>NW_027411581.1:35744398-45744398 GCF_049639745.1 Rhodnius prolixus
ATTCGGAGTCATCGATTGACGTTGATTAATCGGGAGATTTTACTATAGGTTCTTGTGTGACGCAATGTGTTAGGAGCGTTTGGCTTACTCTCATACCAGTCAATTATCTATAATCTAGGTTAAATGACAAAGGTGTACCAGAATTTTAAGCTTCTGTGATTCATATAGTAGTACATACCCCTTGGGTCGCAAGGAAACCTCTGGAGAACTTCCCGTCGGTTCTACCGATCTGGAAATATCCTGGCAGTTCGGCTTCAGCCTCGTTGTAAGTATCAAATAGTGGAATTGGTGATGTACTCTTTTTGAGTACGTAAGCGAATACTGTGTCATCAACAAATGGCTTGGGATAATTAAAATGTCCATGCAACTGATAGTGTGTTTTGGTTTTGGTAAACATTTTCTGTAAGATGGAAAAAATAAATCATTATTCTCTTTGTTATGTTCGGTGTGGAACCTACGTTAACTGCAACCATTTCAACTGTTTTTTATGTATTTTTTAGTGAATAGCAGTTTAAGTGAAAATTGCTATAAAAGAAATAAGTGGTATCGAGTAGGTAGAAAGAAGGTCCAAACTATGAGAAAGTTACGAAGGAGTGGTAAAAACTTGGTTGGGGATGCAGCACAATGGTGTTGGGAGAGGTACCAAGTTGTTAAAAGAAAATGCAGAGGTACTAAGGTTTATTGGGATGTAAAAGTGTTAAATGTATGAAGTACTCCGGCTTTAGTTCAAAATAATGACTGTCGCATCAACTTTTACGCATTCGACCCCGAACTCTCTCTCAGTCTCTAATGAACCTAACGCTAACGAGAAAATCTAATCTGCCCACCGAGGTTCCAATAGACCTAACTCACTGCATATTTATACTGAGTCGAGAATAGTTTTTACAATCTCTTTTGTAACAAGAAGGTCTCACTTAAATTGAAAGAGAATTCAAACTACAGCGCGAAACTTATTGCCAAGAAAGCTGTAGAATAGCGACCAATGTAATGCAAACGGTATCAGCGGAGGATATAATTATTGTCCCGGTGAGAATGAAAGTGGCGTAAGTCCATTTTTTATTGAAATCAAGGTAACGACAGCTTTATATTCTACAACTGTTTTGTTTAGAGTGACAATGCACTAAGTTCCTAGTGCACTTACTGGCCATCAGGAGAAGCACTAAATTTTAGTACTTAATCAAAAGCTCATACTGTTGAGAATGACAGTGGCGTAAGTCCACCAGATTGTTTGTTTCTTTATGACTGTTTTCTTAGTGAAGTTTATTGCCTTGTGATGTTAATTAGTAAATTGTTATATAGTTTTAGTTAAATAAAAATTAAAAATAAACCATAGTGTTGGTGTTATTAGTTAAATTATAATTTGGATTTTTTTTTTTTTTTACTTTATTTACTTTCACAACCGCAATAAGTGAAGCTGATAAATACAACATGATAATAGATAAGTACATGAATAGCATGAGGGGAGAATTCACTCATTCCCAAAGAAAACTACTAAAGAGGAGTTCACTAGTGTGCACAGACACTTACTTCATTTAGAAAATCGCGTGGCCACCTGCGCTTCAGTCTTGGAGAATATTCAGGCAATTCAGTAAGCTGGGATACTAGTGGATTAGGATGTGAGATGATTAACGTGTGGAATTTAATATAGTAATGGGATCTTACTGCTTTTGAAATATAAGGACAAGGAAATCTCGGTGCAAAGTAGAGTTAGGGACACAGTAAGGAGCATTTTCGATTCGACACAGTTTTTGACTGGAAGGATCGGATTTTGTAGATATTGGAAGCTTTGGCTGAGCCCCAAAGTTCCATTCCGTAATTCCAGGCAGGTTTCAGTATCATAGTGTAGATAAGTCATTTATTCTGTAGTAAGAGTTTACATCGCTTGTCGAGAAGTTTGAATCGTCTGTTCAGTTTATTGGGAGAGAGATGACTGTTGATTGAAGGGAATTGGTAGGATTAGTTGGGATCAGATTGTGTTGAAGACAGTTTTTTATTACTAATGAAGTGCTATCTGTGTTGAAATAAGATCTGCTAGTAAAATGAGTCTCTGTGACGAGTCTTCTGCATTTTGAAGCATTGGTTTATGGAATAAAACCCTTAAAATTGGTTTTAAATGCATTAAAATTGGTTTTAGCATGCCGTTTTGTTTAGTCTTACGCCAGATATGTTGAGAATGACAATGAAGTAAGTCACATTTTTGCATTTTCTAAAATAATTTAAAATCCCATTACATTCTAATATGCACCAAAAAATTTGATTCTATGTAAAACAAAACTCGTTTTATCTCAAAACTGCTCAAAATGGACTTACGCCACTTTCATTCTCACCGGGACAATTATACTGTCGGACAGCTCAGGGAGAAGCTAAGGTTCTTTTCTGCTGGAAATCGGTGTGGCGTAAGGGATAATAATGACGCAAACCACTGAACTGTGTATATTAAAATAAAGAAAGAGACAACATCTGGACGGAGAGGGAAATAGACCTATTTACGGGCATTTTTAATACAAGTAGACAGAGTCGTCATAAAGCGATTAATGCCTAATCTGCAAGAACAGAAAGAAAAAATTAGGCTTGATTAAGGAATTAAACTGTAATCACTTAATTATAAGTAATCTTGATAATAGAGAAGAGAATGTTCGCTATTATATATCATGTACTCCAATTAACGCGGTTGCAGAATAAATATATAACTCAACACGAATGAACTCGCAGGATATGCTTTCCTTATCTTGACTAGAGAGTAGAAAAGCCTTAGGTTATGATAAACTTTCAGTATTTAAACTATTAAATAATTGAACACAAGCTGAACTAACCTTTATTTTTCCGCATTCGTTTATTGCTAGTTTGAAAATTTCAATGCCTGCAAAGAGATAAAAATTAGGAAACATAATTAATATAATGTTTTGAAATTTATTCACAAATTTATATTTTAAAATTAAATATTGAGTGACATCACTAATTCGCTCGTTGGTGGTTAAAGTTAGGCATTGTAAAAATATGCTTGAATTTGTGTTTCATTGAACAGATAGCCAATAGGACAACAACGACCTTCATTAGCCACTCACACAAAAAGAAAAATTATTGAATTCTAATTCCAAAAGAGGCAGGATAAACAATGGAAAAATATAAATGTAAGGGAAACAGTTTGGAAATTTTGGGATGTAAAGCCAAAAACATTGATTTTGTGATGTAAAAAAAGTGAAGTAATTAATGCTTATTTTCTCAGACGATGAACTACCAATCAAGTGTCGTGTAGAAAGGCGGATAGCTAATACACTCTACTTTTAATTTCTCTTATTATTAAATGAAATAAAATTTAGGGCTAAGACCGGAAAATCGAACCGGGTAACCAAATGTAAATTAGTTTGAAGCTCTTTGCATCTGATATGGTGAGGTTTTCTCAAAAGAATGAGTAATGAAGGGGAATCCCTAGATAAAATATGAGGAGGAAATAAGGTGAGGAGTTACTGTACCCACGCATTTACGATTTGTACGCAGATGAGTTATGCGATTAGTGGTATATTTTACCACTCGAATAAGGTCTGACAAATGCAGACGATGCCACATTATAACATTACCAGACGTCTTGAAACAATTTGTTTAATACCTCACTAGGATGGTTAGTTATGGTTGGTTTCACATTTTGTTAAGGTTTTTTCTGCATAAAATCTATAATTCTGTTTGTTAAGCGCTGCAATTTTCAAAAGCAAGTTACTTGGGACGGACTTTGAGATGATGATGAGACGTGCTATTTTAAAATATTATCTTGCCAGCCTCCTATAAATACCCAATCAACTCGCCAATCAACGGCGTCAGCTACATTTTTGGTACTAAACCTCGTGAATGTTACAATAGCCAACAATTAAAAACTCCGAATAACATAATTTTATAATGCTTTTGCGAGGGACAATCCGTAATGAGAACGTCCCAATAAATTTTATTACAATAATAGTATTAGAGAGCTGAGATAGTTTTTGATAGCATTCGCTCTGCATCTGTCAAAAAACTATCTCTGCTTCTTAGCATGAGTTTCATTAAGTGTTTTAGAGCTGCCATCAGATATTGCTTAGTTATTTCATTTGATTGGCTCCAAATCTCTGCAGAAGTGGCTGAAATCAAATCAAAGGGACCGCAAAGTAGAAGACGGGATTCTGGGGTCCCAAAGATTCCAGTAGCATTCTTTATACTTTAATGACTTTTAACCATCCTTTGTAGATCAATGAATTTTTCATTTGTTCAATCGCAAATTCAAAATTGTTCACGCAAATAATTTACCTGCACTACAGCTCACCCTATTAAAGCTATTTTCATTGATATTAAACCCATAAAAGAAATTAAACTTTATTACCAGTAGAGAGTGCTTCAGTCTTCCTCCTTGTGGAACGGGCGCTTTTCTTAGTTCTTCGGTGTGTTGCGCCTCTAATTCCCAAGTTTACAGGTTTTGCGTTTACTGTTACAAAAAAAGTTAATGTATTATGCGATTATATTCGTTAGTTAGGTATCTATTTTCCAAGTTGTGTTAATTCTAAATAATCCAATAATCTAAACAATTTACAAGTAATCAAATTTAAAAAATATTTTGAAGAGCTATACAATCGGCCCAGATTTTCCCACTATTTTATTTTTTTTTTATTTTTTTTTATTTTTTATTTTATTTTATTTAAGATATATTTACAATTTATATGTTACATACAATAAGAAAAAAATACAGCATGGTACTCCGTACCGTCTGCCAGGAGTTTTAGTTTGTCAAAAAACTTATCTTAATTCCATAATAATACAAATAAATTAACCCACAATTAAAAAACGTCTCTTCTAGATGGAAATAACAAAACAAACAAAGAAAACCTAAAAATTAATAATTAAATTCTAAAATCAAAAAATTCCTGTATTGCCCTGCTTTTATAACAAAATTGTATAAACCTATTAAATTTTCCCCATTTAGAATGTTTATCAATTCCTCTTTTGACATATTTTCTTTTTTTAAAAACTTTTTCCTAAAGGATCTCAGGATAGGGCATACTGCTAAAAAATGATAAATATCTTCTATTTCTCTCAGGCTGCACATTGAACACATCTGTACCTTGTCTAATTCAAATGGTTTATAATTCAAATTCAAAAGTTCTCCTCTACATTTCATTACAATTCCAATTTTGTTGGTGTACTTTAAGTGAGAAAAATAATCTATTTGTTTATTCAATATATTATAAAGGCCATGATGTGTCCCCTGTGCAGCCTTTTCCATACATTCCCGAGTGAAACACTCCTTGTACACATCTAACATCTTATACAGCTCCCCATCCCACGAACTCAAAGAATCCAGTTTCAAATCCAATCTATAATTTATTTTGGCTGCCAATTCACGCCACTCTTTAAACCACGACCAATTCTTCTTTATTATTTCTTTTGCTACAACTTTACACAATCTATTTTCTTCATATTTTAGAATTTTCAATATGTAACTAAAATGTATTCTAAGTGTGTACATATGAATTAAATTTCTTCCTGTCTCTAAATAGATGAAGTAATTTGGCGCATTGGGGGGTAATTTGAAGACTTTTTTTATAAAATATCGTTCCACCTTTTCAATTTCCTCATAAAGCTTATATCCCCACACTTGACACCCATAACTTATTACATTTTGAATTGTAGAGTCAAACACTCTAAATTTAGACTGATAGGGTACATGCAAATTGCCAAAAAAATCTCTCCACATCATATTAATTCCTACTTTTGCCTTATTCACTTTCTCTTTAATATCACACTTCATTTTTAAATTATTACTCAATACTAATCCTAAATACTTATAATTTTTCACACATTCTATTTGCTCCTTATTTAAAAACCACTTCTCATTTTTCGTACACATCTTACCACTATTACTTTTTTTAAAAACCATGATTTTGGATTTATTTAAATTTATATGCAGATTCCACGTTTTACAATATCTCTCTAGCTCACCTATCATGTACTGCAAACCAACCGAATTATCAGATATAAGAACAATATCATCAGCATAGGCCAACATATTTACCTTTTTATTTCCTATAATCACCCCACCACCGAGTTCCTCTGCAAGGTCATTTACAAAGAGGTTAAACAAATATGGACTTAGAATACAACCCTGCTTTACTCCAGACTCTGTTTTAAAAGGTGCCGTTGTTCCTCGTTTCGTCCATACCATAGCCTCCGTATTTTTATAAAGACTTTTAATTGCATTTATGAACTTAGTAGAAAGACCCCAACGATGCAATTTGTAAACTAAGGCGTTCCTATCCACAGAGTCAAAAGCTGCCTTGTAATCTACAAAGAAACAATACATTTTATTATTTCCTTGTTTCCACTTGTATTCAATTAAATTGCACAATACGAATAAATTATCAACCGCAGAGCGACCCTTTCTAAAGCCCGCTTGCTCTTCCATTAGTATGTTTTTTTCAACCAACCAATTATTTAGCCTCACTGCTAACATACTTGAGTATATCTTTGAAACGGAGTCCAAAAAAGAAATACCCCTGTAATTTGCGACATTACTCAGCTCACCTTTTTTATGAAGAGGAAATATGATTGACTTTCCAAAACTTTCTGGAACTTTGCCTTCTTCTAAGCAAAAATTAAATATCTGTGACAGACCTTTTACAAAGCCTTCTGGGGCATTTTTATAAAATTCACTTGGTATTCTGTCCAATCCTGGCGCCTTGTTGTCTTTCAACTTGTTCACAGCTGCTCTTACTTCCTCATAGGTAAACTGCTGATCTAAATACTCATCCTTAACCATAGGGGCTGCATAAGAGAATGAGTCAACAGGAAATGGCAGATTATATAATTTTTCAAAATACTCTTTCCATATTTTAGGCTCTATATCCCCTATTCTAGTTTTACATTTTTGTTTGAAATTATTAGTCAAACTCCAGAATTCCTTTGAGTCTCTTGCCCTCTCAAACTTGTTACATATATCTAAGAAATAGTCTTCCTTTTTCCTCTTACATAGCTCCTTATATTTCTTTAAATTATTTAAATATGCGTTCCTGATCACATTTGAGTTACTAATTCTAAATAAATTTAGTAATCTAAAGATTCTTTTCCTTTTATTGTAGCACTCGAAATCATACCAGGGCTGTTTCTTACTAAAATGAAAGCTACCTGTATTTTTTGTAGGGTAACATTTATTAATTAATCCTTTTAACTTTTCCAGATCTTCCAATGTTGTCAATTCTTTTCCTTTTAAAACCTTCTCCGTCTCTTTTCCTAATGTCTCTTTATATTGGTGCAATTTATCTCCTTTCCAAATCAATTTCGGTAATAATTGACAACATTGATCTTCTACCCCCTCCCTCTCAACTTCTACTTTTATTATCAGTGGCATGTGATCTGAGAATATTTGCTTCCCTACCTCTAAATCTTTTATCGAATCTTTAATTCCTAATGAAACTATACCCAAATCTATTACAGAGCAACCGACTTTACTAATATAAGTAAATTCTCCCTCTTTGTCACCCTCTGATCTCCCATTCAGTATAATTAACCCGTGATCCTCACATAGTTCTAATAGTTTCCTGCCTTCTTTATTCACCTTCCTATCTCTTGATTTTCTACTATTTAAAAAACCTACGTCACTATCAACATCGTCGCAATACAGATACTGTTCTACTCCTACTCTGGCATTTACATCTCCCACCAACAAGTATTGCAATTTATCATTGTTAAATATTAAATTGCGCACCCTTTCAAATTCATCCAACCAACACCTAGCATTAATATATAAAGGAACAATATGCATCATTTCATTACTTATTTTCAATTGTATCAGCGTCTGATTTTCTACCGTTATATAATTACACAGTTTTTCCTTTTTCAACCACTTTTTAAAACCGTACACTTTACCCCCGCTAGCTCTACCATACCTACTACATCTGCCGGCTGGTTCGCAGTACAAACAATAATCTGAGAAATAATTTTCAATTTGAATCTTAGAATTATCACTTTCTAAATGTGTCTCAAACAGGCAAATAACATCATAGTTGTGTACAAAATTTAAGAATGTTACATTATTTAATTTATTTTTTATCCCAGCTATATTATACCCTAATATTTGAATATTTTTGTTAGTTACGTGCAATCTGTTATTCATATTTGTATTTACCTGGCAGACGGTATATTCCTATTTACTATTAATTGATGCCTTTCCTTCTTCCCCTGTAGTTTGTTTGTTGTTCTGGCATTCTGGAACACAACATCGCAGCCACAATTCTTCTTTCAGCAAACCTCTTAAGTAGTCAATATCTTCTTTTTTCCCAGTAACTCCATTTTCTTCATCCCACTGATATTCTTTACCATTTAGAACCAAAATATCCTTCTCGACAATGCATTTTACATTTCCATCTCTTTTCTTAATTTCCTTTCTTACCCAGAACATCCTCCTTCTTCTATTTCTCACATTCCAAGTGTAGTCTCTATCTACGTAAAAACCAGTCCCCTTTAATTTTCTAGTGTTCCTTAATATGTCTGTTACCACTTTACTTGATGTAAACATTACTTTCCTAGCCATTAGGCCTTTACCATCCTTTCCTAGAAAGAAACTATTTTCTAACTTACCTTCAACTTCAACTTCCAAAACATCTTTGCAGAAATTGACTACATCTTCAACATTTTCTTTCCCATCAAAACCTTTAAATATTAAGTTGTTTCTTCTTAAATGATTTTCCACAGCCTCTAGTCTTCTATCTTTTCTCTCGTTATCTAACTCCATTTTCTCCATCTTCACTCTCAAATTCAAATTTTCCTCTCGCAATTGCTTGATTTCCGCTTTCAAATCCGTTATATCATCTTTTGTAGCTAGTCCCTTTGCATCTAACATCATAGAAAATTGTTTCATCAATTCTGCGTAATCTTTTTTGTTGCCTTCTTTTTCACCCATTTTGTAAGATTTTCTCTCTTCAGTTTTACTTATTTTAGTTTTTTCCAAAAATTCAGGAGATGAACGACTTCTTTTAACCGTTTCTCTTTTTTGTTTTGGCGTTACTAAACCTTCAACTGACTCTTTCTTATCTTTAATTGATTTTTGCATTTATTTTATTCTATTTTAATAGATTTATTTTACAGAGAAATAAATATTTTAAGTAATAATCATATATTTAATTTCTCTATATCCCTTTTTTTGCATAAAAAGAATTGTTTATATTTATACTTGTTTGTACTGCTTCACAGATAATACAGCAGTCCAATATCTAACTTTATTAAAAGTAGATTTAAACCTGCCCACCTGACGTCTTCATTCTTAATCTCTGACGTGATTCGTGACGCTTATCTCTAACAGATAACAAACAAAAACTTCTATTGTTCACTTAATACGACAGACCTACGTAATAGTCAAGTTAATACAGGTTACTAATGCAGGTAAAAACAGCTTGCTAACACTAGTAAATATTTCAACGATTTTACGAAAAACGACTCGATAAAAAATCTTGAAATTTTACAGTAATACAGATCACTCATTAAACTATCACTTTGCCAATTTTCATCACTCACTTCGACCAAAAACCTTAAAAAACTAATTGATTTTTACGGACACGAAGTGCACTGTTCAAATGACAAACTCCCACCTTTTCCCACTATATAAGAAAGGTGATTCAAAAGATCTTAAAAATTACAGAGCTATTTCATTTATAGATGTTGAAGCTAAATTATATTCAGGTCTCTTATTAAACAGATTATGTTTTTAGTAGGATAACTATAGTATAATTAGTGAGTTTTAGCAGCGATTCAGGGCGGTATAAGGCACTGATTTTTAGTCCTGTGAATCTAGTTCAATGGAGTAGATAAAATAAAATAATGTACCTATACTTTGTGGAAATTAAATCTGCCTTCGATTTAATGCCGAGGGGACTGTTGATTTATTTACGTCGGGCCTGTCTATTAAGTTTATAACTATTATTAGGAATTTATGAGAAAATAACAGAGTTCCGTCTCAGGTAGAGAAAGTTGAGTTTTTATTTCTTTTTAATTTCTATTACTTATGGAGCGTACAAATTTCGCTTGTAATTATACTTATACTAGCAACTCGGCAGACGGATTTATCCATGCTGATAACATAAGTGCCACAGCTATACGTTTAATTTATGTATAACGTGTTTTTATTCTGGATAAATGCACTATTTTAATTATTATTATTATTATATTTTTTTTTCCCCCCCGGCGCATCGACGTCTGTGGGCATTAGCGCCTACTACACAGTTTCTTTTCTCACATAAAGGCCACTAGAGCTGGGATGGTACCCTATTGTCCTATCGGGCTGCCACACACATATCTTGCTCAGCAAGGCAGGGTGGAGCTCAGGCAAATGGAAGCAGACCGCGCTCCCCTCTTACATCATCGGTCTAGCCGACGAGGGGGAATGCGGTTTCGCCGATGGTACCATCCCTTATTTTCATAAGCTGACGTTTTTCCAAAATTCAGGCAATTAAAAGTACTTTGGGTTTTGCTTTAACTATTAATAAACAAGTTTGTAACGATTTATATAATAATACATAATAATATACAAATACATTATATATGACATATGTAATAACGCTTAATCTAGATTATGTATATAGTCTATCCTAAGGAGGCTATTATGTAGAATCTAATTTAAGTTGAAAATGTGGTTAGGTTCACTATGCTGGATATTTTCATTTATCTTATCCATTGGAGGAAGCATTTTTATTCTTTGTCTTGACCGTTTTCGGAATTCAGAGATTGTATTTATTATCAGAGGTTACATTGCTGGCTAATCTAGTGCAAGATGGAAACATAAGTGAAATTGAATTAAAGAATTCAATTGTAAAGATACCAAACTGATTAATCTTCTTCTGATAACCGGTCTAGGATTTAATAAATATGCAGGCTGTAACGGATAAAATCAACTAATTTTATACTTTTTGGAAGTTCAACAGGACTTGTGCCCCTAGTGTTACTTAATTTGGTAGTTGTACGCAATTCAGTACGAAGAAAACTGGTGTGACCACTCACTCGACTTTCTCTTACTGCTATTCTCAAGGTTCTAACTCATTAATATTCTCCAAACTCGGAATCTGGGGTGAACACTCACTCGACTTTCTCTTATTGCTATTCTCAAGGTTCTAACTCATTAATATTCTCCAAACTCGGAAATTTGACCCAACATTATAGTTGTAAATCCGTACATTACACTTAAGCGTAACCTTTCAGAGATGCCTGCCCCAACAAATACAAGTTTAAGCAGATTGTTTGCTGCCGACAGGATATTCTGATAACCGATCTAGGATTTAATAAATATGCAGGCTGTAACGGATAAAATCAACTAATTTTATATTTTTTGGAAGTTCAACAGTCTCTTTCTAATTTACAGCTCACTAACCTGTGATTAACTGTGTTGACTATCGATAGTACACTGCTAGATATCCTTTTATTGCCATGTTACAGTCCTCCTGAGCCCTGACTAGAGAGGACAAGGTGTTGGGTAAACCAGGCGGTACCAGGGTTTTTGCGCAGCATGGTGCTGGTATACGACCTCGCGCGGCAATTATTGTGTCACGTGGTTTGCATATTTGGCGCCTGGCTGAATTTTCTTCAGAGGATTCAACCGCGGATTTGGTAAGTAACTTACATAGTTTCTCTTCACCTAGTTTTATTGTTGTTGTAGCGTCTGTGTAATTTCCTCATGATGATGAGTCTCCCCCTTTGGTGGTTAGAAGACTTATACAGTACTGTAGTGAACGTAGGTTGCCCCTTGTCCTGGGTTGTGACGCGAATGCGCATCACACAGCGTGGGGTAGCTCTGACTTTAATTCTAGAGGTGACGTTAGTTCTAGAGGTTCTGTTAGATTACCTCATGAGCACCAACTTGGTATGGTGCAATCGTGGACATAAGTTTACCTTTGTTACCAGAAGTAGACGGAAGGTCCTGGATTTGACTTTGGTCTCTTCTGATATTGTTGACTTGGTCTCTGGGTGGGATGTCTCAGATATTTCCTCAATGTCAGACCATTATTTAATAAAATATTCCCTTCGTGGGGAGGCTGAATTACCTGAGATGAGGCCCATCAAACAGACCAATTGGGAAAGTTTTAGATTGAGCCTTGCCTCTACTATTGGAAACCTGAAGGTGGAGGTGGGCACTGAGGTCCCAACCTATATGATTGACTCGGACTGTCAGCTAATCAATGAAGCCTTAATTACTGCATTTCATAGCGCCTGTCCTTTACGGGCTGGTTTTAGTACTAAGCGTACTTGTGCTTGGTAGTCGCCTCGGCTAGCCCAATTGCGTAGGCAAGCGAGGCGGTCGCAGAGTCGTGCTATGCGTACTCAGTCTTTGACTGATCAGAAGAGAAATTTTTGCAGTTCGTTGGATGGCATTCAGCCTTTGGCTAAGTTTCAGCGGATTTTAAAAAAGGATTTGTGTTCCTCTTTGGGATCGATTGAAATAACCCCTGGTCGGTTTACGTCTACACCGGCGAGACACTTGATAGCATGGTGTCTAAAGAGGACTCATCCTCGACGTCCTTTTCGTGCGATCTTTCGATTGACCGCTCGGCTGCTGTTGATTTAGCGGAACGAGTGTTTGATCGGGGTCGCGCTTGTCATGCGCTGAGCATGTTTAAACCATATAAGTCCCCTGGGGCGGATGGGATATATCCCATCTTGCTTCAGCAGGGTCGAGAACTTTTGATTAAACCACTTCTTGGAGTGTTCAAGAATTCCTTCGTGCAGGGTTATATCCCTATTCTTTGGCGCATAGTGCACGGAATTTTTATCCCCAAACCTGCTAAAGATACTTATCAGAAACCTAGCTCTTATAGGATGATTTCTTTAACCTTTTTTCAACTTAAGTTGATGGAGAGGTTAGTGGTGTGGTATCTTTTGGAGCTGCCTGCACCAGATGGTTGCCTTCTACCCAACCAGTTTGTTTTTAGGGTCGGGGGCTCTACGGAAGCGGCGCTGCACCAGTTGGTTACCAGGCTGAAAAAGACTATTATCAATGGTGAATATGCAATGGGACTCTACTTGGATTTAGAAGGTGCATTTGATAATGTATCCTTGGTGTCCATCAGAGATGCTTTGCTTAATTTTGGCGCTGCAGCTGAGGCAGTGAATTGGATATGCCATATGGCGCTCGGTAGGTTATTGTCTGTCGAGTGCCTTGGTGTGGTCCGAGAACGAAGGTTGTTCAGGGGATGTCCTCAAGTTGGGATTTTATACCCCTTTTTATGGAACCTGGTGATGGACGGCCTTCTTAACGGTCTTGCCGGTCGTCCGGGATATGCTCAGGAGTGTGCGGATGATCTGGTGGTGCTGCATGTGGGGAAGGATCTCGGTACGCTTTTCGACCTTTCGCAGCAAAGCCTTTGCTTTGTGGCGCGATGGGCTGAGGGAAATGGGCTGAAATTCAGTGTTTTTAAGACCCAGGTAGTATTATTCACCTGGAATCGAAAACGCCCGCAGCGTGGTCTTACGCTTTACGGAGAGGAAATCCAGTTTTGCTCAAGAGTGAAATATCTTGGAGTGATACTGGATTCTAGATTATCTGTGACTCTGGACTTCCGTAGGAATTATGGGGTTCAGATACTCGCAAGAGAGAAGGCTTGTGCTTCGGCTGTCGAGTTATCAACAAACGCCATTTCTGTTTTTACGTATAGGTCATTGATGGATAGGGCAGGTGCTGGTCTCTGCATCTGGGGACCCCAGTTTGGGCTAAGATGGGAACGCAACTGCCTTGACCTTAGTAATTATGCATCTGTTTTTCAGGCGGAGTTGGCTGCCATTGCGATGGCAGCTACTTTACTCCGCTGGAAGGGATTTGCCGATACTGATATTAGGTTCTTCACGGATAGTCAGGCTGCAATTAAAGCTCTGGTCTCTCCTAGTAAGAACCATATCTCGGTTAATCCTTGTCATGTTGCTCTCAACTTGTTAGAAGCTCTGAATACTGTTTCGGTTGCTTGGTCCCCTGGTCATTCTGGGGTTCCGGGTAACGTACTTGCTGATGAAACAGCAAGGGAAGGAGCTGCGTTGATAACAATGACTCCTCAGCCCATTATCCCTGTATCCTATCGACGTTGTAGAACAGAGGTGGAACAGTGGATTTTGAAAGAACATCGGAAAGAGTGGAGATTCCGAGCTGACTGCCGTCAGGCTAAAGAAATTCTTGGCCTGTCAAAAACGGATACGGTTTTAGCAGGTCCCGGATCCGCCAGTTGGTTCAGGTGTTGAGTGGACATGCGAGTTTAGCGAATCATCTTTTCAAATGCGGCCTTATCCAGTCGCCAGATTGTGCTGGCTTTGGTGAGTCCGATGAAACTGTGCTGCACTTTGTTGAGGTGTGTCCAGTTTATTCTAAAACTAGATTTCTCGTCTTCGGTAGGGTAAATATTTCCTTACCGGAGATTGTGGCATCTGGTAATCTTAACGCACTTTCTAGGTTTATTCAGTGCACTGGGCGATTGAGTCGTCAGCTCCCTAGTGTCCTGTTACTACTTTATTAGTTTATTATATTAGCATCTGGCATCCTTTAGCCGGATTTGTTGTTCTAAAGCTCTCATGAGATGAGGGTGGGCGGGGAATAATGGGCATTTGGGTTGCCTGCGTTCCTGCAGGTTCCTTCTGGTGGAACCGCCCGTTTAAAGAAATCTTAATCTTAGATATCGAGAAAAAAAGTCTCCATAGGACTGCAGTGCAATGCAAATAGCTACACGCATCTCTCTCCATAGAGATGTCGAAGAGAAGATTTTGTAAACAGGTAACATACAGTCCGTCCGAAGTTCTTTAGTCATCTCCTTCTGAACAATTAGCTCGTTTTCCCTTCTTTTATATAAAACTGTGAACATGAAATAACTTACGGGTGATTGCTTTGGTTCTCTGTGGTGGAGTTTTTATTATCTTGGATATTTGTCCACTTCTTTTTACAGATCTCTTTTTCGGTTTAGTTTTAGATACCTTTCTTTCCACATTTCTAGTAAAATGCTTTATCCGAGTGACTGAAATATTGCAAAGAGCTAAATTAATATTTATCCCAAAATCTGCTTCGAAAGCAAATTAATTCATTTTTGAATTAATGAATAAAATAAAAAAATACGGTTGCCTGACCTAGTAGGTCCAGTTAAAGAGAGCTGAAGAAAATTCTCAAGAAAAAAGCGCACATCGGAAACTGATCGGTTTCCCCTAGAAAATATTTTTTTCGCCCTTTTTTGTCAGAGTGTAGGGCATCTAATTTCTTTACTGCCATAATAAAATAAATAACTAATACTTATAGAAGATGAATACAACATAGATTTCTTAAATATTTCCTAAATTTCTTAGAAGAGTAAAAGAGAAGGAGAAATAATAATAATACTCGTACAATAATAGGTGCCACGGTAGCCGAGCGGTTAGTGGCGAGACCTGCAAAGCTAATATGCATTGTGGTACTGGGTTCGATACCCGGTCTTAGGCCTTGGATTTTATTTAATAGTTAATAAAAGAAATTTACAGTAAAGTATGTTTGCTAGTCGCCTCCGTCCACGACACCTAATTGGTAGTTGCACGTTAAGCCCCGCCTGAAAAGATAGGCAATTACTTTACTTTAATACAATAAAATAAATATCTGTATACATATTAAAAAATAAAAGAGATTTAATTTCATTACAAAAAGCGAAAAAAAGAAAGAAAAATAATAATATAATAAAAATAAATGAAATAAACATCTGTAATACGTATAAACCAGAAAATGAAATAAAGGAAAATAATAATAATAAATATACAGGGCGTCCCAAGCTATATGGGTAACGACTTTTTCTCGGAAACTAAGATAGCTAGAAAAAAACTAAAAAATACGTGTTCCCTTAGTTTTTTGTTAGGAATCCAAATTTAATTTGTCAAATTTTTTTTTCGGTGCTTCCAGAAGCGAGATACAGGCACCAACTTCATTTTTTCAAGTGGAAAGGTGTGGTTTTTATTTAAGAAATAGATTCCTCTATTTTTTTTTAAAGAAAAATGTACTTGAACTGTTTCTTTCTGCGAGCGATATTTTACAAGTTATGAATGAAAACATGAGTCTTAAAAGAAATTGCAAAATGATAATATTATAACGTTTTTTTTTAATGAATAAGAAGAAAAGTACTATTTTATTATAAATTTTACTTCTCATTAATATTACAGATCATGCTCGAACTGGCCTCCACCATTAGAGATGCTAGACATGCTCTTTCCTGCCAATTGCCCCTTACTGCCAAAGAAATAGATTCGGCTTTAACCGAGTTACAGGCATCTATTATTCTCTGCTTTAGTTCATCTACAGATGCAATTCCGGCTTGATTCTGATACTCCTAGATTTAGAAATGCTTTTAGGTAAGCAGAAATAAGAAAAGAAAGAAAAAAGTTATGAATAATCACCTTGTTTTTCAGGTATCCCCAAAGGAAATAGTCCTTAGGTGTCAAATCCGGTGAACGAGGTGGCCACTGAATTTCCCCCGGGTCGATATAACACCATCAGGCGTGTCAGATATCTCGATAGGAAATTTGATGGGGGTGTTTATTATATTATATGTATTGTAATTATATTTCATATATAATAACAGTACACCATACACTCCCAATATTGTGTGATGGAAGGCCTTCAACCGATCGGACTATTATAGAGGAAACTCCTAGATTATGAGGTTTGCAAATAAGGGAATAGTATCGAAAGCAGCCAAGAAATCCACAAAAAATGTATAGACCTTCTGTATTTTTTTTACTAAGTTTATATTTAATACCGTTCAAAAGAGTGAATACATTATCTGTTGTGGAATAATTGCGCCTGAAACCTGCCTGGAATTTACAAAGTCTACAATCATTAGCCCAATCCGGCAGCCTATAAGATATAGAATCCCTTGAAGAAGAAGCTCTATTTAATCCTGCCACATTATACGCCAAAATGTCCAGTCGCTTATCATTTGCATACGGTAATTGCTACTTAACAGAAGAAGACTAATTAATTATTATTGTTCAATTGTAGTGATCGTTGGTGAATTGGGTAAACAAATAAAAATAAATAAATTAGTGTCCATAGCCGACCTGTTCATTTCTGCCCTGCTGAGCGAGCGAAACGCCCCGTGCCCTGATCGCCTTTACCAGCGGTCGGTCACAGAAGTATCCGATTTAAGGTCTCCAGAACCCAAAATAGTGGGTTTTACAAGTCGCTTTCTCACTTACTCACTCTCTCTCTCTCCCACTAACTACTGAGTTCGTATTTCCACCATAACTCTAAAACGAAAAGTCGCTGAAAGTAAAAAGTTTATATTGGTTTAGGAGCCATCAGCGGACGCGACAATAAGTTCAAATTCGGTCAACTGAAAGTTTACTTTACTGAATTTAGTTTTTCGAAAACGGCTGGCAGGATTTCCTTTAAACTTCGAGTTCTAGATCTATAACTTTTATATGAAACATTCTTCCCGGAAAACTCCATTAAGGACACTTCTGGAGCAGAGTGGTTAAGCATTGCTATAGTGTGCTTTTTACTATTCGTTGTACAGGTTTGCTATTTATGTAATGTAATACCGAATTTCTAAATTTGAAGAAAGTGGTTTCCAGATGTATTTTAAGTATACTCACTTATTTTTCTGTAAAATATCTCTTTTGTATATCTTTTGGGATAACGACGTTTGGAAACGACAAATATTCTCTCAGAAGTCAATCCGTCTATACTAGAGTTACACTCAATAAAGTGTAATAATTTCTTGTACACGTAATTGTTATTTCTCACTATCATATTTGTCCATAAAGTCTCGTCATCGATTCCCAATAAGGACAATATTTTGTTTTTAATCCAAACCAAACGAAAGTCACTCATTTCTGGTGTTTCGTAAAGTGAGGACAAAAATCCTGAAAAATACAATATGAATTGTTATTAAAATTGTTATTTATTTCTTACTGCATATAATTACGAATTCGTGCTCATATTCTACTCTGATGCGAATTCAAGATTGTAATTTCGTGAAATTATTTGAAAATACTTAAAAGTTATATGCTTGTTTATTACCATTTATGAAACTGTTAGTAATCCTTTTTAGTTTTTTCTGCTTTGTTTAGTTATGTTTAGAAAAAATGTAGAATTAAGACAATTAGTGCCGAGAGTACATTTAAATAAAATTTCGAACCAAATGAAACCTGATTCATAAAAATCGGTTCGCGAGATTTGGCGCTACGAAAAAGAAGAAGAGGAAGAAAAAGAAAAAGAAGAAGAGCAGCAAGAAGAAGAAGGGGAAGTGAAATATGAAGAGGAGAAAAAAGAAGGAAAAAAGCAGGAAGAAGAAGAAGAGGAGGAGGAATAATAAGAAACAGAAGAAGAAGAAGAGAAGAAGAAGAAGAGCAACATGATGAGGAGATATAAGATGGAAAAGAGTAGGAGAAAGAAGAAAAGGAGAAGGACGAAGAAGAAGTAGAGGAAGAAGAAAAAGAGTAAAAGAAAGAATAAGATAAAGATGAAAAAGAAGGAGAAGAAGAGAAAGAAAAATAAAAAAAAGAGCAGGAGGAAGAAGAAGAAGAGGAAGAAAAAGATTAGAAAACGAAAAAGAAAAGGAAGATGAAGAGGAGAAAGAAGAAAACCTCGAAGAAGAAGAAGAAGAAACAGAAGAGAAAGAAGAAAAGGATGAGGAAAAAGTAGAAGACGCAGAAGAGGAAGAGCATCAGAAAGAGGAAGAAGAAATGGAACAGAAAGAAGAAGAAGAGGAAGAAGATGACTAAGAAGAAGAGTAACAAGAAGAAAATATATACATATATTTAAATGACATTTCGAATCGAATGACATCTTATATACATGAAAATCGGTATAGACTTTTAGGCGCTGCGTTCTGTACAAGAAAGGAAACAACAAGAACAACAGTAACTTCTGAACAACAAATTCCGTGAGTTCTTATTATTAAAAACTTATTGCTTGATATCGAAGTAGATGGATGAAGCTGCAAGGGTCCTTCCCGCCTGTACGCGAAAAAGGGGATGATGAAGAAGAGCAAGAGGAAGAAGTAGAAGAAGAAGTAAAAGAAGAGGAATAAAAAAAAAGAAGAGGAAGTGAGAAGGTAGATTAAGAAAAAAAAGAAGAAGAAAAGGAAGAAGAAGGAGAGGAAGAAAAATAAAAGGAAAAAGAAGAGGAAAAATAAGAAAGAAAAAAGGAGGAAGAATAAGCAGAAACAGAAAAAGTAGAAGGGGAAGAAGAAGAAGTGGAACAAAAAAAAGAAGTAGAAGAAAGGGAAGAGAAAGAGGAAGATGAAGAAAACGATGAAAAGAAGAGGAGTAATAAGGAGGAAGAAATGAGGTGGATGAAGAAAGCAGGAGGAAGAAGAAGAGGAGTAATTAGAAGAAAGAAAAGGGATGATGAAGAAAACGATGAAGAAGAAGAGGAGTAATTAGAAGAAAGAAAGGGGATGATGAAGAAGAGCAGGAGGAAGAAGAAGTAGAGGAAGAAGAAAAAGAAGAGGAATAGGAAGAATGAGAAGGGGAAGTGAGAAGGTAGATTAAAAAAAAAGAAGAAAAAGTAGAAGAAGAGGAGGACGAAGAAAATGAATAGGAAGAAGAAGATGAGGAAGAAGTAGAAGTAAAACATGAAGAGGAAAAATGAGAAGCAAAAGAAGGAAAAAAGCAGGAAGAAGAAGAAGAGGAGGAGGAATAATAAGAAACAGAAGAAGAAGAAGAGAAGAAGAAGAAGAGCAACATGATGAGGAGATATAAGATGGAAAAGAGTAGGAGAAAGAAGAAAAGGAGAAGAAGATAGGAAGAAAATAAAGAAGAAGAAAAAGTAGAAGAAGAGGAATAGGAAGAAAGAGAAGAGGAAGAGAAAGAGTAAGAAGCGGAAAAGGAAGATGAAAGAGAGAAAGAAAAAGAAGTAGAAGAAAGGGAAGAAAAAGAGGAAGATGAAGAAAACAATATGAGGAAGAAGAGGAAGATGAAGTGGAGATGGAAGAAGAAGAGGAAGAGGAGAAGAGTAGTAGTAGAAGAAGAAGAAGATGAAGAGGAGGAAGGAGAAGAAGTAGAAGTAGGGGAAAAGAAACAGGAAGATGAAGAAAAAGAAGCGGAAGTAGAAAAAGAGGATGAAGAAATAGAAGAAGAATTAGAAGAAGAAGAGGAGTAATAAGAAGGAAGTAAAGAGGTGGATGAGAAGAACAGGAGAAAGAAGAAGTAGAGGAAGAAAAAGTAGAAGAAGAAGTACAAGAAGAGGAATAGGAAGAAAGAGAAGAGGATGAGAAAGAGTAAGATTAAGAAAAAAAAGAAGAGGAAGATGAAGAAGGGAAAGAAGAAGAAAAACACGGAGAAGAAGAAGGAATAGAAGAGGAAGAAGAAAAGAACGGTTGGTTTCGTCTCAATTTGCTGTGATTAGTTTCTACCAGTGTGTCGTTTAACCAACCGGTTCGAATTTATTTGGTTTGATTTTTAATTTCATTTGCCATGAGTGACATTAATCTGTAGGTTTTATTTTTTCTAAAGTATAAAGCCTGAGCTGAGCGAGGACGGTCAAATGAAAGTATTCTATTTATTATTACATTAAGTTACATTCCAAAGTTCAAAACTAGAAAATGAATCAAGTACATTGCAGAATGTAAAGATTTACATTTACTTTAAGAAACGAAAACAGACTTACTTAATATTGTCCACATGATTGATGTTTAAATCAAAGTATGAATTATTTTTTAAATCTCACTTGCGAAAAAAAAATAAAGAAACTCTATACTTCAATGGTATAAATGTTGTCTCTATGACAATAAGTATTTTTAAATAAATATTTCTCCTAATCTCCAATGCCACCAAGATTGAAATAAAATTCATTCATTCAGCTATTTCCTACCGGGAGTAGTGTACTTTTTTCCAACAACATACTTCAAATAAATTCCGATTTAAAAGTTGCCGAAAGTGGGCAATAACGGTGGACTAAAGTTAGGAATAGACACCTGGAGGCGTGACCTACTTTTCAATTATTTAATTTTTAACCTAGTAGAAACCATGTGATTGTTATTTTGAATTTGGTGATTACAATTTCCCATATGGTGTGAACATATGGTTTCGTTTTAATTTGCTGTTATTAGTTTCTACCAGTGTACCGTTTAACCAACAGGTTTGACTTTGTTTGGTTTGATTTTAAATTTCATTTGCCATGAGTGACATTAATCTGTGGGTTTTATTTTCTCTAAAGAATAAAGCCTGAGCGAGGATGGTCAAATGAACGTGTTCTATTTATTATTACATTAAGTTACACACCAATGTTCAAAACTAGAAAATGAATCAAGTACGTACATGCAGAATGTAAAGATTTACATATACTTTAAGAAAGGAAAACAGACTTACTTAATATTGTCCACATGATTGTTGATTGAAACTCAGTTATATGGATTATATTTCTAAATGTTTTCTTGCGAAAGAAAAAATAAACAGTACACTTAGTGTAAACGTCACTATGACAATAACGATATTTTATAATAGCTTTTACGAGTTTATTTCCAATGCCACCTAGATTAAATACAAAATTCATTCATTCAGCCGTCTTCTCTCGGAAGTTTAATGTTTTGCAACACAATCAAATAAATTCCGATTTAAAAGTTGTTTAAAGTGGGCAAAAACAGTTTTCTGAAATAGTTCTTGTATTGTTAATTTTTTTTTTTACGTAGTTGGGCTTTTTGTAACTCTTACCCCAATTTTGATAAGGGGAGGAAAAAGTTGCAATCTGAAATGAATTTAGGACCGAGGGACTTGAGAAAGAAATTGTCGATTTGAAATAAATTTACTTGGTGGACAGTATTCAGCAAAAAGTTTGAAATATAATGGAAAAGCATTAATATGGATATTTTAGTAGGTTGTATATGATCAGTTGGGTTGCTAGGATCAAATGGGTGAGATAAAGAATTTTTAATGATAATAGAGGCAAATCTGTTTATTTTAATATGTGTTAGACTTTGCATGTAGAGAAGTTGGTTTAGTTTATTTAGTAAGGGTATTGCAAAAGAAGCAACTGATGAAGTTAATTGTGAAAATATGAGATTAGTGGGTTGGTTGAGGAGTTTCATTATCTGGTGACGTGTATTCAGTCATATACACAGTAAACAATCTTTCGTCTAATCACAATACAGATCTTCTAACAGTAGCCACTCATCCTGTATGTATTAATTGCAGTCCTATTGTTACTCCTGGAGAGTTTTACCAACACAAACTGGACCTATGTGACCATTGAAAACTAGAGAGCAAATATCCATGTGCATCAACTGATGCACTTCATGTCTTGACTTATACATTACAAACTTCCGCCATGGATACAATATTATACAAATCAACTCAAATCTCACATTATAACAATCTACCTCTTCCCATAAGAACAGTTATAACCATCGCTCGTATGACACAAAACAAAGAATAACACCACAGCACTTTCTTTGCTTTACCCAAAAAAAACACTCATTCATACCAGTCAATCATTCATATCCTTTAACAACCTTATTTCCTTTCCATTTCATTTCCCCATCTGGCAGGGTAATTTCAACCTCCCAGTGGTCCTGCTAGATATTAACAAAACTGCTTTGCTTTAAATATTGTACTTGAGTAAAGCCATTTTTATTTGACAATGTCTATAACTATTAAATATTACATATCTTTTTAAACCGTTGCAAATTACGACATGTAGTTTTGTTATTAACTGATGAAGTTAAATTCTAATAAAATATTTAATAAATTGCATGATATTTGCATATTATACATATACAGTAACTGGAATCGATGAACGAGTTTTTGGAATCGATTCCGACGCTGGAGTTGATTCAAATCCAATTATTCCAGAGGCGGACTCGTATATCCCAACACTTGTCAACTCTAACCCACCGCGGCCCAATGGATCTATTATGACTCCCACCAATCAGACTCTTTATTCTGGAGAGCGGCTCTTGATTTACCGGGTACCCACACCAAAAAACCTTATTTTGGTCAATGATTTGTGTCAGGGCTCCCAGAAAGTCCCATACCAGCCTTGAGTAAACCTGGTAAGAAGTTATAGCTCATAGAGCATCCAGGATGTCCAAGAAAATCACGATTTTAGACTTAAATATTCCTCTTCTAACACTCTAGGCAACACGAAACTTAATTGCAGCTAGCTCAGCCTAAAGAACTTTAGCTAAATTGCCTAGGCTAAACGAAAAGTTATATTGAGGTTGGGCGCTGTACACTGCAGCTCCTACGCCCGCCCCGTCAGGATAAATTTTGGATACTTTTATGATAATGTTACCAGTTATCTTTAGAGGCAGGTGATAAGAAAATATTTTTTTCAATTACATTCATCAAATAAATTTAGATTTATAAGTTTCTAAATGTGGGCACGGTATTTTCTGAAATTGTTCTTATTCTTGTTGTTAACTTTTTTGTAAACCACGTAGCACTTAAACTCGTGAACTGATTTTCTTAATGCTCGTATATTATATTGTAACGAAGTTGACCTGGGGAGAAAAGAAAGGCCTAGATTGTTCTAGGGGTTGAGCGACCAAAGTCGGTAACAGGTTACCACTGTGTAAACAAAAAGCCGGTCTCTACCTGCGCCGGAGAAGAAAGGGGCTAGATTGTTCCAGGAGTTTAGTGATCGTAGCCTGTAACGGTCCACCCTTGTGTAAAAGCCAGCTAAGAGAGAGGCCGCAGTTAGGGTGGTGGCAGTATGTGTTTTCCCCAGCCAGTGATTGACAGGTAGGAGTGAGACAGACGGAGTTGGAGTGAAACAGTGAGTAGGAGGAGGGCGGCCCTAGTTGGGGTGGTGGCAGTATGTGTTTTCCTCAGCCAGTGAGCGGCAGGTGGGCGTGAGAAAGACGGAGTGGGGCAGTCGCAGTTAAAAGGAGGCAGGCACAGCTGGAGAAGTCAGTTTTTAGTCAAGTTCTGAGTTAGTTTTGAGGAGTTAGTTTTGGAGAGACACTTTGGAAGTGATAGTTTTTGAGAGAGTCAGTGTTGCGGAGTGCTTCGAAGTTAGCCAGTTAGGCGGTTAGTCAGTTAGTGAGTAGAGCTGTTTATTACCATTTATGAATCTGTAATATACATTTTATTATTACTTTAACAACATAAAATATATTATGTACATAAATGTATTTAACACAAAATGTAGTGAAGAATGTCGGGTACTTGTGTATCTTTTGTCGTTTAATTTACCTTTATACATGACTTCTTAAACTGAAAGATTTTGTTACTTAAATTTTGTTTTTAATGAACGAATAGATAAATGTAACTTTAAAAATAATAGATAAGTTGTTTTCCACAAAATACCGACATCTTCAAAAGTCTATTATGAAAAGTATCACATTTAGTTTAAAGGTTTTCAAGCATTCAGAGAAAACAATGCTTTCATAATAACCTGTGGATACTGGAAGAATAAAAGTAATCGATTTTTTTAAGAAAACTCATTAGGCCCTTATGTGAACATTATCAGACCTAGGTGCTCTGGCACTTTTTATAAAAGTTTCCTTGTTTAATGGGCTTTCAAACGGTATATCATTTTCCAGGATTCCTTTTATCTTCGTATGAGAAATTACGTTTGTTTTGCAAGAAAACGTGTTCACGAGCACTCACCAATGCTAGTTATCAAGTTGTTTAATTCATTGAAAACTCTTTTAGATGCACCAGTAGTCAATTTTTAAAGTAGAATGTCTTAAAATAAGGAAGTCCAAGGTTACAAATTGCACTTAAAAAATTTAAAAAAAAAAAAGGGGTTGTTAAGGTATATTCACATTATTTTCTTTTTCAACAGGGTAGTTGTGTGTGAAATTGTAATTTGGAGTAAATACAAACTATATGAATTTTCTTTTATAAAAATAGTATTTGTTTAAAATATTTCATAACATTTTCTCAAATATTTCAGAGAGATCAGATTTTTTTTTTTATTGTGTTTTATTGGTTTACGTAAAAGGTTTTTCCAACAGTATTTGAACGGGAATTTAAGTGATGAGGAAAATATTATAAATTGACTTAACAATATTACATATAACAGCTACAGATTCACAATCTATATTGGTACACTGTGGCAGCACTAAAATTAAGAGCATTTGCATTAAACGTATAAAATAAATAGAATTAAGAGGTAAATAATTAGCAAAGAAAAAATAAAAATAAATAAACAATCGATTATTTCTTAGATCAATTAGTGAATTTTATAAAAAATAAAAGTTAATGCCTTGAAAGATTGTTTTTGTTTTTAGTTTGTATGTTTTCCTCCTTTAAAAAGTGTTTTTTCTTTTGGATACTTATTTTTTGTTAATGGTAATAATGAATTTCTGTTCAGGTACTACTTTAACTTCATATAGTAATAATGATAATTGAATATTTTATTTTAGAGATTAGAGATTTTGCAGTGTTTTATTTTTTTTTTAATATAAATATTGTAACTATCAACTCTTTCCAAGGAGAAAGTGTACTTAAGAGGCAACTAAATATATTCTATTATAAGTAGAGGAAGAAGTAGAAGAGTATGAATAAGAAAAAGAAGAAGGGAAAGGAGAAGAAAAATAAGAGGAAGAAGAAGAGGAAAAATAAGAAAGAAAAAAGGAGGAAGAAGAAAGAGAAGTAGAGGAAGACAAAGAGGAAGAAGAAGAAGAATAAATAGAAGAAGAAGAAGTAGTAGTAGAAGAAGAAGAAGAGGACGATGAAGAGGAGAAAGGAGAAGCAAAAAAGAAGGAAGAAGAAGAAAAAGTAGAAGAAGAAGAGGAAGAAAATAAAGAAGATGAAGAGGAGGAAGGAGAAGAGGAAGAAGAAGAAAAAAACGGCAAGAAGAAGAAAAGGAAGAATAGGAGGAGGGGGAAGAAGAAAAAGTAGAAGAGGAGGATGAAGAAAATGAATAGGAAGAAGAAGATGAGGAAGAAGTAGAAGTAAAACATGAAGAGGAAAAATGAGAAGCAAAAAAGTAGGAAGAAGAAGAAAAAATAGAAGAAGATAGGAAGAAAATAAAGAAGAAGAAGAAGAGAAAGAAAATTAAGAAAAAGAAGAGGAGAAAGGAGAAGAAGTAGAAGTAGGGGAAAAGAAACAGGAAGATGAAGAAAAAGAAGCGGAAATAGAAAAAGAGGAGGAAGAAATAGAAAAAGAATTAGAAGAAGAGGAGTAATAAGAAGGAAGAAAAGAGGTGGATGAGAAGAACAGGAGGAAGAAGAAGTAGAAGAAGAAAAAGTAGAAGAAGAGGAATAGGAAGAAAGAAAAGAGGAAGAGAAAGAGTAAGAAGCGGAAAAGGAAGATGAAAGAGAGAAAGAAAAAGAAGTAGAAGAAAGGGAAGAAAAAGAGGAAGATGAAGAAAACAATATGAGGAAGAAGAGGAAGATGAAGTGGAGATGGAAGAAGAAGTGGAAGAGGAGAAGAGTAGTAGTAGAAGAAGAAGAAGATGAAGAGGAGGAAGGAGAAGAAATAGAAGTAGGGGAAAAGAAACAGGAAGATGAAGAAAAAGAAGCGGAAGTAGAAAAAGAGGATGAAGAAATAGAAGAAGAATTAGAAGAAGAAGAGGAGTAATAAGAAGGAAGTAAAGAGGTGGATGAGAAGAACAGGAGAAAGAAGAAGTAGAGGAAGACAAAGAGGAAGAAGAAGAATAAATAGAAGAAGAAGAAGTAGTAGTAGAAGAAGAAGAAGAAGAGGACGATGAAGAGGAGAAAGGAGAAGCAAAAAAAAGGAAGAAGAAGAAAAAATAGAAGAAGAAGAGAAAGAAAGTGAAGAAGAAGAAGAGGAGAAAGGAGAAGAAGTAGAAGTAGGGGAAAAGAAACAGGAAGATGAAGAAAAGGAAGAATAGAAGGAGGGGGAAGAAGAAAAAGTAGAAGAAGAGGAGAATGGAGAAAATGAATAGGAAGAAGAAGAAGAGGAAGAAGTAGAAGTAAAAGATGAAGAGGAAAGATGAGAAGCAAAAAAGGAGGAAGAAGAAGAAAAAATAGAAGAAGAAGAGAAAGAAAATGAAGAAGAAGAAGAAGAGAAAGAAAATGAAGAAAAAGAAGAGGAGAAAGGAGAAGAAATAGAAGTAGGGGAAAAGAAACAGGAAGATGAAAAAAAAGAAGCGGAAATAGAAAAAGAGGAGGAAGAAATAGAAAAAGAATTAGAAGAAGAAGAGGTGTAATAAGAAGGAAGAAAAGAGGTGGATGAGAAGAACAGGAGGAAGAAGTAGAGGAAGATAAAGTAGAAGAAGAGGAATAGGAAGAAAGAGAAGAGGTAGAAAGAAAGAAAGAAAGAAATACGTTTATTAATGTCCTGGGACATTAGTCCCTTAAGGACTACAAAAAGTATATACATAAATTTAATGAACTAAAATTTCTCTTCTGAGTTGCTGCCAAATTAATATATACAATATATACAGAGTAAAACAAAAAGATAAAAAATAAAACTAAAATTCCATTTCCGTTTTAAATATATACACAAATCAATACATAAATAAAAATGTTAACTTAAAAGAAAAGAATAGGACTACTGCTTACAGTTTAAATAACAATATAATAATTATATAATGATAATAATAACATTAATAACAATAATATCAATAATAATAGTAATAGTGATAGTGATAATAAGTAGAGGAAAAAATGACAAAATAAAGATAATAATTAGAACAAAGAAGTAATAATAGTAATGATAATAATAACTTTAATAATAAATCACTGATTTAGATAACTTTTGATAAGATGTTCGTATAAATGATGTTTAAACGTATTGACAGACTTTGCACGCAAACCAATCGGAAGAGAGTTCCATAACTTGCAAGCTTTTAAATAAAAAGAATTTTGATAGGTTGCAGTTCTAGGTGTGGGCGTGTACAACTTTGTATCCACTTGTCGAGTGGTTCTCAAGTGCAACTGTTCTTTGCTACTAAATAGTGAATTCAGATAATCTGGCGCTCTATTTTTGAACAGAAAATAAATAAAGGCACCTAAAAAATATTGCCTTCTGTATTCAATATTTAGCCAGTTCAGACGATGGTAATAAGGAGTAATATGTTCATCTCTCCTGACATCAAAAATGAAACGAACACCCGAGTTTAGAGCTCTTTGTATCCTTGTATTCAGTTCCGAAGTCAGGTCCAAATAAACAAGACAGCAATAATCTACATGCGGGAGGATGAGTGTTTGAACCAACTGCTTTCTTAGTGACACAGGCAAGATTTCTTTATGGTACTTCAGTTGATACAGAGCTTTGTTCATTCTATTGACAACATCACCCACATGATTATGCCAAGTTAAGGTGCTATTGAAGGTAACTCCCAAAAACTTAGCAGAATCCACATAAGGTAGATCAATGTTACCAATTTTTATCCTAGAAATATTGTTAAAATCGATGCCATTAACAAATCTAGAGCTACCAACCACCATCGCCTTCATTTTACCGGCATTAAAAGATAAATTTTTATCTTTTGCCCAATTAAAAACAGAAGCGACGTCATCATTTACACATCTAATTCCATTCTCCAATTGATCAAAAGGAATATGAAAATAGAGAATTAAATCATCAGCGTAAATGAGATGCAAACAGTTTGAGATAACTCTAGAAATATCACTAACATAGATAGAGAACAATAACGGACCCAAAACAGAGCCCTGCGGCACACCAGAAGCAACATTTTCCCATCTTGAGCGAGCACCATTCATTCCAACGACACATTGTCGCCGAGACGAAAGGTAAGACTCAACCCATTTGAGAGCACTGCAAGAAAAATTCAAGCTTTTAAGAACAACGAGGAGTTCAGAGTGACAGACAGAATCAAAGGCCTTAGAAAAGTCAAAGAAAACCAAAACAGTAACCATTCGTTTGTCAATTGCAAGGCGTATGTCATCAGTTAGTTTTATTAAAGCAGTCTGAGTACTGTAGTTGTTCCGATATCCTGATTGATAAGGATCTAATAAATTGTAAGTTTTAAGATAGTTAGAAATCTGATTGGAAACTATTCTTTCTAAAGGCTTGGATGTAACGCACAGGATGGAAATTGGACGATAATCATCTAAAGAGGAAGGTAATTTAATTTTGGGAATAGGGCGGATAAGAGATAGTTTCCATAAAGAAGGAAAAACTGAATTGGTTAGGGAATAGTTATATAATATATCAAGAAGAGAAGGGATTATAACAGGAACGGACTTCTTTAGGAAATTAATTGGGATATCATCAACCCCCACAGCCCCAGATCTACTTTTAAATAAATTATCAAATAGTACGTCCAAAGTAATATGTTGAAAATAAAATTTGTCGTCGCCAGTTACCTCAGTCAGTGTTCTAGAGGGAGAGGGAATAGGAGAGACAGTCTGTTTATTGAAGAAAGAGGAGAAGTGAGCATTGATGTCGTCAAGAGTGAACGAAATAGAGCTGGAGAGATTTCTAGACTTTACCAGGCCTAATTTCTTTAATTCACTCCACATCACTCTAGAGTCCCTAATGCCCGAAAATTTAGTGCAATAAAACTCCCGTTTAGCCGTTCTAACCCTTGCCTGTACCTGATTTCTAAGTATTCGGTATTTAGAGTATACGGACTCACAACGAGAACGAATAAATGCTCTTCTCAAAGAGTCACGTTCCCTCATCAACACACGAATTTCATTGGTCAACCAAGGTGCCGATGGCCTTCTAAGTTTCACAGAACGAAGCGGGGCATGCTTATCCATTGTAGAAATTATATTTTTGTTAAATAAATTAACTTTATCATCAATGAAAGTTGATTCCACAATTGATAACCAGTCACACATCTCTAGATCAGACTGATACCTCTCCATATTAAACTGCTTAAAATCTCTGTAGACAAAATTTGGTGGGGAATAATGGGAGACTTTAAAGGAGTATTTGATTTCAATAAGGTCATGAGAAGAAAGGAAAGGTACCGAATGTTGGGAATGTTGGATGACCTTATCCATGTCATCGACAAAGACAAGATCTATCCAAGTATGGGAGGTAGCTGTGTGATGAGTAGGGAGGAAAGGAACTAGGGTTAAATTACTTTCATATAGGAAATTAAGAGAAAGAGTAAGAAGAAGCGGAAAAGGAAGATGAAAGAGAGAAACAAAAAGAAGTAGAAGAAAGGGAAGAAAAAGAGGAAGATGAAGAAAAAAATATGAGGAAGAAGAGGAAGATGAAGTGGAGATGGAAGAAGAAGAGGAAGAGGAGAAGAAGAAGTAGTAGTAGAAGAAGAAGATGAAGAGGAGGAAGGAGAAGAAGAAGAAAAAGCGGGAAGAAGAAGAAACGGAAGAATAGGAGGAGGGGAAGAAGAAAAAGTAGAAGAAGGAGAGAAAGAAAATGAAGAAGAAGAAGAAGAGGAGGAAGGAGAAGTAGAAGAAGAAGAAAAAACGGGGAAGAAGAAAAAGTAGAAGAAGGGGAGAAAGAAAATGAAGAAGAAGAAGAAGTGGTGGAAGGAGAAGAAGTAGAAGTAGGGGAAAAGAAACAGGAAGATGAAGAAAAAGAAGCTGAAGTAGAAAAAGAGGATGAAGAAATAGAAGAAGAATTAGAAGAAGAAGAGGAGTAATAAGAAGGAAGTAAAGAGGTGGATGAGAAGAACAGGAGAAAGAAGAAGTAGAGGAAGAAAAAGTAGAAGAAGAAGTACAAGAAGAGGAATAGGAAGAAAGAGAAGAGGACGAGAAAGAGTAAGATTAAGAAAAAAAAGAAGAGGAAGATGAAGAAGGGAAAGAAGAAGAAAAACACGGAGAAGAAAAAGAAATAGAAGAGGAAGAAGAAAAGAACGGTTGGTTCCGTCTTAATTTGCTGTGATTAGTTTCTACCAGTGTGTCGTTTAACCAACCGGTTCGAATTTGTTTGGTTTGATTTTTAATTTCATTTGCCATGAGTGACATTAATCTGTAGGTTTTATTTTTTCTAAAGTATAAAGCCTGAGCTGAGCGAGGACGGTCAAATGAAAGTATTCTATTTATTAATACATTAAGTTACATTCCAAAGTTCAAAACTAGAAAATGAATCAAGTACATTGCAGAATGTAAAGATTTACATTTACTTTAAGAAACGAAAACAGACTTACTTAATATTGTCCACATGATTGATGTTTAAATCAAAGTATGAATTATTTTTTAAATCTCACTTGCGAAAAAAAAATAAAGAAACTCTATACTTCGATGGTATAAATGTTGTCTCTATGACAATAAGTATTTTTAAATAAATATTTCTCCTAATCTCCAATGCCACCAAGATTGAAATAAAATTCATTCATTCAGCTATTTCCTACCGGGAGTAGTGTACTTTTTTCCAACAACATACTTCAAATAAATTCCGATTTAAAAGTGGCCGAAAGTGGGCAATAACGGTGGACTAAAGTTAGGAATAGACACCTGGAGGCGTGACCTACTTTTCAATTATTTAATTTTTAACCTAGCAGAAACCATGTGATGGTTATTTTGAATTTGGTGATTACAATTTCACATATGGTGTGAACATATGGTTTCGTTTTAATTTGCTGTTATTAGTTTCTACCAGTGTGTCGTTTAACCAACAGGTTTGACTTTGTTTGGTTTGATTTTAAATTTCATTTGCCATGAGTGACATTAATCTGCAGGTTTTATTTTTTCTAAAGCATAAAGCCTGAGCGAGGATGGTCAAATGAAAGATTTGGGATGTAGGCGATTTATCGGCATTGATGATATACATCTTTTATGTTTTTTCCATGACGCAACATTACGTAGATAGATTCTAGTAGGGTGGTTTTAAAGGCCTACGCCACCGCGGCCTAATGGATCTATTATGGCTCCCACCAATCAGACTCTTTATTCTGGAGAGCGGCTCTTGATTTACCGGGTACCCACACCAGAAAAACCTTATTTTGGTCACTGATTTCTGTCAGGACCGGTAGGCTGCAAGGGAGTCCGGCAAAGCGTGAGTAAGCTCATTTTAACCACTTTTAAAAATATTAAAAATTATATTATCGTTATTATTACTATTATTGTTTATTTTATATACTATTATATTAACTGCTATTCTAAAGTTGACAAGCTGAAAATGAATGAAGTACACTGTAAAAGGTAAAGACAGGGAGTGAAAGATAAGTTAAGATTTAAACCTTATTTAAAAAACGAAAACTGGCTTACTTAATATTGTCCACATGATTGTTGATTGAAACTCAGTTATATGGATTATATTTCTAAATGTTTTCTTGCAAAAATACAAAAAACAGTACACTTGGTGTAAACGTCACTATGACAATAAATTATTTTATAATAACTATTACGAGTTTATTTCCAATGCCTCCTAGATTAAATACAAAATTCATTCATTCAGCCGTCTTCTCTCAGAAGTGTAATGTTTTGCAACACAATCAAATAAATTCCGATTTAAAAGTTGTTTAAAGTGGGCAAAAACAGTTTTCTGAAATAGTTCTTGTATTGTTAATTTTGTTTTTCTTTTGTAAAGAACGTAGCACTTAAACGCGTGAACCGATTGTTACAATGTGGAATTTTAAGTAGTTGGGCTTTTTGTAAACCTTATCCCAATTTTGATAAGGGGAGGAAAAAGTGTTAGGCTTCCGTACGTGTAACTCAACCAACCCGCATAGCCACGTAAGTATCAATAATTATAAAGAATTTATTGTATTTTACTGTTTATTTTTGTATTACTGATTTTTACTGTTTTTTCTATGTTACTGACTCTGTAAATTGTTTTGTATTTGTAATATCCAGGCCCTGAAGAGGACAATATATTTGTCGAAACGTTGGCAAAGTGACGAGTTGTTTTATTTGACCGGTTCCTCGCAAATCTTCCATCCTAAGATGTTTTTAATTTTTTTTTTTACTATAGAAAGTTGGGGAATGTTGATTAAATTGCTCATACTGTTTTAAAGTTTTAATTATTTTCTGCCTTTGTCATGCAAATCTTTTCTATATTTTCCTTTTTGGGGTGTTCGTCCCTGATTTCAGTATTTTGTTTTAAGGAATTAGAAAGAGTGATTTTTTGGGGTTAAGCAAAGAAAATGCTGCGGTGTTACTTTTTGTTTGTATCATACGAGCGATGGTTATAACTAGGGAACGGATTCGTATGTATTTACATATTTTTTTCTAGTCAATTTACAGACGTTTTTCAACTAGAAGTATTCATACTGACACTTTTTAAGCCGTTTGAGTCTACTTTTATTTCACATATTTCCACATATTTGGATGTTATCGCATATTTATACATATTTGTTTAAAATAAATAAATATTTCTACATATTTAATCAAAATATGTACATATTTTTTCATATTTTTCATTTTGGGCATATTTTCATAATTGGGAGGTGGTTGACAGGAACTGTGAACCACAGACTGTAGGGCTGTGAATCACAGTGGGTACAATGGTTATTGTAATTTACAAAGAATGCTGCTAAACAGTGACGGGCACTTGTTAGTTCTTTGAAGTTGTCTGTTCTTTCAGCTCGTTCGTTGAAGTGTCCAATTCATTTCGTTCGGTCACTTAGTGTATTCTTTTTTGGGTGAAATGCCACGAACATCGGCCTCAAACAAACAACTGGTTGCTAAATATCTTCGCGAGTTTCCAGCAGAACTTTTTCGAAGTGATGGAGACATTTTGTACTGCACAGCTTGTGACAAGCGCGTTTCTTGCTCTCAACGTTCCCAAGTCACCCAACATATTGCCACCGGATCGCACATAGAGAATAAAAACAGAAAGAAAGAGAGGACGTCCTATCAAGCCTTCCTTACATCTCCATCATCAAGTAAGTCTACTCTGAGTACAGATCTGTGTCGGGCTTTGGTTAGAGCAGATATCCCTTTCCACAAACTTAAAAATCCTCATTTCAAAGGATTCTTAGAGACCTATATTGGGGAAAAAATGCCTGACGAGAGCACTCAGCGGAAAAACTACCTGGAAGATATCTATAAAGATACACTAACCAAAATTCGAGAACATATCAAAGATGGACCGATTTGGGTGTCAGTTGATGAAACCACTGACGTTGAGGGCAGGTATATTGCCAAGGCAGTTATTGGAAAACTTGACAGTGATGCTGATGTGGATTCAAGGCCATTCCTTTTGAACTGTGAGGTTCTCGAAAAATGCAATCATTCCACCATTTCACGATTCTTCGATGCCTCAATGCATATCCTATGGCCCAGTGGAGTTTTGAACGAAAAAGTTCTTTTGTTTCTCTCTGATGCTGCCCCCAACATGGTCAAGGCTGGGCAATCTATTCAGGTATTTTATCCTAAGATAATTCATGTGACGTGTATTGCTCATGCCTTGCATCGAGTAGCAGAAACTGTCCGATCTTTGTTCAGTGACGTAGATTCCTTAATCTCCTCGGTTAAAAAAGTGTTCTTAAAAGCACCAAGTCGCATTAAAATGCTAAAAGATCTCTATCCAGACTTGTGCCTTCCACCAGAACCAATATTGACAAGATGGGGTACTTGGCTGGAAGCAGCTTAGTATTACTATGAAAACTACAATAAAATCAAGAATGTCCTTTCACATCTCGAAGACGAAGCAGTAGCGATAAATACAGCCAAGTCTTTATTCGAGAAACCTAATTTAAGGAACGACCTTGCATTCATTTCTGACAATTGCGTATTTCTTGCACAAGCCATTACCCAACTTGAGTCCCAAAATGTTCGACTGACAGAAAACGTGTCCAACGTTAAAAAAGTCATCGAAAAGGTGGAAGGAATACCTGGGAGTAAGGGAGATGTGATCAGATCAAAACTGGTAGAAGTACTGAGCAAGAACAAAGGGTGGGAGACCATCTGCCAGATTTCTGATATTATCAGTGGAACAGAAGTCACCTCAGAACATCGTGTACCCTTTACAACCAACGAGATAACTTCTTTCAGCAAGGCACCTACAACATCTGTAGATGTTGAACGATCTTTTAGTCCATCTTACGCCCAGATCGTCGTCACTTTACGTTCCAACATTTGAAATTTCATGTAGTTGCAAACAATTTCGAAGAGTGAAGTTTTCAAAATTGAAAATTTAACACATCTTTTTATAAATAGTAAAAATGTTCTTTGTTGTATAAATCATTATAACTTGTACAAACAAATTATTTTGTTCCTAATAAATTATTATAAATTGTAAAAATGTTCTTTTCTTGCCCCCCCCCCAAAAAAATTCCATTTTTATAAAAAAAAAATGTCCATTTTACTTAAATATTACAGAAAATATTTTAAGAAAATCACATATTTTCCACATAATTGACGAAAATAAATGCATATTTTAATTAAATATTTGGCATTTTTAAATACATAAAAATCCGTTCCTTAGTTATAACTGTTCTTATGGGAAGAGATAGATTCTTATAATGTGAGATTTGAGTTTATTTCTGTAATATTGTATCCATGGCGGAAGTCTGTACTGCATAAGTACAGGAATCGATGAACGAGTTTTTGGAATCGATTCCGACGCTGGAGTTGATTCAAATCCAATTATTCCAGAGGCGGACTCGTATAGCCCAACACTTGTCAACTCTAACCCACCGCGGCCCAATGGATCTGTTATGACTCCCACCAATCAGACTCTTTATTCTGGAGAGCGGCTCTTGATTTACCGGGTACCCACACCAAAAAAACCTTATTTTGGTCAATGATTTGTGTCAGGGCTCCCAGAAAGTCCCATACCAGCCTTGAGTAAACCTGATAAGAAGTTATAGCTCATAGAGCATCCTGGATGTCCAAGAAAATCACGATTCTAGACTTAAATATTCCTCTTCTAACACTCTAGGCAACACGAAACTTAATTGCAGCTAGCTCAGCCTAAAGAACTTTAGCTAAATTGCCTAGGCTAAGCGAAAAGCTATATTGAGGTTGGGCGCTGTACACTCCAGCTCCTACGCCCGCCCCGTCAGGATAAATTTTGGATACGTTTATGCTAATGTTACCAGTTATCTTTAGAGGCAGGTGATAAGAAAATATTTTTTTCAATTACATTCATCAAATAAATTTAGATTTATAAGTTTCTAAATGTGGGCACGGTATTTTCTGAAATTGTTCTTATTCTTGTTGTTAACTTTTTTGTAAACCACGTAGCACTTAAACGCGTGAACTGATTTTCTTAATGCTCGTATATTATATTGTAACGAAGTAGACCTGGGGAGAAAAGAAAGGCCTAGATTGTTCTAGGGGTTGAGCGACCAAAGTCGGTAACAGGCCACCACTGTGTAAACAAAAAGCCGGTCTCTACCTGCGCCGGAGAAGAAAGGGGCTAGATTGTTCCAGGAGTTTAGTGACCGTAGCCTGTAACGGTCCACCCTTGTGTAAAAGCCTGCTAAGAAAGAGGCCGCAGTTGGGGTGGTGACAGTATGTGTTTTCCCCAGCCAGTGATTGACAGGTAGGAGTGAGACAGACGGAGTTGGAGTGAAACAGTGAGTAGGAGGAGGGCGGCCCCAGCTGAGGTGGTGGCAGTATGTGTTTTCCAGCCAATGAGCGGCAGGTTGGAGTGAGACAGACGGAGTTGGAGCGAGACAGAGAGCTGGAAGAGGGCGGCCCCAGTTGGGGTGGTGGCAGTATGTGTTTTCCTCAGCCAGTGAGCGGAAGGGGGGCGTGAGAAAGACGGAGTGGGGCAGTCGCAGTTAAAAGGAGGCAGACACAGCTGGAGAAGTCAGTTTTTAGTCAAGTTCTGAGTTAGTTTTGAGTAGTTAGTCTTTGAGTTAGTTTTGGAGAGACACTTTGGAAGTGATAGTTTTTGAGAGAATCAGTGTTGCGGAGTGCTTCGGAGTTAGCCAGTTAGGCGGTTAGTCAGTTAGTGAGTAGAGCTGTGTTAGTGCAGCTGAAACTATTGCAAGTAACAGTAAACTGCTGTGACTGTTGTGAATGGTAACTGTAATGAATAGCGTTAGTTGCTAGTAAATGTTAATGTGTTAATAAATCAGACTACTTACAAATTTAGCGCGTTTTATTATTTATCAAACCCACATATTATTAAATTAACTAGTGGCAGGAACTAGTTGTAGCTGTGAAGTTTTTAGTAAAAGGACAAAAACTTAACAATATGTTATATATACATATTGTAACGAAGTTGACCTGGGCGGAGAAGAAAGGCCTAGATTGTTCTAGAGGTTGAACGACCAAAGTCAGTAACAGGCCGCCACTGCATAAACAAAAGGGCGGTATCTACCTGTGGCAGAGAAGAAAGGCCTAGATTGTTCTAGGGGTTAAGCGACCAAAGTCGGTATCAGGCCACCACTGTGTAGACAAAAGGGCTGGTCTTTACCTGAACTAGAAAAAAAAAGGGCTAGATTGTTCAAGGAGTTAGTGACCTGTGTAAAAGCCAGCTAAGAGAAAGGCCCCAGCTGAGGTGGTGGCAGTATGTTTTCTCCAGCCAATGAACGTCAGGAGGGCGTGGAAACTTATGCTCAGAGAGTTGGAGGAGGGCAGTCCCAGTTGGAGGGAGGCACGCAGTTAAAAGGAGGCAGACACAGCTGGAGAAGTCAGTTTTTAGGAGTTTTTAATCAAGTTTTAAGGAGTTCTTAACGAGTTGTTAATCAGTTAGTTTTGGAGTTAGTCTTGGAGAGTCAGTGTTGAGACATAGTTAGAGAGAGTCAGTGTTGTGGAGTGCTTCAGTGGTAGCTGGTTGGGCAATTAGTCAGTTGATGAGTAGAGCTGTGTTAGTGCAGCTGAGACTAGTGCAATTCGGTGCAGTGCGGACCAGGGGTCAGTCGTGGTCAGTTTTGTGGCGTTACGTAGTGAGTAAGTAACAGTAAACTGTTGTGACTGTTGTAAATGGTGACTGTAATGAATAGCGTTAGTTGCTAGGAAATGTTCATGTTAGTTAATGTTAATGTGTGAATAAATCAGGTTATTACTTACAACTTTAGCGAGTTTTATTATTTAATCAAACCCACATATTATTAAAGTAACTAGTGGCAGGCACTAGTTGTGTAAGTAAAGTTTTTTGGAAAAACTTTACAATATACAGGGTGAACCAGTAAGTACATTGTCCATAGGCCTACTGTACATCTAAAGTGGAGTTCAATGACGTATTGGCCAACTTCATATTTTCCACTGTTCTTGAGTGACGTCACTTTCAATTTTTTTTTTAATTATTACTTTTTGCAATAAAAATGTTATTACTCAGAAAGTTTTAGTCCGAATTCGATTCTGATGACACGGATAGAAAGGCAGAAAAATTTATACATGACTTCTTAAACTGAAAGATTTTGTTACTTAAATTTTGTTTTTAATGAACGAATAGATAAATGTAACTTTAAAAATAATAGATAAGTTGTTTTCCACAAAATACCGACATCTTCAAAAGTCTATTATGAAAAGTATCACATTTAGTTTAAAGGTTTTCAAGCATTCAGAATAAACAATGCTTTCATAATAACCTGTGGATACTGGAAGAATAAAAGTAATCGATTTTTTTAAGAAAACTCATTAGGCCCTTATGTGAACATTATCAGACCTAGGTGCTCTGGCACTTTTTATAAAAGTTTCCTTGTTTAATGGGCTTTCAAACGGTATATCATTTTCCAGGATTCCTTTTATCTTCGTATGAGAAATTACGTTTGTTTTGCAAGAAAACGTGTTCACGAGCACTCACCAATGCTAGTTATCAAGTTGTTTAATTCATTGAAAACTCTTTTAGATGCACCAGTAGTCAATTTTTAAAGTAGAATGTCTTAAAATAAGGAAGTCCAAGGTTACAAATTGCACTTAAAAAATTTAAAAAAAAAAAAGGGGTTGTTAAGGTATATTCACATTATTTTCTTTTTCAACAGGGTAGTTGTGTGTGAAATTGTAATTTGGAGTAAATACAAACTATATGAATTTTCTTTTATAAAAATAGTATTTGTTTAAAATATTTCATAACATTTTCTCAAATATTTCAGAGATCAGATTTTTTTTTTTATTGTGTTTTATTGGTTTACGTAAAAGGTTTTTCCAACAGTATTTGAACGGGAATTTAAGTGATGAGGAAAATATTATAAATTGACTTAACAATATTACATATAACAGCTACAGATTCACAATCTATATTGGTACACTGTGGCAGCACTAAAATTAAGAGCATTTGCATTAAACGTATAAAATAAATAGAATTAAGAGGTAAATAAATAGCAAAGAAAAAATAAAAATAAATAAACAATCGATTATTTCTTAGATCAATTAGTGAATTTTATAAAAAATAAAAGTTAATGCCTTGAAAGATTGTTTTTGTTTTTAGTTTGTATGTTTTCATCCTTTAAAAAGCGTTTTTTCTTTTGGATACTTATTTTTTGTTAATGGTAATAATGAATTTCTGTTCAGGTACTACTTTAACTTCATATAGTAATAATGATAATTGAATATTTTATTTTAGAGATTAGAGATTTTGCAGTGTTTTATTTTTTTTTTAATATAAATATTGTAACTATCAACTCTTTCCAAGGAGAAAGTGTACTTAAGAGGCAACTAAATATATTCTATTATAAGTAGAGGAAGAAGTAGAAGAGTATGAATAAGAAAAAGAAGAAGGAAAAGGAGAAGAAAAATAAGAGGAAGAAGAAGAGGAAAAATAAGAAAGAAAAAAGGAGGAAGAAGAAAGAGAAGTAGAGGAAGACAAAGAGGAAGAAGAAGAAGAATAAATAGAAGAAGAAGAAGTAGTAGTAGAAGAAGAAGAAAAAGAGGTCGATGAAGAGGAGAAAGGAGAAGCAAAAAAGAAGGAAGAAGAAGAAAAAATAGAAGAAGAAGAGAAAGAAAATGAAGAAGAAGAAGAGGAGAAAGGAGAAGAAGTAGAAGTAGGGGAAAAGAAACAGGAAGATGAAGAAAAAGAAGCGGAAATAGAAAAAGAGGAAGAAGAAATAGAAAAAGAATTAGAAGAAGAAGAGGAGCAATAAGAAGGAAGAAAAGAGGTGGATGAGAAGAACAGGAGGGAGAAGAAGTTGAGGAAGAAAAAGTAGAAGAAGAGGAAGAGAAAGAGTAAAAAGAAGCGGAAAAGGAAGATGAAAGAGAGAAAGAAAAAGAAGTAGAAGAAAGGGAGATGAAGAAAACAATATGAGGAAGAAGAGGAAGATGAAGTGGAGATGGAAGAAGAAGAGGAAGAGGAGAAGAAGAAGAAGTAGAAGTAGGGGAAAAGAAACAGGAAGATGAAGAAAAAGAAGCGGAAATAGAAAAAGAGGAGGAAGAAATACAAAAAGAATTAGAAGAAGAAGAGGAGTAATAAGAAGGAAGAAAAGAGGTGGATGAGAAGAACAGGAGGAAGAAGAAGTAGAGGAAGAGGAATAGGAAGAAAGAGAAGAGGAAGAGAAAGAGTAAGAAGAAGCGGAAAAGGAAGATGAAAGAGAGAAAGAAAAAGAAGTAGAAGAAAGGGAAGAAAAAGAGGAAGATGAAGAAAAAAATATGAGGAAGAAGAGGAAGATGAAGTGGAGATGGAAGAAGAAGAGGAAGAGGAGAAGAAGGAGTAGTAGAAGAAGAAGAAGAAGATGAAGAGGAGGAAGGAGAAGAAGTAGAAGAAGAAGAAAAAACGGGAAGAAGAAGAAAAGGAAGAATAGGAGGAGGGGAAGAAGAAAAAGTAGAAGAAGGAGAGAAAGAAAATGAAGAAGAAGAAGAAGAAGAAGAGGAGGAAGGAGAAGAAGTAGAAGTAGGGGAAAAGAAACAGGAAGATGAAGAAAAAGAAGCGGAAGTAGAAAAAGAGGATGAAGAAATAGAAGAAGAATTAGAAGAAGAAGAGGAGTAATAAGAAGGAAGTAAAGAGGTGGATGAGAAGAACAGGAGAAAGAAGAAGTAGAGGAAGAAAAAGTAGAAGAAGAAGTACAAGAAGAGGAATAGGAAGAAAGAGAGGAGGACGAGAAAGAGTAAGATTAAGAAAAAAAAGAAGAGGAAGATGAAGAAGGGAAAGAAGAAGAAAAACACGGAGAAGAAGAAGAAATAGAAGAGGAAGAAGAAAAGAACGGTTGGTTTCGTCTTAATTTGCTGTGATTAGTTTCTGCCAGTGTGTCGTTTAACCAACCGGTTCGAAGTTGTTTGGTCTGATTTTTAATTTCATTTGCCATGAGTGACATTAATCTGTAGGTTTTATTTTTTCTTAAGTATAAAGCCTGAGCTGAGCGAGGACGGTCAAATAAAAGTATTCTATTTATTATTACATTAAGTTACATTCCAAAGTTCAAAAGTAGAAAATGAATCAAGTACATTGCAGAATGTAAAGATTTACATTAACTTTAAGAAACGAAAACAGACTTACTTAATATTGTCCACATGATTGATGTTTAAATCAAAGTATGAATTATTTTTTAAATCTCACTTGCGAAAAAAAAATAAAGAAACTCTATACTTCAATGGTTAAATGTTGTCTCTATGACAATAAGTATTTTTAAATAAATATTTCTCCTAATCTCCAATGCCACCAAGATTGAAATAAAATTCATTCATTCAGCTATTTCCTACCGGGAGTAGTGTACTTTTTTCCAACAACATACTTCAAATAAATTCCGATTTAAAAGTTGCTGGAAGTGGGCATTAACGGTGGGCTAAAGTTAGGAATAGACACCTGGAGGCGTGACCTACTTTTCAATTATTTAATTTTTAACCTAGTAGAAACCATGTGATGGTTATTTTGAATTTGGTGATTACAATTTCACATATGGTGTGAACATATGGTTTCGTTTTAATTTGCTGTTATTAGTTTCTACCAGTGTGTCGTTTAACCAACCGGTTTGACCTTGTTTGGTTTGATTTTAAATTTCATTTGCCATGAGTGACATTAATCTGCAGGTTTTATTTTTTCTAAAGCATAAAGCCTGAGCGAGGATGGTCAAATGAAAGATTTGGGATGTAGGCGATTTATCGGCATTGATGATATACATCTTTTATGTTTTTTCCATGACGCAACATTACGTAGATAGATTCTAGTAGGGTGGTTTTAAAGGCCTACGCCACCGCGGCCTAATGGATCTATTATGGCTCCCACCAATCAGACTCTTTATTCTGGAGAGCGGCTCTTGATTTACCGGGTACCCACACCAGAAAAACCTTATTTTGGTCACTGATTTCTGTCAGGACCGGTAGGCTGCAAGGGAGTCCGGCAAAGCGTGAGTAAGCTCATTTTAACCACTTTTAAAAAGATTAAAAATTATATTATCGTTATTATTACTATTATTGTTTATTTTATATACTATTATATTAACTGCTATTCTAAAGTTGACAAGCTGAAAATGAATGAAGTACACTGTAAAAGGTAAAGACAGGGAGTGAAAGATAAGTTAAGATTTAAACCTTATTTAAAAAACGAAAACAGGCTTACTTAATATTGTCCACATGATTGTTGATTGAAACTCAGTTATATGGATTATATTTCTAAATGTTTTCTTGCAAAAATACAAAAAACAGTACACTTAGTGTAAACGTCACTATGACAATAACGATATTTTATAATAACTATTACGAGTTTATTTCCAATGCCTCCTAGATTAAATACAAAATTCATTCATTCAGCCGTCTTCTCTCAGAAGTGTAATGTTTTGCAACACAATCAAATAAATTCCGATTTAAAAGTTGTTTAAAGTGGGCAAAAACAGTTTTCTGAAATAGTTCTTGTATTGTTAATTTTGTTTTTCTTTTGTAAAGAACGTAGCACTTAAACGCGTGAACCGATTGTCACAATGTGGAATTTTAAGTAGTTGGGCTTTTTGTAAACCTTATCCCAATTTTGATAAGGGGAGGAAAAAGTGCTCATACTGTTAATTCTTTTCTGCTTTTGTCATGCAAATCTTTTCTATATTTTTCTTTTTGGGGTGTTTGTCCCTGATTTCAGTATTTTTTTTTTTAGAGGAATTGGAAAGAGTGATTTTTTTTGGGTTAAGCAAAGAAAGTGCTGCGGTGTTACTTTTTGTTTGTATCATACGAGCGATGGTTATAACTAGGGAACGGATTCGTATGTATTTACATATTTTTTTCTAGTCAATTTACAGACGTTTTTCAACTAGAAGTATTCATACTGACACTTTTTAAGCCGTTTGAGTCTACTTTTATTTCACATATTTCCACATATTTGGACGTTATCGCATATTTATACATATTTGATTAAAATAAATAAATATTTCTACATATTTAATCAAAATATATACATATTTTTTCATATATTTCATTTTGGGCATATTTTCATAATTGGGAGGTGGTTGACAGGAATTGTGAACCACAGACTGTAGGGCTGTGAATCACAGTGGGTACAATGGTTATTGTAATTTACACAGAATGCTGCTAAACAATGACGGGCACTTGTTAGTTCTTTGAAGTTGTCTGACGTTTTCTGTTCTTTCAACTCGTTCGTTGAAGTGTCCAATTCATTTCGTTCGGTCACTTAATGTATTCTTTTTTGGGTGAAATGCCACGAACATCGGCCTCAAACAACTGGTTGCTAAATATCTTCCCGAGTTTCCAGCACCTATATTGGGAAAAAAATGCCTGACGAGAGCACTCTGCGGATACAATCTTTCATCTAATCACAATAGAGATCTTCTAACAGTAGCCACTCATCCTGTATGTATTAATTGCAGTCCTATTGTTACTCCTGGAGTGTTTTACCAAAACAAACTGGACCTAAAAGACCATTGAAAACTAGAGAGCAAATATCCATGTGCATCAACTGATGCACTTCATGACTTGACTTATGCAGTACAGACTTCCGCCATGGATACAATATTACACAAATCAACTCAAATCTCACATTATAACAATCTACCTCTTCCCATAAGAACAGTTATAAGGTAAGGAACGGATTTTTATGTATTTAAAAATGCCAAATATTTAATTAAAATATGCATTTGTTTTTGTCAATTATAACCATCGCTCGTTTGACACAAAACAAAAAATAACGACACCGCACTTTCTCTGCTTAACCCCAAAAAATCACTCATTCATACCAGTCAATCATTCATATCCTTTAACAACCTTATTTCCTTTCCATTTCATTTCCCCATCTGGCAGGGTAACTTCAACCTCCCAGTGGTCCTGCTAGATATTAACAAAACTGCTTTGCTTTAAATATTGTACTTGAGTAAAGCTATTTTTATTTGATAACTTTTACAACTATTAAATGTTATATATCTTTTTAAACTGTTGCAAATTACGACATGTAGTTTTGTTATTAACTGATGAAGTTAAGTTCTAATAAAATATTTAATAAATTGCATGATATTTGCTGAAAGGCATATTATACATGTACGGTAACTGGAATTGATGAACGAGTTTTTGGAATCGATTCCGACCCTGGAGTTGATTCAAATCCAATTATTCCAGAGGCGGGCTCGTATAGCCCAACTCTTGCCAACTCTAACCCACCAACACTATGAACGTGAGAAAGCTTTCCCCCTCTCAATCTTACATCTTACAGAATGACAATATTCTTTCTTTCTTTTGGATCAATGATCTATCACCCAAAAGCTATGTACAAAAATTGTACACTCGTCTTTACAACTTTTCTAACATTTTTATTGAAATTATCGTTGCATAAATTCAAGGAAAGTCACAAACATTGTAAAAAATAAACGTCAAATGATTTGATTTCAAAAAAACACCTTTTGCACTTTTTTTAAACAATGGCATCAAGATTACTACCGTGATGATCAAATCTTTGATGTAAGACAAAAAGGGTAATTTGGGTGTAGGTGGAAAGTTCTGACCAAACGGCAGGTTTAGTTGTCTTCCTTTTGTTCCAGGTTTCGGAAGTAAATTTTAGAAAGATGGCTAGCTGACTGGAGCAGGATTTGAAGTTGACCTTGTCTTCTTTTAAAAAAAGTTGGATTTCCTTTATTTTTATTTTTTTACTAAATTCTTTTTATTATTATTATTATTAATTGTTTATTTATTTTGCAACTGTATGCAGTACAATAAGCAAATGAGATGAGTGATAAGGGATTACACAAATACACATGCACGAATATATATATATATATATCCATACATGCATGTGCGCCAAGGGCGTGATTGGAGTGAACGACGACCATCCAGTGATGGAAGCCGTTAGTTCGCCAGATTGGCAAGCTTATACAGCAACCATCCTAGGAGGTCGGCGTTGTGTTGAGATAGTCGCGTGGCCGCCGCCGCTTTAGTTTGCGTTGAGGATTAGAAGAAAGTGTTGTGGTAGACTTGTTTTGGATCAGAGGGTTGTAGTGACTGTGTAGATTTGAATGGAGTTTTGTGTAACGAGATTGGGCTATTTCAGAAACGAGAGGAATATTGAGATCAGAGTGTATAGTATGATTGTAGACGAAGAAGGGAGCGCTAACTATTGTTCTGAGAATTTTAGACTGTAAGGTTTGAAGTCGGTTGATGTTCGATTTTTTGGCGTTTCCGTAGAGCTGTGTTCCGTACGTCCATATTGGGGCGGTATATAGTGATCGTTTGTTTGTCAGGGTCAGTTTTGATCGTTTGTCGTGTAGCCTTTTCAACATTTTATACCTCAGATTAAGGTCAGTTCGTTTGAGTCTCGTGCGAGGGTTCCATGTTAGCCGTTTGTCAAGATGTAGTCCGAGATATTGTACTTGGTTAGAAATTGGTATAGAAGTATTGTGGAAGGAGAGAGAAGGGAGAGTTTTCTTATATAAGGTGAATACTATGTATTTAGATTTCAATTCATTCACTTTGATTCTCCACTTTTGCAGCCTAGGCTCTAGAATATGGAGGTGTGATTGTAGTGCACGGCATGCTATAACAGGATCTAGATGAGGAGAAAGAATTGCTGTGTTGTCGGCGAATGTGATAGTAATTGTAGTCAGGAGAGTTGGTAAGTCAGCAGTATAGAGAATATAAATTTTTTTTTTTATTTACAAAATACAAAAGTACAAAAAAAAACACAAAAATAAAGAAAATTAAACAGTATTAATAGGCATGGCTAACGCCGTCTGCCAGAGTTTGCTAGACATTGAAATAACAAATTATCTCAACAAAATAAACAAGATTAACTCAATTAATGTCAAAGTAAAAGAAAAAATTAATTGTTTCACAATAAAAAATTATTACTCTGTGAAAGATTTTTGAAAAGACTGAGGGACAATGTGTTAGACTTTCCTAGGTAATTTGGGAGAGCAACACAAATAAAATAAAATAACAAATTGAAGGAAAGGGAAGGGTGGGGGACGCCACCAACACCCAGAATACCTTCACTTAAAAAGAACAAATATATTTTTATTCTCAATTTGGTAAAAGTACAAAGAAAATACCATAAGGTCTAGATCATGATTACTTATTACAACTTACAGTTCAGAACCCTATAACCATACATATAGCTCACATTAGCACGTGCTTGGCCTTTTATGCTCTACAATTTAAACACTGTTGGGAATGACACAGGAAGACGATGGCAATGAATTTCAATATTACAGTCAGATACAGAACTCTTGGCAGGGAGAGATACTTCGGCGTTTGCGGGGCCACATGGCTTGACTTGGCTGCAACCGTCGTACAAAGTGACACAGACTTAGGATCCTGTGAGAAGCCCCAAGGGCAACTGGCTCGAGCTCCCAGGCACACGCTGAAGCCCCCTCTCCGTTGACTTCTCCAGTGCTGCCAACCGGACAATGCTGCGCTATTAGCACCAACAGATAAATTATATGCCGGGGGGCCGCACATCCCTTCGAGGATCGAACACTCTGCTCAATAAAATTAAATACAGGATTTTAAATAAAGAATAGTGTAAATAAAACATATGTGATCTTTACTGGGAGGTAAATAATTTAAATAAGAGATTAAATACAAGAAAAATAGAAATAATTTGAAGTTATATGAAGTGCTTAAAATATAAATAAGGAAGTGAAAATATTAGTAAATAAATGATCTTTATAACTTAAGTTATAAACATGAGAAGTATCAGGAGGTCAAGTCTTTCCTCAAAACCATAGCCCTACGAGTATATTCAAGCAAAGGTTTACACGACTTGGAGGATAACATCTGCACTATGTCACTCCCTTGAAGAGTGGCACTACCAAGGAAACATTTTCTCAAATCACTTAGAGCGGGACATTCTACTAAAAAGTGATGAAGATTTTCTTTACTGAAAAAACACATATTACATAATTCCTCCTGATAATCCCTCTCTATACAAGGAACCGAATTTAGCTTTAAAAGTTCACCCTTAATTTTCAGCAATAGACTCAAATCAGACAAATTCATATTAACATCAAAGTGAGGCGCGCAAAATCTTCTGGGCTCCTCCTCAACCTCCATAAGAGCTCTATACAATAGAAACTGTTCAGAACTCTTTGCACGACTAAGAGAATCTGCGATGTAAGACGATTTTATTGCTGAAAGCAGATCATCGAGCTGCCCACGCCATAATAGCTTATTCGTCAGTTGAGAGTCAAAGTTGACCGCATACCTTTGGCACAGTAAGACCCAAGACGAGAACCACGAAATCCTCTGTCGTACCACCTCCAGAGCCACCACCTTGGGCAAACGATGAGAAGGGAGATCCAAAGTACGAAGGCAATAATTTATATGAAGCCTCAGAGTATGCAAAAACACTGGATCTAGAGAGGTCTCAATATGGAGCATGAAGTTGGGAGTAAAGGCTGGAAGAAGAAATATTTTTTTGATAAAATAACGCTGAAATTTTTCCAGCAATTCGAACCTTTCATGACCCCAAACTTGGGCGCCAAAACAGGCAATAGAACGGGATACAGACTTGAAGACCTGAAACTTAACATGAATTGGAACTTCATTTTGCGAAATTAACTTAGTCCAAACTGTATTAATACCAAGTTTTGCGGTAGAGATTTTTTCTTTAAGATGTTCTTGAAAAGAGAGCTGACTAGATAATGTAACTCCCAAATATTTGTATCTTTTTACCCTTTCAATTACCTTATCTTTATACTGCCAACGTTCCCGTGCCGCCAAACGACCTCCCTTTCGAAACACTAAAACTTTGGACTTACTGAGATTAAGGGATAAATTCCATTGATCACAGTAGCTCTCTAATATATTTATATTTCTCTGTAGGAGGAGGGGGGTGTCTGCTATTAGGACAATGTCGTCGGCATACATTAAAACATTTATTTTGGTATCACCAACTCGAACTCCACCCTCAAGGAACAGAGGTAAATCGTCTATAAATACCGAAAACATAATAGGGCTAAGCAAGCAACCCTGCCTGACTCCACTACTTACAGGGAAAAATTCTGATACTCCATCTCTTCCTATTACTGCAGACTGAGAAGCTAGATACAAATTTTGCAGTATTTTAATAAACTTAGTGGAGACACCTAAATTATAAAGTTTATAAAATAAAGACGGTTGGTGTACACAGTCAAAGGCGGCTTTGAAGTCCACAAAAAAGCAATATAGCTTTTTCTTGGGTTGTGAAAACGTTAGTTTAATAAGATTAACTAAGATAAAAAGGTTGTCTATTGTGGAGTAACCACGCCTAAAGCCAGCTTGACATTCTGTTAATAAATTGTACCTGGTAATGAACGATTCAAACCGCCTTAACAACAGTCCAGAAAAAATTTTGGATATAGAATCCAGAAACGATATTCCTCTATAGTTAGACACATCGTTGACATCTCCATGTTTATACAACGGCAAAATAAGGGACCTAGCAAAAGAAGGAGGCACTGACCCAGTCTCGAATATATAGTTGTACAGCGACAGCAATTTTTGATGAAAGGAGGAAGGAGCATTTTTATAAAATTCATAGCTGATCCTGTCATATCCTGGGGCCTTATTGTCCTTTAGGTTAGCTAAGACCATGTCCAACTCTTCATTAGAAAAAGGTGCATCCAAAATTAAGTTGCTTAAACAAGGCTCAGCATACAAGGTTGGTGAAGGATGAGGGACAGGATTCAGTAACGATCGGAAATGGGCAGCCCACTCACTCAGAGCGATATCATTATTAACTTTAAAATTTGCACCCCTAATGTGATTAATCAAATGCCATAACTGCTTAGTATCTTTGACTGATTTCAATTGATAATTTATAGAAGCATAAAATTCATTTTTCTTTTCCTTACACAACAACTTAAAGTTCGCTTTCGCTTTACAGTAAGCTTCCTTGGCAAGAGTGGAGTTAGTTTTACGATATAAGTTTAACAAATTAAATACTTTCCTTCTTTCTCGAAAACAGCAAAATTCAAACCAAGGTTTGCGTCTAATTGACTGTATATTTATTCGAGAACTATGTAAGGGATAGGCTTTTTGAATTAAACTCGTTAAAGAGTTAACAAATCCCTGGGTGTCATTTGAAGATTCAACAAGATTTAGGGTGAGATTCTTCAGAGAATTTTTATAGGAATCTAAGCTGGCATTATGCCAAAACAATCTGGAGCATAGCGGAAGAACTGTACCCTTACTTTTACACTTATAACTCAGCGATATGCTACAGGTTATAGGGAGGCGATCAGAAAAGGTTTCGCATTGAACTGAAAAAGAAGTAACCACAGGAATAAGTTCTAAGGAAACACAACAAAAGTCAATCACTGAGCTCCCCATACCCCCCACAAATGTAAATTCCCCTTCCGCATCCCCTGGAAATCTACCATTCAGAAAAATTAAGCCTAAACTATCACATAAGTCCAACAGCTTATGACCTTTATTATTACATATTAAATCTTTAGAATTTCGAGCGCGGCTGCAGTAAATATTATCAATAAGTAATTCATCAGGCAGTAGCTGTTGATCTGCGATCCGCGCGTTAAAATCCCCAATCAGCATGACCGAGACATTTGGAGAATCTTCAAGATAATGTGATAAATTAACAAAATCCTCATCCCAAGTTGCACAACCTAAGTAAATGGGAATTATAACAAAATTCCGATCCGGACACTTAACACATATTATTACTCCATTTTCTAATTTAGAAAAACAAATAAAATCCGAAGAAAATGTTTTTTTAATTCCATACAACGCCCCTCCACTTGCTCGTCCCTTATTAAAGGACTTAAAAGCAGGAACCCAACTCAAATTATACTCGCAGAAAAATCGGCTGTAAGACGAACACTTGCCCTCCAACAAGAATGTTTCAAACAGAAAAAAGATATCATAATTCTTTACAAAATTTAAAAATAAATCATTATTCACTTTGTTTTTCAAACCAGCAATGTTATATGATAACACTTTAATACAATTTAAAAAAGTACCTGTCTTGATTGGGGAAAACTTCTGGCAGACGGTGTTCTCTCAGGATAATCTTGGAAGATCTGCCATCCCGCAGTGTTGAGGTTGTTGAGCAGAAGAAAAATAGTCCTTAGGAAGAGAATTAGAGCGCAGAGCGTTAACAAATTGAGATAAATCCAAATTCAAAAGGTCATTTAACTTCTTAAGACCATCCTCGCCAGAATAAGAGCGAAGCCCGGTTATATCACACCAGTTAAACTTGTGCCCTTGTAAGATTAGAGTATCTGCCCTCATTGTCATCCTTAAACTTGGCTTTATTCTTGAAATTTCTTTCTTCAAAAGCAGAAGCTTTGATCTCTTCTTCCTCACACTTTCTGGAAAATCTTGATGCACTGTAAAGCCAGTATTTTTTAGCATTTTTAGTTTTCCCATGATAGCTGTTTTGTCTTGATGGCGCAAGAAATTCCCCAATAAAGGTTTGTTCGCAGCATCTCTGGGACCTAGAGGAAATACATTTATACAGTTAGGATTTATTTCTACCTTTAAAATTTCATGGCAGAAATCAACAACAGTTTTATTAAACTCGTTGTCGGAACTTTTTAATCCCCGGAATATCAGGTTATTCGAACGAAATTTCAGTTCTAAGTCCTCCACAAGTTTTTCATTTCTCAGGTTAGCTTTTTTTTAGAGTTTCAATGTCATTACGTAAACACCTATTTTCTTCTTTAAGAGAATTTAGTTCCTCTAATATAGGTTGAATATCTTCTTTAGTTGCCAAAGATGGCAAAATTGACAGTTTTTCGTTCATCTCTGATATAAGATTCATTAGTTGACTCGATGAGCGACTGTCAGCTTCACAATTACCCGAAGTAGAGCTCATTGTATCTTCGAGAAGAAAAGGCTTCTTACTAACACTTCGATTCAGCTCAGGAGAACTTCTAGTTCTCTTAATACCTTCCTGACGTGAAGCCTTAGGAGAAAAGTATTCCTCTAGTTTCTTGGGCGGCATGCAATTTATGTTGATAATTATAATAATAGAAAATATCCGGTTGAATGAATGAAGTGCTCAAATTATTTCTCTGTTTTAATTCCGCTGTAATTTAGAGTAGAATGAAAAGTAAATTGATGTTTGTAAATAATTGCTGTAAATAGTGCAAAATAGATAAGATATTGTATATCAGTGGTTAAAGCCAAATTAGCAATAATATTTTTGTATACAACTCAGGGCACTATGAAAGGTCGTGGTCCGTACGTGTGTAAGAATAAAGAATATTTACAAATATAAATATAATAAATTTCCCCACTAGCACTAGGCCACACCTACAATCCAGTAGTTATATAGCACTATTAACAAACTTCACAAATAATTAACAGCGTAAAACTAAAAAACTACTCGTTAAATTTTTCTGAAAATCTAGTATGTTATTTAGTAGACTGAGATTTAACTGTAAGCTAAATTTCACTTTAATAGCAACACTAGAACTTATAAAATTTGATAAAAAAGCAAGAGCCGATCTTTACTGTACTAACGTTCTAAACAAACTCTAGAGAATATAAAGTAAGGGGGTAAAGTAAGCTTCCTTGAGGATAAGAGAAGAAGAAGAACCTTGTTTGACTTGGGAGAAACGGTCGGAGAGATAAGACTTAAGAATGAGGTAAAAGGTAGAAGACAGTAGGCGTTTGAGATTATAAAGCAGTCCCGTGTGCCGTACCCTGTCGAATGCCTGAGATATGTCAAGGAAGACAACACTGTTATATTCTACTCTAATAAGGGCAACACTGCTTTAATTCAAGGGAAGTAGCGATTACATTCACCACTCGATGTGCCTAGAGAACAGTCGAGTGGCAACTCCGAAAACCGAACTGATGGTCAGGAATGATATTTAAAGGGGCTATTTCAGTTTGGAGGCGGAGTAGTAGAAGTTTTTCGAGGACTTTCCCCAGGATGGGTAGAAGGCTGATGGGTCGGTAAGAGCTTGGGATATGAGAAGGTTTATTTGCTTTAGGGATCATTGTTACAGAAGAGAATTTGTAGAGAATAGGAAAGTAAGTGGTTCGAAGTACAGCATTATAAAGAATAGTTAGAAATACTATTGCTTTCCTGGAGAGCTGTAGCAGGATTTTAGCAGTAATCAGATTATAGCCCGGACTTTTCTTTATGGGAAGACAGATGATTACGTCCATGATGCCTTTAGGAGTGAATGGCTTGTGATGAGGTGAAAGTTGTAGAGGGAGGTCCAGTTCTTTGAGAATATTTTCTGTATGTTGTAAGTCTTGTACGTCGTGATGAGGAGTGAAGACTGAAGAAAGATGTTCGGCAAAGTATTGGGCTCTCTATTCGTCGGATTTAGCCCAAGAATTGTCCGGGCGTCTTAGTGGGTGAAAAGATTTTCTATATTTAAGAATTCTTTTGGTTGCTGTCCACAGGGAGTTGTCTTCAGTTGTGAGTGATTGCGTATAAACAGAGAATTGGTCGTTAAAATAATCCCTTAGTTTTGTTGTCTGTTCTCTAGTGAGTTGGTTAAACAGTCATTTGTGAGAGGGTTATCTGGTGCGATGCCAAAGAGCACTTGCGCGACGTTTGCGCGTTATCAGTTCTCTCAAGTGTAGAGGTAGATTTAGAGGTAATGGTGCAGTTCTGTTGGGTGAAGACCGTTGAGTAGAATGCCTAATACTTTGCAGAATAGCGGCAGTCAAGTATGCCACGTTATCGTCTAGTTGTGGAGTTTTTAAGGACACATTTAAGTTCAGTTTTTCGTCAAGAGTTTCTCGAAATAAGTCCCAGTATACAGCTCCGTTTATTAGGGTTTGTCGTGGAACAGCTTGTTTTGGGTGAATGTCAAGGGTTAGAATGACGGGGTTATGATCTGACGACAAGTCATTTAATGTGTGTATATAAGTGTGTAAAGAGGTAATATTAGAACAGATGAAGTCAAGGAGATCAGGTCTTTTGCGAGAAGAAGTTGGCCAGTAAGTCGGTTGAGAAGGGGATAAGGAAGTATAACTATTTTGATTGAGAATAGTCCTAAGAGATCGACCTCTCGGATTTGCCACCCGGCTGCCCCAACTCGGATGCTTAGCGTTGTAATCGCCACCACATATGAAACGAGACTAAACTCTAATTATAAATTACGGCAACTATTATTTTTTAAATAAAAATATCATTAATTTTTAAACAAATGATAAACAATTATTTCGCTTAGCAATAATGAAATATTTGTAAAGAAAGGAATTCCACTCAAACTTTTTTTTATAAATGATGAAATACACTTATCGTTAAGAATGAAGGATCCAGTAGATCTCATTGTTAATGGTGAGCTGAATTAACTAAACTCCAACAATTTCTCTTACTGTAATTCCCAATGGGTCTAAATTTAATATTTTCGTCAAACTGGGAATTTTAAAACACATGAAATTCTTGCTGGTGTTATCTTGCTTGTAAGATTGCACGTCATGCCGAAAGGACAATTTAGTTTAGAGAGAAACACCCCATCGCAACACAAATCTGCCCTTAAACAATTTTTCTTTTTTTTAAATATTAAAATAAATTTATTAGATCATAGTGTATTCACGAAGTTTAGAGATAATTGCAGGTACCAATTGCGAAAACTATCTCGGGAAAGTGACAAATTCATTAAGGGGATTTCGCGGTCCAGGAATTTCCTTTAAATACCAACATAGTTCAACCTTCAATCTTAGCCGTTTACTTGAACTTTCTAAATAGCAATGGGAAAACTGCAAAATGAGATCCTCCACCTAGCGCATGCTGTCGAGTGCATAAGAATATATAATATTTATTATTAACATTTTTAATTACTATATATTTAAATATGGAGGGTTACATTGCAAAAGCAAATCAAAATCACTTTAATATTGATAATTTTATAGGGGCTTCGCCCTCACAACCTTATTTTCTGCCCCACACCCCTCCATGGTTTAGATATTAACCTTTAATTTCACTGCATTCCGCAAACCAATTGTGACGCAATACATGAGTTGGAAACATAATTTATACCAACTATTATAAGGAAAAAAAAACAGAAATAACTCACATTATTAATGGCAATCTCCATCATTAGGCTTGTGCACTTTAGCTACTCCCTGCAGGAATGCACTCATAATTCGCCACTTGAAGAATGACTCTTGCGCTTCACGTTCCAACCACCATCCTCACAAAAACCCAAAACTTTCTCCTGACCATCCTCACTCAGGTTACACTCGTGCTTTAGGAAAAATAAAACCTGCAGATCAGTGTCATTCATGGCTAATGAAGTTAAAAAACAAACCAAAGTGCGCGACACACTTGCGAGAACTAATCACAGTAAATTAAAACGAAACCAATAATTGTTCTTAACCATGTGACGTTTAAAACAAAAACAAAACAAAAAGCGCTTTAATCAAATGGTTAAATTCAAAATAACTATCATTTGGTTATTAAAAATTAAACTGTTAAAATGTAGGTCACGACTATTTTCAACTTTTCTCACTTTAATGCGTTAAACTTCCTTTAAGTATAGTCAAACTGGGGCTTCGCCCACGGCTGCCCGCAGTAATCCCTAACTATTCTGAGGAGGCCTCTAGCCTTTAACCCACCAAAGCCACACTGGGCTTTTAAATAACACAAAACATAAGAATAGATCAAGGCTATCTAGCCGTACTGATAGAATTGAGGACTTGAAGGCCAAGAAATATCGGACTTGGTTTGGTTCTCAAACTTTGCCATCTAATTTATTTAGTATAAAAATAAGAGAAATTTTTGAAAAAGATCTTCTTCTAAATTTTCCTTTATTTAAAAAACAATTGAATATAAGCTATCTTGTTGAGGACATTAAGGAATAAAAGATTTAATAAGAAAAGATTGTTGAAGCGCACGCATTTCCCGAACAAGGCATATGATTTATAGCTGCAGTTACTATTTAGACCTATTTGGTCATAAGGCATTGAAGTGTGGGGATGACTAAAAGTTTCAATTTTCTGGCGCATCTAGTCGTTACAGTCAAAAATAATTCGAAAGATTCTTAATGCTACATTTTTTCTTCGCATCCTGACAAGCCATAATGATCTCGAAATTCATTTCGCCAAAGATCTTGCGGAAACACGTTTTCTCAAATTTCATTCCTCTACAGCAACTCACACTAATCGAACCCTTATCTTCTTCCGCAATACCAAGGTTTCCTCCAAAAGATTGAAGACAATATAGCCTCGCGATCTACTCTTATCGTGAGAGCATATAATTAGTGTTAACGATAATGGAACGACACCACCGGCCCTTTTCCTCTCAAATAATCCAGATATTGTACTGTCATGAACCGAATGTTTTATTAGTTAATTGGTAGTTGGACGTTAAGCCCCGCCTGCAAAAATATGCGATTACTTTACTTTTTACTAGTTGCTGCAACAATTGCAACAGTAGTAAATTTCAAGAAATTTCAAGAATAAAATAGCTAGGAAAAAGTGGGAAGAACCGTTAGAGGCCAAAGTAATAATGGAGCGAAAACTCTTTCGCCACAACCAGGCCGTTGAAATGCTTGGGCGCAGTATTGGAACTTCTAAGAATGAGAGGAAATACAATTATGAAAAGATTCACTGGCGCTAAAAAAGAAATAAAGGTGAAGTGAGCTTTGATAGAGGTGAAGATGTCTGGCTACATAAAGTAATTATAGTGAACCAATTAATTGGGCGCAAGATACCGTTGAAGAAATTTTAGGAAACAGAAGATATCCAGGAAACGAAGAGGGTGCAGGAAGGATGGAGAAGCAGCTTGCAGATCAAATACTGATGAGAGTGAGGTGCAAGCAGAATAGCTATTAGGCCCAAGAGGTGGAGGAGGTGGAGTTTACATGAAAGAGACGGAGGCAGTTATTGAATCTCGAAAAGGGAAATGTAATAAAGAGGGTCCTTTGTTTCAACATTGAGTAAATTCATTAGTGCATCAAGTTTGAAACTCTCAACAGAATAAATTGTACAGACGAGAGTTAACTTCTAACTTTTGTTTTTTTATAATAAGTTGCTTTAGGAAAGAGCCGGTAGAAAACATCTTAAAATAAATAACGCTTAATTCAAGAGGATTTTTATTAATATTCTATTTTTTACTTTAAGTTATATATTTAATTGAATTTAAAAAAGCGTGTCTGACTTTTAATCACTTTTAAGTGCTCCATGATAAAAGAAAGGTTGAGATTTTACTACAGAAGTTAAAAAGTGCATTTCCAGATGTCGCATCCAACAGGGCGATGTCTACCTTGCAGCTACATCCTTAAAATTTACTTTCTTTGGGTTTTATTTCTTTATTTGTGGAGCCGATAAGTTGATTTTGTAGCTGACTGTAGTGGACAGTTGAATTTGACGTTCATTAATAATATAAGAGGTATCAAACAAAGTGAGAAATACAGAAGAGGTAAGAGGAGGTCTTCGTGCAAAATTAAAGTTACCTTGTATTATCCTCCCCTTTTTGAAAATAACCTTCTCGTAGAAGAGAAATTGAATAAAAGATGTTTAGGATTGGTATACACTTGCTGTTTTTTTTTTTTTTTTTTTTTTAGAGCCGTTATGTTATGTTACGCAAGATCCCGGGCTCGAATCCATCGGCTAGCCTTTAGATTTCAGCAATTCAATACAATTAAATATTGAACAATTTAGGAAAAAGTGTTCCAGACTATCTGGTTCTTCCAATGAACATAATGTATATTCCTTACCAGGCTCAAATGTATATTTTTAGCCATTTTTATATTTTATTTTATTTATCTGCGTACATTAATTCATACATACATACATACATCATTCGAAATTGTCTACGGGGACAATCCCCATACAATTTTTACAATGTGTGTAGTTCTGTTATAATAATTAGAAGAATAAAAATAAATTAAAGATCAACTTAAAATAGAATAACAAATGAAATGTAAATCTTTTGTAATGGAAAATAATAATTTACCCTTTGGTAACATAAACAATATTAACTAAATTACATAAATTTGTTGAAATTTTGCCTCCTCCTAGACGAACATAGATAGATTTAGAGCTTAGAAGAGAAAAGATTTAAAGATACATAACTATTTTTGAGTTAATTATTTAAGTTAATTACTATTTTCCAAGTTTGATTTTAATTATTTTATACATAAATATTTATTATTATTATTTTCATTATCAGTAATTTTGTTGATCTATGAATTATTAAGGCTCTTAATTTGAGTACTTTACTCACATAGGTACAAATTAATTTTAGAACAGGTGCAGTTTTAGGATTAAGTAATTTGTCCGTCCAGTTCTCCTCGTTGTTGAAGTTATAAAGTTCTCTGATTGGCTGATACATGGGGCATTTGAGAAAAATATGATGCAAGTCTTCACTTTTCTTTAATTTGCAAAGTTTACATTGAAACAGTGGATTAATATTATGTACAGTATCCTGGTCAGTAATTTTAATAATGCATTTGCTAGAAGTGCGGAGTTGTGCTATTAATCTGGTGTAGAAGATAGGTTGGTTGAGAGCTAGGTAAGGTTGAAATGTCAGGTTAGAGTTAAATATTGAACGATAATAAGGACTAAAAGTGGAATTAAATAAATAATTTTGGTCTATTGCAGTTAAGTAGTTCTGGTATCTGTCTAAAATTTGGGGTATGATAGTTTTTAAATGAACCCAATCCTCAACAAAAATTATCTCGGCAAAATCTATTTTATTTAACAATTCTTTTAATTGAAGAACCCAATCATAGTTTAAGTTTGAACAACTAACTATTAAAGACCTTAATTTTTGTAAACAGATTTTGGGGTACCTATAATTTTCCATTTGTAAGATATTTAAGAGCCAGCTCAAACATAATTTTAAAATATAATAGCTAATATGAAGTTGGCCAGTTTCTAACCTAATCACGAAATTCGGAGTACCCCTAGAAAGGTGGAGGTGTCGTTTATAAAAATTTAAATTGGCTTTTTCCAGAGTTTCAGCATACCTAAGACCCCAGACTTGAATACAATACATTAATGTGCTCGACACTATGGCCTCATTCAATCTCTTTTTTGAATCCCATGAGCAATTGGGTTATGATTAACAGATTTTTTGTAGAAAAGTTTAACAGCTTTCCAGAAAGATTTAGATTGTTTACAATCGGACAAGAGACTAATAACATTTTCTTTATGTTGAATCTTTTTTAATTTAATAAGATTTCTATAGCGATGTTTTTCAGATATGTAGCTACATATCTAGCTAGCTTTACTGATTTTATCGAACTTATGTTTAACACAATTTTTTAAAAGTTTTTCTACTTCTTTCTTTTTATTTTTGCAGTGGACGTCAAACCACGGTTTATTATTTAAAGAGAGCAGATTGTTTTTACTTGTATTATAGCGTCTCATGTTGAGGTTCGTTGAAACTGTATTAACAGTTTGGTGAAAGTTTTTAAATAAAGAGTCAATGTCCATGTTTGTAAAATTTGCAGACACAGTTGATGACGATTGCATCATATTTTTATAAATAAATTCTAAGTTGGGGTTCCAATTTAATGTAGCTAAAGGTAATACATTTCTTTGTTTAAAATTCCTTGTATTTTGTACTGGTAACTTGCAGCTCAAAATGAGTGAGAAATGGTCGGACATGCTAATCTTGCAAGTAATATTTAGATCGAATACAATATCTAAGTATTGCGAATTACACCAGATTAAATCAGGGGTACTATTACCTAAATGGCTAACAAAAGAAAAACTCCCTTCCATGTCACTAGGCAGTCTGCCGTTCAACAAGACCATAGAGTGTTGTTCCATGAATTCAACCAGATCTCTACCTCTACTATTCATAACAGAATCTAATGAGTTACGAAAGTAATCAAGAGAAGTACCCTCAACTAATTCTTCTGGGATTTCATTCAATTGCCCCACTCTACAGTTAAAATCCCCACCTATTATAATGGGGCAATCCTTGGAGTGATGCAAGATTTTTATAAGTACAGAATCTAAGTTTTCCAAAATAACAGTTAACTCCTCTGAAGGTTTGAAATAGACAGATCCCAAAATAAACATGTAATTTTTAAATTTAATTTCTACAAAGATCCATTCTTTTGCCAAGTCAATCAGAAGAACATTAAACAATTTTTTATCTGTAAACAAAAACAAGCCTTCACTACCTCTACCTTTAGTTTTTTCTCTAATTGCGGGACTGAATAGGACATTAAAATCAGAAAAATTAGAGGGCAATTTAGTTGGGTTGTTTAATAAGTGGGTTTCCGAAATACATATTATATTCGTTTTGGAATATAAATCTGGCATCTCCAAAAAATTATAATACCCATTCACATTCCAAAACAATAATTTCACTTCACTGAACTCACGAACAAACTCACCAACGTTTCCTTTCCCCCTCTCTCATCGCTCGTCGGTTCTTCTCACTTTTGGTTGATAAAAAATGACGCATTGAGCCCTGACGAGTAACTCTTTTTGACTTCCTAGAAATTACACTTGAACTGCCTGAGAGGTCACTATCTAAATCACCACCAGTAGAAGACTCGTCACTGCGGTGGAAAGCTAAAAGATCCTTCCAGGACGTATTAGCAGCTTGTTGTTTCTGAACCAAACGTACTTCAGAATTCCATCTTTTTGTAGAATTTTTGCTTTTTTAAACAGTTCATGATAATAAGGAGACATACATTCGTTAATATAAATAGGCTTTATACCAGTAACTGAAAACAATGATTTAGCGAGCTTTTGTTTACTTTAGGATTTCAGCTGCATAAAATGAATACGGTCACGATGACTAACAAATTTCAGAAAAATAGGCGAGGCTGTAAAACCTTCTTTTGGGTTTAATCTATAGCAATACTCAATTTTTTGCTTATTATATTCAAAGCCAATACAGTTGCATATAGATTCAATTACAAAATATACATTTTCTGATAAATTTAATGGAATATTAATTATTTTTAAAATTCCATATCTGCTAAATTGAATGTTTTCATTTAACAGTGTATTCGAATTGTCGATATTACTTTTTAACTTATGCTTTTCGTTATTTAGATGCTGTATTTGTTTATTACAAATCTGTATTTTTTGATCAAACGATTCGCGCATTTTATTAACTTCATCTTTAATGCTGTTAACAGAGTATGTTTCGTTTCATTTGTAGACAGTGTATTATTAATATTAGTAATTTCTTGTCCGATTACCTTCAATTCATCCATTAGAGCTTTAAACATATCAGTACCCCACCACTGCTACCGCCTTCGCCTGTGTTTGTTTTGCTAGCCGACTTTGTTGCCATCTTAAAGAGACCAAACTTCAAGTTTACACCAATAAATTGTTAAATTTGCACTAACTTTATTGTGAATTTTCACAAATAACGATCAAAGTACAGAAGCTGGTAAATTTTCCACTTCACAGAATTGTAGAAAAAGTTCTACTGAACACTTTGAACTAAAAATTATGCTTTAATTTTGAAAATAAATAAATAAAAAATTAAAATAATCAATAGCATTAAAAATATGACTGCACTGTTCAGAGGATAGAACTAAAGTCGAGAACTTTTTGGAAGCTAAGCGTATTTGTGCTACAGTTTTTAACTTTACAAAATTTAGATTCAAATTAAGGTATGAGTGCATGATGGAGAGGGGAGGTAAGACATTTCTGAAGTGAATGTTATATGATGAGTTCAAAGCGTTTACTTTGACAATTATTATTATATTTCTCTTGGATACTTTTAAAATTACTACAGAGAGTTTCCGGATCCTGTAACTGCCACATGTCTTGGGCACCGATCTCAACTAACATATAATATAGATGAGCCGCCCAGTTAAAGAGGAGTTCTTGTTTTTCCATCAAGTCCCTTAACCTTGCAAAACATACTCTTGGAAGAGAATCCAAAGGCGAAACTAACAACTTGTACCACCACTTTAAAACCCTTTTGAAAATTGTACATTTCAAAGGAAGCTGACAAGATTCTAATCTCACATATATATCAGGAGTATGTACAGGCAGATTTAGTAGCAATTTAAAAAAAATTATTCTAGTGAATTTTCACAACAGTACTTATACAAAATATTAAGACTAACTTGTGCGTCCCTCCATGACGGCGCTAGAATGACATCTTCATAAAGCAGCATTAACAATTTCTTATTAGTTTTGATATTAACTCCACGGGCTCCATTGTTTGCGAAAAATTCGATTATATCGCTCAAGTATAAGGAAAATAATAACGGGCTCAGTATCTCTCCTTGTCAAACGCCTTCTGTAATATTTATCTCTTTAGATCTTGAGTCACCTTCCACAACGGCCATTGTTGCCTGTTCATAGACTTTTTTAATAACTCAGATAAATTTAGAACTTATACCTAATTTTAGCAGTTTCTCCCACAATTTTGCATGACAGACAGAATCGAAAGCTCTTCGTAAATCAATAAAGATCCCGTACATCTGTCCGCCTGCTGCTCGCAGTTGAATATTGACCACAGAACTTAAAATGAAAAGCGGAGGGCAAAATCTGGGGCTCATTGTTAAATCCGGCGGATCGTGTTCCCACAAACCTTCCACGTAGGACAGAGGTGGCGTTGTTTCTGATGAAAACGGGCCATGACTATTTACAGTCCCATTTACACCGCATTGGTGTTGCTGGATCACCAATATGCCCGTTATGCAGATTAGAAATGATGACTGCCTCGCATTTAGACGACTGCATATCTCTGCAGGATGTACGAAGCAGCAACTGCTGCAAATCTGATTTATACTGGGCTGCACGCAGTCGCATGGCCGGAGTAGCCAGCGACCATGGCGTAGGATATAGGATATACAGCCTTTATTCCGACGGAAGCCTAATTGTTCATCAGGTATTATATTACACAAATCGGTCCACTTGGAAAGCCTAGTATTTAGAATGAAAGTAAATATTTTTGTGAGTGTATTCACTAATGAAATCGGCTTGTAAATAGCAGGATTAAAAGGATCCCCATTTTAAAAAGCATATTTGTGTGAACTTGATACCAAGAAGAAGATATTACCTCCACCGTCCATATTTTATTGAACATATTCAACAAATAGTGTGACCAGGAAGGAGGTAGACTGTTAAAGAGCTCATTTTTTATTAGGTCTGGACCAGTAGATTTATTCTCTTTTGACGACTCAATACTATACATCAATTCCTCTAAAGTAAAATCCTCATCGTGAACAGGACAATGTACCCCAAAATAATCAATATCACTGTATAAGAGTTCTGGGAAAATATTTTTATAAAAATTTTCCCAAACATTCATTCCCATTTCGTTTTTATTAAAATTTTTATTTTGAAACACTTTTACTGCCTGCAAAAAAAACTGTCTTTGAATTATTTGAGGAGTTAAATTTTATTTGAATCTGTTTGTAACAATTATATTTTGCATCTAATACTGTTTTTCTATAGGCATTTTTGGCCGATAAGTATAATTTTAATACATCATGAAATTCTAATTTTTTGCACTCTCTAAATGTCTTATTTACTAAACGTTTTGCTACTATACAATCAGGAGTGAACCAAGATTTATAATTGTAAAATTTATGTCTGGATTTACATTTAACAAAAATTCCAATATCATATCCCACGTTATGCAAAGCAGATTGAATTAGAACATTCCAAAAAATTATAAAATTTTGTCAACTTTTCTGAATCAATTCTTATCAACTGAATACTTTGGCTTATGCTAGATTTTATATCTTTAATTTTGCTATTGTCTAAATTAGTATCTATTTTAATTTTTAATTTGCAAAGCAAATGCTGTGAAAATGAAGTAATCGCTAAAATACTAAAGTGGCAACAATATTTCAAAGCAAAATAATCTAACTAGATTAGGATCTAGCACACTTTTTCCTTGAAAACCGACAAATGCATAATTAGCAGGACGATCATCATCCGATCTACCATTACTTTCCATAATTTTAGTTATTCTTTTACCCCTATCTGTTACTACTTTGTCAAAACTCTTCCTCTTTCCACTAAAACATGTACCAATGAAAATATCACTTTCTAACATATTTAACTCAGAATGCTGATGGCAGCATTTACACAGAGCTCGTTGAGTTTATAACAAACAATAAGATAACTCTGTAAATATTCAAGATGCTAAAGAAGCTTCGAAAGAAGAATTTAAATGGCTGATTTGCTAGCTCAAGAACCCAATAACAAAGGGGAAAAAAAAAAAAAAAAAAAACATATTTAACTCTCCTAATCTTGCATTATAATCTTCTCCAAGTACAATACTACTCTCTGGATATAACTGCCTTAATTTAAATAATTCATTGTCCAAGTTTTGCATACAATATCGGGTTTTAAGTACAGTACTCCCTAAATCAATGATCCTGTCTTAAACTTGAATAACAAAAATAACCTTAAGTTTCGTTTACTTATCTCTGTTATCTCCAAATTAAAATTCTTTCTTATTAATAAGAATACTCCACCAGCTCTGCCCTTTATACACTTTTTATCTGCTTTAACATACTCGTATTTCATAATTTAATAAATATTGAGGAATGGTGAAGTTGTCAGCACTTAACCAAGTCTCACATAGACATAATACTTACGTACATATACGAATGGAATTCAAGTAATTTGTTTACCTCAACACCATCCATGTGAGTCAAAGTACCTACACCTCCTACATTCCAATAACCAATATTAATAAAAGTAGTATTTCTATTCAAACCTTTTAATTTAGACGAACTTTTATTACTATCAGATGCATTCCGTTTAACTACCTCAACCTAATGTAGACTGCTTTCCTTCTTAGATGCTTTCTTTTGAGGAATGTCGCTTAGCTTGGATACCCTCTTTTGGTGACTTACTAACTGCCTGTATCCGACGAAAATACTGCCGCTTACCTGGTGACCCCTCTGCTTTTCTTTTCTGCCTACTCTTTACTAGCCTACCATCTTTCAGCCAGTTTCTCAATGTACCATCTGACAAATTTTCAAGTCCCGTGCTTGCTGAATAATATCCTCTCGGACGAATACATTAAGCTACTTGCTTCTTTATTTTGAAGTTCTTCTAGGGACAGCAACTTGCCTACTAAAAGGAGTTTATTATACTTAATAAATGCCTTTTTATTATTATTTCTTGCCTCCTTCCAGAAATGATACAGCTTTTTCCTAGTCTCTCTTACACTAACTGGGAAATCCTCAGAAAGTACCAAATTAGTACCTGTTAAATGTTAATACATGAAAATCCGTAACTGGGCAGAGAAAAGGAAAACATGTACGCTACTAGAAATAAATGCATCAAATTTAGATTGGGCTGTGGGCCAACGAAGTTGCTATTTCAATAAAGGTATTTTATAAAATTAGCATAATAAAGAAATCTTGATGCACAAAAGTTTTTTTTCATCTGCAAGGTGATATTAAATTCGTGCTTCACCTGCACACATTTTGAATATAAAGGTAAACTTTACACTAAGATTAAATATAACATAAACTAACTGCTAAAATAAATACTAGTAGTATTTCACTTGCAAAATAAATAATTTATTTGAAAACAATTTTTAGTATACTACAAATCAGTAAAAAAATGTAATTAACAATAATTAATCTGAATTAAGAAGTAAACAAAGGCCATAAAGTGTCCATTTTCTAGCTTGTTCACTCTTGGGCAATGAAGCATCGAATACTACTCCGCTACCGTCTGATACATTCCTACCTAGGTGTGGTATAGACTGGAACCACTACTTTGTTCTAAATGGGACAAAACCAAAATCATTAGTGAAAAGGTCAAAAAATTACAATGTTATAATAACTAGGAACAATAAATTTACAAAAATAATTAATAATATATACTCTGTGGAAAATAGCAGCATATATGCACTAGTAGTTCGGTACAATAGCAGCGGCATTTATTGGATGCATTTTACGCTCCATTCTATTATTGGGGTTACTTCTTAAAAATCAAGGTTTTCTCTAACTAAAACTCATCCCTCAAATATTATATCTAAGAGGCACAGAAATCAATGTAAAAGATTTGTCCGTTCTTTAGGTTTTACAACCCGTTCCTTAAGTTTATATCAATGAACTTATCCGGTTCATATATAAATTGTTCATACAAAAAAGAAAAGAAAACTCTTAAATTTTGTAATTTCTTTGTACTTGAGAAATTTCAAAATGTATTTTTATCCCTGATTTTATTCGTTCTAGACAAGAATAGGAGCTGCAGGTTTTTTTAGATCAGCGCAACGAACCTCGCCTGAAATTATTGGAGAGTTTAAGATGAAAGAATTGATTATTGGCAAGCGTCTTATAAGTCCGAAGTCAGGGATGAAGCCATCTCAGCTTATGAGAAACCAGCTCACCCTGAACTACTCCGTTGGAATATAGAAAAAGCAATTCCATAGCTTAACTACCCATATTTGAGAAGCACATGAGGAAGAATATTTCTTCATTGCCCGCAGAAGTGACTTCTTAGTGTAAGGGTTTATTTCAATCCCATAGCATTAGGTTTACTATAGAACAGTTTATTTAGGATTTGCAGGAACGTATTTTAAAAGTACTGCACATCTTGAATTGAGTTAATTCCTTGTAAGTAAATAGCCTAAATAGCCTCCTTAGGTGATTGCTCATTGAAAATAATCGAAAAGTAAGACAATAAATTGAATTAAAAAAATTCTTTTAGCATTGCCCATTTTTACAAAATAAATAAAGCAACAATAAAATAACAGCAAATAAATAAATAAAAATATTTTGAAGATAAGGAATAGCAAGAATTTCTATACTTAAACATTTAATTCGATTTACAACCCACTTCAAGCAAACCCTTTCGGAGAGGTCTGGCAGCGGCAACAGTAAGCTACATTAAGGTATAGAAACATTTTTTTTTTTTAAAAAAAAGTTTATTTGTTTTAAATACGTCTACGAGCGGGATAGGGGAGCGCTGGTAAACTATAGTTCGCATTGTCCTTTCTCATTCCATTATATTTCTTATTCCACGTCCTATGAACATTCTATTTCTCCATTATTTGAAGTTCAATATTGGTCTTTACTTCACTGTCTAATTACTTTTTTTTTTTTCTTTTTTTTTTGCGAATAAGGTAAACTATGAGATTTATTTAATAAACCACAAAACTAAGAACGTTGGCCCATCACTCTCAAGTTATTGATAATATAAAGCTATCGTTCTTAATTGTTATGGGTATTTGCTAAAATTCTTTTTATTGAGTGATAAAAATCTATTTGACCATACACACACACACACTGTTCATTATTATTTTTGGTGACTTATTCATAGTTTCAATGGGATTAATAAATAAATGCCAGTTTCAACCACGATAAACTTTATTATGCCGAGCTTTCGACCAAGGGATTAGGTCATCTTCAGGACTGTGGAACATATGTTTTAGAGAGACATGTGCCATCCTAGTCCGAGAAAAGAACATAGCTCAAGAAACGCTAATGACCGTAGTCGTCGATGCGCCAGCGAAAAAAATTACCTCTAATATTACTATATTATTATGTTTTGCCTTAAAAGTAAATAAAATAATAATTTTATGATTTCCTTTACTCGCTTCTGCTTTTCATTATAATTGGAGAAAGAGTCAGATAAGTGTAAAATGAGCAATCGAGTTTGTTCTTACTCAACTAAGTACTTACCGGACTCTCTGCGAGCCCGAATTGAGTTAAGTATAGCTTGTTGCTCTTCAAAATTTTCATGAAATTCTATAATTCTTTTCAGAAATCTGACAAATAGTTCATACACGCCTTTAATTGGGGTGTAGGTACAAACTTCCTTACCCTGAAAAAATACGTGTGTAAGATTGCCTTACTTGCAATTGCAATGTGCTTTAACATTAGTTTGATGAATATCAACGGCCTATTTGGCAAACCTTGTGCTTTTCTGGTATCTTCTCTCATCTCTCCACAAAATCTACTGTCGCTATCTTTTCATATATTTCCTTTTTAAGTGTTTTTGATATTTTAGTAATTTTGTTTAAACGTCTAAGTTTGTATTTAATCTGTATATTATTTTCATCATCATTAAGTCACGTTTAAAGTAGTTATACGATGACAATTTAAATTGTTTTACAACTAAAATATTAGTTAAAAATCGTACTTTCTAATAATCTAGTACTTTCCAGGAAAAAGTGAAGATAATAAATTAAATAAATTCTCAGACTACTAAGGTAGCCGCAAGAGCGAAATTCTCTCTCCTATATATTGCTAAGGAAAAGTAAAAAAATTCGGGCCTTCCCTTTGGTCCACTTAACCTAACCCCAAAACTAGATAAGAAATAGGAATTTCAGTAGAATATAGTAATCAGTTTTATTTAACTTGCAGGTTTAAGATAGCGTAGAAATCGTAGGAACAAGTAGTATTTGGATATTAGATCACTTGATGAGGGTAGATATGTCAGGTGTAGGGAACAAGGTGGAATTGAAAAAAAATCGTACGGTATAAGGGTTGATCGTCAAAACCTTCACGAAAAATAGAAAGGTTGAAAAACGCCTTGCTTTGACAGTTTTTTTTTATATTTTCCAATATAAGGTAAAATTTCCAAATTTTCTTTAAAATAAGTCGTAATGTTTTGGAAGGCATAACAACTACATTTCGAGAAAACTGCCGAAAATGGGATAAACAACATTTTTGGAAATTGCTCTTTTTCTATTTTTATAAGCAACTTTTATACAAATGCGTGAATGAGATACTATTTGATTCGAAATTTCTTGTAAATGTGCCTTTTTGGGGCAATTAAGCAATCATCTTTTATATCATATATGAAACGTGAATTAGGAACGTAACAACCAGACTATGGGAGTTATGGTAAGATAAGTAACAAATAATACCAAACTTTGTATCATATAAACAAAAATTATGTCTTAACAACTATGGGCAGCTAAAATGATCAGTAAACGCAGGCGAGCTCGCACAGGGTACAACAACCGCGAACGTTCGAATTGGAATTGTCTTCTTTTTCACCTAGTACCTTGTTGCCAGCGCGGGCAAGTTAAAATATCTTAGGTGTGTGGCGCCTCACACGCAACTCCCAGTACAGATCCTCGAAACACAATGGAAATCGAACATCTGTCCTCAGTACGTGCGTTTTGTCATAGGAGGATCCTGAACCGTTGGTGGAACCAGCGAGCTGGTTCTATGACTTTTGCCTATGCATGTTTCATTCGATCCGTTTAATCAAACCCCGAACCTTGACGTGAACTACTGAAACCTTTTGAACACAGGAAAAGGCCCTTCGTAGGGTGGTTGCGCGTGATCAAAACGCACTAAGAAATTTGTCACTCTCGTGAAGATCAGAATGGACAAAAAATTTTGAGGAATTTTAAGTTAGTTACACGGTTGTACAGTGCGAAACTGCAGATACTCTGTGATGGCGGGAAATTCCTAAGTATTAGAAGTCCCTATCTATAACCACTTGTTCACTAACTGTAGACTAGAACAGGTATGGCCAACATACCTGTTATTTACATTTTGTTCCTTCTCTAAAAATTGAGTAGTTTTATTTAAGAACATAACCATTTAATTTTTGAATTATTATTAACTAACTTTTTTTTTGTAAAAAAGCATAAACCTCCATTACGTTTAACCACTTCACTTTATAGCTTGTTGCTATCAAATCGACTCATAAAAATAATTCCTTAAAATAGTTAAAATAAAATATTTCTAGATAAACTGACTTTACCTCCAATAATTTCTTAATAGAATCCAGGGTGCTTTTACTGACGTTTTCTGGGTCTACACGTCTCAATATATTAATGAAAGTGCGCTGCCCCAAAAGTTTTTTAGCCTCCGACCATTTTACATTGCTGTTATTATTTATGACTGCGCATAGTGCTAAAGTTAAAGGCTTTGTAATTCTTACTAGCCGATTGTCAATCGATTTTCTATTAAACAATTTAAAAAATATATATTAGAATGAATGTGCATGCTAAATTGCTTAGAAAAATTATTATCACTATTCTGAATTACTAACTGGACCTTTAATTTAATAGCAACCCGATCTATTTGGGCAGCACCCTTTGTTTTGCAAATATTTGCATTAAAATGTTTCTCTCTCTCTCTCTCTTGTTCATGTAACATTATTTCCTAATTAAAACGAATATTAATAATAATTGTCTTTATTAATTAACATTTACATTTATCTTCATAAATAACATAAAATTAAAAATTACAATATAAAATAAATAAATACTTAAGAATGCTTATTCTATTTTTTAACTAATGACTTAACTCTTGGTCTTTTAGACGGTCAGAGTGGAGTCTTGTTGCCATAACTAAATAAATATTATAATGAAAATAATTGTGAAGGCACAGAATGCAAATAAATTAAAGCAAACTGAAATTAGAGAAAAACATAACTAAATTACAAAACAAGTTCTGACTTAAATTTATAGAAAAAATAGTAGAAGTCTTTATACCCAAGTTCACAATCTATAGGCATTATTATTTTTTTTATTTCAGAGAAAAACTTTCACAATCCAAAATATTTTGATAATACTGTTCTTAGTCTTTTAAAATAAGCTTACGAAAATGAATGAGACTTTTACACCATAATTCAATATTATTACAATTTGCAAAATTTAATGAGATGTTTAAATTGAATGTAATCTCTCTGAATCAAAAAATATTTTTATAATTGCTAGTCTAGATAAATACAGTAATGAATGAACCGAGCCTACGATCAAAATCTACCGAAAAGTATTTAAATTATAATTAACTAAAACAAAATTAAGCAGCTCCATGGAATACATTTCCCATTGATTACAGTTCAAATAAACGGGAAAAACATACAGAAATTATTTGGTTTTACACAGAACAATTCCTTATTTGAAGTTAACAAAAAGAAATAAATTTACTGATACATAGTATCTTTTACATTTATACGACAGAGACAGCCACACGAACTCTCCCAAACTTGGGATCTCTTTTTAGCTGGAATCCATAGTACATGAAATTCACTAAAAGTTAGTATATACTCTTCTTGGTCCATAATTTCCACAAATGTTTCAAAAAGTAAGATAATGACGAAACTTGATAGGTATTTTAAAAATCAGAATCATATTTTTTATTTTTTAATCCCCAAACGTTATAGGCCAAACAGTGCATTTTCATATCCTTCTGAGTTAGCTATATATTACCATCAATATTACACTGCGTTCACATTTTTTGTTCCAGTAGGTTTTGGTGAGCGAGGCGTGTAGTTGAACTGTTCCAACATAACTTTCGCAGATGAAATGTTCATATCAGATTTAGTTCTTTTAAGTAGATGCTCATTTTTCTCTATGATTAGAGGGGCTTCACTATTTTTAGCGGGGAATAGGTTAACTCTCGTTTCTTAGCTTGCTCTGAAGTCGTTTGTCCAGCCTCATTATAACGTTCTTTAATGACCAATTTATTATACTTAATGACTGTTCATTTCCCCTTTTTTCGGGCCTCTACTAGCTTTGGACTCTTACGTACATCCGCCACCTCTTTAGGAAAATCCTCAGCAATCACTATTTTAGATCCTTTTAACTTGCTGTTTTTAAGAATCAATAATTTCGTTCGAAATTGAGTAAGACTTATTAAAATAGGCCGTGCATTATTATCTTTCGAAAATTTACCTATTCTTCTTACAAAAACAAAGTCGGAAGTTGTCAGATTCAACTATAACTTCTCACTCAAAATTGCAAAAGAAACTCCTCCTGCTCCCAATAGTCATTGAATTCTTCATTAATGCTAAATAGCAACAAATTTTTCGTTCTCACTTCTCTTTCTAGGCTATTTACTCTAAGTTTTAATTGTTGATAATTTCCCTGAAGAGCTTCTATCGATTCTTTAATGTCTGCTATTAAAATTCCGGTTTTTTTCCGTATCAGCTTTCATTTCCTCTTTAAATTGTTTCATAAATTCCATAAATTGACTATTATCCATTTTATCAAATCAAATAAATTTTATTGAATTATTTACTAAATGAATTTAACAAATAAATTTTAATAAAGAAATTTTTCGATCCAAGAGAAAAAGTGCTTCATTTAATCAAACGAGATTATAAAGAGGCTGCCGAAAACACTATTGAAACAGAAAGTTATCTGGTCAATATGTTAATAAACTTACCAGTAACAAAAGTTAAAGCCACAGAAATAAATATTTATATCCACGTTTAAATAAACAAACTCTTCTCCCACTTCACCACAATTCATACACGCCCCACTGATTTTAAATGCATAAATCCCCACTGTCTTTTAAAACCATATTAAATAAACTTTTTCAAAATCAAATAACTATAAAACGACTCGATAAAAATCTTCAAATTTTTATATGTGCATTAGCCAATTTTCGAATAGTTACAAGCTTTACAAACCATACTTTTAAACAAAAATATTAAGAGCGATGTTCGCTGTTCAAAAGTTAACCCAAGACTCCCTAATTATGACGAATTATTTTTATTTAAATTAATTTACTTTGTTATTCATTTGGCCATACCTGATTTAGGGCATTTTAAATTTTGTTATAAAGAACCTGTCCTATTTTTTATTTAAATGTAAATATATGCACACATGTTAAAGTTACAATTTCTTTTATTTGTAACCATAAGAGAATCGCCCTATCATTGTGCAAGAAGGTAAGTGGAGTGACCAATGAAGATCAATGAACATCAGAGACCGGTGTAGCCTAGAGTGTTAGACATCCAGGTCACGTCACCGTAGTCCCTAATCCGCAGCTCACTGAGATCAGAACTCCTCACTTTCTTTTTACTTACTTTTTTCCGTTTCTCAATCGTTCTTTTCTTTTCCCCTTGTCTTTCCAATCGCCTCATTAATTTTTCCTTGCTGACATAACCCTTATAAGATTTCACTTTTTCCGAACTCCCCACTTCCACTAAGCTAGCAGCCACCAAGTTACCCTTAGCAAAAACCCACCTTCCGCCTAGGAAAAGGAAGTGTAACAGCATTAGTTCCGCCATGAGCAAGTTTGGAGGTTTTTTAAGGAGCAACACCTTCTCAAACAAAAAAAAAAAAAAAAATCTACTGTAACTATTACATTCATTACGTTTCAAGCAAAAAAACTTGGGGCCAATTATTATTTTTATAATAAAATTCCTAATTAGTTGTGAAATATAAGCCGATCAGCGTGACTTATATTTTCTTCTTACATCTCTTAAATAAAGCTTACTCTCAGTAAAATAAACATTACCTAAAAATCTCAAATTCTTCTGGAGAAATTCGCAAAAGATCTTTTTTCGCCTTCATGATATGATAGAATGATTGCTTCTTGAAGGAAGCGTCAGTTATATTGATCACTTCATTTCGGAAGTTTTGTAATGATTCTTTTATGTGCTTGATTTTATTGTTTGTTTTATTAGTTACTTTTATATTTTTCATTATGCTTTTAGACACTGTAACAGAAAAAATTATTTCGGTACTCCTAAAGTCTAAGAACTCTTGTCGCTAAAATAAGCAAATCATAAGATGTTATTGAGGAACAAGTAAGCCAACAAGAAGAAATATGTATATGCATGATGTGTATTTCATCCTCTGACGATGAGAAGATGGCTACTATTAAGTTATCTGAACAGTAAACAGACGTACAGATCAACTGGGTACGTAAATAATACTTTTTGAAACTTTAAATCAATAAATTCAGTATGTAGGCTTTTCCTTCCATATGCTTTACTATTTTATTTATTACATCATAAAATACACCATAAATTACTCTAATTTTTGGTTTCCTTTCGCATCCTTTTCTAATTTGTTCCCCCAGTCATTCCATGACTTCCTCTTTTACTACAAAACTTTCTATTTCACCTCCTTCTTTCTATAACTTTCCTTATTTTCCTTATTTCAGTTTAACACGTAACCCACGTAACCCTTCCAAGCTACTTTCTTTTCCTTCACTATGTTTTGGATTTCTTTTCGTTCCTGAGGTCCTTTCACCTCATACTACGACTGCTGCTTCCACTACTATTCCTTTAAATGAAGCACAACACTCAAAAATCACCACTGTCCTCTAAAGTACAGCCAGTAGAAGAAGTAATAGAAAAGAATAGGCTATGCTGTTTGTGCAAGTTCTACTAATGAATTCCGATAGAATGGCTAAAGTGGCCTGCAAAGAACAAGTGGGAGAAAGAGGTAAACTGCGATGCAGGTGTAAAGAGGGGATAAAGGAGGCGTGCGAGAAAAAAAAGGATTGTTTGGAAGGACTGGAGAGCTTTGGCAGAGGACTGAGAAAGAAGGAGGAAGAAGTACAAGAAAAAAGGAGCCTCACACCTCTAAGGCGGTAGAAGAGGCGTACGATAATAGTGATGATGATGACATAAAGGGTGTCCCGTTTAAACATGCCACTTTTGAAATAACTCTTAAACGAAGGAAGATATCAAAAAAGTGAACAAAAAGTTAATGAAGTATTTTCTCTCCAGTTTGTGATGGTGTTAGTGTTTTTGATTTTATTGACGCCCTACCCCTTAAATCGGTGGCAGAAAGTGACGATTACCTTTTGACCCCCACTTTTTACTACTGTATTTAAAACTTAAAAATGTAGAAAAATGCTGTTAATTTCACTTCAATGTTTCAAACCGTTGCAGAGATATTTTATTATATATATTATATTTTATTATTATATATTATATTTTATTATTATATATTATATTTTATTATTATATATTAGATTTTATTATTATATATTATATGTTAAATTTTAGTCGTTTTTTCTTATTTCTCTGCTTCATAAACTAAAATTAAAAGCGGATTTTCTTATTAATTACTAATAAATCAAATGCTGCTACAACTTAAAGCCATCAGGGACTAAAAAATCAGGTTAAACATCATCAAATCAGTTTATTTACAAAAATTGATAAAAAAAATATTTCCTATTTATTCAAATGACTCCTCTTCTGAACTGGCACAAGCGCAGTCGCTGCCCAACAGATGAAGTAGCTAATCGTATCATATCTGCCGCTAAGTGGGTTTGGATTAAGCCTTTCTAAGTGCTTATGGAGTTGTTAGTTCCTTGGCATGCAATTTTTCTTTGAGATTATTTCCAAAGAAGAAAATCACGAAGGGTTAAATATGGCGATCTGGAAGACCAGTTTACTGGCCCCTGTCTCCCGATCGAGCGGTTAGATTAGATTAGATTAAACTAAGTGACCAGTTAGTAGGCCTACAATTATCCTAGTAACCACACGGCCTTGACGGATTAAATCTGAAGTCAGCTTTAGCAAGTAACCCCTAATGAACTCCTTCGCCTGTCTCTGCCCAGTAGTGGCTAACCGCCACTCCTGAGACCTCCTTTGTACCCAAAGGTTAATGGCCGCAGACTTAACACACTTCGAAACCCCAAAACAGGGGGGCAACAATGTCACCTAACAGGGACGGGGGGCAGTCCTCATCACTTTTTGATTTATTAGTAATTAATAAGAAAATCCGCTTTTAATTTTAGTTCATGAAACAGTGAAATAAGAAAATATCCACTAAAATTTAACATATATTATATAATAATCATATATAATATACAGGGTGATCCATTTAAAACGCACCAGTCTCTAATAACTTATTAGGGAAGCAGAATTTCGAAAAAACTCACGTAGTAAACTATATATTTTTTTGGATCTAGTTTTCAAATTTTCCACCCCCGATGCTGTATCTTTATTTTTGGAGGAGTTACGGCTAAATACCTGTTCGGAGTTTCATAAGGACTACTGGTTTTGTCAATGATGGTAAAAACTACATAAAAAACTGTGACAAATGACGTTAATCCCGTTTTGATATCCCAAATTTTAGGCGATATATTTAAGATCAAATTTACAATTTTACCTATTCGTGAACGGTTTTCGATATTAATTTTCCACCAGAAGTACACGTTTTGGGAGGTCCTCTGACTGCAAAAAATGTTATTTGTGACGCAAAGTAAAAAAATAATAATAATTTAAGAATTTAAAACATGTAGTGTGAAGTATTGGTTATGGGTGAAATCAGGATAAATTTGTTTTATCATCAAATAAAAGCAATCATCACATCATTTTAATGTACCCAGTATACAAGACTTCTTGACCTATGATTACGGTAAAAATATCTTGCCAGGGATGAGCGGGTGTTGGTTTAGTGGTCAAGAGCGTGGTTTTTTAAGTGGGAGATCCCCAGTTCGAATGCCGCGGGTGCAGTCATTCACAATACTTAATACATCATAACACTTTTTTTTTAAATAAATTGTAGTCATACGTGGGATTCGAACTGGGGACCTCCCACTTACAAAGCCACGCTCTTGATCACTAGACCGACACCCTGGCAAGATATCTTTACCGTAATCATAGGTCAAGAAGTCTTGCATACAGGGTACATTAAAATGATGTGATGGTAACTTTTATTTGATGATAAAACAAATTTATCCTGATTCACCACATCCATTACATTACACAAAATGTTTTAAAATCTTCAATTATAATTATTTTTTTACTTTGCGTCACCAATAATATTTTTTACAGTCAGGGGGCCTCCTAAAACGTGTATTTCTGGTGGAAAATTAATATCGAAAACCGTTCACGTATATTTTTTTTTTTTTTTTTTTTTTTTGGCGCATCAACAGCTGAGGTCATTAGCGCCCGGAGCCTTTTCCAGTGCACTGCCGGCCTCCGGACAGTGTTCTCTCGTTACAGACAACACTGTCCATCACCGGACAGTGAGCTGTAAGAAGCTCCTAGGAAGAGAAAATCTAAGGGTCAGCTGCTGGATTCGAACCCGGGACCTCCGCGTGGGAGTCCACGTTCACGTATAGATAAAATTGTAAATTTGATATTAAATATCTCAACTAATATTAGGGATATCGAAACGGGGTTAGCGTCATTTTTCACAGTTTTGTATGTAGTTTTCATGATCGTTGTTAAAACCAGTGGTCCTTATAAAACCTCAATTGGGTTTTTGGCCGTAACTCCACGAATACGCCTACACCCAGAAGCGGGGGGACTCGTAAATACGAGCGATAGGTGTCCAAGGGAGCGCTGCGAGAAAGAGTATTAAACAAAGAAAAATGAAAGAATTAATAAGTGTAGGTACTTACCTCTGGTGCAAGGAGCGATGTGCGTGAGGTATGTTGACAAGACGCCTGAGAAGCGATGAGAGGGAAAGGAAGCTGTGGAGCGGAAGCGCGTGTATATGTTTGTGTGAGTGTGTGTGTGTTGAGTTCTGAGAAAGGTAGGCAAAATTTGGGCTTAGGCCCCAAAGAGGCGTAATGGAAATGGATAGCGGGGTAAGAGTGAAGAGTGAAGAGGAATAGTGCAATAGATGCGGATGAATATGCGTAAAGCGATAATATGGAGATGCGTTTAGATGCGGATGATGCGAGCTGCTAGGTGTCAGCGGAAGTGAAGCGTAGCGGGCTGAGATGCAGTAAGAAGAACACCAATAAGCAGACAGCACAGAAGTGTAAGATGCAATGCCCCACAGAGAACTGTACTAACAGGAAGTGTGACCACATGGTCCAAAAGGAAGGGTCTAGAGTATAGACACACGAAAAAAAGGAAATTGAGGCTATAGAAGATGACGCATTTAGCATAAGAAACAGAAACAAGTTGAGACAAGTTAGTACGCGCGCGGGCGAGAGGCTGGCCAGCGCGAATCGGAAACTGGCCAAATTGGCCGAACGTCCCTGGTCACGACCGAACATATTTCAACAAAAAAGAAATACTGAAATAAAATATATACTTACAAGCCATATTCTTATTTGCCAGATTCAAGTAAACCCCAGCTAATTTTGCGTTTATTACACGCTTCATTAACAAAGTCCCATATTCTTTAAGATGATTCATACAATGGTAATAGCACTCCATGGCTCTTATCAACCAATGATTCTGCAAGATAAATATTGTAAACTTAAATTTCACAAATTCCTTTTCAAATACTCTCCTATAATGTAACGTAACATTATTATTACTGACTTGGTCTTCATTTTTCATAATCATGCTGGTGTCTTCTTCCAACGACAAAGTGTTGTGCTTTCTTACAAGAATTGGTCAGATCTTTCAACAATAAGAAAAGGTAGAAATTTTGCCTTGGTCAGTTCGTTTTCCGAAGAACATGGCCGGCTTTTTAAACGTTCCCTCCACACAGCGAATAACATTCGTCACTCCACAGAGGAGCTAATTCGTCACTCCACTCGGAAAAATTTAGCTAACACCCAATTAGAAACAAGTACCGTCGTTTTGTTGTGTCATTAATGCTGATAGTTAAACACTGGTGGGTTTTCACTATCCCTCAATCCCTCAACTACAGATCTACTCGTATTAAATGTTAAAGAAATAATTTTTTAGAAATTGTTTCAGCTCCGTTGGGAGCTCCAGATACTCCTACTCTAGAGAACTCATTTTTTCAACACTTAGCACTGCAATGTCAATTATAATAGTTTTCTTAGTTTTTTTGGCATTTGCGAGAATGTCTGGCATATTTTAGCCCACGGTGCAGTCTACTCTCTCATCTTCCACATTCCTGGGCGGAAAGTAAAAACTGAAGGGAGAAATTCATAACGGTAAGCAACATCTCACACCCCTTTGTAACGTAGATTGGAGATTGGAGAACCTTCTCATAAAAGTGACTGTTATCCGCCATACTCAATTATTTCAGTACGAGTCTCCTGTAAGCACTTTATCTAGTATTCAGTAAAAGAAAGCGCAACCTCAACCATCTGACCGATTTATCCCGGTCAACCATTTAAAGAAAACTTCCAAAAACAATCGCAAATTAGCTCTTTAGCCCTACAAAAATTAAAAGCCCTGATTACTCGCTTCCCAAACTCGAGTTTTTTAGACGCCATAACATTTTAAGTTATTGGTTATTCATTATAAGTTAAGTTATTGTTATTAGTGTATTACACAAACATATATATAATATTTGTGTGTGTAAAAACATGTTGTTTTATAGATACTCACATAAGTGGATTTGTTAATTCGTTTCTGCAATACTATGCCCTGCCAGCAAAGTAGTTTAACGGTTGCTTCCCAAAACTGCACAAAAAAGCGTAGCGTTCAAGACTCTTAACTTTGACTAATTTTTTCTATATAAGATAAAATACCTAAATTTCTTTAAAATATAGGGTACATCCTCGCTTGGAATAGTCATTTTTTTTTTTTTTTTTTTTTTTGCAATAACTTAGATTTAATGGATTTCGAAAAATAAGTTGCAAAAAATAAATAATTAAATAAAAAGCAGAGAAAGGTATTCAAATGAAATCAAGCAAACTAGTTCTTTGTATGAGCGATAGCATCTATTTTAGAGTATAGATTCTGGATCGCTTGCTTAACTTACATCCAATGTTACTGTGAGCTTTTCTAAATATAGGCTTAGATGAATAAGGCTCGCCAGCTTTTTAGCACATTCGTGACCTCAATAATAGACTTTTTGGATAAGTCACTATTTTACGCTTAAAATTTGCAATGACATAAACATTCAACATAGAATAAGCTTAATTATTGTAACAATTAGATATTTTTATTTGCAATATATAATATTTATTTCATTTGTCGACCATACAACTAGATACAGTTATGCCCGCCCTGCTTAAAGCTTGATGAGCTATCAATAACAGATTTTCAAACTCTGAAATATCTTTTTATCAAGATATGTTCAAGATGGGCAAAGCCCAAAATAGTTCGATGCCAAAAAAATAGAAGAAGTGCTCTATACTTACAGACTTCATCGTACTTGTAGCGACTTCAATTAATGATTTTTTGTTAACTGGCAATATACAATTCATTGAGGCACATTTTAAAAGTGCGGAATAATTTTTAACTTTACTATTAAATTCTTCTCGTGCGTGAATTGATTCATTTAATCCCAGAGCTATGTGTAAATGTTTTCTGCAGTTGCCAACAAACATTTTCCAACATTTGTATCTGAAAGAAAAGGTAGTGTGTGAATTAGAAAAAGTTGCTCTTGAAAGAAAACATTGCTAAGATTTTGAAACGTCCCCCACCAATAAATAATGTAAATCATACTGGAGGTCAATAGTAAGCTATATTTCAAACTTTGTGTTCCCTTTCTAAGTTAATATTTATTTAGTTGCATTTTTATTCTTCATATATATATAATAATGTGTATGGGCTTAAAATAATAACCGATATTTATGATTATATATGTCGCGCATTGCTAACACACGAGCGGAACGCGATGCAGGGCGAACACAATGCAAATAAACGTATGTGTGCCCAAGAGGCAAATCAATAATAAAAAAGTATAAAACAAAAATGGATGCATGAAACAAGAAGGAATAAAGCTAACTTACATTTCTGGTGAAGGAAGCGGATGAAACGGGCAGCACAGTGTGCGAAGAATATCGCGAAAGTGCTAAAGAAGCGGTTGAAAGGAAGGAGCAAGTTTCGGAGTGTGTGCGTATATGGATGTGTGTGTTACAAAAGAAAGCAAAAACATAGGAGACATTTACATCTAGAGGACACATGCATCGCATGGGCTTGGCAGATGTTAGCCTTTGTAGGTTCTGTCAGGGAGAGGAGGAAACTGCACTGCACGTTTAGTGTTAGTGTGAGGGGCTTGTCTGGCTAAGATGTTACTTCTCGGGGAGGAAAAACCAAGGACTGTGAGCTTTACCCAAGAGTTGCTCTCCAGAATTAAGATTCTGATTAAACGGACGAATCTGGAAAGCGAGCTCAAGAGTGGAAGAACCACAATAGATCCAAAGGGGTCGCAGTGGCGTAGTCCTTAAGGGCCACCCTATTAGAATCTTATTCAGAGGATACCAGTAACTCTAGAACAAAGAATTGTATAGGCGGGGACTAGCTGCGTTCTAGGTGGACTCAATAGATGCGTAGCTGCGCCACAGGCGAACAAATCATGTGATGAATAGAAGCGTTATTACGGACCCATTAAATGCGATGACTAGTTGTGTTATATGCGGACTCAATAGATGAGATAAGTAGCTGTGTACAAGTATGACTTTACGTATTATTTAATTTAAAAAACGCACTGATTTGAAACATAAAAATAATTGTCACTTTATTCAAAGTATGCTCCATCGGAAGCTAGAACCTTGGCCCATCTTTCAGGCAATAAATAATTTGATTCCACGCTGATAGAAGTCTGGTTGTTTTAGGGCGATCCAGTTATCAAGCCAATTTTTAATTTCTTCGTAAGAACTGAACCGCTCTCCAGAAAGGGCCGACGCCATTGACCGGAACAAATGGTAATCTGAGGGGGCAATGTCTGGTGAAAATGGCGGGTGAGGTAGAATCTCCCAATTCACTCCTTCTAGATAATTCTTGACGGATCTATGAACATGTGGTCTAGCGTTGTCATGCTGTAAAATTATCTTGTCGTGTCTATTCTCCCATTCTGGTCGTTTTTCCTTTAGAGCTCGGTTCAAACGTATTAATTGCAGTCGGTACCGTTCACCAGTGATAGTTTCAGATGGTTGCAATAGCTCATAATATACTACACCTCTCATATCCCACCAGATACACAGCATAACCTTGCTGCCATGAATGTCTCGCTTTGGCGTTGATGGACCTGGTTCACCGGGCTTAACCCTTGCTGATTTGCGTTTAGGATTGTCATAGCAGATCCATTTTTCATCGGCAGTAATGATTCTATGTAAAAAACCCTTTCTTTTTTGTCGTTGCAGCAACAATTCGCTTATGGTTTTTCTTCTTTCAATGTCTCTTTCCTTTAATTGGTGTGGCACCCAACTTCCTTGCTTTTGCACCATTCCTAATGCATGCAGACGTAAGGAAATGCATTGTTGGGTAACATTTAATGCTGTTGCCAATTCTTTTTCTGTTTGACATGCATCTTCGTCAAGTAAGCCTTCCAATTGTGTATCTTCAAATTTTTTAGGTGGTTTTCCATGCTCTTTGTCATCCAAATCAAAATCATTGCTTCTGAATCGTTTAAACCATTTTTCACACATGCTTACTGATGGAGCATGTTCTTTGTAAGCTTCCTCAAGAAAACGATGACTTTCAGCTGCACTTTTCTTTAGAAAAAAATAATGAAGTAGAACTTCCCGCAAATGGCGTTTCTCCGGTACAAAGTTCGACATTTTCAATGCAATAAAAATAATGGTTGTTTACACTGCACACAAATGGCATGTACCTTTTTTTGTTGGCAATACATGTACCTTTCAAGTACATGTATTGCCAACTTAAACATAACGTCGTACTAGGACTGACGTCATCTATTGAAAATCCGTAAAGTCATACTTGTACACCTTAATATAAGCGGACTCAAGAAATGAGATGAGTAGTTGTGCTACAGTATGCGAACTCAATAGAAAAGGTCACATGGTCCAAGTGGAAGCAGAGGAGAAAGGTTTGGTAGCGTGGGAACCAATAAAATAAACACAACTAATAGGTTTTGGTAATAAAATATTTGGTGGAAGCAAGAAAGGAAACGGGATCAGTGCGGGGGATAGTGCATAAGCACGAGAGCGGGAAAGTTAAGAGAAAGAGAAGAGAGAGGCAAAATCGAACTGACAGACAAACAAACACTGAACTACTGAATATATTTATACATAAGTAAATTATATGTATATAGTTTCTTATTTGTTGTAATTTCCCAATCATTATTCTGTTCCTAAATATCGGTCGAGTACGAAAACTGTAAACTTTTCAATTACTCACGTATTCGGAGACTGAAAAAAGTTTTGTATATAATTCAATTCACGGTCCGTGTAAATCCAAGGAGCTGAACAAGTTGCCAGCAAACTATCAATTACCGTTAAATAACCTGCAACAGATAATTATAACGCATAAATAGTAACCCTACTATTTGGGTCTTGAAGTAAAATAAAGACTTGTTACTACTAGACTTTATTCAATTCGAATCATTGCTTTTCCTAACATTTTGTATATAATAACATTTAACATCACCGTCTACAACGTCTAATTTCGTGCCTGACAGAAAAGACAAGCTTGCCTTACTTATTAAAGTTATTCTTAATGGAAAGTCTCTTTTTGTTTTAAAATGAATTTAATAACTGCCTATTTATTGGGGCATGAATACAAGATATGAATTATTTTTTATATACGATTTAGTAAAGTTATCGCAGTGAAAATGAGGAATTTTTTTAACTACTAGCTTACTAAAGAAACGAAGTAAAAAAAAAAACATTCTCAGTTTTTCATTTTTAATATATTTCTTATTCATATAAATATTTAATGTGCGGATGCAGAAAAAGAATTAGTAAAAAAAATTAATTAACCATTTCCAGAAGTAATTTGTAAAATACAATGCATCCTGATCGGCTAGTAATTGTCAAAGATTTATATTATACCATTCAATGAATATTAAGAGGATTAGATTTAATACTAATTTCATTCTAAGTTAATCTACATAGTTATTATATAATTCAAATTACACAAGCTTTACCTTCTTTGAAATTTTTATCTGATATAAAGAGTACAGTACTGCTCTCCTCCAGTCTAACCATCTCAAGCACTCGTTTTATGTCTTCAATAAATGATGCTTCTTCATAATCAAGGTCCCCTTCAATCATGAAATGACCGTGCCCTGCGAAAAAAGTACAAAATGACAATGCACCCTATCTGTAGCAATGGTTCTTAACTTAGCGCCACAGGTAAATTCACGGAGACCACAGAATAAGTTTGAAATTTAAGAAGTAACCAATAAAGGGCTATAAAACTTTTATTAGGACACACTTATATTTTTAGTTGGAATAATATTTTGATGTATTAATTTTAGTTTTATTTCTTAATTGACATTAAAAAAAGATTTTATTGCTTTATTCATGCAACTGATTCCAAATCGGTCTCCTTCTTGCTGACTCAATGCTTGCAGCAAATAAAAAACCTAATATCGCACTTAGTTCAAATTTGGAGTTGCTAGTGACTATCGGAGCAGTGACATGTTAGTGAGCGGTCTCTACGTTTTATTACATTTCTGACAGGTAATTTTGCTTAGTTCGTTCATAACAACCAACGGATTTACTTAATGTTGAATTAAACCGAGTTTACTTTACACGGTAATATTAGCATCTCCTTAAAAAAAATATATCCATACTCTAGAATATCGAATATAATTTTTGTACAACATCAACACACAATTTTGGATCTGTAACCACGTCTTGATGGGAAATAAGTTTCAAAATACTCTGGTATTCTCATCTTTTACCTACCATATAATTAATGTGTGACGTCCACTTCAAACATTTATCAAGAAAAATACCTAAAAATTGCACCGCGATTTTGCAAGGGAATTCCTCGCGGTTAATGTTATTGTTTCACCAAAATTGAGTCTTCTTTTCGGGTGAATAAACATATTTTATTAATTTTCAGCCCGAGATAGAGTAATTGCAATGCCAATTTTTCAACATAAACAGTCCTTTCTAATTAGTCTTTATAGTAGTGTGGGTTTTGGTCAGTAACTTAAAGGTAATTGTCAATTCGATTGAGAGGCAAAGCAGTAAAAATAAAGCTCTCCATCAGGAGAGACAATACATAATGTAACCTCATATCAATTATGTAGAAAACAAGATACATACCAGCAATAAATGCCGCTAATTTCGTTAACGTCCATTTTCCGTAGCTTCTTGGTGAGACTAATATCATGTTTCCTCCAGATATTTGAAGCACTCGATGAATCTTAGATAAATTTTCCATTACTTCAACTTTCAGTGTTAATTGTAACGGTTCATATGTTGAGTTGTATTGAAGAAGAAACTGAAACAAAAATTTCTTACTGAATCTTACCTTAATATTCATTGCTACAAAAAAAATTAAAGAAAGTTGACCTTCTAGCATTTCCAAAAACCCTTTTTAAGAATCAATCAATCAATTATCCTGTAAAAAGAATCAACTTTCCCTGTTTTATTTCAAAGAAAGTCGTGGTTCTGACTTCAAGATATTTGAGTGAGGTCGCCCTTCAAGTTAATACTAGCATTTCCAAGAACCCAGGTTGCTTTTTTTTTTGTAAATTTTCATACTTCCGATTGAACAAATATTTTAAACTTGAATGTATATTTTTCTTATCTCCCACCAAATATTTCATCAAAAACCAAGGGATTTCGGGGTATGGTATCTAAAAGATGCCCACTAGTGATGGGGAGGCTGCTCCCTGTCAAATTCCATTATCGTCTAATTCCCTAAAACACCCTAGGATCTGTAAAAATTCTTGAATGTTCCCCATCCTCCCGATGGCCAAAATTTTTAAACGATTTGATGGTATCGCAGTCCGTATGCGAAAGAGATGGGGAAGCTGTTCTGAAGTTGGTGCCAGAATTGGGTAGGGCATGCAGGAAGGATTAATTTTGATGTAGTACCACGTGAGCTACTAAAAAAGAGAGAAGGTATAAAGCAGAGTATAAACATATCGCGTCGTGGTAAGTGAATGAGCGACCAAGGATGCGTTGTTTGTTGGACACTGGAGATAGTGGAGACTCGCGCAAAGAATTGTCGTGCCAGTTATGTATTAGAACATTGTGAGCACACTACAACCACTAGATCAAATGGTTTACACCGAATCGTTTTGCCCTCCTCCACATCACTGAACTCTGTGCGTGTGAAAAGATTTTCCTTGGAAGAATAATATCTCTTACTGTTGGACCTGTATTACTCTTACGATTCCATCTAAAACAAGCGGCTGTAGACCACCTTCTTCTTATGTTTTGAAAGGAAGTGGAATGAACTCCTACAGACTTCTAAGTGTAATTAAATAGGACAAGTGGATCACAGGGGCATGAGCTGAGTGGCCAACCTTAGGAATCTTCCTACTAACTCTACCAATACTCCCCATTACGGAATGCGCAAATATATTAGTTATGTACCTTCAAAATTTTGCTAGTTATCTGAACCAATTCTGGTACTAAGTTCCTAACGTCTTGGTCAAACTGCGATGTATGATGTTTCAACATCACATTAAATATATGTTCAATGCGGTCTTTGTTAATTGGTTCAGTGTAAAATATCGAAAAAAGCGACAGGAGGCGCCGGTCAATTTTTGCAGTTTCACTATTCCAAGTTACAGTACCAAATATCGCTAGAAAAAAAACATCAAATTCAATTATTAAATCACAACAAATTCTGATTGAAAGCGATTACACAATTTTCACATTCTGCATTGGTTATAATTATAACCAATTCGGAAATTCAGGAAAAAAATTAGGAGGTATATAAATAATACTGTATACTGTAATTATACTATTTATCCAACTGCCAGTAAAGAAGATTCGAAGATCTATTTTCAAAAATGTCAACTTTTCTCAAAATTGGAACTCTAGTCACTACAAATGGAAGGGAAAAAAGGAAGGCGAGAAACTAGCTTAAGATAAAAACTTGAATTCGCTTTCAGACACAAAACATTATTTACTGATTCACTTCTTGAATGCAGAAAGTTCTGAAAGAATTAAAAAATACAAACGATAATTGAAAAGGCGGATAAAATTGAAATATATACGGGATTCCAGGTTTTAACAGCTTATTTTCATAAGACGTTTCGTTGAACTAGAAAAAGTCAAAATAAACACTGGTTTCTGTTACTTTTTGCATATTTACAAAAACGGCAAACTTTTTCAAAAATGTATTGAAATAATGTAGTTAGAATAAAAGAATCTCTATCTAACGCCAAGAAAAAATTACAACTTTACAAGTGTCATGAGATGAACATTTCTTTAAAACTTGCCTTCTAAATGTGCTATCTGGCGATTATTTTAATTTTTTACTAAACCTATCTTGTAGGAATGATTTAATGAATTTATCTTGCAATAAACAATTAAAATAATTTAAAAATTCTTTCAAAATCAGCTGGGTGCTAAAATAGTGAATATACGCGAATATTTTTGCTCCTCGTTAAATACTTATTTAAAGTAATTTTGATTGGATTTTAGTGTAAATTTTGTGTTCTAAAACATTTGTTAACTATATTTTATTAATTCGGTGTATATATATTTAGTTTATTAGTGTTATTGCCAATTTACTTCTTCCATTAACTTTACTTGACTTTTCTTTTCTTTCCTCTGACTTCTCTTCTCTTTCCTTCTTTTCAATAAACTTAAAAAGAGACTTTATTCTTCGTTATAATTAACTTTAGTCTTGATATTTGCAAACAATTAGTTCAGTGAAGTGAGAAGTGAGACTTTAGAAAAGGTTAGGTAATTATACAGTTTTTTCATAAAAAAATAAACAATAAAATAAAGTGTAGAAATCCCATATTCGGCCAGCTTAGACAATGGCTCTAAGTGACACCGATATGGGGGGAGTTTTTACCTCGGGGGACGAATCTACTACCTCCTCAGTGAACAAACCAAAACGCTCTTCAGAGATGGCCAAGCTCTCACCTGGGAAAGGAAAACTAAAGAAGCAAAGCAAGAAGACTGTTCCGGTCTCCTCGCCGCCACTAACTCCTCTCCAGAGATACATGGGTATTTTCCATTCACTAGCTTCAAATAGGGCTAAAGCATTCAAAAAATATTAAAGAACAAAAAAACACTCTGAATAAGTAAATGTAAGTTTTATCCGTCGCACCATTTGGGTGGATGGCCGGAGGACGAGAGGAAGACCCAAAAGTGGGTGGAGGGACCAGGTGAAGGAGTTGATGGCGAGATATGGTCTGACAGAGGATCGTTTCGCTTGGAAGAAGACATTGCTGATTCCGCAATTGTCAACTATGAATCGCTACGACGGATAAAATGAACGTCATTTTCAAATTGTATGTGAAAGCTATTCACCTTGCAAGAACTGGAAATATTTTTAAATACTGGAGTGCAAATATCACCTTCAATACTTAAAGAATATTTTGCAAGGCCCATTAAGATGTCCAATATTGCTACACATTCTATTGCTTGGTTCCAATCTTCATTCCTACAGAAAAACAATGTTGAAAAATAATTCCGGAGCATCGCTTTATTACACTAAATTTAGTAAATGAAGCTGACAGTCTTAGTTGATCAAATTAACAGTTAATACGTGAGTAACAGTGCTCTGCATTTTTTAGCGGTTATTCGTTGATTTGGTACTTGAATTGTTTAATTGTAGTTTTATATTCTTTTTCTTTTCTATCGGTTTATGTCGGTTAAGTTAATTTTTTTAATCGAAAAATTAAGGAAAAAATAGGTTTTAACTTTCATTCAAGTCCACCAGTGTGTTTGTAGATTTGAACAAATTATGAAAGTTCACAGAAATGGTTGGGGGGATTTTTTATTTATATTATTAATTTGGCTGAAATCTCAAAACACAATCCATCTAGCTGGCTCACTGGTGAGGAAAATATTTGGCTCATTCACATGTTTGCGCAGACTGCTTTTCTACGAGTCTTAAGGTATTTAATCGTATTCTAAACAAATTTACGTTAATAAAAAGCAACATGAAAAAAGAACGTAATTTAGTTGTTATCACACAAAGTATTTGTGGAATTGATATCAAATTAGAAACATTAATTAAGAAAGTTGATACTTGGAAAGTGAGTCACATAAACGAAATTCAGTATTATTTGGCATTTATGAAGAATTTAGCATCTATTGGGATTTGAGAGAATTCATACGTACGTATGCATAATACGAAAAATTGAATTTAGGTTTGAATAATTTGCATTTGATTTCGTAAGATAGAATGATTTTCTAAGATGGCTAAAGGGAACCAAGATAACAAAGCTCGACCTATACTTATGAGTAAAGAACGGATTTTTATGTATTTAAAAATGCCAAATATTTAATTAAAATATGCATTTATTTTCGTCAATTATGTGGAAAATATGTGATTTTCTTAAAATATTTTCTGAAATATTTAAGTAAAATGGACATTTTTTTTATGAAAATGGATTTTTTTTTGGGGGGGGGGCAAGTTATAATTATTTATACAAGAAAAGAACATTTTTACAATTTATAATAATTTATTAGGAACAAAATAATTTGTTTTTACAAGTTATAATGATTTATACATCAAAGAACATTTTTACTATTTATCGTGTGTCATCATCGTGTGAAAACTTCACTCTTCGAAATTGTTTGCAACCACATGAAATTTCAAATGTTGGAACGTAAAGTGACGACGATCTGGGCGTAAGATGGACTTGTAACGACTAAAAGATCGTTCAACATCTTCAGATGTTATAGGTGCCTTGCTGAAAGAAGTTATCTCGTTGGTTGTAAAGGGTACACGATGTTCTGAGGTGACTTCTGTTCCACTGATAATATCAGAAATCTGGCAGATGGTCTCCCACCCTTTGTTCTTGCTCAGTACTTCTACCAGTTTTGATCTGATCAGATCTCCCTTACTCCCAGGTATTCCTTCCACCTTTTCGATGACTTTTTTAACGTTGGACACGTTTTCTGTCAGTCGAACATTTTGGGACTCAAGTTGGGTAATGGCTTGGGCAAGAAATACGCAATTGTCAGAAATGAATGCAAGGTCGTTCCTTAAATTAGGTTTTTCGAATAAAGACTTGGCTGTTTTTATCGCTACTGCTTCGTCTTCGAGATGTGAAAGGACATTCTTGATTTTATTGTACTTTTCATAGTAATACTGAGCTGCTTCCAGCCAAGTACCCCATCTTGTCAATATTGGTTCTGGTGGAAGGCACAAGTCTAGGATAGAGATCTTTCAGCATTTTAATGCGACTTGGTGCTTTTAAGAACACTTTTTTAACCGAAGAGATTAAGGAATCTACGTCACTGAACAAAGATCGGACAGTTTCTGCTACTCGATGCAAGGCATGAGCAATACACGTCACATGAATTATCTTAGGATAAAATACCTGAATAGATTGCCCAGCCTTGACCATGTTGGGGGCAGCATCAGAGAGAAACAAAATAACTTTTTCGTTCAAAACTCCACTGGGCCATAGGATATGCATTGAGGCATCGAAGAATCGTGAAATGATTGCATTTTTCGAGAACCTCACAGTTCAAAAAGAATGGCTTTGAATCCACATCAGCATCACTGTCAAGTTTTCCAATAACTGCATTGGCAATATACCTGCCCTCAACGTCAGTGGTTTCATCAATTGACACCCAAATCGGTCCATCTTTGATATGTTCTCGAATTTTGGTTGGTTAGGTAATATATGAGGAGGTGATAGAGCAAGCACAACTGAACTGTGACTGACTTTATTTGTAATAATGGTGATACAATAATATGTGGAGTGGAGAGGGGAACTAACACTAATTTATTAAGACGTACATTACATCTCCGCCCTTTTAAACAATGTTAAAAATTGAAATTATCATTATAAAATAAACTTAAATTTCTTTTTCCATTTGCACCCCTGAGCGTGGAAGATGAACCAACACATGAAGAAAATCAACCTCCCAAAAATACCAAACCACCTCCAATATTCATCAAAAATGTGTCCAATTATATAGAATTTTGCAAAGTACTAACTCAGATTATTGGTCCAGACTCGTTCGAATGTAAATCCAGTGTAGACAGTCTACGACTGTCTACAAAGACAGTGGAAGCATATAGATTGACAATACACTATCTTCAAGCCAATAAAGCAGAATACCACACCTACCAAATTAAGACAGAAAAAGCATTCCGCATTGTTATTCGGCACCTTCACCATTCCACCCCAACTGAAATAATTAAAGATGACCTGGAACGCCAAAATTTCAAAGTTAGAAACGTAACCAATGTCAGACATCCAAAATCAAAATTACCGCTTCCACTATTTTTCGTTGATCTTGAGCCCCAACCAAATAACAAAGATATTTTCAAATTACAAACGATAGTATATACCAGAATTAACATCGAAGAACCACACAAAACAATAGAAATTCTACAGCGTAAAAGATGCCAACAATATGGCCATTCGAGGTCATATTGCAACCATAATCCCAGATGCGTAAGATGTGCAGGTATGCATCCATCTTCAGAATGCAAGAAACCAATAGAAACTCCTCCAACATGTGCACTTTGTCTTGAAGCCCATTCAGCAAATTACAAAGGTTGCACTGTTCACAAAGAACTTCAGCGCCTCAGAAGAAGAAACATCTATGCCAAAAATGGAATATGGCCAGATCAACATCAAAATGGTTCATCACAGCAAACTGCTCTTCCTCCCAAAAGCTCCGAATTTCCTGTGCTTCCTGCTAAAGAATCTACTCGTCAACAACCTCTTCCAACCACCACCAGCAACAGACCCATATATGCAGAAGTTGCGGGGCCTTCAGCGATTCGTCCAGCTCTTACTCAACCATCCCCCATCTCTCACGACCTCACCTCTCTCCTTAACACATTCTTCTCCGAATTCAAGTCTCTCATCACTCCACTCATCACACTACTCACTTCTCTGGTAACAGAAATCATTCCCAAACTCTCACGTTGAACTCTAATCTTCAACAATCACTCGCAATTCTCCTTTGGAATGCAAATGGTTTGAACTCTCACAGAGACGAACTAGAGATATTTCTAAATGACAAACGAATTGACGTTGCACTTATTACCGAGACTCACTTTACTGGACGATCCAACTTTTACATAACCGGATACAAAACGTACAGGACCGATCACCCAGACGACACATCTCATGGTGGCGCAGCTATTTTAGTCAGAAACACTCTAAATCATCATCAAATTCCTTCCTACCAGAGAGAATTCCTTCAATCCACAGCCATTTCTCTAGACTGCCAACCTCTAGGGTTCAATCTAGCATCAGTTTACTGCCCTCCTAATAAAGCTATTTCAGCAACGGACTTTCAATCTTTCTTCCATTCTCTAGGGCCTAAATTTCTTGCTGGAGGAGATTACAACGCCAAGCATCCTCAGTGGGGATGTCGTACATCCAATCCACGGGGACGCACACTGCTGGATGTTCTTTCACTGAAACAGTACGATGTTCTATCACCAGACAGACCGACATACTGGCCTACTGCACAGTCCAAACTACCTGACATTCTGGACATCTTCATCTCTTTTAATACGACGTCCATTTACAAAGACATCTATACACTTACTGACTTATCTTCTGACCACAGCCCTGTACTCCTTACACTCAGTGTAGTACCCAAACCCACTCCACCTCCTATACTAAACACTGGGCCTGTAGACTGGACTCTCTTCCAAACTATCTTAGCAAACAAACTAAATCTGTTAACATCATTGAAAACCCCTGATGAAATAGATAACGCAGTACAGACACTTACTATTTCCATTCAAACTTCCATTTCCGAATCCACCAAATGCACTTCACTAAAGAATAATTTTCGACATCACAATGTACCTATTGCCATAAGAATGCTAATTAGAGAGAAACGAAGAGCCCGTGCTGTGTGGCAACACACTCGCTACCCGAGTGACAAGCTGACCTTCAACCGACTGACGAGACAGCTGAAACGAGAGCTACAAAAACACAGAACCCTGAAGTATGACGAGTACGTGACCTCTCTGGTATCTGACCGCAAATCTCTTTGGACAGCCACCAAACGTCTTCTCAGATATAAATTTGTCTCCTCTCCTCTTAGACGTGACGACGGATCTTGGACAGTTACCGACAATGAAACAGCGACCGAATTTAAGAACTACTTAACTAACGTATTCACTCCTCACCCAGATATTCAAGACGAGTCACACAGCACTGACGTCATAGCAGACCTAGACATCCCTCTCCCACTTTCGTTACTACCAAAACATTCACTCCGTCTGACGTTAAACACGTAATAAAATCCCTACCGTACAAAAAATCTCCAGGTTACGACTTGATAACAGCACAAATTCTTCGCAATCTTCCAAAAAAAGCAATCGTTTTCCTAACCTACATTTACAACTCAGTTCTCAGGACAACATACTTTCCCTTAACTTGGAAATTCTCTGTAATAAAAATGATATCGAAACCTAATAAACCTTTACACCTTCCAACCTCTTACCGACCTATTAGTTTGCTACCTATTATGGGAAAAATATTGGAAAAACTTCTACTTAAACGCATCTACCCTACACTGGAATCTGCGACTATAATTCCAACACATCAGTTTGGCTTTCGACAACAGCACAGCACTATTCACCAGTGTCACAGAGTAAAGAGACGCCATTGCTTCCTCTCTGGAGCGGAAACAATATTGCTGTGGGGCCTTTCTCGACGTGGCTCAGGCCTTTGATCGAGTCTGGCACCCAGGACTATTGTGGAAGTTAAAGGAGAGCTCTTCCATCAACTTATTACTTAATTCTACTATCATATCTTACCGACCGCTTCTTTAAGATAAGTTGTGGATCTGCCTCTTCCGACTACTCTCTGGCACGGGCTGGTGCACCTCAAGGTAGTATTCTCGGACCGCTCCTCTATACTGTGTACACACCTGACCTACCAACTGACTCAAACACACTGCTCTGCACTTAGGCTGACGATACTGCTATTCTCTCTTCTAACTCAGACGCCATTACCGCTTCCTCTCATCTACAGACACATCTACACAAACTAGAACCCTGGGCCAAAAAGTGGAGAGTCAAATTCAATCCTCAAAAGTGCGAACAGATAACTTTTACTCTGCGTCGTAATTCTTGTCCCTCTGTAAGTTTCAACTCCATTCCTCTTCCTTCTGCTAATTTAGTTCGCTACCTTGGGATGTACATCGACAAAAGACTAACGTGGAATCCGCACACTAAACTGAAAAGACTTGAACTCAACCGACGAAACAAATTACTACTGCGACTAATTGGCAGACAATCCAAACTACCACTGGAACATAAACGACTAATATACAACAGCGTACTCAAACCGATCTGGACTTATGGACTCGAACTGTGTGGTTCAGCCAAACTTTCTAATTCACAAAAAATACAGTCCTTCCAATCAAAAATTCTCCGTCAGATTACGAATTCTCCATTTTATGTCTCTAACTCCACACTCCATAACGATCTCAAAATCTCATACGTAACTGACGAATCCAAATCTAAATATAGAAAATTCTTTGACTCTCTTCCATTCTGTACCAATCCTCTTATTCAAAATCTTGCCTCCACAACGATTCCAGATCGTCCTCCACGACGATTGAAACGCTGTTGGCCTCGTGACCAGCTCCAGTAATGTAAGGAACTCCAGCGAGAGTGTTGCCGGAGGGCAGCTTCTCTCCTCAAGCTGATCCAGCCATAAAGTCTACTTTCATCATATTCACTGATTGCATTTTATTCTATTGTAGATTGTGAATAACAAATAAATTACAAAAAAAAAAAAAAAAATTCTTTTAATCTTTAAATTACAATTGTAATAATTTGATTCTTTTATTATTTTTATTTATTTTTTATTTCTTCTGGGTTTCGAACTTGCTTGGCTTGACGACTGGTCTGCCAGATCTTGTATGTGAGGGAGGATTAAAAACCTCTGGTGATGTGACATTGAAACGAGATTCTGAGTTAGAGTCACCTTCTTCTTCTTCCTCCTTCTTCCATTCCTGATCTTTCATCTCTACTGGAATTGCGGTTTGAACGTATTTATTAAACGTTTCCATATCCGTTTCTTCATCATCAGTATCATCTTCTTCGCTTTCTTCATCATCAGTATCATCTTCTTCGCTTTCTTCTTCTTGAGGAGTACTTAATGGCTTCAGGAATCTTCTATTCCTTGTTAACATTCCACCATCTTCTAGTAAGACTTTGTAACTTCTGGGACTAGGTCCTTCTGCGTTTACTTTCCCTTTCAACCAGTTTTTGTCTCTGAACATTCGAATTCGTTCACCTTTCCGAAAAGTTTTAAGTGGCTTGCTACCTCTATCATAATATTCTTTTTGTATTGCTTAATTATTTTTTAACGATTCTATTACTCTTTTTTGCGATATTTTCTTAGGGTTCAGCATCTTTGGATAGGTCGGTATGTTGTCGCGCAGTTTCCGCCCCATCAATAACTCACTTGGTGATCCAATGTTATTATTTGGGGTGTTCCGAAATTGTAGAAGTGCCATACATACATCTTTGTTGTCGTGGAGAGCTTTCTTTATTATTTTCTTAACTGTCTGAACGGATCTTTCCGCTAATCCATTGCTTTGTGCGTAATGTGGACTTGACAAAATGTGAAGAAAATTCCATTTCTTGGCAAATGTCTTGAATTGAGAAGATGTGAACTGTGGACCTCCGTCTGTCAACACTATTTCTGGAATTCCAAATCTTGAGAAAATTATTTTCATTCTAGAAATCACTGTTATGCTGTCCAGTTGACTCAGTTTTTCAATTTCTACATATTTTGAATAAAAGTCTACAATTAGTAAATACGTTTTATTTCGAATTGTGAATAAGTCACAAGCTACTTTTTCCCAGGGCCTGTTAGGTACTTCATGAGACAACAATGGTCTTTTTGGTTTGCTCTTGCATAAGTAGAACAGACATCACAGGAAGTTACCAGGTCTTCTCTTGTTTTGGACATTCCTGGCCAAAAAAATGTTTGTCTTGCACGAGCTTTAGTCCTCTGCACGCCTTGATGACTATAACGCAGAAGTTCTAAAATTCTTTTTCTTAAAGATGCAGGTACTATTATTTTGTTAGATTTATAGAGAATACCTTTTATTTCTGTCAGTTCTTCTTTATATTTGTTATATGGTTTTAAATTTCCAGATACTTGTTTATAATTTGTTGGCCAGCCCTTTTTTATAAATTTTTTTAAGGTTTGCATATGAAAATCTTTCTCTGTTTCTTTTTTAATTAATGATAGATCAATATTTTCCTTTAAGTTTACATTTAAAATACAAATTTGTGATTCTAAGTCATTTTCAATGTTTTCATCAAATTTTTCATCATCTTTATTATGTATGTATGCTCTGGAAAGTGTATCTGCAATATACATATTTTTCCCAGGAACATATTCTAAATTTATATCATATCTTTGAAGGCGTATTAGCATTCTTTGTAAACGAGGCGAACATAAGTACAATGGTTTTTTAATTATATTTATTAACGGTTTGTGATCGGTTTCAATTTTAGTTTTATCACCAAATATGTACTGCTGAAAACGTTCACACGCGTATACGATGCCTAATAATTCCTTTTCTATTATTGCAAATCTTTTTTGTGTCTCTGTTAGTGTTTTTGAGGCGTATGCACAAGGTTTTCCATCCTGTAATAATACAGCTCCTATTCCATTTTTTGAGGCATCTACTGAGATTGTACAAGGTTTGTTTGTTTCATAAAATTTTAGAGTTGGTGCTGTTGTCAAGATTTTCTTGATTATAGAAAGTGACTCATCACATTGTGAATCCCAATAAAAAAAAGATTATCTTTTTTAATTAGTTTTCTTAGTGGTAATGTTATTTCACTTAAATTAGGTACATATTTTCCTACGTAAGTAACCATGCCCAACAGTCTTTCCACATCTTTTTTACATTTCGGTATAGGCATAGAAGTTATGCTTTTTACTCTTTCATTGTCTATTTGGATCCCATTTTCTGAGAATATATGACCCAGAAAAGATATTCTGATGACCCCAAACTGAAATTTAATTTCACATTATTTTCAGCAGCTTTTTGAAATATGTTTTTTAAAATCTTATTATGTTCCTTCATATTTTTAGCGTGTATAATTAGATCATCTATGTACAGTTCACACCCTGGAACATTAAAAATATTCTTGAATCTTTTTTGAAAGATTTCTGAAGCAGATTTTATACCATATGGCATTCTTAGAAACCTCCATCTACCAAAAGGACTATTAAAGTTGCATAGGAAAGAACTTGGCTCATCTAATGGGACTGCCCAAAATCCAGAAAAACAGTCCAAGTCTACTAAATATTTTTGAACCAGCTAGTTTTGCTGATATTTCTTCAAATGTAGGAATTTGAGAATGCTCTCTTCTTATGGCTTTATTTAAATCTGATGGATCTAGACATATTCTTAGAGATCCGTCTGGTTTTCTTACTAAAACTGTGGAATTAACCCAATCTGTAAGTTTGTCTACCCTTTTAATTATACCATTTTTTTCCATATTTAATAACGTTTGTTTATATTTTTCTTTTAAAGGAAATGGTATTTTTCGTGGAGGATGGATCACGGGTTTTATAGATTCATCCAGCTCAATGTGATATGGCTCACTTATACAACCTATACCTGAAAAAATATCTTTATACTCATTAACTAACTTCTTAATTTCAGGATTCATCTCTTTATTTATGACATTTATTTTCTTTATTAAATTAAGATCTATACAGCTTTGCAGACCTAGAATGGAAGGTGCATTAGAATTGATCACAAAAAATTTTAAGTTTTTTGATATATTTTTATAATTTGTCTTCAAATAAATTTCTCCTAGTACATCTAATTTTTCCCCTGTCTATGTAGTTAACAGTTGTTTTGTTTTTGTTAAATCTTCTTGGTTTAATTTCATTAATCTTAAAACTGAAGAATTAAGAACATTAGCCATTGCACCACTATCTATTTTAAATGTATGTGTTATTTTATTTTCTAATTTAATATCAACCGTCCAGGGTTCAATATTACGACAGGGAGTTTCCAGATTATCAATGAAATATTTGTTTACTTCTTCGTCATCAGAACTATTTGTAGAGTTACTATTTTTGTGTCTGTTTATGTTTTGAATTGTTTTCCTATAAAAACAATGGGACCCATAATGCCCTTTCCTCTGACAAATATAACAGTTAGAATTATAAGCTGGACAGTTATTTTTATTATGTGTTAATCCACATTTTTTGCACCTTTTAGAACTTTGTTTATTTTTACCTGACTTATTTTGAATATCAAACTTTATTCGTTTACCTTTATTATTTCCCTTGTGCTTGTATTCTTTTCTAACATAATCTAATTCTATTTCATTTTCCACTTTACCTAATTTTATTAATTTTGATTGTTCTCGTGAAATATCTATAGTTTGTGCAAATTTTATCGTTTCATCTAAGGATTTATTCTCTAATTCAAGTAACCTTTCTCTAAGATTGTCACTATTTACTCCACAAATGAATATGCTTTTAATTAAATCATCTTTTAGTAACTGAAATTCACAACTTAGGGCTTTATTTTTTAGATCAGTTGTGTACTGTTCTATTGATTCTCCTTCAATTTGTTTTCTAGAAAAAAATTTATATCGTTCATATTCTAGATTCTTTTTAGGCATGAAATAATTTTCAGATTTATTTAAAAGAATATTAATTTTGTCTTTTTCAGTTGCTTCAAAATTAAATATATATTAAATATATTCTAATTCCTTCATCCCCGATTAAATGGAGCAGTTGAGCACATTGCGTTACTTCTGGTTTTTTATTGATTTCAGTAGCCTGAAGATAATTTTCAAATTTTTGTCTCCAAAATTGCCAATTTGCAGCAAGATTGCCAGACATATTTAGCTGTTGTATGCCATTTAAAGAACTCATCTTTTTATATTAAATTGCGTATATTTATATTTAAAAATGATTACTTACAAAGACGATATTTTACTGTCTGCTTAGCTATTTCACCGACTGCGCCATGTAATATATGAGGTGGTGATAGAGCAAGCACAACTGAACTGTGACTGACTTTATTTCTAATAATGGTGATACAATAATATGTAGAGTGGAGAGGGAAACTAACACTAATTTATTAAGACGTACATTACAGTGTATCTTTATAGATATCTTCCAGGTAGTTTTTCCGCAGAGTGCCCTCGTCAGGCATTTTTTTCCCAATATAGGTCTCTAAGAATCCTTTGAAATGAGGATTTTTAAGTTTGTGGAAAAGGATATCTGCTCTAACCAAAGCCCGACACAGATCTGTACTCAGAGTAGACTTACTTGATGATGGAGATGTAAGGAAGGCTTGATAGGACGTCCTCTCTTTCTTTCTGTTTTTATTCTCTATGTGCGATCCGGTGGCAATATGTTGGGTGACTTGGGAACGTTGAGAGCAAGAAACGCGCTTGTCACAAGCTGTGAAGTACAAAATGTCTCCATCACTTCGAAAAAGTTCTGCTGGAAACTCGCGAAGATATTTAGCAACCAGTTGTTTGTTTGAGGCCGACGTTCGTGGCATTTCACCCAAAAAAGAATACACTAAGTGACCGAACGAAATGAATTGGACACTTCAACGAACGAGCTGAAAGAACAGACAACTTCAAAGAACTAACAAGTGCCCGTCACTGTTTAGCAGCATTCTGTGTAAATTACAATAACCATTGTACCCACTGTGATTCACAGCCCTACAGTCTGTGGTTCACAGTTCCTGTCAACCACCTCCCAATTATGAAAATATGCCCAAAATGAAAAATATGAAAAAATATGTACATATTTTGATTAAATATGTAGAAATATTTATTTATTTTAATCAAATATGTATAAATATGCGTTAACATCCAAATATGTGGAAATATGTGAAATAAAAGTAGACTCAAACAGCTTAAAAAGTGTCAGTATGAATACTTCTAGTTGAAAAACATCTGTAAATTGCCTAGAAAAAAATATGTAAATACATACTAATCCGTTCCCTACTTATGAGACTAAAAAATTAAACATTTTAAAAAGGTTGATTGAAAACGAGGAAACTGCTGTTACCCAAACTCTTCAAAGCCTGGAAATAGGATAAATATGCAATTCTTAAGTACAACAAATTAATTATAAAGGGTATGAGAACCTCTTATGTTAAACGACTTTTATTGAACATCCTAGGCGAGGGTCTACCTCTATCGATGCTAAGATGGTAAAAGGAAAGTAATCTGAACAGGACTTAAAACGTGGCACAAACGAAACTTCAGCAATTCAGATACAACATTCGTTTAACTTTAGATACAAAGTGAAAGAAACTTATAAAAGTAGTGACAAAACATCTGAAAACGGTTTAATGCAGTCATATGACTGCACTATTGTGTAGTAAATGTACTATTTTGACATATACCACTGTAAAGATAATGAAATAGGGGATGAGCGGAAGAGCGGGACCTACCGAGAGAAACAAGTCATTAGGTTTATTAATTTTATTATCTTTATACCTCGCGGACCTGGCTTCCCGAGCCGATGGACAGATGGGATGGGATCTAATGTGCAAAGTGGGCCTCATGATCGACGCTGATCGGGGACAATTGGTCCTTAAGGAAACTGATATGAAGGAGAGCAAATCCGTTTAAATAAAATGATTCTATTATTTATATTTTTCTAATCTTATAAATTGCAATAATTGGTTAATAGAATATAATAATTTGTTTCTTCTATTATCAGAAAATAGCAATATTATCTGCCTTATGAAGGATTCCAATTGAGTGGGCATTTTTTCAAGTATTGTCCAGTAAATATATAAATTGGAATCCTAACATTTCTTAAAATAAGCCAAGTAAACCCTAATGGAAGAATAAAAAACGTTTAGATGGTGTATTTACTTATGAAAGTAAAGTGCAGAGTTTTGTGACAGATTACATTGAATCAATCTAGATACACTTCATTTAGTTAATTTTTTTGCAACAACCTAGATCTGTTAGATTTTGAGAAAAAAGATGCTGAAAATGAGAAAAAACGGCATTTTCAAAAATTGTTCTTGTTGTTGTTACCTTATTGTAAACAACGTAGCGCCTAAACGCGTGAACCGATTTTCATGAATGAGGTGTCATTCGAGTCGGAATTTTAGGTAGATGTGCCTCTTGGGGGTCTCGACGCTGTACATCGAATGGGAGAGGAGTTAGCCTCCTTTATGTAAGGCCTCCTCCAAAATTATTACTACAAATTACACTGTATATCTTGGCCCGATTTTGATAAAATTTGGTAGGGTGATAGGGTTAGGGCTCCCCTATGTAACGTTAAAGCGACGATCTGCTCTTACACTTATTAAGGGGAAGTACAGCAATCGTTTCAAATTATGGACACGTGAACAGATTTTCATAAATGAAGTGTCATTCGAATCGAAATTTTGTATAGATTTGCACTTTAAAAGTTTCGACGCTTTGCCTCATAAGGAGGGGATCTCGCCCCACCCAAATAAGGCCCTTTCTAAAACTATTTTTTTTTTTTTTTTTTATGATTTAAGGCGCGTCAACATTTAATGTTATTAACGCCCGGAGCTTTTTTCAGTGCACTGCCGGCCTCCGGACAGTGTTTTCTCGTTACAGATAATACTGTCCATCACCGGACAGTGAGCTGTAAGAAGCTCCTAGGAAGAGAAAATCTAAGGGTCAGCAGCTGGATTCGAACCCGGTAGCTCCACGTGGGAATCCAATACGCTAACCGCATTTTAAAAGGAAAAGGAAAATCGATGTGTACCTTTTGGCGTTTAATCAACCTTTATACTTAACATTGTAAACTGTAAGTTTTTGTTAAGGAGATAACATATTGTAGCTCAGCCATGACAAAAGTTGCGTCTAATTCAGAATGAAAAATTTGAAGCTCAGCATAAAAAACGGAAACAGTTTGGCATGGGTTAAGAAGGGATTTAAAATTGGTCACCCAATCAGCCACTTCTCGTATTTGATTACCACAAACAAATTGTTTGTATTTAAATCTATTAACCAGGTACCAAAATTGCTTGGAATCCTTTGCCGAGGTAAACTGGTTTTCTAGCGAGGAATAATACTCTTTCTTTTTATTTGCACACACTAACTTATATAAACCTTATGTTCTGCTTGGTAAGCTGTTTTAACTAATATGGAATTGGTATCGCGAAATAAGTTTAATAAGTTTAACACCCTTTTTCGAGCTTTTAAACAATGCCAATCAAACCACGGACTCTTGTGGATATTTTTAATAGAATAACTGGGATTTACCTGAACTGGAGAACATTTTTTTATTGAAGAGATGAACACGTTTATGTAGTCCTTTGGATCAGAAGAAAAATCATTAATCCCAGAAATTAATTTTTCTAAATTCATTTTATATGATTCTAAATGCTTGTGATCCCAGATCAGTTGAGAAAGGGGTGGTAAAGTTTGAGAAGAATACGAAGTGTCAGGATCGATATTGAGGGAAAAGAAAACTGGAAAATGATAATCTGAGAACAAATTTTCTATATATGGAATGCAAGAAAAAGAAACACAAAAGATAACCGACGACTGTAAATTCTCCCTCAAGATCGCCATCAAAGCGGCCATTTAAAATAATTGAGTCGCTATCATCGCAGAATTCCAAGAAATGGGAGACATAACTATTCAACATGGTATCTTTTGATTTTTCAATGAAATTGCAATTATCGTTAGGAATAAAGAGGTCATCCGGAAGAGCCTCAATAAATGTATTCTATAAAATTAGCATAATAAAAAAATCTTGATGCAGAAAAGTTTTTTTTCATCTGCAAGGTGATATTAAATTCGAACTTCACCTGCACACATTTTGAATATAAAGGTAAACATTACACTAAGTTGTAAATATAACATAAAGTAACTGCTAAAATAAATACTAGAATTTCACTTGCAAAATAAATAATTTATTTGAAAACAATTTTTAGTATACTACAAATCAGAAAAAAAATGAAATTTACAATAATTAATCTGAATTCAGAAGTAAACAAAGGCCATAAAGTGTCCATTTTCCAGCTTGTTCATTTTTGGGCAATGTGGCATCGAATACTACTCCACTACCGTCTGATACATTCCTACGACGTGGTGTGGTATAGACTGGAACCACTACTTTGTTCTAAATGGGACAAAACCAAAATCATTAGTGAAAAGGTCAAAAAATTACAATGTTATAATAACTAAGGTACAATAAAATTACAAAAATTATATCTAAGAGGCACAGAAATCAATGTAAAAGATTTGTCCGTTCTTTAGGTTTTACAACCCGTTCCTTAAGTTTATATCAATGAACTTATCCGGTTCATATATAAATTGTTCATACAAAAAAGAAAAGAAAACTCTTAAATTTTGTAATTTCTTTGTACTTGGGAAATTTCAAAATGTATTTTTATCCCTGATTTTATTCGTACTAGACAAGAATAGGAGCTGCAGGATTTTTAGATCAGCGCAACGAACCTCGCCTGAAATTATTGGAGAGTTTAAGATGAAAGAATTGATTATTGGCAAGCGTCTTATAAGTCCGAAGTCAGGGATGAAGCCATCTCAGCTTATGAGAAACCAGCTCACCCTGAACTACTCCGTTGGAATATAGAAAAAGCAATTCCATAGCTTAACTACCCATATTTGAGAAGCACATGAGGAGGAATATTTCTTCATTGCCCGCAGAAGTGACTTCTTAGTGTAAGGGTTTATTTCAATCCCATAGTATTAGGTTTACTATGGAACAGTTTATTTAGGATGTGCAGGAACGTATTTTAAAAGTACTGCACATCTTGAATTTAGTTAATTCCTTGTAAGTAAGTAGCCTAAATAGCCTCCTTAGGTGATTGCTCATTGAAAATAATCGAAAAGTAAGACAATAAATTGAATTAAAAAAATTCTTTTAGCATTGCCCATTTTTACAAAATAAATAAAGCAACAATAAAATAACAGCAAATAAATAAATAAAAATCTCTATACTTAAACATTTAATTCGATTTACAACCCACCTCTAGCAAACCCTTTCGGAGAGGTCTGGGAGCGGCAAGTAATATAGAACGTTAACGATGTTAACTCTACATTAACATAGCAGTGATTGACGGATGACGCACTGTAAACGCTGTTCTGTGAAGTTGAATACATAATAAATAGCAGACCTCTTCATGCAATAACCAGCGATCCATCTAATGTACCATTCAGAAAATGTCAGAAAGGCCGTTTCTAACTACAATGGGTCTGATTTCGAGAGACCTTCATTTAAGTTGAACTCGTCATAAGAGAAGAAGATCTCTTATGACTATTTGGTCGAAACATTCTGGTAGGCGAAACACTTTTAGTGTGTTTGAATGGAGCCTTTGTTATGGTTAAAATTAATTAAGTGGTAAAAATTGAGGTTATCATTTGCACTTTTACTGATTTTCGTTCATCCACTGACAGTGCAAATTAATTAAACTTACCGTTAGAACAGCGTTATGGTTTACTGATCGCTTGAATGGTACTATTTTAATTAGGGGTATTAACTCAGTTAAGGGATAAAATTTAGTAGGCTCAACGATACACTTTTGGCTGTCATCCCATGAAGCGTTTTGGAGATATAAGCCACTTATATGAAATTCCTGTTGACAGAAATACATTCATTTTAGTCTATGTAATTTTCAATTAAAATTAAAAAACACAAAATAATATTTGAATTGTTACTGTTTCGCAGTTTGATTTAAACCGGCGTTACGTCCACATTCAAAGGCTTCACCGTGATTTGAATTATGGACTTACACTACAAAGAAGTGCTGGGATTAGATGTTGAAGACAGGATTGAGCTAGATCTAATTTTTCCGGAACAAGAACTGCACAAGGGGGCACTGCTAAAGGCCCTCGTAATCAACAGGCAAGCCAATCTCTGTTTCCTGGTTAGAGCCTTGATGGCCGTTTGTTGTTCAGTCTTCCTCCACCACTCTACCGCTCCGTAGATGATAATTGGACTGACTCTAGTGTTACTTTATCTAGATATGCTTTCCAAGTGAGTCTGGAGTCTAGGACAATGCCCAGATACTTAATCTCACCCGACACAACCAGAGTTTTGTCAAAAACAGTTAAAGGTACATAATAAATATTGTACACAAACAAAACACTTATATTGCATAAACAAAACACAGGAAAAATACAAAGAGCAAAACAACTAACTCTAATGCATAGAAGCACATGGAACAGACATAGCGAGATCATAGAGACAGGTTAACCAACAAGTACATACAATCGATTATAAACTAAAACTTTTTCTAACAAAAACTAGAAGATTTTTGTAGCTCACTGTCCCTTCTCCTAGTAAAGGGGACCAGAGTAGTCTTTGAAGGGTTCACAGTAAGATCTACCTTCTACTCCAATTTCCTATGATCTTGAGTGCTTCCTGCATTTGCTGAGCTCATGCAACGATTGCCTCTGCCTCTGACCACCACAGAAATATCATCTGCGTATTCCAGGACCGAGAACCATCGAAGGTCTAGCATTTCAAGTAAGTTGTCTAAGATAAGACCCCCTGAGGGCACTCCCTGGCAGTCATTAATTCATTAATGAGGTGGAGGGATCAACGAATACTTGTGGCAGACCTCCACTCCTCAGAAAGGTTACATTACAATAGGGTTTCGCCCGATGCCCCAAGGTGTTACCGCACATGTATTTTACTACCCTGTACGAATACAGCCTCGACACGAGCCCCATCTCAGCTTGGACTGATATCCGGGGGGATCAGAAAAGGGACAGAACGGATCAAACGAGGAATAGAAGCAAGGTATACCACCACTGTTCCCTATGTGTACTGTGTAAATGTATTGGGGTGTTACAGTGTATATTGGCCATGTTCATGTTTTTAGGCTGGGATACCCGCAGGGACCCCAAGAACCCAGAAAAAGTGGCTAATCTACTTCACCCTAAGGGGAAGTTTTTTAGTTTTGCTGTCTTTTTTTTTGTAGTTACAAAAAAATGAAGTTTCATTTGTGATGAGTTTCATAAAAAGGTAGCTGGCTAAGAGGGACCGTCACTAGCTAGTTTGACTCAGCGGAATACATGAGAATAGAAGTCATTCTTCCAGAGGCCTTATCAGAGCATTTGTGGAGGGAGTCGCGAAAGTGTACAAACTGTGTGATAGGGATTGCTGTTAATAAGGTGAGTTATTTTTGTTTTTATTTGTTAAAATAACTGGTATGAAATGTGTGTCTCAACTCAAGTTTTGCGTTACACATTAACCTCATTAATTGCCAGAAAATTAAGTGTCGTTAGTTTCTCCAAAGGGGTGTGAAGGGTGAGGCCCTCACTTTAAAAAAAAATGTAGGCGAGTTGGATTTGAGGAACAATTAAGAGAATGGGGGCGAAGCCCCCCAAATTAAATAAAATTATCAATATTGGAAGTGATTTTGATAGCTTTGGTATTATAACCCGCCATATTGAAATATATATATATCTTATATATGTTAAACAGTGATACATTTTAGGTCACGCCTCTAGAGGTGCCTAGTGCCTATTCAATTTTTTTTATTTAATTATTTTTATAAATAAATGTTAACATTAATTACTAAATAATAAATAAAAGGAGGAATATTTAGTAGGTTATTGTATGTGTAAATATTATTGTTTAAACGTAAGGGTAAACTCAGCGTATTATTTTGTTATTAAACTCAAACTTGTTAAACTTTTTCCTAACGTTCCCTTCTTGGATTTTATTTGTACTAATTTAATTAACCGTGATTAAGTTAGAAAAAATTAATTGTTAATTAATTATACGGCAATTAATTTTTACATACGGTTTGAGGATAATAGTGTGTAATCTGCAGCCCAGTTAAGGGACTGTATAGCGTTCTATTGTCTTCTACAACGACCTTGAAAAGCTCTTGCACGATATCTCGGTAACGAAGGTTACTTCCTCACGTTTTTTAGTGTTTTGCCAGCGGTTGTGAACTTTTGTTAGTGATTTGAAAGAACTGTCGCGGCAGTTTTAACTAAGGAGTGAAATAGGAAAACCGCCAGACCGATTCAATTGAATCAATTTGATCCGATTTTCTAGTCTAGTATAGACGTGTAGACCATACGCTAGGGGGCTGCGAAGAGTAGAAGCCAAACACATAAAGAAGCTCTCCGAAATCAATGCTTTCGGTGTCATAGGCCAAAGATTTATTATTATTATTATTATTATTATTATTATTATTATTATTATTATTATTATTATAATTATTATAAGAGGTGGGGTTGCCTCAGGAGAGACTTGGAGCAATATGTCGGGCATATTACCCCAGCGGGGATAATACCGACTATGCTCACTAGTAGGCGGCAGTGGGCATGTGTGGCACGCTTCATTAGGGAGGTGTTAAGTGCCAAACAAAGGGAGCTGGTTGAGTTTGGAGGGAGAACCCCTTGATTGGGGATAGAATAGGGGCCTAGCCTGATGTAGTGCTGCACAAGCGAATCCAGGCTAGGCCTGGTGCCGGGGTAGGTGTTTTAGCCGGTAGGCTGCCTTGGCGGGAGTCCGGCACGTATGTGCGTTAGAAGCATTTTACCTACCCCCAAAATAAAAAAAAATAAAAAAAAAAATTATTATTATTATTATAATTATAATTATTATTATTATTATTTAATAAAAGGATTGGTTTAACTCTCTAAACGAGGAATATACTTCGTCTGCAGAGCTATTGGTAATTATACTAGGGTATGTCCGAGTCTGGAAACTCGAGTTGTATACTGTTGCGAAACAGTAAAAGGCGAAAGATTCATTCGTTTTAAAGAGAGACCATGCAATAAATACCAACTCCGTCTGTTCATTGTGTAACCTGTATAAATCAGAAAGTATGGAACATATCTTGATCCGGAAGTAAATAGGGCTTCAATAAAAATTTACGGGCAACAAGAAGTGGTCTGTCGCCTTCAATCTGCTCCTACGTATACAATTTTGTTCTAGCAGAGTGGCATTCTAAGTCGGTGGGTTAGGATATATTGGACCGTATGATCGATGCTACTAGTGGGCCGTTGGTCCTTAAGAAGTTTTATATTCAGGGTAGCAAATCAATCAAAGAAAAGTAGCCAAACAGCCGGAAGTATACGCCACGTAAAGTAATACCCTGGATGTGAAATAAGAAGGCTGTGACCAAAACCAACATTTCTCCCTTCAGAGAAGTCATGGCTGAAGATAGACTAAGAGCGCCACAATCGGGGGTCGTGTTGTGGAGCACTTCGCACATCCACATCTTGGCGTTCGAGTGGCTTGTAGTCTAAATCGTGATTAGGGATGGCAGAATATTTCGATCTATGCCAAAACAGGGATTAGGGATTGCGAGAAGTGTCTCCTATAGTAGTAACGGAGAAATATGTCCACGAAAATTAGTCAAGACCTGCCTAAAACCCACCTAAATAGCGCAGAGAAAGACTGTTACGTCTTAGAGCGGCTTAAATGACACTTCACGGTGTTTGCCCCCCTTGGGAAGGAGGGATGTCAATTTCGTTCACAAAATCCGCACCCCGAGGATGGTCGGTAGTGATGAGACTTTATCGCGTACCTTTCAGTCAGCGCTCTATTCTAGCGGAACACCTGCATGACATGTTGAAGAAAGACGTCATCGGTCCATCGAAGAGCTTTTGGGTTTCTTATGATAAACTTACAGAAACTGAATTCATGTAGGAAAAATTTGATTAGGAACACAATCCAATATTCAAAGTACACAATCTAGTGGACCTTTCAGAACGAGATTTAAGAGGAAAAATGTTTCATGAACAGTGTGCTGAGATTGATCCCAGTTTAATAAAAAATATAAAATTCTAGTATTTTCCAGTTACATTATTTTTACATATTGTAATTTCTCACTCTATCATTCTCTATCTCTATAATAAGACTCATTTCCCATTTATTCACTTTCTCATCATAGCACAAACTTATCTGAGCTTTTGCAAAATGGGTCAGAAAATCGGTTTACACCAAACTTTTAAGGGCAATGCAGGAGAACAAAAAACAACTTACCTCTTTGCTCGGAAAATACACCTGATGTATTTTTTTCATGTCAATTACTTCTGTATAAAAACTTATTGACGATAAATCAAAATTTTTCCGTTTGCAACTCTCCATTAATATTGCAATTATACAGGCTCTGGGGTATTGTAAACCAGACAGCCATACTACAGATGGTACCCCATCTAAAATCTAATAAAAGAAAAAATTGAAATTGAGTAATTTGGAAATTTGGTAAGCCTATAGTCATATTCAATGATAAAGTTGCAATAACAAGAGATTAAGAAAGAAGGGAATGGTTCCCTTGATTTCAGGCGTCCTGTAGATTTTCTCTTCCTAGCTGTCTCTAATAACCATTATCGTGGTATTCAGTAACACGAATAATAATAATTAAATAACATCGAAAAATATAGGCCAAATAAAGTTTTAATGTACTAACAAAAATTAAGAAAAAAGTTTAGTTTCAATAACAAAATTTAATTAGGCGCATTCAATGTTAAATTGAAAATTTTCTTAATGAAAAACCGCAAAAATGCTTTCACTTTTTCATATATTTTACAACCCCACACTTGAGAACCAAAACATAAAATCGATCTTAAAACTGCATTAAATATTTTCAATTTTAAGGAAAAATTGATACTTTTATTCCAAAGGGATACCAAAAGTATTTATTGAGAATTTGGCTTTAGATTAAAAAAACGTTATTCTAAACTAAAACTAGAAGTGAGAATCACACCCAGATATTTATAAGTTTTAACAACCACTCGCATTGCTTGCTTGTTAAACAACCACATCAGCATATCTCCTTTTCATTAACTGCAAGCCTGTTCCATTTTTAAATACATCAATTTTGGCTTTATTTCAATTAATTATTAAATTCCACTTTTTTCAGACTCTTAAAAAGCAAAGATCAACAATTGGTGACGCGACTGAACTTTTTAAAAAAAAAACAACGAAATAATGAAAAATCAACACAAAATCCTATTGTCCATATACATGGACGAGATGATGTTTTGTAGCATCGCAATGTACAGTATGTCGGATTGGTAGTTGCGTTAAGTGAGGAAGTATGTGTTCGTCTGGTGCTGAAATAAATCTGTTGAGAAAGTAGGAGAGTATCAAAGTTCGAATTTTTAATCTGTTATGTTTCAGCTCACTAGTATTAAATTAAGAGAGGAAATCACACAAGCTGTCCATTGTTAGAAAAGATGTGTTTTGGATTAAGTAAATAAGTAGTTGTTTTAGTTGTGGAACCAAAGATGAGATTATTTGTTGAAGTCTCTTTCAGAAGAGTGATTATTGCAAAGGTGTTGGTCTCGAAAGAGGTCTTAGTATAATCATGATTGGTAGGCGATTTATAAGTTCTTTATTCCTGGATACTGGATTTCGGTGGAAGCCATGTTTGTACTGTTTTTTTTTTTTTTTTTTCTGATCTGAAGAGGTTTGCTGAGAGAATAATCTGGTTGGTCCATCATGGATATCGGCAGAGTCGAATTACCAGCACAACATTTTGATTGCAAACTTTGGGTCTGAAGAAAAATATCAAGTAAGTTAAGCATTAGCATTTTTTTGATTTTCTGAGTAACAAAATGTACCGAAAACGAACACAACAAATGCACATTATAATACAGTGCCAAAACGATAAGATTTTTCTGTTCATCTAGGGGAAGGTTGTTAACCATCCCAGAAAACATTTATACAGTATACAGTTGTCCTGATGTCAATCTATCAGTCTCAGAAAAAACTGTTTACTTTACTGTCCGTTATCTTTTCACGTCCACGTCACCTAATGTATAGTTAGACATTAGGCCTTGCCAGAGAAAATAGGCGATTACTTGACTTTAACTTCTTAATATCGCAATCTGGCTTAACGAACAGGCAACTGACAGATGGAATAATAAGTAATAAAACAATTACTTACATAGTTCTTGTACTGCTTGGCTCTTAGCGAGAAGTGGTTGATCCATTGTGCTAAATTCATTTCAGTCTGTGGGGAATGCTCTCTCCATTGCACAGGAATTGCTCCGTTACACAGAGTGTGTGCGAGAGTTGTCATTTCCTCACTAAGCGCAATACCTTCATTTAGTTCCTAAAATATAAATTAGACATTATATTTCTCAAGGCGCCACTGATGCCAACTTAAAGATGAGTAAAACGTAATTAGTGTATGTATTTACGTACAAAATTTGAAACAATGCTGATTAGGTAGTAATTTGCATCTGGTTCCAACATCAAGATTAAATTAGGAGATCGGTCCTTGGCTAGAAGAGATTTTATGTGAAATAGGTCGAACCTTTTCTTGTGTGCGGATAATGACAGATCGACAACGATTCGTATAACTTCACTAGTTGATACGGCGTGGGCAGTAGTTAGCAGATATCTATTGCCCGAATTAGTGGTAGGAAGTGGTTCCACCATGTCCAGGGACACTTGCTCGAAGGGCCGTTTAGCTTCATAGGGCTGGCCAAAGGGCACCGTCAACTGTATGGGCGTCTTGCGTTCAGCGCACATCTGACATCTTTTAACGCACTCGATCAAATCACGAAATAGCTGGGGGCCAATAAAAGAGTCCCCTGATTCTGGAGATAGTGCGACGTCTCCCAGGTAACCAGCCAAGGGGGCGCCATGCTCCAAGCCGAGGACAGTGTAGCGTTTCGGGAATTAACAGCCTTTCTCCCTCGCCATTCCGCTACCACAGGTACCACAGTCCATCAGAGCAGGTATATATTTCAAAGTGACCTTGAGTTATACGTCCAAAGGCACCACGGGTCAAGCTAGATTGTCAATGTCTTTCTGTACAATACGTATGTATAATATTGCGCAAAATTCTTGTAATATTAATAATTAATAAATAAGGAACTTCCGCTAATCATTTACCTCTTGTATCTTTGCCCCTCTTCCAGGACGTTAAAGGGTAGAGACCTGTTAAGCTAAATCTAGAGTCTAAAGGAACTCCACAAAATTTCGGAGTTCGGAGGAAATTTTTATCTGGTGAGGTAGGAAACTAGTAATAAAAGTACTCTATTTTACAAATCTAACTTCTGTGAAAACTAAAATTTGCATTAATTGTCAAAAACGTTACTCAGTGAGTAACGCCAACAGGGGAATTCACAAAATATTTAAAATTATAATATTAAAAATAATTTTATACCTTGCTAAGATTGTCTATATCTTTAACCATTAATGTAAGAAGTTTGTTGAATCCAATCAACTCTTGTAGGAATATTTTATCAATCCTCGATACATCTTTGTTTGCTTCTTCATTTTCTGATTGATGAATATCAAAAGTTGAAGTTATTTTTAGTTTGATGCTACTTGTTAGTCGTTTCAAAATATCTCCGTGTTTCTTAACTATGTCTACAGCAGCTGTAATCAAAAATAACATATTAAATTAATAACGATAAAATAGGATGTTGGTTGTGCCAAATCGTTATTGCTATAGATTTTTTCCCACGGAGTACTTGATTTTGTTGCTTCTTGTTGGAACATCTTTATTCTGATCTAAATTGCGATAATATCTAACATATTGGCACCCGTAGCCTTCAAACGCCAGCCTTTTTTTCCAGAACAGAAAACTGTGACATCACTGTACAGTAAGCTTTAGATCTCCCCAGAAGGAGAAAACCAAGCGCTTGTCGAAGACCTACGTACGCTGAGTTCACTGCAATAACATCAAAGCCAACCGCTTCCCTAGACTTTATTTCGTTGTTACATACTAACTTAACTTATTTGAAACGTACATATGAGTATTAAAATTACATATTGGGTATGTTATACTTCACTATTCTCATACCCCTAAAAATACATTTTTCGCTGCAAAATGTTTCAAATAAAAATTGTTTAGTAAAAGTTCTGTAAGCATGAAGAAGCACCGACCTGGAGTTACGCTAATCCCACCAAGGATGCAGAGTGTTAAAAGCTGAAGACGTGGACCGATTACCGAGACATACTCTCATATGATTCAAGGCGCGTCAACTTCTGAGGTTACTGACACCCGGAGTTTCCATTCAGAGCAGTAAGAAGTTCCTAGGAAGAGAAAATCTAAGGGTCAGCATCTAACATATTTGAAACCAATCAAAGATCAGTAACAAAAAAAGGGATCCAGAGCGTTGATAGACGTGCGGGCGCCTGAACCCAACACTTGTCTTTGAGTTCAGCTTTATGCAAGTACCCACAAGGGAGTCAACGTACTCCAAGAAATCAGCTAGCGAACCCTGTCTCAGGTAGGTTCTAAGCTTCAAGAAGGGGACCACTGAGACACGGGTCTGTACCTGGTTTAGAAACGTGAATATTTTCTCTAATTCCTAATATCATAATCTCTATCCTGGATCAGATAAAATCAGGCAACAAAAAAGCGAGAGCGGGCATGGACATCACCAATGATAAAGCGGATTCTGGTTTGCTGTTTACTTTGCAACCAACCCTACGCTTTTCTTCCCGCCAAGATTTGACACGGAGGTATGCGATTCTGCTTTTGGTTTCTATCTAAGTTAGTGCCGTAAAAGCTCTATGTTTTCGGCGCACCCTATGAATTCTTCATTTGCTTTCCGAATTATGCGCAGTGATCAAGTGGTAAAGTTCACCTGGGAGCCGGCCAACATTAGTGCATCGAAAGGCACTCAGAACGTGATGTAAAATCTAGATCATTGAGTGTAAATGAAAGAGCACCATTTTATGTACTGGATGACTGTGCTTTTATTGGTAAGGGTGTGGCTTACGGTGTCCCTACGTCATCAGCTACAGTCCGCCTACTTCAAACATCCCGTTCGCCAATGAGATTAGCCAATCGTTTTTTGTAATTATTTCTAGCAAAAATAATATTTAAATTTTTTTTACTAATTTTCCCCCATAGGTATTTGATAAATTATCGAATAATTCAATAAAAATTGATATCGTAAAAATGTCCCAAATAAACATGTTTTGAACATTATATTTCCGGTTTCATACTTCTAATGTAATGCAGAATCAAAAATGTTAATGAAATATTTTCCTGAAGTAAAAGAAAGTTAAATCTAGATCATTGAATGAAAATGAAAGAGCTCCATTTTATGTACTGGATGACTGTGCTTTTATTGGTGAAGGAGTGGCTTACGGTGTATTTACGTCATCAGCTACAGTCCGCCTACTTCACACATCCTGTTCGCGAATGAGATTAGCCAATCGTTTTTGGTAATTATTTCTAGAAAAAATACTACTTTAATTTTTTTTACTAATTTTTCCTCCAAAAGCAGGAAAGAGCATGTCTATGCATCTCTAATGGGGAAGGCCGTTTCGAGTATGATCTGTAATAGTATTGAGGGGTAAAATTTATAATAAAATAGTACTTTTCTTCTTATTCAATCAAAAAATCGTTATAATATTAACATTTTGAAATTTCTAATAAGAATAATGTTTTCATTCATAACTTGTAAAATATCGCTCACAGAAAAAAACCGTTCAAGTAAATTTTTCTTTAAAAAAAAATAGAGGAATCTATTTCTTAAATAAAAACCACACCTCACCATTTGAAAAAATAAAGTTGGTGCCTGTATCTCGCTTCTGGAAGCATCGAAAAAAAATTCCAAATTAAATTTGGATTTTTAACAAAAAACTAAGGTGACACGTATTTTTTAGTTTTTTTCTATCTATCTTAGTTTCCGAGAAAAAGTCGTTATCCATATACCTTGGGACATTTTGTATATGTAAAAAGAAGAGCAGAAAATAAAAAAATAAGTGAGGGAAAGGAGAATAAAATACTAAAAAGACAATAATATATTTCTTAAACACCTTCTTTAACATCCTTTTTGTTTTACACTCAAAATATAATTGATGAAAAAAACACGTTGAGTAATAAAGACAAAAGAATCTCTTCCGCGATTGCCATCCAAATAAACAGTTATATTAAATAATATTTAAATCAAATAAATTTATACAGGGGGTGCCTCCACAGATTACTATTCTAGATATATTGTAGAAAAGAAAAGAGAAAGACTTATAAATTGAAAATTACGATATTTACGTTCACATTGTGCGTGAATTTTTGTGTATGCCTCAGATAAATATTTGCTTTCCTCCAGATAATAGTATCCGCTGGCGCTATTCTGAAGTCCCAATAACTCTGGAGCATCATCAAGCGGTATTTTTTTTATTTCCTCTAAAAAAAAAAAAAAAAAGAATTGAATGTTAGTAGGTTTATTGTGAAGAAATGACAAAAATTTAATTAGATTCATTGTGGGCAAATATCTTTTTTAGAATCTATTAATTCTGGTTCAGGTGGCAACCCTCAAAGGAAGAAAAAAAAATCATTTCGAGTAAGACCTAGACAGAATTATCATTGTCAAGACTGATTGAATGACAACTGGGCATAGATGGTTAATGGAGATTCCCAGGTTAGGCAGGACAGACTCTTTTAGAAGTAAATACAAGTACTTAAAGAAAAAATTCTTTTACTGCTGAAGAAAAAGAAAATTGCAATGAAGGATAAAATTTCAATGCATCGACATCCTCCAAGTACTCATATATTTCTAATAATGCCAAAAGTGAAGTAGAATTGGCCTTTGATAACCCCGTATGCATGTCTGAAATAATTGACCTTAATATGCTCAATGCATTGGAATATCTTGCTCACTTGGGTTAACTTTATATTTACATTACCCAGCTCTCTATTGTGCATCACATACAATATTTTTCACTCAGACACTGCCACTATAAATTTATAGTCCAGCTGAATTTATAATTCGTCCGCGGGAGGCAAGTTGTCGGATACATACGTATACATATAAATATATAAATTAAAAAAATAAAATAAAACAAAAGATAAAATAAGAGAAAACTATTATTTAATTATATACACTTTAAAGTCTTATTTTAGGAGTCCAAATTAAATTCATTAATAAGCTACAACCTGTAATACCAACTTTCAAGACAATAGTTAACTAAAGTAAACCAGCAGGAACTTTAAATCATTCATTTAAAGTTGCAAGACACCTTTTCAAAGAAACTGTAGAATTCTTAATTGTACGTGAAGAATTCTAAGAAATGTTGGCAGCAATCCTTGTACGTAAGGTGATCGAAATCGAATTTCAGTAGTAACGGATTTCGAAGTGGTCTTCCCAAGAAATAAATATCCGCACTTTTTCATACGATTTGATTGCTTGCACTACTTGGTACACACTACATCACTACTTGGTAATGATGATCAAAAACGTTGACCAGAGTCTGCCTTCAAATTACCATGTTTTAAAGTACTTACAACTATCAAAATATTTTCAGGGCTGATCGATTGTCTGGGTGGGAGGATGTTAGTGGTATTTTGCCTGAGGAACAATCGGGTAATAGATCTGCTAGGGACGGACATTTTTTAAATATATTTTTTCTTTAAATTCTGTAATACATTTGTCTAGTAAGAATAAAAACTAAATGATGTACGTGTGTTTTTTAACGTTTCGCTTTTTCATGCAGTTTTTGTTGATCAACCCTTATGCAACTTGTCCAGCCGTTTTAAATTTAATATTAATATATTCATCTAAAGCAAAGGGGAGCTTCAGGGTTAAATATTGATTCAACTTAAAAGCTTTTAATGCTATTATTCGCCGACGACATATAAAAAACTTTCATTGCGAGAGATATCTAGTAAAAAAGGGGTTAACTTTCTACTCCTATCTCGGAGTGCCACCGAGTTTTCCAGAAATTTACAAAAGTTCTACAGTATTTCTTTAATAAAGAAAATAATGCAATAGGTGCAGTGAAGAACATCTCGGGTGCTCTAAGCCAGATGCTGGGAAGATATCCTGAAGCTTTTTCTTACTATTGTCCAGGCTCACTACTGTGCCAAGCTGTGTATGATAGCGACAGGTTAACCAAGTATACCAAGTACTTTATACAGAACTGTGAATCGTTTTGGTACTGGAGAGGAATAAACTGCGGAGTTAACATATTACCAATAAGAAAATTATTCGATTTTGGCAGTTCTAACAGCTGAATCTACTAGGCTACATTTAAAAGTCATTTCGTGCTAGAATATTGTTTCAAGAAGCGATGGCCGAACAACCTAATTCTAGTGATGATTGTACACTTACAGCTTGACAGAAATCTAAACACGACATAATTGTTTCTAATTGTTCTGTTAGTTTAATTTTATTTTTCTGCAACCATGTAGGAATGTTCTCATTACTCAATTAAAATCAGCTGTGTAATGCCCAACTTTACCTCACTGGTGAGGAAAAATTCCCATTAGTGTCACTTTCCTCACTAGTGAGTGAAAAAACTTTATTGTGCTTCCTTGATATAAGAAGTTGTGTTATTAAATATTTTCTGTAAAACTTTAATAAGCTTATTTAAATTTACTTTATCTAAATAAATAAAAAACGAATATTAAGAAAATAAAATAAAAATTGAAAGGAATATAGAAATAAAAATAACATTTTAATAAATAATTAGATATTTTTAATTATAACAGTTAAAAAGGTTATAGTGTTACCTTATAGAAATTGAAAATGGATTCTAGTGATTCCTGTTTAGTTTTTTTTTTTTTTAGTTAATAACCCTAATGGTTGCAGAAAAAATATAATATTTAACTCGAGTGTAAAGTATTTACCTAATACTCGGCAATTTGCACTTGCACTCGCCTCGCTTCGCTCGCTCGTGCGTGCAAACTCTGCCTCGTGTGAGGAACAGTACTACTTTCCACACTTGTTAAATAAATAACTATTAATGAGGTTTTATTCCTAACTTTAATTGATTATTATTTTAACAGAACTGTGAATCTTTTTGATACCGGAGAGGAATAAGCTACAGCAGCACTTGGTAAGGAGTATCGGTGTCTCAAAATAATAATTATAAACTTACCTAAGTAATCACTTATATTGTAGTCATCATTTGCTTCAAATTTAAATTTACACAAATTTTGATCCCAAAGCATATGATTCTTCAAAACGAGATGGTCATCAAAAAATTCATCTACATACATTTTAATTGATACATAGTCATAATAGTCAATGGTCTGGCCTCCGTAGAATACTTCTCCAATTGTATACTTAACGTAATCCCAATTTATGCAGGATTCTGAGAGATTTGTTAAACTTAACATGTAGTTCGCTATAAACTCAGCGCATAACTTGTATAAGTTTTCACCAAAATCATAACTAACATTCCAGCACAATTTGCCATATTTACTTCTTATCTGCAAACAAATAAAAAAAATATATATACAGGGTGACCAAAGTTATATGCTCCACCCACTTTTTTTTTTAACGGCGGGAAATTTCGAAAAAATAAAAAACACGTATTTAATCATTTTTAGTCTAGTTTATTTTCAGTGATTGACCCATTTTTTTAAACCCCTGTATCTCGAGATACAGCATCCAACTTTTGTTTTTCAAATGGAACGTTATATTTTTTGTTGCATATTTTTGTAGTATTTGAGCTCCTAAAAACAATAAAAAAAAATTTTTTGAGATCGGTTAGGTTTTTCAAAAGTTATGGGTATTTAAAATATGAAAAACAAACAGTTTACTGTCCAAATTACGTTATTTTTTTTAAAGAATCTATTCAAACTGGACAAAACCAACGGATAGGCAAGCCAAAACTCTGGACTCCCACGCTTTGCTTGTAGCAGCACTTATGGTGGCGAAGTCAAGATCTAGGCAGGCTAGAGTTATTCGACGTTTCAGATCATCGACTGAAGCCACGGGATTAAGGATACTTTACACTTTATTTTTTTAGGTATCCCCACAAAATATAGTCCATTTGGGTTAAGTCCGGAGATCGAGGTGGCCATTGGATCGGACAATGAGTCCCTAAGCACTTTTAATGGAAATTTCTGTCCAGGTAACCTCGAACCACTCTCGCCGGGCAACCATCTTGTTGAAAATACATATCTAGCCGACGTTCTAGATGAACATCTTCAAGCAGAACTGGCAAAATGTCTCTGAAAAAAAAGTTGGATACCTTTCACCAGTTAAGTTCTCTCTGTAGAAGTATGGGCCGATTAGTTGATTTCCTATAACTCCACCCAAACGTTTGTAGGAAAAACAACCTGAACGTCGAATAACTCTAGCCTGTCTAGATCTTGACTTCGCCACCATAAGTGCTGCTGCAAGCAAAGCGTGGGAGTCCAGAGTTTTGGCTTGCCTATCCGTTGGTTGTGTCCAGTTTGAATAGATTCTTTAAAAAAAATAATGTAATTTTGACAGTAAACTGAAAATTGTTTTTCATAATTTAAATACCCATAACTTTTGAAAAACCTAACCAATTTCAAAAAAAATTTTTTTGTTGTTTTTAGGAGCTCAAATACTACAAAAATATGCAACAAAAAATATAACGTTCCATTTGAAAAACAAAAGTTGGATGCTGTATCTCGAGATACAGGGGTTTAAAAAAATGGGTCAATCACTGAAAATAAACTAGACTAAAAATGATTAAATACGTGTTTTTTATTTTTTCGAAATTTCCCGCCGTTAAAAAAAAAAGTGGGTGGAGCATATAACTCTGGTCACCCTGTATATATAAGTTTAATAAGAACCGTTCTCGTAACAATGTTTCGATCAGCAGCTTAGGTTACGGAAATTAGTTTCTACGAAAGATAGGGAGAAAAATGAGACTAGGCTGCAAACGTACTTGACGATATGGGTTAAAGGAAACCCATTGTTTAAATGTGATAGCTTCCATGTTTCAGCCAAGAGGATAGAATGGATGATATTCAAAAGGATGAACTGGATTAAGCTCAAAATTACTATTTCCTTTTAACTAGAAAAATCAGACTCGTTTGCAATCCTTCTACCTCTAGGAGACAGTAAGAGGATTAAACAATCAAATTCTTTCTGTAACTGAAGGTTCTTAATTTCAAAAAATAAATCGCACTTACATTAAATACTCCATGTACAAATGTCAGCGCATATAATACTAGTCCGAAATGCTTGTAACCACATGACTGTATGTAATCTTTATCAAGTGCGGACATTGCTTCATCCATTACATCTCTTAAAAATCGTTGCTTTTGAATAACAACTACAATAGAGAAGATGATCATTTTTTATCTGTTGTATTTTTAGGTGCCATTTTCAATACATAAAGTTAAAAATGAAAGAAAGTAGATTATAGGTTTTAAAAAAAAGTAGTGGTTAAGTAAGAGCTGTCTACTATTCGTCTAAATGAGCATTAACGCGTCTGAGCAAAAAAAACGCAACTATCAAAATATTAGTAATAGAGTGAAAAAAAGGGTTATTGGTTACAAAAAAGGCAGTATTCGCAAATATGAATTCGAATTATTTTTTATTTATTTGTTAACTGATGAGGCATTTTAAAATAAATAGAGATGTTTACTGCTATAATCATGTGGTGGCCAATAAATTAAACACTATTTGAACTGAACGACACTTGTCTTTATAAAAGCAGCACCTGTTGTTATTAACTTTGATTATTTGAGTTGGTCTCCTGAAAGACTGAAAAACTCGTTTAAAGTTGATGGTTAGAACAGTTTTTGAGAAAATATAAAAATAATTAAATAAACTGCAGACTAGTTTCGTCTTATAAACTCTAGGCCGGACGATAAAGGGTACTATGAACACATGTTTTATATCATAATCATTTACGTCATCCGAGCGAGCATTCCAAAAGATTTTTCATGAATGCTAAGAATGGGAGAAAAATAGTGGGTACCCACTTTTGGTGGAGTCAGAACAATTTGATGTAAACGCACTTACCGTAGTAAATAACACTCACACTCTCGCTCTTTCTAGTACGTTCTCTATATTTTCTATATAGTTTATAGTATAATTAAATAAACTGCGTTAAAAAAACAGCAGTTATGAAACGCACGAATTAACAATTAAAATTATTAAACAAGTAACAAAAAAAAAATCCCTTAATAATGAGAGACAAGTCTGATAGTCATATACTGTACCTCGGAAGGAAAAGGCACCATGTCCATTTTTTTCGATTTTCAGATTTTGGCATCATTTTACAAATTTTTTGTTGCTCTTTCTACAGGTGTAAAGAACTATGCCCTATTATGTACTATGCACTATGTTTACTATTAAGCGATTTATGTATTTTTAAAAAGCACTATGATACTTCATTACTTAAGGGTAAAAGGCACTACATGGGCATAAATTTTTTTCACAATGGAGATCAAAGTAAAATATTTTAAAATATGGGAGTTCAAGTGGCCATACCAACTTTAATAATTATGGTGAGAAGTACAGGAAAGAGTATAACCGGAAAAGTGGAAAAAAATGTATTTGGAAAAATATCTTCATTTGGCTCCCCTGTAAAATTTACTTTTTGTGACATGGTGCCTTTTCCCTCCGAGGTACAGAATATAACAAATGCTCAAAAAAAAATAAAATATTTTTCTAAAATTTCAAAATTAGAAATAGCACATTACCTTTTACAGAACGCCTTAACAAATCTTGAGGTATATCTGTAGTATTAAATGCGATAAGCCATAAACGATGGTTAGTATACTTTTCATCGTGTACTTGATGTAATTGTGAGTTAATTTCTAAAATTTCGTTCAACTGATCAGTCCACAGATGGCAGTCCTTTATTATAAACCAGGCTTCTAATTCGATAGCATGTCGATATGCTTCAATTATTTTCTGAAAAATTATTACATGTGCGAGTATTCTTAATTGTCTGGTTAAAGATAGAGGAAAGTGATAGACTTTCAGTTTAACAGTGCATTAAATTGACTAACTTGGAAATGTACACGTAAAAGTGGCAATTCTATTTTTTATTTATTTATTTTTTTCTTACTAATAAATATTGTCCTTCTTAACAAGAGCTTTACACACTGCGATGCATATTTATGGATAAAGTTCACTTCTTGCACGGTAATATAGTCACGGTAATACAAAATTATTTGCAACAAAATAATCTGAGGTATTAAGTGAGCTCAGTGTGTGTATTTAGTGTAGCTAGACAGAGTGCTTGAATATCTTAAGAAATTTAGCTAAAAAGGATGCAGACACAAATGAGCAGTGCAGACTTCTAGCAGCAATTATTAAAGACCAAAGAGTACAAGGCAACTTTCTTTATGCTGTCAATTTATTCTTTGCGATTTTGACCGGAATTAAAAGCTCACACAACTTAGCACTTTTGACCAAATCCTTATCAACACAGAATGTCCAATAGTGATGTTACCACCCGTCATTATTTTTAAATATTCAAATAATTTTAAAAAATTTTAGCTAGCAGCATTTCTGCTATGAAATTTCAAATAGAACTTTTTTCTACATTGGATTACATTTAATAATTAATTCAAGAGTTAAAATTTGTGTGTTTAAATGATAATTCAGAGCCTCAAACTGCAAAAAGAAGTTCACAAGAAAATAAAAGAAATGGTAACCCAGTTTTCCTATTTTTTTGGATTACTGGGTTTAGTGAATAAGCTTGAAGTTTAAGTTGGGGGTCGGTTTCAAAAATGTCTGCTGTCCGATTCAACACTACGAGATTAAAACAATAGGAGATTCTTGAATCTCAGAGTGATTTTTGACTAGACTTCCTGAGCAATTGGTGCCAGCCAACCAGGATTTTCACCTACCTACAATTTGCTTATTTCGCCTTAGGTACATTAAACTTTGCACCCTTTGACTTTAAACCGACTGTTGAAGAATTACGCAAGAAAATATTTACCTTATTAGACGTCTGGCCAATTGTGAAGCTTATCAAATTCGTTTCTCGTCCGCATTTCTGAGCGTGATCTAATAGGCGGTTCGTAATAGTAGCATTGTTGTGTTGGATGAACAAGACCGGCCCATTTCGCATGTTCCATAAGTATATTTGCTTGAAACTGTAAATTACAAATTATTCCTTAATGTACTTGTTCATTTAGAGCAATGTTCATCGTTTTTGGTGACCAGAAGGAATAAAGAATTTTGCCAATTTCAATCATTATTTTTTATTTTTGCCAAGCATTCAACCTAGGGACTAGATCATCTTCAGGGCTTATGCTATATTTGTTGCTTATGCTTATATTGCTGTATGTAAGGTTGATGCGTCTTCTGTCCTGTCTCTATAGACAGGAAGAAGATATGTCAACTTTAATTACGTTCCCTCTTCAACCCTACCATTAGATCCCGCTTACATAGTTGGGCAAAATCAGTCCAGAGATGCGCTCCTTCCAGTCAAAAGATTTTCTCTTTTAATACATATTTTTTTAATAACACACTTACTTAATTTCTATTAATATTTCACATTTAAATACCATTACACGGAAGTGGTCTTTGAGGAAAGCCTATACCCCATTTCTCTTTTAATTTTAAAGTGCTTTTTAATGAATTTGTATAAAAAGCTGTAAGAAAGAAAACTGGTAGTTGCATAAGGTTTGTCAACGTACTGTACTGCCAGGCCGTTTTGCAATAATTAATCAGTGCTTTAAGATCAGCACCATTTAAATAATTTATTAACACTTCCCTTGTTAAGAGTAGCTTTTTTCAACCACTTCACGCGATACTCTTTTAGGATTGGACAGATTGCAATGAAGTGATATTGTCCTCCTGCTGTGAAAGGTTGCAAAGCGAACAAAGGGATGAAGTGCTTGTTGCATAACGTTTGTAGTTTAAACTAATTCCCCTCTCGCTTTTATTATCCAGGTAAGATCATTTATGGAGGGCCACTCATTTATAAAGTTTAAATCGTATTTTCAATCTTTATAAATTACTGAGGTTTTAGACGAGGTACTGCTTTTACGCAATCTTCCAGAAATTTCAAACTTATTTGTTTTCTTAATTTAATAAAACAATTATTAAGGGTTTCGGGATTTACAGCACCCACATCAAATTGAATTCCATGCGAATGAAACAATTCATTTTGAATACCAATATAAATTATTTCTGATAGCAAACTGGGCAAGAATTTTCGGATATCTGAAGTCAGGCATTTCTAGTACTTTTAAAATATATTGTGATGTAAGTTAAGAGTGAAAGTAAATAATGAACAAAGCTTTGTCTGGAGATATAATTTGGAGTGTTTATTGGCAATTTAAATACTTTCTTATAAAGAATACTAATCATTTTTCTACATCATTAAATTTTTGGCCTCCCATACTTGAGCCCCATAGCAGATACTTGCTCTAGATATAGAATTGAATATTTGCTATTTACTTTCAAGGCCAATATCTTTATTTAAAATAAAACTTTTCCAAACAGAATTTAGACCCGACTTTGAACTTATCAATTTATTTTACAAAATGATTATTCAGACAGAGGGTTGGCGTGATATTTATTCCAAGATATTTATAATTATTTACAATTTCAAATTGTTCAGCACCATACCACCATTTGTTATTTGAAGCGATTTTATCGCCGTTTCTAAAAACAATGATTTTTGATTTTGCAAAAAATATGAAAGATCTATGACTAAAAAAATCTAAAAAATAGTACTGAAAATTTAATGCAGAAAATATACTGGTGTCGATTATTATAAAATTTTTAAAGGTACTTTTCCAATCCTTTTGATATATTTTTTGTTCACCTATTTTGTGAAGATTTACTGATGTTCAAGAGCAAAGTTAAAGTACTTCAAAAACCCTAATAGTAGTGAGAGAAACCAGTTTTAAAAAAAGGGGAAAAATTAGAAACAAATAAAAATAAAGGATTTTGAACATTTCTTACAGGCTTACGAGTGGAATGAATTGTTGGGAGTTTTAGTTAAGGAGATCTATATACAGGGTGTCCGGGCTAAGTTGTCCACCCCCTAATTATTAACGGTAATTATTGATGATGGAAAAAAGTTCAAATCGTAACTCCATTTATTTTTTGAGTAGTACCTAATGATATTATAAAAAACGAAATTCCGCTGCTGATGTGCAGGTTAGGGAAACAAACTTTTTTTTTTTTTAAATGGGAACCCCTATTTTTTATTATGAATTCTAAAAGTACTTTTGTTTTGTGAGAAAAATTGTTTTTGTAAAATTAAAATTGCTTTTGTAGTTCCCAAGTTATGCATTTTTGAACAAAAATTTTGTTTACCGCTGTCTGCTGGCATTTTATTAAAAAACCTAATGATTATGGATATAGCAAAAGGGTCTGCCCAAAGAGCAAAAATAAAAATGCAAGATGAATTTTTATACTAATGCTCTCTTGTTTACTGTTTTAATCACATAAATTGTAAACAATGCCTTGTTTTTAAAATTACTTTCAGTCTACCTTAAACTTCCATTCGTTCCGGCAAGATGAACCATATTTTAAAAACGAAAAAACTGATATGTACGACATTTTTGTTGAATGCTGTCGTCAAGCTCAAACAGCTGCAAGGGCTTACCAGGAGAGATTTCCTCAACGAAGACACCCTAGCCGGAAAACGATTGCTCTTATTGCTACAAAACGTTGAAGCAATAAGAACACAACTAAGGAACGCCGCTTGTTTAGTAGTATCATTCGCCAAGGGCCAAGAAATAGGGTTAGAAATGTTCGTAATTTCGATACTGAGCTTGATGTATTACTCTATGAGCAAGAGAATCCTAACACTTCAGTTCGAAATGCGGCTTGAGCTCTGGGAATTAGTAAAACTGTCTAGTGGGAAATAATCCAGCACTATCAAATGAAGCCATTTAGGTACCACATTGTTCACATTGGGGTTTCGTGAAGGGAATCAAGAGCGCCGATTTACTTTTTTGACTCATATGAGTGCATTGTCGGAGGAAATTCCAGATTTTTTATCTTTTATTTTATGGACCGGAGAGGCAAAATTTACCAACCACGGTGTTTTTAAAAGGTGGAATTTCCGTTCGTGGGCTGACCAAAGTCCCCATCTATCTTATCAGTCCCATCACCAAGTTGTTATAAGCATAAATGTATGGTGTGGATCGATTGACAATAAATTAATCGGCCCATGCTTTTATGAGCAAAATCTTAATGGAGAGAATTTTTTGTCAGAAACACTTCCCGAGCTTCTTGAAGATTTATTTACAACTTATGGGATTAAAACAGTAAACAAGATAGCATTTGTGTAAACATTCACCTTGCATTTTTGTTTTTGCTCTTTGGACAGACCCTTTTGCTTTATCCAAGTTATGCATTTTTTAATAAAATGTCAGCAGACAGCGGTAAAAAAAAATGCATAACTTGGGTACTACAAAAGCAATTTTAATTTTACAAAAACAGTTTTTCTCACAAAAAATAGGCGTTCCCATTTGAAAAAAAAGAGTTAGTATCTCTAACCTGCATATCAGCAGCGGAATTTCGTTTTTTATAATATCATTAGGTACTACTAAAAATAAATGAAGTTACGATTTGAACTTTTTCCCATCATCAATAATTACCGAGAAAAAGGGGTGGGTAACTCAGCCCGGACACCCTGTATAACGAGTATACCCTATACGAACGTTTTCGAGAAAATTATAAATAAAACAAATAAATTAATTGAGTAAAATGAACTTTTGAGTGGCCAGTTTTGTCTAAGCGTTTTCTTTGTTTGTTCCAATTTGATACCTAAATGTTGAACGTTAACTTTCTGAGCTTTTAATTTTTGTATTATGCTGACCATATTATGCACATGCGCGTAAATGCACATAGAGTATTTCAAAAAACATTTCTTCGTACTCTAGATTCCGTGAATCGAGTATTTCCGGCGAAAAATCAATTTCATCGATTATCTGTACAAGTGAAATACTTTTTTTTCAGGGTTGGGTATTGTAAGCGCGCGGAGACGCCTACACCCAGATGCGGGGGTCTCGTAAATACGAGCGATAGGTACCCAAGGGGGCGTTGTAAGAAATATCCTTAAACTAGGACAATAAAATAATTAAATGAATGTGGAAGAGAGAAAGCGGGAGGTACTTATCTCTGTTGACCAAACGCCTGAGAAGCGATGAGAGGGAAAGGAAGCTGTGGAGCGGAAGCGTGTGTATGTGTTTATGTGTGTGCGTGTAGTTGAAATCCAAGAAAGGTAGGAAATATTTGGGCTTAGGCCTAAAGAGGCGTATTAGAATCGGTTATCGGGGTCAGCGGAAGAGTGAAGGGGAATAGTGCAATAAGTGCACTAAATGCGGTTGAGGGAAGGGAAACAGTGCAATCAATGCACTAGATGTGGATGAATATGCGTGAAGCGAGAATTCGGAGATGCATTTAGATGCGGACGCTGCGAAGTGCTTGGTATCAGCGGAAGTGATGCGTAGCAGGCTGAGATGCAGTAAGAAGAACACCAACAAACAGACTTGCAGAGAAGCGTATGATGCAATGCCCCACAGAGAACTGTGCCGGCAGGTCCACATGGTCCAAAAGGAAGTAGTGGGGCAAAGGGTCTAGAATATAGACACAAAAAACGGTGAAAGGAAATAGAGGCTACTGACAGTGACGTATTTAGCATAAGAAACGAAAATAACAAGTTGAGATAGATAGAAGGTTTGAGTAAACAAAAAAAGGTGAAGGGCCCCCACCACGACCCGAACAGGTATTTCAAATATTGACGCGAAAAATCATTTCATCATGCTTTGCACCTTCATCAAATCATCTTGGGCCCAAATTTTGTCGAAGATACATACTACGAGTATAATGACAAGCAGCGATCTGATGAATCTATTCAGTTGAGAAGTGATAAAGTTTTTAGCGTCTCTCTCTTTGGTGATCCAAACAAAATTTGAAAATCTCCAAGTTTGGTCTTCAGTTAAATTATTGTGGTTGGCGAAACGAAGTAAGATTTCTTATTATTTCTTAACACTATTTCTAAAGCTTCTTACTTTAAAAAGTTTTCGTCGAGATAACTTTTGCCAGCTACTAATTCCACGTAAATCACCATAGCAGGGTAGAGACGGTCTTTTCTAAGGCATCTAATTAATAATAATTTTCTGAAGCTATAGTAGTCGTTATATAGTTCACAAGGTGTATCACCAATTTCTGGACGTTCTGATTCATACCACTAAAAATAAAAATAAATATTAACCACATTTATTATTAAATTAATGTAATTAATTATAAAAGTACTGACCATCTTCCAGCGAGCCGAGTATTCCGGGTTAGTAAGTTGATCAGTGAGCTCTTTAAAATCGTTTGGGAATTCTGCGACTAATTGTGCAACATCCGTCCAAACCTAAGTAAAACATTGTTAAACAGAACTTAATTGATAGGATTGAGTAGCATCGCTTACATTTTCCTGATAAATAAATTCCCAAAGGTAGATAAAAATTTTGTCAGCGATGTATCTAATAAAATTAACCTACTCGTATTACCCAACATTACGGATCCTACCATATACTATCGCTGCACTACTGCACTTTTACATATACTTTTTTATAATAAAAATAAATACTCTGCAATTAAAACAAAAAGATTATCTTATATCTAACATTCAAAATAATAAAGTTTTTTAAAGTACAATAAAAGTGAAAAAACGATGAAATCTCGAAGCTCTTTGTTCCTTCCTACACCCCAAATTCCATTTTCCGAATATGGCTCTAAGATCTAAACATTACGTTAGACTTCGCTATCATTAGTCAGGACTCAAATCTAACTTCCGCACGCTTCCACGACTTTTATAGCGCTATTATAAATAACCTTTGCTTAGTACAGTAGAACCTAAAGTTTAGCGTGTTCTTGAGGCAGGAAATACCTGCTGCCAGCTTCAAGCCTTACCTTGATATTTTCTCTTATATCATCATTATTGATAAGGGGGCATCCATAAATGACGTAACGCCACTATGGGAGGAGGGGTAGAAAAATTGTGACACTTTGCGACAAGAGGGGGTTAGGGGGATAGAATCAGCGTTATGTCACGCTTTTTTAAATCACTTTTTCATTTCCTTTTTTTTAAATAGCGCGCGTTTTGTACCATATGATTTTCGTTTTCATCGACTGGGTTATCGATATGTCGGTATTTACAAAAGCGCTACTCAAAGACTGTTGTTTTACATTGGTTTTTATGGCTGCCCGTAGTGAATTCGTTGAACTAAAATTATCGCGATTGATTCTACCGTTTGTTGACAATAGGATCGGATCGATTATAAAATGTCAGAAAATCTTTATCAACGTTTTTACAAAGCTGTAAGAGTAGCATATCCCTCAATACAAGGAAATTTTTTAATGAAAATGTATAATGGGGAAAAACCAAGATGTGACATAATTTTTAGGGGGGGAGGAAAAAAATTGTGACTCAGTGTGACAAAGGGGGGCAGGGGGTCAAAAAAGGAGATTTTTAGCGTTACGTCATTTATGGACGAACCCTAATCAAGACTGCCAAGTACTCAAAGAGGCTTTCACCTTTAATGGAATGATCTTCTGTTATGAAAATCAGCTCCATCTCTTTGGGACTCCTTGAAAAGTTTATGAACACTTTCTTATTGTCGCTTATGCTGTCTACTTCCTCAAATTCTTGGAATTCAGCTCCTGGCTGAACATCTTCATATGCCATATCGTTGTCATATTTGTGAGGCTAATATAATCAGTCCCGTTTTTTCTCTTTTTTTTTTTTTTTGTTTTCTCTCAATAACTTAATATTGGAATAAAAACACCGAAATTTTGCAGTTCAGCGGTACTAACGCTTGAAAATGAAAATTTGAAAAAGCAAAAACAAAAAGTGAGAGTCCTAACAAGTAAGAACTCCAAGTTGGAATGCCGAATTTGTTTCATTAATAATTTCTCAGTTTTGCACAATGACCTGGGTTGAGATAAACCTAACCGATTCGGCGAGGCCCTTCTTACCATTCCGCCTAGAATGGGACGGAATCTAGAGGGTTCGCTCAAGAAAGTCCACCAAGTGAGACAATCCTTCTTACGTATGTCCTAAGGAGACGAGATTTGACACCAAACGATCATGTGGCCTATCTCGAATCTCTCAAATAACTACTCAGAGGTTTGATACTTTTATATCAAAATAAATCTTTTGTTCACTCTGACTTATTTGGAAAAAATATTCTTTATGAATGCAAGAGGCTTTTTCGATACAAGCCAGTGTTTTCACCGCCACAGACTTTAGAAATAATATTATACTTTTACTTCAAACATAGGCAAAGACCGTGAAACATCCTTCTTGTTAAAGAAGGGAGTGTCTGCTTTTGATCATTTTCAACGCCTCTTCGGAAAGTGCTTGGGGACAAATTAGGTCCTCTTTGAATACCTTGAAGATGAACCAAACCTTTCCAACCTTATCGTTACAAACTCTCCCCAGGCAGTGTAGTTTTCATTTGAGAAATCTCCACTATCTCTGAGAATATCTAGCCATAAATTCCCCAAAAGGATTTAAGCCTTAAAAATCCTTCAACATTGCAAATTTATCTGCTTGAACAACTCTTTGCCTTGTATTCTAATACGTATGATGAATTCATTTTAGGAAGATTGTAGATACCTTCCAAAATGTCTCATTTGTTCACTGCATCCAACTGGTCAAGTTAAGTGACCAAAACTCATTAAAAATAAACTATCAAGTAGAATGATTCGTCAAAGTATTGCATAGTACTTTATAAAGAAAAACAAAAAATGTATCAGTTTTCAAACCTTCTTTGACAACCAAGGAGTCCTTGAAGTCTCAGGTGCTACCTCAGGGACAAAAGCGGTACCGCCCCTCATAATATAACTTATTTTAACTGGTGTTACACATTGATCATAAAGCTGCCATCTTGTCGTCAGGTAAAACAAAAAGAAGAATTTATCTTTATTTAAAAATCCTGAAAAATAAGAAAAAAAATATATCAATTTTTTCATGGAATTCAAAATATTCTTTAAAGTGAAACTTGGTATTCCCCCAACACGAAACAAATATTTTACTTTTACAGTTTCTCCTACTGGTGATTTAGTTAATGTTCGAAATAGAAATTTAGCTGAAAGAGTTTTCAGAATTCATAGTTTATGATCCCCTGAACTTAAAAATATGTTGTTGACGAATATTTATGTGTCTGAGTTGGGACCACTTAATTTAAAACCGAAAAATTGAAGAATTGATTACTTAATATACATTAGACTGGTACGCTTTGTTTCTATAGGATTTTTGAACCTCTGAACTTTTTTTTTATATAAATAATTTTTCTGGCGTTGCATCAAAGTCCGTGGCCACTTAATTAATTTTGATATTATTTCAATGCCCTGCATAGGCATTCTAACAGTTTATAACTGCAACAAATCTATTCGCCTTTTTCTCTGCAATGTAGAAACAAATTTATTAATGGCCGCCATTTTAAAGTTTTTTTCTTGATTATCACATTCCAGTTTCCCTCTCATTTTTGAATCATATGTAATACTAAGTACTTGACTGGCCATGAATTCTCTATCATATCCTGTTTTATAGAGCTTGGACAATTCGAAAGGTCCATAAAAACCACAGGTCTAAGTTTATTAGTGTCATTTTGTAATATATGTAACTGTCATTTCATCTTTGGCTGTTTTACCCGCAAGGGGTGACTTTTGTATGCAAATACGGGGTAGGGGAGCGCGCCCACGGAATACCACAGCTCAGTAACCATGCACTAGTACAGTACATGAAATACGAGTACACACTATGTTACAGATAAGGTTACATCCACAACATACTTTAGGGTTAACGCCCCCAGGGCCCGAAATGGGAGCTGTGCTAGTCGAGTAGCTTCGAGGAGGCAGCCCTCTACTAGTGTCGGGGCTGCGGACCAATAACCCACATCCCTTAAACAAACAAATATCATAGAAACCCATAACGCGAAGAATATTTCTACAGCGAATCTATGACCCAGTCCGAGAGGGCACGGTTCGGAGGTAAAGAAAGAATCAGAATTACAGCATTTTTTCCAAGAAGCAGACATCGTTAAAACGGTCAATCTCGGTAGAATCACTTGGGCGGGCCGCATGTCTTCAAAAAATACTGCACCAGGATGTGATGTTATCCTATGCTGAAGGAACTGACCACACTAGGAAAAAGTATCTTGAAAATAACGAACCTTATTGGAGAACAAACTATGTGATAAAAGACTGAAACGTACAAACTATCTGGTCCATTTTGAAACCTAAGAAAGAGCAAGATGTGAAATATTTCGTACCGGCTGATTTCCCTAACATCCAGTGAAACATCCTAACTTTTGAAAGGTTAATAGAGGCCAGGTTGGAATGGAGAATGATATACCTTTTTTCAGAACGGTTTAGGGCGAGGGTTCTCATTTCAGACATATATGACCATTTTACCAACAACTATCTAGTTTGTATATATCAGATGCTTACAATCACGGTAATATTAAATGCTTAACTAAAAAAAAAAGCTTGAAATCATTAATAAAATAACTGAACATGTAAACAACATATAATATGAGAAAAATATGGTGAAATACGAGTAAAATGGGAAAGTATATGGTCCCAGAAATACGGGATTAGGAATGCCTCAGGAGGTTGTGTTCAGCCCCACCCATTTTAATATCACTGCGGATAAAGTCAAATCTTTAAAAATGACACTCGTTTCTCTTCCTACCCAAAAAACTAATCATAATCTAACTCTACTCAAAATATTCCTTTCCATTCTTCCCGAGATGGACGTTTCGGACGACTCTGGCGACCTTCTTTAGAAACTGACCATGGAATGAAAATTATTAACGAACATAAACAAGAATGATTATAGTTTTCAGTTTTTCGAAATGGTTTCGTAGGTGCATGGTCAAAGTGCCTCATATCAATTTGTTGAACAAGTCTTAGCCGCTGTTGTTCAAAGGTAAATGTAAAATAAATTAAAAAAGAACACATTATTTTTATTACATCTATAAAATTCTTTAATCCTAATGCTTATTTTTTTCAAGAAAACATACTACACTAAATTTCTTTTATTAACCATTAAATGAAATCCAAGGCTTAGTCCAAGAATCGAACCGAGGAAAACAATACAAAATAACCTTTCCGGGCCTCATCTCTACCGCTCTGATACCGTGGCGCCTTAATAATTTAATTAATATATTTTTATGTTTTCAATATTACTTAATATTAAAATAATTCACCCACTCAATTCTTGTTAGTATGTTTGTTTCTTTTCTCTGCTAAAACATTATTGATTTATGTTCACATACATTGATATTTTTAACTGATTTTAAGTATAGTTTATTGCCAAACATTTGCACTCTATGTTGATGTTAAATGTCAATTAAGGAATTGCAACGAACGAATTAAGCGAAAATAAAGTACCAGTTTGTAGAGTTACCGAATGGAAACTAAGAGGAAACAACATAGGAACTGTGGGTTTATTGTCACTCAATTAAAAGTTGGCTCTTCCACGTTGCCACATGTTACAATGTAACCTCAGAACCTGTTTCTCACCTGCTATCACATACTTGAAGACAGCTTTCGGTAGCAAATCAACCATTTTATGAGGACCCACCACTTCATTCTCATTTCTGTGCGGGATGGTCACAGCTAACTCAATTATGTCCGTAAATTTGTCCAAAGAGGGTACATAGAGCGGATTGATAACACTTGCATTATTCAATGATCTGTATAAAATAGCTAGTTTGATCGCAACAACCTTATATCGTTTTTTGTCTTCTAATATTAATACTTGTTCATTTAGTACTTTCTTAAGCTCTGTTTGTATCTAAAAAAAAAAATAATAATAATTAAATAAAATAATGCATTTACATGACTTAATAATTACATAAAAAGCTGGGGCGAACTCAAACACGACTTTTTCTAAAGCCGAAAATAAAGTTAGTACAACTAAAACATAGTAAATGGTAGAGGGCATTTTGCTGCTATTAGTAATATATGTGATGAGATAGGTTTAATTTAATATAATTTGCCAAATTTTAAGATATTGCTTTCAGGGGATGAGGTAAGTTTGGAGGTTTCAATGCGCTGTTGCCGGATTACTCTTTCTCAGTCTCAAGGAACTTCAAAACGTAGTTGAATCGAAAATTTGACCTACTACAATATTTCCAGAATCCAGTTATAAGCAAAATAAAAAAAGAGTAATTTAGAGTCCAAATACCATTTACTTACCATCGTGTATTCAATGTGTATGAGTCTATTCATAACTTTAATTCGTGAATTATCCAAAAAATTATCTCTTATAAGCCAAAAGTCTTTGTACATTAGAGTACTGAGCTTCTCCAGTTGGGTGCCTAAATAACTTATTCTCTGGCGAAACTCAAGCAATAACTGTTCGTAAGCCGGAAATTCAACAGAATATATTAAAGTGTTTAACTGTGATATGAGATTCTGAAAAACATAAATAAAGCAATTAAAATGATTTTTTAAAAAAAGTGAGAAACACATACTATCTCCCGGGTAATGCTTACCAGCTTCGCAAGCAAGCAAATCACAACGACAAAGAACTTTCCAACTTTGAGTGAGGATGCAAAGATCTCTCTTAATTCGTAACACCTTTCTATAAGAAGAAACTAGTAAAAGAGGTCCAATTACGTGAGGTGACATTCATTAAAAGATAGAATAAAGAGAAGTACTCTTTTCAAATTAAAACTGTCCGGTAGGGCAGTTGTATAAGGGTTGATCATCAAAAACTGCACGAAAAAGCGTAACGTTGAAAAACACCCAACTTTGACAATTTTTTTCTCTTTTTCTATAAAAGATAAAATTCCCAATTTTTCTTTAAAATAAAGGGCAAATCCTCCTTTATAACTGTATTTATTTTGCAACAACCTAGATCTTATAGGTTTCGAGAAAAAAGTTGCCGAAAATGAGCAAAAACGGCTATTTCAAAAAAATGTTCTTGTTCTTATTCTTCTTCTTCTTGTTACCTTTTTTGTAAACAACGTAGCGCCTAAACGCACAAACCGATTTTCATGAATGAGGTATCATTCGATTCGGAATGTTATGTAGATGTGCGTTTTGGGGGTCTCGACGCTGTACATCGAATGGGAGAGGAGTTAGCCCCATTTATGTAAGGCCCCCTCCAAAATTTAATAATGTAATGAGTAATTTAAGTAATGAGTTTATAAGCTGTTTAAAACATTCGTGCAACATCGATATAAGCATATTCATCAACAACTAGATGTAGGTTATTCACATTACTAAGTAATGTCCAAAAAAATTTAATCACGTTGAGTTTTATTGGTAACGCGAGTTCGAAGCAGAAAATAAACCAATTCAAAACCATACTGAATAATGCTCCGTTGGCTGTGATTATTACGCAGCTATGTCATACGAAGTAGATTTCCTATGCTATAGGGTTGACAAATAAGTTCGTTCGGTTTTTGAGTATGGAATAAAAAACTTTTTTTTTGATACACATTTTAATAAATTTTAATCAATTATATGTTGACCATTCTTATTGATAACTTCTTGCCATCTTTCCACCAACTTCATTATACCACGTTCGTAGAACGTTTGTGGCTTATCGTCGAAAAACCAATCAAAATGTTTTTTGAGTCTTCTCATTATCGAAAGTTTTTCCGTTCATGAAGTTCTGCAACTATCAGAATAAATGATAATTAGAATGTGCCAGGCTCAGTGAATACGGAGGATGAGGCAAAACCCAGCAGTTTATTCCGAGTGGTCAATGACGTATGCGGTCTGGCGTTGTCGTGGTGGGAGACGACACCTTTGCGATTTGCCAATTTTGGACGTTTTGTGCGGATTGCATGGTCCAGTTTGGCTAACTGCTAGCATTATGCAGTTGAATCAATTGTTTTGCCTGACGGTAACAGCTCGTAATAGATGATACCTTTATAATCCCACCATACGGAGAGCATTATCTTCTTCGGATGCATTCCGCCTTCGAGCTTGTTTGCGGCGGCTCACTGCAGTGCTTCCATGATCTTTTACGCACTACATTATCGTAGACAATCCATTTTTCATCTCCCGTTACCATCCACTTCAAAAATGGGTATTTTTGACATTTCCGCAACGAATCGCAAATGGATATGCGAGTGGCTAAGTTGGCCTCGGTTAATTCATGCAGTACCCAAAAATTGAGTCGAGAAACGTATCCCAGCCGGCGCTAATGATTTTTGGAGCTCGTATACGATGTGTTAAGTGCTATCACACTATTGCTATCTCTCTCACCGATTCGCATGGCTCTTTATCGTCATCATCTGAATTAATCTCGGTCGGGTGACCGGAGCGGGGCGCATCATTAATGTCAAAATCTCCAGAACAGAAATTGACGAACCACTTTTGGCACACGCGTTCTGTTAGGGCATCATCACCATAAACACAAATCGGAATGAATCTGTACCAAAATAAAAACCGAACGAACTTTTTTGCCAACCCGATACTACCTTAGTCTTTATTGACGAGAATTTCTGAATAGAAATGTCAATAATTATTTTTTCCCTGTACCCTAACTTTGTGCTAAATATTTAAACAACAAACTAACATAAATACAAATTATAGAATTTAAAAGCATGGCTGGTACATTTTTCACTCAATTATTGTTAATTTAACAACAAACCTCCAAGTGAACATCCGAATTGATAACAGTAGTCTTGTGGTATAAGGCGGGATCTATACTTTTATAATTTAGTCCGCAAGATAAAAATATCTTGAAATTTTCATCGAATAAGATATTTTCTCCATCAAATTGAATCACTTGAGTTCCGTGATAATCTGAAATGAATAAGTATAGATAAAAAAAATCAAAGGACTAATGAACCGCTTGTGTTTTTCCAGGGTTGGTTTGAGAAGTAACTCTTACTTTCCTTACTAAAATTTCTAATAAATACAATGACAAGCCACTTTAAACATTGATTGATGCTATCTTTGGTTGGCCATCGACCAGTGAACAGTCGCTAAAAGAGCATAGACACTTTTTCACTTAGCACTTTATAAACCAGTGGGCCAAATTATCGAATTATTATTTATTTGTAGTGGATAGTGAGGTGCAAATTTTTTTCAACTTATTTAATTCTTAACAATGCGCGTTAAAACTGAGCGTAATATAAGTTTTAATTGTGGTAATATCACTATTCTCTTCCCCAGGTCTTGAAGAAGTACACTAGAGGTGCACGAAACGCAGAACTAATTCTCTTAAAGAAAATTGTGATTCCATTACAACATAAATGATAAGAACAGTGAAACATTCAATTAATTCATCACTTAAATGATATATATTTTCAAAATAAAGTTCTCTAATTTACTTTACCTATTATTACATTCTTATTTATCAACGACTCCAGAGTTTTCGAAATAGAGTACACGTCTGTAACGAAAACAGTGGCTCCCATTTTGATAGCTTCTTTCATTACTTTTTTAAATTCTGGATTGTCAATGGATATCTCATAAAACTTACAATTTGCGCTCGTTGCCATCCTTCTGAGAAAATAGTTGAACTGAAAAGTATTATTTAATTTATTTTAGAATAATGTAGGGGACATAATTATAATTATTATACATATTATATGGGAATAGGATAATGGATAGCGTAAACTTTAAAATTGTAGTGTGGTATAAATTCTGGGAGCATTGTTCGCGCCGTCGGCAGAATGGTGGGGGCCTGGAGAGAAGTGTGCGTGTAGTTGTGTGTTCGTCTAGGTGTGTGAGTGCTGTGGCGTGAGAATCTGGGCAGAAAGAGGAGAAACGTGTGAGAGTGAAAAGCATCTGTAACATGAGCTGGATGTGAACAGGCGGAACTTATAGGACACTTTCAGACTTCAGCGTGAAAATGCAAACACTGGAAGAGGTGGAGCTTTGGTTAAGTCGAAGATCTGATTGTCTCTGGTTTCAACTCTCTCTGGGTCCCGGCAGACTGGGCGTCGGGCGGTGGAAGCTGGTTAGGGTGGACACTGGTTGGGGTGGTTGGAGTAGTTGGGAAAGTTTTTAAGTGTCTAGATTACAGGTATTTAGGTTTTATAGGTACTTACGTTATGTTTTTAATTTTAGGGAGTATTTTATCTTTTGGGGGAATTTCTTGTGTTTTAAGTCTAGACTGTTTTATTACTAATTAGTGAATGTATTATGTTCTGGTGTTAGTAATTAATAAATTCTCGTAAGTCATGAAGCCTGTTCTCTTTGGTAACTCCTAAGTTCCGGGGACAGGGTAAGCACTACAATAAGACTTTTGTAATATACTTACTTATATGTATATTGTAAATATACATATACAATGTCACACCATTTATTTCATCCTAATTAGATCAGATAGAAATCTTATGTGTTTGTTATGGTTGTCCCAAATAGAAGCATTGTCTAACCAAAAATTTGGAGGACGGATACCCCGAAAGATGAATCTCACATCTTAGTAACAGAAAATTCTTCAGAAAACGAAAGTTAGTTAATTAGATATATTTCACCTGCTTTTCGGGATCGATTATCAGTGGACACTTATCAGTCTTCATAGTAAGCACTGCATTCTGTATCGAAACTTCATCGGTTTTTAGTCCATTCTCATGCCAGCTGTAACAAATTAGTTATATTTAAGCGAGAAAAAAAGTCTGGTATAAAGCAGAATTTCTTTTAGTACATTTTTTTATTTTTTTATAATGAAGAATATTTCTCTGCAAACATGGAATTTTTATATAATTTCAATCCAACCTTTGAAATCTTCTCACATTAAAAAAAAATCTAAGAGTCACCTTATACAATTTGTAGACGTTTACCTCTAAGTTACTTAAATACGATCTTAGGACCAACATTACATTCGTTGGAATTTTCGAAATTGAGTTTTTATTTGAGATCTTCAGTTTGACAAAATGGTCCCAAGAAATTTTAAATAAATTTATCTAACTCACTCTCTTAAATAAGTTGTCAGGATAACAAAAGCCGGATAAACACTGAATTTTCAAATTTTATAATTTGTATAGGTGTATCCATCAGGTTATTTGTAATAATAATTTTGTCAAAATTAGAACTGCAATCCTAAAGGGTCATTTAGTATTGGTCCGTGATCTTTGATGTCTGGAGCCTGGAACCTTACTCAAAAGGAACTTCCTTTCAAAGAATTCTCAAAGAATGATGGATCAAGATCAATAGAGGCATCTTCCCTCAAAGAACAGTTTATTCCTCAAACCTTCAAAATAGTGAAATTAAACAATGGTAAGGAAATGTTTTAAGTTAGAAATGGTGAGAAAAATTTATTTGAATATTTTATTCCTGATTATACTTTTACAAATAGATTCTGCAATTTATATATAAATAGTACTCAGGAATGGATTAGCTAAGCGGTTAGCGTATTGGATTCCCACGCAGAGGACCCGGATTCGAATCCAGCTGCTGACCCTTAGATTATCTCTTTCTATGGAGCTTCTTACAGCTACTGCCACTGACAGTGTTGTCTGTAACGGAAGAACACTGTCCGGCGCTAAAAGTCTTATGTGAACTTTTATATAGAAAGAAAAGCAACGAATAACTAAAATCCTTAGGGAGCAGTAACTTTAGCGTAGATTCGACGCACCGAACTTACAGGATATTCACTGGGAAATAATAATTATAAAATATGGAGAAGCAAAGAGAAAAACTTGTTGAGCGAGTAAAAGAGAACATTGTTTCGTATAATTGTTTTAAACGTACCGACCTGGTGGGAGAATCTGAAATACCAAGAGTATTGGTGAACTTGGTGTGATAAGATGCTATAATTTGTCTCGGTGCCACACCTCAGCGCACGTTTACTGCCAGTATTACAATTTTTAATTTTTAATTTACGAGTATTTTAATTTTTTTTTTTTTAATAAACACAGCATGAAGTAACTTAAAAATGAATATAAAAGGACGTCGTTGCAAATAGTTCTGACAATTTTCTTACACAGAACATGAAAAAATATCTTTCTCCTGAACCAAATAAGACACTGAACTCGGAGAATATAATGATGGCGGCAAACTGAATTCGTTTAAAAGTTGGTTTGCTGTGTAGGATTGAAATTATAATAAAAGCCCTTCAGTGAAACAAGGAACTCCTACAGTTTATTACCCGAATATAGTTCGGGAAATATAGATAGTATAGTAAATTTAAATGTATTGGAATGTTTGATATTTGGCAACCCTGTAGAGGGTATACGAGAAGGGTTGACCATTAGGGGTTGCAGGTAAGTTGGAGACATTCCTCAGTTTAGTTGAGTTTAGTTTGTGTCACTCTTTCTAAATGTTATGCCTTATGAATTATGTGAATAAACTATATTTATGTTAATTGTGTTTATTCAAACCCTTAAGTATTAAGTATATAATTATTATTGTTTTATGTGTTTTAGTTATTGTGTTATCTCCCATTTTTATTTTCATTTTTTTTAATTTTACAATAGTTTATTTTGTTTTGTTAATGTAAAGAATAGGCTGGAAGAACGGCCGGTAACCCCTTAGTTCGGTGGGGAAAATTTTGAAACAGGAACTTGTGGACGCGGTGGCAGAGAGAGAGGGAATAGGCGACAGTGAGTCTTGAAGGATCTCTCTAGATAAACGGAGGTGCCACGTACGGTTGATACCGGATTTTTTAATAAAAAAAACTTCCTTGTAAGGAAAATAGGCGATAACAGAACTACCCTGCCAGTACACCTACTTGGGAGAGTTCCTCTGGTAGACCATCTCTCGGGGATATAGGGTCAACGCCTACAACATCGTGGACGACCGGAAGTGTTGCTATTTTGGCCTACGGAAAGCGGAAAACTGTGTGACTATTTTTTTAATATTGGCCAATATTTAAATTAGTGACCAAGCAAGCTGTATTTGTATTTTTTTGTATACCTGTCAATTTAGTTATAAATAAATAGTGCTTTCGATTTTTTTAATATTTACTTTTATTGTTTTGTTTGTTATTTTTCTGTTTAGTTTATTTTTTTTTTAAATTGGTAGTTCGCTGTTAACACAGCTCCATTTTGCATTATCTTTAACAGGGTGGCGCTCAACAATTGTCGGTTTTTTAAATTTAATTTCTTTCCTTATTTCTTCTTTCTCTTCGCGATTTTGGTTATTTAAGCCGCCCACCCCTTCTCCACTTAGCGATGCCGGGCTTTGATCATTGCAGCCAAATTTTGGGGTGATAAGTTTCAATGTTTAAAAATTTGAAAGAAAAGACTGTAAGAGAAATATTTGTGGCAAAAATAAAAACCATACAAAATAAATCAATGGTCGCAACATCAGAATATCTAGGCGGACCTTAGCTCTTAATAACTCCACTATACTTACAACCGAAGTTCCCAAGCTTCCACAAGCCATTTTAGTAAGTCAATTTTCTTCTTGCTCATTGGTATATGAAATATCCGTGAAACTCGTTGCCATCTATACAGTAATTTCCTTCTAGCATGTCCAACGAGTGGTCCAAGGTAATTTATAAATGCTGAGAGTAGCAAACTAGTACCGATTGAAGTTGACCTTTTAAAAATTAGTTTTTTATATTTCTCTTGCCATCTATAAAAATTTTGAATAATATTAATACATTAAATGAAATAATATATATAATGATATACAGTTACTGCAAGTTTAATGCTTAATTGAGCAAGGAATAGCAGACCTTTTCTTCCTTGGAAGATAGGAATGCCCAACTGTAGAAAGTGAGAAATATAAAAACTTTAAAAAAAAAGAAGGAAGAAATACGTCTACGAGCGGGATAGGGGAGCGCTGGTAAACTATAGTTCGTATTGTCCTTTCTCATTCCATTACATTTTTCTTATTCCACGTCCTATGAACATTCTATTTCTCCATTATTTGAAGTTCAATATTGGTCTTTACTTCACTGTCCAATTTATTCTCTAAGTTTAGAATTTCTGTCTTGGACTACTTATCGGTGTTGATTCGGTTAGTGAAAAGATTTCAAAACATCAGAACGTTCGAATGTAAAAATAGCTCGGGAGCCATTATTAGACTTTTTCTGGTTTTTTTTTTTTTTGTGGGTGAGGTAAACTATGAGATTTATTTAATAAACCACAGAACTAAGAACATTGGCCCATCGCTTAAGATCACTCTCAAGTTATTGATAATATAAAGCTATCGTTGTTAATTGTTATGGGTATTTGCTAAAATTCTTTTTATTGAGTAATAAAAATCTCTCAATCTAAATCTAAAAGTAAAAAAGAGAGAGGTAGAGAGGTTATATCTTTGATTTCATACAGCAATGCGGACCTACATTTTCAACACATCGGTTACTTTACAAAAATGTTACCTTTGAAATTCATCTCTTAAAAAAACAAATAATTTTGTAACTTCCGAAACATAACTCCTCTTCTGGGGTATATCAGTTTTGATGCCATTTATTATAGAAAGTATCATTGGCATTAATTTCAGGTTTCTTTGCAATTTGCACTTCATGTCAGCCGTTTCAACGCGTAACGTCTTATTATTGTACAGCTAGAAATAAAAAATAAAATGAAACAGATTAGATTTGATTTTCAATGCTTCTTTAATATAACCGATTTTAAAATTTCCATCTTAAAAGTGTATGGTTCAAAATAGATTTAAATTTTCTATAACAAAGGGAAAATATTAAATATCTATCGTAGCCATTAAATAATATATTATGAGTTACAATTATTTATTAAACAGCTTAATGAACTTGAGAAATGTTCGATAAACTTCTTCTAAGCCTCCAGTAAACTTATAACCAAAAACCTAAAACTAGAAGTTAGTACCCACTAAGTCATGGGCCTCAACACTACGTAGTTGACAGTGACACTTCCATATTAACAAGATCTAAAGGTACTGCATTCAAAACTGATAACGCCTGCTGCGCTTCGACTGACTTGTTCCTCATTAAACTTAACATCTCAACAATTTTGTAATATCTTAAGATGTACTGGATACTGCATGTGGTTGTATCTATCTAGCAACCTGCTCATTATTAGTTTATTATTACTGTTCATTATTATTTTTGGTGACTTATTCATAGTTTCAATGGGATTTAAAAAATAAATGCCAGTTTCAACCACGATAAACTTTATTATGCCGAGCTTTCGACCTAGGGACTAGGTCATCTTCGGGACTGTGGAACATATGTTTTAGAGAGACATGTGCCATCCTAGTCCGAGAAAAGAACATAGCTCAAGAAACGCTAATGACCATAGTCGTCGATGCGCCAGCGAAAAAAATTACCTCTAATATTACTATATTATTATGTTTTGCCTTAAAAGTAAATAAAATAATAATTTTATGATTTCCTTTACTCGCTTCTGCTTTTCATTATAATTGGAGAAAGAGTCAGATAAGTGTAAAATGAGCAATCGAGTTTGTTCTTACTCAACAAAGTACTTACCGGTTTAAGGGACTCTTTGCGAGCCCGAATTGAGTTAAGTATAGCTTGTTGCTCTTCAAAAACTTCATGAAATTCTATAATTCTTTTCAGAAATCTGACAAATAGTTCATACACGCCTTTAATTGGGGTGTAGGTACAAACTTCCTTACCCTGAAAAAATACGTGTGTAAGATGGCCTTTCTAATAATCTAGTACTTTCCAGGAAAAAGTGAAGATAATAAATTAAATAAATTCTCAGACTACTAAGGTAGCCGCAAGAGCGAAATTCTCTCTCCTATATATTGCTAAGGAAAAGTAAAAAAATTCGGGCCTTCCCTTTGGTCCACTTAACCTAACCCCAAAACTAGATAAGAAATAGGAATTTCAGTAGAATATAGTAATCAGTTTTATTTAACTTGCAGGTTTAAGATAGCGTAGAAATCGTAGGAACAAATAGTATTTGGATATTAGATCACTTGATGAGGGTAGATATGTCAGGTTTAGGGAACAAGGTGGAATTGAAAAAAAATTGTACGGTATAAGGGTTGATCGTCAAAACCTTCACGAAAAATAGAAAGGTTGAAAAACTTTGATAGTTTTTTTTTATATTTTCCAATATAAGGTAAAATTTCCAAATTTTCTTTAAAATAAGTCGTAATGTTTTGGAAGGCATAACAACTAGATTTCGAGAAAACTGCCGAAAATGGGATAAACAACATTTTTGGAAATTGCTCTTTTTCTATTTTTATACAAATGCGTGAACTGACATTCATGAATGAGATACTATTCGATTCGAAAGTTCTTGTAAATGTGCCTTTTTGGGGCAATTAAGCAATTATCTTTTACTTTACATCATATATGAAACGTGAATTAGGAACGTAACAACCAGACTATGGGAGTTATGGTAAGATAAGTAACAAATAATACCAAACTTTGTATCATATAAACAAAAATTATAAGTCTTAACAACTATGGGCAGCTAAAATGATCAGTAAACGCAGGCGAGCTCGCACAGGGTACAACAACCGCGTACGTTCGAATTGGAATTGTCTTCTTCCTTCTCTTCTAGTACCTTGTTGCCCGCGCGGGTAAGTTAAAATATCTTAGGCGCCTCACATGCAACTCCCAGTACAGATGTTAATCCTCGAAACTCAATGGAAATCGAACATCTCGTCCTCAGTACGTGCGTTTTGTCATAGGAGGATCCTGAACCGTTGGTGGAACCAGCGTGCTGGTTCTATGACTTTTGCCTATGCATGTTTCATTCGATCCGTTTAATCAAACCCCGAACCTTGACGTGAACTACTGAAACCTTTTGAACACAGGAAAAGGCCCTTCGTAGGGTGGTTGCGCGTGATCAAAACGCACTAAGAAATTTGTCACTCTTGAGAAAGATCAGAATGGACAAAAAATTTTGTGGAATCATATTTTGCTTAAGCCATCACATTTATATTATTGAGTGCAATTTGCACGGTTGTTACAGTGCGAAACTGCAGATACTCTGTGATGGTGATAGCGGAAAGTTCCTAAGTGTCAGAAGTCCCTATCTATAACCACTTGTTCACTAACTGTAGACTAGAACAGGTATGGCCAACATACCTGTTATTTACAATTTGTTCCTTATCCAAAAATTGAGTAATTTTATTTAAGAACATAACCATTTTATTTTTGAATTATTATTAACTAACTTTTTTTGTAAAAAAAAAAAAAACCTCCATTACGTCATTAAGATTGTCAATAATATTAGACGTATTCATTCATCAAAAAGTAGGCATCGCGAATTCAGGGGTATTTCGAACAATTTTTGGTACGCACCAACCTATTACATTTTATTATTACTGTGTTTATTGCTACACTATTTGTTACTTCCGTTTTATTAAATAATACTCGTTCAAAACTAAAATGGTTACTTTTATTTTTGTTCTTTCTTCAAAAATTAACATACGAGTAAATTAATAATTTGATGTCAGTGAAAAGTCGGTTGCGCAACTTTCCAGTTTTCTGCATTTACACCCCTCTGTTCGGGGAAGGGTATTAACAAAAAAAAATCCATATGGTCTTGAAGTTCAATAAAAGCACAACTTCTGTCAGTGGGTGACTGCTTCATTCATTAATCATTGCAAAAATACAGTTGAAATACAGTAAAAATTTTATTGTTTATAATAAATGTTTTGGGGCTCAGGATTAAGCAAATTTATAGGAGATTTAATGCTCTTTCGTTCGGAATGGACAGATTTGTTGTAGGGTAAAGGATAGAAAAGTTAAGACAGTTTTTATGGTAAAAAACGCGAGTGTCAATGGAAAAGTTAAAAATGCAAATATCTTGGACACTATTCAGAATCGGGCCAAAGAGAATAGAATATTCACCTCCGTGTACACCCTGTAAACAGGGTGGTCCATTTGAAACGCACCAATCACTAATAACTTTCTAGGAAAGCAGAAATCCGGAAAAGTCCGTGAAGTTAACGATGTGAATTTTGTCTAATTTTGAAATTTTCCACCCCGATACTGTATCTTCACTTGTGGCGTAGTTACGGCCAAAAAACTGATCGGGTTTTTATTAGGACCACTGGTTTTGACAATATCAATTATAACTTCAGAAAAAATTGTGAAAAATGGTGTTGACCCCGTTTCGATATCCTTAGTATTTGTCGAGATATTTAAGATCAAAATTACAATATAGACCCTTATTCGTGATAGGTTTTCAATATTAATTTTCCACCAGAAACACACGATTTGGAAGGTCCTCTGACTGCAAGAAATGTTGTTTGTGACGCAAAGAAAATAAAAAAAAACATAATTGAAGATTTTAAAGAATGTAGTGTAATGTAATGGTTGTGGGTGAATCAGATAAATTGGTTAAATCATCATATAAAAGCAACCATCACATCATTTTAATGTACCCCCTATGCAAGGCTTCTTGACCTATGATTAGAGTAAGAATATCTTGCCAGTGAGCGGCGGGTGTTGTTCCAGTGGTCAAGAGCATGGCTTTGTAGTTCGAATTCCGCGTATTACTACTTTTTATTTTAAAAAAAGTATTATTATGTATGACTACATATGCGCACTTTCGATTATCATAAAGTGTGTCTCTGACCGGACAGTGAGGTTTAAGAAGCTCCTAGGAAGAGACAGTCTGTGACAGACAGCTGAATTCGAACCTGGGATCTCCGCGTAAGAAGAAAATCCAGTGCTTTAACCACTTCACTTTACAGCTTGTTGCTATCAAATCGACTCATAAAAATAATTCCTTAAAATAGTTAAAATAAAATATTTCTAGATAAACTGACTTTACCTCCAATAATTTCTTAATAGAATCCAGGGTACTTTTACTGACTTTTTTTGGATGTACTCGTCTCAATATATCAATGAAAGTGCGCTGCCCCAAAAGTTTTTGAGCCTCCGACCATTTTACATTGCTGTTATTATTTATGACTGCGCATAGTGCTAAAGTTAAAGGCTTTATAATTTTTACTAGCCGATTGCCAATCGATTTTCTATTAAACAATTTAAAAAATATATATTAGAATGAATGTGCATGCTAAATTGCTTAGAAAAATTATTATCACTATTCTGAATTACTAACTGGACCTTTAATTTATACTTTGTTCATGTAACATTATTTCCTAATTAAAACGAATATTAATAATAATTGTCTTTATTAATTAACATTTACATTTATCTTCATAAATAACATAAAATTAAAAATTACAATATAAAATAAATAAATACTTAGAATGCTTATTCTATTTTTTAACTACTGACTTAACTCTTGGTATCTTAGACCGTCAGAGGGGAGTCTTGTTGCCATAACTAAATAAATATTATAATGAAAATAATTGTGAAGGCACAGAATGCAAATAAATTAAAGCAAACTGAAATTAGAGAAAAACATAAGCTAAATTACAAAACAAGTTCTGACTTAAATTTATAGAAAAAAAAATAGTAGAAGTCTTTATACCCAAGTTCACAATCTATAGGCATTATTAATTTTTTTATTTCAGATGAAAATTATCACAATCCAAAATATGTTGATAATACTGTTCTTAGTCTTTTAAAATAAGCTTACGAAAATGAATGAGACTATTACACCATAATTCAGTATTATTACAATTTGCAATGTTTAATGAGATGCTTAAATTAAATGTAATCTCTCTGAATCAAAAAATATCTTTTTAATTGCTAGTCTAGATAAATACTGTAATGAATGAACCGAGCCTACGATCAAAATCTACCGAAAAGTATTTAAATTATAATTAACTAAAACAAAATTAAGCAGCTCCATGGAATACATTTCCCATTGATTACAGTTCAAATAAACGGGAAAAACATACAGAAATTATTTGGTTTTACACAGAACAATTCCTTATTTGAAGTTAACAAAAAGAAATAAATTTACTGATACATAGTATCTTTTACATTTATAACACAGAGATAGCCACACGAACTCTCCCAAACTTGGTATCTCTTTTTAGCTGGAATCCATAGTACATGAAATTCACTAAAAGTTATTATATACTCTTCTTGGTCCATAATTTCCACAAATGTTTCAAAAAGTAAGTTAATGACGAGGGGCCAAGGAGGAAGCTCAGGGGGCTCCGCCAGGGTGAATAGTCAAGGCTTCACCTTCTATTCACCAAGACCGTCCGAGCGTAGCATCAAGTGATACTACATCCTGCAAGAGGTGGCCCTGCTGGATAACTAAACTCGGCGGATCTAGACATGGATGTCGATAAAAATCCCGGGTGGCTTAGGGTGGAAGTCACTCGTCACCAGGGTGGTGTCCCCGGGGGCAGCTCTGGAAAACACCCCCCTAATCCAAGGTGTGGGATTCCGTGCCGAGGGATGGATGGCACAGGTTTTTTTTTTGTGCCAATAATGGATCCTCCGGGGTACCAGGTGACCCTCCGGTAGTAAGTAGCCTTACCCGGCCAAGCGGGGCTCTGGTCGGGTGGACTCTTAGGTCTCTTGCTGATCGTGGGAATACATGGGGGCAAACAAAAATAAAAATAAAAATACCATAAAAGGCCAACATCAACAACAACACGCACAACAACAATCACGACCACAGCGACAACAAACTAAAAAACATAATCATCAGACACTACACAAATTTCAACAATCACACCTAGAGGCACCGAATGTTGCCATAGGCCAAAGAGGTGGAGCTGATGGCTCTGCATCCATTAAGGCCAAGGCAGGGGTGCACTCTGGCTTAACAGGGATTACAGAACCTGTACGTGCCGACAGGGTAGGGGGGACTCAGGAACCACGACCCGGTAGAGGCCAAGGAAAGGGGAATACTCCTCCAACTGGAACGACCGGGGCGGAAAATCCCAAGACACCCGCCGCTAAGGGGACGGGCGTAAGGCGACAACAAAGCTTCAGGGCTGATTCTCTGGAGGCGATCGAGGCGATGACGGATGCAGAAGTGCACTCGGCTCGCATCTCGGGTAGCTCGAAAAAGAGAGTCGCTGCCCTGACAAAGGCTGGGATAGAATATTTGCAAGCCAAAAGGCAAGTAATTAGGGAAAACTTTAACCGCTGAGCCCAGCATACCTCCAAGGCAGCAAAAAGACCCAGATCGAAGGGGGAATCTCCACAACAATGGCAGCCGGCAAAGAAGGCTAAGGCTAAGGCTGGGGAGCAATCTTAAAGCGAGGCCCTCTCCTTTGTCAAAGTTGCCATTGTGCAGGAGGGGTAGCCCGAGGCTCAGCTGGCTCCGGAAAGGCTTACCGCCATCCAGTTTGCCGTGCTGAAGGAATATGATCAAATCCCAAAGGGGAGCATGCAGGTTAGATTAGCCAAATGCATGTATAGGCCGGGGTTTGTTTTGGCCACCTGCGCTGATCAGTTCAGCGCAGAATGGCTTAGAGACATTGTCCCAAGGCTTACACCCTGGAAGGGAGCCAAGCTACTACCGCTTCTAGGGGATGATATACCAAGGCCTGAAACCGCAGTGGTATTTATCCCCGATGAGCAGGGTAGCAAAATAGAGGCCGATATTGTGCTGAAACGGTTGGAGGTGGGTAATCAAAAGTTATGTACCGGCAACTGGAATGTATGGGGTTGTAAACCCATGGAGGGCGGTCAGGTGTGGACGTTCTCCATGGATAGGGCCTCATTGGACGAATTAAGGAGGCTGAATATGTCTCCTTTCTTCGGTTGGGGACAGGTGAAGTTCAGGGTGAAGTCCTCAAAATATAAGGGCCCGGAAAAGGCTAAGGCATCAACGGATGAGAAAGAGTCGATGTTGAAGGCCACAGACCCAGACCCAGACAAAAAATCTACGCCGGGGTGGCGGGGTGGCTTGGAGGGAGAAATGGAGGCCCTCCGTGCCGCTCTGTCTGAATTGCCTGCCGGCGGAGAACATCCCAAAGAGGAGGGGGCAGAGGCGATGGAGATTTCCGTGGGCGACCTCCCGAGTGGAAGCGGATCCTTGCCCCAGAGGCCTAGTGGCCTGGGGCAAGAATCAGGACCCGCTGAGACACAGGGGGGGAGTCGCGAGAACACAGGACGTCGCCCTGCCCACCTCGGACGCTTAACATGGTACTGAAAGTGGTGCAGGCAAACCTTCACCACGCCAAGGCTGCTTCGGCTGTGGAGTGTAGGAGGTTTGACAGCGAGGGGCTAGATTTAGCCCTACTGCAGGAACCATGGTGCCATGGGGGGTTTGTCCGGGGCCTTAATCCCAAATTGGGGAAGGCGCTATACAGCAAGGCTGCTATTAGACCTCGAGCCTGTATAGTGCTTAGGAATGGAATTAGCGGTACTCTAATACCGGGGCTATGCTCCGGAGATATTGTTACAGCTCTTCTTAACATCAACACCGAAGGAGAACCGAGAAGACTAATAGTTTGCTCGGCATATTTTCCTAGTGATGAGGACTGCCCCCCGTCACTGTTAGGCGACATTGTTGCCCACTGCCGGAGAGAGGGGTTGCAGCTGATACTGGGGTGTGACGCCAACACACACAATACTGCATGGGGGAGCACCGACGACAACGCCAGAGGTAAGTTACTTTTAGAATTCATTTCTGATGAGGGGCTGCATGTGTCTAAAATAGGATCAGTCCCGACATTCGTGACTGCAACTAGGAGGGAGGTGTTGGATTTAACTCTTGCCACGCGTTGCATTTCAAATAACGTAGTTAACTGACATGTATCGGATGAGCCGTCTTGTTCTGATCATAGACATATCAGATTCGATATATGCGTCCCGCCCTTGGTTATCAAGAGGCTGCGAAGCCCTAGAGGAACGCATTGGGGGGATTCAACCAATCGCTCACTGAGTCCCTATCAAGCTTTAAGGTTGATGTTAGAAGGACGGAGAGCATTGAACAGGCAGTGGTCCAAATTAATAAGCGATAATAGAGGCCTATCAGGAAAACTGCCCGGATAAGATCAGACCGCAAAGGTCAAAAACAGTCTGGTGGAATAGTCATCTGGAGAGGAGAAGGAAAGAGGTGAGAAGGCTATTTAATAAGGCCAAATATAACCAAGACTGGGAGTCATACAAGCAAGTTCTGACGCAGTACAATAAGGAGATAAGGAAGGCCAAGCGAAGCGCCTGGCGGTCATTCTGTGAGGATATCAAAGATACCCCAGAATGCGCCAGAATCAGCCTCGGGATGTGAGGACGTCTGCTCGGAAGCACCAAAAAGGCCTACACGAGCGGATTGGAAGATTGCGACGTACATCGTTTAACCAAACAGGCTGCGATGGGCGATCGCACGGTTTCAGCCCTTTAAATCTCCAGGGCCGGATGGAATATATCCAGCCTTTTTACAAAAGGCTGAGGAGGCATTGATACCTTTCCTTTGTAGAATTCTCAGAGGCTGTTTGGCCTGGAGGTTCATTCCTGAAGTATGGCAAAGGGTAAAGGTCGTGTTTCTTCCTAAAGTTGGAAGATTAGGGGACCAAACACCACAGTCATTCAGGCCGATTAGTCTGTCATCCTTTCTACTTAAAACATTGGAAACTCAACCCCTTAGTGATCGTCAATATGCATATCAAGCAGGCAAGTCTGTTGATCTTGCATTAGATAGATAGATAGATAGATAGATAGTGTTTTATTTAAAAAAATAAAAGGAAATCTTACACTTTTTATAAACAAAAACACTTAAGACAATGGACAATTTGTCCGTCTGCCAAGTTACCTTCTAATTGAAAATAAAATGATTTTTAATTATTACAAAATAAAATAAAATAATTAGTTTAAATTCAAAATAAAATGTACATTTGAACCTTAAAATTTTCAGGTCTTTTTACCTTCCTTACGATCTTCTTATAGGTCTTTACGTGAATGAATAATGAAGAATCCTTTATTCATTCATTATAGTGGTCTATTAAAAATTTTCTATATGTGGATGCCCTGGTCACGTACTGGTATAGATGGTTCCAGTTTTTACCATTTAAATATTGAATCACTTCCTCCCTTGACAACTGGGCTTTCCCCAACCACCTGCTACGGTACTCATTCAGCACAGGACATACCGCTAAAAAGTGAAAACAGTCTTCTTTTTCAGATCGATTGCACATGGTACAAAGTCCGCTCGAGTCCGAGGAAAAGGGTTTAAAATTTAGGTTTAACAGTTGGCATCTCGACCGAAACAACACTCCCATATAGTGCAATTTATTTACATTCGTAATGTAACTTCGAGGACTTTCTCCTAATAACAATTCACCATATAAAGAGTGATGCTGCGATCGAGAGGCCAATAACAACCAGTGTTGCGAATAAAAAGTATCGACCCGGCAAACAACCATATCGAGACCTTCTCCCAACCTATCGCAATCTTCACCAATTTCCTCGATATTGCAATCATATTTCTCAGACATATCCAGCCATTCCTTGTACCAGTACAGCTTCTTTTGAATTATTTTCTTAGCGATAAAATGAGGCAATCGACTTTCCGGCAGCTTTAAGATTTTTAAAATGTATTTAAAATGCAGCTGTAAAGTATATAGGTACATTATTTTTCGTCCTGTTTCTAAATACAGCATGTAATTGGGAGTGGAGGGAGGAAGACCAAAAAGTTTCTTAATAAAAAATCTCTGAATTTTTTCCACTTCATCAAAAAGCTTGAAACCCCATACCTGAGCGCTATAGCACATCACTGCCCGTGAAACCGATTCGAATACAGAATATTTTGCTGATAATGGGACTTCTTTTCTCAAAATGTAATTAGACCAGGTCGTATTGATACCGAATTTAGCTGTTGAGAGCTTTTCCTCAAAGTGTTTTCTCAACGATAACTGAGGTGTAACACCAACTCCTAAATATTTATAATAGTTTACAATTTCAACAGGTGACCCCTCCCAGGTCCAGTATTCACTCCTAGCCGGTCTACCCCCATTCCGAAATACCATGATTTTCGATTTGTTGAGATTCACAGTTAAGTTCCATAACTTCGAATACTCACTTGCTTTATTAATCATATTTTGAAGTACAACCGGGTCTGAACTCATTAGGACTATATCGTCCGCGTACAACAGACAATTTATATTCATTTCATCTATATTGAGTCCACCGCCGATATATTCAGGGAGATCGTTCACATACAAGGAGAAGAGGATCGGAGAGAGTAGACACCCCTGTTTCAACCCTAGTTCTGTTTTAAAACATTTGGTTACACCCTCTTTGACCCAAACAGCTGATTGAGTGTCTGTGTATAGCATTTTTAATATATTGATAAATTTAGAGGAAATACCTAAACAATTTAATTTATAAAAAAGTGATTTTCTAACTATTGTGTCAAATGCGCTTTTGTAATCTATAAAAAAACAATAAACTTTCTGGCGTTTAACGGACAAAATTATTTTAATTATATTAAAAAGATTAAAAATATTGTCATTTGTAGAATAGCTTTTTCTAAAGCCTGCCTGATACTCATTTAAAACTTTATTAATAGAACACCAATTTTCCAATCTCAAAAGTAGCATACCCGTAAATAATTTAGAAACGGCATCGGCAAATGAAATTCCCCTATAATTTTCCACACTGTTTACATCGCCTTTCTTATGCAGTGGGAATATTATCGATTTAGCAAACGAATGTGGCACATTACCGGACTCCCATATATAATTAAAAACAGATAAAAGATGTAGCAAAAAAGTTTGTGGGCAATTTTTGTAAAATTCAGACGGTATTCTATCAAATGATCTTGCATTAGATGACTTTAATAGGCTACTTAAGAAGTCCCAAGAGGACAAAGAATGTGCAATGGCCGCGTTTTTAGACGTACAAGGGGCTTTTAATAATGTCTCGGCTGTCTTTTTTTTTTTTAATGGCTTTTTGCTGAGACAGATTAGCTAGAGATTGCCTATGTTCTGATGGATAATATTTATTCATACTATTCTGATGTCATTATTATTATCACTGTAATTATTATTATTGGGGTTAATTATTTATTAATTACAATATTAATTATTGTTGGGGTTGCCACTATTGTGCTCTTAAACAGGGATGTCATTTTTGATTATGAAGTCATAAATAGCCAGATACAGTTCATGATTTGGTTTAGTGAGGATAGTGTGCAGGTTTATTTCTATCTTTTTGGTAGCTCTTACAATCCAGGATCAGATGGTTGGCATCAACCACTGATTCAGAAGGACATGAACAGTTACTCTGTGCAGAAATACCAATAAGTGACAAGTGATGGGGGGAGAAGTTGTGATTAAATCGGAGTCTAAACATTGTTGTAAAAAATCTTCTACTTTCGCAGTATTCTTTAAACCATGGTATTTTTGGAATTGTTGGTTGGAGGGAGGTGTAAAACTTTCCTTTGAGGATTTTAGACTTTTCGAATTCTAAGGACCATTCCTTATAATAGGAGATCTTTGCAAAAATTTTTATGTCTGAGGGTAACAGATTTTCAGATTGGAGGCACTGCAGGTTTATCGCCTCCTTTGCTCTAGAATCTGCGATCTCATTGCCGGGAATGACCCTTTATCCAGATCAACCGAACCATTTTACCATCACGGATCGACATATTTACTAGGTGTGCGGTTTCGAGCAGAATGAACGCGGAGTTGAGGCCGGGGTTTTTTAGTTTGGTCAGTACACTTTTGCTGTCAGAGAGTATTATTATAGACTGAGCTGCTATTGACGGAAGTGAGTGTAGGCATTTGTTTATGGCAGTGAGTTCTGCAGTAAAAACTGAAGCATTACAGTGGAGCTTATACAACATGCTGGAATTGCTTTGCGGATCATAGACAGAGCAACCAACCCCCTCCGAGGATTTTGACCCATCAGTATATAAATAGTAAGCACCAGGGAAACATAGCTGCAATTTTAACATTAAGCTTTCAGTATTGGCCGACTCAGGCATTTCTTTGTTGTAACGGTAAAAATTAGTTAGAACATATTCCGGTATACCCAGAGTACATTCCAACTCGAAACAAAAGGTAGGAAGGTTTTCCGTCCTGTGGAGGGATACCATGAACAGAATCGATCTACTAGGATTGGTGTTCTCTTTCTTTGCCAATAACTTTCAGGAAGTATTCTGGGAGCGAGTCTACTTATCCTTTCGATGACGGGTTGTTTTATCAAGGACAATCTATCAGCTAGAAATCGTGAGGCTAACAAATTCCTTCTAACTTTCAATGGAGCCTCTTTCGCCTCCGTTAACAGCGCGTTTGTGGGAGTAGAGTTCACAGCGCCCAGGCATGTTCGCAGGGCTCTGTATTGTATGCGATCTACTTTTTGGAGGTGTGTAGGTGAGGAGTCCCCATAAAGGAAACAACCGTAATCGATTTTAGAGAGTATCAACTGTCGATAAATCATCAGAGACGTCTTTATGTCAGCTCCATACTTTTTATGATTTATAAATCTTAAAAAATTAAGATTCTGTTCACACTTAGCAACTAGATGTTCTATGTGTGACCTCCAAAGGAGTTTTCCATCCATATACACTCCCAACGTCTTCATCACCGGTACTATGCGAAGGCTGAATTTTCCCAGCACCAGAGGGGATGTCAGGTTGTACTTTCTACGTCTTGTGAAGACGGTTACGCTGCTCTTGCTATTGGAAACAGTCATGCCCACATTGTTGCACCAGTCACTAAATGACTGCATAGCTGTATCAAGCGCTTCTATGGCTGCTTCAAGCGATTTCGTCTGACTATATAGAATTATGTCGTCGGCAAATTGAGAAATTTTGACATCAGCTCTTGGAATGGTACTCAGGTCCGCAGTGTACAAGTTGAATAAAATAGGGCTGAGCACTGCTCCCTGCGGTAGTCCTATATGTGTGTAACGTGGTCCATGTACTTTTCCTTTATAACGAACTGATATCAGTCGTTCATGGAACAGGTTGTATATATTGGATGTTATGCGGGATGGAACTCCCATACTTATTAATTTTTTGATCAGTAAGGTTATGCTGGCGTTGTTATATGCACTCGTCAGATCGATATTGGCTGCCACAGTAAACTTATTATCGGAGAATGCGTGGTGAATGTCCATTACGAAGTTAGAGAGTGCATCCTGTGTGCTACGTTTTTTCCGAAATCCCTTTTGGAAACTCGGAAGTTTGCATTCCGCTTCTATCCACCACTCAAGGCGAGTTTTTATGAGGCGTTCATAAGTCTTACAGACACACGATGAGAGAGCTATAGGCCTATATGACTGGAAATCAGCAGGATCTTTCTTTGGTTTGAGCACCGGTATCACAATTTGTTTTCTCCAGTCCTCAATGACTGTGTGGTTGATCCATATGTCATTAAACAGGCGCAGCAGTGTTCTTTTTCCCCGTTCCGATAGATGAAAGAGCATTGGGTAATGTATGGTGTCAACTCCCGGTGAGGTGTTGGAATTCGTTTTGAGAGCATGGAGCAGTTCTGCATAATTAAAAGGGTCAGTTACTTTATGGGGACATAGGGGGATTTCAGGTACTATTTCAGGAACTATTTCTGGTGTGAGAGAGTCTAGGAAATCGGGAATCCACTTGCCATCAGTTTGAGGGGAAGGGATATGCCCGCGGCTGAGAGCCCGCACCCCATCCCACACTTGTTTTATAGTTGTCTGTGAATTAAATGAATTACAAAATTCGACCCACTTAGTTTGTTTTTTGGCCTTATATATTTTCCGACAAAGCGCAGTGCATCTTTTGCTATTTATAAAGTTTGATAGTGTAGGAGATTTTTTGAATTGTTTAAATGCTTCAATGTTAGCTCTTCTGACCCTGTCGCACTCATCGTCCCACCACGGCTTTCTCGGGGCAGTAGGCTTAAGGCCCTTATAGGGTTTAGATTGCGGTATAGTTTTCTCAGCGGCTCTGAGAATAGAACTGACAAATCTATTGTAATTGGATTGGATGTCAGAAGTAAATTCTAAGGTAGAAAATAGCTGGTCGGCCTCCAATGAAAACTCCTCCCAGTTTGCAGATTTCAATTTCCTTTTTTTAAATTGGGAGTTTGTGTTGGTTGGAGTTTGGAATCGGTTTTTGTCTATGTCAATATGGATGCCCAAGTGATCTGATCCAAGGGGTTCTGTTATTATCTTCCACTCGCATCTTGCTAATAGAGAGGGTGAGCAAAGAGATACATCAATTGCAGATGGTCGACAATTAAATCTACTGAATAAAGTGGGAGACCCATCGTTCATTACGCATAAGTTTTCTGAATTAATCGCGTCTATTAATTGTCTGCCTTCGTAGTCGTCAAATGCGCATCCGTAACTCCTATGGTGGGCATTAAGGTCACCACATATGAGAACCGGTTGTTTAACTGATCTCATTAGCGATACCCAATAGTCAGAGGAGATTTTATGTTTTGGTGAGCAATAGATGGAGAGAATTTGTAATTCTATGTTTCGAATGTTCAGAGAAATTCCGGATATTTGAATGGTATGGTTGTTAAAATTGTCACTAATTTTAAGCTCAGAAAAATACAATTTATTTTTAATTAGGATGCAGGAACCACCGTATCCATCTTCCCGATCCGCTCGAACTATAGAGTAGCCAGAAATACGAAATGTTCTATTACGCTTGAGCCAGGTCTCAGATAATATAGCGACATCTATATTATTTATCTTTAAGTAAGCCTCTAAATAGTTTCTATTGCTTGAAATACTGCAAATGTTTAACTGAAGTATTGAAATCGTCATTTGACGTTTAAGAAATTGTTAATAGATGTGTTAAACGATTGTAGCATGTTTAGTAGTAGTTCGAGAGGACTTGACATTGGTTTTATATTGTTTGGTATGAGAAGTATTTTTAAATCATTACGATTAATTTGAATTATCAGTTTGACAGTTACCTGCAGTATATTAATAATATTTAAAGTTTTATTATGTTTGAAAGGCCCGCCATCGAATCTTATAAGTGATAGATTACAGAAAAATTTCATGTTGTACGTATTATAATAATATAAATGGAGTATAGTAAAGAAATGTTGAGTGAGTATTAGTAATGTTATGATTTGTGTTGTGCAGAGTGGTGTGCACTTTGTAATTCACCTTTATCAGTAGTATTGTTTATGGGAGGCATTTGTTTAGAATCTGTACTTATTCTAGCACTATTAATAAACTTGGAAAGAATTTCTTCCAAGTTATAAGTTATGAATTTAAATATCTCGCTTTTATTGGCATGTACATTTTTGATTTTGTGAATTAAATGCAAAATATATTCTAAATTACTATCTTGAGAATCATCTGTGATAGGTGTATCGATCTGTGGATTATGTTGTATTAATTTGGTAGTTTGTTTGTCTGTCAGTCTGTTCTGACTTATAACGTCTGTAGTTTGTCTGTATATCTTATTGGATAATTGGTTAGTGTTCTGCTCATTGTAATTATAAGCTGTTTGATTGTCAGTACTGAGTTTATGTGATTTCATTAAATCACGATACTGTTTGGACAAAATTTCTTTATTGGCGGGTTTAACTTTATATGGATTGTCTCGGCCACGGGACAATCGCTGATATTGTGATTTTCTGCGCAATGTTCGCACCTAGTTTTACTTCGACACTGGTCTTCAGAATGCCTGAAACGCATACAGTTTTTACACTGTCTTATAGAGGGAATGTAGGGTTCTACTTTGCATCTTGCACCATATAGTAATACAAACTGTGGCAGAGTTTGGCTGTCAAAATCGATAAAACATACTGGAAGTTTTTCAGTTAGAAGATTGTTATTAATATATTTTTTACGGGTAAGTCGTCTAATGCTAATAGCAGAGAAGGGGGAGATGAGTTCAGCTATGATCTCACTTTCCTCCAAATCAACCTCAACATCTCTGATGACACCCGTACATTGAACCCTAAAATTGGGTATGTACGCAGTTATTTCTCTTTCTTTAAAAATGTCAAGATTTAACAATTCGTTAGTGGCCTGTGGGGTTCGTGTAGTTACTTTCATCCTGTTCTGACCACTGACAGAAATATCGATTATGTCGTCTTTATGAGCGCTAGCTGATTTAAACAGCCACTTACCTAAAGCCATTCTATGTACTTTACCTAGATTTCCCTTATTACCTTCTAAATTGACTACATATGGTCCTTTATCTGTATTCTTATAGCGATTTTTAACGGCTTTCGTAATATAATCCGATTTGTTAGAAGGTTGGTTTTTATTATGAATAGTTTTGATTTCATGTACATGCACTTTACTAATATCACTTAAGACAATGTCACCAGATCTTTTATGTCCGCGCGCCACAGATTCATCCAACATAGTTGGGGTTAATTTAGGGTTAACAGATGAGCTGGAGATGGAAGGTTCCACTTCCATAATATTAGGTGCATTCTCACATTTATTTAAATTAGTATTAGTTATGTTAATGGTATTATCGGTACTCCCGTTACCAACACACAACTTATCTGAATTTGTATTCGTGGGTGGGGGCCCAGGGCTGTTCGCTGACATTTTAAGATGTTAATTGTTGCTTGAGGAGCCGAAATGATTTGAAAAACGAGGAAAGATTGAGGGAGGGAGGAAAACAGGAATAAGTAAATAAGGAAAGAGAAAGAAAGATGAAGAATAGTAGAAATTACGTGAGAAAAAAGGAAAAGTAAAATGAGGTTAAAATAATTGTATAGTTGAGAATAGAACACAGTGCAGTAGACACTTTTTACCAATGTTGACTGTACGAAGTTCAGACAACGACTGAGTGTCGTTAATTGATGCCCTGCCAAGGAGAGGTCTGGCGCCAACTATCTGTCAATGGATTAAGTCTAACCTACTAGGCCGTATTGTTATGGCACATTGGATAACTGTTCGGTAGAGGTCAGAGTGGCGCGGGGTTGCCCGCAGGGGGGAGTTTTGTCACCCCTTCTGTGGACGATTTTGGTGGATGATCTCTTAGCGAAAATGACGTCGGAGAGTTTCTACTGTCTAGGTTTTGCGGATGACCTGGCAGTGGTTGTTAAAGGACGATTCGCTTATACGGTTTCGGAGCGCATGCAAAGAGCGCTTAATATTGTGGAAAGATGGAGCAGAGCGGAAGGCTCTCCATCAATCCTCATAAAACTAGGGTTGTTCCCTTCACGAGGAGGAGGAATCTGGGTGGATTGGAGCAATCAACTCTGGGGGGAGTTACTATCCCCCTGTCCATGGAGGCCAAGTATCTTGGGGTTATCTTCGATAAAAGGCTTACATGGAATTCGCACATAAATATAATTTCCCACAAGGCTAAGGTTTCCTTAGGATGCTGTAAAAGGCTGTGCGGGAAAAGTTGGGGATTAAGCCCTAGGATGACGCTCTGGATCTATAAAAGTGTGGTTAGACCCATGGTGTCACACGGGGCGGTGGCGTGGTGGGCGAAAACCTTGCAGGTGGGGGGAATCCGAACACTCAGTGGTATTCAAAGGCTGGTTTGCCTGAGTGTCACTGGGGCCATGAGGACTTCCCCTACTGCGGCCTTGGAGGTTTTATTAAATTTGCCCCCATTGCACATATATATTCAAGGCGTTGCAAAGGCCGTTGTCATTAGGCTTATGACAGGACAAGCTCCCATTACCGTCAGGCATGGAGGAGCGTATCAAGAGTTATACGAGGAGCTGGAGGCCGACCCAATTCTGGGCCTGCCTTCGGACTTTATGACTCCCAAATATAACTTCAACAAGCCTTTCAAAGTCTGTATTGGGGACCGGGAGGTTGGAAAAGTGGACCCCCCAGTTGTGGGAGATTCGATGTGGAACACAGATGGCTCCAAGATGGAGGAGGGCGTAGGAGCGGGAGTGTACGGGGCGAAACCGAAATGTAGTTTTTCGGTTAGCCTAGGAAAACTAGCTACAGTTTTTCAGGTTGAGCTAGCTGCAATTAGGTTCTGTGCTACCGAGATTAAAGGGCGAGGAATTATTAATTCTAAGGTCGTAATTTTCTCGGATAGTCAGGCTGCTCTATAGCCAATTAGTTCCTACCAGGTCAACTCAAGGCTGGTTTGGGACTGTCTGGGTGCCCTGAAGGAAATTAGTGACCAGAATAAGGTCTTTCTAGTTTGGGTACCTGGTCATTCAGGACACAAGGGGAACGAAGTGGCAGATTTATTGGCCCGGGAAGGCTCTGCGAGACACTTCGTTGGCCCGGAGCCCTGTTTTGGGGTTTCGAAATGTGTTAAGTCTGCGGCCACTAATTTATGGGTGCAGAGTAGGGCTCAGGAGTGGTGGCTTGCCACCACTGGGCTGAGACAGGCGAAGGAGTTCATCAGAGGCTATTCGCCGAGGCTGACCGCAGAATTAATCCGTCAAGGCCGAGGGGCTATAAGGATAATTGTAGGCCTATTAACTGGCCACTGCAGGCTCAGAAAACACATGCATCGCATGGGCCTGGCAGAAGATAGCCTTTGTAGGTTCTGTCAGGAAGAAGAGGAAACGGCACTGCACGTGTTGTGTCAGTGTGAGGGGCTCGTATGGCTAAGGATGTTACTTCTCGGGGAGGAAAAACCAAGGCCTGAGAGCTTTACCCAGGAGCCACTCTCCAGAATTAAGAGTCTGATTAAGCGGACGGGTCTGGAGGGTGAGCTCTAAAGCCGGGGAGCCACAATAGATCCATAGGGGCCGCGGTGGCGCAGGCCTTGTGGCCACCCTAATTTAATCTAATCTAATCTAAGTTAATGACGAAACTTGATAGGTATTTTAAAAACCAGAATCATATTTTTAATTTTTTAATCCCCAAACGTTATAGGCCAAACGGTGCATTTTCATATCCTTCTGATTACCATCAATATTTACACTGCGTTCACATTTTTTGTTCCAGTAGGTTTTGGTGAGCGACGCGTGTAGTTGAACTGTTCCAACATAACTTTCGCAGATAAATGTTCATATCAGATTTAGTTCTTTTATGTAGATGCTCCTTTTTCTCTATGATTAGAGGGGCTTCACTATTTTTAGCGGAGGAATAGGTTAACTCTCGTTTCTTAGCTTGCTCTGAAGTCGTTTGTCCAGCCTCATTATAACGATCTTTAATGACCAATTTATCATACTTAATGACTGCGCATTTCCCCTTCTTTCGGGCCACTACTAGTTTTGGACTCTTACGTACATCCGCCACCTCCTTAGGAAAATCCTCAGCAATCACTATTTTAGATCCTTTTAACTTGCTGTTTTTAAGAATCAATAATTTCGTTCGAAATTGAGTAAGTAAGACCTGTTAAAATAGCCCGTGCATTATTATCTTTCGAAAATTTACCTATTCTTCTTACAAAAACAAAGTCGGAAGTTGTCAGATTCAACTATAACTTCTCACTCAAAAATGCACAAAGAAACTCCTCCTGCTCCCAATAGTCATTGAATTCTTCATTAATGCTAAATAGCAACAAATTTTTCTTTCTCACTTCTCTTTCTAGGCTATTTACTCTAAGTTTTAATTGTTGATAATTCCCTGAAGAGCTTCTAACGATTCTTTAATGTCTGCTATTATTAAATTCCGGTTTTTTTCCATATCAGCTTTCATTTCCTCTTTAAATTGTTTCATAAATTCCATAAATTGACTATTATCCATTTTATCAAATCAATTAAATTTTACTGAATTATTTACTAAATGAATTTAACTTAAATAAATTTTAATAAAGAAATTTTTCAACCCAAGAGAAAAAGTGCGTCAGTGCATCAAACGAGAGTATAAAAAGGCTGCCGAAAACTATCTGGACTATGGAAAAGTTATCTGGTCAATATGTTGACAAACTTACCAGTAACAAAAGTTAAAGCCATAGAAATAAATATTTATATCCACGTTTAAATAAACAAACTCTTCTCCCACTTCACCACAATTCATACACGCCCCACCGATTTTAAATGCATAAATCCCCACTGTCTTTTAAAACCATATTAAATAAACTTTTTCAAAATCAAATAACTATAAAACGACTCGATAAAAATCTTCAAATTTTTATATGTGCATTAGCCTTCACTCATTAATATCCATGCCAATTTTCGAATAGTTACAAGCTTTACAAACCATACTTTTAAACAAAAATTTTAAGAGCGATGTTCACTGTTCAAAAGTTAACCCAAGACTCCCTAATTAAGACGAATTACTTTTATTTAAATTAATTTACTTTGTTATTCATTTGGCCATACCTGATTTAGGGCATTTTAAATTTTGTTATAAAGAACCTTTCCTATTTTTTATTTAAATGTAAGTATATGCACACATGTTAAAGTTACAGTTTCTTTTCTTTGTTACCATAAGGGAATCGCCCTATCATTGTGCAAGAAGGTAAGTGGGATGACCAATGAAGATCAGTGAACATCAGAGACCGGTGTAGCCTAGAGTGTTAGACATCCAGGTCACGTCACCGTAGTCCCTAATCCGCAGCTCACTGAGATCAGAACTCCTCATTTTCTTTTTACTTATTTTTTTCCGTTTCTCAATCGTTCTTTTCTTTTCCCCTTGTCTTTCCAATCGCCTCATTAATTTTTCCTTGCTGACATAATCCTTATAAGATTTTACCTTGCCCGAACTCCCCACTTCCACTAAGCTAGCAGCCACCAAGTTACCCTTAGCAAAAACCCACCTTCCGCCTAGGAAAAGGAAGTGTAACAGCATTAGTTCCGCCATGAGCAAGTTTGGAGGTTTTTTTAAGGAGCAACACCTTCTCAAAAAAAAAAAAAAAAATTCTATTGTAACTATTATATTCATTACGTTTCAAGCAAAAAAACGTGGGGCCAATTATTATTTTTATAATAAAATTCCTAATTAGTTGTGAAATATAAGCCGATCAGCGTGACTTATATTTTCTTCTTACATCTCTTAAATAAAGCTTACTCTCAGTAAAATAAACATTACCTAAAAATCTTAAATTCTTCTGGAGAAATTCGCAAAAGATCTTTTTTTGCTTTCATGAAATTATTTAGGGAAGCATCAGTTGTTTTGATCACTTCATTTCGGAAGTTCTGCAATAATTCATTTATGTACTTGATTTCATTGTTTGTTTCATTAATTACTTTTATATTTTTCATTATGCCTTTAGACACTGTAACAGAAAAAAATATTTCGGTACTCCTAAAGTAAAGTAAAAATAATATATTTTGAAACTTTAAATCAATAAATTCTGTATGAAGGCTTTTCATATTCTTTACTACTTTATTTATTATTATTTATTACATCATAAAATAATTTTTGGTTTCCTTTCGCATCCTTTTCTAATTTGTTCCCCCAGTCATTCCATGACTTCCTCTTTTACCTCAAAACTTTCTATTTCACCTCCTTCTTTATGCTTCTATAACTTTCTTTATTTTCCTTATTTCTGTTTGACACGTAACCCTTCCAAGCTACTTTCTTTTCCTTCACTAGGTTTTGGATTTCATCCTCTACCACGGCGTCCTTTTCGTCCTGAGGACCTTTCACCTCATACTACGACTGCTGCTTCCACTACTATTCCTTTAAATTAAGCACAACACTCAAAAATCACCACTGTCCTCTAAAGTACAGCCAGTAGAAGAAGAAATAGAAAAGAATAGGCTATACTAATGAATTCCGATAGAATGGCTAAAGTGGCCTACGAAGAACAAGTGGGAGAAAGAGGTAAACTGCGATGCAGGTGTAAAGAAGGGGTAAAGGAGGCGTGCAAGAAAAAAAAAGGATTGTTTGGAAGGACTGGAGAGCTTTGGCAGAGGACTGAGAAAGAAGGAGGAAGAAGTACAAGAAAAACGGAGCCTCACACCTCTAAGGCGGTAGAAGAGGTGTACGAAAATAGTGATGATGATGACATAAAGGGTGTTCCGTTTAAACATGCCACTTTTGAAATAACTCTTAAACGAAGGAAGATATCAAAAAAGTGAACAAAAAGTTAATGAAGTATTTTCTCTCCAGTTTGTGATGGTGTTAGTGTTTTTGATTTTATTGACGCCCTACCCCTTAAATCGGTGGCAGAAAGTGACGATTACCTTTTGACCCTCACTTTTTACTACTGTATTTAAAACTTAAAAAATGAAGGAAAATGCTGTTAATTTCACTTCAATGTTTCAAACCGTTGCTTATTATTAAATTTGATTATTATATATTATATGTTAGGCGCCACGGTAGCCGAGCGGGTTAGAGGCGAGACCTGCGACGCTAATATGTATTGTGGTACTGGGTTCGATTCCCGGTCTTAGGCCTTGGATTTTATTTGATGGTTAATAAAAGAAATTTACAGTAAAGTATGTTTGCTAGTCGCCTCCGTCCACGACACCTAATTGGTAGTTGGACGTTAAGCCCCGCCTGAAAAAATAGGCGATTACTTTACTTTACTTTATATGTTTTTTTCTTATTTCACTGTTTCATAAACTAAAATTAAAAGCAGACTTTCTTATTAATTAATAATAAATCAAAAAGTGATGAGGACTGCCCCCCGTCTCTGTTAGGTGACATTGTTGCCCCCCTGTTTTGGGGTTTCCAAGTGTGTTAAGTCTGCGGCCATTAACCTTTGGGTACAAAGGAGGCCTCAGGAGTGGTGGTTAGCCTCTACTGGGCAGAGACAGGCGAAGGAGTTCATTAGGGGTTACTTGCCAAAGCTGACGGCAGATTTAATCCGTCAAGGCCGTGTGGTTACTAGGATAATTGTAGGCCTATTAACTAGTCACTTAGTTTAATCTATTCTAATCTAACCGCTCGATCGGGAGACAGGGGCCAGTAAACTGGTCTTCCAGATCGCCATATTTAACCCTTGATTTTCTTCTTTAGAAATATCTCAAAGAAAAATTGCATGCCAAGGAACTAACAACTCCATTAGCACTTAGAAAAGCTTAATCCAAACCTGCTTAGCGATTCCGGCAGATATGATACGATTAGCTACTTCATCTGTTGGGCAGCGACTGCGCTTGTGCCAGTTCAGACGGGGAGTCATTTTGAATAAATAGGAAATATTTTTTATATCAATTTTTGTAAATAAACAGATTTGATGATGTTTAACCTGATTTTTTAGTCCCTGATGGCTTTAAGTTGTAGCAGCATTTGATTTATTAGAAATTAATAAGAAACACCGGTTTTAATTTTAGTTTATGAAGCAAAGAAATAAGAAAAAAACGACTAAAATTTAACATATAATATATAATAATCAAATATAATATATATAAGCAAATATCTCGGCAACGGGGTCGTGGGGGTCAATAGGTAATCGTCACTTTCTGCCACCGATTTAAGGGGTAGAGCGACAATAAAATCAAAAACACTAACACCATCACAAAATGGAGAGAAAATACTTCAACAAACTTTTGTTTACTTTTTTGATATCCTCCTTCGTTTAAGAGTTATTTCAAAAGTGGCATGATTAAATGCGCACCCCTTGTATATCAATAAAAATATTGTGTAAGCGCGCGAATACGCCTACACCCAGATGCGGGGGGACTCGTAAATACGAGCGATAGGTGTCCAAGGGAGCGCTGCAAGAAAGAGTATTAAACAAAGAAAAATGCACGAATGAATAAGTGTAGAGAAGAAAAGGGGAAGTTACTTACCCTCTGGTGCAAGGAGCGATGTGCGTGAGGTATGTTGACCAGACGCCTGAGAAGCGATGAGAGGGAAAGGAAGCTGTGGAGTGGAAGCGTGTGTATATGTTTGTGTGAGTGTGTGCGCGTTGAACTCTGAGAAAGGTAGGCAATATTTGGGCTCCAGCTCAGAGAGGCGTAATGGAAGTGGAAGTGAGGTAAGCGGAAGAGTGAAGGGGAATAGTGCAATAAGTGCACTAGATGCGGATGACGGAAAGATAATAGTGCAATAGATGCACTAGATACGGATGAATATGCGTGAAGCGATAATGTGGAGATGCGTTTAGATGTGTTTGATGCGAGCTGCTAGGTGTCAGCGGAAGTGAAGCGTAGCGGGCTGAGGTGCGGTAAGAAGAACACCAGAAGCGTATGATGCAATGCCCCACAGAGAACTGTACTAACAGGAAGTGTGACCACATGGTCCAAAAGGAACTAGCGGGGGAAAAGGGTCTAGAGCAGTGTTTCCCAACCTTTTTTGTGTCATGCCCCACCTTAACCTTTCTAAAATTTTTATGCCCCCCTATGTAACATATATAATTTTTAACATTAAAAAATTGATTCGTTCACTTAAGAAACATAAATGATAGATTCTAGGAAGAAATCACTATGAAATTGTTAACAAAACACAGTAAGTAAAATTTCAAAACATATAATGGAGAACTGAAATTCAAATTCCAAATAATTTTAATACAGATTTTTCTATATCAATTTATTATTTCAATTTAGTGAGATCCTTGCGCTTGATGCTTGCTGCACAGAGATTTTATATAAGGTTCCAATTTGGTTAGCTGCAGTCTCAAGTCTCCACGTTGTGTTATATCCAGCCGATTTCTTTTTTTTACCAGTAAATCATTTACAGCACTAAATCCACATTCGGCTAAAAATGAAGATGGAAACGGTAGCAATAGTTTTCTTGCACATTTGGTTGAATTTAGGTATTTGATTTATGTTTCCTCACAAAGCCATGCCATCGCTCCTTTTATATTAAATAAAGTTTTAACTGACTCATCATTTTGCAATTCTGCGAGTTCTTCTTGATACTGCATATTTGATATGCAGCGATGGGCCAAATAAGTGCCAACAACTGCGCTGTTTAGCGAGTTTTTAAAACGTCCGGGGTTCCCCGCGGCAGACTCCACGCTCCGCGGTGAACCCCGGACGAAGTTTACTTGACGACGCCAATCACCCAGTTGATATTTTGTCGTCAAACGGAATTATACCTAATAATTATTTACCGCAATTATTTAAGAATTTGCTTTTTTTGTTAAATTTGGCACCGATATCTAGCATTGCATTTAAATGGCCCGGAGCGAAAGGGTTAAAGTCGTGTCGAGTCCATTTTCGAATTGCCCCCCTTAACTATCAAATTGCCCCCCTGGGGGGCGTGGGCCCCACGTTGGGAAACACCGGTCTAGAGTATAGACACACGAAAAAAAGGTTAAAGGAAATAGAGGCTATAGATGTTGATGCATTTAGCATAAGAAACGGAAACAACAAGTTGAGACAAGTTAGTAAGCGCGCGGGCGAGAGCCTGGCCAGCGCGAATCGGAAACTGGCCAAATTGGCCAAAGGTCCCCGGTCACGACCGAACATATTGCAACTAAAAAGAAATACTGAAATAAAACATGTACTTACAAGCCATATTCATCTTTGCCAGATCCAAGTAAACTCCAGCTAATTTTGCGTTTATTACACGCTTCATTAACAAATTCCCATATTCTTTAAGAAGATGATTCATACAATGGTAATAGCATTCCATGGCTCTTATCAACCAATGATTCTGCAAGATAAATATTGTAAACTTAAATTTCACAAATTCCTCTTCAAATACTCTCCTATAATGTAACGTAACATTATTATTACTGACTTGGTCTTCATTTTTCATAATCATGCTGGTGTCTTCTTCCAACGACAAAGTGTTGTGCTTTCTTACAAGAATTGGTCAGATCTTTCAACAATAAGAAAAGGTAGAAATTTTGCCTTGGTCAGTTCGTTTTCCTAAGAACATGTGTGCTCAAATAGAACCTCTGCAGGCATCATGGCCGGCTTTTTAAACGTTCCCTCCACACAGCGAATAACTTCCGTCACTTTAAGAGGAGCTAATTCGTCACTTCACTCGGAAAAATTTAGCTAACACCCAATTAGAAGGAACCACCGTCGTTAAACACTGACATTTCATAATTATTCTAATAATTTTGAATTACATATCTTTATTTTTATTCTCATATATTTATTTATGATTGCACTTCGCAAAGAAAAGCATATGAAACCATTGAGTCATCTTTGGACAAATCTCAACACTTGCTATTTATTAATTATCTTAATTAATTGATTTAAATTCATCCCATTGAATTTATTGAACCCATTGAATCCTACCGTTATAAATTATACGTCAAATGTTCTTAGGAGATGGAGATCTCCATTTTTAGGCTATCTAATATTCAAGTGTTAAACTATACACGACCATATCTTAATAATTATTACATCTTTAATCTGTATTCTGCAAAGTGTAAAACTATCATTCACCTTAGTTTCAACATTGGTTTTGACAGTGTTATATAATTGCACAAAATGTTTAACAAATTCCGTTAATTTTTTGAAGCTTATATAGTTATTCTGTATATTATAGAATCTATAACTGTTACATGAACTGTCATGTATTAAAGCTATATATCTTGCTAATCCCTTCTTATAGTTTCTGGGAATGGCCTTCTCCTGTAAAATAATAAGAATAATCACGGGCGAAACCCGAAAATTTCTCTTAGTAATTAATTAACTTTTTTAAGTTAGAACTTTTAATGAATTTTTAGTGTTTTTACACAAACATATATATAATATTTGTGTGTGTAAAAACATGTTGTTTTATAGATACTTATATAAGTGTATTTGTTCATTTGTTTGTGTATTAAAACTGTCTGGCAGGACAGTAGTTTAAGGGTTGATCGCCAAAACTGCACAAAAAAGCGTAGCGTTCAAGACTCTCAACTTTGACAATACTTTTCTATATAAGAAAAAATACCTAAGTTTTTTTTTTAAATATAGGGCACATCCTCGCTTGTAAGAGCCATTTTTTTTGCAATAACTTAGATTTAATGGATTTCGAAAAATAAGTTGCAAAAAATAAATAATTGAATAAAAAGCAGAGAAAGGTATTCAAATGAAATCAAGCAAACTAGTTCTTTGAACGAGCGATCGCATCTATTTTAGAGTATAGATTCTGGATCGCTTGCTTAACTTACATCCAATTTTACTGTGAGCTTTTCTGAATATAGGCTTAGATCAGAATAACGTTATATCATTATTATTTCTAACTTCACTTTACTGACATTAAATGAATAAGGCTCGCCAGCTTTTTTAGCACATTCGTGACCTCAATAATAGACTTTTAGGATAAGCCACTATTTTACGCTTAAAATTTGCAATGACATAAACATTCAACATAGAACATGCTTAATTATTGTAACAATTAGATATTTTTATTTGCAATATATAATATTTATTTCATTTGTCGACCATACAACTAGATACAGTTATGTCCGCCCTGCTTAAAGCTTGATGAGCTATCAATAACAGATTTTCAAACTCTGAAATATCTTTTTATCAAGACATGTTCAGGATGGGCAAAGCCCAAAACAGTTCGATGACAAAAAAAAAAAAGAAAGAAGAAGTGCTCTATACTTACAGACTTGATCGTAATTGTAGCTACTTCTATTAATGATTCTTTTTTAACGGGCAATATCCAATTCATTGAGGCACATTTTAAAAGTGCGGAATAATTTTTAACTTTACTATTCAATTCTTCTCGTGCGTGAATTGATTCATTTAATCCCAGAACTATGTGTAAATGTTTTCTGCAGTTGCCAACAAACATTTTCCAACATTCGTATCTGAAAGAAAAGGTTGTGTGTGAATTGGAAAAAGTTGCTCTTGAAAGAAAACATTGCTAAGATTTTGAAGCGTCCCCCACCAATAAATAATGTAAGCAGAGTGTAGTAGATCCTAATCATACTGTAGGTCAATAGTAATATATTTCAAACTTTCTGTTCCTTTCGAAGTTAATATTTATTTAGTTGTATTTTTATTCTTCATATATATATAACAATGTGTATGGGTTTAAAATAATAACAACCGATATTTGTGATTACATATATCGCGCATCGCTAACACACGAGGCGGAACGCGATGCAGGGCGAACACAATGCAAATAAACGTATGTGTGCCCAAGAGGCAAATCAATAATAAAAAAAGTATAAAACAAAAAATAGATGCAAGAAACAAGAAGGAATAAAGCTAACTTACATTTTTGGTGAAGGAAGCAGATGAAACGGGCAGCACAGAGTGCGAAGAATATCGCGAAAGCGCTAAAGAAGCGGTTGAAAGGAAAGAGAAAGTTTCGGAGTGTGTGCGTGTATGGATGTGTGTGTTACAAAAGAAAGGAAACATAGGAGACATTTGGGTCTCTAGAGGATACATGCATCGCATGGGCCTGGCAGATGTTAGCCTCTGTAGGTTCTGACAGGAAGAGGAGGAAACGGCACTGCACGTTTTGTGTTAGTGTGAGGGGCTTGTCTGGCTAAGGATGTAACTTCTCGGGGAGGAAACCCAAGCTTTACCCAAGAGTTGCTCTCCAGAATTAAGATTCTGATTAAACGGACGAATCTGGAAAGCGAGCTTAAGAGTTGAAGAGCCACAATACATCCAAAGGGGTCGCAGTGGCGTAGGCCTTAAGGGCCACCCTATTAGAATCTTATTCAGAGGATACCAGTAACTCTGGAACAAAGATAGGCGGGAACTAGCTGCGTTCTAGGTGGACTCAATAGATGCGTAGCTGCGCCAAAGGCGGACAAATCATGTGATGAATAACATTGTTATTACGGACCATTAAATGCGATGAGTAGTTGAGCTATATGCGGACTCAATAGTTGAGATAAGTAGCTGAACTATAAGCGGACTCAAGAGATGAGATGAGTAGTTGTGCTACAGTATGCGAACTCAATAGAAAAGACAACATGGTCCAAGTGGAAGCAGAGGAGAAAGGTTTGGTAGCGTGGGAACCAATAAAATAAACACAACAAAAAGGTTTTGGTAATAAAATATTTGGTGGAAGCAAGAAATGAAACGGGATCAGTGCGCGGGATAGTGCATAAGCACGAGAGTGGGAAAGTTAAGAGAAAGAAAATGGAGAGGCAAAATCGAACTGACAGACAAACACTGAACTACCGAATATATATATATGTATGTATGTATGTGTGTATACATAGTTTCTTATTTGTTGTAATTTCCCAATCATTATTCTGTTCCTAAATATCGGTCGAGTACGAAAACTGTAAACTTTTCAATTACTCACGTATTCGGAGACTGAAAAAAGTTTTGTATATAATTCAATTCACGGTCCGTGTAAATCCAAGGAGCTGAACAAGTTGCCAGCAAACTATCAATTACCGTTAAATAACCTGCAACAGATAATTATAACGCATAAATAGTAACCCTAATATTTGGGTCTTGATGTAAAATAAAGGCTTGTTACTGCTAGACTTTATTCAATTCGAATCATTGGTTTTCCTAACATTTTGTATAGAGTATAATAACATTTTAGATCACCGTCTTCAACATCTAATTTCGAGCCTGCCAGAAAAAACAAGCATACCTTACTTATTAAGGTAAACATTAAGTTATTCTTAATGGAAAGTCTCTTTTTGTTTTAAAATTAATTTAATAACTGCCTATTTATTGGGGCATGAATACAAGATATGAATTGTTTTTGATATACGATTTAGTAATGTTATCGCAGTGAAAATAAGGAATTTTTTTAACTACTAGCTTATTCAAGAAACGAAGTAAAAAACACATTCTCAGTTTTTCATTTTTAATACATTTCTTATTCATGTAAATATTTAACTATCTCAATGTGCGGATGTAGAAAAAGAATTAGTAAAAAAAATTAATTAAACATTTCCAGAAGTAATTTGTAAAATACAATGCATCCTGATCGGCTAGTAATTGTTTTTTCTTACTCGAAGATTTATATTATACCATTCAATGAATATTAAGAGGATTAGATTTAATACTAATTTCATTCTAAGTTAATCTATATAGTTATTATTTAATTTAAATTTCACAAGTTTACCTTCTTTGAAATTTTTATCTGAAATAAAGAGTACAGTACTGCTCTCCTCCAGTCCAACCACCTCAAGCACTCGTTTTATGTCTTCAATAAATGATGCTTCTTCATAATCAAGGTCCCCTTCAATCATGAAATGACCATGCCCTGCGAAAAAAGTACAAATTAACAATGCACCCTGTCTGTAGCAATGGTTATTAACTTAAGGCCACAGGTAAATTCACGGAGGCCACAGAATAAGTTTTGAAATTTAAGAAGTAACCAATAAAGGGCTATAAAACTTTTATTAGGACACACTTATATTTTTAGTTGGAATAATATTTTGATGTATTAATTTTAGTTTTATTACTCAATTGACATTAAAAAAAGGTTTCATTGCTTTATACATGCAATTGATTCCAAATCTGTCTCCTTCTTGCTGACTCAATGCTTGCAGGTCATTACAATTAAAAAACCTAAAATCGCACTTAGTTCAAATTTGGAGTTGCTACAGACTATCGGAGCAGTGACATATTATTTAGTGGTCTCTACGTTTTATTGTATTTCTGACAGGTAATTTTGCTTAGTTCGTTCACAACAATCAACGGATTTACTTAATGTTGAATTAAACCGAGTTTACTTTACACGGTAATATTAGCATCTCCTTAAAAAAATATATCCATACTCTAGAATATCGAATATAATTTTTGTACAACATCAACACACAATTTTGGATATGTAACCACGTCTTGATGGGAAATAAGTTTCAAAATATTCTGGTATTCTCATATTTTACCTACCATATAATTAATGTGTGACGTCCACTTCAAACATTTATCAAGAAAAATACCTAAAAATTACACCTTGATTTTGCAAGGGAATTCCTCGCGGTTAATGTTATTGTTTCACCAAAATTGAGTCTTCTTTTCGCGTGAATAAACATACAGTGGCTACAAAAAGTATTTGCACACCTACGATTTTTGTTATTTCCAAAAGGCAAATGAAATAAATTATATCGTACTGTCTTATATTTTTTTGTTAGTCATTTTAGATACATATTTTATAGAAAAAATTATTTAATTATATTTATGTTTGCCAAAAAAAATTAAAAACTACATTTTAAAACACAAAAAGTATTTGCACACCAAACAATATTCTTGTTTGTTTAATTAATAAATCCGTTCAAAGGTTGATTTAAAATTTTAAATTAGAAATAATTATGTTTTGGTTCCAATTCAGTTGTTAGCAAGATTAACATGGCAAAAACAGCAGAAATTTCAAACACAATTCGCTTTAAGGTAATTAAATTGCGGAATAACAAAAAAAGTTATCGGCAAATCGCTAGTATCTTAAATATGAACATGTCCACGGTGCGATACATCATTAAAAGGTACGAAGATAGGGGAACTATTGAAAATAAACGAAGAACCGGTAGACCTAAAGTGTTAAATGAAAGACAAAGAAGAGGCATTGTTCGTCAGGTAAGGGCCAATCCATTCACAAGTGCGGGCGAGTTGGCGAATATGGTCGCGACAACATCTCAGCGAGTGAGTGAAAGCACTATAAGGAATGTTTTGCACTTGACAAATTATTACGGTAGAACTGCTAGGAAAAAGCCATTCATTAGTGAGAAGAATAGAAAAAAAAGACTAGAGTTCGCAAAGAAATATTCAGGCAAGTCAATAGAATTTTGGGAGAATGTGCTCTTCACTGACGAAAGTAAATATAACATTTTTGGAAGTGATGGCCGGCAATATGTTTGGCGAAAGGTAAATGAGGAATTTAAAAATCAAAATATAATTCCGACAGTGAAACATGGGGGAGGCAACGTGATGGTTTGGGGCTGTGTTTCTGCAAAAGGTGTGGGTAAACTTGTGTTTATTGAAAAAAATATGAATGCTCGAATGTATGTAGATATTCTGCGCCAAAATTTGGGCCAAAGTGTTCGTAAGTTGGGTATGGAAAATTCATTTTTATAACAACACGACAATGATCCGAAACACACAGCGAGAGTTACAGAGGAGTGGATGCTCTATAATGTGCCAAGGAGACTTCACACACCTCCTCAATCTCCAGATGTGAACATCATTGAACATATTTGGCAAATGCTACACGTTAGAATACGAAAACATACAATTTCTAATAAAGATTCACTGAAAAAGGCTTTACTAGAGGAATGGGATAAAATAAGCCTTGATGATATTAAACCATTAATTTGTTCGATGCCTAACAGACTCAAGGCTATAATAGAAGCCCAGGGATTAAATACTAAATATTAAAATTAATTTTTTTATTAAATTTTATATAGAATCAAGATGTGTGCAAATACTTTTTGTGTTTTAAAATGTAGTTTTTAATTTTTTTTGGCAAACATAAATATAATTAAATAATTTTTTCTATAAAATATGTATCAAAAATGACTAATAAAAAGATATAAGACAGTACGATATAATTTATTTCATTTGCCTTTTGGAAATAACAAAAATCGTAGGTGTGCAAATACTTTTTGTAGCCACAGTATTTTATAAATTTTCAGCCCGAGATAGAGTTTTTGCAATGCCAATTTTTCAACATAAACAGTCCTTTCTAATTAGTCTTTATAGTAGTGTGGGTTTTGGTCAGTAACTTAAAGGTAATTGTCAATTCGATTGAGAGGCAAAGCAGTAAAAATAAAGCTCTCCATCAGGAGAGACAATACATAATGTAACCTCATATTAATTATGTTGAAAACTTGATACATACCAGCAATAAATGCCGCTAATTTCGTTAACGTCCATTTTCCGTAGCTTCTTGGTGAGACTAATATCATGTTTCCTTCAGTTATTTGAAGCACTCGATGAATCTTAGTTAAATTTTCCATTACTTCAACTATGAGTGTTAATTCTAACGGTTCATATGTTGAGTTGTATTGAAGAAGAAACTGAAACAAAAAATTTCTTACTGAATCTTACCTTAATATTCATTGCTACAAATAAATTAAAGAAAGTTGACCTTCTAGCATTTCCAAGAACCCTATTTAAGAATCAATCAATCAATTATCCTGTAAAAAGAATCAACTTTCCCAGTTTTACTTCAAAGGAAGTCGTGGTTCTGTCTTCAAAATATTTGAGTGAGGTCGCCCTTCAAGTTAATTACTTCTTTACTTTCTGTTACCGAGAATCTCGAGAAATTATTGCAATAGCACATGCTCAAACACTTTTTCATCAGTTTGTAAGTTGTTGAATGTAAGTTCGTGACGTGCCGAATGGTAAACTCCAATTTTTTTCTTTGTTTAGGTAAAAAATCTAATAATTATTGAAATTATGGATTATAGATTGATATATCTTAAACATCCAACCTCATTGCTTTCAGAACTTAATGAAAAGATTTACATAAAACTTCTTCAGAAAACCTAAAATATGTTTTTCGGTACTCAATATCAAATATTTAATACGATCAAATTACATCTCGCCAGCAGGTTGTGTATAATTTTTGTATGCCCACTCACATGTTTAGGTATATACGAAGTGAGGAGAAAACCGTTAAAGACGTTGCGATAAAATTGAAATTAGAGTAAACTAAGAATAAGAATAAGAAAAAGAGGACTTTTAGTTTACATTTATTTTCATTAAAAGCTTCTTGTACGGTCGTTGCTAAGCCAAAACAAAACATCAAATTTAACATTCTGCGATCTTCTGACTTCGAGTTATCAGACCATTCAAATACTAAGTAACATTTATTTCTATTCAACCAAATGCAAATATACAAACTCAGGTCGCCCAAGTAATGATACCTCTGAAAACTGACTCACCAGAAAATTGCACGAAAACAAAATCCTGTTATTATTACTTATATATTACTTACTATATTTAATAAATCGTATAAGGCATGGTAGTCCGATATGGATTCGTAGTTTCTTTCTTTGCTCATAAGTAATGTCTTTCTGAAATCTCCATACATTATCGGGTTTGCCATAACTCTAGGTAATAACTCTTCTGGTATTAAATTCCGGACTTCTTTTTCAATTAATTCATCCACATACCTTCGTTCCTGCAAGGTAAAAATTAATAAATAATAATTAGTAAATACGGAAGAGATTAGCTGAGCGGTTAGAGAATACTGGATTCCAAAGCGGAAATCACGGGTTCTAATCTAGCTGCTGGCCCTTTCTCTTCTTACAGTAAGGAGCTTCTTACAGTTCACTCACCGGTGATGGACAGTGTAGTCTGTAACGAGAGAACACTGTCCGCAGGCCGGCTGTTCACTTAAAAAAAACTCCTGTGCCAATAACCTCAGATGTTAACACGCCTTAAATAAATAAATAAATTAATTAATTATTTTTAACAACGCTAAAAAAGGGACAATACTGGTTCATCCTTCACTAAATCCAAAGTCCAAGAATATTATACAGACCTTGACACCAGAATGTGCAGGAAGTATTCGATTATTTTGAGGGTTCAGACCGTTTACTTAGCATTTTCGAAACAGGGAAAAGCGAATCTGATTTCAGTTACGAGAGAGAATTAATGCCGTCTTAAAGTTTGTTTCTGGCGGAAATAAAAACACAAATATTATAATTAAGTTCCGTTAGGTTGCAAACTCGGATGAAGTCTCTGAGATTGAATCTACGATTTCTAATTTAATTTTTAAGCCAGAGAAGTTCCTAAGCACCGAATCGCGTGATGTAATAAATATTCTTATACATGAAAAATAAGGCAAAAATAAATAATTGCAGACAGAAGATGGTAATCTTTCTGTCAGTATGTCTGACAGGAGAAAGTTAAAATTTTAAATGTGCTACCTGAAAGTGAGAAAAATTATTCTGAATTTGTTTCCAAGCAATACCCCCCCCCCCAGGAGACATCGTAACACAGCTTATCAAAATTTCACTCCAATTTTGAAATGTTGTTTACTCTTTAGAAACGCAAAAATTGGGAGAACGTCCTAAGCATATATAATATGAAAAATGTGCCATAGATTAGCCGAACCCCCTCGTACTCTCGTTAAAAGAGGTGGATAAATTCAGAAAAATCTTTTTTGTTATAAGATATAAGATGTGCTAGAAGTATCTCCATTAATCTGGGACAAGCCTGGAATATTAGCTATGAAGAAAGCCAGTACTCGCTTTAGCTTACATTAACGACGTTTGAACTAGATATGTATCTGCAAATAGGCTACATATATTCGTGCACTTAGGGGATGCAAAATATTTTCCTACCCTTGATAAAGCATTCTGTAAAATGGGATCGAAAGTAGATCCGTGAGATTGACAGAAGACAGCTTTCATCACTCGATTTGGGCTTTTTCTACTTAATGTTTACCAAGTCAAGTAAGACTAGGTATAGCACAAATATGTTTTCACACTTCTCGTTGACAGCTATAGCGATGAAGTAAAAGGGGATGTTGGGAAGATACCACATCACCTAAACTTCGCGCAACTTGCAGAACAAGGTATGTGGATGCACACGAACAATACGACTTCCCAACCAGCTTCAGTGGTTTTAGAATCAGAAGATTGCGATTATATCAGCAAAATTGTTATAACTGAATTCTACACAAATATGTAGAATATCAAAAACATGCCACTGTTTTATAAAAAATAGAAAATGAACATCAAAAAGAAGTAAAAGAAGAGTCACCAATATTTAAGATAAAATAATTACATGTCAATGCTGTCTAGTGACAATTTTTAAAACTTTTAGAGAAATGTAGTTAAAACTTTCCGTTAAAAAGCGTGAGAATCCATTTCTATAAGTTGTTTGGTCTGTTACAACAAATTAAGTTACTTTTAATGTGAACTTATGGAAATTAGCTTAAAGAAATTAAAGAACTTAAAGAAATTTAATCGCATAAGGGCTTCAATGAACAAAAAAAAATATATTACCACATCGTTTATTAATTTATCAGAGACGGTTCGTAAAAATTCATTCCTCCACACTCTAAATAGCTGGAAGGAAGTTCTATAAAGATTTGGTGTGATAAGAAACAACCCATCAGCCATGCGAGCTATTTCGTATATATTAAATGTGTAATGCATCTTTGATGGCACTTGTGGTAGTTTTTCCGGTAATACCTGAAAGAAGAGTAAAAAAAACTGATCAAATGGTAGTAGATAACATTTTCACTTGTTTTTTTTGTAAATTTTCGTACTTCCAATTGAACAAATATTTTAAACTTGAATGTATATTTTTCTTATCTCCCACCAAATATTTCACCAAAAACCAAGGGATTTCGGGGTATAGTATCTAAAAGATGCCCACTAGGGATGGGGAGGCTGCTCCCTGTCAAATTCCATTATCGTCTAATTCCCTAAAACACCCTAGGAACTGTAAAAATTCTTGAATGTTCCCTATCCTCCCGATGGCCAAAATTTTTAAACGATTTGATGGTATAGCAGTCCGTATGCAAAAGAGATGGGGAAGCTGTTCTGAAGTTGGTGCCAGAATTGGGTAGGGCATGCAGGAAGGATTGATTTTGATGTAGTACCACGTGAGCTACTGAAAAAGAGTGAAGGTATAAAGCAGAGTATATTCATAACTGCCTTAAGAAATATGTACAGTGGGTCAGTTTCCTCGGTATGGAATCCTTCCGGTACGACGGATACATTTAGTGTTGACTGTGGTGTGCGGCAAGGCTGTCCGCTTAGCCCCCTCCTGTTTGCATTATTCATAATTGATTTAGAGAATGAATTAGATGCTGGGGTTCTGCTGGGAAGGCAAGTCATTAAAGCCATACTATATGCTGATGATATAGTTATTGTGGCTGAAAATCCGCAAGCCCTTCAGAAGAATATTTTAAAGTTGGAGGGGTATTGCAATAAATGGAATCTCCAGGTAAACCTCGATAAATCTAAAGTGATAGTTTTTCGCAATGGAGGCAGACTGGTAGAGAGGGAGAAGTGGTCTTATAAGGGCAGGCAAATAGAAGTAGTGAATAGATATACTTATTTGGGAGTTGTATTGACTTCTAGACTTTCCCTAAAACCTCACTTTGTGGAAAAATCTTCCTCTGCTAAAATGGCACTAAATGTCATATGGAAAAGAGCTGCCGCCTAGTATGTCACTGAATGGGAAACTTCATATATTTAACGCTGTCTCTCGCTCAATTTTGTGTTATGCTGCCCAAGTGTGGGGATCAGAAGAGTTCTATGAAGTGGAAAAAGTTCTTTTATTCTTTATTAAAAAATTGTTTGGTCTGCCCAATTACTCTCCAAGTTACATTCTTTATCTAGAGACCGGTATTCTCCCTATTTTTCTTTACTCTCTATCTTTAAATAGCCGGTATCTGGTGAAAGTGTTAAATATGGAACGAGAGCGACTTCCGCGCCTTGTTGCAGAGGAAACATTGAGAGTAGGAGTTTCATGGGTCGTTCACTGGCGAAATTTAGCTGAAAGCACTGGAGTTCCATTGAGTTTTGAATTAACGGAACGAGAGAATATTCATTTACAGTTTCATTCCATAATTTATAAACTGAGGGAAAACTTTCCCGGCCAACAATTGGAAAGAGTATGTGCTTCCCACCGTTATGGTATTTATAAGCTGCTTAATCATGAGGTAAAGTGTGCTGATTTGACTAGTAGAGATAGTGACCATGTTAGGATTGCTGAGATTCGATGGATATTAAAGTTGAGGGCTGAGCTGCTGAGTCTCAATTACAAGCCATATAACCAGCTAGCTGAAGAAGGAGAGTGTTCCCTTTGTAACTATAGGGTAAACGAGGACATATTTCATTTTGTGGGACAATGTCCTATTTTTGCTTCCTATCGGTTGTCGGCATTTGATGAAAGATTCCTTTCTTTTAATGAATTTATTAACATATTAAATGGTCCAAATTGGTCTCCTCTAATTAAATATGCAACTGCTGCCTGGCAATACAGAAAAATTGTAAATAACGAGTTTAATTTTTAATTTTTAATGCACAGTTATAAGGATAATGAATTGATAAATTATTCTCTCACTTTCTCATTTATTTCATTTATTTTAATTTGTACAGAAGTGAATATTTATTTTAATTTAGAACTGTTAACCTTTCTCATTTTTTATTTTTAGTCATGTAAAACAATATATTTAATGTAAGATAATTTTTTTTTTTTTTTTTTCCCCCTTTGGTTTGAAACCAGGATTATGTATCCCCACCCCGGCAGACGTGTAAACATGCCGTAATAAGTGTGTATTGAGTAACAGTATTGTATGTATATATATACATACTAGTATACTAGTCATACATATATATATATATATATATACAGGGTGTCCCAAGCTATATGGATAACGACTTTTTCTCGGAAACTAAGATAGCTAGAAAAAAACTAAAAAATACGTGTTCCCTTAGTTTTTTGTTAGGAATCCAAATTTACTTTGCAAATTTTTTTCGGTGCTTCCAGAAGCGAGATACAGGCACCAACTTCATTTTTTCAAATGGGGAGGTGGGGTTTTTATTTCAGAAATTGATTCCTCTATTTTTTTTAAAGAAAAATTTACAGGAACGGTTTTTTTCTGTGAGCGATATTTTACAAGTTATGAATGAAAACATGATCCTTATAAGAAATTTCAAAATGATAATATTATAACGGTTTTTTGATTGAATAAGAAGAAAAGTACTATTTTATCATAAATTTTACTCCTCATTAATATTACAGATCATGCTCGAAATGGCCTCCACCATTAGAGATGCATAGACATGCACTTTCCTGCCCCTTACTGCCAAAGAAATAGATTCAGCTTTAACCGACTTACAGGCATCTATTATTCTCTGCTTTAGTTCATCTACAGATGCAATCCCGGCTTGATTCTGATACACCTAGATTTAGAAATGCTTTTAGGTAAGCAGAAATAAGAAAAGAAAGAAAAAAGTTATGAATAATCACCTTGTTTTTCAGGTATCCCCAAAGGAAATAGTCCATAAGTGTCAAGTCCTGTGAGAGAGGTGGCTACTGAATAGCCCCCGTGTCGATATAACATCAAATTGCCTATCGAGATATCTCTTTACATGCCTCATGGTATTATATCGACATGGGGGATGATTCAGTGGCCATCTCGTTCACCGGATTTGACACCTTCGGACTATTTCCTTTGGGGATACCTGAAAAACAAGGTGATTATTCATAACTTTTTTCTTTCTTTCCTTATTTCTGCTTATCTAAAAGCATTTCTAAATCTAGGTATCAGAATCAAGCAGGGATTGCATCTGTAGATGAACTAAAGCAGAGAATAATAGATGCCTGTAATTCGGTTAAAGCCGAATGTACTTCTTTGGCAGTAAGGGGCAATTGGCAGTAAAGTGCATGTCTATGCATCTCTAATTGTGGAGGCCATTTCGAGCATGATCTGTAATATTAATGAGGAGTAAAATTTATGATAAAATAGTACTTTTCTTCTTATTCAATCAAAAAACCGTTATAATATTATCATTTTGAAATTTCTTATAAGAATCATGTTTTCATTCATAACTTCTAAAATATCGCTCACAGAAAAAAACCGTTCCAGTAAATTTTTCTTTAAAAAAATAGAGGAATCTTTATCTGAAATAAAAACCGCACCTTCCTATTTGAAAAAATGAAGTTGGTGCCTGTACCTCGTTTCTGGAAGCACCGAAAAAAATTTACAAAGTAAATTTGGATTCCTAACAAAAAACTAAGGGAACACGTATTTTTTAGTTTTTTTCTAGCTATCTTAGTTTCCGAGAAAAAGTCGTTATCCATATAGCTTGGGACACCCTGTATATATATATATATATGTATGTATACCTTATTTCAAATAAACTTGTTATTATTATTATTACCACGCGAGCTACTAAAAAAGAGTGAAGGTATAAAGCAGAGTATAAACATATCGCGTCGTGGTAAGTGAATGAGCGACCAAGGATGCATTGTTTGTTGGACACTGGAGATAGTGTCTACAGCTAGACACTAGTTAGATAGTTATGTATTAGAACATTGTGAGCACACTACAACCACTAGATCAAATGGTTTACACCGAATCGTTTTGCCCTCCTCCACATCACTGAACGCTGTGCGTGTGAAAAGATTTTCCTTGGAAGGATAATATCTCTTACTGTTGTACCTGTATTACTCTTACGATTTCATCTAAAATAAGCGGCTGTAGACTTCCTTCTTCTTATGTTTTGAAAGGAAGTGGAATGAACTCCCACAGACTTCTAAGTGTAATTAAATAGGACAAGTGGATCACAGGGGCATGAGCCGAGTGGCCAACCTTCAGAATCTTCCTACTAATTCTAGCAATACTCCCATTATGGAATGCGCAAATATATTAGTTACGTACCTTCAAAATTTTACTAGTTATCTGAACCAATTCTGGTACTAAGTTTCTAACGTCTTGGTCAAACTGCGATGTATGATGTTTCAACATCATATTAAATATATGTTCAATGCGGTCTTTGTTAATTGGTTCAGTGTAAAAAATCGAAAAAAGCGACAAGAGGCGCCGGTCAATTTTTGCAGTTTCACTATTCCAAGTTACAGTACCAAATATCACTAGAAAAAAAACCATCAAATTCAATTATTAAATCACAACAAAATCTGATTGAAAGCGATTACACAATTTTCACTTTCTGCATTGGTTATAATTATAACCAATTCGGAAATTCAGGAAAAAAATTAGGAGGTATATAAATAATTCTGTATACTGTAATTATACTATTTATCCAACTGCCAGTAAAGAAGATTCGAAGATCTATTTTCAAAAATGTCTACTTTTCTCAAAATTGGAACTCTAGTCACTACAAATTACTGCACTTTTCAACATGATTTCCTCCCACCTTCTGATGGTAATAATCAGAGTTTAAGGGAAAAAAAGGAAGGCGAGAAACTAGCTTAAGATAAAAACTTGAATTCGCTTTCAGACCCAAAACATTATTTACTGATTCACTTCTTGAATGCAGAAAGTTCTGAAAGAATTAAAAAATACAAACGATAATTGAAAAGGCGGTTAAAATTGAAATATATACGGGATTCCAGGTTTTAACAGCTTATTTTCATAAAACGTTTCGTAACTGAACTAGAAAAAGTCTAAATAAACACAGGTTTCTGTTACTTTTTGCATATTTACAAAAACGGCAAACTTTTTCAAAAATGTATTGAAATAATGTAGTTAGAATAAAAGGATCTCGATTTTACGCCAAGAAAAAATTAATTTATCTTTACAAGTGTCATGAGATGAACATTTCTTTAAAACTTGCCTTCTAAATGTGCTATTTGGCGATTATTTTAATTTTTTACTAAACCTATCTTGTAGGATTGATTTAATGAATTTAACTTGCAATAAACAATTAAAATAATTTAAAAATTCTTTCCAAAATGATCTAAAAAAGAAGAAAGTGCTCTGCACTTTAGATTTTTTGCCCAATGATAGAGAAGTTTTGTTGCAACACTGACAACTTCTAACTCACACAGTACATGTGTGATCCAGAGATGTAGCTGCACAGCTAGTTGAGTTTAGTGAACTCACAAACAAAATCCAGCACCCCTTTATTCTCAATCATCTTAACCAGCCCTGGATGGACACTCTTTAAAAGTCGGAATACCGTCCATTCCACGAGCTTGACGTTGCGAGGCTTGGATGCTTGAATGGAAAAATCTAGGCAGAGCAAATAAAGGTTCTCCCAGGTTTAAGAAGCTATTGATTTTTGTTCAAGTTAAGGAGCATAAAACTCGTCAAATCCTTTAAAAAAAAAAAACAACTTTCTAAAGATCTAAGCTCTCTATAGCATTAAATTTCTGAATAAATGCTTACAGAAATTTTTACAGTGTCTCCAATGTACGGTAAAATCATCCGTGCTGTGTCTTTCTATTAACACTTTAAGAAAGGCCAGGGCTTCTTGCGACCCATAAGTGTCGACCTAAAAAAAATTTTGTTAGTTATATTTTTATATTGCACGATTTGGAAATATATAATTGCTTTTATTTTAAACATAGCGTGTTTGTGTCAATTATTGATACCACGTATTACAATATTATTGATACTACGTTCATTTAATTCAATGAGGTGGGCAGAAAAGTATAATGAGCGAAGCGTTTTTTTGGGGTGCTTTTTTGAGATCAAACAAGGTGGAGAGTTGTCATAACGATTCGTACCCTCAAAGGGAGTTAAACGGGTCAGGCATCTGACACCATCTCTTTTTAAAATTTATCTAAAGAAGAATTCGGAGTATGGACGGCAAATAACTTAGCTCCTTTCTTTATGCATACTTTTAGGTGGTGGTGATTTGGAGATTTAGATTTTTTTTAATGTGGAGTTTATAATTACAAATTGGAAAATTCAATACGAACAATGGGGCATGAGAATTAATTTTCTCAAGACAGGATACATAAAGGAGGTTCGAGGAAATGTACAAGAAAATTTGGAAGAAAGGCTGTCAGACCAAAAAAGCTGTAAGAATGCTTCACTACATCATATGGTACACCAGTATACATCGCGAAAACAAATAAGAATTTTCTGTTCTATGGTCCAGGAAATTCTATAATATGTATCTGAGTCTTGGACAATGTCACCAAATCTAATATTAGAAAGACAATGCTTATGAGATAGACTATTGGCAGAGACGTCTGAGGAAAATAATGGCGGACAGGTAAAACATGTGGTTAAACTAGAGTCAAAGGGCATCCAGAAAAGATTTATACAAAAAGTAGTGGCAAGAAGTTATGTATCTGGCATGAGCGACAAATTGCCACAGTCGGATGGAGTAAAGGGTTAGCAATTGGGTCGCTCTGGAAGAAGACAAAGAGGTAGACCGGACGCATTGGGAGAAAGTGACAAAGGGGGAGAGTTGGCTGAGGAGACAGCAAACCACTTGAGGCATATCAAGAATAACGCCATTAAAATTGTGTTTTTATTTTTTTTAAGGTGCGATCATATCCGAGGTCATTGGCGCTTACCTTTTTTCAGTGTACTGCCAGTACCCTAGCAGACTTTTCTTATAACAGACAAGCTGCACATCACTGGACAGGGAACTGTAAAACGCTCCTAGGAACAGAAAATCTAGTGGCCAGTAGCTGGATTTAAAACAGGGATACCCACGCGAGAATCAAGCACGCTAACCAGTTACCTAATCTCTTTCCTAAAATACATTTATAAAATATACAATCTAAGAAATAATAATAATTCACACTTGCAGAGAATGGATTAGTCAAGTGGTTAGCGTGCTGGATATATATATACATATATATATATAGAGAGAGAGAGAGAGTGAGAGAGAAATAGTACTATTAGATATCTGAAGTAAATTTGCCGATTCGGAGCACGAGAATTGCAGTAAGCAGCATGAAACTGTTAACTTCTTATTACCCACTCAAAAACTGGTATAACTCACTTTAGGTGCATTCAAATCGTCGATACATATAAATGTGGGCACATTGTACAACCTTTCATCGCATCTCGATAAAACTGATCGGAGTGTACCTGATACGATCTTAGCAGTTGTGCTGTAAGAAAATTTTGAGAGCAGTTGTCTCTGAAAAAAAAATTGGTATCAGTTTATAATTCCTAATTTGTATGGAAAGTATCTTCTAATAATGAGTAACTATCAAATTCAACAGCAGAACTTGTAAATATCATTCATTTTATCCATTGTGTTGCTTTTGTTTCCAAAACAAAAATAAATCAAATAAAGACAAATGAAAATAGTAATAAATAAACAATAGAAACTATTCAATAAAATGCAGGTAGCTGCACTCAGGGCCGGATTTAGATGAAAAGAGGCCCTAGGCAATACCACTTATCACCTCCCATTTTTAAGTTTGTACATTACATGAGAGATAATAAAATACATCACTACATTGATACATCACTAAAACAGTGTTTTAGTGTTCACTGTTTTTAGAATAGTGTAATTTTACCAACAATTTTAATGAAGGCCCCTCTTGATCTTGAGGCCCTAGGCTGAAGCCTAGTTAGCCTATAGGAAAATCCGGCCCTGGCTGCACTGTGATAATTATTAAAAATACAACGACAATGCTGAGATGATCAGTAATTTATTAAAGAATAGAGCAAATGTGTAATGAAGGAAAAGTAAATTTATTGTAGCGGCGGCCGACAGGAGTGCGATGTTACATATATTGGAAAACCATATATGCTTCTCTTTTTTGTTGAGGTTTACATACTTTTTGAATAAGTTAACCTCAGTGGCATTTGAATTTTGGATTTTTTGTCTCTACAAAAAATGAAGGTTATAAGCGCTAGGAGAAAGCCTTTCATCTTTCTTCGAATTGAGTTTCAAGACTTCTCGTGGAAACGACGGTCTGAAAATGCTAGAGCAGTCAGCTGCTTCGGCATTTTATCTTAAACCATTTGCAGATTTATCGGTGTGGTCGTGGTACCAAACAGACTCAGGAAACCGTGCAGCAATCGTAGTAATGCAGTAAATAAACAAAATTTTCAAGAGTGGATTTTCGGCACTTACAATGAAAACTAAAGTTAGGAGCGCATAGTTTTATTTGTTAGGCTTTATAATTTACAAAATTGAGATGATTGGCGTAAGTCTCTTCTGACTGATCATTGGACAAATGCCCTTGATCAGAGACTAAACTGCAGAGGCTCCTAGGGGAAAAAATAAAAGAGGATCACCAGATTTCCAACTAGGTCCTTACTACAACTAACTAATCTTCCACTATAAATGTAACGTTAAGAAGTTTCAAGTATTTTAAAACTTCAGGATAATTTTTTTTATTGGCCCATACCACATATCTTTAATCTATTAATACAATAAATGGCACGACATATTCACCCTTGATTTTATATTGTACTTACCTCTTCAACATTTTGACCTTTCATGAATTCCTTCATAGTGGCGGTTTTCGATGAACATGATTCACCAAGCAATATTGCAGGACGTTTGGCCTAAAACAAAACAAAATTATTTTATATAGATACTTCGCCCCCTTAAATTGGGTCCTTATTATAACATAAAATTCCATCATAATTATTTTACTAGAGGTACAGCCTGTTGGATACCTAAAAAGCTATGCCACAGCGTTCCCATTAGCCCTATTGATCGTTATTGTCTGATAGCTCTTTTATCTACAACTTAAATATATCCGTTAGCAGTGGAAATAGCGTAACAGAGTTTCGTGCGCATACATATTAACTGTATGTATGTGTGTTTTACAGATTATCTTACTGAAGACGAGAGAGCTTCGTAAATGGAAATCTCTATTGGTTCTCCAATCGCAAATTTGTTAGTCTGCAGTGATGCACTTTTTTATCTTAGTATATTAATATTATTTACCTAATTTATTTTATTCTAAAAATGATATGTAATTTCTTCAACAATTATTAATAACCAGCTGATAATAGATTCTATTCTTGTCCGAAAATTTGAATGTATTTGCAGGGAAAGGTATTTATCTTCCCCTATTCTAAATGCAATGCTTTACAGCTCTGGCGTTACTGCCTAGTCTGGGCGCTGTCATCCAAAAAAAGTTTCCTCAACGGTCAATACGTATTAATTTATTCAGCCAGAGTCCACCATATCGATGCACTCAGCACAACCGATTCTTTATCAGTGATCCAGCAATCTCATTCAAGATCTGCCTTCTTTTCTTACTCCCATAGGGTTGCTTACACACTCCTTAGGAATCTTGTAACTTCTATTATAAACTAATGCCCTACCCATCCTAGAAATCTGTTTCAGCGACTATTAAGAAATCTATAAATCCTTGAATCCTTAGTTCCCAATTACAGAGTTTTCTTCTAACATTTTCCTACATAGATTCTTATCTTCTTTTAAAATATGGAAATCTTCAGCTTATCCTTTATTTTAAAGACTCAGCACCCGGCGCTAAATAAGAACCGGTCTAATTAGGGCCTTAAACAATATAACTGATTTCCTTAGATTTAAAACTACGCATCTTTAAATAAGTTATTGTCATTCTGAGATACCCGAAGCCCTGTACTTTTTCGAATCTACAACTTCAAATTGAAAGAAAAGAAGATCAGAGAAGATCGGGTATCAGAACGTAGCCACCACAATCTAAAAAAAAAAGTAAAAGTAAAGTAAAGTAATCGCCTATTTCTTCAGGCGGGGCTTAACGTCCAACTACCATTTACTAGGTGCCGTGGACGGAGGCGAATAGCAAACGTACTTTACTATTTCTCATTTAACCATTAAATAAAATCCAAGACCTAATGACCGGGAATCGAAACCAGTACCACAAAGCATATTAGCTTTGCAGGTCTCGCCTCTTAACCCGCTCGGCTACCGTGGCGCCTCACCACAATCTATTTACTTACATACGTTTATCTTTAGCGCCATATAGTTAGCAGACGATTACACTTAGCCTCTTTTATGCATGTTCTTTTCTGCATATGTATATTGTTCTCTCTTCTTTTTTTTTAAAACTGCTGTTCGAAGATAGTGTGTGAGAAAAATTTACCTTTTTCATTTGTTGTAACAGCCACAACGTTTTGGCGTTCGACCACAAACAGATAAATAAATCATTTGCACAAACATTTTGCAAGTGAGTATATGGTTTTGCTAAATTTTTCCATGGTCTCCAACACTTATGAGTTGCATCAACATAGTAGTCGTAGAAGGTTGGGTACCGTACTGGATAAGTATCTGCAAACAAAAAAAAAAAAAAATTAAAAACAAAATTCGAAATATTTCTCTAAAATTTTAAGCTGCCCGAATAAATCGGGTAGTAAATTTTTACACTTTACATGCAAACCATTTCAAATAATTAAAACAAAAATTTTTAAAGTTTTTAAAAAAGATTTTCAATCAAGAATTCCTTTGACTGCTAGCGTGCACGCATGCTCTCAGCAATAGCTCGCTTATACCATTTTTTAGCGTGTGCTGGCACTAGCTATTTTTAAGGCTAAATGCATTCTCCAGAAATTAGGCTAACCTGGCTAACTAGGATGATACGGTTCCGGTGAGCACTGCGCAGAATTTAATAGTCATATTTAGCTGAGGAATTTTGTTTGAAAAATCAAAAAGCGTCTCCAACCGTCTTACAATCCTAGCAAAGCGGAATTCTCAGGGAGAGCGGATAATTGGTTTTATCCTAGCAAACACCCTATTATTCTGTCTGGGAAGTTTATCTAATTTGTTTATCTAATGTCTGGAACAGTGATGGAAGAAGAAAAAAAAAAAGTCTAGGTCATGATGGGAAAAGAAGTTAGGGAAGCTAGGCCAGTTTCGGATTCAAGATAAGAACAAATGGAGGTCAGCTTGAGTTGAGAGGACCTACGTAACGTAAAACACATTAAATATCAAATAAATAATATAAATAGAAAAAAAAGAAAAATGAAGACTAGATATTTTTTCTGAAGTACATTCTTTTGCTACATTCTGGGTCCCATCCAATTTTGTAAACAATTTTGAAGAATAAATGCTTACTTAGTGGAGCCATCTCGTTATGTTCATCCTCGAACGGGCTGTAACCTGTAAGTTTTTTTACAAAACTGTCTAAAACCAACTGGCTATCCTGCATGAGGACTGCCCCAAATGAATAAAAAATTGCGATAATAATGTATGCTTCTTCCACTTCCTCCAGGGGTATCTCCTCGGTTTCAGTTTCTTCGGAACTTTTTTGCGGCAGAAACATTTGAGGCGGAAGTAATGCAATAAGCATTTCACAAAATTGATTTATCTAGAAAACAATAATAAATAATAATAATAATGGATTTAACAAAAATTACGTAATTATGTAAAAACTTATAACGTTAAATTAACTGTTACACCAAAATATTTTTTTTATCAAAATTTGTCGATCTAAAGTTGTTCACTTGTTTATTCGATGAGTTATGGTTTTAATAAAATTATTTTCAGATGCTCTACAATCAAGTAAAGAGGCAATAAAACAAATATCCATTAGTTGGAACATCTTAAAGAAATCTAGGAAAGAAATGAAATTCCTAAAATTATTAATAAAATTACTTCTTTTTAGTTTTGTAGTACTTCCTATGGTAGTTCAGATTTGGAGTCATCAGCCTCTCTTCTCTCCATCCAGCATTAGCGGAAGATTAGTTCTGAAGAAAAATGTGCGTTCTGTCTGAAAAGTCTTTAGAGAGTTCTTCCAGCTTCCTACGGCTTTGTTCATTCCATAAGGTGCAAGGAGCTCTCCAAGGTAAGAAGCACATCGTTATGTAAAATTTATAGCTTGTTCACTGCACTCTTACTAGCGTTAGATGTAGGGAAATAGAAATTAAAATAGAGATAAGATATGATGCTTGTAACACTTATAAAGATTATTCGTAAAGATAACAGAGATCTGGTTCCGCGAGAAGAGTCATCATAGCATAGAAAAGGGGTTGCACAGAGCAAATCCATATTGACATTATTGGTAAAGTTTATTGCGCAACTGTAATAGATCGTTTTACCCAGACGCCCGAAGTGGTACCAGTGGAAAATATAACTGCCGAAGTTGTTGCCCTAGCATTTTATCGAGGATGGATTAGTAGATTTGGTGTACCCAAATATTGACTACCGACCAAGGAAGACAATTTGAGAGTGAATTGTTCCAACACCTCACTAGCTTCCTAGGTACGAAAAAAGTAAGAACCACAAAGGTGTAAGGACCATCCGCAGTCAAACGGATATGTCGAACGGTGGAATCGAGCACTGAAGTCTGCACTAGTGGCTCATTCAGATACCAGCAACTGGACGGAAGTACTACCTATTGTGCTATTGGGCTTACGTACCACAATTAGGAAAGATACAGATTTTAGTGTAGAGGATCCGTATATGGGACAAACTCTACGTTTACCGGGAGAATTTTTATCGCCAAGTTCAGGTACGAATGATTTAATTGAGACGGTACTAAAATTAAAAAAGGTGATGTCTGATTAACACCAACTTATTCTGGACCATTTCCCGAGCTCAACAGGACAGACAAGATTTGTACACTTCAACTACCACAGCGACAGACCACTGTGTCGCTAGACCGTGTCAAGCCTGTATTTTTGCTAGTGGACGAGCCGAATACACTAGCACTACCTCCGACCAACGAGCCATCTATCAGTAGATATGGGCGCCGGCTAAAGCCAAATGTAAGATTTATAGACGCAGTTGTTGGGGGGGGGGGTACTGTAGCGGAGGGGCTACTTTCTGTAAACCTATAACAACTGCTTATCGATAGTAACAAAACTATCGTGAGTGGAAGGTTACAAGAAACAGTGAGACCCGCCTTAACCAATCCAGTGCGTTATACGTTGCCGTGGTCTTAACAAATAAGTGGAATAGCACCGTGTAAACTATTATTATCATTAACATTGTAATATTGAACAATTATGTCATTCATATTATATCATTACATATATCATTAAACTATTGTTAGCATATTAATTTCATAGACTTAGTTTTATTTACAAACCACCTCAACATGTCCATTGGTTAATGCTTTAAAAAAAAAAAAAAAGTGCAAACCTTATTTAACCCACATATTTTATTCTGAGCACACGGTCTATCAAGGAAGCCGACATGTTTAATAATGTTTTTTATTATTACAATAACATGTTAATTACATTTAATAATTACAATTTTTGTGTCAATAGAAATTAAAATAGAGATAAGATATGATGCTTGTAACACCTATAAAGATCATTCGTAAAGATAACAGAGATCTGGTTCCGCGAGAAGAGTCATCATAGCATAGAAAAGGGGTTGCACAGAGCAAATCCATATTGACATTATTGGACCCTTTCCACCAGCGGCTGGTAAAGTTTATAGAGTAATAACTCTAGATATTAAAATACATAAATACATGCTATGTAAATAATGCTTTAAGCATTACTCTACTCCAAACTTGGATTTTCTATCGTACACACCATAGAAATGATAAAATTAAAACTACGACAGGACTAACTTTAAAAAAAAAAAAATCTTGTATTATAAAGAACAGATTCATACATCGGCCATCACGAAATACTTCTAATGAAGTAGTCAAAAGCCGACTTGCATCAATCAGAGGAGTCATAAATCTTTGTAATCGTTCTGTACATAAATAAAAGGCAAAGTTTACACAAAAAATAAAATAAATTATACAATTATTGCATCTCCTCCAATAATATTCAAAAATTTGTTGTATAACATTACACATCTGTCTGTCCCTACAAATGATTCAACTTCAGCATTTAATTTTCCTCTCTTTTATAGTTTGGTAGAGTGTACGCGATTCTCTCGTAAGTATAATTTGAGTGTGGATGTGACTAAAATGTAATCTAAAAACCAGTGGATTGTCCAGAATTCAGTCATCATACCTACCCCTCCAAGGGCCACAAATATTCTAAGGGGCTTCTATCATTTCCAGCAGACGGGAAGCTACTGAAGAACAGCAGGTTCGGGGTGAATCAAATACCTCACTAAAGCGGCCAACCAACTGTCTCAAAAGAAGTCAGGCAGGGGATAAATTAGGGTACATCAACATAACGTGAATATGCTATAGCTTTTGATAGTGACTCCTCCACCAAAATGGCCAAAACAATATGAGTCAAAATACGACATCCACTTATCCTACATGGCAAATAAACCTTTATTTAGACTAAAAATATAAGAAGAAATAATGTACTTACTAAACTCAATGTACATTGCCTCACAGCAAATTTTAGAGGCCTGCTACTAAATCTATTGGTGTTAACATCACCATAGAAATCCACAATGGCCGGAATGTATTTATCATAAAATCGGTTTAAAATTTCATCGTCTTTTCTGTGTAACAAAAATTTGGTCCAATAGGTAACATACGGTAGATCTGCATACGATACATTTAAGATACCGATTCTTGAAAGCAAAGCTGGCGATACATGTTCCAGACATCCAGTCTAAAAAGAGGATAGTAAAATTAGAACTCTTTGCCAGTTAAGGTAAGGTAGTTTTATTGCGTTTCGTTAATAACCCTCACTGCGAAAAGCTTGAATCAAAATATATATATATCCTTAGCAAAAATAATTTAAAAACTTAAGTATAAGGGTTGATTAAACGACAAAGGTTCACAAATCAGCAAATGCCCAACATTTCATTCATATTTCTAGTATCATATTTTTTAGAATGTATGCAAGACCCTTGTGCTGGCCTTTTTTCATCCATTCATCCACAAATATTTTTTTGTTAGATTAAAATCTTAATAAAAGATGTATCTCATCATCATAGTATTAAAAAGGCACTTCATTTTAACTCTATTCCAAATTATTCTTGTTATTTATCTGTATTCTGAATAATCATCACATTCACTCGCACATTAAACAGAAAAAGGAAAAGTTAGAGTTGGTCTATTACTGTTGTAATTTGAATTACAGACTCAAAACGAAATTTCAGTCTTGAATTAAATTAAATAATAACAAATAAATAATACTTTAATTATAATTCATTCATTTTCAAACTAATTTAATCTAGTCCCTTTAATTGAGTACTTTTTGTAAAGAAGTTTTATAACCAACTAAAAATATTCATATCTATTTTATACGGATTGAAGATTCAAATTTTGTTCTAACTTCGTGATTCAAATTTAAATACTAAACAGCGCTACATTTTTTTCTATTTTATTGTGCATGTGTTGTGTTTATTGTGCATTCTGTGATTACATAGAATAAAGGAAATTAGAGATCAATTAGAAAAATAATTTGGAATAGACCTAAAATAAAGTTTCTGTTTAATTATGAAGATGAAGTATATTTTTATAAAAAAAAATGTATTATAAATGAAGTGGCCAGCATAAGGGTGTGTAACACCAAATAAATTCTAAAAAATAATGAAAATTAATGCAGTAAAATGATTTAAATGATATCAATGAAGTATTAAAGAAATGATGGGAATTAGCTGATTTGTGAACCTTTTGTCGTTTAATCAACCCTTATACAACTAGCACTGAGATTAGTGCTAATCTCCGGGAGGAGTCTTTGCGGTCTGCCCAGTCTTCCGCTAGGTTTCTTTTATACCAAGAGCTCGATCATACCGTCTCGGTCTTTAGTTTTAATGGTAGCGCAGCTGACACGTTAGGTCTTATTAGCTTCGCTGGTTGTTCAAGTTGCAAGGAGAGCTGCTATACCTGAACTACATGCCGTGGTATGATAGAGATACAGATATCTGTTCATTGTGTAACTCTGGAGCCAAGGAGGACATTTTCCACTTTGTGGCTGAATGTTCGATTCTGAACGAGATACGTCTCCTTTGGCTTGGTCGCCGCTTCTTATCAAGATCTTAGTTTTATTTTTATCTCCAAATGGAGAATTGTAAACCTCTTATATCTTTTGCTCGTCATGCATGGCAATACCGTTATCAATTTGTACAACTTTTCAATTATTAACAAATTATTATTATTATTATTGTTATTATTTATTTTATTTTATTATTATTTTTTTTATTCTGCTTTTGGCTCTAGCTTTTTTTTTCTAGTACTTCTTCATATATGCATTTACTTTTCTTTCTTTTTTTCTCTCTTAATAGCTTGTTTAAATTTTTCTTTTATTTAATGCATTTAAAATCTTTAATTCATTTAAATTCAAAAGAATGTATTTTATTTTTCGCACCAATTTGCTTGTACTTTTTTATGTTTTTTCTATGCTTTTTGTATCAGTTTATATTTTTATGGTATTTGCATGTCTCCTTCCGGCAGACAGATTTATCCATGCCGTATAATACTTATTTAAATTTTTTTTTTTTTATTTATCTAGTAAATAAAGTATTATTATTATTTTTTATTTTTATTTTTATTTTTTGGCGCATCGATTGCTGAAGTCATTAGCGCCTATTATTATTATTATTTTTTTTTTTTTTTTTTTTTTGGCGTATCAACAGCTGAGGTTATTAGCGCCCGGAACTTTTTCCAGTGCACTGCCGGCCTCCGGACAGTGTTCTCTCGTTACAGACAACACTGTCCATCACCGGATAGTGAGCTGTAAGAAGCTCCTAGGAAGAGAAAATCTAAGGGTCAGCTGCTGGATTCGAACCCGGGACCTCCGCGTGGGAGTCCAGTATGCTAACCTCATAGCTAATCCCTTCCCTCCCTTCCCTTATTATTATTATTATTTTTTTTTTTTTTTTTTTTAATGATTTAAGGCGCGTCAACATCAATGGTTATTATTATTATTATTATTATTATTATTATTATTATTATTATTATTATTATTATTATTATTATCATTATTATCACATGATACTTACTTTAACACTAACTAGAATAAGAGCGCCAAATAAATAAAATAATCGCCTATTTTTTTTCAGGCGAGGCTTAACGTCCAACTACCAATTAAGTGCCGTGGGCGGGGACGGAAGCATACGAGGGTCGTTTGAAAAGTCCGTGCAAAGTCAGAGAGATAGCACTACTAGCGCGTATCGAGGTTAAGTTTAGTTAGTAGCATCTCTTGGAAGAACACACACCAAGTTTCAGCCAGATCGGTCTATTTCTTTGTGTTTGGCATTCGTTTGAATCGAGGAAGTCGAGTGATTTTCAAAAAATGGACGAAAAAGAATTTCGTGTGTTGATTAAACACTACTTTACGAAAGGCAAAACGCCTCAGGAGACTAATGAGAAGCTTGATAAATATTATGGTGACTCTGCACCTTCGATTAGAACAGTTTATAAGTGGTTTCAAAATTTTCGGAGCGGCCATATGGGCACAAGTGACGCTGAACGTTCTGGACGCCCTGTTGAGGTTACTACTCCAGAAATCATTGATAAAATCCATGATATGGTGATGGATGACAGAAGAGTGAAGGTGCGTGAGATTGCTAGTGCTGTGGGCATCTCGAATGAACGGGTACATAATATTTTGCATCAACATTTGGACATGACAAAGCTATCCACAAGATGGGTGCCGCGATTGCTCACGCTTGACCAAAAACGAAATCGTGTGAAGTGTTGCAAGGACGGTTTGCAGCTGTTCCAGAAGAATCCGCAGGATTTTAAGCGTCGTTTCGTCACTATGGATGAAACATGGATACATCACTACACTCCTGAGACCAAAGAACAATCTAAACAATGGGTTACCAAGGGGGAATCTGCGCCAAAAAAGGCGAAGACCGTTCCTTCGGCCGGAAAGATTATGGCGACTGTCTTTTGGGATTCGCAAGGAATAATCCTCATCGACTCTCTGGAAAAGGGTAAAACTATTACAGGTGCATATTATTCATCGTTATTGGACCGTTTGAAAACCGAACTGCAAGAAAAACGCCCACGATTGGCCCACAAAAAAGTCCTTTTCCATCACGGCAACGCACCAGCTCACACCTCAGCAGTTGTGGTCGCAAAATTAATGGAAATAGGGTTCCAACTCGTTTCACATCCCCCCTATTCTCCAGACTTGGCTCCCTCGGACTACTATTTGTTCCCCAATATGAAGAAATGGCTGGCGGGAAAAAGATTTTATTCAAACGAGGAGGTGATTGCAGAAACGAATGGCTATTTTTCAGACTTGGACAAATCCTATTATTCGGAAGGGATCAACAAACTAGAGCAGCGTTGGACGAAGTGTATAAGCCTAAAAGGAGACTATGTTGAAAAATAAAAAAGGTTTACCCCAAAAAATTAAGTAGTTTTTATTTTTGCACGGACTTTTCAAACGACCCTCGTACTTTACTTATAAACAATTTTTGCTAATAAATTAAAATAAATTTCAAATAAAAAGTAGTCATAAGCGGGATTCGAACTGGGGATTTCTCACTCTTACAAAGCCACGCTCTTGATCACTAAACCAACATCCGTCCCTTAGAATACGATAGTAAATTTCACAATTTACCTCAAATATGACTAATACGTTGGCATTCAGATGAACCGTCTGATTATTTGGCAATGTAATCAACTTCTTATCATCCACTAGTGAATATACGTTATCTACCCAGGATGGGTCCATCTGACCATCAAATATCAAGTAATACCTGGACAATGCTGATGGGTTTTTGTTAACATATTTCAAGCTTTTAGTGATGTGACCGTCAGTCCACTCATTAGCTGCGTTTTTTATATTAAATAATTCTTCTTTAGCGAAAGCCTGAAAAAAAACAAAATAGAATCAACAAAATAGAAACTAACGAGAGCAACTCATGACATTTTTGCAACTCCATTAACTCTACCTATTTGCGCTCACTTTCTGCAATAAATTTAAACAAAATTCATCTTCCAATTTTATTTTTCTGTATTAAAAGTGTTAACAGTTTATTTTATTAAAAATTAGAAATAAGTTGGAAACATCTGGTGGCTCTGAGCCTCCTGATCTGCTGGTATCTGTGGTAGTGAAAATTCTTATCCACAACTTCAGAAATAGTTATTAATAATTCTAATAAAAATGGCGCTGAACTAAATGTAACAAAAAAAAAATCTTCAGAAGAAGTGAATATTTCGTAGGAAAGGATTCTCATTAATTAATTAACTGAAAAGGTTACATATGTAGTTTATCTCTTGTTTCTGATTTTAGTAAAAGTGGCGAATATATTGGATTTTTTTTTTTTATTATTGGTAATTTATTAATAATGTTGACAAAATAACCGATATTAATGGCTATTGTGCGAATGGGTTGAGTCTCGCTTTTGGTATTTCGAGTAAGGTTGAAAGAGGTATGGTTTTAGTCTGTTTTTTATTTATCTGAGAGAGGCTAGTTTATGTTCAATAGGATGATTATTCTGTTCAGTATCAGTGGACGAGGGCTTTCTGTATAATCAGAATTCTTCGTTTTGTCTCTTCTTTTAAGCGTGATATCCAGGAAATTAAAGGTTCCGTCGTTCTAATATTGGTGAATGAAATTTATGTCAGGACAAAGGCTGTTAAAGTAAGAAAAAAAGAAGTCTACATCTTGTTTGAGTGAGTCGTCTACATATCGTGCGTTACACCGAATGCTTTCTACGTTCAAACATTTAAACTTGACATACGTCCATAATCACAGTTAATTCTGTAAATAAATAGATACAATTGTTTGAGTTGTGGAAAACATAATGTGCCAAGCACTAAATCATTAAATATGATGATAATAAAAAGAAATAATAATAATAACAGAACTGGCCCTCACCTTCGGGTTCACGATTACACGTCTAGTACTGACATCCTGTTCTCCATCAATAGTCGTCATTAGGTTTATTATTAAAGATTTACCAACGAGAGTTGGTCCCACGACGATGGCACTATGATGTCTTTGTAGTAAGCTGTAGAGCTCGCATACTTTATTAACCTAAAAATTAATTAAATTATTTGACGTTTGTGACATTTGTGAAACATTCGATGACATGAACAAAAAATGAATATATTCTTAATGCTCAACTATTTGGAGTTATACTAATTTTAATAATATAAAATTATGAAAAAACACTTCTTCTGCTGCTGCTGCTGAGACTTTTTTCGGTGGGTTAAACAAATTTTTTTTAGATTTAAAAGATTTTTTAGATTTTAGATTTAGACATGCAGGCTGCAAGCACATTACAGACTAGAAGAGTGGAGAACGCTCAGCTATAAACTTGCTGTGAAGCTTTTAAAACTCATGATTATTGCGCAATCTACGACTGTAAAAGTGGAAATAAAAATTATTTTTTTACATTTTATATTTTCACTTCTCGTCCACTACACAGATAAAATATTCTTCGTTCATGTTTATGCTCTAAAAATTATAGTTGTACTAAATAAATATGAGTATACTGAAAAAGGCTAACAAGGTTTAAAAAACAACATTAGAAATAAGGTATTACATACTGACATTGAGAGTCGAAAGAGGAAACAAATAAGAACTTGCAGTTCGATTTCGACCCAAACCTTATTTTCCTCTTACCCTTTCAACTAGAAGAGAATGTGAGTATTATTCATAAATACAACTTGGAAAATATTACCTGAGCAGGAACATAAACATACTGCTTTTCACTTATAACAGATTCAATTTTTTCTGTTAATATAGTATCTTCCAAGTCTACGGGTGGTATTTCTGGGAATAGATGGTTTATTATTAGCGGTATTAAAGTATCTTCAGTCACTTTTGGCGAGTATGTAAATCTGAAATACATAAAAATAAAATAAAAATAAAACATTACATCGCTTCCAGAGAAGGACAAATCAATACTTTCGTGGGCTCGTAAGTATTGCAATTCAATAATCTAAAACTATAGTAGGATAATGCTAGCAAGTTAGTGCACAAGGTCGTCGTAACTCCGGTTAAAACAATTGTGATTCCGGAGGCTAGGCGGCAAGTCAACCCCTCTTCATCGTAGTGTGGACTGTTAACGCAGCGCGTTGTTGTTGCGGCTAACGGGACTCTGACGGCTCGGTGTGTCTCCCCCATCGGCTTCCTTCTTTCTATCTCCCCATCCTTTCTATCCCTTTTCTTTACTCCAAATCCCTACCCAAGCCGAGATGGGGACTCGTGTCGAGGCTGAATGCGTACAGGGGAGTAAAAAATATGTGCTGTAACAATCACCTTGGGTCACCGGGCGAAACCCCATTGTATTGTAGCCTTCCTGTGGCAGTGGGGGTCTGTCACAGGTGACCGTCTATCCCCCGCTTCTCGTGGGAACAAGATGAACACTTACAATCAAAATTTAGTTTGTAAAACAACAGCCAGTGGTGTTCCTCCGGTCACTGAGGAAGGTGCACAGGCTGGAGTAGAACCGAAAGGAGAAAGTGTGAAAGGCCCTAAGACGGATTTGGTGGGACCTCAGGGGAGTGATTCTGGAGGGAGCGGCAACGCAGACCCTCCAGGTAAAGAGGCAGTCGCTGGAGCCTCCCAGAAGTTAAAGGGTATTCACATCACTTCTAGGAAGCCGAGTGGTGCTCAGCGGAGGAAGCTGGCTAAGCTTAAGGTCGCTGAGGCTGGGAAGGAGTGGATTCCTAGGAAAGACTGTAGGGAAAGGGGGAAGGGGCAGAAGACCTTCAGAGTGGTAAACCAGCCAGGTGGGCAAGGAATAATTCCTTCGACCTCCTCGGATGGGGCAGTCATTGGGAAGGAGGTGAGAATCGTTAGTTCTCTCCCTCCCGAAACAAGTCAGACCCCTAAGAGGCCTAGGTCGGAAGTCAGTTTTCCAAGTTCGGCGGTGGCACAGGGTAGCAAGAGAGTGAAACTCCCAGAGGAAAGGCCTATGGGCTCCTTCAGGGGCGCTCTCTGCGCTCAAAAGATGGCCATCGTTCTTGACTCCTATCCGAATGACTTTTTGTCGGAAGAGCAAGCGGATCTCCTTCAGCAGAAATTGGTGGAGGAGATCTGTAGTGAGAAGTGTACTGGCAGCAACGGACCCCAGTTTCGGAGCTGCTTTCTCTCCAAAGGTGCACTCATTCTCGCTTGCGGGGGTGAGGATGCGAGACTTTGGTTAGAGAGGGTGGTTCCGGAGCTCCGGTTGGATGAGGGGGCTAAGCTGAGGGTGGGTCCTGCCAGGGATATCGTGAGGGCGGCTAAGGTGGCTATGTGGGTACCGGGCGCCCTCAAGAATACCTCTCCGTCCGTTATTCTGGACAAACTCCTCGTTCAAAACGACGGCTTGGATATAGCGGAATGGAGGCTCCTAAATAGGAAAATCGAGCCCAAGGGTCAAACTCTTGTGTTCGAAATATCGGAACAGGCCCTGAGTAGATTGAAGGGGACTAACTTCGAGGTTTATCTATGACTCGAGGTAGTCAGACTCAGGGTAGTTTCGAAAACTATTATTGGTGCTGCAGCTCATGAACCCCTCTCCCGAATCGATGGAGGTTGCTTCAGGTGAACCTCCATCATAGTAGGGGGGCGTCTGCAGCTCTAATAAAATTCATCGAAGAAGATATCGCCATAGTCCTCATCCAGGAACCCTGACTGGTACGGGGGCGCATTGCAGGACTTGGCGAAGCAAAAGGTAAGATTTATTATGACCACAACCTTGATAATCCCAGAACATGTATTTTTGTTAGGGAAAATATTACGTCTTTACTGCTAATGGAATTTTGTTTCAGAGACCAGACCGCAATAAAGGTGAAGCTACATATGGAGAAGGAGGCCAGGGCGATTGTCGTGGCCTCTACATATCTTCCATATGACTCTACAGTCCTCCCTCCATCGGAGGAGATGCAGTATCTGACCAACCGGTGTAGAGAGAGAGGACTGCAACTACTGATTGGGTGTGATGCCAATTCCCATAATGAGGTATGGGGTAGCTCAGGAACCAATCAGAGAGGTAAGTATCTTCTGGACTTCATTATTGCGAATAATTTGCATGTTATTAATGAGGGAGAAGAACCCACCTTCCACAACTCTGTTCGTAGGGAAGTGATCGACCTAACTTTGGGAACTAATTTTGTATCGACCCGTGTTAGGAACTGGCATGTGTCGGGGGTCCCCTCACTTTCGGATCACATGTATATTAGGTTCGACATTGGGTTTGACTGTAAGGTGGTGGTTACTTACAGAAACCCTAGGAGAACAGACTGGGACTCGTTTAGACGGGATCTCAGCGCAAACATTGGTACAGTCAACAATAACTTTAGGACCCGGATGCACATTGATGAAGCTGCTGAGAGATTTCAGGGCGTCATCAAGGAGGCCTACTGGGAGAATTGTGCGGAGACAGTGATGACATCTAATAGGAAAGTAGGCTGGTGGAATAACCAGCTGAAGGAGCTCCGCAGTAAAGTTAGGAAACTGTTCAATGTAGCTAAAAGAAGGGGAACATGGAAGGAGTACCGTGAGGCCCTAACTTCTTACAACATAGCCATAAGGAAGGCTAAAAGAGATGCATGGAGAAAGTTCTGTGAAGAGGTAGAGATGACCTCAGAGGGGGCTAGGCTCCATCGCATAATATCAAAAAGTCCAGGGGGTGCCCTGGGTACCATCAGGAACGAGGAAGGGATTTTTACCAAATCGGGGAGAGACACATTGGAGTGTCTCATGAGAACTCATTTTCCCGATTCGAAGGTTATTGTCAGGACAGCATGGTGAGGATACTCTGGGACTCGATAGGTGTCGGGGAACCAAGGAAACCTGGGCCGTGGCAAAAGACTGCACTACCTACAATAAGGTGGTCTGGGCTGTAAACTATTTTAAGCCCTATAAATCCCTGGGTCCTGATGGCATTTTTCCTGCCCTTTTTCAGCAGGGAAAAGATTTAATTACTCCTATTTTATGCAGGATAATGAGGGCAAGCTTGGCACTCAACCATGTCTCTAGGGCATGGAGGCCTGTAAAAATTATCTTTATTCCCAAGCCTGGGAAGAGAACTCATACCCAGGCGAAGGAATTTAGACCAATCAGCCTAACATCGTTCATGTTGAAGGTACTAGAAAAACTGATTGACATGTATATTAAGGAGGAGCTTTAAAGCAACGGCCTCTGCATGCCAATCAGCATGCCTACCAGACAGGCAAATCTTGCGAGACAGCCCTCCATTGTCTGGGTAAGGAGTTGGAGGCTTCGGTATTTTGCAAGGAGACAGATGTGAGCGTGTTTCTGGATATTGAGGGTGCCTTCAGTAACACTACCTACAGTTCAATTGTCTTGGCGATGGATAGACATGGCGTGGAGTCCCTGTTTCAAGATGGATCTGTAACATACTATCGTCAAGGAGAATCACAGCGAGTCTTTTTGGGGAATCGCTGGAGTTAACGACAGTTAGGGGGTGCCCTCAGGGGGGGTTTTATCTCCGCTCCTTTAATGTATGGTCATAGATGAGTTACTTGAGGTGCTAGACCTACGTGGGTTCTCGGTTGTTGGCTATGCAAAGATATTTCTGTAGTGGTCAGGGGTAGGCACGAGACAATCGTGGCTGAACTCATGCAGGAAGCCCTCAAAGGTTATAGAAAATTGGTGTAGAAGGGTTCCCTTTACAAGGAGAAGGGAAAAGGAGAGCTACAAAAACCTCCGGTTTTTTGGTAAAACTCTGGATGTGTCGGGTGAGGTCAAGTATCTGGGTATTGTCCTGGACACCAGACTCATTTGGAAGGCGCAAATAGAGAGAGTTACACTAAGGGCTAAACAGGCCCTTTGTGGAATAACTAGAACCTGTGGGAAGACATGGGGTCTTAGCCCAAAGATGACCCACTGGCTCTACACACGTACAGTCATACCTATCATCACCTACGGTTCAGTGGTGTGGTGGAAGAAGACTGAACAACAGACGGCAATTAAGGCTCTAGCAAGGGTGCAGAGACTGGCCTGTCTGATGATCACGGGGGCCTTTAGTAGTACCCCTGCTGCAGCGCTGGAGGTACTGCTGGGGTTGGCTCCGCTTCAATATGTTATTCAGGCGGAGGCAAGGGCCAGTGCGTACAGAATGGCGAGCTATGGTCAATGGAGGCGTATCAGCTCCTGCATTGGCCATGAGTATTTCGATAAGGTCGACCCTGGGCCGGTTATTGACATGGCAGGGGACAGAATCTGTCCTAAATACAGTTTCGAGACTCCTTTTCAGGTGTGTATTAAACCGAAGACTGAATGGAGGATGAACTGGACGGACCAGTACCGGAAGGGAGGGATTTGGTTTACCGATGGCTCCAAGATGGACTGTGGGACTGGGTCTGGAGTGTATGGGGTTAAACCCGAGGTACTCATTGAGAGATCTCTTGGGAGATACGCCACAGTCTTCCAGGCCGAGGTTTTTGCTATTAAAATATGTGCTGAGGAAAACCTGCAGATGGAACCTAGAAATAGGGAGATTCGTATCTTTTCGGACAGCCAGGCTGCATTGAAGGCTCTCGTATCCTTCAGAATGACCTCTTCCCTGGTTTGGGAATGTAGGAAGGCCCTAGAACTACTGGCGCGGCACAACAAAGTTCGGTTGGAATGGGTGCCGGGTCATGTGGGTATTGAAGGGAATGAAAAAGCTGATTATCTGGCCAGGAATGGAGCTAACACTCCTTTCATCGGCCCAGAGCCTGTCCTGGGGATCACCAGGGGTTCGGTTCGTGCGGCTCTCAGAGATTGGATCTGGAGGGAGCACGAAAAGAACTGGGTGATGTGTCCTGGGGTTAAACACAGCAAGACCTTGATGCCTTGGCTGTGTAAGCAAAGATCCAAAAAGACCCTGTGTTTCGGCAGAAATCAGATTACTCTGATTACAGGCCTATTCACGGGGCACGGTAGGTTTAAGAAGCATCTGCGCAAGATGGGGCTTATCAGCTCGAAACCGTTGTGCAGATCATGTCAGGAAGAGGAGGAAACGGCCTCTCACCTGTTGTTCGATTGCGTTGCAATCGAACGTTTGCGCTATGAAACCTTTGGAACGTTGAGGCCGAAGGAGATAGTAGCGCAAAAAGAACTAGTAGGGAAGGTCCTCAACCTCTTTAGGAGGGGAGGGTTCGCTTACTAGAACTAAGAAGGGGCTGGCCCAATAAGCCTTTTGTGGCTGCGGTGCCACTATCTTATCTTATCTAATGCTAGCAAGTTGTTAGTCTGAATACCATACCAGCACTTGTCATAGGTTGTAGTAAAAGCGGTTTTAATTTGATGGCAAAGCAGGAAAAATGTTATTTGGTCCTGGAGATCAATCCCCTATGAAGAAGTACTATTATATCTGGCTTCCACAGGATGCTAATCCAAACACGGTGCTAGGATTTGTAGCAAAGTGTAAAGAGGTATGGAGCGAGGGAAATTTCGCATTTGCTCTGTTATTCCCGGTAAAAATGAAGAATGAAGAAGGGTGAATGGAATTCTCGTAGGAGTGGAGCGCGATATGGTGTAGCAACTCCGAAGGGAGAACTTTAAACCTTCTGTTGGATGTGGTAAACAGATCCACTTTAAAGAAAAAGTTAGTGGCGGGTAGTTGGTAAAGGGGAGAATACGGCTGGGGATCAAGATAATCGGCAGCCTCCGGTTGCGTCTCCACCTGATTCCATTCCGGCTACTGTTGGGGTAGATATTCCACACCTCGCTCCTGTTCCACCACTTCCTCCACCCCTTCCTTCTACCTCGTTGTTGTTTATCCCCCTACCCCTTAATCAACTCTCCTTGGAGACGGCTAGTGAGGCTCGCACGGTCGGTGAAATATCCGGTGCCGCTCAGGTCCACAGTGTTCCCTTGGAGTTTCACTACGATGAGAGTCTTGCCTTTCTGGCGAATTTGTCGCAATAAAAAAAGCTTCATTTATGACCCCTAATTAGGCGAATAATTACCGGCACTGCAAATATTGTATTCGAAGACAAAAGTTATAAAAATCCTGAAGTATTTTTAGTTTAAAGAAAAAGTAGAATACGAATCATGAAGAGTAACGATTACGCTGAATAAAGATTCACCATCGATCTAGTTTATAACGTCGTTCTGCCCTTCAGCAGTAATGTGGATGAGAGTAATGAGATTAAAATTTAATTAATCAATATTTTGTCTTGGGGGCATACCCCTTACAAAAGTACAAGATTGAAGACTGGTAAAATACAATGAACAGCATAGTAAGAAAAAAAAGGATACAATGTATAAACAATATAGTATAGTGCAAACTACACAAAGTATAAAATAGTTACTTTAACCAAACTTTAACCTACGAATTAAAAACAATACGCAGAAAGAAATTCGTATACATAAGATTTTAAGAACATTTCTCAATATGTATAAAAACTAATTAGAGTTGAAGTAAAGAATGCCAACCCTTAGTGAAGTTGTATTTGGTAGGAGGATGTACAAATAATGTAAAAAAACAGAGATCATTGCCTGTAAACAAAGTTCAAGGAATGACCAGAAAAGATCTTAGGAGCTCAATTGTAAGGCTCAAGTAACACTCAAAAAACATGACACGATGGTCGTTTGCAATACATTGGAGAGATAAAGAATCGATTAGAGACTTATCATACATTCACAGAAACAACTTACTCTCAAGAGACTTCCACGACTTTAACTTTCTGAGTGGTACTTTAGATGTAAGAGAGAATACTACAGCCATCTCTAGGGAGAAAGCCTCTTGGTGGCTGCAGTGCCGGCATGGGTCCCGTCCCACCTTGTAAAGTCTAAAAAATTTATCTCTAGGGAGAACACACCTTTAACTTTCCCACTACCATCCCGATGTAGGAAGAAAACAGTTGAATCTTGTAATTTATCTCTACAATGATAGCATAAACTTACGAAATCGCAGAGACAATAACTGCTTCTTCGGCAACGTTGGGCCATTGCATTTTAAAGCTACCGGCAGTCTTTATCAATGTGACCAGTTCCTTTACGTTGAAAGCACCATAATGCCTGTCAATTATTCCAGCTTGGCCTAGTCTGAATACACACATTATCTTTCTGGCATGATTCTGAAATAATAAATAAATAAATAAATAAAAATTTTCGTATTCTTGGGATACACTTATTATTTAATAAATCCTTTTGGCTTGTTTTTTTTACAGACAACTGTAGAAATCTGCTATAAAAACTCACCAGTACTTCCACTTTTTCCCCCTAAAAACAATTTTTTTAGGCTATTTTATTTTCTAATTAATTTTGACATTTTTGCATGTATACTTATTGATTAAATAGTTATTTCTTTATTCCGTACATTTAGATATTTGTTTTAATGTGGTGATTTTGTCACCACTCCTTTATAAATATACAATTACTGCTCTGATTAGTGCTGTGTCTTGTTTATTTTTTAAAGTTTGACATGCTAACTTCTGAGTTCATTGGTGCCCAAAGCTTTTCAGTTTTTATTCACTCATTTTGATGTACGGTGGTTCAACATCTCCTGGAACCTTTTTTAGAACATTACCGGCCTCTGGCTCAGTGTTTCCTTATGGAAAACCATGAGATGCATAAAAAATATGCAGTTTTCTTAGCGATGAAGGAATCATTGACGATTTAAGGTTTAAGGCCGAAAATTATGTTTCATGAGAGAATTTGGCCTTATGCAATAACTAATAAGAGTGATAGAGAAAAAAATCGAGTGGATTTTGAGATTCTTGATAAATGAGAGATTTATAGATTTTTTGGACTTTTCATCAGATTTGAAACTCCAGTTTCACAGCTGAAGGGCTTCGAAGGCAATCTGTGCATATATGTATAAAAACGCTAAGTACCAGCGAAAATAGAAACGAAAGCTCTAAACTTAAAGAGGAATCTTTTCGCTGCTGTGAAGAAGGACGTAAAGCAAACTATTGCTCTAAAAGTTAAGCGTTCTGTTTGCGGGAAAAGGAAAACTGGCATTATGCTAAGTGTTACCCGAATTTCCTTAACAAAAACTTACAGTTTTAAAAGTTACTTATAAGAGTTGTTTAAACGACATACACAAATCTGCAAGTACCCAACATTTCATTCATTCCTCCGTTCGTAATTTAAGTTTATTAGAAATGTCTAGAAAAGCTATTGCATTTTATTAAAATTTGTTCCTAATTTTTTCTCCAAACTTCGGAACTTTCTCTCTTAGTAATATCGGGGCTTTCAAACATTTAACATTTTCCTTTGGGCTTGTTTTCATGAATTTTTAACAGAAGATATTAAAAACACAAAATATTCATTGTACTTTAAGACATTTTATAACAAATGGTATCATTTAAGTAATTTTACTCCTTAAATTTTCATTAATTCCACCAACGCTTCTGGCCATTTTCATCTATAAATTTTTTTTGTTCAGTGAATCGTAGCACTCGTTATTTAATTTAGATTGATTGGTAATAGGAGGTAGCGCGAAACCTATTAAAAATTAGAAAAATTCAAAACGCGTTTTTTAAAAAATACCTTAACATACGTTAACGAAATTTCAAAAATAAAAAAAGAAACTTCTCAGATAGTGAAATTTTAGCTTAATGTTAATAAGTTCTATATAAATTAAAATGACACTGTCCTACACTTCAAAATAGAATTGATATTTACCTCACTATTGCAAAATCCTTCTGTACACAGCAATGACTCACATATTTTATTCAGATCTGGATAAACATAACTTATCATTCGCAAATGTTTTTCCAATTGGGGGTTAAAATCGGACGTACCATAACTAGGGATATTTATAGACACAAATAATGCAAAGTTAACGTCTACGATGTCTTTTTCTCTTATCTGGAAAATAAATACTTTTACTGTACTTAGAATTAGTTTGGAGTTAGAATTAGTTTACTGTAGTTTAGAATTCGTAGATTAAGATCTGGAAAGATCTATTTGTTTTTAATGTTTATAATACACTAGCTGTACCCGTTCACACGTTGCTTTGTTTGAACAAAAAGGCAGTTTTGATACCTCAAACATAATTTATTAATGATCAAATGTATACAATACATTGAAATGAAAATTAACAATAAAATTATCCCTACTTTAGAGTACAGTAGTGTCCTTGCAAAGGTATTATTTCTACATAATGTGAAGAATTCAGTTAATGTTGTTGGCGGTGGTGACATTGCTCTTGCACGTATATTTTCTGATGTAAAATACACACGCTGCCATTTTCAAGATGTACTGCTAAATGAACAACCGTTGGATATCGCTCATGAATGGAAAATGATAAAATACGCCATACAGCCTCATTGCTACTTATGTAGCGTCCCAGTTGATATTGGGTGACTTCATCGTTAGATGCAGTTGTATTTTCCACCCCAAACACTGCTATGTCGCTTCCTTTGTGCACATATTTGCAAATATATTTTATAGCTTTCACTGAATTGCAGTACCCAACATTTATGTGTGCGTTATACGTTTTTAGTAGTAATGGAGAATATGGTACTACCCAACGATTATCAACGTCAATAGTATTGTTGAGTACTTTTAGTTTAATGGATTTTCCACCATCTTCGGTATAATTTATTCTCGTATTAATAATTGCAAAAAACTGTTTTTCATGGTTTTCATGGTTACACTTTTAACAAATATTACTAATTAAATGTTATTTTGATATTTTTGGGATATTTGTTCGGGTGCACCTAGAGCCCCAACTATGATTTAAAAAAAAAAAAATGCAAAAACCTTGGTTTTCATGGTTACACTTTTAACAAATATTACTAATTAAATGTTATTTTGATATTTTTGGGATATTTGTTCGGGTGCACCTAGAGCCCCAACTATGATTTAAAAAAAAAAAATGCAAAAACCTTCCCGGGGATATACCTAATAATTTCCCAAATTTTCACGGCGATTGGATGTATGGTTTTTGAATCTATCGAGTACAAACATACAGACACACATTCATTTTTATATATATAGATTACATAACATCACGGTATGCTTTGAATCGTAATGGTTTAAGTCATCTTCCTTGTGGAAGATTAGATGTTAAGCTTATACGTTGGTAACTGATTGATATGGATTGTCATTGAATATGTTTCTCTCCAGTATATTTTTTTTAATTTTTAAAAAAAGTATGTTCTACAAGCATGATTACAAAATGGAAAAAATACTTAGATGGTGCACAAAAATTCATTAGCACAAATGCGACACAAACGATTAAAAAAATTGAAAATTTTAAAAAATCAAGGAACAAAAATGGACTCTCTATCTTCGCGTCAAATCGGGGATCCGAATTGTTTCCTAAATAACTTTTTAATTTGCAATACAAACGCTTAAATTTTGGTGAACGGCTGTACTAAAGATGTGCAAAAAAGGTCTTTGGAGGAAGGCATTCTAATGTGAGGCACGTTCAGAACATTGCCAAGTGTTACGCTGCAGCCAACGGTTAACAGCAACAAACATTTATGTATTTCATTTTGTTTTCATTTTTAATTTTGTTTTAGTAACATGGCGAATAATGAGGTATTCACTTTATGTACATACTTATATGCACATTGCACATCTTCACAGCTGTCCTAGTCTATTATTGTCTCACATACTCATACAGACAGCGCAAAAACCTAAAATTCTAAATCATATTGGGTTGCCACGAGGTGCCATATTGTCTAATGTAAGAGGTAATAATTAAAAAAATTATTGGTATCACGCCAGTTAAAAATTAACTTACCTTTCCACTGAGTATTCCAAAAATACGTTGAATATCAGTCGTGATCAAATTTTGAACATATTTTGTCAATCTGTTTAATTTATCTAATAAAATCCATGATCCAGTCATACAACATCCTGTTAATTTAGAAGCGATAGCAGAATGTTCGATTGTTTCATTGCACACACATACCATAATGAATCGCCCCATGATCCTCGCTAAGTTTTTTATTGTTTCTGTTTTTCCAACACCGGGAGAACCTAATTAAAAATCAGTGTAGTTCATTAATTAAAAAATAATCAATTCATTATTATTTCTTTAAAAAACTAATTATATAATTTTTTTAATTTTCATTTTTTGTAATAATTATAGTAGTTAGCTTAAAATTGTTTTTTATAAATGTCCGGACTCATTTTCTTTTTTTCTTCTAATCTAATTTTTATTATTATAATTTTATGATTTCGTATTACAAAGGATTCTAATTTGTTTTTAAGTTCTTAAAAGATTGTTCTCATTTAATTATGTTTTAGAGAACAACTTCAATTTTCATCAATTTGTGACTCTTCCGACGGTCTTAAGTCACTGAGTTTGTCTTTTTTTAAATTGTAAGTACTGTAATACCAAATTGTAAACTTAATTTCTAAAAAATACATAAATCAATATATAAATAATAATACATTAATTTTAGGAGTAAAATTTAAGCAAATATTTTAATTTTTTTTTTTTGATAAATGTTATTACCAACAATAGCGCTGCCTAGATGTTTACTGATGGCCTGCGTCATGGCCAGGTAGATGCGATTTGTCACTGGCGTTGCCACAAACTGGCGGTTTAGTCCCATGTATTCGAAACCATAGTGAAACATAGCTAAACAGAGATATTTACTTATTATTTCTCTTGTTAACTAAAATACTGATGAAGTGATTTTTATGTCGGATTTACATACTAAGTTTTCTTCATTGATCTTGTCTGTCAAACCACATACGTTTCCGATTTCTTACAAGTTTAAATTTCTTCCATTTTCTGGAGCTGAATAATCATTTTGTTTAGAGAATTTGACCCTTACTTATAATGTTCCTGTCTCAAAATGCGCTTTCTCACCATTGTGATTTGCATAGGAAGTCACCTACCGACGTATCTAATACTCATGGTAATGTATTTAAAAATATAAATTTTTTTAAATTTAAACTCTATGAATTCAATTTTAAACATTTTTCCATTAAAATTCGGTAGAGAGGTTTATTATGTTTCCGTTATTGTGCGATTTCTGTATACTACGTATACTATCTTGACACTTCTTTAATGTTACTAAGTACCAAATGTGAAACTAAATCAGTTCTTGTCCAATAAATTAACCTTATTTTTATTGAATTATTTACTGAATAACTTTTCTTAATATTGAAGCACATACGCCAATATTTTGCATTTCAGAGACAAATGCGGCAATTAAGATTGATAAAAAGAAATTTAAAAAAGTCAAAGGACATAATAGCGAGTCTATATTAAAGAAAAGTCGGGGAGCTAACTTTGTCACCTCAATAACTCTTTCAATTTTGTAGCACAAATACTGAAATGTTGCAGATCGGCGGCACAAGCGAGTCATTCACTTTGTGAAAAAATTCAGAAGAAATCGGAAACGTGAACTCCAACTTAACACTCATATTTTAAATTGCAGAGGTAAGAATTGATTCACGAGTTATCACGATATCATATTTTATCATTTCTCAGATACTGTTATTAGTGATGTAACTATTTAAACATTTTATTTTTTATAATAATTTAATGCTAACTCCATTGTCGAAAGAAAACAAAAGTTCATTTAGTACTAGAGTCAATCGAATTTTCAGAAAAATATTCCAAAAAATAAACTATAAATATTCCAAAATATAAACTATAACCACCAAAAGAACGAAGATTAAATTTGTCTTCAGTTCTGATCAAAAATTAGTAGTAAACCCGTTTAACAAATAGAAAATATGTTAATATCTACTAAGAAGTAAACATACCTGCACATTGTTTTATAATCAAACTATCATTTTCTCTGTCCCAATAGTATCTTAAATGCTTTATCCATCCAAAATCGTTATCAGACGTAACCCTAAAAAAGTGTATAACAAAATTAAATCCTTATGCACATTAAAAATAATAATTATAATTATATTCTTCATAAATCATTATAAATTTTATATTATAAAATTAAGTAACCTCTAATTATGTTGCGGAGAAGATTAAAATGTAATAGCACTTTTGTCGTACATCCTCGGATCTACTCAATAAAATAAAAAAAGAAGTAAGTGCAGATTAGCTATGGTATTGCTGCAATAGGCGCAGGACATACTCGTAGATGAAGTTGGTTCGAATGTAGCTGGTAACCCACAATGGACTCAAGTCATATTGTAGCAACCCTAATAGCTCAACAACAATATCCACAAAAATTAGTTACATGCATAAAAATTTTCAGTTAATTTTGGAACTACATAAATAAGAGAAAGTTCTAAATAACCAAATCCTCCCAAACGACTTCTAACTTTTTAGTAGGAACGACTAGAAAACGCTAAGGTATATAGTATTGTAAAGTTTTTGTCCTTTTACTAAAAACTTTAACAACACAACTAATGAATGCCACTAGTTAATTTAATAATATGTGGGTTTGATAAATAAAAAAACTCGCTAAACTTATAAGTAGTCTGATTTATTTGAGTTGGCCTCTGACTGGCTAGCATTACACACCTAAGCTCTGTGTAGTTTTTCTAGTTAATTAGTTTACAGTCAACAAATTTCTGTATTTTTCTCAATCTACAACCGTGGTAGAGAACACTGACGCTATTAGAAACAGTAGTTGCTGTTTGTAGTGTTTCTGCCGCATTAATAATTATTATCGTTAATTAAATTTATTTAAGTTGGCATCAGAGCAGTCAGGTGAGATACTTACGTGTTGGTGAAGGCGTGTCCTGTGGTGGGAGTAGTAGTACTCCCCCACCCTACTAACCAATATATGTGGAATGAATAATACTAACAGCTGCCCTACTGTTTGTAATACTACAATTAGCACTGGCCTGCCACCGGCCCAGTACATAACAGTATTAGACGAAAATACGAGTGACGCTTCAAATATAACAAATCGCCCCGTTGAAGAAATGGATTTCATAGAAATTGCTAGTACCGGAAAGAAGAGAAAAGCAACGACTAGCCCCAGAACATTAAAATATCAATTAGCCACTTCAAATAGATTTCAAGCATTGTCTGATGATGATGATGATGAAGACGATGTAGAAAACGGCCCATCTGGCTCTTATAATAGCAGAACCGCCCCAAACCCACAACCTGTGCCTAAATTAAAGTTCGATATGCCCCCTATAGTGATGTATTCACAATTTAAAAATCACTCCAAATCCATCAGATTAATTGCAACAAAACTTACAGGAAAAATAGAATTTAAACATAAAATAGACAGAATTATAGTCTTTACTCAAAATTTACATGATTATGGATTTTTCAAGGATTACATAACAAAAGCTGGAATTGAATTTCACTCTTATACCCCAAAAACTGAATTGGGACCGAAAATGGTAGTCTATCTGCCTTCCGCTCTTACTCTCGACGAAGTACGTGAAGATCTGACTCTACAGGGTCTTGAGACCGTAAAGGTGGAACAGTTCCAGAAAAAAACAGATGCTGGCGGTAACATTCAGCTCCCAGTGTTTGCTGTTACATTTAAAAAAGGAACAGTACTCAAGGATATACTCAACATTCGTGCCATAGCCTACTGTCGCGTGCACTGACAAAAATATAAAAGTAAAAATCTGGTGATAAGGTGTTTCAGATGCCAAAGCATTGGACATCTAGCAATGCACTGCCATAAAGTGCCAAAATGCGATCACTGTGCTAACAACCATGACTCCTAATATTGCCCGCAAAGAAATGTTATGACTGCTGCTAAATGTGCAAATTGCGGGGGTGCACATAGATCATCGGACAACCAGTGCCCAACACTGGCTGCTGCAGTAGCAAAGAAAAGATATCGTATTCTTCCAAGAAACAAAATTGGACCATCTGATTTGTTAGACTCGGCACAGTTTCCGGCTTTGTTTAAAAACAGCAATACCAACGCCACCTCTCAAAATGAAGCTGCCTCTTCTTCTCGTTGGGGTCCCCGTCACGCTCAACATCAACCTCAAGCAACTCCTGAAGATGGAAATACGTTATTCTCCCTGTTTAAATCCTTGAAAGAATCTTTCAATTTTAAAACAATTTTCTCTAAACTTAAATACACGTTGTTAAAAATTAAATCTGCACCAGACACTGTCTCAAAATTAGCCATTTTGGCTGAATTTATGTTTCCATTTTTAGAATGAGTTGAATAAATAATTCTCTTAATTTACTACAGTGGAATGCTAATTCCATAAACAATAAGATAGACGAGTTAAATCAAACATTATTAGATACGAATGTCGATGTCTGTGCTCTGTGCGAAACCAAACTCACACCTCCAAGGAAGTTAAAATGTAATGGATATGTTACATACAGGAAAGATCGAAATCTAAGGGGTGGTGGTGTGGCCATCGCTGTAAGGCGTCATGTCAAGCATGCGTTGGCTGCTCTACCACAATTGGCATCCATTGAGGCTGTGGGTGTTGAGGTGTTCTGTGTTTCTGGGTCTGTGCTCATTGTCTCCTGTTATAGGCCCCCTAATAAAAGGTGGCGCGATCAGGATATATTGGACTTGCTGGCTACACACAGTAGGGTTGTTTTGATTGGTGATTTCAATGCAAGACATGTTGCCTGGAACTGTGTAAGTAATAATACTGCAGGTGAAAGCCTTCTGGAGTTGTCACTGGATCACAACATTATCCTAAACACACCTCTCTCTCCCACCTATTTCCCACCAATCGCCTATCAACCTAACATCCTAGATATATCCATAAAAAAAAAATCTTAGACATTTTACAACCCCTATAAGTCACTCTTTACTTTCAAGTAACCACAATCCAGTTTCATTTCAACTACACCTTACCCCGGTAAAATCTCCTCTACCCACTACTTTTGACTTCAAAAATGCCAACTGGCGTAAATTCAGAAACATTCTGAATGACAATATTGACCTCCACTGTATACCAAATAATGTAGTTTCTTTAGAAAAAGAATGTGTAATATTTTCTAACTTACTGGAATATGCCGCTATTAAATCTATCCCGATTTTAATTTAAATCTTCCTGAAAATATCAAGGCACTTATACGGTTTAAAAACAGAATCAAGCGTTGGTTTCAAAAGCGTAGATGCCAACCACTTAAAATATTACTAAATTAAAACTGTCCGGTAGGACAGTTGTATAAGGGTTGATCGTCAAAAACTGCACGAAAAAGTGTAACGTTGAAACACACCCAACTTTGACAATTTTTTTCTCTTTTTCTATAAAAGATAAAATTCCCAAATTTTCTTTAAATTATAGGACAAACCCTCCTTTATAACTGAAATTTTTTTGCAACAACATAGATGTAATAGGTTTCGAGAAAAAAGTTGCCGAAAATGAGCAAAAACGGCATTTTCAGAAATTGTTGTTGTTCTTCTTGTTGTTGTTACCTTTTTTGTAAACCGCGTACCGCCTAAACGCGTGAACCGATTTTCATGAATGAGGTGTCATTCGATTCGGAATTTTTTGTAGATGTGCCTTTTGGGGGTCTCGACGCTGTACATCGAATGGGAGAGGAGTTAGCCCCCTTTATGTAATAAGGCCCCCTCCAAAATTATTATTTCTAATAATTTCTCTGTAAATCTTGGCCCGATTTTGATAAAATTTGGTAGGATGATAGGGTTAGGGCTTCCCTATGTACCATTAAAGCGACGATCTGCTCTTACACTTGTTAAGAGGAAGTATAACAATCTTCGAGACGTGAACCGATTTTCTTGAATAAAGTGTCATTCGAATCAAAATTTTGTACAGATTTGTACTTTAAAAGTCTCGACGCCATGCCTCATAAGGAGGGGAGTTTGCCCTACCCAAATAAGGCCCTTTCTAAAACTATTATTACCAATATTTCTATAAAGCTTAGTCCGATTTTGATAAAATTTAGCACGAAGAAGTGATTAAAGCTCCTCTACGTGGCTGTGAAGTGCCATCATGCTCTTACGCCTACCAACAGGAAGTACTGCAATCGTTAAAATTATCAATGAGTGAACCGATTTACATCAATGAATTGTCGTTCGATTCAAAATCTTTGCCTTTTAGGAAGAAGTACAGCAATCGCAGTTTATTTTTCTTGCTCCTCTTAAAAGGAAGTACTGAAATCGCAGTTTAATTTTGCTATTTACGTACAAATACCTTCCTATTTTATTCAAAACGCTTTCTCAAAAAAATTGTTATTGAGGATGGTTTGGGGACTGCAATTATAATCATTCTTTAAAAAGATCTCTCCAGTAGTTACGGTTCCGACTTAACGCCTTATCAGGTTATAATGATAGAATTGCTTATACCAAATTTTAAAAAAAAATCTGTAAAGCAGATATGTAAAACTTTGCAAAATAGACAAAAAGAAAAATCTATCCAAAAGGTACAAAAATCTCCTTAACAAAAACTTACAGTTTAAAAAGTTAAGTATAAGGGTTGATTAAACGCCAAAAGGTACACAAATCAGCAAGTACCCATCATTTCATTTATACTTCATTGATATGATTTAAGTAATTTTACTGCATTAACTTTTCCTTCACATTTTTAGAATTTATTAGATGTCACAGACCCTTATGCTGGCCAGTTCATTCATAATATTTTTTTGTTATAATTATGATAAAATGAGTTCTGAATTATTCTGAGTAGTCACATATACATGCATGTTAAAGTAGAAAAAGACAAAGTCAGTGTCAGCCACTGTTTAAATTTGAATCACGAAGGATTTAAAACAATATTTCAGTCTTGAATTCGTCTTACCGAAACATTCGTGAGCACAAATAACACACAGTTAATAACAAGTAGATTATTCAACAATAATTATTCATTTCTCAATTGTAATTTAATTTAGTCCCCCTAATTTTACTTATAGTAAAATACTGGAATAATTAGCTGTCCTAAAAATATGCATATCTTATTTATTTTATATTACATATATACAACATTGTGGGAAGAACATCTAGATTGAGAATGTAATTGAAGAAAACTATATTATTTGCGATAAAGCCAGATAATTATTACCTATTATTATAAACGTTTGACTACTTCATAAAATAACAATTACTTTAAACGAAGAATGAACTTAAACCGACGATTTTTATTTAAAAATAAAAATAAATAAAATGAAATCATTGATGTATGTTGGTGTAAACTTTTTTTTAAAAAAAGTTTTTGAAATCTTTAGCCTAATTTTTTTTTTCTTTTTAACCTGTAATTAATAGTTTGATTATTATAGATAAATAGATATTACAATCTACAGTCTAGAACAAATATTTTGTAGATGAAAATGGCCAGCATAAGTGTCTGTGACATCTAATAAATTCTAAAAATGTGAAGGAAAAGTTAATGCAGTAAAATTACTTAAATCATATCAATGAAGTATAAATGAAATGATGGGTACTTGCTGATTTGTGTACCTTTTGGCGTTTAATCAACCCTCATACTTAACTTTTTAAACTGTAAGTTTTTGTTAAGGAGATAGACTACAAGTCATCGTTAAAAAACAGGTGCAGGAGTGGCGCAACAATAGATGGAATTGTTATATCTCTAACCTCGATCCTAAGAACTCTTCCTTTTGGAAAGTGGCAAAGTACTTTAAGACAACACGTAATAATAGTGAAAAAAACTCTTCTTCTCCTTTAATACTTAATAATGTACAGGCCTATTCTGAAAAGTACAAAGTGAATCTCATGGCTAATTTCTTGGAACACGCTCATAAGCAAAATAATGACTTAGGGGTGCCCTCTCATCAAAGAAAAATAGAACGTAAAGTAAATATATTTTTCAGGAACTGTCATTACCTGCCCTCCGAATGTAACCTTACTTCCCCTAATGAAGTCAATGAAATCATTAAGTCGAGGAAAAAAAAAAATCACCAGGTCTCGACAATATCCAAAACATTCTTTTAAAAAATCTATCCCGCAAAGCTGTGGTATTTTTAAGTAACCTTTTTAACAAATGTCTGATCTTTGGATATTTCCCCGCCCTCTGGAAAACGGCTAAAGTTATTCTCCTCTTAAAGCCCACCAAAGCACCAAATGACCCAAACAACTATAGACCAATTAGTCTCCTCAGCACAATCAGTAAGATCTTCGAAAGAATATTACTAGTTAGGATCAATCGTCATCTGGATACTAATCACATCATCATAGAAGAGCAATTTGGGTTTAGGTCAGGATTATCCACTACCGCCCGACTAGCCAGAGTTGTAGACGATGTCACCGAGGCCTTTACTCAACGAAAGCACACTGGCATGATTCTGATGGACATCCACAAGGCGTTTGACACTGTCTGGCACGTTGGAATAATGGACAGACTGATCGAATACAACTTCCCTCCTTACATTACTAAAACTATTCATTCTTACCTAAATAATAGAAAGTTTCGCGTCTCACTAAACTCATACTTATCTCTTCCTCATGAAGCAACTGCTGGAGTGCCTCAGGGCTCAATAATAGGACCGGTTTTATTTCTCATTTACTTCAACCCAATGCCTCGACCAAAGGATGTTCGACTGGCCTTGTACGCTGATGACGTCGCTGTCTATGCTTCGGCCTGGAGATTAGACACGATAGTCGGCAGGCTTACTAAGGCCTTTTCAGGTATGGACCGATTTTTCACGAAGTGGAAAATAAAAATTAATCCCTTAAAAACAGAGGCTATCCTTTTCACCAAGCACAGGACGATCTTGTATCGACATGTCCACTTCGGGAGACGGATTGTGCCGTGGGTTGCCACTATCAAGTACCTGGGAGTAATAATGGATCGTGGGCTGACCTTTACTCCCCACATAAAGGACAGAGTCAATAAAGATAAGGCAGCCATTCGGGTGTTATTCCCGCAGTTCTCTAAACTGTCCCCAGAGAATAAACTCCTGCTGTACAAGGTAGTGGTTAGGCCCATGTTACTTTATGCTTGCCCCTCCATGAGTTTGACGTGTCGATCCCACATCGCCTCGCTGCAAACAATCCAAAATAAATTCCTCAGGCTTGTGACAACTTCCGCCCGCTACACGCGTATTATAGACATACACTCTACCACCAACATGGACTATGTAGAACACAAGTACCTCGCTACTGGTTTTTTCAGCAAATGCGAATCCAGTCACAACCACCTTTGCAGACGAATAGGTGACTATAATGTGGACACGGTGCACAGGCACAGGAGAGTAAGGGACTCCCTGACATGAAATATTTCTTAAAAGCTAGGAGTTTTTCATTGTTTTCCCCTTAATATACAAAATAATTTAATAAATTAGTTGTATGAAACTATGTCTGGAGGTTATAGTTCACAACTGGCACTCCACTCTGTATATATGTACAATACGAGTATGTATTTTATATGTGTAATAAATTTTTTTATCTATGTATCTGATCTATTAACACATTAACATTACTAACATTAACATATACTAGCAACTAACGCTATTCATTACAGTTACCATTTACAACAGCCACAACAGTTTACTGCAACTTACTCACTACGTAACGCCACAAAACTGTTCCACGACAGACCACTGATCCGCACTGCACCGAATTACACTAGTCTCAACAGTACTAACAAAGCTCTACTCAATAACTGACTACCTGCCCAACTGACTAACACTGATTCTCTCAAAAACTGTCAATTCCAAAGTGTCTCTCCAAACTGACTCTCCAAGACTGACTGACTCCAGATGTGTCTGCCTCCCTTTAACTGCGACTGCCCCACTCAGACTCCGTCTGTCTCACTCTTCATTCCGTCTGTCTCACTCCCACCTGCCACTCACTGGCTGGGGAAAACACATACTGCCACCACCCCAACTGGGGCCGCTCTCTTAGCTGGCTTTTCCACAGCGGTGGACCGTTATAGGCTACGGTCACTAAACTCCTTGAACAATCGAGCCCCTTTCTTTTCCAGCTCAGGTAAAGCCTTGCCTTTTTGTTTACCCAGTGGTGAACCGTTACCGACTTTGGTCGCTCAACCCCTAGAACAATCTAGGCCTTTCTTCTCTCCTCAGGTCAACTTCGTTACAGTATATTAACTTAAACTTGAAAGCGAGCACATTTTTATTTTGTTGTTATTATAAGTATCTAATACATCAGTCAAGCTTCTGCTCAAGAGCATCCAAACAACATCTACTTGTTTGGGAAGATTCGGGCAACAAATTAGAAAAAAGATCTGAATGTAAACTAAAAACTCTTCAATAAAGCAATAAAAATCAAGAGGGTAAAAAATCGTCAGCCTTGACTACGTAAAGGACAAGAACCGAAACATTCTTTGACAGGTAAAAAAAAATTTTAAAGATCTTCTGAGCTTAAATGAAAATAAATAATCTAAATGTTCTGATGAAATTTCGATATGATAGTGTTGTTGATCTTGGCTCTTACTATCACAAGGATTTAGGAAATCATCTAAGAAACGCAATATTAAAAAGATGATTCGTCTCCATCAACCATCATGCCTAGCTTGCCATTTACAACTACCAAGTCTAATCTAGCTACACCACTTCCAAAAAACTATTGAGGTCTGAAGCTGACGGTGTTTCCTTCGCCAAAGTCAAGTAAGACTTTCAAATTACAACTTTTCTATCAATATTCCTTCAATTGTGTTTGGAACAATAACGGTTTGAAAAATCTCTGCCATTTTCCTTTGTGTTTTATGACTTGTTGATAATCGGTTTAGTAGAGGCTCACTGATAAGTTGAAATTTTCCTCTGCCTATAAAATTTAACTACACAGCCTCTCCAGCAATTGAGAGTGTTCCATTGCTGCTATTGAAATGTGTTAATTCCTGTTTATTAATTAAGGCAATGTTTTCTGTAATTAAGATATCTTCCAGCATCTGCCATGCAGACTCACGTGGGTAGACCCCTCATGGTACGGTGAGCGTTAAATTCACCTTAGTTGACAGCGCACGAATATGCCTAGTAAATTCGCCTTTAGTGACAAGAATCGCGGGTGGTAAGTAGATGTTACAGATAGTAATCTTAGTTGGGATGTATACTGTCAGGTGTATCATTTGGATATCACCACTGAGTATGCTAACATCGTTTTTGCAGTAAATGTCGTTTCTCACAAAGATGACGACGCCACCATAGCCATAGGCTCGGTTGCCCAGAAGAAAGTCTTTCCGGTAAGCTCGAAAACTCATCAATTTTGGGATATCCGTATCTCTAAAATTAGTTACTTGTAGACAATTTAGGGTTATAGATATAATAAAGGTTCGTGTAGAATTCATGAATTCATAGGCGTGCGAAGATGCTTTTGATGCCAAATGTATGGGCACGTATCTGCGATTCTAGGCAATCAGTTGTTGTTTGAGGATATTGTGCGACGGAAGAGCACGAGGAGAAGAATTGCACTAACTTGGATAAGCCCCCGTCGTGCGTTTTGTGTACTAGAGCTAACAGAGTGGCGTCGCATAGTATTGCGAGTAAGACTTGTCCGGCGTATCAAATGGCGGTTCAGCGTCAGATGAGTAGAATTAATTATGGTACGTGAAAATAAATTGAGGATTGTGCAGATAAATGGTCGGCGTGCTGCGGTGGTGGCGAGTGAGTTGCATATGGGGATGTCGTGTTCGGACGTGGATGTGTATTTGAATCAGGAACCCTATTGCGCGTTCGGGAAGGCGGCAGATTTACCCCCCTATCCGTGTGTTGACTGATATTGACAATGCTCAGCCCTGGTCTTCGATTGTTGTGTGTAATACCGAGATTGGTGTCGTGGTCCTGCTTCAGTTGTCGGACCAGTACTTGGTGGCTGCGGAGTTACATGCTGGATTCGGCAGCCTTTACTGGGTGAGCCTTTATTGTAGATACAGTTGCCCGATTGATCAGTTTTTGGAGCCAAGCCTGTGATTATTGGCATGGACGCCAATGCGAGTTCCCCCTTTTGGTTTAGTCAACGTTCGGATGCTTCTGGTGCAAGATTGGCCCACTACTGTCTGTTCTATTTTGGACGCAGTCTTTCCGACGGATTTGCCGGAGGATGACACTCCAGCATAGGAGACGACTCGAAGGCTGAATCGGTTGTATCAGGACTCTTCTGACGTGGATTGTTTCGAGGAGGAGGATGTCGAGAGGGCGATTAATCGATCAAATAGTAGGACGGCCCCGGGTCCTGATAGAATTACTTTAGAAATGATCAAGAGGGCGTGGTCGGTTTGTCCGACGACGTTCGTGAATGTATTTAATTGTTGTCTGAACGAGGGAGTGTTCCCTGTGTGCTGGAAATCGGGTGAGCTGAGACTGATATTGAAGGGTGGATATAGACCGTTGGATATTCCCAGCTCTTACCGTCCCATTTGCTTGTTACCGATTTTGGGTAAAATATTGGAACGCCTATATATGGATAGAATAACCACGTTATATGAGAGTAGAGGTCTGTGTCAGGCTTCCCAATTCGGCTTTAGGAGGGGATTGTCTACGGAGGACGCTGTTGGTGATGACTGGGATAGCTGGGTAGGGTCGCATTCGCGGACGATTTAATCCTTGTGGTAGGATGTAACAGTAGGGCGCAATTGGAGGCTAATGCGACGTCAGCTTTGAATTATGTTTGCACATGGTGTAAGCATAATAAACTAAGGATTGCTCCGAACAAGACGGTGGCGATGTTGTTGAGGGGGTCGCTTGCCCCTACACGTCAGCCAGTAGTCAGATACTGTGGCGATAGGCTGAGTTGGGTGTCACGGGTCAGATACGAGGTGTGTTCAAAAAGTAACGGGAATTTTCGTTTTTTGAAAAAAATATTTATTTATTCATCTACATTAATATTGTCGCCTTCAAAGTAGTCCCCTTCGCATACAATACACTTGTGCCAGCGCTTTTTCCAATCCTCGAAACACTTCTGAAACTCGATCTTTGTGATAGCTTTCAGCTCTTTCAGCGATTCGCTTTTAATGTCATCTATGCTTGTAAAACGACGGCCTTTTAATGTTCTCTTTATGTTTGGAAATAGAAAAAAGTCACATGGAGCCATGTCTGGCGAATATGGAGGCTGGGGCATCGTTAAAGTTTTGTTTTTGGCCAAAAATTCACGAACAAGCAATCAAGTGTGAGCAGGTGCATTATCGTGGTGCAAAATCCATGAATTGTTTTGCCACAAATCCGGGCGTTTTTTTCGGATTGCTTCACGCAAACGGCGTTGAACTTGTAGGTAGTACTCCTTATTGATTGTTTGACCTTGTGGCAAGAATTCATGATGCACTATGCCATTAAAATCGAAGAACACAGTGAGCATAACCTTCACATTCGACCGCACTTGTCGAGCCTTTTTCGGTCTTGGCGATCCAGAATGCCTCCACTGGGACGATTGAGCCTTAGTTTCGACATCATATCCATAAACCCATGTTTCGTCACCTGTTATAACACGTTTCAGTAGATCCGCATCGTTGTCGACTTCATTGAGTGACTCTTGAGCAACTTCCATTCTCCGCTGTTTTTGTTCGAAATTCAACAATTTTGGAACAAATTTTGCTACCACACGTTTCATACCCAAAACATCCGAAAAAATTTCATGGCATGAGCCAATTGATATGGCAACATCATCAGCGACTTCTCTGATTGTGATTCGGCGATCGTTCATAACCATTTCTTTCACTTTTTTCACGTTTTCATCGGTTGTTGATGTGCTTGGACGTCCAGGTCGTTCGTCATCTTCAACGTTTTCGCGGCCATCTTGGAAACGCTTATACCACTCGTAAATCCTTGTTTTACTCATAGCAGACTCACCATATGCCTTTATTAACATTTCACACACTTTATTTCATTTTTTACGCAAAATTTAATACAAATTCTTTGATCCATTTTTTTTAACAAACAAAAATCGCCAAGCTCGAAAAACACGTCTAACCTTAACGGCTGCCACTTAAGAAGTAAACAATGAATATTACTGAAAATTTTATCGTACTTCAGGGGCATGTGTACCAACATAATAAAAAAAAAAATTTTACAATCAGACTCTCCAAACCCGCGAAATTTAAAAATTCCCGTTACTTTTTGAACACACCACGTACTTGGGGATGATCCTGGACGCGAAATTAAGCTTTGTGCCACATGTAAGGGATTTAAGAAGGAAGGCTAGTTCTTTTGTCGGACAGTTGAGGTCGGTAACAAGGAGAGAATGGGGATTGAAAAGGAGGGTAGTGAGTACCTTATACCGTGGGGTTCTGGTCGCTCAGGTGACCTGCTGTGAGTAGGTTTGGGCCCATCGGGTAAGGACCGCGATTGTGAGGATGCACCTTATGGCCGTGCAACGTTCTATTCTGTTGCTCATGGGGCGTTATAGCTGGACCACATCCACGGAGGCTTTGCAGGTGCCCAAGAGGTGCTTGCCATTGGACTTGGAGGTGGTTAGGGCCGCCGTGAGGTATGGTTTGCGAAGGAGCATAGAGGTACGTACTTACTTACTTACCCCATGGTAAGAGCCGTACGATTTTCGGTAGCTGATATGAACGAAGATTACCGGTTATGGTTTAGGGAAAGGATGTATGGCGAAGTGGAAGAGGAGTTTAATCGGGAATGGAGGAATAGGTGGTGAGCGTCAACTAAGGGAAGAACTTTAGTTTCGTCCCTGAGGCTATCGGAGGTAGGCGGCTGGTTTCCACTGAGATGCCATGTGCAGTTGCACGACTGGTCACGGGACACGGTATTTTGCGTGCCAAAATGTTCGAGATGGGCTTAGCAACGGACCATATTGCGCTTGTGGAGATCCAAAGACAGCGGATCACGTTATTATGCCACGTAATCTTTATAATGATTTGCGCTGTATTATGTGGGTGGGATTCCCGTTCTGCGTAACTGGAGACGTTTTCCCCTTGTTATTAGAGAACGTGTCGGCATATGCGGCTTTCCGCAAATTCGCGCAGGCGGCCTTTGAGAGGCGGATGACCTCGGTGGTTGGAAGATGATGTCGTGGATCTGGTTGGTTGGCTGGAGCATGTTGTTGGGGGTTTGGTTTGTGCGGTTTTTCGAGTTTGTGTTGGGTGTGCGCTAGTGTGTGATTTTATTTTGTTTTGTTTATTTGTAATTATGTGATTATTGTTAATACTTCTATTGTTATTATTGTTGTTGTTGTTGTTGTTGTTGATGTGATTGTTTGTGGCTGCTGGTTTTGTTGACGGGATCTGTGTGTATTGAGGGGTCATTATGTTGAGCGGTAGAGATGTGTACGTGGGGCGGGTATGAGCTAGCGCTCGGAGACCGCCCCAATAAAAAAAAAGAAAAAAAATTTTTTTATTAAAAAACTTATTTTCAAGCCTTTCTACACTTTTTGCTAGAACTTTTACTACTGCTGTAAGCCGCGTTATCACGTCTTCAAATTTCTTGGTTTCCAAGCTAGGTGCTTGGGAAACACACTGCATAGCTGAATGGTCTAGCTGTTTCAGCTTTCACCCTCTTTAATGCTTCGTTGTAGCTGATGCATTCTTTTACCTTAAGTTCCTGTATTCTTTTTTCCTTTTTAAAGATTTCGCATTCTGCAGATAACGGGGAATGAAATGGGCCTTTGCAGTTTATACGTAGTGGCGGAGTTGGACACTCATTCTGGTGGATAGAGCCCGAGAAGAGCTTGCAACGGTCACCAACAGTGCAATTATTTGCAATATATCCTAACGTCCAACATTTAAAGCATCGAAAAAGGGTTCGGAATGTAATGCCACATTGGCAATGACAAGAACCCTGTCGTAATCTTTTCTGGAGGTTGAGCTCCCACGAATGTAAGAATAAGTGCTGGGGGCTGGTTTCTTTTCATTGAGTTGTTTTTTATAGTATCTCTTCACTTCAACTACTCCCTGCGACCTGGATTCATTCAAAATCTCTTCCTCTGTGCAGTTCAGCAAATCATAACTCGAAATCACACCCTTAGAATATTTAAACTTCTGTGCAATTCAACTTTAACGTTTAATTCTTCATACTTCTCTAAGGTTAACAATGATTTCGCTCGTTCATTTGTAACACTGGTTTCTATAAGCAGGGAACCGTAACTTAGTTTTTTTGTTTTAATCCCCGGGGAAACATTTTTTAGGAAGGTGAACACTGTACCGCCAAAAGGGTCCAAAGTTTTTCCCATCGTCTAAACAAGACATTACGAAAAATTGCCGTCCTAATTTTGTTCCCGAAAATAGAATTTTCGGATCCAGAGCCTTATTGTTTTTATTTTTTACTAATGAAGATTCTCCATTCTTTTCTAAGCCGGTTGAAATTTGGGTTTTAGTCGTTTCCGACAAAAGGTTTCCACGATTGGGGAAGATCTATACTACCCCTTCGGCAGAGCGTTCTTACTGTCAGGGGGCCTACTTACAAACTGAGTTCGGCCTGGTGCTCATTGGGGCCGATACCCCCGCCCACGAACTTCCCGGCTCTTAACCTAACACAAGAATTTTGGGGTGTCTGCAAGTGTGTATCTTCGTTTGTAAAATTGTGTGGTGAGTGTGTGTGAATGCGTAAGTTTCAAATATGGAAATATGTATTATTGTATGGTATTGAGCTCGGGTTCCGTGGGTACACTAAACCCATACGACAGTATACCAGCCGACCCTACGTTTCAGATTTAAAGTTATCCAATTGTATACTCCATTTGATTATTTTATTCTCTTGATGGAATTAATATCAGCTCAAACTATTCTAACTCTAACGATATTACTGCTCCAGAAGATCAATCTATGTCCCTTAAATGGAAACCGTAATTACGTAATAAATATTTGCAATAATATGTTACTGAGTAATTTTTTTCTGAATGTTCCGGTTCACAGATGTATATAAATTTAATAGAAGCAATACGTGGAGCTGTAGAATTTCTTGTGGATCAAGATTTGGATAGATTACTTAACTCCACTTGTAGTAATTTTTACCCTCAGCTATACAACAATAGCTCAACACAATATCTCCTCACACGGTTTATTTGCTCAACTTAGGTCTATTAATACACTGTCGTTAAAATTAAGAAATACCACCTACAGAATAGAACAGTAACTGCCTCTTATGTGGCAATATTCTATAATAAAAGAGGATTTCTTCCATATATTCATGGTTTGTCCTGCATATTTTGGCACCCGTGAAAAGTATAAGGTCAGAGCGTCTTTCAAGTTTACCTTTTGTGTTAGCTCAGTGCAGTAGAGTTGTAATGAAAACCGTATTCTGTTATCTGTGTGAATGTTGAACTTTAAGAGAACAGTTAATAAGTTAAAAATTTAATTCATTCATTCATATTTTATTTCTTCTTTAATTTTTTCGGCTTTATAAATCTTTATATGTTACTTATGTTCAAGGACTTAAAATACCATGAACTATTCTTTTGGAACTTACATCAATGTCATAATTTAAACATATGTTTTATCAGTATTTGTAATTTAGTACTTAAGTGTTTTTCTCAGTTTTTTGTGATATTGATTTCATATGTAATTTGTAATAATTTATGCTTTACCCAACTGTATTTGAAAAATTAATAAATTAATTTTTTGCAATCTTGCAAAGCCGATTTTGATTAAGTTTTACAGGAAGTATTGCAATCTTGCCTTAATCGCGGTTTGAGTTCTCTTCGCCCTTTAAGAAAGAAGTACTGTAATCGCCATTTAATGTTTATTACTTTCTTAAGAGAAAGCACTGCATTGCGGTTTAATTTCTTACACAGAATTGCTATTTTTTACTACCACCAAAAAGGTATAAATACCTTACACTTTTATTCGAAACGTTTTCCCAAGAATTTTTTTTTTGTGGAGTTCTTTGGAGACAGCAACTCTAAGCATCTTTTAAACAATCTCCAATGGTAGATGAAGTCCCTTCGCTACTCAATATCAAGTTATAATGAAATTATTGTCGTTTAATCAACCCTTGAACTCAACTTTTTAAACTGTGTTTTTGTTAAGGAGATCTCTATTACCTTTACCCGGAACAGCTTACACCAGAATCTTGGAAAACAAATAGGAGAATAAGAAGTGTGGTGGGAGAGATCCTAAACGAAAGTAGATATGGATTTCAAAGAGCTAACCAGGATCTGATCTTCAATTTGTGATAAATTTTGAAAACGTTTTAGACAAAGAAAAGAAGTTACATTCTGTTTCGTAGGAGAATTGAGTAGCTTTTGATATAAAGTAAAGATGGTTGAAAGCATTGGATAAAGGAGTGGACATAGTTTTTGATTTAGCAGTTGGTAGCTTATTTAAAGTAAAAGAGGAACGTATTCAGAATGTGCAGCACATATGAGTGTATAGACAAGCAACGGCAACCGTCAGGGATGTACACGTATTTTAAGCCCTCTCTTTTTGAAGACCTGTTGCGTAAATTTATCAGTGCCACCAAGTCCCAAACACATAACTTTCATATGGATTATCGAACTTACTACAGCTGTATTTGAAGGTTTAACGAAAAAAACAATTCTCGTCGCCGTTTACCTTGGAGATGCAAATAACTGAAGCTTTAGATATGAGTTTATTGGTTTTTACTTCTATTATAGAACTGAGCCCAGCCATGTGCTAAGTGTCCCCCTCTACGAGTAGGAGTAGTAGAACAGCTTCTGTAGCGCAGCCATAATGCAATCAATAGATTAACCTAAATGACTAATCAGGTACTTTTTTTTGTGAGGGGGAAAAAAGCCAAAGAAACTTTTCTGTGATCTGTCATGAGTGGTGGTGCTCAACCCACCAAAATACCCCTTCCTTTCAGGCTTAAAAATGTCCAACCTGGGTCCGCTAAATAGCATTACATTGGGATGGCTTCCCTTCTTGTTCACTCTTCCGCCGAACCTGTAATTATTCCACAACCTTTCTTTTCCTTATTAATATCTTTTTTACAATGGAAGAGACCTTCGCCCAAGCTTCCTTGTCTTCCCGCATCCGTCCGACGATACTTTCTGGAGTTACCGGATCGGTCACTTCCAGCAAGTTTCTGGTGTCATCAGAGTCCGAGTCCCCGTAAATGCATGCCCAGATGGTCTTTGCCCGATTTTATTAAGGGAATCCGCTAAATAATCGTAAGGACTTGTGTGAGGAAATGATCCATCTTCCTAGGTTTCCTATCTGCCCAGGTCACCGGGTCAACAATCAATTTTGCAGACCATTGTCCATGGTCGTCATTCGCCCAGCAGTCTCTCCATTCTTCAGGTACGTTAGTCGTCCCTAAATGGTAGTGATAAATATTCTTTAATAAAAATGCTTAATAGTTTCTAGTTCGTAAAAGTGTTGAGGAAGTGGAAATATTGGGTCCACCAAAATCAATGAAAGCGCATCTATTTCATATTGGGTTTGTCCAATTAGGGACTTATCACAAGTATTATAAAAGCCAAATTTGGTTGGTTACAGCACTTATACATCTGTTGATGATTAAGACACATTAGCATCAAAGGTGAGCTGTCTTTTGGGATACTCCACTCCCGATAATCGTTTCAGCTACATTCTTTGGCAGTTTAAGGACAAAGTTCTCATCAAAGTACCTTAACAAGAATATTCTTAATTCTATTTTTATTTCTAATAAAATTATACTTTTAATAAATAAATCCAATTACTTTTCTTGCAAGAGGCTCTCAAATACTTCTCGAATTTGAGAAAAGAATAAATAGTACAAGACAAATTTATCTCTGTCAGTTTGGCTGATCGCATCAGAACGGAGTAGGTTTTGTATTGAATCAAACTGTCGGCGGACTTTAGAACGCAATCTTGTTAAATCCTGGAAAATTAAAGAATACTTGTATGGTATGTTGAATAAAATAATGGTCAATACATAATGCACTTAGTTATAACAACCCTTACATAGCCTCCATTTGACAGTGTCCGTTTTAAAGGAATGATCCCGGTTATTTAATAAAAAAAATCCAAGACATTCGCACAATACAATTTACTGCATTGTATATATATTGTAAAGTTTTTTTGTCCTTTTGTTTAAAAACTTTAGTAACACAACTAATGCCTGCCACTAGTTAATTTAATTTATGTGGGTTTGATAAACAATAAAACTCGCTAAATTTGTAAACAATAACCTGATTTATTAACTCATTAACATTATTCACATTAACATTTACTAGCAACTAACGCTATTCATTACAGTTACCATTTACAACAGTCACAACAGTTTACTGTTACTTACTCACTACGTAACGCCACAAAACTGTTCCACGACTGACCACTGGTCCGCACTGCACCGAATTGCACTAGTCTCAGCTGCACTAACACAGCTCTACTCACTAACTGACTAACCGCCTAACTAGCTAACTCCGAAGCACTCCGCAACACTGACTCTCTCAAAAACTATCACTTCCAAAGTGTCTCTCCAAACTAACTGAAAGACTCACTCAAAACTGTCTCTCTAAGACTAACTCAAAACTGACTTCTCCAGCTGTGTCTGCTTCCCTTTAACTGCGACTCAACCCCTAGAACAATCTAGGCCTTTCTTCTTTGCCCAGGTCAACTTCGTTACAATATAATAATACAGGGTGACCAGAGTTATATGCTCCGCCAACTTTTTTTTTTAAACAGCGGGAAATTTCGAAAAAATAGAAAACACGTATTTAATCATTTTTAGTCTAGTTTATTTTCAGTGACTGACCCATTTTTTTGAACCCTAATATTCCGAGATACAGCATCCAACTTTTTTTTCAAATGGAACATTATATATATATATATATATATATATATATATATATATATATATATATATATTTCCCCATATTTTTATAGTACTTGTGCTTCTAAAAAAAATAAAAATTCATTTATTATGTATTAGTAAAATTACTTGTTTTTTTTTAGGAGCTCAAGTACTATAAAAGTATAAGCTCAAGTAAAAGGCCGTTTGAAAGCCTATTAAACAAGGAAACTTTTATAAAAAGTGCCAGCACCTAGGTAGAATAATGATCACATAAAAGCCTAATGAGTTTTCTTAAAAATTTCGATTACTTTTATTTTTCCAGCATCCGGAGGAAGATTGAGGCTGTTTGGAGAATAACTTATGCTTCGAAATGGTATCAATTTTTAGAAAATTTATCTGTCTTTCTAACCGTCTCATCAGAATCGAATTCGGACTAAAACTTTCTGAGAAATAACATTTTTATTGGAAAAAAGTAATGATTTAAGAAAAAAAATTAAAAGTGACGTCACTCAAGAACAGTGGAAAATATGAAGTTAGCCAATACGTCATTGAACTCCACTTTAGATGTACTACACACAGTAGGCCTATGGACAATACTTACTGGTTACCCTGTATATAGCATAGTAAAACCGATCATGATAAATTATAGAATAACGAATCTGTACACGTTGAAAGGATATTCTCGACAATGAAAAGTCTATAAACGAAACAAAATGGCTAAATCAACAATGTAAATATAACTCTGTGAACTGCATTGTACTGAATATTTTGACTCAAAAAATAAATTAATTAATTAACGGAAATTCATGCTAGTGATAAATCTCAATAACTTTTTAATGCATTATGTTTAGTTAAAAGTAATTAAAAATTATCGCTATTAATAGTTTATTTTGTTAACTGATCTGCATTCGACCTTCTACGCCGCTAGAAGTAAGAGGTGTTACTTTCTGTTTTTAATACTATACATTTTTTCAATTTTACTGGATTGAGAAAAAAATATTGTTGTGAGTGATATCTGAGGGTATCTCGGTACTGGTATTATTGGTGTTACAGGTATTATTTAGGTCGGATGACGGCAACGCAGACACAGTTTTTAATTCAAAGAAATTTTGACTGATTTGCCTTTATACACTACACCAAATGTGTTGCAAGTTAAAAAATAATTTTATCATTATTCAATAATAAAAAAGAAATTACTAATTGCTTTTTGAAAGAATCTTCAACATCTTGAGTCCACCTCACGAAATGCGCTGTCAGACCGGCAACTCCTAGGTTATTTCGCATCCAAGTAACGCTGTTAGTAAAAATATCGGAATTAGTTTTTCTAGGTGTTTTATTTTTCTAAACATTTAGAAGTCAGACTGAATAAGTAACAAATACTAGAATTAGCTTATTTTACACTGCAGGTTATTGGTAAAAACTTATTTTATCTTGTTACAAGCAGATGGTGTGAACTCTATAGTTACTATAGGAAACGAGACAATAATATTTTTTTTTGTAACATAACATTTTGGGATTATTAGCAGTGGAAGCATGATTGCATGACTTGTTACAGCGCTTAACATAAACGATTATTTTATTTAACGGAATTATAGGACCAAAAAAAAACTAAGAAAAAGGAAATAAAATATACGATATTTTTGTAAAATGAATTGATATTTAAAAAGGTATGCTGCTCGTTATGATTAGCGTTGTAAAAAAACAATTTGACTCACGCAGTAAGCTCTGAACAGGTGAGGGCCACAATATTGAAAAAGTTCTTTTTCTCTATTTACGGCTAACCGGATTCATCTGGAGTTAATTCTATTACTCACTTTCACTTCTTAACTTCACTGGAGGGTGTGCTCCCGACAAATTACCTTCAGGAATAGGATTTGGGAAGAGTGAAGAAGAACTAAGAGCGAGAGAGGCTGAGCGTCCAGGCGCTTTGCAGTGAGTTTACCAAAGCTCCAAGATAAGTGCGTCTTTCCTTTTATTTGAAAAGTAAGCTCATTTTGACTCAATATAGATTGGAAAGTGAATAAAATATAGATTGGAAATTCAGGGACCCAAATTACTGCTTAATTTCGGAAGAACATAAAGAATTATAAGTGTTTAGGTTTTAATTTAGAAGTTTACAAGTTCTTTATTAATGTTTTTTAATTATTTATTTCCACATTTCTTTTTTGATTAAAATTAAAAAGGGGCCTCAATTAGTTTGCGTTTTTCTTTGGTTGTTAAATTTTAATTTGTTAAATGTTAAATTTTTCATGGTATTTTGAAAACTGACGATTAAGTTAGAAATAAAATTTGCAGATTCGCATTTCCCTGAAAATCAATGGCGTAACGCTTAACCATTATTATTTCTATTTCCGTAAACTAGTTCGTTTTCGTTTTCTTTGAACATTTAACCTTCTTTGAGATATTTTGATTAGCTGGTTTAAGTGAATATAAGAAAATACTTCCGGAGATTTTTAACTCCAAGCAAAGGTACAAATCGAAAACATGCCCATTACCTATGAACCCTAGCAGCGGCAACCTTTTAGACCGGCCCTTAAGTAATTTAGTGTAACAGATTGGCTACCCAATTTGCATATTTTTGCTAAGGCTGTAGTGATGTTTTTTTTAAATACATAGATGAAAGAGAAGAATATTCCTACTGATTCATTGCAAATATCAAACTGCATTACAAGTACAATTCAAACCACTCCATATTTTATGAATTATCCATGAAATATTTTTTCATCCAAATACAACCATAGAGAATGTGAATTGGATGCATTTTATTCGCCAACGCCACAGGTTGGATGTTTCTGTTTCATATATTTGACTTTTGTCTTTTAGTTACTATTATTTCAACGAGATAATTTATTGGGAAAATAGTATTTGTTTAAACCTGTGCTTTGTGCTCGGAGACTCTACAACTCTGCTGGTATCCGGATACAATAATACAATATTGGTGTTACATACTATTTATTGATAGACGTATTATTATTGGTGGGTGTGGTTTTTGTTTTATTATGGAGCATATTTTCTTTTTTCATGATGCAAAGTCTTTTTCTTTACAAGCTATTATATTGGATTTGTACTTACTCGCAGTCAGGTGAATCCTCATTAGTCAGATCATAAGTGCACTGCATAATTTGGGTTTTCAAGCCACATTTCATTAACCTAAGAGACTTCGCCATCAATTCTTCCGTAGAGTCTTTCAAGTCAACAGTACTGCCAAAGTAGAGTATCTCCTGTTCAGAAGAAATCATTCCCATAATAATCTTTTGCCCCTCAGAATCCTCTCCAGTGACGAACCCGTCTATGTTGATGAAGATCTACATAAACAAAAAACAAAACAAAAATCCGTGGTTAAACTTTACATTGCTTTCTCTTTTTATGATATTTAGATTTAATTGACAATTTCTTTCCACCAATTCATGGAATAAATCCTTAACTCGCAAAAATTTAGAACTTAAGTTTAAAGGCAGTTTAACCGCTGGTAATACGGCTGGTTAATTAATCATCAATAACAATAATAATAATAAACACAGAAAAAGTATCACTTCTAAGACAAGATGAGGAGAATACAATATTTTTTTTATGACACGATTGACGCGTCTTTGCCAATATATGGTAAATTAATTGGAATTTTGGCTACGGTGGGCTAGGGCTTTTCATTTTGATATTCTGGTTTTAATAAAATTGATTTTTTATTTTTTTCTAAGCCATTATTTTCTAAGTAACCGTTCAGATGAATCTCAACAATGCAACTCAGCTAAATTTGCTTCATGTTCAAACTCTCATGATTGCAGATTTTATTCAAAGGAATCGGAATAAAACAAGCCAGCTGCTTCTGCTCCAGTTCAAGCTGCAAATGTAAATATAGAGGTTGTTGGGGCCAGGTTTATCCTTGATCAATGAAGGACTTCGCATAAAAGAGGAGATCAAATAATGTATAATTAAATCTTTATTTGCGTTCAACTATGTATGCATTTATTTTTACAGGGTGCAATAAATAAATAAATTAATTAATTAATAATAATTTACTTTTGAAATATAAGCTTCGATATTGGATGGGTATTCTGCGCTCAGAATGTCTAGCAGCTCCTCGTCGCTGACAAAGTAATATCTGGGAAATACCATCCTCTTATTTTGTAAATTCTCATAAACTATTTCCATGCTATTTTTGATCTTATTTTGCATATAGGTTAAAACCGAACTTTTCCTTAACTTTTTACATTGTTTAAAGACAATAGGATTTCTACAAATATCTTCTATTAACTGCAAAGAAAATAAATCAACATTAATTGGCAGTAAATTTAGTTAACTGGCTGCAAAACAACCATTACTTTGATTAACTCTACGTAAGTTGTACGAAGTCAAATCAAATGACCAGTCAACTGATACTCTAAATCCTTGAATCAAGTAAAAGAACTGACAACGCTAAAGAAGTCAAGCGAGAACGTTAAACAACATTAAAGAAGATGGCAACAAATGGAACCAAACTGAAGAGAATTCAAAACAAAGCAGAAATCTTAAGTCTGTCAAAATTAAAATTTTTGATCATTTTCGTTACCCCCAGATTAGAACAAAACATCTACTAAACAAATTAGAGAATTTGATAAATATTTGTTTCAGCTCACAGATACAATTGAAAATCAGAAGCACATTGAAAAAACAGAAAATTAGTAAAGTTAAAACATGCAGTTAAACAAAAATTTAAGACAGAAAATTTTAATAAAGCAAGAAATTAGTAATGAAAATGGCACACTACACGCTGGAACAATTTCAGTTTGAGTGGCGCCAACAATTAAGGATTTAAAAAATATAGAAGCGCCTAAGTTATACATTCAAAGGAAGATACTAGATACTAGCTGGAAATGTGGTTGGTTTCTAAATTGTCTATGCCTAACAAAACATAACAAGAATTTATAGAAAACATCAGAAAAAATAGTGAAAATCAAAATAAATTTGGGCAAGAAAGATCCATGACAGTTACATTACTCTAAAAATATATACATGTATATTTTTATCAAGCGAAGACAGAAACAGAAAAGTTCTATCCTCAAATAATGACTTGTTGGGTTGAAGGTTAATTACAAACACTCTTGTGTTGACCGAGCGAATGCCGGCGCATTCACTACTCGCCAGCTACCAGCCCAATTATCATAAAATTCGTGACTCCTGCTGCACTAAGCCTAACAATATGCATAGACTTAGGATGTATGATTTGCGAGGAATCGGTCAAATAAAACAACTCGTCTCTTTGCCAACGTTTCGACAAATATATTGTCCTCTTCAGGGCCTGGATATTACAAATACAAAACAATTTACAGAGTCAGTAACATAGAAAAACCAGTAAAAATCAGTAATATAAAAATAAACAGTAAAATACACTAAATTTTTTATAATTATTGAAACTTACGTGGCTATGCGGGTTGGTTGAGTTACAGAAACTAAGAGCCAGAAAGGGAGAAGCAGGTATATATATACAGATATAGCGGGACTTACACGGGAATTTTGATAATTACAATTGGACAGATACAATAGACTAATTACAACAGAAGAGTAAATACAATAAATATTGGGAAATTTCTTTAAACAACAAAAATCGTTAAACACAAAACACAGGAGAAACCAAATATCCCTAATGAACTAAATAACAAATAACCAAAAGATTTGAAGTAAATTTAAAAAAAAAACAGCAATAATTATGTACAAAATTTGGATATCTATTTATTTTTTAATGATAAAATTGTAGCAGTTGGCTACATTTGACGTGTCTGTCCTAAAGTTAACTGCGTTCTGTTTTACTATGTGGCACATTTCAAGAAAATTTCGCTTATACTGTTTTTTTTCCCTATCGAGTACTGTCACATTCTGAAAGTCAAAGTTGTGTTTGTTGCCCATGTGGTGTCTAAGTAGCGCGGTGGAATTGTCGTCTTTTTTTGTCTTGCAGTCATACTGATGCTGGTATAACCTCGCCTTAAGATACTGACTTGTCTGGCCTATATAGCAACTGTCACAGTCCTGGCAATTTATTTTGTAAATTATGTTGGATAGTTTGTCTGTTTGAATTTTGCTCTTTGTTTTGGTGAAAAATTGTTTAATGGTGTTCCCCGATTTCCATGCGGGGATTATGTTGTATCTGTGAAGTAGTTTAGTTAATTTTCTCCGACTAGGTGTTAATGTAAGGGAAAGCAATGTAATGTTTCGCAGGAGGTTCTTGACAGTCTGAGGGAAGTGTTGTTTGTAAGTTAGCGTTCGGTCTTCTATTTATTAATTTAGGGAGACTATAGATAATGCTTTTGGGATAACCATTGCTGGTTAAGATATTTGTGATTTTCTTTTTGTTCCTTTCTTTGAATTTATCATCGCTGATTGGGATAACTTTTTTGTAGAGAGAGATAGCAAAGTTCAGTTTTTGGTGAAAATGTTTTTTGGAATGGTAGTGTAAGTATCTGTCAGATCTGCAAGGTTTGGTGTACCAGTCAATGATGATAGTGTCAATATGCATAGACCTAATTGCATCTTTTGACCTAGGGAACGATCGAGCGGCTGACAACAATATACGATTTTTTCAGGCCTCCAGACAACTAAGCATTTGTCAGGTCATTTATTATAAGATACTCGTGCATTCATAATTTATTGTATCCTGTACACACAAGAAAGCAGAAAGGATTGGCTTTACGATTTCAATCACTTTCTAGGCTGCTTATGGCAACGATACGAAGAATTGGAATAAACTGGGAGAGACATATGCCCCAAGAGTGGCCTAGATGGCAAAAATAATTATTATTATTTTATTTTTAATCTTGTATTTTATTTGCATCCTTGAGCTGTTTTAAGAATTTTTTTTTTATTTTTTTGTGAAAGTAATCCTACTTCGAATTTAATTTTCTTTTTAATTTTTGGAACAAATACTATTATTATTATTATTTATTTAAAATTGTTCTTAAAAATTTCATCAACAGTGTGCTGTTACCTTATGAAATCCAGCATCTACTTCCATAAATAGCTGTATTGCTTTCGTTTTGTTAAACACATTGCGGCAAAGGATTTGTTCTAAAATTATCAATGAATTCTGTGTTTTCTCTAATTCATTTATAACATCCACACAACGGGACAGCTCATCTTTCCATCTAATAATAGATGTACAATGTATCACAGCACACCTAAATAAAAAAATCTATTAAATTCACGCATTCTTAAACAGAATTAATTTTAATTCTAATTCAACTTTTCTTCAAACTTAAAATTTGATTAATATATCTAAGCAAGAGTATTATAAGAAAAATTAGCTTTTTAAACTCGAAAATTTCAGTTCGAGAAACTGTTATGTAAAGTAGCATTTTCTTCCTGGTGTCTGGCATCCATTTGAGTTGGAGATAAGTAATGTTTACATCAATAACAGCGAGTAGGATGTACATTGTTTAATTTGACAGCAGTAATCGGTTGTTTGATGTTTTTTTTGGCAAAAGACTCACTTGGAATGTACATACTAAACTTAAGAGACAGGAAACTAAAGCGACGTTACAAACTGCTCTCAAAATTATTCGACAAGCGTTCCCATCCTACTCTATACAATAAAGTGTTCATCTACAACACATTCTGTAACCTTTATGGACTTACGAAATAGAAGTGTGGGGCTCTACCAAGCGTTCTAATTATAACCAACTACAAACACACCAATCCAAAATTCTTTGCAGAATCACCATTTTACGTTTCTAACCAGACCATGATCTCAAAAGATTTCAATGTTCCTTTTGTACGCGACCTCATCACATTCGGTTCAAAAAATTTCACTTTTACTGCTTTGCCCACTTCATTACTGAGACCTACTCTTGGATCTACTCTAAAATTGATTTATCATTTTTTCTTAGTAAATTTGTAAATATCTCTCTCTCTTCTCATTCAGTCACTACTCCCACTCAGCGCTATTACTTAGCCAATTCCTCTCATCTCGCTCAGCTCAAGTTGTTCTCTATTCCTTATCTCACTCACTATCTTTCACCTGCATATCTCTCATTCCACATAGCTTGACAATATCTAGAGGGTTGTTAGTGGACAACTGCTACACACTTACGCTCATCTTCATCACATTTACTGGATGCTAATTTTGCAGTTGTAAGTTTTTCGATAAATAAATTAAAAAAAAAAATTATTTTCTATTTTTCAATTAAATTAGCAACATCATATCCAAAAATCTATATCCATCAACATCATATCCCTTTATTCCTGAGGGACCATTCTTGTTTCTCTGATAAAATGCATCATCTAGAGATTGTTACAACAGTTCTCCTAAGTCACGGAGAAATCTGGCTGGCCAAACCCGACGGAATAATCTAAACTTAACTTACATCCAATACTTATATTAGAGCATTATGTGTAGAATGCATTTCTTCACAGATTCAATAGTGTAACTTCAATCATAACACATCATTCAACATCCCATTACACCACAATAATGTAAAAAAATTAACACACAAACAAACAATAGACCAAATATAACAATAAGCTTACTAATGTATAATATTCACATAAAGAATAAAACTTGGAACACACTTTCACATCTTAAAAAGCCAACTGGACTAATGACATCTGTGCCAAAACGTGGATTACAAGAAATCTTTTACTCTTTTAACGTTCATAGTAGCGTCAGATAAGGTAAGGAAGTATTAAAAAACTGGTTATAGTTTTCACTCACTGAAAAGTCTGTTTAACTTGCAAGGTCGTCAAATAATCGTCAAGGGCTATTTTTATTGGCTCGAAATTTGATATCGTTTTACCTCTTTTAATCTTTCTTTTACCTCTAACATTTCCGTCACCATGTGGGCCCTCATTAACGACTTCCACATAGTGATCTGTTGTATCGAACAGGTAGTTGGACCAGAACTGAAAAGTAAAACTTATATTGAAAAATTGGAAATTTAAACTTTGTACTAAAGATTTCAGACCAAAATTCAAACCAAAATCTCGAAATGCCCAATAAACAGAGGCAAAGGTAGAGGGAAATAAGTGGGACATCTTGGATTGGCATTTTAATTGGTCCTGATATATAAGTAAATGGTTTGGCTTAATAATTTTTTTATAAATCTATAAGACCTGTGTTGTTACAAAAAATTACAGTCATAAAGGAGGATTTGCCCTATAATTTAAAGAAAATTTGGGAATTTTATCTTTTACAGAAAAAGAAAAAAAAATGGTTAAAGTTAGGTGTTTTTCAACGTTACTATTTTCGTACAGTTTTTGATTATCAACCCTTATACAACTGTCTTACCGGATAGTTTAAATATATATAAACAATTTTCCCTTACAAATAAAAAATAGTAATACGCGGATTCGAACTGGGGATCTTACTTACAAAACCACGCTCATGGCCACTAGACCAACACTCGCCCAATATTAAAACTGTCCGATAGGACAGTTGTATAAGGGTTGATCATCAAAAACTGCACGAAAAAGCGTAACGTTGAAAAACACCCAACTTTGACAATTGTTTTCTCTTTTTCTATAAAAGATAAAATTCCCAAATTTTTTTTAAATTATAGGGCAAACCCTCCTTTATAACTGTAATTTTTTTGCAACAACCCAGATCTAATAGGTTTCGAGAAAAAAGTTGCCAAAAATGAGCAAAAACGGCTTTTTCAAAAAATGTTGTGGGATGAATACCTAGATTGAGAATGTAATTGAAGAAAACTATATTATTTGCGATAAAGCCAGATAATTATTACCTATTACTATAAACGTTTGATTACTACATAAAATAACAATTACTTTAATCGAAGAATAAACTTAAACCGACGATTTTTATTTAAATTTTTTTTTTTTTTTATTATCCTTTTAATGAAATTTACACCTGTACCTACAGGTACAATAGGTAAATGCGATGAATATATGTGGATAGCGTGGCAGACGTGAATGGCGGTCAACCATTGATGGCCGCCGTTAGTCACCCAGTTGGTCACGGGGCCAACGGCGCCTCAGCCGTCTTCGAGGATTGGAGGGTAGCGTAGTTGTAGACAGGTTTGCAGCTAAAGGGTTGGGATGCAGTGAGAGTTTTTGGTGAAAATTTTTGTATCGAATTTTGGCAAGTTCGGAGATAAGTGGAATTTGGAGATCTGTATGTATAGTGTGGTTGCTTACATAGAATGGAGCGTCTAGTATGCGGCGGAGAATTTTGGATTGCAGTGTTTGTAGTCTATTGAGGTTGGATTTTTTAGCTGTACCGTAAAAATTAAAATAAATAAATAAAATAAACAAAATCATTAATGTAAGTTTTTTATAAAAAATGTTTTGAATTTTTTAGCCTCATAATTTTTTTATAATTTTTATAACGTTTTTCTTTTTAACCTGTAATTAATAGTTTGATTATTATAATTAACTACATATTACAGTCAATCTACAGTGCTACTTGAACATATATTTTGTAGGCGAAAATGGCCAGCATAAGGGTCTGTGACATCTAATAAATTCTAAAAAATAACTTATTAATGAAAATTAATGCAGTAGAATTACTTGACTATTAATGAAGTATTAATGAAATGTTGGATACTCGCTGATTTGTGTACCTTTTGGCGTTTAATCAACCCTTATACTTAACATTTTAAACTGTAAGTTTTTGTTAAGGAGATATGTATATATATTGACATATACAGTGTTCATTTTAAGATGGCTCAAATGTATTTCATGCTTAAACGGTTGAGCAAAAAATGGTAGTGTAAAAATTTGTTGCCTGTCACCTCTAGTTTCAGCATATGTGACCTGATTTTAGATTCCTGCCCGCATACGCGGCAGACGTGCGTCGAAATGTAAGGGTTCGCAGATGACCCCTCCCCCCATTTTCATACATAGTTTTAAGTATAAAAAGTTATGAAAGAAACCGGAAACTGCAGTTCGATATATTCAAAAATAAAGGTGCTAGAGGCCATTTTCATGAATGAGGTATCATTCGATTCTGAATTTCATGTAGATGTGCGTTTTGGGGATCAAAGTCGCTGTGCATCGAATGAGAGAGGAGTAAGCTCCTTGTATGTGAGGCACCTCAAAAATTATTATTACTAATAACTCTGTAAATCTTACACCCGATTTTGATAAAATTTAGTAGGATGAAAGGGTTAGGGCTCCCCTACGTAACATTAAAGCGACTTTCTGCTCTTATACCTATTAAGGAGAAGTACTAAACTCAACTCAACTGTGGCGCTACCCGTTTAAAGAACCCGTTTAAAACTTGAAAATACCACTTGAACAGGTATGAAACAACAAACTCCCCCAACGCTAATCTATTTTTAACTTAAAGAAACTTACTTCGGTACATTGAATCATAAACTTCTGCAAACTATATTCCAATTCAGCTTCTTCCACTATCTTTTGTATATCAGTGGTTAAATAATATAATCTCATTTTATACAGTTCGATCAACTTTAATTGAAGAATATTTTCGTCTGACTTCCTTTGTGCTAAAAAATATTAATAATAATGAAAATTACAATTACAGTAATGATGTAACCATAATCCTTAAAAAATAAACTAGCTCCTTTATCAGCATCCTACTGCTTCCCATCCTACTAACACTATAAGCTTTACACAACATCCCAACTTCACACACTACACATATATATATTTACTTTTTTTTTATGCCTAGAGAAATATATATTTCTGTAGGCGTAACAAAAAGTAAATATCTTCTATTTTAGGAGAAAAAGTTTCTAAATTTATCAATATATGCTGTAGCGGCCGCCAATTGCTTGAAGCCTCTGCTAAAAATGATAGCGAGCATGCTAGCCAACGGCGCCAGAGCTCTTTGAGCTGGCTTGCCTTCTGACGAACAATTGGTTATAACTGATCAAGGAGCTAGTGCGAGGTCAAAAATGTCTAATGTTTAAAAGAAAATTCTCGTCAGCGAATGAGCTTGAGAATAACTGATACTGTCAACAGTAAACAGTTAGAGTTATGAGAAATTTCAAGAATGGGTTTACAACCAACTACTTAGTCGTGGTCAGAAGTGGGTAGTTAATATTCTTCGGAGTTGATTCTAGTCCTTTCAGCGGAGCTTGAGAATAAAGAGAACGCCGCCTTCCGCTTCGCCTGTGTTTAGGAGTGTGATGGAGAGGACGGATAAGCCGAAGCAAGAAGAGGTATCAAATACACTGTCAGAGAAGACGTCAAGCAGCGTGACTGAAGAGAAGCGTGAATCCCCGGCAATCTCGCGGGTACTTGCAGGCGGTTTGATTGGTTCTCTCGAAGAGCGAGATATAGAGGATGCCTTGGTAAGAGTGGACAAGGAGTTAAATAGAATGAAGGATGTCATTACGAAGATGAATTTATGGAACGTAGCCTACGACAATCTACTCAGACAAAATATGTCTGAGGAGACTGTGTTAGTGGGCTATGCAGATGTCGCGGCGTTCATTGCTGCTCGTTCAATGCCTTTGTTAGAGCATACCACAATAGGATGGGTAAGGAGGCTCAAGAGGATTGCTTATATTGTCCAGGAGTGTGATGCCTACCACACCTTTTTTGTGTGTGAAAGGTGGGGTCGCCTCAGAAGAGATTTGGAGCAGATAATCGGGCGGGCGATGAACTCCTGAGATGCTGGTGGAGGAGATGTTCTCTTGCAGGACTAATTGGTTGTTAGGGGCTAGTTTTGCAAGAGATGTACTCGTCTCTAAAAAAAGAGACATGGAATACAGTATGAGCAGGGTCCCCTGAGCAGAGGCAGGATTGAAGCCTAGCCTGATGTAATGCTGAAATCCAAACTAGGCCTGGAAGTAGGGAGTTGTTTTAGGTTTTAGCCGGTAGGCCGCGGCACAATGTGCGTGAGTTGCATTTCACCCTCTTATGTTTTTATTATTGCCCCGTTCTCTACACAGTATACACATCAGACACCTGTACAACCCTCTACACTACTCTGTACATATGCAGACGACACAGCCATATTAGCTTCAAGTAAACATCCTACATCAGCTTCATACAAGTTACAGACACACTTACATAAAATAGAATCCTGGGCAAAGAAGTGGATGATTAAAATGAACCCATAGAAATGCCAGCATGCCACGTTTACTCTCCGGCGGGGCTCCTGTCCACCTGACCTCTTCAATCCTCTTCCTTCTACTGATCTGGTGCGATACCTTGGGCTCTACATAGACAAAAGACACACGTGGAACCCACTCACTAGACTTAAAAGACAAGCAATGACGAAACGTGCTAAACTGCTCTACAGACTACTTGGTCGACGCTCCAAATTACCCGTTGAACTCAAACGATTACTATACAATACTATCCTCAAACCTATGTGGACTTACAGACTAGAGCTGTGGGGTTCAGCCAAACCAACAAACGTACGGACTGTACAAACATTTCAATCAAAACTCCTCCGACAGATAGCTGACGCACCTTTCTGCATGACTAACCTCACCCTTCACACCGACCTCAACATTCCCTTCATAGAACAACACGCCAAGACGAAATATCAAAAATTCCATACTACTCTCTCTACTTGCTCAAATCCTCTTGTACACTCTCGCCTCCTTTGACATCCCTAACAATACTCCTCGACGACTGAATCGCCAGTGGCCCCGCGACTTCCTTACTGTCTGAAGAACTAAACGCCATTACTCTCCTACCTCTCCTCTCTCCCACTCAAATTCTCTTCACATCCCTCTCTCTCCTATAGAGAGTGATACCGTTGGGTAGCTTCTCTCCTCCTGCTCTTCCCGCACCAGTTCATCTTTTTTACATCCTATTTACTTATTGTATATATTTATACAGATTGTAAATTACTAAATCAATTTAAAAAAAAAAGAAAAAAAAAGTTTTTATTATTAATATTATTATTACTGAATCTGACTAGACCATCTTACCTGACACTGCAAAAATTCGCTCCCAGTGTCTTTCTCTCACAGATGGGCGACGTAGATAATTTAAAATTAGCTGAAGTAATTGATCACAATTTTGTACCGTTTTAGTAATTTTTGTACACACTTGGCGTTGTTTTAAAGATTCTGGCAACCTACTAATAGCTTCTTCAATTTCAGTTAACTCATTTTCGGCCTCCGCAATGTCGATCTTTTTCCATACGCATTCTCCATAATTTCTAAAAAATTCCTGGAAATAAAATCAATTTGTATATGTTATATACTCCCGCTAACACAATATATTGTCAAGATGTTCAAAGGGTTTGGAGAGTATTCGCCAAAAATGTACATCTTAACTCTTACTTTGGTGAAAACTGGAGCAGGGGGAAAAACTAAAACAAATAAAAGTAAAACTTCAGGCAGAAAATTATCTACAAAAAAACTCGTGTTGCAAGTTGTTTAAGACTAAGTAAGCCTATAAACTTGAAGATGAAGATGTGATGAAGAATTAAAGAAAATGAATTGAAGAATAATCTTCAAAAATGTTTTCACTTCAAACACCCACTCAAATCTCTTTCAAGGTTTATCACAATTTATTAAAATAAATAAAGCATACTTTCACTAGGTCTTAAAAATCGCAGCGAAAAGTTTCAAAGAAAAATTAACACCACAAACATAAGCTCACAGATGGAGAAAGGTAGGTTTTATTTAAAATTAGAAAAATAAAATGTTGTTAGAACACTAACAGGGCTTTCTCTTATTACAAAGCTCGATTTGCAACATTTCAACATTTCTTAAAGTGCTCAAAACAAATTTTCCAAAAATTTATTACCACTTACAGAATTGGCTTTCTTGTAGTAGCCCATTAAGTGTGAAGAAGTTATAATGTCTAGGATGCACGATGTGGAAAGACAGAAATATCTAGCTATTTATCAAGATAAGAGAGAAAAAAAAAATTAAAGGCTACTTACACGCAGTTTGAGTTTAATTTCCGACAGACGCGGAATATTCGAGCATTCTTCACATGCTACTTCTAACGTGGTATATTCGAGTTTGGGAAGTTGGAACACCTCGTTAGTGTAGTCTATCGCACGTTTAGCCAATTTAATATCAATGAACTGCTTAAGAAATTTCTGAAACAAATTTTATTTTACCAAAATTATTTTAAAATAACATAAAATATATAACGCCACATGTTCATAACCTTATATGAGAGTGACTGAGAAGCAATACTTAAGGTGTAAATTCAACGCACCCTATCGCAAACTTCGTAAATAAATACTTTCAGACTGACAAACATTCACGCTGAACAATGCAACCACGCTAATGAACACATTCAAGTTAATAAATAAAGTCACTCTTGTGATTCCTGCGGGTAGTCAATTTTTACAGTTCTGGCAATTTATTCATAACTAAGGCCTGTATACAATATACAATACAATGTATAATATAAGGCCTAAATCTAACTTGGCTCAAGCAAACCAGGCCAAGTCTAATAGTGCAAATTTGGCTGTTCCCACTGAGGTGAAATAGTTCTGAATGAAGAACTTCCCAAGATAGGGTTTGTGGCACTGGTGACTCCTCTCTCAATGAACTCTCATCTACATAGAGAATATAAACTGCAAATACGGCAATTTTCAATTCCCTTAGGAGGTGTGTGAGCAGGAAGGACTTAAATGTCACGCCATCTAAATTGTTCTTCTTACAAAATTTTATCAACATTGGGTGAAGATTTACAGTGTTACTATTTTTATTTTTTTTTTTGCGCATCAACAGCTGAGGTTATTAGCGCCCGGAGCTTTTTCCAGTGCACTGCCGGCCTCCGGACAGTGTTCTCTCGTTACAGACAACACTGTCCATCACCGGACAGTGAGCTGTAAGAAGCTCCAAGGAAGAGAAAATCTAAGGGCTAGCTGCTGGATTCGAACCCGGGACCTCCGCGTGGGAGTCCAGTATGCTAACCTCATAGCGAATCCCTTCCCTATTAGTTACTATTAATAATAGTTTAAGAGGGGGCTTTATTTACGTGAGGCAAACTTAAGCAAATAAAGCCTCAAAATCCTTAAAAGCCATTTCTGCAATGAATTTGGATTCGAATGACACTCCATTCATGAAAATCAGTTCACGCGTTGATGATTTGAAACGACTGCAATACTTTCCCTTAATAGGTGTAAGAGCATGTCACGTCGGGAAGCTTTAACCCCTTCATCCTGCCAAATTTTATCATAATCGGGCTAAAATTTACAGAGTTATTAACAATAATAATTGTGTAGGGGGCTCATATACAAGGGGCTAATTCCTCTCCCAGCGACGAGAACCCCCAAAGGCTCATCTATATATAATTTTCTGAATCGAATCACAGCTCATTCATGAAAATCGGTTCGCGCGTTTAGGCGTGTAGACGTTGTTTACATAATTTTTTTTTATTTTTAATAACTTTTTTTTTAATCTGTTATTAATAGTTTGATTATTATAGATTATTAGAAATAACAGTCAATCTAAGTTAAATGGTATGCTACTTGAACAAACATTTTGTAGATGAAAATGGCCAGCATAAGGGTCTGTGACATCTAATAAATTCTAAAAAATATTAATGAAAAGTTATTAAAATTTCTTAAATGATCTCAATGAAGTATTAATAAAATTGTAAGAATGGGGATGGCCGGGGAATAACACAATTAAGTAACCAACAGAAATAACCTTGTTTATTGAGAAGTTAGGGTAAACATAAAATAAATCAAACAATAAAAGGAAGTGATTATTCGCCTTGCTCTCCAAACGGGATGCCTGTTCGTCCAGCGCGTCTGGGTCACCTTCCGGTTTAGGGCGTCCGATGTAGCAAAAGGGCTCGTAGCAGTCAGTCTAGCAATACAACCTCGCCCTGGCTCTGGGCAGAACTGACTTCTCGCTGTATGTGCCGTGCCGACTCGGCCCCCACTCCAACTGCGCCCTACTCCTCGACCCTCTCGCGGTGCTACTCAATCCAGTGCCCCTGTGCCCCTCTTACACATATCCCCCACAAAAAAAAAGTGGGGTTCTGAGGAGCTCCACTTTTCTCACACTCTGTACTCTAGCAGCAGCTCCTGGCTGCCCGTACCTCTTCTTCTGCGCCTATGGGTTCTTTCAGCGGCTGCGGTCACTCTGGGTCGTGGCTTCCCCGCTGCTTCCGTGCTTCCTCTCACATTACTTTAGGTTCGGTATTTTAGGTCTCTTCTCACTATCGGATGTCTTCACTACTCCTTTGTCTGCAAGTTACTCAACGCGGTCTTTGCCTTGACCGACACTGCCCCTGGCGGAGCGGGCCTTTTTAAGGGTTGCTTCTTAAGCGTCGACTGACTACTGCCGTCTCTCTGCCTTCTCCGTCGGTCCGTTTTTCCTAGGCCTGTCAGGTTTTGAACCAATCTGGGAAAGGGTCACCGGAATAGTTAATCTATGACATACAGGTTAACACATTACCCTATACCCCAGATTTTCCTTACCACCACCACTCTCATGACGACTCGGCCGTCCCAGGCCGACCCCTCCTGCGTCTCGGGCGGACGTTAACACCGGGGCCAAGCGGACGCACTGGGGTGGTTTGTAACATGGAGTCCGGTCCCTCCGGCGTTCCCCTGGTTCCCCTGTTTCGGGTCTGCCTTCTCAATTCGTAGGACCCGTGGGGTACGCGGCTGGCCTCTGTTTGATCCCAGTCCCCTTCCTGGGGGGTCCAACTACTATCGCTGAGCTCGTCGCCGCTCCCCTGTGACGGTTCGGATTCCTGCTCCGATTCAGTTGTAGTATCATTTTCCCCCGCCCCCACTTGCTCATCCTCGCTGAGGCTTGATTCCTCTGATCCGCTGTTCCCTCTATCTCTCTCTATTTCCCCTCGATTTGCGCCCTGGTCCCGGGTTCCTGGGGCCACTTTTTCAAAGGCAGGCTTCAGCCGGTTTATGTGTACCACGCTATTTCCGCCCGAAGTTAGAGCAATGCCATAATCCACTGGGGAAGTTTGAGCTATAACGGTATGGGGCCCTGTCCACGGTCTTCTAAACTTCCGCGCATGTCCGGGGGGTACTGTCGGTTCATGCAAATAAACCTTCTCTCCCAATTTAAAACTTCGTTGTTTCTTGCCCTTACCATAGGTTTTCGCCCGGGCCTCCCGCGTATGTGTATTTTTCTCCCTAGCCTGGCTATACGCCTCACTAATCTTCTGTTCTAATCTTCGTGCAAACTCCTCCCGACCTCCATCGGGGTCTTCCGCCCGAAACCGGCACCCTAGGGGCAATTGGGGCTCCCTACCGTGCACTAGGAAGTAGGGGTGTACCCGGTAGAAGAATGGGGCGTGCTCCTGTAGGCGAGCAGGGTATACGGAATCCAACGATCCCAGTCTCTTCCGTCCCTGCGCACAATACAGGCCAGGGAATGGACCAAGGTTCGGTGCAGACGCTCCACCATTCCGTTCCCTTGGGGGTGGTATGCCGTCGTTTGTAACTTTTTAATTCCTAGGTTCTGACAGATTATCTTAAACATTTCGGACGTGAAGTTCCTCCCTTGGTCTGTAAGGACCCTGTCCGGAGCCCCGTGACGGAGCACTAGCTGCTCCACGAAGGCACGTGCGCACGCTTCTGCGGTCTGTTCCTTCATTGGCACCGCTTCCGCATAGCGGGAAAACCAGTCAATCATTGTCAGCACGTACCGGTTCCCGGCTTTGGTGGTGGGCAGCGGTCCTACAATGTCCAAGGACACTTGTTCGAAAGGCCGTGATACTTCGGCCACTTCGGCTAAAGGGACCTGCAATCCCGCAGGTGTCCTCTTCTCCTGGCACACTTGGCAGGCGCGCACGAAGTCTTTGATCTGGTCTTGCATCTGAGGCCAATAGAAGGTCGCCCGTATGCGCTGGCTGGTACGCTTCACCCCTGGGTGGCCTGACCATGGTGTACTGTGACATAGGGTCATCACCTTGTCCCTTTTTTCAACGGGTACTAGGACTCTCCACCTAGACTGGTTCCCCTCCCGAGTTCTCAAGTAGAGGTCTCTGCTTTTTCCACTGCAGCTTGAGATGACATTACTTGACACCACCGGTCGCGCTCCTGCGCCCGCCTCCACTCGTTTTCTGGTTCCCCGGGGATGACGTTTACGACTCTGGTCGCCCGACTGAGCGCATCGGCGTTGCTATGCTTCGTTCCCGGCCGATGCACTACTTCGTACGTAAACTCCGCCAGCCTCAAGGACCACCGTGTCAACCGAGCGGAAGGGTCTCTTAAGTGCAGCATCCATCTCAACGCTGAATGGTCTGTAATTAGGGTAAACATAAAATAAATCAAACAATAAAAGGAAAAGTGATTATTCGCCTTGCTCTCCAAACGGGATGCCTGTTCGTCCAGCGCGTCTGGGTCACCTTCCGGTTTAGGGCGTCCGATGTAGCAAAAGGGCTCGTAGCAGTCAGTCTAGCAATACAACCTCGCCCTGGCTCTGGGCAGAACTGACTTCTCGCTGTATGTGCCGTGCCGACTTGGCCCCCACTCCAACTGCGCCCTACTCCTCGACCCTCTCGCGGTGCTACTCAATCCAGTGCCCCTGTGCCCCTCTTACAAAATGTTGGGTACTTGCTGATTAGTGTAACTTTTGGCGTGTAATCAACCCTTATACTTAACTTTTTAAACCGTAAGTTTTTGTTAAGGAGTTTTTGTTAGTTTAATTGCATGCATTTAATTTTGATCATTTTTCTGAATGCGAGTGATTATTATCAACTTTTGCGAAATTTATAAAACTTGAAAAGCCATTCTTTACATTTAACCGTATTTCTTCAAATTCAATAATCTAGAGATATACACCTTTGCAACTTAAGAGAAAAACTATCAGTACTTTACATGCTGAGTGCATAAGAAAAATTAACTACTTACCTCCTGAAGTTCCATAACCTCATTCCAATCCATTTGTTCACTTAAGGGGCCTTCCAAATAGTACCTGCGCTCGCATTCCAAACAATCACGTTCAAATTCATTTACTAGACGTACTACCTTGGCTTTTAGTACTTCATAAGCATTTTGGATGAAGCTAGAAAATAAAATATCTGGTATGAAACAACAAAACATGAGATTTGGAACATTTGCTTCACCTTAAAATGTTTACTTTCTCTCGCTCCTTAAGATATGGATTTTGTCAAATGTTTGAAACCTATTTATCCATTATTATCACAATTTATTTCGGTTTAATACGTCAAAATTTTAATTAACTAAGCTCTATATTAGATACAAACAAAATAGTTGAATGAGTAGTTGTACAAAGTGAAATATTGACATTATGTAAGCATTATAAAGCTAGGTACACTGAAGCAGCCTAATCAAGCATATTTACAAGATCATTGAAACTGACAATAGTTGGTTGGGTTTTCAATAAAATAATTGCTTGCACAAATGTCTTACTTTGAGTTTAATGTATTTACTTATTTTAATTCCATATTATATCTATATAATTTCGATAAGTTTTAGCTTATCTTAAATTTAATTACTAATGACTTTAAAGCTATTAAACTTCATATATGGTATCATAACTCAGGGTGACCAGAGTTATATGCTCCACCCACTTTTTTTTTAACGGCGGGAAATTTTTAGTCTAGTTTATTTTCAGTGATTGTTTATAACGTTCCATTTGAATAAATCGAAGTTGGATGCTGTATCTCGAGATATAGGGGGTTCTAAAAAATGGGTCAATCACTGAAAATAAACTAGACTAAAAATGATTAAATACGTGTTTTTTATTTTTTCGAAATTTCCCGCCGTTAAAAAATAAAGTGCGTGGAGCATATAACTCTGGTCACCCTGTATAACAAAATTATAATTTATATGTAGTGTGTAAGTTATTTCATGAACAAATCTAAATATTGGTTTTCAAAAATAAAGGAAATGTATTTTTATAGAAATTATTATGAAGTTTATTTTCCATTTAATAACAAAAAAGAGATAATCAATTTCAGTACGTTAGGCTGGAAACAGTGGAGCGGCGCGCAAAGCGGCGATGATAGCGAAGAGCAAAGCGGCAAAAACAAAAACTAGAAATAGATAGAGTTGCTCTATCTTCGCTTTGCTCGCCACTATGCGCGGTCCCATATGTTAACTTGTGTTTGATTTCGCCACTTCGCTCTTCGCTATCATCGCCGCTTTGCTCGCCGCTCCACTATGTTTCCAGCCTTAGTGATAAACTTCAGTGATAGCCTCAAAATTGAGAGCAAAAAAAATCTCTGCAAACAATATTTTTCATCTGATATTGTCCACATTTATTTATTTTAATTACTGGCGTGGCCATTTCAGTTTCGTCTGAGAAAATTACGCGTTACAAAAATGAGAATTAGCGTGCTCTTTGGCAAATTCCAAACGAAGGCGCTGATTTTATTTACTAATATAGGGCTTCTTCCTTGGAACTCGCCCATGATATCCCCGTTTATTTAGACAGTTCCTAATGGTCTGGAGGGTAACATTAATATTATAGCCACTACGGATCATACCAGCAAGGCACTGGTTTGGGGTTCTAGTTCAACAGACCTCACCAGTGCCCGTACATGATTTGACTCAAGTCAAACGACCAGAACAGTACCGATTTTTCACAGAACCCACCTCTTGAAATCTTTTTACAATAGATCGTACACTAGAGAACCCCAAGTTGACCATTTCTCCTATTCTTCTATAAGTATGTCCCGTATATCTTAAATTTACAATAAGTTTGCGGATTTCATTAGACACTTTCCTTTTGTAAGATTTTAATTTAAAAATAGCACATACAATAAATGGGGAAGTTTCATACAAAATACTAACACTATAAAACAGATAAATCTGAGACAATCTTCCATCATTATTTCGATTTATTCAACTGTAAGCAGACTTTTTTAGTTTAGATATTCTGGTTTATTTTTGTTAATTATGAATTATTTTTTTCAGTTAGTTTCTATTAATATTTCACGTATATACATATGTATGAACAAACTAAATTAATTTGTGTTTTAAATAACACATACTTTATTGTTGATGTACCACAATTAACACGATTTTAAATACTTCGAAAAATTCTCTTATGGATGTATGTGGATGACTTTTTTTACTGAGTGTATAGAAGACCTCAAAGTTCCCCTGTGAAAAACTTTCAACGCGGAAAATCCGAATCATACGAGCTTACTAGACAAAGATATAATTGTCTAAGCAAGTTCAAAGACGTCATAAACTGAGCCCAAATTGTTTTTAAGAGTAAAATATGATAGACAACTAAATAAATTACAATTTAAGGTAAAAAGGCTAGACACAGATGTTTTTGTACTTCAAAATTACGGCCAAAAATTTCCCTAATAATAGGATAGTTTTAACAAATATCTCATTAAACACTGCTCATAAAATATATATATATATAAAATAAAAATAAAAAAAAAAAAGGTTGGCAAGATTATTGTATAAATCCATAAATTCTTTTTACTTTTTGTAGTAGTCACACATATGCTCACTATATTTAGTAGGATCGTTCACGGTTATACTGTACACACTTTTTTTAAAAAATATGATTCGATTGCAATGCTAATCGTAAACCTTAATATATTATAAATAAATATAAAATAAATGGTTATACAATACTCACTAGGTTCGGAATCTAGCAGACGTGACTGCTCTATCCCACAAGCTGGTCATTATATCGCATAATTTCTTTAAAGAAGTCACGTTCTGTAATAACAATATGATAATAAATTAACCTTTAAAACTAAAGAAAAAATATATAGGTCTACTTTGCTTGTATCTATTTGTTTGCAGATGAAGCCGAATTAATCTCTGGAATTGTTTGACCTCATTTCGGTGCCTCGCAATAACACGACCTCACAGAGCAAAAGAGTACGCTGAGACCGCTACAAAAGGATCAACCAGAGTGCCAGTTCAACGCGCCACCAATTTGAGGCAGCCTGATCATCATTTTTACCTTTTCGTAGTACTAGCAAATCTGAATAGTTCAGCAAAAAATAAATTTTGTAAAGCCTAATTACGATTCACTATTTTTAAACTAAAATATCTTTTTGCATAGTAGACGGTAATTGATTTTTTGTCAACATAATAGTTTTATTTGATAATTATTAGGCCGATAATGACACTTCATCCTTTACAATATAACTGGGCCAAGCGATATTTTTCGCTATTTTGCGGTAATCAGCTTTACATTAAACTTCTATTTTAATATTGTGCCTGATTAAGCCCAAAATCTAAATATTTGTTGAAGTTAACCACTTCAATGGGTAGAAATTTAAATAGAAGTCCAAACTATGAATTGTGGTGCAAGGAGCTTAGGCTGGCCCCCCCAACCCATTGTTTTCAAATGAGTAAGTTGCAAAAATGTGAAAACTCCCTTTTCATCGTAAGTGGTGGTTCATTTTATAACAGAACAATCACTTGAATTTATCAGAAGAGTTGGGCAAACGTCGACCCTACGAGCTTTTTCTTATCGCGGTCCTTCGTGAGAGATTGTCCAAAATCTTTTAGGCACCATTCCTGGTAGAATAAGACATCCCTTACCCGTCTGTAAATTTTAAAGTGCTCATTTGAGGCTCAGCCTCTTCAGCATTTCCTAATATTGTTGGACCATGGACCCACCGACATTGCTAGGGTTATACCTCCTTCCCTGAAATTCGTAAACGAATACAGTGCAGTGAGCACTACCAAAGAATGATCTCGATTTTACCATTTTCTCGAGCTGCAGCTACAGCTCTAAATAATTTTTTTAATTATGCTCAAAAATCTTTGGAACCAATGGCCTAAATACTTTTTTTGTTGTAGTATTTAAGGCGTAATAACATCTGAGGTTATTGACATCCTGACCTTAATTCAGTTTACTGCCGGCGCCCGGATAGTGTGCTGTAAGAAGCTTCTAGGAAGAGAAAAATCTAAGGGCCAGAAGCTGGATTCGAACTCCGAATTGGAATCCAGAATTCGCTAACCACTCAGCTAATCCCCTCCCTTACTCTCTGAAATGTAAATTTAGTGTCAGTGTGCAATATCAACGCTATATTTATAAAAACAATTCATTTAACTAAATAAAAGAAAAAAACACCAAGACTTTCTTATAATAATGAATAGACTAACAACAGGTACAACCTCAAAATGCTTACAAATAAGTTTTGCGTTTCTATAGTTTTGATCTTCACACGGCACTTCCAAAACTCATAGCGAACATCTTTAGATAGATTTTGTATCTCGGTTATTGCCGCCAAGATTGTTTGTAAAGATCCTATAGTTATAATCTGAATTTTTACAGATATTAAAGAATTCTGAAACAAAATTGCAAAAACAACAAAAGAGTTTAATTTGTTATTATGGGGATCCGCTAGAAAGCGGTAGTTGTCGCAGACGCAAGGAAAAAGAGTAAAAAGGTTGGCATTAAATGATGTAAGAACAGAAAGTAATGTAAGTTGAATTGTTTACATTACGAAATTAAGGGAGTATGCAAGTGATCTGTTAATTTTAAAGTATTTCCACATAGACAAGATTCAACTGACAGTCAATTCTGTGACAAATTAAAGCGATTATCGCCAAATCAGTTACTAACTGACAGACGGATGTGTCTTCAAAGATGAACAGAAAATAAAGGAACTGGTGAAGGGTTGGCAATCGCAAACATACAAGAAGAACGTTGCGCCCTACGCTATGCAAGGTCAAATGTAATGAAAATGCAGCGAACAAATCAACGGAACTTTAAAAGGCGCCAGAAGCGAAATCAAATAAAATAGGAGATCTAATGGCCATCATGTGTTATTACACAACCAACCGCGACATCCCAAATAAAGTAGGTCATTTGTTATGGAATCCCCAAACGAAAGGAACACTGGGTGTAAAGTTGGACCCTCAAATTCATCCGATTAACTTGATCCTGCTGAAACGATTACAACAGCAGAATGTGAAGGGTTAACGGTAAGGTATATGATAGATAACAGCAAACATTTTATTATAATGATAGGAATCAGAAAGCATTAAATTGCAATCCTTAAATGAGAACAGCAAAAACAATCAATTAATAATGTAAACGTGGCGAGCCTCACACATAGCACAAAATAAATCTTCGGTTTGGGGCGCCACACAAGAAACCATGGATGGAAAATGTAGCGGCTGACCTAGTGATCAAAACTAGAACGAGCAAGCCTTGAGAATGAGGATGAGAACTCTACGCAGAATGAAGTATTCAGTATACAAGGATAATATCTAAATGGGATCCACCAGAGGAGGTATTTATAGGAGATATTGGAAAAAATATATTATGAAGAATAAGTAGTTAAGTTTTTAGAATGAATTGTTAGTTTGAAACTCAGTCTGTGTATCCTTGATTGGAAATTTTTTAATGAAATACAAGTCAAATGTTCAAAGAAAAGAAAATATAAGTTGGCCTTCTACCAATTTGTATATTTTAATTAAAGGGAGTCAAATGATCTGTTATTTTAAGGAATTTTGCTAAAAGCTAATACTTGGAAAATATATACTTTCCCCCCTCCGAGGAGCATCAATGTCTATGGTCACTAGAGCTGGGATAGTACCTATTGACCTATCGGGATGCCTCACACATTTCTTGCAATATACATTTTTTTTTTTTTTTTTTTTTTTTTTTTTTTAATGATTTAAGGCGCGTCAACATCTAAGGTTATTGGCACCCGGAGCTTTTTTCAGTGCACTGCCGGCCTCCGGACATTGTTCTCTCGTTACAGACAACACTGTCCATCACCGGACAGTGAGCTGTAAGAAGCTCCTAGGAAGAAAAAATCTAAGGGTCAGCAGCTGGATTCGAACCCAGGACCTCCGCGTGGGAGTCCAGTACGCTAAACGCATAGCTAATCCCTTCCCTAATATACACTATTAATATTTTTTTTATTAATGAGATGCGTCTAGTAGTTTCTTAAGGCAGCATGCTACGGCCAATAAAATCACGTAACTTTAAGAGCATAAACATTCTTATTACCTTAATGATCTTATAATATTTTGAAAGTACTCTTTCTACATCGGAATGCAAAGTATGCAAATGTTTCAACCTCAAGTACTCCAAGGTTGACCAAGATATCTCGTTTATTGAAGTAAGGTCCAATCTACACATAAATAAATAAATCAGAAGTGACATATTAAAAAAAAGTTAAAAAATGGTAAATTCAATGGAATAGTATTTTAATCTTTAAATGGAAATTTTTCAACCATTTTGATCTATTGATCTTGCAACATATACTTACATATGTACTACAATCCTTAATATAAACGCAGTGTCCTTGAATGAGTGTATCCAGAAGAGACAAACACGACGAGAGGTCATGAAAGCAAGAATGCTGCTTACTGAGGCTATAAAAATACAAAGTACTGCATGTGTTGTAATCAGTTTAAGATGAGTAGATGTAAACAATAGGTAGCAGCCATAAGTAGAAGGTGTGTTAGTATACATACTTTCAAAAAATAAAGAATTGTGATTTCTTCAGTAGTCCTTAAACTAAGTTTAGAGGTCAACCTATAAACCATCTATCACAAAATAATTTAGAAGTGGAAGAAAGAATTGTACATTAAGCTTAACTTTTGTGGATGAACTAATACCGTGTTTGTTTAGATATAAACTAGTACGAGGGTCGTTTGAAAAGTCCGTGCAAAGTCAGAGAGATAGCACTACTGGCGCGTAAAGAGGTTATGTTTAGTTAGTAGCATCTCTTGGAAGAACACACACCAAGTTTCAGCCAGATCGGTCTATTTCTTTGTGTTTGGCATTCGTTTGAATCGAGGAAGTCGAGTGATTTTCAAAAAATGGACGAAAAAGAATTTCGTGTGTTGATTAAACACTACTTTATGAAAGGCAAAACGCCTCAGGAGACTAAAGAGAAGCTTGATAAACATTATGGTGACTCTGCACCTTCGATTAGAACAGTTTATAAGTGGTTTCAAAATTTTCGGAGTGGCCATATGGGCACAAGTGACGCTGAACGTTCTGGACGCCCTGTAGAGGTTACTAATCCAGAAATCATTGATAAAATCCATGATATGGTGATGGATGACAGAAGAGTGAAGGTGCGTGAGATTGCTAGTGCTATGGGCATCTCGAATGAACGGGTACATAATGTTTTGCATCAACATTTGGACATGACAAAGCTATCCGCAAGATGGGTGCCGCGATTGCTCACCCTTGACCATAAACGAAATCGTGTGAAGTGTTGCAAGGACGGTTTGCAGCTGTTCCAGAAAAATCCGCAGGACTTTAAGCGTCGTTTCGTCACTGTGGATGAAACATGGATACATCACTACACTCCTGAGACCAAAGAACAATCTAAACAATGGGTTACCAAGGGGGAATCTGCGCCAAAAAAAGGCGAAGACCGTTCCTTCGGCCGGAAAGATTATGGCGACTGTCTTTTGGGATTCGCAAGGAATAATCCTCATCGACTATCTGGAAAAGGGTAAAACTATTACAGGTGCATATTATTCATCGTTATTGGACCGTTTGAAAACCGAGCTGCAAGAAAAACGCCCACGATTGGCCCACAAAATGTCCTTTTCCATCACGACAACGCACCAGCTCACACCTCAACAGTTGTGGTCGCAAAATTAATGGAAATAGGGTTCCAACTCGTTTCACATCCCCCCCTATTCTCCAGACTTGGCTCCCTCGGACTACTATTTGTTCCCCAATATGAAGAAATGGCTGGCGGGAAAAAGATTTTATTCAAACGAGGAGATGATTGCAGAAACGAATGGCTATTTTTCAGACTTGGACAAATCCTATTATTCGGAAGGGATCAACAAACTAGAGCAGCGTTGGACGAAGTGTATAAGCCTAAAAGGAGACTATGTTGAAAAATAAAAAAGGTTTACCCCAAAAAATTAAGTAGTTTTTATTTTTGCACGGACTATTCAAACGACCCTCGTACAAGCGAACCAATGTGAATTAGTTAGTTTAATTTATGTTTATTTTTAGATTAATTTAATTTAATAAGTGTAAAGTTAAAAGTAAAGTGAAGTAATGCCTATTTTTTCAGGCGGGTTTTACATCCAATAACTGATTAGTGTCGCGGGAGGCAGATAGCAAACAAGGCCTAGGAATCGAACGCAGTATTACAACAAATGTTGCTTTGTGGACCTCGCCTCTAACCGCTCGAATATCGTCGCGCCTTAGTTTAATATGTGCATAATTTAATTTGAGAAATTAAATAATCGTCGGTTATCGATAAGTCATTTTTACTTTCTTTGGTATTAATAAGAAAGATAGAATTGGAATCGTTCGGATCACCAATTTGATTCTTCAAATAACCGTTAAGTTCCGCTAGAAAGTGGGTTTATATATAAATTAGTCTTACACGTTGGCTCTCACAGCAGGTATACGAGGGTCGTTTGAAAAGTCCGTGCAAAAATAAAAACTACTTAATTTTATGGGGTAAACCTTTTTTATTTTTCAACATAGTCTCCTTTTAGGCTTATACTCTTCGTCCAACGCTGCTCTAGTTTGTTGATCCCTTCCGAATAATAGGGTTTGTCCAAGTCTGAAAAATAGCCATTCGTTTCTGCAATCACCTCCTCGTTTGAATAAAATCTTTTTCCCGCCAGCCATTTCTTCATATTGGGGAATAAATAGTAGTCCGAGGGAGCCAAGTCTGGAGAATAGGGGGGATGTGAAACGAGTTGGAACCCTATTTCCATTAATTTTGCGACCACAACTGCTGAGGTGTGAGCTGGTGCGTTGTCGTGATGGAAAAGGACTTTTTTGTGGGCCAATCGTGGGCGTTTTTCTTGCAGCTCGGTTTTCAAACGGTCCAATAACGATGAATAATATGCACCTGTAATAGTTTTACCCTTTTCCAGATAGTCGATGAGGATTATTCCTTGCGAATCCCAAAAGACAGTCGCCATAATCTTTCCGGCCGAAGGAACGGTCTTCGCCTTTTTTGGCGCAGATTCCCCCTTGGTAACCCATTGTTTAGATTGTTCTTTGGTCTCAGGAGTGTAGTGATGTATCCATGTTTCATCCACAGTGACGAAACGACGCTTGAAGTCCTGCGGATTCTTCTGGAACAGCTGCAAACCGTCCTTGCAACACTTCACACGATCTGAAAATCACACGACTTCCTCGATTCAAACGAATGCCAAACACAAAGAAATAGACCGATCTGGCTGAAACTTGGTGTGTGTTCTTCCAAGAGATGCTACTAACTAAACATAACCTCGATACGCGCCAGTAGTGCTATCTCTCTGACTTTGCACGGACTTTTCAAACGACCCTCGTATATCCATCACTAACTCAAAAAATAGTAATCGCCGGAAGTTAGAATTCAATATTCCGCTTAGAAGTCAATAGAGGACGTTTCAATAATGTTTCAGCATTATTAGAATTAAATTCATCTCTTTGGTAAAGATAAATTGGGTATAGATATATAAAATCTTACCTGACACAACCCTCAAATTTTGAACTACCATATTGTTCTATAAGCAAAAATGAACGATCTATTTCGTCAATTTGAGTTAAAGATACCATGAATGTTGGTTTACTTTGTTTGTATCTCGATTCTTGCTCCTTCACTACCTGCAATACTTCAGAAAATCTGAAAAAAAAAAATATATTTTGCTAACGTTCACAAATTTTTCTTGCTCTAAATTCTAAAAGATAAAACATCAATTTTATTCAAATTTTGATAGTTAAATATGATGAAACAAAATAGAAACATTTAGTTATAATCAATTTTAATGGTATTCAAAATTAATTAATTGTATAACGTGACCAGACAATATCCAATCTACTTCTGAGCATACTATCTGTTCAATTTGTATTTTTATATGAAATTGAGAAAGCCTTTTTAATATTTTTATCTGTTTTTCTGCAATCTTTCTCTTCATTTTAGTGCTGGATATCTCTTAATTCTATGCGCGGACAACTTGTTTTACTCAGAGTTACTGGGAATTTTTTAGAAACGGTGGTAAGTCGCACCAATAGTGAATTCATCAAATACCCCCGCAATCACCAATCTCTTTTTTTTTTACATCACCAAATATGACCCAAGATTTTTTATAAGATAAGTAATGAACGGTATTCTCAATCATACCATATTTTCAATCAGCCTCAACGTTTTTCTTACAATTCCCGCGAATATTCAATACGTTTTTTTGTTAAACAAACTTTATTGCTATTGTATTATTATTATTATTATAATTTGTTAATTTATTTTGCAACTGTAGTTAATATACGATACAATAAGCAAAAGAGATGAAAGATAAAAACATAGCGCAATACACGCATATATGTATATGCACATTCATACATAAACGTTCACATGCATGTGCAACCTGAGACATGAGTGGAGTGAACGACGACCATCCAGTGATGAAGCTGTATCCCAGCGAATTGCTGCTTTGGCAGCGCGTCTGCACTCTTCGTGATGTCTCCCTCAAACTAGGCTATTGTTCTCTCACCCTTGCACACTCACACATGCACACTTTCTCTCTTGCACCCACACCAGGTAGAGGATGGTTAAATAATAAATGGGCCCAATTAATAGATTGAATGAACAAAACTTTATTCCCTAACTAAAAGATTCTCAAATATAACAGAAATGCTTTATCTTCTCTTTTGTCAACCTACCAGAACTCATTATTCATTATTTACAATATCATCAACATATACATAAGACAGTAGCATTAATGCACATAGAGGTTACCCCGCTAACCGGACCGTGTGAGTGAGGTACTGACACACAGAGAGACCAGCTCACCTTTACTTTCTAATTTAGCTCTCGGCTTGCGACTGCACTAGACTGAGGCTGCCCTAGTCTTTCCAGTCACTCACTCACAGGCCGGCACCCCCACTACCGCTCTTATCGCGGAAACTCTGTTTACGTTTATTAGTACTCCTCAGTTCACCTTTATACCCCCTCATACTTCGCTATATTTTTCTTCTATTTTTAACCCTTTACAAAGCCGTCAGATTATTGTATTAAAATTTATTTTTTAAAAGTTTTTTTTTCCTTTGTTATTGACCTTTTGAGCTAGCAAATCAGCCATTTTTTAAAAGTTTTCAAAATTTTTATTGCTTTATTTTGCGTATGGGTTATAAAATGCTGTGAGGACCTCATTTGAAAGTCTAGTAGTGAATGACTCCTCAATAATTACCGGGTCGAATAATCCGTCTTATTTTTTAAGGATCAATAAAATACTTCAAATTGGAAAAGTTTCATTTTAGTCCCTCCTTAGATAATTTTATTCTATTTATTTTTTTTAAGAAACTAGGATTAAAACTCTATGGAAAGCCAATGGTTTGGGCTCCTACTACGATCTCACATTACTGTTACACGACAGATACTCACCTGACTTATCGGACAATGATATTGATAATATGTCTATACAATATCTCATCTACAATACTAAGTAATATGCTAAGTAAAGTAATTGGCTAAATTCTATTATATCAAGGACCAATCAAGAATCTACGCTAGGAATCTGAGAAAAGTGATATTGCAAATCTAAAACAGCAAAGCAACACTTTTAACTGCCAACATGCGAATGATGAACTCGTAAGAGAATTCAAGGATCGAGAAGAAACAATTATTTTTAATTTGCCTGAGATTAATAGAGAAGATAATGAAGAAATGAAAAGTAATGACAAAAATCAAGTTGAAACGATAGTTAGAGCCGCTGTGGTAAGTGAGTCTACTGCAGTGGTTCTCAACCTTTTTTTACTCGTGGCCCTCCAAAAAAATATATTTGCACGCGTGGCCCCCTTCCCACTAGTAAAAAAATGCATTTATTTTATTATATTTTATACAATATACATATAAAAAAAATGTGCAGAATAAAAAATTATATCTTATTCTATAAAATTTCTCTTAAAGAAGAAGAAGTTTTATTTAGTGAGATCCTTGCGCCTGATGTAAACTGGCCAATTTTCTTATAGCTGGCTCCAAGTTGTCAGTGACAGACGAAGGTCTCCTCTTTTGTCAATATCAAGTCGATTTCGTTCTTTTGTTAATAAATAAACCACTCCACTAAATGCAGATTCTACCAGGTAAGAACTGGGAAATGCTGTAAAAAATAAATTTGCTTTTTCCCAAAGCAAGGGAAACTTACTAGCAATTTCATTACAAATCCAGAAATTTTGTTTATTAGATTTATATTTAGCTTGAGCTGTAATATCGCATTGAAGCTCAATAAGTGTTTCTTGTATATCTGTATCAACTTCAGCAGCATCTACTCCAAATGGATCTAGTAAACCAGTTTGGCACATCCATTTCTATCAAATCATTAAATCGGTATTGCATACCATAATGTAGTTGTTTCAAATGCTCAACATATACTATAATGCCATCATCTTTCAACTCTGCATTAAGAGTAGCTAATGATGGAAACTGTATCAGAACGTCGTCCAACTTTGTGCCAAAATAGTTGGAGTTTTCGAAGAAAAGCAGTAATAGATTCATTCGAAGAAATAAGACTGCTGTTTCTTCTGTGCAACTCCTTATTTAATAAATTTAATTTTTCGAATATATCTGAAAAATAAAATATATCACATTTAACAGCAATAATTTCTTGTCCAATCGATTTATCTCGTAAAAATGATAAAATGCTATCCCAAAGTGTAACAAAACGTCGCTGGCAATTTCCTTTCGATAATCGTCTAACTTCTGTATGCATTACTAAGCGCTGAAAATCTTCAAAGATGTTGAAACAGGCGATATTGAAGTGCATTTGATTTTATGTAGTTTTCTGATTTTATTACAATAGCTAGTGCAACATGCAAACGTCCTTCCAATTTTTTTGAAACTAAATGTTGGCGATGAAGTACGCAGTAAATACAAAACACTTCAGGAATAGCACTTTTTAAATGATCAATAAATCCTCTGTATTTACCCACCGTAGCTGCAGCACCATCCTTGGCACAAGCAATAATATTTTTTAAAGGAACATTATTTTCTATAAAATATTTTTTGACTACTTTAAATATTGTTTCGCCTTTAGTATCCGTCTTGAGTTTTTGGGCAAAAAGCATTTCATCATAAAGTTGATTAATGATTTCATCATTGAAAAATCGAACATATCTCTTCAAAAGAGCTTCATTGCTCTGTAAAGTAGTTTCATCAATGTGCAAAGCAAATTTTTTAATTTTTAATTGCTCAATTAATTGTTGGGAGCAGATCAGCGCCAATGTGCGCATATTTGCACTATTAGCTATATTTTGTTTTGTGTGTGAGTAATGGCGCGCCATAATATACATATCCCCATGTACAAATTGACGTGAAAATATTCATTTTTTTTTCTATTTAAATTGATACGTTTGTTTTTTATATATTTAAAATAATGTTCGTGAAAATTTCTATGGCCCCCTACAGAAGTTTCTGTGGCCCCCCTGATTTTACTTTTTTTTCTGTGGCCCCCTTGAAATACGCTGTGGCCCACTAGGGGGGGCCATATGGCTCCCGTTGAGAACACTGATCTACTGTACTAACTATTTTCAGTCTAGGTAAACCAACTGAAAATATAATTAGAACACTTAAAATAATCTTAGAAAACAAAACAACAGTTTATAAAATATTCAGGCAAAGACGGTTGGTGTACCTCAACTAAGGGACGTGCGTATTAAAAAAGATTTAACGCTATTGGAAAGAGGACTCTTGCGACAGTTACGGATCAAGTTGGAAGAAAGAATTAAAGCTGGAAAAACGGACATAACTATTAAATACTTTTAGAGGCCATCCACAAATCGTAAGTAAAAAAAATGCTAAATACCCAGTTACAAATCTATTAGGAAAATACAATTAGAATAAGAAAGTCTCGTTTATTAATGTGAACGGTGAACACGTTGAATTCTCTCTCTGCAAATTCTGTGAATTTTTTTTTTAATTTATTTGTTAAGTTACACCATTGCTAGATGCACTATTAGTAACAATGACAATAACTTACACCACTACAAACTCACTAATTGAGGGGAGAAGTTACCCAGTGATAACACTCTCTAAGTCGTCTCCAGGATTAGCTACTCTCTTCAGAAGAGAGAAAATCGCGAGACCACTGACGTTTCAATCGTCTGGGAGTATGATCTGGATAGTGATGATGGCGGACAAAAGGATTGGAATGAGAGTGAAAGTTCTGATGAAAACTTTTATAGCGAGTTCGTGCAACCTCACCTACAAACGGAATTTTCAGGTCTGTGTGGATAGTTATATTTGAAACGTAAAATGGAGCGTTAACGACAGTGCGGAGAATTTTAGACTGAAGAGCGGACAGCGGACATACCGATCCATCCTGAAACTGTCCTCTTAACTTATGCAGATGATACCGCTATACTTTCTCCTCACATTGATCCGATAACTTCACACAGAAACATTCAAACTCATCTGTGAAATTTAGTGGTCAAAAATGTATAAAAATCTTCGTTTTTTTTTCACAGCTGTATAAAAATAGTTAGTGTTCATTTCTATTAAAATTTTTCGTGAGTTAATGAACTCACATTATTAATCATTAATAATGATTAATCAATACCAATTTTAGCGAATTTCACACTTCATCGGAACTTTTGGAGTGAGATACTAATTTGATTAAACAACCAGCAGTAGAATGAGGCTAGTGACTCAAGGTCAGCATAGTCTAGAATTTTTATCTATTCTTTCTGCTATGCTCCTCCAATCCGATTACCACATTATTTATTCGCTCCCGCCCACCGTACTTTCTATAATTTCGATATCATTATAAATATTCTACTTTGATACACTTATTAAATTCTTTAAATATAGCCGACATAAATTTAAACGATATTCTTAAAGCAGGAAGCGACATGAAAAAAGATATGAATACTGAATTAACTAGTTTAAAGCAGTCCTTAACCAAGTAGAATTAGTTAACCAAAAAACTGAGAATGTTGCCATCAAATATGAAAGAATCAATAGAAGTTTTCAAGTTCCTAACAATAACGTCATTATTTTAAGGAGAGATAAAGAAAAAAATATTATATTATATAATGATGACGAAAAAGATAAATTAAGTGGATAATATAGTAAGAATAGGGCGTAAGGCTAAAGGTATTCGACTTATTTTAGTCAAGTACCTCACTTTCATTTATTTTTATTGTATTTTTATTTCTCTTTCTTTGTTTACTCTTTTAAGAAATTTTTGATATATCTAAGAAATCTTAATTGCTTTTATTTTCTATAAGTATAAGTATTAGTTATATATTTCAATTATTTTTATTATATTATTAATTTTCTTACATTTTCCATTTTTTGTAATGAAATTAAATCGCATTGATTTTCTAATATGTATACAGATATTTATTTCATTTATTTTTAATGTACTATTATTTCTCATTCTTTAAGTGTAAGAAATAAAATTGAAATTATTGTTAATGTCCGCTAGATAGACTTCTCCAGCGGTCAATTGATCATGGATAACCTCTTTATTATTAAATTATAAAATGTATATATTCCTTTAATTATTATTTGTAATGTTTTTTTTAAATAAAGTATACTACTACTAGTCAAGTTCCTCACATCCCGAAAGAAAGTAGAAATTCTCTGAAGTACCCTGAAAGAAAGTGGTACGAGTATTAAAATCTCTCAGGACTACAGCTACGAAGTACGCCAGACGAGGAAAATGTTAATATCGTACATGCTACGGGCCAGAGACATGGTATCTCTAAGGTATGTATGATAATATGTTAATAAATAACCAGCTACAAAGCTTGCAGCAGCTCAAAGAACTGGACCGTGCAGAATTTTCTTCTGCTGGTATTTTAATTGACGCTGATACTGATGAAATGAAAAAGGCGAAGAAGTCAAAGGTACCACCAAACCCACTAAAAGTTAACGTGAAACAAATCAAAAAGCAATCCCACTTCTACGAAAGCAACAGCAGGCTAATTCTTAAATGGACACTACATCACCAGCGGAGCAGGCCGCCAAAAAGAAGAGAGAAGACCTCGAAACGGTATAGCAACTACCGGCGACAGAAATCGGCTCTTGAATCATCCTTCTAAAGTAGCACTAGATGGTAATGAGCTCGTCTCGTTTGATAATCAAGTGTGTAACAACTACAGAAATGTTTCCCATAATGCTGGTAAAATTGACATCACAGATAATAGCTTGCTGATTTGGAATTTATCCAGTATTAATAATCTATTTAATCTAGATGCTTATCGAATTAATTACCTATGCAGTTTTAAAATTCTATGTTTTGTTGAAACCTGGCTCACTGATAATACTGTGGCCGTCCCTCTAATTCTTATTGAATATGAATTATTTGTATCAGGCGCGCGTAAAGTAAATTTAACTGTTGGCGGGATTGTTGTATTTTATAAAAAAAAATTGAAACCGTTTATTAATCTTATGGATGCCTCCAATTTATGGTTATCGCTGAAAATAGAAATTGATAAGACAGTTTGGGTTATATGTATACATTATTGGAAACCGTCAAGCGATATTCAAGTATGTACTGATCAGTTGGTTGATTATGTTACTAATTTGTAAGAAATTCTGCCTTGGTGTACAAAGTACATATATTGTTGTTGGCGATTTTAACTGACGCAAAGGAGATGTAGTTGACTGTGAGGATTCAGTATTTGATTGTACCGCTCTGTCCAACCCCAGAAAATCTATGGACTTTATATTAAATAAAAGAGCTAAAACGTTACTTATGTATGTAACGGTCGCACTAAATCTGATACGCCTTCCTGGTTTAATTATATTTCTAACGTTGGACATAGCAGTGCCAAAGATTTGGTTCGGACTAGTTATGAAGCACAAGCCGAAATTATAGATTTGTCCATTGCAAATATCTGATATACGTAACTGGCTATTAAGCTTGCACAATTACTAAACTTGTGAAGCATGTACTGTGCCTTCAAAGGTGCCTCTTCAGATACAGAGAGCAGTTGATAACCTCCTGGCTAACCTGGCTTGAGTCTGAGGAGGCACCTTTCAAGACACAGTTCATGCTGCAAAAGTGCATTATTTGATAAATTAAGGAACAAATTTGATCCTTTCCATGAAAGATATTGATCTCTTAAATATGTGGCAGGAGGTTTCCAATTTTTTTGGTAATTACACGCAACTCTCCCAAAATTACCAAATAATTATTAAAACTTCTTGTTTGTAACAGATGTAAAATTATTTTTTAGCCATTTTGAGTATGTTTGAGAACATCTAAAGCTCTTAATATTTCATTTTTCTTAGAAAAATCACTCGGAAAACGACTTATTTCCCGATATTAAGAAAAATACTAGCTTTACGGCCTTGGCAATATTTTTAGTAGAAAGGGGATGAAAAAATACATAAAAATGACCTATCGCGTGCTCTTCTTTCTCTTTGATAAAAAGTTAAAAAAAATTGAAATATGATAAAAAATACCAGATTTTGAAATGGCCTAGCACCTTTAATTTTGAAAATATCGAATTGCGGTTTCCGGTTTCTTTCATTACTTTTTATACTCTTTAAAACTGTGTATATGAAAATGGGGGTCAACTGCAAACCCTCACTTTTGGTCGCGCGTCAGCCGCGTATGCGGGCAGGAATCTAAAATCAAGTCACATATTCTGAAACTAGAGGTGACAGGCAACAAATTTTTCCTCTACCATTTTTCGCTCAGAACAACCGTTTAAGCATGAAATGCATTTGAGCCGTCTTAAAATGAACATCCTGTATATAAACCTAGAATATAGAATTAAAATATTTACAATAATTGGTTTTCATCTACATATTTATTATCATTTTTATATACAAATAAATAATATGCTGACTGTAAGAGTAATGAAACGATGTCATTTACAAAAATCACATGATCCCTACAAATACTGTAATAATGGACTCCTAAACAGTATTACAAAGATATTTACCTCAATATGCTAACAAATAGGTTAATAAATTGGGCCGAAACTGAGCATTTAATTCCGTAAACTCAGGCTCGGTTCAGGCACGGTCGTTCCTGCTTCGATAGCCTTTTTATAATAAATTCTATAATTACTTTTTATGTTCACGCTAAGAAAAATAAAACTCTATGCAATTTTTCATTGACTTTAAGGCGGCGTTTGATTCCGTAGACCACTGTAAACTGTGGAGTAAATTGTACAGCCTAGAAGCTGGTGCCAAACTAGTCAGAATAACTGCTAAACTGTCTGAATACGACGTCATGAAGTTATGCGTGAATTCGGTTTGTACTAAAGAACAAAGTAGGTATTACAAGGGGAGTGGTACAGGGAGACCCTTTGTCGCCTCTATGTACGGCTTCGACTCACATTTCAGAATTAGAGGTCCATCAGGTATCTAAATAGAGAGTAATAAAGATATTGTATCGCTAATGTATGCTGACGATGTTATTTTGCTGGCGGACTAGTGGAGAGATGCTCAGAAAAAAGTAAATATGTTAAATTCTGTGAAGTAAACATATGCTAAATGTAAACATTGAAAAAACTAAGCTCTCCTCGAATCAAAACAAACGGAACCCTTTTGGTAAATGACCATCCAATTCAGTTCTGTTAAAAGTCCATATACCTCGGGAGTGCCTTTCACCATCACTGACTCTTTCTCTGAAGCTTTACGTCATTTCATTAGTAAAGATAACTCCGCAATTAACTGGATAAAACCTCTTCTACGTAACGGCAAGTCACAAACCTGGGAAACCAAGTGTACTTTATTTAATTCCATAGTATCACCTACTTGCTGTATTCTGCCGAATTGTGGAGTCTGGGATGCCATCAACAGATTAATAATGTCCAGACACGATTTTATAAACAGATTTATTTACCTGACAATACATCGACTCACTATGTCAATATTGAATTGGGTCTTAACCTGCCTGTTTGGCGGTGATTTAAAAAAAAATTAAAATACTTTAATAAAATTCAATAATTTAAATGTTAATTGTCTAATTATTGTAAAATATGTTTCAATAAAATAAAAGTGATCGCCAGTAACAGGCTTTATGATCATAACAATAAACATAACTGGGCTAGTCGCATTGCTTGCTGACTTGTTTGTGCAAGTTGGCGAGGACAAAAATAACATATTTGACGGTGAATATCTCAGGGTGCACAAAGAGGATATTTCGGCTAACTTTAAAAACCACTGGCATTCACTCGATATTAGTAAAATAATTAACTCTAATTACAACACAATCTATAGAAACTTATATTCTTCATTACAGGAGACAGTTCAATTTATGTTCAGACAAACGTAAATATAGTTAGAATTTTAATACAATTAAGATTGGCCAATAAAACACTGTTAGGAATTTATCACGATGGTAATAAACATGTTATAAATAGTGAGTTAACTTGTTTGAACTGTAATAGTAGAGAAATGGAAACTCAGTACAATGTGATGTTTGCCTGCACTTTGTATAAACATTTGAGAGCCCAATATATTGATAAACTCTTAAAACCAAATAAAAATCGTGATTTATCCATTTATAAAATCAATAGAGGAACTAAAATATTTTTATTTCTATGTAATTAATATGTTGAAGTTAAGAAGTTTTTCAATAGAGGAGTAATAGCGCTAATAACCTCAGCTGTTGATGCGCCAAAAAAAAAAAAAAAAAAGGAGTAGGTAATAGCTGAATTTGTTTCTTTTATTTTTATTATTTTTTGTTTAAGGAATTATTTGGTTTTTAAAATGTTTACTGTACTTTTTTTTTTTTTTGGCCTTATTGTACTACGCAAATTAGCCATTGGTAACGTGTACTTGCGATTCATCTAAAGTTGAATAGTCGGATTTAGTATGTGTTGAAACGAACAGCTTGAAAGATGTTACGAGGGGATATAATTTATTTCTTTGATATTGTTATTTTGTTTGCTCGGATGTAGTTGTATAGTTCTCGGTAGATGTCTGAATGGTGCGTCAGTATAGTGTGTAAATCGGCTGGTAGAGGGCAGTCTGTCTTCAGTACTGCCTTCCACAGCTGATCCCTGCCGTTGGTATATTTGTCACAGGCTAAGATTAGCGTCAGCTGATTCGGAATCACAAGGACATGTAGAGTTTATGCGAATTCCGATACGCGCCAAATGATGTGGTGAATAATTATGATTAAATCTTAGCCTGCAGATCGTGCTGTAGAATCCTCTACCTTCTGTGTATTGATGGAACCACGGTTTTACCGGAATGGAAGGTTGAATGGATGAATAGAATTTACCCTTTAGATTTCTTGATATGGAGTAACTTTCTTCCCATTTTTTATAACTTATTCTCTTGTAATAGCTTTTTATGTCTGAGGGAGAAAGTGAGTTAATGGTAGGCTCCCGCAATCGAGTGGCTTCTTTCGCCGCAGCGTCAGCCTTCTCATTGCCAGCCAGCCCGTAATGGCCTCTCACCCATATCAGATATACTGACTTACCATTCCTAATCAGTTGGTGCAGCAAGTTTAAGGAATCTATAATCAGGAAAGAGGGGTCTCTGCCTGGGTTTTGTAATTTTTGGAGCACACCTTTGCTATCACTCAAAATAATGGCGTGCTGGACAGTCGATGACAGTAAATAAGCTAAGGATTTATTGATGGCTACTAATTCTGCAGTAAAAACTGAGGCTAAATTATTGAGTTTATATTGAAAACAGGAATCTAACTGGGAATCATAAATTGCACATCCAACTCCGCCACTACTTTTAGAGCCATCGGTATAGAAATAATTAAAGTGAGGGAATTTGTTCTCGAGTTTGGACAGGAGGTAAGAATTATTTACTGCATTGGGAAGATCAGGGTCGTATTGGTAGAAGTTGACGGAGATATGCGAACTATAGTTTTGAATCAGTGTAGTGTAGTCAAAATGATGCCTAGGAAGGAGTTCAAGGTGATTTAAGGGGACTGAGAAGTGCGACAAGTCACAGAAAACTTCTACTAGTATTGGGCTTTTCCTTTCAAACCAGTATCTTTCTGTGAAGACTCGAGTAGCTATGTGACTGATTCTGCGAGTTACTGGATGATTTTTGATTCTCAGTATGTCTACAATGAAGCGGGAAGCTAACAGCTTCCTTCTTATATTTAGAGGGAAGTCACGGGCCTCTACTAAAAGGGCGTTGATAGGAGTGGATGTGAGAGCCCCCAAGCAGGACCTCAGCGCTTTGTACTGAATTCTTTCTATTTTCACCAAGTGATTATTTGCAGCATCCCCGTAGAGGAAACAACCATAGTCTATTCTCGAAAGAATTAATTGTCTGTAGAGCATTAGCGATTTTTTGATATCGGCTCCGTAGTTCAGACGGTTGATGCATCTCAGTATGTTTAGCGACTGTTCACATCCCTTAACCAACTGTTCAATTTGCTGCCTCCATAACAATTTGTTATCTATTGCCATACCTAGCGTCCTCATGATGGGCTCAACTCGTAGTTGATAGCCACCTAGCGATATCGAGGGTGGAATAGAGTATTTTCTGTGCCTAGTGAACACAGTCACGCTACTTTTATTCTCAGACAGAGTGAGACCCATGTCTGAGCACCACCGGCTGAACAACAACATTGCACAGCTTAGTTTTCTCACACTTTCGTCTAGCGTTAGCTCTTGACTGTACAGGATTATGTCATCAGCATATTGAGATACAGAAACATCCGTACCTACTGCTGCCTTAAGATCGGCCGTATATATGTTAAAAAGCAAGGGACTGAGCACCGTCCCTTGCGGCAATCCCAAGTGCTTTACACGAGGACCATATATTTTGCCGTTATACCGGATTTTAATGGAGCGGAAGGAGAGAAGGTTATGAGCGTGTCTGATAATTCTAGATGGTATGCCCATATTAACCATTTTATTTATGAGCACGGAGATACAGGCAGAATTATAGGCGTTTTTTAAGTCGATACTCGCTACCATCATATACTTGTTGTCAGAGAAACAAGTATTAACTCTTTTATTTCTATTAATCTAACAATATGTTAAGTTTACTTATTCAATTAGGGCTACTTTGAAAAGTTTTTCTTTATTTTTTTTTTATTTATTATTATTTTTTTTATTTATTATTATTTTTTTATTTATTTATTATTATTTTTTTACTTATATAAATGAGACTCCTTTATTTTGTTATCGCAGTAATGCTAAAACAATAAATATAAACATATCTAGCTATCAAATATAATAAGAACCAAATTTGGTTGCATTGTTTGCAAACTCCTGTATATATGATATAATTTTATTAAATGAAACTACTTAAATAGTGATATAAATACTTCTGAACTTGGATTGGATAGATATGATATTTATTGGATGGATAGAACATTGGCACTAGCTGCAAAAATTCTGGTGGTGGAGTCTTAATTATTGTTAGAAAGAACATACAATCATTTGAGTTAAAGCTATGTTCGAACACTAAAGAACAAAACTTTGTAACACTTATGTTTGAGTCAGAATCTATACTGATTTGTGTAGTCTACATTCCTCCTGCTCCCCCTTTGCAGATTATGAATATGAACAACATTGCATGACCGTTGAACATAAACTTTAGTCAACTAATGTTTAACAAAGTGTTCATTGTAGGTGACTACAACATTCTGATTGGTTAAATGTAGTTGATAATAACTTTGAATCTCCGCCTCCAGCTGGACAACTTGTAGATAAATATGTTTATGCTCAAATGCATCAAATAAATAGCATAACAAACTGTATAGGTGAATTCATTGATTTAGTATTCTCTACTGATAAAAATAAAAAACTTATTTTGGATGACAATATTTTTAAAAAGAATGGGTATCATCCGCCATTAGAATTTAGCATTATTCTAGGCTGTGAGAAATTGAGGAAAAAGAACCTTATCTAGACTTTAATTATAGAAAGTGTGACTTCAAGTGAATTTCGAGTTATCTAGTCAACTACGCCTGGGATTATGTGCTAAATGCACCAGACGTAAATACTGCCTTTGATTTGTTTGGACGAGTTGTGACGTAATTAATCTCTGAATTCGCTACGCGCAAGAAAATTTTTGAGTCAGACTACCCAAATTAGTTAAATACAAATTAGCAATATTAGAAGAATATCTTGTATCATCTGGTGTACACAAGGCTCTACCCATGGCCCTTTTTCATTCAAAATTTTTATCAACGATATATATATTATATACACGTCTAAATTCTGTAAATTCCCTGCTTTTTGCAGACGACTTAAAAATTGTTTACTGCCATTAACTCAGCGGAAGACAATCCTACTCCAAAACTCTCTTCACAGCCTGAATGTTTGGTATGATGAAAATGATATGGGGTGCGTTCCACTAAGCGCTCACAACGATCACGCTCACGACCGCGGTTTTGCCCGTTCCACTTGCTTGTGAACGTTACAATCGAAAACCCAAGTGGAATGGTCTATGGGCGTTTTAACCGTTCATGTAAACATTACAAATGGCGGCCTCGAAAATAAGTTAGAAGCTTGAAGAGGTTATTTTTTAATTTTAACCCCGTTTACAAGCAGTTATATTAAACTTTATTAGGTAATTATTGATAAAGTTGACTTATATTAAAAATATATAAATAATTCAATTTTTTATATTACATTTTAGAGGAGTACTTATAAAATTTACGTTTAAATAAAATTAAAACGTATTTTGTGGCAACAGTTGGATATTTATTAATAATACTTTAGAAAGTTCTTTATCTAGTTCCGATGAAGAGTTGAATGCAATTTTACAAAATCGCAATGATGAAAAGCGAAAACTTAGGCCACGTAATATTAGCTATCAGTGTAATTGATCTTTATTCAGGTGAAGAATTTAAAAGTTATTTCAGTTAAATGATTTTGTGTTATTCAGTGATTTAGTATGTAAAGGGATAAGTAATTATTTATTTATTTATTTATTTTAGACTTTCGAGAAACACATTGTATTATTTACATGAAATAATACTTTCATTTACATGAGATCATTTTTTCGGTCGCCATTTTTTGTTTTAAAAATTGCGCCAATTTCTGAACGCCCACTTCGACCCAGCTCTTAAGGTGGGGCGTTGTAGGCTCCGCGTGAGCGAAAATAGTGACGTCATTAGTGACGTTTTCGCCACGACCACAACGACCGCGGTCGCCAAGTGGAACGCCTGAAGGTATGTTTTGATCGTTGTGAGCGCTTAGTGGAACGCACCCATGAGCATCTCAAATTGTAAGGAAGTATCCTATCATCGTAGTCGGACTTTTATCAGCTTTGATTATTTTCTTCAAGCTACAACATAACTAGATCTAATGCAGTGAAGGACCTTGGTGTTACGTTCATTGCTAATCTTTCTTTCAAGCTTCACATGAACAATATAGTCACAAAGGCAAATAAAATGTTTGGCTTTATATTTTATACGAGATCTACTCGAAACTTTAAAGATGTCAGAACCATGATTGTCATGGTACAAATTATTCTTGAGTACACTGCTCTGCTTATCAGAAAACTTACGTCAACAAGCTCGAATCGCTACAAAGAAGATTTTTAAGATTGCTTTGGTATCGAGAGACAAAAACCATGAAGTATGGAATTTACAGGTTTGAACACTTTACAGAAAAGATGCAGAAATTAGAAAAGCTACAGACTTAATTTTTACTTTCAAAATTCCAAATAATAATATTAACTGCCCTGAACAGTTATTTTGTTAAATATCACGTGCCAATAAACAATACTAGACAAAAACTTATTCCTTAATTACTTGAAAGCATTCTTTCTCAAACCTTTCTAATGGATGTTTAGTCTTAACTGCTTACCTCACTCTACATTCGTTCAAATGTTCAAAAAATTTTACAACACTTTTCTGTATTTCTAAAAGAGTTTTCAAAACCTTCTTGTTGCCGATAATATCGCTGATGTACGAGTATCGATGGAGACGTCTAACGGCCATATTCATTTTTGTTGTTTCTCCTTTTGCTTCCTTATTATTCGAACTTCTAAATTTCATTAAGTTTCCTTGTCCTTGCTTGTTTAGGTCGCCCCTACGAAAGAAAAGTGCAGTGATTAATTTCAGAGCGTGATAACTGCCCTAAATATACGATTCGTGTTTTTTAAGTAAGTACTGTTTTGAGTTTCGGCCGCTGCAGTGCTGCGGTCGGCATTTGGCCCGTAGCGGTATGTGCCAACATCTGTCATGAAGAAACCAGACGATATTTCGGAAGCATTCGACCGTGTTTAAGTTTGTGAGTATTTAAATGGCCTTGGACGATTGAGAATCTGGCCGAAAGTAAAATACGCGCTGTATCTCTTTTTCAAAGGTGTGAAATTCATTGTGAGATCTGTGAAGTTTATGGAGAAAACATTTTTAGCAGTGGAATGGCACAGAAATGGGTTACAGCTTTTAAAGATGGTCGCACGAATGTTCATGATATTGAACAAACAGGGTGACCTTCAGTAACAGTAATCATTCATTAGCAATGAGAATAAAAAGAAAATAATTGAATTCGCAAATTTATACTTGGCAAAGGTTGAAAAATTCTGGGATGAAGTGGTTATCAGTGAGAAAGCAAATTTAATCTTCTTGGGTGGGACAGAGGAGGATTGGTTTGAAGAAGAGTGAATAAGGAGCTCGAGATGAAGAATATTAGAACAACCGTCAAACATGGTGGTGGATCAGTTATGGTCTGGGGTTGTTTGTCGTCCTTTGGTCCAGGTAATCTGCATTTTACAGGCTCATGAACCAGTCTGCTGATATTTAAAAAAAAAATTAAAGCAAAGTGCACCCAAAATGGGTATTCTACAAAACTTTAACTTTTATTAGGTCAACGACCCTAAGCATAAGGCGCGTAAAGTACGCGAATGGCTCTTTTATAATCGCCTTAAAGTACTTGGTACTTTCCAGTCCCCGGATCTTGATCCTATCGAATATTTAAGGGACTATCTGCTACGAAACATCGAAATTTCCAAATCACCAGCGTTTCGGTCCTAAAAGAGAAATTAAAACTAGAACGGGAAGCGATTCAACAGATTGCATAAAAAAATTAGTGTCTTCGATGACAAGAAGTTGAAAAGTGTTATTGACAATGAGGGGTATAACTAAACATTAAAAATATTTAATTGTAAATAAAATGCGCTTACTACGCACATTACATAAGTGTAAAGTTTAGAGTATGAAAACTTTTTTGAGTCAATGTACGTATGTTTGTATACATATACAGGGTGTCCAGGCTGAGTAACCCACCCCCTTTTTCTCGGTAATTATTGATGATGGAAAATAGTCGTAACTCTCTTCATTTTTTGAGTAGTACCTTATGATATTATAAAAAACGAAATTCTGCTGCTGATATGCAGGTTAGGGAAACAAACTTTTGTTCATAATGGGTAGTACTATTCAAATTAATCAGAGTAATCTTAAACCTACAATATTGTAACGAAGTTGACCTGGGCATAGAAGAAAGGCCTAGATTGTTCTAGGGGTTGAGCGATCAAAGTCAGTAACAGGCCGCCACTGCATAAACAAAAGGGCGGTATCTACCTGTGGCAGAGAAGAAAGGCCTAGATTGTTCTAGGGGTTAAGCGACCAAAGTCGGTATCAGGCCACCACTGTGTAGACAAAAGGGCCGGTCTTTACCTGAACTAGAAAGGAAGGGGCTAGATTGTTCAAGGAGTTAGTGACCTGTGTAAAAGCCAGCTAAGAGAAAGGCCTCAGTTGGGGTGGTGGCATATGTTTTTTCCCAGCCAGTGATTGACAGGTAGGAGCGAGACAGAGAGTAGGAGGAGGGCGGCCCCAGCTGAGGTGGTGGCAGTATGTTTTCTCCAGCCAATGAACGTCAGGAGGGCGTGGAAACTTATGCTCAGAGAGTTGGAGGAGGGCAGTCCCAGTTGGAGGGAGGCACGCAGTTAAAAGGAGGCAGACACAGCTGGAGAAGTCAGTTTTTAATCGAGTTCTTAACGAGTTATTAGAGTTTTACAATTGTTAATCAGTTAGTTTTGAGTGAGTCTTGGAGAGACGTTAGTTTGGAGAGACACTTTGGAAGTGACAGTTTGAGAGAGTCAGTGTTGCGGAGTGCTTCAGAGATAGCTAGTCAGGCGGTTAGTCAGTTAGTGAGTAGAGCTTTGTTTGTGTAGCAGAGACTAGTGCAATTCGGTGCAGTGCGGACCAGTGGTCAGTCGGGGAACAGTTTTGTGGCGTTACGTAGTGAGTAACAGTAAACTGCTGTGACTGTTGTAAATGGTGACTGTAATGAATAGCGTTAGTTGCTAGTAAATGTTAATGTGAGAAAGGTAATGTGTTAATAAATCAGGTTATTACTTACAAATTTAGCGAGTTTTATTATTTTATCAAACCCACATATTCTTTAATAACTAGTGGCAGGCATTAGTTGTGTAAGTAAAGTTCTTTCTTAGTAAAAGGACAAGAAAAACTTTACAATATATTCATACTGCTGAACTAAACTTACACATAATTATTTGTTCCTAAACAAACAACAAAGAATTTCGTTTATGTAAGTGGGTGTTTGCATTATTTTTTTTATTTATTAAAAGTGTCCGGTAGGACAGTTGTATAAGGGTTGATCGTCAAAAACTGCACGAAAAAGCGTAACGTTGAAAAACACCCAACTTTGACAATTTTTTTCTCGTTTTCTATAAAAGATAAAATTCCCAAATTTTCTTTAAATTATAGGGCAAACCCTCTTTTATAACTGTAATTTTTTTTGCAACAACCCGGATCTAATAGGTTTCGAGAAAAAAGTTGCCAAAAATGAGCAAAAACCGCTTTTTCAAAAAATGTTCTTGTTCTTGTTGTTCTTCTTGTTACATTTTTTGTAAACAACGTAGCGCCTATACGCGCGAACCGATTTTCATGAATTAGGTGTCATTCGATTCGGAATTTTATGTAGATGTGCCTTTTGGGGGCTCTCTCTGTACATCGAATGGGAGAGGAGTTAGCCTCCTTTATGTAAGGCCCCCTCCAAAATTATTATTACTAATTACTCTGTAAATCTTGGCCCGATTTTGATAAAATTTGGTAGAATGATAGGGTTAGGGCTTCCCTACGAAACAATAAAGCGACGATCTGCTCTTACACTTGTTAAGGGGAAGTATAGCAATCGTTTCAAATTATCGACACGAGAACCGATTCTCATGAATGAAGTGTCATTCGAATCGAAATTTTGTACAGATTTGCACTTTAAAAGTCTCGACGCTAAGCCTCATAAGGAGGGGAGTGTGCCCCACCAAAGTAAGGCCCTTTCTAAAACTATTATTACCAATATTTCTATAACGCTTAGTCCAAATTTGATAAAATTTAGCACGAAGAAGTGATTAAAGCTCCTCTACGTGGCTGTGAAGTGCCATCATGCTCTTACACCTACTAAGAGGAAGTACTGCAGTCGTTAAAATTATCAATGAGTGAACCTATATATATTAAAATTTAATTGTGGTTCGATTTAAAATCTTTGCCTCTTTGCCTTTTAGGGAGAAGTACTGTAATCGCAGTTTATTTTTCTTACTTCTCTTAAATGAAAGTACTGAAATAGCAGTTTAATTTTGCTTTTTACGTACTAATACCTTTCTATTTTATTCAAAACGCTTTCTCAAAAAAAAATTATTGAGGATGGCAACTATTATTCTTTACAAAGATCTCTCCAGTGGTAGTTACGGTTCCGACTTAAAACCTTATCAGGTTATAATGATAGAATTGCTTATTACAAATTGTAAAGCAGATATATAACTTTGCAAAATAGACAAAAATGAAATCTATTCAAAAGGTTCAAAAATCTCCTTAACAAAAACTTACAGTTTAAAATGTTAAGTATAAGGGTTGGTTAAACGCCAAAAGGTACATAAATCAGCTAGTACCCAACATTTCATTCATGCTTAGTTGATATAATTTAAGTAATTTTGCTGCATTAACTTTTCCTTCACATTTTTTAGAATTTATTAGATGTCACAGACCCTTATGCTGGCCAGTTCATTCATAATATTATTTTGTTATAATTATGATAAAATGTATATTATATCTTCGTTTGTAAATAGGTACTTTATTTTAACTCTATCCCAAATTATTCTTCTGATTTATCTTTAATATGCCATTTATTCTGAGTAGTCACATATACATGCATGTTAAAGTAGAAAAATACCAAGTTAGAGTCGGCTACTGTTTAAATTTGAATCACGGATTTAAAAGAAATTTCAGTCTTGAATTCATCTTACCGAAATATTCGTGAGCACAATTACACAAAGTTAATAACAAGTACATTATTCAACAACAATTATTCATTTCTCAATTGTCATTTAATTTAGTCCCCCTAATTTTACTTATAGCAAAATACTGGAATAATTTAGCTGTCCAATAAATATGCATATCTTATTTATTTTATATTACATATATACAACATTGTGAGAAGAACAGCTACATTTAGAGTGTAAATGAAGAAAACTATATTATTTGCGACAAAGCCAGATAATTTATTACCTATTATTATAAACGTTTGACTCCTACATAAAATAACAATTACTTTAATTATAAGAATAAACTTAGACGATTTTTATTAAAAATAAAATAAATAAATAAATAAAATAAACAAAATCATTGGTGTATGTTAATATAAGCATTTTTTAAAAAAGTTTTTGAATTTTTTAGCCTCATAATTTGTTTTATTTTTTATAACGTTTTCTTTTTAACCTGTAATTAACAGTTTCATTATTATAGATTAATCGATATTACAGTCAATCTACAGTGCTACTTGAACAAATATTTTGTAGATGAAAATGGCCAGCATAAGGGTCTGTGACATCTAATAAATTCTAAAAAATGTGAACGAAAAGTTAATGCAGCAAAATTACTTAAATTATATCAACTAAGCATGAATGAAATGTTGGGAAATGTTGGCTGATTTGTGTACCTTTTGGCGTTTAATTTATATGGGGTTTCATCGTTGTTATTATGATTAATTTTAAAATTTTAATAGCGTTTCATGAAAAACCTGCGTGTAAATAGTTTATATCTAATCAAAATCAATCGTAAATTATGAAGTACTTGAGTAATTATTTGATTATAAACTTCTTTTCAAGTACTCAATTAAAGGAACTGCATTTAATTATAATTTAGAAATGAATGATTACTTCGTGTAATTTGTGCCCTCTTATTCTTCTGAAAGGCGAAATCAAGTCTACAATTTCGTTTTAACTCAAACTACGACCACCTCTAACTCTCTCTTGTACTATTATTATGAGAGTGGGTACGTGATTATTATTTAGAATAAAGGGCATAATAAAAATAAATCAGAAGTGTAATTTGGAACAGATTTAAAATAATGAGCCTATTTATAGTTATTTATGAAGATATTTACATTCATTTTAAAGACACCACGGTAGCCGAGGGGGTTAAGAGGCTAGACCTGCAAAGCTAATATGCATTGTGGTACTGGGTTCGATTCCCGGTCTTGGCTTGGATTTTATTTAATGGTTAAATGAGAAATATTATAAAGTACGTTTGCTATTCGCCTCCGTCCACGACACCTAGTAAATGGTAGTTGGACGTTAAGCCCCGCCTGAAAAAATAGGCGATTACTTTACTTATATTCATTTTAACGTTATTTTGATTTAATAAAAATTTAAAAAAAATTGAAATGGCCAGCATAAAAGTCTGCAATATCTAATAAATTCTACATAATATTAATGAAAATTTATTGCAGTAGATGTACTAAAATGAAATTATTCTTATTTGAATATTCGTTTAATCAACACTTATACTTAACTTTTTAAACTGTAAGATTTTGTTAAGGAGATTTTTGTACCTTTAGGGTGTAGTTTTCATTTTTGTCTCTTAGTTTGTAAATAATATTTACACATCCATTGAAAAGTAAATATTTGGATATCGAGAACAATTTGTAGAAAACAAAAATATATTAACATTTGAACTAACTTTTTAATCATGTAGTATTCTTTGTCGAATTCTTCCTCACTTTCTGCATAATGTGAGATTTGGTCCAACCCTAGCTCTTCAAGATCAGTTTCTCCTACATCATTTGGCATTTTACACCAGTCTTTAAAATATCTGTTGCTCCTATATGATGCGGAGGAATCCGAAGTAGAAGAATTATAATCTTCAGTAATGTTCCCCGCCTTGATATTAATATCTTGTAGGAAATTAGCAAAATCAAAGGAATATTCTGTTTCATCTGAAGAGGAAAATCTGCCTAATGGATGAAATTCTGTAGAAGATTTCCTCGATCCTGTTTCTATTTGTTCACATTCATCAGAAGCATAATTCTCTGATAATGCATTATGTGATTGTTGAATAACCTCTTCATCTTCAGAATTAGGTAATTTTTCATGATGCAGGTATAAAGGTAACAAGTTTCCATCTTCTCCTAACAGTTCTTCAAAATACAAAGGTTCCTGCACTGGTAACTGTGTAGTTACTGGCGATGAATAACTTTTAACGATATCCAAGTCATCCTCTCTATCATCTTCATTTGTATTATCTTCCTTATCTTCATCTGAAGAAATTAATTCATTTTTTAATGAGATGTCCTTTAAGTCGTCCAACAGATAGTCGGGACTAATAGGCAATTTATCTTTACTAATAAATAAATTTTCATTTGAATCATCTATTGTTAAAAGCCTATCAAGATTTGGTAGCAATTCATATTGCCAAGCGGTATTGAATGCTGAATAGTCAATATGATCTTCTGACAGTGGAGCTCTCGCAAACTTATAATTCAATTTAATAGCCCGTTTTCTAATATTTTCATTCTTGATCTGCAAAAGTGATCTTGGCGCTGTGTATAAGGAATTTAAAAATGTTCCCTCTTCTTGACTGTAATTATCGTTTGAGGTAATTACCTTAAACCTTGAAAATAAAAACAAATTTAATGTAATTGTAGAAAATGAATAAAACATGTTGTAATAATAAAAAACGAAGCGTTTTATTTTGGTGAACTGAAAGAAAATGAAAGCAAGCAAAAGTTTTCTTAGTTTTTAAGTAGTGGTGCTAATGGCATATTGAACAATGAAGTTGTAATGACCTAATGTTGCTAGTTAGCGGCATTAGTGCGCTAGAATATGAAAACATCAGTATATAAGGAATCCATGCGCAGCGGTTTCACAATATGTTTTCGTCATTTAAACAGTTTTATATACTGAATAATTTGCTATTTCTTCCCCATTTCGCATATCCATCGATTTTTGTTTATTTTTATTTTTTTGAGACTTTGGAAATAATTCAATTAACTTTGAACTTGAAAGTGTATAGATTAGATCATCAGGAAAAAAAAACAGACAGATTAAAAAACAATTTATATTTGTAGGCGCGTGAATTCGCCTATCCAGATGCGGAGGGCTAGTAAATATGAGCGATAGGTGCCCAAGGGGGCGCTGCAAGAAATAATATTAAACAAGAACAATGAAAGAATGAATAAGTGTAGAGAAGAAAAGAGGAATGTACGTACTTACCCTCTGGTGCAAGAAGCGGTGTGCGTGAGGTATGTTGACCAGACGCCTGAGAAGCGATGAGAGGGAAAGGAAGCTGTGGAGCGGAAGCGTGTGTATATGTTTGTGTGAGTGTGTATGTGTTGTACACTGAGAAAGGTCGGAGATATTTGAGTTCAGGCCCAAAGAGACGTAATGGAAGTGGATAGCTGGGTAAGCGGAAGAGTGAAGGGGAAAAGTGCAATAAATGCACTAGATGTGGATGAGGGACGGGTAAGAGTGCAATCAATGCACTAGATGCGGATGAAGGAAAGAAAATAGTGCAATAGATGCGGATGAAGGAAAGATAATGGTGCAATAGATGCACTAGAGGCGGATGAATATGCGTGAAGCGATAATTTGGAGACGCGTTTAGAAGCGGATGAAGCAAACTGCTAGGTGTCAGCGGAAGTGAAGCGTATCGGGCTGAGATGCGGTAAGAACACCAAAAGAAGCGTATGATGCAATGCCCCACAGAGAACTGTGCTGGCAGGAAAAGTGACCACATGGTCTAAAAGGAAGTAGTGGGGTAAAGGGTCTAGAATATAGAAACACAAACAACGGAGAAAGGAAATAGACAGTGACGTATTTAACATAAGAAACGAAAACAACAAGTTGAGATAGATAGAAGGTTTGAGTAAACAAAAAAAGTGTAGAAGAATAACTTAGTTATGGCGATAAGAAGTAGAAAGAAGAAAATTAATGCGGATGCGTACGTCAGTACGAGCGCGGGCGCGAATCGGAAGCTAGCCAAATTGGCCGAAGGTCCCCGGTCACGACCGAACAATATGCATCACGGAATAATTAGCTGTAGTTATTTCAAAAAAAATTGTAAAAGCTCCGTGGAAAATTTTCAAGCATTCAAAAACGTCTTGGTGAAACACAACTTTTTTATCTCCAATCATATTGACAGTCTTTGTAAACGATCCTCCACTAGAGTAAAAAAATTAAATAAAGCATAGCTTATTTTATCAGGCGGCTTCATGTCCAACTACCAAATTAGGAGTCATGAGCGGAGGCGACAAACAAACGTGCTTTACTAAAATTTCTTTTTCTTAATTAATCTACTTCTATAAGAATGTAAGAATGTTCGTTAGTTGAAAATCTTTAATCTTCGAAAGATCGTCACCTACTACTTTTGTGTAGGAGTTAGAATACCCAAAATTGGTACTCCTGTAAATATTTTGTACTTACTTTGTAAATAAATAAATAAATACTTTGAAATTTTGACATGAAGTTGATTAGAATAAGGGCCTGTTTTTTAAGTTGCTTCCCTGCGGATTGAGCCACAGCAACGTACGGCCGGGTACAGCATGTCAATTGTGTATAAACAAAATCATTTAACAAAATCCAACGCCTAGGCCAAGACTCGAACCCAACACAATACTTTAGCTTCGCGGGACTCGCCTCTAACCGCTCGGCTCTGCTAAAGAGTTCCATAGAATGTAGTAATCCTTCTCAGATTGCTAAGTGTATGGTTGGACGAACGGCAGAGTGACAATGGAAAGATTACGCAGTAATGTATTGAGATGAGGAAGTAGCTTCTCTAAGCAGTTCGCAGTATGAAGGTTGCGCCTCCCATCATACCCCCACAGATGTTCTTGAGAGTAACAAATTCTAGCAACGAGGAAAAACACTGTCTTGTTGAAAGAAGGTAGAAACATGACCGTTTAACACGAGAATCAAAACTCATTTTAACACTTCTAAAATTGGATCCAAAAATCAGAGATGACCTAAAAACAGTTCCTATTGAACCACATCTCATAACACCTTCTTACGGCCGCCCGTAAATAGCCAACCAAAATCCATTCAAGAACCTTCTCCCTCTATTCTGATCTAATTATTTCGGTCCAAACTCTGAGTGTGTATTCTGAAGAAGATTTCTCTTTCTTGCATTCTGCTAATTCATCATCCCGTTTAGAAATCGTAATTTTCCGTAAAACTTGTGGCAATCCTTAGCCTAAGGGAAGTCAGTATTCTACTTTCTCATTAAATGAAGATTGATTATTGTACTGGAGATAAATCTTTACAATGCCGTAAATTCACATCTGCGTAGGGTAATTCTGTTCTCGTGTGGGTTAGGTTCTCCACAAAAGACTGGTATACTATATAATATATAAACACATATTAAAACGCGTCAACTGAAGTCAAAAACTCAGAATAATTCAAACATAAGTCAAGAAGTAAGAATCGCTATTTAAAGCTCGATTTTAGCACATTCAAGGGGAGTTTGCACTTTGAAAGAAAATCCAAATAATAAATTTTCAGCAATCAACTTTGAGTGTTTGTAGAACTAAGTTACACTGTAATTTAAAATTCATTTAATTACCAGTTTGATAAATAATCTCCACATTCTATCTGATACTTTCTTGGTCTAAAATGCACTGAATCCAGCTTATCATACCTGAAAAAAATTAATTGACAAAGGTAAATGATGTTTCTTAATATGAAAATTCAAAGTAATATGAATTATATTTTATCGGAAAAGCATATAAACAGAGAAAGTAAGCTAGATACAAATCTAGTACGAACACCGGTTATAAAGGGTTCGAGTACAAAGGTACTTTAATATTTTCTCGACAAAGGAGCATCAACAGCTCACTGTCAGACTTTGGCTTATCTTAAAGCCAAGGCAGGCGTTCACATCACTATCTACATGATTTCAATTGTTGATTGAAATTTTTGTTCCAAAGTGAAATACAGTGAAATTTTAGAAATCCAAACAGATGAAATCAAAATAGAGGCAACAGACCTGCTCTTACTACATACTAACTTCACTTAACGAGAAAGATTATACGAGCAAACTTTTATGCTCATTTAAAACCCACGCAGAAGTAGAAACTATCCAGAGAGGAGGTAAAATAAATACATAAATAACAATGAAGAAGCTCTCTCGTTGATGGATTTTGGTAGAGGTTACGTGCAATTCTATAAGAATATGAGATCGAGCTATGAGCGATTTTTGTTTTTGAGATATTTAGTTCATATACATGTACTTAAGATCAATAAATTTGGCATTGATTCTTGTTAAACGATTACTCCGCAAATGCGTGCCTCCTTGAGTGCCTTACGGTATGAGGACATCCATTATCTTCCTCAGCAACATTTATTTAGTAGAATCCATAATTTACCAATAAGTACAGTGTCCTTGAAACGGCGTATACAGAAAAGGCAAACGCGACGAAAGGTCACATTGCACAGTGCCAACATGAGGCTAAAAAGATGGAGAGTATTGCCTATATAGTAATAGGTTTAGGATAATTAGATGAAAACAGTAGATAGGAGACATAAGTAGATGTGTCAGAAGATTTCGCTATTCATATTAGTGAATATGCACAATATAAGTAAATGTCGCTAGCGGGATGGTGAAAGCCAATGCCAAAAGCAAAAAAAGAAATAATAAAAAATAAACAATAATAATAATAATAATTAGAATTGAAGTGGCGATAGACATTAATAGTAATTGTTTTATTTTGAAAGTAAATACATGGCTTGGATGGGCAATCGTTTGCAGGGGTATTACCAAAAGATATTGAAGAAGGAACGTCATTATGTGTTTACAAATTTCGGAAAAATCGGAGTCCACTGAGCTAACTTACTTGTCTACTTGATTTACTTGGCCACCAGTTCTAAGAGTGAACCTCAAACGGAGAGAGAGAAACTCAGAGCTGGATTGAAAAAATTTGGATGCACCGTCAGCTCGGGAAGAAAGGTTCACTGAGAAGAGCTCTATTATCGCGTGCTTTGTCTTGCGATCAGAAAGAAACTATGGTGTTTACGTAATAAAAAAAAGCATCCAGCCAACTGTATTTACTATTATCTATGGACATATTCACATTAATCTGCTCCAGTTTGACAGGCAATCATTTAAATATTCGCGTTTTAGTGATATTTACAATATCGTACCACTCTTGGCTAGAGTACCTCAAATACAATAATATTAGGCAACCCTTCGGGTTACCAGATTGAGTGCTCAAATGCGAAATGAAATAAATATGTTACAGAAATCTATTTGCATAATAAATTGTAAATTGCTATGTTCAGTCCGTAACATGCATGTTGAGGAGGATTTTCTTGTTTGTCCAATATACTCGTACTCTTCAATAAGAAGTTATTATTTACTATTAATTAATCTGCTTGTTCTCGTTAGTCATTAATCTTCCCTCAGATATAGAAAGGGATTTATTGAATTTACTTTTTAGTGAGAAAAAAATAAAATTACTCATTGTACATAATTACGTGTTAAGCATTTTAAAGTTAAGAACTTTTTTTATTAAATGAATAATTTCAGTTGTTTAAGTTTTGCTTAGTTTTTTTTGTTTTTAATAAGTTAAATACCTTTTTTTTTCTGCCTTTATACTTAAGTAAGATTAATTAATTAATCGTTACGTTCTATTTTTATTACTTTCTCGTATGCTTAATTTTTTGTTTTTCTTTTTAAGTTTCAAGAATGCTCATTTAATTTTATTAATGTATCAATCATGTAAATATTGAATAAATGTGACTAGGTTTGTATAAGGCTCCAACCTTAATGCCAAATAAATAAATAATATATCTATGAACATATAAATACAAACACTTCTCTCATGCGTCTCCTACCTACTATTTACATCTACACACCCAAAACTATTACAATACAGGGAGTACTCTCCAACTTTATAGCCTCATGTTGGCACTAGGCAATGTTCTTGCCTTAGTGACCTATCATCGCATTTGTCTCTTCTGAATACACTTATTCAAGGACACGGTATTTATGGTCTATTTTGGATTGTAGTGTTGTAGTGTGATAGAGAAAATGATAGGCCATAAGTTGCGGAGAAATCGTTTAACAAGGATCCTACCAAAATGAATGATCTTGATTGATCTCTAAATATGATTGATCAAACATTAAATTTTGTATTACCAATTAGATTGCTTTTGTCGAGTCAATGATTTGCAATAAGTGGATGATGAAATGTACCGTTCGCCCAGCACTCGAGGCACTTTTAGCACTGAATGATTCAACCAACGTGGTAAATGGGTATAGCTGCAATAATTGAACCTTTATTATACTAATTATATTGCATAAACTACTAAATATTAGAACACTGAAAAAAATGTACACAAAAAGGCAAGTCAACACTTCATTGAGTTCGAAGATTTTTTAGCAATAGCAGAGGCAGAAATGCAGAACTAGAACTGAAGATGAATGAAGAAGTGATCAGGTCTGGGTATCAATTTATATCTAAAGGAAATTCAAAGCTATTAGTATTAGTGTTCTTAAGGCAAACTTTATTAAATGTTTGTGTTTGATAAACTTAACGTTAACGATTCTGTTATTTTGAATTTTATTGTCCCAAATATGTAAGAATTCCAAGTATACATTGTCATATTTTAATTATTTAAAAATTTCTCTACATATCACCTACATATTAGCTAATTTTAAGAGACTTTTCTAGAAGACAAAACTTTAGGGTAGCGCAAGGCTCAAACTTCTCTAATTACTACCAGGTGAATACAGAATACCTCAAGGAAGCACATTAAAACCTCTTTTATACAGTGCAGACATCCCCGTATACCCCACTACACTCAAAGCAACTTTTGCAGACGATACAGAAATCAGATCATCACACCTTGACCCTATAGTTCATGCAAGTAACATCAACACCTTACTTCACTTACCTCCTGGACAAATCTTTAGAAGGTAATCTCAATGCTAACAATTAGTACATTTACACTGTCCTTCCTAACAGTGGCCATTACCCACATCAAATATCGTACGTGGAAGCAACAATTACAGTTTTACAGAATTACAGATTAGGAAGTCTGGAAACTCTCGTACAGCGACTACTTTCCAGTACGTTTCCTAACCAAAAAAAAATCTAAAATGCAACACTGAAAACGGTATGAACATTGGGGTTGGCATCGAAATGTGGGACTAGCAAAAAATCAAATAATAGCTCGACATTAGATGGTACAGTCAATTTTTCTGAGTCATTCAGATGTCATATAATATTGTAACAAAGTTAGCCTGAGCAGAGAAGAAATGCCTAGATTGTTCTGGGAGTTTGGTGACCGAAGTCTATAACGGTCCACCACTGTATAAACAAAAGGCCAGACTTTACCTGAGCCTGAGAAGGGCTAGATTGTTCTAGGAGTTTAGTGGCCGAAGCCTATAACGGTCCACCACTATGTAAAAGCTAATGGAGCGGCCCCAGTGGGAGTGGGGGTAAGACAGTCGCAGGTTTGAGTAAGTAGTGTCAGGGGGAGGTAGGGACAGTTGACGTCAGTCATAGTTGGAGAGAGTCAGGGAGTCGGAGTTCGGCAGAGTTAGCCAGTTGGGCAGTTAGCCAGTTGAGTTAGCCAGATAGGCGGTTAGTCAGTTAGTGAGTAGAGTTTTGTTAGCACGGTTGAGTCTATCGTAATTCAGTGCAGTGCGGATCAGCAGTCAGTCGTGGAACAGTTATGTGGTGTATTCACGTAGTGAGTGAGTAACAGTAAACTGTTGTGACGGTTATAAATGGTAAATGTGATGAACAGCGATAGTTGCTAGTAAATGTTAATGTGAGTAATGTTAATAAATCAGGTTATTACTTATAAGTTTAGCGAGTTTTATTATTTATCGAACCCACACTTTTATTTAATTAACTAGTGGCAGTCACTAGTTGTAGTTAAAGTTTTTATACTGAATTTACACACAAACCAGCAAATAAGGCATGTACAGACGAAAAAAAGGCCATTATCGACTCTTCCAGAATTGGACTTACTGAGAACGGCGACACACTTAATCCACAGAAGCCAAAATGTTCTCCCATAGTAGGTTTGGGAATGAAGATCTACGTTTATTAAAAACCAGGAAATTCCCTGGGAACAGAAATATCAAGGAGTGCGCTGCCTCGGCGAAACCCAACTCACCTCGAGACTGTACATCACAACACAAAACTTCAAAATAGTTAATACCCACTAATTAACAGAAACTCACCGCTAAAAGACGCTCCTTATGCCTCTTTTAACATGCGCCCAGTCTGGATTACAGCTTCCTACTATTCGGTATAAAATACTTCGAATTGCACTGAACGCCTCATGGTCTACTTGGAACTTACAAATACACAGAGAACTGGACATTCAAGCCATTCACACTCACATGACCAGACTAACAGATTTTTTCCTCCTCCTTCACACACTGCCATCCAAATCACATTACCACCTTGGCGATCTTACTGCTTCAAGAATACTGAAACCAAGACTATGAAGTGCTCCATTTGGAATATGTATCAATATATCAATAAGTGTAAAGCTCTTAGTGAGCTGGCCCATAACTAATTTGTAAATAAATGAACATTTTTTAACCGTGACATTGATTACAATGCTCGATTAGCAAGTGAGGAAATAACATCTATCTATGTAATCAAACCAGGTTTATATCTATATCTATTTATATAAACCAACTAACAAATGAGATTTTATATCTCATATCAAGTAATAGTATTGTTTCATTCACAACATTTAAACCATCTGTAATTGCACCAATAGAAAATTATTTGTGTTCGAATTAGATTTTGTTATCATATCTTGCATAACTAAATAAGTTGTAGACCCTCATAAATTAACATAAGTGCTTACCTATTTACAAATCCAAACACAACGTCCGAAATTACTTTATACAAAAATGGTACTTTAGGCTTAATAAGTATTTGACCGCCATCAAATTGGAAACCAACGGTTATCTTTGAAGGTACTTTTCCTTCTATCCACTGCTTGCAAAGATTTAAATCATTTAACAAGGAGCTGAAAAAGTATCAAAAGAAATTGTTACTCAAGACTGTGGTTAGGAAGAACAGTTTAGAACAAATTAACGAACAAGAAAACGAATGGATTCGCCTAAACTAATAATTACCCGCTAATTATGCTCGTAATATACTTCCTGAAAGTTTATTTAGAAAAACAAGAAAACATTTTTTAAGCGAATAAAATTAAACAATAAGATAAATCATGCAACTCTAAACTTATCTCATTAACAAGCGCCAAGAAACCAAGAAAATATTTCTATAATGAGCTCAAGAACATACTGATGATTAAACAAATTTTGCCCAAATCCAACCCTCATGGCTAGACGATATTTGCACGGGAATAGGAAAACGGATCCTCCGGGGTACCAGGCGACCCCCCGGTAGAAAGTAGCCCTACCCGGCCATGCGAGGCTCTGGTTGGGCGGACTTTTAGATCCCTAGCTACTCGTGGGAATTTTTAGGGAGAAGGATTTAAAAATTAAAAATGTTAACTAACACTAACACAAACACACAACAACAACAACAACAACAACAAACACCTCAACAGCAACCACGACCACAGCAGACACAACTAAAGGCAAAACAACACAATCAACATGCACCACATAAACAACTCCATACATTACACCTAGAGGCACCGAATATTGCCACAAGCCAGGATGGAGGAACTGATGGTTCCGCATCCAGTAAGGCCAAGGCAGAGGTGCACGCTAGCATAACAGGGGCCACAGGACCTGTACGCGCTGATAGGAGAAGGAAGAGTCGTAGAGACGTGGACCCCCAGTGGTGGGAGATTCAATGTGGTACACTGATGGCACCAAGATGGAGGAGAGTGTGGGAGCGGGAGTGTAAGGGGTGAAGCCGAAATGTATCTTTTCGGTTAGCCTAGGAAAACTAGCTACAGTTTTTCAGTCTGAGCAAGCTGCAATTTTAGGTTTCGGTACCGAGATTAAAGGGCGTGGAATTATTAATTCCAAGGTCGTAATTTTCTCGGATAGTCAGGCTGCACTACGGGCAACTAGTTCCAACCAGGTTAACTCAAGGCTGGTTTGGGACTGTCTGGGTGCCCTGAAGGAAATTAGTGACCAAAATAAGGTCTTTCTGGTTTGGGTACCTGGTCATTCAGGACATAAGGGAAACGAAACGGCAGATTTATTGGCCCTGGAAGGCTCTGCTGGACACTTCGTTGGCCCGGAGCCCTGTTTTGGGGTTCCGAAGTGTGTTAAGACTGCGACCATTAACTTAGGGGTGCAGAGTAGGTCTCAGGAGTGGTGGCTTGCCACCACTGGGCAGAGACAGGCGAAGGAGTTTATTAAAGGCTATTCGCCGAGGCTGACTGCAGAATTAATCCGTCAAGGCTGTGGGGCTATAAGGATGATTGTAGGCCTACTAACTGGCCACTGCAGGCTCAGAAAACACATGCATCCGTGGGCCTGGCAGATGATAGCCTTTGTAGGTTCTGTCAGGAAGAGGAGGAAACGTCAGTGTGAGGGGCTCGTGTGGCTAAGGATGTTACTTCTCGGGGAGGAAAAACCAAGCTTTACCCAAGAGTCACTCTCCAGTATTAAGAGTCTGATTAAAAGGACAGGTCTGGAGGGTGAGCTTTAAAGTGAGGGGAGCCACAATAGATCCAAAGAGGTCGCAGTGGCGTAGGCCTTGAGGCCGCCCTAGTCTAATCTAATCTAATGGAAAGCGCATCGAAAGGAGAAAATTTTGTTTCTAGAAAAGAAATAAACTAAAAACATTGAGAAGGTGGACAAATATTATTAGGCTAGCAAAAATGAAGGAACTTCTGTAGGAGGGATTTTAAATTTAAAAATAACCTATGTACCAAATAGGAAGGTTTGTGGAGGCTAAATTGTGGAAAAAGAGGAAAATAAATTAGTTTAGACATTAATAAATATGAGTGAAGCAATTTTGTCACTATTTCAAAAGCGATAGGGATGATGTACCCATTTTATGCCATATTTCATTACCAGCATTAATTTTCCTTACGGTTCGTTCTAAGCAACCGTTATTCAAGGGGTGAAGAAGCACTTCGAAAAACTACTTCCAAGGGTGGAGTTGCATTTGACTTATAAGTAGAAAATTAATTTTACTTAAACTAAACTTAGTTAGCTTACTTTACGAGCAGCTTTTTAAAAGTTCTTTCAATTTTACTGTAAAACACTGCAAAATGTTTATGGTGACCACTCTGAGTTCCGTAAATTTCCCATTCAAGTTGAATCATTTTCTTAGCAATATTTTGCTGACAGTTTTTTATGAATCGTAAATGAAAATACCTTGCTATTTTTAGATATATGGTGTATTTCTGTAAATAAATAAAATACCTTAATTAACTTTTTTAAAAAAAGGTGAAAAAAAAACAGTGTGAAAAGTACACTACTTTCTCACCGCAATTTCTCAAGTTAGTAAATCTGTCTTGTAACGGTTTTACGGCTAGCATAGTATCAAGTTGTATCATAAATGGGCAAAATAATTTTTCTGCATAAAAGTCCCATTCCTATTCTTTTAGAATATACTATTTTTCTGACCCTTATGCTTCACGTTTTCAATTATAATATATTTTTGTTCAATGAGGAGAAGAACTTGCCTATATTTAAATTAGATTGTCATATAACGCTTGAATCGCCAGTGGCCCCGCGACTTCCTCGCAGTCTAAAGGCCTAAAAATCATATCCTGTAGAAAGTGCTACCGCTGGGCAGTTTCTTTCCTCCTGCCTTTCACGCCTCTATACTTCATTCTCCCTATTTACTTATTGTATAGTATATTATACAGATTATAAATAACGAAATAAATTTAAAACAAAAAAAAAAAGATTGTCATATGGAGACATCCAACCATTTTTTAATGAAAGATATTTAAAAACAAGACAGAAGATTTGTGTTCTTAACCATTTATAAAATATTTTACCTTCGGTATCTTAACTACACATGGAAATTCAAAGTTTTGATATTTTAGGTCTCTGAAGATGTCCTTAATACACTTTTTTTTCTCCTCTATAGCGTTATTTGTTTTATTGATCTTCCTAATGTTTTCATCGATATTTTTTGTCCACGATACTGAAAAAGATCTGCCCCAAGAAAGCGATTTGCAAGCATACCGTAGTGATATCTCAATTGGTATCATGAATGGTTTGAGCATTATTAACTGCGGGGGAAAAAAAATTAAGTTACTTGCAAAATATTTAAAAGATTACTACAAAAAAAACTAGGGAAAAATAATTACACTTTTTTTTTTACTCCTTGTCCTACGATTAGAGTAAGAATATCTTGCTAGGGAGGGGCGGGTGTTGTTCTTACGGTCAAGAGCATGGTTTTGCAAGTGGGAGATCCCCAGCTAAAATCCCGCGTATGCAGACATTCATAATACTTAATACATCATAATACTTTTTTTAATAAAATGTAGTCATACACGGGATTCGAACTGGGGATCTCCCATTTACAAAGCCATGCTCTTGACCACTAGACCAACACCCTGGCAAGAAGTCTTACATACGGGGTACATTAAAATGATGTGATGTTTGCTGTTATTTGATGATAAACAAATTTATCCTGATTAGCCGACATCCATTACATTAAACTACATTTTTTTAAATCTTCAATTATTATTATTTTTGTTCTTTGCGTCACAAATAACATTTTTTGCAGTCATGGGACCTCCCAAAACGTGTATTTCTGCGGGTATTTTTGTGGAAAATTAATATTGAAAACGATCACGAATAGATGAAATTGTAACTTTGATCTTAAATATCTCGACAAATATTAGGGATATCGAAACGAGGTCAATGTCATTTTTCACAATTATTTTGTACTTTTCATAATCATTGTCAAAACCAGTGGTCCTGACCCCCGATCAGTATTTTGGCCGTAACTCCGCTAAAAATTAAGATACAGCATTGGTGTAGAAAATTTGAAAACTAGGCCAAAAAAACATATAGTGGGTTTATTCGGAATTCCGCTTTCCAAAAAAGTTATTAGCTACTGGTGCGTTTTAAATGGATCACCCTGTATATACGTAAAAAGCCCAAACAAAATATTATAATTTAAAAAATATGGCCACGTTTACAAAAGAAAACTTCTCCATTCTCCGATTGAATGCCATCTTACTAAAATTATTTAGGGCATCCCAATCTCTACTCAGGTAATATGAAACATCGCTTCTGGAAAGAACAGATGACTCGACCACCTACGGCGAATTTCATGATATACAGGACAAACCGCTAGAAAACGGAGTAGGTCTTCAGTCTCCCCCAGGTGACACACACTGTGCAAAGAATATCTGTGTTTTTATAGATTTCGTAATTGAGATCAAACAGATCACCTCTAATTGTAAAGATCCACCTGACATTAGGAAGGGATTGCTCATTATTTATATACAACTTATAATCTAAGTCGTAATGAAACATTCTAGACCAATGGGACATATTAGAATTTTTATTTTCAACTGAACTTGATTATAGAATTCTTTTTTTAAGGATTATTTTAGAATAACAAAACTATTTCTCCATAACTCATGTTGCTACTTTTTCTACATTTAAGTTTCCTCTTATGTTATGATTTTGGAGGCAGTTATTTATTTCTTTAAACCAGTATATATTTTTAGTTTATAAATAACTTATAAGTGACTTACATGATGTCTTGGAATATCAATATAAAGGTGGTCGTATTTCATTAGTGTTAATGTCATAACTTTCAGCTTTTTCATAATTAGATTCATTTGTGGCAACACATTAAATTCTTCAGGTAGACGGTAGCCAATTGCTTGTAAATGATTAACTTCTGACAGGAAAGTGTAATATCTAAAAACAATAATTTTGGTACATGGCTACCTCTTGGTGCAATTACAATTATTATAAAACTGGTATGCATACAAAAAAGAAATATTTGGCACTATTTTCCGTTTTAGATGGTTTAACAATAATACAAAATTGTGATAAAAGAAATAAATATAATAAGTTTTATTATATTGTGAGGTCACCTCCCTTAATTTAAAAGTCAACCATTTTTAAAACAATAATCTGCTGATAACAATATCTGCTGAAGATAGGGTAGCAATGTCTACCTACAATGCTTCGCTTTTACAAAGTTGTAAAGCATCTGAAGTATGAGGGTCAGCATCTGATTAGGAGAAGAAATTAAGATGACTGCTGGACCTGATAGACAAAAGAATGTTCATATAGACAAAATGAATGGCTGGTAAAGTCAGTCAGAGAGTGTCTTCAAAGCGTGCGACTAAAAAAAACTGATGAGAACCAAAATAAGATCTTCAAGAGCATCTACTGGGCAATTCCTTCCACACAAACGCCCTATTCCAATAAAAAGCAGCCTTGTGAGCAGCAGTAAAATATCCTTATCGAACAAAGAGAAATCCAGGTAAAGGGAAAAAAGTGCATAAAACTCCCAATGCTTAAGAGATTTACTTGCAGGAATTATGGAGAACTGAAAGTAAACTTCAGCCAGCCGTAATTCCAATGAATGACAGTAGCCAGTGTGAAAAGAAGTGAACGTTCAGCAAATTACCAGCGCTGAAACATTTTAGAGTATGCAGCACTAGAACCTAGCACCACCGTGTGTGAGTCTACTGCGTTAACCACTTAATTAATAATCCCTGCTATCTTATTATTTACCTTTCATCAAAATTTATTGCGAATTTGAGGTCCAGTTCTACCATCAACGCATCTCCATAGCTTTCTGTCCAGGTTGTATGTACTTGGTCCAGGTTTTTCATATCGTAACATACATTTCTCAAAAACGACTCGTTTTGTTCTGAATAAATCCCAAGAAACAAATATTATTTTTCTTACGCTTTATCTTTCTAACTAGTCCTATCAATTCGCAATTTTCATTCGAGTTACCCAACCCATTTAAAGTGTTCCCTAGTGCCCCAGCAAACCAAAAGAGAAATGTTTATTTTACCTTACTACTTGAAAGAGGAAGATTGTTTTAATTTCTTTGGTTATTTGTGTAGTCATTTGTAAGTACAACTCAAACCAGAGAATTGCAGAAAGTTAAAATATGACATTTTGTTTAGGTTAGATATGATTAACTAAAAGTACATTTTAAATAAGAATCCTTATTTCCCCCTCCCCCGGCGCATCGTCTTCTACGGTCATCAGCGCCAAAGAACCCTTATTTTAATTAAATTAGGGCTCTACAATCAATCAGTTCTATTAATCGAATTTCTTTATCCCAATCAAATACACTTGTTAAATACAGTTGCGTTTACTATTCTTAATATCCTATTAAACTTTCATGAACTTTCTATTTCTTAAAAGCAATAACTAACCACACAACCAATGCAAAACTAAAAAGCATTTTTACGGACTGGTAGCGAGTAGTTTTAGTGATAAAATATGAAACAGCACAAAAGCAATACTTCCTCTTACAGTGTGAGATAAAATAAAAATCTGTAATAAAATAATAATAAAGTAATATTTACTATATGGCATCCATTCGTAATTTCTCAATTTATAACACGGGTTCTTTCGGAAAAAATCTTTCCACCAATTAGCCTTAAATCGTTTGTATTTATTTCGTACAGGATATGAGGCTTTTTTATCAAACCCTTGCAAATAATTCAAAAATTTGTTCACGTCCGAGCTGGTTTTGTTTTCATCCTCATTTAAAATGGCTCGATGTGACTTGTTACTGATTGGGTACAAATAGTAACGCCGAACTGGATTTGCCACCTCATCAAAGAACAATCCGTAGGTAGCTGCTTGTTTAATTTTCGGAAGCTTACATAATCCGACATGATACCGTAAATGTTTTCGAAACTGTAAATAAACAAAAAATAAATAAATAAATTAGTAAAACTCAACAAATAAAACAAACAAAAATATAATGTGAAATTTCTCACCGTGTAAAAGTTACAATTATAATTAGCAAATTTTCATTAATTATTATCTCTATCAACTGCGACGGAACGTCAAAACGAATGTAAATTCATAAGTTAGCTTTGAAAATAATAGCATTTAAATAAATAATAAGTAGTAATAATAATAAGTAATAATAAATAGTGACGTTACCAACATGTAATTTGAGAGGGAATTTAAGAAAGTTAGACAGCATTAGTTGGTGGGTGAGCTGTGACTGCAATAAGTAACAAGGTAGGTTAGGCTTCGAGGATGTACTGGTTGCTACAATACCTGCAACACCAGCCTAGAAATTAAACATTTCTCAAATCAGCTTCCTCTGTCCAATAATTGTAAGAAATTAAAAATTCGGTAGTTTGTGATTAGTTACAAATTGGTATGCAAGAATTGGTTTGCAGATAGAACACCAAACTCACATAGCGATGCTCCTTCGGAGATTCTGATGGAACAAACCTATTGAGAAGGGTAATACTGCTCTCATAGTCTCTTTGCTAGCATATCACTGAATAGCAATCAATAAATCGTACCCCCACACCCGACATATCTAATTGAATATCACAAATTAATGGTCTCACAAATAACATTTATTCTAACTTCCATTAGTAATCCTTTCGATTACAATATACACCCCGATATCAAAATTATCCGTTACGTACAAAGTGCTGAAAAAGATTTTTCAGGAACTTTTGGAATTTCAACCGTTGAGCTAGCAGTACTACGTAATGGGACTTGCATATTACTTCGTTATACCAGCAATAAAAGAAAGTAAATATATGTATTTCATATGTATAAATACTAACTTTGGTATCCGTTGGTGTCAAAAGTTTCAGTACAGATTTATTTATAAACCGGTCATAATTTGATATGGTCATGTTCGAACAGTGATATTGTTGGAAATGGGACATTTCCTTTTTCTCACTGAAAAAATCATTAAGGTATTAACTTTATTTGTATTTTGCTGTTATTCTTCTGTTCTTTTATGATTATTCACAAAAAGAGAGCCCAGAGGTAAAAATATTTAGGATATGAGATTAGTATCAATGGGATAAGACGAGATTTCGAGAAACTATAAACAGAGGAAAATTATTCAGCACCTAGAAAGCTTAAACATGTGCAAGCATTTTTCAGTTTCGTTAGTTTTTACAGAAAATTCTTTTCTAATTTTTCGGAACAGGCTAAAACCTTGGCAAACTTAACAAAAGAAGGTGTCACGTATCAATTTTCGCAGTATGGGCCATAATTTAAACATTCTATAGTGCCGCCAGCCATGGGAGGGGGGTGCAGCAACAGGGCTGCGGAAATGCAAAATTTTTCCACTTGAAGTTGTTTCTGACTTAATCGGACACAGATGTGAATCGTATCAGCTGGTGCTAAGACTGGATCGGGATTTTACCACTACACTCGGCTTATGTAGCAGTATTTCTTTCTTTGTGGTAGCTTCTTGGTCCAGAAGGGTTTCGGTCCCTCGCTAGGGGGATTTGCCATTATTACAAACTAATTCCGTTTGAAAAGTGGATGCCTCCTGTATGAATTTATTAAAATGAGTAGTTGCGCACCTCACGTTCTCTGCAAGTGTTTGATTCCAACCCCATCGACTAACGCGAAATTCTTAACTTTTTGTATAACTAAATACCTAAATACGTTAAATCAAAAGTTGGAGGATGCTTTCGCGACAATGTCTAGAGAAAAAGATAATTAGTCATTACTGGACAGCTATTACGGCCCATGAGAAAACACTTAATCTTTCTAGCAAAGGCCTTCCCCAAAATTTGAGTGACCTTCCATGACAAGTTAGCTCGGACTGCCCTAGATCCATAACTCAGGAATGCTTCCAGAAAGTGTAAAATAACATGATTATTACATGGAGGAAGAAAGAAAATAAAAGTTAATAAATTCACCTTTCTTCCACTAATGGAATTTCAGCTATATCATCATCCAATTCGTATGTATACATTTTCCTTTGAAACTTAAGCAAATTTTCTACACATCTCTTTACTGAATTATTTTCAGTCAAACTTTCCTCTTCTAAAGAGTCATAATCTCGGACAAATTGATTTGGAACAAAATATTTTTTTAATAATTTTGAAATCAAACTTTTGTTGAGGCATTCATGACGTGGCCTTTTAACTGTAAAAATAAGTTGTTTTATAAAAATGTATATTTCTGGTAAGTTTACTGTTACCTCTAATCTAAATTCTTTGATACATTTTTTACTCATTGTAAGTGAAATACTTGGAGAAAAACTCCCATTTTTAACCAACTTAAAGCTGCTAGTCCTAAGGCAGCTGTCTGCACAGCGTTATAAATAACGAGAGATGTCGTTCTAATTGTATGTATAAACATATATTGTATAATATATATATAAATATATATGTATATATATATATATGTATATATATATAAATATATATATACATATACTCATCTCAACAGGCAACAAAGAGTTATGGAGTCTTTCCGGAGGCGTAATAATTTGGTACTGTTTGGACTGGATGAGGTGACTGGAGAAAACAATGAATTGTTGGAATTGTTGAAAAGAATATCTTGGATTTATTCAATAATGTGTTGAAGGTTCTAGTACCTAAAATTGATTTGAATTTTGTCAGAAGAATAGGGAAAATGGGAGCTAAGCCTAGGCCAGTTGTGGTTTCACTGATCTCTAATATGCGAAAAAGAGATTTGTTACAAAATGCCAGAAAACTGAAAGGTAGTAGAATTTTTGTCAACGAAGATATGGATAAAGAAACTCAACTAGAGCGAAAAGAGCTACTAAAATTCCATCTACATTTTAAAGAAAAGGGTCACGATAGTAAAATGAGAAGAAATGGATTATTACTGGACGGTAAATTTTGTCATGTCTCCGATTTAATTAAAACTGCTGGTTTGACAAGAACATCAGAGGATGATACGGAAGGCTATGATAAGGAGGATCAGGGCGAGGAGGAGGGAATATCGCTAGATGTTAAAACACCAAAGAAGCGGAAAAGGCTGAAGAAAACTTCTCCTAAATTTGTGAAATATGGCGATTCCATGGAAATGGTTCGTAGGCGCAGTGAATCTATCTCTTCAGTTCAATCACAAAAAAAGTAGAGAAGAATTTTCCAGGTAACAAGATTAATGATTTTCTTAGTGTTGTCGGTTATAATATATCTGGTTTAAAAAGTAAATTGTATAATAATGATTTCATTTCATTTTTAAGTAAATATGACATTTTTATTTTGTTTGAAACGTTTATAAGTGAAGAAAATTATATTTTGATTTTTAAAAAACGGTTTAATGAATATAAAATTTTGTGGATTCCAGCAATGAAAAGTAATAAAAGAGAAAGAGCTAGTGAGGGCCATATTATTGGGGTTAAAAAAATATTGATTAATAAAAATATTATTCAGTTTAAAACTATCCTTAATTACAATATAATCAATGTTACCCATGCTAGTATTAGCTATTTTATTGTGCCTGTGTATTTAAATTGTAATCATTGGAGCAATGATTTTGAGGAATTGTTTCAGGTAATTGACAGTTTGCCCAATTCTAATTTCATATTAATTGGCGATTATAATGGTAGAGTGAGTGAAGCACAAGTGATACCCAGTTCCTTATTATCAGGTTCGCATCATGTTCAATGTAGTAGAAACTCTAAAGACTCTATTTCTAATAAAAATGGTAATCATTTGCTTTCTCTTTTTGAATATTTTAATTTAATAATGCTGAATGGCCGGACAAAAGGGGATGTTTTAGGCGAGTATACGTTTGTTGGGGCGCAAGGTTCTTCTGTAATAGATTATTGTGTGGTATCGTTAGATATACTCGGCTATGTGTTAGACTTTGAAGTAGTACCTGTACCCTTTTCTGACCACTTGCCTGTTGCTGTTAAATGTGTTAGTGTTAAAACAACTTGTGAGGACGTTATACCGTTAATTCCTAAATTAAAATGGAAACCACAGAATTGTAAAATTTTTCGTGATGAAATAGAAAAACGAGTTTCAGACATTTCATTTGTCTCTGACGATCCTCATGAAAATTTGAGACACCTAACCGATTTAGTGTTGGATTTTGCGAAAAAATACAATTTATTAAATTACTCAGGTGAAAATTTTGTTAAAAAGCAGGAATGGTTTGATAAGGTTTGTGCGGTAATGCGTTCTAGGATGTTTAATTTATTAAAGATCTTTCGTAAAACTGATTCGAATACCATTAAAATTTTGTATTTAAAAGTATCTAGGGATTATAAAAAATTATGTAGAGCTAAAAGAAAGGATTTTCTTGAAAATACAATTGATACATTTAAAAGTGTTCGAGATTCAAAAGAATTTTGGAATCTGACCCGCGTATTTAGAACCAATAGCTTTAAATTTGATAAAAATATTCTACCTTCAGAATGGTTTCAGTATTTTAAAAACCTATTAAATCCTCCCTTGAGCCTAGACAGAATAAATTATGCCGAACCATATATAATAAATGATTTTCTTGATGCAGAATTTGATTTCTCAGAATTGTTATGTGTTCTTCAAAATTCTAAAAATAATAAGGCACCCGGTTTAGATCGTATTCCATATGAATATTTTAAAAATACCCCTGAGATTTATTTAAAAAAAGTATTATCAGTTTTTAATAAGATTTTTGAAAAGGGAAGTGTACCTGAATGTTTTAAAAGCTCTATTATTTTTCCCCTTTTTAAAAAAGGTAACATGCAGGAGGTTAGTAATTACCGGGGAATATCTTTCGCAAATACGATCGGAAAAATTTTTACAGGACTTCTTAAATAGATTAACAGCTTGGGCGGAAGTGAATAATGTCATAGGGGAATTTCAGGCAGGTTTCCGTAGGTCGTATTCCACCATAGATAATATCATGAATTTGATGAGCATAATCAGCATCAGGTTAAACATTAAAAGAAAAAAAGTCTATGCGTTTTTCATTGACTTGTCTGCAGCTTTTGACAGTATTGATCGTCATGCATTATTCTATAAATTATTAGAAATGGGTATGTCTAGTAAAGTTATACGGGTGTTAAGAAGTTTGTATACAGATACGAAAGCAGCAGTATGGTGTCGAAATGGCCTAACTGAATGTTTTGAAACTCATATGGGTGTAAAGCAGGGTTGCCTGCTTAGTCCCCTTTTATTTTCTCTTTTTATAGCTGATTTGGAAAATTATATTGAAGGCGGCGTGCAGGTTAAGAATACTGTGGTCAAGTTGTTGGCTTACGCGGATGACCTCGTTTTACTTGCTACTGACAAAATTGCATTACAGCAAATGATTGATTCTTTTAGAAAATATTGTCAGCAATGGAATCTGAAAGTAAACTTAGGCAAATCAAAAATAATGGTATTTAGAAATGGAGGTAGACCAGCAGGGAATGAAATATGGCATTATAATAATACAAAAATTGAAATTGTGAATTCTTATAGGTATCTGGGTATCACGCTCACTCCTAGGTTATCTTTGGTTAAGCATTTTAATGACAGAATTCCGAAGGCCAAATATGCGCTTGACTCTTTTAATAATTTAATATTTAATAAAGATGTACCTTTTTCCTCAAAGTTGCAAATTTATAATTCGGTGAGTAGAGCTGTAGTTTGCTATGGGGCACAGGTGTGGGGGTCGGCTTGGTACAATGAGGTGGAAATATTGTTGAAATTTTTTATTAAAAGAACGTTTAATTTGCCAGTAAATACACCTGACTATATTCTATATCTTGAGACTAGAGTGATGCCCACATTTCTGTATACCATGAAACTGCACATGAAATACCTACGGAGGTGTTTGTCATTGCCGGAAGATAGATGGCCCAATCTATTTTTGAGAGAAGTTATTTAAAAAAAAGTGTTTATTTACAAAGATTGGGAAAAAATGTGTAATACGTTCGATATCTCTCTTTCGGATTTTATAAGCAGTAAGATAGAAACAAATGTAATTTTTGGGAAAATTAGAAATGTATTAATGAATAGGTACAAAGAGTTAGCGCAGAATAGTCAGACTCATATTTTATATAATATGTTAAATTCTGAAATTAATGTTATAAGTAATAATAAATTAAACATGAATTTTGTTGGCTGGATTATTAAACTTAGGGGCGAACTGCTTTATCTTAATAAATACAGGTATGGAAATGAAAGTAAATTTTGTTCTATGTGTAACTTAGATGATAGAGAAGAAAGTATCTATCATTTTGTGGCCATATGCCCTATACTAGCTGAATTTAGGTTAAAGTATTTTAATAAAGCTAAATTAGTTAAAAATGAATTTATAGACTACTTAAATGGTAAATGCTGGAATAGCCTTGTGAATTTCGCTAAAGAAGCCTGGAAATATAGATTTGAGCTAATTAGCGAATTTAATTATTAAATGTATCGAGGTGTATTACATTTTGGTTATATTTTTATTTTTATTTTATTTTATCTTATTTTTTCAAAAAAGGCAAAAATGTTTTTATTTTATTCAGACAACCCCTCTGACGGTCGTATGACCAAGAGTATGGTCTGTCAGTTGTTTATATTTTTTGTATGTATTATTATTGTAATTTTTCTTTTATAAATAAAGGCTTATTATTATTATTATTATTATTATTATTATTATATATACATATACAGGGTGACCAGAGTAATATACACCACCCACTTTTTTTTAAACGGCGGGAAATTTCGAAAAAATAAAAAACACGTATTTTATCATTTTAAGTCTAGTGTATTTTCAGTGATTGACCCATTTTTTAAACCCTTATATCCCGAGATACAACTATTTTTTTTCAAATGGAACGTTATATTTTTCTTGCATATTTTTATAGTATTTGAGCTCCTAAACAATACAAAACAAAACTTTTTTAAATCGGTTAGGTTTTTCAAAAGTTATGGTAATTTTAGAATATGAAAAAAAAAAATTCAGTTTTAAGTCAAAATTACTTATTTTTTTTAAAGAAGCTGTTCAAACTGGGCACCATCAACGGATAGGCAAGCCAAAACTCTGCACTCCCATGCTTTGCTTGTAGCTGCACTTATGGTGGCAAAGTCAAGATCTGAAGATCCGCCTAAGAAACTGAACTAAATTGCGGATAGCAGAGAAACACTGTTGCAGGCATATTACATTGACACTGAAGGTCAATTGTGTGGTCTTCGTTGTAATGTTTTAAACCTAGCCGATGAAAGGTCATAAGGACCAGAACACCATTACTGATATACTAACAATCCCAAAATTGATAAATGGATCTCGATAGGAGATCCACATTCACCATTGCTCTTCAACATGCTTTGGAACGACCGTTGAGCCCAATTCGTACCAGAGATAGCACTACAATAAAAGACCCCTCATCTGGCATATGCGGAGGGTGTCGTCATTACAGCTTGTACAGCAGGAAGCCCTTTTTAAGGTTTACAAGAGTCTGAAGCGGAGGGAAAAAAGGTGGGTTTACGGACTAACAAGCGTAAAACAAGTTTTATGAAAACAAGATGTACCCGGCCTAACACTCCAGCCGAAATGGCTAGGAATCGCAAGATCGCTTCATCTCTATGCTTCAAATGCGTTTGAGAGTTCTGATAGGCCAGAATGAAACAAACACGGTGGTAAAAGGCAGAATACCATACTAGCTTTTAAAATCGTCAGCTTTAAATTATGAAGAAGAGATTTTTTGTTTACGAATGGCTGGGAGAGCGAGAATGTTGCTCTAAATTTCCAGTATTAATGCCAGAAATGTAGAAAATAATTTTTCTGGTATTACCACATAAAATTAATACATATGTTATTTGTTTACCTTGAATAATTTTTAGGCATTTGGTGTTGCAAATATTGCCTCTAAAATAATCCTTATATTTTTTCATAAATTGCTGTATGTAAAAATGCTCTAAATTTGCAGCTGTCTGGACATTAAATTCCTTCCATAATTCTCCCTGCAAAAAAAACTATAATTATTAATGTTAAATGATCATAACTATAAATATTATTTGTTTCATGGTTAAATTCTCTGTTTTGTAGGAGAATCTTTTCGTTGATAAAATTTAATGTAGTTTCTAAAAATAATCTTCAGAATTAGTATACGCGGCGAGACCTCGTTTTTAAAATCTGAAGATTCTTCCATTCACCATCAGAAGAGGAAGCGATAATGTATTTTGATTAAAGAACTTGGACAGTTAGGAACGAGACAGTCTACTCCATTCCAGATAGAGTTTTGTATAAGTAAGTCCTTTTTGCTTTGCACCATCTTCTACTATTCTAGCCAGATTTTGGCTGAAATTCATTCCAGAAAAGCACACTGCAATATACCAAACCAGTGTAGTGATCGCAATTCTCAGATTATGTTGAAAATGTGATTAAATCTGCAGAAAATATCAGATTATGTATATCGAATGGCCAGACCCATTGGGTTATGGCCTTTAAGGCCGCTCTACTGGAATCTAATCTAATATCGAATGGCCGCGGATACTTCAATTTCAGTATAAATACTTACCTGATTAGTTTCATTGGCATTGGCAACAGAAGGCTCTTTAGTTATACTTCTAAACATGCCGTAAGATAAACTTGCAATGTATCTCACATAATACAAATTATTTGTGTAAACTGGAAATAGTAATATTCGTGGAGGAGTGGGGCAGGATCTCTGCAAAATATTTTATGATGTATTTAATATTTTATTGAATGTTATGTATGATTAATACTCTATTTAAAATTAAATGTCTATTTAGCTGACTAGCTTATTGATCAAAATGTATTAGAAATCTCTAATAGACGGTTAGAGAAATATAATGCCCTGAAATGTAAGGAATTAAATTTTTTTTTGTTTTTTAGAGGTGGGCAATATCGAAATAGTAAATAAATGAGGTAAGGCCCTACGCCTACTTTATCAAAAGGGCTTTACTCTAGGTGCAGGTGTCGCGCAAACATATCTCACTACAAAGAAAGAAAATAGCCTCATTATTAGGTATCTAAACCACCCTCAAAGACGTTAGTCTAGAAGGGAATGTGTATTATTAATTATAATTATTATTATTTTATTTGGGAGTCATATGCATAGCCAAAATAAATGTACAAAATAAATAAAGCAAAGGCAAAGTCGCCTGCTTAAATATATGGAATGTGTAGTACACTCCACTAATACTACCCATTTATCTGTTATTAAGACTAATTTGAGGAGAAATGATTTGAGCAGAAAAATATTTGAGAGACGCTGATATTCTAAGGTATCGAAGTGCAAAAAATAATAAATAATGAGACAACAGGGGTGAGCAAAGGCTAATGACTCCGGAGTCGGGCGCCCATTGAATACCTAGATTGAGAATGTAATTGAAGAAAACTATATTATTTGCGATAAAGCCAGATTAATTATCCCACAATGTTGTATATGTGTAATATAAAATAAATAAGATATGCATATTTTTAGGACAGCTAATTATACCAGTATTTTACTATAAGTAAAATTAGGGAGACTAAATTAAATTACAATTGAGAAATGAATAATTATTGTTGAATAATCTACTTGTTATTAACTGTGTTATTTGTGCTCACGAATATTTCGGTAAGACGAATTCAAGACTGAAATATTGTTTTAAATCCTCCGTGATTGAAATTTAAAAAGTGGCCGACTCTAACTTTGTTTTTTTCTACTTTAACATGCATGTATATGTGACTACTCAGAATAATTCATCACTCATTTTATCATAATTATAATAAAAAAAATATTATGAATGAAGTGGCCAGCATAAGGGTCTGTGACATCTAATAAATTCTAAAAATGTGAAGGAAAAGTTAATGCAGTAAAATTACTTAAATAATATCAATGAAGTATAAATGAAATGATGGATACTTGCTGATTTGTGTATCTTTTGACGTTTAATCAACCCTTATACTTAACATTTTAAACTGTAAGTTTTTGTTAAGGAGATTTTTGTACCTTTTGGATAGATTTTTCTTTTTGTCTATTTTGCGAAGTTACACATCTGCTTTACAGATCTTTTTAAATTTGGAATAAGCAATTCTATCATTATATATATAACCTGATAATGTGTTAAATCGGAACCGTAACTACCACTGGAGAGATCTTTTTAAAGAATGATTATAGTTGCGGTCCCCAAACCATCCTCAATAACAATTTTCTTGAAAAAGCGAGTTGAATAAAATAGGAAGGTATTTGTACGTAAATAGCAAAATGCGATTTGAGTGCTTCCTTTTAAGAGGAGCAAGAAAAATAAACTGCGATTACAGTACTTCTCCCTAAAAGGCAAAGAGGCAAAGATTTTGAATCGAACGACAATTCATTGACGTAAATCGGTTCACTCATTGATAATTTTAACGATTGCAGTACTTCCTCTTAGTACGTGTAAGAGCATGATGACACTTCACAGCCACGTAGAGGAGCTTTGATCACTTCTTCATGCTAAATTTTATCAAAATTGGACTAAGCGTTATAGAAATATTGGTAATAATAGTTTTAGAAAGGGCCTTATTTGGGTGGGGCAAACTCCCCTCCTTATGAGGCATAGCGTCGAGACTTTTAAAGTACAAGTCTGGACAAAATTTCGATTCGAATGACACTTCATTCATGAAAATCGGTTCACGTCTCGATAATTTGAAACGATTGTTATACTTCCTCTTAACAAGTGTAAGAGTAGAATGTCGTTTTAATGTTACGTAGGGAAGCCATAACTCTATGATCCTACCAAATTTTATTAAAATCGGGCCAAGATTTACAGAGAAATTAGAAATAATAATTTTGGAGAGGGCCTTACATAAAGGGGGCTAACTCATCTCCCATTCGATGTACAGCGTCGAGACCCCCAAAAGGCACATCTACATAAAATTCCGAATCGAATGACACCTCATTCATGAAAATCGGTTCTCGCGTTTAGGCACTACGCAGTTTACAAAAAAGGTAACAACAACAACAAGAACAACCATTTTTGAAAATGCCGTTTTTGCTTATTTTCAGCAACTTTTTTCTCGAAATCTATTATATCTATGTTGTTGCAAAAAAATTACAGTCATAAAGGAGGATTTGCCCTTTATTTTAAAGAAAATTTGGGAATTTTATCTTTTATAGAAAAAGAGAAAAAAATTGTCAAAGTTGGGTGTTTTTCAACGTTACGCTTTTACGTGCAGTTTTTGACGATCAACCCTTATACAACTGCCCTACCGGACAGTTTTAATCCAATTAAATTGATTTTGGTTTTGTGCCCAACTATTGAAGAATCTGTACATTTAAACATTAAATTATTAATTTACTTACGACTAGCATATCTTGAAATTCACCAGCTTCCTCTATATATTTGTCCATAATTTTTGGATATTTACTCATTAATTTATCACGCAAAAAAAACTTTATGTTACTTCTCTCGTGATATCTAAGGTATTTTAGTGTCTCTTGTGAAGTCCTTCAAAGAAAAAATCTGATTTGAAATATCTGTCGAATTTCTTCTTATTCAATTAATCAATATATTTAATATTATTATTATTTGAAATATAGTTGAAGAGGATAACTTTTGGTATTAGACGCATATAAAGTTCTTTCAGTAAAGAGACAGGTAAAGAGTCAGGTCGTAGGAAGTTCGTTTAGCGATTTGGAAAGACGATAAATGGAACTGCTAATATGCTTTAGATAAATGTTCTGCAACATGGGATTTACCTTATATTGCATTGTTTAAAAAGTCTTATGGTTTTATGATCCACTGTTGAGGTTACGTCAGCAGTAGGGAAATGGCGGTTCTGGCACACCTAAAATGTGCACCTTTTTTGTGCAAGATGGCCGCCATCCCCACTCCGCCCAAACCTACCCCCACCCATCCTTATTGATTAATCATCGAATTGGATGAGGGTTTAAGCCACGCCCCCCTCCTTATTGACTAATCGAATTCGACGAGGGCTTTAGGCCACGCCCCCTCTTTATTGATCAATCATCGACACACCTAAATTGTGCAAGATGGCCGCCCTCCCCACTCCGCCCAACCCTACTCCACCCATCCTTATTGACTAATCATCGAATTGGACGAGGGTTTAAGCCACGCCCCCTACCCCCTCCTTATTGGCCAATAATCGACACGCCTAAAATGTGCAAGATGGCTGCCCTCCCAGGCAATCATCGAATTCGACGACATCACCTTTACCCCCACCCCTTTCTAATCGACCAATCAGCGAATTCGACGACACCACCACCCCTACCCCATCCTTCTTAATCGACTAATCAGGAACTTGGAGGAGGGCTTTAAGCCACGCCCCTTCCCCCATTCTTAATCCATTAATCAGCGAATTCGACGACACCACCTTCACCCCCCCCCACCCATCCATACTCCTATTACATGACACCTACCTTTACCCCACCTCTCAGTCGTCATATTCATTGGCCTATCAATCCTCCTACAAGATGGCTTAACCGCTGTAGTGCACAAAATGGCGGACCTCGTACCAGCTGATGACGACAATATGGCGGGCTTCATACCACCTGTAGTACACAAGATGGCGGAATACATACCGGCTGATAAAACATACCTCCACCCCTCGCCCATTGATAGTCGGGAGGGTGCATTTTTATTTTTTATTTTCTTACCTGAGATTCGATCCTACAACCTTCGTGTTGGAAGACACGTCATCTTCACCAGTCGGCTATAGTAGCATACTCTAGTTATGAACGATCTCTTCTTTAACCTCCACTTCCTTTCCCACGTTTTCTCACGTGGGAAGGTTTTCTCACTTGGGGGTCGATCCTACAGCCCTCCTGCTGGGTGTTACGTCATCTTCACCAGTAGGCCACATACTCTCGAATTTATTCAGGTATTTAAGAGTATTAAATTGTATTTAATTGTCCATTCGTATATCACCATAAATCTTTAAAATACTTGAATAAATTCGAAATTCGATAACTTAGCCTAACCCAACCTAACCAAACGCAGCTTTCACTATCATAACCTAACCTAAGTTTGTGGCTTGAGGGGGGGGCTATAATATGCATGTTACGACCAGTTCAGATCTTAGATTTATTTATTATTTTTGCCGTCAGGAACGCTAATATCGATTTTAATCCCTTGCACGATAAAAGTGGTGCGAAGTATATATTTTTTATTAGTTCTATGACTGTGCGCAAGCTGTTAATTGGTTAGACACTTGTACACTTTAACCCTTTGATTTCAAGAACCGCAATTATATCTACTAAGCTACAGCATTTATACATTCTTAAGTTGAGCATATAGTTTGTTACATATTTGTTGCTTATCTTCTTAACTTTGTTCAAATAATTCTATCATTATGTCATTCGAATGTAGTCATTGCAAAAAAAATACTTTCAAGAGCATTTAGCAAAAAACGCCATGAAAAAACATGCTTGAAGCGTCAGACTCGTTTCCAATGTGTGGCATGCGCCGAGTTTTATTCTACTAAGAAAACTTTCAACTGTCACATTCGTAGCTGTGGACGGAAAGCGCCGGCCCACTTAACGAAAAAAGCACGATTGGACGCTGCACAAGGACAATTATACGAGGTGGAATCGTCGTTTGGTGGAACTCTGAGAACCTTTTTCATACCGTGCTCTGGAGAAGTTGATGTAATGGAATTTCTAGCAGGTAAGCAAGAAACATTGCATCGACTGATTGAAAGTGTCATGGATGGCGATAAAACCGCAATAAAATATAATTTGGTTTTGGAGGCTACATTTGAAAATATGAAAGGGGAAACAACTAATTGCGCATTCAAGACAAAAAACAAGATAATTTGCAAAGACTCCTCTATTGAAAAGTCTCTAAGAAAAGGCTTTGATAAGATGATTTCAGAGATGGAGGAGTCCTCACTTAAGGGGAGTGGATGGACAATCAAAAAGTTCGATGGAGTCCTCTTAAGAGTGAATCATTTCCAACCTTTAGGCAGCAACTGCTAGATCTCATCCATCCTTCTTCATTCGCCATAAACGACACGAACACCAAAAAAAATAAAAGAAGAAAATATTTAGATACAGTTTTTCCTAAGATATGAAAAATAGTACGCTACCTTTTGTGTTACGTATTCATTCATGCTTACCCTGTTTTAAAAACTTTTTCTTATATAATATTACGTTACAGATTATAATTAAGTACTTCTGTGTAGTACTGGGAATATTTTATGTTGTCATGTATAGTTCAGGTTAGCTCACAGATCTTAGTTCCCTTTCACCAAATTAATTTATAACATTTCATATTGTCGTTGATTACTACAAGCGAATAATCCTGTTAAATTCAGTTGAGGCACTTTTGACTACAGATTATCAGCCTGATACGACATTCAAGACGGAAATTACGTTTTTAGGTTTCCAAATAGGCGATATTTACAATTTTTGCTCAGTATTTTCGCAAATTTATCTTGGAATTAGGGTGAATCTACTTGAACTAGCCGGCAGCTGTCATGTTTTAGAACTTAAGAGCCGGAAATTAGCCATTTATTTCTCTTAATTGGTGAGTTTTTACAATTTTACATGGTATTTTGGCAGTTCATCCTTGAAATTAGGATGAATCTACTTCAACTAACTGGCAATTGTCATGTTTTAAGACATAAAAAAATAGAAATTACCCATTTATTTCTCTTAATTGGTGAGTTTTTACAATTTTACATAGAATTTTGGCAGTTCATCCTTGAAATTAGGATGAATCTACTTCAACTTACTGGCAATCGTCATGTTTTAAGACATAAAAAAATAGAAACTACCCATTTATTTCTCTTAATTGGTGAGTTTTTACAATTTTACATAGAATTTTGGCAGTTCATCCTTGAAATTAGGATGAATCTACTTCAACTTACTGGCAATTGTCATGTTTTAAGACTTAGAAAATAGAAATTGCCCATGTATTTATCTTAATTGGCGAGGTTTTTACAACCTTTACATGCTGTTTTTGCAATTCAACCCCTGGAATTAGGGTAGCCCTCTTTGGAAAATCCCCGCGCTGGAATAGTTTTGGGACATTAAAGGCGGAAATTGCACTTTATCCCTCTAAAGGGGGCACATTTTTCTACTTTTTAAGGTGTTTTTGCGCTTTTTTGGAATTGGCTTAACATTGTATGTACCACCCAAAAATGGACTAATTTATGGGCATAAAGGACTAGCACTAGCCTGGTTTATGGTGATTAATGATGGAAATTATCCTTTTATCATCTTGGCCAGGGCAGTTTTATATGGTGTCTTTACACTTCTACCTTTGCTCTATGGAGCCTATAGTATCTGTACTTTCCAGCACTGATTTGGTTTTGGGACTTTAAAAACTGAAATTATCCCTTTTATCTCTCTAAATAGGTGCTAATTTTCTACTTTTTATGACGTTTTGCACTTTTACAATTCAAATAGAATATTTGTATTAACCAGCATCTGTATGGTTTTGAACATTAAGAGACGGAAATTCCCTTTTTATTTTTCTAAATAATCAATTATGCACTTTTACGTGGAGTTTTTGAAACTTCTACCTTAGAATAGGGAAGACTCTGCACAATTAAACATGTTGTGGATTTCAGGCTTTAGAACTGAAATTAACTTCTCATTGTGCAATTCTACATACGTCGGGTATCGGTGCTTCAAAGAAGGAAATTATATTGTAGGGTTTCGGTGATTGAGCCCCGAATTTTTGAACCGCGGCCTTATGGGAGACAGGGCGAGGGAATGCAGGGGGGTACCCCCGCTTCCTCACCCCGGTCAACACTCGAACTACGCTGTGCGCGTCCGTGCGTCGCCCCACTCCTATGCACTCCTTATGGCCGAGGTTGCGCGCACACGAGCGTCCGTATGCTCTAGGTTGCGCGCGCACGTGACGTCATTTTAACACAAATCTTATCCACTGGTTAATGTGATAACACGACTTGGAAATCTCGATACTCACCAATAACGAGTGATTTTAGTGTAAGGTTATGGATAACCTAATGTAACCTCCTCCAGTATAATTATATATGTTTTTGGTGCTTTTAAGGTCACCCAATAGCATCTTAAACATTATGGAATTCGATTAAAGGAGTTTGATTAAATTTTAACCAAAAAATACGACATCTTATCACTGGTTATTGGATAACAAAGATTAAAATTTATTACACTTATTAAGACTTGGAAATATTTAGAGGATAAATATTAACTTTGTATGGGAAAAAATGGAAGCATCCTGAGGGATTAAAAACATACTTGTAGAGATAAGAATATGTTCGTAATATTTTTATTTTATTTTACTTATTTTTAATATACTCACCAATAACGAGTGATTTTAGTGTAAGGTTATGGATAACCTAATGTAACCTCCTCCAGTATAATTATATATGTTTTTGGTGCTTTTAAGGTCACCCAATCGCATCTTAAACATTATGGAATTCGATTAAAGGAGTTTGATTAAATTTTAACCAAAAAATACGACATCTTATCACTGGTTATTGGATAACAAAGATTAATATATATTACACTTATTAAGACTTGGAAATATTTAGAGGATAAATATTAACTTTGTATGGGAAAAAATGGAAGCATCCTGAGGGATTAAAATCATACTTGTGGAGATAAGAATATGTTCGTAATAATATTTTTATTTTATTTTAAGTATATTATTATTACTTACTATATTAAGTATGGCAAAATGGAAACATCTTAAGGGGTTAAAACAAAACATACTTGTAGAAATACATAAAAATGTAAAAATACATAATGATTGTAAGTTTTGTGTATTGAGTATTAAGTAAATAAGTATATTATTATTACTTACTATATTAAGTATGGGAAAATGGAAACATCCTAAGGGGTTAAAAAACATACTTGTAGAAATACATAAAAACATAAAGATTGTAAGTTTTGTGTATTGAGTATTAAGTAAATAAGTATATTATTATTACTTAAGACGTAAGACTTCATATACTAAACATAAAAATGTGTTTTCAGTTTTGTGTGTGTGTGTGTGTGTGTATGGAGTATTAAGTATGCAAGATGGGAACAGGAAAAAAAACATTCTAAGTAATAAAAATAACATTAAAATATAATGTGTGTTCATTAGAGGATAAATATTAAAACTTTATGTAATCCATGTTTTTTTAACCCAACATGTTCCCATCTTGCATACTTAATACTCCATACACACACACACGCGCGCACTCACACACACACACAAAACTGAAAACACATTTTTATGTTTAGTATATGAAGTCTTACGTTTTAAGTAATAATAATATACTTATTTACTTAATACTCAATACACAAAAGTTACAATCTTTATGTATTTTTTATGTTTTTATGTATTTCTACAAGTATGTTTTTAAACCCTTAGGATGTTTCCATTTTCCCATACTTAATATAGTAAGTAATAATAATATACTTATTTACTTAATACTCAATACACAAAACTTACAATCATTATGTATTTTTATATTTTTATGTATTTCTACAAGTATGTTTTTAACCCCTTAGAAGAGGTTGTGGAAGCAATCAAAGCTCAGTTTGGGGAGGACGTAGGAAATGTAAAAGTTCACCTTACGAAACCTAACAGTAGAGGGTTGAAGGTCGCGGTGGTGCAACTCAATGCGAGGGGCGCGAGCGAGCTTGCGAAGAATGGTTTTATTAAAATTGGTTGGGTTCGCTGCAGAGTTAGGAAAAGAGCAGTTGTAAACAGGTGTTTCAAATGTCTTGGGTTTGGACATATTGCGGGAGTTTGTAAGGGCCCAGATCGTAGTAGCCTCTTCTACAAATGCGGTGGAACGGGCCACGTAGCAAAAGAATGCAATGGGAAAGAAAGCTGTGTACTCTGTACAGAAAGAAACCTTACCCAAGAAGCATGCCAGCACCCACCTGGATCGGGAAGGTGTGTGGTGTTCCGGGAGGCTTTAGAACAGGCGAAGAAATCGATTGCAGGATGAAGTTCCTCCAGGGAAATTTACACAGAAGTAAAACAGCAGACTCACTTCTTAGTCAACTAATTATTGAGAAAGAAGTGGATCTGGTGTTGGTAAGTGAACAGTACCGAGACCGAGATCCGCGCTCGTGGTTTAAAGATCTGCTCGGGACGGCAGCTATCTGGATCCCTGAGTTGGGGAACATCCAGGTCGAAGACCATGGAAGCAGAAATGGTTACGTTTGGATAAGAAGTAAGGGGGAAACGTATATTAGCTGCTATTTTACCCCGAATGAGAGCGTACATGATTTTAAGCAAAAGTTAAGATCCCTGGAAGACGAAATTACAAATATGGCAGGAAGGGTATTGGTGGTAGGTGATTTCAACGCGAAGGCAGTGGAGTGGGGGATGCCAGTAACGGACATGAGGGGCAGGCTTACCTTGGAGATGGCTGCTAGGACAGGACTTGCTGTATTAAATGTTGGCTCAACGTCAACTTTTCGACGTCCAGGTCAATCCGAAACAATCCCTGATATCTCCATGGCCAGTGAGCGGCTAGCAAGGCGCATCGAGAACTGGATGGTCATTGAGGATTTCACTGGAAGCGACCATCAATATATCACCTTCGAAATCAGCGAAAGGATAGGTGATAAGAGGCCGAGGCAACAAGAAGTCTTCCCGGGATGGAATATTGATAAGATGAAGGTTGACCTATTCTCCGAAGTCCTGAGCTGTGGAGAAGCCCAGATAAAAAGTGTGTGTTCAGAGGGGAAGGTTGGAGCTGAGGCCATGGTAGCAGCAACTATGGGATTGATTTCCATGGCGTGCCGGCAATCAATGCCGCGGAAGAGCTCCTGGCATGGAAGACCTCCCGTGTACTGGTGGTCGCCACATATTGCCAACCTTCGAAAGGACTGTATTAAACGAAGGAGAAGGGCACAACGGGCTGGACGCCGGCCGGATGCACCCACTCGTCGGATGGAATACAAAGCCGCTAAGCGGGAACTAAGACGCGCAATCTTCAGGAGTAAGGCACGATGCTGGGAAAAGCTGAGGGATGAGGCTGAGTTGGATCCATGGGGTCTTGGATACAAGATAGTGACCCACAAACTAGGAGCCTTTAAAAATCAAACGGTGATGGATGTGTCGGTTATGGAAGGCATTGTAAAGGCGCTTTTCCCATCTCATCCGGAACGAAGAGAGCGAGACTTTGGAGATGTAGGGGATTTCCCTCTTTTTACAGGTGGAGAACTGGACAGGGCAGTGCGCTCTTTAAAAGCAAAGAAAGCACCGGGCCCTGATGGCATTCCTAATGAAGTGCTAATGATCGTGGCACAGCAGAAACCTGGACTGCTGCTTGATATGTTTAACGCCTGCCTGAAATCTGGGATGTTTTGTTCAAGATGGAAGGTGGCGCGGTTAGTTTTAATCAGTAAGGGTAAGGGGGATTCGTTGCCATCATCCTTTCGACCATTGTGTATGCTCGATACGGCGGGCAAATTATATGAGAGGCTTCTTAGGGAACGGTTGAAAACCGCGATACAAGCCGCGGGAGACCTATCCCCGAGACAATATGGCTTCCGTGCAGGGCGATCCACCGTTGATGCAGTGAGAGAGGTCATCGAAGCAGTGAGAGGGGCAGAAGACCACAATCACCACTCCCGTCGAGTAGTTTTGTTAGTCACACTGGACGTGCGGAACGCGTTTAATTCCCTTCGTTGGATTGACGTGCTGCGCGCTCTGGAAGACAATTTTTGTGTCCCAAAATACCTTTTGCGTGTCTTGAGTGATTATCTATGCAATCGAATAATCATTTATCAGACTGCTAGAGGACTAAGATCCTCGGCAGTGACAGCGGCCGCGGCTCAGGGCTCAATATTGGGCCCAGATTTATGGAACGTAGCCTACGACAGTCTACTCAGACAGGATATGCCTGAGGAGACTGTGTTAGTGGGCTACGCAGATGATGTCGCTGCGCTAATTGCTGCTCGCGACACGGATAAAGCTCAGCTGAAGCTGAATCGAGTGATGCGGGTGGTAAACAGGTGGATGGCCGAGCACGGCCTATCTCTGGCGTTGGCCAAAACTGAGGTTGTGTTTTTAACAAAAAAAAGGATTCCGACGGACATCTTGTGAGATGTTGGTGAGGAGAAGGTGATCTCTGGGAATTCTGTGCAATACCTGGGATTGACGGTGGATAGGCGATTAAGTTTTAGGTTGCACATTCAGCAGGCTGCAGACAAAGCTGCGAAGAATGTCGCGCAGCTGGGGAGGCTGATGGCCAACGTAGGAGGCCCGCGAGCAAGCACCCGTCGAGTATTGATGAGCGTCACCCACTCCACACTCCTTTATGGGGCGGAGGTGTGGGCGGATGCTCTAAGTAAAATTACAAATAGAAAGATATTGGCTAGGGTCCAGAGGCTCGGTGCACTGCGGATTGCCTCGGCATATCGCACCGTATCCGAGCCTGCTATTATGGTAATTGCTGGGGTCATCCCTATTGCTCTTTCAGCTGGAGAGCGTAAGAGGCTCTCTAAGAGAAGAACGGAAATCAACAGGGAAGCCGTGTCCAGGGAGGAGCGTTCCCGCACCGTCCTGGAATGGCAGGCTACTTGGGACGAGGAGCCGCGTGGCCGATGGACCGCCAGACTTATAAGAGATATAAGCATCTGGATAAGGCGGTCTTTCGGAGAAGTGGATTTCTACCTTACCCAACTCTTGAGTGGGCATGGCTTTTTTAGAGCATACCTCAAGAGGATGGGGAAGGAGGCGCAAGACGATTGTTTATACTGTACAGGAGTGAGAGATGACGCCTACCATACCTTTTTTGTGTGCGAAAGGTGGGGTCGCCTCAGAAAGGATTTGGAAATGATAATCGGGCGGTTGACTCCTGAGATGTTGGTCGAGGCGATGCTCTCTTGCAGGACTAACTGGTTACTAGTGGCTGGTTTTGCAAGAGAAGTACTCGTCTCTAAAAAAAGGGACATGGAATACGTATAAGCAGGGTCCCCTGGGTAGGGGCAGGATTGAGGCCTAGCCTGATGTAATGCTGACATCACAGCGAATCCAGGCTAGGCCTGGCAGCAGGGGGGTATTTTAGCCGGTAGGCCGCGACGGAGTCCGGCACAGTGTGCGTAAGTAGCATTTCACCCCCCCCCCCCAAAAAAAACCCTTAAGATGTTTCCATTTTGCCATATTTAATATAGTAAGTAATAATAATATACTTAAAATAAAATAAAAATATTATTACGAACATATTCTTATCTCCACAAGTATGATTTTAATCCCTCAGGATGCTTCCATTTTCTCCCATACAAAGTTAATATTTATCCTCTAAATATTTCCAAGTCTTAATAAGTGTAATATATATTAATCTTTGTTATCCAATAACCAGTGATAAGATGTCGTATTTTTTGGTTAAAATTTAATCAAACTCCTTTAATCGCATTCCATAATGTTTAAGATGCGATTGGGTGACCTTAAAAGCACCAAAAACATATATAATTATACTGGAGGAGGTTACATTAGGTTATCCATAACCTTACACTAAAATCACTCGTTATTGGTGAGTATATTAAAAATAAGTAAAATAAAATAAAAATATTACGAACATATTCTTATCTCTACAAGTATGTTTTTAATCCCTCAGGATGCTTCCATTTTTTCCCATACAAAGTTAATATTTATCCTCTAAATATTTCCAAGTCTTAATAAGTGTAATAAATTTTAATCTTTGTTATCCAATAACCAGTGATAAGATGTCGTATTTTTTGGTTAAAATTTAATCAAACTCCTTTAATCGAATTCCATAATGTTTAAGATGCTATTGGGTGACCTTAAAAGCACCAAAAACATATATAATTATACTGGAGGAGGTTATATTAGGTTATCCATAACCTTACACTAAAATCACTTGTTATTGGTAAGTATTTAAAAAAAATAAAATAAAATAAATAAATAAAAATATTATTATGAACATATTCTTATCTCTACAAGTATGTTTTTATACCCTCAGGATGTTTTCATTTTTTCCCTTACAAAGTTAATATTTACCCTTAATTGAGCATATTTTTTCTAATTAATAATAACATTAAAATGTGTGTGATAAAAAATATTTCCAAGTCTTAATAAGTTTAATATATTTTAATCTTTGTTATCCAATAACCAGTGATAAGATGTCGTATTTTTTGGTTAAAATTTAATCAAACTTCTTTAATGGAATTCCATAATGTTTAAGATGCTATTGGGTGACCTTAAAAGCACGAAAAACATATATAATTATACTGGAGGAGGTTACATTAGGTTATCTATAACCTTACACTAAAATCACTCGTTATTGGTAAGTATATTAAAAATAAATAAAATAAAATAATAAAAGCGCCAAAAACATACATAATATTCTAATGGGGGGAGGTTACATTAGGTTATCCATAACCTTACACTAAAATCACTCGTTATTGGTATTAAAAAAAAATATATATATATATTATTACGAACATATTCTTAGTGTTTATTGTGCTAAAAGTGTCAAGATTATCCTCCTAATGATAAGAATATTCTCATGTTAAATATTGCCGAACATAATTCGTTGTCTAACATGTGGTCCAAGTAATTGTGGTAAATTAAATTTAAAAATAAGCACCGAACATATTCTTAGTGTTTATTGTGCTAAAAGTGTCAAGATTATCCTCCTAATGATAAAAATATTCTCATAAATTTAAAAATAACATTAAAATGTGATAAAAAAAAATATTTCCAAGTCTTAACATTAAAAACACCAAAAAAAAAAAATAGTTAATAATGTTTAACATGCTATTTGGGTGACATTATAAGCACCAAAAAAACCCACATATTGTTCTAATGGTGGGAGGTTACATTAGGTTATCCATAACCTTACACTAAAATCACTCGTTATTGGTATTAAAACAAAAAATATTATTACGAACATATTCTTAGTGTTTATTGTGCTAAAAGTGTCAAGATTATTCTCTTAATGATAAAAATATTCTCATAAATTTAAAAAATAACATTAAAATGTGATAAAAAAAAAAAAAATTCCAAGTCTTAATAAGTGTAATATATTTTAATCCTTGTTATCCATATCCTGTGATAGGATGTCGTATTTTGTGTTAAAATTAAAATGAGATAAAATATTTGATAAAAAATTAATAAGTGTAATATATATTTTAATTCTTGTTAATCAACTTCCTTTAATCGAGATTTCCAAGTCGTGTTATCACATTAACCAGTGGATAAGATTTGTGTTAAAATGACGTCACGTGCGCGCGCAACCTAGGGCATACGGACGCTCGTGTGCGCGCAACCTCGGCCATAAGGAGTGCATAGGAGTGGGGCGACGCACGGACGCGCACAGCGCAATTCGAGTGTGGACCGGGGTGAGGAAGCGGGGGTACCCCCCTGCATTCCCTCGCCCTGTCTCCCATAAGGCCGCGGCTCAAAAATTCGGGGCTCAATCACCGAAACCCTTCTACTACTTATCATTTTGTCTCCCTCAAATAGGCCACATTTTCCGTTTTTATGTGATGTTTAGCTCTTCTATTATTGAATTAAGGAGCCATTGTTTGTACTATTCAGCTCTAATCAGGTTTTTGCGAATTCAATGGGGAAAGTTATTAGTTATTAACTGGATTTGGGACATTTCTAAATTAGCAAAACTTTCAATTAAGTATTACATTATGTTGTTTTTGTACTTTTTCTTCTGACTTAGTTTGACAGTATTTGTTTTTTCAGAACTGCTGGGGGTTTTTTGGGCAATAAGAGACGGAAATTATCTCTTTATCTGCCTAAGATTAAGATTAGAAAACGGGGCGGGACCTACGCCCCACGGCACCGCAGCCATGCTGGTCTATTTACCTGCCTAAATAGGCCACATTTTCCAATTTTATGAAGTTTTGCACTTCTACTATTAAATTCAGGTAGCATTGTTTGTACTATCTTGCACTGGCCGGGTTTTGGCACATTAAAAAAAGAAAAAGGAAAGCATCCTTTTGCCTCTCTCCATGGACATGAATTTTCTTCAAGGTGTTTCTACACCTTCGAATGAGGGTAACTCTCTTTTTTCTATTCATGAAGGGTATGGCATTGATACTTTACAACGGAAATTGCTTTTATCATCTCTCTAAATTGCCAAATTTTTGAATTTCACATGGTGTTTTTGCAGTTTTACGTTCAAATTAGAGTAACTCTACATGTGTAATCGAGCACTACTCTGGATTTGGGATTTAAATGACGGAAATTAGCCTTTTATCTCTTTAAATAGGCGAGATTTTCAACTTTTACTTAATGTTTTCGTATTTCTATCTTCGAGTTAGGGTAAATCTATTTTGATTATGGTCGGGATTTTAGATTAAAGAGATGACAATTACTTTTTTATATCTCTTAACTGGATGGATTTTCCCATTTTACATGATGTTTTGAACTTCTACGTTCGAATTAGAGTGAATCCCTTGTACTATTCAGGAATGGTTAGGTATGGTATTGGTACTCTGACAATGAAATTATTTTTTTTTTTATATCTCTTAACTGGATGGATTTTCCCATTTTACATGATGTTTTGAACTTCTACGTTCGAATTAGAGTGAATCCCTTGTACTATTCAGGAATGGTTAGGTATGGTATTGGTACTTCATCTCTCTGATTTGGGTAGATTTTCCAATTTTACACAGTGTTTTTGCTCTTCTACTATCGATTTGAGGTAATTTTCTTTGCACGATTTAGCACTAGTTTGGGACTTTAACTTTTTATGTTCCTAAATACCCACATTTTCCACTTTTTGTAGTGTTTTAGCACTTCTACTATCGATTTGGGGCAATTTTCTTAGCACAATTGAACACTAGTCTGGTTTGGGGACTTTGACCTTTTATGTTTCTAAATACCCACATTTTCCACTTTTCGTAGTGTTTTAGCTCTTATAATTTCAAATTAGGTACAATCTAATTGTACTATTCAGTACAGGTCTGATGATTTTGTGTTGGTAGAGAAGGAAATTCCCTCTTTTAATAGGCGAAATTTTTCATAGTTTATTTTTTGTTCATTTAATTTTGTTACTTTTTACGCGTATAATATATTATTACCTATAAAACAAAGTTGGTTAAATTTGATAGTGTGATGGCTATATGTTCGGACTTGAAGCATATACAGGCAAATTAACGATTAAATAAAAACGGAAATAATATGAGTCATCCTATTGAGCAGGCTATAACGACATGTTCATACAGGTTTGTTTGGTTGGTAAACAGAAATAGCAAGAGTCACGCAGGTTGCGATAAGTTTTGAAAGATGAGTTCTTATTTTTCTATATTTATTCAAAAATATAAATTAAACGGAAATAATATGAGTCATCCTATTGAGACTACAACGACATGTTCATACAGGTTTGTATAGTTGGAAAAGTGAAATGATAAGAGATATGATAATTAGTTAAGGTTGCAGCAAGTTGCTTCATTAAGTTCTTATTTTACTTAATTTTTCAAAATATTAGTAAGTGCAGCGCATATGAGTTTGAGTATAAAAATTATATTACTTATAGATTGTATCAATATTAGTCAATACATATAACGATGTGGTAATCGATAGGAATAATCTATATTGCAACTGCCTTCTGTATTAAGGTTTTAAGTTCAAAGTTCAATTTACTTTTAACGTCATGATAACAAAAAAAAGAAGTAATAATAATAACAATTAAAGTGAAAAAAGGCTTCTAGCTACATGTCCAGACTTGGAGCATGTACAGGCAAATCAATAAAAACGGAAATAATATGAGTCTTCCTATTGAACAGTAAACAGAAATAATAAGAGATATGCTAATTAGTTAAGGTTGCAGTAAGTTGCGTCATAATAAGTACTGTTATTTATTTTTTCAAAATATTAATAAATGCAGCGCATATGATTTGGGTGCAATTGCCTCCTGTATTAAGGTCTCACACAACTGACTGGAGTTTACATGCGCACTTGATTAAGTTCGCATTGTAAATCATTTTCCTATTTAAAAAACATCTGTTGGCACATGTATGAATTAACAGAAAATATAAAAAGCTGTGGAAGGATGGGGGCTTGCTACAGAGACATGTCCAGAGAGGTATTCATTTGGAAAAAAAAGACGCAATTCTATTGGCTAGTTAGAGTGTGACGTAAATGTGGTGGGGGGATAATGCTAGAAGCTAGCTGGTCGGATATCCCAAGTGTTAGTTTGCGTTTAGTTTTCAGTGAGGGTAGGTCGGGGCATCAGCAGCAGTCCAGGTGGAGGGGTAAGTAAATAATTTCCTTATAACCTATAGTGAGGTTAGCCATCTTTAAGTTGAATATTTTTGGGATAGTGGGGGCAATTTAAATTAAAAAAAAAATTATTGGTGAGGGGGTTAGATTTTTAAAAAATAATTCCAGGGTAAAACATAAGAGAATATTCAAAACTAGAGTAAGCGAGACTATGTGGCCTACTGGTGAAGATGACGTAACACCCAGCACGAAGGCTGTAGGATCGACCCCCACGTGAGAAAACCTTCCCACGTGAGAAAACGTGGGTGAGGAAGTGGAGGTTAAAGAAGAGATCGTTCATAACTAGAGTATGCTACTATAGCCGACTGGTGAAGATGACGTGTCTTCCAACACGAAGGTTGTAGGATCGAATCTCAGGTAAGAAAATAAAAAATAAAAATGCACCCTCCCGACTATCAATGGGCGAGGGGTGGAGGTATGTTTTATCAGCCGGTATGTATTCCGCCATCTTGTGCACTACAGGTGGTATGAAGCCCGCCATATTGTCGTCATCAGCTGGTACGAGGTCCGCCATTTTGTGCACTACAGCGGTTAAGCCATCTTGTAGGAGGATTGATAGGCCAATGAATATGACGACTGAGAGGTAGGGTAAAGGTAGGTGTCATGTAATAGGAGTATGGATGGGTGGGGGGTGAAGGTGGTGTCGTCGAATTCGCTGATTAATGGATTAAGAATGGGGGAAGGGGCGTGGCTTAAAGCCCTCCTCCAAGTTCCTGATTAGTCGATTAAGAAGGATGGGGTAGAGGTGGTGGTGTCGTCGAATTCGCTGATTGGTCGATTAGGAAGGGGTGGGGGTAAAGGTGATGTCGTCGAATTCGATGATTGCCTGGGAGGGCAGCCATCTTGCACATTTTAGGCGTGTCGATTATTGGTCAAGGCAGCCATCTTGCACATTTTAGGTGTGTCGATGGTTGGCCAATCAGGAGGGGGTAGGGGCGTGGCTTAAACCCTCGTCCAATTCGATGATTAGTCAATAAGGATGGGTGGGGTAGGGTTGGGCGGAGTGGGGAGGGCGGCCATCTTGCACAATTTAAGTGTGTCGATGATTGATCAATAAAGAGGGGGCGTGGCCTAAAGCCCTCGTCGAATTCGATTAGTCAATAAGGAGGGGGGCGTGGCTTAAACCCATATCCAATTCGATGATTAATCAATAAGGATGGGTGGGGGTAGGTTTGGGCGGAGTGGGGATAGCGGCCATCTTGCACAAAAAAAGGTGCACATTTTAGGTGTGCCAGAACCGCCATTTCCCTACTACTTACGTCTCACTGGTTTTTTGTGTTCTATTAGCAATAAACATTATTTTATTTGATTAAAGTGATTCTTAACGTAATAAAATGTTAAGTAAGAAAAAACTTACGCAAGATTATCAAATGCCAGATCTATGAAATCTATGACTACTACACTTAGCTGACGTATAGCTTTCCAAAACCATTCATTTAGGAGAGCGTTTTCGATTGGGTCTACATCAAAAATATTTATATTCAAAGAAAAGATTTGTTTCGATATATCTCTAATATTCCTTTTCAATGTGTTTTGAAACACCATCATTCGAGGTTTAGAGGGAAATTTTATAACCAAAATTTGTTCAAAATAACGTAATACCTGTTTAAACAAAATTCAAATATGAAGAGAACAAAAAAACCTTATCTCATGGTTGATTGATTTAAAGTACAAAATTTAATTTTCATGCTAACCTTGACCATGAGGTTAAACCTTGAACAATGTTCTGCAACAGTGTCAATATAAACAGCGAACTCTTCTCTCTCTGTCTTCTCCACACATGGACAATTTGAAAATTGGTTGTCTACAAACTCTTTATAGCGATTCAAAAAATCTGTGAGTTTTTTACATAAATGTCCTAACTTTTTTAGATCCTTTCTGTAAAACAATATTTTTATTAATATTTATTCCTTGTGCAATGGCCAAATTACATTTCTATTATCACTTCTCATTATTCTCCGTAAATAATCATAGACAATTCCGTCTGTCTGTGAAAATACCTCAAAAACTGTCTCTAGTAACAATCTTCAACTTAACATAATTAACATGACAGCAAAATATTAACATATTTTCAAATTTGAGATATAATAAAAATAAAAAAATGATTAAGATTCCAAAACTTTTACAATTTTACAAATTATTATGTATAGGTTAGGTAGTAAAAATTGGTTTGATATATGTACATATACAGGGTGAACCAGTAAGTAATGTCCATATCCCAGGTTCGAATCCATCTGCTGGCCATTAGATTTTCTCTTCCTAGGAGCTTCTTACAGCTTACTGTTCGGTGATAGACAGTGTTGTTTGCAACGAGAGAACACTGTCCAGAGGCCGGCAGTACACTGAAAAAAGCTCCTCAGATTTTTACGCCCCTTAAATTAGAATAATAATGATGATGGTAAATAACGATGAAATTAACAAACTTCAGAAGCATTTTATATGATCTGTTCACTGCACAAATGGAGTTAATCTATCCACTTTTTGAAATATGTATCTTAAATTTAAATGTTAAAGCACTTGGTCCCATCATATCTTTTTATGTTTATAATAAATTTCCCACCAGTAAACGACCAATTTGTTTTTTCCATTAAATAATAAATAATTTATTTCACTTTTTGTTATATGGAGTTGTGCAGTGAACAGTTCATTTAATACTGAATCTTATATTATAAATTGTAAATATGGTTTGTTTAATAAATCTAGGCTGCTTATCTATAAATAAATCAAGTTAATAATAACATACTTCGGCAATTTCCAATTTTGACAAAACAATTTCTCGCACTGTCTTAAAAACGTTGGAGTTATTTTTTTATAAATATTCGATATTACATTTCCAACTGAAAATCTTTTCGATTCCTCAGATGATGTTAACTGGTTGAAACTACTATTTTCTGTTGAGTAAATTATCCGCAGCATGGAGAAAAATATATTTAAGTTTGACCACATATTCTCTACTAGGTGTAGATTCTCACATTTAGCCAGCGTCTGTCGAAAGAAAAAAAAAAAATGAATATTATAACTCTACAGCGTTACCAAAGCTAACCAAACCTATAACAAGTGGACTACTACGCTTTCAGGTTTAGTCACTAAGCCAACTAAAATCTAACTCATCCTAAAAAGAAATCTTGGTAAAATAGTGTACAAATATAGTTTCTGACTTGGAGTTAGTTAGATTTATATTCTTCGATTGTATAACACTAAATAGAGTAGTGTGAAAAAAATCATTCAACTTCAATCACACTAAAATTAATCTTTTTAACAAAAGTAATTCCAAAGTTGAGTATAGGGTTGATTAAACTGCTAAAGATACACAAATCAACAACTGCCCAATATTTCATTCATACTTCAAATTGTAATTTCAGCCAATTAGAAACTTCAAAAAAGTTAACGTCATTTATCTAAAATTGTTTCTAATTTCTCTTATTTCTCTTACCACTATTGGGGCATTCTAAGTACTTTACCGTTTGCTTTTGAACAATATTTCCATATATCCTTTACGGATATAAAAATTCCTAATAATTCCTTTGTAAATTTTTTAACAATTGATATAAATTTTTCAACAATTAATATAATTTTTCAACTATTAATTTTTTTATAATTTGTTACATATTGCAGACCCTTACGCTAGACGTATTCATGTGTACAAGTTTTTTTGTCAAAATAGTAAACCCAGAGTCATAATTAGAGTCCATTTAATATAAATATAAGTATAGTACATATGTTTTATATATATATATATATATATATATATATATATATATATATACTTTACGAGCTCTAGGAGGGACCACTAAAACGGCTTTGAGTCTTGGATTTGCTACTGCCCTTTGGGTGTGCAAAGCTCGCTTTTTTACTGGTGAATATCAGCGAGTTGTGGAACACTTCCCCTCTGTTATTCTAATTTAGGCAAAATATTTCGCCCCAGACTTTTCGGCGCGAATTTGCACTCCTCTTGAGGTAGACGGTCCGTAAAAAAAAATACTTCTTTGGTGCTAGAGGTACTAAAGGATATTTTAGAACGTTCAAATAAAACTTCTTTTTTTATGCCGAAAAATTTTTGGAACATTTTTATTAAACCACATGCCCCAAAATGACCCATTGGCTCTATACACAGACAGTCATTCCAAGTATCACCTTGGTGCGTTAGTGTGATGGAGGAAGATTGTAAAACAAACGGCATGAAGGCTCTAGCAAAGATGCAGAGACTGGCCTGCTAGATCATTACGGGGGCCCTTAGCAGTGCCCCTACTGCCAGGGAATATCACCAACGGTGCAGTTCGTGTGGCTCTCAGAGACTAGATCTGGCAGAACATGAAAAGAACTTGGTGAAGTGTCCTGGGGTCAAACACAGCAAGACTATGATGTCTTGGTTGTGTAAAAAAAAAGTGAATCTGTGCTTGGGCAGAAATAGGATTACTCTGATCACAGGCATATTCACAGGGCATGGTAGGTTCAGGAAGCATTTGTTCAAGGTAGGGCTTATTAACTCGAAACCGTTGAGCAGAATGTGTCAAGAAGAGGAGGAAACGGCCTCTCACTTGTTCGATTGCGTTGCAACAGAGAGGTTGCGCTATGAAACCTCTGGATCTTTGAGACCAAAGGAGATAGTAGCGCGAAAAGAACTAGTAGGGAAAGTCCTCAACCTCCTTAGTAGGGGAGGTTTCATCTACTAGATCCAAAGAGGAAGCCACAATGAGCATCTTTTGTCGGCGGTGCTGTAGAGCATAGGTCCCGTCCTGCTTTACCTAGTCTTTATCTTATTAAACCACATTTAGCGCCTGGGTATTGGCTAAATATGGGATCTGGAGGAAGTAATTGCAGGCCACAGACAATTGAAAGAGTCACTTAAGCGGTATTCTGTTAAGAAGTCGGCAGGCCCTTTTAGTTCAGGCTCAGCAGGTATGTGAGGAGACTGAATCTGGCGGCTAATAGAGATTGCATCGTTTAACGTGACTGAAGAGTGGCGTTCATTCCACCGCGAGGGTTTGGCAACCTCAAGTTGAGCAATGAAATGCAGATATTGGGCAAAACACCGCATACCCTGTCAACGGGCCAAGGTCAACCGACACACCTCGACGTCGTTTGGGACCTTCATGCCGTCCAAGAAATTTGAACACGTTCACCTGGACTTAGTTGGACCACTCCCACCATCAGACGGGAAAGAATATCTCCTGACAATGGTCGACCGAGCGACCGGTTGGCCCGAAGCCATACCTCTAACTAGCATCACCGCTACCGCTGTGGCAGAGGCCTTCTACCGCCACTGGATAGCTCGATATGGAGTACCAGTCCGCCTAACAACTGATAGAGGAAGGCAATTCGAGTCGACGCTGTTCAACCTGCTAGCGCAACTACTAGGGATCACGCATCTAAGAACAACGGCTTACCATCCACAAAGCAACGGAATGGTAGAAAGATGGCACCGTTCCCTGAAGAGCGCACTTCGGACAAGGCTCGAAGAGGCCAGCAAATGGACAAAGACCTTGCCTACGGTCCTGCTAGGACTAAGGTCGGCTTTAAGAAGAACCACCGGGTTAAGCGCAGCAGAGGCAGTGTTGGGACAGCCACTACGTTTGCCCGGAGAAATATTCATGCCTCCTCGGACTCAAGAACCAACAGACGCCAGTTTGCAACTGTTACGTCAAGAATGGGCACGAACCATCGGACCAACGCAAACAAAATGTTTTGTCAGCCCGGACCTGGAAAAGTGCACACATGTAATCTTACGAGAAGAGGTTCACAAGCCGTCACTGACACCACCTTATTCTGGACCGTATCTAGTGCTTAAACGGGATGACAAAACTGCTACATTGCAACTACCCGGCAGGGAAGAAAGGATTTCGTTGGACCGACTCAAGCCAGCATACCTACTGGAGGAGAACCAACAGGATTCACCAAAACCTCCTGAGCCTTCCACCGCCAACGATGAAGGGAGCAAACCTCGGTCAACTAGACCATCGAGGACCATCAGGCGGCCAGGGCGATTTGCAACGTAGCTCTTCAATTAGGGCGGAGGCATGTTGGAACCCCAACTTTACTTTGCTATATAATTGAACAGCTACATAATTTTTGTAAATAGAAGAAATGTATTTTTATATGTATACTCCTTAACAAAAACTTACAATTTAAAATGTTAAGTATAAGGGTTGATTAAACGCCAAAAAGTACACAAATCAGCAAGCACCCAACATTTCATTAATATTTAAGTAATTTTACTGCACTAATATTCATTAATATTTTTTAGAATTTATTAGATGTCACAGACCCTTATGCTGGCCATTTTCGTCTACAAAATATATGTTCAAGTAGCACTGTAGATTGACTGTAATATCTAGTTATTTATAATAATCAAACTGTTAATTACAGGTTAAAAAGAAAAACGTTATAAAAAATAAAAAAAAAAATTATGAGGCTAAAAAATTCAAAACCTTTTTTAAAAAATGCTTACATCAACATACATCAATGATTTTATTTATCTAATTTATTTATTTTTATTTTTAAATAAAAATCGTCGGTTTAAGTTCATTCTTCGATTAAAGTAATTGTTATTTTATGAAGTAGTCAAACGTTTATAATAATAGCTAATAATTATCTGGCTTTATTGCAAATAATATAGTTTTCTTCAATTATATTCTCAATCTAGGTATTCATCCCACAATGTTGTATATATGTAATATAAAATAAATAAGATATGCATATTTTTAGGACAGCTTATTATTCCAGTATTTTACTATAAGTAAAATTAGGGGGACTAAATTAAATTACAATTGAGAAACAATAATTGTTGAATAATCTACTTGTTATCAACTGTGTGTTATTTGTGCTCACGAATATTTCGGTAAGACGAATTCAAGACAGTAGCCTACTCTAACTTTGTCTTTTTCTACTTTAACATGCATGTACGTATATGTGATTTATCATAATTATAACAAATAATTATTATAAATGAAGTGGCCAGCATAAGGGTCTGTGACATCTAATAAATTCTAAAAAATATTAATGAATATTAGTGCAGTAAAATTACTTAAATATTAATGAAATGTTGGGTGCTTGCTGATTTGTGTACCTTTTGGCGTTTAATCAACCCTTATACTTAACATTTTAAACTGTAAGTTTTTGTTAAGGAGATTTTTGTACCTTTTGGATAGGTTTTCCTTTTTGTCTATTTTGCACAGTTACATATCTGCTTTACAGATTTTTTTAAATTTGGAATAAGCAATTCTATCATTATAACCTGATAAGGTGTTAAGTCGGAACCGTAACTACCTCTGGAGAGATCTTTTTAAAGAATTATTATAGTTGCGGTCCCCCAAACCATGCTCAATTACAATTTTTTTTGGAAAAAGCGTTTTGAATAACATAGGAAGGTATTTGTACGTAAATAGCAAAATTAAACTGCGATTTCAGTACTTCCTTTTAAGAGGAGTAAGAAAAATAAACTGCGATAGCAGTACCTTTAGGCAAAGAGGCAAAGATTTTTTAATCGAACGACAATTCATTGATTTAAATCGGTTCACTCATTGATAATTTAAATGATTGCAGTACTTCCTCTTAGTAGATGCAAGAGCATGATAGCACTTCACAGCAACGTAGAGGAGCTTTAACCACTTATGCGAGCTAAATTTTATCTAAATCGGCAAACTCCCCTCCTTATGAGGCACAGCGTCGAGACTTTAAAAGTGCAAATATGTACCAAATTTCGATTCGAATGACACTTCATTCATGAAAATCGGTTCACGTATCGATAATTTGAAACGATTGCTATACTTCCCCTTAACAAGTGTAAGAGCAGATCGTCGCTTTAATGTTACGTAGGGGAGCCCTAACCCTATCATCCTACCAAATTTTATCAAAATCGGGCGAAGATTTACAGAGTAATTAGTAATAATAATTTTGGAGGGGGCCTTACATAAAGGGGGCTAACTCCTCTCCCATTCGATGTACAGCGTCGAGACCCCCAAAAGGCACATCTACATAAAATTCCGAATCGAATGACACCTCATTCATGAAAATCGGTTTGCGCGTTTAGGCGCTACGTTATTTACAAAAAAGGTAACAAGAAGAAGAACAACAACAACAAGAACAAGAACATTTTTTGAAAAAGCCGTTTTTGCTCATTTTCGGCAACTTTTTTCTCGAAACCTATTAGATCTGGGTTGTTGCAAAAAAATTACAGTTATAAAGGAGGATTTGCCCTATAATTTAAAGATAATTTGGGAATTTTATAGAGAAAAAAATTGTCAAACTTGGGTGTTTTTCAACATTACGCTTTTTCTTGCAGTTTTTGACGATCAACCCTTATACAACTGTCCTACCGGACAGTTTTAATATGTTTTTTACTAAATAAAAATAAATAAGGAAAAGAGGCAAATAGCCAATTTTAAAAGTCTTTCTCAAGACTCTGGAATGGCAGTTTGGTTTTTTCAACGGTACAGAGATAGCGACGCAGTCGCGACTCCAGAGCGCGGCACGGTCGGCTTTGCTATATAAAGAGCAGAATCGGCCGTGTCTGCATTAGTCTAAGAAAATTTTTCAACTTGGAAACATCAACAATAGCTACAATAGCTCGAAGGTTGCTGACTGGGCCTTACTTTTAAAAACCACCTGGATCTCTAAACCAGCCAAAGAATTTCACTGTACCGGACCAGAAAAAAAATATCGATCACTTAATACATACCTATATATTGAAGAAAGAAGAAAGTGCAGTACCCAGAGCCGCATTAGTACACCAGCTACAGAGGCAAGCAGAATCACCAGCGCTACCACAGTGTGAGATACGAGCCAGGACCAGGCCAATTGGTACCAGGGTTTATCGGGGTGCTGGCCACACTGCCGAGGCTCCCAAAGCCGGTTGACTGGTATTAGCTTACGGCCCTTTTCAGGGCCACTCAACTGTGTGGGGAGCGCCATAGGAGATTCGTGTGCCGATATATTTTTTGTGACCGGGCCTTTTCAGGGCCACCAAGTTACGTGTACCTGCGAGCGTTGAAGAAAAAATAGCTTGTATACTGGACTACATCCCTCGGCCACATAAGTATACAACAATTGGTGACCCCGACGTGAAGACTGAAGCGAGGGACGCACCGCTCGAGCCGGCTCCGGACACAGAGGCTGTAAGCCTCGTTAAGTTGCCCCAGTTCTGGGAGGAAAATCCAGCATTATGGTTTCTACAAATCGAAGCTTTATTTGGGGCCTACAAGATCAAGAGCGAGGCAGGACGATTTCAAGCCCTTGTTGGTCAGCTACCGTATCAGGTGCTTACACAAATAGCCGGCTCAGTGCAGTCACCTGGCCCAGAGCCTTACACTTCCACGAAGGGAAAACTGATCGCTATCTACAGTCAAAGCCAGGAGAAAAAGATATTAAGGCTTCTGGAACAAACATATCTTGGTGACATGACTCCTTCACAGCTGTTGCGACAAATGCAAAACCAAGCGGGTACATCGATGTCGGACGGCGTCTTACGTACTGTTTGGCTGCGAGCACTACCACAGCAGACATCATTCAGGCGACGTTAAGTGCACCAATTGCTCAGGTTGCCTAATAGTAAGTTTTAAAACAGAGTTTTGGAGACGAGCTAATTATTGTGGTAATGATTGATGCTTATTGATTCTATTGAGCTGACTGTGATAATAATGCTTATTACAAGAGATACGATCTTGCTTATTTTCTGAGTTCAACAAATGTACTTTACCTTCTGATTATATATTGTGAATATCGATACAGTAGGATCGAAGGTAAGAGGAGGTCAGAGGTTAAAGGTGACACAAGGTGAATTACGTTGAGTACGCAATACACAGTTCTTACGTGTATCTTATGTATCTTGTAACAGACAATAAATACGTTATCACAGGATTTGTGTTCTCGTTCGTTAAATACATAACAATTGGAGGCACCGGCGAGATACAAAACGAGAGGGCTAGATTTACAAATCTAAAGCGAGTATACAGGGTGTCCCATGCTATATGGATAACGACTTTTTCTCGGAAACAAAGATAGCTAGAAAAAAACTAAAAATTACGTGTTCCCTTAGTTTTTTGTTAGAAATCCAAATTTAATTTGTAAATTTTTTTCGGTGCTTCCAGAAGCGAGATACAGGCACCAACTTCATTTTTTCAAATAGGAAGGTGCGGTTTTTATTTCAGAAATAGATTCCTCTATTTTTTAAAGAAAAATTTACTTGAACGGTTTTTTTCTGTGAGCGATATTTTACAAGTTATAAATGAAAATATGATTCTTATAAGAAATTTCAAAATGATAATATTATAACGTTTTTTTTTTTTTTTTATTGAATAAGAAGAAAAGTACCATTTAATTATAAATTTTACTCCTCATTAATATTACAGATCATGCTCGAAATGGCCTCCACCATTAGAGATGCACAGACATGCTCTTTCCTGCCAATTGTCCCTTACCGCCAAAGAAATAGATTCGGCTTTAACCGAGTTACAGGCATCTATTATTCTCTGCGTTAGAGAAGCAATCCCGGCTTGATTCTGATACACCTAGATTTAGAAATGCTTCTAGGTAAGCAGAAATAAGAAAAGAAAGTAAAAAGTTATGAATAATAACCTTGTTTTACAGGCATCCCCAAAGGAAATAGTCCATAGGTGTCAAATCCGGTGTACAGGTGGCCACTGAATCGTCCCCCGTGTCGATATAACACGCCCATCAAATTTCCTATCGAGATATCTCTTTACATTCCTGATGGTGTAACACATCTTTCCGGAGCTAAATATTTTTCAAAATTAGATGTTAGGACAGCATTTCTACATTTGCCAGTAACGGAAGAAGCGAGTGAAATTGTAACTATCAAAACTGTCCGGCAGGACAGTTGTATAAGGGTTGATCGTCAAAAACTGCACGAAAAAGCGTAACGTTGAAAAACACCCAACTTTGACAATTTTTTTCTCTTTTTCTATAAAAGATAAAATTCCCAAATTTTCTTTAAAATAAAGGGCAAACACTCCTTTATAACTAATTTTTTTGCAACAACCCAGATCTAATAGGTTTCGAGAAAAAAGTTGCCGAAAATGAGCAAGAACGGCTTTTTCAAAAAATGTTCTTGTTCTTCTTGATGTTCTTCTAGTTGTTACCTTTTTTGTAAACAACGTAGCGCCTAAACGCGCGAACCGATTTTCATGACTGAGGGGCCATTCGATTCGGAATGCGACGCTGTACATCAAATGGGAGAGGAGTTAGCCCCCTTTATGTAAGGCCTCCTCAAAAATTATTATTACTAATTACTCTGTAAATCTTAGCCCGATTTTGATAAAATTTGGTAGGATGATAGGGTTAGGGCTCCCCTACGTAACATTAAAGCGGCAATCTGCTCTTACACTTGTTAAGGGGAAGTATAGCAATCGTTTCAAATTATCGACACGTGAACCGATTTTCATGAATAAAGTGTCATTCGAATCGAAATTTTGTCCAGACTTGTACTTTAAAAGTCTCGACGCTATGCCTCATAAGGAGGGGAGTTTGCCCCACCCAAATAAGGCCCTTTCTAAAACTATTATTACCAATATTTCTATAACGCTTAGTCCAATTTTGATAAAATTTAGCATGAAGAAGTGATCAAAGCTCCTCTACGTGGCTGTGAAGTGTCATCATGCTCTTACACGTACTAAGAGGAAGTACTGCAATCGTTAAAATTATCAATGAGTGAACCGATTTACATCAATAAATTGTCGTTCGATTCAAAATCTTTGTCTCTTTACCATTTAGGGAGAAGTACTGTATTCGCAGTTTATTTTTCTTACTCCTCTTAAAAGGAAGTACTGAAATCGCAGTTTAATTTTGCTATTTACGTACAAATACTTAACTATTTTATTCAAAACGCTTTCTCAAAAAAATTGTTATTGAGGATGGTTTAGGGACCGCAGCTATAATCATTCTTTAAAAAGATCTCTCCAGTGGTAGTTAATGGTTCCAAATTAACACCTTATCAGGTTATAATGATAGAATTGCTTATTCCAAATTTTTAAAAAATCTGTAAAGCAAATATGTAACTTTGCAAAATAGACAAAAAGGAAAATCTATCCAAAAGGTACAAAAATCTCTTTAACAAAAACTTACAGTTTAAAATGTTAAGTATAAGGGTTGATTAAACGCCAAAAGGACACAAATCAGCAAGTACCCAACATTTCATTAATACTTCATTGATATTATTTAAGTAATTTTAGTGCATTAATTTTCGTTACTATTTTTTAGAATTTATTAGAGGTCACCTATGCTGGCCAGTTCATTCATACAATTTTTTTTTATAATTGTGATAAAATGTATATTATATCTTTGTTATTAAATAGGTACTTTATTTTAACTCTATTCCAAATGATTCTTCTGATCTGATTTCTCTTTAATATGCTCTTTATTCTGAGTAGTCACATATACATGCATGTTAATGAAGAAAAAGACAAAGTTAGAGTCCGCTACTATTTAAATTTGAGTCACGGATTTAAAAGAATATTTCCGTCTTGAATTCGTCTTACCGAAATATTCGTGAGCACAAATAACACACAAATAACAAGTAGATTATTCAACAATAATTATTCATTTCTCAATTGTAATTTAATTTAGTCCCCCTAATTTTACTTATAGTAAAATACTGGAATAATTGGCTGTCCTAAAAATATGCATATTTTATTTATTTTTAATTACATATATACAACATTGTTAGAAGAATACCTAGATTGAAAATTTAATTGAAGAAAACTATATAATTTGCGATAAAGTCAGATTAATTATTACCTATTATTATAAACGTTTAACTACTACATAAGATAACAATTACTTTAATCGAAGAATGAACTTAAACCGACGATTTTTATTTAAAAATACAAATAAATAAATAAAATAAAATCATTGATGTACGTATGTTGGTGTAAGCATTTGCTAAAAAACGTTTATGAATTTTTTATGTGTTACTTGAACAGATATTTTTTAGATGAAAATGGCCAGCATAAGGGTCTGTGACATCTAATAAATTCTAAAAAATATTAACGAAAATTAATGCAGTAAAATTACTTAAATAATATCAATGAAGTATTAATGAAATGTTGGGTACTTGCTGATTTGTGTACCTTTTGGCGTTTAATCAACCCTTATACTTAACATTTTAAACTGTAAGTTTTTGTTAAAGAGTTAATATACATATTGGACTATACAAAGTCAGCAGACTGTTATTTATACGGTTTAGCTTTTGCGCCCATAGAATGGCAATGATTCATAGATACTCTCTTTCTAGATGTAAAAGGTGTATGTGTTGTACATGACGATATTGTTGTTTCAGGTAGTACGATTGAAGAACATAATCAAAGACTCGAAATGGTCCTTCAGAAATTAAAGGATAAGAAAGTCCGCTTGAACAGAAGCAAATGCAAATTCTTAGAAAAGAAAATCACATATTTGGGATTCGAAATATCGGAAGCGTGCTCGTTCTTAAATACATAACACCTTCTAACCAATCAATTTGTCTCGTTGGTTAAAGATTCAAAATGTGACTGGAACTAGGTGGGTAGCATTAAAGTGCGTTAGCGATAACGTTTATGAGGAGGGTTGAAGAAAATAGGAAAGAGCAGAAATACTTGAAATGATTGGCTGCTTTAAGAAAAGAGTGGCAACGAGGAGAAAATCCTGATTTTGTCCACTCGTCCACTACTTAATGGACCTTTCACATACAGGGGAAACAATTAAGTCTACTCACACTTCAACTACCTAATTAATAACTTCAGAACTTATCATCCGATTCTAATCAGATAGCTTCAAACTAGGTAGTTGCTACCGCAAACAATCGTAGTAGGATAAATTATTTACCTTTATATCATCTAAAAATGGCTGCAACAAAAGAGCTGTATAATAATGATATCGAAAGTTTAGATTCAATCGTTTTTTTGCTTCAAGGAAATGAATGTAGCAGTTTTTATTTGTACACTTCAAAATTTTTATCATATTTCGTATAATTGAAGCTCCTTTAATCTGCGCAAGTATTGGCCAGATTAACATATAAGCATTCATGGATGAATTGTACAGCTGCTGGATATCTTTGCCTAAATCAACATCCTGCAAAAAAAAAAAAAAAATCAATATCTGAAATGAATATATAGTTTTCGTGACTGCAAATTGTTAAACTTAGGATGGAAGATTTGCGAGGAATCGGTCAAATAAAACAACTCGTCTTTTTGCCAACGTTTCGACAAATATATTGTCCTCTTCAGGGCGTGGCTCTGCGGGTTGGTTGAGTTACAGAAACTGTAACTGAATGTGGCTTTCATAAAATCCATGTTAGTTCTCCATGCTACCCCTGGCGACGGAAGAACGGAATTAGATTGAGTAAATTTTACTTTTTGCCCTTAAGACAGCACGGATGGATTAGGTGCAGGCTTATTTTGTCCCCGGATTGTAGCGGCAGACATTAGCATTATTACTTTCATACTTTTAAGACATCACCATCTAAGGTCATTGGCGCACGGAGCTTTCTCAACTATTATCTCGCAGGAGGAAAAACAACTAATCTTAGGAAGAGGCACCTAGGAAGAGAAAATCCTAGAATAGTGCGACTGGATTTGATCATAGGGCTCCAGATTGCTGGTTCATCGCGCTACCAACTGAACTAATCTCCTTCTCTTCCTTTATTAATGTTTTCATTATTATTACTATTAATTTATAATTTATTTACCTCTATTAAAATACAAATATCGTTAATATAATTTGTCCAATTAACAGCTGAAACAAATAACATTTTTCGAAACGATTGATCTTCTTTAAGATATTTAATTTGAATGCGCCTATTGATCCCATGTTTTCTGATTAAATTAAAAAAGTTTATATCCAGTGACGGAAGAAGGACATCATTCCACTTCTGGATTTCATTGTACCTACAAACAAAGAAAACTTAATCTATTTTACAGCCATGTAATATTGTGAAACACAAAACAGTGGGTTAGACTTTCAATTCACTTCCTTCCAACCCCTAGAGAGTTCCAGCATTGGCTGGCCCCTCTCACCTAGCCTTCCCGATTGTGGCGCTGGATTCTCGGGTTCAGCCTACAATGTGTGCCTAACAAAATGAACACATTTACTTGATGTATGTTACATGTATACAGGTTGTAAATAAATAAATAAATTAAAAAAAAAAAAAAAAAAAAAAAAAGACTTTCAATTTAATTTGGAAAAAAAGACTCCTATAAATTTAAGCGAGCAGGTAAAGGGGTTATCTCGTTTCTCAGGTTTGCACATACCACTTCTGTGACATTGGCCCGTTATTAATGGTTGTATTGTACCTAAAGGGTTCGGTCCCCTGAAAAAAACCTCTACTGTGGACCAAGCGATTTATCGTCTTCATGCCCTGTGCCCCAATTCCCGGGCTCCCACACAAGAATGACTTTATTGTGACTACCTATTCCTGCCTGAAATGAGTAAAACAGCCGAGAAACTGCCAAAAAATCAGGCAATTCTGGGTGTACTATCCCTTGATTTATGATTAAAAAAAAAAAGTCTAGCTCCACCTATAAGAGTAGCCGCAGTCCGCACCCATCGGCAAGGAATTCAACAACTGTTTCACAGGACACCATTGACTAACAACTCTAAATTTACAAGATCAACGTGGGCTTAATCTCAAACTTATTATTTTGAATAATTTTGACAGCTTTTTGAATCTAAATATGAAATTGCATTGTTCCGGTTATGATTCCAAGACTTTTGGGCAAAAAAGACATAAATTTTTAGCCGTCATTCATTCCTGCTTAGAACTTCCTTCAACAAAACTAGCAAGTTAAATATTTAACTCTCATTGGATATTCGTAAGGTTCGGTGCGGTAATACTGACACTAAATCGTGGAAAAAACGTATTCGTGCTTCAACATTTCGACATAAGATGAACCTAAACGTGAGCGTTACTTCGGTCTAAGTGGATCAACTTTTGTAGGGCGACTCCTAGAAAAAAAAAGACTGTAAAGTACTGTCTCTATTTCTTACCGTTTGATTGTTTTAATAACTTTCTTGAGTGAACCAAGAAAATGTCGTTTCAAAGGTTCAGGTTTCTGGCTAAATTCCACCATTGGATCTATTTGCCAGCTAAAGTATACATAATCTCTTATATTTAAAAACCACTCGGCAATATATTTGTTTTTAATTTTGTGAACGTCTTTTGCAAGTACATACTTCAGGGAATATATTCTCATTTGGTCATGTAATCTCGTCTTCCTGTAACAGTATAACATTGAAAAAAAGCTTTAGTGTGTAGCTCTCACATAATTTACTCTTACTGCAAGTCTTAAAGTAATAACGTACAAATACGTATCTGAGAAATTAATTTTGATCAAATAATCTCTCCCACCAACTAATATTTAAAAGTGCTACATGAAGAAAGGGAGACAAAAGATGGGCTCATGATGTTATCACCGCCATAATCGCCAAGCACAACTTAGGTTATGTTCAAATCTGGATCTTTCTGTTTGTTAATGTTCGTGTATGATGTCATACTCTATTAAAGTGAGATTTGCTTTGATTCTATTTCAAAAAGCACATAGTAGCAAATTATTTAACAACTGTTAAAGCAGCTCTTAGCCAATAAAAATAAAAGCAATCTTTATTTGAGTAAATCTACAACGAACAGCTTACTAAGGTGTTTAATCTAAACTAAAAGAGCGTTTAAAAACACTTTTAAACTATTGAAGTGCGATATTGCTACAGTAGGCAAAATAAAAATCTTTAATTATTCCAAAGTTTTAAACATTTCTATTGTCCCCCTAATTCTCTCGCCTACAAAATAGAAAAGATTAAGAAAAAAGGAATATTGTTCAAAACCGAATACGAACTGTGTTGAGTCGTTAGGACTTAAATTGTATTAAGAAGGTTTTATTGTCAATCTTCAAAGAAATTTCCTTGGAGATTAGTTTCCTTATTAATTCTCTATATTAATATATACCCGTATATGGGGCGGAAACGTTAGCATTGGATGCAAGAAAAGTGCAAAATGGAGTAGTTCTTTTAGAGATTTTTCCTTATATGCAGAAAAGAAATAAATAGCGGGATAAGGTGAATGGATATGGGTTTTCTGCCCAGAGGTTTGGACCTTAACCCTTTGAGTACCTGGGAACGCGATCGCGCTCCTCTGAAATGTTTCTCAGTAAACTTTTTTCCGAATTTCAGAAATTTTTTCAGAAGGATGTGTCCTTTACCACAAGGTTTAAAACTTTATAAATTTTGCAAGTTTTACTCTGTTAGATATAACATGTAAACATTTCTAAATTATTTAAAACTGACTTTGATGGATAGCATTTCCCCTAACTCAGCAAAAACGAATAAAACCAGCCAGTATCTTTCGCATATGTATGGAAAAAATCTCCGGTACTCAAAGGGTTAAGACGACCATAGTTTTCTGAAATGTGTGAAGAAGGTTGCTCGGGGTCTAGCAAAGCAGCTTTCTTTATTCACCAATGTAGACCCTATGTTGTTAAAAACTTCTTAAAATATCAGTAGAACGGAAAAAGAAATTTAATTACTTACGTAACGAGCAGCTCCTTTCGGTATTTGTATTTAGAAGGGTGTTCAATATCGGAACGTTCTATATCAGATTGTAGTTGTAAAATTTTCTTCTTCAACAAAACTTTGTTGATTTTCATGAGGCCAGTAAATTCACTGATTTCTTGACATCCTCGCAGCTGTGGAGACTTTGGTAGCATTTCTACTGGACACACAATATTGCTTAATGCTTTATCTCGTTCTTTCCAACTTCCCGCATGTTCCGTGGTGACATAAGAAGGATCCATTAAACAGCGCTTAATACAAGCATAATGAGCCTGTTGAAATAATATAAAATTCAATTTTTATATCGTCAGCAATCCATAAAAAGTTGTTTATAGAGAAAAAACTGTTTTCTCAGGACTTATTCTTTAGTTATTTGAACAAAGAAGATGATCCGATTCTGAATGTTTCAATTATTCCTGCATGATTTTGGACCTCAACTAATTTAATTGTAGTTCCGCCTATATTTCTAGCTTGCTAAAGCCTCATGTTTCCTCAATCTCGCACCAGAGCCGCTCCAAGTGTTCTGGACATTTAAGAAAAATATATTTTTTGTTTTTCATTAAAATTTTCTTTTCGTACTCAGAACGTTAGGTAATAAAAAGTTGGGTCAGCTGAGACTGGTACTCAGAAGACATATAAACCTGCATAGTTTGGTCAATGGAACAAATATCAAGTTTTGTATGACTAAAAAAGACACTATATGCCCAGTGCTACTGCGAGAGTTTCAATGTGCGATATTTCTCAGGCTGAATGTTAAGAAGCCCACGGCTTTGTGTTATATGCGATGTGGATGCTTATCAACATTAAGATTCGGAGTCATCGATTTACGGTGATTAATCGGGAGATTTTACTATAGGTTCTTGTGTCCTGTCTGTTATCTATAATCTAGTTTAAATAATAAAGGTGTACCAGAATTTTAAGCTTCTGTGATTCCTATCGTAGTACATACCCATAAGGTCGCAAGTAAACATCTGGAGAACTTCCCGTTGAAAGTACCGACCAGGAAATATCCTGGCAGTTCGGCTTCAGCCTCGTTGTAAGTATCAAATACTGGAATTGGTGATGTACTCTTTTTGAGTACGTAAGCGAATACTGTGTCATCAACAAATGGCTTGGGATAATTAAAATGTCCATGCAACTGATAGTGTGTTTTGGTTTTAGTTATCACTCTCTGTAAGATGGAAAAAATAAATCAATATTCACTTTGTTATGTTCGGTGTGGAACCTACGTTAACTGCAATCATTTCAACTGTTCATTATGTATTTTTTAGTTAATAGCAGTTTAAGTGAAAATTGCTATAAAAAGAAATAAGTGGTATCGAGATAGAAAGAAGGTCCAGACTGTGAGAAAGTTACGAAGGAGTGGTAAAAACTTGGTTGGGACTGGATGCAGCCCAGTGATGTTGGGAGAGGTACGAAGTGTTAAAAGAAAATGCAGAGGTACTAAGGTTTATTGTGATGTAAAAGTGTTAAATGTATGAAGAAGTACTCCGGCTTTAGTTCAAAATAATGACTGTCGCATCAACTTTTACGCATTCGACCCCGAACTCTCTCTCAGTCTCTAATGAACCTAACGCTAACGGGAAAATCTAATCTGCCCACCGAGGTACCTAATAGACCTAACTCACTGCATATTTATACTGAGTCGAGAATAGTTTTTACAATCACTTTTGTAACAAGAAGGTCTCACTTAAAATGAAAGAGAATTCAAACTACAGCGCGAAACTTATTGCCAAGAAAGCTGTAGAATAGCGACCAAGGTATCAGCGGAGGATATAATTATACATACTGTCGGTCAGCTCAGGGAAAAGGCAAAGGTTCTTTTCTGCTGGAAATCGGTTTGGCGAAAGAGATAGAAATGACGTAAACCACTGAACTGTGTATATTACAATAAAGAAAGAGACAACATCTGGACGGAGAGGGAAATAGACCTACTTACAGGCACTTTTAATACAAGTAGACAGAGTCGTCATAAAGCGATTAATGACTAATCAGCAAGAACAGAAAGAAAAAAGTAGGTTTGATTAAGGAATTAAACTGTAATCTCTTAATTATAAATAATCTTGATAATAGAGAAGAGAATGTTTGCTATTATATATCATGTATTCCAATTAACGCGCTTGCAGAATAAATATATAACTCAACACGAATGAACTTGCAGGATATGCTTTCCTTAACTTGTCTAGAGAGTAGAAAAGCCTTAGGTTATGATAAACTTTCAGTATTTAAACTATTAAATAATTGAACACAAGCTGAACTAACCTTTATTTTTACGCATTCGTTTATTGCTAGTTTGAAAGTTTCGACGCCTGCAAAGAGATAAAAATTAGGAAACATAATTAATATAATGTTTTGAAATTTATTCACAAATAAATTTATATTTATATTTTATATTTTAAAATTAAATATTGAGTGACATCTCTAACTCGCTCGTGGATGGTTAAAGCTAGGCGTCGTAAAAATATGCTAGATTTTGTGTTTCATTGAACCGATAGCCGAAAGGACAACAATGACTTTCTTTAGCCACTCACACAAAAAGAAAAATTATTAAATTCTAATTTCAAAAGAGGATAAATAATGAGACATGTAAAAAATGCAAATGTAAGGGAAACCATTTGGAAATTTTGGGATGTAAAACCCAAAACATTGATTTTGTGTTGTAAAAAAAGTAATTAAGTAATTAATGCTTATTTTCTCAGACGCTGAACCAATCAAGTGTCGTGAAGAGGCGGATAGCTAAGACACTCTACTTTTAATTTCTCTTATTATTAAATTAAATAAAATTTAGGGCTGAGACCGGACAATCGAACCGGGTAACCAAAAGTAAATTAGTTTGAAGCTCTTTGCATCCGAATAGTGAGGTTTTCTCAAAAGAGTGAGTAATGAAGGTGAATCCCCAATTAAAAAAAGAGGAGGACCAATCTGAATTGAGGAGAAAATAAGGTGAGGAGTTACTGTACCCACGCATTTACGATTTGTACGCAAATGAGTTATACCAGTGATTCCCAAAGTGTGCGCCGCGGCTTCCCGGGGCGCCGCGGTGCCGTCGTAAGGGCGCCGCGAAATATTCGTGTTTAATTTATTTTTCAACTAACCTAACCATATGGTGGTTTTCCCGTCTCGATATGAATATTACCGAAACAGTTGAAATTAGATATTTTATATTATCCCAAGGAAAATAGTAAGTATCTGTTTTTAATTTTTCACTGTTAAATCGCTTTTGAAAAGGAAAGTTTTCCAATTTTTCAAGAAAGTCAATAATTTAGACAAAATCTTATGTATTAGGCGCCGCGGAAAAAATCCGATTATTTAGAAAACCGCAAACCGAAAAAGATTGGGAACCTCTGAGTTATACGATTAGTATGCATTTAAGTACACCAAGGTTTAGTGGAATATCACTAGGCTGGTTAGTTGTAGCTGGTTTCACATTTTGTTAAGTTTTAAGTTTTTTTTATAAGATAAGGTTGATTTTCTGCAATCAGTAGCATAAAATCTAATTCTGTTAAGCGCTGCAATTTTCAAAAGCAAGTTGCTTTAGAGGGACTTCGAAATGGTACGCGTGCAATTTTAAAATACTATACCTTTCCAGCCTCCTTCAAATACCTAATCAACTTGCTGATGGCGTCAGCGACATATTTGGTACTAAACCTCGGGTATGTTACAATAACCATCAATTGAAATCTCCGAATAACATTATTTTATAACCATTTTGCGAGGAACAATCCATAATGTGGACGACCCAATAAATTTTATTACTCCCCAAATTTTTAGTGCCACCTCCTCCATTTTGGCAAAATTGTTTAGTGGATAGGATTTGCCGATCCTGACGCACCTCAAATACAAAATGGCGGCCTCATAATATTTTATGAGGTTGAATATTTTTGTGATAGTGGGGTAATTTAAATTTTAAGAAATCTTGGTGAAGGGGTTTAGATTTTTAAAATATAATTCCAAGTTAAAACATAAGAGAACATTCAAAACTAGTGTTACTGAGACTAGTGGCTGACTGGTGAAGTTGACGTGACATCCAACACAAAGGTTGCAGGATCAAATCCCATGTTAGAAATAAAAAAAACACCCTCCTGTCTATCACTGTGCGAGGGGGTGGAGGTATGTTTCAGGTCATCAACTGGTACGAGGTCCACCATCTTATGGTCTACAGCTGTTTAGAGAGCCGCCATCTTGTAGGAGGAGCGTGGCTTAAGCCCTCGTCGAATTCGTAGATTGGTCAATAAAAAAGAGTGGTGGTGGGGGTAGTATTTGAAATGCGCCGGGATCGGCACCTCAATCCTATCTACTTAAGTACGTAAGAACATCTTCTCCTCTAGATTGTTTCCTCCTCATGATGAGGGTCCTATTAGCTTAAAAACCCTGTGGGTTCATTTAGCTACCTTTTTGGTATATTGTAAATATATAAAAACTTATTATAAATTTATACTATTAATAAATTACGACTATTTGAAGGAAGTTGGAAGGGATGTACATTTAATATTAGAGAGATGAGATATATATTGATAGTATTCGTTCTGCTTGTATTTACAAGTCTTGTTCTGCTTGTATTCGCAAGTCTGTTTGTTATTTTTTTGTACCGCTTTTTTTTTTTTAGTTTAGCCGTTCAATGAGCATTGCATGAAAAACTTTGCTTTCTTATTGCCAGGTACCCCAACGGAAGATGACCCCCACTGAAAGTTCTGCTAGAAATATTTTTCACACATACATCTGAGTAGCTGTAGTAATTTCCACACTCCTATAATGCAGTGGAAGAGCAGCTACAGTTGGCTTTTTGAAGCAACCCGAAAATAATAGTATTAGAGAGCTGAGATAGTTTTTGATAGTATTTGTTCTGCATCTGTCAAAAAACCATCTCTGCTCCTTAGCATGAGTTTCATTAGGTGTTTTAGGGCTGCCATCAGATATTGCTTAATTATTTCAGTTGGTTGGCTCCAAATCTCTGCAGAAGTGGCTGAAATCAAATCAAAGGGACCGCAAGGTAGAAGACGGGATTCTGGGGTCCCAAAGATTCCAGTAGTATTAGAACAATGAATTTTTCATTTGTTCAATCGCAAATTCAAAATTGTTCACGCAAATAATTTACCTGCACTACAGCTCACCCTATTAAAGCTATTTTCATTGATAGTAAACCCATAAAAGATATTAAACTTTATTACCTGTAGATTGTCTAGAGGGTGCTTTAGTCTTCCTCCTTGTAGAACGTTCGCTTTTCTTAGTTCTTCGGTGTGTTGCGCCTCTAATTCCCAAGAATACAGGTTTTGCGTTTACTGTTACAAAAAAAAGTTAATGTATTATGCAATTATCTTCGTTAGTTAGGTACCTATTTTCCAAGTTGTATATATTCAAAATAATTTACGAGTAATGAAATTTAAAAATATATTGTAGAGCTATATAAGCCAATCGGTGAAATGACTATTGTAATGTATGCCGAACCTTGTATTTGTGATGCTACGTATCTTAGATGGTAAATTTACTTTAAAGAAATCGCAAGTTGTGTTGGACCAGGCAAAATGTGGTCAAGTCCTTGGATTAAATAGGGCGTCATATGCATTTTTTAAGATGCATCCCCTAATTTTCAGATTAGGTTGCTGGATTATATTTATTAAAATTTATGATTCTGTGAAATCTCCTCAAATTTGAAAGATCCCCAGATTTTCTCACTATATAAGAAAGGTGATTCAAAAGATCTTAAAAGATTACAGAGCTATTTCATTTATAGAATATAATAATAATAATAATAATAATAATTAAGTTGAAAATTTGGTTAGGTTCACAGTGCTGGATATTTTCATTGATCTTATCCATTGGAGCACGAATTTTTATTGTTAATCTGAGCGGTTTCGGTTTCGGAAGAGATTGTATTTATTATCAGAGGTTACATTGCTGGCTATTCTAGAGCAAGATGGAAACATAAGTGAAACAGAATTAAAGAATTCAATTGTAAAGATACCAAACTGATTAATCTTCTTCTAATAATGGATAAAAGTTCACAACCGATCTAGGATTTAATAAAAATCTAGGCTATAACAGATAAAATCAGCTAATTTTATATTTTTTGGAAGTTCAACAGTGCTCCTAGTGTTACCTAATTTGGTAGTTGTACGCAATTCAGGACGAAAAAAACTGGTGTGACCACCAGTTAATTAATTAATATTCTCAAGGTTCTAACTCATTAATATTCTCCAAACTCGGAATTTGGGGTGAACACTCACTCGACCTACTCTTACTGCTATTCTCAACGTTTTAACTCATTAATATTCCTCAAACTCGGAATCTGGGGTGAACACTCACTCGACCTACTCTTACTGCTATTCTCAATGTTTTAACTCATTAATATTCCTCAAACTCGGAATCTGGGGTGAACACTCATTCGACTTTCTCTTACTGCTATTCTCAACGTTTTAACTCATTAATATTCCTCAAACTCGGAATCTGGGGTGAACACTCATTCGACTTTCTCTTACTGCAATTCTCAATGTTTTAACTCATTAATATTCTCCAAACTCGGAATTTGGGGTGAACACTCATTCGACTTTCTCTTACTGCTATTCTCAACGTTTTAACTCATTATATTCCTCAAACTCGGAATCTGGGGTGAACACTCACTCGACCTACTCTTACTGCTATTCTCAACGTTTTAACTCATTAATATTCCTCAAAATCGGAATCTGGGGTGAACACTCATTCGACTTTCTCTTACTGCTATTCTCAAGGTTCTAACTCATTAATATTCCTCAAACTCGGAATCTGGGGTGAACACTCACTCGACCTACTCTTACTGCTATTCTCAACGTTTTAACTCATTAATATTCCTCAAACTCGTAATCTGGGGTGAACACTCATTCGACTTTCTCTTACTGCTATTCTCAATGTTTTAACTCATTAATATTCCTCAAACTCGGAATCTGGGGTGAACACTCATTCGACTTTCTCTTACTGCTATTCTCAACGTTTTAACTCATTAATATTCTCCTAACACGGAATCTGTGGTGAACACTCACTCGACTTTCTCTTACTGCTATTCTCAAGGTTCTAACTCATTAATATTCCCCAAACTCGGAATCTGGGGGGAACACTCACTCGTTTTTCTCTTACTGCTATTCTCAACGTTTTAACTCATTAATATTCCTCAAACTCGAAATCTGTGGTGAACACTCACTCGACTTTCTCTTACTGCTATTCTCAAGGTTCTAACTCATTAATATTCCCCAAAGTCGGAATCTTGGGGGAACACTCACTCGTTTTTCTCTTACTTCTATTCTCAACGTTTTAACTCATTAATATTCCTCAAATTCGAAATCTGGGGTGAACACTCATTCGACTTTCTCTTACTGCTATTCTCAAGGTTCTAACTCATTAATATTCTCCAAACTCGGAATTTGGGGTGAACACTCACTCGACTTTCTCTTAATGCTATTCTCAACGTTTTAACTCATTAATATTCTCCTAACACGGAATCTGGGGTGAACACTCACTCGACTTTCTCTTACTGCTATTCTCAACGTTTTAACTCATTAATATTCCTCAAACTCGGAATCTGGGGTGAACACTCATTCGACTTTCTCTTACTGCTATTCTCAACGTTTTAACTCATTAATATTCTCCAAACTCGGAATTTGGGGTGAACACTCATTCGACTTTCTCTTACTGCTATTCTCAACGTTTTAACTCATTAATATTCCTCAAACTCGGAATCTGGGGTGAACACTCACTCGTTTTTCTCTTACTGCTATTCTCAACGTTTTAACTCATTAATATTCCTCAAACTCGGAATCTGGGGTGAACACTCATTCGACTTTCTCTTACTGCAATTCTCAATGTTTTAACTCATTAATATTCTCCAAACTCGGAATTTGGGGTGAACACTCATTCGACTTTCTCTTACTGCTATTCTCAACGTTTTAACTCATTAATATCCTCAAACTCGGAATCTGGGGTGAACACTCACTCGACATACTCTTGCTGCTATTCTCAACGTTTTAACTCATTAATATTCCTCAAAATCGGAATCTGGGGTGAACACTCATTCGACTTTCTCTTACTGCTATTCTCAAGGTTCTAACACATTAATATTCTACAAACTCGGAATTTGGGGTGAACACTCACTCGACTTTCTCTTAATGCTATTCTCAACGTTTTAACTCATTAATATTCTCCTAACACGGAATCTGGGGTGAACACTCACTCGACTTTCTCTTACTGCTATTCTCAACGTTTTAACTCATTAATATTCCTCAAACTCGGAATCTGGGGTGAACACTCATTCGACTTTCTCTTACTGCTATTCTCAAGGTTCTAACACATTAATATTCTACAAACTCGGAATTTGGGGTGAACACTCACTCGACTTTCTCTTAATGCTATTCTCAACGTTTTAACTCATTAATATTCTCCTAACACGGAATCTGGGGTGAACACTCACTCGACTTTCTCTTACTGCTATTCTCAACGTTTTAACTCATTAATATTCCTCAAACTCGGAATCTGGGGTGAACACTCATTCGACTTTCTCTTACTGCTATTCTCAATGTTTTAACTCATTAATATTCCTCAAACTCGGAATCTGGGGTGAACACTCATTCGACCTACTCTTACTGCTATTCTCAACGTTTTAACTCATTAATATTCTCCTAACACGGAATCTGTGGTGAACACTCACTCGACTTTCTCTTACTGCTATTCTCAAGGTTCTAACTCATTAATATTCCTCAAACTCGGAATCTGGGGTGAACACTCATTCGACTTTCTCTTACTGCTATTCTCAACGTTTTAACTCATTAATATTCTCCTAACACGGAATCTGTGGTGAACACTCACTCGACTTTCTCTTACTGCTATTCTCAAGGTTCTAACTCATTAATATTCCCCAAACTCGGAATCTGGGGGGAACACTCACTCGTTTTTCTCTTACTGCTATTCTCAACGTTTTAACTCATTAATATTCCTCAAACTCGAAATCTGTGGTGAACACTCACTCGACTTTCTCTTACTGCTATTCTCAAGGTTCTAACTCATTAATATTCCCCAAAGTCGGAATCTTGGGGGAACACTCACTCGTTTTTCTCTTACTTCTATTCTCAACGTTTTAACTCATTAATATTCCTCAAATTCGAAATCTGGGGTGAACACTCATTCGACTTTCTCTTACTGCTATTCTCAAGGTTCTAACTCATTAATATTCTCCAAACTCGGAATTTGGGGTGAACACTCACTCGACTTTCTCTTAATGCTATTCTCAACGTTTTAACTCATTAATATTCTCCTAACACGGAATCTGGGGTGAACACTCACTCGACTTTCTCTTACTGCTATTCTCAACGTTTTAACTCATTAATATTCCTCAAACTCGGAATCTGGGGTGAACACTCATTCGACTTTCTCTTACTGCTATTCTCAACGTTTTAACTCATTAATATTCTCCAAACTCGGAATTTGGGGTGAACACTCATTCGACTTTCTCTTACTGCTATTCTCAACGTTTTAACTCATTAATATTCCTCAAACTCGGAATCTGGGGTGAACACTCACTCGTTTTTCTCTTACTGCTATTCTCAACGTTTTAACTCATTAATATTCCTCAAACTCGGAATCTGGGGTGAACACTCATTCGACTTTCTCTTACTGCAATTCTCAATGTTTTAACTCATTAATATTCTCCAAACTCGGAATTTGGGGTGAACACTCATTCGACTTTCTCTTACTGCTATTCTCAACGTTTTAACTCATTAATATCCTCAAACTCGGAATCTGGGGTGAACACTCACTCGACATACTCTTGCTGCTATTCTCAACGTTTTAACTCATTAATATTCCTCAAAATCGGAATCTGGGGTGAACACTCATTCGACTTTCTCTTACTGCTATTCTCAAGGTTCTAACACATTAATATTCTACAAACTCGGAATTTGGGGTGAACACTCACTCGACTTTCTCTTAATGCTATTCTCAACGTTTTAACTCATTAATATTCTCCTAACACGGAATCTGGGGTGAACACTCACTCGACTTTCTCTTACTGCTATTCTCAACGTTTTAACTCATTAATATTCCTCAAACTCGGAATCTGGGGTGAACACTCATTCGACTTTCTCTTACTGCTATTCTCAACGTTTTAACTCATTAATATTCCTCAAACTCGGAATTTGGGGTGAACACTCATTCGACTTTCTCTTACTGCTATTCTCAATGTTTTAACTCATTAATATTCTCCAAACTCGGAATTTGGGGTGAACAATCATTCGACTTTCTCTTACTGCTATTCTCAACGTTTTAACTCATTAATATTCCTCAAACTCGGAATCTGGGGTGAACACTCACTCGACCTACTCTTACTGCTATTCTCAACGTTTTAACTCATTAATATTCCTCAAACTCGGAATCTGGGGTGAACACTCATTCGACTTTCTCTTACTGCTATTCTCAATGTTTTAACTCATTAATATTCCTCAAACTCGGAATCTGGGGTGAACACTCATTCGACTTTCTCTTACTGCTATTCTCAACGTTTTAACTCATTAATATTCTCCTAACACGGAATCTGTGGTGAACACTCACTCGACTTTCTCTTACTGCTATTCTCAAGGTTCTAACTCATTAATATTCCCCAAAGTCGGAATCTTGGGGGAACACTCACTCGTTTTTCTCTTACTTCTATTCTCAACGTTTTAACTCATTAATATTCCTCAAACTCGAAATCTGTGGTGAACACTCACTCGACTTTCTCTTACTGCTATTCTCAAGGTTCTAACTCATTAATATTCCCCAAAGTCGGAATCTTGGGGGAACACTCACTCGTTTTTCTCTTACTTCTATTCTCAACGTTTTAACTCATTAATATTCCTCAAACTCGAAATCTGGGGTGAACACTCATTCGACTTTCTCTTACTGCTATTCTCAAGGTTCTAACTCATTAATATTCTCCAAACTCGGAATTTGGGTTGAACACTCACTCGACTTTCTCTTAATGCTATTCTCAACGTTTTAACTCATTAATATTCTCCTAACACGGAATCTGGGGTGAACACTCACTCGACTTTCTCTTACTGCTATTCTCAACGTTTAAACTCATTAATATTCCTCAAACTCGGAATCTGGGGTGAACACTCATTCGACTTTCTCTTACTGCTATTCTCAACGTTTTAACTCATTAATATTCCTCAAACTCGGAATTTGGGGTGAACACTCATTCGACTTTCTCTTACTGCTATTCTCAATGTTTTAACTCATTAATATTCTCCAAACTCGGAATTTGGGGTGAACACTCATTCGACTTTCTCTTACTGCTATTCTCAACGTTTTAACTCATTAATATTCCTCAAACTCGGAATCTGGGGTGAACACTCACTCGTTTTTCTCTTACTGCTATTCTCAACGTTTTAACTCATTAATATTCCTCAAACTCGGAATCTGGGGTGAACACTCATTCGACTTTCTCTTACTGCAATTCTCAATGTTTTAACTCATTAATATTCTCCAAACTCGGAATTTGGGGTGAACACTCATTCGACTTTCTCTTACTGCTATTCTCAACGTTTTAACTCATTAATATTCCTCAAACTCGGAATCTGGGGTGAACACTCACTCGACCTACTCTTACTGCTATTCTCAACGTTTTAACTCATTAATATTCCTCAAAATCGGAATCTGGGGTGAACACTCATTCGACTTTCTCTTACTGCTATTCTCAAGGTTCTAACACATTAATATTCTCCAAACTCGGAATTTGGGGTGAACACTCACTCGACTTTCTCTTAATGCTATTCTCAACGTTTTAACTCATTAATATTCTCCTAACACGGAATCTGGGGTGAACACTCACTCGACTTTCTCTTACTACTATTCTCAACGTTTTAACTCATTAATATTCCTCAAACTCGGAATCTGGGGTGAACACTCATTCGACTTTCTCTTACTGCTATTCTCAACGTTTTAACTCATTAATATTCCTCAAACTCGGAATTTGGGGTGAACACTCATTAGACTTTCTCTTACTGCTATTCTCAATGTTTTAACTCATTAATATTCTCCAAACTCGGAATTTGGGGTGAACACTCATTCGACTTTCTCTTACTGCTATTCTCAACGTTTTAACTCATTAATATTCCTCAAACTCGGAATCTGGGGTGAACACTCACTCGACCTACTCTTACTGCTATTCTCTACGTTTTAACTCATTAATATTCCTCAAACTCGGAATCTGGGGTGAACACTCATTCGACTTTCTCTTACTGCTATTCTCAATGTTTTAACTCATTAATATTCCTCAAACTCGGAATCTGGGGTGAACACTCATTCGACTTTCTCTTACTGCTATTCTCAACGTTTTAACTCATTAATATTCTCCTAACACGGAATCTGTGGTGAACACTCACTCGACTTTCTCTTACTGCTATTCTCAAGGTTCTAACTCATTAATATTCCCCAAAGTCGGAATCTTGGGGGAACACTCACTCGTTTTTCTCTTACTTCTATTCTCAACGTTTTAACTCATTAATATTCCTCAAACTCGAAATCTGGGGTGAACACTCACTCGACTTTCTCTTACTGCTATTCTCAAGGTTCTAACTCATTAATATTCCTCAAACTCGGAATTTGGGGTGAACACTCACTCGATTTTCTCTTACTGCTATTCTCAACGTTTTAACTCATTAATATTCTCCTAACACGGAATCTGGGGTGAACACTCACTCGACTTTCTCTTACTGCTATTCTCAAGATTCTAACTCATTAATATTCCCCAAACTCGGAATCTGGGGTGAACACTCACTCGACTTTCTCTTACTGCTATTCTCAACGTTTTAACTCATTAATATTCCTCAAACTCGAAATCTGGGGTGAACACTCACTCGACTTTCTCTTACTGCTATTCTCAAGGTTCTAACTCATTAATATTCCCCAAACACGGAATCTGGGGGAACACTCACTCGTTTTTCTCTTACTGCTATTCTCAACATTTTAACTCATTAATATTCCTGAAACTCGAAATCTGGGGTGAACACTCACTCGACTTTCTCTTACTGCTATTCTCAAGGTTCTAACTCATTAATATTCCTCAAACTCGGAATCTGGGGTGAACACTCACTCGACTTTCTCTTATTGCTATTCTCAACGTTTTAACTCATTAATATTCCTCAAACTCGGAATCTGGGGTGAACACTCACTCGACTTTCTCTTACTGCTATTCTCAACGTTTTAACTCATTAATATTCCTCAAACTCAAAATCTGGGGTGAACACTCACTCGACTTTCTCTTACTGCTATTCTCAAGGTTCTAACTCATTAATATTCCTCAAACTCGGAATCTGGGGTGAACACTCACTCGACTTTCTCTTATTGCTATTCTCAAGGATTATAGTTGTAAATCCGTACATTTCACTTAAGCACAACCTTTCAGAGATGCCAGCCCCAATAAATACATGTTTAAGCAGCTTGTTTGCTGCCGACAGATTGTCTCTTTCTATTTACAGTTCGCTAACCGGTGATTAACTTTGTTGACTATTGATAGAACACTGCCAGATATCGCAAAAAAGTCTCCATATGTCTGCCGTGCAATGCAAACAGCTACACGCATTTCTCTCCATAGAGATGTCGAAGAGAAGGTTTTGTAAACAGGAAACATACAGTCTGTCCGAACTTCTTTAGTCATCTTCTTCTGGACAATTAGCTCGTTTTCCCTTCTTTTATATAAAACTGTGTGCATAAAATAACTTACGTGCAACTGCTGTGGTTCTCGGTGGTTGGGTTTTTGTCAACTTTGATATTTGTCCACTTCTTTTTTTAGATCTCTTTTTCGGTTTAGATTTAGATACTTTTCTTTCCACATTTCTAGTAAAATGCTTTATCCGAGTGACTGAAATATTGCAAAGATCTAAATTAACATTTATCCCAAAATCAGCTTCGAAAGCAAATTATTTCATTTTTGAATTAATGAATAAAATAAAAAAAGACGGTTGCCTGACTTAGTAGGTCCAGTTAAAGAGAGCTGGAGGAAATTCTCAAGAAAAAAGCGCACATCGGAAACTGATCGGTTTCCCCTCGAAAATATCTTTTTTCGCCCTTTTTTGTCAGAGTATAGGCCATCTAATTTATTTACTGCCATCAAGTTTTCAAAATAAGCAACGTATGTGCATTTTATTATTATTATTAACATATGTGCATTAAAATTAGTGATTAAAGTGAGTGGCAGGAGGATGTTGGACGGATTATCTTTGTTTGGGCACCGGTATATTTATTGATGAGCCTAAAGCTCAGCTGGTATCCTGGGAAATCCTAGCAATACCAATAAGGCTGATTCTGGAATCGGGCTCGAGGCAATACTAGTGGTATGAGCTATTTATTCCTGGACATTACCGTAGATTGCAGAGTAGAGTGGTTAAATGAGGCAATTTGTACGGCATATGATCAAGAATGTCCTCCCTAAACAAGAAAATGTGTTAGTAGAAATGTTGGAGTAGCCTAAAATTAAAGTTAATTAATAAAAGAATGAAGAGTAAATTGCTGAGAAGCGTCCCAAAATTGGATTAGAAGGCCTATAAGAGAGCTAAAATTGACTTTTAGGAAAAAGGCAAGCTTGGGGAAATTACCTCTGGATGGCATGGCTACTGTATTTCAAGTCAGGGCGATTCTTGAGAGTAGTTAATAGGGATGATTAGGATATTCGGATTAAGGAAGTTAGAATCATCTTCATCAGCTAAGCTAATTGTTTACACTTTCAAATTAAAGACTTCCTAACTTACAGGTATTGGTTGACCTTTATTTTTCTGGATACTATCTGAGATTTTATCAGCCATACTGAGCTTCTTAATCTTATCTGTTTCGGGTATCTACTTCGTTTTCTGAATCGACACAATAGATTCAGTGAATTCGATGGACTTCGACTATCTATTCCCCTCTAATCCCGTTTAAAAACTTCTGCTTTAAAATATTAGAGTAGAAAATATTAGTTTTTGCAAGTACAAGAACTTCTTTTTAAGGTTTATGACCTTTTATTTATTTTTCTAAGAGATCATTGCAATAATAAATATATTACTTTTTATCTTGTATATCAAAAATCCTCCTTTTTAAATTGTCATTACTCTACCCATCTAGATGTAGGAGTCCTAGATACAGTAATATTTCAAATCTTTGATTTAGAGGAGTGTGGGACTAGGTTTAGAAACGGATAGAAAAATAATAGATTGATTATTATAAATTATATTATTATGGATTGTTATGCTAAACTGCTGACGGCACGGCTGGTAGCGGCCGGGAGCCATGCACGGTGTGACAGAGAGGGAACAGCGAGCGCGTGGTGCATGGACACCGGCACATGTCTGCGAGTACTGTTTTTGTTAATTTAACCGCCTAGACTGGCGCATGGGTTCCGGTTGTTGCCGCTTCCTTTTCTCTTAGTGGAAATTAATAACTTAAGTAATCTGCTAATAACAAGAATATTGTTAATTAAATGATAAATTGTCTGGTTGGGTTATCTAGATTTAGAGTAAATTAAGGAATTAATTAAATGAACAACGATAACAAAGTGTATGAACTAATTAATTAGTAGTAGTAGTAGACTTTATTTAACATTACATTACATTACAATTAACATACATTACAATAATTAAAGTAAATTAAATTAAATTTTATAATTTAATAATAAAGATTTTATCCCTGATCAATGGATCGTCGGAGGAGCCTATGTGGCGGACATTAAAAATAAATACAATTTAACTTCTTACATTTAAAAAATGAATGCTGAAAGTAAAAAGTGTATATTGGTTTAGGAGCCATCAGCGGACGCGACAATAAGTTCAAATTCGGTCAACTGAAAGTTTACTCTACTGAATTTAGTTTTTCGAAAACGGCTGGCAGGATTTCCTTTAAACTTCGAGTTCTAGATCTATAACTTTTAAATGAAACATTCTTCCCGGAAAACTCCATTAAGGACACTTCTGGAGCAGAGTGGTTAAGCATTGCTATAGTGTGCTCTTTACTATTTGTTGTACTGGTTTGCCATCTATGTAATGTAATACCGAATTTCTAAATTTGAAGAAAGTGGTTTCCAGATTTATTTTAAGTGTACTCACTTATTTTTCTGTAAAATATCTCTTTTGTATATCTTTTGGGATAAAGAGTTTTGAAAACGACAAATATTCCCTCAGAAGTCAATCCGTCTATACTAGAGTTACACTCAATAAAGTGTAATAATTTCTTGTACACGTAATTGTTATTTCTCACTATCATATTTGTCCATAAAGTCTCGTCATCGATTCCCAATAAGGACAATATTTTGTTTTTAATCCAAACCAAACGAAAGTCACTCATTTCTGGTGTTTCGTAAAGTGAGGACAACAATCCTGAAAAATACAATATGAATTGTTATTAAAATTGTTATTTATTTCTTACTGCATATAATTACGAATTCGTGCTCTTATATTCTACTCTGATGCGAATTCAAGATTGTAATTTCGTTTTCACTCTTTTCAAATGAAATTATTTGAAAATACTTAAAGATATATGCTTGTTTATTACCATTTATGAAGCTGTAATATACATTTTATTATTACTTTAACATAAAATATATTATGTACATAAATGTATTTAACACAAAATGAAGTGAAGAATGTCGGGTACTTGTGTATCTTTTGTCGTTTAATTTACCTTTATACATGACTTCTTAAACTGAAAGATTTTGTTACTTAAATTTTGTTTTTAATGAACGAATAGAAAAATGTAACTTTAAAAATAATAGATAAGTTGTTTTCCACAAAATACCGACATCTTCAAAAGTCTATTATGAAAAGTATCACATTTAGTTTAAAGGTTATCAAGCATTCAGAATAAACAATGCTTTCATAACAACCTGTGGATACTGGAAGAATAAAAGTAATCGAATTTTTTAAGAAAACTCATTAGGCCCTTATGTGAACATTATCAGACCTAGGTGCTCTGGCATTTTTTAAAAAAGTTTCCTTGTTTAATGGGCTTTCAAACGGTATATCATTTTCCAGGATTCCTTTTATCTTCGTATGAGAAATTAGGTTTGTTTTGCAAGAAAACGTGTTCACGAGCACTCACCAATGTTAGTTATCAAGTTGTTTAATTCATTGAAAACTCTTTTAGATGCACCAGTAGTCAATTTTTAAAGTAGAATGTCTTAAAATAAGGAAGTCCAAGGTTACAAATTGCACTTAAAAAATTTAAAAAAAAAAAAAGGGGTTGATAAGGTATATTCACATTATTTTCTTTTTCAACAGGGTAGTTGTGTGTGAAATTGTAATTTGGAGTAAATACAAACTATATGAATTTTCTTTTATAAAAATAGTATTTGTTTAAAATATTTCATAACATTTTCTCAAATATTTCAGAGAGATCAGATTTTTTTTTTTATTGTGTTTTATTGGTTTACGTAAAAGGTTTTTCCAACAGTATTTGAACGGGAATTTAAGTGATGAGGAAAATATTATAAATTGACTTAACAATATTACATGTACCAGCTACAGATTCACAATCTATATTGGTACACTGTGGCAGCACTAAAATTAAGAGCATTTGCATTAAACGTATAAAATAAATAGAATTAAGAGGTAAATAAATAGCAAAGAAAAAATAAAAATAAATAAACAATCGATTATTTCTCAGATCAATTAGTGAATTTTATAAAAAAAAAAAGTTAATGCCTTGAAAGATTGTTTTAGTTTTTAGTTTGTATGTTTTCCTCCTTTAAAAAGCGTTTTTTCTTTTGGATACTTATTTTTTGTTAATGGTAATAATGAATTTCTGTTCAGGTACTACTTTAACTTCATATAGTAATAATGATAATTGAATATTTTATTTTAGAGATAAGAGATTTTGCAGCGTTTTATTTTATTTTTTATAAATATTGTAACTATCAACTCTTTCCAAGGAGAAAGTGTACTTAAGAGGCAACTAAATATATTCTATTATAAGTAGAGGAACAAGTAGAAGAGTATGAATAAGAAAAAGAAGAAGGGAAAGGAGAAAAAAAATAAGAGGAAGAAGAAGAGGAAAAATAAGAAAGAAAAAAGGAGGAAGAAGAAAGAGAAGTAGAGGAAGACAAAGAGGAAGAAGAAGAAGAAGAAGTAGTAGTAAAAGAAGAAGAGGAGAAAGGATAAGCAAAAAAGAAGGAAGAAGAAGAAAAAGTAGAAGAAGAAGAGGAAGAAAATAAAAAAGACGAAGAGGAGGAAGGAGAAGTAGAAGAAGAAGAAAAAAACGGCAAGAAGAAGAAAAGAAAGAATATAAGGAGGGGGAAGAAGAAAAAGTAGAAGAAGAGGAGGATGAAGAAAATGAATAGGAAGAAAAAGAGGAAGAAGTAGAAGTAAAAGATGAAGAGGAAAAATGAGAAGCAAAAAAGGAGGAAGAAGAAGAAAAAATAGAAGAAGAAGAGAAAGAAAATGAAGAAGAAGAAGAAGAAGAAGAGAAAGAAAATGAAGAAAAAGAAGAGAAGAAAGAAGAAAAAAATAAGAGGAAGAAGAAGAGGAAAAATAAGAAAGAAAAAAGGAGGAAGAAGAAAGAGAAGTAGAGGAAGAATTAGGCCCTTATGTGAACATTATCAGACCTAGGTGCTCTGGCACTTTTTATAAAAGTTTCCTTGTTTAATGGGCTTTCAAACGGTATATCATTTTCCAGGATTCCTTTTATCTTCGTATGAGAAATTACGTTTGTTTTGCAAGAAAACGTGTTCACGAGCACTCACCAATGTTAGTTATCAAGTTGTTTATTCATTGAAAACTCTTTTAGATGCACCAGTAGTCAATTTTTAAAGTAGAATGTCTTAAAATAAGGAAGTCCAAGGTTACAAATTGCACTTAAAAAATTAAAAAAAAAAAGGGTTGATAAGGTATATTCACATTATTTTCTTTTTCAACAGGGTGAGCGGCAGGTGGGCGTGAGAAAGACGGAGTGGGGCAGTCGCAGTTAAAAGGAGGCAGACACAGCTGGAGAAGTCAGTTTTTAGTCAAGTTCTGAGTTAGTTTTGGAGAGACACTTTGGAAGTGATAGTTTTTGAGAGAGTCAGTGTTGCGGAGTGCTTCGGATATACAAACTATATGAATTTTCTTTTATAAAAATAGTATTTGTTTAAAATATTTCATAACATTTTCTCAAATATTTCAGAGAGATCAGATTTTTTTTTTTATTGTGTTTTATTGGTTTACGTAAAAGGTTTTTCCAACAGTATTTGAACGGGAATTTAAGTGATGAGGAAAATATTATAAATTGACTTAACAATATTACATATAACAGCTACAGATTCACAATCTATATTGGTACACTGTGGCAGCACTAAAATTAAGAGCATTTGCATTAAACGTATAAAATAAATAGAATTAAGAGGTAAATAATTAGCAAAGAAAAAATAAAAATAAATAAACAATCGATTATTTCTTAGATCAATTAGTGAATTTTATAAAAAATAAAAGTTAATGCCTTGAAAGATTGTTTTTGTTTTTAGTTTGTATGTTTTCCTCCTTTAAAAAGCGTTTTTTCTTTTGGATACTTATTTTTTGTTAATGGTAATAATGAATTTCTGTTCAGGTACTACTTTAACTTCATATAGTAATAATGATAATTGAATATTTTATTTTAGAGATTAGAGATTTTGCAGTGTTTTATTTTTTTTTTTAATATAAATATTGTAACTATCAACTCTTTCCAAGGAGAAAGTGTACTTAAGAGGCAACTGAATATATTCTATTATAAGTAGAGGAAGAAGTAGAAGAGTATGAATAAGAAAAAGAAGAAGGGAAAAGAGAAGAAAAATAAGAGGAAGAAGAAGAGGAAAAATAAGAAAGAAAAAAGGAGGAAGAAGAAAGAGAAGTAGAGGAAGACAAAGAGGAAGAAGAAGAATAAATAGAAGAAGAAGAAGTAGTAGTAGAAGAAGAAGAGGACGATGAAGAGGAGAAAGGAGAAGCAAAAAAGAAGGAAGAAGAAGAAAAAATAGAAGAAGAAGAGAAAGAAAATGAAGAAGAAGAAGAGGAGAAAGGAGAAGAAGTAGAAGTAGGGGAAAAGAAACAGGAAGATGAAGAAAAAGAAGCGGAAATAGAAAAAGAGGAGGAAGAAATACAAAAAGAATTAGAAGAAGAAGAGGAGTAATAAGAAGGAAGAAAAGAGGTGGATGAGAAGAACAGGAGGAAGAAGAAGTAGAGGAAGAGGAATAGGAAGAAAGAGAAGAGGAAGAGAAAGAGTAAGAAGAAGCGGAAAAGGAAGATGAAAGAGAGAAAAAAAAAGAAGTAGAAGAAAAGGAAGAAAAAGAGGAAGATGAAGAAAAAAATATGAGGAAGAAGAGGAAGATGAAGTGGAGATGGAAGAAGAAGTAGAAGTAGGGGAAAAGAAACAGGAAGATGAAGAAAAAGAAGCGGAAATAGAAAAAGAGGAGGAAGAAATACAAAAAGAATTAGAAGAAGAAGAGGAGTAATAAGAAGGAAGAAAAGAGGTGGATGAGAAGAACAGGAGGAAGAAGAAGTAGAGGAAGAGGAATAGGAAGAAAGAGAAGAGGAAGAGAAAGAGTAAGAAGAAGCGGAAAAGGAAGATGAAAGAGAGAAAGAAAAAGAAGTAGAAGAAAGGGAAGAAAAAGAGGAAGATGAAGAAAAAAATATGAGGAAGAAGAGGAAGATGAAGTGGAGATGGAAGAAGAAGAGGAAGAGGAGAAGAAGGAGTAGTAGAAGAAGAAGAAGAAGATGAAGAGGAGGAAGGAGAAGAAGTAGAAGAAGAAGAAAAAACGGGAAGAAGAAGAAAAGGAAGAATAGGAGGAGGGGAAGAAGAAAAAGTAGAAGAAGGAGAGAAAGAAAATGAAGAAGAAGAAGAAGAAGAAGAGGAGGAAGGAGAAGAAGTAGAAGTAGGGGAAAAGAAACAGGAAGATGAAGAAAAAGAAGCGGAAGTAGAAAAAGAGGATGAAGAAATAGAAGAAGAATTAGAAGAAGAAGAGGAGTAATAAGAAGGAAGTAAAGAGGTGGATGAGAAGAACAGGAGAAAGAAGAAGTAGAGGAAGAAAAAGTAGAAGAAGAAGTACAAGAAGAGGAATAGGAAGAAAGAGAGGAGGACGAGAAAGAGTAAGATTAAGAAAAAAAAGAAGAGGAAGATGAAGAAGGGAAAGAAGAAGAAAAACACGGAGAAGAAGAAGAAATAGAAGAGGAAGAAGAAAAGAACGGTTGGTTTCGTCTTAATTTGCTGTGATTAGTTTCTGCCAGTGTGTCGTTTAACCAACCGGTTCGAAGTTGTTTGGTCTGATTTTTAATTTCATTTGCCATGAGTGACATTAATCTGTAGGTTTTATTTTTTCTTAAGTATAAAGCCTGAGCTGAGCGAGGACGGTCAAATAAAAGTATTCTATTTATTATTACATTAAGTTACATTCCAAAGTTCAAAAGTAGAAAATGAATCAAGTACATTGCAGAATGTAAAGATTTACATTAACTTTAAGAAACGAAAACAGACTTACTTAATATTGTCCACATGATTGATGTTTAAATCAAAGTATGAATTATTTTTTAAATCTCACTTGCGAAAAAAAAATAAAGAAACTCTATACTTCAATGGTTAAATGTTGTCTCTATGACAATAAGTATTTTTAAATAAATATTTCTCCTAATCTCCAATGCCACCAAGATTGAAATAAAATTCATTCATTCAGCTATTTCCTACCGGGAGTAGTGTACTTTTTTCCAACAACATACTTCAAATAAATTCCGATTTAAAAGTTGCTGGAAGTGGGCATTAACGGTGGGCTAAAGTTAGGAATAGACACCTGGAGGCGTGACCTACTTTTCAATTATTTAATTTTTAACCTAGTAGAAACCATGTGATGGTTATTTTGAATTTGGTGATTACAATTTCACATATGGTGTGAACATATGGTTTCGTTTTAATTTGCTGTTATTAGTTTCTACCAGTGTGTCGTTTAACCAACCGGTTTGACCTTGTTTGGTTTGATTTTAAATTTCATTTGCCATGAGTGACATTAATCTGCAGGTTTTATTTTTTCTAAAGCATAAAGCCTGAGCGAGGATGGTCAAATGAAAGATTTGGGATGTAGGCGATTTATCGGCATTGATGATATACATCTTTTATGTTTTTTCCATGACGCAACATTACGTAGATAGATTCTAGTAGGGTGGTTTTAAAGGCCTACGCCACCGCGGCCTAATGGATCTATTATGGCTCCCACCAATCAGACTCTTTATTCTGGAGAGCGGCTCTTGATTTACCGGGTACCCACACCAGAAAAACCTTATTTTGGTCACTGATTTCTGTCAGGACCGGTAGGCTGCAAGGGAGTCCGGCAAAGCGTGAGTAAGCTCATTTTAACCACTTTTAAAAAGATTAAAAATTATATTATCGTTATTATTACTATTATTGTTTATTTTATATACTATTATATTAACTGCTATTCTAAAGTTGACAAGCTGAAAATGAATGAAGTACACTGTAAAAGGTAAAGACAGGGAGTGAAAGATAAGTTAAGATTTAAACCTTATTTAAAAAACGAAAACAGGCTTACTTAATATTGTCCACATGATTGTTGATTGAAACTCAGTTATATGGATTATATTTCTAAATGTTTTCTTGCAAAAATACAAAAAACAGTACACTTAGTGTAAACGTCACTATGACAATAACGATATTTTATAATAACTATTACGAGTTTATTTCCAATGCCTCCTAGATTAAATACAAAATTCATTCATTCAGCCGTCTTCTCTCAGAAGTGTAATGTTTTGCAACACAATCAAATAAATTCCGATTTAAAAGTTGTTTAAAGTGGGCAAAAACAGTTTTCTGAAATAGTTCTTGTATTGTTAATTTTGTTTTTCTTTTGTAAAGAACGCAGCACTTAAACGCGTGAACCGATTGTCATAATGTGGAATTTTAAGTAGTTGGGCTTTTTGTAAACCTTACCCCAATTTTGATAAGGGGAGGAAAAAGTGTTAGGCTTCCGTACGTGACGCTAAAACGCCATTCTTCTCTGGCGCATGGAGTGAATGTGGTCGAATTTAGATTTTCTGATGAGTGAACAGGTCAGTGATGCCTATTGTCAAAAAGATGTTTTTAATTAGTTTTTTTTTTTTTTTTTTACTATAGAAAGTTGGGGAATGTTGATTAGACTACTCATACTGTTTTAAAGTTTTAACTATTTTCTGCCTTTGTCATGTAAATCATTTCTATATTTTCCTTTTTGGGGTAAAAGTCTCCAGGAGTAACAATAGGACTGCAATTAATACGTACAGGATGAGTGGCTACTGTTAGAAGATCTCTGTTGTGATTAGATGAAAGATTGTTTACTGTGTATATGTCTGAATGAATAGATGTGGTCTGAGAAGAGATAAAGAATTGAAGGAAGTGAGATAGTTTTGTAGGAGATGTAGGTTGAGGAGGAGAAAGGAATCAATAAAAAGTATTAGAGAGAATTGAAGTAGAAGTACGAGTCCTGGAGGGTTAGGCATAGGCATATTCATTGTGGATGTTTGGCGTTGCAATCTGAAATGAATTTAGGACCGAGGGACTTGAGAAAGAAATTGTCGATTTGAAATAAATTTACTTGGTGGACAGTAGTCTGCAAAAAGTTTGAAATATAATGGAAAAGCATTAATATGGATATTTTAGTAGGTGGTATATGATCAGTTGGGTTGCTAGGATCAAATGGGTGAGATAAAGAATTTTTAATGATAATAGAGGCAAATCTGTTTATTTTAATATGTGTTAGACTTTGCATGTACAGAAGTTGGTCTGGTTTCTTGAGTAAGGGTATTGCAAAAGAAGCAACTGATGAAGTTAATTGCGAAAATATGAGGAGATTAGTGGGTTGGCTGAGGTGTTTCATTATCTGGTGTCGTGGATGATGAAATATACTGAGTTGGTTCCTCTTCTGGTAACATTCTGTATCTTTTGCAGTACTAGCGTTTGTATTGTCTAGAGTTCTTGTTGAACTTTTACTATCTGTGGCAGAAATATCTTCTGTCTCAGAATCTGTGCGCCGCCTAGCATAAACTATTGAATTATTAATAACCTACTCATCTGACCGAACAAGATGGTTGTCTTAAGCCCCTGTTTATATTTATTTTTAAAAGTCTAGCTGGCATGTATTTAGTTCAAATTATTTTAAATGAATGTATGTTTGTGTGTAGAAAAAGAATTTAATAAAAAATTGTATGATCAATATTAGTAACCTACTTTAAGAAGGTTATTTTTTAATAAAATAATGCAGGCATAATAAAATAAATAAATAGTCCTGAATTAACAATTTAAATGTTAAACTACATATGAAGAAATATTAGTTCTTACTCGAGTCACAAGCTTACTTCACAGAAGAAAGTTAAACAAGAATTATATACGACCTTAACAAAAACTTACAGTTTTAAATGTTAAGTATAAGGGTTGATTAAACGCCAAAAGGTACACAAATCAGCGAGTACCCAACATTTCATTCATGCTTGAAATAATTTAAGTAATTTTGCTGCATTAACTTTTCCTTCACATTTTTTAGAAATTATTAGATGTCACAGACCCTTATGCTGGCCATTTTAATCTACAAAATATTTGTTCAAGTAGCACTGTAGATTGACTTTAATATCTATTAAACTAAAATAATCAAACTATTAATTACAGGTTAAAAAGAAAACGTTATAAAAAATAAAAAAATTATGTGGCTAAAAAATTCAATTTTTTTTTTTAAATGCTTACATCAACATCAATGATTTTATTTATTTATTTTTTTAAACCGTCGATTTAAGTTCATTCTTCGATTAAAGTAATTGTTATTTTATGCAGTAGTCAAACGTTTATAATAATAGGTAATAATTATCTGGCTTTATCGCAAATAATATAGTTTTCTTCAATTACATTCTCAATCTAGGTATTCATCCCACAATGTTGTATATATGTAATATAAAGTAAATAAAATATGCATATATTTAGGACAGCTAATTATTCCAGTATTTTACTATAAGTAAAATTAGGGGGACTAAATTAAATTACAATTTATTGAGAAATGAATAATTGTTGTTGTATAATCTACTTGTTATTTGTGTGTTATTTGTGCTCACGAATATTTCGGTAAGACGAATTCAAGACTGAAATATTCTTTTAAATCCGTGATTCAAATTTAAACAGTAGCCGACTCTAACTTTGTCTTTTTCTACTTTAACATGCATGTATATGTGACTACTCAGAATAAATGGCATATTAAAGATAAATCCGAAGAATAATTTGGGATAGAGTTAAAATAAAGTAGGTACCTATTTAAAAAGGAAGATATAATATACATTTTATCATAATTATAACAAAATAATATTATGCATGAACTGGCCAGCATAAGGGTCTGTGACATCTAATAATTTCTAAAACATGTGAAGGAAAAGTTAATGCAGCAAAATTACTTAAATTATATCAAGCATGAATGAAATGTTGGGTACTAGCTGATTTGTGTACCTTTTGGCGTTTAATCAACCCTTATACTTAACATTTTAAACTGTAAGTTTTTGTTAAGGACATTTTTGTACCTTTTGGATAGATTTTCATTTTTGTCTATTTTACAAAGTTACATATCTGCTTTACAGATTTTTTTAAAATTTGGAATAAGCAATTCTATCATTATAACCTGATAAGGTGTTAAGTCGGAACCGTAACTACCACTGGAGAGAACTTTTTAAAGAATGATTATAGTTGCCATCCTCAATAACAATTTTTTGAGAAACCGTTTTGAATAAAATAGGAAGGTATTTGTATGTAAAAAGCAAAATTAACCTGAGATTTCAGTACTTCCTTTTAAGAGGAGTAAGAAAAATAAACTGCGATTACAGTACTTCTCCCTAAAAGGCAAAGATTTTGAATCGAATGACAATTCATTAATGTAAATAGGTTCACCCATTGATAATTTTAACGATTGCAGTACTTCCTCTTAGTAGGTGTAAGAGCATGATGGCACTTCACAGCCACATAGAGGAGCTTTAATCACTTCTTCGTGCTAAATTTTATCAAAATCGGACTAAGCGTTATAGAAATATTGCTAATAATAGTTTTAGAAAGGGCTTTCTTGGGTGGGGCAAACTCCCCTCCTTATGAGGAGAGTTTTGCAGAAAGTGTAAATCTGTACAAAATTTCGATTCGAATGATACTTCATTCATGAAAATCGGTTCACGTGTCGATAATTTAAAACGATGGCTATACTTCCCCTTAACTAGTGTAAGAGCAGATCGTCGCTTTAATGTTACGTAGGGGAGCCCTAACCCTATCATCCTACCAAATTTTATTAAAATTGGGCCAAGATTTACAGAGTAATTAGTAATAATAATTTTGGAGGAGGCCTTACATAAAGGGCGCTAACTTCTCTCCCATTCGATGTACAGCCTCGAGACCCCCAAAAGGCACATCTACATAAAATTCCGAATCGAATGACATCTCATTCATGAAAATCGGTTCACGCGTTTAGGCGCTACGCAGTTTACAAAAAAGGTAACAACAAGAAGAAGAAGAAGAAGAAGAAGAACAACAACAACAACAACAATTTCTGAAAATGCCGTTTTTGCTCATTTTCGGCAACTTTTTTCTCGAAATCTATTAGGTCTGGGGGGTTGCAAAAAAATTACAGTTATAAAGGAGGGTTTGCCCTATATTTTAAAGAAAATTTGGGAATTTAATCTTTTATAGAAAAAGAGAAAAAAATTGTCAAAGTAGGGTGTTTTTTAACGTTACGCTTTTTCGTGCACTTTTTGACGATCAATCCTTATACAACTGTCCTACCGTCAGTTTTAATGTACATATATACACAATTTCAGTCATAATTTTATTATTTTACTAGGTCATCTTTAGGGCTGTGGAAAATTTGTATTTTACAGTAAACAATTTTTATTCTAAACAGTCAGAACTGAAACCTTTGATGATAAAAATGTAAACAAAAATATTCTATAATATTATTGTCTACAATCATAAAGTAAATAATTTTTGTAAACTGTTTTATACCAAATTAATGTAAATTATATCTGTTACTGTAAAAATGTTCCACAGTTTTGAAAATGACCTCATAGTCTCTAGAACGAAAGTTTGGCGAGAAATTAAAAAAATATATGACAATATTCTTTCTTTCTTTTGGATTAATGATCCAATAACCCAAAAGCTATGTACAAAAATTGTACACTCGTCTTTACAACTTTTGTAACATTTTTATTGAAATTAGCACCGCATAAATTCAAGGAAAGTCACAAACATTGTCAAAAAATAAACGTAAAATAATTTGATTTCATAAAAGTAAGAAAACTTTTGCACCTTTTTTCACTTTTTTCAATGGCATCCAGCTGTTTTCAAGATTACTATCGCGATGATCAAATCTTTGATGCAAGGCAATAAGGGTAAATTAGGTGTAGGTAAATTGGTTCTGATCAAACGGCAGGTTTAGTTGTCTTCCTTCTGTCCCAGTTTTCGGAAGTAAATTTTAGAAAGATGACTAGCTGACTGGAGCAGGATTTGATGTTCAGGTTGTCTTCTTTTAAAAAAAGCTGGATTTCTTTTATTTTTATTTTTTACTAAATTCTAATTATAAATTACGGTAACTATTATTTTCTAAATAAAAATATCATTAATAATTAATTTTTAAACAAATGATAAACAATTATTTCGCTTAGCAATAATGAAATATTTGTAAAGAAAGGAATTCCACTCAAACTTTTTTTTATAAATGATGAAATACACTTATCGTTAAGAATGAAGGATCCAGTAGATCTCATTGTTAATGGTGAGTTGAATTAACTAAACTCCAACAATTTCTCTTACTGTAATTCCCAATGGGTCTAAATTTAATATTTTCGTCAAACTAGAAATTTTAAAACACATGTAATTCTTGCTAGTGTTACCTTGCTTGAAAGATTGCACGTCATGCCGAAAGGACAATTTAGTTTAGAGAGAAACACCCCATCGCAACACAAATCTGCCCTTAAACAATTTTTCTTTTTTTTAATTATTTATATATTTAAATATATTTTAATTAAATATATTTAATAGATCAAAGTGTATTCACGAAGTTTAGAGATAATTGCAGGTACCAACTGCGAAAACAATCTCGGGAAAGTGACGAAGTTCATTAAAGGGAATTCGCGGTCCAGGAATTTCCTTTAAATACCAACATATTTCAACCTTCAATCTTAGCAGTTTCTAAATAGCAATGGGAAAACTGCAAAATGAGCTCCTCCACCTAGCGCATGCTGTCGAGTGCATAAGAATATATCTCCTTAACAAAAACTTACAGTTTTAAAAGTTAAGTATAAGGGTTGATTAAACGCCAAAAGGTACACAAATCAGCAGTTCCCAACATTTCATTAATACTTCATTGATATAATTTAAGTAATTTTACTGCATTAACTTTTCCTTCACATTTTTTAGAATTTATTAGATGTCACAGACCCTTATGCTGGCCATTTTCGTCTACAAAATATTTACTCAAGTAGCACACCATTTAACTTAGATTGACTGTAATATCTATTTATCTATAATAATCAAACTATTAATCACAGGTGAAAAAGAAAACGTTATAAAAAATATTAAAAAAATATGAGGCTAAAAAATTCATAAACTTTTTTAAAAAATGCTTACACCAACATACATCAATGATTTTATTTATTTATTTTTATTTTTAAATAAAAATCATTGGTTTAAGTTCATTCTTCGATTAAAGTAATTGTTACTTTAGTAGTAGTCAATCGTTTATAATAATAGGTAATAAATTATCTGGCTTTATCGCAAATAATATAGTTTTCTTCAATTACATTCTCAATCTAGGTGTTCTTCCCACAATGTTATATATATGTAATATAAAATAAAGAAAATAAAGATATGCATATTTTTAGGACAGCTAATTATTCCAGTATTTTACCATAAGTAAAATTAGGGGGACTAAATTAAATTACAATTGAGAAATGAGTAAATATTGTTGAATAATCTACTTGTTATTAACTGTATGTTATTTGTGCTCACGAATATTTCGGTAAGACGAATTCAAGACTGAAATATTGTTTTGAATCCTCTGTGATTCAAATTTAAACAGTAGCCGACTCTAACTTAGTCTTTTTCTACTTTAACATGCATGTATATGTGACTACTCAGAATAAAGGGCACATTAAAGAGAAATCAGAAGAATAATTTGGAATAGAGTTAAAATAAAAACCTGTTTAATTACGAAGATATAATATACATTTTATCATAATTGTAACAAAATAATATTATGAATGAACTGGCCAGCATAAGGGTCTGTGACATCTAATAAATTCTAAAAAATGTGAAGGAAAAGTTAATGCAGTAAAATTACTTAAATTATATCAATGAAGTATTAATGAAATGTTGGGAACTGCTGATTTGTGTACCTTTTGGCGTTTAATCAACCCTTATACTTAACTTTTAAAACTGTAAGTTTTTGTTAAGGAGATTTTTGTACCTTTTGGATAGATTTTCCTTTTTGTCTATTTGCAAAGTTACGTCTGCTTTACAGATTTTTTAAAATTTGGAATAAGCTATTCTATCATTATAACCTGATAAGGTGTTAAATCGGAACCGTAACTACCACTGGAGAGATCTTTTTAAAGAATGATTATAGTTGCGGTCCCCAAACCATCCTCAATAACAATTTTTTTTAGAAAGCGTTTTGAATAAAATAGGAAGGTACGTAAATAGCAAAATTAAACTGCGATTTCAGTACTTCCTTTTAAGAGGAGCAAGAAAAATAAACTGCGATTACAGTACTTCTCCCTAAAAGGCAAAGATTTTGAATCGAACGACAATTCATTGATGTAAATCGGTTCACTCATTGATAATTTTAACGATTGCAGTACTTCTCTTAGTAGGTGTAAGAGCATGATGGCACTTCACAGCCACGTAGAGGAGCTTTCATCACTTTTTCGTGCTAAATTTTATCAAAATCGGACTAAGCGTTATAGAAATATTGGTAATAATAGTTTTAGAAAGGGCCTTATTTGGGTGGGGCAAACTTCCCTCCTTATGAGGCATAGCGTCGAGACTTTTAAAGTGCAAATCTGTACAAAATTTCGATTCGAATGACACTTCATTCATGAATATCGGTTCACGTGTCGATAATTTGAAACGATTGCTATACTTCCCCTTAACAAGTGTAAGAGCAGATCGTCGCTTTATTGTTACGTAGGGGAGCCCTAACTCTATCATCCTACCAAATTCTATCAAAATCGGGTCAAGATTTACAGAGTTATTAGTAATAATAATTTTGGAGGGGGCCTTACATAAAGGGGGCTAACTCCTCTCCCATTCGATGTACAGCGTCGAGACCCCCAAAAGGCACATCTACATAAAATTCCGAATCGAATGACACCTCATTCATGAAAATCGGTTCGCGCGTTTAGGCGCTACGTTGTTTACAAAAAAGGTAACAAGAAGAAGAAGAACAACAACAACAACAACAACAAGAACAAGAACAAGAACATTTTTTGAAAAAGCCGTTTTTGCTCATTTTCGGCAACTTTTTTCTCGAAACCTATTAGATCTGGGTGGTTGCAAAAAAATTACAGTTATAAAGGAGGGTTCGGAGTAAGATTTAAAGAAAATTTGGGAATTTTATCTTTTATAGAAAAATAGCAAAAAATTGTCAAAGTTGGGTGTTTTTCAACGTTACGCTTTTTCGTGCAGTTTTTGATGGTCAACCCTTATACAACTGTCCTACCGGACAGTTTTAATAATATTTATTATTAGCATTTTTAATTACTATATATTTAAATATGGCGGGTTACATTGCAACAGCACTTTAATATTGATAATTTTATAGGGGCTTCGCCCCCACAACCTTATTTTTTGCCCCATACCTCTCCATGGTTTAGATATTAACCCTAATTTCACTGCATTCCGCAAACCAATTGTGACGCAAAACATGAGTTGGAAACATAATTTATACCAATTATTATAAGAAAAAAAAACAGAAATAACTCACATTAATAATGGCAATCTCCAACATTAGGCTTGTGCACTTTAGCTACTCCCTGCACAATAATGTCGCCACTTGAAGAATGACTCCTACGTTTCACTATCCTCACAAAAACCCAAAACTTTCTCCTGACCATCCTCACTCAGGCTACACTCGTGCTTTAGGAAAAATAAAACCTGCAGATCAGTGTCACTCATGGCTAATGAAGTTAAAAAACAAACCGAAGTGCGCGTCACTTGCGAGAACTAATCACAGTAAATTAAAACGAAACCAATAATTGTTCTTAACCATGTGACGTTTAAAACAAAAACAAAACAAAAAGCGCTTTAATCAAATGGTTAAATTCAAAATAACTATCATTTGGTTATTAAAAATTAAACTGTTAAAATGTAGGCCACGCCTCTAGGCGACTACTTTTAATTTTTCTCACTTTAATACGTTAAACTTCCTTTAAGTATAGTCAAATTGGGGCTTCCCTACTCACTTCCCCCCGACTGCCTGCACTACTCTGAGGGGGCCTCTAGCCTTTAACCCACCAAAGCCATCACTGGGCTTTTAAATAACACAAAACATAAGAATAGATCAAGCGCCCTCTAGCCGTACTGATAGAATTGAGGACTTGAAGGCCAAGAAATATCGGACTTGGTTTGGTTCTCAAACTTTGCCATCTAATTTATTTAGTGTAAAAATAAGAGAAATTTTTGGAAAAATCTTCCTCTAAATTTTCCTTTATTTAAAAAACAATTGAATATTAGCTAATTTGTTGAGGACATTAAGGAATATAAGATTTAATACGAAAAGATTGCTGAAGCGCACGCATTTCCCGCACAAGGCATATGATTTATAGCTGCAGTTACTATTTAGACCTATTTGGTCATAAGGCATCGAAGTGTGGAGATGACTAAAAGTTTCAACTCTCTGGCGCATCTAGTCATTACAGTCAAAAATACTTCGTAAAATTCTTAATGCTCCATTTTTTCTTTGTATCCTGACAAGCCATAATGATCTCAAAATTCATTTCGCCAAAGATCTTGCGAAAACACGTTTTCTCAAATTTCATTCCTTTACAGTAACTCACCCTAATACTTTAATCGAATTCTTATCTTCTTCCGCAATACCAAGTAATCCTCTAAGAGATTGAGGACAATATAGCCTCGCGATCTACTCTTATCGTGAGAGCAGTATAATTAGTGTTCACGATAATGGAACGACACCACCGGGCCTTTTCCTCTCAAGTAATCCAGATATTGTGTTGTCATGAACCGTATTTTTTACTGGTTGCTGCAACAATTGCTGCAGTTGTAAATTTCAAGAATAAACTAGCAAGGAAAAGGAGGGAAGAACCAGTTAAGACCAAAGTAACAATGGAGCGTAAACTCTTTCGCCACATCCAGGCCTTTGCAATGCTTGGGCGCAATATTGGAACTTCTAAGAATGAGAGGAAATACAATTATGAAAAGATTCACTGGCGCTAAAAAAGAAATAAAGGTGAAGTGAGCTTTGATAGAGGTGAAGATGTCTGGCTACATAAAGTAATTATAGTGAACCAATTAATTGGGCGCAAGGTACCGTTGAAGAAATTTTAGGAAACAGAAAATATGCAGGAAACGAAGAGGATGCAGGAAGGATGGAGAAGCAGCTTGCAGATCAAATACTGATGAGAGTGAGGTGCAAGCAGAATAGCTATTAGGCCCAAGAGGTGGAGGAGGTGGAGTTTACATGAAAGAGACGGAGGCAGTTATTGAATCTCGAAAAGGGAAATGTAATAAAGAGGGTCCTTTGTTTCAACATTGAGTAAATTCATTAGTGCATCAAGTTTGAAACTCTCAACAGAATAAATTGTACAGACGAGAGTTAACTTCTAACTTTTGTTTTTTTATAATAAGTTGCTTTAGGAAAGAGCCGGTAGAAAACATCTTAAAATAAATAACGCTTAATTCAAGAGGATTTTTATTAATCTTCTGTTTTGTACTTTAAGTTATATATTTAATTGATTATAAAAACGCGTGTCTGACTTTTAATCAGCCTACAAGAGCTCCATGATAACAGAAAGGTTGAGACCCTACTTCAGAAGTTAAAAAGTGCATTTCCAGATGTCGCATCCAAAAGGGCGATATCTAACTTGCAGCTGTATCCTTAAAATTTCCTCAACTTGGGTTTCTGTCTTCTTTGTGGAGCTGAAAAGTTGATTACTGTAGTAGTCAGTTGAATCTGACTTTCATTAATAATATTATTTTTCCTTAAGAGGTATCAAACAAAGTGAGAAATACAGAAGAGGTAAGCGGAGGTCTTCGTGCAAAATTAAAGTTACCTTGGAATTATCCTCCCCTTTTTGAAAATAACATTCTCGTAGAAGAGAATTTGAATAAAAGATGTTTAGGAATGGTATACACTTGCAGGTAATGTGATTTTTTTTTTTTTTTTTTTTTTTTTTTTTTTTTTTTTTTTTTTTTTTTTTTTTAGAGTCGTAATATTCAAGTTGTGAAGGATAGCTCAGTGGTTAGCTTATTGGATTCCCACGCGAGATGGGTTCGAATCCATTTGCTAGCCCTTAGATTTTCTCTTTCTGCTCATTGTACGGTAATGAACAGTGTTTTCTGTAACGACAAAACATTGCCCAGAGGTTGGCAGCTCTGAGAAAAGCTCCGGACGCTAATGATTTATGAAGTTGACGCGCCTTAAATTTAAAAGAAATAAATAAAATAATATTTAATTACTATAATAGCCTCAAAGAAACCCCATTATAAGGTCATCACTAAGGAACGGATTTTTATGTATTTAAAAATGCCAAATATTTAATTAAAATATGCATTTATTTTCGTCAATTATGTGGAAAATATGTGATTTTCTTAAAATATTTTCTGGAATATTTAAGTAAAATGGACATTTTTTTTTATGAAAATGGAATTTTTTTGGGGGGGGGGCAAGTTATAATTATTTATACAAGAAAAGAACATTTTTACAATTTATAATAATTTATTAGGAACAAAATAATGTTTTTACAAGTTATAATGATTTATACAACAAAGAACATTTTTACTATTTATAAAAAGATGTGTTAAATTTTCAATTTTGAAAACTTCACTCTTCGAAATTGTTTGCAACCACATGAAATTTCAAATGTTGGAACGTAAAGTGACGACGATCTGGGCGTAAGATGGACTTGTAACGACTAAAAGATCGTTCAACATCTACAGATGTTATAGGTGCCTTGCTGAAAGAAATTATCTCGTTGGTTGTAAAGGGTACACGATGTTCTGAGGTGACTTCTGTTCCACTGATAATATCAGAAATCTGGCAGATGGTCTCCCACCCTTTGTTCTTGCTCAGTACTTCTACCAGTTTTTAAGTTTGTGGAAAGGGATATCTGCTCTAACCAAAGCCCGACACAGATCTGTACTCAGAGTAGACTTACTTGATGATGGAGATGTAAGGAAGGCTTGATAGAACGTCCTCTCTTTCTTTCTGTTTTTATTCTCTATGTGCGATCCGGTGGCAATATGTTGGGTGACTTGGGAACGTTGAGAGCAAGAAACGCGCTTGTCACAAGCTGTGCAGTACAAAATGTCTCCATCACTTCTAAAAAGTTCTGCTGGAAACTCGCGAAGATATTTAGCAACCAGTTGTTTGTTTGAGGCCGATGTTCGTGGCATTTTACCCAAAAAAGAATATACTAAGTGACCGAACGAAATGAATTGGAAACTTCAACGAACGAGCTGAAAGAACAGACAACGTCAAAGAACTAACAAGTGCCCGTCACTGTTTAGTAGTGATGGGCTATTAGAGCGGACTCGTTCCGCTGGAACGAGTCCGATGGTGGAACGAGTTGATTCAAATCCCTATTTTAAAAAAAAGTGATTCCGCCCCGCCCCAAAAAATTGAGGCAAATTAAAATGAAAATAATTAATACTGTAGTCGTTTACACTAAAATAAAACTGACTTAAGGCTACTATGAAGAAGTTCACTGACACATTCCAACTTGTAAGAGGAATCCACACCAAAATACAAAACCTGGCGAGCTTAAATACTGATGCTTGAAGAATAAAATAAGTTCGAAGGTTTTTTTAGAATATCAATTCTAAAATAATATTCATTTTATTATTTTGTTAATTTCTAAACAAAAGTAGGGGTCGATCTAAGACAGGGAGTCGAAGGAAAAATAATTTCGTACCCAATATAGCGAACCTTGCAAAGAAACACCAGGCACACCCATCTCATTAATTAAAAAGCAATGCTGTAGTTACTTTACTTATTATTTAATATTTTATTTTACATATAGAAAATACTGTGTGCTTAATCTTTAACTTAGCGGCTGGACGCTCTTTCTTTTATCTTCATTGGCGAAAGTTAAATCGTGAACATGTTAATACGACGATCAAAGTAATACTGAGCTAAAAAATAGTATTACCTAACTGGATTACTTACTGCTGTATCCCTCCCACTCTATCACCTACTTCACAAACATTCGTCGATTGGAAATGGGTTGTAGTTTAATATTCGTTTTATTTGAAAACAAAAAACATTATAACGCTTTCTCAAGATGTTTTTAATTTTTAAAAATTTGTTTTTGTCCATTACTCTTATAATATGCGAAGAATTTCGAATAAAATATAATATACAAACACAGAATGATCTAGAGTGCAGGTGGAGTCAGTCGTCGTTGTCATGGTGATGGAACCGTTTAACGACTCCGGCCCAACACCAGCAATTTCATTGGTTAAATCCACTGGAATTGGTGGAGTCAAATCCGGAGTGATTTAAATCCTTTTGAAACCGGACTCGTTCCATTTTTTCGTTCACTGAATCTAGCCAATAGAAAATGCTGGAGCTGGAACCGGAGTCGTTAAACGGTTCCATCACCATGACAACGACGACTGACTCCACCTGCATTCTAGATCATTTGTGTTTGTACATTATATTTTATTTGAAATTCTTCGTATTTTACAAGAGTAATGGACAAAAACAAATTTTTAAAACTTAAAAACATCTTGAGAAAGCGTTATAATGTTTTTTGTTTTCAAATGAAACAAATATTTAACTAAAACCTACTTCCAATCGACGAATGTTTGTGAAATAGGTGATAGAGTGGGAGGGATACAGCAGTAAGTAAACCAGTTAGGTAATACTATTTTTTAGCTCAGTATTACTTTGATCGTCGTCATGACATGTACACGATTTAACTTTCGCCAATGAAGACAAGAGAAAGAGCGTCCAGCCGCTAAGTTAAAGATTTGGCACACAGCTTTTTCTTTTTGTAAAATAATAAGCTATTTTAAAAGCTTGATATTAATTCATAGTAAATAAATATTTCTTTCTTTAAGAGTAATTATCATTTTGTTTGAAGGGTTATAATTTTTTTTATGGGAATAATTTCCTACCCATTTGCGTTTTTCTTCTTGAATCAAGTTAACTCCGGTGGTCAAGCTAGATAACGACAAAACTGCAGTTGCTTTAATTTTTATATTTGACTAGCCTATTTTTGTTAATATTTGGTTACGTTGTTAATTTTATATTTATCAGATCAATTGGAAATTAGGGAACTACTTAATGTGTGTTAAAGAAATATAGTTTTGTTATTAACTGGAAAAGCTAACTTTTAATGATTTATTTAATTACAATGCGTGACATTTGTACTAATGCATAGGGTAAGTACAGACTGGAATCAGTGAACAAGTTGTTGGAATCGATTCCAACCCTGGAACCGATTCAAATCCAACGACTCCAAACGCGGACTCGTTCTGCCCATCACTACTGTTTAGCAGCATTCTGTGTAAATTACAATAACCATTGTACCCACTGTGATTCACAGCCCTACAGTCTGTGGTTCACAGTTCCTGTCAACCACCTCCCAATTATGAAAATATGCCCAAAATGAAAAATATGTACATATTTTGATTAAACATGTAGAAATATTTATTTATTTTAATAAAATATGTATAAATATGCGATAACATCCAAATATGTGGAAATATGTGAAATAAAAGTAGACTCAAACGGCTTAAAAAGTGTCAGTATGAATACTTCTAGTTGAAAAACGTCTGTAAATTGCCTAGAAAAAAATATGTAAATACATACGAATCCGTTCCCTAGTCATCACAAACATTAAAGCTATAAATATTCCTTTTGCATTTACCATTTCGTTCTTAGATATCCATCTAGCATTATGATTTGTGATAATTACATCTTTTTCAAATACTTTAATAATATAATAAAGAAAGATTTTATTTCTATTAATTTCTTTTTAGTTCCTGAGAATAAAACTTACTCACCTCTGCTATGTTCGTCATTGTTGTTTGTAGGGTAGTATAATCTACCCTTAATCTTCTCAGTTCAGCTACTAATTGTTCTACCTTTTTTCCATTTATGTTACCCACTTAGTGCTCTTACAAGTTTTTCTCTTGCTCAGCTTAAACCTTGCGTGTTTATATTTCTGACTGTTATAATAGAAGAGGCAAAGCAGTTACTTATCCCTCTCCTTTTAAAATAAACAAAAATTTATTTTAGCTTTATTAAAAATTTTAATAAAAAATAATAGGCCCCCCTACCCATCTCCTTTGAGAACAAAGCAATCCGAAAAAGTTTCTTATTATTATTACTTTGTTTTTTGAAATTTCTATCTGCCGAGCAAATGAAGAAGAGAAAGAAAACAAAATTTTATGTACATTTACCTTTTAAAAAAGTAACAATCATAAACTTCTCCCTATTGAATCAAACCAACCTTAAGATCCGATTAGAGAAATACCACTTTGCTGCGTCCAGGGTACGATATTTAGGAAATCTCGTTACAGCGGCAGGAGTTAGCCAGTACCTTAGTAGTATTCCCCTTAGAAGGTCCTAGCTATCAAAGGGCACCCGATCCAAAATCAACAATAGAGGTACAGAGCTTCCTAGGAAATGCGAGGTACTACAGGCGATTTATCAAGGGTTTCGCAGAACTAGCTAAATCACTCACCTTACTGCTAGAAAAGAGGGCGACCTTCAACTGGAAGCAAGTCCAATAGAGAGCATTTGACTTGCTACGAAAAACTCTCTGTTCGGAGGCGGTCCTAATTTACCCCAACTTTGCGGAGCCATTCATTTTAGCGCGGACGCATCAAGTGTCGCCATTGGCGCCGTCTTATCGCAAATGTGGGAGCGGTTTAAGAGGCCAGTAGAATTTGCCAGTCGACAGCTGACTGTCCCAGAGCGGAATTACTCAACCACCGAGAGGGAACTGATGGCGGTAATGTGGGCTACCCAGCAGTTCCGTTGTTATTTATTAGTACGGTGATTCACTCTAATTACCGACCACTCCGTCCTGCGATGGATGCTGCATCTGAAAGACCCCTTAGCCCCGCTGACCCGGTGATGCTTGAGGCTGGCAGAGTTTACGTACGAACTGATACATCGGCCGGGGATGAAGCATAGCGACTCTGACGCGCTCAGTTGTGCCACCCAAGCAGTGAAGATCTCATTAAAGGAACCGGAGGATAAATGGCGGCGGGCGCAGGAACACGATACATGGTGCCATGTAAATGGCGTCCCAAACTACCGTAGAAAAGGCCGGGGATGGCCTGCTGTACTTGAAAACGGGCCGGTAAAGATGGAGGGTTCTTATACTCGTAGGAAAAAGGGACACTTTAATGAACCTATGCCACATTGCACCGTGGTCAGGCCACCCGGGAGTGAAACGATCCTGCCAGTGCATTCGAGCAACCTTCTTTTGGCCCAGGACGGAAAGGCATATCAGGAACTTTGTGTGCGTCTATCAAATGTGTCAGGAGAGAAGGACACCTGCAGGATTGCAGGTACCTCTGACCGAAGTGGCCGAGGTATCACTACCGTTCGAACGGTCTTTGGTCATTGTGGGGCCTGTACCCACCACCAAGACTGGTTTTCACGTTATGTAGAAGCGGTGCCACGGAAGGACCAGACAGCAGAAGTGTGCGCGCGTGGCATCGTGGGCCACCTAATACTCCGCCAAGGAGCCCCGGACCGAGTCCTCACGGACCAGGGAAAGAATTTCACCTCAGAGATGTTCAAGATGGTTTGTAAGAACCTGGGCATCAAAAAAATACAAACGTCCGCGTATCATCCTCAAGGGAACGGGTTGGTGGAGCGGCTACACCGGACCTTGGTCCACTCCCTGGCCTGTATTGTGCGCAGGGATGGAAGGGATTGGGATCGCTGGATCCCATATATCCTACTAGCCTATAGGAGTGCACCCCACTCATCGACCGGGTACACTCCCTACTTACTAATGCAAGGGAGGGAACCCTAATTGCCACTGGGGTGCCAGTTCTGGGCAGGGGACCTTGATGATGAACGAGTGGAGTTCGTACAGACGCTGAAGCAGAAAATTAGCGAGGCGTACAGCAGCGATAAAGGGAAAGATTCACAAACGCTGAAGGCCGGGCGAAAACTCATAACTAGGGCAAGCAATCATGGAGATTTAAAACTGGGGATAAAATTTATATGCATGAACCAGCAATGCCCCAGGGGCATGCCCGGACCCCGTGGACGGGGCCTCATACTATACTGGCACAAACCTCCCCAGTGAATTACGAAATTGCGTTTGCCTCGGTCGGAAGAAGTATAGCCCATACAACAGGTTGAAGCCTGCCTTCGAGAGGGCGCCCTCTAGATCCAGGGACCAGAGATCCAGAGTGTTAGTAAGGGTCGGATCGAGACAAACGGAAGAGATAGCGGATAATTCAGTAGTTGGCCTGCCATACCGCGCTTTCAACTTAGTCTTTCAGTTTGAAGCCGTCTGCATGAATAAGATAGCTGTTGGGCCCTTATCCAGTTAGTTAGGGATTATCGCATTATGGTAAAGAAACTTTCTCTAGCACAATACATTTATTGTAGAACACTAACTAGAGAGAAGGCCACCAAAGATTAAAGTTGGAAGTAGAGTATATTGGAGGAATTTGTGGTGGTAATCGGAACCAAGAATTTTGGGAAACTCTCGACGATTGTGGGAACAGTCTTCTTTCCCCTTGTCTTTTCACACTTAATTTATGCAGAATCTTGTGATATATCTCTTTCACTATTCCTAACTTTTAAGGCGAATATGTCATTGTCTGAACTCTTCATTTACAGTCAATGCACCCATGTAACACATCGGCTTGGTGCTGCTCAAATAATCTAGGCATAGCCTCATGCTTTGACCTCAAGTTATCGTTGATGTGCACCACCTACGTTCTGTTAAAATTCGCCTTTATTTTTCAACTTTATACAAGCTTGACTTGCCATCAGTAATTTGCAATCGAAATCCCAAATAATTAACGGGCTTACTTAATAAACTAATTTATATTTTTTAGTGATATGAGTGAAGTAGGTGCTGCCAGAAGACACGGACAGCTATTAATAAAAAAAGCTGTAACTTATTTTCCAGCTACTACGGCAAAGCTAAAGTTACCAAGTAAATTGGGCACACATTTGTGGAAATTACACTGTGGAAATTTAAAACCAGATGAAAAATTCTTAAAGCTACTAGAGGAGGTAAGTGTTTACTTAACTTACTACTTAAATTATTCAAATAGGTGTTTTTAAATGTTTTTAAAATAAATAAATAAAATTTTAGTTGGCATTATTTCTATCAATTGGTTTGGTTTAAAAGAAGAAAAATAAATTGATAGAAATAATGCCAATTAAAATTTATTTTTTTTTTATTAAAAACAATCCTAATTTTTAAGAATTACCTACAAATATTAAAAATACCAAGGGAAGGTTTAACTATGCTGTTAGCGTATTGGATTCCTACGCGGAGATCTCGGGTTCGAATCCAACAGCTCACCTTTAGATTTTCTCTTTCTAGGAGCTTCTTTTCCTTTCTCACTGTTGGATGATGGACAGTGTTGTCTATAACGAGAGAACACTGTCTGGACGCCGGCAGTGCACTGAAAAAAAAACTCCGGTTGCCAATATCCTCAGATGTTGACGCGCCTTAAATCATTAAAAAATATAAACTTTATTCTTCATCATTTATTTTTAAAAAAGTCAGAAAAATACTTAACCTCCTGATCGCTATATCCTCAATAATGTTTGTTTGAAATCAGAGAGGTTAATGTGCTTAACGATAAAAAGTAGGAATCCGCGCATTTGCTAACTTTCGTGACAGAAGAAAGTTTCCTCTAAAATAACTAGGACCCCACTTCACATCCGTATACCATACTGAGACAATAAATACTTGTTCATATACAGGGTGACCAGAGTTATATGCTACACCCACTTTTTTTTTTAACGGCGGGAAATTTCGAAAAAATAAAAAACACGTATTTAATCATTTTTAGTCTAGTTTATTTCTAGTGATTGGCCCATTGTTTTAAACCCCTGTATCTCGAGATACAGCATCCAACTTTTGTTTTTCAAATGGAACATTATATTTTTTTTGCATATTTTTATAGTATTTGAGCTCCTAAAATAAACAAAAAAATTTTTTTGAAATCGGTTAGGTTTTTCAAAAGTAATGGTAATTTAAAATATGAAAAAAAAAATCACTTTATTGTCAAAATTACGTTATTTTTTTTTAAAGAATCTGTCCAAACTGGGCACAATCAACGGATAGGCAAGCCAAAACTCTGGACTCCCACGCTTTGCTTGTAGCAGCACTTATAGTGGCGAAGTCAAGATCTAGGCAGACTAGAGTTATTCGATGTTTCAGACCATCGACTAAAGCCACGGGATTAAGATTAGTACACATTATTTTTTAAATATCCCCACAAAAAATAGTCCATTGGGGTTAAGTCCAGAGATCGAGGTGGCCATTGGATGGGACAATGAGTCCCTAACCACTTTTCATGGAAATTTCTGTCCAGGAAACCTCAACAACTCTCGCATTATGTGCCGGGCAACCATCTTGTTGAAAATACATATCTAGCCGACGTTGTAGCGGAACATCTTCAAGCAGAAGTGGCAAAATGTCTCTTAAAAAAAGTTAGATACCTTGCACCAGTTAAGTTCTCTCTGTAGAAGTATGAGATTTCTTAAATCTCCACACCAAATGTTTGTAGAAAAAACAACCTGAACGTCGAATAACTCTAGCCTGCCTAGATTTTGACTTCGCCACCATAAGTGCTGCTACAAGCAAAGCGTGGGAGTCCAGAGTTTTGGCTTGCCTATCCGTTGATTGTGCCCAGTTTGTACAGATTCTTTAAAAAAAAATAACGTAATTTTGACAATAAAGTGAATTTTTTTTCCATATTTTAAATTACCATAACTTTTGAAAAACCTAACCGATTTCAAAAAAAATTTCTTTGTTTATTTTAGGAGCTCAAATACTACAAAAATATGCAAAAAAAAATATAACGTTCCATTTGAAATACAAAAGTTGGATGCTGTATCTCGAGATACTGGGGTTTAAAAAAATGGCTCAATCACTGAAAATAAACTAGACTAAAAATGATTAAATACGTGTTTTTTATTTTTTCGAAATTTCCCGCCGTTAAAAAAAAAGTGGGTGGAGCATATAACTAGGGTCACCCTGTATACTTCACTCATGAACGCATTTGTCTATCAAAATTATTTTTATGTTATTAGGGATAGGGTAGGTACTCTCTACGGTGCCATTTTCACAATAATAGTAGAGAATAGATGCAAAAAATAAGAACGAATAAGGTAACTTACCTTGGTTAAGGAAGCGGATGACACGAGCAGCAGCGATTGTGGAAAATATCAGCGAAGCGTTAAAGTAGCGAAATAGAGGAATGGTAAATGTTCAAGGCTTGAGCGCGTATGAATGTGTGCTCCAAAAGAAGGGAAGCGAAGGAGAGATTCAGGTCACTACCTTACGTATATCCAACAACTCAAGCACAAAGATGCTTAGGTTCTGTACGGTAGTCGCGTTGTAACGAGACTAAATTATATGCGATGAGTAGCAGCGTTAAAGAAGGACTAAAATACAGAAAAGGGACGTGACCACATGGTCTAAGCGGAAGTAGAGGGAGATAGTTCGGTAGCATGTAATCCAAAAGTAATAAACACAACAAAAAGGTGTAAGTTAAGTTGTAAAAAAGTTTAATTTGGCGGAAGCAAGAAAGCGTAAGAGTGCGTAGGTACGAGAATGGGAGACTTCAGGGTGGAGATAAAAGAGGAATCCATTTGTTGCTAAAAATTCCATGTTCTAAGAAATCCTGTAACAGGAAGGTTCACTTTCATGAATAGGTTTCATTCGAAATGTTATTCAATATTTTTTCGGATTATAGTATCTACAATTTTTTGTTTTATCTAGTTAAATGCATAGTTGCATTTCGTACACGTTGATCTATAACTTTAATTTGAAAAATTTGTCTATCAAAATTACTTTTATGTTATCAGTGATGGGGTAGGTACCCTCTAAGGCGTCATTTATATGTAATTTAAAGTTAATATTTTTGATAATGTTAATAAATAATTCAATAAGTTTATACAAATAAATGAGTTAGAATCTAGAATTTTAGCAGTAGTAAAAGTGTCCGCACTAGATTTTAATACGGCTGTTCTTGTGTGTTTCTTTCAATTAGGCGCAGTAACATCTCATTTACCTGATGCCTATAAAGCCTTCTTGTTGCATGATGAAAGACTTATCAGCATTTCTGTGTGCTAATTATAACTAAATTAAAGCTCTCAATACTTTCAGGGTCTTTTTGATACCTTGCCAAAACTACTCAGTTGCGCCGAGCAAATGGACACTTTAATTTTGAATGAGTGTTTAATTAACTTCAATTGGCTATCACAGTTAATAAAGCAAGAGACTTTCGAAACCGTGGCACTGTTTCTGAAGTAAGTGTTTTCACTTATTATATTTTAATATTATTCTTTACTTATTATTGAAAATGTTATATTCATAAATTGTACTTCCATTAATGATCGTCTAACTACCAATTAGGTGTATGGATGGGAGAGGAAACACATACTTTACTATAAACAATATTTTTTTCTAAAATTAAAAGTTGCTATACGCGGAATTCGAACTTGGGATCTCCCACTTAAGTAGATGTAGCCTACCTAAAGGAAATTGATGTAGAAACTTTGATGTCATTCTGTTGCACTCGTTACATTGTCTTTAAACTCTTTTCAGGAAGAACAAAATATTCGTTGTCCAATTTTATAAACCACCTGCGGAAAACCATTTCCTTTTCAATGGCACACTGTTATTAATCGAAAAAATACAATAACAATTCTAAAAAAGTACCTACGACCAAAACATACGATATAGTACTATTAAGCACATTCTGGGTTTCATTACTTATATTTCAGAATTTTTACAAAGCTATTAATCACTATTTTAAAGAAAGACACCAAGTAACCTTACTCATTCAGTCAGCAAGTGTAGTATGAGATGGAAACATAAGTGAAGTCGAATTCTCTTCACTAAAACTGACTAACCAACCGGTCAGGGTTACCAAAAAACATGCGTACAACCACAGATAAAATCAACAAGTATCAAAGTAAACAGTACATCAGTTAGTAATAGTACATCATAGTAGTTTAGACATTAAAACACTTTCTTTTGTCTGAAATTATCAAACAAGTTTTTTTTATATTAAAGAAGGCACAAAAATATTTCACTTTTTCCCTCGTCGACTACTTTGTTGAGTAAAGAGAGGATGCGTGGAAGCGTTATTAGGTCAGCTAGGCACCAATCTGCCTAGAAGGTGTTGATTGTGAAAGTCAAAGCTAACGCGTGCCGTCTCTGCTCGAGCGGAAGAGAAACAAAAAATGAGGGGCGCCAATAACCAACTTCAAGTTGAGGATAATGATCTACGCTTTAGGGGCCGGCGATTCAGTAAAAAAGAATTTGGGATGTGAAGAGCTAATTGTTTACGTGAGTTGATCAAAATAGAGTGAATTTAGAATTTGTATAAGAGAATTTTAGAATTAGAAGCGAATATGTGACAAATTCGAACTAACCAAAGTATACTGTTTAAGAAATTACATTATTATAATTTTCACTTACCAGTGTTAGTAAAATTTTTGTTTAAGCCCAAATAATGGTAAGAAAATAGCCATATGTTTATTTTTATTCTACTACTGTTGCGCACTTCTAGGGGACAATCAAATTTGTCAAGTGTTATCTTGGAAAATGCTATGCTTAACGCACAAGATGGTTTGAGATTTTTATATATTTTTGGTTATCGTTGTGGTAACCAAATAGAATATTTGAATATGGCTTATTTTTTCAAATATGGAATCCATCCAATAAAAGGCGAAGACAATGGTAAATACTTAAAACTAAAAGTTCATTATTCAATATTAAAGAGTATTGAACTTATTTCATTTACAATTTGTTTTCTCTTCTGCTGCAATTAAAAATTAGAGTAATAACTTTTTCCTCCAGCACTAATGATTACTTTTTCACTTTGTCTCAGAAACAGATACTTTGAGTTTTCTTAAGATGTTTTAGAAATTGGTTTTTAGAGTTGTGATGTTTCATGATTTGGGTGGTGCATCCGGACAGCATAACTAAAAATTATAAATCGCAGGGAGTTCATACTTTGTTACATCACATTATTTCTTTAAAGTATTTCAATTATTTAGTTTAATGGTAAAATTTACAATTCGTAACGTCGACTAAATCTACTCCCAACTTACACTGTTATCAGTAGCGACCACTACTTCTTTGCGCAGGAAAAGGAATTACACAATCCTTATCCTTTTAATCGATAGGCTCTTTAAATAATTTGTTTCCATAAAATTGAAATTCTAAAATAATTCGCAAGATTTATGCTCGTTTTAAAACGATAAGTTTAAGTATTTCAAATTCGTATTTTCTAAGTTCCTCTCTACATCTAAAATTATTTTATAGTTAAAGAGGAGTGCAGTATTAGGCCAAGCAGATTAAAGAAACAATTTCTTTGCTGAACGTGACGAGAGCAGAACTAAAAGTTATTCGACATGTTAAGACATGTACTGGTTCTACTTGCATAACAATGGGAAGAACTTTCGGTCCTACTCAGATACATACTCCTTACAAATAATATGCTTAGTTCTCGGTCGAAAAATTGTGTTGATAGATTAAGTTCAAATTTGGGACATAAATAGATCATAGGCTTGTAGAATTTATAAAATGAGTTAAAGGCAAACTAATAAATACACCAATCTATAATAAGTAGAGTTTATTAACATAAGTCATAAGGCATAACATAACACATACGATTCTAATGCCAACACAAGGCCCAACTCACATCACACACAGTAATCGAATAGAAAAAGGGAATGTCCCTTGCTACCTGCTATGGCCACCCCGACGGTCATCCCCTCTCAGATACCCTCAACCGGGGGCCCAACCATTCCTTTTTCCAAACATTCCAAGTTGTCAAAGGAATGTCGCCAGCTACCTGCTACCCTCAACGGTCAGCCCTTACACCCTCTACAGGGTTGCCAAATATCATACATTCAAATTTACTACAGGCTTTTAGTTCGTTTTGTTTTTTCAATGAATTTTATTTCTTTCTTTGTTATGTGAAAATGTGTACTATATTTAGAAGAATATACAGGGTGACCAGAGTTATATGCTCCACCCACTTTCTTCTTAAAGGCGGGAAATTTCGAAAAAATAAAAAACACGCTTTTTATCATTTTTAGTCTAGTTTATTTTCAATGATTGACCCATTTTTTTAAACCCCTTATTCTCGAGATACAGCATCCAACTTTTGTATTTCAAATGGAACGTTATATTTTTTTGCATATTTTTACAGTATTTGAGCTCCTAAAAAAAACAAAAAATTTTTTTTTGAAATCGGTTAGGTTTTTCAAAAGTTATGGTAATTTAAAATATGAAAAAAAAATCAGTTTATTGTCAAAATTACGTTATTTTTTTCAAAGAATCTGTTCCAACTTGACACAATCAACGGATAGGCAGGCCAAAACTCTGGACTCCCACGCTTTGCTTGTCGCAGCACTTATGGTGGCGAAGTCAAGATCTAGGCAGGCTAGAGTTATTCGATGTTCAGGTTTTTTTTTCTACAAACGTTTGGTGTGGAGTTTTGAAGAAATCACCTAAATCGGCCCATACTTCTACAGAGAGAACTTAACTGGTGCAAGGTATCTAACTTTTTTTAAGAGACATTTTGCCAGTTCTGCTTGAAGATGTTCCTCTACAACGTCGACTAGATATGTATTTTCAAGACTAGATGATTGCCCGGCACATAATGCGAGAGTTGTTCGAGGTTACCTGGACAGAAATTTCCATGAAAAGTGCTTAGGGACTCATTGTCTCATCCAGTGGCCACCTCGATCTCGGGACTTAACCCCAATGGGCTATTTTTTGTGGGGATATCTAAAAAATAAAGTGTACAGTAACCTTAATCCCGTGGCTTCAGTCGATGATCTGAAACGTCGAATACCTCTAGCCTGCCTAGATCTTGACTTTGCCACCATAAGTGCTGCGGCAAGCAAAGCGTGGGAGTCCAGAGTTTTGGCTTGCCTATCCGTTGGTTGTGTCAAGTTGGAACAGATTCTTTTAAAAAAATAACGTAATTTTGACAATAAAGTGAATTTTTTTTTTCATATTTTAAATTACCATAACTTTTGAAAAACCTAACCGATTTCAAAAAAAAATTTTTTGTTTATTTTAGGAGCTCAAATACTATAAAAATATGCAAAAAAAATATAACGTTCCATTTGAAATACAAAAGTTGGATGCTGTATCTCGAGATACAGGTGTTTAAAAAAATGGGTCAATCACTGAAAATAAACTAGACTAAAAATGATTAAATACGTGTTTTTTATTTTTTCGAAATTTCCCGCCGTTAAAAAAAGTGGTGGAGCATATAACTCTGGTCAGCCTGTATACAATGCAATAAAAAGTCATAGCCTTGTAAAATCACACTAGGCACAAACAATTTAAACAGCTCATGTACAAAGAAAAGAAAAACTTTCATGACTCTTTTAAAATAATAATAAATAGAGAAAACTAACAATTGGAAACAATTAATGGTGAAAAATCACTCTGCACTCAGTTTCTCTGCACTTATTGTGAAATTGGCCAGCCCTATTCAGTCACATCTATTTAACATGGATATTACTTCATTATGGTGAGAGTGGCCTCAATAACGGAATTCACGAATTACGCGAGGACCGAATATTTAAATATCTAGAAAATGAAAGAGGTCTTTCTTAGACAGTAGGTTTCTTATAGTGCATAAGCAGTTTTCTTCTACAACTCTAGGCTTTAATTCAGCGAATCGCCACGAATTATCATCATTCCTTCTTCAAATTATGGTGGTTCAGTTAATCTACACTATAATCAGCTTCCCTGCAAAGCACATGAAAATTTACTTTAATTTCACTGTTTCCAAGTGTCTCTGTATTCTAGTAATGTATGAGGTCCATTAAGACCAGTCTATATCTCGACTGTCCAGGGTATTTAATTAAATTCGGTTAGATGTTAACACTATACCAGAGAAGTTTATTTTTATAATTTCCAAAGCCACAACGTACATCAGCCAATTGGAGAACCATTAATAACCTTCAGAAAGTAGTCAAGAAAGAAGCTATAATGTAAAGAAAAATAAAGAGTTATTCCAGGTTCCAGATAGACGTATTCCGTGGTAAACTAAAAATTTTATTTATGTAGAACTTCATAGTTTTCTTCCTAGTTTAACAAAGTCAACTAACCCCTCGACCTGAATACCATAGCAAACTTCAAAACGAAGCACTGCATCAAATAGGCGGAATTTTTTGTCGAATCACTTTATTCGATACAAGGTTTTGCCAAACCCTTCCGATAAAACGCACACCCGGTAATAATTTTTCCATTAAATGCTAATTCAGGTTTAAATTAGGGGTTAAGAGCACAACAAGCTACTTATAACTTTTAACTGTTAAATATTTCAATTAGAGACATATAGTAAAGTAAAGTAAAGTAATCGCCTATTTTTTCAGGCGGGGCTTAACGTCCAACTACCAATTAGGTGTCGTGGACGGAGGCGACTAGCAAACATACTTTACTATAGATTTCTTTTATTAATCATTAAATAAAATCCAAGGCCTAAGACCGGGAATCGAACCCAGTACCACAATACATATTAGCTTCGCAGGTCTCGCCTCTAACCGCTCGGCTACCGTGGCGCCTATTAGAGACATATTAAAATATATAATTTTTTCATGCCTCGTCAGTTTACCTTATCAGTTTAAATTATTCGCTTATAACTTTTTTAATGCAATAAATATTTTTAAATCCAGTCATTGAAAATTATCTGACTTCCGCAGAGTATTCAGTGAAGGATTCATTTATTTTTTCTGAAAAACATGAAACAATTCGTTCGGAAGAAGAACAAAAGTATTTTTGGAGTCACGCAATCATGAAAGCTAATTATGTTATACCAGAACAGGATTACTCAATTTTGTACAGAATTTGTCTTAATTTATTTTCATCATTAAAATCTTTACACATACAGTATTCGTATCTTTGTCAAAAGCAAGGTAAGTTTTATTCTGAAAATCCTAATTTTTTTCTATTATCTTATATGTATGTTATTTTCTCAATTTATCAATGCATTAGAATTAACCCAGCTAGTCACATAAATTTTGTCCAAATTTATATTTTCTATTTCTTTTATGTCTTCACATTCTTTAGATAACTATTTGTTTACACCTTTTGTTCAAAATGTTTTCAGGTTTTAGTTAGAATCCAATTAATGTAGTTTCTAATTTACTCTATTATTAAAATATTCATAACATTAAATTTCTTTTACGAGGGTCGTTTGAAAAGTCCGTGCAAAGTCAGAGAGATAGCACAACTGGCGCGTATCGAGGTTATGTTTAGTTAGTAGCATCTCTTGGAAGAACACACACCAAGTTTCAGCCAGATCGGTCTATTTCTTTGTGTTTGGCATTCGTTTGAATCAAGGAAGTCGAGTGATTTACTTACGCTTGACCAAAAACGAAATCGTGTGAAGTGTTGCAAGGACGGTTTGCAGCTGTTCCAGAAGAATCCGCAGGACTTTAAGCGTCGTTTCGTCACTGTGGATGAAAAATGGATACATCACTACACTCCTGAGATCAAAGAACAATCTAAACGATGGGTTACCAAGGGGGAATCTGCGCCAAAAAAGGCGAAGACCGTTCCTTCGGCCGGAAAGATTATGGCGACTGTATTTTGGGATTCGCAAGGAATAATCCTCAACGACTATCTGGAAAAGGGTAAAACTATTACAGGTGCATATTATTCATCGTTATTGGACCGTTTGAAAACCGAGCTGCGAGAAAAACGCCCACGATTGGCCCACAAAAAAGTCCTTTTCCATCACGACAACGCACCAGCTCACACCTCAGCAGTTGTGGTCGCAAAATTAATGGAAATAGGGTTCCAACTCGTGTCACATCCCCCCTATTCTCCAGACTTGGCTCCCTCGGACTACTATTTGTTCCCCAATATGAAGAAATGGCTGGCGGGAAAAAGATTTTATTCAAACGAGGAGGTGATTGCAGAAACGAATGGCTATTTTTCAGACTTGGACAAATCCTATTATTCGGAAGGGATCAACAAACTAGAGCAGCGTTGGACGAAGTGTATAAGCCTAAAAGGAGACTATGTTGAAAAATAAAAAAGGTTTACCCCAAAAAATTAAGTAGTTTTTATTTTTGCACGGACTTTTCAAACGACCCTCGTATTGAGTATATCGTTACTGTTTAAATTTCATTTTTTCATATGCTTTATAATTAAGATGGTCCCTTTTGTTCAATTTGTCTGGTTCAACATTTAATTTGCTCTATATTCTTTTAGGTTCTTTAATTTTATTTCTTTTTACTCTTTCCTTTAATCTGTATCCTAATTCTTTAGTTTATTATTAGGAACGTTCAGCAGCTTTCTTTAATTCACTGATTATTTTATATTTTATACTTATTTAGTTTTATTTTGTTTTAGGTTATATTCTTTCGTCCAAATTGTATTAATTGTTATTCAATTTCTAATTTGGACGTTTGAATGCATGTGACTTGAAATGGTTCATACTGTTATTCATAAAATTATTTGCAAAACAAGAATGAAACGTACATTTCACGTCAATTTCATACATTTCCCAAAATCCTAAACCCAATTATTTGTAATGCTTTAAGTAAAAGTAATATGAAAATATTTCCATAATTATCCTTCTAACTTTAGAAATAATTGTTAAAACCTTTCTTAAAAATTCTAAAAATCCATTCTGTAAAGTATGAAGAAGTATTCAGAGTTTTTTCAAGTACTTAGATACCTCCCCAACCAACCCCTTTGTGGGTACTAATTGGGTACCTAATACATATGTTCAAAGTAATTCCTCTCAAGAACGATAAACGCTAACTTTTAAACGTACATTTCTACATTTTAATCGGATAAAGATAGAACAATAAGGGGCTGAGGGATTCTCCCTAAAGTACTCCTTCAGGAAAGTTTCGTACAGGAAAATTCTTGATTCATAGACTCAAAACGCGATTTTTATTATTTTAAAGCTTTCTTCTAGATTTCTTAGTATGTCTTACACTAAGTAGAAAATCTGCGGACATTCTGAACAAAGGTTACTTAGTTTTAATTGATTAGCGATAATCGATGCAAGAACAAACAGATTTTCGAGACAATTTCTCGAATGTCTCCTAAATATCCATCTTTTCAATTCTGTTGGAAGTACCACGATAATTAAAGTTATCTAATGCATCTCCTTTCTAAATCATTTTCATCTCTATTTCTGAACATCTCTTTAGTTTTCTTTCACTCAAATCATTTTTGGAAAAACTCGAACCATTTATCAACTGTTGAAGTAGAATTAACAATGTTTTCTCCTACAATGGCCCGGACCGTTGCCCAGATTTTAGCGGAATTTCATTAGAGGTACATTAATCAATTTGTTGTTCAGAATTATGTTTCCGTCTCAAACTTGCTGGCTTTTTGTCATTCCGATTCCCTGAGAAAAGTTACTACAATTACTACTTTATTCGTAGAAATAAATTATTATTATTACCACTCTTTAAAGCTAAATACTCTTTGGAATATTTACCCTGCACCAAATATTGGGTGTTTTGCGTTGAAGTCCTCGACGACTATGAATTAATCACCTGGAGTACCAAGGAATGACAAAAAGTCAGAAGTGAGAAGTCGGAAACATAATTCTGTGCATCAAATTGATAAACCAACTTCCCATGATGGATAGAAGTCCGAAATCAGTCAGGGATGCAAAAGACACGATGCCAAATCGTTTAAAGACAGCGATCCTAAAGAATAAGTTTGTAATCAATTATTAAGAAGAATTTTTAAAATTTTAGTTTTTAATAGTGTTTATTTCGTAGCCTAAGGGAACTACTTCGCCTTAAGACATTCATGTAGTTTATTTTTTTAGCAAATAGATAAATTACACTGATATATAATTACAGGAAGAAAATTATGTCAGATAGCTAGTATTCTTAACGGCAGATTGGAAGAACTTTATTTATTGTGTACTCCAAAAGACCTTCCTAAAGTTACCAATCAAGTTATAACAAAAGAAACCTGGTTTGTGGCAACATCATTATGTCCCAAGTTGAATGTCCATCTAATCTTTAGTAAGTGTTCTCATTATCATATAAAAGTAAATGACCATATCAATTTTGATACTTCGGTAAGATTGTTAATGCTATGTAGTAATTGGTTGGTGGTTTGATGAAAATAGAACACGGATTTGCATAATCATTGCATTTTACAGTACTTGATTGAGAGTTAAATTTTGAGGCACGACATAGATTTGAATATTGTATGGCGTACCAGCAAGACACTGAAATGCTTTCTTCCACTCTAATTTCTTTCCTAATTTTCTTGATGTTGCTTGGTCGCTTGCTTGATCTTGATTGCGTACGCGTGAAGTGCCTCCATTGAAAAAGGTAACTCAACAACAAGTATCAATGATAACAAGGCAAGTCATTGGTTATTAATTTAATTCATCAAATCAATTTCTGCTTTAATTTATCTTCATTTGATATTAGATGATGTCTAGAAAATTTATGGTTTTAAAATACTTCTCATCCGGCTTGGTTTCGATGTGTTTTTTCTTAACTTATTGGTGAAGAAGATTTAGAAATTCTAAATCATTTCAAACTAAACAAATAATCCTAGGTGTAACAAGCAGCAGGCTTTTGAAAATTGTTGCAGTTCGAAAAAAAAGAAGTGTTCTGTAGGTTGTAGGAGAGACAGATATTCCTTTGACAATCTATCCCCAAATTGCCGAAAAATATAGCCCATATGGAAACTCCTCTACATCTATTCAAGAAGAAATTTTCAAATCTGACGGTCAGCATATGTGTGTCTCCAATGAGAATGTGACCTGGTGTGAATGGTAGCAGGTGTTTAAGGACATGAGGGAAAATGGAATATTTTCTCTTCCTAGGAGCTTCTTACAGCTCACTGTCCGGTGATGGACAGTGTTGTCTGTAACGAGAGAACACTGTCCGGAGGCCGGCAGTGCACTGGAAAAAGCTCCGGGCGCTGATAACCTCAGCTGTTGATGCGCCAAAAAAAAAAAAAAAAAAAAAAATAGTAAAGTAAAAAAGAAGTATTGCATTATTTTCCATAAGGAAAGAGCATGACAATGCAATCTAGCGGCATTTATTAGAACTATTTAAGAAGTTTAACTTTTGCCACTAGACTCCATAAAAATGCTCTGTTTATATTGAAAATATAACTTTTAAGAAAATGTATAACTTTTTCGTTGATAGTGAAAGCATACGATGAAATCACTACCGGCTTTTCTTTTACGTGCCAAAGATTAATTTAACAATAAGCGAAACTTAAATTCAGATAGTTCTTTCTTTTAGGAAGTTAGGAAGTATATAATATTTAAACGTACCTCAAGTTAAATTCGGAGAAAAACATTATAGTGGACGGCCGATTACCGGACAGTGTCCTGTCGTTATAGACAAACTATCCACTCTACTTCAGTTCTCAAAACTTCATTCCAGTAAATGAAGAAAAAAACGTAAACAAAATCTTTGCAACAATTTATGCAATACTTTCTTAAAAGAATAAGTCTATAAAAAGTTTTAACTGTTTAGTTAATGCGAATCGCGACATATCTCTCAAGTTAAGGTGTATATTCTCAAGCATTAACCCAAGGAATGCCACGCATGCGGTTTCAAAATCGATTTGCATACATCGATATTTTTGCGCCAATCATCATTATGATTTAAAAGTCTGTTTCTTTTTTATTCTGCTCTGTTATAGAAATAAAGTTGATAAAATTAAATAAATATGTTTCTCACTTCAGGCTGCATACCATATTATGATTATATCAAAACAATTGTATTTCCAACAATACCTCTCGTAAGTTTTTATATGGATTCTTCTATTTCGCATGTTGAAATAGAACATTTGAATTGTTGGTATTTTGGATGCACCATTAAGATGTTAATTACATATTTTTGTTACCGAATAAGTAAGTATTTCTTGAAAGACTTAAAATAATCGTAAAATACACTTTAATTCTTTACACCTTCTTAGTAAAACTTAGTAACAATAGAACAATAAAACTTAGTCTAACTTTAGTAAAAATGCCTTTCATCCAATTTGAAAAAAAAAACAAAAACAAAGAATTCAACCCTGAGAACTTAATACTTCCTATCCTCTAAAACGTCACTTTCATTTGTATGATCCTACGATCAAAATCCCACTGAGATAACTGACCTCTTTACCCTCGGAAAAGTACTTCAGAAGCTACTAATAATCAGCCAAAAAACATTCTACCATCATCATTATCTATAAAATTCTTAGGCATTCATCAAAATGTGACATCAAGATCTTACTCAAAGCCATACTCGCAAAAGTTCTTTCTACCTTATAGATCTCTACTACCCATTTACCTTAGACTCCACTTTCTCTGCTTTTCATCCAATGACACTCTGCTACTGCTAACTTTCTTCACCTACCAAAACAACAATTTTTTAGCAGTAAACAATATGACCATCTTATTCCATAAGCTGCATTCCTAAAGTGCCAACTGAGCCCAGTTCGACATCCACGAACCATGGTTCTATAAAGGAGAATAAAGATAAACAACAGCAAATCCGCGTATAACTTTACCTCAGTCGTTAAGTGCTATCTCCAATCTCTGTGAACCACATTCTGAAATCTCTCTAAACTCAACACAAGCGACAAAACCAACGTAAATAGTCGAATGAACACTCTTCTGGACTATGTACAATCCACTCTGCACTAAAACACACTATAAATGTTGCTAATTGCAAATTTAATTAAAAAACAAAATAAAGAAATTAGAAGATCTAAAGTTATTACAATTTTAGAGTTTAATAATGGAAAACTTAGCATTAAATTAAACTTTAATTCATGCGTTAATTCAAAAATTATTAGGTGTTATTAAATTATTAATTCGATATTTTAGAGTAATAATTTTTTTAGGAAGGTTGAATTTGCACATTTGGCATTCCAATGAGAAAGTTGATGTTACCATCTGTAAGTGTATCACAAATTTGTACCATTTAGAAAAATTTGAATATCGAGGTCCATTTGATACGTTGGATACCGTGAATGAACTATGTAGTTTCATCGTTACAAATAATTTACGTTAGTAAAACTTTTTTTTTTATTGAACATAATATCTAGCACAGAAAATATTTGAAATGTAAGTATAGGCGCGCGAATACGCCTATACCCAGATGCGGGGGCTAGTAAATACGCGCGATAGGTGCCCAAAGGGGTGCTGTAAGAAATAATATTAAACAAGGACAATGAAAGAATGAATAAGTGTAGAGAAGAAAAGAGGAAGGTACTTACCTCTGGTGCAAGAAGCGGTGTGCGTGAGGTATGTTGACAAGGCGCCTGAGAAGCGATGAGAAGGAAAGGAAGCTGTGGAGTGGAAGCGTGTGTATGTGTTTGTGTGAGTGTGTGTGCGTTGAACTCTGAGAAAGGTAGGCAATATTTGGGCTCCGGCTCAGAGAGGCGTAATGGAAGTGGAAGTGATGTAAGCGGAAGAGTGAAGGAGAATAGTGCAATAAGTGCACTAGATGCGGATGAGTGGCGGGTAATAGTGCAATCAATGTACTAGATGCGGATGAAGGAAAGATAATAGTGCAAGTAGATGCACTGGATGCGGATGAATATGCGTGAAGCGATAATTTGGAGATGCGTTTAGATGCGGATGATGCGAACTGCTAGGTGTCAGCGGAAGTGAAGCGGTAAGAACACCAAAAGTAAGCAGCAAAGAAACGTATGATGCTATGCCCCACAGAGAACTGTGCTGGCAGGAAAAGTGACCACATGGTCCAAAAGGAAGTAGTGGGGCAAAGGGTTTCAGATGTATGGAATAACACAAGACAAAACGGTGAAAGAAAATAGAAGCTATAGACAGTGACGTATTTAGGCATAAGAAACGAAAACAACAAGTTGAGATAGATAGAAGGTTTGAGTAAACAAAAAAGGTGTAAAATAATAACTTAGTAATAAGCGATAAGAAATAGAAGGAAATTAAGGCGGATGCGTACATTAGTACGCGCGCAGGCGCGAGGCTGACACGCGCGAATCGGAAGCTAGCCACATTTGCCGAAGGTCCCCGGTCACGACCGAACAGTAAGAGCAACTAAAATAATTGTGAGTTTTTTCTCACACATTCAGGTTTGTTTACTACTACCACTTTCTATTATTATTATCTAATTATTAACACTTTTATTGAACGTGTTGACTGAATATGGAGAAGGTAGTGAATACAGTGTGTTTGTATATAGATAAAGCAACTTAATAATGGAAAGATGTGTTAGTAATTGAGATTATTACTTAGCTGATTATTTGAAAAGTTTCAAATAATTTAAAAACAAATTACAAACTTTTATTTAAAAAAAAAAATCCAAGCACACAAATAGCCTATGCTACCAAATTCCAGTTTCCATCTAATCTTTTCATTTCCATTTCAATGTAATAATTTTAATTTTTTCCAATAAACCGTTATCATTTTTTTCTTACTTGGTACCTCGACACGAGCAAGTATGACCACTTTCTAATACACGTCTTCTTTTCACCAATTCGATAGATATTTACCTCATAACATGCAATTATGACCCTTTTTTTCAGACAAGGTCCCTCATTTATTAGAGTTTTAATTATATTACTTTTATATGGATGGTTTTAAAAATCAGGACAGTGTTGGGTGCTGAGTCTATGACTTCAATTTTGACACCTATTCTTCATAGCTTATATTTTGTATTTACTGCCGAACTGACAGTCATTAATAAATGTCTATTTTATATCTTGTAAGCGAACCTTCAGCACTCTGACATTATGAGTAACTGCAAGTGTTCTCATGAAGTCACTTTTAACCTCGGATATAAAAAGCTATTGTAAAAGAATCTGCTACAATAAATGGGTATTATTATGTAAAAAAAACTCTCCGTTTTGCGGCACGATCGATATGCAAAAATCTCCAAAAAAAAATTGGAGATGGGCACTCTAACTTGACACACGATAAGAAGAGATTGCTTAACTTTTTGGAAAATTGTTCCTCTTCTATTCAACATTTCGTGGGCAACCTTCTTATGGCATTCCCGCCATTTGAACATTGTGGGATTGATTATTGCCGTACATTTTTATATAAACGAGAGGCACAATGGCGATCTCCGACAGATAAGGTTTTGTTATATTATTTGTTTGTATTGTACGAAAGGTGTCCATTTAGAATTAGGTTCAGATTTTTTAATATGTTTTGGGAGGATTTGGAACAAATGATGATCGCTAAGCGAGTAACAATGTACGATTTCTACGATGACAACGCTACCAACTTCGTCTGAGCAAATAATGTATTACAGCATTTGCATAATTCATTAGCATCAAAGTTCAGCATTTAGTAAGGCATTAGCATTCAGTGAGGCTAAAAGAATACCCTGGCATTTTATACCTTCTGGAGTTTAGCCTGTTAAATGGCACCTTAAACAACTGAATATCAAACATATCCTATTTTACGACCAATTAGGAACTTCATTTAAAATATTTTAGAGTTGTAAACTCAGGACTGATAACTGAAAAATGGTCCATAGACTCCACAGTACCTATGAAGAAAGACTTCATCTCCTCTTGGCTAGGCCATCGGACGAATAGTGGAACTGCATTATGGTTCTAAAGGGATAACAAGGGTTGCTACAGTCAATACCACTATAGGATTCACTTAACTCATGCTAAGCTACATTTTCTTACTTGAAGATCGAATATTGCACCTTCAATTAGGGCAGTATGTCGCAATTTGGGTATAAGGGGCAGAATTAAAAAGAAAGAAAAAAGAATCACCTGCCAATTTTGGGTTTAATTAATATATAGTACAAATTATCTATTTTATTATTGTAATATATATTTTATATACTAATTGTATTAGTTAAACGAGTTAATAAGCGATATTTTCAACATTTCTTTCAATTGACCTAATATTAAAACTTAAACGCGAGTAAATAAAGCTAGAAATCCAGTTAGTAAAAGATTTTGTCTAAGCACAAAGAGAAGCAAATTTCACGCTTTCATTATTCTGAACAGAAGCTATTCAATGTTTTCTTTATTAAGCGATAACAGTACTAGAACTAGAAGTAATCCTACAATAAATTTGTTTCAGGATTGAATGTATTTCATGTGTATGTACTTGAAGATGCTTGCAATCCGAAATTGTATCAGGAAGCTGTAAGTAAACTGTATGAAGAGTTTAAGGGAAGATTTATTGCCAAAGATATAAATTTTTTACTGTCCACTACTTGTATTTAATTGCCAAAATAAAAATGAAACTTGTTTGAAAAGTTAATTTTTATATATGTCTCGAGTAAATGACATTTAAGAGAGTCATAACTCATTTACATATTTCACATTACCATTTTTTTATGAACTCAGAAACGATATTTTAGTACTGTAATTTTCCCATCCCAAAGTTAAAAATATTGAACCCAAAAACAGTACAGAAGCTAAAACCTTTAAAGAAGCTTCACTGTAATGCCAAAACAGTAACTCAATATTACTTCGAAACCCTATTACCCATGCTTCCCTATAAATTGTTAATTATAATAATAATTTAAATAAAAAACCGAAAGGTTCATTAAATAAATTAATCATTTATTAATGATGATCATTATCGTAACATATTATAAAATTGAACCTAATAAAAATAAAAAAATAAATAAAATAAATAAATAATTAAACAACAGAGTTCATAAAATCAAAATGAAATGTATGTAATTAGAAATAAAGCACTCATTCAGCATCTCTTTTGCAGGATCATTCTTGGACAAAAGAGTGAGCATTTAACTTCAAGTAAAAAATCCTAATGGATTTTATTACGCAAGAAACAGATTTTTATGCATTTTTTTGTTTCGTATTTTTGGTAGAATCCAAGTTTTTTATAAAATTACTTAGTACATACATAAGTTTATATATTTTACAATCTTAGACTTAGTTGACTTAATCTAATTCTTAAAATAGTTCACCACCTAAATTTAACTCATTACTTCCAAAATGTTGATGAATTTGGAAATGGAAAGAAGTAATAAGACAGAAATAATAATTTTAGAAAAATATATTATTAACAAAATAATTATAAATATTGGTACACATTAAAAACTTTGGCATATCAGTAACCATTTTTTCAGTAATTTGAATGACATATTGCAAAACTTAATTTTGCTCCTTATTTCTTTTTCCTAGAATTTGTCTCAAATTTTTTGACATGAAATAAGGTCTTTCAACTGACCCATCATTCCTTTCGCAGTCTTCAACTAAAAAATTAAAAGTTCAGGTTTTACATTCAATCACTAAATCAAATATAATTGTTATAAAATTTAAGGTGGTTTATATTTTATGTCTTAACTATAACTTACGAAAACATAAGAAAAGGGTATCAACTGCCATCGAATACACGCCAAAAAATGTAGCTGCAATAAGGTAAGAACAAACCGCAATCGCCAACAAAGGAACTGCTCCTTCGAAGTGAAGGTTCAACGTATTTCTTTGGAAAACTAAAAAATATGCTCCAGCTACTACAACCCCAGTTATAACTACTTTTCCAATGAAGAACAAGAAATCAGTGACCTGAAATAAAAAGTAATTTTTATAGAGTGAAATTTATTAAATTTTAATTTTAAAAAACACATTACTGTAATAATAAAACAATATTGGTGTGAGCACTTACTTTTTTCGCGATATTCTAATTTTTTACTAACTAAAACGTTCTGCGACAAAAGCTTAGAAAACTTCAAACATAGCATACTAAAAAGACAGATCAATATTATAATGTCAGTTGTACTTAAGTGATTCTGTTGAAGGACGCGTTGTGTTACAGCTTTTTTCTGGGCCCCAAATGAAATCATTTCATCTAAAAAAACTTTTCAACCAAAATGATGCTAATATACGTTCGTCCAAGTTCAAATAATACCCTTCAGTCCTGAGGAGAGTTGAAGGATGTTAGAAGTGTCATTTCAGAGTAATATGTAAACACATTAACCGCATTAACTGCAGATTTGCAATCTAGTAAAGTTTTCAATAGGACAGTTGTAGAGGGGGTCGATCGTTACGAAAAATCGTAACGTTGAAAAAACCCAATCCAACTTAGATAGTTTTTTCACCCACTTTTCCTAAAAAATAAAATGGGTCAAAGAGATCAAATAAATTTCGAGCTAAAAGTTCATATAATATTATGATATCCTGAATCATGTGTAAGAAGGGTTAAATGTGTGGTTTTTTTGTTTTTTTTTTTAAATCTTTTATTGCAATTTACCACTGCAACAGTTGTTGCAACAAGCAAATACGGTGAAAGGGAAAAGAAACAACGGGAAATCATGATTGGAGAAGGCACCCAGTGGTGCCACTCCAGTAACGTGCTTAAGATAAGAGAAGATCACGAGGCCATCTTCTCTTCAATCTCCTTAGAGGATTACCTGGTAATGTGGAGGAAGATAGGTGTTCTATGAGAGGGTTAGGATGAGCTGCTGTAGTGGAATGAAATTTGAGAAAACGAGTGTTAGCAAGATCTGTAATGAAAGGAATTTTGAGGTCATTATGGATAGTGAGGTTAGATACATAGAACGGAGCGTTAAGAAGTTTTCGAAGTATTTTTGACTGTAATGTCTGGAGGCGTAGTGAGTTGGAACGCTTAGTCGATCCCCATACTTCGATGCCGTATGACCAAATGGGTCGCAGTAACATTAGATATAAGAGTCTTTTGTTATGTAGGTTAAGTTTCGAACGTTTGTCAAGTAGTCTGGCGAGAAGTTTGTAGCGTTGGTTAGTTTCTTGTCTTTTCAGTCTAGTATGGGGATTCCATGTCAACCGTTTGTCTAGGTGCAGTCCAAGGTAGCGTACTTTGTCCACAGCTGGTATAGGAGTTTGGTTCAAGATGACAGGAGGTAGGATTTTCCGTCTGAGAGTAAATACTATAAACTTAGACTTCGTAACGTTGGTTTTGATTCTCCATTTGAAAAGCCAGTCCTGTAAGTGGTTGATGTGTGTTTGTAGAGTTCGTGTAGCGATAAGAGGATCGGAATGTGGAGATAAGATAGCAGTATCGTCAGCAAAGGTGGAGAGGATAGTATTTGGATGTTGAGGTATGTCTGCTGTATACAAGGAGTAAAGAATAGGACCTAGGACGCTGCCCTGAGAATTAAAATTCTATTTTATTTTCCATCCAATTTTTATCTTTTCAATCTTTTTCTTAGATTTTTCAGTTTTCTGAGTCTTTTCTGATTAATCCTGCATTCTTCGTAACGTAAACTTCGTATGTACAAGGTAATTTATGTTTCAATAATTCTTTTATGAAAATATTGTTTAGGTCGTCCTGAGGAGAGTTGAAGGATGTTAGAAGTGTCATTTCAGAGTAATATGTAAACACATTAACCGCATTAACTGCAGATTTGCAATCTAGTAAAGTTTTCAAAATTAGGTATTCGAAAAAATGAAACCAGTTAGAACCTCGAATACAATAATAATAGTAAGTAATGTAAGTGTCCACACTAGAGTTTTAATTTATTAAGATAGATGTAAAATCGAAATAGCTGCCTGTTGTGCAATAATAAATTTTTAATTTACCTTATCTAATACAACCACTCTTAGAAAATTTCTCATCAGTAAATTAAAAGCATCTTTTGCAGAAATACAAAAATTTCGGCCATGTATAGCGCACATAATGTACGCATTTTTATTGATAAAGCGTAGAAATTTCTCTAAACACCAGAAGAAGCATTTAAGGCAACAAAAAAATGCTTTCATTATGGAATTCTCGTAAGCTTTTACTTTTTTTTCTGTGTATTCAATAATGGCTCGGATAAATGAACAAATTGAAATAATCAGTGAGCCCAAAGCGACTGTACCCAAATGGTATCTGGAACAAGTTTAAAATTTCAACCAATTAAATTTCGAAATTGAATTCGTTTTTATAAGGATAAAGAATACTATATAAAGAATAAAACAACTTTTAAACAAGTAAGGAAATTGCTGTAGAAAGCTCAAATCACTCACACAATATACACACACTCTACTCAAGTGACATTTGATTTAAATATAATAATATCTGCGTCAGATGCAGTATCAATTTGATTAACCCTTACGCTACAACATTTCTTGACAAGAATTAGAAACACCATGGAAACTAAGGCTATTTTCACATTCGGCTTCAATATTTTTTTAATAACCGTTTCCAGACTACGTCAATCCAAAAGGCTGATTTTCTAAACCCACCTAATCTACAAACAAACTTGTGACCAAAACTATTTCAGCAAGTTAAATACCACAGGGCGAATAATCTGTCAATTAAATACGAATTTTACAATAAATTTACTTTATTCTATTTCCTTATGTTTTTTAGTTATCTATATACAAAAAAAAAAAACCGCTAATGACAACAGTAGTTAATGATCCGGGAAAACATCTTTTTCAAAAATTTTCTCTTATATTCTCAGCTGGTCAAATGTATTGCAATTCGCTCTGCCTGGAATCTAGTTTTCCTAGGCTTAAGTGATATCACACCTCGGATAAACCGGACCCTTCTACTTGTACTGGAATCGTTCAAGAACCGCAAATAAAGTAAATATTTGACGTTGTTTATCACTATTGTTCATGAAAATTGTGTTTCATGTTTCAGAAAGTTTTCTAATTTATTAAAGGAAGCGATTGAATCTTTCTATTTGCTATGTTCAAACAGGATAAATTTTAAGATTGATTTTTTTTCTCTTTATTTACAGACTTAGTTATTACGGTGATAATAAGCTGTTTGCAGCTAAGATCTGCTAATTTATATTTTTGATCTCTTTCAATTCTAAATATCGATTTTGCTCAACTCATTTAAGGAATACATCCATACATATATTAATATCCCAAGCAAAAACAAAAAACAAACAAACAAAAAAGTGTTTGGTGGAACTTCAATCTGAACAGAAATGTTCCTTAAGTTCTAAATACCGATCTTTAACAGGGTTTAACAGAGTGCAGTCGTGTGCTGAGTAGGCGAATCAGGCGTGGGGTTTTCAGTCGTACAACTTGCTGGAAAAGTTTCAGAAATGTTTTACATCAGGAAATTATTTTCCCTACCATCGTCCACTATTAATTACATGTTGGCAATAGAATCAGCTGTGAAGCTACTCGAGTTTTTTTACACTTCTTCTACAACTCAAGAACTGTCTGAAGATACTTTCTTATCCGGAATTCAGGTTAGCTAGGAAGTTGGCGGTCGAGGTGATTAAGGAAAGAGCTTATTGGTACAAACACTGCCTCTCAAAGTGGCGTGACGGCTCTCTTTCCTGCTCTCAAGTCTATGATTAGACCAATTCGTCTAGAACAATCTGAGTCAGACGATCGCCTCAGACCGATTCCTTTAATACAGGGTTTCGTTAAGCGAATACAAGGACCAGGTTACCGACCTCCTGATTACATGATCTTAATTTAACTGAAACGAGCTGCTTGCTCAAGCTAAGAGGCAAACTTTTATTCCTAAATTTCAGACCATGATTTGAAAAGCAATTCGGAGCTGGAGATGTCAACTTCGCAATTCTCACCCAAAAGATTTGTATCATTTCCTGGGAGAATGCTCACTTTTGGAAGAATTTTGCTTATATTATTTTAATAAACACGTTCTCTCCAGGGCCGACATAATTTATTTTTTTATCAGACCAAGAACATCTTCGCGCTATGATCAAATACGCCCGCCTAGTTTTTAATATAGTTAACTAATGCAAATAAAATTTAAGAAAGAACAAAACTATTAAGTTAATCTCACTTGACGTTAACCACAACGTACCTTAACGTTCTTGCAGTTGCTTCAGTCACAGCGAAAAAAGGCACTCTTCTTTTATCAAATGTCCAGTACCATTTGGCAAAGGTGCCAGCAAGAATCAGATCTGATAGGCCGGAAACGAACCAAATGCCCCAGAAGAAGCCAAAAGCGTTAAATAAATGTAAATATGTAATAACAGAATCGGATTCCATCTTATAAAATCGACAACCGGCTGAAGTACAAGGAGCTCCAGGAGAATTCTGATTATGGCACCATTGTTGGAATAACTTTGGATCACATATATCACCGTTATTCAAATTCTGAAATACACAAACTTTTAATAAATAATAAAACACTTAGTTTCTAGTTAAATACCAGTAATTCTTTATTACGTGATACCAGCCCTTTAGTCTTCACATGGATCGATGAATGTATTCATTTTGTTTTATTTTCGTAAAATATTATTCAACTTTTATAGATTCCTTTTTTTCCATGTATGAAGGTCTTAAATTTGCAGTTCATTAATTTTGGATGAAATTTAAAAAAAAAAAATCTCCTCTAAATACCAGGATGAATTCTTATATCGATAAGAATTTACAGTTTCACGTAGCATATAAGCAAGCTTAGGTTGATAGTGCAGTTGCGACTTTATAACAAAAAAATGTGTCGCATACATTTTAATAACCAGTGCTATCAATTTGATGCAGATTTAACTTGTCCTCTCTGCCAATTACAAGCACCAAATGACTTATTTCACTTTTTATTTAATTGCCCGGCCTCATCATCACACAGGACTAAATATTTAGAAAAACATTTTTCTGCAACCCCAGACTACGATAAATTTATTTCATTATTAAGTTTTTCTATTAATACGTCGGAAGAGAAAATAAAAGATATATACTTGTTTTGTACCGAAAGTTTTAAGTTGAGAAATTCTTTATTATCTTAATGTTATTGGTTTATTATTGTAACTTCAAGAAATCTCCTGTCTCTCTCTTTCTCTTTATTTGTAATTCTGCTTTTTTGCTTGTTTTTCTGTTTTTTGTTTACTTGTTTTAATTCATGTACATAAGTAACATACTACTATTTTGTTAGGTAAGGAAAGTGTTCTAATTTCAATTTATTTTTATTTTTACTTTAATTAATTTTGTATAATTATAACAAAAGTATTATTTTATGTAATTCTCCATATGTAGCCAACTCCCTCTGTATGCCTAACGGCATAAACAGAGTAAATAAATAAAATAAATAAATAAAGTTTCACGTAGCATAAAGTTTCAAATTGGCGAGGAATCGGTCCAAATAAAAACAACTCGTCTTTTGTAAGACTGTAACAGATCTTAGTACAGCTGTAAGATTACTTTTGTTACAAAATGATGCACAAAAAAGTATATTGGGCCACACATTTTCGAAACCTCCCTAATTTTGAATGGAAAAATTAATTATTAAAAATGGAGGTTATGTTGCCGATGTTAAGATTTAGAAATTAAATCTGAGGTGTTGCATAACAGTCCAAATCAATTCGTTAAAACTGCAGAATGTACACGTTTCCGTACATTACATTTGTAATTTTTGGGAAGCGTAGAACGCTAGCAGTTAATAGTTTTGAGATTTAAAGAAAACGAGACATTTATGTATCAACTTTGAGAGCAAAAAGCTTATGTTCCTAGATATTTCCATAGGTGGTTTTGTTTATCTCAAAGTAACATTTTAGAAGAATGATAATCAGTTGCATAAACAATAAATATCAAGCTCTAGATAAAGATCCAGTTACTAAAATGCTAAGAGATCCAATTGGAAAAAATGGCGCAATCAAAATGAAAATTTTTGGATACTAGCTGTGAAACTTGAAATGACTTTCATGAAAGTGGACTTTATTAAGAAGGAGTTCTGGGACGTAATGCTTCCCCAAAAAGTCCTTTTATTATGATGAAATTAAGCGATAGTTTGCCAGTAAGTTAGTGTTTTTTCTACTTGGCATTTCAACTCCTAAGGGGTGTACTGCAATAGTTCAAATTATTGACGTGTGAACCGATTTACATGAATTGTCGTTCGATACGAAATGGTATGTGGATATAGCTTTTGTGGATCTTAATGTCTACTCTCATTAGAAAGGGAGTTCGCCCCTCTTAAGTAAGGCCTTTTTTAAAATATTATCTATTATTTAAATATTAATGATAAGTTAATACAGTAAAATTACTCAAATGATATCAATGAAGTATTAATGAAATGATGGGTACTTGTTGATTTGTGTACCTTTTAGCGTTTAATCAACTCTTATACTTATCTTTTCAAACTGTAAGTTTTTGTTAAAGAGATTAATATATCACGAAATGACACATTTTACTTGTAACAAATAATAAAAACTGATAAATATAAATTCTAAAACTTGAATTAAATACCTCATACTTGTCATTACATTTACACATGACATCCATTCCGTACGCTTTATATATTTGGGTACCAATTGAAAATAAATGGAATGCAATAAAGAGTACCCATATTACTACACCACATTTAAGGCACCATGGTATTAGCGGGAAGAACAATGATGAAAGGACACTACAGACTGCTCTGAAATTTAAAAAAAAAGACATTAAATATCACGGAACATCCCTAACGATGAATCAACAAATTTAAACATATACACGCACTTGCTTCCTTCTTTTATAAGCGTTATAGCTATTGCTATTCGTTTCCTTAAAAATATGATAAGGATCAAAGCAATAAGTAGTAATATTCCTAATATGATTGTAAGAGCAAGCCATAACTCTTTTACATTCGCTAAATTTTCCAGTTCTCCCTTTAACATTTTCCCAGTAACTGGTGTTGGCTCATTATCTCTTAAATAGATATATCTTTTTACACAATAAACAGCCCCTGTAAAATAAAATCCAGTAATTATCAATTTGTTAAAAAAATATATATATGTATAAACAAAAAATAATAATAATTACCAGTTAACATTAATGCTAAGACTGCCAAAAGCGACAGCCACGTCATTATGCCAGCAATCCATCGTAACAGAATGATATATACTAAACTCACAACAATGGTTACAATAAGGGCAATAACAATATGTCTCCATGTTTTTAATAAATCATCCAAAACTTTGGTTCCAATCTGTAAATAGAATATTATTCCTAAAGGTTATTGTTTTACTTTAAATACTTTGAAATATTTCGTGCAGTGTGTATTATTGTACTAATGCAAGTTTCAAAACCAAAAAAACAAAAAATCCAAAAGTTTGCTTATATTGATGGATACCTCATTAATAGAAAATGTTGTAATGTGCTCTGTAGAATTTGTTATTACTTCTAAAGCGAAAGGCAAACCCGTGTCCTCTAAAAATTGGTATGAACTTGACAAATCTTCATGTGATGGAAGGCAAAAATAGTTTACTGAAACATACATTCCATGCCCTAAACCTTCATAAGTACATGCATTTTAAGTTTAATAAATCCAAATACAGTAAATGAACACTATAATTGGCCAAGCTTTGTAATTAACAAAAGATGCTTATGCTTAACTGTATAAAGTTGTGATATTTCATTCACTATTGATAATGCAAAATACATACAACTACTTATTGAAAATTAAGTACAGATTTTTTTAACAAGAAGTTGTTTGGTTCGTAATCAAAGATTTAAAAAGTGTAATTGTACCTATTAATTTAAGAATATTAAATTCATTCATATTTTTTCTTTATAAAAATATATCTATAGTGAGAGAACACTGTTCTGAAGCCAGCGGTGCACTGTGAAGGCCCTGGACGAATGAACCTAGATTTTGACCAACTTTAATTTCAAATATATTTGTACTTTCAGTAATGTTTCAATAAACACACCAAGACCCATCCCATACCCTTTCGACCTTTTACTTACCGAGAAGTTTGATAAAGGTTTGAAATACATTAGATGACTATAATGATTTGAAATAAGAGGAGATGCAATGAAAGTATATCCATAACTTTGGGCTCTCCTGTGCTTAGTTCAGGAAAGTGAGAGGAAAATGAGTGTGGTATGAAAAAAACATTGTGTTAGACGCTTAGTAAGAGAAATACAAAATTTGGTATCCTTAGACCTGGAGCTGGTATTCCGCAGGATTCTTGTAATAAAAACCTGCAAGGAATTCATTGTAAAGTGAAGAGGAGAAAAGCTTCTTTAGCACTAATATAATAAGTTCTTCAACTCACTTTCTGCAACTTACATTCGTATTCCTTATCATTGCCCCAAGATTTTGAAAAAACCAAGCCAGCTCAAATAATTCAAATGAGGATGATTAGAGAACCAAATGCAAGTGACCTAGCACATCTATTTGGACTAAATGTAGGGTAGTAAAGTAATGGTATAAATCACTGTTATATGTAACTAACTTTAGCCTGTTACACTATCCAAGGAACCTTGGGGCTGAACTAAGGAAGTTAAATATGAGAGGGATCTCGAAATCAGCTGTTGAACGTTCACACAACTCCCGATTAAATTATAAATGCATTTTTCTATATTATTTCATTAAAAAAAAAAAAATTTAGAAAAACTCCTAAAATAATACTGCATCTGAATTCTGAATGGTGCACCTAGTTCACAACAGTTCTGCGTCTGGTTGCTTTACGTTGCAATCGGCTAGGCCTTTAGGTGAATGTAGCTGTAATATAGGTAGAGGTGATAGAGCAAGCACAACTGAACTACGACTGACTTTATTTTGTAATAATGGTGATACAATAATATGTAGAGTGGAGAGGGAAACTAACTACTTTATTATGAAGTACATTACATCTCCGCCCTTTTTAACAATGTTAAAAATTGAAATTATCATTATAAAATTAACTTAAATTTCTTTAATCTTTTAATTAAAATTGTAATAATTTGATTCTTTTATTATTTTTATTTATATTTTTTATTTCTTCTGGGTTTCAAACTTGCTTGGCTTGACGACTGGTCTGCCAGATCTTGTATGTGAGGGAGGATTGAAAATCTCTGGTGATGTGACATTGAAACGAGATTCTGAGTTAGAGTCACCTTCTTCTTCTTCCTTCTTCTTCTTTTCTGGATCTTTCATCTCTACTGGAATTGCAGTTTGAACGTTTTTATAAAACGTTTCTATATCCGTTTCTTCATCATCAGTATCATCTTCTTCGCTTTCTTCATCATCAGTATCATCTTCTTCGCTTTCTTCATCATCAGTATCATCTTCTTCTTGAGGAGTCCTTAATGGCTTCAGGAATCTTCTATTCCTTGTTAACATTCCACCATCTTCTAGTAAGACTTTGTAACTTCTGGGACTAGGTCCTTCTGCATTTACTTTCCCTTTCAACCAGTTTTTGTCTCTGAACATTCGAATTCGTTCACCTTTCCGAAAAGTTTTAAGTGGCTTGCTACCTCTATCATAATATTCTTTTTGTATTGCTTGATTATTTTTTAACGATTCGATTACTCTTTGTTGCGATATTTTCTTAGGGTTCAGCATCTTTGGAGAGGTGGGTATGTTGTCGCGCAATTTTCGCCCCATCAATAACTCACTTGGTGATCCAATGTTATTATTTGGGGTGTTCCGAAATTGTAGAAGTGCCATACATACATCTTTGTTGTCGTGGAGAGCTTTCTTTATTATTTTCTTAACTGTCTGCTTAGCTATTTCACCGACTGCGCCGTGTAATATATGTAGAGGTGATAGAGCAAGCACAACTGAACTACGACTGACTTTATTTTGTAATAATGGTGATACAATAATGTGTAGAGTGGAGAGGGAAACTAACACTACTTTATTATGAAGTACATTACAGTAGCAAGAAACAAAAAACATTATTTAATGTCTGCACGTTGTTACAGTGACTCCTACACTGCCAGATGCACTTTGCGATTGCAAACAGTACGAAGCCCTTAACATGAAATTCCGTTTTATTTTACTCAATGAATTTGAAAAATTCAACCCAATTTTATCTGTGTTAGATTCATGAACAGTGGCTTAGAACATTGTTTGGTAAGGGATCACTCTACAATTTTCTTTAAAGGCGGCCAACTGAAAAAAATGTGGAGTTCGATGTTCTAAATAGTATGCTGGAAAATTGTTTTAAATTAATATAATAGCTCTACGTGTAAATAGTTTGTAATTTAAAGAAATATGTTGAACAATTATGGGACAATTTTAGGGAAAATCTAATTTCTATTCAGAAAAGTAACACTCCTGGACAACCAGACACATCGCCTTGCTACCGCATTACAAATCTTTTGGAACTTTTAAGATTGGAACTATTCTATGCAAGAAGGCCTTGTCATAAAACTGCCTTCTGCTATCTTCCAGAGTCCCGCTACCGATAAACATATACGTCGTGTGAGGTACGTGTGGACGAGTGGATTAATTGTTTTGTTAAGTACGGAATTGTTTGTGCAATTAGGTTAAAATACAACTTGTCAACCTCAAAAATCAAGCAATTGGAAGCACATGCTCCAATGTATTATACGTTAGAAGTTTAGTGTAAAAACCACTACTATCTCAATGCCTCAATCACCATTGGGTGGATGTGAAAAAAACCTTTATTATAAATAAAAATATTGAAAAAGTGAAAGTCAATTATTTTTCTGTTAATGCAAAAATGTTATCGAGAAAAACGCTAAACAACAATCTAAAGTTGGTGAAAGCAGAAGGAAAGTTGTAATTAAAGTAGAGTCAATCTAAAAAAAAGTAAAAGCAGTGTTAGAAGATGCAAAATTCAAACTTCAATCAGTGCTAAATACATACGATGCTGTGTACCTCGTAATATCGATCATCTCCATCTGAATAGTTTCTTAACCAATCACGCAGCGATAATACAAACCGAGAAAACTCACTCGGAAAAGTATTCCAGTTTAAATCCTTGAAATTTCCAATGTAACCTAAACACCGTCCATGAACTGCCACAAATTTACCAATACTTATATTACTTTGATTTATTCAATTATTTTAACAATCCCTAATTATTATTATAGTGATTACATTTACGTCAGCGTTTCTAATTTGTAGATATTAACTGTTATTTTAATTTAAAAGAAAAAAAATTACGTTGACGATTTGTTATAACTTATTATTGCAACAATTATATTTCTATAAGATCGTTTTGTTTGGAGGAAGATGGAATAGAATATTCAGAACGCTGAGGTCGATTTCAAAACTTTATGAATGGCTAATAAAGTTATTACATTTATTTGTCTATTTCCATTAAATGACTAAATTTTCTCGCTAATCCTTCTTCTAATTTATTATTTGCCCTCTCACTCAAATTTCCAATTAAAGAAAGTGCTCTTTGAACTGATCATCGTTTTTATTGTGACCGATTCATTAATCAATTTCATTGCAAATTTCTTTCTTGAGTTAATATATTGTGACAGTTGCACTTATAATAAACACGAGATTGTGTGGCATGTAATTCTGTGTTAGTAATTACTGTTAACAAATATTTTTAATCATTACCATTAGAATCTACGTATTAGATCTACTTACTTTATTATTAGAATTCAAATATTTTTTTTTAATTTAACTGTTTATATTACTATTGTTACATATTATTTATTATTAATTTTGTATTATCATATTTTGAATTCAAGGATCACCATCATCTGAGTGATGAGTCCTAAGTTTTTTTAATATACTTTTATTTTAAAGAAAAATTATGATGAACTTTAAAAAATAATAATAACAAAAGTGAAAAAAATTATTAAATAAAAGTATTTAATATACAAAGATAATAAGAGAGCGATAAAGATATTATTCATGTTTGACTAAACTACTAGCAAATTTTAAAAGAAATCTGAGATATGAAAATTAAACCAAAAGGAAAGAATCAACTATTTTTTAATTTTCCGAAATTACTAAGATAGAAAATCACGCTTTAAAATATGAGAATCAAAAATTAAACGTCAAGTACGCGCATAATTAAGTGACCTCGGCTGAATGCGATTATTAAACTTGGAAAAATTCGTAAACCTATAATAATTAATATTGGTAACGAATTTAAATATGTGATTAAAATGATCACCCTTCTATCGTTCTACATTATCTTTTAACATACTGTTAGGCACTTAATTTCGGCAACAGGTGAAATATACGCTCAATTTTTGGTTAAATTAGCAATAATGAACATAGATTTCAGTGTGAGGCTAGCGTTTATTATTAGTTAGGAAAATATTATTAGTAAAGTATGTGCTTCTGCCCCTTCCTCAACCACTACACCTAATTTTATAGTTGGGCGATAAACTCGCGTAAAATAAATAAGTATTACTTCATTGTTTTTTAAAATCTAAATTAAACTGCAAAGTATTTAAGTAAATTTTACTGTGGATCGATAGAAGAAGCGAGCTGAGAATTGTTGGTAGATGTTATTTCATTTTTCGGATACTAAGTAATCTTGGTAAGATGATGTATGCTCTTTCTATTCGATTCGAAAGAGCATTTCTCCACTTTTTGTTTTTGTACTATAGGTACTTATTTGAAAATAAAATTTTGAATACTGGTAACAAAAACTGATAAAAATCATCATCTGACCAAGAGTCGATTAGCTTAACTAAACACCGAAACAACCAAGCTCAAAATGATCTTTTAGAGATTTGAAAAATTATACATGAACGTGCCATAAAAGCTAAGTATACATCCAAAAACCAACCAGGGCTGCTGGAGATATACCAATCGGCGCAGTGTCCATCATCAACGCTCGCTTTCAGTTTTTCCAATGTGTTAATACTTTTCTTTACATTTTCGTCTACACAAATTAAATTTTCTTGGACATCATTTAAATTGAACTGTTTAGCACCTTGTATGTAAGGTTTAGAAGACCAAGAAATTTTTGGACATCCTTCCACACATATCTACAAAGGATAGTAATAAAAGTTAGTAAATAATAATAGATAAATAGATAAAGAAATAAGCACTATCTAAACTTTTTTACCTGGGGAGTATCACAGCCATTTAGGAGCACTTTGGGTGAGGCGCACTTCGACAGATCAAAAAAGAAAAGATATTTTTTATCAATCACTTCTGAGTCTTCACCACACCTTCTACCCTGAGAATCCACAGGGTTGAACAGTTTAGAAAGACTTCCATTTTTGAAAGCTGAAAAGAAAAAACGTAATGATTAGTATTAATTTCAATCCCTAATTGATTTACGCGCTATGTTAGACTTGCATAGGCATGTAATTATTTTAGGAGATTTTAATGCAAAGCATATTGCTTGGAATTGCTTTTGTAACAACAGAAATGGAAAATCTTTGATTGAATTATCATTCAAATACAATTTTGCGATTGTAACACCAGACAAACCTACCTTCTATCCGGATCGTCCTAATGCACGGCCGAGTGTCCTTGATCTAGCATTAATCAAGAATTTTCCATATCTTATAGAATCTCACACCCACTGTGCCCTTTCTTCTGATCACAATCCAGTTATTCTCAATCTAGGTGGAAAAATGAGTCTGCGCCAGCCCAGACAGGTGTTTAACTATAGGGACGCTGACTGGAGGAATTTTAGGTCGTTACTTGATGAACAGCTATCGATTAATCCCCCTATATCTAATTGCAAAGACATTGACCAACTAGTTGGAACACTTCAACAAGTAATAATAGACGCAGCTAACAAATCCATCCTTACATGTACTGTAACAAACAAATCGCAGCAGTTGCCACTGTCCATCTTGTTCCTAATAAAAGTAAAGAACCTTGTCAAGAAGGCCTTCTCTAAACATCGTCTTCCCTGGATGAAGAACTTACTAAACAAGCTCATAAAGTATAATTCCCAGATTTTATTTATTCATAGAAATTCTTCATGGAACAAAATGCTCTCTAAACTCTCTCCTCACGACCCTAAGCTGTACAAACTTATCAAAGCCATGCGCACCAAATCTACTGTCATCCCTCCACTTTCATTAAATAACAATCTACACAATATTAACCAGACTCTTATTCCTAATAATTATGCATACAGTCCTCAACAAAAGGCCGACACACTAGCAGATTTCTTTGAGAAAGTGCACATTATGAATTCTAGCTTAGGTGTTCCTACCTTTACCCGTAAAGTAATCTCAGTCGCTAAAAATTATTTCACTCCACATCTAAAACCTGATGAATGTATCTTAACAACACCAAAAGAATTAGGAAGAGAAATAAGAAGATTAAAAAATAGCAAAGCCCCCGGCATAGACGGAATAAATTCCAAAATTATGAAAAACATTTCCAAAAAGTGTCTAATCCACCTTACTAAAATAATTAATCACATTATTATGTTCGGCTACTTTCCTGATATATGGAAAATGGCAAAAATTATTGTCATTGCTAAACCTGGTAAAGACCCCTCTTTAACAAGCAGTTATCGGCCAATCTCCTTACTTCCTTGTCTTAGTAAGCTGACTGAGAAAATTATTTTAAGAAGACTCACTTCATTCATTGACAGTAATTAAAATCTAGGTTTTACTCAATTTATTTAGGAAAAAAATTAAAATTTTACATTAAGCGGCCAAAGAAAATGTTTTGGTTCAATCTTTATTTTTATATCATCTTTCTCGCAATGATTTTTTCAAGAAGCTACCCTATTCGCCGGGATAATGAGTCAAATAAAGACGTACAAGTATTGCACTTTACTGGTGCACTTACTGGAGGCATTTTGTCAGAGACAAACTACCTCCAACAGAAAAGTTTGCCTTTAAAATTAATTTAATTTAAATTACAGTTAATTTAGTCTCAATAAGTCACCAGTTCTAAATAATCATTGCCCTATTCATAAAAAAGGAGACTAGATGAAATGAGGAAATTGCCGAGTTATATCTGTTCAGTTTGAAACCTATCAGGTCTGGAGATTATTGCTAAATCATCCAGGAAGATGGATCCAGAAAGAATTAAGAAAATATCAATTCGAATTCTGGACTGAGAAATCCAAAGTAGATCTTTCTGTATCTTTTCTGTAAGAATTACACTGGAATAATGTCATGAATATAATCCTGCTTCATTTTTTCACGGATCTCACGCAAGACTTCGACAGTTTGAACCGAAATGGAACTTTTTATTGTGTACTTCAATTGGAATTCCCAACGAGGCTAGATTAAAATAAAGCATGAGCTTTTGAGAAGCGTTGTATTCTTAATTAAGTGGTTTCTCTGTAACAAGGGGGTTAATTTAGAAAAGACCACAAGGGCAACAAAACGTGGAGAGACTATTTATGCTGAGTCAAAGTTTTTTCGATCGGAGTCGACTCTCTAATAAGTTTTTAAGGGAATTACAATTTTTATTTATTTTCTTTATTTATTTATTACATACTGCTTTTGGGGCTTATATAGGTTTACATAGTTTTCTGGGTCAGGTAAAGCTGTTGCAATATAGTTGTTTAATTTATATGACCGGAAAGGCTCGAAGACCTGGCAGGAGAAAAGGAAGTGCAGTAAGGAGTCTGAAAGGTTATTTTTACAAAGAGTGCATATATTGGAGCTATCAAAGACATAAGTACAAGAGTTGAAATAGATTTTTGTTTTATTGTGGTTTGCTAATCTAAGCTGGGATATTAAGCGAATTTTTTTTATGGAAATAAGCCAAGATAGATGCAGTTCATTGCTGCCCAGACTACTTATGTGACGGTACAAAATATTGTATTTACATCGGTCAATTACATAGGCGATATCTCTACTTAAACAGTCATTCCAAAGTTGTTTTTCTAAGTTTTTAATTTGAGATTTAAGAATAACGGGATCTCCCTGCATGAAATCTAAAGTACCTATGGAACTCAAAATTGATTTAAACTGGGTAACCCAGTTGTATTGAATTTTATTAAACGGAAGAGTTTCCCTAGCGAGAAGAGCGCCAAAGCAGATACGAGGCAATCGAGTTGGGGGCATCCCAAGTATATTTACTGCAAGGGTAACCATACTTTTAAATATTCTAACTTTTAAAGGGACAAGTCCATATTCCAGACGCACAATACTATTTGGCGTAAATTTACTGACATTATAAATTTGTTTAATAAACTTCAGCTGTACTTTCTCAATTTCATCGAAGTAGTTAAATGCCCACAATTCTCCGGCATATAACAAAGTAGATCTAATTAAAGCGTGCAATAATTTATCTCTAACTTAAGGGAATTACAATAGCGAAGCCAATTATCTTGGGTTAGATTAAACGAAGCAAATACAAAACGTGTAAAGACTACGAAAAGAATCCCCCGAGAAGTAATACAACTTTAGAAGTCCAGAACATTGAAAAGTTCAAAGTTTCAAGCATCTAGATGATGTTAGCGCGAACTGAAACGAAAACAATATAACATAAGGATATCAGGTAATAAATAAGTAGGTAATAAATGTTTCGAGGCATTGCAGAAAGTTTTGGTTTCAAACCGGTGCCTAGGAAAGCTAAGTAGATAATGTACAAAGCAGAAGTAACTCATGAGCTAAACTGGACACTATCTAAATAAATGAGACGAACGTCTGCTAGGAATTTGGGAAGTAAGATTTTGAAGATGTTTGGTCCAATGAAGGCGATAGAAGGTGAGATTGCTAGGTCACCTAGACAGTACTGAGGAAGGGAAGAAAGCTGTTCTCTAGTCCACCAAGGGCGAAAAGGAAAAGAGGGTCTTGGTTGCGAAGGCTAGATGAAGTAGAACAGGTCTTCGGGAGTGGGATCGTCGAAAAGAAATAAAAAGAGTAGAGGAAAGGAGTTGAGGACGCTAAGGATCTTAAAGGGACTAGAGAAAGACGTTGAAAAGAATTATAATTATAGAATCAGTGCACTTTTCTTTTTTTTTACTTTATGTTGCGAATGGTGAAGAAGAGACTTTTGAAACTAAGGCAGGAGTTTGCAGTCAGCATTTCTAGTTTAATAAAACTGTTTGAGGAACAGGGTTCCAGGCCCTAAACCTCAGACATTAGTGCCCGAAAATAATAATTTAAATAGGAGGAATGAAGTTCCATTAGAATACCACGCTCTTACGATTTATTTCTAAGAAATATGATTGATAGTACATACCATAAAAAGCAATGAATGCCCAAGCTACAAGGAAGACTATGAATAGTATTAAAAATATAATATCAGTGCACGACCTTCTTCTTTTTGGTCCTTGGAATTCCGGATCATATTTCAAAGGCGCACCTAAAAAAAAGACTTATTTATTATTCAAGCTCAAATAAATAGTAAAAATTGTTCCAAAACAAAATTATTAAGTATAAATAAATAAAACGTGATACACTCTAAACGTTACAACAATCAGTGCGCTTCAACGCTCCTGCAACCCAGTGGATCGTGCCTAGAGAGAACAGAAATGCGAAGGGAAATATAACTTTACACCACCAACAAGAAACACACTGAGGATCAGTCCTTCTTGGTATTATTCTTAGCAAGTTAAAACAACCTGAAGTAAAGTAATGCCTATTTTTTTCAGGCAGGCCTTACGTCCAACTGCCAATTAGAAGTTGTATACGGAGTCTCGCCTCTAAACGCTCGGCTACTGTATCCTAAAAAATTACACTTGTGCCTTTGGCTAGAGGGTCATTCCATGACAAATCAACACAAAAAAAGACCATTTTTGACCTCACCATCTCGGATTTTCTTGAAATTTGGCACATGTGTACTATTGGTATAGACTTGGAAAAATATGAAATTTTATTGTGATATGTCAAATGGTTTATGAGTTACAGGGCTGTAAAGTTGCCAAAAATGGGCTGAAAAACAGGGAACCCCGTGTTTTTGAATTACTGTAGAAGCTTTCCTAATTGAGCTACAGACTTGGGATTGGTGTCATTTTATAGCATATATAATGCCCTTTCCTGTGGTATGCGACACCATATGGGTTAGGATAAATAAAGTTTGTTAAATTTAAAATTTAAATTTTAAATTTTTTAAAAAGTACATATTTTAAAATTTTAAAATTAATTCCGTGAATAGCTAGTAGTGTTATGAATCACTGGGCAAAATATTAATTTGGGACGACAATGGCTTCATTGTTAAAAAAATTTAAGACTAAAGCTCCTTTTCATGGAAAATATATTTTAATAAAATTAAAGTAATAAATAAATTGAAAATAGTAATAATGAATCAATGAATCATAATTAATAATTATTAAGATTTAAAATATTGATTTTGAAATCATTTTTAGAATTAATAATTATGATTACAGTAATTAATCATATTAATTATTATTAACTAGCTGTACCCGTTCACACGTTGCTGTGTTTGAACAAAAAGGCAGTTTTGATACCTCAAACATAATTTATTAATGACCAAATGTATACAATACATCGAAATGAAAATTAACAATAAAATTACCCCTACTTCAGAGTACAGTAGTGTCCTTGCAAAGGTATCATTTCTACATAATGTGAAAAATTCAGTTAATGTTGTTGGAGGTGGTGACATTGCTCTTGCACGTATATTTTCTGATGTAAAATACACACGCTGTCCATTTTCAAGATGTACAGCTAAATGAACAACCGTTGAATATCGTTCATGAATGGAAAATGATATACAGGTAATACGCCATACAGCCTCATTGCTACTTATGAAGCGTCCCAGTTGATATTGGGTGACTTCATCGTTAGATGCAGTTGTATTTTCCACTCCAAACACTGCCATATCGCTTCCTTTGTTCACTTATTTGCAAATATATTTTATAGCTTTCACTGAATTGCAGTACTCAACATTTATGTGTGCGTTATGCGTTTTTAGTAGTAATGGAGAATATGGTACTACCCAACGATTATCAACGTCAATAGTATTGTTGAGTACTTTTAGTTTAATGGATTTTCCACCATCTTCGGTATAATTTATTCTCGTATTAATAATTGCAAAAAACTGTTTTTCATGGTTTTCATGGTTACACTTTCAACAAATATTACTAATTAAATGTTATTTTGATATTTTTGGGATATTTGTTCGGGTGCACCTAGAGCCCCAACTCTGATTTAAAAAAAAATTCCAAAAACCTTCCCGGGGATATACCTAATAATTTCCCAAATTTTCACGGCGATTGGATGTATGGTTTTTGAATCTATCGAGTACAAACAGACACACATTCATTTTTATATATATAGATTATTTTAATGAAATTATGCAGTTAATCAAATTATACAAAAATAATTCAATTCAATATCTTTGTTCAAGAACAGTCTTCTTTGGCTGAGATAACAGCCTCATTAAGTTGGTTTAGGTCGGCAAAGGGCCTTGTGATGGCGTAGGGGGTTCGGTAAAGAGACTGACAGCTCGTGCCAGTTTGCAACGACCCTATGAAAATCAAATCTAAACTTCATTACAACTTTTTGAGTGGGCAGTAGAAAACATCACCAACATAGACTTTGCATATTCAACCCAGGAAGACTATGCTGAATCTGAGTGTTTTTTAAAAAATCGGTTTGCTCAAGCATTGGCTATTAAAGGAACACAGCAATACCATGCTTTCATTCCCTGAAGTAAATCCAAAATATTGGTTAAAAACTTTTCTATGAACTCAGAAGCTTGCGAAATGGAAGTTTCAAAATTCCCTGATAAACTAAAATTAGCCGACATATCAGGTTACGTCAGTGTAGTCTATAAAGAAACTGGTGGCTTGGATATGTTTTAGAGAAAAATGAAGAACTTGATGAAGTAAAAGTAACTTTTCTTCATCCAGCTGGACCCTCTAAATCATCTCGTATCCAAGAAATGCTGATATTCTTTGGGTCTCAGTAGTGGATGTTTTGATAAAAATTGATCCTGTGACTCTGACTGGAAGAACTTACATATGTCCTTCTAGAAAGTGATGCATGTCAAACAAATGAAGCCTTTTCAAGCTTAAAATAATAAAGAGATCCTATTACTTAACAGTATGTTTTACTTTGGACTTATTAGTGCAATTATTATTAGCATTATTATATTAACATGAATTCAGAGTTGAATTAATCGGATTGGAGCTTTAGTCTTAAATTTTTTTAACAATGAAGCCATTGTCGTCCCAAATTAATATTTTGCCCAGTGATTCATAACACTACTTACTAGCTATTCATGGAATTTTTTTTTTTTTTTTTTAATTTAATTGCTATTCACAATCTACAAATAATAAAATTCGTAATAAGTGAATACGATAAAAGAAGTCTTCATGACTGGATCAACTTGCCCACCGGCAACACTCTCGCTGGAGTTTCTTACATTACTGGAGATTGTCACGAGGCCAACAGCGTTTCAATCGTCGTGGAGGACGATCTGGAATCGTTGTGGAGGCGAGATTTAGAACAAGAGGATTGGTACAGAATGGAAGAGAGTCAAAGAATTTTCTATACTTAGATTTAGATTCGTCACTTATGTATGAGATTTTGAGATCGTTATGGAGGGTAGAGTTAGACACATAAAATGGAGAATTCGTAATCTGACGGAGAATTTTTGATTGGAAGGACTGTATTCTTTGAGAATTGGAATGTTTGGTTGAACCCCACAGCTCAAGTCCGTAAGTCCAGATCGGTTTAAGTACGCAGTCGTATATTAGTCGTTTATGTTCCAGGGGTAGTTTGGATTGTCTGTCAATTAGTCGTAACAGTAATTTGTTTCGTCGGTTGAGTTCTAGTCTTTTCAGTTTAGTGTGCGGATTCCACGTTAGTCTTTTGTCGATGTACATCCCAAGGTAGCGAACTAAATTAGCAGAAGGAAGAGGAATTGAGTTAAAATTTAAAGTGGGACAAGAATTACGACGCAGAGTAAAAGTTATTTGTTCGCACTTTTGAGTATTGAATTTGACTCTCCACTTTTTGGCCCAGGGTTCTAGTTTGTGTAGATGATATTGTAGATGAGAGGAGGCTGTAGTGGCGTCTGAGTTAGAAGAGAGAATAGCAATATCGTCAGCGTAAGTGCAGAGCAGTGTGTTTGAGTCAGTTGGTAGGTCAGATGTGTACACAGTATAGAAAAGCGGTCCGAGAATACTTCCTTGAGGTACACCAGCCCGTGCCAGAGAGTAGTCGGAAGAGGCAGATCCACAACTTATCTTAAAGAAGCGGTCGGTAAGAAATGATAGTATAATCAAGTAATAAGTTGATGGAAGAGCACTCTTTAACTTCCACAATAGTCCTGGGTGCCAGACTCGATCAAAGGCCTGAGCCACGTCGAGAAAGGCCCCACAGCAATATTGTTTCCGCTCCAGAGAGGAAGCAATGGCGTCTACTACTCTGTGACACTGGTGAATAGTGCTGTGCTGTTGTCTAAAGCCAAACTGATGTGTTGGAATTACAGTCGCAGATTCCAGAATAGGGTAGATGCGTTTAAGTAGAAGTTTTTCTAATATTTTTCCCATAATCGGTAGCAAACTAATAGGTCGGTAAGAGGTTGGAAGGTGTAAAGGTTTATTAGGTTTCGGTATCATTTTTATTGCAGAGAATTTCCAAGTTAAGGGAAAGTATGTTGTCCTGAGAACTGAGTTGTAAATGTATGTTAAGAAAACGATTGCTTTTTTTGGAAGATTGCGAAGAATTTGTGCTGTTATCAAGTCGTATCCTGGAGATTTTTTGTACGGTAGGGATTTTATTAGATGTTTAACGTCAGACGGAGTGAATGGTTTTGGTGGTAACGAGAGTGTGAGAGGGATGTCTAGGTCTGCTATGACGTCAGTGCTGTGTGACTCATCTTGAATATCTGGGTGAGGAGTGAATATGTTAGTTAAGTAGTTCTTAAATTCTGTCGCTGTTTCATTGTCGGTAATTGTCCAAGATCCGTCGTCACGTCTAAGGGGAGAGGAGACAAATTTATATCTGAGAAGACGTTTGGTGGCTGTCCAAAGAGATTTGCGGTCAGATACCAGAGAGGTCACGTACTCGTCATACTTCAGGGATCTGTGTTTTTGAAGCTCTCGTTTTAGCTGTCTCGTCAGTCGGTTGAAGGTCAGCTTGTCACTCGGGTAGCGAGTGTGTTGCCACACAGCACGGGCTCTTCGTTTCTCTCTTATTAGCATTCTTATGGCAATAGGTACATTGTGTTGTCGAAAATTATTCTTTAGTGAAGTGCATCTGGTGGATTCGGAAATAGAAGTTTGAATGGAAATAGTAAGTGTCTGTACTGCGTTATCTATTTCATTTGGGGTTTTTAATGATGTTAACAGGTTCAGTTTGTTTGCTAAGGTAGTTTGGAAGAGAGTCCAGTCTACAGGCCCAGTGTTTAGTATAGGAGGTGGAGTGGGTTTGGGTACTACACTGAGTGTAAGGAGTACAGGGCTGTGGTCAGAAGATAAGTCAGTAAGTGTATAGATGTCTTTGTAAATGGACGTCGTATTAAAAGAGATGAAGATGTCCAGAATGTCAGGTAGTTTGGACTGTGCAGTAGGCCAGTATGTCGGTCGGTCTGGTGATAGAACATCGCACTGTTTCAGTGAAAGAACATCCAGCAGTGTGCGTCCCCGTGGATTGGATCTACGACATCCCCACTGAGGTTGCTTGGCGTTATAATCTCCTCCAGCAAGAAATTTAGGCCCTAGAGAGTGGAAGAAAGATTGAAAGTCCATTGCTGAAATAGCTTTATTAGGAGGTCAGTAAACTGCTGCTAGATTGAACCCTAGAGATTGGCAGTCTAGAGAAATGGCTGTGGATTGAATATATTCTCTCTGGTAGGGAGGAATTTGATGATGATTTAGAGTGCTTCTGACTAAAATAGCTGCGCCACCATGAGATGTGTCGTCTGGGTGATCAGTCCTGTACGTTTTGTATCCGGTTATGTAAAAGTTGGATTAATTTTAAAATTTTAAAATATATACTTTTTAAAAAATTTAAAATTTAAATTTAACAAACTTTATTTATCCTAACCCATATGGTGTCGCGTATCACAGGAAAGGGTATTCATTATATACGAGTATGCTATAAAATGACACCAATCCCAAGTCTGTAGCTCAATTAGGAAAGCTTCTATAGTAATTCAAAAACACGGGGTTCCTTGTTTTTCACCCCATTTTTGGCAACTTTACAGCCCTGTAACTCATAAACCAGTTGACATATCACAGTAAAATTTCATATTTTTCCAAGTCTATACCAATAGTACACATGTGCCAAATTTCAAAAAAATCCGAAATGGTGAGGTTCAGACCCCGTGTTGATTTGACATGGAATGTCCCTAGAGCACTCGTTGCGATCTATGATTTGCTACAGACCGAATCAAAACGAACCAGACTAAACATTCATTAGAGTGGTTGAATAAACTTTGGCAAGGAGTTCACATAGCTGGATTATTATAAGGAACATTAATTTTTTATATTGGTGGTCAGTTCGAATGAGTTGTACTGAACAATCTGATTGCTGAAAGAAAACAGATATTTGAAAGATATAGCCTACCGGAATAGTTTGGAAATGGTTCCACATCTTCTTAAGAAAGATCCAAGAAATTTCTGAAAGAAAATAACACACATCTTTTTCGAACCGGGCGTGTAACACGCAGATGGAATGTTTTGCACAAACTTTCAAAAACCATCTCCAAGAGCAATGATGAAAACATTTCAATGTAGGAAAAACTGCCAAGATTCCTCGATACAACTGAAGAGGTGCCCAGCTTCTTATGGAGCTGATAATTTTTACTAAACTCGAGAGAGAATGTGCGAAAAAATCAGATGGCATTAATAGCGAATAATTCAATTTTAAAAAAAGCTCAATATTTAAAGTTTCTAATCAAGAACTAGTTAGAAATTTTAGTGAAACTGGCTATTGGAAACGGAAAAGTAACTTAGATTATAACAGCACGCACAAATGAAATTACTTTATTTATAACCGAGAGCGATGTATGGAGAAAACAAGTATATCAACTAAAACAATGACCAGTATAGTGTATTAGTTCCAGAAATTCTGCAACTAATTTAGCTTTTTTTTTTTTTTTTTTTAAGGCAATGAACCTGGGTGGTTATTATGCCCTTTACCGCCGCCCTGTGGCAGTGCATATGCCTTGCCAACTTCATACACAACACTCTACCAGAACAACCACTTACGGAACTCCATTGTTAAAGCTATACACATAAAGTTAACTCATTCACACTATAAATTACATTAATACCTATAAACAATTAAACACAGTTATATATACATTTCTAAAAAAATTTATATACATGATTTTATATATTAATTTATTTTCCTATATATTGTTAATTAATTTAATTTCCTTCAAAAACTTTATTACGTTATCTATTCTCCTCTGGTCATTTGCTAAGGCTTCCTCCAGTGAGTTTGGAACACCGTGACGCTGTCTACATTGCTGATACTCAGAACACTCCACAAGTACGTGCTGCACAGTCACGGGTTCATTACATGAACCGCATGTGGGAGGGCTATCCTGATAGCTTCTTTTAGCTTCTTCGATTTTTAACTCCCTGGATGTAGGCATAAATAGAGAGGAATCTCGATGCATTGAAGCCATGCTTATAGCTGAATTTTGAAGTAAGAAATAGTCAACAATCTGACGAAGGATTCCCAAACTGATAATCGAAAATACAGGGTGACCAAAGTTATATGCTCCACCCACTTTTTTTTTTAACGGCGGGAAAATTCGAAAAAATAAAAAACACGTATTTAATCATTTTTAGTCTAGTTTATTTTCAGTGATTGACCCATTTTTTTAAACCCTTGTATCTCGAGATACAGCATCCAACTTTTGTTTTTCAAATGGAACGTTATATTTTTTGTTGCAGCACTTATGGTGGCGAAGTCAAGATCTAGGCAGGCTAGAAGTATTCGACGTTCAGGTTGTTTTTTCTACAAACGTTTAGGTGGAGTTATAGGAAATCAACTAATCGGCCCATACTTCTACAGAGAGAACTTAACTGGTGAAAGGTATCTAACTTTTTTTTAAGAGACATTTAGCCAGTTCTGCTTGAAGATGTTCATCTACAACGTCGGATAGATATGTATTTTCAACAAGATGGTTGCCCGGCGAGAGTGGTTCGAGGTTAGCTGGACAGAAATTTTCATTAAAAGTGCGTAAGGACTCATTGTCCCATCCAATGGCCACCTCGATCTCCGGACTTAACCCAAATGGATTATATTATGTGGGGATATCTAATAAATAGAGTGTAAAGTATCCTTAATCCCGTGGCTTCAGTCGATGATCTGACACGTCGAATTACTCTAGCCTGCCTAGATCTTGACTTCGCTACCATAAGTGCTGCTACAAGCAAAGCGTGGGAGTCCAGAGTTTTGGCTTGCCTATCCGTTGGTTGTGCCCAGTTTGAATAGATTCTTTAAAAAAAATAACGTAATTTTGACAGTAAACTGAAATTTGTTTTTCATATTTTAAATTACCATAACTTTTGAAAAACCTAACCGATTTCAAAAAAAAAAAAAATTGTTGTTTTTAGGAGCTCAAATACTACAAAAATATGCAACAAAAAATATAACGTTCCATTTGAAAAACAAAAGTTGGATGCTGTATCTCGAGATACAAGGGTTTAAAAAAATGGGCCAATCACTGAAAATAAACTAGACTAAAAATGATTAAATACGTGTTTTTTATTTTTTCGAAATTTCCCGCTGTTTAAAAAAAAAGTGGGTGGAGCATATAACTCTGGTCACCCTGTATATCGATTTCGTTTATAATATCGCCAACAAGATAACCCAACTTAATCGTTTCGTAGGGGGAAGAACATTGGATACCACATAAGATAAATGTTATACATTTATGTCGTACATCATATTTTTTCGCTCTTCAAGAAATAAATATTCTGTTGATATAAATGAGTGCTGGATTATTTATGGATATAGTCATTCATTAACTGTTAATTCAAATATCATTTTTCTGTATCAGAAGACCAATGAACGGATTTATCCAGTAAAAACTTGAAATCAATAGTATGGCATGTTCGTAAAACGTTCTTTATCCGTAATTAGAAAAGTAAAAGTGTCTTTATTGAATAAAATTTGCTTACATTGAGGGTGTTATGAGCTAATGTGTAAAAGTGTTCAAAAAAGAAGCATGCAACAAAGCACAACAACGAAGCTGAGATATTTTTAATTATTGAAAATCTACACATTTGCAGTGAGATTACGAAATGTTGCAAATAATCGTTGGAGCCTTAGTCCAATTGATTTTCTGCAAACTCCGTAGTACAATAACACATACTCGTTCACATCTTTGGTTTTGTTAAATACAATTTCAAAAAAAAAAAAAAAAAAAAAATGGATTTTCGGAGAAACAAAGGAAAACTCTAAATGTGTTTGACAATACAAAATACAGCTTTCTATCAATCTGCTTTCAAGGAGAATTAAAAGCTTTAGCAATTAAAATTAAGTGGGGTAGAATTTAGTACAAGTTTTAGAAGTTGTAAGAACTTTGACAGTACCACTAGAATGTTTACACCAGATTATTGCAGAGTTCTGAGGATTTCGAAACACCATCAATGATTTTCTTTAAATTAAGTAAACTAATCTTAGCGGAAGGCGCCAACTAAACTAATGCCGAGCGATTAGATCTCGAGCAATTTGTTTTGTGGCTGAGAAGTCCAATTCAGATCTGGCCCTCGAATTTTAGTTAATACAACATTTTAAGTATTTATAACCTAATTTTAAAGCTACCCGGATCTGGACTTAATATCTAAGGAATATGATTAATAAAAGCGTAGAGAGCGATTACTAAACAAGCTATGGATTCGTAATACTCGTAAATAAAATAAAATGTAAGTGCACGATTTTTGCTTTTACATCGGATAAATAAATGTTCTAGTAATACAAAGCCTAAATTCTAGAAGATTGTATTTACGAAAAAAGATCCATAGACCGGCCAATCTCACACACATATGTATTCTCAACAGGACCGGATTTTCCTACAGGCTAACTAGGCTTCAGCCTAGGGCCTCAAGATCAAGAGGGGCCTGCATTCAAATTGTTAGTAAAATTAAAATTACACTATTCTAAAAACAGTGAACACTAAAACAGTGTTGTATGTATTTTGTATTTTATTTTATTATGTATTTTATTATCTCTCATGTAATTTTCAAACTTAAAAATGGGAGGTGAAAGGGCCTCATAAGTGGTATAGCCTAGGGCCTCTTATCATCTAAATCCGGCCATGATTCTCAACCAATATTTGCCAAAAAATTATCCATCTGGACTTATTCTGTGTGGATGATCTGGTACATTCAGGTTTATTAGATTATTGTTAGCGAAAATAATTACGTTATTGTCTACTAATGCATTATACATTATTTATTTGTATTTAAGATTCAATGCTATAATCACAAAAATCACAGCATTTGTCTACAGAAAGCCGTGGTTCTTAAACCTTTTAATCCATGGTTCCCTTTTTGTTGACGCTTATTTTGTAGACCCTCTTGACGTCTTTTGCCGAACTATTCCATAATCCATAATAATACTAAAAACTGATGGGGGGTCACAAACGATTCTCCAACTCACTCTCAGAACTTCCTAAAGACTTTCTTGGGAAAATTTGCATATAATGACATTCCTTAAGACAGAAAAGTATTTCCAGAATAAATGATTGTAAATAGTCTTTATGTTTTAGGCACCGCTGGTACATGGCGGTAAACAGGTGTCTTGTACATACCTCTTCACTTGTTAGAATAAACGCTTCCACTACCACCCATTTATCCGATGTTTAAAATACAACTATAACTAAGAGGATTTATTGCAAAATCGCCTGCAATTAGTCACATTGCAATTCGCTGCAATTGGTCACCTTAATATCATTACCTAATCATTAATATGAATTTAGGCGATTTCACAAGCAAATTTATTACCTTCCTTTTATATTCATTTCTTTAGTTGCATAAAAAAGATATTGCTATTGATTAATTTTGACCGAATGTTTGGGTTAAAATTAAAAAATAATTCATTAGTCACTTCTACATATCAACAGTCTCAGATTTATAATTCAACTCACTTACCCATTTTAAAGGAATATTTTTAAATTTTCCAAATTTTAGTACCGCAACAATGAACAAACATTAAAATACTGAAACCGGAGCAGCACAGCACTGAAGTGAATGTCAAGATGGTTTCAAATAATTAAGGCTGAAAGCATTATTTAGTCCTAATAGAATTATCTTCATTTCTTACATAAATATAATTTAACTGATAAAAAGTCATAAACCAAAAAAAAAAATGGCGTGACAAACTTTAAATTACTCATTTTTAACTTCATTAATTTATTAAAATTTTGATAATTAGTTTAACAAAATTTTTACAAATCGTATTTATACACTCAAGTTCATAACTGAAACCAAATTTGAAACTCTGCTCTAAAAAAGCTAGTTAATTAATTAATAAGGACACATAAATAGACTCATTGGATTCCATTAAGTCTATTTAGTAATCAATGTTAGTTCAGCTCTTAAAAATTATAGAAAAAATCAACTTCTCAGATGTTCTGCAACTTATTAATTTTTATAATTAACCCCGCGATCAGTGCTGTTTAATTTAAATGATCAATCTCACTTCGTTACAAAAAAAAAAGAAGTTCATAAAGTGATAAACTTTTCTTAACACAAATATATGGTTAATGCCGTTTTAGAGTAAACAAAATCTTAAAAAAAACACCAACCTTGTAACCTCCAGACGATAACTGACGGTCTGTCGACACTTAGAGAAAAATAATAAACGAGATTATTTTTAGTTATTTTTTTTTTTTAATTACCTGTAAAAAATTAATTTTTAGAAGTCATAAATTACTTCAATTGTGCAAATTTTCAGTTGTACTGTTATCATTGATGTTATTTAATCGAAGTCCTTGGAACTTGGCATCACTTCCTTATATGCATAATTGATAGAAGCATGATTACTCAAATGATTTATACCCTATAAAAATTAGTGTGGACTACAGGAGCATTGTTCTATCACTAACCTATCCTTTTTGAAATAACCACCTTTTTAGTCATTTACTATCGCCTCTTCAGTGTGTATTTCAAGTGCAGATATAGTGATGACCAACTTCCTTTGAATTAAAGTCAATGATTTAAGTTGATAAAAGGACCAGTTATACAAGAATTTCACAGTAACCAGAACGGCGAAAAAAGCTATCTCACAAACCTTAGAGCTACACTTTTACGAGTAACATAGATATTTAAAGCTCTACTTTAATACATAAATATTTATAGATGATATAATTAATTACAAATTGCATGATATTTTTATGACCACGTAATTCACTACGGTAGTTAATACTATCATCATTTTTACATTATTATCATTTAAATTAATTCCTTTCTGGTATTCATCTCGAATTCCTTTCCAAGGTGGCCATTTCTGTAGAAATATCTCTTCACAGGGGTCCAATGCGACAGATTCACCCATCATAAGCCTCATAAGCAATTCATTGAAAAAGCTTTCATATTTAAAAGCGTCACTTTATCAATCAAAGCCAAGACAATCCTGTGAGTCAGTGAAATGCCAGTGATGCAGTAAACCCACTTTTTGTCTTTAGTTAAAAAAAAACTACCCACGCATTAAACGCATTTTTTAAATATAATTTAATTTTTTATTCAAACATAAAAAATGTAAAATTGTAACACACTTATTCTTAAGAACTTAAAAATTACAATATGACTTAATTGAAGTTAAATTAAAATTAACAGTACTAATGGTGGAACTGATAAATTTTTTTATAACTATTTTTAATTTTTCAAGATGATTTATTGATTTTAGGGAACCTATTGAAATAATATTTCTGATCATATAATTGCATGATAAAAAAGCGCATCCTTCGAATTCACTTCAACGGCATCCTGTGTTAGCTGACTCATGATGGTTATCGTTGGATGGCGCTCATTCAAATCTTTCCATCCATTTTTATTTATGTATTGTAATGTCATTTACTTGTTGCTAATAGGCAGTTGTTAATTATAAATAAAGTTTAAAAAAAATAATAATTTGGGAAAGTCAAAATTGAAATAACATTGCCCAATGTTAGATTACCATTTAACTAGTCATTATACAGGGTGAACCAGTAAGTATTGTCCATAGGCCTACTGTGTGAAGTACATCTAAAGTAGAGTTCAATGACGTATTGACCAACTTCATATTTTTCTCTGTTCTTGAGTGACGTCACTTTAAATTTTATTTTCTAAAATCCCTACTTTTTTCCAATAAAAATGTTATTTCTCAGAAAGTTTTAGTCCGAATTCGATTCTGATCACACGTTTAGAAAGACAGATAAATTTTCTAAAAATTGATACCATTTCGAAGCATAAGTTATTCTCCAAACAGCCTCAATCTTCCTCTGGAAACTGGAAGAATAAAAGTAATCGAAATTTTTAAGAAAACTCATTAGGCCCTTATGTGAACATTAGCAGACCTAGGTGCTCTGGCACTTTTTATAAAAGTTTCCTTGTCTAATGGGCTTTCAAACGGTATATCATTTTCCAGGATTCCTTTTATCTTCGTATGAGAAATTACGTTTGTTTTGCAAGAAAACGTGTTCACGAGCACTCACCAATGTTAGTTATCAAGTTGTTTAATTCATTGCAAACTCTTTTAGATGGACCAATAGTCAATTTTAAAGTAGGCTGTCTTTAAATAAGGAAGTCAAAGGTTACAAATTGCACTAAAAAAAAAAAAAGGAAAAAAAAATCTAAATTCTGAAACATTTGAGAAAATGTTAGGAAATATTTTAAACAAGTACTATTTTTATAAAAAAAAAATGCATATAGTTTGTATCTACTCCAAATTACAATTTCACACACAACTACCCTGTTGAAAAAGAAAAAATATGAATAAGCCTTTACAACCCTTTGAACCCACTAACAGATAATCTTTATAATCTGAATTAGGTATTAACCAATACAACTAGGTGGTAACAGATAAGGGAAGTTTATGCCAGAGCACCTAGGTCTGTTAATGTTCACATAAGGGCCTAATGAGTTTTCTTAAAAATTTCGATTACTTTTATTCTTCCAGTTTCCAGAGGAAGATTGAGGCTGTTTGGAGAATAACTTATGCTTCGAAATGGTATCAATTTTTAGAAAATTTATCTGTCTTTCTAAACGTGTGATCAGAATCGAATTCGGACTAAAACTTTCTGAGAAATAACATTTTTATTGGAAAAAAGTAATGATTTTAGAAAAAAACTTTAAAGTGACGTCACTCAAGAACAGTGGAAAATATGAAGTTGGCCAATACGTCATTGAACTCCACTTTAGATGTACTATACCCAGTAGGCCTATGGACAATACTTACTGGTTCACCCTGTATATATACTATTCTAAAAAAAAAGGACAAGGCGTCAAGCGTTCTATGAGTTACCAGAAGAGAAGATGATCCCTAGAACCCAATAAATTTGCCAAATAATTTTGTATGGCAGAAAATCACAGGAAAGTGCCATTGGTACTTTTAACCCGTATTCAATATTAACTCTAGTCTGGAGTTCACTTTTACTATGGCACTCGCAACTTTTTGGCCATTTGAGGTATTCTTGTAAAACTGCCATTTAAAAAAAGGTATTTTAACTTTATTTTAATTAACAACTGCCTATTGGCAACAAGTAAATCAGATTACAATATTTATTTATTATCATTATGGGTTTCTTAAGTACCTTTCTGTTCATCGCATTAAACTTTTCACTAGTTTTTATTACCGTATCATTTTTTATATAGTTATATATCGTATCATTTTTGCTAATTAATAATAATTTATCGCCACTTATTTCGACTGAAAAATAACATAGCTCTCTATCAATTAAGTCGTTTAGAACATTGCTATTTCACATTACTTAAATTTGAACTCGTTTCGGGCAGTTTCACTGTTTAACGGTAGCTCCCTTTGATCCATTTAGGGCAGCCTAGCTTTCTTTACAGTATTTAAAAATGACTGCGGGCAGTTTCACTGTTTAACCGTAACTCACTTTGATTCATTTAGGGCAGCCTAGCTTTCTTTACAATATTTAAAAATGACTGCGGGGAGTTTCACTGATTAACAGTAACTCACTGTGACTCATTTAGGGCAGCCTAGCTCTCTTTACAGTATTTAGAACTGACTGTAACCAGCATAACTCATCTACTACTAAAAAAAGTAAACCCTGTTATATTTTAAGGAGCAATGTAATTATTGTTTCTCCTTAATGGGAGGCCAGAGAATTGGGCCACTCCCTAATGTTTCCATTATTCTGAACTTCAGAAAAACTAATAAAGTAAATTTAAATTTAATCTGCAATAATTATTTTAAATAAATTATTAATTCAAACAAGAACACTTGTGCATATTATAGAGTACAATGTAAAAATAATTGTATAAAAGAAAACGCTTAATCAAAGTATTATTATAACAAAATAACTCACCGTAATGACTGGTTGTTTCTTCATCGTCATTAGCCATCATCCAACTCAAGGTAGGTGCCGCTTATACTTATTTCATTATCAATGAAAAACTTTTACATCATTGTCAGTTCCCCTACTACTGTCACACCTATCAGTAAAAATACCTCTCAAAATAAAATATATAAAAAATAAGCAAATAAAATTTAATGATAATGTTCGATAAAAGTAAAGAGAGAGAGAACGTTTAGAGGTGGTGGTTGAAAGATACTATCGAGTTAGTCATCAACTGATAATACACCCAGTCTTAATCTGCTAAGCTTACAAGTTGGTAACAAGGAAATTAAAAATAAAAAATAAATAAAAACTAGGGTTGGAAATACAATGACACGAAGAAACTCTGACCCAGTCCGTGCATCCTACAGACTGTCTTTACATTTCTTGGCCGCACAAAATTTTATTAAAAACCTGTTAACTATGAGATGAATATCTAAAAATCTATCTGAAAGAAGTATTGAGTCACAATGGTTGCGTGTCTCACAGAAAACATAAGCTCGTTGCTGTCTAGAAGCATGAAAACGGCTATAAACAAGAGATGTCATGACGAAAACAAGCTGTAGAATTTTGAGTTTATGAGATCAATGGCTTCCAGAACTCAGTGCACTGCCAGTTTTCTTAATACGATTCTCTCGTTAGATCGTTTAACTCAGACCATCACCAAACAGTATGCTGCGGCTCTAGGAAGAGAAAATCTAGAGGTAGCCACCACCAGGAATCCGAATTCGGAACTTTCACGTGGAAGCCCCAGTGTTCTAACCACTTTGCTAAATCTCCCCTCTACCTTCTGCTATATCTATTAGAATAAAACTATCTCAATTAATTATTAATTTTTTTTAAGAATCTTAAATTTAAAAAAATGAATATTACAACTAAAGTATATTTGGTATCACAAAACAAAATACGACGACTAAGCGAAAATAAATATTTTATTGTTCCCTATCGTTGCGGTGTGAATAATTCTGTCGTTTAAGCAATCTTTTCAAAAAATAAAAAATAAACCTTTATTGCTGGAAAACGATAGTCTTTGAACATTAATTTACTTTTTTACAATTGAAATTATGAATGTTTTCTTAAAATTTCGATAATTCTGTGATCATTTCAAGGAATATTAGAAAAACATGAGTAAGTTCCATGAGCCTTTAACAGTTAAAAGTGAGAGAGATAACGGAAAACCATCCATGAAAACACTTTTATCAGAAAAGCAATCTCATTCAAGATGGAAAGCTCGTGCCTACAAAAGGAAGTACAGAACAATGTTCTTGCAATTGGCCCTAGCGGTAATAATTTCCTTTTAAAATTTCTCCTAGCCGCGTAAAACATAACAATAAAAGATATTTTCAAAAAAATGAGGCAAAAAAATGAAAAGTAAAGGTGAAAAAAATATTAGATTTCTTTAATATTTAAAAATGTCCTTTAATTGAATTCTATACGAGGGTCGTTTGAAAAGTCCGTGCAAAGTCAGAGAGATAGCACCACTGGCGCTTATCAAGGTTATGTTTAGTTAGTAGCATCTCTTGGAAGAACACACACCAAGTTTCAGCCAGATCGGTCTATTTCTTTGTCGACTCGAGGAAGTCGAGTGATTTTCAAAAAATGGACGAATAAGAATTTCGTGTGTTGATTAAACACTACTTTATGAAAGGCAAAACGTCTCAGGAGACTAAAGAGAAGCTTGATAAACATTATGGTGACTCTGCACCTTCGATTAGAACAGTTTATAAGTGGTTTCAAAATTTTCGGAGTGGCCATATGGGCACAAGTGACGCTGAACGTACTGGACGCCCTGTTGAGGTTACTACTCCAGAAATCATTGATAAAATCCATGATATGGTGATGGATGACAGAAGAGTGAAGGTGCGTGAGATTGCTAGTGCTGTGGGCATCTCGAATGAACGGGTACATAATATTTTGCATCAACATTTGGAAATGACAAAGCTTTCCGCAAGATGGGTGCCGCGATTGCTCACGCTTGAGCAAAAACGAAATCGTGTGAAGTGTTGCAAGGACGGTTTGCAGCTGTTCCAGAAGAATCCGCAGGACTTTAAGCGTCGTTTCGTCACTGTGGATGAAACATGGATACATCACTACACTCCTGAGACCAAAGAACAATCTAAACAATGGGTTACCAAGGGGGAATCTGCGCAAAAAAAAGGCGAAGACGTTCCTTTGGCCGGAAAGATTATGGCGACTGTCTTTTGGGATTCGTAAGGAATAATCCTCATCGACTCTCTGGAAAAGGGTAAAACTATTACAGGTGCATATTATTCATCGTTATTGGACCGTTTGAAAACCGAGCTGCAAGAAAAACGCCCACGATTGGCCCACAAAAAAAATCCTTTTCCATCACGACAACGCACCAGCTCATATCTCAGCAGTTGTGGTCGCAAAATTAATGGAAATAGGGTTCCAACTCGTTTCACATCCCCCCTATTCTCCAGACTTGGCTCCCTCGGACTACTATTTGTTCCCCAATATGAAGAAATGGCTGGCGGGAAAAAGATTTTATTCAAACGAGGAGGTGATTGCAGAAACGAATGGCTATTTTTCAGACTTGGATAAATCCTATTATTCGGAAGGGATCAACAAACTAGAGCAGCGTTGGACGAAGTGTATAAGCCTAAAAGGAGACTATGTTGAAAAATAAAAAAGGTTTACCCTAAAAAATTAAGTAGTTTTTATTTTTGCACGGACTTTTCAAACGACCCTCGTAAAATTCAAAACTTCTTAAAATTTGAGTACCTCCTGCGATTATTTCAATGAACTTAAGGAACATTTTAATGAGCCTTCAAAATCAAAAGGGCCAACGAGATCAAGGGAAATCACTCTCTGAACATCGGCCTCAATTCTTCCAGAAAGAATTGTTGGTTACACTCTCTTTTTTTGCTTCAGTTTGTCGTATTTCCTAAAAATCGGTATTTACTTATTTATTTTAAATGATTTTTCCCTCCGAAAGTTTTTTTTTTTTCTGATTCATGAAAAAAAAACACAGGGACATGAAAATCGGAAAAATTGTTACAGTGATAATTTTTTCTTTTATTTTCACTTTTTCAAATAAGAATAAAATTCTTTTAGAAAATTTTGTTCACTAGTTCCTTTTCCTTCCTCTTATCACTTACACCTCAAAAAAGGTAGGACTGCGATCTAGCATATTTTTTCGTTTTGAGTTTTTATTGGACCTAACCGATTTGAGTTATACCTGAGTAAGAGGATTTTTTTTTTTTTTTGCTTTGTGGTTATTGGGACAGCTTAACGGAAAAACAACGAAATTCGCAGGTGTTTGATTTACTGCCATTATCGATTACCAAAAAATTTATCTTTTTTTTTTAACCGATGTTTCATTGGATTTTCCTCAAAAAACAGCAACAATTTTCTTTCAAAATCAGAGCACTAATTTATGTAGGTGTCTTATAACTTTATCTGAGCATTATTTTGGAAAACGATTTTTCTCAGGCAGAGCCATTTCACCGCTTCAACTCAAGAACTTGGATATGTAATTAGTGTAGGACCACTTTTCTGGCAGGAAGAATCTCCTGGGTACCTTATAGTTAGGATGACAATAAGGATTCCTGGTCTTTGATTAGTATAAAAAAATTAACTTGAAGTATTCTAATAACCTTAAAGTAGAAAAAAAAAAAAACTCCATTTATTAAAAATTTGCGTGCGGATTCTCTTTGCCCGGCACGGTCATTTACATAACGACATACTTTAATTAGACCTTGACTCCACAGCAATTTGTTTTATATGTCAAATTTAAATTCCGTATTATTGAGTGAAGGTTATACAAATTTCAGAAATTTATTTGATAAAATATAAACTTTATGGGTATACCTAGACTAAAGTTAGTTGACCTTGTGAGACTAGCAGTAAAACCAAGACAGGCGTGACGGTGACCCTTCTCGGCGTGACCGTTCTAATTGCTGGTATACCACCAAGGTACTGGAAATATTTTTAAAATCAACTTCCTTTGTCATAGCTTCCCATAAATTTAGGTTATACAACCTGTACTTTTACTACAGTTACAAAGGTGTGGACAGTATTCTAAAACCTAGAACTAGACCCAGTAAAACCCAGTTTGAATTTCTATTCAAACAGATGCAGAGAGATTTTGAAGAGCATAGGAGTAGAATGTTCTACAAGAAAGTCAGGAATGCGAAAGTGGGCTACCAGCCAAGGATGGGATCTATAGAAGGGAAAGACGGTAGGCTGCTATTGGAGAAGAAGGAGATTGTGGATAGATGGATGAGCTATTTTCAGGAAGTTTTGAATGAAGGGGAAATGGTGATGGGGTTGGACGAGGAAGCAATTTCACAGGAGGAGGATGCTGAGCCGCCCTCAAGAGAGGATTCTGGAACGAATGAAAGGAAGTAAGGCGCCAGGGGAGGATAGAATATGCGTAGAAATGATTCGTCAGGGAGGTGAACGCCTACAGGATGAATTATGCAACCTGATTCTCAAGGTGTGGTTAAGAGGGGAAATGCCAAGGGATTGGGCAACTGCCCTGATTTGTCCCGTCTATAAAAAAGGAAGCCGATTGAAATGCGAGAACTACAGAAGGATATTGTTACTGAGCGTGGTACAGAGGGCGTATGACTGACTCGGTCTCTCGAATTGGCCTGTACAGAGGGCTAAAAGCATTGGGAGTCCCAGCTAAGTTTATAAGACTGGTTAAAATGACCTTGAGAGACACGGTGGCAAAAGTAGCAATCCAAGGTCAGATTTCCTCAGAGTTCGCTGTAGATGTGGGCTTAAGACAGGGAGACCCGGTGTCCCCGATCCTTTTCAACCTGGTATTGGAAATGGCAAGGCGAAAATGTACGATTAACCCTGGAGGCAACATATATAACAGAATGTCTGACTATATGGCTTACGCAGATGATGTAGCCATTATAGCGAGGTCAAAGACTGCGCTTAGGGAAACCTTCTTGGAGTTGGTAGAAGGTGCCGCCGGTTATGGTCTGAAGATTAACGAGGAGAAGACTAAGTACAAGGTCACAACTCGGCCAGCAAGATGTTTCAAAGAATTGATCGCGGATCAGCACCGGTTTGAGGGCGTTAGTGAATTTAAATATCTAGGAGCTGTTCTCACTAGGCAAAAATGTGGTAAGCCGAGATATAGAAAGTGTGATAGTGGCCGGAAATAGGTGTCTGGGAGCGCTAAGGAGGACATTCTATAATAGATCCCTTTCAAGAAAGTCCAAATTGACGATCTACAAGTCAGTCCTTAGACCCGTTGTAACGTACGGCTCGGAATCGTGGACGTTGAGGCATGCAGACGAATCGAAATTGAACCGCTGGGAAAGAAAGGTATTAAGGGCGGTCTATGGACCAGTGTGCCAAGATGGAGTCTGGAGGTGCCGAAAGAACGCGGAGTTAAGAGAGTTGTACGGGAAAGAGGATTTAGTGTCCGTCGTCAAGCAGGGAAGGTTGCGTTGGGTGGGACATGTGCAGAGGATAGAGAGTGAGAGAGCACCACGAAGAGCGCTGGAGGGTCATCCTTGAAGCAGTAGACCGAGAGGGAGACCTAGGTTACGTTGGATGTGTGACGTGGAAGAGGATCTCCGGGAGCTGAATGTGAGACAGTGGAGAAGGAAGGCTTTGGATAGAGGGGCTTGGGGTCAGGTAATAGCGGAGGCCAAGGTCCTACACGGGCCGTAATGCCACAGTTGAGTTGAGTTGAATTTGGTGAACGAACCAAACCCATTTTTTCGGACTCATTGGACATCACAACGGATATTTGCAGAGAGAACATGAAATCGGAAATTTGCCATGATAGCAATATTTACCTTTCTGTAGTAAAAGAAAGTAAAAAATGATTAATATAGTCGTTAAAATGAACATTCAGCAGCTGTAAATGAGCTCCGATAATAAAATGTTCACTGCTAATTAGTACCAGTTGACTCATTCGTAACTAGAAGAGTGGTTGACTAATTCGAGTTGTAATTATTACTTTAGCAAATATTTGTAATGTTTTTCTGATTCTGAAATAATAATTTATTTGAATAAATACTAAGTCAAAAAAATGAAATATGTAAATTTTTGTTTATTATTGCTGATACTGTTGATACTAATGTTCAATAAACCTTAGAAATACATTTACACAACACGACCAAGGGATCTAGTCAATCTCTAGAGCACAAGTTCTTTCGAACATGACGTTTACCCTCTAATACGAGGGTCGTTTGAAAAGTCCGTGCAAAAATAAAAACTACTTAATTTTTTGGGGTAAACCTTTTTTATTTTTCAACATAGTCTCCTTTTAGGCTTATACACTTCGTGCAACGCTGCTCTAGTTTGTTGATCCCTTCCGAATAATAGGATTTGTCCAAGTCTGAAAAATAGCCATTCGTTTCTGCAATCCCCTCCTCGTTTTAATAAAATCTTTTTCCCGCCAGCCATTTCTTCATATTGGGGAACAAATAGTAGTCCGAGGGAGCCAAGTCTGGAGAATAGGGGGGATATGAAGCGAGTTGGAACCCTATTTTCATTAATTTTGCGACCACAACTGCTGAGGTGTGAGCTGGTGCGTTGTCGTGATGGAAAAGGACTTTTTTGTGGGCCAATCGTGGGCGTTTTTCTTGCAGCTCGGTTTTCAAACGGTCCAAAAACGATGAATAATATGCACCTGTGATGTGTTAATCATTGCTAGGTCAAGGGCAGGATTAGGAGGAGCATTTGAAGAGTTTGAACAAGCGGCAAAAAAACGAGGCCTGGAGATAACTAAGTTCATGCGCACCTCAAGGCTCCAGAGCCAACGAGAAGAGCAAGTTCAAATTCTCAATTATACCTTCTCCACATGCGACAAATTCAAATACCTTGGCTCCGTACTGACAGCAAATTGTGACATAACCGCTGAAATAAAAGGAAGAGTAACTGCAGGAAACAGGTGTTCGTATGCGTTACAAAACGTTTTGCGGTTTAAGAATTTGTCACGTCCGGCGAAAATTATTATTTATAAAACAATAATAAGGCCGGTAGTGATGTACGGTAACGAGACTTGGGCAATGACACAAGAATGTGAGAATATGCTGAGGATTTGGGAGCGAAAAGTGTTGCGGAAAATCTACGGCCCGGTGTACATTGACGGTGAATGGCGGCTCCGAAAGAATAAAGAACTCAAGAAACTATACGGAGAACCCGATATAGTTTCTTGCATCAAAAAAGGCAGGCTGAAATGGCAACGGCCATGTTGAACGGATGCCCCATCACCGAGTTCCTAAAAAAGTACTATATGGACACCCGGGAGGCGCAAGACGTAGAGGTCGTCCCAGGATAAGATGGCTAGATAACGTAGAAAGAGATCTGCGAAAGGTGGGTCGAAGAAGATAGCGCCTAAAAGCCGAGGATAGGGAAGAGTGGCACTCTCTCTTAAATGAGGTCCAGGTCCTATTATAGGACTGTAGCACCATGGGAAGAAGAAGAATATGCACCTGTAAAAGTTTTACCCTTTTCCAGATAGTCGATGAGGATTATTCCTTGCGAATCCCAAAAGACAGTCGCCATAATCTTTCCGGCCGAAGGAACGGTCTTCGCCTTTTTTGGCGCAGATTCCCCCTTGGTAACACATTGTTTAGATTGTTCTTTGGTCTCAGGAGTGTAGTGATGTATCCATGTTTCATCCACAGTGACGAAACGACGCTTAGAGTCCTGCGGATTCTTCTGGAACAGCTGCAAACCGTCCTTGCAACACTTCACACGATTTCGTTTTTGGTCAAGCGTGAGCAATCGCGGCACCCATCTTGCGGATAGCTTTGTCATGTCCAAATGTTGATGCAAAATATTATGTACCCGTTCATTCGAGATGCCCACAGCACTAGCAATCTCACGCACCTTCACTCTTCTGTCATCCATCACCATATCATGGATTTTATCAATGATTTCTGGAGTAGTAACCTCAACAGGGCGCCCAGAACGTTCAGCGTCACTTGTGCCCATATGGCCACTCCGAAAATTTTGAAACCACTCATAAACTGTTCTAATCGAAGGTGCAGAGTCACCATAATGTTTATCAAGCTTCTCTTTAGTCTCCTGAGGCGTTTTGCCTTTCATAAAGTAGTATTAAATCAACACACGAAATTCTTTTTCGTCCATTTTTTGAGAATCACTCGACTTCCTCGATTCAAACGAATGCCAAACACAAAGAAATAGACCGATCTGGCTGAAACTTGGTGTGTGTTCTTCCAAGAGATGCTACTAACTAAACATAACCTCGATACGCGCCAGTAGTGCTATCTCTCTGACTTTGCACGGACTTTTCAAACGACCCTCGTAGAACATCAGTGCCTGTTTACAATCCTCCATCTGAACCATCTCATAACCTATTTATACAGAAAAAAAAGTTGAAAAAAACCTATTAGTCTAACATGCAACACATGCCGACTAAAATTTTTTTAAAAAAATCTACAATTTTCGAAAAAACAAGTAAGACTTTATTAGAGCGCACCCAGAATTGTTTTCTTAAAAAAAAAGAATTACATTTTTCAATTTAGAACTATTTTTTCATTTAGATTACCACTCAATTAGTTTCTTAATAAAAATGTTTCTGAAAATATGTTTACCAAACTCGTATTTAAGCAACACGATCTCTTTAAGCCTACAAAATAATAATAATTGACAATCTATTAATTACTTTGTCATTAGTAACTGTTTAAACTTTGTGCAGTTTTCGGACGATCCCAGAACGGAAGAAGGGTGAGCCGCGGTGAAGGCGCTAATCCGAGGTTTAATATCTAGGTAAGCCCCCCAAAAATGGGCTTTTCTAATAGGGCTAGATGCAAAATAATTGTTCTGCTGATAATATTAGAGAAGGATATCAATTCCAGTGTCATGATTTACTCCGACATCCAGCCAGATCTATTGGCTATCAAGTATTGCGCAATTAACTAATACAAAGAGTGTAAGACTGTTATTTCCCTGGAGAAAAGAGATGAGAGTTTTCCTAGCTTGTAAGTCCTCTCCATATTATCCTCAAAGGGCCTGAATCATTTACGGTGAAGGAAAATTCCAACGTAGAACAGCTAACAAAAACGCTGGAATTAAGACAAATTGTCATTTAAAAAAATTGGCGAAACCTCAGGCTAAAGTTCTCTTTATTAACCTAAGTTTACTAGATAGCAAAGTCTGGAATTATTGCTATTTTCGTTTTTCACTTACTGTTCACACACATATACACGCCCACTCAAATTATTTTCGAAAAATCACTTTTTCAGACTTAGGGAACTTCAAAATAGATGTTTCTGGTGAGCATTCAATTTCCAAAATATAACAACGATAGCAATACTTACAAAACAATAGTAAGCGAATGTAAAAATAAAAATGAACACTCTTAAACTGAATTTAAAAAAAAATGAAAAAACTTATTTAAAAAATGGTTGGAGCAGTTGTTTGGAAAATATACATATGCATTAAATAATTAAAAACTGGGCGTGAATGCATTTTTAAACTCTAGGCCGAGCGAACATCTCTATGTTCAATACTTGCCGTTCTAAGAGCAAATGTTTTTTATCACAATCATTTACTCCGCTAAAGGAGCGACTATTGTGAGCTTTAGCTTGTGTTCAGATGAGTACAAAAGTTCGCTCCTTTGATGAAAACGCGCTCGCCCAATCAGTCTTTAATGCCAGACTGACAATAATTCAATCTCACTTCAGTATTTTACCAACATTACTCGGTCATTCCAACAGCCAATTCTTGTGTCTTACAATTAATTAAAAGAAGGAATCCATGGGTGTTCCATCTTGAATCGAATTACTGAAAATCAGCTGGTATAAGGTTCCGCGAATTATTCTAATACTAAAAATCAATAAACTTATTAAGTGTATCATTGACATTTCCCGAACTTATAACAGGGAAAACCATTCCATCAAGCGTCCTTTCTATTAATAAAGGATTAGAAATAAAGGTTACTAACGATTAACGAAAATTGCTTCTAGAACTCAATACTTAGATATTTTGAGAAGGTTATGAACAATTGGATTTTATAACAAAACATATCGATTATAGTAAAAGATAATAATAGTTTTAATCGTTATTTTTATTGAATAATAAACAATAGAATAATGAAATAAATGAAATTCAATTAAGAGAATATTTTATCGGTAATGTCTTCTTTGAAGATAAATTTCTTTTTCAATCAACTTTAAGTTCAAAACTAGCACATTTTTGTATACCTACAGTGACTCCCATTAATATTTGGACAGTACATACAGAAGTTAAAAATTGACGAAAATTAAAAGTGGCACCCATTTATTCAAATTTTTATAAATTCATTTCATTTTATAATTACTATTAATTAAATAAAAACTATTTAAATAATTACATAAAAATGTTTTGGTAGATTAAAAAAAATATATATAATAATAAGAGCAAATTCTACCTCTCATAAATATTGGGACACTATTATAATTTATAGTTTGTCCAAGGTTTTGCCCGAATATTTATACAATTTGTAAATATTTACCTTAAGCATATATTCAATATGAAATTAATAATTAAATTAGTTTACATAAATCAAGCCAGGTGTAACATGTCGCGCAAAAATACAAATACAACGATTGAACAAAGAAAAATTGTAATTTCTATGCACAAAGACAAAAAAAAAAGTGTTAGAGGGGCAGAAAAACTGATCGGACCTAAAAAATCTAACGCGTGGAACATCATTCAGCGTTACCAAAAAGAAAAAAGAATTGTTTCAACCCCACAAAAAGGCCGTCCTCAACTGCTCTCTGAGAGAGAGCAGCAGAGAGCAGCGTTATATATTAAAAGAATTAAAAAAGATCACCGACTTAGTGCTCCAAAACTTCAATGTGAAATTTTTGACATGTTTAGAAAGCAAAAAAGGGGCAGAAACTGTTCGGAGAGTGCTAAGAAAACTCGACTATCATGCCAGATTAGCCTGGAAGAATCCTTTTGTCAGTAAAATAAATCGTGTTAAGAGAGTGAAATTTGCCGAAAAATGTTTTAATGGAAATAGTGACTTTTGGAATGATATACTCTAGCGATGAATCAAAATTTAATGTTTTTCAGTCAGATGGAAGGGTTATGGTCTGGAGGAAAGCGAATGCTGAGCTCGAAAAGAAGAATTTACAGCCAACTTTAAAGGATTTTAAAGCTGCACCACCAGGTGGAGGTGGGTCAGTTATGGTTTGGGGCTGGATGTCCGCATCAGGATTTGGAGAATTAATGTTTGTTGATGGAGTGATGGACAAAATAGTTTATAGTAATATATTAAAAAATAATTTGGAAAAAGTGCCAAAAAATTGGGTATTTTAGGGTCTTTTAAATTCTACCAAGATAACGACCCCAAACCTACGGCTTGGGTGATACGTCAGTGACTGTTATATAATTGCCGAAAAGTTTTCCAAACCTCTCCGCAGTCACCAGATCCTAATCCCATTGAACAATTATGGCAATATTTAGCTAGTGCTTTAAGCAAACGAGTAATATCTAACAAAAATGAATTAAAACGATGTTTCCTGGAAGAATGGGAAAAAAACACCACCTGAATTAACCAAAAACTTGTTTCACCTATGCCTGATCGTTTGAGGGCTATTGTAAGTCAAAAAGCAATTATTAAATTATTACCAACCAAATATTAAATAGTATGAGATTTTAATATTGAACGTTTAAACACTAGCACTTCTGGTGTCCCAATATTTTTGAGAGCCTTATTTTACACTTTTTCAAAAAGTGCTACCTAACAGTTTGGAATTTCATTGATTTATACTTATATATAATTTCCACAGATGTTGCTAATGTTATTTAAAAAAAAAAAAAATCCCAAACTTTTGTATGTTGTTTTCATTTACCTTTTAAATCATTTTGTAATAGGTGTCCCAATATTAATGGGAGTCACTGTAAGTATTTTCTTGGAATCGATTTTGAATTCTTCTTAATGTATTCTTCTTTAATCTTTTCATTTTAACTTACAAAAAGTTAAAAGTTACGTTTAGATTATTTCCCTAAATTGTTTTCGAAATCTTTGGAAATATTCTTTTATCTGTTCTTTTTAATCGACTACAAGATCAAAATAAGCAGTCTTGGTTTCCTCATGTTGTTTTTTTGACCTTGATCGCTAAACCTTTTTAATGTTTACTTTTCATCGACTATATGTTTAAGATTAGCATTCTTTGTTTTCCCAACTGGTTTTTTTGGAATTGATTTCTTAACCTTATTAATGTATTCTTTAACATTTTCTTTTAAAAATCAACTGTCTCTATTTCCCCTAAATGTTTTTTAGAATGGATTTCTATTCCTTTTTAATCAATTATAAACTATAAATTAGCTTCTTCGTTTCCCCAAATTGATGTCTAAATCTTTTTGATGTATTAATGTCATAAGTAACAAAACGAGAAATCTTATCAAATGCTAGAAGAAGTAACTACTAACAACAACTCAATTACTGCTAACCAAGTTACCAAATTATATCAGTAATGGTTGTAAAAATAAAATAATTATATTGTTTGATGACTTTTTTATTTATTTCAACGCGAAATCTTTTACATGAATTTTTGTGTTTCTGGTGATGAATAGACCTTCAGTGAATTATTTTTTGTAATGGCTTAGGTTTGGTCAGTCTTTTACTGTTTTTTGGTCATATGATATCCAAATTCTACAGTGGTATGCCAGAATAGGTTTTAGTAGTGTCTTGTAAGGTATTGTTATGTTTTGATGTCAATTAGTGGCCACAATTGTCTCAGTTGGGTAATGATTGTTGCAGTTTTGTGTTGATGTCGGCTACATTACTCCAACGATTTCAACTTTTTTTTTTACTTTATCTCATCCTTCCAATGTGAAAGTATTACAACCGTGCAGATTTTCCGGTAGTTGAACATGACGGAAATTGCAAATGCTGAAATGAAATTAAAGAATCCTAGTAGGTATTTAAGGGATATGCATGTTTTGTGCGTAGGTAATGTTTTAGAATTGTAAAATGGAAGCTGTGAGAACGTAAGCAGGAAAAACTGAATCATACCTAGTTCATTTGTATTGGGAAATAATTGTTGTTAAATTAAGTATTGATGAATATGTGATTCTATTCATTTTACAAATACTGCGTAAATAAATAAAATCTTGAATAGAACACTTTTAATAGTAGAGAAGATGCTAAACGCTAGAGATTTCCAGGCTTTTCTTTTGTGATTTTTGCTCAGCTGTGTCGGTGTGTTTGGTAGGGAATGACTTTAAAGAGTGAATCAGAGTTATAGATAATTTATTCTTTTATATCGTTTAGGTAAAAGGGCTTTCTGATTGTAATAAAATAATAGCGCTTTATTTTCAACAGATGATACAAAACTGAAGTTAAAAATAAATGTAAAAAAATAACCTTTTCATCATGGATATTGGCTTTCTGATTGTATATTTCTACTCTTTCTAAGATGTCCGTAAGTCTTCCTTTTTTCTCTGAATGTAACCGAGTCATTATGTTGCTGATACTGTCAAGTTGATGGCTGTGTCTGATAAGGAGGTTTGAGTAAGTTCTGTTTGTACTAGCGGATATGCTCTTTGTATCTGTATTGGATTTTTCTCCCGCTCTGGTCAGTATAAGTACTAATGTAGGCTTGACAAACTAGACTGTAAATACCGCTGTTGTTAAAGGGGTTGTTAGTTTCTATTGGTGCACTGTTTCTCAGTTTGTTGTAGGCCCTAAGTACTATTTTGTGGCCTAGTTTCTTGGAAAGGTTACCTAGTTTGTATGACTCGTTTTCGATGTAACTAAAGTAGCGACTGTGTTGGATTTTAATGGGTAATTGTTTTCTAATCCTTGGTTTGGGCAACTGTTATTTGTGGTTATTGTGCGAATGATGTTGAGTTCTCATTCATAGTTGGTCAGCAGTGTTCCTTCTAAGCTGTGCGCGTGTGCGCGCGCACATAAATTTAAACATAGCGCACATGAAAAATATTTGCGCGCACAAAAATTTTTTGATTAAAACGAAACAAAGAAATCAATGGCAGGAACATATGGATATGCTGATGAGAGTAAAATCATATATGAATGACGGAAACAATGTAAATTTAAGAAAAAATTTATGCAGAATGGTTAAAACGAAAAGGCTGGAGAGAGAAGTTATAAAATAAATGCTATTCATAAAAAATGTAATCCTTAATTCTAAAATTGTTCAATAATAAGTAATTGTGAATTGTTGTTCTTGTTTGTTTGTTTGTTTTGACGAATGTGTTAATTAAAAAAATTAGAAGCAGACAACGTTTTTACATTGTAAGTACGAGGGTCGTTTGAAAAGTCCGTGCAAAAATAAAAACTACTTAATTTTTTGGGGTAAACCTTTTTTATTTTTCAACATAGTCTCCTTTTAGGCTTATACACTTCGTCCAACGCTGCTCTAGTTTGTTGATCCCTTCCGAATAATAGGATTTGTCCAAGTCTGAAAAATAGCCATTCGTTTCTGCAATCACCTCCTCGTTTGAATAAAATCTTTTTCCCGCCAGCCATTTCTTCATATTGGGGAACAAATAGTAGTCCGAGAGAGCCAAGTCTGGAGAATAGGGGGGATGTGAAACGAGTTGGAACCCTATTTCCATTAATTTTGCGACCACAACTGCTGAGGTGTGAGCTGGTGCGTTGTCGTGATGGAAAAGGACTTTTTTGTGGGCCAATCGTGGGCGTTTTTCTTGTAGCTCGGTTTTCAAATGGTCCAATAACGATGAATAATATGCACCTGTAATAGTTTTACATTTTTCCAGATAGTCGATGAGGATTATTCCTTGCGAATCCCAAAAGACAGTCGCCATAATCTTTCCGGCCGAAGGAACGGTCTTCGCCTTTTTTGGCGCAGATTCCCCCTTGGTAACCCAATGTTTAGATTGTTCTTTGGTCTCAGGAGTGTAGTGATGTATCCATGTTTCATCCACAGTGACGAAACGACGCTTAAAGTCCTGTGGATTCTTCTGGTACAGCTGCAAACCGTCCTTGCAACACTTCACACGATTTCGTTTTTGGTCAAGCGTGAGCAATCGCGGCACCCATCTTGCGGATAGCTTTGTCATGTCCAAATGTTGATGCAAAATATTATGTACCCGTTCATTCGAGATGCCCACAGCACTAGCAATCTCATGCACCTTCACTCTTCTGTCATCCATCACCATATCATGGATTTTATCAATGATTTCTGGAGTAGTAACCTCAACAGGGCGTCCAGAACGTTCAGCGTCACTTGTGCCCATATGGCCACTCCGAAAATTTTGAAACCACTTATAATCTGTTCTAATCGAAGGTGCAGAGTCACCATAATGTTTATCAAGCTTCTCTTTAGTCTCCTGAGGCGTTTTGCCTTTCATAAAGTAGTGTTTAATCAACACACGAAATTCTTTTTCGTCCATTTTTTGAAAATCACTCGACTTCCTCGATTCAAACGAATGCCAAACACATAGAAATAGACCGATCTGGCTGAAACTTGGTGTGTGTTCTTCCAAGAGATGCTACTAACTAAACATAACCTCGATACGCGCCAGTAGTGCTATCTCTCTGACTTTGCCCGGACTTTTCAAACGACCCTCGTATTTAAATTTTCTTATTTTTCATTTGAATGGAAAAGGGAAACCACAGTAATCAGCTAAATTCTGTCTTTACGATCTAATGATTTGACTTGATTTTAGGGTAGATTTTTCATTGTGTTCCGTTGTAATGTGTGGTATGCTGTACGATCGAGTCAATGCGTATAAGCAGGTACAAAATTTGGCAGAATTTTAATACTATTCTTGTATATTTTTTATTATATGCACTTTTTTAAATTGCCACCCAAAATTGTTTATTTTGGAAAAAACTGCACACACCTAAAAAAGTGCGCACACAGGTCACAAAAAATTAGAGGGAACACTGTTGGTCAGTACAAGAGGTTTAGTTTACAATCTGTCACGTGTCTGAGAGCGATTAGTTTTTTTATTTATTCATTTATTTAAAAAGTTAGTACAAAGTATTTACAGAAGTACCAAATAGTGTATTCTAGCTCCTACACTAAAGCATACATACACAGGCTAGAGAGGTAGTAAAAAATTTAATTTGAAGGAAAAATTTGTGTAAAAACCTCTAAAAGGAAAATGCTAAAGACGAAATAAACCTAAATTATAGACTGAGTGTATACGCCATATTAATTACCTCCATATTTAATAAAACTAATACCTTCCTATCTGAGCAATAGCAAATTTTTTGTAAATATTAATCAAAACAATTATCCTCTAAAACAAGTTAGTGCCGGTGTACCCCAGGGATCAATTCTTGGCCCCATTCTTTACTTAAATTTTTTTAAATATGTTACCCAACCCTAAAGATGTAAAACTTGCTCTATATGCAGACGGGCATGGCTGTCTACGGAGGATGGATACCATTGCAAACAGGCTGACAAGAGCACTGAATCAGATAAATAGTTTCTGCTGTAAATACGTAGAAGTTGAGAATTAACGATGACAAGACTGTGGCCATACTCTTTATCAAGCGGAGACCGGTGCTACTTAATTCAGTTAATATTAAAAACTTGTTAGTTCCCTGGAAGGCAGAGATTAAATATCTAGGTCTAATAATGGATAGGAGGCTGACATTCACAGCTCACATTAATGACCGTGTGAACAAAGGAAAAGCGGCTATCAAGAAATTATTTCCTCTGTTATCAAGGGACTCAAATGTTGATACCCGAAACAAGCTGTTAATCTACCGCGTAATTGTAAGACCAATGTTGCTACATTTCATGGCCTGCATGGAATCTAACTTGTAATACAAACTTAAAAAAGCTCCAAATCATACAGAACAAATTCTTAAGACTGGCCACCGTCTCACCCAGGTACACTTGATATCGAGACGCTCCACAAAAATACCGACTCTTCTTACATCAAAGACATAGAAATAGTATACTCAGATTTTTTCACTAAACTGCAAGACAGCGACATACCTCTTTACAGCCAAACAGGATCATATGACATTAACTTGCAATTGCAATACAAACATAATTATAAGAGTTAAGCATATACTCAGTCTATAATTTAGGTTTATTTCGTCTTTAGTATTTCCCTTTAAGGCTGGAAACATAGTGGAGCGGCGAGCAAAGCGGCGATGATAGCGAAGAGCGAAGCGGCGAAATCAAACACAAGTTACCATATGGGACCGCGCATAGTGGCGAGCAAAGCGAAGATAGAGCAACTCTATCTATTTCTAGTTTTTGTTTTTGCCGCTTTGCTCTTCGCTATCATCGCCGCTTTGCTCGCCGCTCCACTATGTTTCCAGCCTTAGAGGTTTTTACACAATTTTTTCCTTCAAATTAAATTTTTTACACCCTCTCTAGCCTGTGTATATATGCTTTAGTGTAGGAGCTAGAATACACTATTTGGTACTTCTGTAAATACTTTGTACTAACTTTTTAAATAAATGAATGAATATTCCGAATTCTAAATTGTTGTCACTTAAAGTAAGTGTGATATCCAGGAAGTTAAGAGTTTTGTCGTGCTCACATTCATGGGTGAAATTTTTGTTAGGGCGATGTCTGTTTAGTTAAGAAAATAATTTATATATGGCTACAACTAATTTGAGTATGAGTAGTAAGTGGTCTACATAAAGTGAGTAAAATTTTACACCGAATAAGAGAATTCGGTGAAGAAAGATAAAAAATTTTTGAATATACGTAGATCTTCAATTGCGAAACATAAGTTCATATTGAATAAATATTTCGGACAATGTTGCAGACGGGGAGTGTCCCATTTCTAATTTGACATAAACAAGGTAAAATTTATTGTTAAATTTAAAGTAATTTTGTTTGAAGGTAGTTTCAGATTCGGTTAGAGCTATTACAAAAGATGGTCAACAAATTGTAGTGTTCTCGTTAAGGAGATATTTATACGTATACCTTTAATCGCGCAAATTGCTTTCAAAGGGATGATTATTTATAGTGCAGTACGTAAATAATTAAAAAATCTTATTGTGGCATCTTCAGTTGACACCTAGATAAATATCAAATTTAAACTTTTCGCGTTTTTTTTGAATTGTAATGGATATGTTACGGGTAAAGTAGATATTGCGGCAAAAGTACACATTTTCCGGTAAATGTGCACATTTTCCTCCTCGTTTGAGTAATGTGCATTCAACTAACATTTACAATTTCAAAGAAGGGAAATGTACATTGAATTCACAATGACCATGTCGTTTTGGTAAATGTGAGCATACAAAATATTTTGTTATACTCCCGATAAATATTTGCACAGTTATAATAAAGAAAAGTATGTTATTATTATTATTTGTTTGATTGCCATCGTATTGGTCCTGAAAAACTAGGACGAAAATTGTATTTATGAATATTGGGATCATAACCTACGACATATTATATAATATGCAAAGAAAAGTATGTTTTGTTTGTCATTTACATTTTTTAATTAAAATAATTTTCGTTATTAAAGCCTTTTTTATTATGATTATTTAAATAAATATTTTTTTACTGCAACAACATTTTTAATTTATTTGTATTCCAACTTTTCTTAAAACATGAAGGTAAGAGTATACATTTACCAAAACGTGAAGGCAAGAGTACACATTTGCCGGGAAATGTACATATACATTATATTCAGTTCACATATACCTAACTTTTTAGGAAATGTACACATTTTACGGTAAAAGTGTACATTTCCCAAGAGTGTACATTTACCGTAACAGATACATATTCACACACACGCCAATTCTCGTGGAACCTCAAAACGGGTATTTATGGTGAATTATTAAAATTAAATCTTGCCCGACTATTTTCTGTTAGTGGACTAAGGAGACTATAAAGATTTGGGGATTCCTATTTGACAAGAAAGTTGCCAACCTATTTATTGATCGATCGTGTAATTGTATGACTTCTTTACTTGGGCGCGCAAATCAACAAAATAAATTGTCAAATTGAGAAACCGAATATTTCACATCACAAACGTCACCCATTTTACAGTTTTATGCCTTCCAATTCCAATTTTATGAACAGATTTCCTTACAAACTTCGTTTACGTCATTTTATTAAGCTACTTGTCTTTTCTAATAATGTATACAAAGTCTATAAAACAACTATAATCACCATATTTTCTTTCTGACTAGTAAAATTTATTTGCAACAAATGCGGGCCGCAACTATAGTTAATGCCAGATTACAGGCAGTAACAGAGAGCATTTTAACTTGACCTTTTTAGTATATTTATGATAGTGCGATTAAATTAGTCTAATTTTCTCGCAACCTTCGAACCTTCGTCAATATTATCAAGCAGTTATCATAAGTGGAGTAGACAATCACGCAGTTGCAGCAGTGCAAAGCTATTGGTGTAAATCTTGTGCAACAACTATTTCTAAATGATTTCTTTTGAATCACAGGAGCTTTTATTTATTATTTTTTCCATCTAGGCAGGTATAAAGGTTGTTATTATAATAATAATAAAACTAATAAAAGCATTGTTACATTAAAAAAAAAAAGTTTAGTTAGGTCAGTGGAAGCTACCCACTACCCTTAGTTTCCCAGTGAAGTAAAAGAAAATGGACTCTAATCCAGGCTTTCTGTCCACTGCACATTATATTCTCTTCATAATTTAATATCTGACGAGTTCACTAACCAAAGAAACAAAATTTTTTTAGGAAAAAAATATTTAAATAAAAATACAAAACGAACAAAAGATCATCTGAAATCTGTCCTTTGTGAGTTCAGATAGCAAATGAGAAACCTTGACTAGGCAACCTAACGGTCCTTGACTGACCATGAACACCGGAACAAACAATTCACTTTTTACTATTACTAGAATATTTGTTCTATTTATTTATTTATTTTTTCATTTTTTTTTTAAATCACTAATACACATCATGCGGCATTTACTCTACTACACTTAGTTCTTTCCAGGCGGAACTTTTCTAAATTTTTATCATTATTTTTGGATATTTAAAACACCTAAGTTTTTGACCTTTGTTAAAGTCTAAATAAAACGCATCAATGAAGATAAAACTAAATACATGTGCAATAAATCGGGCGGTGTTGCTGTCTTTACTGAGCAGGGCTACACCTTCCAACGCGTCAGAAGCTTTGTTTACCTGGGATCGGAATTAAATGTTGAAAACAAAATACCGGGCATATTTTGCGAATTACAAGTTATTAAAAACTTCAAACTAGACGAGGACCACAAAGGTAAAGGTTATACAAAACCCTAATACGACCAGTCCTGACGTACGGCGCCAAAACTTGGACCCTTACTGCTGCGTTGGACAACAGTCTCAAGATATATGAACGGAAGATATTAAGGAAAATATTCGGTCCGGTTTAATTTGGAGGATTCGAAAAAACTGCGAACTCTATGATTTATATAAAGACGACTGCGTAACGCTCTTTACAAGAGTCCGACGAATGGAGTGGCTGGGTCACCTGAAAAGTATGGCTGAAAACAGAATGCCGCGCAGATTACTGTTTGGTACACTGGCAAAAAAAGAGTTGGAAGACCATGTAGGCGATGGCTCCAGGAGTTTGAGGAAGATCTAAAGACCGCTGGAGTAGATGACTGGAGAAGAAAAGCAAGAGATAGGAATATCTGCTGTAACATTATTAGACAAGCCAAAGCCCACACTGGGCTGTAGAGCTACAAGAAGAAGAAGAAGATTTTTGGATATTTGTACCACCTAAGTTTTTTACCTTTGTTAAAGTCTAAATAAAACGATAAATTAGAATTTCCTGTCTCAAGAGGCTATTGTTTTCTTTGACCATTTTTCTCCTTGTCCAAATTGACCGATATGTGGCTAGTTCTACTCTATTTCTATCAGTTATTAAGGTTGTGTCGTGCAGTTTTTAATAGCTATTGTTTTAAATGTTACAGATCTCCTGCAAGGTTTTGAGGCGGCATCTTTCGTTTGTAGGGCTGTAACAATTAATTGAAGAAGGCCTAGGAGTGTGGGAAGTAGGCCGGCGATTAGGAATGAGTCATTCTGTAATCCAGCGATTATGGGGGAGATACCAGGAGACAGGAGGATTCACGAGACGACCAGGGCAGGGCCGGCCAAGATCCACTTCATTAAATGAGGACCGATTCATGCGGCTACAAGCCCTCAGAAATCGCCAAACCACCTCATCCAAAGTGACCTCAGGTGTGCCACAGAAACCGTGATTTCTGCTCAAACTGTTCGTAATCAGTTGTGGAAAGATGACCTGCGTTCCATGTACCCGATAAAAAAAGCAACGGTTGACCAGAAGGCACAAAATCGCCGAACATATGTTCGGTCATCGCAATTGGCACATCGGGCAATGGAGGAAAGTTTTTTTTTCTGATGAGTCCAAATTTACTCTGTACACAAATGGACGAATGAGAGTACGGAGACGAGGAAACGAACGTCTCCCTTGTGCATACAACCAACGTCACGATTTGGCAGCGGATCAATTTTGATTTGGGCAGGAATTTCTTTGACCGACAAAAGTAATTTGATTGTGTTCGCGATTGGAAGTTTGACAGCTCAGCGGTACATCAATGAAGGTGTTACGAATCGTCGAATCCGCGGAAGAGCACTTACTGGTGTAAGTGCAAATGACACATGCAAATGTGGCACCTGTCTAATCATAACCAATAATAAGTAAAAAAAATCTCTTTTACAAATACCTACAAAAAAGATATATAACATAGTGCTACATATACAGGGTGTTCATTTTAAGACGGCACAAATGCATTTCATGCTTAAACGGTTAATCTGAGCAAAAAATGGTAGAGGAAAAATTTGTTGCCCGTCACCTCTAGTTTCAGAATAAGTGACTTGATTTTAGATTCCTTCACGCATACGCGGCTGACGCGCGACCAAAAGTGAGGGTTCGTAGTTGACCCCTATTTTCATATACATAGTTTTAAAGAGAAAGTTATAAAAGAAATCGGAAACCGATATTCGATATCTTCAAAATTAAAGGTGCCAGGCCATTTCAAAATCTGGTATTTTTTATCATATTTCAATTTTTTAACTTGTTATCAAAGAGAAAGAAGAGCACGCGATTGGTCATTTTTATGTATTTTTTCATCCCCTTTCTACTAAAAATATAGCCAATGAGGTAAGGCTAGTATTTTTTTTAATATCGGGAAATAAGTTGTTTTCCGAGTGATTTTTCTAAGAAAAATCAAATGTTAAGAGCTTTAGATGTTCTCAAGCATACACAAAATGGCTAAAAATTAATTTTACATCTGTTACAAACAAGAAGGTTTAATAATCATTTGGTAATTTTGGGAGAGTTGCGTTTAATTACCAAAAAAATTGGAAACCTCCTGCCACATATTTAAGTGATCAATTTTTTTCATGTAAAGGATCAAACTTATTCCTTAATTTATCAAATAGTGCACTTTACTCAACTTGTGAAGCATGTACTGTGCCTCCAAACGTGCCTTCTCAGATACAGAGAGCAGTTGATAACCTCCTGGCTAACCTGGCTTACGAGCCAGAGGAGGTACGTTTGGAGGCACAGTACATGCTTCACGAATTCGTTCTGAGTGGAAAATGTTTTACAAAATTTATAAAGAAAATGTAGAGACTCATCTTAGTTAAGATCTTTACAAAGCAAAAAAATCTTTTCAAAAACTGGCTGCTTCGAAGCAAGATCTCAAAATTACCAGTGGAAATTCGATAATGAACGTTTGGCATATTAATCAGAAATTGTTGAAAATGTAGTTAGGTTAGCACCACTGGATAGTATCTTTGATTTTATCTGTCCTACCTGTTACCAAGTAACCTCCTTCACTCAATCAACGTATGCACTGCGAGAACGGAACTTACGCGAAGTAGAAATCTCTACACCAAACATGCGTGTTACAACGGACAAAATCAAAGATAAGAAATTGTTTATTAGTCATACAAACATTTCCAACGTTTTATTATTCAAAATGTATCGACACAGCCCATCTGGTAAGTTGCCCTTAAAATGTTAATTGAAGAAAAGTAATGTATAATGTTAACAAAATGCAAAACTGTGTTTAACTGAAATACAAGATGGATTGTGAGTGTAAACTTTTCTTTTAGTTCAAAAATAGAACAACATTTTTTGACAACATAATAGAATTTTATTTAACCAAAAAATATTAATAATAAAATTGATCAATTTACATCTTTTTAAATTTGCCAGCTGAACGAATTTTTTTTGTTTTCTTGTTTTTGGAATAAATTTATTAAATACATCAAATCTTTTCCATTCAAACAATCAATTAGTTAATTCTAACTTACCAGAACACCTGATTTTACGCTGCCTCAGAATTGGACAAACTGCTATAAAATTATAAACATTTTCCTTTGATCTCACACTACACTGGAACAGTTATGCTGTTCCGAACAAACTACAGAGAAGTTTTAACTTAAAAATTTGCCTAAGTTACCCATGGATTAAAAAACATATTACTAATCCAATAAGCACATTGTAAATAAGCATCAGACATAAAATGTTCGTCTAAACTTAATTTCAGGGCAGAAAATGAAAAGTACTCTTAAGAGTCTTCTTTAAAAACTTTAGTTCCTCAAACAATCCATCTAAAGAATCAACTCTTACTTCTCCATAATAAATTTTTCAAAATTACAATTAACCCTAATGAAAAAAGTAGAGCAAACATCATATCAATTGTTTCCTTATAATTTTCCTCACGAGCGATTTGGGTAGCAAAATTGGTCCAGTATGGACAGGACACTTCTGTCCTGTTTCACATGACCGCAATACTTACGTCATTAGTGGAAAAGTTATTAACAGAAAAAGTATAGCAACTCAAAATACAGTTATGCAGAAAATGAAATAAGAGGTAGCAACTCTGCTGATGTGTGAAGTGATTCCAAAAATTAAATGACTTTTGAAAGTTAACTCCAAATGAAAATAATCCTTATGCAAATATTTAAGAAGAAATGACTCCAAATCTGAAACACATCTAGGCTAGTTTAACTAAAAAATACTTACGTAAGAAAAAAAAAATTTATTGTTAAGGCTAACTGATTTTGAAAAAAATATATTAGACATCATTTTACGCCACTCTTATTGCTGTCAAAAAATTTCTCTGAATTATCTTCAACCAATTAATGACAAAACATACAAAACAGATCACTTACTTCAAGTAAAGTTCAGCAATGCAAATTTATTAGTTTATTTGTTTGTAATTTTGTAAGAGCCATATGTTTAAGAATAAATAGGTTATTTACTACAAAACCCAATTCGAAATGAATTGTAACTTTTAGAGCATTACCGATTCGATTTCGTACTAATTTTAAATTATTTTACACTAGCAGGATTCCATGTAGTTCGAAAGTAATATTTTATTGCACCAAGAAGTCAGTACATGCGTGGTAGGTCTTAACTGACTTCGTAGGAAGGTCGAAATCCTGTTTCACAATTATTGTCAAGAAAAACTTCTATTATTATCATAATATTTTGAGTACAAGATGCAATAAATAATTTCTTAAAATGGATTTTATTTTTTAAGTATCAGGTGACTTTAAATTCGGTAATTCCTTCAATCAATTATAGTCAAACGGATAGTCAAACATAATTTTTTTTCTAAAAATCAGATCCAAAAATTTTAGATTTATATCAATCATTTCTTCTTTAAATACATTTACTTATCATCTCTTTTGTACAGTCAGGTTTTTTAACATAACAAAACCCTACTTTTCCAATTATTTCATTATTACATAATATATTGGAGGACTACACGCCTAACACTTGCGGCACCACTACTAGACTCTTCCTGGTTCCTCATTTTGACATAACGAGAAGAACGTAGTTAAGATTGTAGCCGGTGGATTGAGGGCTATTTTTGTTGCACAATGAAATCTATGAACATTTACAGTCGTACTGTAATTAGACACGGAGATCTGTGGCACAAAGTGAACCCGCCACTCAAAATAAACTTCTAATTTTCTCTGCATATTTAATTTATTTGGTTTCCAAACAATTACATTAAAGTAATTGTTATAGTCAGTGTTTAAAATAATCTTAGGGTGAGATATTACAAATTTTCGCTATCAATTTTTTAATTGGGTGTTTGCTAAGGGTGGAACCAAAACACAAGCCACCATGGAGAGAGGCAGTGCGAAAGGTACGGGTGATAAGAAGGTTGCAGGAAGTCAGTGCATTAAGATGGCATTTGATGGAATTAAAGCTGTTTAACTTTCTTCAGGTTCCAAATTGTAATGCTGATCTTAGATTGTTGATGACCCGAAAGAAAAGCTGCACTGCTGTGCTCTATTTATTGCAGAACACCCAAGAATGAAGAGGTCGGATGTTACCACATTTTCCGTCGCGCTGGTAGGTTACAGTTCATTTCCTCTTTACTTCTGGATAAGTTTTGCAAACTTTTCGTAACTGAGTTCTTAACTAAAGATTGTGTTTTGTGGTAAGAACTATTTTAAACAGGCTGGTTTGTCGATGAAGAGGATTGTTAGGATAAAATATATTTAAATAAAAAAAAAAAAACAGCAAAACGTTAAATCTGACGTCAATGTCTGTTTCACTAAAATCCATCGACTTAAAACGTGTAAAAATGGATAGCTGGAAGTATTGAAGTGGGGAAGGAAGGTGAAATGAGTTAAAGCCACTGCGAACTTTTGTCTCTTAATTAAGAGAATATGCGTCTTAATTGTCTTGGTGCGGCCAACGTACCATCACTGGATCCTTAAGGCACTGGTAAACTTCCACGTGGAAAAGAAGTCGAATGTTCTACTTCGCACTAAAATTTTTGATTGCTAATCACGCTCAAGTAGAACGTACATGAAAATAATTATAATTATTAATAATAATAATTAAGTAATAATAATGTAAAGAAAAAATGGTGAGCATAATTTCAGGTCGAATTAATAAATTCAACACGCGTTAATGATCGCATATGAAAAAAACCAAACTTTTAGTTAACACTTACAACAATTCTTGAGGTTTTAACTTATAATTTCTTTCGAACTCTAAGCAACACAATTAACTTTATAATTAACACAAAACTTAGTGCCGAACGTGTACTGTTAGTTACTTCATAAAAGACCCAAACGAAGAACAATGTTCTTCCTGAGATTTTCTGTTTGAGATATTTGGTAAACACTAACATAATTTTCTTTATACAGGGTGTATGCGGAGGAGTGGTCGAAACTTCGGGAGGTGATTCAGCAGCTCAAATGCAACAAAAAATATTCTCTTCTCTTTGGCACGATTCTCAATAGTGTCCAAGATATTTACATTTTTAACTATTCCGTCGATATTCGTGTTTTTCACCATAAAAACGGCCATAACGACTTTTCATTACTAATTTACTCAAATGTCAATTTTTGGAGAGGGAACAAAAAGAAAAGTAACCATTTTAGTTTTTAACAATTATTATTTAATAAAACGGAAGTAAAAAATTAAGTAGCAATAAAATGCAGTAGCTGACTATAATTGTTTGTGCAATTTATTTTAATGACATAATGGAGGTTTTTAATAATTAGTTTAATTAATAAGTTAATTAATAATAATTCAAAAATAAAATGGTTATTTTCTTTTTGTTCCTTCTCCAAAAATTCATTAGTTTTGAATTATTATTAATTAACTTTGATGAAAAAAACCTCCATTATGTCGTTAAAATATGTTGCACAAACAGTTGTAGTCAAGAAACTAAAAATTTGCCACAATTCTTTCCCACTTCCTTGTTTGAATAGTTCGAACAATTTTTGTAGCAATTTTAGCTAGACATCTGCCTATTGTACTTTTTTACTTTTGTGTTTTATTGCTACTTAATTTTTTACTTCCGTTTTATTAAATAATAATTGTTAAAAACTAAAATGGTTACTTTTCTTTTTGTTCCTTCTCCAAAAATTGACATTTGAGTAAATTAGTAGTGAAACTCAGTTAAGCAAAATCCCAGTTTTCTGCATTTACACCCCTCTGTTCGGGGTAGGGTTTTTCTAAAAACCAAAAAAATCCATATGGTCTTGAAGCTCAATAAATGCGTAACTTTTTCTGAAATTATGTGACTCCTTGATTCATTAATAATTGAAAAAATGCAGTTGAATCATCGAGAACGAATTTTTTAGACATTAAAGTAAAACTTTTATTGTTATAAGAATCATTTGAGGCTCTGTACCAAGCAAATTTATAGGAAATTTAAAGCTCTTTCGTATGGACGCAGATTTGTTGTAGGATAAAAGATAGAAAAGTTACTGCCGTTTTTACGGTGAAAAACACGAATATCGACAGAAAAGTTAAAAATGCAAATATCTTGGACACTATTGAGAATCGGGCCAAAGTGAAGAGAATATTTTTTGTTGCATTTGAGCTGCTGAATCACCTCCCGACGTTTCGACCACTCATCCGCATACACCCTGTATAAATTGAACTCCATGTTATTTCCGGTGAGAATATTGATGATTTATCATGATCGCCTAACTAGTAAGAGAAATTACAAATGTAATATTCTTAAACACGTCATTGTGAGTAATTGTAGAAAAAAGTGGAGCGATTTAGAACGCACTAGTTCCAGTATTCAGAACGAGCGATTCAGAACGTGTTAGTTCTACCCAGGTTCGGGCCCAGTTGGCTGCTCTTAGCTTAGAGGTGCCTATACAGCTCACGGCTGGAGATAACTGTGTGCGTCTGTATGAGGGCAAACCGGAAGCCGTCAGTGTGTTGAGATTAAAAAAATGGAATTATTTGTTGAAGGTACCGCCATCATACTGTAGTTTCCAATACCAGATTGGGGCGCTTCACAAAAAAGATTATCAGCCTCAGTTGCTAGTAGCCTCTAAATAATTTAGGAAACAAAAGAGAGAAATTAACAAAAATAAATGAAGGTAGATCAATATTAGAAGCTTATAAAGTTTTTTTTTTGAATACCTACTTGTAACAATCTAAGTTGGGTACGTCTATAAATAAATAAGACTAAAAATCGATATGAAGAATGGTTGATTGCAATTTTTTAGGCTTAGATGGGCCGCACATCAAAGTACACCCATTATGTCATTATAAATTCAAAACAACACATCAATAGGAAGTCAATTCTGTTTCCCAATTCTTTCCTCTTTATTTACTTCCGGCTTTTTACTTCGCTACAGTATAATTTTAGCAGTTCGTGAAGTTCCTTTTAAGCAGAATAATTCTTTTTTAGCGATGTTCAATTAGGTATATGTCTACTTTTGTTTATATGATAAAAATAAAAATTACTAATTAGCTAAAAGACAAAATAAAATAAAATGGGTTGTATCAAAGTAAATTTTCGACGCGACACCAAATTTGAAGGAATAAAACCCGTCTGCAAAAATAGGTTTTTCTGCAAAGTAAGTCTTACTAATTGGACCAAAGTTCATTTATCTAAAATTGCGCTTCATTGAAGAGTTCTTTTAAAGGCGGTGCTCTGAGCTTTACATCATAGACACATACACAAAGAAAACTTTTTCTAAAAAGATGACCTCAAAACGTGAATTAGTGTCCAGGAAAACGTAAAAACTAAAATCTGCGCTTATTGTCGCTCCTTCTCTTACAATTCACACTGAAATAAGTACATTGTTTTCTTATTCTTGACCTAATAGTAACAATTAAACTATTGAAATAAATCAACACGTGGAGATAAAGATTTTTGGTTACGGCGACTCTATTCCAGCTCTAATAAACAACAAAAACAATTTAAACATGGGAATGGTAGTCTAAAAGGTAGTTTATCTCTAACTAGACACAATTATAATTTATACCCATGGACGCTATTTAAAAGGAACAGTCGAGCAGTTAAAGACAAAACAAGGACATTCAGAATCCCAACTACTTATATGAATGCGTAGCTCTTCGCAATATCCTGCTCGCAATTTACATTTTATCTCAATTCTTCAATTTTGACTATTTTATACATGAAAATCTTTTTGAATTATCAGGGTTTTTTTCATATACAGGGTGTCCCAAGCTATATGGATAACGACTTTTTCTCGGAAATTAAGATAGCTAGAAAAAAACTAAAAAATACGTGTTCCCTTAGTTTTTTGTTAGGAATCCAAATTTAATTTGTAAATTTTTTTCGGTGCTTCCAGAAGCGAGATACAGGCACCAACTTCATTTTTTCAAATGGGAAGATGCGGTTTTTATTTCAGAAATAGATTCCTCTATTTTTTTAAAGAAAAATTTACTTGGACGGTTTTTTTCTGTGAGCGATATTTCAGAAGTTATGAATGAAAACATGATTCTTATAAGAAATGTCAAAATGATAATATTATAACGGTTTTTTGATAGAATAAGAAGAAAAGTACTATTTTATTATAAATTTTACTCCTCATTAATATTATAGATCATGCTCGAACTGGCCTCCACCATTAGAGATGCATAGACATGCTCTTTCCTGCCAATTTTCCCTTACTGCCAAAGAAATAGATTCGGCTTTAACCGAGTTACGGGCATCTATTATTCTCTGCTTTAGTTCATCTACAGATGCCAACCCGGCTTGATTCTGATGCACCTAGATTTAGAAATGCTTCTAGGTAAGCAGAAATAAGGAAAGAAAGAAAAAAAGTTATGAATAATCACCTTGTTTTTCAGGTATCCCTAAAGGAAATAGTCCATAGGTGTCAAATCCGGTGAACGAAGTGGCCACTGAATCGCCCCCCGAGTTGATATAACACCATCAGGCATGTAAAGAGATATCTCGACAGGCTATTTGATTGGCGTGTTATATCAACTCGGGGGGCGATTCAGTGGCCACTTCGTTCACCGGATTTGACACCTATGGACTATTTCCTTTAGGGATACCTGAAAAACAAGGTGATTATTCATAACTTTTTTCTTTCTTTCCTTATTTCTGCTTACCTAGAAGCATTTCTAAATGTAGGTGCATCAGAATCAAGCTGGGTTGGCATCTGTAGATGAGCTAAAGCGAAGAATAATAGATGCCTGTAACTCGGTTAAAGCCGAATCTATTTCTTTGGCAGTAAGGGGCAATTGGCAGGAAAGAGCATGTCTATGCATCTGTAATGGTGGAGGCCATTTCGAGCATGATCTGTAATATTAATGAGGAGTAAAATTTATAATAAAATAGTACTTTTCTTCTTATTCTATCAAAAAACCGTTATAATATTATCTTTTTGGCATTTCTTATAAGAATCATGTTTTCATTCATAACTTGTAAAATATCGCTCACAGAAAAAAACCGTTCAAGTAAATTTTTCTTTAAAAAAATAGAGGAATCTATTTCTGAAATAAAAACCGCACCTTCCCATTTGAAAAAATAAAGTTGGTGCCTGTATCTCGCTTCTGAATGCACCGAAAAAAATTTACAAATTAAATTTGGATTCCTAACAAAAAACTAAGGGAACACGTATTTTTTAGTTTTTTTCTAGCTATCTTAGTTTCCGAGAAAAAGTCGTTATCCATATAGCTTGGGACACCCTGTATATAGTCATCAATAAAGTTATTTATACATTCTTACAGTATAAATTAGTAATCTGAAATCTTATCTTTTCATGTGGCATACATGAAGATATAGTACTAAAACATTGCAGCATCACTTTAATGGGCCATAAAATAAGCAAGGGATATTGAGAAATGAGAGAGTTAGTGGGTAAAAGTAAAGTAATCGCCTATTTTTTCAGACAGGGCTTAACGTCCAACTGCCAGTAGGTATCGTGGGCGATGGCGGAAGCTCATACTTTACTATAAACAATTATTTCTAAGAAATAAAAAAACAAGTCATACACTGGATTCGTTTTGGGGATCTCCCACTTACAAAGCCACGCTCTTGACCACTAGACCAACACCCACACTCACCCAAATTAGTGAGTATATTGACATGTCTGAATTAACTATAGTGCAATCACTATAATGAATAAAGACTATATTTTTCTGTTAAGAACTTTACACGATTTAGAACACTGATTTGCGATCCATTAATATTTATCCCTCTCTCCTAAACAGTAAGGCATTTCCGCCAACAAGACGTGCAGCTTAACACAACCAGTTGTCAGGCTAAATATAATGAACGTCGGATATTTACAGAAATGTCCTGCTGTCATATCCTCCATATTGTACCACGACATTCGGGCAAATCTAGCGTTACTAGATAATCTAGTACCAATTCTATGTTATGAACATTGATGAGCCTAAAACTCGCTACTGCTATGTTCTTGGCAAGTTCAATGGGAGTCAAGGACAGCGCATCTCGCAGTGCCTTTCCATTTCCTTAAGGAAACATTTCTTACTAATGGCGGAGACAATCCTCTTAGTGCTGATAGTGATCTATGCGATTGAGGCTGGAGTTGAGCATTTTCAATACGCGACCAACGTTGTCAGTTTTTTTTACCTAAATCCCGCAATGTGACGGAACCATCTACAAAGTGTTTATCTGTCTTAGCTGATATACTCGTAAGCTAGCTCCTGGCAGCATCTAAAGGTTAGGCGACAGTCTATACAACTACCAATAATAGCAATTCATGCCACCTTTAAGTATGTTAGTGCTGCTTTTTATTTTTATTTAATGTAACTATGAGTACGTATAAAATTACTGCGATAAAAAATAAACAAGAAAGGAGTGGGACAATACAGAAAGTTTCAAAACCACTGCCTTACAGAGATTGATTCACTCCATTTCTCAAATTATTTCTCTTCTTCCAAAAGACAATTACTTCCTTCTGAAAAATACAAATACGGCTCAATCTCTCAATTGGTCAGTATTTAAAAAAAAATACATTAAATTTTCAATATTGTGCCATTTCTAAAGACTAATTTCTCAGATCTAATCTCAAATTCTAATCTCTAAAAGTAGCATTACGGAACCTATTTCTCCAGAATATGTGAGGCAATTTCTGGTTTGAAGAATCTTCACAAATCCCAATTCTATTTTACATCCCAGAAAATGAAAATAATTGAAGTAATAAAAATAGTATTATTCCATTTATAGAATTATTTGTGATTAAAAAAAAAAAATTGTTATTACGATATAGAAGGCGTAATACCAGATATTTCTCAATCATAAGAACAATTCAACGGAGCTGAATTGTATAATTGTTTTTGCAACACGTTACCAACTGTATAATAAATAAATATCGAAAAAGTACAATGAAAGTAAATTCTGTAATCTCTCTCTACATAAAAATAACAGTATATCTGTGTATTTCCCTTAGTGAGATTGCAGGTATGCCAGCAAAGTTTATTGATACACGTACCATACAAATTTAAACCTAAAAATAATCGATACAAATAATTCTGTTTTTTTTTTTTTTATTTTGTGGGTAGGTAAAATGCTTCTAACGCACATACGTGCCGGACTCCCGCCAAGGCAGCCTACCGGCTAAAACACCTACCCCGGCACCAGGCCTAGCCTGGATTCGCTTGTGTAGCACTACATCAGGCTAGGCCCCTATTCTATCCCCAATCAAGGGGTCCTCCCTCCAAACTCAACCAGCTCCCTTTGTTTTGCACTTAACACCTCCCTAATGAAGCGTGCCACACATGCCCACTGCCGCCTACTAGTGAGCATAGTCGGTATTATCCCCGCTGGGGTAATATGCCCGACATATTGCTCCAAGTCTCTCCTGAGGCAACCCCACCTCTTACACACAAAAAAGGTGTGGTGGGCATCGTCTAGCATTCCCGGACAATAGCCGCACTCACCACTGGTCCTCTTCCCTATCTTCCTTAGGAACTCACAGAAATACCCGTGACCACTAAGGAATTGGGTAACGAAGTAATCCACTTCGCCAAAGGACCTCCCTATCCATGAACCAACATCTGAGATAAGGCTGGCCGTCCATCTACCTCTTGACTCCTCCTCCCAAGAAGACTGCCATTCCAACACCGTGTATGCACGCTCCTCCCTGGAGACCGCTACTTTATCCATTTCGAGCCTTCTAGCGTAAACTCTCCTTCTTTCATCGGCCAGAAGTGCAATTGGGATAACTCCCGCTATGACCAGGACCGCTGGCTCCGAAACAGTCCGGTATGCCGAGGCTATCCGTAGGGCACCCAGCCTCTGCACCCGTGCCAGTCTCTTTCTATAAACTTCTTTTCTGAGTGCCTCTGACCATATTTCAGCCCCATACAACAGGACTGAGTGGGCGACACTCATAAGCACCCTGCGCGTACTGGCTTTGGGACCTCCTACATTGCTCATAAGCCTTGTAAGTCTGGCGACATTCTCTCCTGCCTTATCCGCCGCCTCCTGTAAATGTCTCCCGAAGCTCAACTTCGCATCAATTGTGATGCCCAAGTATTTCACGGCTTCCACCGAAACAACTTCTTCTTCGCCAACGTTCCACGGGATATGCCGGTTTATTCGTTTTTTTGTCAACATGACAACCTCTGTTTTGGGGAGAGCTAGCGATAATCCGTGTACGGTCATCCACTGGTTAACCTTCCGCATCACTTGATTAAGCTTCAACTGCGCCTTCTTCACGTCCCGCGCAGCAATAAGCGCCGCTACGTCATCAGCATAGCCAATCAACATTGCTTCTTCTGGTAGTTCCAGTCGCAAAAGGCTATCATAGGTCACATTCCAAAGATCTGGGCCTAATATTGATCCTTGTGCCACTCCAGCAGTAATCGATCGTGTCCTTGGTCCCTCCTCCGTGCAATAGCTGAGCACCCTATTGTTGAAGTAGTCGCTAATTACTCTCAACAAATAGTGTGGGATCTGAAAGTTCGCCTCCAGCGCCTGCAGCGCGTCTGACCACCTCAGTGAGTTAAACGCATTCTTAACGTCTAGAGTGACCAAAAGCACAATCCTTCTTGAATGCTGGTTATGTTCTTCCGCCCTTGTTACTGCTTTTATGACTTCTTCCACTGCGTTTATCACAGACCGTCCGGTCCTAAACCCGAACTGCCTAGTCGACAGATCGCCTGCAGCCCTAATTCCGTCCAACACTCTCTTCCGAAGAAGTTTTTCATATAACTTCCCGACTGTGTCAAGCATGCAAAGGGGGCGAAAAGATGACGGAAGCAAGTCCCCTTTTCCCTTACTAATAAGCACTAAGCGAGCCACTTTCCATCTATTGCTAAAGACACCGGCTTTCAAGCAGGCGTTGTACATCCTCAGCAACAATTGTGGCTTTTGAACAGCTATCCTTTGGAGAACCTCGTTCGGAATCCCATCTGGTCCCGGAGCCTTCCTACGCTTTAACGTGGATACTGCCTCTTCCATTTCTTCGCTCGTAAATAGGGCGAAATTCTCTATTTGGTCAAAAGCTCTAGCTGCTCTAGGTGGATGCAGCGGAAAGAGAGCCGACACTATGTTGTCCATAGTCCTTACATTCATAACGACTTGTTTCTTAAAACCTGTTATCTTCTGCATGACTATTTTGTATCCCAGGCCCCATGGATCCCGGTCTACGTCATCTTTAAGAGCTTCCCAACAACGCGTCTTGCTCTGAAAAATTGCCTTACGAAATTTCCGCTTTGCCGCCTTATATTCTAGGGAGCGGTTGGCCGCCTCAGGTCTTCGCCCCGCCCGCTGGGCTCTTCTCCTCTTTCTTATACACTCCCTTCGCAGGTCAGCAATGTGGGACGTCCACCAATATACTGGTCGCCTGCCCTGCCAGACCGCCCTCCGCGGCATGGATTGTTGGCATGCCTCCGTGATGAGCGTCATCGTAGCTGTAACTACCGCCTCAGCACCTACTTTCCCCTCAGTCACCACATTTCCGACTTGCGCAGCTCCGCATTTAATAACCTCCTTGAAAACATCCTCGTTTAACTTATCCAAGTTCCAACTTTTATGGATCATGTTGTTTCTTGCCCTATTCAAATTTGTATTCTCCACTATCTCGAATGTTATATATTGGTGATCACTTCCAGTGAACTCCTCTATTACTCTCCATCCTTCAATTCGCGGCGCAAGACCTTCAGATGCTAAGGAAATATCTGGGATCGTTTCGCCATACCCCGGTCTCCGGAAGGTAGAAACTTCCCCCTCGTTTAGAACAGTAAGCCCTGTTCTAGCTGCCATCTCTAGAATGTGCCTGCCTCTCATGTCTGTCACAGGCATGCCCCATTCCACTGCCTTCGCATTAACATCTCCTACAACTAGGATCCTACCTGTCATCCTCAGGATATCATCCTCCAATGCATTAAGCTTGGATCTAAACTCTTGGATACCTTCGTTGGGGGTGAAATAGCAGCTAATATAATTAACACCCTTGCTTCTAATCCAAACATAGCCATTTTTCCGCTCGTAGAAATCCACAGGAACCTTAACCAGATCCGGAATCCAGACTGCTGATGTCCCCAGTAGATCACTGAACCAGTTGCGGGGGTGCCGCTCACGATATTGCTCACACAAAAGCATCAGATCGGACCTCTTCTCAACTACTAGCTGGTCCAGCAGAGAATCTGCTAGCCTGCTCCTATGTAGATTCCCCTGAAGAATCCTCATCAGGCCTTTAACCTCTTCCTAGCCTGCTCTAGCGCTTCCCGAAACACCACACATCCTCCTGCTCCCGGGAGGTGCCGACATGCATCCAAGGCGATTTCCCTATCACGGCATAACATGCAGCAACCTTCCGCTGTACAGGTTACAGCTAAATGCCCCTGCTCACCGCACTTATAGCAAAGCTTGCTGCGGTCTGGGCCTTTGCACACTCCTGACATATGTCCATATGCCAGGCACTTGAAACACTTTGGAACTGCGACTCTCAGTCTGACTCGACAGCGTACCCATCCTACTCTAACAAACCCTTCCTTCACGAGATCACTGGCTCCTTTCATGCTCAGCTGCACGATCGCTACTTTAAGCCCTCGCGCATCGGCCTTTGTAAGGTGGATCCTTATATCCCCGCCAGTCGTGCCCAGTTGTCGCTCAATTGCTTCTTTGATTTCACCTTCTTCCGCAAGAGAGTCCAGGTCCCTGATCTCAACTGTACTCTTAGGTTCAAGCTGCCGCGTAATCGCTGTGTCTTTTAGGACAGTGTTAAGGGCCGCCTCGAACGCAGCTCTGTCCTTAGTTCTGCTACCTAATTCAACCAAGATGTCTCCCGCTCTAGTTTGCCTAATGCAGTTCACCTCGGTCCCTGTATCTTCCGGTTTAACCTTTTCTCTAATTTCTCTGAGGACCTCGGCATACGATCTCCCTTCCGCTGGCTTAATCAGCACAGCGTCTGGGCGGGTCTTCGGCTGTTTCTTCTTCTTTTTCATCTTTCTCTTCTTCTTGTCAGTTTTTGCGACCATCTCTTGTTTGCTGGTTGTCGCGACTTCCTGCTTTTTCTTCTGTCTCTGGAGTTCCCGTATCATCCTAGGTCGGACCTCGGTCCATTCATTAGGCGTCAGGTCCTCCGCCGCCTCTACTACCTTATCCTCCAATACTTTTTCCTTCCTTTTTTCCAATACAGTATGCCCGGCGGGTGGAGATATTTGAGTCATGACAGACGCTAATTCCACTTGCCTCGGGATATCTACTCTAACCCTAGCCTGCAGTCGAACCAACCGCTGCAATGCTAACCCCCAAAAACTTCTCAGTGATTGCACCACCTCCACCGATTCTTCGACTTCAAGCAGTCCGTCTTTAATATCCATACTAATGTTCCGTTGCCGGCTGGTCGCAAGTTTCATTTTCTTAATAACCTCCCGCATTCTGGCAAGCTCCTCGTCCACCCTCTTACATGCGTCCTCCATATCTTTTTGCTCCGGTGATCCAACCGGTCCACCTGCCAGAACTCCAGAAATGACGGGTGATTCATACTTTGACCGCTGCCGGGTTGATATCCTTTCCAACGGACTAGATGAAGCATTTGAGTCGGATGACTTCTCCTCTGATTCCACCATGACTTTAGATGGCGTGATGTCCGGTGGGGTTCTCCGCAATTTAGAACTCCGTTGAAAGGGGCTTGTATCGCCCACAGACATGGTTGCTACACCAGGGTTGCTCACCATCTTTTTTTGGGGTAGGGAACCCCCGCAATTTGTTTCCTGCGCTTTAGGAACAGTTTTTTTAATTGTACTCTTCATTATATAAAAGTTTCTTCTTCTTCACTCAATAACTCCTACAGGATATTTTGGGACAGGGAATTAAGGGAAAGGAAAAATTATCCGAGCCAACACCCAGCCAACCAAGAGCGCCATACCCCCGCACCCGCGGCCCCCCAAGCGCGACGCGCCCGCGACCGGTGGCCTCGAACAGAGCCCCCCGCCCACAACGGCAGGCCCCTACCCGGTCGCCAACCGGAACTACCGCTGCAGACGAGATTATACACCGGCTGGTGTGGCAGCCAGGTCGTGATGGCTAATCCGACCCGGGCCACTGTACTATCCGGCGGCCTGGGGAGCGCAAGAAACCCAGATTTAAGATGTACCCTCCGGTGGAAGGCCCGCCCCACGAAGGGAGCCGCCGGCGCGGGGGCGCTCCGGCAAGCAGGCGCGGACCGAAATAGGAAATCTTTGATGGGAACCAATGGATAAGAGGAAACTGGAAAGGAACGGGAGCGGACACAAAGGATAGAGGTAACAGGTCAACGGACAGTTGCCCCTTTAGACGCCTCTTACGTCAAGCGGGAGACACTGTGGTCCTATTCTAACCCCGGAACCACAGGGGTAAGGAAGATTATATCAGCTAAGACAGTATAATAACACTACTACGACTATAAGCGCATCCAGGGCTGTAGTTCAATTTCTCCTCCGCAAGAAACAATCATGTTTTTTAATAATATGTGGTAAAAAATTTAATTTAAAACTTTGACTATATCCATTATTTAGGAATTTCTGGGGTTTAAACAAGATTAAATGGCCTAACACTTGAGATTAGATTAGATTCCGCGAGGAATGGTGAGTCACCTGTTCCACCACTACCTAGGCAATTGTTGTGGTGCCCAAAAGATGGAGCTTCAGTCTTTTTGGTTAGACTTTTTATGATAAAAAAAATTATAAAATTTAGATATCACACAACTAGTGTTAAGTACAAATCCTTCATTTATATATTACGTAGAATTGCGGAAGGGTAGTAATAATCCACTAATCAACGAACTAGAAAGATGTGCAATGATTTAAAAGTGGAAATATGATGTAAATGTTGCAAGAAATTAAAATTGTTGGACCTGTTGCTTAGAATGCGCAAGAGTTTAGATCCGGGAAACTTTAAAGTGAAAGTGTAGTTCAAAATTTCTCTAGATTGTAGTTAGTCGAATAATAATAGTCTTGCTCCTAAACTTTATTAAATTTATAATTTATTTAAAAATTAGTATTTCAATATTTAAATACGAATATGATTATATTTTTTATGGCGCTATTTTGTACTGTTGACCTAATTTCACAGCATTAGTGTAACATCCGGTGTTGTTATTAAAACTGAACCAGTAATTTTCCAAGAAAGCCATTACTCTAAAATTATTTTTTTCCTTTTCGCCTAACTCATAGAGAGAAATAAATCTCGAAATTAGTTGCAATGAACCTTTTACTTAATTAATAAATAAAGATTATTGAAGTAAATAAAAACCAAAACGGCTAGTTCATTACAAACTTTAAGATCGAAGGATAAGATAAAAGATTGTAATTTCTTCTAATTTTTTACGAATGTTAAGTCTCAAGGTGACTTTTTGGTCTTCAATAGAGTATTCAAGAAACTCTGATTTTCTTTCCATGTTTTTCTAAATTTTCAACTGAAATATCTTTTCTGAGGCCTTCTTCGTACAAAAAGTGATATTAATCAATATCGCAGGAACTTCAAATTTGGTATTTTGATTGGTTTAGCAATTATCTTTTAGATGAAATCGATTAAGCGGAAGTATCGCTTTAATGAAACGATTACTACGGTATTTCTCGAAAACGGCTGCTATGATTTTCCTTAAATTTACTAATTGCCTAAACTTAGATGTATAATTTTTATACCAAAAACAAAAAAATATCCAAAAAAAATTAGATAAATTCACTTTAAATAAATGTTGAAGACTTTCCTCAAATGAGCTATTTGAGTGAAACTGACTACACCGCCACCCTTAAAAATAATTATAGTAATAAGTAAAATTCCAAATTTGGAAAAAATCGCTCAACCAGAAATATTTTATTGAAAGAATTTTTCACTTTTTTTTTTATTTTCTCGAAAATGGGGGTCCTACGATTTTTCACAAAAACTTCCTATTTATCTGAATAAAGAGGAATATATTTTAATGAACATGATGTATGTGAATATTTTTTTGCAGGAGAAATCAGTTTTGGAAAGTTTTGATAAACAATAGGGGTAGGCTTCTCTCAAGAGTCTCACAACATTGTAAAATGTGGTAAACAAACTAAATAATGGCAGCTGTAAAATAGTTGAAGTAATAAATTCAGTTTAATTGAACTAGTTTTATCAAAACGAAACCACTTACAAACTAGTTGTAAAACACGCTACAATATTGAACAAATTCTTATTAATTACTGCATATCCACGATAAACTTCAAATATTATTTAGAATTATAATCAATCAGCTGATATAATACCGATCATCTTATCAGCCCATAATTCTAAGAGGCATTGAGGCGAAGGCCTAAATATGGAAGTTTTATGAAATAGTCCTGCAAAAAAAAAAAAAAACATTTTCTGTTATCTACTGAACAGATCGAAAAATACTATAAACATATTGCTATCTTTGCGATAAGAGAGATACTTGTAAAAATGTGTTAAAAGGTAACAACAAAACTTCCAAGGCTTCAACATTTTCGAACATTCGTAAAATTGCCGTAACTCCCGAACCAGATTGTTTATTTAGGAAGTTGACTTTGGGCAGGCAAAATGTAAGGATTATTCAACACAATTTTGAACATCAAAAATCCTTCTAACATAACCAATTTTTTTTTTTTTTTTAGAGAGAGAGAGAAGCATTGCAATCGTACAGCTTTTCGATTTTGAATGTTCATTGAAAATGAAAATCCCCCCCCAAAAAAATCGCACTTTAGGCCCATCACTTTGGGACCTTTTTCCCAGGAGGGCTCTGATTGAAGGTGTGACGTTTCGTTTCTTCGATAAGACCATTGTCCTACATGCTTTGAGAAACAAGTAGATTTTTAAAACATTTAAGTTTTACGATAAGTTAATAACGTTAACTGCGATATAAGAAGGTCATGAAAGTGCTAACAGTAGAGTTGTGATTTTTTTTTGCATTGAAAATAAACCTTTGATAACAAAAGATTTTCAAGAGATTATTCCTAACTTATTTAACCATTAAATTAAAAATTTGGGTTCTCTCAGTGGTGAGATTTTAAAACCTCCAAGACTTATAAAATAGAAAAAACAAAACAAAACAAAGGCCAATCAAATTAGATATGAACATAATAACAACTAATTCTAACATATCTGAATAATAATTCTTCTTGACAACAATATAGAACGGAAGAATGATATAAGAGAGCGATAATTGGGACTAATTAAGAACAGACATCAGAATACTAATGTACTCACCATGTTCTGTGTACAAATTGTAAACATGAATGAACCACCTCTACCAAACTATACACAACTATATCACTACTGAAAACAGTTGTAGCACTGCACTGGTCAGGCTAGCTCGTCTTCTCCGATACACAAGATTACCCCCACCGTAGCTCTCTTATACCTGTTCACATAGTTGTCCTCGCCAAGTGAATAGTTTGGGAGGGAGGTAACACTACGCGTTACACAAACTGGCACACTGTGTGGTATCTGCAAATTAATGAACATTTACAAGACAGCTGTTAGAGAGCCTACGATTCCGTATATCTGTGTTATTCTGTGAATATTGCATTATCAATAATGTGTACTTGACCGATTTAAAACCTTATTTGTGAATATTTCATCGATTTGTTTGTCAAAGTCTAGGTCGTGCATGTATCAAAACAATTTTAAACATTTAATAATTCATAATTTCCTGCTTACCCACTCCTTTGTTTTAATACTTAATTTTTAAAAAATCTGATATGAACTTATCACAATTTACAAAATCAAATTTTCTTGAAACATAAAATTTGTATTAAAAGTAAATTTTCCATTTTTTTTTTTTTCTCTAGAGAGCCAATTTCGAGAATTTTTTTTTTCGATACAGAATGAAATGCCTTCTGCGCAATATTCCTGCTTATTAAAAGCCCATAATAATAATAATGTTTTATTTGTAAAAAAGATTTTTTTTTGTAAAATTAATATAACAAAATAAGCACTACATAACACACAGTACAAAAATTAAATTAGACAGAAAAATCAAATAAATAATAATTATAATAAAAATTAACAGCATAAAAAAATAAAATTAAATGAAAAAGAAATAAAAACAGAATAACTGATCCCTGCTAATCTAAAGAAAATTGTACGTACTTTGAAAAAAAGAAAAGAAAAATACATACATTAATAAATAGAATAGAAAATAAAAGAAAATTATAATACTCTGAAAAAGTAAAGAAAAATAAACTGAAGAATATACAAGAAAATTAGACATAATTTGAAAAAAGAAAAGAAAAATACAGACATAAATAGAATAGAAAATGAGAAAACTGAGAAGTGCCTACAAGGTGGCAAAAATTAAAATATAAAGAATTTAATATAACTATTGTAATTAATATATTTGAAAGAAATTCACGCAAGGCAATGAAGGCAATAAGACTATGATGGTCAAATCACACGACGGCGATAATGCTAAGCATGTCACGCTAAGTCTATTAAACGTTTGCAATGTTTCTCAGAAGAAGCGTTTAGAAAGGGTATCAGCGCTGATGTAGGAAAAGGGCTAAAGCCTACGTACCGCTCCCGCAGTTCACTAAGGGCAGTACACCCGCACAAAAAATGATACAAATCCTCCCTCACAATCGGGTCACATAGAGGGCAGGTAGAATTAGGACGGTCAAGCCATGGCATGAAATTATGTAAGAGCTCACATCTGAGCTTAAACAACCATTTCAAATCATTCAGATTAAGAGCTAAATGGCACTCTGCCTCAAGACAGAAAAGTTTAACATTATAATTGAGTTCTTTGTACAAGAGAAACCTGTCAGAATCTTGAGCAAGCCGTACACATTGTAGAAAAGCCCATAAACGCTGTCTGATTAGCAATAAGCACGAATTTTGCAATTAAAATTTTTCGTTATTCTTAAACTTGTCCCAAGACTAATCTGGACTCCAAACAGTACAGTAAAATTAAGGCAGGCCTACAAAACTCGCAGCAGCTCTATTCTCTTATTCACTAAGTACAACTCTGAAATCTCACCTTAATGCATCTTTATACAGTCATTTATTACTTTCGCTTGTCTTGTATGCACGGTGGCAAATAAGATTGCAACGAGCAAGCTGCACATAAAGTACTGCGTATCGCCTTGGGGGCATCGCTATCCAATAGAGAGGCTGGATGCATACATATTAAACGACTTAGATAGGACAACACATATCTTTCTAAAGAACCTACAGTCATCAACACCGACTCGGAAAGAAAGCAATCTGGTTGAAACCTTTACCTACTTTGGCATACTTATAAATTTAATCAGTAGCCATTGATAGTTCTGATTGTTTGCTTTCTTTTTGTGCCATTTTTAATATTGCCTGAATAATTAATGTGAATTGCCTTCTTTAAATGTGAATGTAGTTAATAAAAAATTGATATGTTTATCACAAACATGACTTCTTCTTTTTTACGTTAATTCATTTCTACTTTTAATATGACAAATAACTGGACACTGGCCGGGAGTTGTACCTTCAAAACTGGACTCATGGTGAGTCTAACTCAAGGGCCGCCAAACGTTTTTGATCATCGACCCCTACAAATTTTCTAATTCTCTCACCGACCCCCTCTATAAAATAAATAAATAAAAAAGAATGAAAAAACAAACTTTTGTGTTTCTTAAATGATTTATTTATTTTAACAAAATCAAATTTTTACAAAAATCAATGAGAAGAATGTGCTTGATAACGCTTGTCAAGATTAAAATAGTTTGATTCGAAATTTGTTAGTTTCAGTCTAAAATCGCCTAGGAGCTTCAGATTCAATTTATTTCTCTGCTTTATTAAAGTAGAAATACGGTTTACATGACTGAAGCAATTCCAAACGAAAATAGTAGATAACTGCGTTACTGTCAATAAATATGCGATTGAATAGCACTGGTATTCATGACCCCTAATCGACTTCTTAGATTGGAACGACCACTTTGACGATCCCTGATCTGACTAAAAGGATAGTTGACCACAACTTTATCATGTTCATTTGTTTTGCGGCAAATGTTTTTACTGCATACCGCAAATGCTACTGTTGAAGAAGCAAGACGTCTTTATTTCTCCTGAGTCCACTCAATATATCCTTTGAAAGTCCATTTTCCAAATTCAAATGAAATAATGTAAATTATGTTAAAAATGGTGACATCATCTGATACAAAAATACTTTCTGTTGCTACAGTTTGTTCTAAAATTTAATTTTAACTATTTTGGGAGAAAAAAAATTGCTAAAAATAGCAAAATTTATTCAGAACAGATTTTCAGCTCCATAAATTGCCTTCAAATTTGGAATTTTACTTATTTAATTCACATTAAAATTATATATACTTAGGTTATTGAAACTGTAGATTTCACTTACTTTAGAAGAAGTCTTCCGAATTTAACGTGGATCTAAATCACTTGTCTGTGGATTTTAAACAATAATACTACAGTGTGATTTGACAAGAAGTGCTAGCCGATTTAAGGCATGTTCCATATAAGTTAAGCAGGCTAATATATCTGTACCTCGGAGGGAAAAGGCACCATGTCCATTTTTTTCGATTTTCAGATTTTGGCATCATTTTACAAATTTTTTGTTGCTCTTTCTACAGGTGTAAAGCACTATGACCTATGTTTACTATTAAGCGATTTATGTATTTTTAAAAAGCGCTATGATACTTCATTACTCAAGGGTAAAAGGCACTACATGGGCATAAATTTTTTCACAATGGAGATGAAAGTAAAATATTTTAAAATATGGGAGTTAAAGTGGCCGTACCTAATGTAATAATTACGGTGAGAAGTACAGGAAAGAGTATAACCGGAAAAGTGGAACAAAAAATGAATTTGGAAAAATATCTTCATTTGGCTCCCCTGTAAAATTTACTTTTTGTGACATGGTGCCTTTTCCCTCCGAGGTACAGATATATATATGGTGCGGAAAAATCCAAGGTACCAGGTGAAAGTGCTGTCACAAGACTTCAGAATTTATGCAGGCCTAAGGCAAAGGGCTTAGAAACCTCTGCTTAAAAAAAAAAAAAGAAGCAGTGCAGACCTTTAGAACAATATCGGCTATTTATACATATACATTGCAGAGGAGTAGGCCTAAGTTACCAAGGATAGCCTTGCGGAAACCTGCAAGGAAAGCAACCTGAAATTAGAAAATGTAGGAAAACGTCATATCCTGCTCTACCTGGAACTATCGGTCGTTTAGTCCCAGTAGATTGAGTGGGTATGTCGAGTAAAAAAATGTCAGTTTAGAAGTTGGTTGATCGTATCGTAGTAAAGGTTTCCATTTGAAATAATCCATGTCGTAAGCAGATATTGCAAATTTGAGTTTGGTGTAGTCAAGTGTGATGGAAGAGGATCAAGTCAGGACATCTAATGGAAAAAGTATCAGTTCATCAGTTAAAAGGAAGTCTTGAGAACGTAAGGAGATTTAAGTGGTTGGAGGTGAAGCGCTATTAGTAATTGATGGTATTTAGGCTTGTCGGATGATTAAATGATTTTTAAAGAAGCGGATCTGGACTTTTTAGACTTCTTACGTGAATATCTTTGTTTGAGGACTAAAGAACTGGGCAGTATGCTGGGATAAATAAATTAAATAAAAAAAGAAATTGAATTAGAGTGAGGATTGAAGTTATATAGCGTTATATAAGCGTGCTGTGCAGGTTTTTTTTTCTTCTGTTTTACATTTTTCTATGTTAAATATGTTTTTATTTTTTTAAACCACATAAAAAAATCATTTAAACAGAATTGCAGTTATAGTGAATCTTTTAACGAGGAAATTGTTAAGTTTATTTTTAATTAATCAACAAAGAGATATAATTTTAGACAAGTCTTCTCTTAAATCAACCATGTCATTCATTAAAATTATAAAGCAAACTACCCAGGTGCCCCCCGTGGGACACCCAAACCAGTAAGAAATGGAGATGTGCTGAATTTAAATTTGACAATGGTCAAATCCTCAATTTTGACAAATGTGTGATCTACCGATAATTTAACTTTCTAGGCGCAAAAATAATTCTTGGAGCCAATCTCTGAAATTCACAAGATTTTTTTGTTGCCTAATAAAAACTAATTGTAGTGTTTGTTCTAAGAAAAACATAATTTTGAATAAGCTAAGTAGGAATTCAAAAAGATACGATATTAAAATGAGAACTTACAAATAATGTCCTGAATATTACATTTCAATCCTGAAAAAAGAAAACAAAAATAACAGCTAACTATTGTTTATCACAATGTACAAGTTGAATAAAATTAATTTAAGTGCCTTATGGTTACTGCATTGATTATTATAGTGTGCATATTACGTGAAGATTCAGATAAAATGCATATAATGGTTCAGCTTTTGCAAAGGCATTTGTTTATACCTTTAACAATCATTAAAATGAACGACCAAAACTGTTGTTTTTAAAATAATGTCTAATAAGTTTTACAAAACATATTCAAAGATTTGTTAAATTATCTCCGGAGTTCGATCTTATTTACTACGCCATTTACTACGCAAAGCATTATTTATTTCAACTACCATTTCAATGCAATCTTAACGAATCGCTTCCTTCCCAATAGTTTGGAAATTTGCAGTTATAATGTAGTTTCATAAATACGGAAAACCTAAACTACTATCATTCTCCTATCGTCCAATTAGTGTATTTTCCATTCGGGCAAACTATTTGAAAAATTAAGATCAAGACTATACACTCTGACCTACAACTATTTTAAGATAAAACCAAATAACGACATTTGTAGACGATCTACTGTTCTTTCAAGACATACACATTATAACGCCTACGATAACTTAACGATATTTGTCAATGGTGCTAATAAAATAGAGAATAAAAATAATTGTTCAATTTCCACTCAGATGTTGTACTCACCATTCTCGACAGCCTACTTCAACCAAATATCAACCTCTAAGTAAATGGTTTCATGCTACCTCGGACTTTAATTAGACCGTCAACTAACCTTGAACCCTCGCCACATATTAAAGACTATACAGCAGGTTTCAACACTTCAGACGATTAAAGCGCAATGACATACTTCATAACATAATACTGATATACTTGACTATTGGACCTATATAACTAGACGGCTGAGGGGTTCTTCCAAAACTTCAAATCTGTGCAGAAAATAAACGTTTTAATTTAAATTACTACGACCGTTTTACGCCTCAAACCTCACCTTACTCATAACATACTTGAACGACATAATTAAAACCAAATACAGAACGTTCTGCCACACTAGCACAGCACCGATGCATATCTTCGCTGTCAAACAGGAATGGAAAAAGAAAGCCCAGGAATTGGAGAACGAATGATGCCATAACCGATTTAGGAGTATTATCATCAAATTGCTTCACCAGTCACGCCAATCAAGCAAACAAAATTCATAAGTGCATAATCCATTTATTTAATTGTATAAATGTTGCTAGATTATACATATATAAAAATAATGTTGAATTGTTGGTTAGAAGAAAAAATTTTCGAAAGCAGGATTGCCTAAAAATAAAAAATATTCCTAAACATTTTCTATACACGTATACAAGTTGAATCTGCTTATGGCTAATTGCAAGGGATGGTTCTGACGAAGTGAGTGTCAGTGAGTGATTGCTGATATTTGTTAAGGATGCACTGGTAAAAAACCTTAAATAGCATAAAAGCCTATAATTTCTTTCTCACGGGGGATTGTTTTACCATCTGCAATAAACAGGTGGATTGCAAAATATGGTGGAATCTGCAGTGCTGACTAATATCTTCTTTTTTTAAATTATTATTCATTCATTTTCTAATGATGGATGAAAATCAGAAGTCGGACGGAATTAGAAAAATAAAATGAATAAGCGTATTGGGAGCAAAAAATCATTGAGACAGGTTTCATATTACAATAATTACTTACTAATCATTTTTAATCCACTGGATATATAATATTCACTACAGTCGGATCACACCTTCCTGTAATGCTACAAAATATCTAAAACTAAGTAAATCATTGCCTGGCACTGGACGGTGTTCTACATTGATTTTTTCCAAATAGTATCTCTGCAGAGATCTACTCCCTAACTTCTGACCTACTTTCTAAATAAGGTCGTGTTTGATACGATAAAATTTTCTTGACTAACTGCATAAAAATAAATTTAAAATTTAAATTTTATTAGTGTTATAACAGAAATAAGATATAAGCTGAAACAATGATCGTTTACACTGTATAAGAATGTCTTAATTACATTTTCAACATTTTGTCTTCTTCTAGCGACCTGTTTAAACAGATTTTAAGAAAGAAATGTAGACTTTTATTTGATTCTCTGAGAGTACTAACTGAATTGATTCCAAGTCACATCGGAACCATTTTCTCTGCTCTTCTTAAAGAAAAAGCCTTCTATAAATGTCGGAAAGTCTGAGCTTTCCGAAAAGAACATTTTTTACTTCTCACCCTCAAATAGTGCAATTGGGTGTGATTTGAACTCTGATTTGGACAAACTATGTTTACACGAAACTGAAAAATATGATTTTTGCTCACTAGTTCGATAATTAATCTTAACTGTGAATTATATCTAGAATAGGCTACCACACACACCGATTTCTAAAATTACGCTTGGTTCCTAGTGAGACCCGGACATCTTTTGTACTCTGTTGGAGAGCAGGTTCTTTCTCAATTCATCAAATTTTGCAACATCAATCACTTTCGTGAAAGAGTGTGCACATCAGATTTGTTTTATTTAAATTAACATATTTTTCTCACTTGCCAATTTCCGTTTATCAATATTCCCCGTTGCAGTTAAAACATTATGGAAGCCCTAATCTAGAAACTGCCTAAGATTAAGAAAACTAGTTCCTCTCAAGGATAAGTAGTTTATGGAGGTTTGATCGTCAGCCTCCCTCTGAATTTTTTAGGCTCTTACAAGTGAAGGCGAAGTGAAAACCACCATATATAATAAATGCATCAGCATAACAACACAATATTTTGCCAGTTTTATGTAGTTGTAGTTTTTGTAGTTGGAAGGCCTTCCGAACTGTAGCTATAACTCACAGATTTAAAAATAACACAAATCTCTAAACGGACTTGCACTACTCACCTCCAGCAAAACAATTTTTTTAGGACATCGACAAACAAATCCTAATAAAAAAGTGACACGAAAAAGTTACAGAACACAGTAACGAGCCAATAGCCTAAGTCGGTTTCTTTCATTAAATCTCCGAAGATCGTAATATTTTCGTTTTTAGCTGTTCACATTAAATTCTTTTTATTTGTTAAATGTAGCAATTGCTAAATTTTTTTAAACAAATTATTTATTTAAGGCGCGTCAAAATCTGTGGACATTGCCGCCCGTAGCATTTTCAATGCACTATGCAATGTAAGCTCCTAGAAAGAGTTAAACAAAGAGCCAGCAGGTGGATTCGAATTCGGGATCTCCGCGTGAAAATTCAGTAACTACCACTGAGCTAACCTCTTCTTATTATTTCTCTATTTCTTTAATTTTAAGTTAGCCTCCTGCATACCGCAACTAAGCCTTATGTAATCGTGGTAAGTTTTTGCTGAGAAGTGCTGACGCTAATAAAATTGTACTGATTCGCCAGTTGTAGCCAAAATTTAGCTTCGTGAACTGATTGTACAATTTTAACTTTTATTTGAAATATTTTTCCAGGAAAATTCGATCAAGGGCACTTTTGGGAGAGAGTAGGTCTTTCCTCAATAGTTCTAGGGTCAATTTTCTGACTTGATCCCTGCATAGTGTATCATAACTAAGAAAATAAATGTGGAACTAAACTTCCAAATTTTAAGAAAATCTGTTGGTGGAAGTATTAAGATTATTTATGTAGATCTATAGCTTTTATTTATTTTTCACTTTATTGGTAATATTTACAACTCTAACAGATGTTGTAGTAACAAGTAAACTAACTTTTATAGAAAAATAATATGTGATCAAGTGTACTTTTAAGAAAGGGGTGGGCATATTTTCTCTAGCGTGCCATTTTTGTGAAATGTGAGATCTTATCTCTTGTGTACTGTTAAGGAGGGCCAAGTATTTATCCTAAATTCTGAATATGAAAAAGTTTTCTTTAAAATCTATTATGCTTGAGGCGCGGAGTTGAAACTACGTAGAAACCTTCTACCTACATTACCTTCCATGTAGTGTGAGGTTATAGATGTAGTTGGTAGTTATTTTTGAAAAAGTAATCTTCAGTAAACTTAACGTATTTTTTTTGTTTTTAACTCGTGATATAATATTTCTTCTTAATGGCTCATCAACGTACTCTTCCTCAAAGTAAAGAAGCTTTGCTGAAGTCATACACTAGCAGACTTAAAGATGACGTGAAATCAATGCTTGAAAATTTCGAAGGTAAGTCGTTCTTTTGGTTAACTATAAGTCAATTAATGAAAAAAGTTCCTGATTTCTTTAATATTTTCAGAAAAAATTATTTAATGAATGAATAAATTGTGTAGTTCTGTAATCTTATTTTAATTGTAATCTTTCGTCAGTTTATTATAGCTGATTACGAGGTAATGTTTAATTTGTAGAAATTGTGAAATTGGCTAAAGGAGAAAATGAAACTCAAATGTCAAGATATACCCAAGCTGAACAAGATACTTTTGAGATGCATGTTAGAGCTGCTAATATGGTGAGAGCGGGAGAATCCCTCATGAAGCTAGTGTCCGATATCAAACAGTATTTAATTCTCAACGATTTCCCATCAGTTAATGAAGGTATTGCTCAGAACTCCAAACTGTTCAGGACAAAACAAGCTGAATGTGATCAAAAATTAATGACTCTCAGGGACGATATGGCTGCTGATTTATATGATTTGGAGGAAGAATACTATAATTCTATTTATAAAGTGTAAATTTAATTATAAGAGAAGTTAACCTACTCTATATTTAGTTTCTGATTTGATACTGTGATAACTTCATTGTCTTAATATGATTCAATTTCCTTATATTGTACAAAATCATTTTGATTTATATGAAATGGCCAGCATACTGTATCATCTTCTAAATGCTAAACAGTATTGATGAAAATTTAATGCAGTCAAATTACTTAAATGATATAATTGTTTTAAAATTTGAATGAAACCCAAGAACTTTTTCGAACGTTTCTAAATGGCTGAAATTACGAGTTAATGCATGAACGAAATATTAGGTACTTATACTGATTTGTGTACCTTTGTGTCGTTGAATCAACTCTTATTCTTAACTTTTTAAACTGTAAGTTTTGATAAGAGGTTTTTATTTATATTTCATGCTCGGATTTTAGAATGTTTAGTGCAAGTATATTTTATTTGCTGTAAATATTGTAAATAAATATTTTTTATTGATTACTGTCTTATATACGAACTTTAATTTATATAATAGTAAAATTTAATTAGTTATTAATTTAACAAGAAAAATCAGTGAAAAAAAACCATGATTTTGGCAAATTAAGAGTTGTTGGGCAAACTTCTGGTGTTCTTAAAATCTCTCGTGAGTAGTTGAAAATGTAGTAAGGCCTCGGAATTGTTAGATAGAAGATTGATATTATCCTTCTTGACGCACTTGTGCAAGTAAGGTCCCTTTATCAAACTGATCCCATGAATCAGTTTCGGATAGATGAAAATTCAAAACCTGTCTGAATTTGAGGAATTAAGCGTGTTCTGCTTATGACAAATAAATCATGGAGTCTTCTAGGGAATTGTATAGCAAATTTTGTGTAACTAGTTATATATATATATATATATATATATATATATATATTGTACAATTTAAGTTACTGAGTAATATATATAGTAATATACATAGAATATATTAGGAATATTCATATATATATTACTCAGTAACTTAAATTTAACGAAATATTAAGTTCTAAAATTTTCTCGAGTTGAAATTAAATTTAGCGGAACCAGTTAATGTAATTAACTTTGATAGGTACGTACATCAATTCTTTAGTAAATTGCCAAAAAACAAGTTAAACCCTTCACTTCATCAATTCACCATCCGCTCAAAGGAATTTCGTAATTTTTCTGAAAAAGTGATAAAAGTATTGTTTGGTTTAATTTTATTTACTTTGTGGGTCCTTAACATTGAGCAGGAGATTTTTAATTGATTAAAACATAAGGTGAAAATTGAATGAAATAAGTTAATCAATATGATCCAGCTCATTAAGAGTTGCACACGTATTGAAGTATTCCAAATGAAGCTCAATTCTTCAACTATCTTAACACAGTCTTGGTTTTGGTTTTCTTGAAGCTGTAGGATCGCCAAGGTGGTAATGAATGACAATGTGTTGAGGGTGAGGAAGAAGTTGTCTGTTAGTTTGGTCATGTGTGTGTGAATGGCTGGAATGTCTACTGTATTTGTTTGGGCGTTCCTCAAGTAAACCATGGGGCGTTCAGTGCTATTCGTAGTACTTTATTTTGAAAAGTCTCTAGTCTTTTGCTAGCTGTAGCTAACCGAAACTCTAAATTAAGAACCCTTCAAGAACTTATTCGATGCGTATGAGAATAGGGTAACGGAGGCTCTTTAATTTGTTGGTATTTTAGATGTAAAAATTATTACAATTGCATGTTTAGAATGTTAATGTACTTCCTTCAAAAAAGGAAACAAACTTGGAAAAAAATATACAGCTTCTCTACCTGTCTTTGTGGGGATTTATTTATATAATTAGTGAGTAAAGTGACTCTTCCCCACAAATCCTATACCTTTGCTATGGAAAGGTTGCACTACACTACTGAATCAAAACACCATGCCCCAGCAAAATACTATAAAGGCGCCTTACATCGACGCGCCTCAATTTAAAAGGAACAAGTAGAGCAATATAAGGATGAAATGTATACACTTAAAATTTTCATTCGTCACAGCCTCTTAATCTAATATCTATATTTTTGTCATCTTGTATGATACAAAAAGAAATATTTGTTTTAGTGTTACACACAATATGTACAACTTATGACAATATATAATATTTACAAATCACAAATTTACACTAACATATTTTATATTTATTCATTTGTATTGCTTTTTTCCATCTAAATCTAAATTGTGACAATTAATTTAACAAACAGTATTGTCTTTATGTATCACCATAAAAACAAAATGAAAATAATATTTTTCAAATGAGCGAAAGATTGAGCAAAAACTTAATATACGTAAATAATCCGGAAGAACGAACATCACACATTGAACCATAACGAAATCAACTTAAAAAATGTACATTTCTTATAAATATGAAAATATTTAAATAACCTTTTTAAAAAATATATTAAAATATTACAATATATTCTATCACATACCTACTTGAGTATATTATATCGGAAATGTTAAATATATATGTATATATTTTATATGTTTATATATTTGAATACAAGCATAATTAAAAAATAATATTTTGATTATAAAATAAAAAAATTCCCTTTCACAAAAAATATAAATAAAACATTCCTAGTGGTGAATATTAAGAAAATATAGCTTATGTATGAATATTTTAATTGAATGGGTGCAATAAGTAAATTACTTTGCGAGTCTAAAGGCTATTTTAAAGTTTCTTCTTCATTTCGAGTGATTTTTCGTATGTTTTAAAATTATGAACTGTTTTAGATTTGATTAAGTGATTTATTGTGATTTTAAGTGATTAGTGATTATTCTTACTCGAGAGTACATATCAGTCAGAATGAATACAAATTAAAAGAAAACGTTCATTTCTTAATGTAAACCTGATTTATTATACGTTACTATTTTTCTTAGTGTAATTTTCTATCGTAATATACATTTTCAAAACAAATAAATAAACTATTATCTGCCCTATAATACATTGCACAATATTACTATTATTTACAGTAGGAGAGGCACCTTATATTTAAAATAAAAATTCAACCATTGAGAAATAATTTAATTGGCGATTTTCTTAACTTTGATCTGAATTTGGTGTAACTAATTATACTACGTATTACATCGAGCCATTCCTCGAAGTACAAAAAACAGCTCATAAAAATGTTCATGGTAAATGACTAGTATCATTTATGGAAGAAATGTACACACGAAAGAGGAGCTATCCCTGTTGATAGACATTTTCTCTTATTTTCTCATTTACCTCTTAACTTTAAACTAAATGTCATAGTTTGTGCCAGACAATAACCTTACAGCAGTTGCTAATTTTAAATGCTTTTATATATATATATTATTTTTTTTTTTTTACAACACATTTACATGGCACATTTCTAGCATTAAAAAAAAAATTGTATTAGCAAATGACTTTTTTTCTCTAGTACATTACTACCAATTTAGACAAAATTTTTAAACTGGCGACATTATAGAAGTCCAATATTGGTGCTTTTGTAGATCTTAAGTAAATAACTATTAAGAGCTTACAGCAAACTAACTGTTCATTAGTAGTAAAAGAAGTAGCTCGGCGATTTTTTAAATAGGTTTTATATGTATAATCACATATACATATATAAACTTTTATATTTTATATATATAATAATAACTTACACCCAAGCTGACTGTTTTGAATTTAAAGTCAAGTGGTGTGTATTATACTGAAGGTGTGCTACATATGGTGAGGAGATGCAGCAGTAATTACATGCACCTGGGAACCCTTGTTTACATTGTATACTTGTCCTGGACTGAATGGTTCCAAACGCGAATGACTTTCTACACGACAACCTGAAAAAGATAGAAATAGTTTTATTTTTTTAAATCTATTTGGTAGAAATTATTTTCCCCCAAAGGCAAGAGAACCAAAATTAGGTCAGACTGCCGCAATAGTTCGTATTTTATCAGTAAAACATCCGTTGAAATCGTAATTTCTTCCTTAATTCTCGTGAAACTTTCTTTGCAGGCGTTAAAAATAAATAATAAAAAATAATGATTTTTTTTTTCTGAAAATGGAATGGTTTGATATGGTCAGAAAACTTCAAAAGTTTCTTATAAGCTACTACTTATCATTAGCTAAGCTCCAAAAGGCAGGAAAGCATTGTCTACGTTATGCTATTTTCGATTTTATCACTTGAGTTTCGACCTAAGGAAGCAATCATCTTAGAATAGAATAAAACTTTATTTCGATAAAAATATATACAAAAAATAAATAAATGAAGTGTAATGTACAAAACATTGTAACCTTCATACCAGTGCTATTAGAAAGGTTAAGATGAGCAGGATAAGATGCAGGGAAAAAGGAAAGGAAAAACTTGCAGCTAACAATCATCTTAAGTACTATTTATATAAACATTGAGGTTCTTTTTTCCAATGTTTGTGACTTTGTCAGTAAACACTTAAAGACTTTTATAGTAAAGATGTCAGTGTAATTGTAATTGTTTTAGTGAGTGCTGAAGATGGACACATTAGTCCGAACTTCCGAGGATTTTTTTGGTACAATAACCGTTGAAGTTTATGGCATTTTAACTTTTTATATCAAGAAAATTTAACTCCTTTTTAAAAAGTTCCAGTCAAAAAGAGTTCCTTTAATTAATTTTTCATGTACTTCCTTTTATGAATAAGTTTTCACGATTTTTGTATTAAAATGGAAAATGAAAATTTCAGAACAGGATTGATAAACAAAAATTAACCTAGAGTTCTTTAAGAAGGAAAAGGGATGCCATGTCATTTGATTATTTGTATTAGAAAAATCCATTTTTGCCAAAAAAGATTAAGAGAGTTAAAAAAGTGTATGTTCTTAGCCTCATTGAGCAATCACCTAATTTCAAGGAGAAAATTCGTGAGAAATTTACAAAACAATAATTAGAATTTTGTATTTTAATCATACAAGACACTTAGGTTAGTGTTGTTATTAGTTTCGAAGTACCTTATTATCTTATCTAATAAACAACACTTAGGTCAATAACTATAATGTGTAAAACATTTCAATTCCTCCAAACATTTATATTAAATAAGAATAAAATATTGTTTAGAAAACAATTTGGCTTCAAAATCTCAATACTTACTATTGTTCTGAGTTTTGGTGTTTGCTGGAATATATTTGGATAGTCTGACTGTTGGTAGAGGTAGATATCCATTAATTAATGGCATCACGTCTAATGTAACAATTTGCTCATCTTCAGTTTCCATTAACAGCACACCTGAAAATATTTTCGAATCAATTATTACTGCTATCAAATAAATGAATCTGTACATGGAGTTATTACGATTAAATCTGAAAACCAAACATCATACCTGCAGTTCTGCCGCAAACAGCCCACATATTATGTTCTGCTAAAACTTCGTACATCAGACTGACCTCATCGCATTCATTTACTCGAGTAACCTTCACAGTCAAATGACAAACGGTACTCACACGGCAAAACTCATTTCCTCTAGTTGGCTCAACTTTACATTCTATGACAAATAATGTCTGCAAAACGAATGAAAAAAGTTTCAGTTAATCTCATTAATTTTTAAAATCTTCCACTTTCTTATAAAATAAGCCGATAACTTCTTGGGGTCTCCTAAACATGATTAATCTGTCATTGATTTTTATCTGTCGAACAAGTTCGATACCTAGACAGGGATACAATAAAAAACGTGCCATGAAGGATAATATCCAAAATATTTAGCATTGAGCACATTTCCAGCGTGATAAAGCTGTGTTTATACACTAGCTGCAAGTGCATGGTCAGCCCACACTTAGAGATCACAGTAACTTCAAATGCAATTAACTTGGAAAGCTTGTGAAGAACTTCACGTTCCTACTTTTTTCGGATTTCTTTGCAAAATGTTCTAATGATTTTTTTTTTTTCAAATTTCGCATAATATTCCATTTTTCAATACAAATCTGTAATGTTTATTCTAAATAAAAGACTTCTTTCTATGAAGCCACATCACACTAATTCTGTAGCTTTTTCGAGAACATAGATTTTGGTGGTTCGAGAGGAGCTGACACGGTTCTAACATAAGTATTATTGCAGGGATTAGTAATATAAAAATTAAATAAATATTAATAATAATAATAAAATAAAAATTAAATGCTTAACAAAAATCTGTGGGATTGAGAATTAGAGAAAGCTAATGTGTATATGTATACATTACATGTTTTGGAAGAAAATCAAAACAATTTAGATTCAAAGATTCATGTAAAATATGAAAACTGAATGACTAAATGAGCGACCAATAAAAGCCAATGCCTTTCCCGAAGTCAAAGGGTCCGATATCTCCAAGTGTACTTAAATCGTTTTATCGTTTAGTCATCAGCGAAAAATCTCAAGTGCTGTCTAAAGACAAACTTGAAGCCCAATTCCCGAAGTTCTTTCAAGACCCATATATCACAAATCAAATGTTGCAGCTGTTAACTTTTATCTATTCAGATTTTGTTTTCTATGAATCTCAACATTTGATGTTTTCAAATGAAATGTCAAGTATATATACATTTAAAATTGTATTTTTGGAATTTTTAAATTTTATATCAGCTACTTCATGTAGCAATCACCAACCTTAAAATTATTAATATCAAAAGTATATTTGTATAAATATGGTTCTTGAATCTCTTCTGTTTTTACAGGTTCATAGTACAACGTGAATTCAGTCTTCAAAGAAGAATTTTCTATTGTTTGGTCACTATCCAATTTCCACATGTAACTGACTTTCATATCGTTTCCTATTTCCTAGAAATACAAAAATAAAATCAAATAAAACTTAAAACTTAAATTATTATTAATACAAAAATAGTAGCAATGAGTTTATTGAGACAAAATAGTAGAAGAGATCTTTAGAAGACGAAATGAGTAATACCTAAAATAAAATAGTACAACTACATCTCTCCTTGGTAACTGACCATTAAGATTGCACCAAAAGTTTTAAGAGCGTTAGAGAACGAAGAGGCTGGCACTTCTCTTGAGAAACATACTCACCTAACTTTCTTGGACGTGCCATTCATTAACAACCTTACGAAGCATTCTGGACAGAAGAGTAATGCTAGGTAAAGACAGAATAAGAATTTTCTTGGAAATCCAACAAACACTCAAACGATGTTTGACCTGCTAAGAGTTTTCAATGGAAGCACGAATTCAGGGCTTCTAATTTATAGAAAAATAGCTAAAGATTGATCTTGTTTATAAATACTCTGTTAACAAACAAGGTTTAGCGCAGGGTTGTGCGCCACAGCAGCAATCGAAACAGACTTTCGCCTCAGTCGAAGAACTAACGCTGCAGGACAGAATTAAGGTAAAGTAAAGAAATATTTATCCTTCTAGAAAGGGTTCATAAAAAAAAATCAGTCACAAAACAAAAAAAATAAAATAAAGTAAAAAATAACCATGTCAATTTTCACAGCCTAATTTTATTTTTTGCTCGTTCGAGATCTGCCACTATTGAAATATGCCTATCTAGTTCTTTTACATATAGGCGCCACTGTAGCCGAGCGGGTTAAGAGGTGAGACCTGCAAAGCTAATATGCATTGTGGTACTGGGTTCGATTCCCGGTCTTGGCCTTGGATTTTTTTTAATGGTTAAATGAGAAATAGTAAAGTACGTTTGCTATTCGCTCCGTCCACGACACCTAGTAAATGGTAGTTGGACGTTAAGCCCCGCCTGAAAAAATAGGCGAATTACTACTAATAGTTAGTTCTTTTACACATACTACTGGTTTCATATGACCTAGATGTGGACGCGTTGTAAATAAAAAATTGATTGAAAATGTTGTTAGGTCCGCAGTGTTAGATAATATCTTTGATTTTATTTCGTAGCATGCTCGTTTATTTTATCTTTCTATCATGATATATTTAAGTCAGAAACCCATCTTTACAATAAATATGCGTGCCATGACGGATAAAATCAGAGATACATTGATTGATTGATTTCGTACCCGTAATGGATTATACTGCTTACTGTTTGTCGGTGTTTATCACAAATTGTATAAAGTTTTAATTTAAAGGAACTCTAGGGGTAAATTGCATCCCCGATGAAAATTTATACGAGTTTGAATGATTTCAAAACGAAAGCTAGCCATTTTGTGTTGAAGATAAGTAGTTTTCTTTTTTCGTTTGAAGAAAAGGTAGAAAAATCAGTAGTGGTTAAATATGTTGTTGTATGTGACGGAAATCCTGTGAGTTTTTCTTTCATCATGCAAAGTTTTAATTTCGCTTCTCGTTTTATGAGTATTAGACTGATAATGAAAAAATACTCGAAACAAATTCCCTGCATTACTTCTACTAAAAACAATCATAAGTCAATTTTGATATTTAAATTTTAAGCTGTTTCAAAAGTTTCGCCCAGGTCATAAAACTATATATTCGAAATTACTCGTATTATTTTCGGGTTACAACTATCATGAAATTAAATATTTATTTATGTTAAATTCACCAAATATGGCAATAAATTTGAAAAAATAAAACAATAGATACAAAAATTTAAGAGAATAGATTACTTACAATGAATTCATTCAATGGTGGATTTACTGGTGAAACAGTAATGCCTGAAGGACTTAAAATCGTGACTGCTGGATCATGTACCATTAAACTTTGACTAGATAGCGCCGAGACAGTGACTAAAAGAAATTTAGCTAATCTTGCAGTATGAGTTCTGACGGTAGCTCCTAGAGCTGATTCTAATCTTAAAGGCATGCAGCATTCCTCTTCTACCCAAGGAACTTTCAACGTTATCTAGACATAAATTAACAATCTTAAAAATTAATTTAGCTAAAAATTTACCTTAGAAACTTTTAATTCAAATTTACTTTTTAAAAAATTAAAGATTGCGTCATTATTTGATTTTACTATTTTCCTATTTAATAAGATAAAATTGCTTACAGAGTGTTCAATTGGATGAGATTCTTTAGTTAAAGGTAGCTGAGCATATAAACAAAGAGGAATATGAAATGAGCTATTTGGTTTGATCTCTGGTAATAGTATACTCAGCTCTCTACTCAAAGTATCTGACGAACATCGCTGCTTTACAGTCAGTCCATTGCTAGTTTTCAATTTTAATGTACTATCCTGAAATTTCAATTACTATTTTTGTAAACTTGAATTGCAAAATAAAAGAAAATGAGAATAAATAATCTCATTAATAATAATTAATTAATAAATTATTTAATCATGTCGTTTTATACTTAGATCCTTTGAGAGAATAGGTAGAGAAAGAAATTAATTCAATAGAATAACTTACAAATAAAAAATGAAAAGATGTTTTACAGGTTTATTATGTGCTGAATTTGGAAAGAAATCCAAAAACTAAAAATTAAACTTACTTCAACAATCAGCAAGAAGTCAAGAGGCTAATTAAAGTGAATAACATAGGGCAGAAATAGCCTAAGTCAGTAGGTTATACAATTTAGCCGTTTTTTTTTTAATAACCTTTAGGTATTCGGAAGGAAGTTAGGAAGTCAAAATGGAAGTTGTTATAGTGAACGTTTGAAGAGATGAAGGTACTGTGCTGGTTTGTAGCCTTTACGGACACAGAATAGAGTTTTCACATGAATTCTCTGAATTTAAGCTATCCTTAGAACTCATAAAATTTTACCTTTATAACATGAACTTCAAGATAGTTCCTTAATAAGGCATTTGTTTTTAACAATAATTTTGAATACTTACACTCGGTATATAGTATCCAAGTGAATTTATACGCAAAGATGTTGTTTGTAACAATCCTGCCAGCAGATCTCCTTGCGTACTAAGAGTCACAGTAGGTAACGTACGCATAACTTCGAAATGAATTTTATACTGAGATTGTAACGACAGTAATTCAAATCCTTTGCATAAAGTTACACAAAATTGTCCAAGTTTATAATTACCGGGATCAGTTTCCTATAATTTAAGAATATTATTATAATTGTCGGATTATTTGGTGCTAATATCAAACTTGTATTTTGACTGAATATACCTTTGATGTTAAAACAATTGTATTCATTCCTGGCTTTAATGAAACATCTTTAGCTAATAAAGATTTTGAAAAATCTGACTTAGATACGCTGGTGATTTTTCTGTAACGTCCGTGACTATCTTGTCTTCTAATTAAAAAATAAATAAATAGATAATGATTAAATAACCAATAAGTTATTTAATACATAATTATGAAAAAAAACACACTTTAGTGGTATTTTTTGGTTTTTTAGCTCCAGGTTCGCTCCAGCTAAACTTTTATCTTGTTTATAATCAAGCCTCATAGCTACTGGCAATTTTTGTAGAAGAGGATTGGAAGGTGTTAACTGCTCCTTATTTTTTCTGTTAAAACAAAAGAAAAAGAGTGAAATGATTAATTAAAACACAAAAAAGAAGCAAAAAACAACAACAAAAAATTAATGTTTTTCTTGGAATTTATACCCTAAAGAAATACTGAAGTTTTTTTTTAACTTGCCTTCGAATAGTTTCAGGTGAATCCTTGTGTTTGGAGCTAGATTTGTACTCATGTTTCGAAAGCAGTAACGCGACGGAAATTAATGGGCAATTTATTTCCACGGGTAAATTTGATGTAAGGCTAAAGGTTGCTGAAACTTTTGTACTTCCTGGATCAACTCTTATATCAACATCAGTCAAAGACATACATTCAATCAATGTTCCAGTCCAAGGAGGATCTGTAAGAAATTTTTCATTATATTATGAGAATTACAGCAGTCTTACGAGATTAGCGAGAAAATAAATAAATAAATAAATGTAGTGAAAAAAACACAAGCGATAAAAACTTGCAAAACTTCATTAGTGAATAAAATTTACACAAACCGGGTTTTGATGTCTCTAAGATTTTCAACATTTCATCATAATGTTTTACTCTAACTGACATTGGCAATTCGGAAGAGCTGGCGATAGACACACATATTTTTGCATATCTAAAACGAGAATATTTTCTTTAAAGTCTAATAGATTTCATACTAAGGAAAAAAAAGTACATAGTTTATTAAGTTAGTTTTTATTACGTACTTTCCTGTTACTTTCATTAGATTGGATTAGTTACTTTTTATCATGAAAAGTATTGTAATACCCATAAGTCGCAAAAATATGTAATACATGACAAATGTTCAGTAACAGAGTAAACTATCTCTAGTTAAGAAATTATAACTTAAAGTACAATCCTAATTTTTAAGAAAATTGAAGTAAGTATTCAATTGAAGTAAACAATAAAGATAGCCGGGTAAAGTTCACACTTTTTTTTTTTTTACCTGAGAATGTCACCAAGTTGTAAATAAGAATGTGCCAAATTCAGTCTTGCATTGGCTGCTAGTTGCTTCCAACCATCCTGTTCATAACAATGAAGAGCGTTCTGAAGAAAAGAAGTAGCAGTTGTGTGGTCTTTGATGCTCCAGTAGAATTTTGCCAAATCAAATCCCAAACTACGTGCACACCGCACTCTTCCAATATGTTTATAAGTCCCCATTGCCAGTTCGGATAATTCCTTAAAAAAAAAAAAAAAAAAAAAAAAAAATTAATTTAATAATTGTTTTAAAAGAAAGCTCTAAGAATGAAGTTTAAGCGTAGTTTTAGAGATTTGGTGTAAGGAACTAATGCTCAATATTTTTTAAGTTCATCCGTTTCGGCGTTTCATTTAATTCCACCCGAAGGATTTTCATCTACATCCAGAATTTGGATCAACAGATTCATGCATATTCACAACTATATGCATTCATGCAATATAGTTATTATTGATACCAACTTCTTTATAGAACCTGTGGAAACCAAATTCTGAAAATCGATAAGTTCCAAAACAAAGCGAAGCAGGTAGTTCTCTGACAAAAAATATCATCGATTCAATTATGCATAAACTAAAAACTTATTGAAGGAAATATTTCGAATAATTAGAATAATTATTCATAAACTATACAATAATGGTTCATTTAAAATGATGAGAGAAATTTATACATTATTTATTGTTTAACAAGCAAGAAAGAATCACGTTTACAATAACTTAAAAATGTAAAAACTCACTAAGTATTGTTTACAAAATTCTTGTTGAGAAGACAGTGCTCTCTTGAGCTTTTCAACAGGTTTAGTAAAATCATCGCCCAGTCCTGAAAAAATCTGCACTGCAATATGTAACTGTCCACTAGTCTGTTCCTGGCCTGGCATTAATCCACACAACTGTCCAAGATCAGCCAACTAAAAATAAAATTATTTTTTTTTAAATATTCAGTAGAATATTGAAGAAAAGAATTGTACTCCTGTTTAAGAAGTGGCCTGTGGCCCTTCAATTTTTCTTGTTGAGTATACAGACATTTTTTATTCTCTTCTATCAATTTAGTTAAGTAGATTAAATCAAGATGATAATGCTTATCCTAATATATAATATTATATTAGAGGAACACACAGTTCACTTCAGATCTTTTCCCTTTGCACCGGTATTACCCTTACAGCCAGCATATCAATTGATTTGTCAGTACATAAAAATTACTTATGAATAAATTGTTTAAATGCCAACCAATTACTGTATACCTTAATTTTATATACCTACCAATTAATTATATACCTACGACATTCAGATGAATTTACCGTAAATATTTCAATTCTTTTGAAGGCAAATTTTTATGACTGTATCTATTATAAAACCATATAAGAAATTATACACATTACTATTTTTGCTGCCCATGATGCAAGTACAATCGAATGGGGAAGTTATCTCTTTATATGTATAAGAGGCCGTTTCCCCTTTCTTCTTAGAACTTCCTTGGAGAGGTTATCTTTTGGATTTTGGACAACCACCTTTGAGAAATGAGAGGTTTTCTCAAGGAGCGCTGTAAACTTAAGCACCTGAAGAAGCAGTCTTCAGGATCAGCAGCGGATTTTGTGGGGGTGGTGAAGGAAACTCGTAACATTATATCAATGACTGTGGTGCCATTTCCCAAGGACATGCAGAAACCTAGGAAATTATCAAGTTTGGAGGATGCTCCCTCACTCCTGAAATTTCTTTACTGAAGGGGTGATATAGGGAATCGACTGGCGCCAGTAAGGAGGCACTATTGACTTTAATGATCGCAGTGCACTTTCATACCCCGGGGGAGAAAAATAACAAAACAATAAAAATATCATCTTATATCAGGGCATTCCGCTGAAGCGATTTTATGTAATTGCATTTGAATAACAAAAGAACTGAGTTTGCTATCAGAGTCATTATGATTATTATTCAATTTAAAGGAATGACGTCTTGGGTCAGTAGGGCCCTGAGGCTTCGGTTCAGTACCATTGTTCCGGGAAGAAGTGAAATGGTTCCTAGGGAACAAAATCTAAGGCCATCAAATCTGGTCTTCCACTTAAGTGTGCTATGCTATAAACCATTTAGTTAATCCTTAACTTAATTTATTAAAAACTAAGTTCTTATTCTTAAAATTTTTGAAAAATCACTTAAGTCTTATGTTAATTTAATTACAGCCTACTTTGTCTCCCACGAATTTGAAACTGCCAGCACTTGTAAAACTTTTAAAATACCTTTTGTCTAGCATAGGCCCAAATTCCTGCTGTATAGCGAGAATACTGTTCAACGTGATTACTTTCAGTATAGTTTTCGCAAGTTTGCAAAATTTCAATGCATGAAAGAAAAACCCAACAAGCAACAGCCCCCTGTGGATAGGTTACATCCAGTAGTGATAACTCTCTTATACAATTGTGAAGAAATGGTAGAGTTCTTTCGGCCACCTGAAACATAAATTATTTTTTATGCTGGATTTGTATTAGATATTACTAAAAAAAGTAATCGCCTATTTTTTCAGGCGGGGCTTACCGTCCAACTACCAATTAGGTGTCGTGGACGGAGGCGACCAGCGAACTTACTTTGCTGTAAATTTCTATTACATATTACTAAATAATAATATTATTTTACTAACTTCAGAAGGTTTGTTGGCAAACAGTAACATAGCACACTGTCTTGAAAACAAATAATTTCTAAACTGAAGAAGCGAAACACTGTTGTTTTCTATTTTTGAACGTTCTTTTAGATTGACTCCTGATGATAGGCATAAACCATCCCAGGAATCTAATGGAGACTGAAACTGAGTCAACCAACTTGGGGTTTCTGAAAACAATTGTAAGAGCTTAATTAAATTATTATTCTAAAAAAATAATAATAAAATAAAAATGGAGAAATGATGCTTATTTACCTCCGAGATTAGAGTTAAGAATAAACTGCGTAATAAGAGCATCCAACTCATCATACTGAACTAATGCTTCTTCATATACACCTAGCATTTCCAAAACGAAAGCCAGTTCTTCCTAAAAAGGAAATGCATAACAGAGTTAGATATACAAAACTTTCTTGTGATACAAAGTAAAATGACCGTTTTTAGTTAATCGCCTTCTAGCCTCCTTTCGGAAGCTAACTCGACCACAGGTTTTTTTGTATTCACTCATGTTATAATAAAAAAGGAAGCATGCTATGATAGATTAAATCATCGTCAATAACAATAGTTAAATGCCTAAGAGCTAGACTACACATAATAGCACTAAACCTACCGACATTTATGCATAACTATTCCTACCGTGACCGGTCAATAAACCGGACTTTAAAATTACTTAAATTTCTCATTATAGAATGAAGATAATAATTATTTAACAATGAAAAAGCATAGTTTCTTTTGTTTAAAAATAAATCTCGTAGATTTTACTCTTTTTTGCATCATTTTTTATAACGATAGGTAGGCTTCTCAATTGCAAATTTCCCGCATACGTATTTTTTACCGTTTAGACAGCATTTTTTAGTCTTATTGCCTTTGCAGTATCTTATTTGGCTATTTTCCGACCACTTGTTCGTGTACTAGTATTTGTCATGCTTTTGCAATAGTAACACAAATTTTGCCTTGAAATTTCACTTCCGATAGTTTTTTATACAAAATACATGCATTTAACCCTGCTAAGTCTAGGATGTTGAAAACTATTTGTTGAGGCCATCTCCGAGATTTTCCACGGTTATATTTCTTCCACGAGCTGTATACATTTCTGCTAATTTCAAAGCGACAGACTCCCCAAGCGGAACTATAGGTTCTCTGCTTTCACGTTTTCCCAAAAATGGAAAGCCTTTTATTGTATCGAACGCTAGCCAAGATTTGAAACCAAATTTGTCCGGTTTATTTGGCATGTACTGAGTAAATCTGCATCTTGACTTTGTTGAGAACAAATGTCCTTGGAAGAGATATATGCTCTTGGTTAGAACAGTTCTGACTGTTCTCCACGAATTTGTTCCAAAATTTAGAAATCAAAGCAAATTTATCGGTTTGTAAACGATTATTTCTTTGAAACACTCGAATAAACCTCAAAATTTCCGTCTACACATTTCTGCTCAGTGTTTGAGAAGAATGCTCGTCACCATTTTCTGTTCCATAGAAAAGGGCCATATCTTACATTTTCTGCCTCATATGCACCACATGCAAACAATAATCCGATAAATGCATTATCAAATTGAGTTTTCGAGAGAATTTTGTTACAAAAAAAAAAAATAATAATAATAAAATAAAATATTAAAATAAGAAAATAAAATGAAAATATTCAGCCGGTTAAATGACCGGTCGCGGTAGTTAAGACGGACTACAAATTTTTCTCAAAAATCAAATACTAAGAAAAGAAGTGAATATTAAAAAAACAATTGTATTCATATTTTAGGAAAAGTCGTGAAGTTTAATGGCGGTATGATAACGCTGTAACTGGAAAATTTAAACCAAATTTAAAAAACGGCCTATTGACCGACCTGTCGTGGTAGGTTTAGTGTTAAAATTCTTCTTTTTCTTCCATGGCGCTACAACCCAAAGTGGGTCTCGGCCTCCTTCAACATTGTGCGCCAGTCCTCTCTATTTTGCGCTGCCAATTTCCAATTTCTAACTCCCAGCAGGGACCTCGCATCATTAGCCACACCATCTATCCATCTCATTTTAGGCCTGCCTACTCTTCTCTTATCAAACATCTGTGCCTCAAGCACTTTTTTAGGGGTTTCGTCTCCGCCCATTCGGACGACATGACAAGCCCATCTAAGCCTGCCAATCTTAATAAATCGTACTACGTCCATCTCATTATACAGTAGGCTTAGCTCCTGATTTTATCGCAGTCTCCACGACTCTCCCTCTTTTACAGGCCCGAAGATCCTTCTGAGAATCTTTCTCTCGAACCTTAGCAAACTTTGCTCATCACTTTTGGTAAGAGTCCAGCATTCCGAAGCATAGGACAACACAGGACGGATAAGGGTCTTGTATATCCTTATCTTGGAAGTGCGTGATATGAGCCTACTACTCACATATTTATGTAAACCAAAAAAACACCTATTAGCCACAACAATTCTTCTTTTTATTTCGGACTGCATGTTATTGTTGCGATCTACCTGGCTTTCAAGATACACAAAACTATCCACTCCTTCAAAAGTGTGTCCTGCTACTGTAATTTGATTAAGTAGCTCAGTCTCGGTACACATATATTTTGTTTTTTCTTTATTAACTCTCAGTCCTATATCACGAGCAGCTTTCTCCAAACTTATGAATGCTTCTTTGACTGCACTGAGGGATCTACCTATCAGATCTATATCATCTGCGTACGCAAGTAGTTGTACGCTTTTATTGAAAACAGTGCCTTCAAGCTGGATTTTTGCTCTGCGCACTGCTCCGTCCAATGCAAGATTGAATAAGAGACATGCCAGACCGTCGCCTTGTCGCACTCCTCGCTCAGTATGGAACTGCTCAGAGAGGTGCCCCTGTGCACGCACCACACACTGCACATCCCGCAAATTCATTTTTATCAGTCGTATAAGTTTAAGAGGCACACCCATCTCAATCAAGCTGTCATAGAATGCTGGTCTGAGAACACTGTCATACGCTGCTTCAAAATCTATAAAGAGATGATGCGTTGGAATTTTATGTTCTCTGGCTTTTCCTAGAATTGTACGGAGAGATAATATGATCTATTGTTGATTTGTTTTTTCTGAAACCAGCTTGATACATTCCCAGTATAGTTTCTGCATAAGGTAATAGCCTTTGGTAAAGGATATTCGAAAAGATTTTATAAATACAAGGAAGTAGAGATATGCCTCTGTAGTTGCTACACTCTAAGGAATCACCTTTCTTGAATATTGGGCATATTACAGTTATATTCCATTCCTTTGGCATGCTTTCTTCTACCCACAAAGCCATAATCATGTCTCTCAACACCTTGAGCAGTTCATTTCCTCCATGTTTAAAGAGCTCGGCTGGCAAGTTGTCGAATCCTGGTGCTTTGTTATTTTCAAGTCTTTCTATCGCCATTATTATCTCATCTTCATCCGGTGGCTCTAGATCAACCAAACCATTCCCCCTGTCTAGGTGGAGCATCGTTTGTTCGGTTTCGGGTTCCTTATTGAGGCATCCTTGTTAAAATTGATCAAATAAATAAATTCGATCATTAGTAAAGAGTATGCATCAGTTCCCATAATACTAAAATATCGCATTTTTTATAGAGCATATTAAAAAATATGGTAGATTCACACCTGTAGGAGAAAATATTTAGTAAAACTCCACCCAGCTTGATTTCTTCTCTCTCTTTGTTCTCTAATTAATTCTTCAAATTTAAGTAATGTTCTATCGTAGGCGGTTAATAGCAGAAGTCTTGTGTTTACGACAAGTCCTCTCCATGAGCCAGCGGAACGAGATTCAGATCTTAATGGATTAATCACAGAAAGACATCTGAAATATTTAATAATATACAATTAAAACTTTTATAATTTATAGCAAAAGTATATTAATGAAAGGAAAAAAAGCAAGAAAGAAAATGTTTAAATTCCAGATTGAATTTAGATTTCCGCACATTCCAATTTCATACAATAAAAATTTAGTTTTAAAGAATTCCCTTACAAAGTTTAACATAATAAAAATCTTTGTGTTCAATGGTGCAACCATTATGATGAGAGCTGTAAATGTAAAAATTTTTTAGATGTAATTGCTAAATTAGAGTTTTAACCTAACTTTGTTTACAGTGACTTTTTGTGTCAAAATTGGGATTTCTAAAAAATGAAGCAAAAATTAAATAAAAAAAATAGGAAACCTTTCTAAACTAATTTACCGATGCAGTTAAAGAATATTATTTGTTCGAAACATTAGCACATTAACAAAATCTTTGAGATCTAATACATATCATACCCTTGATCACTCTCCGTTATTAAAATTCTCAACAATTCTAGGTGACAAATTTTATATTAATACAAACGTTAATTGGATCTGTCATAAATTACGAAATGATAATAAATGTACGAGCACCCAGTTGCGCCACAGTCAAATTTACTAACATTTTTTGAAGTTATTACCGCACTCAAACTCCTGTGGAAAAATCTTCAAAATAGAAAAGTTCGTCTGTAGACAGATCGCCAAGTTTAACGAAAATTGTTGCAGCAGTTTTTAAGAAAATTTCAAAAAAATTCAGCAAACTAATTTTAAAATGTACTTCTAAATTTCTTCTAATTTGGAACTCTAGAACGCTACTGACAACCCTCGATAGTAATAGGTGGCTAAATGGTACTGAAAATGTACTTAAGAGGGAAATTTAACTTAGCTCCCCCAAAACTAAATTTTCTTCGGTTACGCCTCAGAAAAGTCTCAGGCATGCAGGAGACGAAATAGACTACAAGTTTTTGACAAATCTTTTTCACTTTTCAAATTATTATAATTGGAGTTTTATTGTTTTTATGGGCCAGATGAAAGCTTTCATAGAATTATGTTTTCCAATTCAACTACAATTCTCGATGTACTTCCTTCCTTTCACTTTAAATTAAATGGAATTTTCTTTTTTATTTACAGAAAAAAAAAAACTCTATTTTGGAAGCAACTTGAAAATGTGAGCGGCGAACAGACAGCTGAAACCTAGACTAGAGTGCCCTTGAATTACAACCTGGCAAGCTATTAACTGTTTACACTGAACTGTCTGCATTTGTCATTGCAAGAGATTATTGCTTAATAGTGAAGGGCTAACCTCTTCTTCAGGGGCTATTAAAGTCAATGCTAGATCCCAAAACAACACTTAAACTGATACCTCAAACACTCTCAATACACGAAGGACTTGCAATGAATGATGTTACAGAGTACAACCGTATGAATTAGCTTACCTGCATTTATTAATTCTAGCTCACCATCTATCACAGATCCTACGCTTAACAGACCTCAAATTTCACTACAAATCGAGGAAGCCATATAATTCTTTTTAAAAGCACTTACTCAAAGATTATTCTAAAAATCTTAATTAAGTATTTTAATGTTAGAATAATTATACCTTATTACAGAATTACATATCCTTAATTTATAACTAAATATAAAAGCAATAACTTTTATTGCTTGTTAAAACTGTCCTATAGGACAGTTGTACAAGGTTTGATCGTCAAAAAGTGCACGAAAAAGCGTGAAGTTGTAAAACATTGTAACTTTGACAATAGAAAACAATTTTCAATAAAAATATAATTAAACTATTTTACTAAGACTTCGAAAATTGGTTAGACATCAATATTTCCAACTATTCCACTCCCTGCACCAAAAGACGACGAATTGCAAAACCGAGATCAGAAAAATAGAAGCGAAATAAAGTCTCCGATGAAAATTCGGAATGTGGCTAAGTATATCACTACGACTAAAATTTAATAAAACCAATTCAGATTGACAAAATTAAATTGACTAACTTTCAAAGCTAGGTTTTCAAAATTCTTAAAAAAATCTTTTAATGTTCAGGTTAAAATCCGAAGTTAATTTTAAAATTGACTCAGAACTAAAATTAACTCTGCGAATAAAGCATGAAGTGTGTTTTTAGAACAATGACTTTTAGGGCATTGACATCTTTAATGAGTAAATAAATTTTTAACAAAGACATGTAATTTTGATATGATAAAAAAAATACCTGTCTGCATGTTTTGCACCATAATCGCTTCTTATTTTATCATACACCGTTGATCTAGGAATAAGCTTATTAGATTTTCTGAAATCGTAAGTTTCAACAACAACTATCATCCAATCCATTAAATTGTATTGCGTCAGAACTCTCATCCACATTTCAATGTCATCACGGATAGTTGACTTGTATACTTCAACATCCTGCATAGAAAGAAATTTAAAATACTTGGTAAGTAATGCAACTTACAACATTACACAACTTAAGAAAACTTCTATAAAATATACTTGTCTAAATTGTTCTTACCGAACACTGAGTCCAATATGTATGGAACATTGGTTGATCAGTTAAATGAAAATCTCCTTCTTTTGGCAAAACATCTTTAGTAAAGGGCACGAATTCAGCGGTTACATTAACAAATTTTATGGCACGACCATAAGATCTTCGCCACTCTGTGGCTTCTAATGGCAAAGAGGCTGCCAATGTAGGTTCCAGACTTAAAAACAGATCTTTATCACCAGAATCTAAGAAGTAAAAAACACTGTTTTGATATAAACTGATTTTTATCACCAGAATCTAAGAAGTAAGAAATAATGTTTCGATATACTTCTTTTTATTACAGAAATTAGTCACTTATTAAAATTTATTTCAATTAAAGAACTAAGATACTTATTTATCCCTCAAGTCAATGCATTGTGCTTGAAAAGATAGGTTATGCTGACAATAAATGATTTCAACAACTACGATGTTTGCTATATCATTCATCTTATGAAAATAGCCCAAACTTAAGCACAAGATGATACAAACGTTAAACGTAAAACGAAATTCAATGGTTTAAATTCTATGTACTTACATGTCACAATAGGTTTGCTTTCCATAATGGATCTTTCAGTTGTTTTGTCTGTTGTCCCATTCATTATTTTAAGCTGCTCCATGATTATCAGCTTTAAAACTTATATTATAAATATATTCACGTATGTCTATATATTGCACTGCATAATTGAAACGAATTACTCCCAGGATAAGTGATTCGCGTATGTACATAATGAAATAAATGATTTTGATGACCCCGCCCGTGTATTTTTCTAACATTCATAGAATAAAATAGTAAAAATAAAAACTTATTCATCTTTTAACTAATGACACACATAACTGATAGGCAACAACCATCTTGGAATACTAAACCTGAAATGTTAACTACTTCTGCCCTCTACAAAATTTCTGCAAACTAATAGGAATGGGATGTTCGGTATGTCATGCCTTGCCCATGTGTTCAATTCTCACTTCGTACTTCATGAGCATTGCGTTCGAATAATAAACTCTTGAAATTTATAAATTTATCTTAAAAAATTTAATTCCTAGTTTACTCGAATATATTTATTTATTAACAATTTATTTCATGAAAAAAGTCAAAAAATATAAGAATTAATTGTATTTAATATGTTAAATGATTTAGTTCTCATGTTGTCTTTATGCAATTGTTTTTGAAAACTCTTTTGTTACTTCAGTGTAAAATATAAAAATTTTGAATCAATGTGATTTAAAGTTATTAACAGAGATACCAAATTGAGCCCTTGGATATAAGGTATTTTAAAATTTTAATTATTGTTTTTTATTTCAGTGTTATGCTGTAATGTTCTAAGTATTATACATAATTTAACTTTTGACATATCACTCTATAAAAGATAAAATATGTGAAATCTTAAAATAAGTATTGAATGACATCGAACAATGCTAAGACAATTTTTCATTTGATAGTTCATAGATCAATTACTCTTCCAGTTGCTTTCAATTGATAACGACCCTCAAGATAGAAAATGTGAGATAAATGATCCATACATTTTAGCTCTTAATACATTCTAAAAACTTTGCGAATAACAGCAGTATTTATTTAAATTTTTTAACTTTGATTAAAATTTGTATTCATTTAAACGTGCTATCTAAAAATTCTTTAAAATAATTAAGGCAATTAAAGTTAATTTTTTATTTTTTTTAATATCTTATCAATTTTGGTCCTAAGGTCCCACATATTCATTGCTTAAAGAATAATTCACTTATTCAAAAACTTTATTCCAATTAGTAGAAGCGAGAAATATCTATTAAAAAACAAAATTAAAGAGACCTTGAATGCGCATGGGCGTCGGCGAAAAACGGAGTGTTTTCCCTCTCTTCATTTTTTGTTTTTTTCTTCAAGAAAAGAAACCTGCCCTCAGTCTAGCAAACTTTACAGGACTATGGCTATTGCCGGAGCACTTCAGGATATTATATGTACATATATAGGTCTAGCAAAACAATTTTTAAATCGACAATGTAACATACTAATCGCACTACTATTGGAGAGTAGTTTGCTGTGGGCGTGGCAAGGGATGAAGCTTTTAATTAATATAAATAAATAAAAACGATAAGAACCAATTTTTTTTTAACTTGTGTAATTGGACTATGTACCTATTTCCTATTAAATACCTATTTCTCTATTAAAATAATCTTTACCGGACATTATCTTAGGGTTACCGGGCCATATTCAATGATGTTTGGAAAAGTCGTCGCGGGCCGTATAAAATCACTAAACGGGCCGGATTCGGCCCTCAGGCCGAAGATTGCACATGCCAGCTGTAGCGGAAACTCCTACCATCAATATGCGATAATTACATAAGACTTCCAGTGAAGGTAAAAACAAAAAATGAAAATTTTTTAATTCAATGCAAAACCAAAGGCAATTGCCCAACACTTCCTTCTCCAAACAGAATTATTTTAACTATTAAATGGTATAAATATACAGTTCAAATCTCTTGTATAACCAAACAAGTAACGGCCATGTTAACGTATTCCTTTTTCTTAGACTCTGTTCTGACTTGGTATATTTCCTCTATGATGCTCTGTGGTCAATGTAGCTGCTCTCATGGATAAAGTAGGACTTATATAAGGGCAAATGATTTCTTTTTTACTTTATTGTTTTAGAAAAATTATTTCTTACCAGGAATACCTTGGAGTAATATCTTGCAGTAATGGAGTTACCATATACCTTGGAGTAATGGCCCCAAAAAAATCGACACTAATACGTACATAGTTCATCATTCTCTGGTGTTTATTGGTAATTAGCATAAGTTTTATTTGATAGCTTTGTTAATTTGACACCGCTGACAGTTTACTATTTCATACAGACCTCCGACAATTGTATTAACTTACTTAAGCCAATGTGGGTCATTGCTTAGTGAATTAGTTTGAGGAATTGATGGGCGAACTTCCGCGGAACTGCTGTATGTACAATGTATAGGTCTTTCAAGTATTTTCTCAAGTAAACTTTTATTTCCTTCGTTGATATTTTTATAACATCCTTGTTGCTATAATTAAACTTAACAATTTGTGAACTTTTTCGCAATTAATTTTTTTTTATACCTAGTTTTTAAACATAATTATGTGTTATTCATGCTGGTAGTCAGTGTAAAATTTTCATTATTCCTACTTAAGATGGCTGGCACCACAATTTATCTTTTACTTTTGTACGTTTAATTTCAAAGTCAAGTTGTAGTAAGTATAGACCCAATCTGAACAAACATTTCAGTTCTGAATAAAGATTAAAACGAAAAGTTACAAATTTTTTGATTGCTCGGTACCATGTTGAGCTCTTTGTCTGTGGATTATTGACCACAATATTTTTTAGGGCTTTTAAGGATTCTTCTTGCATAAAATATTATACCACCATTACTATTCTTGGATGAGCTGGGCGGCGAAGACGTAATCACATGACCACTTGCAAATAAAGTTGTTCGGTAAATCTTCAGAATAGAGCATGGGGGTGTGGTCTACTTATTTAGATCGTTTTATTTACTGTTTCATTTTTAATCTAGAAGGCCCGAGTGATATTTTTTTTTTTAAATGTAATCCTTTGTTTTAAGCGTCATATGTTGTTAGTACAGTTATTGGTTTCGTTTTAATTTACTGTGATTAGTTCCCGCCAATTTGTCGTGCACTTTGGTTTGTTTTTTTGCCATGAGTGACATTGATCTGCAGGTTTTATTTTTTCTAAAGCACGAATGTAGCCTGAGTGAGGATGGTCAGGAGAAAGTTTTGGGTTTTTGTGAGAATGGTGGTTGGAACAGTGAAGCGTAGAAGTCATTCTTCAAGTGGCGACATTATGAGTGCATTCCTGCAGGGAGTAGCTAAAGTGCACAAGCCTAATGTTGGAGATTGCCATTATTAATGTGAGTTATTTCTGGTTATTTTCCTTATAATAGTTGGTATAAATTAGGTTTCCCAACTCATGTATTGCGTCACAACTGGTTTGCGGAATGCAGTGAAATTAAGGGTTAATATCTTAACCATGGGAGGGGTGTGGGGCAGAAAATAAGGATGTGGGGGCGAAGCCCCTATAAAATTATCAGTATTAAAGTGATTTTGATTAGCTGTTGCAATGTAACCCGCCATATTTAAATATAAATTTAAAATAACACTAATAATAATTAGTTTATATTTAAATAACTAAATATGGCGGTTTACATGGTAATAGCTAATAGCTAATCAAAATAAAAATCAAAATTAGGCCTCACCCCCTGATGTTAATTACCAATAATTCTTCGAAATTGAGCTGGTTTAATATAATCTCTCTCAAGAGAAATACGATTTAAAATTTTTAAGTGCTTCTTGATCTCCATTTCTCCTAACCCATTTCTGATGATTGGCCAATAATGGGATCAGTTTACATGTTAAGTCAGGCGAGACGGTAACCGAGCGGTTAAGAGGCGAGACCTGCAAAGCTAATATGTATTGTGGTACTGGGTTCGATTCCCGGTCTTAGGCCTTGGATTTTATTTAAATGTTAATAAAAGAAATTCACAGTAAAGTATGTTTGCTAGTCGCCTCCGTCCACGACACCTAATTGGTAGTTAGAGGTTAAGCCCCGCCAGAAAAAATAGGTAGTTACTATTACTAGATGTTAAGTCCACTTACGACTTCAACACCCGAACTAAAATATTTTCGCCCGCCGCGAACTTAAAATTTCGCTAATATTTTCTCATTATTTAAGATACGATATAGTATTTTGAATTCAATTTCCGTACATCTAAATAAATCTAAACTTGAAAGTTTTAATTGGCCCTTACAAATAAAGGGGTTAACATGACTTCTCTGGATAAAATACCTGCGTTATTCATTTTTCCAATCTCTAGTCTCACCGCTTCCTTTTTGTGATGATAAGGTTTGATAAAGAATATCGGCGTCTTTTTTAACTTCAAGCGATATTCGGAAGGTTAAACTCTGAATTCAACTTAACGTCAATTAGACATTAAATTCTTTGAATAATGAGCTTATGTTATTAATTTTTACTTCCTCTTCCTTTACTAGCCTTTTCGAAGCAATCATCTCACACTGGTTTCTCTCTAGATTTGTATTTTAATCTCGGAGATTCCTTTAATAGTGTTCGTTTCTTTTTATTCTCGGTGCAGTTTTAGGGAAATTTTGCCTGCCTGGAGTCTGCACTCTGTATGTGTCTTCGCCTCCCTTCCTGACACTCCAATTCTTTTTGAATACCACTTAAGGAATCCATGTTTTGGATTCAGACAGTTAGTAATCAGGATAGTTAGTATTATTTTCCTTTGACCTTATCCTATAGCTCCTGATTCTCATGGTTCCGAAGTCTGTACTACAATATTCTATATGCACCTGATCGCTTCAGTGCCTCAACAAATATTCGCGGGTTTATAACGCCTTGGAAAATTACAGTTACCTCTAATTTCTCACCAGATTTATTTGCTAAGTTTGAGCAACCCTTTGCTCTCACTGTTAACTATTAAGGTTGTCCAATATTCTAAGGGTGATATTTTCGAGTGGTCAAAATAATTAACTTGCCTTATTTCTTCTAATACGATAAAATCGTTATTCCTTTTTGTTAATGGCTTGGATGAATGTCCTCTTATTCTCTTTTTGGGGGTGTTCTGCACTCAACAGGGATATTTGATATGAAAAAAACTTGTGTATAAATATTCTAAATCAGTACCCCGGAGGTACGAGAGTCGTTTGAAAAGTCCGTGCAAAGTCAGAGAGATAGCACTACTGGCGCGTATCGAGGTTATGTTTAGTTAGTAGCATCTCTTGGAAGAACACACCCCAAGTTTCAGCCAGATCGGTCTATTTCTTTGTGTTTGGCATTCGTTTGAATCGAGGAAGTCGAGTGATTTTCAAAAAATGGACGAAAAAGAATTTCGTGTGTTGATTAAACACTACTTTATGAAAGGCAAAACGCCTCAGGAGACTAAAGAGAAGCTTGATAAACATTATGGTGACTCTGCACCTTCGATTAGAACAGTTTATAAGTGGTTTCAAAATTTTCGGAGTGGCCATATGGGCACAAGTGACACTGAACGTTCTGGACGCCCAGTTGAGGTTAATACTCCAGAAATCATTGATAAAATCCATGATATGGTGATGGATGACAGAAGAGTGAAGGTGCGTGAGATTGCTAGTGCTGTGGGCATCTCGAATGAACGGGTACATAATATTTTGCATCAACATTTGGACATGACAAAGCTATCCGCAAGATGGGTGTCGCGATTGCTCACGCTTGACCAAAAATGAAATCGTGTGAAGTGTTGCAAGGACGGTTTGCAGCTGTTCCAGAAGAATCCGCAGGACTTTAAGCGTCGTTTCGTCACTGTGGATGAAACATGGATACATCACGACACTCCTGAGACCAAAGAACAATCTAAACAATGGGTTACCAAGGGGGAATCTGCGCCAAAAAAGGCGAAGACCGTTCCTTCGGCCGGAAAGATTATGGCGACTGTCTTTTAGGATTCGCAAGGAATAATCCTCATCGACTATCTGGAAAAGGGTAAAACTATTACAGGTGCATATTGTTCATCGTTATTGGACCGTTTGAAAACCGAGCTGCAAGAAAAACGCCCACGATTGGCCCACAAAAAAGTCCTTTTCCATCACGACAACGCACCAGCTCACACCTCAGCAGTTGTGGTCGCAAAATTAATGGAAATAGGGTTCCAACTCGTTTCACATCCCCCCTATTCTCCAGACTTGGCTCCCTCGGACTACTATTTGTTCCCCAATATGAAGAAATGGCTGGCGGGAAAAATGATTTTATTCAAACGAGGAGGTGATTGCAGAAACGAATGGCTATTTTTCAGACTTGGACAAATCCTATTATTCGGAAGGGATCAACAAACTAGAGCAGCGTTGGACGAAGTGTATAAGCCTAAAAGGAGACTATGTTGAAAAATAAAAAAGGTTTACCCCAAAAAATTAAGTAGTTTTTATTTTTGCACGGACTTTTCAAACGACCCTCGTACACAACACTATGTCCAATTTTAAATTTTTTACAAGAGAGCATGAAAGAGTTTTTTCGCGGTTTTTTCTTACTTATAAGCCCACGGGAGTTATTTTGCTTAAATCTTTGGTCGATAATAAGTAACATAGATGTACCATAAGTGATGGTTGGGTAATAAAAAAAGAAATATTGTATTATTAATCATTAAAAAAATAAATTTTGAAAAATGGACTGAGTGTTGTGTACCTCCGGGCTACTGAAATAAATTTTACAAATTTCCCAAACCGTAGAAATTTGGAATTTAACAGATTATTACTAAAAACGATTGGAAGACATTTCAACCATGAATTTAAACTTAAGTTGCCATCAATTTGATATTCTATTCAATATCTTTTTTGCTAGAAACAGTGAAGACAATTCTTAAAAATCCAGTACAAATAATAAATACACTGCCCTCATAAGGGACGCCAAAAATGTATTTTCTCTTTGGAGAATTTAATTATAATATTTATTCAATTAAATTCTTTGAGGTGCCAAGGTGTAGATACGGAATTCAGTGAATGAAGAATAATTAGTAACATAATAACTTAATAAAAGTGAAAAATATCTTATTTAAAAAACGGAATGCAAAGAAGAACAAGTACAATGGGTGTCAACAAGATACGGGGATCTGTTGTGCTCTCTCTACAGTACTATTAGTAAAAGAAACCGGCCTTCATTTGGAGGTAAGCCCTAGTAACAACATTCTACTGTAGAAGTCCATGTACTCTCTTAAGGTGTAGTACCTGGCAAAATCTTTAAAAAAATGTAATTTATCACTTAATAGTTTGAACGAAGTGACTATATATATTTCATTTTCTTCTCTAATTTTGATTTACCTCTAAATAAGTGCACATTTTTAAAAATATTTTTGTAAACTGAAACAATTTTTAGCAGTTAGAAGTGGGTATTTTCAAAATATCACTTCACTTTGCAAGATTATTATTCAAAAGCACAATATAGGATGAATTTAAGAATTTAAAAATTAAATATTTATTTCAAATGAATGCCTAGTAAGTCATTTAAATAGTTAAATAAAATTAAATTAAAAAAAATGTTAATTTAACTGATAGATTTTGTTTCTAATTATATATTATTACATGTGCAAAACTCTATTAAATATAATAGTAATTCCCTGCATCCAACTTTATAAGAAGACTATACTAATATGCGTATATTAAGCTAATAGCAGCGAATGACATTGAAATTGCACGCCTAGATGGTGCTGCCACTCTTAGGTTGTTATTGGAATTTTTTGACAGTTGACTGAAAGCCGTGTTTGAGGTGGCACCTCAAAAAAATAAGTTTTCTATATAAATTAATTTCGGTAGTTCTTGTGGTTATTAAAGAATATTTGATCTAAATGTTATTGTTGGATTAATGCTCTAGAAAATACCGGAAATCAAAACGACTACTGCTTCCAAACTAAGTTTGTATTTTTTATTTTTTTTTGTTTCTTTATTTTTAATAAATCATTTTCCTTTTTAACACAAATCACGAGAAGTTTTATTTTATATTTCGTTAATTTTTGTTTTTTCATGCATCAATTTTCTCAGTTTTTAATTTTATTTTTTGAAACACAAAATTTGGTTTGTTTATTTCAACAATTTAATTTCAAAATCTTTGTCGGAATGTGCGAATGAATGCTGAGTATTCCGATGCAAGTGTTATCTGATAATGAATTATCTTATAGGCAGTATTTAACTTAAATATTATGTAATGAATTGTGAAAGAACAAAATATGAAACTTATTAAATAATCAGATATGAGTTTTATTCGACTCGTTACTTTTAAATTTAAATAAGTAAATGATTATTTTTTGAAATTATAGGTTTAATGCCCATAACATGTTTCCTCTTTAATAATAAAATTTCGATCAGTGATTATTCCGCAGAAAACTATGCAATCGGTCACACCAGATAGATGATTAGTTTTTTTTTTATATTTACAATCTATTGTCACCGTTTAGCTACACTCTCACTACCTGTGCAAGTCTCCATGTGGCTCCTTATAAAGGTCATGAAGTTAGATGTTTGGTCGGTGCTGCATTAAGTAGATTTAAAAATAAATAAAAAAAACAAATTATGAATGCATTTTATTTTCTTTCACAAACTCGTCCTACTTAAATAAAAATTTGTGTAGGATGAAACTGGTTTTTTAATCATTTTTTACTTTATTCTTATTTTATTTTATTTACTCATAAGTGAACTTAGTTTTTTGCACATTTTCAAATCACAGATAAATTTTTCCTACAAAAAATGTACACATTCCTTATTAGGCCATCTTTTTTATTCTGTGTCACTCTGTGATTTGTAGATGCAGATTCTTTATTCTAATTTTTTACTGTCTTATTTATTCTTCCTCCTGCTAGATCTCCTTTCAATAACCGTTCTGTTAGGTTGATTCTTCTTCTTCTCTAAGGCTCAACAGTCCTTAAAAGGACCAAGGCCTCCACCACTATCCTCTGCCATTCCTCTCTTTCTTGGGCTCTCGTCCTCCACCTTCTAACGCCCATCGCCCGCAGATCCTCCTCCACCTGGTCAATCCATCTATTTGGTCTTCTGCCTTCTGCCCCAAGGCCTGCCCTCCAGCACCATTTTTGGCCCGCGGCTGCGAACCATTCTCAATAGATGGCCAGCCCATCTTAGTCTCGCTTGTTTCACTCTTATCACCTGGTCCGCTTCTCCGAAAAGGAATTGAATTTCTGCATTGGCGTGAATACGCCACTGGCCGTTCTCACACACGTTGAAGTCTCCTCTCCCAGACCTCCAATAAATGTTGGTCGGCACTCGTTAGAGACCATGTCTCGGAGGCGTACATCACTACAGGTCTAATGACCGTTTTATATATTATTAATTTGGCCTCTCTGGGTATATCGCGGGATTTGAAAATTTTTTGCAAGGCAAAATAACAGCGGTTTGCCGCAGCTATTCTAACCGTTAGATTGATTAGATTAGCTTTTTTTATTTTATTTTTTTTCTTGTGTTTGAAGTAAAATTTTCATTATAAATAAATTGATTTTAGTTAGCTCCATTAAAATAACTAGGAACAGATTGTTTCAGGGAGGGAAGCGTTTCTTCAATGCTCTTTGTCGTCTTTCCTTCAAATAAATTTTGTCCTTATTTTAATGATGAAATATTTAAAACTATATCTTTCTAAAGGGAATTGAACCTCGTTGGTCTGAGGTATTGTTTACCTCTGCACTAATAAAGTTATAAATTTGAGATTGTACAAATTCTCAGTTCTTGCCAGAGATACTGTTCTTTTTCTAATGTATACAGATTGAACCAGTAAGTATTGTCCATAGGCCTACTGTGTGTAGTACATCTAAAGTGGAGTTCAATGACGTATTGGCCAACTTCATATTTTCCTCTGTTCTTGAGTGACGTCACTTTAAAGTTTTTTTTAAAAATCATTACTTTTTCCCAATAAAAATGTTATTACTCAGAAAGTTTTAGTCCGAATTCGATTCTGATGACACGGTTAGAAAGGCAGATAAATTTCCTAAAAATTGACACCATTTCGAAGCATAAATTATTCTCCAAACTGCCTTAATCTTCCACCGGAACCTAGGAAAATAAAAGTAATCGAAATTTTTGAGAAAACTCATTAGGCTCTTATGTTATCATTATCCGACCTAGGTGCTGGCACTTTTTACAAAAGTTTCCTTGGCTAATGGGCTTTCAAATGGTATATCATTTTCCAGGATTCCTTTTATCTTCGTATGAGAAATTGCGTTTGTTTTGCAAGAAAACGTGTTCACGAGCATATAGCAGTGATATTGTATTGTGTTGTTTAATTCATTAAACTCTTGTGGATGGAGCTGTAGTCAATTTTTAAAGTGGATTGTCTTAAAATAAGGTAGTCTGAGGTTACTTATTGCACATAAAAATAAATAAATAATAATAATAATAATAAAAATCTAAACTGAAATATTTGACAAAATGTTAGAAAATATTTTAAACAAGTGCTATTTTTATAATCGAAGGCTAATTTGCTTAGTTTCAAAATCTAACATTTTGTCAAATATTTCAGTTTAGATTTTTTTTATTTTTGTATTTATGTGCAATAAGTAACCTTAGACTACCTTATTTTAAGACGATCCACTTTAAAAATTGACTACAGCTCCATCCATCCACAAGAGTTTAACGAATTTAACAACAACAATACAATATCACTGCTGTATGCTCGTGAACACGTTTTCTTGCAAAACAAACGCAATTTCTCATACGAAGATAAAAGGAATCCTGGAAAATGATAGGTAAGGAATAGGGCAGCCACTGTTGGAAATGGCAACGTGGGATTTTCTGCATGCGGAATTTACCCATACGATCCGCAAAAAATTCCAAAACATGCTTATACCATTTCTGACAATATGAAAGAAAATTTGAATGCCACACAAGAAGTTAACGCACCTCTGACAATACCTTCAACAAGCAGCAGCGTTGCCATCACTTCTTTTGAAGAAATTAGTCCTATCCCCAGATTTCAGAAACCCAAGCAAACTCAAAGAAAGAAACAAACTGCTGAAGTCCTTACGACGGTGGAGAAACGGGAGGCATTGAGAAGAAAGGCTACTCTGCCGACAAAAAAAAGGGGGAAAAGTACTGCAGAAAAAGAAAAGGAAGGACAGTTCATCTTCAGCATCCTCTGCTCCCGATAATTTGGTAACGATCAGTGGTGAGAGTGACATTGAAGAGGAGGACGATGATTTTTGTATTGAGTGTAAAGTATATTTTTATTATAGGAAGGGCCCAAAATGCGATTGGCTTCAATGCATAACATGCAAGAGATGGCTACATGAAATTTGCAGCAAAGACAATTTGCATTGCAAAAAATGTTAAAAATTAAACAAAAAATGTCTTTTGTTCGGTGTTCCTTCCCCTCAGTGTTTAATGAGAATATTTTGCTGTTTACCTAACATTAAATTTGTAATTTTTTCTTTCTCAATTTATATCTTAAGATATTGTTGCATCTTCCCCCGCATCAACTGGCATCTTCCCCACATGATGGGGGAAGATGCCAGTTTTGACACATTTCATTCAAATGCATTTTTATCGGTTTTGCATTTAATTAAATATACTAATATATATATGTAATTAAAGAATAAAAACCAACCTGGACGTTGATACATTTGGTGTTTTTTTTCGATAACACAGTTTCCTACAAAACGGAAATAAGTGTTAAGTGTGGCATCTTCCTCCCACTTACCTTATATCATTTGAAAGCCCATTAGACAAGGAAACTTTAGTAAAAAGTGCCAGCACCTAGGTCTGAAAATGATCACATAAGAGCCTAATGAGTTTTCTTAAAAATTTCGATTACTTTTATTTTCCTAGATTCCGGTGGAAGATTAAGGCAGTTTGGAAAACAACTTATGCTTCGATATGGTATCAATGTTTAGGAAATTTATCTGTCTTTCTAACCATGTCATCAGAATCGAATTCGGACTAAAACTTTCTGAGTAATAACATTTTTATTGGAAAAAAGTAATGATTTTAGAAAAAAACTTTAAAGTGACGTCACTCAAGAACAGTGGAAAATATGAAGTTGGCCAATACGTCATTGAACTCCACTTTAGATGTACTACACGCAGTAGGCCTATTGACAATACTTACTGGTTCACCCTGTATATATATTAATATATAATAAATATATGTAGAAAAGAAGAGCAGAAAATAAAAAAAAAGCACTGAAAAAGCAACAATATATTTTTTAAACGCCTTTAACACCCATACACCTTTTTGTTTTAAATACACAAATATATCTGATGAAAAAACGCCTTGGGTAATAGAGACTAAAGAATCTCTTAGCAATTGCCATCCAAATAAATTTATACAGGGGGTGCCTCCATAGATTACTATTCTATAGATCGACCATCCTGCTGATCGTGTTACGCTCCCCGATGGGGAAGGTAAAGCAGTGCCGCTAGCTCAGTGAAGGCGGTTTATAGTTGCCTTGAGCGCCACGCTGTTGTTTCAAGTGAAATAAGTACCGGTTTTAGGAGATAAATGAAAATAAATAAAAGAAAATAAACTAATAAATGATTAAACAAAAGGTGTAGGGAGAGAGGATGTTTATGGGCGTGTAAGAGTTGGTTCTTGGGGGGTACGGCAGCGAAAACCCCCAATGCCCGGAATAGTAGGTTTGCTGGAGTACAAGAGAAAGTGCAGTAACCATCAAAAAAGCAGGAATTCAATTTAATTTAGATTTACGGAGCAATCAGTCGACCTGTAGTGCACCAGCTACAGCAGGTCCTACTCACTTCAATATCAGAATAGGATATTTTTATAATCTATAACAGAAAATACAATGCTTGGTTAGAAATTCTTGAACATGAACATTATATTAATTATACAAACAGAACTTTGAATTCAATTAATGGGCCCAGCTGACCAGAGAATATGTTTAACACATTGTACATTTAATAAGAAAAATGAAAAAAAAAAATTTAATATATAGGTATGTATATTAATATATAATAAATATATGGGCATATAAATACGAGGTGTGTTCAAAAAGTAACGGGAATTTTTAAATTTCGCGGGTTTGGAGAGTCTGATTGTAAATTTTTTTTTTTATTATGTTGGTACACAAGCCCCTGAAGTACGATAAAATTTTCAGTAATATTCATTGTTTACTTCTTAAGTGGCAGCCGTTAAGGTTAGACGTGTTTTTCGAGCTTGGCGATTTTTGTTTGTTAAAAAAAATGGATCAAAGAATTTGTATTAAATTTTGCGTAAAAAATGAAATAAAGTGAGTGAAATGTTAATAAAGGCATATGGTGAGTCTGCTATGAGTAAAACAAGGATTTACGAGTGGTATAAGCGTTTCCAAGATGGCCGCGAAAACGTTGAAGATGACGAACGACCTGGACGTCCAAGCACATCAACAACCGATGAAAACGTGAAAAAAGTGAAAGAAATGGTTATGAACGATCGCCGAATCACAATCAGAGAAGTCGCTGATGATGTTGCCATATCAATTGGCTCATGCCATGAAATTTTTTCGGATGTTTTGGGTATGAAACGTGTGGCAGCAAAATTTGTTCCAAAATTGTTGAATTTCGAACAAAAACAGCGGAGAATGGAAGTTGCTCATGAGTCACTCAATGAAGTCGACAACGATGCGGATCTACTGAAACGTGTTATAACAGGTGACGAAACATGGGTTTACGGATATGATGTCGAAACTAAGGCTCAATCGTCCCAGTGGAGGCATTCTGGATCGCCAAGACCGAAAAAGGCTCGACAAGTGCGGTCGAATGTGAAGGTTATGCTCACTGTGTTCTTCGATTTTAATGGCATAGTGCATCATGAATTCTTGCCACAAGGTCAAACAATCAATAAGGAGTACTACCTACAAGTTCAACGCCGTTTGCGTGAAGCAATCCGAAAAAAACGCCCGGATTTGTGGCAAAACAATTCATGGATTTTGCACCACGATAATGCACCTGCTCACATTTCATTGCTTGTTCGTGAATTTTTGGCCAAAAACAAAACTTTAACGATGCCCCAGCCTCCATATTCGCCAGACATGGCTCCATGTGACTTTTTTCTATTTCCAAACATAAAGAGAACATTAAAAGGCCGTCGTTTTACAAGCATAGATGACATTAAAAGCGAATCGCTGAAAGAGCTGAAAGCTATCACAAAGATCGAGTTTCAGAAGTGTTTCGAGGATTGGAAAAAGCGCTGGCACAAGTGTATTGTATGCGAAGGGGACTACTTTGAAGGCGACAATATTAATGTAGATGAATAAATAAATATTTTTTTCAAAAAACGAAAATTCCCGTTACTTTTTGAACACACCTCGTATAAAAGCACTGCACTGGTAGAAACCTTACTACGGCAACATGACCACTATTTTTTGTCATGTCGTCATTTTTGCCCAATTTGGGAGCCCGGATTAGGTCCAAGGGAGTTCCCTCCCGAACCAGCGATCTTTTATTTGTCTTGCCTGCATTAGGAATCACGCTAATGTTTACTGTAGGCGATCTATTGGAGTTATTAGAATTACTATTATCAGTATTAATATTATAGGTAGAATATTTATCCGCTTTATTGTTGGCTATCGGTGATGGTCCTCTGTCGTGTGGCAGCCCATCGCTACTCTCCTCCATGTTTAGTTTTGAAGCTGGTTTTTTGTTTTAGTCCTTTGTTAATGTAAAACTTTCAAGTGTAAAAAAACTCTTTTTACGCGGAAAAACGAAAAATTTTTTATAAACAGCTCCTTAACCCCACAAAGTTCCTTATTCTAGATTTTGAAGTTAAAATACTTTTTTCTGCAACCATGTAGGAATGTTCTCATTACTCAATTAAAATCAGCTGTGTAATGCCCAACTTTACCTCACTAGTGGGGAAATATTTCTATTAGTGTCACTTTCCTCACCATTGAGTGGAAAAACTTTATTGTGCTTCCTTGATATAAGAAGTTTTGTTATTAAATATTTACTTTAAAACTTTAATAAGCTTATTTAAATTTATTTTATTTAAATAATTAAAAAACTAATATTAAAAAATAAAATAAAAATTGAAAGGAATATAGAAATAAAAATAATACTTTAATAAATAATTAGATATTTTTAATTATAACAGTTAAAAAGGTTATAGTGTTACCTTATAGAAATTTAAAATGGATTCTAGTGATTCCTGTTTAGTTTTTTTTTAGTTAATAACCCTAATGGTTGCAGAAAAAATATATTTAACTCGAGTGTAAAGTATTTTCCTCACACTCGGCAATTTACACTTGCACTCGCCTCGCTTCGCTCGCTCTTGCGTGCAAACCCTGCTTCGTGTGAGGAAAAGTATTACTTTCCACACTTGTTAAATAAAATAACTATTGCTACCACCAGCGCTGGGGTACACTCATCGCTCTTCTTAAATTCAACTTTGAATTTGGCAGACACCAGATTCTCAACTCTTGCCTTTACGCCTTTAGATTTTTCGTTTTCTTGGTACACAATAAATCCTCCTGCGAGCGAGTTTCCGTTTACTGTAGAAGACAAGCTATCCAAAGGCTCAATTTACCTCGCCAGCGTTAGAACCAACTCTGCTCGGTTAGCATCTTTTTTTTTCTTCTTCATATGCTCCCACTGCCTTCTGTACTCCTGGATTTTCTCTCTTCTTTAGTTTCCGCTCACTTTTGGTCTTCTAATCCTTTCTTTTTCCTACTATCACTAAGCCTAATTTTTTTTATTAAACAAAATCAAATTAACTTCATTAAGAGGTGCATTACAAATGACTGACCCCCCTCTCAACAAAAAAATATTATTATTTATTTATTTATTCTGTTTTTGTCTGATTAAATAATCACTGCCTCTCTCTCTTCCACCAGACTGACTGACCTAACTATTATTTTCTTTTTAACCCCTAACAAACGTTCACCGCGAACGATCGGTCCTCCCAGTTCTTCATATTGTCTACACTTGTACTGGTTCACTTGGCACCTTCACCACCTCCTATCCTCTGTACCTCGTATCGATTTTTTCCCTTGACCTTAACAACCTTATAAGGTCCTAAAAACAAACTGTATAGTTTGGACGTTTGACAATGATAGTTATCGTTGGCACTAAACGAGCGAATGGATTAAGTCTCTAAAAGATAGTCAACTCAGTTCTGTTATATGGTTGTGGTTATATGTTGTATGGTTGCTCACTTTTTTACTAGTAAAGGTCTTGCAACAGCTTCGGCGTCTGTTTCCGCAGATAATTCAATTTCCCGTGAAGATTCTCCCACCTCATCATCTTTTTCGTTGGAAGACATAACCACTTCTTTTATTTTAGTGAGAAACTGACAAATTTGCCAGCTGATGGCATCTGCATCGCCATCATAATCAAGGTCTAAAATAGTACAAATGGCTATTAAATCTGCAAGAGTGCATTTATCGTTGATGTGTCTAGCCTTTTTTCAAATTCCTCAGAATTCTCTTCAAATTGAAAACCTTCAAAAGCTTTTAAATTTCGTCTTACCCATCTGGAATCTGCTACTACATAAAAAAATGGCAACATGAAGAGCTTTCACTGCCGAAAAACGCCCATTTGAAATGTTGGATGGCACCTTAACGATATTACCTAAAGCTTCCATCTTTATAAAAAACAATTTTTCTTTTTTTCAAATTGCTAGTGATTAAACAAAATATAGTTATCTATATATCTAGTTACTCTCATGCTGACGGACAAACTCCTTGAAATCGGTTGAGAGTGGTCGGTAGTATAATCAGTGCTCAGCTAATAATTTTGTTTACATCAAGAATACAAAACTAAATTATATCTTTTTAATGAATTTTAGGTACGTGTACGAGGTGTGTTCAAAAAATAAGGTGAATTTTCATTTTTCTCAAAAAATATTTATTTATTCATCGATTTTTATTTTGTCTCCTTCAAAGTAGTCCCCCTCAGATATAATAGATTTGTGCCAGCGTTTTTTCCAATCCTCGAAACAGTTCTGATATACACTTTTTGGTATGTCCTTGAGCTCTCTCAGCGATTCGGTTTTTATCTCCTCAATCGTCGCAAAACGCCGTCCTTTCATGGGTCTCTTCAATCTTGGCAGGGCGCCAAATCTGGTGAATACGGTGGCTGAGGCATGATAATGGTGTTGTTTTTTGCCAAATAATTTTTCACAAGCAAAGATGAGTGAGCAGGTGCATTATCGTGATGCAAAAGCCATGAATTGTTTTTCCACAATTCCGGGCGTTTTCTTCGTATTGCTTCACGCAAACGGCGCATAACTTCAAGGTAATACTCCTTATTTACCGTACGATCTTGTGGTAAGAACTCCTGATGCACTCGCCACGGTAATCGAAGAAAACAGTGAGCAAAACCTTGACATTTGATCGAACTTGGCGTGCTTTTTTCGGTCTTGGCTCTCCTGGACTCTTCCATTGGGACGATTGTGCTTTGGTTTCGATGTCATAACCATATACCCATGATTCGTCACCAGTTATGACCCTTTTAAGCAAATCTGGATCCTCGTTGACGTCATTCAACAATTCCTGAGCGATGCTCATGCGACGGTTTTTTTGATCAAAATTCAGCAATTTTGAAACGAACTTCGCTGCCACACGCTTCATGCCCAAAATTTCCGAAAAAATTGCATGACATGTGCCAACCGATATGCCGACATCCTCAGCAACTTCTCTAATTGTGATTCGACGATTCTTCATAACAATTTTCTTTACTTTCTCAACATTTTCATCGGTTGTTGATGTGCTGGGGCGTCCAGGGCGAGCGTCGTCATTCACGTCTTCTCGACCTTCTGTGAAAAGCTTGTACCACTTGTAAACATTTTTTTGACCCAGAGTACTCTCACCGTACGCCACTGTCAACATTTCAAGTGTTTTTGAGCACTTAATTCCATTTTTTACACAAAATTTGATGCAACTTCGTTGATCCATTTTTTCGACAGAAGAAAATCGCCGAACTCGCAAAACACTTGTCTTATTTATGCCTCTCACAAACAAACTAAACATGCTATATAGCTACAACTTTGAACATATGTTCGAGACAAGTGTACCAACATAAAAAAAAAAAACAATCGAAATTCGAATGTACGTAGCCCGCGAAATTTGAAAATTCACCTTATTTTTTGAACACACCTCGTATTTATCAATGTGTAACATACAATAAAACAAATTAACAAATATTACCATTTGATCTTATAAATTAACCTACCACAGTTGTTTACACGAAATTTTGGTTATCTAATCAGTATTTTCAAATTGTAGGTTTCAATGATGAACCGGAAGGTAGTGTGGAAGACGATAATAGAGGAAGGGCCTGATACACACCAACCGGTCGAATGTCAGATTAATATTTCCAAATGTTAGTAACGTTTTAAGTTATTTTTAGTTTGCTTTTATCAAATGATTAATTTTTAAATTATCAAAAAATGTTGGAATTCTTATTGAAGGAGTTTAGAATTGTGGCTGTATTGTGGTGTTAGAAGTGTAGGGCAAAGTGAAAGAAAAATACGGTGAGCTAATGAAAATGTCTGATAGGAAAACGTCCAAAGAAAAATTCTATTTAATATATCTTATTATTTTTTTAAAAAATTAAATCAAATAATCAGGCGAAAATTTTTTTGGAATTCATTGAAAATAACAGCAAAATCTTTAAAACAACTAATAAGTTGCAATAATTAAAAAAACGTAAAATTAGAAATATTAACAGATTATTGTTTCCTTTGGAATCTCATGAATCATTTCATTCCTTAACGTTGGTGGTAGTAGCGCATTGTGTGAGATCTGAGCTTACACTGGCAATACTAACAAATGGTGTCTAGGGTTTAATTAGTGAGCAAAATATTACAAATTATATTAAATACAAAGGTACTAACGTTCTATTTGGGTTTTATCGCTGATTTTGATACGAAGTTTGGCGACAACCATCGAGTTGTTAGTTTGTCGCTAGTTTTCTAAAGAATCTATCTGCATTCTAATTATAGTGCCCTAATCTAGGAATGCCCTAATTGGGTTTAAGATTGGATTCGATTTCTTGAAGGTTGGTGGGTTAAACTACTGCTGTTGTGGCACCAAGTACACCTTTCAATTTCTATCTTTTTGATTAGAGTTTATCGAGAGAGCGTCTTGGGTAAATTTTGGAGGCAGCAGCTTTTCTTCTTAGTTGACCGGATTCACGGTCCGTTCCTTCTTCTTTCTAAAAAAGCCTAAGTATCTACTTAATATATATTTTACTTAGTTCCACTGCTCGAGAAGAGGTCTTTTATTTTAGAATTTATTTGCTTTTTCAAAATACAAGATTTTATAAAAGCAGGAGCTCACAAAAAGATATCTTTTTTATACATATTGAATATAACAGAACACAAAATAAAATTTTGGTTAGTTTCAGCTAAGCAAATTATCAGATTATTTAGCGAATTCATTTCATCATTCGATAGTTTATACAAACTTTTAAAACCACCAATGTTACAAAATGAAATATACAGCACCTTACCAAAGTATTGTAAACACTTAGGAATGTTTTCTCTAGAAGCAATGATACGTGAGGGTTGGTTGTAAATGGATGGATGCCATCAAGAGGGAAATGATCTGACTGATGAAGCTGAAGGCGATCTAGGGCGAAATCGAAACATATTCACTTTTCCTTTGATTTCATCAACCTTTTTCTTTTTCTTGACTTGTTCATCTGTAAGAGTATTCTGATGACTTCCGGTCTGATCTTCAGTAAACAGAGCTTCAGCCTCCTTCAAAGTGTAACGGTTACCTCTGAATGAGAACACTCTCCTACTGTAATTTGCCCTAATGTCCAAATTCTTCATTTTGCTTATGCAAATAAAGATGCTTCTTCCTTCTTCTCTTTCCTCTTTAGTACGATCGTGGCTTAACCGAAAATGTCTGTGCTGAAATAGTTGTTTATCACTGAATATTTTCATTTTTAGTAACTGTTCAACGAAACCAAAATAGGCCGTGGTTCACCTCCATTCCCTATTCTGAAGCAGTTATTATAATTTCGCATCCAGCACATACTTCCTTTACCGTATCTACAACGTTTTCATTTTCAGCGGTAGGTGCGTTATAGATAATTAAATTGTTTTTCCGCAACTGTCTATTTAACATTGTAACTTCTTCAATAAGGCGAAAATTCTTTTCTTCTAAATCCCTACAGTCTTTTATTTAATGCATTATAATGCGCAATCGCAGAATAAAATCTCCCACCATGTGACAAAAATCCGTTCAAAATCAATTTAAAATCCAGTTCCATTGAGGTTTGTGTGTGAGTGGGGATATGGGTAACGTATACATGAACCAAAGCAAATATTGGTGTAAGAGGGTCGTTTGAAAAGTCCGTGCAAAGTCAGAGAGATAGCACTACTGGCGCGTATCGAGGTTATGTTTAGTTAGTAGCATCTCTTGGAAGAACACACCCCAAGTTTCAGCCAGATCGGTCTATTTCTTTGGCATTCGTTTGAATCGAGGAAGTCGAGTGATTTTCAAAAAATGGACGAAAAAGAATTTCGTGTGTTGATTAAACACTACTTTATGAAAGGCAAAACGCCTCAGGAGACTAAAGAGAAGCTTGATAAACATTATGGTGACCCTGCACCTTCGATTAGAACAGTTTATAAGTGGTTTCAAAATTTTCGGAGTGGCCATATGGGCACAAGTGACGCTGAACGTTCTGGACGCCCAGTTGAGGTTACTACTCCAGAAATCATTGATAAAATCCATGATATGGTGATGGATGACAGAAGAGTGAAGGTGCATGAGATTGCTAGTGCTGTGGGCATCTCGAATGAACGGGTACATAATATTTTGCATCAACATTTGGACATGACAAAGCTATCCGCAAGATGGGTGCCGCGATTGCTCACGCTTGACCAAAAACGAAATCGTGTGAAGTATTGCAAGGACGGTTTACAGCTGTTCCAGAAGAATCCGCAGGACTTTAAGCGTCGTTTCGTCACTGTGGATGAAACATGGATACATCACTACACTCCTGAGACCAAAGAACAATCTAAACAATGGGTTACCAAGGGGGAATCTGCGCCAAAAAAGGCGAAGACCGTTCCTTCGGCCGGAAAGATTATGGCGACTGTCTTTTGGGATTCTCAAGGAATAATCCTCATCGACCATCTGGAAAAGGGTAAAACTATTACAGGTGCATATTATTCATCGTTATTGGACCGTTTGAAAACCGAGCTGCAAGAAAAACGCCCACGATTGGCCCACAAAAAAGTCCTTTTCCATCACGACAACGCACCAGCTCACACCTCAGCAGTTGTGGTCGCAAAATTAATGGAAATAGGGTTCCAACTCGTTTCACATCCCCTCTATTCTCCAGACTTGGCTGCCTCGGACTACTATTTGTTCCCCAATATGAAGAAATGGCTGGCGGGAAAAAGATTTTATTCAAACGAGGAGGTGATTGCAGAAACGAATGGCTATTTTTCAGACTTGGATAAATCCTATTATTCGGAAGGGATCAACAAACTAGAGCAGCGTTGGACGAAGTGTATAAGCCTAAAAGGAGACTATGTTGAAAAATAAAAAAGGTTTACCCCAAAAAATTAAGTAGTTTTTATTTTTGCACGGACTTTTCAAACGACCCTCGTAAATATTAAATATAGAAAGATCGATATTCAGGTGAACACCGGTGACATCTCGCCTTCCATCAATCTCACCTTATCTGACACCGCGATCGTTTCACATTTTTATTTTTATCATATTCTCCTACTGTTAACCATCTTACTCATGAATACATCTTTCCGATTAGGATTTTCTAATTCTTATAATTTGACCTGCTTCTTGCGAACCTTACAGTTCTTCTCGTTTCAAAATCTTTAACATTAATTGATTTGACTATTCGAAAAATAATATTATTAAATTAAAATTTGTAATTAAAAAGTGTTCAATTTTCAGCTAATTATAATAAAAAATAAGAAAAAGTAACCAAAAATGTTAACATAGAGATTAGTAGAGTGAAATGCAACGAATTGTGGAAGTCAGTAGCTCTTCCCGGTCACTGCCATGCGATGTGTGGGGATAAACGGGGTGGCAAATTTCAGAGAGCGCTAAAATCAGCTCTAATGTTTTTAAAAAGATGGAGGTATTTAATTTGCTAACTTTATTCAACTTATAAAGCGCCGGATATGGGACTGATAGAGGTAATCCTTATCCACCCAAAAATAACTCCCAAGCGGAAACCTTGCTAAAATATAAATTTTTCAAAAACATGCTACAAACAACACTGGGGCGTTCTTGTTTGAACTTTGAACAGTAACATCGTGTTTGTTGCTCTGTTTGATATAACCTAACTTAATAAAACTTATTTGAAATCTTATTTTATTTTCTTTGTCTTATTAATTCTAATTTTATTTTATTACAAAGGTGGAAGAAGACAAATTTTTCTTTTTAATTTTTTACGTATTTGTTTTAATTCCATCTAAATTATTTGGTGCTTAATATTGAGTGTAGATAGTCTTGTGAAGTGTATACAGGGTGAACCAGTAAGTATTGTCAATAGGCCTACTGCGTGTAGTACATCTAAAGTGGAGTGAACACGTTTTCTCGCAAAACAAACGCAATTTCTCATACGAAGATAAAAGGAATCCTGGAAAATGATATACCGTTTGAAAGCCCATTAAACAAGGAAACTTTTGTAAAAAGTGCCAGCACCTAGGTCGGATAATGATAACATAAGAGCCTAATGAGTTTTCTTAAAAATTTCGATTACTTTTATTTTCCTAGGTTCCGGTGGAAGATTGAGGCTGTTTGGAGAATAATTTATGCTTCCAAATGGTGTCAATTTTTAGGAAATTTATCTGCCTTTCTAACCATGTCATCAGAATCGAACATTTTCTGAGTAATAACATTTTTATTGGAAAAAGTAATGATTTTAGAAAAAAACTTAAAAGTGACGTCACTCAAGAACAGAGGAAAATATGAAGTTGGCCAATACGTCATTGAACTCCACTTTAGATGTACTACACGCAGTAGGCCTATTGACAATACTTACTGGTTCACCCTGTATATTTTGAAAATTAGTGTATAAAGTTAGGTATATATGTTGTGTACATAGATGAATGGGACGGATGGAGGCCCAGAGCCTCCGAAATTAGATCCTAATGGTGAGTAAAGTGGGTAAAACTAAAGTTGAAAAGGAAATTTAAGCTAAGAAGTTACACTTAGAATTAACAAACATAGATGCTGACACCAGAATTTTACCTCCCAGGGGACCCTGGTCCCAATGAGGTGATAGTAGAGAGTAGCTCAGAAGGCAGAATGCATGCTCTGTCCATAGGTAAATTTATTAATAATACCTTTCTCATATACAGAGAGGTATACAAGATATAAAAGTGGTTGGGATAAATAAAATTAAAATTTGCGTTAATAGTGTAAGTAGTGCCAATATGATTGTCACTTCGCAAACTCTTAAGAGACAAAGGCTTTCTGGTTTATATTCCAACATTTCGGTTACAGAGGCAGGGGGTTGAGAGAGAAATTAAAACATCTGTTGCCTTTCAATGTGAAAGAAACGTTAAAAACTCTCTAACGCTAAAAGATTCACAAGAAAAGTGACAAATGAGGAGGGTGAAATAGTGCAATAGTGTGTTGTTAACATTCAGAGTTCAGATAATACCAGAGTACATGGACAATACCAGAGTACATGGACAATACCAGTGTTCATTCCATTATGTAAGATGTCCGGTTGAACCTTACATACAGAAACACATACAGTGTTATAAGTGTTTGAGATTTGGTCATGTTAGTAAACAATATGTAAGGGTAAATTGCGATGTGCTTTTTGTTCGGAAGAGAACCGAAAAGAGCACATGAACGAATGTAAACATCCTTAAATGTGTACACTGTGGGGATGGCCCATTCTTCACAAAGATAAAGCAGTGCCCAGAAAGAAGAAAACAAAAGACAACATTATGGGCTCTGAGAATCTCTCATTTCAGGAGGCAAAAGAGCGTATGCATAAATCATACGCTTCTGACACTACACTGCCATCTGTTAATTCAGTAGATGAATTCTCTTTCCTAGCTTTGCAACCTACGGAAAATATTATAATCTCATCTTATCAGCCAACTAACGAACTCATATCAATTCTCCTCTTAAACCGAATTTTCCTCAAAAAGAAATAAGGGAACAGCTCATAAATGTGAGTACCCCAAAAGACACTCATGGTGGCATTATGGGCGTGAATCCCTATAAACCGGAAATGCATAAAGTAAGAGATATACAAGCCTCAAAAAATTGGATTTGTGAAATAGTCTGTTCTGTCATAAATAATTTGAAATCTAATTTTATACAAGAAATTAATGAAGCAGAAATTTGAAGATTGATAAACGAGAGAGCGGAAGTCTATCCATTGTTGTAGATGTACGCCCGTACGTATGTGTAAGCGCGTCTGGACGAATGCCTGTGTATCTGTGCGTAAATATTATATTTGTAAGATAAGTGATAAATCAACCACTCATTAGGGTATATACCATAAACAGTACTTTAACATATCCAACAAATTAGAATAGTGCTAGAGGTCTGGCGGTAGCAAACAAAGGTTTATCAAAGAGAGTTGTTTATCCCCTTATAATGTGAATGTTGCTCTTATTTCTGGGGCCTAGTTTAAACCAAATACTAATATGAAATTCACGAATTATAATGTGGTACATCATTCGCGTAAGGATGGAAAGGCGGGTACCGCCTTATTAATTCACAAATCTATTCCATTTATTCAACTAAATAACTTACGTAATTAAGGGCGTCACGTCTGTTGGTTTGTCTATTCCGTTTGATTCGAATAAAAGTTTAGCAATAGTCTCTTATTATAGCCCTTCAGAAAATAATATCTCTTTTCAGATTTGAGATAGGTATATTAAATACATTCCAAAACCGTGTATTTTCGGGGGTGATTTCAATGTACATCACACCACCTTTGGTTCTAGTTTTTGTAAAATTGGGCCTTAGTATTTCTGAAAGTAAAACAGTAGTTTGCCAATCAGCCACCTTTTACCAATCAGATTTCATTAGATGGCTTATAACTTCTCTTGTGTTAAATCAGTGAAATATTTGGGCCTCACTCTGGACAAAACGTTTAATTGGAAAGAGCACGTTAAGATTTTGTAAATGTTTTGCGGTTTATTTCACATTTCAAATGGGGGGGCGGATCCTAATATGTCTTTGTTATTTTGTAGAGCTACTATCCGCAGCAATTTTGATTATTGCTCTCAGTTTTATGGCCAGCTTAACACTAAACCTACCGACAGTTCTTGTTGTATACCTGTTCCTACCGCGCTTGGTCATATTGAACGGTAATTAAAAAAGTTATCGATTTTATTCTTCAATGTAGATAATGGTTGATTTATTGCTGAATGTAAATAAAATGAAGTATTTTCATGAAATTTCATCCAAATTTATTTTTATATAATTTAAATTGTAAACCTAAAAAACTAGAATTTCATTTTTCCCACATGAGAAACCAAACTTAATATTATGTATCTCAAAAATTATGAAAAAACAAAATAATAAAACTTTTATATACATTGTTATACATACATACACTCGTATACGTAAATAACATATTACCTTATTCGGCTTCCTTACATTATTTACAAATTATTGTAGTCTGAAATGTACATTTGCTGCAAACATATTTTTCGCACTGCGAACAGACTTTTGTTGTTTTATAATCTTTACAAAATTTTATTTGACACGTTTTTCGTTGGAACAAATCTGAACTAGTGGACGATGTTGGTAAAAGCTATTTTTCTTGAGATTTTTTATATGCATCGCCGAGCTCTGAAGCTAACTGGAATGAAATTTCCTGCCTCGAAATGGTTTCACCCGTTGTTTCTTCATATAAAACCCAAGCATTTATTTCAGCTAGGTCCAAAATGTTGAAAAATACCTGAAGGGGCCACCTAAAATTTTTTGACTTCACACAGTATTTCCTTCCCATCTGGTCTGCCACATCTACACCAAATTTTGCATCATTATAAAATCTAATAGTTTCCGGTATATGTTTGTTACTTGTTTTGATTTCTATTGATTTATATTTGGAACTTAGCACAATCACTTTTTTTGTTGGTTTACTTTTATACACTGTAAAGGTAAGTCTACACGGGTCACTAAAAAGTTGCTAGACCATTTCTGTTTGCTAGAGCTGTGTCTCAGTTCTGTCCAGACGTGAGAGTTAAAAAGAGCTAGACTAAGTTGCTGGAGTGCTCTAGATGTTACGTCTTGTGTTAAGTTGCGAGATTAGTGTCAGATCTGTCTACATGGGCATGGTCTCTCTAGCCCTGTACTGCTCTAGTGCAATTTAGTTGTTCGCATGGTTAATATGGAAACAGACCTCGTGTCAATTACTCGTGCGGTTATTGCTATAGCTGTACTTATGAAAAGAAAACGGGCACAGAGAAAGAAAACGCGAGTGTGGGTTACACGATGACAACGCTTGGTCTCAATATTAGGCACCAACACAAAGACTGAAGAACCAAAAGACTTAACTAATGTCAAAAAAGTAATGGAGCGCCTGCGGACCCGACCTGCACTCTGTGTGGAACACAGAACATCTTGGCGTATGTCCTTCCATCGAAGACAAGAAATTCTGTTATATCGGACGATGTCTTCAGACGAGAATCATTAGTGTATTGGGAAGCCCGACGTCAGATGGCAGAACTGCCGTGACTTACAAGCGGCGTAGATTAAAAAAAAAAAAAAAAAATGGCGGATTCCGACAACAGATCAGCTGAAAATTTTCTTCGGATGTCTAATTTTCAAGAACTTCTGGCCCCACTGATCCAAAAAGAGGACACACTGATGAGGTGTTCCATATCACTTGGGGAAAGATTTGGTCAGCGCCATTTCCGCTCTTCCTCGTCTTTCTAATTTTCCTCAATTCGTTGTTGAATTGAGTCCGAAAATTGTTTAATTTCCTCGTCACCACCTTGTGATCTGCATTAAACGCTGTTGCGAGTTTGGCAACAAACTGTGCGGTTCTTATACAAATCACCAGACGCATCCCATAACTCTGGTAGGACTTCAAGGCACGAGATGAGAAGCCCTGTCTCCTCTTTCGTCCACTGTCGTATCGAATTTGATGAAGGTGGTGGCATTTTTTTATTTTTTGAAATATATTTTAAATAATATTTAAATAAATTTAAATAATAATATATATATATTTTTTTTCATTTTTTTTAAGTAATCTACAATCTGTATTACATCTATACAATAAGTAAATCTGGAAGTACTAATATTAATTGGTACGGGAGGGAAGGGATTAGCTATGCGGTTAGCGTATTGGACTCCCACGCGGAGGTCCCGGGTTCGAATCCAGCTGCTGACCTTTAGATTTTTTTTACCTAGGAGCTTCTTACAGCTCACTGTCCGGTGATGGACAGTGTTGTCTGTAACGAGAGAACACTATCCGGAGGCCGGCAGTGCACGGAAAAAGCTCCGGGCGCCAATAACCTTAGAAGTTGACGCGCCTTAATTTAAAAAAATAAAATAATAATTGGTACGTGAAGAGCAGGAGGAGAGAAACTGCCCAGTGGCAGCACTCTCTACGTGAATAATGTTTAAAAATTTCAAATTACTCTAGCGAAAAGTTTTACCTGTGTAAAACTAGGAGACACTAATGTCAGACACTTATTGGTCACTGTCTACACGCGTTTACTCTAGGCAAAAGCCGACACTTCTTGAAATTGGTGGTTGGGATGCAACTCGGTCTAGGAGGCTGCTCTAGAAACCGTCCACATTGCGACACCTGCTCTAGCTGCTCTAAGTGTCTCCGAGTAGACCTACCTTAAGAGTAATATGATTTGATTCATACAATTAGCTTGAAAACCGAGTCATTTTATCTTTTCGTTCTTTGGCTCACTTTGGCAACTCTCTTTTGTTTCCACGGATAGTTCCAACTATTGTAGTTTTTTTTTGCAAGTAAATTCTTGGCTTTCTGATACACTCGTGAAAAAATTATCTGTTGTTACGTTCCTTCCTCATCCTGTGAATGGTTCCGTCAGCTTTAGAACAACGAACTCCCCAAGTGGAATTGAACATTCTCTTCTTTCATCCTTACCCAGATAGGGAAACCCATTTATAATGTACTTGCTATAGACGTCACACGCCAACCAGAACTTTATTCCAAACAACTGCTCATCAACAGTAATGTATGCACATACTGTTTGTAAAATTTTTGTGAATTCTTAATAAATCGGTCCCATATTGTAGAGATCATAGCAAATTGATTGGTTTGTAAACGCTGTGTTCTTTCGCTCTTCCTATCAAATCGTATAAACCTCATAATTTCAGTAAAGTCATTTCTGCTCATTGTTTCTGAAAAAAGGCGGGTCCCCAACAGTGTTCCCTCTAATTTTTTGTGACCTGTGTGCGCACTTTTTTGTGTGTGCAGTTTTTTCCCAAAAAAAACAAATTTTGTGCGGCAATTTAAAGAAGCGCATATAATAATATTTAAAAAAAGACAATAATACAAGAATAGCATTAATATTCAGCCAAATATTGTACCCGATCTAACAGCATACCACACATTACAACGGAACACAATGAAAAAACTACCCTAAAATCAAGTAAAACGAACTAATGTTCGTGAAGACATAATTTAGCTGATAACTATGGCTTCCCTTTTCCATTCAAATGGAAAATAAGAAAATTTAAATACTTAAAATGTAAAAACGTTGCATGCTTCTAATTTTTCATTTGTCAAAACAAACAATCAAGAACAGCCAATCAATGGCATTTATTTTATAACTTCTCTCTCCTGTCTTTTGGTTTTAACCATTCTGCATAAATTTACTTAAATTTACAAAAATTTTTGTTCGCGCGAATATTTTTCGTATGTTTAAAATTTATGTGCACGCGCACAGCTTAGAGGGAACACTGGTCCCCAATTTTTGTTCCACAAATGTGAGACATCCAAATTTTTTGCCTCATATGCGCCGCGGGCATATAGCTCAGCAATAAATGCATCTAGTTTTGAAGCATTTAGCTCCCACTTAGTCCCCAACACCCGAAATGCTTCTTCTTCTGTACATTTTATAATATGATGCATTACACGCTGATCAATGATAAGAGAAAATGCCGACATCATTTGTCCTTTTATTATATGTCGTTTAGCATATCCTGTTGGCCATGACCTATCCCTAAAAATATTATGCACTGGTGTCCTGCCAGGTTTGGGACTTCCGTCTATTTCTTCCCAATCTGTTCCATCAGCCGCAGTTTCGATGCGTTGATCCTCTATATCTGTCTCACTTTCGGATGTCAATAAAACTCTCTTTCTTTTCTGCCCTGGACGCTTTTTTATAATATTCTCCTTTTCATTATCGCTCTCAGACTCCGATTCACTTGTTGTAAGTAGCTCGTTATCTGTTTCCATGTTTTTTTTTTCAGTTCCAGAAATTTCTTGTTCATCACCTACTGAACACTCTTCTTCTATGTCCGTTATTTTTCTTAGGTACTTGGTAATTTTGAAACGCTTTGACATTTTTAGGGTAAATATCTACAACAGAATGTTATACTATGCAAGGAATAAAAAATTTACATCCAAGTTTTGATACTTTACTTTATCTCCTTCAAATAAGCAATCGTAACAAAATTGCATAAGAAACGCTTTAGATCTGCAGTATTGAGACTGTGCTCAATACTGTTGTAAGGGTAGTGAAACCCCACCACTCATCCACTCTAGCGTGGGGGTAGTGAAACCCCACCACTCACCCACTCTAGCCAGAGAGAGAGAGACAGCCCCCTCGGCACACAGAGAAGGGAGGCTCGGCGAATTTATATAAAAACGAGAGGAAAGTCAAAAAGGAGATTCTGTTCAAAGTCTTACACTTTAATTGTACACATCGTTTTAGCCACGTCAGTCAGTCTGTTCTGTTCTTGTAGTGTAAAGTATTCAGTCCTTGGCAGTCAGTCAAATACATATATAATATCTTATACCAATACAAGGTGTTATTTATCCATCAACATCTACAACCAACATCTCCTCAAACACCATTACACTGTTGTTGTCCACTCTTTTCAATAGCAACCGACTCTGAGATAACTGTTAGTTTGTACAGATTACATAAATTTAAAATGGTCCATAAAAGATTTTCTCCACCGCGGCAGGTAGGACACATGATAAATTTTTCTTGGAAAAGAGAAAAAAAAAACTAGAAGTAAAGAGTGAAGAAAATATTATATGTTTATTTTAAGAAAAGTCATATAGTTAGATAACCGTATTATAACCTTCAAATATGTGTAAATTTTACTAAAGTTTGAAAAAATTCAGTTTGACCGGTACCTGGTAGGTTTAGTGTTAATAAAACAAGGCTGAAGTGTCTGGATACATTGTTATTCAGAATAAATTCCTTAGGCTTAGTCTCGGATACTTTAAAAGTACTCCAATAGATGTAATTCACGGTGAAGCTGGGGAACTTCCAGTACAGCTCAGATGAGAAATGCTAGCCGACAGATATCTGTGTAAAATAATGTCAACAAATTCAGAAACCTATTCCGCCATATGTGAACTCAACCGGTGAGAATTATAACATGCAGATATTGGAAACACAAAGAATCACGCCCGATGGTTAATAGTTTCAGTGAAGTAGCACTGTTCAAACAGTTAGTGCAGAACAGTGTTGCCTTTATTCAACTGTGATTCCTATGAAATAATAAATAACCATCACTCAATAAGAGTCCGGTCTAGCTAAGAAAAACAATTTTTTTTTAGAAATTCGACTTTATTCATCAACATAGTCTCCTTCAAGAGTGATGCATGCGCTAACTTTTCGATACCTTTCTTATTGAACGATTTGCCTTTACTCTCTAAATAGGCCTCAGTTTCGGCAATCACTTCTTCATTTGAGCAAAATTTCTTTCCCTGGAGCATCTTTTTGATGTCTGCAAATAGCCAGTAGTCGCTGGGGGCCAGATCTAGAGAGTACGGTGGGTGGGGAAGCAATTCGAAATGTAATTCATTCAATTTAACCATCGTTTTCATCGACTTGTGACATGGAGCATTGTCTTGGTGAAACAGCACTTTTTTCTTTTGCATGTGATGCCGTTTTTTCTTGGTTTCTGCATTTAATCGATCCAACAATGCCATGTAATATTCGCTATTAGATAGTTTCACCTTTCTCAAGACAGTCAATGAACAAAATACCATGCGCGTCCCAAAATACGGATGTCATAACCTTGCCAGCTGACTTTTGAGTTTTTGGTCGCTTTGGACGACTTTCACCGGCTACTGTCCATTCTGCTGACGATCTTTTAGATTCAAATGTGTAGTAGTGGATCCACGTTTCATCCATTGTCACATATCGACGCATGAAATCCTTTTTATCTCGCTTGAACAGCTCCAAACAGCGCTTTGAATCATCGAAACGTTGTTGTTTTTGGTCCAGTGTGAGCAAACGCGGCACCCATTTCGAAAGCAACTTCCGCATGCTCAGATTTTTGTGTAAAATTGTAGACACACTACCTTCTGATATCTTTAAGGTGTCAGCTATCTCAAGCAACTTCACTTTACGGCCTTTCAAAATTATTTTGTGGACTTTTTTATATTTTCTGAAACAACAGCCGATTTTGGGTGACCAGAGCGTTCAGCATCTTCGGTGTTTGTATGACCGCGTATTTCAATTCAGCATACCAGTCAATATTAGTTGATTTTCCTGGCGCAGAGTCTCCATAACGCTTATCTAGCCACTGTTTGGCTTCAACAGTATTTTTCCCCATCAAGAAACAATGTTTAATCAACACACGAAATTCTTTTTTATCCATTTTTTAAAAATTAAAAACCTGAGGTCACTTAAACTCACTGTAACCTGTAAACTAATTATCAGAATCTCTTGAAATTTTGACATATATCGTTTGAAAGATGCTACTATCGAGAAATCATAACGGTCTGTCATCAGTGTTGCCATCTACGAGTATATGTCAGACCGGAGGCTTATTGAGTGATGTAATACGTCTCCGGTAATTTGGTTTCTGGAAGATGTCTCCATATTGCCCAGTGGTATTCGTAATACGGTGTTACAAGATGAAATCCGCACTAATTTCCCTAACAGTTTTGCTATATACACGGAAGTGTCTAGGGTCGAAGATCAGGTGGGGTCTGCATATTTTGACCTTCTTAGAAATATTAGTGCCTCTTCAAATTACCCAATCAGTGTTCAGTTTTTACAGCTGAATTAGTTGCTATTTTAGAAGCTCTTAAATGTGTACAATCAATGCAATATTCAGAAGTTGTAATTGTATCAGATTGCAAAAGTGCTTTATATAAACTAAAAACAGATTTCAATTTCAATTTTTCTCAAACTCGTAATTTCAGCAACTCATTTCAGGCTCGTCAATATTATTCAGCCATAATTAATACTCCACTAAATTAACACTTAAAACCTAAACCTAATCACCTCTTTCCTTCCCTCAGAAATGTCCTTAAAAGAATATTTCTTGAAAGTGTATAAAATATAACGAAGGAACGAAAGCTGTAGAATTAAAACTGCGCAGTTTTGTTGGAGCCATTGTCGAGATTTCCACCCGAAAATAATAATAATTCTGCGCAGTGGTAGGTAATTACGGTTAGAAGAATAACATCGCTCAGTTCATCAGAAAATCCAATCAGAAGAGTGAAGCTAGGAGCTAGTAGTTTATCAGGAAATTGAACGCATTTTCAAGTTCCTGTTTTTAAAAAGTTCATTTACGAGTTTACTCGGTTTTCTAATCGATGAATTCAAATTAACCTTATTGAACATTTTAAACCTTTAATTAAAAATGTAAATTTAATTACCTTCACTTTAATTAATAAAAGATAGGGTATGGGCGCCGCTTCCAGCCTAACAGAGCAACTGAAAATTGTATAGAGCTTAAATGGAAGCTTGAAGAACGCGGACAGGAAAAATAATGTCACGTTTTTAAAATTTACGATTAGAATTTTTATTAAGTTATTTTAGCGGTGAATATTTTCAAAAATTTGATGCGTTCAAATTTTCCGGAATAAGAAAAAAGTAAAATATATTGCATGAAAATTGATAATTTCAAGCCACCATTTTGTATTTACTAGATTTTAATTTTTTTTTTTAAATTTAATTTGTTTGGGTGTGGCCTATTTGAAGCAGATGTAGCCAACCAATTTACTCGGCTTTTCATTGGTGGTTCAACAGACCGCCTTCATTTCGTACTTTCTTTGCGCTACTGCAATTGGTCAATTCTTTTTAGCTAATTATTTTTATAATAAAAATAGTAAGTTTTAATGAAAAATTTATAATACAAAAAGAAATTATTTACAAAAATAAAAACTTATTTCGGCATGGATATCCCTCTGTCGGGGTTTGGCGTTGAATCTAAATCAAATCATGTAAATACAACTTACTCTTAGATTTTTGATAATTTTAAACAATTTTTGTTTTGTTTTAATATAAAATAATCCCTTTTTTATAATAGAGAAATAATAATAATAATAATAATAATAAACAGCAGGCCAATCAGTATGCAATAAACAACTTTACTTACATCCATCCTTTTATTAAGTTTTATAATAATATTGATAAAAATGTATTTACATAATTTCAACTTCTAAGATAACAAACTATAATTTTATGTCAATAGCAGTTATATTCATTATTGAGGATCCTCCACTAGCACGTATTAGTGATACTGTTACTGATATATTTATTGCTTTTTAAGAAATACACTTTACATATTTGTAAATAATTGTTCTGAGCAATCTAAAAAGAAATGAGACCCAAAGTATCAAACTGTTGTGAAATTACAAAGTAGACAATAACTCTCGGGAGAAAATTTATAACGCATATCGCCACATGATAACCTAGAGCACCAGTCTTATCCTGAGCCATCAATCTTAATTTGTTGATATGGCACTTCAAATTGAGATAACTTTCTCCAGATCCAAAGGAGCTAATATTTCTATAATATAAATTTTAGCTGACTATTTATAACAAGTTCGACATCAATGGAAGATAAATGTTTTTTTTCAGTTAAGCAAGTACATCACATCTGCTTTTTCGCAGAAAAGAAACACCCTCCTCCTCAGCCATACATCTTCGGCTCCAATCAGATAAAAAAATCGATTTAAATGCAGATACCCAATTGATGACAGGTAAAGTTGGTGCAAAATAGTTGGTGCAATCTCAGATAGCAAATTCTAGGAATGCAGCTATCCGGCATGAGTAACAATTTTTCCCACAATTTCAACTCTCTTAAAAATATCGTATTTTAGGTGCACCCTTCCTCTTTCAAAGTCTAATATCCGAGTTTGGAGTACCGGGGGAAAGTTGTAGAAGGGATTTAAAGAACAACCCTGCCTTCTTCGGCGTACCCTTATGGAGTAATCTTGCAATATTTTCCAATCTGTACCCTTTAAACAAGATGATTGTCTTTAAGACAATCCATTTCTCATGATTACGTAGGAATATGAGACCAATCTACGCCTTTTCTTCAATTTTTTTTCCCCCAGGGGGTGCACATCAACGAATTCCAGACTATTTCTAAATTGCATAACACTGGAATGAAGTGAAATTCATGCGCAATGTCAAAAAGATTATCTTGGTCAGTGTAAGAAAGTCCTTTTTATAATTATATTATTTTTATGAGATTTATCTCAAGTATTAATAACTGATGCTCAGTTTCCTTAGCAGCGTCAATTTCCATTTTCAGACAGTCTTTTTCAGTTTTTAAGCTTCTAATTTCTTCACTGAGTAATTGAAATCTTCTTTTATTGGAAGTAGCGCCATTTTGTTATCCATCATTTTACCAAAAGCTTGCAATAGTTCATCTTTATTAGAACTTCCAATTTCGTTAGATTTTTTTAAATGAATTTAGCTTTTTATCTAGATGTGAAGAAAGGGATTCAGGAGAGCTCATTGTGCCAAAAATTTATCAATTTTTTCTTGAGATATGTGATTATTCGAAAAATAATATTCTTAAATTAAAATTTGTAATTAAAAAGTTCAGTTTCAGTAAAAATTTTCCGTTCATAAAATCAACGATAATGAGTAAAAAAAAAAAAAAAAATAATAATGTGAAATATTTATGTTATCGCTGTATAGAATGCAAAAAGTAAATCAAATACTCTCGTTTTGTGGTTATTTACTATCGATATTAGTTGGTTATAACAACAAGTACTCAATTAAAAGGCTACATTAAATTAAAGTTTGAAAATGAAATAAGTATAATTACTAGTATTATTTACATGTTATTAACTATGTAATTAGTGCTCACTTAAGACGAATTCAAGACTGAAATTTCGTTTTAACTCCGTATTTAAATTAGAACAGTAAAAGACCAACTCCAACTGTCCCTTTTTCTTCCTTAATGTGCGACTCCGAGTCATGAATGTAATGATTATTTAGTATAAAGATAATTAGGCGCCACGGTAGCCGAGCGGTTAGAGGCGAGACCTGCGAAGCTAATATGTATTGTGGTACTGGGTTCGATTCCCGGTCTTTAGGCCTTGGATTTTATTTAATGGTTAATAAAAAGAAAAATTTACAGTAAAGTATGTTTGCTAGTCGCCTCCGTCCACGACACCTAATTGGTAGTTGGACGTTAAGCCCCGCCTGAAAAAATAGGCGATTACTTTACTTTACTTTTACTTTAGTATAAAGATAAATCACAACTATAATTTGGAATAGAGCTAAAATGAAATGCCTTTTTAATGCTAACTATGATGATGAGATATATCTTTTATTACTCTAACAGAAAAATATTTATGGTTGTTAAAAGGCCAGTACAATGGTCTATGACATCTAATACATTTTAAAAAATATGATACTAGAAGTATGATTGAAATGTTGGATACTTGCTGATTTGGGTACCTTTTGGCCTCTAATCAACCCTTATACTTAACTTTTAAAACTGTAAGTTTTTGTTAAGGACATTTACTATCGATATAACTAAATGTCTTGAGTTTATGAACTAAAATAAATAACACTCCCCACCTGAGTGCAGCTCACAGCTAGCCCGCTACAAGTGCACCTATTTGTTGCACACTATAAGTTTATCTAAAAAAAAAATTAACGTGTGGCTGTATCATGGACACGGCCGTGTGTTGTACGTGAATACGTTTACGTAACTGGTTATATTTTTTATACAAAATATTGTTATTTGTGTATTTAGGATGAAATCAAGGAAACAAATCGACGATCGAACAAAATCTATGCCTATACAGTCCGTTGTCGATGTAGAAGCGATTTCATCATCCACTTGCCTAATTTCAACCGCCCCAGCTGCAGATGTACTGACACCATCGTTGATCCGCTCAGTCGCATTCATTCTTTTAAGTTCCCGGCACAGCTTGACTCGGTCATATGCTGTTTTATTATTACCATTCGATTTTTCTTGAGAAGCCCTTTCCAACCGTATACGATCTCTGTATTTGGTTTTGGTTTTTCGACGCGTATAGGCCAACATTATATATTTTTGATAATATTTTTTTATTCTAACACCTTATTATTTTACTGTCACTATTTTACGCTAATGTTTTATATACAATCGATAGATTGTGACGAAAGCTGACGATTCAAACTTCTACGAACCTCGTAGCTACTCCGAGTCAAAAGTTATACTAATTGCAAACCTCAATACGCAGCAAAATGATCTCAAAATGGTGGCGCTACCCCCTCTACCGCGCTTATTGTAATGAATTCTTTGATCCTTTAGCTATCCAGTGGTCTAATTTAATTTTGGATGTAGATAGATTCGAAACCATAATGCCAAACTGTATCCCCCGATTTTGTTATCATTAGGTGTTTTGGATTGCCTCCATATCATAGCAAATTTAAAGACGTATTCACGTCAAAAAAATTAAATAAAATATTCATTCACTAATATTGAGGAAACCGTTAGATCGATTTGGTTTAAAATTTAACACTCTAAATACAACCCTAAGTATTATAAATATACAAGCAAATAATCAACTTTGAGCACCATTAAAATTACGAAAAAACTGAGAACCGATGTGATTCATGCAAAGCTTAAAACTGAACTCCATCATTTCATTAAAACCACTATAAACATTGTTCTTACCAATATTTCCCCTTATTTATTTTATGAATCATCGAATATGCAATTAAGGGAAAATTTAACGAGAAAAAATCCTGAACATTGTAAAGCTCACTTTACTTGAAAGCGATTCTCACCCTTTGATCTCTGTCCTCAACTCCAACGTTGTTGTACCCTATATTTCTACAAAGCTGGTTATTATCGTACTAAGACAGGCAGTAGAGGCGAAAAACTTTAATTTATATTTCTATTATAAATCAGAAGCAGAAAAATTGGGAACATTTTTATTTTATTTAAAATTAAACAAACGAAATTGGACTGCCATAAACGAAATATAAATCAGCCATTCTCTAATTTTATTTACTTATGGCTGTTATTTCAGAACACTTGTGTTATTCTCCTCATGATATGTGTTGAACAGTGTTAGAAAAGTTATAACTTTGGTACTCGGAAATATATTCTACGCGCACTTCCAAAAAGTCAATTTAATTTAAATCTGAAGTTCTAGGAGTGATTGTCCAAGCGTTTTAAAAAAGTATTGGGTCAGCAGTGGCTTAATATCAGTGATTGGTTAAGCATTGCTTAAAATCAGAATCTTATATTTTATAAATTTGTTTGGGGCCTTAGTATTATTCGTTTCTCTTATGGGGACATTCATAGATCTTAGCCGAAAATTGCTAATTGCCGATTAGGAATTCCTAATTCTTATAATTTGAGTATTTGCACTGAAGAATAGTTTCGGTCCGAAGGTTGTGCGATTTCTCGGATACAGTTCTTGCCATTGTTTAAAATGGAGTATAAGCTCGGAGAATACGTACATCCAGCTTTAACTATGGGGGCCCAAAATACTTCTCTACCACTGGAATATTTTTCGCAGGCTGGAATTATATGTTCCGTATCGATTTTTACGTCAGGTGAACACGGACATTTGGAATCAATCGCGATCGTATACGACCTAGGTGACGGGTCTAAAGTTGCGATGGAATCTCAGCCTGCAAATCATAGTAAAACTTCATACTTCCGCTAAGACGTGGAACCAAGGCTAAGTGGGGATCGGAGGTTGTAATATTGGGCTTTTGCATAATTCCTATCATGAGCAAGTAATAAAATTTTAGGTGTGGTACACCTGAAGAGACCGCATTTCTAGATCTGCCATTTCGTTGCCTCTGAACCCGGAATGGCCCTTTACTCGATTAGACAAGACTACCTTCCCTTTTAACAGCAAGTTTGTACTTGTACTGTTTAAAGCAATATGAAGGAGGTTTAAGATTGGAGAGGACGCTTAGACTGTCAGAGACGATAACTATAGTAGGAGACTGAAGTGACGTTGTCAGGTCGAGGAAGTTATTTATTGCTAATAATTTGGCGGTAAATATAGAAGAACATTGGTTTTAATTGGTACTTAATTTAATTTAATCGGTGGAGGGTCAAATATCGGCCTGAAATATGTCTAGTAACAAATTCATAAACATTTTTCAGACCCCCAAATCTATTATTCTACAAATAAATCCATATCTAGGATATAAAACAAAATCCCCCTAAACCATTGTGGGATAAGGAGTGTGACAGGTTGAAAGAAATAATAAATCAACCTTTAAAACGTATAAAAGCTCACCAACTAATTTTATCAAGTGTTAAAAGGCAGCTCAGTGCCGCAGAGTATATAAAATAAAACAAAGAAAAATGGATAGATTTCTGCTCTTCTTTTAATACAAATTCGGAAGTAAAGAATATTTGGAGTAGGGTGAAGGCTCTCAGGCATGGCTTCCGTAAGGCGATGTCTATAAGTGGTGAGTGAGTCACAGAATTCTTGAGTTCCTTGACTCCTGAAATAGTTTCTGAACAATACCAACTATTTGGAGTATCAGATAGCTTTCATAAATTAAATAAACTGTTAAGTTATCCAGAGTTGCTTCAAAGCGATCAAAGTTTACCCCACGAACACCTTCCCCGGGTGAAGATATGATCCACTATCTGATGCTCACACATCATTCGGAATCAGGGATTCCGACATCACTCCATATTCTGAATGAAATTCGTAATTGTAAGGATCGAAGATTGGAGTAAACAAGTACCTTTGCTAAAGCCAGGAGAAGATAGAGAGATATGAGTAGTCTTATCTTCTGGAAAAGCATTCGAGAGGGTGTTAGAAATAAGATTGGAATAGTGCATTATATCTGAAAGTCGAATTCCTACATAACTAAATAGATGCAGGAAAAATTGCTGTATATTAGATGACCTGTCCAGATACGTGATTTATATAATTCACTTTCCGATAACAAGTATATAGTCGCCGCAAACCTGGACCTTAACAAATGCGCACAACTCGTACAGATTCCAATACTTATAATAAGATGATCTCCATTGGTACCCCAGCCAGGATTGTACACTATGTGTATAACTTTCCTTCAACTTGTACCAAACAAATAAGATGTAATGGAAAAATAAATGGACCATCACAAACACATGTCGGCCTTGCATAAGCAAGTGTATTCTGCTAATTAATGTATACACAGTGAACTTAGCTAAGTCTATAGGATTGCAAATCAGTGTCTCACAATTTGCTGACGACATATAATCCTCTACAGTGACCACAAGATATTGCAGGAAGCTATAAACAAACTTGAAAGATCAATGAAATTATTTGACGGATGCTGCATGAACGATGAATGGCCTTCTGCCCTACGAAGCAAAGAGTAGTGTAACTATCTTCACACGCAAAAATAGCTCCAGAGAAACATGGAAGTTCCCATTGAGAACAGTGCTAATAGTACTAATGAAGACACGTTCATTGATGGGAAACAACTCTGGAAACAACATATCAAGGTGGCGCTACTGACCTTTCTAGTCGATGCGCCGTAAAAAATAAAAAAAAAAAAATTAAATAAATAAAAATAATATAAATAAAAAATAAATTAAAAAAATAAATAAAATAAACACAATAAATAAAAAATAAATTAAAAAAATAAATAAAATAAACACAATAACTAAAAAATAAATACAAAAGTAAATAAAAAAAAAATATCTAAATAAAAAATAAAAATTAAAAAATAAATAAACGTGATAAGATGGATTAACCAAGTCAGTTATAGGGCAGATTTAACTATATCGCTAATGATATAAAAATGGTTGGTATTTTTAAGACTAGACTGTGGGTGCTGCCACCACTCACTTAAAACAAATTTACCAAGTATAATATTAAAGCCTTGGCGGGGTTGTCTGGGAGCTCTGAGGTCTACTCCAACTAACGCTCTCCTATTGGAATCCTCTGTCAATCAGTCGGAAGTTGCTAGTGTCCCTCTTTATTATCCAAAGGCATTACCTACAAAATCATCGTTGTATTCAAGATTTGCAGAATCACCCCAAGAGTATTTATAGAAAAGTATCTGCACAAAAAGAAGATCTCCTCTAACATGGCTGACCAAAATTATAAATCTGTCACACTCCTCACCAAAACGTTACCTTTACCGATTTATAAATTTGATATTCTCCGCTTTATGAAAACTCCGAATAGTATTTGCACTAACTTTTACAAATACAAGGAAAATGTTGTTAATGCTATTAGTAATGCATTGCTCAAGTTACATTGCTGCTTTCCTGAGGGTTGTCAAATAGTTCTAAGACTCGGCAGGGTGTCGGATGAGCAAATTTCGACATGAACTTTTATTCAGCCTTGAAATTAGAACAGATAATCATCTAAAATGTAGACTATTTTAAACTCTGCGTTATTCCAATGTTTTTGTACATCTAATAATCCCGATTCTCTCAGACAGTAAGAGCGTCCTCAAAAAAATAAAATAAATAAATAAATAAAAACCAATTACAAAAAATGATCCAACGCTTTTTTAAAAAAAGGTAACTTTATCTGGGTTAAGAGCCATATGGGTTTGAAAAGGAAATGAAATGACTAAAGTTGAGGCAAAGAAAGCCAAAACACTAAGAGTTGATCTCCAAATCCACTTTTAATATCAGCTATTAAAAATTATTTACGTGCTGATAGCTGCAATGACTGTGAAGATATACTCGTATAATAATGAGTGCAATGTTGTATAGTTTTTCAAAACAGTCGAATAGCCAGTTCTAAACATCCATTCAACCTTGTATCCCTAAAATACCTTGGTTCCTCAAATACAATAAGTTCAATAGAAGATTCCATAGCACAATAGGAGTGGAAGCAGGAACTTTAGGCGACGAGGGACCCCGCGACTGCTTGACAAGTCACATTTTTCTTGTACATATTTTCAAAAACTCCGTTAACCGGCAAAAGAAAAACCAAAAAGAAATAATAAAGAAAATTGAAAAAAAAGTGAACGTAGTTTTTTAATTCTATTTTACTTATTTTAACAATGTTTTGATAAAAATATGTATATGACAGTGGGATTGACCCACATTTGCGAACATAATAATAATTATTATTATTATTTATTGTTACTTGCTTATAATGTACAATTGTAGCAAGGGGTTGACCCGTGCAGTTACAGATATAATACATGGAAAAAGGGAAAAAAAGAGAACAAAGACAAAAATAAATGCACTTTTACAAATAAAACAAAAGCTATTGAATTAATCACAAAAAAAATACATCTATTTAACTTTATTTAACGAGTCGAAACTTAAGAGACTCTCCAACACAATTTCAGGTTGAATACAGGTAGAAAAGTTAATGTTGTGCACATGTAGATACTTGGATCTTAAGACATCTAACATCGGGCAGATAATTAGGAAATTAATTAGATCATCCTTATTGTTCCCACATAACGGTCTAGGGGAATCAGTATTAAATAAACCCTACTGAGGATATAGAGTTGAGACTTCTTCTCAGACATTAATCTTAATTGACTGGCAATTCTGATCATATCGATGTGAATTTAAAGTGAACGTAATCGTTTACCTAATCCAAAGCTGCTATTATTTCTAAGGAAAGTGTTAAATCTGGCATTTAACAGTGATTCAACATCCTTACTAATAAGATTATTGTTAAATCTTGCCATGATATCAGTCAGTTTACCATCGGGTATGTGCTGTTTTTCGTAGACATCATCGGAACCAATAATATCAAATTGCTTTCGCAAATCAGCGGTCCAATTAGAAGGAGGGATGCTAGGGCTATCAATGGGCGCATTCAGCAGACAAGAGCGCTACGGAACTATCCGTTGAATGGCGCACTTTTAGCATCGCTCTCACAACATGTTGGGAGCGGAAATTTTCTATGCTACTTCGACGTAGCGGTGATTGCTACTAGCAAAGTACGTGTATTTATAAAAACAATTTTGAAATTTTTCCAATTTTTTTGGTAATTAAACGCAACTCTCCCAAAATTACCAAATAATTATTAAACCTTCTTGTTTGTAACAGATGTAAAATTATTTTTTAGCCATTTTGTGTGTGCTTGAGAACATCTAAAGCTCTTAACATTTGATTTTTTTTAGAAAAATACTAGTTTTACTGCGTTGGCAATATTTTTAGTAGAAAGGGGATGCAAAAATACATAAAAATGACCTATCGCGTGCTCTTCTTTCTCTTTGATAACAAATTAAAAAATTGAAATATGATTAATAAATACTAGATTTTGAAATGGCCTAGCACCTTTTAATTTAAAAGACGAGTTGTTTTTTATTTGACCGATTCCTCGCCAACATTAATTCGAAAAAAGATTATGTTTAGGTTATATTAGTAGTAGAGCGTTCAGAGAAATAAAGCGCTCCCTTTGGGAGCGATCTGGTAGCGCTCTTGTCTGCTGAATGCGCCCAATGTTGTCAAGTAGCGCAGTATAACGTATACGTGGCAATCCATTTTCAGGCATGGCTAAAATTTTCTGCCATAAAGTGACTGTTCGTTTAAAAATTTTTGAAATTATTTGAGTATGACCAAACTTCAATCTGACAAATGCATCTAGAGTATTCCTAGATAATTTTAACAAAATTTTGAAAAATTTTAAAGGTGTTCTCTCGGCAATATCGGCACATTTGAATCCCCATAGTTCAGACGAATATAGGAGAACACTAGATGCTAGAGAGTTAAATAAATAATTTTTAACTTCCCAAGAGCCAGATTTCATTTTGGCTAAAATAGAGAGAACCAAAGAGACAGCCAACATACCCTTAGTTTTTTAAAATTGAGCAGCATGTAAGAATTTACCGGATGTAGCAAATGGGGTTCCTAAATAAGTAAAGGTGCAAACATAATTATTAAAGTTCCAAATTAAAATAACTTTCCTATTAACAATAGACTTGTAAATACATGAACGTTGTTTCTGCACATTTAATAGTTTTCTATAATAATTGTCACCTTGCCAAATGTCTACTTAATATGAAAGTTTTTCACTTTCACTGGCTTACAACGCACGCACCACACTGAATGCAGCTTAGTTAATGCAGCATCCCAAATGATATCAATTTGAGTCACAAATTACAAGAAAAGGGCTAAAAGAATTTTTTTTGAAAATTTATACACTCACTCATTTTAAGCTACAGATATTCGCACTAGACAAATTTTCATAATTAAAATCGCTCTGCAAACAAAATTATGACAGGAAGTATATAGTGTATCGCTTCAATGAGAACTAGTAAGAGAAGGTATTGCAGATTTGCTATTTACGAAATAATTACGAATTATAGTTTTTGCTTCCCTAGAAGTACAAATGAATACCAGAGTTTCAGTTTCCGTCCATTAGGACATCAATATAAAGGTGTGAACATATCGGACCTTCTTCATTCATACGAGTACTTCTAGTATCATATTTTTTAAAATGTAGTAGGTAGATGTCACAGACACTTACGTTGGCCATTTTCAAATACAAAATATCTTTTCAGTAAAGTGTAGCACCTATTTAATTATATTGATTGTAAAAGAGGTATTAAACTATTCATGCACTTGTTTTATACTATATTGTATATACAATATGTACGTATGTATTTGTACATACTTCTGTATGTATATATGTATGAAAAATGTAAATGTTTTGAGGTTTTTAATTTTTTGGCCTTATTGTACAACGCAAATTAGCCATTGGTACTGTGTACTTGCGCTTAATTACGGGTGTGAGAGGTCACAAGATGTTATAGAGGAACTATAATTAATTTATTTCTGTTATATGGTTATGTTATTGGTTCGGATGTAGTTGTACAGTTCTAAGTAGATGTTGTCTGTATGGTGCGTCAGTATAATCGGCCGTTAGAGGGCAGTCTGTCTTCAGTACTGCCTTCCACAGCTGATCCTTGCCGCTGCTATATTTGTCACAGGCTAAGATCAGATGATTGGCGTCAGCTATTGATTCGGAATCACATGCACATGTAGAATTTATTTGAATTCCGATCCGCGCCAAATGATGTGGTGAATAATTATGATTGAATGTTAGCCTGCAGATCGTGCTGTAGAATCGTCTACCTTCGGTATATTGATTGTACCACGGTTTTACTGGAATTGAAGGTTGAATGGTTGAATTATCCTTTTATATTTTTTTGAAATGGTGTAACTTTCTCCCCATTTGCGGGGAAAGAAGCGACTCGATTGCGGGAGCCTTACAATTAACTCACTTTCTCCTGGTTTTAAGGTTAAAAATTAAAAATTCATATACCAACATATACCGATTTTTTAGTTTATATTTTTGACATAGTTATGATTTAAGTGCAAGTGTAGCGCAGTTGAAGGAAGTAAAAATCGTCAGTTTTAAGTTCATTGTTCAATTAAACTGATTGGTACTTTACTTTATCTAGTAGTTACACGTTAAAAATAGTGTGCAATTAATTAATAGGTAATAGCCGAGCGGTTAGAGGCGAGACATGTAAAGCTAATATGTATTATGGTGGTACTGGGTTCAATTCCCGTTCTTAGGTCTTGGATTTTATTTAAAAGTTAATCAAAGAAATTTACTTAATCTAATTGTTGAATAATCGCTTCCGTCCACGGCACCTAAATTGTTAGTGGGAAGAAAAGCCTCGTCTGAAAAAATAGGCATTACTTTGCTTTACTATTTACGAAATATCCGTTTGGAGGTACCCCTAAGTCCTTAAAAGGATTTTTTAATTAATTAATTGGTCTGTGTATACATATGTTGTCCGCTGAAGGTGAATTTATTTCCCACATACCTCACGATATGAAGTTCACTTTTTGCGTATAAACTGAATAGTTCTTGATAATTATTTCAATGTCTAGTCAGTAAATGTTCTTAATGAATTAAGATTAATTTTTTCAACAAATTTTTAACAACTCTCCGTTAGATTAGAATAATAAAATTTGACTAGGGATTTGAATTCAGACAAAATCCACCCTGCTACAAGTTTCCCTTTAGGCTTTTCAATTTGTAAAGGTTATTTTTCAAAGGTTATGGATATTGATACATTATTGGTTTAGTTTGTTTGAAGAAACCTCTGTGGGGCCATAGTATTTGTGAAGCTACAATAGTTTTTAATAATTAATAGTTTAAATTAATTAACAATTAGTAGTTAATGGAGAATTCAGGTAATTTTTGCTACATTTAATTTGGTTCTCAATCCCTTAATGCTAACTTTCACGTCCTACTACTTCTGATCAGAACGAATTCTCCCAATCCTTCTTCTGTAGCGTCGTACTACTCCAGTTTTTCAGATGAACAACATTAATTTACGACAAACCATGGTGTAGTGATTTAATAAAATTATTGTGTTTTTTTAATTGACTAATTTCTTTTTATCTGCATACATTTCTATTTTATTTCTATTTATTTTGATTTTCTTATCTTAAAGTAACTGCTAGGATTAATGGGGTTACACAGATTTGTATTTAGTTAATAACCTACATAGTTAATTTTTCTATATTGTGCCTAACTCATGTTATGAGCTGTATTACTCAAAAACAATAAAATTTGATTTTGATTAATGGGGTTACACGGGGCTAGTATGTAATCAAATGTTGATATAGACATTCGAAAATACGCATGAAACTTGCCAGGATGCTCCCGAAGTTGTTGGTACAAGTGATGAAATTCACCAAGTTCATTTCTAGACTTATTTATGTCATGTACACTGCAGCTCCTACTACTAAGCTGCTGCAAATACCAAAGTTTCAACGAAGAATTTTCATATAAAAATATTTCCTCCATCTTGTTTTGTCAAAAGGAGAACGCGACTAAGCTCGTCACTATGTGCATGCGAATCTTTGCTCGCTGCTCGTCGCTCTCTTTGATCTGAAGTAGCTATCATCGCCGCTTTGCCCGCCGCTCCACTATGTTTCCAGCCTTAAAGACGCTCTCTGTGAGTCCAAAAGGAGACAAGAATTCCTGATGGTCAACTGACCATAGAATGTGAAACAAATTTTGACCGAATTTCCTATATATATTTTGTTGTATTTATGGCGCGTTATTGGGGGTCGTTATTGGCGCCCGGAGCTTTTTTCAGTGCACTTCCGGCCTCCGAACAGTATTCTTGCGTTACAAACCACTGTCCATTACCGGAGATTGAGCTGTAAGAAGCTCCTAGGAAAATAAATCGAAGGGCCATCAACTGGATTCGAACCCGTTGGTCTCCACGTTGGAATCCAGTATTTTCTTACCACTCAGCTAATCCCTTCCCTAATTTTCTGTGTGGTAAGTGGTTGGGTATGCTTGTAAGTTGGCTACCAATCTGCTTCTGACATTTGGAAAAATTATTTGTCAAAGTCCCAGTCTTGCTACAATTAATTCCATTTTTGCACAGCAAAAATCTTATCGTACATTTTTTTTTTTAGATAGAACTAGAAAGTTTATGCTATTTTTGCATCATCTATGTGCCCGACTTTGGGAATTTCTTTCGCTAGACAATGCGACTCTTCGTTTCCAAGGAGACACAACTGATTGCTGTGGACTTGTGGGGTCCATTAATTGTCGTTCCTATTGACCACAACATATGGTTTTTATAATTTTTAAGCGCCGAGTGATTTGATTCACGATTGTTTATCACAAAATGAACTCTCGACCCCTAAACCCTTTTGAGTACGTCTTTGGCTAACAATAAATTGAATAATACTCAAACTCAATAAACATTCCATCTACAACTGAAAACAATTTTATTGTGCAGTTGTGTGGAATTTCTCTTTGGCGAACAGAGGCTGTATTGTAATCTCTATAAATTGAAGTACTATTAAATTAACCTCTCCTGGCTCGAGATCTGCCATTTAAAGTAATCTAATTCGAACTAACTCCCCTCTTAAAGTGCTCCTAATTTTGCTTATTTCCTGTCTATATGTTCCTCTTTGTATTTTCCTTTCTAACTACTTATTTGAACTCCTTCCTTAAGCTTTACTGCGGTGTTATTTTAAGGTAAGATTTATTCCGTAAGGCAATTCGTGATCGATCATCAGCTGCTTCTCGGTTTGTGATTATTTAATGTGCACGTGGATCCATTTATTATTGGTTTGAAATGGGTTTGAATTTTGGTTCTGATGGAACACTAAAATTAATTTACAAATGCCAAAAAAGTTTTTAAGAATTCTGTTTTGAAACAAGAGTAGTAATTTAGAAACAAAAGTAAACTGGTCATAACTCAAACTGTGAGTAATGGTTTGTAAGTTATAAATTATTGAGTATGAAACATTAAATAAGTTTGACCCTTGAGAATTGAAGTAGGAGAAAGGCATGAGACTTTTCAAATAAGATTTTTCTCTTTTAGACTTTCTCCAAAATTGCTTTGCTTTTTGTTTTTTAATTACCCGTTTAACTCATTTAAATAGTACAGCAATCGACTCATGTAAAAGAGAGAATTACATTTAGTGGCTAAAATGTCGTCTGTTTCGTATCCCGCAAACTCTAAATTCTTCAATTTCAATTTAAGGAGAGATCTTTTACAACCTCGAGATGTTTCATGCCAAATAGAATTAGCTGGGTTTGATTTAGCAAATGTAGAAATCGATTGCTCCGCCAATATAACATATTACATACTCATATTAATATCTTTGTTTACGTCTATGTTATTTAAAATCATAGGATTGACACTATACTCGTACTTATCTGGTTCTTTAGTTGTTGGCGGGGGCTCGAAGCCCCCGCTGTTGGCTGACATCTTGACCAGGCTTAAATCTTCAGTAATTTCATTCTTCACTAATTTACAGCTATTTTATGTAGCAAAATCACTAGCAACCCTTCTTAACACGATGTTAAATGTTCAAAGATCAAAAAACTGGATTTGATTTTTCTTCCCTTTTCGGTAGTCGTTCCCTCGACAAATGCCTTATTTTTCGCCTTTAAATAGTTATTAAATAACTTAAATAGAGCTGATTATTTAAGGGAGCAAAATCAAACAATTTCACTATTCAAACGATCATATGTTCTCATTCTTCTTTTATTGCTCTGAACAAACATTAAGGAAATTTTTATTATAAAATCCATTTTCTGATCATTGGAGTACAAGTTTGTGAACTATACTCCCTTAATTTTAAAAAAATGAGTTCTATTTTATTGATGGAAGAAAATATCTAGGAGAAATTGCCTACTTTTCCGTCATAAAGGAGTAATATTATTAAAAGGGAAGTTAAGTATCAAACTCATACAGCATGCGACCAAGTTCTCCATAGCAACCAGACTCTCATCCCCTTGGCAACCATGGCATCTCCCCTTCTATTCCATGACCTTACTCTAAGAATTCGTACAATGTGCGCCTATTGCCATGTGCTTCATTATTTATTGTATTGAAGAAATTGTTTGTGGTTGTATTGGTAGACGAAAGTTTTTATTGTAACCAGGAAGAAGGATTTTTCAGCAGTGACCAAAGTCTTTTAAACAAAAACTTGTAATAATGGTGCTCTGTACTTTGGGTAGTACTGGGTGCCCCGGGTTATGTATAGCCATAGATGATTATTGGAGAGATGATTTGGTAAATGTGTGGAGAATGGAAAAATTCATACTGAAATTGAATGTGATGAAGATGGAATATTGATGTGATAATGTTTTAGTCTATATTGAAGATGATGGAGTTTTAGAATGGAGATGGATTTATACAGATTTGTTTTGATATGTATGACGCACGGTTGGGCTATATGGTTAAGTTGGAAGGATTGCTGAAATTGAAGGACTGTCTTGGAGTGATGGCGTGGATAGATAAGACAGTGATGCCTGCATTTTTGTTAATGTCTAAAGATTAGATATAACTTTATTTCAAAATATACACATTACTCACAAAAATAAAGTCTATCCCATGTATCAAACATTACAATAATCTTTTAAATATGCCGAGAGGCTGTGGTCAATAATGTCGTTTAAATTGTATTTTTTTTTTAAAAATTCTCCTATGTAGCAAGACTTACATTTGTTAATAGCAAGTTCGCGTTTGTAAACTGACATGTTTTGTCTGTAAAGTCAGTTGTGTCTTAGAATTTGGAAAAAAAAATTGTCAAGTTTTTTGATGGGGGAAAAAAGACAAAAGTCTGTAGGTTTAAGAGATAGATTTTCTTGAAATTAATGATTTTGTTGGACTTAAAAATTTTCATTGGTAAGTGATTGGATAATCGGAAGCTGTATGGACGAAAGAGGAAGGATATTCTAGGCGTAGTGGTGCCCATGTTTCGGAAGGTTTTTTTTATTTTGGATAAGTTAAAAGGGATAGTCGTTTTTAAGAAGCTTGCCATTGATTTCTCTTGGTGAAACCAGAGATCGGATAGCGTGATGGGCGTTGTGATGTGGAAACCTTTACAGTGCTGAAGTTTTGATGAAAAAGTTTGTCTTGAGAGATTATGAGGTATTCGACCAGAATAAGTTGGATTAAAATGTCCCAGTTACGTGTTTCGTTATTGTGGCCAATGTGATGAGTAAACCTGTTTCTCTAATAACATGTTTTCACTATAAATTGAAGCGCTAATGATGTGTGAATAACGTTTAGAAAATGGTAGAGATATGGTCTTGTTTGTCATTGACAGTAAGGAATGAAACGACAATGTGTTTAAAGATAAAGGAAATAGAGTTCGGGAGAGAATTAAGGATAGCATCAATTAAGCCGTTCATCAGAGTGTTAGCAATCACCGATGATTATTAATTGTCCATTGCAAGATCATCAGTTTGTTGATAAAACGGACATGATTGAGAAGTAATTGGTAAAAGCTATGTCTGATTGAATACTACTACTACTACTACGCAGCTCTATAGCCCGGGGTGGGCCTTGGCTTCCTTAATAATGCGACTTCAGACATCTCTATTGGCTGTTTTTGTCCTCCATCCTGACACTCCAAGGACTCTCAAGTCCTCCTCAACATCATCAAGCCAACGTCTTCGCGGTCGGCCAACTCTCTTCTTCATGCCTATTACGGTACCACGCAGCAGTCTGCTCGGCATCCTGTCTTCTGGCATTCTTGCAATATGGCCTAACCATTCCAATCGTCGAGCCTTGATGAAACGGACCACATTCTCAGCCCCATATAGAGCATAAAGCTCACAGTTTTTTCTGGGTCTCCATGTGCAAGAAGTCGTGTCGCAAACTGGAGCATAAATCCTCCTTAAGATCTTACGTTAAAAAACATTGAGACTATCTATCATGTTTCAGCACCGTATGTAAGAACCGGCCTGATTAAGGTTCTATAAAGCCTTATCTTCGAGGTTCTGGACAGATAGGACAGGTCTTAAACAATTTCATGTTAGCGAAGTAAGCTCGGTTTGCAGACATTATTCTCCCATTCACTTCGCTTATCATTCTATTTCCCTCGTTAAGATGTCTGATTGAATAGAGGGAAATATCCTGTAAGTAGTATGGTGTGGAGTTTGGTTAGAGTCTTTTTTAATAGGAGAAGGGGGGCTTCGTGAAGTGGTACGTTATTGCGAGTATGATATGACGTCCAGCGAAGTCATTATGTGGTTGATAGGGATTCGCAGATCTTATTTTTATGAACTTAAAGGAGTTTTGATTGTCCATATGTAATGTAAGCACAATTAAGAAAACATCATAGGAATTCAATAAGTTTTTTAGAAGGGTTGCCGCCTACAAACGTACCAATAAGGGCAAGAAGGTTTTGTGTATTTTTGGGAATCCGTAGGCACGTGGGACTCCTTCCGTTTTTGACTTATCAGCTTGTCCATCTGGGCCTAATTTCCTGTGCCAACTGAACATTTTAAATCTGCATGTTTGCTATATTTTCTCTTATGGAGTCAAAATCAGTATTCAGAGAAAGTAAAAATAAATTCTATAGAAATCAAATAAATGAAAAAGTAGGTGTCTGAAAGCGCCGGTTGCCAATCTATGCGCTACATCAGATACACGCCTACTCATGTTTCCATTCAGCTGGTCTTTCTGGCACACATAAAATGATGGTGTAAGTGAAAATAAAAAAAGTGTCCCAATAGAAGGGCCTGAAAATACAGAACCCTGAACACACTTGTCTATTAATCTGAGCAAAAAATGGTAGAGGAAAAATTTGTTGTCCATCTCCTCTAGTTTCAGAATATGTGACTTGATTTTAGATTCCTGCCAGCATACGCGACAGACGCGCGACCAAAAGTGAGGGTTTGCAGTTGACCTCAATTTTCATATACACAGTTTTAAAGACTATAAAAAGTTATGAAAGAAACCGGAAACCGCTATTCGATATTTTCAAAATTAAAGGTGCCTCCTCTGGCTCGCAAGCCAGGTTAGCCAGGAGGTTATCAACTGCTCTCTGTATCTGAGGAAGCACCTTTGAAGGCACAGTACATGCTTCACAAGTTGAGTAAAGTGCATTATTTGATAAATTAAGGAATAAGTTTGATCCTTTACATGAAAGATATTGATCACTTATAACTATAAGTATATGTGGCGGGAGGTTTCCAATTTTGTTGGTAATTAAACGCAACTCTCCCAAAATTACCAAATAATTCATAAACCTTGTTGTTTGTAACAGATGTAAAATTAATTTTTAGCCATTTTGTGTATGCTTAAGAACAACTAAAGCTCTTAACATTTGATTTTTCTTAGAAAAATCACTCGGAAAACGACTTAGTTCCGGATATTAAGAAAAATACTAGCTTTACTGCCTTGGCAATATTTTTAGTTGAAAGGGGATGAAAAAATACATAAAAATGACCTATCGCGTGCTCTTCTTTCTCTTTGATAACAAGTTAAAAAGTTGAAATATGATTAATAAATACCAGATTTTGAAATGGCCTAGCACCTTTAATTTTGAAAAGATCGAATAGCGGTTTCCGGTTTCTTTCATAACTTTTTATACTCTTTAAAACTGTGTATATGAAAATGGGGGTCAACTGCGAACCCTTACTTTTGGTCGCGCGTCAGCCGCGTATGCGGGCAGGAATCTAAAATCAAGTCACATATTCTGAAACTAGAGGTGACGGGCAACAAATTTTTCCTCTACCATTTTTCGCTCAGATCAACCATTTAAGCATGAAATGCATTTGAGCCGTCTTAAAATGAACACCCTGTCCATTGGGTTCGTCCATGGGTCTGGAGGAAGTGATCCTTCAAACGGAAATACCACTTTAGTGACTTCTTGTGATTGATTTCTCTCACATACGGCTTCAAAGAGTTGTTTTGAACACGATACACACCCCATTTCTACAACATTAGTTGGAACATTTTGCTAGGGTCAATCAATTAACACTGCATTGCCAATCCGAAGTCAATTTAACTTCAAAAAAAAAGGAATGGTCTCTGTTTCCCCACATCTCAAAGCTTATTTCTAAAGCAGATTAGATAAATACATTTGTTTACTTAAGGTGGATTAACTGACTTATAATTTCCGAATAGACAACGTACGTATCATTCTAATTTTCGTTTTGTGATAGGTTTATTGCAAACCCAGTAATTGGTTGATTGTTGTAACAATTAAATTAACCAAAACCACCTACCCAATCACTGACTTCAAAACTCACGACTGTCTCTTGCTACTATTTTTCGTGTTTACAATTTCTTAAAACTGTTTTTACAAAATTCTTAAATGAAAGATGTACACACATTATAGATGCAAGAAAAGCGTGAAGAGATAAGCAGAGAAATAATTAATTTTTCCCCACAAGTTTTAGTGTACTAACTAGCCGGCAGATGTCGTTGGCATAAGATCAGCGTGTACTGCCGGTCCTTCAGTAACGCACTGACCTATGCGAGGTGAACATAGGTACTAGGGTGTATGTGGTGTTAAATTTGTCTTGTAATCGTGGCTGTGAATGTTTTGCCAAACCTGCATAATTGGACCATGGATGATGATTTGTGTAAGTAAACATTTTGAAGGTGTTTTCAAAGGTTTATGTATTTGCACTTTTTTTTTTTTTTTGTCTTGATAAGGTAAAATAAATAATACAAAATTAGGGTCACTTGAATTCTTATCATTGGAGATAAGAGCCGAAAATAGGCTAAGAAGTTTGCGTTCACATTCTTTACATTTTAAATTTTTTGTTCTTTTTAATTACCTAAGTTTAAAAAGCTTTAATTTCTTTAAAAAATTGCCTTAAATTAATATAAATTTTTATTTTAATGTATAAAAATAACCATAATTAAAAAATACGGTCAACATAATGGTTTCTCATTTTTAACCATAGAATTATTCATCCATTTATATGTTTTTGCAAAAATTTGTTATATTTCGATGTTCAAAAATGGAAAAAAGAGAGTTTCATTCTTGGAATATACACCTTAACGGAAGTTTCATTCTACTTATCATTAATTAAAATTAAGTATTATTAGCTGATTTATTATCAAAAATAAAATTGAAAAATAGAGAAGACTACAGGTGTACCATTCGTAGATTTGCGTCTTATTTCATCATTGATTTGCTAATTAATTATTTCCGGTTTTTAAATTTTGAATATTTATTTTTAGAATTTGTCATCTTTTTTTTAATTAATTTTTAATTTAATTTATAAATCGTTACATATTTTTGTTTTAATTGTCGGCCATCTAATCAAATTATATTTACCGGTATTTGCTTTCCTAGTAATTTAACCAAGAATTTTTGCTGATATTTGCAAAATGTGACGTTATTTTTTTTTTCTTTCGCATTTCAGAGTTCTCAATGAGTGAAGTGAAATTTAAATTTATATTTTAATCTTCTAAAAATATTCTAAAATTGCCTTTTTATAATATAAAATATAAATATATATATATTTTTGACAGAGCTAGCTTCCATCAGTGGCGGATATGTTAATACAATAATTATCAGGCATTCACTTATTTTAAATGATAATGAAATACAATGTGTTCTATCTTCGAAACTGACCTTGGCAGATGTAAACATCAACCAAATTATATTAATCATAGTGTTTGGGTCGCTAGTCCTGTTAAAAATCATTGTTACCTACATCATCCAATATCTTCAAAAAATCATATTCCATCATTTCCCCCCCCCCGTCATGTATCGGTCATTTTCGGACGTTCATTCAAAGACTTGTACATTCTAATATTATTTCACACTCCTACTTTAATTTCTATTTTAATTTAAATCAAGAAAAAGGTAAATAACAAAGAAGACAAGGGAAGGGATTAGCTATGAGGTTAGCATACTGGACTCCCACGCGGAGGTCCCGGGTTCGAATCCAGCAGCTGACCCTTAGATTTTCTCTTCCTAGGAGCTTCTTACAGCTCACTGTCCGGTGATGGACAGTGTTGTCTGTAACGAGAGAACACTGTCCGGAGGCCGGCAATGCACTGGAAAAAGCTCCGGGCGCTAATAACTTCAGCTGTTGATGCGCCAAAAAAAAAAAAAAACAAAGAAGACAGCGCCAGCTGTACGCAAATCCATGTAGTTTATATCTGTCTTAAATTATGCATCTACATTACTAAATTAAGTCAAATGCTGTCAAATTACCGTGTAGCTCTATGAGATAATTCAAATAAAAAATAGATGCGATGTGGTTGCTAAGGTGTTATATAGACTTAATATCTTCGTCTACAATTTTTCAAGAATTATGCGTAAATTAAACAATTTTTTTTCTTTTAAATAAATGAATTACAAATATGAATATGCCGCGTTTTAATTGGAATTTTTAAAACACTTTTCACTTAGAAGGAAGTCAGGGTTTAGTTATTGCCAGAAGAGACTCGGTACAGATTTGTGCATATCCTGACAACTAGTGGGTTGCTGGATATTTCTCTTTTTCCAAAAGCATGGGAATATTTATTTATTTAACAAGTGTGTAAAATGGCAATAATTCTTCTATAATAGTTATATTGTTCCTGAAAATTAAGATGTCTGATGGTACACATCAGTCTTTTTCTTACCGTAATTTACACAATGATTTTTTTTTTATCGTTAAATCCATAAAATTTATCCTGCAAAATGGCACTTCCGCCTAACCCAGGGGTCGGCAACCTATTTTAAGTAGAGAGCCATTTCCCCTTAAATAATTTTAATAAATCTTACCAAGAGCCGCATGGATGATAGAGTGTAAAAACCTCTGTAGATCATTTGTATTCACAAATTATTATTTTATGATATTCAATAACATTTAAATGTTTTATATATTTATTTTCACATATTGCAAAGTATATAAACAAATAAATAATAACTAAACCTGTGTTTGAATGAAAATGGCGGCAGTCCTATATAATACGTACTGTATTTTAATATAATTCTATTCAATTTCTAACCTATCACATTGAAAAATCTTTTTGAAAAAATATCTTTACTTTAATAAATAAAATTTTCATTTGTTTCAATAAAATTGAAATATACAATTTATTTTAGATAGGCTGAAGAGCCACAAAATTTGGATAAAAGAGCCGCATGCAGTTACTTCAAACTGCGGTCTGCCCTAATTTTTTTTTTTTTTTTTTTTTTGAAATTGCGTGTTTGATTGCCATGTTTTTACAGCGATTTGGACGCGATGAATGCTGGAAATGTTTGAACTGAAATCTCCTCAATAAGGGGAATGTACTATCTGAGGGTTAGTTTGTAGTGGGGGCAGATAATATGCTAGCCCCTGGTGGTTTGATAGAAGATGTTGAGAGAGACCCTCCATTCTCCAACACAGGGCTCTTCTATTCAATGATTCATCGCACTGGGTACCCTGTGTTCCTTATTACAGTACCAATCTTCTAACACATTCCTCTTTAATCTACTTACTCATAATATATCTCATACGCCCTCATTATTATATGTATATATATGTAGGATTTGATAAAGAAGGCTTTTGAAATAACTTCACAAATCACTGCTTTATTCAACTTCAAAAAAATACAGCTCAATCTGACTAAAATACATATAAGCGTTTTTTTTTTTAAAAAAATAACAATAATCACGAACCATCCAAAAGGAATGTTCTCTTATGATACGAGTTTCTTAACGTCAATTGTGTTGAACTAGTAACGAAACATATGCAACCTAGCTAACCTTTGAAAACAAACTCCTTTAAACAACTGAGTGCTTATAAAACCAATGAATGTTTTCAACTGGTAAAACTTGAGGAGAACTGCCTAACTCTTGACGACTTTTTCGCTCTTAACATCCTTGCTTGAGGAAGCCTTGCTTCACCTATTTTGTTCTCCTCTTTCTCTTTTTCCACATATACTCGCATATTTTGAAAAAAATATCTTAAATAAATATTTTTCCCCTTTTGTTTCCTTGGTATTGACGTAATATCCATCATACAACCATAATTACTCATGTGACGCCAGACTGATGGAACCGACCGGTCCTTTCATTTACAAATCTAACCTAGCCCACTCATACAAATAAATACAAACACACAAGTAAATAGATTCGCACAAATAACTACAAACCTTTCCGCCACATAACGTGATATAATAATGATATGTCCACGTTATATGGTGGAAAGGAAGCGAATGTTTGACGACATATACAGGTATTTAGATGCACCATTTTGCTACGAAGACATAATATTCTCCACCAACATCTATGTGCTTAAGTCTAAAGCAGAGCTAGCAAAGAAATATGAATGTATTTAAAAGTTATAGCCGATTAGAATGAATGGAAGAAATGATTACAGAAGGATTACGTGATTTTAATTTCGGTTAAGCTATAAGGATGGCAGGAGCACCGAGTACTGATCCATCCATTAGCCGTAGTTTATGTAAATAGTTGTATATAGTAGAGGGATGAATGTGTGAAGTGAATGTATTTATAAGTAAGTATGGAGAGTGAGTGATATTCTAGTGATAAGCACCTAGACGATGCTGGCTGTATGGCGAAGGCCAATGCCAAAAAAAAGGAAAAAAAAACTACAAACCTAACGCGATACTTTCATATCAGGCTAGCGTACCAACCTTCATTTTTGAGTACTCGGCCCATGGAGTGGAGTACTCGATATTCCCTGACCTCTTTGTACTTAACCTAAAAAATAAACCTTAAAAGTAATGTACAATATATACAAGAATTACATGCAAGATGTGAGATAGTGCACTGGATATTCCAACCAAACCCGGTACACCTAAACCTAACTCATTCGCTCATCTTTCATATTTACAGCAATCTAACTTTAATCACAAGTACACTGTTTGGTCAGTTCTATCAGCTCGGCCAACACTCAAGGATTATTAGAAAATATTGTTTCTTCATAACAGAAAGGGGCCTCTAAATATTTTGTATAATTAAAACTGTCCGGTAGGACAGTTGTATAAGGGTTGACCATCAAAAACTGCACGAAAAAGCGTAACGTTGAAAAACACCCAACTTTGACAATTTTTTTCTCTTTTTCTATAAAAGATAAAATTCCCAAATTTTCTTTAAATCTTACTCCAAACCCTCCTTCATAACTGTAATTTTTTTGCAACCACCCAGATCTAATAGGTTTCGAGAAAAAAGTTGCCGAAAATGAGCAAAAACCGCTTTTTCAAAAAATGTTCTTGTTCTTGTTCTTCTTCTTCTTCTTGTTCTTGTTGTTACCTTTTTTGTAAACAACGTAGCGCCTAAACGCGTGAACCGATTTTCATGAATGAGGTGTCATTCGATTGGGAATTTTATGTAGATGTGCCTTTTGGGGGTCTCGGCCCTGTGCATCGAATGGGAGAGGAGTTAGCCCCCTTTATGTAAGGCCCCCTCCAAAATTATTATTACTAATAACTCTGTAAATCTTGGCCCGATTTTGATAAAATTTGGTAGGATGATAGGGTTAGGGCTCCCCTACCTAACAATAAAGCGACGATCTGCTCTTACACTTGTTAAGGGGAAGTATAGCAATCGTTTCAAATTATTGACACGTGAACCGATTTTCATGAATGAAGTGTCATTCGAATCGAAATTTTGTACAGATTTGTACTTTAAAAGTCTCGACGCTATGCCTCATAAGGAGGGGAGTTCGCCCCACCCAAATAAGGCCCTTTCTAAAACTATTATTACCAATATTTCTACAAAGCTTAGTCCGATTTTGATAAAATTTAGCTCAAATAAAGTGGTTAAAGCTCCTCTACGTGGCTGTGAAGTGCCATCATGCTCTTACACCTACTAAGAGGAAGTACTGCAATCGTTAAAATTATCAATGAGTGAACCGATTTACATCAATGAATTGTCGTTCGATTCAAAATCTTTGCCTTTTAGGGAGAAGTACTGTAATCGCAGTTTATTTTTCTTGCTCCTCTTAAAAGGAAGTACTGAAATCGCAGTTTAATTTTGCTATTTACGTACAAATACCTTCCTATTTTATTCAAAACGCTTTCTCCAAAAAATGGTTATTGAGGATGGTTTGGGGACCGCAACTATAATCATTCTTTAAAAAGATCTCTCCAGTGGTAGTTACGGTTCCGATTTAACACCTTATCAGGTTATAATGATAGAATAGCTTATTCCAAATTTTAAAAAATCTGTAAAGCAGACGTAACTTTGCAAATAGACAAAAAGGAAAATCTATCCAAAAGGTACAAAAATCTCCTTAACAAAAACTTACAGTTTTAAAAGTTAAGTATAAGGGTTGATTAAACGCCAAAAGGTACACAAATCAGCAGTTGCCAACATTTCATTAATACTTCATTGATATAATTTAAGTAATTTTACTGCATTACCTTTTCCTTCACATTTTTTAGAATTTATTAGATGTCACAGACCCTTATGCTGGCCATTTTCGTCTACAAAATATTTACTCAAGTAGCACACCATTTAACTTAGATTGACTGTAATATCTATTTATCTATAATAATCAAACTATTAATCACAGGTGAAAAAGAAAACGTTATAAAAAATATAAAAAAATAAGAGGCTAAAAAATTCATAAACTTTTTTTACATCAATGATTTTATGCATTTATTTTTATTTTTAAATAAAAATCATTGGTTTAAGTTCATTCTTCGATTAAAGTAATTGTTATTTTATGTTGTAGTCAAACGTTTGTAATAATAAGTAATAAATAATCTGGCTTTATCGCAAATAATATAGTTTTCTTCAATTACATTCTCAATCTAGGTGTTCTTCCCACAATGTTATATATATGTAATATAAAATAAAGAAAATAAAGATATGCATATTTTTAGGACAGCTAATTATTCCAGTATTTTACCATAAGTAAAATTAGGGGGACTAAATTAAATTACAATTGAGAAATGAGTAAATATTGTTGAATAATCTACTTGTTATTAAATGTATGTTATTTGTGCTCACGAATATTTCGGTAAGACGAATTTAAGACTGAAATATTGTTTTGAATCCTCCGTGATTGAAATTTAAAAAGTGGCCGACTCTAACTTTGTTTTTTTCTACTTTAACATGCATGTATATGTGACTACTCAGAATAATTCATCACTCATTTTATCATAATTATAATAAAAAAATATTATGAATGAACTGGCCAGCATAAGGGTCTGTGACATCTAATAAATTCTAAAAAATGTGAAGGAAAAGGTAATGCAGTAAAATTACTTAAATTATATCAATGAAGTATTAATGAAATGTTGGCAACTGCTGATTTGTGTACCTTTTGGCGTTTAATCAACCCTTATACTTAACTTTTAAAACTGTAAGTTTTTGTTAAGGAGTGTACTAAAGAACTTGATATATTTTGTCATTAAATTTCTAGCATTCCATTATAAAATGTGTCTGGTCTTCTTCATTATTGTACGCACCAAAATTTGGAGTAGTTCTGACCCGCAGACGGCATGATTTGGTCTCAGTTGTTGTTTATTATATTAACTGTATATTTACTCAGCCCTAGGGCTTTGAACCATGGTTGTTTGGGCAAACTAGTAACCATCGTTTTATACAATTTCCCTTTTTAAGTCAGTTCATATTCTGCTTGCCATATTTTAAGTGCCGTGCTTGTAATTCAGAGGGAATTAACCTGATATCCCCTTCTGATTTCTTATCTTCTTTAGCTAATATATACACAAGTTTGTTGTCTTTTTCACCGTAATACCCTCTGACCCAAAAGAAAACCATAGTTATTTCCCTTTCCGTTATGAAGGCCATTCATTCAAGTATCTCCACAAACAAATGATCTAAATTGTAACCTGTATACGTCCACAGCGAAATTGGATGAAGCGTTCAGTATGCTACGTTTTTTCCTGAAACTGTTTTAGAATACGGGCACCTTTTGATTCTATCCACCATTTCAGTCTCGTTTATTTAATTAGCCTCTCAAATGGCATGAGGACAGAGCTATTGATACTTTTCAGCGACTTTTCCTGGCTTTAACAAGGATGCAATTATTTAATTGCTCCACTGTTCTACTCTTATATGCTTCACCATTTCAGTCTCGTTTATTTAATTAGCCTCTCAAATGGCATGAGGACAGAGCTATTGATACTTTTCAGCGACTTTTCCTGGCTTTAACAAGGATGCAACTATTTAATTGCTCCACTGTTCTACTCTTATATGCTTCACCATTTCAGTCTCGTTTATTTAATTAGCCTCTCAAATGGCATGAGGACAGAGCTATTGATACTTTTCAGCGACTTTTCCTGGCTTTAACAAGGATGCAACTATTTAATTGCTCCACTGTTCTACTCTTATATGCTTCATCCAGATATCATTCAAAATTTGTAGTAATATTATTTTGCCTGATTCTGCAAAATGTGTAAGCATACGGTATTAAATCATATCAATTCGTGAGGACTATCTGAAATTTTAACTGAAACTGAAATATTGGGATCCACGTTTGTTAATAAAAAGCTCTTTGAGCTAGTGATGTGCCGCCGCTGGTATCTATGGGCGTTGTCAATACAATGAGAATTATTGGGACTTTTACTCGGTGATTGCATCGGCTTTATGCATCTTTATAAGTGAAAACATTTTCTATTTTGAGATGAGAGAAAATGTTATTTCCTTTTTGTTAAAATGAACATTTTTTATTTTATATATTGAGTTTTATTACATACTCTACTTGTTTACCATTCATTTCTTCCTCTTTGCCTTGGGTTTTATCTTTGTCGGTCTGTCTGTACTTATCCGTTAATATTGCAAATGTTTTGTCGTTATTTTCTCTTAACCGACTTTAGTTTTTGAATATCCCGACAATTCTTTAGAAGTAGCTTGGATTGCTACAAATTTTGTTTTTTAGTATGCACCTGGTTTGTGTTAGGTATCACCTTTTTTTTTTGTACAGATAGGCTCCGGGAGTTCAAGGAAGTTTTATTGGTTTGACAGCGACTCAATTTTATTTTTAATCACTGTTGGGAATGTATTTTTGTTTAGGAATTTATTTTCAAGTTGATTAAAACGTGCTATTTCAGTAGCACAATCTTTGAAAATCGATATACGAGTATGTTCATCCCCGTATTGGGCGCAAATTGGTATCACCGCCTCTACAGCTGGTTATTCACTTAGATATTTTCCCAGTCAATGGTCACAGCATGTTTTACTGCGATATTGTTCTACGGAATGCCGGAATCTCAAACAGTTCCTACACTGTCTCAAGGGAGGAAAGTCTGTTTCTACTTTACATCCTACTCCACATATTGAGACATAGTTGGGCAGATTCTGTCTATTGATAACACAAATGGAAACTTTTTGGGTTATTGCATTATTGCCTACTATTATTTCGCGGGTTAGTCTCCGAACATTTGTGAGTTTAATTAAAACTTTCCGGTGGGACATCGTCAAAAACTGCACGAAAAACCGTTAAGTTAAAAAACATCCAACTTTGACAATTTTTTTCTCTTTTTCTATAAAAGATAAAATTCCCAAATTTTCTTCATTCTGTTCTTGCCCGCTATTGCTGTGTCCAAAATATCGGCTCTACGATGCCCTGAATTACCATTTTTCGATGAATTTTACCCAGATTACCTTTGTTGACCTCTAGATTGACAACATATAATCCGTTATCATCGACCTTGTACGAATCTTTTAATGATTTTTTTAAAGTAATCCGTTTTATATTTTGATTTCAAAAAATTATTATGCGACTGCACTTTATTTTTGTGCGTATCTAAAGTTTCTTCGTTCGGATGTTCATTTCCTCCAATTGGATTAGTTATCTTAGTGTTAGTATCAACTTCCACTACATTTGTTCCACCGATCGCGTTAGTAACACGATATCTGATTAGGTTAATATTAGTGTTAGAAAGATTCAAAATGGGCTTAACTGTTCTTGAAGCATGATTGTGCGGGGGTTGATGACTCCCCACTGACTGCAGACATTAAACTATCAAACAAAATTTTTCCTCAAATATTTACAAAATTTCTCCCAAATATTTTTGATGTTCGAAAAAAAAAAATTCTTACAAAATAATACTTAGTCAATTAAAAAAAAAGTGAAAAAAAATGAAAATAAACAAAACAAAAACGAACAAATTACTGAGAAAATCCACTTATAAGAAAATAGAAAAAGAAATGCTAAATTTTCAAAATTTAACAGCATTACACGCACTAAATCACTAGTAGATGTTAACAAGTCGGAGTTCAGACCACAACTGAAAATAGGGATTTGTCACCATTGGATTCTTTCCAGAGAACTCAGTCTGCTCAATTAGGACAGTGTTCTTTCTTTATGGGCAAAACTGTAATGGTCGATGGCCAGATCCAACTCGGGATCTCCATATGAGAATCTACTGCGCTCACGACCAAGTTTATCCCTTATAATATAATTGTTATAATAACGGTTAAGATTTATGTGTTTATGTACTAAAGTGTAATCAGTTTTCGGTTGATTGGACTAAAGCGATAAAACTCTAGTGGAAACTAGGATTACATCTCTTATTGGACGACTGAAATTATATTTGGATATTAGATTAGACCTTCCTAACTTGGCTAATTGAACTGCTTTGCCCCATTTCCTGTAGTACTTCACTAGATGGATTCCCTTCGTTAGATTGCCATGTCCCTAGGCTACCGTTTGCAGCTAACGTGTCGCAGTAAAGTTTGTTTCTCTCTTGTTAATGAGTTCTACTTTGAATACTACCATCTAAATGTGAAACTAAATCAGACGATTGATTATAGATTTTATTTGAGATAATTAACATCAGCGTGCTTTTTGGACATTTTCAAAGATTTCTGGTCCATTAACTTCCTCGGCCGAAGCATTAAGCGTCTAGTCATAATCAAGGCGGCAGTCATTCTTTGTTTTCTTTATCCTTCGATTTCTTGAAGGATTCGTTCTTCGCCCTGAAACCCTTTATATTGCATTTAAAGTATTGAATAGATGTCTATCTTTTTTAATTGGTATAGAAACGCTTTAAAAATGTTATTTCTTTTTATAATACCTATAACATAATTGCATCCCTCTAAATTTGAATTTTATAATTATATTGTTTAACTTATAGTATGTTCTATTTGGACAATGCTTTCCGATGAACATGTACTTAAATGTTTAGGTCTCGAATTATAAAATTTTGAATAAATTGACGTACTCGATGAATTGTTTAAGGTCTCCATTTTAAGATAATTACTGCAGTTTATATTATTCAGAAAGCAATATGGCAAGCACTCAATGACATTAGTCTTACGCAAAATCATCATAGATGTTGCTAGGAGACCAAATCCATTACTATCTGAAACATTTATTGCACTCCCTTTGATCTCTTGACCTTACTCGGAAAGTGGAAGATTCGTAATAGTCTGAGGACATATTATGAGGCCAGAATTCGTCACCATAGGGACCCGGATAGTTTCATTAATTTACTACCTCTGGATTTTTTTTGATAGTTTCATAGTTAAGAATCGGATAATCAGGGTTGATAGAGTGTAATCATTTACATACATTAAAAAGATTGGAAATTATGGCTTCGCCGATTACTTTGGATGATCTTACTGTTGTAAATTTGCTAGTTAGCTGCCATTTCCTACTAGTGTGTCTAATAATGAACTTACTGGAAGCCAGAAAGAAGTCCATCAGATCTACCAGGCACAATTTATGTTCAATGCTATGAAGTGTTCATGATGTTGTAACACATTTGATTGCTTAAAGAAAAATACATCTCTGCGCAATGTGCTGCGATGTACAAAAATCAATATAAAGATTTATTACTTTGTATATATATATTTATTATATCCTGGATGTAGAAGAAAACAATTAAAATACAAAATAATAATAAAAATATAATCAACCTTTACATAATTAATTATTTAAAAATAAGAACAACAACGGCTACATATCTATGTCGGTAATAATACCAATTATTACAACTATAATAATAATAATACCAATCATTTATATTAAACAACTAGCCTAGGCTTTCAAAATATGGCCATCTTATAGGCAAAAAAAAATATATAAATCATCATCATCATCATAATCTATTCCCCTTCTACCGCGTCAGCAGTGTAGGGGCCTTGCAAATATATAAATTTATTTTTTAAATAATCTTTAACAGCCTAACTAAACAAAATAAAATTAAACTTTTTCAATTGCTCTCAGAACACAAATTTAAATAAATTAATGTTTCAGTTTATCCTTCAGAATAATTTTAATCAATTAAATCCAGCAATCTGGTCCTACTTATATTCCTGACACAGCTGAACTTCGGCACTCACTGGCTCCTGAGTCGACAACCTTCTTCTCAATTAGCCAACTTTTGCCAAACAGCGAGAACTTATTCAACGTCCCAATATATACAATATAATAAAAGAGTTTAAGTGACTAAAATTCAAAGTGTGAATGAACTCCTAATCCGGAAGGACTACTTTAGGGAATGGAATTTTCATTTTTGGCGAGAATCGCTCCAACATGAATAAACAATTATCTATAAATTTATAAGGTTATTTCATTCATATTGATGATTTTTTTAAAAAGATTTCCTATTAACTGAATTTATAGATTTTCTTTGTTCTACATTTTTGAATAATTTTTCAAGAAAAAATCTTTTTTTTAAAAGGTTTTCTTTAAAATTTCATTTCGGTGAAATAAGCGATTTAAAAAACTATAAATAATGTTAGAAATAGGTAAATAAAATAAGTTTCGTATTTTGAAAAAATGTTCAAGTTAAAACGTTGCAGTAAGAGAACGTGCTAAATAAGTATTCACTACATACTTTGCACATGTGGGTAAGATCAAATATTATCAAGGGCGCTGTTGCCCAAATCTTTAAGGCATTAGTTGAAATAAAATGAAACTTGCGTAAAGTATTCCGTTTTTAAGAATATGTATGGTGCGGAAGAAATGAAATTACAAACTTTTACATTCTATTATATTTATTTCTGTCACTATTTTATTTATTATTATTTTACGTTGGCAGTTTTATTAATTCAAAGCTACCATTAGCAAGTTCAAGCTGAATCTCCTTTTAGTAGAAAGCTCATTTATTTATTAAGGGTTAAAAGTTCAATTTGGAAGGCTGGGTCATCTACTACTCAGGTAGGTTGTAGGATCTATCGATTCTACTCTCAAATCCTCGCAAGTATCAAATATTTCTCTAGTATTTTGTTCATTTATACGAGACCACATAGACCCAAAGATATAGATTATAGCATCAGTCGAAATATCAGCAGTTAACTCTTCTGACAACTGCTGGCTGGTGCTTTGAGTTTTTGTTCAGTGTATAGTACCTCGTTTGGCAAAGGCTATGTAACCATGCCGTCGTGTAGGTATAAGGGAAAGTATGGTGCCAGGATCTTCTTGCCCTCTGAAATTCGAAGCAGTACGAGGCTGAATTGATAGAGGCATAGATCTCGGATGTAATCTTTAGTTACATTCCTCGTAGCTATGCAGACATGAAGAAAGTCTAGAGCCTCAAGACGAAACCTGTCTTTAGCGTGTGCTTGATCGAGTGCAGTGCCAATTACACATGGTGCGATCGTATTAGCAATGGCAACTGTTATTTTGTTCCTCGTTTTCCTAAAAGGACACATTCCCCCCAAAAGAATGGGTACAGATATGGTGATGATCTGTCCTTCTGCACCAGGATCCACATTAAAGTTTACCCCAATTATGTTGCAAATCTTAAAAGCCAAGTGATAGTGTTGTCTGTAACGAGAGGATAATATATTCGGAAACCGCTGGCTGTGGTGAGTCCAATGAGACTGTGCGGCACTTTGTAGAGGTGTGTTCAGTTTATTCTAAAACTAGATTTCTCGTCTTCGGAAGGTCAAATGTCTCCCTACCGGAGATTGTAGCATCTGGTAATCTTAAAGAACTTTCTAGGTTCATTCAGTGCACTGGGCGATTGAGTCGTCATGCTCCCTAGTGTCCTGTTGCTACTTTATTAGTTTATTATATTAGCATCTGGCAACCTTTAGCCGGATTTGTTGTTTTTAAAGCCCCGGTATCTCCTATGAGATGAGGGGTGGGCGGGGAACAATAGGCATTTTGGATTGCCTACGTTCCTTCCCCTTTTTGGTGGAACCGTCCTTTTAATACAATCTACAATCCGGTAGGACACTTTTATAAGGGTAGATCGTCAAATACTGCACAAAAAAGCTTAATACTAAAAAACTCCCATAATTTTGAACAGCTGGACACACTGTCGTTGAAGCAACTAAAACGTCTGAAATTAGACTTTCTTGTTGGCGAAGTCCTCGCATTTATAAAAGCTGTTCCATTGTCATCTTAGTGTAAAAACAAGACCCAAGGATGTTAAGTAAATAACTTTTGTCTCTTGACCTGAACTACCTGGACAATAACAGTGCCAAACCCCCTGTTACTCGAGCTTTTATAATTTATTTTCAATTTTTGAATACCAATTTGCTAATTTTCAATTTTCGGCTGATTCTGCTGCCAATATAACACTTCTGGTGAAGTTTTAATATCACTAAATGCAAATATTGAAAGTTATGAAGTTGAAAGTTAAATTTGAATTATGTTTGGACCTTATAACTTTCCCAGAGATAGCCATTTGCAGAGCTTCCAGGTGAGGTAGGTAATGTTAGAATCTCTTTTCATACAGAGAACATTGTTTTTATTGGCTGGGAGGAGAACTTCGTTATTGCAATGTTTCCTATATATTACTGAAACTATTAATAATGTTTAGTGAGATTTGAAAATTAAAAAACATTTGTTACAACTTAGTGAACTTTAAATTATGTTATTGTTCTTGCGCTTTCAAAGAAACTGTTTGCCAAAACGAGGTGTCTTTTGTTTTTTAATTCTGCATTACATATTGTATTATTAGTCGAGAAGTTCTTTACAGATTTCTAGCAGCTGTTAGTTGACACCATCTGACTCTTTCTTCTAACTCAAAGGAAGCATCTTTTTTTATCAGCAAACTGTAGATTACCTTTACTTAGGGGTAACCCTGCAGCAACGTAGCTGCAAGGTAGGAAAACTATTATTTGATAAATCTGTCCCAGACTCCTTATTAAGGATGCGCGGGCTTTTAAGAATTAAGGATTAAAATAGCGGGGCGGGACCTGTGCCCAATGGCACCGCAGCCAAAAGAGGCTTATTGTGCCTTCCTTCCCCCCTTTGGATCTAGTAGACAAAACCTCCCCTACTAAAGAGGTTAAGGACTCTTCCTACAATTTCTTTATCTCCTTTGATCGAAAGGTTTCATAGCGCAACCTCTCGATTGCAAAGCAATCGAACAACAAGTGAGAAATCTTTTCCTCCTCTTTCAGACACAATCTGCACAACGGTTCCGAGCTAATGAGTCCCACCTTATGCAGATGCTTTCTGAACCTACCATGCCCCGTGAATAGGCCTGTGATCAGAGTAATCTGATTCCAGCCCAAGCGCAGAGTCACTTTGGCTCTTTGGCCAACGGGCATAACATGTTGAATGCACCGGTTCTCGTCCGATGCGCGGGCTTTAACTAATAAAAGCATCAATCCTCCTCGTATAGCTTTATTATTATTATTTTTAAAAAAGTAAAGTAAAGTAATCGCCTATTTTTTCAGGCGGGCTTTACGTCCAACCACCAATTAGGTGTCGTGGATGGAGGCGACTTGCAAACATACTAAACTGTAAATTTCTTTTATTAACCATTAAATAAAATCCAAGGCCTAAGACCGGGAATCGAACCCAGTACCACAATACATATTAGCTTTACAGGTCTCGCCTCTAACCGCTCGGCTACCGCGGCGCCTTTATTATTAATAATTTTATTTTTTTTAAATATGCAACCTACAGGTACAACCCTGCTACAAAAGTTTAAAATAAAATAATAAAAGACAATGATATAACATAGAAATGAGAGCAGAACGAAATACAAAACAAAGAATTATTGTTCATTATTTTTGGTGACTGATTCATTAATCCAATAGGATGAAAAAAATAAATGCCAATTTCAGTCATGATTTTTTATTATGCCAAGCTTTCGACCTAGGGAATAGGTCATCTTCAGAGCATTTTACAAAGTATTGTAGTTACAATAATTGTATTAAAGTGAATTTGTATAATGTAATGTAGTTTACAAAATGATTTACCATACATTACATACAAGAATAAAGAAGGTTCAGGCAGTCTAAAAAAGTTGCGAACTATTTCAGCTATAACTATGAAGTTATACTCAGGATGACCTGAGTACCATCTAAAGTGAAGTGACTGAATACCAGTAAAGGGGGTCAAGAAGGATTTAGCAGCGAGTCTCATCACACCCATTGAGCTTTATAATCGCAATTAATTCTCAAAAATCTTTGCACCGACTCTAAAGCATCAAATTATGTTGCTCAATGGTGACACTAAACTTTATTGATTGCGATTTATTCTGCTTTGACTGGTGTTTAAATCAGCGCATATATTACAGTTGTATCAAAATAAAGCGAAAGCTTTTAAACTAACTGTAAACGTTTTTGGGGAGTAAAAGATAAATTTTCATGGATCAAATAAATGAAATTAATAAAAATATAAATAAAAATGCGGAATGTAAATCACGTTGTTCGCAGTTTGTTGTTGTAAAGAAGAGTTGAGAAAACGTAAAGATTTTAAATCAACATGGCGTAGTACAGTCCCTTCTGGCTAAGGAAACACAAGTTTTGTGTTCAGAATAAAATACCCTACGCCAGACGGTGAATTGAAAGCACCCTTCTAGAGGGAGCCGTTAACTAATGGGGTAAACTGATGCTGGCTTCCTTAGCAAGGGCGCCTCTTTCAATGTAATAATCCACTGTCTTCTCTTAGCTTTTTAACTTCCTATTCGTCCTTCGCTTTAATATACATCTGGAAACAATAGTGCTCACTTTGCTCCCAATGTGTCCAAGAAGACTTTTATCACTTCTTGATTGATTGTCCAATATTAACGGAGCTTCGAGATCTCAGTGTTTAGGGAAATCTATTGCAGGTTATCACCGTAGTTAATCTTCTTTCTTCTCCAGATTCTAGATCCGTCATTACTTTTGCTAAACTAGCCTGGAACTATAGATTAGAGCACCTCAATTATTAATTTTCTTTAGTATACGATATACTCGTATATATTTAGTTTATTTTCTTTGTCAGAGAAGGATTGAAAATCTTTTGGTATAACCTACTTTTTCGTATACCCTCAAGGTATCTTCTATTTTCTCATTTTATAATTGTATATTATCTCTTTTTCCCCCTCTCTTTTCGTTCTCATTAGTGTATTAATATAATATTCTTACAAATATCTTAGTAATTCATTTATCTGAATGTATTTTTCATTTATTTTCTATAAGAAGCTACTCCAGCAGACGGCATTGGCCATGCTGTATGCCTTGTGCATTTTTCACTTTTGTATAATTGTATTTATTTAAATAAAGGTTATAATAATAATAGTGCTCGCCTAGCTACCTACTAAAGAATAGGAAAGGAGGATTATTATTGCGTTCTAAGTAATGGGTCGGCCAATAAGTTCGTTCGGTTTTTATTTTGGTACAGATTCATTCCGATTTTCTTTTTTTATTTTCGGCGCAAGCGCACAACTCGATTGTTCATTTGAAAGTATATGTTAAGCGTAACCTTTCTATGAATTTCGGTTTAACAAACATTACTATTGCGCTTACTACTTAGGTGTAAAGATGGAAGAAAATAAAGTGCATTTCGTCATATTTTGCTCTAATATTTTCAAAAAGGGCAAACGAGCTGCAGAGGCTCATAAAAAGATATGTGTTTAAGGTATTATGCCTTAACAGAACGCGTGTGCCAAAAGTGGTTTGCCAAATTCCGTTTTGGAGATTTTGACATTAATGATGCGCCCCGCTCCGATCGCCCGACCGAGATTAATTCAGATGATGTCAAGAGCGTAATCAATAAAGAGCCATGCGCATCGGTGAGAGAGATAGCAATAGCACTTAACATATCATATACGAGCTCCAAAAATCATTTGCGCCGGCTGGGATACGTTTCTCGGCTCAATGTTTGGGTGCGCATGAATTAACCGAGGCCAACTTAGCCACTCGCATATCCATTTGCGAAAACTTCAAGAAAACGACCCATTTTTAAAGCGGATGGTAACGGAAGATGAAAAATGGATCGCCTACGATAATGTAGTGCGTAAAAGATCATGGAAGCACTGCAGTGAGCCGCCGCAAACAAGCTCGAAGGCGAAATTGCATCCGAAGAAGATTATGCTCTCCGTATGGTGGGATTATAAAGGTATCATCAACTACGAGCTGTTACCGTCAGGGAAAACAATCGATTCAACTGCTTGCAGTTAACTAAAATGGATCATGCAATCCGCACAAAACGTCCAGAATTGGCAAATCGCAAAGGTGTCGTCTCCCACCAGGACAAGGCCAGACCGCATACGTCATTGACCATTCGGAATAAACTGCTGGGATGTTCTGCCTCTTCCTCCGTATTCACCGGATCTGGCACCTTCTGATTATCATTTATTCTGATAGTTGCAAAACCCCATGAACGGAAAAACTTTCGATAATGAGAAGACTGTCAAAAAACATTTTGATTGGTTTTTCGACGATAAGCCACAGACGTTTTACGAACGTGGTCTAATGAAGTTGGTGGAAAGATGGCAAGAAGTTATCAATAAGAATGGTCAATATATAATTGATTAAGATGTATTTTGTGTATCAAAAAAATTGCTATTTATTCCACTTTCAAAAACCGAACGAACTTATTTGCCAACCCATTATTTCGTAATGTCATAAAGAAAAGTTAAATTCCTCCTTACAATGTCCGTAATGATTTTCCCCACTAGTTTTCGTTAAGAAATGTTCTGTGGTAGCGGAGTGCCAAAATACACGTAGCGCAATCTAGCAACACCAACGTTATCAAACAGGAAATACAAATCACGTTTTCTCCTTCTCGCAGAATGTAAACAGAAGTTTGGATAACCTTACTATGCAATCACCGGACCTTTTAATCTGGTTTCAATCTATTTTAACAGATAGTGCATAAAACTAGTTAAATTCTGGGAACTTCCAGGTTTCATGTAATTCTCTGCAAAATACATTGCTTATGGACCCTAGACGTGGTGGTTATTCTAGAACCATTCCTGGTTAGCTGATGATTAGCAACTTATGATCTCGCAACATTCAAGAACTATCTAGTTGTACCGGGAAAGCCGCCTCAGAAACTTCGTACTTCACCAAAAAAAGGTTGAAGTAGTTTTATAGGCTGTTATCTCTTTTAATGCAGCCTGTTTGTCCAATAAAGTGATAATATCTTTATCTTGTAAGACTCTTTAGAATCTCTTAAGTAGAAAAAATTTTAGCCAGGAAAACTAGGCTCTTTTTCTCCTCCTTTATAACTGTAATTTTGTTGCAACAACATAGATTAAATAGATTTCGAGAAATGCGTTGCTAAAAATGGAAAAAAACGGCTTTTTCAAAAATTGGTCTTGTTCTTGTTCTTCTTGTTACCTTTTTTGTAAACAACGTGGCTCCCAAACGCATGAACCGATTTTCATGAATGAGGTGTCATTCAATTCGAAATTTTATTTTGATGGACCTTTTGGGGGTCTCGACGCTAAACATCAAATGGAAGAGGAGTTAGCCCCACGTATTTGACGTCCCCTCCAAAATTATTATTATTAATAATTCAGTAAGTCTTAGCCCGATTGAGATTAAATTTGGCAGGATGAAAGGGTTGAGGCGCCCCTACGTACTATTAAAGCGACGTTCTGCTCTTACGTCTACTAAGGGGAAGTTTTGCAATCATTTAATATTATCGCTTCGTGAACCTATTTTCTTCAAATGAAGTGTTATTTGGTTAAAAAAAAATGATGTAGATTTGCATTTTTAGAGGTCTCATCGCTGTGTATCTTTAGGAGAGGAGTTTGCCCCAAACAGGTCAGGCCTCTAAAACTATTATTAATATTTCTACAACGCTTAGTCCCTGATTTTGCTAAAATTTAACCCGAAGAAGCGGTTAAAGCTTCCCTACGTATAAAGAAGATAGTAGAAGTATTAATGAAATGATGGATACTCGCTGATTTGTGTACCTTTTGGCGTTTAATCAACCCTTATTCTTAACTTTTAAAACTGTTAGTTTTTGTTAAGGAGATCAGAGATGGGCACTGATTAAAAAAAAAATTAAATTCTAAATTTAATTGATTAAATTTTTTTTAAATTTTAATCAGAATTTAATCGGCGAATTTAATCGTAATTTGAATCATATGACAATTATTTAATCAATTAAATTTTAAATTAATCGTTAACGGAGACACCTAGAGTAGCTAAACTATTTCTGTTTGCTAGAGCTGTGTCTCAGTTCTGTCCAGACGTGAGAGTTAAAAAGAGTTAGACTAAGTTGCTAGAGTGCTCTAGATGTGACGTCTTGTGTCAAGTTGCGAGAGTAGTGTTAGATTTGTCTACATGGGCATGGTCTCTCTACGCCCTGTACCGCTCTAGTGCAGTTTAGTTATTCGCCTGTGTAATGTGGAAACAGACCTCGTGTCAATGCTTGAGCGGCTATTGCTGTAAGCTGTGCTTTTAAAAGAAAACGCGAGGGTGGGTGAAAGAGTGGGTTACACGAAGACAACGATTCGGTACATACGCTAATCTCCTTCGGGAACTGGCGGATTTCGACAACAGATCAGCTGAAAACTTTCTTCGGATGTCAACCTCTAATTTTCAAGAACTTCTGGCCCCACTGTTCCAAAAAGAGGACAGAGATGAGGTGTTCCATATCACTTGGGGAAAGATTTGGTCAGCGCCATTTCCGCTCTACCTAATTTTCCTCAATTCGTTGTTGAATTGAGTCTGAAAATTGTTTAATTTCCTCGTCACCACCGTGTGATCAGTATTAAACGCTGTTGCGAGTTGGGCAACAGCATTTGATTTTCTTGTGCGGTTCTTATACAAATCACTAGACACATCCCACAACTCTGGTAGGACTTCAAGCCACGAGATGAGGTGCTCTCTTTCCTCTTTCGTCCACTGCCGGATCGAATTTTTGATGTTGGTGGTGGCATTTTTGTTTGAAAAATTTCAAACTGCTCTAGCAAAAAGTTTCATCTGAATGAAACTAAGAGCCACTTATCTCAGACACTTATTGGTCACTGTCTACACGCGTGTACTTTAGAGAAAAGCCGACACTCCCCACAACTGGTGGTGGGGATGCAACTCGGTCTAGAAGTCTGATCTAGGAACCGTCCTAGACATTGCGACACCTGCTCTAGCAAGACGCTCTAGCTACTCTCCGTGTATACCCGCCTTTAAAGCAAACTAAATTAATTCAACTAAGAAATTATGCTTAAATTTGTGGATTTAATAACTGTAATTTTAATCGCCGAATCGATTTAATTTCAATCGTTAATCAAATTGATTTAATCATCCATTAAATGATCTTTCAATTTATGGTTTGTATTTACATTTTGGCGAGACCATCCTCAATAAACTATCCGAGAATCTCCGATAAATACTTTTCGATGAATTCATATTAGTCACCGAACGATTGACTAATTTAGATTAGTCGCAAGAATTAGTCGTTAGTTGGATTTTTGTAGTTTTAGTTAATTATTAGCCTTAGTTCTGATTTATTCATTTTACTATGTTGGTGACTCACTAGACGTGTATAGGACCACCTTACACTCATATGTAATTATATTAGCAACTCATTTTTTCTGGTTCTATTGCTATTAAAAGACACTTTTGCACAGTTGGTTTGCATTAAACTTGGTATACTAATTGCTTCAATGTTCAAATAAAAAAAAAAATTGGTTAATTCAAATGTAAATATTACAATAAGGGAAGGTCCTATAAGTATTCACCCCAGATCTTTAATATGTATAGTATTTTATTTGTTTAAAAAAACTGGCATTAAAATAGTTTAAATCTATAAATTAAAGATTTTTGCAAAAAAAAAAAGTAGAGATTACAGTAAATGAAAGCCCAATCTCTAAATCTAGGCAGCAGTGAGTGAGCTCTGAATGTCGTTGACGAACATTTGAGTTGAACACCTGTCCAGAGACGGAGCACGTGTGCCACTGCTACATCCTGATAGCGGCCTACCCATTTTGTAAATCCCCTACTCCATCTCAATATGGTCCACTTCTAATTTCTCACACATGTCTAACCATATATTATTCTATTCAATGACGTAGCTGCATTCACACTCCCTGTACACTATCCGTTCATAAAGGCGGTGTATTTTAATTAATGCCCACATTTCACTTCATTCAATTATTGCATTAATACATGTCTAAATTTTATAACTATACACACATATGTTTAAAAACCAACATAATTATTCATTAAGGTTTCCTTATCTATATTTACGTATACTATTAAGTTTAATTTTATAAAGTAGACCTATTCACTTGGCGCTGTAGGTGCTATAACGTTGGTAAATAAGTGGATCTCTAATGGATTCCCTCCATTTATATGACATTTAGGATTCATTTCATTTTGCTTCCCGCAGACCTCAGTAAAATAATAATTTACTGCATAAAAATGCTATACAACAAATTATCGTAGCAAAGATTGGCGTCTGCTAGTCGCTATGTGTTATTTTTTGTTTTTCTGATTTTTAAGGCGCGTCAACATCTAAGGTAATTGGCGTCCACAGCTTTTTTTCGTGCATTGCCGGCCTCCGGACAGTGTTCTCTCGTTACAAACAACACTGCCCATTACCGGAAAGTGCGCACTGTGAGCACCAATAACCTCAGATGATGGTACGCCATTAAAACAAAATTCACATATAGCACAGTCTTTGTTAAAACGTATTATTTTAAATCATGCCAAACTCACTGACAAAGAGATTTGATTTGTGCAGAGTTAAATAAGTCTTGAGATATTTCGTGTTAACACGCTATAGACAGACATTCGTCAAACATCAGAAGATCCTTAACTAGGATAGAACATCCGACTGTTGTGAGTGTTTTCTCTTGCACTGTGCTGATTGACTCTTCTAGTTTACATTACTATGGATCATGAAAGCTGCCTTGTTGCAGAGTGGGAAAAAAATATAACTTTAGAAGAAACGGCCTTTAAATGACTTTCTAATTTGGTAATTTGGAGGCAAGAAATTTGGGAAATTGGCAAAAACAGAAAAATGTCAATAAAACCGCACATATAAATTCTATAAGATCAAATATGCATCTTACTTACTCAAGATAGTTGAATTCCATTATTAAACGTCATCTAATTATTTATGTACAAGCAAGCGTGACATCATATCTTCTCCAAAAGCTCAAAAATATCCCACTAAAATGTTTTTGTAAGAAAAAAAATTAAAAATTAAACCAACCAGATAGGCCTAAAATACGTTATGGTTCAAATTAACAGTTTTTGAAGATATCCTGTAAATACGTAAAGCAGTTTTTTCTGTGGATTTGATTGATCCATGGACATCGCCTTTGAAGGATTGACATTGAAGGTTAAATGGGTAAAACCAAAATTCTAAATTTGGAAGAGAATCAATTGTGCTTATTCAATGACTAGATATTTGAAAATGTTACCCATAAAAAGTTTACATTCATAGTATTGATTTCAATAATTACATTTATACTTACCTAATTTAGGGTGAAGGGACCAGTAATTGACTGCTTAAGAAAAAATTCGAGTTTAAGATAGAATAACTTCCGTTATTTTGGCTCCAGGTGAAGGTTGTAAAATTGTACCGCTCCAGTAGGATGTATTTTATTTTATTAATATTTTAAAAGCAGTAAATTCGATCTTTATGTCAACCAAAAATGATTTTTTTTGGAAGTATGTCAATGACCCAGTAATTGACATACCGAATTTTCGGTGGAACCAGTGTTTGACATGGGGTGGGACCAGTCATTGACATACAAATATATTCATGAAACGACATAAGGTATGCATTCAAAATCACTTTTAAATCTAAATAAATCACTTAAATCACCTAAATCACTTTTTCAATTGGATTTATAACAAAAATCAGTCTTATTCATAATTAATTACAATCAGTTCTTAAATAAGCAAACCTAAATAATCTAATATTTTTTCATCGTTACTCTTTTTTATGCAGTTTTTAACGATCAACCCTTACACAACTGTCCTACCGGACAGTTTCAATTAAATCTAAACCAAGACAGGTAATTTGAAGAACAGCCCTTTCTTTCAATAGTACCAAGGAGATATTAGCTAACATGCTTGTTAGATCGTACACAATGTCTGTCGGCTCGCTTTTATCTCTTTCTCTCAACCCTTCCGCTCTCTTATCCTTTCAAGTTTCCGTTAAATATTTTGTTACTTAAACCTTTTTTTTTGGGAACTTTTTTGGTTCTCACTTTGCCAAACTCTACTTCCGATTAGACTATGTGGTCACATCCTTGTTTTATTCATTCCGCCTATAACGCTGCTACCGATCGCAACTACGCGACTTTGTGTTCGAGTTGTTGGTGCTTTCTAGTGAACCAAATTTCTCCTACGCTTCCCTTCTTTTGGAGCGCTTCGCTAATATTTTCCACAATCTGTGCTGCCAGTGTCATTTGCTTCGAAACCAAACTATCTGAATGTAATTCATTCTTACTTTCTGCATCTATTCAGTATTTTATTGTTTATTATTACTGAGTTACCTCTTGGGCACATGTATATTATACATTGTGTGCACGTTCCTCGCGTCCCGCCACAGGTTGTAAGCATTCGCACTTATAACAGTAATAAATAAATGAAACGTCAATGAAAAAAAAACTAGATTAAAAAATATATATCTGTTATTGACTCTTTAACTTGGAAAGGATAGGTATTAAAATACACATACCTACAAATAAACCACTGATATTCACATAACTAGGTAACCAATTGACAAAAATATGTGTTATTAAAATAGGCACACCATAAAAGAAAAAATGAATGAAAAAACAAAATATTCTTTCGGAATACATAGGAAATGAACATCATAATATATCTTATGTAATTGATAATTAGCCACTTGAAATTACAAGCCATTTGAAAACCTCACACATCAACGGTTTTATTAAATTGGTAACGTTCTCCATAAAGTAGTACAGGGCGATCCAACCTTCACGTCTATGGGAATTAAAAATGATTTTCATACCGATTTCATTTTTTTTAAATACAGTTTAGCCTATTTAGCCTATGGGATGCTATATATTCGTCTTCGGTCATCATGTCTGTCAATTGGTAAATACAATAGATCTTACAAACATTTTTATGTTATTAATGTGTAACATCACAAAGTCACCAACTCTCCACGTATGTTTGATTTCGCACCTGGTACTTCTCTTGAGGGAGCTTCATTTTTCCCCTGGCCGTTTTATTTGATGGAATTCTATGGTTCAGCCATTTCCTCCCTTTCTTCTTTGTCATGTGGCTAGGACCCAAAACTGAGGGAGAATGAGAGATTTTCCAACTCCGATAAGTGGGCGTCGTTTTTATCAATCACGTAGGTCTCGTGAAGCTGTTCGGCGATCACGATTATTCCAGTTTGTTGTCCATACATTGTTGTTCTCTACAGAATAATCATTCTGCATGCCCTCTTGAAATAAGGCGTACATTTGCTAATTCATTAATTTAAACATATTTTGTTGGAAGTTTTACTATTTATTTTGCCGATTTTTATCAATGATTTTATTTTACAATGATTGAATTCAACCTATCTTATCATTTTCCCAGGATGTCAATCACTGGTCTCAAACAAAAAAGCTGTAGGACTAGTAATTGACATACATGTCAATTACTGGGCAGATTGCCGTTTCAAGGACCAGTGATTGACAGCCCCAGTTTAATCCTCAATGCTTCTTATAATTAAAAAAAAAACTACATAAATGAAATCTACAAGTAATACTAATTATAACAGAACATTGATAACCACACGAATATGTGAACAAATAAACGAAAAATAAGAAAAAAGAAAACTTATTTTCTTATCAATCCTCCTTAGCAAAGGCTTGTTTTTTCCTTGATTTTGAACTTTTAACACAAATAACCTTCCACTGATACCAAGGAACCTTCCAATAATTAATATTTTTCTGGAACTGCTGCCTAAAGGCTTCTCAATAACGAAATTGAAAGAATCACCACTAAAAACGGCTCATATCCCTTATAATACCAGTTTATTTCTGGTATGTCAATTACTGGTGCCCGGTCAATTACTGGTCCCTTCACCCTATGTACAAATTATGATTTTCATCAAATTCAATCACACTAATTGCAGTAAAAGGAAAAGATTGAGTTTTCATAACAGTTTTTCCTTAGTTGATTGATTTTCAGTGTTTGCCATTCTATGTTACATCTAATTGAAAACAGCATGGTAGAATGTTGGTTATAAGATGTGTGAGGTCTATGTCCGCCTGTGCTCAAATCGCTCTGACACCACCGCAGGCCTTTTAGTCGCCAAATGTAATTTATTTTATTAAATGAGCTTCGCTATTTTAGAGAAGCCGGCCATATTTTATCATAGCCAGCGTAGCGTAGAAGAATTGTTAGAAGTTATGATCTGCATTTATTATTAGTTTCAAAACTTTTAGTTCGTGTCGAGATATATGTGTATATATATTCCACAAATCTACTGGTCATTTCTATCTTAATTCCACTCTACATGTCTTACTTCAAACATCCGCCATATTTTTTTTTTTTATATTTGTTACTCAATATTTTGGAATTGTCCAAAATTGAATTTATTTTGAAAGTTTAGAAAAGTAATTAGGAGCTGTAACTGTTCAGCTCTTTTTTTAGGGAACAAAGGAGGTCTAATTCTTAATTGTGAGTTAATTGATGTAATGATTTTTCTTGAGTCGATTCGCCAGAATGGCAAGACACTCAGCATAATCAGAGACTTTTGTGATGAAAATCATGCTTTGAAATTTCCAGACTCACAGTTCTAACAATTTCAAAATTAAGATATTCAAAATAAGCTGATAAATTTTAGCCAAAGAATATGATATACATGAATTTGTCAAAGCTATTTGTATACCTTCACTTTGTTGTAAACCCAATTCCAGTTAATTAAACACAACTGCAGTCATAAATAATTTGCGTTACATTCTCTGGCCATTGTTGACAAAAATTCTCCGTCGTTTAGTAAATTCCATTTAAGATTTCTTTAATCTGCTCAGTCGAGAAGTTTTATTAGTGAGAATGACAAGATTATTTGCTGGACTTGCTAAGGAAAATGTAGACCGATCTAGTATCTTAAGGATGAAATACGAGGGTCGTTTGAAAAGTCCGTGCAAAGTCAGAGAGGTAGCACTACTGGCGCGTATCGAGGTTATGTTTAGTTAGTAGCATCTCTTGGAAGAACACACACCAAGTTTCAGCCAGATCAGTCTTTTTCTTTGTGTTTGGCATGCGTTTGAATCGAGGAAGTCGAGTGATTTTCAAAAAATGGACGAAAAAGAATTTCGTGTGTTGATTAAACACTACTTTATGAAAGGCAAAACGCCTCAGGAGACTAAAGAGAAGCTTGATAAACATTATGGTGACTCTGCACCTTCGATTAGAACAGTTTATAAGTGGTTTCAAAATTTTCGGAGTGGCCATATGGGCACAAGTGACGCTGAACGTTCTGGACGCCCTGTTGAGGTTACTACTCCAGAAATCATTGATAAAATCCATGATATGGTGATGGATGACAGAAGAGTGAAAGTGCGTGAGATTGCTAGTGCTGTGGGCATCTCGAATGAACGGGTACATAATATTTTGCATGAACATTTGGACATGACAAAGCTATCCGCAAGATGGGTGCCGCGATTGCTTACGCTTGACCAAAAACGAAATCGTGTGAAGTGTTGCAAGGACGGTTTGCAGCTGTTCCAGAAGAATCCGCAGGACTTTAAGCGTCGTTTCGTCACTGTGGATGAAACATGGATACATCACTACACTCCTGAGACCAAAGAACAATCTAAACAATGGGTTACCAAGGGGGAATGTGCGCCAAAAAAGGCGAAGACCGTTCCTTCGGCCGGAAAGATTATGGCGATTGTCTTTTGGGATTCGCAAGGAATAATCCTCATCGACTATCTGGAAAAGGGTAAAACTATTACAGGTGCATATTATTCATCGTTATTGGACCGTTTGAAAACCGAGCTGCAAGAAAAACGCCCACGATTGGCCCACAAAAAAGTCCTTTTCCATCACGACAACGCACCAGCTCACACCTCAGCAGTTGTGGTCGCAAAATTAATGGAAATAGGGTTCCAACTAGTTTCACATCCCCCCTATTCTCCAGACTTGGCTCCCTCGGACTACTATTTGTTCCCCAATATGAAGAAATGGCTGGCGGGAAAAAGATTTTATTCAAACGAGGAGGTGATTGCAGAAACGAATGGCTATTTTTCAGACTTGGACAAATCCTATTATTCGGAAGGGATCAACAAACTAGAGCAGCGTTGGACGAAGTGTATAAGCCTAAAAGGAGACTATGTTGAAAAATAAAAAAGGTTTACCCCAAAAAATTAAGTAGTTTTTATTTTTGCACGGACTTTTCAAACGACCCTCGTAGTCCTGGAGAGTTTGAAGGGAACAAATGCCTCTCTGATTGCACTACTTGTATTCTGTAGTGATATCAGATCTAAGCATTCAACAATTAAATTCGCTGCGAATGAGCAAAATATAAATGCTGAGTGGTTATGTTTGTAGTTAAAAGGCTAAAAAGATGAGCGAGCCACCGAAATGTAACAGAAAAGGTTTGAATGGAAGAGAATAGGTGGGCTAGGAGCAGATTATCGTAATGGAGAAATAAGATGGTGGCCACGACAAGGGATAGAGAAGTCTGTAATAATTAACGGAATAAGTTATTTACATGTTTTAAGAATGATTCGTGGTCTACAGATGAACTGTTTAAAAAAGGAAGAAATGTTAAGGTCAGATTTCTGTTCAGCAATTTTAATTGTGGAGATTAATTTAATTTGATTTGCTTTTTGCTTTACTTTCATGCTTTCTTGTTAGTCGGTTAGTCCATCATGCTTCCTTTTGCTGGTGTATTTATATCTGTAAATATAAAAAAATATATCACTAGAACTTCTCTTCTAAATGGTAAGGCTTCCTCTCTTAAAAAGTTATAAATAAAGCGTTTTTGATTATTATTATAATTATTTTGAAAGCGTCTGTTTCACGTTGTTGTGGTTATTGTATGTTTTGCAATAAGTTGGGAATTATTCAGAATGAAGAGGAGCTAGTTATAGTAGTTATTAGGCGGCTGTCATGACTAAATAGACACTAATTGCCGGGTATTAACAAGTCCCTACATTGGTCCTTGGCTAGTGGCTCTCGGTCGGCCTACAACGATCCCCTTGTCTTCAACTCTCCTTCGTTCAAAGCTGCTTCGTCATTATCAAGATTAAAAGCACTTTACATTTTAATTGCTCCTTTCCCTTAAACTCCTCTCAAGCGATCCTTTTTTTTTTCTCACTCTTTGAAAATTATTATTATTTAAAGTAATATAATAAGTGCTCTGTTTGCTCTCATCTCTGATATTAGTTTCATAAACATTTTTGTTTTAATGAGTACTGATAATTACTGTCTAGAATCAAGCATTACTGTTCAAATTAATTCTTATTAGCTGTGATTCTGTCAGTGACGGCCATATTGCTTCTTGCTCATTGCAGCAGTCGGCTCTAAAGCACAGATTCGCCAGGTCTGTGTTGTGCTCACGCTTCTACTAAGCAACTTGCTCCCATTAACTTTCTTCTTCTTAAGTTTGCGCTACAACTCATGTTGAGTCTTGGCCACCTCAAGACGTCTCTTTTCTGCGCAACCGCCCTCCAGTTTCGGAATCCTAACATAAGATGAAGCATCCTTTGCCACACTATCCTTCCAGCGCAGCTTTGGTCTGCCTACCCTCCTGGATCCTTGCATGTTTCCTTCCAGCACTTTGTTACTAATTTCATATTAGTATATTACTTAAGGGTAAGAAAAATGGCGGAATAGAGGTTGTCCGTGGTTTTGTGACTGTTTTAATAGTGGCTACCTGAGGTTCAGGAAATTTGGATTTCATTTTTATAAAATATTAGGAATTCTAAAGATTGTACTTATTTGTATTTATTTTGTTAAATTCAGTGCTTTATAGAAATCAGTTGAACCATATGATATTGAGTGTTAGAAAAAAGGTCACCTGGATAAGAAAAATATAAAATAAATCTCCACTGATCGCTGGCGAGCATACAACTTAATGTTCTCGAGTTAGAGAGAGCGTAACAACTTCCCATTTACCATTTCCATCAAATTCTCCAGGACGTTTCTCTTAACAAACAGGATAAAGTAACCTATTTCCTGGCACCTTTTCCCCCTCCCCATTAATTGAAGTTTACCATAAGAATTATGTTTTGAGACCTTCTTATGTTTCTAACGGAAAATAATTATCGTGTTTTCTCCCTCGCTATTTTACAACAGGGCAGTGGTACTCTGTTCGTACCGCATTGTGAAGAAGCGCTTATAAGAAAAGTGGTAAAGTAAAAAACTCCCGCAAGTATTAGTACCTTCCCTTGCCACTGAGCTGCAGGTCTCTCACACTTTCCGCCAAATTAGCCGAGAAAATCGAAAAATAATGATTATAATAAATACAATCATAGGATAAAAATAAAAAAAATAAAAAATTGAGAAAGAACAGAATGTACTAACTAGATCGAAGAAAGAACGACCTTATCTTCGTGGAGAGAAATTACACAGAAGTTTTATGTTTGTATTCATTTATTTTATCGATTGATTGATTCTTTTCAATTTAAGTCTCTTTAACATCCGAGGACATCGGCGCTTGGAACAGTTTTCAGTGCACTGCCTGCTGCCTCAAGACAATTCTTAAAAACAACACTGTCCACCACTAAACAATGAGCTGCTTGAACCACCCAGGTAGAGAAAGTCTAAGCCTCAGTAGCTGGTTTCGAACTCGAGATCTCCACGTGGGAATCCAATACGCTAAACACTGAGCTAATTCCATTACTCAGTGTACTAGTTTATTGTGGTCTTTTTCCTTGATTATATTATTTGTTTCCTAATATTTTCGATTAATTATTTAGGAAACTATTTTGGAATGCTAGTTTTATATATGAATATCCTGGTAACTTGTAGTCTAGGTTACCAGTGGTATTTTTTGAGAAGAATGCGCCTAGAAAGAGAGAATTAGGAGGCAATATAGAGCCAGTGACACGTAGAGCGAGATGAGTTTTAATGTCCCTCGATGTCTAAACATGCAGTTGGATATAAACCTGGGGAAATGTTATTGCCAGCAGCAACTCTTGATAATGCGGCTATATCATCCTGATGGACGACTTTCGCCCTATTCAGCAATGGCTTATCCTAAGAGTTCTCAGCAAACATGTCTAATGAATTTCCCACTCTACACTGCTGCGTTAAATCCATCTTTAACGAGAATTTTGTTGATGTTCATTTCAACTAGTCCACTGAGAATTGACTGCAGGAAAATGACCAAAGTACGATTCTTAAAGCGCACATTGGACCTACTCGCCCAAAAATTAATAGTTTCAGTTTACTTTGCTCTTTTTATTATAAAATATCATTGCTGTTATTCACCCAGCGTCCTTGTATAACGTAGTTATAATTATTGTTATGAGACGCATGCTTTATTGTTTTTATGAACCTTTACTCTTCCTCTCGGAGCGGTGGTATCTCCTTTGAGATCCCTAGGGTACAAAAAGTGGTTTATACACATTTTATTATTATTATTATTCTTTATTTTTAAGCAAGTTTCACTTGTGCGACATTGCACGTTATGGTCGTATATAACATTAAATTAAAAGTATAGTTACTGTTAAGGTAGGTCTACACGGGGACACTTAGAGTAGCTAGAGCAGATGTCGCAATGTGGACGGTTCGTAGAGCAGCCTCCTAGATCGAGTTGCATCCCCACCACCAGTTGCGGAAACTGTCGGCTTTTGTCTAAAGTAAACGCGTGTAGACAGTGACCAATAAGTGTCTGACAGTGTCTCTTAGTTTCACCCATGTGAAACTTTCCCCTAGAGCAGTGTGAAATTATTCAAACAAAAATGACAACACTTGCAATAATTTCTATCCGGCAGTGGACGAAAGAGGAATCAGAGCACCTCATCTCGCGGCTTGAAGTCCTACCAGAGTTGTGGTATGCGACTGGTGATTAGTACAAGGATCGCAACTGAAAGCAAATGTTGTTGCCAAACTCGCAACAACGTTTCATACAGATCACAAGGAAGTGACGAGGAAATCACATAATTTTCGGACCCAATTCAACAACGAATTGAGGCAAATTAGAGAGAAGAGGAAGAGCGGAAATGGCGCTGACCAAATCTTTCCCCAAGTGATATGGAACACCTCATCAATGTGTCCTCTTTTTGGATCAGTGGGGCCAGAAGTTCTTGAAAATTAGAGGTTGACATCCGAAGAAAATTTTCGGCTGATCTGTTGTCGGAATCCGCCATTTTTTTTTTTTTTTAAATCTACGCCGCTTGTAAGTCTTGGCAGATCTGCCATCCGACGATGGGCTTCCCAATACACTAATGATTCTCGCCTGAAGACGAGAGCAGCAGTTGCTCTTTTTGAAAGCATGCATGGAGATTAGCTGCTCAGTTTGATCCACTTGTGCACCTCTCTTTGCCAATTCATCTGCCTTCTCGTTTCCTAGCAGCCAACAGTGACCTGGAATCCATTGGAATGCTATAATCTTATTACTTTCATTGGCAGCCTCAATTGCTGCTCTGCATAGCCCGCTCAAGCTATAGGTAGAATCGCCGCACGCTACAAAGACCACGGCACCAAGGTCCCCGCTTCACTGTATCAAGAGCTAGTGATATACCGGCAAGCTCGCCATCATAATTTGTGGATATTTTCCCCACAGGTGCTGATATTTGAAAAGGTACGGAGTACACACCGGCTCCCGCATTAAGTCTTGCTTCTACGGCTGAACCGTCTGTGTAGACATGGAACCAATCGGGTGAAGGGTATCGATTGCTAATGGTTTCTAGAGCTATTGCTTTTTTAGCTCCCACTCAGACATTATTCCTTTCTTGACAGCTCGAGTTAATTGAAGGTTACATTGTACCTGCCCTAATCTTAGGAGGCTTTTCGGGTATATAAATGCCACTTGGTTTGTGCAGTCTAGCTGCAGGCGCTCCATTACTTCTTTGACATTGGTTAAGAAAGTCTTTTGGTTCTTCAGTCTTTGTGTTGGTGCCTGATATTGAGACCAATCGTTGCCATCGTGTAACCACACTCGCGTTTTCTTTCTCTGTGCCCGTTTTCTTTTATAAGTACAGCTATGGCAATAGCCGCACGAGAAAATGACACGAGGTGTGTTTCCATATGAAAGATGCGAACAACTAAATTGCACTAGAGCAGTACAGGGCGTAGAGAGACCATGTCCATGTAGACAGATCTGACACTATTCTCGCAACTTGACACAAGACGTCACATCTAGAGCTCTCTTGCAACTTAGTCTAGCTCTTTTTAACTCTCACGTCTGGACAGAACTGCGAAACAGCTCTAGCAAACAGAAATGGTCTAGTAACGATTTAGTGTCCCCGTGTAGACTTACCTTTATAAATTTAAAAAAATATTAATTAATAGGTATGATTATTTTAATTAATATTATTACAATAATTATTTATACTGTCATAAAATAAGATGGCAACTGAAATGTTAAAACTCAGATAAACACATTATTAGAAGTAATTTAATCTTTGATTGTCTACACTCCGGAAAATGCCAAGGATTATAGTTATTTCTATTATTCAAGCTTCCTAAATTTATATTAAAATTTTTCCTAATTATTTCAGCTTCAATGAACGCCTTATAAAGAGTACTTATCAAATTAGAAGAATGAGTATCAATACTATCATCATATATGTACATAAATATTATTTGAAGTAGTCATACTTTCAATGTAAACATTCCATTTTTCAAGATTACTCGATCTAATAATACGTGGCCGTGCATATCGGACAAGCTACTGCTATTACTAATAACAAAACCATTAATCTCCATCAGATCAACGAAATAATGACCTTTTCGACCTGATATCTGCACTAGAGAAACTCTACAGGAGCTAAAATGAGTGCCAACAAAATTATCTACGTATTTATTTATTGTTTTTGTGATCTTGTTTGCACATTAACTATTATTTTTTTTATTTTCGTAGATTGTTATAACAGAGACCTGGGCTGGCGTTAAAATCGCCACCTATAGATTACATATATTAGAATTTTCAATACACAGCTCATTTAAGTGAACATTGAAAGTATTGATAATAAATTCATCTCCCAGGCCAGGTCGCCAGTAATTAGTATAAATAACAAAGGATTCATTATTATAATTTAAAAGAACAGAGAACCAGTATTGACATTTGTTTCTTATAATTCTGGAATTATCAAATAAGCAATCCCTCGGCTAATACGACAATTCCCCCACTACCTCTACCTTTTTTATAATGTTAACATGCTGGGCTATTAAATGTAGAATGATTACAAAGAAATTGCAATAATTTAACATCCTCATTGCAACTACAACTTCTTAAAAAACATGTTACATCAAATTTCAAAAATAGGTTGACATGATTAGGATCAAAATTATATGAAGTTTTTTTAAACCTTTGATATTCCAAAAAAAGTATTTGATAGTCCAGAAAACACTATTTAAATCTTTTATTTGAGATAAATCATTATCTAACGTTATTTTTTTTAATATTACCACCTGGCTTAGCAATATTCTGATTCTTCAAATTAATGAGCAATCATAGTCTTGAACGTTACATTGAAAATAACAACAAACCTTCTACTTTAGTATTGAGGGATGTTTAATATTTTTATTGGGCATTATTATTGGTCGTACTTGATTAAAAAATTCTTAATATTACCACTTGTAAATGCCAAACTAGGTGTATATATCTTTGATTTGGATCTTTTTAGTTTAGTACGGCTGAATAAACTATAGAATTGTTCGGAAAGTAATTTCGTTTTTGGTTTCTTTCGATAGTAAAAAAGTAAAATATGCCGAAAATGCTACTTTTCGCTTTCAATATTTGAAAGGGTACCAACCAAAAACTACTGCGTAGAATAGAACTTTTTCACAAGCAAGCCTTGCTATATCAGCTGTTAAGATATATAATGATTATACGGCTTAAGTGTGAAGTTGACTGTGAAAAAATGCAATTACTTTGCGAACAACCCTATAGAAACGTCAGAATCATAACGTTCCTATTCTTCTTCCTTTGAAGACTTCCTGTTGCACTCATTTTTATGCCAGGATGCCTCTAGTAGGTTTTTTTTCTTGAAGTGTCTTGCCATCATGGAAAATTTAAAATTCTAAGAAGATATTATAGGAAGAGATAAGAAGAAACTATTATCTTCATGAACATAGATAGATTTTTCGTGTGGGTTCCTCAGTGTAAAATTTCTCCTAAATTATGTTAGCCATTAAAATAAATTTATTCTTGAAAGACGGATGTAAAAATTTTATTATAATAGGAAGAACATTAAGCTGACCAAATTTTCGTCGATAAAGTCTATCATATCATTTTGATTGTCAATCGCCTCGCACATATCTTATTCGATAGTAAAAAGATTTTCATTCTCAGTAGCAGGAAAATTATCGATTTTGTCAAAATTTGGTGCAGAAGATTGAGAAAAAATATTATTTCTGTAATTTGCTCCTTAAGTTTGTGATTCTCAGAGATGAGCTTTGAAATTTTCTGTTTGGCAGATCTTATAATTCTATTTCTAGATTAGAAGAAAATTTATTAAATTCAATTTTCAAATCTTTTAATTCTGTAGAAAAATGAGCTTGCCCTTTCCTACTAGCGGCTAGTATATCATTCTTCAATCTGTCGTAGTTTTGCCAGAATCTCAGAGCGGATATCCGTATCATCCCCACTGCTCTGCTTGGGTAGAGGTAGCCTCCACTACTTCTCCTCCCCTACCATGACCATTACCCCTCTCATCACTAACACCACTCATAGTTCACTAGTCCAAAATAATAAGATACAAATTTCCAAATATACTAAATAACAAATAAAATAATAATTTATTTTAACAATCAACTACAAAGAACTATGGTTTGAACAAAGAACAAGTCACTATGATTCACCGAAAAAATGCAAAAAGAAAGAACACAAATTGTGGAGGAGCACAGAAGCACACACCCGTACTGTCAACAGCTAAAAGCCAAGTCCCCTGAATCATTAAAAAAATTGTAAAATTTGTATGTCAGCAGTAGATGAAGATCTGTTGAATTTGGAAGGCCAAAGTCAAAGAATTCATTGAAAGATTCAATCCTACTAAATTCTTGTCCATTTTTATTTATGGAATTTTTAGTTGAAGTTTCTTCTACTTTTTGCTGAGACTGCTTCTTTATCGTGCCATTCTGTTGAAACACAGATAACCATCTGTTTTTGAAGCGAGGGTAACTGATGGCCGCAACAGCAACAGTTTTGCTCTCGGCAGAACTGAATTCAAAAAAGTGCTTAAATCGAGAGCTGAAAAGGACTGCGCTTCAGATAATGGAGTGCGAAATACCCACTCTCGTCCGGACGACCTCTGCACTTTTCTTTTTAATGCTAGGAGGCAAGGAAGAGCAGTACCATAATAGGTGTAGTGTTCTCCTTGCATGATATCCAATGCTTCCGCAAATGAAGTTGTACAGTCAACATATTCTTGCAAATAACTAACTCATCTTCTATAAGAGGATCCTTAAAATTTAATGCTTTAAATAGAACGGAATGTTTTTCTTTTATTTTTAAAATTTGATTTGAAGCAACACATAAACTATCTTGTCTCTCCAGGTTTGCTAAGAGTGTGGCCCAATATATTTATTATTATTTCTGCAGATTTTGGCCTATTGGTTGCCTTCCATAAAATATTGCATTTCTTTAGTGTATTAAAATGCATTTTGGAAAGCTCTGGGTTAGACTTTAGCAATTTATGAATATCCTCAGCAACGCACATTCAGATGGTGTGTTCGCAACACCTCGTATGGTTTGGCAGCTGATCCATATCTTCTTCTTCACTTTGCTCCCCTGTGTCCATGTCGTCTGATCCTTCACATCCAATGGAATTCTTTTTAACTGTATTTGAATTCATGGTATTTACTCCAAAATCTTTGACAGTTTTCACAAAATTACTTGCGTTATCTGTCACCGTTGCTATTATTTTTTTCGGGTTAAGGCCGAACTCTGAATGAATACCACTCAATAGTTTCGAAATCCTATCAAAACTGTGGCAATTTTTAAACCTTCTGCAAGCAATTGCAGCAGATTTCCGACTCAAATTGTGCTCTTCAATCCAGTGTGCAGTAACTCGAAGAAAACTTCTATTCTTCCCGGACCAAATATCTGCAGTAGTGCATACAAACTTGACGAGTTTTACACTTTCTTTAATTTTTAAAATTTGCATTTTTATAAAAACACCCACCCGACGGCATAACGTTCTTCTGCTAATTACTTGGCTATCTTCTTCTCACCCTCTAAGGTTGTTATGAGGTTAATGAAGTAAGGGTCCTCAACTACCCTTAGTGGGACCGTAGAGTGAAGGATCGTCCTAGTCCTTTTTTATATTTTCTGATTGTGTTAGTGCTATTGAATTGCAAATAGCACATTGAAGACAAGTAGCAACAATATTCCCTTCATTTTTAGTTCGTCTTCGCAATGATCCAATTTGAAAAACTCACCGTTAACGACGGATCTTTTGCTGATCAAATGCGGTCCCACTTTCAGACTCAGAAACTGGGAGTTGGCCGAATGATGTAGAAACAGAATCAGTAGAACTGAAACAAACAAAGAGTTAATATAAATGTTTTTAATGAACACCACTAAATTTTAACAGATAACTATAGTTAATTCAAAAATAATTGCAAAAATATTACGATGCTTTACTCAAAACAGTTTATAATAGCAAACTAACTAAACAACGAGAAATAGTATAATATTCAAATTTGGCTTTTCGCTTTGGTACCAACTGAGCACAATACAGTTGGCTGACTAGAAGAACCCCTTAACAGTTGATTCAGTTTTGTAGGAATTTCTCGTAAACAGCTCATCGATTCTCTTTAAATTGGTGTATTAGTTGCGCGAATATACATAAATAATTTTATACAAATTACTTGGGTATAGAAGATTTGTAAGCTAGAATTCTTCTATGTCTAAAATCATCATTTGAGGAGCAATGGGAATCTCAGCCGACAGTGCGGTTTCGTCCGCGTATGATAAAAGTTTAATTTTCAAACCGTCCATCCAAATACCGCCTCCAATAGCATTTTGAGGCAAACTAAAAGTATTCTAGTATAATGTATTGTAATATCAAGCCATATTTTAAGCAATATTAACCTATCCTAGGAAGCTACAGGGGTGGACAAAAAAATGGAAACACCTTGAAAAATCATCAAAATACTTTTGTGGAAACTGAGTTCTGTACATGTCTATTGAGCTCAATAGTGATTTTAGGAGCTGTGATCTTGTGATCAGCTCTAACAATTCGCTTTAGAGTCCGACGGTCTCTCTCAGACAACTTCGACTTTCGACCAGACCTGTGCTTGGCTGAGGACGTTTTCCCTTCTCTTTCAAAAGCAGTCATTACTTTTGAGACATTACCTCTTGAAACGCCAAATATTCGGGCACATTCTGTTACACTGCCATTCGAGCACCAACAATTTAGCCTCTTTGAAAGTCTGAGAGGACTGCCATTTCTAGAAGGCTATAAACTATATTTTTTCAAATTATATTTTAATATATTACTATAAACCATTTTGTGCATCATTCCATCAATAAACACTAATTCTCCAAATCCTGATGCGGACATCCAGCCCCAAACCAGAGCTGACCCACCTCCACCCGGAGGTGCAGCTTTAAAACCCTTTAAAGTTGGCTGTAAATTCTTCTTTTCGAGTTCAGCATTCGCTTTCCTCCAGACCATAACCTTTCCATCTGACTGGAAAACATTAAATTTTGATTCATCGCTAGAGTATATCATTCCAAAAGTCACTATTTACATTGGAATATTTTTCGGCAAATTTCACTCTCTTAACACTATTTATCTTACTGACAAAAGGATTCTTCCAGGCTACTCTACCATGATAGTCGAGTTTTCTTAGCACTCTCCGAACTGTTTCTGCTCCTTTTTTGCTCTCTGAACATGTCAAAAATTTCACATAGAAGTTTTAGAGCACTAAGTCGGTGATCTTTTTTAATTCTTTTAATATATAACGCTGCTCTCTCTCTCAGAGAGCAGTTGAGGACGGCCTTTTTGTGGGGTTGAAACAATTCTTTTTTCTTTTTGGTAACGCTGAATGATGTTCCACGCAGTAGATGTTTTAGGTCCGATCAGTTTTTCTGTCTCTCTAACACTTTTTATTGTCTTTGTGCAAAGAAATTATAATATTTCTTTGTTCAATCGTTGTATTTGTATTTTTGCGCGACATGTTACACCTGGCTTGATTTATATAAACTAATTTAATTATTAATTTCATATTGAATATACGTATGCTTAAGGTATATATTTACAAATTGTATAAATAATCGGGCAAAACCTTGGACAAACTATAAATTATAATAGTGTCCCAATATTTATGAGAGGTAGAATTTGCTCTTGTTATTATATATATTTTTTTTAATCTACCAAAACATTTTTATTTACTTATTTAAATAGTTTTTATTTAATTAATAGTAATTATAAAATGAAATGAATTTATAAAAATTTGAATAAATGGGTGCCACTTTTAATTTTCGTCAATTTTTAACTTCTGTATGTACTGTCCCAGTATTCTTACAGGGAGTCACTGTAAGTAGTTTTTTAGCACTTTTGAATTTTTATTTTTGTATTTACTTTAGTGATGCAATCAGGCTTTTGACATCATAGGCGGTTACAATTCTGAAAGTAAGGCGAGGTCAATGAACCTTATCGCAATTTTTTTTTTAACGTTTACTTTTACAAAACTTGTACCATTTTTTGCATTAAAAAATCCTCTCTACAGTTTAGTTTATTGATAAATTGTAATTTATTTCATGGGTTTCACAGAAACCATTTTTCACTGTACTCGAATATTCAAGATTATCATCATACACAAATGCTTTGTTTGAAAACAGTTAGGAGAAGAATGCTCACTCTGGTGTGAGATTAAGTAAACGTAGTGGGGTTGGCAGACCTGCTTTCATGGGCTAGTCAGCCAACGATAGTTCGACAGTGTGTTCAGTCGGCGGTTTCTATACTCAGCCACGTACATCACGCCTTTAAAATTAAGTTGTTTTTTTCCCTGTAAAAATCAAAACTTGTTATGTTTTATTGTTTATAATTTGTGAATTGTTATTGCTATAAGTGCTATTTCATGTGTCCTTGAGCTGTGTGTGTAGATTAGTGTGTTGTGCGACAGGTGTCGCCTCCCAACAACACGCCACCTGTTGCTGATGTGTTTGTTTAGTTTATTCAGCTTCACAGAGTTAAACCATGGATACCATTTATATAGGTAGGTTCGGTTTAAAAAAAAAAAAAAAATAGTTATAACCTAAAATAAATGAATAGTTTTTTAATTGATCTTATCAGCGGTGTCTGAGAAATCATCAACCAATCATAGAGCTCAGAAAACCTTTTTTTAACCTTCAATATCATATTGTTTTAGTGAGGACAGTTTCTGTCATTACATGCATTTATTGAATCATTACAATCACACGAAGGGAGAATTTTGAATAAATATGTTTTTAATTAAAAGAAGTAAATATTTGTAAAATGAACGCGTCAAAATTTGAACATTATTTTTTCACTTACATTTCCAATCCAATTTGTATTTCAAAATCATGTTTTTTTTTTACTTTTGTTGGATGAAGTTTGTAACCAAATTTATGTAGTTAAAAATTATAATAATAAACTTGTAGGGAAGGTATTAGCTATGCGGTTAGCGTATTGGATTCTAACTCGGTGGTCCCGAGTTTGAATCCAGCTGCTAGCCCTTAGATTTTCTCTTCCTAGGAGCTTTTTACAGCTCCGGTGATGGACAATATGGTCTATTCGAGAGAGCACTATCCGAAAACCGTCAGCCGCGTTTGTTGAAGCGCCTTTAAATCATGTATAAAATCAAACTAGTAATGAAGGTAATATGTTCAGTATTACTTATCGTTATCACTTAATAATGTGAGATAGCTGGTTACCTTATTCATTTAAAATTGAAAATTAAGACATTCTTATCTTTGCTAACGCTTGCATTTCAACTAAATTTTGAACAGTATTGAGTTCTTTACATTTTAAATAGTTGTAAAGAGGTCTTTTGTATCTAGTTAGCATCAGGATTTAAATAGAATTAATTGCATTTTAGTTAGTGTTCCCCAGTGTACAGTAATGGCCAAAACTTTATTTTTGAGGTCCTCTCTTCCTACTGTTCTCAAGTCTTTTTGAAGCAGGTTCTACCCTTTCAGGATTCATTTTGATCGCACGAAATGCAACTGGATTCATTATTTCCAATTCATTCAATAAATAAAATAAGTTTATTTTATTTTTAGACGTACTTTACTACTAAACAATCTAATTACCGATCAATAACTATGTCAAGTAAACCCAATCTCGTGTCTTGAAGAATTTGGAAAGGTTGATGGATAATGTGACACGGTCTTCTAAAGCATTCACTACTATCTTCTAGAGAACATCCGCTCTATCTACAATAATGAGCATACTTCGCCAAAAAATCAACTTATTCGCGACTGGCAAGAATCTTCATTAAGCTATAAATTTTTAGTGAATGTCTGAACAGATCATTTCAGTACATTATTTAAACGGTCAACTAAATGAAAAGTATTTTAGTTGAATTACTAATTTACTAGAAATCATTTAGCCAAACCTACAAACATACGGACAGAACAAACATTTCAGTCAAAACTCCTTCGACAGATAGTTGACGTTCCTTTCTACGGTGACTAACCTTACTCTTCACAACGACCTCAACATTCCCTTCGTACACTAACTCGCCAAGACTAAAAGTTCCATACTACTCTCTTGATTAGCTCCAATCCTCTTGTACTGACTCTCAAGTCTCATAACATTCCTAATAATCCTCCTCGCCGACTGAATCGCCAATGGCCTCGCGACTTCCTCGCAGTCTGAAGACCTAAACATCATCCTTCTTCTATAGAGAGTGCTACCGCTGGGTAGTTTCTCTCCTCCCGCATCAGTTCATCACTCTCTCCACATTTACTGATTGTATACAATGTATACAGATTATAAATTACAAAATAAATTTTAAAAAAACTAGAAATCACTAATTTGCTTCTCACCGGTTTGTAGGTTATTAGAAATTAGGCAGTTGGAATAAAATTTGCTCTCATTCAATTCGAAGCTAGGCACTTCGAAAACAAAGACAATACTTTGCGTGCTTATTTGATTTACTTAAAAAATTATTCTGCTTATTAAACAGACATATTTAATTAATTTAATGAAACCAAACTAGAACTTCAAGTAGAAGAAAGAAATTGATTAAACCAAAAACTTAAGCTTCCATATTAGTGAAAAAAACTTTCCTGAATAAATAAAAATTTAAGTAGAAGAAAATTCAGCAGGTTGCTGGTAAAAATGATGATGTTATCACCAACTGCCAGCATTTAGATACTTCTCCATTCTGATCAAACATATTTTAATAATACTTTCCTAGTTAAATTCTAAATGTTTATAATAATTTCAGTTTTGTGTCTAACTTTCGTACACTTAACTAAAATGCTGATATCTCTCTAAAGGAACTAAAATCTTCAGCCAAGGAAAAGCAGCCCCAGGTGTTTATAACGTGAGTAACGAATTTTATTCGCATCTCACTCCTGTCTTTCGCGTTATGAATTCAATTCAATTATAATCGTATATATCAAATGAATTTGTACCTCTAACTTGGTATCAGCGTGGTAATGATGATCAAAAAAGTTAACCAGAGTCTGCCTTCAAATTACCATCTTCTAAAGTGTACTTACAACTATCAAAATATTTTCAGGGCTGATCGATTGTCTGGGTGGGAGGATGTTAGTGTTATTTTGCCTGAGGAACAATCGGGTAATAGAACTGCTAGGGACAGACATTATTTAATTTTTTTTTTTCCTTTTAATTCTGTAATGCGTTTGTTTGGTATAAATAAAAAGCAAATGATGTTCGCTACATTTATATACTTCAATCGTGCTTTCAAGTATGTAAAACCTCAATCTGTTATGGTTGAAGTTATTTTCCTTTGGTATGAAGCACTAATACAAGCTTATACAGCGTGCAAGACTTTTTATCCAGTCTTAAAGGTGAGTACTCAGATTCGATGGAAGTGACCAAGGGCGTTCTTCCAAGGAGATAACGCAGATTAATTAGTTTTCGAGACTTACGATTAGATTAAACTAAGGCGGCCTCAAGGCCTACGCTACTGCGACCCCTTTGGATCTATTGTGGCTCCCCTCACTCTAAAGCTTACCCTCCAGACCTGTCCTTTTAATCAGACTCTTAATTCTGGAGAACGACTCTTGGGTAAAGCATACAGGCCTTGGTTTTTCCTCCCCGAGAAGTAACATCCTTAGCCATACGAGCCCCTCGCACTGACACAACACGTGCAGTGCCGTTTCCTCCTCTTCCTGACAGAACCTGCAAAGGCTTTCATCTGCCAGGCCCATGCTATGCATGTGTTTCCTGAGCCTGCAGTGGCCAGTTAATAGGCCTACAATCATCCTCATAACCCCACGGCCTTGACGGATTAATTCTGCAGTCAGCCTCGGCGAATAGCCTTTAATGAACTCCTTCGCCTGTCTCTGCGCCCCGTGGTGGCAAGCCACCACTCTTGAGACCTACTCTGCACCCATAAGTTAATGGCCGCAGTCTTCACACACCTCGAAACCCGAAAACAGGGTTCCGCGCCAGCGAAGTGTCCCGCAGAGCTTTCCCGGGCCAGTAAATCTGCCGCTTCGTTTCCCTTATGTCCTGAATGCCCAGGTACCCAAAGCAGAAAGACCTTATTATGGCCGCTAATTACCTTCAAGGCACCCAGACAGTCCCAAACCAGATTTGAGTTGACCTGGTAGGAACTAAGAGACTAACGATGCCAAAGGTTGTGGCATAAACGGCATTTTCAAAAGTTCCTCTTGTTGTTACCTTCTTTTTTGTAACCAACGTAACGCCTAAACGCTTTTAGGAGCTGTCAGCTCAGCTTCTCATATGATCTTGCTGAGAGTGAACAATTGTAGCAGCAAAGGGCACTGTACAGTTGCTACATGCAATATGTTATCAATTATAACAGGAAACGTACACTCACCACACGCATTTATATATAATATGAGTATTTTAGTCCAGATGGGTAGGTGGCGATGTAAACTGTATTCCCAACGCCCATTGCGCTTCCCCTTGTTTATTTACAGACCATCATCAATAATACGTTTTAACCAAAAATTAGTTCATAAAAATAAGTTTTAGATGTAACTTATTTACGTATTTTTAAACTGAGAAGATCATAATCAGCAAGAAAACAATTTCTTCTCTATTATTTATAATTTATATTTAAAATACTAATCATGCTAAATTTCCTATTTCGAGTATGAGTCGGTTTTAAACTAGATTTACGGGTATCGCCCGTGTACCTATTTTTACTGAATTCCGTCTTTTTGACGGGTAAATTAAAATGCAATTTTTATAAATATTTTTACATGTAAACTCTATTTTGGATGCACACTTTCCGCATATATTTATATTTACATTTACTACAAATATTTAATGCTGCACGAGAATCGAGACGGTGATATTTGCTGATTTTTGAGCAAATGGTGCAAAAATATTGATGCAGTCGTCGTCGTCGTCAAAAACGTGAATCAGATTCTTTCTCTTCACCAATAACTTCATGAATAAAATATTTCTTTCGAAACATTTCTTCAAAACCATCACTTTTTATCTTCTGTCCCCATTCAGTTTTATCGAAACCTTTTATTTAATGGCGTAGATCCGAAATTAGCGCTACTGCATAAACCCAATTACATTTTAGGTAGTGCTTCAGTAGTTTGTCTCTGCCAGCTTGGACTGCAATGATCAGAGCTTCGTCATTTGAGTCTCTATCAATTTTATCATCTAATTTCTTGGCTAACTTTTCAATTTTGGTAACGAGTTCGTTAAATGCAACCTGACTGTTGACAAAGAGACATATTTTTCTCCACCAATTAATGTTGATACAAACTTTTATTTTATATCAATTTCAACAATTTGATAGAAATTTTTAAAAAATTATGATTAAAAATCCATTTTTTTATTGATTTTGATTGCCTCAGATATTGGGTTCATTTTTTTTTTTTTTTTTCACTTTTAATACTTAAACAAAAAAAAATCAAAAAACCGAGATATCTCGACGAGACACTTGTCATACGAGACCGAGGCGAGATCTGCATAAAGTCTCGCCTCGTCTCGGTCTCGTGCAGCACTACAAATATTATTAGACCTGGTTTTTTTAAATAGTCCAATTTGGCGTTCAAAAGCGCTCCTTTACATTCCCAAGCACAATATTGTTTTTTTTTACGTACCCAGTTGGTCCTGACACATCTTTGAACATACTATAAGCTGGTACTCTACCACAGCCTCCACCTTCTTCTAGTCTTGTCCATAAAGTTCCATCAACAGAACGTTCGATCGAATTTTCTTAATTAAGAGGGTCGTTTGAAAAGTTCGTGCAAAGTCAGAGAGATAGCCACCACTGGCGCGTATCGAGGTTATGTTTAGTTAGTAGCATCTCTTGGAAGAACACACACCAAGTTTCAGCCAGATCGGTCTATTTCTTTGTGTTTGGCATTCGTTTAGAATCGAGGAAGTCGAGTGATTTTCAAAAAAAATGGACGAAAAAGTATTTCGTGTGTTGATTAAACACTACTTTATGAAAGGCAAAACGCCTCAGGAGACTAAAGAGTAGCTTGATAAACATTATGGTGACTCTGCACCTTCGATTAGAACAGTTTATAAGTGGTTTCAAAATTTTCGGAGTGGGCACAAGTGACGCTGAACGGTTCTGGACGCCCTGTTGGAGGTTACTACTCCAGAAATCATTGATAAAATCCCATGATATGGTGATGGATGACAGAAGAGTGAAGGTGCGTGAGATTGCTAGTGCTGTGGGCATCTCGAATGAACGGGTATATAATATTTTGCATCAACATTTGGACATGACAAAGCTATCCGCAAGATGGGTGCCGCGATTGCTCACGCTTGACCAAAAACGAAATCGTGTGAAGTGTTGCAAGGACGGTTTGCAACTGTTCCAGAAGAATCCGCAGGACTTTAAGCGTCGTTTCGTCACTGTGGATGAAACATGGATACATCACTACACTCCTGAGACCAAAGAACAATCTAAACAATGTGTTACCAAGGGGGAATCTGCGCCAAAAAAGGCGAAGACCGTTCCTTCGGCCGGAAAGATTATGGCGACTGTCTTTTGGGATTCGCAAGGAATTATCCTCATCGACTATCTGGAAAACGGTAAAACTATTACAGGTGCATATTGTTCATCGTTATTGGACCGTTTGAAAACCGAGCTGCAAGAAAAACGCCCACGATTGGCCCACAAAAAAGTCCTTTTCCATCACGATAACGCACCAGCTCACACCTCAGCAGTTGTGGTCGCAAAATTAATGGAAATAGGGTTCCAACTCGTTTCACATCCCCCCTATTCTCCAGACTTGGCTCCCTCGGACTACTGTTTGTTCCCCCCAATATGAAGAAATGGCTGGCGGGAAAAAGATTTTATTCAAACGAGGAGGTGATTGCAGAAACGAATGGCTATTTTTCAGACTTGGACAAATCCTATTATTCGGAAGGGATCAACAAACTAGAGCAGCGTTGGACGAAGTGTATAAGCCTAAAAGGAGACTATGTTGAAAAATAAAAAAGGTTTACCCCAAAAAATTAAGTAGTTTTTATTTTTGCACGTACTTTTCAAACGACCCTCGTATTACAGGTGTCAGCAACTTCCATCTCATTTCCGCTCCCAGAGTCTGAAGTAATAAGCATTCTTTTTCTTTCGCGACAGGTATTGCGACGACTTTCATTCCCACTGACGTCAGAATCTTCAATTTCCTTGATTTCATTGTCAAATTCTCCCTCACTTTCGTGTAGTTCGTTTACATCAGAATCCGATCCAGATTGGTCTTCATTTATGCTGATTATTTTTTTTTTATCAATTCCATATTTTTTGTAGACTTGTCCATAATACCCCCAGACTAAATAGACACAATATAAATGCAAAAAAAAATATTTCTTTTTGGATAAGTTTTCAACAAACCTTGAAAAATTCAAATTTTCACTTAAAATAAATTTTTACAGAACTTCCAAATAGCACTTACATTTTTTTTCGAAATACACTGTTGAAATAATAACTCACATTATTACATTATGAAATATCAAGTACAAACTCACTAAATTTTGCAAAGATCACTTGTTTTCTCTGCAAAATGCACCTGTAGTGATAAGATTTACTCTACTTGTAAACAACAAGTTCAAAGTTTGTTTCTGTACTTATTGCTTAACAACTGTTATTTTGTTTCATTTTTGTTATTCAAGAGAAGGCTTGATGAATTGAAGCAATTTATTGTAAATTTAGTAACCCGTCAATTTGACGGATTTTCTTAAAACTAGGTATACAACATATAGAAGTAATAAAATAAAGGTCTTTCGGAGGAAACGAGCGGAAATAGGTGTATATATTCGTTGCATTATATCATTAAAAACCAATAATTAATGTCTAGATATAAATATTTACATGTCAAATTGAAGGGTTCCATAGATCTAGTATTAATGTCTTCAGAATTCGAAACAGTTCTCATAAACACATAGTGTGTGTTTGTCCATACTTAAACCTAAAAAAAGAAAGAGTAAAATATTCTTCTCTAAGCACTTCCTTGAAATCATAAGGAAAGAACAGAAATCCTGGAAGTCTCACTTTACTGAAATAGATAGTAGGGTAAACTAGCGATTAGAGGCCCGCCAAGTTTTGATAAGCACCAATTAATTTTTCTATTGTTATTGTCGTTTTTTGGGGGGGGGGAGGGGCAAAAAACTTCGCTTTCACTTGTGGCTTTAAGAAAATTTAATGCAATCGTGCAGAATTATGATTGGAAACCAAGAAAATAAAGATAATGCGATAACTTTTTTTTTTTCAAATTTATTTTTTAATTTAAGGTGCGTCAACATCTAAGTTTATTGGCGCCTGGAGCATTTTTCAAAGCATTGCTGGCCTCCAGACAGTGTACTCTCGTTACAGACAACACTGTCCATCACTGAGCAGTAAGATGCTCTTAGTTAGGCCAACAACTGGATTCAAACCCCGCGATCTCCGCGTTTAGAAATCCAATTTATGCTAACCATTGAGTTAATTCCTCTCTCTCTCTCTCTCTGTTATGTGTTAAAATTTAAACAATTTATTTAGAGGCCTTGTGGTAACCTTGCTTTTTCCACTCTATTAACATTTAAGTAGGTCAATAAGTTTTTCAAGTGATGTAAAATTTGTTTATCCTCTGTTGCATATCCAATGAAGCAAAATTGTTGGGAGATTCGGTGAATTTATTTTCAAGGTTATATTTGTTGAAACGATTATATAAACATTTTACTCGTTCTTTTTGTAAACATTATCAAAAAAGTTTATTGCTAGAAAAAAAAAAATTCTTTTCTTTACTGAAAAGAAAATTTGGTGCCTTTTGATAGGATGTTGAGTAGCAGAATGTTAAGGTACTTAAAGAAGGACATTAATTTTTTTTCGGCATAATAAGGAAATATTTGTTCTGTATAAATCATCAGAATAAAACAAATTTATATAACCTAAGCATAAAATGCATGAGTTCGAAAAAGTGTTGAAATGTTGAAAAGTATTTTTATCTCATTTTCTATAAACGATAAATTTCCCAAATTCCTTTAAAAATAAAAATCATATCCTCGTTTAAAATATTTTTTTTTATATATATATAAACGCAGATTAAATTGATTTAGAGAAAAACGTGTTTTCGAACGGCTGTTTTTTGCTCTTTTGAATCTCTCTTTATAAGTTTGGTTTCACTCTGAATATAAACAGGGTGACCGGAGTTATATGCTCCACCCACTTTTTTTTTTAACGGCGGGAAATTTCGAAAAAAAATAAAAAACACATATTTAATCATTTTTAGTCTAGTTTATTTTCAGTGATTGACCCATTTTATTAAAGCCCTGTATCTCGAGATACAGCGTCCAACTTTTGTTTTTCAAATGGAACGTTATATTTTTTGTTGCATATTTTTGTAGTATTTGAGCTCCTAAAAACAACAAAAAAAATTTTTTTTGAAATCGGTTAGGTTTTTCAAAAGTTATGGTAATTTAAAATATGAAAAACAAAAATCAGTTTATTGTCAAAATCTCGTAAATTTTCTTAAAGAATCTGTTCAAACTGGGCACAATCAACGGATAGGCAAGCCAAAACTCTAGACTCCCACGCTTTGCTTGTAGCAGCACTTATGGTGGCGAAGTCAAGATCTAGGAGGATAGAGTTATTCGACGTTTCTGATCATCGACTGAAGCCACAGGATTAAGGATACTGTACACTTTATTTTTTAGGTATCCCCACAAAAAATAGTCCATTTGGGTTAAGTCTTGGAGATCAAGGTGGCCATTGGATGGGGCAATGAGTCCCTAAACACTTTTCATGGAAATTTCTTTCCAGGTAACCTCGAACCACTCCCGCATTATGTGCCGGGCAATCATCTAGTTGAAAATACATATCTAGCCGACGCTGTAGATGAACATCTTCAAGCAGAACTGGCATAATGTCTCTTAAAAAAAAAGTTGGATACCTTTCACCAGTTAAGTTCTCTCTGTAGAAGTATGGGCCGATTAGTTGATTTCCTAAAACTCCACACCAAACGTTTGTTGAATAAACAACGTGAACGTCGAATAACTCTAGCCTGCCTAGATCTTGACTTCGCCACCATAACTGCTGCTACAAGCAAAGCGTGGGAGTCCAGAGTTTTGGCTTGCCTATCCGTTGATTGTGCCCAGTTTGAACAGATTCTTTAAAAAAAAATAACGTAATTTTGACAATAAACTGAATTTTTTCCCTTTATATTTTAAATTACCATAACTTTTGAAAAACCTAACCGATTTCAAAAATTTTTTTTTTTTTTTTTTAGGAGCTCAAATACTATTAAAATATGCAAAAAAATATAACGTTCCATTTGAAAAACAAAAGTTGGGTGCTGTATCTCGAGATACAGGGGTTTAAAAAATTGGGTCAATCACTGAAAATAAACTAGACTAAAAATGATTAAATACGTGTTTTTTATTTTTTTGAAATTTCCCGCCGTTTAAAAAAAAAGTGGGTGGAGCATATAACTCTGGTCACCCTGAATATAATTTTTTTATGGCCTTGTGTTCTTAGCAAACAGCCAAGGGTTATATTGCTTTAAAGAGTTCATTATGGCTGCTATGGCGCGGTAATTTATATGGTGGCTTACTGCTGTTATTATTTTTAATTTGTTTTTATTGTTAGTGTTGTATAATTTGTATCGGGTTTGTGGATAAAACGGTTTGTCTATAGTTTAATATTATTGGTTTTTTAAAAAAATTGTATATGTTTAAGTGTATGTTATTTGATCGGTTTGGTTTGGTTGGCTAGAATCGTCAATAAGTTGGCAGGTAGTGGGCATTTTGAGTTAGTAACAGCGTTCCAAAGCTGTTCTCTGCCTTTCTTAAATTTATCGCAGTCTAGGATTATGTGGTTTGCATCGGGAAGGCAATCCAAAAACACATGAGCATTGTGGATTTATACTTATTCCTATTCTAGCCATGTGATGGTGTGAATAGTTATGGTTAAATCTTTACCTGCTTATCGTACACTCTGAATATTCGCTAAGATTTCCCCCCAAAAAGCTGTTTATTGACGGTGAATTTAACCCTTAACGGTCCAGAAGTATTTCAAGTTTTACTTCCCACCAGGTCCTCCAATTCATCTGTAAAAAAATAGTTTGAAAAACTCTAACGGCTCTTTAATGTGAGTTGGAACTTGGGGACCTGGGGATTTTGAAAAAGTATTGAATTCTATCCGAGGTGGAATGTCATCAGCTTCCGTAACGTCTTTCCATACAGGCGAAGGATTTCATCAGAGGCTATTCACCGAGGCTGACCGCAGAATTAATCCGTCAAGGCCGTGGGGCTATAAGGATAATTGTAGGCCTATTAACGGGCCACTGCAGGCTCAGAAAGCACATGCATCGCATGGGCCTGGCAGATGATAGCCTTTGTAGGTTCTGTCAGGAAGAGGAAGAAACGGCACTGCACGTGTTGTGTCAGTGTGAGGGGCTCGTATGGCTAAGGATGTTACTTCTCGGGGAAGAAAAACCAAGGCCTGAGAGCTTTACCCAGGAGCCACTCTCCAGAGTCTGATTAAACGGACGGGTCTGGAGGGTGAGCTCTAAAGCCGGGGAGCCACAATAGATCCATAGGGGTGGCGGTGGCGCAGGCCTTGAGGCCACCCTAATTTAATCTAATCTAATCTAACGTCTTTCCATTCAGTATTCTCATCAGTACTAACGTAGTCAACTTCTTCATTCTCACTATAAGTTATAATTGCTATTCGTGTTTTCTTTCTAGGAACTACATCACTATCACTACTATTGTCACTAGTGCAGTCTGAAAATGTACTGTTTCTTCGATTTTAATTTTTATCAATACTAATACCAAAATCAAAATCGTCCTCAGTACTGCTAATGTAGTCATTCAAATTATTGTTATCATTCTGCATTATTCTTTTAAAGTTTCCGGCCATATTTTACGGTTTTAAAAAATAAAATAAAATATAATAAATTCAACTGTGGAAAATAGCTCACGTTTACTTGCAAAATCAAAACAAGACTGAATTTAAATGCAAAGGGACAAAAGTGCATGTACAAAAAAATAACAAAAGATAGCGGAACATCGATAACAAGTGGAAGTAAATTCAGAAGTGCGCTAATTGTAAATATGACGACAATAACAGAAATAAAAATAATAAAGAGATTTTTAGGAAAGGGATTAGCTATGTGGTTAGCGTACTCGATTCCCACGCGGAGGTCCCGGGTTCGAATCCAGCTGCTAACCCTTAGATTTTCTCTTCCTAGGAGCTTCTTACAGCTCACTGTCCGGTGATGGACAGTGTTGTCTGTAACGAGAGAACACTGTCCAGAGGCCGGCAGTGCACTGAAAAAAGCTCGAAGCGCTAATAACCTCAGCTGTTGATGCGCTAAAAAAAAAAGAAGAAGAGATTTTTGCCGCCATATACGCGGCTTTGGTCCCAGTAAGTAAAAGTGCTATGCCGCTTATATTGGACCGTTAAGGGTTAATTCAATTTTAATTATTTTATTCCTCTTACAATCCCTTAAAACGATGCAAACTCTGTAGAGCTAAAATGTTCAATCAGTGCTGACAAATAATTTCCTAGAATTTATCTGTGGATGTTAAATTTCAATTTAATTTCAACATTGGGTACATTGGACCAGAATGGTGAAAATAAAGCGTTCCTCGGTCCCTCCAGGTTCTTACCAAGTGAAATTAGATTCCCAACTATAAAACGAAAAAGGCAGCCATTGTCTATTGTTACAAGCGCTGCTCGCAGTTTATTGTTGAATTATGCATTTTATTCTTATATGGTACTCCATCTGTTTTGGCCAAGACATAACCTTTTTTTCCCATTGTATGTGGTTGGATTCTTATTTGCAATCCTGTGAGGCAGATCAATTTTCACTTTCTCTTCATGTACTGAGTAAATTTGCTACCTTGTTGTATTTGCATTGTTAAATTTTAATTATAAATTGAATAAATTTGTTAGGTTGTTTCAAATTTATTCGAAAAATGTATTTAGTAGAGTATGGCAGGAAATTCCTCTTCATTTAATATCTCATATTTGTTCTTAGAGACTGTGGTGAATGTATTTTTTTAAGAATTTTAATTTCAATATATATCAGTACTTTAAATAGAGGTAGATCTGAGCTCGCCATTATCTTAGTACATCAGCGACAGTATCTTCGTCGATTCTGTGGTTTTCTCAGCAGTGGCCCACATCTCCTGCATTTTGTTTCTCCGAACGCCAAAGGCGTAATTAGTAGTTTGTTACGCTCTCTCTAAGGCGAGAACGCCATGTGTTAGTGCTCGCCAGCTACCATTGGAGAAGGGGGTGGGTCAAGAAAAAAAAAGAAGACAAAAACAAAAAAAAGGTTGAGCGCCACGCCGTTTTTTAGTCTGAATGTGGGGTATACGACGAAACCCAAAAGAAAATAAAATCAAAATCAATCGGGAATGAAAATAAAGCAGGAGTAAGGAAAAAAAACAAAAAAGAATTAACCCAAGAGATCCTTGGCAACCACGGTCCTGTCCGTGGTAATGAAACCCCTGATAATATTGGCTCCTTTACAATTCTGAAATACCCAAAAACAAAAAAAAAAATTACCAAAAGATTAATTTACAAATTATGCCTTATATTCAATAATTACAAGGATGAACTCACCAAAAAAAATAATAATAATAATAATAACCGAAATTGAATGACTAAAGTTCCTCAAAAGTTCACAAAAAAAAAAAATAAAATAAATGGAAGAGTGATTACTTCTTTCGGTAAATCTTAAGAATAGCTCCCCGGAGGTGTGGCCTAATTCGAAGTGATTCTGATTCGCTGTTACTATAGAACCCGCCATATTCAAATATAAATATAAAACTATTTCTTTATTTTATATTTACACTTAAATCTAGCGGGTTATATGGTAGATTAGATTAGATTGCTTAAGACGGGCGGTTCCACCAAAAAAAAGGGGAAGGAACGCAGGCAATCCTAATGCCCATTGTTCCCCGCCCACCCCTCATCTCATGAGAGATACCGGGGTTTAAAAGAAAAACAAATCCGGCTAAAAGTTGCCAGATGCTAATATAGTAACCTAAAAAAGTAGCAACAGGGCACTAGGGAGCTTGACGAATCAATCGCCCAGTGCACTGAATAAACCTAGAGAGTTCGTTAAGATTACCAGATGCTACAATCTCCGGTAGGGAGACATTTGACCTTCCGAAGACGAGGAATCTAGTTTTAGAATAAACTGGGCACACCTCAACGAAGTGCCTCACAGTTTCATCGGACTCACCACAGCCAGCACAATTTGGCGACTGGATAAGGCCGCATTTAAAAAGATGATACGCTAAATTCGCATGTCCACTCAACACCTGAACCAACTGGCGGATCCGGGACCTGCTAAAGCCAACCATATCCGTTCTTGACAGGCCAAGGATTTCCTTAGCCTGGCGGCAGTCAGTTCGGGATCTCCACCGTTTCCGATGTTCTTTCAAAATCCACTGCTCCACCTCTGTTCTACAACGTCGATAGGATACAGGGATAATAGGCTGAGGAGTCATTGTTATCATCGCAGCCCCTTCCTTTACTGTTTCATCAGCAAGTTCGTTACCCGGAATCCCAGAATGACCAGGGGACCAAGCAACCAAAACAGTATTCAAAGCTCCCAACGAATTGAGAGCAGCATGGCAAGAATTGACCGAAATTTGGTTCTTACTAGGAGAGGTCAGAGCTTTAATTGCAGCCTAGCTATCCGTGAACAACCTAATATCAGTATCGGTAAATCCCTTCCAGCGGAGTAAAGTAGCCGCCATCTCAATGGCAGCCAACTCCGCCTGAAAAACAGATGCATAATTACCAAGGTCAAGGCAGGTGCGTTCCCATCTGAGCCCAAACTGGGGTCCCCAGATGCAGAGGCCAGCACCTGCCCTATCCATCAATGACCCATCCGTAAAAACAGAAATGGCGTTTGTTGATAACTCGACAGCCGAAGCACAAGCCTCCTCCCTCGCAAGTATCTGAACCCCATAATTCCTACCGAAGTCCAGAGTCGCAGGGATGAAGTCCCCCGGCATGGAGAGCACTGCAATTTGCTTTTTATCCTCTCGAACCAGATCAGCATGACTAATAAGCCTGCCTTTCCGACCGAGAAGGTTCATTGATGCCCACGTGCCGACACTCTCAAGTCTACGCGCGGACATCAAAGCCTCCCCTCTAAGAATCTAATCTAATCTACTATAGAACCCGCCATATTCAAATATAAATATAAAACTATTTCTTTATTTTATATTTACACTTAAATCTAGCGGGTAATATGGTAACAGCGAATCAGAATCACTTCGAATTATTTATTTAGGATTGATATTTCTATTTAAACACCCCCTGCTTCGCCCCCCACACCCCCCTCCTAACCTACCTAATCACCCTCAATTTTTTAATTTGTGTCACAAGATTCATTACAATAATTAAACAGAACAACACAAAAGAAACTTACCTTATTCTGTGGAGTCCTTTTCCTGAGGAGGGTATACTTGTCGAACTCCCTCCAGAAAATCGAACAAAATTTTATAACATTCATTACTCCATCCTCACTCACACTACAATCATGCTTTAATTTTAAAAAAAACTGCAAATTTAAAACGCTCATACTCATAAAGTTACAAAAAAAAGGCACCTCAGGTCACAAACAGGGCACTCACGGGAACTATTAATACATTAAACAGGAAGCAGTTACTATGCAGTAAGTGTACTGCGCATGCGCGCGAAACCTAAGAGTTACGAAATTCGCACAATCCGAAACAGTACATTGGCGGGAAGTAGTTTAAAATCTCACCGGTAGGTGCGCTGTACTTCCCACCCCCTAAAAATTAACAGGCCACACCTCCGGGGAGCTATTCTTTAGATTAGCCCTTCTTTCTTCTGACCAGCCTCTCCTTGGCAAGCCCCTTTCGGGAATGTCCTTTGTCCCTCGACGGAAAAGAGGAGAAATGCAGAAACCCAATTCTCTCCAGTTCACTCAGCTCGCCTCTTGCTAGCCAAAACGGAACTGTCCTCTCTGTTCTTGTGGCCACACTCGACTCGTCTCTCCTGACGACCAAACTGAACTGTCTTTTTTTTCTAGTTTTTTCTTATTTTTTCTATCCAGGTGACTTTTAAAAAACCCATTCCCACATGATTTAATTGATTTCCCTGCAGCATTGAATTTAACAAAATAAATACAAATAAGTACAATCTTTAGAAGTCCTAATATTTTATAAAAATGAAATCCAAATTTCCTGAACCTCAGGTAGCCACTATTAAAACAGTCACAAAACCACGGACAACCTCTATTCCGCCATTTTTCTTACCCTTCAGTATTATACTAATTTTAAATTAGTAACAACAAGTTACTCTGCCTAATGGAAGGTATATAAGGTTCTACCTTACACCTAACTTCATATAAAGGAGACATATTGCGGCAATGTCAAGTTATCAAAGTTAAAAATGCAGGCCGTAATTTTCTAGGAAATCCATTATATATTTTTCCGGGTAAATCGTCCGATTTCGAGGGGAACGAAAGGTGCGATTAGTTAATATTTCAAAATTGTGGCCAATAGCAGGGTTTCCTTTAATTCGCATGAGTGATCTTGGCAGTGTTTACATGCTATTTCAAAATGTGTACGCTATTTAAAAGTATTTGTATATCTTGTTTCCGATGTAAGTAAAAATGACGGAATATGTTGGATAAGTTATTGTTTTGGCCTTGATTTGGGCAATGTTTGTTTGTACTTAGTAAATTATTAATAATGTTGGTGGTATAACTGTTATTTGTGGCTGTGTCTCTTAAAATAGTTTGGTGCAAGATCTATGGTATTTCACCTGTTTATCGGAGAGCATTTAGATTATATTGAATAGGATTGTTTGGAATTGTTGTGTATGAAAGTGTTAGAGTAGACGTGGGATTTCCTTATAATCCGAATTCTAATTTTTGGACTCCTCTTGTGAGTGTGATAATCAAAAGTTAAAAGTTTTGTACTTCTCATATTATTATAGTATGTGAAATTTATGTTAGAGTGAAGGTTGTTTAGGTAAGACAATAATTTGCGTTGTCTACATAACGTGCGTAAAATGTTACAACAGAATTCTTATACCTGAGGTAGATTTTCGCCAGACTTTCTCCTTATAAATTGCAATAAAGAGAAAACTTTAAGAGGCTAAACTTATCCGATACACGCATTAGACACAGCAAAATCCAGGATATGATAAGCGTACAGAATGTCGGCCTGTGACGTAATTGAATAAATATTTACAAGGCCATAGTTATTTATAAATAAATACATATTAAAATGTATAATAGCCCATATGTGACTTTTGCAGCAAGTATTATTATGATCTAGAATTTCTGTATGAAATTGTTATTGAATTAAATTGAAACTGCTATAATTTCTCACCATTAGCAATAATTATCTAGTACTAATATATTTGTGCTCATGTCGATTTAAACTTTTAACCATGTTGTAAAGTAAAGTAGAAGTTATCGCCTATTTGTTCAGGCGAAGGTTGTTAACTAAAACCCAACTACCAAATCAATTCTGTTGAATTAAAACAGTCCGGTAGGACAGTTGTACAAGGTTGAATGACAAAAACTGCACGAAAAACCGTAACCTTGAAAAACACCCAACTTTAACAATATTTTTCTCGTTTTTCTATAAAAGATAAAATTCCCAAATTTTCTTTATAATGGTAATTTTTTTTGCAACAACCCAGATCCAATAGATTTTGAGAAAAAAGTTGCCGAAAATGGGCAAAAACAGCATTTTCAGAAAATGTTCTTGTTCTTGTTACCTTTTACGTAAACAACGTAGCGCCTAATGAATGAGGTGTCATCCGGTTCGGAATTTCATGTATGTAGATGTGCTTTTTTGGGGGTTCACAAAGCAGTACATGCAGTTGAAAGATTTTGCTTTGTTCACTCCTTTTCCGTTATTTACATAAACATTTTTGAACTGTTAATAAAAAGTTGAACTGCTATGTTCCTTGCTAACAATCTTTTATCCTGTGTTTGCAACACATCAAGGATTCCAAGTTGTCTCTTTTATCCTATACATAAAATCATGATCCTTTTAAAAGTTAAGATCTGATGATAAGAGGCGCAAGGAGGTACAGTACCGTAGTAGGTGTAGTGTTTTCCTTGCATTATGTCCAATGCTTCCGCAAATGGAGTTGTACAGTCAACATATTCTGGCAAATAACTTAACTCATCTTCTATAAGAGAATCCTTAAAATTTAATGCTTTAAATAGAACGGAATGTTTTTCTTTTATTTTTAAAATTTGTTTTGAAGCAACACATAAACTATATTGTCTCTCCAGGTTTGCTAAGAGTGTGGCCTAATATATTTATTATTATTTCCGTTGATTTTGGCCTATTGGTTGCCTTCCATAAAATATTGCATTTCTTTAGTGCATTTATTTATTTTTCTTAATTCGCTACTCACATCCGCCATTAGCTCCGGGCTATGACATAATCTGCCCATGATGTTATCATCATCCGCAGTACAGAGTTCGAATCTATAACGCGATAAAATCGCCACGCTCTCTGCGTGAATCCTCTGCGTTGGAAAATATCCAAGGAGGTTCTCAGTCGGTGCTGATCCTACTGGTATCTGATTGGGTGTGAAGGGTGCCCATGGTCCTGGAACCCCACCGGCTCCACTCGCTGCAACTACAGCGTCCATATACCTCTTAGTAATGTATGGTGATAAATAAGCCTCATACGCATTATGGTTTTCGGCAGTCGGTATTCCGAATGATCCTGAATCCAATGCATCGATGGCTGCCACATCTCCTTCAGGCTGGAGTGCGGATACATATCCTTGAGGAATAGCTGCTGTTGGCAGGTTAGTGTACACTTTATCGCCAGTGGAAGTTACAATAGTAGCTAAACCCGAAAGAGCATCCCGGATTACGTCGGGAACATATAATTCATTCAGATTTAACATATCGGCCGGATTTCCAAGCATTGTAAATCTGTGATCTTCACCGTGCCTAATGGAACTATTAATAATGGACATCCACTTTAATTCACGACAATAGTGCATGAAAGCACAAAAAGGCACTTTTCGGGAAAAAGCTGTATCCCGGGTTGTTAATTCCGAATATACACATTCACATAGCTGAGTATATCCTGCAAAGTCTTGGTTTAAACCATAGACTTGCATGACGGGCTTTGACCCACTACATGGTCCTGTATATAATGGATCATCTACGGGAGGAGTTTCAGAGGTGGATTTCCTAACCTGAAATGTCGGTCTTTTCGCTGGTCCAGACATTATATTCTCATCCCTCTCGACGCGTTCGACCTGTTCACCCCAATCGTGGATTTCGTCGGCTTTCTTCCGGACGAATTGCGACATTCGTCGCCTATCCCGCTCAACTCTCTTGGGACCCTTAGACTGCGGCTGTCCAGCAGAAGGTACCTTCGATGAGTTCTCTTTAGAGCCTACATCGCGTTTCGCTTTGGCATCTGCCATGATTCAAAACTCGTTAGTGTTGACACAAAAACGACTTTAGTGCATTAAAATGCATTTTGGAAAGCTCTGGGTTAGACTTTAGCAATTTATGAATATCCACAGAAACGCACATACAGATGGTGTGTTCGCAACACCTCATATGGTTTGGCAGCTGATCCATATCTTCTTCTTCACTTTGCTCCCCTGTGTCCATGTCGTCTGATCCTTCACATCCAATGGAATTCTTTTTAACTGTATTTGAATTCATGGTATTTACTCCAAACTCTGACAGTTTTCACAAAATTACTTGCATTATCTGTCACCGTTGCTATTATTTTTTTTCGGCTTAAGGCCGAATTCTGAATGAATATCACTCAACAGTATAGAAATCCTATCAAAACAGTGGCAATTTTTAAACCTTCTGCAAGCAATTGCAACAGATTTCCGGGTCAAATTGTGCTCTTCAATCCAATGTACAGTTCAATGTACCAATGTACAAGAAAAGTGCGATTCTTCTCGGACCAAATATCCGCACTAGTGCAAACAAGTTTAAGGAGTTTTAAACTTTCTTTTATTTTAAAAATCTGCGTTTCAAAAAAAATATCTACCCATCGGCATAACGTTCTTCTACTAGTGACAGAAGTCTTTTCTTCTGACCCTCTAAGGTAGTTTATGAGAATAATAACAGATAGATAGATAAATAATTATTTATTAGGTGAAAATATGTACATATATACCAATAAATACGTATAACCTCCAGCAGACAGTAATAAGTTACAGAATTGTACAAATATCAAAACTCGCAGGATATGCTTTCCTTACCTGGGAAAGAGTAAAAACGCCTTAGGTTATGATAAACTTTCAGTATTTAAACTATTAAATGAATTGAACACTAGCTGAACTAACCTTTATCTTTAGGCATTCGTTTATTGCGATTTTTAAAATTTTCACGCCTGCAAAGAGATAAAAATTAGGAAACATAATTAATATAATGTTTTGAAATTTATTCACAAATTTATATTTTAAAATAAGTACAGGATCGTCATAGTCCTCTTTTATATTTATGTTAGTGCTATCGGTGAACGGAGATTGCTCTCGATTATTTATGCATTGCTTGAAATTATCAGTTGTAAGATCACCGAGCTTTTCTTTTTAAATTGGGTAAAAAATTGGAGCAACAATTTTTGTATCTTTTGACATTGACTATCTTCCAATCCTGGTTCAACCATTGGCAAAGTTGTGGTTAAAAAAAATTAATTACTCAAATTTTGATTAAATTAAAAACTTTAATCGTCAATAGTGATTAAAACTAAATTTTCCACTGACGGTCTGTGTCCATGGTTGATGACTTTAGAGGTGATTATTTTATTTTGATTATTATTATTTTTTTTATGTGTGTAACTTTTATTAAGAATTTAAATAATAAAACAAAATTTGGAATTTCGTTCAATCAATACACTGTTAAGAATCTTATCTCCTGGATACGATCTCATCATTTCTGAAATTCGCCGCCACCTACCTAAAAAAGCTATCATCTACCTTGTTACGCTCTTTCTAAGACGAGAACGTAAAGTTGTATGCTCGCCAGAGATCACTGGAGAAGGGAATGGGTGTAGAAAAAAAAAAGGTTGAGCGCCACGTCGTTTTTGTTTTCCTGAAGGTGGGGTATACGACGAAACCCAAAACGGTAAATGTAAAGAATAGTTACCCGGAGGTGTGGCCTAATTCGAAGTGATTCTGATTCGCTGTTACTATAGAACCCGCCATATTCAAATATAAATATAAAACTATTTCTTTATTTTATATTTACATTTAAATCTGGCGGGTTATATGGTAACAGCGAATCAGAATCACTTCGAATTATTTATTTAAGATTGATAATTTTATTTAAACCCCCCTTTATGTGGGGGCTTCGCCCTCCACGCCCCCCCCTAACCTACCTAATCACCCTTAATTTTTTAATTTGAGTCACAAGATTCATTACAATAATTACACAGAACAACACAAAAGAAACTTACCTTATTCTGTGGAGTCCTTTTCCTGAGGAGGGTATACTTGTCGAACTTCCTCCAGAAAATCGAACAAAATTTTATAACATTCATTACTCCAACCTCACTCACACTACAATCATGCTTTAATTTTTAAAAAAAACTGCAAATTTAAAACGCTCATACTCATAAAGTTACAAAAAAAAGGCACCTCAAGTCACAAACAGGGCACTCACGGGAACTATTAATACATTAAACAGGAAGCAGTTACTATGCAGTAAGTGTACTGCGCTTGCCCGCGAAACATAAGAGTTACGAAATTCGCACAATCCGAAACAGTTCTTTGGCGGGAAGTAGTTTAAAATCTCACCGGTAGGTGCGCTGTACTTCCCACCCCCTAAAAATAAACAGGCCACACCTCCGGGGAGTTATTCTTTAGATTAGCCGAAAAAAAAAGAAAAAGTTATTGAATAAATAATGTCCCCAAAAGTTCACGCACAGCAAAAAAAAAATAAATAATTGGAAAAGTGATTACTTCTTCATTAATTCTTTCTTCGAGCTGACCAGCCTCTCCTCCGCAAGCCCCTTTCGGGAATTTCCTCCTTGGTCCCTCGACGGAATTGAGGAGTAACGCAGTAACACAATTCTCTTCAGTACAGTCAGCTCGCCTCTTGTCTAGCCAAAACTCGACTTGTCTCTCTGTGGCCAAAACTTGATTCTTCCCTGCTGTGGCCAAAACTGAATTGTCTTCTTTTTTGTAGTTTCTTTCTTTTTTCTTATCCAGGTGACTATTTTCAAAACACTCATTACCATATGGTTTAATTGATTTCAATAAAACACTGAACTAAATTTTAACAAAATAAATTAAAAGAAAATACATGAAACAATCTTTAGAATTCCTAATATTTTGCAAGACAAAATTAAAATCCTCTGAACCCCAGGCAGCCCCTGGCTACTTGTACATATGACAGATATTAGATAAGAGCTAAGAATGTATGTGTTTTTGCATAAATCTATTCACAGATTTCAAGCAAACTCAGAATAATATTGATCGGAAGGAAGCATTAGCGGATTCAAAATATCAAAGAAGCTAGTTTAACATGGTCATGTTCATGTTCCATCACGTAAGAGCGTAAGAATACCTTAAATAACCTACTGCCTCAAGTAATGTATCAGAAAAAACTGGGGAGCATCATTGTTAGCCGTTGAATGATGTGCTCATGAACAATGCATCATTGGGACAAGTTTGCGAGGCTAATTTCAGTCATATTCGTTAGAGAAAATGGGTCGTTAAAGATTTTCTAACTCTATGTTTGCAGGGTGAGGCGGATTTAAGTAGCAAGATACAAATGTTGTGTAATGCTCCTGCCTCAACTATTCTGACCTTGAACTAAATAAACTCATTGTTTAGCATATTAGATGGATGTGGAAGTCGTCGTATCTGTGGTGAAAATGCAGAGTGGGGAGATATAACGAGGTGGAGCCGGCAAAGTTACGTCGCTGATTCCAACCTTCCATGCATTAACTAATCATTAATTTTAATTATGAAAGTCCCCTCGATAAATAAAAGGTGACATCAACTTTACGGTATGATATTCATAACGTAGGCAGTATTTGTGCTGATTTTTGAATTTCTCTTGTCGTTTAAGCAATTCAAATTGATTATTTTTCATTTTTTTTTTGGTAAATTTTTACAATAGCTCTTCAGAGGCGTGGCCTAATTCGAAGTGATTCTGATTCGCTGTTACTATAGAACCCGCCATATTCAAATATAAATATAAAACTATTTATTTATTTTATATTCACACTTAAATCTAGCGGGTTATATGGTAGCACCGAATCAGAATAACTTCGAATTCTTTATTTATTTCTTAATGGGGGGCTTCGCCCCCACACCCCCTGATTTTTTCTTTTTGGGGGGCTTCGCCCCCCATACCCCCTCCTAACCTACCTAATCACCCTCAATTTTTTAATTTTTGTCACAAGATTCATTACACTAATTACACAGAACAACACAAAAGAAACTTACCTTATTCCGTGGAGTCCCTTTCCTGAGGAGGATATATCTCTCGAACTCCCTCCAGAAAATCTCTCATAAGGTCGCCACTGGAAGAATGACTCCTATGCCACATATACTCCGCTAAGTAGGAGTCAAACTGGCCAGTGGCGGTCCTTCTTGGGAGCTGCCTTTTTATGGAACTCCATGTTCCCTCAATAGCATTCGTGTGCACTTCACTTTCCGGATCTTTAAAATTTAGGGAGTGATTTACTTTCAATCATACTTAATTTGCTACATTCAAACCAAGAACCCTTTCGCACACTTCTCCTTACATCATGATCAGGGGTCGAATCGCCTCGGCACCTCCATACACACTTATCAATCACACTATTTTTTGTTTCCAATTTCATCTCACATCCACACTTCGGACATACATATCTCCTACTGATCACACCAACATCCATACAAAATTTTACAACATTCATTACCCCACCCTCACTCACACTACAGCCATCCTTTAATTTAAAAAAAAACCGCAAATTTAAAACGCTCATACTCATAAAGTTACAAAAAAACCGCACCTCCGGCCACAAAGAGAGCACTCGCGGGAACTATTAATACATTGAACAGGAAGCACATGCTATGCAGTATGTGTACTGCGCATGCGCGCTAAACAAAAGCGCTACAAAATTCGCACCATCCGCACATTGGCGGGAGGTAGTTTTACTTTTCCCCGGTAGGTGCGCTGTACTTCCCACCCCCTAAAAAAAACAGGCCACGCCTCTGGGGCTCTATTGTAAAGATTAGCCTTTTTTTTTAATGGATTTCTTGTTACAACTATAGTTATTTATTTAACAAGTGTGGAAAGTAGTACTTTCCTCACGCGAGGCAGGGTTTGCACGCACGAGCGAGTGCAAATTGCCGAGTGTGAGGAAAATACTTTACACTCGAGTTAAATATATTTTTTTTTGCAACCATTAGGGTTATTAACTAAAAAAATTAAAAATTTCATTTTTACAGTCTACAAAAAGTAATTTATTTATTATAAACTTTTATTGTTATATTACAATTATTGGTATTAGTAATTAAAGGTTGGTTTGAAGAGGTATTTAATGTAAGATTTGAATTTGAATATGAACTGGTGGAAGTACTAGGGAGTGACTGATTAGCTGAGAAGTGGGTTGCCCTTGTAGAATCAGCTGTGCAGCGTTCTGTTTGGTGGCCATGGATCTTTCTATATAACCTTCTGCTACTGTTGAACTTTTCCAACCTCCATGTTTTTTAACTTGTATCAAGTCGCCTCCTTCGTTGGCTAATAGTAATGCTGAAGTTCGACGGAAAGCATGTCCAGTGTATCTTTGAAAATTGTCTATTTTTAAATATTTTGCTATTCTTGATGGAATTTTAGAAATGGTATTTATACCTACTGGCTGTATATTACATTTACCAAGGTTGTATCCAACAAATAGCCGAGGATGTTTAGTGTGCTTGGGTCTGAGGTTAATATATTGTTGAAAGATCTGTTTAAAATTATAGTGGCCTACTTTATTTGAAATAAAAGAGGTACGTTGTACGTTATTTTTTGTGTTAGGAATATTTATTGTTATAAATTTAAAGTCTTCTAAAAATTTAATTTGACTCAGTTCTAATTGTACCTGCTCACAACTCCTACAAGCCCCAGATATTCCAATAACAAAAACTAAAAACATGTCATTTGGTAATAAATTACTTATTACATTTACTGCTGTTTCTTTTATTGATGGAGGAGTGTTTTCTAAACAGGAATCACTAGAATCCATTTTAAATTTCTATAAGGTAACACTATAACCTTTTTAACTGTTATAATTAAAAATTTATTAAATCTAATTATTTATTAAAGTATTATTTTTATTTCTATATTCCTTTCAATTTTTATTTTATTTTTTTAATATTCGTTTTTTAATTATTTAATTACGTTAAATAAGCTTATTAAAGTTTTACAGAAAATAACATATTTAATAACAAAACTTCTTATATCAAGGAAGCACAATAAAGTTTTTTCACTCACTAGTGAGGAAAGTGACACTAATGGGAATTTTTCCCCACTAGTGAGGTAAAGCTGGGCATTACACAGCTGATTTTAATTGAGTAATGAGAACATTCCTACATGGTTGCAGAAAATAGTTTTTACAACAGAGTTGGGACTTATATAAAAATATAAAACACTTAATTAACAAATCTACTAATATGCATGAATGTATGTAAAACAAAAAAATTATGAATTACAAAAATAATGGAAAGATAAAAAAAAATTACTATTACAAAAGGCGGTTGCAACCAAAAGTGCAGCACAATGTATATGAATGAAATCCTATGTTCTAGTCATTTGAAAAATCTAATATTTTCAGCAATAGATTTTTCTCGATAAACTTGCTAAATTACATATTATAATACGTGAATCTGAAAAAGCCCTTTATGGTTCCAAAGTATTTATATGTTTTTTTGCAAGGATTTCACAATGCACAACGAAATATAAGTAAATAGAGATATTTATCTAGAATTATCCATATATTATTATATTTATTGTTATTCATTTATAATGTCTTAGCTTCAATGAACCCAACACATTATACACAATATCATTAATCTTATCTATACTCTCAAATACAAACTTACAATATCAAGGTTCATTGCAGGGAAATATTTTAGTATATACTGATCGCGTAGAGGTCCGTATATAGGACAATAGAAAAAGAAATGTTCCATATTTTCCATTTCATTTCTATTGCACAAACTGCACAACACGCCGCCATCCAAACTGCACTTATTACGAAAATATTGGTTTCGTGACCGTAAATTGTTAAACTTAGGATGGATGATTTGCGAGGAATCGGTCAAATAAAACAACTCGTCTTTTTGCCAACGTTTCGACAAATATATTGTCCTCTTCAGGGCCTGGATATTACAAATACAAAACAATTTACAGAGTCAGTAACATAGAAAAAACAGTTTCAATAATTCTATAATTATAAAACAATTATACGTTTATAATTCAATAATTATAAAAAATTTATTGTATTTTACTGTTTTATAGTATTTTTATATTACTGATTTTTACTGTTTTTTCTATGTTACTGACTCTGTAAATTGTTTTGTATTTGTAATATCCAGGCCCTGAAGAGGACAACATATTTGTCGAAACGTTGGCAAAGAGACGAGTTGTTTTATTTGACCGGTTCCTCGCAAATCATCCATCCTAAAAATACTTATTACCTTTATAGAGTATCCTTACTACATTTTTATGAGATAGCCGAAGAATTATTGGCCTATAATTCTAATGTTTGTTATCGATAAATTTGATTTTAGATATGTCTTTCCATCGCCCCAACAGGCTATACTTCTATAGATATTACTGTAACGAGAATTTAATACAATACTAATAATAATAATGGCGTTTATCTATCTAGTAATGAATAAATATTTACAAATACATCTGCTATTGCAAACACATCTACATGGACGGAGTTGTTTTAACAAAAAAAGAATACTCTGTTGAAACTTAAAAATAAACCACTTACCCCTTTATATATTTAGCAGAAATTAATGTAACAAAATAAATTGTAGCCTTCATGTATACAACAGATAGACTTTAAACCAAACAAAAACCCCTTTTTATAAAATAATAAAATGACTTCTATTTATTAAACATAAACACTAAACCTAACCTACAATTAACCAAAAATTAAACATTATATTCATCAATTACAGTTTTCCTAAAACTTAAGGCATTTACAGTAAATATGAACAAATCCTGTCAATTGCGGCCATTTAAATATGACAAAAAACCATTAAAATCTAACCTCCCCGCATTAAAAAACCGTCGAAATCCTCGCAGAATAGGAATTTCAGCAATGAAATGGTAGATGTCTTCCACAAACAGAAAGATTACATAATTGTAATTTAATACATTTTCAACTGCTAAACTGTACCAATGGTTCTACCATTTTTCAGTTAAATCTTTGTAAATATTTTGCACCAACTGAAATTGATTATCAAGATTTATTGTTTATTGGGGGTCTTGTGCTTTCCAAATAGCACGAACGCAGACCTACAAATACAATAGCAACTAGTTTCCATCCTGACAACACCTACAGGGCTTCTTTAAAAAACAGGGTCAATTTTATAACCTTTATTTACCCTTATTAGCTATAGTTAGTCTCATTAGCATATTTAATTAATTTATTGCATCATTCTGATTGTAGCAGATCATTTGATTGGGGTATTTTAAGAAATCTGGAGATAAATTGGGCCTGTAAAAATATGTATTTTTACAAACATTTAATAGATATACTCGTATCTTTTAGTTACATGAAAATTCTTCCTAGACGTCTTTAAACTATGAATTAATACATATAATTAACCTGAATTTCAGCCTAAGTTGTTTGACAACTTTTAGAAGCTTCATTTTCGAAGTTGAAGAATTCAGTCGTATCGGTCGCTGAGGCTTCTTCGAAGTACCTTTCTTCCTGATTTACTTCTGCTGCCACTGCATCTTTAAAATAAGTTAAAATTCTGGCCTGAAGTGCGAAAGGCACACGATGGAACCTCCTATTTTTAAATGCTGGATGCGCTATTGCAGCATTCATTGAGTCGTGATTAGTAAATTGTAAAATGTCCTTAAATCTTTTATTAATGCTGTTAAGTGAGGATTCCACTATTGGTTTGCAAAATATTAATTGTTTTAAAAGTAGTTGTTCTAATTTTGGAATTAAAGCATAAACTACTGCAGTCAATGTTCCATAATATAGGTGTTTTTCCCCTTGCAAAATATCCAATGCATCGGCAACTGGCTTTGCACACTCCAAATGCTCTTCAATGTAGGCAAAATCTTCTTCAGTGAGAGAGTTTTTAATTTTTAGGAACTGGAAAACTTGGGGACTTTTTTCCTTCATCACAAGAATTTTACATAAGGCATCGTACAAGGAGTTCCACCTTGTTTCACCAGGTCTGGATAGAGCGAAACCTATTATTTTTTCAATGCCCTCTGCTGTTTTAGGTCTTGAAGCAGCTCGCCAAAGAAAATTGCATTTAGCCATGACTCGTTTGTGTATGGAAAATAAAGTATCTGCTTTTTTTATTGTTTTAATAACATCTGCGGAGGCACATAGGTTTAATGTCTGTGCGGAACATTTTATGTGGGAAGGTAATATTTGCGGAAATTCCCTGTTTTTTGAAATTTCAAAATCTTCTGCAGTCTCTGAATCCGATTCTGATTCACTAATACAACAATAAATATCTTGCTGCTCCTCCACCTCAATGCAGTTTTCTTTGATTCCGTACTCTTTAAATGCCTTTACGAAATTAGTTCCATTATCAGTAATTGTTGCTGCAATTTTGGAAGGGTAAAGGCCAAATTCTTCATGTATAGTGCTTATTAATTCTGCTATTTTCTCGGATGTGTGAGCATTGTTGAATCTTCTACACGCCAGAGCTACAGATCTTCTTCGATCCAATGAGCAGTAAGTCCCAAAAAACTTCTCCGCCGCCCAGACCAGATGTCAGCAGTAGTACAAACATATTTTACATTTTTAAATAGTTCTTTCAAGTAATCAACATTCTGTTCTTAAACAGTGTCCATTTTCCCGCCTAATGATCTACGGCTAAACATTTTCAAGCCTTGATGTCATACATTATGGTCAAGAAGTATTTTTTAAAGATATTCTCAATATAACTGCATTTAGTATATTATTATTTTTATTTAAGGCGCGCCAACATCTAAAGGTTATTGGCGCTTGGAACTTTTCATTGCACTGCCAGCTTCCAGACAGTGTCCTTTCTTTATAGACAACACAGTTCATCACCGGACAGTGAACTGTATGAAGCTCCCGGGAAGACAAAAATCTAATGGCCAGCGTCTGGATTCGAACCCATGATCTCCGCGTTGGAATCCAGTATACGCTAATCAATCAGCTAATTCCTTCCCTTACATTTAGTGTATTATTATTATAATATATTATAATGTACTATTTTTAAGAAATCTGTTTGGTTCACTCTAGAAATAACGACTCTTTACGTCATCGTTTCGAACTATAGTTCGTCATCTAAGCTACAAAACAATAAAGACAGTTCTGGATATTTCATGTAAAGTATTAATATTATTAGAGTACAATTTTTATTAATTTAAATAATAAAGTTCTTATTTTTCATAAGGAAAATTATTCACTCCTCGAACTCTCTTTTTCGTTTTGTAGTTTTGATGATGAACTAAATATAGTTCGAAACATTATTTCTAAAGTAGCCAAAACTCAAAATTCCATAAAGAAAATATCAACGATTCTTTACAGAACTGCTATCCTGTTATTCTAATATAATTCAAAATATTTATTAAAATAAGGAGTCTTTAAAATATTCTTTTAAACATGTTTTCTTGTAATTAGAAAAGCTGTTATATATATAGTGTAGTGAAACGTCCAAGGCAGAGTTTGTACACACTCTTAGAAGTTGCATCGCATTTCAAAGCTAATACATAGATTAAAGGGCTCTCTGGAACTAAAGTAGACCCGCTATGAACTGTTCTACTTACTTGATAATATTGAAGTGTACTCTTCCCTCTAACTCTGCTAACCACACTAAAAGGGAAGTATTGAGATCGTGTCAAATTTCCTATTTGAGTTTCCATCAGAAATATCCGTTAATTTTGAAATAGCGGGAATCCCAAAAATTGGTTTTCACAAAGTAGCCTGTATTTTTTATTTATTTATTTTAGGCGCTTCACCATATTGAGTGTTTTGTTTTTGGCATTGGCTTTCGCCATACAGCCAGCATCATCTAGGTGCTTACTAATCTTATTCGAACACTATACATTCGCTTCACACATTCATCCCTCTACTATATACAACTGTTTACATAAAACTTACAACTAATGGATGGATAGTACTCTATATTCCTGCCATCCTTATTGCTTAACCTGAATTAAAAGCACATAATCCTTCTCTAATCATTTTCTTCCATTCATTAAAATCGCCTATAACTTTTAAATACACTCATATTTCTTTGATAGCTCTGCTACAGATTTAAGCACATAGATGTTGCTGGAGAATATTATGTCTTCGTAGCGAAAGGGTGCATCTAAATACCTGTATAAGTCGTCAAACATTTGATTCCTTTCTACTACATATCGTGTACATATCATTATTATAAGTTTGAAATCCTCCTCCTCATCGCAATCTACGCAAAGAGGAGAGGACCTCTGTGAATATATGATCCACACACCGCGTGGTTCGCTCCCAGCCTGCTTATTGTCGTAACAACATATTTATTAGTGACAGTTCTCTTAAACCAGGGTTGTCTAGGTAACTGATCTACCATAGTTTTATAGAATCTCTCTTTATTACCATTACTGCAATCTGTCTGCCATTTTTGTAGTGCTTCTTTTGCAATTGTACACTTGATATCGTTGTGTGGTAATTTATAATTAGCCATTTCCCCACTATTGGTGGCTTCCTTTGCAAGTTTATCTACAATTTCGTTTTCTTTTATACCACAATGACCCCTTACCCACAAAAAATTAATGCAGAGCCCCTTCTCTTTAAAAATGGCTATAATTTCTACAATCTCTGCGATAATATGATTCATTCCTGTGGACAGGTTGTGTATATGTGATAATTTACACAACGCACTCTGGCTGTCACTAATAATGGTATATTTTTTCTCCGACAACGAATAATTATATTTTAAAGCCGTTAAAATAGCAATTAGTTCCGCTGTATAGATGGACGCCTCATCTTCTAATTTAATTATAGTAAAATAGTTCCGAACCGTAACGTATACAGCACTTCCGATTCTATTATTGATTTTGGACCCATCTGTAAATAAACGATACGAGCCAAGATAATGGGTAGAAATATAATCTTCGAAGGCCGAAGATCTCATCTTTTCTGGTACCTTATTCAAGTCGAAGGAAGTGTTAACACTTAATTCGCTCAATAAATGTTCGTATTTTAAGTTGTACACATCTAACTTATTATTAGAATATACCTTATCTCTAAAGGTAGAGATTCTAATAAAACTTTCCGTGTAAATGGGGCCTTCCTTTTTTGTCCAATATTTGTGAGCGAGGACTTCGGTATTTAATTGACATATTTTATTATAAATTACCCGGTTCGCGGCTAATTTTTTTAAGACATATCGATCGGACAGTACTTCTATTCTATAAGTGAGCGGTAATTCGCCAGCCTCTGCGTACATTACGTCCACAGGTGTGCTGTTCAAGAAATCGAGACACAATCTGATACATTTATTTTGTAGAACGTGAAGGGGTCGCATAACAGACTTGCAGGCCTGACCATACAGAAAACACCCGTAATCCAGTACCGCTCTTATTGTGACCCTGTAGTACATGAGGGAAACCTTCGGGCGGGTTCGCCCCCGCTTCCTATGGGAAAAAGCTCGTAATGTGTTAAAGTACTTTTCTATTTTTAGTTCCACGGTTTCGATGTGTTTTTTCCAATTAAGTACTTTGTCCATAGTCAACCCTAAGAATTTTGCGGACATTTGGCATGGAAATTTCAAGTTTGCCAATACCGTCTCACCGGAAAGGTCTAATCTTCTTTTTTCTAGTGAAAGGGCAGAGAACTGATTTTGGTTCTAACAGCGACAGACCGTTCATAAGTGTCCAGGATTTTTAAATTAACCATTACTTCTTCAAGCGCTTTTTTGCAATCAACAGAAGTTTTTTGTGTTGTGTAGATGCACACGTCGTCGGCGTATTGTAGCATTTTAACATTTTCGACCAACACTGTCTCTATATCAGCTACATATATAGAGTACAGGATTGGGCTTAAAATACTTCCTTGCAGTAAGCCTATCTGAATCAACTGGGGGCCCTCTAGAATGTTGTTTATTTTTAAGTAGATCTGTCTGTTTTATAATAATTCGATAATATTCCTAATAAATTTATCCAGCAATGCAATATATACACAAAATTATAATATAAATATGTACACAAAATTATAATATAAATATGTATACATAATTATAATATAAATATGTATACAAAATAAAAATAAATATACGAAGTGTCAATGTACAAAACATTGTGTAATCTTCATTTCAAGTAGTGGTAGAAAGGTTAAGATGTAGGATAAGAATGCTGGAAAAAAGGAAGGAAAAACCTGCAGCTAGTGTGGAAAGAGAAGTGTGTGTTTTAGTCTTTTGTGTCTGTAGGGAATAGAAGGATCGTAGGAGGCTACGTCGCGGCAGAGTGGGTTAGGTAGGGTGATAGCCTAGGATGGAAAGGAGTTTCAGGTCAGGATTTTGAATAAAGGAGTGCACGGGGATTATGGATGCAGTCTCGAGGAGTGAGTCAATTTTAGTGCGTCGAGGAGAGTCAGTCGCGAGTCTCAGAAATTTGTTCTGTGTTGTCTCTAACTCTCTCTCTCTCTCTCTCTCTCTCTTTCTTTCTCACTAACTCTCTCTAACTCTCGCTCTCACTCTAAGGCTGGAAACATAGTGGAGCGGCGAGCAAAGCGGCGCTGATAGCGAAGAGCGAAGCGGCGAAATCAAACACAAGTAAACATATGGGACCGCGCATAGTGGCGAGCAAAGCGAAGATAGAGCAACTCTATCTATTTCTAGTTTTTGTTTTTGCCGCTTCGCTCTTCGCTATCAGCGCCGCTTTGCTCGCCGTTCCACTATGTTTCCAGCCTAACTCTCCCTCGCTCTCTCTCTCTTAGGAACGGGAGAATCAAACGGGAAAATCTAATCTGCCCACCGAGGTACCTAATAGACCTGACTGCATATTTATACTGAGTCGAGAATAGTTTTTACAATCTCTTTTGTAATAAGAAGGTCTCACTTAAAATGAAAGAGAATTCAAACTACAGCGCGAAACTTATTGCCAAGAAAGATGTAGAATAGCGACAAATGTAATGCAAACGGAGGATTTAATTATATTATCGGACAGCTTAGGGAGACGCCAATGTTCTTTTCTCTGGAAATCGGTGTGGCGTAAGGGATAGCAATGACGTAAACCACTGAACTGTGTATATTACAATAAAGAAAGAGACAACATCTGGACGGAGAGGGAAATAGACCTATTTACGGGCATTTTTAATACAAGTAGACAGAGTCGTCATAAAGCGATTAATGCCTAATCTGCAAGATCAGAAAGAAAAAAGTAGGCTTGATTAAGGAATTAAACTGTAATCACTTAATTATAAGTAATCTTGATAATAGAGAAGAGAATGTTCGCTATTATATATCATGTACTCCAATTAACGCGGTTGCAGAATAAATATATAACTCAACAGGAATGAACTCGCAGGATATGCTTTCCTTAACTTGACTAGAGAGTAGAAAAGCCTTAGGTTATGATAAACTTTCAGTATTTAAACTATTAAATAATTGAACACAAGCTGAACTAACCTTTATTTTTACGCATTCGTTAATTGCCATTTTTAAAATTTCCACGCCTGCAAAGAAATAAAAATTAGGAAACATAATTAATATAATGTTTTGAAATTTATTCACAAATTTATATTTTAAAATTAAATATTGAGTGACATCACTAATTCGCTCGTTGGTGGTTAAAGCTAGGCATTGTTAAAATATGCTTGAATTTGTGTTTCATTGAACAGATAGTCAATAGGAGAACAACGACCTTCATTAGCCACTCACACAAAAAGAAAAATTATTGAATTCTAATTCCAAAAGAGGCAGGATAAACAATGGAAAAATATAAATGTAAGGGAAACAGTTTGGAAATTTTGGGATGTAAAGCCAAAAACATTGATTTTGTGATGTAAAAAAAGTGAAGTAATTAATGCTTATTTTCTCAGACGATGAACTACCAATCAAGTGTCGTGTAGAAAGGCGGATAGCTAATACACTCTACTTTTAATTTCTCTTATTATTAAATGAAATAAAATTTAGGGCTAAGAGACATTTCTTCTCAAAGCTTTCTAATGGATGTAATTTTAGAGTCTTAACTGCTTACCTCATTTTAAATTCATTCAATGCTTCAACATACTTTATAACGCATTTTTGTATTTCGTATTTCTGAAAAAGTGTTGTCCAAATTATTGCGCAAGTAAATAATAAAGAAAATGAGGAATCGGTATCTTTCTTCCACAGCAGCAAAAGCCGAAGGGCACTTACTTGCTGTTATTGATTCAATTACTCTTGATTATAAATAATCTTGATAATAGAGAAGAGAATGTTCGCTATTATATATCATGTACTCCAATTAACGCGGTTGCAGAATAAATTTATAACTTCACATGAATGAACTCGCAGGATATGCTTTCCTTATCTTGACTAGAGAGTAGAAAAGCCTTAGGTTATGATTAACTTTCAGTATTTAAACTATTAAATGAATTGAATACTAGCTGAACTAACCTTTATCTTTAGGCATTCGTTTAATGCCATTTTGAGAATTTGTACGCCTGCAAAGAGATAAAAATTAGGAAACATAATTAATATAATGTTTTGAAATTTATTCACAAATTTATATTTTAAAATTAAATATTGATTTAATTTTATTTAATGAAATTTTTCTTATTTAACTTATTGAAATATTTTAAATATTAATGTGTCCGCATTGAGCCTAGATGGTAAGAAATGCGGACCAATTAAAATATTGTCTAATATCCCCAACCAATCATTGCACTGAAACTCACGCAGGAAATGGTGCTCACGAATTGCATGAGGATTTTCGAGCATCCAGAGATGATAATTTTTTTGGTTGAACATTTCTTGTGAATGTAGCTTCGTCGGTCCAGATAATATGTCGCGAAAATTGTGGCTTAAGATCAACTTGATTCAAATACTAATCGGGAAAATTTCTTTGGCAAAATTCTTGAGGTAATAAATGACGTACCCGTTGATAATGCTATAGGTTACATCCATCTGCAGAGAGAGTTCTCTTTACTGTAGTTGGCGTAATATGTAATTCAGCTGCAGCTCTTCGTACACTAGCGGACGGATTATCATCATTATTGTCGCACTCCTTTCATTTCATAAAGGGACAAGAGCTCCATCAGCACGTGTCATTAAAGCAAATGTGCCAATTACTCGTAAGACGTTGAAATGTGGACCTAAAGATAGTCTATATGGTAATCTTTTATTCGGAAATCGCACGAAATATTCGCGACGGGCATCATTGCAAAAACCATACACAAACACCATATCGGCGTATTCACTTTTAGCATAAATGCGATGCATAATGATGCAAACTCTGTAAAAGCATCAAACTGATAAATATTATTGAGACAGAGTTATTATTTAGAAAGTCCACAGTGCAAATTCATAGAGACACAAGATGATTTTAGCAGTTATACAATCAATTTATCATTCGTGCTAAAATCTTTAGGCGTGAATATCTCATAAACAAAGCGTTAACGGGCATACCTTCATAGGAAATTTTTTTCTTGTTTTGAGGTCCTAAATTCATATTTTCAGTTAGAACACTTAACCCTGAACTCATGCTGCTAAACATTTCATATGAGTTGCTCTTTATTTAAGTTTTCCAAATGATTAATTTTTTTATGAATGCTTTATCAAAAGGAGATTGTTAATATTTTCTCCCTGAAGGGACAAGTTTAAATCATTTATCTTCTCAAAAATACGTCATAAATGGCATAATTTACAAAACCAAATGACATTGTAAAAAAAAATTTCATATTCAGAATTACTATCTGATAAAAACAACTCGTATCAATATGAGTAATAAAATGGCCTGCAATATTTACACAGTATAAAATTCTAAAATTAACTGATATCTGTAGGACCAAGCCAATTTACAATACTGAATTAATAAATAAAAATTAGCGCCATTTAAGTACTTAATTAACTCTTCTTTTGAAGGGTGGTTTGTTAAAAAAATTTTAACCGAATTTCACTCAGGATGGGACAGATCGCCAGAAAGTGAAGTATGTCCTCCCGCTTGGGTCTATTTCAAAGTGAACAAATTACAGAACCGCTGGAATAGCGTTTGTAATTTAAATTTAGCAACTCCCCTCTAGCCCTTAATATCCAACTTGTATCTGTTATTTTGAAATTTTTATAAATAACAGAAGTGTTAGAATTAGTAGTAGTAAATAATATTTATTTAAACAGAAAAAAACAAATTACGTAGATATGTTTGAATATTATAATAGCAATGGATAAATCCGTCTGCCAGAGTTTGGTTTATATAAACACTATACACAATTCAAATAAATTTTAAAAAATTAGTGAAATAAAACAAAATCAACATATTACTAAAATAAAATAATGATAGGACAAGAAAGTAGACAAATAAAAAATAAATAAATAAAATATAAAAAAATGAAAATACTTCTTAATACAAGACAACCAACTTAAAATAATTTCCTTCTTTATGTTTTACATAATAATCGCTCTTATCACCTCAAAAATTACAAAGCACTAATTAACTCATGCCTGTACTTCCAGGCACATTCCACGAACCTTATTAAAGGTTTACACTGAGCACTATTAGTTAGACAATTAACAATGAATGGTGCAGTAAAGGTATCTAGCCCAAAAATATTACGCCGGAACTCCGCTAATATAGGGCAAAGGCACAAAAAATGATAGAGGTCTTCCCGCTCATTTAGAGTACACAAAGAACAACTTTCTTTGAGAGAGTCTCTTTTTTCCCAGGGAGAGAAGTTCAAATAAACTAATTCCCCCCTTAATTTGAATAGCCAACGTAGCTCATTCATATTCAAATCAGAACTGCCCACTTTGGATATGCAGAATTCTGCGTCAGCATCTAAGAGCGTCTTATAGAGCAAAAAATGTTCTGAGTTCAGAGCACGCCTCACAAAAACTCCCCGAAGATCTGTCCTCATTTTCAATAGGAGTGCAGAAAGTTGCCCCTCCCAACTTGACAAATTTTGCAGAGACGCGCTAAATTCCAACGAATGGTTACTCGCAAAAGTAATCCACTGTTTAAACCACAAAGCTTTGCGCTTCACTATCTCTAAGGCAACAATCCTCGGCAAACGAAATGAGGGAAAAGAGAGCACCCTTAAAACGTATCTAATATGCAGACGGAGAGTATAAAGAACAACGGGTTCCAGGGAAGTTTCAATGTCCAACATATAATTAGGAGTACACATCGGAAGACCAAATAATTTTTTCAGAAAATATCTCTGAAATTTTTCAAGTACTTCATAACTTTGATATCCCCAAACTTGCGCTCCATAACAGATAATTGAGCGAAGAACACTATAATATACATGGTATTTATAAATTATAAATAAAGCAGAAAGTATAAATTTCTCCCTAAATTTTGCCTGTAAAGCATTTCTTAAGTTTTTAAAAGTATTTTTTAAATTTGCATTTACATCAATTTCTAATCCGTGACTTTTACACAATTCTCTCTGTTGTTTAAACCAGAATATCTCATTTTTAAGTACTTCATTTACAAAAATTTTAGGGTACAATTGGGCATATTCAAGACTTTTAAGATATAATCATAATTATTTACAATCGGTTTTTAAACTGGCATACCCAAATAATGTAATATTTTTCGACATTACGCTTTTTCATGGAGTTTTTGACAGTTGTACCTACGGGAGAGATTTAATTACGACCAAACCGTCAAGATCATCTGCAATTCCTTCTTCATTCAAGTATCGAGAGACTTCATTATACCAAGCGTTCAAACTAGTACTGGTTACTTTGGCTGGGGAAACAGTAAGGTTTTCGCTTATCCTTTTTGCAATAATAGGATGACGGTTCAGGAATCCCTTGTACCCAAGATTTACCGGGTAGTTTATTATTGAAAGGATTCGGTCTATCTAGTTTTTTAATAAATTGCCGCACACTCATCAGCAGTTGACTTTTAGTGATGGGGAACCCAATTGAACCTTAGAGAGGTAAGGGTAAACCACGCTTACACACCACTTTTACGTTCCATCATCATCAAAACTTTTTGGGCTAATTATTCTTATCAAAAATGTATTCTAGAATGTTTCCACTATTTTTTCCTCTATATTAATAAAGAATGAAATTTTGCAAAAACTAAAGTAAATTATTTTGAAGATTTAGGTATATTACGGTTCACCAACAACTAAAAAACAAAAATTCATAGGAAGTACAATTTTGATCTTGAGCTGATGATACCCAAATTATTATTATTTTTTTTTGTTTAGGAGTATCCCTTTTTAGGATGTTTCAGCATTGCGGATCCGACCACGTAATTCAACTTGAGCCAGCAATAAATCAGGTTTCTTTTTTTACATTTTATAGTAGAAAGGATGTCTTCGAAATGATATTAGTGGAAGTGTGATATCTGTTTCGGTTTACTATATCAATTCAGAAACAGTTAATCCGAGGAGAGTCTATGGTATGCTAGTAGTTTTACAGACAAAAAACATTTTTTTAGTAATTTTACTTAGCGATAAAAAATTACGAAAAGCTCATTTTTATATCAAAAATAACACACACTCCTTAGATTTCTTGGTGGTACAAATATCTACACAAGCTTGTGGTGTCTTGGAAGTTATTTAGATTGGCAGTACATTCGGATTGTATGAATATATGGCATTGATGTCTTCTGTCATTTTAAACCGTTTTATATAAGTATCGCAGGGCTCAATGGTTGACCGCAAATCACTATAGCATTACACAATAATAACTTTTTTTGTTTGATTTTTATTTCCTACAGAAGGGGGAGAACACCAATGATCATTGGCAAAGGTGGCGGAAGCTAATCCATTTTTGGGTGGTATTAAATCGATGTGCCTTGTTTAGGTGCCACTATTGGATCCTACAATAAGATATTGTACCGAATCTACCGGCAGTACCAATTTAATTTACTATTTGTAAGCGAAGGAATTTAATTTGTTTAAGGTAGTACAGAATAGTCCTTCATTGTTGTTGCTGTAAGATTTGCAGATTCGGAGTAGATAAGTTTTTATTTATTTTTTAATTAATGTTATTCATTAATTTTTTTGTCTTTTTGTTTTCTAGTAATGTTTGAAGGCAGGTACTAGATTCTTTACGCCCTAGATGAAAGGCGTAACATATATTGCAGAAAATGGATTCAAAGTTGTAGAAAAAACTAAGAGGAAGTGTGCAAGGATGTAACACAAAGACTGTGATTACAATTTTTGGGCTCAGGGTTTACACTTGGTTGATTCTATCCGTCTTAGATCGCTTGTTTTTTTTTATTTCTGATTAATTTCAGATATTCATCCATCATCAGAGAATAATTATCAGTTGAGTGTGGAGAATTTTCTCCCTCTCTGTTTCCATCATACGCTTCACGTGCTGTTTCCTATGACGGATAGAATCAACGTATTAATCCAGCACTGCGGTACCCCTCTACTAAATTTTCATTTTTTGTAGGCACCACCATTTCTTTAATGCATTTACAATTTTAAAATGGAGCACGATCGTCAAGCTATCTAGTCAAATGGAACGATGGAGCGTCTCTTACAGCACTAACTAATGGGCATCCCATTCAGGTTTACCAAATGCTGAAAAACCTTTTTGGTTTTGGATTGTCGTTATCAGGCTGTTATCATAACTGTTATCAGGCTCCCGCTGATATAAGTTCTGATTAGAACTTCCAATAAGTTAACTATATTTTAAAAAATAAAATATAAAAATACTATTGCTATTGTTTTGTATTTTACTTTCGCTACTTTATATCTTAGAGAAAATTATAATTCAATATTGTGAACTTAATTAGAACACAGGGAATAAATCTAAATGAAGTATTAGGAATTAGCAGTAAATTAAGTTTCATAAGTAACTCAGAGCGGGTTGATATCATTCAGCTTATTTCTTTGCTTTGATGCTAGTTCTTTAAAGATACGAGAAGAGAGATTAAAGAAAAGTGACTTGGCTGTAACGAATATAACTCAGAATATTTATATTATTTCTATAAAGAATTTGCTTTGTTCTCTCGTTTTCCATTTTTAATGTAAACATTTCTGAAATGATAATAAAAAAGTTAATTGCTATCTTTTATCCTGTGTTTGCAACATATCAAGGATTCCAATTTGTCTCTTTTATCCTATACATAAAATCATGATCCTTTCGAAAGTTGTAAAAAACGAAAGAGTTTAAAACTGGAGAGATTCTCTCGTAATAGTGGTGAACCCAATTCTCAAATTTACTGTTTAGTGTTCTCTTTGCATTATGTTCAATGTACAAAATTTAGGTAAAATAAATCTTAAATAAGTAAGGATGTTTTCAATTTGTATGAAACGTAGAACTTTATAGCCAGCAACATTTACCATGTATTTAAAAAATTAAAAAGACACTTTGCAATTGGGCGAAACCTAAACTCCCTTGAAAAGTGTACTGTCACAGAACAAAAACTTATACTTCATTGGCATGGTATCTTTGATAGGATCACTACAACATATCGCTGGCTCAATATTACAAGGTTCTATGTGACCAGAGGCAGGTTTAGAGAAAATCAAATTTCAAATTTTTATTCTACTATTATTAGAGATAAGTTAGCGCCGCAAAATTGAGTCTAACTGTTACTTACTAATGTGTTAACTAAAAAACAAAACTGAACAATCCCCATTTCGCCTTATTTAGATTAGATTTAATTAAATATGTTTCATCATACAACTTTGATACTGAAAATTTTTGTTTAAAAATTTTTTAAATGTTACATTGAACTTGGATTTTCTGAATTTAAGCGGGTTATTAAAATAAAGGAAGAACAATAATGGGCGCATTCAGCGGACAAGAGCGCTACGGAACTATCCGTTGAATGGCGCACTTTTAGCATCGCTCTCCACAACATGTTGGGAGCGGAAATTTTCTATGCTACTTCGACGGAGCGGTGATCGCTACTAGCAAAGTACGTGTATTTATAAAAACAAGTTTGAAATTTTTCCAATTTTTTTGGTAATTAAACGCTACTCTCCCAAAATTACCAAATAATTATTGAACCTTCTAGTTTGTAACAGATGTAAAATTAATTTTTAGCCATTTTGTGTATGCTTGAGAACATCTAAAGCTCTTAACATTTGATTTTTCTTAGAAAAATCACTCGCAAAACGACTTATTTCCCGATATTAAGAAAAATACTAGCTTTACTGCCTAGGCAATATTTTTAGTAGAAAGGGGATGAAAAAATACATAAAAATAACCTATCGCCCGCTCTTCTTTCTCTTTGATAACAAGTTAAAAAGTTGATGAAATATGATTAATAAATACCAGATTTTGAAATGGCCTAGCACCTTTTAATTTAAAAGACGAGTTGTTTTTTATTTGACTGATTCCTGGCCAATCTTAATTCAAAAAAAGGTTATGTTTAGGTCCCTTTGGGAGCGATCTGGTAGCGCTCTTGTCTGCTGAATGTGCCCAATGTTACATCCTATAGAACTCTCTCTCAGCGGTACTTTTGACGCTTTTCCCTCTCACTTTTTTGTGTTTCCGTCTCCCTCGCATTTTGTCCTTTCTCGCATTACGCGTTATCTCGCGCTATAACTTTTCCTTTCTTGTCGCCGCCAATTATTTTATTTTTTCTCAGTTCCCACGGTATCGAACCTTCCCCACCTCTACTATCTCTAAACCGTGGGGCTTCATAGTCTGAATCACCGTTACTACTAAAGCCCATAATAACTGAAAACTCTTCCTCCTCGTTCATTGCCATTCCCAATAACAAAATATCAACTCCAAATAAAGTAGAACTTGCACAAAGATATAGTAGGTATAAAAATTAAAATAATTTTCTCTGTTAAATAAACTGAACTTGTTCGCAAAGTTTATAACAAACAACAGTAAGATAACCTCCATCAATCACTAAACCAGTGGTGAATCAAAGTTGTATGGACCACTAGGTGATGGCAGCTCTTGAAGTCAGTTGAGTATCGGAGTTCTATGTGTTACGTACAACATTGATGCTGAACTATAGCCGTTCTCATAACATAGAACTATGAAACATTGTTGTTTAAGAGCACTACGCTCGTGCTGCAATCTGTTGCCTCATACTAAAAGTTGTAATTTGAACCATACAACCCTGTAACTCCGCTAACGGAAAATCGAAAAAAATGTAACATACAACCTTGTAATATTGAGCCAGCGATATATCCCCACGTTGCTGATCGTTCGCGAGTTACTTAAGTAAACCAAAAAAACTTGTTACTAAAAATTTAAGTGAAATAATTTTTTACCAGTTCACATTATATCTCCCGGCCCCCCCCCCCTATAATTCTCTCGCGACTCGAGAGGTCGCAACCCATAGTTTCAAGAAGAAGCACTGTTCTATTTGTCGGTGTAGGCAACCTACACGCTGGCCTTGACTTAACTTACCAATATAGTGTACCTCCTCAGATGGAGAAGGTGCGACAGTGCCGCTAGCACAGTGAAGAAGGATGTGGTGTTACACTCTCTAATTCGAGAACATAGAGAAGTTAGTGCTCGCCAGCGTACAGTGGAGAAGGGAGTGGGTTTAGAAAGAACACCTAAATGTACCTAAAAAGAAAGTTGAGCGCCAAGTCGTTTTTTCCCTGTATGAGTGGGGTACACGATGAAACCCAAACAAAAAAGTTAACCCGAAGAAAATGAAAATAAATAAGGATTCAAAAAAAAAAAAAATAAATAAATAAAAAAATATAACTTCGTAAACCCTTAACAACCGCTTATTTCTTTCTCCATGGTAATGATACTGTTTATAATATTAGCTCCTTTACAATAACTAAAAAGAGAACAATACAAATTATGGTTTATATTGAACAATTACAAAATATGGCCCTAGAATGAACACAAAAAAATAATAGTTTGTTGAATAGATAATGTCCCAAAACTTGGCAAAACAAAATTAAATAAAATTAACTGAAAAGTTTTGATTACTTCCTGAACACCAAAATAAATAAATAAGTAAATGGTACACCAACTGGGGGTGATACAGTAGTTCAAAATAATTGTGGTTCTTTTACACCAGTAGTCTGGTGCAAGTTATACTCTTAATACAACTGAACTGACTCACTACACTGCTACGAGTTGACGGACAAGCTTCTCCTCATCAAGCCCCTTTCGGGAATTCCTTCTTGTGTTTCTCGATGGAATTGAGAAGTAAAGCAATAACAAAATTTTCTCCACTAACCCATGGGCTGAAAAGTCCCGGGCCTAACAAAGAAAACACGTTTTTGTTTTTTTTCAAAATTAGCATTATTCCTCCTCCTCCTTCCTTCCTTCCTCTTCGGCGCTACAGTCCTAAAAGGACCAGGGCCTCCTCAACCAAGGCTCTCCACTGAGCTCTATCAAGAGCCTTCAGTCTCCACCTTGGCACACCCATTTTCCTCAAATTCCCCTCGACGTCATCAAGCCATCATAATGAACTTCCTTCCTTCCTCTTCGGCGCTACAGTCCTAAAAGGACCAGGGCCTCCTCAACCAAGGCTCTCCACTGAGCTCTATCAAGAGCCTTCAGTCTCCACCTTGGCACACCCATTTTCCTCAAATTCCCCTCGACGTCATCAAGCCATCATAATGAACTTCCTTCCTTCCTCTTCGGCGCTACAGTCCTAAAAGGACCAGGGCCTCCTCAACCAAGGCTCTCCACTGAGCTCTATCAAGAGCCTTCAGTCTCCACCTTGGCACACCCATTTTCCTCAAATTCCCCTCGACGTCATCAAGCCATCATAATGAACTTCCTTCCTTCCTCTTCGGCGCTACAGTCCTAAAAGGACCAGGGCCTCCTCAACCAAGGCTCTCCACTGAGCTCTATCAAGAGCCTTCAGTCTCCACCTTGGCACACCCATTTTCCTCAAATTCCCCTCGACGTCATCAAGCCATCATAATGAACTTCCTTCCTTCCTCTTCGGCGCTACAGTCCTAAAAGGACCAGGGCCTCCTCAACCAAGGCTCTCCACTGAGCTCTATCAAGAGCCTTCAGTCTCCACCTTGGCACACCCATTTTCCTCAAATTCCCCTCGACGTCATCAAGCCATCATAATGAACTTCCTTCCTTCCTCTTCGGCGCTACAGTCCTAAAAGGACCAGGGCCTCCTCAACCAAGGCTCTCCACTGAGCTCTATCAGGAGCCTTCAGTCTCCACCTTCGCACAACCATTTTCCTCAAATTCCCCTCGACGTCATCAAGCCATCTCATTCTTGGCCTACCTCTTATTCTGACGCCTCTGGGCCTTCCATACAAAAGGCGTTTAGGGAAGCGGTTGTCTACCGTCCTCTCCACATGCCCTAACCAACTTAATCTTCCTTTTTCAATGTATGCAACGATGTCAGCTTCTCCATAAAGGGTAAGCAGTTCTAAGTTGGTGCGGATTCTCCATCTTCCTCCCTCGTTCACAGGACCATATATTTTCCTCAATACTTTCCTTTCCCACACTCTCAAGGCTGTCTGGCTCTCTTGGGTCAGAACCCAGAATTCGCTTCCATAAAGCATTACCGGTCTTATCAGGGTCTTATATATGAGAAGCTTCGCTTTCCTAGAAAGGGATCTGAAACATAATATTTTCTTTAATGTGAACAGGCACCTGCTCCCTGCCGCAATTCTCGCTTTTATGTCCACAAATGTTTCATTCCTTTCTGTGACCAGAGACCCTAATTATTTAAACGACTAGATTTTATCATTTTTTCGATCTTATCATTTTTCTCGTTCGTTAACATTTTTTTCGAGAACCAAACGCTTTAGTCAAAAAACTGCCAGCTGTTTTTGACTGATTTTCACTTAAATTTAAGGCAGTCTGCATTTTACGCATGGCATCGGCTGATACAACGTTTGGTGTAACGTTTTTTTTGAGGTTTTTTAGGCCTAACAGTTACGGGGAGTAACTTACCCCTGGTTTGCGAGAGTTGTATCTTTTCGCCTTCCGCTTCTGATTTTTGTTGTGTTTTTTTTTAACAATCTTGAAGTGAACTGCTCAGCAGTTTTTGAAGACCATTTTTCCGACATAAGGTTTTCTACATTCTCAATGAAATATTGAGAAGTGCACTGGTGATAAATTCCTCTTCTCACTTTGGTCAAGCATTTAGTACACACCATTGTTTTTATTTCTGGCGCAATTTTTCTTTTTCTTCACTCCAATCAAGTTTGTTGAAAATCGATTGCGAACAAAGGTGGCACCTACACTCACATTGGCTTTTATAACTCGACGATCATTGGGATAATTAAAAAGTGACAAACTACTGGCTCTCTCGGTGTTTGAATACAAAAATTTTTTGTATTGTCGAACTTTTTTCGGCTTTTCTTGACAAAATATGCAAATTTTTCCTCTATTAACTTCATGCATACCTTTGCTTTTCGGATCGACCGAAATTATATTAACCATTTAAACCAACTATGAAAAACTCTGAATATTTGAACATAGGAACCAACCTTTGCGAGTACATATGCTAGGCTCTAGTTTAACGATATAACACATGGGCTGAAAAGTCGCGGGCCTAACAAAGAAAACACGGTTTTTAGCTTTATTCATCAACGTAATTTCCATCAAGAACAACGCAATCATTCCAGCGCCGCTCTAACATTTCAATACCACTTTTGTAGAACGATTTATCTTTTGCCTCAAAATAGGCCTCAGTTTCAGCGATAACCTCTTCATTCGAGCGAAATTTCTTACCGGCGAGCATTTTTTTTTTGGTCTGCGAACAGCCAGTAGTCGCTGGGAGCCAAATCTGGCGAATACGGTGGTTGTGGAAGCAATTCATGTAGTTTTGCCATTGTTTTGATTGACTTGTGACATGGTTCTCTGTCTTGATGAAACAAAATGTTTTTCTTTGCCATATGCGATCGTTTCTTTGCAATTTCGGCCTTAAAACGCTCCAATAAGACTGTATAATATTCACTGTTCTTACAAACTCTTCTTTTTTTCTGTTTTTTTAAATTATTACTGCCTCCCTGTCTTCCACCAGACTGACCGATCTATTATTTTCTTTTTAACCCATAGCACCTTTATTTCACATTAAGTTACAAGCGTTTATATTTTGGTTTTCTTATTTGAAATGATTATTTTTTATGTTTCATTTATACTACATATAAAAAGGGAAGGGTGTAGCCCAATAGCATACATATTCTAGAATCTGACGTGAAGATCCAGGGTTCGAAGTCAGCTGATGGACAGTTTTGTCTGCAACTAAAGAACACTGCTCTGAGGCCGGCAGTGCGCTGGAAAAATCTCCGGGCGCTAATGGCTCAGATGTTAACACGCCTTAAATTAAAAAAAAAAAAAATTTTGAAAAGGTTGGTCTTGTATAAACAAGTGGGAAGTTTTATTGCTTAGAAATAGTTAAAAAAAGAAGAAAACAGAGAGTTGTAATAACCTCACAGTGTATCAATAGAATGCAAAACAGCAGTTACGTCTTGGTTCAGCTCAACCTTGAATTTAGATATTTCTCTTGACAAAACGTCAAGATATTAAAAACTAGAATTTGTTTACATTTTGATTTGCATCTGCCGTATCTTAAGGCTCTCTTAAATTTTTCTGTTTTGTTCATAGGTTGTGGCCGTGTTTAAAGTGTACTTGCAATTTTGGTTATGATAATAGGATAAAGTTTGTTGGTTATGAGTGAGCTAAACCCAGTAAAGTTATCTTCCGTCTCAAAATTATTTGGCAGCGGTTTGTTTTTTATGTAGTGGGTTGGTTTGTCTGTTAGTATGTATAGTGTTAAAGTCACTGTTCGTATGGTTGCGCGAGAATTATATTTTAATTTTATTTGACCTTATGTAGTTATACCAGTCTGGGTAAATGTTTGGGTAAGTCAGTATGTATAGTGTTAAAGTCACTGTTCGTGACTCGTGGTTGCGCGAGAATTATATTTTAATTTTATTTGACCTTATGTAGTTATACCAATCTGGGTAAATGTTTGGGTAAGTCAGTATGTATAGTGTTAAAGTCACTGTTTGTGATTCGTGGTTGCGCGAGAATTATATTTTAATTTTATTTGTCCTTATGTAGTTATACCAGTCTGGGTAAATGTTTGGGTAAGTCAGTATAGTGTTTAAGTTGGCCGGAAGTGGGCAGTTCGTCTGTAATATGGCCCCTCCACAGCTGGTCCCTACCGTTCTTGTTCTTGCTGCAGGCCAGGATGATATGATTGGCTTCGGCTGGTTGATTCCCTGTCACAGGATCATATGAGATCTATTTCTATGCCAAAATGTGCCAAACGGTGAGGTGAGTAGTTGTGGTTAAAACTCAGTCTGTCTGCCCATGGCTTAAATGCTACAAACCATGGTTTAACTGGTACGGAGGGTTGTATTGAGCAGTAGAATTTTCCTTTAAGTGTTTGTGAGGATGAGTAAATGTCAGACCATTTTCTGTAACAGGTTTGTTTTTTGAAGTGTTTTAGATTTGAGGGAGTTAGTGGCTCTGTAGGTGTTTCTTGGAGACGGGTGGCCAGTTTCGCGCCGATGTCGGCCTGTTCATTACCACCCAATCCGCAGTGTGCTCTCACCCATACCAGATACACTAATCTACCGATAGAATTTACCTTCTGTAGGAGTGTTAACGTGTCTAGGATCAAAAAGGAAGGGTCACTACCAGATTGTTTTAATTTTCGGAGAGCGCTCATATTGTCGGTCATAATGACAGGGTGCTGAATATTCGCTGACCAGATTTGGGCTAGTCGTTAATGGCTGTGAGTTCGGCTGTAAATATTGAAGATAAGTTGTGAGCTTTAAATTGGGAACAGGGGTCAGATTGGGAATCATAGATTGAACACCTAACACCATTCTGATTTTTAGAACCGTCTGCGTAGAAGTAATTGAATTGAGGAAATTTGGTTTTAAGTTTAGATAGAAAGTTGTGATTACTTAAAGGTTTGGTTCGTATTGGTAAAGATTGGTGAAGATAGGAGTGCTATAGTAGTTAGCAGTGAGGATAGAGTAATCAAAGCAGTATCTTGGAAGTAAGGGAAGTTGATGTAGGGAGGAAGAGAAGTGTGACAGGTCGCAGAATACCTCAACTAGAATTGGAATTTTCTTTGTGGCCCAATATTTTCCTTTAAAACTCTAGTGGATACATCACAATCGTTGGATGGTTATTGACCACTGGCCTGTCCACAATAAAACGCGAAGCTAAAAGCTTCGCTGATTACATGTAAAGTTTGTACATGGTGAGTAGCAAATAAATGGAAAAACAGGAGAAAAAATAGGTCAAAATGGTATTTCTTTCGGTCAATTTATTTATCTTTAATGGTATTTTGTGGTATTTACTTCTCAATACCGTCATGCAGTCACAGGCAGAGAAGAAATGTTAACTGACGTTCAAAGTCATTAGCATTATTTTCTTCCAATAACCATTGATCATGTGCAAAATTAGGTCATGATTGTGCTGAAAACAGTGGCATTCATCCCCACATGGTTTAAACATTATGAGGGTCGTTTGAAAAGTCCGTGCAAAGTCAGAGAGATAGCACCACTGGCGCGTATCGAGGTTATGTTTAGTTAGTAGCATCTCTTGGAAGAACACACACCAAGTTTCAGCCAGATCGGTCTATTTCTTTGTGTTTGGCATTCGTTTGAATCGAGGAAGTCGAGTGATTTTCAAAAAATGGACGAAAAAGAATTTCGTGTGTTGATTAAACACTACTTTATGAAAGGCAAAACGCCTCAGGAGACTAAAGAGAAGCTTGATAAACATTATGGTGACTCTGCACCTTCGATTAGAACAGTTTATAAGTGGTTTCAAAATTTTCGTATTTTGTATGTACTTGCATCTTTAAATGTTATAAAAAGTGCGACTCCATCTTAGCAGTTGTGTAGCCTCGAACGTTTTTTGTTACCTTACTTTCTTCATCAGAAACGTTCTCTTAAGGTGCTAACGTCAAGAAGGCCCCCGCTTAGGAGGCAGTTATCTTTATGGCTGCAGCTAATAAGGAATTACAATACTTTATGTTATAATCTGCTCTTCTTTCCAATTTTACAACTTTTATTACAACGTAAAATTTAAAATGTTATTTAAAAAGAATATTTCGAACTCGCTCTTAAGAGCCGAACCCCTATGCACTCATAAATCGGCAAAGCAAATTGGCTAAGCTAAAATTGTTATTACAATTTTTTTGTTTGTCTGTGGCAGTTTGATTGACATTTTGAGCTCACTTAATGAGGATTAATACAATTTCCTTCTGAAGTTCTGTTGAAACGTTATTTAAATTGAGTTTAATCCAAAATTGTATTTCAAAAGGTTTCTTAATGGCTGATTTATTGGCTTCCTGTCGAAAAATATCTTTCTCTTAAAAAACAAACAACTTTACAGTTAAAACACTCATCCATTTCTTGTTATAATCTAAATATAAAGTTGCCAATGTTACAAATAACTTCTTCCTCAGTATAGATTCAATTTTTTCCCCTTTTTTTTGGCATTGGCTTTCGCCATACAACCAGCTTCATCTAGGTGCTTACTAAACCTTATTCGAACACATTCTCTCAATAAATTACATTCACCCTAATAACTGCATCTAGAAGCTATGTACAACTACACAAGCACGACCATTTCTGTACATTGAGATGCTTCATGATTATTCCCACATTTTCCACATCTTACATTCCCTTTACATTGGTCTTTAAAGTGACCAAATCGTAAACACTGTTTGCATTGTATGACATTTTGAATGTAATGGTGAACTTCGCATCTGACGTAATGTATATGTACGAATTGTGGTAACTGCTGCCCCCTAACCGAGAACAAAGCCGACTGAGTGGGTACGCATTTTGTCTCTTTCGTATCCCTGTCTATAACTTTTCGTTTCAATCTTCTGATTTCTATTAGTTGATATTCAACCCCTAATGGACTCCTTATAACTTCCTTTATTTCCTCTTCTGTTAGAATCTACCCCCCCCCCCAATTACACCCCTTCTCAGCAATAAATACGAGTATCTGGGAATGTAGACTTTGAAATTCTTTTTCTTTAAAATTACGGAACTCAATAATCTGTTTGCAGATACACCATTGTTCATCTCTACTCTCAATCTGTTTATGCCAAGCTTTTTAATTCCGTTGATGTTTTTGGAAATGTCTATATGTTTTTCGTAGAGTAATTTCCCAACTGACATTGGGTGCACCCTCGAAATTCCTTTTTTGTCCTTATTAGTACTTTCCACAATAATATAAAAGGGTCCCAAATCTGTACTTCGTTATTCCATATTTGTATTGTACGCATTTGTACTTTTGTTGCCGTTATTAGTCACATTTGTATATACTTGTTCACTACTTACCTTATTTCCTTCTTGATCGGTACTTACCTGAGTTATTTCCATAGCTACATCCATATCCGGCGGTTCGCCCTACATGCCTCTACTGGTTAAGACCAATCTGCTGTCCGTCCGTTTGCGTTTTCCAGTCATGTTTACCACCTGGTTACGAAAGCGGAAAAGTTTTTCTTTGCCACGAGAACTTACTATCGTTCTGATATTGATTTATACACTAATATTTAATACTGAGTCCCTTCTTGACGACTTATTAGGTAGGTATAAATGTGATTTTTAATGAGCTTTTTAGAATTCTCAAATATCGCTTTGTAATTGTTTGCTAGTGTTACCATAGCAACTGTTCAAAAAGTTTATAATTACTTCTCCTTTTTAATTATTTTTTTATTTATTTACTTTATGATTAAACATTTTAGGGCTTAAAATAAACTTTTATCAATTTAGTAATGATTAAGAAAATGATTCACTTTGTAAGAATATTCATTCAGTTTGGCTTGATGAGAAGTTAATTAAAACTAAAGTTAATGAAGCTCCTCGCTTATCTCTTTGATCTTACTTAGCGACAGTGATTCTTTCATCAAAGAGTCTCATGTTTACTGGGAACTCTCAACAAGTATCTTTGCTTGCTATCATGTTTTCTTCCCTTATAAGTATCTTATAGCTTGATGAATCTATTTTAATTACATCAACAACAATCCCGAATGATCGAATCTTAACAAACAAATTACTTACTCTCTCTCCGCAAAAAAAAAAACAAAAAAAAAACGGATGAATGTAGGATCTGTACGATGCGGTCGCCGGAGGAGAGAAACTACTCTGAGAAGTGTAAGATAAGTTAAAAATGACTTTCCGAATTATTTGTAAGGATGATCATTGTGGGTATTTTCAAGCAATATAAGTTATCAGTTTGGTTAACTGTAACAGCTTCACAGGTTGTTAACTATGGATTAGAACGATTCGCTTCGAGTTACCTACAAAATGTTTTCATCCATATAGTTTAATCTTGTGTATGTTAGCTGTATAGAATAATTAGTAATTCTTTTGTTCAAAAAAAATTCTTCTTAAAGAAATGACGTAGAAATAGTTCTCCTATGTTAGTTGTAAAAGACTTGTTCACTTTTCTGAAAATTTAAAGAAGTTGTTTCTATTTAGACGTCAGCTGACCGGCGTTGGAAGGTTACGCTTGAAATGTTCCTTTAACCAGCGAATAATTCAAACGAAGAAGTGCTGTTTTCTTTTGCGCAATTCGCTGAATTATTTTACTTTTTTTAAATAACGAAAGTCAAGTTTAGACCGGATTGAAAGTACCGTTAGATCAAGGCTTCATGTAAAATTAATTATTTCTTAACCATTCCACTTCACATCATCCTAACTAATTACCATCCTTACATCCTAGTTATTAACTAATAATAAGTATTATGTATTTATATAGTAGATATTATTTATAAATAAAATATCTGTTTAATATTTAGTAAAATTGTATTAAATATAATACACTGAGAGGCAAAAAAAGTGGCCACCCTTCAGTATGTGCATTGATTTTCTATCAATTTCTTATTAACGTCTTCACATACTTTTAGAATAAATAACAGGTGACTTGTAACATATTAGGAATATTAAAGGTAAATAATAACAAATGATTTTTAAGCAATATTCATTGCTTAAAAGGCACGTACTCCATTTTCAAACAATGTTTCTGGCGGGCAGTTTTCATGCTGAACTACTTGATTTCATTTATCCAAATTGGTTTGTTTCTCCAATATATTAATAATTGAATGTTCTCCTTCTTTAACCCTGAGGAACACGATTTTAAAGAAAATAAAAGCCATAGATGCGCAGAATTTCTTTTATTTTATAAAAAAAAAAATAGAAATAAACATTCATTTCGATTACAAATAAATAAAAATATAAATTTGTTTGAAAGACAATCAAATCAATGATATCATAAGATACAAAATTGGCGACAAATATCATACGGTGATGGATTCTGAAGATCGACGATGTGTTGAGCTGGGCCAGAGTTAGTAGAAAATATTCCAGGTGATGCTAGTTTGCCATTTTTACTCCAGTGTCTATTCATCTGGCTTTGTGTAACTTTATCTGCTTCATTTTCCCCATTCATCTTCTGAGCTAGAAATGATCCTCGTTCTCATTCTCCGGGTTCTAATAAATAGGTCTTCATCGTCAATAAGATCTGTGTTTGATTCATCAATGCTTGATTCTGGATCTGAAAGTATTTCATCAGCAATTTCTGTTTTGGATAGTGTCTTCAATATCATCTTTAGACATCTCTTCATGTTTGCCATATTGAATCTAAAAGGCAAATAACTTTATACAAGCAGCAAATAATAATGTTATAAGCTTATAAATTGAAAAAAAAAAAATTATAATTTATTTTATTATTTATAAAATTACGCATACAATCCCACCACTTCACTGCTTCAAAATTAGTATATAACATCAAGTAACAGGTTTTTTTAAAATTATAAATCAATTTATTCACTAATAATAATAATTTTAAGAGAAAAAAGAATACTTACCGTTATTAACATCAATTCATTGCATCACACAATGCGCCAACCTTAATCACAGCAGGTCACAAAACCACCGACGCGTTTTTATTTGTATACAATTTGTTTTCCACTTATTTATGCGTTTACCATTGGTGTACAGCATTGCCAACTGAATGAAAAACTTTAAATAACATATTAAACTGTATGACTATTAGTAACTTCAACTTTTCGAGGTGGGTTAAAAAATATAAATAAAATTAGCATAAAAAGCTAAGCAAAAGGTGGGACAGTTTGGTGTTCTAATCTTTTTTTTCCAACTACTGCTGCGCCAAATTTCTAATTAAAACAGAATTAAATTCCAGAGGAACCTTAAAAATGGCAGAACCCCCCAACGAAAAAAATGATTTTAAATTTTATTTTTATTCCTTTTTTTTCCCTGTTTGTTTAAACTATGACTGCCGCTCTCCCTCTTCCGCCAGGCTGACCAACCTACTACAATCTTCTTTTTAGCCCGTAACAAGTTAACAAAAGAGAATATTTCATGTCTTATAAATTGTATATCAAGGCTTCGTGTATTCAGAAGTGCCATAAAATAATAATCTCAACAAAGAGGAGGATGCTTGAAATTAAATCGCACTACTTAGAAAAAGCTTAATTACGTATTTAATTCAAATATGTATTAAATTTAATGATGTAAATTTTTAATTAAGGCGCAACGGAAGTCGAACGATATTTTTAATTAACCCGCCCTCTTCTAAAAATTGTCTGAATTTTTAGTATTTTATTTTTTTCTATCTTTATCTTCGGCATCCTCAATATGGAGGCGACATTCCTCAAAACCATGACATCTTCGACCTTCTCATTTTCTTCTTCTCACCTCAATGGTACCATCGAGTTTCTTTCAACTGTATGCACACATTGTACCTATTTATGGGCGATTATAACTTTTATTCGGGACATTTTTCCTGGTAAATTCGATTTAGAGGGGAAAGTGAGAGGTAGGCTTTCCCGTAAAGGACCATTTGAATAGAATGTAGTTTTTGTGTCCTACATATTATAAAGGAGAGTTAGATGTGTGGCTGAAATTCAGAGTTTGATGATAATTCTATTCTAAAACCGAAAACACCGTTTTACTGAATGGGTTTTTCAGTTTTCCGAGTTTTCCTTGAAAATAGTCAACATAAATGTTCAACTTTGATTAGAAAAAATTTCCATAAAATTTGATTAATGGCATTTATTTTGAAGAGATTAGACTTCGCTCTAAAGTGTAATTACTGTTTATTGGCTTGACTCCTGAATAAGTTGAATATAAAATGTGCAACTAAATGTCCAAACCTGAAGAAAATGGCCGCCCGGAAGTCTCCTGCTCCCAGTAGGATTCACGATTTAATTTGAACTTTGTATAGTGATTGTAAACATATTAATCTTCAACAAAATTTACAGGAAAGATTTTCCTCGGAAAGAGTGATATTTTCTGTGAGGCAGGAAGATAGATTCCTTCTGAAGTGTCTCAAATGTTCGAAGTTAAGGAAGAGTTGTGAGTTAGAACCTTGCGAGTAGCAGTATGAGAAAAAGTCTCCTGAGTGTACACACCAGATTGATTTGAGCTTATTATTATTGCCAATAAATGTGACAGTTACTTCGAATAGACGAAGGAAATGTACAAAATTTGTAGAAAGCGAAGTTTGCAGCGTATAGAAGCGTGTTGCTAAGTCTAAACTGGAAATATTTAAATAAGATCAGGTTTCCTTAGAAGGTGGTCCACCTCTCCAGCTGTAGTATCAGTCCATCTCCCTCCAGAGCTGGAGTACTAGACATTCTCCAAGTAACTTGAGTATGGCCACGTGAATTTCCCGTTTCTCTTTCGCAATCTAACTCTTGCGGACTCTTTCTTCTATTCATGAATTAGTAAGCGTTCTTCTTCAGTGTAATTTACACTTTTCCTGTGTAATTTATTCTTATTAGGTTGTATTCGAGTCTACTTTGTGTATTTAAAGTAACGGTAATTGACATTTACTATCAACAAAATTTGGAACAGTTACCTACTAACTCCAATGGAGTACCTTACAAAGGAACTAATGCGAACTGAATTTTACTTCCATCTCAAAAATGTTAAATCATGATTATTAATTTTCTCTAATTTTTTTTTTTTTTTAAATTTCTAAGTGACGTGCGAAGGCATTTATTTATTGGAAATGAGGATGTAAGTTGTCTTTTTGTGAGATTAGAGATGTGACATCCTCAGTTCAAGTCCCGCTTGAAGCTAGTTTTTAAATGCTAGAAGAAACTTTTAATTTTAGAGAATATGTTTCTGCCACCGACCATATTGGTAGTCGAGCAAATAAGATTAAGATTCTTATATAACAATTGGTGCTAAGAAACAGTTATTGTAAATTAGGTAAGACGTTGCTTAATAATCAATGAGACATCTAATAAAACCAAGTGAGTGTTCTTGACAGTAGAAATGCCCATTTCTTGAAAGTATAACCGTAATAATGTAAACCCAAAAGAACGGAGTTCCCTGAAAAAAAGGCTTTCTTTGTGTTGAAACTTCAGGGATCCCAATTCAGTCTTACCCCTCCCCAGAGCCAACATGTTGGTGGTTGCCCAGTTTTGCCTTATCTCCTCTCCTTCCTGCAGGCAACCAATCTACAAATTTTTTGGGACGATCTTCTTCTATTCTGCGGATAGGATCATACCATTGAGCAACCTCCTTTCTTAAATGATCATCAATATATCTTCTTGTACCTCCGCAACTTTATTATTTTATCCAGACCATCTTTTTGTCTGCATCTTTCTTTGGATCTCAGAACTGAGTGAACAGTTTCGCATACATACTTGATGTGCCATCAAAATCTCTGGAAAATAAAATAAAAAATATATACATACTGTTTAGTCGTAAAAGAAGCAGTATTAAGTTTAGACCTAGAGTAATGCACCAATTGAAAAATAATAATAAACAAAATTATGTTTGTTGAACAATACTTTAATAGTTTACAAAACTAACTTATTTCAAAAAATTTATTATGAAGTTTTTAGTCTGTTTAACTGAATCTTTGTACCACTTAGTGAGTTGGTTCTAAAGAAATAATCACCTAAATGAACGGTCCAGTTTATCATTATCCTTTATCCTTTCTAGGGGTGCCTAATGAGTGGCCTAGCTTGCCTTCACTCTCTGAACATGGCGGTCTTTTTTTCTTTGTCTTTATTTAAGAATTTTACAACTGTACGTGCAGTAAGTACAGCATGTAAAAAAGATGAACGTACAATAAGTACGTGGGTTGACTTAGCGCCAGCGCACGTACACTGACTTGTTTTCTTGAACGGCGGCCATCCAGTGATGGCAGCCGTAACAGGCCCGTAAGGCGTTAGGGAGTATTACCATCTCTCTGGATAGACGACGCTTGGTATTTAGGTAGTCGCGCGGCCAGCAGTGCCTCAAACGTCTAGGATGGTTTGTGGGAAGATTTCAGGTTGAGAGAGGTTAGATAAGTGGATTTGAATGAGAGGATAGTTTGGAGAGAAATTTTACGTAACGGAGTTTGAATTTGGCGGAAATGAAACTAATTTTCAAGTCGGTATGGAAGGTGAGGTTTGAAATGTAAAAGGGAGTATTGACTAGGTACATAGGATTTTTGGATTGTAAGGATTGAATGCGATTGAGGTTTGTGGGTTTGGTAGTTCAAGTCCATATTGGAGCTACCAGGGTCTTGTATAGTTGTCGTTTGTTTTGTAAAGTGAGTTTGGAGCGTTTTTCAAATAGTTTTTTTACCATTTTGTACCTTAGTTCAATTCAGTTCGTTTAAGTCTAGTATGGGGGTTCCATGTCAAACGTCAAACGTTTGTCCAGGCCTAGTCCCAGGTAACGGACTTGAGAAGCTGCTGGAAAGGAAATTTGTTTCAAATAATTGGCGGGAAGGATTTTTCGGTTTAAGGTGAAGTTAATGTGCTTGGATTTCTGATGATTGACCTTTATTCTCCTCTTCCAATCTTGGCTGAGTCTAAGCCAATTATTTTTCAAAATAACTTTGCTTTTCTTAGTCTTACATAACCTTTATTTCAGCATAAAAAAGGCAGCTTTGATAAGTAATATAATGATTTTGGATTACGTGCTGCGCTTGTAAACGTAGCCTAAATGTTAACGATTAAACCAAAAAGTGGTGCTTTACACAGCTTCCTGCACATGCTCAGTTGTCCATACCAGTAATACTACTGCTTGATTTTCTTGGCTCTTGAAGATCACACTTTTTTTCGAGCTTTATCAAAAGCTCTGTTGAAGCCCTATCAGAGAATTCGTTTTTCAATTTAGGACGTTTCAAGAAATTTCCTCTATCTGGCTAAAATAAAGCGGATTTATTTTAAAAAGGAAGTTAATAATTTTGAGACATTCAATTGATAAAAATGAGACGGAGTTTTACGCATGCGAGAATAAAAACAATGTCAACAGAGATCAAGGTAATAAAATACAAATAGTGTCACAAAACAAAGCGATATTTTATTTATACACCTACAGTTGTTCGATTGGCCACATTAGGCAGTTCTGAAGTCATCTCCCCACTTCTCCCAAAGAGTAATTTTTCTTTTTGTACTTTCCCGCTGACCAGTTTCAGGTCCAGTTTTCTTACTTTATTTTATCGCTTTTTACATCACTATCGAACATATTAAAAAGCAATAAAAGCAACTTTAATTTATGTACAAACATTCGTGTCCATTAGTGTGATGTATCAATATATTTTATACTGAAATATATTAAAATGTTTTTAGGAAACAAGATGAGTTCTTACTTTTTATTTTGGTCCATAAGGATTTTTTTTAAAAATAAGCTGTTAAGATAAAGAACGCATATAAAACGTACAAAAAACGAGGAATTCATCTACAATATTCTTTGAACCACTAATGGAAAGAATGTAGCAAAAGAAGCATCAAAGTGGGTTGCTTTGTTAGAAGTTTCTGCCAACGCTGCAGCACTGTATTGTTTATGAGCAGGATAGTAACGCTTTTAGAAGAGAATTCTAATGTATACAACTCGTCAGTTTTCATTTCGTCTAATATGAAGTTATTAATTCTAATCGTGACGTATTTTTACTTGCACTTCCTAATGGAAGAGAAGGTGATCCAAATTTGGGGTTTTGGTTAGAGCAAATATCCCTTTCCACAAACTTAAAAACTGGTAGAAGTACTGAGCAAGAACAAAGGGTGGGAGACCATCTGCCAGATTTCTGATATTATCAGTGGAACAGAAGTCACCTCAGAACATCGTGTACCCTTTACAACCAACGAGATAACTTCTTTCAGCAAGGCACCTATAACATCTGTAGATGTTGAACGATCTTTTAGTCGTTACAAGTCCATCTTACGCCCAGATCGTCTTCACTTTACGTTCCAACATTTGAAATTTCATGTGGTTGCAAACAATTTCGAAGAGTGAAGTTTTCAAAATTGAAAATTTATCACATCTTTTTATAAATAGTAAAAATGTTCTTTGTTGTATAAATCATTATAACTTGTAAAAACAAATTATTTTGTTCCTAATAAATTATTATAAATTGTAAAAATGTTCTTTTCTTGTATAAATAATTATAACTTGCCCCTCCCAAAAAAATTCCATTTTCATAAAAAAAAATGTCCATTTTACTTAAATATTCCAGAAAATATTTTAAGAAAATCACATATTTTCCACATAATTGACGAAAATAAATGCATATTTTAGTTAAATATTTGGCATTTTTAAATACATAAAAATCCGTTCCTTACTTATAATAATATACATTTCTATAGCAAGAGTTTGGCTTATGCTAGTAATAAATGATAAAATAATAAATATATTTTTTTTGCAAAAGTACTAGTATTTCTGCAAAACGGGAATCGAGAAGTAGACAGAATATTATGAAATGATTTTGGGGAATATTGAGGTGCGGTCAATCAATTCACTAACAAATTTTGTTTCTACATACCAACGTTTCGGTAAATATATTACCTTCTTCAGGGTATTGTAAAATTTGTGGAGTTTAATGTTAAGCTACATCATCATAACTATGGTGAATTCAACTGCACAAATTTTACAACACCCTGAGTAGGTAATATATTTACCGAAACGTTGGTATGGAGAAACAAAATTTGACCGCACCTCAATATTCCCCAAAAATCATCAATTATCAACGGTCGAAAACCAAAACTATCATTATTATGTAATGTTACTGAAAAGAGCGTTTTTTTTTTTGTTTTTTTTTTTGTAAAATTTGTAGCCTTGTTGGTAGTATTGAAAGTCAACATTTATTCAATCTTACAGAAAGTTTTTAGTAAATTTGCAAAAACTGCACCGAATCTCAGTAACTTTAAAGAGTAGATATGTTTTAATTTTGTCACCTCTGAAGACACCAGCTTCTTGACCTACCATAGCTATTACCTAGGACCATCTTAGTTACCTTGAAATTGAAGTGTGTGTTTAAATCGAGATGCTTTTAAAACAAAAGTTATTAAATTTATTTATAGACTAAATTCCTCAAGATTATCAAAAAATTAGTAAAAGTGTCAACAATTAAATCTCCTTAGTACTTATAAATTGAACTTTTACAAAATTACTAAAATCGGTCCGAGAACTGATTAATCGTTGAAAATTTCAGTAACATTGTTTCATTATCTGTATAAGTGACTACTTATAATAATATTGTAAGGTCGAGACCCGCAGAGCTAAGATTGTGGTACTGGGTTCGATTTCCGGTTTGGGTATTGGATTTTATTTAATTGTTAATATGAGAAAGCATGGTCGCCTCCGTTCACGACATCTAATTTGATATTTGGTCCTAGAGCCCTTTGTTTTTATAAGATTAAAACTAGTGAGACGCGGACCTATGGCTCCACAGCCAAAAAGAGGATCTAGTAGAAGAAACCTCCCCTACTAAATAGGTTGAGGACTTTCCCTACTAGTTCTTTGGTTCTAATATCTCCTTTGGTCTCAAAGAGAAAGGTTTCATAGTGCAACCACTCGATTTCATTTGACACAAGTGAGAGGCCGTTTCCTCCTCTTTTAGACATTGTCTATATAAAGTTAGCATAGATCAAAAATTGGAAAGTCGTAGAAAGAAAATTAGAATATTTTGGAAAAGTCAACTGACTATTAGAAGTTAATCGATTTTTTAGCTGCTCTTTGGGGGTTTTATTGAAAATGGTTTCATCGATTTCCTTTAAACTCAAAATGTGTTTCTTAAGGCAGTTCTGGGAAGTGGTGGGGTTTAGCTTCCTCTACAGTTGCACTCTAGTGTCTAGAAAATCGTATTTGTTCGTGCCAAATTTTTTTTTTAGAAAAACGAGGAGCTCAAGTAAATGTGATATGATAAACATGAACGTGTACGTGCATTAGAGACTTGTGAATGCTTTAACAGAGACAATCTAGAAAAACTAGTCGGTAAATGAATTGCGCTCGAAGCCTTCATGACATTCGCATCGGTGGCATTAACCAGAATAAAGGTTTGATTAGATGGAGAGATTGATTTGTTTTTTATAACGTCTGCAGTTGGCTTGGGATTTAGTTTCGGGATTTTTAGAGGTTTCCATGTACTGTCTGAACTAATTACTGTAGATTTAGGTCTCTTCAATTGTATGTATTGTAAATAGTCTAGAATCTAAATTATAATAATTTTTTAAAACTACTCCAACTTTTGTTTAAATTATTTTCGCTGAAAATTGATTTGACGATGGCCTACAAGCTTCTCTCTGAGCGTTTGTACTGTTAGAACAAGAAAATTTTAATGTTAGTGGCGATTGAATTTGTTGCTGAATTTTCTATTTGCTGGAAACCAAGAATTGAATTTAACTCACCTACAACCATAAAAATAGTGGGAAGTCAAAACTATTAGAGGTGTTTCCTTTGAATAATTACTTTCCACAATTGAATATGTTATTCACTTAAATTTGCAAATATTGCTTAATGTTTATTATTGAAACATATTTCGATGAGAGTGGCTAAGAAAGGAAAGAGAGAGACCATTTGTCCTTGAATAATGTGCCGATAAATAATGCTATTTCTTGCATTAAACCCCCACCAGCCCTGATAGAACTGTTTGTTAGTTCAGTGTGTTTGTAGCTAACAAAGTTTGCTTGATTGAATCTATAGGAGCTATTGTGTTAAGACTTGCACAATTATATTTAACAAAGTACGTTTATTGTTACGAATTCTCTCTCCTATTACCTTTTGATTTCCTACTTAGTGATTACTAATTACCTATTGATTGCGTTAATGTGCACTTTAGACTTTTCGCGTTCTTTCTCCTAAAAGCTTTAATTAAAATTAGCAAGCCGTCTTAGATTATTCCAGTTTTCACATTGGTTGCTGATTATTGCCAAAGAACTTTTAGTTCTGTTTATTAGTATACTTTGAGGTTCTCAGGTTCCCTGAAAGGAATCATTTCAGAGTAATGTCAACAATTACATTACAAAATTCGGAGTTTAAAGAAAAGTTAGAACTTAATTATAGTATGGGTGAGCGAGCTAAATTAGTATGTTCCTTTTAATTATTCTGTAAAAACCCTAAAGAAGGCAATAAATTTTGTAAATTACAAATATTGTAATAATAATAGTAATAAGCTTTATTTAAATTAAATTATTCTAATTACAATATTTAAACGTTTAGATAACTAAAGCAATACAACAATATTAGCCGTCTGCTGGGGGTTTGGTGCCTAATTCAGGAAATTTGATACTGAATCTCAATTGTATCGCATCAAAAGGAATACAAAATGACCAAAGAAATAAATACAATCAAAATTACAGATACAGAAAGCAGAAATACAAAATCTGAAACTATAAATAAGCATTCTGTACTTGTACAATATATAAATGAAACCATTTGCATATTCAGGGTGACCAAAGTTATAAGCTCCACCCACATTTTTTTCTTAACGGCGGGAAATTTCGAAAAAATAAAAAACACGTATTTAATCATTTTTAGTCTAGTTTATTTTCAGTGATTGAGCCATTTTTTTAAACCCTTGTATCTCGAGATACAGCATCCAACTTTTGTTTTTCAAATGGAACGTTATATTTTTTTTTGCGTATTTTTATAGTATTTGAGCTTCTAAAAAAACCAAAAAATTTTTTTAAATCAGTTAGGTTTTTCAAAAGTTATGGTAATTTAAAATATGAAAAACAAATTTCAGTTTATTGTCAAAATTACGTTATTTTTTTTTAAAGAATCTGTTCAAACTGGACACAATCAACGGATAGGCAAGCCAAAACTCTGGACTCCCACGCTTTGCTTGTAGCAGCACTTATAGTGGCGAAGTCAAGATCTAGGCAGGCTAGAGTTATTCGACGTTCAGGTGGTTTATTCAAAAAACGTTTTGGTGTGGAGTTTTAGGAAATCAACTAATCGGCCCATACTTCTACAGAGAGAACTTAACTGATGCTAGGTATCTGATTTTTTTTTTTAGAGACATTTTGCCAGTTCTGCTTGAAGATGTTCCTCTACAACGTCGGCTAGATATGTATTTTCAACAAGATGGTTGCCCGGCACATAATGAGAGAGTGGTTCCAGGTTACCTGGACAGAAATTTCCATGAAAAGTGCTTAGGGACTCATTGTCCTATCCAATGGCCACTTCGATCTCCGGACTTGACCCCAATGGACTATTTTTTTGTGGTGATATCAAAAAAATAAAGTGTACAGTAACCTTAATCCCGTGGCTTTAGTCGATGATCTGAAACGTCGAGTAACTCTAGCCTGCCTAGATCTTGACTTCGCCACCATAAGTGCTGCTACAAGCAGAGCGTGGGAGTCCAGAGTTTTGGCTTGCCTATCCGTTGGTTGTGCCCAGTTTGTGCAGATTCTTTTAAAAAAATAACGTAATTTTGACAGTAAACTGAAAATTGTTTTTCATATTTTAAATTACCATAACTTTTGAAAAACCTAACCGATTTCAAAAAAAATTTTTGTTGTTGTTTTTAGGAGCTCAAATACTACAAAAATATGCAACAAAAAATATAACGTTCCATTTGAAAAACAAAAGTTGGATGCTGTATCTCGAGATACAAGGGTTTAAAAAGATGGGTCAATCATTGAAAATAAACTAGAATAAAAATGATTGAATACGTGTTTTTTATTTTTTCGAAATTTCCCGCCGTTAAAAAAAAAAGTGGGTGGAGCATATAACTCTGGTCACCCTGTATATACTCGAATTACATTGTGTGCTCTCTTTATCACAATCATTTGTAGTGCTTAAACAAATATTGATGCTACAAAAGGGTTTCTTTATTTTGGGTAATTAAGACTGCTACTCGTTATATAAAGAATAATACATAAAGGTAATTCGGTTGAGAACAAAACCATTGCACTAGAATAAATATTACTCACAACCTCGTTTCCTCTGATTATAATCCAAAATTTTTATTGTGGATTAAAAAACTCTAAGATGACTAAATAAAAAATCGAAATGGGACTAGGGTGAAGGGACCGGTAATTGACAGCTTAAGAGAAAATTACGAGTTTCGGATAGAATAACTTCCGTTATTTTGGCTCCAGGTGTGGGTTGAAATCACAAGCCATTTGAAAAACTCACAGGTCTACATCAACAGTTTCATTAAATTGGTAACGTTCTCCATAAGCCGTCCAAAAAATTGGACGATCCTTGGTCATCTATGTCCGATGAGTTCACTGATGGCTGCCATTCATCCCCACTGTCGCTTGTTGGGGGACAATTCACCTTTGGTCTCTTAGGTTTCTACCTAATCTTTTGCACTTGACACTTAGATTTATTCTGAGCTTTTTTTTTTGTTACCTTTGCCTTCGCCTTATTTTCCCTGTCAATTATCTTCTGTTTCTTCTTTCTTGAGTTGACGTTCTTCCATTCTCTTTTGCTTAGCCTCTTCTGCTGCATGCTTCTGCTTGATCTTAGTTGTATGGTACACTTGCCATTGCTCGGATATCACAACTGATGGTATTTGGACTTTTGTGCTGGTTCTTTTACGACCGAGAACTGGTGCAGAAGGTCATATTAATGAGTTTTTAAAGAGACTGAGGAGGTTTGATTTAATTGCCTAAACACTGAAGACACTCGCAGATGTGGATGGTTGTGGCTCGAATCGTGACTGAGATTGCTCATAGTTTTCTGGGGGTTGTTCATAATTTTCGGGAGGTTGTTGGTTGTTATTGGGGAGTTGTTGGAAGTTTTACTATTTATTTTATGTTGCCGATTTTTATTCTTAGTTATCTACGTATCTTATCATTGTCACAGGAAGTCAATCACTGTTCAAAATCTTACTATCTTACTGTTCAAAAGCCAATAGATTTCCTACGGTACGAAAAATCAACAACAAACAAAACATCCGATTTCGGTAAAGAGAGATCTAAATCTCAGATCAACATACAAGACAGATGATTGGCAATGTGCAAATCGTTTAAATGCATAACGAGGCCTGTAATTTCTAATTCTGATGTATAAAACCCGAAATAATTTCAAACTTTTTAAATTCATCTCAGTTCCTGAGGGTCATTTAGATATATCCAATTCAAATTCAACCGCTTTGGCTCAATTGAAAGCTGATGCAGAGTCGGAAGTCACTCGTAACATCCAAAAATTTCAATTTATGCAATCCGTATTATTATTATTTTTATGAACGTGAAATTTTATGAGTTGCTGATGTTTTTAGAACTCTTTTTCTCTTAACTTTAACTCAGTATGCTTTATTGAAATATATTAGTATGGTTTAATTTTTTAAGAAAAGAGAAAGCAATGCATTCTCGTCAAACTTGAGCCTTCAATGTTTTAATTGCCCATGCGAAACAAAGAGTGTTCTTATAATTCTTGGCATGCTAATGAAAATCGAAATGTCCCAGTAAGTTCAAGCAGAGTCCTGGCTACTGTCACGGGATATGAAAAGAACATCAATATTAGAAATTCTAATAAAACATGACCGCTTGCTGGATTACGTCACGAGCTGTTTCAAGGCCTCACTAGATATTAATAGCGCATTGATAGTCAGTACACCAAAAATTAATTAGTATTCTGGTCAGCTCGGTCAGTCGAAGAAGTTTGTTTGTTTGTATCGGGTAACCTCCCTCTTCTTCCAAATTACATTGGGCACCTTCCAAATTCTTCATTGGACTTTCACTCTTGTAATCAACCCTTATACAAATGTCCTACCAAACAGTATTTAAAAAAATTAATATAATTTCCTCCGTGGCCTTCTGTACTGAAGCAGTTAGCCATTATTACTGCTATTTTGATAACTATTTGACTGGCAATTGTTGATTTTGTCATTTATTTAGTAAGTACGAGGGTCGTTTGAAAAGTCCGTGCAAAGTCAGAGAGATAGCACTACTGGCGCGTATCGAGGTTATGTTTAGTTAGTAGCATCTCTTGGAAAAACACACACCAAGTTTCAGCGAGATCGGTCTATTTCTTTGTGTTTGGCATTCGTTTGAATCGAGGAAGTCGAGTGATTTTCAAAGAATGGACGAAAAATAATTTCGTGTGTTGATTAAACACTACTTTATGAAAGGCAAAACGTCTCAGGAGACTAAAGAGAAGCTTGATAAACATTATGGTGACTCTGCACCTTCGATTAGAACAGTTTATAAGTGGTTTCAAAATTTTCGGAGTGGCCATATGGGCACAAGTGACGCTGAACGTTCTGGACGCCCTGTTGAGGTTACTACTCCAGAAATCATTGATAAAATCCATGATATGGTGATGGATGACAGAAGAGTGAAGGTGCGTGAGATTGCTAGTGCTGTGGGCATCTCGAATGAACGGGTACATAATATTTTGCATCAACATTTGGACATGACAAAGCTATCCGCAAGATGGGTGCCGCGATTGCTCACGCTTGACCAAAAACGAAATCGTGTGAAGTGTTGCAAGGACGGTTTGCAGCTGTTCCAGAAGAATCCGTAGGACTTTAAGCGTCGTTTCGTCACTGTGGATGAAACATGGATACATCACGACACTCCTGAGGCCAAAGAACAATCTAAACAATGGGTTACCAAGGGGGAATCTGCGCCAAAAAAGGCGAAGACCGTTCCTTCGGCCGGAAAGATTATGGCGACTGTCTTTTGGGATTCGCTAAGAATAATCCTCATCAACTATCTGGAAAAGGGTAAAACTATTACAGGTGCATATTATTCATCGTTATTGGACCGTTTGAAAGCCGAGTTGCAAAAAAAACGCCCACGATTGGCCCACAAAAAAGTCCTTTTCCATCACGACAACGCACCAGCTCACACCTCAGCAGTTGTGGTCACAAAATTATTGGAAATAGGGTTCCAACTCGTTTCACATCCCCCCTATTCTCCAGACTTGGCTCCCTCGGACTACTTGTTCCCCAATATGAAGAAATGGCTGGCGGGAAAAAGATTTTATTCAAACGAGGTGATTGCAGAAACGAATGGCTATTTTTCAGACTTGGACAAATCCTATTATTCGGAAGGGATCAACAAACTAGAGCAGCGTTGGACGAAGTGTATAAGCCTAAAAGGAGACTATGTTGAAAAATAAAAATGGTTTACCCCAAAAAATTAAGTAGTTTTTATTTTTGCACGGACTTTTCAAACGACCCTCGTATATATCTCTTTTTAATTTATTTATTTATTTTTCTTTCTTTTTTTCATTGTTTGTCCTTAACACTGTTCTGTGTGGTTTTGTATATGTACGTATGTATTATTGACTATTATAGTGTGATGTTGTTCGTCTTTATGTATGTGTACAAGTCCAAGTATATGTCGTCTTTGTTGTGCACCAAGATGGTGTGTAAGTTTAGTGGTAGTGGGCAATTAGTCCTTGCTAGCGCCCTCCACAGTTGATCCCTACCGCGAGTGTATTTCTTACAGGCTAATAATAGATTGTTGGAGTCGGCTATGGATTCATGATCGCAAGAACAAACTGTATCTATTGTGATTCCTATGCAGGCTAGGTGGAGTGGAGAATAGTTATACTTAAATCTAAGTCTGTTTATTGTGGGGTAGAATTTTCTATTTCCAGAGTAATTATTGTACCAAGGTTTTAGCGGTATAACAGTTTCTATGGATCTGTAGAATTTACCTTTGAGAGCTGATGATTTTACGTAACTTTCTTCCCACTTTTGAAAGCATAACTGTTTAAAATAGTTTTTAACATCCGATGTAGACTATGTATTTATGTACGGAGACTGTAATAGAGTGGCCTAATATAATTTTATAAGTAATATAAACAGTATTAAATATTATATATGTTTATGAATTTCTCTTACTGTACTAGGTAGGAGAAAGTGTGGCGATAGCGTCATATTTTCGAGATGAATAACGATTTAGAGGACCCCCAGAGTCCAAAAATTGGTTTTTACACATTTGTCTGATAGTGTTTGTCCGCCTTTGGAGTGGTCAGCTGTGAAAATGGTGAAAATAATTTTTGATTTGCTCGTATTGGGATGTTTCTTGTTTGTGTGCTTGCTAAGCATCCCAACGCGTACGAAACTCTCGTCCAAACATTAGCTTTGCCGGTGTTTCTCCGACGTTCTGTAGTGATACAGGTATCTACTCACAGAAGTCTCTAAGTTTGCCTTTCCTTTGCTCCCGACCATTAGTTTCTTTATGCCGAGTTTAAAAGATTTTTACTGAATTTTCTGTCGCTCCATTGCTAGCAGGGTGTAACTGAGTTGATCGTACGTGCTTTATTCCATTAATAGAGCATGCATGGGTTCGAATCCCATCCTCGTCGCCAGTGTAATAACTCTACTATTACAACAGAAAGAACTCTAGAATTGCTCCAGATGTTCTTTATTCGGTTCTTATACAATCTAGATTTACAACTCAATTTAACATACGTTTTTATAACACGTTGCAATTAATTAACTATATTACATGGATCATGTTTAGTCGTTTATTTACAATTTAAAAACAGTTGTACAAATATATACAGGGTGTCCCAAGCTATATGGATAACGACTTTTTCTCGGAAACTAAGATAGCTAGAAAAAAACTAAAAAATACGTGTTCCCTTAGTTTTTTGTTAGGAATCCAAATTTACTTGGTATTTTTTTTTCGGTGCTTCCAGAAGCGAGATATAGGCACCAACTTCATTTTTTCAAATGGGAAGGTGCGGTTTTTATTTCAGAAATAGATTCCTCTATTTTTTTAAAGACAAATTTACTTGAACTGTTTTTTTCTGTGAGCGATATTTTAGAAGTTATGAATGAAAACATGATTCTTATAAGAAATGTCAAAATGATAATATTATAACGGTTTTTTGATGGAATAAGAAGAAAAGTACTATTTTATTATAAATTTTACTACTCATTAATATTACAGATCATGCTCGAACAGGCCTCCACCATTAGAGATGCATAGACATGCTCTTTCCTGCCAAAGAAATAGATTCGAATTTAACCGAGTTACTGGCATCTATTATTCTCTGCTTTAGTTCATCTACAGATGCCATCCCGGCTTGATTCTGATACACCTAGATTTAGAAATGCTTTTAGGTAAGCAGAAATAAGGAAAGAAAGAAAAAAGTTATGAATAATCACCTTGTTTTTCAGATATCCCCAAAGGAAATAGTCCATAGGAGTCAAATCCGATGAGAGAGGTGGCCACTGAATCGCCCCCCGTGTCGATATAACACCATCAGGCATGTAAAGAGATATCTCGATAGGCAATTTGATGGGCGATGAGTGAACTTAAGTTGTCTACAATACCTCTTACATACGGGTAGAGACTATGTGTACAGGAAGTTACAAAGTTTTCCGTAGCATTGAAGATAGATGTAGGCACGCTGGCAACATCAAGTGCTGCATGCATGTAATCTATGGGTGTCCACCGGGGATATGACCCAACTAACCTTAAGCATTTGTTTTGGACTCTGTGACTTCCCGTAGTTGGTGCAACAAGTATTGGAGTTTGATGAAATGTTGAGTAGCTAAACGGTGATAGATGAAAGCCCTAAGTGTCCTTACTACATTTTCTATCTATGCTTATTACCGACCCTTTAAGTTACCAAATAAACACAATTAAAAATTTAATGAAAGGTCAACAAAATTTTGATGAGTTTAACTTAATAATTCTTAATGATTTACTTTACTCTGATTGAAGAGAGCCATATACTTATTAAATGCATAGAGAAATCTATGTAATGATCAGAAACCAAAAAAATGAATAAATAAAAATTAGAATAGGCGGCAATAGCAAACATCCTTGGATTGCAGTAAGTCTTACAATTCTCTGCAATATTTACTTCGTTCTGCGCAGAATGTAATGGACTGGAAGTTGGAGTAGTTCGATGAAGTAGTCTATTGTTCTAGAACAGTTCTTGCTTATAAAAATTTACTTAACATACGCGACCGCCGTTATTTTAAGCAGTAATGGAAAAGAACAGGCAGGGCATTGATTCCTTCCCTCCATAGGGCTGTAGTTGAGCACAAAGTGCTCTATCATAACCGATACTAGCTTTGACAACTAGTGCTGCACGAGACCGAGACGAGGCGAGACTTTATGCAGTCTCGATCTCGGTCTCGGTCTCGGTCGCTCAAATCTCGGTCTCGGTCTCGTCGAGATATCTCGGTCTCGGTCTCGTCGAGATATCTCGGTCTCGGTCTCAGTTTTTTTGAATTTTTGTTAAGGTATTAAAAGTGGATTGCTACAGAGTTGGGCACTGATTAAAAAAACAATTAAATTCTAAATTTAATTGATTAAATTTATTTTTAATTTTAATCAGAATTTAATCGGCGAATTTAATCGTAATTTTAATCATATGACAATTATTTAATCAATTAAATTTCAGATATAATCGTTAATCAAACTAATTTAATCAAACTAAAAAAATTATGATTAAATCTGAGAATTAAATTGAACTTTAATTTTAATCACCGAATTAGTTCAATTTCAATCGTTAATCAAACTAATTTAATCATCCACTTTTATGACTTTTCAACCAATGGTTCGAACCACGTTTTGGCGAGGCCAATTTCCTGAGCGTCTTCAATAAATACTTTTCGGTTAATTTTTGAAGACTTGGACTTCTTCACAAGCATATGACTCTCAAGACTTATACAGGACCACCTTGCACTCACTTCTAACCATGTTTACCACTCACAAGAGTTATTTAGGACCACCTTGCACTCACTTCTTACCATGTTTACCACTCACAAGAGTTAGATAGGACCACCTTGCACTCACTTCTAACCATGTTTACCACTCACAAGAGTTAGAAAGGACCACCTTGCACTCACTTCTAACCATCTTTACCACTCACAAGAGTTAGATAGGACCACCATGCTCTAACATTTAACCATGTTTACCACTCACACGAGTTAGATAGGACCACCTTGCACTCACTTCTAACCATGTTTCCACTCAAAAGAGTTATTTAGGACCACCTTGCACTCACTTCATACCATGTTTACCACTCACAAGAGTTAGAAAGGACCACCTTGCACTCACTTCTAACCATCTTTACCACTCACAAGAGTTAGATAGGACCACCATGCTCTAACATTTAACCATGTTTACCACTCACACGAGTTAGATAGGACCACCTTGCACTCACTTCTAACCATGTTTCCACTCAAAAGAGTTATTTAGGACCACCTTGCACTCACTTCTAACCATGTTTACCACTCACAAGAGTTATTTAAGACCACCTAGCACTCACTTCTTACCATGTTTACCACTCACAACAGTTATTTAGGACCACCTAGCACTCACTTCTAACCATGTTTACCACTCACAAGAGTTAGATAGGACCACTTTGGACTCACTTTTAACCATTTTTACCACTCACAAGAGTTAGATAGGACCACCATGCTCTAACATTTAACCATGTTTACCACTCACACGAGTTAGATAGGACCACCTTGCACTCACTTCTAACCATGTTTCCACTCAAAAGAGTTATTTAGGACCACCTTGCACTCACTTCATACCATGTTTACCACTCACAAGAGTTAGAAAGGACCACCTTGCACTCACTTCTAACCATCTTTACCACTCACAAGAGTTAGATAGGACCACCATGCTCTAACATTTAACCATGTTTACCACTCACACGAGTTAGATAGGACCACCTTGCACTCACTTCTAACCATGTTTCCACTCAAAAGAGTTATTTAGGACCACCTTGCACTCACTTCTAACCATGTTTACCACTCACAAGAGTTATTTAAGACCACCTAGCACTCACTTCTTACCATGTTTACCACTCACAACAGTTATTTAGGACCACCTAGCACTCACTTCTAACCATGTTTACCACTCACAAGAGTTAGATAGGACCACTTTGGACTCACTTTTAACCATTTTTACCACTTACTAGATTTATATAGGACCAACTTGCACTCATATTTAACCTTGTTGGAGACTGTCTAGACCTATTTTCCGGAGATGGTGAAGGTTCCCTCGGTTATTTGTACGATATGCCGTTGCCAGAGAATACTTATAATATTCTCGCTAAATATCCAGCACTTAAAAAGTTAAGCATTTGTTTTTTTGAAAAGAAGGGACTCAAGAATGAGCAGTTAATAACATATCTAAATGGTTATCTTAAACTATAATTTTGTATAAATATTGTGAAATTTTTTTTCGCAATTATCTCATTCAGTTTTGTGATGTTTAAGTATTTTATTGTAGGCATCAATCCCACGGATGGTCTTGTGGGCCCAGTATTTATTCATTTTGCTGGAAATAAAAGGCTTTATTATTATTACTATTATTACTTTAATGCAAGTTTCTCTTAGAAAAAGTAAAAATAAATAATTAACATTTAAAGAGCTTATTTATTAATACACTCTAAGAACACATATTTAAAGTAAATAAATTGGGATATAATTTGACAAAAGAAAAATTGCATATAACCTTGAAATAAATACAATTCAATCCGGCATATAATGAGAATCTGTATCAAAAAAATTTATCCCCTAGTTGCATATTTGCTTTAAGCAGCACCCTTTTTTCAAAAGTTTTGTCACTTAGTTTATTGGATTTGGGCTTATTTGTCATAGAAGCATACGAAAAAAGTCTCTCCACAGGAGCAGCTGATGGTAATGGGGTGTTAAATTTTATAAACACTTTCTTAATTTCTGGATATCTTTCCAGCATTAGCAAATTTTCGTCTGAATCATTAAAAAAATATACGATTTGTATGTCAGCAGTTGGGGAAGAAAGTGTTTGATTTGGAGAGCCAAAGTCAAAGAAATCATTGAATGATTCGATCCCATTAAATTGTTGAAGTCCATTTTTATTAGCGGAATTTTTAGTTAAAGTTACTTCTACTTGGACAGCTTCTTTAAAAAGACGTAAAAGACGATCGTGCCATTCTGTTAATACACAAGATAACCATTTGTTTTTGAAACGGGGGTTGCTTAAGGCCGCAACAACAGCAATTTCGCTTTCAGCAGAAGTGAATTCAAAAAATTTCTTAAATCGAGTGTTTAGCGACAAGAGCAGCGCTTCAGGTAATGGACTACAAAATACCCATTCTCGTTCTGACAACCTCTGCATTTTTTTTTTTAAAGATAGGAGGCAAGGAAGAGCAGTACCGTAGTAGGTGTAATGCTCTCCCTGCATAACGTCCAACGCTTCCGCAAATGGCGTTGTGCAGTCCACATATTCTTGTAAGTAAATGTACTCATCTTCTTTAAGAGGATCCTTAATATTGAGTGCTTTAAATAAAGCGGCATTTTTGTCTTTTATTTTTAAAATTTGTTTTAATGAGTCATTTAGACTATTCCATCTGGTCTCCCCAGGTTTACTTAGAGTGTGTCCTAATAGATTTAATATGATTTCTGAAGTTTTTGGCCTATTAGTTGCCTCCATAATATATTGCATTTTCTTATGGTGTTAAAATGAATTTTGGAAAGCTCTTTATTAGACTTAAGTAACTTTTCAACATCTGCAGAAACGCACAGACAAATGGTATGTGCACAACACCTCATATGGTTTGGCAGCTCAACATGATCACTATCTTCATCTTCGCTTTCCTCCCCTGTGTCTGTTTCCGTTTCGTCGGTTCCTTCACATCCAGTACAATCCTCTTCAACTATATTTATGTTCTGGGTGTTAACTCCAAACTCTGAATGCTTTTACAAAACTACTTGCATTATCTGTAACCGTTGCTATTACTTTTTGATGGTTGAGGCCGAATTCTGAATTAATATCACTTAAAAGCTTCGCAATCCTATCAAAAGTGTGATCATTTTTAAACCTCCTACAAGCTATTGCCACAGATTTCCGTCTCAAATTTTGCTCCTCAATCTAGTGCGCCGTTACTCCCAGAAAACTTCTATTTTTCCCGGACCAAATATCTGCAGTAGTGCATACGAACTTGGCCATTTTTAAAAATTCTTTAATTTTTAAAATTTGCGTGTCAAAAAATGCATCCACCCGACGGCATAATGTTCTTCTACTAATTACTTCACTATCTTCTTCTGACCCTCTGAGGTTGTTTATGAGGTTGATAAAGTAAGGGTCCTCAACTACCCTTAGTGGGACCATAGAGTGAAGGATAAACTTAAAAATTAGATCTTCACAGTTTTTTTCTTTACTGTTGGAAATTTTGTCAGTGAGGGAAGATTTCCTTCGATTATTTATGTGTTTTTTGAAACCCTCGGCTGCAAGGTCACCATGTTTTCTTTTTAAATGTGACAAAAAATTTGATGTACCATTTTTGTATCCTTTTATTTTTACTTCCTTTGGTTCACATTGATTACAAGTCGCAACTATCTTCCCTTCTTCTTCACTTCTTCCTTCGCAGTGTATCAATTTGAAGAACTCTCCATCAACCGCTTTAAAAATTACCTCTTTTTGCTGGTCAAACGGTGCCCCAATTTCAGGGTCTGAAAATGGGAGTTGTGTGAAAGATGTGGAAAAAGAATCCGGTGAATTTTCTGAACTTTTAAACATTATGCCACAAGTAAGAAACAAACAAAAAGTTAATAGAAACGTTTTTAATAACACTAAGTTTAACTAATAACTACACCAAATTCAAAAATAATTGTTATAATTCAAAAAAAAATATTACAATTTTTTATTTTAAGCACTTTGCAATATACTCAACACAGCTGTATAAAAAAAACACAATCACAAGAAAAAATGAAGCTTGTGATTGTGTTTCTTTTTACACAATACTTGGTTATTGTTTTAAAAGCTTTTTGAATAGCATTACAATGAAGGAAAAAGTGTGCCGTAAGGGAATATTTAGTGTGTTATAAGTAGGGAACGGATTCGTATGTATTTAAATATATTTTTCTAGGCAATTTACAGACGTTTTTCAACTAGAAGTATTCATACTGACACTTTTTAAGCCGTTTGAGTCTACTTTTATTTCGCATATTTCCACATATTTGGATGTTATCGCATATTTATACATATTTGATTAAAATAAATAAATATTTCTACATATTTAATCAAAATATGTACATATTTTTTCATATTTTTCATTTTGGGCATATTTTCATAATTGGGAGGTGGTTGACAGGAACTGTGAACCACAGACTGTAGGGCTGTGAATCACAGTGGGTACAATGGTTATTGTAATTTTCACAGAAAGCTGCTAAACAGTGACGGGCACTTGTTAGTTCTTTGAAGTTGTCTGACGTTGTCTGTTCTTTCAGCTCGTTCGTTGAAGTGTCCAATTCATTTCGTTCGGTCACTTAGTGTATTCTTTTTTGGGTGAAATGCCACGAACATCGGCCTCAAACAAACAACTGGTTGCTAAATATCTTCGCGAGTTTCTAACAGAACTTTCTCGAAGTGATGGAGACATTTTGTACTGCACAGCTTGTGACAAGCGCGTTTCTTGCTCTCAACGTTCCCAAGTAACCCAACATATTGCCACCGGATCGCACATAGAGAATAAAAACAGAAAGAAAGAGAGGAAGTCCTATCAAGCCTTCCTTACATCTCCATCATCAAGTAAGTCCACTCTGAGTAAGATCTGTGTCGGGCTTTGGTTAGAGCAGATATCCCTTTCCACAAACTTAAAAACTGGTAGAAGTACTGAGCAAGAACAAAGGGTGGGAGACCATCTGCCAGATTTCTGATATTATCAGTGGAACAGAAGTCACCTCAGAACATCGTGTACCCTTTACAACCAACGAGATAACTTCTTTCAGCAAGGCACCTATAACATCTGTAGATGTTGAACGATCTTTTAGTCGTTACAAGTCCATCTTACGCCCAGATCGTCTTCACTTTACGTTCCAACATTTGAAATTTCATGTGGTTGCAAACAATTTCGAAGAGTGAAGTTTTCAAAATTGAAAATTTAACACATCTTTTTATAAATTGTAAAAATGTTCTTTGTTGTAAAAATCATTATAACTTGTAAAAACAAATTATTTTGTTCCTAATAAATTATCATAAATTGTAAAAATGTTCTTTTCTTGTATAAATAATTATAACTTGCCCCTCCCCAAAAAATTCCATTTTCATAAAAAAAAATTTCCATTTTACTTAAATATTCCAGAAAATATTTTAAGAAAATCACATATTTTCCACATAATTGACGAAAATAAAAAATGCATATTTTAATTAAATATTTAGCATTTTTAAATACATAAAAATCCGTTCCTTAGTTATAAGTCTTAATTTTTAGGGCACACTCACAGTTCGTGGATTTTACAGTGCGAGTGTAAAGCTTGTTTAAATTCGTAGGCGCAAAGGTAATAAGGCAAAATCTCCGAGGCAGGATATTTATTTATTTTGATAGTAGGAATCAATGACGTTAGTATCTATCGAGACTGGGGTAGGACTACTGATTCAGTCCCTCACTCTGGAAGGCGGTTCCTATAAGCTCATTCTTCTGGGTGCTAGGGGGTTGCAGGGTGTTAAGCGCGTAAATTGGCCCGGGAAGGTTCTAGTTAGTGATCAAGTTTCTGGGTTTCAGCAATATCGAAGCCTGGTGGAGTTTATAGGTCATAGACAGGCGAACGAGTTTGTCCGAAGGTTCTCGCTGAAGTGAACGGCGGGGGTCTGCTAGGGCAGAACTGAGGATGAGCCAGTTTTGAATGAAGCTTATGGTTTTGAAAAACGTTAAATTTCGAATTTTTGAAGTAATTTGGCAGCATTTTAGTAAAAAAGGAAGTAATTGAGATGAGTTTATTTGAATTATAGAAAATTGCGGCTTTTCTTTTATAGTACTCGTAGTACATTTTTATATGGTTTATTGAGAGACCAAAACACTTCTTACAAAATAATTGTTTTACATGTCTGGTCACAATTATAAATCAGCTTATTACTACTTTAAAGATATGACATAACAAATAATGCAGCTAATACGAGTAGATAGATACATTACTATAATAGTTCGGCCAACCTGACCAAATGATTTCCCCCAGTCATGAGCAGTCATGAGCGCTAACCTAATACATTTTTTCAATTTATAATACATTCACTATACATAATACAAGGTTTTTACTACTTGAAGCATATGTCATAACGGATATTGCTTCTTTAAAGTTCGTTCACGCGGCTAGCTCTTCTGCAATACTGTAGCATTTTGGATTAATTTCATGTTCGAATAGACCACACTTGTGTCAAATTCCGTTTTCTCTTTTGGGTGTCCTCCATTCTATTGCTTCATGCCCAGTCATAAACTTCATAACGTCATCATCTTCACTCTCTTCATCTTCACCAGTTCTAGACTGCTGCAGAATAATGGCAGCCTTTAAACGGCTAACCAAATCATTCTTATTTCCTGTTCTTTTTAACTCTCCTTTTCTCAGTTCCTCTTCTAATAAAGGGATAGTTAGAGTAGTCACGATGTTCCCATCAGTGATGTGATTCTCTTCATTCATTTTTTGTCCTCTTAACTTCAAAAAACTAACACTTAAACATTTTTATCTTTATTTTTTGTTAAAAACTGCAAACTTTGAGTGCGAATCCCACTTCTAAAAACTGTAGTATATTTTTATTTGGTTTATTGAGAGGACAAAACACTTCTAACAAAATATTGTTTTACATGTCTGGTCACAATTATAAATCAGCTTATTACTACTTAAAACATGACAAAACACATAATGTTATCACTAGGGAACGGATTCGTATGTATTTACATATTTTTTTCTAGGCAATTTACAGACGTTTTTCAACTAGAAGTATTCATACTGACACTTTTTAAGCCGTTTGAGTCTACTTTTATTTCACATATTTCCACATATTTGGATGTTATCGCATATTTATACATATTTGATTAAAATAAATAAATATTTCTACATATTTAATCAAAATATGTACATAGATATTATCAGTGACGTAGATTCCTTAATCTCCTCGGTTAAAAAAGTGTTCTTAAAAGCACCAAGTCGCATTAAAATGCTAAAAGATCTTATCCAGACTTGTGCCTTCCACCAGAACCAATATTGACAAGATGGGGTACTTGGCTGGAAGCAGCTCAGTATTACTATGAAAACTACAATAAAATCAAGAATGTCTTTTCACATCTCGAAGACGAAGCAGTAGCGATAAATACAGCCAAGTCTTTATTCGAGAAACCTAATTTAAGGAACTACCTTGCATTCATTTCTGACAATCGCGTATTTCTTGCACAAGCCATTACCCAACTTGAGTCCCAAAATGTTCGACTGACAGAAAACGTGTCCAACGTTAAAAAAGTCATCGAAAAGGTGGAAGGAATACCTGGGAGTAAGGGAGATCTGATCAGATCAAAACTGGTAGAAGTACTGAGCAAGAACAAAGGGTGGGAGACCATCTGCCAGATTTCTGATATTATCAGTGGAACAGAAGTCACCTCAGAACATCGTGTACCCTTTACAACCAACGAGATAACTTCTTTCAACTAGGCACCTATGTAGATGTTGAACGATCTTTTAGTCGTTACAAGTCCATCTTACGCCCAGATCGTCGTCACTTTACGTTCCAACATTTGAAATTTCATGTGGTTGCAAACAATTTCGAAGAATGAAGTTTTCAAAATTGAAAATTTAACACATCTTTTTATAAATAGTAAAAATGTTCTTTTCTTGTATAAATAATTATAACTCCCCCCCCCCCAAAAAAAATCCATTTTCATAAAAAAAAATGTCCATTTTACTTAAATATTCCAGAAAATATTTTAAGAAAATCACATATTTTCCACATAATTGACGAAAATAAAAAATGCATATTTTAATTAAATATTTGGCATTTTTAAATACATAAAAATCCGTTCCTTAGTTATCACACACAAAATATAGTAAATTACTATATTTCAAATATTCTATAAATGATACAATTTCATCTAATAATTAGCCAAATTACATCATCTTCTTTTAACTGGTGTTAATGTACGAAGTTGCTGTAGTTCTAGGCTAGGAGGTTTTTAGATATTATTTATTTTCGCAACTTCAGTACAAGTAAAGCTGATAAAACGTGATCCATATGTAAAATTCGGAATAGCATGAGAGGAAATGAAAACCCAATGGTGAAAGTCCCAAAGAAGAGCATTTCACTACTACGCACTGAAGATCACATGGAGACCCGGCGCTTCTATCGTCTTGGAGGATTTCCTGTTAATGCATTAAGTTAGGAAACTGGATGTTTACTATGTGAGGAAATCGAGACGTAGAACTTGGTGTTTTCTGAGACAGGAACAAAGAGATCTCGGAGCAAGGTAGAGTTATAAACAAAATTAAGGAACATTAGTGTTTTTGATTGGAAGGATTGGATTTTATAGATATTGCTGAGCCCCAAGAATGGGTGTAGTCGTTTGTTTTTTAATGAAAGTTTCGATCGTTTGTCGAGTAGTCTAGAGAGAAGTTTCAATCGTCTGTTTAGTTCTTTATACTTTTAAGTCTCCTATTCCAGATTAGGACAGTACTAAAAGCCATTTTATGGCAAAAAAGTCGTGAAACACGAGCAAGGTCAAATGATCACTGATGAATCAAATAACGTTCACTTTTTCGATAGTATTGAGGAACAGAACGCGGTTTCTATCAACTTATTTTTTTGAGCCTTAAAGCCATTTCATTTTCTGTGGCCATTCCAGTATGAGTCACCTTGTGATGTTGTATATAATGTGCATAATATAATATTTATAAATGTGCATTGTTCGTATTGTCTTTTATGGAAATTGTCATGAAGCACTCAACTATAAAACGGCCGTTTCCTCGAAATTGGTTTAATATTAGACCATTTATGTTTATGAGTTCTGCAAGTTTGACTATTCAACCTTTACTACCCTAAATTGAGAGAAAGAATACTTTATTCTTTACAAACATGGCGTCTATAAATAGTTCAGAAGAAGAGTGATAAGTGGGTGTTTGATTGATTGGTTTGGAATGCTTGGCTGAGCTCCATAATTCCATTCAGTATCTATTAATTCCTGATAAGTTTCACTTTAATTGTTTGTTTTGACAAGTGAGCTTAGGGCGATGTCAAGAACGTCTTCAAGTTGTTTTCTTCTGTTCCTGTTATCCGCGATACATTGAGCAGACTTATGGTTCAGTGCGAACATAACTTCATACATAACCTTCTCCCGGGAGTATCTGTCGCCTAACACCATAGCTTATAATGAATTGGATGTTTGACAAATCGATATACATAAGTACTTCCAAACTTTCAAATTGGCTAAATTATCAAATGTTTGAAATTATTAATTGCGTTATGCGTTAATAGTTCTATTAGAACAAAGCTTGGTAAATGTAAAGAATAGTTACCCGGAGGTGTGGCCTAATTCGAAGTGATTCTGATTCGCTGTTACTATATAACCCGCCATATTCAAATATAAATATAAAACTATTTCTTTATTTTATATTTACATTTAAATCTGGCGGGTTATATGGTAACAGCGAATCAGAATCACTTCGAATTATTTATTTAAGATTGATAATTTTATTTAAACCCCCCTTTATGTGGGGGCTTCGCCCCCCACACACCCCTCCTAACCTACCTAATCACCCTTAACTTTTTAATTTGAGTCACAAGATTCATTACAATAATTACAAAGAACAACACAAAAGAAACTTACCTTATTCTGTGGAGTCCTTTTCCTGAGGAGGGTATACTTGGCGGACTCCCTCCAGAAAATCTCTCATATGGTCGCCACTGGAAGAATGACTCCTCAATCGCACTATTTTTTTTTGTTATTTTCATATCACATCCACACTTCGGACATATATATCTCCTACTGACAAAATTGTATAACATTCATTACTCCATCCTCACACTACATTCATGCTTTAATTTAAAAAAAAAACAGAAGCCGCAGGTAGGTGTAAAGGAGGGCTAACGGCGGAATTCTTCAATACTCTACCGGAATCGAACCGGGATGTTTGTCAAGTCCACTGATATACGAGCTTGCTGGATTTCAGCCTGTCTTACAATCAGAATCACAAGGAATCCTAAGGAATTATTTTGGGTTTGCTTACATGAATTTGCGCTTTCCTCGAATTTTAGAGGAGTTATTCTGATATCCCTCACACAATTCATCAAAAATTGTCCATTCATGTAAACAAATTGTGTTCAAGAATTCTTAAAATAGTATTTCTTGTTACATTACTTGCTTCTAAGAGCATTCAAGTTAAAATGAATAGTGTAGGTGGATAAATAAAAGAACTTTTTCTGCAACCATGTGGGGAAGTTCTCATTACTCAATTAAAAACAGCTGTGTAATGCCCAACTTCCCACACTAGTGGGGAAAAATTCCCATTAGTGTCACTTTCCTCACCAGTGAGTGGAAAAACTTTATTGTGCTTCCTTGATATAAGAAGTTTTGTTATTAACATAAATATTTTCTGTAAAACTTTAATAAGCTTATTTAACGTAACTAAATAATTAAAAAACGAATATTAAACAATAAAATAAAAATTGAAAGGAATATAGAAATAAAAATAATACTTTAATAAATAATTAGATATTTTTAATTATAACAGTTAAAAAGGTTATAGTGTTACCTTATAGAAATTTAAAATGGATTCTAGTGATTCCTGTTTAGAAAACACTCCTCCATCAATAAAAGAAACAGCAGAAAATGTAATAAGTAATGTAAATACGTAAGTAATGTAAATAATTGTAATATAACAATAAATGTTTATAATAAATAAATTACTTTTTGTAGACTGTAAAAATGAAATTTTTAATTTTTTTAGTTAATAAATCTAATGGTTGCAGAAAAAATATAATATTTAACTCGAGTGTCAAGTATTTTCCTCACACTCGGCAATTTGCACTTGCACTCGCCTCGCTTCGCTCGCTCGTGCGTGCAAACCCTGCCTCGCGTGAGGAAAAGTACTACTTTCCACACTTGTTAAATAAATAACTATTTATTTTTATTAGTTTTTACCAACGATTCGACTGACTGTTCAGCCTTTTCAAGGCTTTATTCTTAAATGTAAGATAATTTAAAAAATATATCCCTTACAACGAAACCAATAAAGAATTAAGACAACTCTTACAGAAATCAGATGGAAACTCGGAACGTTTGGTATATCCAATAAACTTTGGACTTGAACGTAATAATGTTTAAGCATAAAATATTTCTCTCTTCATAATTATTGTTATTATTATTTGTTTGTTAACCTTTGTTTATTCTTATTCCATTCGAAAGCTGTTGAAATTCGGCCCAAGTAAATTTTCTCCTTTTTTTTTAACTGTGATTTCTATTTAATTATATATTTAAATATTACCATTTTACTGTAATTGAAATTTCGTTCCTTAGATAATTTGTGGTAGCAGATTTAAATATTGGCCAGTAATAAAAAAACTACTTGCTTTATTTTTGCTAATATTAAAGCTGGTTTAAAGTTCATTTGGCAAAAAATACTCTGCCAAAATGCAACCAAAAGCTAATCTTATCATTGAGTTTATGTTCTGAACAAATTATTGATAATGCTTCGATAAATGATACATTATTTTTTATTTTGTTACTGATATGTGAGGTTAGTTGTATCAAGTAGTGCTTGCTTAATCGATCCAATTTTCAATCATATTTATTACGAATGTTTTTTTTTAAATAACAAAATAAACATTATAAATAACGTTCGATAATAATTAAATAATGAAGTAATCTGCTAATGTAAAAATTGCAGAATTGTAAGGAAAACTTGTCACTTTAATTCACATAAAATTTATTTCAAAATGTTTTTAAATTTTAAATCCCGTGATAAGTAGGATGTAAACAGATGTATTTGCTGTGTTACTTTTATGTACATTAATATCGCGTTTTTGACTCAAATTGGGTGGTCACTGTTCAATTGTGCAGCCACTTGTCTGGGTTTCCATCTTGCTTAAATTTAATTTGAACCATAAGATTTCACTATTTTAAGCCGACAATACGAGTAATTTTAACTTTGTTAGGTTAACTTAAACTTCATTGATCGACCCGTACAGATGACCCTTCCGTGGATAACATCTTTATCATTGTGAGCACATATCTCTCGGCGTCTGGTGTTCGAGAACTAATTTGTCATTGCACAAGTGTTTCACTTTATTTCATTTATTTTGTTATTACTTCTATCGAGTGTAATCAATGAAATTATTGACGTTCGGAGCTTTTTTTCAGTGCACTACCGGCCTCCAGAGAGTGTTCTCTCGTTACACACTACACTATCCATCACCGACAGTGGGCTGTAAATTAGCTTATAGAAAGAGAACATCTAAGGGTGTAGTGGAATCTCTAAACAACTAAACTGCTCTATTGCCCTTTGTTTGGCAGAGCTGATTTTCCACGTCTTCAAGATATCAACGCTTTCCGGTGATCTGGTGACATTTCTATCACCCAGTTTCTTATATGCATGAGACTTTCCTAGAATTCTTGGATTGTTGGGTAAAGGTTATATTAAAAGCTATTTTTCTGGGATTTCAGTTGGATTTCTTTTACTATCTTTCCAAACATACTATAGTCAATTAAAAAAGTACCAACTTCTTCGTCAATGTATAATCGGTATTTTATAACAATTTTATCACTGTATAATATGTCTGTACTAGTCTTACATGTAATTAATTAAAGCGGATTCAACGTGTTTTTAAAATTTGTAGTTTGAGAAAAATTCCACAATCGAGAGTAGAATTCTACTGAACAGATTTCACATTTTTCTAAAGCGGATCTATAATTTTTATTAAAAACATTCTTCTAGGAAAATTCGTTTTAAAGGATTCTGGGACTTGATAGGTGCAGTTTTCCAACATGGAGGATGTTTTTAAGGATTCAATAAGTTTCAAAATTTGGAATGTTAGAGAAAATGGGGTAAACCAGAACCTCGAGATTCGAATTAAGTGGAAGTCTGTAACTTCACATCCGAGTTTGTTTTCTTTATAATGAAGCTTTTTCAATAATATTTCTATTTATCTTTTACTATTATCAACCAACAATTATATGTGAGCCTGCCAAAAACTTTCAGTTTGATAGTTTTTTTTTTTTTAGTTTTTTTATTTTGGATAATATTTACATATATCAGGATACAATAGAAAAGCGACAGACAGTTCTCTTGGTCTTTTAACCGTCAGAGGGTTGCTGCATATACAATAAATAAATAAATAAATAAAGATCTTATTTATATAAAGGAGTAACTTTAAAATGTTTAAATTAAATTTCATCTTAATGTATTAGCAATTTCATCTTAAGATTGGAAAGCAAAGTAGAAGAGAGAAAAGACAAAAATTAAATAAAAGAAAAATAAACTAGCACAGAATAAAATGTAATAAAATAAAACAGAAAATTAAATCTTTATCTTGGGCGCCAATAAGACATTAATAGGTTTGGATTAATAATTAAATTCTTGGATTAAAGTGTATCTATAACACCAAGCTTGCTTACAGTAAGACACCAAACTGGGCCATCTGTTTTCATTGGTTAGCAGGTCTATAAATTCATCGCAATTCAATTCATATTTCTTAAAATGTACATGTCTCAGACCTTTTAAAATAGGGCACACACAGACAAAATGAAAAACATCCTCACATCTCTGTAAATTACACAAGGAGCATAATTTAATATCATTATTAAATCTATAATTATTTAAATACAATAGTTCCCCTCTACACTTAATAACCCAACTGATAGCCACTGAATCTAAATGACCATACACAGGTATTCTGCCACAACATAATACACTTTTATACAATTTGTGGTAACAGCTTTTTTGTGCGTTCAACCTATACTGAGTAAGTAATTTTTCTTTTACTTTTTCTGTGATTGCATCAACACTATAGTTTTTATTTAGTAATTGTTCTAAGGGAACGTCATAATTTTTGCAGAATTTTTCCCAATCCTTATACAAATAAATCTTTTTTCTTATAATTTCGTTAATTACGATATGAGGATATCATTCACTCGGCAAGTCAATACATCTACGTACATAGTTAATGTGTAGCCTAATAGTGTACAAATAGGTGGGCATCAGATTGGTTTCCAAATATACAATGTAATCGGGGGAATTAACAGGCAATTTGAAAACTTTTTTAATAAAATATGATAGTTGAATTATAAGGTACTAAATTCATCATTTAACATTTCATTCAAATTGTAATTTCAGCCAGATTTCAGATTGATATTATGTTTGCAAAAATCTTGTTTACTTTATGTAAATTTGTTTCTGAACTGACTTCCCTTTGAACTGAGTTCCTTTAGAACTGATTTCTTTTACTATTATTGGGACTGTCTAGCTACTTTAACATTCGGTTTTGAACAACGTTTTTATGAATCCTTACAGAATACTTTTTTAAAAAATATAAAAATCCTTTATAATTAATGAATAAAACAATCAGACTTCAACAAAGATAAAGTTATGATTCATGTCTGTACATTCGCTACGATAAATCTGTTATATCTACTGATAATTTTGTTAGGAATGTTAGACATCATCGTATTTTATTTAAAACATTCACAGCTGATACAGAAGCATTAATATTTATTTTGATTATCTGAAAACTGATTACACCGGAAACTTTCTTATTCTTTTAATCAATTAAGGCAGTTATCAATTATTGGGCGGATTCATGTTAGATCTTAATTGTTTACTAACGAATAAGAAAGGCAAATTGGTAGCCGAGCGGTTGGAGGCGAAGCCCACAAACCTAATATGTATTGTGGTACTTGGTTCGATTTCCGGTCTTGGCCTTGGTTTTTATTTAATGGCAATTGAAAGCAATTTGCAGTAAAGTATGTTAGCTTTCCGCCACCATCCACGACACTTAATTTGGTAGTTGAACTGAAAGCCTGCCTGAAAAAATAAGCGTTACTTTACTTATTTTACTACGAAAAAGTAGTGGCTATTTTTCCAGATAACATTTTCATTCTACCACTCTACAGGACGAATAGGTAATTATTTTAAAGATAATTATTTTGTCTTTTAGAGTTCATTTCTTTTCATATTTTTTTAAATAAATATTATGTGTATTACAAAGTGAGAAATGCTTCCTTAAATAAAAGTAATAGGCAGTGGAAAGACGATGTTTGAAATATTAACAAAGCGCAGAAGAAAGAGTAATAAAACTCAATCTGTTCAAGAGGTTATCAAGAAGGCAGATGGCAAATCACGCATGTGTGGGACCTCTGCAGCCAACTAATTTATTACAAATCTTCCATTCGTTATTTCTTATCTAAACTATTAATCTCTTTAATTTTGCGTTTTTTCTTTCTATTGAATACCAAATAATAGTAATTTTGTTTGCCTCATTAAAGTACTTAAGAGTTTAATTTTTGAACAAGTTGCTTTTTTATGCATGCCGAACAGCTGCATATTTTTTCCTTCTTCTTTTTGGTGTGAAAAATATTTAGTTTGGTTTGAGTTATAACATTCATCTGTACGATCAGTCGTTTTAGTTTTGCTTCTTTAATGACAATTATTCTCTGTGTGGTGATTTCAGTGTATACCTCAACCACGGAGCAATTGTCTTCATTTACACTTTCAACTAATCAGATGAGCATCAGTTCTGTTCGTTAAAGAATCAAATCTTATCGGTTTTTGAAGAGCGAAAAACTGTTGCCTTCAGTCGCAGCTCTTGGATCTCGTGAACATTTCCTTATTTTTGCCATTGCTCCCACATACTATATACTACACCCTCACCGACCAGAAGTGTTTCTTTCTCACTTTCACTGCCTCTTTGGCATAAAAACCAATAATGTTAATGTTAATTTCAATCTTGAATATTTAATTATGAACCTATACTCAATCTGCCGTGAATAAAATAGTCCATACTGCGCAATTAACCTACTGAAACTGTACCTAATAAACAGAAAACGAGCTTTTTAAATAAAGCTTCCATTTTTCTTTTGTCACAATAAAATACAATTGGAGCTCTGACAGTATTAGCGACTTGAAATATAATTACCGAAGTGCTCGAGGAAGTCATCAAGTTTATTTAGAGTAGTTTGATGAGTTTTTCTTTGAGAAAAGATAGCGATCTTTAGTATCTTGTGGCCGGGAGAGCAGTCATTACGGTCAGTAATTACCGGTGGAAGCTAATTTCTTCCATTATACTTATCTTTTTTGTGTTTTTTTTTTGTCTCTGAAGTGAAAGTTAACCTACTTAGAGGATCCCCCTGATACATCATAACCGTTGACGGTACTTCACCTTGACTCTTCCTCATTCGTAGGTGAAGCGCAGTTGGTACCTACTTTCGCCCTACATACCGCTGCTAGGTGTCCAATTTTCCCGCATCTGTTACATTTATACTTCCTAAATCTGCATGTGAAGAAAGAATGATTACCTTTCCCACAGGCAGAACATTTGGAGCTCCCTGATTCTTGATTGGGTCTTGGTTGGTTATTGTTACACCTTCCCGTGTCCTTGGTGCTTACCTTGCCAATATCCGCATCTCTCTTCGATGTGGAGCATTCAAAAATAGCGGACTCCTTTGTCAAAGCCAGCTCGTACAATTGCAGCAAGCTTCTTTCTCGCGGGTCTTCTTCACAAAGCCTGTCCTGAACCGCTGTAGACTGCAAACCGCAAACAAATTTATCTTTAAGGACAGTTTCCAAACAATTTCCAAATTTGCTGTCGGCTGCCTGACCCTTTAATCTCGCAAACCATCGTGAGATACTTTCCTCTTTTTCCTGCTGCAAACTGTAAAATTTTATTCGATTTCTATAAATAGAAACCCTACTCGAAAACTGCCGTGACATCACCTCACACAGCTGCTCATAGCTTGTATCTTTTGGCAGTTCCGGGGAACATAAATCCCTAAGATACTTATAGGCTGCCTCTCCTAACAAAGTTAACAATACCGGTACCTTTTTGTTTTCCGGAATATTATTGGCGATGAAGTACTGTTCCAACCGTTCTTCATATATCTGCCAATCATCCGTTATGATGTTAAATTCCGGAATACTCCCAACCTGATACATCATAACCGTTGACGGTACTTCACCTTGACTCTTCCTATTCTTTGGAGGTGCCATCATTTATTTTACTCGTCGCCAGTGTAATATATCTATTATTACCAGAAAGAACTCTAGAATTATTGCCGATATTCTTTATTAACGTTTTTATACAATTCTGTATTTTAAACTCAACATACGTTATTATTATCACATGACAATTAATACTAGTAACTAAACAACAATATAACAGAATGGATATTTTTTTGTCAATATATCATCTTTTAACAGTAAATTGGAACTTTCGGAGCAAGAAATATCCTTCATATTGAACTTTACAGTAAGTGCTGCAGCTAGAGTATCAACATTCAATCTTGATTTCTCACTTAGCAAAAATCATTACCCATTGAAAAAACTCTTTCAACTGCTGCATTTGTTCCAGGGCAGCACAACGTAAATTCAACAGGAATTACTAAATTTTCTTAGGGGATGTGTTCATTTTTGAAATGGTTAAATATTTCCACCCATCTTTTATCAATTTCAACATGTTGATTTTCCCATTGTTCTAATTTATCAGAATTTAAATATATATTCAGTCTTCTAATTTCTTCAAACAGACAATTGTCATCGATTTTAATATCAGGCATTTCTTTCGATAAAAACTCAACACAATTTCTGAATACAGAGATTAACATATCAAAAAGGAGGACAAATATCGAAAAGGAGGACAGGTAGGAGGACATTTTTCGAGGGAGGACAGAACCTACAAAAGGAGGACGATTGGTCACCTTACTATTAGTAACAATGACAATAACTAACACCACTACAAACTGAGGGGAGAAGTTACCCAGTGATAACACTCTCTAAGTCGTCTCCAGGATTAGCTACTATCTTCAGAAGAGAGAAAATCACGAGGCCACTGGCGTTTTATTTGTCAGGGAGGATGATCTGGAAGGTGATGAGATGATGATAAATGGCGGACTAGAAGATTGGAATGAGAGTGCAAGTTCTGATGAAAACTTTTATAGCGAGTTCGTGCAACCTGACCTACAAACGGAATTTCCAGGTCTGTGTGGATAGTTAGATTTGAAACGTAAAATGGAGTGCGAATTAATTTAAGAAATTAATTTCAAAGATTTCCGGAGTATACTTCAATTGGTTACCGAATTGTTTTGGTTAAATTATTTGTCAAAATTGGTTATGTTAGAGTTTTTAAAAGAAATATTGAAGTTTATTTGATTCATAAATTGGTAGTTCTACTGAAATAATAATAATAAAAATTAGAGCTTAGGAGTGCAAACTTATGGGTGCAGAGTAGGTCTCAGGAGTGGTGGCTTGCCACCACTGGGCAGAGACAGGCGAAGGAGTTTATTAAAGGCTATTCGCCAAGGCTGACTGCAGAATTAATCCGTCAAGGCCGTGGGGCTATAAGGATGATTGTAGGCCTATTAACTGGCCACTGTAGGCTCAGGAAACACATGCATCGCATGGGCCTGGCAGATGATAGCCTATGTAGGTTCTGTCAGGAAGAGGAGGAAACGGCACTGCACGTGTTGTGTCAGTGTGAGGGGCTCGTGTGGCTAAGGATGTTACTTCTCGGGGAGGAAAAGCCAAGGCCTGTGAGCTTTACCCAAGAGTCGCTCTCCAGCATTAAGAGTCTGATTAAAAGGACAGGTCTGGAGAGTGAACTTTAAAGTGAGGGGAGCCACAATAGATCCAAAGGGGTCGCAGTGGCGTAGGCCTTGAGGCCACCCTAGTCTAATCTAATCTAGGAGTGCAAAAAAACTTGTTAGGAAATTGGTGTTCTCTCGTTGTCTCTCATCGTTAGAGAAAGGAATGAATCACTGAAAGACTCAGTTTACTGATTGTTCACCGTTTAGCAATGATGTTCTCAAATTGTTCCAAAATTGGTAGGCTTTAATCCTGATTTTTGTTTTTTAATTTTTAGGCATGATAGCAAAAGCCGTGCCGATCAAGTTTCCGTTTCAAAATTTTCTATGATTCGACCGTTATTAATGATTGCTATACGAGTATGTACCACATTAGTTTCTGTATCTCCTACATTACTCTTACACAAAAAGGTTTACTACGATCTTGCTTATTTAAAATCTATTCATTTGTTGGGTGCATTAAGCCAGGCTTCCTTTAAATACCAAATTACTAGATGCATGTGTGAAAAGACTATTGCAATAACCAAATCAAAATTATTCTCTCCTATTTTTTTTTTCTCAAAGATTTTTTTCTTAATTATTGAAAGTACTTTGAATAACACATTTACATAGATGACGTCGTCTCGGTGACTCAGCTCTGCCATAAAATTCTTAGCGAGTGATTCTATCTATTCCTCCACTATCTATTTGCCTGGCCGAGGGTCATTCCGCCATGTTGGCTAGTCCATTATTTATAGCCATTTCCTTCAAGGATATCTTACAATTTCAAATGGTTTGTTCACTGTATCGCAGAAGTTATTGTGTAGATGTTTAGATATGGTTGGTATAAATAAACACATGGTTACTTTGCTTACTTAATGTTCTTATTGTTAAATTTATAGTTGTCACCATAATTTGGATGTCCCTGATCACGTGACTGAGTCTAATGTGTTTACAGTATACTTTCCGAGATAGAGAGAGATCCCATAAGAGGCTTTCCCCTCGAAATAGCTCTCCGGTCTACCAAGAATATCGTAAGAAATTTCTGAACTCCAATTCACCCAAGCATTCCCCTCAAATTCCTGAAATAGTGAAATAGGTATATTGATCTACCGTTTCTTCAACTCCCTCCTCACAATTTTGGCTCTTAGAACAAACTTTTGCTTCCTATTTCGTGCAAATGACTGTCCTCAGCCTCCCCAGTCGATGAGTAATCAAAACTCATAATTGCTCCCAAAATAGGAAGAGAAGAAGCATCATCACCTCAAGTTCCTTTTACAACTTTTTTTTTTTTTTTGCATGGAGACCCTTTTTAGTGTATTTTCTGAGATTAGTAGTTACTATTGCGTCCCATGCCCGGGGGAAAATGGACTTTACTTCTTCAGAGATCTGTCCTTGCTGGCATCCTAGCACCACAACGTCACAACAACATTTACCATATTATTCTGTGCGTGTTGTACCCTTAATGAACAGATGTCTATTAAAATACTTGACTCCCATTTAGCTTATTGGTTCTAAGACGAATTTTTATTGGAAGATAATAAATTTAAAACACAAAAAATCTGTATATGAGCAATATAAATTCAAATGAAGCTGCAGAAAGCGATTTTCGAGGAAACGTGAACAAAAACAAGAGGGAGAGAGATCATTTTGTTCGAGTAAGCTCAAAACAGATATTTCCGAAATCTCAAAACCCAAAATGTACACGATACATTCTCTTACTTATCAATTTATTCTAATAACCATGAAATAAAATCCAAGGCAAAGTCCGAGAATCGAACTCTACTGGGTAACTCCGAAGACAACTTAGCTCAGCAGACCGCGTATCATCAAAGCAGCGCTTACGAAAGTGCAAAGTGCTTTTTATACAGGATTGTGTGTGTGTCTAGTTGTCTGACAGTACGTAGTCCATAGCAGATCCTTGAATCAAATTAGTGATAATAAGCCATGAGATAGTGCTAATGGAAGGCCATCCCCTCTCTCTCCCCAAAAAGTTCTGTTAATCGAACTTTTCTAGGTAAAATTTTCAAATGAACGTTTTAGTGATAAATGTTAGTAATATGATTGCAATGTTAAAAAAATAACTATGGAGACATTTTCAAGGACAATTTTCAGAATGGTGGAAAAAACCAGTCTATAAATTATAGTTCCAGTTAAGGCACTTTGATCGATAAGTGTTATTGGGATAGTTGAAGATTTGATCTCCGTCGTGATTTCCGTTTGTGAGCCGAATGTTTGCATATGTTTCCAGTATTTTCGAAAACCCTCATTTCCTGTCCTTCAAACAGGTATTTCCGGCGAACACTAGATGTCGTGTGTTTCACATGAATACTTGTTTTAGTGGAGTAAGAGCATAAAAAAAAGAAATTTTGTGTTCATCAGTTAACATAGATTAACCTTTGCTTCTGTTTCTGTCTGCGTGGGTTTCTATTGCAGCTCCTTGCAGTGTTATGTAGGCTGAAAGATTTTGTGGCTGACCTACATTCTCGTCTTCGCGAGCTAATTACTGTCTTTACTTCACATGACGTACTTCTATTACTGTATTATTTTTTTCATTGTAAACAGTAGATCTAAATTAAAGATAATTATAATTACAAATTTTATATGCATTCTTTGTTTTTTTATATATCGTTAAGGCAGATAATCCTTTTGAAAGTAAAGTAATTGCCTATTTTTCCAGGCGGATGTTACGCTCCCCGATGGGGAAGGTAAGGGAGTGCCACCAGCTCAGTGAAGAAGGGTTTGGGAAAGGGTGGATTATACTTACCTTGGGCGTCACGCTGTTGTTCAAAGTTAAATAAGTATCGGATACAGGGGGAAAAAAATAAAAATAATAAATAAGAAAATAAATAAAGAATAAGCAAAGGAGTAGGAAGAGAGGATGCTTATGGGTGATGTAATGGTCCTTGGGGGAACAACAGCGAAAAACCCCCAATACCTGAAACAGTGTCTTGCTGAAAAGGGGAAAACTATGCCTCAATTATAGGCAGATAGTTACTAAGAAGGAAAGGAAAAAGGAGAAGCAGTATTATTATTTTATTTTATTTAGTTTAAATTGACTGGCCAATCAGTCAAATTGTATTGCACTAACGGAAGACCTTATATAATTGATAGCCAAAAGGAAAAATAAAAGAAAATTCTTGATAGATTATGAATAATAATAATAATATTTATTTACAAAACTTTACATATGTACACAAATTTGAAATGAAATTGAGGTTTCAAGCTTAGCGCCTGTATACACCCATCAAATTATTTAGTTCAGTTTAAAGGAACATATTTACATATTAAGGAAAAAATTTAAAAAAAACCTTAGCTTGATATACAGGTAGTTGTTACAAAAGATGCTTTAAGCGTTTATATTTATATTTTTTATAACTGAGAGAGTTTATATTGTAATTAACAATGGCTACTATGTGTGGGTACGGACTATTGTAACAAGTGGAGACGAATTTTTCTAAAAGACAGTAAACAGTAGTGGAGATGCTAGGAACGTCAATTACTGCGTGCGTGTAGTCTATGGGCGTCCATCTGGGAAATGAACCAATCAATCTCAGGCATTTGTTTTGCACTCTCTGTATTTTATTGTGATTGGTTATGCAAGTTTGAGACCAGACTGGGGCTGCATACAGGAGTATAGGTCGAATATAGAGGTAGTATATTAATTTTTTATTTTGAAAGTCCAAGGATGAGTGTCTATTAAGCAAGGAGAACAGACTGCACATAACGCCTAGCGCCTTATTACATACATTATTCACATGCTTTGTGTACGTTAGTTTTGAGTCTAAAGTTATGCGTTTTTTTTTTGTACATGGAAAAGGGGTGGAATGCAAAACAACCTCTTGGAATAAATATTTGGGAAATATTTGAAGTGAAATTGCCATAGAAAATGCAAATGATTCACTGATAACTGTTTTTTATCAATCTACAATAATTGATTGTAGATTAGCCAGAAAACAGTTTATATTAAATATTAATTTACTTAATTTGGCGCATGTACAGTTCTTCTACGGTAAAAGTACTTACTTAGCTGATTCATGGAACAGATTGGATTTTTTCAACGTAATAGTTGGGTTAGTATATTCAATTCATTTATTATTTATTTTTAAAATGGTCGCAATACACAGTTTTATGACTTTCATGTTGACAGAATTTTAATGTTCGGGTATTAATCATTAAAATCAATTATTACTGCTATTGCAACTACACCATAATTTATTTGTATATATTGAATCTTAAAATAAATTACAATAACTAACTTAGTCAAGGATGAAAATCTAGTCCCTGATCAGAGCCACCAAAAATTCGCAGCTGTTCGAACAAGTTAAGCAGGTCGTAATACGAGGTGTGGCTATTAAATAACGAGACTGGTGCTGCTACAGAAGAACTATGCGCCAAATTAAGTAAATTTATGAATGAATATATTAACAACGCAGGAAAAAAAAACTAATAATTACATTGAGAAACCCAGCTGACCAAAAATAATGTTCCCTAAAAATTATAAATAATAATAATAATCTACTGTTCAAAATAAAACTGGCTTACTTCTCGAAATTGTCCAATTTTCTTTTACCTAGCTCCCACCAGCGCTGGGGTCGCTGCTACACGTACCGCTCTCCTTCAATTTAACTTTGAATTCGGCAGACACCAGGTTCTCACTCCGTGTGTCTTTGCTTGGCTTTAGTATGCTGCAAGAAATCTTGCGGCTTAATTCTGCGTGGTTAAAGCAAGCTATTCCAGATTCAAAATTATTTTTTTCTCCAATACATCTGTCGTTCCAAGCGTCAGAACCAATTCTCTTGTGTTAACCTTTTTTTTCCTTATTATTTTTCCCAGCTTCCACTGCCTACTGCAATCCTTGATCTTCTCTCTTCTTTTGTTTAGTTATTTTTCTTTGTCTTCTAATTCTTTTATTTACCCCACTACTTTTTTAATATCGTTAAGGCAGATAATCCTTTTGAAAGTAAAGTAATTGCCTATTTTTCCAGGAGGTTGTTACGCTCCCCGATGGGGAAGGTAAAGGAGGCTAAGCCTAATTTTTTTTTAATAAACTAAGTTATATTCACTTTATTAAGAGGTGCCTAAAGAATGACTGACCCCCCTCAACAAAAAATATATATATCATTGTTACTATTTTTAGTTATTAATTTTTTACTTTTTATTATTTTTTTTTGTTTTGCTTGTTCCAACTTTTACTGCCTCCAACTACTCCAACAGGGTGACCGACCCACTTATTATTTTCTTTTCAACCCATAACACGGACTTTACGTCCAACTACCAATTAGGTGTCGTGGACTGAGGCGACCAGCAAACGCACTTTAATTAATACATATGAACTTTGGGTATTTGTTCATTTGATATATTCTGTAAAGACAAAAACCTGTTTAATTGTCGACTGATTCATCACTGATGTGTGCCATCTTCAGTAAGGTTGTAGATGAGTTTGTTCTGTAAATAATTGAATTATTACGCGAAGTGAGACAGGAAAAGTGTACGAGGAAACGAAAGCGAAAAGTGGTAAGGTTTGTACCTCTTTGTACATAGGCGTGTAATATTGTGAAATTTTATCGTTGCAAATCATTGAAAGAAAGAAATTTAAATGGGAGATTACGGGAATTTAGTTTACACAGGGTGAACCAGTAACTAATGTCCATAGGCCTACTGTGTGTAGTACATCTAATGTGGAGTTCAAAGACGTATTTGCCAACTTCATATTTTCCACTGTTCTTGAGTGACGTCACTTTAATTTTTTTTTTTCTAAAATCATTACTTTTTTGCAATAAAAATATTATTACTCAGAAAGTTTTAGTCCGAATTCGATTCTGATGACACGGTTAGAAAGACAGATAAATTTTCTAAAAATTGATACCATTTCAAAGCTTAAGTTATTCTCCAAACAGCTTCAATCTTCCTCCGAATGCTGAAAAAATAAAAGTAATCGAAATTTTTAAGAAAACTCATTAGGCCCTTATGTGATCATTATTAGACCTTGGTGCTGGCACTTTTTATAAAAGTTTCCTTGTCTAATGGGGTCAAACGGTATATCATTTTCCAGGATTCCTTTTATCTTCGTATGAGAAATTATGTTTGTTTTGCAAGAAAACGTGTTCACAAGCACACAACAGTGTTAATTTATCAAGTTGTTTAATTCATTAAAAACTCTTTTAGATGGACCAGTAGTCAATTTTTAAGTAGATTTCTTAAAATAAGTCAAAGGTTACAAATTGCACTTTAAAAATTTACTTCTGATCTCTCTGAAGCATTTGAGAAAATGTTTCGATATTTTCTCTTGATGTAAAAAAGTTAAAAGAATTAGTTGTATAAAATTGTGTTTTACGCAGCAAGTTCTATGAATAGATAAAATATATCATATTTGACATTTGCAATCAGTCAGATATGAGGCATTAATTATTTGATTGTGTAAGGTAAGTGTTACCATGTTTAGATTATACTTAGATCAAGGAGAGATTGATTGATTATTGTGCAAGAAGAAAGGCTACAGTAACTTTATAGTATACATTAATTTACATATAAAGTAGATTTGAAACTGTAAAGGGTGCGTCTATATTCTCACCACATATTGCTAAGTTTGAATTTATTTGACCTACAATTACTCGTATAATAAAATTTTCAAAATTCTTATATGGAGCACTAAGGCAAGCGAACACTTTTCTAGAGGCATCTGAAACCGGAAGATATCTGAGACGTGCCTGAATAGGTAAAAATAGCCCCGGATGTTGACAGATTTCACTACGGGATGTTGTGGACTCTGGATAACATCTGAAGAAGCTGGGCCTATTCCAATATGCCTCTTAAGAAACGTTTTAGTGTGTGAACACACAACACTTTCTCTTATAACTGAATAATATTGGGAACTCAAAATTTCAACTTACTAAATTCAGAAAAATGTTACAAAGATAAGTTATAGATCTTCGTAGATTAGTAAAGCAAGTTTAAAGGAAGTCATAGAAGGCGTAAAACTTTAAAGATGTTTACAGTAAAGTGCTAAATTAATATAGAATAATATTTTTAGACGAACTGGTTGCGTATGGTACATAATTGCTTTGAGAACGCTGTAACCGGGACTTATTTTTAATTAGGGGTCACCCCTAACGGCAAACTGCAAATAAAATATCAACTACTTGATAATGTTGCAGTGACAGTAGTGGAAAGGATGATAAGCACTGAAATCAGCACTTTTATTTAAATACGTAAACATCATGGTTGAATCGTGGAGTTGAAGAGTAGAGAGATGTTAGACGGAGGTGTGATGGTGATTAAAGTACGCGAATGCAGTTGTGTGTATGAAGCTGGTTACGGTAACCAACTGGGAGCGAGACCTGCTTGTCACTTCATTGGCTATATAGGCCAGGTCAGAATGGTGTACAATCCTTGCAACAACAAACAGATAACACCATCCTATTACAAACACATATCTGATACACTCTGTGCATGATACGTACGTGTTCGCTACATTTCATATTGTTATTACATTTTATTATATACTCTATTGTCCTTCTCCAACTTCAATAAATATTGATTATTTTAGGCCATTGTTTATATTAGTACCGCATTTTGTTATTACATGAGCTATTGTCCTACACTAACTGCTTTCAGTTGACCAATTTTGACCATAAACCTTATTGTGACACGGTTGCTCAGCGGTTAGAAGCGAGACCCCTTAAGCTAAGTATTGCGGTACTGGATTCGATTGCCGGTTTTAGCCTTGGTTTTAATCTGATATATGAGAAATTTTTAGTGATTTTGCTGATCGTCTCTTTTTTTTTGAAAATTTCTCCTAGCTTTTCTTTGAATTTCATTCACCCCTATCAACCTCTTCCTCCCCTGGTTTGCTAACATTATTCTTGTTTTCAGCCAGCTACTCTTATAGAACGTCCTATAGATCTGCTTACTGTACGAAATTCTTTGCTTAATTTCGTCTAAATTTTGTTGTACCGTCTTAATTTGAATTGAATGTAGATAAAAGTTGTTTTCTTCACATTTTCTGATATTTACGTCTGTAGTAAACAAGCAACGTCAATAAATTCAAATAAATTTACCCTTAACATTCTTCGCCTGCTACTGAATTTGAGTTTAATTATTGCAACGATTTATATAGAGTACAAAAATAGAGTACGGAGTTAATCAAAATGGATTCTGATATAAATTATATATCAATTAATGGTCAAAACATTTTTGCCGTTTAATGGATTATTTGGGAAATTTATTATTTATATAAAAAGCTATGACTAAGCCAATAAGTTGACACTTAAATTTAAGATATTTCAAAAAGTGGTATTACTCGATTTGTGTAGAGAACGGCTCATATAAACCTTAACTATTTTCTTATTTAAGTATTATTTATATATTTATTTATTTATTATTATTTATTGTAACTTGCTTATAATGTACAATTGTAGCAAGGGGTTGACCCGTGCAGTTACAGATATAATACTTGGAAAAAGGAAAAAAAAAAAGAGAACAAAGACAAAAATAAATTCACTTTTACAAATAATAAAAAAACTATAAAATTAAGGAAAACAAATTTCTAATTTTTATGTTTTAATTACAATAAAATACATTTATTATATGTATATATATTTATATGGGACGAGTGTTGTCTAGTGGTCCAAGAGTGGCTTTGTAAGTGGGAGATCCCAAGTTCGAATCTCGTGTATGACCATATTTTATTTGTTAGAAAAAATTGTTTACAATAAAGTATGAGTTTCCGCCCCTGGCAACCACATCTAATTAGTAGTTGGACAAGCACCGTCTGAAAAAATAGGCGATTACTTTTATTGTATGATCATCTTGAAATGTTCAAATATTTTTCTATTGCTTCTTGAAAACATTAAGAAGACAAGTTTAAACTGTTAATTTTGTTTTACTATCAAAATAGTGGTAGTTAACCGCACAATATATTGGTTCAAAGGGATGTATTGCAGCGATTTTCATTTGTGAATCAGTTCTACGTCTCCCAAATTTTTTTTTTTGGAGACATGTCAAATCCAAGATAGCGATGCTTGCAATATGGAATCCTGTTCCACATTACATACACTCGCTGTAGAAAAATTTAATGGGGTTCCATATTGCAAGCATTACAAGCAAATCATTTATATTTCTGCCGAAAAAAAGAAGAAGAATCTATGATTCACAAAAATTCATTTATTTTAACTGATGCCAAGATCGTCAATGAGTGGAAGACCAACAAGCAAGAGAAAGAACTGGGATGTGACCAAGGTGAAAGATGCAATCAAGACAATAAGAGATAATAAAATGAGGCTAAAAAAAGCTACCAAAATATATTCATTATGCCTAAACCCACTCTACGGCGAGTTGCAATAAAAATACTAAGGAGTTCCATATTACCCGCACCACGAGTCAGAGGCACCACTTTCACTTTTTCCATAAAATTGCTCATCTGGCGGTTGGAGGAGAGTGAATTTTAAAATAATAACGCAAGACTAATATATAAGGCTAATAATTACCAATGAAAGCAATACAATTTTTTGTAATGTCTAGCATTGGTAAGTCAAAACAAAGAAGGGTTTCACCACTTCCTCAATTCAGACCTTAAAACTTATTATGTTACTCATTTATTTAATACTTGGTTTGTAGTGGTTGGTAGCTCCATTTTCATGTTTCTTACTATGAGTAGATGTAAGCGACGATCTTAAGTCTTGTACCATGTAGAAACTGCCTGATATTTGAAATGAATGGAACTTTATTGTGAAATATTGGATTTTATTTATTAATTTTGTTACTCAGGTTGGTCAATTTTTTAAAATAAGAAGCAATCATTTAAAAGCTTTAATATTAAAAGTGTAAGTATTAATTGAAAATGCTTTCAACATGCCATTTATCTATTATTACCGTGATGCGTTCCCTTGTGCTGAGTCATATTTAAATTAATGCTGTCCATTCATTAGGGTCCGCTGTTTATTTAAAATGACTGTGGACATTAAACTAATATCTTTTACTCGGTTTATCAACAGCTTGAAGGCAATATTTTGTGAATAATGTTACGTTTGCCTGCAAATGTTTTTTGTTGCTATCTTGGTTTATTTGATTCTATTAGATTTCTCTTCGTTACTGGAATTTAAGGCGCATCAATATCTGAGGTCATTTACGTCCGAAATTTTCTCGGTGCACTGCCGGCCACCTGCAGTAATATCTTGTTACAGAAAACAATGTCTCTCATCGGACATTGAGCTGTAAGAAAAATAAAATCCAAGGCTTGAAGCTGAATTCAAACCTGGGATCTTCGCGTGGAAATCCGTACGCTAACTAGTTAATTCCAATGAGTTGATTGTAAAAAGGCAATTAATGGCATTTGTAGCACTAATGTAATGTACAATTACACATACACATGGAGCGTTCTTATTAACAGCATAAATGTTGTAAACAATGTGAACGCATGTAACGGTTTGTTACAGCACATGGTTGTTAAATTGTGAGGGAAACTCGGCAAAGCTTGCTGATGTACATTTAGACAGAACTTAAAAGAATAGGTCTACTTTTTTTGGCAAAATTTAAGATGAGTTTTTATTAAATATTTTTGTCAGCATCATTTTATGCGAACGTTCTGCCATTTTCTGGCAACCTAATACAATTAAATAGCAGTAGTAAATCTTCACAACTAGTTCTATTAGAGACTTCGAAAGTCAGAGCATGGCAGAGAACTATGTGAAAAAAAGTAAAGTAATGCCTAATTTTTCAGGCGAGCTTTACGTCCAACTATCAAATTAGGTGTCTTGGACACAGACGACTACCAAACATACTTTACTAAAACGTTCTCATATTAAACATTAAATAAAATCCAAGGCCTAAGACCGGGAATCGAACCCAGTACCACAATACATATTAGCTTTACAGGTCTCGCCTCTAACCGTGGCGCCGGTGAACTACGAGGTGTGTTCAAAAAGTAACGGGAATTTTCGTTTTTTGAAAAAAATATTTATTTATTCATCTACATTAATATTGTCGCCTTCAAAGTAGTCCCCTTCGCATACAATACACTTGTGCCAGCGCTTTTTCCAATCCTCGAAACACTTCTGAAACTCGATCTTTGTGATAGCTTTCAGCTCTTTCAGCGATTCGCTTTTAATGTCATCTATGCTTGTAAAACGACGGCCTTTTAATGTTCTCTTTATGTTTGGAAATAGAAAAAAGTCACATGGAGCCATGTCTGGTGAATATGGAGGCTGGGGCATCGTTAAAGTTTTGTTTTTGGACAAAAATTCACGAACAAGCAATGAAGTGTGAGCAGGTGCATTATCGTGGTGCAAAATCCATGAATTGTTTTGCCACAAATCCGGGCGTTTTTTTCGGATTGCTTCGCGCAAACGGCGTTGAACTTGTAGGTAGTACTCCTTATTGATTGTTTGACCTTGTGGCAAGAATTCATGATGCACTATGCCATTAAAATCGAAGAACACAGTGAGCATAACCTTCACATTCGACCGCACTTGTCGAGCCTTTTTCGGTCTTGGCGATCCAGAATGCCTCCACTGGGACGATTGAGCCTTAGTTTCGACATCATATCCGTAAACCCATGTTTCGTCACCTGTTATAACACGTTTCAGTAGATCCGCATCGTTGTCGACTTCATTGAGTGACTCTTGAGCAACTTCCATTCTCCGCTGTTTTTGTTCGAAATTCAACAATTTTGGAACAAATTTTGCTGCCACACGTTTCATACCCAAAACATCCGAAAAAATTTCATGGCATGAGCCAATTGATATGGCAACATCATCAGCGACTTCTCTGATTGTGATTCGGCGATCGTTCATAACCATTTCTTTCACTTTTTTCACGTTTTCATCGGTTGTTGATGTGCTTGGACGTCCAGGTCGTTCGTCATCTTCAATGTTTTCGCGGCCATCTTGGAAACGCTTATACCACTCGTAAATCCTTGTTTTACTCATAGCAGACTCACCATATGCCTTTATTAACATTTCACACACTTTATTACACTTTATTTCATTTTTTACGCAAAATTTAATACAAATTCTTTGATCCATTTTTTTTAACAAACAAAAATCGCCAAGCTCGAAAAACACGTCTAACCTTAACGGCTGCCACTTAAGAAGTAAACAATGAATATTACTGAAAATTTTATCGTACTTCAGGGGCATTGTGTACCAACATAATAAAAAAAAAAATTTTACAATCAGACTCTCCAAACCCGCGAAATTTAAAAATTCCCGTTACTTTTTGAACACACCTCGTAAGTATTCACCTTATTTTAGTCATTTTATAAAAAAATAAATGTACCTGGACCGATTAAACGACTTAATCTGTAGCGTTACTTCTCTGGGGATCGCGACTTCAATACGCTGAAGTTGCTTCTGCATTAAGTCATGCTTATTCAACCCCTAAGTCAGACAACGATGACCGAACAATGATGAAGGAATGAGGAGAACCTCCTCTCAGTTGATATGTCATAGTGACTGAAACAAACGGAATCTTGAATTTTAGAACCCGAGATACCGCGATTCTAGCCTATAGCTTGGTTGCTTTTATTATAAAACTTTTAATTTATGGCACCGTAAAGAAAATTATTATTCCACCTTAGAGAACATTTATTTAAATGCGAGTTTTACTAACTTATCTTTACAAATTAAATGTGACCCAGCTCATTAAGAGCTTTATACAAAGTGGTTCTTTCTTTAAGTGGAGTTCAGTTCCTCATTGATCTCGATTCAGCCTTCTTTAATCTACCGGCTCGCCAAGTTAGTAGTAGTGTCTTATAAACATTTTTTTTTTTTCTTCATCTGTTCAACTTTTTATTTTTTTATATGCAAAATATATAATTTTTTTAAAAATTAATATTCATTTATTACAATATCTATAGTATAATTCATTAAAAGAAGTATATTAATAATATATTAATGGTCATAATTTAAAAAAAAAAAACTGTGGTATAAATTGATGTAAATTCTCATTAAAAATGAGCTCCAACATTAATTAGAAAGCGCAAGCGCCAACTATTCGTACTTGCGCATTGACCATTTATTGATAGTTAAATCGACCAGTTAATCAAAAAGAATGATCCTAAATATAAATTATTGTAGAGTAAATATATGTTTTGTCTGCCGACCGTGTATAACTTCAGTCTGGTTTTAACCGTCGAGTTATAAATATCGTCGCGCTGTGTGTAGTACTAAATGTAGTAGTTTTGGTTTTTGTTTGGTGAAGATAAGGAATAACTAAATCTATTAGAGGAATGTCATCGGATAAAAAACGTCGAAAATGTGGTAAAGATTATGTAATGTACTTAGTAAACCAGTATCTATTTGACTATTATTTTGTTATACTATTACAGCGTTAATTATTTTTATATTCTGATGAGCAGTTTAAGCTGACAATTATTAATCATTATATTGGTTCAATGTTATCTGGTTTGAATATAACTAGTTTGTTTATATTATTTCCTATAGACTATAAATAGTATTGTGTATTATAAATATTTAAAGCTATATTTAAAGTGTAGCAGAAGATGTTTAAAAGAACCAGCAGTAGTAGTACTTTGGGTCTAGTTTGGGCAGGAGAACTTCCTATTTCTTTAATACTATCTAGCCCACGAAATTGTGAAACCCAACTGAATTAACATGCTTTACCACAAAGGGACTTTACTGTTTGCAACCAAAGCTATAACTTGTTTTATTCAGTTCAATACCCATATCATGTTGATGGACCGAAACTCTAAACCTATTGTATAATTGTTAACAGTATGATTGCTTTGCGATCCATTGTGCACCCTACTTAGAACCACTTGAAACGCGGCAGCACACTCAGGTGTTCAAGCAAATCTCTTCTTGTGAAATTCGAAGAGGAGTTCCTACCCCGATACTTAAACTTCTACGACCATAGATTGGTCGTATTTTTGGAGCAGCAAATGCTTCCTAAGTCCACTCATTCTATTTTTTGAGATGAATCCTCACTTGTAGGTGAAATGCAGTTGGTACCTTTCGCTCTTACTTACTTACCTTTCGCCGCTACTAGGTGTCCCTACAATTTCCCCACATCTGTTGCATTTAAATTTCTCTTAAATCTGCATGTGAAGAAAGAATGATTACCTTTCCCACAAGCAGAACATTTGGAGCTCATTGTTTCTTGATCTGGGCTTGGTTGCTTATTTTTACACCTTCCCTTGTGCATTGTAGTCACTCTGTCCGTCAATATCCGCATTTCTCATAGATGCGGAGCATTCAAGAATTGCGAACTCTTTGGTTAACGCAACCTCGAACAATTGCAGCAAGCTTCTTTCTCGCGGATCTTCTTCATTAACCCGGTCTTACACAGATATAGATTGCAAACTCAAACAAATTTATCCTTAAGGACACTTTCCAAACAATTTCCAAATTTGCTGTCGGCTGCCTGACCCTTTAATCTCGCAAACCTTCGTGAGATACTTTCATCCTTTCCCTGCTGCAAACTGTAATAAAAATGTATTCGATTTCTAGAAAACAGAAATTCTACTCGAAATCTTCCTTGACATAATCTCATATAGCTGCTCATAACTTGTATCTTTTGGCAGTTCCGGGGAACATAAATCCCTAAGATACTTATAGGCTGCCTCCCCTAACAGGTACCTTTTTGCTTTCCGGAATATTGTTGGCGATGAAGTAATGTTCCAACCGTTCTTCAAAGATCTGCCAATCATCCGTTATTATGTTGAATTCCGGAATATTTCTAACCTGATACATTAAACTTGTTGTATGTGCTTCACCTTGACTCTTCCTATTCTTTGCAGGTGCCATAATTTCTTTTACTCGTCGTCAGTGTCATAACTCCACTATTACCACAGAAAGAACTCTAGAATCGTTCTAAGGTTTTCTTTATTTGTTTTTACAACTAAACAGATGTTTAATCATATAGCATGCAGAAAGCTTCTGCAAGATGTTTATAAGGTAGAGCTTATCCCCTTAAACACTCAAACTCTCCGGCAAGTATGAAGACTCTCGACCTAAGCCCTGAATGTTCGCCAGATGTTTTAAGGTTGATCAGTTCCTCAAAAGAAAATCAAGCTCTCCAGCGAAGCTTCTAGATAGGGAGTGCCGGTAGGCTGGTACAAAGTTCTAGAAGTCCCAAGCATCAACTCAATAGTCATCCCCAGATAATTCCAACAATGAACTCAAATTAAAGGGTTAAGAGTATTTTAACGAGGGTGAACTCCTCTCGAACACCGGCACGTCCAAGCTCTTCAGAGATCGGCGAACGGGCGATTAACATCTTCCCTAATTCATGTAAGGATGAAATATCTCCGCCCCAATGTCGGTAGATTGGGAAGTCTACACTTTCCCCCCTACCATCGTAAAAATGAGGATCCATTTTGGGGTTTATCCTTGATGGGAGGATGCTTTAGACTTCTAGAACATTTTACTGGCTCACCTAAACTTTAGAAAGCTTTCTAGAAGATTAAATGCACTCGAAAGCCAGTGTAAACTAGAATAGGCCTTTTACTTCGTGGATGCGCTCAATACTTTAATAACACCGCTTTTGATTCACTCCTGTCCCATCCACCCTTCGGCACAGCTCGCATGGCGCCTTAAGGTGCGCTGGGAATGTGTTGGGAAATGATAGGCCAGCTTCTGGGATATGATTGGTTGTTGTGAGATTGAGGCTTCATCTATCTAAGACCGCGTACATAATGTAGTCTATAAGTGGGACTTGCATTAATCATAAATCTACTAAATTTTACTTTTCTTTTATTTTGATTTTATTCTTGATGTAGATTCGCTTCTAGATTCTTATAGCACAGTTTATCAGATATAGTCACTGGTGAAAGCTGAATTCTCAATAGCTTGGAATGCAGAGTAAATAGATCCTTGAGCATCGAATAATTCTTTGGAGCGATTCAAGTAATTTTCTGGTACTAACTTTGTTTATAAGAATTCTTCAGAAAGTTTAGTTTTTAAAATTTATTTCATTATTTACTATCTGTATGTAAATAAATGCAATAAGTAAATAAGAAGAATAAAAAATAAATGGATGCGTGAAAAGCAGGAGGAGAGAAACTACCAGTGGTAGCACTTTTTAGGGGATATAATGATCTTTATATCTTCAGACTGCAAGGAAGTCGCGGGGCTACTGGCGATGCAGTCGGCGATTATTGTTAGGGATGACAGAGGCGAGAATGTAGAGGCGAGAGACAGTACTAGAGGATTGGAGCAAGTGGAGAGCATGTAACTTTTGGTATTTCGTCTTTGCGAGTTGATGTACGAAGGGAATGTTGAGGTCATTGTGAAGAGTGAGTTTAGTCACGTAGAAAGAAGCCTCAGCTATCTGTCGGAGTAGTTTTGATTGAAATGTCTGTATGTTTGTAGGTTTGGCTGAACCCCACAGCTGCAGTCCGTAAGTCCACATAGGTTTGAGAATAGTGTTGTATATTAAGCGTTTGAGGTTTAATGGGTAATTTGGAGCTTCGTCCAAGTAGTCTGTAAAGCAGTTTCGCACGTTTCCTCATTGCTTATCTTTTAAGTCTAGTATGTGGGTTCCACGTGGGTCGTTTGTTTGTGTAGAGCCCAAGGTAGCGCACCAGATCTGTATAAGGAAGAGGATTGCTGTTGAAGAGGACAGGTGGACAGGAGCCCCGCCGGAGAGAAAGTTTAGTACAATTATTTGCAAATTAAACTTACAATTCAACGCAGATATCTAGCTCAGTACAAGCACTTCATTCATTAAGTTGACTTTTTAATTAAATATATATTAAAAAATGTTTTTCGACACTAACGTCCACAAACCTAATTGACAGTTGGATTGTTTGCTCTTCGCTACACCCCAAAATTTCAGAGGTCATTCTGTATATTTTGTTTAAATAAGAAAAGATTATCCTGGAGCTACAAGACAAACCCCTATTGTTTCCTACTTAGATTCCTTTCTCCGTGGAGGTTTTTAATGAAAGTGCAGGTAAGTTGGACAACCTCAGGGCGCCTTTGAGCCCTAAAGAAGTGACTAGCCCAGTTTCACCAGCCGCGTAAGATTTTGGGTTAATTGGGTTCGCTGAGATTAATACTTCGCTTTACTTATGTTGAACATTGTACAACTCACATTACTATGCAGCTGAAGACTGAAAATTTGAAGTAACATGGTTATAACAACACAACAACACAAAGGTACAAATGCATAGCTGCAATAATGCAGTGTTAATAATTTTTTCGTTTTTTTTTTTGCCATTTATTCTCGCAAATTCTATATTTGAAGAAAATTCTATTACGTAAATTATGTAAAAAAAGTGTTCGTATAGATTTATTTTAATTACACTTTTAATAAACTGTCAATATAATAATTATATTTTCGTCCAATTAGGATATTAGGCGATTAAATAAAGAATATTCTAATATATATATTAAATAAAGAATTACAGAATAAAGGCATCTGTAATTTAAATGTTCATATAATGTAAGTTTGAGTGAGTGGCATTTAATGCCTTTTCGTTTTATACAAAATTAACAACCATCCTTATCAAAAAGATTTCTACATTCTATTATTTCGATAACGTCTCTCATTGAGAATAAAAGCCTTTGTAAGTATTATTTGGCATTGTTCACTTCTTAAATGACATGGATAAATATTTGAATAAATAAATAAATGCCTAATTAGTTTAAAATATTTTCATAATGTAGAAATGTTTTCGAAACGTTTGCCAAAATTATGAAAAATTCGAAGGCAATTTAGAGAAGAGGAGCCATTTTTTTTTTTTTTTTGAACGCAATAAAAACATTACATTTACGAACACAATTCTACAGCTTAGAGAGAAAAAAAAAAAAACCTCACGCATCATTGTATAATGAGCCGCATTTATTTAGCGTTCAACTGGATTATGGTTTGTGTTATACACCTGGCGCCGGTAATCATCTTGTCATGTATTGTTAACGCTCTAAATTGAACTGCCGCTCGCACTTGCCAACAGTTTGCAAGTTAATTCTGACATAAACAACTTGAGTTATGTTAGTTCCTTACAATATCTTGCAAAAGTTGAGAGCAAGAGGCGTTACTTTGTTATTTTTAAAAATTTAAACTTTTTTTTTTTTCAAATGGACGTTTTGGTGAGATCCAGATAAAGACCTACCAACAAAATTTATACTTTTTTGTATGGTTTATTTTCACTACTCATTTATTTATACAGTTTTCATTCTTTTACCTCTTAATGTAAACAATTAGACCAAATAATATTGCCCAGCAAATATTTATAAAAATAATGTAATTTAATTAAACATTCTGAATGTACATTCAAACCGTAGTGATCTCTATGGTCGTTGCTTGTTATGGTCCTCAAATCTCGCTGCTTTCACTGTGCCAAAGTTAAAGTCTCAACCCTTTTCCCTACAAAATGTTCATGAAGCTGTTTACTACTCCATCAGTCCTTCTTTCTACGTCTTGAGATTAGTAGCCTTTCAAATAAATTGCTGATTATTTTTAACAGTTTTTGATTAGCTAAAATTGGTTTTCTCGTCGAATATAATTTTATAAAATTAATTTTGGCTGAATTTCTTGTAGATCGAAGTAGGCTGATTGATGTCTATTTGACTGTAATTAAAAAATAAATGTAAAGTAAACTGTCTTGTCTAATGTATTACAATTTTGTTTATATAGGGTTAAGCTGGCCAAGAAAGTGCCAGTCACTCTTTAATTAAGATACAGGCTTCTAATATGTATTTGTAATTAAATTTATTTTATTAAATTGGCAACATTTAACTTTCAATAATCTCAAGGGTTTGGCCTTAAAATTTTTTTTCTAATAAATGTTTTTAATTTACATACTTAATGTTACAGCCAAAGAGGTTTTGTGCAGTTCGTAAATATGTTTGTTCATTTGCTACGGAAGCGTTGATAGAGCATTCCAAACAAACAGAAAATGCAGTCTGCATCATTGAACCACTTTCTGTTCAGTTATGTCCATGTTATTGCAATCATATTGGTCTTTAATCTCAATCTTCATCTTAAATACTTAACTCGTTCATCTAAATGGATATTAAAAATTCTGTCCTTCAACTGTTGGTAGTGGTGCAAATGGGTTACATGCATCTACTGCTTCTATAGAACATTTAGAATTATTTGTAAAGTATTTTTTTTTTTTGCCGGCGCATCGACGTCTCTGGCCATTAGCGCCCACCGCACATTTTCTCTTTTCTTATTCAAGAGCCACTAGAGCCCTTGTAAAGTATTTAATCTAGTAAAGCCTTAAGCAATTTGGAAAAAAATAGAAACTTGCTATTTCTTGTGTTTGGCCTACAAAGTGAAATATTTAATATTATTATTTTGAAATATAAATTAGCTTAAAGGAAATTTAACCTTATTTCTTCTTCTAATGAGCTTATTGAAATTGCTTTAGCTTTAGTAGTTTGAGAAATATAAACACATGTTTGCTAAAAAGTAGTAATACCTTGAAAGAACATAAAATTAAAAATATCTATAAAACGGAGCCGAATCGAGCCGTAGTTTATATAGATTTTTTTGTTGCAAATGATGCCCAGAATCGCCTCCCGAAGTAACGCAAGTCTTATGCTAAACACCCTTTATATCTGTGCAGGAAGTGGCCAGCATAACTTAGAAACGTAATAACACAGAATGTTCAAGGTGTGGTATTTGATCTGAGTTACCACCGTCAGATTGGGCAATTAGCTTTTGGACGAATTCAGCCGCCAGGCTATAGGCAAATTCGACTATATAGGCACTTCTTCAACTTGATGGGAGTTGGACTTTCTTCTACCTAATGGACGTGATGTATGAACACGACATAAGTAACCAAATTCCAAATTGCCTGGCTGGAAGTGCATTTTTTTAGTTTTTATTTTTTTTTATGGCACCTTTAAAGTGAACATAATTTTGGAGCTTCGGGTAAAGTGCCCAAATTTCGTCCCCCTTAAGTACGAGGGTCGTTTGAAAAGTCCGTGCAAAAATAAAAACTACTTAATTTTTTGGGGTAAACCTTTTTTATTTTTCAACATAGTCTCCTTTTAGGCTTATACACTTCGTCCAACGCTGCTCTAGTTTGTTGATCCCTTCCGAATAATAGGATTTGTCCAAGTCTGAAAAATAGCCATTCGTTTCTGCAATCACCTTCTCGTTTGAATAAAATCTTTTTCCTGCCAGCCATTTCTTCATATTGGGGAACAAATAGTAGTCCGAGGGAGCCAAGTCTGGAGAATAGGGGGGATGTGAAACGAGTTGGAACCCTATTTCCATTAATTTTGCGACCACAACTGCTGAGGTGTGAGCTGGTGCGTTGTCATGATGGAAAAGGACTTTTTTGTGGGCCAATCGTGGGCGTTTTTCTTGCAGCTCGGTTTTCAAACGGTCCAATAACGATGAATAATATGCACCTGTAATAGTTTTACCCTTTTCCAGATAGTCGATGAGGATTATTCCTTGCGAATCCCAAAAGACAGTCGCCATAATCTTTCCGGCCGAAGGAACGGTCTTCGCCTTTTTTGGCGCAGATTCCCCCTTGGTTACCCATTGTTTAGATTGTTCTTTGGTCTCAGGAGTGTAGTGATGTATCCATGTTTCATCCACAGTGACGAAACGTCGCTTAAAGTCCTGCGGATTCTTCTGGAACCGTCCTTGCAACACTTCACACGATTTCGTTGTTGGTCAAGCGTGAGCAATCGCGGCACCCATCTTGCGGATAGCTTTGTCATGTCCAAATGTTGATGCAAAATATTATGTACCCGTTCATTCGAGATGCCCACAGCACTAGCAATCATCCATCACCATATCATGGATTTTATCAATGATTTCTGGAGTAGTAACCTCAATAGGGCGTCCAGAACGTTCAGCGTCACTTGTGCCCATATGGCTACTCCGAAAATTTTGAAACCACTTATAAACTGTTCTAATCGAAGGTGCAGAGTCACCATAATGTTTATCAAGCTTCTCTTTAGTCTCCTGAGGCGTTTTGCCTTTCATAAAGTAGTGTTTAATCAACACACGAAATTCTTTTTCGTCCATTTTTGAAAATCACTCGACTTCCTCGATTCAAACGAATGCCAAACCCAAAGAAATAGACCGATCTGGCTGAAACTTGGTGTGTGTTCTTCCAAGAGATGCTACTAACTAAACATAACCTCGATACGCGCCAGTGGTGCTATCTCTCTGACTTTGCACGGACTTTTCAAACGACCCTCGTATATTGAATTTTATTGTAAAATAAAAAATAATAATAGCTGACTTTTTTTTTTCTTTCAGTTTTACTTTTTAAGTTTAGTTCTTTTCTCAATTTTCAATTTGTAAACTCTAAGTTTGTAATTCTAAAAACTAGCGACCTCCGGCAGACGGATTTTCCATGCCGTATGGTACTTTTTCTTATATTCTTGTACTTTCCTATGTGTTTAATAAAGTATTATTATTATAATAAAAAAAATGTACATTTTAATTTTTTAAAAAAGTATTCTTAATTTCGTCCCCCTGGCCTCAAAAAAAAAAAAAAAAAAAAATATTAGAAAATAAAGAATATTGTGGTCTTATGTAAATAATACTATATTGATACACAAATCTGAAATAAGGTGAAATTCAATACTCTGAAAATTTTTCACAAACACAAATTTTAATAACTGGCATGGATGTGCAGAACTCATGGCACCATTGAAAACATCCGTTACATCTAATCCATTTTTCTCCCTTGTGACGCTAGAAAATAGCTTCTTACACGCAGAACAGCCTACATCTCGGTCATGGCTTTGGTCTTCATTATCTGTTGAAACCAAAGACACCATATCTTCATCACTTTCACTCGATGAATAGTTTATCTCAAGGTGTTTTTTTTTTTTTGTGAGCAGGAGCCGAACGTTTAAACTGAAGTTTTTGTTTTTTATTTAATGCCTTTGCTTTTTTTAGTCCCTGATGAAGAAGGCATATATTGTTTTTCCTCTGCCTCTATAACCTTTCGTCTGTGTGGTGTACCAGTTACAATGCACGCACCTTATCTTGTGCTGCTTGTTGCTGTGATGATTGGAATTTCTCGAGTGTCTTTGGGCCTAACGACGGTTGGTTTGGGAAGAACATTATGAAATTCTTCCTTTTGAAAGCTTACTGAGAGTGACGGAATTTCCTGTGCACTTCTGGCAAATGATTTCCCTGCTGACATGCACGTTACAACAGTAATGGTTACTCCACGTTCAGCCGATGACAGTTTTTGAACTTGTTTTTTACCTTTAGATGCAATTGCAACTAACCTCATAGCTTTATGTTGTACAACTATACCTGAATGACAGGTAATGAAAATTCTTGTCGCATTATGATTAATTTTATCTAGTTCGACTTTAAGGATGACGAAGAAAGTTTGGAAGATTTCTTTAGTGAATCCTTAGGGTTTTCTGTAATTCAACCAACCCGCATATCCACGCCTGAAGAAGGCAACACATTTGTCGAAGCGTTGGCAAAAAGACGAGTTGTTTTTATTAACCCTTAATGAATCCTTAATTTTTCAAATATGAAATAAAAATAATGTTCTAAATTAAGACTACTTAAGGGGACGGAATTTGGAACAATTTCATTTTTAAAGATGGCTACCACTGTACAAATAACACATGAGTGAACTGGCGTTTCGCTTAAGTATTTCGAAATACAGACAATATGGGAGAAGCCTTGGGCAGAATTAATATTTTAACATACCTTAGACGACTGGGACACGTTTTGAAACACTACCAAATATAACAATTTAAAGTAACTAAAAATATAACACTTCAAAACTCGGCTGGACATGAACCGTATCCCGGAGTTAACGTTTCCAAACGATTACTGCTGCCTCAATGTAGCTTTCTTAAAGTTGTCAATAGAATGCAACACTTGGCGATTGTTTTAAGAAGGGATACGAAATTAGGCGCAGGGACGAAATTTGGGCACTTTACCCTACCTTTTTTTCATGTACAAATGGTAAGACTTAAGATTAGTATGACCAAATAGGTCGCAGTAACAGTAGATATTATCACAGTCTTTTGTTATGTAGGTTAAGTTCAGATCGCTTGTCAAGTAGTCTGGTGAGAAGTTTGTAGCGTTGGTTAGTTTCTTGTCTTTTCAGTCTAGTATGGGGATTCCATGTCAACCGTTTGTCTGGGTACAGTCCAAGGTAGCGTACTTTGTGAACAGTTGGTACAGAAGTTTGGTTCATGAAGATGGGAGGTAGGATTTTTCGTCTAAGAGTAAATAATACATATTTTGATTTCGTAACGATAGTTTTGATTCGCCATTTGAAAAGCCAGTCCTGTAAGTGGTTTATGAGCGTTTGAAGAGCCCGAATAGCGGTAAGAGAATCGGAATGAGGAGATAAGATTGCAGTGTCATCAGCAAAAGTGGAAAGGATGGTATTTGGATGTTGAGGTATATCTGCTGTATGTAAGGAGTAAATAAGAGACGGACCTAGGATACTGCCCTGAGGAACACCAGCATGAAATTGTAGCCAGGTGATTTTTTAGGTAGTCAACGAATTTTGTAGATTACGTCTGCAGGTGTAAAGGGTTTTGGTGGTAAAGGCTGAGTCTGTTGTTAACGGCTATGACATGGTCTAGTATGTCGATATGTGGTGAGAAGATATTTGGAAGGTAGGCTGCAAATGAATTGGCTTTCTCTTCGTCGGACTTGGTCCAACCGTGTTAATTTAAATTTACAATTCTGTTTACAGAATTTTATAGTTTTATTCTGTTGAAAATCAATTTTAATTTGTTTAGTTTGGCATTTCAGTTATGTATGATTTTATATGATATTTTTAAAGGGAATTAAAAAATCAAATCCACTGCGTTTTAAAAGTTTTTCAAAATCGTTTTTCGGGGAGTTCTGGGGGTGTTGGGGTTTGACTCTGTTTCCTCTAAAACACTAATTGGTTACTTCAGGGTAGTGTACGGTGTTACAAGCTGTATAAATTCAGTAAGAAGTAATGAAATAAGTTAGAACTTCAAAAATGTTAGTAAGGCAAATTCGAGCGAGTGTTCATATAGTTGAAGGGACTTTGTTATCGTTCAGGTTTGCTCTGCAAAATTGTGAACTTTTCCCATGCATGAAACATGAATTAGACGGAAACTTATATAATGTTAGTGATATGAAAATGCAGTGGAATATAAAATGCACAATAGTTTACCCTTACCTAATAGCATTGTGGGTAACCCCCAGAGCTAACTTCCCAATGTCATGTCTGCCCAGCGGTAGACTTGCTATTTATAATTCTGTTCCTTTCAGCTGAGGACTGTTTTGAATATTCATCTGTACGAAGGTTTATTAGAATCACTTTTACCATGTATTCAACTGTTCTAACATGTAAACTGACATTTATATTTTTATCTCCGTTTAATATTAAATGTGCTACTTCTTATTTACCCAGTTGTTAGATCTGCGAAGGAAGAGATATCTAATGAAGTTGTTGTGATGGTTATTTAATGAGACAGTCCTTAAGCGTCTGTGTGTGTATATTTAAAACACGCTTTCTGTTCGCGGCATCCATTTAATATACTTGTAATAATTATTTCATTTCTAATTGCTATTTACATTTAGTTTTCCTTATTACAATTCATTCTAATATTCAAAACCTATTTTAATGGGTTCCCAAAAATTCGGTAAAGGGTACTTCTTGTGAGAAGGTAGACATCTTCTAAAGAGATAAGAATTAAGTATGATTCAAACTTTTGAAGATTGTAGGAAATAAATTTTTTGGTAAACGTTATCCTTCTCATACACTTTTCACGTTCATAGAACTTTGATTGCTATAATTTTTCTCGTGACATATAAGTGTTCTGAACTGTTTACGACCTGAATATTGTTAGTAGACAGATAGATTTATTTATAAGCTTGTAGGGATATTTCCCCATGCAAATAGAGTTAAATTGTAATACAGTAACTTAAACTTTCATTATTTTAGATTTATTGTATATGTTCTTAAACATGCACACATTTGCATCTAATATTAAATTTTAATGCGTTTTTAAAAGTGATTTACGTTAAAAACCTCCAACTGATTTGATGGTAAAGTAAAAGAGATCATCTAACTTATCTTTATCTGAAATTTGCAGTAAATTGTTAATATTTTCTTCTTTACTTTTATCTGTATTGATATACTTGGAAATAATAATAAGTACCTTACATTTAATTTATTACCCTTTTTTATGTTTTATTTTTTGGCACATAAAATGTGAGTTAGAAAATAAATCTTGCCAAATTTCTGAATATAATTCAATATTCAAGATGTGCCGTGGTACATCTTAACACGTTGGCTGGATAGTTATTAAAAAATGAATTATTACTAGTTATTTTGAACAAAACCAAGTTTGGCAAATAAATTCAGATTATTGTGTAAATATATTCATTGAAATTATTTAAATAAACTGTTACGTATTTTGGAAATTCTCATGAATTACGCTCCTAAAAATCTGCCTTAACGAAATGTTCACCTTGGAAACAATTTGAAGAATAAAAGGGATCTGATTTTTTGTTACCGTCTGTTATTACCCTGAAACTTAACCTGCAGTCCATCATATGAAAGAAAATCCCGACCTAACAAACAGATAGAATTTATAGTATTTTCCGGAACAACATAGAAAGTAATTGGAATTTTAAATGAACTAACAGATACATTTTGTTTAAGCTCTCCTAATATATTTAATTTACTTTGATTGACTCCATCAAATTGAAATTTACGCGTGTACGGACTTATAACAACATTGACAGGCAAAATATGTTCGGAAATTAAAGAAATTGGACTACCACTGTCTAAAAAAGCGCAAATTTCTACGTCATTTACCACTAGCTTAATTTTTACTTCATAGGTTGGTGCTAACGATGACCTCTCTGCAATCCAGCCAATAGAAGTCCCTTTATGCGTAGTACCTTCAGTGAGTTGTCTCGATGTGGGACATAATCGTGGACAGTCCTTTTTTTGATGTCCTTGAGATCCGCATTTGAAACATGAATTAGGTTCTCGTTTCGGAGCCGTGCATGCTGAAGAAACATGACCCATTTTTCCCGCAGTTGTAACATCGAACTACATTCGCATTACCCGTAGTAACTACATTTCTCATTCTTCTTTCCTGCATTGACTGGAAATTTCTTGAATAATAACGATTGACATTTCTCTGGATGTACTTTACTGCTTAACTTAATTTCTTCGTAAATATTAATTCTTTTCTTAAACTCTGCAACCGTAGAGCAGCCAAAAAGTACTACTTTGTTTCTAATATCATCATTGATGCCGTCGATTGTATATTTAATTAATGCATAATCTTCGATACAGCCCCTGCCGGCCAGTTCGCGCATGTGGCAAAAGTATTCTTTAAGTGTCTCTTCGTTTTCATTTTCCTGCTAACTAACATCTGATGTAGAGTAGCACTATTTATCGTAGTTGGAAATTCAGCTCTTAACATTTTCTACAAATTAACCCAATTGTTAACATTCGGCTCACAATTAATAACCGTTTTTGCACATCCTTTTATAGATTTCTTTGCGTAGATAAATGTTTCCAAATCGTTCCTTTTACGACCTGAATCATTTTCTCATATCTTCAAACTCTTTAATCCATCGATTGCGGTGTAATAGTTACTACCGGTAAAAGGACGAATAGAATCTTCTATATCTTTTTTTAAAATTTAGGTTGGTAACATACCTCTGAATAACTTCTTTCTTCATCTTCTTCTTTCATATCTTGCTCTTCAGTATCTTCATCATCTAGCTCTTTAACCTCTTCATTTAATCTTTTCAAATCTTCTAAATTCATCAGACTGGTACAAATGCGTTTTGATAGTTCGTCCCCATTACCATCATGGTCAACGCTAAGAATGTTACAGATTAGTGTAAGGTCACTATCAGTTAAATTTTCATGTATAAATTTAAGTTTGGCCTTATACTCTTCTGAATCCAACAAGAAACTAAATCCTTCGAATTTTCTGAGTCTAGCTCTTTTTTGTCGATTACCTTCACACTCAAAAATTAATAAGTGGAGTGCTCGAATAGCGCTAATGGTAGCATTGCCTATATTTTGGTTAATTCTGTCAATTTCTCTTAATGAAGTCATATTTGCAAATCGAAATGTAGTATGTAACTGGGTTTTACTTATGGCCGATGAACAATCTGAACTGCTATTACTTACTCGCAAAATCAAATAGTTCAGGCGACAACACTTCTCACTATTTTACTTACAATGTTCAATTCGTTTCCTTTTCTTTGTAAGATAACTTTATTTGCCTCTTACAAACTTGATCTGCCTCTTACCCCACACTTGAAGCTGAAGGATTCACTAAGAGAAAGAAAACAACCACTACAATAATGAATCCTTATTATTATTTTTCTTTCTCAACATGGGTTAAGGCAGTCAAAAGAACACAACGCTTCATAAATAAAACAAAAACCTCTAGCTTCAATAATTTTTTTACATTCAATATATTTTACATATGTTATATCATATGTCCGAAATATTATAATTATTTGATAATTAATAAGATTTAAAGCGATTAAAATATTCACTTACATACTTAACTTTTTAAACTGTAAGTTTTTGTTTAGGAGATTTTTGTACCTTTTGGATAGATTTTCCTTTTTGTCTATTCTTCAAAGTTTCGTATCTACTTTACAGATTTGCCTAACATTTGGAAAGACCAATACTTTCATTTTATCCTGATATGGTATTAAGTTGAAACCGTAATTACCACTGGAGAGATCTTTTAAAAGATTGCCTTATTTAAGGTCCCCAAAAAATCTACAAAAACTATTTTCTATATTCAAAAACGTTTCGAATAAAATAGGAAGGTATTTTTATGTAAATAGCAAAATTAAACTGCGCTATCAGTACTCCCTTTTAAGAGGAGTAAGCAGAATTATTCTGCGATTACAGTACTTTTTGCAAAAAAAAAGAAGAAGAAGAAATTAAACATCGAATAAGCACGATTGAAATACTTCCCCGTAAGAGTAGAATGGCATTTAATGTCATACAGTAAAGTTCGAACCACTTCTTCCTGCCAAATATAATCAAAATCGAGCGAAGATTATTATTAAATTGGCCATACTTAAGTGGGGCAAACTCCCTCGTAGACATCAAAATCAATAAAACTATATCCACACAGAATTTCGAATCAAATGACAATTCATTCATGTAAATCGGTTCACATGTCAATAATTTTAACGATTGCAGCATTTCTCATAAGGTGTAAGAGCAGAATAACACTTTAATGTCACGTAGAGAAGCCCTAACTTCCTGCCAAACTTTATCAAAATCAGGCTGAGATCTACAGAGTAATTAGTATTAATGGTTTTAGAGGGGATCTTACATGGTACGTCTCTCCTTAACTGTGTTCAGCCTCGAGACCACAGCCATATCTTTTATTAAAAATTTAACCATCTAAAACTCATTGCCTATTATAACTGCCACATTGCACCTTATACAAGTTATAGATGTAACTTGCCTCTATAATTCAGAGATGAATTTATTGAAATCTGATCAACAGGAAAAGAAATACAAATGTTCGAAATTTGAACGAATTTGAAAACATCCAAAGTTAAACATTCTACATCTCATTGACAATTATCACTAAAAAACTGCACCTTATACCAGTTAAAGAATTATTGAATTCTGAACAATATGAAGAGAGATAACATAAAAAAGGTTTGAAATTTGAACGAATTTGAAAACATCAAAAGTTAAACATTCTACATCTCATTGACAATTATCACTAAAAAACTGCACCTTATACCAGTTAAAGAATTATTGAATTCTGAACAATATGAAGAGAGATAACATAAAAAAGGTTTGAAATTTGAACGAATTTGAAAACATCCAAAGTTAAACATTCTACATCTCATTGACAATTATCACTAAAAAACTGCACCTTATACCAGTTAAAGAATTATTGAATTCTGAACAATATGAAGAGAGATAACATAAAAAAGGTTTGAAATTTGAACGAATTTGAAAACATCCAAAGTTAAACATTCTACATCTCATTGACAATTATCACTAAAAAACTGCACCTTATACCAGTTAAAGAATTATTGAATTCTGAACAATATGAAGAGAGATAACATAAAAAAGGTTTGAAATTTGAACGAATTTGAAAACATCAAAAGTTTAACCTGTTATATCTCTTTAGCAATTATGCAATTGTTATAATTCTAGTGATAAGCACCTAGAGACGATGCTGGCTGTTTGGCGAAAGCCAATGCCAAAAAAAGGCAACAAAAAAAATTGTTATATAATAGCAATTATTATTAAAACATTGCACCTTATTCCAATTATAGAGATAACTTTTCTCTACAATTGGGTAAAAAACTCATTGAATTCTAAACAACAACGAAGAGAGATAAAAAGGTTTGAAATTTGAACGAATTTGAAAACATCCAAAGTTTAACGTGCTATATCTCATAAACAATTATCACTGAACCATTGCACCTTATACCAGTTATAGAGGTACCTTTCCTCTAAAATTCAGCCTTGAATTTATTGAAGTCTGACCTACAGGAAAATTGATGCAAAGGTTTAAAATTAAAACGACTTTAAAATCCTTACAGACCAAAATCCAAGCTCCTCCTTACTACTATCGTATCCTTCGATTGTAAAACATTTCTTGGACTCTCTTCCCACTCTAGATCCTGTGATCGGCTAAGTCATCAGTCAACAGAGCCAAATATCATCAGTACAACGACTAGAATTTCTTTGGAGAACCACATTGTTTAAGCTTTAACTGTAAAGATTTATTATTAACTAAGCTGATTGAGGTACATTCGCTGAGATCGACTCCTTCCAACTGGTCTTGAATGAAACTTAATATCATAATAACGATATTATTTATGGATAAAATTAAATAATAAAGTATTTTGAGGAAGAGCCACACTCAAGGAGCCAAAGAGGCACAAGTTGGCTCCCGAGCCGCGCTTCGCCGACTACTGCCCTAGTTCTATAGTTGACATCTTCCCTCATTACAGGTTAACCTTTTCGCCGCCTTAAGCGCCAGAGGCCACAAATTACTGCACTAGATCATTAATCGATTTGTAGATCGTCCCTTTAAAGTGTGGTAGTAGTTGGTAACTAGTTAGTAGTAACTCATCTCCCTTTTGCTTATTGTGTTGTAATGCCGTTGTATTCTTAAATAAGTTTTTTGAAAAAAAGAAATAAATAATTAAAAAACACAAACAAACAAGAAACAGAAGAGATTTAGAGGAAATAATTCAGATTATCTATAATTTGAAAGTCGAGGTGCTTTAATTTTATACGAATCAGTATTTTTTTCTTTGTGACCGTAAAATATTAGTACGGTAGATTGTATTTGCCAGAACTCGATCAGTTCAACTGCTCTGCTTTAATTATTTGCCAATGTTTTATAACTAGTTGTATTCCTATTGTTCACAATCAATAATTCACAACTAGCTTATACAATAACGTTCTGAGAAAGATATTTAAATTTTGCGAAACGTTGGTGAAAAATCTATCAAATTTTTGTTAGCACAATCTACAATAGTTATACAGTATAACTCCTTTAGTATCTGTAATTGGTATTGTCATATTTTTTAAGTAGTAAAGACATTTAATCTTTGCACTAGAAGTTAAGAATGGTGTAAATATCTCATTTGAATTTTTTACAGATTTATAAAGTAGGTCATAAAAGGTCAGGCAATCTACAAAGGACTTGTGTAAGTGTGGGACGTTCGGGTCAAACTAGTGACATTAGTGATTTACAATTAATGTAATGTTATGTAGGTAAACTTGTTGTTAGTCTATAGTAAGTGGTTGTATTGAATTTCTTTAGTACAATACGATACAAGTTCTGGTGATGAACCTGTTGACTTACATGAAAATCTTTCTAAAGTGCTACAATACTTGGCTCTCGGGCCAATAAAATTGACGTAATATTCCAATGATGGAGAAAAATGAAACTTCGAGGTTCAGTGAAAATGAATACTCACGTGAAAGGTATTTTTCTTTTCGTTTCAATCCGCACACTGATTAACCATCGTAGCACGTGTTTTATTCCATGCCTAACCAGTTTTGGACGTTCATCTACCATCAGAGGTGATTAGTCGGTCTGGTATAAAGATTTCGACTTCATTTATGTTTCCGTCTTGCACTACATTTGCTGAGTTTAATCTATATCTAACTATAAAGATATAGATTAGATCTCTAGCTTAAACCGAATGAACGGACTAAATATATGTACATAACGATTGATAGAAGTGAACTAGAATTGACAGTTTCTTTATTTTATCGTTCTAAAACGGATAATCAACGAAGTTATTAGTATAAAAAGCCTTGAGAAAGTGCTAGCCGAGATGAGACTGTTTGATAATTGGTATTGAAATAAAGAAACTTCATTTTAGAGAGAATAAATAATTTATACCGAATGTACGTATTGACAAAATGTAAATTACGATTGACTGAAATGAACTCGAATAACGCTATTTTTTAATTTGAAATTAAGGCATTTCAACATCTGAGGTTAATGGCGCTCAAAGCTTTAGCTTTTTTCAGTGCACTCTCGGTATCAGAGTTGGGCAAAATTTTTAGTCGCGACTAATATTTTTAGTCGTGACTAAAAATGTGATTAAAAATTTAGTCGCGACTAATTAGTCATGACTAATTCAATCGTGGTCACATTTAATCATGATTAAATTAGTCGTAAGCGCGACTAAATAAAATAATCTGATTAATATTAGTCGTGAATTAGTCGCGACTAATTTTTTCAATCACAAACCATTAGTCTTAGTCATCGACATGATTACTCTTGCTGAAAGCATATTATCTATGCACTTATACATATACTAATCTGTAATTTGTGGAATTTAAGAATGCAAGCACTTTAAAGTTAAACCACCACATCAACTCACTAGACCTATATGGGACCACTTTGCACTCACATTTAACCATGTTTACGACTCACAAGACTTATATAGGTCCTCATTACACTCACATTTGACCAAGTTTACGACTCACTAGACTTATATAGGACTATCTTACATTCACATTTAACCATGTTGACGACTCACAAGAGTTATATAGGACCTCCTTACACTCACATTTGACCAAGTTTACGACTCACTAGACTTATATAGGACTATCTTACATTCACATTTAACCATGTTGACGACTCACAAGAGTTATATAGGACCTCCTTACACTCACATTTGACCAAGTTTACGACTCACTAGACTTATATAGGACTATCTTACATTCACATTTAACCATGTTGACGACTCACAAGAGTTATATAGGACCTCCTTACACTCACATTTCACCATGTTTACTACTCACAAGACTTATATAGGTCCTCCTTACACTCACATTTAACCATGTTTACGACTCACAAGACTTATATAGGACCACCTTACACTCACATTTAACCATGTTTACGACTCACAAGACTTACATAGGACTGTCTTACACTTACATTTAACCATATTTACGACTCACTAGACTTATATAGGACCACCTTATACTCATATTTAACCATGTTTACGACTCACAAGACTTATATAGGACCACCTCACACTCATATTTAACCATGTTTACGACCCACAAGACTTATATAGGACCACCTTACACTTACATTTAACCATGTTTACGACTCACAAGACTTATATAGGACCACCTTACATTCACATTTCACCATGTATACGACTCATTAGACTGATATAGGAACACTCATATATATCCTGCTGGTAACACTGGAGACCTATAAAGTTCAGCTTGCACTCATATTTAACTATTTTGGTGTATAATTGGACTTAAAACTGCTTTACATTCACATTCATCTTATTTTTCCGTGTCACATGTCTCTGTCAAATTTTTTTGCCAATCTATCTACCCAGCTCTCTTTTTATTATGTACATAACTTACTTTTTGATATTTGCTCATTAAATACACTCTAAGCGGATATAAACAAACAAACAAAATATATATACTCGTATATATATCTTCATGATATAATTATATTTGTACATATTTTTGTTAGGGAGTTTCTGTGTCGTTACACCCTTTTGTTTGTTCGTATTTAGTCATTTTACATTAAGGACAAAAAAATAAATGAATAAAAATAAAAAATTTAAAAATTAGTAATTATCCTAAAAAATTAATTGCTTTCCAATCTTACATTTATTTATTTACTTTGTGTTTAATAGTTCTTAATCTTGAGGTTTTCTTAGATTTATTGATTATCTAAAACTAAGTCAATTATGAACCTATAATCTTTGATGAAAGCCCCTAGTTCACTTGGATTATGCTTTTATTATTATTACTAACCAAAATAACTTAACACTAGTTGCTTAATATTTTTGAAAGTTGAAACTTTTATTTACATTTAATTTTGTAATTAACATAAGAATTATTTTTTTATTATTTAAGGTTTAATTTCTCATAATTTTTGTAATAAAAAATTCACAGAGTTGAAAGAAAAAGAAATAAAAAAATTGAAATAATTAAATGTACAAAATTTATAATTGTATTAGTGAATCAGAATCAGATTCAGAGACTGCAGATTTTGAAATTTCAAAAAACAGGGAAAATTTATAATTATCTTTTTTCCTGCAACTTTAAATCACTTAATAGATGCGAATTTGCTTTTAAAATCACCCTGGTTTCGAAATTTTTGTCGCTCAGTTTGCTGCATTTCGGTAGATTAACCATCGTTGCGTAGCTGAATAGTCTTTCAACGGGTGCCGACGACGGCAGGGGGTGTTGTACTTGATAAAAACTTTTTTTTATTTCTGGATATTTCTCTAACGTATCCAGATTCCGCTGACTACCTTTTAAATAGTGCAGCACCTGAATTTCTGCCGAAGTTGTTAGACAAGTAATAGCAGCTTCATTTTCCAAGTTGAAAAAGTCAGTTCTATCGGTCGATGAGGCTTCCTCGAAGTTCATTTCTTCCTGTATTACTTCTGCGACCACTGCTTCTTTAAAATAATTTAAAATTTTGGCCTGTACTGCGGAAGGAACACGATGGAACCACCTATTTTTAAATTCTGGGTGTGAAATTGTAGCTATTGCAGCATTCATTAAGTCCTGATTTGCAAATTGAAAAATGTCCTTAAATCTTATATTAATACTGTTAAGTAATGATTCTACTATTGGTTTACAAAATATAAATTGTTTTAAAAGTAGTTTTTCTAATTTTGGAACTAAGGCATAAACTACTGCAGTCAATGTACCATAATACAGGTGTTTTTCCCCTTGCAAAATATCCAAAGCATCGGCCACTGGCTTTGCACAATCCAAGTGCTCTTCAATGTATAAAAAATCTTCTTCAGAGAGAGAATTTTTAATTTTTAGAAACTGGAAAACTTGGGGACTTTTTCCCTTCATCAGAAGAATTTTACTCAAGGCATCGTACAAGGAGTACCACCTTGTTTCACCGGGTCTGGAAAGAATGAATCCTATTATTTTTTCGATGCCCTCTGCTGTTTTGGGTCGTGAAGCAGCTCGCCATAGAAAATTGCACTTAGCCATGACTCTTTTGTGTATGGAATATAAAATACCTGTTTTTTTTATTGTTTTAACAACATCTGCGGAGGCACAGAGGTTTAATGTGTGTGCGGAACATTTTATGTGGGATGGTAATATGAGCGGAAATTCCCTGTTTTTTGAAATTTCAAACTCTGCAGTCTCTGAATCTGATTCTGATTCACTAATACAATTATAAATGTCTTGCTCCTCCTCCACCTCAATGCAATTTTCTTTAATTCCGTATTCTTTAAAAGCCTTTACGAAATTTGCTGCGTTATCTGTTACTGTAGCTGCGATTTTTGGTGGGTACAGGCCAAATTCTTCGTGGATGGTGCTTATTAATTCTGCAATTTTATCGCATGTTAAATCGCCTACAGGCCAGAGCTACAGATCTTCTTCTATCCAGTGAGCAGTTAGCCCCAAAAAACTTCTCCGCCGCCCAGACCAGATGTCAGCAGTACTGCATACATATTTTACATTTTTAAATAGTTGTTTTAAGCAATCAACATTCTGTTCATAAGCAGAGTCCATTTTCCTGCCCAACGACTTACGGCTAAGCATTTTCAAGCCTTGATGTGAAACATTAAGGTCTGAAAATATTTTTTTAAAATGTTCATTATCCACTATTCTTAAAGGCACCATGGAATCAATTACAAAATTTAAGATATTTTTTTTTTTTTTCGGCGCATCGACGTCTGTGGCCATTAGCACCTGCTCACAGTTTCTTTTCTCACATGAAGGCCACTAGAGCTGGGATGGTACCCTATTGTCCTATCGGGCTGCCACACACATATCTTGCTCAGCAAGGCAGGGTGGAGCCTAGGCGAACGGAAGCAGACCGCGCTCCCCTCTTACATCATCGGTCTAGCCGACGAGGGGGAATGCGATTTGGCCGATGGTACCATCCCTTATTTTCATAAGCTGACGTTTATCCAAAATTCAAGCAATTAAAAGTACTTTGGGTTTTGCTTTAACTATTAATAAACAAAATTGTAACGATTTATATAATAATACATATATATACAAATACATTATATATGACATATGTAATAACGCTTAACCTAGATTATGTACATAGTCTATCCTAAGGAGGCTATTTCGTAGAATCTAACTCAAGTGTGCAGTACTTTTAACAAATGTTCCTGCACACTCTAAAAGTCACCTAATCCTAAATGAATTTAAATCTTTTATAAATTTCTTTCAACCCCTAATTAAAAAAAACTAAATCTAACATTCATACCAACATTCTCGCAATAAATACACGTACACTGATAAAATCATTCATGCCAATAAATATATTCACACCTATAAATACATTCACGCCAATAAATACATTCACGCCAATAAATACTTTCATGCCAATAAATACACTCACGCTATTAAAAAGAACATACTACTCATTCACACAAGGGGAAAGTACTCGATATTCCTTTCCCCTTTATAAGAACTAAACTATAAGCTTACCTAATCTATACCTAAATTTTATTATAATAATTTATATTTTTTAAGAATCAGCTGGTTCGCCATTGTACGTTTCAGTGTGTTTAATTTTTGCTCTGCAAACTTATTAATTTATTGTGTGTTTCTAGTGACTATTTAATGTTAAATTGTTTCTTATTTTGTTTATTGTTATTGTTTCTTTTTGTTAGACATTGGAGTGCGATGACACATTGACAATTTTTGTAAATAGTTTAATTTGAATAGACTTATTTTTAGTAGGTTAGGTAAGTTATTTGAATTTAAAATTTTTAGTAGTGATTGGACACTTAGTTCCAATAGTAGCCGCATGGCTCAAATGGAACATACAGATTCACCAGGCATTGAATCACATGGTTCGTGCAGTGCTAGTGGTATTTTCTCTAGTAAAAATAATAAAACTAGTAATGATGTTTTGGATAAAACAAATAAAACAGTGAAAAGATCAAGCACTAATAAATCTGAAATTATGAAAAAGAAAAATAAAATTAAAACCAAAAGCACTGCTGTGCAAAGAAAGTTGACTCGAACCCAGTCCCTTCAGTCAGTTAATTCCACTGTTTCCACTACCCCTTTCAGTAATACTATCAATTTCTGCACACCTAATCCTTTTGCACCTTCAAGTGTAAAAGATGACGGAGAAATCCCGAACGCTAATGCATCGGCCAGTGAAAAAAAATCACCCAAGCCTCCTCCAATATATATCTCAAACGTGGAAGACTATTTACAATTCTGCACTACACTAACTCAACTTCTTGGACCCTCATCTTTCGATTGTAAATCGAGAGTTGACAAGGTAATGTTATCAACGAAGACCATTGAGGCGTACAGAGCAGCAATTAAGTTCTTGCAAGAAAATAAAGCACAGTACCACACTTATCAGCTAAAGCAAGATAAGGCGTTTAGGGTGGTATTGAGAAATCTACACCACACTATTCCTACAGAAGCCATCAAAGAAGATCTGGAAGGGTTAGGGCACAAAGTGAGAAATGTCAGCAACGTGAAACATCCAGCTACTAAAGCATCACTTCCTCTGTTTTTTGTAGACTTGGAACCACAAGAGAACAACCAGGAAATATTCAAGATCACTTCAGTCCTGTACACACGAATTAAGGTTGAGGAACCCTACAAAACTGAGGAAATAATTCAATGTAAAAGATGCATGCAGTATGGCCACAGCAAATCTTACTGCAATTATACTCCTACGTGCAAAAAATGCGCTAAGTACCATTTTTCCTCAGACTGCCTCCAACCTAGGGACATCCCACCTACATGTGCGCTGTGCCAAGAAAGGCATTATGCTACCTACAGGGGCTGCACAGTGCATAAGGAACTTCAGCGACTTCGAAGAAAGTCAAGGGACCAAAACGGCCGCAGTCCGCAGCCGCGTTTGCATCAGGGAGCTGCTCCACCACCTACTCCAAAAGACTTTCCTCCATTACCTACAACTTCGCATCCGCATCCATCTCAGCCACCAACTTATCAAAGGCCTTCTTACGCTGGAGTCGCGGGGTCTCCGACTAACCTTTCATCCGCTTCTACTGACGTTACTACTGTACTGACCTCTTTCATTTCTGAATTCAAATCACTCATCAATCCTCTCATCAGCCTTCTCACTACCCTAGTGACTGATCTCATTCCTCGACTTGTAAAATAAATTCCTCATCACTAGCAATACTTCTTTGGAACGCAAACGGGCTGAATTCCCACAAAGACGAACTAGACATTTTCTTACATGACAAACTAATTGACGTAGCCCTAATTACGGAGACACACTTTACCGGACGATCTTACTGCAATGTAACTGACTACACTACTTACAGAGCAGACCACCCGGACGACACTGCCCATGGTGGCGCAGCCATTCTCATCCGCTCCTCTTTAATTCACAGCCTGCTCCTCACTGAGCAAACTGATGTTCTCCAGTCCGTGGCAGTTACATTGTATTGCCAGCCATTCTCACTGAATGTGGCAGCGGTGTACTGTCCGCCTAACAAAGCAATATCATCACAAGAGTTTAGTACTTTCTTTGGCAAACTGGGGCCAAAATTCTTGGCAGGTGGGGACTATAACGCTAAACATCCGCAGTGGGGTTGTCGCACAACTAATCCTAGAGGACGCACCCTACTCAATGTTCTTTCTTCCTCTAACTACAAGGTACTATCCCCTGATCAACCAACTTACTGGCCGACAGCTCTCTCTAAACTGCCTGACATCCTAGACATTTTCGTTACCTCTCAGACATCTTCACAATGTACAGACATCTATACTCTTACTGATCTTTCCTCTGACCACAGTCCTGTGCTGTTGGTACTAACTGCAACACCTAAGACACTTCCGCCTCGCCCTTCTCTAATTACGGGACCTGTTGACTGGGATAACTTCCAAACTTTACTTGACACTAAACTTAATCTATCTCTCTCTTTAAAAACTGCTGACGAAATTGATGAAGCAGTTTACACGCTGACTAACGCAATACAGACTTCCATCTGGGAATCGACTACTCACTTACATCGGAAGAATACTAGACAATATAACTTACCTATAGAAACACGAATACTCATAAGAGAAAAAAGGAGAGCCCGAGCCCTCTGGCAACGGACACGTTATCCTAGCGACAAACGGATATACTTTAGACTCACAAGACAACTGAAAAGAAATTTACAAAAGCTAAAAATTGAAAAATATGACGCCTTCATTACAAACCTGACTACAGACCGTAAATCTCTCTGGACAGCTACACGCAGGCTACTTTCCTACAAACATACTCCTTCTCCACTCAAACGGGAAGACGGGACTTGGGCGAAATCGGACGAGGACAAAGCTACACTGTTTGCTCATCACTTGACAAATGTCTTTACACCTCATCCTGATATGACGGACGATATACACATGGATGAAATACAAACAGAACTGGACGTTCCACTTCCTCTCGCACTACCACCAAAAGCCCTTACTCCTTCTGACGTTAAATACACTATCAAGAATCTTCCATCTAGAAAGTCTCCAGGATATGACCTCATCACCTCTGAAATTCTCCGCCACTTACCTAAAAAAGCTATCATCTTCCTCACCTACATTTACAACTCTGTCCTTCGTACTACATACTTTCCGCTATCCTGGAAGTATTCAGTGGTGCGAATGATTCCGAAACCTGGAAAACCTGCTCACCTACCCTCATCATACAGACCTATCAGCCTACTGCCGACTCTAGGAAAAGTTCTTGAAAAACTGTTACTTAAGCGTATTAACCCCATATTGTCGGAGTTTGGTGTTATACCAGACCACCAATTTGGTTTCAGGTGTCATCATAGCACTATTCAACAATGCCACCGGGTTGTTGATGTTATTGCTTCAGCACTGGAGAAAAAACAGTATTGCTCAGGGGCATTCTTAGACGTAAGCCAGGCTTTCGACCGTGTTTGGCATCCTGGATTACTGTTCAAACTAAAAAAGCATCTTCCCTCAACATACTACCTCATTTTGCGCTCCTATCTTTCAGATAGGTTCTTTCAAATTAGTACTGGCTCAGCAATCTCTTCTTTCTCCACAGTGAGGGCGGGAGTGCCGCAGGGGAGTATACTTGGCCCCGTTCTCTACACAGTATACACATCAGACATACCTGTACAACCCTCTACACTACTCTGTACATATGCAGACGATACAGCCATACTAGCCACAAGTACACATCCTACATCAGCTTCATACAAATTACAGACACACTTACATAAAATAGAATTCTGGGCCAAGAAGTGGCGGATTAAAATGAACTCACAGAAATGCCAGCACGCCACGTTTACTCTCCGGCGGGGCTCCTGTCCACCTGTTCTCTTCAACAGCAATCCTCTTCCTTATACAGATCTGGTGCGCTACCTTGGGCTCTACATAGACAAGCGACTCACGTGGAACCCACACACTAGACTTAAAAGACAAGCAATGACAAAACGTGCGAAACTACTTTACAGACTTCTTGCACGTCGCTCCAAATTACCTATTGAACTCAAACGATTAATATACAGTACTATCATCAAACCAATGTGGACTTACGGACTGGAGCTGTGGGGTTCAGCCAAACCTACAAACATACGGACTGTACAGACATTTCAATCAAAACTACTTCGACAGATAGCTCCTTTCTACGTAACTAACCTCACTCTACACAACGACCTCAACATACCTTTCGTACACCAATTAGCCAAGACTAAATATCAAAAATTCCATAGTGCTCTCTCCACTTGCTCCAATCCTCTAGTACAGTCTCTCGCCTCCTCTGACATTCCTAACAATCCTCCTCGCCGACTGAATCGCCAGTGGCCCCGCGACTTCCTCGCAGTCTGAAGGCTTAAAATTAATATCCTGTAGAAAGTGCTGCCGCTGGGCAGTTTCTTTCCTCCTGCCTTTCACGCCTCTATACTTCAATCTCCCTATTTACTTATTGTATAGTGTATTATACAGATTGTAAATAACAAAATAAATTAAAAAAAAAAATATTTTTTAAGAAATCAAATAGCCTCCTTACATAAGGAGAACCGTCTTGGAGAATTGCGCGCTGGTCATGTGGCAGGCCTGCTGTTTCTCTCTGTGTTCGCAGTGCCTGACACCCTTCCAACACGTGCGACACTGTCAGCCTTTCTCGGCATCTCGGGCACTCGGCCTTCTTTCGGCAATGAGGAGGTACCCATGTGTCACACGTGTATGCCCAATCCTTAGCCTCGTTAAAATTACAGATTCATGCCGCGGGTAGTTCTCGACTTTAGCATTTCGCACACATGGTTTAAATTCTTTAAGTTTTTCGTCAATATTATCCCACTGACTTTGCCACTTGTTATTTATAATATTTTTCATATATATTTGTAAGTCAGTGGGCCGAACAAGGATGGTATGGCTAGTTTGTGTAGAGGCTGCTCGTTTTGCAGCCTCGTCCGCCCTTTCATTTCCGGACACGCCAATGTGGCCCGGCACCCAGGCTTTAAGATATTACGCTCAAAATTTTGTTGCAACGTTTCAAATTGCTGAACAGCGGCTTTTTCTGCCCCGTTGCCTCTCACAGTTTTCTCTCTTATGTAAAAGGTGTAATCTTCAAAGCATTTTTGTCCATGTTTCCTCTTCATGTGGCTTATAAAATTGGAAGAAGAACTGCCGTGCCCCCTAATTTCGACGTGTTCCGGTTGACATTTTAAGCAAAGCGCAACTTTTTGGAAACTTGTGCTTTTTTCTTGTAACAGTTCAAAAAATTTGCCATCAGTAATGCTTAAATTTGTACCAAGCTGATTTAAACTGTTGTCCGGACTTACATTGGAAATCAAATCAGAAGCTTTAGTGCATTGGCGATTCTCCATTCCTAAAAATGAAAAAACTTAAAACATTGAAATTAAACATCTGAAATTACTATTAATAATAGTAATATTACTATTAATAGTATACTCACTTTGTATAAAGCTAATCTGTTAAATAGAAGTTATAAGAACAAATTTCAAATTTGAAATGCGAACTCCTTCACACAACTATTACTGCTTAAAACAAATTAAAGGCTTCTACTGGTGCACCTTCATAACAAATGCCTAACGCAAACCTGACATCGTAAATTCCTAAAATCCTTTCTTCCTGAATTTGAAGACTATTAACGATAATTAAGACAATGGAAAGAGTTGAATAGTAGAAGAAGGTGAGAAAGAAGTGATGTTATGGTAAGAAATTCGCTTTCGTTAGGCAGTTGTTGTACCAGTGAAAGACATTAATTTGTTTTAAGCAGTACACTGTAGTGTGAAGGAGTTTGTTATTTAACGTTGCTAGGTTAGGGAGGAGTTGCAAATGAAGTGGAACAGATGTTTAATTTTAATTATTATAATAATTTGGAACATTCCTTTTATATTTTTTTAATGATACAATTTCGTGATAAATAACAAATAGATGAAATTATAACTATCAAAAATATTAAGTACTTTGTTATTTTGGGCAACAATAATAATATTAATGATAATAACAGCATAGTATGTGTAAAACTAAAGTAATGATTGTTTTTTGAAGAGAATTTCACCATTAATTATCGCTTCAAATTTGTTGGCGCTGGGCAGTTAAGATACTTAACTACTACTTTCTCTCATTATTTCATTATATATGAAATATGAGGAATAGTCTGAAATCAAACTGATATGTAAAAACACCTATTATTGGACTACCTACCGGTACAGGAAATGGTGCTTAATAATTCGTACAGGCAAACATTTGTACACAATTTTGTACTTGTATACAGATAAAGACACAGGATAAACAAATACATACTTAATATCTCCAATTAATGAATGAAAAAATTATAATAAAACCAATTCTATAAAAGAAAATTTAGCTTACGACAAGTTTTAAAAGTTACATTAAAAGAAAAAAGCTGGAAAAGCGGTTTATGTGTAATAAGAAAACAATTACTTATTACATTGTTACATTATTGTATATTATTACATTATTATATTATTATGATAACATTAATTTGCCATTCAAGGCAAACCAGACTAAAAATAAATACATAGGTAAATTCAGCAACGGTTTTTGGATAGTCAAGATGATTTATGTTTAATAGTACGCTTGATTATTTATTTATTTTTATTGATTTAAGGCGCAACAAAATCTGAGGTTAATGGCGCCCGGAGCTTTATCCTGTGCTCTCCCGGCCTCCAGACAGAGTTCTCCCAGTACAGACAACACTGACAGTGAACTGTAAGAAGCTTATAGGAAAATGAAATCTAAAAGCCAGCATCTGGATTCGTACCGGGATCTCCGCGTGAGAATCCAATACGCTAACCGCACCGCTAATCCTTCCAAGAACGCATGTTCTGTACATACTAAACGGGATTCGGACATTCATCAATTATTATAGGAATTTAATAGATTAATGAAATCTAGCGTTGCCCAATTATTGATCTGAAGTTGAAGAACTAGTTACCAAAATTAGGCTAAAGGTAATAATTAAGTGTAAGATTGGAAAGCCATTAAGTTTAGATTTTAAGTTTGAGATTTTTTAAGTTTAAGATTAACCGCTTTTGGATGTGAATGATTTGTTGTTTGTGCAATTTACTAATATTATTATTATTATTATTTAATTATCAATTCAATTATCAGATTGCCGTTCGGCAATCGTGGCGCCTCGGTTTTATTGTCGTTGTATACATAATTATTAAATATGGAAGGAAAAGAGGCACTTACAGGATATTGTATGATTCATTTGTAGCGAAATGAGTAAAAGGGAAGTTCTACTTTAAACTAGCCGAGATTGCAGTATTTACAAAAAAATTTAGCCATCACTGTATTTAGTACACGATTAAAATTTAGTAACGAATTAAAACATGCAACCGGATCCATTCTCCTCAAATTTATAGTAAATTTAATTTTATTTGCATAAAATTAATTATCATTCTCTTAAATAATTTGTTGCCATATATTACAGCTAGTATCCGTAGTTTAGGAGCACTCAAGTGTATACAAACTACCCTATCTTTTGGATTGTAGGAACTTTAAGACAGCTGGAGAACTGATACTATCATGCAGAGTAAAGCAACCCGGACTCTTGCCATGGAAGAAGGAGAGTGATTTACTATGGAAATGACATATTGCAATACTATAACAAAAGTGAGATGCACATGTCAGACTTAACGCCTTATTCCCACTTTACAAGTGTGCATTAAATTGCTAAATAAAAGATACAAATGAAATCTATTTTATGCGAAGGGTAGCGAACCCACTTTGGATATTTTTATGGCCCGCAAGATTCATCGTAATTTTACTGAATTGGTTTATTATCACAAAATAGAAATGATTGACAAATGAACACAAAATGAACTAATATTTTTGAAATATCAGAATCAAACTAGATTTTTATAAAGCTCATGTAACAAAAAAAAAAAAAAAAAAAAAACTACGAGTAATTGAGAAATCTGGAACCGCATTTGGATCAACTTTCACTTGCGAAACGTTTTTTCGAAAATGAAACTTACCAAGCATAAAGTTACTCTGTAAATTTTCCGAAAATATATACTTTGTAATACTCGTTTACCTCTACAATTGTATATTATTGCTGCTTTCTAGCTGTATTTTTGACGGAGATAATAGGTGATAGTTTAGAAGCTTTACATTTCCTTCATATTTCGAATTGATGTATCTCCTATCCCAGGGGTCGGCAACCTATTTCAAGTAGAGAGCCATTTCTCCTTAAATAATTTTAGTAAATCTTACCAAGAGCCGCAAGGATGATAGTGTAAACAACTCTGTAGATCATTTGTATTCAAAAATTATAATTTGATATATTCAATTATTTGATGATATTCAATAACATTTAAATGTTTTATGTATTTATTTTCACATATTACAAAGTAAATAAACAAATAAATAATTAAACCTGTATTTGAATGAAAATGGCGGCAGTCCTATATATTACGTACTGTATTTTAATATAATTCTATTCAATTTCAAACCTATCACATTTAAAATTCTTTTTGAAAAAATATCTTTACTTTAATAAATGAAATTTGCATTTGTTTCAATAAAATTGAAATATACAATTTATTTTGGACAGGCAGAAGAGCCACAAAATTTGGATGAAAGAGCCGCGGGTTGCCGACCCCTGTCCTATCCTATTGGCGAAAATTTAGACAATTATAATACTAATTTACTTCTTCAATTGTGCATAATTGCATCATTCTAACTGTATTTATGAAAGAGATATAAGCTGATAAAGTTTGGAAGCTTTACATTTCCTTCAAATTTCTAATAACTATACCTCCTGAGATATTAGAGTAATCTCTGCGATAATATGTACAATCCTAATGTGAAAAAATGTATTTATTATCTCCAAATAGAATTGATTGGCTTACAATGTAATAATGAACTAAAACCCATTTTTTGGAAAATCAGAATAAAAAATAGTTTTTTATATCACTTACGTCACAAAATTTTTTTTATTAATTTGAGAAATCTGGCACAAAAAGTTGTTGGAGCTTTTGGATCTACTTTCACCAGCGAATCGTTTTTTCGAAAAGAAAATTTACCAAACATAAATCGTGCTCGAACTTAATGTATGAAAACCTGCAACATCAATCACGCTGTGCAAATACGCGCATTGTGATCTACTTGCAAAGAGATAAGTGCAAGTGTTGAGAAACAAACATCATATTAATTAAATAAATAAAATGTTCGACCATTTCATAATTGCCATTATTATATTATCTGTGTTTATTTGTATGAATAATAATAAAAACAATAACAATAATTAATTCTGTTTTGGATTTTCACTGCAAAAACTTTGTGTAGTGGGTTCAATCTAATAATGTACATAAGCGGCCCGCAAGCTTGTAGTGAATTTCCAAATTGGGCCACAAGATCATTTTTGTTAACCTACGCTATCATCAGTTGCTACTTCATATTCTTTGTCTTTCACTGTTCACTAAATCTCGTCTGAAAGTTTACTTTTCGGAGACCCAAAGAAAATGATTGCTTACGGCCCTCAGTTGGTTCGTTCAATCCTTAGTTAATAAGCGTGGCAAATAAAACAGGAAAGTGAGGAAATTGATGCGAAGGAAAATGTTGAAGGAAATCGAATAAGTGGGGAGATTAATAACCATTGGCTTCCTCAACTTGATTGTAAGTGGCATGTCTACCCATCATTTCAATGAATCCGCTACAAGATCATTCTTAGTGGAACCGGTCTTCATTAACTTTTTTCTAAAGATGTAAAAAGTGGATGTTGGAAAGAAAAATTGAGTTTTCTTATTTCATTTTTTATTCTTTAGTTAATTATGTAACTAGTTTATTTGTTTTTCTGCAACCATGTAGGAATGTTCTCATTGCTCAATTAAAATCAGCTGTGTAATGCCCAACTTTACCTCGCTAGTGGGGGAAAATTCCCATTAGTGTCACTTTCCTCACTAGTGAGTGAAAAAACTTTATTGTGCTTCCTTGATATAAGAAGTTTTGTTATTCAATATTTTCTGTAAAACTTTAATAAGCTTATTTAAATTTATTTTATCTAAATAATTAAAAAACGAATATTAAAAAATAAAATAAAAATTGAAAGGAATATAGAAATAAAAATAATACTTTAATAAATAATTAGATATTTTTAATTATAACAGTTAAAAAGGTTATAGTGTTACCTTATAGAAATTTAAAATGGATTCTAGTGACTCCTGTTTAGTTTTTTTTTTGTTAATAACCCTAATGGTTGCAGAAAAAATATAATATTTAACTCGAGTGTAAGTATTTTCCTCACACTCAGCAATTTTCACTTGCCTCGCTTCGCTCGCTCGTGCGTGCAAACCCTGCCTTGTGTGAGGAAAAGTACTACTTTCCACACTTGTTAAATAAATAACTATTCCTTAGCAGCAACCTGATTAATCTGGGTTGTACCATTTATAGTGTTTTTATTGTAACTGTAAATGTTTTTGCTGTTGATAGAATGACCATGTACAATAATTTTTTATGACCTGACGTATCATAATAAAAGTTAGATAATATATTTCTTTCTTCTTTTGTTGCAGATGAGCGGGAGGATGTTCAAAAGAAGACTTTTGCCAAGTGGATAAATTCGCAACTTACAAAAGTAAGTACTGATCCGCAGTTGCTGTAACGCTTTTCTTCAGGCTTCAATTTTTTAGCGATTACGTCTATAATGTCATATATTTTTTGACAGTTTGCCAAAACCCTGATAATGGGGGGATTGAAACCCTACGAAGACCCTAAAGACCGCTCTCACGGTCTGCTTATATCACCATGAAATATCGTTGAACTTCAAGAGTTCGATCTAGTAAGCTGGCCACTGTGCTAATTCCTTCTCTGTGGTCAAACACAATTTCGAAACTCTTCATCACAGTTCTTGCCATCAGGATTGTTGGTCACTCAATGTGGTGTGAAGATCGAGAGGCTAGCCAAGCGTGCCCAATTGGCGCATTTACCCAAAACTATTAGTTGCAATCTAATCAGGGACAGGCGGAACTTTATATCTTGCCGACCAATCCTCTTCATAACTCTTTTAACCTAAATCGCCCAAAATGGTTCCTTCTGTGCTTCTTTAAACCTTTCATCTTCCATTTTCAATCTCTCTCTCTCTCGGTTACAATTTTTTTTTAGACCACCGCTCTCTCAGGACTGCAGAACAGTGTTCACAATCAATTCTAACCAATTCGACCGCTTTTTCAATGCCTTCTATCTTTGTCTCTTGCCCAGGTACTCAAATGAACTTCACGTCTCTCTACTGGGCAAAGTTGTTGGGTTTTCCAATACATTCATTTGTTGGAGCTTCAGTTTAATGGCAACCATACTTATCATAAAGATTCTTTCTTATTTATATCAAGGCCAAAGGACAGCAGCATACAGTTCAACAGCGATCTTTTTTTTATTTTTATTACATTTTTTTTGGCATTATAGAGGATAGATCATGAATATCTTAAAGCATTATCTACTTCAAATGTTTTATTAAAGTGGTTTCAATGTTTGTTTTGCAGCGAAACCATAGTCCTATAAGTGATTTAGTCGTTGACCTGCAAGATGGCACTGTTTTATTATCACTCTTGGAAATTCTTACGGGAAAAGAATATGTAAGTATATTTTTTGAAACTTATTTGAAGATATTTCGTTCTACATTTCAGGGTCTACATTTCAATGGTCTAATAATTACATACCGACGCTTTTAGAACTGAGCAAGTAATGTTTGTACAGTTTGGTAACAATTCCCAAAAGATAAAAAAAATTAGCTTTTTCCATTAATATAGGATGACGGAATTTTGGAACGCTTATCTTTTCAATGTCTTGGCGCCATCATGAAAACGTTACATAATCTAGCAATTTGTATTGCAACCCTGAAAATGTCAGGCTTCCCAAATACTAATTAACCGCTCTAATTATTTTATTTTCCATTTTATAAAAATTTAATATTAGAAACACTTTTCTATTGGGTTGTCCGGAAAATAATGAAGGACTGTGGTTTTAAAAGAAAAAAAAAAGAAAAATTAATAATTTATAACTGTTTTTATTAATCAAAATAGTCTCCACTACTTTCTATACAATGTGTGGGTAACTTTTCCATACCCTCTGTATAGAATTTGAAATCCTTAGAAATTATAAATTCAGAAAACGCATTTTCTAATGTCCTATGGTCAATAAATTTTTTATTTTGTAAATAGCGGTCCAAGTGTCTAAAAAAAATGGTAATCAGTAGGCGAGAGGTCCGGTGAGTAGGACGGGTGTGGCAGAGTCTCATAGCCAAGCTCCAACAATTTTCGGGAAGTCAAACGAGAGTTACGTGGCCGAGCGTTGTCATGCAACAGAATAGGCCCCTTTCGATTCACTAAAGATGGCTTCATTATTGCCGATTTCTGATGCATTACGTCAATTTGGTTATAATACGATTGGGCATTGATGGTTTCGCCAGGATTCAAGAAGCTGTAATGAATCAGACCAAATGAAGCCCACCAAACAGTAACCATTACCTTTTTTTTTTTTTTTTATGATTTAGGGGCTTTGGAAAATGTGCTGCTTCTCCTTTGTGAAGCCACTGTCAAGAGCGTCTGCTGTTGTTGTAGAGGTCCCACTTTTCATCGCAAGTCACAATTCTGGACAGAAAAGGATCGCTGTTGTTTCGGCAAAGAAGTGCAGCACAAATTTCATTGCCACTGATCTTTTTGGCGATCGTTTAATGTATGAGGAATCCAACTTTCAAGCTTCTTCACCTTCCCAATCGCCTTGAGATGGTCATCGACGGTTGATTTGCTGACTTCGAGTTTCCCTGCCAATTCTCGAACAGTTGTTCTGAGATTTTCTTCCACCAAAGCTCGGAGAACATCGCCATCAAGGGCAGAACTTCTTCCACGGCATTCTTTGTCTTCAAGGCTCAAGTCTCCCTTTCGAAATCTCTAGAACCACCGTTGAACAGTGCACTCACTTATACTGCCTTCGCCCCAGACATCGTTGATATTTCTGGCCGTTTGGGCCCCGTACCGGCTGAGTTTGAACTCGCAAAACAAAATTATGCGAAAATCACGCTTTGACATCTTAGTCTGAACTATTTCTAAGTAGCAAAATGTTACAGAGGTAAACAAACATTTTTATTTGAAAGAGGATTAATAAGTGTTTACATTTATGAAAGTCAAAAGTCCAACAAACATAAACAGTTTACTATTTGGAGGGGTATTTTAAAGAAAACATAAAATCCTGCATTATTTTCCGGATAACTTACGTTTGGTAAACCATTTTTTTGTTATTTTTTATTAAAGCAAAAATATGATTAACTAATGAGTTTGATTACATTTTAATAGATATTTGGTGTAAAATGTTTTAGCGTATAATCTGATAATTTATCAAAATTAACAATTTGCCAAAAGTGTTGTACAAATTATAACTTATACGTGCATCATGCCATATTGTCTAATAATAGTTATTATCCATCATTCTTTCCAGATAAAGACTGCCTAAAAGTTTTATATCTTTATACATATGTATGTATACCAGCAAATTATTTGTGTTCAAATTATTTAACTAAATATACTGCTATTCTAATAAGTGGTTATTTACATCAATCTTTAGCATATTAATTATATGGATGTTACACCGACTCACAGGTTAATTAGAATGCTTGTTGAATGACTTATTAGTCATGTTTATTTACGAACTATAACCCATTTGTGTGTGGGAAAATTAATTATCAATGAAAAAGTTAAAAAGAAGAATTGACATTTCAAATACATACTGTAAATTAGCAGACTTACTGTTCATAATTGTTACGTAAATTAAAATCATCTTCTACAAAGAAAAGTATATTTTGAAAATTTAATAAAATTATTTCACAAAACAACACAAGTTCCCGCTCGTGGAAGCAGGAACATTTTGCAACCTCTTTTATAGACTTTTTTTTTCAATTTATTACGTTTATTAAGTTATTAAATTATTTCAGACAATATATGATAAGGATGTTTATTTATTCAAAGAATTGGCTAATTACTGAATTATTATGCGAACCATTGAACGACATTCATTCTTGGGAATTGATTCTGAAGTATCGAATCACATAGGCGAACGGTTTGGCATTGCTGCCCCTGATGAATGAATGCGTTCAATTCAAGCGTACTAATGCTGTTTTAAAAAAATCTCAAGTAAATATTACTCCTAGCGTGCGAAGTAATAATATTGACAAAATACAATTTTTGAATTTATTTTACCGTAGCAGCATTGGATCCATAAAGTGGCATAATGTTTATTAATCAAGCAACTTCTTTTAACATATTGCAATCATGACAAATTTAAAAAAAAAATTGAGGTCTTTCCAGAAATACACTGCGCCAAAAAAGTCTGTGAACACTTACCTAAATTTTATTACTTTTATTATTATCTTAGTAGAAACTTCTTTTATTTTCAAATGAAATGTACTATTCGATAGAGAGAAACTTGAGTTTTTCATTTTATATTCAATCTTTTATTTTTGTTCAACAGGAATATCACAATTAAATGTTTAACAAAACAACACCTCACACGAATGCAAAAAAAGTCTGTGAACAGCTGTATAAATGTGTAAAAACATTAAGATAACAAACAGAAAAACGATTGAATAAAGTTACAAAGTTCTCTATTGTATTGTAGAAACCAGCTCAAAAAATCAGTCAAGAATGATCAAGTGGTTATGGTGTAAGCGTAACACCGCAGACAATTAGAAATAAATTACATGAATACGATTATTGCGGTCGAGTCCCAAAGAAAAAACCTTTTATCAATAAAATAAATCGTAAGCGCCGATTGGATTTCGCGAAAGAATATGTTTCTAAGCCTTCTAGTTTCTGGGAAACCGTAATCTTTTCAGATGAGTCGAAATTCAATGTTTGTGGGTCTGATGGACGACAAAAAGTGTGGCGAAAAAAAAATGAAGCTATGAAAATGAAAAATATAAAGCCAACTTTTAAGCATGGGGGAGGCAACATTCTGGTGTGGGGGTGCATGAGTGCTAAAGGAGTGGGCAAGTTAGATCTAATTAATGGTAAGATGGACCAATATGTGTATGTAGATATATTAAGACGCAATTTAAGAGAAAGTTCAAAAAAATTAGGGTTGGAGGGAACGTTTGTCTTCCAACAAGACAATGACGCGAAACATACCGCACTAAAAACTCGGGAATGGCTCTTATATAATACACCCCGGCGCCTAAACACCCCTCCACAATTGCCAGACCTTAACCCAATTGAACATTTGTGGGATGAAATCAGCCGCCAAATAAATAAAAGTGGAATAAGAAACCGTGAACAACTAAAAAACGCCATTTTAGAAGAATGGGATAAAATTCCAACGTTGACGACCACAAAATTAGTAGGATCGATGAAAGCTCGCTTGTTGGAAGTGATTAGGAACAAAGGAGGTCCGACAAGTTTTTAAAATTTATAATACACGTACAATGTGTAAGAATGATTTATTTCTGCAAAGTGTTCTCAGACTTTTTTTGCATTCGTTTGGGGTGTTGTTTTGTTAAACATTTAATTGTGATATTCCTGTTGAACAAAAATAAAAGATTGAATATAAAATGAAAAACTCAGGTTTCTCTCTATCGAATAGTACATTTCATTTGAAAATAAAAGATGTTTCTACTAAGATAATAATAAAAGTAATAAAATTTAGGTTAGTGTTCACAGACTTTTTTTGCCCAGTGTACATGTTTTGAAGAAATCTAACGCGAAAAAAAAAGATGGTGTGTACACGTATTTATGAAGTGACACGTGAATGCATACATTATCACAAAAAACAAAAAGTTGCAGACCACTAATGTGATATTCCATTTCGGTACTGCCACTTCTTCGGATTTTAATATTTTTTGAATTTTTGGCTGTACGACAGGTATTGAGATTTTTAATTTTTTCGAAATTTAATTAAAAAATTTCCCCACCTAAACATTTAGCAACTTAATTTAAACGAGAAAATTGTTTTTTGGTGGGCTTTTCAGGGAAATTTACTTTAAGCATCCCTCAAAAGTGTTTTGTGGGTGTGTCAGTTAAAAAAAAAAATTATAAATCTAGGATGATGATGCAGTATTTCCACTAGACAGTAGATTCTGAAAAAAATTCATGTTACAACAAACGCAGAAAACTGTAATCGGCCCGCTCACATCCAGGTGCAAACCTAAATCTCTGAATAGAAGGAATCGTTTTATCCTGCAATCTAGGTCCCATTGCTGTTAAACGGCACCTCAAACGAGTGTTTAAATTATAGAGATAACTATTAACCGATAATGTTTGTCTTTCGGTATCATGTAATTACCTTGGTGTTAGCCGTACGTTAAGCTGAGTCTGATAACCATCTTATACTTTCTAAAAGTCACTGCCAATACACTCTCAATAGTTTGTTTTAGCTTGACTCTGAGACTGCACTGAGACCTACTTCATTTACTGTGACATTATTATCATTATTTACCGACCTCTCAATTTTCAGATGGCCCCTTTCAATGCTCTAACTAATCTTTCCATTATCTGTAACCTTGCAAAAATTAAGGAGCTGCTCCGATTTGTGATAGTTTAATGTTTTTACTATCAAAGATTATCGCAGAACCATTATTAGTTTTAGCCCATTCCTAAAATGTTCTGCTTGGAGCCTTTTGGCCTTATCTCTTTATTTACTAAATTGAAAATTTCCCAGTAAATGTCACCTGACGGCACGATGTGATGTTCCAAAACCATTCATCAGTTTGCAGCTGCAGTCCCTCTAATGTAGTATTCGCATTTTTCAGTTCATCTTGGTCTTTAAGACGTTTCCGTTGTGTGCGTGCATCTTTCTAAATATTAATCTTGGAGGACGTCCAGGGGCTACTAATAGTGTACTGTAGTAGTTGTGAGCGCGCTAGACTTACACCCTGATGCGGGGGGCGCGGAAAGGCGAGACGATATGTGCTGGAGAAGCACCGCATTAAATAATAATAAAGTAAATAAAGTATAAAGAATATAAAGGTAGAAAGGAGAGTGTGAAAAGCACTTACCTTTGTCGAATGAAGTGGTTGATACAGGCAGCAATGTGCGTGATTACACATATTAGCGAAGCGCCGAAGAGGCGATGAAAGGAGTTGGAAAAGTTAGGAGCGTGTGTGTGAGTGTTCGCCCAAAGACGGTAAGAGTAAGTGATATTTGGGTCCAGTCCTACGCACTGATGAACTTCAGCCCTAAGGTGCGTGTAGTCTAACAGTAAATGCGTTATGCGGGTTAAACAGCGACGATACAATTACTCAAACACCAAATTAATCAAAGTAAACGCGTACTGTGTCAAAAACGCACTGAACTAGAGAAAGAATATGACCACATGGTCTACAAGGAAGAGGGAGTGGGGGGTTTTATAGCGCGGGAACCAAAAGAAACAAACAACACAGGAAAAATCAATAAAATATTTGGCGAGAACAAGAAATGAGAAGGTTATACCGCGCGGGAAAGTGCATGAAAACGTGAGCGGGAGTGTTGAGAGAAAGAGAAAAGAAATGAAACTGCCAAGAGATGGTTGAGTACAACTGAACAGTAGCGGAGGACTAAAGATGGAATTACCATTAATCCCGATATGTTTTTAATCTAAAATCTATTCAGACAGGCTTTTAAAATCCTATTTGCTGCTACTTTTTATTTAGTTGGTAGTTTTTTTAATTCGCATTACTTTATTACATCATGTTCTTTTTGTTTTAACAGAAAAGAGAAAAAGGCCGGATGAGAGTACATCATTTAAATAATGTTAACAAAGCCTTACAAATACTTGATTATAATAATGTAAGTAATTTTATTTTCCAATATTATTAGTTGTTTTTATTAATTAGCATTTCTAAAATACGAATAAAAAAAATTTACGTACATTTATATACATAAAGTGATACAGGGACATCTAAAATAACTCATCGATAAAAAAACTTAGGAATAAAGGAACTAATTCTAATAAAATTATATGGGATGGGGCATTTAACATTTTTTTGGTTTTCTCTAATTACCTTAGAGGGAAGAGTAATTAGGTATTAAAAGAGTATATTTAGAAAAAAAAGTATTTTTCTATTTCTTTAATTTTAATAATTTGTTTTTTGTTTTCTAGGTAAAACTTGTAAATATTAGTAGTAACGACATTGTAGATGGGAATCCAAAATTAATCCTTGGGTTAGTTTGGAGTATTATATTGCACTGGCAGGTATGTTCTATTTTTTGTAATTATTTATTAAAAAAGAAACAAAGAATAATTTTATATTTTGCCTCAGGTTCATTGGTCTTTGAAAGAACTTATGACTGATGCTGAACAAACTAATCTAGAAAAGACCTTACTCACATGGTGTAAACAAAATACTCAGAAATATGAAGTTGAAGTAAATAATTTTACAACTAGTTGGGCAGACGGATTAGCGTTCAACGCGTTAATTCACGCCTTTCGCCCAGAACTGTTTGATTATTCAAATATAGCTAGAAGACATCCAAATGCTCGTTTAGATCATGCGTTTCGAATAGCTCAGGAACATTTAAAGATTGAAAGATTATTGGATACTGAAGGTAAATTTTTTTTTATTTATTACTTGATCATCTTTCATACTTACACTTTGTTATTTTCTGGTGAATATAATCTGAAACTGCTTGCATTTTGTTTTACTCAGAATAAAGGTCTTAGTAGTGTTTTCTAAAAAAAAAAAAACAAGTCGTTGACAAGTACAAAATGTTTTCTTGCTAGTTGTTGGAATCGATTTCATCAGTGAGATTATTCCATTCACTATTTCGCTAGCTTCCATCTGTTCTAGCTGATATACTTCACTATTTTGTTTTACCCAAAAAAGTAAAGTAGTTAGCTCTCTCGTTGATTAGATTATATTAAGTAATCTAACTTTGTACTTCCAGTGCGTCCCCTACAATTTCAGCAATGAAGTTAACCCTCAAATAGTTTTAATAGCGAACCCTGTTATTTCTATTCGCGAGGGTTTATGAGCCTGACATGAACCTAGACGCATTCGAAATTTTTGTGACTTTAGAATATCACAATGGAAGCTTGGCACAATGGAAGATTGTGAAATCTTCTCAAAGCACACGGCAAACAAGTGCTCCCTATGCAAATTTGGACTTTGTTCACAGGCACTTTTCTAGAATGTACGTTAATCTATAATTGATTAACGATTTGAGTACTTGACTCAGGCAATTCAGTGAGATGAATTTATAACTAGAGAATCTTTACCTTTTTTAGGGAACCGGTACGATAATACCTCTCGCCAGCCATTAGGGTATTAGCCACTCTTCAATATGTTTTTGTACAACCACAGGAGGCTTCTTTGCCTTTGTGCGGTTTTAAAGTTGAGTGACATGCTAATCTTTTCGCCGGTAGAATTCGGACAAGTATTCTAGTGAGCTGAGGGCACTTGGGCAATATGTGCGACTGACCAGATCTCAGCCAACTATCTCTGTTCACTGTCGATGTCATCATTAATTTCAGTCTTTAGCACTTCGCGATTACCTAAGATATTTTCCCAAATATTTTGCTTTTTCTTCATCTTACTCTTTGTTTATCGCCGATAATGAAGAAATCATCGACATGCGACAAGGCGAGGGTTAGCTCTTTTTTATTCTAATATACCATGTGCCTTATATTGCTACTCGTCACTCAATGTTTTAAAATTTACTAAATCTTCCTCTTTCGTGCTTTTTCAAATATATTTGAGGCTTACTATTTTGGCTCATTGTGCAACTTAGGGTTCGCAGTGGATGGTCTTGTGATTCCCCCTGCTAATCCTTGGTATGGATCCCTTGACAGTGGCTCGAAGCCAACATAATGATCCTTATTCTTGTTACCTCTACTCTTTTCCTTATAAATCTTTAAGGAGCTTCTAATTGCTTGTTACTCGAACAATTTTTTATTCAAACTTTTCTTTGTGTTAGCGCGTTTGTATCTGCAAATTTTCATAAGACTGTTGTTAAATATTCACTCGTACTTTCTTTTCGACCTTTTAAAATGTCCATTTTGTCGCCAAGTATATTATTAATACCAAGTACCAAGTAAATTATTCATCAAGTTTTAAAAATAAATGTTTTGGTTGTTTTATTTTTTTCAGTGTCTTTGATTTTGAATACATTCGAACTACATATAAATGACGATCAAAGCAAATGTTAATTTTTATTTTCAGATGTAAACACTTCTGTCCCTGACAAGAAGTCAATAATGATGTATGTAATGTGTTTATTCCAATCACTGCCTCATTCAGCATCACAGAGAGATACTGGTAATACTTCACCAGTGGAGGTAATTAAATATTTATAACACATTCTATTAAGTAAATTATAAATGTCTTTAAAGATTACGCTTCTGAAGTTATTTATTTGTATCTTTAAGTTTAGACATCTTTAGGCAGAAACTAAGCTCTAAAAATCTTAAATAAAATTGATCGTATCTCTATTGGATATCATTGAAGAAGGTTTTTGTATATGCACTCACAATATCTTTGTTTCGCTCTAAACAGTTAACATTATTTGCAATGATAATGTTTTGTTCAAGAACATAGTTAAGAAAAATGTTCGTCTTGACTTATTTGTATATAGAAAAAATGTATTTCAGTACATTTGTGGTAGTTAGAAACACAGCTTTCAAAATCTATAATTTACATAGATTTGTAGGATTTAGTGTTTACACGATATTGTTAATTTCGTATATTGTTTAATTTCCAATAATTATATTTATTTGCCCAAAAAAGTAGTAATAATAACAACAGAAATGTTGATGTTGAAGCTTCACAAAAATTTGGGTGCCTTAGTATTAATTTATGTTATTAAATAATTTAAAAAATAACGTCAAAATAGTTTGACGTCCAGTTGTCATGGACGGTGGATGACTTCTTTAAAATTATTTTACTATCAAATTTTCCCAATTAGCAAATCTAAGTAATGTTATGCATATCTGGAACTAGGTATCTCCGATACACTCATAACCTCTTCACTAACTCGCCGTTGAATTAGGTTTTCCAACATTTATTTGTTGTTTTCTTCTCGGTTTTTGGACCGACCGGTTGCTAGGTTAATAAGAGATAGTTGTATAACTGAAAGAAATAAGCACTGCCATTTGCGTAACAAAAATTTAATTCTAGTTGTTGTAATTCAAGGTGAAATGAAAAATAAAAATAAATGATTTCATCAGTGATTGCATGTTTTTTTTTTAAAATTCTGCCCACGTATAAAACTTCTTTCTTATTTTTTTTTTTATCACACAATGTGTCCCTACTTGATATTGCCCTGCTTGAGATAAAGCACTGTAATCAAGTGTTCAACAAAAAGGAAACCTATTTTTTTAAAAAACTCATTACACAATCATCAATGTTGAACCCACGTTAACACCCAAGATATTATTTTTAAAAGTTCATGAGGCGCTTATTTCTCCATTAATTTAAGTTGTTGATAATTTCGTCAGCTTCTATTTTCTTTTTTTTAATTTAAATTTATCAATTTAAATTCTGTTAAAAAAAGTGATAAAATGTGCAGAGTGAAACAAATACTGGAGGTCGACCTTTAAGTGTGGCGACAAATGTGTCTATAGAACTAGGGGGATACCAGGTGGCACTTGAAGAAGTACTCACTTGGCTTCTGGAAGCTGAAGATAAATTAAATTTTGATGAGCCATTGGCTAATAATTTAGAAGATGTCAAAATTCAATTCAATCATCATGAAGTAAGTGGTTTAATCATTATGACCTAGATATCATTAGAAATTAGGCTTAAATTCATAAATGCATTATGTCTTTCCTCACCCTAGCAAACACTTGTTTTCAATTTACTTTAATAAAAACTGGTCTTATTGGACAAACGAAAATATTAGAACAAAATATAGCTGTCCTGTTCGAATTATCCTTTGTAATTTTATTTTATTTTATTTGTTTAGAGTTTTATCGGAGATTTGTATAGACATCGAGAAGGAGTGGGCGCAGTTTTAGAAGAGGGTGTAAGAATGCTAGGTGACGGTGGGCTAACTAAAGATGAGGAGGATGAGGTCAGAGTTCAGATGAGATTGCTGAATTCAAGATGGGAGACTTTAAGAGTAAATGCTATTCAAAAACAATCAAGGTAAATATCAATTAATTGACTATTATTGCATTAAGAAGGAAAGAACTGTTACGTTATAACTTAACGTGAAAACGTAATTTTGCTATTTTTTGTTTTGTTTTTTTTTAAGAATCAGTTTTTAAAAATTTAACTTAAAGGAATTTTAATATTTTTGTTTTCGAAACTTAGGATATACAAGGCTGTAATGTCTTACCAGGACAGTGAGGTAGAGGCGTTAAGGCGCTGGATGACGCACATAGAAGATAGGATATCTCGAATGCCCGAGATTGGCATTGATATTGATACAATAAAACAACAGTTAAACACGTCTTGCCAACTACAAGAAGATATTAAAAAACAACAAGTAGTCGTAGATTCATTATCGCAGTTTGTTGTGGTTGTTGACGATAATACTGCAGAAAGTAAGGACAAACAATCTTTTATTTTTATTGTAATTAAAAACTTTTTATTCTCTTAAGAGTTGTAAACAACAAATTTCATAATATTTCTACAGCACATTCCCAATTGGAAGATCAATTGTCTGCATTAGCTGAAAGATGGGCACATATATGTCAGTGGGCTGAAGAAAGATCAAACAAATTAGAAACCATTATTTACAATATTAATGAACTTGAAAATAATCTGTTCAAGTTGGAAACATGGATTCAGCATCAAGAGATTATGCTTAAAAGTATGGAAGCTGAACCTGCAACAGAAATTGGAGAAGTATTAGACAGAATAAAGCGACTGCAGGTAAAAAGTTCTTCTATTTAGAGTAACTATCACTCTTATGCAATTGTTAATATTTACATTATATTATGGAGGATTCGGTCAAATAAAAAACAGTAACTCAGTTTTACGTTTCGGCAAATATATTGCACTATTACAGTTTTTTCTACAAAATTCACGGCAGTGTGAAACTGCTTGAATGAACATTCTGATGAGTTGGTATATATTGTCTGGTTGCCTAGGCATTCAAGACAAAAGCGTGATGAAACGGAAGCGGTTTGCTTGGCTCCGTAGTTTTTAAGGTCTTAAACCTTTTACAGTGTGGTCGCACAAATAGTCTTAGCCGATATACTATACTTACGCAAGTTTACCTTTGCATTACTCCTCGTGGGCGAGGAGGCCCTTTGGATGTTTTAGTCTTCTTAATGAACTTCTGTAGATTGATTGAAGATTTGGGAGAAAGAAGAGGAAGAGTTGAGGTATAATCTGTCTTTGTGAATGGTGAGTTATAAGAGTCGGTCACATTCGGAAAGCGTTTTGAAAAAAAGTTGAAACTGTCCTTCAAGCATTACCCAGAGTTTACTCCAAGCTTTTAAGTCTAAACAGAAAGATAGGATTGGAGAAGTTCTCCTGCTGTAAGTTACTTTAGACCCTGATTCGCGGTAGCATTCGCCCACGAGCCAACGTTCAAGAAAACTCCTTGGGGATAATTCACCCTGTTTTTGGCTTAGATAATCTTGTTTAGATTGCAGGTGGATACTGTCTTTATTTTATGCAACGGAATTAAGACAATTGATCTTGTTTAATTACATTTTTTTAAGTTTTTTTTTTTTCAATTCAATTTTCACTTCGGAGGTCATGGGCGCCCGGACTTTTTTCAGTGCACTGCCGGGATCCGGGCACTGTTTTCTCGTTAGACAGCACAATCTATCACTCTATCTATTTAGCGTTTTTTAAAATTCATTTATTTTTATTTTATCATATATCTTTGGGACGAAAGCTTTAATTTGGTAAAGTTAGACAAGGCGTCAGTGATGAAGAACGACGTTAATGTTAGCCGTTCATAAAGTAATAAAAATTAATAAATTGTTTCACGTTGTTAAATTTTAATAATGTTTCAAATTTATTTCCAAAAAATATATTCCGAAAAAGTTATTTTTCACGATTCTTCCAGAATTTGAAACATGATATGAACTGTCACCAAGAAACTTTGTCTTCCATCAATAATAGCATAGCTCTGTTAACTCAAGTTAAATATAACGGTGTAAACTGTTATGGAGTAAGATGTGAAGCTGTATCTGATCGATGGGACGCACTTAATTTAATTATGGACATACAAGCACATCGTGTAAGTAAATTTTGATAGATGCTCATTGTTTTAGTCTTTTTTTAAAATCTCTCTTCAGTGTTGCAATTAGAGTTTAATTATATTGTTGTTCAATCCTAATTTATTAACTTTCTTGCATGGATTTGTATTTAGTCTTTCTTTTTATTTTTTGTTAGCTGTAAATCATTTGTGTTTATTTATATGTGTTTTGTTTTCATCAAACACATTCTTTATGAAAAAGTGTCATGTTCTGACAGATAACATCTTCTGGATTCGAAGCGAGTTTGACACCAAGTGTGTCTGACAAACCACCCGCCGTAACAAGCACTCATGCCTGGCAACTCCCTGTAGAATCTATTCCTGATTTACAAGATTTGAAGGCACAAATAGATAGTACTGAGCACACCCTAACCAATTATAAAAAACGCTGTTCAAATGATGAAAATTATACTTTGGAAGAAATAAGAGTGAGTTGATTAAAAAATAATATTCTTGCAAGTTATCCCCCAGACTTGATGTAATATTTTATGTATATTTTTAGATTTTGATGTTCATTGTAACCGTTGTATGTGATTTCTCTTAATTATTTTTTAATGTTTTCCTCAAACCTAATGGCAGCTGTTTTTGTTATAATTGGAAAATTCTGCCTGATCTCTTTAGTTATTTATTTGTAAAAATTTACTCTGAATATGTCTCGATTATTTTATGCTATTAGTTACCACGGTAACCGAGCGGTTAAAGCTAATGTGTATTATGGCAGTGGGTTCGATTTCTGGTCTAGGCCTTGGATTTTATTTAATGGTTATTGTGAGGAATTTGTCGTGAAGTGGGTTTGCTAATCGCTTCTGTCCAAGTCACCTAATTGGTTGTTGGACGTTAAGCCCGCCTTAAATAATAGGCATTACTTTGCTTTTTATTTTTTTTTTTGTTTTATTCAATGTAGACGGACCTCCCTTTTTAATTTTTGTTTTTCATTAAAGATTTGCTTCTGTATTTTACTCATGTTTGAGAGAAAATTTTATCGGCTTTTGTAATGTACATATATATTTCTTTAACAACCTTTAGTTTTACTTTTAATCGGATTGCAGTTTTGTTGCTACAAATTATCACTAACTTTGTGGTGTCTATAAAATCGTTTAATTATAGGGGCGTTCTTGGTTTCTATTTTGAGACTTGCTTCATAGTAACATAAAGTTTTGTTAATATTTTATTTATTAAAATTAATTTAATTTTTATTTCGTAATTAATGCATTAATTAAAATCGTCGGATATTTCACCAAAAAAAGCAGAATCCGTTTAAAAGACATACAAAGAGTTTCCAAGTGAGCACTAACAAATTTATAACAAGAGTTTGTTTGAAGTGGAGAGTTAGTCTCAATTAAATACTGAAATATTGGTTCTAAGTTATTCAGACTCTGTTCTTTCAGCACATTTAATTTTAAGCTAAAGTAAAATTGATTCATTTTGAAAACATTAACCAGTTTATGGAAAATTATTATCAAGTAGACTGATTTTCATAAAGTTAGTTTTTACTAAGGATATGAGTTGAAATAAAATTTATATTAGATTTAATGCCATATGCTGCAATAAATAAAATCGATTTCGAATCTGCGATTTTCAAAAATTTATAAAATTATTTTTCTGGTGCGTTGTCTTAAAATCCATCCCGCATCTTCTTTTGTTTACTTAGTAGTTCAGAATAGCATGTGATTGTTTTTCAGTTGATTTTAAGACTCTTAGAATTGAATAAATGAAAAAAGTACACCTTATCTATTATTTATCTTTTATTAATAACAACTTTGAATAATTTATGGTTTTAAAAACAGGAAATGTTGCTGTCTTTAAGAGAGAAAGAGAAGGAAACACAGAAACTTTGTGAGAGTTCAACAGAAATCGCTAACAAACGACCCTGTGAAGAAACAAACTCTTTAAGGGAAAAATCTTACCAGTTTTCAAATTTAATTAGTGATATGATAGAAAAGTTAGTTTTTACTTTAACGTCTTTGTACTTGTTTGTTTATAATTATCACGCAAGTTATTAATTCCATGAATATTTCTTTAATTAGATTAGAAAATGAGGAAAAGCAATTATGTAGTGCGTTGACTTCTCAATTCAATAAAAATCAGAATGATTCCAGTAATGAACCTGTGTATGCCAACGGTTTAGAACAGCACACTCCAGATGAATTCGTGGAAGAAATAGTGGAGTCTAAACAATTGCTTACAGATGAAGAACAAGATAAATTGAATAAAGTAACAAAAAGTTTACTGTGCTATTCTAAAATATATGCTATTTTTCATTCAAAGAGAATAAAGTTAACCTTTTTCTTTTTTCAGACATTATCCAACATAAAAGAAGTTAACGAATGGATTATTAATCTGGAATTTAAATGCCACAATGGAGAAATGATAATAAATGATTCTGCAGAATTATTCAAGTTAAAAGCAAAATATCAAGGACTTAGAGATGACTTAGAAAAAAAAAATGCTGATTATAAAATACTTTACGACAATGGTATTTATTCTTTGTTGGTAAAACCATTTTTGGGGTTGAATGTGGAAAGGAAAATAATACATTTATACTTAGAAATGTCAGTAAAAAGATTTCGGTTTAGTGCCCACAAACCTGACAGAAGAGGAATAACTCTTGTTTTCTTTTTTCTATTTTTTTTTTTCTTCTCTCTATTGTTTTTCTAATACATATACATTTTTTGCAGCAAGTGTTTTATTAAATGAACTGTCAAAGTATCCTGAAGCAGTAGCTTTGGAAGAACAATTGTCAAAGTTAAGAATGCAGTGGGCAGATGTTACAAACAAAATTATCGTGAGACATCAGATATTACAAAACGCTTCACACAAATATGGAGAATTTAGAGGTAAATTTACTGGATTTTTTTTAGATTTGTATAAGTTTACAAACTTCTTTTGCTTACTGGAATTCTACGACTAATAATGATATTTATCCACCCTTGGTAAATATATAAATACATAAAAACTTGTACCCTACCAGTTTTTTGAATTTATGACTCTGACCTGGTTCATTATTATTATTTTTAATAAATAAATAATAAGATGTTTGAATAAAGTATTTTGCGAACAATGGAGTCCAACTCCAAAAGAGAGTGAAGTATAGAATATTCATGTATTTAAAGGGGCTCAGATTACAATGTTAGGAGAAATGAAATGTAAAATTTTGTATTTAGAATATTGCTGTTGAATTTACATGAAGTTCAGATTCAAATTGAAATCGAGATCACAAAAAAGAAGCAGTAGCTATTTCTATTATTATTGAACGGAACACAAAGTTTACAATGAATGTTGAATCAATTATATGTACATTAAATATTTGATTGTGTCTAATATGCCTGGCTTATAGCTCTGGTGGCCCAGGAAACAGTTTGGTTAGACAAACTAGAAAAGAGATTACGAAAATCGCCGAAGTCTGCTGCTGATGCTGAAGAAATATCACAAGATCTTGACGTATGTTATGCCCCCAAATTTATCTTAGTTACAGTATTTTATCACTTTTAATGTTTTATAACGTGTCGATGTTTAGAAAAATTTATACAGTTACATTTTAATAGGACTTAGAAAATTACATTCGAAATCATCCTGAAGTTAGAGTTGAGCGCATTGAAGAATTTGGTAAAGGCTTAGTTGATGACCACGTAATGGAAACAAGCATTCAGCAAGATATGAATGCTGTAGCACTTCGTTGGAAACAGTTGTGCAAAGAAGTAAGAATTTTCTACCTTTTGAGTGTAAGATTATTTATTTTTCTTACATGTGTAGTGTTAGACAGTCTCCGCACCCCTCTTAGCTGGGGTTCACCACCGGTATAATCTTTTTAAATTCTTTAATTTTTGTTTCTCATTTTTTTTTTTCTGTTTTTGTGAAGGCAACTGATCGCACACATTTGTTGGAAATATCTGTTGAAGAAGCTCAACAATCCGAGACGAATATTGCGAAATTTCAAGAATGGCTTGACCATGTACATGCTCAAATAATTTCAAGAATTGATAATGATCTTACCTCTGATGATTTACCAGATGATGTCCAAGTAAGAACAAAAGCTGTTATTAAATACTGGGGTTTGTCAGCAAGTGAATGCGATTATATCAAATTCTTTTATTTAAGTAATTTTCAAATTCGTCATTTTATAGGTCTTGACCTTAGGTCTTTGTCGTTTGTTGACGTTATTGTAATATGGAGAATAAATAATTTGCTGCCCTCATTTAGCTTAAAAAAGTAAATTTTAAGTGAATATTTAAGTGAATTTAAAAAAGTGAATATTGTCTTTCCTTTAGGTTTTATGTAACATTACCTCTCTCGCAAGTAACATGTTCTGTGGTCCAATATTATGCCAAAAATGAACAAGGAATATTTTTAAATGACAAATACTAACTATAAACATATTGCGAGGCATTTCTTTTTGTTTTTTCAATATTACAAGAGGTTCTTTTTTGAAAATACAGTAAATATCTTATGTTTGTATCAGTCTTTCTCGTAGTGGACGATAACGCCTATTTATGGCCGTTTTTTAGTTTTTTAGCCTAATATTAACTAACTTATTAAAAATCATCAGGTACATCCTTCACATTAGGTTAGTTTTAAATTTTAAATTGAAATGTTTTTTTTTATTTAGAATAAAAGTTTTTCTAAATATTATTTATAAAATTGAGTTTTATTGCTCTCATTAGAACAGTCTTATTTAAAATGTACATAAGTTGGAACTCAGAAAATTTTTGAGGGCACTATAAAATAATTGATTCTTAAAGAGGAAGGTAGGCGAAATAAGTTAGAGAACCTCTGTTTTATATATAATACACTTTTTGTTGACTGAGAAGTAACATACAAATTTTGCAAAAGGTTTCTACAAATGTTAAAAAAGGGAATTGAATTAATAAAAGAAATTTACAACTTAAGAGACAAAAAATTCTTGTGATTTTTTAAATTATTTTTTTAGGCCAGTTTTGGGAGAATTTTAATTGTTACTAAAGGTTTGTATGATGGTGAAAGAGACATTTGTCGTTCCCTTAATCTCTTAAAAATGCTAAAGTGGAAACTGAGAAATGGATAAGGTCGATGATTTATATAACGCTAAATTTTTAATTGCAGAGATTGCTAGATGAATTCGAAAAGCAAGCTAACACATTGAAAGAAATGGAAGATGAAGTTAAGCATTATGAAGCTGAAGGAAAAGTAGAAGCTGCATCGAGATTACAGGAGCAAATGGTGTTATTGAAAGTAATCTCTTGCCAGCTTTATTCATCTAATTTTTTTGTATTTTGTTTAGTAATTAATATTTGCATATATTTGTTTATTTAGAACCGGTTCATGGAAGTCATGGAAAGATTTGAAGAATGGCGAAGCTCTAATAATGTGGAACCAAGATTATGCAGAGCGTTAAGAGAATTAAGAGGAGTAGAAGAAGCTTGTTGTCTTCTTGAACTAGCTTCTGATGAACCTGAAGCAATTCAAGGACAATTAAACCATTGTATGGTAAGTGATGTTATGTATGTTAACAGTAAAAGTTCTTTTGCAAATATCATTACACTTTAAGAGAAAGTGATGTTGCTTAGTTAGGAAGTAATATTTAATCCGTTAGTTACTTCAATTAACTGTATTGAATTATATCTTAATTTATGAAATATATTTTAAATTTCAGAGATTTTATCAGATGCTAAGTGACTTGAAAGCTGAAGTTGAAAATATAATTAAAACCGGTCGTCAAATGGTTGAAGATAATACAGTACCAGATGCAGAAGAATATAATTACAGACTTGATGCATTGAAAGAATTATATAATAAAGTAAGCAATGGTATCTTCATCCATCTTTTGCTTACATAATGAAAAAAAATTGGTGGGTTCTTAGAGGAAAAACAAATTTGTTAATAGAAGCAATTTATTTTCGTAGTTGGGTGAAGAGATAACTTCTTCAAAGAATACCTTGGAAGCAGCATTCGAAATTTCGCAAGCACTTAATACAGATTTAGCTGCCATAGTTTCTTGGATTAACGCAGTAAGCAATGATCTTGATCAAATAGAAGCTACACCATCTAATGATCGAGATATTAATGCCGAACTTACTTTTGTTAAAGTAAGCTTTTGTTTGAATTATTTCTAATCTTGATTCCTTTACTTTATAAATGAAATTAGTAATTAAGTTTTCTTTATAATACAAAACTATTATAGCAGGCGGGGCTAAAAAAAAATCTGAAAAGTTCGACGTTTCGGACAGCTGGAGCCTTTCTTTCGCATCAGGTGTCTGGAGGTAGAAATATTAGGTTTTTTGGCCTTAGCCAACTAGTCCAGCTTGAATTTTAATGCCAGCCAAACATACAATTTAATCATCAAATTTTGTTCTTTTTTAACAGAAAAAAGAATTCTTATTTTTATTTATTTTTTAATGTAATTTTGACGGTAGACTTTAGAGCTGGGGTGGACCATTTAAAGTCAAAACTAGCTCACGAAAACTCAAAATAAGATCACAGCTGTAGTTAAGTTAAAGAAATATTTATTTAGCAAAATTATTTTGCAAATTCTTGAAAAAATTTACTGAAGCTAAGAGTAGTTAACAATTTTAATGTATACATTTCTCACAGTTTTGTCGAACTTCCGACATTTATGGTCATTATTACTTTCTCATTTAGTTAACAGAAATATTGCAATTGTGTCGCATTTTCGTTGATGTTGCATTGGGAATTTAATTAAGCGTATTATTTCACTAGAAATTTTGTGGGATCTTTCTAAATTAAATTCTAAATTGATTTTACGATTAAGATTTTCTGAAAAGAGGTTCAGCTTCTTTCCTTTTAATTAAATTTCCATGTATTTGGGATAGGTTACAAATAGCATAAGAAAACATTACATTATTCATTTTAATAAGCTTTAATATGCTCAAATTATATTTATTTTCCATAAAAAAGTGAAACATTAAAAGCCCTTATACCTTTTCCTTCCTTCTCAATGTGAAAGGATGTGGAATACACATCCAATTTGTTAAGGGTAATACAACTATTATAAGTTTTAAACTTAAACAAACAAACCTGTACAAGTCTGATAAATGATAAATACAATACTCTGCGTTTTCATAATTCTGGTAAATTGATGAAGATAAAACCTTAGAATTTGTTAATACTTTTTAGGAAACTCTTGAAGAATGGAAGAAACAGCAGAGTTCTAAGGATAGAATAGATCAAGGTTATAATAAGTTCATTTCATTATGTGACCCATCGTTTCTTGAATCATTAAGAGAAAGATTGAATGATGTTTTTAGTAAATTTGAAAATTTGAACAATAGGCTGCGTAAAACATTAGAATTACTTGAGGTAAGTTTTTTTTTCCTCTTGTGACAGTAACCACCTTATTGTTAGATTGCATTTTAAGAAAAGAATTAACATTAAGCCAAATTGGTAACTCTTTAATTTTATATTTGATATTCTAATGTCGCACAAAATTAGGAGTAAGATATTTTTGATATTAATGAGATTTAACGTACTAACGAACGTTAATACTTTATGTTGTGTTGAAAGAAAAGCATATTCTTAAATTTTATATTTTATCCACTCTCATTCTCTTGCTCTTCTTTCAAAATTATAGTAAGTGTCTCACTTTTTTCGAGACAAGGCATGTTCAGTGCATGACCATTCATTTTAATGGCCAAGAACCAGTACATTTTCTGTGGGTATAAGTGATACTTTATTGAAAAGGAAAACTAATCAAAATAAAATGATTTGAAGATAACAATATTTATTGGTCCCTTAGACTGAGCAATTAATGACCCTTTCGGTTCTTATTACAAAAATTATTTTCTTTTTACCTAGTTTCTATTGAATTCGGACAAAAATTACTGGCTTCTGTTCAGTGTTAGACTAAAAAAACGATAGAAGCCTGGAATTTCGTACATTTTAAGGTGTTTACTTTTTTCAGTCTTCACTTTAAAAATGTAGTAAATGAGTGCAAAATAGAATAGTAATAATTATTACTAAGATAAATAAGCAGTTGTTTTTGAAACGAATTAATTTGATTTTTAAAAAATAGATTAATAGAATAAAGAGAATAAATGATTTACCAATTTTAATTTATTTATCTTGGAATTAATGTAAGCCAACCACGCTTAATTTACATGTTGACTTTTTTTAAATGATTTAAAAGTTAAGATTTAAAAGATAAAGATGATTTTTAAGATCAAAGTACCTTTGGTTCATTTCCATCATTAAATAAGGATTTCTTTCGTCCAACTTACTTTTTTTTTAATGTGCCTTATGTTATGGATAGTTAAATTAGATAAGTTTTTATTGTGAATGGTTTACTTTTTTTTAATCATACATATTTACCTATTTTTATTTATTTTTTGATAGCTATTGTTTCGTTTTGCATTCAAGCGATGTGTTGTATCTTGTTTTGTTAAATTAGTTAAATTGTCGTATACCTTTCGTGGGTACGTCTCCTTGGTTAGTTATCTAATAAAAACAAGGCAAAAACATTTCCTGTAGCTACTAAAACAAAAAATGTTCTGACTGATTTGTTGTTTTAGTCTCAGATGAAATTTTGCAGTCATCAAATTATTTGCTTGGGACAGTAAAAATATGTAAGCTACTTTTAGATAAACAGAAACTTTATTGCTCTTCGTTTTTTTACTATTCATGAGATTATTCACTATTTCATTACATCATGAAGAGAAAGCAGAGCCCTTTCCTTCTGAACTATTGTCAAACCTACTACAAAAAAAGCTCAACTTTATGTGAAGTTTAGTTGTACGCATTTTTTTCAACTCTTCGTTAAATGATTTAATTCAAACTTTGAGATTCGAAATTACAATTGGCAAATTGGCACCATCATTCAAGTTTCATTTGATGCATCTAAAATATTTTGAATGAAACTGGAATTACATTTTTTCCTTGTTATCTTGTCTAATACTGAAACAAAAAAATATTTCGATTTGTAATATTACGATTAAACAACGATGAAAATACGTTGTGCAAATTATAATTTATAGCATTAGCCTATGTTCCAGTGCAGATTGCTTTCTTGGTGCCTCTGTAGGGAGGGCATTATTCGGAGACCGGGTGTGCTGTAAAAGCTTCCAACTGGGGTTCGGAGGATCAGCTGCCCACGAATTATATCATTTATTCCAGTAGTTAAATAAGGAAATTTATCTTCTGTTTCTGATATATTTTCTAAACGGTTCATTTTTGTTATACCTGCCTTAAACACGAAGAAGATGGGGGGATTGCTAGGTTAGGTATATTTTTCAAATTGATTAAAAAAAAAAATTATTTTGATTCTCTTGCCTTATTCAGGATTACTTTATTCTTGACGGAATTAGTTCAGTTCTGGTCCCATCACTGGAAACATGGTTTGCTTCCGTACCGTTGCTGAAATCATGTTAAATCATTACTGATACAAAAATTGTTTCATGAAATTCTTTACCGTAATGAAGTACAAAGCAATTATATGTATAAATATATATTTGGCCTCTTGAACTTAGCCGATAGCCATAATATTTCAATTGAAAAGATAATTTAATTTTCACGAGAATAAACAGTAATCTATCTCTACATTTTAGATATCTATCCCAAGTTGTTTTATGTAAAATAAAACAAAAATAAACACTGAATTAAAAAGTCTATCTGAAATTAAATTGTGAAATCATCTTACATATCAACTAGTCTGTTTTTAAGCCATAATATTAATTCAAATATTTTTCTCAGAAAGTTTATTAACATCCTTAAAACAATTTAAGACACCTGCATGCTATCTGCATCTTTTTTTTATGAGACAAGTTATGTGCACTAAATCCAATTACAAAGTCTTGTTTTTAATGAATCTGTGGCAAAGGTGAAGGAAGAAAAACACAGATTTTGGAAAAATTATCTAAGTTGGGAAAAAAACATTGATTTTTTTGCTGTTCATCTAAAAAAATAGACTTTTAAATGTCACTTCTTTTGTTAGGACCTGAAGGGATCATTAAGTAACAGCCCTCAGGTAAAGTGGATAAGCATGAAATGTTAAGAAATGTTACATAGAAATTATGTATTATTTGGTTTCAGTTCTCAAGCTTTTTGTAACGTTTTGTTGCAAAGTATCATTCTTTTTTATAAACTTTAAAAACAAAAAAATCTTATAATATTTTGAAATTAAGATTCTTCTTCAAAGATGCCTGTTTTTTTTTTTAATTTTATTTTTCAAAAATAATATTAGCACAATGCAAATGTCTTATTGCACTTGCTTTTTCTAGAAATAAGTAAATAAATAAAATTATAAAACTATTATGCATTGAAAATTGCAACTATATTAGTGATATAAATGAAATTTGCCTGCTTTCTGGCTGGTGGACTGGTTGCGTAACTGTTTGCTTTATACTAAAACAAAACACTTTGCTATTTAGCTGAATATTTTCATGTCTTGCTAGCTGCACTTTATTGTATCTTGGTGAATCCATTTTGTAATGGCATATGAGGTGAACAGTGGTGATGGAATATATATTATAATGGATGGAGAATGCAGATTGTGGCACAAACTAAATACAATATATATTTAATAAACTATAACTTTTATTTATAATGACTGTCACAAAATACACAAGAAGAGAGGTTCATTTTTTTCAGGAGGTGAGAAAAACAAATGAAGCGAAGAAAAATACAGAGGAAAATGTTAAATTAACTGAGAATATTGATCAAAAATCTGTACCACCTGGAAAAGATATCCCAACCATTTCTGTAACCGAAGTTAATGAGCAGGTTGATGCTAATCAGAATGAAAAGAAGTCATCAGTACCAGAGGGTATTTCTAATCCAGCATTTGAAGAACGCGAAGTAGAAGGTAGATTCGTAGTTGACAAAACTAGTCATTTCATTGCTGTTTCTGCAAGCTCAAATCGGGGTAGTGTTTATGAAAATGTAGATTACATAGAGACAATACCAGAAGAAGTTGAAATGAATGATAGTGATACTTTCAATTTAACCAAAGAAAGCACCTTATTTTCCCGAGTTTCTGACAATACATTAAATGAAAGTAATGTTTCTTCTGAGCGTGAAGACATTCTGGAAAATGATCCAAAATGTAAAATGGTTGAAGTTAAAGAAATTGAAATTACAAAAGCAATCGTAACTTCTGTCGAACCGATGGAACATACAGTTAGCAGAGCTGAATCTGTCGAATTTGTGGAAATAGTGGATTCCGGACCAGATGAATCTGATCCAGAGGACAAAAGATCCCCAGCAACAGTTAGAAGAGTTGTTGATCCTAAAAATAAGAAACATTTAGCACCTGGAGAAATATTAGCAAAGCGTCAACGACTAGCTTCAGATGAAGCATTGAGAAAAAGTGCTGAAAATTTAATAGCCAAAGAAGACTTTTCTGAAAATATTATTTCTGAACTAGAAGATGATCCGGTTACAAATACAGTTGCTCCAAGTAACGATTTACCACCGGTTTGCTTAAAAATTTCTGATAATATGAAACATTCTGAGCAAACAACTATGACAACAGAAAAAGAGCAACCAGAAGAAGTAACACTGCGCAAAGAGGTACAAGTCTCCAAAACTTATGAAATTATTGGAAACTTCTCGAAAAATGAGGAAGCTCACACTGCTATGGATGAAGATAATGACAGCTTTTATGGAAGTGATAAAGAAATAGATGAAGCTGTTATATTTTCTGAAGACGAAGCAAGAATTGAAGATGATAGTAGTTCTGATGATGAAGTGGAACCAATTAGCAAAGATGATGAAATACAGGTTGGTTATTTTCTTCTAAGTTCATTTAATTCCTTTTACGCTTTGCAATCTGTCCATAACCAGAAGGCAGTCATTTTGTTAATTAGACATTTAATTTGGTATAACTTTTCAATCGCATATTTTTTTTGTGTGCTAATTTCATGCTTTTTTAAAAAATAAAAACAGGGAAAGTCTGCAGCAAATTATGATAACGGAGGGGATAAGTTTTCAACAGTTTCTTTACAAGATGAATCGCCTGATTCACCCACATTACCATTAGATCAGGAGGTAGCGGAGTACGAAGAAGCTGCAACTGAAATGTTAGAAAGAATGGAAACAATGTTAGTGACAATTAAAGGAGTTTCAAAGCAAAAAGATCCTTGCAGGAGACTAGAAGTAAGTCCCTACTAGCTTCTATAACGTATATCTTTAATTCATTTGTTTTAAACTTTTTAAACTAACTTATAATTTTTTTGCTGCTATTAGTGTTATTTTATGAAATTATTTTGCATAACTTTACGTCTTTATAGTTCAATTTCCGTGACATAGTATCTTCATGGTCCACATTACTTTTTAAACTTATGTGATTGTTTAAATACTGTGTCAATACGTTATCAATACTTTTTTTTTAAATTTAAGTCGCATTAACATCAGAAATTAATGGTGCCTGAAGTTTTTTTACAGTACACAACCGGACAGTGAACTGTAAGAAGTCCTAGGTAAAGAAAATCTTACGTCCAGCTGGGTTCGAACCCGGTATCCCTCGTTGAATCCAGTTTAAGCTAACCACTATTCAGCCTTCCCTTATCAATACTATTCAATTATTTTATCCACATTTGCAATCATATTTTGTCGTTCGATACTTCTGTTTTAATATTGTATATGATAGAAAGTAATCTGTTGTTATCCATCTTTTCTAATCGCTTTTGCTAGCTATAAGTGCTATCCCTTCTATTACATTCATTTTAAAACACATTGATACTTGTCCTCTTTGTTTATATTTCAAACTTCTTCTTTTTTAAGGCAAACTGTGAATTTGGTGGCTTGGGTTTATAGTTTTCGAAGATTTGACGCTCAATGGCTTCCTTTTCTTGAATCTCCTCAGATTTAACGCTACCTTAACTTTTTTTATGAAGCGAAATAATGATCAACAACGAGTTTTTTGATGATAAACATACATTTATTGATGATCTCGCTAAATTTGGCATTTAATTATTATTTCATTCTTCTGTTTTTATAATCATTTCGATAACTATTTATTTATAGATATTGGAAAGTGAATTAAGTCAATTAGCACCAGATGCTGCTACTCTAATAAGTAGAGGCGATGGTCTTATACTAAAAGTGCATTGTCAAATGCCTGAAAAAGCGATCGCTTTAAAATCAACTTCTCAGAATAAACTAAGGGCTAAATGGGCTCAAGTAATGAAACAAACAGAAGTAAGTAGACATTTTAATATTGCTGCTATTGTAAATTACTAACCCTCAGTAACAGTTTTAATTGAAGTGTGACATTTTGTTTGTAAAGATGGGGATGCAAAATCCGAAAGGTGAATGGTTAGTTCTAAACATTTAGAGTGTTTGGTTTATTTAACTTTTAATTCTTTGTTGTCCTAGGCTCAAAAAATGGATGCACAACTTGCTGATATTTTGCTAACCGAGTATCATAATTTAATTACTAATATTAATCTAAAGATCACTAATATCAATCTAAAACTTGGACAGGCTAATAATGACGAAGCCAAACTGCAGGTAAACTCAAAACCAAGCTAACTGAGTGCAAACCCCAAATTAACTTGTAATTCAGGTTAACCTGTTTTTTTTTTTTTTTTTTTTTTTTGCAAAAGGGACAAGGGCTAAGAAGTGAACACTGATAGAAAGTGCCAATTCAGCAATTTTTTTTTATAAACAAAGATACGCTATTATAATTTAGAGTCCTTTTGTACAGCTCTTTTCCCTTTAACAGCATTATTTTTTTACATTATTTTGAAAAATGTTTAATAACAAAGATAATCTTTTTACGAATTACTTAAACTCTCCTATATTCAAAGTTCACTGTAGTTCTGTTTTAATGTATGGGAATATTTTCCTAAATCTGCAGCATAAGAATTTTGCTCAGCCATTTTAGTATTGCCTGACCATTTTGAGAGTACTTATTTATTATGAAACTTTCAGATTTTAGTTGAAATTGAATTCGTTTTAACCTTTATTTTTAACCATCGATCTGACCACCTGTGTGTGCTCAGAATACTTATTCTGGAATTGTAAATTTTTTTCTCAGTAGACTTATTAATCTCCTTCTAAATAAATATGTGACATCCGAAATCACCTGAAATATTTATTATATAGTCACCGAAAATCTTATGATACTCTTTGGAAAAAAAGTGAAAACAAAATTAGTAGTTTTATAAAAGGTGAAATTTTGGATCTGGTGATTTTTGGATTATGTCCAGCCTATTGCCTATCATTTTCTCCTCTTAAGAGCCTTTATAGCTCTCTATCTGGCACACAGGATTGTGTTGTCAGTAAGTAGAGAATACTGTTAAGAAATAGCATTTTTGTTATTGTACAATGAATATAGTTTAAATTTGTTTTACAATGTCGAATATATAAATCCTGAATACGAATGTTGTTAAATGTTAAATACGAGAGTTTTATTACATTTTAATACTATTTTGAAAATGAGAGAAATTTATAAATTTCAAGTTTTTGTGATTTTTTTCTTTCAACTTATTAATGGTAGGAGGTAATGTCTGAATATGAAGCTTGTGAACATTCCGTGGCTCGTCTTTTCGACGTAACAAGAGATCTAACTGGATTTAAAGTTGTCACTGACAGTAAAGAACTTGCTGCCGCATGGAAAGCACTAAGTGATAAGTTTAATGCGCTTAAAAAAAGTCCTTCTCTTATTGACAAAAATCCTTCGTTCTTTGACAAGGTAACATTATTACATCTGAAAAAAAGGAAGTATTTTGTTATTTCTTTTATGGTTACATAATAATATATGTATGATTCCAGGATATGATGGATTCTCCTGCTGATTATGTAGCTCATGTTAATAAAGTTAGAGAAGCAGTGTCTACTGTAGCGAGAAAAATTAAACAACCTCCGTTATCAACTGATTTTGATCCATTTCATTTGCAAGAGGAAGCATTAAAAGTAAGTTAATTCAGTTTAGGTAAGCATCTGTGTTTATAATTTTAATACAAGGTGAAAAAGATAGCCAATATATTTATTAAGTTTTATAGTTAATTTATGTACATTAACTTAATTATTTTTATTAATTACTTTCTGTTGTTTCACACATTAATTTACATTGCCAAAAAAATCAAATCTTTGCCCAAATTAATCTTTGAAATCTGAAAACATCTGGGGAACCAACTTAGTTGGATTTTGATAAAAGTGTTGAAAAATAACCGATGAATATAAGAGAAACATCGTGATCATACTTATTTAAATAAATACATGCATTTTGAATTTTTCCCGCCTTAAATTTTACTTATCTCTATTTAAAGTACATATTTAATACTTTTGATTCTCGGAGTTACTTTCTTAAAAAAAGAAAAAGAAAAAAATTGCGCGGATAATACTTAACATTTATTTTATGACATTCAAATTTATTGCATCTATCTTGAGACTTAGTAGGCCTTCTACTTTTCTTATTTTAGGATATTAAAGAAAAATTGACTCGTCTGAAAGTTGAAGTTGATAAAATCAACCAAAAAAGGAACAGAATATTACGAAAAGTCCATGGTGAAGGCCGTGAGAATGTTGTTAAAGCTGTGGAAAGAGTCAAGCAAGACTGGGAAATGGCTAATACCAATCTAAATGATAGATTTAGGTAAAAATTATACTTCTTTTATTATTCAAAAAATTATTTTATTTTAATATTCTATGTATTTTTTTTCTTCTGATTTTGTTGCAAAGTAACTTATGAAGTTCTTCACTTTTTTTTTGTAGCCATTTAAATAAATGTAAAGAACAATGGGAATCGTTGAGAAAAAATTGCGAGAAATTTGCTAATTGGATGTCCAACATGGAAGATGCAACAAAAGATTTGGACACCAATAAATATTCAGTTGTTGAAGTGAAGGCCAAACTTAGAGACCTAGAGAAACAGGCGACCACAAAAACTGGGTTATTATTTATTTTTTATCTAATATAATTATTATTTTGTGCATTTAATATTAGGTAAATTGATTTATTTAATAGTATAAAGTAGAAAATGTATATTGAATACATACTGTATTTTATCTTGATAAAATGTATGCAATATTGAGTTTACAGGAACTATAATAAAAAACATATTTTATTATTATTATTTGAATTATGCGATTACCTAATGTTTTGACAGAGTTGTGAACAGTATAGTGGGAGCCGGAAGAGACATGGTTGCGCTAGGAGGCTCCCAAGCTAAAGAAATGTGGCAAACTGTAGAATCGTTACGCCATGGTTGGAATCATTTACTAGCACAATTCAAATCTGCAAGAGAAATGTAATTTAAACTTAATTTTTATTTATTTAAGACTTGTTATTTGAAAGAAACAAAAAGGACGTTATATTATGATTAACATATGAAACTTATAATCATGAAAATCGAAATAGAGGTTTTTAATTGTGCAGACAATTTTTACGGTATAATAAAAATTAGCTTTTGATTTCGCTTGCCCTTTATAGAACAGAAGGTAATCAGTTTAGGGATTTGGCTAGAAAATAGTAAAAGTTCCTATTATCTCGCTTTATCATTTTTGTTATGAATTTGCTATTTCATGTTTATTGTGTGGGAAGGTGTGGCAGCGAGCCAATCTTTTAGGCTGTAATGTCAGTGTTCCTCTAGATACAAAATTAGACAGTCACTCATTTCGTTCATTCTCTTAGAAATTTTTGTTCACCTAATACACATTTTGCAAACTTCAATCATATTATTCTTTTTAAGTGATGTGAATAAGTGAATATATGATTAATTAATTTTTCTTAAATTTTTGTACAACTTAACGTATATGTAATTTTCTCTTTGTTGTTTGCAATAGACCCTTCTGTATATACTATTAATTTTGATTCTGAAATCACCATTAGGATAAAGTGATTAGGTTTTATTAAGTGCATTGACTTATTAATTCCGTTGATTTTATTTAATTAATTTTCTGTTAGGCTTGCCATGTTACAAAGTAGTAAACAAGTAAATGGTGCTGTTGAATCTACGATGGCTACATTGGAAGAAGTTAAATCATTACTTAATACACCAGCAAATCCATCGGATGAAGGAGCTTTAACGGTTCGAATTAATCTTGTAAAAGTAAGTGGCTCTCTGTTATAAATTAATTAAAAGCTTTTCTTGAATTTAGTAAAACAAAGAATTATTGTATTGGTTACATCTTTTATTGTTATTCATTGTAGCTTCCAAATCAATAGTTTTCAGACATTTTTTGACCCAGCAACATGTATCTAGAACGAATTTAAGCACAACTTTATGTACTATAACGAAATATCCTCCCTCTAATTTGTTGCTTATAGACCTTCTTTTTGAGATTTTGCAATCATTCTTCCTCACATTTTCCCAGAATCCACCTGTTCAAGTAATAGTATTGCTTATTTCTTGTTTACATATATTTGTTTATCATGTCAATTTATTTGTAATTATTTAAGAAGATATCCTTTTAAACTCAGTTTTGTTTTTTCTTTATCTTAGAATGGAAACAATAAATCACTACTATTCATCAATTTTAAATTTTTATTTGAGATAAAAATATTGATTTAATAAAATTAGTTGTTGATTGATATTTTCATCTACTTCAGTTATTAGTAAGTACTTTTTTGATTTCTTTTTTTTAGACATTACAGGAAGAATTATTTAAGAAACAAAAGGATTTAACAAATGTGCAAAATAATGGAGAGGCTGAAAAAATAAAAACTATTTTAGCAGATATAAATAAAGTAAGCTTAATTAAATTCTAAATACAATTGATAATTTAATCAAATTTTAAAAACAAAGCTGATAATTTTACTGGGATTTCTTTCACAGCTTAATGGATTTATAGGCCAATTAGTTGCTCGAATTTTTATCGTAATTTATGTTGTTTTAAGCATGCTTACTTTCATTTCGAACTTCTTTCTTTTAATTAATTACTATTCAATTAGTATAAATAATGTATTGTTTATTTATACTGTATTATAAAAATTATACTGTTTTTATTTTAAGATAAATAGGCTTATTAATGTGGGTAGGCTTAATAGTATAATTTAAATATTTAAAAGGCTTATTTCTTGTATACCGTATATTCCTGGTAGAAGTAGTGCAAATTTTAAATTCTATTAAGCTTTACTACATGGATTTTACTGTTTCCTTTCATTTTAAGTTTCCAATCTAATAAATTATTTTGAATTACTTATATCCGTACAGGGTAGCTGTTGCTATTATATACCAATTTGGGAACAATTAGTGGTGCTTCAAGAAATTACAGTACTGTCAAATAAAAATTCTTAAATCAAGGTTTTTCCACAAAGAGTTAGATTTACGTCTGTAAATCGAAACTTTTTGTCATATTACTGTTCACAATCCAGTAACCTTACAAAAGAGCTTAAAAACTATCTTCAGGCAATGGAGATAAGGTGTCACAGGTAAAGGGATAAATAGACGAGACAGAGTTAGTAACATCAGAAACGAACCAATCTAGCTGAGGAAGCGATCAAGGATGATAGAGACTAAGGTGATAGATCTTCTCCAGAGGAACCCTTCACGCACCGCCAGGGCGCCATATGAGTCCCAGATTAAGATGGGAGCATGGCGTCCGCAATTGCTTTTCTAAAATGAAAATATCGTGAACAACCGAGTAGACGACAGGAGTGAATGGTCTAGAATCTACACCACCTAAGCAATAGAAACGAAAATATTAAGATGAAGCGAGAGAAATTGCTTTATACGTTTATACTTTCTGTTTTGTTTTAAGTAAAAAAAATATTTCGTTATTTATTACTCACTAAATTGAACTGACATTCTTCAATATTATTGATAAGCTCTTGGAAATTCTCCTTTTATTTCAGAAGTTTGTTTTAATTTATTAATTTTTCATTTTTATCAACATTTTTCGGTATCATTTGTCCTACCTAAACAAAAATATAATTTATTTAACTTAAAATTAACACCTTTGATTTCTTGCAAGTTTTTATAACCCTCTTTCATTTGTTTTTTTTTGTGCGTTTATTTTAGCTTCGTTTAATTTCAGTTTCATAAATTTTTATTAACAACGATTAATTTAGAAAAAATATTTATTCCTCACAGCATGTATCCTCTTCTTTGTTCTGGCTAGTTTGGAATTTTCATTCTCTCGCATAATTGTGCAGAGATTTGTACTTTTTGTAATTAATGTAATTTTTTGTGCCCTAATATTACTTCATTATCGTAAAATGTGATGAAACATATGAAGATTTTGTGTGAAAAAATTAACGTGTGGCTGTGTCATGGACACGGCCGTGTGTTGTACGTGAATACGTTTATGTAACGGGTTATATTTTTTATATAAAATATTTTTATTTATTTATTTAGGATGAAATCAAGGAAACAAATCGACGATCGAACACAATCTATGCCTATGCAGTCCGTTGTCCATGTAGAAGCGATTTCATCATCCACTTCCATAATTTCAACCGCCCCAGCTACAGATGTACTGACACCGTCGTTGATCCGCTCGGCCGCATTCATTCTTTTACGTTCTCGGCACAGCTTGACTCGGTCATATGGTGTTTTATTATTACCATTCATTCGATTGTTCTTGAGAAGCCCTTTCCAACCGTATATGATCTCTGTATTTGGTTTTGGCTTTTCGACGCGTATAGGCCGACATTATATATTTTTGATAATATTCTTTTTTTCTAACACCTTATTATATTCACTGTCACTATTTTACACTAATGTTTTATATGCAATCGATAGATTGTGACGACAGCTGACGATTAAGACTTAAACGAACATCGTAGCTTCTCCGAGTCAAAAGTTATACTCATTGCAAATCTCAATACGCAGCAAAATGATCTCAAAATGGCGGCGCTTCCTCCTCCACCGCGCGCGATGCTTCACAGTCCTCGCATATCGTAATGAATTCTACTTCACTAGAGGAAAGAAAATTCTATGTACACAATTAATATCACACTCAACTCCATTTCTGAAAATAGATAAAAACCCAAAACTTTATATTTATACATGTATATTATACATATTCATATGTTATATATAAATATATATATTTAAAATTATTTTTTTATTAATCGTTGTCATAATTTGTTAATAGACTCAAGACCTCTTATCAGAACATCGAGAATATTTAAATAAAAAAATAACATCATTAAAACGTTTGTTGGCGCAATTGGAATGTGTTACTGCGTGGGTAAATGAGGTGAAAACAAGAGTTGCCATTTGTAAGGAACTTAGTCCACAGGAAAGGCTTAGAGTTTTGGATAATATTATGGTAAGCATGTCTTCTAGAATATTTTATAAGATAATAAGATAGTGTGAAATATGTCTACTTTATAAAGATTACGAAATATTTATCCCCTTATTCCGTAAAATTAGTATTTTTCTCTTTTAGACGAAACATTGAATACATTTTTAAAGTATAGGAATTTTTTTTTTGGTTTTTGGATGATTGAATAGTAAAGAATAAAAATTATTATTATTTTTTACATTGCTGACGATTTTATTGTTTATTCAATCATCTACCGATCTACAAATAAGTTTTCATGTTTTGTAGCCCCGAAGATGATGGAAAAAACAACCAAAAGAATATTTTATAAGAATCAAATCTACTGTTAATTTCCAAGCAATCGTGTATAAAGCAAAATTCTCAAATTTAAAAAAATGTAAACAAGATCATTCAGAAAGTTTTAACCGTTGTTAGCCTATTCGATTGGTTGCCAATTATCCACATCATTATAGGCTGCCAAAGAACCTGCCACGGAGCGTAGCGGTGGCCTGTTTTCGTTTGGTCACTGGACACGATTACCTGCAGGCACACTTATTTAAGATCGGGATAGTTGACAACCCGAACTGTGTGCTTTGCGGGAACGGGCACATGACAGGAGACCATCTTTTTGAGTGCGAAGCCCTGTCCCATTTGACTGTGACTACTGACGAGCTCTCTTCAAGAGCGAAAATATATTGGGCGGCGAGACATCTAATGGCCGAGCGCCATTTAAAAATTTAAAAAATGGCATTTAAAAAAAACAAAAAAAAAAACATCATTATAGAAATTTTATTATTGCACATTTTAATATTATGCTATACTAATTTTAATATTATTTGGAAAATCTATTTTGAAGGTCATTATTTATTACTATACAGATATTAATAAATTATGTAACTAATTTTTATTTATTCAGGCACTGCTGTCTATCTCCGGAAAGTTAGCCGTAAGAAGCTTTTCTGATTCATACTTATTTCTAAATTTGAACTTTTGAAAATTACTAGAAAGTAAATTAATTTACAATCTACATGTCATTGCTTATATATTGCTTTAGAAAAGTTCGCGTCCTGAATTTTTTATTCTTTATTACTTTTTAAGAATGGTTTTCCCTTGGTTATTGATCTGGGAAAAAAAAAGATTATTCGGCATATGATCAAAGTATGCTGTAAATTCGTTGCATTGTTATCTCGTCAATAGCTGTCGTGGACGAGCTTGTCCTCATTAAGAGAGATGCTCGTACGTGCAAAAACCCATGAGAAAGTACGGGAGGGTTAGCTATTGTTCTTCCCTTCCTCGTTCACTCATTAATGTTATCAACAAAAAACAGATACACACGTTTGTTTATTACTATATTTGAATGTAAAAGAAGTTGGCCAATTAAAAAAGGATAAGTTGAGTAGAAGTGCACAAAAAGGCATTTTACATGGTATTACCTATAGTCAAAAAAAAGGTTCAATTAAAAAAACAAAAACAAAAAAAATATTGATTTGAATTAAAAAGTAAGATTTGTGTAGGCGCTCGAGTACGCCTACACCCAAATGCCCAAGGTGCCCAAGTGGGCGCTGTACGAAATAATAGTAGACAAAGAAGAATAGAAAAAATAAAGAGAAATAAAAGAAAAAGGGGAAGGTACTTACCCTTTGCAAGGAGCGATGTGCGTGAGGTATGTTGATAAGCTGCCTGAGAAGCGTTGAGAGGAAAGGAAGCTGTGGAGCGGAAGCGTGTATATATGTTTATGTGTATAAATGTGTGTGTGTGTGTGTGGTGAGCTTTGAGAAAGGGAGGCAATATTTGGGCTCAGGCTCAGAGAAGCGTAGCGGAAGTGGAAATGAGGTAAGCGGAAGAGTAAAGGGGGAATAGTGCAATAAGTGCACTATAAGCGGTGAAATATGCGTGAAGCGATATTCTGGAGAGGCGTTCAGATGCGGATGATGCGTACTGTTAGGTGTCAGCGGAAGTATGAAAGTAATAGCGTACTAAGGGCACTAGATGCAGATGAAAAATGATAGGCGTGAAGCGATGAGTGAAGCGTTGAATATAAGCGTATTAGCACAGAAACACAGAAGCGTAAATAGCGCGGTACCGCAGAGAACTGTGTAGGCTCGAAAGGTGACCACACGGTCCTAAAGGAAGTAGTGGGGCAAAGGGTCTAGAGTATAGAAAAACAAATAAAGGAAATAGAAGCTATAGGTCGTGACGCAATTGGATCAGAACCGGAAACAACAAGTTAATATAGACGGAAAGTTTGAGAGGATAAAAAAGGTGTAAAATAAGAACATAATAATAAGCGATAAGAAATATGTAGAAAGAAGGAAATTAAGGCGGATGCGTACATTAGTACGCGCGCGGGCGCGAGGCTGACTCGCGAGAGGCGGACGCTAGCCAAACTGGCCGAATGGTCTCGGTCACGACCGAACAATTTGGTTTGAAAGAAAAATAATAGTTTGGACAAAAAAGTATTAATTTAATTGGAAAATGCAATGTATTGTGTATTAACTAAGAATACTGTTACAGAGCTGCATATATGACCGTGAAGCTGAAGTTAAAGAAGTAAAAGAAAATTTCAATAATTTAGATAAAGAATGTCGAGGAGAAATGCCATCAGAGCTCCGGGTAGGTGTTTGTGTTTAATGTTACCATTTATTTGTCTTTATTGGCTTTTATTACCAGAGCAGTGCTTCATTTGTCACTTCCTCCTGTTTCACCTTAGTAAACAAATATTTACTGCACGACCAATATTGTTTCGATTTTCTAACCTATTGTCTGACCTGTCCTGATGTTTTGCTTTTCTTTGGTTATACATTCATACATAAAAGTTCCATACATTTAAATTATTTATTTTATTATTATTATTATTATTATTTTAGGAACAAATCAAAAAGCTTTCTGAAAACTGGCAGTATCTTAAGAATCGTGGTGAATTATCTCCTCCTAAAATTCCAGTCGGACAGCAAACGGTACTGACAAGTGAACCACAAAGTCCACAGCATTTAAATGAGAAACCCTTAATGACTAGTACCCCTATATTGAAGAAAAGTCCAAATATTGTGCAAAAATCATCCCTCTTGAAGCAAGGTCAAGGTACTCCGGGAGTAGCTGATGTAACACAATCACCATCAGCAGCAGCTAAAGGTAAGTGGACTTTTGGTTTTGTGCTTCTTTTCTACAAATAAATACATTTAAATAAAAAAAAAAGCTTCTTTTTTTAATACTTATATATTAATTTTATTTAATTGATACGGAAAGAAAGTCTGTACTATAACAGGATTTAAGATTTTTTATTATTAGTTAAAAGTATACTTTAAGTATACCAACTTTTAAACTTAATCCAATGCTTATTGAAGATCTTTAATTAACTTTAATAATTAAATGAATAAAAAACTTCATTGCAAAGAAAATATCTGTATTTTTTTTACTTAGATATGCATATTGGTTATATAATACACATCCACATATTGTTTTAAATTTAGTTCATATTGAAGTTCGTTTATTTAGTACACTTATTTTGATTACAAAAAAACAAAACAACATTTTGGTCTTTTGCAAACAACCTGCTTGGGTTGTTACATTTAGGTTATGAGATGTACTTACTTATCTAATTGTGCTTTAAGCAATTTAATGTTATTCAGAACGGAACGCATTTTTTACGAACCCAACATGTTATGTTAAAAATGAGCCATTTCGTGCTTGGAAACCCTGAATAAATACGCCTTTGCGAAGTAAGAAAACACCTCGTGCTGCTGAGTTAAAGTCGGGCTTTCTGCAGAAAATTGGTATTATTTCATTGGGAAAATAGCATTCTATGACACTTCAATTGAGCTCATCGTAGCAGGTCCGACCTGTTATAGGTAACTGTTCTTACTATTGATAACTATACTTTAAGGTACTTTAGATGCTCAGCTGTTTTTTTAAATAGCGTCACAACTTGATGCATTGGCTCCTGCAGGATAAGATCCTTGAGAATTCACTAGAGAAAACACGCAAACTCTGCATGTCCTTATCGTGTTTCAACAAAACCATCTGTTTATACTCACAGCTATTCTTGTTCAGGATATTTTTTTGGCAATTAGCCAACATTAAAGCATTTAGTTCGACGTTGAATGCTAAATTTTTCTTACTGGGAACTTACTGGATACTAAGTAATTCGAGGCCAGGAACGCAATTGTCTGCTGATGCCCGTAGGGAAGTTTTCAGGTGCACTCCAAGGGTTATTGTGATATTCTCCACCGACGCGCAAGGTGGTTAGAGGAACGTTCTTAGAATTTTGAATAATCAAAACGTTTTAAATTTGAACATCACATAAATCAGAAAACAATCATAATTGTTTTCGATCAATTGCTATCACTATAATTGTTTTGAAATAATTTTTAGAACCTCAGAAATTTAAAATGAAATAAAATATATAGTTCCGTAAGTATTTATAATTTTATTTATAATTATATTATGTCTTCTTTAAGAATACATTGGATAAATAGATATGGATATATATTAAATACAGAGGCGCACCAAAATTTTTATGTGTTGAGAGATTTGATTTGAAAAGTAAATACATTATTTTCTCATTTTAAAACGTTCATTTCTCTTAGAATACAACATAATCACTTACATAATGCGAATGTTTCTGAGGTTTATGTACATCATTTAAGCAAAATGGTCTTCTGAAACCATAAAAATAAATCAATTAGTTAGTTAATTACTTTAGTTTCTGTGAGGTTCCTGGACGGCTCCAAGGCAGAAGAAAGAATGAAAAGTGAGATAAGATAGTTCGGTAAGCCTAGAAAAAGTGACTAATATCTTGCATTTAGAGCTAATTGCAACTTGCAATGTATTAGTGCTTCAGTAGTTTTTAGAAAAAGATAATAAATTTCTTACTAGTAATTTCCTAGATGTCTAGACGGCTCTGTAGATAACTAGTCCCACGTATTCTCAAGCAGGCACTTTGTTTCGGCCAATTGTTTCAAATAATTTAATATTTAAAAATGACAAATCCGTACATTTCGATTAAATGACATTTAAATGAAAATTTGCAACTACCCCTTCGCCTAGAAAATACCGCTAATCGAATATCCCAGAGAAAATATTTAAAAGAAAAGTTGTTGAACGTAGAGTAAGTACACCATGTATAAAGAAAATCTATATTCATGTAGTTTTCATTGTGCATGAATAAGCTAAATAAAAATTCTCACCAGAGATACATCTAAATCTATTTGTTTACATCACTGTTCACAGAAGTGTATACTTAACTTTTACCCAACACACAGTATTCCTTTTTCATCAAGAACCAATAATATTTTTCCAATAAGTTTTCGTTACATTATCAGTTTTCTTACCCTACTGCTAATGCAGTATGTAATCAATGTAACCAATGTAATCATTGGTTGCGCTATTTTGTCATTTACATAAATACATGTATAAAACACTTTTTTATTTATTTATAACAAAACCATTAAATATGTATTGGTTTCTGTACAAGTCATTGTACATAAATATCTATACCTTCCCCGCCGAAGCGTAAAAGGAAAAGATTAATTCTTTTCCCACAACTCTAGTAAAGGCAAAGAATGTCGTGAAAATCAAGGAAATAAAATTAGTGACAAAACTTTTACTGATTGATAAGTGTTACAATCCGCTCCTATTGCTATTAGTTTTTCCATTATCTTTGGTGCATTAAATTCCTGTTTTTTCTGTCAGCGTTAAGAAAATCTGGAATGAACCCCCTCAGATTCTCTCTTACTTCAATTTTTGAGGCTCTGGTTTACATATATTTTTTTTTTAATACTCAATTTTAAAACTTACTTAATAAATACAAACTTCTGGTTGTAATACTGCAACTTACACAGAAAGATACTTAAGGGGAAATCTAGAGAAGGAATTAGCTGAGTGGATAGCATATGCTGGAATCTTGCCCGGAGGTTTTGGGTCTTTAAAGAGAGTGTATTTTCCGAAGGCCGGCAGTGCACTGATAACAGCTCCCCCAGGCGTCTATCAAATCAGATGTTAACATGTCTTAATTTTTGATTTATTGATTTTTTGTTTTATATTCATTTTTTTTAAAAGAGGTAACCTATCAGCATCCCTCCACAGATTATTGGTAGTTTTCTAAAAATTATTCTTGCAAAAGTTATTCTACCTATATTTATGTACACAGAGGCATTCATAGAAGGCCAAAAAATCTCAGAAAGTTATTTCAGTAAAGGATTTAGTAATTCTTTCTTAGTTGAGGTTGGCTTTGCAGGAGTCGGATTTATGAGACCAATTCGGAATATATAAAGTATCATCTTTCTGTTATTTTTCGTTTTTGGGATATTTTGTTCACACACACACACACACACACACACACACACTCACTCACTCACTCACTCACTCACTCACTCACTCACTCACTCACTCACTCACTCACTCACTAACTAACACTCACTCATTGAACATTTACTAAAAATACTTTTTCGTAATCAGTTGATCTCAAAACAGAATAAGTAATACGCCAAGTTAGTAAATAAGTGAAATAATACTTTACATTATTACTTTACATAGAGTGTAACTAACTATCGTTGGGGAGATTGTTTATGGGCTGAGAGCAAGCTTGTTTTGAGGTCTCTAAGGGACAGAAAAAAAGAAGATTTTTATCGAATGGACTTCACTTGCTCGCTACTGTGGATGAGGTAGATGTTGCTAGCAGAGACGTAGTAATTGGATATTTATTTAGGCACATTAGATAATTTATACTGAATTAGGGTTAAAGGGCTTTATATTTAATGTTTTAGATTAAAAATGATTGGCCAAAAGTTGTAAAATCGTCCAGAAATAACTTTATATTTATTATGTATTTGCAATTCCATAATGTAATAATTCGTATAAGCTAACCTTTCTAAAGCATAATTACATCAAGATTCATGGTTTAAAAACAAAATTAATAATTGGGGGCAGTACACGAAAGAAATTAGCAGAAACAAAATTTTTGAGCGTTGACAAATATAAGTGCATAGTGAACGAAATCAAAAGTACAAATAACAATAAAATTGTAGGAAGAAAAATTATCTAGCGGAATGAAACAATAATCACAGATCAGAGTATGATCCATACCAGGACCTGACATTCTCTTAACAGACAGAATGGAAAGGCCAATGAGATATCTGGAGCGAAGTGGCTACAGAAGAAAGAGCATTAAGCTTGGAAATCGAGGAATAGCCTGGTGCAAAGATACAGCTGTAGTCCATCATTCATGCTGCACTATCAGGGAGCTGTAGGACTGACGGGGCTGAATTAGGCCGTTAATATTGTTAGCATAAGGTTTGCTGACCTTGTCCAAGAGGGTGGCAGAAAATCATATAACTCAAAATTCTCAATTTCAAAAAAAGAGAGAAATAATCGTGATACTTGCTGTTACAGCTGAAGAGATAATAAGCAATAGTTATTTATTTAACAAGTGTGGAAAGTAGTACTTTTCCTCACACAAGGCAGGGTTTGCACGCACGAGCGAGCGAAGCGAGGCAAGTGCAAATTGCCGAGTGTGAGGAAAATACTTACACTCGAGTTAAATATTATATTTTTTCTGCAACCATTAGGGTTATTAACTAAAAAAAAAACTAAACAGGAATCACTAGAATCCATTTTAAATTTCTATAAGGTAACACTATAACCTTTTTAACAGTTATAATTAAAAATATCTAATTATTTATTAAAATATTATTTTTATTTCTATATTCCTTTCAATTTTTATTTTATTTTTTTAATATTCGTTTTTTAATTATTTAGATAAAATAAATTTAAATAAGCTTATTAGAGTTTTACAGAAAATATTTATGTTAATAACAAAACTTTTATATCAAGGAAGCACAATAAAGTTTTTCCACTCACTAGTGCGGAAAGTGACACTAATGGGAATTTTTCCCCACTAGTGAGGGAAGTTGGGCATTACACAGCTGATTTTAATTGAGTAATGAGAACATTCCTACATGGTTGCAGAAAAAGGATATTATCAGAAAGTGAAAAACATTAATGGCTAGAAATAATAAAGATATAGAAAGAGAAATAAGAATGATTGAGAAAATCTATTATTTAAGAACTAAAGAAGTTTCTTCTCGGGTGTGTTAGTTATTATAGATGAAGTTGGCGGGACATAATTTACGAGAAGACTTGAGGATGTAAAGTGCTTCTTATTGTGTAGGGCGACACAGGACCACTTCAGGATTCGCTCTTCAGGACGCACTGGCTGCCAACCTTTATGGTACTTTAATGCGTATTGTATGAACCTCCATCATTCACATGTTACATTGATTTTTTAACACAATATCCTACACTGAATTTGTACAGCGATATTTACAACAGCAACTTTTTTTCTACTGATTTTTACAAATATCGGGTTGGCAAATAAGTTCGTTCGGTTTTTATTTTGGTACAGATTCATTCCGATTTTCTTTTTTTATTTTCGGCGCAAGCGCACAACTCGATTGTTCATTTGAAAGTATATGTTAAGCGTAACCTTTCTATGAATTTCGGTTTAACAAACATTACTATTGTGCTTGCTGCGTAGCTGTAAAGATGGAAGAAAATAAAGTGCATTTTCGTCATATTTTGCTCTATTATTTTAAAAAGGGCAAACGAGCTGCAGAGGCTCATAAAAAGTTATGTTGTGTTTATGGTGATCATGCCCTAACAGAACGCGTGTGCCAAAAGTGGATTGTCAATTTCTGTTCTGGAGATTTTGACATTAATGATGCGCCCCGCTCCGGTCGCCCGACTGAGATTAATTCAGATGATGTCAAGGGCGTAATCGATAAAGATCCATGACAATCGATGAGAGAGATAGCAACAGCACTTAACATATCATATACGAGCTCCGAAAATCATTTGCGCTGGCTGGAATACGTTTCTCGGCTCAATGTTTGGGTGCCGCATGAATTAACCGAGACCAACTTAGCCACTCGCATATCCATTTGCGATAAAGTTGCGGAAACGTCAAAAAAATACCCATTTTTAAAGCGGATGGTAACGGGAGGTGAAAAATGGATCGTCTACGATAATGTAGGGCGTAAAAGATCATGGAAGCACTGCAGTAAGCCGCCGCAAACAAGCTCGAAGGCGGAATTGCATCAGAAGAAGATAATGCTCTCCGTATGGTGGGATTATAAAGGTATCATCTATTACGAGCTGTTACCGTCAGGCAAAACAATTGATTCAACTGCATAATGCTAGTAGTTAGCCAAACTGGACCATGCAATCCGCACAAAACGTCCAGAATTGGCAAATCGCAAAGGTGTCGTCTCCCACCACGACAACGCCAGACCGCATACGTCAATGACCACTCGGAATAAACTGCTGGGATGTTTTGCCTCATCCTCCGTATTCACTGAGCCTGGCACCTTCTAATTATCATTTATTCTGATAGTTGCAGAACTTCATGAACGGAAAAACTTTCGATAATGAGAAGACTCAAAAAACATTTTGATTGGTTTTTCGACGATAAGCCACAGAAGTTCTGCGAACGTGGTATAATGAAGTTGGTGAAAAGATGACAAGAAGTCATCAATAAGAATGGTCAATGTATAATTGATTACAATTTATTCTGTGTATCAAAAAAGTTGTTATTTATTCCACCCTCAAAAACCGAACGAACTTATTTGCCAACCCTATAGAATTGAATTCTATGGATAATTTAAGATAGTTAATTATTTGTCCTTTAAGATAAAATCTTTTAATAGTAGAGAGGGCTGTTATCGAATATAACTTTGCTATTAATAACAAAAATACAATAAATTACTAAACTAAAATAAAAATAATTGAACTAATTAATCAGAAACTAAACAGATATTTCTATAAATGAGCCGTTCGCTGCACAAATCGATTACCTCCACTTTTTGAAATATCTTAAATTTAAGTGTCAAAGCACTTGGTCCTAGCTGTTTATATTTATAATTAATTTCCCAAATAATAAAGATTAACACAATTAAACGATTTTTGGCCATTGAATAATAAATAATTCATTTCAGAAGACATTTTGATTAACTCCGAGTTCTCATGTAAATCGTTGTAATTATTCAACTCAAATTCAGTAGCAGACGTTGAATGATAACGGTAAATTTATTTGAATTTATATCATAAACGGAATTTTAAAAAAACAATGTACATTATTTCATCGCATTTCTCTAGTTTTTGTTTTAGAGTTAATTGCATTGTGATTGAACAGCTCAAATAAAGCAAAATACAAAACTTCTATTAATAATGTGCTTCTAAGGTTCTATACGCATTTGTATTTGTCAGAAATTCCTCAATAATGCTCTTAAAGTATTTTTCCAAATATTTCTTGCGATATGGTTTATTATGTATTGGGCAACCTAATAATAAAACGTGTCCCAAATTTTCTGGTAATTGAGTATTACAGTGTGCAATTTTTCAGTTTTTGATTGATACGTCACATCATTCAATAGAGTTTAAAATACTTATTACTTAGCTTACTTAGCTACTTACTTAGCTAAATAATGTAGCCTCATTTTTTAATGCTACTTTATAGTAGTATCCAGGAACTACTCAAACCCTTATCTACTAATTTTTCAGTAGTAGTCATTATATTAGGAATTTTTGAGGTTAACTAAGAAATTATAATTAAAAAAAATAGAATGAATTGGGCTCCAATGGTCGAAGTGCGTAAATACGAGTACTAGCTGAAGCACTTTATGAAGTAAGTTGTTAATTGAACGATGCATTTTTTCTACGAACGTTAGTAGGATAGGTTACATCATCCCAGGATAGTACTTCTTCCTGAGGATTCGCCAGAAAGAGAGGGAAGCCGAGTAAGTCATTCAAAAAAAAACTTTTTTAAAAGAAGAATTTAGCGTTCTTATTTCATTTATTAACACACGTATTAACAATATATCCCTGCATTCCCTTCCTACTCTAGAAATTCTAATCGATTATTATTTTTTTCTTTTTCTAGTGCTTTTCTTATTATTTTCTCATTCTTCTGTCCCTATCTTCGATGGAGTAAATATATTCTTTGTTCATAATTTAATAAAGCATTAAAACTGCGCCACCTTTTGTAGTTCGGCCCCAGCGGAAGTTGAAGTACTATGCTCTCACCGCCCTTTGTTCCCGTATTCTCTCGTCCTTCTTTCTCTCATTTAGAACAAGTTTCTGTTATCTTTAACCAGCATTGTCTTAGGCGCAAGAGTGTTTTATACTCTAGATTTTAGCAGTGTTTCATCTGATAATGAACAAGTTTAACTGTGTTTCTGCTATTTGAAAAGTCAATTGTTTTTTTAAATTTTTTTAAACTTTTCAGTGTAGTTAATTCTATTGGAAATGTTTACCATTGAATTCGGTGGTAGTGGGGATGTGCCTTGGGGTTGAAAAACAACCAGGGTTTTATTCTGTATTAGTTCGACCAAGTTTGTTTGCACAGAGAACTGATTGCTCCCAGCGGGCAAAGGTTTGACCTAAAAAATTAGATTTTATATATTTTCAGACAAAAAATCGTTATTTTTGAACGCTTAAGTTACACTTTCTTTCAGAAGGACAACTCTAAGGTCTCGGTAAGTGATGTACTAGAAGGAGTAACTGGTAATTTTAAAAGCGGGTAATTTGGAAAAAATTAGATTTTTCTAATGTAACTAACTGGTAATTGGTAGCAAATAGCTCCACACCCATTAAGGAAAATCTCGAAATTCCGAAAATGTTTTTTTGGAAAGTGCTACTTCAGCCGATTATCTTTAAATTTAAAAATTCAGTTATCTTTTAAAGTTATACAGGTGACAAAACCTAAATGGTAGTTGGACGTAAAGCCCTTCATGAAAAAGTGGGCCTTACTTTGTGTGGATAAAAAGACAGTAATGGCACATAGGAGAATGGCTGAACCATTCCCTCCTCTCCCAGAAGTGCCCTTCATTTTCTCGGAGAATATTTCAAATTAAAGTTAAAGACTATTTATGCGCAATAAGTTCACTAAGTCTAAAGCAGTCCTAGAAACCGCCTTTAAGAAATCCTAAAAAAAATTAAACATTCTTTCAGTAAAGATTATTTCACGTTACCAATTTTGGCCAAAACATATGGTGACATCCTCCGTTGGCGCCTTACCTAAATATCACATTTGAACTTACTGCGGTTTTCAATTTTGAGTTACGGCGGGTAACACACACACATTCGCGTACAAATGTGTAAAAACCATTTTTTCGGACTCAGGAGACCACAAGACGAATATTTCCGGAGAATCCTCAAAATCTAAATCTGCACAACTACTCAGGAGATTAAGAAAGAATAAAAGCGAGGATCAGGTTGCTGACGATCTTGGCCAAGAATATACAGGTTCCAGTTTGATGTTTCTTCATTCATATTCTGCAACTATGTCGTTCTTTTCTGACTATTTATATTTTTTGATTTGAAGAATATTCTTAATATGGGATGATAAATCTATTGGAACTTGTATTCAAATAAAATGTGAGTTATTGTTTCCACAATTAATTATTAGCAACATAGTTCTATTAAAGAGGTTCAATGTCTTGAAATATGCAATGTTTGTGTGGGTAATCTGCAGGAAGTGGTTGGTTTTAACAGAAGAGCCATGGAGGGCAATGAAAACCAGAGATGTTCTCAGAAGAAAGAGGTTGTGAAGGGAGCATTAGGGTGAAAGGCAGCTGGCCGTACGTATGTGAAGGCGTGTAGTGACGTAAGTTGTAGCGGAGAGCTTTACAGAGGGGAAAAGCCTCAGACGTGCGCCTGTAGTGGGGTTTGTTTATGCGCTCACAAGTTGAGGACACTAACTTCCAAGTCAAGAAGATTCTCCAAATACTTTAACAAACTCACAGATAGACAGACACCCTGAAGGACTAACAAACGTACTCTACTCTGTCCCGCACGTGTTCACTGGCTCCTTAACCCCCATGCCAAGTCCCAAGACTTCACTTCCGCGTCCTGTATAACTCACGCAATCCACTAACTTATGCAAATTAGCCTAGCTCTTCTCATTCTGAGACTTCTGGTCTAAAGACAGCCTGGGCAGTGCTTGAAGAAATTCCAAACTAAGAAACTGCGAGCATACTTACATCGCCTTGTGCCACTAGGCACTCAATTATGCCTCATAATTAGGCTTACTCTAAACTAAGCACTCTATACTGCTTAACTACTTTTACCTCTAAACCCCTTTTAGTTTAGCTTCAACTGAATTGTCTTTAATTGAGTAGTAATTGGTCTTTATATTTAAATAATATTCTTACAGCTTGTTACACTTATAAAACAATTTTTCTACTGTTAAAACTCATTAATAAAAATTCGGGCAAACTCTACGGTATTTGAATTCAAAAAGAATTACTTTTATTGAAAATATGTAATTCTCTTGGTTTTAATTTTCTTCTAGTATTTGTTTAGATATTAGCTGTGGTAACCTAATGCGCAATAGAAACGTGGATGGGGAAGGGATTAGCTCAGTGCTTAACGAGCTGGATTCTGGTTCGAATCCAGTTGTCGGACCTTTAGATTTTTTTTCTTGCTTAGAAAAGTCTAAGTTTACAGCTCGCTGACAGTGAATGGACAATGTTGTCTATACTGATAGAATACAGTTCAGGCACAGATTGAAAAAGACTATGGGCGCCATTGTCCTCAGATGTCGAAGCGCCATAAAATAAAACTAATAAAAAAATGTATTTTTTTTTTCTTTTTTAACGTTTTTGGAAAGATCTTTCATTTAGAAATCGACTTTAGACCAGAACGTAGTTCATTACGTTAGGCTTTGCATCAACAAAGGACATATTCGCCTTCCTGCTACTTATCTTAAAAGAACTGAACTCAACAGTCGCTTCCGACAATTTAACTAGTAGCCTATTGATTTAAAGAACTAAACCCTCCGCAGGCAAATTGTATATTTGTAGATAAATATTATATAAAATGTATATACGACGAAATGTATGTAAGTTTATCGTTGTGTAAACATATCGAAATGTATGTCGTATATTCGTTTTGTGTATAACTCTGGTTTTGTTTTTTGTTTAATATTAGCTTTTGCATTGTAATCAGCACTATTGATGTTATACATGTTCAAAAAATAAATAACAGGATTTCAGGGCCTGATTTCCTTTGTACACTCCTAATTATTTCGGACTTATAATGTTAGCTCTTGAATGAACTGATGCATTCTGTAGAATTTATATTTAACAAATATTTCGCATCCATTGTTTTTCATTACTTTTTTTGTTTTGATCGCCAGTCATGGTTGAGTTTCGGTTTGATTTTTAATTTATTTTCTGAGATGGAAATTACCTTAAACGCGAATGGTGGCGAAATGTAAAAACTTAGATATCTGTTTTGTTGGTAGTAATTTGTGGATAAATGAATGTTGAAATGAGTTTATACCAATTCGGCAAAATGCCAAATGCCACCGTAGTGCAACATAGCTGGGTGCACGAATTGCCATAGCAATGTTTGGTGAATTGCTCAGACTCAGAGGTCGCAAAACGTTCAGTATTTGTCTTAGCCCTTCGCTAAGTTCTTCACGGTATTATTTCTACAAGATCGGCTGGTCATTCGAATAATCATGGGCCTCTTCTTAGGCACCGCAACCTTGCATCTCATTGTCATTGGACAATGACAACCTGTGTTTGTTTTTTTTCAAAAGGAATAAGAAAGACACTAAAGCTTTGTGTAGAAGGCCACGTGTAGCTGAGGGTGTGAAGCTCTAGGACAGAACAACTCCTGCCTTCAGCTTTTCTCTAAACTCTAATTCTGATAAAAACATTACTTAAATGGCGCAACAACCCACTAATGAGTCTGGGCCTTCTCAATAAGCCTCCCCCAGGCATCCCTATTTTGTGCGGCAACCATCCAGTTTGTGACGCCAAATAATGAACTAGCGTCCGCGGCAACACCATCAATCCACCTCGCCTTCGGCCGGCAAATCTTTCTTAGACTATGGATCTCATCGTGTCCAGCCTATCTTAGCTTTCCTAATTTTATGAACCTTACCACATCCATTTCCTCATATAGGCTATAAAGATCCTGGTTTTTCCTTCTTCTCCATATCTGCCCGCTCCTAACCGGGGCCATATATTTTGCGGAGTATTTTTCTTTCAAACGCCAAGAGCTTCTTTTCATCTGCCTTTCTAGTGGTCCAGGTTTCCGAGCCATAGGTGAGAACTGGCCGTATCAGTGTTTTATAGAGTCCCACCTTCGTCTTTCTTGAGATCAGGTTAGACTGGAGATGTTTGCTAAGTCCAAAATAGAATACTCACAAGAATTTCTCTTACTAATATCGTTCTAACTTAATTTTTGTTGTTTGTTTTTCGTATCAACTGAGTTATATTTAATTTTTACCGACATTACACAATATGTAATAACTACATTACCTAATCAACCCTCCTAAGGGAAAGTTCCTAATATATTACATTACGTATGTTACACAAAAATGACACCGAGAAAAATCTACCTATAACCTTTCTCTGAGGGGTGCCTTTGATAAAATTTTTCGAGAAAATATTTCAAACAAAAGTTAAAGACTTACGTACCACTAGCTAGTTTAAAGAAATCGTCGGAACCGTTTTTGATGAAGTTCTAAAAAACTGAGAAATTGATTCCGTGAAGTGGATACTTCCCTATTTCGGCGGCCTTGTTGGTGCCTAACTGTTTTAATATTTGAACTTGCTCCGATTTTTCGTTTTTCAGTTGTAGTTATACACACGCGCGCGCTGAGAGAGAGAAAGAGAAATAAAAAATAATAAAATTAAAATCTATACAGAAAGGAAAAACGACTGGATGGGTGCTCCAACAGATCCCTGGGTCACGATGGCTGTTCACACCTTACATCCAAATGAATCATTTTTTAGAATGGATGCAACTGGTGGATTCATGTATCTACCTAAATTTATGGATATTAAACCATCTAACTTTATCTCAGAACATAAATTTCATAAAGAACAAAAATAAGAGAAAAATGCACGGCTTACGTTCGATTACTTGCGTCACACCACAACTCCTCACCATTAACTGAAATCTCAATTTCATTTACCCACTCAAATACAGAATTTGGAATTAAATCAACAAATTTAAATTGCTTTAAAAAAAAAAAAAAAAAATGCGAATTTCAATTTCCGTTTTGGCCGAATTCCATGATACTTCGAAGGAACTTAGTACAAAAAGCTTAACTTAGTTTCTACCATAGAAATTACAACTTTTAAGACTTAACTTCAACGTACTTGGAACCGCTCCAATCTGCAGATTGAACTTCTTCCACATTTATCCTACTAACTTTACTCACTCTTAAAGTGTTTTTAGAATCAAATTTTTATGGGTATTCAGAATTTAGTTGCATTATCACGCAGCTATTCAGAAAAAATATTAATATTTATTTGGAAATTATCATTTCATAGCTAGAAGTCCACAAAGGAGAAAATGTATTTTTATAATTTTATACTACTGCTATTGCATCTCCTTAACAAAAACTTAAGTTAAGTATAAGGGTTGATTAAATGCCAAAAGGTACACAAATCAGCAAGTACCCAACATTACATTCATACTTCAGGTCGTATTTCAGCCAAAAAGAAACATTCCAAAGAGCATGTATTTAATTGAAATGTAACAAATGATATCATTTAGGTAATTGTTTACAGCATTAAATTAGCATTCTTATTGTTTAAAAACTATAGATGTCACAGGTCATTTTCATATATGTACAAAATATTTGTTCAAGTAACAGACCATTTAACTTTAAAGTTCCCAGCTAAAAACGGAGAAAACTGCAAATTTTGGCATAGTTTTTCTCGAAAACTGATTAGTCTACATTTTGGCAAAAAAATTATACTTATAAAGGATGATTTGCCCTTATTTTAAAGAAAATTTGGGAATTTTATCTTTTATAGAAAAAGAGAAAAAAATTGTCAAAGATGGGTGTTTTTCAACGTTACGTTTTTTCGTGCAGTTTTTGATGATCAACCCTTATACAACTGTCCTGCCGAACAGTTTTAATAACCTTTAATTATTACAAAAACATTTAACAAATGAAAAGGCATCCAATTCAAAAAGTGGCAATAAAATATGGATTCATTTTTATTTTATCTTACTTGACTGAATATCATACTTAGTTCGCATTTAGCTATTGTGGAAGCAACTATTACTCTTAAAATCAAATTACAGTTAAATTGGTGAACATATAATTAATTACTTAGTAAATTTTCCTGAGCAGTCTGAATGGAGTTGGCTAAGTGAATTAAAATAATCCTCATCCCCTTAAAGTTAACTGTTTTGTAAATGTGTTTGTTCAGTATTTAGTTACTCATTTAATCCTAAAATTTTTGTCGTAAAATTCTGTGGGCTTCATCGTAATTAATTGAGCTCTATTGAGCACAAAGTTTTACTTAATTTATAAAGTAACCTTAACTTCGGAGAACTCTTTATGAGCCATGTGCTTGGCTTGAAAACCAAGCGTAACTCTAGCGTCGAATCGCTGTAATTTTATGTAACTTAGATCATTACTGTTACAAGCCAAATATTTGAATGTTCTTTTACATCAGAGTTCTATCACTATGTTAACTCTCAGTCATCTCTGTCAGTTATCAAATCGGTATCTATTCTTCCCCTTATATAGAACTTACGCAAAACTTACCGGTTAAAGAAAACTTCTGCCATTACAACATCCTTGCATTTCCTAATTAAAACTAAATACCTGTAATTCAATCTGGTTTTACAGACTTTCTTCTGCATCACTGTATAATATTTTGCAGTACATTTACAAGTTTTCTAACATAATTTTTAATATACCTTCTTATTTCAAAAATTAAACTAAATGTTTATTAAATTATTGATTGAAGATGTTGTAAAGAGGCAAACAAATTTCAGAAGCTCTTCTAAGACAGTGATTAAGGGCTCGAAGCTCCATAATCTGTTGTAAAGTACTTCGAACGTCAACGAATTCAAGTTGTAGCAAGCGCATTGTGACCTTTTTGCTACCTGTAACCTATAGAACTTAAAAGGTCTCTCGTTAAGCGGCACCCCTTCTTAGTATATCATTTGCTTTCCTTACATTGTTTTTGTGGAAGTTCTTTAAAGATAAATTAGATAATTATTTAGTAGTTTCGATAAAAATGCCTTTTTAAATCCCTTATTTTGTGTATCCCTGGCCTTAAATGAATCTTTATTGATTGCAATGTACCAGGTACCATTTAGACACTGCACAACGCCTGAGGAATTAAAAAGAAACCACAAAGCAAACAGGAGTGAATGCTTTGAATGCCACTGGTCCCTTCTTGTGCAATCCTTCTTGCTTTCGAGATCTCCTCTCCTGGTAGAGTATGTCTTTGAACCCTAATGAAATAAGAGCGTCTATGTGCTTTGTTCGTTTGACCAGAAGGGTGTTTTTTAAGTTGCTGAACTTAAATGAGTTTTATTCTCTAAAATGCGCTTCTATGACGGTTAATTTTATTAAATTAATAAATAGATATTCTCTCATCTATTTATTAATCAGTATTTTAAAATGAATATTCAATAAAAATTGACAGTAATCAAATAAAACAGAAACTTTGTTTAAATATAAAAAAATGTCGTAAATTTTACCGCATTTTATTGAGGTTAGGATGACTGTTTAGTGCACAAAATTTTCTTCAATTAATTTTTCGTTAAATAAGTTGAACAACCTACTGTATGTATGTAATTTAGAGAAAATGATCTAGCCTTTATGAGAAAAAGTGGAAAGTTAATAATCATGAAAATAATTAAAAATGCGAAAAGATATGAACACGTTCTCTTCTACTCAAATCGCCAGAGAGCTAAAAAGCTCCGCCATCAAAGTGTATGTTTTTAGTTAGTCAAAATTCAAAAGTAAATTCTGTTATTTCCGGAAGATGCCGTTTACGAGAGTACAGTGGTAACCGGCTACTATTAGATTTTTCATCATTTTCCCAGCTACTTATAACTATGGCTAAATAATACAAATCACTATTTTAAACTAAAACTAAACAAGTTTTACATTTATTTGGTTAGATGTGTCCTTTATCAAGTTTATTAAGCCATCTGCAGCTTACATTTCAGAGATAATATTTACATAATTGTGGACATTGTAGAAACTATGAAAGTTATAATAGTGGACCCAGTTCACTAGTTAATAAACGGGATGACCAAGAGTAATACTAACGTGGTCGTGCTAACAGTTTTTGCTGGTTAGGGCATCAGGCGATTCTCTGGTTTGTACCCTAGTAGTTGTCGTTTTAAACCAGCTTGCTGACTTAATACTTACGTCACCTTCAGCTGTCCCGCTCCTGTTGGGAAACTCTGCCTTTGGACCTAGAATTTCTAATTAGTTTCTTTATGATGTACACATCTGTCCCAGGTAGCGCTATAAATTTTGTATCAGGAAAAAGAAATTCGTCATGTAAACTGCGAATCTTGCTTTTCGAAATAGTATTGCAAAGAAATGTAAAAATCATTGTCAGTATACTAGCAAAGGTAGTTGTGCATAAAATTATAACCAAGATTCTTTTTTGAAGAAAAAAGAAAAGCTAATGTCATTTGTTTTATTTGGTAATATAAAAAAAATAAAAAATATAAACTTACAAAAATAAATTAAGATGGTGTTTATTAAGACTAGATTGTTTATTATCTCTTTTTTCCGACAGATTTATGTAATAAATCTTGAATTTCTTCAAAACTTCTACCTTTTGTTTCGAATACCAAAAAGTATGTAAATAAAACACAAATGAAACAGGCTATTGTGAAGAACCAGTGCATATAATGTGGCCCGTAGCTCACGGATACACCATAAAATATTTTATTCATTGCAAATGACGTAGCCGCCAGGATTATCGCGGATATAGAACCGGCGTAACTTTTTACATTGGTTGGAAATAATTCGCCGACAAGAGTTGATGGTATAAAGCCAATGCCAAGGGAGTATGTGATGGCAAATATCAATAAACATGCATATGGGATCCACTGAATGTTGGTTACGTCCACATCAGTTTCTCGCTCCAAATAATAGTAGACACTATTTGTTAGAGTGGTCAGTCCCGTAGTTATGCTTGATACAAGCAGCAGTGGTTTTCTTCCCCATCGATCAATTAGCGGTAATGCTGCGTAATTCGCAACTATAAGTACAAAACCCATAATTATCATGTAAATATTAGGGGACAATCCACCTCCTTTCTTCGGCATGATCTCTGTGCTGTACGCTATGGTCGGGCTGATACCGCTGGCTCGTTGGAATAAAGCTAGTGCTGAAATAATTAACAAAGCCCTTCTGCTACTGGCAGTTGAAAATAGATCTACAAATCTTGCTTTGTTTTTCATATCGTTTTCAACTGTAGTTTGCATAGCTACCAATTCAGTTTCTAAAAGAGTATTTGTTGCATTATCTTCGTTTTTAACTTGCCTAAAAGTAATTAAACTTTTCCTCGCTAATTGTTTCTTTCCTTTCATTAATAGGTAGTAGGGCGACTCAGAAAAGAAGAAAAACACTGCAGTAAAAACTAACGGTACAGCCAGATTAGCTATATCCATTGTCCTTAAGTTCGTGAATGAGCCAATTATGGAATCATAGAACAATCCAATATTTAAAAATCCGATGAACATGGTGCTTAGTGCACCTCTGATTTCAGTATTCGCTATTTCGGCTAGATATATTGGTGTAACGGCAAATACAATACCTTTGGCCAGGCCAGCCAGTATTCTCGCAGCGTATAGCCAGAACACATTATTAGCCTCAAGGGCGCAGATACTCGAAGCAATATGTAGCAAAGCTGTAATAAATAGCGTTAATTTACGTCCGATAGCGTCCATAGCGTAACTGGCAGGAATCGGACTGATTACGTTGCCTAAATCCATTAATGCTACCACTGTCGATATTTCCGATACCTTCACTTCAAAACCTTGTGTCCCTTCTTTGTACGGTTTGATGGCTGTTGCCGGCCATGCTAACCAGCATCCAGATGTCATTCCTGCCAATCCAACTGAAATAGCAATTGCACATTATTAATAATAATTGAATAAATCAATTAAATAAGTTGGTTGTGTAAGGCCGACTTCAGAGGTGATAAAATTTGGAGCACTTACGTCTTCGTACATCTTTTTTTTTCGGCTTGTTATGGGGCACACTAGCCAATTGATTTTAGCCCTAGTGTCTGTCAGTCAGTCGCTGTGTATCAAGATTGTGTCAGTGACAGTATAGATGTGATAGGCATATGTTGACTTCATTTACTTTTATGAAGTCTTAACTTTCTGTTAATAATGTGAAGTCCGCCAGTTTTAGTCGGACATTGTCCATGTGCCCATTTTATGAATAAGTCAGCTAAATGTGGTTCGTGTGTGTTGCGGCCTGGTTATACTTTGTGGCCTGCTTCACATTTTAGCGTTGTGATTTATGATTAATCGTGAATCGATGCGTAGTAAAATATCAGTACTTCTGAAGTCGTCTAAATTTAAAGTTTTTGTAGTAAAAAGCTGTCTTTTAGGTTTAACGGAACTGAGAACATTACAGTGATTGGATCCTCCTCAGCGCTTCTTCGTTTCTTTATTCTGAACTCTTAAATCCACATATGATTAGAATTGCACTAATTTTCTGTCCATTCTGAGGAGGGAAAAAAGTATTGTCAATGAGTTTTTGTTTTAATCTGTTGGCTAGGCGATGTGCCAGAGTTAGAATGTGATATAATAGTGAAGTTTACATTTGTGCAAGTTTGATAAATCAATTTCGGGGGCGGAGGAAATAAGTTTCATTAATATCGCATTAGCAGTGACATCACTCACTGTAACACTCACACATCCCACAGCCAACCCCCCAAAACACACTCCCACATTGTTCTGGAAAGAGTACTAGATTAGAACGTGGAGTCCTAGGTTCGATTCCTACACGCTGCCCATACGATTGCTCCTTCTAGAAAGCGATCGATATTGTAGGAGCTGTCAGCAACCAGTGAACGAACGCTGTCTAGAGATCGAAGTGTACTATACGAGGTGTGGCTATTAAATAACGAGACTGTAGCTATTAAACATTTTATTTTAAATTTATATATATTTAGTTATTATCACCTTCAATATACACCCCTCCCCTATCCCTACAACGCTCCATACGAATTTACCATTGTTCGAAACAGTGCTGGAAGTCTTTTTCTGTGAGCTCCTGCATGACATTCTTTTACAGCTTCAACGGACTGAAATCGTGTTCCTTTTAATGCAGATTTGACTTTGGGGGAACAGATAAAAGTCACATGGGGCCAGGTCAGGCGAATAAGGCGGATTGCCTAAAACCGGGATGTTGTACTTGGCTAGAAACGTCTTGACTGACAATGCAGTGTGAGCCGGCGCGTTCTCTTGATGGAGAACCCATGACTTGTTCTTCCACAAATCGGGTAGTTTTTTCCTTACTCTTTCACGGAATTTAGCAAGCACCTCACGGTAGTAATGTTGATTAATTATAATCGATATTTTCATCCGTTTTGGACGTGGAAGGGCGACCCGGGCGGTCATCATCTCCAACATCTTCTCGGCCATCTTGGAAACGCTTGAACCACTCAAAAACTTGCGCACGTGATAAACATTCATCGCCATAAACTTCTTTTAATAAAAGATAAGTTTCAGTAGCGGTTTTACCTAGTTTCATGTGAAATTTCATGACAATTGGTTTCTCTACTACACGTGTAGTATCATGTAGTAAAACGAAACTAACACCTCTTACACAAATGACGGTTCCGGTCAGACAGATTTCGCTGCGATCGAAAGAGAAGGCTTTAAGCTGCACAGTGTCGGTCGTTAAGATTTGGCGCATGCATAGTTCTTCTGTAGCAGCATCTGTCACGTTATTTAATAGCCACACCTCGTTGATGCTGCGAATCATTCAAAACTTGATGATTTGCCCTAATTTTCGAACAAAATCTTCCCCATTTTTTTTTTATTTAAATTTTATCTTTTATTTTTTTGAAAAATGGATGGCTTGTCAATTAATTACAAATCTGATTTAGAACACTAACACTCAACATGATTTGCTCTTACAACTAAAATATCAACGTTCAAAATCAACATTTTTTTTAAAAACTCCTAACGTTTTTCATAATTACTTCTTATCTATTTAGAAGAATCTAACCAACCCCTCTTAATCGAATTTCCGCAAACAATTTTTCTAGTAAAATATGTAGATTTTTGAGTTTTTGTAATCATTACACAATATTTGAATAAAATCAGTAGCAGCGGTTTGCGAGAAACTTAGGATACCAAAACGAGGCTCTGTCGTTTGTACGAATTGGATTATGCAGTACTTGATGTTAATTATCAAATAAATATTTCTTGTTCCATTTAGGAAGCGAATTTCAATTAAAAAAAAAAACATATTCCATCTTAAGTAAATCCTCTGTGTTGTTGGGTGACGTCGGATTACCCGGGGTGGAGTACAACCTCTAAATGGGCGAGAGGAGTAGATATTCGTCTTAAAAGATGAATAATGGACTTATTTTTTATTTCACTTATTAGTTTAATTGATAATACGTCGTACCCTTTTTTCCATGAAAATTTTCCTTGAGAATTCTCGTGAGAGGTCAGTCATTATCTTTTAATTAGACGGCCATATTAGAAAGTCCAGGAGGAGAAGTAAGAATTTAAAGGACCTCATTTCTCTTTTTTACAATTTTTATTAAAATAGAACTTAATTTAGAATTAATTAATAAGATTATTGCAGAAGTTTTAATTGATTTTATCTGTTCACTGTTATCATATGAATGACGTAGGAATCGGAATGATAGTGTTATCATTAGACAGTATAATGAAAAGTTTGAGGTGGTACAAGACAGTATTATAAATGATAAATAATAAATTATTGAATAATTGGATCCTTTTCCAAAAAGATTTCATGAGGTCTGGGTTACACTTCTTTGGAGAGAAGTAAAATAATGCAAAAATTAGGATCGAATCCAGCCGTTCTGGATGCCCCAGACAATCTATCCCTAATCCCTTTATTTAGGGTAATACTTTACCCTAAATAAAGTATACTTACTTTTTCCCTTTTGTTTTTTATTACTCCTTATTTTCCACATTCCATTTTACAGGTTTTTGGACCAAATATTCTCCTTAGAATTTTACTCATTTGCAACTTATACACACCCTTTATCTGTCGTAGCTCGCGTATTTATTGAATCGTACCTTCTACACCAAACTACATAATCTATCTCTTATGATATTGAAAGACCAAAACCGGTTAGGAATGCCATAAACATACAGATCAAATCAACTATATTATCCAGAACTGCGAACCTAGCCATATTTGCAACGGACACTTTGCGTGCGTAACCAGTTTTTCTTTTGGTGTAACATTAGGACCAATCACTTTCTACCCGTAGTTAATCCGTAGAGTATAATTTCGAGCAATCCGCTTCAGTACGAAAGAACTATTTGGAACCTGCAGCTAACCTTTCCTTAATTTCGCTTGGTAAATACGGTATCGAGGTTTTTAAGGTTTTCAAATGTATTTTCGTTTATGTATACATAATTTGAGCGGTAAATAATAATTATTTTTTTTACCTTGACGTTAACATACACTTGGTTTTATCGTGATATCTCGTTTAAACCAGTGTATCGCAACCATTCAGGGTGCGACCCAATTTTGGTCCGTGGGAGTTTAAAAGTGGGTAGCGACTTGCGGCCGCTTATATATACAGAGTGACCAGAGTTATATGCTCCACCCATTTTTTTTTTAACAACGGGAAATTCCGAAAAAATAAAAAACACGTATTTAATCATTTTCAGTCTAGTTTATTTTCAGTGATTGACCCATTTTTTTAAACCCTTGTATCTCGAGATACAGTATCCAACTTTTGTTTTTCAAATGAAACGTTATATTTTTTGTTGCATATTTTTATAGTATTTGAGCTCCTAAAAAAAAAAAAAAAAAATTTTTGAAATCGGTTAGGTTTTTCAAAAGTTATGGTAATTTAAAATATGAAAAACAAATTTCAGTTTACTGTCAAAATTACGTCATTTTTTTTTTAAAGAATCTGTTCAAACTGGGCACAACCAACGGATAGGCAAGCCAAAACTCTGGACTCCCACGCTTTGCTTGTAGCAGCACTTATGGTGGCGAAGTCAAGATCTAGGCAGGCTAGAGTTATTCGACGTTCAGGTTGTTTTTTCTACAAACGTTTGGTGTGAAGTTTTAGGAAATCAACTAATCGGCCCATACTTCTACAGAGAGAACTTAACTGGTGAAAGGTAACCATTTTTTTTTTTAAGAGACATTTTGCCAGTTCTGCTTGAAGATGTTCATCTACAGCGTCGGCTAGATATGTATTTTCAACAAGATGGTTGCCCGGCACATAATGCGAGAGTTGTTCGAGGTCACCTGGACAGAAATTTCCATGAATAGTGCTTAGGGACTCATTGTCCCATCCAATGGCCACCTCGATCTTCGGACTTAACCCAAATGGACTATTTTTTGTGGGGATACCTACAAAAATAAAGTGTAAAGCATCCTTAATCCTGTGGCTTCAGTCGATGATCTGAAACGTCGAATAACTCAAGCCTGCCTGATAAAGTTAATATTGTCAATGCAAGGGCCAATGACAAACTTATTTAAGTGCCATAGTAAAGTTAAAGATTTCATGAAATAATCTATGTCTGGAAGAAACGACTGAAAAATAGACAATTCCGGCAAGTTTAAAATTTAACATCAAATGGTTGAGATTGAAACAATGAAAGAGGATGAATTGGAAGATGAGAGCAGGATAATCCAGAACCATTAACTTATTTTTTTCTTTTCTTTTTTTTTGTTTTTGTTTTTAACTGCCTTTATAAAAATACATTTGCATCAGGCAAGGTGTGAACAGAATAGACTACATGATGCGAAAGCTACCGGGCAGAGCCGATGCATATCGCAACCGTATTCCCTACGGCCTTCTTTCGGCAATGAGGAGGTACCCATGTGTCACACGTGTATGTCCAATCCTTAGCCTCGTTAAAATTACCGATTCATGCCGCGGGTAGTTCTCGACTTTAGCATTTCGCACACATGGTTTAAATTCTTTCAAGTTTTTCATCAATATTATCCCACTGACTTTGCCACTTTCTATTTATAATACTTTTCGTATATATTTGTAAGTTAGTGGGTCGAACTAGGATGGTATGGTTACTTTACGTAGAGGCCGCAAAACGAGCAGTAGTATTATCCCCGAGTTAGGAACTCGTCTAGCATTTCAGAATTAAAACATCATGAATTTCGGTTGGAAGGCTAATCTAGTATTAGAAGTAATATGTAACAAGGAGTATTAATATTATTGAAAACAATAAAGCGCTTTACCGAAGTAAACCTTCTTTAGTGTTCACGACAAAGGAAGCTGTACAGTATATTTACTATAATTTTATTTTATTTACAAAACTTAATGGGAGAAGCACCTTGCTGCTGAAGAATTGCATCACAATTCGACATCCAGAATAGATTTAGCCCCTTTTATTAATCCCTTGCATCCAAAAATTTGCTAGTCCTTTGTACTAGTTTTTTGAGCTTTAGGTCTCTGTCGATCCACTATTTGATGTAAAATATCTTGGATTTCATCAAAACTTTTACCTTTTGTTTCAAATACTAGAAATATGGTGAATATACAGCAGCCGACACAGGCTGTTGTGAAGAACCAGTACATATAGTGGGGCCCATAAAACATGGACACTTCGTAAAATAATTTGTTCATTGAAAATGAGGTAGCCGCTAGGATGATTGCAGATATGGACCCAGCATAACATTTTACATTGGTTGGAAATAATTCGCCGACAAGAGTTGATGGTATAAAGCCAATGCCAATGGAGTATGTGGTAGCAAATATTAATAAACATGCATATGGGATCCATTGTATGTTGGTTACATCCACATTAGTTTCTCGTTCCAAATAATAGTAGACGCTGGCAGTTAGAGTAGTAAGTGCCGTAGTTACACTTGATACAATAAGCAATGGTTTCCTTCCCCAATAATCAATTAATGGTAATGCTGCGTAATTGGCAATTAAAAGTACAAAGCTGAAAAGTATCAAATAAACGTTGGAAGATAATCCACCTCCTTTCTTCGGCATGATCTCTGTGCTGTACGCTATGGTCGGGCTGATACCGCTGGCTCGTTGGAATAAAGCTAGTGCTGAAATAATTAACAAAGCCCTTCTGCTACTGGCAGTTAAAAATAGATCTACAAATCTTGCTTTGTTTTTCATATCGTTTTCTACTGTAGCTTGCATACGTGTGAATTCGTTATCTAATAGTGTATTTGCAGAAGTATCATTCTTTCTGACTTGTCTATATGATACTAAACTTTTCCTCGCTGATGCCACTTTTCCTTTCATTAATAGGTAGTAGGGCGACTCAGGAAAGAAGAAAAACCCTGCAGTAAACACTAACGGTACAGCCAGATTAGCTATATCCAGTGGCGTTAATTCCATAAATGGACCTAGAGCATAGTCGTAGAACATTCCAAAATTTAAAAATCCGATAAACATGGTACTGAGTGCACCTCTGATTTCAATGTTAGCTACTTCGGCTAGATATATTGGTATGACTGTAAATGCAATACCTTTAGCAAGGCCAGCGAATATTCGTGCAAAGTACAACCAGATTACGTTGTAGGCGACAAGCCCGCAGATACTAGCAGCTATATATAACATAGCTGTAGCAAATAACGTTAATTTACGCCCAATAGCGTTCATAACGTAACTTGATGGTATGGGTGTGACAAAGTTGCCAAAGTCCATTAATGCTACTAAGGTCGATATTTCTGAAATCTTCACTTTAAAGCCAGGGGTTCCTTCTTTGTACGGTTTGATGGCTGCTGCAGGCCACGCTAACCAACACCCAGATGTCATTCCTCCCAGTCCAGCTATAATGTCAATGAATGTTACTATTTCTAAGTTAGGGAATTAATAAAATAATTTTATTTTACCTTTGGACTTGCTTTAACTATTTAACAACCTATTTGCTGACCATTTTTAAGCAATAAAGCGCTTTAATTGGAGAATCTATTCTAATAGAATGCCTTAGTTATGCCTGAAGTTGTAGGTTTTAAATTTTAAGTTAATGACATGTTCCTTGAATTCAGTAGTATTGCAAACTTCGTGGGCTAAGAAGTATGTGGGCGTTCTCTGTTAATTTTATTTTTAAGTAAACTTAAGCAAAAGCTCGTCCAAAATCTTAGTTCCATGACGTCTGGAGCTATTTTCAATGAACTGGCCACCTCCTGTCTACACTGTCCATCATAGGGAAGTGTGTGTAACAGAAAACTCAAGTACAAAGCAGCTGTCCGCGAAGAGTTCATTGTATTAACCACTGAACGTCCTGGAGCGTAATTAGGGTAATCCAAAATTATTTCCAATTTCAATCATATTTTTGCTTTGTTTTTGCAGTGATTAATAAAAATTGTTTTTGATTACATATGTAATTTAAAAAAATATTTTTTACACGGCAGCTGGTTTAAAAACTGTGCGATAACCTCAATATTTGACTGTTTTATCTTTACTGTGATTGTGATATAATTATCTTTTTAGTCGATTCCAAAACAAATCCTAAACAGACACAATCTTAGAAATAATCAAAAGTTATCACTCAGCTTTCAAACTAACTTCCATGTAAATTTAAACAGACAACTTTCACCTAAATTTTTCAAACTTTTAATTCATATATTTTCCTTAAACGCCAAATTTTTGAGACAAATTAAATTCTTCCTAACATTATGCAGTTTGTAAATATCGATAACATCGAGAAACGTAACTTTTCACTGAAACCTACCCTAACCCTACCCTGAAAAGTACTTTAACTTATTTTTTCAAAAAAGTGAATCAAGTAAGACTTATAACTTGTATAAAAATGCCTATTATCTATTTTGAGGAAATTTTCCTCGATAAAGTCAACCATTCATTCAGTAGAGGCACTTTTCCGTGTGAGGAATTTTTTCGAAACTTAATTTTAGCTACCCATTTAACTCCCATTGACATCACATAAATGAAGAGACGTAAATGACAGATAGATAATGGCATTGCAGAAGAATTTGCACATTACCGTTTTTTCGCATTTCCGATAAAATGTTCCTGATAAAAGTTATAGAACTACATCTATACAGTTATAGATCAAAATCTATGCAGTTATACAAATTATTACGCCTAGAGAAAATCGATAAAGCTGATTTCGAGAAAATATTGAGAAAAGGAGAAAAGTGGCCCTTTCGATCACCGATTTTGACTGAAACCTGATGGCACCTAAGCGGTTATCGAATTTCAATTATCTACATCTGTGAGTTTTCTACCACTTTTCGTTCTTAGAACACCTCCAGACGGAAATGCCCGTTGAAATCTCAAAATAGATAATTGACTCAGTTACTATACTTTCTCTTAAAATAGTTAAGTGTATGAGAAACCAAAAAACATTAAGGCCATGTTATGTAATCATTGTGAAATGTTTAATTACTCGGTGTAAGCTCGGAAGATGGCAAAGTTTTTAGGCTTAAAAATTATTAAAACCAAAATAAAAACAAGACTGAAATTGACAATAAGTTCTTTTCCCTTTTTGATGAATATGTTGGAGCATTGGGTGGTAACGGGTAACGAACACACATTGAAATATACAAAATATTTATTAAACTAGATTTTTATAGTATAAAATAACGTATAAAATACAAAGCTAAACGCATGAAATAATTAAACTAAGTACGAACACTAAATAACATTTGACAATACAGGTTGCAACCTTAACGTATTATGAATACCAAAAACCAGCGCCTCTTTTATGCCGCGACCAGAGCACAATCTAAAAACTCTCCCCTGGTTATCTCCTGTGCCCCACCAAAAAGGAAGGTGGTCGACATCGATAGCTGTTAACTATCGATGTGCCTTAGTACTATTCACGGATTCCTCTGGGGGCTAGACGACATCATTGTTAGCGCTCTCTACAAATAAGAAGATGAATGAATGGTAATGTCAGCCTGAAACAAGTTATTGTACCAATAACAGAAACTATTGCCCTAACAATGAAAACGTATTGCACGAGTATAACTTACAGCATATTATATCGTATTGAAGATAATAATTTCGCAGTAATTAATAGTGGTCTAAAAATAGTGCTATTTGTTTGTATGTGTATAAAGCATACAGCATCAACCATCTAGTTACCTCAAAGAGAGAATTAAAACCTTCCGTTGGGAGAATTATATGGCCGACTTTATGGTGCGGAAGGGAGATGCAAAATATATTTATACTACAGAGTAGGCATCCTTTTGGTGCTGTCACAAACAGGAGTCCTTGTGCAGCCCTTATAATACAGCGTTTGCCTTATATACTCACTCCCTGGGCATACCACCAAATAAGCACTGTCTTTTCACTTTTTCTCTCTCTAAATGGTTAGAAATCTACCCAGAATCTTTTCCCAAGCTAGGAATGTCAGAACTGAACTATTACCATCTTCAGAGAAAACTATTCTGTTATGAACACCCACTCGATATTCCCTTAATACTAATCTCTAGGCTTTAAATAACACTTTTTCTTCAAGTTCCAAAAAATTTGAGACCTAAATGCAGGAATAGGGGCGATTTTTGGTATTATTACAAGATTACTGCCTATTGCAGCTGCATCTGACCCAGTTTTATCACCATGAAGAGGTTGACTACCACTATGTTTCCGTCGTGTGTTACACTTGACTTATTGACTGAATGAGGGAAGTTGATGCTATGTTACTTAAAGTGTTGATAAAAGTAAAATATTTTTGCAAAAATAGTAAAAAATAAAAATTAAATTAAATTAGTAAATTAATGAGCAGTTATTTACAATATTTATAAGGGTTCTTTGTTATTGGTGAATGGTAATGTTTATCATAGATAGTAAAGTTTTTTAGTTTTGAAGGGTTAATTTAAGAGCATTGAAATCTGAGGTTATTGGCGCCCCGAGCTTTTAACAGTGCACTGCCACCCTCCGGACAATGTTCTCTCGGGAAAGACAACGCTTTCTATTACCGGACAGTGAGCTGTAAGAAGCTCCTAGAAAAAGAAATTCTAAGGGCTGGCAAGTGGATTCGAACCCGAAAACTCCGCGTTGGAATCCAGTATATATGTAAACTTCGTCTTATATTTTGTTGTAAGATAAATTACCTATATCGCTTTTTTCTGTGAAATAATAATTGTTAATTAAGCATTTATAATCCAATAACTGGGAATCCAATGGCCATTGTTTACCCAGTAATATTTTTGTGGCAGATAATTTGGAATTCTTTATACCAGAAGCAGTTTTTTTAGTTTCCTAAGCCAAACTTTTGGATAATCTGTGTTTAGTGAAGCAAACGGAGTTATAACTTTAATTTACACAGTATATATAATAGGGGCTAGCGTAGTTTCTGAGGAAATGATTTAAATAAAATGTAAAATGATGATCCAAGCCCGAAACCGGTGAGGGATACAACAAATACGATGGATAAGTAAAAGATTAGTGGTTTGATTTGGGGTATTTTGCGGAAGTGTCGTCAAAACTAAGTACGAGTATATTTGGAATTTTAGAATTAACGTAACCTCCCAATAGCTTATCGCAATCAATTCTGTTTTCTTGAATCTTTGAATTCTATACGTTGCTAAGTGGAAGGGTGGTCTGCAATTATCACAATATCATCATCAACTTACATCCTTCGAACATTCACACATTCACAGTATACATACCTTCAAGATAGACCGTTCTTACATCTCAACTGAAAGCTTAAAACTAAAATTCCGCCATACGAATTATTATGAGAGGACATTTCTAAAGATTCATGCAGGAATTCGACTTCAAATTCGATTAAATTGATTGTTTAATTCACTATAGTTTCCAGATTATTATGAATGATTAGAAATGATGATGCCAGACATATTGATATGTTTATCAATGTCCAAACATTTATATAAATACAATTTACTGAATTTTTATTATCTAGCTTTGATTTCATTAATTGGCTCATTTTAAATTTTTAATGTGTCTCTTATGTGAGATCAAATTTTGTCTTTCCCTGTATTGCCAGTGCAATCAGTCGCAATCCCAGTATATTTAATTAGACATGTAAAACTTGACCAGGCACTGACTTGAACATCTTCTCTTTTTTTTCGTTAAATTATGTGCATCGATGCATCTGTATTCAAGAATATTTCCAAATATTCAAGACTTTTGTAACCTCCAGTTAAAAGTGTTACCTCAGGCTTGGAATTCCTGTTTTTTTTTTAATTCCTTAAGGTTATGATTGAAGTGGAATAAACAAATAGTATTTTTAGATCCTTCACTCCTGGCCATTAACAGAGGTCTTTCTGGAGAAACCGCAGGGCTGGCTAGTCATTCTAATACGCGAGATTCATCCTGCCCCATTTGTTTGAATGTGCTACTGATGAATGCTGTCTATGCGTGTTGGAGGTGTGTGTGTGTGTGTGTGTGTGTGATGATTCATAAATATTAAAAATAAAATTTAGTTAAATACCTGGCGTGCCTCGAGACGCGATGTGATAGTCTTTCTAGATAGAAAGCCAGGGGCGTGCCTCGAGACGCGATGTGACAGTCTTTCTAGATAGAAAGCCAGGGGCGTGCCTCGAGACGCGATGTGACAGTCTTTCTAGATTAGAAAGCCAGGAGGGAAATAAATAAAATAAGTTTAATATGATCAGTACTGACAAGTGAAGTAAACTACAGCATTGCAACTGTTTACCTTCTGTCTAGAACTGACCTCGTGGACTTGCACATTTGGATACTTACGTATTCTCAAAGTTTCAGTATTATAGTCTAGTCTGATTCAGCATCAAGGAGATGATTTGTTTAAAAATCATCTCTGTATTGTGTCGCGTGTATTTATCATTTGTTTTTTATTTTATATCCTGTTTTAGCAAATTTTTTCTTTTACCCTTTAAAATCGCCATTTTTATAATAAATAAATTGTTATGGGACGAATACCCAATTGTGTTTCAAGGAAATAATAATAATATTGAGGAAAAACATATTAAAAGAAATATTTTCTATAGAAATAAAACGATAATTGTTCCTAAGTTTTTTGATAATTTAGGTTGTTTTTGTATAGTGCTGACTGTGTATTTGTGTTGTGCAGTTTTCAAAATTATGACCATTATTTTAGGATTAATAACCAGTAAGTAGTTTATTTTTGAATTTACTTAAACATAAGAGCGATCATGTCTAAAAGTGCGTGGTTTATACCGAGGAATGACGCGATGTACAAGTAATACAGTAGGTTTGTTCCGATAAAACACTTTAAGATTACTTATCAATTGATTTGTGATAACAGTGGCACCCATCACGCCCTGCTGTTAGTTTCTGTTTTAATTTGAAAGTGATTTTTATGTGAATATCTCTATTATTAATTAAGTTTCCAGAATTAAATTTATTTACATAACCCTGGGTTAATCCAACTGACGGAAACTCACTGCCAGACTCCTTCTTAGTGATTTATTTATTTTTTGTTTTAATCAGTCGTGTGCGACCTAGTTCTAAATTGGGCTCACAGATCTTCTGCCCTTCAGCAGAAATTGAGGTCCTCTAGTATAATGCTTTCATTGGGTATACTGAAATGTTACTTTAGGGAAAAGTCTCAGAAGTACGCTCTCACAGAAGTGTCCTTAAGCGATTTTTTATATCAAAAGTTACAAATAAAAGTGTAGATCAATATGATTTCTATGCCTGTATAATATTTTCAAAGAAAATCTCGAGATCGTGAATAAAACGTTGAGTAAAGAGGAATTTCCAATTATGAAATTTAACTCTAAATTTTGGCTGTTCATTTAAGCTCCTGTTATAATGCAAAAAGGAAGTACGTTATACTAAAAATAGCACTTAACATAAAAATTAATTATTTTTATAATTAATTTAAGCGTTTTAAGGAAGGCACTACTATCAGCTCATAAAATTTAAATGGATATACGAACGTTCCAGGGCCATGGGGGAAAAATTAGAATATATGAAGGTGTCAGTGTTTTGGAAATAAATAGTAACATAAAATAATACTATAAATCGAATTGTAAAAAATGCATTTTTCATTTAAACTTTCTCACGGTTACTAAATAATGCGTATGGAGTCAAATTTTCTAGCTAATTTCGTAATAGAATTGATGCGAATCTGTCCGTTTATTATATGCTTATTTCATTCACTAATTATTATTTTTTTTTTTTTTTTTTTTTTTTTTTTTTTGGCGCATCAACAGCTGAGGTCATTAGCGCCCGGAGCTTTTTCCAGTGCACTGCCGGCCTCCGGACAGTGTTCTCTCGTTACAGACAACACTGTCCATCACCGGACAGTGAGCTGTAAGAAGCTCCTAGGAAGAGAAAATCTAAGGGTCAGCTGCTGGATTCGAACCCGGGACCTCCGCGTGGGAGTCCAGTATGCTAACCTCATAGCTAATCCCTTCCCTCACTAATTATTATTATTTTTTATTATCTAAAAATGTAATTGATTCCCTTTAAAACCATTGCTGGATCATTATTAGTAGTTGTTGTTTAGTAAATGAACTTCAAAGTTACAAGTTACACTAGAGTGCTTGCTGCCGGTTCATTGCTTTACGGTTACTGAGCTCTATTCAAGCGAACCCATATTGAAATTAAACTTTTGAGCCAATTTCAGCGAAAATTTGTCGCTACAAGCCCATCCTAGGAACCACTATCACAAACCCTAACTTAATGTTATTAAGATCAAACATAGCCAGACTTTTTAAAGCTACAACTTTTGTTATCATTTATGTAATTAAAGATAGTTTAAAAGATATTCCGTGATTGGTGTACCGTGTAAAACATTAGTTATAAGTTTAGTCTGATCGCTCAAGATATGTAATTAACTTAATTTTACTTCACTTGCGCTATTTCATTGCATTACTCAAGAATCTCAGAGAGTGAGAAAGAACGTTCCTTTCTTTGCGAAATATCTGAGCACTTAGTTGGGCGGTCCTGGTGATTGATGGGTTGCACCAAGAACAAAGTGTAACAGTATTTGTTTTTAATTTTTTGTAAGGCACGTCAAAATCTGTGCTCATTGGCATTCGGAGCCTATTTCAGTTCATTGCTGGATTCCGGGCCAATTCTCTCGTTACAGATTATTACATTGTCCATCACAGACTGTGAACCTTAAGAGAATCATCAGAAAATTTTCCGTAAAAGGTTTCTAGGAAGAGAAAATGTAAGGAAAGGCAGGTGATTTTGAACCCGGGATCACCACCGAGCAATCCACTACTTGCTCAAGATTTCATTTCATTCTACATTATTCTGATTATTAAATATTTATTTAGATAAAATATTGGTGGATTAATAATTAATCCAGAGTTCTTTAAATAATCTTCCGCGGTTTGTGAGAAGATCCACAGTGTAACAAAAATGTTAGCGTTTTAAGCACGCTTATTTCATTGAATAAATTATGTAAAGTGTTCATTGTAGATGGGATCACTTACAATCCAGTTTTCTAGTAATTTTTCCAGATCAAGTTCTACAGCTTTTTTTAAAAAAACAGTTGGGTGAAATGATCTAAGGCCCGATTGCCATTTTGTAGCACGTATGTGAAAGCCCGAAAAACGTGAGCTGCAGCTAGAGTTCTTTAGCCCTTTTTAAATAATGCTTCAAATACGTATTACCTAAATCCAACATTGAATACACTGTTTTATCATTTTTTTAAAAAATCAATTCTAACTCATTAGTTAGTCTTAAATCGACTAATACACACTGAAGCGAATGACAATAGTATGAAGTGACCAATTACAATGTCACCATTGCGTTCATTTGAACAGTTGATTCAGGTTAATGATAGACAAGACGCAAAAACTTTTGTCACACTCTACATTATATTATACTCGGATGTAGTATGGATCTTTACTTACTTCTTTATTTCTTTTAATTCAGTTAATTAAGATGATCTTACTTTTTCTTTTACTTTATCAGAGACAGTGAAAGCAAAGATGATTACCAATAATTCCAAAAGTGAACTGGTACGCTGTTGAACGAAGTGTGGGTTTCAGACGTTCATCCATCTTAAATTATCGCCAGCACAGACACGAACTCAATCAGTTGTCCTGGTAAACTGAAGGACTGTTCAGTTTGGTTAGTTCGGCTACATTCATTCCAATAGTTATCAGTTATCCCCTCTCCCCTTTTTTTTTTCTACCACAACTTTGTACCTGGTAGAACCTTTTACATCTTGTAAACCATACCTCGGAATCTAGGAAATTTGCTTCAGGTAAAATTTCGGTTTTTAAAGTTGGCGTCACTAAATATTTAAAAAAATATAATTTTTCTCCTAATAAATTTTTAAATGTGAAACTATTTATTAGAAATTAAAATAACATCTGACACAAGTGATTAAAATTTGATTATGTATTTATATCTAATTATTAGTTTATTAGTTGTGCAAACTACGAGTAGGCATTGATTGACACAGTTAAGCGTTGAATAAAGTGTTAATGTTAGATCTAATTCCCATTGCTTGATAATATTTAAGGCGAATGGGAGTTCGGGACACACTCTTTAACTGATTTAATCGAGAAGTGGATCTCGCACTGGAAACCTCGATCACAATACGTCGGGTGTAATGTAGCAGATATAAGCATGGACTTTTAAGTCGTTCCCGTTTATAGCTCCGCTCTGCGTTTATATTTATAAGGTCGATATTTCAATACAAAATTTTATTAGGCGGGGCTTGACGAACAACTACCAATCAAATATTGTGGATGGGGACGGAATATTGCAGTTTAATATTAACATTTTTTATAAAATGTAAAAAGTAGCAACACGCAAGATTGAATCGAACTTTGGATCTACGCGCTTAATAATCACTAAACCAACACCACCGCCAAAAATTCCTCTTACAAAATGGCCGGCAAGTAGAGGACGCTCAACATTCCACCATTATTTATTAACCGGAATCCTGCTTCTGGAATTTCAATCAAATTAACGACTTCTTTAAATCCGCTTCTCCTGCAAATGATTCACTCTAGAAAGCCATACACACATCTAATTTTTTCTGATCATCTACTATAAAACATTTATACCACCATTTGCATACCAAAATCACATCCTCCAGTTCCTCGTCAAATCGCATCGTCTCCCATTCTCTGCCATCCCGCGGACATAAAATATATTGATCATTCTTCATAGAGAAATCCACTGAACACGACCTAATTACAGAAAGTAAAAAATTCTTGACTTCTTCCCCAGAAGACAATAATGACTCTGATATATAACTCCATTCTCAGAACCTCCCGCTTTCCAATCCAAAAGAGAATTCCCCACATCATATCATTTCCTAAAACCCCAAAACCTCTAGCCTATTTAACATCCTACAGACCTATTATCCTTCCCTGGGCCTCTCCACTTTTCTTGAACACCACCAGTGATGAGAATCTTAATTTTTCTAGAACCCTCAAGAAATCATTCCTTCCGTTTTCCACTCTGCAATTCATCAGTGGCTTCGTGTAATCTATAGCTTCCAAAAGGATAGATTTTCCTTTTTGCCTATTTTACAAAGTTACATATCTGCTTTACAGATTTTTTTAAAATTTGGAATATGCTATTCTATCATTATAACCTGATAAGGTGTTAACTACCACTGGAGAGATCTTTTTAAAAAATGATTGTAGTTGCGGCTCCCAAACCATCCTCAATACAATTTTTTTGAGAAAGCGTTTTGAATAACATAGGAAGGTATTTGTACGTAAAATGCAAATTTAAACTGCGATTTCAGTACTTCCTTTTAAGAGGAGTAAGAAAAATAAACTAGGATTGCAGTACTTCTCCCTAAAAGGCAAAGAGGCAAAGATTTTTTAATCGAACAATTCATTGATTTAAATCGGTTCACTCATTGATAATTTAAACGATTGCAGTACTTCCTCTTAGTAGGAGCAAGAGAATCAGCAACGTAGAGGAGGTTTAACCACTTATTCGAGCTGAATTTTATCAAAATCGGACTAAGCGTTATAGAAATATTGGTAATAATAGTTTTAGAAAGGGCCTTATTTGGGTGGGGCAAACTCCCCTCCTTATGAGGCACGGTGCCGAGACTTTTAAAGTGCAAATCTGTATAAAATTTCGATTCGAATGACACTTCATTCATAAAAATCGGTTCACGTGTCGATAATTTGAAACGATTGCTATACTTCCCCTTAACAAGTGTAAGAGCTGATCGCCGCTTTAATGTTACGTAGGGGAGCCCTAACCCTATCATCCTACCAAATTTTATCAAAACCGGGCCAAGATTTACAGAGTAATTAGTAATAATAATTTTGGAGGGGGCCTTACATAAAGGGGGCTAACTCCTCTCCCATTCGATGTACAGCGTCGGGACCCACAAAAGGCACATCTACATAAAATATTGAATCGAATGACACCTCATTCATGAAAATCGGTTCACGCGTTTAGGCGCTACGTTGTTTACAAAAAAGGTAACAACAAGAACAAGAACAAGAAGAAGAACAAGAACAAGAACATTTTTTGAAAAAGCGGTTTTTGCTCATTTTCGGCAACTTTTTTCTCGAAACCTATTAGATCTGGGTGGTTGCAAAAAAATTACAGTTATGAAGGAGGGTTTGGAGTAAGATTTAAAGAAAATTTGGGAATTTTATCTTTTATAGAAAAAGAGAAAAAAATTGTCAAAGTTGGGTGTTTTTCAACGTTACGCTTTTTCGTGCAGTTTTTGATGGTCAACCCTTATACAACTGTCCTACCGGACAGTTTTAATGCGAGGCCAGGAAATGCTGAACACTACCCTATTGTTCGAAATTCATTATTTTATTCAAACCTTCCGAAATTTTAGTTAAGTTTAAGACCATCATTTCAAATATTTCATTATGTTAATAATTAATAAAATGAAACAGTTGAATTAAAAGTTATTAATAATAACAAGTTACACATAACTGTATATTCCCTGGCTACGAAGTCTTTCTAATGCATTCGGGATATCCGAAATGCATTATGAACCACTGCAACCACTCCATTTTTGCCAACACGAGCGTTATATTGTTACTTGTATATATCAGGTCCAGCTACCCAGTTAAAATTTTTAACGATTCACATTTGATTCAAAGTTTACTTGCATCTAAAATTTATTTGATTTTCAATATAATCAATTTAAATTTGTACCGTAATTATTAAGAGTCAAAAGTTAATAAAGTAAATCTTGTGAAATAAATAAAACAATCATTTTTAATAAATCAAAAAACAGTTTATTGATTCATGAAAAGGATGTATGGAAACAAATAAGATATTTATTTCTGAAATTAATTGTCTACTATGATGAAACGATACTCCGGGCAGAAGTCAAGGTCTAGAAATAAATAGAGAGCCAATTGAATAAGGTTAAAGATTATGTTTACAGCAAATGTTTGTGGATGGAGTTATGGCGTTGTGCCGTATTTGTTTAAATGTTTCTTTGATTTCATTCATTCTTGCTAAAAAAAAAAGGGAAGAATCATAGGTTAGCAAGGGATTGAGCTTACCGACCTGATTTCAATTAGCATTTACTTATCTCCGGGATAATCTGCTTCTTTGAATCTTTGAAATTAGCCGAGTGAATAATGTAAGCCACTTGGACTTCTAGCTCTGTTCAGCTGATGAGTTATATTTAAACAGATGTTACAAATTAATTTTTGTAAAAAAAAATGTGTATATATTTGTCTTTAAATTTGCATTTGCTGGATTTTACATGCTCTTACCAAATTAAATGGAAGCTTTGTGATCCGAAAAAGCAGACTACCTTGTTTGTAGAAGTTGGTTTCTGAGTTTGAATGAGAATGAAATCACAGCAAGCTCTCAATATTACAATTTAATTGCTTAAAGGGTTCATCCTCGTATCCAAGAGGAATTTAGCGATCACAACCCTTCTACCGAGGTTATAAATTTCTAAGGAATTTTCCCTTTTTTTAGGCGTCTTACGGCCTTTCTGACCTAAGAGTTGAGGTGAGCAAACTGATGTACCATAAATAAAAAGTAAAGTCAACTATTATCTATTATATTTCAATTGTACAATATAATTATACAAAAATTTCAGGCGGATATTACGCCAAAAGCCTATCAGGACAGAGGCGGATAGCTAACATTTACTTAACAATTTCTTTGACTTTAATTTTCCATATCATATTGAACAAAGTACAAGATCCTTAGCACAATGCATAATGCATTGTGATGCATTATAATTAGATAATTATATTTATAAAAGTTCAATTTTGTGAGAAAGTTAAGAGTATAATCTGGGACGATTTCTGTAAGATAGAGTGCTGTGAGTCTTCATTCTTCAGAAGAATGAAAATAACGCTTCTCACAAATTTAAATAAGCATATATAAATATATTTTAATTTAAGGCGCACCAACATTTGAGGACATTAGCACCTAATAGCATGAGGAGCACTACCGGTCTCCGGAAAGCGTTCTCTCATTAGACTGTGAGCTGTAAGAAGCTCCTAGGAAGAGAAAATCTACGAGCCTGCATCTGGATTCGAACCAGGGACCTCTGTGTGGAAATCCAGTATGCACTAACGACATAGCTAATCTCTTACCTCTCACAAAAATATTGGGTTTATTTAAAAAAAAAAAACTTGATTGTAATGAGTTCTGGGCTCTGAGCATACAACTGCCAATCAGAAAACTAATCAATAAATTGAATGGTTTTACAAAAATGTGTAAAAATCAGTTTGTAAAAGCATAAAAAACACTAAACACGCCCACTAAATTGTTGATTTGCGGCCATTGTTATTAAGCTAACGAAGATCGCATTGATTTACAACAACAGTCTCCTCTTGCTATCTATTTTTGTGTTATTTGAGGTAGGCAATTTGTGAGTAAAAAACAATCCAGTAATTTTCTAACTGGAATATTTATTTTTGGCCAATTTTGTTAATATTTGACCCGTTCGTCAGTCCATCTACAAAACTTTGTCTGTATTATTGGTTAAAATGATCTTACAACATTATTCTTCCTGTAGGCTTTCACATTTAGACTAATTTTTACATGAATTTAAAACTGACGACAAAATATTCTTTGTTAATCTAACTATCCTAACCAGTTTAATGTTAAAAGGTATAAGCGAACAACGATCCGAGCATCGATCGACCAGCATCGGTTGCTTCAAGCCGTAATTAATCATGCGTTTTTGGACCTTTTCTAAGTGTTTTTTTGCAGATTTATTGCATGTATAACGTGAAGAGGATGGATGTAAAGAGATGAGCGAGGAAATGAGCAAACTGCTAAGTTGGTCTAGCGAGGCCAGGTGTCTCGAACGGTGGCTTTCAGGAGATCAGAGTAGCGAGTGTTTTTTATTGGACCTTACTATTATTTTACTAGTGGCGATTACAATAGCAATCTTCCTAACAAAACACTTAATATGCTGTACAGATATCAACTTCTCCGTTTGCGCATTTCATCTACAGATTTAAACAGGTTTAAAATATTCACTAGCTGAAGTTCACTCAACACATTTCACAGTTTTACAAATCTCCGATAATAAAAATCAAATATAAATCGCCTACTTGGCATTATTCTATTATAAAAATGTTTGTCTCTAATATTCGCTGAACATTTTAGGTCACAGCTCCACGGGAGGCCTAATTATATATACATAATTTAATTATATTATTATTATGATTATATGCGATATCTGCAATTTTATGCTATCATTAGACTATTCTTTAAGGATATAGCACAGGGCTTAATATTAATTTTAATAGACTTAATATTAATCTTAATATATAAGAAATACTTCACTCTAGATGGCAGTGATGAAACTCTTTTGGAAGCATCCTTCCCGCTCTCCCATTAACTCTCTTATTATCCCTCTCTCTTTCTTTCTTAATAAAAAGTAAATAAAAATAAAATGAAATAAATAATAATAAAAATCTAGGTACTCGGATCAGATGTGAATGAAAAAGCTGAATATTTTTAGGGACTGAAAGAAATTTGAGCTTTTTGGTGAAGATTTTTAAAATTTAAACAATTTTTTCTATTTTCATTTTATTTCAGAATATCTTGGACCACAAAAAATTACCTCAAAGACCGGCAGTTCGTCACTCCTGATCTAAAGAATTCTATGCCGATTTCAGTATGATTTTTTTATTTATTGTTCCCAAGGTTTCGACCAAAGGACTGGGTCGAATACTGCTAGCGCTTCTCTCACTAATTGTGGCAATGTAATCACCGCTTTCTTTCCGGTTTGCTTCCATAACTACCGTTCTTGTAATTATGGTTTAGAAATAAGTCACAAAACTGTAAGTTATTAAAAGTACTACAGTTGCAAGCACTGTTAACTATTAATGTTAAACTTTCAGAGAAATGTTATTCAGAATAACGAAGAAGTTAAGCAATTTAATACTATTGTAAATTGTAAACAGTGTGGAAGTTTATATTAAAGTTAGGCTATTCCATATCACATGTATTAGCATTGTCAGTCAGTAATGGAAATAGTAGGTCTGGTGATAATGTATGAACAGGAATGTACGGCAAAGTTGGCACTATTGGTTAGGTTATTAGATATGTATACTTGTATAAAACATGGTTATGTTGGTAGTATTGTAGTAGCGTATAGCATTTGCTAGTATTTGTAGCAATGTACTAGCGAGCTTACACATTTAGCTGAATTATTCAGTGTGTAAGTGGTAAAGGGTTCATAGCGGAAGGTTCTTCATCGTGGCCACAAGCGCCCAGATAGAACCTTCTTCAGTTCCATCTCTATTAGAAATGTTCCACTGCATTATTCTGCATCAGTATGTATGTGGGCGAGATGTACGCACTCCTTGCTGCTCTATACTTACTGCTTGCACCTGTCCCTGCTTACTAGTCTGCCTAGCATTCTCTTCTACATCTATAAATCTTCACTTTTATCTTTATAAACTTGGCTTTATATTTATTACTCTACGCAGCATTCTAATGTATATTACATTTTGAAATTTTAGTTTTCACCTAAAGTGCACGCTTTGAATTTTATGTTTTACATTAATATCCTAAAACCGTCATAATTCTATTGTCCAGCTAAACTTGTGGGGCAATTTAAGGCAGCTAACATTCCAAGATAACTATCGTGACATTTCAGGTATAACTAACGTAGCTTTGTGAACGAAAGTAAGAGCAGAAAACTAACTAATCAACTTTAAGTTCTAAGAGACATTATCTGTGTTCACAATTTTAAGGAGGCTGTGGAAGTATTTCACTTCCTTGGCCGGTATCACATTTTCGGCTAAATAAGGAAAGATCTTTTAATTTACTATTTCTAAGTTGGATGTGGCTATGATAGCTTCGATAAATGGTTCTAATTGATTCGGCCTTGTAAATTACAGCAAACAAGCCTTAGATGATTTCTTGACGATCACTTGAATTATTCTTGTCATTCAGTTTATTAATATTTTTAATTTTTAGTTTTGATGTATTAATTTTTCAAACATTTTGTTCATTTATTTTTCTCCCCTTTAAACTAAATCTAATTTACAACTGCCCCTAGGCTCAAGTAAATATGTTTTCATAAAATATATAAGTAAATTGGCTTTGAAGAATGGAATGAGGGCCGTTCAGTAATGGTCATCTGAGACAGCTAATATAAATACCGATGAAGTGACTACGAAGGGTGATTTTTTTTCCATCATACAGTCAAGTGATCTTCAGCCTTCGGGAAGAATTCGAGGGAAGAAAGTGTCAAGACAGGTTACTTACTAGTGTAAGGACAGTTTCTAATGTGATTTAGTATAACGGGATTGGGCTAGATCAAAAAGAAAATAGATTTTATGGGCCTGATTGCTTACGTTGCAAGGTGCTTTAACGATAGTGCGTAGGATTTTTTATTGGAGGGGTTGAATGCGGTTAAAGTCGGAGCGAGTGAAATGCCGGCACTTACCTAATCTAATAAACGATGATTTGCCCCATATCACAAAGAAAATTTGGGAATTTTAGTATCTTTCATAGTGAAAGAAAAAAAAAAATTCTTAAAGTTGGGTGTTTTTCAACATTACGCTTTTTCGTGCATTTTTTGACGATCAACCCTCATACAACTGTCCCACTGGACCGATTTAATTCAGGGCGAGTGAGCAATGCATCCTAAATGAGCCTCTTAGGAAAAGTGGTTACTCCTATCTCATTATTCCAGTTAACTTCCGGCTTCTTAACTTAATTAGGTTCTTGAAAGTAGTACATATAGCGAAGACCTTATTGGAAATATTCTAAACTGAAAATAAGATGCTAGATATGGATTTCCTGTCCTCTAATTATAAAAGGCTTTTCTCCTCAAGTACCTGATCGCATGCTCCATGGATGACAAAAGTCTAAAGATCTAGTTTATTATTTATTTTTTATTATTTATTATTTATTTATTTTACATCTATACAATACACACTGGTACATGATAGATGGAGAGTGGTTTGACATACAAACTATTAACATGTAGTAATTAGCAGAAAAACAAATGGAAGAAAAAAAAAAAAAAAAAAATGAATGAACAAAATAAACAGTAAAATAAAAATTAATAAAATAAACAACCTTAATTTGACAATATCCATAAAGATAAAAGCCAAATAAAACAAATATAAATTAAAAGGTATCCATTAAAAGTCTAAAAGAAACTTTCTCATTTTTAAACTGTTAATTGTAAATTTATAAACATCAAATAAATGATTCTTATTCTTTATAGAGAAAATACTTGTTGCAGTTAATGGGTAATATTTACATAAATATCTCTCTCTATACAAAGAAAATGCAGGACAGTCAATAAACATGTGAGCCAAGGTTTCCTGACTATAGTTACAGAGAGCACAAGTTGACTCCAAATTTACCTCATACTTAACACCCTTACTGTACACAATTAACCTTTTTTCAGATGACATTCGTACTTGACTCACAACCCTAATTACATCTAGTGGTACACTATATGATAAATAGCCCTGACTTCCATGCTTGTTAACGAGCATAGAGTACATAGTATTAAAGGAAGACTTGGCAATCCTCTCCAAGTCCAGACGGATCAACCTATCCCTTAAACAATTCAGAATGGCGGCTTTTTCTTTTTCAATCAATCCAGCATCCTGTTCTATCCACAGCCAGCTAAATCAAAGATCTAGTTTATAGCCTTTCTGTTAGGTAGCCTGTGTTCAGATTTTTTTTAAAGATGCTTGTTTGCCTGAAAGGCCAAATGTACTCGTAGTTTTTATTGAAAGGTATTTCAATGGCTCATACATTTCCTCTCTTGAATATATACATATTTGTAATCCCATAATTTTGATTTTAAAGTTTTTTTTATCTTCCACTTTTTGTGCAATGCTTATTGATTTACTTAAACTTTCAGCTGTTCTCTATTTCCCCTTGAAAATATTTTTACTGAAGAGTAGTACTTGTATTTGATTAAAAACTTATAGTTAAAAGCACGAAGAATTCAATTTCATTGGCTGATGTTATCCATCCGGTAGAATCTAAAAGAAAAAAAAATCTTTACAAAAAAAAAATAATTGTAATTTTGTGATTTCAAGGAGTTCTGGCAAGTTTCTTTTCTTTGATTCTGTCACATGTGAATTTACATGTGAACAACAAAATTTACTGCATCGAGTTAATGGACTTGCTACCTTTAAAATGCCTGATTGAATCTGGCGAGATACCAGTCTAAACGTTTGTAATGGCTAGAGAATAAGATGGAAAATAGAGGATTCAAAATTCTGAAATTGAATATAATTGTAAAAACACAAATTAGCCGGAGTTTTGATCCTTTGACCGGTATTGGAGCCAAAAGGTGTAAAGGGATTTACAGAATCCTTAATTGTTTTTTCCAACGAGTGAATCGCTTATTTAAGTCAATAAAACTTTAATAAATTAACTTTCTAGCTGGAAAAAAGAGTCTGAACTATTCTGTTACAGCTGTCTGCCTTATCTAGTTAGGTGTGCTCTGGAATCTATCCTATTCTAGACAATTAGTTGTTGCAAGGTGATCTGCACTTCCAACTTCCGAAATTTGGTTTTCATAACTATTTCTTCAAAATAAATTCCGCTTAACATCCTGGATTTTCAAAAAATACATCAAGTATCACAACAGCCACAAGTTCTGTTTTAGTTGTACCTCCCAGATTATGAACTCGGAATTAAGAAGACTTAGGTTGCCGATGACCGCAGATGGTGAAGCGCCTTAATTTAAAACAAATGTGGTATGGAATTGACTTTTCTCATTGCGATCGTGATTATTCTAATTACTTTTCTTGATGTCTTTGTTATCTCCTTCTCAATCCTACTGGTGACATTCTGGGTTTACCACCATTAATATCTGTGGTTGGTTTTTCTGTACGTTGGATCATGATGATCATATATTTATATATATATATACAGGGTGTCCCAAGCTATATGGATAACGACTTTTTCTCGGAAACTAAGATAGCTAGAAAAAAACTAAAAAATACGTGTTCCCTTAGTTTTTTGTTAGGAATCCAAATTTACTTTGTAAATTTTTTTCGGTGCTTCCAGAAGCGAGATACAGGCACCAACTTCATTTTTTCAAATGGGGAGGTGGGGTTTTTATTTCAGAAATTGATTCCTCTATTTTTTTAAAGAAACTTTTACTCGAAAGGTTTTTTTCTGTGAGCGATATTTTAGAAGTTATGAATGAAAACATGATTCTTATAAAAAATGTCAAAATGATAATATTATAACGGTTTTTTGATTGAATAAGAAGAAAAGTACTATTTTATTATAAATTTTACTCCTCATTAATATTACAGATCATGCTCGAAATGGCCTCCACCATTACAGATGCATAGACATGCTCTTTCCTGCCAATTGCCCCTTACTGCCAAAGAAATAGATTCGGCTTTAACCGAGTTACAGGCATCTATTATTCTTCGCTTTAGCTCATCTACAGATGCCAACCCAGCTTGATTCTGATGCACCTACATTTAGAAATGCTTCTAGGTAAGCAGAAATAAGGAAAGAAAGAAAAAAGTTATGAATAATCACCTTGTTTTTCAGGTATCCCCAAAGGAAATAGTCCATAGGTGTCAAATACGGTGAACGAGGTGGCCACTGAATCGCCCCCCGAGTTGATATAACACGCCAATCAAATAGCCTGTCGAGATATCTCTTTACATGCCTGATGGTGTTATATCGACACGGGGGATATTCAGTGGCCACCTCGTTCACCGGATTTGACACCTATGGACTATTTCCTTTGAGGATACCTGAAAAACAAGGTGATTATTCATAACTTTTTTCTTTCTTTCCTTATTTCTGCTTACCTAGAAGCATTTCTAAATCTAGGTGCATCAGAATCAAGCCGGGTTGGCATCTGTAGATGAACTAAAGCAGAGAATAATAGATGCCCGTAACTCGGTTAAAGCCGAATCTATTTCTTTGGCAGTAAGGGAAAATTGGCAGGAAAGAGCATGTCTATGCATCTCTAATGGTGGAGGCCATTTCGAGCATGATCTATAATATTAATGAGGAGTGAAATTTATAATAAAATAGTACTTTTCTTCTTATTCTATCAAAAAACCGTTATAATATTACTATTTTGACATTTCTTATAAGAATCATGTTTTCATTCATAACTTCTGAAATATCGCTCACAGAAAAAAACCCTCCAAGTAAATTTTTCTTTAAAAAAATAGAGGAATCTATTTCTGAAATAAAAACCGCACCTTCCCATTTGAAAAAATGAAGTTGGTGCCTGTATCTCGCTTCTGGAAGCACCGAAAAAAATTTACAAATTAAATTTGGATTCCTAACAAAAAACTAAGGGATCACGTATTTTTTAGTTTTTTTCTAGCTATCTTAGTTTCCGAGAAAAAGTCGTTATCCATATAGCTTGGGACACCCTGTATATAAATTGTTTTCATTGATAACTACTCCACAAAACATTGGAAAAGGAATGGATTGGAATTAAACCAAAGGCATAAATGTGCACCTGACTACTTTATTCCAAAAGTAGGAAGATGATAAGGTACTTATGTCAATTTGCCTCTTTAGATCAGCGTTCTGTTAAAAAACGCAAATGTTTAAAAACATAGCGTTATTCGAGATGGATTGCCTTGAACAGCCTAACGCCCCTCTCATCGATCTTGATCATTGGCAAAACTTTTCGACAGAATGCCAGTTTAAAATATGATTTAAATAAAAACCTAAATATCTGCATACAAAATAAAAGAGTTGATTTTATCATTTTCATTATGAGTGCACTATAGGTTGGTAGGGTAAGTGATGCTCTATCAGTACCGCCGAATCTAAACCTTCCAGAACGTCTTAATAATTAAAGTTTCCCAGACCGCCTCGCTTTAATCTTTGTCGCTTTCTGTTAGACACATTTATTTTTCATTATTTTACTTGTTCTTGCGAACCAGGACCCTGAGGTTAGTGGTGCGGCCTTCAGAAAGCGGAGGATACTATTATTCTTTGTCTACTCCTAACTGTTTACACGAATTACATCCAGACACGCATTCCGCTCCTCTTTCTCCCAACAACTTTTCTTTCTCCTCTCGTTTCTACTTCTTACCTTCTTATTTCGCATTGTTTCTATTTATTACACTTTTTAAACTCTGAGATAAAACTTAGTGAACTTTCATTATTAAAATTTTCAATTCTTGGGAAGATTTTTTTGTTTTTAATTTTCAGAACTTTGTATAGTCCAATTTTCTCGTTCGCAGTTTTTAACTTTTAACTTTAAATTGTTTTCGTTCGTTTCCATTTGTTATTGTGGCTCGTTTAGATTTTTGGTAAACTTTTTTATTTAAAAAATACATTCTTACTTTCCAAGCCTTTTCTCTTCACCATTATCTCTGCCTTTTACACCCTACTCTTAAATTGAAGCCTTTGTAATCAATAGTTATACATATCTTATTAAGGATTTTTTTAAAGAAGTTTATTGCCTTGAAGTTGATGCCCTGACTCGGCAGGAATGTACATCCGCGGCAAGGCGTATTATCAGCATGATTTTACTTGAATCTACAATTTACTTGAAGTTGGGGCCGAACATAAGAAATAACTGGTTTGCAATTTATGGATTTATGCAGTTCTTCTAGTCCAGAAGTTGTTCTCCAGCGTAACAATAATCACTAAAGGTGGCTGAAGGTGGCTCCAAAGTTAGATTGGTATAATTGGTATTATTAGATCATATTGCTCTGTGGAGGAACAGGGACTGGTCAACTGACAATTTCAGTTTCTCTTCCGAATCTAGAGTACATAGAATTTGGGAATGGAACTTTATTTAAATTTTATTATTTTTTTTACCCAATTTTTTGATGAGCTTGATGAACCACTCTTTGAAAAAGATTACACTTCCAAATCGGTCAAAAATAAAGAAAAGAACTCGTTTAATAAATAAATAAATAAGCTGTTTTTTTAGAGTGAAATATAGAGTATATTAAACATCTTTATTTTTTTTTTTGTGCTCGCGAAACTTCATCACGGTTAGGCATTCCTCTAAAGTGTCTTTACTGTTCATTGTACTGTTCTGAAAAATATTAAGAAGAATCAAATCTGTCACTGAAATTCTAAATTTGAGGAAAATCGGTTACCTGAAATGAATGCCTCATTACCGAATAGAGTTTTCCGTATTTTAAGTTATTCTTTCAAATAGCGCATTGATTTTATTTAAACTTTGTAAGGTGATTGAAAATACTTAAATTTATAACCGTAACAGCTGGACGACAAAGTAAACGACTTCTCAGGTGCAATACAGCAGAGCATTTGGAATTCCGCAATCTACATACGACCTTTCTACAACTACTCTACCAACTCACAAACTACCGCTTCATATCCGCACGCTAATCACAGCCAGAAGACGAGCCAGAAACCAATGGCAAAATCAAAGGTACCCATCTAACAAACGAACTTTGAACCGACTAACCAGACAACTCAAAATAGAGCTACAGAAATATTACAATGACAGTAACGCCGACTTCACTGGACAACTAACAGCTGGAAATTAAATCTCTATGGACCGTTACTAGAAGAATATTGAAGTATAAACAGATATCATCTCCACTTCGTCAGGATAATGGCTCTTGGACCAAGACCGACGAAGAGAAAGCCAATTTATTTGCTCTTTGGAGCAGCAGACGCTGATATCTGCTGGGTGCCTTCTCCAATCGTATATTTTCACGTTATTTTTTAAATCATGTACCACATTTACTTGTTGCAACAATCTTGTTGCAGTTGTAAATTAAATAAAAGTTTAAAAAAAAAAAAATTTAACTTTATTTCAAATATTATTAATTTAGTTTCTTACCCTTCTTTCGTTGGCCCTGATAAAAAACTCTGTGAAGATGTAAGGGCCTAATATTTCATTAAGAATAATTCTGAGAGGGTGGGTGTTGGTTCCTCTTTAAGCGATAAGATTTAATTAGATTCAAGCCAGCAAGTGTTTATTATTTTTTTTTTAATAAGACTTGTTCGGTCTGATTGCCCGTCTTTTCTGTAACCGGTACTCATGCTCTAAAAGCCCCGGTAATGGAAAAAGCGGTAAATTGGAAATAAGTTTTAGCGAATACTAGTGCGAGTGTTTTTGTCAGAGTAATAAAAAAGAGACTGAAGTAGCCGGAAGTGTATTGAAGGAGTTAAGGAATAGGAGCTGTAGAAACTATAGCAAAGAACGGCTTAGGAAACTGAAGGAAAAACTGTGTATCGCTTTAGAGAGCCTAAGTCTATGTGGAAATAAAAGGTTGAGTAGGGAGGTGATATCTTGCCTGGAGAGCTGGACCATTTGGATGGTTAGCGGGCGAGGTATGGTGTCGGCACTGTAAAAGCAATCTCTCCGTTTGGCGTTGATTGGACAACCGTGCTCCTCTGCTGAACACCAATTACACACCCGTTTCATGCCAATAACATGCTATTTACAGGTGAACATACAATGCCATATCCATTTTGCCCAATTCAGCCAAAGTAATAACAGCTCATGAAATCCTTATTTATTTTAAGGACAAACACAACATTTTATGAATTAAAGGGTACAGTTATCTCAGCTAAACATTTTTGTTGTACGCAAAAATGGTTCTTTAATACAGATTTAGTAAAATTAAAATTAAAAAAAAAATAAAATTTACAAAAAATCACTTGTTTACTCCTTCGAGAATGTTGTGTGCCCTCGCCTCCAAGCTTCAGCTAGTACGTTCAAGAAGAGAACATCCGTTACAAGTGTATGCGTGTGAACGAGCGGACACCTCGTTTCGTCTCACTCAGCAAAAAGAACAAAACTATATCTCTAACCTCAGAATGCTCGGCCGATAACTGATCTTTTGATTTCTAAAACTCTTCGAGGTGCTCACTCGTCATCATCATCTGCCCTAGTGGCACAAAAAAGGATAGATGGATCATCTATTACGCCTTCCTGCACTATACTGTACCCTCAGGTAATCGTGTTTCGCCATTCCTTCTCCTTTACTGTTCCAAAGAACTATTTAACTATGGTTTCTTGTATTCCTCTTGCTTGGCTTCAACAGGTCGCTCCCTCATTTGCTGTCCCCTTAGAGATTTTTCTCCTTAATTTTGCAGAGGCTGAGCGTCCATTGTTAAGAAACCAACGGTCTACAGTCGAGTAGCAGAAGGCGTGCTTTGTTCATCAGTTGTTAAGATTTGGTTTTCTAGAAGTCAATGCTTGGATAATAGCTTGAGAGTCGATGGGTAAGACCACGTTATACTTTTTCGTTTTCTCTTGTCCAAATTCACTCGCTGCTTGGTAAATCGCCCCAATAAATGCATCAAATTTGAGCCAACGGTGTAACTATGGAGCCAATCATTGCTAGGAAATCTTGTGCTGGTTTCATTTATGGTAGACCATCTTCTCTCCTACCCACATGTTGGTACCTTCAGGAAGTATTCCTTAATGTTTCATTAGTACAAATGTCCTTTTATCCCTCCGTTCCAACTCAACTTCCTTTTTTATTTTCCTCTACCTTAAATTAGAAAAATTATGGTACACCTTGGATAATAATTTACATCTGATAAGTACGTGTCCTTTAAAAAGACTGTAAGTGATAATCTAGGTTTAACTAGCCATTTCAATTTGGATCATTTCCAACTTAGTGGGCTTAAAGCGGTTCAGGTAGCCCACTAATTAGAGATCCCTTACTTTTATCTTTCATCCTCGGCTCTATCATTCTGGGCAATCAGCTAATTGGAACGCACCCAGCGCCACTAGATTTACAACTCCCAATATCTTATTTATAAATTTATGTATTAACCTCTTTTAATTGTAATGAGTTCTATCAGAACGTCTAACAGAATGTGTGTGGATTAGGAAATATAAATATCCTGGATAATTTCTTTAAAATATCGTTTAACAAATTTGAGGTAGACTAATATGTTAAATGAAAATCTGAACAGTACTGACGAAAGGGTGGTTAAAAAGAATATGTCGGAATTTCCGCTTAAAACAGTTGTAGCTTAAAACTTAAGTAATACAATAGTCTTTGGTAAATAATGATTTGTATTAAAGTTTTCTTAGCATATTTGATTTTTTAAATGTTTAGAATTGATTCTTGAAGGATAGAAACCAAAGTGAATGTGAAATGATCAAAAGTCCTAGGTAAAATATGAATTGCATCATGTAATAATCATGAAACTCTGATGACTTCCTTCCCTCGGCAATTCACTGTGAAATTTTCTTTATGAAACTTTTCGAAACAATCGCTAAAAAAGTACGAACTTTGTTCAGTAAAATGGTACTTCTTTACTACAGATTGTCGAAAGCTTTAGAATTGTAATATCTTTTGCATTCTTAAAGTAATTGCATCATCACCTTTTCTTAGCCACGACACAACGAAGTTCTTACCCGTATATATTTGTTTATTTGCTCCAAAAACAACTACAAAGCCAAAAATACGAGTATGTACGAGGGTCGTTTGAAAAGTCCGTGCAAAAATAAAAACTACTTAATTTTTTGGGGTAAACCTTTTTTATTTTTCAACATAGTCTCCTTTTAGGCTTATACACTTCGTCCAACGCTGCTCTAGTTTGTTCATCCCTTCCGAATAATAGGATTTGTCCAAGTCTGAAAAATAGCCATTCGTTTCTGCAATCACCTCCTCGTTTGAATAAAATCTTTTTCCCGCCAGCCATTTCTTCATATTGGGGAACAAATAGTAGTCCGAGGGAGCCAAGTCTGGAGAATAGGGGGGATGTGAAACGAGTTGGAACCCTATTTCCATTAATTTTGCGACCACAACTGCTGAGGTGTGAGCTGGTACGTTGTCGTGATGGAAAAGGACTTTTTTGTGGGCCAATCGTGGGCGTTTTTCTTGCAGCTCGGTTTTCAAACGGACCAATAACGATGAATAATATGCACCTTTAATAGTTTTACCCTTTTCCAGATAGTCGATGAGGATTATTCCTTGCGAATCCCAAAAGGCAGTCGCCATAATCTTTCCGGCCGAAGGAACGGTCTTCGCCTTTTTTGGCGCAGATTCCCCCTTGGTAACCCATTGTTTAGATTGTTCTTTGGTCTCAGGAGTGTAGTGATGTATCCATGTTTCATCCACAGTGACGAAACGACGCTTAAAGTCCTGCGGATTCTTCTGGAACAGCTGCAAACCGTCCTTGCAACACTTCACACGATTTCGTTTTTGGTCAAGCGTGAGCAATCGCGGCACCCATCTTGCGGATAGCTTTGTCATGTCCAAATGTTGATGCAAAATATTATGTACCCGTTCATTCGAGATGCCCACAGCACTAGCAATCTCACGCACCTTCACTCTTCTGTCATCCATCACCATATCATGGATTTTATCAATGATTTCTGGAGTAGTAACCTCAACAGGGCGTCCAGAACGTTCCCATATGTGCCCATATGTCCACTCCGAAAATTTTGAAACCACTTATAAACTGTTCTAATCGAAGGTGCAGAGTCACCATAATGTTTATCAAGCTAAACTTTAGTTTCCTAAGACGTTTTGCCTTTCATAAAGTAGTGTTTAATCAACACACGAAATTCTTTTTCGTCCATTTTTTGAAAATCACTCGACTTCCTCGATTCAAACGAATGCCAAACACAAAGAAATAGACCGATCTGGCTGAAACTTGGTGTGTGTTCTTCCAAGAGATGCTACTAACTAAACATAACCTCGATACGCGCCAGTGGTGCTATCTCTCTGACTTTGCACGGACTTTTCAAACAACCCTCGTAGTTGTAAAACAAATACAGCGGCACATCATGATACATATATCGTCGTCTATCGTCTGTCAATGAAATCGATAGCTTTCCACGTGAATCTTAACCATATTTAATGGCATGTTTGAATAAATCACGACGTTAACAAACAGGATATGTAACCAACGGCCGTGCCACTTCTCACTTATTGATCAGATTGAGCGATAACGCTGTGAGCTATGCAATTTTACTGCTTTTAAAAAAACAGCTTTATTTCATTAATTCCTTTTTAGTAATTTAAAAAATAATAAATAAATAAAAAATACCAATTTCATTGTAAGGTACCGTACATTTACAATTATACTGGCAAATCGTATTTCTCATTTCAAATCCTCACTGATTTTTTAAAAAAAATTTATTGGGATTATTTTGGGAAGTATTATTATTATTATTATTATTATTATTTTTTTTTTTTGGCGCATCAACAGCTGAGGTCATTAGCGCCCGGAGCTTTTTCCAGTGCACTGCCGGCCTCCGGACAGTGTTCTCTCGTTACAGACAACACTGTCCATCACCGGACAGTGAGCTGTAAGAAGCTCCTAGGAAGAGAAAATCTAAGGGTCTATTATTATTATTGGTATTATTTGCATTAGTTATTTATTTTTAGTAACACCATTGGAGCTTTTAAGTGTTTTAACCCCTATCATTTTACATTTCTTCTTTCTAAATTTTAATTTTTAAAAAAATCCAATATCTCCCTACATTTAGTTACAGATTGATGATACAGATTTTCTTTCTCATGTTAAATACAAACTTGACATTTAATATTTATTATTTCAGAAATAATTGTTTACTTATTTTATTTCAGGTAAGCCCATAGTTAACAAGAACCTATTTCGTGAGTATTACTTATTGAATTCTCAATTGATTGTATTCTATTTATTTACAATATTTTATATGTTCACTTGTATCTTAAAATATACTTTTCTTTTATTGACCCATCCCTAAGCCAATATGTTAAATAATGTTTTTAAAAGTTTTTTGGATTTTCCGAAAAATAAGGTAATGGCTAAGTGAAATGATTTTTCGTATTTATTGTGGACTGAGGTATGAAATTCAGATTATCTTATTTTGGCCCTCCATCTAAACCTGTGTGCAGGTTCACCACTGAATTCTTTAGCCATTTTTAGTAGGTAATTAGATTAATTAAATTAAAATTGTGTTTATTTTGGAAATGCTTAGATTTATTTCGTTAAAGATTCGATGAAGAAATAACTCACAGATATTTGCCCAGCATTCATCAGTAATGAATTATACCGTTGTGCTCTACAATACAGCAAGTCTCTGAAAAGTATCAAGTGACAATCAGCTCTTCTTCATCAATATCTCAATATTTGCTTTAATCATGACATTCAAAGGCGCAACCATTGGATGATTTGGAAGTGCGGCCGCAAAGTCAAGATGTTTTGTAGTGCTGTGTCCGACTCTCGGGTCTAGGCGTTTAGATTTTGTCTAATTTGTTAAATGTAAACACTGAGTTAAGTTTCTTGCAACCTCTGTCCGCGACAACTAATTGTTAGTTGGACTTAAAGTCTGCCTGAAATAAAGGAATAAAATAAATAGAAGTAAGGATTCAGAAAGAAATGTGAAACTCTGGAATGGTAATTCAAACAGATTATTAAGTTACATCCTAAATTTGATTATGGAGCTACCATTCCTAAAATTCTCTTTCATCTAAATTAAATATTTTATTTAGACTTCTGAAGAAATAAATTAGTACAAATTTGTTTTAAGTGGCTGTCTTTGCGAGCTATTAGTAATTATGAAGTAAAATAAAAAGATCTTTTAATTCTCGATGGACCTTTTTAGGTTTCCATCACTTTGTCCCACAATGATACTTCAGCACATTAATTGTGATTTAATCCTTCACTTTGTACCGTAACCTACCTAGCTACGCACTATATCTCTTTGAATCATTATCGGTAGCCATTTTGTTACCTTTTTCATTTAACCTTTTAGACTTGTACTGTTACAGTTCAAAGCAGAATGAATATCGAGCAATATTTGCGCTGAAACATTCATTTTTTTGTAAAAAATCCGTATGTTGAATTTTTCACAAGCGTCTTTTTTTAATAACTGTTAAAAAAATGAGTTCAAGCGGTTTTAAACGAGTATTAGAGTAGACATATTTTTACCAAAATATTTAAAGAAAATGTTTTAATTTTGTCTAAGGAATGGAGAAGTTTATTATAATTTAATTTACGTATATCAGTCTACAATGCGCATTTGGACTGATATTTGATATGAATGGAATATGATTGCTTTTCATTATTTGATAATTCTCGTGAGTATGATTACGTTTCTTTCTTGGATACTTTATCGCCGAATTAGAATTTGCATGGATAATGGAACCGTAATTGTACTAAACCTTTTAGATTTTGAACCAGAAATGATCTACAAAATTGTATAATTACCTCGCACAAGAAAGTGAGGCCACTGAACAATGAAGTATCCATCCACTCTGCGAACTGGCCCAGATCTTGCAAATAAAAGTGTAATAAGACCTCCTGTCATCCATTATTTATATTTAACATTAAATTAGTAATTTTTAAAGCCTTCTTTAGCTTTTTTTATTTAATAAATGTTTTTCATTTCTGTGTTTGCTTAGCTAGAAATGGTGTTGTTGTAGCGAACTGACACAATAATTGGATTTGACAAAATGTACTCGTATGTAGCTAAGAGTTTACGTGACAAAAAATATGTAAAAAAAAGAAAAAAAATATTACAAATGAACTCATAGTGGGACGAAGTAATAGATGCGTTTTAATCTTTCTTTCAAAGCCCTGAATAGGAAATCAAAGGATATAAGTTTAAAAGTACTAGCATCTCGCAAAGAAGCGACATAAAACAAATTATTGAGATTTAGTTCTTCAGGAATCTAAATAGAATATTTAATTTAAATGAAAAGTTGAGATAAATTATTATAAAAGTTCCGTAAAACATTTCTCCTTTTGTTTATAAAAAATTATTTGCAAGTTAATTTAAAATTAATAAATTAAAAGATTGATATTAAGAGCCCTACAGAGCTACTTCTAGCAGAAACCACACACTTAGAACTCGCTGACGCAAACTGAATTTATTATTTTCTAATTTAATGCAGCCGTTAGTAGTTAAGTTTTATTACCCACATAACTTGGTCTCTTTCTTAGAAATTAATTGGGAAGTAGTAACATTATTAATTAATTGGTGAGAAAGTTATGAAATGTTTGGCAAGTTATGGAAGTTTGATCGTAAAGGTGCAATTTAGTGTGCTCCAAGTACCCAGTTCTAACTGCTCCATGAACGCTAGTTTGCAGACAGTATTGATATCTTTTGGTGCTTGTGATTGTTTTTTTTTACGTATTTATTGATTTTTTTTATTTATTTATTTATTTAACGTTGTATAGTATTATGAATTCAGTGATTCAATATTTACTGTTCAATGGTCGATATTGAAATTGGCCTTTAAACTCAATTTGTTCCTTTTCAAAATTCACTATTTTTACTTACTCTTTTTCTTCTTACAGAGAAGACATTGTAATCGTGCGGATTTTCGATTTAATTGTTTCCACCGGATTTTTCCGTTTAAAGGTTTACCGTGAGTCCGCAAAGTGGTTTTTACAAATTTGGCCTCCATGTGTAGTAGATCCGCTGTCACTCAAAAACCAAAATATTGCATCAAGATCAAATTAGATTTTCCGGTTAGGTGCAAACTTTGGACGCTCCAAAAAAGTTTTGGTCAAAATCAGTTAGCTGGAAATATCATTTTGTCACAGTTAATTTTATAGTTATTTTTGGATATTCTCAAAAACTGTCCTACACATCGAGTGTAGGCCTTTCTGATAGATGGGGTTGTTAGTACCATTATGCAGTTAATAATTATGCAGTTTTTACTCTTGCTATTATTATTTTTTAGAGAACCAATATTAATGAATCACTTGAGACTAGATTTCCAAATTTATAGAAAATCGGTTGTCTTTACTGAACAGATTTTCAGTATTTTGAGATTTTCTCAAAAACGGCTGGAACAATATTTTTGAAACATTGTGTAGTGGTTTCTTTACTTAACTGCTTTACAGTTGTTGGTGGACTTTAGCCTCACTGAGAATTCTTCTCCAAGTATCTCCACTCTGCGAACTGGACCAGATCTTGCAAGTAAATTTGCAATAAGAACTCTGTCATCCATTATTTATATTTAACATTAAATTAGTAATTTTTAAAGCCTTCTTTAGCTTTTTTTATTTAATAAATGTTTTTCATTTCTGTGTTTGCTTAGCTAGAAATGGTGTTGTTGTAGCGAACTGACACAATAATTGGATGGGCCTTGAACCTTGAGCTTTATGTCTCCATTCGGTTACTCCGAATGATTTTAGACAGATAATCTTCTAGGGTCTTAACACCAGCATTCCTAGGGCGTCCTTCTTTTTCTCTTTCCGTGGAACACCTCTCTCGTTATTCTCTCGACCATCCTCTCATCTCTTACACATTCTACTATAAGCCCTGAAAATTCCCGGCGCCTCAAGGAAAAATAAGATAAAGGCTCTTACCTGGGTTTTCCAGTCACACAAAAAAATACAAGTGTTATCCTCCTCGGCCAGACCAGGTGAGGAAGGGGAATGTACACAAAAATCACTCTAATTTTCTGCTAAGATACGTATTGAAGGCAATTTCCAAGGTAGGTGCCTTATAATACAATATTTACAATAATTACTCATAAGAGAGAAGATACATACACAGAGCACTGGTAGCACTCCGCTCTCTGCCTTAAATCTACCAATATAGTGATAGCCTTATATTAATCGGTATTTTGAAGCAGCCCTGTTTACACTACATATCCAAGCTAGTTTATTCATCTTGAATTTTTGAAACTTATTATAAATCTTCATGTCCTATCAGGCCGTCCAATTCTTGGTAGGACCTAATCGACCAAGGATCTTACGTGCATGCATTAATCCCCTCTCGAAGATTCTTAAAAATCTGCTTTTCAATTACTTAGAGAGTCCACGTCACTGCTCAGTAGAAAACTCCGGGTCTGACCAGGCACTTTTACAGTTTCATTTGGGTCGGTTTTGATAAAAGAGTCGATTTCCACTACTTTAAGAGGCCGTAATATGCTCGGTAACTAGCCATTATTCTTTTCTTTATCTCATCAAAATAGTAAAAAACAAACAAAAATATTTACAAACACGAAAAATGTATGTTTACAAACATATCTTGGTTTATCTTCTTGAGTACTGCTAAGGAGTGTAATATTTGTTGTTATGATTCCAAGTTGGAAAAAAATTCCTTTCCCGAAAGTACTCGATGGGTTGTTCAGTTTTTTTGAGATTATCTTGAAAGGGAGTATCTTTAATATTAGTATCTCTCTCTTTTTTTAATGGGAAAAAACGAAACAATCGCTTTGGAGCAGTTCCTGAGAGAGGCTGGGTAAAGCAGCGAGTTACTTTTTGGAGTAATAATAGGGTAAATACTACCTAAATATTCGGAATGTGAAGAGAGTTAGCGAGTTAGAACCCTGAGAACGCCAGTAAGAGAATGTCATGTGAGTGGTCACAGAAAATGTTTGTTTTTAAATCACTTTTCTCTGTGTTATCAATTTCTTTTTACGCAATGTCACCCTGCGTTCTTCAACAACTTGGATTTTCATAAAAACCACTTGGGTGATTTCTAGATAAATAATAATAAAAATGGCCCTGAGGAATTACACATGTCATTATTAATATCTTTTTGTATAACCTACTCAGAAATTGTTTTTAATATAGCATTATTTACGTTTTATTAGCAGCATTATGCACATCACTTTGTACTTTAGAGTAACTGAACGTGTGAGTAATTCTAATGTTTAATTAGAGTTTTAGAGTTTGAAATGTTAAATTATTCTGGATTGTTTATCACAAAAATTTTTAATAGCGAAATTATTTTAAAGAGAACATTCTGGAATTGTTTCGAGAGCTTCAATTGTCTTATCATGTGGTCATCCAGAGTCAGTTGTCTTATCGTGTGATCATCCAGAGACAGTTGTCTTATCGAGTGGTCATTTAAAATCAGTTGTTGTTTATTAAATGTTCCGAAACCACCTCTTGTGAAACTTTGATTCCAAAACAGCGGGAAAATCTAGGAATGTCTATGCGATTCATGGATCTCCTTAAGATATAGTTTTGTGAAAGCGTAGCGTTTAAGTCTACTGAGAAGTAAAACAAAAATCGTTATCTATATTGCAGTAATTACTTAAAAATTCAGGAGCTCAGTTGCAATTAGGCAAAATAAAATGCCTGAATTTCTAGTAATGTTTTAATAGTCTTCAACGATGTAATGGGGAGTAAGAAACTAGTTCATTGTACTTGCTAATGGCACTTGAGAGATGATTCAGTCACAGTCAGCTTGTGTAGTGCAAGATGAAAGCATAAGTGAAGTGAAAATCACTACACCAAACAGATTAATCTACCTCTTATGGTGGTTGATAGTCTGAAACCGGTTAGGGGATACAATAAACATGGGTGCTAAGACGGATGATGATTGTTGTTTACGAGTTCGAGCCTGGAGAGCAAGAGAATGTCATGTGATCAGATTCCCCTCAGGGGTTTCATTAAAACTTGCAAGCAGCCAGGGTCTATCCAATACATATTATACATTACTAGCTAGTTAATAAGACTAAGTAATCAGTTGATCTGAATGTATAACAATTAAACTGATTTAATGATTAATTGAAATCCAACGGTAAAAGTGATAATAATTTCCTTTAAATCTACAAGTCTTCATTAGTCAAAAATAGGCACACCAGCTTTATTCAGCTTGACAGTTGATGGCCTGTATTCCGTAACTTGCATTATTTCTGGATCTTTATACTTTTTACAGTCCATTATCTTTTGTTCTAAATATAATCTGCCTAATATCTCATTGTTCATCACCAACCGAAGATAGGAAGTAAATATTTTGTGAAGTTGCTCTCGACTGTTGCTCACCGTATTACGAAACTCTCAATTAGTATTGTACCATTAGCTTTTTTCTTGCAAATAATGTATTAGTTACACGCTGCACTTGCATTGGGGAACTGAGAATTTCGAGCCAAGGCTCCCTCTCCATTTAAAATCACACTCGTAGCTCCTGTATCGAATCCTATTTTTGAACATACTGTAAAGTAGCCACTTTCTCTTTTTTCTCTTTTAAAAGAAGTTAATGGTTTTTTAGACATCCCTAGAAGAATAAATTGCTGCTTAAAAAACTTGAAAGTCAGTATATTTCTTTAATCCTTGGTGAAATGCATGTAATCTTTGAGTTGTATTTCTTGTGGACATATTCTGAGAGATCGCAAAATGTTAAAACCCATCTACCGTACACAAATATAATCTATCAGATGTACGGGATATGGTTAAAAAAGAAAACTTATACACAGATACTCTCCATATTATATTTGATGGAGAAGGAAGTGCCCTTCCTTGAATTTTCAATTGGCGTTTGCAGAGCAAGTGAGAGGGAATATAGGATGGGTAAGTATATAGGAAGAGCTGGAGGATATAGGCTGTAGCGGGGAGAAAGTTAAAGGGTCGACGGGCCTCCCAAATAGTGGAGCAAGTGGTCCGTAGTACTGACTAGAATATATACAGCCCTTCCGATACGAACATGGCCGAACTGTACCGAGAGCCGACCGTCATCTACCCATCCCCTGTATAGATCGATGTACCCTATAAGAGTGGAGGGCTATAGTTGAAGACTAGGGTTGGTTTGCCCGGCGGCTTCAGTCGGCGTGGCTCCCCTATACACTTACCACCATGCTAGATCACTGCTCCGTAAGTAAACAACATTATCTCTTATCAGTTAACCTTGCGCAAAAACATTTATAGGTACTTTATGGTACCCGAATGGTACCTTAGTTATCTATTATATTCTGCCATAAATTTATTTCTTTTTAATAATTTCTTCTACTTGCCAATCGCTAAAGAAGTTCATGTTTACCATCACTGTGCTGTTATCGAACTTAACATTTAAAAATTATATATTTTCCCGTAATTTTTATATAATTATTTAATTAGAATTAAATTAAGAATATAGCAACTATTATCAAAACACTTCTGCAACTATTATCACTTATACCCGTGGCCATTAATTATGCGGAAATATCATCTCGAAATAAACATGCTTATCACACTCTTCTTTACCATCAGAAATATGTAAATTATATTTCTGTATATTCAATAATTATTTTGTTCTGAATAAAAATTGTGTTCTTTAGATTGTCCGGAGATTATTTATTGTTTTTAGAAGCCACTTTTCACCACTTTTGGAAACCTTTCAGACTGAATTTTTTAGAGATTTTGCGTCAGTAAAGAAAAAAGATTGAACAAAATCCTGAATTGTCTTTTAAGCTCCTTCAAGGCAAAAATAAAAATTATTTACAAATAGATAAGCTGAACTGAAATAGAGAAAAAAAGAGGTACCAATTTGGGGTACTGATTTTAATGTTGACGCCCTTTGTGAAGGTTTTTATGCTTGGCATAATCCAAGCACGAGCCTTAATATCTTTATTTTAGTGAAAAAGCATTTCAAATTCTTGCATTTAAATTTTAGCAATCTCTTAGGTTTGTTTTGAATGACTGCAATATAAACTTTCTTTTTTCTAAATTCACATTTCAGAACATAAATATTCATTGGATGCCTTATTTATATAGAATTTTGGATATAATAAAATGAAATTGCGCGCTTTACTAACTTTCATATCTGGCAATAAAACAAAAACGCTGGGAAAAAAATTCAAATTGAATAAAATTAAATGCTTATATTTACTTTAAAATTTAATAGGATGGGTAAATAATTGACCCTTTGAACTTGGTATAGTGCAAAATATAGCACATCCATTTTTATTTTATTTTTTTACTTGTCAAATTCAACTTGCTGAATGTGAGTGCCGGCATTTTGCTCGAGATACACTCGTTCACTTCAACAAGTTGCATGGGAACGGGATTAGTTCAACTGATTAGCACGCTAAACTTGCTCTCAGAGGTAGGCTATTTCGAATCCTAGCCCTTCAGTGTCGTCTTTCTTGGTATTCAATTGTTTCCTGTCCGGTAAGGGCCACCTTATAGTGTCTTAATTGTTTCCTTAAATGAATCGGGTAATGTTTGAAAGGAAAATAATGAAAATTTGTTTGTACTCTAAACCTTCCTTAACGAAAGGAGACGAAATCGGTTTTGAACACTCACACGACTATACTATACTTCTAACTCAACAATTTTCTTGGAAGACCATATATTTTTATTTATTTATTTAATTATTTACAAAGTAAGTACAAAGTATATACAGGAGTACCAATAGTGTATTCTAGCTCCTTCACAGTTATAGTATGTATACACACAGGCTGTAAAGGGTGTAAAAATTTAAATAAAAGGAAAAATTAGACCGAATATGTGAGTCATAAGCAATTCTTATTAAGATTATACAGTTTTTAAGCGTACTATTAGTTTTAATATATATAATACTACCCCAAAACCTCACCGATTACTGTTCTATAATGGATTTTTCCAGAAACATAATTTTAGATGCATCAATTGAATCTAAAGACTAAATAAAATAGCCTAAGAGCCATTTTCGAAAAAGTGAACGATCCATTGACTCATTTAATCTCTCTCTCTCTCTTAACAGAGTTAGTAGAATATAGAACCGTACTTTATAAGAGAATGGCACATTAGAGGAGAGGAAATCTATACACCCCTGTCTCTCAGAAGAGAAACCTTTTGATCGTATATATTTCAGAAAAGTTATGGAAAATCACGCGAGCAGTTTTTTAAATAAGTTTTCGATAAAATCTTCAAAAAACTGGAAAAACGCTTCAGTAATGTCGTACTTCCCGTCGACCGATTTTGACTAAAACCTTGTTGGTGGCCACTTCCTCTTGGCTCCTAATCCAAGTATCCAATTGGCAATTTTTAGTTTTGTTTCGACAGAAGTTTTAAAATCGGAAGTTTGTCCGTTTACAATAAACTTTCTTAGCTCCACAATAAAAGAAAGTAAAAGATGCTATCTCCAATCAAAACGTACAATTTTAGTTCTTCTAGGTTTTATGTGTTTCTCCCTCTCATTTATTGGATGTGTTGGATGTTTTTTGTCACTAGGGGTGCTTTGAAAGCAGTCTGGGGCTTCGTACTATATCAAGTGTCAACCCTCTTGTACCAAAGTTTCTTTCTGCTAACATTGACTTACAACTTGAAGTTGCGCCATTATCTACTTACTCCAATCACTCCTTTAAACCAACACAATAAAATCTCAAAGAAGGAAAACAAAAGATAATAAAAGTTTATCAGGAGAGCTGATCAAAAAAATCAAAACGCTGTAATTTAGGTTTAAATTAGGTTTTTATAACTATTTTATTTTTATTCAAGTTGCGCCAGCATCTGAGATCATTGGTGGTGCCCGGAGTATTTTTCAGTGCACTGGCCTCCTAGGAAGAGAAACTCTAAGGGCTATCAGCTGGATTCGAATCCAGGGTCTCCGTGTTGTAATCCAGTACTATACACTCTTATTATTTCAAAACAGTTTTTAAAAACACTAAAACGGAGATAAAACACATTCGGAAATTATTTTTAAAAATGTCGAAATCATTTATTTGTTAGAATCACCTACAGAGAGAATGTACCAGATCTACTTAAATGCGCTGTTATTCTACATACGAGGGTCGTTTGAAAAGTCCGTGCAAAGTCAGAGAGATAGCACCACTGGCGCGTATCGAGGTTATGTTTAGTTAGTAGCATCTCTTGGAAGAACACACACCAAGTTTCAGCCAGATCGGTCTATTTCTTTGTGTTTGGCGTTCGTTTGAATCGAGTAAGTCGAGTGATTTTCAAAAAATGGATGAAAAAGAATTTCGTGTGTTGATTAAACACTACTTTATGAAAGGCAAAACGCCTCAGAAGACTAAAGAGAAGCTTGATAAACATTATGGTGACTCTGCACCTTCGATTAGAACAGTTTATAAGTGGTTTCAAAATTTTCGGAGTGGCCATATGGGCACAAGTGACGCTGAACGTTCTGGACGCCCTGTTGAGGTTACTACTCCCGAAATCATTGATAAAATCCATGATATGGTGAGGATGACAGAAGAGTGAAGGTGCGTGAGATTGCTAGTGTTCATCTCGAATGAACGGGTACATAATATTTTGCATCAACATTTGGACATGACAAAGCTATCCGCAAGATGGGTGCCGCGATTGCTCACGCTTGACCAAAAACAAAATCGTGTGAAGTGTTGCAAGGACGGTTTGCAGCTGTTCCAGAAGAATCCGCAGGACGTTAAGCGTCGTTTCGTCACTATGGATGAAACATGGATACATCACTACACTCCTGAGACCAAAGAACAATCTAAACAATGGGTTACCAAGGGGGAATCTGCGCCAAAAAAGGGCGAAGACCGTTCCTTCGGCCGGAAAGATTATGGCGACTGTCTTTTGGGATTCGCAAGGAATAATCCTCATCGACTATCTGGAAAAGGGTAAAACTATTACTGGTGCATATTATTCATCGTTATTGGACCGTTTGAAAACCGAGCTGCAAGAAAAACGCCCACGATTGGTCCACAAAAAAGTCCTTATCCATCACGACAACGCACCAGCTCACACCTGAGCAATTGTGGTCGCAAAATTAATGGAAATAGGGTTCCAACTCGTTTCACATCCCCCCTATTCTCCAGACTTGGCTCCCTCGGACTACTATTTGTTCCCCAATATGAAGAAATGGCTGGCGGGAAAAAGATTTTATTCAAACGAGGAGGTGATTGCAGAAACGAATGGCTATTTTTCAGACTTGGACAAATCCTATTATTCGGAAGGGATCAACAAACTAGAGCAGCGTTGGACGAAGTGTATAAGCCTAAAAGGAGACTATGTTGAAAAATAAAAAAGGTTTACCCCAAAAAATTAAGTAGCTTTTATTTTTGCACGGACTTTTCAAACGCCCTCGTAGTGTTGCTATGTCCAGCAACTAACTTCAATAACTAGTTGCCATGAATCTTGAAATTAATGGCTCTCTTAAGTCATCAGGCAGCTAATACAAGTAAATCCAATTTCTCAAAGATAAGGTTCTCGCAATATTGCAAAAATTTTATGAAAAAAACTTGCATGTCTTCAGTGGGGAAAATAAGCCGCAAAAAACGGCCCAAAACACAAACAATGATTAAGGCAATGATTAGCAAAAATTGCCTTTTGACAGCATTTGCTCATTCGTTTCCTACTTCATTCAATTGAAATGCACCTAATGAGATGTACTCAAGTGTTTATATGGTATGTCACTTCTGGCACCAGAACTTTCAAAAATATTCGTGGCTTCAAGAGGTCTCAGTTCTTAGTATACTATGAGTTGGTAGTATACTGTATAGAGGTGATGACCTCTAGAAATAGTCGGTCGAGTGCAGACAAGTTATCACTACCCGGTAATAATTAATACACAATTCTTGAAGATCACCTTCAAATTTTATCTCTTGATAAAATTCAATTCGTGTTAATAAAAAATTAAAATTTAATTAAGGAAAAAAAAGAGTTTCTTTATAATTTTCTTTACATTATTATGAAACGCTTTTTATGAAACAAGTGGAAGGGGTGCCATAAAAAATTTATTGTGTACAGAGTAGGCGGAAATACAGAGAGGTAAAGAAATGCTGGGCTATTCAAGTCTAGTATGTAATGTAAGGACGTCAAACGGTTTATTTAATATTAAGTAAATATTTTCCGAAAATTCACAGCTCGAAGGGAATTCAGGTTTAGGATTTTGAGAGTAACAGTTAGAGAAATTTGTAATTGAGTTAGAATATCTTTTTGAGCAACCTATTAACTGAGAAAGTGAAAAATTAGATCAATTTTAGAAACCATTAGAAAGATAAAGGCGTATCTTGTACAAGAATCTAAATTCTCAGCTGGAATTAGTTTACTGTGGCGGTTTGGACTGTAAATTCATTAACTGTACAATTGAAATAAGGGCGTAATTACTATATATTAATTAATAAACTTTTAAAAATAAAATTCAGCTAAAGTTCGTTGTTTAACTTCGACCATATAAAGGTATATGCCTTCCATTTTATAGAAATTAGGTCCTATTCGCGGAGAATTTTGAACTAGACACTTCAATAAAAAGTAAAATAATTTAATTTATTAATTAAATGGAAAGTGTTGGATCAGTCTATGTTGCTACAGTAAGCATGTCTGGCGTTGCAGGTACCAGTTATCCAAAGAATTTAATTATTGAATACAACAATATTTATGTAATAAATTAATTATTTTTGAACAGGTTCTACATTTATTGGGTACTTTGTTAATTTCGCTTCATTTTATTTTAAACTGTATTTTACGAAAACATTTTTGTCATAATTTTATTTTATTTCGTTTTTATTTTTTATTTGTACACAGCCCCTTACAGAGTTGTGTCCACCCGATTTGTGTGTCGCTTTTAATGTATTGAGTGGTTTTACTTTATGTATTAACAAAATAAAACCTCTTTTTTTAAATTTAAGGCGCTCAACTTCTCCAAACTCTGAACTTTAGTGTCATATTTAATTCTTATTAACATTTTACAGTTTGTAACTGAGGTATTAATCAACAGAGAATCCTATCCCAAATCTCTTCCCGAAATCTATCCTAAAGCGTATTTTCTAGAAAAAATAGTAAAATCAAAGGTATAAATCTGTGTGTATGTATTGCATGTATATTTGAAGCTAATAAGAAAGTAGATAAGTGTTTTCCGAGTCTGTTAGGTGAAAGGTAAAAGGAATTTTCTCTAAATGTCGATTTTGAAAACACCTTAACCCCCAGCAGATAAGGCAGTACATTTCAGAGAAAGGGAATCTACTCAACCCTTTTCTGCAGAATCCTAAATCGAAATTTCCGTGAAAAATGTTTCAAATACGAATTATAGATCCAATTAGTGCAACAAGTTAAAATAAAAAGGACGTTTTCTAGATCTATCAGTTCGCTGATTTAGAGCAAATCTGTATCTGAGCATTCTATATTTCAAATGCTCAGTTGATAAGTTTCAGTTCCATTGGTTTTCCGAAAGATGCAGAAAAGTGAAACAAATTAATTAGCAGTGACACCCAAGCGAAATAGCAGATTAAAACTTGCCGCGATTTGTCGCTTTTGAGTTAAGGTGCATACAGACTGACATTTACAAGACTATTTTGTAAAAAGCACCTGTTTAGGCTCTGGGATCTTTAAAACTGATATTGTGGGCGAAAACTTAAAGCTTAACTCAATTGAGTTAGGAGAGAGTAATAGATTTTAGTGCATAACTGTTATGTATGCATGTGTTGTGGAGGTCGCTGTAAGAGATTGAAAGCAATTTGGTCTGTGGATAAGTTAGCTTGATGTAGGAATTGCCGCTGCCATCACCTGAGATTTGGTTTGAATCCTAGGCGGAAGTGCTTTTCTTAAAATTAATTTTCAGATTTAGTTTTTGCCATGCATACCTACCATTCAGAGTGGAGAAATTATTCAACTGTGTCCTGTAAAATCTAAATGTGAGAGAAGGTCTATCTATATTTCTTAGAATCTTCTTCATCCTAGTAAAACGATAAGGTAACGGAATACCTTAGGGAAAGACTGGATTGGTCTTATATTGTTTATATTGAAGGCCTAGAAATACCGATATTTTTTACTCATAAAGGCTAACAATTTTAGATTGTTTTATATTTGGTTTTGGGTTGGATTGAGAAAATTCTTGGATAGGGGATTGTTTAGAGTTCCCTCTATGGTGCCATGAAGTAAAAATACTGTATTACTATTATATAATTATTATATTAATATAATATTTTGGTTGATATTATTTAAAATAGGGGTAAAATGCAAAATTACGCACACTGTGTCGGACTTCTTCGCCCTAATGCCAGGCCTAGCCTGGATTCGCTGTAATTGCAGCGCTACACCAAGCTAGACCTCAGTCCTGCCCCTCCTCAGGAGATCCTGCCCATTCTATATTCCATGTCCCTTATTTTTTTTTGGAGGCGAGAACTTCTCTTGCAAAACGAGCCAATAGCGACCAATTCGTCCTGCAAAAGAGCATCACCCACCACAGGTGGTGGCCTCGTCAGAGTCCCCGCTGACCGCAGCAGGTCCCTATCCGGTTGCCATCCTAACTGTCCGGCGGTCTGGGAGCGCAAGAGTAGAACCCACTTTGTAAGCTGTATTCCCACCACAGGGCTCACCGCTCAAGAGAAGCCACTAACACAGGGAGAATCCCCAAGAGAGGACAGTCCGAAAGGACAAGGATAGGTAATAGGATGGGCAAAGAAAGTGGAAAAAGGAGGAGAAGAGATATTGGGTCAAGGGTCAGTTGCTCCTTTAGACGCCTCTTACGTCAAGTAGAGGAGACTGTGGCCCTATTCTACAACCCCGGGATTAATATAATCATAATTATTATGTAAAAAATTAATATTATAATAACTTTTTATGCTGCTTTCACTTATATAACATCCAGGGGGATTAAAAAAGTTGGCAAAATGTCGAGGGTAACCAAATAAGTGGGATTATCATGATTTTGTTTCACTTTTCTGCGTTTCTCGAAAAACCAATTGAACTGAACTCATCAATTGAGTTGGCTATATACCCGCTTTTGAAATAACTGTGATTACATTTAATTTTATGTTTTAAGTATAATATACTTGACTGGCAAAATTTCGACCCTTTTTAATAATAATGGTTGGGGACGATCCGAGGAAAAAGTGAGATTTTTTTTTTCGCCAATAAGAACCGTATTTTAATTAAGTTAAGCATTTGATTGCAGCAGATTGCTAGCTCGAGAAATCACAATATAAAATATTTTCTTTCTTAAGTATTAAATATTTATGGAATTTTTATTTAACAGACGAATTTTAAATGCATCAAAGCCTTTATTTTAGAATTAAACATACTGCGGGACGTTCTAAAACCACATTTATTTACTTCTCTAGGGGGATACAGGCCTGTATTTTTCGGGCAAAATTCGGCGTTGATAGTCACAAAGTAGAAAATTCAGACATATTAATAATAATAATAATAAAAATGAAATTACATGTATCACCCGTTCCAAGTTAGAATATGGTGCACCAGTGTATAGCTCTGCGCGCAAATCTCGCCTTAAGATACTTGACAATGTTTACAATGAAGGAATAAGGTTGATTACTGGCGCCTTTCGTACCAGTCCTCTTCAGAGCCTCTACGTTGAATCAGGGATGTTACCACCTCAGCTAAGAAGAGAACAGCTAGTACAGTGCTATGTCGCCGGAATATGGGGAAAACCATCACACCCTTTGTTTCACTCCATATTCGAGAGCCAATCCGATGAAGAATTTCGACAACAAAGTACGCGGACGCAGCCCCTAGGTGTTAGAGCTAAACGCCTCATGGAATCGGCGAGTCTGGAATTTTGTCCTGTAGAGGGGTGGGGATTTAGCAACTCCCCTCCCTGGCTAATGACTCCTGCTTGCGTCCGTTTGGATCTGACAATATGTAAGAAAAACGAAACATCTCCCATTGTCTATCGACAGAAATTACTTGAGATATTAAATTATTACTACGATCACCGACCTATCTTCACAGATGGGTCGAAGATAGACAATGGTGTAGGATGTGCCGTGTACACGGAGGGCGTTACCCTGCAGTGGACACTCCCTCCATACGCCACAGTATTTACGGCAGAAGTGTACGCGATTTGCCAGGCCTTGAAATTAATTATTGAAAAGAAGTATAATAAAGTATTAATATTGTCAGATTCCTTAAGTACTTTGATGGCTCTCCGGGATATATTCTCGGCTGATCCAATGATTATTAATATCAATAATATGTTGCACCAACTACGCACATATGGACAGAGGGTGACATTCGCATGGGTGCCAGGCCACATTGGCGTATCTGGGAACGAAAAGGCGGATCAGGCGGCAAGAAGTGCCGCCTCTAATCAAATACAAAGTGTCATCCCTGTTCGACCCACTGATCTAAAAGCTCACATTAAAGAAAACATAATTAGAAAATGGCAGCATCAGTGGGACTACGTAAATGAAAAATTGAAAGATATTGAACCACGGGTGCAACGTTCAGCAGCTGAGAATCTCCCGCGGCGAGAATCGGTAATAATTACGAGGCTGAGGATTGGACACACTCGAGTGACCCATGGGCATCTTCTCATTGGGGCTAGAAGACCTAGGTGCTCATGGTGCAATGAAAGGCTGACTGTGGCACATGTGTTGGAAGAGTGCCAGACTCTGCGTCAACATAGAGCTCAAGCAGGTCTGCCAGATGATTTGCGTGCAGTGCTAGAAATAGGGTCTTCCCACAAAAAAAGGCTATTTGCTTTTTTGAAGAAAATTCAACTTTATCATAAAATTTAGGATTAGGTTATCTAATAGTTAGGTTAGCTAATAGGTTAGTTTAACAAAGGGGGAGAGGAATATCGAGTACTCTCCCCTCTGGATGGACGATGTATGAATGTATTAGTAGTCATGAATGTATTTATCAGCGTGAGAGTATTTATCAGCGTGAGTGTATTTATCAGCGTGAGTGTATTTATCAGCGTGAGTGTATTTATCAGCGTGAGTGTATTTATCAGCGAGAGTGTATTTATAAGCGTAAATGTATTTATAAGCATGAATGTTTTAATTAAGAAGAATGTAGGTATAAGTGAGTGTATATATTGTATATATTGCTAGGCTTAGTGTATTGTAAGGGGTGTAGGAATATTTATAAGAGTACTACACCCCAAAGTTTCAAAACTGATAGCTAGGATAGTTTGGTTAAGGATATAAATGCAAATAGCCTTTAGGTGGTGAATAAAACTGAGATGAGACAAATGAGTTGGGTAAGAAGAGGATGGCACTACTGGGTACCCGCACTCCCTCTTGTCGGCTGGGCCGATAACTTATGAAGGGAAGTGTGGACCTAGGTCGGATTACCCGGGGCTCCGCCATGCCTCACTGGTGAGATATTGGTAGGACGCTAATCGGGTGGAGAGACATGTGCCATCCTAGTTCGAGAAAAGAACACAGCTCTAGGGGCGCTAATGACCATAGTCGTCGATGCGCCAAAAAAAATAAAAAAAAAAAAAATAAAATAAAAATGAAATATACATTTCATCCTGTGAAAAAGTTGAGGAAGTTGAGAAATGAGAAAATGGTTGCATAAGTGGGGAAATAAATTTTTAAAATTTATTTGATTTACTGGTTCTCGCCTTTTTTTTCCATGGGTACGCTTTGAAAGGGGTTATATTTCTTCAACTTTTAGAAGGAGTCTTTTGCTTTACCATTAGTAACATTAAATATGCAAGTCTTAATAAGTTCTTATTTAGAAGTTCCTAGTTGGAATTTTTCTTTTTCTTTTGGTTGGAAGTTTCTCACAAGGTCTTGAGAAAGTCGACTGGACTTCCCGGTTTGAGAATTCCTCCCTTCACATTCTCTGTATTTATAATCATTATTCTATGTTCAAAACTTGGTTACTTCTAATTCGTTTTTATCTTAAGTATTGTTTCTATGCACATATGTTTATTATAAGATAATATTTGTATAAATTGTGAAATCGTGTGAGTTTTTGTTGAAATTAATTGCAATAATTATCAGGGAATGTGACCAATCAAATATTTGTTCAGGGCTACTTTTGTTTTTGTTTACCTTTTGAAGTGTTTTGGCCTTCAAAATTGATCTGCTAATGTTGGCGACGACTGCTCATTCGACTCCGAGGTTTTAGTTTTCAAATTCTTTAGCAAATTTCTACTCATTCTCTAAATTTTTGTAGCCATAGATGTTTCATACCATTCAAGAGAGTTCATTTCTTCTTTTCCTATGTCTTTTCCTGTAGGTATTGTATATGTTCACGGTAAAAGCAAAATCGAAGAGGCAAACATGACCGAACGGACATAAAAAAAGCTGTTTTCTTATATTGAGCAAATTTGTGCAAACATTGTTCGTTATTTACTGAATGAGGTCTCTTAGTCTCCATGTTTCGAGCGAAAGCACTGACCATGGCGGGCGTTCATCACCAAATGTTCTTGCTAAATCACCTCCCAGCACCATAATACTACAGTTTTCTACCGGCGATTTTTGTTAATAATGGGATTATAAGGAATTTTATCCGATTTATACAAATCAGTCGGAGGGGTTCTGGGGAAAAACATTTTAGAAAAACGACATTTTCGGTTACCTTTTTGTTTTTAAATCGGAATTTTAGCAACTCCTTCAATTTTTGTTAATATTATGAAGCAAAAATTTATTAAAAATATTGTAGTGTAATGGCATCTTTCTCTAAATTAGAAATGACTTAATTAGAATTTCTCTGGCAAATTGTTGAATGTTAAAGGTACGAGGTGTGTTCAAAAAGTAACGGGAATTTTTAAATTTCGCGGGTTTGGAGAGTCTGATTGTAAAATTTTTTTTTTATTATGTTGGTACACATGCCCCTGAAGTACGATAAAATTTTCAGTAATATTCATTGTTTACTTCTTAAGTGGCAGCCGTTAAGGTTAGACGTGTTTTTCGAGCTTGGCGATTTTTGTTTGTTAAAAAAAATGGATCAAAGAATTTGTATTAAATTTTGCGTAAAAAATGAAATAAAGTGTGTGAAATGTTAATAAAGGCATATGGTGAGTCTGCTATGAGTAAAACAAGGATTTACGAGTGGTATAAGCGTTTCCAAGATGGCCGCGAAAACGTTGAAGATGACGAACGACCTGGACGTCCAAGCACATCAACAACCGATGAAAACGTGAAAAAAGTGAAAGAAATGGTTATGAACGATCGCCGAATCACAATCAGAGAAGTCGCTGATGATGTTGCCATATCAATTGGCTCATGCCATGAAATTTTTTCGGATGTTTTGGGTATGAAACGTGTGGCAGCAAAATTTGTTCCAAAATTGTTGAATTTCGAACAAAAACAGCGGAGAATGGAAGTTGCTCAAGAGTCACTCAATGAAGTCGACAACGATGCGGATCTACTGAAACGTGTTATAACAGGTGACGAAACATGGGTTTACGGATATGATGTCGAAACTAAGGCTCAATCGTCCCAGTGGAGGCCAAGACCGAAAAAGGCTCGACAAGTGCGGTCGAATGTGAAGGTTATGCTCACTGTGTTCTTCGATTTTAATGGCATAGTGCATCATGAATTCTTGCCACAAGGTCAAACAATCAATAAGGAGTACTACCTACAAGTTCAACGCCGTTTGCTTGAAGCAATCCGAAAAAAACGCCCGGATTTGTGGCAAAACAATTCATGGATTTTGCACCACGATAATGCACCTGCTCACACTTCATTGCTTGTTCGTGAATTTTTGGCCAAAAACAAAACTTTAACGATGCCCCAGCCTCCATATTCGCCAGACATGGCTCCATGTGACTTTATTCTATTTCCAAACATAAAGAGAACATTAAAAGGCCGTCGTTTTACAAGCATAGATGACATTAAAAGCGAATGGCTGAAAGAGCTGAAAGCTATCACAAAGATCGAGTTTCAGAAGTGTTTCGAGGATTGGAAAAAGCGCTGGCACAAGTGTATTGTATGCGAAGGGGACTACTTTGAAGGCGACAATATTAATGTAGATGAATAAATAAATATTTTTTTCAAAAAACGAAAATTCCCGTTACTTTTTGAACACACCTCGTATACGAGTATATCCACATTTTTGCGATTAGTATATCGAGAGTCGAGAAATTCTTTAAGCCGTTTCGAAAAATTACAAAGAAAATGATAAAAACAAACAGGAAATTGGAGTTCCTGAAGGTCTATTTTAGTCGCTAACTTTTCATCATTTCGGAGTACAGGAAAGGTACCTTATGTTTGAACTTATAAGAGCGTAATAGCTGTTTGGGAAATATTTCTTAAACCGTCGTCATGAATGTCCGTTATATAAAAAAATCAGCGCTCCTGATTGATGACCATGCTTTGATTTCATCTGCAACTCTCATTAGATGACATATGTTTCGTTTTTTTTTTTTTTTTTTTATAGCTAACTGCTGCTTTACTAGCTGAATCAGCTCAAAAAGTTATACCTGTTATTACAAATTACTTATACATTTAATTGTTCTTCCACGTTCTCATGTTGGAAAAGGAGTAGAATTCTCTTTATTTTTTTGATGGTTAGTAAACATAATAGCAATAATCGTAGCAATCTATGCCGTCCATAAAAATTATAATATTTTTATAATACAGTTCAGACAAATTAAATTAAAGTATTGTGCGCCAAAAAAATAAAATACATTAAATTACTCGTATATCAAACAGTAAAAGTAAAAAAAGAGAAGATTTTTATTGATTTTATAATTATTTGAAAAGATATGAAATGAAACATGCCTTAAAGTAATTACGTCTGAATAGATTAAACTTTGACAAAATAATTTTCTGATAGAGGCAATTGCTTATTAACTTAGTAAATCTACAAAGCCTCTTTTAGGATAACAGCTTAACGTCAATTTTTGTTCTCTTTCCTTCACTTATTTCAGTTTAATTAAAAGATGTTGCTGATGCACCTAAAGAAATTGAACTACATCACCAAACTTGGTGGAAAAAGGGAAATTTCGTTTTGTAACATTTTGATTTTTATAATTTACTGTCGCCTGACATTAAACAGATTTTTTTTTTATATATAAAAACCCAATACGAATTAAGTAAAATGAGTTTCCTTTAGAAACATAACTTTATCTGTAAACGTTTTGATGGTATTTTGTATTCGATTGGGTTATGTATCTCTTGACATTATGGTTTTATTCAAAAGGCAACATCCAAAATTTATAAATTCGCTGGTTTCATAATTGCAGTTGTTCTAAAAATGAAACATTTATTTATAAAAATGAGGTATATTGAGAGAGAGCTTAGAAAAAGCGATTTCTAGAGGCATCTCTTTGAAGTTAATGTAATATTTGAGAGTTGTGTGATGATCGTGAATGTGAGAGAAATGGAAGGTAATCGCCTGTTTCATCAGGAGAAGTTTAACCTCTCCATCCTGATGTGTAGATCAAAATTAGATTTGGTGACAAGATAAATAATTTTAATCACTTATAAAGGTAATGACGCTATAGTCTGTTATACCAATACACCTATTGAGCTAACTTAATTATCTCTTGATCTTTTGATAACGAATAATAATTTACAATGGCTACAGCAAGAGGTTTACGTGAGATAAATGTTTGAGCGATGTTGAAGATTCTCGCAAAGTGATGGTTGAACTGAAGAACTGCGTTGATTTGGTAATTAATAATAATCTTGATCGTGGTACTGACTCTGTCTATTTTTTTGAAGCAGGTGGGGGATGACTGGTTTGAGAAAAATCCCCATTCCTTCTCCCCACTCTAATTGTCACTCACTGCCGTAAGTATTTCTTCCAGTGGTATGAACTCTGTTTTACTGGTAGACCTTCAGTCTCCTCATCAGTCTGGTATTCCGAAGGAGTCTATTAAGAGTAACGCAGCATATTACCGACCATTTGATCACTTCTCAGTGAGAAATTTGAGAGTGAATGCGATTACCTATTAATAGTTACTATCAATGAGGATTGGTTGTAGTAGTTGATGGTGGCAGAATCGTAGATGTAGGTTTGAGTTACAAGTTTCTTTACCTTAGTTGACCATTAGTTTTCTCGCGTATTTTCATTCTTGAGGTTGTTGTAAATTTAATAATTAAAGCTGGAAGAAGGATGTTCTGGCGAGTTAGTCTTCATTAAACAAATATTCTATTGTTGCTCTAAGTTTCAGGTGCCATTGGTGCCCTTCAACTGGAACTTCTGGAAAATGACAGCAGAATTTATAAATTCTATATAAAGTAACCAAACATAAAAGAATAAAAATATTCTTTTTTCTGGCTCAATTTTTTCTTGATGAAGACTTTCTTAGGCCATTGCTGGGCAATCATCCTCCCTCTTCAATTGTGAGGCCTACAAATTACGAACCAGATAAAATTGGCTTATTTAAAAAGAAGATGGTGTTCGTTCAAACTAAACATTTACAAAAGAACTCCCGTTTTTTTTTTTTTTACAAAAAATCACTTATTCCTGGGAAAGCGAACGTAGCATTTAATTTATGAGGCTGTGGGAATTAGTTGTGTTCCTCATCCAGGAATACAGCAAAGAATAGGATTTAGTTAGTACGGGAGGGGTTGTTATATGTAGGATGAAAGCACGGATGTGGAAGAGAAGTAGAGATGTTCTGTCGTCATAGTAACTCTCTAGGATTAAGGGATTATCGAAGGACTGGTTTGTACTTTATACTGTCTATGTACATATCTTCTCATCATCTGTAAATGTGTTCGGTAACGGTGAGTACATGTAGTGTACATATATCCACCTAAGGGAGGAACTAATAAGATTTAATACCGTAACAAAACAGAAGCAGTAAATCGTGATGGAGGTCAGGCAGGATGGTGGGTCTGAAAAAGAAAAGGGTATGAAAGAATGGGTTTCTACTTATGGCCACTAATGGGAATAATACCCATTTGCGGTACGAATGTAATCCCCGTATTTTGTGAAAATATTGCTTTGGTGTGCTCGAATAAGTTTCTATTAGTAGATGAATGCCGCTACTCTGGATCTAGTGTTAAAAACATGAATAAATGAAATTCTAGAAGAGTTCAGTGTTGTAGGACAAGGCAAAAATGGATTGAGTTAGTTCGCGTTCGCGTGAACAAGTCGCACAAACCTGCCCTTCTGTACAGTTAAATAACCAGAATAATTACACCAATCCCTTTTATATTCGACTGAAAGGCAAGAATTTGTATCATCTTGGACACAATTCCAAACACAAACAGAAAACTGACGATTTATAAAGCACTTTTAAGACGTATATTACTAAACAGAACGGAACTATAGTAATCTACCAAACTCTCTAACATCCTGTCAAACCAAAGTCCTCACAAAAATCGCTATTTAACCTTTTCTAAGTTACTGGTTATCCCTTCATAAAGACCTCAACTCCTTCTTAGACTTCTTAATTTCCTCTCGCTAATTTTTCCAGTCATCCTACTAGTACTACAGCTTAAGCCCTTCCTTTCACATTCCACCCTGACAACTCACCAAGCCGCTTAAAACAGTGATGGCCCTGAGATCTCCTCGGTGATCGAGCCTGATTTTTAACTTCTGAGGGTTCCAGCGTCTCTTGTCACGTCTTCAGAGGATGTTGCACTTCATTTATTTACAGAAGATTTGTTGGTTCTGTGACTACAAGTCGAAACATTTTTATAGGGGTTGCTCTTAACTGATAGAATTATTGAGAGAGTAGCATTATACCAAGACATCTTCTTTACCTTCTTCTTAGAACTTCTTTTTTGACGTTAACCGGCTTCAGTATTTATTTACGCTTGCCGTATTGTTGTGAAAGGAAACATGATGTGCTTGAAATCTCAAATTTTCTCTTTTATGAGAAAGAGACGTGAATGTTTCCCTCCATAATTTTTACTTCCTCCCGTTTTGACTCTTCCTCATTTGTTTCACACGTATTGCTGATTTTTGTTAGAGTACAACTTTCGCAGCGGTAGTATTGGCATTTATGTCAAGGAGATGTCGCCGGCATTTTGGATACATTGTGGTGCCTTGAGTGTTATCTCTGAATACCATTGGTTCTATTCTGTGATTCTCCAGCGTCGGCAGAATTACAAACAGAACCAGTAGAGATTGACTAAGATCATCGACTGACTCTTAGTGGTGCGAAGAAACGTCGTCATAACCAGACGGGAGTCGTGTTATTTCCCTTCTGTTTGAGAGGTTACAGCGTTGTTATGCACTTATTACTGATTTTTGATGGAGCAGTGCGTTTAGTGAGATCTTTCTGACTCCATTCATAACAATTTCTTTATACATTCTCTCTGTAACACAAGTTCATAGTTTCTTTTTTAAATAACCCCTTTAAATAACTAAATTAAATTCATTTCCATACAATACGAGTTTTCTTAATTTTTCTGTGGATGTATTCGTAATTTTAGTGTAAAATTTTAATTCTATAAATTGCTGCCAGAATTAAATGTGAAGGAAAATTTAGATGTGGTCCATTGATTTTGACATTAGTAGTGCCTGAAAGGCTTGTCCAACAAAGTTAGAACTTAAAGTGACTTAGGGTGTAGCCTCGTTGGACCACCCCTACTACTTCCTCCTCTAAACTGTACATTTCCTGAATTGCTTACATCTTTAGAAACTTGATCTATTTGGCACAGGTGCAATCCTTTATCTCTATTAGGTTTTATTGAGGGTATCTGGAGTTTTTATAGTGCGACGTCTTATAGTTTATTATAATGTATTGCCAATAGAACTTTTTATAGTTTAGGTTGAACATATTTTATATAAATCGGTTCTTGAATAATAAATAAATATAAATGGTTTATTGAACTACGACCAAATAAATAATAGCGTAGAATAAAATAAATAAAAGCATAAAAATAAAGGCTTACTATACATTACATAAATTACGAGGGTCGTTTGAAAAGTCCGTGCAAAAATAAAAACTACTTAATTTTTTGGGGCAAACCTTTTTTATTTTTCAACATAGTCTCCTTTTAGGCTTATACACTTTTAGGATTTGTCCAAGTCTGAAAAATAGCCATTCGTTTCTGCCTCACCTCCTCTTTTTCCCGCCAGCCATTTCTTCATATTGGGGAACAAATAGTAGTCCGAGGGAGCCAAGTCTGGAGAATAGGGGGGATGTGAAACGAGTTGGAACCCTATTTCCATTAATTTTGCGACCACAAATGCTGAGGTGTGAGCTGGTGCGTTGTCGTGATGGAAAAGGACTTTTTTGTGGACCAATCGTGGGCGTTTTTCTTGCAGCTCGGTTTTCAAACGGTCCAATAACGATGAATAATATGCACCTGTAATAGTTTTACCCTTTTCCAGATAGTCGATGAGGATTATTCCTTGCGAATCCCAAAAGACAGTCGCCATAATCTTTCCGGCCGAAGGAACGGTCTTCGCCTTTTTTGGCGCAGATTCCCCCTTGGTAACCCATTGTTTAGATTGTTCTTTGGTCTCAGGAGTGTAGTGATGTATCCATGTTTCATCCACAGTGACGAAACGACGCTTCAAGTCCTGCGGATTCTTCTGGAACAGCTGCAAACCGTCCTTGCAACACTTCACACGATTTCGTTTTTGGTCAAGCGTGAGCAATCGCGGCACCCATCTTGCGGATAGCTTTGTCATGTCCAAATGTTGATGCAAAATATTATGTACCCGTTCATTCGAGATGCCCACAGCACTAGCAATCTCACGCACCTTCACTCTTCTGTCATCCATCACCATATCATGGATTTTATCAATGATTTCTAGAGTAGTAACCTCAACAGGGCGTCCAGAACGTTCAGCGTCACTTGTGCCCATATGGCCACTCCGAAAATTTTGAAACCACTTATAAACTGTTCTAATCGAAGGTGCAGAGTCACCATAATGTTTATCAAGCTAATCTTTAGTCTCCTGAGACGTTTTGCCTTTCATAAAGTAGTGTTTAATCAACACACGAAATTCTTTTTCGTCCATTTTTTGAAAATCACTCGACTTCCTCGATTCAAACGAATGCCAAACACAAAGAAATACACCGATCTGGCTGAAACTTGGTGTGTGTTCTTCCAAGAGATGCTACTAACTAAACATAACCTCGATACGCGCCAGTGGTGCTATCTCTCTGACTTTGCACGGACTTTTCAAACGACCCTCGTATTTGCTCAACAACTTTATCTCCGAATTCTTAATTTAGGATCTATTTGTGCTCGACAAATTTAATCTGGCCAGTCCTTACATTACACTAATATGTATCTTTTAGTAAAAGTACAAATGTCTCCTGAAAGATTGTCTCAGGCTCCTAGATCTTTCTCTCCACAATTATATACTGACACATTTTACTTGATGTTGGTGAAGAAGGAGTTGTGCAGATATGCATCAATTTTCTAACTTCGGTTTCATGGGAAATATATTTTTGTGATCCATAATTACAAACCAATAAATTTACAATCTGGTCGTCTCCCCATGTCCCTTAACTTGTGAAATGTATCTGGTCTCATCCAAGCCGATGTCCTCTTGGAATACCCGAGGGCCCCCGTCTTAGAAGCTTCTACAGCTCGTTGACTGCAGAACGGCACATAATCTGTCTCAAGAGGTTATTAGACTAAGATTTTCCTGCAGAGCTCTAAGGAAAATGTCTTAACTAAGGAGCTCAGATATAGTTGAGAAAAGTATTTATTTTCGAAAACTTTGTTTTCCAAGCTGTAACATTAACACTGACAGAATGCAGTTGGTTGTAGTGATACTGTATGGCTATTTCTCACCCTAACTGTTCGCATGTATCCTAATAAAAAGTAGCATAACACCACTTGCTGTGCATTTGATAATTTCAGAAAACGGGAATAGCACTTCCACCCATCTGTGTATAATAAATAAGATTTAGGCCACTTTTACGGTACAAATACTAACAAGAATTTGACTAAGCTTTGTAAGCTGTGCGGTTCGCCAAAAAATGATGTTTATATCAGTTTTAAAATCTTGAGCCTATTGAAAATATGACCTTGTAAGATCCTTTGATCTGCATTAAGAAAAGGAACGTACAACTTATTACATTAAGCGCATGCTTCTTATCTAGTACTTACTGGTTTGCATCAGAGTATTTAAATTATTAATAGTATTGAGTCATAAAACGTTCTATAATTTACGTAAAGTCTATCTTCGAGCATTTTCCGTCGAAATGCCAGTGATAGTGTACTGAATCTGACAACATTAGATCTACAGAATGGACTAAGGAAGCCGTAGTAAACACTTTAACAACTATTTCGTAAGATTAGATTACGTTTCATTTTTTACCCCATGCTGGTTGCCCTAGCTTGGTTGAAGATCCAGCACCGACCCAACAACTAATTGTTCCTCTGTAGAACAGTTGGACTGCTAACCTTTTTTTCTGATTATCATTTGTTATATTCTGATTTTTTGTTTGACTGTATTTACCATTGTATTCAATAATCATGGTATACTTCAGTGAATATTTGGCTTGCTAGTCTTGAATGTTGATGAATACCATTATGCAGTAATCGAGGATGTTATCGTTGTGGATTTCCAGGTAGAGAATGAGAAGAGAGTGCCAGTCTAAGGATTTGAGATTGGAGTTTTAGAATTGAATCTGCGAGTAGAAGGATATGGCAAATATAGAGTCAAAAGGGTATCGTGTGTAATTGAGGTTGAATACATATAGATGAAAATCGGTAATAAGGTAGAGGATTTTAAATTGTTGGATTCGGTTCAGGTGGGCCCATAAAGTTTTAATCACTAAGTCCACAGTGTTATTAGCAAAGTAATGTATCTAAATCTTTTATTAGAGAGAGACAAGCGGTTACCGAATAGTCTATAGAGAAGTTGGAAACGATATTTGAGTCTGAAACGTTTAATTCGTGTGAGTCTTCTGTCTAGATGTATTCCAAGATATCCTACATGGTTGGAAGTGGGATGGATGTCTTTGTGAATGATATCATTTTGACGAATTAGTTCACTTCTGAGACTTGTCGAGAAATATGGCCAGAAATTTGACGACCATTTTACAAGAGACAGTCATATCTCCGGGGACGAAATAAGTTACATAGTTGTTTTTTGTTTAGACCCGCTTTAGAACCATTTTTTGTTTAGATTTCTCTATACCCGCCCCTTTATTTACAGATAAATGTACTGACAAAAAACGTAAAAATAACATAACTTATTCTCCCTAACCTGCTCTAAGTGTAAATAATATTTAAAAATTACAAACTGAAAGTGGTAAATGCTTAAACAAAGAAGTAAATTTTAGTTTGTACCGAAATAATTTCTGAGTTAGGAGAAGCCGAGTTGATCGCGTGCCTACCTTCATTACTTGCTTGACATCATGTCCAACTACCAGTCTTCTTAGCTTTTCATTATGTACACCAAGAAACTCACGTGCGAGGGTAGAGTTCTTGTCAGCGTTAGTAGTGAGTGGAAAAGTGTACAATTTCAACAAGAGGCTTTGTTGGCACACTGACTAGAAATAAAAACATCACTCCAACTGTTAGGATCGATATCCACGCACTGGAATATCTTCTCCACGGCAAACTCTCCTATCTACTTTACTTTCAGCCAGATCTTTTACTATCTGTTATTGCCTCACATTCTTCACATCTTGTCCTACCAAGAAATGTGATGTATCACGTTGCAATGCATTATTTGCTCAATACGCACACACATATTATATAAATGTTTATGTGGATTTAGAAAATAATTGTAACCGTTCCATTTAGAATTTTATTAATTTTGCTCTCCTTACATGTACGCCATAAAAATTGACGTCCTCTTTGCAATGGTATATTTCTTTACGCTTTTATCCCTTGGGATGTATCCATGTTTATTATTAGTCATGTGGATTGTATCCGCAGAGGCTGGAAAAACAAATACTATTCCCATGTTAGCTTTTTTATTTGATAATAATACAGCCTATCAGTTCATAAAGATATTCTTTCAACGAGTAGAGGAGCATTATTAATATACATATATACGAGTAATTTATTTTTAATATATTTATATAAGTTGAAACTCCAAATAGATACATCCATTTTGTGGTATTGTTGGTTGCTTAATCAATTGACTATCATTAGAGAACAAATAAGTGGATGCCAAATTCTCTCAGACTGCAAGATGAGTTGGCTAGAATCAGGCTGAAGGGATGATCCTAGGGAAAGATATTAGGCGAATCCATCATTTCTGATGTGTATTTTTCAAATCGCTCCGTTGCTTCTTTATTTAGTTTGTTTATAATTTTTTTTCTATTATTTTTTATCGAAAAGAGAATTTATTAATATTTTAGATGAGGTGTTTTTATAATGCGGAGGTTATTGGAGCGTTTGGCGAGTTCGTGAGTCTATAAGAATTCAAGAGTTGAATCTTTTGTCAGAGAGGGATCTGTTAGGTGACTAACTTTTGCTATGTAACTAAAATAAACTTTACATTAATTTATGTAGAAATACAATTACTAAGTTTAATTTTACATTTAAATCCGTCAGAGTAAAACAGTTAACGAAGCATTGTGCTGTTACTTAATTGGGAATTGTAATCATGGCTCGTGGATTTTAGAATTCCCTGGATTATTTTTAATTTTTTTCACTTGTCAAGGATAAAAAATCTGTCCTACTTTATGAAAATAGCTAAACAATTCGTCAATTCTGTAGTAGAAATCTGGGATGCTTATTAGTTCGACTGTTAAGGATATCTCATTTCTTTAAATTTCTTCTTGCAAACCAACCCTTTTTTTAGGAATTTCCCTTAAAAAGAGGCTTTTCTCGCTGAATTCAGAGAAAACTCCAGAGATCGCTGAAGAAAGCTTCCTCCCCAGCCGACCAGCTCCCTGTTGATTGAGATATTCCAGATCCTTGAACTACTTCTTCCCCTCCTTCCTGAGGCAACCAATCTAAATTTTTTGGATTCAATATTTTCTTTACCCATCTTGAACACATGGCCATACCATTGCAGACTCCTTTGTTGAATGGTTTCCAATTACATCTTTCTGTACTTCCATCATCTCTCTTCTCACTTCATTTCTTACCCATACCCGCTGGAACGTTCTAGATATTCGATGCTAAAAGTTCATGTCAGTCTGCTTTGTTTCTCAGTAATATGTGTCCATGTTTTCTCATTCCTCACAACTTAATGCTTTGTACTGTGGTAGTTCTGTAAATGTGTTTTTTTCATATCTTTAAGGACGGGGAACTTTAAGCACTGAATTATGCAGGCTAATTGTACGATGAACCTCGCTTATTTTTCTCATTACTTCTTTGCTTGAGGAGCAGTCTAGTTCAACGGTAGAATCAAAATAATTATTTGTAATAAAAAGAAAGTAAATACAATTAAATAAATAAAAAAAAACATTCTACGGCATGGAAGTTCCGTCTGCCGGAGAGTTAGCGCAAAATTAATAAAGCAAAATAAGCACTACATAGACAGACAGTAGAAAAATTAAATTAGACAGAAAAATAAATAAATAAATAATAATAATAATAATAATAATAAATAAAAATTAACAGCATAAAAAAAAATAAAAATAATAATAATAAAAAATGAAAAAGAAATAAAACAGAATATCTGATTCATGCTAATCTAAAGAAAATTATATAATACATACTTTGAAAAAAGAAAAGTAAAATACATTCATAAATAAATAGAATAGAAAATAAAAGAAAATTATAGTACTCTGGAAAAAGCAAAGAAAATACATAAATAAATAAAATAGAAAATGAGAAATGCCTACAAGATGGCAAAAATAAAAACATAAAGAATTTAATATAAATATTGAAGTTAATATATTTGAAAAAAATTCACACAAGCCTTGAAGGCAATAATACTATGATGGCCAAATCATACGACGGCGATAATGCCGAGCCAGTCGCGCAAAGTCGATTAAACGTCTGCAATCAATCTCAGAAGAGGCGTTTAGAAAGGGTATCAGCGCAGATGCAGGAAAAGGGCTAAAGCCAAGGCACCGCACCCGCAGTTCGCTAAGGGCAGTACACTCGCACAGAAAATGATGCAAATCCTCCCTCACAATCGGGGCACAAAGAGGGCAGTTAGAATTAGGACGGTCAAGCCATGGGGTGAAATTTAAATGTAAAAGCTCACATCTGAGCTTAAATAACCATTTCAAATCGTACAGATTAAGAGCTAAATGGCACTTAGCCTCAAGACAGAAAAGTTTAACATCGTAATTGAGTTCTTTATACAAGAGAAACCTGTCAGAATCCTGAGCAAGCCGTACACATTGTTCTGTATGCCGAACCTTAATAGTATTTAACAAAGACCTGAGCTGCCCTTATTTGTTTAAGTTCAATAATAATTTATGCTGATTTGTTGAACAAGTGTGCAAAACAAGTGCTGACTTGGAAAGTTCTGTAACGCTTTAAAAAAAATCTCTCTGTTCTCAGAATAGTTTCAAATTGCAACTGATTCCAAAGAGTTCTAGAAGAGCTCTAGAATGTTGTTAAACGATTCCGAGGTAAGATGGTAGGACTAGTAAATGAGATAACTTCAATGGATTAGCTTCTCGCTTCATCAATCTCTCCTTAATCTAACTCTGCTTACCTTCTCCTCTTGATGTGTTTCTTAAACACTTGTTCAACTAATTCTGGACTCTACATTTTCCTTTCTCTGATCACTTCGAACTCAAAAAGAAATTAGGCCTTTGGCCCAAATCGCTTGCTTCTACTAAGTCCTCCATTTTTGTAAAAAATCTTTTATCGTTTTATTATTAAATTTTTGGGTTTAGCGACCTTCTTCCATCTTTTGGGAAATTTCTAATTTATCGTCATTTTCAAGGAGATTAAAATGTCCCCAACAGATACGTACAGAGACGTAAATATTTTTGCTGTAGGAAGTACCTACAGCAAAAATATTTACGTCTCTGCTGCTTCATCGATTAGATAACTTTGTAAAACAAAATAAACTTCTTAGGGAATTTAAATCTGGATTTGACAGATAATATACGAATATAATATCGTATTTGTTTTTGTTTTTTTAATTTAATTCTATTGAAGATGCCAGAAAAAGGCTAAAGAATGTGAAGGCATTCCTATGATTTAAATGCATTGGCATTTCTTCAAAATTTATGTAAATTGGAATGCACTCATTAGTATTTTGACTAGAGTATTTTTTTCTCATTGTTGCTGCAAATATGTTTCACAAATGTTTAGTTAGCTAAAAATCCGCAAAATATTGTCAATTTCGATTTCATGATATTTACAAATACTTTTTTCTAAAATAGCTTTAATGTTTTGCACTTGTAAAATTAATAAAAGAAGGAAAGCTTTATGTTTTCTGTAAGCTCGTCTACTTTATCTGCCGAGAAGTTTATTTTCGGTTGTCATCACTTGTAAATGCTTCTTACTGCCAACAATAATAAAGAATACATTTATGTATTTATACTTTTTTTTCTTGTTCGATATAAAGTTTCTGATGTCACAAGTTTCCGTTTATATGACATTTAGCAACCCTTTCTTTTACATGTTTATCCTAATGTTGAATTGTCATGTTTTTTATTCTTGTGTTTTATTGTGAAAATTTTCTTACAGGACGTTTGTTTAAAAAGATCTTAGTTTTAATATAAATAAAAATAATTGTCTGGAGTCGACCTATTATTACTACTGTCTCCTTCCCGAATAACGTAATAATCTGGAAGTGAATATACAACACTATTCTTAACAGAACCTTCTACATTGTGGACAATGTTGTCTTTGTCGATAGATCGCTGCTACAAAGGGAGTACGTAAGAAATTGGAGCAATAGGAATTTTCATAGGCGCTGAGTTGACGTTTCAGTCAGTCGGAATTAAAGAAAAGTTTAATGCTGATAAAGGACATTTGAGGCGTGATACTGACGATTTAATGGTGAAGTATCATCAGTATTATCAAAACTGGCGGTGGCGATTTATTTTGTTTTAACTGAAGAAAGAGTGGCGCTCGAGTCCTAAGAAACCAACAACTTTGTTTTAAAGCAAACCGCGAGGAGGTTAAAATGTTTGTCAACCTGGCTTCAGCCATTAACCTATTTGCAGCCTTTCTCCTCTAGCATCGCTCAGTAATGATCAGTCCAAATTATTATTGATTAATAGCAGATAATTAATTACTAATAACATCAATTAATATATATTATCTTAATTGTAATCAGTCTATAACTGAAGTACTGCTATTGTTACAGATCAAGCAAAGAAAATAAATTTAATACTTTAAAATTAATTAAAAAATTACTACATTAGGATGGATAAAGAATAAACATATAAAAGCCTCAAATAAATATATACTTTGCTTAGCCAAGGATTCATCACGATACTTAAAGCGTAATTCCATTCAAAATTTGGTTCATAATTGGTCATGTCTTAAGTTACAAGAAGAAGTACGTTCGACAACGACCAGAAAAGTCTTTATTTCAAAAACATTTTATTGGTGCTCTACGGTTCGGATACCATTGGTGCCATTCATCAGGAGCTTCTGAAAATGTATATAGTGCTGTGGATATGTGGATACATGTCTTGCAGTGGGCAATCGCTTACGTCTGTGATTGCCAACATACTGATGAACGATTTAATTGGCTCTATCCTTTCTTCATAACTCAATTTTCTACATCTTTGTTGACTACTTCGTTGCTTTTAAAGGCCATCCATTTCACTAAGAAGTCAATTTAAAAAAAATATCTGGATGCAAACTGTTCCCTTAATGATCCCATTTTTCTTCAAAGGAATAACAGACATAATTCTTATCCCATCCAACTTATTGAAAAACTTTTCGAAACATTGGCAATGCTTCTTAAACTCAGACCGCTTAGAACAGAACCTTTCATTTCGCTACTGTAAATCCCATCTCCCACAAAATCGAAAATATCCTGCATACTCGCTTCATTCTTACAAACTCTAAGAAATATTTCTCAAGACTCAGTTTCTCATAAGAAAAAAGAAACATACGGTTTTCTAATTCGAAAGCACCACACTCACATGTAGCTCTTGTTGAACAGGAGAATCCTGACAATTTTTCGAAAAAGACTTAGAAAATATAAACTAGACATTTTATTAACTAGCAAAATGGTAGGATAACTGACAAAATACACAATGTGACATTCGTTCTTTTCCAACAATCATTCCACGTAACCACAACCTTAACCAAACGTCTTCTAGCCGAATCCCTACAAATTCACCTCCATCCTAACCCCGTGAACTTCTAAATAAGACATCTCATCGACTTGCACTAATATTTTCTAGATTCTACATAAAAATAAAACAAATTCAATTGCAATTTGAATTTGCTCGTTCTCTATCTGTGCATTTCTAATATCCTTCTCGACTCTTCAGTTAAATAAAACTAACGATCCACCATCCATCATCTCTCTAGTTGAGTGCATTGTGGTAACGAACAGAACTTCTCAATTCCCAAGGTATCTAATATTTTTTCATTTCATTTTAATTAATTCTGTGGCTTGGTGCAAGAAGTGCATGTCAGATTTTGGTAAAATCTTGCAAGGAGTGCCGAAGTCAATTTCAAAGTAGTAACTGAGTTACTAAAACTCACTAGTGCCAATGTCAAAATTTAGCATCAATATTTCCCCCCTCCAGGTAAACCAAAGAGGACTTTCACTCGTAATCCTTTTTTTGACATTGGCACTTCTTGCACCAAGCCACAGAATTATAATTTTGAAATTATACTCTTTAAATTATTCCGTCTCTGTTTAGTTTTTAATTGTAATTATATTTTTCGAGAAAATTGTTGTTTGATTTTTTTATCACCAGCAAATTCTGTTATCGATTACCAAAAGCTCCTGATGAAGTGATGAACTTGTGCTCTGATTCCAAATTGAGTTTACATAACTTGAGATTTAACTACTCTGAATAACATAATTAAAAACCAGATTTGGTTAGGAAAATCAAGCATGAGTTTGTAATATTGCAGTATACTGCAGACTATGTGTGATTACAAATTCCTAAATGTAAACGTCGTCTCTGCGAGTACAAGTTTTCTAATTGAATATCCTGCAGCGGCGAACATCAATGATGTTTGATGATGCACTATGGGATTTTATGATTATTTGATGATGTAGTAATTACGAATGGTGAACGCGACTTTTAATGATTTTTGCAATCAACTGATTTCATAGGAATATTTTAAGTAAATATTACTTTATAGTTTCATAAGTTTTCGTATCTTGAAAATAGTTTTGTAAAATATTTTATAATATGAGGTTTATTTATTAACAATTTGGGTTCATTACGTTTAATATCTATTCTCTTGATTTGTTTTAATTGAAAAATTATTTAGTTGTTATTAGGTCTACCTAAAAATAATTACTTTTTTAGAATTTGAAATAACTCTGGAGCGAAATTCTCGCAAGACTTACAATTACCAAAGTTTTAGTGACAATTTTCCTACAAATCTTCTGCAAATTCGGTATTTTCGCAACCTATTTATTCGCTAATATCTTTATTACATAATAAAATCGTAATGGCATCTAAGGAGAGAGAGAGAGAGAGAGACCTTACACTCGTCTCTCTTGGTACCTCCAAAAATAAATTTTTACGGAAAATACAATAGTTTCAAACAAAATTGTAAGGTCCTCTTTTTAAACAATTTTGGGTACGCAATGTCTTAACTTAGTCTTTTATAACCGTAAATATGTTTATTTCTATCAATTTCATTTACAACAATACGATTTCAGAAAATTTTAAGTCATACTTTGGTTACGTGCAAACTTGAACAATTACTGTATGCTACTTTATGAATAAATTTTTCTTAATTTTTCCGCATCAAGCTCCAATTTTCTCGTGGTAAATAATTTATTTATACGGAGTTAAATAAACGGGTTATTTGGAGAGAGCTGCAAAGAAACATCAAAGCTCTAGAAAGCTTCAAGTTCTAGGAAAAGATGGCTCAAATTTCTACAGTAAACTTAATAGATGAGCAAATAATTTTGTAATTGTGAGACAATAAAAACGTAAAAACGCTCTTTGGTACTTTAAAAGGCTTAGGGTTAAGTCGAGTGAGATGGCCACCATTTTATTTTGCAAAATTTTGGTAAGGGCTAGGTTTATTTTATTATTATTTTTTGTAACCTCATGCACTCACAAACATAAGATAAGGAAAAAATTTCAGAAAAAATGCTAAGGGAAACATTTTTTTATTCTTACAAAAAAAAAATAGAAGTCGGCCATCTATCCCCACTGGGTTGGGTGAGTTGGCCAATGTAACTTGGGAGTGATGGCCACATATTGTAAATGAAATTGCATTAGTAAAACGTAAAAATAACAGAAAAAAATGAATGGTTACGTAATATTTACTTATTATTCTTCTTTTTAAATGCGCTTTTACTTCAATTTTGGCAAGTGTATGCAAAAGAAGAGCGATTTTCGTGGAACCACTTCCGGCATATTATGCATTCCAACCAATCTTTTTTTTCTGGTCTTGTTCTAGCTTTCCCCATATCCTGTACATTCAGTTTCATCGATTTCTAAAATGGCATCACTTTCCTCTTCAAATTCGATTCCTGTTTCGTCCTCTTCATCGGAACTTGGGGAAGGTGAGCATTTTCTTTTTCGGACAATCCTTTCTTTCAGAATTGTCTCTTTGGGGATGGTATTTCTTTTTGATTTGGATTTCTTTGCAACTCTGTTTTTCACAACAGCAATGTGCTCGGGTGAAGTTAATAAAGTGGCAACAGACTTGGCTCGTTTTCTTGCAGAGACTACAGTTTGGGTGTGGGGTTAATACGATTTCAATTTTTTTTCAGTATAATTTCCGCGGTTAGTGTTCTGTCTTTTATGCTGAGTTGGTATTTTTCTGCAGTGAATTGGAAACTGTAATCAAACTATAACAAATAAAAAAGTAAAAATAATTGGCCATCTATCCCGAATGTTAGGAAGAGATGGCCATCATGATAAACAAAACACAACGCATAATTTTTGACAGTTTTAGAAGTTAGGATTCATTAATGTATACTGCACTTTCCTAATATGTAAAAAACAACACTTCGCTGCAGCACGCAATACGCAACTATCATAAATTTTTTTGTTGAGACGATAATGTTTTTATTCTCTGAGTTAATTAATAACGTTTTAACACAGACCAAAATGAACTCACTGTAGTCAAACATGATCGTTCATCACTGGAGAAATCACGCAGCGCCGTCGGACGACATTTCGGTTAAATTTCGGATGTTGGCCATCTCACTCGACTTTACCCTACGTAAAATTTATTAATAGTTATTTGTGAGTTTAGTGAGGAAAGTGATTCACTGCCCTTAACCTGAAATAAAGTAATCATCAATTGGAATCAAAATAAATTGGTTACGCCACCTCAGCTTCCGAGGCGTCTACATCTTGTAGAGGTCAGCTCATGGGGGTCAGAGGGTTCTACGAAGAAAGAAGGGGAAAAAGAAACCTCAGTGAACCAAGTGGTGGATCGGGAGTAGAATGTGGGGAAGACGAAAAATGGTAGAAAAAAGATTGGATAAGAAAAAGATAAAAATAAAGAGGAACGGCTTCCGAACCTACAATGTCGGCTCGTTTCATCAGCAACCTAACCTGCTTTATCTGCCTGTAGTGACTATATCAGTGTAACTCGTCATTGGGAAATAATAAAGGGGCTAAATAAAGGTTATTATTGATGTGTACACTTTTACCACAGAAAAGAACATCCTTTTAGCATAAAATAAAAAAGTAAACCTATTTATTGTAACAAAAAAGAATATGGTATAGAAATAAAAGGAAACTTATCCCCATTTCAAATACTAACTAAAACAAACAAGTGTTCTCGTAATTTTACGCAAGTCAAATTCTTTTAATTTTTATTACCAATTATTACAACTCTGCCTTGGCCTGGTTGATAATCATTGCCTTTGTTTTACTATAAATTGGGTTAGATCGCCCATTGGTAGTTTTTCCCCTTTTATTAAACAAAGTTCTTTCCGTTCTAGAACTTCTCCGTTCTCTTATCGGCAACTGTCAAGTCAGCCGAGAGGAAGTCGAATTCTTTCTAAGCGTATCCTTGTTAATCCTTTAATTTCGAACACTCAGCAACTGGGTACACCTACCTAGCGTCAGTCTTACCTTCTACACACTGTTACCTTACTTAACCTTTCTCTTAGAGGTGTCCTTGTCACTCTTCAGCCCTCCTCTCCTGTTCTCCTGGGTTTCTTCTCTTCCGGTAACCTTCTAGTCCCTTGCCAGTTCCAAATCCTTCTCTTTTTTTTTGTAATCTTAAGAGCGGCAAGTGAGTTCATGTTGTAAAGAAGTAATTTCTGCTGCCGTAACCATTTGTTAAAGACCGATTTTCTGAACGAACCAGGAAAATTAATTATATTAAATTCTTGGCATCAAGAATCAAGAACAGTATCATATTCTCGTAGTAGGTTCCCGTAACAAATCTTTTGTGAAGTGATGTTCCCAAAGTATTGCATAACTTTATTGTTACTTTCGTAAGAAGCGATGTATCAGTTACCACTAAGTAATATAATCCAGTGCCCAATGAATAGTGATTGTTCATCTCTTCATCATCTTAATTAATTTCTACGGAACCAGTTTAAAGGGACTTATTTTAAGAAAAAATTAAAGGTTTTGGAAAACATAATTAGGGCGAGAAATCTAATCCTTTCATGGGAAATGATGTAATAATAATAAAGCCTTTTATTTTTAGAAAAAAACAAAAAACAGTAACTACAAAAGAAATTTCATTCTTTGAACATGATAAATGAAAGACATACACTGGGTCCAAAAAACCATCCATGGAATTGTAGCCTACAATAATATAGTTAATCATCTCAAAAATTGCTTTAATTTAATTATAATTTAAAATCACAAATATATTACCGAATATATTGTAATATACTATTATTTATTGGAATTTGATTGAAATAGGTAATTGTGACGGAAATTCCAAGCATATTTACAAAAATTTATATGTAATTGGTTTCCATTTACGATAACCATTTAGATATTGTAAAGTTTTTCCAAATAACTTTACTTACACAACTAGTGCCTGCCACTAGTTATTTTAATAATATGTGGGTTTGTTTAAATAATAAAACTCGCTAAAGTTGTAAGTAATAACCTGATTTATTAACACGTTAACATTACTCACATTAACATTTACTAGCAACTAACGCTATTCATTACAGTCACCATTTACAACAGTCACAACAGTTTACTGTTACTTATTCACTACGTAACGCCACAAAACTGTTCCACGACTGACCCCTGGTCCACACTGCACCGAATTGCGCTAGACTCAACCGCACTAGCAAAGCTCTACTCACGAACTGACTACCTGCCCAACTGGCTAACACTGAAGCACTCCGTAACACTGACTCTCTCAAAACTATCACTTCCAAAGTGTCTCCCAAAACTGTCTCTCAAAGACTCACTCAAAACTAACTGATTAACACTCGTTAAGAACTCCTTAAAACTGCTTAAAAACTGACTTCTCCAGCTGTGTCGGCCTCCTTTTAACTGCGTGCCTCCCTCCAACTGGGACTGCCCTCCTCCAACTCTCTGAGCATAAGTTTCCACGCCCTCCTGACGTCCATTGGCTGGAGAAAACATACTGCCACCACCTCAGCTGTGAGCCGCCTCCTCCCATTCTCCGTCTCTCTCCAACTCCGTCTGTCTCACTCTCACCTGTCAATCACTGGCTGGGAAACACATATGCCACCACCCCAACTGAGGCCTTTCTCTTAGCTGGCTTTTACACAGGTCACTAACTCCTTGAACAATCTAGCCCTTTCCTTTCTAGTTCAGGTACAGACCGGCCCTTTTGTCTACACAGTGGTGGCCTGATACCGACTTTGGTCGCTTAACCCCTAGAACAATCTAGGCCTTTCTTCTCTGCCACAGGTAAATACCGCCCCTTTTGTTTATGCAGTGGCGGCCTGTTACTGACTTTGGTCGTTCAACCTCTGGAACAATCTAGGCCTTTCTTCTCCGCCCAGGTCAACTTCGTTACAATATGTTATTTCCTGCTCTTTTGTGAGAAAAAGCGAATGCAAAACTCTTTATGTGCCGGGCATTCAGCGAGAAAATGATAAGTATTCTCTGGCAAGGACATATCGCACAAAGAACAGAGGGAACCTTTAGCATCTCTAAAAAAATCTATAATTAAGATACATAAGGTCGCCTCTCGCTTTCATAATCCAGGAGATCTGATCTAAAGAGTACTCATTGATCATAAACTTATTTTCTCCTAAATCATAGCTCAGTTACTTGTACAGTCTTCCAGAAGAGGAGTTTCTAGCATTAATAACGGAATTTTGCTTAAAGTTATATTACTTTTTATCACTTTTGTGAAATCTACAATTCAAATTAATTATACATTCCAAATCAAAATTAGCTAAATTAAAATTGGGATCATATTTCTGGAAAAGTATTTTCAAATTTTTAACCAAAGACAAGTTTCTTTTAATCAATTCATTCGACAGTATTTTGGGATATCTACCATTTTCCATTGTTGCCATTTTCCTAATATATTTAAAATGTAGTCTAAGTGCGTGTAAAAATGGAGATTCAGAATCTATTTCTAAGCCTAATATGTAAGTTGGGGTATTCTGAGGCAAACTACTTTAAAAAAAAAAAACGTTCAAATTTATAAACCTTATCAGATTCTTTCCAACCCCAAATTTGAGCTTCATAACTTAAAGTAGATCTAAATACAGAATTATAAACAGCTTGGAGGAGTAAGATATATTTTCATTATTAAGAAAACCATTCCAAACGGATTGTAAATCAGCTTTAGCCTTTGTTACCCTTTCATTGAAATGTTTGCTCAACGCAAGTGTAGGAGTCAGCGTGACACCAAGGTACCTGTAATTGTTCACTATTTCGATCTCCTCACCATTCAACCACCATTTTTCAGTTTTTGCTCTTCTACCCTCTTTAGAAAATATTATAATTTTCAATTATTGTAAATTTATTTTTAGATTCTAAAATTTACAATATTTCGCATCTGAATTGATAATTCTTTTCATATCTGTAGGAGAGGATGATAATAAAACTATATCATCCTTGATACCATCTCCTGCAAGGTGGTCCTCCAGATCATTTATGAAAAGGGAAAACTCTGCTTAACTTCCATACTTATTTCAAATTCATTAGTAAGACCCCCTTGCACCAAACAGAACAGAACGTACCTTCCAGTAATTCCTTTATAGCCTGTATAAATTTGGAGGAGATGGGAAATGATGTAGTTGATCTAAGTTTAAAAAGATGTATGGTAGAAAATCAGGGCGAGCTGTAAGGGGTCTATAGAACATGCACTTGTCCTGGGTACAGGCTACGTGACTCAGAATCCTCCTCATGTCCACAATAGAGGGCTAACCAACATATCTATTAGCGTGAACAAGCTGCACAGTACTAGAATTCTGTTCAATCCGAACGTAGATCAGAAAAAGGTCAGCTAATAAAAAAAGGCTCTAGATAAAGGCAATAGTCCGAGGACAATAAACTAGCCTATTTATCATCCTGATTGGCCACCCCTACTTTGTTTCTCTTTATTCGTATGAATCAGTTTTGAGTGGGATGTGTAAATAAAAACTTAGTATTACAGTGGTTTGTTTTGCCCCAGGTCTGTGTGCGCCCTCTAGTTTTTCGTAAGCGCTTTGCAATGATTGAACAGGAGCGGCTAATAAAAAGCAGCAAACGTTTGCTTGTTTATCGTCAGCCATAACGTGGGGTTGTACAAATCTGTAAGTGTTTAAACTCTTTTGTAGAAACATGTGAGGCAAACCATTGGTTCAACGCACTTCTGGGTTCTTTTAGCTTTGTTAAGGGAATTATTTCGTAAAACAATTACAACATAAACTGACACATCATAAAGTAGATACATGCGAGGTCTGTAAATTAAGTAATGAGACTGATTTTTTAAAAAAAATTTATTCAAAAAGAATTACAATTCTACAATTACAATACAATTGTAATACAATACAATACAATTGTAATACAATACAATACAATTGTAATACAATACAATACAATTGTAATACAATACAATACAATTGTAATACAATACAATACAATTGTAATACAATACAATACAATTGTAATACAATACAATACAATTGTAATACAATACAATTGTCGCCTTCAAAATAACATCCTTCTGAAGCCACACAGCGCTGGAGACGTTTCTTCCACTCCTCATAGCAGTGCTCGAACTCCGATACTGGAATAGCCTTCAGCTGGTCGGTTACATGTTTTCGACTGTCCCAAAATGAGTTCCCTTGAGGTGATTTTTCAACTTCGGGAAGAGAAAAAAGTCACAAGGACTCAAGTCAGGCGAATAAGGAGGCTGAGGAGCCACAGGAATGTTTTTACTGGCAAAAAACTCGTTTATTGAAATTGCTGTGGGACAAGGAGAATTATCGTGATGCAACACCCACTTGTTCTTGAAGTTTGGTCTCACACGAATGACAAGAATTCTCACACGAAGAAAAACAAAGTACGCTGTGTGTTAACTAGATGCATTGCAACCACCAATTTAAACTTAAAATCTAAAGCATCCTAAACGCGCCCCAGTGATTTAGCTCCCTGTTTTGCACCATAAATGCTAAAATCTAGGAATGATTGCTGCGTTGTAATTTTCAACGTATTCCTGTTAGTGTGCAGGACGCGCTACTGCGTTAGCAACAGTTTGCTGCGTCTGTGATCTCTTCCGTTCTATTCCCTCTTCATTTAATATTTCATTTAGGATTTATTGATGTAATCACCAGAAATGTATTTTTTATCTTCATACACATTACATTTTCATAATTTATTTTTATAATTTACTAATTAATACTTCCTCCTTGTTACCGTATTTTATTTTGGAAGGCCCTCTTTTTAAGAAACAAATTAGAATAATTAGCTGCTAATTAATAATTTTTATTTTCACAGAATTATATTTTCAAACTTAAAAAAGTTGACTAAAATTTTTAATTTTATTAACGTGGTTCCTAAAGGGCTTCTTTTAGATTATTTTGTCAGTGGCGGGCCATTGATTCCTAACAAAGGTATTCAGTTTGCATCAAAATCGGCTGTTCAACGACCATAATTGGGTGTCTTTTGATCTTTCTTAAAGGTTACTATTTAAACGACCTCTTGCTCATTGAATATTTCTAAACGTCCGGTTCTCCTTCATAACCAGGTGGTTCAGAGGCCTTTTACCAATTACACTTCAGGTTGAGAGCGACCGTCAAGGGTGTACTGTACTAACTTCCACGATTTGCCACACCACAGTCAATCTACCAAGTTTTGATTTCACTTTTGAAGTTAAACACAAAACTTCCACGATAGCTTTCGGAACAATCTGAAACTGTTTGCAATTATTCATTATTTATCTTTTTGAGATCGTACTATGAGCAAAACTCTCTTCTATGAAATCGCACCTTCGGGGGAAACGATTTTCCTCAAATTTGAAATCTCAGCAATACTTTTACTTGTATTTATTGTACAAGCCTCATAACAGTATTCCCTCTTTGTTTTTATGAACTAATATTTTAGTTGGACCAAAGTAATTGGGACTTGAAATGCACTCAGGATTACTTTTATGGGAAAAATGCGAATGGAACGAAAAATGAACGAATAAAAAACAGTTCTTTGGCTTTATCACAACCCTAATTTATTGTTTATTTTCCCAGCGAAATGCAGTTTTCTTTAGATTTTAAAGATATATGTCGACCTGTTTAGGGAATGCTACGAAACCAAACTGTTGCGACCTAAAATATCATCCTTGGTTTCCGTATGACTGTTAGTCTCAGAATGGGGGTGCCTGTAAAGTGTAAAAAATTGAGCCACAACTGATGGAATAGTCTTCGTGTATATACTAGCTGGTTAACTGCCTTCTTTGGCCTCTGGAAGAAAACTTAAGGTTATAGGAGGGGTACAAATATTTTTTGCCTTTTGACTCTTGTCAGTGGTACTAAAACTGCATCATACTACTTTTTTCATTATTATCAATTACTTACTGAATTCCTATTTCAAATTCTCTCAGCTTTTCTTCTGATTCTTCTACCTTTAGATGAGGTAATTTTATGTAATCTAATGTGATGTTTCCAAGGTTGGCTCAAACTCAGCAGCGAAGACCAACATGTGTATTTAAGCACCTTTCTGAAATCAGAGAAAGGCTTGTCACAACTTGCATCCAATCAATCATTTCAATCCGATTCCCATCGCGATTTTAAGAACTAGACGGTACCCATCAAGAATGGTTGAAAACGCCTAGGATTTTGTTTTATGTAACTAAACTGAGTACGACCGTTTTCAATTAAAATGTAAAGAAATTAGTTTCTGACAAATGTTTCTAAGTTTTATAAAAGCGCAATTGGAACCTGTTGAGTTACATAACTACTTTTAACTGGCTTTTCTAAACTTCCCTTCTCCTCATCCTCTTCCTTCACCTTCTCCTCTGTGTTGTGTTTAACGTATTTTTAAATGCCTTACAAAGAAATGTTTGCGCTGATTGTCGCTGAGCTTCCATTGTTCATTTAATATATAACATTTTAATCATTTTTTTAATAAAGATATTTTTTGTAAATACACATTATTTTAAACATTTTTTTTTATTTTTTTCATTTTGATTTAGCTAAAGAAATGTTCGTTTAATTATGGTAAATCGTGCATATTTCAGGAGATGTTGCAAGTATTCGGGTGGCACTGGCCTGTCTTCTACCATCACGTGAATATTTATATAAATTTCATTTTGGTTGTGCAATTAACGCTTTAAAAATATTGCAAACAACGTTTTGTCAAGTTTTAAATTTACTAACTTTTATTTGCTTATCTAAGAATCACAACATGTATTCATTTTTTATTTTTATATTCATTTTTTTTCCTACTAGGTTTAATAATGGACCCACTGAACATATTGTTAAAGGAATTTCAGAACAATTTATTTATGGGGAGTAAATTTAACTAAAGTAAAGTAAAGTAATCGCCTATTTTTTCAGGCGGGGCTTAACGTCCAACTACCAATATAGGTATCGTAGACGGAGGCGACTAGAAACATACTTTACTGTAAATCTTTTTTATTAAACATTAAATAAAATCCAAGGCCTAAGACCGGGAATCGAACCCAGTACCACAATACATATTAGCTAAAATTCATCTAAAAATATAGAAATACCTTTTATCTAGCTAGAGCTGGTGTTTCCTTGGTCCTCTTCTTTACTTCTTATATTCAGCAGATACACCTCAACTCCCAAATGGCCATTCTCTTCACCTTTGCTGACGATTCTGCAATCTTATCTCCTCATTCCTAGCCTCTTACTGCTACTCGGGCTCTTCAAACACACATCAACCACTTACAGGACTGGCTTATCAAATGGCAAATCAAAACTAAGGCTACGAAATCAAAATTTATAGTATTTACTCTTAGACGGAAAGTCCTACCTCCCATCTTCATGAACCAAGCTCTTATACCAACTGTGGACAAAGTACGCTACCTTGGACTGTACCTAGACAAACGGTTGACAAGGAATCTCCATACTAAACTGAAAAGACAACTACCCAATGCTACAAACGATCTAAACTCAACCTACAAAACAAAAGACTCATATATCTACTGTTACTGCGACCTATTTGGCCATACGGCATCGAAGTATGGGGATTGACTATGCGTTCTCTCTCTACGCCTCCAGACTTTTGAGTCAAAAATACTACGAAAACTTCTTAACGCTCCATTCTATGTATCTAACCTCACCTTTCGTAATGACCTCAAAATCCCTTTCATTAACGACCTTACTAAAACTCTTTTTCTCAAATTTCATTTCTCTACAGCAGCTCATCCTAATCCTTTAGTTGAACACTAATCTTCTTCCACATTACCAGGTAATGCTCCAAGAAGATTGAAGAGACGATGGCCCCGCGATGTTCTCTCCTCATAAGAGCGGAGTTTTATTACTTATATTCACGATAATCGAGTAACACTTCTCCGATCCGTATTCATGGTATTGTTTTATCTTTATCCCATTTGCTTGTTGCAACATTTGTTGCAGGTGCATATTTCAATAAAAGATGAAAAAAAAATAAAGAAATCCTTTTTAATATATTGTAATATATTTTTATAAATTTATAAAGTAATAGTATTATTTTTTCATGAGGAGCTTAATGTCATTTGCCCTAAAAAATTGTCTTGGCCGGGAGCGGAAACTCATACTTTACGGTTACCATTTTGATAATTACGAGGGTCGTTTGAAAAGTCCGTGCAAAGTCAGAGAGATAGCACTACTGGCGCGTATCGAGGTTATGTTTAGTTAGTAGCATCTCTTGGAAGAACACACACCAAGTTTCAGCCAGATCGGTCTATTTATTCGTGTTTGGCATTCGTTTGAATCGAGGAAGTCGAGTGATTTTCAAAAAATGGAAGAAAAAGAATTTCGTGTGTTGATTAAACACTACTTTATGAAAGGCAAAACGCCTCAGGAGACTAAAGATTAGTTTGATAAACATTATGGTGACTCTGCACCTTCGATTAGAACAGTTTATAAGTGGTTTCAAAATTTTCGGAGTGGCCATATGGACACAAGTGACGCTGAACGTTCTGGACGCCCTGTTGAGGTTACTACTCCAGAAATCATTGATAAAATCCATGATATGGTGATGGATGACAGAAGAGTGAAGGTGCGTGAGATTGCTAGTGCTGTGGGCATCTCGAATGAACGGGTACATAATATTTTGCATCAACATTTGGACATGACAAAGCTATCCGCAAGATGGATGCCGCGATTGCTCACGCTTGACCAAAAACGAAATCGTGTGAAGTGTTGCAAGGACGGTTTGCAGCTTTTCCAGAAGAATCCGCAGGACTTTAAGCGTCGTTTCGTCACTGTGGATGAAACATGGATACATCACTACACTCCTGAGGCCAAAGAACAATCTAAACAATGGGTTACCAAGGGGGAATCTGCGCCAAAAAAGGCGAAGACCGTTCCTTCGGCCGGAAAGATTATGGCGACTGTCTTTTGGGATTCGCAAGGAATAATCCTCATGGACTATCTGGAAAAGGGTAAAACTATTACATGTGCATATTATTCATCGTTATTGGACCGTTTGAAAACCGAGCTGCAAGAAAAACGCCCACGATTGGCCCAGAAAAAAGTCCTTTTTCATCACGACAACGCACCAGCTCACACCTCAGCAGTTGTGGTCGCAAAATTAATGGAAATAGGGTTCCAACTCGTTTCACATCCCCCCTATTCTCCAGACTTGGCTCCCTCGGACTACTATTTGTTCCCTAATATGAAGAAATGGCTGGCGGGAAAAAGATTTTATTCAAACGAGGAGGTGATTGCAGAAACGAATGGCTATTTTTCAGACTTGGACAAATCCTATTATTCGGAAGGGATCAACAAACTAGAGCAGCGTTGGACGAAGTGTATAAGCCTAAAAGGAGACTATGTTGAAAAATAAAAAAGGTTTACCCCAAAAAATAAGGTAGTGTTTATTTTTGCACGGACTTTTCAAACGACCCTCGTAATACTAACATATAGAACTGTTCATCTCCAGTTCAAATATCCGTGGCCATAACCATTGCTCAAAACCTGTTCCTAATTTCTTTTTAATGTATACACTTTTCTAAATCTCGCAGTTAGTTAACAGTTCTTAAATCTTACCTAATCCTCTCTAAAGGCAGACTTCACTTCTGTGTTTAGAACATTTATCTTATTAGTTATTGCAAAAAATAAATGTAAAGTAGAACACTTGGAAGAAATGTTTTCACTATTTCTTGCGGACACCTACTCGCCAAGCTCTTGTGGGCAACACCTGAACAGTTAGTGAAAATCAAACTTCCCCCACTTGTACCATAAATATCAATTTCTAACACATGTGAGTTGGTTTTAATTTAGTTTTCTTCCGACGAATCTCTGTTCTAGCTGGTTATTTTTTCACTCTGTTGCAGTTGATATTATTTAAGATGCTAGAATCCCCTTAGAATTTTACAATTATGACTTTATTTATTAGTTTTGCACATTCGATTTTATTTTAATTTTTTAATGTTGTCCCATTGATTTTTGTTACGTGTATTATTATTTAACTATAACAAACTTTCCTGTTTTCGTGTTATTATTGATTTTTGACTTTTTTTAATTTATAATGTAATTTTCTATTTTTTCAGGCGGGCTTTACGTCCAACTACCAATTAGGTGTCGTGGACGGAGGCGACTAGCAAACATACTTTACTGTAATTTTCTTTCATTAACCATTAAATAAAATCCAGGCCTAAGACCGGGAATCGAACCCAGTACCACAATACATATTAGCTTCGCAGGTCTCGCTTCTAACCGCTCTGCTACCGTGGCGCCTTTGTGTACAATAATTTACTCTTTATTACTAAATATCATAAAAGGTATTTATTTCATCAAGTTTATTACAGTGTAGTTTTAAAGCTTTAGACTTTATTTTAAGGTAGGACAAGAAGTTAAAAATTAATTTTCGAAATTAAGTTCTGCCTGGAAAAGTCAAAAAGAAAATTTGTTAGCCATACACCTCCCCCTCTATCTGTATTTTGTTTTTCTCGTCTATTTTCTTTTGGTCCTTATGCTTCTAAGTGCCTAAACAGATTGCTGTGCCTCTAACCATCCAATCCAGCGTTCTTTATCCGCAGTAACATTCTCATTCTTCTCCTCAAGCGCCTAATATAATCGTGGTATTCCTAAGGGCCGAATACCTTTGGTTCTGACATCCGTCAGTCATCTTATCTAACATTCCTCTTCTCATCTGCACATTTGACCCTACCACTTCAGCGGAAAATGCATCTTAATGTTGCGTTTAGGTGGCCATGCCAGGTACAAATGCTTCTTTGAAATTTTTCAACCTCGAATGCCTTTTTTTAGATTGTTTCAATTTTTCGCTGATTCTTTAATAATTTTAAACATATGAAAACTTCGAGATCTCAGCTTGTAAGGTAAAGTGGTTTATAAAGCAACAACCACAACTCCTCCAATTGAAGCAGTTTCAAGCACCTGCGGACGTTAATAGCCATCATTGGTGAGATGGCCGCAAAAATGGCGGGAAGGATAGCGGCAGGAGATCATAGTTGAACGTACTACTAAAAGTACTGCGCTGATGCGACTGTACACAAAGACTTAAATTAGTAGACTATAAAACTAAATAATAACTAAATAAAATCAGACCAACGGTCGCATATGCCAGCGAAATTGGAGTGCTATCAAAAGAAAGCAAAAGCATGCTTGGGTATAGGAAAGAACAGATCTGTGGAAAGTATAGAAAAAGGAATTGGCGAACGCAAGCTTTTGGGGAAGCCGGACAAGAAACGGCTATCACTTAGAGTGAATGGCTGAAGAAAGACTGTCAAGGCAACATTATGCGTCTAGTCAAGAGATGCAAGAAGGAGGGCGGCCATAGCTTGGATGGCTGAATGATGTCGAAGATGACCTCCGAACGATGGGTATTAGAATATGGCTCCTCGAGGCTCAAGAGCAACGTTATTGAGAAGGCTTAGGTTCAGTTATCTCGAAATTTGGGATATATATATATAATGGCTCCCAAAATTTTCTTTCAAGTTCATCACTCACTCACTCACTCTTCGGCGCTACAGCCCTTGTAGGGCCTTGGCCTCACTCAACACTTTATCCCAGTCGGATCTATCCATTGCTTTCCTTCGCCACTGTCTGACGCGTAGCTTATCCAAGTCCTCCTCCACTTTCTCCAGCCATTTCAATCTCGGCCTCCCTCTAGGTCTACGCCCACCGGGATGACCCTCATAGGCCTTTCGCGGAGCTCTTCCTTCCTCCATCCGGTGTAGGTGTCCCAGCCAACGTAGTCTTCCGATCTTTATACCTTTGACCACATCTGCCTCCTCGTACAGCGCCATCAACTCTGCATTTTTTCTACTTCTGTACGTGCCATTCTCCACTACTGGGCCATAAATTATTCTTAATACTTTCCTTTCCCAGCATCGGAGAGCACGTTCATCAGCTGCCGTAAGAGTCCATGTTTCTGAGCCATAAAGGAGCACAGGTTTTATGATGGTCTTGTATATCACTATCTTGGCCTTTCGGGACACATTTCTATTTCGGAGGGTTGCGCTCAACGCCCACAGACATCTGTTTGCTGCAGCAATTCTATTTATAATGTCTTCTCTTATTTCATTTTTGGACGTTAGCGTAGCTCCTAAATACTTAAAACTTTTCACCCCCTCAAAACTGTGCTGTGAAGCCTGCAGGTTGCCATACCTTCTTGCCCTTCTTGTGGTTACTAAGTACTTCGTCTTGAGCTCATTTACCTTTAGACCAAACGGTGCCGCACCACTTTCCAAATCGGCGAATGCATCCTTTAGAGCTCCAGCAGACCTTGCGATGATAGCTACGTCATCCGCATATGCCAGATATTGGACCGTTCTATTATAGATAGATCCACTTGTACTCGTGGTGCTGTTGTTACGTACGGCCATTTCCAGTACTAAATTAAACAGCACAGGCGACATTGGGTCACCCTGCCTTAGGCCCTGGCTTATAGGGAAGGAACATGACAGCTCCCCTTGCACCATCACCTTAGCAACTGTGTGACTTAAGGTCATTCTAATCAGTCTTATAATTTTAAATGGGACACCCAATACTTTGAGGCAGCTCACAAGTCCCACACGGGATACAGTATCATATGCCATGGCAAAATCCACATACAGCTGGTGGAGGTCTAGATTATTCTCATAGAACTTTTCTAAAATCGATCTCATAGTGAAAATGTGGTCAGTAGTTGACCTTCCTTTACGGAATCCGCACTGGTATTCACCCAAAACCTTTTCAGCACTTATATTTATTCTTTCAGACAGGATACAAGCGAAGATCTTATACACTGTACCCAACAAAGAGATACCTCTGTAGTTCATACAACTTTGCCTTTTACCTTTCTTGAATACGGGGCAAATCAAAGCCGAGTCCCAATCCCTTGGCATTTTCTCTCGTATCCAAACCGAAAGGATTAAATCATACACTTTTTCTTGCAGTAGTTCTCCACCATGCTTTAGCATTTCTACAGAAATTTTATCTTCCCCTGGCGCCTTATTATCTTTCATTGCCGCTAGGGCATAATCAAAATCCTCTCGAGAGGGTGGTTCCGCATCATCATCTAGGGGTATTTCCTCCTGATCCAAATCCGTTTGAACTCTACCGCCATTCAACACCTCGTTGAAATGTTTCATCCACCCATTCAGAACCTCCTCTTTTCCGCTCACCAGCTCTCCAGCCTTGTTCTCAATGTATCCGAGTTTCGGTTGATAACCCCTCTTTATATTCCCTACTTTCTTATAAAACTTTCTACTTCTCTTACTGTCGAAATCACTCTGAATCTCCTCCACCATTCTTTTTTCTGCCTCTCTCTTCTTTCTACGACAAACCAGTCTGGCTCTTGCTCTCATTTCACGATACTCCTGTCCGCTTACTCTTGTTCTCCTAACTAACATTCTCTGCCTTGCATCATTTCTTAATTTTAAAATGTCAGCGACTTCGTCGTCATACCAATCATTTCTTGCCGCTTTCTTTCGCTCTCCTATTACCTCCGCCGCTGCGGTTTGCACTGCTACTTTTATCCTATTCCAAACTGTATCTATTGTGTCATCACTATCCATCGTTGCTCCACTAGAGTTTTCCTGCAAACGTTCGTTTATCTTATTTTCAAATGTATTTCTTACTTGCTCATATTTAAGTTTATTCGTGTCATACATCTTCCTTTTTACACTTTTACTCCGGTTAAGGTTTGCCAATCTCTGTACTACTTTAGCTCTGACCAGAAAATGGTCAGAATCAACATCTGCACCCCTAAAACTCCTTACATCTTGTATGCTGGTAGCATGACGGGAATCAATTAGTACATGGTCGATTTGGTTTCTCGTCATACCGTCTGGCGAGACCCAGGTTTCCAAGTGGATTCTTTTGTGAGGGAAATATGTGCTAGCAACTTTCAAGCTTTTACCGGTGGCGAAATCTATCATTCTGAACCCGTTATCGTTTGTGATCTCATGCCTACTATGGTTTCCAATCACCGGCTTATACATACTTTCGTTACCCACCTTAGCGTTAAAGTCGCCAAGAACAATTTTTAAATCATACCTGGGAATATTATCGTACACTCGTTCCAACTCTGCATAGAAATCTTCCTTCACATCTGCATCTGCATCCTCTGTAGGTGCGTGGACGCTAATTAAGGTCATATTTGAAAACTTTCCTTTTATTCGTAACATACAGATTCTTTCGTTCATATAAATTTCATTTAGAGCCAGGTACATTCCTCTGAAGAACTTAGTCCTCACGAACCTTCTGCGCTTCCACAATTTCACTTTCACATCCGTTCTGTTACATTAACGAATCAGGGTTCACCTCGTGTGTAGATCGAATTCAGTGAAATATTAGGTAATATAATATGTGTATTGCATTTAAGGTTATAAGACCCTTTAGCAAGGAGTTTGCGTTTGAAATATTAGGTAATAAGAAGTTAATGACTAAGTTTGAACGTGAAATGGAGCTCTAGGTTTGAGACATAAATAGGCGCGTTAACTATCTGTTATTACAATGTTTCTACAGTTCTTACTTGTATTGGTTTTGCTTATTCCCACAACCTCTTGTAAATGTAAAGTAAAGTAATCGCCTATTTTTTCAGGCGGGGTTTAACGTCCAACTACCAATTAGGTGCCGTGGACGGAGGCGACTAGCAAACATACTTTGCTGTTTTCTTTCATTAACCATTAAATAAAATCCAAGTCCTAAGACCGTGAATCGAACCCAGTACCACAATACATATTAGCTTCGCGGCACAGCCTCTTGTTAAAATGTTCGTAAGTTGGTATTGGTATTGTTTATTTTGATTTCATTTTGAATCGTCGTTCAAGTAGTCGGCAAAGAATTATAGGAGCACCCTGGAGAGTGGTAACATGAGCTGTTGGCATTTTGGTGGATTCATTTTGATTTTCAACTTTTTTGCTGAAAGCTTACTAAATAAATAAGAGATGCTGCTTTAAAGGTATTTTGTTTGTAAAAATCGGAAACAGGAAACAGTTTTTAATAAAATTGAGCTTCATAATAGGTGTGTTAAGGATTTAAGGATGCAATTTAAAATTGAACCAACTGAAATGTTTTGCCAACCATGTTTTCCATCTCACTCGTACATCCACGTCCTGGAAATTCATGAACTTGCTGTCAGATACATTCTGGCCTAAAAACGAATTTTGTCAAATTATTGAGTGGCACAGATACAATTCGTAGAATATCAAATTTAAATCATTCTATGTAATTTGAGTTTGAAAATGAAAATAACCGCATATTCCAGCAATAAATTTTGAATAAAATTACTGCCAGTAATTTTATTTTATTTTATTTTAATAATTTTTTATTTTATCAATTATTTCCCTTCTGATCGAATTTTCCAAGATACGTCTTTATCCTTTGTTTTTCTTCACGTGGCATATTTAAATATGTAGATTACGTGCATTATGAATCATTCAGAAAAAGATTTCAACATTAAACTCCACTTGTAAATTATCTTTTTAATATCTTATAAAAATTAACAATTGTTTATTTACTCTAAATTTAATTTGTCTAATTCCAGTTCGAGTGGCCATATTAAAATAAAAATAAAAAAATCAGATAAAAAAATAAGATTTAGTTTGGTGATCGTTAAATACTTCAATTTGTTTATTTTGCCTGATTCATTGTTTTCTTACAGTAAATTACTATTAATTTTTCACTTTAATTACAGCCTATGAAAATTGGCTATTTTGGCCAAAAAGGTTTTGTTGTAATAGAAATCATATAAGATAGCAGACATGGCAGGTAATGATAATACGATTTAAAAAAACAGAAAAAAAGGTAGATTTATTTACAGCTAATAATTTAGGAAAAGAAGAGTAAGATTTAGTTTAGTGATTAAAGCATTCCCACTCTGGGGAATACCTGAAGAAGTAGAGGACACATATCGTATAACAAGTATAGATCGGGACTAGCGAGATCCTTGCACAGTATCACCATGTCCCCTAGTTTCCAGCTTTTCTTGCCCCCGTTATCTTGTAATTATTCAGCTTTCTTTAGTTGGATAGTTTCATTTGATCCTTCGGTACCCATCTTCGTTGTGAGAGGTGGTCAGGGAACAATGGTGTTCCGTCCCAAAGTGGAAGTCGTCCTTTTGCGTCATCGAACAGAGAAACTTTTAATGTTCCTATCTTTCTAATTAGGACTAAATCGCAACAAGTAATACCTTTATAACCGGATGTGAGGTATACTTAATGATATAACAACTCATGGACTAGATATGGATTTCCTGTCTGCTAGGGTTACCGACAGCAGTTTGGAGACTGCTTCTGTCACTTGACCAATTGAGTGTGCTTGATTGTGAATTATTCTAACAATTGTGTGCACAAATTCATCGAGTTTATGCTATTAGTGTGTTGTAAAAATTATTGTAAGAATATATAAATGGAAATAAAATATAATTAAGCTCACAGTATGTTCATTAAATAAGAAGTTGGAACAGAAGTTTTCAGGACCGTTAAAAGACTGTTGCCGCCTTTACTTAACGCTGGCTTCTTTGCCAATCTAACTTACCTTGTTGTTTCAACTGTTTGGAACTTTAAGTAACTTTCTAAGTCTTCTTACAAACAAACCTTTTCTTTTTAAGTGACGTACGAAATTCTGTATTGAAATACTAGTCTCAATATACTTATAAAACATTTCTATCTGCAATACTTAATGTTTTCTGTAGTCTCTGAAAAGTTCTTTTAACTGTTTTATGCTTATAAACTAAGCAAAAAAAAAATAGAAATTTCCTTAAAATAACTAAGCCGTCCTTTGTTGTTCAATATAACCCTATTTCTCTTGTGCTAGTTAGTGTAATAAAATTTTTATGACATAATAATTTTCATAATTCCCTAAAAATTGATTATTGATTCCTAATTAAAACGAAATAATGCCAAAAACCATCTCGTAAAACGCCGATATAAAAACTTCAACTCATGAATCTGACATTTATGCAGCTCTCACTTTTTTATTTACTTATATTTATATTTTGGCCTTCTGCAAGCGCAGATTAGCCACAGCTTCCATTTACTGCAGATCTCAATAAATACTGCGTGCAATTTCTTTTCTCTTTTTTTATAAATTCCGTTTTGTTTAAATAATTCAGAGTAATCATAAAAATAGATGCGTCATTCCTTACGTCAGATCTTTTTAGATAAAACCAGGGCTGCCTCAAGGCCTTCGCCATTGTAATCCCTTTGGTTCTATTGTGGCTCCCCTTAATCTAAAGCACACTCTCTAGACCTGTCCTTTTAATCAAACCCTTAATGCTGGAGACCGGCTCTTGGGTAAAGCTCACGGGCATTGGTTTTTCCTCCCTGAGAAGTAACATCCTTAGCCATAAGAGCCCCACGCACTGACACAACGTGTGCAGTGCCGTTTCCTCCTCTTCCTGACAGTACCTGCAAATGCTACATCTGCCAGGCCCATGCGATGCATGTGCTTCCTGAGCCTGCAGTGGCCAGTTAGTAGGCCTACAATCATCCTAATAGCCCTACGGCCTTGTATCACGTCAGTCAAGAAACCGAAAATATTTTTTTTAAAGCTTCTTTATTTTATTTAATTTACATATGTTTTAAGAACTGAAGCTGGTCTATGATTATGAGGAAAGTTCAACCGATTTTTAAGAATTCAAGAAATTATGTTTCCCTTGATTTCCATTTGAGCCTTAGCATTTTAAACAGTAGTTTTTTAAAAAAATTCAAATTAACAAATAATTGCTCTTTCATTATTGACTCCATATTAACAGGCATTAGCTCTAACTGTCGCAAGTGATAAAACTCTCACCAGCTGCTGCGTTATCAGAACTCCCACCACTTGGCTTTCTATCGCTATCACGAACAAATTCTAAGTTCCTTTAGACAATTATACGCAAAGTGACGCAGCCGGGCGAGTCTCGCCAGATGATAGATAGGATTCGTTATTATTGCAGTGGCTTATAGTACTAAATACTCTCCCTTCCTAATTGTACGTCATAAGAGTCTACCTGTAAGCATGAAACCAAGTTGAGCTTCAATAAAAAAATAAGCCTAAACTGCTTTAACCCATAGCTCAAATTCAGCTCAATATATTTTATTTTTACATTTATTTTATTTATTTATTTATTTATTATTCATGTTTATATTTATATTATATTTTGTCTTGAGACAGTGTTCTCTCGTTACAGACAACACTGTCCATCACCGGACAGTGTTGCTGTAAGTAGCTACTAGGTAAAGAAAATCTAAGAGTCAGCAGCTGGATTCGTAGCCAGGATCTCCACGTGGAGATGTTTGATAATAATTAAAATGTTAAACATATAATTAAAAAAAAAGCATATGTATACCAATACTTAATGTTTTTGGCGAATTTGCTGGAAACATTATTAAAACATCTCGACCTGGGTCTAAAACTGTATTTTCGGATAAATATATATTTCGAAAAAATATGAGTCACAAATAGGAGGGTCTGTTTCCTTGGAGTGATTATTGGCTAAGATTAACTGAGGTTTGTCTTGTACATTTTCAGTGCCTACTATAGACATCAAGGGTGGTAATTTCTTTGTAATCTTTTCAGATCTTCCTGTCTATTGTTTACCACATTTCTTTCGGTCAAAAACTAAAATTTAAAATATGCACATTGTTCTATCATACTCAGTAGTATAAGAGAAAATAAAAAATGGAAATAGCGTAATCGTTGGGTAGGATAAATAAAGTATAATCTAAGAAATAATTCTGATAATATTTTACCAGTTTAACTAATGTTTATTTGATAATATAAAGTTAGATAAGAGTCTTATTACAATGTAGTAGAAATATTCATATATTTTCTTTAATCTCCCTTAGCTTCCCTAAGGTCCTGCATCCCTAGAGAACATTATCTTAAAATATAGGCTACAAAATGGCTGCCTAAGCCCCTAACTGATTTTTTACCTTCTTCCTATTATATATTTAGATATTTTTTCTTAGAAATTCCAGTTTGTGTCCTTACAAATATTCCTGGCTTCACAAAGTTTGTGCATGCCTTTCTTACACCACACCAACTCTGCTTTATTCTCCCACACACTACATCTGAAAATATCTGCATGTTATGCTTATATTCATGCTTACAATTTTCATAATTCATTGCCATTAATTTTTTATATTATTAATTGGTGAAATCTCTGGTCATCTCTTCATAAATACATTTCTATTTTGTAAAATTTCTACAAAGGAACAATACCAAATAGGGTACATGGAATTTAATTCTGTTTCATAAGTCGAGAGACCCGTGGAACAAAATATCTCTCTAGGATGAGTTCTATGCAATTAGCAAACTGATTAGCGAACATACTAGAAATTGGATTAACTATTCTCGTGACGTATTTCCTGTAATCAGAGAAACTTCTGCTACCATTGTCAGATACTCGTCGAAACTGAATGTGAGTGTTCCAAATTATAGTTAGTTAATTAATGTCGGAAGTGGTTAGGCCGCGCTGAGTTTGGATTTTTAGCTTCCGACGGAAATATAAAATTCAAGGTCTCCTCAGACAGGAAAAGTGTTTTTTTTCATATTCGTCTGTGTGTGAGTGACTGGGAGTCTGTGCGTACTCCACTTGTACATTTTTGGTGATATGAAAAACGGAAAATAGCAGAAATGGATGAATCTTTCAATGTTTTGTCTTTATTTTGTGAAAACGAGTCCAACGTTTTTCTTTAAACATCTGGAGCACACAGCTCACATAGAGTCTTTAAATTTCATTTGAAAGGTGTCGCCTTGAAAATGCTTCCTAAAGCAGTTCTGAGAAGAGATGGGAAAAGTGTTATTTTAATGCTGCAAACGGCCACATCAACCGTGTTATATGAATAAAAAACTTATATATGAATACAATTTCAAATTTGAAGAAAATATATATAGCTAAAGATATATATCACATAAATTCGCACGAAGCAAGAGTAGACGTGAAGAAATACACGTTAAGCCAAATCTCTATTACGGTGCGTTCGACGTCTATACTAGTTGTGAAAAATATAAAATTGCCATTAACTATAAAAACTCGAAATTTTAAAAAAATACAATAAGAATATTTTTTTTTTTTTTTTTTTTTTGGCGTATCAACAGCTGAGGTCATTAGCGCCCGGAGCTTTTTCCAGTGCACTACCGGCCTCCGGACAGTGTTCTCTCGTTACAGACAACACTGTCCATCACCGGACAGTGAGCTGTAAGAAGCTCCTAGGAAGAGAAAATCTAAGGGTCAGCTGCTGGATTCGAACCCGGGACCTCCGCGTGGGAGTCCAGTATGCTAACCTCATAGCTCTCATAGCTAATCCCTTCCCTCGAATAAGAATATTATTTGGTGAGATGTTTCCTTTATCTTACCAATAGAACTGCCAAGTATTTTATACGGAGGGAAATGGTGGGAGTTAGCTAAATGATAAGCGGTTGGTACATGTTTGGTCTCCGCATTAGAGATTGGGAATTACGCACACTAATAAAAGCTCACAATCCTTGTGCAATGCCGTTTTTACCTTAGATAGAGGTTCAGACCTCATTATGAGCATGATTTCATTTTGCACAGAATTCAAAGCTCTTGCGTCCCTAGTTAACTAGAGCAATGCATACGTAAAGCGGTGCAAAATTTTGAATGAGCACAGAATGCTCTTTAATCTCAAGCCCCAGAAATCGTAGAAAAAGTCGCTTGCAGTGACTATTACGACGTTGTAAACTTGTGGGGTTATTTTGCCCTGCGTTCGTCGTGTATACACGTCATTATCTGATTTTAATTCCGCACACTGTGGGGGGTTTTTAAAAATAAATTCCAAGTTTAACTGGTTAAACCAGTAGTATAATCGTAGACTTAATTCATTGAAGTTGTTTAAGAAGAACTATGAAAGTATTAGAATCTGTCAGCTAGCTAAGACAGGAATAGAGTAGACACAAGTATTTAAACCACTCGTAAGTATATATTTGTTATCCAAAGAACCTCTAATTACCGATCTACATTTTTGGGCTAATATAGATAGCTAATATGCTTAACTAATAATTTTGTAATTCGAATAAATAAAATAAAGTACTAGATCAAAAATCAAACTTATATTACTATTTTTTAATGCCGATACTTCACGCTATGTAGTACCATTTATATTTACTTTAGAATAATAAATTCTTATTTTTCGTTTTTTAAAATCTGTGACGCGGTAAAAAATAAGTTAAAATGAAGTAAAGTAATTCTACATAGTAGTCAGTCACCGGCATTGTTAAATAAGAGTGTAAGATAGTCCTATATTATCGTAAGTCTAATAAGTTGCTATGATGGTTAGATGTGCGGGTAATCTTAAATTTAATTATAATTTACTAATCTATCAGTAAAAATAAATCAGTAAAAATAATCTTGGCCACGATTTAAGACTTTTCATTTGTGATTGAACAAATTAAACGCGACTAATTAACGACTAACGTTAATTGTTTCATTTAGTCGCGTTTACGATTTTACGACTAATTCAATCACGATTAAATGTGACACTTGTAAATTAGTCATGACCGTTTAGTCGCGATAAATTTTATAATCATAACTTTAGTCATGACTAAAAATTTTGCCCAACTCTGGCAGCTATTTCCTGGTTTTGTGAGCATTAGCGTCAGTTTAGGGATAGTTTTCCCACTTTCCATTGGTACTGGCTGCCCTAACACAGACAGCTAATTTTATAATTATCTCTAACCTTGAATGAGAGGAATGGTTGAAGTGAGTGTTTACAATTTACTTCCCAAACTTGGCCAGCGGAAGTTAGCTCTATCTACACAGCTTTATGGGTTTGTTACGAGCTGTAGTAACCGAACTGGGCACGCCCCTAGCCAAACTAATTTTCATTGGGGGTAAGTTCTCAAAGGGAAAAGGGCACCCCCTTTCACTTTCATCAGAGTAATGCATCCTCGCCGCTCCTGACTGAAATGCTCGCCATATGTGTGACGTCTATTTCGTAAAATTTTTTTGTGAGTGTTGTAGAATATCAAATTTCCTTTTGCCATATTGACCCAGTCTAAAAAGGTTTAACCTTTAGGAGTTTATTTAAACATTTTCCTCATTTTGAAGGAGAGGGAATGCAAACAGTCGTGGTGTATTCTTGTTGGCAGTTTTTTTAATTTCTAATTTACCATTTTTTTTTGTTTTTTCTTTTTATTTATTTTTCAGTGGGTAACGCAGAGGGAAGATTGAAGACAAATTAATTAAAGTAACTTTTTCTGCAACCATGTAGGGAAGTTCTCATTACTCAATTAAAATCAGCTGTGTAATGCCCAACTTCCCACACTAGTGGGGAAAAATTCCCATTAGTGTCACTTTCCGCACAAGTGAGTGGAAAAACTTTATTGTGCTTCCTTGATATAAGAAGTTTTGTTATTAACATAAATATTTTCTGTAAAACTCTAATAAGCTTATTTAACGTAACTAAATAATTAAAAAACGAATATTAAAAAATAAAATAAAAATTGAAAGGAATATAGAAATAAAAATAATACTTTAATAAATAATTAGATATTTTTAATTATAACAGTTAAAAAGGTTATAGTGTTACCTTATAGAAATTTAAAATGGATTCTAGTGATGCCTGTTTAGAAAACACTCCTCCATCAATAAAAGAAACAGCAGAAAATGTAATAAGTAATGTAAATAATTGTAATATAACAATAAATGTTTATAATAAATAAATTACTTTTTGTAGACTGTAAAAATGAAATTTTTAATTTTATTAGTTAATAAATGGTTGCAGAAAAAATATAATATTTAACTCTAGTGTAAAGTATTTTCCTCACACTCGGCAATTTGCACTTGCACTCGCATCGCTTCGCTCGCTCGTGCGTGCAAACCCTGCCTCGCGTGAGGAAAAGTACTACTTTCCACACTTGTTAAATAAATAACTATTTACAGCTATTGGAAACTGTTGGGCTTAGAAATTTCTTAATAAATTCCATGATCTGGACTTCATTTAAGGTGTCGAGGCATGATGATTTCCTTTTGCGATTGGGCCAGGGGTCGGCAACCTATTTCAAATAGAGAGCCATTTTTCCTTAAATAATTTTAATAAATCTTACCAAGAGCCGCAAGGATGGTAGTGTAAAAAACTCTGTAGATCATTGGTATTCACAAATTATTATTTTATGATATTCAATAACATTTAAATGTTTTGTATATTTATTTTCGCATATTGCGAAGTAAATAAACAAATAAATAATAACTAAACCTGTGTTTGAATGAAAGTATTATATAATTACGTACTTTATTTTAATATAATTCTATTCAATTTCAAACCCATCACATTTAAAATTCTTTTTGAAAGAATATCTTTACTTTAATAAATGAAATTTTCATTTGTTTCAATCAAATTAAAATGTACAATATATTTTGGACAGACTGAAGAGCCACACAATTTGGATAAAAGAGCCGCATGCGGCTCGCGAGCCGCGGGTTGCCGACCCCTGGACTAGGCGAAAATGATGATCGATTTATTTTTAGCTTTCGTAATGTTGCTTTTCTAAGCGTCTACTATGTAGCTATTTTTTTTTTGTCATAAAAATTGCATTTAAAAAAAGGGTTTTGAAACATCATTTCTCCCTTTTCAACCTTTGATTATGTGTACATGAATTGAAGTCAATCATCAATTCAATTTTTCAAGAATTATAGACAATAAAAGTGAGGGGGGTTTGTAAAAAACTATTTCTTCCCCCCCTCTAAGAAACTAATGTTTTCAGTTTCTCTGAGAGGAAATTAATTTCCCAGAGGATTTTTTATGTTTCCTAGAAGAGGTTAATTTTTTTTTTTTTTTTTTGCAAATATTGCCCAGCCAAATTAACATTTATTGCAGTACTGAGCCATCCTCTTGTATGTTACTGTATTCTAGAGAATAATATTTCGGTTCAACAGAAGTGTCGCATTATTTTCTAAAATGTTACAGAATATTGTTTCTCTAAAAAAGTTTACGTGACATGGCTGGAGGACCTCAAAAGACAGTATTTTACACCATATTTATTGGTTAAATCACATAAATCATCAACCTCAGGCCGTCACAATAAGCAATAATGTTCCTGATACAATGGTGTCTCCAGTGCTTTTTGAATCATTTAACTCAATTATTTTTATAATAATAATTACGCACATTGTTAACTTTTCTGGCATTTAAAAGACCTACTCGAAGTGCACGACTGTTAAACGATTATTTCTTTTTGTTCGCAAATATCTTACAAAAAGGTAATTGCGAATGTGAAATGGGATGCTTCGTTTCAAAGTATATTTTGTTAATGCTAAAATTTGATTAAGTCTAATTGCGCAAGGTGCTTCCAAAGCAGGTACGGTTTAATAAATAAATAGTATTAAATAAATTTATGTTATTGTAGAGGTAATTTTTTTCTTTTTCTTTAGTAGAAAGCATTTTCTTTTATGAATTATGGATGAAGTTGTCCTCTCCTTCAACGCCTTGCCTCTGCAATCTGTAACTTGATGGTCAGCTAGTATTCGTGATGTCGTGTGATGGTGGAAAGTTTCTTACCCTTATAGAACCTTATCTGCCCAGTGTACACTTGTTTTTTATATCTAATGATAGTTTCTAGATGAGAATTATGCAAATTATCAAAACTATTGTTGAACTATACAAAAATTTTTTTTAAAAAAAGGTAATAATTCGGGAGTATAATAACGCTGGCCTATGCCATTTTTTTTTTTTTAACTTGCAATACTTGTTTAAATGTTGGTAGGCCGCTTAAGAGTTAAACCAAAAAAGTGCTCCCCACTCTGCCATCCTTTTAAGAAACTGTTTTTTCTTAGTTTCCCTTAGTTTCTTTGAGAATTTTGGAGGTTCCCAGGAAGTGGTTAATTTTCTTGTAAATATTTTCCAGATAGATTTCACTGCTGAGCCACCATTTGGGTTCAACAAGTGCGTCGCATTACATTTCAGAGATTATACCCAAAAAGAACGTACGGTTTCCGACACGATGTGCCAAAGATTCTATTTCGATATTTGTTATTTTTGAGGTTGTTCAAATTCTCTAGACACAATACTCTTACCGATATTTCTCTTCTAATACTCGATATAGAATACTCTTTTTCCATTGCAATTTTAACACTTTAGTAGGTGTTTTTAATGAATTTCATTTTTGTTTTCTGCTTTCGCTAGATAGTGGGCCCTTTATTTAACTCTTCATCGGGCGCAATAGTTTTGTAACACCATGAGGCGCACCTAATCAAAAAACTTGTTAAGTAGAATGGAACATTAACGTGAATAGAAAAATCACAAAAATCCCTAATTTTGAGGTTCACATTTTTTTTGTAAAAATGCGATAGTTTATTAGCATTATTATCCAAGAAATTCGGTACGTATTGGTGTCCGCTTTGTTCAGAAGGGCGAAAAAATGACCATGAGCCATCTCCGAACGTTTCTGTACACTCTGTATTCCTATTGTCATCAACTACACCTGGCAAACGTAATAAAATATTATGGTTTCCTCGTCTAACACTAGAAATTGGTTTTCTTATTCGAGAATTTGGTTACTTTATCTGAAAAAAAAAAAAAATACTTATGCTACAAAAACACTCATTGCAGAAATAATCAATGAATGAGAAACGGTCTCACTTTGTAAGCGTTTTTGATAAGAAAAATTGAAAAATTTCAATACCCCCAAAAATAACACCATCGGGGGCAACTAATCTGGCAGATTACGCGGACGCTAAGTAACACCACATAACTCGAGAGTAAAACACCGACAGGCCGTTCGGTTAAAAGAAGGGCTATGGCTCATTCTAATAAAATACCTGAGTTTCTATCAATAGAAAAATGTCCTCTTCATCTCACAGATTAAATGCGCCCGATGGAGGGTTAAAGTAAATTTAGCGAGGGAAGTTCAAATTTCAGTTATTCTTAAACAAACTTAAACGTCCTGTTTTGTACACTACTTGCTGTTTGTACTTAATTAGAAAGATTTGATTTTCAATTTAACATTAATCATGCAAAAAAAATAATTTAATATATTATAAATTTATCGTTAAATTCAGTGAAATAAATACAATGTTACATTTAAATACTAGGTTAGCTAGCAATATCTAATAAATATTTGATTAAATTTTTAAAGCGCCTGGCTTGTAATCTTAAAAAAGTTCACCACGATACAATCCGACGACTAATTTATACAATACATATTCATACAATGTTTACGAAATTAAATACACTTTTGGTCAATACACTTTTTGACAGGCCTAGTTAGCCTGAGACTTCTAATTAAGCTGTACGAAACTGTAATTGTCAACTAATTTATTAAAATAACATCAAAACGTAATAATAGAATTAAATAGAAACAGAAAACGAATCAGAGATATTCAATTTATAAGCCTACAACCTAATTTTAGGTGCAGTAATATATTTCTGAAAACCTTCCTGGATTAAATGAGTTGTAGAAAACTAATGCGATTAGTCGAATAACTCTGTCGAAGAATATAGTTAATTCTTTTTACTTTATATTTATTGTTTATTGGTTACTGCTTATTGCTTCTTTTACTACTTAGAGGAATGTTTGGATAAATCATGTCAACTTTTCGAAATCGTTTTCCCTTAAAGTTATCCGTTTTGAGCTTTTCGAGAACGCAAAAGTGGTTTCTAGCCACGTCATTGTGGGGTGTGGGTTTTTGAGCAAAATATCTCAGAAGCAGCGACTATCTGGAATCCGCCTAATTCGCATAGTTTAAAGTGAAAGTAAAATAAAGATTAGCTGGGTAGTGCAGTCTGTTTTTAGAGGCAGGAGCTGGCTGCAGTGAATAAAATTGCGGTGTTGATAAATGATGGGCCAGAAGGAGCAGTGGAGTTGAGAGAGACGGTTTGGTAAGGAGAGGAGGCCGGGTTACCCAAAGTTAGAGAGGATATTACTGCAAGATGGCGGCCATACTACTGACATGGCCATGCACTGGAGGTAAAACAATATTGCGGTTTGGTGGTTGGAGAGCTGCAGACTGGCCTCCATGTTAGAAGATAGTTCGGCACATAGTACAACTATCTGGAGTTAGGCTACCCCGATTTGTGTACCCAGCTGATGCGCCTATTCCCCCATCTTCCCAGATCGTAAAGGACACTTTATAACCTTCCCAGTTTTACTGCGTCTTCCTTCTTCTAACCCTTAGAGAAGTTTTATTCACTTCTTTTACTAAGCCTTTTTCTTGGTACGATTCTTCAAACGTTCTTACTTCTTTTTACTTTTGTTAAGGCTATCTTTTCCTCAGAGAATTTAGAATAGATCTGGTTGGAAATTTACGTTCTAATGTGTATCTACGGGCGAATGAACGGATTATTCAGGAATAATATTAGAAGAAATCATGCATTATACTCTGCCTTCTTCACCGATATTTATCACTGCTGATTTATGGCTAAGTATCGGTTATATTACACTAGCCTAACCATCGCTAAGTATCATAGATCTATGTATACATATACGAGTATACAATAGAATATATACGGACTACCGGAAAGTTCTGTCCGTTTTTGAAATAAAACAAAATACAAATTTTTCTTACCAATAAACTTTATTAAATAATATAATTGCCATTATTATTAATGATACCTTGCCAGCGTGAGGGCATCCCATTTTTGAAAAATGGTTTATCTTTTGATTTGAAAAATTGAACCACTACTTGTTTGATATCTTCTTCATTTTTAAATTTTTTTGCCCTTCAAAAAACTTTGTAATTACAAAAACAAGTGATAGTTGGTGGGTGCCAAGTTCGTGGAATTTGGTGGATGCGACAGAAGTTCCCAGCCTAATTCTGCAATTTTTTGACGAGTCCCCCAAAGCAGCATGTGGCCTGGCATTATCATGATGTGCTTCCTATTGAACATCACCGGCCTCTTTTCTTGGACTGCTGTCATTAGATTATCCAGTTGCCCAAGTATACTTCTCCGAATTGAGCTTTTCGTTCGGTTTTAAAAGCTCATAATGTGTAGGTCTTCGAATGCCCCACCATACACAACATTCTCAGAGTCAAATTTTTTTTAGAGGTGGAAGGGCTAGGTTTTCCGTGTTCACAATAAGCCCTTTTCCTTACGGTGTTTTCTTAGGTAATCCACTTTTCATCGCCAGTTATCATCCGGTTCAAGAAGGGCTCGATTTTGTTCCGAGCAAGCAGAGATGTGCATATGACGACTCGATCATCGAAATTCTTCTGACTTAATTCATGTGGCACCCATCTTGAATATTTCCACACCAATCCTATCTTCCGAATATAGTCCGAAATGGTTTGCTGAACTGAATTAAGTCTTTCTGCGATCTCCAATGTTGTCAGACAAGGATCATGCTCCAACATGGTCTTAACAACATCGTCGTCGATCAAAAATGGTCACCCAGAACGAGGCTTATCAGAAAGGTCGAAATCACCTGTTTCGAATTTTTCGAACTATCTTCTGCATGTCCTATCAGAAAGTGTACCTTCACCAAACATTTCAATAAATTTCTACATGCTTCTATAGCATTTCTTCATGCTTCTATAGCATTTCTTCCTTGTTGAAGTTCGTATAAAATACAGTGGCGTAAATGAACTTTATCAGTAGCCATGGGTACACTATCGCTTCACACATAAGATTAACGTGAATCAACTTTGTTTTAGTTAATTTGCTACGTCAGAATGTATACATTAAGTGATAAAAATAGAGAGCCACGCATGCGCCAAATAAACAGGAGCTTACGCGCCGAAACTTGTGATAGAAACGGACAGAATTTTCCTATTATATATAAAATCATTATTATTTCTTGATACAAATTAACTAAATAAATTCAATGTTTTCTGTTCGAATTCGCGCACCACCACGTATAAAGTACAACTTCTATTTTACATTACCTATGCACTAAACATACTAATAAACCCTTAAGAATGTACTAGTTTTCATTTGCTTAATTTTACAAAAATGTTTTACTGTTTATAGACCATGCAACTTCTCTCAACCAGTCAGCAAATGTCTGACATAAACATAGTTAAAGTTAAATTCTTTTAAAGAATCTGATGAATCAACCTCTGCTGATGGATAAACATCCGAAACGTCTCAAAATTAAAAAAAAACTTGTTTCGGCAAATAAAATCAGCACTGCCTGACCTAAAAACTTTAGCTTAGCTTGCCCATTTTGCTTTATAAAGTGTCACATTTGCAGTAAGTTGTTCATTCGTCTTCTAAAGAAAAAGAAAATATACTTTCCATTTGTTCAGTACTTTTTAGCCATTTTCCTCACTCCAGAATATTAATATTTGTTTCACTGACAATCGGAAAAAGTGTTGATTACTTTTAGACGATAGAGATTGAAAAACTTTTTTATTCTTCTTCGGATTGAATGTACAGTTTTTATATTCACTGATTTCAGTTAGATAATTGCAACTATTGTTGAAAATCCATAGTTTCGAATCTTTAAACTTCAGTTAAGTCGGAAATGTGAATCGCTGCAGCGTTTCAATTAAAAGTAGTAACTAAATGCATGTCTGCTATTGTCCAATTTAATGAATACTTAATTAGAAATTCATGTTTTCATTTGATTTTATTTATTATATTATTATTCATAATTAATATTATGAAATACGATTAGCCTCCCTGATATTCCAATTGGATTCAGTGCTGTACCACCGTTGTCAATACACTTACACGCACATGATATATTTTAAACTTTATAGCAAATTTTAATCGTCATTTCTGCGTGAATTCATAACCATCATCAATTTTTACTCACGCCTACGTAATATTTGTACCTTTCTGATCTTCTTCAGCTTATTTATATTTTCCTTTTTAACTTAATTATGAATACGTCTTTGGTCCTCTCATTCACCTATTAGTAAGAAAAGGTAATGGAAATCGATTTTGAAATTTCACTGGAAATATTTTGAGGCCCTCAGTGCGGCAATGTAGTTTTTAAAAAGTTATCTGTAAATATGTGAATATATCTTTTTTCTGCAACCATGTGGGGAAGTTCTCATTACTCAATTAAAATCAGCTGTGTAATGCCCAACTTCCCACACTAGTGGGGGGAAATTCCCATTAGTGTCACTTTCCGCACAAGTGAGTGGAAAAACTTTATTGTGCTTCCTTGATATAAGAAGTTTTGTTATTAACATAAATATTTTCGGTAAAACTTTAATAAGCTTATTTAACGTAACTAAATAATTAAAAAACGAATATTAAAAAAATAAAATAAAAATTGAAAGGAATATAGAAATAAAAATAACATTTTAATAAATAATTAGATATTTTTAATTATAACAGTTAAAAAGGTTATAGTGTTACCTTATAGAAATTTAAAATGGATTCTAGTGATTCCTGTTTAGAAAACACTCCTCCATCAATAAAAGAAACAGCAGAAAATGTAATAAGTAATGTAAATACGTAAGTAATGTAAATAATTGTAATATAACAATAAATGTTTATAATAAATAAATTACTTTTTGTAGACTGTAAAAATGAAATTTTTAATTTTTTTAGTTAATAAATCAAATGGTTGCAGAAAAAATATAATATTTAACTCGAGTGTCAAGTATTTTCCTCACACTCGGCAATTTGCACTTGCCTCGCGTGAGGAAAAGTACTACTTTCCACACTTGTTAAATAAATAACTATTTATATGCTTGTATATTTTTACTTCTTTAAAAGACGATAATATTTCTCTTTCGATTTTGTCTTCACCTTTAGGGTTTCCTCGATTAGCCTTTCAATTTTCTACTTTTTCCTCATTCCTAATAGCGCCATTTCTTTTTCTGAGGAATTACCGGACTTTAAATATATAATAGGTAATTTTCGCTATGGACAAAACCTGTTTCCGTTTCGCTAGTAACATATATAAGTTGGCGATCCTGGTATGTCTTGTTGCAATTCTGGTCAGGATTATTGTTTCTTTCCTAGAGAATAACTCAGTACTTAATATGCTTAGATTGGGCCTTAATTACCTTAGCTGTGTAACCAATCGATCCCACTTGCTTGCAGATCTTTTGGTTATTTCATTTCTTAGTGCATTTATTTGATCTTCTATCATGACTGAGTCATGATTCGCTACATTTTTGAGCCGCTTGGAATATGCAAATTCATTGCCACGAATGCCTACATGCCCTGGTATTCACATAATTGTTACTTCACACCTAGTTATAAATTATATTTATAAAATTTAATAATTACAATAGCGAGTTATAAATTTCCATTAAACGATTGGCTAAAGGAACATCATTGAAAACATTATTAAGGCTCGTAATTGAACTTAAGGGTAATTGTGGATAAGGGTTTTTAAATTTTTTGGTTCTTGCCAATCTGAGTGGCATCATGAATAGCTAGCAGTTCTGCTTAGAAGATACTGGTGCAATAGGCAGGTTATTTGCTAGTAAGTACGGTGTGCTATAATGTTGGTGGTATAATGGTTATTTTTTGGTTATTGAACGAATAGTGGTGAGTGGTAATTTTTCGGTGCTAGAGGTGTAGTTTTTAAGCGGTTTGTTACGTATGCAAATTATTGGCGTATCTAAACAGCCTTAACCTCAGCATAATTTCAAACAATAATCGATAAAACTCTTCCTTGATATCACACTTACTAGAAGAGACAACTTAGAATTCGGAATATTCAGAGTGTCCACTGACTCTATTATATACAACAGTTCCTACCATCCTATTCAACATAAACTAGTCGCTCTCAGCTGAAAAATATAAATACATATACAGGGTGACCAAAGTTATATGCTCCACCCACTTTTTTTTTAAACGGCGGGAAATTTCGAAAAAATAAAAAACACGTATTTAATCATTTTTAGTCTAGTTTATTTTCAGTGATTGACCCATTTTTTAAAACCCCTGTATCTCGAGGTACAGCATCCAACTTTGTTTTTCAAATGAAACGCTATATTTTTTTTTGCATATTTTTATAGTATTTGAGCTCCTAAAAAAAACAAAAAAAAATTTTTTGAAATCGGTTTGGTTTTTCAAAAGTTAGGGTAATTTAAAATATGAAAAACAAATTTCAATTTATGGTCAAAATTACGTTATTTCTCTTAAAGAATCTGTTCAAACTAGGCACAATTAACGGATAGGCAAGCCAAAACTCTGGACTCCCACGCTTTGCTTGTAGCAGCACTTATGGTGGCGAAGTCAAGATCTGTGCAGGCTAGAGTTATTCGACGTACAGGTTGTTTTTTCTACAAACGGTTGGTGTGGAGTTTTAGGAAATCAACTAATCGGCCCATACTTCTACAGAGAGAACTTAACTGGTCCAACGATTTTATAAACAAATTAGCTCCCCCTTTTACACAAAATAAAATAGAATTAATGGGCAATAATAATGATAAACATACGCTATTAAAACCGTTTACCATCAATGAGTTTAAAAGAGCTATCAAAAACCACACGAATACGGCCCCAGGAATGGATCAAATACATTACGCAATGATTTTTCACCTTCCCTTAGCGGCTAAATACAGGCTGTTACAATTGTATAACGAAATGTGGAGTAAAGGTGAATACCCACAACAGTGGAAAAATTATTTAATAAGTCCGACATTGAAGAGAAATAAAAATAGGGACCAATGTGAGTCATATCGACCAATTTCGCTGTCTTCTTGCGTCATGAAGACGTTCGAAAGGATGGTGAAAAACAGGTTGGAATGGTGGCTGGAGTCAAAAGGTTTACTTCCGAATAGCCAATGCGGGTTTAGGAAAGGCAGATCGGTACAGGATAGTCAGACTGAGCTCGTTACCGACATTCAGTTGGGTTTCACGACCAATAAAATAACATTAGCATTGTTTTTAGATTTTACCGCTGCTTATGACTCGGTTCAAATACCTATACTAGCAAAAAAGTTAGAAAAATTTAAATTGCCGGGTAAATTTATTAGGAATATTATCGAACTAATATCAAACAGACAGATCTTCTTAAAAATAAACAACCTTCTGGAAGGCCCCCAGCTGACCCAGATAGGCTTACCGCAAGGAAGCATTTTAAGCCCAATCCTGTACTCTATGTATGTAGCGGATATAGAGACAGTGTTGGTCGAAAATGTTAAAATGCTACAATACGCCGACGACGTGTGCATCTACACAACACAAAAAACTTCTGAGGATTGCAAAAAAGCGCTTGAAGAAGTTATGGTAAACCTAAAATCCTGGACACTTCTGAACGGGCTGTCGCTGTCAGAACCAAAATCACTTCTCTGCCCTTTTACTAGAAAGAGGAGATTGGGCCTCTCCGGTGAGATGGTACTGGCGAACTGGAAATTTCCATGCCAAATGTCCGCAAAATTCTTAGGGTTGACAATGGACAAAGTACTTAATTGGAAAAAACACATCGAAACCGTGGAAATAAAAATAGAAAAGTACTTCAACACACTACGAGCCTTTTCCCATAGGAAGTGGGGGGCGGACCCGGAGGTGTTCCTAATGTTCTACAGGGCCACAATAAGAGCGGTACTGGATTACGGGTGTTTTCTGTACGGTCAGGCCTGCAAGTATGTTATGCGACCCCTTCACGTATTACAAAATAAAGGTATCAGATTGTGTCTCGGATTCTTGAACAGCACACCTGTGGACGTAATGTACGCAGAGGCTGGCGAATTACCGCTTGCTTATAGAATAGAAGTACTGTCCGATCGATATGTCTTAAAAAAATTAGCCACGAACCGAATAATTTATAACAAAATAAGCCAATTAAATACCGAAGTCCTCACTCACAAATATTGGACAAAAAAGAAAGGCCCCATTTACACCGAAAGTTTTATTAGAATCTCTACCTTTAGAGATAAGGTATATTCGAATAATAAGTTAGATGTGTACAACTTAAAATACGAACATTTATTGAGCGAATTAAGTGTTAACACTTCCTTCGACTTGATAAAGGTACCGGAAAAGATGAGAACTGCGGCCTTCGAAGATTACATTTCTTCCCATTATCCGGGCTCATATCGTTTATTTACAGATGGGTCCAAAATCAATAATAAAGTCGGAAGTGCTGTGTATGATCCGGTTCGGAACTATTTTACGACAATTAAATTAGAAGATGAGGCGTCCATCTATACAGCGGAGCTAATTGCTATTTTAACGGCTTTAAAATATATTTATTCGTTGTCGGAGAAAAAATATACCATTATTAGTGACAGCCAGAGTGCGTTGTGTAAATTATCACATATACACAACCAGTCTGCAGGAATGAATCACATTATCGCAGAGATTGTAGAAACTATTGCCATTTTTAAAGAGAAGGGAGTCTGCATTAATTTTTTGTGGGTAAGAGGTCATTGTGGTATAAAAGAGAATGAAATTGTTGATACACTTGCAAAGGAAGCCACCAATAGTGGGGAAATGGCTAATTATAAATTACCACACACCGATATCAAGCGTATAATTGCAAAAGCAGCACTACAAAAATGGCAGACAGATTACAATAATGGTGATAAAGGTAGATTCTATAAAACTATGGCAGATCAGTTACCTAGACAACCATGGTTTAAGGGAACTGGCACTAATAAATGGGTTGTTACGACAATAAGCAGGCTGAGAGCGAACCACGCGGTGTGCGGATCGTATCTACACAGGATCAACAAAAGGTCCTCTCCTCTTTGCGTAGATTGCAATGAGGAGGAAGATTTCAAACATGTAATAATGATATGTCCACGTTATGTGGTAGGAAGGAAACGAATGTTTGACGATATATACAGGTATTTAGATGCACCATTTCGCTACGAAGACATTATATTCTCCACCAACAGTTATGTGCTTAAGTCGATAGCAGAGCTAGCAATGAAATATGAATGTATTTAGAAGCTATAGCCGAATTAGAATGAATGGAACAAAATGCTTAGAGAAGGATTACGTGATTTTAATTTTGGTTAAGCGAGAAGGATGGCAGGAGCACAGAGTGCTGCTCCATCCATTAGCAGTAGTTTATGTAAATAGCGGTATATAGTAGAATGATGAATGTGTGAAGCGAATGTATTTGTAGGTAAGAACGGAGAGTAAGTGATATTCTAGTGATAAGCACCTAGACGATGCTGGCTGTATGGCGGAAGCCAATGCCAAAAAAAACAAACAAAAAAAAAAAAAACTTAACTGGTGAAAGGTATCTAACAGGCAAGCCAAAACTCTGGACTCCCACGCTTTGCTTGTAGCAGCACTTATGATGGCGAAGTAGGAGTCAGGCTACAGTTATTCGACGTTTCAGATCATCGACTGAAGCCACGGGATTAAGGTTACTGTACACTTTATTTTTTAGATATCCGTACACAAAATGGTCCATTGGGGTTAAGTCCGGAGATCGAGGTGGCCACTGGATGGGACAATGAGTCCGTAAGCACTTTTCATGGAAATTTCTATCCAGGTAACTTCGTACAAATTTCGCATTATGTGCCGGGCAACCATCTTGTTGAAAATACATATCTAGCCGACGTTGTAGAGTAACATCTTCAAGCAGAACTGGCAAAATGTCTCTTAAAAAAAGTTAGATACCTTACACCAGTTAATTTCTCTCTGTAGAAGTATGGGCCGATTAGTTGATTTCCTAAAACTCCACACCAAACGTTTGTAGAAAAAACTACCAGAACGTCGAATAACTCTAGCCTGCACAGATCTTGACTTTGCCACCATAAGTGCTGCTACAAGCAAAGCGTGGGAGTCCAGAGTTTTGGCTTGCCTATCCGTTGATTGTGCCCAGTTTGAACAGATTCTTTAAGAGAAATAACGTAATTTTGACCATAAATTGAAATTTGTTTTTCATATTTTAAATTACCATAACTTTTGAAAAACCTAACCGAATTCAAAAAATGTTTTTTGTTTTTTTTAGGAGCTCAAATTCTATAAAAATATGCAACAAAAAATATAACGTTCCATTTGAAAAAACAAAGTTGGATGCTGTATCTCGAGATACAGGGGTTTAAAAAAATGTGTCATTCACTGAAAATAAACTAGACTAAAAATGATTAAATACGTGTTTTTTATTTTTTCGAAATTTCCCGCCGTTTAAAAATAAAGTGGGTGGAGCATATAACTCTGGTCACCCTGTATAATAAGTATGTATACAAAAATCTACTGTAAATGGCCATTGAGGACGAAACGTTCTAGCAAATGAAGTAGGAAAATGGGTTTACGTTCCACAATTAGTGACGCACCTAACTCAGATAACGGAAGTAGGGATCATTAATTGTAGAGAACAAATCCAGCATTAAAAAAATTTTCTGTTGTTTTTTTTCAACTTATAAATTAATAAAAATTAAAAAATGTGGTGTGCAAAGTGAGTGTTTTCATTTTTCTTCTAAAAAAAGAACAAAAATCTTAAGATGGCCGTTTGCATTCTGTTTCGTTTCTAAAAATAAAAAAAAAGAAGTTTAGACTGCTGATATCTCAGTTATGAATTTGAAAATTTCATAGCATTAAAAAAAAAAATTCAAAACATTTTTGCGTGTTTTATGTTTAATTTGTGTACAGGGTTTTATTAAGGGAGATTTGATGATATATCAAGGATGTTAGTTAGTTAATTAAGATCTCCCCCTTAGTTACCCCATTAAATTGACCTTAACTGAGAGCCATCTCCTTACTAGATAATATATCACCAGAATACATCCTAGTTTGCGAATTCCCTCACTCTGTGATGCCTGGCTTGCATCAATTAGAAATTATATTCAACATTCACAGCAGATTTATTCTATAATAAAACTTCTGTTAAATTAAACATTTTTGTTTTAAGTTTAAAATCTGTCACTAATCTCCGAGGTAACACGCGAACCATGGACATTTACTACAATTCAGTTAAATCCTGAAACGAGGTTAATCTACGCAGAATGCATGGATTTAGGCCTGTATATGAATAAACATTCAAACACAGTAAAATTAAATTGTAGAAAATGGAAATAACTTTTACAATCGCAATAAGCCCATGTCGCAATATTACTGCATGCACGGGCGCATCCTGAAGGTCAACCTGTGAATCCAATGTAGGCTGAATGTTTTATTTAGGAGCTTCCAGCTCCAAGTTAAGATTCATTGGCTTCAATCTCTTACATCTGTGTAGAAACATGAACCAATTTGTTGTTTTATAATTATTTAATATAATTTTTTTTTAGGTCCTATTTTTTGGCACTTCCGTAGAGTTGTATTCCGTACGTCCATATTGGGGCAAGTAGAGCGGTATATAGTGATCGTTTGTTCGTCAGGGTCAGCTTTGATCGTCTGTCGAGTAGCCTTTTCGACATTTTATATAGAGGTCAATTCTTTTGAGTCTCGTGTGTGGGTTCCAAGTTAGTAGTTTGTCAAGATGTAGTCCGAGATATCGTACTTGGTTAGTCATTGGTATAGAAGTGTTGTGGAAGGAGAGAGGAGGGAGAGTTTTCTTGTTTAGAGTGAATACTATGTTTTTAGATTTCAATTCGTTCACTTTGATTCTCCACTTTTGCAGCCAAGGCTCGAGAAGATTGAGGTGTGATTGGAGTGCACGGCTTGCTGTTACAGGATCTAGATGAGGAGAAAGAATTGCAGTGTCGTCGGCGAAAGTGAAAGTAATTGTAGTCGGGTGAGTTGGTAAGTCGGCAGTATAGAGAATATAAAGTAAGGGGGCTAGAATGCTTCCTTGGGGAATTCCAGCGAGTGTTGGAAGGATAAGAGAAGAAGAAGAACCTTGTTTAACTTGGAAGAAACGGTCGGAGAGATAAGACTTAAGAATGAGATAAAAGGTAGAAGACAGTAGGCGTTTGAGTTTATAAAGCAGCCCAGCGTGCCATACCCGGTCGAATGCCTGAGATATGTCAAGGAAGACACCTGGGCAATACTGCTTTAATTCAAGAGAAGTAGCGATTACATCCACTACTCGATGTGCCTGGAGAACAGTCGAGTGGCAAACCCGAAAACCGAACTTATGGTCAGGAATGATATTTAAAGCGGCTATTTCAGTTTGGAGGCGGAGTAGTAGAAGTTTTTCGAGGACTTTTCCCAGGATGGGTAGAAGGCTGATTGGTCGGTAATATAAATTTAAACTTTAAATTCTGTTAGAATTGGCTAGTCATCCTGTGTCACCGCGATTTAGGGATACATGGTATCATCAAGATGGAGCTCCTTTTAGCTATTTGATTGGACATGTAAAAGAGGTTCTCTTGTGGTGGAGCTTGAAGGCAGAAATCTTTGGTGAAGAATTCTTAGCCATTCCCGTTCTTCATGCAAATAGGAAATACTGAATACGTGTTATGCCAATTCTGTTTCTTTTTGCGAAACGTACTATCCGTAATCTTACGTGTCTTGCTAACAATGAGCTTTCTCGCCTCTGGCTTGAGTTCTTCCCCCTCCATTGCTACGACTATTGCCAGTGAATTCGAACCCGTGATATTCGCGTGCGATAACCATTTCCACAGTGAGCTTACATATATAGAATATACAATTATTACAAGTTGTAATGCCAAATTTAGCTAATTCTCGAATGTGTTTTAATTGCTTATTTCGTACGTTCATTAACATATTTGGATACCCAGCAGCCACCTAGAAATGCTATTTCATGACGAATAATCTCACATAGCACCATTGTTAGCGACTAATGAACTTGGAACATTTATCTAACTGCTTTAAGTTTAAAATCCAACACTTATAAGTAAATGATCAGATTGCTTAGATACAGTTTCAACTCTATCCGTTACTTCACATAATTCCTTAACCCGAAAATCTAATTCAGAAATTTTTTTTTTTGTATCACGATATCTTATTTTATTTTTGCATGGTTTTATTACGTTAGTCTAACAGTGGTGCGGTGTAAAAATGAGTTTATTTAAATTGATGTTAGTATAGTCGTGATTGATCTATTTGTTTGCTTTGTTTTCAAAATTATAAAGCAGTGGAATTACAATATAATATTATAATTCATTTAGCTTGCTCTGTAATTGTAATTTTTAGTTTACGTGAGCAACCGAGTACTTTTCTGTTTAAATATTTTATGAGGAAATGGCACGCAAATGCATTCCACTGCAATAAGAATGGTAACCTTGAAAGGAAATTTACTGACGCGGTAGCTTATATTTTATATTTTCACATTTCACTAATATAAAATGTTATTCTACTGCATTAGTCTCTTATAGCAACGTCAAAACTAACTTTTCAAAATTTGTATTGCACGGCTCCATGACTTCCTCTTGTTCACCTTTCCACTTTATTTGGTATTTTTGATATCCTAAGGAACCAATTCCTTTGGAAACCAATTTCTTTGTTATTTCTGAATGTTAACGACACCATTGATGCCCTTCATTAGAACCTTGGGGCGACCAAATGGATACGTTGTAGCGATACGAATTAACCATTATATTTCTTATAAGTGAGAAATTGATTTAATACAATATTCCAGCCATTGTCCATAAAAGCTGACGAAGTGTTTTACCTTGTTATAACGAAAATTTTGGTTTCACATGTTCCTTAATCACAGAATTCTCTCGCGGAAGTCACATTTCTGTATAAATGGGTTCTGTCATTTTAAAAAATTGTCTCAATCTCTGCCTGCTTCCCCTATTTCCTACACTGCTTCATTTTCAGTTCCTAACATCCTTGACTCCACCTTTACTCTTTCTGAAAAGTGAGGCTGTGCTCTGTAACTTTATACCCATCAAGGCTGCTGTTCCCAGATCTATTCTTTATGAGTTTTACAAATTTCTAGCCTTTGTCAACAGTCTGTAAGCTTAGCTCAGATATATTTTCAAATAGAGTTAGTTGCCTTCTTCTTTTGGATATTTTATTATTTTTACGTATGATGTTCATTGCTCTTCTGCTTAATCGACTTATTCGCTTTGTAAGGGTGAATAATTTTCTGAGTGGTATCCTAAAGTGGCTTTGACGTGGTTATGACATTTTAATATGAAACAACTTAATAAACCTCAACTTCACATAAAAAAGAAAAAAAATTACTGTTCCTTTATTGATTCAGAATCAGCTTGATCATTCTTCACTATTTCTGAAACTGATTCAGTCATTTCCTACAGGTTTATTAATATTAATGATTTTGGGAGCATTGAGGTGCGGCCAATCAATAAATTCAAACACTAATTTTGTTTCATCTCGCCAAAGTTCCGGTAAATCTGTTACCATCTTCAGGGTAGTGTAAAATTTGTGGTTTAACTTTAAGCTACATCATCATAACTGTTGAACATTTACCTATTACCCTGAAGATTGTGATTACCGAAACGTTAGTGAGATGAAACAAAATTTGAGTTTGAATTTATCGATTGACCGCACCTTAGTATTCCTAAAACATCAATTAACAACGGTCGAAAACCAAAAACTATCATTCTTATTACTATTTTAAAAGTTTTTCTGTCTGGAAAAAAGTCTGGCGTCACCAGTACATGGTGTGGATAGCATTTCAGAACTGTTTAAATTGGCAGGTGTGTTCGTCAAGTGTACTACTGTTTTCTTTGTCAGGATGACTTTCCGTTAGCTCCAGAAATGTGAGTTCTACGATTATGGCATAGTATTCACTGCTAATAATCCAATTGTACTGCGGAGAAAAATTAAAATCCTTGACACATAATGCGAACAATGGAATCTAATGCAATGCAATTTAAAACATTCGTAGTTTTTTCTTTCCTCTTTTTTTCTAGTTTGTGATTGGTCGCATCTTTATATTTACTAAGTTAAGGTCGATATCAGAGCGTTTTTCTGTGAAAGAAGAAGAATCTACAGGGAAGGGAATAGCAGTCAAATGCGGATTACCCGAGTTTGAGTCCTTCCAGCCTTTAGTTCTTTCTTCCAGAACTTGTTTCACTTGCTGCTCACTGTTTCGTGGTAGAGACTGTTAAACTGATCTCTCTCCGAAAGCCGAAAGTGCATTGAAAAAAGCTCCAGGTTAAATGACCTCAATATTTACGTCAGTAACGAACGAAGGCTTTGCTTTGTTTCTCCTGTGTGTTCCAAGTTAGATGGGGATTCAAGAGAACGGTAAGAAAGACTAATTGGCCAAGAAAGGAGTTCTACTTTCCCAGCCAGTATCAAATCCATCTTTAAGGACAGCAAAAGGCCTGACAAAACATAGGTATAACAATCATTAAAGGAGTTCATACAGGATTATGGCTAAGGGAAAGACGGGGAAGATGTTTCATGTTGCAACTATCCCCAGCAATCTTCCAAGGCCAGTCAAGGAGGTGGCTTTCCGCCTATTAACTGGCCACGGCTGCCTTCAAGCTCACTCGTGCCGCACCAGTGTCGTTTACTCAGATGACTGTCCTCTGTGACATGACGGGAGAGTGGTCGCTGATTGCCTCTATGCATGCAACTCGCTCGATGGTCTATTTATTCTTTAAAAAAAAGATTTCGCTATTCATATATTAAATAAGTACATAGCTGTAGCTAGGAATGTACTCAAGAATGTGACTTCCTAGTTTGTATACAGTAATTCGCCTTACATTTGCTCTTTTTTTTTATATATATATAAAAAAAATTATTGTAATTATAATATAATATAATGTGACTTTGCTCCATTCTTATTTTATTATTTTAATGTTCCAAAAAATTTTTTTAGAAGAAATGAATTTGTAAAAAGAAGCAGCTAGTTGTTTAATAAAATTTTAGATTCAATTCTAAACTCTATAATCCTAATTTTCATACATGAGGCTCTGTTCTCACTGGCAGTCTGTTTTCATATCCTGAAATGGCTGGAATCTCTGGCGTTAGTCTCCATTCAGGCATAGCAGCGTGTAAATGGGGTATTTATTCAGTGAGGCGTTTGAATGTTCGCATCGATTCTCTGTGTTGTATGCCCACGTACAATTTAATCCGAGCTTCTTGGTTCTACATCGTTGCACAAGAATATATGGCAATAAGATGAAAAAGCCGTTTTGATTGGCTCTTTGTCTTGATTTATAGTTTATCTCAGTAACACCATTTATTTATGAGAATAGTTATGACGTAAGTTTACCACACAACAACCACAGCGAATACTGTTGCTTATTGATATACTCTTAGCCTCCTAAAATGACTGATGAGCTGACTGGTCCATGGCAGGTGAATTTTCCTCATCTTCTCCCACAGCTTTAAGCATTCAACTGATGTTTAAAAATGGCTGACCTCAAAAGATAAGATGTTTTTTTTCGTTTTAAATCGTTTAAAAAAGTTAATTGCTTTAAAATTGAATATTTTAGCGGAGGTCTACACCCTTGAAGTAATCTGAAATGTTGGATCCAAAGTATAGTCTAAGTTCTACTTTTAATTAAATTCAAATATTCAATATAAAGTAATTTAATCGCTTGCGACTGTAAGTGACCACAGGTTTTCTTTACTTAATTTAAGAAATTTAAAATTTTGAAATTTTTTCCCGGGTGTTGTCTTTTTTATTTTTTTAAATTATATTACAGACTTGATAGCCTCGGTGTTGATCTTGCAGCCCAGTAAATCGTGGCCACCTCATTATTTCATACATCTTGCAGTAAGTCGAGGCAAGGAGGTCATTCCCGCGAGATCGCCAACTCTGATAGATATCTCCTCCTGATAGTCTAAATCCATTGACATCCTTAAACTGGCTACTCCATCTTTGCGGGTATCAATTTCCAGGAAATTTGCCGGATAGTTTAAGCAGATGGTAGACCTCTCTTCAGCTACTCTAAAATCTTTGACCAATCCATTAGTCAAAAAAAAAAAAAAAAAAAATTGTTTTTGGAACGCGAGAATGTGGTTGTACTTCAATAAAACCCCTCTACCCAGCGGCACCCTTGTCGGTAACTATTTTTCATTTTCGAACTGTCCCCAATGCTCGCTAATTTATTACTCTACCATTTTACCTTCGGCCAGCGACATACACCTTCAGAGGTTACTTTTAATTTTTAACTCCTTGATTTTCATTTACAGCTGCAGGCTATCACTCCTCGAATTTACAACTGGCAAATTTGCTAGGTGCTACAGAACTTTCATAAAAGCTTAGTAACTTTTGCTACTACTTGGTTATTTTACTGGATAACTCAAGAACGTAAAATTGGTGGGAAATTCGATAGTTCGAATCGGTGCAACATAACCTGCGGACAAAATCGGACAACTGAAAGTCTTAATAGATTTTTCAGTTTTTAACGATTTTTCTCTAAAGTGACCCCACAAATTCTGGAGGAGAGGTAAGTTAAGCTTGCCTCTAAAGTGTCTTTTCAGAGTCCATGTGAAAGCCTTCAATAATTATGTAATGTAAATAGCAGTTTTTTTTGCCTTTTTTTTGGCATTGGCTTTCGCCATACAGCCAGCATCGTCCATGTATAACTACTCGTACAGCCAGCATCGTCTAGTTGCTTATCACTAGAATATCACTCACTCTCCATTCTTACTTATAAATACATTCGCTTTGCACATTCATACCTCTACTATATACAACTATTTACATATAAACTTACAACTAATGGATGGATCAGTACTCTATATTCCTGCCATCCTTATAGCTTAACCGAAATTAAAATCACGTAATCCTTCTGTAATCATTTTCTTGCATTCATTCTAATCGGCTATAACTTTTAAATACATTCATATATCATTGCTAGCTCTGATATAGATTTAAGCACATAGATAGCATTTTAATATGTAAATAAAACTCCAAATTTACAGGTAATCAGTTGTATGAATGTGCCATTATGTGGAATACATTTTATTGGGGTTTTATGGTTTCTGTGGGCATTGAGTATGATTATAGATACATTTTCTGGAACAGAACGCAATTTTGTTTGATATACATATGCTGCGCTCGGTGGAAATAACGTTGAGTATTTGGAACATGTTCGTACAGGATATTAAAAAGTGTGATATTGGGAATTTATCGATAACGTGTTCTTAAAAGAAAATGATGACTATGAGTAGGAGTAATGGCGGATCAATAGAAGGAAAGAGAAGGATGGGCACATATAAAATGACAGTTCTGGAGCGTGAGAGGGAGTAGGAGTGGTGGGTCTGAGAGACTATTCAAGCGAGAAAAACATAGGGACCAAGTTTGGCTGATACCGCCAGTTTTATTTTATGGCGGAGGACAGGGTGTGATGTGACGGGACAAAATTAATTTTCCAGCTTTAGGATCAAGGTAGGAGATGAAGGCGTCCTTCTCATGGCAGAATATTCTCAGCTCAACCTCTTTAAGGAAGTCTAGTTTCTCCTTCATTCATCTTTATAATTCCATTTGGAGTACTATTTAGACCAACTGAAAGGAGCTTTTTCCTAAATTACAAAACTTTTACCTTATATCATTTTTATTGAAAAACAACAAATAGTTTCTTTAAAACCATTTTTCCCTTTATTTATTCGTACCTTAGGTTTATCATTAAAGGAATTAGCAAATCTGCGTGAGTCAGCATTCTGTTCGGTTCTATTCTATAAATAGTATCCTAATGCTTTCAGCTATAATTTTTGTTATTTATTTAGCTATAATTTTACACATTTGATCACCTATTGAGCTTTGAAGATCATAATGGCCCAGCCAGAACGAAATTTAGAGCCTCTAACAGTAGGGATCATCAGTACGAATGGTTTTTTATAACTTTATCTTTAAAAATGACCGTTTCTACACTCATTAATCAAATTACTTTGGCCTAAAATCAAAAATAGTTTGCCTTCTAACTTCATTACTGCCAACGGATTAATATCCTAGGGTAAAGTAGGGTGAGATGGCCACCATTTTTATTTGGAGGGTGCCTGCAAAATTTTGGTAAGGGCTAGGCTTACTTTATTATTACTTTTGGAAACCTCATACGCTCACAAACATAAGATAAGGAAAAAATTTCAGAAAAAATGCTAAGGGAAACATTTTTTTATTCTTACAAAAAGAAAAATAGCGATTGGCCATCTATCCCCACTGGGTTGGGTGAGTTGGCCAGTGCAACTTGGGAGAGATGGCCACATATTGTAAATGAAATTGCACTAGTAAAACCCAGAAAAAAGTAAATGGTTACTTAATATTTATTTTTTTTAATATTTTCAATAATATATATATATTTTTTTCTATTTATTTTATTAATTTTTTTCGGTATTTCGGTAATGACTATAAAAAGATGGAACTGATACAATAGACTAATTACAATGTTAAACTTTGGCTAAATACAGTAGATACTGGGAAATCTGTCCCGAATGCTAGAGAGAAATGGCCAACATGATAAACATAACTCAACGCATACTTTTTGACAGTTTTAGAAGTTAGGATTCATTAATGTATACTGTACTTTCCTAATATGTAAAAAACAACACTAAAATTTCGACACATACATTCGCTGCAGCACGCAATACGCAACTATCATAAATTTTTTGTTGAGACGATAATGTTTTTATTCTCTGAGTTAATTAATAACGCTTTGACGCAGACCAAAATAAGCTCACTGTAGTCAGACATGAATGCTCATCACTTGAGAGGTCACGCAGCGCCGTCGGACGACATTTCGGTTAAATTTCGGCTGCCATCTCTCCCGATTAGCCATCTCACCCGACTTTACCCTACTTATAACTAACCACCTTCATCCTCTTCATTTGTGTGTTGAGCGTGATTAGTGTCCAGCAATCGCAATAGGTGGGTTATTACGAAAAAGGCTTTATTAAGAAATGGTAGATGTATTTTAGTGCAGTTTAGTCAGAAATAACGTTTAATAAAGATCCACTTTATAGCTGTGTGTGCGAGTAATTATAATACACTTTCAATATACAGCAATTTACATTATTTAAAGCATTCTCAGCTAACAACATGTTCTGTTGTATTTCAGGTAGTGGAAGTCTCAGTGAGGTGAAGGGGGGCAGTGTCAGCCCTAGACTTCTGCCCCCAACTTTCTCCAGCCCTAGATCTGATCTCATTGCAAGTCTCGACAAGTCTATACTGCAGGTAATGCATTTTTGTTAATTATTAAATTAATTTGGTTTAGGTATGTAAAAATTAAAGTTTTCTTTGCTTGTGGGTTGTATTAAAGAATTTGATTATGATATTTTAAACAAAAATTCCTTTCTTATGGCAAAAGGAGTAATTTTATGGCAATGCACATTTTTAGTTTTGACAAGAGAGAAACATTTTAATGCAAATATTTGCAAAACAAAGGGCAAAATAAAAGAGAAATTCTCCAAATAAACCATTTTGAGATTTTGTTCAGCTTTATACCGTCCTTTTTCTGAGCTCTTTTGGAATATTATAAATTAAAATCTTCTCAGAACATTTCTCTATAGCTTCAACATTGATGGAAGATTTTTAAAATATTTTATCCACTGCATAACTCGTTTAAAAATAATAATTAAAACTAATATATTGAGCAGAAATTAGCGCTTTTATTCGTCTTGAAGATGATTGTGTAGAAGAAGAAGTATTCTCGCTATCTGCCTACAGCTGTTAGAAGAATGTACTACAGTCAATGAGTGGTAGAAATATAGTTCTTCTAGCCACAAAGAAGTGAGAGAGCTTTGTCCACTAGCAGAAAACCTATAAAAAGTTCAATATCAGGTCCATAACATTGCCTATTAATTCTACATTCACATTTTTGTGTGAAAAAAAATTTCCCTTAGTTGCACTCTGCGTCTTAGTTACTAATTTAAAAAAAATATATATTTCGAAATTTTAAAATTTGTGTTTAAAGGATAGAAGAGGTGCCATTACTCTAAAAATATCTGTATTTTTTTAACGATTAGCTTATCATGTTGCATGAAAATCATTTTTTCTTATGCTCTAACTTTTAGAACTGGTTCTAATTTGGTCCTTGGGGAAGCCATCTTTTTCAATATAATTATTTTATTTTTCTATAATTATTATTTATTTTCTTGCTAAGTCACCTATCCTAATCTATTTGGTCTTATGTAATTTTTGCTTCTAATAATTGCGATAAAAGATAGCACTTGTTTAACAGCTTCAAAGTAATCGTAATTATCCCAATAATTATCAAGTTTTTGCATCAGTAATCTTCCAATTATTTTTCTTTCTTGCTACTATACTCTACACTAATTAATGATGAGTGAGATAGGAATAATCAGACCGCACAAGATTCCCCATAGGTCCAGTTAGGTAAATGTTATTGTTATCTACGTACTGCATTGCTCGGTTTGTTTACACAATTGTTAATGTAATAGCAATTGATAACTGACTGTGCAAGTCACCGCTACTACGTATTTAGCAGAGTAAAATTTATTTGAACAGAACTAGAAAGTTTCGTATAGTAAAAATTAGTATATATACTAATTAAATACAAAATATTTGAACCATCTCGTGAAAAATAACAAGCAATTTTTCCTTTAAAATCAAAATTAATTTTGACTTGAAGAAAGTTTTAGTAAGTAAAATAAAAACTTCTAATTGAAACACAGAGATGGTGTGTACATAACCGGGCCTAGCCACGGACTTCAGCGTGGAACATAATATAAATTATTGTTAATTTTTTGTTAATTTTATTTAATATTTGATTTAAACTAATATCTATGTGGTTTTTAGACGGTTTGCAACATTAATAGAAACGTGTTTTGGAACCCAACTTGCGGTCTAAATAGGGATTTACCATTTCTGATTTCTGGTATTGTGGTTAAGAGTAATTTCCCGTTGTAGAGGACAAGGCAGTTCCCCGTTGATGGTCCATGATGGAATAACATAATACATTACTACGCTTTGCTTCCACCTTTCAAATCCTGTGGTAGTTCTTCCTTAATATACCAATTCTATACACCTATATCACATAGTATATCATGCTGATGTTAGTTCAAACTATTACACTCCATTCTTTCAGTGAAAAAAAAATATATATATATGTAATTTTTAAATGAAAACGCATATTGTGCAACATGCTGACATTTTAGGATAACGGAAAATATTTAAAAAATATAGTAAGCATCTACGGTTAATCAAATATATTTTTTTTTTCTGTAGATCGTAAAAATAGTCTTTATTTTTCTATTAACTATTGCGAATAGTTTTCAGGAGAGCTCTACGTCTAACTAACAAATTATAGGTGTCGTGGGCGAAGATGACTAGCAAACAACTTTATTATTAAATTTTCATATTAACCATAATATATAATCCAAAGCCTAGGACCTGGAATCGAACCTAGATCCACAATCTTTTTTTAGCGTTGCGGGCCTCGCTTTCTAACCACTCGGCTACAGTGGCGCTTATTTCTGGTCACTGTTTACGTTATATTGAAATAAATTGTTAATCCCATTTTTTAGTTTTTATTGCTTTTTTGTGTATATTGTTTAGAATATTAAAAATATATTAATTAATTCCAAAAAATAGAAACATTAGAAACACCCTCCTTCAATCGTCATTCAAAATGTGCAGACCAAAGTGTATGGTTAATAAATGCAGACACGTGCATTGAGCAGACTTGACAGCATTTAGAAAAAAGAATGAAAGAATATGACAAGGAGTAACAGAAATCGAACCTAACCTTAACGCCAGAACCATACATTAAACCGTACAATCCTAAGATCATAGACTAAGAAATAAGCAAATAAAACAAAATGACCATTGCCTAATATCTGATGTAACTGCAACAGAATATAGTTTTCCACTGTAGTATCCAGTCCTCCGAATCTATGGTCTAAGTCACTGATGTGGGCACATATCCGCGTCGCGAAGTTTGGCAGATATTTAATAGCAATTCCCGAACAGCTTTATTCAAATTGGATTTCCAAATTTTCCATTTCCATGGTCATTTAAAGTTCTAACAATGTTTCCAATCTTAAAAGTGTATATTGGCCACCTAACAGTCAGCGCTTAATGGTAAACATACTCTTAATTACACGGCATTATCTACGCTGCAGCATTCATTATTCTTTTAATCTTGTGCTGTGGTATACTCGTACAAATATTGAAACACTCTACCCTTCGTCCCATTTCAAGTGTCATTATTTCAAATAAAGTGTTGCTAACACTTCAATCCACATTGCATAAATATACTTAGTCCCTCCAAAGCAGTTAATTATGCAAATTATTATTGGTGTAGATTTTTCTTTTTTTTCCGGAAATTTATTCATAACTGAAATTTCAACAAGGTTGTTTAATGAAGTCTAGAATGCGAATGTCATTAATTACGATGGGGAAAGCTCATAGACTGCGCTTTGATTCGTTGAACTACTTACTGACCTACTTACTACTTAAAGAAGTTAGAGGGTTTCCACAGTTTATTTTATTTTGTTAGTAGAAAAATTGATGGGGACAGTTTTTATTTATATAATACGTTTACAAGTGCATAACCAAGCATTAAATCAATCCGATATAGAGGAAACTGAAAGTGAATGGTTATTTTGAGTCATTACAGATGGCTAAGCGCCCTATATCTTTACCCGAGAAACCCTGGATAGCGATTAGAGACTTACAGTAAATAGGGTTCACGCCCCACTCCTAACTAGGTCACAGCTATAAATATAAGGATGTAATATCGCCCCTCATTCAGGCAAAAATTTTACTCTAATTAGCACATTTTTAATAATGACAGGAATTTTATTACGAAATCCCGTATTAACAGATCAAATTATTGGTAATATCTATAAGAATCCCAGCCGTCCATTGGTTACGAATTACTGGAGCCGAGATTGGAATAAATATAATCAATTTAATTCCTTGTGGTTGCACTTAAACGTTTTGTCGTTAAAGTGGTGCATACAAAATTATTTTATGAAAATAACCAATTAAAATGTTTTCGTTTCAAGTTTGGCAAAAGTGATATCTTAAAATAGAATTAATCAATTGCTTTAGCTTAGTGCTGCACGAGACCGAGACGAGGCGAGACTTTATGCTGTCTCGATCTCGGTCTCGGTCTCGGTCGCTTAAATAACGGTCTCGGTCTCGGACTAGTCGATATATCTCGGTTTTTTGAATTTTTGTTTAAGTATTAAAAATGGTTTGCTATTAATAATCTTTTCAAAAAATGTTATTATTTTCTAATAATTATTTTAATTTATATATTGGTAATGAAAATGTGTGTAAAAGAAGACAACTAGTTACACTTCAATGCATCATATATTACTATTACTGTTATATATCTTTATATAATTTCAAAAAGATGTTAAAAACGCGCCAAATGAAAGACCCAAATAACATATCTGCCTGCTATAACAAGTCGATTCGTGAAATAAAAAAATACACCTCCCAACAAAATTCCCGCTCTATTAGTTATGGCTGTTGGTGAAGATAAAGAATCTGATGATTCACCTTTTGACGACGACGACGACTGCATCCATATTTTTGCACCATTTGCTCAAAAATCGGCAAATATCACCGAAGCATGGAAGACAGAAATAATTAATTATACCAAATTAGACCAAGCACCAGTAGACGTTGACATTTTAGAATGGTGGAAAACACTTGAGAATTCCTTCAAAAATTTGTCTAGAATGGCGAAAGATATTTTTAGTATCTGTGCAACTTCAGTGCCATCTGAAAGATTATTTTCGCAAGCTGCGTTGATAATGACTAATAAAAGATCTTCTCTAACTTCTGACTCAGTAAAAGCGTTTTTATGTATCAATGCTTGGGCAAAGAGTATCTTAAAAACGAAAATTTGTGGCAATATTTTTTAGATGCATAGATAGTCTTTTTTTTCAAATTCACTAATTCTAAAATTCTAAAATATAATTCAAATAATATCTAAGTTCAAAGTATTAGATTATTAATTGTGAAATTTATGAAATTGAATGAATGAATGATATGAATAGTGAAATTTAGTGAATTTATGTAAAAATTAGGTAATTCGAAAGGGGCGCTAGGGTAGCCGAGCGGTGCGAGACCTGCGAAGCTAATGTGCATTGTGGTACTGGATTCGATTCCCGGTCTTAGGCCTTGAATTTTATTTAATGGTTGATAAAAGAAATTCACAGTAAAGTTTGTTTGCTAGTCGCCTCCGTCCAAGACACCTAATTTAAAGCCCCGCCTGAAAAAATAGGCGATTACTTTACTTTGCTTACTTTACTTATGTAATTCGAAGTCAAATAGATCTAGTAATATTGAACATATATAATAAAGTCGTATCTTTTAATAATTAATTCAATACCCGTAATGATTATTTATTAATAAAGAACACAATTTTATAATTTTGTAGCTAAAAATTAATATTTGAAAAACCAAGACGAGACCGAGATTTCTCGACGAGACATATATCATGTCTCGATCTCGGTCTCGGTTGCTCAAGTCTCGTCTCGGTCTCGGTCTCGGTGCCGAGACCGAGACCGAGACGGATATTTGTCTCGTTTCTCGTGCAGCACTACTTTAGCTTGTAAATTTAAATTTACTCAAATAAAATTTGTGAAATTTATGTGTTGTGTCGATTCGCAGTCTAGGCCTTGTATTTTATTAATTCATGCTTAAAAGGAGAAATCTATCGATTCCGTCTATTACATCTAATTAGGTAGTCGAAACACGTGAAACTGCCTGAAAAAAAAAAGTTGTGAAATTTTGTTTAATCTTCAGCCGATGATATTTCAGCCGAAATAATTTTTAAAAATGCTAAATAAAGCAGAAAGAAATTCTGTCATGTTTAGCTGTAAGTTAGTTCCGTGTCATTGCCCATTAAAAGATACGATATCTACCCTTGCTGTTTATTTTTTAGATTGGCTAAAATTCACGTTTCTGAATAAGGAATCAAAGTGGTCAATTATTTTGTTAAAAAAAAGAAAGATAAAAAAACAGAGGTATATAATATATAGATGCTTTCATGCATAATAGCGTGCTTGACATAAACGATTGATTCATCAAGAATTTGACTTTATCTTATAATGTTTCTGTCACACCACCATGAGAGATTGAATGAAAATTTTGATACAGATTTGATAATAAATGCAAAATCGAGAAGCTTGCTTCCTTTAAAAGAAATTTGTAAACTGTGGCTTAGAGGTAAATGTTGACTGTGGGAGGGGGGATGATTCTAAATTTCTTGATCAATCTGAAGAAGAAAGAGAAGATTAGGATGTTTGGATTTAGGAAACTTCTGTTTTGCTCGGTTCTAAAACTCTGGCAAAATTTCTTTTTAGCAGAAATAAGATTATAAAAGGCATGCTGAAGACTGGCGACCAGAAATAGATATTTTGCAGTTTTGCGGTCAACGGCGAGAAGTACAGGCTTTCTTGAAAGTCAAAATCTATTAAATAGAAATAATTTTCCTAGCATGAATCTTGTATCTCATAGCAGGAGCATTGAACTCCATCTATGTTAGGAACGAAATGTTTTCGAAGCATCTTCGGACCTGTCCTGGGGAATTCTTATTACAGAACGATTAGGAAGTTTAATGCTTTTTATGATGAAGAAGACTTCTAGTAGCAGCAGATGAAGCTCTCACATCATCAAAGAAAAAAGAGAAAAGTCCATGAGGTCTCGAGTAACGCATTGATGAGAGATTGACAAGATGAAGTAGATGATCTGTAGCGGCTGGAAGTGGTACAGCGGTGGTAACTGCGAAGAGAAGTACTTGATCTCCTCTCCTATTGGCTCACGAAGACATTCTTCTTCTATCACTTCCGCTATTCTATCTGCTTTACATTTTACAAAATGGTTCCGCCCAGCTTTCTCTAAGTGCTCCCTCAAGATACTCAACAACTTGAAAGGAAAAGTAGAAACATCAGATTTATTTTGGTAAAAACAATGAAAACTGTGTCGTTTGAACAGATAATTGATTCTGAAAGCATCACGTGTAAAGCATGATTCTCAAATCACACAATCACTCCAGCTGTATGTAGGGCAGGCGTTAGGTATTCCAGAGATAAGAAGACCGACTTCCACACTTATAAACTGCAGGAAGACAAGAATTTCGGAGTTGTCATTCGGCATCCTTATCCCTCAACAATAAAGGAGGAAACAGAAAATTTTAATGAAATGTCCTCCAAATCAATGAGTTTTCAGCACCCCTAAAGAGGCAATTACTAATTAATTACTAACCTAATTATAATTACTAATTACACAAGCTCTTACTATCGCTATTTTTGTGGATCTTGAGCTATACTCTCAAAAATGAACAAATATTCAATTTAAACATTCTATTTAAGAATCAAATTTTAAGAATCTCATAAGTGAAGAGAAATAGTTCAATGCAAATGGTGTCTTGATTTGATCCAAATTTCTACCGAGTCACATTAAGTGCATCAAAGCGAAGAGTGTATCAGGTGCGTTTAGGCCATGATCGATGACCCTATCTCCACAAAGAGTTTGACGCCTATAAAGTCCTACAAAACAATTGCTTGAAAATATGTAGCAGTCAACTACTGTTTGTACGAAGAAATCTGTAAGCAGAACCTGTCTAAAACTGATTAATTCTCTGCCTTGGACGTCCTAGATGCGGTATCTTCACTGTCCTTAAAGAACCCAGCTACCCTGCAACTCCAGTGAGAACATTGCTTAAACAATTATTGGATTCACATCGTTGGATGTCTTTTTCAAATCTTAATTCATGATTGAAATAAGATTTTTTTGTTTTTTTAAATTATGAATATTAATTAGAGAATAACTGTGGAAGGTGGAATATTCGAATTAGTGAGAGGTCTTTTAGTGATTACACTCTTCTAAAGCAACTGTTCGCCTTATTAGTTCCCTTTAATTAGATGGCCGCCATTGTTGCTATGTCTGGAATGTGTTTTGTTGTAGCTAATTTAGGAGAAATATCTCCTCTCTGTATTATCCGACTGAAGCTTATCTAAACATAGCCGAATAACCTTTGTTAAAACTGGAAGCGTGCAGTAGCTGCCTCTGCCATGTGGTTATTATTATAAGAGAGTCATTATGAGTTAAAATGATAGCCGCAACAACTGTCATCATTTATAATATACAGTACAGAATTACTTGTTCATTTCGGCTTTATTTTGTTTAAGTAAAACATCAGTGGTATAATCTTAGGGATTTTGGTTGGGGCCAGTCTGAGTTTGGTTGAGTCTGATATCCTCCAAGTTATTGATCATAATAAAGTTTGTTCTACATTGAAATCTATTGTCCAACTTTACATAATACGCCTGTCTGAGTACATTGTCTGTCAGAAGTGGTAGGGTGCAGTTATTCGCACAGCTGGACATTTCGGATATTAATTTATTTAAATTACTCCTCAGAACTGTATTTCTAACTAAACTTCAGTAACTGTATATTGCAGTTACAATAAATACGGTGGATGTGATGTTTCCGGGTTGCAAGATATGATCTAAGCATGAGACGTTTACCCACCCCTGTATTTGAGGAAGTCAAATAACAGATATGACAAATTACTGCAGCTCTGAGTACTCAGAGAAGCCGAATACTGTTAATACTGTTTCTAAAGCTGAAAATGTAAAGAATTTAAAAGATTATGATCCAGTATCATGAGGCACATGAGGAATTTTGGGATTGCAACTAAGAAGCGTTAAAAATATTAGGTTTTTTTTTTTTTTTTTTTTTTTGTAATTGTCAAATTATGTTGCCTTCTGCCATTTATCCATAATTTTATTGTACAACTGGATGCAGATTTGATGGAGGTGTTGGCCCTGAGTTACTCTTTTGGACAAGAGCATGAGTCAAGTGACCGAACAGTTATTCTGGATTATTGTGACCGGTTTCGGATTTCGGGTGGAGATGGTGATGACATGTTTTTGGTGGGAATCAAGTATAAAACTATCCTTATTGTATAATACTCTCACTCTGATTGTGATGGAAATCCAAAACCACCCAGAATGATCCAATCAAGCGGGCTGTGTTATGGCGGATAAATCTTTTTTTCCTAAAGGGGCGCCAACATTTGAGGTCATAGCGCCAGCCTTCGGACAGTGTTCTTTCGTTACTGACCATTACCGGACGGTGGGCTTTAAGAAGCTCCTAGGAATTGAGAATTAAAAGGCTAGCAGCCAGATCCGAACCTAAGATCTCTGCGTTTGAATCCAGCATTGGCTAACCACTCATCTAATCCCTTCCCTAAAATACTTTGATATTAAAATATTTTTTGGTATTATAAATTAACTGTTGTCTAAGATATTTCCGTGGTAAACTTTTGTTTGTTGAGAATGTTTTGTTGCAAGTAGAACTTAATCTGAAGGAGGGTTTTATTAGTCAGATTTTCGCCCCATGAATTGCAGTTTTTTTTGTTCTCGAATTAGTTAGAATTAGGCGTAGAATTTTTCATGAACTAATTAGTCAGAAATCTTTCTTAAAATATTAAAAATGTCCAGTAGGACAGTTTTATAATGGTTGATTGTAAAAAGTAAACGACTAAGCGTAATGTTAAAAAACACCTTACTTTTTTTTTTAATTTATTTGTTAAGTTACACCAGCGCTAGATGCACTATTACTAACAATGACAATACCTGATACCAATTACAAACTCACTAATTGAGGGGAGAAGTTACTCAGTGATAACACTCCCTAAGTCATCTCTAGGATAAGCTACTCTCCTCAGAAGAGAGAAAATCGCGAGGCCACTGGCATTTTAGTCGTCTGGGAGGATGATCTGGATGTTGATGAGATGATAAATGGCGGACAAGAGGATTGGAATGAGAGTGCAAGTTCTGATGAAAACTTTTATAGCGAGTTCGTGCAACCTGACCAACAAACGGAATTTCCAGGTCTGTGTGGATGGTTAGATTTGAAACGTAAAGTGGAGCGTTAACGATAGTGCGGAGAATTTTAGACTGAAGAGATTGAATTCGTTGAAGATTGGAGCGTTTCGTTGGACCCTACAGTTCAATACCGTACGTCCAGGCGGGTTTTAGTATGGAATTGTAAATCAATCGTTTGTTATTAAGTGAAAGTTTTGAACGTTGGTCTAGTAGTAGTCTTTTAAGAAGTCGATAACGCCTGTTAACTTCAGTTCGTTTAAGTCGTGTGTGCGGGCACCTAACTTTAATAATTTTTTTCTTTTTATCTGTAAATGATAAAATTCCCAAATTTTCTTTAAAATGTAGGGAACATCCTCCTTTTATAACTGTAATTTTTTTTCCCCACAAGTTAAACAGGTTTTAAGTTTAGAATCAGTGTGATAACCTCCACTGTGTAGAATAAAATATTGTAAAACTTTTAACAGTCATCGTATTTCACAATACTATATTCACAATATTTATTTTTGCATTTTTCAATATCTGTCCCAAAAACAGTTAAAAACAAAATTGCCGTTGGATCTACTGCATTAACCAAGGACTATGATCTAGGTATCTACACATATTTCGTGTGACAGAAATACTGCTGGGCAGAAGTGTTTTTCTTCTTCTGTAATAAAATAAATTGAATAAAACAAGCGTATCTTTATAGCAAGAACAGACATCTCAATATCGTGGTGGTTTTTAATGTAAACTTCACCTCCGAGCAATGGATAGTAGCAACTGGCTGGCCCAAGGAAGACATGTTGACGATGTCCAGGTTCTACTGAAAAATGTCTTCCATCTCTCTTCTAAAAACTAACATTTCAGTACGTAACCGAAATGATGTTATGTTACCGAATGATTGAGTAAATCCTGCTAATGTATTATGTACGAGGGTCGTTTGAAAAGTCCGTGCAAAAATAAAAACTACTTAATTTTTTGGGGTAAACCTTTTTTATTTTTCAACATAGTCTCCTTTTAGGCTTATACACTTCGTCCAACGCTGCTCTAGTTTGTTGATCCCTTCCGAATAATAGGATTTGTCCAAGTCTGAAAAATAGCAATTCGTTTCTGCAATCACCTCCTCGTTTGAATAAAATCTTTTTCCCGCCAGCCATTTCTTCATATTGGGGAACAAATAGTAGTCCGAGGGAGCCAAGTCTGGAGATTAGGGGGGATATGAAACGAGTTGGAACCCTATTTCCATTAATTTTGCGACCACAACTGCTGAGGTGTGAGCTGGTGCGTTGTTGTGATGGAAAAGGACTTTTTTGTGGGCCAATCGTGGGCGTTTTCTTGCAGCTCGGTTTTCAAACGGTCCAATAACGATGAATAATATGCACCTGTAATAGTTTTACCCTTTTCCAGATAGTCGATGAGGATTATTCCTTGCGAATCCCAAAAGACAGTCGCCATAATCTTTCCGACCGAAGGAACGGTCTTCGCCTTTTTTGGCGCAGATTCCCCCTTGGTAACCCATTGTTTAGATTGTTCTTTGGTCTCAGGAGTGTAGTGATGTATCCATGTTTCATCCACAGTGACGAAACGACGCTTAAAGTCCTGCGGATTCTTCTGGAACAGCTGCAAACCGTCCTTACACGATTTCGTTTTTGGTCAAGCATGAGCAATCGCGGCACCCATCTTGCGGATAGCTTTGTCATGTCCAAATGTTGATGCAAAATATTATGTACCCGTTCATTCGAGATGCCCACAGCACTAGCAATCTCACGCACCTTCACTCTTCTGTCATCCATCACCATATCATGGATTTTATCAATGATTTCTGGAGTAGTAACCTCAACAGAGCGTCCAGAACGTTCAGCGTCACTTGTGCCCATATGGCCACTCCGAAAATTTTGAAATCACTTATAAACTGTTCTAATCGAAGGTGCAGAGTCACCATAATGTTTATCAAGCTTCTCTTTAGTCTCCTGAGGCGTTTTGCCTTTCATAAAGTAGTGTTTAATCAACACACGAAATTCTTTTTCGTCCATTTTTTGAAAATCACTCGACTTCCTCGATTCAAACGAATGCCAAACACAAAGAAATAGACCGATCTGGCTGTAACTTAGTGTGTGTTCTTCCAAGAGATGCTACTAACTAAACATAACCTCGATACGCGCCAGTGGTGCTATCTCTCTGACTTTGCACGGACTTTTCAAACGACCCTCGTATAATTGTATTTCTAATCAAATTGATATCATGGAACAAATCTTTGATATCTTCGTTTATTTTTGAAGATGGACTCTCGGCAAAAAAACAAAACTGTTCTTTAATTTCTTAATTGCGGCGAAACTGGATAAGATCATTTTAAGAAATAAGAAAACCTGGCTAGTGAAAAGAAGTTGGTATTGAAGAAGGACAAGATTATATTTTTAATCTACTACGGAGACTGTTATCAGTTTCTTTAGGCGCTCCGTTTCTTTCTATTTCTCCATTACGTCTAATTAAATCCGTTCCATTTTCTCTTTCATTCTGTATCTTTTCTTATTTACTTCCCATCTAAAACATAAGAAAATAAAAATAATTTTTTAGCGTGTTTTATTCTGTGCCTTTGTTCTTCAAAACGTAGATTAAGTATTTTGAACTGTTTTTATCAAGTTCCTTTCAACACTTGAAACGAAATTACTAGAGAAAGGCAATAACAAAAGCGATGAAAAAAAGGATGTTGATCCAATGTCTCTCAACTGTATTAAACATTTTTTACCATTTATTTATTTTTTAAATTTTTATTGAGTGCTTACAACTGGGCTAGAGTAAGACAAGTAAATGTGGTAGATAACCCACAAGAGAAACGTTAATGTCGATCATCTAGCGATGAACTCCATTAGTTAACCAGTTATGAGGCCTGTTGGATGGTAGTGTAGTTGTGATTTAAGTTGGTAGTGAAGGGATTAGTTTGGAGATAACTTTAGGTGGAATTTGTTGTAACGTGTTTTGGTGAGTTCAGACACAAAATGGAATGTTGAGGTTTTATGAATACATAGTTAGGTCACTAACAGAGAAAGGAGCGTTTTTGATTGTAGCGTTTATAATGTAGCGTTTGTCTGTACCGTATAGTTACAACCCTTAAGTTCATTCTGTGCAAGAAAAGCTAAAATATCCAGCAATCTATTGTGTTAAGTTATTTTGGAGCGTCGGACAAGAAGCCTGCCTAGGAGTTTTTAAATCTCTTGTTAAGTTCAGGTTGTTTAAGTCTCGTATAAGGTTCTGAAAAGAATTCCTTAACTTATTTCATGAATGTCATTTTATTCGGAATTGTATGTGTAGATGAGCTTCTCGGGAGTCTCGACGTAATAGTTGCGATTGGAAAGGAGTTGGACACAAATCATTTAGTTCTTAAATAGCGGCAGTTACGAGTGAAGTATGAATGAAATGTTGGGTACTAGCTGATTTGTTGTGAACCTTTTGTCGTTTAACCAACCCTTGTACTTAACTTTTAAAACTGTAAGTTTTTGTTAAAGAGATAAGCAGTATTATTGAATTCTTTGTTTTGTAGGCAATCACTGAAAAAGTACCTCTGTTCCACGTAGATGAACACATCCATTTTAGTGCTGCACGAGAAACGAGACAAATCTCGGTCTCGGTACCGAGACCGAGACGAGACTTGAGCAACCGAGACCGAGACATTATTTATATCTCGTCGAGAAATCTCGGTCTCGTCTTGTTTTTTCAAATATTAATTTTTAGAGACCTGCGACTTACTGACTGGGAAAACACACACTGCCCTCACCCCATCTGGGGCCGCTCCCTTGGCTTTTATACAGCGGACAGTAATAGGCTTCGGTCACTAAACTCCCAGAACAATCTAGCTCTTTCTTCTCCGGCTCAGGTAAAGCCAGGGCCTTCTGGTGTATATATAATATATATGTATATTATACAGATATAGTGGGACTTACACGGGAATGTCGGTAATGACTATAAAGAGACGGGGCAGATACAATAGACTAATTACAATGTTAAACTTTGACAAAAGAGTAAATACAGTAGATATCGGGAAATTTCTTTTAATACAAAAACGTTAAACACAAAACATCGGAAAAACCAAAAACCCTTACGAACCCTTATATAGATACAGAATTAGTAAACATAATTGCCCAAAAAATGGAACACTATAAAACAATACACACAGATACCGCCATAGAAGTTTGGTTTTTCCGATGTTTTGTGTTTAACGTTTTTGTTAATTGTTAATTTTGTTAACTGATTTTCTACATTACTCATTCTATAAATTGTTTGTATTTGTAATATCCAGGCCCTGAAGAAGGCAATATATTTGTCGAAACTTTGGCGAAAAAGACGAGTTCTTGTTTTTATTTGACCGATTCCTCGCCAATTCTAAATCCTTAATTTAGTAATTTACGGTCACGAAACCAATATATTCAAAAAAATAAAAATAAAAGTAACAATAATTGGCCATCTATCCCTCCTGTTTGATGGCCATCTGTCCCGAATGCTAGAGAGAGATGGCCAATATGATAAACATAACTCAACGCGTACTTTTTGACAGTTTTAGTAGTTAGGATTCATTAATGTATATTGTACTTTCCTAATATGTAAAATACGACCCTAACATTTCGAAATACATTCACTGCAGCACGCAATATGCAACTATCATAAAATTTTTTGTTGAGACGATAATGTTTTTATTCTCTGAGTTAATTAATAACGCTTTGACGCAGACCAAAATAAATTCACTTTAGTCAAACATGACGAGTTCATCAATTGAGAGGTCACGCAGCGCCGTCGGACGACATTTCGGTTAAATTTCGGCTGTTGGCCATCTCTCCCGATTGGCCATCTCACCCGACTTTACCCTATAGAAAAAGAGAGAAAAAAAATTCAAAGTTGGGTGTTTTTCAACGTTACGCTTTTTCGTGCAGTTTTTGACAATCAACCCTTATACAACTGTCCTACCGGACAGTTTTAATAATTACAATTTTTGAAAAGATTATTGATAACAAACCATTTTTTTATTAATTTTGATTGCCTCAGATATTGGGTTTATTATTTTTTTTCATTTTTAATACTTAAAACAAAAATTCCAAAAAAAACGAGATATCTCGACGAGACCGAGACGAGCACTTGTCATACGAGACCGAGGCGAGATCTGCATAAAGTCTCGCCTCGTCTCGGTCTCGTGCAGCACTAATCCATTTAGAAATTTTTATTATTATTTTTAAACTAGACTGAAAAGGCAAGAACTCAGTAGACGATACGGACAACTACGAAGACTGCTAGGGCGTAGATCAGCCATGAACGTACAGAATAAACTGACTCTATACAAGATACTACTAAGACCCATCTGAGCTGAGCTGTGGGGCTCTGCGAAACCTTCCAACATCCAAAGAATTCAATCCTTTCAATCTAAAGTCCTTCGGCATATCGTCAACGCTCCTTATTATGTATCCAATTACACCCCCCTCCCTACATACCTCAATATCCCCTTTTGCTTCCTTAATTTCCATAATAGCCTAACCATACAACCTAATCCCACAGTACAAGCTTTATCCACAACAACCCATCCTGACAGTCCTCCACCACGCCTGAAACGACGTTGGCCTCGCGACCTTTTACCAATTTCCTAAACTTCCTTCCAGCCTCTAGATAGTTCCAGCATTGGTTGGCCCCTCTCAGCATGCCTTCTCGATTGTGGCGCTGGATCCACTAGGATTCAGCCTATTATCTGTGCCTAACGCAATTAAGAACACATTTACTTGATGTAGTATATATACATACGTACAGGTTTTAAATAAGTAAATAAATAACTAAAAAATTATTACTTTTACAGCTGAATTTCTAAATTTATTTAGCAAAATTTATAACCTATCACCTGTATGTGCAAGATTGTGATATTTTATTACTCATGAAAATTTTTGATTGATGAATTTATCTCTATCTAATATTGTAGGAGAGAAAAATATGTTTTAACTTTTGATTTGCTTTATCTCTATTGGCCAGCACTTGGATGGATATTTGATTGACTAGGTCAGAAGTCAAAGTACTATTCGTTTGCATGTTCGATGATTTTATTTATATTTTCAGAATGTGAAATGGAAATAGATCTGTGGAAGTAATAATTTGAGGGAGTCTTAAAATATTTAATTGACCGTGAGTTACCATTTTTGTCTTGGCCGATTGATCAATACTGAACTTGTCAAAGAACTCTTGTGAATTCTATTTAGACTTTGCGAACCATAATCCATAGGCAAATAATTATTCTTCACCATACTGCTGCCAGAAATACTCTCTATAAAAAATAAGTACTTTTTTTTATGAATCGCCTTCTTTTCCCGGACGACTACCGTCTTGTATTGCTCTGTAGGATCTAGTTCAAAAGTACTTTAGGTATTCCTCCCACTGTTGCTTTTCATCAGGATGTACGGTTCTATATATTTTACTTCATAAAGCACTGGACTAGGATACAATGTTTTGCTAAAATTTCGAGTTAGCTGAAAATTCCCAAAGCCATGAGAACCATGTCATTGAAAGGATTCTACTCTTTTCTAAGATTTTTCCGCCTCTTACAACTTTTCTCAGAGTTTCGGCGTATAGATCGAAAGTTTTTATTGGAATAATTTTTCTGGAAAATACGAGGGTCGTTTGAAAAGTCCGTGCAAAAATAAAAACTACTTAATTTTTTGGGGGAAACCTTTTTTATTTTTCAACATAGTCTCCTTTTAGGCTTATACACTTCGTCCAACGCTGCTCTAGTTTGTTGATCCCTTCCGAATAATAGGATTTGTCCAAGTCTGAAAAATAGCAATTCGTTTCTGCAATCACCTCCTCGTTTGAATAAAATCTTTTTCCCGCCAGCCATTTCTTCATATTCGGGAACAAATAGTAGTCGGAGGGAGCCAAGTCTTGAGAATAGGGGGGATATGAAACGAGTTGGAACCCTATTTCCATTAATTTTGCGACCACAACTGCTGAGGTGTGAGCTGGTGCGTTGTCGTGATGGAAAAGGACTTCTTTGTGGGCCAATCGTGGGCGTTTTTCTTGCAGCTCGGTTTTCAAACGGTCCAATAACGATGAATAATATGCACCTGTAATAGTTTTACCCTTTTCCAGATAGTCGATGAGGATTATTCCTTGCGAATCCCAAAAGACAGTCGCCATAATCTTTCCGGCCGAAGGAACGGTCATCGCCTTTTTTGGCGCAGATTCCCCCTTGGTAACCCATTGTTTAGATTGTTCTTTGGTCTCTGGAGTGTAGTGATGTATCCATGTTTCATCCACAGTGACGAAACGACGCTTAAAGTCCTGCGGATTCTTCTGGAACAGCTGCAAACCGTCCTTGCAACAATTCACACGATTTCGTTTTTGGTCAAGCGTGAGCAATCGCGGCACCCATCTTGCGGATAGCTTTGTCATGTCCAAATGTTGATGCAAAATATTATGTACCCGTTCATTCGAGATGCCCACAGCACTAGCAATCTCACGCACCTTCTCTCTTCTGTCATCCATCACCATGTCATGGATTTTATCAATGATTTCTGGAGTAGTAACCTCATCAGGGCGTCCAGAACGTTCAGCGTCACTTGTGCCCATATGGACACTCCGAAAATTTTGAAACCACTTATAAACTGTTCTAATCGAATGTGCAGAGTCACCATAATGTTTATCAAGCTTCTCTTTAGTCTCCTCAGGCGTTTTGCCTTTCATAAAGTAGTGTTTAATCAACACTCGAAATTCTTTTTCGTCCATTTTTTGAAAATCACTCGACTTCCTCGATTCAAACGAATGCCAAACACAAAGAAATAGACCGATCTGGCTGAAACTTGGTGTGTGTTCTTCCAAGAGATGCTACTAACTAAACATAACCTCGATACGCGCCAGTGGTGCTATCTCTCTGACTTTGCACGGACTTTTCAAGCGACCCTCGTATATAGTAGAGGGATGAATGTGTGAAGCGAATGTATTTATAAGTAAGAATGGAGAGTGAGTGATATTCTAGTGATAAGCAGCTAGACGATGCTGGCTGTATGGCGAAAGCCTATGCCAAAAAAATGTAACAAAAAAAAACCTCAACAGGGCGTCCAGAACGTTCAGCGTCACTTGTGCCCATATGGCCACTCTGAAAATTTTGAAACCACTTATAAACTGTTCTAATCGAAGGTGCAGAGTCACCATAATGTTTATCAAGCTTCTCATTAGTCTCCTGAGGCGTTTTGCCTTTCATAAAGTAGTGTTTAATCAACACACGAAATTCTTTTTCGTCCATTTTTTGAAAATCACTCGACTTCCTCGATTCAAACGAATGCCAAACACAAAGAAATAGACCGATCTGGCTGAAACTTGGTGTGTGTTCTTCCAAGAGATGCTACTAACTAAACATAACCTCGATACGCGCCAGTGGTGCTATCTCTCTGACTTTGCACGAACTTTTCAAACGACCCTCGTAGTAGTTGGGGACTTTTTGAGATCTAATTGCCTCAAATTTGAGAATATAATTAATTAATTTCAAATAGAGAATTGAAGTTAGAGAAAACCTTGTCCATTTTGCCTTTTTTCTTTGATTTATTTATTTAAAATGTGATGATTAGTAAAGAAGCTGATTTTGCTTAGTGGCTTGATACATGAATTGGTAATCCTCCATTAGTTAAAAGGTCACAATACCAACCCGTTTTATGCCGCTTGGAGACTATCCTAGCAGGACGAACTGTGGCTAATGGAATTGCGTGAGATTAATTTAGGATCTGTATATGGGCAGAGGTTAGATCCATTGATTTGGCAGTTTTTAATATGGCGAAGGAGTTTTGATTGGTTAATATTAATTCGACTTACTATTTACATTCATTTACTACTCTTATACAAAGAGTAGGATACTTAGCAGTCCTGGATAGTTCCAGTTTCGGCGTCCAGGGTGGTTTTAGTAAAAAGATATAAAGCATTACTATTTTCTTAGCAAGTGCCAATTTAAAGCGGCCACCTAGCAGAGAAATTATAAAAACTTAATTTTTTTCCAGTAAATGGATTTCAAAACTTCAGTTTTATTTCTGGCATAGTGATATAAAATTTAGAATGAAGAGTAACATAATCAGCATCATTAATTAATTAAATTAATGAAGAGTAAAAGTTTATAATAATTTATTTAAAACATTACGAATATGTTTAATTAGAATTTTAATTACTAGCGATAAGTGAGCTCCAGTGTACATTTTAATTATCTGAAATAGGATGCGAGTGTCCGTAGTGTTCCAATAGAATGAATCAAAGGTTGAATAGCATTGCCTCAATTTCTATCATAAATTCTAGAGTCAATATCCGTGATATCATTTCAGTTATCTTTTATTGAATTCATACCATTAGGTTGCTAACAGCCCGCCAACCCCGCACTAGCTCTTCTTAATGGCACTACTTACGGCCAGGATTTCGTAATATCAATATTCTACTGCAGGAAAAGGCTATTATTCACGTTTTCTTAACTATCCTAATGAGTGCTAATAATCACTTTATACACCAAATTTCCATTTTTATTAGGTGCTAACAAAGTAGCGAAATAGGCTATTTCATTTACTTATACTAATTTAAGCTGTAATAGTAATCGAGCGACGTCATAGAAATTGATAATTTCTATAATAGCCCTAGTCAAAATAGGATTTAACCTCAGAATGGAATATAATAAGCTATAAACTTGTAAGTATAAATCTTTATTTTGACATTTTATAAGTTGGCTCAAAAGTCTCACAGAATCTCGTGTACGCGTCACCGGAAATCGGTGGACAAAGGTCACGAAAATCTTTTTTTTTGTAAATATTTTGTTTCCTTTGCTCTAAATGGCATTTGCATTTTTTACAGAAGTTGAAGAGCATAAAATTCTGTACAAATTTGGTTCTATGCAATTTTTTATACCATCAACCTCGTTCTTGAGATAGTGCTCGAAGAGCGCTTAGCTGTATGTATAGAAACGTTCAGCCAACTCTGTAATTCAATACAAAGTACGTTTCATATAGTTACAATAATATTAAATTATTAAGAAACCTTAGTTATTAATTAATTAAATGTATATAAATACAAATGTAAATGTTCTTAAATCTTAAATCTCCGAAAGTTTTTCACCAATTGCTTTGAAGTTTGGATATAACATTGCATTCGAATACGGACCTGTTTTTTTATACCTATAACTATTAAATAAATGTCACATCAGTTACTGGTCAAACATGTTAAAAAAAAAAACAGCGCCAATTGTTGGTCGTAAAAACATCACACGCTATACTAAATCCTTTACGATTCCATTTCAATGTTTCCGATTGCATTGTTAAATTGAATGTTCATAGATTTCAATGCGCAACAAATAGCCCTGAATCCACCTACTACGATAACGTTAACTGCTTACTTCACGTTATGTCAAAATGACGCTTTTACGAAAATACTGCTGCATTCGGAAGTGCTTACACTTTACACATGGGGATGCGAGTAGAAAATCATTTGAACGACGCAAACGAGGAGAGCGAGTCGCCGGAGAACGTGGCATATTTAATGAAACTACGATAAACATACTGTACACCCTACATTCCAATCAAGATAAATGCTTCTTTCTTAAATAAGCCTGGTCCAACGTCTTCCAGCGATTGACAATTTGGACTAGCGTGTATTATAATAAAATAATACAGTATTAAAAGCAGGCACTAGGTGCACAATGTATGTATTTACAACAGCTCGGCTAGTCTCACAAGTAGAGGTTTAGAAAAAAAGAAAAATACAAAAACATCATTAATTTTGATGGAATTTCCTCAATTTCGGTTTCGAACGTTGTATTTTTATGATGAGCTTATATTATACACATTAGATCGGCTATTTTTGGAACCAGTAGTTCAGAAAATAGGGACAAATACAAAAATCTTCATTAGTTTTGCTGGAATTTCCATAATTTCTGTTTTTGACATTGTAATTTAATGTCAAGCCTATATTATACGCAATAGGTCGGTTGGTTTTGGATGTAAAGATGTAGACAAAAGGGAAAAATACAAAACCTTTCTTAGTTTTGCTGGAATTTTCTTAATTTCTGTTTATAACATTATATGTTTATGCCAAACGTATACAATATACATTAGATCAGCTATTTTTGGATGTAGTAGTTCAGGATATTCGTAAAAAAGCAAAATCTTCATTAGTTTGTCTAGAATTTGGATGTTTCAATTTCGTTTTCGAACATTATATTTTTATACCAAGCGTTTTTTATACACACTAGGTTGGCTAATTTTGGAATCCATTAGTTCAGAGACAGTGGTGGACTCAACCGTAACAGTTGGAGGAAAGTTAATAGTAGTGGAGGCAAGATTTTGTATTAATGGAAATTTTTAACTTAGTCCGCTTAATTTATCATAATAATGGATCCGTTAATTAGGGATCGTGGCAAAACATGATTGAATGAAATGCTACACGAGGTTAACGTGGCATTTTCAAACAAGTCTTTGAAAAATCCATTTTGTAAGGGGGTGCTTTAGATTTGGAAATTATAATTTAATACCAAGACCATAAATTATCGAGGTTTGCTTTAGAGAGAACCTAACTAACTCCCTGTTCCGGATCTTCCGGAAATGATGTTTCAAAAAAATGTTTTCGATCACAATAAAATGCTACATGATAGGGAATTTAGAGGAATTCGTTGGAGCCATTTCCGAAAAAATCTGAAAAATTTGGAAAATCAGTGGTGTTATTTTGTTTTAAAGGTGCGTCAACCTCTGATGTCATTGGCGCCCTAAAATGTTTTTCAGAGAACTGTCGGCCTTCGGACAGAAAACTCCAAACAGTGAGCTATAAGAAACGGCCCAGGCAGGGAAAATCTAAGAGCCAGCATCCGGAATCTATTGCTGGATTTCCCTGTTGGAATCCAGTGTAACCTAGCCATTGATAATAAGGTACCTAATCCCTTCGGTAAAGTGGTATTTACGTGTAGGGAACTTCTCTAAATCAAAAATCGGGACACCTGGCGGGATACAGCCAAAATATAAAGTTTCAGCTACCTGAGTTTTTCATTTTGGAGATATTTTGTTCACGCACAGAGACTATTTTTTAAAAACAAACCATTTATTCGCACTCAGATGATCTCCTAGTGAGAAACTTAATATTTTACATAACGCAACACGTTCCTTCGCTGTTATAATAGATAAAGTAGAAATATATTCTTATGTATCATCAACTGTAAATCGCTTTCTGGTTGCGTGACTACCTGAGACTTGACACCATTTCATTTACTTCAATTAACATTAAAAAGAAAATACCCGTAAAAGCAATTCATCATATGTTAAAATCCATTTTTACTCATTATTGTTCGCATTTATTTCTGCATAAAGATGTCCATGGCACTTCATTAGAAGCGCCCCTTCCACTCAGCTTCCGTAAATAGGAAGGGCTGTTAATAACAGGAAATTAGTTTCAATAGGAAATGGTAACCTAAGGGTTCATTTTCCTTTCCAACAAACCACATAAACGCGAAATTAAAATGATTTATGAACCCAAGCGTTCCTTATCGATTATATTTTCAGCGATAGAACTGGTCTTTACTTACTCTTGCTAGTAAGATGTGTTGCGATCGTGCTAAATTTCCTACTACGAGCTTTCACTGGAAACATCTGAGCTCCCTGAGGTGCCCAAAACAATGGTCTGGTTGTGAACATTACTCCCAACTAAGCTAGACTTAATATTTCGTGCCAGTGCCTTCATCGGACTAAGTGAAGAAACTAAGTACTTAACCACTAAGTAAAGGAAGAAGCTCAACCGGCAGTACTACAGTATGGTTTGTGCACGCCCTTGGCCACAACATTACCACCTACAATCCCAGCAACCAACACACAGAAATATCATCTAAACCTAACAAACCACCCATTGCTTTGTGTACAAATATAACTTGTACTTTACCGTACAAACTAAGTTTCGAACATTGTACTTCAAGTACAGCATGATGGAAAACAATTGCCTGAAGTGAGATCAGCGGTGGAAACTAAACATTTTCATTATGGGAATTTCCCCTCTACCTAGTTAAAGTCGTTTCGTGTTGTAATTATCCACGGTGTTGACTTCAGTTTTCAATGAAGTCAGCAGATCAGCTGAAACAAAAACATAATTTTTCTCGAAAATAGATCCTAAAATTTTGGATAAACTTCATAATATAAACAGGGTTTTGTATCTTTTACTTCTATCATTTAAAAGATAAAATATGTATAGTAATGGTTTGAACATATCATCAAACTATTCACTCAGTAATAATTTATATTTAATTGAAATAAAAAGTAATGAGATTGAATAAAATATAAATTTATTGATGGAATATTTGCTTTTCCTAAAACAGAGCTGGGGAGTACCGTTATATGGTGATGACTGATGAATAATTCCTACTTATAGAAAAATAAGTGCAATTCTCCGGGAGCGGTCGGAGTAGGCTCCCCTCTAAGCTTACATTTCAATAATTTACGGTTACAAACAAGTATTAGTAAGAATTCAGTGATAGAAACGGTCAGATTTAAAAGAAAATTTAGAATAGGATGAAAAAATACACCCAATTTCAGTCATATTTTGAATTTTTGTATTATGCCAAGCTTTCGACCTAGGGACTAGGTCATCTTCAGGGCTAATTGACATTAGAGTCCATGAGCAGACAAGACAGAAGACACACCAACCTTTTAATGATGTAAAATATTACATTGTAGCCTCACCTAGTCCCCAAGTAGAAAGCTCGGCATAAGAAAAAAAATTCAAAATATGACTGAAATTGTCAGTAAAGTAATTGCCTATTTTTCCAGGCAGGCTTTACACCTAACTACCAATTAGGTGTTGTGGACAAAGGCGACTAGCAAACATACTTTACTGTAAAATTAGTTTTATTAACCATTAAATAAAATCCAAGGCCTAAGACAAGGAATTAGTTTTGTAGGTCTTGCCTGCCTCTAACCGCTACCGTGGCGCCTAAAATTGGCAGTATTTTTTCATCCTATTGAAACAATGAATCAGTCATGAACAGAAAATTTAGAACTTGGAGAATGACATGTGAGTGTCCATTTCAAAATTTGTTTGCTCTAATATTTTATTTATTTATTTATTTTGGTGTATTGTATAAGAACAAACGTTACAATACGAGGGTCGTTTGAAAAGTCCGTGCAAAGTCAGAGAGATAGCACCACTGGCGCATATCGAGGTTATGTTTAGTTAGTAGCATCTCTTGGAAGAACACACACCAAGTTTCAGCCAGATCGGTCTATTTCTTTGTGTTTGGCATTCGTTTGAATCGAGGAAGTCGAGTGATTTTCAAAAAATGGACGAAAAAGAATTTCGTGTGTTGATTAAACTACTTTATGAAAGGCAAAACGCCTCAGGAGACTAAAGAGAAGCTTGATAAACATTATAGTGACTCTGCACCTTCGATTAGAACAGTTTATAAGTGGTTTCAAAATTTTCGGAGAGGCAATATGGGCACAAGAAACGCTGAACGTTCTGGACGCCCTGTTGAGGTTACTACTCCAGAAATCATTGATAAAATCCATGATATGGTGATGGATGACAGAAGAGTGAAGGTGCGTGAGATTGCTAGTGCTGTGGGCATCTCGAATGAACGGGTACATAATATTTTGCATCAACATTTGGACATGACAAAGCTATCCGCAAGATGGGTGCCGCGATTGCTCACGCTTGACCAAAAACGAAATCGTGTGAAGTGTTGCAAGGACGATTTGCAGCTGTTCCAGAAGAATCCGCAGGACTTTAAGCGTCGTTTCGTCACTGTGGATGAAACATGGATACATCACTACACTCCTGAGACCAAAGAACAATCTAAAGAATGGGTTACCAAGGGGGAATCTGCACCAAAAAAGGCGAAGACCGTTCCTTCGGCCGGAAAGATTATGGCAACTGTCTTTTGGGATTCGCAAGGAATAATCCTCATCGACTATCTGGAAAAGGGTAAAACTATTACAGGTGCATATTATTCATCGTTATTGGACCGTTTGAAAACCGAGCTGCAAGAAAAACGCCCACGATTGGCCCACAAAAAAGTCCTTTTTCATCACGACAACGCACCAGCTCACACCTCAGCAGTTGTGGTCGCAAAATTAATGGAAATAGGGTTCCAACTCGTTTCACATCCCCCTTATTCTCCAGACTTGGCTCCCTCGGACTACTATTTGTTCCCCAATATGAAGAAATGGCTGGCGGGAAAAAGATTTTATTCAAACGAGGAGGTGATTGCAGAAACGAATGGCTATTTTTCAGACTTGGACAAATCCTATTATTCGGAAGGGATGAACAAACTAGAGCAGCGTTGGACGAAGTGTATAAGCCTAAAAGGAGACTATGTTGAAAAATAAAAAAGGTTTACCCCAAAAAATTAAGTAGTTTTTATTTTTGCACGGACTTTTCAAACGACCCTCGTATATAGAGTTGCATTTATACAATAAGCGATATTAATTAAAAAATTAGATAAAGAAGTAGTAATAATTAACTTGAAAAAAGAGTAATAATTGAATATAATTCTTTTAAATTAATAAGTTAATAAACTTTAAACTTTATGAACAAAAAATAATGATAATTCAAACTGAAAAATATAATAATACAATAAAATAAAAAAAATGCAGTTCTGGAAATGTTACCAATAGCAAAATAGAATGAAAACAAAAAGCAGAAATAAAATATTATGAAAAGGCTGAAGTGCATTAGAATTAAAGTGCTATGGAACCCTGGAACGTGATACAAATATTTCTAAACTTTGAAATTAAATCTAAGTACTTATGCGCATAGTTTTTGCATTTTCACTAAATTACAGTTTGATATTACAAATTCATTTAAAATAAAATTACTGTCCAAAGAGTTGAAACACAATTTTCTAATTTCTGAATAATGATTGGCATTTACACATTATAAATGCTTAGTATAAATGTGCTTAGTGTATGGCGGTCTTTCTGGTGATATTGAAGCTAAGTTCAAGCGCCTCCATGAACTGTTTTATAAGATTTATTTTCAGCATTTCCAGAGACTCCCGCATTTCACACTGCTACGATGAGTTGAAGTGGCTTTTTCCTGTCTATCGCCGCCAATATTTTTTGGCTTCTTTTCTTTTTCAAAGTAATCCAGTCTCAAAGGCCATCCTATATTTTTCAACTCTTCAAGTTTAAATCCTCGATCCATTCCCGTAATACTAGATCTCGCTCATCTGATCTCTATATTCCCTTACACCGTACCTCATCCTTTGACAAATCCTTCCTTATACGTGCTACCTCTCTCTGGAACTCCTTGCCATCATCTGTCCGCCATGCTCCTACCCTTTCTATCTTTAAATCCCGTCTATTCAGTTATCTCCTTTCTATCCAGCTTCCTCCGGAATTTGAATTGTTTTAATTTATTTCCTTAATTTCTATTGTTATTTTTATTTTCACTTTTTGTAAATACTTACGTATATTTTCTGTTTAATCACAGGCCAAACTATTAGGGACTCTAATTGTCCCTGTTTTTATTCTTAGGGGACAATTGTCGCAGAATAATAAATTTATTTTCTATTCTATTTTATTATATGTAAGATATCCTCTTTATCAGTATTACCAACTTTACAAACAGACTGCCCATCAAATTTAACTGTAGTTTTCCTAACACTAAGTTTAAAAAAATATTTATTGGCTAATCACACCTGAGATAATAATTTAATATATTTTAGAGGAACATTAAGGTATTAAATAAGCCTTTGTTTGCTCTAATAACTTCCTGTAAATGGCCTTCTTTCATGGTGGAAAGCATTTCATTTAGTGTGAAACAGAAGAAAACGCTTTATGGTTGGACACAATGAGTGTGCACATGAGATTAATTAGCTGTTTCCGGCGCAGTTAAAGGTACCCCTTAGAAAACATTTAACTGTATGTTTATATAAGAGAATTTTAGGGACAAATGTGTTTATTTAATAGGGAAAAGCATTATTTCACCTATGTGATATCAGTGAGACAAATAATTTCCCTGGAACATGGAAGATATTATGTGAACGAACAGGTGCCAGGATAATGTGCATTGTGTGTGCCGGTCCTCTTTGTGCCTACAATTACCCCCGCACATCAGCAGCCAACCATCAATGTCTGGCCGCACACATAAATCACTCCCTTCACCCATTCTTTTGTTTCCTTCTACACCGCCCTTTTTTTTCCCATGTCACCATTCATTACCAGTTTTTGCTCTCTTTTAAAAGTCTTCCAATGTTTACACTTTTTCCAGTAATATATTTCAACAAATAGACCGTTTATGTTCCTATCGTCTATCACGTATTTATTTACTTTCTCTACTTCTAGCAATACGTGTCTAAATAGTGTTAAATGTTTGGGTATTCATTTTATTTATTTATTTTTTTACTCAAAATTTTGAGCCTCCCTGAACTCTGAAAACATATTTTTACCATAGAAAAATTGAGTATGTTTGTAAAATAAAACCATGTTTATTAAATCAATTTTCTTCTAAGTTGAGGTTGTCTCTATTTACATACTCCAATAAATCAATGCACCAAACTTATGTTTCCAAATCAGTCTCTTCAGTGCATTTATTCTTCTCTCTGAATTTTCTCTTCATCACACTTCGGGATTTTCTTGCGGATCGCCTCCAGAAATCTATTCCATTGGAGCTTAGCTTTTTAGCATCTTGCTCCTCACTGTTCAGGTTTTTGCTGTAGTCGTTTAGTGAAATTGCTGTTACATTGTACAAAAAAATTCAACATAATATTGTCCTTATTTATGCTAAATTCAACTTAAGTTGAATAAATCACTTTATCAATGACTGTCCAGCGATTCTAAATTCATTGCTTGGGATCGCCATGCTGAACAACCTCTTATCTGCTTTACCTTAAGCCATCATTCTTTCTATGTCTTCAGCTTCCCAGTCTGTCACTTAATTAATACTCTCCTTGATTACCTATGCAGTTAGCGTATTGGATTCTCACGCGGGTTCGAATTCAGCTGCTGGCACTTAGATTTTCTCTGCCTAGGAGCTTTTATACAGCTCTCTGGTCCGGTGATGGACAGTGTTGTCTGCAACAAGAGAATACTGTCCGGAGGCCGACAGTGCACTGAAAAAAGCTCCAGGCGCCAATAAACTCACCCACTTTGACTTGGTCATCTGCAAAGAGTAGATCCTCCGCTATTTTGTCGTCCATTCAATTGTACATATTCTTCACATTATTTCAAGCACAAATCCAGATAAATTTTAAAGAGATAGACTCTCAACCTTGCAGTGCCCTACTAATGAATATAAACTTTTGGCAATCTTGATCGTCTCGGCTCTGCATCTGTTCTCCTCCATACACATTTCTAATAGTACTTAACCCTTTTCTTGATAACGTATCTATGGTGATACATCATAATTTAAAAAAATCTAGTGCCATTATTTTATAGCGCAAACTTAATATTTTTATATGAATGTTTAGGTAATTTCTTAGTTTTCGAACGCACTTTTAGTTTTTTTCTGTTGGCCAGACTGATGAGCTGTCAAACTTCACTTTATGTATGAATTTTATTTTGATATTAAAAAAAATAAAATTCTGCCAAGTTAAGGGTTAATGTTTTACTTATTTCTGCTGTTTGCACAAATCGCAATAATTGTTACTCAGGATCACTGTTGTAGATCAACAGCAATATCGAAGTTTTCATACTAGTTTTACGTTTAACTATCGATTAGGTGTCATAGACCTAAGCTGACTAACTTCTATACGTTGGTATTATTTTATTTGTCTTAGAAATGTATCTCGAACTAGATACTAAATTCTTGTCTTATGATTGGTGTACTAAAAAGGAACAGTCGGGGCAGAGAGCATTAATCCAACATGATGTTAGAAGAATATCTTTTATCAATGATTGAAAACTAGCCAAAGAAAAACATTCATATTGAATTTTCTTAATTATTTTACCATTAATGGAAAATATGAGTTAAAATTCCCAATCAAGCGATCACAGTTTGGTGGGTAATCAGACAACCGTAATGATAATATGAATCTGTCAATCATTGAGTTGGAATTATCTTTATCAGTATCGTAATCTTTAAATATCAAAAAGTTACCTTTGGCGATTTGGGAGTTATTTTCTCGATTGTTATCTTTTAACCGTCACCTAATTGATAAGAAAAACTACTAGTTGGACAGCGAGCGATTGTTGGGTGACACTGAACACCTCTCTCGCGTTTATCTGGGACGGATGGTGGAAAAAAAGATTTGTCAACGTCGGCTATGGTACTTATGTGAGTTACGACTAAATGGCGTTTACGTTTTGAAATCGTCTTTTGTTGTCTGTGATCGACCAAAATTCTCGAAATTGGCCATTTCTGTTGTAGACCTAAACGGAAGGCTAGCTAACATACTTTACTAAATTTCTCTGATACCATTAAGTAAAACTAAAGTTCAAGCTAGTAATCGAACCCCTGCACAAAAATGGCGCCTTATTTTACAGTAAAGTGTACATTCAGTGTGGTAAAATTTAAAATTTTCGAGAAAGTCTAACTGTCAGGTATCCAGTTTGTAGCTATTAACGTGCCGGGCGATACCTGCCAACCTAAAGTGTGCCTTTAATAAATCATTTTTATTTTCTCGCGATATCCTTCACACAAAACGAAAACAAGGAAGTCTATTACGAGGGTCGTTTGAAAAATCCGTGCAAAGTCAGAGAGATAGCACCACTGGCGCGTATCGAGGTTATGTTTAGTTAGTAGCATCTCTTGGAAGAACACACACCAAGTTTCAGCCAGATCGGTCTATTTCTTTGTGTTTGGCATTCGTTTGAATCGAGGAAGTCGAGTGATTTTCAAAAAATGGACGAAAAAGAATTTCGTGTGTTGATTAAACACTACTTTATGAAAGGCAAAACGCCTCAGGAGACTAAAGAGAAGCTTGATAACATTATGGTGACTCTGCACCTTCGATTAGAGCAGTTTATAAGTGGTTTCAAAATTTTCGGAGTGGCCATATGGACACAAGTGACGCTGAACGTTCTGGACGCCCTGTTGAGGTTACTACTCCAGAAATCATTGATAAAATCCATGATATGGTGATGGATGACAGAAGAGTGAAGGTGCGTGAGATTGCTAGTGCTGTGGGCATCTCGAATGAACGGCTACATAATATTTTACATCAACATTTGGACATGACAAAGCTATCCGCAAGATGGGTGCCGCGATTGCTCACGCTTGACCAAAAACGAAATCGTGTGAAGTGTTGCAAGGACGGTTTGCAGCTGTTCCAGAAGAATCCGCAGGACTTTAAGCGTCGTTTCGTCACTGTGGATGAAACATGGATACATCACTACACTCCTGAGACCAAAGAACAATCTACTCGTAAACAATGGGTTACCAAGGGGGAATCTGCGCCAAAAAAGGCGAAGACCGTTCCTTCGGCCGGAAAGATTATGGCGACTGTCTTTTGGAATTCGCAAGGAATAATCCTCATCGACTATCTGGAAAAGGGTAAAACTATTACAGGTGCATATTATTCATCGTTATTGGACCGTTTGAAAACCGAGCTACAAGAAAAACGCCCACGATTGGCCCAGAAAAAAGTCCTTTTCCATCACGACAACGCACCAGCTCACACCTCAGCAGTTGTGGTCGCAAAATTAATGGAAATAGGGTTCCAACTCGTTTCACATCCCCCCTATTCTCCAGACTTGGCTCCCTCGGACTACTATTTGTTCCCCAATATGAAGAAATGGCTGGCGGGAAAAAGATTTTATTCAAACGAGGAGGTGATTGCAGAAACGAATGGCTATTTTTCAGACTTGGACAAATCCTATTATTCGGAAGGGATGAACAAACTAGAGCAGCGTTGGACGAAGTGTATAAGCCTAAAAGGAGACTATGTTGAAAAATAAAAAAGGTTTACCCCAAAAAATTAAGTAGTTTTTATTTTTGCACGGACTTTTTAAACGACCCTCGTATGTGTACTTGTTTTGTTTTTCTTTCTGGAAAATGGAAGTAGTGCAACCATATCTATCCTATAAAGACCAAAGTTGGGACTATTTGCGGTTCTGTTATCGGTAGGTATGATATTAAGGTACTGCCCAAGCTTTAACCATTTCCAGGTTACCCGAAAATCAGTTTAACTGAGTTGCAATTATTTGCAGATTCTTTAAACTTTCGATACGGGCTGCACCGAGTCTGCGCATTTTGATAATTTAAATGATCTACTATTAAACATAGTTATTTACAAGAATTACAGCTCCCATTTGTTATGTTGAATGTAAAAAAAAATACAAATTTTAATGTTTATACTAAATTTAGAATGTATTAACAATTTTGAATTGTAAATGCTCATTGGAATGAATGAAGGTGAGGTGTTAATTTCCCACAGTTCTGGACATTGTAACTGACCGAGGTTAGAAGGTCATGTGGACTTACATAATTCAATATATATCTATAATTAGACTGACAGTATCAATTTCTTTCTTTTTTCCAAAGGATGTGGAGTATTGGAATCAAATCACATTTTGTAATTCAGACCAGAGAATTTTATTTATTTGATTTCATAAATTAAAAGGCGTCGAAAAATGGAAAGCCAAATTGAAGTACGAGTATTATAGCAAAAAAAAAGAAGAATTTTTTCATTAAACTTTTGTTTAATTATATTAAACTTTTATTAATTAACAACGGAGATCCCTTGTTCGAATCCAGCCATCGGCTTTTCTTGGGAGGAATCTGTTGGGTGTGGTCAGGTACAATCTGCCCACTTTGTCATAATGGACAAATGGATGCAGAGCACTTTGTCATTTGCACATACATATCGTTAAACATGTTCGATGTCGATAATCTGAAGTAGAATGTGCAGTGTGATAATCAATGTAAATACTGTAACTTACTGCAATATCCTCTAAATGATTTTTCAAAGTCATCTGCAGCCACTGCACTGATTATCAAGAAGTTTTAATGAACTTAGTAATAATTATAAATTTATCGGTTAAGTTTCTGCGGAAAAATTTATTTGTTCTGAGAAATGTTTAAACAATGGTTCATTTAATAATTTCGAACAGCTATTAATAAGTCTTGGCGAGGTTTTGGATGGGACCGCAGCGTTTAATTTAGTAAAGTTTACATAAAGTTTAGCCAATCCAAACGAAGATATACCGTCTCAAACAAAGGCGTATTGTGATGATCCGACTCCTGCTTCTGAACTTCGAATCATTTCGTACGTTATTAATGAACAATTTGTTTGTAAAGTAAGTTTTCCTATCCTACTCGGCCGTATCTTGAAGGAAGTGCCTAAAGCAATCGAAGTTTACATTAATAGCTTTTTACTTTACTCAGAAGGAAGTAAATAGAATGTCCGCCATATCACAATATCGCACTAGAGGGACATTATTCCAAATTTTCTAATTTTGACTTATAGAGCAGGTAATTAGTTTGGTCACTTTTTTTCAGAAACTGTAGCGTCAATGATTTTTATTTTGTAGTGGTAACGCCTTTTCATTTTGTTTTGTTTCGGATTTTTAATTTACGAAAATTCGACTAAAATCGCTGAACTGGAATTACGTTCCTCTGTTTCTTATAAAGCAGAGAGAGTCTATTCTTTTTTCTTTTCGTTTCTTCTTAGCCTTATGGTGATTCCAAATTAGTCATCATTCTTTGTCTGCCAGTTGATAGTTTGTTTGTTAGTATGTAGAGTTTTAAAATCATTATTGTTCGTATGGTTGCATGAAAGTTATATTTTAATTTTATTTGTCCTTATGTAGTTATACAAGTCTAGGTAAATGTGAGAGTCAAGGACTGCATTGGTAACCAGATTGCATTATTGGGCCTTGTATTAATTTAATTTCAGAAATGTGCATTGTAACATAGTATGCTAGTTAACCGTCTTTGACCATGTCCTCTCATCAGATAAAAAAAAAAGATTTACCTTCCGTATCTACTAGAATACACCGTACACCTCGAACCCTAAAAGTGTTTTCTAACCTTCTGCTTATAATAATAATAATGCTTACATTCTTTTAATTAGGTAATGGAAGTATCGAACTTGTAAATAAAAATATTGCACGGAAAAATTCTGTTTTTAGGTATTCCAAGTCTGAAAAAGTGATTTTTAGAAAATAGTTATATCAAAAAATATAATTTTATGAAGCTGTAACTTTATATTTTGATTTGGCTACCGAAGGGCCTAACTAAAATGTTTTATTTTAGCAGTCTAACTGTTATGTATTGGTCCTAATACTGGTCCTAACAGTTATTATGTAAGTTTATTGCTAAAGAAGATTAAAATGAATTGAAATCATTAAATGTAAAATGATTTTAAAGTTAATCATTTCTTTAAAAATGAAATAAACCTAAATTGAAATCAACAAAGAAAAGAGTTTGAAAGAAAGTAATTTTTTAAAATGGATTAAATAAAAGAATCTCTTTTCCCTTCCTGAAAAACATTGTTTATTGAAATTAGAACATTTCCTAAAAGACATAAATAAAGGAACCATCTACTTAGAAGCTTAAGAAAAGAAAACATACCAATTCAATTCTTGGGTTCGTTGTGTTTGTGTTAAGGGCACACTCTAAAGGCATTTGTATTTATATTGTACTTGTTTTAATAGTTCTATTAAATATTAAGTTGGACACACTGATTACAATATCCAGCTCGCATTTAACATTACGTCATGTGATCAGTTCCCTCCGGCCATATTTAACTCGTGAGTTTTCTACCTTAGTTTTATTTTTTGTAGTGTATTGTTATGGTTTTCAAGAGTAACTTTTTATTTAATTAATGCCTTTAAGTTGTTCTTAATGTGTTTTAATAATGTTTATTAATAAATTTATTAGTAAATTAGTGTAATACATTAAGTGCTCTATGCTGGATTGAAGTTCTGTACAGGGCAAGCCATGATTTTAGAAGGTAGGAGTTTTTATTTAATTTGCTTTTAAATTAATAAATCTTGAATAATAATAATAATTAATAGTTACCAAAATAATAAATTAATAGTTCACAGATTGCAGTTTAATTCTCTTGGTATGAGCTTTTATTTTAAATATTTCAAAGCTTCAAACTGACAATAAGTTTCAATTTTATTATTAATTTTCTGTTCTATGTAAATAATTTCATAGATTAGTATTCTTTGAATTTAAAATTGTTAAATTGTCATTTTTCATAGCTCAGAATGTGCACATAAGTTTCCCTTAATTACCACCAGGAACGCTAATTCCTACTGTAGGCTTCTTCGTTCGCCATGAAATTGTTCTTTTAATTTCTTTTCTCGATTTTGGATTTAGTAAGTTCTATCAAGGATAAGATTTTATTTATTCGCTTATAGGGATATTCCCCCATACAAATAGAGTTTGATATACATATACATTCATTATTTTGGAATTATATATGTGCATAAACATGTACACAAATCTAGTTTTAAATGCGTTTTTAACATTCATATGCAACAAAATAATTTACGATTAAATATCTCCAACTGATTTTGCTCTTGTTTTTAATGATTCAATGGTAAAGTAAAAGAGATCATCTAACTTATCTTTATCTGAAATTTGCAGTAAATTGTTAATATTTTCTACTTCACTTTTATCGGTATTGATATACTTCTAAATATATCTATTTCTTTTAAGCTTATATTTAGGGCATACAATCAGAAAGTGATAAAGATGGTTCTGTTCGCGCGTATTACATACGAGGCATTCAATGTCGCCCTGAAATCTATGAATTCTACCATCGTAAACGATTCTAAAGTAGAGAGGCTGATTCATCCGTAATTTGCCAACAATTGTGAGCTTGAATGTGGGCGTTCTTTCATGTAAACATTGCTCTGCTTTTATCGCAAAAATATTAATGCTTTAGAGATACTTTTAGAATTAAAGTGGGAATTTATGACTGACTGAATATCAAGGAACAGTTTGTGATTTTTTTTTGATTTTTCAATTGTGTTTTTAAGTTCGATTTTAAATTGACCTCTATCAGTTACTTTCAACATATGGTTGGCCTCTAAAGTTATAAATTCATGTTCTAATTGCGAAAACCACTTGAATTTTAATTTGCAATTCAAACTTAAAACTTTTAAGTTTTCAAAAAAAATTGTTTTAAAATTATAATTTGAAAACTAATGTCAGGTCTAAAAAAAGTAATAAATGAAAAATGAATTTTTTATCAGTGAATTTTTTGGGCCGTAGCTGGTTCAATAAATAAAAGAATATACGAGGTGTGTTCAAACAGTAACGGGAATTTTTAAATTTCGCGGGTTTGGAGAGTCTGATTGTAAATTTTTTTTTTTATTATGTTGGTACACATGCCCCTGAAGTACGATAAAATTTTCAGTAATATTCATTGTTTACTTCTTAAGTGGCAGCCGTTAAGGTTAGACGTGTTTTTCGAGCTTGGCGATTTTTGTTTGTTAAAAAAAAATGGATCAAAGAATTTGTATTAAATTTTGCGTAAAAAATGAAATAAAGTGTAATAAAGTGTGTGAAATGTTAATAAAGGCATATGGTGAGTCTGCTATGAATAAAACAAGGATTTACGAGTGGTATAAGCGTTTCCAAGATGGCCGCGAAAACGTTGAAGATGATGAACGACCTGGACGTCCAAGCACATCAACAACCGATGAAAACGTGAAAAAAGTGAAAGAAATGGTTATGAACGATCGCCGAATCACAATCAGAGAAGTCGCTGATGATGTTGCCATATCAATTGGCTCATGCCATGAAATTTTTTCGGATGTTTTGGGTATGAAACGTGTGGCAGCAAAATTTGTTCCAAAATTGTTGAATTTCGAACAAAAACAGCGGAGAATGGAAGTTGCTCAAGAGTCACTCAATGAAGTCGACAACGATGCGGATCTACTGAAACGTGTTATAACAGGTGACGAAACATGGGTTTACGGATATGATGTCGAAACTAAGGCTCAATCGTCCCAGTGGAGGCATTCTGGATCGCCAAGACCGAAAAAGGCTCGACAAGTGCGGTCGAATGTGAAGGTTATGCTCACTGTGTTCTTCGATTTTAATGGCATAGTGCATCATGAATTCTTGACAAAGGTCAAACAATCAATAAGGAGTACTACCTACAAGTTCAACGCCGTTTGCGTGAAGCAATCCGAAAAAAACGCCCGGATTTGTGGCAAAACAATTTATGGATTTTGCACCACGATAATGCACCTGCTCACACTTCATTGCTTGTTCGTGAATTTTTGGCCAAAAACAAAACTTTAACGATGCCCCAGCCTCCATATTCGCCAGACATGGCTCCATGTGACTTTTTTCTATTTCCAAACATAAAGAGAACATTAAAAGGCCGTCGTTTTACAAGCATAGATGACATTAAAAGCGAATCGCTGAAAAAGCTGAAAGCTATCACAAAGATCGAGTTTCAGAAGTGTTTCGAGGATTGGAAAAAGCGCTGGCACAAGTGTATTGTATGCGAAGGGGACTACTTTGAAGGCGACAATATTAATGTAGATGAATAAATAAATATTTTTTTCAAAAAACGAAAATTCCCGTTACTTTTTGAACACACCTCGTATGCCAAAATATTTTAGACATCGGAACGGGCAGAATTAGAGTTCACGGTTTGAATCTTAACCTGAGTTGTATATTGAGTTAGTAGTGGTAAAATATCATCATCGATAAGGTAAAATACTTAAGAAGCAATGAACGTCATTCAACCGGCGCTATGTGTTGCTTTTCCTGACATGGGCATGCTTGGAATGCTGTCATCGATCTCTTCGTCTGGAATCTCATCATTCCGGTTTGCTGTAAATAACGATGAAACTTCTGTGTTTTTTTGATTAGAAAAACGAGAAGCGATGATAGTCCCTTCACACATTCCAAGGATTTAATGTGGACGATCTCTGGTCCGGGCTGAAAATCACAGTTTGTTTAAAACTTCCTTATCGACCCCGTCTCTACGATATTGAACTCCGTGAATAAAGTGATCCCAATGTCAGTGTCAGCCATCTCTCAAAATAGCCCTTTTGTCTCGTCTAAAAGTAAAGTAATCGCCTATTTTTTCAGGCGGGGCTTAACGTCCAACTACCATTTACTAGGTGTCGTGGACGGAGGCGAATAGTACTTTACTATTTCTCATTTAACCATTAAATTCAACTCTATGTACGTATGTATGGCTCCTTTTCTAAAACTATTATTTCTGATACAATTTGGCAGGGTGAAAGAGTTTGGCGTTCCCTATGTAACAATAAAGCGCCGTTCTGCTCTTACACCTTCTAAGGAGATGAAAATGACCAGCATAAGGGTCTGGGAAATCTAATAAGTTCTAAACAATATTAATGAAACAAATGTTAGCAAAATTTGAATTAAATAAGCTTTTTAAAACTTTTCTGTAAAGGTCTGAAATTACGAGCGGAAGTCTGAATGAATGTTGGGTACCTGCTGATTTGAGTACCTTTTTCGTTTAATCAACCCTTGTACCTAACTTTTTAAACTATAAGTTTTTATTGAGGTGCACATCATAGGTACTTAGATGACACTTTCATGAGAATGTTATCCTTCTCCCAGAAAAGTAATATCTGAGAACTTTTTTAAAAGTTGATAAAGCGTTTTTGAGGAAATTCTAGGAAAGTGGCTCTCCAGTTGGCTGATTGTTTCCGGAAAGCCTATTACTTTGGCGCCTCCGATTCGAAATTTCAAAATTGAATTTATTAGAGATATTCCTATTGAAATTCTCGTCTCTGGCAGAGAGAGTGCGAGTGGGAATATTTGTAAGAAAAACTTAGACTCATAGGAACTCAAAACTCAAATTTACGGTGAAAAGTTAACATTAAAATTTGCACAATAGCGAAACAATGGTGAAATACTAAAGTAAAAATAGAACATTGCTAAACATCATTAGATTGAATGTTAATTCTAAGTCCTCTCCATTGTTAAATTTAGACTCGCCATATGGAATATAATTTAGTAACTAAGAGACGTTGAGTTGGGCTAATCTTTTAGTCTCTGAGGAGGAGAAGGATTAGAGGGAGAATTTCAGCAAAGACAAGACTTTGGAATAGTACACAACCAGCAGAGAACAATCTGACTTCGTTGCGGTAGTCCTGTCATTATGGGAACTTGCTCAGAACTGTGTTGACACAAGCTATAAACTCCTGAGGAGGTTGGAAACTGAAAGGAAATGGAAACTGTCGCCCCTTGCTCTTACGCCAAACGCAGACATATTTATAGCAAATCTTCCTTCCCCGCAGCTATTCCACAATCCTGAACCAACTACTCACTTTGATTCTTGTAGTTTATCTTATGGTATAAATTGTTCTTCGCCACAGTTCTGTCAGGCGATAGTTCGTCAGTAAATCTTGGTTTTATTTAACTTCAAATTTCACCAAAAGCCGATTTTCGTTATTCTAATTTCCATCTTCCTTTTTTTGTTTACCTTTTACTGCAGAAAGGGATTTTACGCAGATTTGTAAAAACCACTTATTCCAGCTCTGGGAATTTCAAAACGGATATTGCCAATGAAAAATCATGACTGAAAATACGTTCTTTTAATTTAAAAAATATTTAAAATGTTATAAATTTTTTATTTATATATTTATTTTGCGAGTGTAATTGAGTGGAGTGAACAACGACCATCCAGTGATGGAAGCCGTTAGTTCGCCAGATTGGCAAGCTTACGCAGCAACCATCCTAGAAGGTAGACGTTGTGTGTTGAGATGATCGCGTGGCCACCGTCGCTTTAGTCTGCGCTGTGGATTTGAAGGAAGTGTTTTAGAAGAGAAATGTTGGGGACCAGAGGGTTGCAATGATTGTGTAGATTTGAGTGGATTTTTGTGTATCGAGATTGGGCTATTTCAGAGACGAGAGGAATATTTAGATCAGAATGTATTGTGTGATTAGGGACGTAGAAGGGAGCGTTAACTATTGTTTTAAAAGCTAAATAAAAATTATCGCTATTTCTGTTAACTTCTTGTATGCATTACATGAGCTTAGTTAGATTTATATCTTTTTCCGGTTATGTGTTGTTGATAAGAATTAACTATGACTCTAGAATTAAGTACAATGTTCGGAGTTCAATGAGAATTTGTGAGTTAAAACCTTGAGATAATAGTCGTGTGACTGTTAACACCAGATTCTCGATATATCTGAACTCGAGAGTGAAAATTGAACATCTCTCACCTGTGCACTAAACAACCGTTTACTGTAACTATATAATAATGAAAGGTTATTGCACAGAAAAGATCCGAAAGAAGCTAGATTTATAATTACAATAAAAATAGCATTACGGGAAAGCGTAAAAAAAGTACTTTTGTCAAAATGACTAAAACTTTTTTACCTTTTAATTATACAGGACTCGTGGCAGTTGCAAGCTTAGGAACAAAAGACTAACTCAGTTAGCTAGGCTATTCTCAGTTCTTCTCCCATACTGTTCCACTTAACGCAGTACGCCACTGTGGGTCGCGATAAGCGCCTCTTTTTGCCTTTTCATGCGCCAAGCAAGTAAAGTTAAGGTTAGCAGCAAGTTTATTACATTGTGGGACAATTTGTTTTGAATTAGAAATTTTATACAAGTGGAACATTAATAAATTAAAATGATTTTAATCTGCGTATAAGGATTTTTTACGAGGATGAACAAGAATTGAAAAATGCGGCACGGATTTAAATACACCTATCTATACAGGGTGATCCATTTAAAATGCACCAATCGCTAATAACTTTTTAGGAAAGCGGAAATACGGAAAACCCACGAAGTAAACTATATTTTTGTTTTTTTGGTCTAGTTTTCAAATTTTCTACCGCCGATGCTACATCTTCATTTTTGTCGGAGTGACGGCCAAAAAAACAGATCAAATCCAGTGGTCCTAACGAAACCTCGATTTATTTTTTGGCCTTAACTCTGCCAAAAATGAAGATACAGCATCGGCGGTGGAAAATTTGAAAACTAGACCACAAAAAACATATAGTTTACTTCGTGGGGTTTTCCGTATTTCCGCTTTCCTAAAAAGTTATTAGCGATTGGTGTGTTTTAAACGGATCACCCAGTAAATTAAAATTTAGTTAGAAAAGAAGTGGCATAGTTATTAGATGAGTAAATTATGCAAAATATAAATTACAAAATAAAGTAATGCCTATTTTCCGGGCAGGCTCCACGAACAACTACCGATAAGGTTTGTTCGCGAATGGACAGCTGCGGATAACGTTTTTCTCACATTACCATTTTAAATAAAATCCAAGGCATGATCGGTAATCGCACTGAAGACCATACAATACATGTGAGCTTCACCTCTAACCGATTGACTGCTATGGCGCATGTTATATATAAAAAGTGTTTTTATATTAATTTGCTCCCAACCAATTTAAAGCGAGTACAGAGACAAAAATTTTTAAGCAATCAGGTAAAGTGCTTCTTAAGTCGGTTGCTATGCTCTTGCTGTTCATGGGGGTGATCACCTTCTATTCTAGTCGATTGTCTCTAAAAATAAAAAAATGAAATTAAAATCTGCCAACGATCGTGTACACCTTCATTCTGCTGAAAACAAATTTGAAAAACTGCGTGATTACAATAATTTCTCTTACTGCATTAGTGTAAGAGAGAGCACTATATTTTTTCTGGAAGCCCTGGTTGATGATGTATCATTTTTTCCACTACTCACGATGGAATACAATGCAATCTTTGGTGAATAAACAACTCTAGCAAGATTAAAGGCAATCCAATTCTTATTTAAAATCTTGTTGAACAGATAATTAAAATATCTAATTACTAGATACAGCTAATTTCTTAGTGAGATTCTCATGTTTTTAACCTACCTGCACGCAGTTGTTCTGGATAACAAACAACTTCAATGCATCGGTCCATAACTAAGTCTCCACGATCAGGAGACTGATTACTCTGACGCTGCGCAAAGTAAAGATCGTTAGCGATGATTGCATAAATTTGTTTAAACCATCTGTAGTGCGCTTTATCATAAATATCTCCTACTCCATCCGCTTCTCTCGTTTCAGCTAGAGTTCAGAACACTAATGAGAGGGTAAAAGTGCGAGCTCATTGGTAAAATATTAAAAAACACTTTTTTCAAAGTTATACCTTTCGGAAAGTTATACTTTAGAATGGAAAACAAAATCGTACTGAATATCTAAGATTTAACGCTTACAGCACGCTTGTTTTAAATTCTTCTCATTTTTGAGTATGAAAATTAACTTGTGGTCCCAGTTGCGATTGAAATATCTCGGACTTTATCTGGAAAAACGACTCACTTATGGTAGCGCTACACTCGATTAAAACGGAGAGGCTTTAGTTTCAGATACAAAATGTTAAAGGGACTTTTCGAATGACGCTCTATCCTAACACTAAAAATAAAAGAAAACTATACACAATGGCTTTCTAGCACCCACAAGGACTACGGACTCGAACTGTACGGGCAGCTAAACGATCCAATCTCCTTCGAATTCAAAATCTCCAATCCAGAATCCTAAGAACTGTAGTAAATGCCCATTTTTTTTTTCGTTTCCAACCATACAATCCAAACTAGACATTCCGACCATATCCAAACTGGCGAAATCCAGGTAACTAAATTATCTGCCCACACTAATCCACCAATCCGCTCCCTTTCTTCCAGAACACTCCCATCCAATCCTCCTTGAAGTCTTAAGCGTCGACGATGGTCCCACTATCTTCTTATTGCTTGCCATCTCCCTAGGTTGGCTACCACATATGTTAGCTCTGATGGCTAATTAACCGCTACCAGCACTGGATAGTTGCCGTTCACGCTTGGACGCATGCGTATGTGTATTTATACATATTGTATTTGTATTTATGTATTTCTCTTTACCATTTTTGCTTATTGCATTTATTATACAGTTGCGGGAAATAAAAAGAATTATGGAGGTCAGTTTCACCGTGTACTGTCTGAATTTCCTAGTCCAAGAAGGCATGAATGTTGCTGGACCAATAAGGTCGCTTCTGTGTTCAAGAAATGTCCTGTGGTTCTTATTTAAGCCCTTTTAACCGGAGTTTATTAGAAACTTAAAATTTTTCTTTCGTTTTTTTCCGGTAGAATTGTAATTAAATGTATTAATAGAAATAGTTTTCAACAATTAGTGGTTTCATTTTATCAGGATCCCTAAATTATTCATTAGCCTGGGCTTCATTAGCCCAGCTTACAAATGTACTTTAAATGAAAGTGAATTCAAGTTTTCATTCAAAATTAAAAAGAAATCGTAGCTTTAAACAAGCTCTAAAGGTTTAAAAAACACACGTCACGTTTAGAAATGTGTGGGTTTGAAAAATAATTTGAAACCAAATTGTTTACTTTTCTCTTAAAGATCCAAGTTATAGAAAAAGCGTTGGGCCAAAGTAACCCCGGTTGCCGGAAGTTGATTCAAGCAATTATTGGTATTAATTAATTAATTGTCTCCATCATTATTTATGGGGGGGATTTGATGTGGAAATATGCAGAGACTGTGGCCTTATTTTGATATTACCACTTTGTGATTATAGTTTGTCTGGTAAACCGAGGTATTTCATTTATACAATTGACCAGGCGAATTATAACACAATGACGGTTACTATAGGCATTGTAAATCTCTGCGGATGAATGACTGCTGCATACAAAGCTGGCTGGACATAGTATCTCCTCCTGCATTTAGCCGGCCTGAGTGCAGCTTTTGCCCAGTAAAATATTTGTTCCGTTTTGCTGTAATATAATGTTGTACTTCTGCCCATGTATGGTAATGAACGCAGCGTTATCTTCGCTTTACATAAATTTGATAAATAAATTTGTTTGTGCAGAATATTTGACTGTAAATAAATGGTCATTTATTAAAGTACTTGCTCATTAATTTGTCAAATAGTACTCATATCAGCCATTGGCCGTGGTATCCAAATCGAGTGTAGAAGTTGGTACTACACGTAACAAATTAAATTTTTTGTCAAAATTACTTAATCAGTTATGCACACAAAATTTTATCATTCTCGCTTTTACCTTTCTAATTTTTATGTATAATTAATTTCTTGAAGTGGATATATTTATTCCTTCATAACTTAGAATGTCTCAAGAATAAAGCAATTACGAGGGTCGTTTGAAAAGTCCGTGCAAAGTCAGAGAGATAGCACTACTGCACTGAACAATCTACTGGGTATCGAGGTTATGTTTAGTTAGTAGCATCTCTTGGAAGAACACACACCAAGTTTCAGCCAGATCGGTCTATTTCTTTGTGTTTGGCATTCGTTTGAATCGAGGAAGTCGAGTGATTTTCAAAAAATGGACGAAAAAGAATTTCGTGTGTTGATTAAACACTACTTTATGAAAGGCAAAACGCCTCAGGAGACTAAAGAGAAGCTTGATAAACATTATGGTGACTCTGCACCTTCGATTAGAACAGTTTATAAGTGGTTTCAAAATTTTCGGAGTGGCCATATGGACACAAGTGACGCTGAACGTTCTGGACGCCCTGTTGAGGTTACTACTCCAGAAATCATTGATAAAATCCATGATATGGTGATGGATGACAGAAGAGTGAAGGTGCGTGAGATTGCTAGTGCTGTGGGCATCTCGAATGAACGGCTACATAATATTTTGCATCAACATTTGGACATGACAAAGCTATCCGCAAGATGGGTGCCGCGATTGCTCACGCTTGACCAAAAACGAAATCGTGTGAAGTGTTGCAAGGACGGTTTGCAGCTGTTCCAGAAGAATCCGCAGGACTTTAAGCGTCGTTTCGTCACTGTGGATGAAACATGGATACATCACTACACTCCTGAGACCAAAGAACAATCTACTCGTAAACAATGGGTTACCAAGGGGGAATCTGCGCCAAAAAAGGCGAAGACCGTTCCTTCGGCCGGAAAGATTATGGCGACTGTCTTTTGGGATTCGCAAGGAATAATCCTCATCGACTATCTGGAAAAGGGTAAAACTATTACAGGTGCATATTATTCATCGTTATTGAACCGTTTGAAAACCGAGCTGCAAGAAAAACGCCCACGATTTGCCCACAAAAAAGTCCTTTTCCATCACGACAACGCACCAGCTCACACCTCAGCAGTTGTGGTCGCAAAATTAATGGAAATAGGGTTCCAACTCGTTTCACATTCCCCCTATTCTCCAGACTTGGCTACCTCGGACTACTATTTGTTCCCCAATATGCAGAAATGGCTGGCGGGAAAAAGATTTTATTCAAACGAGGAGGTGATTGCAGAAACGAATGGCTATTTTTCAGACTTGGACAAATCCTATTATTCGGAAGGGATCAACAAACTAGAGCAGCGTTGGACGAAGTGTATAAGCCTAAAAGGAGACTATGTTGAAAAATAAAAAAGGTTTACCCCCAAAAATTAAGTAGCTTTTATTTTTGCACGGACTTTTCAAACGACCCTCGTAGAATTAAATTTAAACAAAAATGTTTAGGGTTTTACAGTTCATTGGTGCTATATGAAAAGTTAATAACTCAATGTAAAAACAAGTCCAAATCAACTTATTGCTGTTGCATTATAAATGGTTGTTGATTTCATTAATTTTTTTATTTTACCACGCAAACTTTTTAGAAATAAACGGAACCCGAGATAAGAAAACATTTCTTTGTTTTCTGCTTCAATATCCTTTCTCTCCATATCGTCCTAGCACAGGCAGCAGCCTAGATTTATTCATTCCTTTATCCTTTTCTGTTCTTGCCGATCCAAAGGCTTCCAAGTAACACCTTACATTTGTTGGTCCTAGGTCTTGTCACGGTTTCCCTCTTCTTCTGGTCAGTCCCTTGGGCACCATTCTAGCATTCTCTTCGTCCATCTTCCTTCCTTCCAATATGTCGGCCCATTTCCACTTCGCTAAACAACTTTTTCTTTATCTTTCATTCCTGTTTGCTGCTTTACCCACTCATTTAACTTTCTTTCTTTTCCCGCTAACCTTCATCATTCTTCTTTCCACGTTCTGGCAGGAAGCAACCAGCCCTCAGTTTATTTAGGTTTGAAGATCTCTACTTCCGGCAATGTTTTGTATTCATTGTAGATCCTCTAACCTAAACAAAAAAAATATTTATTTAAATTCTTCACTATTTGAATATATTTTATCTAACATAAATGGAATTATTTAGAGATTAAAACTGCTATACATAGACTGTAGTTTCATCGGACAAGTTCAGGAACATTTCTTTGTTCTAAATTTCATAACTTTTAAGCAACAGAAACACTGGATGTGAGATTAATGGCATGGCTGCTAATTCTTACTTTTGGCTTGAAATAGTTAGCAAACGATTAGCCGGGTTGCGACTCTGATTTTCAAACTGCTATTGGAAATCCTTTGTTAGCTGGTCTAATCTCGTAAGGTCAGCTTTAGTAAGCCTTTTAAGGATCTTAATACGGGCAAAGGGACTTGGAAGCTTGGACCTCGGAGTCAGGCTTCTCTTTATATTACATTAACCGTTCCATGAAGGAGCAGGAATAATTATAGGTAGTCAATTTTTTAAAGAAGGACGCAATATATCTTTTGGTATTAAGATCATAAGGCAGAAATTAATGTGCTATATTTTAGATTAACCAGGTAGCCAGGACAATTAAATAGTCTGATTGGTAGTCAAGTAAGGGCTTTTTCGTCTGGGTGCCCGGGATATAGAAGCAATCAGGCGGAGATTTCACAGGACACTAGTACTATTGTGACACTGCAAAATGCCTTGCTAGCCATCAAAGAATGGGTCACAGAATATCAACAGCAATTCCTCTAAACTTACTGCCGCAATGCAAGCCCGGGCGGTCATTCGGATGGTTGAATTGCCTCTTAACGTTCCAGAGTTCAGCTCTTCGGGCAAGAAAAATCGACGCCTTCATACCTTGTTCAGGAGCCTCTCACTGGACTGAAAGGGCTGCTCTAACTAGTGGGCGCCACAATAGTCTCCTAGGTCGCATGACATAGCCTTTCTGGCTAACCATCTTGGAATCTAATCTAGTTGAATTGTGAAAGAGAAAGGAAGGAGTCCTCTTACTGCGGTAAGCAGTTGGATACAGAGTGTATTAAGCCGCTGAAACTCGCTACTTTTATTTGGAAATTGTGAAAAGTAAAAAGAATTTGTTCTAAGTAAGGCTAGAAGACAAGATGAACGGATAAGAGTAACGTCCCAGCATCGCATTCCTGCATCCTCCCGCACGTAAAATTCCAAGTAAAAGTGAGGATTTCATATGTAAAGAAAGGTTGGGAAAAGACCTGTTGGGAAAAGACCTGTTGGGAAAAGACCTTTGATCCAAAAATTTCATCTCCAAGGTAAACTTTCTTTTTCCCTTCAAATTTTTAATGTACCTAACCTATTTAACTCTTATTTATAAATAGCAGGAACCATGGATGTACCCAAAAAATAGTTAAGGAACGGTGCTATTCAGGATGAAGTCGCGGTCCTAATAACTATCAAAAAATAAATTCATCTGAAAAAAATGTTCCATAGAAATATTTTAAATTTTTTAAAACGCATTAAAATTTTATAAAATTAATTTAAATAATTAACACAAATTAATCAATAATTAACGCAAAATTTATTTTTGCGTTAATTAACTAAATTTTAGCGTGTGTAGCAAAACATTGTATTAATTTCCTTAATTTAATGAAGGGCGTGGCAACAGGGAAGGCATATTCATTAGCACCTGTTACATTCTCAGGCTTAGTGTAATCAATTCACCGGGATTTAATGAGATTAATAATATTTAATACTATTTTAAAATAGAAAATATAGTAAAAACTAAAATTCAGACAGGAATTTCCGTATTATTTTACAGACACTATTTGTTCTTTAGGAAGAAGTAATTATAAGGGAGGGGATTAGCTGAGTGGTTAGCGTGCTGCATTCCAACATGGAGGTCCCAGGTTCGAATCCAGCTACTAGCTCTTACATTTTCTCAACCTAGGAGCTTCTTATTGCTTACTGTCCAGTGAGGACCATATTACACTCATTGAATTGACATTAAATTCACTTAACTGTTGTTCCACAGCAGAGAACACTGGCAGTTCTCTAAAAATACCTTGGGACGCCACTAATCTCTGGTGCCTTAAATTAAAATTATAATAATGATCATAAACAGGTGGGAACAATTATTTAAACGACTTGTTCATTCTACAATTCTATCATTAGTAAGTTATGAAAATTATCTGGTAAAGTATTACTGCAGACTTGGAATGTTTACAATTTATTTAAATCTCTTGCATCGCTGATTGAGTTTAAACTCTAAAATTGCCCTCTAAAAAAGGTCTTATAGAACAGATGTTTCAAGAATTTCCAAAATCTGCGAGAGAAACAGTGACCCAAAGTGCAAATTAGACATCATATTACCAAAAATAGTTGATAAAAATTGACATTAAATTCACTTACAATTGTTCTAATTATAAGTATACCTAATAAAACTTTTCTAACCATTACATTAATAGCACAGGTCTACAAAATGAATCTTTTTGAGAGCTGTTTTACTTCTGAAAAGTGATTATATACAATTGAGTACAGCCATTTTCAAAAATAACCCCCCTTTTCTCCTATCACATCAGGTTTTTTTACAAATTGAGAATGAAAATTTCAATGTTAATTGCAAAAAATACACATTTCTTTTCAAATGTTGATACAGTTTTGATTAAAATGCTGGTTGTATTACTTGGAAATGCGCAATGTTGATTCACTAGAATGTTATTTAATCAATAATAACGTTTTCATTTGCCTTCCAGTGATCTTTTCTTGGAAATTCTCTTATGACCTGCTGCAGAGACTTCTCTTTGAAGCGTCCAGCAGTAATCCGCTATCATTGATATACTCCATCGTCCTTGGTACCGTCGTTCCATCTCCCGTATGTCCTGATGGAAGCGTTCGCCTTGTTCCTCGCTCACCGCCCCCAGATTCTCAGGAAATACATCTAAATGCGAAAATAGAAAGTGCACCTTAAGACTCATGTTGCATCCGAGAATTCTGAATTTCTCAAGCATTGTGGCTACTAATTTTAGTGTTTCCTAAAAACTTCTTGGTTACATCTATAAAGGCTTGCCAGGCTCCTCAGGTCAACTTCGTTACAATATTAAAAATAAAAGATAGTGTGAAGTATGCAATAACGCTACTAAGACTAACAAATTAAGACAATAAAAAAAAAATGGAATGTGATACAAGTAAACGGGTATCATACATACTTGGTATCAGGACATGCATTTTACTTCAAAATGACTCAAAAACTCAAAACAGCAAAATCACTGTATACCTGTGTAGTTAACGTCTGTTTTTTTTTTACATTCACTACAAACTTTCAATGCAATAACATCTGACACTAAACTTAAGTGACTTAGTTCTTAGCAGAACGCTAAGAACGTTGCAGATGATCCCTGAATTATATAAAGATTAACTTCATTGGGTCATTGCTCTATTGAATGTCATAATTATTTTGTATTGTTCATTGTTTTGGGTGACTGATTTAACTATCCGAAAAGAACAAAGAATAAAGCCTAATTCAGCCACAATTTCTTTATTTTATTCGAGCTTTCGACCTAAGGGACTAGGTTTTCTTCAGGGCATAAGTTGAAAAACATTGATAAATTAATTTTTGTCAATATAGCGTAAGCACTGAAGATGACCTAGTCCCTAAGTTGGAAACTGGGCAAAAATGAAAAAAAGTATGACGGAAATTTGGCATTAAAATTATTTTGATTTCACCAAATTGTTGTTGTTCTGCCGGTTAAGACCATGCCATGATATTATATGCGCAACTAGTTATAAATAGTCTAGCTCAGCGTTTCCCAAACTTTTTTGACCGCGGCCCGGTACGAGATTTTAAATTTTTTGGCGACCCACCTTATAAAAAAAACATTTATTTACAAAACAAATTTTATTTTTAATAAAAATCAAAATTCAAGTTATTTGTTTGTTTATTTCATACACAAAAATTGCAAAATAATTATATAACAAAAACATAACTAATTAAAGACAATCCATTATCTTCATTTAAAACTTAAAGTAAATTTTGTTTTACATATTTTGACCTTAGTGCGAAGGATGATGTTGTTTTTCATCACATTGTAATTTCAAATTAGGACTTTGATGTTAATTTTTAATTTTATTCTCAAATTAGGCTCGACATCCAATCTGTTTCGATACTTATTTTTTAAGTACACCAAGGCTGAGAAGGCAGTTTCACACGTATAAGTGGTGGCAAAAGGCATTAAAAATTGTATCGCTTTTTCGCTTACGCTTGGATATTCCTTTTGACAGCGCAACCAAAAATTAATTAGTGGTACAGTTTCAAACACTTTTTTAAGATCGGTGTCGCATGAAATTTCAATTAAATTATCAACTTCTTGTTCACTAAGATTAAGCATCTATTTTTTATTACTTACCAATATGAAGTTGCTATTAATAATAGGTAATAATAACTATTGTCAAATAAAATAGGTAACAAAAATTCAAACATAACCTTGTTTTGATACACGTGAGTTTACGGCGCATGTACCGGAGAAGGCACTGAATGACGAATCAGAGCATCCGAATTTAAACGGTCCGGTAGGAAACGGTGGTAAAGGGTTGCCACCTGCAGTACTTGAAAAAGTTTCGAAAAATATTAAATTTAGAGCAAATTGTTATAGATTTTTTGTTTTTACAATTTTTGCCACGACCCAGCTGAATTTTTCTGCGACCCGGTGCCTGGTCGCGACCCATACTTTGGGAAACGCTGGTCTAGCTTGAAGATTATGGACGTAGCAGACAATTGCATATAAGGTGCATTCAAGTTAAACAAGGGAACACCGCAGTACACTTCCTACGTCGCTTTTTCTAACTCATACTCGTATCTGCTTCTACAAATAATTTACTGAAAGCGTCTTCATGAATGGTCTTTGTTATTGTTGACTTATTCCATTAAAGATGAGTAGAATTGTGTTACTAAAGACAACACAAAATGTAATCAATGTTATTTCAACAAACTTAGGGAGAATTGGGTTTGGTAACGTAATGTTGATGTTAATATCATTGTTTTTTAGAATAACATTACAAAGGCAAAATTCATCTTTGCTCTAGTAACTGGTGGAAGTTGTTTTGTTATTCAGTAATTCGTTGTTTGAAGGACCCAAGTGTTTATCTCGTGTATTTTCTTGTTTGGTAAACTATGATTTATGACTTATTGCTAAGTTCGTATATTAATGGACCAGCCTTTGTTATTCTGGGATTTGGGAAGGGCTAACACTGGCAGGCTTAGGCACTTCTTGTACAAGCGTTAGAGTCAAGGAAGCACCCCTTTGACATTATTATCGTATGTACTAACCAATAAAACTTGACTAAACTGTTGACTAAAAGCTGTGCCCAGCGTTCGGTACTAAAGATCTCCATTAAAATCACCATTTTGTTAACCAAACGGAGTAACATTACAAGCCACTGTTTCTATTTAAGGTATCTCGCGATTGAGATGACACATCATGTACATTCTGGCTCAGTTCGAAGTCAGCAATAATTATAATATTGAAGACCCTTACTTGGGCATTCGGAGCCATTAAAGTAAGGACACACATATGTCTCAGGATGACGGCTGGTCTGGGGAAAGCGAATTATTAGCCATTACCTAAGGAGCGTCTCTCAACTTTGAAGACTTTAAGAACACAAGCATCGCTTAGGGCTGGCTGTCGATGGTAATGACCGGTTTACAGCACTCCATGTGGAATACTTCCTCACTGCTCCTGCTAATAACTAATACTGATCGGAGAGTAATAATTTTTGGCAGTTTTGTCAATTGCCTGGACAGTTAGTTAGTCTGAAAAGTAACGGCATTGCGAAGAGTTCCTTTAACTAAACATTTTGATTTCTGAGCGGATAAACTGGGAACAAATCTCCAGTCGCCTGCCTAATTAAGTAGGTAGAATAGACAGTCGCGCACTACTCGTAATTGTGGGTTTCAAAGGTGGCCATTTTTGTGTTATTTTATTTCGTAAGTTAAACGGTAAGTGGCTCACTGTGCGGAATAACTTTTTTGGTTTTGGGTTCTTTTCTGGATCCGTTAAAGAACTAACCGCCGAACTTACCCAAATGGCTTCATTTTTGCTCGCATCGGTTTCTAAGTCATATGTTTTTATTGATACAGCTTTCCTCACTTTAAAGTTTACTTGTTACTTTATGACCGGTCTCAGGTTGTTGCATTAAATGGACCGAAATTGCTTACGAAATAATAATAAAAAAAAATAAGTCTGACTAAAATATTTCATCGCTGAATTCAGATAACATTTTTATTGAGTGTAAATAATTAACATTTTTAAGTGTGGACTTTATTTCTAAAATTGGTAACTTGTATTTCTTTCTACCTCTTTCCATTTAAGTATTACTATTTTATAGCATTTTTAGTGATGAATAAATAGTTATTTGTGAAACTAGTGCGAAAATGATCTAAAGTGAGGAAAAACTTTCGTACCTATAAGTTACACAATATAAATATTAAATAATAGAATACTAGAGAAAGAGAAGCTGTACGTATGTACAATATATTTTTGAATTAAGTGCTTTTTTCTATTATATTAACGGTAAAAAATTGTAAAAACAAATAGATTCTTTCAAAAAAGAAGTATCTTACATATTTAAAATTAGATTTTTTTTTTTTAATTTATTTTGTAATTTACAATCTGTATAAATATGTACAATAAGTAAATAGGATGTAAATAAGATGAACTGTGCGGGAGGAGAGCAGGAGGAGAGAAGCTACCCAGCGGTAGCACTCTCTATAGGAGAGAGGAGAAACGTGAGGAGGAGAATATGAGTGGGAGAGAGGAGAGATACAGTTCTTCAGACCTAAAGGAAGTCGCGGGGCCACTGGCGATTCAGTCGGCGAGGAGTATTTGGGATATCAGAGGAGGCGAGAGACTGTACAAGAGGATTAGAGCTAGTCGAGAGAGTAGTGTGGAATTTTTGGTATTAGTCTTGGCTTGTTGGTCTATGAAGGGAATGTTGAGGTCGGTGTAAAGAGTGAGGTTAGTCACGTAGAAAGGAGCGTCAGCTATCTGTTGGAGGAGTTTTGTCTGAAATGTTTGTACTGTCCGTATATTTGTAGGTTTGGTTGAACCCCACAGCTCTAGTCCGTAAGTCCACATAGGTTTGAGGATAGTACTGTATATTAAACGTTTGAGTTCAATGGGCAATTTAAAGCGTCGTCCAAGTAGTCTGTAAAGCAGTTTCGCACGTTTCATCATTGCTTGTCTTTTAAGTCTAGTGTGTGGGTTCCACGTGAGTCGCTTGTCTATGTAGAGCCCAAGGTAGCGCACCAGATCTGTTACAAGGAAGAGGATTGCTGTTGAAGAGGACAGGTGGACAGGAGCCCCGCCGGAGAGTAAACGTGGCATGCTGGCATTTCTGTGGGTTCATTTTAATCCACCACTTCTTTGCTCAGGATTCTATTTTATGTAAGTGTGTCTGTAACTTGTATGCAGCTGATGTAGGATGTGTACTTGTGGCTAATATGGCTGTGTCGTCTGCATATGTACAGAGTAGTATAGAGGGTTGTACAGGTATGTCTGATGTGTATACTGTGTAGAGAACGGGGCCAAGTATACTCCCCTGCGGTACTCCCGCCCCCACTGTGGAGAAAGAAGAGATTGCTGAGCCAGTACTGACTTGAAAGAACCTATCTGAAAGATAGGAGCACAGAAGGAGGTAGTATGTTGAGGGAAGATGCTGTTTTAGTTTGAACAGTAATCCAGGATGCCAAACACGATCGAAAGCCTGGCTTACGTCTAAGAATGCCCCTGATAAAATTATAATAAATTTCACAATTAGATTTACGTTAGAAACGAAATAAGTTAGTCGCAATGAAGCACTTTCCATACTCCTAATCTTGTGGTTCTTCCTCACTGCTCACGCAATTAACTAATAATGATCGGAGAGTTTTTTGACAGTTTTGTAAACGGACTTTTCGATAATTTAGCAAGTCAGTTGGTGGCGCTTTATTTTATAATGTGTTTAAATGCTTTGTCACCCTCGGTTTAACTTTTAACATATCAGGTTTCTTTATCCTCTTAACATGTAAGTCTGCCTTTGACCATCAACCACTTTGGTAATAGAATATAGAATTCTTTAAATTCAATAAGATTTAGCCAAACAAAACGGTCAAACTTTTATCTTTTTTTAAATTTAATTTTGTTAATTCATAAATAAATTTCAACTTTTGTAATTTTGCTCGTATTACTAATAATTACACCCAAAAATATACAATAGTGCCCAAAATATTTAAAAATATTCCAGTAATATAATTAACAAAGCAAAATGTTATTTGTTAAGTATTTCTCTTTTCACGACGTAGTTGATGGTCCAGGCCTTCAGGAGAATTGTACTTTAAATTTCAAATTCAACTTTTTACTTTAGATGTAACCAGCAAACTAGAAGTTAAAAATGAATATTTATGTATTGACTTTGTCAACTCATTTATTTATTTTGCAACTGTATACTATGTAAAAGAGATGAAAGAGTCAGGAATAGTCAAAATATCTTTGTGTATAGTTCAGTACGTATGTACCCAGAGGCGTGACTGGTGTGAGCGACGATGAAGCCGATAGGATGCCATAAAAGCAAGCTTCATAGCAGTCACTTTAGAATAGGGTTATGCGTTACGATGGTCTCGTGGCCTCCGACACTTCATTCCGCGAGGAGTATTTGAGGGAAGTGTTCTGGGGTGGATATTTTGTGAACAAGAGGGTTGAGAATCACTTCAGTTTGGAGTGGAGTATTATGTAGCAAGATTGGACTACTACTTCATAAACAAAAGGAATATTTAGAGTGTATTGATTGCAGGCTAGAAAGGAGTATTATTAAGTATTGTCCTTAGGATTTTAGACTGTAGGGTTTGAAGTTAGCTACTGTTGGTGTTTATCCCTACCGTAAAGGTGAATTCTGGATATCCATACGGAGCTAAATTTTGTACTTTTATTCTTTAGAGTCAGTTTTGATAGTTTGTAGAGCAGTTTTTTTGTTTTTTTTTTCAAAATTCAGTATCTCAGATTGAAGTTAGTTCGTTTCAGTCTCTTATGGGGGTTCTATGATAGTCGTCTGTCAAGGTGAAGTCCAAGATATTGTAGTTGGTTGGTTACGGAAATGATAAGTGTTTTGGAAGTTGAGGGGACGGAAATTTTTCTTATTTAAAGTGAATAATGTTTTGGGTATCAATTCATTTACTTTAAAGAATTTTTAAATCAGATCGAAGTGCATGGCTGGTCGTCAAGAGATCTAGATGAGAAGATGAAGTAGCGTCTGCGCATAAAATAAAAGTTAATGATGGAATAAAAGAGTCGTCAGAGAATGTGAAGGTAATTGGATGATTCAGTAAGTCGGCATTAGATAAAGAGGGCACTCAAAATTTTGCAGATTATTTATTAATGCGCTTACTTTATCACTATTTGTTTATTTTTTTAAGGCTCGTCAACATTTGAGGTCATTGGAACCCGGATCTTTTTTCAGTGCACAACCGGTCTCCGGATATTGTTCTCTCATTACAGACAACACAGTCCATTATAATAATTATTATTATTGATGAACGGAATAAGAAAGTTATGAAAGAATCAAAATATTACTAGCTTAGTTTCCATCTTCTTAGCCAAGAAGTGTCTATAGTTCTATGTGTTTTTAGAATTTAGAGAAAGAAATCAGATTACAGACTGACTACAATGGGGGAGACGAATACGTTTTATCATAGATCTATTTATCAAGGCAGAGCTACTTAAGGTAAAATACGCTTGAGGCTTCTCCTAAGTAGATTATATCTAAAAAGAAAACAGAGATAAAAGGTAACCAGAAAATAAATAGAATGTAAGAAAGACTCAACGAGACCTTTAAAAGTACCCTTTCCTGCTGGTATATTTTGAAGTAACTCAAGCCCTTTATCGCTACGTCAGGTAATTTATTTAAACGTTTCTAAGGGTCATTTAAATTTTCTAAAGTATTAGGAATTAATTTTATTACAGAGCTCGTTTGCTAATGAAAGCAAGGATTTTATTTTTATTTATTTATTTATTTTTTAAAGCTTTAAACCAATGGTGTCATCGGAAATAAATCCTAAAATTAAATTGTTCAAACGGTTAGACATGAAACAACCTTAAAATTGTTAAAGCCATTTTCGAGAAATATTGTTACCACAAATTTTGACACCACATTGATTCTAGAGTATTAAGTATTGTCCTTAGGATTTTAGATTGTAGGGTTTGAAGTTAGCTACTGTTGGAGTTTATCCCTACCGTAAAGGTGGATTCTGGATATCCATATGGAGCTAAATTTTGTTCTTTTATTCTTTAGAGTCAGTTTTGAAAGTTTGTAGAGCAGTTTTTTTTTTCAAAATTCAGTATCTCAGATTGAAGTTAGTTCGTTTCAGTCTCTTATGGGGGTTCTATGTCGGTTGTCTGTCAAGGTGAAGTCCAAGATATTGTAGTTGGTTGGTTACGGAAATGATAGTGTTTTGGGAGTTGAGGAAAGGAAGATTTTTCTTATTTAATGTGAATACAATGTTTTGGGTATCAATTCATTTACTTTAAAGAATTTTTAAATGAGATCGAAGTGCACGGCTGGCCGTCAAGAGATCTGCACGAGGAGATGAAGTAGCGTCTGCGCATAAAATAAAAGTTAATGATGGAATAAAAGTGTCGTCAGCGAATGTGAAGGTAATTGGATTTCTGGGAAATCTTATTTTAATAGAATCACTATGGCCATTATTATTATTTTTTTTTAATTAAAATAAATAATTTCATTAATTATTTATGTGACTTAAAAAAAAAAAAAAAAGATTTAAAAAAAAAATATGGATTTATAAGATTTTTACTCTTCGTTTTAAGTATTTGTTTTGCTTGTATTTGTGAGATGAGCTGGGTAAGTGATTGTTCAGTGAGAGTACTGAAGCTTGGCGGAAGTGCGTGCGAATAGTCCAATCTTGTGTGATCGTTCAGGTGTACATCTTCCTCTCCACGTAGCCACACAATAAACACCCACACAGATAAACGTGGCGACCCGAGAGTGAACGCTTTGATCAAGCCGTTCGAATATCTCAGCTGGTTCTAGTGACGTTCGGCTCTTACTGGCTCATTCTTATTGTAAACACTTTCTTTTAAGATAGATTCACCCTTTCAACACTATCATTTCCACATTTGTCAAACATAATTCAGTTTGTTACCTTTCCTAAATTTCAATTGAGATTAGTGCCTATTCCAAGTCTTTTTAGGTGTGTGCCTTTGTTCAACTGTTTGTAATAAAGTGATAGTGACCTCACAAATTTAATCTTTCATTGAAGTTATTGCATGTTAAGCTAATGTGTTATTAACGATCCTTAGAAATACTCATTTTTAATTAAGCGCACTTATTGTTTGGATTGGATATTAATTTTCCTAAATTGTTCTATTCGGCAGTAGATGATTCACAAGGAAACTTTGGCCAGAAATGAACATAAAATGCTCCCGCTTTTAAATGAAAAAGAAATATGGTGTTATAATCTTCTTACAGTGACCACCGTAGTTTATTTTATTTATTTGTATCCATTTATTCATCTATAATAAATAAATGTATGCGAATGTTAAAACATTTTAAAAAAATACCAATCAAAAACTGGCGATGTAGTTGAATATCATCTTTTATAAAAGAGCAAAATTTTGATCTATTTTAATTTCATCCGTCGAAATACACTCGTTTTTATTGCATCTCTGATCGATTTCCGACCTTCATCCATCCATCAATCAGTTTGGTCAAGAGAATTCGACTTCACATAAATTTCCCTCTTGCAATACACTACATGCTAGCTGTGAAGGATAAAATCAACATTATTTTGCTTAGCTTGGTGCCTAGGAACACCTGGATTTATAAATAAGGGTCTTCTTTCTAGAGAATAATTGAATGTACAGCATTTAATAGTTCGCATTTCTCAACAAGTTGACTTTCGTGTATCAAATAGCGATTTTATCTGGTAGTTAATTGAACTAATTGCCCATTGTAGGTTTGAAAAGAAGTCAATTGAAGTATAGAAAGAGATTTTGTAAAATTATGCGTCTCTTTGAATGCTTCTAATAATTAATTATATTACCTAATTAGTAGATTGCTTTTCCTCGATTCCAATTGGGCTAAAAGAAAGGAAATTCTCATTAATAATACCAAGTCTCCGTTCGCCATTCAAACCATTCTGTCAATTTATTTTAAACATTGGTATATCCTTTTCCTAGCGCCGCTCCTCTTGCAGAGGCTACAATCTCTGAAATTGAAAAAGTTCTTTTATATAAAAGGGTTTTTCACCTTCTGTTTTTCTCCCCTCTAAAAAGAAATTTTATAATAGAAGTTACAATACAATTTGAGTTTTTATTTCTGAAACTGGTTTAAGGATTCTCGGGGCGATGTCCTGCTTGATTATTATGAGGGTCTTTGATTATTATTAATATCTAAGGAATAAAGTAAGGTGCCAGTAACTGATTTGTTTTTTAAAGATGTACGAGTACCTCTGATACTTACTAATGAGGATTTAAAATTCAATTTTCCTCCCTTTGATGGTCTTTGCCCCGATCTGTCTCTCATCTTCTCAACTAATTCTGAGGTTGTCAACATTCTATGCTAATCTTTTCTTACCCCATTGGGTTTTAGTAATATTTATACAAAATTACAGAAGTTTATTTTAAAAACAAGGACTCGTGCATCGATTGGAGCGAAAATAATAATGCAATCTTAGACTGCCCGATACTTTCGTTCTCTCCTAATTAATTTTTTTAATTTCAAACTTTGCCTTTACTACTGAGCATCGTTAATTAACATTACTTTTACGGCAACGTTAAAATTAATTAATACTCAAGTCGAGCGGCTCCCGAGGTTTGGGGGAAGCTTTTAGAGGGAGAAAGAGTTTTTTATTTTTTTTACTAAAAATCTGTTTAGATTTCCTATTTTTTTTTTTTTTTTTTTTTTCATACACATATCTATAAATAGGCTTACCATAATTACGAAGAGCCAAACCGGGACGCAGAGGAGGAAGAGGCTCATTTTCGTTTTGCTTTTCGCTTAATTTGTGTTTTTCATATTTGAAATGCAATCAAAATTATTAAGAACTGAAAACATATTAATAACTGGGCTCGGGGGAACGATCGGCCGCGGTGTCGGTGTTGGTAAAGTTTGACCGGGACGCCGGGACAGGGATCTCAAACCGGGACCATCCCGGTCAAACCGGGTCGTATGTTAAGCCTATCTGTAAATAGTCTGATTTTGCGCTCAGTTTCACACACATCATGCTAGCCGATAGACTACCTAAAGCTACTCAAATTAACAGCCGTCTCTACTAATTTTAGGAAATATTGAACCTGTAAGGGTATTCTTTAGGAAATATCCGTGAATGCACCACGTTAGAGAAGGTCTTAGGACCACAACTTCCTGCAGAAGATGGTGGATAACGGTACTATTTTGTACTGGGTGCTCTTCGTTTCCTCCTAGGTCGACTGTCTCGCTCTCTCTCCCACTATCTCCGAGCTACGGCAGTTTTTTTTCAGGTGATGAAATGATAGACTACCTGACTGACACAAACTGGTTGCTCTGGCTTAATCATCTGTGTTATTAAGACAAATTTTTTTATAATTAACTACGTATATCTTGCAATGTCACGAATCATAAATCATGTTTCATATTTATGTCAAATAAATGACTCCACCTGATAGTCTTTATAGACCATTATTGTCAGTCATAATAGCGAATCATTTGGAATTATTTGAAATTTTTCTTTTGATTATTTTTATGTTAGGTGATCATTTAAGTTTCGGCTGTCCTTCTTATACTCTTGTACAGATTTTTCATTTAATTTTTAATGAGGATGGTGATGGACAGTGTTGTGTGTAACGAGAGAACACTGTCCGTAGGCCGGCATTGCACTGAAAAAATCTCCGGGCGCCAATAACCTCAGATGACGCGCCTTAATTCATAAATGATAATAATAATAATAACAGGAAAATTATTATTATTGATAATAATTTTGAAATAATTTTTAGGTATTCATATTTATTTTTTGAAGTAAACTTGGACATTTTCTTTTCTCCCAATTTACTATAAAAAGTTTCTGTAAATTTTTCTACAATTGTAGGAAAATAATTTAATAATTCTTGATTGCTCAGAGTGTATCATCATCCTCTTGATTAACTCGCTACGCCAAGTGGTGGATGGCGCTCTTGAAGTAAAAGGAATTACAATTAATAAAATGGACAAAATAAAGGGTGTAATTCTTTTTTACCTTGGCATTGACGTAATATCCATAATACACCAATAATTACTCATGTGACGCCAGACCGATAGAAGCGACCGGTCCTTTCATTTACAAATCTAACCTAACCCACTCATACAAATAAATACAAACACACAAGTAAATAGATTCGCACAAATATCTATTAACGTGATACATTCATACCAGACTAGCGCACCAATATCCATACTTAGAAGTGGAAGGTTTTCTCCTAGCTCTATCTGTATTAAATATGCTTTGGTGTTTGTTCTTATGCTTGATCCCGTGTTCCAATCAAGCTGATTTAAAATTCAAAAGTTTCAAAACTTAATAGGTAACTTTGTGATAGGGCCGCATATGCTCACAATGTTGGGTGTAGCTGCTTACATATTGTTCTTCCGAACAATTAAATATGAACAAACTAATTGTAAGATTTAATGTTTTATTCTCAACCAACATCATTTTGGTTTTATTTATTTTTATAGTTGATATTTACTGATAATATTTTTATGAGAAAAATGTCAACTATGTGAATCTACTGTGTGAAAAAAAGAATCAACAAAGAATAAATAACTGGACAGCGATGACGTTTCTGTCACTCCAATTACTGTATCATATGTTCCATTTCCTCTTTACTTCCTGTAAAGAATTTCTAAGAAAAATAAATATATAATTTGGTCGGAAGAATGAAATTGGCGGCACCAGCACTCCAGTTTTTCTTACCCATCAGCGGTGGTTAGTTAATCTCTTCCCAGTTCGAACTGCTTGCACAGTTAAACCGCGTTTCAAGTACTTTTTGCTTTTCGCCATTCATAAAAAACTGAGGGAAAGATTTTTCTGCTTAGAAAAATAAAATCACATTTATTTGTGTCAACAATTTTTAGCTTAAAATTTATAACAATATTGTGGATGGACATGAATGATAAAGTACAGTGACTGGTTACAGGTGCGAGATTGGTTAACTTTGGAAGAAGAGATGCTGCGGCAACAGACCGTGATTGTGGGCAGTATCCAAGATATATTGCAGGTTCTAGACAAGCAGAAGGTATGCACTCTCCTAATATATCTTTATAAAATAATTAACTTGCCACAGATCGTCTGTCTTACAGACCAACTACTTCATCAATCCGTCTTTGTTTCCCATGTATCTGTTCTTGTTTACTTTAACACTATTTAAATCAAAACTAATTATAATGTAACGCCGGAATTTAAGAATTTAAGATTTAGAATGAGATATAGGTAACGTAAAATACCTAAATAATAATAATATATTAAGATTTACATTTTTCTTCCTGATCAGTTCGCTTTTCTCATTAAAAAAATATTTGGCAATTCGCCAAATGAAATCTACGCTCCTTTAAGATGTGTGTAGGACACAAAACCGTGCTTTACAATCAAACGATCTAGTAGAGGAAAGCTCGTCTCTCAGAATTGCCCTTAATTGAATTTAATCATGGGAAAGGTTTCAAATACGAGCTGTAGACCGATGAGTACGATTTGGGTGCGCAGTAGACAATCTTTGGCACCATGATCCAGAAAATCTGCACTAAGTGGAAAATCCGCAGTAAAGTTTTACTTCTGGTGGAGGGTTTTTGATCGCTAGTAATCTGATCTGAATCGTCAAAAAAATTCGTCTTATCGCAGTTACATACTAAGATCTTGAAACTTAAAATTTATACTTTATTTTTTTTACAAAGTAAATTACTTCAATATTATGCATGTTCTCCTTAGAGGTAATGTAATGGTTTAAAATTAGCTGAAAACTACTTTATTCAGAGAATGACATTCTAGATCAGCGGTTCACAATCTTTTTTCATCAGTGTACCCCTTTACCTGATTGTTTCCTTTGTGTGTACCCCTAACATATATACATATATGTATATAATATATAAATAAAAAAATAAATAATCGTATTCTTGATCTTACGTATTGTAACTTTAAATTAACAGCAAAACAATCTGAATATAATGTGCCTTGTAAAGAACATATACGAGGGTCGTTTGAAAAGTCCGTGCAAAGTCAGAGAGATAGCACCACTGGCGCGTATCGAGGTTATGTTTAGTTAGTAGCATCTCTTGGAAGAACACACACCAAGTTTCAGCCAGATCGGTCTATTTCTTTGTGTTTGGCATTCGTTTGAATCGAGGAAGTCGAGTGATTTTCAAAAAATGGACGAAAAAGAATTTCGTGTGTTGATTAAACACTACTTTATGAAAGGCAAAACGCCTCAGGAGACTAAAGAGAAGCTTGATAAACATTATGGTGACTCTGCACCTTCGATTAGAACAGTTTATAAGTGGTTTCAAAATTTTCGGAGTGGCCATATGGGCACAAGTGACGCTGAACGTTCTGGACGCCCTGTTGAGGTTACTACTCCAGAAATCATTGATAAAATCCATGATATGGTGATGGATGACAGAAGAGTGAAGGTGCGTGAGATTGCTAGTGCTGTGGGCATCTCGAATGAACGGGTGTATAATATTTTGCATCAACATTTGGACATGACAAAGCTATCCGCAAGATGGGTGCCGCGATTGCTCACGCTTGACCAAAAACGAAATCGTGTGAAGTGTTGCAAGGACGGTTTGCAGCTGTTCCAGAAGAATCCGCAGGACTTTAAGCGTCGTTTCGTCACTGTGGATGAAACATGGATACATCACTACACTCCTGAGACCAAAGAACAATCTAAACGATTCGTTACCAAGGGGGAATCTGCGCCAAAAAAGGCGAAGACCGTTCCTTCGGCCGGAAAGATTATGGCGACTGTCTTTTGGGATTCGCAAGGAATAATCCTCATCGACTATCTGGAAAAGGGTAAAACTATTACAGGTGCAAATTATTCATCGTTATTGGACCGTTTGAAAACCGAGCTGTAAGAAAAACGCCCACGATTGGCCTACAAAAAAGTCCTTTTCCATCACGACAACGCACCAGCTCACACCTCAGCAGTTGTGGTCGCAAAATTAATGGAAATAGGGTTCCAACTCGTTTCACATCCCCCCTATTCTCCAGACTTGGCTCCCTCGGACTACTATTTGTTCCCCAATATGAAGAAATGGCTGGCGGGAAAAAGATTTTATTCAAACGAGGAGGTGATTGCAGAAACGAATGGTTATTTTTCAGACTTGGACAAATCCTATTATTCGGAAGGGATGAACAAAGTAGAGCAGCGTTGGACGAAGTGTATAAGCCTAAAAGGAGACTATGTTGAAAAATAAAAAAGGTTTACCCCAAAAAATTAAGTAGTTTTTATTTTTGCACGGACTTTTCAAACGACCCTCGTACATACGATATGTTCCGATTAAAAAAATCATTTATGAATAGGTGAACATTTCAAACCAATAACTATTGCGGGGGTCGTAAATTATATGCGGGCCTTGTGTAATATTAGTCAAAACTAAAGCAACATTTTTTCGCAATTTTTACATTTTCCGCCATAATAACTTTTTTTTTGCGTACCCCTAAACAATCTTTCGCGTACCCCAGGTTGGGAACCGCTGGTCTAGATGAAAGCCACCACCACTCTCTCTCTCATGAAGTTGAAGAAGAAGCAATTGGCCATAATTACTTTTAATTAGGTTTCAAGGTGTTAAATTAAAAGAGTATTGTTACCCTAATCACTTGAAAAAAGGTTCAAAGTTAATTTAATTAATTGAAAAGAGCCCTGATTACCGGTACAGTGGTTACAAACGGGCAAAACGAAACTGTCAGCCTAGAGGTCCTACTTAAGTCTAATGAGGTACCAAATTGGTTCAATGTTAATTCAAAGTGATCCTACATTAGTACAATGAAATACTAAGTGGGTTAAATGTAAGTGTAAAGTGGTCCAACTTTAATTTGAGTGTAAAGACGGTAATAGCTGTACCAAGATGTTATAAATGTGACTAACTCAGGTTAGTTCAATGGGCATGAAAAGTGATCTTATAAACGATAAGGTACCATGTTGTTTGAAAGAAGTTTTAAATGAATAAGCCGCATAGAATTACGAGGGTGATTAGGGTAGGAGAAGAAAAGGTGGACCAGGTCACTAGGAGCGAGGGAGTATGTGTGGATGATGAGATAAAGGAAAGAACGGGTGCCGCAGGTAGGAGGTTCAGTGCGGTCAGAAAGCGCTTTCTTTCAAAGAGTACGCGCGCTGTCAGTCAATAGGTCGGCATTTCTCTTCGTACTCAAATACTCATCGACTAAGAAGCACATAAGTAAAAGGAAGTAAGAGGAAGACCAGAATAGACAGGATTAGTAACACCACAATAAGAACCAGTTTGAATGTACAGCCAGCAGAAGAAGTAATAGAAGAGAATAGGCTACGCTGATTTGGGCACATGCTAAGGATGTATTCTGAAAAAAAAGGTTTATGAAGTAGCATATGCCACGACAGGAGTAGCATATGAAGCATAAATGAGGGATAGAGATGGAAGAGGTAAACTGCGATGCAGGTGTTAAGAGGGGGTGAAGGAGGCGTGAGGTGCGAGAAATAAGGAATTGTGTGGAAGGACTGGAGAGCTTTGGCAAAGAAGGAGGAAGAAGTACAGAAGAAGGGAGCCCCACACCTCTGAGGCGGTAGAAGAGGCTTTCGATTATGATGATGAAAGTAATTTAATATTCATATTAATTAGTATAATGTTAGTAGTATTATATTTAGCATACAAGTGGGGCCCCTCTCTAGTAATGTACCAAGTCAGTTAAAAGAAGATTCTGAGTAGTCTGAAAGATCGAGTAATGAGTGATGAGTAATTAGGGTTGAATACTGATTACTAAATGGTGGTCTACCTATTTTACGTTAAAAATTGGTTCTGAGAAAATCAGATCAAGAGCACCGCTGGAAGTGGGTAGATAGCACTGTTTGCCTCTAACGTTCCAGTTTAGAATTATGTGCGCTTATACGAGTATGTTCTTAAAAATTTTCAAGGACAATTAAAATTTGTTGCTGAAATTCCGTTAAAGTAGAAGACTTCATTGAATGGTGGTCTCACCATTATTCACGTAAAATTAAATTAGTTTTCTCGTAATTTCCTTTTTTGGGTTGATCTTCTTCTACCGCCTTAGCGGTATGAGGCTCTACCCTTCTTCTTGGACTTCTTCCTCCTTCCCTCTCTGTCCTATCCTATTCAAGATCAAAAGTTTTTATTTGAATAATTTATCTACGAAAATTGTTTTTGTTCATTTTAAGATGATAATAAAAATATTCCTATAATCATCACTTGAGAAATGTAGTGAGAGAAAGTCGTTTAATTAGTTTTCACAATAAATTTTGGACGCCACGGTAGCCGAGCGGTTAGAGCCGTGACTTGTGAAGCTAATATGTATTGTGGTCCTGGGTTCGATTCCCGGTAATAGGCCTTGGATTTTATTTAATGGTTAATAAAAGAAATTTACAGTAAAGTATGTTTGCTAGTCGCCTCCGTCCATGACACCTAATTCGGTAGTTGGACGTTAAGCCGCGCCTGAAAAAATAGGCGATTACTTTACGTTACTTTACTTGATTTACAATAGATTAAAAAAAATAATAAAATTGTTTGCATTATTGTTGATAAAGTTGGATGCATTTTTGGCTAACGGTATGAGTGTGTGTGTTTGAATAACCTGAACGAGTGAGCACTAAGATGAATTTGTTGACGCGAGTGCAGAACTGAATGTTACCGGATGCAGGTAGAAACATTTTTACATTTTTTAATATTAAAATGCAACAGTAAAAATTGAAAAGCAAATATAGAGGTTTTCCAGACAAATGTCCTGGAGGGATGGGGGCTGTTAAGTATTCAGTATTTTAAATCTTGAGCTTGCCGCTGAAATTCCCTAACTCAGGTCGAATATATTGTACAGAACAGAGTGTTGTGGGGCCCAGGGGGAGCTTCCCAACTCTCTACCACTTCTTCTCCCTGCGGGAATCAACCCAAAAGGAAATGACGAGAAAACTAATTTAATTTTCCATGAATAAATTAGCTTCTTCTTTTTTTTTTTTTGTGTTTTTGTACCTTCAGGCAACTGTTACGTCAGAGTATAAACTGAAAACTGAATCTCTCTGGAAAATTTGTTTCTTCAGTTCAAACAAAATGTTATTTTAAAATAGGTAATACGGTTTACTTTTCATTTTTTGCAAAATTATTTTATAATTAATGTACATGAACGTATTTTAAAAACAGAAAAAAATCTTAGTCCGTTATGTTTTTGATTAAATAATTTTAAAAAGTCTCGTCTATTGTTTTTGGGTTGGTTAGGCTCGTGTCGGCTCATTGGTTTAAAGCCATTATTTTGACATTAGTAGTTGGATCATTTCTGGTTCTTTCCAAGGTTATCCAGGCTTTATCCCTCCACATATCACTGGGCGATTCCATTTTTTTTTTTCGACATCGAAGCAAAATACTGGAGCCCTTCAATTTATCATTTCTAATATCAAAACTTTAAAGATCTCCAAGACATTACTAGAGTAAGCTTGCCTACATTCTAGCGAGAAATGGAGCCTCATTAGCTGGGTACAAATTAAAAACTATAACTCGTTACACTAAATTATTTAAGTGCCTGTTTGAATGGCAACGGACGGGGTTTAATTTGTACCTTTGCTTGGAGTCAAAAGTCACCGAATATATTTACTTATATTCACTTAAACTAGCTAATCAAAATATCTCAAAGAAAACGAAAGTAAGTGTTCTAGTTACACGGAAATAGAAATAATAATGGTTAAGCGTCACGACATTGATTTTCAGGGAAATGCGAATCTGCAAATTTTATTTCTGACTTAATCGCCAGTTTTCAAAATACCATGAAAAATTTACAACATTTACAACCAAAGAAAAACGCAAACTAATTTTAAGGCCCCTTTTTAATTTTAATCAGAAAAGAAATGTGGAAATAAATAATTAAAAAACATTAATAAAGAACTTGTAAACTTCTAAATTAAAACCTAAACACTTATAATTCTTTATGTTCTTCCGAAATTAAGCAGTAATTTGGGTCCCTGAATTTCCAATCTATATTTTATTCACTTTCCAATCTATATTGAGTCAAAATGAGCTTACTTTTCAAATAAAAGGAAAGACGCACTTATCTTGGAGCTTTGGTAAACTCACTGCAAAGCGCCTGGACGCTCAGCCTCTCTCGCTCTTAGTTCTTCTTCACTCTTCCCAAATCCTATTCCTGAAGGTAATTTGTCGGGAGCACACCCTCCTGTGAAGTTAAGAAGTGAAGGTGTGGTGATGGAATTAACACCTGATGAATCCGGTTAGCCGAAAATAGAGAACAACTTTTTTACCCAGCATCACTCAACTGTGTCCACAGCCTCCTAGTAGTACTTGAGTTATTTAATTTTCTTTATTGTCCGACAAATCCGTTAAATAAAACCTTTAATAATATTGTGGTTCTCCCGTTTTGAATTCTATAAAAATGCACATATGGGACATTATTCGAAGGCCTATTGCATCATTTGTCTTCTCCAACAGCCTAAATTCCTCTTGTTGAAGGATTCAGTTACCGTTTGGCAAAATCTAGGCACCTATTTACTTGTCGCCTCTTTCAGGGAAATTTCAGGCCTAATTTTTTAACTTTTTCGACTACTCTACCGAGATTATAGAAGTTGGCCCTTCTACCTTCCATAAGCGCTCGCCAAACGGTCCAAGAATTTTTCATAGAGTAGAAGCTTTAGTGATCATTGCTATTTGCGGGAATTACAATCTATATTTGGAATCTCAACTGTCATCTCTTCCTCATATTTCTTTCCAGATTTCTTTAAGACTCGTCCAAAATTTTAAATGTGCTTAGCTCACTCCACTCACTTCATAGATAGCAAAGTGAAACTCATCTTTATCCAATAGGCAATGTTTGTCCTTAAACGTACGAAGCCATCATCGTCTTTAGAACTCTGTTGACTCTTTCTGATGGATTTGCCTGAGGATAGTAAGCTGAGGTGAACCAGAGTGTGCAACTATATTCTTCCATTTTGTTTAATACAGTACTAATAATATTGTTAGACTCCTCGGATTCTTTTTGAATTTGTCTTTGTAATTCTAATCTGAGCAGTCTTAAAGAGACTTTAGGGAGTCAGCTTCCAATAGTTCACTGAAAGGAAATTCGGATTCCATCAATAATAATTGATCAAGCAGACTTAGTGTGAAATGAGACTAGAGAAGGAAGTTTTGATTGTATACGCGTGAATAAATATTTTTAGCGTTTTTTGGTAACAGCCTATTGAACAATTATGTAGTTTAAAATTGAATTAAATTTATGGTGAGCTGGTTTTTATCGCGTACTGGAAGTGTAGACATATTGCTTAAAGTGGTTCAGAGTGCCCTGTTGTTAGTTGACTGAACTCAGTGCTGTTAGAGTAAAACAAATGTTACTCTTGCCATGTAGAGTCCGCTTGGGTTCTTGTAATGAATGGTACTGTTAGCGCCACTTTAATTTCACAGTGAGAGAATAAGATAGAAGAGAATGGGCCCTTCTCCTAGTTGGTAGACGGAGAGAAGCTAACCACCACTCTCTCATTCTCCTCTAACTCTCTCATCTAGCTATTTTTATTCCATCATTGCTTTTGTTCCATCAGTCCACCCCTGCAGACAGCAAGATCTTCAGTCCTTCATTCCACACCATTTACTAAGTTTGTGTTGTAAGTGGTTAAGGTATTCTGTACACGAGTTGGTAATCAATTTAGGTGACCTTTTCGACTTGACATCTAGCGGAATGTTTGGTAACCATTCGGTCTGCTTCCGTTCCGTGAGAGTGTTCTGCTTTGTTTCTTGCCTCGTCTCTAACGCTTTCTCCTGTTCCTCTCAACGAATAAATTTGTAATTAACTTCATATTCATCAAACAAATGAGTTTTTCTAAATACTTATCTTTTTTTTGTTTTTTTGTTTAATGAAAAATAATGGTAGTGGTCAGTTTTGGGGATTAAGTTCTCGACTTCAAGTTCCGAGATTTGTTAGTCTCAAGTTCGAAGTGTTTTCTCATCAGAAGTGAAATATTATTCTAAGATTATTATCAATGCATTTTGATTTTATTGCGTACATTTAAAGTTTGCTTTTAAAGTTTACTTGACGGTGCAATCCCTTTAGAGTTATACTAATTTTTGATTTCTCCGCTGTACTAGTAAGAGAAGGTATTTTGGCCCTTAAAACTCAATTTTGAGAAAATATCCGTTTTGAGGTCTCCTTAATCCGAAAAAGAGGTCTTTTTAAATTGTGTTCCTCCCACTGGCGTGTAATAGTAATGATTATTTCTTTATTTCTATTTCTTTGGATGAGGTCGGCAACAGAAAATGAACTGAAAGAAATGAGTAATGAAGAAAATATTGAATTGATGAATTGTAGAGTGGCGATACGAAAGCCGAACTAATGGTTGGGGATGACTTAGAGAAGTTCAACGATTGAAAGTAAACTTTTTAGGAGTAACTTCTCGAGGATTTTACCGAAAAACGGAAGTAGGTTAATCGGAAAACGACCAGATTTAGAGGATTTAGGCATCATCTTAATTATTGATGACATTCGTAAAAGAGGGAAATATAGTATAGTTCTTGAATCGGCATTGTATTTTTGTGTAGTGTAGAGGATGATGACTTTTTGTGGTAGATTTCGAAGGATTACAGATGTAATGATTGTTTGGAAGACGTTTAGTGATGAAATAGATTTCTTTAGTGTGAAGTGCATTGGGAGGTAGTGAATGCGAAAGAGATGTGTTTAAATCACTGGCGACTGACGTGGCTAGAGTCAGAGTGCTGGATGAATATTGCAGAAAGGTAGGAGGTAAAATTTAGCCCAACTTCCATAGTCTTTTTGAAGCGGATAAGAAACGATTTTGTGAGCTAAAATGTATTTGGTTACTTCCCAAAGTGTTTTTTTTCAGTGGTCACGTTTAATTCTGTAGGTCAGTTTTTAACTTGGGCAATTCTATTTTCGGTTGTCAAATAAGTTAGTGTATGCTTGTCCGGTGGGAATCTAGTTTCTTGCCATCTGCTTCTGGCTTGCCTTTCATTAGTCAGCAAAGTGCTTACTTGAGGAGATTGTAAAGTTTGTGTAGTCTTCGCGATGTTCTTAAATTTACTGCTATTCCTAATCATGACACATGCTGGAATAACTTAGTTACATCGTCAGTGGCGTCTCTTAAGTCATATGGATTTTTCAGTGATAACGTTTGGAACAATTTCCATTCAATCGGCCTTCTAATCAGGCTAGTTGGAGATTGAACAAGTCTGGATCTGGTGTCATGTCTTCGGAGTACTGGGTTATAGACGGAGGATATATCCTTTAAGGTGCGTACGTGAGGGAAAAAAGATTAAAGACGAGGGACTGTAAAGAAGTTAAAAAGATCTTGACGCTTAGTAGAGAAAGAAGGCCAGTGTGTGGGTTAAGAAGGTTGATAGATAGTCAAGGTTTACTGAAGACGTGGCATTTAAGAGTCCGTGCACGGAGGTTGTAGTCCGAGAACCCCAGTAATGATGTTTGGAGTTATGGTCCCCGCCCGAGAGGAATTTGGGGCCAATCGCTGATTAGCAGATTTATTAAGGAGGAAACTTTACACAGATATGTTGAAGTGAAATACCAACCCTAACTGTTTCTTGAAAAACTATTACTTTTTCCTTAAAATATAATTTAGAAGTTAATAATGATCCTGTGACTTAGAGGTTTGGACTGCCACTACTCTTAGTCTTTTCAGAGCAATTCTAGCGGTCGATTTTCTGTTACAATGTCCTGAAATATCAATTTAAATAAATAATAGTTATTTATTTAACAAGTGCGGAAAGTAGTACTTTTCCTCACACGAGGCAGGGTTGCCGAGTGTGAGGAAAATACTTTACACTCGAGTTAAATATTATATTTTTTCTGCAACCAATAAGGTTATTAACTAAAAAAAAACTAAACAGGAATCACTAGAATCCATTTTAAATTTCTATGAGGTATCACTAATACCTTTTAAACTGTTATAATTGAAAATATCTAATTATTTATTAAAATATTATTTTTATTTCTATATTATTTTTTAATTATTTAGATAAAATAAATTTAAATAAGCTTATTAAAGTTTAACAGAAAATATTTAATAACAAAACTTCTTATATCAAGGAAGCACAATAAAGTTTTTTCACTCACTAGTGAGGAAAGTGACACTAATGGGAATTTTCCCCCTCTAGTGAGGTAAAGTTGGGCATTACACAGCTGATTTTAATTGAGTAATGAGAACATTCCTACATGGTTGCAGAAAAATAAAATTTACTAATTTCCATTATTCCTGAGTATTCTAAGGATCAGTATTATTTGATGTACATACATTACTTGATGTATATATTACATATCATCTTTTCATGCTTATGTCTAAGCCTAGCTGAAATATGAAATGAGCTTATTTAAAGCACATATTATACCGAGTTTATTAAATTTTGCAGCGTATTGTATGAGCTTTATAAATTCTACGTGAGTGTTTCGTCTAAATAATCTCCATTTTTATGAAAACTGTAATTTACTACTTTTAAGAATGCTGTTTATGTATTTTTCATTTTTTCATCGCGGGTTTTTTTCTTTTATTACTATCTTTATTGATTACTATATGTGTACATAGGTATGTATGTTATATGTATATCTTCTCGGTAACTCAACATAAAAAATCGCAGAAAGTAACTGTTCGTACAGTACTTTCACCATTTTTTTAAGTAAGTAATCATGAAAATATACTTCTTATTTTGAAATATTAATTATCCAGCAGTAAAAATTTCTAATCCTAAATTAGGCGGCAACGTAGCTAAAGGCTAGAGGCGAATACTCTGTTAAGAAATTAAATTAAATTTAAGTGTTTTTTATCGGCCACAATCACATTTCGGTTATGGACTTGAGTCCGACTGCAAAAATAGTTATTAGTCTATTCCAAACTGAAATTCAAATTAAATTAAGGATTTTCTCATCGTTTCGCTTAAACTGAATAAGTATGTTGAAATTGAGGCAGAAGGGAATGTAAGTTGATTGCTGTAGCGGTTTACTAGTGTGTAATGAATGGGCCCGCATGACAGTACACCAAACATGCAGCACAACATGCATTGTGCCGCCACATTATTGCTTCCTCTATGTTGGTCTTCGAACGGCTGATGTGTTCATACTATATTCCAAGCTTCCCGCAGCCTGTCACAATGTATTTACAAGTACCTGATGATTAATTTTATATTGTGGTGGAGCAAGAGGGAGGGACTGTTTCTTTTTCTTTGCTTCCAAGCCCTCTCGGTGGTAAATTAGAGCGACCTTTCTAGATCGTTTCCTCTTACTGATGCTTCTCAAGATCCTTCATGCACCCTAATCCAAGATATTTTTAGGAAAGTTAAGAATACGAGAGAGTTTTAAGGAAAGTAAATTTTCCTTCAGCAGTTTTTGATTCCAAGTAGTGTAAATCTTGCTTAGGTCTTGGCTTCTACTGAGCTGTTGAAAGCTGTGTACAGATGCTTCAATCAATTTCATCAAATATGTATTAGGCAAATTATAATCTTTTGTTTTCGTAACTTTGTGTACAACATATTTATGTACTGACTAGACTCGTACATTTATGATTAGTCCTCGCTTGGGACTAATCTATGCTTGTGCATAGATGCAGTATAGTTAGAGGAGATTGGATAGTGTTCTGGAGTGGTATTTAACAATTCCTTTTGTGCGCGAAATAATGTATGTAGTTTCCAGAGCGTTGTACATACTTACGGTTCCCTGCTCATGTCCACAGGAGACAAAGCCTGGATTACAACTATGTTAGTTAAGTCTGCACCAGATTACCTACTGCACGCTTTCCCACATAAGGTAGTTCTGTTTTGTGCTTTAGATTGGTTCTTTTTTTACCATTGGAAAGCAAGTTTAGTTCAAAATATGTTATTCATTCTTTTCACTTGCATCTAATAAGGTAAAAGATTTAACAATAAACAAATCAATAATAAAGATAGAAAACTTGAAATAGCAAATGGAATGATGCATTTTACTGCAGGTATTAAAATGGCGTAATTTTTTTCATATTTAAAAGACAAAGAGGTACATATTCATATTTTTGGTCTTATGTTATCCACAAAGAAAAATCTCAGAAAGTAATGAACTGGATATTTTTTGTTTATGTCTAGCGGGCGATACAATAAGTTTTAGGACAAAATCTGTCACTATCAGAACTATCACTTTTCTGAATGGAGATTACAGATTTTTTTGAGATTATTCTCGTAAACAGTACTATGATGAAGCCTTACATGCTCATTAAAATGTATGTTACTTTCAAAAAGTTCCTTTTTGGTGCGTTTTTTCCTGGGGAATTTTGAAAAAAAGGTCCCTAGCTGAGAAGATAAGATGGTTAGGCTTTCTTCTAAAATTTCTTTTCTGTGTATTACGGTAACGTATTCCGAAATAATGAGAAAATTTGTGACCAAAAGTCCGAGTTTTAGGAATATCAGTCCTGCGGAGGTCGTCCAACCGGCCTTTCACGCCTTTTACGAGTATTCTACAAAAATGCCAAAATGTTACTTTTGAACTTGGATTTAACCTAATTTACCACTTTGTCCTGAAATATTGTTAAAGAACAATGTTCTAGTATTTTTGTAGGGAAGCTGTGAAGTCTCTTTTCTTATATAGAAGAATATTATATACAAGCCAACTTTTTTTACCAAAAATATTATTATTTTTCTCCCCACAAACACTCGGTTATTAACCACTACAATATTAACAGACATTTCTAAAGAGCTCAGAGAAAATATGAGACATATAAAGAAATAGGTAACCTACGATTGGTAAAAAATGGTATTTAATTAATTAGTAAAAAGTAAAATAAAGTAATCGCCTATTTTTTAGACAGGGCTTAAAAAAAGTCAAACTCCTAATTAGGTTTCTAACTAACAAATAATAAGTATGGGGTTAGGTTTCTGATTAAGTGTTCTTTTTAAGATTTTATTTAATGAAGCACTATTTGTTAAGTGATTAATGTTCACCTGTTCATCAATATTTAATTTAAGAATCATTATTTCCAAGTTCAAATGAACTAGGTAATTCAGTGATTCCGAATTAAATTCGCCCGCCCTCTTGTATTAAATACAGCTCCTACTTTTCAGTTCTAAAACCTTCTTTTACAGCTTGACGGTCCTTAAAAAGACCACGCCCTCCACCACTATCTTTTACCCTTTCTCCCTTTGCCGGGCCTTCACTCTCCTGGCACCCAAGATCCTGAGATCTTTTACTACCTGATCCATCCTCCTTTCAGATGGGCATCCTCTGAGCCTGCTGCTCCCGGCCTACATGATTTCGGACCGTAGCAGTTCTCTAGTCTTATTACTGAAATATTTTTTGAGCACACTACTTACAAAAAAACCCTTAAATACATACTAGGTTTAATTAATTTTATTATACTATTTTTACAAAAATATTTTACTGTTCATTAACATTTGAAATAACACGCTAAACACCATGTAACGACCCCCTGTGTAGTGAGAGACGGAAACAGAGTTTAACGGAAAATGCCTAATTATACTAATTATCCACAAATCCAGGTCCCTGGAATGGATAAATTCCTCCCGTCTATTCATGCTCTCATCCCAAATTTCAGATTGGAATTGATTATTAAATAGGGTATTTCGTTAATAATATGCGTATACGATCCTATTTAGGAATTTTTGGTTTAACTTCTTTATCACATTGAATATTTCATCATGTTGGTCGGTGTAACGGTTTATTAAAAAATCTTGTGTTATGGTTCGTTGGCTTTAAGGATCCACTAACCAATATGGATACGATTCAGTACGATCGTATCAATCTGATGCATGCGTTTGGCGCTAATAATAAGTAATATGCATTATCGCATAATCAGCCCTATCTATGTATATCAGTGTTAGGTTCTTTTATGTGGAGCATGTAGGTTCCAACCGATGCTGCTTTTATTTAACTGCATTATATTCTTAAGACAGAGGTATTCTGGTTTGGAACAAACCATATTCCTAGCATTTATTACTGTATGCGAATTTCTTTATTTACCTGTAATCTTCGTAGTTGGACAAAAACAAAGTAACTCACAAAGTAGGAAAGTATTCACAAGTAACTCAAAGTAAAGTAATTCAAAGATGGGAACCATGTATTGTTTCTTTTTTCAAATAGTTGGCAATTTGTTGTAAAATCTGAAAGAAAAAGTACGATAAAACACCTTTGGTTGGAATGATTGTTCGTGTATGGATGCCATTCATTACAGCGGACCAATCGATAGCAACGCGTGCCTCAGGAAACTACTTAGCCTTACACCCTTACTTAATGCCCATTCCACTAAACTTTACACCGAGAAAAACACGCTTTACCTGTATACTAATTACATTTTGAATCGTTCATGTGTGTGCAATCAATTACTAGTTATTACTAGAAGGCTGGTTAGTGGGTAACTTGGAAGTGATGAATCTAAATGCCTCTGATATCCTTTGCTGACTCTATTTTGGGAAATTTCTAATATTTTTTGATAGAAGAGAAGCGTGTCAACTCACTGAGGATAGAAAATGTAGTAGCGTCTGTCAAAAATCAGCTCTAGAACTATAATAATTACAGACGTTGCTAATTACTGGCTTCCTCTTAAATAGCAATTTGTAGCAAGTTTCATGTTGAACTAGAATGAAGTGAGCTGAATGAGGGCGATGATGTGATGAATATGATGATAAATAACAGTATAAAAAAAAAAAAAATAGAGTTTATTCTAATATAAATTTACTTAAACAGAACCAACTTAATTTAAGATTAATATAGTAATATTGAATGCAAGGTTAACATGAATGAAAGATAAAGATGGCTAGTAGAGCGTCGAACAAGTGGTGATGGTGATTCACGAAGTGATTTTATTCTGGAGAACTCTTGCTGTGTTGAGCGAGTAGGCATTTGCTCGTCATTCTCTGACAGGCGATTCTGTGGTGATGTTGGTCCCGCCCAAGTCTTTCCCTTAAAAGCTGAAGGCTAGGGTAAATGGTATCCGACTACTTCCTCGCATTCTAGTCCATGACAGCTGTCGCACTACCTCAAATACAACCAGCGGCTTTTCTTAATTTCCTTTTTAATTGTTCAAAGATCGTTTTCAAACATCCCTTAGCTGCTCCTTCAACTTCTTTTTTGTCCCTTATAGGTTTCTTTTGGTCGATGGTTTGAATGGACGCAATCATTTTTAGCCTTGATGTTACCCAACCCAAGCGTCTTGTCAAGAGAAAGAGAAGTTGTCATTCGTTCCCTAACATTCATTGCCTTTAATGTTTTATCAAGTGGTAAAAGCAGATGTCGAATTTATCATCTAAAAGTGTTGCTTTATTCCTGATCACCGGGAAATTAATCTCCAGAACAGGAATATGTTTCAGTTTGAATCTTAACTAATTGCGTAATTAATCATTACGTTTTAGCTTGAAGCTAAAACTGGTTCGTTTAATTTTTTATCCCAATTTTGGTTAAGATTATTAGCAATGTTTTCACTGATAATCAGTCTACCTTTAATTGGTAGTTCGACTTTAAGCTCCGTCTGAAAAAAAATATTATTTCGGTCTTCATTTTCTAAACCTATGTCGGCCTCTATACATCTGCAAGGACAAGTCATTAAAACTGTCCGGTAAGAAAGCTGTGTAAGGGTTGATCGTCAAAAACTGCACGAAAAAGCACCCAACTTCGTCGATTTTTTCACTTTTTCTATAAAAGGTAGAATCCCCAAAATTTTCTTTAAAATATAGGACAAATCCTCCTTTATAATTTTTTTTTTTTTTTGCAACGATCCAGATTTATAGAGTTCGAGAAAAATGGTGCAATAACCAATTTTACACTTCAGCATTCTCCCTGGTGAGAAATTAAAAATACGTGGCTTCCTATTTCTGATCTTGGGTTACCCATCGTCAAACGACCAATTTTGATGAATCCTCTCTCCAGACTGAAAAGAATCGAGACCAACAGATGCTTCCGTATGCTATCAATATTACCCTAAAACGATCTAAACTTACTAAAGAAAAGCAAACTTTATTAGAGTTGTGGGGTTCCACTTAGCGCTCCAATCTTTGCCGAATTGAAGCCTTACATTCTAAAAAAACCTACGAAAATTTACCAGTGATCCTTATAATGTGCCCGACAAATCCTAACTTAAGGTCCTTACCATTCCCTTTGTATTCGATTGGCAAAATTTCGCTACCAAACATACCATAACTTCAAATCATCGCACTTCTCTGCTCCAACAGCTTTCTAGTATAACTTTATCCATTACTCCATTCAGGAGACTGAAACGCCAATGGCATTATGTACTTTGAACTAATCCATCGCCATGAAATGGGATCATTAAATATCTTTTTCATAGGTCGCTCATGTAGTTTAATCTAGAATTATCACTTGGCTTGATGTTAAGGTACAGTTGCAAATTTAAATAAATGGATAAAAAAGAAGGTTTTAACTGGAGGTCCTAAGCTTCTCGTCCTTTACATATGTTGGATTAAATATTCTGCCTGTCGCGACATTTTTTAATTAAATTAATAATTTTTGTTTCAGTTAATTAATATCATGACTGTATTAAATCTGAATACCAGGAAATGTAGAGCTTTGCCATTAAAGAAAGTAGCTTCTATGTATTCGCTATTTATCTCAAAGGACTCTCAATATTCATCTTTCCACACGGGTTGTATGCAGAAATAGAACAGAACAAAAATTTCACTTTTTTTTAAGACTGTGTGTTAAGGGGCAGGTTTTGAAGTAGTGGCTATGAACGCGGCTTGTGACTTTCGATACTCGAAGATGAATAGACTTGTACTCGTTAGAAAACGATTAATAGTAAAATATGTGGTACTACTTTTGACCACAACAAACTAAATCGGTACTTGGGCGCTGTGCTCGCTTAAATAAATAAAAAACAGTTTACAAAAATAAGTTAATGAAGAACTAAGAACGAAATCTTAATGCTTAACTGACTAGCAACACTAAAGTGATCCGGAAAAAATTAATACAACGGGAATTAAAAATTACGGCTATTGCGAAAGTTTTCTAGAGATTTGATTGTCCTCTTAGAGAAAATTTAAGAAAAATGTCCAACTAGTTTTTATTGTATATTTCACTTTAAATGTACTTCCTGACTGAACAAGTGATACCTGAAAGTAGAAATTCATAGCTTCTATCACCTGCCAGCAAACTATTGTTATCTGTTTCTAACAAAAAGTTGTAGAAGTCAGAAGAGAGCTGCGTATAAGTTCCCCCTACGTTTTCATACTGTTCTTTGATAGTTCCGTAAGGGGAGCCTTTGGAATATTATTTTTTCCTTTTTTATTCTGAAACTATAATTTTTTTCTTTTTTGGTAAACTTTGATGTGACATTCTTATTTTAAATCTTTTTTCTCCCGAGCAACACCCTGGAGTTCTGTATTCCTCTTATTGCTGATCTTCTGGAACTCACAGACTCTGTCTCTACTAGATTTAATTTTAGCGTTCAGCTTCTCAATTATTATTGGTTAAGGAAATTCAACCATAGAAAAGCTTTTCCATGTATCTTTCGAAATGGAGGGAAAAACCCCTGTTTTGAATATAATCGCACAGTTTTTTCAAATGAAAATTTGTTACCGAGAACATTAGTGTAAACTGACATAATTATCTGGAAATTCGCTTGCTTTTCTACAAATGGCAGTAATTTTTGTCTGCCTGAGAGAGAATGGAAAGGTAGTCTCTTGGATTTTGTGCATTTAGGATTATTATTCTGTCTTCAGATAGACTTTTTTAAAAAATATAAATGATAGGTAAAGAAATCTAGAAAGATAGACTGCATATTCAGACGGCACCCGTGAGGACAGGAAGGCCTACCCATTATTTCCCGACAAATAGGGTTGATCACTGCTGTAAAACCCTCTACTTATATTTCAAAAATTTGCTACTTAGAGTGTGAAATAATTGACTATTTTTTCAGGCGGTTTTTAACGCCCGTCTATCGATTTGCTGTCATGGACGGGTTAGGAAGAAAATACTAGATTGTTATCATTTTTCATATAAATAAAAAAAGGTACACGCGGTATTCAAGCTGGGGTTCTCTCACCTACATATCTACGCTTCATAACCACTACACCAATATTCACCCTAATTACCAGATGTGATCTTTGTTACACATTGCTATGGTAGTATCTAAGGAAGTTATGGATGCTGTATGCATCTTACGTACTAGTCTCAGAGAAATGTTCCACTTCCTTCTTACTTTCAATTCCATATACTCGTACACGTTGCAGCCTATTCTTTCTTTGTACAATTTCTAACTTTGAAGACATGATAGATCATTAATTCTGCAACAGATATTTGGCATTATATGCGCCATCCCTCTAGAACAGATTTTGCTTTTTTGGAAGTCATTTCATCTCTGATTTGTCATCTATTAGTCTTGGCTTCTAACTGATGCCGGCTTCTCTAATCTCTTTTTTTTTGAAGCAACTAAGTATAGTTTTATATTGTTGGAATTGTGGAAATGGAATTGGTAAGTCTATCGGAGGTCATGTAACCTTTTCAGAGTTATGTAGCAACCTCCACACGGGTAGAGGGACCTCGATGTTCTTTTTTGGCCAATGACAAAGAATGACAATGGATTAGCTGACTTATTTATCATCCCTCCATCCTAACATTATCATCGTAGTTGATGAAGTAGCACAAATAAATAAAAAAAGAAATGGCGAGAGAATGGTGAATAGTTGCTTGTCGCCAACACTTTGTAGTGGGCAATTCTCCAACTTGAAAATCCGCAGTTAAGTAAAAATCCCGTCAAACAGACGCCCGATAAGTCTAATTCCGAGTACTGCAACTCTATCAGAAATCAAAGCACAAACCACTTCAATAAAATAGATAAAAAATAATTTATTTTTTAAAAAAATAAACCATGACCCTTATTTTTAATTTACTAATTGAGATTTATTTATAGCATATTGCATCATACAAAATTTTGGAATTATATCCGTTAAGTTGTCTTCGGAGACTAAAAAAGTACCTCAAAATGAAAATTCGCGAAGATTCGAAAAATGTTAGGTTCCATCTGAGGGATCTGACTTTAACTTGGTGGTCAAAATTTGTCCTTCGGAAGCACCACTTTATTATTGGATGGATTTTTTCACCTTTGAGAGATTTTCCGAAAATGTCTTTTCTAATTTTATCAAAACTTAATACAAGTTGATGAACAATTTTCATGGAAACGATTTTTTTAAAGCATTCTTACACGAGATGGGCTACAATAAAAATGCCTTTCAGGGTAATAACATATGCAGTTCAAAATTGGAATGTTAGTTAGGATTAAATGTATTTTGCAGAAGAGTTTTAAAAATGTACAGTTCTCGAAGCTCGAGAACTGTAATAGAAAATCTCAAGTTTTTTGATAATGTAAAAGATATTTTACTTCCTCCAAAATTGGCGGTAAAGTAATGCCTTTTTTTTTTTTAGGCGGGAATTATGAATATTGTCGTGGGCAGGGCAAACATTCTTTACTACAAAGTTCTCATATTAAACATTTAATAAAATACAAGGCCTAGACCTGGATTCGAACCTAATACTAACAAAACACATTAGCTTTGCAGCTCTCGCCTCTAACCGCTCAGCTACCGCGGCGCCTCCAAGAATGACAGTATGTCAAGGATCTGGATCCTATAGCTAGAATAATTTTCCGCCCTTGCAAAATAATTACATTGGACTACCTTAAAAATTAAAATCCTTTTTAAAGTCGATATTGGTATTTTTCTAAGTTAAATTATTTATTTTTATTAACTAAAAACAAATCTACTCAACGTGATTTACTTCCATTTTGGACTGGGTAAAGTTAGTGTAGCGTTGAGAAACGTAATAAAAAGTAAATGCCTCTTTAGATCGGGCTATCGTAGCGTGACGTAAGTAAAATTAAACCAAATGCTGTTTCTACCACCCTCTACGCCTCGTGTCTAGATAGTACAACCTGTTCCAGCACCTTTATTTCTCTGTAGTTTTACAATTTGTTTATTCTCGCTTTGAGTGGAATAATGAGTTCATTGCGGTACTTCACCTATTGTTTCTTTTAAATTCCTCTCTCATTGTATTAAAACATTTAAATAAATGAAACTGTATTACAGTATCATCTCTCTTAGTGCATGCATTTCTGTATTCATTGATTAGGATGAACTATAAATTAGCTGGAAGAAAACTCATGCCTTAAAGTATCACCTAACTGTATAGACAAATTTATAGTTTTCATTAAGGATTTTGATTACTAATAAATACTATGACTGCATACCAAAATGGTTCCGAGCTTTCTTTCAGCCCTCTTCCGTCAACTCGCGCACCATCTTAATAGATCCTCTTGGAAGTCATCCAACCATCGCAAACTGCGACTACCCCAATCTGGCTTCACCTGGCTTACTGTAGAGTCCTCCATTCTTTCTAGTCCAGCTTCTAAGTCCAACATAGCTCGTAAAGTCCTTTATTAACTCTCTGGCGCCATTTTTCATTTGCTGGTTTGACTTCAAGAACATTTCTAAGAAATGTATGCGCCCAACAGTCATTTCACTCTTACTTGCCTAAGCCTCCAAGGCCCTACTTCCTTAAATGACCACCGGCTTACCGTTTTTCACAAAATTATATCATATCGACGCAATCCTCTGTTCTTTAATAGTTGTAATTGTCCCGGCAGATCTTGGCCTGTCTCATCTCTAAAGGAGATGACCTCTTCTAAGAGTCCTCCTGGTATAGTTGTTCTCTCTCCTCTGGCTCTACGGTCCTCGAAGGACCTTGGCCTCCTCTAACACCTTTCCCCACTCAACCTCCTGATATGTTGTTGCAAAGCGTATTTCAGTTGTTTTACTCCTACTTCTTAAGATCCTCCTTAAGGAGCGAAAACTCTGGTCTCCCGCGGTAGATACATACCCGATATAGGGGAATTTAGGCTCGTGTGTTGTCAGGAAGGTTGCCTGTAGACCAGATCTGGAAAAAGTGTACAAGGATTCGGTTTAAAAAAAATAAAAATAAATAAATAAATATGAATGGAAGATGAAAGCTGCAATGTGCAAGTTTGGCAAAATTAGTTGGCAATGCTGAGTCCTTTGACTTTCGGTGCCGGAAAGCTTTGAAGAGCAATGCATCATCTCTGCCTAAGAAAACTTCTAATCTATAAAATTTTAAATGCTTTGTGCATATTGTTTGTTAATCGGATCTTGAAAACTAAGTTGTTAAACAATTTTGAAGTTAATTCAGAAGACAGATGCCTTTTTAGTAGCATGCTAGAATGTTGTCTTGTTTTAGCATACAAACACAAAATTGAATTGTGAAGACTTAATTTATTCTAAAATTCACTGAGAAATATGTTGGTGCTAAAGTTGAAATTACAAGTTATATACATTGCCGATTGCGTTAGGTAGGAACATTATATAGTGCAAGTACGTCTGCGCGCCCAGAACTAAAAGCTGGCTGTTGTGCCGCCCTCCGCCGCTTGAGTACTGGCGGCAGGCCGTACGTACGCACACAGCCGACATCTACTTCCCCACAGCCATTTACAGTATTGAGGAAGTCAGTTTGGAAGCGACATGGCCGAGCCGACTTTGCAGATCAAGTTCAGTGTAAGATAACGTACTTTCTCCTTCAGTTTTACCACTTTCCATTAGATTTTTTTTTTTTTTTTTTTTTTCTAGTTCACATAGTACTAAAATTTTATAGCATCACAATGTGTGTTCAGTGCCAGTAGTCGAATTGCTGTACTCTCACAGATCTCCCCTTTGCATCTCCACATAATGCCGATTCGGTGGGCCCCTCTTTGCGTTGCTAAGCAACCAACCTATGAATCAAGCGGCCTGTATTTACCTTTACTACACATTCTCTATATAATGCATTATAAAATCTTCATGTAAAGACAAGAAATATTTTATTAGGTTACAATTTTTTATAGCAGATCTTTTTCTTTCGAAGTCTTCTTTTTTACTTTCTCTCACTAGTGAAAGAAAGTATTGGCGGTCATGCCAGATTTTTGATGATGTTTTTACCAGAAGTAACCGTTCCTAGGTCCCCTGATCCCAAAAAAGTGCTTATGAGAAAAAGTATTTGTGTTCGTCTTTGAGTGTGTATTTCTACCAAATATCTTAAATACGTAAAATCAAAGGAAATGGAAAATTTATATTTCAATTTGGTCCGATCAAAGTCACCAACTGTAATGTAGAAATCAAAATTTTTTAAATGGGTGTATTATTTTACTTACTGTATTTTTTTACATTTTTAAGATGATCCAAGGTTTAAAATGTGTCCTTCTATTACTCGTTCTCAGTACAATAGTCTTACATACGAATACAAGGGTGTTCATTTTAAGACGGCTCAAATGCATTTCATGCTTAAACGGTTAATCTGAGCAAAAAATGGTAAAGAAAAAATTTGTTGCTCGTCACCTCCTAGTTTCAGAATATGTGACTTGATTTTAGATTCCTGCCCGCATACGCAGCTGACGCGCCACCAAAAGTGAGGGTTCGCAGATGACCCCCCACTTTCATATACACACTTTTAAAGAGTACAAAAAGTTATGAAAGAAATCCTGAAACCGCAATTCGATATCTTCAAAATTAAAGGTGCTAGGCCTCCTCAGATACACAGAGCAGTTGATAACCTCCTGGCTAACCTGGCTTGCGAGCCAGAGGAGGCACCTTTGAAGGCAGAGTGCATGCTTCAAAAGTTTTTAGTAAAGTACATTATTTGAGAAATTAAGAAATAAATTTGATCCTTTACATGAAAGATATTGAACACTTAAATATGTGGCAGGAGGTTTCCAATGTTTTTGGTAATTAAACGCAACTCTCCCAAAATTACCAAATAATTATTAAACCTTCTTGTTTGTAACAGATGTAAAATTAATTTTTAGCCATTTTGTGTATGCTTGAGAACATCTAAAGCTCTTAACATTTGATTTTTCTTAAAAATATCACTCGGAAAACAACTTATTTCCCGATACTAAGAAAAATACTAGCTTTACTGCCTTGGCAATATTTTTAGTAGAAAGGGGATGAAAAAATACATAAAAAGGACCTATCGCGTGCTCTTCTTTCTCTTTGAAAACAAGTTAAAAAATTGAAATATGATTAATAAATACCAGATTTTGAAATGGCCTAGCACCTTTAATTTTGAAGATATCGAATTGTGGTTTCCGGTTTCTTTCATAACTTTTTATACTCTTTAATGAAAATGGGGGTCAACTGCGAAGCCTCACTTTTGGTCGCGCCTCAGTCGCTTATGCGGACAGGAATCTAAAATCAAGTCACATATTCTGAAACTAGTGGTGACGGAAAACAAATTTTTCCTCTACCATTTTTCGCTCAGATTAACCGTTTAAGCATGAAATGCATTTGAGCCGTCTTAAAATGAACACCCTGTATATGAGTAGTTAAAATTTAGAATTTAAAGAAAGATGAATTTGAATGCCACTGGAAGTGCCATTTTGCTAGTTGACTTTTTCACTTTTTTGATGTTTCCTTAAAATTAACACTTCCGGATTTTCTTTAAATATTCTATTTACATTGTAATTTAACTAAAAAAACCACTCTGTTTGTATTAAGTTTAGGAAAATGAATAAGTAAACATAATGAGGTTCTCCCACAAGAAAAGTATATTTTCGAAAATATTCTCTGGTAATTGTTTCTTGTTTTGTGCTTTAAAACACGCTATTGATGTTTAGTAAATATTTTGTAGAAATTTTGGTTTAATTTCCTCTAAATGGGTTATTCGAGATTTCTTTTATAGTTTAGTTTGATGAATATTGGATTCCATGTTGTAGAAATAATGATGTCTCTTATTTGATGCAATGTAACTTGATGTGGCTTGTATTATTAAAGCTCGGAATACCTCTGGTATTTACCTTGGAGTCGCTTGGTTATTTCATTTTATATTTTCTCTTTTCTACCTCGTAAAGCCAGTAAAGAAGCGCCCTACTATTACTTGGCCAGTCTAAGAAGATTTCATTTTCATTGAAGAATGGAGCACAATTGGGAGTGAACTATAGGTCACTCACTCTATTGATGAAAAAAAAGGGCCAGCCTTCGAATTCAGTGAAATTAGAACAGGATCGCAACAGACTCTAAAAACTTTTTCAGCATTCAGTCCAAAAAAAAGTTACTTTAATGACTGAAACCCACTTCATTGACAGATTAAGATTTCTAATCATACTCGTATATGGTCGGATGGCATCGTCCACGGTAGATCCTCAATCCTCATACATAGATCACTTTCTCATACTATATAATCTGGCTTTTTATCTCCCACCTATCGTCACAACTCTGATTTCGGAGTCTTTTTCCTACTCCTTAACCGCATTGTACTAGCCTTCTAAACATTTATTTTTCTTTTTTATCATCCCTTGGTCTTCACTGAATGTACGGTGGTGACTACAACGCAAAGAATTCCTGATGAGGCAGCTAAGTAGCCAACTCTCGGGGCAGATAACTCCTTAACGCCATTTCACAATCCAATTTCACCTTCTTATCTCCTTCCCAGCCCAACTACTGGTCAACTTTTCCCTGCAGACACCGGATTTTCTCGATTTCTTTATGAGCATGAGCTTCTTATCTCTGATATGTTCACTCTTATTGAACTATGCTCTAATCATGGATCCGTTGTCCTGAAACTCGATATCCATTCCAAACTACTTCCTCCTCGATCTATTCTCGTAAACGGCGTACTGAAACGGCTGTCATTAACTGGGGCTCCGAGATAACTTAACCCTGACACCAAACTTAATCGTACCTCTTAAGACTCCGTTACAAGTTGACAATTATATTGAGGTACCATTTAACTCTTACAAAAAAAGCCACTGCACCACGCTAGTAGTAGTACTGAACAGATGTGCTCCTTACATCTTCCCTCTCAACAGGAAGACTTAGAACGACGAGCGAGACTTTGCTGGCATAGAACTCGCTACCCAGCTGAGAAAAGAAGTTTCAATCAGTAGTTAGACAATTGACGGGCTAATTATGTAGGTACTATAGCAACCAACACTCAAAATATAAATTCTTTCTCATTCACTCACACACTCTCACTCAACAAAAGGCAATTTTCTATGGACTACAAACAAGATTCTAAAATATAATTCCTCCTCCACTTCAACGCACAGACAGGTCATCAGCTAAATCCAACAAGAGGCAAACCCACTCAACACCTCTCGCAACACTTCGTACTCGGTCCCAAGGACCCTCATCACATCCTCAATGCCAAAATATCCCAAGAACTTGACATCCCATTTCCTTGTTATAAGCACTCACTTATTAAAAAAAAGTTAACGATTAATGCAGAATCTTCCCAGTAGAAAAAATCCTGGTTATGACCTCCTCAGCTCTTAATCAAGGTATAGCTAATGCCATCCTTAGAATTCCCTTTCTTTAGAAATCCCAACCAACCAATTGATTCTTCTTCCTCTTTTTGATCTAGTTAGAATTTTGGATTGACTGCTACTTATTGTCCCGCAATGTACTTAATCCCCAAACAATTTAGTTCCTCACAATAAATTTTACTTCCGTAGTTACCACACTACCATCCATCAGCTCACAGACTTTTAGACTCCGTTGGTTGCGAGGGTTGCCCTTTCTGGGCATTTCTCGATCTTTGGTTCGAGTATGGCACCCAAGACTTCTGTAAAAGTTGAGGGCATTCTACCTCATTCTAAAATCATGACCACCATTTGATGGTTGTGTAAGGTAATTCCTTTTCTTCTATATTTTCTAACCTTTTTGGTGTCCTACAAGGGAGTATTCTGGTTTCCCTTCTATTCACAATTTGCTCTACTGACCTCCCACTGCACACAAATACTGCCAACTTTATCTTTGCCGATGATAGGTCATTTTTTCCTCCTAATGATAATCTTCTACAAGGCATTCGCTAATTCCCTACTGTGCTAAGGACAAGGATTGCTAACCGAAAGCTGCTGAGATGAACTATACCGGTTACCAACAATCCATCCAATCTATTGCAGAAATCTATTACGGATAATCGTCAACTATATAGCGAAGAATGTCTTATGCAAACGCAATTTACGAAAATAAAATTTTCAGTCGGAATGAGAGAGTAATGGCGGAAAAAGTACACCATTTCAGTGCTTTGAGATTATTTATTTAATTTTTTTTTAGTGAACGTTGCCCGCTACCTTGGGCTTTACTTAGACCGCAGGCTTTCTTGGAACCCCCACACTAGACTTAAAAGAACAGAACTGAACAGACGCTATCTACTACTTAAAAGACTCTTAGACGACAGATCAAAACTCTCTCTGGACAACAAAAGACTAATTTATACATCTATTTTAAAACCCATCTGGGCGTATGGAATAGAGCTGTGGGGTTCAACCAAACACTCCAATCTTCAAAGGATTCAATCTCTACAATCTAAAATTCTTCGAACTATTGTAAACGCTCCTTTTTATGTCTCCAACTTGACTATACACACTGACCTAAACATTCCTTTTGTCACACAAGTTGCTAAAACAAGATACAGAAAACTCCACTTCAACCTGCAATCTCATATAAATCTAGCTAAAAATCTTTCTTCTAGAACTCTTCCTGACAACCCGACAAGACGCCTTAAGAGACAGTGGCCTCGTGATCTCCTCTCAAGTGAAGAGAGCGACTAATAGTCTATTTTGGAGTGTTACTGCTGGGTAACTTCTCCACTCGTATTCTTCTGTTATTTTTTGTTACTGTTATCACTGTTACTTATAGCGCCAACGCGCTGATTGTAGCAAAAATAAACGCAAAAAAAAAAATTTCAGTATGTTCCCTTCAGTTTCCTTGGTTTCAAAATAGTGAAAAAATTTCAGTTATTTAAGTTTAAATTAATTTAATTATTTAAGGCTTTTTAACATTCATGTCCAGCATACATTGAGGTCTTTTAATAAATTAGTTCCTATTTAAACCTGAAGGGGGGCTTGCTAAATAATCCATACTTGATTTATTAAAATTGCACCGCTGTCATGGAGCCACCTCTCACCAGCATGAAATTTCAGTACGATAACCATAAGTAGGGCTACAATTTGTGGTTGAAGTTTAATTACATTTCACTGCAGTGTTTGAGTTTAGAATTTTCAATTTGGAAGCAACAATGGGCTTTTAGAAACTTTTTGTAATTGCTGTTTCTTTTAATGTTCGGTTATTATTACGGTTATTTGTTATTCATTCCACTTTCCCGTAATTAAATTTTTATACTCTGGTCCTGCTTCTTCAACTTTTTGAGGGTGTTTCATTTCACTTATTATTTTTTTTATCATCATTTCACTTTTCTGTAAAATAAATTAGATGTTATGCATTTTTAGATTTTGTTGCTTTGACTTTTATTTAGATAATTTTTTCAAAGAAAAATCTTTTAAGGTCATTTCTGGGGGTTGTATGGAAATTTGCTGACCTCCAACGTATTATTTCAGTATAATATCTTATTTTAAAAACTGTATAATGATTAAAAAAACGGCGATTTTTCACGAAAATGTCAAGCATTGAATTTTTTTTTTTTAATCATGGAACTACAGATATAATTAGCCAGCGCCATCCATCTGGAGTGGCTCTAGAACAAGCAGGAAACTAAATTTAGGACGCTAATGACCGTCGTAGTCGATGCGCGTAGAAGAACAAAAAATATTTTTATAGGTTTCATTCACCTGTACTGTAATAGTTTCTGGCTGCGGCAAGTAAAAGGAGCCTTTAAACCGATTTAAAGTAAAAGATTCCTTATCTTGGAATCTTCTCGCGACAAAGCAGAACAATACAAATGCCTTGTTTTCAGTTTGGCTGGTGAATCTAGAACAGATTAAGAATCGAATTGCATTTAGTGAAGCTATTAAGCCACAAGAAACTGTTCTCTAACTATTGTTAATAACTAAACCTAGATGAGCTTAAATACATAGAAATTTTACGAAGATTTACGTAATTGTTTAGCTCATTAGGACGATATCCATAAGCACTTGTAAATTAATGGGTAAAAAAATTACGTTCTCCTTATTTTTAATTTTTTCCTTTTTTTGTTAAATTTAAATTTAGAAAGCGAAGATCATTATATGATTAGGAACATGCAAGGTTGTAGGGAAAACACAAATAGTTGGCCAGGAATTGCTTCGGTGTTTCGTGACAGGTAATTCACCTTGAGATTACTTTACCAAGGACATGGGTTTTTATCCCCACCTTTGATTTGTTTACAGTTATTATCAGGAAGAGATTTGCTCAACTAGTTAGCACACATCCGCGGAAATCCCAGGTTGGAATCTAAACTACCGGTCTCAAATGCTCTCAGTGATGGGCTATTTTATGTAACCACAGAATTCTGTACTTAGGCCGGCATTGTACTAAACTAAAGATGGCTCCGGTACCAATGGGTTAGATGGTTGACACTTTTCAAATAAAAAAAGATGTATTCTTTTATTTAAAGATACTGGTGCCAAAATGAATTTCAGTATAATTTATCATCATCTACCGCAATTTGAAGGATTATCATTTATTTTTGTCGTATATTTAAATATGAAGTTATATGATTTCGTTGAAAAAGAAAATCATTGGTTCTATATATGCCGAGTGACAAATTGCTGACAAATTCGTTATTATAACGTTTTGAGACTTCCGAGGCAGGCTCGAGCCCACAAACTGATGTTCTAGACCTTTTTCTATGATGTCCATCAGCTTGTTCATTACCCTTAATCGCTGCATGTCCAAGGATGCAGAAGTGTTTCCTGTGAAAGATGATATAGACATTTCCTGCATGCTCCTGCAAACTTGGAGCCCTTGCTGGTTTCAGCTAATGCCTAAAGCCTTCGGACTATCGTAGAAGATCCTTACTTCCTTTAAATTATTCTGAATTCCCTCAAACTCCTTATATTTCATTATACCGTATAACTCCAACTGGAAAACTATAGTAGTAACTCCACTGTCCTTCTTAAATCTCCTTGGAACCGGATATCTGCTCCTGACAAACCCGTTCCTGCCTAGAACCTTCTATGAAACAATCATACTCTCCGTGACCGTTAACCTAATATTAAGGTCCTCTTACTCCAGTTTTTCCTTTAAATTGTGAAACTGGACAATTTAAATAATAAGTGCAGTTTTTAAATTAAAATGAATAGTTGGCAATAACTTTGAATTATTGTTCGAATTTTTTTAAAATAACTTTCTAACTACCTAACTAAACTAATAAACCCACTAAAATTAATGATTAAAAACTATGTTTAGTTAGGTAATAACTACATGGTCAAAAATATACATTCTGCGGTAAAGCTGATAAAACGTATTATTCCTCACAAAACGGGAACAAATAGAATATTTCAAATAAAGAACCAGTAAATTTAAATCAACAAACTGCCCAGTATTTCTGTGGGAATTATGGACCTGCTTTTGGCTAATGAGATGGTCAATCTCTGGTGATGGTATAATAACTGGGTGATGTGACATCTGTAAAAAAATGAAGAACTAAATTAAAATATAAAATCAATTTTCTTTGGTTTTTATAATTTCTACAGTTATATTGCACATTTTTAAATTAACACTAAACCTACCGACATTTATGCATAACTATTCCTACTGTGACCGGTCAAATGACCGGACTTTAATATCACTTAAATTTTTTATTTTAGAATGAAGATAATAATTATTTAACAATGAAAAAGCATAGTTTCTTTTGTTTAAAAATAAATCTCGTAGATTTTACTATTTTTTGCATCATTTTTTATAATTACAGGCTTCTCAATTGCAAATTTCTCGCATACATACTTTTTACATTTTAGACAGCATTTTTTAGTCTTATTGCCTTTGCAGTATCTTATTTGCAGTATCTTTGTTCTTGTGCTAGTATTTGTCATGCTTTTGCAATGGTAACACAAATTTTGCCTTGAAATTTCACTTCCGGTAGTTTTTGATACAAAATCCATGTATTTATCCCGGGGCTAAGTCTAGGATATTGAAAACTATTTGTTGAGGCCATCTCCGAGATTTTCTACGGTTATATTTCTTCCACGAGCTGTATACATTTCTGCTAATTTCAAAGCGACATACTCCCCAAGCGGAACTATAGGTTCTCTGCTTTCACGTTTTCCCAAAAATGGAAAGCCTTTTATTGTATCGAACGCTAGCCAAGATTTGAAACCAAATTTATCCGGTTTATTTGGCATGTACCGAGTAAATCTGCATCTTGACTTTGTTGGAAACAAATGTCCTTGGGAGAGATCTATGCTCTTGGTTAGAACAGTTTTGACAGTTCTCTACGAATTTGTTCCAAAATTTAGAAATCAAAGCAAATTTATCGGTTTGTAAACGATTATTTCTTTGATCCACTCGAATAAACCTCAAAACTTCTGTCTATACATTTCTGCTCACAGTGTTTGAGAAGAATGCTCGTCCCTATTTTTGTTCCAGTGAAAAGGGCAATATCGTACATTTTTCGCCTCATATGCACCACATGCAAACAATAATCCGATAAATGCATTATCAAATTGAGTTTTTGAGAGAATTCTGTTACAAAAATAAATAAATAAATAAAATAAAATATTAAATCATAAGTAAATAAAATGAAAATATTCAGCCGGTCAAATGACCGGTCGTGGTAGTTAAGAGGGACTACAAATTTTTCTCAAAAATCAAATATTAGGAAAAGAAGTGAATATTATAAAAACAATTGTATACACATTTTAGGAAAAGTCGTGAAGTTTAATGGCGGTATGATGACGCTGTAATTAGAAAATTTAAATCAAATTTAAAAAACAGTCAATTGACCGGTCGTGGTAGGTTTAGTGTTAAATAACCTCCTAACCTTTAGCAAGTTGCCTTTTTGTCTAAGTTGAGAATTTATCTTTTGAATTATTGAAATGATTGCAGAAAAAATTAATTATTGTAACTTGAAGAAATCGTATTCACTTCTCAAGTTGCTCACTCGCGGTGTAAGTGTGTTCAAAACCTGCTTTCGGTGAGTGAAACCTCACTCTTTTACAATAACTAAATTATTGTATTTTAAAATTAAATATTTTTTTATTTTTAATTATTGTTGCTTTCTCGGCGCGGAATTTACCTAATAGACGTGCCTTACTAAAAAAAAAAAAAAATTTTAAAATCCAACAAACATTTTAAAATTAAGCTTATTTCCCTTAATACTAATTTTTTTAAGAATTTAATTTTCTTAATTGAATAAAAGTTGTTAAATACACTTATTAGTTTTTACGATATATTCAGCACAAGTTTTTTAGACCCCTAATAAGTTCCAAAAACTCAAATAAATTATTATACTAGCAAGAGGATATACACCCCCAGGAAGGCGGCGTGTTAAACGAGTTGGAGGCGGTGTGCAGTGTGCTGTCGTCCTACGCGTGAGTGAGAATTTCATGAATACATTCTCTGCTGGCTTCAATATGATAAATGAAGTGTGACTTATATCCTGATAAAAATGGTGGATTTTATGTAGCTCCTCCTGCGTTCTGACTAGCACTGTAAACATTTCTCACCGGCTATGTAAGAGAAATAATTTATTTTTAGTTCTCAGAGATTACTTTAAAAAACTTGGGTTTTATTATTATTATCAATATTATTTTAGGAAAGGTAGATTTCGCTATTAAACTGTGCAATCTTTAAAAATTTCAATGATGTTTAAGAATGTGTTATATGGTTCCAAATTTTAAAAATGAATTTTAAATCATCGCCATCTTTCTCGTCATCGTCAATGGCTCTACAGCTCATTAGTGAGCCTAGGCCGCTTCTTCCAAAAAAAAATGCTTTTCCAGTCTTCTCGGTTTTGTGCTGTTGCCCTCCAATGTTAACTGCCAAGGTAGGAACCGCGACTATACTTCCTCTTCTCTGGCCATCGTAGCGTTAGCCTCCTCACTCGCTACTTTTCGTATCATCGATGGCCATCAAAAGATAGCCGTATCATCGGCGTATGTAAAGGTGGCGGTGTTGCAGTGTAGTGGCAGATCTGCCGTGTATATTGTGTATAAAAGCTCCCTTAAGAGACTCCCACAAGGATGGGAAATACAAAGAGAAGGAAGTGCCTTGGATAACTAGGACATAGCGATCAGTTTTAGGGTTAATTTAAGTATTAGGTACTAAATAGAAGGCTTTATTCTTAGTCCTATTTTTCTTAGTAGGGGTCGCTAATTTTAAAAATATTTCAGCCAAGACGCCCCGGGATCTTAAAATTGCATAAGTATCTCCTATATTAGCTAGAAAAGGTTTATTGTATTAAATATAGTGCGACTGGTCCGCATCCCGGTATTTCGCACCACCTAATCAAACACAAAAGTGAAAAGAAAACAAGCTGGGAGAAAGTTTTTTATAGCTTAAAACAGGGGTCCCCAAACTTTTTACCCAGGGGGCCAGGTTCACTGTGCCTCAGACCGTTGGAGGGCCGGACTATAAAACAAACTATTTTAAAGTAAAAAAAAAAAACAAAACGGGAACAAATAGAATATTTCAAATAAAGAACAAGTAAATTTAAATCACCAAACTGCCCAGTATTTCTGTGGGAACTATGGGCCTGCTTTTGGCTAATGAGATGGTCAATGTCCCCGGTTTAAATTATAGTGCTTTGCCTTTCTTCCTACTTCTGCTTTCGGAGCCGTGACGCATGCATCCCGCGTCATCGGAAGTAGTATTGTACATGAGCGACGCATCGCTCTGCGGCACCGCCACATCCTCTCACTGACTACCAATAAAAGAGATGCCCCTTCCGGAAGTGCGGCGGGGGCCGGATAAAAGTCCTCAGGGGGCCGCATGTGGCCCGCGGGCCGTAGTTTGGGGACCCCTGGCTTAAAAACTTTCCATGAAACTCAAGCACCAATAACCTTAGATATTAAATAATAATAAACTAAAATGTTAAATTTAATTCTCTTCTTACTAAAACTAATTGAACATTTTAAGAAAATAAATTGGTTTAAGAAAATGATTAAAAAGAAACATCTCTCCAAACTTAGACTCCGCAAATATAAATAAGTAACAAGGAAGTGTTGTAATATATGTAAAAAGTAAAACCAGTAAACTTAAGCAGAAGTAATTTAATTAAGCAAAAGAAAACAGTTTGAAATTAGTAAAACTGAAATCGAGAAGAAGAACTGACAACCACTGAAGTTTGGGCTGCATTTCTCGCCCCAAGTGCGAATTCGGGAAGGAAAAGTTTGCCATCGCCTTAAGCTGTAATGTTTCGTCTGCAGCAGCGGAGCTCACTTTTCTCCAGCTGTTCGCGTGCATTTTAATCACATCACGAATCACTAAAGTGACAGATCTATGGTCTATTGTTTTTTGCAATACTCATGTTATTTCTTGTATAAATTGGTTTCGTACTATTCCGCACAGCTCCTGCGCTTTTCTTATCCATAATCTAAGGTAGATTACCAGTAGTTGTAGAGATTTGAGTGTTACTCACAAAGCTTCTATCATCCCCTAAATTCGCCTACACAATGAGGCTCAAAATCTAAATACATGCACTAAAATAGAAATATGTTGCAATATTATTATTACTTTTTAATGTAAATGCGTTTGAGATTCACTAAGTTCGAATTGTATTTTATAGAAGTGGACGGAAATTAGAATGCATTCAGTTTTGAGTACTAGAATCCAGACCCAGCCTGACCCAAATAGTTTCACAGTAGTTCAAATTTTTAAGCAACAATTCTAAGGAGAATTCATATTAGGCAAAATCTAGAAGAAGATCGTGAAGATCACCTCAAACCACACAAAAAATAAAAAATCCTGATTGGATCTTTCCTCTTCTATTTCACAAAGTCCACTTTTAATTGATCTGGCATTAAACATATGTACAAATATCTGCTTAACCCACATACACTTGCAAGGAACCTATCTAGGTATCTGCGAGATGTTTTAAAAGAATTATGCATCAATGCAATAACATTTTTGAATGTGAACAAAAGATTTAATTGTGATGCCAATAAATTCCAAATAACAACAACACTTTTTTTGCATTTTCTTCTAAACTATATTAAAGGAAGAAGGAAAACTTTGCGAATAGCTTAAGGAGAGAACATAGACGCACAAAGAGGATGGGAAACCTATCTATTGCTGTAGAAGTTTAGTGAATACTCGGTGAGGTTGGCTTGACTGGAGGAAGGGATAAAATGCTAAATGAAGGGTGTTGTTAAGCGGAGTCGAGGAGTTGGGTGGCTGTCTGGGAATAATCGATATCACATTATAAAGTTTAGGGGTTATGAATATAGGGGTTCATGACCGAATTATGGAGAATTAAAGGGTGTTCCTGATGATGGGTGCTCTGATGTAGGTGTTGTTTAACATAATATCCAGCAGGGTCGTTTTACCAAACGGGAATCCTCCCCAAATAACGGCATCAACATTATAAAAAACATCTAAATCACATACGTTTTCAAAATTTATGCAGCTGAAGGTAATAGGATGAACATTGAGAAAATCGTATACAATATCTAATTCAAGACAGTAAAGTGATCGGTCCAGTTATTGGCATTGAGTCCAGATGGTAGGGTATCCTTAGCAGTGTTTGTCTTCCTAGGAACTTCTATGCTCACTCTCCGGAAATGGTGAGTGTTACATCCAAAGGAGGCAACCTCCACAGCCCTTAAATTAAGTATAATGTGGTTAGATCCGCAATGCGCTGGATAATATATTTTATTTTACCCTTCATAGCATGCATGTTCAGTGTACCCGTGACCTATTTCATCCCATTATCAGAGATAGATTAATGAGTTTGGTGCAGAAATTACGACTTCACCTATGTATCCGTCTCGCGCTATACTTGCTCACTCATAAAATCAATGAAAGTGCAATAATAACACAATTAAGGGAAGGAATGGATTCGCTCTGTGGTTAGCGTACTGGTCACCCTCGCAGAGATTCCAGGAACGAATCTAGCTGTTTGGTATTTAGTTTTCCTGTCGGAGCTTCTTAGAGCTCACTGTCCGGTGATGGGCAATGTTGTATGTTACGAAGGCCGGCAGTGCAGTGAAAAGAAGCACCGGGCGCCATTGACTTCAGGTGTTAAAAAAATGCTTGGGAGCAAAAAAGTTTAGTCTGCATGGTTGGTGCTTTCGATTCTCACTCGGTGATTGAGCGATTGGGGCAGCAAGGGAAGAAATACTGTATTCTGCGGCATAATTTTATCTTTTAGGTAAAGCAATCAACTATTTTTTCCAGACAGGGCTTAACGTCCAACTTTCTTGTATCTTTTTTTTGAGTATTTACAGCGGCTGCAAGTAATAAATAAGCTTATCACAATGAACATCAGCGCGAGACCATCTTAAGGATTACCTGACGAGAATTTGACGGGATTATCAGGACGTTGGGATTTGGATGGAAGCATAGTGGATTTTGTTGTATGGGAAGCCGGCCAGGTTCGCAATAACAGGAAGCGACATCTGGTTGTCCTGTGTCACCTCGTCATCTAGCTGGGTCTGCAGCTGTCCGGCTAAATGCGAACTAATTTACTTTCATCGTTACTCTAATTACCCGCATTTATAAATAATTATTTAAGCTAAACATTTTTCAACATTTAAGTTGATTGAGGTATCCAATTATTTAATTGCCACTTATGAATTTGGCGGCGAGTTTCTATTTTCTCTCTTCCAAGGAAAAAAGAAAAACAGTAACGCTCCAAATACTTTTTATTCAACATTTTCTTTTAAATGGTAGTCATTTTCTGACAGCTAGGACAGCTGCTCTGTTAATCACGCATAAAAACCAATTTTTGTCTAAACAATATTTTATAATTGTCACCCTTGAAATTTTATTCACACGGATTTGTCACTAATCACTGTTGATCTTTTTATTAGCGCCAATTAATTCAGATACAAATTAATAAATCATAGTTTTACCCAGTTTCATGTGAAATTTCACGACAATTCGTTGCTCTACTACATGTGTAGTATCATGTTTTTCGGCAAATCAAAACTAACAACTCTTACACAAACGACGGTTCCGGTCAGGCAGATTTCTCTACAAACACGTGAGACGCTGCAATCGAAAGAGAAGGCTTTACGCTGCTTAGCTGTCTGTCGTTAGGATTTGGCGCATGCATAGTTCTTCTGTAGCAGCATCAGTCTCGTTATTTAACAGCCACACCTCGTATTAGGTACTCTAAAATCATAGCACTGTTCAACAATGCCACCGGGTTGTGGGTGCTATTGCTTCAGCACTGGAGAGAAAAAAGTATTGCTTAGGGGCATTCTTAGACGTAAGCCAGGCCTTCGATCGTGCTTGGTATCCTGGATTACTGTTCACACTAAAAAAAGAATCTTCCCTCAACATGCTACCTCATTCTGCAATCCTATCTCTCAGATAGATTCTTTCAAGTCAGTACTGGCTCAGCAATCTCTTCTTACTCAACAGTAAGGGAGGGAGTGCCGCAGGGGAGTATACTTGGCCCCGTTCTCTACACAGTATACACATCAGACATACCTGTACAACCCTCTACACTACTCTGTACATATGCAGACGACACAGCCATATTAGCTACAAGTACACATCCTTCAACAGGTTCATTCAAGTTACAGACACACTTACATAAAATAGAATTCTAGGCCAAGAAGTGGCGGATTAAAATGAACCCAAAGAAATGCCAGCATTACTCTCCGGCGGGGCTCCTGTATACCTGTCCTCTTCAACAGCAATCCTCTTCCTTGTAACAGATCTGGTGCGCTACCTTGGGCTCTTTATAGACAAACGACTCAAGTGGAACTCACATACTAGGCTTAAAAGACAAGCAATGACGAAACGTGCGAAAATGCTTTACAGTCTATTTGGACGACGCTCCAAATTGCCCATAGAACTCAAACGTTTAGTATACAAAACTATCCTGAAACCTATGTGGACTTACGGACTGGAGCTGAGGGTTTCAGCCAAAACTACAAATCTACGGACTGTACAAACATTTCAGTCAAAACTACTCCGACTGATAGTTGACGCTGAGGGTTTCAGCCAAAACTACAAATCTACGGACTGTACAAACATTTCAGTCAAAACTACTCCGACTGATAGTTGACGCTGAGGGTTTCAGCCAAAACTACAAATCTACGGACTGTACAAACATTTCAGTCAAAACTACTCCGACTGATAGTTGACGCTCCTTTCTACGTGTCCGACCTTACTCTTCATAAGGACCTCATCATTCCCTTCATAGACCAACTCGCCAAGACGAAATACTAAAAGTTCCATACTGCTCTCTCTACTTGCTCTAATCCCCTTGTGTAGCCTCTCGCCTCCTATGACATTCCCAACAATCCTCCTCGCCGACTGATTTGCCGATGACCCCTCGACTTTCTAGCAGTCTGAAGATCATAATCATTGTCATTCATATCCTGCAGAGAGAACTACCGCGGGGTAGTTTCTCTCCTCCTGGCTTTTACGCATTCATTTATCTTATAAATTCTTATATATGTATATGCAGATTGCAAATAACTAAATAAATAACTAAATAAAAAAAAAAAATTAATAATTATTGTTCGGATTTATTTTGATTTTTCTGAATATAATATTTCCGTTGCGATAATCAATACAAAATATACGTAATTCTCACAGTCTCTAGTAAGGAAGTAATATTAAAGCAGACCTAAATATTATCTGATTATTGCTAATATTAATAACCTGGCAAAGGGTTAATTTATCATATATATATTCAGAGATAATTATATAAGTAGATAATTGTCACCGTTGTGAATACATTGTTCTATAGCGTGGTCCATATGTGAGTGTATAATATTCTCATTTATACATTGTGGAGATGGCTCTACGGTATGTGTCGGATGATGTGACATTGATCAACCCTTGACAGTGATGTATGTGTCACTTGATTTAACTGACCTAATTAGTCTTGTACAAATTCACTTACTGTACACGTACCTTTTATTCTATCTTTTTTTTAAATATTGTCCAGTCTACTCTACATTTAAATAAATGTTATTAAATAATTTTTTTTGTACTCTCATTTAGTTGACTTTGCCATTGCATTATGTTACTGCATTTCTGACCTGCACTAAGGAGTGCAACGTTACTAGAGCAGTGCTAGTTAGTTTAGTGTCGTTAATTTTATTTATATGTGCGTATGAGATTAAATTTTTGACAATTTACTAAGTGAATGTACAAAGAGTAGTTAGTGTATGAGATAGTGATTGAAATGTGAACTTGCTTCACTAAATTTAGTACAATAATGGACCCATTGTTTAGCGGTTACAGAAAAATAATGTTTATTGGCTGTTTTAGAGTAATAAAGAAATATTAGCTGATCAAGAATGAATAATATTGTCACAGAGGATTAAAAAAAAAGTTTGTTCACAGAAATCAAAATAATTAATTGAGGGTGAGATTTGACACATTGAATAGGGACTCGATTCGGCGAGAATTTGCAACATTTAGTTAAATCACATATGTAGTTCAATATTACATATGCACAGCGATTTTAGTAGCGGTTTATAAATCAGCTCGTTGTTTATCTACGTTTGTTAAGGTCTTGTTTTATTAGTAATGATATGGACGCTGTAAGGAGTCTTTTGCTGATGAGACGTGGGCAAATTTGAATAATTCGTACATCTTTCTACTGCCCTATGTGTTCAGAGCATGTGTGACGGCAGTGACCACTTTTTTAAAGTATGGATCTGTCCTTTTTAATAATTCAAAGTAAAATAAAAGTCCCCTTTTATTTTTACTTTTACTTCTAAAATTCCTATATTTGTTGGTTATTTTAAGAATTATTTAAACAAAAATTATAATAATAACGAAATAGGGAAAAGATTACATATGCAGTTAGCGTATTGGATTCTCACGCGAAGGTCCTGGATTCGAATCCAGCTTGTTGACCCTTAGGATTTTTTTTTTCCTTCTTAGGAGCTTCTTACTGCTCACTGGTTGTCTGTAAAGAAAGAATATTGTTCGGAGGCCGGTAGAGCGTTGAAAAAAGTTCCGGGCGCCAATAACCTCAGATGTTGACGCGCCTAAAAACATAAAACAAAAACATTAATCAAGAAAATATATTTTAACTAGTCAGAAACTCTAGTTCAATTAATTATTTAACCAAAAATAAAACGTAGCCAAAGCTATTAGTTAATCCGCTGCAACATCCGAATATTAGAAATACCAGAGTATTATCTAAATACAGTACAATCTCCGCAATAGACCTACTTACAAACTGAACAATTAAGTGACCAAACAGAGCTCTGAAGAAGGGCGAATACGTTTGGCAATTGTATGAAAAAACGATACTGATAGTGATTTTTTAGATAGGAAATAGCACTTTGAAATAATAATTTTTTTTTTTTTTTTAATAAGAAATGCCAACTTCTTGATTTAGTTTTAAAAGTAAACCTGCTTAGTGCTAATAAATATTAGCTAAATTTATCGGCAGTTCATTTATAAGTGTTTAAATAGAATAAATGGCGTACACTAACTAGAAACACCTGTTGCAGAATGTGATTAGGGAACTGGAGCAGAAGAAACCTCAGCTGGATGAACTGGTGCACACGGCAGAGACTCTGAAGGCCGACTTCAACAGGCAACAAGTCCATGGCAAAGGTATGTACTCATCTTATACTTTCTAATTAGTCTATTTCTCTTTGTCAAATATAGTCTCCCACTAGGGTTATTCTCCTCTTACGATTGTTAGCAATATCTATTTAATGAAACAGACTCGATGTCGCTAAATTGTAATAATTATAATGTCATAATGTTGAGAGAAATATTTTTTGATTGTTGAAACATTCTTGCTAACTCTAAAGTAGTTCCATTCGGCTAACTTCGTGTTGAGAATATTTATTTATTTCACTGGGATTTAGGTAGTTGTTTTTTAGTAGGATCTCAAGGATGAAGATTGAATTTCCTTCTTATTTAAGGAGAAAAAACAAAATTATTTCTATCCTTTCTTAAAAATAAAAATTTTGTTTAAAATTATATTGATTCTCCTGTCAAATTTTCTTTGTCTGCGTGGTTTATTTTACCATTTATTTTTCAAGGTATTTCTCTTCTCTCTGACCGATCGATTGCAATAAGTTATGGATAATCTAAAGCGTACAATGGTCTTAGCTATTACAGATATATAGGTTTCGTGACCGTAAATTGTTAAACTTAGGATTCAAGATTGGCAAGGAATCGGTCAAATAAAAAACAAACTCGTCTTCTTGCCCGCTTCAAGAAGACGAGTTTGTTTTTTATTTGACCGATTCCTCGCCAATCTTGAATCCTAAGTTTAACTATTGCTATCGCCTCCGACACCATAACGCATACACCGTTTTTGTTGCTTTTTGTTAGCTATTTCTTTAATAAATAATAAAAATCATTATGTGTCCAATTTCTAAAACTTTCGAATCGATAAGAGTAGTCTAAAATAATCCCGAACATTGGGTTATTACGGGTAGTAATATCAGGTGTGAATAAAACAGAACTATGATGAATGGCATCGGTCCTTTAGTTATGATGTGCAAATACAGTCTTGCCAGATTCTCGCCCACTAAATTAAACCAAAAGATACTTTCACAAAGCGCTTCAGATTAATCAATAAGTTGACCATGGCAGTTTGAAGGCTTTCAGATTATGGGATCGTTAAAGCAAGCTGACCCATAGTCATATTACCCTTCTGCCATGCCCCTCGGCCACGCCTTTTTTGTTCCCTTTACCCTTTCTCTTCAGCGCAAATAGTCTTACTTTCCAGCCATTAAAGACTAATGAACTGGATTCCAGTTTCAGACAACAGCTTCCCCATTATTTCTTCTTTCTTTTTGTTTCATAAAAATATTGTAACATTTTGTTATTTTATACCTGTAATTTATTTCAATAGGTACATACAACATGCCTTAATAAAATAATTACACCCGTCAAAGCACTTAATGTTTTTCTTTGTTTTAATTAAGAAATATGAATTCTTTGAAATTAGAATTTTTTAAAAAATTTTGAATGTTTTAATTTATTAGAAAAATAATTTTATATAATTTAATCATTTTAATAATACTCAACGATCTACAATCCCATACGGACAACGGCGAATTAACGCAAATTAGAAGTTGACTATAGGTTGAAAGGTTTTTTTCTATCTTAAGTCAATGTAATATTGTTAACCGTTGCTACTGTGGTCTCAACTGTACAAAATTTAAAGCGAACGAGGGAATAAATTTTATACAATGACAGCTATTGAGTATTGCGAGGGATCTGAGCCTCCAAATACTCTCATTCTAAGCCTGGGCAGAAGAAGAAACAAAAAATAAGTCCAATCTGCCGGATTCAATGCCTGGCCATTATTAAACATCCTATACCTGGCCTTCAGGAAGTAAGTCCCAAATAATAATAACAACGAATGAAACAGTCTCTCTCTACCTCGGTTCAAACTATTCAGATGCTAAGCCAAAGTACCTTGCCTAGTCAATGTCGCACTGGTATTCTGAGTTTAAAGAGTTAATTTAATTATTAAAGCAGAAGCCAAGAAGCTTCAAGCAGAAATGTGGCATTAGGTTATTTACTACAGTGTTCCAGGCGGCATTATGTGGAACAGTAGAATGGCTGTAAGGCACTGGAAGTCCTCAACAATACAAAGGAGATAAAGATCTCTGATATTCGAGCAGTTCTTAAAACTCCAGCTATACCCTGGTGGGATTCTAAACTAATAGCGAAATGCTGAAAACGTTTGACAAAAGGGATGTTTGTTTAGGTTTTTCTGTAACCCTAAAGATTCGGTTATCGAGGACAATGAAAAAACTGATGAACCAACAAGGGAAGCGTCTAGCCCATTAAATTATTTCTTAAACAAACTCTTTAATTTTTGTTTTTTGGATCCATCAAGAACTCTCTGGTGTCCGGATTAAATCTTATAGCCTGCCTACAGCCTCTCACCACCGTTTATAGCTTCTCCAGGTCCCTCAACCTTTATTCTTGATAATCCCATCGCTGTATCGCTTGTCAAGACAGGTTCGGTCCACAGAATAGTGTGCTAGACCCTCTTTCCATTGTTGGTTCATCAGCTCTTTCATTGTCCTCGATTACCGAATCTGTAGGGTTGCAGTAGTTTTTAACCATCCATCTCTTATAGCCAGTTGATCAAAAGTTTCTGCATTTCACTCGTGGCTTAGAATCTCACCTGGGTTTAGCTAGAGCTTTGAGAGCTGCTTGAATTTCGAGATCTTTATCTCCAATGTATTTGTTGAGGATCCCATCCAGCGCCTTACAGCATTCTATTGCTCCACATAATTGTGCCTGGAACACTGTAGCAAATAATCTAATATCACATTTCTGCTTGAAGTTTCATGGATCCAGTCTTCTGCCCGAATAACTCGGAAGTTGCTGCGAGTAGGCGCACTTGAAATACCTTCTGTTTTCGGAGGGAGATATCATATGGTCAGGTCCTGAGAAATGAATTATTTTTATTTTATTTTTAATTCAAGCATCTTCCATTTAGAAAAACCAGCTGGTTAAGGGTGTTGCTCATACAGAGAATGAATTGACTTGTTGGGGGTCGGTTAAAATGTTGAATGAGAAGTGGGGGAAGATGGATTTTACGACATCATCTCAGAGTTTGTGTTTATACGTAGAGACATAGAGGTGAAAGAGATGAACTGTTTTGACTTATGAAGGGTTTCATGTTGCAATGAAAGCTGCTTACATTTAGGCGTTCCCTCTTCATTGCTGAATTGATTGCATTAAAATTCTAATCCTAATCAAATGAGAGAAAGTAAATATTAATATAGAGTTATATTTGTACCAGTTTTCGTGTATTGTGGCTCTGGTTTGATCTGCGTTATGAAAGTAGGAGATATGGTAGGATTTATTATGTCTACACACGTTGAAGAAGGTGGAATATCGCAGCAAAGGACTTTTTCCAATAAAAGAAAGACTCCTCTCCTTGCCACCCCCACACGTACGCCCACTGCGGCTAGGGTTAATCTCCCTTGCCAAGTTCCCACTAGTGAGTTTTGTTTGTCCATAACCCGGCCTTTTTCCTTGGCTGTACCTTCACTATCTCAGTTGCACGCTTTCCCCTCTGTAGGGAAGGTAATACTATCTCAAAGACAGACTGCTCTCTGGAAACACGTGACATTGGACTATTGAGTTCTTGGTCAGTTCTTGTTATTTCTATATTTCTTATATCATCCAATCATGCGTCATTTTGAAATATTTTTAACCAAGTTGTTATTAATTATTAGTTTGGACGAACGGTAAATGTGGGTAGATTTGTATACTTTTCAAAGACACTTTTTACGGGTTGTCAAGTATGAAATGGAGCAAAAAATGCACCTAATTGAATTCGATTTTTTTCGAATAAAACCTTTTTATTTTTAATCAAAATATACACCCATATTATCGATACACTTTTGCCATTTTAGAGGTAACTCATTTATTCCTTTGCTGTAGAAGCCTGGATCATGGGAGTCGATGAACTCTTGAAACGCCATTTTGACTGCCTGTGCGGAATTGAATTTTTTTCCAGATAAAAAGTTGTTTAAATTTTGAAAGAAATGATAGTCAGCGGGGGCAAGGTCTGGCGAGTACGGTGGGTGACGGAGAGTTTCCAACTTCAACTCCTGTAGCTTTGACACGGTCATTCGTGCGGCATGTGGTCGAGCGTTGTCGTGCAGGAGAATTGGAGTCATCCCATTAACTAATTTTGACTGTTTAATCGCAAGATTTCTAATCATTTCGTCTAGTTGATAACAGTAGACATCCGCCATGATCGATCGGCCAGGTTCCATAAACCTGTGGTGGATGACACCTGATCCAGACCACCAAACAGTGACCAACGGCTTCTTCTGGTGGATGTCTAGTTTCGGACAGTGTTTTGGTGGTTCATCTTTGTCGAACCATTGCGATGAACGCTTACGATTATCGTACATGATCCATTTTTCATCGCACGTAACGATTTGATTGAGAGTTAGTTCGGCTTTGTTGCGAGAAAGAAGAGAAAGACATGCGTCGAGTCTTCGTTCCTTCTATGCATCAGTCAATTCATGCGGTATCCACTTGTCCAGCTTTTTCACTTTACCGATTTCTGCCAAATGAGTCAAGATTGTTTGCTTTGATACATTGTACATTAATGATAATTCACGCGCACTTTGGCTGGAATTCGCTTCCACAGTGGCTTTCAGGACGTCATTATCCACCCGAGACTTGGGTCGACCACGTGGTTCATTAGGCAGGTCGAAATCTCCCGAACGAAATTTCCTAAACCAACGGGCTACAGTTGCGTTTGTTGTTAGAATTTTAACTTAACACCGTGTTAATTTTTGTTCGTACAAGAAAAACGGTGGTCATTAGTGTCCCCAGCTTTTAAACTACACCAGGTTGTCCCTTTTATTTGGCATCCAACACAATATCTTGCCTATCCAAGGTATGGGCGCCAGATAATTGAATGTATTCACTCTTCTTCTCATAGGTCATCGATCAGGTCTGGCAATCCTCTTATGTATTCAGTTTATTTATCCACGATGTAATTGTAAGATATATAGTTGGTACTACTAGAGCTCCCTCATTTTACATTTTCATTGATTACCCAAGGCTATTTGCATACATTGCAAACTGAACTAATCCTAAAGTTGTGAGTTCTGGGTTGTAGAACATTTACAAACATTCCTAAACTCCTCAAAATAATCTAATCCTAAAAATAAATTATGTATACACTGTTTACACTTATTTATATGTTTATTACCTGGTTACATTTGAACTATAATTACAATTGCTCCAATAAATACATTAACAACATCCCAGACAATAATTCAAGTAAATAACTCACACTTCATTCACCAAAGGGGGAGTAATCGATATTTCTCCCTATTTTTTTTTTTTTTTTTTTAGAGGGGGCCTTTTAGGGTTTGCAGATCACCATGTAACTCGGTATATTATTATTATTTAATTTAGGGCCTGTCAAAATCTGAGGTTTTTGGCGCCTGGAGCTTTTTCCAGTGCACTGCTGGCCTTCGGACAGTGATCTCTCGATACAGATAATACTATCCATCACGAACCCCGGGATCTCCGCGTGGGAATCCAATACGCTAACCGCATATCTAATGCCTTCCATGTCCTTTCCTTATTATTAATAATAATAATGGATATGAAAACACTATTGGTTTTTTATTGAAACTTTATAGATTTCCATTCTTTGAGAATTATTGAAACATGTCGAGGAAGCAATTTCTATTTTCTTTAATAGGCTCAAACTAGGACAAAGCACTAATAAGCAGATCAAAACTAGGTTTTAACCACTTTAAAGGTTGGCTGTGCTAACACTGAACAGGGTAGTCTGTATTCATATTATTGAGCAAAGTATTTAGAGAATATAAGAATTAATGTATTTTGAACTTTCTATTCCTCAGAAAAAAATTGTCCGTAACAATGTTTATAGTGAAAAATCACCATTCCAATTTTTTATAAAAAGGATCGTCATTCTCTCCTTTCATGTCGGGCAAAAAAAAAAATTGATATTTTTTAATTTCCTTCTGTCAGTTTTACTAAAATTATTTCCATTCGAACGTTAGAAGTCCTTATGCGGAACGTATTGTGCTTTTTATTATATTTTCGTTTTTTTATTCTTTTCTTATATTATACAAAATATCCTTAAAATCGTCTAAATTTTTAATTTATTTATATATTTAGACAGTTTTCAATTTTCGTAATTTCAATTTTTTAAATGTGCTAACAAAAGGTATGATTGTATAACAAAATTACTAAAAATATCGTTCCTCTTTGAGAGCATTCAATTGACTTTTACCACCAGAGAGCTGTGGCTAGCCGCAAATATTTGTACTGGACTCGAACAAACACGGCTAACTCAATTTCACCAATGAAATACTAGGTTGTATTCCAACTCAAATTCAATAACAATATGTGTTTTCTTAATTAAAAATCGTTGGTAGTTTGACCATTCGCCGGCTGCATTGTTAATTCGTGTTCTTGTACGAGTATTTTATTGTTTCTGAACGATAAATTTATCGAGAGCCTAGTTTTACTGTTTAGTTTATTTCTAAGACTGCGCTTAAAGTGAGAAATGGGCTGTTGGCAGAATGCGGAAATGAATAAAAATAAGAGAATATATATACTGTATCTTAAATTTTAGTTGCTTTTATATTATCAAATCGTCTAAAAGCATTCGGCCCAATTACGAAAAAATCGCTAAAAAAAAGACCTGTAAGTGAAATCAATTAAGTAGCATTTCCGATTTTAACGATCATTTTTAGCCAAAACCTTATTAAAAGGTACTCAGGAAGGACGATAACTAAACGAAATATCAATTATGCATTATCTCCAATTTCTGATTCTAATGTGCAGTCTGATTTTTTTTTTGTAAAAGAAAAATAAAAAATGAATAATGTCACACAATTGCTAGTTTTGGAATTGTAAGATATACATCACTGACAGACACTCATAAAGAAACAAACCTTGTTTGGTCGTCAAGGTAGATGTAGGTGTTTAGTGATGGTGGTCGCTTGCGTGAAGGCCTATCCTAGCAGTGGAAAGGTTTAGCTCTACAGGGGTGTCAAACTCAATTTAAACACGGGCCAATTGGTGATACAGGCATGATTCCACGCGGGCCACATCACAATTAAAAATTTTTGTTAAATTTATATTCTGAAGTGGAGGATTCAAGAATATGGATAGGATAATTAAAACACTGTATAATTGTATTTATAAAACGATTTTTTTTTTTTTTTACCTGAAACTTGGCCAGCAATTTCCTCGTACAAGTTTTGCTATATCTGGATTCAAAGACTGAGAACATAAGAATATTTTCTGGGAATCCCTACTTCTTGTTATCTTTTAAAACCGAACCATTCTGGAATTCCATTTAGAGTGGCAGACATATCGCTTCCAAACGTCGCCGGAGCTGATTTAGCGTGTTTATTCACTCCCGCAGACCTCTAGGTAAGGCACTGAACCACGTGTATACTCGTCTTCAGTTGCTAAAGGTTTAACTTTGGCAGGGAATCGTGTGTACGATAGTGCACCGACTCTCCTAAGCGCTATTTTTTTCATAATCATTCTTTCTATTTTTATTTTATTTCAGAGCAACGTGGGCCATCTAGTTTGACACCCCTGCTCTAAAGTGATTTTTCAGTAAAATGTACAATCCTAATTCTGATATTATTAAGTAAGTTTAAATGAGTTGCTAAACATCCGAGTTGGAAGTAACTGATTAGTTTTTATTGAAAATGACTGCACGATTTTCTCTAAATTATTTATTTAGATTTTGCGCTCTAGATCTATATCTTTTATTTGAATAATTCTTGTAAGAGAAATTATTTTGGAGAAAAGGGATGGACGGGAAGTAATACAAAATTCGTGTGACTGTTCATATCAAATTTAGTACTATTTATTGGCTTTCCGTTACAATCTTTTTTAATTTCTTTTGCGTTAATAAATACTACAAACTGATGTTTATATCAATTCGGTAGCAATAAATTATGTTGAAGAGTAGAGAAAGGGTTGTAGTGATACTCGCCACATGACTGGAAAGTATTGAGCTTATATTCCATATTGATCCGCCAGAATTACTGTATGAATGAGCGGCCTCATGAGTTATTTAGAAGTAGGCTGAGTAGTCACACAGCGCCCTTATGTGTTCGTAACAACACGAGCTGTGTCCATCGATCTCCACCAGCTGTTGTGAATTATTGTTTTTATTTTAACCTTTCCACTCCTTATCAAGGTCTCGTCATTATAAACTGCAGACTTTCGTCTAGATACTTGTACGTATATCATCGGAGAGTCGGAACATTATTTAATTTAAGGCCCATATCTATGAAAAACAGGCACCCGGAAAGCTTTTTCATTGCTTTTTGGATACAGGAAAGTATTCTTCTGTTAGTGGACAACATTGTCCATCACCGGGCAATGAACTGTAAGGAAAAGAAATTCTTAGAAGGCTAGACACGTACCTGGTTGTCTCCGATCTCTAGCTCAACCTATACATTTTTATTTCTTATGGTGCTCCCAAAGCTTCATCAGATTTCTGTTGAAAAATCAAATTAAATAAAGTCACACTATTGCTAGTTTTAGAACTGTAAAGATACATAAATATATTGAAAATTATTAAAACTACTTATATTTTCGTTGCTTACAGAAAATTTAACAAATCGCAATATTCTCTTTTGAAAGTGACAGAAGAAAGATCAAATACTAGAATATGGTTATTTGATATAACACGGAACTATTATGTAAAAAACAGTTAATTGCAAGAAATTTGTGAAAAAAACAACTTATATTATTAATTATTTTTACCACACAACCATAATAAATTGTGCTCTGTTCAGTGATGTGTTTACCTATTTGTGCCATTCTGTCAAGTTTTGCTTTGGTCAGAAAAAGCATATTGATAACTGATAAGGAGGACAGCGGTTTTTACAAGTATAATCGTAGAAAATAAAATGTATTAACTAATTTTGTAAAACTGTGGTAGAAGATTATTTGATTAAGGTTTAAATGCGGGGGTAAAAAACAACTCGCTGTAAAGTCGTTTCCTTTATCGGTGAACAATGTGAAGATATTCACATTGGGTATCCGTGGATGTAGGCATGTATGGAATGGAGGTACCATTCCTTACTTTATCCCATACCTTATATCTTCGTTTACTCTTTGATATGCGAAATGCAGGCAGTTCGCTTCCCCATTGACCTGAAAAATTGCCTTGAATAACTGCCCTGTCTAGTCTAGGATTCTGCTTGTTTCCATTCCTGCTTACTGCAATGTAATATATCTCCAATCTTTGATCTTTTCTTCATCTTCTTCTTCTTCTTTTGATTCTCTTTTAGCTTTTTAGTTTCTGTTGTATGAGAAAATTTTAGATTATTTAATGCACCTCCTTTCCCAAGTTATTCTTGTAAATGCAGCTCTCTCTTTCAGTTTGCCATGAACATGCATGTTAAAGGAGAGACACCATTTTTACTTTACTATTGAACAACTCTAACCAACAAAGCTGAACAGCACTAGCCAATAGAAAAGTCACTTTATAGCCAGACAGTCGCTCGTTCAAAACACAGTGAAACATAATTTATTTGAGCAGCAGACTTTTAACCCCAGCCCTAGCCTGAGGCAATGGTCAAGAACCTAACTTCTCTCTAAGTAATATAAGGAGTGGCCTCCGTCTAGTATAAACACCAGGAGCAAGTCAGTGCTAAAGACAAGCCTCGCTAGAACATTCAAGAAGGGAAGAAGAAGAACCAGTGACTAAGGCGAGAAGTACTTCTAACAGTGCTAACCAGCTTGTGTACCAGTTAACAGTCTCGCTGATGTTGTTTACTAAGTGTAAATACAAAGTTTATGTTTATGTTCTATACACCTCCAAACTGTTATCAGTATCAACATCCACCAAATTCTGTTCATCAATACATTATTTGTAAAAGATGAATCAAAACTAGATTTGCATAATGTAGAGTTGCAACAACAGAAGCAACTCAGATTGTTAAACTTCACTTTGTTGTCATTGATTTTCCCCTGAAAAAAAAATCAAATTAGAAAATTATGTATAATACAGCCAGAGAGAATAAGTCAAACGAAAATGACGCGTTAAAAACGCACTTTCGTGGGTTAGAGTACAAGAAAATTAAATAAAATTTCCACCAGACCGCTTTAGTTGAGGTTGAAAACTTCGACCCATGCAAAAGAATGTCATTACAAGGTTGAAAATATCCATGAACTTTCAGGAATTTTCCCATGATGCTAGAAGTATGCTGTTCCCATTCAAGAGGGCAGCATAATCTCAAATTAAACATCACAAGAGGTCAGCCGAGAGTTATATTGCATTGTTATCAAGCTTGCATTTAGTTAGTAGATACTGGTATTGAATGTCCACATTCTTTTGCAACGATAAAATATTCTAATAATTTAACTCGCTTTATCGTATCTTCCATTATTATAATTAACGATAAAATATCAATTACATTAATTGATCTTTATGAATGGCCTCTTTCTATCTTCTCTTACTATACTAGTTATTGGAGTATAGATCGTGCTGATTTGCGATTTGGAGACTACACTGGAAATATTTCCGTTTTGAGTTCCATTGAGAAATATAAATGGTTTTTATCTATGTGCGTATGTGAGAGGAATGTCTTTAGAGCGTATGGTCTGATAACTCGAAACTCGTAAAATCGCAGATAATTGGAATTTGATGATTTTAGATCGTTTAGATTTAGATGGTTTAACTTAGCATTTAATAAAAGACCTGGCAGTATCTATAAGTGAAAAAGTAAAGTAATTGCCTATTTTTTCAGGCGAGCTTTACGTCCAACTACCAATTAGGTGTCGTGTGCGGAGGCGACTAGCCTAAGACCGGGAATCCAAGGCCTAAGACCGGGAATCGAACCCAATACACAATAAACTTTAGCTTTACAGGTCTCGCCTCTAAACGCTCTGCTACTGTGGCGCCTTAATATCTGAATCGATTTTTTTCGAAAATGTCTATAAAAGAGCCATGATAATTTTAAGGAACGTGTATATAATATTGTAGACAACTTCTGTTTAGTACAAATTGTATGTTTCAAATTAATTTAATTAGGTTAAATCTGCGCTGAGAGTAAGTCATGTGAATGCGCTCTTTGATGTACCAATGGTAATGATTGATTTCCATATGTTTTCATCCCCATGAGAAGTTTGATTTATATTGTACAGCAAGTATGTAATATGAATCAAGTAACTGTATTCAAAGAAATACATTATTTATTATGTATTATGGCAATACTGAACGATGCGAGCTTGTAGTCAATAAATTATCTATTGATAATCAAATTAACCAGTGACTTATATCCACCTTTTGTGTCTTTATTCCCGTAAATCTGAATCTAATTTTCTTTTAGCAAATATTTATGAATTGAAATGCTTTTTTATCTATACAAATCTAAAATGAGCGATGTTTTTGCTACCGTAAAATTCATTGCGTTCGAATTCTCTAATAGCGGACTCTGTAAATCTAAAAATCTATATTTATTGTTTATTATAAATCTATTTACTATTTAGTCTCGATTTTTTACTAGATTGAACTTTTTATTAATATTCCATTACCTTCAAAATATTTACGTATGGATTGGATCCGTTCAGATTTACGGTTTTTATTTGTCACTGGAATTATCCTTTTGAGGTGCTCTGATTACGAACTGATATATGAGTGAGGAGGGGAGTCCATCGTGACTAAGATATGAAAATTTGGAGCAAGTTCAAATATGATGGTTTAGGGGACGCAAAAATAAGTTTTTGGTCTAAATCTTCTAAAAGTTCACTTTTTTGTACCGATTTTTGTTGTTTTTGCGATTATCTGGCTACTTCTACGAGCTGTGGCTATTAATCAACGAGAATATTGCTATAAAACATTTTATTTTAAATGTATACATCCCTATCACTACAACACTCCATGCGAATTTACCATTGTTTGAAACCGTGCTGGAAGTCTTTTTCTGTGAGCTCCTGCATGACGAGTGCCGCTTTTTCTTTCGCAGCTTCAACGGACTGAAATCGTGTTCATTTTAATGCAGATTTGACTTTGGGGAACAGATAGAAGTCACACGGGGCCAGGTCAGGCGAATAAGGAGGATGGCCTAAAACTGGGATGTTGTACTTGGCTAGAAACGTCTTGACAGACAATGCAGTGTGAGCCGGCGCGTTGTTTTGATGGAGAACCCATGACTTGTTCTACAAATCGGGCCGTTTTACCTCACTCTTTCGCGGAGTTGAGCAAGCACCTCACGGTAGTAATGTTGATTAATTATAATCTATATTTTCATCCGTTTTGGACGTGGAAGGGCGACCTGGGCGGTCATCATCTCCGTCGTCTTCTCGGCCATCTTGGAAACGCTTGAACCACTCAAAAACTTGCGCACGTGATAAACATTCATCGCCAAAAACTTCTTTCAATAAAAGATCAAGTTTCAGTAGCGGTTTTACCCAGTTTCATGTGAAATTTCACGACAATTCGTTGTTCTACTACATGTGTAGTATCATGTTTTCGTCAAAACGAAACTAACACCTCTTACACAAACGACGGTTCTGGTTAGACAGATATCTCTACAAACACGTGAGACGCTGCAATCGAAAGAGAAGGCTTTACTTACGCTGCTTAATTTGCGAACATTAATTTGCTTTTCGCTTATTAATCTTACCTAGCTAGTTATTCAGTTTTAGAATGCGTTCTATAATCTAAATGACGAAAAGTCTGAATTATTATCTTGATAAAGATGTTTGTGTAGACTATTGCTGGTTGAGTTTGAGTGTTAATCAGATGAGCGTTTAACAATGTTTCATTACAGCATGTTGCAGTTAAACTGTTGTTTGTGATCATTAATATTTGGGAAGCATTGTGCTAACTGCAGCTATTCAAAACCTTGGACATTAATTAAATTTCTGTTCTGACTGTCCCAATTTGAATTTATAGACTTGTTAATACTTTTAATATTTCACCTTCTAGTTTGAGCTTTTACCCTGGCTCTTTCTCTCAAGATTGTTCGGCTGGATTTCTCTTGTGATACTAAATGAATTATCAGAGCACATAATGGCCAAATCTCACTAGCGTAAAACATAGTGGCTTTAACTATGTTACTGTGGAAGGGATTTGCTGGATTCTTTCTTTAAATTTCTTTTAGATTAAATACTATTAAATCAAGGGGCGGGTGGGTGTTGGTCTAATGGTCAAGAACGTGGCTTTGTAAGTGGGTGATTCCTAGTTCGAATCCCGCGTATGACTACTTTTTATTTGTTTCTTGTAAACAATGAGCTTCCGCCCCCGTCCGCAACACCTTGGTTGTTGGATGTTAAGCCCCGCCTGAAAAAATAGGCGATTACTTTTACTTTTTATATTAAACCAAAAATATTTTGTTATGGTCTAGATCTTTTTCTTCTGAATTTATCCTCCAGATATTTCTTTATGCTAGTATTTTATTAGCTTTAAGAAATATGTTTTGGATATAATAAAATCGAAATGCTAAAATAATTATATTTTTAATTGATCTTCGTAAAAGCTCAATATCTTAGATTAAATTTAGAAGTAAATGTTTTTATTTAATACTTCGAAAATGGGAGCAATATGTAAAAATATTAATGGTTATTCTTGAGAAGACCAGAAAACACGAAGAAAGCTGCTTTCTAGATAATGGTTCTGGGAAATTTAAGAAAGAAGAGGATTTGTGATAAAATGGTGAACAGAGGATAGTTTAGTGTCAGCAACGAATGTCTTGAATATTGAGACTCTGCTTGGAGACAAATTGGTGATGCCGTTCGGAGAATAAAATACTAGTAGGCGTGGTACATAGCTAGGACTGCTTCGTGTTCAGGTTATCCACTAAGAGAAGGAAGATAATTTACAGAGATGGACTAGAAGTAAGTTACTATTCTTGTTCATATTGCTTCAGGGATGACCCTAAGGTACGAGATATGAAACTGTATTGCCTTTTCTAACTTATCGCCTCTGTCTCTTGCAATTTGCTGATTTGATATTCTTGCTAAGATATTCTTAAGTTTGAATTATAATTCATAATTTGATTTATTAATTTTTCCTGTTTATTTTCACAATTTTATTAGTTTTTGTTTGCAGTTTAAGTTTGCATTTCACAGACATTATATGAAAAACATTAATGTTGCCTCGCTTATTGCTTGCACTTACCAAGAGATTAATAAATGGAAATTATATGGTTAGAGCATCTGTTTTGAATAATCTCGCTCGTAATAATTTGGCAATTATTGATCCAATTGTTACAGGAACTATTGAAGTATTGTTCATTGTTTTTGGTGGCTGAAGTCCTGAAGATGATCTAAGCTCTAGTCAGAAAGCTTGGCAAAAATAAAATAAATAATTACTGAAATTAGTAATATTCTTTCTGACTTCTGGAACTGTTCAATTACACTTGCGGTTGAAGGATTTTGACCTAGTGTGGGATTCTAAAATAATACCATGTTTTATTTAGGTGCTTCCTACGACTTTTTGATATTGACTTTTAGATATTCTGTTGAGGCACTCTATCTGGAGTTACCTTTACTTTGATCTATTTTTGGTGCAAACTCCATTTCGTGAATCATTTCAATGTGTTGATTAAAATTTAGAAACTCCAGAGATTTTTTTTAAAAAACTGTTTCTGTTTGAAAAGTTTATTGCTTGAATATTTGACAAATAATATTTTTTGTAGTGTGCCCTACTTATTCCTTTAAATTAAATAAATTGGATAAATTTGAACTGCAATTATCCACTTTTTCTTTACTTTTAGAGTATTTCATAAATTATTTACTTATCATAATGAGATAGACAGAAAATTGAAAAATAGCACGATCCATCATTATTTCTAAAAAAGGTAAAAACAATATTATTAGAATTAATGACCGAAGTCATTATGACGCGCTGAAAAGGAAAAAAGTTGCGCATTGTAAATCCTTATTATGGCGGGGCCTCATTATTTTATTACTCGAGAACCGACTCATTTTATTTGTTGAAATTTTTTATTTTGAGGTAATGGAATGAGAATTATTTTTTAGTACTACTTTCGAATTTTGGTCCAAGCCCTGATCTTTAATAATTTTTATGCTGCTTTTTATTGTCTCTTGTCAAATTCACAAAAGAGAAGAATGGAATTTATTATTACGAGTGTGGAAGTTTACTTTTCTTTCATTGAGTCCATGTTTCGCTCACATGAGTGTAGCGAGTGGGCACCTCGGCGAGATAGCGTAACACTTTTCTCGGGTAGGCTATTTTAAATTAGGCAGCTATTGTTTCAATTATTTAGAAATCTAAGCTAAAACAAAAAGTGTACTATACACTGAAGGTAGGTTATTAAATATTTAGTGTTTGACTAACTTGAATTTTAGGAGTGTACAAATTAAAATTTCCTGTACTATTTTTTTTGGCATTGGTTTTTCACCATACCGCCAACTTCGAAATTCCTTCATTCCCAACATATTTGTTCTTAACAGATATAACTTCTATCTGCATTTATATTTGCTATTCATTTCTACCACAGGTAGAGATTGGTTGAAAAGATGATATTTTCGTTTCTAAATGGCGCAGTCAAATTTTTGTAAAACGAGCTGAACAGTTCATCTCTTTCTTTCCCTAAACAGTGGACATTTCATCACTACATTTTTAAAATCTTCTTCCTCCTTACATTTTTTTGTACCAGGAGTAATTTGCTCACCGATTCGATTTAGGTACGACCCGCAGTTTGCGAGGTTCGCTCTCAATCTGCTAATTGCAGTAACCATTCCTTTGTTCATGCCTGTACCTTTAAACCAAGGTCGTTTAGGCAGTTGGTTCACCATACTCTTATAAAATTTACCTTTCTTATTATTACTGTAGTGAGTTTGCCACATTTGTTATGCCGTTTTGGTTATTCTTCCTCTTAAATCCGACAGTGGAACTTTGTACTCTTCCCATTCTCCATATTCAGGGGCACCTTTAGCGAGTGTATCCTCTACTTCATTCCCTTTAACACCACAATGTCCTCGTACCCAAAGAAAGTGAACGTAAATTTCCTCCTCTTTGAGAAAAGCTATACTCTCTACTACCGCCATAATGTGATTCATCTTACAAAGTCTATGCAAATTTGCTAAATTATGCAGTGCACTCTAACTGTCACTTAGGATTAGAAATTTTTCCCTTGACAAGGGACAAATGTATTTCAGTGATATAAGTATAACGACTAACTCTGCAGTATAAAAAAACCTCACCATATAGGTATATTATAGGTTAGGTAACTTAGTGGTCACGAAACGGTTGCGGCACGGATCATACTCGGCACTCCTAATTTGGTTACCAATTTTCGATCCGTCTGTGTAAAAACTGTATGAATTCGAATAATGAGTAAAATATGTAATCTGTCAGCGCCGACTCCCTCATTCCTTCAGGTATTTTGTTCAATTCAAATGCGGTATTTACGCTTATTTCATTCAATAAGTGTTCGTAATTCAGCGTAAACAAGGGCAATTAATTGTTATGAGCTATGTAAGCGATCTCTTTATGAAGCTCTCTGTGTAAAGGGATGCACTTTTTTGGGTTTTGGTGAACGGATTTACACTTTCTAAATCCAAATTGGTTGGCCGGTAATAAACTGTTGAATTTAATCCACCATTCCAACCTATATTTTATCATTCTCTCGAACGTTTTGAGAATGCATCGAGGATAACGGATATTGGTCGGTATAAATAGCAATGGTCGCTATCTTTATGTTCTTTTATTATCGGGCAAACTTAGTAATTTTTCCATTGATGTGGATATTCACCTTTTCGCCACATTTCATCATATAACTGTAGTAACTTGTACTTAACAGTTAAAGGGAGGTGGTAGATCATGGCGTAACTTATTTGGTCCAGTCCTGGGGCTGAATTAGCGTGGTTTTTTTTGTAGCTGTATTTAGCTGTATTTCATAAAATCGGTACTTTTTTTGTTATAGAGCACCCTTAAGCCCGACAAATACATATAGAATAGAATAGAATAGAAAAGAAATTTATTATTCTGGGACAATTGTCCCCTAAGAATAAATACAGGAACAAATAGAGGCCTTAATAGTTTGGTCTTTGATTATACAGAAATTAAATAAATAAATAAGTATTTACAAAAGTGAAAATGTAAGTAAAAATAAAATAATAAAACAGCAGAAATTAAGGAAATAAATTAAAACAATTAGAATTTCGGAGGAAGCTGAATAGAAAGTAGATAACTGAATAGACGGGATTTAAAGATGGATAGGGTAGGAGCATGGCGGACAGATGAAGGCAAGGAGTTCCAGAGAGAGGTAGCACGTATCAGGAAGGACTTGTCAAAGGATGAGGTACGGTGAGAGGGAATATAGAGATCAGATGAGCGAGATCTAGTGTTACGGGAATGGATGGAGGATTTAAACTTAAGGAGTTGAAAAATATAGGAAGGCCTTTGAGACTGGATGACTTGAAAAAGGAAAGAAGCCAAAAAATATTGGCGGCGATAGACAGGAAAAAGCCACTTCAACTCATCGTAGCAGTGCGAAATGCGAGAGTCTCTGGAAATGCTGAAAATAAATCTTATGAAGCAGTTCATGAGGCGCTTAAGCTTAGCTTCAATATCACCAGAAAGACCGCCATACACTAAACAACCATAGTCGAAATGGGGGAATATAAGAGAGGAAACTAGGAGTTGCCGGGTCTTAATTGGAAAAAGGTGACGGGAACTATTAAACTGCTTAAGGATATGGATGGAACGACGAGAGATTTGGGAAACATGGTTTTTCCAGGATAGGTTTTGATCGAAAGTGATACCAAGGTTTTTCACAGAGGAACAATATTTTATTGGGGTATTGTAAAGAAAAAGATTAGGAAGAGGAGCCAATGATTTAAGGAGTGGGTTGGAGCCAATAACTATAGCTTTGGTCTTTTCTACATTCAGGGTAAGCTTATTGTTCGTGGCCCATGCTGAGATATTATTGAGGTCTTCTTGAAGTTTAAATACAGCTTCAAACAAATCCGACGGGGAAAAGGATAGGTAAATCTGAAAATCATCAGCATAGAGGTGATACTGGGAATGAGAGATGGAAAGAGGAAGGTAATTGTTGTAAATTGAGAAGAGGGTGGGAGATAGGGAAGAACCTTGAGGTACACCGCGTGACAAAGGAAGAAGTGAAGAAGGATTACTATCGGGAGTGACAACGAATTGGGAACGATTAGACAGGAAGGATTGGAACCAACGGAGGGTGCTATTGGAAAAAGAGAGGGATTGTAGTTTAGATAGCAGGATATGATGGTCAACGGTATCAAAGGCTTTGGAGAAGTCTAGGAGTATAAGGATGGTAAGTTTTTGGTCGTCAATAGCCGTCTGCAAGTCATGGGTAATTTTCAAGAGTGCAGATTGAGTGGAATAAGAAGGACGACTCTATAGTCTTTAGAATTGTGAACTATAAAGCAGAAGTTGAAATATTGTATAAATCATTTTAATGATTTAAATGCGATCGAGAGGGGAATCGTATCCCATACTTTATCCCATGACTGAAATCCTCTCTACCTAAAGATAAAGCCGCTTCTGCGAATTTACTTTCAGCTCCTTTTTTTTTTTTTTTTTACTAAAGTGAAGCGTGAGAAGCTTAAAGAAATTGCCTAATAAATCTAGTTCGGATTGGATTATCTGCAGCCTCCCACGGAAGTAACACCTTAACTCCTTGAAGGCGTGCTGCACAACTAGAAAGGTAACTTCCAGGCCAACTCCTCTCTCCTTTCTATCTCTCTTTCATTCTGCATTCTGTATTAAGAAAAGCTACTTTGGTTTGTAATTTATTTCACCAGATCTTACCTTAACTTTACCAACAACTTTGTGATTGGATTTGTTTGCGCAACTATACTGGATTTACCTAACTCATAAATAAGTAGCAGATTTTCTTTCCAGCTGCATACATTTACCTTCTTTTTTTTTCTCTCTTTCTTCATAATGCTATCTTTGCGTTTTCATAAAGAAAAACAGCCACATGGTCATTTTCTCAGGTTCAGCTCATTAGTGGAAATGTTTTGCTGTCTTTAAAGGAAAGTTGCATGGTTGAAAGAGAGATTTTGGGAGTAGAGCTTCTAGTTATCATATTATTAGTGAGGCAAAAAGGGCGCAGATTAATTTGAAGTATACGTGAAATTTGCATTTTCTATTATTTAGCGAGAACTAATTGCTGCTGTATGAAGTTTATTTATGATTAAGGAATCAATAAAAAATCCTTATATAAAAAGGGAGACATTTTTTTTTGGCAAAAGGGTGGGTTTTGGGAAACATCTCTCTCCTCATCTTTCCCGTGAACCCTTTCCCTATATAGGAAGCTTAAACTTCAAATTCATGCACCACTGGGTTCCGCTTTAGATAGGAATGAAAGTCACTCAACCAACCGGAAATACCTCTTTACTTGATGTTCTCAATAAAAACGTTCCAACAATTAATGCACTCATTGTAGTCGGTATTATATGGGTAAACTTTATTTCTCAGGAAAGTTCATTAAGGACAGGTGGGATGACGTGTGGAGAGGTTAGGCTTCCCTCTTAAAGTTCCATTTTAATGTATTTGACGGTCTCACTAACTTTACAGATAGCAGTAATACATGTTTTATCAAATTTCAAATTTGAAGAAAAAGAATGACAAAAAAAAATTTATTTTTAAAGATATTTTTTTGAAAATGATCGAATGGTTCACATCCAAACAGTTTATTACTTATTTTTAAGAAAATATCGTTGAAGCGGGGTTCAAATGGAGGGGCGAAGTTCCTCTCCATCTAGAGCGTTCTGTATATTGTACAACTCCAACACCTGCTACTTTTTAAAAAAAATTATATACCTATGTATATAAATATATTCTTAAAATATTTATTCAGTACCCGCCGACGAGAAATATGTATTTTAATGATAATTCTGCGAGTTTTTTTTTAAATTTTATTCGATCAAGGCGCCTAAGTGCAGTGAACTCTATGGTATTAATGCAATAAAGCAATTATAGCTGGTCCGGAATTAATGGTATTTTCTGACTAGATATTGCGCCGTAACAGAGCATTTAAATTGAATAAAGTTTTTCAGTTGAGAATTAAATATGATCAGATTATCCTTCATCTCTCCGACAAGCTCCGGAAGTAGTAGAAAGGAGAACTTTCGGGCCCTCAAAAACCATAAAGCAGTAATCATCACTACTTGAGTGGAAAACTGCGCATGTGCAGTGGGCGGCGATAAGTGACAGCCTCTTTTGTTTAATTCTTGAAAGTTTAGGCTTCATTTATTAGTAGAGCACATAATTCGATTTTTTTTTGTTTTATCTAAGCTGTATTTTTATGCTAAATTCTAAGATTTTGTTTTCGATTTTTTTTGTTTTCGTTGTATTAAAATGCAAAGTTGAAATGCTGTGTCCTGTGGTTTACACCAGAATTGCTAAAAATATAGACCTGTTAGGCTTGTATTTTTTAGAACAGATAAATGACAACGATCGACGCAATCTCTCTAATGTAGGTTGTTTCGTTACTAATTAGAGATGTCCTAGCGGAGATTCTGCCACCGTAATGCACTGGGAGCTCCGGGTGTGATGTGGTACAAGGGTTTTTAGGGCAACTAAGGCGTTGTCTGTGGGGCCGCAGAGGTTGTGAGGGGAGTTACAGTCGAGTTGGGCGCAGGTCTCACACAGCCCACATTGGACGAGTCTGTGGCACGGTACTGGTTGCCTGGTATCGCCGTCTGGCCCTACTATTCCTATGTGTTACCTCTGGCAGTCCTTAGTCTGGGTGTGTAACGCCTAGCGCTCTATATATTAGCTTCCTCGTTTTTATAACGTGTCCATAACTTTGTTTTTTTTTTTTTGATTTGGCGCTTTATATGAACTAAATTGTAGCGATTTCTTTTTTTTTCTTCTTATTTTTTTTTTAAATTTGTTTTGAATATAGTTGATAGTGTTTTTTTTTTATTAAAAGAGGATCAGTTTGTGTACATGTGTGCATGTCGCGTATCCCGGATGAACATGTTTGGCGACAGTGTTTTAGCAGCGACTCCAATGCTGCCAGCAGCAGTCGGCCATCCTCCAGGGATGCAGACTTCTCAATACCGTCTTCTAAATTACTTGCATCTCCTTATCTACAAAGGTTCCATCCTCAAGCGCCGTCAGCTTATCACGGTATTTAAGTATTTAAACTTTTAAGAGTAATGTAAGTTACATCAAAAATTATCAAAACTCATCATACGGTTAAGCCGAATGCATTGCAATTTTTTCAAATATTTTTTAGTCAAAGTGTTGTTTACGTTGATTAAAGATTTTTAGTTAGTTTTCCCACAAATTGTTTCAAATCGCCAAGTGCTGTGGTGTGCCGTAATGTATTTATTTTTTTTAAATATTTGCTGCGACAACATCTGAGGTTATTGGCTCCCGAAGCTTTTCTCGTCAGTGTACTACCGGTCTTCTGTCAGGGTTCTTGTTTTTACAAAAAAAAAAAAAATACTGTCCATCAGCGGGCAGTTAGCGGTAGAGGCTCTTAGAGAAAGAAAATCTCAGCACCTACACCTGGATTTTCACACGGTACCTTCACATGGGAATCCAGTACGCTAAGCATTGAACTGATTTTTGTTGTTTTTTTTTTCCTAATTGGCCATATTATTTGCATCTCCCTTCTTCTGGCAAATTAACAATATTGTCTACAAAAAAATTATTTATTCAACAATATTTTAGTTATTTAAAATACAAAATATAGAAGTGAGCAATTGAGAAATTTATAAAGCAACAGGTATTAAAGCAGGTGCAGCAACAGGGAGCAATTTCCTCTGCAGCCCCGCTCGCCAATTCAGTCTGCCTTGCTTTTATTTCACAGATCCTATATATACGTATATATATCTCTTGAACTTTTCATTCTTTTTTTAAAGCGTTATTCATGTGTTTTTAATATTGATATTTTTGTCCTCTGTAATATTTAAAATTAAAATATATTAAGAAAAGTAATGTGTGAACGGGTGTTCACGACTTGCGGGTGCACGCCTTTTTCTTACCACAATTTTACTTAATTAAGCTTCCTAGACACTGAGAATTTATATCAAAAAAATTTTTTGTCGCGACCACTTGTGACACAAAAAGTAAAAAATTGTTATTTCGGATAAAAAATTAAAAATTAATTAATTAAAATTTACCTTGTTCATGTTCAAGGAACGAGTCATATTCGGCCCAACGCTTCAAACAATTAGGATTTCATGCCGGTAATTACCTTTAAATCTGTACAGTGGTCCTAATTGTTTGTTTCATTGAAATTGACATTATAAATTAAAAGTGAAATGTTTGTGACAATAGTATTAGTTGTAAGGCCCATCTGACAACCCATTTGCTGATTCAGCCACTCTGAATTATCTATTCCCGGTCTGGCTTGGGATTTAGTCTTCAAATGTTTAGGTATGTCTAATAAATAGTAAAGTAGTACTAGCTTTCTGGTTGGCGATTGGTAAAACCTGAGATTACAAGTGAGGTAGTTTACTCTCTAGTAGGGAACCCCTTGTTGCCTCTATCTAGATTGTGTCGTATAGGCAGTCTTAAATGTTGAATGATTCTGACATTGGCGAAGAAATTCTACATTTTCTCTTGTTAAATTCAAGTTGAATTTAGATTAGTTATCCTAGAATCAATGTTAAATATTTATTTAGGACCTGCTTTCGAAATTAGAATTCATAGTATTTCCCAAATTTTACGTATGTACCTACTTTTCTGAAAAAGTGGTACTTTATATCTACTTTCTATTGATCGTAAGCCTTTTAATAGTATCGTATCTTGGTTTAAAGATTTAAATCTAAACAATCGATTACTACACAGAATCTAATTTTTAAAAGGCGCCGGATCCTGTCGAAGTGATATTCCTCAGCTGATTCCAAACTACGTCACTCTTAACCGGATAGCCAACGCCGTGTCCCAGAGGGTGGCACTCCCTTTAGTGCTGCCTTTTTATCTTAGATTCTAGTTAAGAGACTCTGGGTATAGTGTGAAGGTAGGGATTTCCCTTCACTATAGAGCCGAATCCTGAGCGAAAGCAACCCTTCACCTTGAAGAAAACGTGCAATGCCTTTTCTTAATCTTTAACCACGCATGTGTTTGTTGAATCTACAATGGCCTGTAAAAGCGCTTTCCCTCTTCAATGTTACTTCAGTATTTTTCCAATTTTATGCGATAATTCCAACCTATAGATTCTTTCATTAATCCTGTACTCCCGCTAGTAGTCGAAGGAAGATTCCTCATAATATGAATGTAAAAGGTAAAGCTTGCAAATTTTTGTAATTTTTGTGCTATCAACATTCAACGTAAATGATGAGCAATTTATTTTTCCAACCCCCTACATAGGTTAAATTAAATTTTTATTATGTTTTTCAATGAAATAATTGAAATTAACAAATATTTTGTCAGTAACAGAAATTATGTGACGAGTTTTCATTTCGAACTCTGTCAGTTTCATTCATCACATTTCAATCCGATTGGCATTTCTAGACGTGGCTGTCATCCGATTGACTATGTAAGGTACCCTTAAGACTTGGAGATATCAGACTAGTTTTATGTTCATTAACATTTTGGTGTATAGCTTATATCATATACTACTCGTATAATGGCCTCATTACGATACCATGGAATATTATAACCTGGAGCAAGACTTGCGAAGCGAATTTCGTAACAAGACCCAGGTAATAACTTCTTTGAATCACTGTAAAGTGACTGTAAATCCGTGTCTCTCGCTGAGTATTACACTGTAGGCTTTTCCTGCTTGTAACTCACATAAAAAACGCATTAAGAAGGGAAATTACTTTTGGTCAGTTTGGTTTAAATGTTGTTGAAAAAAGGCTGCCTTTTCATATTCCTTATTTTCTAGCCATTTAGAATTATATCGCCTGCAGCTTTGCCTTTTAAATTCACTTAGATTCCCGTGAGCGAGCTGTAGCGTGAGGCAATTCATCCCTGCTGGCCTGCAGCTGCCTGGAGATATTCTATTTTTTATACTGTCTTCTTTGGTTGACTCAATTCCGATATTTGCACGGCGTTATTGCAGTATTATAATTATTACCCAAACACTTGTTAATAACACATGCAGCTAATTCTTATAACCGTGTATGCAGCTCGTGTCGTACTAAACATGTAGCAGTGCTAACCCTTATGTCTTTCATGATTAATTGGAAGAACATTTCATTTTACTAAAATTTCATTTGTTTAATGATGATTTTTTTTAATGATGAAGTTGGAATATAGTGTCTAGACTAGAACTTTGGTTTGACTAAGCCTGTTTAGACCAGGGTTTTTTAAATTTTTTAACATTGACCTGTTTGGCTTGTATTTTTGCTAAACACACAAATGACAGCGATCGACGCATTCTCCCTAATCTAGATTGTTCTGAAATGTCCTATCGAAGATTCTGCCACCAAACGCACTGGGAGCTCAGGGGGCTGATGTGGTTCAAATATTCTATGACAATTTAAAAATGGCCTAAAATTTATACTAAAAATAAAAGAGAAAATTCGGGATAATTTTGTATTCAATATGTTTACTTACTCAGGTGGTAAATCAGAATAAACGAACACACAATTCCATCATTCGAGAAAAGTTCAGTTCGATTCACGTCATTTCCAGTAGTGGCTGGCCAGTCTAGAATAATTGTGGGGCACTCCAACAAATTGAAATGACAGATACATACAATCTGTATTAATAAATGATTGGCTATTTAAAAAAAAAGAAGAAGTTTTTATTTAATTTATTACTTATTACAAATTAGATTTTATTCTTTGTTTTTAGAAGAGTAGGTATAAAGTTACGATATGTATTGCTCTGAGGTGTTAGGGAGTGACAAGTGGTTTTTGGCCAATTCTTAATATTTGATTTCCAAATTGTTTAGTTTTTAGGGATTAAAGCGAATTTTTATATCCTTCTTAAACCAAATAAAGAGATGAAATTCTAAAGAAAACATGAAACAGAAAAAAGACGCAAAATTAAAGACGTCGTTGTGGTCCTTTTTTTTGTATTTATGGTCTCTGCCTTTCGATTCTTGCTGCTCTTTAGTGTCGCGTTATTTGAATCACTGATTTCTAAAGGAGAGGACTGGGCAGAAAATGTTCTATGACTGTAAACACCATGTTCGCGAGAGCATTTGCTACTAGAACTTTCTAAGAACAATGAAAGAAATGCCATATATAACCAAATTAATAAAAAATAGAATCCTTAGTTCTTGCTCTTGTTCTACCTCTAGTTCATCTGGTGTTTAGCTTTAGAGGAGAATGAGATGGCAGAGCGACGAGCATTTTATGGACGTTTATTTGGATTCAGTTAAAATCTGGGGTTTAAAAAAAAAAAAACTGTGATCGCAAGTTATAATACAATTAAAACGGATTACCAAATTTGAGCTTCATGCGGTTTTTAGTTTTCGAGATTTTCATGCATATTGATCTTGTGCATTTATTCCAATGGCCATAGAACATGGTGAAAAATTAATTTGAAAATTTGACGTAATATTCCTCAATAAAAATTACAATTTGATCGCAAAACCTCCTCTGATAAACCATTGGAACGTGAAAGAACTAATAAACAGATATTTCCCCAGAAATTTTAATCAAAAAGAATCTTTTGTTCTACAAATAAAATTTAGAGAATTGTTTATTCAATTTTTATCATACAGTTTTATTATTAATTCTATTTTTACGTAACCAGTATTTTTTTTCTTTGTTTTAATAAAATAAAATATAAATGAATATCTATTATCAGTTAAATATAAATAACTGGCAATTGTTATTCGTTTTTCGGTTGAGAGCGCCTAATACTGGTTTGATGTACAGTTGTCTGTACAACATGGTGGACTGTTATGTGGAGTTAATTTGAATACTGTACATTGATTGAACTTGTATTAGTGCTGTTATTACACACAATTACACAAACCTACACTATATTATTTTAATTGGTTTCCAGTTTCCTGCAATGCTATTGTATTAGTAGATTGAGTGTAACTGGCGCTGAATTTTGGATCATTCCATGGCGTCACTTCATACTACTCAGCTATCATTCTCTGCCGACATCCAGAGGATCTATCTGTTCGCCCACATTCTCTGATTAGATGGGCTATTATTTATTTACTCTGCTGTGGGTCCAGCTTTAAGTTCCTCTCTTGGAATCCCATCTAAATCTGATTCTTGATGTCAAAAGCTATTTCGAACTTACACTGAAGGGACAAGGAAATCTCGGGGCAAGGTAGAGTTATAAACAAAGTAAAGAGAATTAGCGATTCGACGGAGTGTTTTTGACTGGAAGGATTGGATTCTATAGATTCAAAAAGCTTTGGCTGAACCCCAAAATTTCATTCCGTATGTCCCAGTCAGGTTTGAGTAACATAGTGTAGATAAGGCGTTTGTTGTTTAATGGTAGTTTCGATCGTTTGTCTAGAAGTCTAGAAAGAATTTTGAATCGTTTGATCATTTCCTTCCGTTTAAGTCTAGTATGTGGTTTCCAGGTGAGGCATTCGTCCAAGTAGAGTAGTCGTAGGTACCTAACGCAATGTAGGAAGAGGAGTGAGTTTTAGGAATGTAATGCAATTACATTTACTTAGGGTTTATTTTCCATTTCTTTAGCCAAGGCTCGAGAGATTCTATGTGGGATTGAAGGGAGCGATAGCAAGGACCGAGTCTTTATGAGGAGATAACATCGCCGTGTCATCGGCATAAGTAAAAAGAAAAGTGTATGAGGATTGGATTTCAATAATTTAGAACAAAAACTGAAAATTAGGCAAAAGGCTACAAATTAGATTATTGAATTAGAATATTGGGTGAACATGAGCTTTAGAAGCGTGTAAATTAAGAATCAAAGTTGCCATGATATATTTTAATTAATTTTTAAACTATTTATTTTCACAACTGTAGAACATTTCCGCAACAAGTAAAGCTGATACAACGCGATAGATATGTCAAATTCGATGTAGCATGAAGAAAATGAAACCCCAATGGTGAAAATCATTTTACGGTTATGCACTGGAATTATGAACTATTTTCGTGGAATTTTAAGTTTCCCAAATAAAAGGTAAGAGGTCACGAAATTCCAGTCATTCCATATGGAACACCCTATTTTCTCAAAGGTAATTTTGCTAATGAACTATTATAATAATAATGGAATTAAATTTCTGTTGAAATTGATATAATTAGTTAGCTAGTTTGGGTCTATTAGTTTAATTGGATCTATTATTTGGGTTTGGTAATGAAACCCTAGTCTTTATGCAGGAATCTAGTATTAACAGCAATTGGTGAGATAATTTAACTAGCTTAGGCCGTTTTATGACCTTCGACGCAATTATATAACTTTTTTTTGGCGTTTATTTTTGCTACAATCAGCGCTTTGGCGCTATAAGTAACAGTGATAACAGTTTCCCAGTGATAACACTCCAAAACATTAAGCTATTAGTCACTCTCTTCACTTGGGAGGAGATCACGAGGCCACTGTCTCTTAAGGCGTCTTGTCGGGTTGTCAGGAAGAGTTCTTGAGGAAAGATTTTTAGCTAGAGAATTTATATGAGATTGCAGGTTGAAGTGGAGTTTTCTGTATCTTGTTTTAGCAACTTGTGTGTCAAAAGAAATGTTAAGGTCAGTGTGTATAGTCAGGTTGGTGACATAAAATGGAGCGTGTACAATAGTTCGAAGTATTTTAGATTGTAGAGATTGAATCCTTTGGAGATTGGAGCGTTTGGTTGAACCCCACAGCTCTGTTTCAGAACGCCCATTTGGGTTTCAAAATAGAAGTATAAATTAGTCTTTTATTGTCCAGAGAGAGTTTTGCTCTTTCGTCATAAAAGTCTTTTAAGTAGTCGATAGCGTCTGTTTAGTTCTGTTCTTTTAAGTCTAGTGTGGGGGTTCCAAGAAAGTCTTCGGTCTAAATAAAGCCCAAGGTAGTCGGGCAACGTTCACTACTGGTAGAGATATCAGGTTATAGAAGACTGGACGAGGATATTCACCAACCATGATCCTGAACTTGCTCACAGAAATCTACAGTCACATCTTTCCTCATTAGAAGAGGGATTCAAGAGATGGGCTATTAAGCTTAATGAAACCAAGTCTCAAAATATCACTTTCACTCTTCGTCGCATTACTCCTCCTTCAGTCTTCTATATAAAATTTAAATTTAATTTTTATTGATTATTTTTGGAAAATAATAATAATTTTTCACTGTAATTTTAAATCAAAAACATGGCGTGGTACAATAATCAGAATTATTTATCTCATAATCGTAAATTTAAATTAGTAAATACAAATATTTTAAATAATTTTCTTCTGTAGAGAAATTGTGAGAACTACCGCTGGCTTTCTGTTTAAGATAAAACATTTCAAGAATTTCTTCCGCGACTGCAGGAGATTGAAAAGAAAGTTTGATATTATTTTGACAAAGAATTACGCCGACCTCTTCAGCAAATATTCCGCAAATGCCACTTTGTTGTGGTTTCCAACAATGGGAGAAATTGTTTCCTTTTCAACCAACTCCTGGTAACAATCCAAGCTAACAAGGGTAGACTTAGAAAGAGCGGAAGCTCCCAGTTTGGTATAACAGCTCTCTGTTGCCAAAAAAGAAGAAATCCTTCACCCGGTAATGCCTAGGCTCTCCAAAGTAGTGCTAGAAAGAGCGCAGAGCTGGACTCTCTAATGCCAAATATTCTTCTGCTTCAACCCAACGCTTTGCTCACATGTTTTGAGGTTTTCTTCTCCCTTTGCCTTACCAAAGATTGTTGTCATCTTAACCTCAAAATGAAGAAGTGTATGATCGAGTATTACTTCGATCAGGGCTGTAGTAGCATGTTCGCACGTCAGTTTTGCTACCATGCTCTAAGGAGCACTTCACCGAGTGACTCCCCGCGGGAGTAATTTTCCTCTTTTTCTTCATCAATACATTTAATACATCATGAGCGTAGCATTTTCTGCTACCCTGGGTGGATCGAAGTGCTGGCGAGTATTTGTTTCTGTATATAAGGATTTATCTGCATATTTCGAATTCTTGAGATCGGAAAGAAGTCTTTTAACTCCTGTAAGGAACTTTCATTTTACTAATACTACTTGTAGCCGAATCCCTAATAACCGAAAACGAAATACTAGAGCTTAATTTCACAATATTGCATAAAGTAGCACTGAAAAGTTGAAAGCCGTGATCCTAACTGCGGTTGTCGATGCCTTATCTACTTTTTCTCTATCTAGAAAGCAGAAGACTAAGGAATGAATGTAAGCCTTCTTGAGAAAGATTGTACAATAGTGTACCAATGAATTCTCCAGCCACTGAGATTCCAGGATAATGCCAGAAACACTAACTGAGGAAGGTAGCCTTTGTCCAAACTTGAAAAGCGTCTGAGCTGCATTGAAGCCAAAAGAGGCATTCAAGAGAATCACAGATGTAGGCCAAAAAAGTGGAGTAACTGGCAGGATCTGGAATACCGATAATAGGACTGCACTCTCTCCATGCTGACATTTTCTGCTTAGCAGCTGTGTATGACTGCTTGCGAAGATACTTAAATTGTCTAAAGCTCTGCCTCACATACGGCGTGTCCTCTCTGCGCAAGATTATGTGTTGCTCAGAGTTTGATTATATTAATGAGTTACTTGCCGTAAATAAATAAGAAGAAATGTATTTCTTGGACATCTAGATTTAAATCGCTCGCCTGCAGCTTCCGACCATTGGGTGGAATCAGACCATTTTGGACCGCTCACCTGAGAATGTAGTGAAGTACCAAACTCAAGTGAAGATGAATGTCGGTGATTTTCACAAATTTGGGTTCAGAATCTATCAAAGCATGTGGAGAATATTTTCAAATTTGAGTGCTGCAAAATGAATTATAACCGCAATAGGTATACTTAAATTTTTACCAAATAAAGTAACAAAGCAGGGTGGATACACCACTAATAGAATGATAATTGCACACAATGACATAATTAGTAATTGCACAAATGTTGAAAATGATAATCTGGTGTTGTAATTGATTTTTAACAACTCCTTAAAGTACCTGTCAAGTTTACCCCATGGTTGAACTTGAGAGCAAAACTTTACCTGTTTAATATTTAATCATTTAATTTAATACAGAAATAATTAAATTTAATTTCTGAACTCATCGCCTAACCACGGAAAGAAGATCTTAATGAAATTTCTACTAGATGCAGAATATTCCAAACGAATGTAACATCTTGAATTCATATACAACAAATTGGTTCAACCGACCGCGGAAAGTATGTAGCCGATGGAATAGGTAGGACAAACAGGTCGATAGAACATTAGAACAGCCTCCTCCAATACATGAGAGAGAGCCTATGTATGCATTGCAAAACACATCAATCTAACATGACGTCACAACGTAGCGTTCAAAATCTAACCTGACATCATTCCAGTAATACTCAGTACTATATAAAAATTTATAAAATTTCAAATAGCATCTTAGTGACTAAGTTACAATTTAGTGACGAAATAGATTGGTCACATTTTTGAGGTTGTTTATAAAATGAGTCATTCGATTGCGTCTAAACTTGACCCAGGAATAAACTAATAATCCTTGTTTTTTCTCAAATACCACTTTTGCAAAACACTCAGCGTACTGCACATCGTAAAAAGCTTATTGTGCCTTGAGTAGACCTTGTGAACTTAATTTTTGGAACCATCACTAGTTGGAAACTTTATTTATGACCTAGTTGTCTCTAAGAGCATCTCTTTTTTTTTGAAAAATAAGAGTAATTAAAAGAAAATTAAAAGTAGATTGAATTAGTCAAAAGGAAATAAACATTTTCGTGAACCTACCAGCTGGTTGTACGATAATCAAACGATGGAGACGTTTAATTATTTACCTAAGTTTTGTTGAAAGAAGGAAAACCAAGCTGAATATTTTTCCAATTAATTTATTTTATTGATGCTAGATTGAAATTCTAAATGAGGCAAAATATTTAATTACACCAAAAAAACGATTGCTGTTACAGCATCAGTTTAAATAGATTATCTATTTAAAGATTTAATTAAAGAAAGTTAAACGAATTAATTATATTTCTCATTTCAGCAAGCGAGATGACTACTAAATGTTTTAGTTGGAAACATTTTATTTTTTTTAATGGCCAAATGGCTTCATAATTAAAAAAATTAATTGCGCTTATTCCAATATCCTGAAGAGTCTTGTTTAGAAAGCAAACTTTAGTATTAAGCGCCTTGTACAGCGGCTGTGTCCACCATTCCATTTAATCCATGGAAGTTCTCCTGGGGAAATCATACCACTCTTGGTCCTTATATTTTATTTAAGGCACGCATACACCACTAGGATCTTCTTTTTTCTTCTATGCGCCGCCAGACTCCAGACAATGTTCTCTCGTTACAGACAACTCTGCCCAACACCAGACCGAGAGCTATAAGAAGAAGCTCCTAGAAAGAGAGAACCCGGGTGGATATCTCCGTGAGGGAATTCAGTGCGCTAATCACTGAGCTAGTTAGGTACTTATCGTGAGCAACACTGAACCTATTAACTATTTGCTGTGATACTTCGTTGCCTACCAAGAAGACCGATGACCAAGGGCAACGGAAGTGCTCCAGCTGTCTAGCACAAATATTTCCTCTCTAAAAGTTCCTCAAAACGATTTTTCCCCGGCCAAATTTTCTAAAATACTTTTTAAAGATTACGTGCATCAAGTTTAATTACAAAATTAGAGAAAATAGAAGACATTTTCGAGTAAAATTTCAAATAGTCGTACCTGAGGTTGAGGGATTTCGATTGGTATGTATCAGTTGGGTCCCCTGGGGGACAAAATTAAAATTTAGAGTTTTAGCTTCCTACGCTTTTTACTTTTTTTTCTTTTTTTTTCGGCGCATCAACATCTTGGTCATTAGCGCCCACTATCATAGTTCTTCTTATTTCCAAATACTACTCGAGCTGGGATGACACGTGCGACCCACAGCTTCCAATCACTACACCTTGCTTAACAAGGTAGGGTGGAGCCTGGGTCTGCAAGATTGTCTCCACACATCCCCTCTTATTTCATCGACGTTGTCGACGAGGGGGAGTGTGGAATATGATTGTGTCATCCCGTAAATAAACTAACTTTTATAATAAATATTTATTTCTGAATTAATAATTTAATTTGTATGCTATTATTTACATTTTCGGCAAAACCAAAAGTATTACTGGGTTAATTTATTAACCTCTATATTCACTTTTTATTTGGCTTTATTTTATACTTAATCCGAGGAGGCTATTTACTCTACTAGTAGTTGGATGTGCAGTACTTTGAACTAATTTTCCTGCACATCCTAAAATAAACTAGAACTAAATAAAATTAACCTAATAATGGGGTTGAAATACTTGTATAAAATTCTTTCAACCCTTGGATAAAAAAACCTAACCTAAACATACATACGACTTTCTCGCCAATAAATACATTCACGCCAATAAATACATTCATACTAATAAATACATTCTCACCTTAATATAATACACTCATCCTAAGCATTCACACTAGGGGAAAGTACTCGATATTCCTTTCCCCTTTAAAAGAACTAACCTATAAACTAACCTAATTACTAACCTAAATTTTAAAATATAAATGAATTTGTTTTAAATACGTAAATAGCCTCCTGATGTAAGGAGAACCTCTTGAAGAATTGCGCGCTTGTCATGTGGCAGGCCTGCTGTTTCTCTCTGGGTTCGCAGTGCCTGACACCCTTCCAGCCTTTACTTTTTGTTATATGTAAAACAAAAACAAAAAAAAAAAACATTTTTCTGACACAGAAGACTTCAAAACTTAATTTCAAAATTGGCCACGATCTCAATATATTGAGTGATAGCAGCAAGTGTCTGTAATAGGGAATTCCATGAGTTCTGCAAATGGAATTTAGATTTACTTATTATCTTCTAATATATTACAGTTATAATGTAATCATATTTATATGATTATACCATTGTAATAATATAATTATTATATTATATGATCATATTAACTTCTATAATGAGATTATTCTAGTGTAAGGGAGATGCAATAATTGAAATGTGGATGAGTCTGCAGTGTTGGATAAATAATGTTGGTTTTTACCCTTGTATCGCGCATGTTTTTATTCTATCTGACTGTTTAGGATCTTCATCTATCATCAGGGGTTGATTCATGTAGAGAATTTGATTTCTACCATATTTCTATTGTACATTACATAGCTCAATGGGATGTTCCTTCGTACCGTTCATATAACATTATTGAAATTATCATAACTACTCGAATGGCCATAAAATATGAAATCATCTATTGCAAACATAAACCGTATTAGCAAATCGCTATTTAAGCACAGCTTTTTTAGCTTTTCGCGTTCTCTTAGTTAGCTGAGCAAGACAAGGTGTAGTAAACATGAAGATTTTCAAATTTTGGGTTTTCTTAGGTCTATCATTAATTCCTAACGTATTTCGAAGAAGAAATTAGCCTAATCACACCATCTGTTAACACTAAACCTACCGACATTTATGCATAACTATTCCTACTGTGACCAGTCAAATGACCTGAATTTAAAATTACTTAAATTTCTTATTTTAGAATAAAGATAATAATTATTTAACAATGAAAAAACGTAGTTTCTTTTGTTTTAATTTAAATCTCGAGGCTTCTCAATTGCAAATTTCCCGCATACGTATTTTTTACAGTTTAGACAGCATATTTTAGTCCTATTGCCTTTGCAGTACCTTGACTATTTTCCGACCACTTGTTCGTGTACTAATATTTGTCATGGTTTTGCAGTGGTAATAAAAAGCTTTGCCTTGAAATTTCACTTCCGGTAGTTTTTTTTAAATGCAAAATCCATGCATTTATCCCGGGCCTAAGTCTAGGATATTGAAAACTATTTGTTGAGACCATCTCCGAGATTTTCCACGGTTATATTTCTTCCACGAGCTGTATACATTTCTGATAATTTCAGAGCGACAAACTCCCCAGGCGGAACTGAAGGTTCTCTGCTATCACGTTTTCCCAAATATGAAAAGCCCTTTATTACATCGAACGCTAGCCAAGATTTGATACCAAATTTGTCCGGTTTATTTGGCATCGTACATTTTTGGCCTCTTATGCACCACATGCAAACAATAATCCGATAAATGCATTATCAAATTGAGTTTTCGAGAGAATTCTGTTACAAAAAAATAAATAAATAAAATAAAATATTAAAATAAGTAAATAAAATGAAAATATTCAGCCGGTCAAATGAACGGTGGCGTTAGTTAAGACGGACTACATATTTTTCTCAAAAATCAAATATTTGGAAAAGACGTGAATATTAAAAAAACAATTGTATACATATTTTAGGAAAAGTCGTGAAATTTAATGGCGTTATGATAACGCTGTAATTAGAAAATTTAAACCAAATTTAAAAAACGGTGGTAGGTTTAGTGTTAAGTAAAGTGTGATTTACAGTTCGTACTTTTCTGCTACAAGAATATTCTTTTTCCTATTCCATTATTCATTAAAATTAAAATAACTTTTTGATTTCAGTCATTTGTGTTCGCGAAGTGTAGTGTAGTGGTGTGCCAGTATTATCATGTATTAACGACTCATGATGGATGAGAATTCGAAACCAGTGCGAAATAAATAAAATAATGCGTCCTCGACTGATAAAAAGGTTTAATATACGTATATTTTTTTTGTCAAACTAAGAAACTAGAGTTTCCTAATCGCGCAAGGAAGGTTTCTTCTACCTTTCATATAATATTTTAGAAATTAACATAAAGATAGAGACGGTCAATTTAGATAAAATAATGTAATAATGTATCGCAAAAAGTGAAGAAAAGAAATTATTGTTGATGCTGTGGTCTTCTTGAACAGCTTCCAGATAAGTGACATCATTCCCCTTTATCTCTTATTTCCTGTTCCAAATTTCACGCGTTGCTCTGTGTCCAAGTTAGAGAGAAGACAGCAATTGGCCTATCACACCTTTCGTATCCCTGATCTGCAATCATTTATCTGTATTTTTCTGATTTCGCTTATTTTTTTCTTATTTTTCATTATTCGCTTTTACGAAATCATTATCGAAGAAAATAACAGTGACCGTAATATCGTCCCTAATCAGGCGGACATGCTCTTGTGGAAATGACAATAGACGACCTACTCTATCGTCATCAGAGCCACCTAATGATGCACGAATTAGATGTGTAGCTGAATTTTTGTCTACCGGCACGGCTTCGGTTCTTGGTTTTGCTATGGTAGTTGGTGTCTGGAATAATTCTTTTATTTTGTGCAGTTTATACCATAATGCTGAAGATCTTCCGTCCATATGGTCTCCAACCAGCTGCACTACCTAAAACAAAAATTAAAATTAGCTTTCATTAAATGGTCATACAAGAAACTTAAACTGTCAAAACACTAAACAATATTTTGAGCGCAGATGTCAGGAATAAAAGCATAGTTTTCTGTAAACGACACTATACTTTTGGAGAACTCACTTGTCACTATCTCCAGCATCGCATTAACTGGTACAAAAAAGTATTTCTTATCATACCCAGTGGCTGACGCAGGAAATGAGGCCATGACTTCGAGCTTTCAAGACCAGTTTTATGCTGCATATACAATTTATGTCTTAGGGAAATTTGATCGAGATTTCTCAGATTTTATTTTAAAATTTACGTGAATAGGTTGAAACATGTAGTAGTTATTTTTTCATTTTAATAGATAAAGATGAAACCGAACTTGTTATTCATCTTAACGAAGCCAGTCTGAAAAAAATCAATTCTAATTTTTGAAGATACTGTACGAGGACATTTTCTGAAAATATTCAGACTATATTAGTGAGATCGTCTCAGGCGGAATATTTCCAACGCAAATTGCCCATTAACAAGTATTGCCATAAACAACAGCTATTTAATTATTATTTTATTCTATTATTTATTATATTAACCATATTTATTTTATTTTTTATTGTTATTTATTTAATTAATTCCGCCCTGTCCACACCTAATTTGGTAGTTGGACGTTAAGCCACGCTTGAAAAAAATTGGCGATTACTTTATTTACTTAATTGTTTTTAAGGGCGCACTGACTGCTCTGCTCATTAGCGCCTCCAGTCGTTTTCTCTAATCTCTTTACCGTTGCCGCTCGAGCTAGGACATCAAATGCATCGTTCTGGCTTCCAACATAACATCTTGTCCAGCAAGATAGTGTAGAGCCTTGTGAAAAGCTTGTATGAAGGCAATCTTGTGCAAACACTGTCATTAAAATTAATCAGTCATCAAATATAGGTACATTAAATTTTTTTCTTAAGTTGAAACTTTTAGAGCTGCTCACAGCATTACAAGAGATTAGTGTACCTTCTCCTAAAGCAGAGGACACAAAACGTTTTTGAACAGTGGGCCGGATAACTGACAAAATGACTAGCATGGGCCGCATAATCATTATGTACAATACTTGCAAGCCAAAACTAAAACTTGGAGAAAAAGATGAAAAACTAAGTTCAAAAAACAAGGACTACCAACAAACATTTATTTACTTTAAAAAAAGCAAATTCAAGTGGGCCTGTTAAACTGGCGTCGCGGGCCGTAGATTGGTGACCCCTGCTCAAGAGTGTATGGTGACCGCTAGCACAACACTAATGGGATCTCCCAGAGATTTTGGTGCAACAGCTATCAGACGTCAACCAAATCTCCTTCTTTTTTTCTTATTTATTTTTTGCACCCTCTCCACACACATTTTATTTTCCTTGCGATGATCAAATGATATTTGAGCATAGACATGCAAGGACCTTAAACTATAAAAAACAGTTCGAGGAATCGTGTACTCACCTGCTGCGGAGAAAGTACATCCCACAAACCATCAGTAGCAATGACTACAAACTTGTCACTTTCGGTTAACTTGTGATATGTAACGTCTGGAGAGGCTGTTAAATATGGCGGCGTATAGAGATCAGGTGGGATTACTGATCCACCAAATACTGGTACCGCTAACTTCTCCAGTTGTTCTTTTGTCCATTTGTATCTGAACAATGCAAAATTGAAAATTAAGGAATATAAGCTACAACAGCGTTTTTGTTAGTGAACAACAGAGGTCGGCAACGTTTTTAATGTAAAGAGTGAAATACTAAATTAAAAATTCATGGCGGGCGCCAACTATTTTTTGACCTAACAAATATATAAAAATAATATTCATATTTATAAAACATGTTCATTTATTAATTTTATAATTTATAAATTTAATTACAGAACAAGGTTATTATTAATCTTAAATAAATACAGAAGAATGTTTGTAAGTATATTAAAGATGGTGGCAAGAGCAATGACATATTTTTTATATAAAATTATTTTAATGGGATATTTGGGTTGCCATATCATCTGCAATTTTTTCATAATCGATCATATACGACGAATTACCCGCTCTTAAACAGTTATCTAAATGTGCATCCGTAAGCTGTGATCGATATTTAGATTTTAAATATGTCATATTTGAAATAAGGGCTTCACAATTATAGGTAGTTCCACAGTATGAAAATATTTTTAGAGCGCATTTTCTCAAAATAGGAAAACTTTCCTCAGTAACTAATTTCCAAATTGATTTATCAACATAATGTGATTTTAAAACAATATCATTTTGCAAATTAATTATTTCCATTTCTAAGTCCTGCATGTTAGTAACATCGAAATAATTTGAAATTTTGGAAATGGATTGACGAAAAATGGAATTACTGATTCTAACGGTAGAAAATCTTGAAATCTCGACGAAAATTCGATTATTAATGTATCAATGGTTTTTATGTACGATGTAGTGTCAAATTCATCAACACTCAAATTTAAATTAATTTTCAATTATTCGTTTGACATTTTGAAAGTGAGACAAGGAATTTTTCAACAAATGCGCTTTTAACAATTCCAACTTACATTTGAAAGAATTAACTGCGCTAATCATATCAGCAATATGGGAACTCTCTTTTTCTCACTCGGCATTGAAATAATAAGTACGTTTTCTTTTCGATAAGTCCATAATAGGGATGGCATAAACCTGTGACAAACTCTCTTGATCTATGCTCTCTTGTGTACTGACTACTACTGACATGATTGCTCAGTTCATTTCAGTTCAACGCGTAAGCGCGTCACCGTTGACGTACAGTAGATTCAAGGAATTTTAAAATTTACGTTTTGAATTTCTTGTCTAAATTAACAATAGTTTAAGGGCGCAGTGGCGCCCGCGGGCGCCGCGTTGCCGACCTCTGGTGTACAAGATGCCTCTAAAAGTATAAGTGCTCTTAAAGATTTACTTTAAATTTAAAAACACTAGAAAACTAAATAAACCCAACATTATCAAAAATTTGGAAGCATTTTCTTTTAAGATTTTGTTTGATCATTCTTTGGGACTCAAAATCTTTCATATTCCAGAGTTAATGGTCGTTGGGTTATATTAAAGAACAATGCAGATTTTAGGGCGAAGAAAAAAATATAAGAAAATTCCAAAATCCGGATTGTCTTAATCAGCAACTTGAATATTCCCTAGCGTTACAAAGTTTCGCTTATACTTAGTAAACGCTTAGTATTTGTTTAGGCAAAAAGAGTCCAGTTTTTCAAATAACATTATATCAAATCTCCTTGGTAGTGGTTCATTTTTTGAAGAAGCCAACTAAAGTGCCTCCGAAATTTCTGAATATGTATCATAGAATAATTTTATTGTGGATAATCAACATTCCAAGTGTTCTGGAAAGAAACCCTTGCAAAACATGGTCCAACCCTTTGAAATAAAGACTAACGAAGGGTCTCTTCACTCCAGAGAACGCTCCGGGAAATGCACAAAATGGAGAGAACCAGCGCTTCCTGAAGTGGCTTAGTTTTTACACTTCAAACTTTTTAAACCATAAGAGCTATGCAGTTACTCTCTCTTAACTTTGTTATGCCAGAGGCAGCATTACAAAGTTGCCTTAATTCTGAAACTAAACTAAAAATCAAGCAAATGACTATGAAAATTTAATGACATTTCAAAAATTTAAGAAATAGTTTTGTTACCACTATTTGATTAAATTAAATGTTATTCAAATGTCTGGAATTCGTAGAAAATTTATAAAGAGAATTTTGAGTGGCAGTAAATAAAGGTCGTGCTCGATTTCATCTCAGGCTTTTTTTACATTCTTTTTCTGAAAAATCCGAGTAGTCACAGGTAAGCAGGGCACGAAAAAAGTCGACAAAATGAAAGAACATAACAATATCTGCTTCTTACCTAAATTGTAAATTTTTTATTTACTTTTTTGCCGATCGCTACAATGGTTTTACCTATGATTTTATCACCGATCAGCGATATACTTTTACATTGAAAGCGCTTTACTTATCTTTCAAATAAATTTTGTTTTTTAGTAGATAATATGAGCAGATATTTTTTTAAAAGATAAAAAGAAATTCTTGCAAATATTTCTTGCTTAACAAACTTTTGTAGGAAATACAAACTTACTTATTTTTAAAGTATTTTAGTAACCACTTTTAAATAATAGCACTAGCTTAATCAATATGAATCGATATGAATGTTGGGCATTTGTTTATGGAAACGGTTGTCATATTCATTACCTATCCAAAATTCGTAGATATAGAAAAGTTAACAAAAATTGTTTAGTTAAATCAACATGATTTTTATTTATTTTATATATTATTCTATCTGTATAATTTGGCTAGTTTCTAATTTAAAAAATAATAATAAAATCCAATTCTGTAGCCATTAGAAATATAAAGAACAGACTTGCTGAGTCGGATTAAATCGGTATTACCTAGCACTCAATTTTCTAAAATGGTTTCTCTCAATAATATTTTAAATATTTGTGAAATGTCTAAAAATATTTTCTCTGCACTTAGAGAATCTTCTTAGAACTCAATTTTTAAATTTTAACGCGTGAAAAAATAAAGCTTAAAAATAAACGTACGAAAATATACGTAAAAGAACTTTACCTTACATCACCAAAAGCTCTCAACGGAATCAAAGTACCAAGTAACCTTCCATTTTTGATGACAGTATGCCTTTCATTCCTGGGATGGCTTGCAATTATTCTTTCAACTTCTTCCAAATTTTCGCAATTATGTTCGTTAGTCAACTGTTTGGTATACCATTCACCACTGGACTTTGTCTGTCCACCTAATATTGCCTGACAATCGCCAACTGAGGCCACATGCAAGTGCAACCCGTTCACATGCACAACACAAGCCACACTGCCAGTCATCCCCACCATTAGACAGCGTTGTCCACTTGTTTTGTCATCAGCCGCCTCTTCACTAATATCGTTGTCCATATGTTCAAATGCTATTTCCATCGCTCTTCTTACACTTAAATTTTGTAAATCACTTTGATCCATTAAATTGTTTACATATTCTTTAAATTTTTGGTCGTATAATGTCTTCAAATCTTGCAAAAATCCGTATCTATCGTTAAATGTTCTTAATAGTTGCACGTTTTCGTCATGCATAGCTGTTGCGTATTTTCTTAATTCTTCGTTTGGAAGTAAAGTGGCTGAAATGTACTTTAATAGTCTTTTTGCTAAAACTTGTGCACAAGATCTTCCGCCATGACCGTCGAAAACACCGAAAAATATATCTACAAACAAAATAATAACTTTTATTAAAAAAATTAGGTGGTGTGGGGAAATTTTCATTTTAAAGGGATTATGTATTCATTGCCCTTCTCTGCAATAACGCAATTCATGCCCATTTTGTGCCACTTTTTTGCGGTGAGAAACACTGAGAAATTAGCGAACTTTAACTTTTCTTTTTGCCAATTATCCTTTCTCATGACTTCAAAGATTTTGTTGCTTTTAATTCGTAAATCTGACTTCTTTATTTTGTATTCATTGGCCGTCCGTAAGTTTGTCAAACTAACTTTAAAAGTCGGGGATGCGAACGTTCTAATACTCTAAGATCGTGAAGTGAATATAGCAAAAATAAAGTTTAATTTTGTTTTTTATAAAGTATAGTAACCGCCTATTTTTTCTGGCGGGGCTTAACGTCCGACTACCAATTAGATGTCGTGGACGAGGACGGAAGCTCATACTTTAGTGTAAATAATTTTTCTTAACAAATAAAAAGTAGTCATACGCGGGATTCGAACTGGGGACTTCCCACTTTCAAAGCCACGCTCATGACCACTAGACCATCGCCGTTTTTTTAAAATTATTCATTGTAAGTTAGTTATTAGTGAAAACAGCATAAGTCATAAATAAATAAAACGCACAATAAAGAATATTACATTTTTAAAAGAGAGAAATGGGTTCCGATTGTGTCGGACAACCAAATTTAAAAAAAAAAATTGTTATTTTTAAATTAATGTAAACTGTAGTAGTCAGATCCAAACAGGGTTTCATTGCTAAACAAACGGTTTCTCAAATTTATTCAAGGATATTGTAAGTGATTTCCGGCCGCATTTCGGAAGTTAAAATAATAATCAGCACTCAACGCTAAGCGAGTAAAAATGATAAAGTCTATTGGAAGAGTTAAGAGTTGTTAGTTGAATAGGCTGAAGTCAGAGAGGATGTCTCCTGGTCGATTTAATGCCATAGTTAGAACGGCTTTATGCTAAATCTCGCCATCCTAAAGAATGGCTTGCGTGAAGCAGAAAAAATAACCTCACGAATTCCATTTTTGTATTTTAAATTTTATCTTAAAGCGATTTAAGGTTGCCAAATATAAGAAATAATATCGCTTTTTACATTGCGCTGAACCATTATAAGAATACGCTTGATTCATTTCGTTTGTAGACCTGAAACATAAGTTTTTGGTGATGCGTTAGAATTGGATTGAGATATGCCAAACCAAATATACAATCAATCACATCAGCTACCTCCGGATAGTCTATGTGTGTTGTTTGAATACTGAGTTTAAATATTTTTTTCTCGCGTTGTTACCCAAAATTTTAGCGTTGGTCAAAATAGGTAGAGATGCTAACGACCCCGAGAAAGTAACCATTAATATCTGATATAAAATGTTGCTCTAAGGGATGGGATTGTGCAGAGTGATTAGTGGTATCCAATCGGTGATTAGTTGCTGGCCCTTAGATTTAATCTTCCTAGAACCATCTTAAACGGAAGAACAAGGGACTCTGCTATCACTACTGTGATATCTCGATCTCCACGAAATCTATCCTTGAATCTAGGATAAGAATCCCCATAGTTCTTGCACTTGTGGTAACCATTTTGTGGCAAGACTAAGCATTTTGCATCTTCTAACAGTGTCTGCACACCCTCCTAATGTCAGTTTGGGCTTACCACACCGCCATTCTAAGTGAAGATGATTTTCAGTATCAACCCATATACTGTCTGCCTATTTACATGTTGACGCACTATTGTACCACCAAAGTACATCCACGACAATAAATTCATACATCCCTCTTAACCGAACCTGTCTTAGCTACAGGTACCTCTGCATCCGTTATTCCAGACCCTAAACTTAAACTAAGTACGTTAACACACGTTTCTCCTTCTTCTTCTATAAATCCCTTACAAAAGGTGTGAAGTCCTCAAAACCTAATTCTTGAAGTCTGCTGTGGCTCACTTACTAGTATGACACGTTTCACAGCATCCTCATCATCACAATAACATTGTGCATCACTCCTCAAGCCAGTGTTATTATATTACTCCTTTTTCAAAGGAAATTGTCATGTACCCTGAGCTCTTGTAGCTTATTCTCCATTGATGGACAGTACAATATAAGGAGAGCTCACTGATCGGAAATTGTGCACTGAAAAAGACTTTGTGCGCCAATAACCGCAGTGTTTGATGTGCCTTAATTACTCTCTCATTCATAAAGATATACCTTGATCTTATCCGTTAGAGCAATATTTGCTTTCACTTCCTAAAAAGGTAAGTGGACTGGTCTTTTCTGGGGAATTTGGGCATCCTTTTGGGCTACTAAGTAGCGAACATAATACCCAATAGCATCTAAAGTGACCTAGTGCTAAACAGTGAGACAAGGGTCTTTCTCAATGATGGCAGAATTGATTCCACTAAGAAAATTCTCTAGTTTTGGGCGCTTTGGTAGAAAAATGAAAGGAGAGTGATGTGAACGTTAGATTTATTGTTTTAAAAAAGTAGATCATATCTAAAAGTACAAAAGTGAAAATGCTTAATAGTACTAGTAGGTACTGGTTTCCACATTTTAAATGAGATTACAAAATGAATTTTTCGAGAAGAATGCAATGTACAATAGTTTGTCCTGCCAGTAATGTAAACTGTGTTTTTCATTTAGTTATTAAAGCTTAGAAGTTATAATTTCAAAATAATTTTATATAGATCCCTGACGATGACACTCTGGTGGTCGAAATGTTTCGAAATAGAAAAGAAACATGTCAAAGGAAAATCAAATTGGGGCTTAAAAGTTGTATCAAAATTTATTATTATAAAAATCATTGGTCTTAAAAGAAGAAGAATTCTGGAAAAGCCCGAATTCTCTGTAGTGAGTAGTTAAATATTACTTGTTCTCTTATTGTTACCATTTGTAAAAGTTGAAGACGCTTCGGCTCGTGCATCTTCCATTGGAGAATTCGCTGCCAGCTGATTTGTATCGTACGCTTTTATAGCACATTTCATTCCCATTTTCAAACTGAATTCTTCGCTTCTCAGTTTGTTAGTTATCTGTTATTCAGTAATCTCTTGTTATTGTTTAGGATTTGAAACTACAATATCCATTATTACAATTTTTTTTTTTAAATATTAATTTGAAAGAATTTAACTAATTAAAATATTTATTAATTACTCGAAATATTTCGATGATTTAGGAGTGAGTGGATTGATTGCTATTCTAGCAAAAATTATTCAATATTCCTACGGTAAATTTATTTAATTGTTATTTTTATGAGCAACCTCGTATTGCCGAACATCTTCTTTTAATTTGAGGCCTGACAAGTTAAGATCCTAATTATATTTTTATATTTTCTTTTTATCTTAAATTTGCTAGAAACCTAATATCATTGTCAATAGTACTGGGGCATAAAGTGGTAAATTTATTAGTAAAGGTAAATTTAAAGAAGTAAAGTTTGCATTCGTCGCAAAGTCTAAGAACGGGTATTTTAGTTTAATGTCCAACTAATAATCAGTTTTTATCATTTAAATGTTATCGATTTTTTCGATTGAACTATTAAAAAGAAATAAAGTAAATCAATCGGTTATTTATTCAAAAAGGGCTTAACGTCCACCTACTGAAAAATGTTGAACAACTTTTCCGAACGAATAAAAAGTAACTAGCTACATGAGGGGATTCGAACTGAGAATCTCTCAGTTACTAGTTACGCACTAACTAAATTCGCTCCCCTTAAATATATATTGTATATATACAAGTGTCCTTTTTTTCCTGACATGTATAATACAGAAAGATGATTGCAATTGTATACTGAAGCCAAGGTTAATTAAAAAAACTGCTAGCTCTTAATTGTAAAAATAAATAACATTCAATGGCAATGTTTTTGCGGAGCCAGTATGTGAAGGATTTACAGAGGCCATGTGATTACAATGATCCCTTTCTAGCCAGTGGTCTCCCTCATTAGCTCATTTCGGCATTTTGTGCACATGCGCCTAAGCTTTTATTGTTGACATAATTAGATCGATTTTGTAACAATGCTAAACCTACACTATTTTAAGTGGCCGAACTTTGAATTTTGTTTTACAAATTTTTTTTGTATAAATGCTCAATGTTCTGATCATACTTAAAAGTTAGGTTCTTTGATGGAAAACTACGAGGGTCGTTTGAAAAGTCCGTGCAAAAATAAAAACTACTTAATTTTTTGGGGTAAACCTTTTTTATTTTTCAACATAGTCTCCTTTTAGGCTTATACACTTCGTCCAACGCTGCTCTAGTTTGTTGATCTCTTCCGAATAATAGGATTTGTCCAAGTCAGAAAAATAGCCATTCGTTTCTGCAATCACCTCCTCGTTTGAATAAAATCTTTTTCCCGCCAGCCATTTCTTCATATTGGGGAACAAATAGTAGTCCGAGGGAGCCAATCTGGAGAATAGGGGGGATGTGAAACGAGTTGGAACCCTATTTCCATTAATTTTGCGACCACAACTGCTGAGGTGTGAGCTGGTGCGTTGTCGTGATGGAAAAGGACTTTTTTGTGGGCAAATCGTGGGCGTTTTTCTTGCAGCTCGGTTTTCAAACGGTCCAATAACGATGAATAATATGCACCTGTAATAGTTTTACCCTTTTCCAGATAGTCGATGAGGATTATTCCTTGCGAATCCCAAAAGACAGTCGCCATAATCTTTCCGGCCGAAGAAACGGTCTTCGCCTTTTTTGGCGCAGATTCCCCCTTGGTAACCCATTGTTTAGATTGTTCTTTGGTCTCAGGAGTGTAGTGATGTATCCATGTTTCATCCACAGTGACGAAACGACGCTTAAAGTCCTGCGGATTCTTCTGGAACAGCATCAAACCGTCCTTGCAACACTTCACACGGCAATCGCGGCACTCATCTTGCGGATAGCTTTGTCATGTCCAAATGTTGATGCAAAATATTATGTACCCGTTCATTCGAGATGCCCACAGCACTAGCAATCTCACGCACCTTCACTCTTCTGTCATCCATCACCATATCATGGATTTTATCAATGATTTCTGGAGTAGTAACCTGAACAGGGCGTCCAGAACGTTCAGCGTCACTTGTTCCCATATGGCCACTCCGAAAATTTTGAAACCACTTATAAACTGTTCTAATCGAAGGTGCAGAGTCACCATAATGTTTATCAAGCTTCTCTTTAGTCTCCTGAGGCGTTTCGCCTTTCATAAAGTAGTGTTTAATTAACACACGAAATTCTTTTTCGTCCATTTTTTGAAAATCACTCGACTTCCTCGATTCAAACGAATGCCAAACACAAAGTAATAGACCGATCTGGCTGAAACTTGGTGTGTGTTCTTCCAAGAGATGCTACTAACTAAACATAACCTCGATACACGACAGTGGTGTTATCTCTCTGACTTTGCACGGACTTTTCAAACGACCCTCGTATATAGTTACTTTCTTGACACCAGCTTAGCTTGGTGGAACCGTTATATGCTTGAATTATTATTATTATTTTCATCCTATTTTTATTATTTTGTAGTAGCGTTAAAAATTCAGCATCACAAATAAAACTGAATTCAGATTTGGTTTGCTTCTTATAGCCCATTTGCTTAAAAATTCAGAATTTAGTTGGTGGAAAATAAAAAAAGTTTAATCGATTCCATCCAGATTTTTGCTTGAATTGGATTGATGTGATCTATTTGGCAACTGTTTGTAGATTAGTAGTCTGATCAAAATTTATATTTCTGAGAATTTGTTTGGAAAATTAGAAATGATTTAAAAAAGAGAAATTTCTCTTGAGGCAGCATCATTGAAGTTAAACTGGATAGGGCAAAGTAGATTGCTAGTTGGAAAGGATGATAGTTTCTCAGTAAAGTTTGTAAAATCTGAAATGGTCTTTCTGGAAATTGAAGCTAGATCTAAAAGAAACGAGAAATCCAGCAATTTAATGAAGAATATCTAATCCAACATTTATGCCTAACGGTTGTGAAGATTAGAGAACAATTTTCGAGAAAGTCGCAGATTTCGAGTTCCAACTTTCTGTAATTTCTATTTTTCTTGCTTTACTGTTAACATTCATATATTCATATCTCTCCATGCGAAAATACATGTTTAGTTTATTTAGGGAAACTCAAACTGTGTATGAGTATTTCCTGTGAAATAATCTATTTCGAAAGATTGATACGACTACAATATTTAGGCAAGTCAAAAGAATTTTTTAAGTTTTTCAACGTTACGCTTTTTCGGGCACTTGATCAACCCTTACAGAGCAGTCAGTTTAAATATCAATTTGTTTTTACTAAGAGGTAATATTAGCTTATTCCGAGGTATATTCTTTTTAATAAATATATATTTTAACCAATACTTTTGAATATAAAAATAGAATCGAAATGCTAAGTAGTTCCGAAACATCCGAAAACTTGGATAAATCCAAATGTGATTATCACACAGACAAATACGAGTATACTCTAAAAACGCAAAATGAACTAAATTAGAATTAAATTAAATTTCTAATTGTTATTTGTTTTAAGTTAATAGTTTATTTTAGTTTGTTTATCGCTACAAAAAGAGACATAATGGTGGCAGAATTAAACTAAGTTTAATAACAAAAAAACCCGAGTTATCAAACAATTCCCTACCTCTTCAGAAGTCATCTTGGGTGTATTGAAACTGGGTGTAACAACATTCTTTAAATATCTTGGCCAAATTAGACCACAAATTAGAGACCGTATTTTTGCTATTTTTCGCCGACGATTCACTACATTAATTATACTTGCCATTAGACAAGAACAATATATAATATTTTATAATTTTCTTATTTACAAAAATGAAAAACATATGTTTACTATCTACGACAGATGTAATTATTTATATGATTTCGCTTTTAAAGATGTTTTCATTTCTGATTGTAATTATACGAGTATATACTAGCTTTAGCAATTTTTTTTTAATAAATCTTAGAAAAATGAAAAATTCCTTTAGTTTTGTGACTCATGTGACTCATGTGACTCGGAAATTTATCAAAACATTTAATCCTTCCTTTATAGTGCAACATACCTAGTTAACCCTATGAATTCAGTAACCTTTTAGTTTATGTCCTGAATTGCTGCAGCACTTCCTTTAAAAAAAATGTTATATGACGCACTTGAAGAAAATGTTTACTTAATCCCTCGTCAAGGAACCCACTGGCTTTGGTCATGTGGGTAAACCTAATCTTGATGATTGGCAATAACTTCGTATTTCCAGACGAATTTTGAAGTAAAAGTGAAGATTTAATGTGAGATCGAATAAAAGTCATTGGAGAGGTTTTCCAAAAATTATAGAAAAAGGAAAAAATATATTTAAGATCGCGTTTCTAAAAACCACCTTTACCGGAAATGAATCTCATAAGATAAACTCAATTTAGAGAATGCGACATGATTGCGACACTTCTGCTTTAGGAAGGAAGAGGAAGTAACAAGCTGTGAATATAACCCTATGTTCTAGTTGCGATTTGAGATCAAGAATCTAAATTGCTGTTAAGTATATTACGATCTAGATAGCAGTAAGAAAAGCTTTCAGAGCACGCGCTCGAATTTTCCGGGCTCATCTATTTTTCCCATTTCGGCATAGATTTCCTTATTTCAGGCTTGGCGTGCTTGGAATATGTGCTAGTATTGAGCTGGTTGCGGTGGTGGGGGATTGCTCTAGAGCTGGAAGGACGTGTCGACGACGTTACTCTCCGTTCTTACTTCGACCCCTACTCTAGCCATCTCCATACTTGGTCCGCGAGCTGAATTTAAAATGGTCCACCAAGTATAAATAACTCCATTCTTGTCAGCCTATATCCACCAATGGACTCCTTCTACGCGCTCCGCCTTTTAAAACACCATTCCAGTATGTGATAACCCATCATTGGATATCGAAAGAAAATTTGAATATGTTTTTCTGTCAATGGTTTCATGACCCTACATTAAACTGTTGTAAATATTTCATTTACACTTTTTCCATTTTCTCTGTGAAAAATCGCTCTTAATGAGATTAGTTTATGTTAGGTAAATTTGAAGAGGCTGAAATACGTTCTTTTAGTGTAAGTGTATTCGAAAGTGCTTAGTAAGAGCATTCTAAGAACAACTAAAGAAATACTTTTCACAACAAACGAACACAAAGTACAGTTCTTGCTCTTGTGGTAGGCTCTAGTAGGTTTGGTACAAACAAAACTTTGCAAAGTAATGACAGCTACTCAAGTTACTATCTACTCATTGAACCTTGATTAATTCAAGGTGTACTAAGTTAAGTCACAGTATGAAATTCACTAAAAAAAAATGGTGATAACACATACGATTTTTTCAAATTTCGATGCCAAAGCATTAATTATTAACATTGTCTAGATTACAAAACAATTTACTTAAATGTTACTTTACCCCCATCGGTCCTCAGGATGCTCTAAAAAGAATTAGATAAAAAATAAAAAGACAAATTACATGGTTCTAAATTCAAATTATCATTATTCGAATAAAAGTTATTTATCTAACAAATAAGTGATGAACATACAAAGTTTTTATACCATTGTTGGAAGCATTTTCGGAGATATCTCAGAAAAGTGAAAGCTCCATTGTAATTTAGTAAAATGGTCCTTCCGTGTTTGCTATTTTCTACAAACTTAAATTTTAGCTACAATTTTAACTCTCATTTATCATTAAGTATGACACAGATCCAAACTTTATTTTCAAACGCGTTTTTCTTAAAAAAGAGATGTTGAAAAATAAAAATTTTAGAGCATTCAGCCATAATATAAGAATTATTGTAAAGAAATCCAAAATTTGATATGGCACAATACTTTTCTGACTTAGAAACACAACGTATACAAGCGCATCAATCAAATAAAATTGTAAGGGATGATATCTTTTGATTTTTGTTTAGCTTTAATGCTTCTACGTAACAGAAATAGAAAGATGTTTCTAACGTTCAAAGGATTTCCGTTAATGCAGTAAAATCTGATGCTTTTGGGTACGTTGGATTTCTTTTCTTTGAACACAAGAGGACAATTAGGGGACAACTGAGTTGCTAAGGTCATAACCGGGAACGCTACATTTACCAAATGGATTTTTCACTTTTTTGAGATTTTTACGAAAATTCTTCCCAAGATTGTTTCCAAACTTCGTATTAAACAAATGTAGATCAATCATTTTTATTGAATAATTTTTCTTAAAAAAATCATTTTGGGGAATCCTGAGGACTGATGATGCTGCGTCTTAAGAGTTATGCGCAGTTTAATTGTCTGGTTAAAGTCTTTAACGACAGAAGTCCTGTGAGTTTCGTTTTAAAGCTTGTATAAGCTTCTCTGAAGCAGTTAATTCCTGATTTCCAAGTGATTACCACACCTCTAGTTTTAGAATGACATTTAGTGCTCTTTGTCATGAAGTCTGCTACGCCTGCGCATTACTGTAGTCTGGCACTGCTTTCAGTATGCGAGCTCTAGTAGTGCACCAGTTTGGGTTGACACCATGAACATCAAATACAGTTCCTATTTATTTAAGTCCTCTCTGCCTTTTAGAACTAATGACATTACATTATCTGCATCAATTACCACTCCTCCAATTTACGTAGCGAGTTTACTTTGTTACGACACATGCCCGGCCAATTTCAAATACAGTCTATAATGTTATTTTAACGAAGAACATCCTTCGTTTATCAATTACCCAAAGATAATTGCCATCTACTATATAATAATAAACATTACTAAATTTTGCCAACAACTCTACGGGTATCTCAGAGAATTAAGTTACTATATTTCCGAATAATCCTTTGTAGCTTAAAGCGGTAATCACATTGACCTGTCGTCCATTCTTTAGCAAGCAGCCCTTTAAGGACTAGTGTTATCATAATAGTACTTTGTTGCCGATAATGCAGTTATATCTTGTAGAATAGGGCAAATGCAGAAAACAAGCGCTTACTTGTAATTTCATCCGATGGAGTAAATGAACCTGTCGTTGTGTCCAAATCCTTAGGGGTGCTTCAGATATCCGTAATTGGATCATGTTAAGCAAGTTTCTTGAAAGGGATCATTTCTCTCTAGCAGACTTCCCCACTTCTTTTCTGAAGACTCTTCCTTCACCGAACAATCACATTTTTAACAATAGAGTTTTTAATAAGAAGATCTTTAGTGTCATTACCACAGTTTTTGTAGCGCCGAAACTAAAATAAAAATAATTGATTCGGTCTGTGAAAGATGTAGTGGATCTAGATTCTGGACATATCAATTTACCGAGTCTTGGAGAGCGATAAAATGACCGCCGGCCAATGAGGAAAGCAATTAAATTTTTCAAATTTCTCTGATGGATCACTTCTATAGCCATTCTCAACGTAGTTGTTAATCTCCAAACTCAAACCAATTTTATTGGGAAAGCTTTGTTAAAGTCCTCCGATTTCATCTTTTTTGCTGGGAGTGTTCCGTAAAGATACGGAATTACTGAATCTAGAATTTTTAAAGCTTGTATAAACTTCTCTGTAGCAGATTCTATACGATTCTATACTAGAAACTCGCCCAGACGTACGTACGTTATTGAACTGTGGGGTTCAACGAAACGCACCACTCTTCAACGAAGAATTCAATCTCTCTAGTCTAAAATTCTCCGCTCTATCGTTAACGCTCCATTTTACGTTTCAAATCTAACTATCTACAAAGACCTGGAGATTCCGTTTGTAGGTTAGGATGCACGAACTCGCTTTAAAAGTTTTCATCAGAACCTGCACTCTCATTACAATCCTCTTGTCCGCCATTTATCATCTCATCACCTTCCAGATCATCCTTCTAGACGATTAAAACGTCAGTGGCCTTGCGATTTTCTCTCTTTTGAAGAAAGTAGCTAATCCTAGAGGCGACTTAGGGAGTGTTATCACTGGGTAACTTCTCCCCTCAATTAGTGAGTTTGTAGTGGTGTCAGTTATTGTCATTGTTACTTATAGTGTATCTAGCGCTGGTGTAACTTGAATAAATTTAAAAAAATAAAAATAATCCCTAGATCGAAATTTCGGCAAAATAATAAACATAATGACTAAAAGTGGCATTATTCCATCTTCCTCCTAGATTAATGAGTCAGTCACCCAGAAACAATGAACAATACTCATGATAGGGAAGTTAACTCTGCCAGAAGTTCAACAGTAAGAAAAAGATGATGTCGGCTACACAATGGGATCGTTATTATCCGTACTATTGACACCACTGTGTAAATGTTTTAGCGGTCCTTCCATTATGTGCTATATGGGATGTAAATATGAGTGCCGTCCATCCCAGGGCACAGTACTGTTCACATACATTATTTATTGCTGTTGCTTGCTTTCTACCAGACAGTATTCATCTATGTGGCAGAGTGTCCCATATAAAGTTTGGGTTGCTTTTTTAAATTTCTCTAACTACTGGTGAGGATTTGGGCTTATCTAAGTTCTAGAGTCTAGACTGTAGGGAGAGCGTAAAAGGCGAATGCGATATGGCCAATCAATCAACTTGAATATTTATTACAATACCTTCTTCGTTTCCTTAAATTAGTAAATCCTTCGATTCCCCTAATTAAGATTTCAAATAAAAGAACTATCACGGACCGGACAGATCCTTAGTTAGGCCCATATAACTTACCAATTCCTCTAACACTGGATTGTAGATGGCGACCCATTCATCAATGGACCTGATCGCGTTACAGCAAACTTCACTTCCTTTTCATCCTTTATCATAATCCTTTAACTTTCCTCTTCATCCATTCCAGACCAACCCCGTCGTCGATTAAGGCAACAGTGGCCACTCCATCTCTTATATTAACAGTGAAATAGTGTAGAGTCAGCGTAGTGTTCACTGAATTAGAGTGGACTTCCTCTGCTGGGTGGTTTCTGCTTCATCACCATTTATGTCATATTACTTGTCGCTAGAAAAACAGAAGTTGTAAATTTTTGAAATACGATTAGTTGTTACTTAATGTTACTTTATAAGTATTATTTTCTTGATCTAATTTAATATAGGCGAGAGAGGGCACATTTGAACAGAATTTACATTTTCTGTTACAGAGTGCACAGAATCGAATTATTGAACCTTTCAAGTCTTCTTAAAAGATCTATATCAATAAACAACTGATACTTTACGTACATATCTATATTTTTTTAATTTAAAAATGTTGTGTCAAATGTTAATATCTGCCCCACTGGTGGGGTAGCTTTGAACACAATACAAAATAGTAAGAAATGATATTACTTTACTCTGAATCTACCTTCTATCAGTTATTTCTCTCACTACTACATTACTTTCTCTTTTAAACCACTGAAATCTAGTTCAAAAATCAAGAATGACCCAGTTCAGGATGTTGTACCCGAAGTGATGGATTTAGAAAGTTTGAACGAAATATTCGTTTTTTTGCGCTTCTTTTAATGTGGGTTCGGACCACTTTCCCCTTCTCTGCGATTAAACAAAATTATAGTCATAAACTTGAGGGTCGGTAGGGCACATTTAATATAAGAAAATATAATATCAAACACTTTTGGCAAGCAAATAGATTTTTGTAAATACTAGATTTAAGAATACGAATTCCAAATGTTAATATGGGCTAACAATTCTTACTCCTTGTCCACTACAATCTTCACAATAAACTTCCAAAGCTGCAACAAAAATTTTACTTCCACCTTACAAAATATAACATTTCTCAATTCTGACTTTACAAACAATGAAAACGAAGGGAAACTCTGCCAATTATACAACATATGGAGAAAATTACCAATCATAAATGTTTTAAATATTTGGCAGGAAATTAAAAGTGTTCAAATGTGCCCCCTCTCCCCTATTTGTAAATTTTTTATATCGCTTAAAAAAAAGAAAAAGAAAAAAAAGATGGTATAATTCATTAGATAAAACCACGTGTATTAGGGGTTAACATGGCAAGGGCCAGGGCAGAGATTAATGTCCATTAACAGCCCGGTGTATATAAATGCTTTATAATTTGAGTCCATAAATTTCGTTTTTTAATTGTCCACTCTTGATGGAATTACCTCCACCATCTGTCCTCTGTTAAGAAGGGAAATCAAGTAAATTTATAGCTTTTTATTTTTATGTGTCTGTACACTACAATCTGTATTGTTATTTGTTTGTGAAAAATTCTTTTATGAATATGCTTAATGGCAAGTTCCGGTTTATTTTTGTTTGTCATTTTGTTTGGATGTTGCATAAACCTTTTCATTAATCCATTAGCTTACTAAAAGTACAACGCGCTGTGAATTTCGTGGTTTAACAGAGATTTCTTAAGACTTCCAGGGTGATTTCCTGACTTAGTTTGTAGTTACCTACCTACTGTTTATTATTTTAAATTTCCTACCTCTTGCGCGAAAATAATACTGCTTGAGTTTGTTGTGGAAGCTCGAAAAATTTCTTACTCATATTTACCACCTCATTCTGATGTCATATCTCTTTTAACAATACTACTGCTTTATCTACTCTCTATCTACTCTATCTACTATGTAACTTTTGCCCTGTGGAAAATGGAATTCCTCAGGTTAGTATTCTTGGACATTCTCTTCATTTTTTGCATATATCTTAGATCTTCCAATAAAAACCGGATACATCAACCTTCACCTATGCAGACGATATACCTATTCCTCTCTCTACTCATTCTGCCACAGAGTAATCAACGCGCATCTTTCTGCAACACCTAAATTTTCAAGAACACAGTAAATATACTTAATATGTAATATTTCAGACTAGAACTTGTACTCACTACTGGCACACGACATTTATCTCCTGTTTATTGTAATCAGATTGCATTTAAAGTCAACAAAAAACTAAAGAAACGCTTTTACTTGATACCTTGACTACTATACACTAACAAACTAACTAAACGATATGTTTAGCGTAGTTCAGGATCCGCCCAGCTTTAAATCCAGCCGTTTGTAACGAGAGGATACTGCTTATAAACCGGCAGTGCATTGAAAAATGCCCCGGCGCCACTGACCTACAGATTGAAGCGTTTTAAGTTAAAAAAAAAAAATCTTACACTCGTCTAACTAACACAGAGCAACAGATGAGAGTAAGTAAGCAATTATTTTGGAGTTGCAACGCTAGGTGATTAATTTGTGTGGCAGATCTGTGTGGTTCTCTAGAGTTAAATTCTTCCCCTTCCCCCCAAAAATTAACATTATTTGTAATTTACAATACGATCAGTAAATTATTAAAGTGTTGCGTTAAGTCGTGGCTGTCGACAGAAGAGAAACTATCAACGGTGAATCTCTCGCTGGCATTCCGATTGACCCTATTCTTGGAGAAGGACTTAGTTGTAAATTTCAAATAAATATCTCGCAGCCGTCCATTTTTACTTTTCTCAAACCTCTGCAAGATTAAATATAATTTCGTGCAAATTTTTATCTTAGAACTTGATACAAACCATATTTTGCGATCTTAACAGTCCGAAAAAGTGGTTTTCAACAATGGCAGGTAAAATGCTGAAGTCATCAAAACTCAGTGAAACTTGAAGTCGCAAAAAGAACCTTAATTTAAGCCTGATACTTTGGGAAAAGTCGGGCAGACCCTTCACCCAAAAACGTCATTTGAGTATATTCTTCAGATTTTAACTAAGAGTCGCAGGAGTTGTGAAGTGAGGAGTCTATAGAAAATTTGTTGTCCAGAAGTGTAACGGGTTATTTATTCTTATTTTTGTGATTTTTTTTTTCCACCCCGTTAACTACTCAAAGTGTTTCTTTGAAGTTGGTTGACATACTGACCACTCTACGTGAATGTAGACCAATTAATGTAAGCCAACTATCTAGTAAACATTCTACGTGTGGAAAAAAAGCTGTTGATTTAGAATAAGGAGAATTTTCGTATAGAAGGCAGATACTAACTTCAGAACTTTTCAACTTCAACTTCAGTTAGGAGAAGGCAAATATTTAGAAAAGTAATTTACCAAAAACCAGGGCGTTGGCACATATACAGAAGCCATTAACAAGTGTCATTATAAAGGTAATCATGTTGGTGTTTCCACCCCATGACAGACTGGTTAATGGAAAACAATACAGACAAACCAGCAATGAACTGGAATCCCCTCTATCACAACTTTTCACTTACATTCAAATATATTCTTACTTTTATACAGTACTATGTGGCCTTTTGCCCTGTTTTGACCCCTGGGAGGAGGTTAAAAATTCTTTTTCATTGAGTCAGAATAAAAATATTTATTAGTATAAGGTAAACTACTCTCTCGCTTTTTTATCTCGGCGAAAAGACTCCAGTCAGCCAAGCTGGCCTTAGATTTCTACTTCCTAGGAGCCTTTTGCTGCTCAATTTCCCGAAGTTCTGTGTTGTTTAACGGCCCAGACAACCGGTAATGCTTTGGACTCCTGTAACTTCAGGTATTGACGCATCTCAATCAAAATAAAAATCCGATGTGACTGTCAATGATTACAATTTATTTGAAAAACTCTCTTTTAACTTTGACTTTGCTGAATGTATATTAGTTGATGAAGCAGGCCTGCCATAAATTAAGACAGATGGGTGAGTGCCCGACATTAGGCAGCACCCGGGAAGAATGGTTTTCAATTTTAGAATTCAATTTACACCCTTCTCAGTTCCCTGTGAGGTGGAGAAGTTTCAATGTAATCAACAAGAACTCAAAATTAAATGCTATTCATTGTAAAGCGTTGGGACAAAATCTTTCAAAACTTAAAATTCTGTTTTGAAAAATCACATTTCCGATTAATAGATTTTCCTAAAATTTGGAAATCCAGCGAAAATCGTAATATAACTTGGTATTAACATATGTAGCTCTCAGGCAGTAAATTGTCCTGAGCAGTACTGTACTGAAGGAAAACTTAAAAATCCTTTTTAGATTTCCCTTCCAAAAAAATTCCTTGGAAAAGACTGAAATAAAATTTGTATCTTGGAGGTGATAATAGTGAAAAACTTAGAAATTTCATTATCGCTCTTCCCGTTTACAGATTTTATAAAAAAAATATTAGAAACGACGGGAATACTAGATTAGGTTTGATTTATGGCGATTTTTATTTAATGAAATATTCTGATTACATTCTCTCGGATCTCACCAATGTTTGCGTTTAGGGAACCTCAAAATATTTATTTTCTATGAAAAGTTATGTTTCATAAACTTGCTACGACTGCAATTTTTCCTCGTGGCTGAAGTAATAGAAAGTTGTATATATAATGTGTTTGTTTATAACCAAGATTTAAGAAATAACAACTAGATTGTAAAAGAGAAGCGACACTCAAAGCTATTACTTTACTTCTTCACTAGCTTGTCACAGTTATACCCTAACTTGCCCGTTTTCATACATAGGATTTTCCTTTGCTTATAAGGGTAATTGACGGGTTAAAACAGGGCGATGCAGTATCCCAGTGCTGAATAATGTGTATGTAGAGAAAGATTTGGAATAGTGAGACTGAAATTTGGGAGTAAGAAGATGAAGGCGGAAGTCTACTATTTGTATAGTCTCCAATACGTATATTCACGACCTGCTTGGAAGTGCTAAGACCCGTAAACTTTTAGATGAACATCAGCAATGCAGCTTTGCAAAAGATAATAAGAAATGTTTATGTAAAATTTTGTATATTAGAAAAGCTACAAACACATGATTATCAACTGAATTTAAATACCTGCGCACTCCCAGGGTATCCTACAAAGGATAAGGAAAACAGGAAAAGAAGGAGCTACAAAACTCACTTTTGAAGCTCAAAGTACGAGTAGTTAGTCTTGATTTAAAAATTAAGTACCATGCCTGATAAAAGTTTTACTCCGTTATATCTGTGAGATTTGAGTGCTCACGCAGGGAAGAAGAATCGGAGAAGAATATCTAGTAGCGAATTGCGAGATTTCCTGTTTGGAGCACATACCTAGAAGCACAGCAAGGGAAAGAGCCTATGAAGGAGTACAATATCTGTGGTGATATTCGTTCAATGCGGCTGAAATGATTCTTTAAAAGGATGAACCGTAGCAGGTGAACAAAAGTATTGTTGGAATATGTGCCCAAAGAGACTGGAAAAGAAAGTAGTAGGAGATACAGAAGAGAGGATGATAGGAGGAAGATTTTGCGATGAGGTTAGTGGAAAATGGTCGATAGGAATTCAGGATGCAACCTGCATTCCTTTTTATTGTCCATAAAGCTGCAAGAAGGAGGAGGCCTTCAGATTAAAAGAAATAACACCACGCCTTGCACCGACAGCAGTTTAGCTGGGAACTCGTTCTGTGCTATATCTCATCTAATATCGGTTCTTTTATTCACGGACTATATTCCCCGTCAATTCTAATCATAGTTATTGTTATGGCAAGTGACACTTAGTAATTTATTGTTATTGTACAAACACTTGTACCTTTACACAGCACATCACCGAGCTTTAATGATTTCCTTATGGTCGATATTGTCTGTCCCAGGATCTTGCTCGAAGCTACATCGTATTTGGAAATAACGCTAAGCAGACGAATGTTAAATGATGTGGATTTCTGAACAAATTATTAAGGGTTTATATGACAATTAACCAGTTAAGCGTGTTTGACGTGTATACACTTCAAACCAAATCTCTATTTCGGTGCGTTCGACATGTGAAAAAAGTAAAATTGCCTTTAACTATAAAAACTCGAAATTTTAATAAAATACAATAAGAGTATTATTTGGTGGGATGTTTCCTTTATCTTACCAATAGAACTGCCAAGTATTTTATACGGAGGGGATGGTGGGAGTCAGCCAAATGATAAGTGGTTGGTACATGTTTGGTCTTCGCATTAGAGATTGGGAATTACGCACACAAATAGAAGCTCTCAACCCTTGTGCAATGCCGTTTTTACCTTGGATAGAGATTCAGGACCTCAGTACGAGCATGATTTCATTTTGCACAGAATTCAAAGCTCTTTTCTTCCTTGTAAAAGCTCTTGCGTCCCTAGTTAACTAGACAATGCATAACGTGAAGCGGTACAAGATTTTGAATGAGCACAGAATGCTCTGTAATCTCAAGCCCCAGATATTGCAGAAAAAGTCGCTTGCAGTAACTATTACGACGTTATAAACTTTTAGTTGTTTTGCCCTATGTTCGACGTGTATACACGTCATTGTCTGATTTTAATTCCGCACACTATGGGCGGGTTTTTAAAACTAAATTCCACGCTCAACTGGTTAGTTCATTGAAATAACTTTTGTTTAAATCATTGACCACTTTTGGGATTAAAACATTGCTGTGAACACTCACCCGACTTTTAATTACAACTCCATTCTATACATTGTTTAGCAATATTATTTCTAAACTGTTTTGTTATCCAAGTTGCTGAGCCTGCCTGAATTACTTTACGGTAATTGTGACTAAATTTACTTCACATCACCTTGCAGTGATTCTCTCAAAGTCGGAAGTGAAGTTGGTATGTTTTAAAAGAATGTACCTATGTACATCTATCCACCTGTCCACCATCTAATTATCAATAAAATTGGATGCTTATATGTTAATAGAAAGCTTTAATTGGCTAGTCCAGTTTCATGAAAACTTACGAAGCTGTTATCAAAAATTTACTAACTATAAATTCGAAATTCTAGCCATGTCTTTAGCCCCTTTATAAAAAAAAGAGGCGATAAACTGTACATTATTCTAAAGTGGTACTTTAGTAAACTGAGAAAAGTTAAAGAACCTGTAACTTACTTGAAGCATGTACATTGGAATTAGGCCAAGCAAGTGACTCTTATGATGCTTGACGGGCAACTTGCTTATGTCTTCTTCACCTTGATTACATTGTATAAACAACGCTAGCTGTAAGATTACATTAACGCAAAAGAAAATTGGGAAAATAACCTTAGCGTGTAAATAATGCGAATAACAGCCGTTCCGCGACATTCTTTCCTAAATATTGGTTGCCTATCCTTATTATGCCTCATTTACGTTGATGAACTTAAATAACGTTAGAACGTAAGTGCATTCTGATGCCCAAACTTGACATTACGTTCTCCATTTAGAGTAACATTAAATAACGTGAAGTAAGGTAACGCTCAATTTTTATTATAATCGCGCGCTATCATACTCAGATCATCTTTTCTTTTAATCTAAAATACGAGTACATTATCACTTGGCTCTTTTGAATGAATTTTAATATACCATTGTAATGTTTTTCAGTGAGTTCCGGAGTTTATGTAAAATATGTAATGTATAAGCCTAGTTATGTACCGTGACATGTGCTCGTTATGACAAAATGTGTAGCTTAAATGAAATATAAATGACAAGAAACACTTTTAATAAAAGATATAAATAAATGCAGGATTCCGAGAGCAAAATCCATCTGTCACACTCTGTATAAAGCAAATATACCAATTTTTCAACGAAATTAGATCTTAAACAAATTGCTCTGGCAGTTGTATTTCTTTCAAAAGATCGTAATTATTACTCTGTATAAATCTGTTTTCTCGGCAATAATTTGCTCATCGTCCTCTAAATATTAGTTTAGCTCATGTAATTGTATTTGCCGTGCGAGTAATGGTGTTAGTGAAGGACACCAATGGAGTTTAATCTAATCTCCAGTTGATCACATTACTTCTTGTTTCTATCACTGCTACCCAAACACTCCATCCCCTCACAAATCCTTTCCAAACAACAAATCAATCAACAAGTGGGTTCTTTAAATGCTTGATTACATTTCCATCTATACTTCTTTCATTTTATTTTTCTTTCTTTTTTCTAACAACAGTTCTGTCTAAGCTTGCTTATTACATTAAATTATAAAGAGTTTCTCGTTGACAGAAGACGGAAGGGCCAACTTAGTTCAAAATATAAATTCTAAACTTTCATTTTTTTACATAAAATCGTTTGGATAGCTATAGACTTCTGATCTGAGGGCAGTATGGCGGTGGCAAAATTTTGAAAAATCGAAACATAATTTTCGTGGCGTGTCACACATCACAAAGGTAAAGATAAAAAAAATAGAAATATTTATAATTTTTTTAAGTTAATTAATTGTTTAATGCCATTTAAAATAGAAAAAATCAAAATTATGAAACCAATGATTTACATTTAGAGACTTGTTTTACATATTTCATTGACACTTAGCATAGAAAATCAAGTACGAGATATATATAATTGGACAATTCAGAATTAAATTATTAATTATTATTAACGTAAGTAATAATATTATTATTAATAACCAACTCTGGCCGTTGTGAGAGACAAATATTTGAATTATGAATTGTTTTATCTTTGAAGATGCGTGTCACAAAAAATGAGCTCGCGTTTTAGCACTGACACGCGTGTCATAGGTTCGCCATCACTGATCTAGGGGAACATGGAAACTGTGTTTTGCCAAGTAATGTAAGCTGTAAATGGGCTTTAAGCGTAAATGATTCTAAAACTCACTGAATAAAGGCGGTATATCTAGTGGTAGATAGAATACTGTGGTTGTATTTGTATTTAAGATGCGTTAGCTGCATAGATAGTTACTTTAACTTATTTAAAGAATACAATTATATCTAGAAACTTTGCAATTGGAAGTTAAGATCATTTTGAAATTAATATATTTAACCACAAGAATAACATGAGCCGTTTACAATTATGAAATATATGTTTGTAATCTAGATGGACGATTATAACAGCTAGGCGTATCAGTTAATGGTCCTCGTGTTTACATAAGAAGGTTCATTGTCTTTTTTGTGTCGATTATCTTCTGGAAAACCCTAAGGTTGACGAGTCAATATCTTCTGGTTTTTGATCTCAATTATAGGCTCAACAACCCCAAAACACCCACCGTCTAAGTTTTTGTAATTCTTGAGTGTTAAATAGTTTATTTTTTCTATTTCTGAATCCCTTTTCAAATTCTAAGCTTTTAGTTTGATTCTGCTGACAATGAAAATCTAATCATTTCAAATATTTGCATTCTATCGCAAGTAAGGTTGTAAGTGAAAATGATATAAAAAAATATTAATGCGAAAAAATAGCAATTTGAATGCTAAAGCCCATATTATAGATGGGCAGTTTTATAAATTGTGCAGCAAAATGTTATCGCTTAATCCTGTACTCTCTTGTACCCTAAATACGAGTAAAACTTAATGAAAAAAAGCTTCAAACCATGGGAATGAATTTCTCTCAGCGCGATTATCACAACTTGAAATTCAGTTTGGAAACGAAAAGGTAACAAATGACGGTTTTGAACAATAACTGCAGGTGTAAGAGAGAGAAAGACTCAGATGGTGTGGTCACGTAATAGAAGGCGAGAGAACGGTTAGAGTATATTCCCCTGGTTTTGGAAGCAGAAGAAGGAAGTGGAAGGACAGTGTCCGAGAATGCATCTAATGCGGGCATTTGGTGTTAGGAATCCTAAAAAATGAGAAGCTTCTAATTTAAATATAAATATTTTATTGCTAAGAACTCAATTTTCAAGATCTGTAACCCAATCCAAACACACTCTAGATATTCGATCTCACTCCTTACCAATATGTTTGACTCAATATTACACCTTTTATATAGAAGTAGGGGATGAAACAACCTGCAAGGAACAAAAATGTTGCAAAAAGAATCACAGTCTTATTGCTAAGGCCGCTAAACCGTTCCACATTAAATCATTCAAACAATACCATAGTCCGGTGATAACGCAGAAAGAAAATAAGGAAACCCAAGAAATATATTGGAGATGGTTTATTAGACAAAGTTTTCACCTCATTTAATTAAGAACAGACACTAATAACTTATTAATACATATTTAACTATAATCAATTCCAATCAAGGCGACAAAAGGAAAGAGAACGTCATTGCAGCCATCAGATTCTAACCGTATATAAACTCCTCACTTAATATTCAAATCTCCAAACGTATCAGAGCGTCTGATTACGACATATATCCGTGCTTAACTATTAAGTTATTAAGTTAAATACTTAGTTATAAAGTTATGTATATATATGTAATACATAACTAACTGTAATGTATTTTAAAGTTTCACTATTAGGTACGACTACTGCTAATTTAGATTTAAAAAAAAATTCATGATCGACTTCCAACGAATCAAAAGTCCAAAATTTTAATAGAAATAAAAGAAAAGGTCAATAAATTAGTTACATATTATCTTATTAATGCTGAAGTAACAGTCAAGTGGAAGCAATTGTTTGAGAAGTTCTTTCATTATTTTAATGAAAGAAACTATACAAAAGCCGCCCTCTATTTTAGCTTGAAATTTAATCAAGCTTCTCAAAAAAAATACCCTATAATAGCACGCCTTTTTCACTCTCGGTTTAAAATGGCTGAGCACTTAGAGAGCCCTCTTAATGAAAGGATTTTGCATATTTTAGCAGAGTGCAGGATTCCAATGCTTTGCTATATTTCTCTTCAAAACAAGATGTTTTCTCCTCCCATTGTTTCTTTATGAGTAATCTAGCTGCAAGAAAAAAAGAAGTATATTAAAATATTCAATTTTTGATGTTGAGAGAAGTTGTGAATTAAGAAAGACTTCATTAGATATCCAAATCTAATTATTGTTTCAATCTAGCCTCTTTTTTTAAACATTACAGTCAAAGCCGCCGTGTTTCCAGAAATCTTTCTGATTTTTAGTTACATTTCAAGGATAACTAAAACAAAATAGTTTGTGGAAACTTCTAAAGAACTGTTACCACATAATAAACTTCGCTTCCCAACGAAAAATATTGCCAGATTTTAGAATCCAGCAAACTTCTCTAGAGCTGTTATTATGATTCTTTTCTTTTACTGCTTAAATTTTAAAAAAGTTGCAAATAAGAGTTATACTTATCTACGAATTGTATGATTTACCCAATCTTGATCAATAGAGGGCATTTTATTAGATCATCACTCATAATTTGTAAAAGTCAGTGACAACAGAATCAATAGATGCACATTTTACCGGCTTCGTCAAAATAGAAGATGAAGTAAAAAATTAGAATTGATTTTGTATTCACGTCAAAATGTTGTTACGTCTATGATTAAATATCTCAAAAGTCGAAGCAGAGTAGTAGGTATATGCTTTTAGAGAGCTTCATTTACAACCAATTAATTTTTGAAATTGGATTCTGAGGAGAAATTAGAAATTTTATATTATAAATTTTGTGTTAAGGAGGATTTTTTTATTATTTTTTAATGTGTTGTGTTATTTACGTTACTGCCTGTATCAGTTACAACTTGTTATTTTCTCTTATATCCAGACCTAAATCTAAAAGTACAGATTTAAACAATTCGTTATTAAATCTTAGAACCTGCCAGTAAACACCACGTACTTCATTCTGTATTTAGAAACAATAACCTGACGCTGACTATTTTAGAAAAATCATTTAAATTACTATTACCAGTACAGGGAATTAAAAGTTATCTGGAAATATTCCTTTACAGAGAGCAGGCACGATTCAATTCGTCTCTAAAACCTTTTAAGTGGTCTAAGACGCCTAAACTCGAGGGCACATTATATAGAAATGATTAACATCTATCAAGTTTTTAATTCCCAGTGGGAATTTTAACGCGCTGCCTTGCCTCTAACCTTGCATACTAATAAAATTAGTTTTATATCAAAATAACCATAAAATAAACCATTTAAAAGTGCCGTACTAAATTAAGTGAGGAACTATAGTGACGAAAACAAATGTGGGCAGTGGCGAATTCCATGCAACTGTAAAAAGAACACCAATCTAAGCAAGTGCCTGGTACTGTGGTTAATTAATCCAGCATGGAAGTTTAAGAATGACGCTGAATTATTCACATGCAGTGTTTTAATTTTAAATGGTTGTAAAGTACTAGAGAAAAATATAGTCTTCCAGCAAGAAGAATTCTGTTAACCTAGAAGTGATACGTCAGGAAAGAAGATTAGACTTAGAATCTAGATAAGTTGAGAATGAAAAGCAGCGGAGTTTGAAACAATCGTACTATTGGGGCAGATCTCTAGACATTTTTTTAAAATGTGTTTTCCACCTTAAGGGGGCTTAGATAAAGTTAAAATCATGAAGACAGGTTTTTTTTAAGACTACCGTTTTTCAAATCATACTGGGAAACATTTACTTATTACCTAATGGTACAACCCAGGGGTCGGCAACCTATATTAAGTAGAGAGCCATTGCTTCTTAAATAATTTTAATAAATCTTACCAAGAGCAGCAAGGATGATAGTGTAAACAAACTCTGTAGATCATTTGTATTCACAATTTATTATTTTATGATATTCAATAACATTTAAATGTTTTATATACTTATTTTCGCTTATCGCAAAGTAAATAAACAAATAAATAATAACTAAAGCTGTGTTTGAATGAAAATGGCGGCAGTCCTGTATAATGACGTACTGTATTTTAATGTAATTCTATCCAATTTCAAACCAAATCTCATTTAAAATTCTTTTTGAAAAAAATATCTTTACTTTAATAGATGAAATTTTCATTTGTTTCAATAAAATTGAAATATACAATTTATTTTGGACAGGCTGAAGAGCCACAAAATGTGGATAAAAGAGCCGCATGCGGCTCGCAAGCCGCGGGTTGCCGACCCCTGGTATAAGCCATAGTAATAATACAAAAACATTCTATAGAAATTTCATAGACTGATTGTCCTTTGCAATTACTAGGTTAAACCTAATATACAATATGCAGTTCCGCCTAATGGAGGAAATTAAGCGCATCTGAACATTTAATGAAAATGTCCAACGCTAATGCATCCATTTCCCTAGACTTATCTCCTAGATCAGCCCTCGATTCACACACATATTAACGTTTTAAGGAAGTATTTGTGATTTGTGGACAAATATACGCTTATCGGCCAATGACTGCAGAAAGATTTCTGTATAACGGTGAAATTACTAATTTAGTTTTTTCATTTAATATTTTTTTACATTTGCTGTTCAAAAGCGTGCTGTACCAAAAGTTTGTAGAGTTCCAATTCAATGTTCCAAACTTAAATTTTAGATTTATATGTTTTTAACAAGTTCATGAAGTTTAAAAGAAATCACAGGATTCGTTTTAGAGCCTCAAATGCTGAAAAATCTTCAGTTTAGTGGCACTTCTGCATGACCTAAACCTTTTAATGGGGGCGTTACTCGTGGGCATCTAAGCGAAATATCAAATATTTAACTTCCTGCTATTTTTTGCTTATTGAAACCCGATGACTGTAGACAAACACACCCACACACGTAAAAAGGGACGTTAAGTTGCTAATGAGAATGAGCCTATTCAAAATATTTTTCTCAAAAAAAGAAAATATTAAAAGCATGGTTAGGTCTGCGGAGCTGAATAATTAAATGATATAGAAGTTGAGTCAGCGAGTGTAATATGAAATGGAAACAAAGTTGAAGTCGAATGTTTTACACGAAACTGTTAAACCAATTAATCAACCTCTGTGGTCGGATGAAGTCTGAAATCAGCCAGGGATGTAAAAAAACCTGCTGACGGATAAAATCAGCGACCTAATAGAAGTAATGTTGGTATTTATTTGTTTCCCAAGCATTACAACTGCTATTCAATAACACTGTTTGATTCACAGGCCATTTTTTAATACTGTGTTAATTCTTAACAATTTAGATTTTTAAACATTTTTGCTCTCTTGAAGATGAAAAGAATATTAAACTCTCGGAAAACCATTATCTTGTTTAATTAGAATTCTTAGAGTAAAGTATTCTAGCTAAGATGAGACGAGGAAGCATTAATCTCAAGCCAGATATTAAAGATGAGTTTTGTTCTCCGGCCGCCTACTCAGTATTAGCCGACATTCTTCTGGGAAATATGGTGAACCGTTGTTCTCTTTATTTTACTTCTATTTTTAACATGAAATTCTTCATAAAAGTAGCATATTAAACATTTTGAAATTTTTTTAGTTTATTTTAGAAAAGTACTCTTTGTAAATTCTGCTATTGCTCCATTATTGTTATCTACCCTTAAGTGTGGCGCATTCTCCGTTAGGATATTGTAAAGTTTTTGTCCTTTTACTAAAAACTTCACAACTACAACTAGTGCCTGCCACTAGTTAATTTAATTTATGTGGGTTCGATAAATAATAAAACTCGCTAAATTTGTAAGTAATAACCTGATTTATTAACACATTACCTTTACTCACATTAACATTTACTAGCAACTAACGCTATTCATTACAGTCACCATTTACAACAGTCACAACAGTTTACTGTTACTTACTCACTACGTAACGCCACAAAACTGTTCCACGACTGACCACTGGTCCGCACTACACCGAATTGCGCTAGACTCAACCGCACTAACAAAGCTCTACTCACTAACTGACTAACCGCCTAACTGGCTGAATTTGAAGCACTCCGCAACACTGACTCTCTCAAACTGTCACTTCCAAAGTGTCTCTCCAAACTAACTTTCCAAGACTCACTAACTCGAAGACTAACTTTCCAAGACTGACTCAAAACTCACTCAAAAACTAACTTCTCCAGCTGTGTCTGCCTCCTTTTAACTGCGGCTGCCCCACTCCGTCTGTGTCACGCCCACCGGCCGGTCACTGGCTGAGGAAAACACATACTGCCACCACCCCAACTGGGGCCGCCCTCTTCCAACTCTCTGTCTCACTCCAACTCCGTCTGTCTCACTCCAACCTGCCGCTCATTGGCTGGAAAACACATACTGCCACCACCTCAGCTGGGGCCGCCCTCCTCCAACACTCTGTCTCACTCCAACTCCGTCTGTCTCACTCCTACCTGTCAATCACTGGCTGGGGAAAACACATACTGCCACCACCCCAACTGAGGCCTTTCTCTTAGCTGGCTTTTACACAGGGGTGGACCGTTACAGGCTACGGTCACTAAACTCCCGAAACAATCTAGCCCCTTTCTTCTCCGGCTCAGGTAGAGACCGGCCTTTTGTTTACACAGTGGCGGCCTGTTACCGACTTTTGTCGCTCAACCCCTAGAACAATCTAGGCCTTTCTTTTCTGCCCAGGTCAACTTCGTTACAATATCATTCACAAAGAATTTGTCTAATTTGGAAGAACAATTTTATCAGCACAGTAACAGCACTTTGAATCTAGTCTAAGCAGCTGCAACTAAAACTGAAAATGCGGTTAGATCCGTACTGCTGGATTTGATTTTATCCTTCATAGAACGCACGTTTATTGGATCCCTGAACGTTTTCGAACTTACATCCATCATTAGAGAGGGATAGATTGAATTTTGAAAGTTGCTATTTATATAAATCTCACTGATCCAACCAATTTTATTTAACCTATTCCTATCCAGTATTACAGAAACTGCAGTCACAAAAATACGAAACCTATTCAGGTTTTTCAAAACAAAGTATTTAGGATAATAACTAATGCGTCCTGGTTTATCAGAAATGTTTATCAGCTCCACAGAGAAGTATATGTACCAACAACTGACGGAACCAATTCCGTAGAGTGGCTCCAAAGTTTAACTATGTTCAGCCATCCCTATAATTTTGCCCCTTGGTTTAATAACATTGCAAAGAAGGTTAAACGTCTAGACTAGTGCAGGTCGTTTTAAAACATTACTGTATGTAGAATTCATTTCTGTTTTACAAGTTCAGTTAATATGTAGCGCTAAGCTCAGTCTAGTAGAGAAACTGTGCGCTATTAGATTCCAAGGCTTATAAATAAATAAAATAATTTAAAAAACAAAAATTGTACAACTACGTAATGCAACAAGATCTCCTAAGTTAGGTAGCGATGGTTGTACTGGAATTGTAGATTTACTGATGAATCAGCATACATGGACAAATAGTAAGAACCTGAGGAACTCAAAACTAGTACCGGCAAAAACCCAATTTATAAATAGTTAACTATATCATAAAGAATTATCTTATAGCCGTACAGGATATAAAAACCAACTTCCTCGCTAGATAAACTTGTTATAGTCTGGTGAGTAGGAATAGAGTAAATAAATACAGCAACACGTGTCGCCAGATGCAGCTCGAGTTGTCTCTAAGAGAGAGGAAGGGTGCATTTACAGCTCTGTACTAAGGCAACTGGTTAGATTGCACCAGCAACAGGCGAGCATTTTGTTGCTCAAGATTCCCATGTTTACATTCTGTATTTTAGGCACAACTTTACTTCTTCCTAAATATTGAGCTGTGAAAGTGTAAACTGCTAATCTGAAGTAGCGCTTTAAAGAGAATCGTTTCTTCCACCTTCACCCTAAACTACCCAAAATTAAATTTAAAATAAAAACTGAAAATCTATTTCATTTTTTAATTATCTTGCGTTTATTTGGGTGGGGATAATACGGACTTCTAAAATACAATTACTTTATTTTTTTATTTTTAACAGTTTCACCGTATCACTTATTATAACTTTTTTTTATTATATTTTTTTTTCTGTAATTTAATATTTAATATTTTTTTTGTGCCTCTATTTTTCCTGTTGGTTATCTTTGTTCCCCAAACAGCTTGAAATGAGCAAAAAAGAAATAATTAGTGATAAAAAAAAAAAATTAAAGTAATAGTAAAGTGTTGCTATACATCAACTATCGACCACATGTGGTGGCCATACTTAACTATAATCTTCTCATATAAACAATTAAATAAAATCCAAGGCCTAGACCGGGAATCGAACCCAGTAGTATCACAATACATCCTTAGCTTTGCGGGCTACGCCTCTAACTGCTCGGTTAATGTGGCACCTAAAATAAATGAAATCAATGATAATTATTCTATTGCTCCATGAGAAGTACTGACTGTCATTTATTTTTACTATCTCTCCTCCTTCTCTAAACTAATTAAGGAAAATAATGCGTTGATTTCAAATTTTTGATTTCCAGTTTTAACTGGCAAATAACCGTTTAAAGGTCCTAAGAGTCGGAAAAAGTGGTTAACGAAGTGCACATATTGTACTTATGGTCGCTAAGGTCATTTTCGGGAGGCTAGGCTTTCCATTTCAGTGCACGGTTCTTTTGTTTTTTATTACAAAGGTTGATTAATGGTTTCACTAAATACCGAGTTTGTAGGAAATGCCAAAATTAGTTGAATTCCACTTTACAAAATGGATTTTCAACTTTTAAAAAGATTTGTTCGAATCAGGGAATACCGGAGGCGGATTTAGGTTTCCTCCAAAGTGCCATTTTGGGATCTCTCAGATCCCAGATCTCTCTAACCTTTAACTTTCTTATTTTAAGACAATATACTTTAAAAATTGACTATTGGTACATCTAAAAGAGTTTTCAATGAATTAAACAACTTGATAACTAACATTGGTGAGTGCTCGTGAGCACGTTTTCTTGTAAAACAAACGTAATTTCTCGTACGAAGATAAAAGGAATCCTGGAAAATGATATACCGTTTGAAAGCCCATTAAACAAGGAAACTTTTATAAAAAGAGCCAGCACCTAGGTCTGATAATGATCACGTAAGGGCCTAATAAGTTTTCTTAAAAATTTCGATTACTTTTATTTTTCCAGCATTCGGTGGAAGATTGAGGCTGTTTGGAGAATAAATTATGCTTTGAAATGGTGTCAATTTTTAGGAAATTTGTCTTCTTTCTAACCATGTCATCAGAATCGAATTCGGACTAAAACTTTTTGAGTAATAACATTTTTATTGGAAAAAAAGTAATGATTTTTTTAAAAAAAATTAAAGTGACGTCACTCAAGAACAGTGGAAAATATGAAGTTGTCCAATACGTCATTGAACTCCACTTTAGATGTACTATACACAGTAGGCCTATGGACAATACTTACTGGTTCACCCTGTATAGAATTGAGTATAGTGTATTGAATTAAGACATCAGAACATTTATATAAATGTACGTACGTCTGATATACATACTGGGGAGGCTACAATATGACATTAGAGTAAGTACATAACAGAACGGTCGTGAGAGTGCAATCTACGTAAGTAAGCGACTCCTGTCAGAGAAATATTGACGTAGCGTCTGTACAAGGAGGACGCTACCCGAACGCTGATAACTGTTCCTTCCTTCGAGATATGCTCGCTCATCATTATCACTTCCCCATTTCTTATTTCCTGCACATAACCTTATTTATTTCTACTACAAAGTTTACGATACTGGAATATGTAAGCGATATTTACTCTTATAGATTTTGCTAAAGATCCTAGAAGAACGCATAATCGAATTTTCTGCAGTAAAGATTCCACATTATAGACTCATATTTATATAATTGGTTCACTAAGTTCAAAGAGAATCTTTTAATTGGGAGCCATTTTCGTGGAAATCTTTAAAAAAAAGTCACTAAAATGGTACTTTTGTAATTTCGGTGGAGCGATTTGAACCGAAATCTTACTGTCGCATTCTCTGATAGCTAAAGCGAAATATTAAATTTCTATTTTCTGCGATTTTTCATTTACCCTACTGATGAATCGCACTGAACGTAATATGAAATGTAGCATCTTTGATTTTATCCATCGTGGCATGCATATTCCTGATTGGTTTCGAACTTCCATGTATCATTAGAGGTAAATTAATCAGTTCGAGGTATAGATTTAGACTTCAGTTATGCTTCTGTCTCGCACTACACTTACTGACCTTTTTTTTAAAAAAATATAAATCATGTAAATTGTAGTCATTATTAATGGAAACCACATTTTCAATGCAAATGGCACCCCAATCCCTAAATTCAAATTGATTTAAACAGTTATATTTTCAGTGGGGCTTAAGAAAAGCACACAAGCTTTAATATTCTCTTAAAAATTAAGTTCTATCCTCACCTGCATCTTTTTTTTTTTATCCGAGCAGAAGTTACAAGATAAACACTTCAGAAAATACTTCCTGAATAAGTAATTATTAATGAATTATTAAATTTACTTATTTAGAGACCGACTCGAACAACAAATTGAACTTAAAACAGCTCTTAAAACACCCCAACAGCTAGATGATGCTGTTGACAACTTCGCTGCTGCCATACAGCAAAGCATATGGCAAGCGACTTCATACTGTACAACTACACGGACAGAACGTTTGCCTTATAACTTACCTATCCTACTTCGCACTCTTATAACTAAAAAGCGACGAGCAAGATCTCTTTGGCAGCGAACTAGGTATCCTTCCCACAAACAAAATTTCAATCATCTTGCAAGACAGCTTAAAAACGAACTTCAAAAATACTATAACACCCAATACGCTAACTATACAAAATCTCTTACCACTGACGACAACTCACTCTGGACTGTCGCCCGACGAATGTTAAAATTTCAACAAACCTCCTCCCCTCTCCGTTCTGCTGACAACTCCTGGGCCAAATCTGATCAAGAAAAAGCTGACTTACTTGCAGCTCACCTCTCTTCCGTCTTCACCCCACATCCTGACACCCAAAATCTACAACACACCCAAGACGTCAATTTTACTAATAAATATCAAATTAAATTCGAACTAAGCGAGAAATTCTCAATTATTTTGGGAATTTCATTTCAATAAATAACTCGGGAAAATAATGGAACTAACAGTTGCGTTTTCAATTAGGAACATGGAACTTGGTTAAAAACTAAATCATAACTTTATCCAGAAAACCTGCGTTAATTAAAACGGTCGTCTGACATTGTATAAAGTAAATAAATGATTTACAAAACTTTATTTACAGAAGCATATACTGTGACGTAACGTCGAAAAATAGGCTAATCAGTCAAAAATGGTCACAATAATAATAAATTTAATAATAATGATAATAAGAGTGTTAATAATAATAATAATAACAAAGAAGAGCAAGAAGAGCTTCAAACAAGTGCAGTGGTGGGAATGTGGTAGTGGCGAGAGGGGTAATGCAGTCGGAGAGGGGTGTGGAGCAGTCTGGAGTACGTCAGTGCTGGAGGGAGAGTGAGACAGAGAGCGTCTTAGCTGCGGAAAAGAGCAGAACTAATTGAGCTAATCGGCCGACCCGCTTCTTCTAAACGTTCCACTCTACACCGAGAGACAGAAACCGCTGGCTCGAGCCACGAATTACCAGGAACCATCGGCAGAACCAGGTGACCGTGCCGCCCCCAACAGGTACTGAGTGTGGTGTGGTTCCTCCCTCCTCGTCAAGCCACCAGGACTGGCAGGGCAAATTAATCGCCAAACCCGAACAATTATTAACCTAACCCCCCCCCGTGCACTAGATTATTTTGTGTTTCGTATATTACACATTAAGAATAAATATTTTATTTCAGTTATTAACAAAACAGATCAATGTATATATATTTTAGGTAAATTAGGTGAAGGATCCTTTTATTTTTGTTTAATATTATTCTAATCTTTGTTTTGTAAAGTAAAAATAAGGTTGTACACATCCTAGACTTGTTATTTATTCCCCTCATTGTAATTATTGTTATTGTGATTATTCGGTGTTCTCGGAAGTTCCTTGCCCTAATCTGACCACATCAGCGGAACCGCGTCTACTAGACGACCCTACCATTGGTAGTGTCACAAAATGGCGCCCAACGTGGGGCCGACACTGCTCTTCATTAAAACTTGAAACATTAATAAATAAACAAAAATCGGTTTCTTCCTCATAATGATGTCATGATGTCATGGTATTTAATGACTAATTTTAATGTAAATGAGGAATTGAAATCAGCAGAAGGTAAATGTAATGAGTTTGTAAGAGCATTGTCGGTCCGAATAGTTAGTTACAACTTCATAGTATACGCTGGTTGATGTTGGTGGGATGTACTTTGGTCACATGAAACTCGGGCGTATTGAAACTCTAAATAAAGAAATATATACGAACAATTATTATTGTTGTTGTCAATAACCCGACGAGTGTTTATGTGGATATTTGTTTTGCTGTCCGTACTTATTCACAATACTTTATCCATTCCTTGTGAATGAAATAGATTATTTTATTCAGTGATTTACACTCAGCAATTTGTTTTTATTCATGACCTGTTGCTTAGTGCTAAGCTAGCTCTACTTGGCCTCGTAATTAAAAATAAGGAAATAAATAAAATAAAAAATAAAATAAATAAGTAAAGAAGAATAAATAGAGTTAAATAAATACAAATAAATATTAAGAAATAAAACAAAAAACAAAAGGAAAGAAAGAAACAAAAATTAGATAAGAGAACAGATTGCTTCGGTGCTGAATTTGAATTGGCCGCTCCTCAGTGTTGCCAACACACTACTGGAGATACGAAATTCCCTGACCTTCCTCTTAACATATATTTTTTTCCCTTAGTTGTATTTTTCTCAATTGGTATTTTCCTTAATATATATTTTTCTTTTCTCTTAATATATCTTTTCCCCCTTCCCTTCCTCTTCAAAAAAAAAATTAAAAATAAAGATAATAGAAAAAAAATTTCCCTTATACTTCAGTAAGTAAATTAGAGCAGGTATGGAGCTTGACGGTGGTGAAGCTGAGGCGGGAGACCAGGCAGGCACTAAAGGTAAGAATGTGGGATGGATCTATGAATTAAAAAAGGAATCCTTGCAAAGCGCGTGTCGTAAGTTTGGGATTGGTGCGGAAGGAACGGTTCAGGAAATGAGAGCGCGTTTAAGCGAGTGTTTAAGTGAAGATCGTTTCCGAACGGGGTGGAACCCAGCCTCTGGACCTGAAGATCGAGGGTCTGAGATATTACCACCCAAGGTGGAACCCCCTACAACAGTATTAGTAGGACCTGCCCCCATGCAGATCGTAAGAAAATGGGATCTCCTTTACGATAATTCCCCTCGCCTAAGCGCGGATGAGTTTTTGTTAAGGCTTGAAGAAAATTGCATCGCGTACAATCTTTCTCGCGGCCAATTGCTTAGTTGTTTACCGGGACTGTTAGGGGGACTTCCTCTACAATGGTATCGTCTCAATCGTCCGTTGTGGAGTTCTTGGGACTCTTTTGTGAGGAATTTTCGAGAGATGTATATTTCGGCCGATTACCAGGATCAACTGGAAGAAGAAATTCGGAAAAGAACACAGGGGATAAACGAAAGACTAGGGGATTTTGTGGTGGCCCTGTGCACCCTACTTAGTAAATTAGACCCACCTCCAGATGAAAGAACTCAGCTTAAGTGGATATTTAGAAATATCCATCCGGATTACATGACATATATTAGAAAAGGTGACGCCTACAGCATCCCTCGGTTGCTAGAACTGGGGCAGGAGTATGAACTTCTCCAAGACAGGCGCCGGAATTACCGACCTCCACCCCCCAAAAGTAAGTCCCTAATTCCCGAGTTAGCATGTACCACTGCCACTCTCGATACTGTGGAGGCGACACCTAAGCGGGATGAACCACCTATCAGGCGGGCTCCCTTCTCTAGGGAAGAGAAAACAGAGCCTACGCCCCTCACACTGCGGCGCTGCTGGAACTGCAGAGAAGTGGGTCACTACTTTGAACATTGTCCTAAATCTAATAGACGCTTCTGCCGGAATTGTGGCAATCAGAAAGCGTCCACAGAAGATTGTTCCAGATGCAAGTCGGGAAACGGAAGCGGGAGGCGATGAAGAGGGTCCGTAACCGCCCCCCGAACCTATCTGATAATGGACCACTTGCTTGCCCTATTACTAGCAAAAGCGAACGGTGGCATTTAAGGGTACAAGTGGGTAATGTCTGGGTGCTAGGGTTGGTAGATACTGGTTCAAGTATGTCCTTTATATCCCCGTCCGAGGTACCTTCCAGTATGAACATCCAGCACGTTACCACTACTCAAGTTCGTCTAGCCAACGGTTGTCAAGAGTTAGTGAATAAATCCGTAGACTGTTCACTGACCATTGGGAAGAGCACTAAACTGACCACTCTCTATCTATTACCAGGTTTATCAAGCCAAATTATCATTGGAATAGATCTTATAAAAGAGTTTGACTTGATCATATTTGCCAGCCAGGATAAATATTCCTTTGGAAGTAATCCCAAGGTGACCTTTAAGTTTGACCAACTCCCGACCGAAGACGTTGCAGGCTTAGGAGGTATACAGGCCCTAAGTAGATCCCAAGAACAAACCCTCGAAGCCGTAGTAGGGAAAGCCCTGAACCAAGACTGCGGCAAACGAGCAGTGCAAATTGCACATAAAATCGAAATTTTAAGTTCTGAGCCTATTAGGCAGCGCCCTTATCCGGTATCGCCCAAAATATTGACTGCTATTAACGCCGAAGTCGATCGTCTCCTAGAAGCCGGAGTCATAGAACGGTCAAGGAGCCCTTGGTGTTCGCCCGTAGTTATGGTCAAAAAGCCAGACGGGTCACTTAGATTTTGTATTGACTTCCGGAAAGTGAATGCCATTACGCAGAAGGACGCATATCCGTTACCCAATATGACTAGCTTACTTGATGGGCTACAGAGAACTCAGTACTTATCTAAAATAGACCTTAAGGAGGCATATCTCCAGATACCACTAGCCAAGGAAAGTAAAGAGCTCACAGCATTTAGTGTCCCTGGCAAGGGCCACTACCAGTTCACCCGGATGCCGTTTGGGCTGACTAATGCTCCAGCTACTTTCCAAAGACTAATGGATAACATCATTGACCCGAGTATGGCCCCTTATTGCTTTGCTTACCTCGATGATATCCTGGTAGCTACCCCGGACTTCCCTCTCCATGTACAGTACCTGACCCAGGTATTAACCCGTTTACGAGAAGCTGGCCTTCAAGTAAATCAAGAAAAATGTGAATTCGGGTGTCGAGAGTTGCGGTACCTTGGATTCGTGGTGGACGAAAATGGTATGCGTACGGACCCGGAGAAGACCTCTTGCCTCCGAGACCTTTCACCACCTAAAACGGTTCGCGCCCTTAGGAGATTCTTGGGCATATGCTCTTGGTATCGTCGGTTTGTACCAGACATGGCCACAGTGGCAGATCCTCTAAATAAACTATTACGGAAGAATCGTAAATGGTCTTGGGGGGCAGAGCAAGAGAGGGCGTTCCAGGAGCTCAAAACCAAACTTACAACTGCACCACTGTTAGCTCGGCCACAGTTCGATCATCCGTTCCAGCTACAAACGGACGCAAGCAGTACGGGGTTGGGAGCGGTGCTATCCCAAGTCATTGAAGGCTGCGAATACGTCATTGCCTACGCTAGTCGCACGCTAACTTCCGCGGAGAGGAAATTCTCCGTAACTGAGCAAGAGTGCCTTGCTGTAGTCTGGGCGGTCCGTAAATTTCGCCCTTATTTAGAGGGGTATCGCTTTACCGTGATTACGGACCATAGTAGCCTTCGATGGCTCCATAACCTGCGAAAACCCACAGGGCGCCTGGCTAGATGGGCATTAGAGTTACAGGAGTGGGACTTACAACTTCAATACCGGCCCGGTGCGTCGCACCATGTCCCGGATGCCTTATCGCGGCTGACCGAGGACCAGTCACCGGATGACGAAGTGCATTCCGTACAAGGAGAAGGAATGCGACGAATTTTTGAAGCAGAAGTCGCAGTAGTGGAAGATACCCAATCCCACACGGATGACCCGTGGTACCGCAATAAATTAAAGGGGGTGACAGACAGACCGGATGACCACCCGGATTGGCGCATTGTGGGTGGTGAGCTATATATTCACCGGCATAATCCTAAGTATGAGCAACTCGAAACAGAGGGCAGATGGAAACTGGTGGTGCCAAAAGGTAGGCGGGAAGAAATACTGATGGAAAATCATGACCGACCGGAGTGTGGCCATCTGGGGACGCACAAAACCTACCATCGTATTTCAGGTGCTTACTTCTGGCCGGGGATGTTTCGTGATGTCTACAGTTACGTTAAGCGCTGTCAGGACTGCCAACGTAATAAGTATGACCAGCAGGCTCCAGCAGGGTTTATGGGCCCCCGAAAGATAGTGGGACCCTGGGAAGTAATCGCCACTGACTTGATGGGCCCTTACCCTCGAACTAGCGCGGGCCATCAGTACATTCTCGTTTTCCAGGATCAGTTTACGAAATGGGTGGAAATAATACCTCTTAGATCAGCCACAGCTAAGGTCATCGCAGACCAGGTCCGAAAAGTAGTCTACCGTTGGGGAGCACCACACGCAATGTTGTCAGATCGGGGCACGCCGTTCCTCAATAAAACATTACAGGAGCTATCGGGGACTTACGGCTTCCGGTGGGATAGCACCTGTCCGTACCACCCACAGGCGAACTTCGTGGAGCGCACGAACCGTACCATTAAGCCCATGCTTACGACATTCGTGAGTGAGAATCACAAGGATTGGGATAAGTACCTGCCTGAATTCATGTACGCCCTAAATTCAGCCACTCAAGAGTCTACGGGGTTTACCCCGGCTCTATTGAATTTAGGGCGGGAGCTGCCTCAACCTGATTCCTGGAGGGAAAGAGTTTCTCAAACGCTCCCGAAAAGGACAGAGACCCCCCAAGAATGGGCGCGGAGGTTCGAGATACTGGACCAGGTGCGTGCCAAAGCGGAGGAGAATTTACTAAAGGCTAGCCAACGCCAAAGCAACCGGTATAACCTCAGGCGGAGGGCAGTCACCTTCCAGGTAGGAGAACTGGTCCTAAAGAAAACTCATACCCTATCATCCGCAGCTAAACATTATAGCGCGAAGTTGGCCCCGCGTTACGAGGGTCCGTTACGGGTGACCGGGGTGCACTCGCCAACTGTCTACCAGCTGTCAACGTTAAAAGGGAAAGATACCGGCTCTTGGCACGTCTCAGAATTGAAAAAATACAATGAACGCAAGGGGGTTCCGACTCCGTAATACTGTATTAATGTAAGGGAACCAGTTGAAGGACCGGACCAACTAAGTTGTCCCGGTCTTAGGCGGGAGGTGTGACGTAACGTCGAAAAATAGGCTAATCAGTCAAAAATGGTCACAATAATAATAAATTTAATAATAATGATAATAAGAGTGTTAATAATAATAATAATAACAAAGAAGAGCAAGAAGAGCTTCAAACAAGTGCAGTGGTGGGAATGTGGTAGTGGCGAGAGGGGTAATGCAGTCGGAGAGGGGTGTGGAGCAGTCTGGAGTACGTCAGTGCTGGAGGGAGAGTGAGACAGAGAGCGTCTTAGCTGCGGAAAAGAGCAGAACTAATTGAGCTAATCGGCCGACCCGCTTCTTCTAAACGTTCCACTCTACACCGAGAGACAGAAACCGCTGGCTCGAGCCACGAATTACCAGGAACCATCGGCAGAACCAGGTGACCGTGCCGCCCCCAACAGGTACTGAGTGTGGTGTGGTTCCTCCCTCCTCGTCAAGCCACCAGGACTGGCAGGGCAAATTAATCGCCAAACCCGAACAATTATTAACCTAACCCCCCCCCGTGCACTAGATTATTTTGTGTTTCGTATATTACACATTAAGAATAAATATTTTATTTCAGTTATTAACAAAACAGATCAATGTATATATATTTTAGGTAAATTAGGTGAAGGATCCTTTTATTTTTGTTTAATATTATTCTAATCTTTGTTTTGTAAAGTAAAAATAAGGTTGTACACATCCTAGACTTGTTATTTATTCCCCTCATTGTAATTATTGTTATTGTGATTATTCGGTGTTCTCGGAAGTTCCTTGCCCTAATCTGACCACATCAGCGGAACCGCGTCTACTAGACGACCCTACCATTGGTAGTGTCACAATACATAAAGCTTAAAAAAAGAAAAAATGTACAAATAGTGGATGTATAAAAAAATAAAAAAAGGTTTTCCACGTTAAAGCCATGAACTAATGCCGCCATTTTTATTAACTAGTTTGAAAACAAAATTCATCTTTCGTTTTTCCGTTTATTTCATTTATAATAATAGAGAAAAGTAATCGCCTCTTTTTCAGACGAAGCTTAAAGTTCAACTACAAATTAGGTGTCGATAGACAGAGACGATAGCACATACTTTTCAAAGACACACATAGTCTTTGGATGCATTCTGTTCGGACAAAACATAAAACTAATTGAGTGCGAACACTCGTAAGACTTTTACTTGCATTTCTCTGGTACTAACTTATTCAGTTTCCCCAGATAGTACACAGATATCTATTTTGAAATAGCACATTAGAGGCTACGTAGCATTAATGTAATGGTATATTGAATTTTCATACAAACTGGTGTTTTTCTGTTGATTAGAACTAAGCGGTTCTATAAATTTAATCGTAGGATTATAATGAATAGGCTAAATTCCGCACTAGGAAGAAAAGTTTCAATTTTCCGCGCTTGTCGCACAAATACATATGGCTTAAAACATCTTTCATGGAGTATCTGAATTCCGGAATAAACTAACTTCAATATAAAACCAGGTTTTATTTAAGTGGTTCATACATTTGGTTGGTATTAGTTTGTAATACAGTTGGCGTTGTCTTCCCTTGTCTCGCCTGTATTATTAATTCTGTAACGTAAGCCACTTAAACTAGATCCCTATCTAATGAGATATACCGCAAATTTTGTCATTTAATCATGTAAATAGAGCTTTGAAATGTATTTCAATTTAACATAAATTTGTGCTAAAGTTTCTGTGTTCTCTGCTCACTTTACTAACTGTTCTTACTTTAAGCAATCAGTGGTTATTCATGTATTCACTTTTGTGTGATTTTTGACTCAGTACCGCAAATATCAGTTTTCCCTGGCTAAAGTGCCAGTTGAGTCGGCAAAATTCGTTTTTTTTATTTGCTTTAAATTGAACGTGATTTATTTAGTGTTATATGAAATTTTCATTTTACTAAATGAATTATTCACTTATCCCAAAAAAACGGCTCTAATTTTTGTTCTTTACACTTTGTACACCCACTGATCACGTTCACGTCTAGGTATAACTTTTTCTTTGTAACAACTCCTTAGAGAGGAATTTCTTAAGGTTGTGGGAGAGTGGTGGCATTTTCCTGCAATTTGGGGTCCACCTCTGCATATTTCTCACGGTTTAAATCAGATTTCAAAGCAGAGATATTGTAAAACGTTATTTCTCTATTTCTGCCTTTCACTTGTACCAGAAAGTTTTTTCAACTCCTCAAGTTCAAATCCTCGATCCATTCCCGTAACACCAGATCTCGCTCATCCGATCTCTATATTCCCTCTCACCGTACCTCATCCTTTGACAAGTCCTTCCTAATACGTGCTAGCTCTCTTTGGAACTCCTTGCAAATCTCTGTCCCCCATGCTCCTACCCTATCTATCTTTAAATCCCGTCTATTCAGTTATCTCCTTTCTATTCAGCTTCCTCCGAAATTCTAATTGTTTTAATTTATTTCTTTAATTTCTGCTGTTATTTTTATTTTCACTTTTTATAAGTACTTATTTATTTATTTATTTTCTGTTTAATCACAGGCCAAACTGTTAAGGCCTCTATTTGTACCTGTATTTATTCTTAGGGGACAATTGTCCCAGAATAATAAATTTATTTTCTATTCTATTCTAAAGTATTACGGTCGCTTCACGTTTCCTAAATTACAATTTTTACTAGAAATCGCACGTAAACTCCTACACCTTCACGTTTTTCGTTCGGTTCGTTGGGTTGTCGATGTAATCAAAATGCTGTTTTGATAAGTTAAAACGTTGCTGTATTTTACACATTCAGATATTTCTTAGGTTCCTGGATGGATTTCTTGCTGGAGAGGATAAGACATAGCAGCCTCATACTATTCTTTTCTTTTTTTTGATAATTTTTTTGAGAAGGAAGAGGAGGAGGCTCCTTTCATTGATCACTGGCTGCTGCTTGGGTTGCGAGAAGATCAGATTCAAAGTCTCTGGCTAGATAGCTGGGTTGAAGAATTTAGGGTATTCTTCCATAAGGATTCCATCCGAATCGTCCATTATTGCTCGGATTGGCTTACTTTGGCATTTGGCTTGGCATACCTTGAATATTCTTCTTGAGATGTTACTTTTCAAATATCTTTTCGTAAGTACTAGGAATCGCTTTGTGATTGTTGTGATTCTTTTAAGGCCGAAATCAGATTCGGCCGAAGGTGTATTTTCTTCTTGATTCCATGACATTCCAAATCGTTTTCTAAAGTAACGAGAATTCTTAAATGCTTAATTATTGAAAATAGTAAATTGTTGTTCATTCTTTTTGGTGACTGATTCATAGTTTCAATAGGATGAAAAAATAAACGCCATTTCAGTCGAGTAAAATTTATTTTGCCGAGCTTTCGACCTAGGGACTAGGTCATCTTCAGGGCTGTGGAACATATTTACAGATTGTTAACAATGATTCTATTAAAATGAATATGTAAAATAAAAACGAAATTTACAGAAATTATTTACCTAGTTTATAAAGTAATACTATTACATTTCAGGGTTGGTGTGTCTTCTGTCTTGTCTGTTCATGGACTGAGTGTGATCGGTCTTTGTGTAATATGTGTTAGGAAGTCAGTGTTGCCAATTGTCAAGTATTTTGTAGTAAGTTTTCGTATATGTTCTTTAAATTGTTCGTGTCTATTTTGAAGTTTAAAGTGTTTTCTGTCTTAGATCTCCTTAACAAAAACTTACAGTTTTAAAAGTTAAGTATAAGGGTTGATTAAACGCCAAAAGGTACACAAATCAGCAGTTCCCAACATTTCATTAATACTTCATTGATATAATTTAAGTAATTTTACTGCATTAACTTTTCCTTCACATTTTTTAGAATTTATTAGATGTCACAGACCCTTATGCTGGCCATTTTCGTCTACAAAATATTTACTCAAGTAGCACACCATTTAACTTAGATTGACTGTAATATCTATTTATCTATAATAATCAAACTATTAATCACAGGTGAAAAAAAAAACGTTATAAAAAATATAAAAAAAATAAGAGGCTAAAAAATTCTTAAACTTTTTTTACATCAATGATTTTATGCATTTATTTTTATTTTTAAATAAAAATCATTGGTTTAAGTTCATTCTTCGATTAAAGTAATTGTTATTTTATGTTGTAGTCAAACGTTTGTAATAATAAGTAATAAATAATCTGGCTTTATCGCAAATAATATAGTTTTCTTCAATTACATTCTCAATCTAGGTGTTCTTCCCACAATGTTATATATATGTAATATAAAATAAAGAAAATAAAGATATGCATATTTTTAGGACAGCTAATCATTCCAGTATTTTACCATAAGTAAAATTAGGGGGACTAAATTAAATTACAATTGAGAAATGAGTAAATATTGTTGAATAATCTACTTGTTATTAACTGTATGTTATTTGTGCTCACGAATATTTCGGTAAGACGAATTCAAGACTGAAATATTGTTTTGAATCTTCCGTGATTGAAATTTAAAAAGTGGCCGACTCTAACTTTGTTTTTTTCTACTTTAACATGCATGTATATGTGACTACTCAGAATAATTCATCACTCATTTTATCATAATTATAATAAAAAAATATTATGAATGAACTGGCCAGCATAAGGGTCTGTGACATCTAATAAATTCTAAAAAATGTGAAGGAAAAGTTAATGCAGTAAAATTACTTAAATTATATCAATGAAGTATTAATGAAATGTTGGGAACTGCTGATTTGTGTACCTTTTGGCGTTTAATCAACCCTTATACTTAACTTTTAAAACTGTAAGTTTTTGTTAAGGAGATTTTTGTACCTTTTGGATAGATTTTCCTTTTTGTCTATTTGCAAAGTTACGTCTGCTTTACAGATTTTTTAAAATTTGGAATAAGCTATTCTATCATTATAACCTGATAAGGTGTTAAATCGGAACCGTAACTACCACTGGAGAGATCTTTTTAAAGAATGATTATAGTTGCGGTCCCCAAACCATCCTCAATAACCATTTTTTTGAGAAAGCGTTTTGAATAAAATAGGAAGGTAATTGTACGTAAATAGCAACATTAAACTGCGATTTCAGTACTTCCTTTTAAGAGGAGCAAGAAAAATAAACTGCGATTACAGTACTTCTCCCTAAAAGGCAAAGATTTTGAATCGAACGACAATTCATTGATGTAAATCGGTTCACTCATTGATAATTTTAACGATTGCAGTACTTCCTCTTAGTAGGTGTAAGAGCATGATGGCACTTCACAGCCACGTAGAGGAGCTTTAATCACTTCTTCGTGCTAAATTTTATCAAAATCGGACTAAGCTTTGTAGAAATATTGGTAATAATAGTTTTAGAAAGGGCCTTATTTGGGTGGGGCGAACTCCCCTCCTTATGAGGCATAGCGTCGAGACTTTTAAAGTGCAAATCTGTACAAAATTTCGATTCGAATGACACTTCATTCATGAAAATCGGTTCACGTGTCGATAATTTGAAACGATTGCTATACTTCCCCTTAACAAGTGTAAGAGCAGATCGTCGCTTTATTGTTAGGTAGGGGAGCCCTAACCCTATCATCCTACCAAATTTTATCAAAATCGGGCCAAGATTTACAGAGTAATTAGTAGTAATAATTTTGGAGGGGGCCTTACATAAAGGGGGCTAACTCCTCTCCCATACGATGTACAGGGTCGAGACCCCCAAAAGGCACATCTACATGAAATTCCGAATCGAATGACACCTCATTCATGAAAATCGGTTCACGCGTTTAGGCGCTACGTTGTTTACAAAAAAGGTAACAACAAGAACAAGAAGAAGAAGAAGAACAAGAACAAGAACATTTTTTGAAAAAGCGGTTTTTGCTCATTTTCGGCAACTTTTTTCTCGAAACCTATTAGATCTGGGTGGTTGCAAAAAAATTACAGTTATGAAGGAGGGTTTGGAGTAAGATTTAAAGAAAATTTGGGAATTTTATCTTTTATAGAAAAAGAGAAAAAAATTGTCAAAGTTGGGTGTTTTTCAACGTTACGCTTTTTCGTGCAGTTTTTGATGGTCAACCCTTATACAACTGTCCTACCGGACAGTTTTAATATGTATATCATTTCTAGCACTTTCCTTTTTTGTGTGTTGGTTTCTGATTTAAGTATCTTTGTGTTTGGGAAATCGAAAGTGTGATGATTTTCTGTGCTGTGTAAGGAAAGTGCTGTGGTCTTCTTTTTTAGTTTTGTATCGTAAGAGTGTTGGTACAGTCTTTTTTTTTAAGCACTGTGATGTTTCGCCTATATATTTTTTGTGACAGTCTTTACATTTTACTACGTATATAAGGTTTGATTGTTTGTCCTTTTAGCTTCGAAAAAAAATTGTCTTTTTGAGTTGTTGGTGTTTTTTGTAGTGATTATTGTGTTTGTCGTGTTCTGTAGTAATGTTTTTAATTTGTTTGTGAGTGGTTGTACATATGGTAGTGAGGCATATTTTGTGGGTTCTATGGATAGGTTGGTGTCTTTGTGTGTTTGTAAGTTTGTTGTTCTTGATGAGTCGGTTGGGTTGGTTTTTTCGTAGTATGATTTGATGACGTGGTTAATGTGTTTGAAAGCTCGGCAAAATAAATTTTACTCGACTGAAATGGCATTTATTTTTTCATCCTATTGAAAATAGTAAACTTAATTTAATGTAAATTTATTGTGTATTTGATATGTGTTTTGATTTATCGCGTATTGAATACATTGGGTGGAAATTGAGTGAGGCGGTAATGTTGCCATGGAAACGAGGTGACATTTCACAAAGTAACATCTTACCTACAAATACCCCTCATCTGTTGCTTCCCCACTTGATCTTCAAGCTCTTTACCCACCAATACAGCCCAACACAAATATTCTCTTACCATTTTTCATGTAGATGTAGTTGTTATTCTTTTGTGAAATTCTTTCTGACGCCATCCCATTGGTAGATTTTTTTTCCCCCAACAATATCTAGGGTTTTAGTTGAAATTTATTTTTCTAAGATATGATAGAAATTTCTTGCTTGTAAACAAGAAGTGTATCAGACTTGTTTTTCAGATCCAAGGAAGTTCTGCAGTGAAGAAAGAGGTTATCGTTGTTTGCCTGTCCTTCTTTACTTTGAATACTCTTCGGGGTAAAAAAAAAATACATAAACTGGTATTTAACTAGGTAACGCTCAAAGAACAACTTTTAATGGGCTATAGTCCATTCTTCAGAATTAGAGTTCTTAGTTGAGAAATTTGTTTAAATATTACGTTGATCATAGTGTAAAAATGGTGGAAGCTAAAATTGCAACGGAAATAGTAATTCAGGTTTTATAGTGACGTACTTCCTGCCCTTACAATGATTAGAAAATCTCGAGGGAGACTCGCAAGACAACCTCTTGCTAGTATTCTCAAAAGCTCTAATTCAAAAATTTTCTTCAAACCTCAAACTTTTGAATAGTTTTTAATTCATTTTAGAAACAATTTTGACTATTACCTCTTTTAAAAGTACTTTTATCACAATTTTCCATTTCTGGAAAAATCTATTAGTTTGAGTCTAATTAGTGACCAATTAGTTGATTGAAAGTGGGAGACTTTTTTGTGTGTTACCACTTGGTAAAGTGGCACTTCCACAGTAAGCCAATTGTCTTCAATTGTAGGCCAATACAGTAGGTGGTAAGGTAGGCAATAAACAGTAATAGCACTTTAGAGGACAGCCTTTTACTCCCCACTCCTACCAGATCCCTTAATCGAATTTTCCTAGCAAAATTTTGAAATAAAAATTAGATCTACTTGTAAATAGTATTCTGTGTTCTCCGGACTGTGTTCTCTCGCTGCTAATAACACTATCACCGGTCAGTAAGCTGTATGAAGCTCCTAGGAATAGAAAGTCTAAGGGACGGCAGCTGGATTTGAACCGAAAATCTCCTCGTTGGAATCCAGTACTCGTTATCCACTCAGCTAATCCTTCCGCTACCAATTAAAAACAAAACAAAAATATTCAGGAACTTAAAGCGGATATTTGAGGTCAACCAGTATAAACTCAATTTCGAAACACAATTTATCAGGAAATACGCACCACTATTAGTAGGTATTGCAGAGATGCATTGCTCATAGCTCCCACAGCGAAATACATTATCCCAGAAAGAAGAATCAAAAGTGATTGTGCTACATACAACGAGTAAAAAACGGAAACAATATCAAAGAGGAGAATATCTCAAAAACCATTCCATGTAGTCGAGTGAATACAAGGCTCCAGTTCTACTTATTGATTGTGCCAGATCTCCTGAGGGATGGAGCTGAATTCTCAATGTTGAGTTCTCACGAGGTATTTTTTCGAGATATTATTGCCACAAACCAATAATGCAATTGAAAGCCATATTTATCTTCAACTTGATCAAAGTTCAATTCAATTATTCACATTCAATTTTCAAAAATTAGATGAATTCATTTCCCCTCACCCCCCCCCCCCAGATTATCGATAATGCAAACTAACAGTAGATGTGATAACATTGGCAGAAAATTTCTGAAATTCTTGCAACTGGTGGTAAAGATTTTTCTGTTTTAAAAGCCGCCTCTAGAGGAGGCTGTCACTTCTCCATCAAAGTTGGAGGCCAACCTACCCATAAATATAGAAAGATTTAATGCTTGCCAGCTCCCATTTGGCTCACGAAATTTTTTTGCCTAACTTTCTGTAAAGACGTGGGTGCATCTTAATCTATGTAGAAGATAATTCTCTGGCATGGTCTCTTTAATCAGCTGCACTCTACTGAAGGAAAGCTGAAGAAATATCTATTAATTAGAAGAGGCAAGATAATAATTGTGACAAAGCACACTTTACCTGCCCAAGGAGAGAAACGCAGCGGTGTTTCCAATCTTTTCTGAAATTATTATTCCGAGTCCAATCACCTAAATCAGTTGCTGTTAGACTCTTATGAGGCTACCTACGTCCTTAGCCATAGAGGCTCAACCTGTGCCTCCTTTGCAGCTAACGGAATGATACGAGAACTTCCGGAAACCACTCTCATACCAATGTTTTGGACCAAGCCCTGTTTTGCCGCCTTAATATCTGACCACTCAATATTAAAATCATTGTAGTTTTAATATTCATTTAATTAATTTGCGGGGTTATTGTAATTTATAGAAGTACAGTATTATGCACCTTTAATTAGTGTTTGCCAAGTATTTACCTTAAGGCAACCTTACATTAAAATTCTCTTTAACCTTCCTCTCGACTCTCTCTTAACTAATTCATTACATCTCCTCTCTCATCTAACCTTCAAAGCTTACTAACATCTAATTAAATTCAAAGTTCGAAGAAAACATTGAGGATTGTTCAAGAGAAAAGTGTGATTAAATTGGTTTGATCTTTTAATAATCATTAAAATTTGCCTTTAGATTGGCCGCGGTTTTTCCAGCAATCTCCATTGAAGTATATTATCGACTTTGGTAATAAGTAGTATATATATCTAATTACACATTGCAGCAGCGGATATTTTACTCATGTAAATAAGAGTCAAAGATATCTTAAATTCCTTTTCGGTTTATCTCGAGCAAATATCTCCAACATCAATAGATTTGTGACAACTCCGATTGATTGAGAGTGGAGTACATCCCGTATCCAATGGGTTTTGCTATTCCCTACGTGCAATAAATAACCTTCGCCCCAAAGGTACTTTCAAATCATACCCTAAATACACAATCGGAAAGTAACATTTATCATTGAGATATTGGCTTTGAATGTCCCTTGTGGAATTATAAGTAATAACATTTTCGTGCAATAGTTGTAAATTAGTTTTTAATGAGTATTGAATAAATTTGGAAGATTTTACTTAGATTTTTCTAAAATTATAAAATAGTTAGTTATTTGTGTGCGGAAAGTTTCTCTTTTGCTTGTTTAAAAAAAAAATACTCCAAAAATCCTCCAAACAAGTCAATCCATAATATTTTTCGAGCGGCCGAAAAAAAGAGAATGAATTTTAAAAATATGATTAGGTATTTGGATAGCAAACGTAACCTAGAACAAAAAACGGTTACTATGGTAACTGTTGCAATAATAAACCTCTGATTTCAAACTGTAATATCTGCTTGAAATTAAAATCTAAACATAAATTAGACCAGAGGTTCCCAATCTTTTTCCCTAAATAATCGGATTTTTTCCGCGGCGCCCTTAATACATAAATTTTTTTTCTAAATTTTTGACTTTCTTGAAAAATTGGAAAACTTTACTTTTAAATACAAAAAAATTATTAGGTGCTAATTTGTACATTTATTTAAGTTAATATTTATTTCTGAATTATCTGTAATATTGTCTAATTCAGTGATTCCCAAAGTGTGCGCCGTGGCTCCCCGGGGCGCCGCGAAATAATATTCAATTAAACAATTCGGCAATTTTCTTGGAATTTCCAATTCTTGGAATTTTTGCGCCAACAATCGTGAATTTTGACAAAATTCCAAGTATTTAGCAACTTTCGAGTCTTTCATCGTTTTCTTTCCAATCCGCATCTTTTGAAACGGCAACGGAAATGGGTAATCGCTTTTGAATAACCATTTAAACTTTTAATGATAAATCGTTTTTCTCTTTTCCAATAAAAGGAATTACTGGCGGAATGGTAGAAGGTTAATAAAGCGAGCTGGAAATATAATTTAGAACTAGTTCTCCACTAACAAACTGCAAATGACAATCCAAAACAGATTTCATTATTGGATTTGTTAGTGCTGCCCAACTTTAAACATGTCATAATTAATTAGTCTAACTTAAAACATCTAGAGGGGTCCCTCATAAGGCTTTTTCACACTCTCAAGATCCTAGCAACAAATTTTCTGCAATTTAATTATTGATTCAACCTTACGAAGTTTGTAAGTCATTACACCAAACGATATAGTGAACTTACCCCACAGTTCAACTTAAATAAAAATACAAGCTATAGTTGTACTCTTCTAGTAAAATAACATCCAGATAATTAAATGAAAAAACTAACAAACTCATATAGTCCCGGAATTGTGAATTCCTGCTCAGCTTATAAAGTTCATGACTTTAGTGTTGGATGATAGATACCAATGCTAAAAAGAATGAAAATAACATTTTTTTTTCTACAATCCGAGAAATCTTGGTCATTCACAATCAAATAAACAGATTAGTCAGGTTGAATAAGCGAGGAGATGATTTATTATTTCATGATTCAGCACTTAATCGATTTAACCAAAATAACTGCGATGAGCAAACATAAAGATTGCCCTTTGCTTGCTTCACGGTTGTATTTTTGTTAGCCTCAAAAAGTTACCTCGTTTTTTTGGATAGAATTCTATCAATTAAATATTTAATTCAGTATATACCCTTGTATCCTTTTCATACCCTTATTAAGAAAATGACATTTTCATTAAATAGAAACTTTGTCCAGAAAAGTTCTGGAACATTTGTTAACAGAGTTGAGAAATATCAAAATTTTACCATTTTATTTTCCTTTAATGCTTTAAACGTTTTGAGCTGTTTCATTTCGATTTTAAGTAACTGTTTTCAAATTTTTCCACAGTAAGTGTAACAAAAAATAAATATTCAAGATTTCTAAGTCCTGGTTAAGAAATGAGTCACTAAGAAGCAATTATTTAAGAACTCATGACGCCAACTTAAATATATTTATTAATTTTATTATATTATGTATGGCTTAAGTTACAATCCTCTCTTTAATTAATTTAAGTCAGCTTATCTTATATATCCTTTAATATGTAAAGCACGCTTTTGAATTTTAGGAACACAACCCAACTAAAACTTAAACTGAAAACTGACTTAAGTTTCAACAAGTTGTGTCAGAAGGGGATTTCGAAATGGTTCTTAGTAGGATAAGTGATTTAAAAGAAAAATGGCTTCATCGATGTTTCATTTTTTTTGCGGGAGATTTTTCGATTTGCTGAAGTGTTTTTAAAATATTCTCGAAAACAGTTTCAAAGATTGCCTATAAAATTCTATAACTTAACATTAATTATTCCTAAACAAACGATTTGAACTTCTACCTCTTCCCCTAGGAAGACGATCAGAAGAGTGCTTATTATCTGGTTTACCTAATGATTCTGAAACCTGTGTGGACTTTAGCAGGGTTCAATAAAATCTAATTCTCTTCGAATCCAATCCTTCCAATCAAAGTCACTGAGAACAATTGTTCAATCTTTAATGTTTCCTTCTATGAGGCAATGTTATCCTCCTGCATTAAAACCTCTAAATCCTTTTATTTTAGAATAAGTCAAAACCAAATATATTTATATAAATAGGTTATTCGTCCCTCAGTGTTCATGCGAACCCAAATTGGTTCCCGCTTTTCATCCAAATAACCCGTTTAACATCTTAAAAGACGCTGTGAGTTCTCCATATTGTTCTTTGCCCTTATGCCCTTTACATACTTATTCCTTTAATTACTAAACAGATGTGAACCATAAATAAACAATAAGAATTAGTCAGCACTTTAGATTGAGCAATTACTCCAGGAGATTGGTTTTAGGAGGGTCTAAATGAAGAAATGACTGAAGCTTAAGTTTAAGGTTTCACAGAAGTTTGATTCTAAGGTACTAATGTGGAAGATTCATTCATTACCTGGAATTGCAACGTTACCGAATACTCTCTTTTATGTATAAGAGGAAGGCTCAGTTAGCGGTTAGAGTTAAGCTTTTATTTTAACCGTCAATCAAGAAGAGAAACATTTGTGGTGGTCGAACGAAGAATTCGCTGGACGAAACCGTGATGGTTATTTTGTTTTATTGATTGCATTTCAACTTTTATGCCTGCAATTAATTTTTTTGTTGCTTTCACTCGTTAAGGAAAGAATTGCAATCCTGTTCACCACGTTTAGAGGTTGGAAAAATTCGTGATTTAGGAAACAATCTCTGTGAGTTACAAAATGTAGGTATCATAAAACGAAAAATGCAGATATATGAAAATTATATTTTGATTTAGTCACCTTGGGGAACGAGCCTGTATTTTAACGGTCGAAATTTCCCAACCGGAAATACCATTTTTTGCGGAATGAATTCTTTACATTGTTGGGAAATTTCTCTAAAATGGCACCAAGACATTTCTATAAACCTTGTGGTTGCAGTGATGCAATGACATTTCCATTAAGGGCACTTAATAAAGGTAATTTAAATTAAAAATAATGCAAACCGAATTTCAGTTTATTTGAAATAAATACTCAATGGCTCTTTTGTGTCAGTATAATTTTTTTTTTTTTCTTACCTTACAGCCAACAGTAAAGGAGCGTGTTGAGGCTTTCCTGGCAAGTTTTCCTAACAAATTCTGAGTTAAATAAAAAACAATTCAACAACCGGATGTATCACATTAATTTTTTTTTCACTTTTCTGGAATTTTCTCGTAAACAATTGCTAAAATTGTCTTTAAGCTTGTTATACAGGGTGTTCATTTTAAGACGGCTCAAATGCATTTTATTATTAAACGGTTAATCTGAGCAAAAAATGGTAGAGGAAAAATTTGTTGCCCGTCACCTCTAGTTTCAGAATATGTGACTTGATTTTAGATTCCTTCCCGGATACGCGGCTGACGCTCGACCAAAAGTAGGGGTTTGCAGTTGACCCCCATTTTCATATACACAGTTTTAAAGAGTATAAAAAGTTAAGAAAGAAACCGGAAACCGCAATTCGATAACTTCAAAATTAAAGGTGCCAGGCCATTTCAAAATCTGAATTTATTAATCATATTTCAATTTTTACCTTCTTGTTTGTAACATATGTAAAATTAATTTTTAGCCATTTTGTGTATGCTTGAAGAACATCTAAAGCTCTTAGCATTTGATTTTTCTTAGAAAAATCGCTTTGAAAACGACTTATTTTCCGATATTAAGAAAAATACTAGCTTTACTGCCTTGGCAATATTTTTTAATAGACAGGGGATGAAAAAATACATAAAAATGACTTCTTGCTCTTCTTTCTCTTTGATTACAAGTTAAAAAATTGAAATATGATTAATAAATACCAAATTTTGAAATGGACTAGCACACTTTAATTTTGAAGTTATTGAATTGTGGTTTCCGGATTCTTTCATAACTTTTATGAAATACCCTTTAAAACTGTGTATATGAAAATGGGGGTCAACTGCAAACCCTCACTTTTGGTTGCGCGTCAGCCGCGTATCCGGGAAGGAATCTAAAATCAAGTCACATATTCTGAAAGTAGAGTTGACGGGCAACAAAGTTTTCCTCTTCCATTTTTTGCTCAGATTAACAGTTTAAGCATGAAATGCATTTTTTGCCGTCTAAAAATGAACACTCTGTATACATTATTTATTAGTAGATAAATCACTTTTATTTGAACTATTTGTCAATTAAAATCTTATTTAGTGCATTCTGTATGACAGATCATTGTAGGTTCCCTCTTGGGCTTCATTTTGGTATAATTTGAAATTTATGATGTAGATACTGTTAATAATTATTAAATATGTTTAGCCTTAAACCTTAAAATTTGAAAAGTGTATGAGCTAGAACTACTCGTATAGTAAGTCGAATGAGTGTTCATAGTCGATTTTTGTTTGTTTGTGCGAAATTTTCTCCGTGACTTTCGATTTATTCTTATTCTCTAAACTTTCTATTTGCTTACAGAGTAAATCTATTCATTAATATAACCATGCTTTCTTCCTTGTTCTAATGTATTCATAGCTTAGCAATTACTTTAATTTAGCTACACTTAACTGTTTCATGTCTTCACTTCTTATTGTCCTCATTATTTGTTATTCTTACATTGTTTCTTGTTATTATTTTTAATATTTATTGCTATCAGCATTTATCTATATTAATGTTAATTCTTATTGTGTATGTGTGCTGTGACACAGAATGGAGGCCTAGCTGTTCTCTCTTACTCTATCAGGTCATGGAGGTGGTCAAAGGTAAACTCAATACAGAAAACTGACACGAAAACGACACAAAGTGGAAACTAAATAGTATAATTAGGACTTAATTCTTGCACTACTATAATATTAATAAGTATTTAACACACGTATCAGCTCATTTTAGTGGTTCACCGCTCGCCTATTTTGGGTTAGATTTAAGTTGGTTGATGCTTTGGGGGATGAACGATCTCTCATTCTCTCTTTCTAAACTAAACTTTTCATATTTTATTCACTAAGATTTCCTCCCACATCCGTTCGAAGGAAATTAGCCCCAAAAGGTTCGTGTCTTATGGAAGGACACACAAGGGTACACAGTATTCTCCACCAGGTTACCGCCAGGTTATTTAGGGAAATCTGTGGGATCAGGATGCCGACAGATTATCATATATTCTGGATAATCTTTTTCAAATAATGTTTTTAAATAAAAAAAAAATCACATTGCACATTAAAAAACGATAACTTAATCAGTAATGAAATGAAAGCATTTGCTATTCACTGCACGTTCTGTTGCAAATTATTCAGTTAATTGAATTTGGCTGTTCTATTACAGAGAGAGAGGATGGGAGTTAAAAAAAATAAGTCCTCTGCTATTATTTCAGTACTAATCCAATGGAAACTAATTAACTCCTAACCAAATTACAGATTCATTTATAATAATTGTTTGATTGAATTTGTAAACTACACCTACATTTTTCGAAATAGATTCGTAATTTATTAAATTTTTTTAGAAAATAATTTACTTAATATTGTAAAGTTTTTCTAAAAACTTTACTTGCACAACCAGTGCCTGCCACTAGTTATATTAAATATATGTGGGTTTGATTAAATAATAAAACTCGCTAAAGTTTGTAAGTAATAACCTGATTTATTAACACATTACCTTTACTCACATTAACATTTACTAGCAACTAACGCTATTCATTACAGTCACCATTTACAACAGTCACAACAGTTTACTGTTACTTACTCACTACGTAACGCCACAAAACTGTTCCCCGACTGACCACTGGTCCGCACTGCACCGAATTGCACTAGTCTCTGCTACACAAACAAAGCTCTACTCACTAACTGACTAACCGCCTGACTAGCTAACTTTGAAGCACTCCGCAACACTGACTCTCTCAAAACTAACTCATAAACTTGACTAATAACTCTAAACTCTAATAACTCCTTAAAACTGATTAACAACTGACTGAGAACTCTTCTTAAAAACTGACTCTCCAGCTGTGTCTGCCTCCTTTTAACTGCGTGCCTCCCTCCAACTAGGACTGCCCTCCTCCAACTCTCTGAGCATAAGTTTCCACGCCCTTCTGACGTTCATTGGCTGGAAAACACATACCGCCACCACCTCAGCTGGGGCCGCCCTCCTTCTACTCTCTGTCACGCTCCTACCTGTCAATCACTGGCTGGGAAAACACATATGCCACCACCCCAACTGAGGCCTTTCTCTTAGCTGGCTTTTACACAGCGGTGGACCGCTACGGCTACGGTCACTAAACTTGAACAATCTAGCCCTTTCCTTTCTAGTTCAGGTAGAGACGGCCCCTTTTGTCTACACTGTGGTGGCCTGTTACCGACTTTGGTCGCTTAACCCCTAGTACAATCTAGGCCTTTCTTTTCTCCTCAGGTAGAGACTGGCCCTTTTGTTTACACAGTGGTGGCCTGTTACCGACTTTGGCCGCTCAACCCCTAGAACAATCTAGGCCTTTCTTCTCGCCCAGGTCAACTTCGTCACAATATTGAGATTCTTTCAAGTTTTTAGTGATTTCAAATTATAAACATGGTTCATTAATATTATAATTATTCTTTTTAAATGCAGCTTTAAAAATTTCAATTCTGGAATTAAAAAAAAGAATAATTTTTATTAAAAATAATTCATGTATACATCTTACATTTCTTAAAACAAACTTTTTGGAAACATAAATCCAAAGAACTGCTTTTAATATTTACACTTTCTTCCTTAAATAGTTCAAGTTTTGAATAAAATCCTAACAGATGAGTGATTGTGACTTATTTAACTGTTTTTATTTTTGTATAATTAACCATTAAAAATAAATGGTGGGTTCCACTTAGAAAAATAACTGAGACATTGGTTGGCTGTGGTGGTTGGTGGCGCTTGGTTGGCATGCTGTTACAATCTTGAATGATACAAATATTTTGGTTGTTTTATACTTGATTATCATCACGATTCGTCTTCGAGATCAACAAATTTATTAAGAGCTAAATATAAATACATATATTTTCCATAGATTTTTTGTTATATTAAATAATTGTAAAAATATATTTCTTTATATTATGTAAGGTTGGCAACACAACTCCTGCCATTCCCAAAAGGAATAGGCCGTACTTTCATACAACGTTAACGTATTCTAATTAAGCATTTTACGGATGTTCCGCTGTTCAACTCTTTCTAATTAATATATTTTCTTGAGAAAATAATTTTATTAAAGGGTCTTCAAACTCACGTCCACATTAACCAATTCTCTGGGTTTATAGGGATAGTGTTAGGAAATGTCAGTCAGTACAAGTGAACGTCATGTGTACGAGGGCGGATGTGCTGAAATTCTTTGCTTAAAAGTGCTCATATTGAATAAAAAGCAATGCCAAGAAGGGGAATCAAAAATCCCAGCACCGTAACACTCTTCAGCTTTGCGGGCCTCCCCCCTTTCAAACCGTGGCGCCTGTGAAATGATCACATTTTGTTTAAGTGACACTTTTAATTAGGTCGCCTCAAATAGTTGAGTTCTCAGAGTACTGTGAACTGTCAGTGTCTCTTCTTACTCCATCACCGGACAGTAAGACGTAGTAGTGGAGAAGAAAATCTAAGTCATCAAGTAGGACTCGAACTGGATATCCGCTTCTGAGTCCAGTACTTCTGAGTCCTGCGTTATTAATAATAATTGACGCTTTATTTAAATTAAATTTCTTGGATTACAATATTTTAATTTGATATTTTTTTTTTTTTGTGAAAAGTATTTTCAAAAAACATTTAATAAATGTTAAAATAATAAGATTCACAGAGTTAAACTGAAAATAACGGTAATTTAAGTGAAGAATACGAGGTGTGGTTATTAAATAACGAGACTGACGCTGCTACAGAACTATGCATGCTCCAAATCCTAACGACCGACAGCTGTGCAGCGTAAAGCCTTCTCTTTCGATTGCAGCGTCTCTCGTGTTTGTAGATTAATCTGTCTGATCGGAACCGTCGTTTGTGTAAGAGGTGTTACTTTCGTTTTGCCGAAAACATGATACTACGTGTAGTAGAGCAACGAATTGTCGTGAAATTTCACATGAAACTAGGTAAAACCGCTACTGAAACTTATCTATTATTAAAAGAAGTTTATGGTGATGAATGTTTATCACGTGCGCAAGTTTTTGAGTGGTTCAATCGTTTCCAAGATGGCCGAGAAGACGTCGGAGATGATGACCGCCCGGGTCGCCCTTCCACGTCCAAAACGGATAAAAATATCGATTATAATTAATCAACATTACTACCTTGAGGTGCTTGCTCAAATCCGTGAAAGAGTAAGGAAAAATGTCCCGATTGGGGTGGAAGAACAAATCACGGGTTCTCCATCAAGACAACCCGCCGGCTCACACTGCATAGTCTGTCAAGACGTTTCTAGCCAAGTACAACATCCCAGTTTTAGGCCGTCCGCCTTATTCGCCTGACCTGACCCCATGTGACTTTTATCTGTTCCCCAAAGTCAAATCTACATTAAAAGGAACACGATTTCAGTCCATTGAAACTGTGAAAGAAAAAGCGGCATGCGTCATGCAGGAGTTCACAGAAAAAGACTTCCAGCACTGTTTTGAACAATGTTAAATTCGCATGGAGCGTTGTATTGATAGGGGGGGGGTGTATATTGAAGGTGATAATAACTGAACATGTATAAATTTAAAATAAAATGTTTTACAGCAATAGTCTGGTTATTTAATAGCCTAGCCATACATCTAGTGCATACCTACTTTAGTTTATTTGAAATAAATACTCAATGACTCTTTTGTGTTAGTATAATCTTTCTTTTTCTGTACCTTTCAGCCAACAGTAAAATATTTAATGGTAAAATATCATAATTAAATAGTGAGATTACAATGATGTACCCCAGAGGCGTATCTGAATATTCTCTTTGTTCTGTCAGTCAAGAACAGAGAGAGTTAATTAAAAAATATCCCATCACAGATCTAATAGCTTATACTCAGATGTTGTCTTCTAATCCTCCAAGGGGACTTTTATTATCTTTACTTGCTCATTAAAAATAATAAATAAAAATGCTATAAATCTTGTAATCATTTTTATTTCACCAGAAATTATTTCTATTCCTAATAAGTTGCAAGTTCTTAGGTAATAGAAAAAAATGCCATTTAAGAACGAAAATATCTGAGTCTAGACAGGTCCTTATACTGGATACTGGAATGTCTACATTGGAGACAGCTTAAGCAATGCCCGTGCATGATGCATAAAGCTCTAGTTACATCTGGTAGCAAACGTGGTGACTGATGTCATGAAAAGCATTGTCTGTCAAAACTCATAACACATCTATTTCTTCACGTTTATACTCAACGTTCTGCAGTATATTTTTACTTTATTTTGAAATTTCTCTCGTAGTTATACATTTCCAGTCCCTGATACGGATTTTACGCTGTTAGTTTTACTTTATTCTATGTCATTTAAAAAAATTATGCGCTTCTTCGGTTGTTTTAGTTCCTATTTTCACTTTACTTTTGCCAACAGTTCTAATCGTTGGATGGGCTGACACAGTCTTCAGAAATCCATTTTTAACAAAACTAACTCCATGTTTGTTTCTTAACACCCATTCTTCTCTCGAACTAATAGAAAATAATGGGCCGTTTTCGATGGGTTTGAAGTTGTTCACAACCGCTTCCTTCGGAGTTTTTAAAGCAACATTAGCCACACTATTTTAGCAACGCGGAAAAGATTCAAAAGCTAGCAATCCTCTACTTACTTTGCCTGCATTAGGATGACTATATTCATATTTCAAAAATACCAGCAGATTGGGTTTTTACCTCAGTATTTAACGGAATTGTTGTTCCCAGTTCCCAGCATCTAATCAGAACAAAGACAAGATTTTTACATTTTCTTACTTCTTGTAAGAGAAGATTTTGCGATCGTGCTGATTTTCCATTTTAATTTTTCATCGGAATATCTATTGATCTTTATTTTTGATTCGCCAGAATGATGCAAAATGTAGCTTGTTAGTTTTTAGTGAACGTAAAATATTCACATTAACGATTCAATTTAGCGAGGAATTGGTTCAGGACAAAAAAAAATAAGAACGTCAGTAACTCAACCAACCCGCATAGTTACGCCCTGAAGAAGGCTATAAATTTGCCAAAAGTTGGCAAAAAAGACGGAGTTGTTTTTTTTTCTGGATCGATTCCTCGCCAAATTGAATCCTTAATGAAACTTGTTAGCAAAAGAGTTGGTTTTTACAAAATTAAGATAAACTTAACAAAAAAATTGTACAGTTATCTGAAGCCGGAAGAAGTTGCTAATTTACGTGCGCGTTTCTTTAAAGAAAATTAAAACTGTCCGGTAGGACAGTTGTATAAGGGTTGATCATCAAAAACTGCAGGAAAAAGCGTAACGTTGAAAAACACCCAACTTTGACATTTTTTTTCTCTTTTTCTATAAAAGATAAAATTCCCAAATTTTCTTTATAATGTAGGGCAAACCCTCCTTTATAACTGTAATTTTTTTGCAACAACCTAGATCTGATAGATTTTGAGAAAAAAGTTGCCGAAAATGTGCAAAAACGGCATTTTCAAAAATTGTTGTTGTTCTTGTTCTTCTTCTTGTTGTTGTTGTTGTTGTTGTTGTTGTGTTGTTGTTGTTACCTTTTTTGTAAACTGCGTAGCGCCTAAACGCGTGAACCGATTTTCATGAATGAGGTGTCATTCGATTCGGAATTTTATGTAGATGTGCCTTTTGGGGGTCTCGTCGCTGTACATCGAATGGGAGAGGAGTTAGCCCCCTTTATGTAAGCCCCCTCCAAAATTATTATTACTAATTACTCTGTAAATCTTGGCCCGATTTTGATAAAATTTGGTAGGATGATAGGGTTAGGGCTCCCCTACATAACATTAAAGTGACGATCTAATCTTACACTTGTTAAGGGGAAGTATAGAAATCGTTTCAAATTATCGACACGTGAACTGATTTTCATGAATAAAGTGTCATTCGAATCGAAATTTTGTACAGATTTGCATTTTAAAAGTCTCGACGCTACGCCTCATAAGGAGGGGAGTTTGCCCCACCCAAGTAAAGCCCTTTCTAAAACTATTATTACCAATATTTCCATAACGCTTAGTCCGATTTTGATAAAATTTAGCACGAAGAAGTGATTAAAGGTCCTCTACGTGGCAGTGAAGTGCCATCATGCTCTTACACCTACTAAGAGGAAGTCTTGCAACTGTTAAAATTATCAATGGGTGAACCGATTTACATCAATGAATTGTCGTTCGATTCAAAATCTTTGCCTCTTTGCCTTTTTGGGAGAAGTACTGAAATCGCAGTTTAATTTTGCTAGTTACGTACAAATACCTTCCTATTTTATTCAAAACGCTTTCTCAAAAAAATTGTTATTGAGGATGGCAACTATAATCATTCTTTATAAAGATCTCTCCAGTGGTAGTTACAGTTCCGACTTAACACCTTTTCAGGTTATAATGATAGAATTGCTTATTCCAAATTTTAAACAAATCTGTAAAGCAGATATGTAACTTCGCAAAATAGACAAAAATGAAAATCTATCCAAAAGGTACAAAAATCTCCTTAACAAAAACTTACAGTTTTAAAAGTTAAGTATAAGGGTTGATTAAACGCCAAAAGGTACACAAATCAGCTAGTACCCAACATTTCATTCATGCTTAGTTCATATAATTTAAGTAATTTTGCTGCATTAACTTTTCCTTCACATTTTTTAGAATTTATTAGATATCACAGACCCTTATGCTGGCCAGTTCATTCATAATATTATTTTGTTATAATTATGATAAGATGTATATTATATCCGTTTTTAAATAGGTACTTTATTTTAACTCTATTCCGAATTATTCTTCGGATGTAGCTTTAATTTGCCCTTTATTCTGAGATGTCACATATATACGATATATGCAAAAGTAGAAAAAGACAAAGTTAGAGTCGGCTACTGTTTAAATTTGAATCACGGATTTAAAAGAATATTTCAGTCTTGAATTCGTCTTACCGAAATATTCGTGAGCACAAATAACACACAGTTAATAACAAGTAGATTATTCAACATTATTTATTCATTTCTCAATTGTAATTTAATTTAGACCTCCTAATTTTACTTATAGTAAAATACTGGAATAATTAGATGTCCTAAACGTATGCATATCTCATTTATTTTATATTACATGTATACAACATTGTGGGAAGAACACCTAGATTGAGAATGTAATTGAAGAAAACCATATTATTTGCGATAAAGCCAGATAATTATTACCTTTAATTATAAAGTTTGGCTACTACATAAAATAACAATTACTTTAATCGAAGAATGAACTTAAACAGACGATTTAAAAAAATAAATAAAATAAAATAAATAAATAAAATAAACAAAATCATTGATGTATGTTGATGTAAGCATTTTTTCAAAAAGTTTTTGAATTTTTTAACCTGTAATTAATAGTTTGATTATTATAGATTAATATTAATAGATATTAAAGTCAATCTACAGTGCTACTTGAACAAATATTTTGTAGATAAATATGGCCAGCATAAGGGTCTGTGATATCTAATAAATTCTAAAAAATGTGAAGGAAAAGTTAATGCAGCAAAATTACTTAAATTATATGAACTAAGCATGAATGAAATGTTGGGTACTAGCTGATTTGTGTACCTTTTGGCGTTTAATCAACCCTTATAATTAACTTTTAAAACTGTAAGTTTTTGTTAAGGATTATGTAAATAAGAGCCAGTTATGAAAACAAAATTGAGAAAATTCCCTTAGGTATGCCAAAATACGATTGATAGAAATTTATATAAATCACACGGCAATAATAACCTTACAATCTTCCAAAATAGAATCATAATAATGTAAAAGAAGAGAATCATAAAAATACATTTTCAGATGCGCTTAGAGTTTCTTAAATTTTGAAAAGAAGTAACAGAAGTAACTGCATAAACTTTCACAATAGGAACTTTAGATTAATTGCTGTAAATATGTAATCACTAATTAGAACATTTCACTTGATAATTATTTACTACTTAAGCCAAATTAAAGAGAGCTGGCAGTAAGTGCCCATTTAAAGAACATTATGAACTCTCCATCTTAGCGCTTTCGACACGTTGCACTAGTTTCGGCCTCCACTATAAAATAAACTGACAGCATGCCAAATATCTCTTGCACCTCATTCTCATTAAACTATGCAGCTAAATATCAGCTTCATTAACAATCTGTAGAGTGGACTTAGAAACATATAATGTAGGAAGACAACAAAGCCTGTCTGAAGCTTAGGTTTCTTTTTATTGAAGTGAATATATCGTGTATCTTTTTTGCTATAAATAATTTGTGACAAGAAAATTTATTCAAGTAATTAACGGTAAGAGAAAGTCGAGCGAGTGTTCACACCAGATTTAGGGACGTCCCCAAAACCGCCAAACGTTATTTGTCCCTAAAACCTCCAAACGTTATTCTTCCCCAAAACCTCCAAACGTTATTCGTCCCCAAAATCTCCAAACGTTATTCGTCCCCAAAACCTCCAAAGTTATTCGTCCTCAAAACCTCAAACGTTATTCAACCCCAAAACCTCCAAAGGTATTCGTCCCCTAAACCTCAAACGTTATTCAACCCCAAAACCTCCAAAGGTTATTCGTCCCCAAAACTTCCAAACGTTATTCGTCCCCAAAACCTCCAAAGTTATTCGTCCCCAAAACCTCCAAAGTTATTCGTCCCCAAAACTTCCAAACGTTATTCGTCCCCAAAACCTCCAAAGTTATTCGTCCTCAAAACCTCCAAACGTTATTCAACCCCAAAACCTCCAAACGTTATTTCTAATGAAAAAAATCCCGACCTCGAAAAACAATTCTTCGTACTATTTAAAAGGTCGCTTAATGGAAGAATGTTTTTCCAGGTTCCTGGTATAGTTGCATTCACTAAACTGCCCTAAACACGTAAAGGATTTAATAATACAAGATTAATCCATTAACTGTCTCATTCGAACAAACTTTAAAAATGACGATTTTTTTAAGAGAACATATTTTTAATCATTTTCTGATAAAATAACAATAGTATTTACTTTTTTTTGCTTCTGGCTTACATTAGAAGTATAAATCAGAAAATATAATGCAATAAACATTTTTATTTTTGCTGTTCTCTGAGATAATTCTCTTCGAACTCCATTATTCTTCCCAGACTATATTTCATTGCCAACAAAACATTTATTAGGAATCCCAACCACGTTTCATCAAATAAAATAGTTACAATTATAGCAAAATCAACTTGATGATCACATGGTTTCAAACCCATATCTTGTTTGAATAATTTACCATCTCCGGTTTGTTACAATTGAAAAATCTTTTAACCATTAACATGCACAGTCAGCAACTTGATCGTCCATGTACAAACTACATGTATTCATGTACGTCCAGGATTAAATTATCGCACAATAACCAGATACATTCCTAAAAATACGCCATTTCAGTAAACATTCCTTATTTAACAATGTTTTTGCTACAAACGCTATTTTTATTAAATAAAAACTGCAAAACAAGTTGTGCTAAGAAATAATTAGTTTTAATATATTTTTTTAATTATTTTTATTTAACAAGAAGTTAATTTTTAAAGTTTTAAACTAAAGGTTCCGTTTCACTTTCTTCCCAGTTGGTAGATATTGATTATATTGTCAAATCAATAATCTGTTTGTGACAAATGCATCTGTTACTAGTTTTTAACTATAACTGATATGACGTACTCAACGTCCTGTTTTGTATCGTCATTACAAAAAAATTCTGAACTAAACTTTCATTTTGACACTTTATAGTCCAAATTTTTCACTATTTTGAGATTATGTCGATAGCATCTTCAAAAATGATTGCCTGTTTGTAATTCTACGACTATTATTTAAATTTTCCGGCAAAACTTTCTTGGAAAAATGTATTAAGTACTCTCCTAATTTCCTGTAATGTTCCCTTTCAGTGAAATGTATCAAATTACCTATTAAATATTAATAAGGATTATGTGATCCAAATTTTCAGTTTAAAGAAAATTGACGGACAGGGAAGGCCACTTTTCTGAGTAGGCTTTTTAATTTACAGCGATTCTTTTATTTATTTAAAATTCTTCTAAGAAGCAAAATTCTCCTACAAAAGTAAATAAGTTGACAATAAAAAATGCGAATTGTCTTCACTGTATGGCGGGTGTCACTCCTAAAGTAATTTATTTTTTTGTCAACCATTTTTTAGCATTAATTGTGAGTTTCAAAAAATTTAATTGCGTAAATTGGGGTAAGAGAACGCCAAGAGAGCTTCACATCTCATTATTTCTGTTCTCCAATTCCAGACACAGAAGTTGAATCTCTGAATTATGTCATTTAATATTTCGTTTTTGATTACATCAAAAGAAATGCTAAAATGAGTGAGTTTACTTAAAAGAGTTTTCGATAACTTTTTGAGCCTTAGGCCTTTTCCAAATATTATACTCTACGGTTTAAATCAGTTCACTTTACAAAAAATGATGTGTAAGTATTGCGTACGAACAATATTTTTAACGTAATATTTTACACCCTCAATATTTATTAATAATTAATCTAATCGTTAATTAGCATTATTGATGTGAAACTATTTAATTTTGTTACAGTGAGTAAGTTAAGAGAACATTGGGATGAAACGAACAGCAAAGTTATGCAAAGGAAGACCGAATTGGACGCTATGTTGGCCGACAGTCACAGGTACGAAGCTAAGAGGGCTGAAGTAGATACCTGGCTGAATAGAATGGAATCTAGATTGGCGAGAATGGCGCCGGTTGGTAATACAGCTGATGTTCTCGAAGCACAAATGAGGGAGCAAAAGGTAATTTTTTTTACTCTTAGAAGTAGGTTTACGATTCAAGAAAATTTAATTACATGAACAGTGGTGAGCACTTACAGTATGTTTTGTACGCGATTTGAGAATATATTGGCTTCTACTTTCTACCAATTCTAGCACACATTCTCATTATTAGAAAGTTTACTTCAACGTAAAATTAGTAATTGAATAATTTTTCTCTTGCTAGTTTAATTTCTCTCGTTAGTATTTCTATATTATTTAATACTCGAACATATATACATATAATCTTATGCGTACACTAAACTTTTTGTGTCCGTAGTATACTTAATTATATTTTCTTGAAACTCATACTAAAATGATGCTTCAGTATTATAAAATGTTTCCCATAGTAAAATCGTTGGGTTGAACGAAGGCAGCGTGAAGTTACAGCTCTTACAGAACGCCATTAAATTTAAATTAAAAAAAAAAAGGTTTAAAACCAAATTTGGTAATTTCAAATCTTACAAATAGTTCTCCAAATAGAGAATGTCTATTCTACAAAATTACAGGAAACGCGAAAGAAGCCGATAGCACCAAACGCCTAACCAATGTTTTGGCAACCCTTTAGTATCATAAGATTGTGTAAGGTTTAGAACCCTATAATAAAAGGCACTTTTAGAAGAGCTTAATTCACGACTCTCTTAGAGCCCCGTTTAACTTGGAGCTTCCTGAAAAAAGTTTCCAATGAAAGATATGTTTGTAAGTTAGGAGTGTGTGTATAAAGTTTAAACAAAATCATTAAAAATATTATCTTAAGATTTTGCCCTGCTATTTCTAAACCCATCGTGGTAATATTTTTAATTTGTGAAGCTTAACACTCCAATGGGTTCCTTAAAAGAGAATATCCATTCTTCTTTCTTTTTAACGATTGGGTTTCTTTCTATAGAAAGCATTGCTACAGTCTTATCCAAGCACCTGATCCAATCCAGGTCAACAAATGTATGAATTTTTCTTTGAATAAAAGTATCTGCATTAACTTTTAACCAGTTAAGCGCGTTTGACGTGTTTACTCTTTGTGAAAAATACAATAAGAATATTATTTGGTGGGATGTTTCCTTTATCTTACCCATAGAACTGCTAAGTATCTTATACGGAGGGGGTGGAGGGAGTTAGCCAAATGATAAGTGGTTGGTACATGTTTGGTCTCCGCATTAGAGATTGGGGAATTACGCACACAAATAAAAGCTCTCAACCCTTGTGCAATGCCGTTTTTACCTTAGTTAGAGGTTTAGACCTCAGTACGAGCATGATTTCATTTTGCACAGAATTCAAAGCTCTTCTCTTCCTTGTAAAAGCTCTCGCGTCCCTAGTTAACTAGGCAATGCATGCGTGAAGCGATGCAAGATTTTGAATGAGCACAGAATGTTCTGAAATCTCAAGCCCCAGAAATTGCAGAAAAAGTGCTTGCAGTGACTATTATGACGTTGTAAACTTATGGTTGTTTTGTCCTGTGTTTCACGTGTATACACGTCATTGTCTGATTTTAATTCCGCACACTGTGGGTTTTTTTTTTAAAACTAAATTCCACGCTCAACTGGTTAAAGTAGAAAACAAAAAATCCTGTACAACTATTTTTGGGCCCCAATCTTATGCTCAGTTCAAACCAATTTTTTAAAAAAAACAATAACTTAAATAAATGATTCATTATCCTTTAAAAAATTATCAAATCCCAATTTGAAAAACTGTCCATACCACTTTAACTTGGAAAAAATAAATAAAAACTGAGCAAAAGAATTGCGTTGCACTCGAGAGACTGCGCTACGAAATCTTTGGTACCTTGAGACCAGGGGAGATTGTAGCGCAGAAGGAACTGGTAGGGAAAGCCCTCTACCTTCTCAGAAGGGGAGGTTTCACCTACTAGACTCAAGGGAAGGCCTCTTGGTGGCTGCAGTGCCGTGGGGCGTGGGTCCCGTCCCGCCGAGTAAAATCTAATCTAAGCAAAAGAAATTGATAAAACAATTATCAATTCAAGCACATGGTACTTGAATCCCTTTAAGTAATTTGGAGGAATCGAACTGAATTTGAAGGGTTTCCTCGATTTTTGAAGCTTAGTAACCCTCGCTTAACGAAATGCTAAAGTCACGAGGAATTTGGTTTGGCTTAACCTTGGTTACAGGCAGTAAAAAAACAAACGTTTTTTTAAAAACTATTGTATTTTGTTGTTTTGGGGTTACAATAGTTCACTACCGGATACGAAGAGTTGCAGCGCTGGACCTGCCGTTCAATTCAAATTTCGCTGTGCATCTTTATTTAGTTTATTAGTTTCCTAAATGATTTTTAAAAAATACTGCTTCAGAAAGTTTGCTGTTTTGTGTTTGGAGGCGCCACGATAGTTGAGCGGTAAGAGGCGAGGCCCGCAAAGCTAAAATGTATTGTAGTATACTAGATTCGATTCTCATTCTTGGCCTTAGATTTAATTTAATGTTAATTATAAGAACTTTACTGTTAGGTATGTTTGTTAGTCGACTCCGTCCAGGACACCTAATTTGGTAGTTGGGCGTAAAGCCTGCATGATAAAACAGGCCTAACTTTATTATTATTTTTTTTACTTTTATTTTGAATTTGGAATAATCTTATGAAATTATAAAAAATTATGCATTTAATGGGACACGCATTACATTTGAACGGTTCTGTAGAAGGAAGCCCCTCCCAAAAATGCACTTTGATATTTTTTTAAAAAGAATTAGTTTCAAATAAAAACTCTTGAGTTAAGTGCATACGATGAACGTATGCAATTGATATATCATGTTCAGTTACACTTTTAGAGCCGTTTAAAAAATAAAACCTGAAAACTGAAAATTCAATCCAAATTTTTCGATTTTATGTCGCAATCCATTAACCAACAGGATCACCAAATTCAGTCAAATTTGTCAAAAACCAGTTTTTCATACTAGGATCCTCAAATTGTTAACTTTTTAGTGAACAATTCTAATGAGAACACCAGCACGATAACAGTGCTTCTTAATACGTGGTATAAGAGAAGCATCCTATTGATACTTTCAATTAAAGTAAATAGATTCTTTCTGGTTTGGTTGTTTTTAGTTGTTTCCGGCAGGAAGGTATTAACGTTACTGCCTGTTTCCTGTTTTACTTTGATCCCTTTTGCCATTGAGCTCTATTTGAAGCATTCATTAAGCCAGCTGATTACCCGGCAGGTTCTTTCTCTTCTCATTTAGCTGAGGGCACCCTTTGACTTGTTCAATGGAAACGCTAAAGACTCTTCTTCCATCTTCCCTCGCTTCGTCTCTCGTTTAATGAATAGCAGTTCTCAGAAATGATGAATAGGTATTCTCTTTAATAAATATATTTTGAATATATCAATTATTTATCTGCCTCAGATTGATAATTAATTTCTTTTTAAAAAATTCAGTGACAGATCTTTTGTTTTGTTTCACTTAAATATTAAAAAAATAATTATTGGTTGATTTCAATAGAAGTTTATTCAACTGTTTCCGTGACATCCCTTCCTTAATCAAATTTCAAAAGTTGATTTCGAGACTCTGCGCCGTACTGATCACTTTTTCCCCCAAAATGAAGAGGTATTCACGCAGTTCTATTTCGATCCAATGCGTGAGTCTAGTGTTCCTTGTTGCTCTGATTAGTTTATATTTAGTTACGAACATTTTTCTGTACTTAAAACAGGAGGGTTACCGTTTTGGAAAGTGCCAGGGCAAAGTGAATGGACTCGTCCTCGAACTGAGACATTTTCTTTTAATTCAAAAAACATCCAATATTTTTTCTTAGTCACGCTTTGGAACTGCACACTTTTCCTACGTTTTTCTAATGTGCAGTTTCCATGCTTGAAATGCAATTCTGAATGCTACTTATATTTACGATTTCCATTCATTTAACGCAAAACGTTTTCCAGCTGCCCCAAATCTCTTTAAAATTGGTGGAATTCGGAGGATGCCAAATATTGGTGAGTAGTGGATGTTTCCATTATTTGGACTTCAAATCCCATAGTTATTCCATTGCCAAAGCATCTTTTTGGGCGGTGCATTTGTTTTTGTTTTTTTAAATCCAGACCTTTTCTTACATACTATTTTGAAGCCTTGCGAAGTATTTTACACAAACTCTGTTGCACCTTAGTAAAAGCCAACCACTAATTTCCTGTCAGAAAATAAAATGGATTTTCGCCTCTTTGATGCAGGAGCACTGGATTTTATCCATAGCGTTTATTGCTGTTTCGTTTTTGGCGTTCAGCACTGGATCCACTGTATCAAATCAGCTCATAAAATCAAAATTCCTGAAAAATTGGCCAATTAATTTTCCCCAATAAAAATGGATCATTTTAACGGCTTTGTAACCCTCTGTGGCGTGACTAGTGCTGTGAAAGAGCTAGTTTTCAAATCGTAAGTCAGCGCTACCACTGGCTATGTCTAGCGAAGTCGCTCACCTGGGTTCCACATGAAATATAAAGGTTGACTTATTATATCTGTTGATTGGGTGCACAGTCTTAGAAGGCACGTAAGCCTACATGACTCGTTGATAGTAGCTTCCCCCTAGTTCGTTTGACTGAAGATAGGCACGACTTCTGGCTCTCTGCCATTGCCAGGACGTGACAAGAACGAGTCTCCTCTAATTGTGCCTAGGCATTAGGCACTCTCAAGCTGCTTTAGAGGCTGCTTCATAGCCTTGTGAGTTATCGCTGCAGATTCTTAGACAGCTTTGCACATGGCCCCTCCAATCTTCCAGCTTCTTTTCTCTCCAATCCGCTTAGAACATGATGACTAATAATAATCCTACTTTAAGGTTGCTACGCCTGTAGTGTAGGTAGGTTTGTGCAGATATCTTCTTGCCTAATCCTTCCTTTAATCACTCCGCTTGAATATCCTTTTTCGTGCAAATTAGTGAAATTCTTAATTTTCTCAAAAAACACATTATCATCAAGTAGTACAACTTCCTCTCTTCTAATACTAGCGCCTCCTCTTCTCTAGGCAATTCCCACTAAAATAAAATTTACTTTAAAACTTACATCTATTTGTAAGAACTTGCTAACTGTAGTTCTCTGTCTCTCTCTCTAAGGCTCAACAGTCCTTAAAAGGACCAAGGCCTCCACCAGCTAACTGTAGTTACTATGTAAATAAATCCTCGATGGAAAATCATACAAAGAAATTTTGGTTATTGTTACAGTCGTTTCATGCAGAACTTCACCAATACAAACATCATATTGAACTATTCAATCAATTGACGCAAAAGTTAATAGCAGTCTACCAGCAAGATGATACCACTAAAGTAAAGAAAACAACTGAATTAATTAACCAAAGATACAATGAGTTAAATACCAGGTAATTGGATGTTTTTTTTAAATAATTTATTACTCATCTTTCAGTCTTCGACATTACGTTATGGTGGAAATTTATTTTAAAAATGTTAGTTTTGATATAGTCCCTTATACTACTTCAATTTTATTTTTCGATTTATCAATAATTGTTGCATCGAGTGCTTTTTTTATCTTTAAATAAATAATTACTAAACATCATCTAGTATCAGTTTCTGCATGTTTTAATCCTCTGAAGTGAATATATTTGTCATCAGTCCAAGGGAATAACGCTGTTGAAATAGCATCTGATTGATTCTATTCAGTTATTTATGTGATGTTAAGTGGAACTGTTTTTGACATCATATCAACAGCATGTAATAGCCAACAATTTCATTTTATTATTGTTCCTGTATTTCTGTAAAATAAATTATTAATTTGATGAGTTCAAAATTTTGTAACGAACAGTAAATAGAAGTGGGGTAGGATATTTTTGCTTCTCTTACTAGTTTATAAACGAATCTATTGCGTTCAGTCAAATTCCCTAAATTGGATTATTAATTTTTTTGGAGATTGAATCTAGCCTGAATGAGGGGATTCCAGGGGTGCCCTGCCTTCACGAACAATATGGTTGAGGAGAGATATTGGCCTTAGTCAAATAAAGAATTGAAAGTGGTTAATGTTAGCTAGTGGACAGTTGGTTTAATTATTATTGACCCTTGCTAATCGATTATCCTTGCGAATATTGAGAAGCAGTCAATAAAATTTTGTAGACATATTTCTTTTTATACCGACGTTTTGGCAAATTTATTGCCTTATTCAGAGTATTATAAATTTGAAGAGTTGTATGTTCATCATACAACTACATATTATTATTATTTAAGGCGCGTCAACATCTAAGGTTATTGGCGCCCGGAGCTTTTTTCAGTGCACTGCCGGCCTCTGGACAGTGTTCTCTCGTTACAGACAACACTGTCCATCACCGGACAGTGAGCTGTAAGAAGCTCCTAGGAAGAGAAAATCTAACGGTCAGCTGCTGGATTCGAACCCGGGACCTCCGCGTGGGAGTCCAGTATGCTAACATCATAGCTAATCCCTTCCCTCATACAACTACATCATCATAACTGTTGTCATACAGTTATGATAACAATAGTAAACTGTTCAACAGTTGTGATACGTAATGAAGTACAAAAAGAAATTTATTTACAAACATTTTTAACAGTTCTCCAATATTCCCAAGGATAATCTAGCGAATATGCCAACCCGAGTAGATTTTGTACGGTACTTGTTATTAGAATCTAATTGATTAGATTGATGAACTCGCTTTTAAAGGATTGATATGGCAATGACTTATTAGTTATTCCCATTTAGATTTTGGCATTATTTCCGCTAGCTAACTGAGGTACATTATGAACCATAATTAAATTTTGTGGCAAGCTCAGAAACGCGGTGCTTGTTTGACATGTGATAGCTAAATTATTTTCAAATAACAGAAGTATGAATACACATATATTATGCTCCAGACGTGAAATACTTAAAGAAGGTGGGACTTATCCCTCTAATGGAAATCCTTCATCTTTAAGCAGCTTACTGCATTAGTAAGCTTGAGAAGTGCTTAACTCATCGTGCTTCTAGATCGTATAATAAATATTTAAATTCCATTAATAGTTACAGATCAATATTGCAGACTAGCAAGCTTTGAAAGATTTATAAGAAAATCAATACTTAATAATTAATTTAAGGATTTATTAATTTGTAATCAACATTTTTCAGTAAAATATTTGTTCGCTTACGGTTTTTATTGTAAAAATCTCTTAATTTTTTCCAGAAATATACAGTGACTCCCATTAATATTGGGACAGTACATACAGAAGTTAAAAATTGACGAAAATTAAAAGTGGCACCCATTTATTCAAATTTTTATAAATTCATTTCATTTTATAATTACTATTAATTAAATAAAAACTATTTAAATAATTACATAAAAATGTTTTGGTAGATTAAAAAATATATATATTATAATAAGTGCAAATTCTACCTCTCATAAATATTGGGACACTATTATAATTTATAGTTTGTCCAAGGTTTTGCCCGAATATTTATACAATTTGTAAATATTTACCTTAAGCATATATTCAATATGAAATTAATAATTAAATTAGTTTATATAAATCAAGCCAGGTGTAACATGTCGCGCAAAAATACAAATACAACGATTGAACAAAGAAAAATTGTAATTTCTATGCACAAAGACAAAAAAAAAAGTGTTAGAGGGACAGAAAAACTGATCGGACCTAAAAAATCTAACGCGTGGAACATCATTCAGCGTTACCAAAAAGAAAAAAGAATTGTTTCAACCCCACAAAAAGGCCGTCCTCAACTGCTCTCTGAGAGAGAGCAGCAGAGAGCAGCGTTATATATTAAAAGAATTAGAAAAGATCACCGACTTAGTGCTCCAAAACTTCAATGTGAAATTTTTGACATGTTTAGAAAGCAAAATAGGGGCAGAAACTGTTCGAAGAGTGCTAAGAAAACTCGACTATCATGGTAGAATAGCCTGGAAGAATCCTTTTGTCAGTAAGATAAATCGTGTTAAGAGAGTGAAATTTGCCGAAAAATGTTTTAATGGAAATAGTGACTTTTGGAATGATATACTCTAGCGATGAATCAAAATTTAATGTTTTTCAGTCAGATGGAAGGGTTATGGTCTGGAGGAAAGCGAATGCTGAGCTCGAAAAGAAGAATTTACAGCCAACATTAAAGGGTTTTAAAGCTCCACCTCCGGGTGGAGGTGGGTCAGTTATGGTTTGGGGCTGGATGTCCGCATCAGGATTTGGAGAATTAATGTTTGTTGATGGAGTGATGGACAAAATAGTTTATAGTAATATATTAAAAAATAATTTGGAAAAAGTGCCGAAAAATTGGGTATTTTAGGGTCTTCTAAATTCTACCAAGATAACGACCCCAAACCTACGGCTTGGGTGATACGTCAGTGACTGTTATACAATTGCCCAAAAGTTTTCCAAACCTCTCCGCAGTCACCAGATCCTAATCCTATTGAATATTTATGGCAATATTTAGCTAGTGCTTTAAGCAAACGAGTAATATCTAACAAAAATGAATTAAAACTATGTTTCCTGGAAGAATGGGAAAAAAACACCACCTGAATTAACCAAAAACTTGTTTCATCCATGCCTGATCGTTAGAGGGCTATTGTAAGTCAAAAAGCAATTATTAAATTATTACCAACCAAATATTAAATAGTATGAGATTTTAATATTGAACGTTTAAACACTAGCACTTCTGGTGTCCCAATATTTTTGAGAGCCTTATTTTACACTTTTTCAAAAAGTGCTACCTAACAGTTTGGAATTTCATCGATTTATACTTATATATAATTTCCACAGATGTTGCTAATGTAATTTAAAAAAAAAAAAATCCCAAACTTTTGTATGTTGTTTTCATTTTCCTTTTAAATCATTTTGTAATAGGTGTCCCAATATTAATGGGAGTCACTGTATGTTCGATTCTTTTGATAGGTTAATAAAATATACTTAGTTAGGTATACTTTGTTACGGAATTCGTTGAACTTGCAAAGAGTTAACATTTTGTTTTGGTAAAAAGAAACGTACATTTAATTTTTATTACTGATTTGAGAATTCACACAACACCAATATAAACTATTTTTGTACCCTGAATAAAAGTAATTAAATAGTCTAAACTTTGGCAAAACCACTTATGTTTTCTTTTTGATAGAAACTTAGTGGCTAAGAGAAGAATTAAGTGGCTTCTAGTTAGTATTAAATTATTTTCTGTTGAAAATTTCTTTTTTAAAATGTGCTCTTTACGAGAGTTTAATTTATGTTTTCAGCATAATAAATCGTGGCAAGGGCTTACACTCTGCAATAAATTCACTACATAATTTTGACCGTTCGCTAGAGAAGTTTTTGGCTTGGTTGAGTGAAGTGGAATCGGGCTTAGAAGCTGTGGAAGCGGAGGCGGATAGGGAAGGCAAACCCGGGCACCAGCTCAAGGTAAGTAACTAAACTGAGATGAACTTGTGCTTTGCTGTTGCAGAGAAAAGTTGGTTATTTAATTAATGCCACTAAAGAGTATTATTTATTTATGTTTATTTTTAATTTTTAATTAAATTTCTTATTATTTTGGTGGATTATCTGAAGGGATTCATGAAAAATTAAATAGATTTAAATTTAATCTGATCTAAAATATCAGATTAAAATAATAATTTAACGAGATAATAAAAAAAGGTCCGTTAATACAACTCTTTTGGTTTTTTCTTTCTTAAGGTTGAATTATAATCTTTGTTGAGCTAATCATCCTAAATCTGTGAGAGCTCATGGCTTGCAATTTTGTTGTCCTTCTGAACAGAATCTAAACCTTTGTGCCCGGCAACAACTAAATCTTTCGCTGTTCTAGGTCCCCCAGGATCCACCTTATACAGTACGCTTTTACAGAACGGTTTTAGGGCAGCCGGTTTGTATTGCCCTTATAATTCAGATATTAGACCCAACTTAAAATGGCAAAGCCTAAGGAAGTGAACTTTAGAGAAATGGCAAGCTGTTGCCGGCACCTTTTATGCTAAACGCCGGCACTGCTCCTGGAGCCATCCGTGAAAGTCGAAATCTCGTGGTGGGTTGTACTTCAGCGTTATAATTGACCTGAAATCATCACTAGAAGTTTCAGATCTTTTCAATATATACGGTTGAGATATTTTTTCCTATCTTCGTTTAGCATTCCGTATCTTTAAATAAGACAAAGGTAACAGGTGCTAATTGGTCAGACAGACTAATTCAGGGGCAGAAGTCCACCCAGAAGTATCTCTAAGGCCACCCTGGGGGTGGAGCTAAGGGCCTCAAGCATGCAATCCTCTGGACCGTGCTTAGCCCCATTTTAACTAATCTTCTTTCTGTTTAGTGCTGCCAGATGAAAGATTAGTCTTTTCTTGTAATAATTAAAAATAGATAAATATAAATGAGGAAATTAAAAATATTTTGAAGGCAATTAAAAAGATGGTTTTTTGTAAAACTTAGGAAAATATTATTTCGGAGAACTTAACTCTGGATACGTCCATCTATATATCAGCACATTCTCTAGAACCCCAGAAACTTGTTTAATGCTAGATGAAATTGTATTTATCGGAAATCGCATTCAGTGATACAACCCCCATAAAGACTAGCTAGTTTACTCAATATTACAAAGTTAATTCTGAGTATGAGACATACTGTTTGTAAAATAAAAGATATTTTCAATGAAATTTGGGCTAAGATTACATAAAAAATAATTTTACAGACCGTCATCTTTATCATCTTGCGTATTGAAGTCACTCAAAAGAATATTAAAACGAACTTGAAGTTTGGAATATTATAGCAAACTTCCAATTAGCTGGTTTGGTTTTCGAAGGGCAAAGTCTGCCTTGGATGCCGTTTGTGAAATTGGTTACTGATGTTTGGCTTAGCCTTTCCTATGATTACACCACCTTGACGATTTTTCTGGGTATAATCGGTGCTTAAGACAATGTGTGGGCTTTCAATATTGAACAAATTGGATATTATCTTATTTCGCTACAAAATTGGCCCAATTATTATCTTACTGAGACATTTTTTTTGAAGATGTATAAATGTTAAAAGTTTTGGATTATATTTTTAGTAAGTGCTGAATTTTAGAGAATATAGGACAAAAAAAGTTTAGGCTCTTTACTATATTTGTTTCTCCGTTCGTTAAATTTGAGGTTTGCTGTTGGATAGTTTGTTATGGTATACTTTTTTACTAAAATTAATCTCAGGGCATAAAATAAAAACAAACTAATTTATTTTTAATCTTGTATCCTTGCAAAATCTCATTGCCAAAACTAAAACGTTACAGGAGACAAGGTAAACTTCAGACTCTGCTGGACATTGTCTAAATTACGAGTTTTCAAAACAACCCTAGATGGCACTACAGTCCATTGAAACTTATAAAAACACCTTGAGAGATTTACTACTCTTTTGTGGATCTATCAGATAAACCGGTAAACCATCGTGTTCACAATTTCGGGTTTACAAGGTTTTGCAAGTATACAGCCGCTCTCTTAAAATGAATATAAAGGCTGGAGTAGAGTTAAATTAAATGAAACCCAATTTCTAGATATTTAACCTATTAATATTTCTAGTATTTTCTTTTTTATGTTGTTATCTTAATAATTTGTTCATTATTATTGAAATATCACAGAATATTCACGTATTATTAATTAATGGAAGCACATTTGTAAGCTCGTAGTGGGAAGTCTGGTCTCTCCAGGTTTCTGTATTTCTTTCTGCACCCTTTTGTCACCCCTAACTCTATAAGAAGCACCTTTGAAGAGGGCATTATTTTACATTTAATATACATATATATAATATTAATAGCATCAGTGGCTTACGCCTTATTTAATTTTTATTTTTGGAAATGCTATTCTAGGTATTTCGGAGAGGTGGTTATCCGCCCAATTGGATAAATATCTCTGAAAGAACTATTCAATTTATTAATTTATAATTAATGTTTACTTAGATTACAAAAGCTTTATTTAAATATCCGATTTTGACTCCGATAATTTTTTTCATGCTTTGTAGTTTGAGGTTCTCTCACTCTAAGCAGCACTTTGCCGAAGTTTAAAGAAACTTTCTAAAGTTGGACAATAGAGCGTTGCACTTGTATCTGCTTTTAATCATTTTGCGTTCTGAAGTTTTAATTTTTTGTTTTAAAATTATTTTTGTAAGAAAATTCGGGCCACTTTTACTGATACATAAGTTTAAAAGGCTTACATTAATTAAACAAGTGGATTATACTATCAGGTTTTACTAAAAATCAATACTTCACCAGGATAAACGGTGGTGCTACCTAGTGGTAAGTTACGTCAGTAAAAGTGCTGTCGGAGAGCAGCACTGTTTCAGCTAAGGCGGTAGTTCCCTAATCAGCCTCATATTTAGCGGCAAGTTTGCTGTAAGAAATTATTTATTGTAATTGTTATAATTGTTATTTAATTCTGGTTGACAAAAATAAATATCTGAATTATAAAACTTGTACACTTTAACCAATTTATTTATTTAGAGAATCTTAAAATTCCGGGTTACTGAAGCAAAGAATTTTGCGGATCGTTGGAAAGAGTTGTAATTAGTAAGGTCGATAAGGTGAAGAATTCAAAACCTAGCAATTTGTTTTTGCAGTAGAGTTATTCAGAGCCCTCTTCAGTTGGCTAGAATTCTCAAAGAGAACAATTGGCCTTAACCTGGACAAGCTGTATACTTCCTGCCCATTTCTTGCTTAATGGGTTTCACAACTATTCAAGTGTTTAGACAGTGTTTTCACCGAATAATGAGCGAAGTTGTGAGGTACTACTGCTGATTTTTTTAAGGCTGCTATTAAACCCAACTTAGAGATTCATTCATTCAACTTATTAAATTGTTGTAAACATATGTTATAAAGGCATATTATCTATTTTTTGTCCTTGGAGAATCTTGAAAAACTTATTTAAACGGCTCATTGTTTAAGGGCCTCTGAAGATTTAGATTGAATCAAGATACGATTTCATTGGCGTACTTCTCTAACATAGTTCCAATTATTTTCTTCAATCTTCCCATTTAGACTATTGCCTTGAAAGGCTTTGTGATTCACAGATTTCTGTTCAACTTTTACTAAGGAAAATTGATTTTCCGAGAGCTCTAAAACGTGGAGTTTTCAGTTTTTCTAATTTCAACAAGTTCATTCTGTTACCGGCTAAGTCAAAACCCCGGAAATTCATTAGTAGAGTTCCAAGAGCGCAGTCCCAGTCATACAATGTTCGTCATCGTGTTAGAAGCACACTCTCCAAAACCAGCACAAGGATGGCGCTATATCGTTACGATACTTAGCATATTAACCTTTGTCTCGTCATATTTAAAAAAAAAATAGCCAGGTCTCAAGTTATTTAATAAAAGTGGGCAGCGATAATCATAGACATAAACGTGGGTAACGAGAAAATCGTACAGATGGGAAGGCGATAGGTGTAGGCTGAGAGGTTCGACTAAAAGGAGAAAACTAGTGCATGTTTCAAATATATCTGGACGCACGTATAAGCTAGGTTGGCTGTACGAAGCCTAAAACTCAGGAAAGAGATGCTGCCTGCAAACTGCCTAAAACCGTATGTGGCGGCAGCACTCTAAAGAATTCAACTCCCATATGGGACTATATATTTTCTTCTATTTTATACATATGATAATTAGGTAAATCTTTACAATAGCTCCCCAGAGGCGTGGCCTAATTCGAAGTGATTCTGATTCGCTGTTACTATAGAACCCGCCATATTCAAATATAAATATAAAACTATTTATTTATTTTATATTCACACTTAAATCTAGCGGGTTATATGGTAGCACCGAATCAGAATAACTTCGAATTCTTTATTTATTTCTTAATGGGGGGCTTCGCCCCCCACACCCCCTGATTTTTTCTTCCCCCCATACCCCCTCCTAACCCACCTAATCACCCTCAATTTTTTAATTTTTGTCACAACATTCATTACAATAATTACACAGAACAACACAAAAGAAACTACCTTATTCTGTGGAGTCCTTTTCCTGAGGAGGGTATACTTGTCGAACTCCATTCTTACTCACACTACAATCATGCTTTAATTTAAAAAAACCCGCAAATTTAAAACGCTCATACTCATAAAGTTACAAAAAAACGGCACCTCCGGTCACATACAGAACACTCGCGGGAACTATTAATACATTAATCAGGAAGCAGTTGCTATGCAGTATGTGTACTGCGCATGCGCGCTAAACATAAGCGCTACGAAATTCGCACCATCCGCACATTGACGGGAAGTAGTTTTTATTTTCCCCGGTAGGTGCTCTGCACTACCCACACCCTAAAAAAAACAGGCCACGCCTCTGGGGAGCTATTGTAAAGATTAGCCGATAATTATTATTTTCTGTTTATAATAATGTTAAATAAATAAGATTTAGGCAGTTCGATTCAGCATTTGAAAGAAGTAACGCCTTGTTTTTATTAAGTGTAATCACTTTCCATAACTGTAGTATAGAGACACTACACCGTAAAACAAAAGAGAAGTCCCAAAGAAAGCAGTCTACAAGAGCACTTTCCTGCTTGTTCCAGAGAGTCCTGGACCCTCACTGACAAGCATAAAAGAAAAACCCTAGCGCAATGGAGATGAGATTCCTAAGGAAACTGAAGAAAAATTAAGACCGAAAACGACCGAATCAGGAATGCCGTAATCAGCAGCAATTTGAAACTGAAATATGCCGAAGAAATTATCGAAGAGAACCGACTGATATAGTACGGCCTTGTGGCCTTATTATTGTTATCAGAATAACAGAAAATCGTCAGAACGCGAGGATTGCTTACGAGACCATGGTGGAAGGAAAGAGAGATCAAGAAGTAGACCACAGGAAACTTGGAATGTCAGTCCATGCGAAATGTTTATGAGAAAGGGTTCGGATTGGCGGTCCTAAACAACTGGCTGACCGGGACACATGGATGCAACTCCATAAAGAACCTCACACTGTGCTGGTGGTCGAGTGATGTTGACCAAGAAGAAGGAAATCGTCCGTTCGAGCGAGCACCTGATCAGTTTCTGAGTTTTCTGCTGTATTGATCTAAAAAAAACTGTCAAACTACACTTTCGCTGAGTCATTTAACATTGCTGAGACTTGGGTTCAAGGAATAAAATGTCAGCATATATGCCTCTTGATTTAAGTTCTTCTAGTTTGGCCACATATCCCCATCATCTTTAAATGTCAAACCCGTATGTCAAGTGGAACAAATCCAGCATTAACTTTCTCCAACACTTTTTTTTAAATGTGCTTTTCGCTTTAGCTGTAGTTCTTTAATTTTCTAGAACGCTCATCCAAAGAATTTCCTTTATCCAAGTGTAGAACTTGGATACAGTCTTAATTAAAATAACAATAGCTACATGTATAGTTACTTTAGAAGAGTAATAGTTCATCGAAGATTTATAGTACAAGATAGAGAGGTGTATACAAGGTTTTTGTTTGCAAGATATTAATAATCGTGGTTGATGTATTTAGACAAATAATTTAAAAGGTTATATTATTATTTCTTTGTGTAATTAATGTAACGCGAGAAAAGATGTGATACAAAGCTGCTTGTACAAGTTCTTCCTTTAACCATTTCAACAACCAACACCTTCTTACAACTGATTTGGGTTAATTATTTTATTTTTTTACATAAATTTATATGGCGTTGTAGTATACACGTCCTTTCTAGAAAAGCGAAAGCGAAGCTTCACATATATAAGACCCTGATAAGACCGGTAGTGCTTTATGGAAGCGAATTCTGGGTTCTGACCCAAGAGATCCAGACAGCCTTGAGAGTGTGGGAAAAGAAAGTATTGAGGAAGATATATGATCCTGTGAACGAGGGAGGATGATGGAAAATCCGCACCAACTTAGAACTGCTTACCCTTTAGGGAGAAACAGACATCGTTCAATGTATTAAAAAAGGAAGATTAAGTTGGTTAGGACATGTGGAGAGGATGGTGGATAACCGTATCCCTAAACGCCTTTTATATGGAAGGCCCGGAGGTAGGCCAAGAATGAGATGGCTTGATGACGTCGAGGGAATTTGAGGAAAATGGTTGTGCGAAGGTGGAGACTGAAGGCCTCTATCAAGAGCCTTCAGTCTCCACCTTTGCACAGAGAGCTTTGGTTGAGGGGACCCTGGTCCTTTTAGGACTGTAGCGCCGAAGAGGAAGGAAGAAAGTTCACTATGATGACTTGATGACGTCGAGGGGAATTTGAGGAAAATGGTTATGCGAAGGTGGAGACTGAAGGCTCTTGATAGAGCTCAGTGGAGAGCTTTGGTTGAGGAGACCCTGGTCCTTTTAGGACTGTAGCGCCGAAGAGGAGTTGGAGGAAGTAGTTATTATCAATTTGATTGAATGCACTTGACGCAGAGTACCCAAGGTTTCGGCCTCTGTCAGCCAATCTTCAGCTGGTTAAATTTATTAGTTTTCTAACTAAGAAAGAGAAAGTTTAGCCTCTTCTAATTCTCCAAAACCACTCAAACTTCTAAGAAAAGATGTTAAAGTCTTCTCAAGTAATTGTAAACATCTAGGCTTGGCCACTGTTAGTGGAATGCGGTTAGATGGAAAAGTTAAAAGTGTGCTACATTAGAGTTGTGTTTATTTACATTAAAGTTTAGAAAATGGTTATTTACGTATATTTTATTTAAGTTAAAAATAAGAAACAAATTGAATGTGAGTGAGTTGTAATGTTTATAAGAAAGTTTTTGAAGGGAGTTGGTGACAGTGTGGCCACTTAGTTAGCAAAGCGTGGAGTATAGGAAAAGTTTTGAGTAGGTCAACTGTGAACCTCAAGAGAGCACTTAATACTTTACACTTTAATGTTTAGTGAAGGGGGCGGCGAGTTGGCGGCGGCGAAGAGGTGGTTTAGTTGGCCCATTTCACTACACCACTGCCTCCACACTAACACACCTCAGAACTACAAAGCCGCTAACGCTAGTCCATTGCTGTCATATTTAGTGCTCATTTCACGTTTATAGTTAATGTATATTATCTATTCGCCATCTCCATTTTACTAACGGGATGAAGAGGGGCTCTTAGTGACGTAGGCTCTCCAAACTAAATATGTAGAACATTATTCTTTCTATAAATTGTCCAAATATTTTCCTGGAAATTCGAAATTGCAGTATTACAGTATCAATAGGCTTTCCGTGGACTAAGCCTTACAACAAGGAGGGTGCTTGGGCTGGATCAACACACGGCAATAAAGTTTAAGTTTTCTTAAGCAGTCCGCTTTTATCCTTTCATTTCAGTAATTGCAGATTTGTTTACTTATTGCTTATAAGTAAAGTAATCGCCTATTTTTTCAGGCGGGGCTTAACGTCCAACTCTACCAATTAGGTGTCATGGACGGAGGCGACTAGCAAACATACTTTACTGTAAATTTATTTTATTAACCATTAATAAAATCCAAGGCCTAAGACCGGGAATCGAACCCAGTACCACAATACATATTAGCTTTACAGGTCTCGCCTCTAACCGCTCGGCTACCGTGGCGCCTTAATTATTGCTTATCTTTAAACTTACTCCTTTTGAACTTTGGGCTTTTATTTTCACTAAGTTGCTTAATCTAATCTAGTCTAATCTAAGGGTGAACGATTTCAAGTAATTTCAATAACATGCATATTTTTGCAGAAAAACAGCACCAAACATGCAGTTTTTTCCCTTTTCCGTATTAGTCATTTCTTTATCACGTAGAAAGTGGTATTTAAAATAGTGAAGAATCTTTTAAAATTAGTACTACTAAGGAAGCGACTAGCTCAGTGAATAGCATATACTGGATTGACACGCGAAGATCCAGGGTTCGAATCCAGCTGCTGGTTCTTGGATTGTGGGAGCGTCTTACAGCTCACTGTCAGAGCACTGAAAAAACCTCTGGGCGCTAATGACTTCACATGTTGACGTGCATTAAATAAAAAAAAAGTACTGCGGCCATTGTTCTTCTAAGGTGCTGCGCTCTGAATATTTTTCAATTTACTACTGGTCTCCCCACAGTGTTCTCTCATTGCGGATAACACTGTCTGACTGAAAGAAGCTCCTACGAAGAAAATTATCTAAGTGCAGCTTAGGACTTGTGCTCTCCACCTCCGCGTGTGCTGACCAATCGTCTCTAAACTTTTCCCTATTGCAGTAACTTAAATTTTGCATTAACAAAATAATCAGGCACCTACACGAAATTCTATTATGCATTCAAATCGATTTAGTTCATTGTGAAGTTACTATAAACGCATTAAATTAGATTTGTTGATTTAATCAGCCGTCTATCGAAGCACCCAGTCAGGTGGTAGTTAGGAAGTTACTGGAGCCACATCCCGTCTAGTTAGCATTTCTATTGCAACACAGATCCTTTATCTGCATATAGGATATATATGTTGTTATTAAACAATCCTAGATCTCTTTGTGCAGTTTGTATACAGGGTGTTCAGCATAAGACTACGGTAACTTCGGGAGGCGATTCTGGGCATCATTTGCAACAAAAAATTCCATATAAACTATGGCTCGATTCGGCTCCGTTTTATAGATATTTTTAATTTTATGTTTTTTCAAGGTGTTACTACTTTTTAGCAAAAAGATGTCTATATTTCTCAAACTATTAAAGCTACAGTTATTTTAATAAGCTCATTAGAAAGAACGTTAAATTTCCTTTTAAATAAACTAATTTGTATTCCACAATAATAATATTAGGTATTTTACTTTGTGGCCCAAACATAAGAAATAGCAAGTTTCTAATTTTTTCCAAAAACTTTGACTTCATTTTTCTCAAAAACATTTTATATGAAAAAACCGTGCACTATTCAGGAAAAACATCTACATACGATCACCTTTCGAACGGTATACAATAATTGGGGTTATGTTAAAAATTGACGCAGAAATCTGTTATTAATTGCAAAAAAGTAGGCCTCAAAACAGCGTCGGCATTATGAAAGGAATTCACCTACCATAAGAATATAACTGACCAGAATCATCAAATCCAGTACGATTTTTTGCAAACGTGTAATTTAATAATTAATGAATAAGCCGAGAACTTATCGCTCTAATCTCCAAGTTAAAAACTGACATGTTTTATCCTAATACGGCTTCAAAAACAAATAAATACACAAGAAGAAAAGATGGTTTAAAGTCTACATTTTCATTAGATATTTAGTTGTCATTTTGCTGTCATTATGCCAACGAATTCGAATATTGAATATCGCGATATGTTATACATCTACGGTTTCGTAGATTGGAATAGTGGAGAAGCTAGGCGGGAGTATTCTAGATGTTTTCCTGATAGGGTGTTCCGAACGCTAAGACGATCGTGGAGGTGTACTGGCGGTCCGGCGAAGTATTCCATCCACTATTATTTAATTTGGGGATCAGAGCGAGTAATAAGTTCATTAGCTCTCCACAATCTCCTGTGTTCGGCTTATTCATTAGCTCTTCACAACCTGTTAATTCCAAAAGTTTATTGAGTAGTTCAAAATGATGATTTATTCACATTATTTGGCATATTCCTTTAATTAACTACAGAATAACTCACAGATCTAAACTCGTTAAACGAAAATCCTTTCTTTTGAAATTGGTACCTAACACTCATTTAACATCATATTCATTTTTCTTCTTTTTATTTTATTATTTATAATGTAATTTTTATATTTTTGAATATAGTTCTTAAATTAATTAATTATTAAATTACACGTTTGCAAAAAATGGTACTGGATTTGATGATTCTGATCAGTTATATTCTTATGGTAGGTGAATTCCTTTCATAACGCCGACGCTGTTTTGAGGCCTACTTTTTTGCAATTAATCACAGATTTCTGCATCAATTTTTAACATAACCTTAATTATTGTATACCGTTCGAAAGGTGATCGTATGTAGATGTTTTTCCTGAATAGTGCACGGTTTTTTCATATTAAATGTTTTTGGAAAAAATTAGAAACTTGCTATTTCTTATGTTTGGGCCACAAAGTAAAATACTTAACATTATTATTTTAGAATACAAATTAGCTTATTTAAAAGGAAATTTAACCTTCTTTCTAGTGAGCTTATTAAAATAGCTGTAGCTTTAATAGTTTGAGAAATATAGACATCTTTTTGCTAAAAAGTAGTAAAACCTTGAAAAAACATAAAATTAAAAATATCTATAAAACGGAGCCGAATTGAGCCATAGTTTATATGGAATGTTTTGTTGCAAATGATGCCCAGAATCGCCTCCCGAAGTTACCGTAGTCTTATGCTGAACACCCTGTATAACATATATCTCATGTCATAATTTGATCATCTTTCCTGCGTAACTAGCAAAAAATAAAAACCGCCTGACTATTGAAGAGAAACACTTTGTTTAAATGCTGTAAACAATATATATAAGTGGCTCTCTTAGTTAAGTTAAGTTGTTTAATGTCTCTGCATGCATCAACCGAATAACTCTCTGTTCTTCTTATACTGATTTCTCTGTCGCGGATAACAGTGACTCAGCGTTAAACGTGCACAAAAAGAAAACAATGAAATTAAAAACAATAAAAAGAATGAAACAGGCAGAAAGAGTCATAAAAGAGTGGCATTAGCGATCAACTCTTAGACATCTGCCCTACCGGACAGTTTTAATTATGTAAATCTATATAATTATAGATTCATTCACAGAGGTCCGTGAAACTTTTCAGGTTCATAACAAACTCTTTAAAAAGCTGCAGTTAAGTTCAGGTACCAAACAAGAAATCTCCTCAAGTTAGGTGCAATTTCTCCGCGCTCTGAAAGTTATTACTATAATGCCATGACCAACATTATCAAAGCGCTCCAGCGAGATCGAGGACGGAACCCAGTTTCCCGTTTCTTAATCTTAACATCTAGCAGTATTAGATCAATTAATCTGGGCATTAACATGGCTTTCCGGAAGTTCTTTGACAACCCCACTGACAGGAAAGTAAAAAACGCTTGTTTATGCGATTTTGAGATCAAGAATTTTCTCTATAATGCGATCTTTGGAGTATGTCTTTACGATGAGAACCCTAAAACCACACTTACTTTTCTATTTATTTCAAAATATAAGTTAAGATTTTTAAATTTCATTTGGAACGTTTGAGAGTTAACCACCCAAGCCAGTATTTAGCTTTAGCTTGCCAATCCTGCTGCAGGCAATTTTATGTTTGCCTGAAAATAATAAATATATATGTATTCACATATTCTTGTTTCGGCACGTCAGATTATATAGGAAAAGTTTTATATAACTAAAATAAGTTTGTTATATTAGGCCGCGGTAAAAACTTTAATAACAGCTTTAAAGTTTTTAAACTTTGTGTAATATCATATCACCATCATTGATATAAAGTTTGGGTTTGAATGCAACATTTTATCAAATATTCGAACCGTTATTGCTTTACGGTATACATTTTTTTAATACGTTCTTTTATAAATTTAAATCAGAATGTAGCTGTTTTAGTAGCACGTTTTCTGGTCTTTTTGTATATATTTATTCGTAAATACAAATAAATACACCTACTAAAGTATGTTTGGAATTTATTAAACAATTTGTAGTTGAAGTTTAGGCTCTGAACTCTGGTTGTTATCATCTATACACATTCGATTCAATCGGAAGACCAATGTACGAGTATAACTCTAAGATGTTAGATCTGACCTCAGAGTTCCAGGATTCATCTTCAAATGGTTTTTCATCCTCTTCTAATGAACAAAGCAATAGGGCATTACTTTACTTTTTTCTTCTTCTTTTTGAGTAGAAAATGGGGAAGTTAGAAGTTATAGAATATTGGCGCAAGAGAATCCAGAGCGTGTTGAAGCCAGATTCTTCAACTTCAAAGCCTCTGACTGTAAAATTAATTACGAACATTTTAAACTAGAATTCCTCTAGAAATATTTAGCCCATCTATTTCTTTCCCCAAATTGCGTCTGATTTTTTTTTTTTTTTGTCCCCTCCAGAACTTGGTAACAATCGATCTACATCTTTCTCTAACTGCCTCCACTCTTTCTTCTCCCTTAACATTACTCAGCAGATATTGCAAATACCTTTCCGCAACTGTGTAGCAGCGTAAAGAAGCAGTGGCGAAAATGGCCCAAGTGGTAAGTGAGGGGAGCAATGAGTGGAATAGGATTTATTCCTTTCCCAGGTCTGCAATTTATTGTATTTCGGCTCCGTAGATATATTAAAGGTCCTGGAGTTTGTATCTTCTACCGATCTCTCCCTTACTTTCTATACTTGTAAATCATATTTTATTGGTCTCTATCTCACTAGAATGTAGGCAAGAGGGGCGAGAGGGAAGGTTAGACAGACTTCACTTTGAGTTAAGTAGACATTTATTTTTCTCTAAAGGTGATAATGTTCAAGTAAATACTTCTTTTCTGTAACTGAATAATGCATCAATAATTCAATCAAAAGTAAATAAAAAGTTGTGCTTTTGATATCTTGTAAAAAAAAATGTGGATAACTACTTGTTACGTTCTTAACTAATTTAAATCAAGTGACATAATAGAAGTAATACGAGGGTCGTTTGAAAAGTCCGTGCAAAGTCAGAGAGATAGCACTACTGGCGCGTATCGAGGTTATGTTTAGTTAGTAGCATCTCTTGGAAGAACAAACACCAAGTTTCAGCCAGATCGGTCTATTTCTTTGTGTTTGGCATTCGTTTGAATCGAGGAAGTCGAGTGATTTTCAAAAAATGGACGAAAAAGAATTTCGTGTGTTGATTAAACACTACTTTATGAAAGGCAAAACGCCTCAGGAGACTAAAGAGAAGCTTGATAAACATTATGGTGACTCTGCACCTTCGATTAGAACAGTTTATAAGTGGTTTCAAAATTTTCGGAGTGGCCATATGGGCACAAGTGACGCTGAACGTTCTGGACGCCCTGTCGACTGTCTTTTGGGATTCGCAAGGAATAATCCTCATCGACTATCTGGAAAAGGGTAAAACTATTACAGGTGCATATTATTCATCGTTATTGGACCGTTTGAATACCGAGCTGCAATAAAAACGCCCACGATTGGCCCACAAAAAAGTTCTTTTCCATCACGACAACGCACCGGCTCACACCTCAGCAGTTGTGGTCGCAAAATTAATGGAAATAGGGTTCCAACTCGTTTCACATCCCCCCCTATTCTCCAGACTTGGCTCCCTCGGACTACTATTTGTTACCCAATATGAAGAAATGGCTGGCGGGAAAAAGATTTTATTCAAACGAGGAGGTGATTGCGGAAACGAATGGCTATTTTTCAGACTTGGACAAATCCTATTATTCCGAAGGGATCAACAAACTAGAGCAGCGTTGGACGAAGTGTATAAGCCTAAAAGGAGACTATGTTGAAAAATAAAAAAGGTTTACCCCAAAAAATTAAGTAGTTTTTATTTTTGCACGGACTTTTCAAACGACCCTCGTAAATAAAGATAACTAAATACTGAAAATGAAAGGCAATATTGCATAAAATCAGAATGATAAATGCAAATATGTATATTTGATTATGTATTTTTGAATATTATTAATATTTATAAATACAGTTCGAATTAGATAACTTTATCATATACTATTGTTCATTCTTTTTGCTGACTAATTCATAGTTTCAATAGGATGACAAAATACGAGTAATTGCCATTTCAGTCGTGATACATTTATTCTGTCGAGCTTTTTCGACCTAGGGACTAGGTTATCTTCAGGGCTAGTTTACAAAGTAATATTTTTACATTACAGGGTTGGTGTGTCTTCTGTCTTGTCGGTTCATTGACTATTTATGGATTTTTTATCATACTCAACTTTTTTTATGGAGAAGGACTTTTAATTACACAAACGCTGCTAACTCAAACTCTCAAACTATAACAAATCAATACTCTTTCACCAATTAAACATTTGTTTTTATATTTAGACTTTTTCTCGGGCCAGATGATTTTTAATAAGTTTTAAGTTATTACTTACACTTCGCTTCAACTCCTACTATTTCTAATCTTTTCTCAATTTTTTTTTTATATTAATTAAATATATTTTTCATTTTTCAATTATTTTCCAATTTGTTCGTAAAATGAATCTGTTTCATTTTTAGTTTATTTTCATTTTTCATGTTTTTTACGCCCTGAAGTAACTCCATTATTTATAAATTCTCCATTTTTAGATAGCAAGTTCTTCACAATTTTAGAAGCTTGATTTTTTTTTTGATGATGATGATGCAGTTAAACACAAAAACTCTTCAAATTTATATTATCCTAAAGAAGGCAATAAATTTGTCGAAACGTCGGTATAAAAAAATAAAAAAGAAGTTCGTCTACAATATTTTTAACCGCTCCTCAATATTCCCAAAGATAAATAAATACAAGATGTCCGCCTTATATGTTACATTATTAAAGTACAAACTCGATTAACCGGCCCTCGATTAACCGGCCCTCGGTTAACCGGGATCATGTTGAGTCATCATAAGTACACCTGGATTGGCACCGAAACAAAAGTTAATTTTCGGGTGGCGACAGGAAAATTTTTTGTCTTCTGATGTAACATAATTGTAGGCGTGGCAGCAACACTTTTATACCTGATTTTCTTGAAGGGTCATTATTTTATTCACAGTAAGGACATTCCAACCAGTAACAAAGTTGTGCTTTTTAAATTGCGTGGTCGTTTGATAAAAAAATGCAAACAATACTTGAAAAGTATTTTTTAAAAAGTTGAACGGCAATAAAATGAAAAATTTTTTAAAAAATAAAAGAGAAAAAAAGAAAAAATTAAAAAAAAAGGATCGCCGTCTAAGATAGGAGTTGATCTCTGGGACGAAACAGTAATGTATTACCATGTAATACTGTGTATTCGGTTTAACCGGGATTTCAGTTTTCCGGGGTGGGTATAGCCGGAGGTCAGCCCGGATAATCGAGGTTGTACTGTACTTTCATCTATACCTTTAGATTCGGATCTTCTTCAACGAAAGTTTCAAAAATCAAAATTACTCATCTTGAAGTTTTCGAACCTGCTGCGTTTTTTTTTTTTTTTGTTTGCCCCAAACCCCCCAAAAAAACCTTCAACATTTTGATAACCTTAAGAGAAGAGATTTGATATTTAATAACATTTGTTATTGTGTAAGATTTCAGTTTTGTGGGTATTTATTAAACTTGACAGATCTGATGGAGCGCTGTCCATACTAGATGAACTAGATGATCCTACAAACAGATAGCCTGCCCATCAATTGTTCACTAAGACCAGTTATAAACTTCCTTTATGGTTTAATTATTTGAATTGAAGTAGTTTCTTCATTAATACAGTTGTTGTGTAATACAACTTGCAAACATTATCGACCGTCCCAAAAGATTTTCTAAATTGTACTTTATTCGCTTTAAAGGACAAAATATTTGCAACAATTTACTTTTACAATAAAATCTATCCCGCTTATATGTAGAAATTCATTTGCATTTAGTAACTATGGTGGCTCCTGAGGGAATGCGGTGAATCAGTCGTACTTCCTAAGTTAAATTTCTATTCAACATTAGTGTTTTGGCTTCTTATTGCATTTTTCTTAGTTGCGAATAATTTTTATTTTAATTCAGACTGGTTAGTTTTCATTATTAAGTGGCGTTCGTAAGAATATTGAAGAAAAAAAGGTAAAAATATTGTACAAGCAAAGGAATGTCAAAAAAGTATTCTAAACTTAATAAATACGTAACAGTTTAATCTAATATCCGAGAAAGCCATCTGGGCCACACTTACTAGCCTTAGTGGCTCAAGTTACAGCTGGTTAAACCAACACATATAAAGTTTAAAAAAAGGAGTATTTTGAGGAGGAATCTTTACATTATTATTTTGAAACATTTTTAACTGAATATGCGAGGGCGCAATAAAAAGTTTATCATGATCAAGGAGGCAGAAAAGGGTTGAGAAGCTGTGCACAAAGATAAGACTATTTCTGGGATTTGACCGTTAATGTCCTGCTTGTGAGTTGAATATCAAACAAAATGTCCTATCTACAGAGAAATCAATACTAATATCTACATTTATAAAGATAGAAGAGTGAGACTCAGTAGGAACAAGTAGTAAGGCTACAGTACGCAATGGCCGAACATGCAGGTTAGTAGGACAAGAGGAAGATGAAACAGGTGGGATATAAAAGAATTTCGGCAGAGTTTAGTAAGTGTGTAAGTAATGTTCACCGTGTAGTTATATTCGTGTTTGATGCTGGACCCCAGGTGGGTGAAGTAGCGATAAAAGCACTAAAGGGGAAACGTCTGGAGGGTGCCTGGGACGGGACGGGCGGTACATGGATTTTGGAGCAACAAGCGAGTTAAGTACCCTGCCGTAGTCCAGGGTAATATCCAGACCGCCTCACTGACGCCTTCCACTCTCTATCAACTACCCAGGGCTTTTCAACAGTACCATCTTCAGACGATACTACTCTGATATGTAACCAGAATGCAATATTTCCTGCACAAAAATTGTCAGAAAAAAAATGCATTTATATAATTGATTACTCGAGAGTAATTGATTCAATCATAATAAGTAAATTCGCTTCTGATTCTATTTTTTTTGATAAATGTGAGAACCAGTGTTCCCTCTAATTTTTTGTGACCTGTGTGCACACTTTTTTAAGTGTGTGCAGTTTTTTCTAAAATAAACAAATTTTGTGCGGCAATTTAAAAAAGTGCATATAATGAAAAAAAAGAGACAATACAATAATAGTGTGAATATTCAGCCGAATTTTGTTCCTACTTAAACGCATTGACTCGATCTTACAGCATATCACACATTACAACGGAACACAATGAAAAACTACCCTAAAATCAAGTCAAATCATTAGTTCGTGAAGACAGAATTTAGCTGATTACTGTGGCTTCCCTTTTCCATTTAAATTGGAAAATAAGAAAATTTAAATACTTACAATGTAATAACGTTGTCTGCTTCTAATTTTTTAAATTAACAAACAAACAAGAACGACATTTCACAATTACTTATTATTGAACAATTTTAGAATTAAGGATTACATTTTTTATGAATGGCATTTATTTTATAACTTCTCTCTCCAGCCTTTTGGTTTTAACCATTCTGCATAAACTTAACTTAAATTTACATTGTTTCCTTCATTCATGTATGATTTTACTCTCATCAGCATATCCATATGTTCCTGCAACCGGTTTCTTTGTTTCGCTTTAATCAAAAAAATTTTGTGCGCGCAAATATTTTTCATGTGCGCTATGTTTAAAATTTATGTGCGCGCGTACAGCTTAGAGGGAACACTGGTGAGAACTATTCTGTGCGGAAGTAGAATTCGGAACTAAATTTTTACATTTAAGTTTACTGCCTTACTTTATTACTAGGTCTTACTAGTGTTGGCGGTAGTATTGTAATCGTTTCAAATTTTAGTTAGTTTAGAGACCGTCCAAAAATGTGGTTTTCACAAAATGGTCTGCATATGTGTATCTGGAGTCTGTACGCAGCACAACTCAAAAACCAAAAACCACGAATCGCATAAAGTTCAAATTTGTTTTTTTTTATTGAAAACGGAAATTCGAAAAAGGGCACCTCAGAGCGGAAGAGGTGGTTGGGCTTTCGTTTGAGTGAATATATTCATTCAAACTTCATTTTAATGATTGTATGGACTTATCGCCCATTAAATACGAGCCCATTAAATCGTACAATGATTTTGGGGAATATTGAGGTGCGGTCAATCAATTCACTAACAAATTTTGTTTCTACCTACCAACGTTTCGGTAAATATATTACCTTCTTCAGGGTATTGTAAAATTTGTGGAGTTTAACGTTAAGCTACATCATCATAACTGTTGTTATGGTTATTAGTAAGGAACGGATTTTTATGTATTTAAAAATGCCAAATATTTAATTAAAATACGCATTTATTTTCGTCAATTATGTGGAAAATATGTGATTTTCTTAAAATATTTTCTGGAATATTTAAGTAAAATGGACATTTTTTTTATGAAAATCGTGAAATGGTGGAATGATTGCATTTTTCGAGAACCTCACAGTTCAAAAGGAATGGCTTTGAATCCACATCAGCATCACTGTCAAGTTTTCCAATAACTGCATTGGCAATATACCTGCCCTCAACGTCAGTGGTTTCATCAATTGGCACCCAAATCGGTCCATCTTTGATATGTTCTCGAATTTTGGTTAGTGTTTCTTTATAGATATCTTCCAGGTAGTTTTTCCGCAGAGTGCTCTCGTCAGGCATTTTTTTCCCAATATAGGTCTCTAAGAATCCTTTGAAATGAGGATTTTTAAGTTTGTGGAAAGGGATATCTGCTCTAACCAAAGCCCGTCACAGATCTGTACTCAGAGTAGACTTACTTGATGATGGAGATGTAAGGAAGGCTTGAGATAGGACGTCCTCTCTTTCTTTCTGTTTTTATTCTCTATGTGCGATCCGGTGGCAATATGTTGGGTGACTTGGGAACGTTGAGAGCAAGAAACGCGCTTGTCACAAGCTGTACAGTACAAAATGTCTCCATCACTTCGAAAAAGTTCTGCTGGAAACTCGCGAAGATATTTAGCAACCAGTTGTTTGTTTGAGGCCGATGTTCGTGGCATTTCACCCAAAAAAGAATACACTAAGTGACCGAACGAAATGAATTGGACACTTCAACGAACGAGCTGAAAGAACAGACAACGTCAGACAACTTCAAAGAACTAACAAGTGCCCGTCACTGTTTAGCAGCATTCTGTATAAATAACAATAACCATTGTACCCACTGTGATTCACAGCCCTACAGTCTGTGGTTCACAGTTCCTGTCAACCACCTCCCAATTATGAAAATATGCCCAAAATGAAAAATATGAAAAAATATGTACATATTTTGATTAAATATGTAGAAATATTTATTTATTTTAATCAAATATGTATAAATATGCGATAACATCCAAATATGTGGAAATATGTGAAATAAAAGTAGACTCAAACGGCTTAAAAAGTGTCAGTATGAATACTTCTAGTTGAAAAACGTCTGTAAATTGCCTAGAAAAAAATATGTAAATACATACGAATCCGTTCCCTAGTTATTAGGGTTATTCAACTGTCATCATCAATTAGCAATGGTCTAAAACCAAAACTATCATTAACTACAATATTTATTTATAATATATTATAACAAAAAATTATAAATTTCAAGAAAACTGGATAACAGGCAGTGCCATTTAGATTAGTTTTATAGTTTTGAGCAACTTTTCGGAGAGTGGTACCAACATAATGAACTTCTATATTAGTGAAGTCATTTACTTTTTACTACATTCTGTGGAATTCAAAACATTTAATTACATCTGTGATAAGATGAGGTCGTGAGTTCACTCCTGACTTTGCACTCAGTATTTTTAGAAATCTAGATACTAAAAGTCTTTAGCCCAGAAAGGAGGGAACATAATTCCACTTTGGTATTCTTTCTGGTGGCTTTATTCCCCTTAAATAGCAAAAAATATATTGTAGAATTCTGTCTTAAGTTATCTAAGTTATTACGCTCTTTTCAGAGTACACAAACGTTCGTTCTTCTTACACTTTATATAAATTATTATGAAAATTTATTATTTTTTTTAAAAATTTATGAAGTTTCTTTTATTATAAAACAGACTGGGATACGTTACTATGGTGACAAATCCTGATGATGAATAGAAGTAATACAAAGCAAAACGCATCATAAATATTAGTTCTCGAAAAAATACTTTTTCTTTGGGAAAAATAAATAAATAAGAACAAAATGCTTTTTATAAACAGATTATGATGGCTGAATAAAGACTCTCCTATTTCTGCCGACTGAGTTACTTAAACAAAGAATACTTAATTAAATTGATTTGGATTTGATTTTGCTAAACAGAAGAACAAATTGTTCCGTCTGAAACAATTCATTGTTCAAAACTAAATATTCAATTAGGGAAAGATAGATTGTTACAAGTTTCAATACTTTTTTAATTTGCTTTAAGGTCAAGTTTTCAATCTATGGAACAGGTCATCTTCAAAGCTGTAGAAGTTATTTTACAGAAAAAAGATTACGTCGTACGAATAAAAATAATAATAATAATTTAGAACTATTATTTACGTTATTCTTAATAACAATGGTAACTTCTATATTGTAAACTTTAAACTTAAAGGTTCTGACTTTTGTGGTAAGAGTGGTTGGTTTTAAGATGTTCTGGTTTGTAACAACTCAGTGATGTTAATTCAGAAGCTTTAGTAAACTTCATTATGTTCGAACAACTTACATCTGAGTAAGCAAGAGAATTTTACTCAAGATTATTAAGAAATAAAGGGGATAATTTACTCCTTTTCTGAAACATCACCCACCACAAACCGATTCCCAATTTCTTTTCTTTTGTAAATCATACTCATATTTAAGGGCAAGTTTTACGCAGCAGTTTGAATGATTGCTCGATATCATAGATTTAAGATTTAATACTACGAGTATTTAGTATTTTAGCGTTAAAAACCTAGTTTTCTTTTATTGCCTTCATTCATTCCTCTTACAATCTCATTCATTCATTTAAGAAATTAGATTCTTCAGTCTTCTGTTTTAAGATTTTCATTGCTTGCAATTATAGTAGTTCGAATTCTATTTGATAACTTTACTAAGCATAATTATTTCAAGGTCTATACAATCCCTGTATCTTTAAAAGTTTATAAATAAAAAATAAATATATCTTTACAGGAAATTAGTGCATTCGGATTTGATATGCTAGAGGGGGTAAACAGAATAGAAAGAGGCCGAGTAAATACAACGCGACTACCAATTAACTAATGAGCTGAGATTTTTATTGTGCTCTCACTCTGTAATTAAACTTTTTTTTTTTTTATTATCTTCAAAATTAACTGGACAGTTTTCTGTATATTCGTTCATTAATCGAACTGAAGTTTACCGTAAGCTTTTTAAATAGGGAGGGCTTAATCATTGTGCATTCAGAGAGCTCTTCAGGTATGCAAACGTCATGCAGAATATGCCGTGATGTTAGTATTCTCTCATAGTGTTTTACACTTTGCTCTTAAAAACTCTGAATTATTATTATTATTACTCTTATTATTGTTATTTGTTTATAATTTTTTTTAAAATTTTCTTAAAATTATTATTGTTCATTGATTTTGGTGACAGATTCATTAATCCAGAAGGGGGAAAAAAAAAGAATTAGACCAATTTCATTAGTTATTTATTTATTTTGTGCCGAGCTCTCGATCTAGGGCACTAGGTAGTGCTGCACAAGACCGAGACAAGGCGAGACTTTATGCAGTCTCGATCTCGGTCTCGGTCTCGGTCGCTCAAGTCTCTGTCTTGGTCTCGTCGAGATATCTCGGTCTCGGTCTCGGTTTTTTGAATTTTTGTTCAAGTATTAAAAGCGGTTTGCTATTAATAATCTTTTCAAAAAATGTTATTATTTTCTAATAATTATTTTAATTTATATATTGGTAATGAAAATGTGTGTAAAAGAAGACAACTACTTACACTTCAATGCATCATATATTACTATTGCTGTTATATATCTTTATATAATTTCAAAAAGATGTTAAAAACGCGCCAAATGAAAGACCCAAATAACATATCTGCCTGCTATAACAAGTCGATTCGTGAAATAAAAAATACACCTCCCAACAAACTTCCCGCTCCTTTAGTTATGGCTGTTGGTGAAGATAAAGAATCTGATGATTCACTTTTTGACGACGACGACGACTGCATCAATATTTTTGCACCATTTGCTCAAAAATCAGCGAATATCACCGAAGCATGGAAGACAGAAATAATTAATTAGACCAAGCACCAGTAGACGTTGACATTTTAGAATGGTGGAAAACACTTGAGAATTCCTTCAAAAATTTGTCTAGAATGGCGAAAGATATTTTTAGTATCTGTGCAACTTCAGTGCCATCGGAAAGATTATTTTCGCAAGCTACGATGATAATGACCAATAGAAGATCTTCTCTAACTTCTGACTCAGTAAAAGCTCTTTTATGTAATCAATGCTTGGGCAAAGTGTATCTTAAAAACGAAAATTTGTGGCAATAGTTTTTAGGTGATTTTTTTAGATAGTCTTTTTTTTTAAATTCACTAATTCCAAAATTCTAAAATATAATTCAAATAATATCAAAGTTCAAAGTATTAGATTATTAATAGTGAAATTTATGAAATTGAATGAATGGATGATATGAATAGTGAAATTTAGTGAATTTATGTAAAAATTATGTAATTCGAAGGGAGCCGCCACGGTAGCCGAGCGGTGCGAGACCTGCGAAGCTAATGTGTATTGTGGTACTGGGTTCGATTCCCGGTCTTAGGCCTTGGATTTTATTTAATGGTTAATATGAGAAATTTACAGTAAAGTATGTTTGCTAGTCGCCTCCGTCCGCGACACCTAATTGGTAGTTGGACGTAAAGCCCCGCCTGAAAAAATAGGCGATTACTTTGCTTACTTTACTTATGTAATTCGAAGTCAAATAGATGTAGTAATATTGAACATATATAATAAAATCGTATCTTTTAATAATTAATTCAATACCCGTAATGATTATTTATTAATAAAGAACACAATTTTATAATTTTGTAGCTAAAAATTAATATTTGAAAAACCGAGACGAGACCGAGATTTCTCGACGAGATATATATCATGTCTCGATCTCGGTCTCGGTCTCGGTTGCTCAAGTCTCGTCTCGGTCTCGGTCTCGGTACCGAGACCGAGATTTGTCTCGTTTCTCGTGCAGCACTAACACTAGGTCATCTTTAGGGAACATATTTTACAGTATAGTTGTAATAATTTTGTTATAATGAATTTGAATAAAGTTAGTTTGCAAAAATTATTTACGTTACTGACAGTATATTATTTTTACATTGTTATTCTAAAGATCGTATGTCTTCTGCCCTGTTTCCTTATGAACTGAGTCTGATCGGTATTATTGGTTTGGTTTGTGAAGAGGTAAATGTTGTCAATAGTCAAAAGATGTTTTTTATCTTTTTTTAGTAAGTTGGCGCATAAGTAGTTTAGATTTTTCGTGTCAGTTTTGAAATTTAGACTATTTTCAGTCTTCGATATGTAAATCGTTTCTAGTCCTTTTCTTTTTTGTGACTTACTATCTGATTTTAATCGCACTTTCGATTTCCCAAATACAATAACCCACCCAATATATTCGCCACTTTTACTTAAATCGAGAACAAGACCTAAAAACTAATGTAACCTTTTCAAGAAATTAGGCCTCTAAACCGCGCTTGTGATCAATAACAAACTGGGAAACAGTGCACCAATAGAAACTAACAACCCTTTTAACAACAGCGGTATTTACAGTCTAGTTTGTCAAGCCTATAATAGTACCTATATCGACTAGAGAGGGAATTCAATGGAATTTTAAGATTATAATTATTTTTATAAAAGAAGTCTGATTCTTGAATAATTGTTGAAAAGTGAAGCTAATGACAATTAATAATACCCAATTTTCTTAACAACTCTGTAGGAAAATATCTTTTGTCATTATACGAAACGAGATTGTCAAACTTTTGGTACGGTTCAGTTGATTGCGATATTTTTTTTTTTTTTTAGTTTATTTTTGTCCAAGTTGAAGTATTATTTTCTGTTGGTCTAATAGACTGTTCGATTATCTGTTTCAATTGATGTGAGTGGGCTGGTGTTCAGCAGGCGCTGTCATGTTCATAACGCAGAACAGCTATTGGTTAGTGTATCCTAAAGATACAATCGTTATCAGTTAAAGCTCCATTCTACCAGCAGGCCTCTGTAATACATATGTCACTAATATAGGCCCTAATTGTAGGCTGTTTTTATCTAACCCAACACAACTGTTTGCTGCTGACATGATAGTTTGTTTCATTTGGAACCTTTTAGTAAATTTTTTAAACTAAATTTATCCTTAAAAACTATGGTGTAAATATACTCACACAACTTTTTCCCAATTCTACTACCGGACATTATATCAAAATGCTAATTTACCCTGCCCTATTTTCCTCAAATACGCTTTGTTCAAATTTTCTGAAAAAAATTTTACAAATAAAAGTTGTACATCTACATGTACACAATTACTAACCAAAAGGGAAATTTTAGGAGTCAACTTTAAGAAAGAAAATCTCATAATAGCAAAAAATCTATTCAGTAAGTGTACTTTTGGTTCGACAATTTTCTAAAAATTTGAAAATTTAGTTACATATTTGATTTTTTTACAATATAATAATTGTACAGGTGGCCAGTCAGTATAATAAACAAAAATGGAACTTTCGAATCTGGCTGTAGTATCAGTAAGTTTAAAGTAAGTTAGTTGTCTGTAATTTATTTAATTTAGAAAAATTTTTGAAGAAAAGATTCATTACTACCACTTAAAATTAGTTGTCGAATCGTATCGTGATTGTAGAATGTTTCTAAGTTTATAGAAAATGGAGAGTCTAAAAAAAATAGGTGATTACTTTAACTTCTTTTTTATTCGGCGGTCCTTAGCACTAACAGATATATTTACGATGAAATCTCTGTATCGACTATCTTCACGGTTACAATAGCTTGGCACATTGAAAATAGTTAATTCAAAAATTATATTTTTCTTCTTCTGGCTCTAAATATATTTATATCTGTCACTTGATCTATTTTCATTCCTTTTTTTATCTAAGTTCCTAATATGATAAAAATAGAAGCGTTCTGTAAAGAAATACTTGAACTAGTGTTGGTTGGTTGGTACTACTGCGAGACAAAATAAGAGGATCAGAAAAGTGGTTTGATGTTTAGTTAAAAGGGAGAAAGGCCTGGCGAACTAGGGCTTAGGTTTTTAGTAACAATCGCAAGTCTAAGTTTTAACAAAATAACATCCCACAAGATGACGGCTTTTCATTTTGTTATTTTTATTAAGAGCAAAGAATAACTAAGTGTTTACAAAACCGCAGTTGTGGCCGGCTTAATTTCTTTGATATATATTTCTTTTCTCTTTTGTCCCCCTACCATCTGCTTCGTTTGAAACGAAGAAAATTAAAAACAGTAATAACGATGATGGTGGATAAAGACATTATTTTCGTGGTTGCAAAGTTATAATCCTTTTAGCGAATGATGAACGAAATTTGTGTTCAATATTTATAATTTTTTATTTTCCCTTCGTTGGAGCTTCTTACAGGTTACTGTCCAGGTGGAGACCAGTGTTCTCAGTAGCGAGAGAACACTGTTCGAAAGCTGACAGTGCACTGGGCGCCAATGACCTTTATGAAAGAAAATTAAATGTTAACTTTTGTAGAACTGTTGCTTTACGGTTTCATTTATAAAAGTAAAGGTTGGTAAAAGTGAATTGATTGAATTTATTCATTTATTTTAATTATAATATTATAAAGTTAGGGAAGAGATTAGCTATGCTGTTAGCGTATTGGATTCTCGCGCGGAGATCCCGAGTTTGAATCCAGCTGATGGCAGTGCATTGAAAAATGCTCCGGGCGCCAATTACCTTAGACACTGACGTGCCTTAAATCATAAAAACAGTTGATGCACCTTTATAAAAAAAAAAAACTAGTACGCTATGAACTTTTACTCTATTAGAGATTATCTACTTACTATCCTTCTACTTTTTATACTACCATTGATGTAAGGAGAAGTCCGTAAAGCAAACATGTCGAATTGGTCTTATCCTTGATGACTTATCTTATTCGTTGAATCTACCTCTCTACTGCTTTTAGCAGAACTTCTATAAAAGAAGATGTGAGTGAGTGGTTTGGTGATAAGATGTATCTGTGGGTAGAGTAGAGGATAGTTGGGTTTTTAGCGGATGTACCGGAGGTAAGGTGGAGTCAGACATAGAAGGAGGAGGAGGTAGAGTTTCTCATGTGGACGGTCCTTCCACCGAAGTAACTAATTTTCCAAGCTATAAACTCTTGGCTAGCCTGTGTATAATGCCATGTAGGTTTTGTGGGTAAAGCCGGAAGTAGAAAGGTTCCTTCAGCTGTGGGATAGTGTTACCCAGAGAAAGGACTCTGCCCGACCCTATTGCATCAATTGATATCTGTGAATTTAAGGTCTTATTGAACCTGCGAACCTGCAGTTCTATATCCACGGCCATCGTTCGTCTGAATTAACATACTAACACGCTTATTTCCGTTTATTACCTGCTCCAACTATATATTTTCATTACTGCTTCAAACGTAAGACCATTGCGTCTTTGTTTTTAAATAACAGTTATTTCTTAATTTTTGCGGAAGATTGTTTTGTTTTGGTAAATAGTTATAAATAAATCAATTTTGTATGTATTGTAGTTCTGTGATTGATCTAAATAGGATTTGTGTTCAAATAAATATTTTAATCTTAAAATGATTTCCTTAACAAGAGTCTAAAGTATCTTACATTCGTTATAGAGCGCTCTGTTTATTAAATAATATCGTTTAAAATTATGGAAATAGATTATGATTGTTCTCCCTCTCTCCCCATTTCCATTTGTCCATTGGGCTGTTATAAAGACTGTCAACCAAATATAATACTTAAAACTAACTCGTCAAAAGACTCGCGTGGAATCTTCATAAGATGAAAAAGACTACCTACGTTTCAAAAGTAATGGGCTGGTAAATAAGTTCGTTCGGTTTTTATTTTGTTACATATTCATATTCATTTCAAATTTTTTTTTATTTTTGGCGCATCGACTTTTTGGTCATTAGCGCCTTTTGCTCTATTATTTTAAATGAGGCAAAGGAGCTGTAGAAGCTCATAAAAAGATATGTTGTGTAGATGGTGATGATGCCTTAACAGAACGCGTATGCCAAAAGTGGTTTTGCCTAATTCCGTTCTGGAAATTTGGACATTATGATGCGCCCCGCTCCGGTCGCCAGACCGAGATTAATTCAGATGATGTCAAGAGCGTAATCAATAAAGATCCATGCCAATCGGTGAGAGAGATAGCAAGTGCACTTAACATATCCCATACAATCGCCGAAAAGCATTAGCGTCGGCTGGGATACGTTTCTCGGTTCAATGTTTGGGTACCGCATGAAGTAACCAAGGTCAACTTAACCACTCGCATGTCTATTTGAGATTCGCTGCAGAAACGTCAAGAAAACGACCCATTTTGAAAGCGAATGGTACAGGGAGATGAAAAATGGATCGTCTACGATAATGTAGTGCATAAAAGATCATGGAAGCACTGCAGTGAGCCCCCGTAAACAAGCTCGAAGGCGAAATTGCATCCGAAGAAGATTATGCTCTCCGTATGGTGGGATTTTAAAGGTATCATCTACTACGAGTTGTTACTAATTGAATCAACCGCATACTGCTCGCAGTTAACCAAATTGGACCATGCAATCCGCACAAATTGGCAAATCGCAAAGGTGTCGTCTCCCACCACGACAACGTCAGACTGCATACGTCATTGACCACTCGGAATAAACTGCTGGGATGTTTTGCCTCATCCTCCGTATTCACTGAGCCTGGCACCTTCTAATTATCATTTATTCTGATAGTTGCAGAACTCCATGAACGTAAAAACTTTCGATAACGAGAAGACTGTCAAAAAACATTTTGATTGGCTTTAAGCCACAGACGTTCTACAAACGTGGTATAATGAAGTTGGTGAAAAGATGACAAGAAGTCATCAATAAGAATGGTCCAATATATAATTGATTACAATTTATTCTGTGTATCAAAAAAATAATTATTTATTCCACTCTCAAAAACCGAACGAACTTATTTGCCAACCTATTAATTTTTCCACTTACCTCAATATTTCTTTTGTACTTATTAAAAAAACCTCTATGAAAATACCATGGCTTCTCATCAATCATCTCAGGCATTCCTTAAAGTCACAAACTATCCTCCAGGGAGGCCGAAACGCCACTGCCTCAACGATCATCTTTGTTCAATAGAGCACCTCCAACCAGTGATCTGAAACTCTAACACCTTAACAAGCACCTCACGATCTCTTACCATTTACATTTCAAGCAAGAAAAGATTCAATTTTAGAGTGTATTTATGGTTTTAAGTGCGTAAAATAAAAATATACCTACTATAATTTAGACATTTAAAAAAAACAGTAGGGGATAAATTGGGAATTAGATTTGCATAAAGAGACAAGGGTTGCAGACTACTGATCCTTGTCCCCCTCTGAGCTGGATGTTTCCACTTCTATCACAAGTCGTATCTCTCTCTCTCACTGTGATATTGAAATAACACAGGCGGCCGCAACAAATCTCGCCCACTGTCAATAGATTGCAAATTCCAGCGTGTCTCGCCCGTTAGTACATTTATCTTCCATACAAGAGTGTGGTTAGGGGTTGTTGTTATAGTTTTAGTCTTTATTTATATAATGCTTTACCTCTCTGGCTATAGCAACCATTTCATTTAATACAGTTTCAGAAAAAATGTATCTATTCAGTTGTAATTATTAAATAAAGTTTTATATTCCATTGTTAGTATAATGGGCAGATATTTAGCGATGAAACCATGCAGCGATCACTGTACTATGGTGGCACATTATCACCGTTAACGAAAGATTTAGTTTGATTATATTTTGCGCAAACATTAATTAATTATCCACTAACTTCTAATTAACATTAAACCAATTATATCCTTTAACATTTTGTAACGTGCTTATGTTACAAGTTAGCTGGAGATTAATAGTTTGAATAATAGAGATGTCAGCTAGAGAGTATCATTACTACAAACTATCAGCTTGATTTTCTAGATAGTTAGAACGGAAATTTAATTTGTAGGTGCGCCCTTTGTCCTGGTGCAGGCTAGTTGATGTACCTTGCCTGCTGTTTAGTTGCATCACCCGGTCCAGCCTCTGTCCACTAACTACACATGTCCCATGCTGGAATGTAATTCTACTATCGTATGGTACTCTCCCAGCGAAACAAATGGCAAATACGGGTCTTCTGGTTGCAGATTAAGTTTCTCCTTGATTAACATCGTGCCGAATGTAAACATTAACGTTATCAGCACATTATCACTAAATGACTAGCATTCTCTTTTGAAATACTATAATATTACAAAGCATTTCGAGCGTATATTTATAGAAGCACTGCCTCCCTAGTAAATCATGTTTGCTTTGTAATTAAATAAATACAGACTTTCGTTTCGGCAAGCAGCTGTGGTGTAAATTTGACCCTTTGTTTTTTATAAGTTATGTTAGTGGTTTATGATTATTTTGCAATTTATTACACACAGAATAGCCTTAGTTTAAGCATATCCCTCCTCATATTTTTTTAAGTATAAGGGTGCTTTGAAATTAAGTCTTGTGGTTTTGCAGATATTGAATTAATATTTTTATTATTATTCTGTAGCTCTCATTTTTCAGTTTTTAGTTCAAGGGGCAGTTCTGCTTTAGTTTATTAGACTTTAATTTAGTCATAACTCATTATGCTTTTAATAATAATAATAATAATAATAATAATAATATTTTTATTGCTTTTAGAGTGTACACTCATAGAATGACTAGAGTCGTTCCATGGAGTTGACCCATGCAATTACAATAAAAACAGACACAATACAATAATTACAATATATAAGAATTACAATAATTTCAGGGCGCCACGGTAGCCGAGCGGGTAGAGGCGAGACCTGCAAAGCTAATGTGTATTGTGGTACTGGGTTCGATTCCAGGTATTAGGCCTTGGATTTTATTTAATGGTTAATAAAAGAAATTTACAGTAAAGTAAGTTTGCTAGTCGCCTCCGTCCACGACACCTAATTGGTAGTTGGACGTTAAGCCCCGCCTGAAAAAATAGGCGATTACTTTACTTTACATAGTGATTGCAGGCAGGGGGCAAACTGCAGTAGAATTCAAATGGGATGTTGTCGCGGCCAGGTTAGTTAACTAACATAACAATAACAGTAATTCTGTGTCGCTTCTAATAAATGGTGACTAGGTTAGATCACTTCTATACTTTCCGCAGTTCTTGTAGAGTCAGGGTCTATTCACATTCACAAAATTGGTGCAATGATACCTGATATAGGATAAATAATTATCTTTTAAATTATGATACTATCTGGGAGAAATGAACTTGTTTGAATTATCCTATTTTAAATTATTATTTTACTTTCGATTCTAAACTGAACATGAAGGTGTAAAACACTTTTAATAGTTAAAACTAACAATATGAGGTAACAGATTTATTAAAATCCTACTTTTTTTTTCTTGAAAATTAACTTCTTTGATGTGTGTAATTTTTTCGTTACAATACGACTACTTTCTTCTACTAAAGTATGCCTACTTTATTGCTACGTGAGCCCTTATCCAACGTTCAACATAAACTACGATTTCTTAACAAACTCAGTTACTAAACTGATACTATCTATGAATATAATAAATTTCTTTCATTCTCTGCTATGATGCACTTCGATGACGTTGAGGGAATTGCTCAGCAATATCTCTTAGCATACTATTATTCTCATTTACGCATTGAACAGAGAAACTGTTTGACACACACTTATAGGAGCTACTTTTAACTCCTTTTTGGGCCCAGTTTATATCGTTGAATCTAAACTACAGTTTATTCAAAATATTATGCAAAGGAAGATGAGGTGTAATTAGGTCTGTGGGGGTCTGTAGAGTGAGTAATAGCTGGTTTAATGGTGAACTCGTGGGTCACTCGTCTATTATATCTCCCTAGACGCATAAGGGGGGATTCTGAGCTGCAACGTTCATTTCAGGTGTTAGTCGACTTGCAGGGGGTTGCTTGGAAAGTTATTGTGCAGTAAGCCACGCTTTCCTAATCGAACCGCTAGTCTTCCCCGATAGTGCCACGCCACTAACACCTTTGCTGTCCCCAATCGGAAGAGTTCGGAATTTTTATTTTGTTCTTTGTAGTAGTACTTTCTCCTGTACCTTTATTTGTGCATATCTTGCCAAGTTGGTTTATACAAATCTTTCTTGTTATTTCAGTTGGTGATTGAACAATAATTTAGCGATAATTGTTCATTCATTCTAAATTAGACAATTCTGCGGCTCTGATCAAACAAAATTAGAATATTTTATTGGAAAAACTTTACAAAGAATTCATTGGAATATTTATTTTTTATGGACAAACAGAATTCTTTATTCATAAATATTTCAAATTTCTCTTTTAGAGTTGGCTAATTATATTTGAATAAGAAAAGTATTAGTGGCCTAATATCTCTAAACATTAATTATTAATTGCTATTAAGTGGTGCACATGTGATTGGAGAGTGAATGCAGTGGTAAATAGATGAACAAGTTGATGTATGTTATCAGAGGGGGATGTCGTGTGCACGGGGGCGGTGGTACAAAGAAACTCGATGGTGCGTTAGTACGAGATGGAGTGCGCGCGCCAGGACACAGTAGGTCCTGTTGGTGGGGGCAGTGCGGTTGGCAGTCAGTCGCCCGCTGTCGGCCACCATGCCACCTCCAGCACTGGTAGAGGCGGCACACTCCAAACAGTCCAACAAGTTCCGCGCGTTCTGCAACAAGTGTATCAAGATCAGGTATTTATTTAATAGGCGAGTTCTGTACGTCGTTCATCCTCTGTGAGATGGCTGAACAAGTGGTACAGAAAAAGAAGAAATCAGCTTTGCAGATAATAAAATCTAGTCCTTTTTATAGAAACGTGTCCGGGCGACTCAGTCTGAACGAAAAGCGGCCGAAAAACGGTCCGCTCTCAAACGGCGGCCTACTCCCCAAGTTGACTTTTCTACGGCCTACTAGTGATCCAGGTGCATCCAGCCCGTCAGACGATGACGGGGGGTTTGCCACCTGGAGTGGTTCTTGTGACCGATTAGCACAAATTCGTGATATTATACGTAGAAGAAGTGAAGCTATAGCAAACGAGCGCGTTATTAAGTCATCGCAGTCAGCGTACACTCTTCCTGAACAGGACCCTGAGCAGACTGGTGCTTATAGTGTTCACACATCGCCAGCCAGGCCTACTACGCTACCAAGTCAGTCTAGAAAAAGTGACGTTTGGATACCCCCCGGTCAGCCTGTAATTTTACGCAGTGAGAGTCCAAACAGTCGACATAATGCTGAGTATAATCAGGTGATTTCTTCATTTCCTTTCTACACACCGCCTGCTCCAATAAGCACTCGCGATCCACCTCGCATTATAACGCCTGTTTTCCATCAGCCTCAGACAGTGACTACGCCCGCTGTAAGGCCTGGAGGACAGATATCTAGGAACCCACCGCCAGGCAGGCCGCATAGTCTGGCTGGACCATTGGAATTGGCTCGTTTAATAGAGCAAAGTCCAAAACAAAGACCACATTCCATAGCCGGCATTGAAGGACAATCATGGTCTCCTGTTCAGAATCGAACCACACCAACCACATCTGCTACAAGTCCTTCAGACTCTGGATACAGATCATTACCCTCAGCAACAAGTGATTACCAATTGAAATCACCCTCAACAACAGTAACTATTCAAGCAACCACATTCAATTCTTTGCCATTGAACACTCGTCGATTATCATTACCAACAACATCACGTTCTACAACTTCTCCACGCCCTTCGCCGACATTTCATGGTCTACCGTTCAGACCAGCTGGATGCACCACACCAAGCTTGCTGTTGGCACCGACCACCCCTCGGGCACCTGCAAACACACCTACTAAAGCACCATTCGGTCATAATCGCACTCTTAATCACCTAGACGACAAGCTAGCACTACTCTTCGACATTCTTGATACTCAAGAGAGATTTGCCAAGGTATTTATATCATATCTTTCTTATATTCACTGTATTATAGCAAGCTTCGGATAAGATATTGAGAGCTAGTAGTTATTAGCAGAAGAGGCTTTGGCCTCAAGTCCACCTGATTGCCCATAGATGTTGGTCTGCAACTAGTTAACAATGTCCTGAAGTTCTTATACGTACCCATAATATACATTATTCTTATTAAGTGTGGACAAATTAATTCCATATGTTTTAATTTGATTTTTTAGGCCTGGAATATATTATTTTCAATTTAATCACTAAGAGTAATTTTTACCTCTAAAATATTACAATTTTGTTTAAAATATCACTTTCACTGTCATCCATCTTTGCATTTATTTTTCCAAACTGTTCAATTAGTTTCTCTTAGTATATTATTGAGCAAGTAGTGCGAGCGCGACGAATCATCGTCGTCGTGTTTGCTCCAGAAATATCCGTCAAAATGTCCATTTTGAGGTATTTTAGGTTTCAAACAGTTAGGTAGGAGTTGATAATGTAATTAAAATAACAAATTTGAAAAAAAAATCTTCCAGTGGAAGTCACTTTTTACAAAATGAATTTTGGGTTTTTTTGAGATATTCATAAAAAATTTCTTATATGAATTTATCCGAAATTTTTATTTACTATTTAATGCGCTTAGATTTACATTTATTTATTTTTTTATTTAAATTTAACTGAAGATGGAGTTTTAAATAAATTATCTGTAGCGGTTGAACATTCGCCCAGGTTGTGAAAGTTGAATACAGATTCTGCACTGCAACTTGAGCATTACATACTTTCCTAGGTAAATTACTTGAAAACGAAGTTAATCAGACTTACGTTCCATCTTTATAGAAGCGCGAGCACGAGTTTAATTTTTTACACATGGTTTTTGAAATACCCTCCTCTCCCACCCAATCTATCTCCTTCTCTCTCCACGCTCTGTTTGTAGCAGCACTTATGGTGGCGAAGTCAAGATGTAGGCAGGCTAGAGTTATTCGACGTTCAGGTGGTTTTTTCTACAAACGTTTGGTGAGGAGTTTTATGAAATCAACTAATCGGCCCATACTTCTACAGAGAGAACTTAACTGGTGAAAGGTATCTAACTTTTTTTAAGAGATATTTTGCCAGTTCTGCTTGAAGATGTTCCTCTACAACGTCGGCTAGATATGTATTTTCAACAAGATGGTTGCCCGGCACATAATGCGAGAGTTGTTCGACGTTACCTGGACAGAAATTTCCATGAAAAGTGCTTAGGAAAACATTGTCCCATCCAATGGCCACCTCGATCTCCGGACTTTACCCCAATGGACTACTTTTTGTGGGAATATCTAAAAAATATAGTGTACAGTCCCGTGGCTTCAGTCAGTCGATAAACTGAAACGTCGAATAACTGTAGTCTGCCTAGATCTTGACTTCGCCACCATAATTGCTGCTATAAACAGAGCGTTGGAGTCCAGAGCTTTGGCTTGCCTATCCGTTAGTTGTGCCCAGTTTGAACAGATTCTTTTAAAAATATAACGTAATTTTGACAACAAACTGAATTTTTTTTTTTTTTCATATTTTAAATTACCATAACTTTTGAAAAACCTAACCGATTTCAAAAAAAAATTTTTTGTTTTTTTTAGGAGCTCAAATACTACAAAAATATACAACAAAAAATATAACGTTCTATTTGAAAAACAAAAGTTGGATGCTGTATCTCGTGATACAGGGGTTTAAAAAAAATGTGTCAATCACTAGAAATAAACTAGACTAAAAATGATTAAATACGTGTTTTTTATTTTTTCGAAATTTCCCGCCGTTAAAAAAAAAAGTGGGTGGAGCATATATACCTCCGGTCACCCTGTATATTATATTCTCATTTTTTTGTTAGTTGCTTAAGAAATATAAATGATAATAAAATTTAATTTTCGAAGTTTTAGATATCATTATATTTTTTTCTTTGTTCTGTCGTCCAATTAAAATTCAAAATCAAATTACGTTTAGATTGATCGTTCCTCATTTTTAAAAAAATAGTTTTTCAAAGTTTATTAAGTTCATATTTATCTCATCTATTTTCATTTTGGAACGTTTACATAAGACAGTGGTATCAAAGATAGCGATTAGTTCTTCCCTTTCACTTTGTCTACCACTTCATTGAAATGCCTGTATCCATCTCTTTGAAACCAATGGCAGACCAATTATATTACCCTATTATTTCATAAATAATAAAAATAAAGTTAATTATTAGAGAAATAAAGATTCTTTATTATTTGAAAATTAAATCTACTTAGTTTTAAAATTGAAAGCAAATTAAAACAAAACTTACTACTTCAAGCTACTGCATTATTAGACTACAATATTCGGGAGCTTAAAAAAATTATAACGATTGAATTTACTATAAAAATTCTAATAGTAAAAAAATTTTTTAGTTCACCTTAAATCGTTAAAACATTGTTAGAATTTTTTTATTGTGTAAATAATGTGAGATTGCTTCACTTTCGATTGTTTAATAATGTTTATTCTATTGATTCCCCTTGGTAATGCCGCATGCGGGGAACCCTCCAGGGCTCACCAAACCATTTCTATCAGCAAGTTTTCTTAGAAGTGTAATTTCTGAGAGTGTGTTAGCAGTATTACGGCATAACTGGAAAGCGAATCTGGTGCCTTTCAATCTAGAAAACTTTCTTTTCATTCTATCTATATGCTAACTAGAATAAACAATTGATCATTTGAATATTTATTGGTTAGATAGATAACATATGTGGGTAGTTTTATTCCTTTACATATGTATGTCGGGTTGTGTTGCATTGTATTGTTGTAGAGAGTTTGTGCGTGGCAAGGGAATGAAATCATCTCCAAAGGTGTTCCACTGACACCTGCTGTACGAGTGCGCTGGTATAGTTAAACGTATTGTTTAGTTTGCATTCGCCAATCCTCCAACTTCTTAATTGTTCACGAAGACAGTTCTATAGCAATAAGAAAAATCAATTTAATGCTGAATAGAGTCAATTTATTCAACTGATTGTCTATTAATTTTCATAGTCGTTGAAAGTTTATATCGCATCGTTTGTTTTATTTAGATAGCTTTTTTGTTTTCTGTTTAGCTTCTCTTTTTGTGTAGTTTAACCAGTTTGTAAGATCTCTAGCTAAGTGATTGATTGAATCAATGAATTGCAATGTAATTCATTTTCAAGTCGATCTTGTGAGAGAATCTTGGACCTTCTTTGTACTTGAAATTTTACTGCTTGAAAACAGGATACTGTCCTCTAATTTGTTTTAATTAAGCCTTGGGACTTAGTAATTTATTATATTCTATAAGTACCGACGATGTTTGGCTCGCGTAAAGCTCGGATTGATTAAGGTTAAGAAAAAGTTCTTTGATGGAGAGTTATTGAGCCAAATTTAACCAAGAATCTTTGTAAATGGTTCTGTTGACTATTTCAATCCAAATTCGATTGGCTATTGGCAGTAATACCACCATTTTCCTCTTAAGACAAAGATGACTGCGCTCTCATACACAATTATGTATCTTTGAAACAGAATATTCGGTTAATCTTCTTAAAGTTACCTAAATAATGGGCATCCCCTCTAGCAGTACCGGACATAATTTTTCCGTGTTTTTTTTTCCTCCTCAAATCTTACTACTTTTCAATTATTGAAGTGCCTAAGTAAAATCAGTAATTCTAACATTTTTCTTTCTTCCGATATCCGCAATTCTCTCAAAAGTAGATATGTACAGTTGTTATTGTTATCTACAACAGAGATAAGTAGTTATGTTATAGAAATGAAGGCATAGTATGATGTTGTGGAGGTGGCTGGAATGTTTACATTTAAATGTTTTACAAGTTTGTATTTCTTGAAGCTTTGCGGAAGTAGTAGGCCGATACAGGAAGGTGGATGGCCTGAAGTAATGCTCCAGAGGTGAGTTTGGCGGAGGTCGTGCTCCGGCCCATTTGAAGACCTCCAGAGCCACCACCACTTCTATGTTCTCATTCTATTCCCTATTGCCTACTTTTATCCATTTTATTGGCGGCTGAAACTGCACGAAACGTTTTTACTATTTAACATGTTCAAGGCTGCACATTTAATTTATTACGAGTTTCTTCTTTTATTCATAAAATGTGAATGGAATAGAAACTAGACGGTTACTAGCTAGCTTCCATCTTCCCTTTACCCTTTATTTTTTATTATTATTTATTTCATTTATTTTTACTCAATTCCCTGGTTGCAATAATTTAACAATATACTTAAAAAGTAATTGAAACCGTTAAAGTTAGAGAAAGCAAAATTAAAATGTTTCTGTTTGTTATTGCAACAAAATTCTTCATCCAATTCATTAAACTCGGAAAACTTCAATTTTCAGTTTTCTTGAGATCATTTTCTTGAAAAATAAATTTTAATTAATTTTTTATAGTACTTGATTTTAATGTCTATTCTCAACACATGTATCTTTAACAAACTTGATCTAAATACATTTTGAGCAGAGGGGGCACCTTTGGACAGTTTTAATTTCTCGCCAAATATTTAAAATATTTATGATTGGTAATTTTTGCCATATTTTGGTGGTAGACCTGTTGTATAATTGACAGAGTTTCCCTACGTTTTCATTGTTTGTAAAGTCAGAATTGAAGAATGTTATATTTTGTAACGTGGAAGTAAAATTTTTGTTGTAGCTTTGGAAGTGTATTATGAAGATTGTAGTGGACAAGGTGTAAGTATTGTTAGTCCATATTAACATTAGGAATTCGTATTCTTAAATCTAGTATTTATATTATACAAAAGTCTATTTGTTCACAAAAAATGTTGGATATTATATTTTCTTTTATGGAACATCTCGGTTAAAATGTGCCCTACCGACCTGCAAGTTTGTGTCTTTTTTTTTTGTTTAATCGCAGAGAAGGGGAAAGTGGTCCGAACCTACCATTAAGAAGCGCAATAAACCGAATATTTTGTTCATCACTTCGGGTACAACATCTAAACCTTCTTGATTTTTCTTGATTCTTGATTTTTGAACTAGATTTCAGTGGTTTAAAAGAGAAAGTAATGTAGTAGTGAGAGAAATAACTGATAGAAGGTAGATTCATAGTAAAGTAATAGCATTTCTTTCTATTTTATATTGTGTTCAAAGGTACCCCACCAGTGAAGCAGATATTAACATTTGACACAAAGTTTTTAAATTAAAAAAATATAGAAATGCATATATATGTAAAGTACCAACTGTTTATTGATATATGTAGATCTTTTAAGGAAAATTGAAAGTTGTAGAAAACAAAATAAGGTTCAATAATTCGATTCTGTGCACTCTGTAACAGAAAATGTAAATTCTGTTCAAATGTGCCCTCTCTCGCCTATAAACATTCTCCTTTTCAGATTCTGGGGCCCTCAAAACGGACATTACCGTTGAAATCGAAAATTTGAAGAGAAACTAAATGAAGAAAAACAATTTTTGAAAACACCGTTTTCATCCAAGTTTTACTACGTTTTCCTCGAAATACTCATATACTTTTTATCGTATGATATTCGTTTCTATGAGTTACTCAGAATATGCTTTTATTTATTTGTTTATTTTCTTAATTTTGGAGTTGTTTTTCATTTATTTTTCTTTTAGAAAAAGAGGCAAAAATTGTTAAAGGTAGGAGTTTTTCAACAATATGGTTTTTCTTGCAGTTTTTTTCGTACCGAACAGTTTTAATTTTGTATTTTGCATGTAATTATGCTAATGCAATAAAATAATAGAAGAAAAGTCTAGCCACAAAAGCAAAACTGGAAAATATTATTTAAAAATACATTAAAATTAAGAAAAAATCTTAATGAATTTGTTGGACATTAAAAGAGGAAATTAATTATAATTTCTTATGCACACAGAGTTCCTCCTTTCCATTAGAATTTTTTGGTGCTTTAATTTAGCTGCTGGTAAATTAGAGACCGTTATTTGGCGCTGCTTTCTCCATCTCTCTCGCACTGCCTGAGCACACACACATCTCTAAGATTACCAGCGTCTTAAAGTGGTGTAGCAGTTCCCACTCGGTGCAGCTGCTCCAGCGTCCTCTACCCACAGCAGCTAAAGGGTTTGCAATGATTGTACGTTTAATTACACGAACCGTGGCTAGAACTGTTTTGCGGCACGCCAGTGTTGATCCTCCTGAGTTACACGGTTATTCCATTTACTCGCCGCCCTCTATCTACACCCTCTAAAACACACTACTTCACTTCCATACTCCAGCCACAATTTCCTGGCGTAATTTAATTAGGCAAAAATAACCGGGTCAATCCTGGACCTAGGCTTGGGCTTCCATTCGAACATTTTAACTTTAGATTCCCGTAGTTCATGTGTGTACAAATGTTTGTGTAATTCGAGCTTATATTGTTGTTCAATTTGTTGTATTATTCTTTCAAATGTTAGTTACTTCTAAACTTTGGCGCTTTTCTTTTTTTTTTTTTTTTTTTTAATTTCGTCACTGAAATTATTAGTCAAAGAAATAATACATGGAATTTCCATTTTTGGTTTAATGGGAAGAGATGCTTTAGGATTTCCTTTAATTAAGATTTCAGAAGTTTGGACAATTTGGAAACGAAGAAATTAAAACAATTCTCTGCTAATGGTGGCTGGCAGACGTTTGATTCAAGTAAAAACATCAACCACCATAAGTAGTGCGCATCTCAAACTAATGGTACTTGAAGGGTTTATTTTAGATATCACGTTTTCGCTAGAAATACCAGTTTTGTATGTCTGTAAAATCGCTGGAAGATAATTTGATATCTGGTTAGGATGCTACTATCTTAGATTAGACAATTGTTTTTGGATTAAATCTCCTACTGGGAGAATCGTTTATTTAATCTTATTTTTCCGAATTGATTCCGATTAGTCTTTATATATTTTTTTCAAAATTCTCTCAACAGAAAGATTTTTTTTTGAAGTTGGTAATATAATATTAAATTCTATTTTTTTTGGATATTGGATTTTTCTGGGGTGGGATTTCCTCTCTCTGAAATGTACAATAATTATAAATAACCACCGTTATAAAGTAATAAAATAAATTAAACAAAATTAAATATTTCTTTGTGAACAAAAAATAAAAAATAATCATACTGATGTAAATTAAACATTTTAGCTGCAATAAATTATATTTCTTTATTCATTTCTTACAAATGATCTTAGTTTTAAAGATTCTATAACATAATAGTAGATCTTATTTAGGCGATCATATGTGTTTACTTTTAGAATATTTATTAATTGGGACTCTTTTTGAAGAAACTCTCGCAGGTAATGACTTCTCAGCGGTGCTCCAGGGTTTCATTTCTATTTAGATTGCACATTTTGCAGATTGAGTTGGTGTCTCGTATGTTGTAATAACCATTTCTAGATCTGATTCTCAATGCCATGCAACTCGATACTCGAATCTGGCTGACCATCCTGAGTTTGTCTAAAGCGCAAGTATAATAAATATAATCCTCATTTAGACCCAATAAACTGATCAAACTAAAACGGCTTTTTTTGCATTCTTAAGCCTAATAAATGGAAAAACAGTAAAGTTTTTTTGCAAAACCAATGCATCCATTTTGAAGCTGAGGGATATTCCGACAGAAAAATTATTTGGGCTCTTTTAATCCAAAAAGTTTCATTAAATGAATTTGAATTGGAAAATTTCACCTTTTCCCAGTGTATAAATATTGTATTTTGCAGGAATTTTTCTCATTTTTGAAAGTCCCATTCCCTTCCACAAAAAAACGATGATTTATTTGTTAAGTAAGCTTTGAAATGCGAGAAACACCTTGTTTTTGCCTTATTTTGCTCAAAAATATCTTTTTTATTGATTTTGAATGTCGAAATTTCATTTTTATCATTTACAAAATACATCAATCTGTCGGAAATTCCCTCCGCTTCAAAATGCATGCATTGATTTTGCAAAAAAACTGTATTGTTTATCCATTTATTGGGCTTAACAATGCAAAATAGCCGTTTTTCCCGTTTTTTGACTTGAAAAATTAAAAAAAAAAAAAAATCCGCAACGTAAACCGATTTGGTTTTCAGTGGATTTTGGTTAGTTTTGACCCAAATGATAAGGAGAAAGAAAAATTTTTCATGTTGGTGAACTTTTCAATTAAAATCGTTCTAGGCGAACCGTGATATAGAATACATTACACAAATTTTGATCACTAATTTTTTTTAACTTTGTAATTGTGTAATAAATTCTAGATTATTTTGGTGAATGTATTTTAACTTAAGGAGTTTGGAAAGTCGCATATGTTAGAAATTCATGAGAGAATAAACACCATTTCTTTCAGTACCTCAACAAAAATGATTTCACAGAAAAAGTGAATTTCGAAAATATCAAAGTTTACATTATTTCACCGTCAAACTGAAAGAAAACATAAAACATTATTTACCAGTTATTTGACAAAGGAGTATTTAAAACTACGGATTTTGGGAGAAAGAACTTAATGTTGGCGATTTATTCATTAATGAAGATGAATTCTAAATAATTCATTGTCGATAAGGTTTATAATTTTCTATTCTTGATGTTGCACGAACTAATTTTATGGCTTGGCGTCCAGAGTGTGGGTCATGCCTGACTTGAATTATGCAGGGATGAACTAGTGCCCTACTAATCTCACAGAGGTCACATCCTTTCCCTCTCCAATGGAAAAAAAAGAGAGATAATATTAATAACAATACCTTTGTTTGGTGAAAAGTCTGCAGAGTTTTCAGGGCGCTATTTGTAGTGAGCAAGACCGGAAATGAAGCCACTACAAAAACACCAACCACTTTCTCCATGTTATTAACTTTTAGGGCAGCACAAAAAATATATATCCTCCATATATTACTCACACATCCACCTCTATAATATATTCTTTTTTGCCATTTTAAATTTTAAATTTTTCTTATTTATTCTTTTTGTAAAGAATCTAAGTTTATTATTTTGTGTTTCTGTATTTTACTTTCTTACCATTGGCCAAATACACTACAACCTCGACTAACCGGGCTGACCTCCGGCTATACCCACCCCGGAAAACTGAAATCCCGGTTAAACCGAATACACAGTTTTATATTTTTTATTCTTGATCCTTTTTTGGAAATTTCGATGATGTGGACTTTATCTTCGATAGATAAACAAATAAGTTTACGTTTAGCACCAGTTTTCTTAACGGATTCCATTGCGTAAGTGAAATAAAAATTCGACCGAAGGGGCAAACGAAAGATGTTTTCTGATTAACAATGAAGACTAGCTTGAGATTAGGCTGCTCACTGGTAAGATTAAAATGTTGCTGGTAATTATTTATAAAAATATTACATATAACCGTGAAGTTGAAAATCAGTCATTTACGTCATGGTCTTTTGTAAGATCTTTTGTAAGACCGTGGTAAATCCCAAGAAATTCAGTACTAATTGCACCATATTTTGGGTTTTTACATACATAATGACCCTTCAAGAAAATCAGGTATAAAAGAGTTGCTGCCACGCCTACAATTATGTTATATCTATCGGAAGACAAAACATTTTTCTGTCGCCACCGAAAATTAACTTTTGTTTCGGCGCCGACCCAGTTGTTCTTATGATGACTCAACATGATCCCGGTTAATCCGAATCCCGGTTAACCGAGGGCCGGTTTTAATCGAGGTTGCACTGTAAAATGTTTTTGTAGTCATTAAATGAAGTGCCCATTATAACACTAAATTGATGGAAAGAAGTTCAAATACGGATCACTGGTACGTATAATTCCAATTCCATCAATTTTGGACAGATCTTGCCAAAATCCATAAAAAACAAATATAAACTTGAAATTAGTAAACCGAAACTTGACGACCAAATTATTAAATGTGCCTGCACCCAATTTGGCAATTTGGGGAAGAAATGGGTAGAATTAAAGTAATTGGTTTCTGGCTAACTGTTTTTTATGTGACATCTAATTGTGTACGAGCGACTTAATAAATTTTATTTTTTGATTGAAATCGTAGTTTGGTAAAGACAGTATTATCTCAGTAGATATTTGATAGTTGTTTTATGTTTGGCGTAAGAAGCAAGTTAGCAGTGGTTGTGGTGAGGAATATTTAATTATCTGTATTCCATGGCTTGTCGTTAGCATTTACATAGTACACTTTAGAGTGGTGAATGGAACTGTAACGCCGGCTGGCGGGTATGAGGGGAAGACCTGAGCGCCCAATATAGTCTCTGTGTGTTGGGAGTACAGTCCACTGGTTTGGCTAAGACGGTAGAAGAGGCTCACCTAACTGCGTTACACCAGCACTAGCCGAGTGCCATACAACTTACTTCGCTAATAATACTAGCTTACTGTTAGCAGGGACTTTGTGGATGTAGTGTGCGGCAAGTCCACGCCCAGCACTACTTATATAGTCCGCTGGTCTGTAACAATGGATTAGCAGATATTAACTAAGGATGTGCACCTTTTCACTTCCGCTTCCTCCTTGTTAGGTCGTGAAGAGTTTTTCTATTGAGTTTCCCCCGGGAGTACACTCCATCGTACGAGAGAATAATTGTTAAAGTGAAATTGTGACAATTCCTCTTTATTGCCAAGTTATAGTATACATTTACATCCGAAATAACTGGACTCCTGCGTGGTAGTATTTTAATATTTTAAATTAGAATAGTAATATATATATCTTCTTATTCTTTGTCTTAGCTCTTATGCCTTTCAGCGTCGAGTTTTAGATAACTTAGGCCTTTAACCATCAGACGAACTCTTCTCCATTACTTGCCAATCTTCGAGTAGATGACCTTGTCTGACCACGCTTTTTTGCCAATCGTTCGATATAACCCAAATAGCCCAATCTTGGTCTGCGGCCTTCATATTTGGCCTCTATCAAGCATCCATGGTTTTTACAATGTTTTGGTAACGAGTATGTGTGCGTGTTTTAGAGTTGTTGGATCGGTTTCACCAGTTATTCTAATCGATTTTCTACAATAAAAGATGAGTTCTGTGGATAAGTTCAAAGATTACCACTAGAGATACTAAAATTCTGTGATACCTTAAAATAAACTGAACAAATTTAAAACTCTAATCTTGAGTTTAACTCATTTCACCGCTTATCGTTCACTAAATCAAGCCACGGTCGGATTGCTTTTTATTCAAGCAATCCTAGTTTACAACAAATTAAGGAACCTTCTTTTTATTTGGTGCCATCAAGCATCTAATCTTCTCCTCTCCGCTTCTTCAGCAGACGTGGCCAAACCACCCCAACTGCCGATTCTCCAACTACCCGTTTTGTGTATTAATGGTTCAAAGAACAAAAGATAGCCTCAAAAACGGACGAATTTTAAAGGATAGACATGGCGCGGACAAGGACTTACGCTTGGGAACGTGGAACATAAAGAGCTTGCAGGGCAAAGAGTTCGAAATAATGGAGGAGATGATGAAGTACAGAATTGATATTCAGGGAATTTCTGAAGTAATACATATATCTTTTAAATGTATTTAGTAATTTACTGTATATAAATATATTCAATAAGTAAATAAAAAATAGGGAATGTATAATAAGCGAGAGAAGTGGAGGAGGAGATAAACAAATCGATGACGACGATGATCTTTAGTTCTCAAGGAAGTCCTGGGGCCACTGGCGATTCAGTCGACGTGGTGGATTGCTAGAACAGCCGAGAGACTGTATGAGACTGGATTAGAGCAATTAGAAAGAGCATTATGGAACTTGTTAACAAATATTAGGAATAAAAATTACTTCCCCAAAATAAACTTTCCAATACCCTTAAAACAGAAACAGTCTCATTTAAATACAAACTAATAAATGAACAGAATAAAGTGAATTCAATTTAAATAAAACGCAACTAACCACAGATTGCATACGATATTACAAAATTGCAATAAACTTGCTTGAACAGCCAAGTATCTTTACAGTACAGATACTACATTAGTTATCTCCGTCAGTGACATGGTTAATAAACTGGTCACCTTCTAAATAGGTTGGTTAAGCCATTTGTTTAGCATTTTTTAAACCATTTGACCTGAGCAAACTTCAGACATATTGCTACTAAGTGTTAAATAGCTCTTTATCACATACAAAGCACAGATGACATTAAGTGTCAGATTTACTAAAAGGTTTATTATTCAAATTCGAACATTAACGTCGTAATTTTGCTTCCCATATTGCATAGGTTAATGGCATATCATTACATAACTTCTGTTATGATGTACAAAAAACTCTTCGTCTTTCTGGCTTCCATAACAAATTAAAACTGTCCGGTAGGACAGTTGTATAAGGGTTGACCATCAAAAACTGCACGAAAAAGCGTAACGTTGAAAAACACCCAACTTTGACAATTTTTTTCTCTTTTTCTATAAAAGATAAAATTCCCAAATTTTCTTTAAATCTTACTCCAAACCCTCCTTTATAACTGTAATTTTTTTGCAACCACCCAGATCTAATAGGTTTCGAGAAAAAAGTTGCCGAAAATGAGCAAAAACGGCTTTTTCAAAAAATGTTCTTGTTCTTGTTCTTCTTGTTGTTGTTGTTCTTGTTGTTACCTTTTTTGTAAACAACGTAGCGCCAAAACGCGTGAACCGATTTTCATGAATGAGGTGTCATTCGATTCAATATTTTATGTAGATGTGCCTTTTGGGGGTCCCGACGCTGTACATCGAATGGGAGAGGAGTTAGCCCCCTTTATGTAAGGCCCCCTCCAAAATTATTATTACTAATTACTCTGTAAATCTTGGCCCGATTTTGATAAAATTTGTTAGGATGATAGGGTTAGGGCTCCCCTACGTAACATTAAAGCGGCGATCAGCTCTTACACTTGTTAAGGGGAAGTATAGCAATCGTTTCAAATTATCGACACGTGAACCGATTTTTATGAATGAAGTGTCATTCGAATCGAAATTTTTTACAGATTTGCACTTTAAAAGTCTAGGCACCGTGCCTCATAAGGAGGGGAGTTTGCCCCACCCAAATAAGGCCCTTTTTAAAACTATTATTACCAATATTTCTATAACGCTTAGTCCGATTTTGATAAAATTCAGCTCGAATAAGTGGTTAAAGCTCCTCTACGTTGCTGATTCTCTTGCTCCTACTAAGAGGAAGTACTGCAATCGTTTAAATTATCAATGAGTGAACCGATTTAAATCAATGAATTGTTCGATTAAAAAATCTTTGCCTCTTTGCCTTTTAGGGAGAAGTACTGCAATCCTAGTTTATTTTTCTTACTCCTCTTAAAAGGAAGTACTGAAATCGCAGTTTAATTTTGCTATTTACGTACAAATACCTTCCTATGTTATTCAAAACGCTTTCTCAAAAAAATTGTTATTGAGGATGGTTTGGGAGCCGCAACTACAATCATTTTTTAAAAAGATCTCTCCAGTGGTAGTTAACACCTTATCAGGTTATAATGATAGAATTGCTTATTCCAAATTTTAAAAAAATCTGTAAAGCAGATATGTAACTTTGTAAAATAGACAAAAAGGAAAATCTATCCAAAAGGTACAAAAATCTCCTTAACAAAAACTTACAGTTTAAAATGTTAAGTATAAGGGTTGATTAAACGCCAAAAGGTACACAAATCAGCGAGTACCCAACATTTCATTAATACCTCATTAATATTTAAGTAATTCTACTGCATTAATTTTCATTAATAAGTTATTTTTTAGATTTTATTAGATATCACAGACCCTTATGCTGGCCACTTCATTTATATTATTTTTTTGTTATAATTATGATAAATCACATATACGTACATGCATGTTAAAGTAGAAAAAGACAAAGTTAGAGTAGGCTACTGTCTTGAATTCGTCTTACCGAAATATTCGTGAGCACAATTAACACACAGTTAATAACAAGTAGATTATTAAACAATAATTATTCATTTCTCTATTGTAATTTAATTTAGTCCCCCTAATTTTACTTATAGTAAAATACTGGAATAATTAGCTGTCCTAAATATATGCATATCTTATTTACTTTATATTACATATATACAACATTGTGGGAAGAACACCTAGATGGAGAATGTAATTGAAGAAAACTATATTATTTGCGATAAAGCCAGATAATTATTACCTATTATTATAAACGTTTGACTACTTCATAAAATAACAATTACTTTAATCAAAGAATGAACTTAAACCGACGATTTTTATTTAAGAAATAAAAATAAATAAATAAAATAAACAAAATCATTGATGTTTGTTGGTGTAAGCATTTTTTTAAACAAGGTTTTGAATTTTTTAGCCTCATATTTTTATTTTATTTTTTATAACGTTTTTCTTTTTAACCTGTAATTAATAGTTTGATTATTATAAATAACTAGATATTACAGTCAATCTACAGTGCTACTTGAACATATATTTTGTAGACGAAAATGGCCAGCATAAGGGTCTGTGATATCTAATAAAATCTAAAAAATAACTTATTAATGAAAATTAATGCAGTAGAATTACTTAAATATTAATGAGGTATTAATGAAATGTTGGGTACTCGCTGATTTGTGTACCTTTTATCGTTTAATCAACCCTTATACTTAACATTTTAAACTGTAAGTTTTTGTTAAGGAGTTCATTATTTAATTCAATTGGCAACTGATTTCTTAATCGATTAAACTGTGAGTTCAGTATACTCATATCACTGAATCAAAATCAATATTTTTATTTTAATTAACTGAAATTTCTTAAATACATTTTAACCAATATCGTTTTGTGAGTCTATGGAATATCTGTTTGTGGTCGTAGAGCAGCTTCGAACTGTAAAATGTATGTTGAAAAGTCTGTTAGTGGTTGATATTATTTATTTTCGGATCATTCCATTTTAGTTCAAATTTGATAGTTGTTTAGATGTTTGACCGAATCACCTTTTGATCGAAGCAAACAATCGATTATTTTGATTACTCAATTGATTTTGCCTCATATTAAAATTTCGAGAATTATAACTTTAATTTCTAACATTTTCCAGCAGAAGTTGATTTTAGGGCAGTTATAGTGGCTGGAGTAGGCTTTTCTGGTACTAAAGTACTATTTTAAGTTTAAGTGCAGATTTATCTGGAATGTTTTGCATAATCGAATGAATGTATCGTTTAGAAAATAGTGAATCCTGTGAATAATCTCATGCATTTCTATTTTCCTACGATCTTCTCGAAACTTTTTTGAGCTTACTCGTATAAATCAAACTTATGGTAGCATTTTTACATCTCTGAATTCCCAGGTATCGTCGGAAGTATCTGACCAGATTTCCTAAGCATTCAAAAGTGGTTTTTACAATGTTTTGGTATGTATGCGTGTTTTAGAGTTGTTGGATCGGTTTCACCAGTTATTCTAATCGATTTTCTACAATAAAAGATGAGTTCTGTGGATAAGTTCAAAGATTACCGCTAGAGATACTAAAATTCTGTGATACCTTAGAATAAACTGAACAAATTTAAAACTTTTATCTTGAGTTTAACTCATTTCACCGCTTATCGTTCACTAAATCAAGTCACGGTCGGATTGCTTTTTATTCACGCAATCCTAGTTTACAACAAATTAAGGAACCTTCTTTTTATTTGTGCTCGACCCTTCTCACATTGACCTTTCGGAGGCATAAATGTCAAACGATTTGTGATATGTAATTAAAGTTTAATACAAGCCAAATTGTTTTTTTTTTACGGAAGAAATATTACATAATCTGAAAACTACATAAACTTATAAGTAGATGAGAATTGTTGGCTAGAGAGTGCAATAGAAGTCAATGCTCAAGCAATTGATTGAGTGAAAGAGCACAGAGCCCCTGAAGAACTCTTCAAGGAGCAAGAGGATCGCAACTTTCCATAGCAAAAGACAGGTTAAGGTGGAGAATCATACACAAGTGTCTGCACACTTATTGGCTATTATTCATTAGATTAGACGATTCTAGAACTGAATCAATTTCACTATCAGAATCAATTCCCAATTCTGTCGTATAATGCGCTTTTAACTTTTATATTATCGCATTCATTTCATTCACATGAAATTAATTAAAAGTGGTGTAGTTCAGTTGATTCAATTAAATGTTATAGAATGGTTGAAAAATGTTAATTTAAAAGTGACTTTATTAACTGATTGCAGAATTAATATTATTGCCCAGGGAAGAGATTAGCTGAGTGGTTATCGAATACTGGGTGAAAATCCCGGGTTCGAATCCAGCTGCTGGCCCTTAGATTTTCTGTTCCTAGGAGCAACTTACAGCTACTTACTCAATTTTAATTACTTATCGTTATAATCGGCGAAGTGATAAAACAATCCACTCCGGATTCGAAAAGTTTTTAAATCACTTCGGCTTCGAACGCAGTCCGTTCCTGGTTGAGAATGCCTACATTAGAATTGGAATTGTTAAATCGTTTCAAACTCTTTGCTGTCTCTATTGAATCAGGTAGATCGGATATAATTGTTCTCTATTTCAAAATATTATTTTTGTTTAAATTATAATATTATTTTTTTACATTTTACCTTAATGAATATTCACTTGGTTCATAGGTAGAGCGACTTCAGGGAATCTGTCAGCTGCTTAAATCCAACAAACATGTTTACATTATTTCAATTCATAAATTAGATTACGTCAGCGATTTATACGTAAAATTTAATTCCAAATTTTCTTATTATTTTTTTGGAGCACTTTTTTTTTTTTTTTTTTTTTTAAATGCGATTTGAATTAACCTGTTTGATTGGACCGAATACGTTCCATTAGCTCACAAATATTGCGTCAAAGACCGATAAATTTAAGTTCAGGTGAGTTCATCTCATTGAGCAAATGAATTACTGACGACTTCAAGAGACATCAATTCCATTGCTAACTTGTTTCATGCTTAACATCCATTCCTCATTTAAATGCATCTGTTCTTTATTTTAATTGTGCAGTACAAATCATTGTGCAATAAATTAAGAAAATCGAGTGTTTAATTTAGAGTGAACTCAATCGCTCACAGTTCCTTTATTTCTCACGTACACTCTCTCATCAGTTTTTTATACCAGATCAAGTATCATGTACTTTTTTCCATCATATTTACAGCTAGAGCTTTTTTTTCTGTTTAAAGCTGTAAAACTTTTAACTTCACACAATTCGCGAATGCATAATTAATGGTAACGTCTGTTAAATAGCAAGGTAGTAAAAAAAAAATTTTAATGTTTATGTAGTATGGAAGTGTCATAAATTGGTGACGTTGTGTAGACTCTTAATGCTCTTGCTAAAGGTTACGTGTCATATTACACTGAGCAAAGGTCGACTTCATCCTTCCGTATTGATTTAGTTTCAGATATAGATATGCTTTGTATTGTATTAAACTACATTTGCATTTATTTTAGTTTATTCTATTCAGTTTTTTTTGTTCCAACTTGTCAGCTTGTTAGACATGTTTCCTTCTTTTCCCACTCATGCTATTATTGTTTTTCACTTCAGTTAGAGGTATTAATAATAATTGTGTTCCTCTGGTATTACATATCTACTCTGGGAGTTCCTGAATCTGAGAAACAGTTAATAGTTAAATACTTATATTTTATAGTTTTAAGCGAATTTCCCAAAATTGGTTCAACGACTTCCTGAAAAAAATTCTGGGCAAATTCATGTGGGAGTAATACGTTTAATAAAAACATATAAATACATTCTATAAAAATGATTCAAATAGAAGTAGGCAATGCTGCAATAAAATATAAAGTAATTGTTAGGAAAAGCAGGAATAGTTCAATTTCTCGGCGAGTTTCGCTCCGTCATAGTAGATTACATTCTAAAGTAATTGGATTATTATTACTATTAATTAAAAAAGTGTTTTTCTAGAATAAAATTTGTAACTTCATCGATTTTATTACAATTTAAATCATTCACTCCGATATTGGTTCTGCAGTATTGGACTAAGATAGTAGGGTTTGTTATTTGAAGCATTTTGGTTGAGACTAAAAAGAGATATCAATAATTCTTGTATACAAGATGAGGTGCGATCCAATCTGGCGGTAACGACCTGCTTGGAGAGTTCTTTTTATCGCCGCGGATAGTAAAGTAAGGCCATATGTGTGGTTAGATTTGGTCTTCTTATAACTTGAAGAACTTATGTCTTAGTAAGGAAGTGTGCCTGTTACAGTACAGGACCTTTCGTTTGCAGAAGTACGCGCACCTCCCAAACTTTCACACGAGCACTGCAGTCCTTGTTTATCTCTTTCACCCCCCTCTTCTTTACTCTTTGTCTTAACCGTACACCCTCTTCGTTTATCGAACATTCTTGTAAGGGCGTTGTCGTCTGGAAGCCTGGCAGAGCTCTTTCTTTGGCGCCTTTCACTTCAATATTGTCTCCTTTTACGTGTTCAAGATTGTGACGCTTGTCTTTTCTAAGATCAGGGTTCTTTTTTTTTTTTTTTTGTTTTCTGTCTCAATTGTGTCAGTAAGACCTGTCTGCTCAGTGGAGCGAAGAAATCGTGTCCTTCTTTATTTATATTGGATGGATTTGAAGCGCTAAAAAGTAATTCTCAGAAAATGATACTATCCTTCTAAATCTTGTTTTAGATTTCTTTCTTTTGCGGAGATCACTTTATTCGCTGATTTTTGAAACAAATGAGTTGTTTCTATTATTGGATTTTTCTTTCTCATTTCTATACCTTTTAACGGTCGCTTCCTTATCTTTCAGGAAACTTCTATGGTAGCTGTTGCTAATGCAGCTATCTGTTTACTTCATCTTTCTTAATTTAGGAGCGCACCTAGAGTTAGAACTAGTCTCTTCGCTTCCCGGCCTTCATCTTCCTCTTTTATCAGCATTCATGGCCAAATTCTTTCTCTTCAAGTCGCCAGCCAGCTCTTCGAATATTCTCTAGATACAAGCACATGATCAGCAAAGAACGGTGAAGCCAATTACTTCTTTCTGTTGATGTATGTACTTGAGGTGTAAAATTTTCTTATTCCTTTCACAACTCTCCTAAAGAATTAAGAGAATCCAAAAAAAAATGTATTTACTTTAATACTCTGTCTCCAAGATATTAGGAGTTGGTTTTTTCTTTGTTGCGTGCTTTGAACAGCCAGATGGAATAAGTTTTCACCCGTTGGTAATCAGTGTTAAGTCCCATGTCTACTGATTGCTTTGTTTATGAGAAATTTTCATTTACTTTCTCGAATTCAGCTACTTATTGTTCCACGATTTACAGATTACCGCGCCTCCACTTTAAACAGTTACATTAATGAGTTTTTATTTATTTTGAGGCACTTTAGCAGCTAAAATCATTAGGGCCCTGAGCTTTTTCATTGGACAGTTCACTCACTACGGACAAATTGTCCATTACTTAAGAGCGAGTTGTAGGAGTTAATCTAAGAGGAGCCAACTTGGATTTGTACCCGCCACCTACAGCTTACTGGTCTACAGTGCTACCAACTGAGCTAATCTATTTCACTCCTAATTGTCAATTATTTTCCATTTGCAATATTTATTTCTGTTTTCCAAATTCAAGTCTAATCTATTTCCTTAAATAAATTCTTTTCGTGTTTGCCAGCTAGTAGCTGTTCTAGTATACATCAGGCGATCATATACCCCCATTACAGTAATTAGAATATTAATCAGAATATACGACGAATATGCTGAAGAGCTCTACGCCATCATTTTGGGTGAGTATCCTTGTCCTTACAGTCTTTAAAAATACTCAGTTCTGACAGGGTGTATTCTATTAGTGTTGTCTTTTCTGCATCTTTACATTTTATATTTAAACCAGTATTTAATCCAATTACTTACTCAATAACGTTAATTTCAGTTTAAGATCATGTTGTGAGCCTAGAGATTTTTAGGAATTTTATTTCCTTCATTCTAGAATGCTTTTTCCGCCTTGTAAGGAAATTATTTTTATTTTATTTATGATTTATTTAGCTTCATAATTACAATTTTTAGCCAGAGTACAGCTGTTTTACATTGGTTAAACACACGAGAAAAAGTAACAAAATTATAGAAAGTTGATTAAATGTAGGATGGAAGATTTGCGAGGAATCGGTCAAATAAAACAACTCGTCTTTTTGCCAACGTTTCGACAAATATATTGTCCTCTTCAGGGCCTGGATATTACAAATACAAAACAATTTACAGAGTCAGTAACATAGAAAAAACAGTAAAAATCAGTAATACAAAAATAAACAGTAAATTACAATAAATTCTTTATAATTATTGAAACTTACGTGGCTATGCGGGTTGGTTGAGTTACAGAAACTAAGAGCCAGAAATGGAGAAGCAGGTATATACAGGGTGACCAGAGTTATATGCTCCACCCACTTTTTTTTTTAACGGCGGGAAATTTCGAAAAAATAAAAAACACGTATTTAATCATTTTTAGTCTAGTTTATTTTCAGTGATTGTCCCATTTTTTTAAACCCCTGTATCGCGAGATACAGCATCCAACTTTGTTTTTTCAAATGGAACGTTATATTTTTTTTGCATATTTTTATAGTATTTGAGCTCCTAAAAAAAAAAAACAAAAATTTTTGAAATCGGTTAGGTTTTTCAAAAGTTATGGTAATTTAAAATATGAAAAACAGATTTCAATTTATTGTCAAAATTACGTTATTTTTTTTAAAGAATCTGTTCAAACTGGGCACAATCAACGGATAGGCAAGCCAAAACTCTGGACTCCCACGCTTCGCTTGTAGCAGCACTTACGGTGGCGAAGTCAAGATCTAGGCAGGCTAGAGTTATTCGACGTTCAGGTTGTTTTTTCGACAAACGTTTGGTGTGGAGTTTTAGGAAATCAACTAATCGGCCCATACTTCTACAGAGTGAACTTAACTGTTGAAAGGTATCTAACTTTTTTTAAGAGACATTTTGCCATTTCTGCTTGAAGATGTTCCTCTACAACTCGACTAGATATGTATTTTCAACAAAATGGTTGCCCAGCACATAATGCGAGAGTTGTTCGAGGTTACCTGGACAGAAATTTCCATGAAAAGTGCTTAGGGACTCATTGTCCCATCCAATGGCCACCTCGATCTCCGGACTTAACCCGAATGGACTATTTTTTGTGGGGATATTTAAAAAATAAAGTGTACAGTAACCTTAATCCCGTGGCTTCAGTCGATGATCTGAAATGTCAAATAACTCTAGCCTGCCTAGATCTTGACTTCGCCACCATAACATAAGTGCTGCTACAAGCAAAGCGTGGGAGTCCAGAGTTTTGGTTTGCCTATCCATTGGTTGTGCCCAGTTTGAACAGATTCTTTAAAAAAAATAACCTAATTTTGACAATAAACTGAAATTTGTTTTATATATTTTAAATTACCGTAACTTTTGAAAAACCTAACCGATTTCAAAAATTTTTTTTTTTTTTTTTAGGAGCTCAAATACTATAAAAATATGCAAAAAAAAATATAACGTTCCATTTGAAAAACAAAAGTTGGATGCTGTATCTCGAGATACAGGGGTTTAAAAAAATGGGTCAATCACTGAAAATAAACTAGACTAAAAATGAATAAATACGTGTTTTCTATTTTTTCGAAATTTCCCGCCGTTTAAAAAAAAAGTGGGTGGGGCATAAAACTCTGGTCACCCTGTATATACAGATATAGCGGGACTTACACGGGAATTTTGGTAATTACAATTGGACAGATACAATAGACTAATTACAACAAAAGAGTAAATACAATAAATATTGGGAAATTTCTTTAAACCACAAAAACCGTTAAACACAAAACACAGGAGAAACCAAATATCCCTTATGAACTATATGAACAAATAACCAAAAGATTTGAAGTAAATTTAAAAATTTGATTCTTTATATGAATATAAGTCCCCGAATAGCAGTAAATTTATAAATCTATTTACTCACTTTTATTTATTAATTACTATCATTAAGATGCTTAAGGCAGACTCGACTTCTATTCGACAACCACGGCTCAATTTCCTTTCTCAAGGCTAAACAAACTTTCAAATATAAACAGATAGGCTTAATCTTATTCAAACTGGTACAATTCAGTAGAATATCTAATTTATCTAATTCTGAATTTTTCCTTGTCAAATTAAACTGCTGTAAGTATTTCAATCTGTAATGAGTAAAGAAGGCACAATCCAACAAAAGATGTACAATGGTATCCTTAGTGTTATCTGAACTACACAGGGCACAATTATTTTCCGGTTTAAAATCATATTTTGTATTATTTATTATTATTCTTGGGAATTTCTTAGTCATTAACTGTACCTGACATATGGTCTTTAAAAATCCAAAGGAGATATTTAAATTGAGGTATGATTGTTCGCGGTTAAAACTACTGCCTTGTAAGGAAATCCTTATCACTCTTTTAGAAAAAAAAGCAAGGGATTCGAACTTCTAAATATGAATATTAAACTTCATGGGATTAAATGTTGTTAGTGTGAGTTGAACACTCTAGGTAGAGTAGGAAATTATAAGTTAGTTCAAGTGTGTAAGAAGATTTCAAGGTGGTAAGAAACTTTGGTTGTGCAGCATCACTCGTACGGCAGATAACAGACAGATTTCATTCCAGGATTTCTCTCTTCCATTTTACTACTTAAGGGACTAAAGATCTTTATAATGAGTTAGCAGCAGGCTGGTGAACATTCTTTTTTGTAGTTGTCAAGAGTTAAAAATCTGTAGAAGTTCTAGCTGGTATTTTACTTCTTCTTTCTCTCTTTTTTTACAAATTGAGCTCCTACATTCTGGCTGGTGTGATGATAAAAAGGTGCTTCTGTCGATTTGTCTCTATCACTGGCGTCTAAGGAAACGGACATCGAGGGCTTTTTCTTTCTCCTCCTTCTTTCACACTTAACCAAGGAACTTACATTGGAGAGTTGGCACCACCACACTTCCACACAAACGTGCGCCTTAAAAAAAGGGTATACCTTTAAAGAATTCTAGTCACACGATTGCTGTACATGGTTCTCCCATCTGGAGACACACTCTGTCGCAGTTTAACTCCATTCTACGGGCGCACCTCCCCGAAGTAAGTAATACTTGAATACGTTTCCCGCTATCTATCAATCTAATTCCTTTTACCATTGAGTGTTTTTACTTTCGCCCACATCATATCTCTATATTTCTTTTACTCAATTTTTCTTCATTGAACCTGTAAATACAGGATTTTTTTTTTAAAAAAAAGCGGGTAATTGTAATTTTTTGTTACAATTTGAGGTTGTAATTTTTTCTAATTATTTTCCATTCAAGAATTAAGTATACAGGGTGTTCATCAAAAGGGAAGCGATTCTGTGCATCATTTGCAACAAAAAAATCTATATAAACAATCGTTCTATTCACGCACCGTTTAATAGAAACTTTTAATTTTATGTTTTTTCAAGGTACGAGTATTAACTACTTTTTAGCAAACAGTTGCCTATATTTCTCGAAACTATTAAAACTACAGCAATTTCAATAAGCTCATTAGAAAGAAGGTTAAATTTCCTTTTAAATAAGCTAATTTATATTTCAAAATAATATTATTAACTATTTCACTTTGTGGCTCAAACATAAGGAATAGCAAGTTTCTAATTTTTTCCAAAAACTTTGACTTCATTTTTCTCAAAAATATTATTGTATATTAACATATAAAAGTGCACTACTCATGAAAAACATCTACATACAAACAAACACCTTTTAAAAGTGATTCTTTTAATAATTGATACAGAAATTTCTTATTAATTGCCAAAAAAATAGGAAGATGCAGAGTCGGCATTATGAAAGGAATTCACCTACCACAAGAATATAACTGATCAGAATCATCAAATCCAGTACGATTTTTTGCAAACGTGTAATTTAATAATTAATTTATTTAGGAACTATATTCAAAAATATAAAATTTACATTATAAATAATAAAATAAAATAAAAAGAGAAATGAATATGATGTTAAATGAGTGTTAGGTACCAATTTCAAAAGAAAGGATTTTCGTTTAACGAGTTTAGATCTGTGAGTTATACTTTAGTTAATTAAAAAAATATGCTAAATAATGTGAATAAAACACAGATTTTCTTGAACTACACAATAAACTTTTGGAATTTGGAGTTTGTCAGGAGCTAATGAATAAGCCAAGAACTTATTTTATTGTAACACTCTTGAAGGCCGTTTGTTCTCTGCACGTCTTCATTATTCGCAGCCAACCACAAACGCTAAAGATTAGTAAATTTGTTCAAAATATCAATTGAAATTACAGACAGATTATCTTTAAAAGGTGGCCGCAAATAATTCTGCTCTTTTTGCCTCTCTAATTATTACAGTTCATATTTTTAGAGAACTAAAACGATTCAGATTTAGTTTGCCATTTTTATAATTCTTTTTCTTTTTTTTCAACTAGATAAGAAAATGATTGCAATCATGTCAAATTTTTAAACAGACAAACTTTTATTTGCTCCAAGGCCACGACTTCTCCAATCAACTACTTCCAGAGTCATTCTCGTCATTGCGCTGGATGACCGTATTTTTTGTAAAATAGATTTCAGATTGGTCTAGACTGACATGGGACGCTAGATTTTACTTTAAAGATAAGACCAACTCACATTTTGTTGGGATTGATAGTTCTTTTTTAATCTTTTATGGTACTTTCCAAATTATTTAAATTCTTACTTTCCCAACAAGGACATATAGGAATTAAGGGGCCCCATTTGTTTACAAAATATTCCAAGTTAGAGGAAAATTGACCATGTCTCTAACTAGAATTCATATATTGCACTCTAGGAGTTGTGACGAATTTGAAGTATATGTTAGTGGGGACATGCAGAAGATTAATGTTCGAAGAGATGACAGAAGGACCAGATTATATTTTAACAGAAGAAATGAGCAGGTGCGTGCGTGTGCATGATGGCCTCCCCCCCCCCATGTGTACGTTTGTCCGACCGTCTGAGTACAATCTGACCCTCAACATCTGCTTCTACACCATCAAAACGCTAAACTCTAGATGACCAAAACCTTCTAGGTTCCTGCACCGCTGCTCTGTCCACACTCTGCACTACATCTTGGCACTTCATATGAATACAACATTCATGAGTTACGCCACCATTTTATTGCTATAACTTTCCAACTACCAGCATTAATTTTTTATTACATCATTTTGCTACTTTTCACCTAAATTACATATTCATCTTTTAATAAGATGAGCAATTTTTTTCATGAATAGTTAAAATGATTAAAGGTTAAAGTAAGGTAGTGTTTGTGTTCTAATGGAGTTCAGCATTTTTGGAACTAAATGGGAAACAATATGATACATTAGAATTTAGAAGTATTATTGAATATGAGGCATTCATTATGACACTTATAAAGTGACAATAATTGACTATATTCTGATGTATTAGCCGAGCTAACTTAATTTGAAAATAAATGATGTATGTGAGATTATCATGAAGTAATGGTTGTCAAAGAAGTTATATTCAGTTAACTAGGTCAGTTACTCGCGGGTTCGATTCCCGGTCTTGGCCTTGGATTTTATTTAATGGTTAAATGAGAAATTGTAAAGTACGTTTGCTAGTCGCCTCCGTCCGCGACACCTAGTAAATGGTAGTTGGACGTTAAGCCCCGCCTAAAAAAAATAGGCGATTTCTTTACTTTACTTACTCGCGATCGGGTGGTTGATGTGAAGTTTGCTGGGATGGTAACTTGGTCCGTCTACTACATCTCTTTCTATGAAGGTGAGCGATGACGGCAAATGTTATCCCTACCTCTTCTTCCAATTCTAGACTGTGTTCAAAATACCACCACAGAAACAACCATAATAATTTTTTTTGGGGTGATTGATTCACAAGACGATCTTTCTGATTGTGTTCTATTCAAGCTTACGAGCGTAACTGTTCTCGGCTAGCTTAGAGCGTTGAATTTCTTCTTAAAGCTATCTACTTCTGCTGACGTCTATCTGTAAAAAAGTAAAGTAAAGTAATTGCCTATTTTTTCAGGCGGGCTTAACGTCCAACTACCAATTAGGTATTGTGGACGGAGGCGACTAGCAAACATACTTTACTGTTTTTTTTTTTTTCATTAACCATTAAATAAAATCCAAGGCCTAAGACCAGGAATCGAACCCAGTATCACAATACATATTAGCTTCGCAGGTCTCGCCTCTAACCGCTCTGCTGCCGTGGCGCCTCCGTCTTTCTGTATAGAAGTTCAGTATTGAAGTAACCTGCAAATTTATTTTGTTAATTTTATTGATAGAAAGCTAGCTAAACGTTCTTCCTGAGTTTACTCAATGCACTACCATTCTGTGGTGTTCTACCGTAGCTATCCACCTGGCTTCTACTTAGATCCAGACACGCCTGTTGTAAGTTGTCCAACTGAACTAGTCACTTCCCACAAAATATTAATTCCATATAAATATCACCTCTTCCAGCAGTACTCGGATGTCCAGTTTAGAAAGAATTTCTGCTATTCGTTTTAATTTCTATATGAAAACAGCATTAAATCGTTATTGGTTGGAATTGAAATTTTCTACAAAGTAGTTTTGATTTGGTTGCCAATATTGTTCTTTGTAGTAGCATTATTCTACTTTTATTTCCGTTCTACAACCTTTGCAGGGCTCTGGCAATTTTCCTCCTGACGTCTCTCAGTTTCCCTAAACAAGAACCACTGTCCTGTTCTCGGCCTTGCAATATCTTCTGCCAGTTTCTAAATCCACCAACTGATCTTACTTCTCCCTTCAAGTTTATTTCCGTTCAACTTACTTGTTATCTATCCCTTATGTGAAACTAACGTTGGAGTTCAGTAACCATGTCTCTGATCCAAACACTACATCCGGGTGATTAACCAACTTTATTAGTACGAAAATGGTGCCTGTTCGTTATGGTCTTTGACTTAAACGCTAAATTGCATCTGCTACCTGCAGCTAACCTCTATTGAATATCACTTTTAACTTATCGCTGTTCTCTGAATATACAGGGTGATCCATTTAAAACGCACCAATCGCTAATAACTTTTTAGGAAAGCGGAAATCCGGAAAAACCCATTAAATAAACTATATGTTTTTTCTGTCTAGTTTTCAAATTTTTCACCCCCGATGCTGTTCTTCATTTTTGGCGGAGTTAAGACCAAAAAAACTGATTGGGGTTTCATAAGGACCACTGGTTTTGACAATAATTATGAAAACTACATAAAAAGTTGTGAAAAATGACGTTGATCCGGTTTCGATATCCCTAATATTTGTCGAAATATTTAAGATCAAATTTACAATTTTGTCTGTTCATGATCGGTTTTCAATATTCATTTTCCACCAAAAATACACGTTTTGGGTGGTCCTATGACTTCAAAAAATGTTATTTGAGACGCAAAGAACAAAAATAATAATAATTGAAGATTTAAAATGTAGTGTAATGTAATGGTTGTGGGTAAGTCAGAATAAATTTGTTTTATCATCAAATAGATGCAAACATCACATCATTTTAATGTATCTCATATGCAAGACTTCGTGACCTATGATTACGGTAAGAATCTCTTGCCAGGGTGTTGGTCAAGTGATCAAGAGAAGTGGGAGATTCCCTGTTCGAATCCCGCATATGCAGTCATTTATAATACGTGTTTTAATAAAATGTAGACATACGCGGGATTCGAACTTGGGATCTCCAACTTACAAAGCCACGCTCTAGACCAACACCCGCCCCTCCCTGGCAAGATATACAATAGGTCAAAAAGTCTTGCATGTGTAGTACATTAAAATGATGGGATGGTTGCTTAACTCAGCCAAAAATAAAGGTACAGCGTCGGGGGTGAAAAATTTGTAAACTAGACTAAAAAAAAAAAAAATAGTTTATTAATGGGGTTTTCCGGATTTCCGTTTTCCTAAAAAGTTATTAGCGATTGGTGCGTTTTAAATGAATCACCCTGTATATATTTTCTAAATATAAATTATTAACGTTTTCAAAACTTTTCCTGTAAATGATAACACAATTGCGTTGTCAAACCTTGAAGCTAACCTATACTTAGTTTTAAATAATTAACTTTTGAATTTTCCTACTTAAGGTATCTCTTCAGGCTTATTTTTTGACCTATTCTTATTCTGATTCAGGAAACAAATCCTCTCACAGTTTGGATTAATATATTTTAGTCAATTATTTGCAAGGTAGAAACACGAAGTATTTGTCCCATTCTCGCTGAGGAATTTCTATGGCTTTGAAGGATGACTTCCAGGTGAGAGAGCTAGTATAAGCCCAAAAAATAAAACGCTAGTTTACTCAAGAAATTCATCACGATTATCGAATGAATCTTTGTTTTATTTTCATTTAGTAAATTTTTTTAAAAGCTTTTATTTTTAGCTCTATTTCATTCTTACTTTACAAAAGTCATGGCTGAATTGTGGGATGTGTAGCTTAGTTGAAATTTTAGCTCTTGGTATTTAGATTATTTGTCCGCCTGTAGCGTACATTTGTCGAGCGTATGTGATGCTTTGTTCTAGTGTTTGTAGTCTTGCTAGCGTCGTGTTCTTGTTTACGAAGTAGTAAATGTGTACAACACTAAATTGGTTTGTGTAGGGTTTTTGTATGTATTCCACTGGCTGCAGTGTTTGTTCACAGAACTCATTCCTCTGGCTAGTGTGTGTATATCGTGGTTTAATCCAACTTTTTGAAGCTGAGGAGGGGAGTATTAAATCTCTTTTTCCACTCTAGTTGAAAAAAGGGAGAGAGAGAAAAAATAGCTTTACTTCGTCATATATATATTGTGTATTTACATAAGGTCTCATTCCGGATTTCGTAAATTGAATTTCTTTTTATTTGCACACATAGTCGCTGATCCCTGGCGCTGTTAGGGTGCGCTGCAGTCCCCCCCCCCCCTAAACTCTAAAACCAACCAAGCCGCGCCACTTATTTTAAAGATATAAATCAACCACTCTCTCCGATGGTATGACACAGTTGAATTAAAATTCTAATTAGTTTAGCCTTCAGGACAGCAGCTTTGGCGCCTGGATAGAGAAAGGACGGTGAACACCTTCCTGAACAAACTGTCCAATCAATCACCCGTTTATCCTGATATGACAGCTTATTTCTTTCTTTATTCTACTATGTTTCAGCCCTGCTCCTTCCACTCGAAGCACTGGGAAGTGTAAGAAGGGGGAAAAAACACAGAGAAAACTGATAGATAATAAAGAATGGAAAAAATTACATAAAAGATTAATTTCAGTTTAGTACACACTGCAATTTGTTCCATTCAATTTGCACTTAGAGAGCTTGTCTACTATAAATCCTGTTTTAATTAAGACACTCCTAGAGGATCTGTCTTGGTTTAATTTTGACCGTGGCATTTTCTTTGAAATTTCTATGGAAACTAAGATTTTCTTTAGGTTTTCTATATTAAATTAAATTTAGTTTACTTTGGTTTACTATATAACCGAATGTAATGACACTTGCTCTCTATTTATCAATAATCAATTAATCGGATTTCTGAAATTTATTTAATATAACAGTAAAAACTTGAATAATTCAATTAGTATTAGGTAAATATTACATTAGGTAAACCTGTACTTGTCTTATATCAATTTAAGGTTTAGTCTCTCCTTAATGATTTTGTAGCTATCTGAGGAGTGAATCGAACAGAGTGGTTATTTTAAGGACAGTTATTTTATAAAATTCAATAAATTGCCTAAAAAAGTAGTTTTAATAAGTATGTTGTTTTTTTACAGTTTATAAAGCTTAGTAATGCCTAGATTAATTTATAAAATGTCTTGAAGAGAACAGTGTTACTTTGTATAAAACATCCAAAAGGAAGCGAGAGTAATGCTAATTTCAGTCATTGTATTATTTTCACCGAGCTTTCATCCAAGGCGGTCCATGGACCATCCGGTTGAAAAAAAATTGCACTATACTAATTCCTGCCACAATTTCCGTAATACATACATTGCTGGAACAGTCTTAATCGGTGACATTCTGTACAGTAACTAGCTATTTAATGAAGTGTCAGGATTTCATATACTGTCCGCAATGTACATTCATGTTTTGTAAGACTTCTTGATATTAGCGAGATAGAAGATGTGGTACTGGATTCGATTTATAGTATTATCCTTGTTTTATTTCCATTTAACGTAAACATTGTGAATAAAACGTTTGCCAACTCTAGCGTAAATCGCTGTTAAACGAAAAGGCCAGCTGAAAGAATTTCAGCGCTTTTTTTTAATAGAACTATGCACATTCTGACTTTCTCTTTTATGTGCTGGGTTACCGAGTCACCCAACTTGTAACTTCTTTTTTCTATTTTAAAATTTATTAAACAAAAGTAAGAAGAAAAATTATTAACCCATTTTCTTTCGCCCATTATTAATTTATTCACAATTTTCATCCTAGAGAAGGGTTGATTTCCTGGTCCTGAAAAAGGTCCTTTACCTAGAATTTTACCTGCCTGGAAAGTGGGCTACATTAATGTGCAATGACATCGATCCGTGCTTTTACTCGTCCGCCGACCTACCGCGTACACAAATCCTTCAAAGTATTGTATATTTAAGTTTTAAACGTAATATTAATTTCATTTTCTTTCTTATAAGAATATACATTTATATAGAAAAATAATAATAGTTTAATTATTGCTATTTAATGTTCATATTTGATTTTATGCATTGCTTTATGCATTTTCAGTGCTTTAAGTGCGTGAAATTAGTTTTTGAAATTAAAGAGGAAGACATTTGTAATCCCTAAAGTACATAATAAGGGTATATTTTGATAGATCCACCAGCAATATTACTTAATGCGTTGTTAATGTTTGGACGATCGTTATGGCTGTGCTCCTTTCTTACATTAAATATAAGTTTTGCTACATCTCTTCAACTCATGGACATCTTTTAGGACATCGCTGTTATATGAATGCGCTTGAGGGTATCCTATGGCGACTAATAAGTTTGATTATTAGATTTATAGAAAATTATTTTAATATTTTCAATTTTCCTTACTCTAAGTTCTGCGATTTTTCGGAAATTTGAGTTTTAATAGAAGAGACTTGTTTTAAGGCAATTCTGCGGCAAAGATGGAGTAAACGTTCTCTCTAAAGTGTTATTAAGCAGGATCTTCGGCCTCTTAAAACTACGAGCTGTGGCTATTAAATAACGAGACTATTGCTACAAAACATTTTATTTTAAATTTATACATATCTAGTTATTATCACCTTCAATATACACCCCTCCCCTATCCCTACAGCGCTCCATCCGAATTTACCATTGTTCGAAACAGTGCTGGAAGTCTTTCTGTGAGCTCCTGCATGACGCGTGCCGCTTTTTCTTTCACAGCTTCAACGGACTGAAATCGCGTTTCTTTTAATGCAGATTTGACTCGTATACACTATTAATGGAAGCTATATCAGTTAAATTCCAAATTTGAAGATAATGGTTGAACATGAATACCTCTATATTTGTTTTTAGCAGAAATTTTGTTACCAGAAAATTTGAATACGTTTTAATTGCGGTGGGAGAAAGAAGAAAGAACACTTCCTACTTTTTAATATGTAAAATAATAATTCTGAACATAATCAGGGAGATCACCAGTTCGAATCCCTCTTTAAAGGAGCTCTTCTTACAGCTTACTGTTCGGTGATGGACAGTGCTCTGACAAAAAAAAAGCTCCGGGCGCCAATGATTTCAGATCTAGATGCACCTAAAAACAATGATAATAATAATAATTCTGAATTGATGATGGATTATTTCGGCAATTATCCAGTTAAAAATCTGGATTTCTGTAGCAGAATGAGATCTAAAATTGCTTTAAAGACGGCTTAGGCCTTTTATTTTTTGCAATCAATATTTATCGCTTTATATTACATTCTAAATAACTGCTATGCGATAGAGGCGTTTCGGCGCTTTGATAGAAAAGCCCGCATGTGCGCTGCAGAGATAGTGGTAATAAATCTGCTTCAAGAGTGGGATTACAAAGCGCCACTTCATTCTATTGTTACGGCCACTTCACTATACTTTTGTCTTATGATTTGGAACTGATTCCATTATTTCGGCCTTAATTGTGCCTTGTTTTGAGTTTAATCCATTGCATGGCTGATCTAAGTATTATGGTTGTAAGTTTGGAGTATTTAATTTATTTCGGTCTTCTTGAATGTTGTAAATCATATAATCAAATAAAAATATGGGTTTTGTTGTTTTAATGATGAAAAGAGATCCTAAGTTAACTTAAGTGCATTAAAATTTAATTTAAGTATAACTGTTTAAGTAAGTGCGTAAAAGAGAAGCTTTAACACTATAGGTTCAAGCGGTGGTATTTTAGTAAAAAAGTAAAGTAATCGCCTACTTTTTCAGGCGGGGCTTAACGTGCAACTACCAATTAGGCGTCGTGGACGGAGGTGACTAGCAAACATACTTTACTGTAAATTTCTTTTATAAACCATTAAATAAAATCCAAGGCCTAAGCCCGGGAATCGAACCCAGAACCACAATACACACTAACTTCGCAGGTCTCGCCTCTAACCGCTCGGCTACCGTGGTGCCTTTGGTATTTTAGTAGTTGTACCCAATCTATGAGTTAAATAGCTACTCTAAAATATCAAGCAAATTACAGTATCCAGCGGTTACTTTTTTTTTTCCTTTTTGAATCTGGAAGAGTTCGCGGGAGGTGTTTTCTCTTCCAGCTCCTGAAAACTTTCCAAGCACCTGTATCTTCCTCGAACGAAAACATCGAATAATTTAGGAGGAGTTTTGGAGATCCCTGCAGGTTTTATCTAGTCTAATGCCCAGCTTTCAGCAAGTGCCCTAAATCGACAAATGTTTCCATGAGGAACTCTACAGTTGGTAAAGTTTGTTTTGCCCTCCTTAGACGTGGAAGGATGATCTATAGCTGATTTAAGACTTATTATTGCTGACATTTGGGATGACATGTTTTGAGTTGGCGAGATTCGGGTTAGTGTTATTGCTGCGAAACGTTTCGTTGTAGTTCATCGTGTAGAAAGAGAAATTACCTGTTTAAAAAGTAATGTACCTATAATTTTGCTAAAATTTTTAAGTTTTCTTAGGTGCGACTCTCCACTTGATTATTAAATTTATTTATCCAGTATTGGTGTTTGCTGAAACACCTCGCATTTCTGGCAGTAGCTTGGTGTTTTAAAACTTGGCCTTACCCTTCCGTCTACCGACCTAGACTAAAACATCTGCCCAGTGGCGGTCCAAGACGAGGCTTCGTATGCCTATTTTTTTCAAGCGGGCTTAACGTCCAACTACCAATTAGGTGTCGTGGACGGAGGCGACTAGCAAACATACTTTACTGTAAATTTCTTTTATTAACCATTAAATAAAATCCAAGGCCTAAGCCCGGGAATCGAACCCAGTACCGCAATACATATTAGCTTTACAGGTCTCGCCTCTAACCACTCGCCTACTGTGACTACTGAGGCTTTGTATGTTAAAGAATATCCCTGGCGTACGTAATTTAACATGTTATTCCTGCATTGTCCCGACAATAGTATTGCTTTATTACAATGGCACTTTGTCGAATCTATTTTCATTTTTTAAGTTATTCTGGGAAACAGCATTCATGATTTTATTTATGTTGTGTATAATTATTGAGCTCAAGTATTTCTACAATTTTTATTTGTTCATTTTCCCGTGAAAAGTCGAGAGAATTTCTGGGCCAGAGGGAGGAGTGGTTGGGCTTTCTTGTCAAGTCGTATTTAAGTGAATTATTGGACTATTATCACTTACTAAAAATTAATAAGAATTAAATATGAAACTAACAAGTAATTAGAGTGCAGTTTACAGACCCATAATAATTTACAACTTACTTACAGTTAACAAGGAAATATTAATAACAATTATTATTTTGGATACATTTGGGCATAATGGATAATCATAGGATGGATGATTTGCGAGGAATCGGTCAAATAAAACAACTCGTCTTTTTGCCAACGTTTCGACAAATATATTGTCCTCTTCAGAGCGTGGAAACAGGAGTTTCTGTAACTCAACCAACCCGCATAGCCACGCCCTGAAGAGGACAATATATTTGTCGAAACGTTGGCAAAGAGACGAGTTGTTTTATTTGACCGATTCCTCGCAAATCATCCATCCTAAGATTAACAATTTACGGTCACGAAACCAATATATTCATAATGGATAATTTTTTATATTCATTAATAAAACAAATAAATAAGAAATATAGACAAACATTTATTCATTTTCTCACATTTTTTCCATTCTAGAAAATTTAAACATGTTAGTTTTCTTACTTAATCCAAAACAAATTTAATAAAAACGAAGAACAAACAAATTTTTGGTTCTTTATTCGTAAAGAATTCTTCTTCTTTCCTGGCTCACGGCTTCCTCAATAGTTAGGCCAAATTATTACTTATACATTTATTTTTATTTGAAATATAAGAATGTGCTTTTTCAAGAATAAATTAGTTTTCTATGCACCCATATATTTTTTAAATTTTTTGATGATATTTGTAATACTTATAGTTAAGTATCGCTAATGCTAAAACATTCTACAGGAAATTAATATTTAGTAGATCATTATTAGCTCCAATGCTTAAACTTACAGACTTCTTAAATAAACGTATTTTGTGACAAATTGCTGCGGATGTTAAATATTAATGCTTTAGTTGAGACCAAGGATAAACAAAATTATAAAAAGTAAAAAAATTAGAATATTAACCTTGGCTAGAATGAAATTTAAATAAGGCTAGTAAATCACAATAGATGGCTAACCCGCATAACATCCTAAAGTTGAGGGTATGTACAAGCTGGGCACGGTGGTTGTTGTTAGTTCAGCAGGAGCACGCTAGTAATGCAGAGAAAGCGCCCTGAACTTCCATTAATGCCTGTTAACTTGGATGGAGAAATATGTGTCAGAACAACTACTGGTGTCTCCCACTTATATCCACTAGGTGGAGCCTCTTCCAAATTAATGGACCTAGATTAATGCTCGAAAAGATTATTTGCATTTACCTTACTTTTCTGCAATTATTCTATATAACCATGCATTGAAAATACACAATAATAATAATAATAAATAAGTACTTCTCCCTTTAATAAACACAATAAAATTTAAATAAACAAGTTGAATCTATGTAATATTAAAGTTTAATAATTTGAATATTTTTACAAATTTAATATCAGCCTGAAATTTAGGAATATAAAGAATAACATTTAATCCAAAGGGATTTGGAAAAGCCCCAATTGCTTTATACATAGAAGATAACATACCATTGTCTCATAATCTCCTTCGTCGACTTAGTGGATGATGTCTGAGATGTGTGGAAGTTATACCTTTTTCTAATTTTTTGGGGCTCTACCAAACATTGCCGGACCAACTCTACAGGGCCATCGGTGATCCCAACTTGAGCGGATGAACCATCGAGAAAAATACCCAGACATTAGGTAGGGCGTTAATGGCCGAAGAAGGCGATGCCACCATCTCTCCCCAAAAATAATGATAAATGAAAATGAAAAAGTATATACTAATTGAAACCCTTTAAAATTGCTCTTGTTTGATATTTAAAAAATAAATAAGAAGAATAAGTTTTACCCTGAACATCCTCATTTTAATCAGAGGTCATTGGGTAGGTATCGAAAATTAGACTAAATTAGATTAGTTGCTCCTGAAGTAGATTACTTTATTCAGGATTATTTTCTTATCCTAAAATTCTGTAGCTATCATAAAATAACTATCCCTAATTCTTTTTAAAACAATTTGGCGGTTTTCTCACTAGATAAGTTAAATTTTGCAGTATTGTGCAAACTTCAAAACTGCGTCTTCACCATGAACGTCTATTTTAAGGTTCTAAGAGTTGGATAAAGTGGTTTTTTAAAAAATGATCTGTATGTTTTTGTTTCAAAAAAGTATCTCCGAAATTCAAAAGTTCAAGAAGCTTAAACTTTATATACCAATTTGGGTCCAAAATTCTCCTACCGAAGAAGGTACTTCATTCTGTTGAATAGATATTTAGCTTCTCTGAGATTCTCGAAACCGTCTCTAAAGATCTTTTAATCAGCCATTTCTATTGTAAACATATTACTTTTGTTACCATTATTACATTTATATGTTGCATATTAAAGTAAATCCAAATAAAGGCTCTTCTTTATGAGCGAAGATAGACAGACAGACATTGCGCTAAAATGCTTTTTTTTTATAGAATATACTTTGCATTACTTTGGAATGCACTTTGCATTACTAGGGAAGATTAAATTAATTTGCTATGATTTCTGGATCAAAGGAAATTCTTTGACCAAAATACCGAGTGGCGTTTTATCTTTTTTGTGTTTCTTATTTTTGTGATTTTGCGAAGTGTATTATCTGTAACTGCCATTATGGTGCTAATGGAGGATTTAGGAGTTTTAATGTCTATTTCGTGTTATAATTTTAAGAAAATTAATGTTGTACATTTGCCTCAAAATTAAGAATTTCCTACTTTCACTTTGAAGATGAACGAACCATTGATAGCTTGAAAACTGTTTATTGATGTAGCAAATACATAATGTAGCAGTTTCGATTTTATTTAGACTTTTCATCAAGTGGAAATCTAGCCACAGTCCACCGGCAGATTGGATATTAAAGGACTCTTAGAAGATCTTCAATAGCTCCCTTCTATAGTGGCTGTTAGACAAGTATTTGCATTATAAAATGGAATTTAAGCAGGTCAAACCACAGTACAGTGTTTGAATTAGGAGTGTTATCATTGTAGTTTTTGGTTGTTCTGATTTGGTTGTAAATTAGGGGACTACAGTTAGGGATGTATGGACTAGATGTGGGGAAGTTGTCAGTTCCTTCCGCAAAGGTAGTGATGTGTATAAGTGCTATAATACATTCTACATACACATTCAGATATATAGCAGCACTGGTGAAGCACCGTAACGAATGGTGGGGGGCTAGTTAACTGATCGAACTCCATTGTACATGTTATGGGAGGTGGTTAGGCGCGATGGTGTTAATACTACCTGGTTATTATCAATGTTTAACCGTGGCTCGCCACCGTCATGGCCGCTAGTAATTAGATGAGCTCGAGATATCCAGCGAGTACAAACACTCCAACGGGAACCTTGAATATTTATAAGCCCATAAAAATCTAACGCGTTCCCTTGCCATCCTTTGTAGCAGCACTGCCATACTACCCCATTCATTAAATCCATTAATAGGATTTTTAATTTCTCTTTTCCTACAATCTGTTCCTCCTTAATTTCCCTGACTTTATTCTAAACTTCCCAGGGTTTGCAATTAATGTATTTTTAATAATCTACTTTTTTAAATATCACTCGTTCGATGATATTTCGTTGCTTCTTAGAAGTAATTTTATTTGATCGCAAAAGAACGCAAAGCAAATTTTGATTTATGAGTCCTTTATCCATCATTTATCATCGAACTACCAATTTCTTCAACGCAATTGATTTACAATTGTAAAGAACTTGCGGAACAGCTTTCTCTTTTGCCAGGCTTTTCTTTAGGTCCCTGCAGACACAAAAGAAGATTCATTGAAGAACAGTCCGGAGTAAATAATGCCTGTCTCATTGAGTCCTCTACAACATGGTTTTGATTCTATCGAAGAAGCGTATTTAGACTTTAATAATAGTTACTTTGTCATATTAAAAGAATGCTCCTCTTTCAGGTGTGTGCTTTGTATAACACTTAGCACTTCGCTTCATGTACAGTGTTAAAAGAAGCATTTTGGTTAAAAGAAGCCTGGCTTTGGTACTTTAAACTTTTCATCCTTGTAATAATTTACTTCTAGACAAAAGACTGACTTGGAACCCGCACACACGACTTAAACCAACTGAAGTTTACAGACGTAATCGACTACTTAAAAGACTACTGGACCAATGTTCAAATCTTTTACTTAATAACATACGACTGATTTACAATTCTATACTAAAACCCGCCTGGACGTACGGTATTGAACTGTGGGGTTCAACGAAACGCTCCAGTCTTCAACGAATTCAATCTCTTCAGTCTAAAATTCTCCGCACTATCGTTAACGCTCCATTTTACGTTTCAAATCTAACTATCCACACAGACTTGGAAATTCCGTTTGTAGGGCAGGTTGTTTTTATCAGAACTTGGACTCTCATTCCAATCCTCTTGCGCGCCATTTATCATCTCATCACCTTCCAGATCATCCTTCCAGGCGATTAAAACGCCAGTGGCCTCGCGATTTTCTCTCTTCTGAGGAGAGTAGCTCATCCTGGAGACGACTTAGGGAGTGTCATCACTGGGTAACTTCTCCCCTCAATTAATGAGTTTGTAGAGGTGTTAGTTATTGTCTTTGTTACTTATAGTGTATCTCGGATGTTCAAAAATTTAATGTTTTTGCTTTGGTGCGAATACCCCGGAAGCCTCATATTTTGGTTTACAGATAGACTTGTAGAGACGAAAAAATTAAAACTTATGAACAACTCATATATATTGTAGATTCTTTATTTAAACCATTTTGCAGAACTTAATAACTCGCTAAACTTATTTGTAATAGTAGAAAACCGTTTGTGTGGTCATCGCCAGGGTCCCTGCAAAGAGGATAGTTGCTAGGGTGTATTGTTGTGTTACCAGGAAACCCATTGCTAAATAGAATACAGACGACTGAAATGGCTATCACGTACTGGCACACTGTGCGCTAGGCAGACGTTCACAACTAATTAAATTTGGGTGCTAATCAAGGACGGTAACAGTGTCCTAGAACAGTGTTCAGCAACCTTTCTGAATCTGCGGTACACCGAATTCTATATTTCATTCCGTCTAGCACATCACAAATTTTTAATTTAATTCAAGAAATCCCTTTACAAAAATTCAGGGACGTACTTTTACGCACCAACTGAGTTATTTTTCGTGGAGTTCTATCTAGTTTAATTTGTCTATCCTGAGAATTGATTTATTTAAAGTGCCATACACTCATAAAACCGCTACATCCTTAAGATAGTTCTAGGAAGAGCTGTGACAGTCAGAGATCACCTAAACCCCCAAAATCTTCACCCTAAGAAGACTCCCCTAACTTAAAAGAAACTGGAATAATGTTAATTTGAATCAAAAGTAACTGACAGATAGAGATAACCGCTTCTGGATGCCAACACCTTTCAATACTTAATGCCAACAGAGAGAATACATCGCTGCAATGCCGTATACAGTAGATTCAATTAGGTAATTCACTCGAAAAGAAACGAGGAATAATTTCCATACAGAAAAACTGTTATTTCAATTTAATAAATTATATATTCGGCAAAATCACGGCTCACCTTACATCCAAAAACGTCATAGCAAACTGTCGCGGCGTATCTCTGCTCTAGATTATTGCATAAAAATATCGCTTCCTATGGATACTTTCTCAAAAGGGCTGACCCTAAGGGCTCTAGTTGAAAATATGAGCTCTTATGTCCCTGTACTAGGCCTTACCCTTAGGGCAAGACAGTGAGAAACAGGACAATGTAGAGGTCCGCTAGTAGCTAGTACTGCCCAAGGTTGAACAACTAATTTTAGTCTTTAACGAGCTACAAGAATGCGCTTAAAAGAAAAGGAAATCATTCAAAAATTTTCTTGACTAAAATCTACAGGTGATATAAAGTTCACTTATTTTCTTGGCGTAATTTAATCTGCAAATTTTCTGCCCGCGTTCAACACCTTAGTTTTTTTCACCTCATACCTTATAAACATTATTTAATCAAGTCTTGCCTGTTTCCCCGCTTCATCTCTTCTCGACTGGGTAGTAATACACGGTGTCGTCCTCGGCAACGCCTACAGAGAGCGCATCCTGGATAAAACCCAGCGAACCGCTTTATGTCCAGCCAAGCACTGAGAATTATTATTCCCTCTGGGTGCATTAAACAACTGAATCTCCACCAGTACTTCCCCTCCTCCCATATAGTCTTACCGCTCAGCCTTAGTGTTTGTAATATTTGTACGTATGTACACTGGGTACTGGACGCGTGTGTACTCGAGCTCGCATTAAGGTGGAATATTTATGTTCATACGGACAAAAATATTGTCCCAACCCTTTTGTATACAAGCCATCGCCTCCATTCTCGGGTTGGTTACAGGACGAGGATGATAGTGAATGAAGAGGAGTGGCTACATGGTGATGTTATGGAAAGAGGACATACGGGGGGGCGCGTTGTGGCCCGTCTGGGACGCTCACATTCCTCGTCCATGTATCCTCTAATAACGGCGGAATATAGATGGACTTTTGGCCGAGAGAATCAAATTACATTTACTGTAAACATAGATTTCATTTTATCCATGAACCCTTTACTGTTTTTAATTCTTTTTTCTTCAAATAGCAAAAATGTTGATGCTATTGTAAGAAATTATCACTCGCTATATTTGTACTATTTCTAGATCTAGCCAAAATTCACAGGATTGAAAGACGATCACATGCAATTCTCGAAATAAAATTATCAAATTCATCCTTCTAAAATTGAATTAAATTTGAAGCAAATTTTTTTATAAAGTAAAATCCATTGAAATCAATGTCTAGAGATCCTAAATTAGACCGTGTTCACTTTTTGCCTGCAATTTAGATCAAGAGGAATTTATCCTGTCCTGACAGATCTTTTACTTCCAGTGTAAAATATTCGTTTTGTGGAGTCCTCAGCCCAAAAACAATTAGTTTTAACAATTTATATGTATTTATATATACAGGTGTGAGTTTGGAGTTCTGGTCAGCAGAACACAATAATGTTCAAAGTTTATATCTGCTTCAAGTGCCACTAATTTTATTAGACCCGTCAATGAGCTTTTAAACGAAATCAACTAGTGCCACTTTATTGAAATTTTCTGTAAAAAAGGCCTTCTTTGAATTTCTTCAAAACATTGTACCCTAATTGCGCTAAAGTAGTTCGATAATTTTTATTTGAAAATTCTGTGAGATATCAACAATGAAAGACTAAAAGATGTCATCTCTAAATTCTAGAGCACTAGAAATAAAATATTCCTTAATGCCTCAATTACTTCTAATGTTCCTTGCTGCATTTACCTTTTTTTGTAAGTATTTTATGTTACTTTGATTTCTATTTTCAATCATTAATGAAATCAATAAACCTTTCATTAAGAACAGAATGACTGCCAATTTAGAAAACTCTTTTATTTGATAATAGCGTCATAAATGGAAATAGAAGGAATATAAACCTATGTACGAGTATTATTGCATATGTGGAGGTTTCGATCTGCCCCTCACGTTTGCTGATATATTATTGCTATTAAAAATGCAGCGGTCTATTTCCTTTATGTTATTAAAGTAGTAATAAAAGAGAGCGTTAAAGCCAATTTACTTATCTGCAATTTATTTAGTATTCGTGTTTGGCTATCTCTGGAAATATTTTTGCAAACCCTAATACTAATTCATGAATATTATTGCAATATTTTTCGTGAAAACACCAAAATTAATTTGTTATATAAAATAAAGCATTAGCCTACCAAAATAAATTTTAGGTATATTTCTGAAAATTCAATTATTAATATTCCATTGTTTGTTCGCAGGTAAGACTATAAATACAAGCAGTTTCATTGTGTAAGTACAATTTATTATAGAATTATAGTTGTATAATTATTCACATTATTTAGTATGTTCAAATTTTGGTAGGCATTTCCAATCAAGTAAGCTGTTTATTATGATGTTGCATTAGTGTTGTTAAGTTGAGGTCCGAGCTGAAGGCTCAACCGAGTCGAGCTTCGACTCAAGCCTTTACGGCTTGAGCCTTCAGAGCTCGAGCCTTATAGCCCTCGAAGCTCAAATTGGAGGCTCATAAACCTGGAGTTGAAGGGTCGCAAAGTGCTAGCCCTTTAAAATTCTTAAGGAATGACGAGTAATCAATTTCAATGAGCAACGAACTTTTAGAAATTATTGTATCCATTTATACAAAAATATGTCGAAAAATTCATTAGCTGCTATAAGTTGATTTTATTTTAAGAAATGAATTTATGAATTAGTACAAATAAAATGTTTCTTATAAAAAACAAAATAAAAGCTCGAGCCTTGGAGGCTCACCGAGCTCTCTATGAGGCTTCAGCTTGAGCTCTGACTCGAGCCACCCACTGAGCCCTGAGAGCTCGAGCGCTTAAGGCTCGAACCTTATAGCCTTAAGGCTCAGCTCTTGAACAACACTATGTTGCATTACCAAAAGTTTCTATCCAATCATTCAGTCGGTCTCTTTTATCGCCTTTTACTCTCATAATTGAAATTATCGTAGATTAAATTTCGGCAATTATTAATTTATATTGCATTATTGATTCCATTTAAATAGATGGATAACTCTAGGGTTAATTGTTTAAAGTAACAAAAGGAATTCAATTATTATCGTTAAAATGTTTTCTTTAACTCACAATCGTACCAAAGCAAATAAGTCATTCCCCATTGTATGTGTCATCGAAGCCACAAATGTTTTTTTCACTTTCCTTAATAATAAGCACAAGTATGCACCTAAAGGACATAAGATGACTTATGTGAAAATTGTTATTTTTTACTTATGCACTTTAGTCTGCCGACCCTAGCATTATCTATAGTCCTAAGATCTAGCTAAATGCAGGCTTGCGGTGCAGGAACTGCAATTATGTTTACTGCAGCGATGTCCAACTACAAGACGAAGGTAAAAGTAAAAGTAAAGTAATTGCCAATTTTTTCAGGTGTGCTTTACGTCCAACTACTAAATTAGGTGTCTTAGACGGAGCGACTGACTAACAAACATACTTTACTGTAAATTTCTTATATTAAACATTAAATAAAATCCAAGCCTAAGACCGGGAATCAAACCCAGTACCACAATACAGAGGTCTCGTCTCTAACCGCTCGGCTACCGTGGCGCCTATAAGAAGAGGGTAACTTCGTGCAATTTTCTACTAATTAAAAATTGTGTCGCACAACATCGTTCTTTCTAAATTATGGAAAACGTTTCAATTTAATTAAAATTATTAAGAGTGTGTGAAACAACTTTTTTGTTTGGCACTGTGTGCGATCTGGAAAAATCTATATCTTTTTCAAAATCAACAAAATGATTGCGGTAGCACAACCTTTGCGTAAACCAAAGTTGACCGCACTGCACGCATACTATTTCCGAATTTAACTGGGACGGCTAGAACTGTCTTGCACGTCGCAGGTGTCAAAGTTAAGGAAGTAAAATTGTAAAATATGGTAACAATCAACCATTTCCCTTAATGGGTTGCCTACTTGTTCAACGAATATCGCAAATGAAATTATATATTTACACATAGCTTAATTATTGATTCGTTCAACAGTTTTGCAATGAGTTAGTTAATTATAGTTTGCAAGGAACCATCCTTCTTAATTAGGTTACGTGGCTTGTTGTATCCAGATGTCCTAGGGGAGCGCTTATTTATTCAAATATAACCTTACACCTAATCAGCCGGTAAGATATCTCCCTCAACGTGTATATAATATTCCAATTTAGTCATAAGACGTCTTCCTTGTTTTCCCATTGGAGACTGGAGTAACTCTTGGCAAAATACTTCGTCCAATGTAATCTTCGAATGTGAAAGAAAAGGACCTATTTATCCTGCATCTCTTTTGAGGAATCTGAAGACTCACACTGCTTTTCCTTAATTCTCAAGGTTTCCACTCACAAATTTTTCTTCATACTCCGAATCCTTATCATGAGCTCATTCTCTAAACATACTAAAGCTGTCATTTGGCCCCTGAGCCTTTCTCTAATACTAACGCATACAATACTTTTTGTTTTTTCTTGGCACCGGTATTACCCCCTTACAGCCAGCATATCAATTGATTTATCTGTATATAAAAGTTACAAGTGAATAAATAAATTTTTTAAATGTAAACCAATTACTGCATAAATATATACCAACGACATTCAAATGAATTTACCGCAAAAATATTTCAATTCTATATTCTAAATTTTTATGACCGCATCTATTATAAAATCACTAGATTATGTGCTCTGTACTATCCGCCTCATTACATTTCTCACACAAGCTAGTATCGCATTTCCTGATTCTATATAAAATTCACCGCAAATCGCATGGTTAGAGCGTAACCGGCATATACTGCTAACAAATCTCCTACTCATGAATTCTTAATTTCAAAACCAAGGTTTATTTATATTAATGACTGGATTATGAAGTTTATAAAATGCACCTTTTTCATTCTTGTAAATCTTTTGCCATCCACCTACCGCTCTTTGTCTGCTTGCTGTGGTAACGTCCTCGTTAGTAAGTCTGTAGTCCGTTAATTGTCCACCCACTGTGGCCTTCCTGGCCAGACTGTCCATCTTCTCGTTGTTCCCTATTCCTATATGGCTTCTAATCCAAACAAAAATCACCATCTTATCTGCGGCTACAATTTCCTTATATAACCCATACAATACTTGCCAAACCTCACTTTATGTATCAAATCTGCAACAGTTTATCTGTTATAACATCCTTTTTAGAGTTCTTGAACTCTGTTAAAACTTGGTGTCTATCCAAGTTAACTGGTGTGAATAATATTTGTCCTTTCTTTTATTCCCGTTAAAAATAAAGTAATCGGGCAGATTTTGGATGCTTAGCTTCCGTCGGAAATGTTTGTATTGTGATTTTACCTAAACGTCGAGTAGCTAGAATGTCAGGCTACAGATAGTGAGCCAGTGAAACAAAGGTAAAAATTAATGCCTATTTTTCGGGTGGCGTCTACTACCTAATTAGGTGTCGTGAAGGAAATAACTAGCAAACATTCTTAACTATAAATTTATCAAATAAAATCCAAGGCCTAGACTGGGATTCGAACCCAGTAGTACAATACTTCGTAGCTTCTAACCGTGGCGCCTTAGTGGGACAGTTCGCAACGGCTATTTCCTAATTTTCTAGCCTGAAGCCAAACATTTTGATTCGAACCAGATCATAAAGTGGGTTCTGTCATTTTAGTTTCAAACATTTTTCAGAGAATTTTTAGAAGGGTTTGGGGAAAAACTGAGACGCTTCTTTCAACAAAATCATTTTATTTTAAAAATTATATTATTGTTTTCAGAACAGTTTTTTTGGTTTCAAGAAAGTTTAATTTTATAAACGGCGCCTTTAGACGGAGTGAACCTTGATAGGTCTAAAGTGCTGATATTAGCAGCATCACTTCCTTAGTGTTTAGGGAAAAGTGATCACTACTAAAGATACACAGTTTTACCCAATTTTACTTTTTTTTTGAGAACTTTTCAAATTTTGATGAGTAACTCTCAATTTTCCTGGCTTTTCTTGTAAATTTTTAGTGATTTTTATCCGCAGCCACAATTATCCGTTAACAAGTGAAAAATAATCAGCCAAAAAACGAAAAGAAACCTTCATCTTTGTTTGGAAAAGTTTTTGATTAAAAAGTTTAAAAAAAAAAAAAAAATCTGGGAAATATTTTAATCACCTCAAACCCTCTGCTATACTCCAAACAACCTGTCGCATTTTTAACATTTTGTTACTATTGTAAGAGACTAACATAAAGGTCTTTTTTAATAAAAATATAAAGGAAGTCCAACTTTTCATCCTTTCTGATGAACATATGGGCTGAGCATGAAACAAATCAACTCTTTCTTCTGTTATATTATCATAAATGATAACATGTTATTTGTTTCGTTATAAATTTAATTTTTAATATTATGATTATTACATTCTTAGTGATTACAATTTACCTATTTGTGTTTATTGAATATTTTAGAAATGTAAATCTTTGACAATTTTCAATAAAGCTCCCCTCAGCCAATATCGGAAAATAACAATTTTCTTACGTAACGGATAAATTAGTACTCAATTTGAAGTAGATTACTGTGTTCTATTTACATCTATCACTAATTTGTTATTGCTCTTAGAGAAAAATAATCTCAATGATATTAAATTTCAATTAATAATTTTACGCAATTAGGGAGTATTGTCTTGATGAAGTTTCCCGTAAAATATAGGAAATTCTGTCCTTTATAATATCTGTTTTCCTTCATCTAGCCGACGTTGTAGAGGAACATCTTCAAGCAGAACTGGCAAAATGTCTCTTAAAAATGTTAGATATCTTGCACCAGTTAAGTTCTTTCTGTAGAAGTATGGGCCGATTAGGTGATTTTCTAAAACTCCACACCAAACGTTTGTAGAAAGAACAACCTGAACGTAGAATAACTCTAGATCTTGACTTTGCCACCACAAGTGCTGCAACAAACAGAGCAGCCAGAGCTTTGGCTTGCCTATCCGTTGATGGTGTCCAGTTTGAACAGCTTCATTAAAAAAAATAAGGTAATTTTGACAATAAACTGAAATTTGTTTATCATATTTTAAATTACCATAACTTTTGAAAAACCTAACCGATTTAAAAAAAAATTATTTGTATTTTTTAGTACTATAAAAATATACTATAATGTTCCATTTGAAAAAAAAAGTTGGATGCTGTATCTCGAGATACAGGGGTTTAAAAAAATGGGTCAATCACTAAAAATAAACCATACTAAAAATGATTAAATACGTGTTTTTTTTCGAAATCTCCCTCCGTTTAAAAAAAAAGTGAGTGGAGCATATAATCCTGGTCACCCTGTATATTAGGCCGTGAAGAGTAGTAGGAGAAAACAACCCAGAGGGAGCACTTTCTGCGACAAATCGATAATGGCGATGATCTTCCGTTCACAAGGAAGTTCGTGGTCACTAGCGATTCAGTCGGCGAGAAGGATTGTTAGGGATAACAGTAGAGGCGATAGACTGTACAAATGAATTAGAGAAATCAGAGAGCAGTATGGAGCTCGTGATACTTCATCTTGGCGAGTTGGTGTACGAATCGGATTTTGAAGTCGTTGTGAAGAGTGAGGTTAGTCACCGTAGAAAGGAGCGTCGGCCATCTGTCGGAGTAGTTTTGACAGAAATGATTTTAATGTCCGTATGTTTGTAGGTTTGTCTGAACCCCACAGCTCTAGTCTGTAGGTTTGAGTATATTATTTCAAACGTTTGAGTACTATGGGCAATTTGGAACGTTCTCCAAGTGGTCTGTAATGAAGTTTCGCATGTTTTGTCATTGTTTGTACATTCAGTCTAGTTGATGGTTCCACGTGAGTCGATCGTTTGTGAAGAATACGTTGTAAATAAATAAAATTCTTTTAATCTCTGGTTGAATCACTATATTCCTGTGTAATATTAAACGTAGAATAAGTATTTACTAATGAACGAACAATGTAGCTGCACTTTGACATTATTTTTAACAGAATGAGAGAGGGCGAGAAAGAAATTAATAGAGAGAAAGACAAGATTAATTGTAAATATAATTCATGAGGTGTAATTATTTCTAGCCTGTGCGCATTTAATCTCCGGTCAAGGAGCGGTAGGCTCGATTAGGACCTGATGGATGGGAAACCGATATTTGCAATGTAATCATACAATACCCTCCACATTTACCCAATCCCCGGCCGGCCCTTTCTTTGAATATATTACTTCACACAATGGTGTTATCGTAATAAAGTACACAATGTTATAGTGAACTGAATTTAATGATTACGTTAGTGATATTAACTTTACTGAAAAATATCAATTTGTTTTCACTTCTCTTTCTCTAAAGGAATTATTACAATCTTTTAAAGTTAAGTTTTCAATGGAACCCTTTTGAGGCATTCAGGGTCCTTAGAAGTGCTTTATTTCTATAATATGTATATGTTAAACTTACTATTACATATTTAACATTGATACATATAAAATGAACATACATAGGACTCATTTAAGAAGCTATCATGAATAATTTGAGCCCTTTTCCATTATTTCAATAAATAATGTCTGCCGCATACAGGGACACGCTACAAGTTCAAATACTCGTAGGACTAGACGTGCTCCGACTTCGTCTGTAAAGTAGCCAACATTGATCCGTTTGTCCAAGTAGGTCTTTCCTAGTAGAGCGTGAATGTTGTTTCAAAAAGTTCCCTCTGTAATCTCACTTTTGTGCTCTCATTCTTTTCTTGTTCAAGCTGTCATCCATCTAATTAAGAGATCAAGATCTGTTAGTGTTTTCTGGCTTATTGGACTCTTAATATTGAAAGGACTTCTACAAATGGGGGCAAACTAGCCAAGCAGAGCAACCATTGGGATGTTATTTTAGCATCCCTTGTTTAACAAATGCTTTTGTAAGCAAGCCCAAAGCTCTCAAGCAGACCCACTTCCGCTTTCTAGTTCATGTATCATCACAATCCACAGTGCTCTGGGCTACGCTTTTGCAATAGCAGAGGATCTAGGGCAAGGACCACCACCGACTACACCACTAGGACTCTTAACGTTCCTTAGGTATGGCTTATCTGACCCGGCGTTAACTTTGGCATCGAACAAACTTCTTCGTATGTCAGTGATGGGTGATGTTACACCACCGTGCCTTAAATTTGCTGCGGACCAAGTACTCGAAGACTGATTTCGCCACATCCTTGGGCAAGTAGCAGACCCTGAGAGGTTTTCTTTCCCAGGCCAGTTCGTCCGCCAGCCATCTCGTTGCCTAAATACCTCGCACGTCCTGGCACCCAGAATAGAGCTAGCTTTATTGGGACTCTTTTCTAATTTTAAAAGCTGATACCAAAATGCAATATCAAGCACACCCAAGAACTCAAAGTCTCGTGAGACCAGTTTATGCCTTTGAAAGTTCGCGTTAACTATGATAGTCCTGTGGTCTCTTAAAGTTTATTATTATTATTCTTAGCTAAACTGAATTGCAACTACTTTTATTGATTCTCTCATATTCGCTTTTACATGGTTTCGTATTTTTCTTCGGCTTCTTTTTTCATAAGTGATCAGAGGAATAGTAAATATCAGGTTACTAACTATAGTCCGAGTATATCTAATTGTATAGCATCAATCTAGAATAAAAAGGGCTGTAAGGGATTTAAGATATAAGTTGTAGAGTAGCGCTGTACTACCCTACCAAGTACAATTCTACGATACTCTCTAACTTGATAAAACTCAAATTTTAAGATTTTTTAAATTAATTAAAAAATAATAATAAAAAATAGGATTTTTTAAGGGGTAATAGTTTAATAAATCCATTTAATTTCAATCTAGAGTTCTTTAATTGGTATCTCTCCAATGATTTCTTAATTTTAAGGAAAAACCTTCTTTCTTTTGCAAAGGCTTCAGTTTTTATTGGGCTCTCACTTTGTTGCAACTAAGTGCAGCGCGACTTTCTTTATTTTCAATATCGACTCAAATCAAAAACTTTTACTTCAATACTTCAATTATAAATCAACCATCTCAGAATTTTAAACTAGGGTTGTATATTTACTACAGAGTTATTTTTATTTCTTATTTTTCACGTTGGTGTGTGAGATTTTGGATTGGAAGGATTAGATATAGTTACGATAGCAGATGATCTCTATAGTTTAGTACCTAAAGTCCAGTTTGGGGCTGATGGGGATGTGTAGAGTTCTTTTCTTCTTCAAGTGGTATTAATTTAGGAGCTTGAGAGTAGGTTTTTTTTTATTTATTTAATTTAATTTGTAGAGCGATAACATCTGAGGAACTTTTTGCAGTGTACTGCTGGGGCCTTCAAACACGATTCTCTCGTTAAACCAACTCTGTCCATCATCAGACAGTGAACTGGAAGAAGCTCCTAGAAAAAAAAAACGTAAGGGCCAGCAGCAGGGAACCCCGCGGTGGGATCCCAGTTTGCTAATCCTTTCCCTCGTTGTCGAATCGTGTTTTGTTGATTCGGTAACTAAGTATTATCATTCGTATCTTCTGAGTGAATTGGGTGGAGGTTTTCAGTGAGTTAGAGTACGAGTGTCATACATTTTCCCGAGGAAAAGAAATGAGGTTCTGATAGATTGGAGTTTGGAGGGAGTACTTTACGTTTTAGTGTTTAGTGAGAACATCTATGAAAAGATAGATTTGGTTTTTTCGACCTGTTGATGGATGATTTTTTGAGGAATATCGAGGTGCGGTCAAATAAATACAAATTTTTTTTTGCTTTATACCAACGTTTCGGTAATTTTACTACCTTCTTCAATGTAGAAGAAGGTTATGATATCATCATAACTGTTGAACAGTTTAGCTCTACATTAAACTTTGCAAATTTTTTTTTTTTTTACAATACCCTGAAGAAGGTAGTAAAATTACCGAAACGTTGGTATAAAGCAAAAAAAAAATTGTACTTATTTACGACCGCACCTCGATATTCCTCAAAAAATCATTTATGAGAAGATGAGAACGTATTTAATGAATAACTTGAATGTTTTGCCGTTCTTACAGTACAAACTTCAATCTCTGAAGCCAAAAAAAAATTCATTTTCTTGATTCTTCGAAGTTTATGGCACCATTAATTTGAGATTTTTTTCTTGTTTCAGTCAACCATTGCTTCGTATTTTAGCAAAATTAGATTGTTATTCAGCTCCTTCCATAAGATCTGAACGGCAAGTGGACTGAAATAATAGAATTATTGCGGATCTAGGATTATTTAAACATTTCATTCTCGTATTCTGGTAAAGAGGAGCATTACTTTTTATAAACTTTTATCTGGCTTGCTAAAGTTATACCTCGCTTTACAGCTTTAATCCAGAAAGCGCCGCTTACTTTGTAAATGTTGAACACCAACCCATTTTGCAGCAACGATATTTTGTTTCAATAGTGAAGTTCTAAACGCTGATAAAATTCACTTGAAAAACTAAATAGCGCTATTGTTCTGGCGTCAATTTTCGTTACCAGAGAGTCCTCGAGGTCGGTCTTAGTAACAGTTTTAATTTTTAATTTATTTTTTGAATCCCACGGAATTTAGTAGAATATTTAAGTTAGCGGGTGCTAATGTTGAAGAGCAGAATGTTCGCAACGATATCTAGTTTTTCTATCTACTATTGGTTGTTTGAATTACATTTGATATATTTCCCTCTCAGTAAACCTCTTTGTGGATCATCTTTCTCCTTCTTGCTATCATTCTTTAGCTTCCAACCCCTCCAGTCTCATATTTTTTATCTGCAGAAAAAATGCTGGTTCGGTGGGCTAGCTTGCTTGAATCTAGTAACGCTTGCTTTGAGTATAAATCTTCTCCTGTGCCGCAACATGAGTTATTACAGCGTTTCAATAAATAAATCTTTGAACGCCCACTAAACATCTAAAGAAAAAACGCGGCCATTGCTCCTTATCTACTCAACCAATCATTCAGTACAGATTGATTTTTGTTTTCTTTTCACATCCTATGCCCGTCATGGATTGCCCCTCTTGTTGAATGAATTATCATCCTTTTCAAATATTTATTTTCTGTACTGGTTTATTTATTTATATTTATTTTCCAGAATACTGTTCGATAATAATAATATAATTATTATTTACTTCGGGAGCCAAAAACAAAGTTGACGCTCCTAAAAAATTAAAATAAATAGTAAATAATAAATAATAATGCTATTGGGGTTTGATTATAAATTTTCAGTTAAGAAGCCAACTGTCACAGTAAAGATAACTAGGTCGCACTTCTAATCTTAATAAACATCCAATAATAGTTTTTTTTCACTGTATATTTTATATTATTATAATTATATTTTGCAGGAAAATTATAAATGCCGAAAAAATTAGGATATTTTCTTCTTCAAGTGTACAAGTAAGAAGGACAGATGTACATTAGATATAAGCATTGTCTTAGCCTCAGCGCACATACACATGGCTTGATTTCTTGAACGGCGGCCATCCACCAATGATGACAGCCTTAAGGCAACCTTAGGGTGTACGGACTCTCTCGATAGCCGACGCTTTAGGTGGACGTATTTAGGTGGTCGCGCGGCCAGTGGTGCCTCAAACGTCTAGGAGGGTTTGTGTTGAGAGAGCTTGGTTAAGTGGATTTGAGTGAGGGGAAAGTTTGGAATGAAATGTAACGGAGTTTGGCTTTGGAATTTTGGATTTTAGAATTTTTAAGTCATAATGGACGGTAGGGTTTGAAATTTAAAACGGAACCATTGTCTATGGTACCAAGGATTTCGGATTGTATAGCGAATGAGGTTTGCGCGTTTGACTGTGCCTTGTAGTAAAGTTCGTAAGTCCATCGTGGAGCTAGAGGAGTGTTGTTGTATAGCTGTCGTTTGTTTTGTAAAGTGAGTAGGTCTAGTTTCTTTATCATTCTATTCCTGAGATTCAATTCAGTTCGTTTTAGTCTAGTATGGGGGTTCAAACTGAACGTTTGTTCAGTTGGAGTCCCAGGTAACGGACTTGAGAAACTGCTGGCAGGGAAATTAAATTTAAATAACATATATATAATTATATTATATTAATAAAAAATAAGGCTTAGAAGAATTAAAGTGGCATGTTTAATAAAATCGATTAACATCAGTTAATTCATTAAGTTTAATTAACACATAAGATAGGAAATGTGGGCAATGTTGTTATGTGCGTACCCAACCAGTGTAGAACATACAATCGGTGTATTTGATACAGAGAATCTGTGGTTACCGTCTAGCAGTAAGGCAGGCTGACATTGTGAAGCGGGTCGGCTTGGCTAGGTGGTGTAACAAACATTTGTATATGTCAGAATTAGGCGATAGTTAGATGTATTGTTGGACTGGGCACTCCCGAGGGATCTGTCATCTGTTTCACTTAGTAACAAACCAAGATGGAACTGTTCTTCCTCTGGCTCACCTTTCTTAACCCATATTCCAACTTATAACTTCGATAATATCCAATGTACCCTGTCTCTGCTCTCAACCAAAATATTTCAATATTTATGTCAGTAGTAACCAAATAAAAGCAGATCTTTGCTCTAATTCTGCTCTGTATTAAAGGATTCAAATACTATGTACGCTCAGTTCGTGTTCCTAATTTTCGAATTTAATATTTGAAAGGAAATATTTCCTGATGATTTTTGGAAAGAAATAACCTTTGATTGGCTCTAGCACCAGTTTCTTTACTAATAAATACACCTACATTTTTTTGCCTTCATTTATTTTTAATTTTACTTAGACAAAACATTGTGATTGTGCAGGTATGTTTCCGAAATATTCGTTTTGTGGTCCCCTGAGTCCGAATAAAGAGATTTTTACAAAATGGTTTGTGTGTTATCAGTATGATTACCGATACCAAGCTTTCGGGTAAAATTAGGCAACTGAAAGTCCCACTTTACAGGATCGATTTTTCTGTTTTTGGGAAGTTTCTCATAGATAAGTTCCTCGCTTTTACACATCTAGACTTAACTTCTATTCGATAAGATTGCCTAGGGAAAGGCTTTTTAGGTCAGCTGTAGAAGAAACTGGTATGCCATTTTCGGTAATAAGTGAGCTATGATTTTTTTTCAAAATAATTTATTATACAGTGTAAATATTGCTAAAGATGTTTCAGAATTTTGCATGATCTCCAGTTCATGTCTTTTCGAGTTCACTTGATTTATGACTTTTAATACCATCCTCCTAATTTTTTAAGGATTTTTAGAACAACTCGTCCTTAATGTCCATTTGGCCGACCAAGTCTTCTTCCTACCATCTTCTCATCCACATCTTTCATCTTTGTTGGGTTGCCTTTTTTTCTACGTGTTCCTATGATACGTTATCCAGCAGGATCTAAAGCCATTTGTCCATAACCATCGTATTAACGTGCCTAGACCATTTCAAGCACATTGTTTCCAATATCGTGCAGCATATTATTCCTGACTAGCTTCTAGTTATAACTCTATGCTAAATAATCTGCACGTGCCTATCAACGTGGATATTTTAAATCCATTAAACAACGTACAATCACACCACTCCTCTCCACCTTTTGCTACGGTTGTGATCTTAGCCAATTTCAACAGATAATGCTGCCACCTATATTGCATTCTGTTATTGTCTATTCACTATTCAATATTAAATAAAGAGTTGAGCTCTTGCTATTCTTTTATTCTAATTATTTTAATTCTATATTACTGCAACCGCTAAAATACGAGGGTCGTTTGTAAAGTCCGTGCAAAAATAAAAACTACTTAATTTTTTGGGGTAAACCTTTTTTATTTTTCAACATAGTCTCCTTTTAGGCTTATACACTTCGTCCAACGCTGCTCTAGTTTGTTGATCCCTTCCGAATAATAGGATTTGTCCAAGTCTGAAAAATAGCCATTCGTTTCTGCAATCACCTCCTCGTTTGTATAAAATCATTTTTCCCGCCAGCCATTTCTTCATATTGGGGAACAAATAGTAGTCCGAGGGAGCCAAGTCTGGAGAATAGGGGGGATGTGAAACGAGTTAGAACCCTATTTCCATTAATTTTGCGACCACAACTGCTGAGGTGTGAGCTGGTGCGTTGTCGTGATGGAAAAGGACTTTTTTGTGGGCCAATCGTGGGCGTTTTTCTTGCAGCTCGGTTTTCAAACGGTCCAATAACGATGAATAATATGCTCCTGTAATAGTTTTACCCTTTTCCACAGTGACGAAACGACGCTTAAAGTCCTGCGGATTCTTCTGGAACAGCTGCAAACCGTCCTTGCAACACTTCACACAATTTCGTTTTTGGTCAAGCGTGAGCAATCGCGGCACCCATCTTGCGGATAGCTTTGTCATGTCCAAATGTTGATGCAAAATATTATGTACCCGTTCATTCGAGATGCCCACTGTACTAGCAATCTCACGCACCTTCACTCTTCTGTCATCCATCACCATATCATGGATTTTATCAATGATTTCTGGAGTAGTAACCTCAACAGGGCGTCCAGAACGTTCAGCGTCACTTGTTCCCATATGGCCACTCCGAAAATTTTGAAACCACTTATAAACTGTTCTAATCGAAGGTGCAGAGTCACCATAATGTTTATCAAGCTTCTCTTTAGTCTCCTGAGGCGTTTTGCCTTTCATAAAGTAGTGTTTAATCAACACACGAAATTCTTTTTCGTCCATTTTTTGAAAATCACTCGACTTCCTCGATTCAAACGAATGCCAAACACAAAGAAATAAACCGATCTGGCTGAAACTTGGTGTGTGTTTTTCCAAGAGATGCACTAACTAAACATAACCTCGATACGCGCCAGTAGTGCTATCTCTCTGACTTTGCACGGACTTTTCAAACGACCCTCGTATGTTCTATACCTAGTTCCAAGGATGAATCGATTTCGCTACAATGTTGGGGAAAATAGTTTTTTTTTATTTCATTCTTAAAGTTCTAGGGCTTTATAAAACTGTGGTTTCGCATCTTGCTTCTAGTCGATCATAATAGGGCTATTATACTAAAACACCAACTCTTAGACCAGCAAGTCCTCAGTGCACACTGTCTGACTGCCATTCGAACATTTTAATCTGAATGTTTCTGCACTTTTTAAAGAAGCGTACCAATTTATCTCAATCTTCAGAATACAAGTGTGCATTCTAAGTATACATTGCAGTTTTGGCGGAGCTTGGTTAAGTTTTTCGTCTATTTAACATAGTATTAATTGAGCCGTTTACTGTACAACTCGATTAACTCCATTAAACAAAAAGTGGAGGAATGCGATGAAATAATGTACATTGTTTTTTATAATTCCGTTTATAACATATTTAACATAAATTCAAATTCATTTAATGGTATCAACCTTTATTATTTGGGACATTGATTATGAATATAAAAAGCTATGACTGAACAACCAAGAAGTGCTTTGATACTTAAATTTAAGATATTTCAAGTAGTGGAGTTAATTGATTTGTGCGGTGAACTGCTCTATTATTGTTTATAAAATTAGAGATTTTTCAGGAGAAAATACTATATGGTTTATAACCCCTAATTTATTTTGACTATCGGTGGTAGTAATAGCTAAAGATATTTTCTAAATAAGGCTATAAATATTTGTCAAATTTCTTGACTAATTTGTTAAATTGACAGAAATACCAGTAGTGAATAATATAATGTAATCACATCAAGTTTTGAGCCTATTGAGAGCATGTGTGGCCGAAGTAGCGCTACTAAGTTGAATCTATCGCCCTCTTGGGAAACCAGCGTGGATGGCCTCAATGACAAATATATCCTTCCGCTCTGCCTTCAGCTCACTCTTGTATTTTGTATGTGCTTGTGTTCAGCTACCTCTCGGTTTTAAAGGAATAACATTCCATTTCGGCTCACTTTTCCTGCAGTTTTTGCTGTGATTGTTTTCAACTCTACAGTTTATTCAGCGATATTGCTTCTAAGCTCCTACATTTGAATAAAAAAGATGACTCAAAAAGAAAATTTAGTGTAGTTCAAATTGATTTAGTACTGAGAGCAACTTTTTTCATTCCACCAAAGCATGTGCACTTGAAATCGAGGATTAAAGTAAAAAAAAATATCTGCATTTAGAGATCTTATTCATTATTTAATAAATCTTTTAGGAATGATTATATTTTGACGGACTATACGAAAGAAGACCCAAGAATTTTTGCTGAATTTTATCCTTAAAATCTTTCCAGTTGTCTCCTTTGATGGAATTGAACAAGTGGAGCAAGCACCTCAACTTCTTTTAATGAAAGATAAGATTCAGTAGCGGTTTTATCAAGTTTTGATGTGAAATTTCACGACAATTCGTTGCTCTACCACATGTGTAGTATCATGTTTTCGGCAAAACGAAACTAACACCTCTTACGCAAACGACGGTTCCGGTCAGACAGATTTCTCTACAAACACGTGAGATGCTGCAATCGAAGAGAAGGCTTTACGCTGCACAGCTGTCGGACGTTAAAATTTGGCGCATGCATAGTTTTTCTGTAGCAGCATCAGTCTCAGTTATTTAATAGCCACACCTCGTATATGTTGCCTAGCCAAAACAAACTAGTGTACTTCCTCAAGTAAGATTGAAGCCTTTGGTCAAGGCCTTAGACAGGACAAAGAAAGAGGACTTAATGTAGGTACTAGAGGCAAAAAGAGAAGAGTCAACATGGACACTGTTCAAGAAAAATAAGGAAGTAGTCCGGACTGCACAATATGTGCCAAGAGTTTACCAAACCAATATCGTATCCAGTAAAACTATAGTCTGGGCCCTTTGTGATTTGTGATTCTGATGGACAAGTCCGCTGAGCCGAAGATGTGTATCTTTCATCTGGGCTGTAAGAATCTCAACCGGTTAAGTTTTCCTGTTAATGATTTAGCGGTTCATAGGGTTGGCACCGAGCCCTTATTTACAATTTGAATATCGCAGACAAGGAGCTGAATAAGTTCAATGTGGTAATGAACACAGATAAAGCAAGGATAATAGTGTGATGTCCAAGACCAGACAAGTGTATTAATACATAAAACTGCTCAAATTGTAATAATATTTCCAAAATAATTGTGATAAAATAATTATAACTTTAATCATTGTAAACCTATGCTTGCGTAAAGTAACTACGCATTTTGATATCAATGCGGTAAGTAAGTTATGACTTGAAGAAGTACTTTCCGCTGTGGTAACCTTGTGGAAAAGACCGATTTTTTTTTAATAAGCTAGAAGAAAACATGATCATTTAAGTACAAGATGAAAAGCTTTATTGTTCAAGTGTATAAAAGCCCATAAGTGGAAGTGGATTAGCCACATATCGTTTATCCCACCCTAACAACAATGGTCAATAACCTTAAGCAATCACTCAGTGGCTACAGATTTGAAGTTGATGTTTGCAACTACTTGGGTTTAGCTAAACCACCGGCATAATCTAGCTCACCACCACTCTCAATCTGTTATGATCACACACAGTAATGATGGCTACTTTATTAGACGTTTAAGGAAATTTTAGGCCACCATAGAGTCTTCAACATGAAATTTCGAATTGAATGAAACGTCATTCGTGAAAATAGATTTTTCGCATTTAGGCACTACGTTGTTTACAAAAAAGGTTTACAACAAGAACAGTTTTTGCTCAGATTTGGAAACTTTTTTCTCGAAATCTACATAATTCTAAAAAAAATATTCGTGTTTACAAGTGTATGCCCTATATTTGAACGAAAATTTGGGAATTTTATCTTTTATAGAAAAAGGAAAAATAATAATTCAAAATTAGGTGTTTTTCATCACTACGCTTACTTTACGTGCACTTTTTGACGATCATCTGTCGGTCAGTGTTATTGTAATCTTATGTTTTTACAATTGCAATTCGTTCGAGATAGCAAAATAAAACTTCCTTATCTCTATTACCGTACTTTGTGTTTTTTTAAATCAAAAAATGCTGTTTATTTTAGCTAGTACTTCTTTTAGGAGAGTTCGTTGAAATTGAAAGATATACGTATAACAACCAATTTAACTCTAATACAAATAGCAGTTTTATATATATATATATAATTAAGTGAAGCTCCGTAGCTCTTTAGTATTTCAAGGAAGACATTTTCTTGAGACAAATCCTTTTGTGTCCTTTACTTACAATCTAAAATAAAGATCCTTCGAATTATTCTTACCTTTTTACAGTAGGAGACATAAATGTCCAGAGTTATATTCCTTACTTCATTTAATATATCCCTGCTTATTCTGTCTCTTGGTTATTATTCTATATCTGAGCCGGACAAAGTGCCTGCTATATATATTGAGGTATTTACCTCATTCTCCAACGCCTATTAGAAGGACCCAAGCCCCAAACCACTTACTCTTCGTATAAATCACCTTTATAAATATATACAGGTGTCTTGTTTAGAACTTCTGCATAAATTTAACCTTATTTCCGTCTCTTTATATTTAGAGTAAATCTTTTTTTTATAATTTAATATTTTTATTAACCTATTATTAATTTTTACTAAAATAACAATGGATCTCAAAATGTTAAAAATAATAATTCATTTTCATTCCCTTCTTTGCATACTGAATTTATAAGTTAGCTGAATAACAATTTTGGCAAAAACTCGCCGGAGCAAGAGAATTCCGAGCTTCTCCTTATTTTAAACTGAAAATAAGTATCACGGCCTATAATTACCATTTTCTCATGGCTTTAATCCATAACTTTGTGAGGTGCCATATCATGGTTCAATCCATAACTTAATGATGTTGCCTTCTCATGCAATGTTACACTTTTTCCCCTTCACTTCCGCTGAGTAGAGAAAATTACAGTATTGCCAGGTTTTATAAACTGAATGATGACCAGATGTTTGGAGGAACTGACATTATGAGAGTGAATACCTAATGTTTCTATCTTTTTCTTTTTCTCTCTATGTCCTTCTTTCTCGGAGATTACTGTTGGTATCACTGTTCAGCTTGGTTTTTGATACCTGCTAAAAACTAACCAAGGAGGAAAATATAGATTAACAGCCCTTAACTTTCAATTTTCTAGGACATTCGATTGGATTCCAACAATTAATAACCCATGTGGAAACTGGGGCACAGGTTTATCGAAACCGTTTCGATCGTAGACTTGATTCAAATCCATTGAATCCGTGGGGAGATTGTTCTCTCTACTCCTTGTGCCTTCAGCTTAGATTGAATTGTGATCTGTTCTTACTTGTACACAGCATTCTGTCTGATAACTTCAACTTATAAAGTTGAAGAGTAAATAGTAGAATTTTATATAACATATGAAAAACTGTATTCACTTTGTATTTGAAATCACTTAGAGTAAATCTTGGTAGCTTCACTCCTGAGATTAATACATCGCTATCCCAATTAATTATATTTTTCTAATTAAATACATTAGCCAAATATATCCTGACTGGACTAAAACTGCCCAGAAGAGCAGTTGTACCAGGGTTGATCGTCAGTAACTGCAAGAAAAAGATATTTGTTGAGAAAACACCAAACTTAAACCATTTCTATGCTTAGATAATTTCATTATTTAAATATTTTGAAGTTAAGAAATAAATAATCTTTACAAAATTAGTTTTTCTTTTTAAAAAAAATTGGCAGACTTAATACGGCTTATATATCATTCTGTTCAAGAAAACCCATAAAGCTGTGTTTGCACTTCGAAGCTTATCAAATGTAAGCATCAATAATATAGTAGAGTATTGTTTATCCGTTTTTGGCGGCAGATTCGTTAATCCAAAAGGAAGAAGTAATATTGGCAATTTCAATTTCCTAGACAAACATTTAACAAAATAAAAAATGATGACAGAATTTGGGTATATTCATTCTTCTTTTTTAATTAATTACACAGAAAACGTTGTTTGTTCTGAAATCAAAATAAGATACAGAGAAGCTCACGTGCAAATCATTTGTCGGTTGATTCCCGACACATCAAAAAGATTTACCTTGACCATGCCACACGAATAATTCATTTTCATTTGCGATGATCAGAGCCCAGATCAGAAAATTCAAGTCAATATGTTGCTATTTCGCTGTGAATGAAGGATACGTTATTAATTTGGGTACTTCCGTTTCAAAAAGAAAGTCCACTGCAATAACCACTCATCGTGATGCATATTAATTGAACTCTCAAGAGCAGTTTTTATTTACTTAGAGATATAATTGGTGGCATTCACATTCTCCTGAAAATGAATGGATCAATTTCACTTGCCAGCAAACAAAAAGATTCTACAGTTTTTCATATTTTTTTAAAAAAATTCTTATATTTTCTCTTCTACTTTATAACAAGAGATCATTTTCAAGTTATCAGATAGAATGCTGCGTACCAGATTACAAAGTTTTCCGCACACTATATGCTGCTCTAAACCTCTAAATTGAGGGCTCCATCTTATCTCTAATTGGGATATTCCATCAGTAATGGTTATTTATATTTTTCTTAGTTAAAATTCAAGTTACGTGTTTTTCCGTGGTGATAGCGTTATCTGGTAAGAGAAAAGTGTTGTTTTCTTGCCTTTACGTGATTGCGGAAAATTCTTTACTTTTTCTTTTTAATGGCTGCCCTCGTTTATTGGTTTGTGTCCAACAGTTCGGCCTAAATGGTTTTTTCAGCATTAGCGATAGCCCGATAACGTTTTCCTGAAGATAGTCTGCGATATACTTGAAATGCGGGGTTAAGTTGAAGACATGTATGACTAAATCATATTCTGAACTAACTTCGAGTCTCTTACTACAGTTCTCTAGTTGTTCTCGATGTACGAGGTATGTTCAAAAAATAAGGTGAATTTTCAAATTTCGCGGGCTACGTACATTCGAATTTCGATTGTTTTTTTTTTTATGTTGGTACACTTGTCTCGAACATATGTTCAAAGTTGTAGCTATATAGCATGTTTAGTTTGTTTGTGAGAGGCATAAATAAGACGAAGTGTTTTGCGAGTTCGGCGATTTTCTTCTGTCGAAAAAAATGGATCAACGAAGTTGCATAAAATTTTGTGTAAAAAATGGAATTAAGTGCTCAAAAACACTTGAAATGTTGACAGTGGCGAACGGTGAGAGTACTCTGGGTGAAAAACATGTTTACAAGTGGTTACAAGCTTTTCACAGAAGGTCGAAAAGATGTGAATGACGACGCTCGCCCTGGACGCCCCAGCACATCAACAACCGATGAAAATGTTGAGAAGAATCGTCGAATCACAATTAGAGAAGTTGCTGAGGTTTTCGGCATATCGGTTGGCACATGTCCTGCAATTTTTTCGGAAATTTTGGGCATGAAGCGTGTGGCAGCGAAGTTCTTTCCAAAATTGCTGAATTTTGATAAAAAAAACCGTCGCATGAACATCGCTCAGGAATTGTTGAATGACTTTATCATGTCTCAGCCACCGTATTCACCAGATTTGGCGCCCTGCGACTTTTTCCTGTTCATATGATTGAAGAGACCCATGAAAGGACGGCGTTTTGCGACGATTGAGGAGATAAAAACCGAATCGCTGAGAGAGCTTAAGGACGTACCAAAAAGTGCATATCAGAACTGTTTCGAGGATTGGAAAAAACGCTGGCACAAATGTATTATATCTGAGGGAAACTACTTTGAAGGAGACAAAATAAAAATCGATGAATAAATAAATATTTTTTGAGAAAAATGAAAATTCACCTTATTTTTTGAACACACCTCGTATAGGAAAATTTTAACAAAACTTAAAATGCCCAAAACAAATTTTTACAAAACAATTATTCAAATAAATATTTGTTGATATAAATGCGAAGAGAAAATGTAGAAGGAATTTAAATAAAAAAATCATAAAAATAAAAAAACTGTTATTTAATGTGGTGCTTAATTCAAAATATTTAACCGCTCTTCAAACGTAATGTTATTTTGTGTCTTAAATAAAATTTTGAATAATTCACTTTTATAAATTTTGGTAACGTTTAGATCTTAGAAAATGTTAAGGCAATCAATCATCAAGGGATAATTTTTTTAACAAATTGTAGATAATTTAACCTTTTTTTTATGTGCAATTACTATTATTACAAAGCAGCACTAACTAGATGATCCACGATAAAAAGGATAACGTGCTATTGTAATATCTTGTTTATTTTATACACAACAATATTGTATAATAGAAGCGATTGGTTAAGGTATGAGGTGAAAGAACTATGTTGCGCCCATTGAGAAGTGCAGCTCGTTTTTACCATGAAGTAAGAACTGTAGACAAAATTACTAACTAAAAATAAGATATACCTACTCCTTAATGGACTGCAAAAAAAAAAAATGAAATATTGCTTGTAAAATTAGGTTGGCATTGGTGAGAACTGTTATTTTTCAAAATGCACGCTTTCTAGATCTAACGAACATTCTTCAAACCTGCGGTAATACTTATTCTTTAAAGTATAATTTATTGTTTAAAAATAAAGTAAGTTTTAGAAGGTTAGGTGATGTGTTGGAAAATAGATGGCGTTATAAGTCGCTGGTGAAAAAATACAACGACAAGGGGTTGGGGGGGGGGGATCTTTATACATATTTAAATATTGGCTGTGCCACGAGGCAAAATGTCACGTATGGCGATGTACTCTCCTAGGACATGTCATTCTAGTAGGATTTGACGGTACACAGTCTCGCTATCTTCCTGTTCGCCACATAATCGTTATATATACCAACCTTTTCAATAAAATAACATTTCTTACAGTGTTTTTTCTTTATAAATTCTCATAAAATTTGTCCACTAAGTTATGTTTATTTTCTAAAATATTTCATAAATTTTGTAATTTCTACATCTAAGTGAGGAGAATATTTCGATCATTTAATGTTTTCCATATCGCGTTTTCATAGGAAATATCTGCATTTAGTCCCTTGATGTCGGAAAAGTGGTTTTTAAATTATTTTATTAACAGCAGGAACCGCCCGAGCGTAAATATTACAAGCATTGCGCATATTGAAATTACAGAAATGAATAGAAAATTACATATTCCATTGTGAACAAAAGAATATTAAGCGAGTAATAGTTATTTATTTAAAAAGTGTGGAAAGTAGTACTTTTCCTCACAAGAGGCAGGGTTTGCACGCACGAGCGAGCGAAGCGAGGAAGTTAACACTATTACCTTTTTAACTGTTATAATTAAAAATATCTAATTATTTATTAAAATTTTTTTTTTTTTTTATTATTTAAGGCGCGTCAACATCTATGGTTATTGGCGCCCGGAGCTTTTTTTTTTCAGTGCACTGCTGCCTCCGGACAGTGTTTTCTCGTTACAGACAACACTGTCCATCACCGGACAGTGAGCTGTAAGAAGCTCCTAGGAAGAGAAAATCTAAGGGTCAGCAGCTGGACTCGAACCCGGGACCTCCGCGTGGGAGTCCAGTACGCTAAACGCATAGCTAATCCCTTCCCTAAATAATTAAAATATTATTTTTATTTCTATATTCCTTTCAATTTTTATTTTATTTTTTTAATATTCGTTTTTTAATTATTTAGATAAAATAGATTTAAATAAGCTTATTAAAGTTTTACAGAAAATATTTAATAACAAAACTTCTTATATCAAGGAAGCACAATAAAGTTTTTTCACACACTAGTGAGAAAAGTGACACTAATGGGAATTTTCCCCACTAGTGAGGTAAAGTTGGGCATTACACAGCTGATATTAATTGAGAAATGAGAACATTCCTACATGGTTGCAGAAAAAAGTACATTATAGTAAATTAAAGTAAAGAAATCGATGGACCTGAGGAGCTGAAACATATCAAGATAATTAAATAATTACCTCTTTATACATTAGTAAAGTAGTTGCCTATTTACATTTTATATTCCGAAACAAATGCCTTACCCCTCTTCAACTACACCTTGAGACTCCATTACAACTACATAAAGAAAGTTATGGCAATGCCGCAGCACCGTTTCCCAAGAATAATAGCTCAAAAAATAATTAATAAGAAAATATATTGGTATAAGGATTGCCAAGAGTTATGTAATCAATACGGATTGCCAATGTTTAATTATAATATAAATAGTAATAATCTAGATTCATTTGAAAACTTTTTAGAACGAGTAAATCTAGAATTTAAACAAAACTTAATGTGCAACGCTAATCAGTCGAGATTTCATACTCTGTATAAACTTTTAGATACCAGTTTACTTGAAAATCATTATATTAATGATGTAAACAGTGTTCGGGTGATGTCAACAATCTTTAAGTTGCGGGGCGAGGCGCTGTACTTAAATTATAACATCACTAGAGAAGAGAGAGCACATAAATGCGCATTGTGTAATCTAAATGCTACAGAAAATTTGGTACACTTTTTAGGACTTTGTCCAATTTTGAAGGAGTTCAGAATGAGGTGGTTAGGTAATAAATTCTTAAGTGTTGATGAAGTCATAAAATATCTGAATGGTGATTATGGTTGGGAAAATTTATATAAGTACACCGAGTATGCCTGGCAATATAGAAGTTTTCTTATAAAGGAGTTTAATTTTTAGTTTAATGAAAGTATTATAATTTAATTTCTTTTCTTTTAAAGTAACAACTCAGTTTTAATTTTTATTTTAAAATATATTTTCGTTTTAATTTGTTTGTATATTGAGTAGCGGCAAGTATGGAAGTCTAGGGTTTAGAAGTTCAATTTTAGTTTATTATATTTATATTCTGTAAATTTATTTGAAGAAAAGAGAAAGATAAAGAAGTAGACATCTTTAGTTATAAACTTTTATTTTTGCTCTAGACAACTTGGTCAACTTGGCGGACGGACTCTGGAGTCCATGCCTAAAGTGTTTGTAAATTTGTTTGTATTGTAAATATGTTATTTTTGTTCAATAAAACACTATTATTATTATTATTATTAAGTAATTGCCTATTTTTTTCAGGCGGGCTTTACGTCCAACTAGCGATTAGGTATCGTGGACGGAGGCGACTAGCTAACATACTTTACTATAAAGTTCTCATATTAAATCTTAAACAAAATCCACAATACATATTAGCTTTGCAGGTCTCTCCTCCAACCACTCGGCTACCGTGGCGCCTCCTTTTTATGAATATATATTATATTCTATAATGAATCAAAAGGTTTTTCGAATGTTGGGAGAGAGGATTACCCAAAGAAATGGAGGGAGAAGTGAGGATAATCAGATTTTGGTTGGTAGAAGGTTGGTAGTGCTGTTTTGAAAGTTTGCAGGTCTGTTGAGAAGAATGATTAGAAAAGTTGAATTGGCGCAAGCTTAGAGATAAAAGAAGGTCCGATGAATGGGACACGAAGGGGATCATTGATTGTTTAGTTATTTACTATAATTGCATATTTATGATAATAAATCGAAACCGTTAATTGCGTAAATTTGGTATATAATTTTAATTTAAACAGATTTGCAAAAAGGATAGCAATATTAAATCGAATCGGGTAAGAACACAAATAAAAACAAAACTCATTAATTAAAGCTGCCTGCCGCAGTAAGCTTCCTAATATTGCTCTTAACTGGAATCGTACTAATAAGTGCAAAATTATGAAAGAAAGATGGAAATAGCCTGCAAGACTCACTCAAGTCGAGTAGATCTGCTAGCCTAAGAATAGAAATAACAATCAGTCCATTAGCGCAAGATCGTTGAATGGAAATATAGTACCTTTTTAAAAGTACTGCCACGCTCGGCCACCTTTTCCTTTTAACCTTCGTTCAGATGTCTGCCTCTGAAAGGAACGCCCGCCTAGAGAGCCCTTTCGAACTTACTAAGTAGCTTGCCAAGTAGTTTGCGTTAATAAATACTACAGTTCTAATCAATATAGATATAGTATTTATAAAACTTTGCCCTAGTTGTGTATAACTAGTTCTAGTCGGGTTATTATTTATTCATTTCTGAGTGCTGACATAAACTTGTTGCCCGAAATAATGTTCTTACAGCTTCAAGCAAATTGCCCAGTTTAATAATCAAGATCCACCAAATGATCAACTTCAATCTAATAGATGGCTGAGCCCGTTATTTTCGAAGTAATTTATCTCCTGTTGGTCTTTTTTTAGCCGTCATCTTTATGTATTTTCTTATTTATAATGTTGCATTTATTTTAGCTAAAAATATTAGGTACAATAGATCTTGAATGGTTGCCCTGCGTCCTTATGCTCTGTACAACTAATTGACTTATTTGCTTTTTGAAAATGAGTCGTTTGAATGAATCCATCGTGTGCAAGTAAAAGTTGCCCTCTTCTAAGTGGCTAAAGTACGCTGGTCCTTGGCCTCAAAATATAATAATAAACAGTTTCATTCGGCTCTCAGTATTCATGCCAATCCACTAGTCTACCATATTGAGTTTCTCTTCTCTCCTGGCGCTGGCCTCATGACTTCCTTGAGGAGAATTCGGTAGACTACTTGACAACGGGAACATCAGACTCTAAGGATTCTTGCCATAAACGAGTTCTCCTCATAAGTGGCTCATGTGAGTTTCAACTAATTCTCAAATTTACTAATCTATGTATTTACAGATGTCCAGTGGTCAAAAAAAGTATTCATACACTAAGTTTTTTTACTTTATCTACTGAACTTTTGTTTCTAGGATGACTACTTGTTAAGCACTGAAATCGAAGATAGTAACAATGAATTTAATGCTCTCATTTTCTTTTATAAACATAAAGAATCGATTAGGAAGCAGATAAATAATTTATTGTGTGCAAAATAAGTATTCATACACTCAGATTTAATGTTATAATTAACGCAAAACTAAAGACCTAATATTTTGTAAGCAATCCCTTTGCATTTGTTATTGCCTGAAGCCTCCTTGGCATAGATTCCACCAGGTTTCAACCATGTGATTTCTGCTCATGATTTCTTTAAATTGGTTCTGAACTCTTTTCTGGAAGAACATTTCAATTTTCGATTTTTTCGCTCCAAACAAGACCATGAATTTTCAACAGGGTTTTATTTTTCTGCTTTTTAATCAATTCTTTATGTTTATAAAAGAAAATGAGAGCATTAAATTCATTGTTACTATCTTCGATTTCAGTGCTGAAGAAATAGTCATCCTAGAAACAAATGTTCAGTAGATAAAGCAAGAAAACTTATCGTATGAATACTTTTTTTGACCACTGTAAATAATTTATAAATAATATTAAAAAAACGACGCGAGTGTTAGACCTAGATTTTTCTTTCCCTTTTGTTGACAACTCTCCGTCAGTGACTCGATTATGGCCCCCGTGTACCCAAACTTAGCAAACACAAAGGGACATAACATTAAGTCTAATCGGCAGTCCAATATTACGGGCAACCATCTACTCCATGTGTTATCAGCTCATCCTGTAATTTGTCTACAGTTCAGATGTTTTTTGACATTCATTTATCTTGTAAATGGACACAAACTTTATTACAAATTCTGATGCAAATGAATCTCCTATTCAATTCCATTATTCCCTGAAATCTAAAATTTGATATTGATATCCATTTATAACTTTATACGTTCTATGTAGAACAGAACAAAATCAAAATTTACCGACTTGGAGATAATATTCGTGTGTTTAAATTGGTTCCATGAATCAGTTCGTGCATACATCATTTGTTTTGAAGATCTCTACCAACAGGTGACACATTTATTGTCATGTAATTTTGAATTTAAATTGATGGATTGTCCAAATCTGAGCACAACTTTACCACGATTGGCTAATATGGTTTTGGTAATCATAGTTTCTCTAGTATTTGCCGTTTTATGAGTACTTAAATGTTGTATTTCCTCACTTGTTTTAGTTATCAACTTATTATGTATTTTAATTTGCATAAATTTACAAGCTCTAGCAAAGACTCATCTATCCATCTTACGCTACTTAAATTTGGCGCATTCCAGCATGATAATTAAAATCTACGTCTGAAGGAAGTTACTCTGAATCTTGATTCAAAGTGCCTTTATCAGAAATGCTCCATACATAAATGAGGGATTTTTCCAAGGCATCTACTGCCTTTCCGTTCCTCTTGTATCTTTAAATGATCGACGGATTTTGGAGCCTCCACGTAGAGTACGCTCCATATTCTCCAAACTTAGAAGATCTGCCCGTTTTTTGGTTGTTTTAAAAAGGTAGTTGATCAATGGTTTTGAAAGCTCCTTTAGGGGCGTTTTACGCAAGAGATTTTGCTTACATTTTTATTTTAGCTTAGGCCTTCCCTAAAGCGCTCATTCGAAGTAAGAGTTCTTTACAGCAAGCAGTTCGTTCGAAACTTGATTAAATCAAGAAGAATTTTTCTAGTACCTCATTTATTCTATACAATGCGGGAGGCTGATAGTATTAGAACTAAGTTCACTATATCTTTACCTTAATTATTCCTATCTAACTTCATTACCTAGAGAATTTAAAACGCCAAGCTATTTCATTATTTCACTCGATAAGATGTTATAAATAAAGGATAGATGAAATCGCCATGAGGCGCTTACCATTATTATAATCATCTTCGAAAACTTTGAAAAAATAATTTTGATATTATATGCTTCAAACTTCCTTAGGCGCTTACATAACTTTTTTCTCATATCGCAGAAAAACTTTTCATGTTGCTGAATAAATATCAAACGTTTTGACTGGAGCCATCTCACAAAAGCACTTCCGGCTCATTCGCGTACAAATTTTAATACGCTATAGAACTAATCGTTTAATGATTTTGAAGATTTAAATAATTTTTATCATAAACTGTTTGTTAAATTTTCCTTTTTTAATAATTTTGAATTAATTTAAACATAATGGATATTTTTGGTATTGTATTAAATACATTTATTAACGAGTAATGAACTCGTTGTCTGCTGTGGTTTTTATTTATTAGCCATAACTGTGGTTGGGATGCTCTTTCTTAAAAAATTAATTATCGTGACGCAACTTTTGTCAAATATATTTGTTGCATATGGCGTACCCACATCGAAACGCCTAAAAGATGTGATAAAAGAAGTAATTCATACCCAAAATTAGTGACTGTTACATAAATAAAACATTTTATTATTAGATTGTGGATATCAGTATTCACGATTTAAGTGAGCTGAGTTTGGGCAAGTCATATCTAGCTATTTAGAGCAGGTTGCCCCTTTTTCATTCTAAATTCAATAATTGGTTACTCCCTACTCAGAATGTGTTCAAATCAAAATAATAAAATATCAGTTTTATTTCTTACCACAAATTGTTAAAAAAATCGATTTCGTATTCGATCTTACAGTTTGAAATTAAATTCAGTCACATACATTTGTTTTAGAGACGCCAATTAATTCAATTGCTTTAGATTAATTCGGCTATATTTCTATCAAATAAATGAGATTGAATTTAGATAAAGCATTTAAATTGTTGGTTAGATTGTTTAGATGGCTAAATATTAAGTGGCATACCGGATTATATCTGAACCAGATATATCGCTGGACATGTTCTTGAAATAACCATTAAATTTTTATACGTTTATAGAAAAGTACCTCTATCCCCACATTTAAAGGTTTATTCAAACTCTTTCCCTCCTACCGAGTTTTGAGGGTGCCATTGGGAATTATTTATCCCACTGCCCTGTTACCTTCATTTTATGATGGAATATTTCCCTTTAACTAGTAACGTACTATGATATAAACTAAACACAATGAAATAAGTATTTAACAAGATTCTTATAGCTCACTATTTGGTATTAGTTTTGTCTGTAAAGCACTACTTGGAGGCCGGCAGTACGTAAGAAAAGGCTCCGAGCGCCAGTGAACACACAAACACAAATCGGATATTTCTAGGGTTTAATATACAGGGTGTTCATTTTAAGACGGCTTAAATGCATTTCATGCTTAAACTGTTGATCTGAGCAAAAAATGGAAGAGGAAAAATTTGTTGCCCGTCACCTCTAGTTTCAGAATATGCGACTTGATTTTAGATTCCTGCCAGCATACGCGGCTGACCCGCGACCAAAAGTGAGGCTTTGCAGTTGACCCCCATCTTCATATACAGTTTTATAGAGTATAAAAAGTTGTGAAAGAAACCGGAAACCGCAATTCGATATCTTCAAAATTAAAGGTAGTACGCCATTTCAAAATCTGATGTTTTTAATCATATTTCAATTTTTTAACTTGTTATCAAAGAGAAAGAAGAGCACGCGATAGGTCATTTTTATGTATTTTTTCATCCCCTTTCTACTAAAAATATTGCCAAGGCAGTAAAGCTAGTATTTTTCTTAATATCGTGAAATAAGTCGTTTTCCGAGTGATTTTTCTAAGAAAAATCAAATGTTAAGAGCTTTAGATGTTCTCAAGCATACACAAAATGGCTAAAAATTAATTTTACATCTGTTACAAACAAGAAGGTTTAATAATCATTTGGTAATTTTGGGAGAGTTGCGTTTAATTACCAAAAAAATTGGAAACCACCTGCCTCATATTTAAGTGATCAATTTCTTTCATGTAAAGGATCAAACTTATTCCTTAATTTATCAAATAATGCACTTTACTCAGCTTGTGAAACATGTACTGTGCCTTCAAAGGTGCCTCCTCTGGCTCGCAAGCCAGGTTAGCGAGGAGGTTATCAACTGCTCTCTGAATCTGAGGAGGCACCTTTGAAGGCACAGTACATGCTTCACAAGTTGCGTAAAGTGCATTATTTGATAACGTAAAATTAACATTTATTTCTTATTCTGGAGGTATCGAAACAAGCATTTTCTGGGGACATTAGTACAGTACTTCGTTACATTTGCTTATTCTTGGCACAACACTGTTCTTAACTAATTCTGCTTTAATCGTTCAAACTTATCTACCTACATTCAAGAGAATGAAAAATTAAACGAACACGAACGGTTGCTTTTCACATTTGAGCGATGTAATTAACAGTAGTGTTTACTGTTGTTCAAATGATCAGACTGTGCTGTAGTGGTGTGTGAACTTAATACCTGAAGGTGCTTGGAAAATGAGGAAAACTGAAGAAGCAATCAAATTTATTAATCAAACCTAAACTTAAGTACGTTCAATTTACTCTTACTTCTTCCAGTGGAGCAAGAATGTATGGTAGAAACCGCGGTTAGCAGTGGAGTGGTTTTATTTTTCATTTGAAGACATTAAATCCTTATTGGAAAATAAAACTAAAACATTACTGTCACGATTTTTTTTCACTCATATTTCCTTATTTATGGTTAAAAAGAAAAGGGAAATCTGCAATGTCATCATTCCATCTGGCCATGTATATACGTTTATATCTCTAAAGATCACATCTTTACCCTCGGAAACTCGTTTTTTAAATGTAACATTATTATATAGCAATGGCAGCCGGTGAAATGATAAAAGAGGAATATGGGAGCAATCATATTATGTGGGTAAGAGCAGAGGGGTGGCCAGCCATCTCCACTCCAGCAGTTCCATGCTCCATATATCTGTCCACTCGAGCAGTTTCTTCACCGTAGGATAGGAACCTTGGATGACGTCTGTCCTCCAAGAAAAGAAGTAGAAACCCTAAACGGTAATATATAACGGTATATCTTTGTGTAAGAGATCATCTTAAAGAAGAATGTACAGTCTCCACTCCTTCTTCATTGTTTCGTACAGTACTACTGTAGTTCACCATCTGTCTGCTGCACAGTGGCCGGCAATTATTGAGTGAAAGGGCTCCTTGTCCTGTCTCATTTCTGATTTATGTATAAATTGGTAGTTGTGGCTAGTTTTTCTGCGACATCTTTCATTAAACATTTTTTTCAGATACCCCATATACTGTCACAGTGATATACTAATGGCTAATGAATATTTACCCGACAGATTATCGTATTCTGGAATAAATGCTGGTCGAGTAGTGGAATTTTTATAGTTAGTACACCGATAGAACCGGTGATGCGGGATATTTCAAAGTGATTCGCTGCAGCTCTCACCAAAGAGTCACAATTCATTAGAATCAACTCCCAAGCATGAATTTGATTTAATAATTCGATCAGTGATTAGCTAGCAATCAGCTAATACTTTGAAAAAGCGCTTTAATACACTGTCACAGTGTTATGTTTGAAAAATTTGCTCTGAAATTTCATGTGATACTATAGTAGGGTATATATGTTATACATGTGCAAGATGGTTAGAATAAATTAGCAAAAACACGTTAATAGTTGATATATAATTTGAAACTACTTTAGTGTTATACAGGGAAGGTAACTTGGGAAAACGCTCATTTCTAATAAGAGAATAAAATTACTTTATAAACTCTACAGATTTTGATCAGTTACTGAAAACAGAATAGTAATTTATGGTTCGCGGGGACGGAAGCAGAATCCGCTCGCAACCGCTTCCATTTTCTGTTTTAAGTCAAATATTTTAGATTAGTGATAATAAAGCACTTTTTCAAAGTATTAGCTGATTGCTTGCTAATCACTGATCGAATTATTAAACGAAGTTCATGCTTGGGAGTTGATTCTAATGAATTGAGAGACACTAGTGAGAGCTGTGGCACATGGATGCGTTCGAATCACTTTGAAATGTCCCGCATCACCGGTTCTATCGGTAAACTAACTATAAAAATTCCAATACTCGACCAGCATTCTCTCCAGAATACGTTAATCTGTCGCGGATATTTATTAGCCATTAAACTAGCATAAAATTGAAGATAAAATTTGAAACTAAGAATGTTGTCAAAATAAAATTTTTGAATTTAATTTACCACAGCAAAATACTTGGAATTCAACGAATGCATCCACGGAATGCGCTTCTCTACAGTTAGTCTATTTTACAATGAAATTGTAAGTTCGTTACCATTTGCTAAGGAAATGGATTCATGTTACTGATGTTATAGACTTCATGCTTACAGTTATTAAGCCTTCTTCATCCACCAGTTTCTACCACTTCTAGGTAGGTTCTATCCCGAATTGCCCGCACCATTGGGTATGCGCCTGCAAAAGTGTTGTTTATTAATTCCATGGCAGATGATTATGTTTTGCGATTTGGTTCGCAAATCTAGAGCGTCTCCCCCAGAGCAACCAGAGTGGGGTATTACGTTTCTACTTCCTGCTAATTTTTGTTTTGGAAATATTTTGTTCACTTCTACTGACTAAGGATGTCTCTATCAGATACCATGAAAATCTCTTTAACAAAAACTTACAGTTTAAAATGTTAAGTATAAGGGTTGATTAAACGCCAAAAGGTACACAAATCAGCAAGCACTCAAAATTTCATTAATTCTTCATTAATATTTAAGTAATTTTACTGCATTAATATTCATTAATATTTTTTAGAATTTATTAGATGTCACAGACCCTTATGCTGGCCATTTTCGTCTACAAAATATTTGTTCAAGTAGCACTGTAGATTGACTGTAATATCTAGTTATTTATAATAATCAAACTATTAAATACAGGTTAAAAAGAAAAACGTTATAAAAAATAAAAAAAAATTATGAGGCTAAAAAATTCAAAACTTTTTTTTATAAAAAAAAATGTAATATGTAAAATAAAGTAAATAAGATATGTATATTTTTAGGACAGCTAATTATTCCAGTATTTTACTATAAGTAAAATTAAATTAAAATAGAGAAATCAATAATTGTTGTTGAATAATCTACTTGTTATAACTGTGTGTTATTTGTGCTCTCGAATATTTCGGTAAGACGAATTCAAGACAGTAGCCTACTCTAACTTTGTCTTTTTCTACTTTAACATGCATGTACATATGTGTGATTTATCATAATTATAACAAAAAAATATTATAAATGAAGTGGCCAGCATAAGGGTCTGTGACATCTAATAAATTCTAAAAAATATTAATGAATATTAATGCAGTAAAATTACTTAAATATTAATGAAGAATTAATGAAATTTTGAGTGCTTGCTGATTTGTGTACCTTTTGGCGTTTAATCAACCCTTATACTTAACATTTTAAACTGTAAGTTTTTGTTAAAGAGATTTTTGTACCTTTTGGATAGATTTTTCTTTTTGTCTATTTTACAAAGTTACATATCTGCTTTACAGATTTTTTAAATTTGGAATAAGCAATTCTATCATTATAACCTGATAAGATGGTAAGTCGGAACCGTAACTACCACTAGAGAGATCTTTTTAAAGAATGATTATCGTTAAGGTCCCCCAAACCATCCTCAGTAACAACTTTTCTTGAAAAAGCGTTTTGAATAACATAGGAAGGTATTTGTGCGTGAATAGCAAAATTAAACTGCGATTTCATTACTTCCTTTTAAGAGGAGTAAGAAAAATAAACTGCGATTGCAGAACTTCTAGGCAAAGAGGCAAAGATTTTTTAATCGAACGACAATTCATTGATTTAAATCGGTTCACTCATTGATAATTTAAACGATTGCAGTACTTCCTCTTAGTAGGTGCAAGAGCATCAGCAATGTAGAGGAGCTTTAACCACTTATTCGAGCTGAATTTTATCAAAATCGGACTAAGCGTTATAGAAATATTGGTAATAATAGTTTTAGAAAGGGCCTTATTTGGGTGGGGCAAACTCCCCTCCTTATGAGGCACGGCGTCGAGACTTTTAAAGTGCAAATCTGTACAAAATTTCGATTCGAATGACATTTCATTCATGAAAATCGGTTCACGTGTCGATAATTTGAAACAATTCCTATACTTCCCCTTAACAAGTGTAAGAGCTGATCGCCGCTTTAATGTTACGTAGGGGAGCCCTAACCCTATCATCCTACCAAATTTTATCAAAATCGGGCCAAGATTTACAGAGTAATTAGTAGTAATAATTTTGGAGGGGGCCTTACATAAAGGGGGCTAACTCCTCTCCCATACGATGTACAGGGTCGAGACCCCCAAAAGGCACATCTACATGAAATTCCGAATCGAATGACACCTCATTCATGAAAATCGGTTTACGCGTTTAGGCGCTACGTTGTTTACAAAAAAGGTAACAACAAGAACAAGAAGAAGAAGAAGAACAAGAACAAGAACATTTTTTGAAAAAGCGGTTTTTGCTCATTTTCGGCAACTTTTTTCTCGAAACCTATTAGATCTGGGTGGTTGCAAAAAAATTACAGTTATGAAGGAGGGTTTGGAGTAAGATTTAAAGAAAATTTGGGAATTTTATCTTTTATAGAAAAAGAGAAAAAAATTGTCAAAGTTGGGTGTTTTTCAACGTTACGCTTTTTCGTGCAGTTTTTGATGGTCAACCCTTATACAACTGTCCTACCGGACAGTTTTAATGTTATCAACCAAATAGTGGTTGTTTTTAAATGATTATCACTGATTTTATTTTTATTTGCAATCTGTTACACTTTTTTTTTTGTATAGTTACGAGTATAGTTATGTATGCATACTGTTGATAACTAAGTGTTGACATTTTTCAACAAAGTGCCTCTGGCTTATCTATAGAATTCAGCTCATAAATGTGCTTAGTGCTGCAGAGTTAATTGGCGTTAACTAATGAGAAAGTTACATATAAGCGTATACTGCTGTTACCTGAAGACTGTGCACTATCTCACCCTCAGGGGATAATCCCGCTGTATGGGTGTCAGTATCAAAGAAGTGAATGTTTCCTCAGGAGATTATTGGCGAAGGGAACATACTAGGCTTTTTAAAGAAAGTGTGGCACTTACTCAAGTCCTGCCCTCCTTACGTCCCTATCCTTCTTAGAAGCAGTCAAGTGAAGGAGACAACAGGAGTTTGTTTCGGTTTAGAATTAATTACAAGTCTACAAAGTTGACAACAATTCCCATTACAACTTCTCTGCTTGGGATGTGCAGCTGTACAGTTAGTAGAAAGAGAAACCGATAACTGGAAACGGAAATCTAATGTAACCCTGTGCTGGTAGCCGCCAGTGGTTACCAAGAAATGTGTCATATCAACAAAGCCATTTCCCAATAGTTGATTGGATTTCCCAACCTTTAGGTCCAGTGCAACAGATGTTAGCTCATTATTGTGCTCTAGATTTCATTTCATTCCAAAAGTAATATTTATTGCACATCAAAGTAGTAATTAGTAACGAGAATAAGTAACGATGCCTACATTACATAGTAAGTAAAACTAACATTTCAAAGTCCGAAATAAGTCTCCTGTTTCGATCAGTAAATTTTGTTCATCTAAAACGAATTAAATTAAAAATGAATACAAATATACTTTTAACTTGATAATCTAAAATTATACACGGTGGAGGAAAATACTGGTTAGATCACTTGTGCTAGTTCATGACAAACTTCATTCTCTGACTCTTTTACAGAACGCTTTCCTTCAAGACCGTAGAATTTCCCGCTGAATGAATAGATCATTTTATTTATTTACTTAGGAGACATATATCAGCTAGATAAAGAAGCAAGAAGATACAGATTAGACGAGCAATGCCAACTGAAAGTTGTACACATTGAAGAGGTAAGGCTGATTACCACCATTTTACTGACGTTCGAAGCCTACAGAAACCAGCAGTAACTGTGACTGTCATATGCTAGGTTTTCTAACCGTAATAATAACAAAAAATTGGTTAATTCGAAAAATCTGGTGAGCATACAAACACGGATTTCTTCTATGTTATTATAGTTAACATACTCGTATGTTAACCTAATTGGTAGTAGGACGTAAGGCCCGCCTGAAAAAAATAGGCAATTACTTTACTTTACTACACGTACGTTTATTTTACTTTCTCTTCTCTACTATGTAAGGAAGGTAGTGTAATCGTGCTGATTTTCGATTTTAAGTATACACCGGAAATATCCGATTTGAAATCCCCTGAGTCAGGAAAAGTGGTTGCTAAAAACAGGTCGGCTAGATCAGGTGTGTCTAGATCAGCGTTTCCCAACCTGCGGTAAGCGAGTAGCTGGTTGGTGGTACTCGAAAAATAATCAGTAATGGCGGACATAAAACACAAATGATAATTGGATTTCAAACCTCTTCTATAAAGAAAATTTAGGAAAAGCTATCTCATTATCAATAAAAGATAAAGAAAATTTAATAGAATTATCATGTGACAGAACTTAAATGATAACTATGTAAAAATCTGCTTAAAGAGAGTGATTGTAATGAGTAAGTTCTATCCAAGCAACATTAAACTTAATTGGTACTTACAGGCAGTTGAATGCTTAAAAGAAATTAATTCAGAAGATTTGGGCACAAAGATAATAATCCTAAAGAAGAACTTTGTAAATTAATTAATAATCTGGAAGTGAAAAATACGTACACAATTTTTAATTATTTAAAAAAGTTTTAAAACTAAGATCTTACACTTTACAAAGTTTCTAAAGTGAACATGAACTTGAACTTTGTAACAGATACATTGTATCTGTATAAAGATAATAAAGATAATAACAGTAAAGTAACACACTTGGAAGAACAAATTTCATGAAATACAATAATTTTTACGCAGTGTTAAATTTAGCATGATGTTAATACAAGTGGTACGCGAGCGAAAAAAGGTTGGGAAAAGCTGGTCTAGATTAATGTACGATTAATGTACTCGTATGTATCCACCGCTTTTGCAGGAAGATGATTGAATTTGATATTTCGCTTAGATACCAACAGTGGATTCCCACAATGAGATTTCGGTCAGAATCGATCAACCCTTAGAATCACTCTACTGGATAGATTATTCTTTTTGGATTTTCTCAAAAACAGCTGCTTCGATATTCTTTTAAACTTAGTGTGCTCATTTTGCGTACTTAAATCTAAAGCATTCAATTAAAATATTTTTCCAGAAAAAATCGAAGAAGGGCACTTTTGGGTGAGGGTGTAATTAGGCTTTTCTTTATATTTTTTGTTTTTATTTAATGAAAATTGGTAGACGAGAAGTACCACTTTACCGAATAGGGTTTTCCATATTGAAAGCTTTTCTCATAAATGGTTTCTACGATTTTATTTAATCTTTGTATGATGGTTACAAACACAGAAATCTACAACTTTTACGAAAAAAATTTCACCAGAAATTTGATTTGAAGTTTATTTTTGTAAGAGAGGTGGATAGTAACCTGTTAGAGTTTTATAAACTTAATTTATATTAGTTTTTATAAACTTAATTGGTTTTATAATTCTTATGAATTACGAGGGTCGTTTGAAAAGTCCGTGCAAAGTCAGAGAGATAGCACCACTGGCGCGTATCGAGGTTATGTTTAGTTAGTAGCATCTCTTGGAAGAACACACACCAAGTTTCAGCCAGATCGGTCTATTTCTTTGTGTTTGGCATTCGTTTGAATCGAGGAAGTCGAGTGATTTTCAAAAAATGGACGAAAAAGAATTTCGTGTGTTGATTAAACACTACTTTATGAAAGGCAAAACGCCTCAGGAGACTAAAGAGAAGCTTGATAAACATTATGGTGACTTTGCACCTTCGATTAGAACAGTTTATAAGTGGTTTCAAAATTTTCGGAGTGGCCATATGGGCACAAGTGACGCTGAACGTTCTGGACGCCCTGTTGAGGTTACTACTCCAGAAATCATTGATAAAATCCATGATATGGTGATGGATGACAGAAGAGTGAAGGTGCGTGAGATTGCTAGTACTGTGGGCATCTCGAATGAACGGGTACATAATATTTTGCATCAACATTTGGACATGACAAAGCTATCCGCAAGATGGGTGCCGCGATTGCTCACGCTTGACCAAAAACGAAATCGTGTGAAGTGTTGCAAGGACGGTTTGCAGCTGTTCCAGAAGAATCCGCAGGACTTTAAGTGTCGTTTTGTCACTGTGGATGAAACATGGATACATCACTACACTCCTGAGACCAAAGAACAATCTAAACAATGGGTTACCAAGGGGGAATCTGCGCCAAAAAAGGCGAAGACCGTTCCTTCGGCCGGAAAGATTATGGCGACTGTCTTTTGGGATTCGCAAGGAATAATCCTCATCGACTATCTGGAAAAGGGTAAAACTATTACAGGTGCATATTATTCATCGTTATTGGACCGTTTGAAATCCGAGCTGCAAGAAAAACGCCCACGATTGGCCCACAAAAAAGTCCTTTTCCATCACGACAACGCACCAGCTCACACCTCAGCAGTTGTGATCGCAAAATTAATGGAAATAGGGTTCCAACTCGTTTCACATCCCCCCTATTCTCCAGACTTGGCTCCCTCGGACTACTATTTGTTCCCCAATATGAAGAAATGGCTGGCGGGAAAAAGATTTTATTCAAACGAGGAGGTGATTGCAGAAACGAATGGCTATTTTTCAGACTTGGACAAATCCTATTATTCGGAAGGGATCAACAAACTAGAGCAGCGTTGGGCGAAGTGTATAAGCCTAAAAGGAGACTATGTTGAAAAATAAAAAAGGTTTACCCCAAAAAATTAAGTAGTTTTTATTTTTGCACGGACTTTTCAAACGACCCTCGTATATGTAAATTAAACGTTCGAATTGGTAAGAAAATTTGTAAGTTAGAACTTTTAGAACAGAAAGACAAGATTGTTTTTTTTTTTGTTTTGTTTTTTTTGAGATATTTCGTTAACCACAAGTGCACCATTTTATAGAAACCTCTTTATCTGACCAGGAGACTTTAAAACAGATATTTGCGCTGAAAGCTCAAATTAAAAAGAAAGACACCATATGGTTCATGGTAATATCCATTAATATGGATCCTAAATCAAATTATTAATATAATTAATCTTATTATTATCCTAAATCGGTGATACTTTTTATTGTACTTACTATACCTAAGGTGGGTTATCGAGAAGTTTTTTTTAAAATGATAAAAGTGAATTGGGTTGGATAGCGAACCTCGAAACATTTTAGTTAGATTTGGAATCCACTTTTAGTGATTTAATTAAGTTTAAGAAGTGGTGCACTCCATCCAAATTATTAATTTTTGTTATATAATTACTATTATATGAATTAACTTAATAAGATATTGGATAAACCTCGGATTCGCACTTGTCTGGGTTTGTGTAGAGATTGTGTTAGATGGAGTGTTACAGTGGTTACCATATTGACAGGTCCGGGTAACAGGTGATAGCCTTTCAGTTCAATTCTATCTGCTATCTCCCAAGATGTACTACTATCTTCCTATACCTACTACTCACTTGATTGATGTAGTACCAATAAAAAGTTGCTTTACTTTCACATCCTGCCGGCTAGCCTGTCCACTTCCTTCATCTAGTTTATCCTTAATTGGACGGCCTCGTACTGTAAGGCAATCACATAACGTCCACTAGACTATGTGTTGCTACACCTTCCAATCCGATAGGCTTAATTAAATCTCAATCCAGTTAAGGTGTGAGATGTTGTTACTAATTCTGTATGGTTTGTAGATATACACTGTGTCTGTGATGTATGTAGTTTGTATTGCTGGTTAGCAGCCATAGCTTCTGCGATAGGAGTTGTACAAATACATTTCAATTTATCTGAGTCTGAGTGCGCGAACGAGACATTGCCCTGTGGCTACCCCCTGCTCTCATTGCAGCCCCTCGCCAACATTCCTTTTGCCCATCTGGCTACGCTAATGGACCATATTCACCAACATTTCCTACAAAACCAAACGTTGCCTCCCTTTAACTACACATTTTGCATCTGTTTTATTTTTCAATGCACACACTTCCCCACAATATATATATGTGTTTATGTATCACTTCACTACACACTCACAAATATAAATGTACACATATATGTACACACACATATATATATTATATATATTTAACGTGCTCTTAAAACTCTCCCCATAGCGAATACAAATCGCTAGTGTTCTCTTTTCTCTAGTCCCAATTTATTAGCATTAGTCAATAGCAAAACACTGATTGTATTTGTTCGCTTTATTCAGAATGGAAAGCATTATGTTTAAAAACACAGCTGTCACCTAAAGTTAGGAAAGTAAATATAGTACGGCTTTATTTTCATTTAAATTAAGAGATTATTTATTTTCCTTCATTTAAAAAACAAAATTCTTTTTTTTTGAATTTATCTGATTTACCTGATTAACGATGGGATAACTTCCTTTAGACTTCAAAGTTGAGCCTATCCAATATATTTTTCAAAAAAGAAAGCATTGTTTTTCAGTAGTCTTTTAAAACTAGCTAAATTTCAATATACTAATCTAGCTTTGATAATAACACTGGAGTTCTGTGCTATACGAATTAACCAGTCAAGAAATAAACGTAATACTGACGCATTTCGCACATCCTGATCTTGCTTGCTGCCATAAAAAAGAAGCTGACTGGAAGAACTGGACTCTAGGATGTGAGTTACTATTTTTAGACAGTTCGGGAGTTTTAGTTAATAAAATAAGATACATCAGATCCCAAAAAAGTTGTTTTAAATTTAATTTATAACACAATTAAATTGAACTTTTTAAAAAGAACATTTCAGGGAGGCTCCTGATAAAGATGTTAAAAGAAATACTTTTTCGTAAAGGCTCGGTCACGATTTTAGTAAATATGTCAGAGGATATTGGCTAGTTATGAACCCATAGAGATTGTTGTTTCTGTATCCTTTATTTTTCGTCAAATGGGCCTAATATTAATAATAATTTAACTTGTAGAATAGTTAATATTATATAAATACTTCATTCAATAGAAACTTTTGAATATGATGTTAGGCGAAACCAAAAGCTGTGTTTCCGCTCGAACAAAACAAAAATAATAAGGATTATTTCAAAAATTATTTCGAAAATGTAAAATCTTTTTAATTTTTAGTTTTCTACTTATTATTTTTTAATTTCACGTGTCAACATTTGAAGTCAAATGAGCCTTTTTCAGTATCCTGTAGGTCTCCAGACTGTTTTTCGTTATAGACGATACTGCCTGTTACCTAGAAGTGAAAATCTAAGAGTGGGCCGCTGAACTTCAACCATAGATTTACGCGAAGTAATCTCATGCACTAATCACTCAGGTAATTTTTTCCTAATCGATTGTTGATAAATTTACACTTTTTGTGTACACTTCTCTTGCCAGGGCCAGAAAGTAGATTGAGGCCGCTAAAGTTATTTCTTTTAGCTATAAAAGCGTTAATGTATATGGTAATTAGTTCGACCTAATAATCAGTTTATATCAGTTGGGCGAATGATGGGTAGCGTAACTGAAAACTGTGTAAAGTACATGTGTGAAAAGCTTTTTGAAAGTGTGAGTGACCATCTTTTTCAGGAGAGTTGGTTATTTTCAGTTTTTTAATTTTTTTTTTACGGTTCAAATGTGAATGTAAGTAAGTAGAAGGTGGCTGAATTTTACTGTCCAATACATGGCGGATAACAGATTTAGAAAACCTTGTTCACCAGAGTGTATTGCGATCCAGACAAGATTAATTATACCTGCGGTACTCCAGCAGTGTTTTGACTAATGGTCGTATTCTTCAACATTTCAACTCTTCGCCGCCTCCCGGCCACTGGGTATCACTTTGCCCACAGTTGAGAACTGGTCGCCACTATGTTGGTGTGAGTATCAATCTGGCTTCACCAACAGCCATTTGTTCAGTGTTCCTACAACAACTAATAAACGAAATCCGTCATACTTTTCAAAGTAGATGTTGCAACCACCCATACACACTTGGTTTCAATGCTACAACAGTTGGCACTGACTCTGCTCTACCAAACTACCTGCTCCTAATGATACTTGCATTTCTAATGGGATTTCCACTTTGGTCCGTCTGCACCCTACAGTTCCTTCTTGAGTTCTCTTTCCCTTCACTTTCAGATTTTTCCCAACATAATTTTTCCAGGATTATAAACTCGTTAGCTTTCTTGTATCGAATCAATTGTCATTTATAGATTTATCTTTCACTTCGTGAATTCATTCGTGAGATGTATTATACTTATTTAATTTATATTTAAGCGAAGATTTAATTAAAACGATAAATTTCGTTGTTTTCTTAACAAAAAGCTGAACACTGACCACAAACGCTAGAACTATAGAGCTTATGACCCTTACTGCTAAGTCAATCGTCGTGGGGCGGATGATCCCTCAATTCTCCGACTTTTTTGCCTCAGAATATAAATGATAGGTGTTGAGTGTCCATTCTGGACCAGTCTCCACTTCAGCTGATTAAACTCCGGCACACTCCATTCTTGTTCAGTCATCCTCCACAAATCTCTTGTATCTACTACTCTTGAAAATTTCCTCTAAACTCATCAATTAGCCGCCAGGTAGCGTTGTTTCACTGTTTTTTGGATGTTTATTGTACCATCCCCATGAAAGGTAAACCAGATAAAGTTTATACACTCTTCGCGATGTCCAGAGTTCTACGCAATAGTCGTTTTTGCGATATGATTACCTCCGGTATCAGTATGTTAGATCTCATATCGCAACCTTGCCGACAAACATGATGGCCATTTTCTCTTCTTCCTTACAGAATATGTATTCCGCACTTGAGTTATTGGTTATGAAAACAGGATCTGTGAAGAAAAGAGGTTTATTGTGTTGATGAACCTCTATAGTCCTAGTAAGAAAAGATAGACAGTGCCTAGGATTTTTCACCAGTTATATTGGAAACTGCTCCATTGGTCTCCTAATGCCAATGGCAAGGGTAAAAGAGACGTTTTTTCCCCTTCTTATGTCCTCTAATCTTTTCAGTTAACGCATGGCAAAAAAGTTTTCTGCTCTATAGCACCTTATAAGAAGGCATAAGACCTCTGGTCAAGTCGTCGTAGCGCACGGCCTGTTCCGGAGTAATCCGCGGCCAGTTATCGGCAATGCCGCTTAGGCTAGGACGTGATTTTGTATCCTTCATGCTGGAAGTTGTCCATTCTTACAGCCGTCAGATCTTTGTCACTCGCCCGTTGTAGAGAGCCATACGACTTTCCTGAATGATTCCTACTCTAAAATAAAAAACAATCGTCTCAGTCTAAAAAGCTATATCTTCTAAATCCTAATATTACATCTTCATGATTCCAAAGTTATTGAAATAAAGAAATATATAATATACTTGAGGAGGGATGGCGTAGCTACCTGATTGAAGGGGTCGGTTACGTAATTTCCAAAAACTGTTTTACATCTGAAGTTGTAAAACGCTTCACTTTCATTTCAGACTCTTGGGGGGGAACAGAGAGCCTTTCATATCAGTAAACGGACTCCAACGAAAAATATAACACCGAGAGAGTCTGTAGGCCACTAAGCATCAAACAACTTGTAATCTGTCATATTTAATTAAATAATTACTGTTTTCACTTTGTGAAATAAGTTTTCTTATCAATAAATCCATTTTCTTTATGAGTCAATTTTATTTATTGATTAAAGTAGCGGTCTTATTTTTTATTTTTGAAGTTATTTCACTTTTATGAGCCCTTTTCGTCTAGAAAATAATTCACTAGTCTGAAAGTATCTCCATTTGTTCCAGCTAAGTTTACTAAAACTAGAGCAATGCCCATCTTTATAAGTTATTACAAAAGTTTTTATTTCATCTGGATCTACCAGATCGGCAAATTGTTTTGCTTCAAGTATTTCTTTTTCTTCATCTTGAAATTTTTCAATGAATAAAATTATTTATTCGCAGCTAGAATCGTTTGACCATGCTGAGTTATCTAGATTTTTGCTAATACGTTGTTAACCTTTGCTATAAATGAATATTAAAAGCAGTATTCATTCCTCTACAAAACAAAAGACTCTTATATGTTACCTGTTGTTACTGCGACCTATACGGCATTGAAGAATGGGGATCGACTAAACGTTCCAGTTCTTTACGCATCCAGACTTTACAATCAAAAATACTACGAAAACTTCTTAACGCTCCATTCAATATTTCTAACCTCACCATTCAGAATGACCTCAAAATCCCTTTTATTAACGACCTTACTAAAACTTGTTTCTTAAAATTTCATTCCTTTACAGCAGCTCATCCTAACCGTCTAACAGAACACCTATCTTCCCCCACATTACCAGGTAATCCTCTAAGGAGATTGAAGAGAAGATGGCCTCGTGATCTACTCTCCTCATAACAGTGTAGTGCATCTGTTCACGTTAATGGGGTGTCTGGGTGCCTTCTCCAATCTTCATTCACGACATTATATTATATCAATATATTACATTTGCTTGTTGCAACAATCGTTGCAGTTGCAAATTTCAATAAAAGATTAAAAAATAAATAAATGATACAACTATCGTTCCAATTAACAAAGCGTCATGCTGGTATAATACCTTTATGTTGTTATGTTTGTTATATTGTAAATTATAAAATAGACAATTGGATCGCAGCAAAACTACAAAGTAATGCGTTGAGTCGCGCAGCAGAAATGTCGTGAATCACTGGTTTAGAGTTCAAAAGTTCAAAGCATCATACATCTTTAAATACGTAAATGAAATCGCTTTTAGCCATAATGAATAAAATCTGTCTAAAACAATTAGCTTAAATCATCCCACCTGAGTGCAGTTGTGGCAATTATTTGGTTTACAAGTGTTTAAACATTTCTAAACCTCTTTGGCTCTCATAAGGGGAAGTTTGGCAATGCGCAATTTTTTTTTATTTTTAGTGTCCACTAGGATACTCGTTAATAAGGCAGCTGATAAGTGAGGTCATAGTTGCATAGCCAGAAAGAGGTTCTGGTGCTCTTCAGAAGGCTTCTGATCGGTGTTAGTAACCACTTGGAAATCTCTCTACCACTTGCTAAATTCTTTACCATATAATATCTTAAAATGCAATTTTTTCGCCTCAGGTAGAAACAGTTTTCGCGATTATTTTTGCACTTTCTTTTGGTTATAGAATAGATGGAAAAATCCTATTCAAATAACTTGTTAGAAAACCAAAAAGAAAGTAAATAAACTAGAAAGTTTTAAGAAGCGTTCAGCTTGAACAAAAAGAATCACGGTTTGTAGCGTTTTCCTGGGCTTAGACATCTTGCGTTTGGTCCTCTTATTCATTTAAAATGTTTAGCGTCACATCCATTTACAAAACTTAATATTTCGAGTGAGCACATCTGAGAATTTTGCCACCAAAATCCATAAACCTAAAATATCACTTAATTGATTTATTTATAATTTTTCTTTTTTAAGATTTTTTTTTTTTTGAAAATGGCTCTGATGTTTTCTTTGCGCAAACTAATATTGTTTACATCTTATATTTGAAACATTATGCGCGAAAATTCCATTTTGGGCACTTCTAAAAAGTTCGGCTGGCTTAAAGTACTATTTTTGTACCTCCTGTGTCAGTTTATCGTCGCTTTTATTGTAATAACATTAACGATTTGTTAATTTATTTCACAACACTCTGTGCTGAGGGATGCTTGGTATGGTGGTTGTAAGTTGGGACTAGCATGTGGAAAATCCAACAGGCACCTACTGTTTTACCTCGGAATTTGAGGAGTATTTTTTGAAAAATAATCATCCCTATCGCGTGAAATTAGTAGTTAACATCGGGTTGTCAGAACATCAAGTGTATGTAGACACTGGGTTAGTCCAGTAGACGTAAACAAAGACATAGAAGAATTTGAAATGATTCATCCATTCAACTTAGGTATAAAAAAAAATACATATGTGATCAGTCGAACGCCAGAGAGACCTACGGCTAGCTCTCCTGAAGGTTGAACTCAATGGTTTTGCCTCAGTAAACTAATGATATTAGATATGACTTGGGGTCTGTGAAACCCAGGATGGGTTATGTGCTTTTTTCTCTTTCAAATTAGGGCATGTTTGATATATCTACAACTTTGCAGCTGAATAATATTTGTTTAAGCAATTTAGGTTATAATAGGTTCTCCTCGCTTCAGTTTCCTTTTAAAAGAATTAAAAAATCATGATTTACTGCCAAATAATAAAAATATCGTAATGTCTGAATTTCTGTCTGGCGTATAACCAGAACTGTAGAAACTGTTAATAGTAAAGTAAGCGTTCCACGCCCACCCGCGCCACCTAATTTGTTAGGCGTTAGGCTTACCTGAAAAAAAGAAAAGGTTTTTTGTGCCAGATTTTCCTTGCCTTAAAATATAAGACCTTGTGTTCAAAGAATTCGAATTTCAGGGAGAGTATGCAAGGAGGGGATGTAAAGTAGAGAGGTGAGACGGTGCATTAAGGAAATCTCTAGTAATTCTGAGAGTGTCTCCTTACAGGTATGGTTGGATGCCAACACAGGCATTTTTAATTCAACCCGCTTTATGTCCCTCACCATCTCTGGAACTGAATCTGCCCTCCACTTCACTGCATCCAACGCTTTTTTATTTTCTAAGAAGCTCTGCCTCCATGTTACCTGCTTTGCTAGGAGAAAGTGGAAGAGGTATATAATTAAAAATAATGAGCAGGTTCTTGCGACTACTGCGGGGGCGGCAGCTAGCTCTACTCGCCATCAACAGGCGTGCCTCCGATGCACTCCAACCCTGCCACCTACTCTCGGCTCTGTTCTAACTTGATTATGGCTTGTTTATTTCTTCTTCAGCAATTATATCTATAAGGCTTTCCCAGGGCACTACGATAGTTCATTTACTTCACTTCATTCCTTCATTCGTGATTCGGTTCCTACACTAGGGTGTAACAAAAAAATCTAGCGTTTATGTCTCGTATTCTCCAACTGATTTTTGTTCTGTTTACCAAGTGTTATCCAAATGTTTCTTAAATTAAATACCTGTTCTAAAAGTTTTGTCGGCAGCTCTTTAGACTTAACCACTCTACCTAACTTATTCTTCCAGAATTTTTGATCTGTACACATACCACTTTTACTCTCCTTTATATTTTATACTTTAGTTATCAGCTTCTTTCCTGCAAAGTTCTATGTCATTCTTCTTTTAAAATTCTTTAGCCAAATATCTCGGCAAAGCTAGTGGGCCGTACCCCTAAAGACAGGATATTGACTCTGAGTGACACTTTTTTAACATATTCAACGCACTCGCCACGGAAACACTCTTCACAAAGATAAGATTTTCACATTCAAGAAAACTTCATGCACAGAACAAGATCTTTCGATGGCACTGTTCATGGTGGCTTCTTATCCCTTCACTTGACTCCCTCCTTTAGCCTCTTATTTCATTTAATCAATAGCCATCTCCTTTAAACATCCGTAGCTTCCAGTTCACTATTTTTACTGTATAATATCCTTCCAACAAACTCATTTCTCTGTTCCAACTTTTTTCAAAGATGGATACCTCATCGTGTAACATCCTCAGTGTGACTGCACCACAAATAATAAAAATTAGGTTCCGGACAAGTGATGAATGCCACTTTCACTTGATAACGAGAAGAATGGTGTCTCCTAGAGCGAGGTAGCCAAAAGTATTGGTATCGTTTTTACTGCCAATGTGCAACTTCCTTGCGGCAGTCACTCTGAAAAGTTGACTTATTCTTTCTTTAGGATATGGCTTCCTTGTTAGAATGTACCATGTGGAAATCTGAAAGGTTTACGAACCTAAATAAGTATAGCAGTTTGAAAAACTGAAAATAATTTCTTTCTTTTAAGACCAGATTAATGTATTCAACCCGAACAAAAGAAGATTTATACATGTTGGCGTTCGCCACAGTCCTGTGCTATTATTACTGCCTGCGATACCTAAAACACTTCCGCCATGTCTAAGTCTAATTACCTGGAGAGAGTATTGGTTAGGTCTGATTGTAATGCATTTAGTGTAAGTACTAGTGAGCATTACGTTTCATATTGTTTTATATTTCCATGTTTATTTTGATGCGTTGGATTAGTAGATGAACATACACCCACTTTTGATGAATAGTTCATGGACAGAGATGAGAGCGTGTTCTGGGTACTGCCTGGGTGTAGAAAAGGAAACCGACTTCCCTAAGGCCCACCCACTTCTGCATGTTTGTGATGCAGAAAGAGATTTGGAATGTCAGAAACCAGGACTAACCAGAAAAAGACCTTCGATTAATTTACAGAAAATAAAAATTAATCTGAAACTCCTTTTCTCATTATTTCCAATATTTTATCAGAATTTTGGATGCCTTAAAAACTATCTATCAAGGCCAATTTCAGGCATCCAGAAAAGTGAAATCTTTCTATTTTTTTATTGCGATTAATTTTATTAATTACTTTTTTATTTTTTATAAAAATCTAGGTTAAAAGAAGAAAAAAAAACTTTTTTCCTAGTAGAAGACTCTTTTATTACCATGCCATAGTAGTAACATAAAAATAGACTTTGGAATTTATGTCCTCATTTAACAGTTAGTGTAACAATGGGCAGTGCAAACCTTTTGTTCTTTAGTTTGCTGTATGATTCAAAGAGCCGCTCGCCTGGAAGAGTCGCCCTTGTATGTGCTATTCTATAGGCTGTGGAGCATGCCTTGCTGTGTTGTCCAAGGCTGATGTCCTTCCCTTTTCATATTGCCGTGTGGATAACTTTCCTGGCTAGCACACTACGCTTCCTCTTCCTTTAGTTCTTTGTTATTCTTCTTCATCCTCTCTGTATTTGCACTTTTAGGAAAACTCAAGAAAAAGTTTTGGGATTGTTTCATTATGTAAGTTTCATTCAACAATTAGCGTTGTTCATCTGGGAAATTCAAAGGATCTTTCAATCCTAACGTGCGGCAGAATCTATTGCCTTATAATGATCGATCGATTTCCAAGAGGATTGGAAGTACTTCTTAATTGTACCGGTACAAGAGCCGCCTTCGGCTCAAGTCGTAGCATCCCATACTCGTACAAAAAGAGAATTACTTTCGGCTCTAGTAACATAAATAACTACTTTAATTATTTATATTTATTTACTTCTTCCGTAAGGGCCAGGCCCTAGTTAGAGGGAGTGTATTTTACAGAGCAAAAATCAATAGAGCATAATACATGCAAAATAAAATATAAAACAAATATAAAAAATCACGTAAAAAACTTAATCATAAGAGGGAACATTGATGTTGAACATATTTCTTACAATAATCTTTCTAGCCCTTAGATTTTCTTTTCCTAGGAGTTATTACGGCTCACATTCCAGTGGTGGACTGCGTTATCCGTGAAGATAGAATACTGTTCAAAGGATGTTAGTGCTCTGCTAAAAGCTTCGAGAGCCAATGGCCTTAGATGTTGACGCATCCTAAATAAAAAAAAACTTTTCCAACTATACAAACAAACGCCACGACAATTAAACAAATCTTTCTCAAAATTTCGACAAAAATGACAAGCATTTTTAGTTTACGGATAGTAGGTTTCAACATGATCGCTAGTAAATTTGCTAGAAATTCTTTTCTGAGAAATAAAAAGTTTCATTGAGGAGCTGGTTGAGTTTCACAACCAGAAAAAGAAATATAGATATAAGAAAGCTGTTTACAGGTAAAAAGGACTAAATTAATAGAACGCTTGATTAGAAGAGAGACAAATAAAAAGAATCGTTTTTCGGAATCTATCTGTTTCAACAAGAAATATAATTTCAAAATCCATTCATATTTGGATTATTTAAGGGGGCCTGCTTATGTAGATTGCAATAATTTGTTGTAATACAATTTTGGGAATCGTAAATTATGCGTGGAGAGTAATTTATTGAGCAAATCCAGAGATAATGTCGTCAATTTTAATATGATACTATCTATGCGATCCCGTTAAAAGAACTTCTTAACAAAGTTGAGATGAAATCTTACTAAATTATCAGCACACTTCTGTCCCGAGATTCGAGTAAAGCGTAATAGATCAGCAATAACTTCATTAAGATTCTGGGTAGCATTTCTTTCAGTTATTTTTAGATTTATACCTTGCGCTAAGTTCGCTTTATTAGCTGTTTGAATCCTAAATAATAAAAACTCTATTTTGATAGCTTTTACTTACTGGAGTATTATAAAGAATTGTTGATTTGTTTGTTTATAACTGATTTGTTGGCTTTATGTAGTTCTGTACCGTACGCAACATATCTTGTGATAAGAGATCCGCACATCTTGGGAGAAGAACAGAACAGTAGCATATTATGTTTATATTCTTTTCTAAATCGTGATCGAATCAAGTCAAGGAATTAGGAAGTCAATGGCACTTCTAAAGGAGAGCTTTAAGTATTAGAGATGTTTAGATAATTTGTTCCAAAATTTTCACGGTTCAGTGGATGTACAAATTAAATCTTTTTAAGTGAATATTTTTTTTTATAAATGGAAATCCGCCACCCAATGTTCGTGTTTCAAAATTCAGTACCCTTCCTAAGTTATGCTAATATGGCTCCAAACATTGGGAGATAAGATATAAACTGATTATATAATTACACGGATAATTGAGAATATATTGTTAATTAAGTGGATAAAGGAACCATCTGCTTAGTTTAATAATACACCAAATGAATGAAGGAAATGTCACTAATACAGTGCAGTTGTATACATACTGAATAGTATATATTGTACTACTAGCAGACCTTCATTGAGTTAATGATATAATGGCCGTGTTAATTGCAATTAAAGGCTGACATATCGCACCTTAATTACGCCCATTAATAGATGAGTTAGTGCCCAGTTACCGTATATTAGCTACGTACGACATGCCATCCTACCTACTACCACATTCCTTCAAAACGTTTTGCCATTTTGAGTTTTAATTAATAAATTTTTATTCATTTTCTATTTCCATTTTTTTTGTCTCTCTCCTTTCAAAAATGACTCCTATGAAGGGAAGTTTATTGAAAAATATTCTGAATACGAATTGACATGACTTCTAGTTATGCGTTCAACAAAATATCTCGAAAACAAAACTTGCGGGAAACTGAAACTTAAGATTTCGATTGGGACCCTCTACCGGAAAGTATAGTTTAGCAGAATCTGAACGGTAGCCAACTGTGACAGGATTTTTCATTGTTCGAGATTTTCTCGAGTATGGCTACATTTTTTTTTGACGTGAATACATCTTTAAATTTGCTATCATATGGAAGCAATCCAAAAAACCTAATGATACAGTTTGGCATTATAGTTTCGAATCTATCGTCTACATCCAAAATTAAATTAGACCACTGGATAGCTAAAGGATCAAAGAATTCATTACGATAAGCGAGGACTGTGACGCATCGTGCGCGGTCGAAGGGGAAGCGCCGCCATTTTGAGATCAATGTTCGTTTAAGTTTTAATCGTCAGCTGTCGTCACAATCTATTGATTGTATATAAAACATTAGTGTAAAATAGTGACAGTGAATATAATAAGGTCTTAGAATAAAAAAATATTATCAAAAATATCTAATGTCGGCCTATACGCTTCGAAAAGCCAAAACCAAATACAGAGATCGTATACGGTTAGAAAGGGCTTCTTAAGAACAATCGAATGGTAATAATAAAACACCATATGACCGAGTCAAGCTGTGCCGGGAACGTAAAAGAATGAATGCGGCTGAGCGGATCAACGACGGTGTCAGAACATCTGTAGCTGGGACGGTTGAAATTATGCAAGTGGATGATGAAATCGCTTCTACATCGACAACGGACGGTATATGCATAGATTGTGTTCGATGAAGACACATTGGGCAGCAGCTAGTGCACGTTTCACTACGACGTTTGTCAACAATCCATTCGGACATGTGTGATGTGTGTGATCGTCTATGGTTTCTGCGTTCATTGAAGGTAATAAAAGAAAAACACTTACCGCTGCTTAATAATAATTTTTTTTTTTTTTTTTTTTTGCGCATCAACAGCTGAGGTTATTAGCGCCCGGAGCTTTTTCCAGTGCACTGCCGGCCTCCGGACAGTGTTCTCTCTTTACAGACAACACTGTCCATCACCGGACAGTGAGCTGTAAGAAGCTCCTAGGAAGAGAAAATCTAAGGGTCAGCTGCTGGATTCGAACCCGGGACCTCCGCGTGGGAGTCCAGTATGCTAACCTCATAGCTAATCCCTTCCCTTTATTATTATTATTATTATTATTATTATTATTATTATATTATAAAAAATATAACCCGTTACGTAAACGTATTCACGTACAACACAAGGCCGTGTCCATGACACAGCCACAGTTTTTTTTTTGTTTATACTTTGCGTGACACATTGAACTCATTGTGTGCTCTACAACGTTCATTTGATAAAGCAAGGAAATTTGGAGATTAGCACTTTTGGGAGAGAAGACATGTTTCCTTCTAGTATCAGTATAATTCCTTCAGTATCATACCCTGTCCTGCGTATTGTATATTATAAAGGAAGGATAAATATGTACCTAATTCTAAATTGGAAAACAAATTCTACGACCGGCGTGAGTTCCTCTAAATAAAACATTCATTGAAATCATTTTTCTCGAAAAGTTAGTTTAAGGGTTTTATGAGAAGAGCGAAGAATTTAAGCAAGTTTTAAATCTTGGAGTTTAGGGAAAAGAATTACTGGGATCTTCTAGAATTGTAGTCAGGAGAAGTCATGTGAGTTACTGTCCTGATTTTTTTAACGACAAAAATAGAGAATAAATGTGCCGAACAATTGTAAGGAATGTGTTTAAAGTGCAGGTTTCATTCTGAATCTATTCTTTACTGACCGCTAGAGGCAACGTAGCGAACGTTATTAAGAGCCACTTATCTCGTAACGGTCTTTTTTCCTTTTAGCAAAGAATCTTCGATGGCCTCTTCAAAACCTTCCTAGATTAACCCTTAGGTTAATTACTTTCTTTCTTCGCTTTATACACTCGATCTGCCACACTTTTTTTTTTTGCTGAAATTGAGCTATTTGCTCCTCAAAATGGCACTTCGATTGACGTACGAACTTCAATTAACAGGAATTAGTGAATCAATAACGAACATTCAGTCAAAATATCAACGAGTTGCTGAGGATTGTTATGCAGACCATGTTCCGGCAAGTCCTCAGCCACGGCCAGCTGAGAAATGAGAAAATCTAGGAGCTCGTCGCGGCCAGTAAATTTCATCATTTTACGAAGTTTCCTTTAACTACTTGTCTTTCATAATCGTCTTGAGTTCATCTAACGAACGCAAATTTGGTATCTAATCGATTAACAACTGTTGGGGAATTTCTTATCATAACTACGCAGTGACTTAGAATCACAAGTTGTTTGCACTTATAACAAAAAGTATGAAAATTCAATTTACAGTGCTTCATTATTCTTCTGCTATTCCACGCAAGCATCTTTTGAGTAGTTGCCTTAAGTAAAAACATTTTCCTTTTCAAAAAAATGTTAGCCTAAATAGCGGTTAAGCCTGTTAAATTCAAACGAATTAGGAGGCGATTTTAAGAATTCATCAATAGTATTTTGCTGAATCTAATAATCAGTTAAAGATTGCCAGAAAATGCATCATTTTGCTGATGCTGAGAACTTGATCAAGACTTCGATTCTCCAGCGATCTTCTCCTAACTTAGTTAGTTAACCAGCTAGCCATCCAACTTCTAAGCAGTTGTTCTAACGGAGTAAGCAACTACTGTTTAATAAGTAATAAACAAAAACATGATTACATTTTGGGGATTTTCAGCGCAAATATTCTCTAGTATACACTTATCAACGTTATTTCGGTTTTGTATAATTTTCTAGCAAGAGGTTTCAGCAGTTTAATCTTCTTCCCACGGCTCCATGGTTTTCCAAAGATCAATACTTGCGCAAAGATCATTCGCCATTCCTCGCTGTCGGCGGCTGCCACTCTTCATCTTTGCAGCTCAATTTTAAGCGTTCTGTCTCAACATCAGTCTCCATCCGCTCAACGTGTCCTAATTATATTTGCGATCTTTCTTCACAAGGACAACGAAATCTTGCTTGTCGTACAGAATAAGAAGCTCATTAATGATTCTCCATGGGCCGCTATTGCGCCCAGGATGGAAAATTTTATGAAGGAATCTCGTTTACCTTCGTCTGCTAAACGATTGCTTTGCTAAATACAGATATTGCATTCTCGCGTAACTAAGCCCATTAAGATAGAACCTACTCTATACCCACACGGTCACACATATCTTCATCAGGATGGCAGTGTACTGTGATAATGGCTACCGTCACTTTTCCCGCAAAACATTCTCACACTCTCTTTTACTTTCTATCACAGACCCACCGTCTTAAGTTGTTAAACCCCAGTACGAAACAAACGTTCCAAGATATAACTACTACACTCTTACATGGGCGTCTATGAGAGGATATGTGTCCCTGTAGTAGTTTAATATGAAGTTTTTGTGTTTGTTTTGTGACAATGTTTATTATCAGTAATATTATTTTAGCGGCAACCTCATAGCAAACATTACGCCAGTGTTAATTTCTTCAAAGTACTCTTTGTATGGAAATACCAGATTAGATAGTCATGTTTAAATAGGATTATGTCACGCACCGCATCTTCTCAGCTTCTCTAATTCGTATAACGTATATTGTTCTTCTTATAATTTTATAATTATAAGTATGATCTTAAATACTTTAAAATTTTAGTAAACTTTGCAAAATAAGTTTCAAAAAATAATAACTCCGCTTTCAATGTTTACTGCTGCTAACTCTTATATTATTGCAAAATTATTTTAGCGTAAGTGTGTCATTACTAGCGAAGAGGATTATGCCATATGCATTCTAATTTATTAATCTCAATGCAATATCTCGGACCATTACAAGAAAATCCTATGTTACCTTTCTTGTGGTTATATCTCTTCTATTACCACAAGAACGTTCAACCTTTCTGGTTGTCTGTGCCAACGGCTGTAAATTAGGAGTATGTGCTGATCGAGGAAGATATCTGTAGATAATTAAAGTAAAGCGTTTAAATTACTAACTCTCCAGATTCTTACTAACTAGACCAGATATAATTCAAGTGTACAAACCAAACGGAACGAGGAGGTTTACGTAATATTAAAGTTAAAAAATGACAGGAATGATAATGGAAGAAGTTTGAAAAACAAGGTAGATGGATGAAGGAAAAAGAATGGTGATATGGGTAATATGGTGGATGGATGAAGGAAGAATTTGTTGCCTTAAGAACAAAGGGAAACAAAAAGATAATTTTAGTTGGAGTATGCTTTACGCAGGCTCCTTCCTTGAAGAGAAAGGTGCCTATTTCCTCTTCCTTTAGTTTGTACTTTATTCGTCTTCCTTCTCTCTATCATTATTCTCTCCTGAATGTCGTTTGACAACAGCGAGTTACCCGAACGGTGACCTTGCGGGATTGTATACCCTAAGACTATTCCGATAAGAATTCTATCGTACAAAAATTTACACGTATCAAATACGTCTTTATTATGTGGTATCGTGTTGTGTATTTCCCGATTTAAGTTTTTGCTAAAGCAATACACGAATATCCTCGGAAAATTGCATTTCTATTTGTCTAATTGTTTTTCGAAATGAAATCAGGAAATGTTGTTTTCAATTACTGGATGCATTTAGCAATTTGAACTTGCTCCTATCTTGTAAGAAAACGTTTTGTTTGCCCCAGATTTTCCTAATTGAGATAATTCTAAAAGGATGCGCACCTCTCCTGTCTCGAAAGAAGTTTTTAGATTAGAGCCGCAGTCCCTTCCGCTCATTTCTCTTCCTCTCTCAGATATCCTCCTAATAGATAATCTATTTAGCCATTTAGCCTACTGCACCAGTGAGAAATTATAATGAAAAGTATAAATTATATTCGAAAAAGAACATAAAATTTAGAATTTGAAAGAGATGTGTTATTGAAGGATAACTATCGCATACATTAATGTGTAATGTAGGTAAGTACGAAGTTTAGGCCCGGTTGCAAGCTTTTTTTTTTTTTTTTTTTTTTTTTTTTTAATCGTAAAAAATGAAAAATCGATCAGTAATGAAGTGTTCCGCTTGTGGGATTTCCTTCAAACCCGGCATTTTAAAGCATAATTTACCTGTTATTGATTCTGTCTGATTCTTGGTCAAAATGTTTCCAACGGGTCCAATGAATTTAAGTTTAAAGAGAATGATTGGAGCGATTTCCCAGTAAAATGACAACTCCTTTTGGAAATGATATAGTTCCTGTTGGTCCATTTTGATCAGCATCAAGTCCTCTGTGGGCAGGCAAATCCAATCTCCATCTCTTCTTGTTGCCCCTTTGACAGGCCATCAGTGACAGTACCAAAACTTGTACTATAGACAAAGATTGAGGTAATGCTGAGAGTTATTTTCAGAACTTCTGTAGGAGATGTTCGAGAGGAGAGAATGGATAAAAGATAAACATCGACCAACCCAAGCGTCATGCGACCCATGTTGAAGGATGACTGTGACGGTGTTGAAAACAGATGCTATGAGGTTTCAGGTACCCCCAAATAATAAGTAGCCTTTCTCAGTTAACGCGGATTTGAGAGAGCATTTACATGCTTTTTAGGAAATGCAGGTAGTGGACAATGTATAATTTATAATGTATAATGAACGTCCTTTATTGCCTCCTTAATATGTACCTTACAGAGAGTATTTATTTTCATTTATATAATAATATCTTTTATATATCAGTCTTTTAAAATAATAATTTCACAAAGGAAATTCGATGTAATCCCTAAAAGAAATCCCTCCTGGTATTTTCGAAAATCCTCATGTTATTAAACTTTCTTGAATTAATTTCTAACTATGTGTCGTAGCTCATGTTTTATTAAAAGAAGGAAAAAAACTTTTCGCTAAGTTCTAACTTAGACGATAAAGAAAGTTTTTAAAATTCTTCAAGCATTACTACGTACATTCTGTAGCCGGTTAAGTGTGTAATTCTCTGAATAACTCTCAGCCAAATTATAACTTTTTTGCACATTGTTTGCTGTTTTTAGTTTATCCATTTTATCAATTTGGTATTAACATTACATACATTATAACTACACTAAACTAATCCCTTGTTCCCCTAACTAATGTTCACGATGTTAGGGTATATCCTTTGTACTGTACGAGTAAATTGAAGTCTCATCTTCAATTAGATTCCTGATTCTGTGAATCCAGTTTCAAACTCTAAGTGGCTAAAAAAAACAACTGTCATAAGATTCGCATTCTTTGGTATTTCTTCGATAGCCATCCGGACCATGTGTCAAACCCATTTTGCCATCGTCTTTTATTAGACACTTTGAGACAAGGTACACTTTCAAATAGTTCCTTTTCATTGAAGATTGAACCTCTGAGTTTTCCTTAATTTTTATGATTATTTTTCTTTGCATTTTAAGCGATTTTAAGCGAGACATTGTTTTTCCTGAATATTATATTAATTGTTTTGAAAAAATACACCAAAGAGCACGATATTAAATTTATTATTGTGTAAAAGTTTGTACCTCTACTTCCGTTGAGTTGGACATGAGGACCGCACAGCCAGACTATTTCTACCAACTTTTACCTAATTTCAGTTCGACATCTAACTCCACAACTTGCTTAGTCTATCGGTAGAACTCTAGCCATGCTCCAGACTTCACATATCCACTTTATCAATTTAACTTTATCCTTGTACTCCTTTTTCTTCTTTGTATTCTTGGTCCCGAGTCGTGTCTTCTTTCCTCATGGGATATCAGCTATTTTTGGCTTTGTAACCAGTTTATGGGTCTGTATCCTTTTGGGTGGTTTGTGGCCCCAAACTAATCATATTTGTACTTCGAGTATTTGCTCTTACTATTTAGCATCTATACTACTGACCTTGCTCACTACTTTTGTTCTTGATTGCACTTCAAGAAAGAGTGATATTAAAAAACCAAAAAAATCGTAGGTTATGTAAATGGGTAATTCCTGTCCGTAGCTTGTAGAAATATAATTTACAGTAATCCATTATTTCTATAGAAACATGACATATTAGAAAACACTGTTACGAATGCTTGTTTTTATCTGAGATTACCAGCCTTTACTAAAAATAGAAAGCAATGTATGCTAACGTGATTGGTGATTTTTGTTGCTGCTCATCTGACGCTGGTTTCATCTTAGGTTTTTATTTGCTAATCTTTTTACTCGTTCGAAGGTCTCATTTACCTCCATTTCCTTTGTAAAATCTCATTCTTCTGACTACTCTTTATTTTTAAAGCGTTTTCGCCAGTAATACTTTTCTACTGCCGTCCATTGGCGACCTTGCTTTTGTGGTGGCCCAGGTTTCATCACTGCAATAATGAGACTGCATCCTCCACGACTAACGACATTTTCTTCCTTGGAACATAATCGTTTCTCCAATGTGAGTAATTCTTCTCGTTCTCATTGAACTTCGAGACGATTAATTCGGATGGAAAATCCGTTGGAAATGCAGTGATGAAAAACTCATAGTCTAGACCAATTTTTGATGGATTTTAGTGGACAATATCTATGTAATCTTCTAATCACTTCCCAGTATGTCGCGGTAAAAGTTCAGTCTGTAACCGAAAAATAGTTGCAGATGGCAGGAGCTGCTACTAATATAAATTTGCACTTTGGACTGCAAGACCAGGTGCTGTTTACAGCCAAGATTCCAAAATAAAAATAAAAAAAATTCATTCTCTACCTTACGTTCGGCCTGGCCAGTGCCTGCTTGAATTTTTCCTTAAGTAAAGGTATTTTGTCGTTTGGTTTATTAAGCACAAAAAGAATTTTATTTTACTCCCTACCGCCCCGGGTGATTGTCTCCAGGACCCTCCCTCCTCTCTCCAGTGAGCTATCCCGCCAGAGGCACCCTTAAGGGTATTTTTTCTAATTGAGGCTGGTTAGGGATCTCGTATCTGATAGCTTCGGCTATCTGGCGCCCGCAAGGATACCGCCCCTGACCGGTCACAAGTCATGAGATAAATCTGAAAATAGATACAAAATTTAATGACAGGTTTACCAACGTATCAGCATGGTTAACGATGATATTAGACTTTTTAGACTCCATTTTGTTGGTAAAATTCTCGTATTTATCCAAGATGATGATTGTCTTTTGTGATTTACTATTTAAAAAAAACCTTTAGGTTGGATAAATCCCTTTGGCCTTAATAAACAACCAACCGCATCAAAACTTTAGTTTTATAAGTTTTAAATTAATTTCAGTTTTTGAATTCCTATTTCGAATTTTCAGTTTTTCGTCTGATTCTGGTGCCATTACAAAAGCTCCCGGATTTACGTGAACAATAATCTTAATGATCTCAATCATTTAATTTTGTTTGATTGAAGATTATACAAAATGATTTTAGAAAGATTTTAAAATAAAACAGAAATGGTATTTTTAGAGGCTTTTTTACGGTGAGTGAGATTTGCACATCGATCACTATACAGATAGCAGTGGTTTAGAAAGGAAGTGGTACCTTAGTGCTTGCTCGATTGTATTCTGTTTCCCTGGCAAGTAGGGGATAAATTGACAGGCAAATAGAAGTGCTTGGAGAGCTGACAAGGGTGTCGGTAAATGTTTTCGTGTGTACGCACGAGAATGTTCGAAGTGCTTCTGTATGTCCTGCAACTTCTATTATTAACAGGCCTCTTGATTTATTTCATTCCCTTTTTTAACCTGCCACTTCCTTAACTAATAGTGCCAGGTCTTCTTTCTATTTAATATCTCGTAAATGATTTGAAAACAAAATTCCAACTATTTTGCCCTTTTCTAATGAATAAGAGAGTTTGAATTGGTGCTTAATAAACTTAGTAATGGTTATATACTCTGAAGTACGTAATAAGTGAGCGGATGAACAGTAAAACATGTAAGGCGTGATTAGCAGGTGGAGAGGAACTACTCACCGTGATAACCTGATAACTTCAATACTGATAAAATCTCTGGGCTATTGGCGCTTCAGCCTGGTCAGACAGGACGAAAGGATTAGGTCAATGAGAGAGTGCAGTATGGTATGTTCCTTTGACTAGCTGCTTTACAAAGGGGTTGTTGAGATCGAATTGTCAAGTTTGTTATTGTCTGTATGTTTTCCCTGTCCCCATACTCAAAGTCCTAATCTACAGGTCTAATTAGACTTGATTATACAGTTGTGAAGATTTTAGATTTTTAAAATTCGGTTTGGTCTGACTTGCCGCAAAATACCGTTGATTTTATCTGTCGTATCAAGGATATTTTTCATGTTTCTGACCGGTTTTGGATTTATATCATCAGAGGTTGATTTATTACTTAGATGCAAAGAGAAATTTGATTTCCGCTGTTCATGCACTACACTTGCTGACTCAAACTTTATTTTTTTCCAATGGGCATTTGGTTATTCATCTGATAAGAAAACCTACTAAGAAGGTTATTGAAACGCAAACATTTTCATCAACTAAAGATCTTCAAATTATTTATTTATTGTAAAAAATACTCTTAATAATACAAAAATCATAACCCTCTCGTAGAAAACCTATATCTTCCACATTACCAGGTAATCCTCTAAGGAGATTGAGGAGAAGACTTCGCGATCTACTCTCATCATAAGGGCAGTACAGTATATTCACGTTAATGGAGTGACACCACTGGGTGCTTTCTCCGATCATATTCATGATGTTTTTATCTTATATCGCATTTGCTTGTTGCAATAGTTGTTGCAGTTTCGGATTCCTCTAAAAGATTTAGTAATAATAATAATAATAAATAAATAAATCATAATTTTCTCTTAATCTACTGAAAAGAAAAGAGATTGCTGTCAAGATCGTCATGACTTTTGATTCGGAGTTCTCACTGAAAATATTCGTTTTTGGAGACAAAGTGGTTATTCCAAATTGTTCGGTGTGTTAGTGCACCACATATGGGTTTATATTTTAGATAACATATGTTTCTAATTAGAGAACTGGAATAACTATCATATGATTAGTTTGTTAACATTATTAGTATTCAGTTTTGCAGTATATTTTGTATCTAGTTTTGGGTTTTGGATCCGGAGAAGGAGACAAATGTGGTAATGCCAAATTCATTGTTAATTTGTTAGCATTAGTTCTATTCTCTTGTATTCATATAAGTACACTATATTTATTGTTCATAGAAACGAGTTACGAGTTACGAGTTACGAGTTGCGAGTTCTGAGTTGAGAATTGTTTGGTTGAATAAACTCCGTTGCACAGAATCCTGTTGTTTTGATCTGGATCCAATACAGTTTCACATTTCTTCAAGGTGGACTTATTAGAAGATTCTAATTAGAGGGCTTATTGAATTTGTGATCAAGAGTTTATGGACAATATTTATTTAATTTATAATTAGTATTTGTTTGGTTGCTAGTAGTAACGTAAATGTTTGTCTTTAGTTTTATGCGTTTAATCATATGGTATTGTTGTTTTTGTTTATATTAATATTATTGTTTGGTTTGTTTATATTGTTAATTTTAATTTGAAAATTTGCAAGAGTTTTGTTTCTTCGATTGGCACTAGAAGAAAACTATCATGACGGAACGTCTAACGGTGAAAACCTTGAAACAAGTTCTTAAAGAAAGGGGGCTCAGCGTAACGGGTAAAAAAGCGGAACTTGTAAAGCGAATTGAACAAGCTGATGAAGAACTTGACCAGTTTCCGCAGTGTTCTATTCGCCCGGAAGACAGTGTCTCAGCTGTGTCGGAATACACTCAGCGTTCCAAAAGTGCTCATAGTTCAAATAAGAGTGTAATATCAGAGAAAAGAGCTATGGAAGCAGCAGCAGCAGCTGGAATAGCGGCGAAGGAGGCCAAATTGAAAGAAATGCAGGAGTTAGAACACGAGGAGTTGAAACTAAAACAACAAAAGGAAAAGCTCTTGTTGGAAGCGGAGTTAGCGGAGGTTAAGGCTAGAGACCAAGTTTTAGAACAGTATGAAGAAGGAAGTAGGGTGTCGAAGTCACCAAAAGTCAGCGGTATTTGGGGTCCAAATAGGCATTCAGGTTGCAACATCTTGGAGAAAGACCTTGTGCGAATGTTTATCGCTTCGAACTTAAAGGGGCAAATGCCAAAAGTTGAAATTCAAAAGTTCAACGGTGATGTTACCCAGTACCTTGGGTTTATCAGATCGTTCGATAGCGTCATCGGATCAAAGCCAACCGACGATGAAGAAAAATTAAATTACCTCGTGCAGTATACTGTAGGTACACCGAGGGACATCGTGAAAGCGTGTATGTATATGGACCCAAAGGAAGGGTATGCTGAAGCAAGAGCGCTGCTAGATAGGAGATATGGAAATCTAGAGAAGATAATCCCAGCTTACATCGGAAAAATTTTAGAATGGCCAGACATCAAACCCGACGATGTCGAAAGACTTGATGATTTTGCTATTTTATTGAGAGGCTGCAAAAACGCTATTGCTGGCCGAGCTTTCGGTAAAAGTGAGCTCCAAGACCCTAAAACGTTGAGGAAGATATTAAAAAAATTACCATTCAACGCGCAGGAAAGATTTAGAAGAAGAGCCGATGAGATTATGGACGTGGAGAGAAGGGCTGTTGAATTTAAAGACTTAGTCACCTTTGTTGAGACTGAAGCCAGAATAGGGATGAATCCACTATTCGGTAGACACTTGTTTCGAGATTTGGGATCTAAAAGGGGCGCCAGAAAGCGCGTTGGGAAAGAAGATTCTAGTAGGAGAGAGGCCATAGGGTTTAATTTCGCTGATGAAGAAGAACCTCTGCAAAAGTGTTATTTTTGTGGCGATCCTCATTGGACCGGGGAATGCGCCAAGCTGGGCAGTCAAGATCACGAGAAAAAGGTTGAGTTTGTGCTGAAACGTAGGCTATGCTTTGGCTGCTTACAGTTGGGACACCGGTCTAGAAAATGTTCTGAAAAATTAAGATGCAAGCGATGTCAAGGTGAACATCCTACTATTTTGCACAAAGAGTATCCCTTCACAACGAAGGAGAGTCTTGCTGAGACTGGCAGGGGGCCAGTATGTGCCAGGGTTAATGAGATTGGGTCGTACAGAATGTCAGTAGTACCTGTCAAAATCAAGGATTCAAATGGCAGGTCCGTTGAGACCTATGCCTTTCTAGACAGCGGAAGTTCGGTGACATTTTGTTCGAAAGACCTCGCATTGCAGCTGGACCCTAAGGGAGGCTCTTCCCATTTGATACCGTTGAAAGTCGCTACGATTCATAAGAGCGCTACGTTAAACTGTGGTTTGGTTAGCGGATTGTTAATATCCGATCTTGAAGAAAATAATCATATACCTTTACCACCGGTGTACGTGGTTGAGGAACTGCCCGTTTCAAAGGGTGATATCGTGAAAAGATCGGATCTAGAAGGTTACAATAACCTTAGTCACTTAGACATACCAGACTTAGATGAAGAAATAGGTATTTTGATTGGGATAAACGTGCCGCAGGCGCTGGAACCATGGGATGTGATACACTCTTCCTCGGAGCAAGAACCCTTCGCTATTAAAACTAGATTAGGATGGGTGATCTGTGGGGCACCTTGCACAAATCGAGGTGGTAAAGAGAGGGTCAACAGTTTGAAACTCAAAAATCAAAACCTCGACAGTTTGCTAACAGAATTGTATGAAAAGGATTTCCCTGAAGTGAACTCAGCAAGGCTAGGGGTTTCTGAAGAAGACCGGACGTGGATGTCCATAATAGAGCAAGGCTGCGTTAAGAGCGAATCAGGGAAGTACGAAATTCCTTTACCGCTAAGAAAGGGCGCTGAATTACCCAACAACAAGAGTTACGCGATGAAAAGATTAGCAAATCTCAAAAGGAGGTTTGAAAAAGATCTGAAATATAAGAAAGACTATTGCGAGTTTATGAATAATATGATTACCCAAAAGAATGCTGAAGAGTTGCCAATGGACTCTACGGACAGTGTAGGCAGGCATTCTTGGTATATACCACACTTTGGGGTGTATCACCCAAAGAAACCAGGGAAAATTAGGGTTGTTTTTGATTGTGCGGCAAAATATAAAGGAATCTCATTAAATGATGCTTTGATTCAGGGTCCCGACATGACAAGTTCTTTAATCAGCGTTCTGTGTAGGTTCAGAAAAGGTCGGCACGCCTATGTAGCCGATATTGAAAAAATGTTTTATCAGGTCTTGGTTCCGGAGCATCAGAGGAATTATTTGAAGTTTCTATGGTGGAAAAATAACGATTTCGACTCTGAGCCTTCGGAGTTTCGCATGACAGTGCATCTATTCGGAGCATGCTCTTCTCCGAGTGTTGCAAATTACGCACTGCAGAGAACGGTTATAGATAATGGACACGAGTTTGACGAGGACACTGTGCAGACGGTGTGGAGAAACTTTTATGTAGATGACTGCCTTAAGAGCCTGGATGATGAAGAAGCTCTTGCGAATAACGCACTTGGCTTACGAACATTATGTTCCCGGGGTGGGTTTACGTTAACGAAGTTTGTAAGTCCCAGCTGTTTAGTTAGAAAGCTAGTTGGAGATGATCAGAATTTTCAGGAGCATCCTAGCAATTTAGAAGTGATGGCTCTGGGAATAGGTTGGAATTTGAGGGACGATTGTTTAAAGGCGGCGATTCAAATGCGTCAAGCCCCGTCTACAAGTAGGAAGCTACTAAGTTTGGTAGCAAGTGTTTTCGACCCGCTGGGCATAGTCTCACCTTTAGTTCTGCAAGGTAGAATCATATTGCAGAATCTGAGCCAAATGAAGACCGACTGGGACGAACCATTGGACCCTAATGTACGGAAACAAGTTGAAGGTTGGTGTGAAAGAATGAAACGAGGTTCATCCATCAAAGTTGAGCGGAGTTATGTCCCGCGAATTTTCAGCAATGTTGTACTAGCCCAAATGCATCACTTTTCGGATGCTAGTGCAGTCGCCTATGGGGTGGCCAGTTACCTGAGAATCCTCGATTCTCAAGGCAATGTGCATGTTTCCTTCATCTACGGGAGAGCCAGAGTAGCTCCAATGAAAGCGGTTACTATCCCCAGATTAGAGCTCGCAGCAGCCACCATGGCAGTCAAGAACAATGAAATGCTATACGAGGCATTAGATTTTCCAATCAACTCTGTAACGTTTTGGACGGATAGTACCACCGTCCTTAGATATATCAATAATGAAAAGAGCCGGTTTCAGGTTTTTGTGGCCAACCGCCTTTCAGTCATAAGAGATGGATCAGAGCCAAGTCAGTGGAAATACGTAAATACAGTACTGAACCCTGCGGATGACGCATCGAGGGCGGTCCAATCAGAGAGGTGGTTGAAAGGCCCAGAATTCTTATGGAAGAAAGAATCTGAGTGGCCATGTCTACCAGTCAACTGGGATTTGTCAACCGACGACTTGGAGATAAAGAAATCAGTAGTGTGCTCCAGATTAGATGCCAGTGTTTCTCCGACTGAGAGGTTGCTGAACTATTTCTCAAGCTGGTGGACTCTCGTGAAGTCGATTGCTTGGTATCTCAAATTCAAACAGTTCTTGCGTAAGAGAGGTAGGGTCGAAAGGATTGACTATTTGAAGCTGGAAGATACAAACGCAGCCGAGACAGCTATTATACAGTTCGTTCAATTCGAGTGCTTTAAGGAAGAAGTTGGGTTATTACGCAAGGTCAATCGCGTGAGTAAGAATAGTTCAATAAGAAGATTGAACCCAGTTTATGTAAACGGATTTCTTAGAGTAGGAGGAAGGTTCAAGAAAGTGCCAGGGCTCACAGAGGACGAAAGGCACCCTATAGTACTACCGTACAAGCATCACGTAACGGATTTAATTATAAGAGACTATCATCTTAAGAGTGGGCACATAGGAAGAAATGCAGTGCTAGCTGCCTTGAGGCACAAGTTTTGGGTAGTGAAAGGAAACGCAGCTGTTCGAAGAGTAATTTCCAGGTGTATTGGGTGCACGAAGCTTCAGGGGCCTCCAATGGAACAACTGATGGCCGAGATGCCCCCAGAGAGAACAGACCGAACAAAGGCGCCCTTTACTTGTTCCGGGATAGATTGCTTCGGACCCTTTTATGTGAAGCAGGGAAGATCCCAAGTAAAAAGATATGGAGTGATTTTTACCTGTTTGGCCATGAGAGCTATTCACTTGGAGGTAGCAGCAGACTTGTCGACCAGTTCTTTCATTAACTGTTTAAGACGTTTTATAGCTAGAAGAGGTAGAGTCGAGGTGATAAGATGTGTTGTGGCTCAAATTTCATTGGCGCAGAAAAGGAGATAAAAGATAGTATAATTAAGTGGAAACAGCAAGAAGTGAGAGCGGAGCTTTTACCAAAGGGAATTGAGTGGATTTACAACCCACCTCATGCATCCCATTTTGGGGGAGTATGGGAGAGGCAGATTAGAACCATCCGTAAGGTCCTTAGCTCCATATCGAGAATGCAGAGTTTAACCGACGACGCACTGTTAACGCTGTTCTGCGAAGTCGAGTACATAATAAATAGCAGACCTCTTACTTTAATGACCAGCGATCCATCTAGTATACCACTTACACCGAATCGTCTGTTGTTGATGAAAGAAGATGCCACGTCTGTTTGGGGACTGTTCGGTTCCGCAGATAATTATTGTAGAAGAAGATGGCGACAGGTCCAATATCTAGCGGATGTATTCTGGCAAAGGTGGAGATACGAATATCTTTTGGGCTTACAGGAGAGGCAAAAATGGTTTATTCCAAAAAGGAATCTCAAGGTTGGTGATCTAGTAATTGTAGTTGACAAGGCGGTGCCTAGATGTCAGTGGCCGATGGGAAGGATAACGGCAGTAAAAACAAGTGAAGATGGTTGCGTCAGAAGGGTTGTGGTGAGGTACAATGGGTCTGAGTTTGAGAGACCATTGTCCAAGTTGATTTTCGTCCTGGAAGACGAATTTTACAATCAAGAGCGTTGAAACATCCCGATCGTTTCAAGGTGGAGGGTGTTAGTGCACCACATATGGGTTTATATTTTAGATAACATATGTTTCTAATTAGAGAACTGGAATAACTATCATATGATTAGTTTGTTAACATTATTAGTATTCAGTTTTGCAGTATATTTTGTATCTAGTTTTGGGTTTTGGATCCGGAGAAGGAGACAAATGTGGTAATGCCAAATTCATTGTTAATTTGTTAGCATTAGTTCTATTCTCTTATATTCATATAAGTACACTATATTTATTGTTCATAGAAACGAGTTACGAGTTACGAGTTACGAGTTGCGAGTTCTGAGTTGAGAATTGTTTGGTTGAATAAACTCCGTTGCACAGAATCCTGTTGTTTTGATCTGGATCCAATACACGGTGTACGTGTGAACTGTATAACGGGAAAACGGAAAATCCTTGAAATTATCAAAAAAATTAGGATCCAGAAATGCCAGTTCACTGAATATATTTTCCGCTTCTGGAATTCTTGATACCGGCTTCTACAATAGTTTTTGTTTTTAAATTTCATGCATTTAATGCGCACAATATTTTGAAAATGCCTATTAGGGCAGTTTAGAGGAGGAAGTAGTTCTTCTCTAAAATGTTTAAGTGCAGAGAACTGTCCATTTAGGCGCAGTGTACTGTCCACTTATTTTATAATACTTATAATAATAAGTACAAAAAAAGTAAAGCAATGTCTTTACTCGGGCGGGCTTTACGTCCAGCTACCAATTAGGTGTCGTGGACGAAGGCAACTGTAAATTTCTTTTGTTAACCATTAAATAAAATCCAAGGCCTATACCGGGAATCGAACCCAGTACCACAATACTCAATAGCTTGTAGGCTTCTAGCCGCTCGGCTACCGTGGCGCCTTACTTAAAAGAATACAATTGTTAGTGAATTATTAGACAATAGGTTTAGCGGAAATGCCAATTTACTGAATAAAATTTGGGTTTTTTTAACGATTTTTTTACGCACAAAAATTTAAATTAGTAAATAGTGAAAAGTCATTGTGTGTTTCACATCTACATCTAATTTTGCATAATGCAATTTTATTATTGTTATTAGAATAAATTTTTAATCATTATCAGAATTTTCGATTAGATAAATTAAGTTAGAAGAATTGAAACAAACCTTTCAGACCTAAAAGTGCATTAAAGTGAAAAGTGCAGATTAAGAAGTGTACGGTCCATTAAAGATGGTATTTCTTTTTTATTGCAAAGGTGCAATTGTGTGAATGGAAATTAGAGCTAAAAGAAAGTGCAGTAGATGGTGAGTAGAGGACGCTTGTGACAGGGACCAGTGTATTTCCCTCGGGAGAAATAATAATTGTAGCGCGATATCGGCCGCTAGTACAAATTGGGGCGGTCTGCAGCCGCACGAGACACCAACATGCAAACTGAGTGTGCTTGTTCAAGCTTACCAACACCTAACCAGACTGTTTCGCCGTCCTAACCGACCTACACACTTACTCCAGAGTATTACTGTGCCGGCCCAAAAACACTTCAGTATTGATGACCCTTCTGGGTTTTCTGCCCGCACTTTCCAGCCCCGCACCACCCACATTTCGCTCACTATCCCAGAATGACCTGGCCGCGTTGGTCTTGGTTTATTTACACCACTTCCACATTAGTAATGTTTTGAATTAAATCTATTGCTCTGAATATGACCTCTGTCCTCTGTGCAGGTTAATTTTCAATATTGGATATTGCATTAATTATTGCATTGCAGCGCTGTCCAGACTAATAGTTACGATCTCGCTTTTGCTGTAAAATGTCTGGGAATATGATTAAATTCCCGCGGGAATTCCCATAAATTAATATCAGCTATTTTTTAGTAGATCTTTTATTTTATAATGCTCAATTCAAAAACGGAAGTTGCTCTTGTTCAGATGTGGTGGTTTCCTCGTGTTGAATGGTTGGTGCACAACTTCATACCTCAGTAAATTCGAATAGTTAATTTTTCATCCTCTAAATGTACAATACAAAAATACTTTGATCGTCTTAATTTTGTAGAATTGAATTTTCACCTATATGATTGAGGTCTCTTAAAAAAATAAAATAGAAATAATAATAATAATAATAGTTATAATATCAATATATAAGGGATTAGTTTAGTGGTAGCGTGCTGAATTCACAAGCGGAGATCCCTGGCTCGAATCCAGCCCTTACATTTTCTCTTCTTAAGAGCTTCTTACAGCTCAGTATTATCTGTAACAGAAGATCACTGTAGTAAAGTAATCGCCTATTTTTTCAGGCGGGGCTTAACGTCCAACTACCAATTAGGTGTCGTGGACGGAGGCGACTAGCAAACATACTTTACTGTAAATTTCTTTTTATTAACCATTAAATAAAATCCAAGGCCTAAAGACCGGGAATCGAACCCAGTACCACAATACATATTAGCTTTGCAGGTCTCACCTCTTAACTCGCTCGGCTACCGTGGCGCCTCAGAAGATCGCTGAAAAAAGCTCCGAGATCTCTGTTATTGTGCAAAAAACAAAAAATTAGAATGTGATGATGAATGAGGAATATATAGTTTTATTGAGCTCAAACAAAATTTTTGATTCTTTGAACCGTAAATAATTTTCTGCGGAAATCTTTTCAATTTTTGGATTTTTGAAACAATTTTTAGTAAACATTTTAAATGGATTTCTCCTTATTAAAAGAGTTTAATGTTGATTTCGTAGGTTATGGAACACTATGCAAACTGCTGATCCACAGCATTAACACCCCTGTCGTTGATTTTATCCATCGCATCACGCTTATGCTGATGTTTCTTATCTGTTTAGTATTTCCATCCATTATCAGAGATAGGTTCATCAGGTTGCTGTAAAGATTTGAATCGAATTTAAATTTACTACATTTATTTTATAACCTTTATAAAAAAAATAAAGAAAAAAGTAACATAAATTCTAATGAAGAATGTTTTTAAGTACCGACCATGAAACCTTTCTCACTTATGTGACAGAAATAGAAGTGGAAGTCAAATCCTTGGCACCAAAATGATGATGGATACAACTGCGAAACTCGTCAGAATCAGAGGAAAGATGCGTGATAAACGGGTAGAATGAACGGCATCATCCAGAACTGTAGACCGAACCACGCTGTCTATTTCCTCCTCTTCTGTCACTTAAGAGTTAGCAAACAATGCCTAACCAAAATGAAAACCAGAAAACAACTTATTTCTAATTTATTTTTTCATGAAAAATGATCTGGAATCGCATTCCATCCATACGAAAATCAAGTCAAATTAGGTAGGTATGAAACTGGTTAATATTGTTGCAGATATACTTCTCTCTTTTTTTTTATCTAAGTATTTTTCTCGCGACTCAATTTGTTTGTTTCTACAAGAATATACTGTTTATTCTTTTTTAACCTTAGTTTCTGCCTGCTCTCAGAGCTTTATATATAAATGAGGAGTCTGAAGGAACTCAGTCAAGAAGGACCGAGAAAATAAAATTCATAAAATATTCCTAGACATGGCGGATGAAAAAGGGGTGATAGGAGGCAAGGAAAGGATATTGCAGAGGCGGCGAGGTACCATCGCTCGAAGTGCACGTTCTTGCACACTGGAGGCAAGGAGGCGGCCCTGTCGATTATTAATTGAATAATTCATACGCTGAAGGGATCCAGGAATTCCGTGTAAAGGGAAACCCAGGGTATACTTAGAGCGAGGAGCCAGAGTGAGATAGAACTGTCTATATGTAGTTGATAGGTTAATATGAGGAAGGTTGGTCGATGTGGTGGTGTGACAGAGGAAGTGTAACCAAGATACCGCCGCGGTATGATGCGAGTTTGTGCACAGAGTGCGCGAACGGGGGTGCGATGTTACCCCAAAGGAGGGGAACCTATCCATCACATATTTCACTACCTCACACTAACACACTGTTATGGTAACCCAGTCTCCGTCAGCTATCACCCCATCAAGCAAACTGGATTATCTACTGCTGGTCGGTTAGCCGTATCCCTCCAACATATTGTGCTCCTCCCTCCAATACTAGTTCTCCTTCTCCTCCCCCAATACTACGTTCTAATAAATTAACTAAGCCAATTTATTTTTGTTGAAAAGTTTGAACACCCCTTTCACGCGTTCTGTGGTTATTTTTAGAACAAGGATTTTCTTTGACCTGGAAATGTAACGAAAAAGATCGTGATATTGCCGTTATTTGAAAACTGAGTTCACATCAGGAAGATAGCTTAATTTAAATCTGAGTTATTCGAGTTTATGAATTAACCTAAATATCCTATTGCCCTAAATATCCACTTCAGAGAATAACTTTTTTGGAATCTAGTAACAGCTTTGTACACTCTATTCAAGTTTGGACCTCCACAAAACTAAAAACGAATTCCAAACATATCCTAGTGAACGGAAATTCACAGCCGGTCAGACAGATGGCACTATTAACATTAGAGAACCTAAACAGTCTCACAGTACATCTATCTTAGTCTACCTCAAACGGGTTATCTTCAGCTGATCACCTTACAAACTGAGGTATGCCTCCCTCAGTTTGTATCACCAAGAATTACAAAGAAAAACAAAAAAACTCGTTTCCACCAGTCAAAACCGCAGATTCTAAATTGTGACTCCTTACTCTTAAGAAACGAAGATCAATCACTATACATCAATCTGGGTTTTCTGCCCTCAACTTCTTGAGATCTCTTATTTTCACTTTCAATTTTTTTGTGACCAGGATTTCTTATGCATTCTTAAACCAGTTCATGATGGCTGTAGCATACTTTTTTTTTGGTAGATGTTGTGGTTCATATTTTTGTTCCAAACAGCAGTTTAGTAGACAATAGTTTGTAGTCCGTCCTCTGCAGGTGAAAAATGGGAAGGCAAGGAGTCGAACGTAAGGATCAGAGTTCTTTTTCAAGAAGTCCTTCTTCATTTTAACTGCCGCTACTGCTTTCCTATTGGATTGAGCTTACCTTAGCCTGGTAGTCACGGCAGAGATGAACTTTCAAGCAAATTTTCGGGAATTCCATCGATGTAAACTTCAACAGTCAAGAAGGGCACCCATGGCCCTACGAGTCGTAGAGCATCCTGCTTAAATTCCAGTCACGATTTTAAATAGCCTTGTTCTAAATATTTATTTAGTTATTGTGACAAAATATTCCAGTAATTAAATCGGATTAATTGTTTACTTCAATGCTGGAGTGCAATTTTTTGTTCTTTTGCATTTTCGAGTATTATTTTATGTATGATACATATATGTTTTTTGCAGTTTCAGTCTTTGGATTGATTAAAATTATTAATGAATGTACGATTTTAAAAGTTTTTATGAGATTAAAAAATAATATTTACAGAGCCAGTGGAAGTTTTCATCTTCGCGCAATGTAAACATGTGAATCATTTGTTTATGCAGATGATTAGGCATGACTCTGATAATTGCTTTTCAAGTTGATGTGGGCAATTCCCTGAGTGGATGACAATTAATTTTAGGACATATTGAAAAATAAATAAAGCGTAATATCTAATTAATGCCATCAATTTTAACAGTTTCTCTTTTCAATCAGGCTATATAAACGTCAATTTATACTCCATACAGTAGTAAAAGTGGCTAAATTTTTCAAAGTTATCTGTTAATCTTTGTCATAGATGAATTATCCAAGTTGTGCATAAAACCACGTACAGTTCACTGCCTGGTGGTAGGAAAAGCTCTGAAAAATACTACGGGCGCCAATGACCACAGTTATTGTCGCGCCTTGAACTAAGAAGAGAAATAAATTAATTTATTATTACTACTTTCCAGTGCTGAAAAAATTCTTAACAAATCTTTAAAAAATATTCTATAAATGACCACGAATTGAATAACTTACAATTAATATAATGAAACAGTTATTTAAGTGTAGATGAGCTTGTTAAAGGCCTTGAGGAAGATGGCCAGAGGGAAGTCTTATGTAGAAAACATTTTCTTGCTACTCTATGATTTAGGTACCATTGGTGACGAAGATCATGAACGTTATAACCTATGGTACCCGAAAAATAGAGGAACAATAAAATGATTTTGTAATGATTTGGCCATGGACGATCTTACTTTCTCTCATTATAAACAATAATTATAGGACATTTGTGGAGCTTAATTTTGTTAATGAACGATTCTAATAATTTATAATTATCGAACCATTATGAATATTCATACAAAAATTATGTAATAATAGTAATTAATTTTTTGAATTGGAAGAGATGCATTATAACAATACGAGTAATCATGTAATAATGCTGCACTGTTCACTGCACAACTTGATAAACTCCATTCAATAAAAAACGGAGAAATGAGATAAATAATGTACTTTTTTTTTTCTTTTTTTTTAAATTCCGCTTATAAATTCTAATAAATTTACTGTTATCATTCAGCGGCTGCTACTGAATTTGAGTAGAATTATTGCAACGACTTACTTAAGCTAATCACAAAGGCTTCAGAAATAAATAATTTATTATTCAATGACTACCAAAAATTGTGCCATTTAATACTGTTCATCTTTATTATTTGGGAAATTTATCATAAATATAAAAAGCTATGACTGAACCAAATGCTTTGACACTTGATATTTCAAAAAAGTGGAGTTAATAGATTTTTTACACAGAACGGCACAATTTTAGGTGCGCAGTAGAATGATTTTAAAAAGTCCATTGTGTTAAAAAAAGATCAGCTCTCAAGGTGATGTTGAGCCGTACGATATCAGCGTCTGCAAAAGAATTCAGTGTGTTTATGGGCCATTTGCGCTCGGTTTCTTTGCTAATCTTAAATTGCTGTTAACTTTGAGCTAACACTGTGGTTACTGAGGCTGGAAAACCCTTAGTAGGGCCAAATCTCTGAAAGGTTAAATAGTCCAGGTTCCTCCTGAAGAAGGGTATTTTGTGTGGTAATATGTTCATTTTAGATTTGATGAAAATTTCCGTCATAACGTTTCTCATTAGACTTATCTTCTGTAAAGATTAAAAAAAGAAATGTATCTAACCTGCCGGTCATTACTGTTTATTGCACTTGCAGAGCAGTTATAATTGACGCAGCGCTAAGTGGAGTTAACACAAGCTTGAAGAGAGGACTATCTCTAATGTGCACCCATCCAGCAAGATGTAGATATACCATGATCCTGCCAGCTCAGCTCCTTCCTCTTTCTTTTATTACCTCCCGCTTCACTATTTACTCCATATTTTTTTAAATTTTATTTCCAAATTAAATAGGTCCGGTTATAATCTGCATTTCAGAAATATTTTTAATTTTACTCGGTGTTTTGAATGAAATTTATTGTCGAAATTTAAATGTTCTTTTCTTACTTTAGCGAGGGATTGGTAAAAATTGATAAAACATACAGTTTTACCAACGTTTCGAAAAATTTATTGCCATCTTCACGGCCTTACTGAAACTCAGGATTTCCGGAAGTTGGCGTAGCATTAGAATTGGTGGTTTTGACTGTTACCTCGCTAAATAATCGTAAGAAATTATTTGAAAATGTGGTTAGGTTGGCAATGCTGGATGATATCTTTGACTTTATCCGTCTTAGCACTCACTCAAGTTTATTGCATCCCTGACCGGTTTCAAACTTTCATTCATAAGTCAGCAAACTCAGTGTGAGACGGAAACTTAAGTGAAGTCGAAATCTTTACACAAAACTCATTAATCTACCTCAGATGGATGAAAATCCGATCAGGGATACAATGGATAAAAGAAAGTATTTGTTTTTACCAATATTCATAATAATTTTTGTTTAGATTAAAATGTCGGTAGTAGTAGTTCGTCAAATGTGGGGTTTTAAAGGTTATGAATGTTTAGACCAATTGTAAAGATTATTCCTTAAAAAGCATTTGGCTTCATCTTCTGTCACGCTAAGTTATATCCTGAAGATTGACTCCACCCTGGAATACTTCGAATCCTTTTTACTAAAACTAATGTGAACAAAGTAAAGTAAATCTAGTAAACACCTAGTTTTTTGGCAGGGTCCAGCTCCAAATTATGTACTGTAGATGAGAGCGTAATCTCATATATTTAACATTTTGCCAATTAAATGATGTAGCTAAACGCTGAACCCGAACCGGGTATCTCGCACTTATCAGTCCAAACTTATAACTAAAACACTAAACTCTCCTAAACAAGTGAGATATTGTCTGTGGTAGAGTAGTTTCTTTTTATGAGAAACACCTTTCGAAAAGCATTACAAAAGTATTGGTTTAAGAATTAACTAACCGTCAATAATCATTTCGTCAGGGATTTTAATTTAGAAATCGGTCTAACAGAGTAAATTCTCTTTTTCTCTTCCTCTGGCTGGACTACATAACACCGCCCTGAGGTCAGCAGTGCGCTAAGAAGTGCAGGCGTCAGTGACTTAGACTTTTTGATCAAATTTCCATACATTTTACGAGTTGTAAATTAAGATTTCAAATTTCCTTAGATTGCACTACTATAATAGTTTTTTTATTTGCAATAATAGCGGTTATTATCATGTTGCCTAACTGTAGAATCAGGAACTCTGTAGATGATGTTGCAGGTACTTTACAGTGTGGACGAAAGCTATTAAGTTGCCTTGCCATTAAGGGAAACATGAACCGTGTTCTTTAAACACATTTCGCCTGAAGCAGAAACCTTTTGCAATGCATGTAATTTGATGTCATTTGAACCTTTTCAAATTGTAATTGTTGTGGCCAAAGATTGTAATAAAATTGTTTACAACTATTTTAGAACAGTTTTTAGGAATTATGTTTTTAGTAAAACGAAACTGTGTTATCGTCTAAATTGTAACAAAGCATGTATAACAGTACTTGTGATTATAAAGGTTATAAAAATCAAATTCTGAAGTCCTGCACACATTCCAGCAACAATCTCAGGTAGTTTAAAGGGAAATCTCTGCTATTTAGAGTCTAAATAAACGCGTTTTTAAACTTTTTCATGCAGATGTACTTTTCTGAAACCATGAGTAAGTTTCATCTAGTTCTACTGAATTGATCCCTGTAGATGGGAGATTTAGAATACATCTTCAGTACTCCCTGCTTGTCGTAAGAGGCGGCTAAAAGTGTACACCCTACACCTAAAGGCATACACATTTACAGCCATACTGACATTACGTATACACACCTACATAAACCATTAAAAAATATCGGGACGGGACCTGTGCCTCACGGAACCGCAGCCAAAGGAGGCTTATTGTACCTTACATAAACCTTTAAGGCATTCACAGTATACATCCTAGGGCTTCCTTCCCTAGGCAATAGCCCCTGATGAGCAAGTCTGGAGGTTACTAAGAGCCTCCGCCAGACTAGAGCGCTGAGGGCAAAGCACCAGCACGCCTTAAATTTTTCATGAATACGAGACATCAAAGATTAGAAAACAATCACGGATTGACACCTGGCAACGTGTCAACCCGGAAACGTCTTACTGACTTAAAAATTGATAAATAACTTTGACTTAAATTGTTTGTTTGCTTATTATTGCTGTATAAAGAAGCACTCTATTAGTTATCGTAGGCCGTTTTTTAAATTCTATATAGAAATTTGCGATACGGAGTCATCTACTAGAAGTATTCTTTTCGAATTGCGAATTATTGTTCTGAACTTATGAAGTATAACATAATTCACCTAATTTTGTGAGAGGAGGCAAAAATCAGTGAACTTTGATTTGTAAAAATGGAATACAAGTCTTTCATTGCAATTGTGATACAAATGTTTAACCAAAAGTGAAAGATAAAACATAAAAATTAAATAAAGTAAAATGGGATGTAGAGGCAGTGGAAGAGGATGTGGCTGAGTTGAATCATCAAGCGAGAACGTGTCAACGTCTAAAATATAAATGAGTTTTGCTACTAAAGTTTATCATAACTTTTTGGTGAGAGGACTGTAGTCGACTGGAGCGATGTTTCTGCGATCTATTAGCGAACATAACAAGGAGAACATTTTTTTTCATTTAACTCTTTTCAAACTGACTTTGTTATTTTGTTACTCTATTACTGGCTTACATTCTCCTGTTTTAGAGCTGTGGCACACATTTATTTGATTGTTCGGTTTTATGTTTACTTTTAGAACTGGCTTTTATTGTGTAGTTACACCTACATTGTGCGGCAACGTTGTCGAGGAAATAGATATAGTTCTAAGAGAAGGGCATCAATATTATCTACTGTTTCCCATCTGGTGGGAGCCTCGAAGGGCGGTCCCCTTTATTGTTAACATTAACTAATTAGTTAGTTTGAGACTTGCCCATATTTATGGGCTTACAATAGTGACGATTCTAAAAATAAATCAGTTCTAACAATTCATCGTTTCTACAAATTCAGTCGATATATTGATCCAAATCTCGATACTATAAATCCGCAATATTTAATTGCTAAAAATCACGAAGCAGATTCACCTATTGTTATCTATTCTCTCCTGTTCACATGTTGTTAACTCTTCTAAATAATTACTAAAGTTGCATGATAATCCATTAGTTTATTCTTTCTAATTACTATAAAAGATTTATGTTGCTTTATGAAGTATTTTTTATAGATTTTCTTGGAGAAAATTGCTCCATTAAAATGCATAACTTTGCACCCACACTGCACAAGATCATCACTCTTACAGGAAAATGGAATGCACAGAGTTCTTTAGGGTGAGGGGGCCGTTGCACTTTACTGTACCTACGAGATTCTTTAATGCAATTGAAGGCTCATAAAACTAAGAAGATTGGAAAAGTTGAAGTTATCAGGGAAATAGAGAAGTATAGAAGTGAATTAGTGAGAGGAGAATTTCAAGTAATCTGATCTGAAGAGACACGATATTCTCTTACATTCTCTTTATGATTCTCAAAGTTTTGGCTTACAATAAGCAGTAAGAGCATTTCAGAGGTAAGTCTAAATGATGAGAAAAAGGCTCCTGGCGCCAGTGACTTCAGATTTTGATGAAGTCCATCTTCAGCAGTTGTTTGTGGAAGGTTTCCTTGTGTTAACCGATTCATTCAGAGGCTATATGAGGAACTGGAGGCTGACCCTCTTTTGGGCCTGCCTTCGGAAATTATGACCCCCCAAGTATAGCTCGACAAGCCTTTCAAAGTCTGTATTTGGGACCGGGAGGCTTGGAGATGCGGTCCTCCAGTTGTGGGGGACTCAATGTGGTACACGGACGGCTCCAGAACAGAGAAAGGAATGGGAGCGGGAGTGCACGGGATGAAGCCGAAATGTAGGTTTTCGGTTAGCCTAGGAAAACTGGCTACCGTTTTTCAGGCTGAGCTAGTTGCAATTAGGTTCTGTGCTGCCGATATTGTAGCACGAGGAATAACTAATTCTAAGGTCGTAATTTTCTTGGACAGCCAGGCGGCTCTGCGAGCTATCGGTTCATACCAGGTCAATTCAAGACTAGTAAGGGACTGTCTGGGTGCCCTGAAGGAAATTAGTGACGAAAATAAGGTCTTTCTAGTGTGGGTGACTGGTCATTCAGGACACAAGGGAAACGAAGCGGCAGATTTATTGGCCAGAGAAGGCCCTGCAGGACACTTCGTTCGCCCGGAGCCCTATTTTGGGGTCTCCAAGTACCTTAAGACTGTGGCCATTAAACTATGGGTGCAGACTAGGTCTCAGGAGTGGTGCCTTGCCACAACAGGGCAGAGACAGGCGAAGGAGTTCATAACGGGCTATTCACCAAGGATGACTGCAGAATTAATTCGTCAAGGCCGTGGGGCTATAAGGATAATTTTAGGCCTATTAACCGGCAGGCTTAGAAAACACATGCATCGCATGGACCTGGCAGATGATAGCCTTTGTAGGTTCTGTCAGGAAGAGGAGTAAACGGCACTGCACGTGTTGTGTCAATGTCAGAGGTTTGTCTGGGGCTAACGATGTTACTTCTCGGGGAGGAAAAACCAAGGTCCTGTGAGCTTTACCCAGGAGTCGCTCTCCAGAATTAAGAGTCTGATTAAACGGAAGAGTCTGGAGGGCGAGCTCTAAAGTTGGGGGGGGCCACAATAGATCCAAAGGGGTCGCAGTGGCGTAGGTCTTAAGAGCCGCCCTATTAGAATCTTATCTAACCGACTCATCATGATCGTCATTGGACTGAATTCTCAATTGGACAATTCTCACACGAAATTTTGTTTTCCTTATTATAATTTTATTTTTATTTTTTATTATACTTAAAAAATGTATTTATAATGTTATTTAATTTTTTTTTTCTTTAAAATATGCTGGCTTTGATTAAAATGAAGGACTTCCCTTCCAAATGTTTCACTGTAGTATTGAAAACGTGATACATAAAAAACAGAGATCACAAATCAATGTGTCTGATTTTGGGAAATAAAAAATTGTCCTTACCTAGCTAGTAATTTTTATCGCAACGGCATAAAGGTAGGTAATTTGATTAATTCTCAATCCCCAAAGAATTCTAATAGGAAAATATACATATTTCCAAACGAGTGCCCAAACGCAATCGGTGATACCCTAGAGAGCTCATCTACCTTCCAAATATAATTGCATTCAGTTGGTAAATTTTAGCATTAAAATATTTGAGTCAGGTTACACCAGAATATACAGTTAGTGCACATTCTATTATTGCTGTTACTAAACTGGCTGGGCCGATTTTTGGTTTCAAGTTTCCACTGTTTTGTGGTCCCCCGAGTCAGAATAAGAGGTTTGTGCTAATCTTTCTTTGCTTGAGTTTGAATTTAGTCAATCATTCAGTAACGGAAATCAACGAATGTTCAAATTTGACAATATTTAGGTTTCAACCCTACAATTTTAATATTTATTTTTATTCTTTCTTAGAATAAACTCTGTTATTATTATTTAGACATGATGCCTCCAAGAGATATGCTGAGGATTTTGAAAAAAGCGACCAACCGGTAGTGTCAGTTTAAATTTTCTGTTTTAGAGATTCTCTTCCATGTGGCTACCACGATTTTCTTTTAACTTGGCGTACTCATTGCACTCTCATATATTTGTTGCATTAATTTTCTTTTTCTAATTATTTATTTAGAAATTTTTCAAACTGTACCAAAATACAAGATGTAAATAAAATGAGAGAGTATTGCTGGATGATTAGGAATGGGCCGATCTTATTGTGAATCTACAGTAAATTGTCAATTTAAGCGGCTTAGGTGCCTGTATGTTTGCTCAATGCGATATTCTGGGATTAGTCTTTAAGTTACAATATCAGATATTCTAGTTACATTCTCCATTATTATGTGGTTAAACTGAACTGTACATGTTACAGTCTGTCGATGACAGCTTCGGCGCATTGACCTGGTATAGAATACTGTCGACTTCTTTCTCTCTTTTTGCCATTATCATTCCTTTTATATTTCTTTTCTCTGGTTTGAAGAATATTATTAATTGCTGTGTTATTCCTTGTAAATGGAAGATTTCAATCGCACAAATTTTAGATTTCAATTTTTCACCGGAATCACCAAATTTAAGATCTCCTGATCATGAAAACGATTGTGAGATTGGTGTATAATCAGCATAACTAGAAAGCAAGGGAATTAAAGAAAATTCAAATTTGATATTTGGTTTATATCAGCGTTTCCCAACCTTTTTCGGCTCGCGAACCACTTGGTAGTACATCATGCTAAATTGTACACTTCGTAAAAATGATATTTCACGAAATACATTGTTTTTCCGAGTGCGCTATTTTACTATTATCACCTTTATTTGTATAGAGATATAATGTATCTGTTCACTTCATAAACATTGTAAGGTGTAAACTCTTAGTTTTAAAACTTTTTAAAAATTAAATTTAATGTTGCTCGGATAGAGCTTACTCATTACAATCACTTTCTTTAAGCAGATTTTTACATAGTTATCATTTAAGTTACATGATAATTCTATTAAATTTTATTTATCTTTTATTGATAATGTTGTGGCTTTTCCTAAATTTTCTTTATAGAAAGGGTTTGAAATCATTTGTGTTTTCGGGTTTTGGGAAAGTACTCCATGAAAGACAATTTTAATCCCGTTAAATGTGCTATTATATTTTCTCGTATATCTCGAGACAGACTAACCTCATTACAGTACATATTAACAACTTTACTGTATAATATTTAATTAAAATAGTTTTTATGAATTATAGGAAAAAACGTTTGTATGATATTTTTATGATTTAATTTTTTGTGTCCGCCATTATTGATTATTTTTCGCGTACCACCAACCAGGAACTTGCGTACGCGTACCACAGGTTGTGAAACGCTGGTTTAGATGCTAGGGCGAGGTTGTACTAGAATGTAGAAAAACAGGCAAACGGGAGGGATCTTGATTTGGAATTTTCTTCTTTGAATGGATAGAATTATTGACTACTATAATTACTATAATTTTATTTGAAACATTTCCTAATAGTTCATTTAAAGTCATTTTTAGAAGAAGAAGGAAGTTTCCTTTTATTGTTAGGTACTGAAATATAGTTTTCAGTATTTCCCAATTTTTACGAAAATGGTAGGCCTAAGTTATTTACACACTTACTTAGGACTTAGGTCCACCCACTTATTGTTATTTGTAACGTTTTTTTCATGAAGCTTTATTTAAAAGAGATTCCAAGGAAGTGATAAAGTTAAGTTCTCAAATAGACTTTTCAATGTACAGTTTTTTTGAGGCTTTGTAATTGGTCGCGAAAGCGTCTCAGTGACACAGGTATAACGTAATTATGACATTGATTCAGGAAATATTCTAGTGCGGTTGAAGGTGTAGCAGGGCTTTTAGAGCTCCTACTATAAAATCATTTTATTCTCGCAACAAGTTATTTGTTTAAAGAAAATACAATGGCATAAACAGTAAGTAAACAACAGTCCGGTGGCTGTTCCACCGGATTGATTTCTTCGCAATAGGAACTAGTAATTTCAGAAATCATTTAACGGTGCTTCTCTAGCTAATAGGGTAAGCCGCGATTACAGTTACAATTTTGGGCGATCTGCACAGATCGGTCATCGGAAGTGATAAGCGAATGCGTCCAAACCCTGTTTATAGCATTATCAACAGTAATTTAACAATAGAAGTTTGGCACATCTACCAGCGTTAAGAAAGGTTTTGGTTTGACCTACTACGCTGATGATTTTCAGATTTACCTATCCTTTTCCCCGTCGGATCTGTTTGAAGCTGTGTTTAAGCTACAAGAAGACCTCAATAATATCTCAGCTTGGGCCAAGAACAATAAGCTTACTCTGAATGTAGAAAAGACCAAAGCAATTGTTATTGGCTCCAACTCGCTTCTTAAAACATTGGCTCCTCTTCCTAATCTTTTCCTCTATAATATCCCAATGTAATATTGCTCCTCAGTGAAGAAGAACCTCAGTATCACTTTTGACCAAAACCTATCCTGGAAAAACCATGTTTCCCAAATCTCTCGCCGCTCCATCCACATCCTAAAGCAGTTTAATAGTTCCCGTCACCTTTTTCCGATTAAGACCCGGCAATTCCTAGTTTCCTCTTTTATTTTCACCCATTTCGACTATAGTTTCTTAGTGTATGGCGGTCTTTCTGGTGATATTGAAACTAAGCTCAAGCGTCTCATGAAATGCCTCATAAGATTTATTTTCAGCATTTCCAGAGACTTTCGCATTTCGCACTGCTACGAGAGTTGAAGTATTCTTTGGCTTCATTCCTTTTCCAAGTCATCCAATCTTAAACGTCGTCTTATATTTTCCACCTCTTCAAGTTCAAATCTTCAATCCATTCCCGTAATACCCTCACACCGTACTTCATCCTTTGACAAATCCTTCCTAATACACGCTACCTCTTTCTGGAACTATCTGTCATCTGTCCACCTTGCTCCTACCCTTTCCATCTTTAAATCCCTTCTGTCCAATTATCTCTTTTCTATCCAGCTTTCTCCGAAATTATAATTGTATTCATTTATTTCCTTAATTTTAATTCTTATTTTTGTAAATGCTTGCTTATTTTTATTTATAAATATCTAAAATACAGGCCAAACTAATAGGGCCTCCTACTGTACATGTTTTTATTCTTAGAGGACTATAGTCCCAGGATAATAAATTTATTTTTTATTTTACTATAATCCAGCTTCCTTTTCTCTCTATTTAAGACAAGCTCTAACCCTACCGTAGCGTTCGCTGTCGAACTGCGCTGGAGATAGCCAACAAGAAGGCAGCGAACGTAGGAGTTAAAAAAAACACATTCCAGCGGATCTATCGCTCGAAGCCAGATTCTTTGCTTTATTCCCTTCCATCTTCCTAAATTATCATCATTCATTTTAGTCTGTCATCATTCATCATTCGTTCAGCTCGGCATTGTCCTGTAGTATAAATATAAGTCTAGCTGGAACATCGATGTGTTCTACAGTTTACAATGTAATTTTAATCCTATTTACCTTAATTTCTTTTTCTGTTCTCTTCCATAGAGTGTTCTCCTTCGAGAAGATGAAAAATGAATCGATAATTCAATGGGTGCACTGATATTATATTATATTCAGTTCTAAGTAATGGAGGCAATGCGAAATATTACAGGAGCCATTTTCTGAATTCGACTATTTACTGTTTCTTATTTTAAGTTTTGGGTTTTTTGAGTGTCAGCGTCTTCGTGTGTAATTTGATGATTAACTTGGGATGCCATCAGAGGATGCCAAAAGTCGTAATTGTTCAACCAGAAGTATGGCTTTACTAAAAAGATAGGATTTTCTCAAAAATGGCTCTTAGGATTTTATTTCAATTTAGTGTGTTCATTTTGCATACCTAGATTTTATTTTTAAACTTTCTTATTTTTATTTGAAATTTAGACTTTCCTCTAGAAAGTCAATATTGCTTTTTGTACAGTTCGGCACCAACACAAATTAGATTAAATACAGCTGATCAGATGTGCCACATTACCAAATAGAATTGCCCGTATTTTAAGATATATTTGCAAATGGTTTCTCCCATTTAATTTAAACACTGTACAGTGATTGCAAACCCTTAAATCTACAACTTTTACTGGAAATATTTTCCTGCAAATTCAATTGAAGGTTCTTATTAAGAGTTTGGGGAGAATTAGATCTGATGTGATGAGAATTAGGTATGGCTGAAATGTGTTTTTTTTTTTTTTTTTTGTAGAGAATTTGAGAATTGGATCTTTGAGACAGCAGGTCGTGTGAGTGTCCATACCAGATATTTATTCCTGTGTTCATGTGTTTTATTCTTTGTAAACACCGTTGGGTGCTAATTAAAAACAAAAAATAATAACTGCAATGCGGATCTTTCTCTTGCTTTGCCTAGGTGACACTTTGATATGATCCGCGTCACTTATCCCTCCCTCGCATCCTGCTCCCATTTAAAGAAAAACAAGTCCACCTTTCCTCGTCCTATTCATGGAGTTCGCTTTCATTTTTCTTTCAGTCATGAAAGAAACAGCTGTCCCTTGTCTCACTGTTCTTGCTATTCTTTCAACTCACTGGCTTGCTTTTCTCTTTCAGAGTCAACGCCAAGGTTTATTGTCTTGCGAACCGGCTCGATACATAAAATCTGGGGGTCTATACTAGTTCAATTCGTATTTACGAATCTCTTACATTCAATGAAAAAGAGTATTTTGATCGTTTTAAATGTTCAAATTGGAGTTTCCATCTGAAATTCATTCATTAGAGTCCCCAATAGTAACTTTTATACAATATTTTGATGCAATATGATGCAGTAGAATGTTTTGATACGAGTATTTGTCAAAAACAAGTAAACTTAAATAAATCCCAGATCATGATCTGGAGGAGGGCAGAGGCAAGATTGAAAAAAAATGATAAGTGGTTCTTTGAGGGAGACAGACTACAGTGTGTTAATTCTTATAAATATTTAGGTATTATCGTTAATCCATCATTCAATTTCAAACTAAATAGTAAAGAAAAGGTAGCTAAAGCTAAATCTGCTGTTAATAGTGTTAATAGGCGTAAACTAATAATGAATAAAAATATCGCATTAGATAACAAAATTAAAGTTTTTAATAGTGCAATAAGAGCAGTATTATGCTATAGCGCACAGGTTTGGGGCTACTTAAATTTACAAGAAGTAGAGAAGCTGCAGAAATACGTACTTCATAAAGAGGTTATTTTATCTGCCTCCAAACACACCCGTCCTATACCTGGAAACTTCCATCCCACCATTGTATGGCTACACTCTTAAAATGCACATAGACTATGTCCGTAAAGTACTAAATCAACCACCAAACAGACTCACTAATTTTTTAACCAATGTAATAATTGGAAAAGGGTATATCCTGAAAAAATCCTGGTACAAGCACATTATAGATTTAGGTAATCAGCTTCAAATAGAAATTAACAAAGAAATTCTAAAAAAATTCCATCCTGAAAACCTAATAAATAAACTTGAATTAAATAACTAAATGGAAATGCTAACTAGAGTTGATAAAAATGAATTTCATAAATTATATTCAAAACTAGATCCGCAGCAGGCAGAATTCTATATCCACAATAATACGTACAATAAATCTATATACTAGTGAATCTCTCATATTAAAAGCTAGAGGCGAACTGTTAGACTTGAACTACCAACCATGGAGTAAGAATAGGGTGTTTACGTGTTCCTTGTGCAACCTAAATGTCCCTGAAGATACTGTTCACTTCCTAGGAATATGCCCAATTCTAGGGGAATATAGAAAGGCATATTTTGGTAAAATAAAATTAAATCAAGAGGAGGTGGTTAACTTATTAAATGGTACCAACTGGACAACACTCGCTAAATACTTAAACACAATTATAAAATAAATTAGGCAACTGGACAGACGGCAAAAGCCATTGTCTTGTACGCTTTTTTTGTATAAATCCAGGTGTATTTATGTACTTTGTAAATTAAAGCATTTGTTCATTCATATTTGTCAATGGGAAGTTGGCATTACTGAAGGATTGTCTCCATTTTCTTGGAAAGGGCTTGAACGGAAGTTCCTTAAAAGATGTAAATTATAACCAGATTAATACCTACCAAATTTATAATTGATCAATTTTTTCAGGAAATTCTTAGTTTAAATTCCCTTCCGGAAATACTGTTTTACTGAGTAGTAACTGATTTTTGTTTTTTATAGTTTTTCTCTAAAATGGGTTATAAGATTCTTGATATTTCGTATTTACATTTCACGCATGCACTACCATAACTTTTAGTTATGTTATGTGCGAACTTAAAGTACTTGTAACTTTTATTTCTGTAATGTTTCCAGGTGAATTCATTTTTGAGTAGTTCTAGGAGAGACTTCTCTCTATAAATTTCAACGTACGGCTTTAGAAACGAATATTCTCTGTGAGTAACAGTTAGATAAGATTTTGAAGTTTCGAGTTTGAATGGGATGTTTCAGTTAGAACTTCGAGGAAATCGTGTGAGTGTACCATATTTTATTTTCTGATTTAAACATTTGGTAAAATGTCTACCATTATTTAGGTTGCTGTGCACTTTCTGAATTATTTGTTATTTAAATATAACTATATCTGTTAAGGACCAACATTTACACTGTTTAACAGAATATAATAACTGAATATTTTAAAATAAGCAGAATGTCCTAATGTTACTTTGAATATATTTTGTCAACTTGTAAAAAGCCATTTTAATTTATTCATGCTTATCGCTGGAGTAAGTGGAAGCTTTAACAGATGATGATTGTAGCTGTCGGATAAAGAAGGCTGTGCAGGAGATAATAGCTAAGTCACAGGAGCTTTGCGATGGCATTGTTGCGGCCCCCCTCTCCTTGCCGCTTCGGCTTCACCTTGATTAATGTTTCTTATTATTCACTTCATTTCCCACAATCAGTGTTACCACTACCACCAAAACGGATTTCTTTACTTAATACCAGAAGACATCACTGTTTACTGTTGTAGAGTTTCAACCCTATTATATTTAAAATGTTTATTCTAAGGCTGGCACAGAAATTAACTTCATCAGAAGTTTATCAATTTATTCCATCTGCGTGGTGAATTCGAACTAGATTTCCTTAGCCTTGTAAATTAGATCCATACAAAAATTAATTAGTTTCTGTTTCTTTACAAACCACATTTTACGCTTCTTTTATTGTCCTTCCTGTAGTCAACAGATAATGACTGTCTAAACTTCGGAGAGGGGGAACATGAAAGTCATAGTTTGGTTAATGCGAATTGGATTCTTTCTTACGAGCTTGATTTTCTAGTCTATTCCTAGGATATACGTTGTAGAGTTGTGTGGGGTTCAGCCAAACCTACAAACTTATGGACTGTACAGAAATTTCAATCAAAACTACTCCCGACAGATAGCTGACGGTCCTTTCTACGCGACTAACCTTACTCTTCATTGCGATCTCAACATCACATTCGTACAACTTGTCAAGATTAAGTATTGCAAGTTTCATACTGCTCTTATTGCTCTAATCCTCTCGTCTCCGACATTTCTGACACTTCGCCACGCTGACTGAATTGTCAATGGCCCTGAGATTTCCTTGAGGTCTGAAGACCTTCATTATTATGGCCGATATCCTCCTATAGACAGTGCTGGGTAGTTTCTTATCATCACCATCAAATTTTGCTTGTTATATATATTTATGGGCGGATTTTAAATTGCTCAATAAATTAAAAAAAAAAATCGTATCAGCGTTAAATATCGTAACCTTACGAATAAGAACAAAAGCTCCGCACTTATTACACACAATGTTTTGCCTTCCGGTGAGAAAGAAACAAAAAATACTGTTATTTAAAGTACAATCCTAACTAGAAATAAAGTAAACAATGCTTACTAAGTAACAAAAAGTTTCTATAACAAAGCGATATTATTAAATTGTTATGTCATCTCTCATCTACTTAAAATAAGAAAAAAGTAACGCACCAAATTGCTCAATGTAACATATTTTTTAGTTTTACAAACAGCTAAGGTTAGGTAAACTAAATAGTTTCTTTGTTTCATCTGATGTACGAGGGTCGTTTGAAAAGTCCGTGCAAAGTCAGAGAGATAGCACTACTGGCGCGTATCGAGGTTATGTTTAGTTAGTAGCATCTCTTGGAAGAACACACACCAAGTTTCAGCCAGATCGGTCTATTTCTTTGTGTTTGACATTCGTTTGAATCGAGGAAGTCGAGTGATTTTCAAAAAATGGACGAAAAAGAATTTTGTGTGTTGATTAAACCTTTATGAAAGGCAAAACGCCTCAGGAGACTAAAGAGAAGCTTGATAAACATTATGGTGACTCTGCACCTTCGATTAGAACAGTTTATAAGTGGTTTCAAAATTTTCGGAGTGGCCATATGGGCACAAGTGACGCTGAACGTTTTGGACGCCCTACTCCAGAAATCATTGATAAAATCCATGATATGGTGATGGATGACAGAAGAGTGAAGGTGCGTGAGATTGCTAGTGCTGTGGGCATCTCGAATGAACGGGTACATAATATTTTGCATCAACATTTGGACATGACAAAGCTATCCGCATGATGGGTGCCGCGATTGCTCACGCTTGACCAAAAACGAAATCGTGTGAAGTGTTGCAAGGACGGTTTGCAGCTGTTCCAGAAGAATCCGCAGGACTTTAAGCGTCGTTTCGTCACTGTGGATGAAACATGGATACATCACTACACTCCTGAGACCAAAGAACAATCTAAACAATGGGTTACCAAGGGGGAATCTGGGCCAAAAAAGGCGAAGACCGTTCCTTCGGCCGGAAAGATTATGGCGACTGTCTTTTGGGATTCGCAAAGAATAATCCTCATCGACTATCTGGAAAAGGGTAAAACTATTACAGGTGCATATTATTCATCGTTATTGGACCGTTTGAAAACCGAGCTGCAATTGGCCCACAAAAAAGTCCTTTTCCATCACGACAACACACCAGCTCACACCTCAGCAGTTGTGGTCGCAAAATTAATGAAAATAGGGTTCCAACTCGTTTCACATCCCCCCTATTCTCCAGACTTGGCTCCCTCAGACTACTATTTGTTCCCCAATATGAAGAAATGGCTGGCGGGAAAAAGATTTTATTCAAACGAGGAGGTGATTGCAGAAACGAATGGCTATTTTTCAGACTTGGACAAATCCTATTATTCGGAATGGATCAACAAACTAGAGCAGCGTTGGACGAAGTGTATAAGCCTAAAAGGAGACTATGTTGAAAAATAAAAAAGGTTTACCCCAAAAAATTAAGTAGTTTTTATTTTTGCACGGACTTTTCAAACGACCCTCGTATGGTATACAAAGTGTACGAGTATGTTACAGTGGTGTTGGCACTATATACTATTGAGTATATTACATGTTGAACAAAATATTATAATAATTGTAGATTAAACAGAGAATAGAATAAAAGAATAGAACATAAATTGATAGAAGTAAAGAATTCGAACAAGAATACAGAGAGAGAGGAAGGACAATGGTAATTTCTGTTTGAGAAAAAAAATAAAATAAATAAATGAGTAAAAATTAGATACAATTGTAAAAACAGAGAAATATCTTGTAATTAAATGGGAGGGAAGAAAGTAAATTTAGAAATATAAAAACATAGAGGAGTACAAAGAGACAAATAAGAGTTAGTATCAAAAATTATAGTACAAATCTGTCATTACGAATAATTAGTAAGTCTCGAAACAAAATAATAAAGTGTTATTCATCTAATAAGAAACTGCGCAACTTCATAGCTTTTGTTGTTCATTCTTTTTGGTGACTGATTCATAGTTTCAATGGGATTGAAAAAATAACTGCCATTTCAGTCTAGAAAAATTTATTTTGCCAAGCTTTCGACCTAGGGACCAGGTCATCTTCAGTTTAGAAAGTAATACTATTACATTTCAGGGTTGGTGTGTCTTCTGTCTTGTCTGTTCATGGACTCCAGTCTGGAAGACATGAACAAACAAGACAGAAGACACACCAACCCTGAAATGTAATAGTATTACTTTCTAAACTAGCCCTGAAGATGACCTAGTCCCTAGGTCGAAAGCTCGGCAAAATAAATTTTTCTAGACTGAAATGGCAGTTATTTTTTCAATCCCATTCATAGCTTTTGCTATTAAGTTGTACGTATCATACCTTAAATATGAGCTTTATTATTAAACAAGAATATATTGTCCAAAGAAGCTTCTGAATATCTGGATAAATATTTGTCTCTATATCCCTTATAATAAGGGCACTCAAAAAATATATGTTTAAGAGATTCTTCCTTCATTTTAGAAAATTTACCTGGCATCGAGGTCACCATGATCACTAAGAAGATTCTTCTAGAATGAGGTCTTTCCATTGCTTTTATTATGAATCAAGAAATACCCAATTTTTGTGTGTACTTATGTATAAATAAATTGGCCGTATTGAAGCATTTAAATTTAAATATATTTTTTATTCAATAAGCGTGAGATAAGTGATCATTCACTTGATTTTTCTTGATTATTTTAACTATTCTAAGCAAGTTATATAGTATTTTATTGTTGAAATCAGTGATTTTAATAGATGGAAACGTACTTAATCGACCATTCTAGCATTTGTTTATGGGAATTTTTAATTAGTTTTAATGTAATGAAACTTTATCTCTTATACGCGATAGCCAATAATATGCGATTGACTTCCTAATGCTAGCGAAACACTGGTACGCGACTTGTAGAAAATAAAAATCACTTAATGCAATTTTATGAATGTAGTCATTCCTTCAGTTTTAGGTAAAGTCATTTTAACATTGGTTTTATTATTTTCTTTTATTACTTAGTTAAACCATTAACGTACAGTTCATGGGCCATAAAAATGTAATTTATTATTTTGTAGAATATACGTGTTTTTAGATTAACGATGCCTGAAATAAAGTATTTTCTATTTTTATTTATCGTGTGCAGAATCTTAGGCTTTGAAGGAGATCTCTCTTCATGTTATTTTCTTACTAAACAATAACTAGCGCATGTGTGATCGAATGTTGAAGTTTTAATTAATTTTTGTTAAATTTATAAAAAGCAGAACAGGACGAATGCAGATTAGAAGCAACAGTATTTTGCAGAGATAATTGGGTATTTGACAATGTAAAATTCATAAAACTTATTTCATAACCGTTGATGAACTAAATGAATATAAATCTTTGTTTTATTCACGATGTAACCTTCTTTTCAAGCACTTCAAGTAGTATGATGCATTGTTCATGTCTAATTTCGAATCTGTCCGAACTACGAGGGTCGTTTGAAAAGTCCGTGCAAAGTCAGAGAGATAGCACCACTGGCGCGTATCGAGGTTATGTTTAGTTAGTAGCATCTCTTGGAAGAACACACACCAAGTTTCAGCCAGATCGGTCTATTTCTTTGTGTTTGGCATTCGTTTGAATCGAGGAAGTCGAGTGATTTTCAAAAAATGGACGAAAAAGAATTTCGTGTGTTGATTAAACACTACTTTATGAAAGGCAAAACGCCTGAGGAGACTAAAGAGAAGCTTGATAAACATTATGGTGACTCTGCACCTTCGATTAGAACAGTTTATAAGTGGTTTCAAAATTTTCGGAGTGGCCATATGGGCACAAGTGACGCTGAACGTTCTGGACGCCCTGTTGAGGTTACTACTCCAGAAATCATTGATAAAATCCATGATATGGTAATGGATGACAGAAGAGTGAAGGTGCGTGAGATTGCTAGTGCTGTGGGCATCTCGAATGAACGGGTACATAATATTTTGCATCAACATTTGGACATGACAAAGCTATCCGCAAGATGGGTGCCGTGATTGCTCACGCTTGACCAAAAACGAAATCGTGTGAAGTGTTGCAAGGACGGTTTGCAGCTGTTCCAGAAGAATCCGCAGGACTTTAAGCGTGGTTTCGTCACTGTGGATGAAACATGGATACATCACTACACTCCTGAGACCAAAGAACAATCTAAACAATGGGTTACCAAGGGGGAATCTGCGCCAAAAAAGGCGAAGACCGTTCCTTCGGCCGGAAAGATTATGGCGACTGTCTTTTGGGATTCGCAAGGAATAATCCTCATCGACTATCTGGAAAAGGGTAAAACTATTACAGGTGCATATTATTCATCGTTATTGGACCGTTTGAAAACCGAGCTGCAATAGGCCCACAAAAAAGTCCTTTTCCATCACGACAACGCACCAGCTCACACTTCAGCAGTTGTGGTCGCAAAATTAATGGAAATAGGGTTCCAACTCGTTTCACATCCCCCCTATTCTCCAGACTTGGCTCCCTTGGACTACTATTTGTTCCCCAATATGAAGAAATGGCTGGCGGGAAAAAGATTTTATTCAAAGGAGGAGGTGATTGCAGAAACGAATGGCTATTTTTCAGACTTGGACAAATCCTATTATTCGGAAGGGATCAACAAACTAGAGCAGCGTTGGACGAAGTGTATAAGCCTAAAAGGAGACTATGTTGAAAAATAAAAAAGGTTTACCCCTAAAAATTAAGTAGTTTTTATTTTTGCACGCACTTTTCAAACGACCCTCGTACTTTCGTGTCAAACTGCGTCATAGTTAGCCACTGAATCTAAGTATAGTCTTAATCTAATACAGTGATTTTCAACTACGGAGATTCATGAAGTGTGCCACCACAACTCCCTAGATAACGCCAGAAAAGTAACCGTAAGTTAGTTGGACTTATAAATCTGGATCACGAAATGCGAGGGGCGTTATTCTTTTTACGCCCAAATATAAAAGAAACACCAAATTCAAATTGCTTATTAAATATGTAATAGGTATCAATAAATAAAAGTTTTTGTTAACTGTGGAATAGGAGTTCATTAAATATTAAATTGAAAAATTATCATGCTACGTATGTCGTTTTTTCAAATTATATTATAAGTACCAATCAATTAAACAAGTTAAATTCTTTTAAATTTATCTTATTTTAATTTTAATATGGCTCTGATTTTTTTTTTATTATTATTAAAAGTGTGCCGCGACAAGAAAAAGGTTGAGAATCACTGGTCTAATGAAATTACACAAATCTAAATTTCGTATTATTTTAATATTGGTTTTGTAAGGAATGGGTCCAGCGCAGAAGTAAACTGGGGAGAAGCTGTATTATTATTAATAAATTTAAATTTCAAATATTTGTTGTCAGGAAATCAATAAAAACCTGCGTACGTGAATCCAACTCTTACAATTATTCATGATTGAAAAGAAGGTATGTAAAGCAATTCTGTTCTTCCCTTCAGGCAAATCAAGCAGCTTAATTACGCAAGCAAGATTGAACGTAGTGCTTTGATTATCCTATTTAATAGAAGCATTCTTTGGTCTGTCAAAATAAATATAATGGCAGTTGTTTTTGCAGTTCTTGTTACTGTCAGTTCAGAAAGTCTTTCAATACTCTTCCATTTAAGGATTATATAACTCATTTAACATGTTCCTAAAGATCGGTCTCTTCAGTTACTGTCGATTCAAAATAATATTGAAAGCTGGATAAAACATTTGTACAATTTGGCAGTGCCCGTAAACTGTATTGGTATGTAATGGAACGGAACAGCTATAAAGATATTTGATTCTGGTACAAGAATCTGTTGTCTAGGGTTTGGTGTGCAACTATACTTACTTGAGCAACAGAAGGATTCTTTCAGGTACATGCTCCATTACATCTTCATGGAAGTTTTTCCGTCTGTAATTTAGTTCCCATACTTTGCGTTCTCCCTGAACGTAAACACTACTTTTTGGCATTTTCCACTGTGTATAGATAAGTGATTTCGCTTACAAGTAGATTTCTTGTAAGGATTGTGGTACAGAGGCTAGTGAGCTGGACGTCCTAAGCGGCCAGGACACCTCACACGACTATGGTAACTTTAATAGTAAGGTATGTTTGCTAGTCACCACAGTCCGCGAAATCTAATTAGGTGGTTAGACGTAAAGTTGAACGGTAAGAGGAAATATGTTACTAAACAGCAGGGGATTGAATAATTGAACTCTTCAAAAGGAAAGCAAATTTGATGTACTACTTAAAAGATTCAAAATATCGTGCATAAGTTAAACTTCCCTCACATCAGGACAAATCCGACAGACGTTTATAATAGATGTGATGGATTTAGAATTAGAATGGCGTGTGATGGATTTGGAAGTTAAAATCTTCATATACTGATGAATTATCTTATTTTGATTGATGGAAAACAGCCATCAATAAGCGAAACAGTGTGTTTTAGCGAATAGATCAACAATATGAAGGATAAAACTGAATATTTACATTAATAATTTAACTTCTGTAGTTCATATTTTGTTAAATGTAGGTTTTAATTGAGTATCGTTTCTTTCGGCTTTTTGTTTACATAACCTGGAATTGAAAGTGCTCTTAGCACTTTCTTTTATTTGACAGACTTTCTTGAACTTGGCATCATTACTAAATATGTATCTAGCCTCTCTTGTGCAGTGTCCAATAATATTGGCTATTGGGGACGGTGTATTAAAGTGGAAAAAATGAATATTAAGTGCTATGTATTGATTTTTATTTCTTTGTTTTAAAACGAAGAAATATCTAAGGTCCTTTAAATAAGAATCTTCAACTCGCAGAAAGCCAACTGCTCACTGAACTGAGATATATTTGACTTTAACGCAGAATTTTATATCTATTTCTTTTTATTCAGTTCACATTGAATAAGAATTTTATTGGTCAATAATCAGAAAGAATTGAACATTTATTTAGGCATCTTAAGCTACACTGATCGGCTTAATCCTGTAAGTTTTCCAAAGATTTCCCAGTTCACAAAAAATTTTCAGATTTTTGTTTTTTTTTAATGCGCAAAATTGACGTCCCAAAATTTTTTCAGATTAAATTGTAAACTAAATAAGTCCATATTCTGATTTTCTCAATATACTTGAAACCCTTTCTCCTGCTAAGTCTTTTGCGTTGCTCTAAATGTCGATCTTTAGGAAGCATGCGGCATTTTGGAAACTACTATAATATGAAATAATTTTCTATATTGTGGGTAACAGTGAGAAATTACTAAGAGTTGAAAACTGATTATTATTCTTAAATTACTGTTCATAATCACGTAAAGTAATTGTATCTTAGAGATAATGTGTGAAATGATATTTTGACTTGAACGTTTACTGAGGTCACCCAAAATAATGATCTAAAACAGAGGTCGGCAACGCGGCGCCCGCGGGCGCCACTGCGCCCTTCAATAAATTTTATTGCGCCCTTAAACTATTGTTAATTTAGACAAGAAATTCAAATGTAAATTTTAAAATTCCTTGAATCTACTGTACGTCAACGGTGACGCGCTTGCGCGTTGAACTGAAATGAACTGAGCAATCATGTCAGTAGTAGTCAGTACACAAGAGAGCATAGATCAAGAGAGTTTGTCACAGGTTTATGCCATCCCTATTATGGACTCATCGAAAAGAAAACGTACTTATTATTTCAATGCCGAGTGAAAAAAAGAGTTCCCATATTGCTGATATGATTAGCGCAGTTAATTCTTTCAAATGTAAGTTGGAATTGTTAAAAGCGCATTTGTTGAAAAATTCCTTGTCTCACTTTCAAAATGTCAAACGAATAATTGAAAATTAATTTAAATTTGAGTGTTGATGAATTTGACACGACATCGTACATAAAAACCATTGATACATTAATAATCGAATTTTCGTCATTGCTCTTGCCACTATCTTTAATATACTTACAAACATTCTTCTGTATTTATTTAAGATTAATAATAACCTTGTTCTGTAATTAAATTTATAAATTATAAAATTAATAAATGAACATGTTTTATAAATATGAGTATTATCTTTTTATATTTGTTAGGTCAAAAAATAGTTGGCGCCCGCCATGAATTTTTAATTTAGAATTTCACTCTTTACATTAAAAACGTTGCCGACCTCTGATCTAAAAGAAGTGATGTTCTTACAGTACGTCCCAGCCGACAGACATTTAGTTGCAGTTTTTGAACGAAGCGTCCTTGATGTTTGTAATTAGTTTCAAATGAATTTATTTAGCAACACTAATTAAATATATTGTGCATATTATTAATTATACTGATAAAATTTAAACTTATATCTGTTAAATGGGCAATTTGTAGTGAACTGTTTGAATAATGTCAAAATGTTTGTGTTAAAAGGGTAGTAAAACATTATCAAAGTCCATTTTGAGAAAAAATAGAAATTAAATCCCTCAAAAAAGACATTTACACGTCATTCACCTCTCCACAGAAGAATATTACTGTACAGTAAAGTATTATTTCCGCATATTCCTTAATTCAGTAGTTTCCTTTACTTATTTACAGAATTTACAAACCAAAACGACATGCTCTTTGTGTATCCCATGTTACGTGTACACAAACACACATATTAATAGTACAGTCACGTACATTCCGGTTTAGGCTTTGAGGTTTATAACCCAAAATGTTTTTAGAAACGAAAAAACGTTTTTTTAAACTAGTAGTTACTGGGAATGCGTTATGCTCAGTAGAAGTTAGCCTTTACGCCAACGTTCGAAGGCTGTGTTGTGCACCCATAAAAAAAGAAGCCGGTTTGATAATATGAGATAATTAATCGCGTTTAAGTCAGGGATTCCTGAATCCCGCAAACTAAACATACAAACATCCAACAACGTAAGGATTTAAGTATTAACCCTCTTCTTTATCTAAATAAAAGCGGTGTTGTACATGAAATTAGGTCAACAAGGTTGGAAATAAAAGAAAAAGCAGTGCAGCACATAGATGTAAGTCCTTTTCAAAAAAGAGTCAACAGGAAAAAAAGAAAAAGGACAAACTCGCTTTAGTAGAAGAGATGAGGGATAAATGTTTACAGGAGGGAAGCTAAGTAGAACAAGAAATAAAGGTTGTAGAAGAAATGTGTGGTTTTAGAGGATAGGATACGAGTACTTGGCGTGTTCACAGGGGACCACTGGAAAGGAAATTCATTAAAGACAACGGGACAGTCTCGTTGTCCCATCTAAAAACTCCCATTAACGCTAAGAGCGAAGGCTAAATCAAATGAACTGTTACACCAGCTGTCAGTTTATAAATGTTAACTAGATTACTCACTCAGGCGAGCATACATTTTATTTTATATTCGAGTACATATATATACTCGTATGTTTTAAATTCGTATTGTCATATCCAAATTAGCGACACAGTGCAGTTCGCCAGCTTTTAATATCATAGTATGCAGTAGTGGCAACATTTCCCGCGACAGTCACCATAACAACAAACATGTATTCAGTAGTACGCTCGCACATTATGGTTCCGCTTGTTAATTAACTGCTGGATATATCATGCATCCAGATGCAAATTATATGTTTCATATTTAAACAACGTGCATTTCTTCGCAAAAAAGCAGCCTTTCATTAGATTTCCCCTACCTTCATTGTCCTCGTTCTAATTAACTTCAGTTCCCTTGTGTTCAGGGAACCTGGTTTCTAGTTCCTGTATGTAATAAGTAATATAATTAAAATTATTGTTCAATTTTAGCGAGGTAAGAACTTCTGTCACTAATTGGGAAAGTTTTAGATCTCAGAAAATCAGCCTGAATGATCTGGTCCATTAGGACCACTGTAGTTGTAACCTTGTCAGTATGTTTGTGTGTATGTTGGGTAAATGTGGGTACAGCTCTGTTTAGAGGCCTTGGTCTACCGATATAGGAAATTAGGCTGAGACGGAAGAAGCGCATTTGTTGATAGACTATCATTAATGTTCGCGAGGTAACTAATAAAATCTTGATCGAGGAAGAGCTAGGCCAGAGATGAAATGAGATAATAATGGAATCCATGTTACCTTTATAGAAAGAATGTTCATTGGTCAAACTGGGGGTGCTAGCTCCTTTAGGAGGGGATTGATCCAATGATCTGTGGTGATGAATTTTAAGGCAAACGCATTGTATCGCCTAGAAAGTCGTATTGTCTTATATCTTTGTCTTGAGAAGAAAAAATTGGTAAACCCAAAGAATTTATCTTCCCAATCTCTTTTGGTTATTTTATTCTCTTATATCTTTGAAATCTTAATACTCTGATTGGACAATTCTTTGTCTTTGATCTTCTTGTCACCTCATTACTCTAACCTAAGAAATTCAACCATAAATACTTCAATTAAAATTCATGATTGGCAAAGAAAATGTATAATAAGTTTGTCTAAAATCAGTTTTAAAATGTAGAGAAATTCTTACACTTTTAAATAATTGATTGAAACCTTAACTTTTAAAAGTGTAGAGGTGCATTAACAATGTGTCGATCAGCCTTAGTACAAGCCAATGATTAATATTGGCAGAAGTCTTGGCCATTAATTTAAGAAGCTCCTGTCCGACTGTTAGCCACCCGGATCTTAGAGAGCTTACATTCCTCACGACTATTCGATACTGTATTAGTCATTTACATATCTACGTACAGTTTCTCTAACAATTTCAGAGCTTTTTTGTTTATAAATCTGATATTTGTGTTTCGGCTATTTTTTAAATCAGGAGGATGTAATTAATTAACAAAACAGATTAAATAGGCACCAAAAAAGAAGACAAAAAATGAGATAACTTTCGGCAATGGTATATCCAGAAATGAAGTTCAATTCCACAATTTCTTTGGCTCCCGTAAAAGTCTTTGATTTCTCATCACTATAGTCGCTACTTTATTTATTTAAAATTGGGTACCATGCACACCCCCAACTTCAAGAACTTGTGAGAGCCCGAGTGCTCAGCATTCAGAACTCACTAATTACCGGTTCAGTGCGTCACAGCCAATCATTGAATTCACCACTCTTTCCGACACAAGCATGTTTATCAACTACTGCTTCAGCTGTAACATTCTACTCGACGCCTCAGAACCCTTGCTTGACATTCATTATATCATATTAATTATTTAGATGAAAATTATGTTTGATATAGAACTAAAACTATGAATTTCCTTCGCTGTAAATTTCCTTTATTTATCGGCTACTCGTATACAGGGTGAACCAGTAAGTTCAATAGTCCATAGGCTTACTGTGTGTAGTACGTACATCTAAACTGGAGTTCAATGACGTATTGGCCAACTTCATATTTTTCAACTATTCTTGAGTTTCGTCACTTTAAATTATTTTTCTAAAATCATTACTTTTTTCCAATAAAAATGTTATTACTCAGAAAGTTTTAGTCCGAATTTGATTCTGATGACACGGTTAGAAAGACAGATAAATTTTTAAAAAATTGATACCATTTCGAAGCATAAATTGTTCTCCAAACAGCCTCAACCTTCCTCCGGAAACTGGGAAAATAAAATGAATCGAAATTTTTAAGAAAACCCATTAGGCCCTTACGTGATCATTATCAGACCTAGGTGCTCTGGCACTTTTTATAAAAGTTTCCTTGTTTAATGGGCTTTCAAACGGTATATCATTTTCCAGGATTCCTTTTATCTTCGTATCAGAAATTACGTTTGTTTTGCAAGAAAACGTGTTAACGAGCACAGAAGTACTAGTTTATCAAGTGGTTTAATTCATTGAAAACTCTTTTAGATGGACCAGTAGTCAATTTTTAAAGTAGATTGTCTTAAAATAAGGAAGTCAAAGGTTACAAATTGCACTTGAAAAAAGAAAAGAAAAAATGGGTCAAGGAATATTCCACATTCTTTTCTTTTTCAACTGTGTGTGAAATTGTAATTTGGAGTAAGTACATATGGATTTTTGTTTATAAAAATAGTACTTGTTTAAAATATTTCCTAACTTTTTCTCCAATATTTCAGAGAGATCGGAAGTATTTTTTTTTTTTTTTTTAAGTGCAATTTGTAACCTTCGACTTCCTTATTTTAAGATAGCCTACTTTAAACACTGACTACTGGTCCATCTAAAAGAGTTTTCAGTGAATTAAACAACTTGATAAACTAACACTGTTGAGTGCTCGTGAACACGTTTTCTTGCAAAACAAACGTAATTTCTCATACGAAGATAAAAGGAATCCTAGAAAATGATATACCGTTTGAAAGCCCATTAAACAAGGAAACTTTTATAAAAAGTGCCAGCACCTAGGTCTGATAATGATCACGTAAGGGCCTAATGGGTTTTCTTAAAAATTTCGATTCATTTTATTTTCCCAGTTTCCGGAGGAAGGTTGAGGCTGTTTGGAGAACAATTTATGCTTTGAAATGGTATCAATTTTTTAAAAATCTATCTCTCTTTCTAACCGTGTCATTAGAATCAAATTCGGACTAAAACTTTCTGAGTAATAACATTTTTATTGGAAAAAAGTAATGATTTTAGAGAAAAAATTCAAAGTGACGTTACTCAAGAACAGTTAAAAATATGAAGTTGGCCAATGCGTCATTGAACTCCATTTTAGATGTACTACACACAGTAGGCCTATGGACAATACTTACTGGTTCACCCTGTATTGTCACCTTATAAGTGTCATTGTCTTTCATCTTCATCAAGCCATCACTGTTTCCCGTATCATCCATTACCGTTCAGATTGTAACAACAATTTACTCTAGTGGTATGTCTGAGTAGTTCCAAAATCTACACTCAAATGTCAATGTCATTCAAGTATGATGTCTCACTCTGTAACGTGAAGGATTGACAGAAGGATAGCTTCTCATCTAACACGTTATTCTTCTCTTTCCTCTTGATCTCTTATTAGAACACCTTGTTTCATAAGCTCCTCTTAAACGCCTTCAGAGAAGCTAGCCCATCCTTGTAAGATGTCGAACCCATCTTAGACTGCGCACCTTCTCTACTTGTTTGCGATTTTACAATTCAGTGTATATTTAAACATTCTAAAAAAAAACAAACTTTATTCATTATAAACAAAAATAAAATAATAATTAGTCCTTACGTGATCATTATCAGACCCGAATCAGGTGTTCTACAAGTTAGAATAGTTTTTTATTTAACAAGTGTGGAAAGTAGTACTTTTCCTCACACGAGGCAGGGTTTGCACGCACGAGCGAGCGAAGCGAGGCAAGTGCAAATTGCCGAGTGTGAGGAAAATACTTTACACTCGAGTTAAATATTATATCTTTTCTGTAACCATTAGATTTATTAACTCAAAAAATTAAAAATTTCATTTTTACTGTCTACAAAAAGTAATTTATTTATTATAAACATTTATTGTTATATTACAATTATTACATTACTTACGTATTCACATTACTTATTACATTTTCTGCTGTTTCTTTTATTGATGGAGGAGTGTTTTCTAAACAGGCATCACTAGAATCCATTTTAAATTTCGATAAGGTAACACTATAACCTTTTTAACTGTTATAATTAAAAATATCTAATTATTTATTAAAGTATTATTTTTATTTCTATATTCCTTTCAATTTTTATTTTATTTTTTAATATTCGTTTTTTAATTATTTAGATAAAATAAATTTAAATAAGCTTATTAGAGTTTTACAGAAAATATTTATGTTAATAACAAAACTTCTTATATCAAGGAAGCACAATAAAGTTTTTCCACTCACTTGTGCGGAAAGTGACACTAATGGGAATTTCCCCCCACTAGTGTGGGAAGTTGGGCATTACACAGCTGCTTTTAATTGAGGAATGAGAACTTCCCTACATGGTTGCAGAAAATAGTTATTTATTTAACAAGTGTGGAAAGTAGTACTTTTCCTCACACGAGGCAGGGTTTGCACGCACGAGCGAGCGAAGCGAGGCAAGTGCAAATTGCCGAGTGTGAGGAAAATACTTTACACTCGAGTTAAATATTATATTTTTTCTGCAACCATAGGGTTATTAACTAAAAAAAAACTAAACAGGAATCACTAGAATCCATTTTAAATTTCTATAAGGTAACACTATAACCTTTTTAACTGTTATAATTAAAAATATCTAATTATTTATTAAAATATTATTTTTATTTCTATATTCCTTTCAATTTTTATTTTATTTTTTTAAATATTAGTTTTTTAATTATTTAGATAAAATAAATTTAAATAAGCTTATTAAAATTTTAAAGGAAATATTTAATAACAAAACTTCTTATATCAAGGAAGCACAATAAAGTTTTTTCACTCACTAGTGAGGGAAGTGACACTAATGGGAATATTTCCCCACTAGTGAGGTAAAGTTGGGCATTACACAGCTGATTTTAATTGAGTAATGAGAACATTCCTACATGGTTGCAGAAAAAAGTGTATTACTCTATATATCTTTGATCTGCAGTAATCAGTGAACTACCCAAAGAAAAGAAAACACACTTTCTAAAACTGCATTCAAAAGAAGCTAAAAATAAAAAGATCCTTAGATTTCCTATTTCGAGTTTTAGATAAATTTAAAAGAAAGAAGTTATTAAAAATAATCAAGATTTGTGTTTGTGGTGCTGCAATTAAGTGACCCCTTTTCTTCTTCTATTTTGTCAGCTTGTTTTTTTTTTAAGGTCGAAGTTGTTTTTTTTAATTAAACATTGATTAAAATCAAACTTGAAATTGAATTGACCAAAAGTTAGAGATTTTTTGTTTTTGTTTTTAATAAAGGAGTTTGAAACTCAACTAATGGAAATCGTGCCCTTTTCTTCTTTCATTGATTCTGTTTTTGTCTCCTTAATTCCTTTAATTTTTTCATTGAATGTGATCTATGCTTTCAGAATTCGCTTGGTGAATAACTAGTAACATAATACAAGATTTAAAAGTTAATGTTTCAGACTATAGCTGATTACTTCCCATTGATATCCGCTCTTTATTTTAATTGCTAAGAATCTTTAGCATTGTTACTTTCCTTTGCTTAAAGTAGCTTTTGCTCCGCGTTTCATTGTGTTACGCTGCTTCTCTGTCAATTTACTTTTCTAGTTCACCTTATTTAATTCTGTAAATTTATTTTATGCTTAAATACGTTTAATGATTATACCCATATTAAAAAAAAAAAAAACGGCTTATAGTCCACATTTCTTTTACAATGCACTGCCGGCCTTCGGACAGTGTTCTTTTGTTACAGACAATACGAGGTGTGGCTATTAAATAACGAGACTGATGCTGCAAGAGCAGAACTATGCATGCGCCAAATCCTAACGACCGACAGCTGTGCAGCGTAAAGCCTTCTCTTTCGAATGCAGCGTCTCACGTGTTTGTAGAGAAATCAGTCTGACCGGAACCGTCGTTTATGTAAGAGGTGTTAGTTTCGTTTTGCCGAAAACATGATACTACACACGTAGTAGAGAAACGAATTGTTGTGAAATTTCACATGAATCTTGGTAAATCCGCTACTGAAACTTCTCTATTATTAAAAGAAGTTTATGACGATAAATGTTTATAACGTGCGCGAGTTTTTGAGTGGTTTAAGCGTTTCCAAGATGGCCGAAAAGACGGGAAGAACAAGTCATGGGTTCTCCATCAAGACAAAGCGCCGGCTCACACTGCATTGTATTTCAAGACGTTTCTAGCCAAGTGCAACATCCCAGTTTTAGGCCATCCGCTTTATTCGCCTGACCTGGCTCCATGTGACTTTTATCTGTTCCCCAAAGTCAAATCTGCATTAAAAGGAATACAATTTCAGTCCGTTAAAGCTGTGAAAGAAAAAGCAGCACGCGTCATGCAGGAGCTCAAAGAAAAAGACTTCCAGCACTGTTTCGAACAATGGTAAATTCGCTTGGAGCGTTATAGGGTTAGGGGAGGGGTGTATATTGAAGGTGATAATAATTAAATATGTATAAATTAATAAAATGTTTTACAGCAATAGTCTCGTTATTTAATAGCCACATCTCGTACTGCGCATTACCGGACATTGAACTGTATGAAGCCCCCAGAGAGAGAAATTCTGAGGGCCAGCAGCTTGGTTCGAACTCGGGATCTCCGCGTTGGAATCCAGTAAACGCTAACCACTCAGCAAATCCCTGCGCTTGAATAACTAATGTAGTAGAATTATATTTTAAAGGTGAGCTAAATAGTTATGTTAAGGACATTGTTCAAACATCCTTCTGATCTAGGATACAACTTTGTGAAGTTGTCTTCAACTTCACAGTTTTTGAAAATAAACTCTTCAAATCGATTGTAAGCAGTAAATGTTTGGATTGAACTTGGGAGAGCATCATTCTGTGAGGAGAGTGTTGGAATTTTCTCATAAAATACGGCCGTAATTCGGTAATGGTCTCTTCCGATTCTTTCCTCCTGGTTTATCCGGAAGCACTACTCATTTCGTAATCTTTTTTCGCCTATTGATTTCCCCTTCTTAAACCGTTTATGTATTATGTATTGATTTCTGGCTTTAGGCTACTGAAAGCTGAGTTGTAATTCATTATTGTAAATGTTACATTTGATGTCTGGTCGTGTTGTGTATGGATGTGTCAGTCACTGTGGTCTGTCAGTTCAAAATCGATTTGCCCACAGCTTTATCTCTCCTGGTATGAATACCTTCATTGCGGTAATCCGCTAAAATTATATTGCTTCCGGTTTATCCAGTAGTATCTATGTTACCCACTGTTCTTTTCCCTTCAAATATACCTGTACAAAACAACCAGGCATCCGAATTTCATACTCTCCTTTGACTATGGCCCTCATATCTACATAGTTCGAAAATTATTCTTTTCAAAGCCAATTTTTTTTTTTTTTTAATTTTTATTGAAATTTGCGACTGAAACGGTTTTTGCAACAAGCAAATCTTATATAATATAATGTCTTGAACGAAGATTGGAGAAGGCACCCAGTGGCGACACTCCGTTAACGTGAACAGATGCACTATACTGTTATAAGGAGTAGGTCGTGGGGCCATCTTCTCTTCAATCTCCTTGGAGGATTACCTGGTAATGTGGAAAAAGATAAGTGTTCAATTAAAGGATTAGTATGAGCTGCTGTAAAGGAATGAATTTTTAAGAAACGAGTTAATGAAACGGATTTTGAAATCATTATGAATGGTGAGGTTTGAAATATACGGGTGTATACGGAGGAGTGCTCGAAACTTCGGGAGGTGATTCAGCAGCTCAAATGCAACAAAAAATATTCTCTTCACTTTGGCCCGATTCTCAATAGTGTCCAAGATATTTGCATTTTTAACTTTTCCGACCATACTCGCGTTTTTCACCATAAAAACGGCCGTAACTTTTCTATCCTTTATCCTACAACAAATCTGCTTATTCCAAACGAAAGAGCATTAAATTTCCTATAAATCTGCTCAATATAGAGCCTCATAACGTTTTTCATAACAATGAAATTTTTACTTTAATGTCTAAAAAATTCGTTCTCGATGATTTTTGTTAAAATTTTCAACTGCATTCTTTCAATGATTAATGAATCAAGGAATCACATAATTTCAGAAAAAGTTGCGCATTTATTGAGCTTCAAGATCATATGGATCTTTTTGGTTTTTAATAAAACCCTACCCCGAACAGAGGGGTGTAAATGCAGAAAACTGGGATTTGCGTAACCGACTTTTCACTACTAATTTACTCAAATGTCAATTTTTGGAGAAGGAACAAAAAGAAAAGTAACCATTTTAGTTTTTAACAATTATTATTTAATAAAACGGAAGTAAAAAATAAAGTAGCAATAAAATGGAGTAGTTGACTATAATTGTTTATGCAACTTATTTTAATGACATAATGGAGGTTTTTTTCATCAAAATTAATTAATAATAATCCAAAAATAAAATGGTTATTTTCTTTTTGTTCGTTCTCCAAAAATTGATTGGTTTTGAATTAATATTAATTAACTTTGGTAAAAAAAAACCCTCCATTTTGTCGTTAAAATATGTTGCACAAATAATTGTAGTCAAGAAACTAAAAATTTGCCACAATTCTTTCCCACTTCCTTGTTTGAATAGCTCGAACGATTTTTGTAGCAATTTTAACTAGACACCTGCCTATTGTACTTTTTCACTTCTGTGTTTTATTGCTACTTTATTTTTTACTTCCGTTTTATAAAATAATAATTGTTCTAAACTAAAATGGTTACTAAAATGGTAATAATTGATATTTGAGTAAATTAGTAATGAAAAGTCAGTTCGCAAAATCCCAGTTTTCTGCATTTACACCCCTCTGTTCGGGGTAGGGTTTTATTAAAAACCAAAAAAATCCATATGATCTTGAAGCTCAATAAATGCGCAACTTTTTCTGAAATTATGTGATTCCTTGATTCATTAACCATTGAGAAAATGCAGTTGAAAATTTTAACAAAAATCATCGAGAACGAATTTTTTAGACATTAAAGTAAAAATTTCATTGTTGTAAGAATCGTTTTGAGGCTCTGTACCAAGCAAATTTATAGGAAATTTAATGCTCTTTCGTTTGGAATAAGCAGATTTGTTATAGGATAAAAAATAGAAAAGTTACGGCCGTTTTTATGGAGAAAAACGCGAGTATGGTCGGAAAAGTTAAAAATGCAAATATCTTGGACACTATTGAGAATCAGGCCAAAGTGAACAGAATATTTTTTGTTGCATTTGAGCTGCTGAATCACCTCCCGAAGTTTCGACCACTCTTCCGTAAACACCCTGTAGAATGGAGCGTTTAGTAGTTTAAGAACGTTTAGTCGATTCCCGTACTTCAATGCCGTATGACCAAATAGGTCTCAGTAACAACAGGTACAAGAGTCTTTTGTTGTGTAGTTTAAGTTTCGAACGTTTGTTAAGTATCCTGGCGAGAAGGTTTTTGTAGCTCTCCTTGTCCCTTCTCCTTGTAAAGGGAACCAGAGTAGTTTTAGAAGGGTTCACTGAAAGCTCTACCCTTCTACACCAATTTTCTGTAACCTTGAGAGCTTCCTGCATGAGTTCAGCCACGATTGTCTCATGTCTACCCCTGACCACTACAGAAATATCATCTGCATAGCCAAGGACCGAGAACCCACGAAGGTCTAGCACCTCGGGTGGGAGAAGGTGGACGGATCAGTACCGGAAGGGAGGCATTTGGTTTACCGATGGCTCCAAGATGGACTGTGGGACTGGGTCTGGAGTGTGTGGGGTTAAACCCGAGGTACTCATTGAGAGATCTCTTGGGAGATACGCCACAGTCTTCCAGGCCGAGGTTTTTGCTATTAAAATATGCGCTGAGGAAAACCTGCGGATGGAACCTAGAAATAGGGAGATTCGCATCTTTTCGGACAGCCAGGCTGCACTGAAGGCTCTCGTATCCTTCAGAATCACCTCTTCCCTGGTCTGGGAATGCAGGAAGGCCCTAGAACTACTGGCGCGGCACAACAAAGTTCGGTTGGAATGGGTGCCGGGTCATGTGGGTATTGAAGGGAATGAAAAAGCTGATTATCTGGCCAGGAATGGGGCTAACACTCCTTTCATCGGTCCAGAGCCTGTCCTGGGGATCACCAGGGGTTCGGTTCGCGCGGCTCTCAGAGATTGGATCTGGAGGGAGCACGAAAAGAACTGGGTGATGTGTCCTGGGGTTAAACACAGCAAGACTTTGATGCCTTGGCTGTGTAAGCAAAGATCCAAAGAGACCCTGTGTTTGGGCAGAAATCAGATTACTCTGATTACAGGCCTATTCACGGGGCACGGTAGGTTCAAGAAGCATCTGCGCAAGGTGGGGCTTATCAGCACGGAGCCGTTGTGCAGATTATTTCAGGAAGAGGAGGAAACGGCCTCTCACCTGTTGTTCGATTGCGTTGCAATCGAAAGTTTGCGCTATGAAACCTTTGGAACGTTGAGGCCGAAGGAGATAGTAGCGCAAAAACAACTAGTAGGGAAAGTCCTTGACCTCTTTAGGAGGGGAGGGTTCGCCTACTAGAACTAAGAAGGGACTGGCACAATAAGTCTTCTGTGGCTGCGGTGCCTTGGGGTATAGGTCCCGTCCCATCTACCATCTATCCATCTATCCTGGCGAGAAGTTTGGTTAGTTTCTTGTCTTTTCAGACTAGTATGGGGATTCCATGTCAACCGTTTGTCTAGGTGCAGTCCAAGGTAGCGTACTTTGTCCACAGTTGGCATAGGAGTTGATGGGAGGTAGGATTTTTCGTCTAAGAGTAAATACTATAAACTTTGACTTCGTAACGTTAGTTTTGATTCGCCATTTGATAACCCAGTCCTGTAAGTGGTTGACGTGTGTCTGAAGAGTTCGTGTAGCCATAAGAGGATCGGAATGAGATAATAATAATATTAACTTTTTAAAAATTTAAATTAATATATATTAATTAAGTAGTCTACAATCTGGACAGATCTGTTGCCAGTGTTAACGAGAAAATGAATTTTCTTCAAGAAAGAAAACTATTTGAAGTTCCGGATACCTTTGCTCTCACAAAAAACTTTTTCCATCACTGAAAAATGGGTTTCTTGCTTTTATTGAATTTAGTTTTATTTTATTTTTTGCTACATTGTGCAAAATTCAGCTAATATAATTTTATAATTTAGATATCTCTGTAAGATCTAGACAATTGTGTGAATAATCAATAGATCTAGTTTTTACTATTCTCGAGGTCCTACTTCCCGTTGCGTTCGTCTCATTAGATGTTTTAACAGGGAAACTTTGTGAAGAAATAGTTTGAAATTAATTAAAGAAACTGTTTTTTGTTAGAAAGTGACTGATCAAATCTAAATAGTTCTGATTATAACCCAAATAATGGAACGAATCACTGAAATAATATAGTCTAGAATCATTTATTAATTAGAATTAATTTGATGCAGTGACGACTAACTCCTTAGTCATTAAAGGCTATAATTGGATAAGTTTAATGATGTTCTAGCATGGAGGTTCTACGTTGGTGGTAAATAATTATTGGGGAAATTGGGCGAACCACTGTCCCTTTGTGGCTTCATCAAATCATTCCATTGTTTGGTCTTCTTCAGTGGCAGATAATAATTTGCTATTTAGTTTCTATTCTTCGCACACTATCTGCAAAGTTTCTAGTCATAGTTTAATTGCTATCTGTGAAAGCCGTATAAAACAATAATAATTTATTAGAGTTATTATTATTTTGAATCCTATCACAACACTTTCAAATTTGATTATTGTTTCAAGTTAGGAATTGATAGGTAGTTATTCTATTTTAAGTTGTTCTCCATGAGATATTTTTAAATTTTTGATGATTAGAAATGGGCCATAATTTAATTTTAAAAGGGCCAAAATAACATTTCTGCTATAATAACGATATAACTAAGAAGTGCTTACGCCTCTTGCTTACACATACGTTCTTGGGACAATCTTGCAAGGCTTATGCCTCTTGTTATGGTCAACAAATTCAAGCCTGCTTGTCAGAAAGCTAACGCGTTGTGTCTGAACTGTGCAAAGAATCAGGTCGTTGCTAAAGTAGTTTTTATTCTTTAGGATTATAAGAAGATCTAGTGTGAACCATTTACAACTTTTAACAGGACCTTCTCATTCTCCTTTTTCTGAAGTAACTACTCAAGGCTCTTGGCATCCATCTTAGGTTCACAGCACAACAACAGGAATCCACTCATGAAGGAACACCGGCTCTTGTCCACACAGAGATAGTTGTTGCGTGCTAACTCTCGGTATTTAGAAAACCTCTAGTACATCACCGCAAAACAATCACATACACTGTCACGCATGGACCCAGAGGAGCTGGCAAAATGTTAGCAAGGTTCCACTCTAGAGACCAGTAATGCACGTTAATAGCTTCGCTTCTGGTAATAATAATAATAATGGTAATAAAGAATTTTCTTCATCTTGAAAAGTAATTAACAAGTTGGAGGGACGCTGATGATGATAATGGTGGACATATTTAATAGTCATGATGAACAAATCCCTACACTTGGTTTTGTCACCAGAGAAAGAAATATTTTAATCCAAGGATTATTTCTCTTGCGCGAATATTCCATATCCAAGATTATATTGTTATCATATATACAAGCCACATTTTAATAAAATATGCAAAACCCGTAAGTGCGGACAGTGATAAATATGGTCTAGGGCGTTACGGTAGAAGTGAAATTTCCGCAGGTAAAATGGCCTAGTAAATGTAGTAGCCACGATATTAATGGTGTTCACTCACCTTCAGCACTTACCTCCTCGCCGGAAATCTCTACGTGTTGCCCAGGAGAATATAAATATTGTGTAATCAATATAAGATCTTATTATATTTATGTGTTTAATTTCAATTTTGTTTATTATAGTAATTTTTATTGATTATTTTTTGAATAATTTATAATCGATAAAAGGGTTCTGCTTTAGAAAAATTTAAATCTTTCTAGCTTTTAAAATTTATAAGATAATAAATAATTTCTTTTTTGTGGGCACCTCACTTTTGTGTGTAGATGTAATTCAGAGAAAATTGAAACGGACGTTTGCTGAAAAACTGGAGATTGTGAAAATTTTACTATATTTCTGTATTTCCACTTTTAGTAAAATATAATGGAAGTCAGCAACTTTTTAGAGAAAGTAAACCATATTATTACACAACCTGAAAGCTTCATCCGGGTCTACTTTGACCCACTTTTGCTCGCCTTTTCTACTTCGTCCAGTTAGAGAAAAGCAGGAAATGATGTTGGTTTGCACATCAATGGAAATGCCCATTCCTTAATATGTTGTTACTTTTTTTAAACTTATTGTGAACTTACATTAAACTACGATTTTTTTAAAGCCAAATTTGGTCCGTACATTCATTTCTATTTTAAGTACAAGTTTGGGCTTAGCTATTGAAGTCTCATCACCATAAGTAGGTGATTATTTTAATAAAATGACTCCACTATGTATTGAAAAACTATTTATAATCTTCAGGAAGGAGAACGGGTTGAAGTGAAATAATTAGAAGCTGCTATAAGTATTATAATTTTTGTAATTTAGGTTATAAGCACCGATCTATACCTAGTCTTTGCCTCTAGATAGGTTACAGTATTGACGAAAGCAAATTCAGTAGTTTTATTTATCGTAGGTATATGTTTTTGTATGAACATAAAAATATCCATATCTCTCTAGCTTAACCTTTTTTGCAAACGTAGAGTCACCCTAGGTTCTTAAATAGTAAAATTGATTTAAATTACTAATTGGCGTTTGGGTTGAAGGCTGATCAATTCAGATATTATACAGTATTCACATTCACTATAACTGTAAGTGTAACCGACTGTGTCAGGAGATCAATTCGCTAAGGGATCGGGGGGTGAATGCCCAAAGGGCTTGAACAGTTCTAGTCATGAATAGTTAATGGCACAGCAACGATTGGCCATTACATTTCCTTCATTTAAAGAATACCATTAGATATCAGACTAAATTGAGCGGAAGTACGACATAACAGGAAGTATTGAGATCGCGTCCAATTTTCGATTTATCCCCGGAAATTACACGTTTTGTGGTCGCCTCAGTCCAAAATAGACTTTTTTAGAAAATCGTCTCGGAATGTTTGTGTAGCTATTTGCAAAAACAACATTTCAACTTCAAAAATTATAGGAAGCTCAAATTGTATGAAGTAATGTAATCGCACATTTTTTCAATGGCAGAGTTTAACGTCCAACTACCGTAGTAGATGCCAAAGGGTCAAGCTTAAATTTGACCCTTGACATTTATTTCTAACAAAAGTAGCTACATGCGAAACTCAAACTGGAATCTCCCAGTTACCAGTCTCCACTCATTAGCTGCACTGGATTAGATCCAGTTACAGTATTCGATCTTGACGATCAAAGTACCTTGACCTGTGCCACTTGTTTTAATGAAATGTGGTCCATTGTGTAATATTATCAAAGATTGCATGAGTTGAGAATTTAAGAATCTCTGAAATGGTTTTGTCCAACTTTTCGTGATTCTCTCGAAAATTAATGCTGTTGATCGCTTAAACATTTCGCTAATTTCTGAGATAAGGAACTGTGGATACTCGTGTTTCCCTTTAGAGTGTCATTTTTCAGTATTTCATACTATAACACCAATAGTGTCTTCCTACAAATTAAATATGCTCTTCAAATTTCGAATTTGTAGGAATTCCACGAAATGTTTCACTTGCAAATTAGAAGTGTAATAATACCGAAGGATTTAGGAGAGTTTCTTACAGATTTTAGTGTTTCAAGAGAAAGTCTTCATTAACATAACTGTGGACGGAACCGGATAGCTGACCACACTTCACTATAAATCTCTCATATATTATAATGGAAGGCCTAAACTGGGAATCGAACCCAGAACCACTATTGCGGGCCTCTCCTCTCCGCTTGGCTACCGTGGCATTTTACAAATAGGACTCAATCATAGTACATCAGAGTATGCTTTACTGGTGATAAATCTAGAACTTCGTCGCGATTACAACCTACATACACACAAGGGTGCAGCCAGAAACATCAACTGAACGATTTGATTAAGTAGTGTAATGTGTGAGAAAAATTAAAACTGTCCGGTAGGACAGTTGTATAAGGGTTGATCATCAAAAACTGCACGAAAAAGCGTAACGTTGAAAAACACCCAACTTTGAGAATTTTTTTCGCTTTTTCTATAAAAGAAAAAGTTCTCTAATTTTCTTTAAAATAAAGGGCAAATCATCCTTTATAGCTGTAATTTTTTTGCAACAACCTAGATCTTATAGGTTTCGAGAAAAATGTTGCCGAAAATGAGCAAAATCGGCTATTTCAAAAAATGTTCTTGTTCTTCTTGTTACCTTTTTTGTAAACAACGTAGCGCCTAAACGCGCGAACCGATTTTAATGAATGAGGTATCATTCGATTCGGAATTTTATTTAGATGTGCCTTTTGGGGGTCTCGACGCTGTACATCGAATGGGAGAGGAGTTAGCCCCCTTTATGTAAGGCCCCCTCCAAAATTATTATTACTAATTATTCTGTAAATCTTGGCCCGATTTTGATAAAATTTGGTAGGATGATAGAGTTAGGGCTCCCCTACGTAACATTAAAGCGGCGATCAGCTCTTACACTTGTTAAGGGGAAGTATAGCAATCGTTTCAAATTATCGTCACGTGAACCGATTTTCATGAATGAAGTGTCATTCGAATCGAAATTTTGTACAGATTTGCACTTAAAAAGTATCGACGCTGTGCCTCATAAGGAGGGGAGTTCGCCCCACCCAGATAAGGCCCTTTCTAAAACTATTATTACCGATATTTCTATAACGCTTAGTCCGATTTTGATAAAATTCAGCTCGAATAAGTGGTTAAAGCTCCTCTACGTTGTTGATGCTCTTACACCTATTAAGAGGAAGTAAATTGATAAATCGTTTAAATTATCAATGAGTGAACCGATTTAAATCAATGAATTGTCGTTCGATTAAAAAATCTTTGCCTCTTTGCCTAGAAGTACTGCAATCGCAGTTTATTTTTCTTACTCCTCTTAAAAGGAAGTACTGAAATCGCTGTTTAATTTTGCTATTTACGTACAAATACCTTCCTATGTTATTCAAAACGCTTTTTCAAAAAAAGCTGTTATTGAGGATGGTTTGGGGGACCGCAACTATAATCATTCTTTAAAAAGATCTCTTCAGTGGTAGTTACGGTTCCGACTTAACACCTTATCAGGTTATAATGATAGAATTGCTTATTCCAAATTTACAAAAATGTTGTGAGCATTTATTCCATTAGTACTTGAGTTAACTACTATTTGTAATAACTTTTAATCTGCGTTAAAATAATTGTACTAAAATATAAAATATCCCGTATGCCAGCTAGCAGAGGAAAAGAGATACTGTGTAAATAGAAGTGTAAAAGAGCGGAAGTTAAGTAGGTATGTAAAGATATGGGCTTTGGTTAGGTTGGATTAGTTAGGTGGAAGTTGAAGGTACAGACTGTTGATTCGGTGTTGATGTGGCGGAGGTAAAGTTCGGAGGGTACTTAGTATGCGAACCGGAGCGACCTGAACTTGGCTGGCTGCACCCCTCTATTGCAAGGTGAGCTCGCCTCTGTGCACGCACATACAGCTCTCTTATCTCTGGCCACATGTGACTAACATTGCTAATTGTCACACTGCTCTCCCCTTTAAACACCTACTTACTCCCTCTCACAATGTACGATCCGTGCGGACTGAGAGAGAGCTGCATATTACCCAACTCCTTGTAACTATAAGTACGATATCTGACGGTGTATCAACTTTGTCGGTTCCATTCAAAAACACTATATTCATGTTTCCTCTTTTATCTCAATTTACACCTATTTATCATCCATTCCCATTATCTTACAATGACTTATGTTTAGGTCTAGATTGTTATGTTTGTGTCACCAGTATTACATTAGCACCTGTCAATCTATTAGCTCTTGCCAGACAGACATTACACACTCCTGACGGCCGGCCAGGTAACACACAAATGTTGTTTGAATATTTCTTTGCACTGGAACCATTTACGTACCAAATTAAAAGTGTCAACATATTTGTTAAGAGGCTGAGATATTTTAAAAATTTGCATCGAGGAAATGATTAATTTATTACAATTACTACAAATAAGATAACTGTTTTCAAAGATCATGGCAAGAATTCAAATACTAACCATGTTAGCGAATGACCAATTTAACGTTCATGCAAGCAGTCTTATCTCCACTTGGCTATCAATGCACTCTTGAAACATTTTCGTTCAACCCTGATTCAACAACGGCAGACTTTGAACCATATAAATAATATGTTTTGGATAAAATTTGCTAACAGTTTTTGGTTTTTTTTTCCGAAAAGCGGCTCCAAAAATTTTGGTATTAACTTTATACACTATTACCCTACTCAAATTCAGGCATTTCATTGAAACATTGATCCAGCAAAACTCGAAGTGAGTAGAGAGGATGAGGGGCTGCAGGAAACTTCCAAAATGAGTATTATTAAGGATTACTTTAACATGGTTTACGAGGTACGGCCAAGAATAAGAAAAACAAGAAATCTTTCGATTCTAGCGAGAACTCAAAATTAAAAATTTAACAACATGATAGTTTCCTAAAATCGTCTAATAGTAATCGAAAAGTACAATTTTATTAAGAGGGATTTTGAGGAAATGCAGGCTGCAAGTTAATTGTAGAAATCGAAAGTTTGATTATTTTTAAAGACCCAAACTTTTCTATACTCTGTACAGAATGTGTTAGCGTAGATTTGAGTGTTGATATTTTAGTCTCAAGTGTTATACATAATGTTAAAACTCTCCGGTAGGACAGTTGTATAAGGGTTGAAAGCGTAACGTTGAAAAATATTAAGGTATATAAATGTATTCGCCAGATCCGTTTAGTTCAGCCGAGGCTAAAATAATTTAAAAGAGAACTTCACTTTTTTTCATAATATAAATACACATACATATATCTTTATTTTGCAAAATAAATCCCAATAGAAAAAAAAAGATTGTTGACATGTTTTTGATGAATTACCCCATTCTATCCTCTACAGACGTACCAGCTGACAGTGTTAGTCTTCGCCCATCTTCAGTATTAATGGTACTCCCCGTCAATATCGAATTACGTATACACAAGATGTACACCATTTAATTTAAATGTTACATCTTATAAACTTTTCCGACAACTCTTAACATATTTTGTGTGTGAATACTATTAACTGTAATGAGGACAGATGGTGGAGCTTTAGTAGTTGATTTATGGTTAGATCTATTAGATAGCGAACACTTTCTTGTTATTCTTCACCATTTCTAAACACTTCACACCCTTATCAAACTAACTCTTTCCGGTTCTCCAAAATGCTCAACAAAAAACATAAAATCCCAGAAAACTGTTTTAACACAGATATCCTAAAATACGTATACTAAAATTGGAACGATACAGAGAAGATTTGCATGGCCCCTTCGCAAGGATGACACGCAAAATCGTGAAGCGTTCCACATTTTTAATTTTTTAAGCGCCACGATAGCCGAGCGGGTTAAGAGGCGAGACCTGCAAAGCTAATATGTATTGTGATACTGGGTTCGATTCCCGGTCTTGGCCTTGGATTTTATTTAATAGTTAATAAAGAAATTTACAGTTAAGTATGTTTGCTCGCCCAAAAAAAAATAGGCGATTACTTTACTAACACAGATATCATCCAGAAGAAAAAACGCTGCAATAGTCTTACAAAAACAATAAACTAGTATCTCAATGTAAAACAAAAATTATTGGAATTTAGACTTCCTTTTGAGTGAGCATAATGGACTCATTATTTATCGGTCGCATAAATATTGTATTTCTTTGTAAAAAAGGTTTACTCAAATTATTTTTAATAATTTGTGATTTGTGAATCCAAAAATAAAATAATTTTCGAAATATAATGAACATTATTTAGTATTTAGATCTATATATCTAAATTTTCTAAATTCAATCAGCATTGAAATTGCCCTCTTTGAGGTTCTCAGGGGAAGAAATTGTAGATTTTTCTAAAATGTCATACTTCAAATTGCTAACGTCTTAAAGCTCCATATTCCACCAAACTCCTTACTGACCTAGAAATCCCTAAATCCTTTAGGGAAAAAAATCCCTTATCCCAATTAGATGATTGCCGTTTCAGCACATCCTAATCTGTTCGTTCGTAGATCATCTACCAGCACCATCTCTAAGACACCTTCCAAGACTATTGGAACACCTTTGCAAACATCTCACAGATTAGGCTCAGTGCTTAGTAGATAGTGAGATTTAAACAATGCTACCAACTGTAATTCAGTTTGTTGATAATATATAGAGTTTTGAATTTCGTTCACACACACACACACACACACACCCAAAAAACTACTTAATCTGGGAATCTTAAACTGGATTTTGGGGAGTATGAAATATTAATTAAATGTCTAATTGAAATTTGATGAAAAAATAATAACGCCAATCTGTTTTTGTTCTCTTTCTTATCTGTTTTTCGAATTTCAACTATTCTGATAGCTGAACTTGATTGATATTCTCTTAGACGTTCCATTTAATTACAACAAGTCTTCAAGTCTCAAAACAGCAATGCGAAATCATTGAATTGTGATGGATAATGAGTGTATAATTAATGAAATGAGAAAGGTGATAAATAATTTCTGCATTAAAGCAGAACATTGATGGGAGATGTAGAGATTGTGCGTGTACTGTTTGAAAGAACAGTGGTACAGTGCAGAGTGTGCTAGTTAAATAAATGCGAACAATAGTGGGACAGATGGCTTAGCCGCCTCCACTTGTAATGGATTTACCCAGATATATACAGCTAGAAATGTAACCTGCAATAAAGCCTCCTATATCCTACCATAACCTCGGCACATATTTGACTAACTTCTACCAGCTCCCGCCTCCGGCACCGTCTCCATACACAATCCTACATCCCTTTCCTACTTACATTGTACTATCATTTATAATGCTAATTGCTTCCTTGCTGTACAGAGTCTCTTGCATATTTAATTAACTACAGATATCTAATCCTTCAAAATTTACTTGCTCTGTTTATTTTTATTATTTATTGTTGCCAAAATAAATTAAAGCACTTAAATAATCTACTTAAAAATGTATCAGATAAAGTTTTGCTAAAATTTTTATATATCGAATAGGTTGTTGTAATTTAAAACGAAATGCTGTGGTCAGTTTAACGATAATAATCTTCGAATTGCAATCTACATTCATGACAGCATCCATTCGCATTCCTTCCAGAATCAATTACAAATGCCTGTTTGTAAACCCGTTTCATTGATTATTAACCAATAATGTGAGTGATATGTGATTGCTAGATATGCGTGATATTCAGAGGAATATTTCTGGCAGAAACTGTCCCCTAATCACAATTGTGCTTTAGGGTTTCTCACTTCCTTAGTATTATAAACAGGAATTACAAAAAATAGAATTAGTGAATTGTTTCGAAACTTGTAAGACTCCAAGCCCGGAGGGAAAGTGAGACTTTTCTTTTTCCTGGTACATGATGAACCAATAACTGACTGTAAGTAGTTCCTAGTAAGCATAACCTTGTACGAACAAAATGTCAGTTAAGAGATGGTTTTGATTGACATCGAGATGGTACAACATTAACTTCAGAATAAAATGAATAATTCCTTGATGTTGTAAAGTATCGAGGAAAACAATCAAGCGTAATTCTGGGTTGTGTTGTATTGCGTAGACTGAGCGTATAGCTTCCTCTGCTGAAGCAATGTTGCGAAGTTATTTCTATTTGATAGGAACAAAGAAGATTGTGTTTTTTAAAGAAACCCTTATTGCATTCACATTAGAGATAATTGTCAATTTGTAAATTGACAAATTAAATATACACACTTTTGTTTTTTACTTATTCTTTAAGTAGAAAACTGCTTTGCTTTATAAAAATATATATATAGAGTATAATTTCAATTTACAGCTGGAGCAGTAAATCTTGATAAACTCCAAGTAGTTTTCTAAATTAGCTGTGAAAGTGTTGAGGCGTGAAATTCACGTAATTGGTTTATGAAGTCATTAGTGCAGCTTACCAATTACGGTTTTGCTTGCTCGTTTAATTACACAATTTACTTGGTTTTTCAATAACTCAAGAGTTAAGAAACTGTAGAATGGCTGTGGTAAAACGTTTTACTAAAACATGATGATCAGTTTATGGTGTAATATCGACTAGCTACTGCGAATTCAGCTCGTTCTGATCATGTCAATCAGCTACTACTGCTGCTATTGGCTTCGAATCGTTTGCCTAGATTAACCTCTCACCAATTAGACTGGCAAATGAGTGACTGCATAGGGAGACTGACGGAGCGGTATTACCGGCTGCCGTCTCAAATCGAATTTACTGCTACTGCCGTTTCAGCAGAACTGTATCATCAGTGGCCATTGAAGGACGAATCACTTAAAATTCTCTTCAGTTCTCCCTACATTCTACAAGCTTATACGCATTTAACTCCTACTATAAATTAATTGCTCAATCCCTTCTGGCATTATTGGCTTCAATAACATTGAAATTTATTTCATTTATTTAAAATCTAATTAAGGTCCAACTTAATTAGATTTTTTGTTATATTAATTACTTTTTTGTCCCCAGCTTTTTAATAAGCTTTTTACTTTACGTATAATTTGGCACATTGCGATCCTCATTAAAAAGTAACAATAACACCTCAGCACAATGTCGTTTGTTATAAAATAAGAACAGATCTAAATGAAAATCAAAATAAAGTGCAAGTAAAATAATAAGAAAATAAATATATAATTCATTAAAATTGAAAAACCTCAGCTCTTAGAGGAAATAAGTAAAGATTAACAATGGGCCTCTAGCACATCTTTAGCACATGTTAAGTAAAACAATAAAAAATAATAATAAATTAAAAAAAGATGAATTACTTAATAAAATGTGGTCAAGACTGAAAAAAAAGGCTTGCGGCAACAACCAAAAACGATATTGAAAACATGTTTTATTCTCAAAATTCACTATATTAGTTGTGCAGTGCACAAAAACGGTTACGAGCGCCAATGATCTCATTTGGCCAAAAATGACATTTCTGTTTTTAATAAGATTTTCGAAACGCTAATTGACTTTCTTTAATTACTTCCTACAAACCTAACCTTTTTACTAAGGAAGGTAAATCAAGTGCTTTATTACGTTTATAAGACGTTTTACGTCTTATACTCGTAGTATATGATATGGATATGCCATCCTGAGCCTGTTTCAGTTAATATTTAATTATATTTTATAAGTATATCTTTTCAAATTATCGATATAAAACAGTTACTGAATAAACTATAAATATGATTTACCCTCTTTATTATTTATTTTTAAATATTGATCATTGTCCCTCCGACGGTCATGGACCAGTGAGGTATGTCTACAAGAATGTATTTTGTTTTTCAATTATTTTGTATTTTATTTCTGAATAAAGATGGATTATTATATTATTGATCAATGAAATTGTGTTATTTCTTAAAATAAATAATCAGACGTAAATCAAATCTAATTTTATTTAATAATCGTTTAATATTGAAATTGAAAAAGATATATTTTTAAAAAGATTAAATCTTATTTGAATTTTGATTTAAACAAACTAAGGAGGGCATAGATAGATAGATGTCTCAACGTTTTTATAAATAAATAACTAGTCGAGATCGAGTCTAATTTATTTGTTTAAATTTAATGTAAGGAAAATGCATCATACATTTTAAATAACAATTGTTCTGATGTAGACGAGCTGTGTTTCAATATAGTTTTGAACCTATTTTGTCCCTTGATGCTACACAACGAGATAGTTGGATATTTTCCTTTAAAGAGAGAAAATAAAAACTAAATAGATAACAATAAATAAATCAGGTGGTAAAGTGAAGAGAAGCGTCTCATCTAAAGAACTCTATTTCAGAGAAAGCTTGGTGAAGTTGTAATTTCCGTTATGAAAGATGACTAAAGGCGGCGCTGTGAGGTGTAGGATATTGAAAATGGGTGTTACTTCGCTAATAATAATCAGCAGTGCAGGTCGGCTTTATGAATAGTGTCGCTTGGAAGGAAGGTTTCTATAAACGAGAACGGGCCTGCTGAGGAAATTGAATAATGCAATCAAGACTAAGTATCTGGGCGTACAGTGCCTCGCCATAAGTTGAGTCCAAACCACAACTTTGTCCGAGATAAATATTTCTTGTAGAGAATTGGTAGTTCATTTCTGTGCCATCATAGTTCATATGAAGATTTCAATCTCAAATTTACTGCCTACATTTCTTCTGCAATCCTAGATTGTTTACACAAACAAGTTTGATTGAAATAATGGTATTCGTTTTAGAATTTTTTATAAATTTCATAAATGTAGATCACGGTAGTGATGAAGTTAGCTTTCGTTGAAGCATCAAGGGCTGTGAGCCTACCCAAAATATTTTTTAGAAGATAGAAAACATTGCTTTTATTATTGTAGTTTTATAACTGCATAAGTTTCAATTCAACAAATTCAGCTTTGATAAGCATTCCATCGCATATTACACGAATAAATGAAACCTGAACATTCATGGCTGCCGCTTTTCGGTTCAGGCTCATCCACCATTTGAGCATTTTTCCAATCCAGTTGTGATTCTGCTTGAAAGTCTTTAGGCTTCGTAGATCAGCCTTTCAGCTAACTGCTGTAGTTGTCAGCGAGAGATGAGAATCGCATTAAATTCTTATTTTGAACTGAAAATTTTATGAAATTACCTGTCACGTTTTTAGTTAGAAAAAAAAATCAGAAAATTAAATCATAATATATTATATGCAATTTGTGCCCTACAGTGTTAATGACTAATTGAAGTCGAAAAATTTGACGGATTCTTTAACAGAATAATAATTAGAATCTAAAATAATTAGAACTGTAAGAATTTTCTCGTAATACCTCTTTAAGATAACTTGATACGAGATTTCTACGTCATTCCCACAATTAGTTTCGTGTGTATTTCTATCAGCAAAATATGAATAAGATTTCTCTGCTAGATTAAAGTATATCTATCGTAAGATCTAAACTTGTCATTACTGGACAATTTTTGTACACTTCTAGATTTGATATGCCAGTGGATAATATTGGCAAAATGGTTGTTGCCTACTTCCTTAAGTGAGTAAAGGAAGAATCGCCCTCTGGTGGTAACCAGTAGATGTCTTTAAACTCCAATTTGACCAACCTGATCTCAAACCGGAATGTATCAACCATACTAGCTCACTCAATACAAATAAATTGAATATAAACGTCTCCGAACACCTCATATTGAACTGTAATAATGTCACAGGCAATTTGAGAAATATCTAATATTTTCCTCTTCCAAATATTGAATTGAAAAATTTTACTATTCAGAGACAAAGAATTCTACTTCCTTTGATGTTAGGAAAGTTAAATATCTACATGTCTTTGAGCGGTTTCCATTCCTAAACAATTCATGGGACATTCGAGTTGGTGACTGGGTTACGGATTCAATACTCTTCAGATATTGACTAAATGCTTTTCATTTAGGTAATTGAATTATATATTTGATGGTAAATTCGTTTCTAAATAGTATTAATTTTGCCTACAACCGTCTTAAAAATGATATTTATGTTTGATATTCACTCAGGAGGTATGCTGGGTACGATTCAGAAACATTCAGCTTCCAGAATTGTCTTCAATGTTATGCTTGTGGAACTATTCATAGAATATAGAACCATTTCTTTGACATAATGAAATACATATTGTACCCAATGTTAATTGAACGAGCGAGCCTCAGGAGCAAAGAAATAAGAGTATTATGAAAAAAATTGTCGACTGTAACGAGAGAATGTTGTCCGGAGGCCGGCAGAGCACTAAAAAAAGGCTTCGAATGTCAATGATCTCAGTTACCCAAAAATAACATTTCTGTTTTTAATAAGATTCTCGAGAAAGAAACATCAAGCTGACACGTGTGCTTGGAGACCTAATCTCAAACCAAATGTTAACTTACTCCTTACCATAAAGCATAATTAAATTGTTTTATTTAAAAAAAGAAAAATATAATTAATTTTTCATGGTACGATTGGTAGGTTTGCCTAAAATTGAGCAGTACCAATCAGAAGTTTTTCTATCAAATCAAGTAACGTAAAGTCCTATCAGTTTAATGATTGCTGTAAAATTAATATTTAATTGGTCTATATCCTTGAAGAGTGGAAGAATTATTTTTATAATTAAACACAAGTATTATATTAATAATATGGATATAATCAGAACTGGACTCTGGATTTGTGGCTTAGAAAGGTAAAAGTGAAGAAGGTAAGCACAGCATGTTACATGATTTAGAGAATGCAATTTAGGGCTGGGATAGAAAGAGGTAGTTCTGGAGTTACTGTTACTAGGCTGCCAGAAGAAGAAACTATAGTTCTATATGACATAACTTTAGTGATTCTATAGGTCCGTGTGTGTGCGATATCCGCATTCTTCTACTTTTCTAGTGAAATCTCTTTCCGTTTTTCTTCCGTCCAGCTGTTGGTATTTTATACCCAATCAATAGCATCTCTTAGTGCAGTTACGCTAACACATCCATTTCTACTTTTCTTTTGAATGTATTATTAAGCTTTCCATATTTTCCTTAACGCATATTTTATTGATAAAAGGAAAACCTTCTTGAATCCCTCAATGATTAAATGATAGAATTTTGTGAAAAACTTCTGAGAGTTATTATTAATATATTTTTACTTCAACCTTTTTTTTTTAGATTATTCTCCTAGAAGTTGTTTGCGTTTAGGAAACACCATTGCTCAAACTCACCAAAGTAGCAGAACTAATCAACAGTTCCTTAGAACTGATTTAAGGATGGCGCTGTTAAAATAGAGTAGAAAATCTGGGCTAATAATTGAAATAATTCTGGATAGATCTCTAAAAACGCCAGTCAAATACAATTCTGAATGATTTTGTTAACAATTATTGCTTATTTAATATTTCACAAAATCTTGGGCGAACAACCATATGACATTCTCTTTCCATAATCCACATAATGGTATTTTCTTGAAGTTTATAATTTGTAAGAACAGAAAATTAAAAAAAAATACAAAAACTAACAAAATTTTCTTTAAAGTTTAACTCTGGACTCTGGTTACACATGTAATTCTTAATTATATTATTGAGATAATGTGGCCGATTTAATCCCAATTTTTCCCCAGAGCTGCTTTAAAAGCATTTTCATTGGCAAAAGTTCGAAATTATTAACATTAACAAGCGAGTTTACAAAAAAATCGAAGAGTTATTGAGAAAAATCATTAAAAATACTGGAAAACAGATTCAGCAAAGACGTAATGTCAGTCTTTTGATTTTTTGTCTAAAAACCGCTTCCTGATAAAGAAACCAAATTGAAACATCAACTTACTCACACACACTAACACACGGAGTGAGAGATATATCTGTGTATAAAAACCACTTTTTTCGAATTTATCGCTAACGATATTTCAAATTGAATATCCCAATCCTCCGCAAAAGCCCAAATTGAAATCTGCCCGATCGCAACAGTTACTCTTATGTGAGGCAACTAAATGTGAATTAATATTTATTTTTAATGATAATAAGAGAATATTAACTAAAACAATATGCCTAATAAGGCTTAGTGGTTAGACTTCTTGGAAACCCCGGGTTTGAATACCGCTGCCGACCCCTTAGACTTCCTCTTTTTAAGAGCTTCTTACAGGACACTGCCCGATGTTGGGCAGTGTTGTCTGTTACGAGAGAACAGTGTCCAGAGGCTGGCAATGCAACTCAGATGTTGACGCTTCTTAAATTTTAAATAAATGCGTACTAAGGAATTTTATTTTTTTTTTAAATTTGATTATTTCATGTTAAAATCTAGATTTTTTTTTTTTATTTAACAATTAAGTTCGGCTCGGAGTTATTTGGATTTACTGTTAGTCTCAGAAAATTGTAAAGCGAACCCACTTCCGTACTGTAACTTTACCTCGTAGAAAGAGAAGATCTAAGAAGACGCCAGTTCTCAGATAATACTAATATGGACCACCCGTTTGAGAGTCTGTGCGCTTTCATTGGGATGTTTATTTCCTTGCTTGTTACTAACAGCACTTTTTCATCAGGCATTGGCTTATAATTTCTCTGACTCTAATTTAAAAGAGTTCCTGAAACATGTAAATAAGTCACCCCTTCAATTTTTTTTTTATTTATATATTTTTTGCACGTGGAACCCACACACTAGACTTAAAAGACAAGCAATGACGAAACGTGCGAAACTGCTTTACAGACTTCTTGGACGACGCTCCAAATTACCCATTGAACTCAAACGATTAATATACAGTACTATCCTCAAACCAATGTGGACTTACGGACTAGAGCTGTGGGGTTCAGCCAAACCTACAAACATACGGACTGTACAGACATTTCAATCAAAAGTACTTCTACGCTCCTTTCTACGTGACTAACCTCACTCTACACAACGACCTCAACATCCCCTTCATACACCAATTAGCCAAGACTAAATACCAAAAATTCCATACTGCTCTCTCTACTTGCTCAAATCCTCTAGTACAGTCTCTCGCCTCCTCTGACATTCCTGACAATCCTCCTCGCCGACTGAATCGCCAGTGGCTCCGCGACTTTCTCGCAGTCAGTCTGAAGCCCTAAAATTAATATCCTGTAGAAAGTGCTGCCGCTGGGCAGTTTCTTTCCTCCTGCCTTTCACGCCTCTATACTTCTATTTCCCTATTTACTTATTGTATAGTGAATTATACAGATTGTAAATAACAAAATAAATTAAAAAAAAAATATATGTATATATATTTTTTGAATTTAAATTACATAAATTTTTAACAAAAGCCAACGTAATAAATATCGCATAGATTAGAATAGTATCTGGTTAAATCGATATCATCCCTCAACTATAAAGACAATAAGGAATAATTTCTCCTTGCTTAAGATTAATTACAAGTAAAAAGACTTGTACTTGTTTGTGGCTCTAATGGTGCTTGGCTGAGTTATTCTCTATAAAAGTTAAGTATCACTCTTCAGGGAGACGGCCTACTTCTATTCGCCAGAGTCCTGGAGCCATCTGCCACTTAACAGCCACCTTCTCTCTTCACACCACGTTCTATATTTTTTTTATTACTTTTACCTAAGAATTATTATATTTTAATACAACTTTTTTTTCTTTTTTTTTATTTGCCTCTTGTATGTTATTAACAATAAAATTTTATATTCTCTAAATATTGACTGCTTTTTAAAATGGAGAGCCTGTGTAAAACATTTTCTTTTACCGTATTTGAAATTGAAAACATTTCCGGCTACTGCTTAATGTTAAATAATTTTTAACCATTATTCTTGGCCTGCAATTCTTTTCCCTTGGCTTAAGTTTCTTATAATCCAGTAGAAATGAAATAGTTTGTTCACCATTTCAACAGTTAGCTCATTGCAACTTGTTACTGCTTGTTACAAATTACTTCCGCCATTGGGTGTTCATTTTAAGACGGATCAAATGCATCTCATGCTTAAACGGTTGATCTGAGCAAAAAATGGTAGAGGAAAAATTTGTTGCCCGTCACCTCCAGTTTCAGAATATGTGACTTGATTTTAGATTCCTGCCCGCATACGCGGCTGACGCGCGACCAAAAGTGAGGGTTCGCAGTTGACCTCCATTTTCATACACACAGTTTTAAAGAGTATAAAAAGTTATGAAAGAAACCGGAAACCACAATTCGATATCTTCGAAATTAAAGGTGCTAGGCCATTTCAAAATCTGGTATTTTTTAATCATATTTCAATTTTTTAACTTGTTATCAAAGAGAAAGAAGAGCACGCGATAGGTCATTTTTATGTATTTTTTCATCCCCTTTCTAATAAAAATATTGCCAAGGCAGTAAAGCTAGTATTTTTCTTAATATCAGGGAATAAGTCGTTTTCCGAGTGATTTTTCTAAGAAAAATCAAATGTTAAGAGCTTTAGATGTTCTCAAGCATACACAAAATGGTTAAAAATTAATTTTACATCTGTTACAAACAAGAAGGTTTAATAATTTTTTGGTAATTTTGGGAGAGTTGCGTTTAATTACCAAAAAAATTGGAAACCTCCTGCCACATATTTAAGTGATCAATATCTTTCATGTAAAGGATCAAACTTATTCCTTAATTTACCAAATAATGCACTTTACTCAACTTGTGAAGCATGTACTGTGCCTTCAAAGGTGCCTCCTTTGGCACGCAAGCCAGGTTAGCCAGGAGTTTATCAACTGCTCTGTGTATCTGAGGAGGCACCTTTGAAGGCACAGTACACGCTTCACAAGTTGAGTAAAGTGCATTATTTGATAAATCAAGGAATAAGTTTGATCCTTTACATGAAAGATATTGATAACTTAAATATGTGGCAGGAGGTTTCCAATTGTTTTGGTAATTAAACGCAACTATCCCATAATTATTAAATCTTCTTGTTTGTAACAAATGTAAAATTAATTTTTAGCCATTTTGTGCATGCTTGAGAACATCTAAAGCTCTTAACATTTGATTTTTCTTAGAAAAATCACCCGGAAAACGACTTATTCCCCGATATTAAGAAAAATATATTAAGAAGATATCGAATTGTGGTTTCCGGTTTCTTTTATAACTTTTTATCCTCTTTAAAACTGTGTACGTATATGAAAATGGGGGTCATCTGCGAACCCTCACTTTTGGTCGCAAGTCAGCCGCGTATGCGGGCAGGAATCTAAAATCAAGTCACATATTCTGAATAGGCTGACAGTGTCGCACGTGTTGGAAGGGTGTCAGGCACTGCGTAGCCAAAGAGAAAGAGCAGGCCTGCCACATGACAAGTGCGCTATTCTTGAAGAGGGTTCTCCTTACATAAGGAGGCTATTTACATATTTAAGACATATTAATTTATATTGTAAAATTTAGGTTAGCATTTAGGTTAGTTTATAGTTTAGTTCTTTTAAAGGGGAAAGGAATATCGAGTACTTTCCCCTTGTGTGAAATGTGGTGTGAATGTATTTATTGGCGTGAATGTATTTATTAGCGTGAATGTATTTATTGGCGTGAATGTATGTATTAGCGTGAATGTATTTATTGGCGTGAATGTATTTTAAGCGTGAATGTATTTATTAGCGTGAATGTATTTATTAGTAAGAAAGTTGTATGAATGTTTAGGATAGATCATAGTCCGGGGTTGAAAGAAATTTTATAAAAGTATTTCAACCCCTCTAGGTTAATTTTAGACTAAGTTTATTTTAGAATGTGCAGGAAAATTTGTTAAAAGTACTGCACATTATCATAGTTCTAAGGAAATAGCCTCCTTATGGTAGATTAGGTTTATTTATATTCGGTAATAAAACACTTTTGGTCTTGCGTTAATATCTTAAGTTAATGTAAATAGGGGAAGGCACGAATATATTCCACTCTCCCCCTCGTCGACTGGATCGATGGACAAGAGGGGATGAGTGGGATATATACTCCAATATACCTGGGCTCCACCCTACCTTGCACAGCAAGGTGCAGTATGTGGAAGCCCGAAGGTGACGCGTGCCGACCCAGCTCGAGTGGATAAAAGATGAGAGAAGATTAAAATGATTAGGGGCGCTAATGACCTCAGCAGTCGATGCGCCAATAAAAATAATAATAAAAAAAAAAAAAACATATTCTGAAACTGGAGATGACGGGCAACAAATTTTTCCTCTACCATATTTCGCTCAGATCAACCGTTTAATCATGAAATGCATTTGAGCCGTCTTAAAATGAACACCCTATATATTTTTTTAACACTTGTAAAGAAAAATATACTTAGATTAACTTTCCCTAGATTTTAACCTAATGCACTGGGAAAGGCTCCTTGAGCGAATAACCTTAAAAGTAGATCCGCCTTAAATTAAAAATTGAGAGAGAAAATGAATCAACTATGTTAATAAAATTTTAAAAAAATTAAGCAAATTGGAGGATAAAATGCCATTTTCTTGAGCAGCAATCATTTTTTCCAAAAATCATCCCGATGTTTGCCTTTAAACATTGAATGCTACAAAGTGCGCAAGTCATCCTAGATGATACTATCATCTATCTTTTGTGATACTTTTACAGAAGATATTGTTTAAGTAGGTTAAGTTCTCCTCTAAAGTGTTGTTTCAATTTATTGAATATTTATAACAAGAAATATTTGAAAATATGAAGTCTCAAACCGAAATTCCCAGTTGGAGGAATATCCGGTATACCAGAAGTGCGACTGAAGAGAAAGGCTTTTTCAAGTTTCCTGCAATCATCTGAACAGCTGCAGCGAGTTTCATTTGACCTTGCACTTGACGAATTTTAGGCCTATCACTTGGGTTTTGTAACTTTTTCTCAGGTAATATTGTATTAAACCGGATCGAGAAGAGTTGGACGTTCACATTATATAGTAAACTTGTACAATATTGCAGTCATCTTGTAAATTCTTAGCTTTTAGAGAATTTAATTAAATAAGCTGCGGTTAGAGAAAGTTATGTGGGCTTTCTTATAGAGTATCTTACTTTAAATAGTTAACATCACTCATAGAGAGACGCGGGACGATAGCCGAGTGGTTAGAGGCATGGCCCGCAATGCTAAAATATATTGTGGTTCTGGGTTCGATTCACGGTCTAGGCGTTGGATTTTATTTTATGGTTATTATGAAAATGTAATACTAAAGATGTTTGCTAGTCACGTCACCTAATCGGCAGTTGGACGTTAACATATTGGCCATCATTTCTCTTAACTCTGTATTCTTGTTGCTGCAATTATTAATTATTCTAATTAAGGTTTTGTTATCTCCTAACTTATTTTTATTGTTGCAGGATGTTCAATGTGAAATTGAAAGCCATAAAGAGGTGTTTAGCTCTCTTAATGGTACGGGACGAAAATTATTGGGCAGTCTTACTTCTCAAGATGACGCAGTCATGTTACAAAGACGCTTGGACGAAATGAATCAAAGATGGCATCATCTTAAAAATAAAAGCATGGCAATCAGGTTTGTAAATAAATTTTGAATAATAATATTAGAATTATAAATTATTTAATTTGAAAGATTTATTTTAATAATTAACAAGAAGTTTACTGTAGCGAAAGAACACTGTCTGGAGGACGGCAGTGCACTGAAGAAGCTCCGGGAATCAATGACCTCAGATGTTAACGCGCCTTAAATTAAAAGCAAAATAAAAGAAAAATCAAGAAATGATATATCATTATTATGATAATATTTAACATTGTAAGGGTCCACTCCTTTTGTTTTAATCATACCCAGCTATAAAGGAAATCTACTCATCGACGAATTCACCACTTTCAGGGGTCTCGAAGTCTTCACTTTGCCCTCAGCCATATTCCGACGATCTGTTCCCAAACTTTTGTCTACTCTTTCCTTCTTTCCTTGAAGTTAGAAAAGGATTAATATGGATTGTGTCTCAGCCTTTCGTCTTCCTTTCGGTCGCATCCACTGGCTCCTTTGTCGACCTTCCTTCTTCATTCTGATGTCTCTAACCAGTGTTCATTCATTTATCTTTTCGATCAGTACTCAATAATCGTTCAGGTCCCATAGTGCTTTACCTTGCTTTCCATTCTCAGTTATCTTTAAATCAGAATCCATCTTTCTCCAAACCTGCATTGGAGGTTAATGTAAAAAATTAAATTATATTTACTGAAGATATACGAGTATATTTTGATTGCAAGCTATTTTTCAAGGAGTAATTTACTTTCTGCCTTATTCATTATTATACTTATTACATTATTATTTATTATTATCCTTATTACATTTCTTTATCAATTCAGCCCCTTACACTAAGCCTTATTTCACCATCCGAATGTTTTTAAACACATCCTTTCTGAAACGTAAATTCTTTGAGGGACTCCAAGTAGCTTCTGTGTATTTGTTAGAAAACACGTTGAAGATTTATGTTGCAATCCTGGCAATTCTGATAATTAAATCTCTAGGTAAATAATATACTGATTTGCCAAAAAAAAAAAACGCTTGGAAATGGCCAACTATTCCCTTAGTACATTTAGTCATGCTTTTTGAAACTTATTTTACTATAACATAAAAATTGGGAGTTCGCAATTCCTTTTTATCGATTCTTTTGGCAACTTTAATTCAATCTGTATCCATTTTCTTTCATACGCTGTCCCAAAATCAACTTCCTCCATCACTCTTTGCAATATTTTACAGAAAACAAGAAGGTTCGACAATTTTAGGTATACAACAGGGCTGTGTTATCGGTTATAATAAATGATTGAAATTTAGTCCATATAAATATAAAACAATTGGGAAAGTAATTTATTTTAACAAATTTTCTACTTTTCTCTACTACTTTAACTCGTTGTGTTTCATTCTTTAAGAAATGCCACTTTGAAGGCATATTTGCTGCAATTGAGATAAGATCTGCAACGATGTTCAGTAACTGATGAGACCATCTTGTTAGTACGCTGAAACAAAAACTGTTTCTTTCACCCCACTCTCTTTAATATATTCCACTTCTTTCGCTACAAAAAAACCATTGGTTCAGGTTTCAACCTTTTCATGTAGGAGATACTTTGTATATTATTAAGTTTTTTAGACATCATTTGTACACGTCGTTCAAATGGCGAGTTCTTCTGTGTCCGAAATTATTTTTTGCCTTTTCCACATTTATCAATTTATTCCATGGTTTTTCGTATGGGTTTTCTCTTTCTTTTAGCGAAGATGTTCATTTTTTAAAGAACAACTCATAAACGTCTTCAATTAATTCAGGGCTTTCCAATTAATTAACAATATAAATAATTAAAAACGGATAGTTGGCTGCAAGAGCAATCCAGTAATCTGAGTAATTACTTAAAAGAATATGCAATCTTTGTGATCATAAATATTAAAATTTGGCAAAAACTAAGGTCCTAAGGTATTTTGACTTCTCTTTGTGTGGTACGTTCAATCTTGTTTTAATCTTATAAATATTTTATCTTATTTCGATGTCCATCCAAAGTAAACAATAACATAAAACATGTGCCTGGGTCCCGCAGTTGGATAATATTCGAGATTTTATCCAGTATAGCGCTTTGTTATTCTTAAATTCTGATTTGTGTCTGATTTTCATCCGACCATCAGATATTTATTAATAAGTTTATTGTAAATAATTTTATTTCCTTTAGCTAAGCTTTGGTCAGATATTGCTGACTTTGCAAAATAATCCGTGAGTGGCTAAGTCACAAAGTCAGCAAAATCTGCCGGTAACAGAAGCTTTGTGAAAGCTAACTTTGTATAAATAAACTTATGAATCAACATGCTCTGATATTTATGGCGGACAAAAAAAAACTCTAATGGTGGGTGAAAAACCGAAACTATAAATAACGAGAATAAAAGTCACAAGCTTGCTACGGCGGATAAAATCAACGAAACAATAAACTGTAGTTTCAGCATTTTTCCCTTGGAGTAAAAGTTTTAGAAATTATAATGAAATTTTAGCAGAAACATTTTTTTTTTGAAATGAAAGGTGTTTACAAACTGCGTGGCATTATTAATTTATTTTTGCTTTGGTAAAATCATTAATCGAGATAACTTACTTTTGGATAGCGAGGCAACTTTTTTGTGTTAACATTCGTTGATGGAAGCATTACTTTAGTTCCTCTAAATACGATGCATTCTTTAGCGATTCATTGTAGTCATGAATAATAATGCAATATCCGCGCACATCTTGTCGTTATGTTCTTATCATGTTCCTGTAAATATATGCTGTTCCCTATGTAAATGTTCCCATTTTGTAAATTATGAGGTAAGGACATTGAAGCTTTAATAATAACCAAAAAATTACTAAATAAATGACAGTATTTAATAAAAATTATATAGAAATAATAAGAAAGGGATTTTAATTAATTTAATAAAGGGAAGGGATTAACATACTGGATTCGAATCCAGCTGCCAGCCCTTAGAGTTTCTTCTCCCAGGAACTTGTTACAGCTCGCTGTCCGGTGATGGACATGTTGTCTGTAACGAGATAACTCTTTTTGGAAACCAGCAGTGCACTGTTAAAGCTAAGGGCGCTAAAAATATAAATAAATGAAATGAAATGAGAAAGGACGGTTTTATAAAGGAATGGTATTTAAATTTCAATATCGTCCAGATTAGTAAGCAAACAATGACTGTGACGAGCTTGTTAAGATCTAATCATGATGTTAATGAATCGTTCCTGCGCTGAATAAGTCAGAAAAATGCACATGAATGAAATGTAGACGAAAACCTTTAACCATACAACTACGGACGGTTCAGTGCAATATTATTTTTAAATCAAGTTACCAGCATCATCTATAGGTATTTTATTTTCTAACTACATGAAGTTGTTGCAGGCTTTGGTTAAATGCAATAGGCTGTATGAATGTGCACAGTATGTAATATTTGTTAATGTATGCATTAGTTTGAGTCTGTTGTTAGCTTGTTTTTTTATATAAAAATTAATTTGCGTGCACTGAATAGAGTTTATGTTTTGGATTCAATTTGTTGTGATGAATGTCAGCAGTGCAATTTACTTAGATTTAAAGTTGATGCAAAATAAAAAAGTTTCCAGCAGTATAATAAATAGCTGATTAAAATCTACTTCTGTTTGCCAGATTATATGCATGTCCAACTGACTATGCAGTGCATACATGCATTACAATTTGAAACTGAAGGCTACCACCTACCTTGCCTACCCACTTGCATATCGCTTTATGTTAATTCCGCTCTCATTTTGTTTCACTTTGAAATGTGTGTATTATTGTAAATTGCACATTTACTATTGTATTATACTGACTGGATTCGATCTTTATGGTAAACAATTTTTCAAAAAAACACGAACCAGCGCCTAACTATTTCAAGGTTTATTTTAGAGTGTGTCTGTTTGTGTAGTATACTTAATGCACTTAACGGTTCCAGGTTCAGTATAATTGGTCAATTTTAAAAAATTGAAATTCTACAACAAAGTTTTTTTTATATTCGTGTGTATTTATAATAATGTTGGAGCTATCAAAATGTAGCGGTAATCCTAGCTCTGCAGTATAAAAATCAGCAAAATAAAATGAGAAATATTTTTGTTTTGAAATTTATAAAATACCATTTATTAGAGGAAACGAGCGGATATGGACTTGAAAATGGGTCGAATATTATATATAGGGGGTGGTTAGAGAGATAAAGCGTGAAGGTCATTAGAGGTCCAGAGGTCAGGTGAGGCTAACAGTAAAGTTCCAAACGGGGTGAGGGCATGAGGATATGTGCGATCAGGAAGGATGAGGTTTGCTGGATACAGATATAGCTCTGGGAACAGTATGACGTCAGGCGATCGATCTGATTAATTATCACCGTGGAATGTAACCTTTGTGAGTGCATTTGGTCCACAGTTCCCCACCTCCAACGCACAGTATTTATATTCTTTCGTATAGTTTAACTAAAATCAAATCTACATAAATTTTGTACAGAATATGAGGCGAAATTTATTTTTTGTATTTCACTTAGCAAGTTTAAACCTAAAACAAGTAAACAGTTGAATAAGTAACGCGCGAATCGATTTCATTTTTTTTTTTAAAAAAGAAAAAGAAAAAAGTTAAACTAAGAGAGCAAAAACTGCCAGCGCAATCTCCAAGCGGAAGTATTACTCAACATGCAGATTAATACACATTTCCGGGTCACAAAATATAATCCTCATTCTGAAATTACGTCTACTCTACATATTTTACGAATACTTACATCTAAAATATCATAAATATTTAGTCTTTTTGTAATAAATATACAAAAAATAATCTGGTGTGCCCACTCAATCTACCGTTCTCGAGTTGTTGACTTTTAGCAAGATTTCAACTAACCTCAAAGTGCACAAAATGAATTTTCCCAAAAATTATTCAAATAAATACTTCCGAGATAACCACGAGTTATAGAGAAAATTTAGGACATTTTAGAAAAAAATAAATAAATAGAATATTTAAAAATCCATAGGTAAATATGGTTCCACTGATAGTTTTGGAGTTTTCTACGAACTCGGAATTTCATAAAGAAATTTAACCGCCCCTTTTTAATAATATATTTTACTCTGAGCTATACATTACACTGAAAATTACAGCATCCAATCTTCTAAGAGCTTAAATTTAATTGAATAATTAAATTTAATTCCTTTACTTATAAAAATATTCCAGAAAATGTCTTGAAACAAGATAAGTAGACCAACGCGATATATTTAGAATAGCACGTGTAAAGGAAATAGTTGAAGCTATTTTTTTATAAAATCTCGAAAGAAGTTATTTAGTAAAATGGTACATCCAGCTGTGGAATATGCATCAAACTAGGAATTTTCGCAACACATTTAATTCTCCTTTATAATATGTGGAATACAACACTGTTCATTACATTCATAAGGCCTTTCCCTTTTAAAGGAAACCTCAGGAAAGGGATTTTCATCTAGGTTACAATCAGCCTCTGATAAGATTGAATTGAAAATTACGCTGAATTTTCCCGGTTACAACTCGTAATCTTTCCTGGAGTTTACTTGGAGAGCTTTCACTTCAAATGAGAATTGATTCTTGTGATTTCTAATGACAAAAATGTTTTGGTCACATCTTACCGATGTAGGTCTACCTGGATCTGAATCTCTTTCCAAGTTGTTCAGCCCCAGTTGGTTTAAACCAATTTTTGGGAAAACTTCCAATCTATTTCCGTTACACTTTATAAAATTCTAGTTGCTTCGGCTGCTAAAAAATCATTTCTCCAGTACTGTCTGTCTTTAACCACGAAAAATAGAGTAATGTATATTTTTTAGGTGGACTTTAAGTGCAAGTACTTAATTAAGTTGTCTTAGACGGAGGCGACTAGCTTACATACTTGGCTATAATTTTCTAAAATTAACCACTAAATAAAATCCAAGGTTTAGACCGGGAATCGAACCAAATACCTCAATGTATATTAGATTTGTGAGGACCCATCTACACCTAACCAATCGCCCGGCTATCGTAGCGCCTGATTCGAAAGTTCGTATCTATTACTAAAAGTCCTCGAGTCATTTTGGACTAACCGAAGTTAAGACAAGAGGGCGAATGTAACTTTTTAATAACTCTTACAGCTAACTTTTATGAAATAAACAGAGTTCGAGTTCAATAAAAACTTGATAATAATGCATTTTATCTATTTATTTTCCAGCGGGTTAAATAGTTATTTGTCAAGAAAAGTAATACTTCAGAAATTTACTTCGAGAAAACATAAATGTACTTAATTCCCGTGAACAATATTTAATTTATTTTTCTTTTTTTTAATGCAGCCAGTATAAATTGGTTTTTAACTTATAAAAATTTAAAAAGTATAAAAAGAAAGTACATTTTCTGGGTTTCTTTTAATAAAATGGTGAAGTACGAAACGATTTCTTGACTTAGCTGACTAAAATGTGATTCGAAAGCTTAAAAATGAAACATAATTTTAAAACTTCATATCATAGCATTTCACTAAGGGAAGGGACTAGCTCAGCTGTTAGCGTTTACTGGATACTGGGTTCGAATCCAGCTTCTGGCTCTTAAATTTTTTGTTCCTAGGAGCTTCTTACAGCTAACTGTCCGCTGATGAACCCTGTCCAGAGACCGACAGTGCACTGAAAATAGCTCGGGGCGCCAATAAGCTTAGTTCGGTTATAATCGGGTCATATGAAGTATGGTGTTCATTTTGATAAGTACGAGTAGAACATGCCCCTGGAAAAGAGGCAGCTATTTAATTGATACAGACACGCATACATGTGTAAGGTAAGAGAGAGGGTAGGAGACAGAGAAAGAATGAATGAGAGAATCCGAGAAAGTACAAGCTTTGAAAACATTTTTTAATTTGCTTGATTTGATCTAGCACTGTTTTTGCTATTTGTTTGTCCTCCATTCAGAATTGTTATTTCAACTTTTAATCTGTTCGTTTACCGTTTTCTGGCAAGTAACATATTTTTAGGGCATGTCTGAAACATTATCGAACCCAATTTTTGGACTATGTTCTCTATTAATGAAATTGTACTCATCTTGTCACAGATAAAGCTAATCTTAGAAGTTTGTTGCGAACAATATTAGATTAGATTAAATTGTTTTAGACGGGCGGCTCCACCAGTAAAGGGAAGGAACGCAGGGAACCCAAATGCTTATTGTCCCTCGCCCATTCCTCATCTCATGAGAGATACCGGGGTTTTATAAACAAATCCGGTTAAAGGTTGCCAGATGCTAATACAATAAACTAATAAAGTAGTAACTGGACACTAGGGAGCATGGCGACTCAACCGCCCAGTGCACTGAATAAACCTAGAAAGTTCGTTAAGATTACCAAATGCTAGAATTTCCGGAAGGGAAATATTTAACCTTCCGAAGACGAGGAATCTAGTTTTAGAATAAACGGGGCACACCTCAACGAAGTGCCGCACAGTTTCATAGGACTCACCACAGCCAGCGCAAATTGGCGACTGGATAAGGCCGCATTTAGAAAGATGGTACGCTAAATTCCCATGTCCACTCAACACCTGAACCAACTGGCGGATCCGGAACCTGCTAAAACCAACCATAGCCGTTTTTCACAGGCCAAGGATTTCCTTAGCCTGACGGCAATCAGCTCGGGATCTCCACTGTTTCCGATGTTCCTTCAAAATCCACTGCTCAACCTCTGTTCTACAACGTCGACAGGATACAGGGATAATGGGCTGAGGAGTGATTGTTATCATCGCAGCTCCGTCCTTTGCTGTTTCATCAGCAAGTTCGTTACCCGGAATCCCGGAATGACCAGGGGACCAAGCAACCGATACAGTATTCAAAGCTCCTAACAAATTAAGAGCAACGTGGCATGAATTGACCGAAATTTGGTTCTTACTAGGAGAGGCCAGAGCCTTAATTGCAACCTGGCTATCCGTGAAGAACCTAATATCAGTATCGACAAATTCCTTCCAGCGGAGTAAAGTAGCTGCCATCTCAATGGCGAACAATATTAAGTTCGAAATTAAATTTGAAGAACTGATCTTTTTCACAATTTATCTGCAAATGAATAATTTAATCATTGCCTAGACAAACGTGGAAAAACCCTAAGTCTTCAAAAAATATTCCATTTCACCACCAGTACACCTAAGTGACATTTATTTTCTCTTTGAAATAGGTTAGCGACGTTTGGTTTCATATTTCTTCACTTTATTCGCCCTTCATATTTATTACCATACTTTTTTTTTATACTCTGAAGCTAATGGAAGTATTGAAATACAAATTGGGCACATTTCTATTCTTCTTCTAAATAATATGCTCTTAATTTTGGACGACTAAATATTGATACCTTTAAATGTAATGTATAGATTTGTAATCTATACATTACATTTTTTTGTTAGTTTCGTCATAGTGAAGAAACAAAATATCATTCGCTCCTTATTATTTTGTTTATTCTAAGATTTATTGGTACTAGATTTGATTCCCGGACTAGGCCTTGGATTTTATTTAAATAGTTAATATGAGAACTTTGTAGTAAAGTAGGTTTGTTAGTCGCCTCCGTCCACGATGCCTAACTACGACTTAAACTCTGCCTAGCAAATCTCTTTTTCATCAAAGGGCCTTCTGAAAGCTTCGCCTAATTGTAACAAGGACGCTTGCCATGATGATCTAGCTCCATTTCATTCTATTCTTAGATTGAATCTATTTAAGCTCTAAAACAACTCTATGTTCAGATCCATATCTCTAAACTTTATAACCCAGTAGTAATTTTAGTTATTTTTTCTATTGAATTAATTATATTTATCTAATTGATAAGCGCTTGCTGAAATAAGCCAAGAAAAATTCTTGCTCTTCTATTTCTTCTGCTTGTACTTTCTACTCTAACCAGCTGACCTCATCGACATGCATTACTGCACATATTTCTTTAGTTTTTCATTGATTTCAGTACTAGAGTAGCCAATGAATTATGTAGCTAATGAAGGTTCTTTTTTTATGGAGGATACATTTATGCTGCCTTGAATTGGTTTGTGATAAATAGATTTTTGGATAGAAAAACCGTCTGTCATGTTCATTATTTCTTTTTTAATCCAAAACTTCTTATTTATTATCATATTATCTCACATTTAGTATTTTAGTTTCAAGGATAAACGTAAAGGTGACCTTGTGAATAGCTGTTCAATTCCTAAAGATATCCTGATGAAGAACACCAACAGTATCCGAAACGTAGAGCAATACCAATTTTTGTTCTAAAAAGGCTTTCTTGGCCCATGTAAAGACTCTTTTCTCTTTGTTGTTTAAGGCCGGACGAATTAGGAGCCAGTTCTTATCGGAATTAGTTGAATCCGACCTAAATGTTCTATAAATCGATGTCTAGTATCAATGTAGTAGTTTATTAGTTTTGTAACGATAGGCTTACCTCAAATGGTGGAATGGTGGAGCAATTAGGCAGATGAGAGTAGAGTGTGGGGTAGTGAATTAGCATAACTGCATTCTCATTCATTGCACAATACGAGTATATACGAGTAAGATGTTACCTCTGTCATAACAAAGTGAATTAGTAATACTACTCACCTAAAAATACAAAATGGGGAAAAAGAACAATCTCTTCTATTATGACAAACAATATCGATTCTTATTAGAAAGACAAAAGAAAGCAACGAATCTATTAATAATACCATCTAGCTTTAATTACTTACTATTTTAATTGATAGTTAACTATAATCATTCATATTAATTATCTAGTTTCCCTCTGGTGATATAATACGCCTACTCAGAGTTTTGGACATATTGACGTAAGCTTGACTGTCTCTATCGATATTCTCTCTTCGAGAGCGAACATTACGATCGTATCTTCTCAATTGATTTCAAACCAGGATTCTCTAAAAATCACATCATGTAACGTGATTGATTTTAAAGATGACAATGGACAATTAATCTTAGCAATTGCTCAGGGTAGATTAGATGCCACTTCTTCAGATATAGCGTGCCAGCTTAACAAGGGAAGTAAAACTTGAACAATCCCTGCATAAAGGGATCTGCAGTTGGTGTATGCAACTAGTTGGATATAGCGTCCTGGCTGACTCTAGCTAACCATTAATCACATGTACATGAGATGACCGTATTCTACGAACAAAAGGATTGGAGGAAGTTATATTTTTGCCGCAGGAGATTAGCTCTAAACTATGAAACTCTTAAGTAGCCTAATAGCTGCGAAGAATTTCCACTTAGTAGCTATTCTGTAATCATATTGTAGCACAGTAAGCCATGACCATGGGCCCTGTAGAGTAATCGATCTTCTCGTACAGATTGCTTGGTTCCTTCAATATAGGGTCCCGTCCGATGTTGTCACCATTGTAAGAAGTCTCTGGGTTGCTGTAGCGATGAGTACTAGCAAATATTGGTGTTATTTACGGAGTTGGTATCATCGAGCTTTATTAATTGAGAAGTAAGAAAGAATATTAACAATTTCATTCATTATTTTTTATTTTTCCCAAGATTTCGACCTTGGGACTAGATCATCATCTTCAGGGCTTATGCTATTGATAATTTTAATTTTTTTTTTTACATTGTTATTATGTAAGGTTAGTCTTCAGTCTTGCTCATTTACTGTTAAGCTTTATTGACTTAACTCCCACAAAAGACCAGATGTCGATAAAGAGTTCTTTTCGACTTGCGTATCTAGATGAGTAGATACGGTATCAGAACAGATGTAAGCTCTTCTTCAATAATCTTCATGAAATATTCACTCTCTGACTGGCGATTGAAACCAGATATCTGAGACCAATTTCCGGTCTTTTTACCCGCTATTCAGTCCGGAAAAAATACAGCTTGCCGAAAGCTAGGTAGAGATTGTTCTCAAGAGGCAAGATAGTGAGGGAGTTTCTGTTTGGTGCTGTTAGCTGGCTCTGAAGAGGATGAAGTCGCAGCGACGGAAATAGAAGAACTATCTCTTTAAAAAAGAAATTCTTGATCTTGAACTTCAACGACAAACATTAAAACCAAGTCACACATTTTCAAAAAAAAAAAATCTGTTTCAATCTGCTATAATTTATAACCCGGAAATCCAAACCTCGGGGACCATTTTCCATAAATCTGTGCAGCTCTTAGCCTACGCAGATGACATAGACGTTGTGGGTAGAACAGTCGATGCTGTAAAGAATGCTTTCCTAAGAATTGAAGCCAACGGCAGGAGATTGAGTTTGGAGGTTAATGAGGAAAAAACAAAATTCCTCTCCACCGACCCAACACAAAAAGAACCACTCCGCATACGGGACTACGCATTTGAAAATGTAGCTGAGTTTGTCTACCTGGGATCCCTTGTGACAGCCGATTATGACGTCTCCCAAGAAATAGGAAGGAGGTTGCTGTCGGCTAACAGGTACTATTACGGCCTAAATAAGCACCTTAAAAGTAAATTGCAGACAAGAGACACCAAACTTAGGCTGTACAAGACCCTCATTCGGCCTGTCTTGGCATACCCCTCAGAGACCTGGACCATATCAAAGACAGACGAACACCGTTTGCAGGTGTTCGAGAGAAAGCTACTGCGCAAAATCTACGGCCCAGTACATGAAGGCCCAACCTGGCGACGTAGGAAGAATAGAGAGCTATATGATCTAATGAAGGAACCCCCAGTAGTAGCCTGGATTAAATTAAACCGGCTGAGAGGGGCAGGCCATGTGGCGAGGCTGAGTGCCTCGATGGAATTCCCTCCAAACTGCTGCGCGGGACCCCGGTTAGGAGACGGAGGGTAGGGAGACCTAGACTGCGTTGGACTGATGGAGTTGCCCAGGACACGAGGAATATCCTCGGACTGCGTAACTGGATGGCGGCCGCTAGAGATAGAGACGACTGGCGGAAGCATGTTGAGGAGGCCAAGACCCACATCACTGGGTTGTAGCGCCATGAAAGAAGAAGAAGAAGATAATCTATAACCACCTCATTTTTCGGGCTTCACAAAGCATTCCTGTTTCAATCAATGCTTACAGTTTAATTTTGCATATTATTTATCTATTCCTTTCACATTAAAAGAAGTTTAATGCAAAAATGTTCTATTTTTATAAGTACATTAGAAAAAAGAGGAAACATTAATAGAAAAGTTGAAAAGTGGTGGTTTTTAAACTTTTCTTTATTAAATTAATAAACAGAGTTATCTAAATTCACTCACTTTAAGAGGTGAGAATGTTGTCACTTAATTAAATACTGGTAGATTACATTACTCCTTTAGAGTCTGGGCATTTCTTTTAAAATTTAAATGAACCTTGTAGAAAGGAAGATGAAAGTAAAAAAGAGAAATCTGCATTTAAAATATTCTGCATAAATCTGGTTTCATTATCTTTTAACAAATTATTAAAAAGTGAACTCCATTTTTTTTTTTTCATGTTGGTTCTGTAATTGAAATCATTAAGTTCTTAATTTGTTCTGATCACGAGTAGACTAGTTAATGGTTCAATGCTTTTGATGATTTTCAATTCGTACAAAAGCTCTTTTCTTACGTCACTGATGCAATAATACTGAAGATTCACATTAATGAATAGCTTCTCTCACAGGATGTTCTGGTTACTAATAAAGCATTACACAAGTTGAGCTAAATGTACTTCCGGGAGCATTACTTTTTCTGGATTAGCTAGATGTCCAGGCCTGTCCTGGTGAAGTGTGCTGAGTCTCCTAAATAGAAGATTGCTCAACATTTGTTATATTGGGTTTTACAAAAAGCAGTAATTTTTTATTCTTATTATTTAGTTACATTCATTGTACTGTAAGTATGACATGGAATGTTCACTCTCCAAGTGGAGATGTAAGTAAAGTAATTGCCTATTTTTTCAGGCGGGGCTTAACGTCCAACTGCCAATTAGGTGTCGTGGACGGAGGCGACTAGCGAACATACTTTACTAATAAATTTCTTTTATTAACCATTAAATAAAATCCAAGGCCTAATGCCGGGAATCGAACCCATTACCACAATACATATTAGATATACAGGTCTCGCCTCTAACCTCTTGGCTACCGTAGCGCCAAGTGGAGATGTTATCCAATGGTAACACTCCAACAACACTTCATGTCTAATGACACTTACAGAGGAAGTTGAAAGGCCTCTGTGTTTTAGGACGCCTAGAAGTCTTAAATGGATATATCATGCAAGAAAGGTTTTGAATCAGCGGATTGTGAAGAGATTATAAGCTGAGATGGTGTTTTTTAGCAACTTGTGTGACAAAATGATTGTTTAAGTTAATGTACGTTTTTTATGAATGTTTAACTAATGTTGATTAGTGATTTGGTCGAACCCCACAGTTCGATGCTATGGGCGAAAAAGGGCTTTAGTACCCTAACCTAAATAAGTCTTTTATTGTCTAGAATGAGTTTTGATCTGTTTTCGAGTAGTCTTTTAAGTTGTCGAAAGCATTTGTTGAGATGTCTTCTCTTAAGTCGTGTATGAGGATTTCAAGGAAGAACCTTCTTGAGGTGAAATCTAAATTAGCATCTGTTAAATGGATTACAGAAGACAGAAGAGTGATGCGCCGAAAAGTGAATATTTGTGCTAAGAATTGATCTCGTACTTTTTGTTCCAATTTTTAAACCATAGTAGACACTTCTCACTAGGTTCTATTATTTCTGTGAGCTATTACTTGATCTCTGCGGGACTTTTTTAAGACTATTTATACTAATTAACTAACTATTTATACCTAAGCAGATAAATAAGCAATAAAATAATATATTGTACCATAATTGTGGATTGCTTGGGGATACCAGTTAAGATTGTGTTTTTCTGCAACATGTTTTAGCAAACAATGAAAAGAATGCTAAAGTCTGTGTGAATGGTTTGATTGGTGACGAAGAAAGAAGGTCAACCAAGGAGCGAAAGAGAGCATTGTGAGTTCCTAAATTGACTCAGATTGCTCATAAATTCGCTTTATTACTTTTTAGTCACAATCTGATGAATTAACACAATTATAATATAAAATTTTCTATAATAATGATAATAATAATAATAAAAAGAATTAAGTAAGCAGATATGTTTGGCCAATAAATTTCAATGAATCTCCAAATCTATTTGTGTAGTTATTGTTAGTTTCTTGTATGTGCGGTTAGTTGGAAGGGAATAGAAACAACATTCTAGTATCACTTTGGCCTGAAGGTATTTGTTTACGTAGGACTTGTGTTAAGGGGCAAGCGATGTAACCAAAGTAGGGAGAACGGCCGGTCAACTAACGTTGGATGCAGCTAACAAGACTGTGTTTGGTCTGTAGCCAAGTTTGCAACACACTGAAGTTGTCCCTCACTTAAGGGTTTGAGGGTTGGTTCCCTTGCACTTCCACTTGGAACGAGAGCTGCAGAGTTGTAGGTCTGAGGAAGCACTTACCAGATCGTTTTCTTTACCCAAATAATAGTCTTAATTTCTTACATAGCGAATTTGAAAGTGACTATTTGTTTCCTCTTTAATTAGGATTCTGGTTTGGGACACTCACACGACTAAGTGTTATTTTTTTTTTTTACAAAAAACGCATAACTAACTTTTTCAGGGAGGGAATTAGATATGCGGTTAGCGTATTGGATTCCCACGCGGAGGTCCCGGGATCGAATCCAGCTGCTGGTCCTTAGGCTGTCTCTTCCTAGGAGCTTCTTACAGCTCACTGACAAGTGATGGACAGTGTTTTCTGTGACGAAAGAAAAAAAGTGCACTGAAAAAAACTCCGGTTGCCAATAACCATAGATGTCGACGCGCTTTAAATCTTATTTTTTTTTTAATCGCAACAACTTTACCAAAAAAGTGGGTAAAAATTGTTCTTGTCCTTGTTTCTTCTTCTTGCAAATCTTTTTTGTGCATAAACTAAAGGTGCGAACCGAATTTGATTAATGAAATGTCATTCAATTGGAAATTTTGAAGAGATGTGCCTTTTGGGGCATTGATAACCTAAAAACGAGGAGTTACATTTGTGTGATTCCCTCTAAAATTATTTATAATAATAATTCTGTAACTCAAAAACGAAAAATGTTAGTAAGTTTGATCTTTACGATTCGTTCTCCTTTAATAACAGCTGATAATAACAGCGATCAAAATTCTTCAACTGAAAGAAACTGCAAGATTTTTTTTTACATTTTACTTATCGTACTAATTTAGACGTACATTCATTTCACAACCGCCATATGCAAATAAAGCGATAGCTAATTGTGTAAGTAATTTAGTAGCATTTTTAATGGAATAGTTGAAAACAGTTTTCGAAAAGATTTTTAAAAAAATTATTCTGCAAAGCCTCTCTTCCGGTTTCAACTATTTCCTTCAAACATGTAACGCTTGCTACTGTTTAAATTATCTTTGTCAGCATTAGCTAAAGTGGCATTTTAGTACAATATCTAGCTGCTGTTCCTGAGGATCTTTCCAAACTTCAAAACCAATCACTTATCTTTTTGATAAATGGATTTGACTCCTGATGTTATAGTGAACAGTTTTGGTATCGGGTTGGATTGTTGGTCTAGTGGTTATGAAGTGTGGAATCTTAAATAGGAATTTCCAGTTCGAATTCCACGTGTTGCTTCTTTTTAATTGTTAGAAAGACTTTTATGTTATTAGTAACTAACATTTTAGCTTCCACCCTTTCTTCGATACCTAATTGGTACTGAATAAAAAACAACAACTTATTTTCACGATTGAGATCTAAACGGATTTTTCTTGCAATTTTCTTTGTGAAATATTTTTTTATACGCAGACAGAGTTCTTATTTACATCTTCAGCCACACGGCGGTAACTTAAAAATTATATTAAATTCACTTCTATATTGCTAGCAGTATACTTCTTGTTACGACTCGATTGTTGTAATGCCAAAAGCTATATCTAACGCCTTCACTTTACAAAAGAATGCCATTGTTTTAAAAATCAATATCTACGACTACTAGAAAGGTGAAAATGTAGTGTAATTATTGGGAAGATAAGAGGAGCTCTTCAGATAAGCGTTAGTGTTGTGAAGCAGATGATATTATCTAGAGAAGAAGGTATTTAGCGTTCGAGGATATCTTAGAATTTCGTCGGCAGACCGGATATCTGCTTCAGGAGGAGAATCTTTTGAAGGATTTTGGGGGGGGGGGATATATGATTGAATGAGGACACGTTTGGCTTTGGTCCTCACTCTTAGACTCCTGGTGAAATAGCACAAGGCAGCAATGTTCTAGTAAGTTTTGCACTTGTTATTCATCAAGTGAATACATTTCTTGGAAGAAATGGCTGCAAGTTCAAGGATGTAGGGTTGGGTTAACTTTTCATTGAACGGATTTCCTTTTATCTAATTTAAAAATGTATGATTTCCCGAAAACAAGTCTTGCTTTTCGTTTCTCTTCAAACGTGACTTGGATATATTCGTTCGCTTTACATTTTCGGAACAATGATTTCCAAATTCTAATTGAAGTAAAAAACTAAGTAAAACAGAAAAAATAAATAAATAAACTGAAATTATCTAAAAAAGTAATTATCAGAAGTAAATTTGTGGAGAAGAGATGAATTAATTGGTTTTTATATTTATTAAAGCGCACAAATTTATAAGGAGACAAAGTAATATTTTGCAAGATAGTACGATAATAAAACAGCGGAAGGCGTAGGTAATTTTGTTTTGGGTAGCATCTGTTTTTATGGTATACCCGCTAATACTGGAAAATTTAGTAGAAAGGTTTGTGATGATATAAGGAAGATAGAGTAATACCAGCCATTGCTGTGCTACACATAGTTTTAATACCAATATTGTAATTTTAACGTGGTTATTTTCTTTATAAAGAAGCCATATATTAAAAAATAAATAAGAAAGATCGTGACTTTGTGAATGTGACAAGAATTTTGGCTGCGTCTGAGCAAAGTCAGACCATTTCCTTATCCTTCATGTTGGAGATGAGATTTCTTTCGTTATATTAGCTTCCTTTTTCATCCTTTAGCAATATGGCAACAAATTTGAAGTAATAATACGTAATAATCATTGATTCCTCAAGTGATACATTAGAACTCCCTTAGGTATTATTATATAGTTTCTATACGTGTCCTGAGCAGATGTAGTGAAGATCAGGAAATGTTATATTCGCGTGTAGCTCGAAATAAATATTTTCTAGCATATTATAGTATAATATATTGGTGCTTCAAGTGAAGTAAATTGAAGGTGCCGCTGTAGCCGAGTGGTAAGAGGCGTGGCCGTTGAAGCTGAGATGTATTGTGGTACAGGGTTTGATTCCCGATCTGAGCCTCGGATTTATCTGATAATTTGATATGAAATTTACAGTGCCACAGGCCACTGTCCACACCTAATTGGGCGTACAGTCAAGAATGTTTGGAAGACATTCCAGAAAGATCCAGGATTGCCTCCTTGGCGCAGACTTTGCCAACAAATTTTTCCCTACATTAGATATTACTTTTATCCTGCAAAAAAAGGCTACTGTGAGTTCCTACTCAGACTGCTCATAAATTCGCTTTATTACTTTCTAGTAATTATCTGACGTATTAACGTAATTATAAAATAAAACCAAGAGCAGTTTATTAAAAGTTAGGAGTTCTGTTGGCCAATGAATTAGAGCTCGTGTGCTCTACATTTCGAATTAATTTTCGTACCTTATTTTCTACATAATTTACAACTCCATCAAAATATAATTATGATTCTTTAATCATAAAATAACCATGATTTGCAATCATAATTTGAAAACATTGTTCTGTAGAATAATTTGAATTAGTTTTAATACAGTGATGCCAGATTTTCAGGCCGAAATCCTAAATTAATAATCTCTTGCTATTTGGATCCTTGTGCTCGCTTTCTGCAATATACTTTTAGAATAGGTAGAGAGTTCCTAAATCAGCTTTTTGAGATGAATAGTGTCCAAATTAGGGTAGCAAATAAGGCTTTGTAAAACGCCTTAGAGGATCGGGATATTTGAACTAACCAAGTGCGGAGGAACCTCTTCCCGTCTCTACCCATAAATTCTTTGAATTTTGATGACATTTGAAGGGTTACTTCTATAAATAGATTATGCGTTAGTGTGAACGTAATGCCACTAAATTTATCCATCTCCTGAATTCTGCATGTTGCCCATGTGAAAGCATCTTCTTTGCTTTACAGAACTACCACCTGCTAGTTTCAGATGCGCTGAAATTTACCTGATCCTTGAGGTTTCTCAATTATTAGCAATCATAGAGTAATTATAAAAATCTTTGATCCTGCCAACATTAGTCTCTATCACTTATGTATAACAGTAACTTTACAGCACTTTTATTCCATTTCTTCACTTCCTAATAAGATCATATCTCAAATGAACCGTATTTACTTGTTACTTTTATGAAAAGAGATAAATATTTAATTTATTGCGTTAGTGTGGACGAAATACCTTTAAAAAAAATCCATCTCGTGAATAGAGACTTTTTTTCCTGCATGTTGCACATGTGAATTACAATGTAATTTCTTTTTATTTGTTACAGGAATCGTCTTGAGAGTAATGCAGAACATTGGAATGCTCTCTTACTATCCCTAAGAGAATTAATCGAATGGGTAATTCGGAAAGACACTGAATTGTCTTCTTTAGCCACAATCCAAGCCGACACAAACACCTTAATTAAACAACAGGTAATTGCTTCTAAATTAATTTTTATTATAAGGTAACCTTTTTGGAAACCAAGATTAAGTTTTAATTTGTTTTTTTTATTTATTAATACTGTATAGCAGTTCATTTAAAATCAATTAGGTTTATCTTCTTTGTTGATTGGGTTCATTTCATACGTTTCAATTCACTTTTCTTATACAAATTTAAGGACAATAAGTTTAATCAGTACATAACTGCAAATTCTTGAGATAAATTAAAATTCGCAAAAAAATGTAGGCATAATAATAATTAAAAAATATTTTACTCTGATACAGTATAATAATGAAAGAGTAAAATTCAATCAATTAAAAGAAGTTTAAAAAATATATCCTTAAGTGCTTACAGATAGACTAAGTATTCTTTCAACTAAACTGAAACAGAAAAGGCAGAGATCCAGATGGTTATCCTTTCCTATTATTCTGTAGTCAGGTTAATACAGAATATGATTGGATCTTGAAAAAGAAGGATATTTCTAACGTTATAAGAAGGAAGTAACACAGAAGAAGATAAAGGAAAGAATTTGATGACTCAATCAATAAGAGAGTTGAGGAACCTGATGAAAAACTTGAGCTAAAAATATTTCCTTCGACCTCAAAAGTGAGGGGATATTTCATGATGACTTTAGGGTCGATGGAATCAATTTTGAGCCGGAAAGGCCTTTGAATTGGTCGCTGTATAGATTCTGGAGTATCTGTATGCATTTGATGACAGAAGTATATTCCGAGTAAAGTTCAAAAAGACGCGAGTAGTGCGAAAAATAATCTAATCTTCTAGACTTTCGCTTTAATTTTGTTTTCATTCAACAAAATCAAGCATCAAATGGAATATGATACCAAAGTCGTTGGTAGAGATGACTTTTTAAGTCAATGCAACCTAATTTATAACTGAAGAAAGTACTTGATGCTTTTTTTAATTAAGTATTCCGCAGCATTTGTCAATATTTTAGGGAATTAACCAGTAAAACTGAGATCCTATCTATTTAGTAAATCTGAAGCTCTGAATATTTAAGTGGATATTTAAGCTTCAAGTTTGTCAATAAGAATATTGTGAATAACTTAATCATAGGTATTGACTTGGTCAGTATCGATATCTAACGACTTGGCTGCCATTTTTTGAGGAATCAAAATACATTCGTAATAGGCCGATTAGCATTAGAATGGAGGCTGTAAGAAAACAATATGTAGCTCTAGAAAAAAAATTGGATTTCAGAAGAAAGATTTCTGTTATAAAAACTGCATTATAGTGCAATTCCAGCCTCATTGATTTATAAAAATAATGTTATTAAATAACAAAGAGTAAGTTAAGGAAGTTATTCATAATATGAACAAAGGCTTCTTTATAAGTCATAATCCTTGTTTAAAGGTAATAAGTTTACATTCATTATGGCCCCTTACTGGGTACCTTAAGCTTACCTTTAAAGTTCAGGTAACTTGAAGTTTATTAAAATATATTCCCCACAAAGTTTAATAAGTAAAACCTTCCTTCACTTATTCCTTCTTCTATGAATATATATTGTTCTGTTTTAGTTCTCTCTCACTGTCCTCTATTTAAACAGATTTTTATAACTTTGATATTGTTTCGTTTAATATTTTTAAAAGTATTTAATATTTGGCTATTTCGATCTATTTTATCTACAGGATGACCATAGAGCGTTCAGAAGACAGCTAGAAGACAAAAGGCCGGTGGTAGAGAGTAACCTGCTATCTGGAAGGCAGTACATAGCCAACGAACCGCCTCTATCAGATACCAGCGACAGTGAAAGTAAAACTCATTTTAATAAATAACATTTATATTCTAACTAGCAAAAATAGTCTAATTTTCTTACTAACAACCTTCTTTCTATTTGATCATCAAATCACATTATTTTATTCTTTACCTTTAACCCCTTCTTCTTGGTCCGCTTTAGGATCCCTCAGTATTTGCAGCCACACCCCAGGGTCGTGTCCTTGCTTCTCTCCTCTAAATCTTTTAAACTATAGACACTCATAACGGTAGCAGTTTTCCACTTTTACTCTGGGGGGGGAAAAAAAACCTGCATTATTGCTCCAAACACTGACTTTACTCAACACCCGGGTTCATCAAAATCACATTCTGCTCGACTGGAGAGGACAATAAAAGTCAATCCTTCTAAAGGTAAAAATATTACCTTCAACTCCGTCACGTAACTCACTGCAAACATCTTCCTTTGGACTATTGCAGCGACTATCAACAAATAACTCACTTGGAGTCCAAACACAAGTATTAAAAGACTGGAACATAACAGACATTACAAAAAATTTTCTAGATTGGCTAATTGATAAACGCTCGAAATTTATGCTGAAAAACAAAAAACTTCTCTATCACTCTGTTAACAAAACTGTTGTTCATACGGAGGCGATGTTTGGGGGTCCATTTCCAGAAGTTCAAGTTCAAACTAAAGCCTCCAAACAGATCTTGGCATTCCATTTCTATAACAACTAATTAAAAGTCATAAAACATTCCTTGACTCCACATCCAACCCTCCTTAACAGCTCATTTACATACTCTCCTCTCTTACCTTCACAAGTAATTCTCCTAGGAGGTTGAAACGTCGCGATCATCTTCCTTCAAGAGACACCTCAAACTAATATTAAAGATACCTCCTCCACTTTCTCATTACATGTGTTGCTTTTATATAAAACTGATCACGAAAAAAAAAATTATAATAATAATTTGCAGTAGGCTCTGTAATACACATTCAAACTACCAATAAAAATAAGCATAAGCTTTAGAAGTTTTAGCTTTCTCACATTGCTTAGCAAGAAACAAAACATTTTACTGTCAACTAAACGTTTCCTACGGACACCGATAATTAATCTGCGATTAACATCAAGTTCTTAACGAAAAATATGTTAAGTTCATAACTAAACGAAAAATTTTTTTACCCATCCCTAATGCGTTTATTTTTTTTTACTGAAATGTCAACAAAAGTTCATTTTTGCTTTCCTAGAAGATTTGAGACAGGAACGAATTACTTATGTCTTTCTGGATTTAGAGCAATTTCTAAAGTAAGAAGAAAAGTTTCCTGCTTCCGCTATTTTATTTTCTTTGAAAAATGAATGCTTACATTTCTAAAAAACCATAAGTTTCTCAAAGCATATATACTCTCAGCCAAAGTAAAATTAAGTTCTGATTCTTTCGAAGATAAATTGTAGCAATAATTTGGGCACACTATGCTGAAGCTCTTAACATAATATGCCCAATCAAGTTATTGCAAATATGATCCTTCGTGTGTAATAACTACCTTCTTTTAAATTACAGAGACGCACATATTTTAATGTAAAAAAAGTAATTCACTACAAAGTAAATGAAGTAAAACGTTTCTGCATCATTGAAGCCAATCATGGTTATAATACTATTGTACTATATCCTATTTTGATATTGTGCAGATTAGAGTCGTGTTAGCGCCAATATTATATCGTTTCCTAGATTATCACTCAACCCGGAATGGGCCATGGCCTTCTCCACAATGTTCTGCCTTTTCTATCTACTCTAGGTTTTTCTTCTTTATTTCAGCCTTTTTTTTACATCCTGGAGAAGCGTCTTGTTCGCTGTGGCGAAGCGAATTTCCAGGGGTACTCTTTCTTTACTACGTGTCCTAACAATGCTATCTTCCTCGTTTTCATGGACTTATGAAGTCGCAGGTTCTATTTAGTTCAAACAATGTGCTTTTCTTTTTTACTCCCCATACCTCTTCCTTCGGAATGGTTATAAATTTTTCTTCTTATAATTTCCTTTAATCAATTTGAGCACCTTGCTTAAAGGTCCTTGTTTCTGCTAAATTAGTCAACATGGTCAATAGTAGGTCGGAGAATGGAATACCTTGAGAAATTAGGGAAGTAGACCTTGCCGTTTTGATTTCTAATAGCAGTATAATAAATAATCCATTATCTCAATGTAGTAACTCGTAATACTAAACTTAGCGTTCCTACTTGGCATTCTTGCATCATGAATTTTGCTAAAAAATTTCACTTCCTCCTCTGAAAGTGAGGAGTAACTTCCTTCATTTAAAATCACAGAGACAGCTCATAAATTTCAATCTAAATACAAACAGAAAATTACTGAGCACACCGCGGCTAAACAGATTCATCTCTGTAACAGTACATAAAGTTGTCACTTTGTCACCTACTCCATTGTTATAATTATTCCTTTCTGGGTAACTCGACATCCACAGTTGTGTCGTTGTTATTCTCCCTAGAAATATTTCATTGTTTTAAGAAAGGTGTACCAGTTTAAGCTTTTCTGTCCTTTAGCTATTATATATCTTCTTCATTCAGATTGCATTTTTCAGAAGACTTGGAGAAAATGAAATACCTAAGAAAAGATATCAGTTTATTTTCTCAAAACCTACCGGAATCTACAAAATATCTTTACAAATTGATAAAGCACAAATCCTTAAATTCGTATCTTTATATAACATCGATTCCCGAATATTTTCTGCATTCTTGGCGCAAATCGCAAGCAATCTCTCAAATATTGGATGACCGTTTCTCTTACTTCTTTCATAAACATTGCTGACCCTGTGCTTGCCTAGCACTTTTAGTTTGCATGTGGTTTGCAAAGGTAGTGTTCAACCTGATGTTCAACCCTGCTGTACTTCACTTGATCTTTTAAACGAATTGTTTATATTGACTTAACCAACAAATCTTTTAGATTGAGCACATGGCGAATGGTGACTCCACCTTTTATCCACCTAGACGATATTAAATTCATCAGCCTCAAGTGTTGGTTTCAATAACTGTATTCCCCTCATGTATTTCAATCAAGAGCTATCTTAGAAAACTCTTGTAGTTCTTCCCTTATATTAGCTATTTTTTCCAATAAAAAAAAACACAGCTGTTGAAGCTAGGAGTATTTCTAATTGAAAATAGAAAGATTTCCTTAATCGGTGTCTATCTCGGCAGTTAAGGGTCTTGCTTAAATACCTGATACTTTACCATTGACTTAGTCTCATATCATGCAGGATATCAGGCTTTTATTTTACTTGTTTGCTTCTCCAAATTGTTTGTTGTAAGTCGAAATAAAGGCACCCTGTAATCTTTAATCAAAATCCAATATATCTTACTTTGATTCGCATATTTCTCATGATCATAGACCTTAAGATTAAGATGTGTTTAAATTATTAGAAAATATAACCTTGATTGCCAAGACTCAAATAAATATGTGCATGACCATAAATCGCGCTGCTTTTATGGTCCCACTCACGAGCTACGCTAATGAAACTTATAAACAAAATGAGTTTTCAGTACCGATTTTTTCTTAGTCAAAAAGTGGAGTAAAAAAAAATGATTTAAATTATTACACAACTAAGCAATAGCGAAAATATTAAATAAAATAAAAATTGTAAAAAAATAATATAGGAAACTGTTTATGGCTAAAAAGTTGTGTTACAGTACTGAGAAGCAGTATAAGTACTGAGTTCTGCACTCAGTATTTTAGTACAGTAGTATTGGGCATGTTAGGCAGTTCTCTCGGACTTGGAATACATTTGCCCAACTGTAACCCTATATTTCCTTAAAGGTGCGTTGGAAATTTATGAGAACACACCTCCTGGTGTTTATTTTCACATGTTCTAGAATAATAATAAGAAATTTAGTTTATATTACAGCCGATCTTCGACCTTTGGCGGTTTACCTATTTGTAAATAAATAAGTTTATTCATTTAACTATAACTATTTTGTGGTTGTTGACAACATGATTTGCTTTAACCTCATTGGATAAATTAGGAGTTCATATAATCGAATGAGCTTGTAATTTCAACTTGATGGAACAAATTAATCATGGTTTCCATTTGAAGCACTTGAAATGGATTTCCAGGGATTATTATTAGTCCTAAACGAAATATAGTACCAAATTCCTCAAAGAAAGAAAGCTACGAGTGACGTTTGAAAAGTCCGTGCAAAAATAAAAACTACTTAATTTTTTGGGGTAAACCTTTTTTATTTTTCAACATAGTCTCCTTTCAGGCTTATACACTTCGTCCAACGCTGCTCTAGTTTGTTGATCCTTTCCGAATAATAGGATTTGTCCAAGTCTGAAAAATAGCCATTCGTTTCTGCAATCACCTCCTCGTTTGAATAAAATCTTTTTCCCGCCAGCCATTTCTTCATATTGGGGAACAAATAGTAGTCCGAGGGAGCCAAGTCTGGAGAATAGGGGGGATGTGAAACGAGTTGGAACCCTATTTCCATTAATTTTGCGACCACAACTGCTGAGGTGTGAGCTGGTGCGTTGTCGTGATGAAAAAGGACTTTTTTGTGGGCCAATCGTGGGCGTTTTTCTTGCAGCTCGGTTTTCAAACGATGAATAATATGCACCTGTAATAGTTTTACCCTTTTCCAGAGAGTCGATGAGGATTATTCCTTGCGAATCCCAAAAGACAGTCGCCATAATCTTTCCGGCCGAAGGAACGGTCTTCGCCTTTTTTGGCGCAGATTCCCCCTTGGTAACCCATTGTTTAGATTGGTCTTTGGTCTCAGGAGTGTAGTGATGTATCCATGTTTCATCCACAGTGACGAAACGACGCTTAAAGTCCTGCGGATTCTTCTGGAACAGCTGCAAGCCGTCCTTGCAACACTTCACACGATTTCGTTTTTGGTCAAGCGTGAGCAATCGCGGCACCCATCTTGCGGATAGCTTTGTCATGTCCAAATGTTGATGCAAAATATTATGTACCCGTTCATTCGAGATGCCCACAGCACTAGCAATCTCACGCACCTTCACTCTTCTGTCATCCATCACCATATCATGGATTTTATCAATGATTTCTGGAGTAGTAACCTCAACAGGGCGTCCAGAACGTTCAGCGTCACTTGTGCCCATATGGCCACTCCGAAAATTTTGAAACCACTTATAAACTGTTCTAATCGAAGGTGCAGAGTCACCATAATGTTTATCAAGCTTCTCTTAAGTCTCCTGAGGCGTTTTGCCTTTCATAAAGTAGTGTTTAATCAACACACGAAATTCTTTTTCGTCCATTTTTTGAAAATCACTCGTACATCTCTCCAAAAACCCGTCTGCCAAACGTAGAAGAGAACTGACTTAAACTCCTTCGAATTCCACTCTATAGACACAGTAAGAGTACCTGTTATTTCACACGTTTCCAGATTCATAGAATTTGAGTGATAACATATGTTAGGCTTCTCTATTATAGTTGCCTGCATTGGATCAAATCCCTCTAACGACTCGGTTCACATAGTCTCCATTGTGTAGACCTCCATCGGATCATCACCCCGATGGGTATCTAAGTTCCAGCCTGGTCTTTGAATCCCTCTTTTCATTGTAGGAGTTGGCATCCCCCGTAAACACCTCTTCATCCAGCCACCATTCATCTGAAAAAATTAGGCACACCAAGCGAGAAACGTTTATAAAGAGAACTATCATTTCTAGCATCTAGCAGAAATCGAAGTAGGCATCTATTGCAAGCGAAACTAGTCATGTACATATAGACATTGCCAATAATTTACCGTATGCATTCCTCATTCAAAGAGAAGTTGTCTAATTTCATTCATTATTATCACAACCTTACACAGAATCAAAGTATACGATGATAGTGGTATATTCAAATGATTGAGAATCTCGATTTGAGACTCATTTTCTGGGCCCTCCTTTTGTTGATTCAATTAACAAGGAAAATCTGGCACAACTTCGTGGAAATTTCTCAGAGAAACTTAAATTAGTTTTCATTACAAAGAACTGTGCATAAATTGCTCCAGAACGGACTGAATCTTTGCAAAACTTATTCCCGAAGCTTTACTCAGTTTTTTAATCGAAAATTTACAATGTTTAAAAATGTATTTATTTATTCTAATAACTCTTTTAATTTGAATGTTCTTACTTTATTCGAAAATATTCTTTTGTTATTCACTAAATTTTATTCTTATATTGTATTATCTATCTCGTATTATGTAAACAAACAAAGGTTACAATTTGAAGTTCGGCACCAACTACTGCTTACCCCAATCAATATTTCAATAAATTTTCTAGGCACATGGTACAATGAGAAAACAAATTGGTTGCAATGAATAAAATGGGCAGAGAATATTCGACTGTAATTTCGTTGAATATTCTAGCACCACTCGTGTATATCACAATTTACCTTTTTCAGTCAATATGTATTAGGTTAGTCGCCTTCAGTGAATAATTCTTAACTCTATAATATATTGTTTTGTTTATAAGAACAAGTTAAATTAAAAAGATAAATATTGTTATACGCATCTTCTAATTGCAGATTATTAGTTTCATTCGATACCTAGTTTAATGGGTGCCTTTCAGGTAAGCTGGTGGCCACAAAAGGGTAATGATGGCCCACAATAGAGCTGCAGCACTATTTTATTAGAAGAGCGTGTTATAGTGTAATTGAACTTTATATTTTATTATTTTTGAAGGAGATTTTTCACTGCGAGAGTTCCACTTTTCCATTTATTTACACACAGATGTCTTGATTTGTGATATTGCACTCCCCTTTTAACGTATAGTGCAGTTAATGCGCTCAACAGCTGCTATCTTTACACACTATTAACAGTTTTCGGTTTATACTATATGATCCTATTTTTTATTCTGCATTTTTTGTTTTATAACATCGTCTTCTTTCCATAAATTTCCACTACTACTTGGCGTATTTTTCTAGCAAGTGGTAAACACGTCCTGAACGGCCGCATAAACGTGGTTGGTGGAGAGTTTAGTCATTCTCAACATATTTTTACGTTTTCTTACTCGATAAAAAGAAGTACAGTGCTCGTTACAAGTTTTCTAAAATTCAGTTTTCACTACAAATATCCAACATGACGTCCCCTAGTCCGAAAAAAAAATAGAAAACGGTATATGTGAACGCAGCCTTTTCATAATTAAAACTGTCTAGAATAAGTGCTGATCGCCCAAAAAAATGCACCAAAAATCACCCAACATTAACAATTTTTTCTCTATTTCTGTATAAGATAAAATTCCCAAATTTTCTTTAAAATATAGGGCAAATGCTCTTTTATAACTATAATTTTTTTCAACAGCTAGATTAAATAAATTTCGAGAAAAAAGTTACCAAAAATGAGCGAAAACGGTATTTTAAAAATTGTTCTTGTTACCTTTTTTTGTAAACAACGTAGCGCCTAAACGCGCGAACCGATTTTCATGAATAAGGTGTCATTCGATTTGAAATTTCTGGTAGATAAGTCTTTTGGGGGTTCTCAAAGTTGTACATGCGGTGGAAGAGGAGTTAGTCCCATTTATGATAGGTCCCCTCTTAAATATATATTAAAACTGTCCGGTAGGACAGTTGTATAAGGGTTGATCGTCAAAATGTGCACGAAAAATGCGTAACGTTGAAAAACTCTCAACTTTGACAATTTTTTGTCTATTTTTCTATAGAAGAAAAAACTCCAAAATTTTCTTTAAAATATAGGGCAAATCCTCGTTTATCTGTAAATCTTATCCTTTCTGATAAAATACGTGCGATTGACCATTACTTTTTTAAAACTGTCTACCAGATTAGCATAATGTCTTGGAGTAAAAGGGCATTATTTTTAAAGAATATCTGCACCCTTTGTTTAGAACAGTGGTGAGCAAACTTTTTTAATGGGGGGGCCACAAAGTTTAAGAAATTCTAGAGGAGGGCCAGTATTATAGAAAAAATGCATTTTGTGTTAAAGCTTTTAATCATAATATTATAAAAACATTACAGCATTACACACTTGTGTAACTACGCGGCTAGTTTAGCTTCACCTTTAGGTTATGCATCTATTATTCTACTAAGTAGAATCTACTTTATACTTCTCGACCGTCAAAACGTAATTATAGCGGGCCATATACTATCCATGTCGATGGACCCTCGGCGGGCCGGATTAAATACTTTCGCGGGCCGGAGTTGGCCCGCGGGCCGTACTTTGCCCATCACTGGTTTAGAAGATAACAATATTTTTTTTGGAACGTAAAATTCTTTATACTCTCATCTCCAATTCCTCTACTGCTACAAAAAAAAAAAAAAAAAAAAAGTTAACTTTGTAAAACGTAAGCCTGGCGCAGAAGTGATGGTAGTCAGAGGTTACAAAGTCTGGGTGAAACGCAATGTGAGGAGAAGTTCAAATGACTGCTCATTTATTTTCTAAATCTCACTTGAGATGTGTGTGATCTAGGATTGCTCCCTTATCGCACAGTTTAGCTCTATTCACTAATTCAGGATATTGTTCACCAAAAACAGAGTTTCCTCGTTATAAGGCATCATTCGTAAAATTTTCACTAAATCCACCAATCAATCACTTTACATTTTACTTTTATACCCAAAGTTACTTTTTGTTGTTCGTTGAAGAGGAGATAACGTTGAGCGAACGTAGATATAGTATGATGAATACATTTTACGAAGCTTCTTAACATATTTTAGTTTGAGAAAGAGAATAATTCTTCTTGGTTGATAAGAATTGTTTTGCAGAGTTTTTCTGGTGGAACATTTTGAGAAATCATTCTTCAACTCATTTTTTTTAAAATCCCACATTGTTTCATGATATGTGTTTCTGATAAATCATGAAAATGTATCTAATCATTCTTACATTCATACATAGTATTCAGTAACCAATGTATATACAACATGAATGCTGCAATCTTCAAAACAAATACAGAACACTCTTTTAGAAATCTTAGCGCACATAGACAGAAGTTTTAGTAGATTTTGTTTTGCTACATGCCCGGGCCACAGGTAGAATTGTAGGGGCGTGTAATAATAATATTAAAAAAAATATTTAATTTTCCTGCGCTTAGAGGAGTGGTTCCCAACCTGTGGTCCGCAAGAAGATATGGTCCGCGAAACACTTAACATTTTTAAAATAATAATATATATTTATTTGACATGCGGCCGCGTGTGCGACGACGGCGCGGTGAGTGGGACTTCGAGCGAGCTTAGAGCGCCTAAAAACAAGTCCAGGAGTCGACTAAAAGCAAATGATGATGTGCGTGCCGCTTTGAGCAATCTCATCAATTCAAGGATTACTCATCTTGTTAAGAAAATGCAAGCTCAAAAAGCACTGTAATATAACTGAAAACAAAATCACGATGTTAATTGAAGTTTATTTTTAAAATCTAAAAGTAGTTTATTGTGATATTGAACCTGTGGTCCCTGCTAACAACAAAATTATTAAAATGGTCCCTGGTGATAAAAAGGTTGGGAACCACTGCTCTAGAGCCTACTGAAGGTGTTTTCTATGTCGAGAGAACGCTATTTGGGTATCAGCTATATATTCTTAAGGCTCTAGGCCTTTTAAGAACTCATCTCTCTCTTGGTGCGCCTAAATTTAACAACTAAATAAAAGCTGATAAACATATCATGAATTATGTACAGACATTATCCAAATCTAGCTTACTCCAAACGTTATTTCATTTTGTAAGCAGAATATCGATAAAAGGAAAGCAAACAAATAAAAAACAACGTATTGGTTTATCCCAAAGTTTGTACTGAATGTTCAAGATTCATTTTATTTTGTAGGCCCCCATTTCAGTCAGATCACTTGTATATTATCGCTGGGAGCAGACAGGGAGTGCATTCAAATGGTATCTATCAGGACGGCAGTTTCCAACGACCAGATTGCCCGACCGCATGTCCCCATGTACATAATAGACACTATTAGACAATCAAACCACTGTACCACCGTTTAGTGGTCTGTGCTAGCATTGCTGGTCGTTGCTCCACTAAACTGTTCCTGCTGCCTTGTAAAGCTCAAATTCCAGCTTGTTTGTAAAATTACACCCCTTTTTATTACAATTATGTTACCAAGAATGCATTTAAATAAAAATAAAAATTCTTTGAATGGCCTATATTACAGTTGGCGCTGGAGGCGATGATTCCAGAGGATATAGAACAGCTGAACAGCAAGCCAGAGAACTGACCAGATGTATTAGAAGAGAAGTAAACAAACTATCGGAGAAATGGAACGCACTAATTGACAGATCGGCAAGACTACATGATACACTTGATGACTCACTCACTGTAAGTTCGATTTTTATTTATTCAGGCACAAAGTTTTGTTCCTAATGTTGAAACAAAAAGTTTGGTGGCATTAAGCTCGTATATACATAAAAATTCAGAGTGGCGTGCAGACCTCTTTAAAATATTATTTTGTTTATTTTCTATTTATTTTAGAAGTTATGTGTCCAAATTAAAGAAAGAACCATTCAGCATACATTCTGGTTTTAGTTGACCTTATAAATGGATCTTTTCCAACTATGGATCAAGTCCAACTTCCATTCGGAGAAATCTTGTTTTCTGCGTAATTAAAACCTCTGAAAGAACCAAAGATTTCAGTGCAGTTGGTCGTTCGTATGCAAGTGATTTTTTAACTACTTAGGTACCTAAAATGTTCATTACTTGCCATTGATCTGGATTGGTTCCCTTTAAAAATATCGATCAGTCTTAGGAATCATCCATTTGATACTTTCGATCAACAATAGATATTCTAAAAACCAACAAATTTTCTGATCATGAAGTTCCAACATTACATCTAAAGTTTCACAGTCAAATTTATTGTCTACACTTTTAATTAAATTGCTTAAAAATAATAACATTTGTATATATTAATTCATTTGTATATTTATTCGAAAATATGTACATTACCCTTTAGTTAATACAGTTATTTTAAAAAATCTAAGCAATTCTTTCAATGTATTTTGGTGTAAATAAATTAATAATAATAAGCTTTTAAACGTAATTATTTAAAATGTAAAAGAAATGTTACAGTATCTTATTTTCAATTATTAATTTATTCTCTTTCAGTCGGCATAAAGAGAATGATTTTTACTAATATTTCTTTACTATAGTTTAATGAATTCTGAGTGCTAAATTCAAGTATAATTTTTATTGTACAGAGGTGTCGTCTTAGATTATTCCTCAAATATCTTATAACTAGCTAAGAGTGGATATGGCTGAGTTCAATGCTATAATAATAATAATTTTATGTTCGAGAAGAACAGATATTAGAGGCGCTAATAACCTCAGCTGTTGATGCGCAAAAAAAATAAAATAAAATAATAATAATAATAATTTTAAAATGTAGAATACCTTGAAAGAAGTATTTCAATTTAACCATAGGATCCAGAATTAAGAGATAGAATATTTAGTTGTGACGGGTTACTAGTTATAACTTGTGCCACTAGATGTCAGTAATGTATTGATTCTACTGAAAGCAGTGAGTAATGAAAAACAGTGTTTAAATACAGATCTATTTTCTTTTTAATTGATCGAGTGATACATTGCTTTCCATTGAATATGTTGACATTGACGTATGTTTCACTTATAATCTCTTTTATTTAATTCAATGTATTGGCTCCAGTAAAACACATTACCCTAAAAGAAGACTTGTGTGTGTGCAGTTTAGATGTAATGTTTTTTTGTAAATGTATACATCTTCATGGGATGTTAATGAAATACTTCGGAAAAGGTCTTCTGCTAAAGGCACTAAGAATAATTTATTTTTCCTTCTTTCTCTCATGTAGTTAGAGGCATTACTTTATTAGATTCGCCTGCATTAAAGCTTTTGACTCAGATACTGTTCGAACTTTACAAAACAATCAGTTTCCTTGTAAGACACCCGCTAACTATTTTCAAATAGAATTGGTTTTATTTTAGCAATAATTAATGGTATTACTTTCTTATTGAGTATTTGTATATGTCGTCAAATGAATTCGCATCTTCACTTATTTTTTTGTTAAATTAATTTTATTTTCCACCTCTTATTAACGTTACACTGGTTTTTCTTATTGATTTATTTATAAGAATGTAAGGATTTTTTGTCTTGGACATTTTATTTCGGAGATGTTTAGAGAAAATGTTGCATTGCTGTGTCAGACAATCTCTTTCCTAGCATCAAGGATGATCAGTGTAAATATTAAGAGGAACTTTTTGATTGTTTTATGATAAAAGGATTGGAAGGCTCTTGGCAGTGGTCCCTCCACTCACCAGACTGATCCCCTTGTAAGAAGCAATCCCTCTAACATATTCTTACAAGGGCTTATACGGTTTTTTCATCAAGGGCTTATAGTAAAGGCAGAATTGTGTATGATGAATTTTGTTGTGCATGTTTGTGTCTGGGTTTTTAATGAAACCGTTTGATAATGAATTCTTACAATATTGGCAGCTTGACATTACATACGGGTTGCCCTCATGAGAAGCTCATCTTTTTTACTCTCGTGAACACTGCCTTCACTAATTTCTTCCTGCTTACTTTCATTATCATTAGACCTATCACCTTTATTAAATCTTTTTTTACAATGTTTGTGGATTTATAATTAAGGAATTATTAAATTTTATTCGTGAAACTTACCCTTTTCTAGATTGTCATTTCATTTTTTCTGCTACACTTCCTGCATGGGAAATTTTTGAAATTTCTGCATTATCAGATTGTCTTTTAGATTCTATTTTAAATAAATCTGATCTAAACACTCTGTCGACTTCTTTTACTTCTATTTCTTAGAACAGGTTGCCTTTGAATCAGATAATGATTCAAATAGATGTTGTTGAACTGCCATCGGAATTAGTCTATATTGTTTATGATACAGAAGAAATTGAAGAAAATGAATTTTAACATTCCAAAACAAAGAAATTACCAGGGTGATTAAAACTTCATTTCTGTAGTGTTTACTTATAAGAAACTAGATTCTGTTGATATTCCACCAAATAAGATTAAGGCTAAACAAAAAACAATTAAATCTGAGTGGCATAATGTATGATCTGATTTCAACAAGTAATGGATGCAGATAAAGATGTAGAGGTAGCAAAAGAAAATATTTAAAAAATCACCTAAGAACGTCTCAATGTTAAGGTTTTTGTAATATTATTTTCAGAAAAGGTCATGTGCTGCATACTCCCAGCAAAATATTCGCCATAATTTTACGTTTTCCGGCTCCACTGCTTTAGAAAAATTTTAGGAATTTTTTCGCTTACCGGATATCATTTCCTGTCACAAGACTGGTGAGAAGACGATGACGTTAGCATAGATAGCTTGCGCAAAATTAATAAATACTTAAAAATAAAAATAAATTTACTCTTTAACGATTTCTCAAAATTGGGCCCTAATAACCCAATCAAAAGTTTTAAAATTGTTCCTCATATTTACAAAATGAACCTTCAATTTTTTTTAAAGTTCGGTATATACACTGCTCCACAAAAAAAGTGGCGCACTTTAAAAATGCGTTATTTTTTTTTCTCTGTAACTTTTTTATTCTACATTTTATTTTAGTTAGCAAATATAAGAAGTATAAAGCTACGGGAGGGCTAAAATAAAATAAAAAATGATCTAAAAGAAATAAAAACCTTTAATTTAACAAAAAAGTACTTCTCAGCCAAAAATGAATTTGAAAAAAAAGTATTTCTTTCGATTAAAAAAAGAGAAAAAGAATTTTAGTGACGTGTATTGCTCGCATTACTGCATCCTATCTCCTCGGCATACTCCTTATTAAATTTCTCACGAAATCTTGTGTTAATTCCTCCCATATCTCCACCAGAGCACCTCGCAACTCTTCTAAGCACCTGGGAGGATTATTTCTCCATCTTAATCGCCTACCCAGCTCATCCCAAAGATGTTCAATTGGATTTAAATCCGGGCTGCGTGCTGGTCATCTCAGAATACGAATGCCAGTATCCTGTAGATATTGAACAACACAGGCGGCAGTGTGTGGTTGGTCATTATCTTGCATAAAAATAAAATTTTCCCCAATTAATGGTGCATAGGGTATCACATATTGCTGCAAAATTTCCCTCACATACACATCTGCACTCAAGATTACCCTGTTGAAGACGTGGAGCTCAGTCTAAGCCCCCATAGAAATCCCAGCCCACACCATCACTGAACCACCTCCGAATGGTAGTCTACCAGAAATATTGCACGGAGCGTAGCGCTCCCCAGGCCTTCGATAAACTCGTCGCCTCCCATCAGTTGCGTAGAGAGCAAAATGGGACTCGTCTGAAAAGAGAACGTTTCTCCAATCGTTCCCAGACCAGTTGCGGTGTTCCCTAGCGAACTCTAGACGGGCTCTCCAATGGTCTACGGTAAACAATGGTCCTGTGGCTTGCTTCCTAGGGCGTAAATTCATTTCAGCGAGCCTTCTTTGTACATTTTCGGCACTGACTGTAACTCCACGAACAGTAAGCAGTGTTTGAGCTGTTTCAGAAGCAGTTGATGTACGATTTCTCAGAGAGTGAATTCTGATAAATCGGTCATCAAGTGCTTCTGTGGCTCTTGGACGACCCGAATCTTGTCTGCGAGTGCAGAGGCCTGTCTCCTGGTAACAATGAATGGCTCTACGGACGGTGGTCTCAGGCAACCCTAACGTTCGTGCTGCGTACCGCTGACTCCGTCCATCCTCAACTAATGCAATAATACGGACCACTTGCTCTGCTGTAATTGAGAGTTTGCAATGCTTTCAGCTTGAAAAAAGTCGAAACGCAACTGTAGAGGTCAATAAATTTATTTACTGTTGAGGTAAAGTTCACGTTATTGTTTACACACAAAGATCGAAGGGGATTAAACGAGGAATTGCTTCTCTGTTTACAAGAAACTTTGGGCCTTGTTTCGATTAATTGTTCCCTGACAGTTTATGAAAATAATTAAAACTAATAATCTTTCCCCAAAATGTGATAAAACAAAAAATAAACGCTTTTTCAAAGTGCGCCACTTTTTTTGTGGAGCAGTTTATTTGAAATTTTGGAGAATCAATTAACTAATGGTGCGATATTAATGACTTGAAACCTGTTAAAACCCGCAGACCTAAGAAGTATATGTTTTTAATAGGAAATAAGGTAGTATTCACTTTTGAACCCCTACCTGCCTTGATCCCCAAATAAGACTTTTTTTTAAAAAATCACCTTATTTTTTTATGTAATGCTTTATTTCATAAATATCACTTATTTAATGCCATTACATTTCTTTAGATCGAAAAAATACATTTTTAAAAAATTTGGCAGTTAATGGATTAATTTGGTACAAGTTATTCTCACACGCCACGGTAGCCGAGCGGGTTAAGAGACGAGACCTGCAACGCTAATATGCATTGTGGTACGGGGCTCGATTCCCGGTCTTGGCCTTGGATTTTATTTAATGGTGAAATGAGAAATTGTTAAGTACGTTTGCTTAGTCGCCTCCGTCCACGACACCTAGTAAATGGTAGTTGAACGTTAAGCCCTGCCTGAAAACATAGACAATTACTTTACTTTACTTTATCCTCACACTGTAGAAGTGTCGTACAGCAACATCTTTAATAATACGTTTGTTTCTTTGAGAGCGTCACTATAAAATAATATTTTGTTTAGAACTCATCAACGTTACTTACGATCGGAATGTAAATAAATAAATTGCAAACATGAGTCCACATATTTGCATTTATCTCTTGCTTGACACTATACTTAAACACACGCACACACGTGCACAAATAAAGCAGACATTATCAATGCTAAATATAGAAGCAAAGTGTATTGGAAACGTAGTAGAACTATCTTTGTTGGCAACGTTATAAAAAGATATTTTTGATATAAATACATTCTTTGATCTCACAATCAAATACCGTAGAAGGAATTTCTTAAATGTGAATACACATGCAGTTAATTAGAGCAGATAGAGATTGATTACTTTTTTTATTATCCTCTTTGTTTTTGTTTTGAAAATGAAATCATATTTAGCATTGGCTTGAAATGTTCACCGTAACTTTTTTTTTTTACTCTGAAATATTGTGCTTTAAGTGCGAGAAAATGAATACCTAACTAGTAGTTAGTTAGTTATGTAAACTCTAAAATTAGTTTAAACATGATCTTTTGTTTGCGGTTAGTGGTGGAGATGAGTTAGGGTAGCCGGCCGATATGGCTAGCTAATTTCCATATTCATTATTGGAAGCTGTTTGCTTTTGTTTAATATCAACTAATTAAGTGCCTGGACTCTTCCTATAAAGTTGCTTGTATCTGTTAAGAGATTCACTCACTACTCTACTGTTGGTAAGTCATTGCAGTGTGCATTGACGCATTGATCTATTTAAAAAAACCTAACATATCCGGAAGTTAGATTAAGACTGAGGAAAAGTTTTTGTTTAAATTTAAGTCTTGCTTACTTTGCATTTTTCTGATCTCATAGTAAAATTATATGTTACTGAACCCAGTTCTTGTCTTTCTTTTATGAAAAAAAATGGATGAAAACGGGTAGGGTAGAAGTGAATCTAGGTATCACTATCATGTTAATTTTGAGAGAGAATGGTCGGGAAAAAAAATTTAACTCAACTTAGTTGCGTATTAATTCTTGTTTCTGAATAGCAAAGTCGTTTTATCACCATTTTAATTTTCGGCGTTGATTTGCTTGGATAAATAACACGTATACTCTAAGCTTAAAACTAAGAACACCTTAATCTTATTAAAGTAAGGTAACGAAGTAAGATCGACGAAATTATGGTAAAAGTATATACATACATATGTACCAGATTTTATTTCGTAAATTTTAATCAAAATCTGAACCATCAAAGTCCTTTAATCCGTTAAGAATAATAAAGCTAAAATTTCAGATATTAATTGACCTAAAACACCTTCTTTAATCTAAATAATCACACAATGTTAGTTGTCACCAATGAAAATGACCACTTGATCTTCGACTTCGTACTTGATTTACGAGGGTCGTTTGAAAAGTCCGTGCAAAGTCAGAGAGATAGCACCACTGGCGCGTATCGAGGTTATGTTTAGTTAGTAGCATCTCTTGGAAGAACACACACCAAGTTTCAGCCAGATCGGTCTATTTCTTTGTGTTTGGCATTCGTTTGAATCGAGGAAGTCGAGTGATTTTCAAAAAATGGACGAAAAAGAATTTCGTGTGTTGATTAAACACTACTTTATGAAAGGCAAAACGCCTCAGGAGACTAAAGAGAAGCTTGATAAACATTATGGTGACTCTGCACCTTCGATTAGAACAGTTTATAAGTGGTTTCAAAATTTTCGGAGTGGCCATATGGGCACAAGTGACGCTGAACGTTCTGGACGCCCTGTTGAGGTTACTACTCCAGAAATCATTGATAAAATCCATGATATGGTGATGGATGACAGAAGAGTGAAGGTGCGTGAGATTGCTAGTGCTGTGGGCATCTCGAATGAACGGGCACATAATATTTTGCATCAACATTTGGACATGACAAAGCTATCCGCAAGATGGGTGCCGCGATTGCTCACGCTTGACCAAAAACGAAATCGTGTGAAGTGTTGCAAGGACGGTTTGCAGCTGTTCCAGAAGAATCCGCAGGACTTTAAGCGTCGTTTCGTCACTGTGGATGAAACATGGATACATCACTACACTCCTGAGACCAAAGAACAATCTAAACAATGGGTTACCAAGGGGGAATCTGCGCCAAAAAAGGCGAAGACCGATCCTTCGGCCGGAAAGATTATGGCGACTGACTTTTGGGATTCGCAAGGAATAATCCTCATCGACTATCTGGAAAAGGGTAAAACTATTACAGGTGCATATTATTCATCGTTATTGGACCGTTTGAAAACCGAGCTGCAAGAAAAACGCCCACGATTGGCCCACAAAAAAGTCCTTTTCCATCACGACAACGCACCAGCTCACACCTCAGCAGTTGTGGTCGCAAAATTAATGGAAATAGAGTTCCAACTCGTTTCACATCCCCCCTATTCTCCAGACTTGGCTCCCTCGGACTACTATTTGTTCCCGAATATGAAGAAATGGCTGACGGGAAAAAGATTTTATTCGAACGAGGAGGTGATTGCAGAAACGAATGGCTATTTTTCAGACTTGGACAAATCCTATTATTCGGAAGGGATCAACAAACTAGAGCAGCGTTGGACGAAGTGTATAAGCCTAAAAGGAGACTATGTTGAAAAATAAAAAAGGTTTACCCCAAAAAATTAAGTAGTTTTTATTTTTGCACGGACTTTTCAAACGACCCTCGTACATCTTTCACCTTTCTGGGAACCAATCAATTCAGTCTAAATCTATCTGTAAAAATGAAAAAATTAGTATTAACATTCGATTATTAAAATAGCAATAGAATGCAGTCATTGCCTTCAAATTATTCTTCTTGTAAAGTCATAAAAGTAGCAAATATGCTACATACATGTTGGAACAGTGTGATGGCGCTGTTCTAACACGGTGCAAGCTTTGAATAAATAATGTTACTTAACCTCAGATATTTTCCTTATTTTCTGATCCTTGTTTATTTTTCTAATCCAGGTTTTGTTGGTACTATATCTACTTTATATGCACGTGTCTGGGCTTTTACAAAGTCTGTCAATATGTTTTCTAAAATATAATAAAATTGTTATTGAATCCTCTTGAATTTTATGCTGGTCCGTTTTTTATTTAAAAAAAAACAAAAAAGAAAACTAGGTCTACTCAATAAAAACAGAACTGGCGCCTACAAAGTTAATCCTTAAAAAAAATAAAATCCGGGATTTACATGTTCAACTTACTCCCTCGTACAATGAGTTGATGCTGTTAAAGAAAGTAGTCGCGAAACGTGGTTATTTTCTTTGGGACGCTGTAACTGGGTTATATTTTCCAATTTTATATCAGTAAAAATTCTCCTAGCGTTCTCCTCCGAATTTTGGGGCTTATCTGCATCTTGGCCATTAAGTACAGGACATGAGAACATGCTAAGAGAGATATTTCGGTGTATAGAAACTCATTGTAATATTTTAATATAGCCGAGAAGTCTAAATAATATAATATATTTACTTCCTGACATAAATACGAACAAATCCGTTTATAGAAATGGAACGTAAATGTCCTAACAATTTACGTTAAAGAGGGATTACGAGCAAAGTAACCGTCAAACGCTAGCCCAAAATGACGGATGAAGTTTCTGACTATAGATAATATAGCATTGAATAAAGTTTGTCAGTTCAAAATGATAGTGTAATTAAACTTGATCCGCGCCATAACATTAATCACATTGGATTAAAGAAGTACGCAAGTACAGTAGGCTGCGAAAAATCATTTGCCTTTGGTATAATTCTGAACGGTCAGGCTTCGTTAATTCGTATAATGTCACTAACAAAAACAAAAACCAAAATTATCAAAGCTGCAATTTTCGGCTGGAATTTGGACAAAAAGATAAATAAAAGTGGTGAAAAATATTTTGGATAAGCTCAGCCCTGGAGCCCAAAGAGGAGCTACTCCGCTGGTCATGATATCGTTATCGATTTATTCCAATTTAGCCACAATTCCATTATCAACTTTTGCGACGTTTTCGTGTCCAAAATACAGAACGTTTGTTGCATAAATTAGTTCCTAACCACTTGTCTGGTTTCAAGTGCGATGAAAAAATGTACATTGTTTTTTTAAAATTCCGTTTATAATATAAATTCAAATAAATTTACCGTTATCATTCTACTGAATTTGAGTTGAATTATTGCAATGATTTACATTAGAGAACGAACTTAATCAAAATGGCTTCTGAAATAAATTATTTATTATTCAATGGCCAAAAAATTTGTTGTCGTTTAATGGTGTTAATGTTTATTATTTAGGAAGACTAAACCAAGTGCTTTGACATTTAAATTTAATATATTTCAAAAAGTGGAGTTCATCAATTAGTGCAGTGAACGGCTCAATCGAGAATCAGTGCAAAAAATTTGATTCATCTTCGTACATTAATAGAGATTATATGCAGAATAACTAAAACCATTCCTCCACAGTTATTTGATTGAACAGCTCCTGGAGTAATAATTAACCAATTTTTATTTATATCCGTTGATTGACTTACATTAGGTACTACATACGTATTTGTGATCACTTTTCATTGATGTAAGTTCCTATACTGGTATCCATCCAATAATGGAGTTTTAAAAATGAAGAAAATACTAAGCGGACGTAGTTGTCTCAGAAAATGAATTGCTCAGAAAAAGTGATTTCTTAACAACAGAATGGAAATCAAATCCAACACTAAGTTTTTTTTCTTCTTTTAACATTTCTTGGAACTTAGTTAAAAATCACGTTGTGCTTCTCTTAAAAAAGACTAACAAAGAGTTTAGTGCAGTGTTTAAGGGGGCTCCTGCTATTACGTATGGAGGAACACAGCTCGGATAGACTACTTTTTCTAATCGTTCGCCATATAAGGCCGTTCATGCTACTTGGTTTAGAGACAGCCAGCCTCCCACCTTCAAACAAACTTTACTCTTATTACTGATTTAAAAAAAAAATACTGTAGTAGAATAAATTAATTATTTATTTAATAATGAAATGAAGCTTTCTGTGCAACTTCTGAGTGATTAAAGATTTTATAAAAAAAAGTCGCATCAAGTTTTAATAAAATCAGGTCAGAGAAATTTTGGGCCTTCTTTTCAACGTTCGCACATCCAGTTAGATATCGTAAAAAAAAAGTTGGCAAACGACTGCCAACCGAGGCTATTATGTGCTCAGTAAATACACATTTCAAATTCTAAATAATAACCAAGAAGACAACATCTGGGTGCTCACTAAAACGGATAAGTACAAACTTGAGATTCATTAGAGGAGAGAGGTATCGGTTATATGGGGACCAATGAGATAAATTAGTGGTTGTAGTGAAAGATACAAGTTCCAGGTATAAGATATTCATGTCTTGGTTGCAAATCACGTTAAAGGCCAAGACTCGGTACGTATAGTAGCATATGAATGATGAGAAATAGACCAGTTTTCGAAACTATTGACAGCCAGATCGCAGAAGAAAGGTTGTTTTATTTCATCATGGAAACACTAAAAACACTAATTAGACCCCAAGGAAAATACTGTTATCATAGTCGTTAATAAAAAGTTGAATTCTTTTCTTAGATAATCATGGACCACTTCTTCGAGAACCTGCTCATTACAATCTTAAACATTCTTCCATCTTAGGCGCCCACGGTAGCCGAGCGGTTAGAGGCGAGACCTGTAAAGCAATGCGTATTGTGATACTGGGTTCGATTCCCGGTCTTAGACCTTGGATTTTATTTAATGGTTAATAAAAGAAATTTACTGTAAAGTATGTTTGCTAGTCGCCTCCGTCCACGACACCTAATTGGTAGTTGGACGTAAAGCTCACCTGATAAAATAGGCAATTACTTTACTTCTTCCATCTTGCCTTTTTTTCCAGGTAAATGAAAATAAAAATTATTGATAATATACACTTTACACCATTTCTGTATCATTCCATTACATTTTTAAAAACATTTTGAGAATACCCTTATTCGAATAAGGCAAATTTGCTCGTTTGCTTTTATTCAGGTGGAATATTATTACAGACGTTGAAATAAGTCAGGCAGTTTGTATGAATTCAGCTAGTAGTCAAAATTGTGAAGTTACATACAGGGAAGTGCTCGACATTCAGTTGACAGACGGGTTAATGGACACTAACTACTTGGTATTTAATTAAATTTCAGCCTGAAGTGATTTCTCGTTCCGTCTAATATAAACTCCAAGTTTTTATTAAACATACGAGTACATTCTATTTGAAGAGAACCTTACTGTTAGTTAGTCCCTTACTCAACAAATTTGGTAGATTTAACAAACTTTTTGTTCATAAAAAATTTACTTTTGTTTTGTACTTTGTACAATTTGTACGAGGGTCGTTTGAAAAGTCCGTGCAAAGTCAGAGAGATAGCACCACTGGCGCGTATCGAGGTTATGTTTAGTTAGTAGCATCTCTTGGAAGAACACACACCAAGTTTCAGCCAAATCGGTCTATTTCTTTGTGTTTGGCATTCGTTTGAATCGAGGAAGTCGAGTGATTTTCAAAAAATGGACGAAAAAGAATTTCGTGTGTTGATTAAACACTACTTTATGAAAGGCAAAACGCCTGAGGAGACTAAAGAGAAGCTTGATAAACATTATGGTGACTCTGCACCTTCGATTAGAACAGTTTATAAGTGGTTTCAAAATTTTCGGAGTGGCCATATGGGCACAAGTGACCGCTGAACGTTCTGGACGCCCTGTTGAGGTTACTACTCCAGAAATCATTGATAAAATCCATGATATGGTGATGGATGACAGAAGAGTGAAGGTGCGTGAGATTGCTAGTGCTGTGGGCATCTCGAATGAACGGGTGCATAATATTTTGCATCAACATTTGGACATGACAAAGCTATCCGCAAGATGGGTGCCGCGATTGCTCACGCTTGACCAAAAACGAAATCGTGTGAAGTGTTGCAAGGACGGTTTGCAGCTGTTCCAGAAGAATCCGCAGGACTTTAAGCGTCGTTTCGTCACTGTGGATGAAACATGGATACATCACTACACTCCTGAGACCAAAGAACAATCTAAACAATGGGTTACCAAGGGGGAATCTGCGCCAAAAAAGGCGAAGACCGTTCCTAAGGCCGGAAAGATTATGGCGACTGTCTTTTGGGATTCGCAAGGAATAATCCTCATCGACTCTCTGGAAAAGGGTAAAACTATTACAGGTGCATATTATTCATCGTTATTGGACCGTTTGAAAACCGAGCTGCAAGAAAAACGCCCACGATTGGCCCACAAAAAAGTCCTTTTCCATCACGACAACGCACCAGCTCACACCTCAGCAGTTGTGGTCGCAAAATTAATGGAAATAGGGTTCCAACTCGTTTCACATCCCCCCTATTCTCCAGACTTGGCTCCCTCGGACTACTATTTGTTCCCCAATATGAAGAAATGGCTGGCGGGAAAAAGATTTTATTCAAACGAGGAGGTGATTGCAGAAACGAATGGCTATTTTTCAGACTTGGACAAATCCTATTATTCGGAAGGGATCAACAAACTAGAGCAGCGTTGGACGAAGTGTATAAGCCTAAAAGGAGACTATGTTGAAAAATAAAAAAGGTTTACCCCAAAAAATTAAGTAGTTTTTATTTTTGCACGGACTTTTCAAACGACCCCCGTACTTTTCATAATTTCGTGATTTCCGTTTAATTGTTCGTAATCTTTGTACATACTCCTTCTTAACTCTGACACTAACAAAACGCCTGCCGTTTAACACTCCAAACTTGACTAGGCAACGAATCGTTCTCATGTTTTTTGGTAACACCAGTAAATCTTAGGTATCTATTCAAATTTAATAATTTTTATTTGTTTATTTTATTTATACTTGGAGGAAAAAGCAAATTTGGTAGATTTGTAGAGTTTGGATGAAAAAATAGTTAAAAATCTAAATCAGTTTGGAAGTGGATCAGGAGAAATAAATCCGCCATGATGTGATGAGAATATGGCGGATAAACTTTTAATGAAAACAATTTTTCGTAAAATTATTGAATATACTTTTAGAGGTGTTTGGTAGTTCAACGCTGGATAATATCCACTCTAAGCAATAATGGTAAATCTTTAAGGGAAATACTCTAAATTCTTCAACCTGTCTGGCTAAAGGCTTTGAATCTGATCTTCTCATATCCTCTTCCAAATCTATAAAAAATAAGTCTGGTTTGAGATCTATCATGGTAAAGTTTCTTTTGAAACCACAATGTCCAGCAAGGAATTCAGCCTACCAGGAATATGAAAGATATGCCTGTGAAAGGCTCAGCAACAGTGGTTTAATAGTACCAACAACCAAACGAACTCAACTACAAGGATGGAAAAGTGTAGTCTAAGTGCAATATCTGGTGAAATCCTAATTTTTGAAAATTGAAATTACCGCGAAACGCTTGTACTAGGAGGATATGGAAATAGATAATGTTTTACAATATTTTTTGATGGAAATCTGATTTACTATTATAATTTACAATATAGGGCTCAAGAAATGTAGCAGCAGGCTTCAGGAAAAATACGGGCAGACCGCAGATTTAAAGGAAGCTAATCACGACCTTTTCCCCAGAATAGCCTTAAGAAGAACTTTTCTGGAAAAGTGTTTTAAATAAACGTAGGATAACCCTCGCTCTCAGACTGCTTAGTATCTGAGATCATATTGAAAGTCTCAGGCCACATAGTTTAGTTGAAGAGTTTAGGCTATTTCCCCTAAAGGTTACCATCCGAATCCTTCATTATTGCTGGCCTTGGATAATATCCTGCGGTCTTCATCTGCACAATTATTTTACCATGTTTATAAAAAAAAAAAAAAAAAAACCTAGCAGCCAATCATAGGTTTTCTTTTCCTAGGAGCTTCTTACAGCTCACTGTTCTGTGGATTAACTAGATAACCATTATCATGGTTGGCTGGGAGCTGGCTAAGGGGAAGCCTTGGGTAAGTACCGCTTGAAAACCTTCTTTTTTTTGCGTTTATTTATGCTACAATCAGCGCGTTAGCGCTGTAAGTAACAATGATACAATAGAGTAGTACATGATAAGGTAACTTGGAGAAGTTACCCAGTGGTAACACTCCAAAACATTATATGGTTAGTCACTCTCTTCACTGGAGAGGAGATCACGAGACCATTGTCTTTTAAGACGTCTTGTCGGGTTGTCAGGAAGAGTTCTAGAAGAAAGATTTTGAGCAAGAGGATTTACGTATATGAGATTGCAGGCTGAAGTGAAGTTTTCTGTATGTATCGTGTTTTAGCAACTTGGGTGACAAAAAGAATGTTAAGGTCAGTGTGTATAGTCCAGGTTGGAGACATAAAATGGAGCGTTTACAATAGTTCGAAGTATTTTAGATTGTAGAGATTGAATCCTTTGGAGATTAGAGCGTTTGGTTGAACCCCACAGCTCTATTCCATACGCCCAGATGGGTTTCAAAATAGAAGTATAAATCAGTCTTTTGTTGTCCAGAGAGAGTTTTGATCTATCGTCTAAGAGTCTTTTAAGTAGTCGATAGCGTCTGTTTAGTTCTGTTCTTTTAAGTCTAGTGTGGAAGCTTGAAAACCAAAGTTTAAAAAACAAAACTCTACATTTGGGGATGAGGAGAACCTCTTTTTTGGGAGAGGAAGCCTGTTACCAATTAATAGTTTTTCCATTTTGTTTTTTTTTGTTTTACTCCGCAGAGCCATATATAAACAAATCCTCACAGTGCATTGAGGTAAAGTGACCTAGCATTGTAAAATTAACAAAATAAGATTCTGTTCTGTACGATTGTAGTGGGTTCTATTATTCAGTTATGGCAACTTTAAAGCTCGGTTTAAAATATAGTGAGGCCTGTGAGAAGTGTTGGTAGTTGAAGAGAAATTCTCTAAAAGTTCCCCTCTCCGTGGTGGACTGTTGAATGAAGGAGAGTTGATTAGTGGAGAGAGATAGTGAACAGTGCGGCCGTGTGTGACTTCACAGTGCCGCACCACATGTCGGTGCAGCTGGCCGGCTCAGTGTTGGTGCCGCGAGTGTACCTGCGCCTCATCACAGCCAACATGTGGTCATCGCGCCGCACTTGTCCCGTCTTTCTTACTTTAATCACCCTTCCGCATCATTAGCTATCGCACTCAATCAACTATGCACTATGTGAGTAACTAAAAAATTACGTTTAAGATTTAATAAAATAATTTTCTGCAAACGTGACAGCTGAATGCGGCCAATCTGGCTGCGCATCTGGCAGTCAAGCCCTCTCACTCCAGCTCCTAAGCGCGTTATGTCACTTTCACATCGCTCTTTTCCCCTCCTTAGACTCTTATCTGGTTTATCGAGCTCCCGTACAGTTTGATTATCAAAATATAATTAATAGAGTAACCAAGAATTATTGAGATTGTAATAATTACGTATAATACGATATAATTTTTTTAAAAAGTAGGTCAAGACATTTCCTAGTTCAGAATAACAAAATAGTTTGAATATTAAATTATTAACAAATTAACTAGGTGACTAATGTGGATGTAAAGATAGAATTTAAGGAAATCGTCTATTTTTTCGAGATAATGAACACCAACTGTTCGTATAGTTTAATTTCATTTGTATCAATTACATCACTGCAGCAAATACAAGAAACAAGTTAGAATACAAAATAAATAAGTGTCACAAATACCCAGTTTTGAAAATTTCTTTCAAAAACTAACCACAACATGTCTGTAAATATTCTACAAAGTTTCTTCTTATCCTGAATTAGTCAGAATTCATCTCTGAATTAGATGAAACAATTATTCCCTTCATTGTTATTTTTCAGTTATGAGGAAAAGAAAATATATATTCGTAATTAATTATTGCTTTTTGTAATCATAAAATGGAAGCGATGCAAGAGAAAGACCTTCACAATACTTTATGACTTTATTTCAAACTTTAAAATCGCATTGCTCTTAATATGGTGAATAAAAGCTAACGATAAGCGCCTCTAAAAAACACTAGACATTTACAGAAATGTGGTTAGTTTTTGAAAGAAATTTTTAGAACTGGGTACCTGTGACACTTTATTTATTTTGTATCCAAACTTTTTTCTTGTGTTTGCTAGACATCAGTACACTGACATTCATAGTTTCGAAATTTATGCAAAATATAAACGATTTATGAGCAAAAATGCTCCGTTTAAGGCTCTTTAAACTTTTCAAGGTTTAAACAGTTTTTTTTTCTCCAGTAACCGTAGAAGAGAACCGTTTATTCTGTCTGTCCACAGAAGCAATTAATGAACATAAAATTTACAAAAGTACAAAAAGAAATATAAAATAAAATATACATTATGTATAATAAAAAATATGCAATTACATTACTTACAATAAATATTTTATAAAGACACATAATTCAAAATTTATTTCAATTATTAACGTAATTATTCATGCATGTATTCAAATGCAAAATTTACTAGGGTAAATGGTTAATAATTTTGCAGTGAAATACTAATTTCAATAGGTGTTAACAGTATGAACGGATTTGTTTTCACTTCAGAAAACTTAAGCGGAAGGATTTGAGTTAATGAGGGCCGAAAATGTTCAATAATTCCAATCATGAACATTTTAAAAAAACTAACTTTAGCACTGATTTTCTGGGGCAAGAAAACAGTGAGTGAAATTAAAATTCTCTTAAACAGATTTTTGACGGAACTAGACCGGAGGTTTTCGACTGTCCCAGTTGGGGTTAGACGGACAGATTGACGTTTCAATTCTTCTTTGCTTTGGGGCATCAACTTCAACTCTTTGAAAGTATTTTATCAGTAAAATAACTGTTGACTTTGTTTCCTGCTCCGAAGGGACAGTATTTTGTTTTTTGCTCTGAGTTCTAATTCGGTGATCTATACGCCTTTAGCTCGTGTGATCAATAGGTAGATTAGCGGCCCATTTAGGGGATCCGTCTGTACGAATTATAAGGCTTGGAAATTTCTAGGTTCGCAAAACTTGAGGATTACAGGATGTTTCGAACCCGCTTTTTCAGTCACATATTTGCTGCTATAAAATCTTATTAAATATTAAAATGTAAAGAAATGCTTATTTATCCTGGCTGGCTTAACTTCCAACTACCAAGTTAGGTGTCATAAACGGTGGTGCTCATTAAATTATAATCCAAGACCTAGACCTTGAATCAAAACCAGTACCTCAGCTCTCGGCTTATTAAAATATTGAACAGTAATTATTGGAGTGTGGAGAAAAAAGAAATTACATTATAATAAGAAAGTTAATTTTTTTTTTTAATTCCCACTTCCAAATCCATCATTTAAAAAACACTAAATTACGTTCTTGTATGCAATTTCAATTATATGTTGCGAAATTGGCTGATATCCAGACATGGTTAACATTCTCCACTAAAGCCTTACCGTTAACCAAAACTAAAATTACATTGGCTTATTTTTGGAATACCCAAATTATAAGAAAACAAATTAGGTGTGTTACTCGTGGGTGACTGTTAATAAAAACTATTATTCGGACTTGAAGTTTTTACTATGATCTAATTACCGTTAGTATGTATCTGAGAGATTAGCACTATAAAAAGCAGCATTAAAAGAAATCGCCACTTGTCAGGAATCTTTTAATGGCATCAGGAGAATACCATCATTAAAACTTTTGTTCTGGTACATTCACGCCATCTTTGGCGGATGCGCGATTTGAATGTAGCATATGAGAGACTTTTAACGTTTACAAAATTAAATTAAAAAATTAAATTTTAATTAAACAGTGAAAATTATTTACAATTAAGAGGAGGTATTCCTATCATGCCAATTCCAATTAGAGATACCATTGGAAATGCCCGTCATGAAGTCTCCTTAGCCCTGAACACTGGTTTTTACAGTCTGGTCTTTGGGTATTGTAAGCGCGTAACACTTATTGATTATTCGCACTTGATTTTTTAAATAATCAATTAATAATTTACAAACTAAACCGTTCGGAAGTTTTTGACAGAGCTAAAATAATGGGCAAATTATGGAATTTAATTGTCTTGAAACATTGTTTAGACAAAATAAAACTTATCGTCAAGTTCAAGTAATTTGCGAATTAATTCATTATTTTTATGAAATTTGAACATCAATTGAAACCCACAACTTGTTCGGTGCGATAAAATAAACAGAAGCTTATAAGTAGTCTAAAGATTATTGCCTTTTGGGCGTAAAATTTCTGTAGTTTCTGTTATAGACCGCGTGTCAGCAGTTTAACATCCCTCTGCAAGTTTGAACGATGAGATCAACTGTTTCACATCAAGAAAGCTATAAGCTTTCCAATCTTCGACTTGGTCGAATAGTTGAAAACTAGTTTTTTTTTACGAAAAAATAAAAAATAATCAGCAAAAAATCTGTGTCAAAGAAACACAGAAATGTTGAATTTCTGATGAGACTAGTTTTGATTTGATAACATCTTCTGAAGATAGCTCCTCATTTTCAAAACTCTTTGTCCAGTTCTCAACACCAATACAATCTCTCGATTCATACTTTCGCACGGCATCTTATTCATCCAGCATCCTTGCCACACTTACACTAAAAAAGGATTTCAATGAAATTGTATTCTTTTAGATATTGTTTGTATTCGTAATAGCTTGCTTGTTCCCTTAAATCGGACGCTTGGATTTTCATCCTACACAATTTGATTCAAGTTCGCTCTTAGAAATTATCATGCTTAACCCAGCTTTTTGATCTTTCCCTTCGTATTAAACTTGAAACTGGGAGAACAGCTCCTACACGCAGTTTTTAAATGAAACTTTAATGTGAATTGACAACCCTAAGCGGTTGGAAAATTCAAGATACAATATTGTCGCTGTTCCCGGTAAATGAATGTCTTCACACGTACAGTTCTTTTCACTGGTTCGGCGATTCTTATTGTAATTGTAAGATACGTGCTTGAAAATGAAATAAAATGAAATTAATTCTCAGTTTCGAAAATTTAATGTAATGCAATGCAAAGTAAAAATTGAATGATAGAGCGCATTCAGTTTGACATCTTTGTTTAGTGTCACTTTCTATTGTTATTATTATTATTGCAGTGACCAGTGAAGAGTAGGTTTTCAAAAATTTCCTTTGAGTTTTGCTTTTATCCATTCATTATAAATATATTTTCGAAAGGTTTTTTTGAAAAGTTCACTAATATAAGATTTCTAAATGGGTCGAGAATCACAGCGGCTGCTAAAGTAATTTAAAATAGAAATGAGAATAGCAGACAGTTTAGCAGATGGCATTCTCCATCAATGGGACGATTCTGTCAAGCAACCCTTGTAGCGGCTACCCTAACAACAAAGCAACCCCCTAATATCATCCCTTCTCCCATACACACAACTTTATTGTTATATTAATAATGAAAAGAGGGCATAAACTGATCTAGGTTTTATTGACGCTTCTAGTAGTACCAAAATAGTTCTTCTAAACTAAAGGAAATAATAGCCGCTTTAGACAGAGGACAGAATAAGCGACATAATAAGTTTTCCTTCCGTTATCTTACAAATCCGATGAAGGAAATGTTGACGCAAAATTACTGTTACCAAGGAAAAAATCTGTTATGTGCACCAGAAATTCTTTTACCTCAGTTTCCGTATTAAATTTTTTTGAAATTTCGAATTTTTATTGAAAAAGGTAGTTGATTTCGACGTAGTTTATAAAAGTTAATAAAAATGGCCGTTTTGTGTTAAGCGAGACGTAAAAGATCCTCACCGTAATCAATATTTTCTAAAAACGAACCAAAATAATAGGCCTGAAACATATATTACATTCATTCGTAGGGGTTAATGAGACATGAAAGTGGCTTTACTCTTTCAGAAGTGAAGTCAGCAAATCGTGCATACAGTAGTGGTTGAATATGGTGAAAATTACCAATTTCCCATTCGCGATAATAATACGAGTGCTAACAACAATAATAATCTACAGATTGGCTCTCTTTTACCTGCTGGGTAATCCATAGAAAGTTACTTTCGCCGAAATAATAGTCCATAACATAGTGTTCTATTAAATATTATTGACCTTGAAGCCACTCTAAAGATTCACTTGAGCTCTCTAAGGCTCTCAAATTTAGGGCATTTTTGAAATTTGGTATTATTTTTGACAAAAAATAAATGAATAAATTAGCGAAAATTGTTAAAAATTAATGTCGTGCTACAACCAACACATTTTATACATAAATAAATGTAGCTATTAGGTAACAGTTACTGAAGAAGAACCTCCCTCATTCATTTACATATGTACGAGTATGCATACCTGACTTAGCTATCTTTTTTTGGTACTATTTGCTACAGAAAAGATATCTTCACCCCTAAAATTGACAACATAGTTGAAAATGAAATTTCAATTTGGATGGGCTAATGGTCCATCTACAGAGTTGACTGGCCGCAAAAATTCATATTTTAAAATACGAGTGTAAAACCTAGAGTAAACATCTGTTATAAGTAGATTTACAAAATAGTAGCTACTGACAAGCAAAAACAAAAGTACATGCAGGGAAGAACCTAACCAGCGAACAATAAAAACGTATGGTATCCACGAAGAAGTAACACAAAACTGAACTGTAAATTTACCTTTAAGCATTTATCTCAATACAAAGTCGCAATACAATTGCAGAGGTCAGTAAAGTATCAAAACTTTTGGTATGAAGGAAAAGATTATGGTGTATATGAAAAATTTAAACAATCTTACGACTTCTCAACACAATTTACTTAATGCAAGTTTAAAAAACAATATAATTAATATCCTTCTTCGCAATACCTGATCGTTAGTAATTCTGAAAATGTAGATTTACTTTTTCATTAATGAACTTCTACCTAATTCAACGCCCCCATTTTTGCCAAAGACCAAGTTGATTGTAAACAAAAAAAATCAACTTCTATGTATAAGTGTTATTGCTATCTTTTTAAAAAAGGCGCATCAACATCTAAGGTTATTGGCGCCTATAGTTTTATCCAGTGCACAGCCGGACTCCAGTGTTGTCTCGTTACAGGCAGCACTGTCCATCACCGGTCAATGAGTTGTAAAAAGCTCCAAGGAAGAGAAAATCTAAGGGCCAGCAGTTGGGATTCGAACTCGCGATCTCCACTTTGGAATCCAGTATACGCTAACCACTCAGCTAATCCCTTGCTCTTGTTATTACTATTATCAACAATTACTTTATTGCGTAATTTAATTCATTCAAAGTTAATAAACCTCATAATTTGTTTCCAAAGCCATGCCTCTAATCAGAACACATGTGTTTTGACTGAGAAAATTTCTGGCAAACTAATTCTGAAATATTAAGATTAAATGGAAACACATGGCCCAGAAATGCATACTAGTCAAACAATCATGGGAACAAGAGTAATGTTAATATTAATTGCACATGGGGGGGATACTTAGCAACCGCTAACCAGCTCTCTCTTACAGTAGTACCTAACCGCCCTTAAGTACCATATCCTCATTTCCCGTTTACCTAAATACTGAATATGTATTTATGTACTTTTAAAACGTTCTCATTTAATAAAAAACAGTGACAATGGAAATTAAACATTAAAAAAAGCGTGTAACTGTTCCACAGCAGATGTTTTCTATTATTAATATTTTTGATTATCCCAATTTTTTGTAAACGAAAAATTAAAGTATAAATTGAAATATTCAATATTTAAATGACACCATTTTAAAACAAGAACTAAATTTAAACCTTGCTGTAACTATCCTTATTTCTTATGTCAGAAATTCTATCCAACGTAAACATGTAACAATATTCGCAAACCTGTAAGTTGAGATATTTTCATGTGTCTATGTCTATTTGTTTGAGGGATTTAATTTTAAACCTACATTCCATAGGATCATATGTTTCCATCTGTACCTGTTTTTACTAGCTTCTTCTTTTAAATATCTATTGCAGATTTAGAAAATATATCAGTGTATTACAATTTTTCTGTTCTTTTATTAGTTACTATTTTTTTTCTGCAACCATGTAGGGAAGTTCTCATTACTCAATTAAAATCAGCTGTGTAATGCCCAACTTCCCACACTAGTGGGGGGAAATTCCCATTAGTGTCACTTTCTGCACAAGTGAGTGGAAAAACTTTATTGTGCTTCCTTGATATAAGAAGTTTTGTTATTAACATAAATTTTCTGTAAAACACTAATAAGCTTATTTAAATTTATTTTATTTAAATAATTAAAAAACGAATATTAAAAAATAAAATAAAAATTGAAAGGAATATAGAAATAAAAATAATACTTTAATAAATAATTAGATATTTTTAATTATAACAGTTAAAAAGGTTATAGTGTTACCTTATAGAAATTTAAAATGGATTCTAGTGATGCCTGTTTAGAAAACACTCCTCCATCAATAAAAGAAACAGCAGAAAATGTAATAAGTAATGTAAATACGTAAGTAATGTAAATAATTGTAATATAACAATAAATGTTTATAATAAATAAATTACTTTTTGTAGACTGTAAAAATGAAATTTTTAATTTTATTAGTTAATAAATGGTTGCAGAAAAAATATAATATTTAACTCTAGTGTAAAGTATTTTCCTCATACTCGGCAATTTGCACTTGCACTCGCATCGCTTCGCTCGCATGCAAACCCTGCCTCGCGTGAGGAAAAGTACTACTTTCCACACTTGTTAAATAAATAACTATTTTTATTCAGTTTTAATTTACAATCATCACGGGATTGAGGATCACAAACATGATATCATTTTAAATCCACCAATCTTTGGTCCACAAAAAGCAATTACAGCAAACATGTAAATACAATTATTTTCAAAGATAAGACATTGTTTAAATAAACATCGTGCAGCGCTTTCGTAAAGTTTTATGAATACTAATAGTCTTAATATTAAAAAGCAAGAAGCTTTTTGGTTTCGATTAAACCGATTAGATTTCAAATAGCAGGTTTTTCGAGGATATATTATATGTACTTAATGATTTTGATTTAATCCAAATAATAATTATTAATAAATAGTACACCTGTGTTAAGTGATTAAGTTCAGTTTTTTTCGAATAACAGATTTCTCGTCAAAGACACTTCTTTTTTTATATAAAACATAGTTATTTCGAATATAAAATTTATATTTTAATACAGCTGTATTATATAATTGCTATTATAGGCATATTTATTATGAATATGTATTGAAAAGCTATCATATTATTATAATCGAAAGCAAAACGTTTTTTGTATACCATTCCAAATGATATTGTTTTGAATAGAACCAACAAATCGTTTCTGATATTTCATATATTTTATGATTAAGTGTCAAATCCTTTATTAATTTATTAATAATTTTATTTATTTATTGCTAAATTAAAAGAAATATATTTAGCAAAGTTTTAGCAGTTAAAACATGTTTTCTATTTGAGTTATTCAAAGCAAATATAGAAGAGGCGTTAATTAGAATCATTTATATAGAAAATTGTTTAATTTTTCCTGGAGCGAGTTAGATTAATTTTGTATTTCTCTTTGGATATGTTGAGTTATTCTAAAACAAATGTTGTAAATATAAAAATATTAAATAATTTCTATTCAAGTAACTACAGCGGAATTTGATTTATAAGTGTGCTTGTAATTTAGTTTATTTTGTTAGAGCATTTGCAGAGAATTTCACAACTCGATCCTATTTCTCGAGTTTACGCAGATGTATATGATGTCTTAGTGCCATTATCTAAAGGATTTACGTATGTACGTTAAGTCTGTGGTGAGGGTGTTAGTTGAATAGCGTTGTTTCTTTCGAGAAATAGAGGTTTGTTAGTTTGAGCTGAAACTTAAATGTAAATATTTGACTGGCCACTATCGTTTACATGAATTTAGAGTGCTTTGAAACATCTGAACTCCAAATAAAATTTCAAAAGTTCCTATTTTATTTTACGCTTCTAACTTTTGTTTGGTTCAACTACCAACAAGTTTATGTATCTTTAAATTTAGAATCTCTCTTATTACTAAGTAACTAGTTTTGCGTTACTTGTTAGCTGTTTTCTTAACAGTTATTATTTCACATGTGCACATGTACATCGTTAAAAGTTCTAAAAAACTTCAATAACGTTTAATTTAGAAATTTGTTGGCCAAGTCTTCATTTGCGTTTAAATATGTTTATTGTGAGAAGGTGAATTCACTTGCTATTAACAGACGCTTTGAGCTGGAGCGAAAATATAACAGCGATGATCGATGTAACAATTTGGTATAATGAAGACCCGGTTTATTAAAAAGAAGATTTGTTAATGATACATTAAAGACTCAAAATCACCAGATTTTTGCTGTATTAGTTACAGGCGATACTGAAATCATGCAGATTTTCGAATAAGTAAGGTATTGTGTAGATTGGTTTTGTTCGTTAGAGTCAATTTAGAGTGTTTGTCCAGCAGTGTTTTCTGCATTTTATACCTGTTTTTGTAGTCTATCCGTTTTGCTCGAGTATGTGGGTTCCGTGAATGTTGTTGAGATAAAGAGAAGAAAGAGTTTTGCGGATTCGGGTGATCTATTTATTTGAATTTTTGCTCGCTAACTTTGATCCTCCATTGGCGGAATCAGGGTTCAAAGATTTGGAAGTGATTTTCTAGGTTACGGCAGCTAAGACAGGGTCTATGTTGGGGGGTAGGATTGCGTTACTATCGGCAACTCTCACTATGTAAATGGGTCTCCATTTTTGAGATTTTGTTGAAAACAGCTCGAACGATCTTATTTAAACCTTGTGTAATAATTTTATGTATTATACTTCTTCTTCTTGTAGCTCTACAGCCCGGTGTGGGCCTTGGCTTCTCTAATAATGTTACACCAGATATTCCTATCTGTTGCTTTTCTTCTCCAGTCATCTACTCCAACGGTCTTTAGATCTTCCTCAACCTACTGGAGCCCAACGCCTACGTGGTCTTCCAACTCTTTTCTTTGCCAAACAGTGTACCAAACAGTAATCTGCGCGGCATTCTGTTTTCAGCCATTCTTTCCGCATGACCCAGCCACTCCATTTGTCGGACTCTTATAAAATGCGTTACGAAGCCGTCTTTGTACAAATCATAGAGTTCGCAGTTCTTTCGAATCCTTCAACTATTAAACCAGACCGAATATTTTCCTTAATATCTTTCGTTCGTATATCTTGAGACTGTGGTCCAACGCAGTAGTAAGGGTCCAAGTTTTGGCGCCGTACGTCAGGACTGTTCGTATTAGGGTTTTGTATGTATAACCTTTACCTTTACTGTCCTCAACAAGTTTGAAGTTTTAAATAACTTGTAATTCGCAAAATACGCCCGGTTAGCTGCCATTATCCGTCTGTTTACCTGACCTGATATTTTGTTTTCATCATTTAATTCGGATCCCAGGTAAACAAAGCTTCTGACGCGTTGGAAGGTGTAGCCCTGCACAGCAAAGTCAGCATACTTATATATTATACATAGATGTTGAACTTCTATTTGTAACATTTAGGGAAGGGCATTCTGTTAAGGGTTTTCCTGCGAGAGGGGTTGTTAGGCTTGTCTCTAAAGTGCTATTTCTGTATATTTTACTTCCTTCCCCATTCTAAAATAGTAATAAGAATCAAAAGTGAAGCTAAATAAAGCCGGTTGGCCGGTTTACTGAGAGAGTTTTCACTATTTTGAGATTTTTCGAAAATGTCTCTTACGAATTTATTTAAATTTTGTTCCCGAAAAATTCGTTAAGCGTACTTCTGGAAGAGAGGTAAAATGTCCTCTAATATATCGCCCTATCTCAGGTAAACTATTAACGGAGATCAACTAGTTGCTGAAATTTCAAGTTAGTGTTGTGTATGAGTTTATGAATTTCATAAAGTTGGCAAGTATAAATATGGCTCAAACATTTGAGGTTGCAAGAAAATTTGGGAGTTAGAGAACATTGAGGATTATACTAACTAATTGCATCTTGCTTAAATTGCATTTCTATTTACGAAGAAATATGCCATTTTTAATGCAGAAAAATATTTTGTATGTTATAAGGAGTGCACCTTATTTTCCATTATAAAATGAAATGGACGTCCAGAAATAACTCGACTTATAACTCATTCAGAAATGTTTCAGTGAAATAATAATTTGTCTTGCTATATTTAAATCATAAATTGAAATTAATATGGTGCGAGATTGTTTTTCGAAGTTGAACATTGGCCAACACATTTACCCCATTAGCGTGCACTGTGTACACCGAACATAACTCTGACAGATTATTATAACGCTCTGTTACGTTAGAAATAATAAATTATTTACTAACATACAATGACTAAAATATTTCCCTCGCAGTTAAATTACTTATTTAAGGTTTAATTTGTTTTATCGACTCTTAATCCGATTTTGGGAAAGGTTGTGCTAATTTTTATTTAAACGTAAAGTGTCATTTAAACATTTTTTTGAATAAATAAAGCTTTTTACGAATCTCTCCAACAAACTGTTTACCGTCATTTATATTGATTCGTGATAGAGATTTATATTTACGCACTCTTAACATTATCACATCATTTCCATTTTTTATCTACTATGCCGTACAAATGTTACTTTTAAACGATATCAGACAATACTTTTTGGTTCTAATTAGATTCTTCCTCTGTCAACTTTTCTATCCTCACAATAAGAAAGCTTTTTATTTGGAAACATTTCCTGATTTCAGCTTTGTGCGGAGATATCCTTTTTGAGGAAGGTTAAGTAAGAAAAAGTAGATTTTTCAAAATGTCAAAAGTTTCAATGTTTCAAAAGTATGCAGTTATGGCAACAGATGATTAATTCTCTGGTTCCGAATTCCCTATCGGCAACATATAAAAAAAACATAACACAGCAAATGTTTAGTGTCAACTTCTTATTAATTATAAGATGTATTAAGAATTAACTAAAATTTGGGTCAGTAGGTAATAAATGTTCATTGAACGAAGACTTTGTAAGGAAGGGAAGCCTAAGTTAGCATACTTTTCATATTTAGTCTTATTTACGCTATTCATCATCATCCACGGCGCTACAACTCATTGCTGAGTCTTGGTCTCCTCAATCAGTTTCCGCCAGTCAATCCTGTTCTGTGCTGCGGCTCTCCAGTTGGCGATATTCAATATCGACCTTGCATCACCAGTAACAACGTCCGACCAGCGCAGCTTTGGCCTCCCAACTCTCCTGGCTCCATGGAGGTGCTCATTCATCACCCTTTTTGAGATGTCCTCGTCCCTCATCCTAGCCACTTGTCCCACCCACTGATGTCTAGCCAACTTCATAAATTTGAACACATCTACTCCTTTAAAAAAACACATACAGCTCCTGATTCGTCCGAGACCTCCATTCCTGTCCAATGCGTACTGGGCCGAAAATTCGCCGCAGTATTTTCCTTTCGAAAACTAGGAGGCCTCTCATCTGTTTTACGAGGGCCATTCAATAAGTAACGAGACAAATTACTACTGCTCAAAAACAGCTAAATTGATCCGTATGAAACTTTCAAGACATAAAGTTGGCAACCTTGCGATGACATCTGATCAGCTGTTCAATTATATTTTGTAAACATAACCTTAAATTTACTCAGTTAACGATGGCGAGTCCGCTCGAGAATTGCACCGTGGAAGAACAACGTGCCGTGATCAGATTTTTAGTCGCGGAAGGTGAGAAAGGTAGTAAAATCCACAAAAGAATGTTAAAAGTGTACGGAGACAATTGTTTGAATCGTTCAAACGTTTACAAACGGGTAGAACAGTTTCAAAGTGGCCGTACAAAAGTTTCTGACGAGCAACGCAGTGGATGACCGATCGAAGTTGGGACTTCCTCTCTCGAATCTCGGATTGACGCGGTAATTCGGGACAATAGGCGTATCACCGTTGAACTGATAAGTGAAAAAGTAAACGCGAGTGTTGGAACTGTCCATAACATTATTCACAACAAGCTGCAGTACAAGAAAACCTGTGCGAGATGGGTGCCCAGACAACTCACGGACGCTCACAAAGAAACCCGGCTTCAAATCAGTCAACAGTTGAAAAATCGATATTCGACTGAAGGAGAAGGTTTTTTCAAAAGAATTGTAACGTGCGATGAAACATGGATCCACCACTATGAGCCAGAGTCAAAACGACAGAGCCTTGAGTGGAAGCAAACGACTTCTCCCATTCGGAAAAAATTCAGGACCCAGCCATCTGCCGGTAAAGTCATGCTTACAGTATTCTGGGATTTTCAGGGGCCAATTTATTGTGATTTTCTTGAAGGCCAAAGAACAATCAACAGCCAGTACTACAGTGACATGCTGGAAAACAAGATAAGACCTGCAATTCAAACTAAACGCCGTGGGCTCTTGACTGAAGGCGTGATTTTGCTTCATGACAACGCCCGTCCACATACGGCACAGCTGACGAAAGAAAAACTTCAGAAACTGGGATGGGAGATCCTTCCACATCCCCCCTACAGCCCCGACCTCGCCCCATCAGACTTCCATCTGTTTGGACCCCTTAAAGATGGTCTACGAGGGATACATTTTCGATCCAATGAAGAGGTAAAAAATCAGGTGTAAAAGTGGCTTCGAGATCAACCCAAAGAATTTTATGCCAAGGGCATTTACAAATTAGCAGAAGGATGGGACAAGTGTATAAATGTTGCTGGGGACTATGTTGAAAAGTAACCAAAGTTTTGTACTGATTCAATAAACCGTTTTTGAGCAATAATAATTTGTCTCGTTACTTATTGAATGACCCTCGTATATGTGGTCCAGGTTTCAGAGCTGTATGTCAAGACTGGACGGATGAGGGTCTTATACAATCGCAGCTTCGTCTGCCTTGAAATCAGGTGACTTCTCAGATGCTTCCGTAGCCCAAGGTAGCTTCTGTTAGCCGCTACAATCCTTCGCCTTATTTCGGCTGACACGTCATTGTCTTCATTCACCAGTAAGCCCAGATAAATGAACTTGTTCACATTTTCAAATGTGTAGCAGCCAATTGTCACCTAGCTTGTGGTTGGTGTATTGACACTTAGTTCCGAGAAACATCGTTTCCGCCATTAGATTTTCGATATCGTTTTCATCGAAAACCCCCCATTTTAGTTCCTCTGAATCTGAAAGAGTGATTTTTAGAAAATGGTAATCTGTGACAAAATATTGCTGGAACTGTAAACTTCATGTTTCCATAGTGACCCACCAGGAAAGCCGATTGTAACTTTTTTCAAAATCCGAATTTGGAAGGACTACTTTTCAGAGCAGATATTTTTTTCTTCCTCCCTCTCTCCCTCACCCTCTCTAGAAAAGGTTCCAACGAGTTTAATATGTACAATTTCTCTTTTCTCCTTCTTCAACTTCTTCTTGGCTTCCAGGATAATGCAGATCGCAATGTAACTCGGTATTTTAATGGGGTAAGTTGTCTCGTTAATTGGGATTATTCATTATTGTTCTTACCTGTCTTAGGATATTAAAACTGTCAGGTAGGACAGTTGTATAAGGGTTGATCATCAAAAACTGCACGAAAAAGTGTAACGTTGAAAAACACCCAACTTTGACAATTTTGTTTCTCTTTTTCTATAAAAGATAAAATTCCCAAATTTTCTTTAAAATATAGGGCAAACCCTCCTTTATAACTGTAATTTTTTTGCAACAACATAGATTAAATAGATTTCGAGAAATATGTTGCTGAAAATGGGCTTAAACGGCATTTTCAGAAAATGTTCTTGTTCTTCTTGTTACTTTTTTTTTGTAAACAACGCTGCGCCTAAACGCGTGAACCGATTTTTATGAATTTTATTTATTTATATTTTGTCAATTATTTATCTATTGTGACTATTCCTATTTATTTTAGGCTTGTTTATAGATCTATGTTTTGCTTTTTTCTATAAAGTTATACAGTTCTGTGTGTTTTGACATTGCTTAATATAGAGTGTAAGCTCAGAGAAAGCGTAACATCCAGCTTTAACTATGAGGTCCCAACTACTTCCCTACCACTGGAATATTTTTTGCAGACTGGAATTATATGTTCAGGTGAACACGGACATTTGGAATCAATCGTGATTGTATACGACCCAGGTTGACCCAGGACCCAGAGACTTAAGTTGCGATTGAATCACAGCCTGCATATCATAGTATAAAACTTCATATTTCCGCTAACGAGTAGAACCAAGGCTAAGTGGGGTTGTGAGGTTGTAACCCGGTGTAAATATACTTTTAACACTACTTCATCCCTCATTTTCATTACACCATTATTATTTTTTTTTCTATTATGATTTAAGGCGCGTCAACATCTAAGGTTATTGGCGCCCGGAGCTTTTTTCAGTGCACTGCCGGCCTCCGGACAGTGTTCTCTCGTTACAGACAACACTGTCCATCACCGGACAGTGAGCTGTAAGAAGCTCCTAGGAAGAGAAAATCTAAGGGTCAGCTGCTGGATTCGAACCCGGGACCTCCGCGTGGGAGTCCAGTATGCTAACCTCATAGCTAATCCCTTCCCTCATTACACCATTATTATAAATCTTTTTTTTTTAAAGTTATAAAAAATAAAATAACACGTTACAAATGTTGAAACTCAAGAAAAACAGATCAATGATAAAAACTTTATTGTAAAGGAAAGTGTAACTACCATTTTGTGAATAAGAATTATTTCAATTATTTGCACCCAAACATTTAACATTTGAAAAGCTTTTAACCACGAAAGAACTGTCTTAATTGGGCCGTTTAAATTTATTTTTCTCGGCCAGGAATTTGGACTACATCCAAGTGAAAATTACATGGAAATATTTACCGGACGTTTTGAAATCAATTTTAAAGGAAAAATAATAACCTATAAAACTTATCTCTGAAACAGGTAGATTTTATAAAGAACTAATCCAAAACTGCATTACAAGTCCTGATAAACAGAAATGTCTTTCTAAATAAGAATATGACGTCTGAGATATCTAACTACTGCATGTGAATGAATAGAGTATCTAATATGTAATTGTTGCAGTTTCTTTTCAAAATACGTATTAGATGGTTCGGTTGTATGCACAATCTGTAACAAACTGGAATTTGAATCTCTACAGCAATTTCTATTCTCATGTCCTGTTTACAATAACATAAGAAAGCAATACATTGACAAGTATTATGCAAGTCAAGGTTGTATCATGGAGGATCTTCTTTTAATAAATTCATTAAATAAGTCGAATGATTTGTTTTATTTTGTAATTAACTGTTTGGAGCTTCGTTCATTTATAATTGATTTGTATAAATATAATCAAATTGTATATATAAACAGAAACCGCATTTTTTTGTCATAATTTGTTTTTTTTTTATGGATACATTTTCTTTTTTCTTGTTTTTTATGGATACTTTTTCTTTTTGTACGCTATTTTTATTGCATTGTCCACTTATTTTTTTTTTTTTTTTTTTTAAAAAAACTAAACTCATTGTTAGAAGATGTTATCTTTAAACAATAAATATATATTATTATTATTATTATTAAATTATTTCTTTCTTAAAAATAAAATAAAAAATGTTTCAGTTTGTTACTGTGCATTACCTCAGGTAGTGAAGAATTTTATGAATACCCAAGCATCTGTCAGCAAAGGAACGTTTTAGTTAACTGGCCCAATGATTAAAAATCCGTTTAATTACAAAATAATTGTTGAGTAGAAGGTAATAATGGCTTGTGAGTTAGTTTCAAACTTCATATACCTAATTAAAAAAAATTAAACTCTTAAAATTAGTTAAGAACTTTGGAAATATAAATTTGTAAAATTAAAATAGCCTTAAAATATTGTAGAGTATTTAATTTAGCATTACTGAATGCCCATCTCTGACCGTGGATATTGTACACAGCTGGGAGAGTGTGACATTGCCGTGAGAATGCTAAAATGCAAAAAAATAAATCTAATTTCTCCCACTGTTTGAAGGGGGGAGAAAATCTCCAGTTGTCAATATGTTAACAGCCCAGCTACAGACTGAACTATTTATGAAAGAAGAAGTGTTTTGATGGTGCTTTGAAGGGAGAGCAGCTGTAATAATAGTTACCACGGCACTGACGGTATTGCTAAATTTAACTGGAAAAGGCCCAACAATTCACGAAATAAACACAACGCATACCTTGAGTTTAAAAATATAATTCTTTTATTTACATCAGATAAAATAGTGTATCGCAATAATTTACACTAGTTATTATTAGTACATTGTAGTGTATTTCTCAAATTTTATATATGTACATATGTATATGTACCAGTAAAAAATTGTGTAGAATCTAAGTAAAAGTTATAATTGATTATTTTTCAACTGATTTTTATATAGAACAGTGGGAACCACACAGGACTGTGTGGTACTACCAGATTTAGAATGTTTTAACTTTAAAGGGATCATGTTTACAAAACAAATGGTTATTTAACTAAACAATATTTATTTCCCCATGTATTTGGCATGAGTTTACTTAAACTTCTCTTTTTAACTTCTGCCTTTATTGCATTCACTTTTCTTTAGAAATTCTGTTATTTTGTTCTATTCGTTTCGTAATCCGTTAAAAGAGTTTTTATACGTACTCTATAATTTCAAATATTGTCAAAACTGTTAGCCACCATGTTTACAGCTGATTCTTTAATCCCGGAAGTCGTTAAGTTAAATACATTTTAATTCAATTTACTTGTATTTTTTTTTTTTTTTTTTAATCTTCTCAATAATTTTCATTTATGATTAGATGAGAAGGTGGTAAAGTGGGACAGTCTTTTTTTTAACCTTTCATATTTTGAACACTACAGAATTTAAAATCTATTCAGAAGTAAAATCATATACGAGTACATACATTATTTACATTATTTGTCTTTGAAAATTTGGAGTCCTGAGTGGATTACAGCAAGGAGTCTGGAGTTACACTGAAAAAGTATGTCGTGGTGCCATATTGGATTTTCAGAAAGTGAAATAATTATAGTTAATGTTCTCGTTTCTCCATGAATTGTAAAAATAAGCCTTAAATTTGCCACAAAATTATATTCTACACAATTATCATACATTAAGGATAAAAATTAGGGTGTAATTAGTTTTATTAGAGAAAAGTCAAGACATGATAGGTGGACTGGACACAAAAATTACAAACAAATGACTCTTTTTCACAAGTAGTGCATTCCACTTGAGCCCAATGACAACAAACAATGCACTCAATCCACATTTCTCCGGGCTTTGAGTTCTTGAACTTTTCTCCGCAAAAAATGCAATCCGCATCTTCATTATCTGGTGTCGAATTTTGGGTTGAAGTGGACAAATCTGATTCACCTGATGAAACTAATCATCAGAATAACAAACTTTTTAGCATTGACAAAATCAACACGGTCCTCTCTTGGACAAAGCTGCCACTCTATTGACGCACTGCCTTCTGCAGCAGACAAAGCCTACCCCAAAGAGTAGTAAGGCACCAAAAACTAACAGATAGCACTACTGGTTTCACAAAAACAGGGGTGTCCCAAATTACCGCCTTTTCCTCTAAGGTGCAAAGAAATGTGTCAGTTACTCGATGCATTCTTTTTATATAATTTACTCGATATTCTCAAAGAAAGGTTCATTTGTACTAACAATATCCTGTATTTCTTTAGACATTTTCAAAGTATTGAAAAATTTTATTTAGATACTTTGGCTAAAATACAACTTTTCAAGGAGTTCTTGGAAAGCGAAGGACGATCTCACGTGTTCTCACATCATGATACAGTCCGATATCTGAGGAATTATTATGAAAATTTTAACTTCATTAAATAGAAGATTCACTCCAGATAAAATAACCTCACTGCACTTTCTGCAGATAGGAGCTATTTTAAGCGATATTGAAAGAAATTGCTTTACTTCTTACATTATTTTACTACACTTCTTTACAACTTTACATTAATTTACTTTTATTTATTTTTACTTCAGTTTACTTCGATTAGATATTATTTATCGATAGAAGAAATAGTATATAACAAGAAGCACAATGTCTCCTCTTAAATAATAGTTTCGTAGTATGATTACATGGATTTGTGTTAGGAACGTCATCAATAAGTTGTTTCCGCCCACACTCAACCAACCATTATGGTTGTTGTAACGTCACAGAGTTGCGACTTTAAATTCCTCTGACATAATGACGGTATTTAACAAAAAAAGTTCTGTAAAACTGTGAAAGTTTACTTGAAGGGCGTTTATATTATTGTAGATCGTCTTTACAGAGTAAGAGCATATGTTCAAAATAATACTGGACAGTTGTAACAATATTATTTGACGTAAATATCTGTTAATTCAGTTCCAAATTTGTAGTTAAGATGAAACATAATTACTAATACTTTTTTTTTAAAACAATAGAAATAAATAAAGTAGATTTTTAAACTTTTGGTTTCATTTTTTCTCGATAATAAAGTTCTCTAATAGTTACTGTACTTTAACAATGTGATGAGGTAAAATAAAAAAGTGATCACTCATACGACTTTCCCTTACCGCTAGTCTCAAAGTTCGAAACTCACAAATTTTTTAAAACTTCAAGCATTTGATTCAAATTGAATTCTTTATCAATTTTAAAGGAACCTACTCACCTTCGCTCACAGAGTATCCATAATGGAATTGTCGGAAAAAATGCTTCAACAAATTGTTTGTTAATTTACCCTTCAAAATTTCCAAAATGAATTTGGCTAGAAAAGTTTGTCAAATAATAACTCTTAATCCGTACACCGAGAGAATCGCAGGTGGCATAATATAAAAGTGGTACCTTTGGTTTTGGGTTTTCTATAAAAACAGAATTTTAGCAAATCATTTGATCGCTCTTGAAAATATAAAAAATGCTGAACCGAAATGACGTTGAAATGATATTTTAAAGAGAAAAGTAACCATCCCAGACTCTAGATGAGAGATTTGACCCAATTTTCACCTGGAATAATTTGTCAAATAGAAATAGTGTACCACCATGAGTAATAAAATCGTTAGAGTCATTTTCGAGAAAATATGTATACCAAAATCCAAAGTGGCATATTAGGTTGAAGCATTTTGATGGCAATATTACAGTTGGTACGGGCCCAATCTGAATATAAAGTTCCAGCTGCCAGCGATTCATAGTTGGTGATATTTTGTTATAACTCAGAGACATATACTCACAGACAATTCATTCTCTTTTTAAAAAAAAACACAAACACAAACAAAAACAAAATAATAATAATAGATAATTTCGGACTGAGGAGGCATTAAAACGGAAAACTCAAACTCGAAATTTTTGAAAACAATTTACTCATTTTTACGTCAATAGTACACTTTTTTCAGTTTTTTTTTTCTTTGTAGAGGATGCGCCTTTTTGAGAAGTGTTTGGAGGATGCAAGCGGCCGGCTGGCAGCGTCAGAGACAGCCTGCGCTTCGTGGCAGCCCACTACAGATCCTGCCCAAGCTCCTGCTCAACTGGACAACCTTCAGGTAGAATGAAGAAATTGTTCTATTGTATTCAAAAACAACACCAATTATAGTCTCCTTTTCTTGTCCTTTCTTTTTTGCTTGTGGGTGGATTTTACTAGATTTGTTTTATTTTTAAATCTTTTTCAGAGCAGCTAAAAACATTTCTGTTAGGCTGAAATCAAGTCTTTCAAAAAGTTTGCCTTTTGACTAGTTTTTACTGCAATAAATCCCAATTATATTATATTATTATTTAACTAATTAATTTATTTAACTAAAATATTTTCATCAGTGTAATCAAATATATGGTACAGCATTTTATCTATAAATATGTAATAATTATTTTTTCCTTTTTACCCCTAGAAATTTGGTGAAAGGTTAGGGCCATTACAGAGATCAATAGAAGACATGAACGATCATGTAGCAAGCTTCAGAACCAGCAATGTAGACTTATCACCAGCTTTACTGGCACGTGTGGATGACCTGAACGCAAGGTCAGTACTAGATCGATGTTTATAAATCAGTCAGTATCAGAAAGTAGCTCTATTTCTAAATAAATGCAGACATTTCTGCGATTTGCAATAAGTAATCTGAAAGGTTTTACGTAATTTGCCAATTAAATTAATGCAGTTTTCTTTATACATGAGCTCCCAAAATCAAGATTATTGCACAATAATTTAACTAAATATTCTTCATTAATACTTTAAGAAGCTATATTAGAAATTTCCGCAGAATAATTTTCTTGAAAATTAAATAGCAAATTTTCACTTCAGGTGGCGTGCAATTCAGATGACAGTGGACGACAGATTCAAGGCACTGAGAGGGTTGACCTCCGGTGGAGTACCGCCTAATCATAGTTTCCTATCAGCTTCTGTAGACAGGCCTTGGGAAAGAGCAACAACACCCACCAAAGTGCCTTATTATATCAAGTAAGCTGTTACTGGAAATAATTTGTATTTTATAAATTTCATTTCTGAGATTTACGTATAAATACTAATCAGGAAGTAATATGTACAAGTTTTAAGTAATTACCATTCCATTTACAGTCATCAACTCGAAACGACCCACTGGGACCATCCTAAGATGACAGAACTTATGAACTCACTATCTGATTTGAATGAAGTTAGGTTTTCAGCATATAGAACTGCTTTAAAACTTCGGACTGTTCAAAAAAGGATGTGTTGTAAGTATATTCAGATATTCCTTCTGCTAATTTGAATATTTACAATAAAGATTTTATTCATTGTTGATTAATAAAAACTTCTTACCTTCAGTGGACTTAGTAACCGTTAATCGAGCGATCGATGCATTTGACAGTCATGGTTTAAGAGCACAAAACGATAAGGTATTAGATGTCACCGATATGATCAGTGTATTAAACACAATTTATGAGCAGATAGCTACAGAAAATCCATCGCTAGTCAACGTACCTTTATGTTTAGACCTAGCTGTCAACTGGCTTCTAAATGTATACGACAGGTCAGTTTGTAGAATTGAAGTAAATTGGAATTATTTATAAGCTAAGCGAATTTATTCATTTTATTTGTATTTCTTTAATTAAGGCGCATGATGTCGCATCCTTTTATCAGCAATGTCGACTTCCGGACAGTGTTATTTCGAGGCGAACACTGTACGGTGAACCGTAAGAAGCTCCTACGAGGAAATATCCAAAGGGGGCAGAACTCGTAACCGGAACGAGGGGTCTAGTAGTTTCTTTAGCTTTCGACGTCGTGCTAATTCGCGCCCCTCGTTCGTCTTTCACCATTAAACTGCTGTCTTATTATTTTTATTATTGGCGACCCAGACTAGGAGCCTAAATCCTCTCGTCCTCCACACCAGCCCAAAATAAGATCTTAAGGACTCTCCCGTAGAAGTAGCTCAGACACTTAAGCATTCTCTTAAAACACTCCCGAACAGATTAAACGTAATAATGGCCATGCAGGCATACTGATCTAGGTGGTGCTGACGTTTCCACATTTCCTTTATTACAGTCGTTATCTCCACCTAGAATCGTGTAGTCAGCAAGTCTATTGGACTCAAGATTATTTTGGAAAAAACATATTTTTGAAACTGCGTAATTTCTTGTATAAAAACCTTAGGCCAAGATCAACCATTTCATACCCCAAATAAGCTGTTTGAGTAAATAGTGGCAGGTGACGTTTTGTAATTGAATGCGGCATGCCTAATTTATCAGAACCTTTTTATCTGCTGATACAAGGATTCACAGCTGCAGCTGCTGTAAGATGTGCTGAATAAGGATAGAGTTTGCCCTAAAGGAACCAAGCTCATATCACCAGAGCAGACTCATATAACCCTCTCTAAATTGGTCCAACGAGACATACGCAGCTTTTGTAGGAATAGTGCCTTCCCTTTCTAAGTATATTCGTTTTTAAAGAAATGTCTAAAAGTCACCCGTATTTTCGTAAATCTAAATCGCACAGATCTTTTCATTAAATTTGTAATGAGTGGGGATGAAGTGTTGAGATAATGTTGATGAATTTGAAAAAGATATATAAAGGATATTATACTGTTTTGTAATATATAAATATATATAATATATAAAAATAAATAAATAAATAACTAAATTAAAAACCAACCAATCATTCATCTAAGTTAAAGGTGTTGGCGACACTTGTGTACTGCTGAACTGATTTGTAATTCCAATTCCTTACCTTTTCGTACCGCTCTGCAGCTAGCCCGCGTTTCCCAATAGACTCTTCCTTTTGGTGAGGGATGGTATCCCTACCATTCTCCCGCTCTAGGCAGTAGACAGCCGGTTGTGTCACTACACCTGATAGAAACATAAGAAGAGGTAAAATGGTAGCTAACAGAAACTGTTGTATTTAGGATATGAATATATGTATATTTTATTACGTTCCATTTTCAAATTTATTTAAATTAAGATTCTTCACTTTATCTAATACTAATTTTTGTCTGCAGTCAAAGAACAGGACAAGTCAGAGTATTATCATTTAAAGTTGGCATTGTCCTCTTGTGCAAAGGGCATTTAGAACAGAAGTATAGATGTAAGTATTTTTTTTTTCAGAAACTTATTTATTATTATTAAACAATAATAATTATTATTATGATTGCCTAGGTTACAATATTTTAAATGAAATAAATATTTTTCAGATTTATTCCGTTTGATGGCGGATCCTAGTAGATTAGTTGATCAAAGAAAACTTGGTTTATTACTTCACGATTGCATACAAATTCCAAGGCAGTTAGGTGAAGTAGCTGCCTTTGGAGGATCTAATATAGAACCTTCAGTAAGAAGTTGTTTCGAACAAGCTGGCAATAATTCCACAACCATAGAAGTAATTTCTTTATTATTTTTGCTTTTTGTAGCTATTAAAAAAGAAGGCAAATTGAAGAGTTTTAGATTAATTCTTCTTATTGTTACTTTCAATTAACGGTTTTCTTATTGTAGGCAGTGCAGTTTCTGAGTTGGTTGGAACGAGAACCACAGAGTATGGTTTGGTTACCAGTATTGCATAGAGTGGCCGCCAGTGAATCTGCAAAACATCAAGCTAAATGCAACATTTGTAAACAGTACCCCATAATAGGGTTTAGGTATGCAATAAGAATGAGACGTAGTTTCCATCTGTAATTTTCTCTCCTCAAAAGTTAATTTTTTTTTTTTTTTAATTCAACATATTTCTTTTATCTGAGATTGCATCCATCATAGTTATTTGTTTTCCTTCATTCTGTTTTTGATTTTCTTTAATCGCCAGAAGATAGATCATCATTTAATAGGGTTGACTTTTTCTTTTAATTTTAATTAGTAATAGATAATGTAGATATTCAGCATTTCTGCACATCCAAACTTTTTTAACAAACACCGAGGATAAAATAAAGGGTCATTCCATGTCAAATCAACACGGGGTCTGAACCTCACCATCTCGGATTTTCTTGAAATTTGGCACATGTGTACTATTGGTATAGACTTGGAAAAATATGAAATTTTACTGTGATATGTCAACTGGTTTATGAGTTACAGGGCTTTAAAGTTGCCAAAAATGGGCTGAAAAACAGGGAACCCCGTGTTTTTGAATTACTGTAGAAGCTTTCCTAATTGAGCTACAGACTTGGGATTGGTGTCATTTTATAGCATATATAATGCCCTTTCCTGTGATATGCGACACCATATGGGTTAGGATAAATAAAGTTTGTTAAATTTAAATTTTAAATTTTTTAAAAAGTACATATTTTAAAATTTTAAAATTAATTCCATGAATAGCTAGTAGTGTTATGAATCACTGGGCAAAATATTAATTTGGGACGACAATGGCTTCATTGTTAAAAAAAATTAACAACACCTACGCCATCACAAGGCCCTTTGCCGACTTAAACCAACTTAAAGAGGCTGATATCTCAGCCAAAGAAGACTGTTCTTGAACAAAGATATTGAATTGAATTATTTTTGTATAATTTGATTAACTGCATAATTTCATTAAAATAATATATTATAATTAATATGAATAATTACTGTAATCATAATTATTAATTCTAAAAATGATTTCAAAATCAATATTTTAAATCTTAATAATTATTAATTATGATTCACTGATTCATTATTACTATTTTCAATTTATTTATTACTTTAATTTTATTAAAATATATTTTCCATGAAAAGGAGCTTTAGTCTTAATTTTTTTTAACAATGAAGCCATTGTCGTCCCAAATTAATATTTTGCCTGGTGATTCATAACACTACTAGCTATTCATGGAATTAATTTTAAAATTTTAAAATATGTACTTTTTAAAAAATTTAAAATTTAAATTTTAAATTTAAATTTAACAAACTTTATTTATCCTAACCCATATGGTGTCGCATATCACAGGAAAGGGCATTATATATGCTATAAAATGACACCAATCCCAAGTCTGTAGCTCAATTAGGAAAGCTTCTACAGTAATTCAAAAACACGGGGTTCCCTGTTTTTCAGCCCATTTTTGGCAACTTTAAAGCCCTGTAACTCATAAACCAGTTGACATATCACAGTAAAATTTCATATTTTTCCAAGTCTATACCAATAGTACACATGTGCTAAATTTCAAGAAAATCCGAGATGGTGAGGTCAAAAATGGTCTTTTTTTGTGTTGATTTGACATGGAATGACCCTAAAGTCAAATTGTACTTGTTTTTAAAAACTGATAAAGAAGTAAGCTTTGAATTATGCAACCCTTGTTTTTACTTAGAAATTATTATTTTAGGAAGAATACTTCTTTTTCGGTACTTGAAGTTAAAAAAAAAAAAAAATTGTAATTCTGCGAAACCATATCCCCAAAAATGATTTCCTTGTTTCCAAAAATGCAGTATCTTTTACAATATCTTTAAAAGAAGGTTAAATTCATTAAATGATTTTTATTCTCTCCACAGATATCGATGTTTGAAATGCTTCAATTTTGATATGTGCCAGACTTGTTTCTTCTCTGGTCGGAAAGCTAAGAGCCACAAACTGACTCATCCAATGCAAGAATACTGTACGGCTGTAAGTATTATTAAAGGGGTAAATGATATATTACAAGTGACTACAAGAATATGTTCAGATTTGTACATAAATTTAGACAAATTAAATTTTAAACTTCCAAGCTCAGATCCTCTTTTTCTCTGAAGAAGTTAAAACATTATACCACTAATATAAAATGAATATTTTGTTGTCATGATGACTCGGAATTTTGGCAACTCTTTTAGGTCCTCTTTATAGAACAGAACTATACTTTATACTCAAATGTTTAATGGGGAAGCTCATTCACCTCCTCTCCAAGAGTTGCAAGAGAAATATTAAAAACAAATGAAGTACAATGAATGCAGAATATTTAAAGAAAATCCTTATAACCATTTTCAAGGAAATCTCAAAAGAAAAAACAAAAAATCCATTAAGTAAAGTGAAAAAATGAAGGTACCAAATCGAAACAAAGTTTCATCTTACTGCGAGTTTTAGTTTTTGGAGTTCTTTTAAGTATACTCACTAAAACTATTTTTCTTAAAAATACTTTTTCGTACTGAGGGTTTATCAAAACGGGAATTGCCCGTGAAAACTGAATCAAAAACTTCACATGATTGCCATACAACCCTTATCTAGAAAGAGAAAGTAAAATCCATAACTGTAAATAATTCATTCAATTTACTAAGCCTCTTTTAATTTCCTTGTTTTTATTGCACGTTAAAAACTAGTTTTTAGAACAACAAGGTACGTTGGTATTGGAAAAAAACATATTTGTCGAAACGTTGCCAATATAAATATAGCTTTGAAAAATTATTAAAGAATTTATTAATATTTACAAAAAGTATAATTCTCAATACTTAAAATTATATTATTATTCTATTGTTAACTAATTTAAGCATAACCAAGTAAAAGTTTTATTTTGTTTAAAAATATTGTAAAGTTTTTCCCAAAATAAAAAAACTTTACTTTCACAACTAATGCCTGCCACTAGTTATTAAATATGTGGGTTTGATTAAATAATAAAACTCGCTAAAGTTGTAAGTAATAACCTGATTTATTCACACGTTAACATTACTCACATTAACATTTACAAGCAACTAACGCTATTCATTACAGTCACCATTTACAACAGTCACAACAGTTTACTGTTACTTACTCACTTCGTAACGCCACAAAACTGTTCCCCGACTGACCACTGGTCCGCACTGCACCGAATTGCACTAGTCTCAGCTACACTAACACAGCTCTACTCATCAACTGACTAATTGCCCAACTAGCTACCACTGAAGCACTCCGCAACATTGACTCTCCAAGACTAACTCATAAACTTGACTAATAACTATAAACTCTAATAACTCCTTAAAACTTGCTTGAAACTCGATTAACACTTGATTAGAAAACTGACTTCTCCAGCTGTGTCGGCCTCCTTTTAACTGCGTGCCTCCCTCCAACTGGGACTGCCCTCCTCCAACTCTCTGAGCATAAGTTTCCACGCCCTCCTGACGTTCATTGGCTGGAGAAAACATACTGCCACCACCTCAGCTGTGGGCCGCCTCCTCCCATTCTCTGTCTCTCTCCAACTCCGTCTGTCTCCCTCTCACCTGTCAATCACAGGCTGGGAAACACATATGCCACCACCCCAACTGCGGCCTTTCTCTTAGCTGGCTTTTACACAGGTCACTAACTCCTTGAACAATCTAGCCCTTTTCTTTCTAGTTAAAGTAAAGACCGGCCCTTTAGTCTACACAGTGGTGGCCTGTTACCGGCTTTAGTCGCTTAACCCCTAGAACAATCTAGGCCTTTCTTTTCTGCCACAAGTAGATACCGCCCCTTTTGTTTCTGCAGTGGCGGCCTGTTACTGACTTTGGTCGTTCAACCTCTAGAACAATCTAGGCCTTTCTTCTCCGCCCAGGTCAACTTCGTTACACTGCCCCCCCCTCTTAGAACTGTTCGTCCCGAACAGAAGTCTCCTTCGTGATGTAGGGCAGCAATCGGTCCAAGTGTACCACCTTCATCTTGGATCTGGGCGTACGTTGGAACTCGAACACAAGGTCGTTGAGCCGTGAGACAATGGTGTAAGATCCTTCCCAGCAACTTAGGAGGTTTTCTCTTTTTGCGGACACGTTTATACGACCACACTTTCTCACTTCTCTGGAAAGTTCTTCCAATAAACTGCCTGTCATAGAATGTCCTCGTCCGGTCTCTGTCCTGTTTCATCCTGTCGCGTACCTTTCCTCGTGCAGCTCTCCATTTCCGGCGAAGTTCCACAGCATAGCTACTCACGCCCGACTCTTCAGCTTCCAGGCTGCCAAATGGAAGATCGTTGGTTAGTCGAAGCTCTCTGCCAAGCATTCGCTCTGTGGTCTCTTGAGCTGCTGATCGGTAATCCATCCTTAAGGGAGGTGTATGTTCATCCCAGTCCTCCTGATTTTCATTTTCCAAAGCCCTCTGATGCCCTTCTAGGGTCCTGTTAATTTGCTTCACCATGCCGTCAGAGTGAGGGGGTAGCGGCGTTGTCCTTGTTCTCCTGACGCCGGGGAACTGGTAGACAGTCGATGCTGCAGCTGCCGTCGACGCGTCCTGATCTGTTGAGACGTGGGCCTCTGCCCACTTGCTGGAGTGGTCCGTCGCAACCGGCATATAGCGCATTTCTCTTCTGGAATCTGGAGAGCGTCCTGCCATATCGTTGGCTATCCTCTTGCACGGAGTTCCTACCTTGTCCCGCCTCAGGGCGCCATTGGTTCCACGGCTGGTTCTCTTCATTGCAACCCACTCGGCGCACCGACTAGCCCAGTCTACACCGTCCTCGTGGTAGCCTACCAAAGAGAACCGCTGCCTCCGCTTGGCCAATGCCCTCTTTACTGCAAGATGGATCCCGGTGTTACCTCCTTGGATGTCCGATAGCCCTTCTTCCGTTTTCGATTCTGACAGGAGTACTTCATCTCCCGCTTCTTTCCGGTCCACGCTTCTTCGGTCTCGCGACAAAATGCCCATTTCAATGGCGAGCGAATTCCGCTGGGCACAGTAGCTCGGTACGTCCCGACTGCTGGGTGCAATCTCGTTCCGGACCGCTTCCTCCTGACACTTGAGCACAGACCCCGTGTCCTCGCCCAGAAGTTGTTCCTCCCTGGTCGCTTCAGGGCTCCATTCCACTCCTGGTTGAACAATAATGGTACTCTTACCTCGGTCTTGCTCTTCCTGTCCGCTGCAGTTTTCCAGCGCTCCTATGCTTTCTTTTGACCACGCAGATTCTTGAACTTCTACAAGGCTATTTCTTCCTTTAACCTGGTCACGTACACCTCTAAAGTCTGACCTGTCATCTCTACTACCTGCATCATCCTTGCTGCCTTCGTCTTCTTCTCGGATGTTGTCGGCTTCTTGGACCTTGTCTGCCTCGTTCTTCATTCCTTCTGATATCTGGTTTAATTTCTTTTCCATTTCTCCATTTATTTCGTCTTGGATCTTACTTATTTCCCTGGTTACTCTCCTTGTTATTTCTTCTCTCATCTTTTCCTGGCCCTTATTCACCTCATCTAGGCGCTTGTTCATCTCATCTTGACCCTGTTTCATCTCCTTCATCAGTGCTATTAACTCTTCCATGTTCTGCTTCCTGGCACTCACGGGCATATAACACTCGTCAGTTCTCCACAACTTTCGGCAATTTACCCGAACTAATAAAATCAAAACTTACTCGTCTAGCGGTTTTATCATATCCCACTTCTGACACCAATGTAAAGGTTTTTCCCAAAAATAAAAAACTTTACTTTCACAACTAATGCCTGCCACTAGTTATTAAATATGTGGGTTTGATTAAATAATAAAACTCGCTAAAGTTGTAAGTAATAACCTGATTTATTAACACGTTAACATTACTCACATTAACATTTACAAGCAACTAACGCTATTCATTACAGTCACCATTTACAACAGTCACAACAGTTTACTGTTACTTACTCACTTCGTAACGCCACAAAACTGTTCCCCGACTGACCACTGGTCCGCACTGCACCGAATTGCACTAGTCTCAGCTACACTAACACAGCTCTACTCATCAACTGACTAAGTGCCCAACTAGCTACCACTGAAGCACTCCGCAACACTGACTCTCCAAGACTAACTCATAAACTTGACTAATAACTATAAACTCTAATAACTCCTTAAAACTTGCTTGAAACTCGATTAACACTTGATTAGAAAACTGACTTCTCCAGCTGTGTCGGCCTCCTTTTAACTGCGTGCCTCCCTCCAACTGGGACTGCCCTCCTCCAACTCTCTGAGCATAAGTTTCCACGCCCTCCTGACGTTCATTGGCTGGAGAAAACATACTGCCACCACCTCAGCTGTGGGCCGCCTCCTCCCATTCTCTGTCTCTCTCCAACTCCGTCTGTCTCCCTCTCACCTGTCAATCACAGGCTGGGAAACACATATGCCACCACCCCAACTGCGGCCTTTCTCTTAGCTGGCTTTTACACAGGTCACTAACTCCTTGAACAATCTAGCCCTTTTCTTTCTAGTTAAAGTAAAGACCGGCCCTTTTGTCTACACAGTGGTGGCCTGTTACCGGCTTTAGTCGCTTAACCCCTAGAACAATCTAGGCCTTTCTTTTCTGCCACAAGTAGATACCGCCCCTTTTGTTTCTGCAGTGGCGGCCTGTTACTGACTTTGGTCGTTCAACCTCTAGAACAATCTAGGCCTTTCTTCTCCGCCCAGGTCAACTTCGTTACAATATGTATTGGCATTTCGCCATATTATTATTCACTTCTGGTTTTGCGCTAGGTATTTGTTTATACTAAACTAGCAAATCTTTGTTTTCCTTTTTGTCTTACCTGTTTCGCTTCTTAACATTTGTTTTTTTTCACTATAATATTGAATAAGTTTTCTTTTTTTTTACAGACAACTTCTGGCGAAGATGTACGAGATTTTACTCGCGCATTGCGCAATAAATTTAAATCTAAGAGATACTGGGCTAAGCATCCTCGTGTCGGGTACTTACCAGTGCAAACAGTTTTAGAAGGAGATCCCCTAGCTGCACCACCCACTCCGCCACATCCACATCACTCTAACACTCCCAATCCTGGCCATGATGTTCACTCTACTTTGGAAATGTATGCGTCTAGATTGGCTGAAGTTGAACTACGAACTAGAACTAATTCTACTCCTGATTCGTAAGCATTAATCTTTTATAGATTGAGTTAACCAAATATATGAAGGATATGATAATATTCTTTTGTTGTATGTTGCTTAGCACATATGTTAATATTAATATTATTTCATATTAGCCATTGTTATGTTAAATTAATCGTGTAACAAGCATTAATATCAAATTTCAGTGAAGACGAACATCAATTAATAGCACAGTATTGCCATTCTCTGAATGGAGGAGAACCTGGCAGCATACCGAGAAGCCCTGTTCAAGTAATGGCCGCTATTGACGCTGATCAAAGACATGAACTAGAAGCTATGATAAGGTAAGTTCGTAAAATTTTCTAATTAGTTTTTTTTTTTAGCAGAAATTCATCAAAGTTCATGGAATTGTTGGGTTAAACAGTAAAGAGGGTATGCTATCAACGACATTAACACTGGCTTAGACTGCGAGGTGTGTGTATTGTGAGAGAAAGAGAGTGTAAATTTGTGAGAAAGAGATGCTTAAATAAAAACAAATATCATTTATTTCTTTGGTGAAAATGGTGCACGTTCTAAAACAAAACTGGAAATAGCTTACATTACAAATCTCACATATTCACAACAAAATTTACAGGTTATTTTTCAGAATATTTGCCAAGTTCAAGGAAATTATAAACATTATTTGTGCCTAATTTGTACTTCACTACTAGTTACGGTTTATGAAATTGTTACTGTCTGTAGATGGATATGAAAATTTCCGTATCATCAGTATCCAATAAATTAAATGTATAAACTAGGGTGACCCTGGTCACTAACCTGTTCACTACCTTTTTTGAGAGAGAAAAATGAGTAATTACCGCCGCAGAATTGAAGATTGATTATGTTATTCATTTGAAAAAGGTAACTAAGTCCAAAACAAAAGAAATGTCAAATTATATATATATATATGCGGAGAGATACAAAATTTGGATACACCTCGGCAAGTTGGTCCCGTCTCGGCAATCGTTCTTAGTGATGATTAGAAGAATATTCCATGTCTGGAACAAGTACAGGTCTTAAAGTACAAATTTAAAGTGAATATATGTATTTATTAAATGTCAAAGTGTTTTTAATACTATACTTTATTTCGTTTTCCTAAAACTGCTTCGTTTTCACTAGAAATCCTGTAGCTTGCTCTGGTCCTCACTGAATCTCGTCCCACTTGCCTTGCACCATAGTTAATTCAAGAAACTTTTTGTAATTAGTTAATATTAACTAATTAACTACGCCCTTGCCTATAAAGATTGAAAGCCAGATCTGTGGAAAGTATGGTTTTCTCTTGAGGATTAATGTCATCATCCTCCGCATAAATGAAACTATGAAACTATTAATTTCCTTACATTATTAGATATATATTAAAGATATTAACGATTTATGACTAATGGATACTAGTGCTGGATTTGTTGCACAAAAAAAAATTTCTTTGATTTAGAAAAGGAAAAAATTTTAAATGACCCCATGTACTTTCAGAGAATTAGAAGAAGAAAACGCTGGCCTGCAAGCAGAATGGGAACGCCTTCGTGGAAAATCAGGCGGTGTGGGCAATGGTAGCACTGCTGGTGGTGAAATTCTCGGAGATGAAGTGGATATGGTGGCCGAAGCAAGACTATTAAGACAGCATAAAGGAAGATTAGAAGCTAGAATGCAAATTTTGGAGGACCATAACAGACAATTGGAGGCTCAGTTGCAGAGACTCAGGCATTTATTGCATGAGGTATTCTTATTTATTAAATAGCAATTAAAAAATTACAAACCTAAAGCTAATCATTTGTTTTATGAGTTAGAGTATAGAAATTTAAAAAAAATAAAAATAAAAATGTATTGTAATTAGTTTGAACCAAATTTCTTATTTGAAGTTCTTTTCTAAAAAATGGTCCAATCTGAGTGCTGCTAATAATGCAAATGTTTTGATTTATTACTTACTAAATAATTAATTAGAGGAAGATAAATTGCCTAAGCCTTTTCTGGGTTTAATAGAACTCTTACATCTATTTCAGCCAAGCGGTAAAGCTGGAACTGGCACTTTGCAGACCCGATCAGTGACAGCTTCGCAGTTAGCACAAGATTCTCCAGCTAAACAACACGAACAAACAGGTTTGTTTTTGTTTTATGGTACTTTCTATTCCCGCCACCGCCAAATACCTTTCTCTACCCTTTCACTTGCAGTCTCTGGTGAGCAGAGTGGGAATTATTTTTTGCTCTAAAATACATCTTTAAAAAAAACAAAATTAATCTATTAATTTCTTGAAAACATTTCTGAAGTAACTTCTTTATGCTAATATTTCCAGGTTATATTTCCAATATTAACCAAAAAATGGTAAAATAAATCATGTCTTTAATTTACCTCACAATCAGTACTACTGATTATCTATTCAGTTATGTTATACTCTCTTAATTTGATTTCAATAGTTTAGATTAATAATTTATTTATCTTATACAACGGTTCTAAGGTATGTTTAGTGTCTATTGTAAATAATTATAAAAATAATTTAGTAATCTGTATATAGAAATTTCTGTAAATAGTGCAGGAACTATAAGTGGCATGAATCATTGTGAAAAATTGGGAAAAGCTTGGCCAGAAAATGTTTCTGGTATTGCAGTGGTCATTGTTGCACTTTTGTACGATATCCAGGAATGGTGCACACTTTTTTGCTTTACCTTTATTGGATGTAATTCAAAACGAAGGGAAAGATTTTCCTTTGAAAAACTTCATGTAAATTTTTATAATTGAATTATAGGTCTCTTTGTTTTATTATTCCAATAAATTGTGAGAGACAATTATTATTGCTCTTTCAATTGAGAGTTAATTTCTGTTATTGCAATACTTTCTTGAAGAATCATTACACAGATTTAGGTACAATGATTATTTATGGCAAAAATAATTCTATTTAGCAAAAAAATAAAATAAAATTATTACTAGATCTAGCAAAAGTTTTGTGAATTACTTTATAATTTTTTTTTTTTTAATTAAAAGAATGAACAACTAATAAAATGAAAATATCCTCCCACACAAAATTGGTTGTGAGATACTTTTTTTTTTTTAAATTTAGTAGCGCAAATGATAATAAGAAATTTTTGATCCCCAAAAATTTGTCGTACATTTTGAAGAAAAAGAATAAGATTAAAATTTTTAATTATATCGAAAATTATTATATTAAAAAAGAAGAAATAATTTTGCAATTATAAATGAGACATTAGAAAAAGACAATCATCTGTTTGAGGAACTATCTGTACCATATGATCTTTTAAAATGAAACCCTGTTAAAGTTCAATGAATCTAATGTTGTTGTTAACGTTGTCTATAATAAAATAATTGCAGCATGAAACGCAATCAAATTTCAAGGTTTTTCTAAATAAATAACTGGTTTTGGAAGTAAACCAGGTTGCAATTTATTATATATTCTTTTTTTAAAATAATAATAAGAGATTCCAAGAGAAAAAATTATTACGGAAGAAATAATGCAGTGTTTTTGTAAAATGTTAGCAGTTTTTTCATTAAAAAAAAGAGATTCGAATCATCCTGATAGTTTCACGGGTTTATTATATTTTATAACTTCACATTGTTTAATAAATATGGCTACTGTGTTTTTGGGTAATTTGGTATATATGGATTTGTCTGTTGGGATGGTGGTGTGTGATAAGCAGGTGTACGCTGGGAAAGACCTCCGCCTCCTGCAATGTCAGTCTCACACAACTTATCAACATTACATCATATTGCAGGTATCACCTCCTCTTCTTCCTCGCTTCTTAGCTTTTTTATTTACAATTGTTCCTCTTGATCCCCAGAGACCATCTGTGATCCATCTTGTGTACACAAGAGTGGAAATAAATTAACTAGAGTTTGCTAAGCTTAATGTGGGCGTGTTTTATATTTGTTACAAGCCTTTTCTTCTTTGCATGATTTTCAGTAGTTATTTTGCTCACCTAATTTACTGAGTGTGTTTTTGACACTACTTGTTTTTCACTCTGATTTATTTATTGCATGGGGGAGTGATTTAGAAGCAGAAATAATTTTTCAAAACTTAGATTAAGTTGTTTTTTTGTGATTTTTTTTGGTTTTTTGCCCTCTTTGAATTTTTCTTATTGTTTGAACATTGTCGCTATAAAAATTAAAAGAATTAAACAGCACGTTATATAATGTATTACCATTTAATACCTTCCTCTTTTTTTTCCAATTAATTGAATTGATTTTTACCCTAAAATAATTTGTCGTAAAAATCTAACATTTTGTTTCATTCAGAATTATTCTTACTGGGTATTTCCATATTATTTACCCAGTGTTATGCATTATTCATAAAAGAATCGAAACGAATCTCTCCATTGGTTTTTTGTATCATTTTAACCCTTCACCCTCTTGGGCAAATTATCCGTTTGGCACATGTTGCCATATAAAAAGTGGATACTTTATTTAGTGTTACTGACAGGCCTTTTTTCCTAGTGTCAACTATGGCTTTTGTATAGATGTACACTCATTCTGCTTGAACCTTTGCTTGACAAAAAAAAACAAGTATTCGAGTGGAGTCTTGTTAGGAAATGAAGTATTAAAATACAGATCTAGTAAGCTGGCATTAACCATGCGTTGACCGTATTTGAAAATGCATTTTCTCTTAGACTCCACTTCACTATCAGCTTCCCTCTATTGAATACAAACTATGAAATTTCGTAATCATGTGATTTGAAAATTTGACGCCAGTTTGTTTTCATATTGCTTTCCTTAATCTTTAAAAAGGTGTAGTATTACAACATATTATTACATTATTAATAAATATAAAATGTACATATTCATCCGTTATTTGAATATTTACTACATATCTTTACTTTTTATTCTTTACTAATTTATTATCCTCTTCGGAACAGAATTTTCGTTTTTTATTTACTTATTTTTGTTTTGAAATTATTCTTATTCATTTGTCATTTTATAGATTTTATATAGACTCCATTATCCAGATACTGAACGTTCTTCCTAGCAGTTTTGTGTTATGTACTTAAACTTTGAATTTACCTTTAGTTAATTCGATAGGTACCATACAGTACTTTCATTAATGCATTTCTTAGTGTCAGCGCACACACGATGCCTTGATTTCAGTGTTTACCGTCTGGCATTCCAGAGGTTCGCGCGGCCAGCGGCGACTCAAACTTCTAAAAGGGTTTGTGGGAAGATTTGAGGTTGAGAGAGCTTGGATAAGTGGATTTGAATGAGAGTATAGTTTGGAATGAAACTTTAGGTAACGGAGTTTGAATTTAGCAGAAACGAAAGGAATTTTTAAGTCGGTATGGATTGTGAGGTTTGAAATGTAAAAGGAAGCATTGACTGTACTAGGATTTTGGATTGTAAGGATTGAATGCGATTGGGCTTTGTGCTTTTGGTAGTACCATATCGTTTAAGTCCACAAGTCCATATTAGAACTAGTAGAGTGTTGTACAGTAGTCGTTTGTTTTGTAGAGTGAGTTTGGAGCGTATGTATAGTACTTTCTTTAACATTCTGTATCTGTGATTTAATTCAGTTTGATTTAGTCTAGTATGGGGGTTCCACGTCAAACGTTTGTCCAGGTGGAGTCTCAGGTAACGGACTTTAGAAGCTGCTGGGAGGGAAATTTGATTGAAATAATTGGCGGGAAGGATTTATGGTTTAAGGTGAAATCAATGTGCTTGGATTTTTGTCGATTAACCATTATTCTCCACATCCGGAGCCAGGGTTCTAAGAATAAAGATGAGCTTGGAGTTGGCGAGTAGCCATCACAGGATCTTTCTTTACCAGGGGAAAGGATAGCCGTATTATCAGCTTAAGTAAAGATGATGAGGGGTGAAGTGGGAGATCTGCCTTATGAATTGAGCATAAAAGTGGAGAAAGTATGCTACCTTGAGGGACACCTGCAAGGATAGGAAATATAAGAGAAAAGGAAGTGCCTTCGGCAACCAGGAAGTAGCGATCAGTAAGGTATGATTCGAGGATTAGGAAGGTTGCCCTAAAGTTTCCAAAGCAACCCCCAGGTGCCAGACCCAGTCAAACGCTTGAGAAATGTCAAGAAAAGCCACTGGGCAGTACTGTTTTTACTCAGGGGAGGAAGCGATGGTATCTTCAACACTATATGCCTGGTGAATGGTAGAGTGATTGCTGTGGAAGCCCAATTTGTGTGTAAGAATGATATGGAATGGAGTTATTACAGTTTGGAGTCTAGAAATAAGTAACTTTTCAAAGATTTTTCCAAGTAGCTGTAGTAAGCTAAATTGGGTCTATAAGTTGAAGGAGAATGAACTGTTTTGTTCAGTTTGAGAATCATACGGATTGAGGAAAATTTCCAAAGGATAGGGTAGTTTTAAGGATGTTGTTCTGAGGATGGAATTGTGTAGTGATGTTAGAAAATTGATCACTGCCGTGGCTTTTCTTTTAGGTAGGTTTTTAATGGCTTGTGGTACGTTCAGTATGTACTGGGTCCTCAATGTCTGGATGGGATGTAAAGACTTTGGAGAGGTGAAGAGCGAGGTAGTACGCCTCCTCCTCGTTGGATTTGTGCTAGTGAAAACTTCTCTTCAGGTGGATTGTGTTGGACATAATATTTCAGCCTGATATACTGATTGAGTAACTCTTTTTGTCGAATAATCTGAGTTAGGTTACTAGATTTATTAAAACTGTCCGGTAGGACAGTTGTATAAGGGTTGATCGTCAAAAACTGCACGAAAAAGCGTAATGTTGAAAAACACCCAACTTTGACAATTTTTTTCTCTTTTTCTATAAAAGATAAAATTCCCAAATTTTCTTTAAATTATAGGGCAAACCCTCCTTTATAGCTGCAATTTTTTTGCAACAACCCAGATCTAATAGGTTTCGAGAAAAAAGTTGCCGAAAATGAGCAAAAACGGCTTTTTCAAAAATTGTTGTTGTTGTTCTTCTTCTTCTTCTTCTTCTTCTTCTTCTTGTTGTTGTTGTTACCTTTTTTGTAAACTACGTAGCGCCTAAACGCGGGAACCGATTTTCATGAATGAATTTCATGAATTTCATTCGATTCGGAATTTTATGTAGATGTGCCTTTTGGGGGTCTCGACGCTGTACATCGCATAGGAGAGGAGTTAGCCCCCTTTATGTAAGGCCCCCTCCAAAATTATTATTACTAATTATTCTGTAAATCTTAGCCCGATTTTGAAATAATTTGGTAGGATGACAGAGTTAGGGCTCCCCTACGTAACATTAAAGCGGCGATCAGCTCTTACACTTGTTAAGGGAAAGTATAGCAATCGTTTCAAATTATCGACACGAGAACCGATTGTCATGAATGAAGTGTCATTCGAATTGAAATTTTTTACAGATTTGCACTTTAAAAGTCTGAACGCTGTGCCTCATAAAGAGGGGAGTTTGCCCCACCCAAGTAAGGCCCTTTCTAAAACTATTATTACCAATATTTCTGTAACGCTTTGTCCGATTTTGATAAAATTTAGCACGAATAAGTGGTTAAAGCTCCTCTACGTTGCTGATGCTCTTGCACCTACTAAGAGGAAGTACTGCAATCGTTAAAATTATCAATGGGTGAACCTATTTACATTAATGAATAGTCGTTCGATTCAAAATCTTTGCCTTTTAGGGAGAAGTACTGTAATCGCAGTTTATTTTTCTTACTCCTCTTAAGAGGAAGTACTGAAATCGCAGTTTAATTTTGCTTTTTACGTACAAATACCTTCCTATTTTATTCAAAACGCTTTCTCAAAAAAATTGTTATTGAGGATGGCAACTATAATCATTCTTTAAAAAGATCTCTCCAATGGTAGTTACGGTTCCGACTTAACACCTTATCAGGTTATAATGATAGAATTGCTTATTCTAAATTTTAAAAAAATCTGTGAAGCAGATAAGTAACTTTGTAAAATAGACAAAAATGAAAATCTATCCAAAAGGTACAAAAATCTCTTTAACAAAAACTTACAGTTTAAATTGTTAAGTATAAGGGTTGATTAAACGCCAAAAGGTACACAAATCAGCTAGTACCCAACATTTCATTCATGCTTAGCTGATATAATTTAAGTAATTTTGCTGCATTAACTTTTTCTTCACATTTTTTTAGAAATTATTAGATGTCACAGACCCTTATGCTGGCCAGATCATAATATTATTTTGTTATAATTATGATAAAATGTATATTATATCTTCGTTTTTAAATAGGTACTTTATTTTAACTCCATTTCAAATTATTCTTCAAATTTCTCTTTAATATGCCCTTTATTCTTAGTAGTCACATATACATTCATGTTAAAGTAGAGAAAAACAAAGTTAGAGTCAGCTACTGTTTAAATTTGAATCACGGATTTAACAGAATATTTCAGTCTTGAATTCGTCTTACCGAAATATTCGTGAGCACAAATAACACACAGTTAATAACAAGTAGATTATTCAACAATAATTATTCATTTCTCAATTGTAATTTAATTTAGGCCCCCTAATTTTACTTATAGTAAAATACTGGAATAATTAGCTGTCCTAAAAATATGCATATCTTATTTATTATATATTACATATATTCAACATTGTGAGAAGAACAGCTACATTGAGAGTGTAATTGAAGAAAACTATATTATTTGCGATAAAGCCAGATAATTATTACCTATTATTATAAACGTTTGACTACTACATAAAATAACAATTACTTTAATCGAAGAATGAACTTAAACCGACGATTTAAAAAAATAAATAAAATAAAATAAATAAATAAAATAAACAAAATCATTGATGTATGTTGATATAAGCATTTTTTAAAAAAAGGTTTTGAATTTTTTAGCCTCATAATTTTTTTTTATTTTTTATAACGTTTTTCTTTTTCACCTGTAATTAATAGTTTGATTATTATAAATAACTAGATATAACAGTCAATCTACAGTGCTACTTGAACAAATATTTTGTAGATGAAAAGGGCCAGCATAAGGGTCTGTGACATCTAATAATTTCTAAAAAAATGTGAAGAAAAAGTTAATGCAGCAAAATTACTTAAATTATATCAGCTAAGCATGAATGAAATGTTGGGTACTAGCTGATTTGTGTACCTTTTGGCGTTTAATCAACCCTTATACTTAACAATTTAAACTGTAAGTTTTTGTTAAAGAGATTTATTTAAGGCAATTATTAGTTTTCGCAAGGTTTCCGGACAGTGTTCTCTCGTCACGAACTACACTGTTAGTGAACTTTCAAGTATATTGCTCTTTTAACTGCTTAATCCATTTCTTCATAGATTTCTTGACTAGATCATTAAAATGGAAATCAGTATTAATAATACAATTTAGTTATTATCACAAATACACAATAATGTATCGGGTTTTTATTTCGAGACTTGCCTAAATAAAAGAGGAGTTTTTCTGAATCACTACCAAAGATGTGTGTTAAGTATAAGTTAGAGAATCAGGAAATCAATTAGTTTTGAGCTACCGTATATGATTTAAATTCTGCTTAGCACTGAGCTTTTTTTTTTGTAAGTATAAATTTAGCATAGATTCCAAACAACTTTTAGTTTTTTCTATTCTTATCAGGACATGTGAGTGTAATTGTGAGAGAGAATGAGCGAGGAAAGAGAATTCCTCAAGTGAAGTAATCGCCTATTTTTGCAGGCGGAACTGTAACCCCAACAATCGTATTATATTAAATACAATAAATTTATTAAGAAATTAAACAATAATGAAATCAGGATTTATTACAATTTCTAGACATTTGTTTTAATATTTGTTTTTGTCTTTTTACGCAGCCACAGGAAGATTATAGGTATTTATTTCTTATTAGGATTCAATGTAAAATTGATAAAGGAAGTAATATTCTAAACAGAATGCATTAAAATTTTCTTAAAATATTTTATTATAAATACATTAAATAAAATTACATAATTTTTTTACCAAATTTTATAAATAATACAATTAATTATATACTGTGTTTAATTAATTACAGGTGACTTGGGCAAAGCCGTTAGTGAACTTGTAAGTGCGATAACTGAAGACACAACGTAAACATATCTAATATTTATCATGATTGTAAATATACATATCACAATTCAAACATGAAATTTTATTACTTGACAAAACAATGAAATAATAACTATAAAAATAACAGCTCTTTACTGTTAATTATAAAAATTAAGGGATTAAATAAAAACTTGTCCTTTTCATATCACTCTTTACATTACATTCCAATAGCTGATGTAATCATTCTAAAACTTTGACACTAATCATCTGATTCTTCTTCAAAGTCATATCAGTGTAAAAAAAAATAATAATAAAAATAATAATAATAAATTTAAAAACAAAAGGAAATGATATTAGTAGCAAAATATATATAAATTGTAATAAGTAAGATTTGTTTTCCCTCTTTTTTTTTTTTTTTTTTAAGGATCTGACAAATTGGCCAGATTGTTTGTATGTTATGTTAAAATTAAATATGTATTTGTATTGGTATAATTTTCATTTCTTCCTTTTAGTTATCCTTATTGTGGAGGAAATACTTGAAGAAATAATAGGAATTGTTTAGAAATCTGACCCAACTAAATCAGAAGTCTCCAAACTTTCTTTATGAAACATGTTGACAATTAAAAACTTAGATTAGTTGATTTCGAAGTTTGATTACTACTAGAATGAATATTCACTTGAAATAATTTATTGCAAATTATTTCATTAGACATAAAAATATTACTGTTCCATGGTGAATAATTTTAATGAGATGAATTTAAAATTCCTGACAAAAGCAATCAAATCCAAAAACCCGGCGAACGTATGACAGATGGATACTTCCCCTGTCCCTATTGATTTTAAATTGCTCCAAAAATTTTAAAAAGGTCGTGATGGAAACAGATTTATAAAAATAAAAAACTTGAAATTTAAATCATTCTCTAAAAAAAATGGTTCTTTCAATCAAAAAAGTGAAATGATTTTATTCGTTAGTTAATTGTTTTCATTTTGTCCTTGTCTTTCACTATAAATATCACTAACATCATTCTGTTTTGACAGTATGTTTCTAAAACTCAGACCACATACTCTCAAAACATACAAACGTTCTTGCCACATCTATTTACTTACATCACATCTTGTTTGCTTAGGTATTATTTTTTTTTTTTAAATCATTTCCATCTTTTTTTATTTAAAACTCCATATACAGCAATGCACGTTAATTTTTATCTTGATTAATTAATTTCAGCTTGTGTACAATAATAATAATTTAGTGTTAAATGAATATCAGTATAAAACGTTTTTTGTTTTTTTAATTAACTAGAGATTTTCTACAGATTATTAGTTTTACCGTCCAATCCTGTCTTTATGGAGCAAAACCATTCAGTTTTCTTCTATGTTTATGTTCTCAATTTGAACAGTATCAATTATTCATAATTCTTTTTAACTTCTGAATCACTATTTTAGTTGTTCTCTTGTTGATAACAATAGTTAGTGTGTAAAAGAACAGTTATATCCAACCCACTTCTCCTATTAAATAGGGCTCCCTATTAATTGAACTTTACCTTAACTTTTTTCAGTTCTTTAACTGGTATTATGCTTCAAAAATAAGTTTATAAATATAAGACAAATAAAAACAAAGTACAGACTTACAAAGAAATATAGGCATAGGCTCTTGCCTGAACGAAGATAATTTTTCTTCAAAAGTAAAGTTTTGCATCGCTCCATATTCTGCATTTTTTATTTCGACATTGTCTTCCGTGCTTGATTAATATTGCACAGCTTCACTTCATTCAAATTTACAAAAAGAAAAAAAAAAACGAACTAAATCACTATTTACTACAATACTATAATAGTGACTATTTTCCTATCTACATTTATACACAGTGATTTAGACACGGTGATTTATTAGCAGTCCGTCAATTACTTCGAAAAAGAAATTTATGTACAAAAAAACTTTTAACAGTCAATCAGCCCTAATTATTGTCTGTGAACATCTTCTCAGAGATTACTTACTTTTTATACATAATTTTTAAATAGGTGGAGTTTAACGATTTCCTACTAAATTTGTAGGAATGCAACTCCTAGCATTTTTTCTCTTCAATTTTTTATGGATTATTGACCTTAGATTTCCTCTTAGTAGGCGATATAATCCTTAATAAAGATACAATTGGAGCTTCAAACAGCAGTGAAATTACAAACGACACTAGGTATGACATCACAAGATGGCCAATGAACATTATAATCTGTAAAAAAAAGTCTACATTATGAAATTGTATACCAAATATTTCTTGCTATTTATCTTATTTTTAATATTAAGAACAAGAATGAACAACATGGAAAAATGAGAGGGAAAATAATTATTTAAAAGTGTTTAGGTGGAAGTTAAGAAATTAAAAAAAAAAAACTTCTGAAGCTAATCCTTCCTAGATATCCTAAGCAGATATTTCTCTAAAGTTTGCCAATTATAGACTATGTAATATATATTACATATATAACACTGATAAAGCATATTATTGTTTGAATTACAAGAATTGCCATTGAATACAAAGAAGCGGTAACTGAAGAGCATTAGTGGAGAATTATCTGTCATCGGCAGTGAAATGGTAGTTAGCAACCAAGTTTATCTCTGGGACACTTCTTTCTTAGTGTCTTGTTGCAGGGTCCTTTGGTTGTGCAGTTTTCTTGGATTTGTTATGAGAGAGATGTGTTATGCTAATGTTAAAACTTTTTATATTTTGTTTTAATTATATTATTAAAAAAAGTATGCTAAGATCCGTGTAGAGTGCATCGTTTGAAACTTGGTATGAGGCGTCAGTAACCTAACAGTTTAATTGAAATTTCTGTATTATAATGAGGTTAGGAACTTTAGCAGTTCCGCAAAATTCACAACCATCACCATTAATCAAAAGATCCGCCACGACTATTATTTATTTAAGATTAGCAATGAATCTGTGCTCAGACTTTAAATAGCTGTTTAGTTTCTTTTCCTTAAAAACATTCATCAGGCTTATTTCAGTATGGTTGGACTGCCACTACTACTTATTTTTTAATTTTTTAGTACTGCATAAACTTGATTACAATATCATTATTTTATTTTTCTTTATCGAGTACTCAAATTTCTCAGAACCAGCATAAACATTGGTGCAAACGCTGGCTCATTTTGCTTGTACTCGTCGTTGAACTAGTAGCTTCATGAGAAAGATGGGAAACAACATCAGTAAGGACCTGGTAGCAAAGGCCAATACCGGAGAGGGACGGTCCCCGTGTTCTGCTACCCAGTGAATAAATAGTTAATATGCACCCTTTCCTGATACTTGTCTTCTTATAAGCATTCTTAGGAAAAAGCAATGGTGGTACAATGACTGTTGAGTCTTCGAACGGTTTTGCCTACAGATAAAGATCACTCCCCTTAGGCATTCACTACAGTGAAGAAAGAAATATCAGTTGAGACGAAGGAGTAGAGATGACTGTGTTCAAATTGAATTCACTAGCCTAAATTTATCAGTTGCACACGTAAAAGCAACAAAAACTATAAATAATACTTACCACCAGTTCAATACCCAAATGAAGGGGAGTTTCCATCCTCATGACAAAAATACGAATAACGAATGGATGTACCAAGTATGCGCAATATGTTACACGACTGAATGGATACAGTATACTGGAAGATAATATTTTCGTAACGTAACCTAAAAAACAATCAATTTGTAATGTTAAATTATTTAATTTAATTTTTACAAGTAGGTAATTGTTATATATTTCTTACCTCCATAGCCTGTTGAACAAGCAATCACAATCCAGGATAAAGAAAGAGCCCAAGCTGAGTGTGATAATGATGAAAAAGCTGCTGCTGAAACGGGGCTCAATTTACTTCCATACAAACCATACACAAGGAACAGTAGTAGGGTCGCTGACGCTAGCCAGCCTATTATTACGGTTACCTGAAAATCATTTGCACCGATTATTTCGTTTTTAATTTATGTTTTTATCGTTAGATTAAAAATTTTGCCCATTTTTCTAATGGTGCTTAGCGTCCAATAACCATATTAGGTGTCGTGGTCAGAGGCGGAAGCAAATGCTTTGCTATTAATATTAAAATAAATAAATAAATAACTTTCTGTATTTACTCAGAAAATGCACAACAAATGTATTTTACCTTATGCATTTTAATTTTACAATCGGTTCTAAACAAAATCCACCCTACTGACATTCCAACTAAGTACGGGCCTAATCTAGTCCATGGTTTATCATAAATCTTGTCAAATAATGCCAATGGATCATCCTCACTAAAAAGTAATTCAAGAAATTATTAAATAACATTGATTTTGACGTTTTGAATTTTTTATAACAATATTAAAATGTTAGATTCAAATGAAAGAAAAAATAAAATTCGAATTTACTAACTTTGGAACGTGGTTATTGTTATAGGCAATCATAGCAGTTGTGCCCCATGAGCTCACTAAAAGTACCGACATGATTCCAAATGCAACTTTGAAATGTCTAGAAAATAATTTTTAATAATTAGAATGTTAAACAATGAATAAATATACACAAAACAAATTCTAAACTTACTTTACAGAAAATATCAGTATTAGAGCGCCTAATACATAAAACTGGGTATCATCAGCAAGGTACCAACTCCAAAGCATACACTAAAATTAATTTATTGTTTCATTTAGTTTCAGAAAATCTAATAATTTTAATAAGAAACTACAAATCAAAATAAATTTTGAGATGGCAAAGCTTTTTATTTGAAACAAAAATGTTTTATATATTAATTTTTTTAATTTAAAATCTATTATAATAATAGCTTAATCATTATTATAGCCTAAAATTTATAAACAGTTAATGGATAAATTTTACCAACAATTTAAGAATTATCTTAAAACAATTTACCATGTCTTGAACTGGAAATAGAGTGTTAATATACAGCATATTTCTCCACCAATATTTCGGACAGTTAATATAATCAGATGTTGGTGTTTCAAAAACTGAATTATAATGGAACCATTTCATTGAAACTTGTACACATCCGAGTACAAAAAAATATGGTGCTGTCAGTCTAAAAAAAATTAATTAATATTGAAATAAAAAAAAAAAAAAAAAAAAAAATGGCTTTCTTCCTTAAGAGGTCTGCCTCTATGCGAGACCGTGGCTCGGCTAGTAGGCACCGTTTTTTTGCTAATCTCGGCTAATCTCTATTCCCGTTGGTCTGAAACATTATGCATAAGGAATGGGAAGAAAAGGCTGGTTCAGCGATGCACCTTTCTTTCTCAAATAATCGGCTTTCTCATTCCCAGGGAGTCCCACATCCCCGAGTATCCACTGCAGTGATAACCTACAGTTTTTGTCGGCCAAAACATACCATCGCAACCTAGTGGACTCTATTGAGGGCTAAAAATTCAAACTTTTAAGAAAATTTTCAATCATAACTTATGAATTACAAAGGATTATCTAGAAAGTTTAATTACAAAATTTTGTCTAAAAACTTTGGTTACACTTTTTGCCTCTTAATTCTGTAGCCTTAAAAATTAAAAAAATATATTCACAGATATTTACCTCGCAAATCTGTATCCAATTAAGCCCAAAAATTCTAATACCTTAGACATAAAACCAGTTGCTTTCGTCAGTTTAGTCATATCATGCTTTGCAGTTGTACGAAAATATAAGAAAGATACCAAAAGTCCACTGTGAAAAGAAACAGAATCTTATTGTGAAGCCACACTACGACTTTGATTTGCAAGAGTTTTTGTTATAATGTATTTATTTGCATTGTTTCTATTTTGAAGGCGACCTGATTATTTAAAACCGGAAAAGTAAGAAGTGTAATTAACTACCTTATGAAGAAGAATGTATCCACAGAATAAGCGCCATTATTAATAGTTTGAAATGCCAGTTCTCTTTCTACTAGCGATCTGTATGCCATATTATCTGGAAATATTAAAAAGATAATTTAATATAATCATCGAATGAGATATCTTAGTAAAGAATTATCGTTAATATTAAGCAGTTTTCGCAGTGATGAAGCATCAAACATTCTTAATAGAGTCGTCTTAGAGTAGTAGCAGTACTTTTTAAAATATTCTAAGCAAAAAGAACAGTCAAATATTCCTGAATGCCATATTCCATTATGTATTAATTTAAAATTTTACATTAATCCGATTGCATAATTACCAGAATATTTAAACGCTATGATGCATGTATGTCCCAATATTACCCATGCCATGCTTATCGACCTTAGTCCATGTATGGTGGGAATTGTATCTTCGCCAACAGATTTTTCACAAATAGTCACAATATTTTTTTTTAGTGAAAAAGATAATAAAATTTCTCTCCATAAAAGACCTGAAAAAAATGAAATTTATTTTGTATTTAAATTTAAGTGACTAAGGGCATTATAGTCTATTCAACCATTGTCCTTCCACTTATCAGAAATTAATTCAGCGCAATTTAATGATACAACTTTTTTTGTTTACCATAGTTTTGGGAATAAATTCATTCAATATTTCTCAATTTAGCAAAATTTTCTCAATTTTCATTATCTATTATTGCTAGTGAGAGGTTGAATTGAAACAAGTACTCAAACAAAAGGTATTGGTTTAAAAATCAACCAATAAGTAAAATGAAAGATCCCCAACATGCTTCACTAGAGGTTAATAAACTACTATTAAAGGGTAGTCCACTAATCTTTATTCGATGGCTAATTTTTTTATTAGTTATTTTTATTATTAATCGTTTCTAATTGTTTCAGTTAGCTTAAAAAATAAAGTAATCCGAGCTTTGCGGCAAACAACTTCGCTCCATCAAATTAATTGTCTTGGAAATAATGTGCATTATATTCATAATATAGGTACCTATTAAATTCCAAGGCCTAGAACGGGAATGGAACCCTTTACTGCAATTTACCTCACCTGGGCGATTCAGGTCTCTCTTTCAGATCTCAATAACAAAAAAGATGCTAAGAATAGGGAGATATTTTAAACTTTTTTGTTTGTTTATTCTTGCATAAAGTTCAGGCTAAAGACCGCCTTAATTTTCCAATTGAGGTTTCGAGACGTATTAAGGTTTTGCTGAGTAGGGTTGCCGATTATTTTATTACTTTTATTAAATATGAATTTCATTTTGAGTAGAAATATGAAGTCTTCTTTTGATGGGCGATCAAACGTTTTATTACTTTAAAAATAAATGTGTTCCTACAAAGCTGAATTACGATTGGTACTGAGATACTCACCAAAGTCGACATTAGGATCTGACTTTATTTAGTTATTAATTTCAGTAGAAACATAGTGTGTACCTTCTTAAACAAAATAATGTACAACCATACTTACTAAACCTGCTCGCCATTTCTTCGCTGTTAACAGAATTCCTTTCTGATGATTCTGCTTCACTGTCTGTAAACCGACAGCAGATTTTTAGAAATATGAATGAAAATTGTTGCAGGTTAATTAGCAAAATTATAGTAAAGAACAGGCTATAGTTATATGCCCATATTACTTTCGTTGTTGTTCGCTCCCACTGGTACTTTGATTGTGGTCGTGATCACTTCTTGATGATGGGTTTTAGCTATTTCATAAGTATAATTATCATATACGTATTTAGCTCGTTTTCTTTTATCAGAAGAATATTCTTGATACATGTCTAAAGACGTGCCACAAATAGCTAGAAGAATTACTAGTGAGGTTACAAATCTGAAAAAATTAAGAGTAAAGTGAGAAGATTATTAAAAAGAAATATATTTAAATGTAACCCAGTTTGAATAAATCCACAATGTTGGACGGTGATCTGATTTTATGCTTCATATAATATAGTGTCTTTCATTCATTTTCATTGTTTTCTGGATGGATTCAGATCTGAATTCAGGTTTGTAGAGGGAATCTGAATTCCTCTTATAATAAGGCTTCCTTCACTATTGGTAATACTGCTATATTATCTGAGTATGCCATAAAATCATCAAGATAATGTAGTGATAACGCAAAAGAAGAGCTATTACAAGTCTCTGCACAAACCAAAATCTACAGAAAAAATCCCAATGCGCTCAGAGAGAACGGTACAGGTATGATATATAAGTGGTTGAATTCTTCAGACCAGTATAATAAAAAGCTATGTAACAATAATCAAGCGTCAAGTCAGTAATAAATTAAAATTTAAAAAAAAAAACACTAATGGACCTGTTACGCGGTGAACAAATGTAAAAGAACTTATTGTTGAACAAAATGTGTACAATAGAATTTCAATTAAAGGAACTGGTTAATAGGTATCGGGATGTTGTAGTTAATAAATGGTTTGGAAAGACTCAAAAATTTAAGGAATTTAATGCATGTAAATTTAAGATTAAGTTTTTTAAATATGTGACCGAAAAAGTTATGAATGCTAGAAAAACTTGAACCAAAGAAAATTTGTACCTCAATGTGGGTATGATCTATGAAATTCAAACATGGCTAGAAGTATTCCGATTAACGAGCATTCCAATTGCACAGGTCCGATTATCAAGGTTGCATTGTAATTATGCGATTATCAAGCGATTAAAATTTGGCGCACTTACTTTTAGAAAAAATAGTAAAATTACTGTTAGAGTAGTAGCATGAAAAATCTCCTCTAACCGGAAAGAGATTCATTTTCTCATTACATTTACTAATTGTCAGTGTGCCTTTAAGTAAAGAATTACTTTTTGAATATAAGAAGACACTTGGACTTCAAATGTCCAATCAATTATGATTCCGTGAACTCCCAAGGGGACAGGGAATACGAATATATACGCAGAGAGAAGAGGAAAAATTCGTTCAAGAAGCGAGCACGACAAAATTAAATGTCTTTCTTTCGATGCAATATCTTAAGTAAATAAATTTATGAAGAAGTAAGTAATCATTATATGTATATTTAATCATTGTAGAATTTTATGAATTTTTGTTAACATTTATTAAAGTAATGAGATGGATGAACAGAGTTTTTTTTAAGGAAGCCTAACGCATATGTTCCTAGAATACATTAAAAGAAATGTTCTTTGCCAAATATTTCAGATTTATTTGTTAAGTAAAAATTGTCACGTAAGCGCCTCTTGAATCTTCAGATATTGCGATTGAAAATGTAAAGCAAAGTAAGTAAAAGCCTTAACCAGAATTTTTGTTTTATTTAAGGACAACTCAACTAATGTTTTTTGGTTTAAAATTCAACTTCGCAGATAATATAAAATACCACACATCGCTCAGTAACATACTGATAATGAAACCTAATATTGATGTTTGTATTTCACTTAACTCACAATTTTGCAAAAACCTATTTTCTGTAAATCTTAAAACACTTAAAGAAACTTTCAGAAAATTCAAATCACTTTCATATTAGATATTATTTTGAAGATGAATCAACTTAATTTGTTGTATGAAACGGGCTTACACCAATATCCAAAAAGTTGGATCTTTAGAGAAGTAATATACATTGTGCGGAGTTTTAATTTGCGACAGTTCCACTTCTCTATGTGCCTGTAATTCGGACTGATTAACGGAGATCCTTAAGATTTGTTCGGCTTCTGTTGGAGTGCATGACAATGGGAGACAAACGCCCAGCAGCTGACTATGGGACTGAAAAAGATTTTAACAAAATTAAAATAAAAAAATAGAACTAGTGTAAGGTAAATAAAAGTATCAATCAAAATGGATTTCCTATTAATTTTTAAATAATTAAAACGAACTGATTTGGAGTTTTTGTCTTTCAAATTCAGCAATGGAGGGACCCAACGGGAGTAAAGATTGTTTTTACAAATCTATCACAACGCACTTTTTCAAGCAATGAGGGACGGTGGGCTTTATAACTGTAGCTTAATACTATATTCTATAAACTATATCGCTGTTTTTGGTGTCCTATATCATATTCATTTATTTTCATTAAAAAAAAAATCCTTATTCAAATTTCCAAAAGAAAATAATTTAAACTCGGGTTTAAGAATGTACATAGGTCTTGAAATACTAAATATTTATGTACAATACAACTTTCAAACAACAAATTAAAGCAAATAAAAATTTAAAAAGAGAAACTAATAAGCAATATACAAAAATAATATAATAAAAAAAAATGTTCTGAAGGTAATTTGATCATTTAAATTCGAATAGACTTGAGCTGATCACTTTTCAATTGGACGGTGTGAATATGATCATCCAGGATCATCCAGCACCAGGGCCAGGCCCGGTGCCAAAAATATTTCTCTTCTCCTGAGCAGATTCTATTTAATATAAAAATTCTAGCAGCTTAAAAAAAAAATATCTGACTTTGTTAACTTTGTCGACTTTCCTTGAACTCCTTAAATATTTACCAGTAATCGATTATACAGAAACAATAGAATTTTCTTAAATTATAAATATTCAAGTAAATAATATGTAGTGTTTGGATTAATTTAGCATAAAACTAGGTGGAAAAAGTAATTACTAAAATGCTTAATGACCTTCTCTAAATATCTAGATTGTAATAACTTAATTCCTGCAAGGGGTGATTGTCGCATGCAATCACTTTGGGGGTAGCAACCCCACGGGTACCTACGCTCAGTACATCATGCGGATTCATCAGAACATCTAACAAAACAGTAACGGTAAATTCAAACATTAAGGCATCACAGTACGCATCTTATGGTTTCCGTCCTTAAGTTTAAGTCCTTCTTTGGATGAAAGAGAAAAACCTCCAAAAAATCCTAGGTTCTCCGAAGCAGCGAGAGTTAGACGTAGAGTTAAAGCCACCACCTTATTAAAACAACTAATTGTTGGAAAGCCAAACAGTAAAAAAACAGGGTTTCGAAACGGGACGATTTAGGCTAGCATATGGATATGATTTTTGGCTCGCTATAAGAAATGTGCGAAATTTGTGGAACCTGGTGCATTGAATAATTTAACAGAACAATTATAGAAATATTAGATAAGTATTGCGGCAATTCAGGAGATTAGATGGAAAAGTGAAGGTGATTTTCGGTCAGGAAGCCATACAGTCTTTCATGGAGCAAGCGCTAATGGAAATTTCGGTTCAGGCTTAATCAGAAATAACGATGGAGAAAGATGGAAAGCGCAATAGAATAAAAGAATGTTATGTGGCGGTGAAAAACGGAAGGAAAGGATTTCAGCCTCATGTTAACATTTTTAGTGAAAGAATGGCGAAATGATCGGAGGTGAAGAAGAGCCAAGAAAGATGTGGGCCAAATACTTTGACGAAGAAGAAGAAGGAGGAGGTGAATTATTGTATGAAAAATTATATGAGCGGTGAGCTCCGGTCGTGAATCTAATCGGTACGGCAATTGAAAATGTTAAAGCATTTAAATACTTAGGAACCCTATTTAGCCAAGGTAGGGAAGTTAAAAGTGAAATAAAAGAAAGAATGGCTGCCGGAAGTAGATGTATGTTTGTGCTGAATAACATCATAAGATCAAAAGCTATCTCTCCTAATTATAAACTGAGGTCATACGGCCACTTGTTATGTGTGCTTGCGGAAACCTAGATACTAAATGAGAGCGATAGTAAGCAGCTCAGAATACGGGAAAAGCGTCTGTTTGCGGAAGATTTTTGGGCCCAACTGAATAAATGGAGGATAAAAAGTAACACGAATCTTGAGGAGTTATACGGATCGCCGGATTTAGATGCCGGGGTTAAAGCAAGAAGATTGGAATGGCTGGGACCTATCGAGAAGTCAAAAAGCTGTATAAGAACCGACCGAAGACGAGAAATAGGAAGACCTAAAAGGAGATGGTCTAAGGGACTGGAGGAGTGCCTCAGAATGCTGGGAATCAGACAGTTGAGAAGAAAAGCTGAAGATAGAAACGCTTGGACAGCCATTACTGAGGAGGTGAAGGCCCTACATAGAACAAAGAAATAAAATAAATAACTTAATTAAAAAAGAATACTAGGAAAATATTCTACGAACCTGTGGTGTGAGTGATTTATTAAGTTGGATGTGAGCCTTGATGACATAAAATCCTAAAGGAAATGGAGGAATTGGCTGGATGTTATTACAATGTGTAGCAGAGCCCATCCAGTAACCATTGCCCCAGAAAAATCCTCCGTTATATTTTCCACTTGAATCTGACACTGCAACAAATTGAAAACAAAGAATAATGAGATAATTTAAAAATACTTACATTGTAAATTAAATCTTTTGACCCAAAATAGAATTATTGAAGGTTTTAATGTTTTGAGATGTTTAATTTGATTTCAAATGATGGAACATTTGGTTTAATGATGATGGGTTGTTTTCGTATAACGAAATTATTCTATAATAAATTTATAAAATAATTCATTTAAAAAGATTCACAACATTACATTTTTCTTTAATTCTTAATACCCTGACAAATTTAATTTCTACGAACAAGCTTTAAAGATGGTGTATACAGTTCTTAGTATAAACAAAAAAAAACAAAACTTTATTAGCCACAAATTTGCTCAATACCATTACTATTAAGTCTACAAATAACTGCGAAGTTGAGCAGTCAAAAGTGAATTTTCAAATCAATTAAATTTTATACCATTTTCCACTTTATTTTAAGGTCCGTTGATCCGTTGAAAAGCTTTATTTGTGGTTTTAGGTTGCGCTTATTGTTTTTATTTAATTAACCGTGAATACAAACGTCTTATATCCATTTGAAACAAACTTCATTTAATGAGTCAGATAAGTGAATTTTCGTGCAGGAAATTACTGTCATGGCTGTCATTTTGTGTGCAGGGCTAAACAAGGTGGATTTACAATCTTATAAATTAATTGGTAAATTTTCTTTTTTACTTTTGCTAATTGGATAGACTCAAGAGTCACTTTAATGGATTGTATAATCATTGAAATAAATGTATAGGACGAACTGAGAGATCGGGAGAAGTTTAACATTTTCTTGCGTCTATAAACAATTTGAATGAATTACTATTTGCTTATTTGCGAGCCTTCTTCTTTACTAGTTACGCGAGTGTAGAATAATATAGTCAAAAAATTCTCTAGTTATAAGAATTAAACGATAAATTACGACCGAAAATCAATAGTAGTACCATCCGATTGCTATCTTATTAATCGCTTTATTGTTCAATTAATATTTTACAAAATAGTAAGGAAAAAATATTAAAAAGAAATTTCCTTTTTTCTAGATGTGGTTTACATCGAAGAATAGTTTTCGGGCAGAAATCCAGAGAGTGGATACGAAACGAGACCTCACACTCTCTGAGCAAACACATGTTTGCTCAATTATAGTGATGAACTTTCCTTATAAAAGTTATTATCATATATTTGTTAATAAAAAGAACTTTTGCATAAAAAATTGAAGTATACTGCGGTATTTCTAACGTGAGTAATGCATACTCTGCTATTTATACTTATAAGAACGGTAGCGATAGAAATTTACAATATGTAGCTGCACTAGCTAGGTAGAGAGTCATGATACGAATCCCATTTTATTGTTTGATAATAGATTATTTCGTGGAGTATTCCAGTCCAACGGTCAGTTAGAGACTCCTCTAGTTTAAAGATGAAATAAATTTAGCCAACTAGTACAGTCTGTGCCATCTAGCGGATACTTAGGTTACATAGTACTCTTTAACAAAAACTTACTGTTAAAAAAGTTAAGTATAAGGGTTGATTAAATGCTAAAAGTATACCAAGTACCTAACATTTTATTAATACTTCATTGATTTTGTTTGAGTAATTTTACTGTATTAACTTTTTATTAATATTTTTTAGAATTCATAAAATGTCACAGACCTTACGCTGGCCATTTTCATATACAAAAGATTTGTTCAAGTAGCACACCATTTAACTTAGATTGACTCTAATGTCTTTTAATCTATAATAATCAAACTATTATTCACAGATTAAAAAGAAAAACGCTACAAAATATAAAAGTTAAAAAAAGGCTAAAGATTTTAAAAAGTTTTTAAAAAATGTTTACATCAACTTCAATGATTTTGTCTATTTATTTTTCAAATAAAAATTATAGGTTTAAGTGCATTCTCCCATTAAAGTGATTGTTAATTAAGTAGTCAAGTGTTAATAATAATAGGTAATAATTAATCTGGGTTAATATTAAAATATAGTTTTTCAGCTACTTTCTTAATCTCCCACAATGTTGTATACATGTAATATAAAGTAGACAAAGGTATGCATATTTTTAGGGCTGCCAATAAATTTGTTAAAGAATTTTTCTACAAGTACTCAATTAAAGGGACTACAGTAAATTACAATAGAGAATCAATAGTTATTGTTGAATAATAACAGTAATAGTTATTAATAGTAGTTATTGTTGAATACTTTACTTTTGATTAACTGTATATTATTTCTGCTCTGTTAGCCGAATTGAAGATTCAAATTTTATTTTGAATCCGTGATTCAAATTTAAATATGCGTTGATTGTATCTAAATAAATGATAAAATAAATAAATAAAAATAGTAACCAACTCTAACTTTGTCTATTTCTATTTTAATGTCCAAGTGTATGTGATGGGACAGGATAAAGGGCATAATAGAGATCAATCAAAAAATAAATTGGGAATAGAGTTAAAACATAGTGCCTATAGATTTATGTAGACGTAATGTACATTTTATCATTATTATAATAAAAAGTTGTTACGAATGAAATGGCCAGCATAAAGGTCTGTGACATCAAATGAATTTTAAAATATAAATATAAGAAATACGCACTTTTTGAAAATATAAAAAATTCATCATTAGAAGTTATAGAGTAATACGTTTATTAAAGCCATTAGAGTGGGACATGTTTGCAGTTTAGAAGTAGTAGTATTTATATTATATAACTATAGTTATTGTTCACAGATGGTACATTATCACATCAACAAACACATAATGATCAACTCTTTAAAAAAACAAAATTGATCTTAAATTGTGCACGCTTAGTAAGCAAAATGAATGAGTATTTTCTTTTAATATACTCTTCCTAGTATTTAATGAAACCATGACAAGAAAATATAGTATTTCATTATCAGTTGCACAATCAGATAGTATGAGGTATTGTGTGTGACAAGTTGTGCAACATATATATATAAATATAAATACACAATTTTAAGTGAAATGTTGCCAGAATTCTTTCCTTTTATTATTCAGAAGAAGCTGGGAATATTAAGGCACTCTATCTGGCATGATTGCATCACAACTCCCCACCAATTGTATAATCTGTGAGTTCCTCAACAAGCATGTCACCACCTGCTCCATCTTACGCTCGCTATCTAAACCACTTTCTCCCTAACTCAATGCCACCAGGACAGCCTTGTCTGACCTCCTAACCTCATCGTTCCACCTCCAGCTCAACATTATGGTAATTCTTTTTCTTCAAACTTCCTTCCAGTCAACTTCTTGCTTCCAGTATACTCTGTGAGTTGTTCTTGTAAATAATAGATGCCCTTTTTAATTCTATTTCGAAAAACTTTATCGATTAGAAGGTTGAGAATTGCAATGAAAGGAAGTTATAAATGTTATACCCAAGTTATTTATTTTTGGCTTGCATTCTAGTCATTGTAAATTTGATTCCAATAGAGTTGATTTAAACAATCAGATAAGATATTATACAGTTTATGCTGTAAGTTTTTTTATTTAGATAGCTCCAAAAATAAAATGTACACATTTTTTTTTCAGAACAAAGTAGTACATCTAAACATAAATTTATTAGGCTACTATGCTTGTTTTATAAAAAGGTTTTTAATAAAAAACATAAAAGGAATTTTAAAGAAAAGCGACGAAATTAGGAAGCATGTTTAACGTTTTTATCTGAGAATAAGTACAAGAGAACAGATCAAAGTCAATCAAGATTTAAATTTATAATTCCGGTCAAGCGATTCTTAAAACAGTACATTTTCCTGATTTCAACTCTAATGAGATGGCAAAACAGCGCTTTCCATTGGAATCATAATAGACTTTTAAACAAAAACAAAACAAAAAATGTAATTTTCTTTGCTAGTAAGAGACGTTGGTGTATACTATTTTAAGAACTTGCATTACACAAAAGTGACTAATCGCCACCATCCTTGTAATCCGACAACCACCAGAATTCTGAAGCTTCCCACATCGGGCGCTATTATATTTATTTATTCTATTGTGAATGCGAGTTTGGGCTCCCCGTGGATAGGGGCCCGCCCGTATTGCTGTCCCTGATCCCAACCACTGAAGAATACATTATAAAATGCTAAAGCTTTTTTAAAAATGTTTAAAGCGTTGTCACTTTGATGTCAGCTGTTACGTCAGTCTTTCTTGTAACACTGTAACCTTTCGCACCAGCATTTAGGTTGGTGCCTAACTGAAGATTGGTGGTGAGCATGTGTATAATGTTTTTTAAATGACCTATTATTAATTAGTGATTGTCATTTCTGATGGAAATGCCTTCTAGTGTAAGACATGCGGTAGTTACTACAGAACTATCTCCTAGATTAATAGTTCCTGTTTTTTAAATGATGAATTGAATAAATTAAAAACTGACTCTCTACAATCCGCATCAGAGCTAAAAATCAACCATTTGCTTAGCTTAATGTGATATATTGTAATTAGTTGCTAAGCGCTGAATATCACGCTTAAAGGTACAGAATGAATTGTTCTTTACAATTAATTTTTTACTCTTGCCTGCAAGAGCCGATATTATCAAGCATATTCCTGTATTGTTCACATTTTCTCGCAGTGGTCATCTGCTATGCACATGACACTTCACGTTATCTTTCAAGTAGGTGTTACTTTTAATCAGAAATATTAGTTTAATTTTATTATTAACATCTTGGATATAGTCTATTTTTACAGATGCAAGACAAATTTTTAATCAGACTTTTACTTATTTATTTATTTTTTATCATTAAAGATGCCTTAAATTTATATATTTTAATCATAAATTAAAATCAAAGGAATGCATATATGTTTTTTCTATAAAAATAGATCCTAAGATTTTTTAAAAATTCTTATTCTCATTTCGTGGACTTGGACCACCAACCTTTATTTTCCACATTAGTCCAAATAAATTCGATTTAGGGCACCTGTGTGAGGGAGATTAGAGTTCCGCTTTCATATGAATTAAATAACTTCCAAGTTCTGTAAAAGGATTTAGCAAACTTACATAACCCAATGCAAGGAGGCTGGATCGATAGATAGATTTGTTACAATTCTCTATCATTATTAGGTTTTCTCTTCCATAATAACTAATTTTTTTGTTACATACATTTCTAAATAACTGTTCTTTTTGCTGCCCATTAATTTCAAATAGGATAATTTCAACCTCTATACTTCCTACTTGTATTAGAAAATAATTTTAATAAAAGTTAAGTCCACCATTTTAAGCGAAAGTTTATGATTGTTATCAATTGTGCTTACTTACTTTTTTTTTTCAATTATCCTGCTTTTTTATAGTACAATATTCTGTATTTTAAAAGAGAATTAAACCATTTTTATTAATGTCTGCGGTTGAAGACACATTATTAAAAGATGCCAAGATTACATTTACTCCATTATAAAAGTGTAATATTAAATATTTAGATTGATTTTCAAACTTAGATTACCAGGATTTGCTTTGTAAACTGATGTTACTTATCTCTTTTCTAGGCGAATTTTAGGGTCGAAAAATGAAGTTGTTTCAGCATTGGACTAGTCGCCATAAAGTATACATATAAATTTGGATGTGGGTCTATTTTGCTATCACTTATAAATTTTAAACTTAAAAAGTTTAAATTTTAACTTTCATTACTACGATTTAAAGATGAATTGATGTTCCATCGAGAGATACTTTTTCTATTCCTCACTGTTAGAATTCTGGTATTCCACTCTGGAATTCACAGTTGTTGGAGGACATTCTGATAGTATTTGATTTTTGAATACTAATAAGTTTAAGTTTACTCCGGACATACTGCTTTTGATGCTAAAACAAAATTTTTCCAAGCAATTGATTTGCAGGTTCGAATTCTCTTCAAAGGGAATGGTACTACGAAATATATATACTTCAATCTAAATGAAATTAGTCAATAGTTATTTCTAATTTATGTACATGCAGTAACTAACAGTTTTAGTTAACTGTAACTAAAATTTTAATCTAGTTGACTTTCAAACATTTAAAACATTTTGATGAGTATTGCTACAAAAATCGCTTGGATGCCCGAGTATTCAGGACAAAAATTTAATGTCTGACCCGAGAAAGTCCCTCTCAGTAAAATGCCATATTTGTGCATACAATAAAGTGTGGACGCAAAAAAGAATCATAGCCTCAGAGGCATAATAAGTTTACCAGTAGGCACTTGCGTAAGTTTACTTCGGCTTTACATCAAGAAGATCGGTAGTCTATTCACTTGATCGCAGAGTCTGAGTACACACATATCTCGTAGGGGTCTGTCAAAGGTTCTTTATAAGGCTTGGCTCAATGTACTTTTAAGAAAAAAAGAAAAAAGTACTTTTATTGGACTTTCTCCCCGAGGAGATTACATTACAGTAACATCTATACAGTAACATATCGTAACTATTATTTCGTATGTACAACATATTTGCACCAGTTAAAATACAAAAAGTCAATAAATTTTGTAGCAAATTTGTAAATACAATAATAATTCAATAAATTTGGTAAAATAATTAATTTTTATTAAAAACAGGTGGACTGCAGGTGAAAGTTAATACTACAAATTTATACAAAAAAAGTATATATATACGTGTACAAGAGGCAATTATCTGCTCAAGGTAATGCTCTTGAAAGCTAGTCTGTAGCAAGAGCGATGAATGAACGGCACTTGCCCTCCAACTGGTTTGCCGTGACCGTGTAGCTTGGAAAGCTCATACGAGTTTTAACCAACACTTCCGAAATCAGGTTATATTTACTAATTCTAAAGAAAAATAAGAGAGATTTAGCGGTATACATAAATGCATTAAATGTTTTTATTTTATTACAACTAACCTGGGACATACAGGGCCGATGCTCTGTGTTTGTACATAGAACTAGAACTTCCTCTTCCAATTTTAATCCCTTCTTTTTTGTCCGAATATTTTTAAAAAGATACAAATAAATATTAAATGTTTTGTAAAAGAGTAGACGGCCATCTTGTTAAATTTTCCAATTTTCATCGATGGTTTTTCGGGACCTTTGTGATGCAAAACATTTTTGAGGCGATTGTATCGGGTGCATAACAGAAAAAAACAAACAAAAGCACTAAAAAATACTGAAACTTGTTTATACGATTGGATGTCATTACCAAGTGATTCGAAGAAGGGTACATTTTCACTTTAGGAGCTACTTACTTATCCGCGTAAACACACAACGGTGTACTTTGGACTTGGAAGAGCCTGTATCTTATGAAACTTTTTTCTCTTTGGTTTTGAGTGTTCAAGGAACCTGCTTTATGTAAGCGTTCCCTAAGACTTCTCCTTGAAGTGCTTCTTCGTTCAGAGAAATTTACTAATTTTAGTTCAAAGAATTGGACTGATTATAGTTAAATGTACTGTACTATTTTCAAGCTTCAGCTGATCCGTGTTTAGACGTTTTTTCAGATTTTACGATTCACGAAAAAGACTCAACCTTCTCAGAACTCTGTTTCACCAGTCTGTATTTTGAAAATGCCCCTTCGACGGTCATGGACCAGTGAGGTATGTCTACAAGAATGTATTTTGTTTTTTTTCATTTATTTTGTATTTTATTTCTGAATAAAGACGAATTATTATTATTATTTTGAAAATACGTTTTTATTTCATTGCCAAACATTTCGGCAATGTGTCCTTACCAAAAGGCAATATGTCCTCACAGTTACCTGATTGTTTAAACATCTTTCGCATCCGGTACCATATCAGAGCCTCTAGTAGGAATAAACTACGTGCCAAAACGTTTAGATTATATAAAAAAAAAATTTCAAAGATGAACTTATGAAACAATTTTCTCGCCCCTATTTTCTACTACACTTAACAAGTCGATTCGGTTGGCAGTCCTGTACTAAAACCATCCTAACTTACATTACTTACTACTAAATTAATTGCTTTTCTTAATTTTTTATATTTTAAACTCAATTATCGAAAAGTCCTACCATTTTTTTGAAGTTTTAAATTTAATTCATCGTGAGTAATGAACAAGGTCAAAGTTGACAGTTTACCTTTGTCCAACCTCTGACCTGGTCCAGTTTCATCAACACATTGTTATATTATTCTTCTTTGGTATTGATACATCCAAGAGACGAGAGATCTTAATTTCAGTTTTGATTTAATACTCGTTTGGCTTTTCTTTGGTTACTGATTCATCCATGAGGTAAAAGAAATTAATGTCAATTGTAGTCTTTATTTTTAAAATCGTTTTCTACCTCTTGTCTCTCATCCCTCTTGGATGAATCGATAGCTCAAATATAAATATAAATTAAAAAAGAAATTGGCAATAATTTATCTTCCTTTTTAAATATAACCATTTGTCTCCGCAACATCATTTCATATTTCGCCATTACTTTCTTTCACTTCAATTTGGTTGCACTCAATTCTTCTCTTAAATACGAGGAAATCATAGTTGCAGCAATAAGTTTAAATAATTATAATATAATAAATAAAAAGTTTTGAAAGGTAGCCAGCTGAACAATTACGGAGAGAAACTATATTGGTAGTAATAGCGCAAAGCCGCAGTCTGTTTAAAGAGAACAATCGTACAGTCTGGCCAACCAGGAGTACATCGCCGTTGGAATAAAATATTCATTATCAAACTTTCCTCGTCATTAAGCAAACTGCGTAAACATTATCGCCGCAATAGAGCTGTCCTTTCCTTCCTTAATTTCTAGTTCCGGTCTTTCTAACATTACTAATGTTGGGCACACACCATCATCTCCACTAACGCTTTATTAGTCAGTCATTACTCTTCCTATTACTTTATTAATTGTACGAACGTCTTTTTCTTTTTTTTTTTTTTTAAAATGTTGCTTCATTTTTTTTTTTCAAAGAAGGAATTATTGTAATCTGGTTTAATTTTATCCGCTTTAAAGTCTCCGCAGTTTAATAAATGTACTTGATAAAACTCTTTTTCTCAATCTCTACAATGATTGACTCTCTAGTTCCGTTCAAGATTGATACTGGTCCAAGCCTGGAGCTTGACTTGTAATAGCATCATCAAGAAATACCAGACAACACAGAACAAATTCCTAAGACTCGCAACAGACTCTACTCGACGCACTAAAATTGACCACGAGGCTGCGTCCATTATCCATACACTCCTATGTCCAAAATCGACTGCTGAAACTTCTTTCCATCCTAGAATGTCATCATAATCCACTCTGCCGCGTCAGCCTCCTACGATCTTCTATTTCCTACAAAAGAATCACAAAAAAAAAGAGTGACAAAGGAAGAGGCACAAAATACTAAAACTCATACTTCTCTTTCAACACTAGCTGCAGGTTTTTCCTTCCTTTTTCCCTGCATTCTTATCCTACATCTTAACCTTTCTTGTTATCCTCACTTTTTATGAAGGTAACAATGTTTTGTACATTGATACTTCGCATATTTATTTTTTGTAGATATTTATTGTAATAAAAATTTAATCTATTCTAGGATTGATTGTTGGTTGTACTACAATCCTGATCTCTAACACTACATTAAGTTTGGGCTTCAATACAGTGCTTAATCATTTTCAAGATGAGGGTGCGTTTCTAATGCGAAGATTGCATTTGCATTTAATAATGTGTTGCATCAATTGCTTAAGGCGAAGTATTTTTTTTTAATCACAAGAAGTTAATAACTTCTGTTTCATTTTTGCTTACATAAATTCAATCTACTTTCACTACTTTAACTGAATATGCAGTTACGATGAATGAAGTTTTTGAATCTTATTTTTTGTTTAATTAATTAGATATTAATTGTGCCGGTTAGTATTATTTATTTGATTTCATTCAAACTTGATTTTTGTTTAACTGCTATATTTTATAGTAAATAAATGCAACCATGCCGAATAAAATTATATATTTTAATGGCTCTTGAAGAAAGAATTTTTTAAGGGATTAATTGAAGTGATTGCCTTTCTGGTTCTACCTTACTTCACTTCCTTTCAATAATGAAAACTTGCTCCTTATGCTCTTCAGCTTAACAATATAAAGGAAATGTAATTGAAGAAGAACAATGAATTGGTGAGTAACGAAAGCGATTCACGTAACGGCCTACCTTCAAATCTAATGGACGACTTCACGGTGACATGGTGTGGTAGGTATTCACCATTTAAACTTCCGTATTTTAACGGCCGTGGTTATAATTAAAAGTGGTAGGAAAAACTTCTACTTTCCACAGAATGATGACAATTAAGTGAAATCGTTGTAAAAAGAAATGATAGTTTACAAGTATTTACCGTTACGTACGAATGTTCGAATGACGGAGATGTGCCGTGAAGGTGACACAAGGTGACTTCAGCTATGTTTTAATAACATTTAGATGTAATGTCAACAATGGTCATATTAACAAACAGCCGAAGAAAGCCAGTGTTTTTTAAGGCAAATAGTAACTGATCAAACATACTTTCACCGCTGGTGAATAGTTAATTATATAAGTTAATATTGTTTTAAATAGGTAAACACTCTTTCCCAAAATTTTAAAAATGTTATTGAAAGATTGGTTGTAGTTCTTTTTTTTTTTTTATTTCAAATATCAGTTTTGAAATTAAGTAAAATACTGAACCAATCCAACAGTAGCGGTTCCAATATAAAGCGCTGAATGTCACCACTAGCATATCGCTGTGTTAGAAACAAAAATAAAACAAATAATTTTAATCGAAGTTTCTTTTAATCTAGAGAACTTGAAAAATTTTGTTGTGAAGGCGGTACCAATACCAAGTATCTGAAGTAGGTATTATTTACTATGATTCAGCAATTATTAAAAGTCTAACTTAACACAATTATGGAACCTTTCTAATTTAAGTAATTAATGTGGAATAACGTTTATATCATTCTTGCCTGAATAAAAATAAAGATTATAATGCAAATCAGTGCACATAAATACGTTATATTCACTTAAAATTCGTGTATAAGAAAGGGATTTCATAAGATTAACAGAATTTTACATTTATAAAAATAATAGGTACTTTTCCGTTAGCCGGGCGCAAATGTCGCCAATTGTGAACCAAACGCGAGCCAAGTCAACGGAAAAAGTCGAAAACGTTCAACTATAAACAAATATTAATGAATTGTAAAGAAAACAGTTTTACCCAATACTGTTTTTCGCTTGCGCCCCGCTAACGGAAAAGTACCAAATAATATTTAAGATCTTATTTAAATCAGCTAACATCTATTCCTTAACATTATATTTTCCTGAAGCCCGAAGACACACATTGTATTGTTCAACATAAGTACAAAATAACCTTCATTTTATCTTTTTAAATTTAAGTAACTTAAATTTAAGTTCATTTAAATTGAAGTTCACGGTATTTTGGATTTAGTTTGAAAACTGCATCTGAAGATTAGATGTTCTTATTTTTTTTTTTTATTCTATTTGTTTTTAAAACAAATATAGTTTAAGAATATATTTTTGCGATACTGTAAATATGGTATGTAAAGAGCTTAGTACTTCGTCATCTTCCGTCTAATTTTCTGTTTTTCAGCTACTCTTTTTTGCGTAGCTATGATTTCCTTCACTTTCTTTTACTAGGTAAAAACAGTTTTGCGATCATGCTAAATTTTTGAAATAAGGCTATCGCTGGAAATATTTGTCTAAAGGTCCTGTAAATGCTTCTTTTTTTTTTATTTAAAAAGCTATTTTTAAGTAACACTCTAGCTTTTTAAGTTAAAAATATATTGAAAACGAAAAATTACAGAAAGATGAAACACTGTACTTGCGGATTTTGCCACTTAGCAATCCAAAGATAATAATTAAAGATGTATTAATATTTGGAATTGGAAGAAATGTATGAGTTAGAATCTCGAGAAGTGCAATAAGAGAAAGTGCAATGAGTTCACATCTTTTCTCCTCTTTTTTTTAAGCAATCAGTACTGTTGTGAGTAATCCTGAGGGAATTAATTATTAATCTATCCAAGAGTGCACTGATTTTAAAAAAAAAACCAGTAGCCTAAGGAAGGAATATCTAAAAATTGTCTTCCGAACGTTAAAGGATTCGCAATCTTCTAAATAATATTTGAATCAGAGGCCGAAAAACTCTTCTAGAGCGTTCAATTGGTCTAAAAGCAAAAAAAAAATATTTTTTTTGTAACTGAAAGACGCTTTTCAGAATCCAAAAGTATCGGAAGACTTGGAAAAAAGCAACTGCTAAAATTAAAAGAGTCCCCATTCTTAAACATATGAACAAATTTGGCAATAAAATTAGCATTTTTGGTACTGACTTTAATTAGGTGAAAAGACATTTTGCCTTCGAGGCATTTGCTCCTCCTGTCCCTTGACTACGCCACCAAATGCCATTGATATGCTTAACCTTGTTCTGTCACAGATGGTTGGCATTAGATATGACAACTTTATTAATGCCACATAATCACTTATGTAGCAATGCTATTTCGTAGTATGAAGTGGTTTCATCAATGCTACGACACATTATAAACAACCACCAATTGCAACATGCCTGCTTCCCTTCGAGCATTCTTTTCTCTTAAAGTTTAAATTAATTTCTCTTTAATGCGAAGAATTCTTTCTTAATAAGGTTTAGTAATATTAGCAAAATAGCGCCCACAGTGCGGGTATTGCTTTTTCTAGGTTTTCAGAAAGTACTAGTGGTAAAGCACAAACTTCCAAATTAGAAAAACCAAGATGGTTCTTTCAATGACTGGAAAGCGTGGGTCAATGAAGACTGCATGCATTGCTAGCACAATCCACCCCTGAAAGTTGAATATTGGTGCACTTTATGTCAAAATATTCAAACTTTCGGAAAATTTTACTAAGAAAAGCATTGAAATTTAAGAATTAGTTCGTTAAATTGAAACTATTCAAGTTTTTTCACACAATGTGTTTTAAATGATTAAGTATTTCCTACAAACATTTGTCTGAATTTATTTTCTCAGCTGGCTGGGATATTGTCTTAACCAGGAAGCAGGAAAAAGTACTTTGAGCTCAGATTCTAGATGGTTAAGATTTACTCAAGTTTGGATCGATATGGCCGAGGTATTTCTGGGTGAGACTGTATCACATCTAGTGTCCCATATGTTTTCAGAAGAAAAATCCGTAGTGATCATAAGATACCATTCACAAAGACACAATAATATCTCTACAAATTTCTCTCTTACCTCTCTAGTCGTCTAATCCGTTAACTCTCATTTCTTACTCTTCCCAACAATCCTATTCGAAGTCTGAAGTGGCAATTGTCCAGCGATTTTCTAAGCGATGAAGATTAGTAATCATTTCAAGTCTCTTTTATGAACAAATTTATTTCTTGCAGGACATTATTGTTCTGTATTAGTAAATTCCAAATAAATAAAGGATAATAATGACAAATATCATATGACACTAGTGCACTGCCAGCCTCCGGGCAGTTTTCTCTTCTTACAGACAATACGCATTTGAAACCTAATTAAAAAGTGACAGTAATGAGTGAAGGATATGTCCAATCTTCGCTTCTTGACATAAACAGTATGTTTCATAATTCTAATAATCGCTGCACCACACATGGGTAAGAGAGGAAAGTTAGCTCTAAGACAAAATGGCACGTAGCGTCCACTCTCACTGGGCGTGACATGCAGCTTATATGCATTCATTGACAGCCCACATGTCCTACTCGTTAGAGGGACACTCGCCAGCCAAATCTTCTGTGTCAAGGACGTACTCTTCAGTTGGGTACTTTCATTTTATTTTTTTTATAGAATCTTTAAAATTGTTAATTACAAAATTATGTCTAAAAATCAAATTTCCTTGTAAATTTCCTTTACAGAGATAAATGTTTAAGTTTGCACCAATGTCTATGCTACAGTAGGTTTTTGTTTGTCTATTTGTTTATTGAAGATAATATGTTTTATAATTTCGCTCTAAATGCTGTAGATATAGCTGCATCGCTAATGGGAATTTTAGCTAATGGGTTACCGATTTTGAGATCCTCCAACTGGAGGAATCCACTTCGTCCCTCTTGGGTAGGTCACGAGGAATCCTAAAGCCAGATCAACCAGCGATTGTCATAATTTTTCCATCGCGTTCTCTAAATTAATCCAAAATGGCTGGGAATCCAATAAAGGGCGATATCCCTTCCTTCCTTTTTATTACATTAAACCGCATCCTGAAGTCGAGGTCAGCAAGGGATTGTTCTTCTGAAGCGCTTGCTAAGTGGCTTATATTGCAGCTTGAAACTAAAGCGAATATTAAGAGCTTTTTCTTTTTACTTTCTGTGATTTCTTGAAGGGCGAGGTATTTTGCCACTATTTTTTCATCAAAATTGGACTCTATCTTCCATCTGGCTACGAAATTTTGAATTCTTTCGAAGTATATGTTAATAAGCTTTTCTCATTACTAAAAAAATTCATATCAATGTGAACATGCATCGGAAATTACGTAGTTCTTTCCGGAGTAGCCTGAGGCCATTGAACTACAGAATTTCTGATTATATAGACAATCCTCAGCATTATGTTTAGGCAAATAACTAAGTAGCACCATTGTCTGAGGTTTAAACTGATTTTCACTATTGCAGCCCAAATATAACAAAAGATCTCTTGGCTTTTCAACAATGTAACCGATCGAAACAACGTGGCCAAAATACCAAGGGAAGGGTATCTATTGAAAATGTTTTAATAGCATATCTTAATATTCTTATTTTGTATTAAAGAAAATTGATGTAAACTTTCTTATGCTCTGATAAGAGTTACTTAAAGATCAATACCTAAATTTGGTACTGAACAGTCTGAAATTATTTAGTTTTGTAATATTTACTTCACACGTACTCACACTTAACGGAAAGCGGTAGACCAATTTCTACTAACAATTGATTCTCTTACAAAACAATACTTTCGGTGAAAGCAGAATCTCCAAAATCTGATATAAACACGTAATCCTCTTTCTCTTTCAAGCACTTGAAGAAAGTAAAAACGTTTGTGCGGTAAAATAAAAGATATGAGAGATATTGCGGAAATATCTGGGCTAAATTAGATTAAGATATCCGGAACAAATGGATTTGGGAGGGCTCTTGGCACATACTAAGTTTATAAAGAAATACATTCTCTCTATTTTTAACTAAAATAAAAATTTTATAAGTTGAAGTTAGGTAGAGCACAATCCATACCGTTACTACTTGATTATTGATAAAAGGTGACGTGTGTAGAAATTTTTTTTTAATTCACACAAATCAGTTTGTATGTTATTAATAATTACCAAATTCACTGTGCATTAAAAATATTGATTATTTCTCACAAATTTCAACTATTTAAATATAGGACATCTGGTAGCAAATGTAGGTCTTGAATGACTCTCTACAACTCAATTTCCGGTGAAATACTAGAGAGCATGCCCGGAAGTTGACAATGCGTGAAGAGATTTCAGAAGCTGATGACCTTGATATTGATGCACCTTAATATTAACAAAACAAATATAAAAATAAAACAATAAAGGCCGTTGAATGCTAGTGAACAAAAAGGCTGGTGCGAACATTATTTTTCCTGCCGCTGTTTATTTCTACAGAATATTTATTACTGTGTGCAATAAAAAACGTTAAAAATTAAATGAAGTATTCAGGATTATTGGGATTTCACTCAACAGAATGTTTTTTAGAAATGTACTTTTTTATTGAAGGCCATTAGCATCATACAAGGAATGAGCATGTGTTACTTGTATAATACGAGGGTCGTTTGAAAAGTCCGTGCAAAGTCAGAGAGATAGTACTACTGGCGCGTATCGAGGTTATGTTTAGTTAGTAGCATCTCTTGGAAGAACACACACCAAGTTTCAGCCAGATCGGTCTATTTCTTTGTGTTTGGCATACGTTTGAATCGAGGAAGTCGAGTGATTTTCAAAAAATGGACGACAAAGAATTTCGTGTGTTGATTAAACACTACTTTATGAAAGGCAAAACGCCTGAGGAGACTAAAGAGAAGCTTGATAAACATTATGGTGACTCTGCACCTTCGATTAGAACAGTTTATAAGTGGTTTCAAAATTTTCGGAGTGACCATGTGGGCACAAGTGACGCTGAACGTTCTAGACGCCCTGTTGAGGTTACTACTCCAGAAATCATTGATAAAATCCATGATATGGTGATGGATGACAGAAGAGTGAAGGTGCGTGAGATTGCTAGTGCTGTGGGCAACTCGAATGAACGGGTACATAATATTTTGCATCAACATTTGGACATGACAAAGCTATCCGCAAGATGGGTGCCGCGATTGTTTGATATATATCCTAACATTTTCTCAAATATTTCAGTAACATCAGAAGTAAATGTTTAAAGTGCAATTTGTAACCTTTGACTTCCTTATTTTAAGACAATCTACTTTAGAAAATTGACTACTGGTCTATCTAAAAGAGTTTTCAATGAATTAAACAACTTGATAACTAACACTGTTGAGTGCTCGTCAACACGTTTTCTTGCAAACCAAACGTAATTACTCCATACGAAGATAAAAGGAATCCTGGAAAATGATATACCGTTTGAAAGCCCATTAGGCAAGGAAACTTTTATAAAAAGTTCCAGCACCTAGGTCTGATAATGTTCACGTAAGGGCTTAATGAGTTTTCTTAAAAATTTCTATTACTTTTATTTTCCCAGTTTCCGGAGAAAGATTGAGGCTGTTTGGAGAATAATTTATGCTTCAAAATTGTGTCAATTTTTAGAAAATTTATCTGTCTTTCTAACTATGTCATCAGAATCAAATTCGGACTAAAACGTTCTCAGTAATTACATTTTTATTGCAAAAAAGTAATGATTACAGAAAACAAAATTAAAGTGACGTCACTCAAGAACAGTGGGAAATATGAAGTTCGTCAATACGTCTTTGAAGTCCACTTCAAATGTACTGCACACAACAGGCCTATGGACATTACTTACTGGTTCACCCTGCATACATATATAATTCTATCCCAAAATACATGAAAATCGATAGTTCAGGTCAAAAATTCAAAATCGACAATAGGAAAATCGCAATTCTAATTCGTATAGATATACTAAAACAGAGATATACGAAAGTAGAAAGTGTAAACTAATTTCAAGTACAATTAAACTAAATAAACTTGTTTTTAACATTCATTTCCAGCGAACTCAATCATATTCTAATCAGGCCAAACTCTGTAATATATATTGAAGGAATATAATCTTATTGTAAATCGTTTATTCTCCAGGTCATGTGAAGGAATGCGGAATACATTAACTATTGCAATAGATTTATAAGCACAGCTTATGTCATGTTCAGTTATATCTAATAATAACTGAATTAATTGCCCATTTTGGTAGGTAATTTGTGTACATAATGTTCCCTCTTCTTCGTTTAGGAGTCTAGTGCTCAATTCCATTGAGGAATTCTCTTCCCTTAATGCTTAAAAAATTAAAAATTATTAGTAATAAGAATATTCTAAATTAAGAATCATTAGATGTAAATAACTACTAGATAGGGCAGTTGTATAAGGGTTGTAACACTTAAAAAAACAAAATAGTGTTAATGTAAAATATGTACCATTTTTAACACCCAGAATCTATTTGTCTTATATACTGCATAGGGTGAAGATCGCCTTGTTAGCCGAAACGTCCAACGTGAGTAAAGAAAATTTAGTGGATTAAAGTCTAACAAAGACCACGAAATCCTTGCCATTCTCACCCAACGAAGAAATGCATGGAAAATAGAGTTTCGAATTCACCAGAATGAGACTTCTAATTTTCAACAAAAATCTTCTTAATCTATTTTATCTGAAGAATCCTTTCAAATAAAATTTGTAGACTGACGTAATGTACAATGAGTAAAGTTCGAAGAAAAATTTCGAGAAAAAAGGTCCCATTTGTGAAGGGTTTCTTCCAGTTAAGAAAATTTTATTTTTCTGCAATTTTTGGTTTTTGAGCCAGAGTATTTTCCGCTTACTGGTGCTGAAAACTGACATTTCTGACGGAAACTCGACATAGAAAATGAAATCACAAGGCTTCATAGTATGAGAATGTGAAAATAATTATACTTTCCTGAACAATGTTAATATAAGACACGTTGATACAATTAGAAGTTAGGATATCTCTGTATTATTAGAACTAGAATTAAATTAGTTACTTCAAAATTAATTAATCATCACATTACAACAACAGTATTTTTGGTGAAATGCTGATGAAAAAATTTATTACCAAACAAGGTACCTCATTTTGTTTTTATTTCCTTATTCATAGCATTCACAAATAAGGCAATTTATCCAAATTGAGAGAAGTGCAAGCCTTTTTTAAATACCTATCGATAGCGATAGTTGCAATATTTTTAAATAATACACTTTTTAAAACATTTTCAGTTTAAATCGCTGTCATATTGCCCAAAAACGTGACCCCCAAGTCTTTACATAAATGTTACAATATTACTCAACTAAGGGAAACCGAGACTGATACGATTTCCTACGGGTCTTTTCATCAATACAGAAAGTATTGAAAATGTTCTATGTAAATGTGTTTGTATTGAAGCGAATATTACTACAAGTTACTACAGGATTACTAAAGCGTTAACTGTACATTAATATTGGAATCATATGACACTACTCTCAAAGATAAATATTACAACTTATCACCACTTTTTTTGTAAACTTTTACATTCCATACTTCTTAATATTTGAAGTAATCAGAACAAAAATTTTGCACGTCATTCATTACTTTATATAATTTATTTGAACTTTACAGCAGTTCTCCTACTTCAAGTTACCTCTACTTTATTAAAAGTTAAAAGTGAAGTAATGCCTATTTTTTCAGTCGGGTTTTACGTCCAACTACCACTTAGGTATCGTGGATGGAGACGACTAGCAAACATATTTTAATATTGGACAAAGTCCTCATATTAAACATTAAATTAAAATCCGAAGCCAAGACTGGAAATCGAACTAAGTACCACAGTACATATTAGCTTTGCAGGTCTCGCCTCTAACCGCTCGGCTACCGAACTCCACTTTATTACATTTACAGTAAACAAAAAGATAACGAAAATAACATTAGAGGAGCGGTGACCCCCTACATATCGATCACAGGCAACGGTCTCCGCCCTCTCACTGGGAACATTACAATCCAATGTCACCTCTAGCAAAACCAGAATGATTCAGTACTACATGAAAAACTCTTAAATGCAAAGACATAATGTACTTCTCGATAATGTTTACAGATTTCTAATTACTCCAAACTGCCTTGCTGAACGTCTTTTCTCAACCCTCTCTCTGCCATCCAAAATTCTTTCCAAAAAAAGACTAGGATATTCCTCTTTAGCTATCATCTTCATCTAAAGCATTTATATTCGTACGTCCGAAGTTAAACACGCATATCACAACTTCTTAAAAAGACCCCAGGTTTTGACTTCACCATAGCTCAAATCCTTCGTCATCTCCCACAGATCTCTGTGGCTAACATGCCTTCATATAGATAAATTCCTTCCCTCTCAACGAAAATTAGGAATAATATTCTCCTCCCTAAACCTAAGAAACATACTCCTACCATCATCTTACCGTCCAATTCAATGTTCGATTAATAGATATACGATTCATTCGAGGACCCATGCTAAAGTTAACGGCAAAGTGATAAGACGGGGCAAGGAATTCTAGAGTTTTGGTGGCCTTTAGACTCTGCAGACACGCGTCTTCTCACTTCTCACCAAAGGGAAACCTTTCTCGGACGGCTTTGTAGCATACTTCTTTGTATTGGGCTTGCGCATGTTAGCCGTCGGATAGCTGAAAGGACGTTTAGATCACTCTCCCAGCTACATTGCTCCGGTCGAATAAGTTTGTAACCTCTCTTGGAAAAGACTGTAACGACTTCTCTTTAAAAGTATCAGTCCCCTCTTAGAATGTTTCTCTGATGACTCTGTAAAGAAAAGTTTTATTGGGTCGCTTTACCCCTTTACCTTCCTCAAAAATTCATTTTCTGGAAACATAAAATTTAGCGTACCTGGGCTCTCTGTAGCTTAGAAAAAAATTTGAAAGGGTTCTGTCTAAAGTCGTGTCAAGGCAATGCCATTCTCAATAACTGAACGGAATTTTAAAGTTAGGTTTTCAATAATTTGTTGTTTTTTTACACTTTGTTCGTTCGTACAAAAATATTAACACCACGAGACAAACACCGATAGTTCTTGTTTAACCTCGGATCAGTTATTATAATCTTGATTAGATTATATTGATGTGGAGTGCGATAAGGTTAACGAGGTTTTTAACTAATTTATCTCGCACTTCTGTTCTACTGAACAGTTTGCAAACCAGAAGTAGCTGCCGATTATAAGCAAAAAACAATAGTTTAACACTTTCACCTTCGAATTAACAGAGGCAGATTTCTTTTTTATATGCATAAACTTGTATCTGAATCAATTTTAGAAATCATGTTTTGAAGACAAATGACCGAACTTGAGAAATGAAAATAAATGTACATACATTATTAAATTTAATTAAAAACTACTTAAATGTGCTTCTAAAATAGCATATTACAGATTTTCCAAAAAATAGAATCTTCAATTTCACTTCATTTTTGAAAAATAATTTTTAATTTTACAAACTATACAGCTGTATATGAGGTGCTGGTAGAGTTAGATACGTAATAGATGGTGCCCTGGATTGGATACAGAGTTAAATGTTTAATGAGTTTATTTAAGGTTGGAAACATCTGGACGAAGTACATATATTGAATTTTTTCGCACAACAGAAGTACCTAGAGTGACTTTAAGTGAGAAGGGTGAATCTGGTTTAGGGACAGTTTGAAATAAAGAAATGATTGGTAACTGAGTTGTTCGGCAAATTAGGATTCTGTTTCCATTGTAATGTAATCTTTTAAAGAAATACGAATTGCTCCAGAACCTTAGCCACTTGAAAATGTAAATGGCAAATCAATTTTTATCCAAAGTTAAAACACAGATTCTACCATTGAATTATATACCATTGAATAAAACGACATTAAATGAAAGATTTACATGCTAAAGCAAATATGTAAATTATTAGCTGTAAATGTGATATTATGCAGAATAAACATCTTTACTGCTGCTGACCTTCAGCATTTGTGGTGCTAATCAATAATTACATATACATTGCAATGGCACTCTAATTATCTATTAGTTAATTTGTTAAATTTGTCTCCAAGGAATGTGGCTAGAGCTAGACTATAGAGGCGAATTTGATAGAACAATCTAATAGACGCACACTCATTAAAAAAATATGGGAAAATAGGGTTTATCTGAAAACTGAAGACACAAAGTACGGAACTCGCTATATTATTAAAAGGTTATAAAAGTTAAAATTGCAAAGTTCAGTATTTGGGTTTTGAAATAACAAGAACGGAAAAAACACATTGAGACTTCAAAATTGACAGGAGAGTGAGCACTAGCGAGGTTTAGAGAGGTCACAGCCTGATTTTAGAAGTGTTAATAAGAAGCTGCAGCAAATGACCAAGAGTTATGATAATTAGTTTGTTGTAGTTGCTAGAATCCTGATGGTACTTAAATGCTATAGTCAATTGAAGCAGTGTGAACAGTATACCTAAGTTTTTTTTAAGTATAGTTTTAACTGATGAGACAGGAATATTAGTTGGGAAAACCTATTAGAAAGGAAAGTAGAACAGGTACGTTCAGGATGGGTGATTAAGGAGGCTACCAGCTTGTAAGTTACGTGAAATAGAAGTTGTTACAGGGATGGAAACGGGATATCGAGAAATAAAACAAATAAAATTTAGTAAGATCTAATTGTGAGCAGTGCAATGTCTTTCCAATCCAGTGTCGGCCCCTTCTTATTAAATGAAAGCGTTGATCCACTGTCTAAATCCTTTCTAATTACTTCAGAGTTGAATTCTTCTTCTTGGCAGGTTGGTAGATCTGTTGGAATGTTCCTACATTTTCAGCTTTGTGTAGCAAAACCTTATAAGAACGTCAACATTGTCGTAAAGTCTTCACTTCTGACGGGTTTTCTTAAATTTGTTCCCAGTTAAGTTTGTGTCCAATAGCACCTTTGTCGCTTTGGATTCTTAAAATTGAAAAGCTTAGTCAGAGAAGTTTGGTAAGTCCACAGTAGAAACAAGTGTCCTCACAAATACTTAAAGAACTTTTTCCACTGCCTTCACAATATCCATGAATTCTTTTTAAGTATGGGAATCTCGCAGCTCTTGTTTGAGCCAGCCGTAAGAAGCTGGCTAATCATTTTAAGCCGAACTGGATATATATTTTCATTTGAAATAATTTGTAGTCGAACACTCCAACCATATTCTCTTACTTCCAGTTTTTACTCATAAATTATGTTAAACACGCATATCACAACTCCTTCTCAGAAAAGACGCCAAGTTTCGACTTCACCAAAGACCAAATCGTTCGCCGCTTCCCACAGAAATCCGTTCTTTTCCCTGACATACAACTATAAAACTGATCTAAAGAACACTTCTTAATGGGAATTCGGCACAATAATTCTCCTCCATAAACCTAAGAAACATATTCCTACGGTATCATATCGTCTAACTCGTCATTCCATCAAGAGATGTAAGATTGGTTTCCAAGTTATTTCGCCAAAGTTAACGGCAGAACTGCTAAGTTAGAGCCGAGCTTTTCCAACAGTCTCGGTGGGCCACAAAATGTGCATTTTCTGTGTGTGTTACTTTCTTAAGGTAAAGAGAATGTGAAAAAAAGACCCGGCAGAACTATATCTTCCAAAAACCCTAATTAAAGTGGAAAAAATAAACTTGAACACCGGCTTACAGAGATATTAAAACATTTCGTGTGCACTATTTGATAGTTACTTTAATCTATATTAAAACTGTCCGGTAGGACAGTTGTATAAGGATTGATCGTCAAAAAGTGCACGAAAAAGCGTAACGTTAAAAAACACCCAACTTTGACAATTTTTTTCTCTTTTTCTATAAAAGATAAAATTCCCAAATTTTCTTTAAAATATAGGGCAAACCCTCCTTTATAACTGTAATTTTTTTGCAACCCCCCAGACCTAATAGATTTTGAGAAAAAAGTTGCCGAAAATGAGCAAAAACGGTATTTTCAGAAATTGTTGTTGTTCTTCTTCTTCTTCTTCTTGTTGTTGTTGTTACCTTTTTTGTAAACTACGTAGCGCCTAAACGCGAGAACCGATTTTCATGAATGAGGTGACATTCGATTCGGAATTTTATGTAGATGTGCCTTTTGGGGGTCTCGACGCTGTACACCGAATTAGAGAGGAGTTAGCCCCCTTTATGTAAGGCCCCCTTCAAAATTATTATTACTAATTACTCTGTAAATCTTAGCCCGATTTTAATAAAATTTGGTAGGATGATAGAGTTAGGGCTCCCCTACGTAACATTAAAGCGGCGATCTGCTCTTACACTAGTTAAGGGGAAGTATAGCAATCGTTTCAAATTATCGACAAGTGAACTGATTTTCATGAATGAAGTGTCATTCGAATCGAAATTTTGTACAGATTTGCACTTTAAAAGTCTCGTCGCTACGCCTCATATGGAGGGGAGTTTGCCCCACCCAAGTAAGGCCGTTTCTAAAACTATTATTACCAATATTTCTATAACGCTTTGTCCGATTTTGATAAAATTTAGCACGAAGAAGTGATTAAAGCTCCTCTACATGGCTGTGAAGTGCCATCATGCTCTTACACCTACTAAGAGGAAGTACTGAAATCGTTAAAATTATCAATGGGTGAACCTATTTACATTAATGAATTGTCGTTCGATTCAAAATCTTTGCCTCTTTGCCTTTTAGGGAGAAGTACTGTAATCGCCCGTTTATTTTTCTTACTCCTCTTAAAAGGAAGGTCTGAAATCGCAGTTTAAATTTGCTTTTTACGTACAAATACCTTCCTATTTTATATAAAAAGGCTTTCTCAAAAAAATTGTTATTGAGGATGGTTTGGGGACCGCAACTATAATCATTCTTTAAAAAGATCTCTCCAGTGGTAGTTACGGTTCCTACTTAACACCTTATCAGGTTATAATGTTAGAATTGCTTATTCCAAATTTAAAAAAAACAGTAAAGCAGATATGTAACTTAGCAAAATAGACAAAAATGAAAATCTATCCAAAAGGTACAAAAATCTCCTTAACAAAAACTTACAGTTTAAAAAGTTAAGTATAAGGGTTGATTAAACGCCAAAAGGTACACAAATCAGCAAGTACCCAACATTTCATTCAAGCTTAGTTGATATAATTTAAGTAATTTTGCTGCATTAACTTTTCCTTCACATTTTTTAGAATTTATTAGATGTCACAGAACCTTATGCTGGCCATTTTCATCTACAAAAAATTTGTTCAAGTAGCACTGTAGATTGACTGTAATATCTATTAATCTATAATAATCAAACTATTAATTACAGGTTAAAAAGAAAACGTTATAAAAAATAAAAAAAATTACGAGGCTACAAAATTTAAAAACTTTTAAAAAAAAATGCTTACACCAACATACATCAATGATTTCGATTATTTTATTTTTAATAAAAATCGTCTGTTTAAGTTCATTCTTCGATTAAAGTAATTGTTACTTTATGTAGTAGTCAAACGTTTATAATAATAGGTAATAATTATCTGCCTTTATAGAAAATAATATAGTTTTCTTCAATCACACTCTCAATGTAGCTGTTCTTCTCACAATGTTATATATATGTTATGTAATATAAAATAAATAAGTATTGCATACTTTTAGGACAGATAATTATTCCAGTATTTTACTGTAAGTAAAATTAAATTACAATTGAGAAATGAATAATTGTTGAATAATCTACTTGTTATTAACTGTGTGTTATTTGTGCTCACGAATATTTCGGTAAGACGAATTCAAGTCTGAAATATTGTTTTAAATCCTCCGTGATTCAAATTTAAACAGTAGCCGACTCTAACTTTGTCTTTTTCTACATTAACATGCATGTATAAGATGTGACAACTTCAGAATAAAGGGCATATTAAAGATAAATCAGAAGAATAATAATTATTTGGAATAGAGTTAAAATAAAGTACCTATTTAAAAACGAAGATATAATATACATTTTATCATAAGTATAACCAAATAATATTATGAACGAACTGGCCAGCATAAGGGTCTGTGACATCTAATAAATTCTAAAAAATGTGAAGGAAAAGTTAATGCAGCAAAATTACTTAAATTATATCAACTAAGCTTGAATGAAATGTTGGGTACTAGCTGATTTGTGTACCTTTTGGCGTTTAATCAACCCTTATACTTAACTTTTTAAACTGTAAGTTTTTGTTAAGGATAACTAAATACAATGCAGAACTTAATGAGATAAAGTAGTTGACAAATAATTTAGCCAGTTACCTAAGACAGTGCTCCATGTATAATGGCTATTAGTTATCCAACTTCCTACCAGACAAAATGAGGAAGCGATATGAGAGAATATTCATGTTTAATCGCTTCCTTTTTATTATTGTAATTTTTTAGTTTTATAAAGTAGTGACTAAGCAACATTGTTTATTTCGTGACCGATATTGCGTAAATACTATAATTTATTAAGCTCCTATCTTTGTTTTATATTTTTTGTTTTATTTCTTTGTCTAGCCATTCGAAAGCTACCATTTACAGTTTTAAATTTAATAATATTGTAATGTCCTGATACTCATCACAGGTGAAAATGTAACTTTTGAACGAAGAATAAACTAGCGAAACTTGAATTTTTTAGAGATGAATAGATTGAACGAATGAATAAAAATTTACTTCAATAATATTATAATTTTATCCATTTTATATATTGTAATCTTGGAGAAGTAATCAGAATTCACCAGCAACATCAACTTAGGATAATGATGCATTGTACGCCATAATTAAGCCATTTTATTTAGTACAAATTTAAGTAGATACTTGGCTTAGTACTTACTTGCTAGAAGTACTTTTAGCAGTCTAGTATTTAACACACTTATTTTCAGCGCTATTTTATTATTTTAATTAGGACTAAAGTAAGTAACACGTAACGCAAGTAATATGCTACATTTCTTTCTAGTACTGTATCATAAGCATGATATTTTTATCTAAAAATTCTTCTTCTTCTTCTTCCAAGGTATTTCCCTAACCAGGGTTCCTTGCACCAAGCATCCATCCTTCCCTATCCTGATAGTTGCTTTCACATAGACCTCGTGCTATCATTACTTCTGCGCGTGCCAACTATTACAAAATTAAGCTTTCTACGAGGGAAGTGTAGAGTTTATGCTGTGTCAGGAATGCTCAAAGCGCGGTTCCAGATTACGGATTGAAGCATCCGCGTCGCTGATCTTCCCTTTATCACCTTATCCTTCATGTCCTCGGAACACCTACCATCTTTACTCAGACTGGATCCAAGGTACCTGACTGTAGAGCAACCCTTAATGTTCTCGCCGCCGTCTAACACTAAACTAGGAGTATGTGGTTGGCCTATGACAAGATATTCACATTTATTTATATTTATTTCTAAGCCCCATTTCGGACATTCTTCAATAAGCTTGCTAGTCATATAACTGGCATCCTCGGCCTGCGCGACAATGACCAAGTCATCCGCGTAGCTCAATGAATAGATCGTGGTTCCTTCATCTAACGGGACTCCCATTCTTTTCACATTTTCTCGTCCAGTTTTCTAAAGCCTCCTGCGTATAAACATTTTTACTCATATACATTTTAAATAGCAGTGGAGCTAAACAGCATCCAAAAATATCAGCATCTAAAAATTATAATCATGTTTCTAGTTTTAGTAATTCGTCAGGATAATGGCTCTTGGACCAAGTCCGATGAAGAGAAAGCCAACTTATTTGCAACCTACCTTACAAATATCTTCTCAGCACATATCGACATACTAGACCAGCGACATGCCGCAGACGTTAACAACAGACTGGACGTCCCCCTTCAGCTCAGCCTACCACCAAAACCCTTTACACCTGCAGACGTAATGTACGAAATTCACCGACTACCTAAAAAATAACCTGGCTACGATCTCATAACCTCAACCATCTTAAACGAACTTCCAAGAAAAGCCATACTATTCCTCACACTGCTTTACAACTCTGTGCTCAGAACGACGCACTCTCCCACTCTGTGGAAATTCTCAGTCATCAAAATGATACCCAAACCGACGAAACCCACCAACTAGTCTAACTTCCTATCGACCAATCTGCTTACTACCACTTCTTTCCAAAATCCTCGAAAAGCTACTTCTTAAAAGACTTTACCCTTTAGCGTCAGAACAAAATATGATTCCGGATCATCAATTCGGATTTCGGAGACATCTCACTAACTTCTCACCAGGTGATTCGCGTTGTAGACACTATCGCTACCTCCCTCGAGCGAAAGCAGTATTGTCCGAGTGTTTTCCTTAACGTCGCTCAGGCGTTCGACAGGGTGTGGCTCGAGGGACTACTGTTTAAGCTGAGGGAGATTCTTCCTCATAGATACGAGTACTACCTTATCCTCAAATCCTATCTACAAGATCGATATTTTAGAGTCAACTGTGGAGCAGCTGACTCTGATATCCATCTAGCCAGTGCTGGTGTTCCTCAGGGCAGTGTCCTAGGTCCTCTTCTTTACTCCTTACATGCAGCAGACATACCTCAACACCCAAATACCATTCTCTCCACCTTTGCTGACGATACTGCAATCTTATCTCCTCATTACAATCCTCTTATCGCTACACGAACTCTCCAAACGCACAACAACCACTTACAGGAATAGCTTATCAAATGGCGAATCAAAACTAACGTTAAGAAATCAAAATATATAGTATTTACTCTGACGAAAAATCCTACCTCCCATCTTCTTGAACCAAACTTCTATACCAACTGTGGACAAAGTACGCTACCTTGGACTGTACCTAGACAAACGATTGACATGGAATCCCCATACTAGACTGAAAAGACAAGAAACTAACTAACGCTACAAACTTCTCACCAGACTACTTGACAAACGATCTAAACTCAACCTACAAAACAAAAGACTCTTATACCTGTTGTTACTGCGACCTATACGGCATTGAAGAATGGGGATCGACTAAAAGTTCCAATTCTTTACGCATCCATACTGTACAATCAAAAATACTGCGAAAACTACTTAACGCTCCATTCTATATTTCTAACCTCACCATTCATAATGACCTCAAAATCCCTTTCATTAACGACCTTACTAAAACTTTTCATTCCTTTACAGCAGCTCATCCTAATCCTTTAATTGAACACTTATCTTCTTCCACATTACCAGGTAATCCTCCAAGGAGATTGAAGAGAAGATGGCCACACGACCTACTCTCCTCATAACAGTATAGTGCATCTGTTCACGTTAACGGAGTGTCGCCACTGGGTGCCTTCTCCAATCTTCATTCAAGACATTATATTACATAACATTTGCTTGTTGCAACAACCGTTGCAGTCGCAAATTTCAATAAAAGATTAAAGAGAAAAAGAATAGTTTTTGTAATTAATTTAAAATTAGTCTCAAGTTGTTTTGGTATTATATAAGTGGGAGACTAAAAGAACACATGTTTTCATTAAATATTATTTGAAAAGAATGGAGACAACTCGCGGCCTTTCCTCTACCGGTTTGTTTTGTGCTAAAACCATGCAGATATTATGAAGTAGCTGAGCGGTACTTCCAAGTCATGACACCGTTTCAAGCGGACATAGTTCTCTATTTATAAAAGAGTTTTTGCATTTTAGGTACTCGTAGATTTTGAAACTAAACGCCTATGTTGCGTATTTGGTGTAAGCTCTAAATTAGTATTATGTTCAGTGCTCATCACAGAAAGCATCACACAATGAAGGTGTCGCAAGAAGTGTAATACACTTCTGAAGAACATGTAACTTCAAGCGCCTTTGTAACTGCACGCGTAAGGGCAGGAGAGGATTAACAACAGTGCGCATAATGTAATATGAGGTTACAAAATGATCTGTGACGACAGAGCCTACCAACTGGGGACATTGAAACCCCCGGCTATACGCTCCGTATTTCACCTGCCAATTATACTATCTGTCCACGTTTTTCGTTTAGAATTATTAAAAGTACACTCCACTATCCATTTAAACGACCTTGGGCCGACCCACGCCCACTTCATACACGGTCTCACTTGTGTAAAGTATTTGTTACTACTGGGAAGCCTTCTTGGTCTTGTAAAGGTAAGCTATCAGCCATGTCTGTGGTAGAAGTCACTGGGGACATTTCACTATTATTGTGTCACTTTATCAAATACTTATGTAATAACACACTTGGGCAATTTGAGAACAAATGATCCACTGAAGAAAATGTGTTCCTATCAAAGTAGGATTTTGAGATTAATTTAAATAATGGCTTAATTAAATTGTAACCAGTAATGTATTTAAATTCCTCTTTTTTAAGATGCATCTCTTAGTACCAACTTCAGGCGGTCCATAAGACCTCCCTTTGAAAATATTCCTATTTTATGCTTTGATCCCTTTCAAAGCGGAAAGAAGACGTCTCCAGAATTAAGAGTCTGATTAAACGGACGGTTCTGGAGGGCAAGCTCTAGAGTGGGGGAGCCACAATAGATCCAAAGGGATCGCAGTGGCCTAGGCCTTAAGGTCCGCCCTATTAGAATTTTATCTTATCTAACACCAAGAATTGTAGGTGACAGATGGTTTATTTTCAAATTTCAGGGAACGCTTCCAAGAGACAAAAATTCGAAAATGTTTTATCAATTCGAAAACCTTTTAGGAAAAAGTCTTGATCCAAAAATATTTTTATTTATAGATTTACTGAAGAAAGGATGTCATCTCAGCCTAAAAAGTAAATTTCGTTGTTTAGAGATTGTTTGGTTTTATTATTTTTAGCCGAGACTTGCGTGATCCATGAGTACGAGAATAGCTTAGGGCAAATCCATGGCTTAGTATCGAACGATAAATCATACGATAGAAGAAATAAGCAATTAATACAATTTATAGTTATTGTTATGACATCAGAATTTTACTCAGTTATATTAACATAAAAATTATTCATCCTAAACTCTCGCTAATAAAATCCCTTGTTCCATAATGGATTTTATTTATTTATTTATTATTTATTACATAATATTTAAGCGTTAAGAAAATCACTTGTAATAAGTGATAAGTAGGTCAAGATGGCAATAAAACAGAAAATAAAAACTATTTAATTGGTATTAAGAATTTAATGCCAGAACTTAAAAACATCAAACTGGTGCAACTGGTAGGAGCGTAGTTCACCATTTGGTTTAGAAAACCTGTAATCTATTAGCAAACAACAGGAATAAATAAGTCATTTCTTTCAGAAAAGCACAATTAATCTTCTATCTTTTGAAGATTACATCATACGACGTAAAGTAGATTTATTATGGTGACAATATAATGGTAAATCTGGTGCCATGTGTTAAACAATCTACAGAGTTTTTGTTAATTAAGAAATATATTTAGTGTTCTTCCACCTCATCTGTACTAAACGTAGGTATTAAAGTTAGCATAATCCTAAATTTGTAATGTTAAAATTATTCTAACGAAACTGAAACTACTGTAAATTATCGTAATCCTTATAAACACAAGAATATCAACAAAAAAATATTGTAAACTTACACATTTAGGTTATTATTAAGTGAAGTAACGTCACTGCAATTTTAGTTATGAAATTAAGTAAGTAGATAAAATTTATGAACGCTTTTACGAGTAAGTTAAATGTAAAGAATAATCTTATGAGAACCCACTCTTATGTCTATATCTCACTACATTCGCATAAAGATTTTTATGCGTGGCTATGCGGGTTGGTTGAGTTACAGAAACCTAGGCGTGACGCCTAGTCACGCCCAAAAGAAGACAATATAATTGTCGAAACGTTGGCAAAAAGACGAGTTTGTTTTTTATTTGACCGATTCCTCGCCAATCTTGAATCCTTAGTTTAACAATTTACGGTCACGAAACCTATATATTCGAACGGAATACAGCTCTACGGAAGCGCCAAAAAATCGAACATCAACCGACTTCAAACTTTACAGTCTAAAATTCTAAGAACAATAGTTAACGCTCCCTTCTACGTCTCCAATCGTACTATACACTCTGATCTAAATATTCCTCTCGTTTCTGAAATAGCCCAACCTCGATACACAAAATCCACTCAAATCTAGACAGTCATTACAACCCTCTGATCCACAACATATCTACCACAACACTTTCTTCAAATCCACAGCGCAGACTAAAGCGGCGGTGGCCACGCGACCATCTCAACATATAACGCCGACCTCCTAGGATGGTTGCTGCGTAAGCTTGCCAACGTGGCGAACTAACGGCTTCCATCAGTGGATGGTCGTCGTTCACTCCACTCACGTCTCTTGGCGCACATGCATGAGCGCGTGAATGTATGTATATGCATTACGTGCATGTGTATTTGCGCTGCCCTTATCTCCCATCTCTTTTGCTTATTGTAATTATTACAGTCACAAAGTAAATAAACAAATATAAAAAAGATACTACTGCAACTTAATAATTAATTTCTAGTGACAAATTTTGAACGTGTTCATTCGCTCTTTCTTGCCTTAAGGATGAAACATGTCTAACTGATGGAAGCAGAGATTATTGTTCAGTTGGATCTACTAACCAAGGAGTTCCCAATTGAAATCCAGGAAACTCCGCCGTGTTTCTGTAGCTAATTGTCCGGCGCCCCAGGAGTGGTTCCCAATGGAAAGCGCTATCCCGTTTCACTCGAGGAAGAATAATTTCATTCTAATGAAATATTATTTTGTTAAGACTTCTCCTACCCCCCTTCTACTGGAAAGATATCGAGGGAATATATCTAGCTCCATTAATAAACTGCAGCTTTTGTGAAAACCTGCGAAGAATCAGGTAAGTTAATGGGTGTGATAAAATTGTCTAAACTAATTATGTAACTTGTAAAAAGAAAACAATCCTTAATTGCCTGACATTTTAGTATAAGCTTGAAGCTTGTTTCACAAAGTTCTTCTTGTATTGTTATGTAACTTTTTAAGTAACGCCATCTTGATGTGTATTGGAAGGAAGGCATTATTTGATTAATTAAACGTACATTACCGTCTGATGATTAACACGTGAAGCATTGTTTAATGATCTACTTACAGGTATTGTGTTTTTTCGACAAATAGGCCAAGGGTGTTTTCGCGTTATGCGTTTGTTTTGCTTGTAAATAATTTTTTGATATCTCAAATAACAAATTTGTTAAGCGAAATTAACACTTTATGTTTGTTTGTTTTTAATATTTACCATCAGTCGTTTTGGTAGAACACGCTAGTTGGTTGCGTTACGACAGATCGACTTTCAATTTTCAATTTTATTTCTTCATTGGTCGTTTATTCAGCTTCTAGATTTTTCAGTAAACTTGCATTACTTAAGACCACACACAATTTGGTTAGTAGGTAATGGTAATCGTGGAAAGTAAATAGCTAACTACAGAGAGAGAACTAGTTCAGGAACAACGTGTTTGTAGATAAATTAATTTCAAACAACAGTAAAATTGTGACGCTTTCCATTATTAAACGCAAATATTTACCCAATTATTTTAGGATTCTGATTAATTAAGTTTTTATCTCTTTTTAATAACTGCATCATTACCTTCCCCTCTAGTTTCAATTTGTAATTGTAATTTATCTTTGTTTCTTAATGACTCTTCGTTTTTAAAATATTCTGTTGACACGATAAACTATTCGCTAAAAACTGGCATTTCTTGAGAGAATTCGAAAATTAACTGATCATTAACAAGAATAAAAGAAAGTAACGAAAAAAATCATTAAAAATAATTTTGGTCAGAAACGATACTTAGAAGTAATTATAAATGATTACATTGCTGAAACAACTTTTCTCCATCCACTGGAATTTAGCAACAACTAACCATTATGTTTCTAAAACCGTTTCATAAGTTCCATTTAAGAATTGTAGTCCTAAACGAGGCGTTTTGTTTGCAGTAGTATAAGTATGTTAAATTTACACACTTATACGGTTAGTGGTTACATCATGGCAACAATTCAATAAATTGCTGGCAATGCCTAAGTGAATCGGTCAATCCAGTAAAATATTTACCGACAGCCCACATTCCCGTTACTGCATCATTACCTTCCACCGCTAGTTTCGATTTACTATTGCAATTTGTCGTTGCTCCTTAGTTCTCAAAATGTAATTACAGATATCCTGCGTGTTTAAATTACATTTGTGGTAAAAGTAATTTGTAAGATTTGCCTGGAATTATTACCACTTGAACTAACACATTGTCTATTAGCTTGCATTTAGAACACAAGTGTATACATTAAAATGCAACTGTTGTTTTCAGAGGGTGCAAATGATCCTTTTCCGAACCATCAGCTTAAAGTTGGCAGTGAACATATTCCATAATGGACTTTCTCAGTTTATGATACTTCATTCCATCTATTCAGGAATGTTGCTATCACTACTTTTCCTTTCACTATTCATCCGCCTCTTCCTATTACTGCCTATTCCTTCGGACAAACGAATCTCTATGCCAAACACTTTCGTAAGTCCAATCATTGTCTCCCTTCTGGACTCCACCAAAGTCCATTACTACCAGAGAATAATGATTTTTATTGCTATTAGATCCACCATGCTACATGAAATCCACCCCTAGCTAAATGCTGTTTTCACCTCTTTAAAGCCTTATCTATCTCCAGCGCTTCAGATGGCGCTGGATCTAAACTTCACATTTCGTGTAAATTGATTTTTCTGAAATACTACAAGAGCTAATTCTGTTTAATGACGTTTTGCTTTCCTCAGTAAATCGTTCGATAACTGCATCTTCTTTTTAGTCTATCCAGCTGGTTGTTTCCGCTGGATGATTCCAAAATCATTAGTTACTGGTAGGTTAAGTTTTCTTTCCTTCTCGTAGAGACTTTTTTCGGTTATCTCATAATTTAAAAATATCTTAACATTTTGTGATGCGATTTTAATTTACTCAAAATCCTTTTTTACCTCGTTTAAATTTCAGATCTCCTTCTACTTAAGATCGCTTGATAAAACCCCTGATAAGATTCTAGGTAACATAAAGTATATCGTACTTACATCGTTTTCCAATAATAGTTCAAATCTCTATCAACCTCTGGACTCTGAGGAGTTTGTCCTTATTACGTTTTAGCTTTCATGATTTCTTCCAGGTAGGAACGACCAAACTGATGAAGGAAATTGCTTAGTGATAGATAAGTTGTAGAGCAATGCCTGATAAGCTTCAGCAGCAATCAAACAACTAATTTATATTTAAGTAAAATTAGAAGTGATTAAGGCATTTAATGAAATCTTAGTTAAATTACTCAAAATAAATAGCACATTCCATTAAAAAATGCAATAAATTTGCGGGTCTACTTGAGTTACAAATTGGGCACATTTTGGAGCTATTTAAATTAAAATGTTCATTATTAAAGTAAAAAGATGGCGATTCAAAATTAGATAGATGAATTTGAGAAACCAATCTATGCTTTCTAATGGAACACCTAAATTCAAAGTACTCTTCCCCACCCTTTAGAGAGCTAAAATGTCTAAATTCCTGATTATAATTTGAATGGATGGCGCTATCGATATCAGAGGGCAACAAATGGTTACAAAATCTCTCATCAATATTGTTTAATCCAGTATTAGAAAGGCTGGAGTTTGACTCTAAAATATGTTCTTTAACCAATTGGCAATAACTTGTTCTTAAATTGGATATTCCAGTTATAATTTACATTATTATGATTGTAACTATCACTTACTTTTAATGCATTAAATACTATTTTGGTTGGTCGCCTAGTTCAAGCATATTTTGTATTTTAACGTACCAATTCTTTTCATTACTTCAAATTCTGGGTGAGAGAGACCAGTTTCCAAGCAAATTAATGGCGTTAGTTGGTTTAAATGATAAATATTTTTAACAAAATTGTTTAGAACTTTATCAAGATCACGACGGTACATGGGAGCCCAGACTTCAGAAAAAGTAGTACATAGATCCATACATTAGATTACTCTGGAATATTGAGAGGGATGATGGGGTTAATCTTTTTCTAAGGTGACAACCAAGTGTCTGCCTACTCATACTGAGATAATAATTACTTATGTGAGCAATAGTCTAGAGGTGAAGAAGTCAACGGAGCGAAGTGCCACTTTGCTGAGTAAATTTTGAGTTCTTTAGCAATGATTTCGCGCAAAAATATTTTCAAGGAAATGTTATTACGTAAACTGCTGTATGTAAAGTCATGTAAGTGTTCGCAGCACATTTCTCTTGTTAAACAGACTTTTGGATAATTTAAAAGAAAAATTGAAATCTTTCCTTAAAAAAAGGAAAGCCCTTTGGTCACTAAACTGCTAATAAACACACCTGTAAAGGTCACTTTCACTAGAAAATAGCCAACTTGTGCATCTCATTACCAAATCACTCTCACCATTAAACTTCAAATGTAATGAACTTTGCTCACGGTTCGGGCCATTGACCGCAGATTTTCTGTCATTTAAACTATTATTAAAAAAAAATATCTTGCTTAATGTTTGCAATTTACTTTCCCAGTCGCTAAAGTAATAATTTTATGTCCTTTGACCGGTGATGAGTGGTAATCCACAATTTTTCACGAAAGAACACATTTTTTTTTTATACACGATAATCGTATAAATTTTTCTCTACTTTAAAAAACAGAAAAAACAGAAAATCTCCGGTAAACCACGTTCTGGCTACCTTGATATGTTCGACGCACTGCCTACTGAAAAATCCTCCATCGAAGATGTACGCATCTTCACAAAACAAAAAATTATATAAATCTGATTTTCAGAAAGTGAAGTCAAGAATTAAAATTATAGTTTTGATGTTATTTTGTTTCTCAGTTGCAGGAAAGCGATTAGTTGTGTGGTTAGTGCATAAGCCACCCGCTCGGAGATCTAATCTTTGGATTATTTTCTTCCAAGGTGAGCCTCCCACATTGTCTTTAAGAAAGAACACTTTCCAGAGATGGAAGGTGCACTGAAAAACGCTCTCCAATGACATCAGATGTTGGCGCAGAAATTTATTAAATAATAATAAAAACTGCATTTTATTGTCTCTTACTTCTCTTAAAAGGAAATTATTGCAATCGCCTAGATATTCAATTTTGAGCTCATACTTGAAATATCCAATTTGTGGTCCCGTGAGGGGAAAGAAAAGTATTTTTTACAAATTAGTTTGGTCAAAATTAGTCAAAATCTGAAGTAGCACTTTGTTGTACACATTTCTCAAAACAACTTCCACATATTTCTTATAAACTAGGAGTGCCTCTACTAAAGATGTAGATTTTTAACTTTTATATGAAACAATTAGAGGTTGATACTCTGAAATCTTTACTTTCTTTGACTGTTCACTTTCTTTGCAGTCGCAGACGACAGGCAATGTTATAGCCTAGAGATCACTTAAGAGGTGCCATATTTCCTGCAGCTATTAAATTCTAATATTGCGATGATTTAATGCTTTCCATGAGAATTCCAACAGAACATTGCTACTGATCATCCTTTTATCACTGTTTATTGAAATATTGTTGCCAAAGAATCCTATTCAGTATTGTTTGCGGTGAATCCGCCATATGCGTTTCCCTTTCATCCATCACGTCGTAGTGGCTACTTGGAAGTAGATGAGTAATGTGTTTTTAGAAAAGTGAAAGCGTTAATATGAATCAGGTAAGGTAGTTTCTTAGCTCGTAGTTTTGTATCAGCTAAAAGCATGTCACTTTGTAGTGATTGTAAAGTTATTTTATTGGCATTCCTTTTTTTAAAAAATATTACTTATTTATTTAAATAGTTTATTTTATTCACACTCAGTATATTTAGGTTAAATTTTTAATCATATTCTAAGCGAATCAATTTATGTCAAAATCAATAATTACTCAAGAATTACTTCTAAAAATAGGTGTAAGTAGTAGAAGATTCAAGAATGATGGTGATGAATGACGGAGAATCTAACTGTACAGCCCATCAATAAGTATTTTATTTTTTCATTTGTGTGGTTTTGAGTTTGTTTGCATATTTACCATTGTTTTCTGTTGGTAAGCAAATGCTCACCCGATCATATCTATATTGAGAATAATTTGTTATGAGGATCGTGAGGTTTGCTGGAAGAAAAGTGACAGAGCGTTTCATACCGCATTAGCTTTATATTTTGGATTTTTAACTGACAACTGTAATTTTGTTTATGAATTTAGCTAATCTTTTCATTCCATTATGATTAAAAAAAAAAAGAAATTCACTTTAACAAAAACATTTCAGTATTCTAAATTATAATATACTGTATATTAAAGACAGGTTTGATAGTGAATTGCGTTCAAGATCGAAAAAGGAGAAAGCACTAGTAATCCAAATTTCTAAGAAATGTGCAATTTATAAGAAACGTTACAAAATATATTGTTGAAAGTTGTTAGATCTGGTTATTATATCAGACAAACTTCAGATGTTACCGCATCATATACAAGGTCCAATTGCAACAGAAAATTACTAGTTGTCTAGTATTTTTTTATATAGTTAAGAAAAAAAATAAATGACAATTTTACAGATTATAAAATACAAAACATTAATGGTCCTGTCGGCCTTGACATTGGTTTGTTCCAGTATATTTAGGGTAAGTGCTTTGTCCAGCAACAGAAACGACGTAATAATATTGCCAACATCTTGAACGTAACAGGTTTGTTTTTTATAAAATGCAGGAACTAGATTGAGAATTTAATTCGTCAATTTGGAAACCACTATCGGAACAAAAGCCATTACAAATTTTACAGGTTAATGCAAGTTTTATGTATAATTTTTAAAATCAGAGTTTGAAATGGAAATAAATTGTTCTATTGTCTTTAATTTTCAATGTCACGAATTTGTGTTATGTCAGCCTGAATTCCTATGTTTGTCAGTAATCCCTTTTACAATATCTTCAGTTCTTTTCTCATTAAAGTGGCATTTAGGAAATTTAGTTCCGAAATAACATAACTTCCTGCACAAATACTCTCTGTAAGGTGTACAGTGAGTTCTTTTAGGTATTCAAAAGGTTGGTAGCTTTCTTTTTATTTCATTTTATCTATTAACACTATCCAGTAGGACAGATGTATTAGGGTTGATCGTTAAAAAGTATAAGAAAAGCGTAACGTTGAAAAACACCCAACTTTGACAATTTTTCTCTCATTTTCTATGAAAGATAAAATTCCCAAATTTTCTTTATATTATAGTTCAAATCCACCTTTATAACTGTAATTTTTTTGGCTTTATTTTAAATTTTAGGCGCGTTCACGACACAAATTGGTATTTGGACGTTAAGCCCCACCTGAAAAAATGGGCGATTTCTTGACATTACTTTATATTCCTTCATCCAAAATCATCTGCTGAAACTCCTTACCCCTCTAAGTAATCACCATGAACCATTCAGCCGCAAACATCCTTCCATTCCTTTCAGGCATAAATGTCCTAAACATAATCCACTTCAATGCGCCCACAAGCAGCAGGTTTCTTTCTTTTTCTTTGCATTTTCATGACGTGTGTGATACAAGTTTCAGTCCATTGGTTTCTTATTATCTTATGATTGATATGCAAACCTTTGTAAAGTAATCTCGGACATGAAGGATTTTCTGACATTTCCATTTTATAGCATTATTTCAACTACATCAAAAACAGAAACAATCTCGAAGTCAGAGTATTTGAAACCAACACACGTATTTGTTTATTATTCACTTCCACCTCTAGAAGAATAGATAAGTCTAGCTGAGATTGTATCAACAATTAAATAAAGAAGTAAGTGCAGTGGCGTTGAGCTCTTCGCCGCACAAATCACTGGAAAAAGAGCCCACTATGGAACTTGCTGCAGCAATTCACTCGTCGTGCACTCATGCCACCCACCAATGTTAAGCAAGTCAATTTGTTAAAATTAAAAAGTTATAATTGAAATTAGTTACCCTTAGTCTTTTTTGCCTTTTGTATTGTAGTCTAACGCCAGAAGGTAGATACTTTATGGGAACATCCTAGCTGCTTAATTAACCATTTATTTTAAATACAAGTATAAAAAAATCAACGGTTAAGGAGATTGTAGAGATAATGATCATTACACTATTGCCTTAAATCTTCAACTTTAAGCATTTAATACTTACCTTAGGAAGTTGGTGCCTCAGCATCCTCCAACAATCCACCAGATTCTAATCAAGTAAGTAGCTTCACATAAATAGAAAATAACAAATAAATTAATCAAAATCGAAAACTTGTGATCTCAAATTTTTTCATAACATCTACATTTCTTACAGTACAAGCTTTCCAGAAAAATTAATTTTTATGAGTTAACGAATAGTAATAATAAAGGCCTAAAATCCTAATAAGACTATGATGCATATGATGTTTTAAAGAGGAACTTGCTATTCACTTGGTTGGCTAAAATATTTCCTGAACTAAAGACTATTGTATAAGTTTAATTTTATTCAGTAAAAATAAAAGTATAAAATAAAGGACAAAATAAGGAAACGAAAATAGTTTATTGTACGGATAAGGTATGGACTGCAAAGATTTGGGAGAGAATTGGGGATTCCACTTTTTCCCTTTTTTGGGCCACGAGCTTCTAAGGCTATTACCAAATTGTTCATTTACGTTTCTTAAACCATGAAAGAGAATGGCTTTTTTATCGATTACTATTGTGCTAAAAAATCATAAGGAACTACAGAATGAAAGAAAATGAAAGTAATGAACTCTTTCTAAACTACATTGCACTATCAACAGTAATATGCTCTAATTTAATTTAAAAAACAATCTGAAAGCAATATAAAATAATAATAATAATAACAATAACCATTGATTACCAAGAACAATAGTAGCAGGAAAAATAAAGATTATTTTGACTTCCAATACCAAATATAACAGATGTGGCTCACGCCAAAAAGCTAATACTATTTCTTTTAGAAAAACTGAAATTAATTAATTTTAAGAGAACTAAAGTTTAATTAATTTAATAGGTGAAGGCGGATTCATAATTTAAATTCTGAGTCCAGCAATTTTCTAAAATTCCAACACCTCTAGAATTCCGTACTAATCTTAGCCATAACTTCACATTAAATCGTTGTCTATTGTTCTGGGTTAAAGATAATCTTCCTCTAATACCAGCCTCTAACAGAATCGGACATTCAGCGAGGAAATGGCATGTATTTTTATTACCCAAGGTGCAAAGCGATCATCCTTCTCCTGCTGGGCTTCCTCTTATGATTCAAATTAAAAGGTTCCCATCTTCGTTTGATGACCTAATGAATTAGATAGATTCGCAATATTATTCTTCAGTTTATTTAATGGATTTCCGGGTGTTATTTTCAGTTTAAGGGATTTATAGAGGGTATACCTTGCAGTCCACGAATCACTTTGCTCAAACTCTACTTTTAGGCCTGATTTTACTTCCTTTAGCATTTTATTTCCTGTTATTATTGCAAATGTTTTATGGGAAAATAATTTGTTACATTTCTTTATTGGTTTTCATACATTTAGTGCCTTGATCAAACGATCATCAGGCGAGTTCCGCACTTTTATCATTCAAATTAAACGATTATTTGCATTAAAATATAAATTCTTACAACTTTATTGATAATTTGGTAATTATATTACAACACAAAACAATCAAAATAACTATTATCTTATAAGCAAACCACTCCACTACATGCGTAAATATATTTGTAAACTGATAATTCCAGTGTAATTCCTCCCAGCAACTATTGTTGGAAAATAATGCATAATACTCGTAGAACTAATATAAGCAATATAATTCTTTCTAGAGGGCAATTTCGCTGATCTTACCTTGTCTAAATTTATAAGCATATTTTACAAATGATGCGAGCGCAGACCAGTCAGTGCCATTAATTAATTCTAAGCATTGTTCGCCTGTGATGATCACATCCCCAAAGCTGCCTTTACTCCGCCAACCCAGCGCGTTCTGTTAAAAAATGGTGTAGGTCCTCAGTGGTGCATTTTATTTCCTTATACTACGGTAATCAGTATTACTCTCATTTTTTTTTTTTTAATATATGTAATCGGAATCATTGGAGCCTTTAACCGGAAGAAAAAAATCGGAGGATGTATTGCTGGGTTCGAACCCGGGATCTCCGCTCTAGCATCCAGTGTTCTATTTACTGGGCTAATCCCTACCCCTCCAAATTCGTTGTATTTCCAGATTTCTTTTCTTCCTTTGTTTGTGTTCAGTATATTTTACAGAATAGTCAAATAAAAGATTGAGTGATAAATAAAAATCAAATTTTATAAACAGAATTTCGTAAGAAAAACGAGAAAAATTATCGAGTAAGATTGGATAATTGCAACCAAGGTAAAAGCTGCAGCTATTTTACTTAGGTCAGGTGTAATTAATCAAGGAATTCCCGTGAAACCGAACCAACGATTCACACGTAGACTTCACTGAAATAATTTTTGTCAAGTGAACTAAATTGCCTATTTACTAAGGGGAGCCTAGCTAACAATTTAGAGCAAAGGGGATGAAAGATCATACAATTAAGAAGAAGAGTCAACATTAGCAGTGCTTATATGTTTTCAGAAGGAGATGGCATCGAATCGGAAATGTAGTTATTAGAACGAATTAAAGAAAAATAGTTTACAATTACCTCACAGAAGCGGCTAACCTGCTGCAAGTGAGAGTTAGCTCACATTTCTTATAATACAGTTTGTGCCCTTGAGGTCACATCCTAACTTTCTAACACACGTACCTCAGGCGAAAATAATCTTATCTCATTCGTCCAATTAAACCGTATGCCTTTAGATCTCTCCGTCAGAAGTGCAGCGACTCAATTTTCATTTATTCTTTGATTAATTCAAGCCATGTTCATTACCACGAAACATTATTTCCGGAATTTATTGGTTTTATAATATGCAATTTACTTCCGCTAATTCATCACTTATTTGCTAATCGGACTTTAAATTTGTTCGGTAAGATGCAAACATTTAATGTAATAGTTCCTTTCTCAAATAACCGATCCTTGAGCTACCATTCAGAGGTTCCCGGTAACACTGTTGCATTTCTTACTTTCTATCAAATTAAAATTTTAAATGATACCTGTAATATATCCGACATATGTATGTTGCCTCCATTAATATGTGCTTCTACAATATTCATTGTGACATCATTCGAGAAAAATTTACACATTAATCACATTTCCCCTTAGATCCGTTTTAGATTTTATCTAATCGTTGCTAGATGCAACACTTAAGAAGCCGTCCCTCTTCCATCCTTCCTAGTAAACTAAATTCGAACAGAGATTCGTACGAGTTGGGTGGCCTCAGTGGATGTAAATTATGAGTTTCCTCTGCTATGTTCCTAATTTCTCAACTTTCTTTCCTTTCATGAGGTTGTACTCAAATAACAAATATTTTCTCCATCCAATAATATCTTTCCTGAGATTCCGTTTCCTATTTGATCTTCCTTGACTTCATTTTCCAACTTATTGCAGGGTATTCCAGCCCTTCTTTCCAGTTCCTACTACTTTTAAATTTCTTGTAGATGACCTCCTCTTCACTTGACTCGTATCAATCTCCTTGATTTAGCGAATGCTGATATTTCTAGCACTTTCCAGCCTAGAATTTCAGGAGAGTGTTTCCTGAATTCCATTTCGACGTCAAAGAACTTACTTTCTAACTTCTTATTCACTTTTTCAGTTAATGAGTTGTAAGTTATTTAATCTAAAATTGCCTTGTAAATATTACTTTTACTTTGTTACAAAATGTATGATGCCATTAATTTTGTCTGTGTTCTTCGATGTTTATATCATCAAAACTGTTAAGTTTAAGAGTACTAATCGCAGAATCATTGCTATTTTTACTTGTACTTTCCGAACGTCAAAAAGTAAACACTCTTTAGGCTAAACCAAATGTTTGCCTTTAGTTAGAAAAAAAGGAAGTACGAGAAGTTATGTTGGTGAAATGAAGATGATTGGGGACTTTCCTTTGAGTTTTAATTTATTTATATTTATTCATATTCGTATCTTATTTGTTGATATCCAGGTTTTCTTTTTATTATTATTATGTAAATGAATAAAGCCATACACCTGAGCTGTTTGCACAACAATAACTGAGGTAAAGTGTAATTTGTGTTTACCCAAATATTTAGAAACGTAAACAAGAGTAAGAACAATATATCTTGCTATTTAGCTATTGGAGGATCAACATAAAAGTAATACTTCGCAGCAAGAAAAAGGATCTTACTAAACAAGGTTCATGTAGATTCAGAAGAATAATATGTTTTGAAAAATATAAATTCATATGAATGGTAATGATGTTTTTTGATATACCATTACTGTCTGAGGTGTACTGGGTAATCCCAAAACAAATTTTGCGAAACGTTTTGGTTGATATCCAAACTGGTTATCGTTGGGATTTCGATAAAATCCGGATACGCCAGTTCGCAAAACGTTTCTAAATCTTTTACTTACTCAAAATGGGCATTACATTCTTTTTGTTAAGAATCAAGGCTAAGATGGAGGAAACATTATGTCAGATGCTAGGCTCTCCTATAAACAAAATTATATCTAGCACAAAAAATCTTAAAAACAATGAAATAGTTGTTTAGGAGTCAGAACACGAGATTTTCTGATCATTTTATTAGATGATTCTCCATTTCTCTCTGATCGATCTTCACAGGTTTCTACCCAACAATTCATGCTTGAGTTTTCTACTAATCGATTCTAGTTTTTTCCAATCTGAAGACGTTTCGTTGGTCACCATTTACATCTAGAAATCGAATGACAGTTCATTCATTAAATCAGTTCACGCGCTACGTCGTTTAGAAAACAACTACAAGAACAATTTTTTTTGAAAACACCGTTTTTTGCCCATTGTTTGCAACTTTTGTTTTCGAAATCTATTTGATCTGCGTTAATGCAAAAAATTACTCGTATAAACGAGGATATATTCTTTATTTTAAGGAAAATTGAGAATTTTTACTTTTGTAAGAAAATGTAAAAAAATTTGCGAGAAAATGAAAAAGTTTTATGTTTTTCAACATTGCAATTTTTCAAACGGTTTTTTGACGATCAGCCCTTATACTGATCTACCACACAGTATTGTTACAAATGAAAACACTTTATTTAAAAAAAAAAGAAAAAAAAATCTGAAATTTTATGTACAGGGTGATCCATTTAAAACGCACCAATCGCTAATAACGTTTTAGCGATTAGAGTTTTAGAATTTTCGAAAAAACTCATGAAGTAAACTATATGTTGTTTTTTTTTTGGTCTAGTTTTCAAATTTTTCACCCCCGTTGCTGTATCTTCAATTTTGGCGGAGTTACGGCCAAAAACCCGATTGGGGTTTCTTAAGGACCACTGGTTTTGACAATGATTATGAAAACTACATAAAAAAACTGTGAAAACTGACGTTAATCTCGTTTTGATATCTCTAATATATGTTGAGATATTTAAGATAAAGTTACAATTTTAACAATTCGTGAACGGTTTTCGATATTAATTTTCCACCAGAAATACACGTTTTGGGAGGTCCTCTGACTGCGAAAAATATTATTTGAGACTCAAAGAACAAAAATAATAAGAATTGAAGATTTACAAAAATGTAGTGTAATGTAATGGTTACGGGTGAGACAGAATAATTTTGTTTGAATAGATAAAATTGTAACTTTGATCTTAAATATCTCAACCAATATTAGGGATATCGAAACGGAGTTAACATCATTTATCACATTTTTTTTATGTGGTTTTCATAATCATTGTCAAAACCGGTGGTCCTTATGAAACCCCAATCGGGTTTTTGACCGTAACACCGCAAAACATGAAGATACAGCATCAGGGGTGGAAAATTTGAAAACTAGACCTAAAAAACATAGTTTATTTAATATATTTTTCCGGATTTCCGCTTTCCTAAAAAGTTATTAGCGATTGGTGCGTTTTAAATGGATCACCCTATATTATAATATATATTCCAATAAAATTTATTTGGCCCCTTCTTTTCAGTACTATTTGACACTAGTACTGAACGGATTCATTGGTCATACAAAATATTATAACCTTAAATATAATTAGAAAATGTTATATTGGAGTTTATTAAACCAGAGCAAGATTACTCGGTTAGATTTCCGTAATCGAAAGCAACTCTAAAGGTTTTCTTAAAAATTTGGTTACTACACATATTGGTTACTCCCTAATTAATGTATTTCTAATGTCACTTGACAAGGTTTAAATAATATATTTCTCTTTAATGTCAATAAAGATTTAAGGGAGTTGAACGTTATGAACTTTGAATGTCTCCAGAATATTTGGAAAGGGGGGTAGACCTTTTTAAAGCGATAAGAAATCAAAAATTCGGAGTTTGAAAAAATATTGTTTAAGAACTTTGAGAAAAGAAGTAGAGCAGTTAAGAATAAAGTAATAATGTCATTTTTCATACCAGATTGTTTTTTAAAGAAAAGTGGTCAGCCATTACTTTAGTCAAGTTCTAGTCAGAGATTAAAGTGCGACTCACGCTAGAGTTTTTAATAATTTTCTACTTAGGCCATAACTTAGATCACAAAGATTAGGAATGTTTCCGCAAACACTTTTTAACATCATTCCGATGAGTTAGTAATGTTACGCAAAATACCGAACCAACTTAGTTATGTATTATAACTTTGGTATTTGATGATTATGTCGGCAGCGTTGAAATATGTTACTGTGTTTCTTTTTTATTGGTAACCAACATGGCTTTCCATGGTTCATTCCGATCGTTTCCTTGCAAAAATGGATCAGAACAGATTTTTGCTTTTCATTACAGCATATTTTTCTTTTAAAAAAAATAGCACATCATGCACTATTTATTAGTATTCTTATTCACAAATCTGTTGCTTACGATCAGTTATAAATTGAATCAGGAAATGATTCTCAGTCTCTTTCATTCTCTCAAAAACTTTCTCCTCTTTCAGCTTCTAATTTATTCATAATCGTAAAATGTAATTAGTTATCCCCTCTCAGGATGCCTGAAACGAATTTTCCAACACAACTTATTCAATTTTTGCAGATTATTTAAAAAAGTTTATTATTATTCACTAATAATTCTACTTTTTCTTAAGCTACCATCTAGAGTTTGCGGATAAATCTGTTGCATTCCATGGTTTCCTTCAAATGAAAATTTAAAATGATCCCTACATATCTGATATATTGAATTTTACATCTACAATATTTACTACGACCGAATTTGGGAAAAATAAAATAAAATGGAGCCTAACGTTGAAACACATTTTGAAGCACATCCAATCGAAATATAAAGTTCAACTACACGATTTTTCTTGGCTGAGATATTTTTTAGAATATACTACACACCACATCTATACATATATTTGCTAAAAACCAATTTTTCGGACTCAGGAAACCGCAAATTGAATATTTCAAATGAAAACTCGAAATCTGAAATTTGCCATAATGTAATGCTTTCTTCGCCAAGCAAGAGAACACAGCGGTTATATTTTGACCATTATTTCTTCTTCTGATTCTTGCTGAACAATAGAAGAACACCAATTAAACTTCAATAAATAGAACATTTTATTTACAAAAAAAAAAAAAAATGAAGTTTGTCGTAGTAAATTTGCCGAACTAATGTGCCAATATCTGAAAGAGTTTTTGTAACCTACCACCAGCAGGCAAGTATCCAAATTGTCCAGAAATCATTAGACGCCATCGCACGGTTAGTCCTTGACCCTAATTCTTTAGAAGTATGCCTGGAGGTAATAATGATAGCCAGCGACAGTTGGAAGAGCCAGCACTTTCACTCTTCTGTCTACATTCCATCCACTAGTTCTTAAATAGACCTTCCGTAAAAATTTTATTGATGTCTCTGCAGGCTAATTTTACTCGGAATACTTTTTTAGACTAAATTCTTTATTTCAAAAGCAATCTTTCTTTTTTAAGCGGAAAACTGATGCTTTTTATGGATTCCTGCTTTTGAAATAAAGGATCTGGTCAAAAAAAAAAGTGTTCCGAGTAAAATCATCCCTTGTATTAGTCTGCAGATATCAATAGAATTTACGGGAGGTCTATTAAAGAACTAGAGGTTGGAGTAGTGTTTACTATTAGGAGCTCCTAGGAGAAGAAAATCTGAGGGCTAGAAACTGGATTCGAACCCGGGATCTTTGCGTCAGAATCCAGTGCGTTAACCTTTTGTGCTGATCCCTTCTATTTTTACTATCATCATACCGCCCGGGTCGCCCTTCCACGTCCAAAACGGATGAAAATATCGATTATAATTAATCAACATTACTACCGTGAGGTGCTTGCTCAACTCCGTGAAAGAGTAAGGAAAAAACGACCCGATTTGTGGAAGAACAAGTCATGGGTTCTCCATCAAGACAACGCGCCGGCTCACCCTGCATTGTCTGTCAAGACGTTTCTAGCCAAGTACAACATTCCAGTTTCAGGCCATCCGCCTTATTCGCCTGACCTGGCCCCATGTGACTTTTATCTGTTCCCCCAAAGTCAAATCTGCAATAAAAGGAACACGATTTCAGTCTGTTGAAGCTGTGAAAGAAAAAGCGGCACGCGTCATGCAGGAGCTCACAGAAAAAGACTTCCAGCAATGTTTCGAACAATGGTAAATTCGCATGGAGCGTTGTAGTGATAGGGGCTGGGTGTATATTGAAGGTGATTATAACTAAATATGTATAAATTTAAAATAAAATGTTTTACAGCAATAGTCTCGTAATTTAATAGCCACACCTCGTATTTAATTATTTCTACCACTTTTCATGGGAAAAGCTGTAAAATTTCCACTTGTGAAAGAATAATTTCAGATTAATAAATTTTATTAAAAAGTAAGTACGGTAAAAGCTCTGTATTCGCGGGGTATATGTTCCATAAATATGCCGCGAATACAGAAACCGTGAATACGGAATGGTAATTTATATGGGATTATAGGGGATACGTTCCTAGCTGACAAAATAAAAAAAAACTAATATATAAAAAAATCAATTTAATTGAAGTTTATGAACATTTTGATTAATTATCTTAAGGCTTAGGCAATGGTTTGAAGAATTTTGTAATTTTCTCTTGCTTGGCAGTTTTTAAAAGCTTTTGTTTGCAGTCAAAGTTTGAACTTGCCACTACAACTACCATCAGGTTCTTTAAAATGAGCGTAAAGATACTTTGCCTTCTCCCGGACCATTGGACCACTCAGGGGCACCTTTTTTTTGGATGCGGTCTTCGATCCATAATGACAACGCCACTTCCATTTTTTCTATTGCTGGATCACGAACAATTGCTTTCATTCTGTGCGTTTACATTCTCAAAAACACCGATCGCGGCGAAGGCGGCTTATGTCAAAGTCCTCGGCGATATCATTTAACAACATACTTTAGGCAAAGTTGTAATACTAAGATCTATTTTACTTTTTTTATTAGTCCATTTGACGGCATTTACAAAGGATATTGGGTTGGATACCTATTGGAATCCTTTTATTATCATAGTGTACTTCCGCGAATATCCGCGAATATAGGAATTGGGTCGCATTTTTTTAATCCGCGAATAGTGAAAACGCGAATGAAGGAAGCGCGAATAAGGAGCTTTTACTGTATACATTTTTGGTACGTGAAAGTTCAACAAATTTTAAGCCTTATAAATGATTTGCGCGTAAATATTATTAGAAACACCGAAATATCTATCCATGTGAATTTCATCAAGTTTATCGGTAATAAAATTATGCAGTTTTAATAAATAATGTTTTAGATAATGAGAAGAAATTGATAAATTATTAATTAAAAGAACAGTAGGTCAATGAGGCCCAACAGGCGTCCAGACAAGCTGCCATATAAGCATATAAAACCTGTAGAAGATAAACAAGAACAGGAAAGAGATGCGGAGAAGACGACCTTGGCGGACTATCGCTGAGGAAACTCTTTACGTCACAGGTAACTAACCTGCGGTCACTTCCTCACCACGTTCTTCTCTCTGTTAGTGTAGATGTTTTCTAAGTTTAGACTGCGTTCTTTTTTTGGATGTTAGTGTGACCGATTCACTTTTTTCTGATTATTTAAGAATTCTAGTCGTAGAAGACTCAATTCTATAATTATCAGAATGTTTTCTAATCTTATAATAGCGATATAATAGACTTGAAAATAAAAGGTTTATGCACATTATATGGCAGATCCTAGTAATTTCATAACAGAAATGAAATTGAAACTTTAGTAATACTTTGTGTGAGAACGTTCCAGCTAGTTTTACTTGGCCCAATTGAAAGTGACATTAACAGTGCACTAGCGATCTGCAGACAATGGTCTCACAGTGCAAGCACTGGAGCACTGTGAAGAACAGCAGGTTCTGGATTCAAACTCTGCCACAAGCTCATGTGGGAAGACTCTGTTCAGCCGAGATGGTCACAACCATCCACCTTGACTGCTGATAAATTCCACATATTGCGCACCTATATGGCCAAAACAAAGGTGCTTGCGTCTATTCTCTGCTATGGTAGCAACAATATGATTGTCCGGTAATTGTTACTTATCGCAATGCGTATATGGACAGATTTATTTTTGCTTTGTTAGCTTCGACTGCCCGGTGCGTGGTGCCAGTATCTTCTTACAGCAGCTCCATTTTTTTCACCGGCTATGACTTCCAGGCAAAACTGTCATGGTACTCCTCGTTTACAACTTTGTGGCGAATTAAATAATACGTTTATTAAACGGTTGGCAGCTCCCCTCACAGGTTAAACTTATTATTACTATTGCCATTTTTTATCATGCAAGTAATTTTATTTTTTTTGCATTCAATTCTCACATAATAATTGTTTTTATCTTCACGAATAACGAATAAAGTGCGTATCATTCAACCAAACGCATGCTGTTAAAAAATAGTTTACGAAAAAAAAAATAATTACATAATAACAGAGTTTGGTTAAATAAAGAGAAAAAGTGAGTCACAGAAACAGATCTAATGTTTAGACACTGTGCACTGCTGCCACACATGCTCAAGTGGTCCACTGCCACCAGAATTTATACAAAAAAAATCTCATGTAAGAGAGTGCTTCCACACTGATTCGCTTTCACTTTTACAAAGAATTTTTTTATTATTATTATTATTATTATTATTACGTATTCTTGTTGTTGACGTGTTTACATAAATAAATATCTTTAGAAAACAAAATAACTTCGCAAAATTTGCGATCCAAAAAAAAAGTTGAATTATTTTTAACAAAAATTATAAAATAAAACGGAATCTTTGCTGTTATTTGCGCAGGTAAAACTTTTATACTAATTCCTTAAATAAACGAAATCAAGGAATGTATTTTTTACCATTACCTTGAAAAGAATTTGGAATACTCAAAATGTAGTCATTTGTTGGGCTTTAAATTATGAGGTGAAGGTTGTTCACCGCAGAAAAAGTAGCAGTAAGATTTTTTTTAAAAAAAGCTATTAAAGTATCGAATTCTGTAAATCCCAAAGACAGTTATGATTGAAATGTACCTAAAAGGAAGACTAACCTTGGCTTAGCAACTCAAAGGGCCCGATCTAGATCACTAGAGGGTCGTATTCAAATATCTAATGGACCAGCACACTCTCCAAATCCTCGAATCAAATTCCCCTTTTCCAAAGGAAGGAACGATCTAACAGTTGGTCTGAACACTTCGAGGCGATTGATCCCAAGCAAGCAGGTAAAATTGTTAAGAGGGTTGAAGTCTATGTTCCACAGAATTTATGCAAAGAAGAATACATGTGGATGCCATAACCATTTTGAGGGAAGTTGGCCGCAGGAATTTGATATATCTGTCCAATTCACTTTCACTTCACTTATCAGCGGGTGTTGGCGCGTGTAAATACTTTTTATTTGTTAGAGAAAATGTTAATAATGAAGTATGTGCTTCAGTCCCGGTCCACGTAATTTGATAGTTCAGCCCTGCCTAAAAAACTTTATTTTGAGGTAGTGTTTTGCTGTTGGAATGAAATAACTTTAATAAAACTGGAAGATTACTTTACTGAAAGGTGAAGATAATCAATTCTAGCGTTTGGATGGATCTTTCAGTTAACTCTGTTTGCAACTGGTAAATTTTCTGCTTGTCCCTTGCATCAATTTGTATGACCCCACAGGAGGGAGCAGATAGCTGCTTCCAGGGAAGGGACGACTCCAGATCCTGGGCGCTGAGGTTGGCGGAGTCTGCGGACTTCCAAGATCAACACTCGTCTTTGGCCATTGCTTCGCCTAGAGTGGAGGTCGAGTGACAACCCTAGTCACAAGCGGCTTAGGATGACTATATCACTGTGGGACCTGTGGGTGAGGATGATATCGGTGGGATGCGATGTAATCGTAGGGACTGAGACATCCACTGCTGCCATGGTCCACCATGGTACCCCTGAGCAGCTTAAGGTTAACTTAGGGATCAGAAGTTAGTGATACTAGGGGTTGAGAAATCATTAATGCCCTTGTAGAATGACCTTATCCTTCTGAATGATGGTAGCAAGACCTTTCTCTCATCATCATTTGGATCAATGTTGGCAATAAATTTGAAAGCAACACGTGCAACTCTGGCCACAAGATTTCAGTGGTGGCCAGAAGAATGCCATAAAGTAGTAAATAAACGTCGAAGGGCAATAAGACAATTTAAGCGAAACGGAATGAGAGAAAACTATCTACAATATAAAAGGGCAAATACCAGAGTAAGTCTGTGACGAAAGAACACTGTCCGGAGGCCGGCAGTGCACTGAAAAAGCTCCGGGGCCAATATCCTGAGATGTTGACGCGCCTTAAATCATTAAAAAAAAAGCGAAGCAAGAAGAATAATAAAATTGAGTAAAAAGAAACCTTGGCAAAATTATGTATCCTCGCTGAATATGAATTCGTCACTTAGTCACTTAGTCTGGCATAAGATTAATAGAATAAATAGACGCGATGGAATAAGCTTAATATCAGGCCTAGAGAAAGATGGACATCTCTATACAGAACAATTAGAAATTGCTGAATGCCTGGCATCATATAGCAGAATATACTTCAGAAAAAGCTACATTTATGAATCCTGGCAGAGAATGAGTGGTCCTTGGTGACGAACAATAAGCTTAGGAAGATTAAAACTGTCGTCAAAGTTTGGGACTCTTCATGGCGGGATAATCGCAGGGTTAGAGGTAATAGTCACTCGCCTAAGGATCGGCCACATCCGGTTAAAACACGTTTACTTTATGTGTCAGGAGAACCCTCCTACATGCAGTTCATGTAATGAACCCTTGACTGTACAACCATGTACTTGTGGAGTGTTCAGAATATGAACAATGCAGAATATGAACACTATATGAATCAAAGCAAATGACTATATTCAGGACTTGTGTGTTTGAGCGAAATGAAATTTGAGAATTTAACTGAAAAAAATAAATAAATAAATGAGGAAACTGAATCTACATTACAAAGTAGGATAACACGGTCTCAGGAGCCGGTGAGAGAATAAAAGATATGGAGTGGAGTTCAGCCAACCTCCGATAGAACGTATGAAGGCTGTTTTCCAAGCAAAAGTCCCAGATATCCTAGGGTATTTACTGGAAATAACTAGTGAACAACAGGATAGATAGTAAGAATTTTCTTGGTTAGGCTGCTACAAATGCCCGGGAAAAACTAGAGTTTTAAAAAATGCGGGACATAAAATGTTATCTAGTAGTTCAATAGTCGTTGGAGAAGGTGGATTGAGAGTGATTGTGGATATTTCGAAACCACGACTAAATGGACTAGACGATTTAAGGAAAGTTACTGAGGTCCAGCAAGGAAATAAGTTACTTTCATTTGACAGACTGAGCTCTGACGGGAAGAGAGGGTTCTTCAGTTAGTAGGAACTGTGATTGTCCTTAGTTTCTTTGATGTTGTTTATTGCCGTACAAAATCTAAGCAAGTAATTGCATAAATCTTCATGAATTCTAAATCATGACCTACGTACTACATAAGAATAGGTGTATACTCCTCTTTTTTGTATTTTTCAAGCAACCCAAGAAAAAGAGTCGAAAACCTGTAACAAAATTTCGATTGAAACTTGTCTTTAAAACTATGAAAAAGCATTCACCTTTGAAGGGAACAATGTTACATCATATTAGAACCATTAAATGTTCAAACCAGTGAAACGAAATCTGGGAATCTTACCATTCGAACAATAATTATTATTATTATTAGTTAATAAATGTAAACTAGTACATTTCCGAAACAAATTAACTTTTCATTTTCTACTGTGAGAAAATGTCGAATTTTACTCCAGTGTCACTAAGGACCGGAAATAATATTTAGTGACAAGTAGCAAAGACTCGTCACATTGAATTAATTTTCTAATTGTCAATGTTGTTTTCATTTATTAAATTAATTATCTCGAGGCAATATTTTGTTACACAAAAAATCTGATGTTAACTAACTGTAATTATAGTTGATAAATTATCTTAAAATTTCTAGTCTTTTCAAAGGGAGATGTTTCTGCCTTTGTTGTACAATAAAATCAAAGTCAAATATTTTACAGAATCAACAAACTTCATAAAAATCACTTTCTTAAAAATGTTTCTAATAAACGTGTGCAAAAAATTAAAAAAAATAATTGTGAATAAGTGTTAATCGCTTCAGTAAAATTTCACTTCTTGTTAATTAATCTCCTTAATAAAAACTTGCACTTTAAAAAGTTAAGTATAAGGGTTGATTAAACGCCAAAAGGTAAATAAATCAGCAAGTACCCATCATTTCATTAATACTTCCGCTCATAATTTTAGCCATTCAGAAACATTCGAAAAAGCATGATTTTTAATGGAATTATTATAACAATTGATATCATTTAAGTAATTTTACTGCATTAAATTAGCATTAATATTTTTTATAATTTATTAGATGTCACCCTAATGCTGGCCATTTTCATCTACAAAATATTTGTTCAAGTAGCACACCATTTTACTTAGATTGACTGTAATATCTATTTATCTATAATAATCAAACTATTGATTACAGGTGAAAAAGAAAACGTTATAAAAAATAATAAAAATCTGTGATGGATGCATTTTTAAAAAAGGTTTTTAAATTTTTTAGTATCATAATTTTTTTTTAATTTTATTTTAATTACGTTTTCTTTGTGCAGCTCAATACGCTTTCATAATTTGGATGCAAGCTAAACTGAAAATGAGCTGATTGAGACGGAAGATTTTAAATGATTCCGTAGAGTTTTCTTAAAAGTAATGTTACAATAGTTTGCCAAAAAAGGTGAAATGTGGCGATTAAAAGAATGTAAGTTTTTTTTTTTAGGTTTTTCGGCTTATGAGATAATATTGCGAATTTCCAATCTACTAGGAAATAAACTGGACGTAAGATTGCATTAAAGAGCTAGATAAACAAACGCTTTGCGAGATAGTAAATGCTATCGATTTTCAGTAAGAAAGTTGTCTTAATGACAAATTTCACATTCAATGGATCTAAACGGTTAGGAGGGAGTGATAGTTGCAATTTTGGTACCACCATATCCTCATGAGATCCAAAATGTCACTTAGGGTCATTCTTTATCTGATTCTGTCCACCTTCTATCTTTCAGTCTAAGAGGAGGAATTAATAATTTTTTAATTTTTTTGGTTCGATACGCTCGTGTGAGCATTCCTTGAACTCATGTGTGAAAAGTGCACTTCCCTTTCTTGTATAATAAATGACTATTGCGTACTGGAAGGAGGTACCTTAAAACTTGTATTTCTAGTGAAATCTCAACTCCTAGGATTGCACTTCTAGCTCTCGGTTGGAGCAAGAAAATTAAAATTATTTTTATTATTATTTTTAATTATTTTTAGTGCCATTAATTAGAATTGGAAAGCCCTTTCTAGTTGCTCTCATCGTTTGGATTAAGATTTAATAATTAGAATTTTGTCTAAGGATTCAGACATATTTATTTTAGGCTGTACTGAGCTCAGAAATCCAAGTTTAAAAAAAAAAAGGGATTTAAACTTTTCTGAAGTTAAAAGTTTTTTTTTTTTTTCACTTTATTTGCCATATTTACAACTGCAACAGATGTTGCACCATGTAAATTTGGTCGTACTTGTTAAGTTCACCTGAAATACTTGTAAGAGTAACCACCCATTGATGGAACTCTTTCTCAGTGGATTGCACTCACAACTGTTGGTCCCTAGGCTACTTCCGCTTCAAGCGACGAGGAGGATTGTCTGGAAGGTGAGGAGAGTTGTTACACAATAGGATTAGGATGGAGAGCAAGGAGGCTGTGAAAGTTGCGCTAGCGAGACTAGATCGGTTACAAAAGGGAATTGAAGGTCAGTGTGTATGGTAAGGTTAGAGATGTAGTATGGAGCATTCAGGATTTTCCGTAAGATTTTAGACTGTAGTGTCTGCAGGCGTTTGGAGTTAGAGGGTTTGGTTGAGCCCCACACTTCTGCTCCGTATGTCCATATGGGTCTTAACAGTGTCTTGTAAATTGTCAGTTTGTGATTCAAGTCGAATTTGGATCTGCGGTCAAGTAGTCTAGTAAGTAGCTTGTAGCGCCTGTTCACGTCTTGTCGTTTTAGTCGAGTATGTGGGTTCTACGTGAGTCTCTTGTCAATGTACAGTCCTAAGTATCGTACTACGTCAGCTGGAGGAATCGTTACACCATTCAGTTGAACTGGTGGACTCGCAGATTTTCTTAATGTAAAAGTAATGTGCACTGATTTTTGTTCATTTATTATTTATTTATTTTCCATTTTCGGAACCAGGTTTCGAGAAGCTTTAAGTGAGTTTGTATATTCTGACTGGCTTGGACCGGATCGGAGTGGGATGAAAGAATAGCAGCATCGTCAGCGAATGTTGAAACTATTGTATTTTGGTACAGAAGTAAGTTCCGCAGTGTATATTAGAAAAAGAAAAGGGCCTAGAATGCTTCCTTGAGGGACTCCAGCTTTTATGGGTATAAAGGGTGAAAGGCCCTTGACGAACGCGGCAGTACCGATCGGTTGAGTAAGATTTTAAGATCAGATAGTAGGTGAATGGAAGATGATTTTTAACTTTGTGCAGTAAGCCCGAGTGCCAGACCCGATCAAAGGCCTGAGCCACATCGAGAAAGACACCCGAGCGAAGTGAAAAGTTAACTTTATTAACTGAAATACAGAATTAAAATAATAATTCATCATGTAAGCAATTGACTAATGATAATGAACTAAAATAATAAAGTTTTATTAGAATGTTCTCAAGTTTTGAGTTGATTGAGTTGTAGTGAAATCCAGTTATCAGCAGTTCCAATAGAAAACAACTTAAAACTTAGATATTTTACGAAAACTAATCTAGAGTGCTACTCTAAACGATATGATAATTTCACCTACTGAAACTACCTCATTCTCTGATAGTTTGCCTTTTCTATTTGTGTGAAATGTACAATAAATAAAAGCGTACAATCTAAAATGCAATCTTAGTCCACTAAAAGATCTTGATTCTGGAGTTTTTATCTTTGAATAATCTCTGATAACTTCACAATAAGTCATAACATTGCGTAATTGATTCAACAAGCAGGAAAGAAGTTTATTTGATCAAACGATGGATATTTAACCTCATCGTCAATTTTGGAACATTATTCGTTTTTCTAAACCTAATCTTAAAATTACACAAAAAAATTCGAAGCAGCTTCCGCCCCCGTCCACGACATCTAATTGGTAGTTAGAATACACTCAGAATTAAGGGGGATAAAGAGTCTGCGCACCTAATTACAATATATTGCAAGTAACATAACCCTAACAAGTAATTAGAAATGATTCAGCGTTCTATCTGCTGACCTGATTATCCAAAGATCATATTTTTTATTTAAATAACTATTTATTTCAGTAAATTAGTTGTTTCAATAAATTTATTTGAAACAAAAACAATGGGGTCAACACAACTAAATGGCATTAAGAATTTACTACTTGCAATTCCATAATAGCAAACTTTATGTATCAAGTGATCTCTTTAATTTATTTAACAGACAAAATTGTAGAATTTATGTATCACTAAGATTACAAATTTATGCGGTGATCTTTTGAAAAGACCTCGGTCTGAGTGAATATGCTTTTTTTGCAGTCTTAAAGTGAAAGATAAATTACTGGCAGACCTTTCTCCTTATGCACCAATTTGTTGCGCCATCTATTACCACATGCAGAATGACTCATACAGTCTCAATTATTACAGCAAATATCATTTTTCACTCACCAATATGCAATCAAACATTTATAGATTTCATAAATCTAATCACTATTAATCTACTGTTGTTTAACATCAATACAAATCTTTAATCAAATTATATGACTTGAATTTTAACATTGCATGCTTGTGATTAGTGATATTTAAATTCATTCGTCCTACTTTCCCAAAATAATATTCTTATGGTTTATGATCAACAACTATTATTTGTGTAATGTAAAAAATAATAAGGACACTGCAACCACCCCGCAAGATGTGTAAAGTGTGCAGGTTTGCATTCCGCACGAGGCGGGCTTCATTGAGCTACGCTCGCACCATTGCGCCATCTCAATCTTTCATTCCTCAACCTTCAAACATGCCCCCAACTCTCTCATCCTCGACATCAAATCCTTACTCACTTTCTTTCTCAACTATTGTAAATCTCTTTTAACTCTCTTATAAACCCTCTTATAACTCCTAAAAGATCGCGATGAACTCTCCATCTCGCAGTTCTCTTCAAATTCTCCCATGAAATGCCAATTGCCTACGACGAACTCTGATTACTGTTGCACGACAGATAAATTGACATTGCCTACATTTACCTTTGCCTTTACCAAGTGCTCAACCAGTGACTACGAACATTCCAATCAAGTGATCTATAATTCTTCGTAAATATGAAAATTTATGTAAATAAGGGCTGTGATTTGGAAGTAAAAGGATAGTGTCAAATTCCACAGCTTCCTCTTCGATTCTCAGTAGAGAACAATATTCTGGCCACAATTCCTCTTGGAGAAATTCCTTATTCTCGGCAATAATGCATCCTGATATTATTGGCTATTATCGGAAACACACATTTTAAAAAGCCTCTGAATTCAGAAAGTGGTTTTTACAAACTGGTCTGTCTGTGATTGGATAAATAGCAAAATCAAAAACGAAAAGTTCAAATTTGATATTTCTTTAAGTGCGACCCTGGGATGAAAAAATAAGGTTTGAGTCAAAATTGTGTCAAATTAATAAGATGTTTCAATCAGGCGCTTACGCTTTTCTACAAACATTTGATTCTCATTGCTTCTATTTAGATCTGCTACTTTTAATTGGCACTTTCACTTCAAATAACTTTTGGTAGAGTTTAGCTTCCATCTAAAGCATAATTTCCGAGTTTATATACCTACAGTTCTGATAAATCAGTAGAAAACTGAACAGCAGCAAGTGTTCATTTAGAGTGGTCTAGAGAACATGATGAACATGATTTAAATCATGTACAAGGATACCACATGGGTCTTTTGTCTGGATGTAGTATAAGATAACAAGATCAGTAGAGAAATAGAGATACTATTGCAGCTGCAGAGAGCATTCTGCGATTTAAAGTAATCGCTACAAATCTGAATTTACCTATATTCAATTTTATGTTCCACTTTAAAAGCCAAGACTCATGGGATGAGTTTATAAACTTGGAGAAGAAGCAGTTACCAGATTGGGGTTTGGTGAGAGAATGACATTATCATTGGAAATGTGTAAAATGTGGTGTTTGGGTTGGTAGAAATGTCAACTGTTGGTAGCGATACTGACCACAACGAGGTGTGAAAACATCTGAATATATAAGTGATTGAGAAGGATTTTGATCTATGAAATTGAGAAATCTTTGAAGCAGAAGTCTTCCCAGAGTCTTTATGTAAGTAATAAACACAATGGCTTTTTGTAAAGTTTAAAAAAAGTTATCATTTACGGTTAACTAACTGCCGAAAACTTTCAGAGTTTTTTTTTTTATTATTTTAGTGTCAGTACAGTAACGATATCGACTGAAAAGCAACACTGACGTGTACACTGTAATCATTGTTGAACTTAGACTTGCAGCATGCTTCTGCTTTCCTTATTTTCTACATTTCAGTAAGGACGTTCGTTACGTCTGATGGAAATTTCTTTATAGATTCTCCACTTACATTGAATTCTGATAAAGAAGAGACAGAAACATGTAAATCGGTCGTAAATGTATTCAAGGTCTTTATGAAGTGTTAGCGGTTAGTTGACAAATAGTAATTAGATAATGGTGTCTGTAGTTTCATAATTTCGCTATTTCTGTAGAGGTCGCGGGATAGACAAGAATCTTTTCTGTAAAATAAAGAACCAAATTAACTAGATCCGATTGGCGTCACTGTTTAGAATGTGTCTTGTATGTAGGATTTCTGCGAGATAACCCACTCCTTGGTATGTGTCCTACCAAGAAATTTCGCAATTGTTAATTGGTAGAAAAAGTAGATCTTCATTCCTAAAACGGCAAAGAGCGAATATTTTTGCTTCGGTCTTAACTCTAGTTACACTTTAGGAACGAGTTAGATATAAGATCAATTGATGCATGTAAATCAGTGACCTTTTGTTAATGTCTAAGTCGAATGATGCTAACATTATCCGAGTAGGTAGTCATTCCAGCATTTGTAGGTTTAGATTATGTCCGAGTGCAGAAGATGAAGATTAGAGAATTATTATTGCCTTTTTAGGGACTCCTACCAGAATCTATCTTCTATTTAATCTTCCGTGAAATGTTCTGTTCTCTAGAATTCACAGTTTAAGTAATAAATTTAGGTACGTATATCTTTCTAAGTTTGTAAAGTGGCCCAGCACGCAAAAAACAATGTGAAATGCGGCAACAGCATCAAGAAATACATTATTTCGAGTATTTAATGTATTACTTTCTCTTAAAAAAAGTAATTTGAAGTGAAATGGAAAAAAAGGGATCTAGTTGATGCAACTTCAACTTTAACTTTCCGTGCATTATTGCGATGGGCATATCGCCTGAAAGACCGGAATAATTAACATATGACTGTCAGTTATTATTTCAGACAATTATGAGGCGTCTCTAATGGCCCAACAACAGTCGATACGCCCAAAAATAAAAATAAAAAATTAGTGAGAGGTAATCATTATATACTTTGCAAACCTGCAGCACTCTTCAGTTATTATTAAAACATTGCACAAACATTTATTTAATGTTTAAAATGTCTATTTCCCTTTTGAAAATAGACAAATTAAAAGTTTATGTCGAAAAGATTTCAAAATGCTAATCACTGAAGTTGAACAGTATGTTTTATGAATTAGCAATCTGTTACTATTTGCCTTGGTAGTTAGAAACAACGTCCGTAAAGTAGTTATTAAGAAATATATTCAACCTTTAAGCTAGGTCATCGCTATAGTTAACTAGGGAATTTTGAAACATTTTCCTGAATAGACGTAAGATAAAAAAACGTAAGAAGTAACATTAATATCGTCTAAGTATTTCACATTGCGGCATTGATCTCGTTACACCTTTTTTTGCCTGTAATCCCCTTAACTTCAGATCTTACTTCATTCATACGGAAAAATACAACGTAAAAATCTTTTTTCGCTTATTTGAAATAATTTAGTTGTTCGACATTAAACAAAATAAACGGAAACCTGCGTAGAAAAAGAAAAAATAAATTATTGAAAGAAAAACAATATGCAAGTATCTGACTTCTGCTATTCAGAGATAACACCAGTGTCTCTTAGAAGTATGGCATATCACTTGTTCATTAAATGCACTATCGTTTCTTTTTTTTTTTTTGTATTCCTATTTTATGAATGATGCCTGTTTCACTTCCACGTTAGAAACCTAGATATTTAAATTTGCTCGACACTCGTCATTCTAATTTTTGTCGTTCTACGTCCAACCTTCTGAAGGGGATGGCTTTATGTAAGTATTACCTAAAGCAAGATGCAAACAAAAATGTTGACCTCATCCCTTAAAATAAATTGTTTTAATTAAATTCAACATATTATTTTTTAAAAAAATCAATAAATTAAGCAAGAAAAGTACTTTATTTAATCACAATAATTTAATTTTTAATTGTTTTTATAAAATAGTCCTCTAAGTATTTTACTTTTACTCTTTAAAAGAACAAAAACGAAGCGTCATTTCAAATGTACCATTAATGACACTTTAAGTACGTCCCAAACATCCATTTTTTGTTTTAGCAAAACACTAACGCTAATGAAGAAGAACCGTCAAAAGTTTTTTGGGTTGAAAGACTCTCTAATCTAAAGTCTATCTAGATATGTTGGGGCAAGGACTTCAGCACACTTTATAGCGTGCTGTTTAAAAACACAACTTGTTTCTAAATTGTCCTATTCAAATATTATCGAAGGACTTGTGCCCATTGTAATTGTGGTTTATTGATTTCATATACATTCATATGAATGGACAATATCCACTCAACCTTATAATTATTTCAATGTCTTTGTTAAGTAATGTATTTCATAATTAGGTCTTATTCTTGTTTTGGTATTTGTATTAATGCTGTCAATAATTATATGCAATAATTTCCTTGTTTTTCAAGCAAAACTGTGAAGGAACTGTCGTTCAGATTTGTTACTAGTAACTGTTTTTAAATAAACTTTACACCAATTTCACTCTGAAAGGAGAGACTATCTTTTCTTCCGAATACTTCTAAATGATTTCAGCAATAATAAAGATAATGTAACTATTATAAATGACACTTATTTCCTCATTCTTTGGTGTGTTGGCTTTATGTAGTTTTTATTAAAGATTTAAGCGGAAAAATCTAGTCTGAAAGGAAAATATTCAAGAGTAAAAAGACGACAAACCTGTTCACATTAACGAATATATTAATATCTAAAAATAAGAACAATTTGATTTATGGTTTTACTAGAAAAATAATAGACTTTAAAATTTAATATCTTTCATATAAACAAATAATACACAATATTTGTTTAAAATTAAATTAAACTGCCTCTTTTTTTACATGTAATCATTTAAAAACCTTTTTGAAAACATTATATGGAATAACCAGTCAGCATACTATAAAGTTTTTGTTTCAATGATTTAGAATTATTAACTGCAAAAGACACACTAAGCGACAGTGAGCTGTGTCCAAAAGTACCTTAAAACCACCAAATTATTTAGCCTCATGTAACAATCAGTTTTCAGACTTTTGATTATAAAGGATCTCATGGGACTTGAAGTCCATTGTTGTAGGTTTTAGACTAAATTTTGCTTAATATTACACATTTAACCCAACTTAGAATTATCATTAATTCATATTCACTTATCGTATTTATTAAATTTCTCTATTTCTTCTCTGTGTAATTTGCTTGTTTATTATTAGTTATTCTATCCGTTAAGTTCTATTTTCTATTGTTTGATGTGCAGTTTGTAACAAAACTTATATTATTTCACATTTATAGATGTAAATAGTCGATGGTCAGTGTTGGCATATGTTTTAATTAATTACAAAGCAACTTATAGCTAACACAAAAGCTTGAGGCATAACATCCTAGAAGTTAAATTCTTTTTAGTACAAAAAATTTAAACCAAATGAAGCAATTTTATCTTATATTTTATTAACATTTCAAAAAAAAAACACTGATTTTTTTTGTGGCATTGGGTTTATGGATTGGAGGTGCTGTAAATAAATAAAAATAAAACCTATGAAATTCCTGAAGAATGTAAGAGTATTAGTATTAGCATTAGCTTGAGAGGCCAAATAAAGCACAAATGTGCATTTTTAATCATTCCACCATCTTGATTACATATTTTAAATTTAAAACACGCACAAAATGTAAAGATAGACAAATTAGCCCCTCTATATGACTTTGCAGGAAACAATATTTTATTAAAGATCATACATTTAAGTTTACGAATTTCACCATCAAAATATGCCAAGGCTAGAATCCCAAAATATTAAAGAATTGAGAACATGCAGTCTCTGGGGTTGAAAGAAATTTTATAAAAGTATTTCAACCCCTCTAGGTTAATTTTAGACTAAGTTTATTTTAGAATGTGCAGGAAAATTTGTTAAAAGTACTGCACATTATCATAGTTCTAAGGAAGTAGCCTCCTTATGGTAGATTAGGTTTATTTATATTCAGTAATAAAACACTTTTGGTCTTGCGTTAATATCTTTAGTTAATGTAGATAGGGGAAGGCACGAATATATTCCACTCTCCCCCTCGTCGACTGGATCGATGGTCAAGAGGGGATGAGTGGGATATATACTCCAACATACATGGGCTTCACCCTACCTTGCTCAGCAAGGTGGAGTATGTGGAAGCCCGAAGGTGACGCGTGCCGACCCAGCTCGAGTGACTAAAAGATGAGAGAAGATTAAAATGATTAGGGGCGCTAATGACCTCAGCAGTCGATGCGCCCAAAAAAAAAAACATGCAGTCAATCTTATATCATTAGTAATTAAAACAGTTGATTGATTTGGATAGTTTTATCTAAATAACGGTTTAATGTTGTATCTATTATCATTTGTATTCCTGAAGTGAGCTAACAATTATTCATTACTAGTGGTTTCAACTCCAAATCCCTGTAAATCCTCTTAAAATTTCCCCTTAGTTGAAAAGATCAAGCAAGTCTGGGTCAAAAACTTGGATGAAGTTAAATCCTCTACAAAAAGAAACTGTTTCCTCATGAGGCAATGCCGATTCAGCGGCACCTGAAGAAGATAGGCCTGGTCCGTGATGTCACCTCCAGACTATGTTGGCTGAAAGAGGTAATTCCAATACACCTCCTAACTAACTGCGAAGTCATCATGTAAGGAAAATTTAGTTGCTTGAGGAGTTATCAGATGATAGAAGGTTGATGGGTTACAATTAAGTTTGAGTCAAGTATTACAGAGGATGTTTGTTGTGGAAGATCTTTCTAAGCACAAACAAACAAACACTTCCTAACTGATTTTGTTAACAATAAATAAAAGTGGAACACCTAACACTCACATGTGATTTATTTGCTTATGCTAATTCCGCATTAATAGTCACGGTGTACAATTAGGGTGTAAAGAGTGGAACAACTAATTCCATTGAACAACAAATGAAAGATTTTTTTAAAGAAATCTAAAGCTAAAAAAGAAAACAACTAAAAATAACTCTGGAAGGATTGAACACGAAAATCACTTCTTTGTTGGGCAGAAGCCAGTACAAGTTGGCTGTGAAATATATCTTCTCAAGCACAAAGTAACCAATAGTGATTTTAGTTCGAGATAGACGCATAGTAGACCATTTTCCTTTGTGGCAACCCGGAAAGGTAGAACCCATATAATTAGGTGGGTGTTTAGTGTGAATGTCTATCTGGTACGGCAAACGATGTGGTCATGTTTATGTATAACATCTCGCTGGAAACTAGTTGCTTTCTTTTTGGCAGATCACGTCCATTAAAACCCTACAGAGTGAGTTACTCTGGAAAGATGCCTGTGGGAAAGAATGTTCACTAGGACTTTTTCAAAAGCTTTCGTCTTGATGGGCACTCCTGTGAATATTCCAGCCTTACATCACAAACAATACCAATACCCCTAAATATTTAGGGACTACAGAGGTGGTTGATATGCAATGATTTGGGTTCAAGTGCAAGTTTAGTGCATTTAGATTCTCTCTCTCTGACTTAGTCAATCAATCACTCCTTACCCTTACTTTTACCCTTACCTTATACCGCATTCTGTGAACAAACACTGTTATGTAAAGGAACCATAATATATCTTTTAGGCTGCAATGGATCGTGCTTTAACCCCTACATTATTCAAGATCATCTTTGAAATTATGTTGACCAATTGTCGCGGATGAAACCTATAATTGAGAGAGGTAACTTGGTGAACAAGACCTACTGGAAAGAAGTAATTCAATTCTATGTCATGCACTTGACTTATACATTAACTCTGCCAACCCAAGAGGAATTGTAACAGCGAGACTCGAAAATCTTGCAAAGCATATCTCTTGGCATTATGTCTATACTACTAATGACTGTGGGAATTACGAAAAGTTTTAAAGGTTTGAAAAAATTAATCTAACAGAGAAAATTGAATAAAAGTACATAGAAATGCAGTGTTCAGTATTAGCTATAATTTGCAACACCTCTATCAATTTTTTATTTCTATGTAATAATGATGAAATAATTACTGATGAGCATATTAAGAAGGTAAATGATCTTACAGCACACCAGCTAACTGCCGTTAAACGTTATTAAAATTAATAACAATATTTTGACATAGAATATAAATGTACAAATATATTTCCTAAGATATAGTCAAATAAGTTTGCAATCAAACAGATAGTGTTAATATTCTGTAGTCAAACAACAATCAGCTGCAACCTACAATGTAATGTTACTTAAACATTTCTAGTATGTATTACTCAACCTGGAACAACTTTTTCCATTAATGATTTTTTTATACAGTTTAACATTGAGAAGACAGTTTTTTTAATTAGTAAAAGAAGTAACATTAGCTTTATCTGTTAATTCTCAGGTTACCTAATATGGTCGTTAAGAATGCTGTAGGAATTCAAGTACTTCTTGTTTAGACGATCTTTACCTTCATTTCTGATTCTACTGTAGTATTACTCAAAACCAAAATAGAAACAAGGATTTGTTAAATGAGCATCTGAGATGGCGAACTTCACTAATGACTTAATTACCCAAATAATTCTTATTTTATCATTCTATTTAGCACTTGCACTTCAAACTGATCAACCAAAATAGGTAAAGAAAAAATGTGCTCAATTCCTTAATTACTGAGGTATAAAATGAGTTTTATATTTGTCTTTATTTACACTAATTTCCTTTCTATTTATTTAAATTGTTTCACATAAAATAACGATTGGAATGGACGGTGCAAGGCGTATTTTTTTACAGTAATTCCATCGGAATATTGCTCTCTCTAGAGCTTCAATTTTCTAGAAACTGATTTTTTCCAGAAATAGATTCTGGCTACCAAAAATTAATTTTATTTTTATTTTATTATTATCATTATTTATTTGTGTATATTTTGTTATTATTGTTCTTATTGAAAGGTTCTTGGACTTGCGCAAGTCAATGAAATTTTTTGATTACAACGTAAAACAAAGTTCAACTTTAACTGTCGAATAGTTTTCTTTATGAGACTTTTTAAAGCAAACGTTTTGTGTATACTTTGTTAATGAATAAAATTAATTTGTTTTTTGTTTTTTTTTTAATTCTTACCCTCATGAAATTCTTCCTTTGGGACGGTTCAACAACCACAGTTTCATTTCCAGAGTCTGCTTCTTTATTTTCAACAGATTACGTTTTCAACAGTGAAATCACACTGCTGAATTTAAACGCTGTAGTACTTCTTTTAAAAATGATTCACTAGAAAGCACAAGGTCTAAAACTACAACCACAGGAGAAAATATTATGAAGAATCACAAAAAGTAATCAGGCGATCGGTGATCATAATTTTTGAACGAAAAATTGGAAATGGCTTTTTGCGTTATTCATATTCTTGAAAGTAGAATTTTTACTAACAAGAATATTGACTTCAATTACATGTTCATTTCATTATTTTTCGCACATTAAGAATCTGGAATAAAAACTAAACTAAATTTAGGAGAGTCAAATATTACAAACATAACAGATCAATCTTTCTGGCCAGTAAAAGTAGGATATATGTATATTAGAACTATGGAGCAAATCACAGAGGCAGTCTTTGAGCCCAAAGTCAACAACAGACCGTTAGCATCGCTCCTGTGAGGAGTGAGACCATCTGCATCTAATTAGTACTAAACTTTAAAGTATACAGAAAATTAAAGTTTCAAAGAAGTTCATCGTTTGTTTAACACATATATTAATTTACAGTTACAGCAGAACTGTATTTATAATTTCTGTTACAAATTGGACGACTATTTGAGTCTCGATAAGTGATTAATGTAGGTCTTGTGCTATATGTTTGACTCATTTATCTTTTGAATTTATTTTCTATTTCTTAATCTTATCCTAATATTTATTATTATTTCAGACTAAAGTAGAACTGCAATAAGTAATAAATAATGAAATTTAGTTTTACTTTTAAGTTTTTTTCGTCTATTAATTTAAGAGTTGTGGCCTAATTTCATTATTTCATTTTAAACTGCTGTCCGGAAAAATAGTTATCTGTTGAAATTTTTCGCAATTTAACACTTACATATTTAACAAAATACCTTCAATAGAAACAAATAATATGTTATTATACCACCCAAGGTCTCGAACGTGGCACACTTATAATAAGGAGTTCGATGTCCTCTTGTGATATGTTCATTCCAGACTTGCTGAAGATGATATATACTTCCTTTAATTGTTTAGCGACTGAAAGAAGCGTTTTAAACCTCATTTACACCATAAAGTCTTATACGGTAGAAAGCGCGTCGATGTAAATGTTGGCAGATTATGTAATTTAAGATGATTTAAGTTACTGTTAATTCTTGTTTGGTAGATTTAAGGTTTGAGGCGTGAAAGAAATAGGAAAATATTGAGTGTTTCATTATTATTTAACCAAAATTTAGTTACGGATGAATCGGGTTATAATTTTAATGGATAATTGTTAGCAATTTTTAAATTAATAGAAGCGTGGACCTCTAAGCTAAGTTGCATTGTGTTATTTGGTTCACTGCAAGTGTTGGCCGTGGATTTTATTGAATGATACAAAGAGAAATGTACTGTAAATTAGGTTAGCTAACTGCTTCCGTCCACGACACTTAACCCTTCACTGCATGAATATTTATTTTTCGTTCAAAAAATTACAGTTTATCCTTCAAATCCTCTACTTCATGGGAAAAATAGTAAAAAAAATCCTGAACATCTCAATTTGATTTTATTTAGGTTTTTTTGCTCGTACCCAATCGGCTAAAGACTTAAATTTAAAGAAAATAAATTTATTTCTTTTTTAACTAAGTACATCTTTCTTAAGAACTAGCTAGGTGTATAAGGTTACGCTATTAATTTGTCCAAATTCTTAAATGAAATGCCATTCTCACCAACCCCTTTCTGAAGCAGCATGTAACGAAAAAAAGCAAATGGGAGGACCGATAGAAAAAACACTACTGTCACTCTACCAGTGCATTCTGTGGGACAACCTTTGACCTACATACGAGGGTCGTTTGAAAAGTCCGTGCAAAAATAAAAACTACTTAATTTTTTGGGGTAAACCTTTTTTATTTTTCAACATAGTCTCCTTTTAGGCTTATACAGTTCGTCCAACGCTGCTCTAGTTTGTTGATCCCTTCCGAATAATAGGATTTGTCCAAGTCTGAAAAATAGCCATTCGTTTCTGCAATCACCTCCTCGTTTGAATAAAATCTTTTTCCCGCCAGCCATTTCTTCATATTGGGGAACAAATAGTAGTCCGAGGGAGCCAAGGATGGAGAATAGGGGGGATGTGAAACGATTTGGAACCCTATTTCCATTAATTTTGCGACCACAACTGCTGAGGTGTGAGCTGGTGCGTTGTCGTGATGGAAAAGGACTTTTTTGTGGGCCAATCGTGGGCGTTTTTCTTGCAGCTCGGTTTTCAAACGGTCCAATAACGATGAATAATATGCACCTGTATTAGTTTTACCCTTTTCCAGATAGTCGATGAGGATTATTCCTTGCGAATCCCAAAAGACAGTCGCCATAATCTTTCCGGCCGAAGGAACGGTCTTCGCCTTTTTTGGCGCAGATTCCCCCTTGGTAACCCATTGTTGAGATTGTTCTTTGCTCTCAGGAGTGTAGTGATGTATCCATGTTTCATCCACAGTGACGAAACGACGCTTAAAGTCCTGCGGATTCTTCTGGAACAGCTGCAAACCGTCCTTGCAACACTTCACACGATTTCGTTTTTGGTCAAGCGTGAGCAATCGCGGCACCCATCTTGCGGATAGCTTTGTCATGTCCAAATGTTGATGCAAAATATTATGTACCCGTTCATTCGAGATGCCCACAGCACTAGCAATCTCACGCACCTTCACTTTTCTGTCATCCATCACCATATCATGGATTTTATCAATGATTTCTGGAGTAGTAACCTCAACAGGGCGTCCAGAACGTTCAGCGTCACTTGTGCCCATATGGCTACTCCGAAAATTTTGAAACCACTTATAAACTGTTCTAATCGAAGGTGCAGAGTCACCATAATGTTTATCAAGCTTCTCTTTAGTCTCCTGAGGCGTTTTGCCTTTCATAAAGTAGTGTTTAATCAACACACGAAATTCTTTTTCGTCCATTTTTTGAAAATCACTCGACTTCCTCGATTCAAACGAATGCCAAACACAAAGAAATAGACCGATCTGGCTGAAACTTGGTGTGTGTCCTTCCAAGAGATGCTACTAACTAAACATAACCTCGATACGCGCCAGTAGTGCTATCTCTCTGACTTTGCACGGACTTTTCAAACGACCCTCGTAAACAAAAACGTCTATTCTAAATGGGAAATGCATCAAATAACCGATAGGGTGCAGTAGTTGAGAAAAATTCAAGTACAAAAGGTATGTAGCCGATTGGCTACACCATGCAATGAAGGGTTTCAACTTAATCAAGAAGTAAAACCCAACTTAAATAATAGGCAAACTTTATATTCATTACTTGGTGACAGTGGTTTCCAATGTAGGGAAACTTTAATCAGAAATATCTTTTTTAAGCACGAACAAGCCTCTAAAATGTAAATATTAGTTAGGAATCTCGTCAGGCCATAAAATAAGCAAAGGACATTGAGAGGTAAGGGAAATAGTGAGTGTATTCTGAGAAATTCACTATCCTGAATGAAGTAGAAGAAGTAGAAGAAAAAGTCTACATTTTCAAATTACTATATCAATAATCTCATCTTGAAAAACACCCAACTTTGACGCTTAGTAATGAGTTGATCGTCATCTCAAACGATAAATGCGAACTAAGCTGCACAGTAAAAAGCTAGCTGGATGTGTGAACTTCTCTGCAATAAAATACCCTTACTAACTAAAACACTAATATAAATAATAACGAACAATGTACAAAACCAGTCACCGTTTTAATTGTATTTTCTATTAATGATACCCAATATTTTTATACTTTTCAAAATCACATTCTTCTTAAGCCTATAATTTTATCATAAGCCTATTATTTTTCAATGTTTTAACAGATGCTAGCGAGTTTATTATGTGATGTACTAGTTTGCTGAAAATTCCACATAGTGGCTGTTAAAGACAGAAAGTGAATTTTTCAACATTTCTGTTTGACCCAATAGCCATCATATATCAATGCTTCTATAACATATTGCAGTGTCTAGAAAGAAGAAAATGTAAGGAATTGACTCTGTTCCGTTAATAAAACTTTCTGTATAACATTTAACATCTAACCTACAAGAATCTACTGCATTAGCCAAGGAAAAATCTTTGAAAAATATATACGAAAATAGAAGAATAAGTGGAATGTAAGAGCGGGTGCGCGCGCAGCTTTAGTAAAAGTGAATTTCGTGTTAGGAAGAAGAAATGGAAGCTTATGTAAGAACATTTACTGTTGTTATGACAATCTGGCCTCCACACGCTTAACGTGAACGAAACTTTCCTCTTTCAGAGCGGATATATACGTTGAGTGCGCGCGCGTGTGTATGAGAGAAAGAGGAACAGAGGCTGCGTTGTATGGATCAGACTGGCCGCCTGCAGTAGCTGCCACTGTCCGTCCGGTAACTATAATAGTAACCTACATTAGAAAGTTTAACATTCATTACTCACTAGCGATCGTAATTTTATTGAACTGAATTATACTGCTTCGAATTCAATCTTTATTGTATATTATTCAATAATAATAAAAAACTTCATAACGATTTTTTTTATGCAGAACATTCATTTTTTTTATTACAAAATGAAAGAAGTAATTTGAAAAATCTTGATCACTTGTTGTTTTTTTAAAGGTGCTCAACATCTCAGGTCCTTCGCACCTGGCAATGTTTCTCAACGACACTACGCTAGTTTTACTGTAGCCGAGCGTTTATAGCAGTAATGGCCTGAGAATCTATCATTAATCCACTATCTTATAATTACCCTTAACGAATGAAGAACAGTTCCCTACATTGCACCAAAGAGGAAATCTAATTATTTAAACTGCGATCATTCTAAAACATTCGTTCTATTAGTAAAAGTTCTAATAGCGCTCATGCATATAAACTCATCACACTCATTAAATCATATCTAAATTGCATTCCCTCGTTCACTCACTTTCAATTTACACTAATTGCAATTTGTGATGGAATACTAGATATTCCTCGCATCACATTAATAACCTAATCTAAGATAAATACTAACTTATTGTATTCACATACTTGCATAATTATTTACACAACATTCATAAGATCATTCATAGATCTCTTTGTTTTAGTAGCTACTTCATGAAGTGTGGCTGAAATAGTTTCAATTCTAACTCATTCGAAGCCAAACTCAACCACATTTATTCATCCTTCTCTCTCACTCTAACCATTAACCAAATGGTGATTCCAGGGCCGGATTATCCTATAGGCTAACTAAGCTTCAGCCTAGGGCCTCAAGATCAAGAGGGGCCTACATTCAAATTGTTAGCAAAATTAAAATTACTAAAAACAGTGAACACTAGAACACTGTTTTAGTGACGTATCAATGTAGTGATGTAATTTATTATCTCTCATGTAATTTACTAAAAGGGAGGTGAAAGGGCCTCATAAATGGAACAGCCTAGGGCCTCTTTTCATCTAAATCCGGCCCTGGATGATTCCATTATCTGCCAAAATGCAGTAATTCTTTTATCCTGTGATTTATTCAACAACTGCTCAAGTGGTAAAACTATGCAACTGCAGTTAAGAAATGTTTGTTTAGAAAATATTTGGAGCCATTTTCAGCAAAAAAAAAAAAACCGAAAATCATTCAAGAAATTCGCAGCGTTTATAAATGTGAATTTAATTCTTGGATAACTTTTTTTAATATCAAAACGGTGGTAGCCCCAAATTTGATCTGCTTAACAAATTATAGTACGCAAAACTCTTTATATTCCCTTTACTTAATCTTTAGAAAAATTTCATAAATGATTTGAAATGATTTCAGACTCCGTTTAGACTTAATTCTGCATTCCTAAAATTGTCTTTAAGGTGGTGAACATAGCAAGATTAAAGGGTTTAACCTGTCTTCTCTATCAAAAAATACTTCCCTAGTTTTGACCAAAATAACATTTAGATGGAACCGACTGGACAATCGTGGATTAATTTTCAATTTACCAACTAATACAACGCAGCTGAATGCAGAATAATACCCAATAAAACTGACTATCGCCCGCTGAAATTATTATTGCTTTAATTCCTCATTAAAGAAAATCGGTTAACGAGAAGTTTGACTTCACTCGATTTCTTTCTGAATATTTCGTAATTTTTTAGAAAACGGTTTTGAACCTTGTTTTTACGAAGAATAATTGCAGTATTTAAAAGGCTGACACTTTTACTTCAAACTTTTATAAAATTATGTATCTCCAAATCATCATTTCTTTTTCTATTTCTGTGAATACAATTCGAAAATATGACGAGATTCTTTGACAAAACAATGAACAAAATTTACTGTTTTTTCTTTTAGGCGTGTTAACATCTAAGTTCATTGGTGCTGGGAGGCTTCATGTCCCTCCAAGTCGTCGTCCTTCGGATAGGGAACTGTAAGAGAATCGCAGAAAGAGAAAATCTATGGCAGGCAGCTGAATTCCAATCTGGATCTCTGCTTGGATTTTTTTGTTAACCTAACAAGCTGAATCCACATTCATAACTTTTTCATTTGATTCATTATGTTTGTGTAATTTACAGAATTTCACTTCTATTTAACAAAAAAAACTTCTGCAGTTATTATCACCACATATTGTCGAAACTTATCTGTCAAATATTGTGAGCTGGATGATGTACAGATAAACAATGATGTGATTTTGCAATTGTTGCGATGCCGATAATTTGCAATTTTAAATCTGATGAGATAGGAGATGGATGAAAATCTTAAAAAGAACAAAAAAGATATTGAACTCAGGAAATATCGCGACAATAGAATTATCACAGAAAAACTAAAAGTGAACAAATAAGCAAACACATGACAGAAAGATGCTGCGTCACATATGAAGCGATGACTGACTATAAATCAGCAAGCTAGATTATGAAATGTATGGTAAAGACATTTAATGCTAGCCACTCACATACTTATTTATCTGATTTGATTTCTAACAATTAAAAAAAAAAAATTTGAACACCCTGATTCAAAAGTTGTATAATGCAAATTATTATTTTAAATTATGTACTAATTTCATTCAACTTGAAGGATTCACTGTTCTAAAACTCTAATTTTATGCTCGATCTAGTTTCTTTCCTGATATTCCTTAATAACGGATTTTCTTTTATCACCAGTGTTCTAATGCTTACGCTGACCTGCTTTTATTCTGTCATCGAGTATACTAACTGAAAAAGGTGTAGCGAAATTGGTCAATATAATGTATTGTATTTATTGCTTTTAAGACTGTCTTGTAGCAAGAGTTTGAACAATTTATTTATACATAGCTTAGACTGTACAAAAAACAAGGGAAAATAAAAATAAATAGATTAATATAAAAGGCAACAGTAGAATTAATAAGTTTTGATCGACTTGTACAAACGTGATGGGCAGAATCTGAGGAAGCATGTAAATTCGAAAGAAAAATGCAATAGGGCGAGGGGCCACATCAAGTTGGCAGGTTTGGCAGCTGCTCCTCTAAAGCCTTTGCCAAATTAATACACAAAAATAAAAAAAAATAAACATTCAGAACTTACAAAAGAAATACGTTTATATACAACTGGTCGAAACTAAAATCTCTCTTCCAGTGCTGGATTCGTGCAATATACGACTAAATTCATCTCTGCGAATATATGTTTCTCTGCGACAACATCTTTTGCATTTACATATCTGAACTATCCTTCCTAAACAAAAGTTGCACCACCCTGACGAGGTGAAATTAGAGACTTAAAAACTTACGCAACATATGTAGTAAATAATTTCACACAGCACGTATACATTTACGAGTACATCATTCACCCTTGTCTTTGAGTTTGTTGGATTAGCGATGCAATTAAAATGCTGTTTTGATAGTTAGGAAGTTGCTGTGTCTTTTCTGGGCATCCCTCAGATTTCTGTTGGGTTTCTTTACTGGGTATTGTGGTTTCACAAAAAGATCTCTACACAGTGCTTTTCATACCAGACCATCATTGCGTTCATGAGAAGGAAATAGTTATCCCCATTGATCTCTTTGTGTCTTGAGATCGATCAGGTTCAAGGTCTTTCGTGCTTAGATGTTTAGATGTTTCCCTACATAGTTACTATCCAAATTGAGCATTATTGCTCAGATATTAACCAGCATTGAACTTCCAATCACCTATTCAATTGCTTGTATATGCAATAATGTTTAGGAAACCAGTTTTGATTAAAATGCCTTCCGCCATATTAGTATAACAACATGCAGACTTATTTTTCGTAGCCCAAATCTTAGCGAAATTGTGTTTTTCCTTCTTTTTCTCTAAAATCAAACAAATCTACATAATTTTTCCCCCTACTTATAAACCAATCAATTTGTATATATTGTACATTTTAATAAATATTTAAAAATGTTATTGCCTAATCTGATAATTTATCAAATATCTGCGCGAGGAAATTAGTAAAAAAAAACCTATTAACTATATTTTTCTATTAAATAATTAGTTTTATATGATTAACCAATCAAAATGCAGAGGAGGAGTTGTAAAATATGGCCCGTTAGATTGTCCAATCATGTAAAACTTATGCTCGAAAAATTGATTTCTTGTAATGAATCTCAATCTCAAGCTTCGCCTCTTGACCTTCTGAACAATTTACTGAATTGCACTATAATCTAGAGACATTGAGAGTAATGCTAGAATTTCATTTTTTAGAAAATCATGTTTCAAGTTTTCGCTATTTTTCTGAAATAAATGGACGACTGATAAAATTGCTTTTCTTTGCATTCAATTTACTAACTGCATCTACATAAACCTATAATTTTTTTTATTTTAAATTTTACTCTGCAAAAATTCTTTTCTAGAGTTATGAACTCTGAGTGCCGGGTTCGATTAGGAGGACACTTTGAAAAGAGAAGTAGACGAAGTAGACTAATGATGGTTAGATTCACTACTAATTCTTAGCCAGAAACTTTTACGTGCAATGTTGGGCTTCATTGCTTTCGATCCTTCATAACTAAATGGAAACCGTCCTATCGTGCAATCTAATCTAAATAAGTACAGTCACCATCAAATGCTTTTAAGTGATAAACGTTTTAGTTTTAAGACAATTCGTTACGTTATTTATATTACTGTAAGGATGACAGTAGCAGAAAGTATTTCTCACCACATTCACAACTTGAAGTTTTTAGACGGCGTTTTATGCGCACTACGATTAATAGTCAAACATTTGCAATGATCCTAAAAACGTTCTTCTTTACTTTTTCAATTTAATATCAATTATTTCCTAATCAGTGCAAATGTTTCACCTTGTCTACCTCCTTCCCTTAAGCTCTACCCTAATCTTAACTAGCTTTGTAGATGGCGCCGCCCACATACTATATTATTTATAAAAGGGTTTATTTATAAAATAAAATATACTTAATTTAAATAGAGATTTCTTATTAAGTGCAAAATTATTCCGATAGTAATTATCAGTTAACCTTAATCTAGCGACTAAATTAATTAATAATAAATAAAAGGATTAGTTTAGGTTTCAAGTAACAGACAATAATGTAATAAAACTGGTCGGCTAGTGTACATAATATGTCATTTATGTAAGTGTAGGAATATAAATCCGATTTAAAACGTTCATATGCTTTTCTTTTTTCTTAAATGACTAAACTATAATTAAAATTAACCATTAAAGTTAAAAGTTTCACTAAACGATTAGTTGTTTTGTAATATCACGTTTAGTTAAGAAGAAAGAACGAATTCGTTAAAATCTGAAAGATTATTTAGTAAGAAATGCTTCCAGTAAGTCGATTTCCAAAAGAAAAGCAGAAATTTAAAACTATTTAAAATTGTTTAGCAATAGTAAGAAATAATACACTTTACAATACAGATGAAGAATTCATTTTAATATCACTAGTATAGAGGTAACTTTAACGCCGCTCCTTCTCATCTTTCAATAAAATCCAATTTTATAAAAGACATGTAGTATAACATTAGCTACCTAAGTTTGTGTTTGTACTAAATTGATTGTAACAAAGTTTAAATTTGGACGCCTCATTCAAGTAAACGAAAGTAAAAAGTAAATTGGTGTTAAGAGGCAGTTTTTGGTTAATTATGTGGATATGATAACACTAGCAAATTGAAATTAACGGTATAAAACCTCTTACTTTGAGAAGTAAAGTTCTGGAATTTTATACAAACATTCATTGTAGCCGTTAACTGTAAATTTATGAGTTGTTAGGAAAAGGTAAAACGGAACAATTTAGGTTTTAGTAGTATCAATTGAAAATAAACCTTCAATATTATTAATCAATAGTCACGTTCAAAAAGGAGTTTTTGGTCGTTAAACAATGTTTGATTATTCTTCTATTATTATTTTTTTTCTTGCAGTTATATTTTTCAAATTGAATAAACTAATACAGCATCTCCAGTCTTCCGTAACAAAGTCCATCACTGAAGTGAAAACCGAATTACAGATTTCGAATTTGATAGTCTGTGAGATTTCATTTTTCTTTAAGATATATTACATAATAATTCTTGTTTTAGCGCATTTAACTTTAAAAGTAGCGCCAGACCATAACTGAGGAGACACACATACTCCAAGATATCGCTAATTTTATCCATCGAAGCACGTGTGATTTTTGTATCCCTGACTGGTTTCGGACTTTCATATAACATAAGTAGATTAATCAGTTTATGTAGAGATTTCGACTTTAAACTATCGATAAAATGTAGTTTTTGCAGTAAAACAAAGAAAATAATTAAATTTGAAGAGCGGGGAACAGTTTTTGTGATGATTTTTACTAATGGGTTCTAAAGACTATCTTATTTTAACAAAATAAAACTTTTTTTAATTGAAAATTTGATACGCAGTAAGAAGCTATTCTATCACATTTTTTAAAAAATGTTCTGCTTCTTTCCAACATGAATGAATCGTTTGTGTGCATTATCAAACATTAACATCAGCAACCTGAAAACTTCCTTCAATCTTATCAACTATATCGTTCAAGAAAATGGGAGCCAATCTGCAATAAAAGACTACATTGTTAGATCCACTCAGAAAGGGAAATTCATAAAATTTTATTTGTGGTTGTGATAAAAATGATTGATATCAATAGCGTTTTAACTGTCCCAATTTCGAGTATTGTATCGCCTTAATACTTTTCTATAGAAATTTAAGCGTGATTTGATTATGAAATATAAATTGTTCAAAAATAAGTAGCTTTGGTGCTGTATTTAAAGTTAATTTTGATTATTTTATTATCTTAAATTAAATAAAAGTACAATAAAATAAAAAGAACTTACTTTGCAAAGCCCATAACTGCCCCTGAGTAAGTTGACTCAAGAATACCGTCATGTGTTGGAAGCATGTACTATTACTTGCTGATTCTTCAGTTGAATTCCATTTAGTTGCCAATCGGTGTGGATTGTACAAATCTAAAAGCCCAGCTAAATCACCATTTCCTGAACTGACTGTTCCTTCACCACTTGGCGTATTAATCAATAACTGTCCATTATCAGTTTGTCTAGTTCTAGAAATTCTTAACACATTCGAATAACTACCGTTTGAATTAGTAGATTTTACGTTTAAACGTCTTGGACCCTCAGCTCTTGGACTGTTAAATGGACCAGTATTACGTTCAATATCACTACCGTTTGCCAGGGCAATAATAATTAAAGATAATACCGGTAAACATTTGAATATATATTGGCTAATAGTCCACGATTTTTTCGGCACCATATTTGTATAAAATTTTATTTTCCTTGTAGAATCACTTGTCTAAAGATCCTTGGTACTTTGGTTCGTCCAGTTGTCAGTATGAAACGTTTCTATAGAATGAATAAACCAAATACTACAGGTACAGCTAGTTGTTAAACACCAAGTCAGTCGCGTCGGCTAGGTGGAAGTAAGAACGAGAAGTGGGGGGCCATTTAAGACTCCTTGTGGACGTGCAGCATATACCTTTCACCCCATCACTGTTTTCTTTCCACTAACTGTAATACAATTTTATTTCACAGTGTTGTACGAAAGTGACAGCTAAGTGAAACAAATTATTTTCTCAATCTGAACTTTAAAAGATCTGACAGCTGTCTCCAAATACGAAATTACTCTCATTCACTTTTAATTGATATTTTTCAGAAATTTCAATTGAAAAGTTTACTAATTCATAATGGACTGCAACACTTCTTTTTTAATGTTTAATTAAGTTGATTTTCTAAAACAAAGTACATGAGTATTTGATATGTGAGTAGCATGAGGGAGACTCCCAAAGAAGAGCATTCGCCATTATGTATTGACAATTACTTCATTAAGAGGATTACGTAGCGTTCGGCGCTTCAACCGACTAAGAGGATTTCTTGGCATTGCGATAAGTTGGGAAGCCAGTGATTAGGATGTGAGCAACTGAGGCGTGGCACTTGGCAAAGCATAATCTTGCGGATTCAGAAACATTGGGAACAAAGAGATTTCGGGGCAAGGTAGTGTAAGAGCATTTGCGATTCGACGGAGCGATTTCGATTAAAAGGATTGGATTCTGTAGATTTTATGTTTAAGAGATGTGAGATGGTTATTTATGATGAGAGGTGAATACTCAATCTGAATTTCACGCCCTGGGTGAAGAATGATGAGGAAATCTAAGGGTCAGCTGCTGGATTCGAACCCGGGACCTCCGCGTGGAAGTCCAGCATGCTAACCTCATAGCTAATCCCTTCCCTGGGATTGTACAACTATTATATGACCTCAACGCTAGGAAGGAATTGAACATTTCCTTGTACTTCGTCCGATTCTGGCAAAACATTTCGCGGACATTATCTTGGATTCCGATTGCTTTAAGTCTTCTCTTTGAGTGACTTTCTCATTTCTTTTGATCGCTAAGACTTCTTGATTTTGCTCTCTTTGTTTGGTAGTTAGTATTGGTACCAACTAAAAACTCCTGGAATTTTTTTTTTTATGATATTAAATAATTTTTTTATCATACCTTATTTAATTTGATTCATTTTAAATTTTGTACATTTTTTTTTTGCGCATCAACATCTGAGGTTATTAGCGCCCGGAGCTTTTTCCAGTGCACTGCCGGCCTTCAGGCAGTGTTCTCTCGTTACAGATAACACTGTCCATCACCGGACAGTGAGCTGTAAGAAGCTCCTAGAAAGAGAAAATCTAAGGGTCAGCTGCTGGATTCGAACCCGGGACCTCTGCGTGGAAGTCCAGCATGCTAACCTCATAGCTAATCCCTTCCCTGGAATTGTACAACTATTATTCTTATTGTTTAGTTTTTAAATTTTTATAGCATCATTTTTGTTTTGATCTATTAATTCTTATTTCTTAGTTTTAAGTCTATATTACCCAATAGCAAAACATTATTATTATAAATTGTAATAGTAGTAATTTTTATCGATTTGCAGGAACATTTTGGAAATAGTCTCATAGATTTTGGCCACTCTGAGGAATAAATACAGTCATAGCCGTCTACTTAAATCCCACTTACTTTAGCTGGAGCCCAGTCAATAGAAACACATCGTATTGTCTTTGTGCGTCTTATTTTATAGTTAATTTACAGATAAATGTTGCGTTAATATGATTGCTATAAAATTTATTGAAATTCGGCTACAAAATATAATTATTATTATAATCTCTTGGCCTTGGTTTCTCATCTACTTTACTATAGTATTGAAATGAATCTACATTGTCAGTATTCAGGCTAAAATTATGAACAGGTGTTAACACCTTAAACCAGGAATAATTTAAATACTTCCTAGAAATATGACATTTATGCTGGCAACTTGAATTTATATACTCTTTAGGAAGAAGTACATAATCTTCTTGTCCAATAATACATTTTAAACAAGCTGTTTTATTATACAAGGTATGTAAGCGTTCTAGACTGAGATTATTTAATAATAGATATTTTTGTTCAGTACTTATTCTCGTTTTGTCGGTTAGGTTTAACCAAGCAATACATACTAAACCTTGTATAGGATAAACCGTATTTATGTTTGAATCGTTTAGAAATTTATCTTCTCCATTCAACAATACAATCAATAATTTGTCTAACTGTTCTTTTTTCTTTGATGCATAATGTTTTCTTGTGGTGGTAATATAGAAGTCTATCCAACCTTTTTCTATAAATTTAAAATTCATATCATCTGGAAAATGACCAGCACTTAATTGATGAAAACAACCTATAAAATTAGCCACCAACTTAACAGAACACCAAGTCTTCCTTTCTGTATATATTGCACAATGAATGGATCTAGACACATTTTCCACATGAACCAACCAAGAAATCTGGACCTGCTTAAAGCAATCTTCAGGATCTATTAATAACTTATTTCTTTTTATAATTTTCCATGTCAAAAGAAATAGCAACGATAAGAAATAAGAAATAATTAATTTAAGTAATGTTACTGCTGAAATTACTTCTTCAATGTTCAAATATTTAATTATAGGCAATACACTTAATTCACACATAACTAAATAATAGGAAAAGTTGACAGATGCTTCAAAAGTCATGTGTTAAATAAACGCATTTTTCCTTAAATTTCATTAATTTATTTGATGTAACGTTCTTAGCAGCCCTCTTAGGCTGGAAACATAGTGGAGCGGCGGGCAAAGCGGCGATGATAGCGAAGAGCAAAGCGGCAAAAACAAAAACTAGAAATAGATAGAGTTGCTCTATCTTCGCTTTGCTCGGCACTATGCGCGGTCCCATATGTTTACTTGTGTTTGATTTCGCCGCTTCGCTCTTCGCTATCAGCGCCGCTTTGCTCGCCGCTCCACTATGTTTCCAGCCTTAGGCTCTTTTTTTTAAAAAAAATTAAAGCGTACCCACAACTGAAGTCGTAGAAGCTCGGAATTTTTCAGTGCACATCCGGCATTCGGAAATGGTTCTCTCCTACACTATCCATTTTCGGACATTAAACGGTGCGTGTTTCTATTCTTCTGACCCCTTCCATTTATTTTATTTATATTCATTGAAGTTACAGGATTATGGATTTAAAAAATATTTCTGTAATGTCGAACAATTGTAATGCAGTTTATTACCATAGTCAAACAATAAACATTGCCCACTTGTGAACTTCGTACATCTAAAAAAGCAAAACTCAATGTAGTTTATTTAACTATTTCCTGCAGATTTCAATATGGTGCTGCACCCTACTAACTAATTTGGGAACTAATTTCTTTTGCTTCTTATAATTATTAAGTAATTATAATAATCTAAAGATAAGATTTTAATCTTCACTTAATTTTTTTATGTTTTCCAGTACTACTCAGAGAAAGTATATTTTGTCTATTGTGGACAAATTCCTAATCCCCGTCTGAAATTTATCCTATCCGACTAGTATGGAGAATGAGTTTACAAAAGACAATGTTGGAGAATTTTAATATTTACTAAACAACAATCTAATAATTTTAGTGTGAGATGTAATATTTTTGTTATGCAAGATTATAAATGTGGGAGAAAAAGTAGAGGAGACTTGGGTTTATTTCCTGCGAAGCAGTGCATAAAACTCCTATTTAAAATCATTGCTCTCTTCGCTGGTTTATGTACTAACTATAGAGTACAATTATTTTTCATTCCACTTTATGAAGAGAAGAACCATTCGAATGTATTATTTGATAGAAATCTTAAATTTTCAGGGAAAAAGTAAATCATGATAACATCGAAAATCACTTCAGTAAAAATACCAAACCGTAAAAAAAAAAAAAAAAATACTAAACATTTCAATAACGCAGTCTACAATTTTATTTATTTATTCATCCAAAAAATTCGTGAAGGTGTTTTTAAGCACAAAAATGAAAATTGAAATTCAATTGCCCGGCTTGAGTCTATGTTTGAAGTAGGTTATAACCTGAACAATTCTGGTTCTGTAGTTTGATGGTTTGAGATTGGTGAATTTTACAGTGTAATAGCCATATAAAATTATGCTTACAACTCAGATTTATGCAAGATAATCCTCCAAACATCGTCTCATCGTTTTGTAAGTTTGAATGAATTATTTAACTTATTTCATCATTTACATATTTACATAATGAACTCTCTTTGTCATCAGTAATCATATTATTCACTTTATTGACGAATTTGTTACTGCTTTAATATTTATATATGAAAAACATTTCGGCATTTGCTGTGTTTACGAACAAAATTTTCTTTGTTTACTGCACTACAGCAGCTGTTTCAGTATGTCAGAAGGCCTCTTCTTTAATGTGATATTTCTTATTATGTTCAATGAAGAATGTATTTGAAGATCTAAAGAATGGCCAATGCGAGATATGCAGCTATGAATGAAGTAATTGGAGAACCAGAGCATGATGCTAATTCTGCTCTTACCGAATTAGATAAAGGTAAAGTTGATAGTTTTCAATCCAATTCGAAAATCTTGACAATGTCGTTATGTTTTATTTGTCTAGTATAAAAGTTACTCTGTAAATTTTTTTGTCTTTTGCAGGCTTACGATCTGGGAGAGTAGGCGAACAGTGTGAAGCAATTGTGAAGTTCCCAAGATTGTTTGAAAAATATCCTTTTCCCATTCTTATTAACTCATCTTTCTTGAAATTAGCTGATGTATTTCGAGTTGGGTACTGTCCTTTATTTGTTTTTGTTTCTGATTTACTTCACAGGAATTTGTATGTTATTAACAAGGGGAATTAGTAAAAACTAACAATTAGATTTTAAACCTTACAAACCTTATAAAGGTACTTTAATTATTTGATAGTGTTCGTTATTTCAGAAAGTTTCAAACTGAGATATTAAAAGCACAAAACATGTCTATTGATTTTATTGTGGTCTCTTTTTACAAGGAATTAATTACCTGTTTGATGATGTGATCGTAATGAGAATTCATTTTGAGTTTCAGCAATAATATATTTATTTCCCAGATAATGAGTTGAAATATTTTCCAAACCATTTCTAAAAGCTTCATAAATTTCCAGTTTATGTTGGAGAAAATATAATGTTTCCCAAAAAGTCACTTTTTCAGAGATCTTGTATATGCAGAACAACTCTTGTTTTGAATCCCCAACACTCGCACAACAAACGTAGGATCGGCGAAGGCAGTTGTTTGACAGCTACTTCCTAGGTTTAGCTCACCCGGGGCTCTTTATCACGCACACATATAGTTCTTTGTTCGCAAATACCTTGCATTGCAATATTACTTATTTCAAACTCTTATAAGCTAAGAACAAACACTGATACCTAAGATAGCCATGATAAATCTTTTAAATCGAAGGGATTTTATTTCCATCCACTGCATGTACAAATAGATCTAATATAATGCTGAAATTTGTTCAAGTCAGTTTCTACAAAAAATGTGAACGAAGAGTTTAATTCATGTATTACATTTACTAAGTTAGCCCATACAATAATTATTGCTTGGTAATTGATAAATGAAACTTTACATTAACTCTTCCTCTTTTGACTCGGCTGGGCTTCCAAAATATATACTACTATTAAAATATTTTTAATACGCAAATTTAATATTCAATTTTAGGAATAACTTCTTAAGACTGTGGGTATTAAGGGTATGCCAGCAAAGTGAAAAACATCTAGATAAGATTTTAAACGTCGAAGAATTTGTTAGAAGAATATTTAGCGTCTCACATTCCAATGATCCTGTAAGTTTTTTTTGGTTATTTATATTTTCAATGCATTTAGAGTACATTTATCTGCAGATTTTTTGAGAAAATTTACAGGTTAATTTGGTTAATAATATAAGTGATACTTCATGATACAAAAAAAGATTAAATTATTGTAAAACAAAAAATTCTATCGCAAAATTTAATAAATAATTATCTTCTTAAAAAAAAAAATTGCAAAATGGATATGTGAATGGCATTTTTAAATTTCAGGTGGCCAGAGCACTAACTCTCCAAACTTTAGGAAGTTTAGCGGGAGTTATACCAGAACGCCAACAAGTACATCATAGTATTAGAAGAAGTCTTGACTCTCATGACAGTGTTGAAGTTGAGGCTGCGATTTACGCAGCAATGCAATTTGCTGCGCAATCCAAGTAATTTGCCTTTTAAAATGTTTTGTTTTTACTTTTTAGTTGGTTATTCCTTGTATTATTTCTTTAGTAGTATTCGGGAAGAATTGCGAAAAGAGTAAAATAACTTTCTTTGAGTCCTTAATTCTCAATCGAGGCCGACTTTTGACTAATTTTTCATTCCTGTTAATAAAGTTGTGCAGATTTCTTCTTATTTAGTTAGTAATAATTTCTTAGATATTGTTCATTTTGGATTTAGATCAATTTATTGTTCTTAGAATACTACAGTTAGACAAAAAAGGCTCTATGCGCAGGGAGCTAACGTACTGTTATGTGAAGTTTCTAAATTTTTGAAACAATGCAATTCGATGGATCTACATTATTATCTTTCTAATCAAATTCGTTTAGCGATTCCTTCAGATACATTTTCACCATTACTTCCCGGGTACCCAACAGTAATCTGGGGTGCCTAAGATTCCTTTTTTTTTTATCTCGATAAAAAAATAAGAGAATTGAAAAAAAAGAAGCACTTTCTCGCCAAATTTTTACTTTCTCTTCCCTTTTTAATTATTGGAATTAATGTTTTTTTTTGTTTTGTTTTTTAAGGTCTTTTGCTTTGGGCATGTGTGACAAGATTTCAGATATGATCCGTGGTATAGCTACGCCAGCGCACATGAAGTTACTTTTGATACCTATTTTACAGCACATGCATCATGATACTTCAACTGCTGCAATGGTAAGCCTAAGCAGTCTTCTTGATCTAGCGAGAAGTTGTCCGTTTTCTTATCTTTTATAATATTAATTAAAATTATAATTTGTGTTTCTTAACACGTTCCATTTGATATTTTGACTAAAGGTTGATATATTATCATACAATCTTTCATTACATCATCAATCGATAAGTAGTCCTATTGTTTAGATCAGCTATCACATCGTGTACCACTTGCGGTATGTAAATAACTTGAAGATGTAAATAATTACTCGTCTTCAGAACCTGCGACAAACTCTAGAAGACGCCACGAAATTAAAAAGAAAGAGGGCAAAGCGAGATCAGCAAGACAACGTTGCATTTCTTGCTACAAACAAAATGGAAAAAAATTCGGTACTGTAGTAGCAAGAGAAAAACTATAAGAGTAACGACGTTTTGCAGCGATTGCCCTAAAAAGCCGACTTTATGCCTCCTTTGCTGAAACAAAAATTCATTATTATGTAATTATGAATTATTGTATATAAAACAATTAAATAAACTTATGTGTTTTGTTCTATACTCCATTTTGTATAATGCCCCATTTTTTTGGCAGAAATATATTTAACGCAACTACAGTTGTCATAAAATATATGTTTTCTGCTCACAAAATAAATATGACTGTGTGTACCACCGGTGGCACGGAACGTGTTAAACTTTATGAGAAATTGATGTATTACCTCCATCAACGGAAATATTATTCTCAATCAGAGAGAATTATGTATATAATATTAATGGTATATTAATTTTTACCTTCACTATTGTAGGTTAGAAAAGTTTGTACAGATTTACTTCCTAAGTATCCTGCGAAAGACTTTGTTGTTACTACACTCAATACACTGACGAAATTGGCAGCGGCAACCTTAGTTGATATTCCCAATCAGGTAATGTTTTTATCAGACAATTGTTGTAGAAATATCTATTTCATTAAAAAAATAGACTTATTGCCAAGGAAAAATTTGTTTATTGTTGAGCAATTAAGGCTAATAAATAAATACAGTGTAATCATTATAAAAAATAAAATATGTATTTTTATGCCTTAAAAATTATTTCACAACAACTATTAGATTGTGTTTGTTTGAACTGTTCGATTGAACTGATTGTTTAAGGTTGAATTGCTGTTACACTATTTAGTTAAAGATAAACGTTGGTCGGTGAAGAAAGCATCATTGATGGGTTTACATCAGCTTGCGAAAGTTGGCCCTCACCTATGGCCAATTAAGTGTGTGCACGAAACAATCAGAGTGGCTAGGTCGTCAAGAAATCAAGGAGTCATTAGTTTGGCCTTGGACGTTTTCATTGTTCTTACAAATTCTCCTATAATTTGTAAAGAATATGTTGAACCAGGTTAATTTTTTTTTTTTTTTTTTTTATGTTATACTTAAAATTTTGAATTGATATTATTAATTTTTATTTTTTTCAGATTCTGAATTAATGCAACTCTGCCAAGAAACTTGTTATTCTAGCAATTCAATGGTATCCGCGAAATCTGTAAAAATAATTACCCATATGGTTAATTTTTGGTATGTACAAAAACAATATTTCTTTTAATAATTATAATTGTTTTCCCATTTTCACATCCATACATATGTAATATTTGATACCAGTCATGAAATCTGGAATTTGAATATTCTATAAGTCAAAGCCGGATATCAAAGATCTAGCTTATTTAAAAAAATCTTTTTTCATAGTATTAATTATATTTTTAATTAATGAAAAATTGTCTACCAAATGAAAGAACTATGAGATAATCTTCTGGCGCTGAGAAATTTCGTGCTCAAAAAATTAATATATCTTTTAGTTTAGCGTGTCCTTTGATAAGTGAAAGTATTTTTGTCTGTATTAACATTCCCATCTTCTTGAAACCTTCCAATTACTAGTGTAAAAAGAACAGTAAGGTGCAAAGCCTGTAAAAAATGGAAGGTGTACGGCGCAGTTATTGCTCGGAAATCTCGTTTCTGCTGCAGAAAACTCTGTATCACTGGTACTCGTAATCGCATTAAATTCGAGCACAGTCCAATCCGTGAAATGTCTTTTACCTTTATTTCATTGTTTCATACATTATGCAGAGAGTAGGTAGAGAGTAAACAATTACGTGATACAAAAACTGCTCGGTACAGCCGATGCAGGGTTAGAATTGTCTACGGAAGAAGATCACGAGGGCAATGTCGTTTTAGGTGTCACGGTGAATTATCAAGATGGATTATAGACAGAAAAGTTCGAGCTGTTGAATTGGGATGGTAGCAGAAGGTTCTGCATTGTGCAAATTGAGAAATCATGAGTGAATAGATTCGGTGGCAAAGGGGATATTTAGATCTTTGTGAGATTAGAGTCGTAATAGGGAGCAATAATACAGTGGAGGACTTTGTTGAAAGGATTGGAGGGTTTAGTTGGGCCCTAAAGCTCTGATCCGTTTGTCCAGATGGATTTAACTAAGGTTTTATTGTTGGCACTTAGTGTAGATTTAGGTCCAATCATGAGTCTTACTTTTGATTAGTTGTTGTGTCTTAACTTTCGTTTGTGGGTTCCATTTATCTACAAATAGAAACCCAGGTAAAGTACTACGTTCGAGTTAGGGTGAGGATTGTTAAGTAAAAACACCTTTGGGCTCGTTTAACTCCGAGCGTGAAAGTTAAGTGGACACTTTTGTTTTCATTAATTTTTATGCACCAATGGTTTCACTAGTTTTCAATTAGAATGAGGTTCTCTTGAAGAGATTTGGAGGTTTCGGATGGTTCTGAGTGGGTAGAGAGAATAACGGTGTCGACAGCATAGATAGTGGTTAAGGAGTTTAGGTGTGTAGAAATATCAGCAGTATATTCGGTGTAAAGGATGACACCAAGGATGCTGCCTTTTGGAATTCTGGAGATAGGTTTAACTGGGAATATTCGAAGGATATTCGTACTTTAAATAGGAGACTTAGTTGCCAGTTATCTTATCAAAGACCTGTAAGATCTCCAGAAAAACCCCCGAACAGTTTTTTATTCTCTAAAACTGAGAAGATAATATCGACGAATCTGAAGCATTGAAATTAGTGGAAATACTAATTGTGTTGGTGTGGAATACTAATTGGTGTTTGGGAATAATATTATTGGAGTCAGGGATGGGCAGAATTCTTTTGAGAAGCAATTTTTTAAAGATTTTTGAAAGAATGTAAGTTAGGTTATAGGTTTGTGGGACACGGTCATTGGGAGACTTGTTGGGTTTAGGAATCATGGTTATGATGTAAAATTTCCATTTGATGGGGAAATGTATAGCCCAAAGAATTGAACTGAATGATAATGTAACGTACATTCTGAAGTAGGTGACGAAGTATGTTGCCGTTTACGAGGTCTAGCCTGGACTTTTTTGAAAGAGGAATGTTGGATAAGATATTTGACTCATATTTTCCCCCAATGCTGGTTGCTGATGAACCCTTAGATTTGAACCCTGACTTATCGCCCCAATGAGAATATGATCCTAGGTTAGATAATGTGTAACAGCGAACTTTTGTAATTTGTCTATAAACATATTTAAGAAAAATATATCATACCAAGAAAATAAAAGTTTTATTTAGGTTTAAAGAAAGGTTTTCATAGTTTGCTTGCCATTTTATGAAATTACGCGGTTTTTTTTTCATAACTTCCTAAATTCAGAAACATCAACATAGGATAAGAAAAATAAATTTTTCTGATAGTAAAGTAACAAAATTATTTCGCCCACCAAAGCAAGAATAACAATTGGAAATTCCTGTTACTATGTGCATTGCAGTTTTGAAGAAGGACTTCCTATATCTGATGTTGAAGAACATATATGTACGGTTGAATCATTACTTTTACTTCTCGTTAGTTGTAAAAGCGGAGAAGTTGGTGATTATGTGCTAAAAATATGTTTGCAATGTGCAATAACCTTATGCAAAGTGCATAAACCTTTATCAAATAGATTTGTTGATCTAATTGCAACTCAGTTAGCAAACGCTTCAGGTAAGTAATATTTTTTTCTTGTCTTTCAATTAATTCATCATAGAATTGATTCTGATTGATATTTATACTTTTTCTTGAATTTGGTAATACTACGCTATTTTTAATAAGTATATTTGTGAAAATGTTTCAGATAATTGTAGTTTAATTCTTTGCGAAGCGCTTGGAGGTATTGGTGGTTTGGAACCACACTGTTTAGACCCTTATATTCCTGAAATAATTGATAAATTAAACAAAATTGCCACATCATCATCATCGTACGATAAGAAAACTAAAGTAAATTTTGCTTTCAAATTATCTTTGTTTTATTCTCCTTAGAAAATGTAAGGTAGCCACTTTTCAGACATGTATACTTCACAAACGGCTACATCTGAACAAACACCTCGCATTTAAGAATACTCCTAAATCTTTTAGGGCTTCCAAGATTTGGCCTTACCTATATTCGTTATGCAAATGAATAACGAATAATAATTTAATAAGTCATTCTACATGCTTCTATTAGTTTAATTTAATTTTAAATAGTTCTATTAATTTAAACGTTAATTTCGCTTGTCCCTGCAATTTTTACTTAACATTTTAGTTGCTTGTCAACTCAGAGAAACTACCTTTTATCGTTTTTACTTCAGAGATAATAGCAGCTTTTAATCTTGATTTATAAAAAAAGAGATCTATTTTTATTTACTTTCAAATATTTATTTTATGTTTAGGTGATGTTATGTACACTTATTTTCCAAACAGTACAACCATCGGATTGGGATGATAATTTTCAGTTAGCCGTTGATTCAGTTATCAATAACTCAGATTTATGGGGAAATTACAAAATTGCAAGATCTGCGGCTAGGTAAGTAATGGTTTATTAAGGCACATCGTTTTCGTGATATTTGAGGATATTGTTGCCCAGAGCTTTTTTCAATGTACTGACGGTCTCTGGACTGTGTTGCGGTCAACACTGTCCGCTACCGGAAAGAAGCTCTAAGAGTGGGACTGGAGCCCGGCCCAGGATTGCCGCGTGGGAATCAAGTATGCTCAGAACTTAGCTTACCCCTTCTTTTGGTTAGTATTATTTTTCTAGTCCCAGGTGGTAAACACTAAAAAAAAATTTCAGTGACCAAAAGACGAGGAGATATGCAATTATTCGTACTACAGTGGTTGATAACCCACTGATAACTAATTATACATCTTTCATAGATTAGTACCTTATGTTAAATTTACGGCAGTACTTATTCCAGAAGGTACTTATTTCAGAAGGGCTTTGTGTTCTAACAGATCAAACTAGTGAATGGAGGCAGATAGCTAACTTAACCATAAATTTGTTTTGTATTAATTAATAATATTTAAGACCAAGACCGTGAATCGAAACTGTACATAATGCATCTTAGGTTTGAGGTCCGCGCACTAATTGCTCGACATTCATGGCGCCTTGAACAACTTCACAATATTTTTATATTTACTTTAATACAATGGTCGGCAGACAATCTAATCTAATGTTTTGATAAAATTATAAGTTAAAGGTCTTTTGACCATTTTTTTAAACTGTGTATAATGATGTTCTTGTAGACAAAGCTACAAAAGTGCTACGTGAAAGGTGTCTAGGAATAAAATGGCCCTTCAAAAAAAAAAAAAAAAAGGATCATTGTAAGTCTATTTAAAACTCATAATTATCAAATTTTCAGGTACGGACATTACAAAGTTTGTTCGTATATTATGGCAGAGTTGAAAGGTAAAGTTTCATCCGAACATTTACATTTTTGGCTTGTTGCCCTTGAACAGATTGGCAAAGCTGAAGCATCTCTCACTAGTGACCAGTCTCTTATAGATCGCATTGGAGCGGCAATCACATATTACAACACAGCCATTTCATCGTTAAAGGTATATATACAAATTTGTCCATAAATACTTGTTTTAACTTGGTTGTGATTTAGAAATCCATTTTATCTTTTTTAGGCTGGCAGTAACCCTGGAAGCAGTCTATCTTTTCAATGTGAATATTCATCCCTACGATGTGAACTGTTACAGTGTTTTTCACAACTTATTGCTAGTTGTAACAGTCTTTGTTCTTCTCCTCCTCCAGCCATAGCAACCACTATTATGAGTTCCACGAGGGATGACTTACAGAGATGTGGTCACATTACCGGCCAGGTTATTTGTGATTTTTACTACTACTCTATTTTAAGAAAACTGTGTCTCGTGATTTTAAATACTTGGTTTAGAAGTACTGATATAGCTAAGTTAGGATAAATCAAATGTCGCTCTGATTAGTAACTTTGAGTCAATTAAATTAAGTCAATAAATGTATTTAATTACCTAATTAAACGTATTGTACAAATAAAGTAAAGAGCAGAATACGCTCAAAAGAGGAATAAATTTAATACCTACCTTTGCAAATAGTGTATATTAATTTTAATTTCCACGTTTTCAGTTAAGAAAATGTGCCAAAGAGTTTAGAGCCTGTGGAGAGCTATATTGGAAATTGTATCAGTCTGCTTTTGACGCAGATCCAGTGTCTTTGACGAATATTCAAATGTATCCTTAATGATTTTAATACAAATTAATATGGTATATCTATTAATTAATTATGAATATGTGTATATAATTAAGCAAATTCTAATATATTTTGAATTACTAAAGCACAAAATAATTATCAAAAACTTGGCGGAGATCGCTTAGGATACGCTTAAATTATTATGTATAGTCACCAGCATTGTATCCAGGTGGCTGCTCTTACAGACAAACCCTCTTTCTGCTGTTCTAGGAGCCCTCCTCCAAAAATTGACGATAAGCTAATTTTTTCAAAAGTAACTTGACATTGTCTCATCAGTTGGATTAACGAAGTCACTATTTGGAATGTTTAAATCCATATTTAAAAGAATTAAGTTATTGACACCCAGAGCTTTTTTCAGTACACTGCCAGCCTCTGATGTTTAAGTGCCTTAAATTTTAAAAAACGTTTTTTATTTCAGTGCATTAATTAAAATTTCAATGATTGAAAATTTTTAATTAATTGATTTTTAAGATCTCGCTTCAAATGATTCACTAACCACACTAAATTCAATATCTGATCAATTAAACCTTCCTATTAATACCGTAGACTTCAGCATATGTGTATGCTTATGGCACACAGTATTGAGTCGGTTGCTCTTTTAAATTATCAAGGAGATGAACCTGCCCTAGGTTTCTCGTAAGTGTTCTGTGGAATAGTATAGTCATTATTCCCTGAAAACTGTTTGAATGTTAATGAATGTTTCTTTTTCATAGCTTACAAGATCATAGTTTAGAAACCCAAGAAATGCTGCAGTCGTGTAAAACAGCAGTAGAAATTATGAAGAAAATGGATCTTCGTAAGTGGACATTAAGAGCGATTACTCATCAACATGTACAGTGTCTCTTGGAACAGGTAGAAGTACTTGTAACTGGTCCTTTTTGCCTTCCTCGATATTTTTTCCAAATCTTACAGTCGACTAGTGTCAAAGTAAGTTAAAATTTTTAATACTTCTAAAGGTATTAAATAAGCTAATTTTAATGAGCTAAATTTGATTTGCAGACAGTTGAAAGTCACGTTAGAGTTTCAAACCAAATTTTAACTTTTAAGGAAGATTTTTTGACTAAATAAAGTTAATTATAAATATTTAACCAAAAAGTAGATACATCTTTGAGTATTTTTTCATCCAATAAAAACATACATTTCGACATATAGCATCTTTTTAACCAAATTGCTTTTTTCTATGATTTTTGCTAGCAAAAACGAAATGAAATTAACACAAATTTTTCCAATCAACCTGTTCTAAATAAGTTGACATATTTCTTCTTTTAAGTTGGCTGTATCTCCTCAACCTCGAGTGAATGGTGAATGGATAACGGTTATATCTGGCGCACAACTTGCTGTAAAGGTAGAGGGGGTTATACAGCATGGTTCAAGACCTGGACTCTTCAGATCAGTTGAAAAAGTTACAGTATCACTTGTCACACAACCAACTCCACGAGCAAATACAAATGAAAAGGTATTAAGTTTAAAATTGCTCTAAAATAAATTAGAATATAATTTCAAGATATAATAATGTCTACATTTTTTTCAGGTTGCATCAGATGTTTCTTTGAGCCTAACACAAACTGTAATTCCTGTTAGAGATTTTTTTTCTGCTCAGTTTCTTGTTTCATTAGGTTCTGGTAGTGCTCAAGCTACAGCTGTAGTAGAAGCAGCTGTTATTGACCAAACCGGTGCAACCTGGCAAACCGGACCTAAGATTACATTAACTCTAAAACAACATGACGACCCAACAAGGAGTCACTAATGTTTGTTTTTTAAGAGGTCGTCCTACCCATTCGGTATCAAAACTTTAGATGTTGGTGTAAAGTTTATTCTCAGAAGTGTAGAGAAAGAATGTGATAAAAGATAGACCCAAAATATGTATAATTTGTGAAAAATATTCTTTTTTATCGTAAACAGGTCAGGCGATTTTTATGGTTTATTGTTGTAATACGGTTTCCATGTAATATAGTTGATAAATATTCCTTAAACATAAATAAAATGTATTTTTCTTAAAACGTCTATACATGGAGAGAATTGTGGACACTAAAGTAACCTCTCCGAAGCCAAAAAGGCCTAAAATTGAATTTATCAAAAATTAATTGTAATCGTGATTAAAATGAAAAAAATTTAATTGCTCAAAAACAGTTGATTAAATATACTTTTAATTTATTGGATTTTAATCAATTAAAATTTTTAATATTTAAAAAATGTCAGTGTATTAATTTAATATCTTTTTCCTAGATAATAACTGCATGTTATTTTATTTTAGAGTTTCAAGTATGTATAAATAAACCAAATGTTTATTGAAATTATTAAAAATGATGTGAAACATCGCGGCACCTTTGAATTTAATATGCACTACTCCGTTTCGCTAAATGTTTCAACTCAATCAGTGGAGTTAAGTCAGTAAATATGAATGAATGGATAGAAGAATTGGAACAATACAAAAAACTGTCAAAGAAAAATAAAGTTTTAAAGTATATTTTTCTGGTGGAACTTAGCTAACTGCAAAACAGGTGTCGTTAAGGAATAGGATTGCTAAATTATATTTAACTCTAGATTTCTAATAATAACACATTAAATAAAATCCAAGGTCTAGAACGGAAATCAAATCATTATCTGAATGTATCTAAGATTTACGGTCCTCACTTCTAATGTGACGTTTAAATCTGTTTTCAAAAACCATAATGGAAAAGTAAGACAATAAAATAATAAAACAGCAAAAACTTTTGTTTCATGAAATTTACAAAAACAAAAGTAATAATTATGTATATAGTAATATCAAGATTAGTTCACTTAGCCAGTTGGTTGTAAGAAGGGTAAGGTATTCAGACGTGCTTGATCTGCCATGCAACAGTAACTCTGCAATAAGACTCACTAAGGTACAGGTAGGTGACAATGAGCTCAAATTTTCCAAGAGCTCTTGGCATAGGGGAATTAGGACCAAGACCCAATCTATTCTAGTAGCATCAAGGCAAGAGTAGCGCATTCCTTCACGTAGTTGCAGTATAAAAAACTTTTCTTTTTTTTTCGCAAGAGGTGCGAATTTAAGTTGGACGGTTGCATGAAGATAGTGACTCTTAGAAGACTCATCTTAGCCCTCTTCTGAAATATGATCTTATCAGTAATATATTATTTATTATAAGCGCATCAGGTGTTTTTCCAACCAGAAATTAACTTGAGGAGCTTTGCTGTCACCTTATGGAAGCCTAAACCGTAAAAAAAAATTCGCTCATAAAGATTAGCTTGCCCCTTCCTAAAAGAGAAAGTATTATTTAATTACGGTGACTATCTACTTTCCAAATTATTTTGTAATTGTTCTCATCTTTCCTCTCCCACTGAATCATTTGCAATTTAAGATGATGTAAGGAAAACTTAAGCCTCCAACTCTTTATACCATCTGAGCGGGGCAAACTTTTTTCCCCTACTGTTAACATTCTTTGTACCTGTTAATCGATAAATTACAGCAGGGTCTCCTGTGCTTCCTAGCAGGGTTAAGCAATCAAGATCGAGTTAACAGATAAAAACTGGAATAGCTTTTATTCACATATCAAATTTATAACAGAAAGATAAAACTAAAATATCAATGTGTGGTAATGTACAATCTTCTAGCTAAATTAAATACCCCAACCAAAACAAAAATTACTTACAGTAATAACTAATATTGCAAAGAAAAACAAAATATATGTCCTCTACTTATGCTTTCTACAATACTAAAAGTTCGTGAGTACATTACTTTTCATTTAATTAATTTTCTGCTGTTTGCGGTGGAAGATTAACTAACACGATCGATTAAAATTTTTCTACATTTTGAAACCCTGGCAACAATACAATCCATCACCCCAATCACCACTAGCCATTCAGCAAGTCCATTTCTTCTTCCTTTGTGCACTGCACCTTTTCTTTTAGCCACCGCACTCTGTTTTCTTTCAAAGCTGGTTGTTCTTCCAAATCGAGAAAGTTATACGAACTTTGGAAATTACATTAAGTGCAGACCTCTCTAGGTCTATATTGTAGGCTCTATATTTAAGCTCTAATGATTGGCATCTGGTGCCAGATTTGGAAAGTAACAGAAGTCATGGTTGTGCTAGCTTCAACTGAACATAGCAGAAGTTCACTTTATCCAATTTAACTCCGAATATAGTTCTCACTGAGTACATATACATCTAACTCTCACTTAATTGGTGTGGTGTATATGTATAATGATAGAATTGAAGCTCAAACACTTGGTTAGTTTAATATAAAAATTAGAGATTCAATCTTTATCACAATCAGATGCTTAACCAAGTAAGTTTTTTGTCAAAAAATAAAAAAGAAAATGTTACTTCTCATCAGATGTATCTAAATCATAAATTCCTTTATATCCACCACTTTTTTTAATCAATAAAATATTCTTAATAACCATTTTATGGGAAACTGATTTACACATATCATATACAGTCAATGCAGCTATACTAACCCCAGTGAGAGCTTCTATTTCTACACCCGTTTTACCTTTACACCGAACCGTGCAAGTAATAAAAATAGAGTGTTTTTCATTATCTAATTTTAAATTTATGTCTACATGATTCAGGATTATATTATGACATAATGGAATTAGTTCTGAAGCTTTTTTTGCACCCATAATTCCAGCTAATTGAGCTACAGTTAAAACATCTCCTTTCTTCATTAAATTATTCTCAATAAGTTTAAAAATTTCAGGACCAACAAGAATTTCTCCACTTGCAGTGGCACTTCGATCAGTTTCAATCTTATATCCAACGTCTACCATAGATGCTTTTCCTTCTCTATCAATATGAGTTAAACCTGAGGAACACATGCAACGTATTGTTTGATTCATTTCTAAGAATTTCCAATGAAGTGTGTTTAATGAAGTGATTGATCCTGGCTTTTTTGGCATGTACAAAGTATTGAAAATGCTGTTGGTAAAGGATCGGCCACTAACTCTCTCAGTAAATGTTCTATCACCTGAAAAGAAATTTATTTTTAATTCATTACAATTTACTGATAATTAATAATTAAATAATTCATGTAGACAAATGCCTAACAAACAAAATAATGATGAAGGAGATGACTGTTACGCTGCCGATCGCAATTCGCTCGAAAGAATTGTGGGTTCCTAACAACCCCAAAACAAAAATAAATCTGATGTGGGGGTTCACTTTAAACACCTACTTTGTGCTGCATTAGCGAACCGAAGGACAATAACATAAAATTCTCTGAATTTTTCTAAAGAATTTACGTTTATACTTAATGTCGTAGTTACCTTGCTGGTAACGCTCCTTACATATTTAACAATACTATGGTTCTATGATGTAAATAATTAATTTTGTAAATCATATTTTTGGAGCATAGACTAATAGCCTAGGCATAATATTTTTTATTTTTCCTTAAAACCGCAATTCTTTTGGTTGGTAGGTCGGATTTGAAGCTATCAGATTACAAACGAATTTTCTTAATGGAACTTTTAGGCGGTAATTTAAGCAAATTAATCCTAAAATCTCCATCATCTAAAATGGTTCTAGCTCAGCAGTGGGTTTCGCTTCAGGGAAGTTGAGTAGCTTAACTACGCACATACACAAACAAGCAAACCCAAACAGTCATACAAATACCTCATCTCTGCCATTCCAGGGAGCGTAAGCATCTACACCATCTCACCGTAGACATAAGTCAATTTTCACTATATTCTTTACTTAATTTCAACTGTATTTACTCGCATATTTTTCACCATGTCATAACTCGCACAATTTTTGTGAGCTATCTTTCTACCATTTTTATACCGTCCCTTCATCTTCACATGTTTCTTCCAGCGCTAACACTTCAATTAACATAAAAAAAAACATGCACAATTATACATTTATTTAATTTCCACAACCACTACCGTAATTAATAACAGTAATAAGGCTAATGCAATGTATATGTAAGTATCCCTGTGAACCCATCTAATCAAAAAAACTTCCAAATTGAAAATCCGCGATTCAAGAGCACATATACAAAACCAAATACTGGATCCTCATTAGATAACAAATGGACATGATAATCTTTCTTCCCACACTCTTAGGTGCTCAACTTGAAAACTGAAATGTTTAGTTGTCTAAATAGCTGATTACCTATTTCTTTTAATGATTAAATAATTTATCAACATCGACATAATGCGACAAGCTGTTAATTCAAAGCTCCGAGACGTATATATTTAAGTACACTTTCTTTTTAAACTTAATTAAAAGTCAAAGAAAATTGTTTGAAAATTATTTTGCAGAATTTTAAGGGTATTTAAAAGTAGTTCAATACAGATACAAAATAACTAGGGAAATATAAGTCTTTTTTCTTGTTATTTACCAAAGAATAATGAGAAACAGCTTACGTAAGTTAAAAAAGGAAGTGCTCAGAAAGAATATTAAAAACCTTAACAATGTTATAAACCATAAGTAAAAACATTTAACTTCTTTACGCACTTGTGTGTCATCCACCAATCAGTATCATTGGACGGTTAGGCATTTGCGCCAAATTCAGCATGCCTGTAATAAAGAGATAACTTTATGGAACGGTCGTTAGTGTAGATTCAAAGATATAATTAGTGCCATCGGAAAGAATGACATAACTCTGGGTTTTCTGATGAGAGAGGTAGCCTACTTATTTTCATTTCAAAATTAGTAACGTGCCAGACTGGTAAGATAGAGCCCTTTCTAGAGGGTCGTGTCTAGGATGCCCTGAGATTTTTTCATTTCAAAATGGTCTGCAGGCGCATTACCTTATGATCAAAAAATGTTGCCATTAACGGGAAAACATGACCGGTCTCCTCGAAGGATCCCGTGTTACAAGTTAGATTAGTGGTTGTGCCTTACAGTGCCAAAAAAAGAAGGAATTATCCTTCAATAAGTGAATAAAATGGGTAAAACATAAATTACCATAGTTTTCACGAACAGAAAATGTTTAGAGATTAAATAAAATTAGATGACACGTTCATGTTTAACCAATATTCAACTTTAGTGTAGCCAGTCTTTTAAACAGAAATGAATTATATGTTATTAATCTATAATATTAAAGGATATTTATCACATTTAATGTGAGTCTTCACCAACTTTTAATTGACCAAGCAAGATTATGATACAGTTATAAAAAAAAACAGTTGCTAGGGACATGAAATTGTGGGGGAGCCTAAAAAACTAATTAGTTAGACTCGTGAAGATGACATGGATGGATACAAGTTGTCAGGTATAGATTAGAAACATTCTATGAGAGAAATTCTCAGAAAATGGTGGACGATATAGGGAGAACCATTGTCACCCATCTTATTTAACTTAGTCTCCGAAATGGCGGCAAATGCTGTCTTGAATATAAATAGTAGTAAAACGGAATATAAGAAGATCTTGAGAACTCAAGGAAGTAGGGAAAATACAAGGCTGATTGACGGGCACAATTTCCAACGCTGCAAGAGTTTCTTGTACCTACGAGCTTTAGTGACGGAGGTGAATGATGTGAAAGCCGAAATTAAAGCAAGAATAATGATTGGCAGCAGACGCCTGTTTGCAATGAATAAAGTCTTGAGCTTCAGATAACTTTAGCGGGTAGCGAAAAATCATACGTTTATAAAACTATTTTAGACCCATCATCACGTGTGGTAGTGAGAGCTGGTGTTAACAAAAAAAGCGAGATGCTTCTTGCTGTTTAGAAAGGTATGTTCTGAGGAAGGTTTTTAGCCCGGTCAATGAAAATGGAAGATGGAGGATCTGCAGTATCAGATAAAAATCCGAGTTATTCGGTGAACCAATCCTAGAGACCAACGTTAAAAAAAAAGAAGATTGCGATGGCTTGGCCACCTGCAAAGAATGCCAGGTACCAAGCTGCCTAAAAGAATGATGCTAGATAAGCCAGAGGAAAAAAGATGAAGAGGAAGTTCGAGGTGAAGATGGTTGGAAAATGTTAAGGCCAATCTCAGGAAGAGCAGGTTAAGAGAATGAAGAAGAAAAGCTGAGAACAGACAGGAATAACAATTCATTCTGGAGGAGACCCAGGCTAAACTAGGGCTGTTGCGTAATTTAGTACAATAATATTAGTAAGGTAGTATAATAATAATAATAATAATAATATAAATAATAAGGGAAGGGATTAGCTATGAGGTTAGCATACTGGACTCCCACGCGGAGGTCCCGGGTTCGAATCCAGCAGCTGACCCTTAGATTTTCTCTTCCTAGGAGCTTCTTACAGCTCACTGTCCGGTGATGGACAGTGTTGTCTGTAACGAGAGAACACTGTCCGGAGGCCGGCAGTGCACTGGAAAAAGCTCCGGGCGCTAATGACCTCAGCTGTTGATGCGCCAAAAAAAAAAAAAAATTAAAAAAAAAAAATAAATAAATAAATAATATCAATAATAATAGTAATAGATAATTATAGTAGTGTTTACCAGCATGTTGTTTCTTCTTTCTCTGTACAGCAGCACCAATCATGCATAACAAATCATCTTCACTGCATCCACTTCGCAACGCATCTCTGTACAGGAGAATTATGTTAATAAAAAAAGTAGCTAATTATAAGCCAATTGGATTATCTTCATCTATTACTTATTTCTTATTTTTGGATGGTTTTTATTGTTAATTGGAGCTTATCTAAAATGAGAAGGCTACAGTATTCAAAAAAATTAGTAAAACATTACGACCTTAGGCAAGCATTATATTTTTAATCAATTACACTATGAGCAAACCGTCAGTTTAATTTTTCGCTTAATACCGATTCTCCAAAGATCGATTATCCCGGGAAGACGCCCCAGACAATTTTAGTCAATTGCAAAGAGTTATTCTTATGGAGCCTATCTTTGCGGCGTTTCTGAGCCTACTATCATATTATACGTATGTATAGTATGCGAGTATGGATTTCACTAACAACTAATAAGATGAAAAAACATTTATTACTACATTTACTAGACTAATAAAAATAAATAAAAACTCAGTGAAACATAAAAAATTGAAAAATATTTATGAAATTAACTTTACTTTATTCTAAGGCAAATCGTAAATTACGCAAAAAAAAGGACATTCTCAACTGGTGTATACGAGTATTTTAACTTCTCCCTTGTAAAACAAAATTTCAAGGAAATCTGTTCAAATTAAAACGTTTGAAATAATTCTAATGCAAGCAAAATACTTTATTCACTTGAAGAGTCTACAGAAACTTTAAGAATCAGCTCTGCGATATTTTAAATAACATCAAATGAAAAACTAAGAGAACAGTGAAAAATCTTAGAAAGGTTTCAAAATTCTCTCTGTGCATAAAAAATAAAATCATTGGCTAATCGTACATAAAGACGTTTCGAAACCAACATTATTGATCAGATACCTTTTGTAACCAATCAAATAGGATAAATGAAATTCTGAAGAAGAGAAAAGTTTCCTGTTTGCAAATGAAAAATCAATTACGACAAAAGTAGTTAATGAAAAGAGGTTGAATACGGGAATCTAAGATTTTCTACGTGAGAGGTCCCAGTTAGTTACAAAGTGGTACTTGGGAGTACCTCCTAATTACTTTTAAATAATTAATTTCTAAAAATTTTATTTTTCTTCTTTCCCAACAACATTGAAGTATTTTAAACCAAGGTTTGCAAATAATAATGTGAATGAGCGGTACCGGCTACATTTACCATGACGCATAATAGTGAATGTAAACTCATAATATGTATAAAGGAATTACATATTCCTTATAATTTAAATTAACACTATAATTAATAACAACTGTAATGGGCCAAACGATTTTATGGTTTTTAACTTTATTTTCGATCAGGCAATAATGTACTTTACTACTTATTAAATCAGTACTTAAATACATGCCTCTTTTTCCTAAACAAGAACGTATTTTTGAGGGAGAAGCTGCCACATGATTTTGAAATAAATTTTTTGGTTCATATCTAAGCTTTTCCAACGCACGGTAATCATTACATTTAAGTCTGGTCAGTTCTCATTATCTGCGGAAATTGTGGAAAATATTATTTTATGAAAGCTTTTTATTTTATTTTATTTTTTAACCTCTTTCTTAGAGTACATTCTAATTATCTGAGAACAACAGTGGAAGGTGCCTTGTAGTTGTAGAGAAGATTCTTAAAGTTTAATTTGACCTTATCAGCAACTGATAAACAACTACAAATTAAAAGCCATACTCTGTGAAACATCAAATGCTGCTTTTTTGCTTGAGAAGCTTTAACATTATTTGAGTTTCTAAAAAAGATCCTTCTCTAAACTGGCTATTACAATGTTAATTTTAACTTATGGACTGAAATGTGGAAGTATTATGCATCCTTCTTCTCCCAAAACTTACATAACGCACACAAGAGGCTGTGGAAGTTGATATTGCAAATATTTTGCTTTAACGACCCCACAGCAATCTAGGTTATCACCAAGAGACAAGACTTCTTCGATTCAACTCTCTTTCATTGGGCTCTCTATGAAAATATTATACCACGGAAAGATCTATTTTTTGAGATTTTAACTATTGACAGTTGTACTTTTTTACATTACAGAAAAAAAAACTTTTTCTTACAAGAGAAAATAGGGACCACAATCCACATGTCTAAAATCCCTTATGACTCTACAGTCTATGAATTCAACTTTGGAGATCTGCAACATTCAATAATAGACCAGATCTCGGCAAGGATATCTCAATGTATAGTTGGATTTCGTTTTGCTGGAAAAAAAATAATTTAAGATCTCAATCTCCTCATGTTATTTCTCATTTCCTTCTAAACCCATTCAAGTACAGCGCTTCTCCTCCCTCTAATAACTGACGCGTTTAGGACTTCTACAATTATTACCACTTTCTATCTTGTTCATTTCCTTCAGCAGATCTTTTAGACTAATCATAGTCTCTATTTAATCAGACGATTCTTCATTATAAGGAATACCCTGTAAAACATCAACTTTTCTTTCGTACATTACCATTTCGAACTTTTATATACTCCACTGTACACAAATATTTAATCGTTCCTCATTTCCGGCCTGCCAGTTCCTGACTTTCCCTCTCAGTTAGTACAAGGTCTAAACTTTCTCCATTTTCAGTTCTCCATTACCTCGATATTTCTATTAAATAAACTTTTAATGTTCCCAATTTCGATTTTAAGGTGTAGTCCTTCAGATCTATCCTATTTTTCTTTTTCTTGGCTTCTTTTTGTTTCTATTTTTACGTGGTTGGATGTGGCATTTGAGGCCTGTCTGTTCCTTATCCCCAAGAAGAGCACTATCTTAAAAGTGACATGACGGTGTTAACCCACCAATTTTTTTTTCTCTTATTTTTTCAACATCTACAATAGAAAAGTAATTGCCTATTTCTTCAGTCAGGGTTTATTAATGTCCAACTACCAATTAGATGTCGTGAAAGGTTCGGAAGCACATATTTACTGTTGGCCTATTGGAAACTGATTGGACAATTGAGAATTGTTCCGCCACTAATTTACTTTTTAGAAATTATCGCGTTAACAATTAAAGGTCCTTGACAAACCGCCTTTTGCGCTTGAACTCCCAAGATTCTGAGCAACACCATTAAGGGATTCTTCCAAGCGTTTCTATCATTTTTAAAATTTTATTAGTACTGATATTACTTTTTAAAAACAAAGTTTTATGAAAGCATTGTATTTGCATGAATATTATTTCAATCTTCTATGCTATTAAATTTCATCTTCCACCTACTAATCAATAAAACTGATGTATTTGATACGAATTGTTCGAATTGAAACAAATAACATCCAAACAAGTATTAACACAATTCTTATGCAAAACGAGCAATGAATTTCATATAAATTTGCAGTGTGCTAAAGACAGGACTGCTCTCCTTAGAATGAATGAGAAGCGTTTAGATATGAAGAAAACAAAAAGTCATTACATGGCAAATCAGAGCACCATTAGAACATTTACATAAGATAGTAAATAGTAGCGATATATTTTAGAACACAATCCAAAATGTCGATAATTATCAAGAGTACTGTCGTTAACGTTGAAAATAAATGTTGAAGTTAACTAAATTAATTTTATTCTTACCTAAGTGAAATCTCAGTGTTTCCAAAAAGGCAAACTTTTAAACTTCCATCTGCCATTAATCGTAACCTGTTACAACTGCCACAGAAATGCTCACTCATGGATGTAATAAAACCAATTTGCCCCTTGAAACTTGGTACCTTATACGCCTACCACAGTTGGGCAAATGATTAAACTTTTTTTTACAATGAACTTATATTTAGCATGATAATAGAACAGCATACCTTAGATGTATCATTTGGCGAATTTGGTAGCGTTACCAAATCTGGATATTTACATTTTATTATTTCTTTCATTTCTTTAAACGATACCATCTTTCCAGTTTCCCACTTATTTCCAGTAAATGGCATATATTCGATAAATCTAATATCAATCTTTCTATCTTTAGTGAAATTAACAAAATCCACAATTTCATCATCATTAACACCGCGCATGGTTACAACATTAACCTAAAGTAAATGAAAAACTTATTCTTTATTTGTTAAATTTACTTTTAAACAATATCTAGGCAATCATAATATACCTTAACTGGATCATAACCCAGTTGAATAGCTAAATCTATTCCAGCAATAACTCTGTGCCAACCTCTTCTCCTGGTGATCTTTTCAAATTTTTCTGGTTTTAATGTGTCTAAACTGATGTTGATAACATCTAATCCAGCTTTTTGCATACTTACTAGCTGCCTTAACAAAGTAAGTCCATTAGTTGTGATTCCAAGTGTCTCAAGACCGGGTATGCTTTTTAAAGTCTCTAAACATGATTTAAATTTTAAATAGATTTGAAATAAAAAATAGCGAATAAATAATCCTGAATTCGCCCACCAATTATTTTGATGATATCTTTATGAACGGTTGGTTCTCCACCTGTCAATCTTATCTTATTGACTCCTTGCTTAACGAATAGTTCGGCGAGTTTAATTATTTCATCTGCTGTAAGTAATTCTGTTTTTTTAGTTAAATTAACTCCTTCTTCAGGCATGCAATACTGACCTGTAACAAAAGTTTATAAAATTATTAATTTCATTTGTTGTAGCACGTATGTTTGTATTCCTGATCAGTTTCGGATTTTCATCCAACCTAAGAGATTGATTCATCGGTTTGGTCAGAAAATTTTAATTCCACCTTTAATCTTTCTTGATACATTATACAGATTGCCTGGTGTCTGCCTTTGAACGGAAACGTTATGAGACTTCTAACTCGCTTCATAATGGCTTCGACTTCGCACTTCGTATTAGCAGCATTAGAACTGGTTCAAATTGGATGTTATTTCCTTACTAAACTCTAAGTGTTAAGCTAGGTCTACCTGAGCTTCTTCGATTTGGCTAACTTGAATTCAATTTGCTGATAATACCGTCGACGAAAGCATTCAGAGCAAATTCCTCCAATAAATCACAGTCACGCTAGAGAATGTCGGTGTGGCTCAGCGGGTCATACAGGCACTAAATTATTGAAGCGTTTTACCTTCTAACAGTGTCCTAAACACTGTCCTGTACTTATCTCTGCCCATTCTCTCTCGATATCCGCTCTACATGCAAATTCTCTTGGTTATTTTCTGGGTCTCTGGAAAATGTACAGCCCTTCTTCCCAAAGTGATTGGTGATATCGCTTTTTCCATTTCGGTTAAACCATTTGGAAAGTGACAGCACCATCTGCCTCAAATAATTTACCCACGAAAATAAATTGTCCGTCATAGGCTAGTATCTTGACTTGTAATATGGCTCCGGGTGCCATTCTTAGCATTCATTTCCCGATGTCAGAGCCATTATTATCTCCGGCAAGCCAGCCTCTACACCTTCTAAGCTATAACTTTAGTATCAGAAGCGACTACAAAAACAGACGGCTGAAGATGCCGTCCATGGGAGTTCGGGTGGATATTTATTTCCCAGATTAGTTTCGATTCGCTGCAAGCCTTTGGGTTGCTATTACTTGTGGCATTGCCTTTAAAAAAGTATGAAAAAACTCTGCAATGGGAACAAGAGTAAGGGGATAACCAGTGCTGAAGGAAGTACTTGCAAATTTTTTGAAGATGTACTATCTCTTTCTCTATAATTGGTAACAAATAAATAAGTATTCAAGTGTTCTGGTCTGTTCTCTTAAGTTAAGTTAAAAGAAAATTGTAATATACTAAAAATCACGGTTTAATTTTTTGGGCACTACCTACCCTTTTGGAAATGGAATGTCTGGAATTCAAAATGCAAGTAGGCTTTCATTTACCGATCGACAGAAAAGTTAGTATGAGAGCTAATCAGCCAAAAGCATTCCAACATTTACCGACTCCAAACACTACAGTCACAAATTATACGCCGAATAACAAATGCTTCATTCTACAGAGGCATTTTCTCCGATCTAAAAATAGTTTACTTCAAGAAGTAAACTTTACCAGATACAAGAAGCTTCCCTCTCGGCTTCTCGCACATCCCAATCATCTAAGTGACGAGCTTTCATCTTTGACTCTTCCTGACAATCCCAACCGTCGATTGATATAGCGTTGTACTCGCGATTTATTTCAAGGTGACTCATTGGGGAGCGATCGATACTCCTCTCCTGTCATATGTCCAATCGTCTGTTGCAGAGGCAATTTCTCCTGCACTAATAAATTTCAATAAAGCTATTTAAAAAAGACGCTAGAAGTCCAAGAGGGAGAGAAAATTTAATGTCGTTGATTTTATCCGTCAAAGAACGCAGATTTATTGTATCACACTATATTTAATGTGATTAAAATATTTATTAAGCAAATAATTGCATAACATTTGTGAATTTTGGAAAATGCACTATGATTAAAAAGTCTTGGAAAAAAATTGTCCAGTACTTAATAAAGTATTTTATTTAATTACAGAAGTGCTCCTACAATTTTCTCTTCCAACTGAGATTATTAGAATGCAGATTCACGAATTTTCTAACCTTTAAAATGTAAGATTTTGAACTGGGATCATTATCAGATAAGCTAGAGCTTGAACTGGTGCAACATTCAAACGTAAATCGAACTCTTCAATTCCTCATAACTCCTCAAAATAAAGCTTTCAATAATAAAATTGTTCCAAATAAAAATTATGGATTGAAGATATGTTTATGTATAAGTAGCAGTACAGTTATGTAGAAAGTTACATTCAGAAATATTTTATTGTAAAAATCAACTATTTTATTCATATTATGTTCTATTAATTCTGAAAATGGGTCCTAATATGTGAAATATTTTTCATATGACATACATTGTTCTAATTGGTAATCTCGAGGAATACTGCTCATTTGAACTAGATTAATAATTGAAAACAGTAGTATTATCTTTGAAGTAATCAATCGGAGCTCGCCTGTTCCCCAGACCTGTTTCGGACTTATATCCATCATGAGAGGTATTAATTAGTTAATTATTAATCAGTTAGACGAAGAGATTTCTAATATAATAATAAAGTAATATAATAAACAAAGTAGTGTGATGGGGAAACATGTAAAGTCGAAATTGGTCAGGGATACATTATATGAGTGCTAAGACAGATAAAATCAAAGATATTATACAGCACTGCGAACCTTAATCGTATTTTCAATTGTAGGATATTTGTTTTATAGCAAGTACAAAAAAAGGAACACTAAATAAAATGTACTAGTAAGTGCACAATCGTACCTTTGTTTCCCTCTTTGTGTCATGTGGAGGTAATTCAAAGAATGAGGGCATTTTCAAATGGCAAATACTCTGTTCAAGTGCTGACACAAGAATATAAGCAAAATTTATAAGAGTCAGAGTCCAATTAAGAGATTCAATCAGAATAGTCAATTTCACTATCTTTGAAACTGATTCATTCAGAAGATGATCTTGAATCTTCAAAATGTTATTTCTGAAACGGCTTAAAGAAATTCTCAAAGGTCATTCCGTTTCGTGTGTGTTCAAGAATACTTTTATCACAACGAACAGTTTCGTTGTTTTCTAGTAAAGATATAGTTTATCAAAATCCAAGGGAACATTACGATGCCTTTCATATAGGAACAAAAATTAGTTCACTCAAATCCTAGAAAACATGATAAAAGGAGCGTTAATTTTGAAGAAATAATTGGTTTTAAATTTAAAGCAATCTTTTCTTCTTCGCTGTTAGTAACTTATTTCCAAAAAACGAAAATTTTAGTATACATACATCTTAAATTGCACCTTTCTGTAAGTGAAATGCGCAAATAATTGTGTTTCCGGCCGTATGTATCAGTCAAATAAGGTACCTCGTTCTGTTCCAACTTTTGATTAATTAATTTACTACTTTTCACCTGAACAAAATATAAAATAATGAAAACGTAACTTTGTTTTCAAAAACAATTGAATATATGCACACATTCACATTAGGTAAATCTAAACCTTTCACTCACGTTATAACTTGCTGAGCTTGTTTGCAACAGGTGAAGTTTGCTCATGAAATTAGATGAATTTCTCAGCATCTTTAGCTTACAACTCATAATTAAAACAGTACTTAACTAGAATCGTCGATACCTTACGAAGTAACAACTAACAGGTTATTGTCTTGTTTTTATTGTCTATTATCGGTAATCACAATCTAAGGTTTTGTTGTTGGAAAGTATCCTTGCCCTTGCTGTAACCTCCCTGCTCACTCTTCTACCATCCACCCCCCTACTGGCAATCTACACTGCCGCGCTGCTCTGCGTATTGGGTTGTGCTATTGGAGTTTTGTAATGGTAACAGTAGATTTGCCTTATCAGGATAAGTATCGATACATCGAATTGCATTATTTGCAAGTTTCCAGTTTCTACACCAGTCGGGGTATGTGGCTCAGAGTGAACAAGAGAATTTCGTATTATACTTACTCCTAGTGTCCTTACTCTAGATAATTGTGTACTAATTTATTATGATTTTTTTTATTTTGGAAGGGGGCATTTGATGAACAGTTTTCATATACCAGTTCCAAAATTACCTCTCTCCACCTTTTTCTAGTGTTCAAATTTCCCTCCTCCAATCCATGCCTTTCTCGCACGCCCTCTTCTTCTCTGTTCTTCCGGCTTGCAGTCCATTATTTGACTAAGCCACCTATTTGTTTCCATCTTCATAAGGTGGACTAACCATTGGAGGCTCCTTACCTCGATGTGTGGAGCAGATTGATTTCAGAGCCAACTTGTCGCCGAATTTCGACGTTAGTAACCCTCAGCAACCTAGACACCCCACAGCTCCGTCTTCAGAATTTCTTTACTGCTGCAAGCAATCTTTGCTTCAGTTCCAGAATTCAGAATGCTAATCATTCTTTTTCCTTGATTTATTTTCACGAAGACTTCTCTCTCAGTTGTTCCATTTTCTGAAAAACCACACTCGGAGGTATTTTATTTCTTCTCTTCTTAACAGGTTCCAATCATTTACATCGTGTGGGTTTACATGTGAATTTATCGCCAAGTATTCTGTCTTCTTCCTTTAACAACCAGGTTGCCTTCGAAATATGCTTCAAGGATACAAACTATAGTCTGAGTATATGTTTAATTCTATTATGTTTATATTTCACGTTAATATCATGTCTGGCTGTAAAGAGTTATGTCACTGTCTTGCAGTTTAGTAAAAAATGTGTGTGTGCTATTTCTAACTATGTCCTTGATGTAAAAAGAGTCGGTATTTTTGTGAAGCGTCTCGATATCAAGTGTACCTGGGTGAGTCGGTGGCTAGTCTTAAGAATTTGTTCTTTATGATTTGGAGCTTTTTTAACTTGGTTTTACAGATTAGGTTCCATGCAGGGCAGGCATATAGCAACATTGGTCTTACAATTACACGGTTAACTAATGAGCCGGCCCAGATACTTAAATTCAAGCTTAAATTTTGAGTTACCATTGTAAAATTAATGAAAAAATAAGGAATTCTCGTCTAGTTTCACCAAAAATATTGGGATTTCTGCTTTAGTATGTCAATAATTAAGCCAAAGGTGCAATGTATACACAGGGTAGACGAACATATGATTACATCTGAAAACTGAATGGAAAAATAAGAAGTCCTCTTCCAGAGAACAATGAAAGAGAAAGATTGCAAAAGAATGAAGAAAGAAATCTCAATCTTTCCAGTCAAACTAGACCAGAACTATTTATTTTTTCATTAATTTTGCAATCGTAACTTCAAATTCGGTCTACTCAGGGTGAATAATCCACAGTTGGATTAATTATTAATTCACAGAAGTTATAATCTAAGTCTTACCAATCAAACTAGAAGATAATTACCAATTTTGTCATTAATTTTGCAATCGTAATTTCAAATTCGGGCTACCCTGTGTGTACATTCCATCTCTGACTTAAAAATTAAATTTATAAAGCTGAAATCTCAATCTTCCCAGTAAAACTAGGCAAGAATCCCTTATTTTTTTCCATTAATTTTGCAATTGTAACTTCAAATTCTGGGCTATCCAGTGTGTAACCACCTCCGGCTTAGTATTTTTTATATTGCAGAAATCTTAATTGTGGCTGTCAAACTAGACGAGAATTCCTTATTTTTCCGTTAATTTTGCACTCATAACTTCAAATTCGGTCTAACCTATGTGTATAATCCGCCATTGGCTTAGTTTTTAATGCACTGTAGCAGAAATCTCAATCTTTCCAGTCAAACTATGGGAGAATTCCTTATTTTGTAATTTGTCTTGCGCTCTTAACTTCAAATTTGGGCTACCCTGTGTGAACAATCCACCTTTGGTTTACTTCTCGAAGCAGAAAGCTCAATTTTTGCAGTAAAACTAATCCATAATTCCTCATTTTCCATTCATTTTGCAATCATAACTTCAAATTAGTGCTACCCTAATTAGGGCTATGTGTACATTCCACCTATGGCTTAGTATATAATGTATAAAGCAGAAATCTCAATCTTTCAAGTAAAACAAGATGAAAATTTAATAATACTTTCGATACTTTTGCAATCGTAACTTCAAATTCGGACTACACTGTGTGTAAAACCATTAGCTTTGCTATTATCCACTGAAGCAGAAATATCTATCTTTGCAGTAAAAATAGAAAAGGTTTCAGTGTACTAATAATTAGACCAGTGGTGGAGGGTATACACAGCAGGCCCAACGTCAGCAGCACCGGCATACCCCGAGCAAGTTCCGGGGCCCACATCCCTTCTGGGAACCCCTCTAGAGTGGAAGACCCAGAAGGAGTGATTAAAGCGAATCAAGAAGGTGAATAACAAGGAACACTGTTTTAAACAGAATGACTGCCAAAGAAGACGACGGCTATTTTTCAGAATATCGACTGGGGGTGTGGGCTATTTATTAAGATCGTTTTATTTACCGAATAATTTTTAATCTTGTTACAGATTTTCTACACAAAGGGGCCAGCTGAGGCTCTGTCGCCCAAGGGTCCGCAAAAACCTGGAGCCGGCCCTGTTCTGAAATAATGGTACGTACCGCAAAGGGGCTTGTTTTCATCGAATAATTCTATTGAATACATTCTATAAACTGCCTTAAAATAAATTAAATTTTTATTTAGAATTTTGTGTTTAAAGATTGAAGTGAAGAGAAAAGGGACAAAATACAATTTTGGGGGGAAAATAATCAATAGTATTTTCCAACTAAATTAAAAGGTGAATTTTAACCTTAAACTTTGTATTAACCCTCCCCTTGGAAAATGCTGTAATTTGAAATAATGATTCAATTACATTAAAACTAAATGAATTGGTTCAATTGTAAAATTAGTTTAGAAAAATAGTAGTAATAAGTAATGTTGAAAGAAGTTGATGTTTTTGATCTGACTTATTTAGAAATTAAATTACATATTTAACAAAAGTTAAATACGTCTTCATTAGACAATATTGTATTAAAAAATCACAACAATTTGACTTGAACTTTTAACTTAAAAAGGTATAAAATCTGTGGGAAATATTGTTTTTGTCTTTCCCTTGATAAATTGATTGATGCTGCTATCGATGTGATGTTGGGCTATTAAGTAAATGAAATTCCTTACAAGAATAGTGTAAGAGGTTGTGGTTATTGAACTTTGGGTTGTTGATATTAACTGAATTGGAAGATGCAATGCTCCAGTTTCTCTTTTAATTTTATAAAAACTGATTATTGTGTTTAAAGATGTGCTCTTTAAAATTTTCATTTGCTTTGCACCAAATGTATTTGTGCTAAAAATTTAGTTACTGCTTTTCAGAAGGTAATGTTTCTTAGTCCCCCCTGATAATTTGTTTTTATGTCGTTTTGACTAAAATTAAACTTTCTGTTATTGTTTTGAATCTCTTTAAATGTGAACTATTTAAAATTATATCTGTGAAAAGGTAACCGTGCTTATGTGAAGTGTGATCATTTTTATTACGGCCTCAGATTTGATAGAAGTGCCTTTCGTAATTTTATTGTTTTTTATATTAATTTACATGCAATTTGAAGATACAGTTTTTGTAATTTTTTGTTTTAGAAAAGTAAGCTTGTGAAAGCTATGATTGCGAATTATGTATGGTCTTTCGGATTACGAAGTGAAGCCGGCGATGGAGACAGAATCAATGAAGTCAGCTTTAAGCGAGCATAGCTCCAGATCTAAACGTTCTCGAACTCATAGTCACAGAAATTCCACAAGGAATCAAACAAAAAATTTAAGGCAAGACTTTAGGAATAAATTGTAATTGTTTTAATGATAATTCGTGGTTTTTAACTAAGTGTAATTTATAACAGGAGTCATAGTCGTGACGAAGATAATATGGCTCCATTTCAAACTGCTGTGACTGTAGACGAATCTCGTAATGGGCAAGAAGTTATTGAAGTTCAAATTTTACCCCAGGTGACAAAACTTTACTTAAAGGTTTCAGCATCATTTAAGATTGTGTAGTATTTTGTACACTAATAGACCCTATGATATTATTTTTCTCAAACTGGATCAATTTTAAGAATTCATTTACAACAGAAAGAAACGCCTCCTACGCTTAGAAGCTAATAATACATTATAAAGGCCAATTAGCGAACTGGTTAACAAAAAAATAGTTTTTTAGTAATTGTTATTAATGCATTTTTTTTGTTACAAAATATAATCTAAAAAAGTTGATATTATCAGCATGAACTTTTAAAGCGTGGTAAGGTTCGCGCAGTGTTGGATAATTTTGCTGATTTTATCCATCGAAGCACGCATGTTTTTTGTTGCCCTAAATGTTTCGGATTATGTCAGCAAGTGTAATGTGATTCGGAAAAACTTGAAAATCAAGTTGGAGTTGATTAAACAACCTCTCTTGATGGATCAAAATCCAAAATCGGTCTGGAATATAAAAAAGATGCATGTTGCGACGATTAAAATCAGCGATAGCATGACTTGTTCTCATGAAAAAATTCTTTGTTTTAAAATGTGTAACCTAAGTAAAGTTAAGGCACAATAAGTGCCGTGGGGGCATAGGTCCGGTCCCTTTTCTAGTATAAAGTTGAGCTTGCAGCCAAATAATTTCGTTTTCTAATAATATAATTTCTATTTCTTCAGACCTTAATGTATTTTTCATTATAGAGAACATAGTTTGCAGATATGTAAATGTGTTTTATAAGTTATATTTCAATCTTTTTGTGTGTAGCGTTCAGATGATTTATATCTCCCTTTTTGATTTTTTTCCAAATAAACGAGACCATACATTCGAAACAGGGTATACTAAACATTAATGACCGAAATTGCAAAGAGGTAGTAATGTACATTTTGCCTTTTATCCTTTAGATAATTATCCTATTTCTTGATTTGACGTTTTCTTATTTACTGTTCACACGTATTTATTTTTTATTTTTCGTATGTTTCAATGTAAAATGGTGGATTCAGAAAAAAATTTCGCATCACTGAAGGTCTATCGCCCGAAACCAAAGAAGGAAACTGCCCGAGAGACAGTTCAGCAAGAAGTATTTTTGTTTACCTTGTCCAGCTATGTTCAATTGACAATCCAATCACATTATAAAATGTTACTACCATCGAGATTATTGATTAGCAACTACTTTTTGCTCCATGCTTAAGAGAAACAATGGAAACATCTACCACCTTTCATTTGTACTTCCTGTTTTACGTCAAGAATAGCAAAGGGTTTGCTGTTTTCTGTAAAGCCGAATCGTAGTTACCTTATCGTTAATACCACGATTTCACATGGAAGGATAATAGGCTAGTTTCTATTTACCGTGCCTTCTTTCTGTCGAATCTTCTCTGTTAACGATGGCAGCGATGTGATACATGTAAGTACTCAGTCTGCAAGAGTCAGAGGTGGTTTAGTGTTATCATTATGACAGTAGATTTGAAAATAGATGCAGAATGCTGAATCCAGATCTTACAGCTGAAAGAGGTCCATTGAGAGATCAATACATATCTATTGTCGTCAGTTTGTTTTTGCAAGTAGGAGTATTGTATCTAGGTTGGACATAATCACCTGAACAAAACTTTGCAATAGATTGTCTTGATTTGTCCTATTTGACTTGTATCATTACTGAAAGTAAAATAAAAGTTAGTAATTGCCTGTTTTTTCAGGCAAAGTTTAAGGTCTAGACCTGTAACCTATCAATATGGATGTCACGTTTTAATTTTTTTCCAGCTGATTAAAAATAGGTACATGTGGGACTCCACCTAGTACTCTCACTTACTGTCTGCTTTGCCAGTAACAATAACTAATACCCCAAAGCTGTCCCTATGTATCATAACTGTGTTGAATGAAACAGTAAGAGTTGTTTTTTTGACCAGTGTCATTGTTACCTGCAATTTTCAATAAAATATTAATAGTTTTAGAAGTAAGCAATTAGTAGAATCTGCTTATATGTTCATTCATTATTTCTTGAACAATTATGAACACATGCCACCTCGACGGTTATAAAATTATATTTTAGCTGACCATAGTAAAAACTTATTAGCAGACTTCAGTCTGTAGTGGTCTGTATAAAAAGTTCACAATATGAAAGAAGGAATCAGAGAGTTTTTGGAATATTTATTATAATCATTTTGGGTGCAATTTCTAAACAGTTTTCTACACTTTAAAAAGTTATTTCTGCTCAAGAGGGTTGGTACCAACCTTAGCTTTTCCAGCTTTCATTTCTGTTCAGAGGGTTTATAAATGAAGTTGATAAGAAAAAAAAATAACCATCATAATGTTCAGGGTGCTTGTGAGTCCACTAATATATACTTTTATTTTGTACATTTTAATTAACTCACTGCCAGTTCTCCCACCACTCCAAATTCAGACTACAAATGTATTTTAAACATCAAGCAATATTAATGCGAGAATAATCAAGACTACCAAAATAAAGCGAAATGTTGATATAATAAGGGTAATTACAGGAAAAATTCTGAAACCCTCTCTCGATGTATGTTTGCTCCCATTCTCCAAATTTTGACAAGATGTAGACAGACCGAACGTTTGGATCATCTTCCGTCCCTTCCTTTTAAGTTATATGTACTGTAAATCGAATTTTCATGAAAAATGTTTTAAGGAGCGATTTGCGCGGAAATTTCAAAATGCTGAAAAATTGTGATGACACTTCCGGTTCCCACTTTTTTTTAACTTTAAAAACTTAATGGGTTACTTCCGGTTGGCCGATTTTGAGAAAACCTTATTGTGGTGTACTCTGTTGGCATCTAGGCGAAATATCCAATTCTGCGAGTTTTCGTTTTTTGGTAACGAGGGTATACACACATACCAATTCGTAAAAACCATTTTTTCGGACTCAGACATCCTAAAAAAGGGTATTTCATTTTCAGTGAAAAGTCTAAATTGAAAATCTGTACGTTTACAATAGGTTTTACTTAAAAGAGTAAGAGAAAGTAAAAAGGAGAGGTATTTTGCTCTGGAAAGGCTGAATGGCTTACGCTCTGGATTACTTCCCCGAGATACTGGATTCGATTCTTGACGAAAGAACTGCCTTTAAGGCGGCAGTAGTGCACTGAACTAGGCTCCGGGCGCCAGTACCCGCAGATGTAGTCTCGCCTTAAAAAAAAAAAAGATTTTAATAATATGTAGTCATTATTAATAAACATAGTGATGAAAACATTACATGACAGTTTTCAATTGAAGTATTTAAATGACCGTTTATTTGTAAAGTGGCCCAAGTTTTTTTTTCTAATCTTTTATTGAAAATTACTAGTGTAACAAGCAAATGTGTTGCATGATAATAAAAATATCAGGGAATACGAGTGGAGAAGGCACCCTGTAGTGCCACTCCAACATCATGGCATATATTAGTCTGCTCTTATGATGAAAGTAGTTCGCGAGGCTATCTTCTCTTCAATGTTCTTAAAGGATCACCTGGTATTGCAGAAGAAGGCTGGTGAGCGATTAGAGGGTTGGGATGAGCTGCTGTAGAAGAATGAAATTTTAAGAAACGAGTATTCGCACGATCTATAATGAAAGAGATTTTGAGGTCATTATGAATGGTGAGGTTTGAAATATAGAATGGAGCGTTAAGTAGTTTTCGTAGTATTCTTGACTGTAACGTCTGGATGCGTAGAGAGTTGGATCGTTTAATCGATCTCCATACCTTCGATGTCGTATGACCAAATTGGTCGCTGTAACAGAAGAGCCTCTTGTTATGTAGGTTAAGTTTCGATCGTTTGTCAAGTAGTCTAGCGAGAAGTTTGGAGCGTTGGTTAGTTTCTTGTCTTTCCAGTCTAATATGGGGATCGTTTTAATAAATTTAAAAATATTGGTGACTGATAGCATAGTATAATGTTTTTGGGTTTCTAAGAGTTTACATCAATTAGCATAATTTTATGGTAACGGAATCGCGAGACATTAATGTCTGGATTTTAACTAGCTGCGCTTTATAAGTAAAGTTGTTTTTTCTAAAACAAATATATTCAATTACTCGTGTAGTATATTTTATTCGTACATTGCAAACACTAACAGGGAGGTGCTTTGAAGGTGCGCCATTGCTATAATTATATTAAAATTATATATTTAAAGAAGTCAAACATAAAGCTGTGATCTCGTAATAGACCACATCCGTAATAGACGAGCGGTTAAGAGGCGAGACCTGCAAAGCTAATATGTATTATGGTACTGGGTTCGATTCCCGGTCTGTAGGCCTTGGATTTTATTTAAAGGTTAATAAAAGAAATGTATAGTAAAGTATGTTTGCTAGTCGTCTCCGTTCACGACACCATATTGGAGGTTGGACGTAAAGCGCGTCTGAAAAAAATAGGCAATTACTTTACATTACTTTTTACTGTGATCTCATATTATTGTATTGCTTAATATTCGCCCTATACATTTGAAACTCTCAAAATGGGAGGGACTTAAGTCACTTTCAAAATAAACATTATTAATCATTTCATTAACCAGCAAAGTTTCGTTTTACAATATCTTAGTGATTCTAAATATATATTAACTACAATTTGCTTCATAATGAAAAGATGAGATCGAAATATAAACATTGAAACAGCGAGCTTTTTTTTCCGCTCAAATAAAACTAAGCAAAGCGAAAAATATTATTTTTTATTTATTTATCTTTACCATGCTATAACTAAAATTACAGGATGATAACTGGGGTGAGAATACCACAGCAGTCACTGGCAACACGTCTGATCAATCTGGTTCAGTAGAAGAGGTGAGCCTATGGCCAAGTGAGCCCGATACAGGTCTTTCATTTACTTGTACTCGTTATGTGGCCACAGTTATAGTGGGTCTGCTGTCAGCAGTAGCATTTATCAGCCCTATATTAATGCTTATACTACCGAAAATAGGTTTGTTGTTTTTAAATGTATTAGTTTTAGATTAGTATTAAAATAAATTAATACAGATTGAAATTTTAAACTAAAACTTTATTTTTAAATATAAACTTTCAAATTAAAAATGAAAGTATTATCATGGAAAGTGAATTATGAACAACTTTCTTGAAAAGTCTAAGAAATATTATATGTTGAGTTTAACCATGATGAAGTTTTCTTATACGAAATTTGTTGTTTGTTGTTGGCAGACGACAAGCATATATCCAAAACTACCTCTAAAGAGTATTCAAGCTCACCATCGCTAATGGTGATTTAATAATGTCATGATATTGAGTAGTTTTAGTTTTGGGTAGCTCGTATATATTTAAATAAAGAAATATTGAAATATATTTAAATATTGCTATTGTGAAATTAATATTAAATATTTGTGAATGAATCTTATGGAACAATAATCTTACAAGCTTACATTACAATAAGCTTACAAGTGAACCGTTATAGTATAGTTGATAGTAGCAGAATCCTTAATGCTTGCATGGATGTTGAGAGCGTTTTATTTTAACTAGGTTCATCTGCCAGCTTCATCAGTCGGATGCATGTGTTTTTTTATGATATTTTATTAGTAAATTAATGATAAATTGATCAACTAGAATATTAAATTTCAATAATTCTATAATATTTCAATAATTATTATATTATAACTATTTCAATAATTAATATATTATAACTATTTCAATAATTATTATATTATATTATAACTATTTCAATAATATTATTATCCGAAGGTAAATCATTAAAAAGTAGACCAGTTTTTAGGAGAGATCCAATAAAAAAAAATAAAAAAATAAAATTTAAAACCTATCGTTGTTGAGTCACAACAAGTACAAATTCCACAAGTATAAGTTTTTTAATTTTTTTTTTTTACAATAATTATTTTTGCATTTTATAGCAACTTATTAGATTAATATTTAAGAAGTTAATCTGCTGCCAATGACCTTAATCACATTTTATTCATTAAGATTATTTCCATTTTATGTAGACATTCAGTCCTTTTAAAATGTTTTTTTATTATTGGTAGTTGTAATATTTAATGTTATTTCATAATGAGAAAGAAGCTATATTTTTAAGAATAATCTAAATAAACTTTGAATTGCAGTTGCATAGTTGGTATATATTTTGAATAGGTAGTAGGTTCACTTCATAAATGAAATGATTTGAGATATTCATTTAAGTCTACTTCTTGTACTTGTTTCAGACATACTTCTGATTTTGACCGACCGGGTAGAAATACTCGTATTTCTGTACTATTTTAACTTCTCATCGAAAATTCTCGAATTGACTTGAAGAGAGAATTTACCCACAATTAATCCCGTTGGGAGGAAAAAAAGCACTAAAGGTGTCTTGGCGCCTCTGTGGGTATCTCTGCTTAACAACCCTTAACACTGTCTCATTTAACATTCATACACGAAATATAGGACCTACAGAGTAGTTGATAGTTACTTGGCTTTAGCGCTTCTATGGAAAACTTATTATCATCACACTCAGACACATAAATATACAATTACAATTCGTACTCTACAGACGTCTACATTCTAGAAAATACATTGACTCAAGGGAAATACATAGGTTTTTTTTAGGTTACTCTGTGTATTATGTTTTGCAGCCACAATCTTTCTGCCAATTAAACTATTTCTCTATTTGTAACCAAAATTGTTTAAGTAAAAAAAAAAAAATCTGAATTTGCTGAGTGCGTTAGAAGAACCTTTGTTGCTATTGGATCTCACAAAGTACCGAAAATTTGTGCTTATTTGACATTTGTTGTGAGCATGTTATTATCGATAAATTATCTTATGATTTTATAAGCAATGCTAATTAAACGGTATTATTTGTTCAAATTTGTTTTTCAGGTTTTTTCCCAAAATTGGGAGCAAGTTTAAGCGCGGTTGAAAGAGAACAGCTTCTGTCTTGTGGAGCTGAATGCAAAGGGCTATTGGTTTCCCTTTGTTTCAAACTATTTTTATTGGTAGCTGGAGGTTGGGCAGTGTTCATCAGGAAATCTCGAGCTACACTACCGTCTGTGTTTATGTTCAGAGCTGCAGTATTAATTCTAATATTTATTTGTTGCTTTACCTACTGGCTCTTTTATGTCATTCAGATTACTGAAGGTTCGTTGAATTTACATTATTATTATTAATAATTCTAACAAAATTCGTTATGAGTAATGTTTATCTTCAAAATAACTGTTGAAAATACAATTTTTTAGTCATTTTAATTATGAATTACGGTTTAATATATGAAAAAATTGTCAAGTAAATTATTTATTTTAGGGGCTCAGCAGTCCGCCACGGGTGAAGAGTTTTTGGAATACAGAGCATTGGTTGCATATGCTTCAAGTTTAACTGATACATTACTATTTATTCATTACTTGACAGTTATCTTAATTGAAATCAGACATTTACAACCTGTATACTATATAAAGGTATTTTTGTGTAGATTAGATTTGTGCATTTATTGTAGTTTAATTAGAACGAAATTTAAACCCACATTAACCGTTTTAGGTAGTTCGAAGCCCAGACGGTGAAAGTAAATCTTATGCTATTGGACAGCTTAGTATACAGAGAGCTGCTGTTTGGGTATTGGATAAATATTATACTGAATTTCCAATTTACAATCCATATCTAGAAAGAATTCCTGTATCAAAATCTCGAAAGCCAGCGTCAAGTTTTAAATATTACGAAGTTGATGGTATCAATAATTCAACTTTACAGGTACTTAAACTAATCAATCACATCTTTTTCCGTAATATTTAGCTACTATTTTTTTCGTGAAAGCTTTGAATTATATTTTTGCAAGAATTATGGAACATGATTTCATTATTTATTCACCAGAGTCAGACACGAGGGATTATGAATTCGCATTCAACAAGAAGAAGAGATTCAAGTCATAATGAACGATTTTATGAGGAACATGATTACGAACGAAGAGTTAAAAAGCGAAGAGCCAGATTGATAACAGCCACGGAAGAAGCTTTTACTCATATTAAGAGACTTCATTGTGAACCAGGTATCTACTACTTTTTGTAGGCATAAATATTAATTTCAATTTTAAAATTTTGTCTAAAAGAATTTGAATGAAATTAATTGAAAATCTTGTCTATTTAAATACTTCCTCCAATTTTGGGCACAAATTATTTAAAATGTTATTTTATTGTTATATTCTTTTACGACTTTGGTGCAGTGGTCGTGCGAATGGATTTAGCAAGTAGGTCTTTAGAGCGAGAACTGCGTACATAAATTTATTAGAAGGCATATGCTTTCACCCCTGTTCATTAAACCTACTTAATGCGGCGAGCCTCCTACTCACTTTTTCTTTGTGTGTGTGTGTGTGTGTGTGTGTGTGTGTGTGTGTGTGTGTGTGTGTGTGTGTGTGTGTGTGTGTGTGTGTGTGTGTGTGTGTTATCCAAAGAAGAAATACCAATATATTTGCATAGAGATATTTCTTTAGAATATAGTTTTTTTTCACATTACTAATAAATACCTTAAAATGCTTTTTTAATGGTTTTAAAACGAAATGCTACGTGTTGAAAACCAGTTTACTGCTATCTTGAGACTTCCTCCACGAATAACTATGCTTGAACACCTAATGTTTGGTTCATTATTGAAATACAATTATTTTCTCCAGCAATGTCTCACTTGATATGCAGGTGCCGATGTAACTTTCATTTGAATGCCGGCACACACATCTGATTACCTCAGGGTAGCCCCCCAAGATCTTAATCTCCTGTTAGCTGGGCGATTCATACTGTCAAAGATTTAATACCACTACCTTGTTATGTGCTGACTGCTCGACTCAACAGCGCTTATATCGCGTAGGTGAGTGTTAAAAAAGAGAGGCTAAAAGCCAGTTCTTACGACCTGCATCATCTATGATGTATACTTCCTGTTTTTAGTACTTCCATCAAATAAAAAAAAACAAATTTTAATAAGAAGAGATGTAGATATTCGATGGTACACTTAGGAAAAATATAATGGAAAATATCTGTCATTTAATATTGTATTATTTTTAATTTTTCAAATTTAATTCTGTACTCTAAAATATTTCCATTTATCACTAATTGTAGATGTCAAAACCAAACAAGGAGGATTGCCGATGGACTCTCATGAAGCTGCTCAAGCTGTATTTCCATCTCTTGCTAGAGCTTTGCAAAAGTACTTACGAGTAACCAGACAACAACCTAGACATAGTGTAGATTCCATTTTGCAACATTTAGCTCAATGCCTTGGTCATGATCTGTCACCTAGAGCTTTTCTTGAAAGATTTCTTCAACCGGCCCCAGTTCTGCAGGTATGTAATATTTTATTTAAAGGAGGACTTTTAAAGTTGTTTTGAAAGAGAAAACTGTTGACCACTATCTGTACTCTTGCTGGTCTCGCCCCTTAATAAAAGAGCCCCCTTTATAAAGAAAGCTGTATTTAGCGGTAAGAAGTTGTCAGGCTTTACACCAAGATATTTCAATAGACTTGAAAGATGAGGTTGTTCAGGAAAATACTTCATTGGAATTCTTGTTGTTGTACATGTTATTGTTTTGTTTGTAGTTTTATTTGTTAAGGAAGGAATAAAATAGCGGGGCGGGACGTGTGCCCCGTGGCGACGCAGCCAAAAGAGGTTTATTGTGCCCCCTTTGGATCTAGTAGACGTAACCTCCCCTTCTAAAGAGGTCTTTCCCTACTAGTTCTTTTTACGCTACTACTCCTTTGGTCTCAAAGATCCAAAGGTTTCATAGCGCAATCGGAACAACAAGTAAGAGGCCGTTTCCTCCTCTTGCTGACACAAACTGCACAATGGATCCGAGCTAATAAGCCCCATCTTAAACGCATGCTTCCTACCATGCCCTGTGAACAAGCCTATGACCAGAGTAATCTGATTTCTACCCAAGCACAGAGTCACACTTTGGCTCCTCTTTGTTTACGCAGCCAAGGCATCAAATTTTTGCTGTGTTGGACCCTTGTACATTTCACCAAGTTCTTTTCATATTCTCTCCAGATCCAGTCTTTGGGGGACACACGAATTGCACCCTTGGTGATTCCCAGGTACTAGGGGTCTTTAGCAGTCTAAAGACCCTCAAAATCAACAGACAGGCCAGTCTCTGCACTCTGGTAGAGCCTTGATGGCCACCTGTTGTTCAGTCTTCCGCCACCATACTACCTCACCGTAGGTGATAATAGGAATGACTAATCGTGTATAGAGCCAGTGAGGCGCCACGGTAGGCGAGCGGTTAGAGACGAGATCTGTAAAGCTAATATGTATAGCTTTTGATTTTATTTAATGGTTAATAAAAGAAATTCACAGTTAAGTTTGCTAGTCGCCTCCGTCTACGACACCTAATTGGTAGTTGAACATAAAGCCCGTCAGAAAAAATAGGCTATTATTTACTTTTATAGAGCAAGTGGCAATAACCAATTTTCTATGATCTGGAGTGCTTTCTGCATGAACTCAGCAACGATTATCTCGTGCCTGCCCTTGACCACAGAAATATCATGTGCGTATCCCAGGGCCGAGAACCCACGAAAGTCAAGCATCTAAAGATAGTCGTCTGCGAGCATGCGCCTCACGAGCGGAGATAGGAGGACCGCCCTGAGAGCATCCCCTGGCAGTCGTTTTTCCCATCGTGAGGGGGGATCAACGGTCAGTGGCAGACACAGGAAGGCTACATTACAATGGGGGGCGCCCGGTGCCCCAAGGTGATCTTTACCGCACTTACATTTTACTACCCTGAACGCATTCAGCCTCTGCACGAGTCCCCATCCCTGATTCCCTGATTCCGAGGGGGAATCAGGAAAGGATAGACAGGATCAAAAGAAGGATAGAAGCAAGGATTAGCAGTGAGGGTATACCACAACTGTGCCCTATATGTATTGGGGTGTTTCAGTGTAATGTTACTCATGTTAAAGTTGTTAGGCTGGGATACCCACAAGGACGCCAAGGATAATCCACTTCCCCCTACAGGGAGTTTTATATGTTAATTTCCTTTATATTTTAATTTACTTTTGCTCATTTAAATTGATATAATGAAGTGCATTTAAATTAACCACACGTGTACTATTTATAATGAAGCGTGTGGAAAATACACTCTCGTTAAGTAGAGGTATTATGAGGTGGAATGGACATATCTACAGATCATCTCGTAAAAGTCACTTGTATGGAGTCTCAGGGGACCCAAGCGGATATTTCCGATAAAAATCCAAAAATTTGATACCATCTCATTACTTCTTACCTAATATAACAATGCAATTGGATTTTTTTCGAAAATGCTCAAATAACTTTCATATAACTGGGCTAATCATAAAAATCACATTTTGGCTAGACGTATTTCTTGAAATTCTAAAGGTTTAAGGTATGATTGAATAATTGAAACCATATTTCTGACTTTAAAGGAGGCGCTGTTAACAATGTTGTGTTCACACTTTATTATCAAACTTTGTTAATTTATGGCAAGTCTTCTCCCTCTAGGTTAAAGGTCATTAAAACATTTTAGTTATTGCTATAAGTGGATTTCAAGGTTTTCAATCAGATTTTATTCAGTCGTTGATTTTATCCATGGATGTAGGCATATTTTCTTCAATTTTACCGTTTTGGATTAATTCTTTAGTTTGGAGTGGAGAACTTGATGTCCAATATCAAAGCCTTTGCCAACACTACACTTTTTGGCTCCCACATTTTTGTTATCATGTCCTAAAAGTGATGTTCATCCTAATCTACTTTATCACTTATTAAAAAATTAAAATGTTATTAAAAAAAAAAAATTGGTTAAACATATTTGGTGGTTTAATCCAAATGCTATATCGTGTATTTTTCGAACAATCTTTGATCGATAAGGTTAAATATCAATGTCATTGATATTTAAGGCTAAAATTTTGGACATAGTTAAATTTTATGAATTGTTTTCACTAGACTATTGTATGAAGTTGTTAAATTTACTGAGGCCTAAAGCTGATTAAAATAGATGTCTGTCTTGTTTAACATAATTGCAAAAAAAGAAAATTAAGAAAGTTCAAATTTGTGATTAATTAACATTTGTAATCGAAAGTTTCAGTTGATTAAACAGACTTATATTATTTTTGTGAGATTTTCTTAAAAACTAGCAAACTTTTTTTTTAATTTGTTAAAACTCACTTGCTTATTAAATAATAATAGTTCTTTATTTTTATTTATTCATTTTAATGTTAGTTATTTCAAATAATTCTAATGCAGAACGAAAAGGAGCAAAAAGAAGTGCAATCTTGGTCATTGATATGCGAAGATTTACTCTCTCGTCCATTAAGAACAGGTACAGTATTTCAATTACGTCAAAACGATGTGTCTTTATTGTGCACCATATATTCATTACCACATCTCAACGTTACCGAGGAAATTATCGATCAAAGCACCAATAGGTTTGTACTTCGCTTGAATTCAGAGACCTCAGTTTGACCCAACGATTTAACCAACTGTCATACAAGATTTATATGACAACCAATTTAATTTGTGTGATAAATCCCAATTCATTATATGTTACTTTATAATACTCATTAATTACCCAAATTAGTTTTTTTTTTTAAATACATAAAACTAAAATCTACTACCCTAAGTATTCGTAGTAATTGCCGATTAAAAGAAGTTTTTGCCCATTTTTTCTTAGGTCTGTCATAACCCTGTCCATTGATTTTAAAAATGGGATTTTAATGAGATGCTACTAAAATTTTAAAAGTTTTTTTTTTTAATTCCATACGTTAAATGAAAAAAATCAGTTGAAATAAAATTAATTACAACTTTTTGTGGAAAAATCCTACATTTTACTGAGATTTGATGCAGTTTCTTCTGCTCATAATATCGAAGGATTCAATATTAGTGATTTTTTATAAAAAAAAAACAAAAAAAAAACTAATTATCGTGTTAAACGAAGACTAGCTCTTTAATGGGGAAATTATACTTCCACATATTCTGTGACAACTGAATATGGAAGTTAGGGTTTTCTATCGGGTAAGTTAGAGACCCACCTCGTAGCTTGGCCCTTCCTATCTTAGGGCACTTGTCTCAAATATTAAATTATATTAACTTTGTTTTAATAATGGTTGTACCTTTATACATTTAAGAAAACTTTGTTGTAACAGAAAGGGTTTTGGCGATAGTTCATAGGAGAACTTGTTGTTTTTATTAAAGTTTCATCACTGGCTGTAGCAAATAACAGAAACATGCCTGTTTTTCAGGCATTGTTAAGAGTGGGATTTTGATTTGCCACTCCTTCAATATTTTTTTATCCTTATTACAAAGTAAACAAAATTATTGAGTAAGGTGTCAGATATTGAACATTAATTCAAATTTATTTTAATTGTAAAACCCTTTTATAATTTTAAATCTTTTTAGTAATTCTTAGCATGGCTAATAAAACAGATTTTTATGAAAGTAATTGCGAATACTAATACGGTTAATTTTATAAATAAAATTTTATTTTAAAAGTCCATGTATGGGACAGTCCCATTTATGTTTATGATAAATCTAATGGTATGTTTACGGACGTTTATATAAATATCTGTATTTTTGAACAGCTTTTGCATACTTTATTTTTATAATAAATTTTTTTAAAAAAATTGAATAATTCATTTTAAGTAATAGTTAAAACCAATCTAGATCAATTCAATTGTAGAAGAGTTTATTTGAAAAATTGATTAATAAATTTATTTATTTTTACACTCAATTATACATTATTAAAGTCACTTAGTAAAGAATTACTATTTTTTTTAAAGAGAAATTTATGTTCTAAATTCAGAAAAAAGCTGATTTCGAATACTAAATATTATCTTCTAGCAGCTTTTAATACTGGTTTAACAATGGTTGTTGTTCAGTCTATATTTATTTAAACTATATGATTCAGAAAACTCTCATCAATTATGAAAAATAAATAATATATTCGACATTAACAATAAATAAATAAGGGAAACAATACAAAATATAAAAGATAACAAATATTTTAAACTTGTGCCTGGGTTTGTAAATAATTCAATGTATATAGAGGTATTATATCTTGATTGCTATCGTTCGTGTTTTTTCTTGATCAAATAAAATTTTAAATAATGTGTGAAACTACGAATTTGTTTGTAAATATGTCTTTAAAAAAAATAAATAATTGCCTTGATTCATGTCAAACTAGGTTATTTATATAATTAAACATCAATCAAATAATCTTGATTTGGATAAAGTATATATAATAATTAAAATATGTTTGATAAAGGAGGGAAGTGTACAAAATTTATAGCATATCATCCAAAAGTGTAACTTAATGGATTTCACTTTATAATAAAAACTAGTTCTTTATGACTTTTAATACATTAAGAACATTCATTAAAAGCTCTAATATTAATCAATGACAATTATTGTTTTTTAAAACAAATCCCTTGAGATACTTTACTAATGAACATTTCTATTTTTTATAAGTATAGTTGTAAAATTTTAATTTTTGTTTCGAGATTTATTATACTTAATTGGGGCAATAGAGAAACTCTTGTAAGTTTCTTTTGTAGAATATTTCCAATATTATTATTATTACAGTTGAACACATGCTGTAACCAAAATGCTGGATAACCAATGATTTCATCCTTCATAAAATGTCGGCTTTTATAATTCTTACAAATTTCATCCTTTCAAAAATGATCATTCAATCTCTTAAAATGGATGAAAATCCCGAACAGATCAGAATTATAAAAACATACAAGCTATGTTGGATTAAATTAAATTACTGACGATTAGAGTCCATTATCGTCAAAATAATAGTATTACAATGAACTAATCTAAATCAATAAATGATTTCTAAGAGAAAACAAAAATCCAACGCTGTTCCTATGGTTTTTGTCCTAAAATGGAACTTATATACACCACAAAATTTAGATTTTGATTAGATTTTTTGAAAATTTACAAAATACACCAATTTTGGTTCAATAAAAAGTCCTAATCTTTGAAAATCTTACTTATACAAATTTTTATAAATAAATTGAAATGCTTATATAACAATTTATTTATTCATACTTATAATACACATGATTGCTGCATATATATACTCGATTTTCAGATTGTATCTTTCTTACACTTAAATCATATTTATTCTTAGATTAATGCATTAATATCTGCATCAGTTTTATATAGCATAAGCGTATCGACACAGCTCATTTTTATTCTTATGCAAAGACATATGGTCATCTCTAAAGCTACGCTTGGCCACTTACGATTCATGTCTAGAATTTCGAAACTTATTACTTTAATTACCGTCTAATTCCTCGATTGATCATAACTATGTTGCTACAAATCAAGGCCCTTTCTTGTTATTAGCCCATTTTTTTGTATCAGCTCATATCGTTAGACACGAAATTTATGTTAATTACGATGAGTTCTGAGGGTCCTTAAAATGGAAGACTAACCGAATTATAAATGCTTCTCCACCTTTCTTCTTCCACAGTTCCTTATTTTTTATTAAAAATATTCATTTCCAAACTCACCTGTCTATTGGTAATGTGTTTCTTCCGTCTCAGATATTAGTGCAGAAATTGGTCTATGAATAGATGCCACTGCACTTACTGTTAGTTATTAAAAGTGCCAACTTCAATGAACGGTAGAGAATCCTTAAGTACTGTTCCAAAGATAGTTTGCGATCTGTTTTTAACCACTTATCTTACCTTAGTTTTCAATTAATTGCTCATTTGAACCTCGCTGATGAGTGTTATCCTGAGAATTAACCTCTGTTGCTTAGCTTTTTTTTAAATTTAATTTAATTTTATTTTCTTCCTTAAATTTTATTTTAAATAATTATTATCAAAGTCCTGTTAGGAATCGCCTAGATCTTGCAATAAATATCATCAACATATCATATGTACCGAATTAAAAACAATGTTCTTAACATATTTCCGTGGCTGATCAAGGAAAGTTCGTGAATGCATTTCATGTGAAACTTCTTTGTAAACACTTAAGAGTATACAAAAAGATTCTTGCATTGTTCTTTTAAGGTAGAATTTAAGCCAACTAGGTCGTATCGTAGCCAAGCTATCTAGTGTTTCATATCAGACTGACAACACAAATAGAAAGTGCTTGTACTTGTGGCAGAACTGACCTTACCTAGAAGAAAAATGAGTCAAAAAATCTTTGGGTATCAAGTTTGTACCTTAGGAACAACTGAAATCGGGGCGGGTATTGCTGTAATGGTCATAAGCGTGGCTTCGTTAGTGGGAGATCCCCAGTTCGAATCCGCGTATGGCTAGTTTTTATCTGATAGACAAAATTATTTACAGTAAAACTTTCGCCCCCGTCTAAGACACCTAATTGGTAGTTGGACGTTAAACCCCGTCTGAAAAAATAGGCCATTACTTTACTTTTTTACAACTGAAATCTACTTACCAAAATTCTTAGAAAAAATAAACATTAAAAAATTGCACCTTCTTCTCTAGAACGCGTAGGGAAGGGGGCTGTCCACCCTCTAAAAATCTACTCTCTAGACGTATATCATTAAAAAATGCCAATGCATAAGCGAGAGAAAACTTTGGGATCACCTTACATTCCAAACCTTAGATTTTCTATGAGCACTCGCTCGTATTTCTCAAGTAGGTGAAACAGAATTTTGCCAATTGGCTATATTTCTCCAGTTATCCGTAGCTGATCTCATCTTTTGAAGGTGTTTCCTCAGGAGAGCAATCTGTTGCTTTTCTTTTCTTCTCCGAATGATAAATTGTTCGAATCTATACAGGAATCTCCAAGTGCTATTCTAATTTAGAGATTTCTTAGATGAGTAATTTTCCAATATTCTTCAAGAGTTTTGGGTAAAAAAATAAACAAAGGATTTGAACCAGATCTGTCCTTAAGATTCCTCTTAGCAATCGTTGACCTTTTTGTTATTTAGAATGCCTCTAGGTGCCCTGGTTAGCATCCATATTAACCATAGGATTTTATGGTTTGCTGGGAACAAAATCTCTTCTTGGCGAACCATAAATTCTACGCTTTAATTAATGTTCAACGTGAAAGAATGCTAAATAAAGCAGTTTGTAAAAATTACATAAAAATTCTATAAATGTTCATTAAAGTAAAGAAGTTTGTCTTTATTAAAAAAAAAGGTAAAAAAAAGGTATAATGGATTTTAAAATAGAAAAATAAAAATTTAATTTAATTGTTTATTGGCTAAAAGCAATTCTTATTTTTTTAAGTGTAAGTTACTTTTAATACGTGTAACAAGATCTTCAACTGATATTAAAGATAATTTTATACGCCATTTCTTAAATATTTATGACAGAACATTCCATTAAAAGACTTCATATTAAAGTGGTGCCATCAAGAAAAAGAAAAATGGCTCCCTATTTTTATTTATTATAATTTTTAGTTTTTATAATATTTTTATATAATTTTATAAGTTTTGTATTTTTTTATATATGTCTTTTCCTTCCTAATTTTAAATTAATACATGATATTATAAGTTATTCATCTCTATGTTCTAAAAGTTTACGCAATTATTATTGTACCTGATTCTACAGAAAATCTGAATGGATATTAATTTGTTAACTTGCATTCTAAAGATACTTTGTTTTCATAGAATTTTTTGTCTCATCGACTAAAATGTCATAAAATAAAAATTAAATAAATCAAAGACAATATGTCATAATTATTACAAATTCTGTTAATAATTTAAGTAATAGCTATAAAAAAAAACAATTAAACGGATAAGTTAATAACAAAATTGAATCAATTAGAGGAAATTTGGTTTTTACGATTCGGTGCCAAATAAAAGAAAAATATTACAACAATGTGCAATTAAAAATTAAAATTAAGCCAAAGAATTCAGAATGGGAGGAAGTTTGTTTTAAATTTCTTTTATATTATTATTTTGGTATATGTAAGAATAATTAAATAATTTTATTCAAAGAAATCAATACCTTGAGTAGTATTGCTAAACATCCCACCCACATATTTTCTGCAATTTTATGTATTGTTTGGAAGTCATTATTATGGGAATACTTATTTTAATGTAATTACATATTTGTGTGATTATTATTTTTACGTATTTAATTATAAGTTGTACTATTGATGTTTGCTGTTCGGTGTTCCTATTAATTTGTATATGTTTTCATTCATCTGATTTTAAAGACAAACAACAGAAATTTATATTAAGTGCCACAACATTTGTTATTTAAAATATTTAAACTGAATGCTGATCCTTTTGGATAAAGTATTAATATGGTTAGCACATATAATTTTGATGAGTTAGAATAAACTTCATCGTTTTTAAAGCAGCTGATAGAAGAATTAATCGTTAATAAGGTTTCATTCTCAACACAAATGTAATCGTGTGTAATTCGATAAAATTGTGTGAATAGAAAAGTGAAGTCTAAATCAGGAAGCCTTCTTATCTGCTAATTTTTTTATTGCTGAATAATTGCACAAATAAGCTAAAACAAAAAATAATTGTCTGAACTTCGATATTCCTCAGCCTAAGTATGCCTAGCAGATTACCTTCATTTCATCAGGCCCTTATGCATCATTTTACTTCATGATATGATACATTCCATCTAAGCTTAAACGGTTGGTGACTCTGTATCCGCAGTCAAAAGGGGGATGATCCACAATCAAAACAGATAGGAAAGTGAAACTTTGCAACCCGTAAGTTCCCTTCAAGGTTTACAATTCCAAATAAAAGGGGAATTTGAGACTAATTCTTGCAAAGCTGGGTGTACTCTAACATAAGTTATAAATGATCAACTAACATTAAATAATTTGTTAATAATGTAACTAGTCAGTTGATCTTCGACTAGGTTTGACATTCAATCTCTTTATTGGTTTGAGAATAATTTTGACAGATCATCTAACAATTCAAAATCAAACTAACATATTATTTGTTGATAAAATAATCTGTTATGTTTTTGTAGTATGCAGTCTTCTGTTGATGAGCAAATAGAAATTGAAAAGTTTATTTACAATTTAAAAACAGTTGTACAAATATATATATACGAAAGTAGGTTTCAGGCTGCAGCCCCCACGGGATAGCTGATTGGTTTAAAACTGTGGCCACTCAGCGATGTACATTTATGAGCAAATTGAAAAGCATTCGTAATGAACTTGAATTTGCTAAACCAAAAAGCTGTCAAAAAGCAACTAATAGAGTTGCTAGGGATTCGCATGCTCAGATGCAAAAACAGTTCGGGTCCTGGCCTCATTCCATTTGCAACTCGTCAGATGTGAAGTGAGCACCTTCGTGTGCATCAATGCATATTTTTGGTACATTGACAGACAAAGATGTATTTTACTTCCTCTTACTTTATTGATTACGAAATAAATCTTTTAAAATACTTCAAAATTTGTGTTTAAAAATTGTTTCATTCTTTTTTTTTTTTTTTTTTTCTAAGAAGTAACTAAAAGGTGGATATTTTAGAAGTAAAGAAAATTGACGTACCAAATTAAAAATATTAATTTTTGTAAAAAAGTTAGAACATTGAATTTATTTTTAAATACTAAGTACAAAGAACAATAATCAAACAAAAGAAGCTTAAAATAATTTTAACGTCTGATTAAAAAAAAGAAAAGAAGTTATTTGGAATCAAAAGTAGTTTAATGAAAGAACTAATAAACTAAAATTTCCTCCAAATAATGAAAATTATTTCATTTTATGTGCTATGATAGTTTATAAAATTGCAAATTGAATGAATAAAGCTTTGTAATTTCAATATTTTGCATAATTCTTTTCTATGGTTATTAGAGCTAGATTAGAGTCTGTTGTGCTATGTTAGTTGGAAGGTACATATAATGTTATTTACCTTAAACTGAGGATTTTTTCCGGCTGAAACGGGAATGATAAAAATATAAAGCGTAACGATTAAAACTAAAAAGTAAGTAGTGCAGTCTAAATCGAACCCGAAGGCCCTGGTGCATTGCATTTTACCCATTAAAACTCGGTACCTACGCCATGGCGTTAATCTTTGAGTGAGTGTAGATCCTGATAGTATATACTACTACTGTGTACTACTTCACTCTATTGAAGATGTTGATGTATTTGTTGGTTGATAGCCTTGCCCCATATGGGGTTGGGAGCTGATAATCTCCTTGTTTGCCAACGCTGAATGTGAGCGAACTCTCGAAATCACCTGTGTTTGTTACAAAATAAAGCATCTATGATGAAAATAAAATGACAGATGATTTTAGTACGGGATCTATCAGTCTATTAAATTATAGTAACAGAAAAACAAATAGTTAATAAATTATCAAATGATTCCATAGTAACTATCCATAGATATTCAAATAAACTATATCATATCCAAAGATAAAACGGCAAGAAAAAACTAATACTAGTATTTCTGAATCTGTCGGAGGCTAGTTAGTATGTATTTGGAAAATCAATGTTACAAAAGAAGCTTTTAATTTGGTGAAAAATTATGTAAGTTAAAAGTATTAAAAATACTTTATATATACATATATTTTTATATTCTGAAATATTCCTTTATATTATTTCTAAACTTTAAATAAATTTGCTTCACCGAATTTTAAATTTGCCGAATTCAAATCAGTTAAGGAATAGTAACATATCTTAGTCCTTTAGCCGGAAAAGCTTTCTCACGACCAAGTATATTCATAAAACTTTGACTTCTAAAAAAAAATATAAAGGTTTTTGTGAAAGAGTGTTACTGATATACGGAGATCGAAGTAAATGATCCTGTAAATTCGACGTTAGTTTAATATTTATTAATTGCATGCATTGCTAAACACAATAAGTTTTTCTCTACAAAATCAGCTTAAGAATTTTGTAAAGTAATTTACAGTTTCATTAAACCTTTATAATAAAAAAGACAGAACATTTGCGCTGAAATGGTTATTTAAAAAATTACTAAAATTGAAACCAAGCTTTCTTGCATACAACAAAATTTTTTGTCTATAACAAGTCTGAGACTGATATTATTAAGATTTACGCTTTTACTGCGCTATTGATGGTTTAAGATATATTTTTATTTTGGATTGAAATTCTTAATAGTCTCATAATTCATATAGTCATCTTCTAATATGACAAACCAATCACTCATCATTCTTCTTTCTGTTGAATATGTTGTAATATGAAATTTCTAACAGTTAATTGTAATCAAAAGATGAATGAAAAATTATTTACTTTAATTTTCTTTTTTGTAAGCGGTATTAAATTTAGGGTTTATCGAATGTTGTGGTACTGACAGTATAATAGGTTTTACTTCTTTTTTTAGCATTAGTAATTTCTGACTAATTCAACAAAATAAAATATGTACAGAAACTGTAATATAACATATACCCTTTATTTATTGTATATATATAAATATATATCATTAAAATTTCGTATCTTCTACAAACATAAAATTTAAATATCTAGGGGAAATAAAAATCTATTGTTTGTAAAGACCAGTTTGCTGTTCAATATTGGGTCTATATTTTTGCCATTAGCAATGTTGCTATTTAAAAATAAAGCTAAGAATCATTTTTAAATATTTAAAGACCAATTATGAGCTTATTTGCTCTACATACATACTTTTTTATTTTTACTACACATCACTTTGGTTTTTATGACTTAATTGTAATAGTTTGAAGTTCGTTGTATCCTGAACTATTTGTGTGATCGTGAACATGGACCTTTCTTTTAATTATCTTAGGTTTCCTGCTAAAATATGCCACTACGTGGTTGTGTGGTGCTGCTTTTTAGCGGTCAATAATTTGAAATAATCTCAAAAATCAAATAATGATATAACAAGATTCAATTATATAGTGTTCTATAAAGTTTATTTCTAGAAAATGATCATATTAGATACCATTTAATGTAACAATTAATAATAGGATCTTTATTTCAAATTGAAATAATATTCTATCTTGCCGTTTGAAGTGTATTTTTAAATTAATAAATAAATTAGTTTTCATAAGTAGACTGTAATTTTGTAAGTCTTCCAAGAAATTTTTATGTTTTCTTACATATAAACGAACAGTTGCGATTGGGCCAAATTTTCGAAATTCCATTTTTAACATAAGGTACTTTTTTGGAGTCCTTTATCTAAGGAAAAAGTCAGGTATGGCATTCAACCAGTTAAGCGTGTTTGACGTGTATATACGTCAAACCAAATCTCTATTACGGTGCTCGACGTGTATACTTGAAAAATATAAAACTGCCATTAACAATAAAAACTCGAAATTTTAAAAAATACAATAATAATATTATTTGGTGGGATGTTTCCTTAATCTTACCAATAGAACTGCTAAGTATGTTATTTTATACGGAGGGAGGTGGTGGGAGTCAGCCAAATGATAAGTGATTGGTACATGTTTGGTCTCCGCATTAGAGATTGGGAATTACACACACAAATAAAAGCTCTCAATTCTTGTGCAATGCCGTTTTTACCTTAGATAGAGGTTCAGACCTCAGTAAGAGCATGATTTCATTTTGCACAGAATTCAAAGCTCTTTTCTTCCTTGTAAAAGCTCTTGCGTCTCTAGTTAACTAGCCAATGCATATGTGAAGCAGTGCAAGATTTTGAAATGCACAGAATGCTCTGTAATCTCAAGCCCTGGGGCTCTGGAGATTGCAGAAAAAGTGCTTGCAGGGACTATTACGACGTTGTAAACTTTTGGTAGTTTTGCCCTGCGTTCGACGTGTATACACGTCATTGTCTGATTTTAATTCCGCACACTGTGGGGGGTTTTTTAAACTAAATTCCATGCTTAACTGGTTAAACGACTTTTTCCCAAGTAGACTTAGCTTATAACTTTTACATTCATTTCCAACTTTCATTTTCAGCAAAATTTATGCACTCATGTAACATTTTTTTACTTTTTATCCAAACATTGCACTGAAGGCGCAAATAAAAGTCGGTGTGCAACCCCCAAAAAATTCACTGAAATAACAGTTTAGAGAAGGCCTGTGCAACCTGTGGTGCGATATTGAATTACAAATCTAATAACGTACCAGAGTACTAACAATTTATTTTAACTTATAATCTTCTTTTAACTGAGTAATTCCTTTATAAATAAAAACAAATGTGTATTACAGCTTTAAGATAAATATTTTACTTATATCTATCATTACTTAAAACAGTATTAAACAATTTAAAAAATCTTATCCATTCGCATTATTGTATAATATCGGTAATATTCTGATATTTCCCATATTGTAAGCGACTGAAAATTGTTGCGTCGTGTCTCCGCTTTAGAGACAATACAGTATAGTGGACATTAAGCTTTTAAATTTTCAATTTAATCTCCTCTTAGGTAGGGATGCGCAATTCCTATAGAAGTATTGATACATAGCTACTGCAAGAAACAAAAATTATGTCAATACTAGCCACGAAAGTAATTATAGGAAGCAACAATGGAAGCACATATAATAATAATAAAAAAATACATAATACGCATGCGCATATATATATATATATGCCTTATACACAGGGTGATCCATTTAAAACGCACCAATCGCTAATAAATTTTTGGGAAAGCGGAAATCTGGAAAAACCTACGAAGTAAACTATGTTTTTTTGTCTAGTTTTCAAATTTTCCACCCCCGATGCTCCTCAATTCAGTTTGAGAGAAATTATACCTCTATTTACAAGACGTTTCCTCAAACATTGGGGGTCACCTGTCAGCGGAATTGTTGATTAACTGGAAATAATTTAACATCTATATGGAAAGTGATGATCTTTCACTGTCCTGTCCTCTTTTCGAATTCGTTGGCTCTCATCTGTATTAGTTGTTCATATTCCATGATTTAATCCGTGATGATATGCTCTGTATGAGCTGCATTTTATCTTCACACTTATTTTTAACATAATCATAACTTTCAGATTCATCTTAAAGAAGTGTAACCAGCAATTCAACTCAGTTGAGCAGCCGCGCCACGCTTTGATGACTATATTGGTACACGTCAACATCACACTTATCAAAAAATACCCAAGGAGCCTTTTCATTTCATTCAATAATCTTCAGTCAGTTCCCCAGCAATGTTCTCTCCTTACAGAGACTTGCCAATTCTTGTATTTTAGAGAGGAATAAAATTAAATCTGCCCTCTAAATTGAACCAGTTTTGAACACTAAAAAACGAATGATAAGGTTTTTCGGCCCAAATTAATTATAGATTATTCACTACTGTTAGAATTTAGTTTCTGCCAAAATTGTTTCGGTCGAATGTATGGATTTGCAATTCCAAAATTTGCAAGAGAAGTATCATTATTGATATTGCAACGATAATATTGGAACAAACCTACAGATATCATCAAAAAAATTACTGAACCATCACATGAGAAAACGCCATGTTCCTTTTTCTTAAAACTGATAGAAAATAGTGCGACTCATCTGTTGCTTCCAGAAATTTTTCTCCACAATGACGCGAAAGCTGCCTAACCACCACTCCTCTCCACAATTAGTGCCCTTAACTAAATGGAAAAATCTTAGGAGTATAAGTTGGGCATACGAGCGTTGCGTTTAGTAGATAAAACCGTTCTGAGCAATATGAAATTTAAAGAAAAAAAAAAAAGTCCTCTAGTCCTTTTGAAGTATTATTTCCGATTGAGATTTTCAACTCTTACGGTTTTCATTTCCAGTTCCGTGGTGGTAAACAACCGGTAAAAATGTCTGTGCCTTCTACGATTTTTTATTTTATTTTGTTCATACAAACACAGACATTTGCAAAAACTACTTCATTGCCATGATAGCAACACTATCCTTACCTTAATTAAATTGACCCCCCAAAAATTAATTAATTAAAAAATTAATTTTTTCCCCTATACCAGGGGTCGGCAACCTATTTCAAGTAGAGAGCCATTTCTCCTTAAATAATTTTAGTAAATCTTACCAAGAGCCGCAAGGATGATAGTGTAAAAATCTCTGTAGATCATTTGTGTTCACAAATTATAATTTGATATATTCAATTATTTGATGATATTCAATAACATTTAAATGTTTTATGTATTTATTTTCACATATTACAAAGTAAATAAACAAATAAATAATAACTAAACCTGTATTTGAATGAAAATGGCGGCACTCCTATATATTACGTACTGTATTTTAATATAATTCTATTCAATTTCAAACCTATCTCATTTAAAATTATTTTTGAAAAAATATCTTTACTTTAATAAATGAAATTTTCATTTGTTTCAATAAAATTGAAATATACAATTTATTTTGGACAGGCTGAAGAGCCACAAAATTTGGATGAAAGAGCCGCATGCGGCTCGCGAGCCGCGGGTTGCCGACCCCTGCCCTATACTATACAGGGTGTTTATTTTAAGACGGCTCAAATGCATTTCATGCTTAAACGGTTAATCTGAGCAAAAAATGGTAGAGGAAAAATTTGTTGCCCGTCACCTCTAGTTTCAGAATATGTGACTTAATTTTAGATTCCTGCTCGCGTACGCGGCTGACGCGCGACCAAAAGTGAGGGTAGGCAGTTGACCCCCATTTTCATATACACAGTTTTAAAGAGTATAAAAAGTAGTGAAAGAAACCGGAAACCGCAATTCGATATCTTCAAAATTACAGGTGCTAGGCCATTTCAAAATCTGTTATTTATTAATCATATTTCAATTTTTTAACTTGTTATCAAAGAGAAAGAAGATAGGTCATTTTTATGTATTTTTTCATCCCCTTTCTACTAAAAATATTGCCAAGGCGGTAATGCCAGTATTTTTCTTAATATCGGGAAATTAGTCGTTTTCCGAGTGATTTTTCTAGAAAAAATCAAATGTTAAGAGCTTTAGATGTTCTCAAGCATACATAAAATGGCTAAAAATTAATATTACATCTGTTACAAACAAGAAGGTTTAATAATTTTTTGGTAATTTTGGGAGAGTTGCGTTTAATTACCAAAAAAATTGGAAACCTCCTGCCACATATTTAAGTGATCTTTCAATATCTTTCATGTAAAGGATCAAACTTATTCCTTAATTTATCAAATAATGCACTTTACTCAACTTTTGAAGCATGTACTGTGTCTTAAAAGATGCCTCCTCTGGCTCGCAAGCCAGGTTAGCCAGGAGGTTATTATCTGAGGAGGCACCTTTGAAGGCCCATTAGATGCTTCACAAGAAAAATCACTCGGAAAACGACTAATTTCCCGATATTAAGAAAAATAATGGCATTACCGCCTTGGCAATATTTTTAGTAGAAAGGGGATGAAAAAATACATAAAAATGACCTATCTTCTTTCTCTTTGATAACAAGTTAAAAAATTGAAATATGATTAATAAATAACAGATTTTGAAATGGCCTAGCACCTTTAATTTTGAAGATATCGAATTGCGGTTTCCGGTTTCTTTCACTACTTTTAATACTCTTTAAAACTGTGTATTAAAACTATCCGGTAGGACAGTTGTATAAGGGTTGACCATCAAAAACTGCACGAAAAAGTGTAACGTTGAAAAACACCCAACTTTGACAATTTTTTTTCTATTTTTCTATAAAAGATAAAATTCCCAAACTTTCTTTAAATCTTACTCCGAACCCTCCTTTATAACTGTAATTTTTTTGCAACCACCCAGATCTAATAGGTTTCGAGAGAAAAGTTGCCGAAAATGAGCAAAAACGGCTTTTTCAAAAAATGTTCTTGTTCTTGTTCTTCTTGTTGTTGTTGTTGTTCTTGTTCTTGTTACCTTTTTTGTAAACAACGTAGCGCCTAAACGCGTGAACCGATTTTCATGAATGAGGTGTCATTCGATTGGGAATTTTATGTAGATGTGCCTTTTGGGGGTCTCGGCCCTGTACATCGAATGGGAGAGGAGTTAGCCCCCTTTATGTAAGGCCCCCTCCAAAATTATTATTACTGATTACTCTGTAAATCTTGGCCCGATTTTGATAAAATTTGGTAGGATGATAGGGTTAGGGCTCCCCTACCTAACAATAAAGCGACGATCTGCTCTTACACTTGTTAAGGGGAAGTATAGCAATCGTTTCAAATTATCGACACGTGAACCGATTTTCATGAATGAAGTGTCATTCGAATCGAAATTTTGTACAGATTTGTACTTTAAAAGTCTCGACGCTATGCCTCATAAGGAGGGGAGTTCGCCCCACCCAAATAAGGCCCTTTCTAAAACTATTATTACCAATATTTCTACAAAGCTTAACCCGATTTTGATAAAATTTAGCACGAAGAAGTGATTAAAGCTCCTCTACGTGGCTGTGAAGTGCCATCATGCTCTTACACCTACTAAGAGGAAGTACTGCAATCGTTAAAATTATCAATGAGTGAACCGATTTACATCAATGAATTGTCGTTCGATTCAAAATCTTTGCCTTTTAGGGAGAAGTACTGTAATCGCAGTTTATTTTTCTTGCTCCTCTTAAAAGGAAGTACTAAATCGCAGTTTAATTTTGCTATTTACGTACAAATACCTTCCTATTTTATTCAAAACGCTTTCTCAAAAAAATGGTTATTGAGGATGGTTTGGGGACCGCAACTATAACCATTCTTTAAAAAGATCTCTCCAGTGGTAGTTACGGTTCCGATTTAACACCTTATCAGGTTATAATGATAGAATAGCTTATTCCAAATTTTAAAAAAATCTGTAAAGCAGACGTAACTTAGCTAATAGACAAAAAGGAAAATCTATCCAAAAGGTACAAAAATCTCCTTAACAAAAACTTACAGTTTAAAAAGTTAAGTATAAGGGTTGATTAAACGCCAAAAGGTACACAAATCAGCAAGTACCCAACATTTCATTAATACTTCATTGATATTATTTAAGTAATTTTACCGCATTAATTTTCATTAATATTTTTTAAGAATTTATTAGATGTCACAGACCCTTATGCTGGCCAGTTCATTCATAATAGTTATAATTGTGATAAAATGTATATTATATCTTCGTATAAATAGGTACTTTATTTTAACTCTATTCCAAATTATTCTTCTGATTTCTCTTTAATGTGCCCTTTATTCTGAAGTTGTCACATATACATGCATGTTAAATTAGAAAAAGACAAATTTAGAGTCGGCTACTGTTTCAATTTGAATCACGGAGGATTTAAAACAATATTTCAGTCTTGAATTCGTCTTACCGAAATATTCGTGAGGACAAATAACACACAGTTAATAACAAGTAGATTATTCAACATTATTTATTCATTTCTCAATTGTAATTTAATTTAGTTCCCCTAATTTTACTTATAGTAAAATACTGGAATAATTAGCTGTCCTAAAAATATGCATATCTTATTTACTTTATATTACATATATACAACATTGTGGGAAGAACATCTAGATTGAGAATGTAATTGAAGAAAACTATATTATTTGCGATAAAGCCAGATAATTATTACCTATTATTATAAACGTTTGACTACTACATAAAATAACAATTACTTTAATAGAAGAATGAACTTAAACCGACGATTTTTATTTAAAAATAAAAATAAATAAATAAAATCATTGATGTATGTTGGTGTAAGCAATTTTTAAAAAAATTTATGAATTTTTTAGCCTCATATTTTTTTATTTATTATAACGTATTCTTTTTCACCTGTAATCAATAGTTTGATTATTATAGATAAATAGATATTTCAGTCAATCTAAGTTAAATGGTGTGCTACTTGAACAAATATTTTGTAGATGAAAATGGCCAGCATAAGGGTCTGTGACATCTAATAAATTCTTAAAAAATATTAATGAAAATTAATGCGGTAAAATTACTTAAATAATATCAATGAAGTATTAATGAAATGTTGGGTACTTGCTGATTTGTGTACCTTTTGGCGTTTAATCAACCCTTATACTTAACTTTTTAAACTGTAAGTTTTTGTTAAGGAGTATGAAAATGGGGGTCAACTGCGAACCCTCACTTTTGGTCGCGCGTCAGCCGCGTATGCGCGCTGGAATCTGAAATCAAGTCCCATATTCTGAAACTAGAGGTGACGGACAACAAATTTTTCCTCTACCATTTTTTGCTCAGATCAAACGTTTAAGCATGAAATGCATTTGAGCCGTCTTAAAATGAACAGTACGATATATGTATATAAAATATGATTGACTCTTGATCTTTCAAGTAAAACCTAAGATCATTTTGAACCATAAAAATAACGCACAAATCCGACAGGTCTTTAAAGGTCTAATAAGGTGGTAGTAGAAAAAAAAAAAAAAATTACACAAGAGATCATTTATGGTTTTCCTTCAAATTCAGAATTTCAGCTAAGATTTTATCACCAATTTTATACAGTGGTAAAATTATTGTTTACCACAGTCACCATTTCCAAGACCACAATAACAATAAATAAATAAATAGTCACCATTTGGTGATTGTGAAACTTCACTAACATAAAACAGGTACGATGATGAAAAGATTAGGCAGGATACTGGGTCAGGCTGGAAAAATTAAATAATGTGAGAACAATCGTGTTACTAGTGTTTTTTTACGACACTCTCTCTCACCCCAAAACGTAGGAAGTATGCGATCGTATATAATTTTTGATTTGAATCCCAGAAATACACGTTTTGAGTCCCTAAAGTCCAAAAGAATGGTATTTAAAACTACGGGTGTGAATGTGAACACCAGCTCAGGATAAAAAGTGCAAAAACTCCAATTTTATAATGCTAATGCGAATATCCTTGGTAAACTAAGATAGCGATGAAAATCCCTCAACCCAACATACCATTTACGGAATGAATATTTCTTAACATTCTTGAATTCGGCTCCAGGGAGAACGCACAATAAGTCTGAAACTTTTTTTTTTTTTTTTTAAAAAAAAAAACATTTCCAGGAAAATTTGATTGAGTGCCTTTTATGACTTCTAAAGAGTCTTATTATTTTATTTTTAGTGATTATGTTATCCTGTCGTTACTGACATAACCAGGTGTAAATGAATTGCTAAAATTCCACGTTTCGAGGAATTTGGTTTGATTCGAAGAATTTGTCGATTGTTTTAAAATTTTGTTTTCCCTGTTTTCCTTAAAAACCAATCGAGCTGATCTCTTTAAACTTTGTGATTAGAAAAATATTTTTAGAAAATACTTTTCTTGCAGTTGAATTTAGAACCCTTCGAAATTGGCGTCCAGTGCAGCCGCCCCCTTCCCATGGCTCTATTTTAAGTAAATATTAAATTTCAGTGATTGAACCACACATCTGAACAAAGAACTTGATTTAAGCGTTTTTCAATGATGTGAAAAACATTTTTAAAAACCTGCAGTCAACTAAACAAAGTTCAAAATACATTGCGTATAGTACGTTGGTCAATCTTTTAACACCTTCGCGAATATCTCTAAAAAATTATAAACACCTCTCAGGGGACATCACGTTTAACACACTTTTTGATCGTAATATCGAACCTCACCAAATCAAACTAAAAATAAAAAGAATTTATTTTTTTTAACATTAATAATGAATCCGCGCAGGATATTATCATAATTGTCGCTGGTAATGGTAGAGAATATGGAGAGTTAGTAAAGAATGTTCTATAAAAACTAAATTATCCATTTTTTATTGTTTTAGTCCTCCACGTATGTGGTGTACTGTGACAAATTATCGAAATCATGTTTTCATGAGAAATACATGTTTGCAAATGATACTTATCGCAAGATGCGATTGTTTCCTTTTGTATGATTCAAGGTGTGTAAATCTATATGTGGACCCGATTCCTAAAAATCGAAAAGGAGAGAAACTTAAATTAATTACTCCGTTTAATACTAATATTGCAGTTGGTACCAGGACGAAATCCCTCAACTGATTTTAGATGTACTAGTTTCTGGGAGTAAGGAGTGGAAAATCAATGAATATGGTTCTTTGATTAAGAGTGAGAAAGGTGAGAAGAAGCCTGCCATCTAACCCAATCATAAATATTAGCAATAAATTTTGAACTGTAATCCCCATTCTAGTGTGATATTCCTACCATTGTTTACACAATTAATTGCTGATTTACTTGTTGCTTACTTCTGGTCTTAATTTTATTAAAACCTGTATTTTAGAACTGCAGTAGGAGACAGGTTTTTTTAAGCGTTCCCAACCAGATTTTTTCTTAATTCTGAATAGTTAAGTTTGTAAGTACTATTGACAGTTTTTTTTTAAATATAGAATTTGAGGACTAGAACTATTATGTGATTAATTTTTAATCCAAATAAGTGCACAAATAAATTTACTTCTTATTTGTTACTATAGTAAGATTTCGATAATTTTAATTTAAAAGGGATGTTTACCTACCTACATAATACCTGTATGTGCTGTAACCACTAGGTAGGTTTTTGAAAGGAATTCTTTTCAGTTCAAGTAATTATCGCAAGATGCGATTGTTTCCTTTTGTATATTTTTCAAGTGATTTTTCATTATTTAAAAAACTAGAAAAACGTTAATTACTTAATTTTTGCGTGGGAAAAACAAATTCCGTAGAACGTCGATCTCAAACATTGTGGTAATTTTGTTTTTGTTTTATTTATCGATATTGTAATTTTGGCATCGATAAGTATTACAAGGCTATATCTCTACCTGCATCTAATGGTTCTTTACCCTGTGTCTACAATATCTGAACCCTAACCAGTTCGAAGTCCCTGTCCCTTCCTCCTCCTGCATCGGTGTGATTCTATTAGTATTCTAAATTACCATTGTAGGCTAAGTTGCTTACATTGGGCGTAGTAAATTTAGTGTTCACAAGTTCAGCCAGTAATTTCTTTAAACATCACATCATTTGAACATTTAGAGCTTATAATAATTTATAACTTAATTCATCTGATTACTCATTCAGATGACAATGGTTTCTACTACAGAAATATAGTGAGTCCATATTCGTAAAAGCTTTGATCTTAAATGGTTATGATTTGATATTGAGATTTTAACAGTTGCAGTAAAATATTTTTTTAACTTACATATTGCATAGGCAAAATTAAATGCTTTTTTTAAATTAATAAATTACTCAAACTTTCAATTAAAACATACACAAAAATGCCTGCTGAATAAGTTCATTTTTTGATTGTTAATCATTTGTATAATTTTGTTGACGTCGATGTCATAAAATTTTTTGGAAATTATGTAAGGCTTAATTAAACAGGTAGACTGAAGCTGAAGATTTTGCTGAGAGTGTCATGCCACGTACCAAGCGACGACTTGCTGCAGAAATGGGACCTGAGGATGATGATAGGCATTTCAGCAAGCGATTAAGGAATATTGCTTCGAGGTATGTTATTTAATTCTTGAGGAGTCTCGCCCTATAAAAGGAAGAAGTATTCATTATGGTTTTTAAAAGAAACAATCTGTAAATAAATTAGCTTAAATTTAGTTTGAATGTAAGACAGAAGCTAATTTTAAAAAAGTTTGCAGCAGTTTTTGGTTTACAGTTTGTATTATTACTTAAGTTGAATGCTCTATAAATATATATAGAGATTTTTTTCTTTTTTGTTTCAATTCTTGTGTGAATGTTGATATAATTTCAATTTGGATAAAAGTTACTTTAAATGTCTTGTAACCTAAACCGCTGCTTTATTTAGGCATATTTAGCTTGGTTGCAGCACATTTGTTCAATAGGAAATCTAATTTTTTTCTTTTTAATGTTCAGTCATTTTCAAAAATTTCAAATCTATTGAGTAGGTTGTTTTATAACGTTTTTCACAGATTGACGTAATTGATTGTAAAACTTACAAGTAAATATTACAGTTACTTAAGTATCTACAAGCTATTGAAGAGTTATCAATTCTCCCATGCTTTATGCAGAAGTAATATAATTTCAATCGAAAAACATGGAAATTCATGTTTCCTAAGAACTTAAGTGTATGTAGTGTGTGTTCCATTCTAATCTTGAGTCCGAGGATAAGTACTTCCTATCTACAAAATCATTGGGCCTTTTACTGTACGTAGTGTGTCGTAAAAAAAGGAGGAAAATGAATGACTTACATAAATTTATTGAAAAGTATGTTTTTTTTATATTAAAGGAAAATGTGAGATAGTTCTAGTTTCTCCACTGGATGATTGCTCTTACATGACTTTACAGATGAACTGAGCCAGTAAGATCAAATTTACTTGTTAAAACATTTGTGGTAGTTGTACATGTTACTACAATAATTAGGCGAAAAAAAAGAAGATTTTGTTATTCAATAGTTGCAACATCTGAGTAATTCTGCTTTAACAGATTCTTCAGGATGAATCCGAGTTTTTTTTAAGTTTTTTTTTTTTAATTAAGAAAATACATTCATTATTCAACAAGGCATTATATCTACAAAGATGTATTTCAAAATTCCTGATGAAATCTGAAAGATGGATTACTTCCGAATTAAAAAAGAATAATAAATACAATTTGAAGAAGTTTTTTATGACATAGGAGAGTTAATAAAGCAGAACTGGGCGGTTGGAGCTTTAAAATAAACTGAAATTACTAGTTACATAATTTGGCAAGCCATTTCTATTGTGAACAGATTCATATAGGCAAAATATAAAAAAAAATATTAAAATTAAAATGAACGTTTTAGGATTTGCGTAGTAAAGAAGGATACATATGTATCTACATGTCGCTGCGTTTGTCATACCTGAAAGTACCGTGCTTTCCTTGAACCGAACTCTGTAAAAGAAGAAGGATCTTCTGTGAAATTTAATTCTCCATTACGAAAACTGAATCACACTGATAAATACTAGTTTTGACGATTATTTTTTACAAGAGATACACCGCAAAGGTCGTTTGTAACCTTTTCCCAGCTATGGTTCTCTCTTTTCGATTTATCTATCTTCCTAATTACCATACTTTCTTCCCAAACCTCATCAATTCGCCTGAACCTTTGGTTTAGTGATCAGGTTTCTCTGCTAAAAATAACGTCAGGTCTCAGAGCAGTCTGTACATACGGATCTGAAAGCCTGATCGCTATACACTTCATAATTTTGTTTTATTCCCCCAAAACTGTCATTTTCTTCACTTTCACTTGTTTGCCTTCAACATCAACTGATAGAAAGCTTGGAGAAATTAGGAACCAAAACTATGAAAGTTGGAAACTGCATCAAATCTATAGCTTCCTAATCAAGGGTGGAAGCGCCAAACGTTTTCTTCAGAGCAATATTGTGTTAGTCTTATTTTTATTAACTCGAAGTCATTACCTCTCGCTTTAATATTCAATTTTTTTTTTTTTTTTAGCAATCAGCCATCTTCCTATGAAGTTTATATATTTTCTTCATACGCCATGATGTGGAATAGTTTCTAACTTCAACTTACAAATTTTTACATAGCAGACAAACAAAGCGGTTACATGCACCCGTTATCAGAATCAAAAGATATAATCCAATTGCAATTACGATCCCTTAGGAAGCTGCAATGCTTTTCTGTAAAGTTTGACTAGCTTTAGTGGGTATACATTTCTTTTATAGTCCTGGCCTAGAAATCGTACCTAAGGAGGTCTTAAAATATTAATCGTTAAATAGTACTTTCTCATTTTTCTTGCGTCTACCGGAAATAAATCTGTTACGGACTCTTAACTGAAATCTCCTAGATTTCTTTCTAAGTTGGGAGACTGACCATTCTACCGAACTTTTTAAGCAAACTCTTGCCTCTGTTTTAAAGGCTGATATGTAGCGCTTACTCATCAGCTTTCTGACATAACTTCTTCTGTCAGCACTTCTTTTATAGAGACATTCTCGCAATCCATGAATAATTCTGCTGGAATACCATCTAACTTTGTTCCAAACGTAAAATTTGCTGTGAATGATAAAACCAGTGTTATTATCTGAACCTAACCAGATGTTTAACCAAGTATTATTTTTATTAAATCTAAAGTCTTTAACTCTCGCTCTTTTTTCAGCAATCAACCATCTTCCTATGAAGTTTATATATTTTCCTCAGATGCCATGATGTGAAAGCTATTTAACAGTAACCAATTTTTCTAGTTACATATTGACTATAAAATAACAAAAGTAAACTATTTCACCACTGCTACACCACATCACTTATGATGATAATTTTAAGCTGCCTCCTCACCACCCGAAATCTCTGTTCGCGAGCAGTAGGACTTATAGGAAATTTTAGCAACAGACCACAGGATTTTATGCAAATTTTGGTTGTAAATTTTTCTTTACCTTTTTTCAACCAAATAACTGAAAATAATAATCGTATATTCATCAGCATTACATGAATATGTAGATTCGTTTTTCACAACTAATAATTTTGCTTACAATAGAATTTCACCTGTTTTTAGAATACTTTCGGAAATACTCAGAACACTTTCTTATAAATCGATTTATTTTCTTAAATTCTAAGCAAGACAGGCCGTCAATAACATTTACAAGTCACAACGGTACCGGCTCCTCTTTGAATCTGAAACTTAATTTGCCTAAAAAAAATTCAGGTGTTTAAAAAATAATACAAAATTTAAAAAATACGATTTTTTCAATAACTAATTACTCTAGCTATAATTTTTCACAGGTTTTCCTTGAGGAGTAGTTTAGAGTTTAATTACTTCCTTTTAGCATTATTTTTTTTCTTGGTGACTTTTTTTTCAACTTGCTCTTTAATTTTCGGTGATTTGGCTTCTTTTATATTTTAGAAAATTTTCACTGTTCTATTCTCTTGAAACTTTCATCATGTTTCTGCTTTCAATACCGAAAAGAATTAAATTTGCACATGAGTGTGTTAGAACGTCATGGAAAACAAATATTAAAAATAAGATGAAATTTGTGATTGTTGTTGAATTTATGAATAGAGTGAGAATTCAGAATGATGAGTGTGCGTTATAAGTTTAGTCCACATTTGTCCTTTTTTTCTTTTTTTTAAATGAGTTTAAACTTTTATTATAAAATTGACATACTATAGTTAGAAAACATAATGATGAAATGTAACAGTAAAGAAAAGTAACCTTGCTTAACCAAAGCCCACATAAACCCCAGTGAAGGAAATTCACTCAACAGTAATCATCTTGGTGATGACGAATCTCGCGAATATTATTGCAGAGTGGTAACGGTCCTATGAGATGCTACTCGTGATTTTTCCTACTCAAGTAGGGAGATGCCTCCTAATCTGTTGAATTGGTTTTTTTAAATTGATAATCCCTAATTCAGGAGGCTGAATACATATTCGTCAAATGCCTCTCAAGAGTAGTGGATTGGAGCCGGAGAATAAGACTAGAGATTATGTCAGGCAGCAGAGTTTATATCTTTTTAGAGAAAGAGTGCATATCTGAAGGAGCTCTTAGGGAAAAGTGATGTATACGTGATTAAGAAGGGACAACCTCAGTTTAGCCTTTTGCATAGAATAGAAAGGCAGCTTGAACAAAAAAAAAAAAAGAAAAAAGGCGTGCTAAGGTACCCTATTAGGAGGAGCTATCAAGATTTTGAAAACGGCAGTGCTCCGTACTCCCAAAACCTTAAGACATTGAAGAGCCTTTAATTTAAAAAAAGGAAATGACCAATAGTTCCCACGCGGAGATTTCAATTTAGCGTTCAATAGCCTGTCTTTAAATTTTCCAGAGCCTCTTATATCTCATTGAACGACGATAGATATTTATACTGGAAGAACACTGCCCAGAGGGACACAGTTCATGAAAAAAGTTAAATGTGCAAGAAATAAGGGAAATTTGTATAGCTTTCTTGAATGGGAAGATCGTTGGAGCTTTCTAAGGCCGAGCAATCGGATTGGTATTCTCAAGTAGACGAATTGGATGAAGAGTTTATGTTAGGATTACGATGATTTTTCATGGAGGAGGAGGTGGACTTAAGTGCACTGAGGAAGTTCGGTCTCAAGAATTTATTTCGAGCAGTCTAAAGTTTTTTTTTCAGGAAGGAACTATTGTCCTCCAGATTCTTATGATATTATATGAATATATAATTATATTATAATTATCGGTTTAATTCGTAGTCCATTTAAAGAAAATTTTTTAATGATTTAAAATATTGTATTTAATACATTAAAACTGTCCGGTAGGACAGTTGTATAAGGATTGATCGTCAAAAAGTGCACGAAAAAGCGTAACGTTAAAAAACACCCAACTTTGACAATTTTTTTCTCTTTTTCTATAAAAGATAAAATTCCCAAATTTTCTTTAAAATATAGGGCAAACCCTCCTTTATAACTGAAATTTTTTTGCAACCCCCCAGACCTAATAGATTTCGAGAAAAAAGTTGCCGAAAATGAGCAAAAACGGCATTTTCAGAAATTGTTGTTGTTGTTGTTGTTGTTGTTGTTGTTGTTGTTGTTGTTGTTGTTGTTGTTGTTGTTGTTCTTCTTCTTCTTCTTCTTGTTGTTGTTACCTTTTTTGTAAACTACGTAGCGCCTAAACGCGAGAACCGATTTTCATGAATGAGGTGACATTCGATTCGGAATTTTATGTAGATGTGCCTTTTGGGGGTCTCGACGCTGTACACCGAATTAGAGAGGAGTTAGCCCCCTTTATGTAAGGCCCCCTTCAAAATTATTATTACTAATTACTCTGTAAATCTTAGCCCGATTTTGATAAAATTTGGTAGGATGATAGAGTTAGGGCTCCCCTACGTAAAATTAAAGCGGCGATCTGCTCTTACACTAGTTAAGGGGAAGTATAGCAATCGTTTCAAATTATCGACAAGTTAACTGATTTTCATGAATGAAGTGTCATTCGAATCGAAATTTTGTACAGATTTGCACTTTAAAAGTCTCGTCGCTACGCCTCATATGGAGGGGAGTTTGCCCCACCCAAGTAAGGCCGTTTCTAAAACTATTATTACCAATATTTCTATAACGCTTTGTCCGATTTTGATAAAATTTAGCACGAAGAAGTGATTAAAGCTCCTCTACATGGCTGTGAAGTGCCATCATGCTCTTACACCTACTAAGAGGAAGTACTGAAATCGTTAAAATTATCAATGGGTGAACCTATTTACATTAATGAATTGTCGTTCGATTCAAAATCTTTGCCTCTTTGCCTTTTAGGGAGAAGTACTGTAATCGCCCGTTTATTTTTCTTACTCCTCTTAAAAGGAAGGTCTGAAATCGCAGTTTAAATTTGCTTTTTACGTACAAATACCTTCCTATTTTATATAAAAAGGCTTTCTCAAAAAAATTGTTATTGAGGATGGCTTGGGGACCGCAACTATAATCATTCTTTAAAAAGATCTCTCCAGTGGTAGTTACGGTTCCTACTTAACACCTTATCAGGTTATAATGTTAGAATTGCTTATTCCAAATTTAAAAAAAACAGTAAAGCAGATATGTAACTTAGCAAAATAGACAAAAATGAAAATCTATCCAAAAGGTACAAAAATCTCCTTAACAAAAACTTACAGTTTAAAAAGTTAAGTATAAGGGTTGATTAAACGCCAAAAGGTACACAAATCAGCAAGTACCCAACATTTCATTCAAGCTTAGTTGATATAATTTAAGTAATTTTGCTGCATTAACTTTTCCTTCACATTTTTTAGAATTTATTAGATATCACAGAACCTTATGCTGGCCATTTTCATCTACAAAAAATTTGTTCAAGTAGCACTGTAGATTGACTGTAATATCTATTAATCTATAATAATCAAACTATTAATTACAGGTTAAAAAGAAAACGTTATAAAAAATAAAAAAAATTACGAGGCTACAAAATTTAAAAACTTTTTTAAAAAAATGCTTACACCAACATACATCAATGATTTCGATTATTTTATTTTTAATAAAAATCGTCTGTTTAAGTTCATTCTTCGATTAAAGTAATTGTTACTTTATGTAGTAGTCAAACGTTTATAATAATAGGTAATAATTATCTGGCTTTATAGAAAATAATATAGTTTTCTTCAATCACACTCTCAATGTAGCTGTTCTTCTCACAATGTTATATATATGTTATGTATTATAAAATAAATAAGTATTGCATACTTTTAGGACAGCTAATTATTCCAGTATTTTACTGTAAGTAAAATTAAATTACAATTGAGAAATGAATAATTGTTGTTGAATAATCTACTTGTTATTAACTGTGTGTTATTTGTGCTCACGAATATTTCGGTTAGACGAATTCAAGTCTGAAATATTGTTTTAAATCCTCCGTGATTCAAATTTAAACAGTAGCCGACTCTAACTTTGTCTTTTTCTACTTTAACATGCATGTATAAGATGTGACAACTTCAGAATAAAGGGCATATTAAAGAGAAATCAGAAGAATAATAATTATTTGGAATAGAGTTAAAATAAAGTACCTATTTAAAAACGAAGATATAATATACATTTTATCATAAGTATAACCAAATAATATTATGAACGAACAGGCCAGCATAAGGGTCTGTGACATCTAATAAATTCTAAAAAATGTGAAGGAAAAGTTAATGCAGCAAAATTACTTAAATTATATCAACTAAGCTTGAATGAAATGTTGGGTACTTGCTGATTTGTGTACCTTTTGGCGTTTAATCAACCCTTATACTTAACTTTTTAAACTGTAAGTTTTTGTTAAGGAGATTTAAATATATGTTTTTTTTTTTCGTTTTACAGCAATACTTACTCTCCAATGTTGTCAATTAGCTCTAAATTTTATAAATTGTCCTTGATGTTTTTAATGCAACTTCAAGGTATTGATGATTTAGGATTGTAGGAACGCTGTTATTAATCTACATCTAATTTTTTTTCTCTTTCTCTCTTTATTGCATTGATAAATAAATCATGGTCTGCGTTTCTGAGTAACATGACGTATTATTTTAAAGATTTTGCAGAAGAAACTTAGTAGATCAGAAAGGGAAGTTGTAGGTTTGCAGGATTTGGTAGTTGAAACTTTACATCTAAAGGAAAGGGCTCAGAGACAGATTTCTCTTTAAAAAAAAAACATTTTTTTCAGCAGGTAATAAGTAATTTAACCGTCCGTCTCTTGTGTGAATGAGTTCAGTGCTGAGCTTTACTTTTGTTTAAAATAAACAACCCTGATGTTAGATTTATCGGGGTCCAAAAAGATGGTAATGAATTTTTTACATCCATGTTGTAATAAGAACTATTAAAATTAATTTTCAAAAAATAAAATATTGAGAGGGTATTCGAATTAGAGTGAGGTGTAGTAAATTTAAAGTGAAGCTTGTTATTGTATTGTTGTTTTCCTCTCCATATATCTTAAAAACTGCCTTAAGGGGGAAAAAATTGAGAATTTACGAACGTGACTTTTTATTTAGTAAATATTAATAGTTTGCTGTCAAAAAGCTCGGTAAATATTATGCTCTTTGTTGATGTATTAAGTAAAGTAAAGTAATCGCCTATTTTTTCAGGCGGGGCTTAACGTCCAACTACCATTTACTTGGTGTCGTGGACGGAGGCGACTAGCAAAAGTACTTTACTATTTCTCATTTAACCATTAAATAAAATCCAAGGCCTAAAGACTGGGAATCGAACCCAGTACCACAATTCATATTAGCTTTGCAGGTCTCGCCTCTTAACCCGCTCGGCTACCGTGGCGCCTCTTGTTGACGTATTATTATTATTATTATGTTGTAAGTTTTTTTTTTTAATACATACATTTCAAGTAGCACCGCTGCAATACTGAAGAGGCTAGGTAATATAGCAATTTAGTTTAATTAATTAATAGATGGAAGGGATTATCTGTGATAGATCAGCTGAGTGCAGGGACCCAGTATTTAGGGCCGTCGGGTTTGATTCGAATGGGTGCTTCTGAAATATGCTTTTCTCAGGGGCTTTTTCGAGCTTTTTGTCCAAAGGCCGACAGCGCATTGACTAGGTGATGCTTTAGTTATGAAAAAAAAAAATGGAAAAGTCAAGTCCAGTTCCGGTGCTCCCGAGATAACAGTGTGTACGTTACTACCAGCTTAAATGTTAACAAATTTTTATTTATTTGCTCCTGTAATACTTTATTCATTTATGTTTTTTAAAATAATTAATGTTACACACCCTAATATTCTTTCTTTTCTGAATACCATTTTTTTTTTATTAGAATTTATTGCCCTGGCATAGGCTGCAAAATAAGTTGGCATGTAAAACATTGCTCTAAAAATAAACATAAAATTAGGACAAGCTGCACTTAGTCTATGTTAATACGTGATGTGTTATTCAAAAATTCTATTCAAATTTTTATTTTGAATGAGTGAAATAAGGTGTTGTGTATTTAATGTTTTTTAAGAATATCATTATTATGTAGAAATTACTAGATGTGTGTACTTATTTCAAGTGAAATATTTTGTTCCCTACTTTTCAGTGGCCGTAGGTTTTCTAAAACAGAAGATATATCATCTTTTAGTCAGAAACGATGTATAGCTTGGTTCAGGGAATATACATCACCAGATGATCCAGAATTGTTAGGTAAACTTGTGTTAATTTTTAAATAGTTTAAATTTATAATTTTTAAAGTTAAATAATAATAAATTTAATTTGAAAAAGGCTGACTTTTTTTTCTAAATAAAAATGTTTCATTTTTGAACAGTAATATAGAATGTTTCTGTTTTTTAATTATGGAGTTAATGTTGCATTTCTCAATGAAAGTGATTTGAGTTTTACTAAATTTTTTGAAAATTAATATTTGATTTTTTTTTATTGGTTTACTCAGTATTTTCAGAATTTACCAAAAGATTTTACTTTGACCTTAATGTTACAATTTTGAAAGCTTCCTCATTTAGCTCTTAATGTGCCAATAAAATTTCTTAAGTGAAGTAACGGGAAGAAGGTGATGTATATGTCTATTAAGAGAGTTGGACATTTTATTTATAAAGTTTACTTCTTAAGCTCCCAACTCATTTATCGCAAATAAAGTGACAGGCAACAATGGATCCATTTGTTCTTGAGATTTGCCAGTATGTGTTTGAGACAAAATAAACTACGGATTTGACTGCATTTTTTTAGGCAGCTTCACTTCTTATTAGAAAATATTATTAGGAGAAAACGTACTTGAGATACATATAACATAACGGCGACAAAAGTGGTACCCGACTTCGGTTTTCTTATTTCTTGCCAGTAATGTTTTAAACCCACCAATGAGCTTTGGTTCTATAAGGATAAGCTCTAGAGAATTTAAATAGCTACAGGTATCTAGGGATTTGGCTAATTTCTCGTCTATCGCTGTAATCACATTTCTAAATAGAATTTCTTCAGCTAAGGCAAGCATTATACAGTTTAGCTTTGTTGCTCCAAATGAAGTTCCTCGTGGCGGTAAATTTCACTTTTTCTATGCTGTTTCTCGTGCTATTATGTCTTACATGGGGGATAAGAATTTGAAGTGCTCAAAAAGTTTCAAAAGTCCCTTTGCAGTACCTCCTTCTACTCCTAATTATTTTCTTCACATTAGATTAGATTAGATTAAATTTGGGTGGCCTCAGGGCCTACGCCACTGCGACCCCTTTGGGTCTATTGTGGCTCCCCTAACTTTAAAGCTCACCCTCCAGACCTGTCCTTTTAATTAGACTCTTAATGCTGGAGAGCGACTCTTGGGTAAAGCTCACAGGCCTTGGTTTTTCCTCCCCGAGAAGTAACATCCTTAGCCAAACAAGCCCCTCACACTGGCACAACACGTGCAGTGCTGTTTCCTCCTCTTCCTGACAGAACCTACAAAGGCTATCATCTGCCAGGCCCATGCGATGCATGTGTTTTCTGAGTCTGCAGTGGCCAGTTAATAGACCTACAATCATCCTGATAGCCCCTCGGCCTTGGCGGATTAATTCTGCAGTCAGCCTCGGCGAATAGCCTTTAATAAACTCCTTCGCCTGTCTCTGTCCAGTGGTGGCAGACCACCACTCCTGAGACCTACTCTGCACCCATAAGTTAATGGTCGCAGTCTTAATACACTTCGGAACCCCAAAACAGGGCTCCGGGCCAACGAAGTATCTCGCAGAGCCTTCCCGGGCCAATAAATCTGCCGCTTCGTTACCCTTATGTCCTGAATGACCAGGTACCCAGACCAGAAAGACCTTATTTTGGTCACTAATTTCCTTCAGGGCACCCAGACAGTCCCAAACCAGTTTTGAGTTAACCTGATAGGAACTAATTGCCCGTAGAGCAGCCTGACTATCCGAGAAAATTACGACTTTAGAATTAATAATTCCCCGCCCTTCAATCTCGGTAGCACAGAACCTAATTGCAGCCAGCTCAGCCTGAAAAACTGTATCTAGCTTCCCTAGGCTAACCGAAAAGCTACATTTCGGCTTCACCTCGTACACTCCCGCTCCCACTCCCTCCTCCATCTTGGAGCCATCAGTGTACCACATTGAATCTCCCACCACTGGGGGTCCACGTCTCCAAGCCTCCCGGTCTCCAATACAGACTTTGAACGGCTTGTCGAAGTTATATTTGGGAGTCAAAGAATCCGAAGGCAAGCCCAAAATAGAATCGGCCTCCAGCTCCTCATATAACTCTTGATATGCTCCTCCATGCCTGACGGTAATAGGAGCTTGTCCTTCCATAAGCCTAACGACAACGGCCCTTGCAACGCCTTGAATGTATATGTGCAGTGGGGGCAGATTTAACAAAACCTCCAAGGCCGCAGTAGGGGAGGTCCTCATGGCACCGGTGACACTCAGGCAAGCTAGCCTTTGAATACCACTGAGCGCCCGGACTCCACCCACCTGCAAGGTTTTTGCCCACCAAGCCACCGCCCCATTTTTTTTTTTTTTTTTTTTTTTTTTTTTTTTTTTTTCTTCACATAGAATCTGGGATTAATCCTGTGATTTTATTTACTTACACCTCTGTATTAAATACTATGTCCTAAAAATCCTCAAACAGCCAGCTTTCTGTTTTTTTACCATTTCAGCTCTTGAAACTATTGGGAGGAGCGCAGCAAATTTCGGACATTGATACAATTATTTGATACATCTTTTGCTGACCTGAATTTGTAGCCGTCACAGTTGACTACATTGGTGGATGAATTGCGAAATGTCTATCGGAAAGAGTTTATGAGAAGAGCCAGAAATAATGAGCATTTCCTTCTTTATAATTCGTGGAAGACAAAGTTGATCGTAGATCCCGTTACGGTCATTTTGTAAACACAAAATTAAATTTGAGAAACCTTAGTTGGTTCTTTAGAATTCGAGCGGAATTGTTAAGTTTAAATAGTGTCCCTTAGTTAGAGAGGCAAGGCAATGAAGGTTTGTGTTCCTGTGGACCCTTTTTTCCTTGCAATCTGTCAGACTTTAAGTGAACTCCAACTTCGGATCATGGTTTCCTTGTCTAGTCTTTCTGGCCATTTCATTGAAAATGTATTATCAACCTCAGATTATCTTTCGTTGATTGATTTCACTATGAACGCCTAGAATTTAAGATATGAAATTACTAACAGCAAGCTTAAAGCTTGAATTTATTTTTATTTTCTTTGTTTTCTCAATTTATTTTGTTGTTTTGTTAAAATTTTAAATGTTTTAATTGACACGTTTTCAAGTATTTACATTATAAATAGTTTTTTTTTTTATTATTATTAAGTAAAATTAGCTTTATTTATTTTTATTGATTATTCTATATAAATGTTTTTAATTTATATAGTCTTATGTAATTTTACATGTTTACTATTTGCATGATTCGTGTATACTTTGCAGGCCCTGAAGGAATGGAGAAATTTTGCGAAGATATTGGTGTGGAGCCCGAAAATGTAGTAATGTTAGTTCTTGCCTGGAAAATGAATGCCAGGCAAATGGGATTCTTCACTATGCAGGAATGGTTGAGGGGTTTATCAGAGATACAGTAAGCTTTTTCTTTATGTTAAACATTTGTTCTGTTTCAGAAATACAGGCATTAATTTTTTAAGTAAATATAAGTATCACACACTAGACGAACTCTTCAATTAATACAATTTTTTGGGCGCATCAATTGCTATGGTTATTAGCCCCGCAAACTGGACTGATCTTAACCTGTTTGGCTTCCACAACAATGCTTTGCTTAACATAGGAGCCCTAGGTTATGGAAATTCTATCTTCACAACCCCTATTTTTTTATCGTCCTGGTCGAGTTTGGAGTATATGCTGCCCCTTATTTTAAATAGCAATTTATCAAAGTATTGCGAGTTAATAAATATATAAAAATCTTGTTAAATAAGGTTACCTACTCAAAAAAGCAGGCTGTTTACTACACGAACTACTTGGGTGAGCAGTCCTTGAAAAACATTCCTGCATATTCTGCGATGGACTAAATCTAATGGGATTGAATACTTTTATAAACTTACTTTCAACTTCGAGATAAAAGTAAAAATCTTAGTCATCATACTAACATACACACGCAGAAATTCATGCGAATAAAGCCATTAGCTGTAATGAAATTTAAAATTTGATATAATAATAGTACTTTTTTCAATTTTAACCACAAAAAGTGATTTTTAAATCAATTCAATTAAAAATGAATTTAATTGTGTTACTTGATTCTCAGCTCTTAGATTATTGACAAATTTTGTTTGGTTTTTAACTCTATTTTTACAAAATGTACTTTTCGACTCCCATTACGTTAATTTTGGGCTGTTCATTGTAATTCATAACGATTTTTGCTTAAAATAATATGACTTTCCTTGCACAGCTTAGTTTATATTTAGATCAGAATTATTTTAATAGCAAGACAAAAACAAAATCCCTGCTTTTTTTTTTTTAAGTATAACATACAGTTGTAGCTCACGAAAGAAGAAAACGCTAGTTACAGTTTGATTTTATTATTTTTATTTAAAAATTATTATTGGGGTCTTATTATAAACTTTCATTTGTTTTGTAGGTGCGATACGATTGTAAAAATTCAAAGTAAACTAGAATACCTCAGGTCATTACTTAATGATCAGACTTCTTTTAAAAGTATATACCGATACGCTTATGATTTTGCCAGAGTAAGTAAATTTATATGTATTTAAATAATAATATCTGTTGAGTGAAAATAATAGCTTGAATCAGTAATGTTTATACTTTTACAAACCTCTAATTTGGCTGAAGCTTTAACTTTCTCTTTATTTTTTCCCCATGGCCTGTCAATGCTCATTTTATTTCTCGGACCCTTTTCTTGAAAATTGTTGGAGGTTCCACACCATCTTAAGTTTTGTTAGGAAGTTCATAGCTGCCTCTTTTGGACTAGTATTTTATTTTAGATTTTTTTTTCTTATTTCAATGTTATTCTTTTTGCTAATATTGGACTACTTTTTTTGCTTATTATCTCTATAATGTTGAAAATAACTCTTCACTCCAGAAATATTTAAACTGTTTGTTCGTCGGAGGGCAGATTCTAGTGCAAATTAAAATATTAAAAAATAAATAAGAGCTTGAAATTCTCTACAGCTCACATCAGGTTTCCTTGTATAATAAATTTTCTGTGTCTGCTTTGTATCAGTTTTGCCGAAATTTTTCCTAATTTGTATGCTCAGATTCTAATTTGGTCTTATGTCTTTGTAATTTCGAATGTGCTCAGAACAGTGTAAGTCTATTCCCGTGGCCAGTGCACAATTTGAGGTATTTCACTTAATTCTTAGATTCTGGAGTTGATCATAACTAAATCAGTGTTTATAGTTTCTTCTCTGTATGAGATAAAAGTAGGTTAGTAGGTTAGATAAAGACCAGATCTGTTTCTAAAGAATTTCCATGAATGCAGTTATACAAAACAAAATCACTTAAAAAAAACTTCTGTTGCTTAATCAGATGAAGTAATAATCATCATACACTTGGTATTCCAGCTTTTCCAATCGGCATCTTTCTTATCTGTACCAACTGAACGTTTGTCATCCTCACGCACTCTTAGAGTTCCGTTCATGTGATAATTATTTATTTTGCCATCTCTAAGAAGTACCTTACCTTTTCTATTTTAAGAAGACTCACTTCATTCATTGACAGTAATAGCCTATTATCATCCTGCCAGTTTGGTTTCCGTCCAAGGCATTCGACTACTGCCCAGTTAGCCAGAGTAACAGACTTGGTAGAGCACAACTTTAATCTGAACAAGCATACGGGGATGGCTTTGATTGATGTGGAAAAAGCCTTTGATTGTGTTTGGCACAATGGCCTTATCTATAAATTAATTGAGAATGGCTTTCCAAGATATTTAATTTACTTTGTTCAAAGCTATTTAACTAAAAGAAAATTCAGCGTTGCACTCGGTACCACAGTTTCAGGTGTGAGGTTAATTAAAGCTGGTGTTCCCCAAGGCTCAGTCCTGGGGCCTACACTTTTCAACATTTTTATTAATGACGTCACCAAGCTGAAACTCAAATCCAGTTGCTCCCTGTTTGCTGATGATACTGCCTTCTTTATTTCTTCCTTCAGAGTTGACACAATAGCCAGACAATTATCGATAGCCCTTGAAAAATGTTTCAAATACTTTGCAAAATGGAAAATAAGGCCAAACCATGCCAAGACACAAATTATTTTGTTTACACGCCGCCGACCGGCTGTGAATAGATTTGTCCAAATTAACGGCGACTCCCTTCCGTGGAGCAAGGAAGTTAAATACCTCGGGTTGGTGTTAGACTCCAAATTAACTTTCACCAAACACATAAACTCACTGTGCGATAAAGCGGTAGGAATTATGTGCAGTCTCTTTCCTCTTTTGAACCGCAACTCTAACTTAGATTTTCTTAATAAAAAACTTATCTACTATCTCTATATCCGCTCCGTACTACTATATGCAGCCCCTGTGTGGTCCAATACTTGTTGCACCAATTACGGGAAGTTACAAAGAGTCCAAAACAAATGCTTAAGGTTAGTTGGGTCATATCCCCGGTGGACACCCATAGATTACATGCATGCAGCACTTGATGTTGCCAGCGTATCCACATTTATCTACAACGCTACGGAAAACTTTGTAACTTCCTGTACACATAGTCCCTACCCGCATATTAAAAGTATTATGGACTATAACTTAAGCTCTCTTAATTATAGAAAATACAAACACAGAAGGCTAAAGCATATCTTGCTTTAATTAATCTTATGTAGTAAGGTTTTTTTTTTAATTTTTCGCCTTAGCATTAAGTTGGACTTGTACCCAATGTAAATGTTGATATGTTGTGGAGAGGATATAGGCATAAAGCCTGAAACCTCCTTTTATATATATTTGTATAAAAAAATTTAAATTGTAAATAAACATTTTCAAATTCAAAAAAAAAAACCTTTTCTAAACAGATTTTACGTTTCTTTGCACAAAAAAAAAATAAATGAATAAAATTATGTATTAATTTTTGTTAATTAGTTGTTTTTATTTTATAGAAATGCGATTTTATGTCTGGGTTCTAGGATAAAGACCAGAGAAGTATGGACATGGAAACGGCAAAAGCTATGTTGCAATTACTCCTCGGAAAACATTGGAGTCTATTTAGTCAGTTTAGTTCGTTCCTCGACCACTCAAAGTACAAAGTTATCAACAAAGATCAGTGGTGTAATATTCTTGAATTCTCTCGTACTATTAATGTCGATCTGACCAACTACGATGTGGACGGTGCATGTAAGTTTATTGACTTATTTAAATGTCTTATGGAGATAAAACTACTGCAGCAATTCAGTATGTATATGTACACTACCACAACTTTTCTTTAACCATTCTTCAAAAGTAGATTTATCAATAAAGAAATATTTAGCTTCAACTGTTTCTTTGATTCTTTGTAACAAAGAGACTTATTGAAGGAAGTGAGACATCCCTCTTCTTAAAATCAGTTGAATTCCCAACAAAAGGGATAAAAGGGATTCTTGATATTAGAAGACTTTAATCCATTTAAGTTCTTTTGGAAAAGCAGGTAGATTGATTTCTTAATGTTTTTGTCTCATGTGTAATGTTTAGGATTATTAAACGTGTGGCTAAAATTGGGTTTGAAGAAAACCTCAACGGGAAGATCTTTTCAATAAATAGATTATTTACTTTCTCGAAAGTAGGACTGTTAACCTTGTACTTATTACATTACATAACTTTTTTATATTTATAACTTTTTTTAAATTAATTTTAGGGCAATTCTAGAGGAGGGGTTGGGGTAGGTCATGTAAGGTTTACATTTCACTGTAATATACGGTTTTGCAAATTTAATGTGACTCCATTGTTAGGAGTTAGAACGTTGGAAATAGTAGCAAAAGAAAGAAAATCGTCGTTTACACCCGATATTTGCTGTTTAATTAGTTGCTGTTATCAAAAAAATCATAGTAGTTTTATCTCAATAAGCGTTAATAACTGTAATTGTAAAACATAATAGTAAAAATCTTTGTTATTGTACTCACAAGTATTGGGAACGTAGAAAAGGCTATCTTTGAATGCTGTTATATAACAGATTTACTTAAATACATCGCGATAGGTTCTCGTTCCTTAATGGTTTTGCATTAATATTTTTATTTGTACAAAAACAAAATGTTTTATTCAATGGAAATTTATATTTTGAATTATTGTTTAATTTCTCAAATATGACTGCCTAACGTGACAGGATTTTCATTTTAGGGCCAGTAATGCTGGACGAATTTGTTGAGTGGCTTAAAATGACCAAAGCAGGTGATCAAATTAGAAGCTGAGGTTAATACAAAGTGACAGTTGGTCACTCAACTACTAAAATCTTCAGTCTCAGCTTCCCTTCCGTTTAATTGTGTTTGGGATGTCAGTGAATACATACTTAACAAAATAAGCCATTTAAAAAAAATCAACTTTTTGTTCATTTATTTTATTTTATTTTTTGTTATTGTAAACTTCCAATAATTTTTAAAACAAAGTTTTCATTATTTTTCAATGTTTATATTTATGGTGCAATATTAATAAGACGACCGTATTTTACCAAGTTCCCGATCTTGCAGTTGCGATTAAATTGTTTATGTGTAGCATCAGACGGTTTGAACAGAAGGTGGTTTTCTTTTGATGCTTTTAGATTCATGAGATAAACTTATCTAGAGAACCAATATTTTGCGATGCTACATAAAAATAATTTCTAGATATTAATAATAGCTTGGGTTGATATTACTGAGCCAATAAGTCCTGACTGGAATAACGATTATATATAATAGTAGTTAAATATATAACCTATTGTACCAGTACTTATACAAGAACTGCGCAAAACAACTTGATTTAATGTATGTTTACTGCTGGTTACGAAAATGCTCACTCAAAGTAAAAATATAATTAAAAAATTAAGAAATCAACATCAAAATGATAGATGATGTATGCGAAGTAAAGTATGAAAAATGAAATTTCCACCAATATTTTTTTTTTCCTAAGTCAGTTTCAATTTTCGATTATTTTTATTTTGTCAGGAAATAAGAATTTAAATAAGCTGTATTTGCCTAGCTCTACTTTGTAAAGTTTGATCATTTCAAGAAAATAGGAGCTGTGGTCTGGTAAACGTAGATACGAGGTGTGTTCAAAAAGTAACGGGAATTCACGAACAAGCAATAAAGTGTGAGCAGGTGCATTATCGTGGTGCAAAATCCATGAATTGTTTTGCCACAAATCCGGGCGTTTTTTTCGTTTTTTGAAAAAAATATTTATTTATTCATCTACATTAATATTGTCGCCTTCAAAGTAGTCCCCTTCGCATACAATACACTTGTGCCAGCGCTTTTTCCAATCCTCGAAACACTTCTGAAACTCGATCTTTGTGATAGCTTTCAGCTCTTTCAGCGATTCGCTTTTAATGTCATCTATGCTTGTAAAACGACGGCCTTTTAATGTTCTCTTTATGTTTGGAAATAGAAAAAAGTCACATGGAGCCATGTCTGGCGAATATGGAGGCTGGGGCATCGTTAAAGTTTTGTTTTTGGCCAAAAATTCACGAACAAGCAATGAAGTGTGAGCAGGTGCATTATCGTGGTGCAAAATCCATGAATTGTTTTGCCACAAATCCGGGCGTTTTTTTCGGATTGCTTCACGCAAACGGCGTTGAACTTGTAGGTAGTACTCCTTATTGATTGTTTGACCTTGTGGCAAGAATTCATGATGCACTATGCCATTAAAATCGAAGAACACAGTGAGCATAACCTTCACATTCGACCGCACTTGTCGAGCCTTTTTCGGTCTTGGCGATCCAGAATGCCTCCACTGGGACGATTGAGCCTTAGTTTCGACATCATATCCGTAAACCCATGATTCGTCACCTGTTATAACACGTTTCAGTAGATCCGCATCGTTGTCGACTTCATTGAGTGACTCTTGAGCAACTTCCATTCTCCGCTGTTTTTGTTCGAAATTCAACAATTTTGGAACAAATTTTGCTGCCACACTTTTCATACCCAAAACATCCGAAAAAATTTCATGGCATGAGCCAATTGATATGGCAACATCATCAGCGACTTCTCTGATTGTGATTCGGCGATCGTTCATAACCATTTCTTTCACTTTTTTCACGTTTTCGCGGCCATCTTGGAAACGCTTATACCACTCGTAAATCCTTGTTTTACTCATAGCAGACTCACCATATGCCTTTATTAACATTTCACACACTTTATTTCATTTTTTACGCAAAATTTAATACAAATTCTTTGATCCATTTTTTTTAACAAACAAAAATCGCCAAGCTCGAAAAACACGTCTAACCTTAACGGCTGCCACTTAAGAAGTAAACAATGAATATTACTGAAAATTTTATCGTACTTCAGGGGCATGTGTACCAACATAATAAAAAAAAAAAATTTACAATCAGACTCTCCAAACCCGCGAAATTTAAAAATTCCCGTTACTTTTTGAACACACCTCGTACACCAGATGCAGGTAGGTGCGTTCAGGCACATTCACCTGAACGTGAAGGGTGCCATAAGGATGACCTTGAGTTTCTTCTGCTACCTCTCCACATTTATCCAAGGAATATCCTAAACCAAGAATCTCTGCTAACTGAAGAGCCCAACCCCTATTTGCTTTAGAAAAGTGGCGTAAATCATGGGCTATGGGAGGTGATAGACGCGGTTTTGGATCTACTCTTCGAAAGAATGGCTTCTAAATAGAGAATCGGATGCAAGCAAAATTTTCAAAGTTATATTCTAGTCAGAGTACCTTGATAGCCTGATCCGCCATTTTCAGACAACTATATGGTTCACGGAAGGCGCACGTGGCTAATCCAAGTTTCCATATTTTTGTAAGCCTAAAAAAGCTGACCACAGCCTTTTAGTTACCATAATTATGTATGTGATGAAGGGTGGACAAGACGGGGTATAACTAATTTCAGAGTCATTTCGGACTCTCAGGATGTAAAGTTGAACAAGTCAGTTCAAGGCTAGTGTGTGGGTAGCTGAAACAAGAACTGGTAAGGTAAGAAATGGTTCAGTATTTTCGTTTGGATGTTGGTCATTCAAGTCATAGGAATGATGGCTTTCAGCCTGCTACTCTGCCCGGGAGAAGCCCTAATGGCCCTGAATCTCTTTGTAACTTGGCACGTATGTCACTCAGGCATTGAAAATGGGCACACAAGTCATAAGAATGGTGGGCAGAAACCCGTGGTCGTCTAAAGCAGACAGAAACATTCAGCATATCGCTATTACTCCAACAAAGTAGAGCGGGCATTTAGAGCCTGACTGGTCTAGTTGAATGTGGACTAAAGAATCGCTAGGGCTGGAGAAGAATAGCCTGCACAAATTCCGTCAGGGAAAAGAGAGATCGCCAGTTGCAAGTATTGTGCTATATAAAAAATTTATGTGGCAGAGAATTCGACCTTTCGGAGCAGCAAAATTCACGCCTTTAAGCTTTATCTAGGAGCCCCTCTCCGGATTGCTAATTCAAATCGAGCAATCTGGAGACAGATGATGGCTTTAACTATGGTGGCACGATAAACTCTATGTGGCCAGCTTTAAGAATGGTGATGCTTGAAGAATGTACTTATTACATTTATTTGGAATTATCTTAAATACAACGTTACGACAGACTACTAAGAAGTAACTGAAAGATAATGATGTATTCCTACTTTTATAAGCAAGAGTACTGATATTCGAGATATACAGAAATATTTTAGCTAATTCTGATAAATTAATTTAACTAATTCTGTTTAAACGCATCTACATCTGAGCTTATTGGCATCCGCAGCCTTTTTCAATGCATTGCTGGTGTCCGGGCAGCAACATTTCTATAGTCAATATTGTCCAACGCCGAACAGTAAGTTGGAAGAAACTCGTAAGAAAAAAAAAATTTGAGCAAGCGCAGGATTCGAACCCGGATCTTCGCGTGGGGATAGTATTTATTTTAGCTATTTCATTCGTAACGACCTAAACTAGCCACTAATTAATGCAGAATACTTCGAATGTAGGCACATACAATATATTCAGTTAGATTCATTTATGAGACATTTTGGTAATTAATTGTTAAGCCCTCAAGAAAAAAATAAGTGTACTTTACTAATTACTTACTTTTAAGTGTAGTTACTTATTTTTCAGTGTAATACTGTTCAGTTAATGAAATAAGAGAAGAGTCCCGGTATCCGATGTACTATCCCGTTCCCGTAAGGATCTATTTATTGTAACTACCTTGAGTAAGTGAATTTAGCAACTCTAAGCTTATAAGCAAGCCCTAAACATTCTTACGAGTACCTACTTAAGTCAATATTAGATGAATCTCCTACTGAAGGATACAACAAGATTTGTATTAAAAAATCAACTCAATATTTATCAGAATGTTAAGAGTATTAAGTGTAAACACCTTTAAGACATTACTTTTTTACCCCATGATCCTCTTTTAGGATGGAGGTATGTGGGCAAGCTTACTTTGATTCAAGTCTTATCTTTCAGAATATGTGGGCCAAATTTTGTCGTAATCGGGGTCCAGTGTAGGGGAGAATAAAGGAAACAAATATACTTAGATTCACTGTTAATATATACATTTATATATATTACAAAAATAGCAATTTTTGTTTTTACAGTTTTGCAAACTGAAATATAATTTACAAATAATAATGCGCAAATGAATTGTACAGTAAATCCAAATAATTAGAATCTAAGAAAATTAATTGGATGAAATATAATAAAGGCTAAAAATAATTACAATTGTTAAGTAAATTACGTGCCAAAACTGAATTTATGCACAATATTTTTGCTGTTAACTTTTGTTACACCAATACATTAAGATTAATCAATGAACTAACCACCCTATTATCGATAGATTATTTTAAGGTTTATGAGCGCTATGTGACACCTAGATTTTAGGGCGTAATATTTGTTTTAAGTTATTTACTGAAATTAACAAATAAAGTATTCTTAAATTGCTAATTCAACATTCAACTGACTTAACTTAATAAAAAAATAAATGCAAAATTAAGTGATTCATTTGTGCAATGTAGGTAAAATTATATTGGTTAGAACCATTGTTTACCGTCTCTATGCGGCGCTCGTAATTCTGTTCCTTAATTTCTCTCTTTATTAACCAGTTTTTTTCTCGATGTATAATGCGGAATAAGATTTATTTGCGAAAATCGATGCTGCTTCTCACCTATGCTGACGTTAATGATAGGGATAGCAAGGGCTAATGCACTTAAATATTATCAGTTTAAAATTAATGCGGTTGTACAATATATAAGTACAATATACATACTTAAATATGTATAAGGAAATGCTATCAGGCCTTAAATTGGCAATAATTTTGGGACGTGTAACGAACCTGTTGAGGCAGTAATGTCTCCAATGCAGTTCACGTTTGAGTGAGTTAAAAAGTTTATCTACATTGGTTTATTTTAGAGTTGAAAAGGTCTCCATGTGACTGCAGCTCTTGAACAGTCAATGAGAACATGTGGGACCAACCTAAGAATATAACAACTTGTTGCTAGTCCCATCTAGCTAGATTGGTTCGAAACTAAGACAGAAATTAAGACGAAAAATAAGGTTTCTGCTGTGTTGAATAAATAATATTATTAGTTAACATTGACCAGAAACTCTAAATGATAACAAAAAAACGCTTATTATAGCCGGGGAAATAGTTTAGTTAGGGATGGTACTTAGTGCGGATGGCTGAGAATAAACACCTTACAAGCCGCCATACTAACGCAATCTGATTGAAAGAGCAGGCAAAGAAGGCATGAGTTAGACAAATCGCGTTAATTAGGGATACTGAACAGATAGTTCCTGCACAAACTGGAAAAATAATGTACTATGGTAAATATTACCGGAGAGAGCCTTTCTCACTGGAGAAGCGATTAGAAAGAAAGTCAAATTACATTGAAATTATTTCATTAACAAAAAAAAATATAATTCTCCTGTTTCTTTATTTTCGACAACAACAATCTTTCCACTTAATTCCGGAAAGGATATTTTTTTATCCATCTTGGCTGCTTCACCCAATAAAATAAATATTACTTGCACAATGTTAAAGCTAAGCAAGTATAAACAAATTTGAAAGATATTTGTTACATACATGGCAAATATACATTAATACTAAAGTGAAAATTTGATAACTCAAATATAATTTTGAGCCAAAACTGATATCTAAACTAATATAATTTAAATTGAAAACATGAGCTAAACAACGTTAATATAAGAAATTTTCAAACGAAAATATATATTTTCTGAAAAATTACTTTAATTAGAGGAAAGTAGGGGTTTTGTGATTATGATTTAATTTCGCTTACTACAGTATTTTACAAAATCGAATTTGAAACTACTAACTACTAAGAATCTAGCGAATGTCTAACCAAGTTTCACTAAGTTAACATCACCAGTTTCTATGCTCATTTTTTTTTCTCTAGTTTTTCTTAGTATCTACCACACCTCAACTGCTGCGGATTTCTTTTTAATTGTTCCGTTTACTTTTTACTATTAAAACATATATACTATACTCCACTTCCCTAATTATTACTTTTGTTTTTGTAGTAAGCTTTTTGGTAGGTTGGGATCCCATATGGTTTGATTAGGAAATGAAACTCACGAGAGCAATAAAGCCCGCAGCTGGCATTATCCAAAACTGAGCGTGTTACAAGATGAAGTTGTAATTTCCTTTAATTAGATCAGGAATCAATTTAACTCGCCCACAGAAATAAATTAAAATTATTATTTCTTCAGATGATAAGAGATTCTTAAGTAAGTCATTAAAAACAATTTTTTAAGCGAAAAAAAGCAAACTGAAAACACTATCTATATGTATTTCTTAAAAAAGATCATGGCCCTCACTAAGAACATAGATGATTGAAAAAGGCATTGGCTTTCAATGAAGAGGAGGTAGTGCTGTCAAATAAGGAAAATTTGTAAATCTATGAAACGGTAATTTTTTTCACTATCCGATTAATTTTGTCCTGTATCGGATGAAGATTTTTGGTTTGGATCATTTGTTTTCTTAATGTGCTGAAAAGTGCATATTGGATAAAAGTGAATGAATACTGAAGAATTCCCATTAAGTGAAATGCAGGAGTCAATAGCTGAAGCTGATATTCATCCTACAATTCAAAATTGTGCAAATTTATAACTGGGACAAATATACAGCACTCTCCAATACAAAAATTTTAATATCAACTCTAAAGAAGGAACAATTAGAAGCAGTAGAATAGCGAAAAAATGAAGAAGGGACCAAGTGCAGATCAAAAATAAAAAATAACTTTTGCGTTGATCTTAAAAAAAATCATAAAAAGAAAATTGTCCAAAGCAGCTTAGACGAATTTGTAGAAAATTGCAACTGTAAGATGACATTGAAAAAATAACTAATGTTCGAAAGGAGAGAAGAAAAAATTTATCTTTTACAAGGGATTCGGGAAAAACAAGGTTTTTCCGACATTACTCCTCACAGTGGATACAATTGTAATTCTAGGCATTTTTTGTTTTAAATTAATTAAAAAAATATATATGTATATTATTTTAAAAATCTGCAGTAATCTAGAACGTTAAATTTCGTCAAGTTTTAACGATTTTTTTTTAAGCGAATGAAGCTTGTTTATTTGCTCCGGTAAAGCAATTAACCCTACTTTCCCATAATGAAGCCTTTATTTTAATATAAGTGATGAAAACCTTAAAAGCCTTATTGGCAATAATTTGGTTCAATGTATAATCCTATTTAATCAGACTTAGACTTGTCTTTTTCCAATATATACAAGCAGTATTACAAAATTTACAAAGGAATGGTATGGTTTCGGTTGTCAAAAGCAACTGAGGAGAATAATAAATAGGTAATTACAATAAAAACACTTATAAATCACTACCGCTAAATGCATCGTACAAATTTGCGCCTAACGAATTAATATTGTCCATTATTAAAAACTGGTGAATCCAAGTTGAAAATTCATCGGTCTCTTCGCTCGGTTCTTTGTAAAGCCCGTGTATTACTGGTACGATTCTTGCAAATGGTATGGAGATTTTTGTAATGTTCTTAAAATTAGTATCTTCAAGGCTAGAAGATTTTCCAAAATAAGTTGAATTTACAGTCATTGAAGGCACAGTATAATATGATGAAGCTATCTTATCAACAACGTTTGAATACGCTCTTTTTATACATGAATCTGCAATTGATTTAACTTCTTCGCTATCTAAGATTTCAAAGGTTTCATCTACAATTAGCTTCATCTTTTCTGAATCAACTCCTCTATAACCTGCATTATTAAAAAGTGGTGGCAACAAATACTTAGGTAAATTTTTTAAAGGATCGCATGGATCATTACTTAAACTTGATTGGATAGCCCAAAATATATGTTCAACATCCTGCAATGATAACTTTTGTTTCAGCGAAATGTTTTCTACTACCAAGCGTGCATGAGTTTCCATGAGAGTGCAGATATCTCTAATTCCTTTGTTAAGAAAATAATGGCATAAAGATAGATAATATTCTTGAAATGTTGATGAAAATACATCATATGTTTGAGAGTCAATTTTTTCCTTGAACATATATCCCCCTATTACGTTCAATTGGATTCTCAGAACAACCACCAACATTAATCCTGAGTATAAAAGCGAAGAAAGTTGAGCGAAAACTTGTACTTTTAGGTCCTCCCAAAGGAGAACTTTATTTCCGTCACCATTACGTATTTGGATAAGTAAGTCATCTGTGTTTATTATTTTCCTAACAGTGTCTCTAAGAGTTTCGGCTAAAGAACAAATAGTTTGATTACACGTTCTTTTGGTGCTTTGATAGTGCTGTTCTTTTCTAGTTTTCATTAGAAACTCTTTTGCCTCTTTCTCCTGCCACTCTATTAGTTTTCTTTGAGTGTATTTTGAGGCCAAAATTGCCCCACTTATTAGCATTCCGCCGACCAGAACTTTCTTTTTATGGCGATTAACAAAATTTTTTATACCAGACCACATAGTCAGGTCACTACAAAATTAAAATAAGTTATTCTTGCTACTTACTCACATGCAAATCATAAAAATGTAAATGCCGTTCTTTGTAACAACTTATTTTTTGCTTTTTACACAAATGACAAGGCATTAGAATCACGTTGAGAATCAAATACAAAATGTATGAATAAATTTAAATGACAATTAACTGAAACCCTACTTACAAAACACTTCACATTTAACCGACTAAACAAACAAGTCACTGTTCTGCTGTTCCTATTCTCATATCAATATCAGTGACTGTAGACCTGTGGACCATGTTATCGATATTTGTAATTTCGATAGTAAATTATTCAAAGTGATAGTTTAATAATTCGTTTTTTTGCCTTTAATGTAATGATTTTATGTAGAAACAATTCTTTAATCAAATGTTTTTTGCGCCAAAGAACTGAGGGATAATTTACTTTCTTAGTTCAGTCAAACAAATAGGCAGACTGAGCATGCCAGTATCAGAGATACGTAGTTGTAACATTAAATGTAACTTCCAAGTACAACTTACCGGGAAGTCTCGCAACTTATGTGAACTGGCTAACTAAAATGCATGGCAGCCAGTGTTATTTAAGATAGGTGTATGCCGAAGCTTAAGCTAGTGTTAACTATCTATCTAGTGATTAAATGCCTGTTACATAGTAAACATTTGGAAAAAATGAAGAGATTTAAGTCTGACACAAAAGAGTTAGCCACACTGGAAAGAAGTAGAACAAAGGCTGAGCGTGATGAACTTATAGAATCTACTCGCAAAATATCTAGGGCAAAGAAAAAGACAGTAACGTATTGCGCTTTATTGTTTGGCTCAATATTGTATATTTTGACCTGTGACTTATGGCATGATGTATTAACTTGCGTTATAATTCAATGTGGAGGGCTGTTTTATTGTGTTTATTTGGTGTTTTATATTATTCTACACGTGTTTACTATTTTTAAACATGAAAGGATAATATGGAGGCAAAATATGGGTATAATGAGCAGGTTAAAACAAACCGTTTCACCTGAAAGTCCGAAAATATTTGGAGATCTTGTAACGTACGTGAAACGTGATATTATAAAGCAGGAACCATCCCCTAACTCTTCACAATCCAGGGATAAATATTGCTCTCCCAGAACGTCGAAGAAAACTCTTCTTAGTGTTGCTGATTTAGACAAATATTTGCACGATTACCATCAGGCTAAAAGAGATGATCTGGTTAAGGCAAGTGTTGATGAAAATTTCTTTTTTTCTAATAGATTTCTGGACGGATGTGAGGGATTAAATGTGATTGAAGTGCCTCCAGTTTTCAGAAGGACATTGTATCAGTCTTGTTGTACTAATGAAAGCCGTACTAATGATGGAAGAGGTAACTCTCCCAATCAGCAATTAATTAGGGAACTCTGGAGACGATATAATGTTGATTCAGTGTACTTTGTAGACGGTATTTCTAAATTACGTATGTGGATTTCTAAAACAATTCTGGAGCCAATTGTAAATGAAATTGATGAAGTCGATCATAAACTTAAATCTCAAGGTCAGGTGGGATGTACTATTGGGTCGATTTGTTTAGATACTCTCATCAGTACTGCCCAGAACCCTTATGTAGTACAACATATTCCTAATTTACCTTCATTGGTTCCATTCTTACAAATTTCACCACACCAGCAGTACGTCGTGCAGCGAATTAGAGAACTCGCAGTCGGAAATACAATGTCAGAGTTCAAGTGGAAGTCCGGCGGGAAGCATAACGACAAGCCTTGGGAACAAAACTTGCCTACAGATGCGGATTTGGTAATGCACTTGATTTGTACGTATCTGGATTCACAGTTACCTATGCTTTCCTGTCAGCCAGAATCCAGGCCGTTTACCTCTAGGTATTTCAGCAAAGCTCCGGATTTACCCTTGCAAGAAAATATAGGAATTTATGAAGAATCGTTGTATCCTCCTCATTATCAAATAGTAATAAATGGAGAATTACAAGATATCCCTTCTGGACACAACAATTTATTTTATGCTTTATTGCTTTTTCTACACTACATTAAACGACATGAGCATGGTATGCTAGGAACGATTAGTTTAGGGAGATCAGGTATCAATATTCTTTGGACCATCGAGAATAATGTTTAGAATCATTTGTGTTTTTGTAAAGGACTTAAAAAATAAATTTGGTTTTCTTGAATACTAAATGCGTAAAATAACTTTCTTGCTTCCTGCCAGAATCTTTTTCCGTCGATACTTCCTCTTTATTTTTGTTAAAGCTTCACTGCAAAACAGACTCAAATATTCGCTGGCATTGTTGCTCACACTATTTAAAATTCAGTCAACATTTAAGAACGCTGAACGCAGATAGCTTGACGGCAAGCGATAAACGGTGAACTGATCAGTTACTTTCCGTTTTCTTCTGCTTTACTTATTTGCGCTCTCTGAGCTGCTCTTTGCTACCGAAGATGTGTGATCATTTTAAGAAGCAAGACGTTGTTAACGTCTGACGCTGTAATGTCGGCACTCTGGAAAATCTGATTGTGCTCAGCTCATTTCTAAGAAATGTCCCATTGAATTTTTAAAACAGAGACTCATTTTTAAACACATTTTTTTTTTCTCGAGCAACCCTGCTTGTTTCTTCATTCCTTAGTTGAAAATTTAATGCCCTCGTCGATGCAGAAACTAAGTAAAGTAAATGATTTTATTTGTAATTTAATTTCAGTCAATTCTAGATTTTCATACAACACTTGCGTTATGACCACTTTGACAAGAGTATTTTTCTTGCATTATACGAAGTTTGTGAAATCCAAACATCGTCTACTTTGCAAATACAATGGATTTTTTTTCACCTGCTCTAGAAAAGCTTCATAATATTGACATTTATGAAGTAACAGAGATGCATTAAGTGTAATCCGCTACAGTTACTAACCTAAATACTCGAGTTCCATCGATCCAAACTATTTATTTTAATAGACATTGGAATTCAATTTTTAAAGTTTTACAGAACTCTTAGTAATGTACACTTTTGAAAATTTGGTGCTCATTAGATGACATTGGTTCTGTAATTTCTTTTACCTCTTTTACAATGTGCCATAACATTTCCAAATTAGACATTATTCTTCAAATCCTCAAGAAATACAAGGAACTAGTAATTTGCGAACAAATATTTGCTTGTCAACATCTAAGGTCTTGGCGCCTTGCTTTTTTCAGTGCACTTCCGAATTCGGGACAGTAGTATCTCGTTAAGGACAACACTGCCCATCACTGTAAGCTGTAAGAACCTCCTAGGAAGGGAACATCTAAGGGCCAGCAGCTGGATTCGAACATGGGATACCCGAGACCTGCGCGTAACAAAGATATTTTTTTTTTTTAAAAAAAATGATAATATTTAAATAAGATCTTCTTTTACCATTCACGACACCTAATTTGGTAGTTGGAAGTAAAAAGGCAATGACTTGAATTTCCTTTTAGTAATAAATTACTGAAGAAAGCTCAATGGTTAGAGCTCTGGACTCCCAAACAGAAATGCTGGGTTCTCATACGCTGCCTACCCTTAGAGTTTCTCTTTCTATAGACCTCTTATACTCAATACACGACAAGGGCAAGGGACTCTATAATGACAGAACAATGCCTAGAGGATGGGAACTAAACTCGTAAATAAATTGTGGTTACAGAGTACATTGGGATGTCTTCTCCGCAAACTGCCTCTCACTATTACGCTTTTATTTCTTTAATAAACTGATAAATAATTTTATTAACTAAAAAAATACAATTTTATTTTAACACTTTTTTGAGGGTTTACTGTTAAATGAAGAAAAAAAAATTGTGTTACATAAATAATTTAAAATTCCATTTATGAAATACATTACTGAATTAGAAGTAATGGCTTATTATTCTCTGAATGAAGAAAGTAGGAGAAATCTAACAACATGGCATCACACTGAAAAAAAAAGAAGTTCTTATTAGATTTCATATTCGTATAATAAATTAACCTAGTATTTAAACTAGTCTAACGTACAGACCAACCTGTCAAAATGTATAAACTTTCATGAAATTAGGTTTTATGTTTTGAGATGTTACGGTAATTGCAATGCATAATTTATAAACCGTGTTTTCCCACTCTAATTTTTATGGCGATTGTAACGTATAATTTGTAAATTTATAAACTGTGTTTATCCCACGTAAAATCTTCAATTCATTGGCGAAGAAAGGTAATCCTTATACCCAATTTTGCAAAATACGGTAATGTTATATAGCAAATAATATTGGCTTTTTATAACTCAAGCAATTTGTTCACTATTTTTGTTCTTTCAATGATCAAGAAATCTCAAAGAATATTTGAAAAGTAATTATTTTACTACCTACTAAAGGAGTCATCCTTTCATTTCATTTTTATTTTTTTTTTTAAGTTGTCAATAAGTTTTTTTGTTTTATTGTTCATTAACAATTTTTTTTTCTGATAATTTGATTAGAAGTGTTTCACAGTAAGTACCTTGGGAAGTCATTTTTTCGCTTAGCAAACATGTTTCTGACTAAATACGTAGCAAGGACTTCGGCAACTGCGTCTGGAATGTCCTCGTGTATAGCATGGCCACATCGTCCTCTACTTTGTTCAAATGCATGTATTTCAAACTTACCTAGAACAAACCTGTAATTACTATGGAAAACAAAAAGTAGAAGGATCAACTATTTCAATTTTTCAATGATGTTGCAAGCGCGGAGGAGATAAGGAAGTGTTTCAAGGATATCGGAGAATAGCTGGAGTCCTTAGGGAACATAAACCCCTTAAGCCAAAGAGGCGTACCGGGTAAGGATAGAGGCTGAGCGAATGTGAAAGAGATGCGGAAACGGAAGTGCGATATGGGCTGATCCAATCACGATCAGGATGAATGGCAGCCACTGGCGCGGAGGGAGGTTATCTCTACCTCCGGCAGTATGGGTCAGGTCTTCCAGAAGCGTAGGGCAATTGGAAGCCCACTTCTGCAGGTAAAAACCGCCCGCCATGAGAAGCCGATGGAGCTGCAGCGCAGTTCTTGCATGCAATCCACTGAAGGAACATCGGTGAGGAGGTCATCCAAATACACCACAAGAAGAAGGGCGCTCTTTGCTGGTGAGAACTTGTCCCCTTCATCAGAAGCGAGTTTTAGGATGGTATGAAGCGTGAGAAAAGACACAGAAGAGACTCCGTAGGTGACGGTGTTTAAGCGGAAGGACCGCAGGGGTTCCTGAATAATTAAATAAAAAAAACTGACTGTTATTAGACCTTAAAACGAATCCCACTCTAAGAGCCAGATTAGTCTGACGTAAAACCTGCGTGAAAAAGTAGCCGTTTGTTTGCTAAAAAAGTTCGCTGGTTACTTCCTGTTATGAAGACAGTAAAAAATAGAAACACAAATAAGTCGTAATTTACATTTTTTCCCAATTCAGCAAAAGAACAATTTTTTTTAGGTTCATAAACTTATATATCCTTAACAAAAACTTACAGTTTAAAATGTTAAGTATAAGGGTTGATTAAACGCCAAAAGGTACACAAATCAGCTAGTACCCAACATTTCATTCATGCTTAGTTGATATATTTAAGTAATTTTGCTGCATTAACTTTTCCTTCACATTTTTTAGAATTTATTAGATGTCACAGACCCTTGTGCTGGCCATTTTCATCTACAAAATATTTGTTCAAATATTACTGTAGATTGACTTTAATATCTAATAATAATAATGATACTTACAGGTGAAAAAGAAAACGTTATAAAAAAAATATATGAAGCTAAAAAAATCATAAACTTTTTTTAAAAAATGCTTACATCAACATACATCAATGATTTTGTTTATTTTATTTATTTTTAATTTTATAAAAATCGTCTGTTTATGTTCATTCTTCGATTAATGTAATTGTTATTTTATGTTGTAGTCAAACGTTTATAATAATAGGTAATAATTATCTGGCTTTATCGCAAATAATATAGTTTTCTTCATTTACACTCTCAATGTAGCTGTTCTTCTCACAACGTTGTAAATATGTAATATAAAATAAATAAGATATGCATACTTTTAGGAAAGCTAATTATTCCAGTATTTTACTATAAGCAAAATTAGGGGGCTTAATTAAATTACTATTGAGAAATGAATAATTGTTGTTGAATAATGTACTTGTTATTAACTGTGTTATTTGTGCTCACGAATATTTCGGTAAGACGAATTCAAGACTGAAATATTCTTTTAAATCCTTGATTCAAATTTAAACAGTAGCCGACTCTGACTTGGTCTTTTTCTACTTTAACATGCATGTATATATGACTACTCAGAATAAAGGGTATATTAAAGATAAATCCGAAGAATAATTTTGAATAGATTTAAAACAAAGTACCTATTTACAAACGAAGATATAACATACATTTTATCATAATTATAACAAAATAATACTATGAATGAACTGGCCAGCATAAGGGTCTGTGACATCTAATAAATTCTAAAAAATGTAAAGGAAAAGTTAATGCAGCAAAATTACTTAAATTATATCAACTAAGCATGAATGAAATGTTGGGTACTAGCTGATTTGTGTACCTTTTGGCGTTTAATCAACCCTTATACTTAACATTTTAAACTGTAAGTTTTTGTTAAGGAGATTTTTGTACTTTTTGGATAGATTTTCCTTTTTGTCTATTTTGCAATGTTACATATCTGCTTTACAGATGTTTTTTAAATTTGGAATAAGCAATTCTATCATTATAACCTGATAAGGTGTTAAGTTGAACCGTAACTACCACTGGAGAGATCTTTTTAAAGAATGATTATAGTTGCCATCCTCAATAACAATTTTTTTTGAGAAAGCGTTTCGAATAAAATAGGAAGTTATTTGTACGAAAAAGCAAAATTAACTGCGATTTTAGTACTTCCTTTTAAGAGAAGTAAGAAAAATAAACTGCGATTACAGTACTTCTCCCTAAAAGGCAAAGAAGCAAAGATTTTGAATCGAACGACAATTCATTAATAGGTACACCCATTGATAATTTTAACGATTGCAGTACTTCCTCTTTTAAGTGTAAGAGCTTGATGGCACTTCCCAGCCAAGTAGAGGAGCTTTAATCACTTCTTCATGCTAAATTTTATCAAAATCGGACTAAGCGTTAGAAATATTGGGTATAATAGTTTTAGAAAGGGCCTTACTTGGGTGGGGCAAACTCCCCTCCTTGTGAGGAGAGTTTTGCAGAAAGTGCAAATCTGTACAAAATTCCGAATCGAATGACACCTTATTCATGAAAATCGGTTTACGCGTTTAGGCGCTACGTAGTTTACAAAAAAGGTAACAACAACAACAATTTCTGAAAATGCCGTTTTTGCTCATTTTCGGCAACTTTTTTCTCGAAATCTATTAGATCTGGGTGGTTGCAAAAAAATTAGTTATAAAGGAGGATTTGCCCTGTTTTTTTTAAAGAAAATTTGGGAATTTTATCTTTTATAGAAAAAGAGAAAAAAATTGTCAAAGTTGGGTGTTTTTCAACGTTACGCTTTTTCAACGTTAGTTTTTGACGATCAACCCTTATACAACTGTCCAACCGGACAGTTTTAATTTATAGAATAAATACCTAGTTAGGTACTTAATCTGAAATAATAATATTTCATTGTTAATAACAATGTTATAATTTTTAGTTTGCTTATTTCTTTGTTTATCTTTAAATAAAACCACTTAGATGTCTTTAAAAAATTAAATCATTAATATAAAAACTTCAAATAGTGATTTAAAATTATTTACTAATCAATTACTCAAAAATGAAAACTACCTTGCATTTGGGCGACAGTAAGATCTGTATCTAGCCTGTCAAGACTAGCAAGAAGTAGCAACTTTTGTGCTTCACAGGAAACAAAAAGTTTTGATAAACCTTGAAACCATGCTGGCCAAAATATTTCAGTTGCTCGGAGATCAATCCTCCAACCATATTTGCCACGTACAGTACTCTGACGGTAACATATTAAAAATAAAGTTATTTCCTTCCAAAATACAAATTTAGTATTTAACTAATAAAATTTTGAATTAAAATTATTCAAGCTTTAATTAAAGTAACATACAGGTACTTTGAACTGCGCTTCTTCCTCCTCTGATATGCTTTCTACACCCACTAAGGGCACTCTAACCTTCGGTGCTTCCATTTCTTCAGATGTATCCACCATTATCTCCTCAGTAGCCAACTTATTAGTATTTACACTGAAAATTTTTCTATCACTTAAAGTTTATCTACAAAAAATATAAATTAAATGAGAAAAATATTACTTTTTTATCTGTCCTGGCATGGAGACTCTTGCAGAATCTATGTTCTTCAGCTGACCACTTTGAACACTAGAATACAAAACGAAAAAAAAGTAATATATATTTTTGTTATTACTTTCACTTGCTTTTTTCTCCCTTCCATGTTTAAAGAATTCATGAATAAAGGAAGAGGTATTTAGAAGAAAAAAATCTTAGCTAACTTCTAAATAATGCTACTCTAAAGTGTATAAAAAAAAAAGAAGAGAAAACTGAAATTTTATACCAAATTTAAATTATAGCTAACAAATAAAAAAAAATAAAAGAGGGGAAAAATACAAAAATAATGCAAACTTAAATGAAGGTTATATAGATGAAAAAGATTATAAATTTTATACATGAAAGAAACTCTGAATATTTAACCATATATTTCTTTATAATTTCCAAAAGCCAAGTATAGCATACCAAAAACTATTGTACAATTAGTATTATTCTGCGTGTTATACTAGTGTAATAAATAATATACTCATTTTAAAGAAAGACTGCGCTTCTTTCATGGTAGCTGGAAGGACGGGAACGAAGCAGGCGATCTTTAGAAGCTCATAAAAGTAAGTAATAGTTAATAAAAACCAGGCGTGAATACTTATACGATTTTCTTTTACCGCAATGTACCTAGTATACTTTTCTTGGGATTTAAACTTGAACTCAGAAGTCAGTTGTCTACATTATCTTTAGGAGTTATTAAAAAGGAAAACAACTGTAAAAACCGATTCGATGATGTAGCACTTAGTCAACAAATTTTCTCAAAATTTGAACATTTTGTTCTTATTAAAATTTTGCAAATATAATTCGTCCTTAAATTACCCTGAAATGGCATTTTAGAGGGATGCCCTCTTGACCAGAAGTGCCTTTAATCGAATTTTCACAGAAAATTCTATTCAATATGATTTGGATATTGTGTAGACTTTTATCATTCCATGTAACTTCTTGTTGGAATTATTTGAAGTGAGGTGTTTTCTTGAATAAAATAAAATAGTAAACGAAAATTCTTTAGTTTATAGTACAATTAAGGCACAATAAGCCTTTTTTGGTTGCAGAGCTGTAGGGCATAGGTCTCGTCCCGCTTTCTAACCTTATAGTACAATTTAAAATAAAGAACTTGAACTTGTCGGTACGATTAATTAGTAAATGTGTTTGGCTGAATAGAAAAGGTTTATGCAAGAATTTCTTATTTATATTGTTATTTGTGAGAAGGTTGAAGCTGGACAAAATTAAAGCAGCGCTCTCTAGTAATGACAAGAACGATTAGAAAGTTACGGAAATAAATTCTTGAAAAAGGAAAATTTGAATTCTATAATGAAATTTTTTTTATCGTTCAAATTAAGTTCTTCAGCGATATTTGTTTCACATAAAAAGTACCAGGAGGACCAATCATTCGTGGAACTTTTACTCAAATTAAAGGGTAGACAGAAAAATGTAAGTTTATTTAAAAGGACTCTATAATGAGAAATGCAATAATATTCGGCATTAAAGAACGAAGATTAAAAGAACGAAAAAAAATATTTTAAAAACGCATTAGAAAAAAAAAATGGCGTACAGATGGAAGCAACAGATACTAGATTGAGAATTATGAATGAGGACAACTAAGTGGTAATTAATGCTGTGAAGGCATCTTTGGAGGAAGATAAGACAAACTAAAAAAAAAAAGAATTACTAAGTTAGGAGAAGGAGCTGCCGCTGGAAGGACTGCCCCAAGAATGCAATAAACTATGGAGTTTTATAAAGCGTATAGATGGTGTGGAGGGCTTCATCAAATTGAAAAATGCAGGATGTGGTAAGAAAAATCATTTCCAAAGTGCTTACAAAAGTAAAACTATTAATAACAACTTTAGATCGGAAGTGCTTAAATGAAGCAATAAAACAAGAAAGGTCACAGAGCTCCAGCCAGACGATATCAAATACAGGTAAATTTATTTACATAGTTCTAGAAAAGAGAGATGAGATCAAGTACAGATGCATGGAGTATCATCATCAGTATTTAGCACGTTTTAAAAGGAGCCACAAGTTTAACCGTATGCCATTTAGAATATGTTCAACTCCAGAAGTCTTCCAGAAAAAGAGTTCTCTAGCATTTGAGAATAATGGAGATGCAACACTGTATTTTAACAGATAATAACAGCAAACAGCGAAAAGGTACACGAGATAGTATCCTGAATAGTTATTAAGAGAGCTTTGAAATATGGTATTCGATTTAATCCAGGGAAATTACAATACTCACAAAAGTAAATCATATTTGTGGGTATAGTATTTTCGGACAATGAGCCTCACCTGACCCAAGCAATAATAAACAAGCCAGAACATTCCAAAATTAGCAACGTTTTAGGACTAAAAAGTTATCGCCTCAGTTATGAGGTATCACCTCAATACCAGCCACATGCTAAAGAAGATTTTAAACTCAATAAAATGCTGCTCACTATGAATCATTAATTTAAGCATCGAAAATTGGGAAGTTAAATAGTTTTTTTTTAAAAAATAAAGAAACTACTTTATAACAGAGATTTCTATCTTAGTTTTACAGCTCCGCTTAAAATGCATGAACAAGTTTTTAAAGCTCTTGGAAAAAAGTAATGTAGTGTAATCACAGATGATTTCAGGTAGACTCATCTACTACCTGAAACTACTACTACTACCAATTTAGAGGGGCGGAAACCGACACTTTTGTCATTTTTGCAATCAATGAAGTAATCGAAGGCACGACTAAAACGACTTATTATGAATTAGTTGTCGTAGACGAGGTGTTAGCAAATACTTTACTATTAACTTTTTCTAACAAATAAAATGTAGCGGCACGCGGGATTCAAATTAAGGATCTCCCACTTGAAGTCCCAACTCCCTTAAATTTAGTTATTCGTGGGTTTCAAAGAGAGAACCTTCCACTTGATAGTCGACGTATACATCAACTAGGTTATACCAAGGTAAGTATTTGAATAGCCTATCTGTCCATAATGTGGCTCTTATTAATTTAAAGTGTGAATATTTACTTTCATTAAACTCACCTCCACCTAATTGCTTCTTCAACAGAATCAAAACTTTGAGGTCTTCCTCGGAGAATGCTTTGCATTGAGGAGAGAGCACTAAGAGCTGTTCCCTCAACAACGTCTATCACCACAAGGCCTATTAATGATTTAAGGTTGGGATGATGGCCTGCATGTACCGCAATACTTCCTCCTAAACTGTGCCCAACCAAGATAATTGGCGTACAGTCGTCATAAACTGCATTGATTACTTCTACCACATCACTATAACAAGAATATCAACATAATCAACCGAAGTATTGATGCAAAAATAAATTCTGTTTGTGAAAATCTCATCAACTCTAACAGATTTTTTTTGTTTTGTTTTTTTAATCGGCGCATGCATGAAGTTACATATATCGCATTTAATAGATAATAACTTCACATTCATTTCTACGAATAAAGCAAACATACTTTGCAAGAGTTTCAATGGACAAATCATCTTCACTTGTGGTGTAAGTGTTACCATGTCCTCTTAGATCTAGGGCTAAAAGTTGACATTCAACTAATTCCCATAATTTTGCCTGGAAAGAGAAAAAATCTTAAATTATGTTAAAAAATAAATAATTTGCGCGTAATCAATACTCTCTCTAGCTTAGCAGAGAAAAAGTATAAGTAGCATGAAAAGTATTTCTTTAGATTAGTAAAAAATAAGTATGACTTTTACGAAGCATGTTAGAAATACTGTTTTATTATTGAATTAAAGTCAACTAGTAAATATAAATTTTCATGGGAATACGTTTCAAATGGAAGTGGTGGGCACGTTGAAGATATATCATCGCTCATTTTGAGAAATCAGAATGAAATATAAAACTTTAATTTTGCAAGCTGGGACGCTATCCACGATTTATTTATATAGTTTTTAAAAAATGTTCATTTATTACATATACTAACTGCTTGCAAAGAATAGTATTAAAATATTAAAAGGCCATCGGTAACAATGTGAAAAAAATAGTAGATATTTCAACCGAATTATTAGAAAACGATTTACAAGTCAATTTAAAAGCGATAGCTATTTTCCGAAAAGTAAACGCTGTTTATAGTGTAATGAAAAAATTTCGTCGTAAAAAACCGAAATATATTTCTTATAAGAAAAACAATACTTGCTGGCAAGTCAAAAGAATGAAAGATTAATAATCTTCACATTCGTAAAACGGTAAACCTAAATATTAATAAATAAGTACACAATAGGCAGTTGAATCACAATGATATTCTCAACAAGGGCAAATGCAATGCTGCAGAAAATAAAGAAACGTTGATCTTTGTCACATTGCAAACTGTTCTAAATGGTAAAATAAGTTCCAAATTTTACACTAATAAAAAATGAACTCACATTTTTTAACTTTAAAAGCAAAATCTCTTGAAAATTAACGACTTTTATTAGTTGTAGTTAGTTGTACATGAAGCAAATTTTTAGACTGCCTGATAATTTTTTTTTTTATTATTAAAAGATAAAATTTAGAAATCTTTGACCCTCTAAAATTCAGGATATTATGGTAAAGTATTCGATTTCAAATGAACCACAACAAGATATTCGATACAAACTATGTTTCACTTTAAGGCTAATATGTGTTAAAACGGTATAAAAATTTACCAATTATTTGGCAATCATTTATGTCCATCCCTAAAGCCTCAAGTCTAATTGCGGGAATCGAAGAAGTACCTAATAGTATTATCATTTTTCATTCGAGAATAAGCCTAATTAAACCAATTAAAGTTTTTGTCAGTTTTTTTAAAACCTAAAAATGTTTGCTTTGTAGTATGATTTTTTTACGCTTAACTTATGGGTTGTCTAGAAGCCTTTTTTAGTCTTGTACTTCACTATAATTTATCTTAACTATCTTACTGATAAAAGTGACCAAGTTAGTGCAGAGTAACCTCCTCCATGTAACAATACTATGGCAGGTCCACTATCGCCGAGAGTGTAGATTCTAAAAGAAGATCCGTTAATTGAAACATCATTTTTTCCTGTGAAATATTTGTCCCAGGTTATAGGAGTGAATTCAGGTTTATGGCGCATATCTCTTCGTCGAGTACTGAAAGAACACACAGTATCAAATTAATGGTTGAATAAAAATTAAATTTAATAAATTGGTTAATAGCAAATACCTTTGCGCTTCGCCACTGGAATTTAAACCTGTTTTGGGGGGAAGTTTGGAGGTAAATAAATACTTTTGCATAGACATCTTTTCCGAACATCAGCCGCCTTCAATTCATGGTTGTCAAACAACCTGTCTTATTGCAACCTCTGACAGATTTGATGAAGTATAGTGATATTCAAACTAAACTTGTGTCTTACAGTTGAAAACATTACATTTGATAATTTCATTGACTAATTCAATTTTTAAAAAACAAAATTCTTTTCTAATTTGTTTTCTTATAGTGATTTAAATATAAGTTTTTTACTTAAGTCAGTAGCTTTTAAAATTCTGAACCGAAGTTAGAGGTTTTGATGATGCAGGTTCAGGTGCAAATTACTTTAATCACAACTTCAATAATGAGTAAATATTTTTAGCAAGAAATATGATATCTAGTTGGAAATTAGTACACAATATACGAAGTAGTATATTAAGAGGTACAATTCGGAATGCTTCTTTAAACTTCGTTAGTTTCGAGGAAACTACAACCGCAAGTTCCAAGAATGTTATGTCTAGCACTGAACAGTCTGTTAACAAGAAGAGAAGGAAGAAAAATACAGGGAATCAACTTGTTAAAAGACCTGATGTAATTATTATTAAATTTTCTAATATAGAACTTTTAAGTTTTGCTTGCTAGTGCAGCTCATTAATTCAACAAACAAATAATTATGAACCAAAGTTTTGTGTTCACAGCTTATTTGTGATATTTAATCTATTTTTATTATCTACCTTAAAAAAATATGTTAAACGGACATCTTGATTACATTTTTTTTAAACTTGGGTAAAAGATGCAAAAATTACAGTTGGGAAATAAATTTATATTGATTCCTCCTAAAGTGTAGTAAAGTGAAATCGTGCAATTATCACTTCTCAAACAAAAATCGTGGAACAAGTGGTTGTTAAGATCACCATGTGGGAAAAGTTATATGGTTTATAATTTTTTATTTGATAACAATATGCAGAATGCACAGTTTTTGTTTGATTAGTCTCGGTTTTTAATGATGAATTGGGGTATCCATTTATTTTGTAGTTGCGTCTTTAATTTAATAAAAGAGAAAAAAAGTGAACTCAAATAATTTTAATTTTTAGCACTGGAGAGTAGTGGCGTTCGCGACTGCGGAAGAATATGATTTATGTGGTCTTAAGGATGCCCTAATGTCCCAAGATTTGTACATCCCTAGTGAGCTTACAAGCAATGAAGTACTACATTCAAGTAAGTGTTAATTTTATTTTTTATTAATTTAAAACTTCTTTAAAGCGATTAATTCCCGAAAAAGAAAAAACATATCTATCTTCCTTGTATATCTCGATAATTGTAATTTTTGTAAACATAGTAATCATATATGTATGTGATTTGTAAATTACCAAGACTTTTAACTTGTTTATAATCTTTCTTTGTCGATTCATTATTGATTACGCATTTTTTATTTACTTGAAATGTCGAATAGAGAAAAATAATGAACTTTAATGAGATAGTCATCAAATCGAGTTTTTAAAATGGTATATTCAAATATTCTGTAGTTTTAGTTTAGAGAATATATATATATATATATATTTAACAAGTATGTATTACTTTTTTGTTTGAAGTTTCCAGGAGCGCAACTGTTTTTGAGAAATTTCTATATATATATATATAGTATTTTTTAAGATAATTTTTTTTCAAATAGTAGTTTTTGCACCTGCATTTCTTTTTTTTTTATTTGTCGTCGACTGAATTCGGGCCTTAGCCCTTTACACTGTTGTGAACATTAAGAGGTGTTCCTTACTGCTACATGAATAAACATTTGTGTCTTAGTTTATTTAGAACGACCAAAATAAACACTCTTTTCATTTACTCGACTACTACACAAACTTTAATTATTTGCATGCAAAATACAACTAAGAATTTGATCGTGTATGAAAAAGTGTTGATTTTATTTTGTCTTTATTCTTACCTATTTCTGTTTTTGCAACTTCAGAGTTTAATTCAGCTCAGTAGGTGAATGCTTTAAATCAGTATTTAAAGCATTTCCATTTCATTAAAAATGTCTGCTGGCTCAAGCTGCATTAAACATTATTCGTATCTTTTGCTACTTTCAGTTCTGAATTCTGGTTTTCTTGGTTTTGGCCTTGAAAATTCGTTTTTCTTTTCAAACATTTAAGCCTGAATGTGTTTCTTCATTAGGGCTGATAAGATTTTGAGGTGCGCTTTGTGGGAGGAGTATGTGTGGAAGTTGTACTTTATTGTGGTTACTATCAGCTAAATAAAAGGCTAAGCAATACTCGTCTAAATATACTGCTATTTAAATTAAGGCAAGGTGCATAGACTCACGCATGACGCTATTTATCGAAGCTCGCTTCTTTTTTTTTTGTGATCAAACTAATGAAACGTTCCTAATTACATTATCACGACACTGCACAGAGCGTCATGTAAGAAGACTAGGCAGACTGACTCTGCCAATTGGTGGATTTGTTTACTTTTTTGTTTGGGAATTCCGATGTAAGATGGCTTATTTATTTATTTACAATTAGTGCTATAATGTTATGGCTTTTTGTTGCGCATGGTATCTGGCAAAATACTATTTGTTGGAATAAGCACTAAAAGTAGAGCAAGTGCTTCCTCCCCCGCCCATGACACCCACTTTGATAAATTGGATTTCAGGCTCCGCCTGAAAAAGTTAGCGATTAATTCGATTTTACTTACCAAATTTTCTGTAAATCCATCATTTGTGGCTTGTTACTATTTCAGCCTCCTCCTTATGAACTCAATCAAAACTAATGTGCATTGAACTAAATCGGCTAACATCGTTAGTCAGATGATCGGCCTCTATCCGTAGCTCCTGAACTGCCATACATAGGAATATCATAAAAAAAGTAGTAACATGCAAAAACCTTGTTTTAGGCCTTTGGTAAGATGGTAGCATTAAACTGGTTCTCTGATTTCTTAGAACATTTTCCATACTATATCGAATATCTTCCTCTTTGAGGATTTTTCACTCTGATTCCCTGAAACATTATCTGGTTTTCTGTAAACCCAAGAAAAAGTCAAGTGTAATTCTTTTTTCTTTCTCTAAATTTTTCTACTTGTCTTAATATGAATAAATTATCCACTCAGGACTTCCCACAGTGAATCCATTCTGCTCGTAGCGTAATTATCCTCCAGCTTGACACTCTAAAATCCTATCCAGTATTTTTGAAGTAGAAGTTCGATTATAGTTTTATAATTTTCAACTGGTTTTTGTTTTCTTTTATGAAAATTGACGATATATTGCCCTGCCTGAGTGAATTAGCAAGATTCTTCAGTTTTTGATAGGAGGGGCGCTATATCCCCCTTTATGCTAAAACTGTTGGTACAATCAGCGACATGCTCCCCATTGAGAAGCTAAAGAAGGTGGAGGAAACTTAGCTAAGCTTTGGAGCTACTCTCCAGATCCTGACCTGGAGTAGATTTGCCTAGGCTTAATTACTGAAAACAACGTGAGGCTTGCTTGTCTCAGTATGAGTAAAAATATTCAGCATACGAGTATGTACGCAGGTTTCCTTGATGGGCTTGGCCTTTGGTAGGCACCTAAAAAAACTGGTTTTGGAACGACAATAGATTCTATGCGGGGATTTAGGAGACTCTAATTTATATCGTGGCGAACTGTTATTCAGAAAGAAATTTAGCTTCTACAGTAGTTTCAATGTACTGGAGAGGGATATCTGACTTGCCTGTCGTATAACCCAACTGTGACTTTCCTGGGGCAAACAAACTATTTGCATCAGAAATAACAGGGGTTACGAGGCATGTGTTAATAAAGTGCTAATATCTATAAAATCAATAAATCATACATCCAATGAAAAGTTACTAAATACAACAAAAAAAAGTATTAACAATGTCTACAAAAATAAACCTTTTAAGAAATAGTAAAATATATATAAAAAATAAAATGTCGCAAGAGTGAAGGGGTTCGTTGAATGGCAATACTAAGCTCCCACCTGTGCCCTTACATTTTTTTTCCTAGGAGCCTCTTTCATCTTATTGTTTAATGTTGGTCAATGTTATTTATAAAAAAAAAAAAAACTATCTGGAGGCGATAGTTCATTAAATAAGGAACATGTTTGATTTGACAAGCAAATTTAAAAAAATCAACAAGAGCAACAACCCTGCCCGCCCCTTGAATAAGTGCTTTTAATGTTTAAAAGATGGTGTCTCGCCACTGTTGCCAATCCATCATATGATATAGAAGTAAATCTCACCAACCCTCTAAAGTATGTGCCTACCCAAAACTTGGATAGATTGTTAACCATCCAACTACATTTTCCCTGTTATTTCTGTAAGTGTTTCATTTGCACTCTACGAAAGTAACAAAAAGAAGATAAGAAGATAGTCATTCTTCCAATTCTGTTTAATATTTTACTGCTCTACCCTAGTAGGTATTTCATAAATTATCCTCCAACAGTGTTTAATTTTGTAAACTTGTAACCATGCATAACTGAATAAGCACGATAAACTTTGAATAAAATTCACTTTAGAATATTTTTGAAAATAAAATTCAAAGCTGATTGTTTGTTTTTGAAAGGAATATTCTTACTTTATCTAAGGTAATTTTCATAAAATCAATAAAAATAACTGCAATAAAGAATTTGATTTTTTTTTATAGTATATCCAGAAATTGGGTTGGTATTAATGTGGTGGTTTAAGAGTGGATTTGTAAGTGGGAGATCCTCAGTTCGAATTGTGCGTTAGCTAATTTGTTGAAAATTTGTTTAAAATAAGATACATATTACTTCCTCCACGACACCTAATTTGGTAGTTGGATTTTCAGCCTTTTGTAAAATGGCGATTGTTTTTTTCTTTTCTTACATTCAGAACCAAAAATTGAGTTTTGTGCCACCACCTATTTGTGTATTTGTGTTCCCTAATCGTTACATTAACGGTTCCTTCCTATTTACAATTTATTCATTTTAAACATATTGGAGCAATGGGATCTCTATCTTTAGTTAGAAAATTGGGATTTGTTAGTTTGTTTTTGTTTCATCTTTTATTCATCATATTCATATTAATTTTATCATTTATTTTAAATCATAGAAAGTAGTAGAATATACTTTTATTTGCAGGAGTATTTTTGTCTTTTAGTAGATTAAAAGAACTTTTTTTTAAAAAAAATATGTCAACTTTAATTATGGACTTATTTTTCCTAAACTTCCTGACCGACCACCTTCTTCCGAATATGTTTAATTTTTGCTCGACTTTGCACTGAAAATAAACTTTTAAAAGTGGTATTTAAACGTTTGTGTGCGCGTATGAACAAAATATTTCAAAATATAAAAAATCGACGGAAGAAGAAACTATATTTCAATTTGTCTCTCCAAAATATCTGACTATATAAATTTTCACTTAGTTAAGCAAGTGGATTTTTCCTAATTCTGGGATTTATCGAAAATGGCTCTCTTTCGATTTTTTTTTTTTTCAAAACTTTGTATTTTCTTTGTATGTATTCATATATGAAGATCTATAAATTATATTTCAATATATTCCTAGGAAAATTCATTTATCGCATGTAGGTTAAAAGAGTCATTTCAGTGTAATAAGTGATTTTAATACCTGAAAAACGTTAGTAAGAATTTCATAGGTTTAAAAATTCAAAATTTAAATAAAATATAAAAGAACCTTAATGGAAAGTCTTTCCAGCGTTCAATCCACATTTTCAGGAATGAATTCAACTATTCATGAAAATTCATATTTGCTAGTTCTGTCAATATAAGAATGCATCTATTTTTACTATCTTCTTAGAAGTTATACCGAATTACTAGATTTATTTATTTTTACAGTAATTGCTTGTAGAAGGTTTTTAGTTATCTTTTATCTGGACTCGAATCTTAATATTTTCAGCGTTATATTTATAACCTTCAGCCATATACAATTAAAGGGATTTGGATCTATCCTTGATTATCCAATAATATGCAGTTAAATCCACCTCTATACCGTTATTGTTTCAGGTGTAAGTGGTGCTGTCCATGCTGTTGCTAAATACCAAGTGACACCTGAAAATCGTCATCTGTACTTTTTTTTAGAGGGTGCAGTGGTAATGTGGAACTGCACACAGATTGAATGCCGTTCTATTTTAGATTTAATCCGACCTTTTGAAATTCGTAGTTATGACTCTTGCATTGCTCTTGCAGAAATGGAAAAAATGTCTTATACTTATGTCTCAAGCAAGTAAATAGTTTGTCTATTCCTTTAATTGTTTGAATTATTAAAAATGCATAGCTTCTTTTTATTTTTTTTTATATATATTATTTCTGCAGTAAGCGCAGTTACATTGATGATGGGGTCATGTATATATCTAACCTTGATAAGAGCTCAGAAGATATATCATCTGATAGATATACTCTCTCGAATGCCATGGCCCTTACTGTGAAATTAGGAGTTTTAGAAGCAATCCTTGAATGTTATATTGATGATTTGGAATACATTACGGAGGTAAGAAGAATTAATCTTATATCAGCATGTTCTCTTTTCCGCTGATGTTTTGTTTTCTTGCCTTAACTGTTGTGGTTAAAGTTAACTGATATGGTTGTGTGGTCCATCTTGATGATCTTAGGATTTGAATTAGGCACATTAGAGCCAAACATTTAAGTTTTTATTGTTCAAACAGAGTAAAAATAATAATTATAAAATAAATAATAAGGGGTCGTGTACTCGTTTTAAAAGGAGAACATCGTGTCTGACAGTTCATTTTAAATAAGTAATTCAGATGTTCGTTTAAGTTAGTATTTTGTAAGGACAGTAACATAGCTTTTTGAACAAATTTAAAAAATTAGAAGAAAAACTGTCAAAGGATTGAATCATACACAATGACATCTCCTTGGTGGTCGAAAAAGACTAGTTGAGTATAGCTAACAGTAGCCCACTTCCTGGAAAAATGTCAGGCAATACAACTCTAAAATTGTTTTAAAGAGCAGGCCTGCCTCGTGACAAGTGCATTGTTGTTCAAGAGGGCTCTCAAGTTAACAATTATTAAATTACACATTATTTGTATTTATTTGTTTATATTATTATTATTTTGTGAATGAAATTATCGTTGCTTTTTATATTAATTCAACTCTCTTAAATAGAGTGTTGATGTGCTTTGTTTTTACTTCATTACTAAAAGATTTTATTATTTTCCTGATGAACCTCGAGTGTTTCAGCGTTCAGGTATTACACTGGTAAACTTGGTATTTAAGTAATCTTAATGGCTGTACCTAACACTTGTTGACTTTTCTTTGGTTTTTGATACATGATGACATGAAGTACGTTAGGTAAAGAGTTTTATTCCAGGGGTTCGGAAGATTTCGTGTCTTATCAGTACCATTTGTGTACAACTTTGGCCATTGTATTAAAACAGTTTTTCAAGGCCTAGAAAACGGAGTACTAAATAGTTAAGGCTTTCCGTTTACTATTCAAGGTTTGGCATGATATGCCTTGAAAGTAATGAAAATTTTTGTTCATTGTGGTTGATCTAACAATAACCTGTCTCAGAACTTGGTATCCTGTTCTTCCTGACTATAAGAATGCTCTATTCAAAGTTGAGCTTACCATTTTATTTTACTGTAAAAGAGATAAAAATTTGTTCATTATGCAGAATAATTTCTTCGAATGATTAATGTTTTATTTATTATTATTTGTTTTATTATTTTTTTTATTAATTAATTAATTTTTTATTTTTTGAGAGAAGTATGTTTTGGGACTGGTGACCGTTGATTCGGTCAGAATTGAGTTAAGACAGGCATTGTATTCATTACCAAATGCCTAAAATTCGAATTAAGTAATTAAAAAATTAGTAAACAATAATCTGTAGTTGAACGTGCTAATACTGCAATAAAAGGATGCTGCTTATAGGGAACGAGATCTACGAATGAAATATTATATACAGTGTTATTATGTTAACAGTGTCTAGAATTTTATTTAATTTAAAATATTAATTATTTTGAGCTTGAGGAAATTGAGATCAATCCTTCTTTTACGAATACATTCTAGTGTAACGAATTATATTACTAGGTTATTGTAAAGGAAAATATGGAAGGTAATAAGCTTTAATAATTTTTTTTTTTTCTTCTTAGGATTTAAAAGCAGGAAAACCTTTAAGAATAAGTCAGCGTGGAGTTTTAAAAAAGTCTGGGGAATTATTCGCATTAAGACATTCTATCAATCTTTCTACTGATCTTTTGGATGTCCCAGACTTCTATTGGGATCGCGAAAAATTAGAAGTGCTTTATCAAACATCTTGTACATATTTTAGCATTGCTAAAAGAACAAAGGTAGTATTCGTTTTTGTAAATAATTATTTACTTAGGTTTTATACTAAGAGCAAATGACATTTAGAAATTAAAAAACGTAAAAATTTGACAATAACATATGTAAAATTAAGCAGTTCTTCAGATTGAGTTTTCTTTAACCCCTAAGATTAGTAAAAAAATTGAAGTTTTACTCAAACTATGGCCATAGAAACCATTGCTGAGAGGAACTCCTGAATAAATGGATGAATGTCTACAAAGATGGATTTGTCATCTCATTTAATCACAAATGCACAATTGGGTGGGTGACCTTATGACAGAATTTCAGCTGCTTGAACCCATAGGAATGTACGATTCTTTGACTAGCACTAGGTGATTTATTAAGGAGAGAGTTGAGATTGACTACTCATAATCATTAGTACATATCTGTTGAACAAACTACACGTCACACAATCCAAAAAAAAACCCAAATTACCTTTATGGGAGAGACGGCCTTGGGCTATAATTCTAATTTTTGTTATCAATAGATTTGATTTTAGATATGTCTGTCCAATACCCCCGACACCATACTTCTATAGATATTGCTGTAATGAGTATTTAATACATTTTCAACTGCAACAATGGTTTGACCATTTCTTAGATAAATCTTTGCAAATATTTTGTGCTAGCTGAGAGTTACTAGAATTCCACAACTCTTCAGAGCTCTTAGAACGCAGCAGGTTTTTAATTTGTATCGCCAAATTGTAATTATCAAGGCCACACTCACTAAACTTGTCAAAACAATTATGAGGATCCTATTCGGACTAATTAGCAAAAACTTGATCCATCAAGAAAGGATACTTTTAAAAATAGTCACTTTAAGAGGTTTACATCCCCAGTTTCAACTTAAGCTGCTTAAGTTGGTGAACATTTGGTGAGGGCTCAGTGAATAGTGTAATCGCTTCATTTCAGCACTTCATCTGAAACCTATTTCTCTGCCTATAGTTTTTTTATTTGGAATTTCATATCTACTTTTGTGTCTGTTGAGAGTGTGGCAGATATTGTTTCATTATACATTATAGTTTTATAAGCCACGAGTGGTCAATGTACTTTCAAAGATTTGTTTTGCTATTATTATTAATAAAAAATAAAAGTATACTAATCGCCTATTTTTTCAGGCGGGGCTTAACGTCCAACTACCAATTAGATATCATGGACGAAAAAAAATGCTATCATTAATAATATTAATAATGCAAATAAATTAATTAATCAAAAAGAAATTTTACAGTAAACATGAATGTTTTAGGTGTTAAATGAGAAACTGAGTCATTGCTTTGCGCTGGTAGATTTAGTGTCATCACATTTAAGTGACCGACATCATACAAGATTAGAATGGATGATAATAATTCTTATTATGGTTGAAGTCATGTTTGAAATTTTGCATGCCTTCAGAGATTATTATGCTCTCTCGGAATTCAGTGTGGAAGAAAAACAGTAGAAACTTCTTTTATTTTCTTATTTTATATTTTGTTACTTTTGTTCACTGAATAAAAACTTAATTCCTTTTTGATATTAATTTTTAATTTAACTTTTTCCTTCGTCATTTATTTTGTGGCTTTGCTATTGCCCGGCATTTGTCCAACCGAATCGCTGTAAGAATAATGGAATAAATATTATTTCGAATTTTTAATTATTTTTTTCTTTGTTTTTAACAAATTTTATGTAATTTAAGGTAAACCCGCTGCAAGACAACATGGAGATTTACTTGTGAATATTCTTTCACTCATCTGGTCTTTTTTCATCCATCTAGTAGAGAGAGAGGGTAGAATTTTTTTGATATTACTTTCTGCGTTCTATTTTATTTTGAAAATTATTGTAAATTATCATAATCCATGGCAAATACGAACGTTAGCATTTAATAAAACTAAACATTTTTTTATCAGCTACGCATACCCGATTTTATTATTTTGGCTTTCATTTATTCAGACCAGAATATTAAATAAAAAAGAGAAATATCCAGAACATAACAACTAACAACTGTTTGTGATAGTAACAAGGAGGAAATTACAATCATTCTATAAACAGGAACTTCATTCTTAAATGAAAAGACAATATTTGAAAAATATTTGTTATTTTTACTTCATTTAAGTTCTTTGTATGACCTAGTAAACATATAACAGTTCTTTTTCGTTTTATTTTTTATTTTTTACCATGCTTGGTTTATTTGATATTTTTTTTTATAAATTAATCTTTACAAAATTCGCAGCCTTAGAGTAGGAACCCATTTCAAAATAGCAAGGCCAAGGACGGTGAGTTGGTGGACATCTTTAGCGACTAACCTCTGGCGAGTTGTTGCCCTCTGACTAGATTTACTTTCATTAATGACCATGGCAACTCGTTATACTCCTACTACCTTTCGCTTTAAAATTTGCAAAAGCTTAAATAAACAGTTTTTAACTTCCTTTTTTCTTGTTACCATAACCTGTACAATAACAGCCTCCCCATCATCAACTTATAGGCTGGATAATTTTTTTTTTTTTGAAGTCTAATTCTTAGGCCTCTCATCTGAAATTTTTGCACTAACCTCCTTTAGTTGATACCTTTACATTTTCAAAAACTAAAATAAGCCTCTTAAGTATACAGTATTCAGTGAAGCGTTTTTGGTGTTAAATTTTTCTTTTACAAATTAAGAAAGCTTTGATGTTTTCACTTGCGCGGATAAACTCCAACCACTGCATGTTTTCGAGAATTCTTATCTCAAGGCATGCATCAAGTGCTAATTAGATTGATGGTCAGGAAGTATATATCCTCCGCCCCCCAAAAAATTCTTTTCATAATTTATTTAATTCGTAGAAACGCAAAAGTTATTAAAATTTCTAAAAATAAATTTCTTCAATTCTTAATTATAAATTTAATTTAATTATTTTTTAATTAAATCTAAAGAAAAGTAAAAGTTTTAATTTCTATCTCGATGAGACTTTAAGATGCTTTCTTGGCTCTAAATAATTAGGATTTTTTTTATGAAGTTGTATTCTTAGAGGTGTATTTTTCAGATATTTCCTTTTCTTCAAAAATCTTTATTATTATCCTCTGCAAGTTTTATAAATAAACTTACAGAAGTTACGTTCCTTACCAATATCTACTTTCTCACTTAAAAAAAGAAGAAGCATTTGAAAAAGAGCTGTTACTTAGTTCGTGACTTTGCACCTTCCCTAAGAGTTTATATGACATTTTCAAGCCTTTAATTTACGCTTATTATTTTAGGTGCGTTTTACAGGTGACGTGGACTAGACCAGGAAGTGAACTGGCACTACAATACATCTTATTGTTAACTAAAGAGGCTTAATGGCCGGCGCATCCTCTCCTTTTTACTTCCCACCATTTTTACTTTCTCTTACTATGTTAGAAAAAAGAAATGTTGCGATCGTATTTTTTTTTTTTGTATTAATAATAAATATTTCTCAACTAAAGGAACGACATTTCTGAATAGATTTTAGGTCAGTTGCGGTAGTGGTTTTTCTAAGCCCTATCAGATTGGTGCTTCTTCGGAAGTTCCTCAAAGTTATGTAAAATTTTAGCTTCCCAGGATTTTATTAAGTGCTCATACATTTACGTACACACTTCATATTATATTTGCGGTATTGGTTACGGCTAAGAAAATTTTTTGCGTTATTAGGATAACTAGAAATAACATCAAAATATCCCTCTTTTTCGAATATTTTGAATATTCCCACAGAAAAACCAGACTATTATAATATGGTTATCTCAGTCAGTTGTACCACAAATTGTAAAAGACCTATTAATGTGAATGAAATGTTTATAACCCCTTTCAATACTATCGCTCTTAAAGTTTATAACCCTGTATTATTCTATTCAAAACCAGAGGCCCTAAAAGGGTAATTAAGGATGGGAAAGATAAGTTCATTGTTCTAAAATAAATCAAATATCGTTGATAACGTCGAAATTGAAGTAAGACATTATATTCATAGTGCCATTGTTTTAACACCTAATCACAGGAAGTGCCAAATATTAATATTCGCAAATAAATTTCATTTTCTTGGTCGCACTTCTTCACCTTACTCTATTCTCCCAGTGCTTTCATTTTTTACTTTTCCTTTGGCAAGACAAGTGACATTAAGATGCCCTTCCGCATTGTTTGAAACAATACTTTGAAATCAGCATAACCTTTTGATCTGAGGTGTAAGTTTTATGACAGAGAGGTTCATAGTTGATTTATTATTAGCACTCAGGGATTGTTACCCAATTCCCTGGATAAATTTCATCTCTTCCTTTGCTTATGTGCAAGTTGCTCACGCTGTAAATCTGCAGACTGCCATCATTAATAGTGTTCTACTCAGGAGCTAGAGTATCACTTTCAAAAATGGCTACAAGTTAGACTCGAACCTTTCTCAGATTTTAACTATTTACTCCTTCGCCCCATACTACCAGACATTTATCGGTGTTGTACCCAGTCTCAGTTTTAGACTACAGTCATATTAAAGCTCCTAGGTTGATAAGGCTCGCGGTTGAGCCATGATGTCCTTAAGTTTACTTCTTCTACCGAACACCACCATAGAAGATTTCTGTTTTATGTTTAATACAGCTTATAACATCTAAAAATATCGCGGTGTTCTTCAGATTTGAAAGGTACAGCTAATTCCTCGCTCTTCTTACTTAATAAAACACAAAAACTAGCATCAAAATAATTTCCTAAAAGATATCCTGGATTAATGTTTATTATTCTACCAAAGATATACTTCATACCATTCCAGATTTGGAGAGAATAGATCCTCCTAAGGAATTGATAAATAAAATTTCATTAGGATATTTAAATAGTTTTTTCATATCGTTATTAATCGCTAGCAAAGACCGTTGGTGTCGTGGTATCGTAGGCTGACATGCAACCCTCACTGAATCTAATTTAATAAAAACAGACGTATTTACACTTTTTCAACATTGAGAGACAACAGAGTAAAGAAAAAGAAAAGTGATGCCTATTTTTCAGAGCTTTGTCTCCAACAAGCAAATTAGGTATTGCAGACAGGGGTGACCTGCAAACATACTCAACTATAATTATTTTTTATTAAAAGCCAAGGCCTTGTTCGGAAAATGGAACCCAGTGCCTCACTAGGACCAGTGCCATACTAGCTTTGCGGGCGTCGCCTCTAACCGCTCGACTACCGTTCTTCCAATGAGGCGATGGAGTAAGTTCAATGGAAAAACATGCCAGCTAAATGGCCACACGAGGTTATATTTGACCCACAATTCAAGATACGTCAAATGTACAGGTTTGCATCCGTCTTCAAAGCCCAAGAAACCTCGAGAAACACTTCATTTAGGGGCTCTTTTTTTAACGAAGTACCTCAAAGTATCAGGAGAAGAAACAAAGTTGTTCAAAATGGAAACCGGCTAAAACACTATCAACCTAATGACTTATCTTATTAAACCACAGCAACTTCAAAAATCTCTGAATTCCCTGCCTTTTAAGAATCAACACGCCCAGGAACTCCGCCAAGTACCAGTAATGGACGCAGCTAAGCAAAAGTTACGAGACTTTCTGCGGTTCATCTGGTTCACTACTATATTCATGATCTCCCCCTACTTATTAATTTCTGAATACAAGTTTCTCATTACTCCTTTCGCGCTGTTGACTTCCCTAGTTTCAGAATCATTCCAAAATTATCCCAATGAATTTTAACTCTCCGCAATCACCCTTTGGAATGCCAACGGTTTGAACTAAACAGAGACCAGCTAGATATACTCTTTAAATCACCCTTGAATACGTTTATGCCAGTAGGAATCCATTCGGAAGACTTTGTTCTAGACCAGTGATAGGCAAAATTTTTTAGGAGCGGGCCAAAAACCAAAAGGAAAAATTTTGACGGACCATAATAATTTTTTTAATATTTTATATTAAATATTTGTTTTGTTAATATTTAAAAATTTACAGTAAGTGAGTAAGATACTTTTAAGTGTATCAAAATTAAACTAATGCGATGTACGTATGTAGCTGCAAGTGTTTTGATGATAGTTCGTCATAATTTGGTTCAAATTGCGACGTAGTTATTCTTAAAAGTGAACTGAGGGTTCTTCGCCAATCTATTTCTCACTCAGCTTTTACTAAGTTTCATTATTAAAAAAAGCTGCTAACAATATGAAGTGTAATTGTTATTTTTAATTATTATTGTAGGGAACGGATTAGCTATGAGGTTAGCGTACTGGACTCCCACGCGGAGGACCCAGGTTCGAATCCAGCTGCTGACCCTTAGATTTTCTCTTCCTAGGAGCTTCTTACAGCTCACTGTCCGGTGATGGACAGTGTTGTCTGTAACGGGAGAACACTGTCTGGAGGCCGGCAGTACACTGAAAAAAGCTCAAGCGCCAATAACCTTAGATGTTGACGCGCCTTAAATAATTAAAAAAAAAATTATTGTTAAATATGGACGGGCCGGATTGAACCTTCACTGGGCCAGAGTTAGCCCGCGGGCCGCAGTTTGCCCATCACTGCTATAGACTACCAACTATTTGGGTTCAGCATGAGTTTAGTACCTCAGTTAATAATCTATTCAGCAATGGGTTTCCAATTTCTTCATTCAGTTTCATTCTTCGAGACTATAGGATCTAATTTTCTTGCGAGAAAAGATTTGAATGCTTGGTATCCTCAGAGGGGATGTCGTACACCCATTCACTCAGAGGGACGAACAATGTTAGATGTTATTAATCAGTACAATATCCTCTCACCAGATCGGCCTAATATACACTGACAATAGTACAATAAAATTTACCTGACGTAGAGGACACTTTCAAGACTCCTATTCATTTAATGTCATATCCTCTGACATTACATTGTCCTTTAGATTGCGAATGGATAATAAATTGTATTCGACATATCCTATTTACCCTCAGTTTCTCTCAACATTTCATCATCTAACTCATCTGTTTATCTGTTTCCAATTCATTGAAACAATTGCAAGAAAAATGTAATATTGAACACTTGAGAGTAGACCTTACATTCCACATCCAATTGCCAGCCAACTCGCATACGCTTGTGTGGGCTTAACTGAACTCTTTGAGTGAAAATAAACTCACCATTTGATTATTAAATATCAATTTTTATAGTAGCTAAACCTTTTGTGGTCACCATACCCTTGGTTGAGGATGGAAGAAGGAAAAACAGAGGTTTCAGAACCTTGAAATTATCTGCACTCCAATAATCAGTAATTATATAAAAAAGGAAAAGGCACCAAAAAAATTATCTACGAAATTTTGTAACGTAAAGTATTACGTAGGAAAATATTGCTATTACGTTCTATTTCTTTTATTGGATTAGAAGCTTACGTTGGGAATGTCAAAGATTATTTGTAAATTTTTTTTATTGTTCGTTTGGATGATGAAAAGTCATTAGTAACTAGGACGGACAAAAGACACTTCATTCAAAAATAAACATATATACAGCTTTTCTTCTGGAGTTTAGTTTACACTATAACCTTCTAACAAGACTAGAAGAGGAAAAAAATTTCCAATTTAAGGAAAATATGTACATTTTTCTACTTTGTTCATTTTACAGATTCATGCGTCTTAAATCTTCTTATTCGGTGGCAAGTTCGTTTCCATGCAAAAACTTGCAGCCAGTTTAGACTCTGCAGAGTAGCGGGAATAGGGCTCGAAACGCTATGTTGCCTTTGTTAATACGATACTTTAAGGGAGGAATAAGTTTTCGGTTGAAAGTGACATCTTATCGGGCAGAACTTGACCATGTCATTGACTGTCCTCGGAATTTTACTTCTTTCCAAAGCATGGGTCCACGTTTGGAAAATAATATGGCTACATTTTTTTTTAAAATGATTTAAAGCGCGTCAACATCTGATTGGCGCCCGGAGCTTTTTTTTCAGTGCACTAACGGCCTCCGGACAGTGTTCTCTCGTTACAGACAACACTGTCCAACACCGGACAGTGAGCTGTAAGAAGTTCCTATGAAGAGAAATCTAAAGGCCAGCAGCTGAATTCAGACTCGAAATCTACGCGTGGAAATCCAATACGCTAACCATATATGTAGCTAAACCCCTCCCTCTCAAAACAGTTAGTTAATACTGGAAAAATGAGCGGCTGAACTTAAACATGGCCTTCCAAGAGAATTTTTAATAGATAAATAGAACATTTAAATACTTTTAATATATTTACTTTCAAGTACGTACGCACACACACACACCTACACAAATTGAAATAGAATACAGAATAGAGTCAACAACAATTTCACGAGTAATATTTACAGGAATAAACATCTTGCAATGACTGGTTTACTCAGGGAAGTAGAGACAGAATATTTATTGAAGTAGAAGGGTCAAAGCTAGTTCCTGAAAATATTTTTGCTTTAACTTTTAAAGATTTTATAAATGGCTTTAAGTAAGGATGCTGATATAAGTTTTACAATGGTGATGCACTTGGACTTAGAATAAAAGGAAGATTCAGAAAAAGATTCTGAAACGAAAACTTTATGCGCAGGGAACAACAACAGCAACAATAATAATAATAAAAAGATGATCATTATAGACGATGCCCCTAAAAAATTAAAGAAAAACTTCTAATTAGAAGTCTTAGTTGGGTAGAATAAGTGGCTAGGACATAGGAAGAAATGGATAGAAGAGACTTGATGAAGATTGCTACGCTGCATGAAGCAATTTTTTTTTGTGGAGTTCTTTGAGAACAGCAATTCTAAGCATTCTTTTCCAATATCTGTTCAGTGGTAGCTACAGTTCGGCCGCTACACAATATCAAGTTATAATTAAAGTATTTCGAACTGTATTAAAAGTGTTAAGAAAATCTGTAAACCAGATATTGAATTTTACAGAATAGACTTTTAAAGGTTGGAATTTTCTGGACAAAGGCATAATCGATTATGTTTAAGTTAGAATGATAATTAAAGAAATATTTATCAATTACTTTCATATTGAAGTATACAAAATGATTATTGGATTTATGATTCTGGGTAAATCCAAGAAAATGATGTAAATGTATGCGTAGGCGTCTTTACATATCAAGGAATATACGAGGGTCGTTTGAAAAGTCCGTGCAAAAATAAAAACTACTTAATTTTTTGGGGTAAACCTTTTTTATTTTTCTACATAGTCTCCTTTTAGGCTTATACACTTCGTCCAACGCTGCTCTAGTTTGTTGATCCCTTCCGAATAATAGGATTTGTCCAAGTCTGAAAAATAGCCATTCGTTTCTGCAATCACCTCCTCGTTTGAATAAAATCTTTTTCCCGCCAGCCATTTCTTCATATTGGGGAACAAATAGTAGTCCGAGGGAGCCAAGTCTGGAGAATAGGGGGGATGTGAAACGAGTTGGAACCCTATTTCCATTAATTTTGCGGCCACAACTGCTGAGGTGTGAGCTGGTGCGTTGTCGTGATGGAAAAGGACTTTTTTGTGAGCCAATCGTGGGCGTTTTTCTTGCAGCTCGGTTTTCAAACCGTCCAATAACGCTGAATAATATGCACCTGTAATAGTTTTACACTTTTCCAGATAGTCGATGAGGATTATTCCTTGCGAATCCCAAAAGACAGTCGCCATAATCTTTCCGGCCGAAGGAACGGTCTTCGCCTTTTTTGGCGCAGATTCCCCCTTGGTAACACATTGTTTAGATTGTTCTTTGGTCTCAGGAGTGTAGTGATGTATCCATGTTTCATCCACAGTGACGAAACGACGCTTAAAGTCCTGCGGATTCTTCTGGAACAGCTGCAAACCGTCCTTGCAACACTTCACACGATTTCGTTTTTGGTCAAGCGTGAGCAATCGCGGCACCCATCTTGCGGATAGCTTTGTCATGTCCAAATGTTGATGCAAAATATTATGTACCCGTTCATTCGAGATGCCCACAGCACTAGCAATCTCACGCACCTTCACTCTTCTGTCATCCATCACCATATCATGGATTTTATCAATGATTTCTGGAGTAGTAACCTCAACAGGGCGTCCAGAACGTTCAGCGTCACTTGTGTCCATATGGCCACTCCGAAAATTTTGAAACCACTTATAAACTGTTCTAATCGAAGGTGCACCATAATGTTTATCAAGCTTCTCTTTAGTCTCCTGAGGCGTTTTGCCTTTCATAAAGTAGTGTTTAATCAACACAGGAAATTCATTTTCGTCCATTTTTTGAAAATCACTCGACTTCCTCGATTCAAACGAATGCCAAACACAAAGAAATAGACCGATCTGACTGAAACTTGGTGTGTGTTCTTCCAAGAGATGCTACTAACTAAACATAACCTCGATACGCGCCAGTGGTGCTATCTCTCTGACTTTGCACGGACTTTTCAAACGACCCTCGTATACCCAGAATAAATCAGCCTAATTATTCCCGATATCGGAATACTTAGTTATCATCATAAAATTAGTTCAAATCACGGAACAAAAATAAAAATGTATCTAAATGATACACAAATAACCAAATTCCCAATATTTCATTCATCAGGTCGTAATTCCAGCCGTTTAAAGTCGTTCGAAAAAGGTTTTTATACAATTATTATAACAATTATGTCATTTAAGTAATTTGACTGCATTAAATTTTCAATAATATTGTTTAGAATTTTTTAGAAATCAACCCTATGTTGGCCATTTATAAAAAAAAAACAAAAAACAAAACACAAATAGAAAATTCATGGAGCTAAATAATTTAAAACACTTTTTACAAAAGTGCATATATCAACACACAGTAACGAAATTATTATAACAATTATTTTTTGACAGTGTTTAAAAATGCCCTTTGTGAGGTGGCTCGAATTTAATTTTTAAGTGTAAGTAAATAAAATTTTGAAATCCAATTTAAATGCAAGTTGAGTACAGCAGAAAATGAACATCGTCTATTTATGTTCATTCTCCGGTTAAATTGATCGGAACTTCACTTTAGTTAAAAACTTAGCTTCACTAATTGCAGAAATGTACTACAGTTGTGAAAATAAATAAAGTTAAAAAAAGAAAAGAAAAGTGAATTATTATTGCAACTAGTTATTGAGTTATTTTTAACTGTGTATAATGTGTGCTCTCAAATTCTTCTTTGATACTGAAATTTTGTTTTAACTCCGTGATTCAAATTATGACAAATTTTGTCTATTATTTGATATTAATAGACCAACTCTTTCTTTTTTCAATTTTAATTTGCGTATGATGTGATGATTATTCATAATAATGATAAATAAATAAAATTAATTTGAAGTAGAGTTGAAATATAGCGCCTATTAATTACTATTTGTAAAGATTTAATCAAAATTATTTTAACAAAAAGTTTATTAAATGGAAGTGGTCAGCATAAAGGGTCTGTGAATTTTAATAAATTCTAAACATATTTTTGAAAATTCATTTTTCAAAATGATATCAGTAGTTATCAAATTTGAATAAAACACATAAGCTTTTTCGAAAGTTTCTGATTGGCTGATAATACGAGTTGATGAATGAAATGTTGGGTACTTGGTAATTTGTGTACCTTTTGACGTTTGATCAACTCTTAAACTTAACTTTTTAAACTGTAAGTTTTTGTTAAGGAGATAAGCATAAGATTTCAAAGACTGTCACGATTATCCCACTACTTTTAAGCAAAACTCCTTCATTAAATGATGTTTATATCTTCAAATAATTAATTATTGCATCAATTATTAATAAATAAGAAAAAACATGATTGAGCCTCGTAGATGAGAGATTGAATTAAAAGTTAGTTTATTACTTATTGCTGAGCTTCAGCGGTGGCAGGTATAACATTGAATGTGACGTTCTTAAAGAGTGTATAAATATACTTGTAGAGCTAACTGAAACATTAGTTTGTTTTTTTTTCGTCGACTGGAAACATACCCATTTAATAGGTGAGTGTCATTGTAATACTATTGTTAAGTTCGCTTTATTTTTGAATGCGTTATCAACTTTTATGTTGCCTTTCGCTAGGTAAATGAATTTCTTATCAATATTATTTTTATAAATATTTCTTCTAAATACTAAAACTTATTATTATATCTAAGTAATGAAGAGAAAAAACAAAAATCAATTGATCAATCTTTACTTTCTCAACCATTTAGGCTGCAGTTAATAAATTAAATCATTTACTGAATTCCTGTACACTGAAATGACAAAATTAGCTTAAAACTAATTTTTATCTTGCATTCTTGTAGAATAGAATTTCATATTTTATTTTTGCAAAGGCATCCTTTCATGTCTACATCAATAAAATTATTGCTCGATCAAAATTTTCTCTATTTTATTAACAACAACAAAAATCGTACCTGTAACAACCCAAAGGCTTTCCGTGTTTATTATAAAGAAAAATAAATCCGGTGATCACTATAAAGTTACTTTTATCTTCATTAATATAGATAAAACAAAATAAAAGAAATTTAATGCCTATTTTTATTCAGGCGGGCTTTACGTCTAACTACCAATATTAGGTGTCTCGGACGGAGGCGACTAGCAAACCTACTTTTCTATAAATTTCTCATATTAAGCATTAAATAAAATCCATGGCCTAGACCAAGAATCGAACTCTGTACTAAGGTACATCTTAGCTTTGCTTATAAAATGATTCTATAGCTCCTCAGAATCTCTCTCTGGAATCATTGCCCTCTGACCAAAAATCTAAACAGCTCAGACTGGATGCTTCTTGGGGCTCTTATGCTTTCTAAGGGAACTTGGCTACAGTTTCGTATTTAAAAACTCAAAAATTGATATGGTAATTTTCCGTAGTTCCGCTCAATGGAAAAGAAGTTACTTTTACAGTAATGGGTGCGATAATGTAAACTTTTTGGTATCTGGTTTCAACCGGAACCTGTTTGAGACCTTTTTAATCTTTCACAGAAATCTTTCAACATTTAGATAGACCTTGTGTGATCATTCTGAGCTCAAAATAGAATAATTGCTGAAAGATAAGATTTAACATTTCATTTGAGTACTTTAATTGGATAACAGAATTTTAGGGAATGAAATCGCTTAACCCAAAGTACCGCATTACTAAATACATTTTTTACTTTTTTGAGATCTTATCTAAAAGGACTAAAAAGCTTTTTTTCACACAATGCACTCGCAGTCCTTATGTCAGTTTTAAAATAGTTTAACAGGAAAATTGGATTAGGAGCTTTAATAGTCGGGGTAGACTGCTTTTATAGGGATACAAAAATTCTTATTTTAAAGAAAATGGCTTTACCAAAAGTGCGATTTCCAAAAAGGTTTTTACAGTTTTCTTAGATTTTTCACTAAACCAGATTAACTGAACTCTAAACTGAAAATAATAAACTCATGTCTGGTGACTCGTTAGTCGAGCTGTTAGAGTCGATGATCGCAAAGGAAAGAAGTACTAAGGTAATGGGTTCGGTTCCCGGTCTAGGCCATGGATTTAACTTAAGGTGGAAGTCCATGACATCTGATCAGTTCTAGGAAGTAAAGCCCGCCTGCAATAATAGACATTAATAAACTCACGTAAGTAATTATCAGTTTTACTTACAAATTTTTATTTGGACAATTGATTTTAGAAGAGGTATCTGGGCTTTCCTGTAAAGTGATTTGCGTTTTCACTGGTCACTTATTTTACTATGTGTTAAAATTGTAGTTGTTAAAATACGCAGAAAATTGTCACTTAAACTGTGAGAATTTGAATAAAAGAAATTTTTTGAGCGTTTTAATCCAATTGTTTGAAGTAGTCGTAGAGATGTCAACAACACATTCAATCATGTTTGTACTAGTTAGCTAAACAAAACACCGGGCAAGCAAAGTTTCTTCTGACCTTAGTTTTACAGAGGTCATCTCATCGAATACTTCCGAATACAAACATCCAATGTCAGATTGTTGGTCTTTATGCATGGCAAAGCTTTAAATTCAGTGCAGTGTCAAGGACAGTTTTATATATATATATATATAGAAATAAAGGACAAACTCAATCTCTGTCCATACTAGTCTTGTAGTCGTTTTAAATAGGTATTTAACAATACTTCTCGTCAACTAGTAAACTGGCTTTGAAAAAGTAAAAATAATTGCTATTCAAAAATCCGTCAAAACATTTAACATAAGATGTGTGATAAAAAAGAAGAAACTAATTTATAACTTTCATAAATTATCATATTAGTTAAATAATTATTTTTAGTTTTCATTTAGTTTGTTTTTTAAACAATTACTAGCAAACTATGGCCGAAACTTTTATAATTTTACTTTCTATTACTCCTGGTAAAAAAAAGAAAGTATTTTAATCAAATATATTTTGAGTTTTTTGAGTGAAGGATTTGCAGTACTCGTTCAGATTTTATATTTTGCATTTTCTCCGGTAATATCCATTTAAGAATTACTGAGTTCTAAAAAGTCGTTTTTCCAAATTGACTTCTCTACCTGTATGGTTTAATATTAACTATCTTTTTGTTCGAAATGTAGGTTTCAAGTTTTGACTTGAATAAATTGGGGAAAGAGTAATCGTATGAGTGTTCAAACCAGATTTTTTAAAAATCTGGGCTGTACCAAAAAGAATTCCTTCATTTTGAAAATAAAAAAAACGAAAGATAAAATATGTATGTAGTTATGGTTTTATTGATGTAGTGTGGAAGATACTGATTATTTCTTGCAAATTTACTTATTTTATTGTTTTTTACTATTTTATTTCTTGTTGAGTTTTGTATAGCTGGACCTTGTTTTTTATTTAATTTATTAATAAATTTATCTATTCAATTTATTTTCTTCCATTGCTTGCTTATTTTTGAAGTTTTATGAATGTGTAAATTAAGTTTACACCTCAATCTGTATTTTATTGCGTCTTAATACTATTTTGATTTTTGACGTATTTTTAATGTTATGAACAATTTTCTTTTGTAAATACCGTATACATCGACCATATTTTATTACGTCAATTTCTCTGTTCTCTTATTTCTTTGATTTTTATTGTTTGTGCAATTCGTAAGAGTAACTTACATACTATGTAAGTTCTGAGGTAACTCGAATTTGTTTTAATTTGATTTATTTATTTTCTTCCATCTTATTTCTTTGCTTTTGATATGTTATGTATTTTTTTAAGTACTGTAATATCTCAATATGATTATTGTTTTTTTTTTACCTTATCTCCTTGTTACGTGCATTTTGTACCTTTGTACTCATAATTATTAAATGCTTAAATGCTATAATTACCTCCAGATAAGAACTTTTCATGAAATCTTTTCTTTCGTTTGCCTGTCTTTAGAAATAGAAGTAATAATATGGAAATAAATGGATTTTATCAGGAGGTTGAAAAAGGGTTATATTCTGTTTTTAGTAAATGCTTATTTCTACTTATTGGTGACTTTTTTTCACTTATTAATGGTAACTGCATGGAAAGAATAAAAAAAAAAAAAAATCAAGCATGCCTTGACAGACATAATTACTGAATTGCTTGGAACCAAATCAAGAACTTTGTATTCAAGCAATGTTCAGCAGAGTACATCAATAAAATGACTGATCTTTGACTTTAGATTGTTTTCAAATGCTTATGTTTGATTTTCAAGCCAAACGTTTTTCAATTAATTTTATTGTAAATGAGTGGCTATTCCTTTCCTCTAAGTTGCAAAAACAGAAATTTTGAATTTGAGTATTGCTAAATATGTCTTCCATGTAGTTATTTTCAGAACTTTAACTCCTTATAATCTGGTGTTTGCTGCTCAATTCCTCAAATTTATGTTTTATTTGGGGCAGTTAGGCAATTAGATTATATTCCAGGTTTGAATTTATCCGTTTACAATTATTGTTATGAATTACTGAATGAATTTGTTTATGATATTTCAACGATGCCTTAGAGATTACCAAACAAAAGGGAAACAAATAATCAATTTCTTAATTATAGATTCTAAATAGGCAGGTAGAGTATTTTATAGAAATAAATATCGAAAGGAACCTACCTACTGTTCTAATTTTAAAATGATTAGTTATGTAGATTCCAAAAATGATTCTATGATTCTATTCATTACAAGCTGCAATGGATGGCACAGGCCAAAAAGTAATTTTGTTTAGTGATATTTTGTATGTCTATGTCTTTAACAAAACAATTCATCATGACCTTAAACATTCTTTCTATTCATCAGAGATTTATTACAAAATTTCATTCGCTCTTTCCTGACCATTAATTTACCAGTTCTCATCTATTACACTCCCTGGCGACTTGAGGTGGCAATGGCCGCTAGAATTTCGTGGAAACTGTGGGAATCAATAATTAAATATTATTACTTTCGGAGTCATCATTACGTGATTCCTCCATCCATGTTTCTATTGTCTGATCATTTATTTGTTGATCTGTAGTTGTAAATTTTCAATACAAAAATTAAACTTCACATTGTCGAAAGTTACGTACTTCATGCAAGAGTTCTTGAAAATGGTATTAGCCGTTTAAAACGCAATCAACCTGATAATGACAGTGGCGCTAACGTGAACAAACTAGAGGGGGGGCTTAAAGTATCATATTAAGTTTAGAACCTAAAACTAAATAGTAACCAAACAGTAAAAATAGCAACTGCGCAATATGCTTAAGCTACAGCACAGCACTACATCAGCACTCAAACTTCTGCATCACAGAATCTAAGATGCCCAGAAGTAGAGGATGATAAGTCAAAATTAATATTGGTAGTTTTTGTTACTAAAAACTTCTTTTTTTTTTTTATTTGTTTCTTTCACCTCTAAAATAATTACAAGTATTTTTTACCAGAGTGCTTTACAGCTTCAGGTACCCTAAGTTGCATTAAAAGGAAAAATCCGAATTGATTAAATTAATCCAAACACTATATGTGTTAGAGGAAATAAAAAAATACCTTAGCAATAATCCTCTCGTTGAAACAGAAGAAAAAAACAGAAAAGAGTAATTCCAGAAGAAATGCTGCAAAAAGACACATAAATAAAGAAGGGCTAAGCAGTAAAAGAATAAATCAGTTAGAAAGAAAACAAAGAGAGGTCCATTTCAACAATAGCGAAGAGTTGTGTTTAATAATTGTTAATTTAATTTAATTGCAATAATTTATTACCCAATTATTTTTTTTATTGCCCATTGATTTTGGTGACAGATTCATTAATCCAGAGGGAAGAAAGAAAAATGCCAATTTCAGTCATTAATTAATTCAGTCATTTAGTAATTCAGTAATGACTGAAATTGGCTTTTTTCTTTCTTCCTTCTGGATTATTTTTTTAGTCTGTGCTTTAACAAAAAATAATTATTTGCCACAGGACAGGGCCCGCAAAGGTATGATGTATTTGGTACTTGGTTCGATTCTCGTTTTGCCTAGGATTTTATTTACTGGTTAATAAAACGAATTTATTGAAAAGTATTTTTGCTAATCGCCTCCGTCCACGACACGTAATTTGGTAATTGGACGTAAAGTCCCCCTGAAGAGATAGGCAGTATTTTACTTTTACAAATTAATATTACAACAAAAGAAAAACGTTAAATTGTAGAATATGTTTGCGAGGATTCGGTCGATAAAACTACTTTTAATTTTTCGTCGTTTCGAAAAATTTCTTGTCTTCCACAGGCTATTGTGTGAGCTGGTTGTGACTTTCAATACTATGATAATTCAAGTATTAATTATGTAAATTAAAACTACTGCAAAAATGTTAATGTTAAAATGTTCTCCGATGGCCTACTTCAAGAATTATTGTAACCATTATCACAATTTATATTTCCTTCAATTAAAGAAGAAGAAAAAAAGATTTATTTTTTTTTACTACGAAAATCAAATTAAAATATCAAAATTCAGATTAGCATCATTTAGAAGAAATTTTATTGTTTTAAAGTATTGTTTGTACTTGGAATTATGAATTAGTTTTTTTATGATCAGTACAAAAAATATTTCAAACATCTTCATAATTCCTCTTTTATGTCTTTCAAATATCTCTCCTTGATTCTGGCAAACTATTTAATTAATTAAGAATTATAAATAAGCAATAAAAGAATGTATCTTAATTTATCTCGTTTGTGCGTTGTTATGGTTTAACACTGTTTGATTAAAACTAAAAAAGGACAAACCTGATTTAATTAATTTTTGCTTTTGTTATTATTGCATTCTCGGTTCGTTTAATTAGGAAAACAAACCAATTTATTTATTTTTTGTAGTAGAAGAAGGAAGCATTGCTGAAAACTCAGGTTTGAAATTTTCTCTTCCTAGAAGCTTCTTGCAGCTATTGAAGTGTTTTCTGTAGCGAGAGTATACTGTCTGGAGGCCGGCAGTAAAGGTCCCTCAGTTGTTGATACGCCTTATTATAAAAAAATCTGGTTGAACAATCACTCGATTTACCTTTTTACTGTTCTCATAGTTCTAATTCATTAAAATTCTTAATATTCGAAACTTAATATTATTATTTGACCCTTTTTTATTCTCACCAACATTATAGTTTGTAAAAGCGTACATTAATATTTAAAATGTAACTTAACTGAGTATCCAACTTCAGCCACGAAGTTTTAAAGAATAATTTAAAAACTATTTTCAAGGAAGTAAACTATAGGGGACTCAAAATAAAAAAATCTGCCCAGTTACAGTACCTTCTTTTACTACACTAGAGTCAGTGAAAGTAATAACTGAGTTCAAGAAGTATTCAAAAACATACAAAATAATGCCAAACTTACAAGTACTTTTGTGCAAAAATTGTTAAGTGTTCAGAGCTTGAAGAGGAAGTAAAATTTTCTCTATTTTGAAACGTGTTATGAGCTCTTTAACCAGGTTGGATACTGAAGAAGAATCAGAACTATGCTATAATAATGATAGGGGCTAATGTCCAGTGCAGTCCAAGCACCCGCCACTAATAATGAGCGTTTATTTTAAAGAAATTCCCAAACAGAAAAACATGTACTCTTTCCAATTGCTACAGTCTGCTGCATAATGGACAATCAGCGTTTCAAACATGAAATAATCACATTCTATAAGAACACCCTAAGATCGTATAATAATAAATAAGTAAAAAAAAAGGTATAATAATGGTACAAATAATAATAAGGAAAAATAAAATCTAAATAATAACTTAATTGCTAAAACTTATTAAACTTAAACGCAAAAAGAGGAAAAATTAAATAAAAAGATAAATAAATTCCTCTCGAAAGTCATTATTCATAATTGGATGCAATCAATAGAAACTACAGGCGTTTTTCTTCCAGATGATAACAATAATTTTTAATTTTTTTCTGTATAAAAAAAATCAATCAAATCTAAAGAGAAAGGGTTTTCCCGGCTGTAAGAATTATTATTGCAGAATTATTAATTCTTTTAATGGCTGTAGAATGGGGCATCTCCTTTGTAATGTTTGTAATGGTGTTCAATATCTTCTATCTAATTTAGAATACATGAGCACACAGTCTAGTCTACAGTTTTGGCGCGCAGAACGCTGAAGTTCAAATTTAGCAGTGACCCAGTGCTATTGAAACATAACTAAATAAATAAGTAATAAATGCATTACTTTTTCATTTTAAAGCTATTCTTTCATTTAGGATGTAACACAATCACTTTATATGAATATTTCCAGGAATACATTTATGTTATGTAAAATAATTTTGGCAACGTAATCTTATTGAGCTATAAAATAGTAATCGACTGTCATAGATAATTAATAATTACTTTGAGCTGAAGCTGTAGGAAAGTGGCAAATAAGGTTTATGAAGTTAATCTAAGGAACAGAAAACTGGGTACAGTTTTTTAAAAAGATCTAGTAGCAATTATTTGTGCTGAGATTATTAGAACATAGATAATCAATTTCAGTGTCGCAACTTTCTCAGACTTTCAGGCAGCTTTTTTGTCTATCAAGACTCGTTTTTCTCTCGCCGTCCATCTCTTCCTAACAAACTTTCGACTACAATTGACTGTAAGGTTTCACGTCTCACAATATTTATGTTTATCATTACATTCAAGCTTTTGGAGGTCATAGTACATTAGCACTACATCATCTACATGCATAAGACATGTGTATTTGTTTATTAATTTAAGGCGCAACAACGTCTGAGGTCATTGGCGCCCAGAGCTTTTATTTAGTACACTGCCAGCATCACAGACAATACTAACTATCACCGGGCAGTGGAGAGGCCCCTAGAAAGAGAAAATCTAAGCAACAGGAGCCGGGTTAAATCCGGGACCTCCACGTGGGAAATCAATACTCTAACTACTCAGCTAATTTCTCCCAGTTAGTGTAGAGAAATTTATTTTAAGTAAGATTCCGTTTCACAATTTATTTATCTTTTTTATAAGTTGTGCAATAAATAAATACATGAAGGACTAATGAACAATACATTGTAACCTCTTCGTTATAATAGTACGGGGGAAAGCTTAAGATGTGAAGGATACAGAATGCAGCGAAAAGGAAGGAAAAACCTGCAGCTGGTTTAGAAAGTGAGAGAAGGATGTGTTTTATTCTTTTGTGTCTTATGTATGTGTTTTGTGGGAATAGAAGGATCGTAGGAGGCTATGTCGCGGCAGAGTGGATTTGAATGACAGTCTAGAATGTAAAGGAGTTTCAGATTTAGGATTACGGAGTGTGCAGGGATTATGGACGCAGTCTCGTGCAGTGTGTCAATTTTAGTGCGTCGAGGAAAGTCTGCGAAATTTGTCCTGTGTTGTCTGGAGTTTCTTGATGTTACTACAACAAATCAGGCTCCACCCGGAGCAGGTGTAGAGTAACATCACGTTAATCATTTGTAGAGGAGGAGTTTGTTGGGCACAGTCATTTTCGAGTCACGTGAGCCATTTCACGCTAAATTTGTTGACTTTTACGGTTAATCCAACTAGTTATTCAACTTATGATGATGGATGAAAGTCCGAAACCAGTCAGTTATACAAAAAAGAAGGTGATAAGGCGAGATTATTATTGAATTTCGTTATAAATATTGCGAACTTTTTGAATCGTAAATAAGGGTTCCTAATTTTAATCATCATTCATACAAAATATTTTAAATAAACCAAATTGAGGATGACGCGAGATGTTTGATGTTTGGGCTCTCGAATTTATCATTGGATGTGATATTTTGTAATAATAGATAATTCTTTGATAGTGATTCTCCTTCAACTTTGCCCAAATCCAATTCTGGGGGATAAACAAAATCAAAAAGCAGTCCTCACTACTTAATCCTCAAATAATTATTGCAATCTTAAGTGGAAATTTGTCTTCTAACATGATAAATTTTCTTCGTCGAAGCATGCTTGTTTTTCTTCTGCCTGACCGGTTTTGCAGTTTCATTTACTTTTAGAAATTAGTGCTTTAGGTTTGACAGAAATTCCACTTATAAACTTGCCTAATGGGTAGGTATGTAGATGCAATGTAACTAGATGGTGTTGCCAGATTTGGCGATACATGACAGTTGCTGGTAGTCGGGAAAGATCTGAAATCTGCTAGAATGGGGAGAAAACGTACCAAGGGGTGAAATCTTTTATTTTGTTCAGCACTGCGCGTCCAAACATGTACTCAGTGTTGTTTTACTGAACTACTGATCGGTAGGTCACAGCATTATATTCAGTTATTGTAATTTTACTTACTACTTTTTACTTACTAATATTTAAAATACAGGCCAAACTAATAGGGCCTCTAACTTCATATGTTTTTACTCCTAGGGGACAATAGTCCCAGAATTATAAATTTATTTTCTATTTCTATTTCTACTTTTTAATTCATGAAGTACTAACTGAATCTAACTACATGTAGAGCAGCGCTTTCTGTTGATATAATCCTCTTTTTAATATGAGTAGGTACGAGGTATCATTTTTCGAGATTTCATACTTAAAAATTACATTAGCAATATTTGGTTTGTAAATATTGGATTGGGATATTTAAATTAATTGCAATTTTTCGTTTTTAAAATATTAAATTTTAATAGTTCATCTTAAACAATTGAATTTAGGGTGCTTAAAGAAAGAACGTTTAGTTAAGATCAAGAACGAAAATTGCACAAGATCGCAAAAAATGGCTTTTTGTTACTTACTTACCATTTAATCTTCTTAATTAACTAACATTAATTTTTTATTTATAAATGTTGGTGAAATAACAATGAATTAGAAATTCCAAAGTTCAAGTACTTTGAATTAAACTGGAATTTAATTCATTTCATTCTTGAAGGACATTGCTTACACTTGAACTAAAACTTTTGGAGGTCATTTGTTATTAAATAGTATGTAAAAAATCTATAGTGAAGACTCACACGACTTTCTCTTACTGTGTTTTGATGGAAACCCAACAATCGGAACTACCAATTTGTTGAGTGGATTATTCACTTTTTTTGGTGATAATTTCAATGATAGCTCAGATGATTTACTGTAAACGTTTTTTCATCATTGCAACAGTGTTGATTTACACAAATTTCCTACTAAGTACTATTTCAGTGTTATGTACGTCTGTGTGTATTATACAATATATTATAAAGAGGGTTAAATGTTTTGATAAAATTATGAATTTGTTGAAAATTCCTAAAGTACCGCATATGCAACATTAATGAATTGATTTTTCAATTAATTTCTGAGACTTTTTCAAAAGTGCATTCTTCAATTTCTATAACTTTGTGTGTAGAAAAAAAATTTTTATTAGTATAATTTTTTTGGGGGAAAATTTTTGGTGCATTTTAAGGTGTTTAAACTGTTCCTTTAAGTAACAACTCGAAAACTAATGAGGGTTCACACCAGATTTTTTGGTTAAAAATGATAAAAATAAAATCAATGACATCATTCAAATTATTTTGCTTTAATTAATTCTCATTTAGAATTTATTAGCTTTCACATTCAGATCGTTTTTATTTACAATATATTTTTTGATAAAATATATTAATATGTTTATTTCAGTTTGAATACTTTATTCAAAATTGTTCTTCTTATTTATCTTTATCATACTTTTTATTTAATCATTCACCTCTAACCGCTAGGCTACTTTTATTGATGAGCTCAAGCCTATAAACTCTATCATGCCTTGTCTTTTTATATAACCAGCTAATTTTTTATTTATCGAACTTTACCTGGAACTAAATTATATTGCGAGTGCTATTCTTTATTGAAGAAAAATATTTTATGAAATTTAACGGTCATAGGGTTTTTTGACATTTAATCAATCCTAAATATTATTATTGAATAAGTAATGAAATAAAAATATGTTAATGACATTACTTTTAATTATTCCAAAAGTGCAATCGATTTTTTATTTAATGTTTCTATACCTTCTGGAAAGAAAAGTACTTAGAAAGACCCAGAAGCGGTGAAAGAGACCAATTCTCTTCAGAAAGTACTTCTAATTGCCCTCTGATACCCAACTTTTTTTTCCTGCAAGTTTTAATTAAATAGACCGTATGGTTGGACTCTTCAAGCTATGATATCAAGGTTTTTCTTTTTCGATTCATGGTATCACTTTAATGTCCAGATGAACAATAAGGAAATTAGGAACAGTTCTTTTTGGATTGCTACCTTGGCTGGGTCAGAGTGGCTACCCTTCCACTAGCAAAAGATATGTGACATCTTTATTCATGACCAGTTATTCTTCCTCATCTTAGAATACTAATTATTGCCCTCGATCTTCTTCATTGACCTTACTGATACCATATACTGGGAGGTCAGAATACAGATTTTTTTTTTATGAATGGATTTCCTATTGTTTTATTATCAGGTATATGTTCTTATTATCACTTCAGTACCAGTCAAAAAAGCCTCGTATCAGTACTAACCTATAAAGAGATTGAGAATTGAGAGATGATCAATGATGAGAACTAAAATAGATGATTCAATATGCTTGCATGTCATAACGCTCTTAATTGCTGTTAAATTGATGCATCTATCATAGCATTTATGCAAATACTATTATCAAATGTATTTAGTTGTATACGTGTAACATTATAAGAATGAAAGTGACATACTAATTTCACTTGCTGTGTTTCACATCCTCTAATTTATAAATGTTATTCATACTTGTATTAATGGTCCGATGGTGGAACTCAGACCTAATATCAAATTTAAACTTTCTACGATTATTTTTTTTTAGTTATGCTCACGAACTTACAAACACACACAAACCAAGTTGTATAGAAATTTCAGTTTTGGACTCATGGGACCCCAAAGCAAATATTTCCAGTGAAATCTCGAAATAAAATTGTAACCTGATAGCAATAATTCCTCCTACCTAACATTTATAGACGTAATAAAAAGCATTCTATTTATATATAAGTTCAGTTTAAATTTTAAAAATAATGGTTACATAAAATATTAGATATTATTATTTCATACACAAAATATTGTTTTTCTCTTTACTGTTTTCATTAAAATGTGTCAGTATTAATATTTATCCTTGGCGTTGAAATAAAAAAAAAACCTTCATTTTGTTTTAATTTTTTTATTGTATTTGATGCTTTTAGAATTCCATTAATTACTTTTAAAATTCCATTTTTCTCGACTATTACCCAAGTACTGATCTTGGTGTACGAGTATATGAAAACAATTTTGGAATAATTAATTATAATATAGTAATGTTTTTACAATAATGACTCGTGAAAAAAATGAGTAGGTAAAGTCTATCTACTTATGCAGGCGTTGAGTGGATCAACAAACTTTTAAGACGGAATCTAGCTGCCACGGGGAAACGCTCATAACAATTTTATTGTTTGGTTTAAGGTGACTCACGATACAAAACCACCATTATTGTCATTCCTCTTGCAATACCTGATTTTGAATACTACTATTACTGAATTGAAATCAAATTAATTGATCGGCACTTGAATATTGCGAACCAAACAATGAGCTAAGTACTAAGGATTATTTGGGAAAAGAAAGGTCCATGCGTTAATTTCGAGTAAGACGTAAGATGACCCATCATCCCCATAAAATAAAAAAATACTTATTTTTAAACTACTGAGGTGCTTCATCATTGCACTCAATAAGACTCAACTAAAAAAAAAAGTTAGGACCCTTTTTAGAGCATTACCGGCTCCTGAGAAGTGTTCCTTTTTAACAGCGTACTCTTGTACATTATCAAAATATTTAAGTACATATATTTAAAAAAAAAACTCAAAAAAAAGAAAAAAAATCAGTTGAAAGAATAAAAAATGAATCAGCATTCTGATTTGAAGCAATTCATTAACAACAAGGGAAAGGAGGAGGCCAAGACCCACATCATTGAGTTGTAGAGCCAGGAAAGAAGATGAAGAAGAAGACATTAACAACATAATTTAAAGTCATTGTCCAGATTCTTAACTGAGTATTAAAACTGTCCGGTAGGACAGTTGTATAAGGGTTGACCATCAAAAACTGCACGAAAAAGCGTAACGTTGAAAAACACCCAACTTTGACAATTTTTTTCTCTTTTTCTATAAAAGATAAAATTCCCAAATTTTCTTTAAATCTTACTCCAAACCCTCCTTTATAACTGTAATTTTTTTGCAACCACCCAGATCTAATAGGTTTCGAGAAAAAAGTTGCCGAAAATGAGCAAAAACGGCTTTTTCAAAAAATGTTCTTGTTCTTCTTGTTCTTCTTGTTGTTACCTTTTTTGTAAACAACGTAGCGCCTAAACGCGTGAACCGATTTTCATGAATGAGGTGTCATTCGATTCAATATTTTATGTAGATGTGCCTTTTGGGGGTCCCGACGCTGTACATCGAATGGGAGAGGAGTTAACCCCCTTTATGTAAGGCCCCCTCCAAAATTATTATTACTAATTACTCTGTAAATCTTGGCCCGATTTTGATAAAATTTGGTAGGATGATAGGGTTAGGGCTCCCCTACGTAACATTAAAGCGGCGATCAGCTCTTACACTTGTTAAGGGGATGTATAGCAATCGTTTCAAATTATCGACACGTGAACCGATTTTTAAAAATGAAGTGTCATTCGAATCGAAATTTTATACAGATCTGCACTTTAAAAGTCTCGACGGTATGCCTCATAAGGAGGGGAGTTTGCCCCACCCAAATAAGGCCCTTTCTAAAACTATTATTACCAATATTTCTATAACGCTTAGTCCGATTTTGATAAAATTTAGCACGAAGAAGTGATTAAAGCTCCTCTACGTGGCTGTGAAGTGCCATCATGCTCTTACACCTACTAAGAGGAAGTACTGCAATCGTTAAAATTATCAATGAGTGAACCGATTTACATCAATGAATTGTCGTTCGATTCAAAATCTTTGCCTTTTAGGGAGAATCACTGTAATCGCAGTTTATTTTTCTTGTTCCAATTAAAAGGAAGTACTGAAATCGCAGTTTAATTTTGCTATTTACATACAAATACCTTCCTATTTTATTCAAAACGCTTTCTAAAAAAAATTTGTTATTGAGGATGGTTTGGGGACCGCAACTATAATCATTCTTTAAAAAGATCTCTCCAGTGGTAGTTTCGGTTCCGACTTAACACCTTATCAGGTTATAATAATAGAATTTCTTATTCTAAATTTTAAAAAAATCTGTAAAGCAGATATGTAACTTTGTAAAATAGACAAAAAGGAAAATCTATCCAAAAGGTACAAAAATCTCCTTAACAAAAACTTACAGTTTAAAATGTTAAGTATAAGGGTTGATTAAACGCCAAAAGGTACACAAATCAGCAAGTACCCAACATTTCATGAATACTTCATTGATATTATTTAAGTAATTTTACTGCATTAATTTTCATTAATATTTCTTAGAATTTATTAGATGTCACAGACCCTTATGCTGGCCAGTTCATTCATAATATTTTTTTGTTATAATTATGATTAAATGTATATTATATCTTCGTTATTTAATAGGTACTTTATTTTAACTCTATTCCAAATTATTCTTCTGATTTATCTTTAATATGCCCTTTTTTCTGAGTAGTCATATATGCATGCATGTTGAAGTGGAAAAAGACAAAGTTAGAGTCGACTATTGTTTAAATTTGAATCACGGAGGATATAAAACAATGTTTCAGTCTTGAATTCGTCTTACCAAAATATTCGTGAGCACAAATAACACACAGTTAATAACAAGTAGAGTATTCAACAATAATTATTCATTTCTCAATAATTTAATTTAGTCCCCCTAATTTTACTTATAGTAAAATACTGGAATAATTAGCTGTCCTAAAAAATATGTATATTTTATTTATTTTATATTACATATATACAACATTGTGGGAAGAACTCCTAGATTGAGAATGTAATTGAAGAAAACTATATTATTTGCGATAAAGCCAGATTATTTATTACTTATTTTTACAAACGTTTGACTACTACATAAAATAACAATTACTTTAATCGAAGAATGAACTTAAACCGACGATTTTTATTTAAAAATAAATAAATAAAATAAAATCATTGATGAATGTTGGTTTAAGCAATTTTTAAAAAAGTTTTTGAATTTTTTAGCCTCATAATTTTTTTAATTTTTTTTTATAACGTTTTTCTTTTTAACCTTTAATTAATACTTTGATTATTATAGATAAATAGATATTATAGTCAATCTACAGTGCTACTTGAACAAATATTTGTAGATGAAAGTGGCCAGCATAAGGGTCTGTGACATCTAATAAATTCTAAGAAATATTAATGAAAATTAATGCAGTAAAATTACTTAAATAATATCAATGAAGTATTCATGAAATGTTGGGTACTGCTGATTTGTGTACCTTTTGGCGTTTAATCAACCCTTATACTTAACATTTTAAACTGTAAGTTTTTGTTAAGGATTTAATAAGCTACAATGAAAACTTTTAAAAATTTTACATTTTAATTCAGTATCAGTACAGAGTATACTCGTAGAGTATTCAATATCAGGTACTGCAAGAGGAATAACAATGGTGGTGTTGCATCGGGAGTATTACCCTGCACATTACGCGCATCATCAACAAAAAAATGTTTGCAACATCACATTGAGGAAACACCTCATTCCCTTTCTTTTGATCTACAGAAAATAGTGCGGCATATTTGTTGAATGCGAACATTTATCTCCAAAATGAAGCAATAGGTATAAAGGTGGCTCAATGGCGAAATAAATGGTAATCCATGTACGAGATATTTCCGGGAAAAATAACTCTTAGTTTCCGTGAAAATCCAATTTAGAGAAACTAAATTATTATTTTTGCAAAATGGAGGGGGAGTTTCGGAGTACTGTGGCGGACAGCCAGCATTTCAAAAAAATTTGCAAATTATTCTTCGGATTAAAAAGTGACAGTGCATAGAATTTGCAAAGTTTAAAGGGAAACAATTTTAACGAGAATTTATATCTTATATTTATTGGGTGAAATTTCAATATTTATTTAGATGCTTTGTTGGAAGAAATTTGTCAATTTTAACTGGAGAATATTTTCAATAAAAGAATTTATGTTGAATATTATGTCCGAAAAGTATTGAAAAAAACAAATGTTGAGATTTTTTGACTTTTGGTTTTCAACCAATCTTATAACAACAAGTGAGTTATTGTTTGTTTTTTAACCATAACTAACTTATGAGTAAATCGATTGCATAATATCACACTATTTTAACTTAAAAATTTAAACTATCTATCCAGGGGGAGTTTTGGCATTGAAAGTGTTCATGATAACAATAATGATAATGTTAAACATGTTTCCTTTACATTCTTATATTCTTTCAGTGTTATTTTGTCGTTAAATATTTTCAATTCTGGATATTCTATCGTTTGTGTTAAATCCAAGTAACGTACATTACTGGTTTTGAGCAATAATTTTATAAATTTTGTTTGATATTATCGGGAGTGCAAAAGGTATGGACAAAATATTTAGGGGTTTTCCTTTAATAATAATCTATGTTTTACTTATTTCAACATTTAAGAAATTATTTCGCCAGGTATTAATTACTAATAATAATAATAATAATAATGAGGGGAGGGATTAGCTATGAGGTTAGCATACTGGACTCCCACGCGGAGGTCCCGGGTTCGAATCCAGCAGCTGACCCGTAGATTTTCTCTTCCTAGGAGCTTCTTACAGCTCACTGTCCGGTGATGGACAGTGTTGTCTGTAACGAGAGAACACTGTCCGGAGGCCGGCAGTGCACTGAAAAAAGCTCCGGGCGCTAATGACCTCAGCTGTTGATGCGCCAAAAAAAAAAAAAAAAAAAAAAAATAATGTTTTATTTGAACAAAGAAAACAAAATGTACTTACATACTCTTTCTATAAACATCAATGACATGGTACATTACCGTCTGATAGAGTCTCATTTAAACAAAAATTATAAACTTTATAAAGTTTTTATTAAATATTTATTATAATAAATATTTAATGAATATGAAAGTGATAAAAAAATAAAACTATATTTATATAAGATTTCTAGTTTTTCGTGTAACTGTAGAAATTTGGTAATAATAATTAAAGTAGGAGAACAAAATATATAAAATTAATAGTTTAATTCGTTAACTAAATACCACCTATTACGCAGAGCATTTTTAACAAAATTAATTAGAGCTTTCCAACCACTACCATTTAATAAGCATTGAACTTCCTCTTTACGTGCTTTTTACCGTATCGAATCCTGAACTCTCTCATAATGAGGCATTCAGCGAAGAAATGAAAAGTACTTTCTATTGACCTGAGGTTGCACATTGAAAACAAATAATTAGGAGTGGTCCATGGATTATAATTTCCGTTTGCACTTTAAATATTATTTGCTTAGAAGGATGATCAATATTCAGTTCCATGTAATTTAGAGGCGTTTATAAAGTTCATGGAAATTGGCATTTCTAACGAGAAATTAAAATTCAGACCTCTCAGCTGATTTTATCTTATATAATGGTTATCATTTGCTGTTCCCAGTTAGGATTACGTATATGCTCGGTCTAGTACATGAAACCATGTAACTCAGACAAATGTAACCAATCTTGAAACCAGAAGCATTGCTTTTTAACGACCTGCTTCGCCAGCATGTGAGTTAATCTACTGTCTGGGGGTTCAGCAAAAATCTTAAGAATACATGAGAAGTGTGTTTTCATTGTGAAAGTAAAAGGAAGCAAGGTTACCTAAGCAGTTGGGACAGAAGACACACCAACCTTTAATGTTAAAAATTAAAAAATATTTATAAATGTTACATAAGCATAACCTCTGAAGTTAACTTAGCCCCTAGATCTAAAGCATGGCAAAAAATTAAGACTGAAATTGCCAATAATCTTTCTTCCTTCAAAAAATAATGATTGTTATATTATCATCAGAGATTAGTTTTGTTCACATAAATTTTCGAGTGGGTTACAAAAATTAAAATATTAAAAGTGTAATTACTGAATTATCTAACTCATTAATTTACAGAGTTTGTCAAAAGTGATTTATATCGAAATGAGTTTTATTTTTATTTAACTAGGTAGTAGCTACATTGTGCCTAGCCAAACCTTGTAGCACTAATAGTTTTATTTTATTAAAGTGAGTATTGGGCTAAGAAAAGATTCACAATTAAAGAAAAATTACAAAGACGACTTGATTATTTGGGTGTTCTCTTCTCGAAGTCGGGCCTCTTTATTGGGGCAGCAAGGCAGGCAATCTCAAAGGCTCGTATGGCGGCGGGTTCGGTTTTGAACATTTGTTTGAAATCTAGGCTCTCCTCCTGGGCCTCTAAGAAGAGACTTAATGAAGCTTTAATCTCTAGCGTGCTGCTTTATGGAGTTCAAATATGGGGTCTCCGATATATTAATGAATTAGAAAAAGAATCGCTATATTTGTACAAGCGGCATTTTCAACTTACAAAAAGTACCCCGAATTATATGATTCGTTCGGAAACGGGACAACTACATATAACTTACAGAATCTTGAAGCTAAGTCTAAATTGGTTGTTGAATATTTTGGAAATGAGCGATCAAAGATTACCCAGAATATGTTACCGGAAGTTATTGAGTATTTCGTTGTTTAGCTCAGACTCGCGATTCAACTGGGCAGCGCAGTTAAAAGATCTCCTGCAACCAATTAACCGATCTGGTATAGTATACATTGAAGATGCCTTTAATTTAAAAAAGAAAATCCCAGAAATTTTAAAGTTGTACCGAGAGTATTTAACTAATTTGGATAATACAAGTATTCAACAGTCAAGGTATAATAGCTACTATGTAAATGTTTTTAACCCCTCAAGTGAAACACAGTTGTACCTAACTTACAAAATGCCGTTTAATTATAGCAAATTATTATTCCAACTTAGGACAAGTGGAAAATACTCGATAAAGTTAACCCATGATAGATTAATAAGCAAAATAGATCCTCAGTTGGATTGTGGGTTATGTGGGTTACAAAAGAAAGAGGACCTGGTGCATATTCTTGTTGAATGCCCATTTTACAAACCTATTAGAGAGTATTATTACCATTCTGATAACGTAGGGGAACATATTGAAAAATTGTTGAACCCAGACACTGTTGATTCAGCTCAGGTTTTGTATAAATATGTGACATCCATTTTGAAATTAAGGCATTTTCTTTCAATATAAATATGAATGGTTGTATAAAAACTTATATGTAACTTTGGCCTGCATAGGATAATTCATTTATTAATTCTGTAATTATTAATTCTGTATTTGTAATTTTTGATTTTTGGTCTGTTTATAATTGTCTGCGATTAATCTGTATCTTAACACCACCATGCTCCTTTGTATGGGGACTACCCCAATAACAAATAAAAATTGAATTGAATTGAATTGATTAGTTTTGTTCACATAAATTTTCGAGTGGGTTACAAAAATTAAAATATTAAAAGTGTAATTACTGAATTATCTAACTCATTAATTTACAGAGTTTGTCAAAAGTGATTTATATCGAAATGAGTTTTATTTTTATTTAACTAGGTAGTAGCTACATTGTGCCTAGCCAAACCTTGTAGCACTAATAGTTTTATTTTATTAAAGTGAGTATTGGGCTAAGAAAAGATTCACAATTAAAGAAAAATTACAAAGACGACTCTTATAAAGCTGTAGACACTGTTAAATACTAAGTCAATCTGTAGATCTGTAAGTAATTTGATTTGTGGCTTTAATCGGCTTTCATCATACAGTTTGCAAAATACTAAAATGACTGGAGGGTTTAAATAAAATCGTTGGAACCATTTTTAAGAAAGGTACAAAAAATGAAAAATCCGTTCAGTTAATTTAATCCTTACTAATATTATATAAGCGATTAGATTCTTTTACTGAAGCATCATCTATGTATATTTATGTGATTAAAATGCGATATTTTCCAGTTCTTACCCTTTAAAAATTGGATCTCCCCTTTTTTAATAAATCTTTACTTACTATTTAATCCAGAATTCCTGCAGATTGGGACATTCTTTTATTGAATAATGAATTACGTCTTCTATCTTCCTCCTGTTACATAACGAACACAGATCTCTGGGCAGGAAAAAAATAAAGGACCAAATGGTCACTGAACATAAGAGTAAATATAGATCTCATAAAATTAAGGTTATAACAGTCCTTCGAGTATTGATTTGTTTCTAAATTCCTCTTCAGATCTTTATACAAGCAGTGAAAGTAAGAATTTCGGCCCATATTATTTGCAGTTTCCATATAATTAAATTCTAAGAGTTTTTAAATCTTTTCCTTGTTATTCTCTGATAAACCCCCACGACTGTGCACATAACAAAATAATTGAACTCATTACTTCATTAAACACCTCAAACTTTCAAGAAATTCGTCTCTATTGTTCTTTAAAAAAATTATTAGAAGGTGGAACTAAGTCAAATTTAGCGAAGCTTATTTAATGACTATCATAAACTTAAACTAACTGGTAAACATTCCGCATGTAGATCCTTCCTACAACAAGGTCTTGCAGGTCGTTTAGAAAAATAGTAAAAAAATGAAGTGAGGGTAAACATCCTAAGATCGACTTAAGTCTGGAAAGATGTGGTCAAGCCATTACTAATCCACACTGCAAACTGGATACAATATTATAAACCCTTGAGTACCTCAATAATCTAAGTAATAATAACGATTATGAGATGGTCGAATGATATTTAATTAGTGAAATATTTGTTTCTCAACTCTTTCACCCATCTCTTGCAAGTAGAGCTCAATGTACGTATTTGTACAACGAAATTGATGTTGCAGGTTTTCGTCCGTTAAGTTCGAGCATGATTTATGTTTGGTAAATTTCATTTTCGAAAAAACGAGTCGAAGGTGAAATTAGATCTAAATGCGTTCATAACTTTTTGTGCCAGATTTCTCAAATTAGGAAATTTTTCTTTTGCGACATAGGTGTTATAAAAAACTATTTTAGATTCGAATGTTTCAAAAATGTGTTCATTAATACATTGTAAGCCTATCAGTTCCTTTTGAGGATTATTTGCAAAATTAGGATGAATATCGTGGGGCATAGAATTATTCAAGGTGGGCCATCCCTAGTTTACAACAATAGACTATAATTGTCCCGATTTTCGGAGATATTTTACCAATAGGACAGAAGATACAGCAATTACTTGTTACTTGATCAACTTAGGCATTCAAGATGCCAATTCTACTTTAATTGGAACCATTGAGATGTGTACGTGTATACATAAAAGTTAAGTAAAGTAATCGCCTATTTTTTTCAGACAGGGCTTAACGTCCATCTACCAATTACTTATTATAACAATTTTTTTTTTTTATCATTAAAATTAACTAAATTGATTTTGTCTTTGTTAGATCTTTGAAAGAATCGGTTATTGTTACGTTGCTTTAATAACATTTAAAGCCCATTTCCATGTAATCGTCACCAATTTATATTGTGAAAGAAAGGGAACTCTAATCACTGGGGTTAGTCTTCTACAATCGCCTGTCCTTCAATAAACAGGCAGGAAGAAGACTATCTTCTAGTCAAATAACTAAACACTTGAATATTACCTTATCCATTTCATTATTTAAACATTTTTAATACTTTGAACAATTCTGTCACAGTTACAATAAGTATTCGATGTTTAAATAATAACTAATTGCTAATGCTACTATCCATCGCTTAAAGGCACATATTATGTATTACGTTTTATTTACATTATATAAATATAATCTATTCGAAACGTAATAACAAATATTTAAGACATTTTAAGCAATATTTCGGTACTTAATTTTAATTAATTGCGCTCTTTTTTGACCTAGTTGTTCTTATATATAATTTTAACTTCATATATATAATTTAATTTTTGATTAAAATGAATTGATAGTGAAACATTGCAGAAATAAATTTGACCCTAAGAAATAGATTTACTAAAAGAAAGAATGAGAAATTTTAGAAAAAATTTTCTTACATTTTTCTTTAAATAAATAATATGGATAAAGCCCTAATTTAAGTGCTGTGTGTTGAATTTTATTAACGATCCAAATTTTAAAATATTAATATCAATAAAATAATAATCAGAAATATGAACGAAAACATTATTTGAAATGTTATGCATTTAAACTGCGTGGGAAGGCGACAGATTATACAGTTGATCTCCAGTGCTCTAGGTACTCACAGCTCTCTTTAATACTGTCTTGGATATTGTTTCGCCAAATATTAATATAAATGAATATAATGTTCAGGATCTTGGCATATCAAGTTTCTAAATACTTTTATTTGTTTATTTGTTTATATTAAAATATTGAATTTGTTAAATTATAATGAGTACATCTGTATTTAAGTGGTTTTTAATAGTGTTTTTTATTTTATTATTTTTTTTTTTAGATTTTTCAACATTTTAAGAAAAAGTTAGAAATAAACAATGGATACTGACATAGTACTGAAAGAAATTGGTCATTTTGGAAAATATCAGATTTCTATATTTTTATTACTGTTACTAGGTGGAATATATACAACATTTCCTTCAATCAGTTATGTGTTCACAGGTGGAGACCTTGATTACCGGTAAACATTGTTTAAATATCTTAATATATCCTTTAATCAATTTAAATACTACAAAAACTTATTATTATAGGTGTTACATAGAACAATGTGATGGAAATAATACCTCACTTGAAAATAAAACTTGGCTTGAATATGCGGTTCCGTTTAGCAACCAAAAACCAAGTAAATGTTATAGATATCTTCCAATTAATATTACTGTAGCCAATGAATACGATTTAGAAACATGCCGAGAGGATATGTTTTTAAAAAATATGACTGAAAGATGTAACCATTTTGTTTATAGTACAGCGGAAAGAACAATACTTTCTGATGTAAGTGCAATAAATACATAAGTACTGAGTCTTTTCTTCATTATTAATAAAAAAAATTATTTTAGTTTAATTTGCAATGTAAAGAAAATGATTGGAAAAGAGCTGCAGTTGGTACGGCTAATAACATTGGTCAGTTTATTGGAATGCCATTAACAGGTCTCTACTCAGACAGGTAATGAAATTATTTGTAATTAATACAAGTATAAGCTTTGATGTTGATTGTTTAGTTATTTAAATCAACATGGCCGGACATCCTCCCCTCTCCTTTGTAACTTGCTACTTCTTTTAGTGATTGGTCCTGATTCATGGTCAGGGATCTTTTTGCTCTTTACTGGACAAGTCAGCTCCCTTATAAAATTAATTTAATACATTTTATTTAGAAAAGATTTTGTTTATGCACACTTTGCAATGCACGTAATTGTATGAGGGACATGATTTATCCATGAATTCGGACAAGAATATTACTGATGGGTCCACTACTAGATAGATGAAAACAGAAACTGCTTAGAAGGCCTTCCTCTTTGGAAAGGATTTGAGCTTATATAAAGAGGACAAATAACTAGGCTTTTTATCAATAATTATGTTATTGGTTGCATGGAATGCAAAAATCTTATCTTTATCTTTTTATCTTATCTTTTTTTTACTTGGGGTATGTTTGCGCGAAGTAACCTTCCTAGACTTATTGTGCCATCCTTACTGTTTCTAGGTAAGACTCCTACTACAACCTCTTCTAGAATCTGAATTTTTGGAGAGCTCTCAAAATCTGGGAATTGGTGGGATATATATGCCATCTTCTCAGACATCTAAATCTTCATTGAGTGATAGCATTATAGTCATTTAGAAGGTTTATTGGAATTTCTTTTAACTCCAGACAGAATTTCTCTTCCTTTCTAAGCCCATTCTGGAAAATTCTGATTCTATTAATTGGGTTCAGCACAGTCGGTCATCTTATTTTCTTCCTCGCGAACATGCCCTGCCACACAAAATAAGAGATTAATTTCTCTGCCTAGGTATTCCCAGATCCTTTTCGATCTAACATCATTAATGGTGGGTATCTTCCAAAATATCTTCTAATTGCAATATTTCCAATCATGTTCCAAATGAAGGAACTTTCCCATTGCTTTCATTTCATTCTAGAAGTGGAAATTGTTTCTTGACCTAACTATTCCAGCCCCTCTACCAATCCGGGCTTCATGCGACCACATGTTCTTTAATTCAACAAGAGCGGATTCGTCTCCCCTATTCCTTTTTCCTTTCTCCGAAGAAAAGTTTTTGATGAAGCTGTATGTTCTGAACATTTCATCTCTAAGAGATTCTGAAGCTAGAATATAAGAATAACCTTTCTCTGAAGCCATTGCTAGTCCGGACTGTCCTAAAAGAATAGAATGTGAAGTCGTTATATCCTGGGTGAATGCAGCTAAGAAAAGGGCGAAGCTTACTTTTGATCTTACCGCACCGTTCTTTAGTTATATGTCTTGATTACTCATCTTTCTCCACCCATGGCTCGTGCTCCAATCGTGCTGCACATCTATTAGAATATCCACTCGACATGTAGAGAAAGACGAGTTTAAGACCTACTTTCAATAAACAATACTCAAAACACAATTTTCTATCTAGTACAACAAATCATTGTACAATTCTTTTCAAAAAAAAATTTTTTAAAAATCTTATTACCTAATACTTGAATGGGTTTAAAATAAAACAAAATTAAGAAATGCAAAATTTTTCTTTTTAGATTTGGAAGGAAGAATATGTTTACTGTCTCAATTCTACTTTCAACATTTATGGGAATATTCAGGTCTTACACGACTTCCTACGAAACTTTTATAATATTTGAGGTTCTTGATGCTCTAGTTACCAGTGGAAGTTACTGCGCTTGTTTTATTTTAGGTAAGTTCATTTTTTATGTAAGCGAGCATATTTCAGTTGCAAAAACTGGCCTATTTGAAAAAAAACAATACTTTGTTAAAGTTAAGAAGACGCTGATTTAATTACAAGAAAAGTTTTAATACCACACATAGAGCCTTTAAAGCTGGGCCTGCCAATACATGAAAAAGATTCTAGACGCTAATATAATTGCTGTATTGCTTTCACTTTCATGAGGTGTGTGTGGTGATGGGAGCATCTGTTGCGTTCTAAGCGTTTCGAATTATTTTGACGATTTATTTCTAAAGTCACATGTGCACCTATACAGAAAATGATGCATGATAATTATAGCGAGATTGAGAGCGATTCCTTGAATTGATCTAATTCATGCAATAATAACAGCTGTATGAACTCAGCTGCTTGTAGCTCAAAGAGGGATAATTTCTTTAGGTCATTAGTCATAGCAATAGGAAAAGAAGAGAAAAAAAAGTAAAATATTGCAAAAAGAGAGGGATTTTTAAAAAATTTTACTTACCCACTACGTTTATCGAGCTTTTCACTAAAATGTAATATGGAGTTCTTTTATAATTGATTAATGTTTACTTTTTTTTAGGAGTAGAAATTCTTGCACCAAATCGAAGAGTTTTAGGAAGTGTAGTTATTGCTAGTTTTTACACATATGGAGAAGTTATTCTTGGATTGGTTGCTTGGGCCTTGCAGGACTGGAGGCTTTATTTAAGGGCCCTTTATGCACCTGGGATTATATTTATTTTCTATATTTGGTAAAAAACTTTATTAATCTGTCTGTAATATAATTACAATTAGATGAACCCTTCTGAGATGTTCAGAGAAAGTGTGAAAACGGTAAAGAGAAATAGGGAACAAAAGGTTTACCAATAAGGTCTAAATCTTTATTGAAAGGCAAATTTAATTCTGATTGTCAGATGAGAATGTAAAGTTATGCCTACTTTTTCAGGCGGCTGTACGTTTTATTAAAGATAAGATTTTTTGGACGGAGGTGGATAGCTAATGTACATTACAGTAAAGTCTCTACAAATTAAATATAATTAGGCGCTAATGACTGAGGCAGTCAATGCGCAAAAAATAAATAAATAAATACATAAAATAAAACAACAGGTTATTGAACCCATAAATGCAGTCAAAATTAGTTTCAAGAAAAAACGCATAATTTCGATTGTTTTTTACATTCATTTTGCCATTTCCACCGAAAAATAATAATTATAAAATATATATTACCAAGAGCTTTTTAGCATACAGATTGTTTACTGAAATTTGGTCTCCTGCCGTAGTCAAAATCCATTCATTTGTTTTGGAAGGCCGCCTTCTGAGATGAAATAAATAAATAGAAGAATTGTTTACTGAAGTACTTTGGCTATCAGTCTTCATCAACTAACTTGGGCAAAAGTTAAATGGTCTAAATACAAGATTTAAAAATATATATATATATTGAATTAAAGGCCTCAGCCTGGATCAATGGCCCTTTCTCTAAAAAACATTCTGGATTGAACTTTTTAATGGCTAGAAGCCTACTCTGAAGTGTGCTACTAGCGTCTCAGAAATAAAGTTACAGAAGTGGGTTCAAGCTTACTCAAAGGATAATTAAATAATCCTGCCAGCTCCAAAAGGTTAAATGAGGGTTCATAATCTTAACGCAGAATAATGCAATATAAATATTTTCATTTTCGAAAAAAGGGAAATAGTAAGAAAGGTTTGTTCAAAAATGATTTTGCAAAACTTATTCATTCCTCATCTTGTCACTCTGCCCTTTCATAAAATAAATTTTGAGAGGAACAAACATCTTAGCGTTAAAACTCATGAATTCGACGATATTCTTGGATGTTTCTGAAGTTTTTTAATTTCACAAGGTATGTATTTTTTTTCATTATTATTATTAAAGAACCATTTGGATCTCACAATTATTTCGTTTCGTTTAGATTATCTTTTATTATTTATTATATTTTTACTTTTTCTTACTCTTAAGTTTAACGATTGTGTAGATTTAGAAATTGAGTTTTGAATTGAATTGTTGAGAAATGCATGTTTTGAGGTCTTTGATTTCCTCAACTTCATTATCCTTTACTAAGAAGTAAAGCACCAGAGACACGCTTTATAATGCGCATCACCACTTACACGATAGAGAATTTGTTTCGAGCGAGGCTTTTTCTCAGCAGTCTCAGTTTGTGAACGGTCATATTTCACGCGTCTCTAGATCTTTATCGTTAATCAAATCCACACTCTCCTTTGCCCTCAATGAAGATATCAAGCACGATCTAGCATCTCGCCTGTTCAAGAAAAGGTTTTTAGTCATAGTTACTCGAAGCTAGTTGGTTGTCTATCTATTAGTAGGTTACTTCTATATCCGGATACCTTGCCTGGAAAATGTGGAATATCGCAGGAATTCTCTATAGCAGAAATTTTGGATTTCTGAATTTGCTTAATATATATCTTAGTAGGTACGCATGTTAGATTCGTTCCAAAGAGCTCACAAAGAGGTGCATGGCAACGAAATACTAGTTCCCACCAATCAGGTAGAAAACAGCACCACTTTCTATAAAATCAGTAGTAATTGTTGTGCTATTGATACCCACCTGTTCCTTGCCCTTCCACCGGCGCATCGCATATTATCAAATCCACTTGTGGCATCCGAAGCATACTCCAATCGGCGGCATTGATCTAAAAGCTTATAACATAAAGGAAAATCCGTAATTTATATTCTACGACCTGATACACTATCTTGGTGAAGTGATATAGTAAAAATGTTGCCTCTCTGGGGAACATTAAAGCTACTTCCCAGGGATCGTTCATTCGCCTGAGCTGGCTTTGGTATTTTCACGATCTCCTTGAGGCAAGGATTACCACCGTACTATTGTCGTCATTTGCAGTTTCCTTCTTTAAACTACTGAATTATCATAAAACATTTGGTTATGATTTCATGTAAAAAGAAAAACGAATAATAACGACAAATTATTGAAATTATAAGTTGATAAATGATTGTTTATTCAAGGTTAATTCCTGAGTCAATTCGATGGTTAATAACAAATAAGAAATATTTGGAAGCCAAGAAAATAATTGAAAGAATAGCGGTTATAAATAATATATCTCTATCCCAAGAATTGAAAAAACAACTTGATAATTTAGAAAGCAAAGATGATAAGGTAAGTTAAGAATAAAACTAATTTTTTAGCAACTCATACATTATTGCAAATAATAATAGTATAGGACACTTTACATATAATAGCAAATGGTGAAGAGGTAATGGCTAAATAAAAGTCTTTTATTAGAACTGTGAATTATATCTTTTACAGAAATCCAAAAGTGCTCAAAGGCGGCCCAGTTTAGTTGAAAAGCATAAAGGAGTGTTTAAAGAGATTATCACCTCTAAAATAATGATCCTAAGAATTGCTAACTGCTCATTTTCTTGGTCAGTAAAACTTATTTAATATGCTTGTAACAATATTTTGAATTATTTTCATGTTTAGTGACATATAAAAACAAGATTGAAAATAATTACTTCCATCCTTAGAAAACTATTTTTTTTTTTTTTTTTTATTTTGGCCTCGAGCTAGCAAATCAGCCATTTACCTTCTTCTTTCGAAGCTTCTTTAGTACCTATATTGAATGTTTACAGAGTTAACTTGTTGTAGTATAAGGTTATCTTTAATTTTATCCGTCGTAGCAAGCATGTTTATTGTATCCCTGATCGGTTTCTGACTTTCATCCATTTTCAGAGAAAGTTTCATCAGTTTGGTGTAGAGCAAATGTAGTGCGAGACAGAAACATAAGTCGAAATCTCTCTCCAAATTTATCGGTTTTCCTTTGATGATGGTTGGTAGTCTGGAACAGGTCAGAGATAAAATAAATCTACGAGCTCTGACGGATAAAATTAAAGATATTATCCAGCATTGCGGGTCAAACCACATTTTCAACAATGACTAGATTAGTTTAAAACTGGATTATCTTTCAATTTTTTATCCTTTTATTGAAATTTACACCTGTACCTACAGGGACAATAAGTAAATGAGATAAATGTATATAAATAACGTGACAGACGTGAATGACGGTCATCCAGTGATGGCCGCCATTAGTCACCTAGTTGGTCACGGAGCCAACGGCGCTTCAGCAGTCTTCGAGGATTGGAGGGTAGCGTAGTTGAAGACAAGTTTGCAGCTAAAGGGTTGGGATGAAATGAGAGTTTTTGATGAAAATTTTTATATCGGATTTTGGCAAGTTCGGAGATGAGTGGAATTTGGAGATCTGTATATTTGTGTGGTTGCTAACATAGAATGGAGGGTCTACTATGCGGCGGAGTATTTTGGATTGGAGTGTTTGCAGTCTATTGATGTTTGATTTTTTAGCTGTACCGTAAAGTTCGAGTCCGTAAGTCCATATTGGTGTGAGAAGAGCTGTATAGAGTCGTCGTTTGTTCTGTAGTGAGAGTTTTGAGTCTGGATTATCTAGTCACTTTATCATATTATCATGTGTACATCATTGGTACATAGGCTAAAATAAAATTTTAACTTTCTAAACATGAAAGAATATCTAATAACTAACAATAAAACAGTCCAGTTATTGTTAAATAACCGTTAACTATAACAGCTGTTATAGTTAAAACAGTGAGAATCATTTGAGTAACAGAATTTTTCTGAAATCTATTTTTTAAAAGTGGCTTGACCCTTTCATTTGAAAGAAAGTCAATCAGTTTCTTTTTTTGCACAAAAACAAAAATCGCCAGAGATATGGCTATTAAAGTCCTCAGGATCAAAAGTCTATTTTGGTTCTAAAATGTGTCATGTACATAGCAGCACAATGCCCGTAATATTCGTAAATAAATATATTTAAAAATACTTGGGAGATTTCGAAATTGTCGATTATTACATAAATTAACCTAACATTTTGTTATCTAGATTGTTTCCATACAGATAGCTCAACAGCCTCTAATTTATTCATCTCTTCCATTCGATGCAATACTAGATACTTAGTTGTTAGTTCCTTGTTTACGCCAACAACGATATCTGAGGCTATTTGGCTTCTTTTTAGGACGTACATATTGTATCCATTAATTGAATACTGCTGAAGGTTTTCAGCGCAAGCATGTCAACGATACCGAACACATCAGATGGATACTTTCTCATAATGTTTTTATTCACAGCAAATTTTGCCGCTGAGAGTCCGCCAGCGTTCCAAAAAGTTATAATTATTCTAGTCATTTTTAATCCTTATATGGGCTGTTTGCTATTATTCTTGATATTAATAGGCTAGGCTGTGGCGTGCTTTGCAGATCGTTTAGCCGTGGAATATCTCATAAGTAGGTAATAATTCCACGTACCAGGGGGCACTACGTGGAAGCGATCTGACATCACCCCTTATTTATATTTTATTATTTTTTAATGAGAACTATTTTTTTTTTTTCATCAACCTCATTTTACTATTATTAGATAATCAACTTCAAGGAAGTATTTTAAATGACAGAAGCGTTAGAAGTGTAAATCAAATTCTTTACACCAAGCGAATTGATCAATCTCTGATGATGGCTTAAAATTCGACATCCTAACGAGCATAGAATGTTCCTTGGAAAAAGAGTTTATTAGCAGAAAATGTGCATTGTTTTTGACATTTTTCAGCCTGATGGTATTTTTAGGGGAAATTGATAGTAATAATAAATGTCTAATTTTGGTAATTAAAAAAAAAAAAATGGTTGGAATAAAGTTTCTCCAGCAGATTCGTTCCAATGAAAACATGCCCAAACTGGTTTGTGTACATTCAACCTGCACTGCAATAAAAGATGATGTCGAGAGAATTGGTCCTCAATCCTCGTTTAGTTAGTTAATAAGTGCGAACGCACTTATTTTACATTGTTCTCTTAATAAAACTTATCAGATCAATTAGTTATTACTTTCCTTTTTCATTTGCCATTTTTAGATTTTGTTTCAATAGGGTGGAAGTGTCCGGTTTTACGCTGTGCCACCTATTGTTTTTGTCGTAAGCAACACTTTTCGGAATAAGTTTAAATTTTTAGGAAGTTCTCGCGCATTCCCCGTGCAAAACATAGGCACCTTCCTAAAAGTTTGAAAAGCTCTGGGCCTTTATTATAAAATAATATTAAACAGGTAATAGTTGTTTTTTGTACATGTCAATTTTCATTGAAGAATCCAGGTTTTTCCCTAGGCAACTGGACGAGGGAGTGAAAACAATTCCCTTCGTATGTTCAATATTTAATTCTGCAATCGTTTCAATAACTCAGAAGATAAACTCTACGTTTGGTCGAAAAGCCTACCCGCTGATCACAATACAGAATATTGAACTAACGCGAGGTTTAGAAAAATGTTAACATTAAAAAATACATTGTTATGTTTTAATTTTATAAAAAACATTAATTCTTAATAGGGTTTCTTTTCGAGCAAGAAATTAGAATTTCTTTGACCAAATTTGATGAAATGACGGGCATATTATTTAGCGATTCCAGAACTAATATATTAATTTGTTTGCTTATTCTAGGATGACAAATGCATTCGTGTTCTACGGTTTGGCATTAAGTTCAGTTAGTGTAGCTGGTAACAAATATATCAATTTCATTTTGGTGAGTTTGGCTGAACTTCCTGGATATGCTATGACTTGGATTATTCTGGATAGATTCGGCAGAAGACTATCTTTATTCTTAACCCTTACCATCAGTGGAGTGTCATGTATTGCGTTTTACTTCATCCCACAAGGTTTAAAATTACATTTTCTATTTTAATTAAAATGAAGAAGCTATTAATTATATTAATAATAACATATTACAAATATAAAATTATATTGTTTTTCAGAAATGATAATGTTAAGATTATTTTTGTTTTTAATTGGAAAGTGTGCGATTACGGTGTCATTCTCAGTGTTATATGTATTCAGTTCAGAAATATTTCCAACAAGTGCAAGACATTCATTGATGGGTACTTGTTCTATGTTTGGTCGAGTTGGATCAATGATGGCACCACTAACTCCTCTAGTGGTAACATGAAATCTCATTACTTATTTATATATCATTGTTCTGCAAAATATTCTTAAAAAACTAAAACATGAACTAAAGAACTAGTACTACTTTAATTGATCAGTCTTTCAAAAATTCACTTTAGGATTAAAATAGCTTTAACACCAGTGACCTTAAATTTGGTTGACAAGTCTTTACATTTGTGTAAGAATCTTATTTGGTCTCGATTTAAGATTGTACTCGGTGTAACAAGTATCCTATTATCAAAATTTTCTTTAGAGGTATCCGTTTTTCTTTTTAGTAAAAAGCTGGTTTGCTTATGTGATGAAAAATAAAGTTATATTTCACCAAGAATAACGCAAGGCTGTACTCGTTCACAAAATCACATGTTTATTCAGAACATAAAAAAGTCCTTTTTTATTACACACTTTTTTTTTTAAAGTAAAATGTGAAATTAATTTTAGGCATTCTACGTCGAACCTTCTCTGATATTTGGGGCAGCAGCTTTGACTGCCGGAATTTTAGGACTCCATTTTCCAGAAACATTACATCAATCACTTCCTGATACAGTAGCAGAAGCTGAAAACATAGGTAATTTACATTTAATGTGTGTACTAATCAAGTTTGATATTAATCTCTTTCATATTAGCTAATAGAATTAATAAGAACCAATAATATTCAATTATAGGAATGAAAAAGAACTCAAAAGAAAACACTGCTTAGCCTGATATTTAACAAGATGTGCAACTAATTTATTAGGAAGGTTTTTTCAAAAAAAACTTCTAAAGGAAACAAGTAAGGTAACAGAAGTAAATAAAACATTTTTTTATATCTAGATTGTATAAATTTTTCTTGCAATTTGTAAAAAAATTACATGTAAAGCTTCATTAATGAATGAATTAACAAAAAACAACTTTTACATTATTAACATAAATGTTCTTCTAAAGAAGCATATTCTCTAGATCATATTGTTTTAGACTATAACATATTGAAGACAGAGAAAATATTTATCTATTAAGAAAATTAAAGATTCAGTCTTTTTTTTTTTTGGTAGGTTTAAATTATGGTTAGGGAAAACAAAATGATAATAATAGTTACTCAAATAACAATTACTATTTTAGGTTTAATTTACACGAAGATACTTTCTTGAAGGCATAAACTAACTTCTCAATACTGTAAAATACTAGGAGAAACATTCCACATTATACCACCAATCACAAACTAGAAAGTCCTGATTGAATAAAGTTCCATTTGGACATAACATTGGCTCACCCACACCATAGTCAACGCAGATGTAGAAGATCTACAAGAAAATGTACATATTAAAAACAAATGTTCTGGGTAATTATTAGAACAATGAAAAGTCATAAATGTTAGTAAATATTAAAATTATATTTGTTTAATGTATTTTAAAGATTACTCAAAGAGTTATTTAATATTATAATAAAATGAATGTAGACTGAATAAACAGCAAAATTCCTAAATAAGTATAAGGTATACTGTAATTATTAACAGTCAATAGGATACCATTAACTTAGGTGATCGCTAAGGGAGAATTAACAATGAAATGTATAAATAAAATAGAAGGTTGCCAAAAACAAAAAAACGTTAACAAAAGACTGTGAAATAAAGTGTATAGTGTTTAGAAGATAGGATAATTGTGAGTTATAAATGTCAAAGATACTGTCCTCTTCATTGAGTAAAAATAGCTTATTTTTCGGACATTGAAGCAAATAAATGTTATCGGATGCTCAAAGAATTATCGCAATTAGGTGTGGAAAATGTGAAGTGCAAGGAAAAATGGTTTATTACTGCCTAGAAGTAGCAAAAAGGGATCTATGAATATATACGTTCCATTGTAAATAGATGCCAAAAAAGAAAAAAAAGATGAGTAACCTTGGGTGTGTGTTTACACGGTTGTACAAAAAACAAAATGTATTTTCTATCAAATTAATTATCCATTTCATAATGATGTTTTTCTTAAGCTAAGTTTACTATTACTGATATTATTTTAAAACAAAATAACTAGCAGAATCTCTCTCCTTATTTTCAAATTCCTATACACAGATTTTTAGTTTTTTTTCCTGCTTTCAAAAATTTATTTACTAGGTTAATATTTAGAAAATTTGTTGCATTCGGAATATTCTGTTTTGTCAATATTCTATTTTCTGGGAACCATAACAATCATTTATGATTAGAAAATTTAATATTTATGCTCTAACTGAGAGTTTCTTCCCAATCTTTTTGAACATTCAGGAGTTTTTAAAATGCCTATTTTTAGGCATGCACCATTATTTATTAGTGTAATTGTATAGCTAAAATAATTTTTCACAAAAGTAATTTCTAAAGATATTTATTTAAAAAGTAAAAGTAAAACATGTAAAAAGTAATTATTTATTTTATTGCCTAGAATAAGTTTTAAGCCAAATAATACTAGCAAATAAAAACACAGTTGATTTTAATTGAATTATTTTTCCACTTTATTTCCATTTAAGAAGGAATTTTTCATCAAAAGAAGGAATAAAAAGAATTAAAATTTACAGAAATTATTCAATTTCACCACTCGTCTACAAACTACAATTCTTCTCAAACGCGTCCCACGGGTCGACAATAGTTATTTATTTAACAAGTGTGGAAAGTAGTACTTTTCCTCACGCGAGGCAGGGTTTGCACGCACGAGCGAGCGAAGCGAGGAGAGTGCAGGTGCAAATTGCCGAGTGTGAGGAAAATACTTGACACTCGAGTTAAATATGATATTTTTTCTGCAACCATTAGATTTATTAACTAAAAAAATTAAAAATTTCATTCTTACAGTCTACAAAAAGTAATTTATTTATTATAAACATTTATTGTTATATTACAATTATTTACATTACTTACGTATTTACATTACTTATTACATTTTCTGCTGTTTCTTTTATTGATGGAGGAGTGTTTTCTAAACAGGAATCACTAGAATCCATTTTAAATTTCTATAAGGTAACACTATAACCTTTTTAACTGTTATCATTAAAAATATCTAATTATTTATTAAAGTATTATTTTTATTTCAATATTCCTTTCAATTTTTATTTTATTTTTTAATATTCGTTTTTTAATTATTTAGTTACGTTAAATAAGCTTATTAAAGTTTTACAGAAAATATTTATGTTAATAACAAAACTTCTTATATCAAGGAAGCACAATAAAGTTTTTCCACACACTAGTGAGGAAAGTGACACTAATGGGAATTTTCCCCCTCTAGTGTGGGAAGTTGGGCATTACACAGCTGATTTTAATTGAGTAATGAGAACTTCCCTACATGGTTGCAGAAAAAATAACTTTAATTTTAATTATTATTTCACTATTTCTTAAATAATGTATTGCACAGTTATAATTGTATCACTCTGGGCGAACACTTTCTATCGAATCTTATCTAACGAATCACAAGTAGCTGTTGAGGGAGGTAATAGGGCCAAACATGCAAGGAAAACTCGGAACTTGATTCCATCACTCGATAGCTTTTGACAAGCAGCGTTCACGTTTGCACGAATTAATTTAATTATTTCATAAAATGTGAAAATAAAATGTAACTAAGGAAAAATTTCCAACTAAAAACCAGATTTACAATTTAGAGCTTAAAATATTATAATTTAGCGATCTAATTTAAATAGAAATTAAATAAAAAAGAAACTTTACTTAAAGAAAGTAGAATAAATATGATACGCTGAATGGTTGAATGAGTTATGTAAATTACTTAATGAATTTCACGATTTAATTTCAATCACTTTCAAGTCAAGAAAGGTGAAAAGACGAGAAAAAAATATTTAAAAATAAAATTCATACCAAAGAAAGAACAAAGTGTACATTTTAAAGCTGAAAATAACTGTGAATACCTGGCAGCCAGATGAAGTATCAGCAACATAACCCATCTTATCTTTGCAAATTTTATGAGAATTTCTAATCAGCGGATAGCTTTGAGTAATTGGTTCTTCTGAAAAATGAAATTAAAAAATGTTTCAATTACCTTATATATGTATATTATTTTTTAAATTTTGGTATAAAACAAAAAAATCACTATTTACAAATCAACTCTCTAAATAAATCCAAACCCAAGTTCATGTTCCTTTTTACTTTCTGTTATGCCTAGTACGAGGTGTCATTATGTCAAATTTTTGGTATCGAATTTTCGCCAGTAATACAAATTTTAAGGCCTTCGAGTCAGAAAGTTCTTGATTTGTGTTTCTAAAAAAAAAAAAAATGTCTTCTGTGTGTAAAGTAAAGTAATCGCCTATTTTTTCAGGCGGGGTTTAACGTCCATCTACCGATTACGCGTGTCGTGAACGGTGCAAAAGCATTTACTGTTATTTTATTTTTGTCTAACAAATAAAGAACAGCCATACACGCGATTCGAACTGAGTATCTCCCACTTACAAATCCGCGTTCGTGACCATTACACTAACACCCGTCCCTTTCTGTTATGTATATGTGTTGGTATGAGTATACTAAGTTCACTGAAGACCAGAAGTGAAAAATCTCAGCAAGCATAATATTATATTTTGTGTAGGATACCACCATGGCAAGCGACCCCTAAGCATTAGAACCCAACGAATAATGAAACAAGATTTCATTTAGAGTTTTATTCCTTCTGAAAAAGCAGATTAGCCAATCATGAAATATGAATGAATTTAATTATAAAATATATATATTTTCTTTATCATATCAAAATTTATAGATAAATAGTAAGTGATTATTTAATTTACCGAAACTGAAGTTATTATTTTGATAAAATACAAAAAATTAATAACTAATTGTAGGGGAGCGTGAAAATGAAAAGTAATATCTGTTATTTTCCTTCAAACACTAACGTTTCAATCGCACAACTGAAATGTGTTTTAACTGGATATCTAATTTTTAATTCCTCTAGCTGCTGGTCAGAAATTTAGTGAATGTGTAAAATTTTCATTATTGCGCTACCAAAAATAAAAATTTTGATACACATTCTTCTAGATCAAAAAAAGTGATTTGTTGAAAATAGTTTTTAGAGCAAGTGTAAGAATGATAATGAGCTCAAAGTCGAAAAAAGGCAGCTCACATTAACATTTCGTCTGGTACCGAACAGATCAAAGGTAAACTTATCGTACTTACTATAATTAAAAAATAACCTTCACAAATAAATAGACAATATATAACTCTTAAATAAATAAATAAAATGAATCTTGCTGAGTTTAGTAAAAGGAAGAGAGTACGAAGATCAGAAGAGGTTAGTCATTATTGAGAGTATTTTCTTAATAACTGAGTATACGAAACAACTACATGAAAATACGGGAGATTAATTTAAAATTTATTTTTTGGAAAAGGAAATTTTCAAGCTTCCACCTATATTAAAACCAAATATTGACTCACCAGACACTGGTTCATTTTTATAGTTTCTCCAATAATCACCAGTTTCAGCAGTGGCTAAGTTAGAAATTAAAGAAATCTGATTATACGGAAAATTCTTTTCAGCAATCGCATTTGAATTTTCTACAATATGGAAATGCTTTAACATTTCTATTCCTTTTTCAGAAGTTGTTACTTTCATACCCATAGAGGCTACATCATTGGCTAGTAGATTAAAGTTGTTATCGCTTTCATTTGAAAAATCTTGCTTTGGTGTAATAGTTGATGTGAAGTCATTATCCTGTACATCTGAAATAACACTTACACTCGCGTTCACTATGTTATTTTCTGTTGTAGTATTGAAATATTGATCACTATAATTTAATGAATTGGTTAATGGTTTTATCACTGGAAGAATACTCATAGTCAATTCAATATTTTCAGTTGAAGTAGGCAATGCTGAGATATTAGAATAATAGCTTTCAGTAGTATACGCTTCAGAACTGGTCTGCCAATGAATGTTTCGAACAGAACTGTCATCATTAGTGTCTTCGTAAGGCGGAAGAAGGAACGCGGCTGGAGGTACAATATAATGAGAAAACATATTTATGCCATCACTAGATTTTACATCACCCTTTCTTTTTGTTGTAATGTTCCTAGATACAAGTACTTTTTTCCTTAAATTTTGTTGAATTTGATTTTTATTTGGATACATGATTTTAGGATATGTTTCAAAAGGTGGGAGTAAAATTGTAGCCGGTCTCATAGCTTGAACTCTAGTGCTGTGACGATGTCTTTCTCTTTTATAATTCCTTGATCTGCCTGCATATTGTCTTCCAATCTTATGCCTTTTCGGAAGTCTTGACGATGATTCAGATAAACGATCTTGAATATGATGTTTCCCTAATTTAGTTTCATTAGTGACATGAACTATGAATATTGCTTTGTTAGTTTGATTTGAAGAAAGTGTGGATGAGCTACTATCACTATAAGTTAACACGATCACATTTGAAATCATCACTTCCAAAACGAAGCAACAAAAAAGTGGCACACTTGGATTATTCATTTTTTTTTTTAAATCACTATTTTGAACTAATAAACACTACACCTTCTCTTTGGACACCACCTTAGAATACTAAAACATTGCGGCCGATTTCTTAAAAAAATTTACACATAATAATGGCTACAGAGATGAAGCAAGACTGACGTACAATAAAGTACTCTCTACAAAAGAAACATCTGATGATGAGATAGTATGGAATGTGGGTTAAGGCTGATACTAAATGAAGAAACAAATTCCTATAAAATTTTTACTGAAAAAGAGGAAGCAAGTAATTAGGCATTAAACCGAAAGGGTTTGAAGAGTTTGTTCTTTTTAAATCGTTGAATTAATGAATTACTTATTTAATATTAATAATTAAATAAAGCGAAAGAGTAGGATGAGTGACCGATGATCAATTGGCTAAAGAGGGAGTGTGGGAGAACTGCAGCCTGTAGGATGTCAAGCATGAAGCCCATCCATTGTTTAAGTTAGTTTCACAACGTAAGAACAAACAGTACTAGGTTACTATAATCTGCTGCTTACACAAATTTCATAGATTAAAAAAAAACTATCAAAAAATGAATAATTAAAAAAATAAGGTATTATCTTATTATGTAGTAGAAATTCTTTTAATATTTGGACTTGGAAACTATTATATTAATTAAAAAATTAAAAGATTTAGCCTTTAATAATTTAAAAACAGGAAAAAAAAACATTTCGAGAAGTTAGCAGTTACACATTTGAGTGTACCAATTCAAAATTCTTCGTCAATAAAATGAAAAAAATCTGATAAAAATTTCACAAGACCTTCTCGTACATCAATCATTGATGTTCTTGCATTTTTATTTACTTCAAACTTCTTTTCTTTTCTTTTTTAATTAGTTGGCTTCAATGTAGATTTACTAACAAAAATATTTTTGAGGGAAACGCGATATCCTAGCTGCATGTACCCAATCGACTTTCTAAATATTACCACAATTTTCTTCAAATTTAGAATTCAACTAAACGACTTTTTATGAATCAGGTCTAGTAAATGTTGTTGACTTCAACATTTTTCATGTTCGCAGCAAAATCATGAAATTGTTGAATTGATCCATAACGGAAATACCATCTTAAAAACCCATTTAAATCAATATTCTCGTAGAAAAAAAGCACAGTGATAGACAGACTTAACAAAAACTTTAGTTTAAATAAAACTGTTTTTTTTGGGGGGGGGGGGTCTACAAAAATTACAGACAAGCCGTTTTTTTTTTTTTAATTGTTGTTTCGGTACAGTCGCACTAATTATATTCTAAAAACTTGAAATTTTGGTTAGACGTTTCGTACGCATAACTGTATGCCCATTTGAATAGAGCATCGCCCCTTTCTAAGAATCCCGCTTATAAAATAAAGTCTTCACGAGAAATAACCCACATAAACGTAGTAGACCTACATGTATAAGGTGTGCACATAATTTTCAGAAAATCGTTGCGAGCCTATTCGAAAACAAATTGCTAAATGCTGCAGAACCTATTCTGTAAAGGGGCGCTTCTGATCCATTTTTTTTTTTTTTTAATTTAGAATTTCACTTACACATTCAATTATTTTTAATACTATAAATGAGAGGAAGAGGAATACCTGACCCTTTAGAGGAAAGCCTGCCATAAATTTTCTCCCTTATATAAATATTGCGGCGAAAATGTTTAAGTCAAAATTAAAGAAGTACAAAGGAGCCATTATATTCCAAGCTGTAGAGTAAGCAGGATGTAGATCGGCAGCAACATAGTTGATAATATATTAGCACTCACAAATGATGTCAAGGGTTTCGAAAGAATGTTTCTGTCGATTATAAAGCAGTATTTCACTCAGTTGCCACACCCTTCAAAATTTATCAGGGGAGAAGCGAATTGCATAGAGGTATTAAAATATCGCTGTGGGAAGTGCGAAACCTTTTTTGGAGATAGTGGAAAGGTATAAAGAATTTGTTCAAAAATGTTCTCAATAACTTGTTATTAGACGCAAAATTAACATATTAGCTTTCGCCAATACAGCCAGCATTGTCTAGGTGCTTATCACTAGAATATCACTCACTCTCCATTCTTACTTATAAATACATTCGCTTCTCACATTCATCCCTCTACTATATACAACTATTTACATAAACTACAGCTAATGGATGGATCAGTACTCTATATTCCTGCCATCCTTATAGCTTAACCGAAATTAAAATCACGTAATCCTTCTCTAATCATTTTCTTCCATTCATTCTAATCGGCTATAACTTTTAAATACATTCATATTTCTATGCTAGCTCTGCTGTAGATTTAAGCACATAGATGTTGGTGGAGAATATTTTGTCTTCGTAGCGAAATGGTGCATCTAAATACCTGTATATGTCGTCAAACATTCGTTTCCTTTCTACTACATCACGGGGACATATCATTATTATATGTTTGAAATCCTCCTCCTCATGGCAATCTACGCAAAGAGGAGACGACCTCTATATTACTTAATTTGCCAAAAACCTGTTAAAACTATGTATCAGGTTTTTTTTTTCTCCACCAAGAAATATGGAATTCCCAACTGAACTTTCTATGACAGCAGATGGTATGGTTTGAATGCCCTCATGCTCTACAAGTTACTGCCACCAAACCACCATCGCAAACATTAATCAAAATTTTATAAACGAACGAGGAAATTCATAACATCATCTTGGATGACATTCCTAAGTTTTACTTATTATTCTATGGCACCTCCAAAAAGATATTAATACCTTGAACACGTTCTGAGATTTGTCATTTGAATTCGCAGTCAAGAACTACTTCTAGCACCATCACGATTAGCTTAAATGTACAGAAATTCCATTACCCTAGGAAGCGTTAATCCGCCGATTATCTTCTTGTGAGTAAATAACATCACCAGAGAGTCTAGGGTTAACTGAAAGTCCTTAACTCAATAACCAACTTTTCTTAAGATGAAAGCAGTGCATTAAATTTAAAATAGATTCAGTCAGAACCCCATCTCTAACATATGATCATCAACGTACAACCTTTCACGTGAAATATCGATGTATTAATCCTTCCAAATACACTTAACTCAGTTCATCCAACATAACACATAAAAGCTTCCGGGCCAAGGTTTACCCTTGTCGGTTGTTCAACTACAGTAATTGTGTAGAGTTCTCGATGCTGGAGAATAAACTGACAAGCTGGTCATTTCTTTGTCAAACTTCTATTTTATAGAACTTGTGTGAAGCTGATACGAGTGTGGGCTTATAACTAGCGTGACGGTATCAACCACACAAGTACAGAATAGTGTGGAGGACCTAAAGTGTGCATTGTGAAGAGGATGAGAACACTCCACTTCGGTATTCCCCTACGATGGGAAGGATAGCTACAAACTTAGCTTAAAGTACCTTTCAGAGAGAAAGGCTACAGAAGAAGATAGTATGTAGAAACTTTTTTAATTAGATCAATAATTTAGGTTACCAAATGATCCTTATTTACATACAAAATTGCCCCCACATAGTATCTCCAGTACTTATGTAAGAACAAGAACTACTCGGTGTTATATTGTTGTGATGTCCCTTGAAGTCAAATAGTCGTTCTCGATAATACCAAATCTGCAAATATGGGGAACGCTGAAGTAACAGATTTTCGAGTACTTTTCCTAGAATCGGCATTAAGAGATTGGTCCATAGGAAAAAGGAAAATGAGCAGATTTATTATGTTTTGGGATCATTTTGACCAAAGTATACTTTCATGACAACGGAAAGTAGGTAATAAGAATGTCAGAGCTTATACATAAGTAAGGGAAGTGATATATGTAAGAGAAGTAGCAGAATTTCGGAAATGATGAGATCATCCGGAGACGTTTTGGAAGGAAGTTTCTTAATTATGTTGGATGTCTGAATATAAACAAACTTTTGGTGGTAGTGAGAAAGAAAAATGAAGGCCTAGTTTAGAGTTCAACTTCTTTAACGTAGGTCGTCTGTCCATATCTACGTGAGAGAATGGAAAAATGTGCCTCGTGTTGAGCAGAGTGTAACTTCGCTCTCGTCTGATTTTGCCCAAGTGCATTTCGTATTAATTGCATTGCTGCACATAAGGTTTAAGACTTGTAACTCCAAAAATTCTTCCTTATATTTTTTTTTAAAGTCAACTCAAAAATATAATTGATAATAAAGAAAACTAAAGTAAAAAACTATAAAACTGTGAAATTTACAATAAATAAAGAAAATAAATTGACAAACAAGAGCACCTATTCAACTAAGTCGACCTGTAAACCTCGAAACTGAGAGATGAGATTGATGTAGATAATGGCATCAGAATAATTACATTTAAATATATATATATTTAAAAGTAATCTACGTTCACCTTTTTACGCAAATATCAAAACTTGAGGGGGGCAATCTAGAATATAGCGGAATCTATTGCGATCTAAAAATTCTATTTGGTAAGGCTTAAGTTCATAATAACATAATTCACTCAAAACGAATGCACTAGTAGGATGTTAGTTCACCTGGTATTTGATCATGTTTAGGGGAGTTATTATAAAATTTCATTTTAAATAAATTACAGAAAAATAACTATTAAAAAAGTCATTATGTTGGAAAGATGCCTAAATAGATAAATAATCATCCTTTTTTTATTGCACAATATGACGATACTTTGAGTATTCCTGTGACGAGAATTTCGATAAGAACTTTTTTACTTCAACTTCTCTAACTAAAGTGTTCGTTTTTTAAAATCTTCAAACATAAGGCACTAAGTTCAGATATCCTAAAAACAGATGAATAAAATACAAATTTTACCTGAAATTATGTTCGTTTGACTGCATGAGCAGCGAAACAAACAGTCTTTTGAGGAATCCAGCACCAAACATTTCTGAACGGAATGTAGAGCATTCCATTAATTTGTAAGACCTTACAACCTGCTACAAAAAGAAAAAATTGTCTCTCACTAGAATAGCTAAAGAAACTGTTACTTTTATAAATAACTGTACATACTAGTTTTGAGATAATTTTTAAGTTCATCAGGAGTAATTAATTTAGTCCATTCATGAGTTCCTCTTGGCACGATATTTAATATGTTCTCCACACAAAAAATTGCTGTGAACCATGCCAAGTTCGTTCTATTTAGTGTTGTTATAAACACCGAACCTCCTGGCTGAAAAAGTTTAAAATACTGATGTTTATTTTAATGGGCCACAAATGCCTAGAAAGTATGTGCTAATTTAAACTAAATAACCTTCAAAGTATCAATGCAGTGCTGTAAAAATAGTTCTTTTAATGAAATATGTTCGATAACTTCAGATAAAATAAGAACATCGTATGTTTCTTTATGTGTTGCGGAATGTTCTTCTATGGTTGTGTTGACAAATTTCAGCTTAATGTCAGGTTTAAAGTTTGTAGTGAGATGATTATTGGCTATTTCTATCAACTCTGAGCTAGCATCAAGACCAATAACATCACCTCCCAATCTTGCCAAAGGCTAAAAAAGTTAACAAATTATAAATTAAAATTTATGGAGACAAACTCAATGCTTTAATGCTACAAATGTAAACTACTTTCAGTAACTTGTTGAAATATTCTGAGCTCTTACAAAAAATAGTCAGTTTAAGATTCTTACAACTGATAATATTCCACCTCCGCACCCTACATCCAATATTTTAAAATCCTTTAAGTAGTTTGCTTTTTCACAGTCTGTTTCGGATATCTTATTCACATTCATTAAGCCAGTACGTATGAACTGTATCCTGTAAATACTTCTATTAAGCCAAATGTACTTTTTGCAACAGGAGAAGAAATATTTGTAAAACTTACCTTAGATCATTCATTGCATGTAATGCTTTCATTGGACCGTTCTTTTTATCCCACCATTCTTTGGCGAACTGATTGTGATGTTTTATTTCTCCAGCATCTACTGTACTACTAGAATATCTGACAGCTATAGCATTCATGCACCTATAACAAAACCATTATTGAAATGCTTAATTGTATATACACTCACGCTATAAAACTCTGTTGAAATTGAAGATTTGACGCCGAGGAAAATTCATTCCAAATGGTTACCTTAAATAAAATTTATGTGATTTCGAAAACATATCAATGGTTTTCAATTTATATAGTGAATTTATACGTTCCTGTTTACTACCAAGACCACCAATGATGACAATTTGTTACCATCACTAAATGTAAACAAACATGGCTTCTTGTTTCTGGACAATAATTCCCTACTCCAAACTAATGTATTACTCATATCGAATACATACATATCGATAGGTTGATACTTTTTATCCAAGTAATCTGTTTGATTAGTGAAATCGATTGTTTGGCCGTTATATTTACCATAAAAATCTGCGGATTGGTGAAGGTTCAAAAAAGGGAAAAATAAGTCATTATTCAATCTGATGATTAGGACTCCTTTTATTTAGCCATGACTGTAGTAATTCATTCTATTTTATTTAATACTCTGATGGCAATTAATATCAGCCAGCATCCATTACAAGCTAAGTTCTATCCCAGTTGGCATTATTAAAGAAATATACGAGTAGGTATACTGGTTATTAAATATATGTACATATGTATAAAGTTTCTCAAGAATGCTGAGCAATTTACTGCAACCACTTAAAAACATTCCTCACACTTCGATATCTTAATAAAAACTATTCCACTATTTTGTTCATAAAAGAAACTATTCCACTGTTCTGTTCATAAAAAAAAACTATTAAACTGTTCTGTTCTGATGTATATTCATTTTAATATATCTTGTCAGATAACCACTAATACATGTGAATACTATATACATACATACGAGAACAAAGAATGTTCACTCAAGTAAAGAACAATTCATTACTTTATACGTTCTGTGGTTGAAACGTATATTTGCGGAGAACTTAAGGTTATCACTTATTTCGTTATGAATAGAAATGTTTTTTCTAATTTCTGTTTCCTTCCCTGCTAGCTTCAAACAATTTTAATCGACCTCTGGCTTGAAAGTAAGCGTATTCTTTAACACTCAGTCAAAAAATACTTGTACTCTTGAAAATGTGGTTAGGTCCGCAGTGAAGGATAATATCTTAGATTTTATCCCTCGTGGCATGCGTCTATTATATCGCAATCCGGTTTCGGAAATTCATCCATCATCAGAGATAGATTATTAGTTAGGTTGCCTCAGCAAGTGCAGTGTACAACGGAAACCTGAGTGAAGTCGAAGTCACCAAACCAATTTGATTAATCTACATCTGATAATGGATGGAAGTCTGAAACCATCCAGGGTAAATCTGAAACCATTAGGAATACGTAAATCTATTTTAGTCTCAGTGACAAGCTCCTCTTGATTTAAGACCTCACGTCTTAAGTGGAATCATTCCAGAAAACTTTTGCTCCAACTTTAGTGAGGAAATTAGTGAAGCGTAGATTCAGTTGGTATCTATCATCTAATTTTATTCCACAATAACCCACTGATAATTGAGAATACTTTTTACAAAATGCAGCTGGATAATTCTGTGACTAGGGGTATACGCAAGACAAGACTTGTATACGCACTTTATTGGGATAGTTCGGAAATATTTCATCCATGATTATTCTCGTCTCATTTTTGACGTTCTAATCGCTCTTCATCATTTGCAATTTATATCCAGGGTTTTGTTAAAGCTCTGTCGGCCGCCGAGCAGAGTTCATTTGTCTGGCGCTGAAAAAACCCTCAAGTCAAATTCACTATGTAAATACTGACTAAAATACACTGATTTCTGAAGATGATTTAACCAAAATTAAAGAAAACAAATTCGCTTTTAGGGATAAACATAAACTTATAGATATTAAATAATTTCTACTTCCAAAAAATATTTTATTTCCTGTATAATAATTTATAAATGTATAATAATTTATTTGTGTAAACATAAGTTTCTATTTTCTGTATAAGTCAAATTTACACATTAATTTTAAATTTTTAAAATCAACTTAATGATATCTTGAACGGCCTGACTATTAGAAAGTTTCTTTCCTCTTGATACTCTTATCTACCTTCTCACATCAGATTTACTTATTGTATGCAGATTTAAAAATCCTTTAAAAAATTATTCAAGATGTTCTTTTTTGTGGGTCCTTATGATTTACATTCGCTAATTTTGTCTACAATACTACGGTATGCTTTCCACAATAATTTATCTTCTAAGCACATGGTTCCTCCCCCTCTTTTTTCTTGATGCAACTGCGCACACAAAAGTCACTTTATATTTTTTACAGAATTTAACGAAAGAACATAATCATTCAATAATTTATTAAGAACTTACGGCTCTGTTTATATCTCCAATACAAACCCACGGTTTAGAAATGGATTTTGAAACAGCCCATTTTGAATGATCTTTGCTGGACGAAAACTGAAAAGGTTGTTCGTCAAATTTTATTGATTCTACATTCAGCACCCTGCAATCAGGAAGTTGTTTAAAATAATTTATCTGAAAAATTTAATTTAATTTGATATGTAAATCGTCATAAATCTCCTTAATCTACTATCTCTTGGGGTGGGTGATGGCGAAGTGGTCACGAACGTGGATTTTCAAGTGGGAGATCTCCAAATCAACTTGTATGAACATCACGATTTTTTTCTTACTTATGTTCTCGAGATTCTAGGGCTCTAACCACCAATTCAAATAGCTAGCATACTAACGGAAATTGGCTGGGCCAACTGCTATTTCAGGAGTGAGCATATAAAAAGTGGCGGGTGTTGGTCTAGTGGTCAAGAGCGTGACTTTGTAAGTGGGAGATCTCCAGTTTGAATCCCGCGTATGACCAATTTTTATTAGAAAAAATTGTTTATATATAAAATATGAGCATCCGCCCCCGTCCACGACACCTAATTGGTAATTGGAAGTTAAGCCCCGCCTGAAAAAATAGGCGATTACTTTACTTATAAAAAATTACATCCAAGTGACTCTAGACTTATTAAAAACTATTAAGGATACGAAACTATTAGAAATAAAGACCATCTCTATTCCGTTAACTAGCGCGGCGAGAAACCGTTGATGAAAGCAAATAACTAAAGTTTTACTCATTTTCTTAGTGGCGTTCGAATCACACCAGAATATCTATTTTTTTTTCACGCTCCAATTCTTTAGAATTTTCAAAATGCAACAATGCCTTATGAGGTATCAGCGACCACAACAATTTATGCTCATTTGCTCATTATAAATGTCAACAGAAATTATTTTATTTCTTAATAGAAATTTAGAAAAAAATACAAAATAGAAAATACGAGTTCAGAATAATCAAAAGTAGATGAGGACACGATTATTTGTGAAATAAATGAATCTTAGTGGCTAGCAGCCTAAAAGAATGGCTTCCTAAACTTTAGTCATAAATCTGTCCAACTAAAAATAATAAAAAAATAATAGTCTTTACGTAGTTGCTTTAAAACAGTGATCTAACTAGGATCTTTTTAATTCACCTGCTCACATATCTGAACGGCACCTTATGTCTAATATGAATAATACATTATTCATGGTGTTTCCAAATTAAATATTGGTAAAATGTCGTCAGTTAGTTTATTAATATCTGGATATAGATTAGTAAGCAATAAGAGTCACTTTTGAGATTTTTGGTCCCCGAGTTTTAAATCTGCTATGAAGCGGGTGATTATTTCAAAGCTTTATAGAATCCCATCCAACTGCAATCGGAATATCTAAGAATGTAAGCAACATTTCTAGTTAAGCAACATTTCCATTGCTGTAATTGTAACTATTCTAGCGATGTACCTGAATAATTATTTAATTTTCTTTCTTGTTTTAATACTTTTTGTTTTTAAAACAGATTTTTGATCATATTGTTTTTATGTATTATGGAAAAGATGTGTAAAGTCAGATAGGAGAAAAATTGAACTCATATAGTACAGAAGTTATGAAGTCCTGAAGATGATCTTAGTATCGAAAGGTTGGAGATAAACTTAAATACTTAAATAAAAACAAATATATAAAAATTGAACTAGTAAAAATAAAACAAAAGACTCTTATATCTACTGTTACTGCGACCTATTTGGTCATACGGCATTGAAGTATGGGAATCGACTAAGCGTTCCAACTCACTACGCCTCCAGGCATTACAGTCAAAAATATTTCGAAAACTTCTTAAATCTCCGTTCTACGAGTATGTATCTAACCTCACTAACCATAATGATCTCAAAATCCCTTTCATTACAGATCTTGCTAACACTCGTTTTCTCAAATTTCATTCCTCTACATCAGCTCAAGCTAACCCTCTCATAGAACACCTATCTTCCTCCACATTACACCAGGAAATCCTCTAAGGAGATTGAAAAGAAGATGGCCTCGTGATCTACTCTTATCGTGAGAGCAGTATAGCAAAGCCCGTTACTGGAGTGACACCACTGGGTGCCTTCTCCTCTCGTGATTTTCACGTATTTTCTTTTATTTTTCCATCAGGTACCATATTTGCTTATTGCAACAACCGTTGCAGTAGTAAATTCCAATAAAAGATTAAAAAAACAAAAAATTAAGTTTTAAATAAATTGTACTAATTTTTGTAGTAGAAAATGAATAAAATTTGTTCACTCCAGAATATTTAGTTTCAATTATTAATAATACTTACTCATAAATATTACACGTTGATGGAAGAGGATGCAGTTCATTTAACCAAGTTTCTGTAAGTATGCTTGTTTGGAATTGTTCTGCCACCCACTGATATAAATCTTAAAATCATTATATAGAATTCAGAGAAAATTACTTAACTTTATTAATTTTAAACTACAATAAGCTACAATTGCATCTAGTGCAATCTGTGATGAAATACCTTTATTAAATTTTCTTGCCTTTGCAAAATTACTAAAACTTCTTCCTCCTGCACTCTTTATAGAAGTAAACATTTGCCAAGGAGCTTTCTTTATTACCGCCCCTTCAGCAGCTGCAACCAACTGGGGATATACAGATCTTAGGTCTGCACTTATTCTCTTTCCCTTGATTAGTGGTTTATAGTACGTAAGTATCTGTCCTGACAGTAAAAAAAACTCAATTAATAATAATAATAATTAAAAAAAGTGAATATTAAACAAAAAATACATTTTAATTTGTGAAAATGGAGGATGTCGTATTTGAACTAGTGTCAACCTCTGGAGGGTAAAACGTTTTTATCCGCAATGACAATCCAAAGTACTTCTTTTGAAGGTTGGACATTTTGTAGATGCCCACTCTTTTCTATCACGTTCAAGATGGCAGACAGATTACAATAATAGTGATAAAGGTAGATTCTATAAAACTATGGCAGATCAGTTACCTAGACAACCATGGTTTAAGGGAACTGTCACTAATAAATGGGTTGTTACGACAATAAGCAGGCTGAGAGCGAACCACGCGGTGTGCGGATCGTATCTACACAGGATCAACAAAAGGTCCTCTCCTCTTTGCGTAGATTGCAATGAGGAGGAGGATTTCAAACATGTAATAATGATATGTCCACGTTATGTGGTAGAAAGGAAACGAATGTTTGACGATATATACAGGTATTTAGATGCACCATTTCGCTACGAAGACATTATATTCTCCACCAACATTTATGTGCTTAAGTCGATAGCAGAGCTAGCAATGAAATATGAATGTATTTAAAAGCTATAGCCGAATTAGAATGAATGGAAGAAAATGCTTAGAGAAGGATTACGTGATTTTAATTTTGGTTAAGCTATAAGGATGGCAGGAGCACAGAGTGCTGCTCCATCCATTAGCAGTAGTTTAGGTAAATAGTTGTATATAGTAGAATGATGAATGTGTGAAGCGAATGTATTTGTAGGTAAGAATGGAGAGTGAGTGATATTCTAGTGATAAGCACCTAGACGATGCTGGCTGTATGGCGGAAGCCAATGCCAAAAAAAAAGAAGATTGTTTTTCCTCGAACCAAATTTTAGGATCCAAGGCCAATGCCGCTTTACTTTCACCATCAAATGTTACTATGCGTCCGCATATCTAATCGAGCAATTTGTGCCACAGTACATACATCTTCTCAAAGCGAGTAAATCCTTTTTCCCTGAATTATGGACCTCTTAAAGTTACGGTGCCGGCTGGTTACAAGCAGCATGTTGCCGAAGCAGCTTCCAAGCACATTATTTGGGTTTTTTTCACTCGGTCGCATATACGTACTGTAAAGAGCCTCAAATCACTTCGAAAAGGTGGGTAATTGATGCTAAGTTTTACCGCGTTGATCATTTTTGTTATCGGTTAAAAAGAAAATAATAATAGTCTGGTGGGAGAGATGGAGGCAGTAAAGTTTGAACAAGCAAAACAAAAAACAAAAATTAAATAATAATAATTAAAAATTAAATAAAAATATTAATAATGATATTTATATTTTTTTTTTGGTTGAGGGGGTCAGTCATTTTTAAGGCACCTCTTAATGAAGTGAATGTAATTTTGTCTATTTAAAAAAAAGTAGGCTTAGCAGTATTGGGAAAAACATTTACACCCCTCTGTTCAGGGTAGAGTTTTATTAAAAACAAAAATATCTATATAGTCTTGAAGCTCAATAAATGCGCAACTTTTGTTGTAATTGGGTGACTCCTTGATTCATTAATCACTGAAAAAATACAGTTAAAAAGTTTATCCAAAATCATCGAGAAAGAATTTTTTAGGCATTAAAGTAAAACTTTCATGGTTAATAAGAAACGTTTTGAGGCTCTGAATTAAGCAGATTTATAGGAAATTTAACGCAATTTCGTTTGGAATAAGCATATTTGTTGTAGGATAAAGAATAGAAAAGTTAAGGCCCTTTTGTATGGTGGAAAACGCGAATATCGACGGAAAAGTTAAAAATGCAAATATCTTGGACACTATTGAGAATCGGGCCACAGTGAATAGAATATTTTTTGTTGCATTTGAACTGTTGAAACAACTCCCGAAGTTTCACTCCTCCGTATATACCCTGTATATGTATATTTTATTATTATTTTAACAAAAAAAAATACTCCAAATTAAAATACCTAACGTTAGAAACATCTAATAAATTTTAACAAATATTAAGAAAATACAGTAAAATTAATTAAATTAAATGATATCAATCGTTATAGTTTCCAAAAGTACTATGGATTTGTTTGAATATTTTGTATTGATAGATGAAAAAAAATGTGATCCTACCACTTTATTCCTGCGAAATTTTATCAGAATTAGGCTGAGATCTATGAAGTCATTGCTATTAATAGTATTCGAGCGGGCCTTACATACGTGGGACTAACTTCTTTCAAGTACATGTCGAGACCCTCAGAAAGCACATCTACTCTAAATTTCTAATCGAATCAATCTCATTCATGAAAGTCGGTGTTTTGTTTAGGCTCTAATTTGTTTACAATAAAAGTAACAATAAGAACCAAGACCAATTTCTGAAAACTCCTTGTTTGACGTCTTTTCGAAACCTACATGATCTTTATTGCTGTGAAATAAAATACCCTTTTAATGAGAATATTTACCTATGTAACCGAAAAATAGTCGTAGGTGGCAGGAGCTGCTGCATAATGTAAATTTGCCCTTGGACTGCCAGACCATGTGCTATTTACAGCCAAGATTCCAAAAAAAATAATAAGAGATTCATTCTCTAGAGTAGCCAGTGCCTACTTATGTTATCTATCGTCTATCGTCTGTGATTTTTATATTTTTATTATTATTTTGTATCTAGTATAAGTTTTCCTTTTTGTATGAATTTTTCCTTAAATAAAGGTATTTTGTCGTTTGGTTCATTAAGCACAAGAAAGAATTTTATTTTACTCCCTACCGCCCCGGGTGATTGTCTCCAGGACCCTCCCTCCTCTCACCAGTGAGCTATCCCGCCAGAGGCACCCTTAAGGGTATTTTTTCTATTTGAGGCTGGTTAGGGATCTCGTATCTGATAGCTTCGGCTATCTGGCGCCCGTAAGGATACCGCCCCTGACCGGTCACATCTAATTAAAAAAAATACTAAAGAGGGCATGATTTTCACTTAACTTACCTAAAATGTCGAGTTGATCTTTCAGAATCGAGATACAGAGCATACTTTGACCATTTCTCAGTCCAGTTTTTGGATAGGAATATTCATTTTCAACTGGTGGAAAGTGAGGTACACTATGAACCAACCAAAATCCACCATCTTTATTAGCGGCGACTACTCCTTTTGCGTGACCAAAACTTCCAAAACTTCCATCTAGGATATTCGTACCTTGATCATTATAAACCAACCATAACTCCTGCACATTAAGAATTAATGAAATTAGTTTCATACATAAACAAAAAAAAAATGCAATATTAAGTTTTTTTTCCCTCCATGGCCTTCTGTACTGATGTAGCAATATTAAGTAATAAATAGTTTTTTTAATTTATAACGTTTATCACGATCCCTTCCCTGCAAGTCTATATTCGAACGGGCCAATGCTTACTAACTGTTCCCAACTGATAAGCGATACATCCAGCTCCGAAAATTGGCCTAAAAATGCACTAAAAAAAAAGTATGTCATTTGTTAAACCCAATTACTGATCAGGTATCGTAAAAGGAAGAAGTTAATCTAAATTTATCATACAAACATATTGAATAAAACCAAGGCATTGACCAAGAAGAACCCAGTCCTATAAACCTATAATGCATCTTACCCTTACGGTTCTTCCCTCTTACGGCTAGGCTACCGTGGCACTAGCAAAATAGTTCATATGTATATTTGGCGTGTCTTAAAAAATGTCCTAATGGGTACCAAATCCAAATGCTTCAAAAGAAAAACTAAGTTTCGTTGTAAAATAAAGATATAAGAAACCCATTTATCCAGAATTTCGCAAAAAAAAAGAAATTTATTTCACAATCGGCTATGTTTCCAAACAATCCCGTCGATCAAATATATTCCTTGAACTCATTCTTTTTTTGTTATCCGAAAGAGGGCACACCGAACTACCTACAGGCCCACGAAATCCTTGAGGTATAACGGCATTTATCACTGGAATATACCAACGCTAAATTATTATATCATTGATTAATTTTCTCTTTGTATATTTTATATTATTTCTTTATTTATTAGTATAAAAAATATGCATCAAGTAAAGCTAATAATTTCAATGTAAAAATAGAGGAGAGTTGTCCATACACAACCCTCCAAGATATTTTGAAATAGTTGAGGATAAATGATGGTAAAAGTGATAAATTTCTTGAAAAGGCAGAAAAGAGAACAATTACTGTAGTATAACTTAGATGTATAAAAGTAAAGTACTCTAAAAGGTAAAAAATTACCTTATCCTGGTTTCTGTACAGAGGTTTCAGTGTTTTAGCTACAAGTGATTGTTGACTATGTATTGATTGATTTGACATAATCCATCCTTTTTTCAGAGTCTCAGAAGTAATATAGAGGTAAGAACTTCCTTCACTTTCTGAATAAGATTTATGTGCATTATTGGGTAATTTATAAACTACATACCTGAAACAGAAATCGAATGCAAAATTTCTATTACTGAACTTTCAATTTTATTTGGCTAATCAATTTAAACTCCACATGTTTTCTTTAATTTTATTGTCTTTAAGCTATAAAGTAATAAGGTCACTATCAAATGGCCTTTGGTAGCAAAATTTAATTCCACGTGCAAATTAATCAAAAAATAATTAAAACGTTTTGTATACAAATCGTATTTAATTCATTGTGTTTACTTGTATTGAGGCAAATATATTGAGTTTGGTGCCTTTCAACTCGCAAGTTTAATTTCTAATTTCACAAAAAGGGCCAAATGTAAATCTTTCTTAACCAGATTCAACAAATGATTAGCAAGTTCAGGAGTTGAAAAAAGTGATTTAAATTTACATAAAGGTAAAATTAGAGACAAAAAAATATTTGTAGGAGCAGTCTGAAGATGCGCAAACAGCAATAGAGTTAACCGACCTTAAAAATATGCAGAAATTTGATAAGTGGAACATGAGAAATAACTACATACATACGTAGTTTACAGGGCCAGGCCATTAAGTGCTCATAACTCAAAGAGTTCATTGCTCAAAATTTTAGCAGCAATTACGAGTTTTCTAGAGAATTAAAACAAGAAATCAGTTCATTGGTTGTTTCAAGATCTAATTTGACGTCATAAAAGAAATATAGCAACCTAGGAGGATTACTGAAGGGTGAGGCTACCTTCCATCAAGAAAGTAAAGGTTACAGTTAAGAACTATCCACTAATTGGGAAACATTAAGAGGACGAATTTACATCAGAAGAAAAATTATATCAACAATTTTAAGGTAATCTAATAGATAAGGCAACACCAAGCAAGTCGAAAACTCTTTTCTTTTCGGCACATATGAGACTCCTAAAATCCTTAAAATTTCCTATAGAACAATGGTATATTCTACAGTTTTAATTTTACAGGATGACTAGACTTTACACCAAAGAGAATATGGGGAAAAGAGTGCTCAAGAAATCATGTACTTGTTTAAATCAGTTTTTCATTTATACAGTGCAGAATAGATGTATTAGAAGAATGCAAGGGTCAAAATTAAATGGTAATTAAAAAAGTAATTTAATGCCAATTTTACTGTCGGACTTCACTTCGAACTACCCATCAATTATAGCTAACAACACATTCTTTAGTTAAATTTCTCATATTATCACATACACAACAAGAGTGCAAATACTATAAACCTAAATCACCATTCCATGCTAGAAACTCAGTGAGGTTAAAGTCTAAATGATAATTTGAAGGCTTCCTTTTAAAAGTAACGTAAGCTGCTTTATTTTAGAAAGTCCCATGCAATTAATTTTTTTCAGTTGGCTAAAAAACTCTCAGTAAAGAGTAGAATGCTGCAGGAATCTCGTTACAGACAACGCTGTCCATCACCAGACATTGAGCTGTGAGAAGTCCTAAGAAGAAAATGTGTATTAACTGTATTCCAAATTATTCTTCTTATTTATCTTTATTACGCTCATTATTCTGAATATTCATCACACACTCGCACATTAGAATAAAAAAAGAGAGAGTTAGAGTTGGTCTACTACTGACGTAATTTGAATCAAAGAGTTAAAACGAAATTTCAGTCTTAAATTCGTGATGGAGCAGATTAAGAGAGACAAAATTATACTTATATAATGAAAATATACAACTACTTGAAGTACTAATTCATTTCTAAATTATATTTTAATGCTATTTCTTCAAATGAGTACTTATAAAGAATTTCGATAATTAATTAATTATTAGTAAAGAACTTCAGTAATAATTGCCAGTTAAGTATGCATATTTTTATCTTTATCTATTTTAATAATAATAAAGTCTTTAGAAAAAAAGCAATAAATACAAAAGTAATTTCATTCTTGATCATAATAAATAAAAGACATACACTGGGTCCAAAAGACCATCCGTGGAATTGTTGCCTACAATAATATAGTTAAACATCACAAAAATTGCTTTAAACTTTGATTATAATTTAAAATCAAAAAAATATTACAGAATATATTGCATTGTACCATTATTTATTTTCTGATTGAATCCTTATCTATTTTATATTATACTATACATATATACAACATTGTGGGGAGAAGATTTAGAATAAATAATTTAAAAATATATAAAATTGCTGCATATATTTTTTATAGAGTTATTACACAGCAATTATAATAGATTATATATAATACATAATTAATTATTGCAATACATTATTAGATTCGTTATAAAATTTCCAAAAATACAATGGATTTTTATTTATTTTTAATATCTTTTATAAGAATTCACGAAAACATTGTTCATTGCCGTTCACAAAGTACTTAGAAAACCCCAATAGTATTAAGAAAAGCAGTTTAGGAAAGTAGGGAAAATATTAGTATCAAATTTAAATAAAACACATTAGCTGAAATTAAGAAAAGTCTATACTTCTTGGGTAGTTGCTGATTTGAGTGTCTTTTGTTGTTTAACCAACCCTTATACTTTACTTTTAAAACTTAAATTTTTGGCTAAGGAGTTTATTTTGACAAGAGAAGCCTAGAGTGGCAGAGAGATCTTCATTAAGCAAAAGGTACAGTTTAATCACAATAATCAGTCTGGGTCGAACTTGTTATAATGCTCTCTTTGAAGCAGTAGGAAATATAAGTCAGCTTAGACTAGCCTCTGAGAGGTGTATAACCGGGCAAGATTTATAATTAACCCTGAAGACATCTTAAATTGTGCAAATATACTTGAAATTCATGCCTTCATATTCGTAGACTGAGAAACTCTCAAAGATAAATACTTCACTATTATCTCTCCACAAAAAAGAAAAAGAAAAAACCACTTCTTAACAAATAAAATTCACTTATGTCAATCTAAAATTTTATTTCCGTGTAAATAATTGATTTTTTTCTTACAGTTTTTCTTGATTTGTATAAGTTTACTTTGTTTGCGAAATATGTAGCCTTCAGATCCTTATGACTATCGTGCAGTGATAACTGAAATGGATTACTACTCAAGTGCAAAAGGCTGCTAAAAGTGCCGTCTTTGGTATGTAATTCGAACATTCAGGCTTTTTATTTGTTGAGCACCTAATTCACAATTATTTTGTTATCAAAGCTGAATTTGTGAGGACATTAAATATTAGAAGAAGAAAATAAATTTATTATTTTGGGACTGTTGTCCCAAAATAATAAATACGTGTACAGTTGGAGGCCCGATTAGTTTGGCCTGTATAAATAAAAATAAATATTTACAAAAATTAAAATAAAAATTAGTGAAATAAAAGAATACAATTATCATTTCGGAGAAAGCTGGTTAGAAAGAAGATAATTGAACTGAAGGGATTTAAAGATGGAAAGGGCAGGAGCATGACGGGCAGATGAAGGTAAGGAGTTCCAGAAAGAGGTAGCTCGTACTAGGAAAGATTTTTCGAAGGATGAAGTACGGTGCGAGGGAATATTGAGATCGGAGGAACGAGATCTAGTATTACGGGAATGGATCGAGGATTTGAACTTGAGGAGTTAGAAAATATAAGATGGCCTTTGAGATTGGATGACTTGGAAAAGGAATGAAGCCAAAAAATACTGGCGGCGTTAGGCAGGAAAAAGCCACTTCAACTCATCGTAGTAGTGCGAAATGCGAGAATCTCTGGAAATGCTGAAAATAAATCTTATGAAGCAGTTCATGAGACGCTTGAGCTTATTTTCAATATCACCAGTAAGACCGCCATACAATTAGAAACCACAGTCGAAATGGGTGAAAATAAGAGAGGAAACTAGGAGTTGCCGGGTCTTAATCGGAAAAAGGTGACGGGAACTATTAAACTGCTTTAGGATGTGGATGGAGCGGCGAGAGACTTGGGAAACATGATTTTTCCAGGATAGGTTTTGGTCAAAAGTGATACTGAGGTTCTTCTTCACTGAGGAGCAATATTACATTGGGATATTATAGAGGAAAAGATTAGGAAGAGGAACCAATGTTTTAAGGAGTGAGTTGGAGCCAATAACAATTGCTTTGGTCTTTTCTACATTCAGGGTAAGCTTACTGTTCGTGGCCCAAGCTGAGATATTATTGAGGTTTTCTTGAAGTTTAAACACAGCTTCAAACAGATCCGAAGGGGAAAGGATAGGTAAATCTGAAAATAATCAGCATAGAGGTAGTACTGGGAATGGGAAATGGAAAGAAGAAGGTCATTGATGTAAATGGAGAAGAGGGTGGATAGAGAAGAACCCTGAGGTACACCGAGTGACAAAGGAAGGAGTGAAGAAGAATTACTATCGGGAGTGGCAACGAATTGGGAACGATTAGACAGAAAGGTTTGGAACCGCAGAGGGTGCTTTTGGAGAAAGAGAAGGATTGCAGTTTAGATAGCAGGATATGGTGGTGAACAGTCTCAAAGGCTTTGGAGAAGTCTAGGAGTATAAGGATTGTAAGTTTTTGGTCGTCAATAGCCGTCTGCAAGTCATGAGTAATTTTCAAGAGTGCAGATTGAATGGAATAAGATAGACGATAGCCAGATTGAAGTGGTTTAAGGAAATCGTTCTGTTCAAGGTAATTGGAGAGCTGGAATTGCACTAAGCGTCCGAAGGATTTAGAGAAATTCGATAAGATAGAAATAGGACGAAAATCAATAGGAGAGGTGGGATTTTATTTAGAGGACGGACTAGGGCTGTTTTCCAGCAGGATGGGAAAATAGAATTCTGAAGGGAGAAATTATAAATATGGTAAAGGACTGGCAATATCGCTGGGAGGCAGGCTTTAATTATTTTGACAGGAATGTTGTCAGGGCCATAGTCATTTGTACGGGATTTCAGAACTGAGGTTAGGAGATCTTCAGGAGTAATATGATGGAAAAAGAAATTGTTAGGATCAAAGGAGGGTAAAATGAGAGCAGGAACATTAGAAGAGGCATTGGTTAAGAAGGAAGTGAAGTGGATGTTCAGGTCCTCAGGAGATATTGAAATCATTGCAGGTTTAATGGGAGCGTGGGAGTCTAAGATATTAAAGAGGTTGATGTGTAAGGATTTCAACCTTGGTATCAATGGAATTCAATAGAAAATATAGTTAATTATAATAAAAGGCTATTAAAACTAGCGGTTATTTTTCGGGAGGAGAAACATTCTGTGTAGGCTCAGTGATGTAGCTCAAAGGGAACTACCACTGACTGGTTAAACTTTCATGCAGGATTAACACAAGACCCGCTGTTTTAAATAACTGATTTTCGAATTTTTGTTTATTAAAAATAAATGTTAATGTGTACCAAATAATAAAGTGCAAAAATTTTTTTTTTAATAAATTCTAGCTTGATGGTAAAATAATAATCTGCAAAGTGCTAAAATAGCAACTAAGAAGTCCTAAATTAGTGAAAAAAATAAAAAAAAATCATACCAGTCCACGGGTTTGCCACTCTCATCCAAACACTGCACTGAAGATCTAATAGCTCTAATATTCAATAAAATAACTACAAAGAATGCTATTAAAGTGATGTAGTTAGCCATGTTACTGGCTTCTGATTGACTACGTCCAGTAGATTGTTGACACTTATCTAACAAGATAAATAGTATTCTGGCGGTGACGTAACAGAGCTTATCATTTGCGCGAGGATACTTCAATTTGTCACAATGGTAAATTTCATTTATCTCATCATCTTAATGTAGCTTTTAAGTACCACTCGGGCCGAAGAAGTGGTTTTTATAAAATTTATATATCGTTTTATGTTATCTTTTTTATTTTATTATTATTATTATTTATTTTTTTTAAATAAAATGATAAGGTATTCTATAATTATGAATTCATTAAAATTACATAAGAGGATTTAGTAACAAAATTGCAACCTGACACACTGCTTCCTCACTTCACATGACCAAATATCCCTTTTAATTCTAACCACAATTTAATTTCCTGTTCTGGTTTTCCTTTGTGCATCCACATCCCTTCCGTCTTTAGTAGAATTAATTTCACAGATTCTTTTAACCCACTTCCTGAAGTATTCTCTTTCCGTTCTATCCATCGCTTCTACCTTAATTCGTCACCTTAATATCAGATACACTGCTCAGAGTTATAATTAAACATTCAGAAATTATGTCAAATTCTTAAATAGCTAATAATATTTTTTTTTATAATTTGTTTATTTATTTTGCATGTGCGCCAAGAGGCGTGAGTGGAGTGAACGACGACCATCCAGTGATGGAAGCCGTTAGTTCGCCAGATTGGCAAGCTTACACAGCAACCATCCTAGGAGATCGGCGTTGTGTTGAGATGATCGCGTGGCCACCACCGCTTTAGCCTGCGCTGTGGATTTGAAGGAAGTGTTCTGGTGGACATGTTGTGGATAAGAGGGTTGTAATGACTGTGTAGATTTGAGTCGAGTTTTGTGTAACGAGATTGGCCTATTTCAGGGACGAGAGGAATATTTAGATCAGAGTGTACGTATTGTGTGATTGGAGACGTAGAAAGGAGCGTTAACTATTGTTCTTAGAATTTTTGATCGTAAGGTTTGAAGTCTATTGATGTTCGATTTTTTGGCGCTTCCGTAGAGCTGTATTCCTTACGTCCATATTGGGGCAAGTAGAGCGGTGTATAGTGTTTAATAATTATAGGAATCAAAGTATATTAATAAAATTCCGAATTGGACGAAAATCGGTTGAGCGGAATCATTTATTTATTGAATTAATACGTATTCTGATTCCTCCCTAAATTTCCATACGAATTCAAAGTTTAAAGATAATTAAATTGCGTAAAAAGCGGTAAGAGAAAATAGTGTTTCCACTTGTTTGATCTTTGCAAACAAACGCGGTAAGTGGACTGTATAGAATAGGGTGTAGTTCTTAATGCGGGCAATCAAATGAAATTATACAAATAAAATGAAATAACAAAGCTTACCTTCCAAGATGTGGACACTGGCGTGACAAAGCTCTAAGGAAATGGAAACCCCAAAGGGAAAAGAGAGTCGACTCCCTTACCCCCTGGCCCCAGATACCTTTATGAGCGTAGATTATGTCCTCTTGACTAAAGGCGAGCTGATTGAAGGCCAAATAGGCGTTAATATTCTTTATAGCGGTGACCATGCGGTATAGCGAGAATAGCGGAAAACTGCGTACCCGTGAACATGCGGTGTAACGAATAGAAGTGAACACGGGATAACACTTGAAATTGCGGTGTAACAGAAGGAGTAGAAAACTGGACACTCGTACAGTTGCGGTGAACGTGCGGTGTAGCGAGAATAGCGGAAAACGGAAAACACTTCCGTACGAGTGCCAGAGAACAAACGTTACGAACAGACTGGCGGTAAACGACGAAGAGAGACTCCGAGAGGGGACTGCAGAGCAATGAGCAGTCGGAAGTTGTCGTAAGCACGACAACTGTCGAGGTCGATGCGTGCGATGCGGTTAGCATACATTGAGGGACAGAAAGGAGTTAGATTGAGCCGAAACACCACTAGTTTTTTAAAATTTGTTTTCAATGTGTGAGAGTGAGTAATCCCCGAATTGTTAACATATACTACTTATGTTACAGTGATGCCAGTGAGTCAGTCAAGTGTTGGTGATGTAAATATTTTCCTTTAAATAATTTCATAATCTAAGGTTACATCATCAATAAATTTGTAACAGACATATTTTTTTTTTGTCTGATCGCCTTACTTCCTTATGTAACCAAAATTGATATGTTTTTCTGAGATTTTATTACTGGTCACTACTAAGGTGGTACTGATTAGAAAACTTGAACTTTATTTTGGCGTCAAAAAAACTTAAAAACGTAAATTTTCGATGCAATCATTTTAATAACTTACAACAGTTACCTAGATAGTCCAAAATTTTAATAAAGGGACGAATGAATGAATATCAAACTTACGCTCATGAATTTAGAAAAGTAATGTTTTAGTCCGCGAAGTTGTAATAAATATAAATTTTTGAACAAATTGAATTGAATAATAATTGAGAAATATCGCCTAATATGTTGTACTATGAATGTGTGAGTGTAAATGAAGTTTTACGCAACATTCACTTTTCATGATTTGTTGTTATTTGTTTTTGTATAAGACTTGTATTAGCGTTAAGGTTTAAGGAAAATATAGTTTAGAAGTTGGCGCATTATATTACTGTTATAAAGTAAAATTTTCAATAAATTAATTTGATGACTTGAGATAATGCTGCGGAGAATCTCATTCCTAACAATTTAAAAAACTTAAAAAAATCATGTCCGTAATTACTTTTTTTTGACGATATTTTTAATAAAATTAGATAATTATCGAAGGAAGAGAACGCAAGCCTTAAAAAATATTATATGAACGCTCACAAGTTGTTTTTTAACGCAATTTACGTCATACAATTTTTCTATAAATAGAATGTATACTGTACCTCGGAGGGAAAAGGCACCATGTCAGAAAAAGTAAATTTTACAGGGGAGCCAAATGAAGATATTTTTCCAAATTCATTTTTTGTTCCACTTTTCCGGTTATACTCTTTCCTGTACTTCTCACCGTAATTATTATAGTTGGTATGGCCACTTTAACTCCCATATTTTAAAATATTTTATTTTGATCTCCATTGTGAAAAAAATTTATGCCCATGTAGTGCCTTTTACCCTTAAGCAATGAAGTATCATAGCGCTTTTTAAAAATACATAAATCGCTTAATAGTAAACATAGGAAATAGTGCTTTACACCTGTAGAAAGAGCAACAAAAAATTTGTAAAATGATGCCAAAATCTGAAAATCGAAAAAAATGGACATGGTGCCTTTTCCCTCCGAGGTACAGAATATATATATATACAAGTTCTTTTTATTAGAACTATTTGAGCAAAATCATTAAAAATAGAATTATCACGAAAACCGTCGAATCAATTCGATAAAGTGGCCTTGCTGATCAGGGGATTTTCACCGAAGTTGGGATTTTAGAAAGTATTCGATCTTTAGCAATTTTGAATAAATGAGAAGTTTTTACATTATTCTGAAGTGGACATTAGGGAGATGCCGACCACAAGCTTTACCCAGTGATGACCATAACAGGATTTTTTCTCGGAATGTTTCCATGTTTCATTACCATTTGTGCACAATACATATTCAAAGATAATCGTGGGTTTGACGTCGCCTAGTTGGGTCGTAAGTGAAATATTAAATTTGAGTTTTCAATGATATGATGTCGTTAATCAATGCCTCCGATGTCGTACGCTACCTTGTGGGCTGTTCATCGATAAAATACTAACTTGAAACCCCTCACACTCTACTTAAACGTCAAGAAATAAACACTCGATTCAGACAGTTCAAAAGACTTAATAAACAACAGATCAAGACTATCTATCACTAGTCTTAAACTTATTATTGTGCTCATAAATATATCTGATTTTATCAAGCGATTTTTATCGTGCGTTGGAAGTGCCATGTTTTACAGAGACTTAAATGTTATTGAGAAGCAGAAGTAATGTCCATATTGAAGAAATAAAAGCCAACAATCATATTCGATAGTAGCCTATTTTGTAGGCCCTCAACCGTCTGTGGATTTATCAGTACAGTTAGACAACTACTGTTTCTTAATCAGACAGCTTTACGGAACTATTGAAGCGTGATAGAAGAAGTTGCACGCTATTCACAAGAATTATAGGGCAGACACTGTAGAAAGCTAAATTTCTCTCGCGATACTAATTAATTTCAAAAGGGCTCTGGAGGAATAGGCTGCTGTTGTTGCTGTCGAGTATCTGCTGAAGAAATACGATGAGGATGGTTCTCCTGAATGAATTCTCTTTCTTAGCCTAAGTATTTGTATGTGAATAACGTCTCCTCAAATCTTCTAAAAAACAAGGTCTTCCACAAGGGTCTACGCCATCTCTTATTTTGTTCTACGTAATTACGAATGATCTGATTCAGATGCTTGAAATTTTACCCGATATATGCCTTGACATACAATTGAGCCGTTTACTACACAAATCGATTAACTCCACTTTTTGAAATATCTTATCAAGTGTAAAAGCACTAGGTTCAGTCATAGCTTCTTACATTTGTAATAAATTTCCCAAATAATAAAGATTAACATCATTAAACAACTTTTTTTGGCCTTTAAATGATAAATAATTTATTTCAGAAGCCATTTTGATTAACTCAGTGTTCTAATATAAATCGTTGCAATAATTCAACTCAAATTCAGTAGCAACTGCTAAATGGTAACGGTAAATTTATTTGAATTTATATCATAAACAGAATTTGAAAAAAACAATTAACATTATTTCATCGCATTTCTACACTTTTTGTTTTATGGAGTAAATCGATTTGTGCAATAAACGATTAACAATGATTGTTAATAAATATTTGGGACAACCTGTAGCAACGCTAGCGCTCTAGTGAGGTACTTATTTGAATTCCTCAAAAACTTACAGACTGATTGATTAAAAGAAATTGATTATGAGACAGACTCTCTAAAACAGAATTCCCTATCTGTGAACCCTATCTTCAAATCAGCATGAATAAAATTTCTTTTCAGTTCTAAGAGAAACGTGACATCTCATAACTCGCAAGGCAACCATCTTTTCCTTTATAAGTTCCCACAAAATTTAATTACGTTTAAATGCTGTGAACGTTCACTTCAGACTTTTCTTCAGACCAAAATAATAATTGTTTATAACGCTAGAGGGCATTTCTAGACTTTAATTTTACTGTATCACAGATCTGAATATTTCTGACATTGGTGACAACATATAATCTTCATCTTTATAAAAGTTGCATGATAGTAATTTCATTATATTTTTGGAATTTTTCTAAAACAACCAAGAGCCTTTACTCCAAAGCAATTTAATAGTCACAAAATTATGGTTATCAAACCAACCGTTATAATTTATATAATGATAAAATTTAAAGCTTTAGGGTAAAGCCAGGAAATGAATTATTTAGTAGGATAAAAGGGAATTGTGAAGAAGAGATCCGTTAGATGTATAACCCCGGGGGGCCCGTATAGTAGAAAAACAAAGAAACGTAATGACACATGTAAAATAGCTAACAAGATGTACAGACTCTGTTATTAGTGCTGTGCATGACTTTAACTTAAAACTTTCATGTTTTTAATTAAGTATAAGACTACCTGTTACCTCATCTGAGGGTGTATGAGCAACCAGTTCTCATTTAAAAATGGTTCTTCCACACCGTTCACTTCTTCTTCTATCCAATCAAGAAGAATTTTGTTCCTCATTATTGCTACAGCTGGAATTTTAATTACAACTTCTAACGACTTTCCAAATGTTAACGAAATAAGTATTCTAGAGTTTATGAAGATTTTGACAGTAAACCACAAGCACCTAGAGCGGTGAAGTGCTAGATGTTTAACCGACCAAATTTAAGCTCTGGTTCTCGTTTGCGAGCGTGGGTTCGGACCCCACATCTGACACCAGTTGTAACCGAACAAGCTAGCGGTTACGGAGCCGAGGGCTTTCAACTAAACAGTTCTTATATAACAGTTAGTTTATTTACAATATTTACAAATAATACCTTAACTTACAAGTTAATCAGTTACACACACACTGCCCTAACCGACAAACCGACAAACAGACACACATCCACAACCACGGCCGTAACTAACCTACGTACTTTTTACTTAACTAATATACTTAACTTGTATACTAACTAATAGATTTAATAACTAATACAGCTAATAGATTTAATTACATAACATAAATTTAATGCTAACTGAAAACCAATCTCTTAAAATATAACAATAACGAATACTAGAGCTGTACAGAAACACGCGAAAAGTCCAAGTCTTTCCCGCCAATCCTCCACCTCCACACAGAACTCACCCACCGCGGCCGATAACGCCTCCTCAAGTCGGATACCAGTGCGGGACTTCCTCTTAATCTCGCAACCTTTTTATTTTTTTATAGCGTCTAGAGACACATGGACATGTACCCGACTCTCTGGCCTAGGCCTTTCTGACCAGCACCTCGCTGTGCCCACTCTCTCGCCAAATGCATGTGCCCCCACTACTCCTCTATTCGCTACACCTAACCATTACAGATGAACGAAAATTTCGTCCTTCTAAGTTGGCCAGATATAATTTTATTCTATTTTGTTTAAAATTTATATAGTAGTAACTGAGACGCTATTTAGCCAAGCGATAAGATGCGAGGACCGCAAAACTAAGATAATTCTAGGTTCGATTCCCAATGTGGCTCCTAGTTTTTATTTAATCTGTAAATGTGAGAAATTTTATTGTTAACTTTCCGCCTCCGTCGACGACATCTGATCAGAGCAGTTAGAGTAAAGCGCGCCTGAAGGTTTTGCTTTCCTTGCTATACATTAACAATTGAATTCCTACACAAATAAATGCCATATTTTCAATTGGGTTTTTCGTTAAAATAATTTAGTAGTCAATAAAGGGAGTTCTGTTTGTAAAAATATGAAGTTGTAACCGATCCCACCGAATCAACCAAAAGTACATAAATATGGATGATACCTTTAGGGGAGAGTTTTGAGCAAGAAGATGGTAATTAGATTTCCTTGTAACCTAGAATTAAAATGGAAATTGGTTTCAATGTTATTCGCGTTCACTGTAAAAAGGCTATTGAAGGAACCCCTTTCATAAACCCTCATTGGAACCAATATTCCCTAAGAAATTTTAAACCAATAGGGCCCGTATTAAGCTGAAAAACATTATTGTCGTCTGATGGTCACTTTAAATATTTAATTGGAACTTTCTATGATTGTCCATGTTTAAGTTGCGCTGAGCATGTAATTATCTGTAATTTTTAAAAAACACCTTCACCCTCAGTGGAAAAACTCTTGTGTCTGACTACATCTATTTTAACAAAGTAACCTTTACACCCAAAATTTTAACTTAGGGGCTTTTCATTTGGAGTGTAGACGTATAATGGAAGAAAGTGTGCTGGTAAGGAATCCCTGGTTCTGTTAAGTAGGTAGTATAGGAAGCCGAGTAAGGTGATAAGATGGTAGAAAAGAAGTTGGTCCTTTTCCTTGGCAGGACGTTTTAACCAGATGTATCAGAAGAAGAACGCAGTAGAAGTAGTGGCGCTGCTACGGCACAGAGCTGGTGGCCAGGCCTCGCATAGCTCATGCAATATGCATGCACCGTCCTCCCCAGCCCTCTCGTCCAGCTCACGTGCCCTCTGCTACTCTATATGTTTATTATGAATTCAAAACGAATGGGACTTATTTTCGCTGTGTTATTCCATTTCCATTGCGAATAATTATTCACGGTCCAAAAGAACAGAGGATAACGCTCGACTAGCTTTGCCAAGATGTCTGCCGACAGAAAGGAATGTGAGAATAAAAGAAGAGCGAACTTCATTTGCTTACCCTTCACCCAAAGGTAAGAGTTAAAGAAAAACAAAAATCTACGTGACTAGATAGATAATAATAAATAATATAAATATTTCTCACTTTGATCAACGAAAATATCCCTATTTTCTAGATTTTTTGTTTCAACTATATCCGCAAATGCCAAGGTATGGGATGAATTGTAATTAATTGTGTATGTGACTTTAGATGTTAATAACTTCATTTAATGTATTTTCTTGGTATGAATTTGTAAAGACTGTCACAAACTTCTGGAATCTTTGACTAATAATTGTGTACGGCTTAGTTGGATTTCGCTGAAAAAAAAAAAAATTATTCATAGCAAAGATTTTCCCGTCAGATTTCCCACGTAAGATCTTCTTTGCTTATAAATTATTTTTTCAGTAGGAACTCGAAGGTAACAATGTAGCACATCTGGAGGAAGCACAAAGACATTCTGATACAACATATTTCTTGAAGGTATTGTTTAGAACAATCCCGCACTTCTGTGTGTTAATTAAGTAAGATTTTGGTTGTTTGTATAGAGAACGTTTTTGAATAAAATTTGTTTGTTTGTAAAGAGATGACTCTGTCCAGAGGCAGGCACTGCGCTGGAAAAATCTCCGGCTGGAAATCAACGTGTAAAATATATTAATAAATAAAAACTGAAATTAAATATCTTTTTAAAGTGAATTCTAAAATCGAGAAAATTAAATTATGTAACTGTGGTAAGAAAAAGTTGTTTAAACAATAGTTATTTATTTAACAAGTGTGGAAAGTAGTACTTTTCCTCACGCGAGGCAGGGTTTGCACGCACGAGCGAGCGAAGCGATGCGAGTGCAAGTGCAAATTGCCGAGTGTGAGGAAAATACTTTACACTAGAGTTAAATATTATATTTTTTCTGCAACCATTTATTAACTAAAAAAATTAAAAATTTCATTTTTACAGTCTACAAAAAGTAATTTATTTATTATAAACATTTATTGTTATATTACAATTATTTACATTACTTATTACATTTTCTGCTGTTTCTTTTATTGATGGAGGAGTGTTTTCTAAACAGGAATCACTAGAATCCATTTTAAATTTCTATAAGGTAACACTATAACCTTTTTAACTGTTTTAATTAAAAATATCTAATTATTTATTAAAGTATTATTTTTATTTCTATATTCCTTTCAATTTTTTTTTTTTAATATTCGTTTTTTAATTATTTAGTTACGTTAAATAAGCTTATTAAAGTTTTACAGAAAATATTTATGTTAATAACAAAACTTCTTATATCAAGGAAGCACAATAAAGTTTTTCCACACACTAGTGCGGAAAGTGACACTAATGGGAATTTCCCCCCACTAGTGTGGGAAGTTGGGCATTACACAGCTGATTTTAATTGAGTAATGAGAACTTCCCTACATGGTTGCAGAAAATAGATATTACTTTAACTTATAATGTTATTTCTGGTAAAAAAGAATAAGGTTTAGTATGTTCACATATTCTAAACAAAAACATTATGTTGTTAGATATACAGGGTGATCCATTTAAAACGCACCAATCGCAAATAACTTTTTAGGAAAGCGGAATTTCGAAAAAACCCACAAAGTAAACTATATGTTTTTATTGGTCTAGTTTTCAAAGTTTTCTCCCACGATGCTGTATCTTCATTTTTCACGGAGCTACGGCCAAAAACCCGATTGGGCTATCATAATGACCACTGATTTTGACAATAATTATGAAATCTGCATAAAAGACTGTGAAAAATGACGTTAACCCCCCGTTTCGATATCCCTAATATTTGTCAAGATATTTATGATCAAAGTTACGATTTTTTTTCTATTCGTGAACGGTTTTCAATATTAAATTTCCACCAGAAATACACGTTTTGCGAGGTCCTCTGACTGCAAAAAATGTTACTTGCGACGCAAAGAACAAAAATAATAATAATTGAAGATTTAAAAAAATGTAGTGTAATGTAATGGTTACGGGTGAGTCAGGATAAATTCGTTTTATCATCAAATAAAAGCAATCATCACATCATTTTAACGTACGCCTTATGCAAGACTTCTTGACCTAACATTACGGTAAGAATATCTTGCCAGAGTGTAGGTCTAGTGGTCAAGAGCGTGGCTTTGTAAGTGGGAGGTCCCTAGTTCGAATCCCGCGTACGACTGCACTTTATTTAAAAAAGTATTATGATTTTTTAAGCAATAAGAATGACTGCAAACGCGGGATTCGAACTGGGGATCTCCCACTTACAAAGCCACGCTCTTGACCACTAGATCAACACCCGTCCATCCTTGGTAACATATTCTTACCGTAATCATAGGTCAAGAAGTTTTGCATATTGGGTACATTATCAAGATGTGATGATTGCTTTTATTTGATGATAAAACAAATTTATCCTGATTCACCCATAACCATTACATTACACTACTACATGTTTTAAAATCTTCAATTACTATTATTTTTTTACTTTGCGTCACCATTAACATTTTTTGCAGTCAGAGGACCTCCCAAAACGTGTATTTCTGGTGGAAAATTATTATTGAAAACCGTTCACGAATAGATAAAATGGTAACTTTGATCTTAAATATCACAACCAATATTAAGGTATCAAAACGGGGTTAACGTCATTTTTCACAGTTTTTTATGTAGTTTTCATAATCATTGTCAAAACTAGTGGTCCTAATGTAACCCTTATGGGTTTTTAGCTGTAACTCCGCCAAAAATGAAGATACGGCATCGGGGTTGAAAAATTTGAAAACTAGACCGAAAAAACATATAGTTTACTTCGTGGGTTTTTTCGAAATTCCGCTTTCCTAAAAAGTTATTTGCGATTGGTGCGTTTTAAATGCATCGCCCTGTATATTATTTTTATTTATTAATTTTTTTAAAGATATGATTGTTATCTAATGAATGACTCTCTCAGTCATAAATAACCATCCACTTCATGAAATATTCACCGGATGAAATGTAATCAATTAAAAATGGATGACAATGAAAAAAGTTTTACTTTAATAATTTGCTCATGGTTTTAAAATAATGTAAACATGTCAAGGAATATTGATTTGAATGCTTGTATAGCCTTTATTATCACAAACTTATTAAATGTCTCTTTTGTGTTTCTAACTTTTCACATGTTCGGCAAAAACATTCTATTCCCACTAATTTTATGTTCAAAGCAGATTTCTTTCAAATTATTTTGGTTTTTGGCGTTCACGTGCATGTAGCTAGTTGGGTACAGTGTTAATGGCCTTGTTTAACAAAGATAATTTATTTATTGTTTTTTGTTTGAATTAAACCCTCGAAAATTCTATTTTAATAATTTTAATTAGATTTTTACGTTGAAGGCCATTATAAGTTGAAAAAGTAAAGCACTTAGGGTAGCAATACATTTCTTTCTTTTAAAAAAATTCAGCCTTCCTCTTATGGGCTATTGTTTTCAGCAAGCAATTGGTTTCACAATGCTAATAGAGGTTTGTAATGCATGCATTTAGGACTGTCTGATAGAAGAATAGAAGATCTGTAGTGACTGAAAGAGGTGAGTTGAAGGAAGCAAATATAAAGAAAAAAAAAGCCAGACTGTGTAGTTTTAAGTAGTCAATAAGAACTAGGTTCACTTGCAATATTTAATAGCGCTGGAGTCTGGTTATGCACTCAGAGAGAAAAGATTCCTTCTCCTCTTTTTTGGCCCAATGTCTCACCCGTATTCCCTTCATCTTACTCTCTTGGTACATTATGTAAAAGGAAGACCTGCTACCTTTTCAAATGGCCTCCATGGCAAGAATAAAACTTTTCTCTCTTCAATATCTAGTATCTAAGTACTAGAGAGAAGATAATTTTTTTTTAGTTTCACTGACTATATACACCTTGTAATCAATTTAACAGATTTTGCATCAGTTAAAATGTAATATTAAAACAATTTTTACAATTCTTCCCATGAATCTAGCGAGAATTTACCTATTTTTTTTGGCGCATCGACTGCCACAGCCATGAGCGCCGAGAAGAGCGCTATTTCGTCATCTTTCTTGCATTGATGATTATATCAGAGAGGTCGATAAATTACGCGGCCTCCTACAGGTTATGAAATTAGAAAGAATCTCTTAGAAAGCTGAAGAAGTCTCTCAGAAGCCTATTGGAATATAGGTCTTATGGATAACTATTTTTATAGGAGATAGTGATTCTACTGGTGTACCCTAAATTGAATTTCCTTGTTAGAAGACCAGATAAGTCAGAGATATAGACAGAGATATGGATACAGTGTATCGCTTTTCATGAATTTATACATAAAGTTAGTCTTGTATCACATCTACAGCACTTGTATTATGAATAGAAAGAGAAAACCTCATTTTAGTGAAATTTGTGATCCTGCCATTTAATATATATCACGGTTCGCCTAGAACAATTTTAATTGAAAAGTTCACCAACATGAAAAATTTTTCTTTCTCCTTATTATTTGGGTCAAAACTAACCAAAATCCACTGAAAACCAAATCGGTTTACGTTGCGGATTTTTTATTTTAATTTTTCAGGTAAAAAGCGGCTTTTTTTGCATTGTTAAGCCAAATAAATGGAAAAACAATACAGTTTTTTGCAAAACCAATGCATGCATTTTGAAGCTGAGGGAATTTCCGACAGATTGATGTATTTTATAAATGATAAAAATGAAATTTCGACATTCAAAATCAATAAAAAAGACATTTTTGAGCAAAATAAGGCAAAAACAAGGGTTTCTCGCATTTCAAAGCTTACTTAAGAAATAAATCATCGTTTTTTTGTGGAAGAGAATGGGACTTTTCAAAAATGAGAAAAATTCCTGCAAAATACAATATTTATACACTGGGAAAAGGGAAATTTTCCAAGTCAAATTCATTTAATGAAACTTTTTGGATTAAAAGAGCCCAAATAATTTTTTATCGCATTGCAGGGCTTAGTAATCCAAAAAGTTTCATTAAATGAATTTGACTTTGAAAATTTCACTATTTCCAGTGTATAAATATTATATTTTGCAGGAATTTTTCTCATTTTTGAAAAGTCCTATTCCCTTCCACAAAAAAAGTTGATTTATTTCTTAAGTAAGCTTTGAAATGCGAGAAACCCTTGATTTTGCCTTATTTTGCTCAAAAATGTCCCATTAAAAATAAAAGGGTCAAGTATCAATAAAAGTATATCAAGGCATAAAAAAGTATCTCGGGTTAATTTTCAAGCATCTGAAAAAAAAGATGTGAGCTGAGTTAACAGAATGAGTAGCAGACAGAACAAAATAAATTTTGCAATCTTTACTAATATTTGAGACCATTATATTATTATGTAATCTTTTTAAAACTGGCCGTGATACCACTTTATCACATGTTAACATTTTGCATTTGAAAATGTTAACTATGCATTTGATTTCAAATTAAATTGCAACTTATTCAAAAGTAATTAAGATATTTAAACATTTTGTAAGAATATTTGTTTTATTAAGATTATTTGTCTGTCTTAGGTTCGCACTATTTTGGTGGTGTTGATTTAATCATGAACTATGAGTATTAAATAAAGGGAATTTAATAATTTCGAAGAAAAGCATGGACATGAGCAATTTACATTTAAATATTTACTTGCCTTTGACACTTTAAGTTTTAAAGTCAAATAAAAATAAATGGAGCTAGTTAATGAGAGATTATGTCCGCAGGTAACTTTTAAATGTTTCACAAGTTTCCATACCTTAATTCTGTTTTTGGTTTACTTAAATCCATAATTACTATTATTGCTTCAATAGAATAATTAAATGTGAAATAACAAGATTATAATTAAAATTGAGAAGAATTTAATATATTGTAACGAAGTTGACCTGGGCGGAGAAGAAAGGCCTAGATTGTTCTAGAGGTTGAACGATCAAAGTCAGTAACAGGCCGCCACTGCATAAACAAAAGGGCGGTATCTACCTGTGGCAGAGAAGAAAGGCCTAGATTGTTCTAGGGGTTAAGCGACCAAAGTCGGTATCAGGCCACCACTGTGTAGACAAAAGGGCGGTATCTACCTGTGGAAGAGAAGAAAGGCCTAGATTGTTCTAGGGGTTAAGCGACCAAAGTCGGTATCAGGCCACCACTGTGTAGACAAAAGGGCCGGTCTCTATCTGAACTAGAAAGGAAAGGGCTAGATTGTTCAAGGAGTTAGTGACCTGTGTAAAAGCCAGCTAAGAGAAAGGCCTCAGTTGAGGTGGTGGCGTATGTGTTTTCCCAGCCAGTGATTGACAGGTAGGAGCGAGACAGAGAGTAGGAGGGCGGCCCCAGCTGAGGTGGTGGCAGTATGTTTTCTCCAGCCAATGAACATCAGGAGGGCGTGGAAACTTATGCTCGGAGTTGGAGGAGGGCAGTCCCAGTTGTAGGGAGGCACGCAGTTAAAAGGAGGCAGACACAGCTGGAGAAGTGAGTTCGCAATCAAGTTGTTAATGAGTTTTTAATCGAGTTCTAAGAGTTTTACAGTCTTGTAGTTGTACAGTCAGTGAGTTTTGGAGTTAGTCTTGGAGAGTCAGTGTTGAGACATAGTTAGAGAGAGTCAGTGTTGTGGAGTGCTTCAGTGGTAGCTAGTTGGGCAATTAGTCAGTTGATGAGTAGAGCTGTGTTAGTGCAGCTGAGACTAGTGCAATTCGGTGCAGTGCGGACCAGGGGTCAGTCGGGGAACAGTTTTGTGGCGTTACGTAGTGAGTAAGTAACAGTAAACTGTTGTGACTGTTGTAAATGGTGACTGTAATGAATAGCGTTAGTTGCTAGTAAATGTTAATGTGAGTAAAGGTAATGTGTTAATAAATCAGGTTTTTACTTACAACTTTAGCGAGTTTTATTATTTAATCAAACCCACATATTTAACGTAACTAGTGGCAGGCACTAGTTGTGTAAGTAAAGTTCTTTCTTAGTAAAAGGACAATAAAAACTTTACAATATTGATTAAATAGATGGAAGGATCAGAACAGCAACTCCCAAAAACATTTTGTAAATATACTAATTCATCGGAAATAGTTTTGATATATTATTATTGACACATTTTATTTTGATAACAAAACATGTGTAGCGATATAATATTTTGCGGGTGGTTCCTTGCAATATGAAAATAATGTAATCAAATGGTTACTGAAGAGACCTCTTCGAACGGATTTCGATAGATTTGTATACTTTTTTTTTGAATTGATGTGAAATAAATTAAAACAGCATATCTAAGATCAAATAAACATGAAATTAAAAATGAAAAATTATATACCTACAATCTAAAATTATAATTATTTTTGTCAATTAACAATTTTATCTATATTACATGAGGACATATTTTTTTATAAAACTCATACTTTCGTAGCTTATGGTTAAGTTCTTGGTGAGACTGAAGAACATATCACGAACTTAGAAACAACATTAAAGAAATTATAGTAAATTTTCTGACACAAATGTAAAAAGCATATTCAAAAATATACCTGGGTACTCGGAGCATTTTTTAGTGCACTACCAGCCTTCTGAAAGTGTTTTCTCGTTACAGACAATATTGTCCATCATCGGACAGTGTGTTTCTAGGAACAGAAAATTTTATACAAAGTAATTATTTCATTTTATAAGTTATAACCAAATATTAAAAAAAAATGCTTTTTAAAATTGTGTCAGAAAATTGATTATATTTTTTAAAATTTGGGGCAAAATAATGGAACAATTTGATTGTGGTCACATTCCTTGGGCTTTCTCCAGTTAAAGTTCCTATGTTCAACAATAAAGTAGCCCTCAATTAAGGGCTAGCCTTTCTATGGAGAGGAGATAAAGCTATGGAAGAGGAGTAAGCTGTTAGTTAAGTAAATGTTTGGATGTTATATCTAAGATATGCTCTTCGGACTGACCAAGAACCCAACCTTAAGCTACGAAAATATTTGGCTTTTGAGGAAATATGACCTAAAATGGAGAGAAAATTTTTAATTGATAAAAATAATTTATAATTCAAATTGTATAAAATTTTTCATTTTTAATTTCGTGTTTATATGTTCTCAGCTGCGCTCTATTTATTTTTTCGCTTCTCTCCAATAAAATGGAACTCAGACATCTGTATTACCTAAAAAAATTGATATACTTATTATTAAATCCAACGAGTGTTCATCTAGACATTTCAATTTATAAATTAATTTATTTATATTTATTTTGTTCATTATTTAATTTTATGTTTTATGTTATGAATATTAGGAAATATTTCGCTGTATTTTTTTTTACATAACCTTTTTTTTATTGTAGGCTTTTTGTTGTAGCTCTTAGGGAAGACAAATAAACGCTGTATTTATATTTCGAGAATGTACATTATTGAAGCAGATTCTGCATGAATAATTTATAGTCTGTTGACACTTAACCTATTTTTTGTGGCAGGTCACGTACTTTACAAGAAACAAGAAATATGGGCCCAATCACGGTCTGGACATTTAGCCAACTGGTTGCTGCTTGTTAAACTCCATATTTATCTGTCTGAGTACATAAAAAACATTTGTTATTTTGTAAGAAGTAGAAAATAATAATAAGTAAAATGGAAGAGGTCCTTACTTACCAATATAAGCCTCAATCTGAGCCCGAGTGTATCAGATACTGATTGTACGGCGACCGGACGGTGCTCACTGATAGAATAGTCTAATTCAAATTGACCTTACTTTCTGCTGTTGCTTAATAAGGATGGAAGTGTGGTAATGATAGTGGGAATTGCTGAAAAACAACCTTGTTCAAGTAGCAGAAGTAGAAAAACAAGTTGGCGGAGCTAGGGTTGGAAATAAAGATGCTGGTGGTAGGTAGGGACTGTCCGAGTAGGGCCTGAGTAACCACCGTCAGCTTCAGAGGAACTACCCACCAGTATTGCAGCCCTGGGATTGGATCGAAATATTCACTTAACATCCAACAGCAAAAAGCGAAATCCTGAATGCACCTACATGCCGCACTATCTGCAAATTTCTAGGTGACCAATAACAATATGCTTGGCTGGTAACCCGTACAAGGTTAACACACACCAGGACGTTTGAGATTAGAAAATAAATATTAATAAATATTAACAGCAATGTGTCTGGATTCCCAATCAGAACTCCCGGGTTCAAATCCAGTTGCTGGCTCTTAGATTTTTTTTTTTCCTCGAAGCTTCTTACAGTTCATTATAACGAGAGAACACTGATCGAAGACCGACTAACTGAAGTACAGTAGGACCATATGAACACATTTGAAGATTAATTGAACTACTACATACCTCCATATACTGCTAAAAGATAATCCTTTATAGAATTATCACACAAGTATTGAAGCAGTTTATCTGTACCATATAAAATTCTCTTCATTTCGTAAGATTGATGTTGAACAAATATTTGAATATTGATGACGCAAACATGATATGGAATTTAATTGTGTATTTGTTTTGGGAAAATTGTATAAGAACTTTAAACAGGACTTTTTCTTATTACAAGTTTCGAAGTTTTAACTTACATATTCTTTTTCTGCAACCATGTAGAAATGTTCTCATTACTCAATTAAAATCAGCTGTGTTATGCCCAACTTTACCTCACTAGTGGGGAAAAATTCCCATTAGTGTCACTTTCCTCACTAGTGAGTGAAAAAACTTTATTGTGCTTCCTTGATATAAGAGGTTTTGTTACTAAATATTTTCTGTAAAACTTTAATAAGCTTATTTAACGTAACTAAATAATTAAAAAACGAATATTAAAAAAATAAAATAAAAATTGAAAGAAATATAGAAATAAAAATAATATTTTAATAAATAATTAGATATTTTTAATTATAACAGTTAAAAAGGTTATAGTGTTACCTCATAGAAATTTAAAATGGATTCTAGTGATTCCTGTTTAGTTTTTTTTTTTTTTTTAGTTAATAACCCTAATGGTTGCAGAAAAAAATATAATATTTAACTCGAGTGTAAAGTATTTTCCTCACACTCGGCAATTTGCACTTGCACTCGCCTCGCTTCGCTCGCTCGTGCGTGCAAACCCTGCTACTTTCCACACTTGTTAAATAAATAACTATTTCAAACTCCGTACTTTAAGAGATACAAAATTTTATTTATGGAAATTTAAATCCGTCCTCGGATGCCATAAAACAAAAACAAACGAAAAACATCTCCTGAAAGAGTAAAATGTGGTTTGTTCCGCCTGCAGTGCTGGGTAATATCATTTTATTTGTCATAGCAGGATCGTTTAATTGTATTCCTGATCGGTTTCGGATTTTAATCCATTATCAGAGATAGATTAGGATTACGTAGTAGTGACGGTAACGGAAGTGAATTTGAAATTTCTACACCAATTGATTAATATACTAAAGATGGTGAATGAGAGTGCAAAACCGATCAGGAATACAATAAACATGCTGCTGCGACGGATAAAACCAAAGATAAAGGTGGTAGTTTTGGATTTTTACATACTAGGGAACTTTAGCCTCCAAGGATGGGTATATACCTGTATAATATGTAACACACAAGAACCTACACTGCACTTAAATGGAATTTAAGAGGAAATCTAATCAACCGTTATCGGCTTTTACCAAAAGCACTCTCTACAGAAATCGATGTTGATGATCTTCAGACCCCAAGTATTGCATTCTTTAAAGCCATTTCCAGAACATTTCAAAAAAGGAAAAAAAGAACAATCATAAATTGGATTGTGGAAATACCTTTTAGACTCAGCGTTTAAAGTACTCATTTAATTGTTTTTTGTAAGAGAGAAAATGTATCAAATTGCTGTTCTAGAGAACAATGCGTATTTGAAAGAACGGTGGAAACCCTTATTTCTTTGAGGATTGTTCAAGGATTTGAACATTTTGTAATCCTGCTTGCAGTGAAAAGATAAAACATTTAAATGTTTTTTAAAGAGAATTAAACGATATCTCGTCTGATATAATGAGCCTAGGTTTCAGGTGGCTCATTTCGGAGTTTTCTCTGTCTTTACAGATGATTCGAAGTAAGTTAGAAAAATTTTATTGCAACAAGGAATATTTCAGGATTCAAAGTGACTAGTTTTAGGGGCACTATTCTTCTGGATTAAAGGTGAAGACAATGCTTATTTTAGTTGCATTCTAAAACTGCGCTTGTTTTTTAGAAAATTCAGAATAAATTCTAACAGAATAATTTTAGATTCCACTGATTCATATGCTGTCTTAGCATCGAACTTAAATACATGAAATAATGGTGATGGTGAAAATGTAAAAGGTGAGGGAAGAGCAGGAGGAGAGAAACTATCCAGCGGTAGCACTTTCCACAAGAAATCGATGTCGAGGATGAGCTTCAGACTTCTAGGAAGTATCGGGGCCAGTGGAGATTCTGTTTGCAAGTGGATTGTTAGGAATAATAGTAGAGGCGAGAGACAATACGAAAAATTTAGAGCAATTATAAGGAGCTGTATGGGACTTGTGATACTTTATCTTGGCGAGTTGTCTGATTGGGATGTTGAAGCCGTTATGAAGTGTAAGGTTAGTCACGTAGAAAGGGCCGTCAACTATCTGCGTCGAAGAAGTTCTGATTGAAATGTCTGTATAGCCCATTTGTTAGTAAGTTTTGATGAACCGCACTGCTGTATACCGTAATTCCACTTTGGTTTGAGGATAGTATTATATATCAATCGTTTTAATTCTACGGGCAATTTGTAGAGTCGTCCAAGTGGTCTGTACAGGAGTTACGCACGTTTTGTTTGCTTAAATCTTGTGTATGTGTTTCAAGTAGAGGCATTGGTCTATGAAGGGCCCAATATAGCTTACCAAGCCTGTTTTACAAAATGAAGAAGAACAAGATTCCCAACCTTACTGTTAGAATTAAAATACAACAATAAAAGAGCACAAGTCATCTTTCGAAATTGATTTCACCATATATTTCCAAAAGTTGCAATTCTTTTATTTTGCAGAATGAAAAATACCCATGTTGCACAAACTGATGTTTAACTCAACAGGGAAAAAATAGGATGACAATTTAAAACAGATGAGTTATTTCCGCTAAAGAAAATGAGCCACCGGAAACGTAGCTCATTATATTAGACGAGTAGTCATTTAACTCTCCTTGCAAACAAGCTCAATATATTTCACCTGTAAACCAGAGGAAGGACAATTAAGTTTCTTTCTGTACATTCTTCTAACAAAACGGATAGTTGCGCTATAAAGTCATTAGTGAGAAAGAAGTCATGGCGCAACTAACTATTCTTTAACAGTTTGGAAGAAGAGACAAACAATGCACATTTTGTCAACCACAATCTCTTCTCACAGATTAAACAATACTATTTTATTCAACGCCAACGATCTTTCAAATTAGTTGTGCTGTGAATTAGGATCTCTTTATCTGTTGTAGAACTCCGATTACCAAAAGATATATTATATATCGTGTACCTTTGTATATAATATATAAATTATTTATTAAGAAAAAGAACTTACATTAAGAAAGAATAGAAAGCCAATCAACAATGTATAATAATAATAATAATAATAATAAGCGGTTTCTTTACATATTTACATACATACTCGTATTAACTGATTTATAAAATTTAACATAATTTATTTATTCTTTTTTCCAACAAAAAACAGAAAATACTTTTTACATAAAATAAAATAAAACATAATTCTTTCGATTATTTTGAAACCAGGCCCAATCATTGAGCATAGGCCTCTCCCATCTCGGTCCATTCGTCTCTATTTTGAACTCTTTTATACCACTTGTGTCCGGCTACCTTTACTATGTCATCCTGCCATCTCATTTTCTGCCTTCCTTTCTTCCTGCTGCCATAAAAGGGCGTCCATAAAGTTGCATGCCTAGACCATCTTCCATCATTACATCGCACAACATGGCCAGCCCACTTCCATTTCAGGGTCTTCACAGTCTTTTCTATATCTTTAACTTCCGTTTCTTGCCTAATTATTGAGCTTCTGATTCTGTCTTTTCTTTTTACACCTTTCATACTTCTTTCCATTGCCCTTTGCGTCACTTTTAACTTATTAATTAACTTCTTTGTTAAAGTCCATGTTTGACACCCATATGTTAAGCAAGGCATTACACAGCAATCTAATATTTTTCCTTTTTTCTTTATTGGCACTTTGCGGTTCTTCATTAGATGCTTCAGCGACCAATATTTTCTCCACGCTAATGCAATTCTTCTTTCTACTTCTCTTTCATTCCTATTTTCAAATCCTATTAACTGTTCCAGATATGCAGTGCTAACTACATAGTTCAATGTTTTGCCCGACAACTTTATATCTTCGTTTAACCCGTTTGTTATAATCATGGTCTTCTTTTCATTAATTTTTAGTCCGGCTATTCGGCCTTCAATATCCAATTCATTTAACATTTTTTCCATGATTTTTGCACTTTGGGCGAACAGTACCAGATCGTCGGCAAACCTAAGATGAGTCAACTTTCTCATATTGACATCAATTCCGTATTTGTTGATATCATTCCATTTTAACTTCTTAAACACCTCTTCGAGCACGCAGTTGAACAGTATAGGCGACAATGGATCCCCTTGTTTCACTCCTCTGCAGTTGTAAAAATACGGTCCATTTCTGTCCAACACTATTCTGGATTTACTATTGGAATACATCTGTTGTATTAGATTAATATATTTTGAGTGAACATCCTGTGCTTCCAATGCTTTATACAAAAACTGGTGTGATATGGAGTCAAACGCCTTCTCGTAGTCGATGAATGCTATATAGACAGTTTGTCGGAATTCGGCTGATTTCTCAATAATTTGGTTGAGCACATGCATATGATCGATCGTAGAAAAGCCAGAACGAAATCCACCTTGTCCAACTGGCTGATGCTTCTCCAGTACGGGCTTTAATTTTTCTGAAATGATCTTCATAAACAATCTGCTAACAGTAGAAGTAATATTCAAAGGCCTGTAATTAGCTATATCATTCCTGTCACCTTTTTTGTGCAACAATATTATATCTGAGACTGTCCAGGATGATGGTACTTCTTCAGTATTCAAGATCTTATTAAACAATTCCATCCATAACCCCTTAAGTTGCGGGAACGTTAACTTCAGCATTTCATTTGTGATCTTATCACTCCCTGGCATTTTTTCTTTTTTCAGCTTCGAAACCGCTTGCTCAATTTCAGACATAGTTATCTCGGAAATCGCCTGGGTGCTTCTTTCAAAGGGCACTTCTCGCAATTTAGTACAATCTGTTGCTAAGTAAATTGTGTTTAAAAAATTGTGTTGCTATATTTACAATGTTATCCCTTCTCGTATTCTTTTTTCCATACCTATCTGTAAGATCAGTTATCCATGATGTTCCAGTTGCCAAATATTTTCTAAGTTTTCTAGTACAATTAGAGTTTTCTATTGTCCATTCTATTAATTTATTAACTTTGTCATTTAGATCTTTTCTTATACTATATCTGACAGCTTTACAAATAATGTTGAATTCCACCCTATCCTCTTTGTATAACTAAACAAAATGACAGTAGGGTACATGGTCAAACAAGACAGCCAGCTTTGCGATTAGTACGTCTACGTAACTTTTTGGGCGGCTAACAATTTCGACCTACGCCCGCCTACATCAGATCTTCGGGCGTTAAACAGTAGTGATCCAAAAATTATTTAACGATGCAATTAATGATTACATCCAAATTAAAACAAAAACAATCTAATTCAGATAATTGTAATACTTACACATTGTAAACAATTTTACCATTTAGGTTAGGTACTGGGTAGTGGCTTGGCCTAACCTAAAAAAAATAGACTAGCGACTACATTTTCTTTCTGAGGCATAATAACCATCTAAGGTTTCTAACCTAATAAAATTTATAAAAGTAAATCTGATTAGAAAACATAAAACGCTGGAGCTGCTTGCAATGGAGGCGATTAGTATCAACCCATCCCTTTTATGATCTATTTATGAAGTTTCAGCTTTATAATCACCTGCATCAGTTTCGCTTCTTTTTTTTGTTTTGTTTCTACCTGTCTGTACAGTTCGTGTGTTTGTAGGTTTAGCTGTACCACACAACTGTAGTCAGTAAGTTCACTTAGGTTTGGGGATAGAATTCTATATCGTTTGACTTCTATAAGCAATTTGGAGCGTCTTCTAAGTAGTCTGTATGGAAGTTTCGCACGTTTTGTCATAACTTGTCTATTAAGTCTTGTGTGTGGTTCCAAGCGAGACGTTTGACACTTATAACATCAAAGCACAATTCTCAAGATTAGTACAAGTATTCCCAAGAGAACTGACTTATTGTTTGTTCTTAGTGTAATTATGGTTGTGATGCAATTTCAAAATCTACAATTTCTTTCTTGTATTGATCGAATACCAAATTGAAGGAATCTATGAATGAGTGTAAATGCATATCGAAATAACAACTAACTGAATAATGAAAAATATCTGAAATTGCAACGGTTATAGATACGGTGACCATTATTTTTGAATCAAAAAACAGGACAAGGAGCAAAAAAAATATTAATACGTTTAACACGAGATCGGTTATTACAAAACAATGGCCATATAATAGTAAAGGTTAGTTTAGTTATTAGTTTTTACATGACGTTTAGCGATCGATGTTTACACTAGTCGACTAGTCTACTCTATCGGTAAAAACAGGTTGTGTTTTACGCTAAAGGTTCGTCTTAAGTTAATGTACACAGAAATTTTTTTTTCTAAACGATTATTTGCGAACTTAATTATTATACATTATACATTTATACTATACTACCTGTACCCGTTCACACGTTGCTGTGTTTGAACAAAAAGGCAGTTTTGATACCTCAAACATAATTTTTATTAATGACCAAATGTATACAATACATCGAAATGAAAATTAACAATAAAATTACCCCTACTTCAGAGTACAGTAGTGTCCTTGCAAAGGTATCATTTCTACATAATGTGAAAAATTCAGTTAATGTTGTTGGCGGTGGTGACATTGCTCTTGCACGTATATTTTCTGATGTAAAATACACACGCTGTCCATTTTCAAGATGTACAGCTAAATGAACAACCGTTGAATATCGTTCATGAATGGAAAATGATATACAGGTAATACGCCATACAGCCTCATTGCTACTTATGAAGCGTCCCAGTTGATATTGGGTGACTTCATCGTTAGATGCAGTTGTATTTTCCACTCCAAACACTGCCATATCGCTTCCTTTGTTCACTTATTTGCAAATATATTTTCTAGCTTTCACTGAATTGCAGTACCCAACATTTATGTGTGCGTTATACGTTTTTAGTAGTAATGGAGAATATGGTACTACCCAACGATTATCAACATCAATAGTATTGTTGAGTACTTTTAGTTTAATGGATTTTCCACCATCTTCGGTATAATTTATTCTCGTATTAATAATTGCAAAAAACTGTTTTTCATGGTTTTCATGGTTACACTTTCAACAAATATTACTAATTAAATGTTATTTTGATATTTTTGGGATATTTGTTCGGGTGCACCTAGAACCCCAACTCTGATTTAAAAAAAAAATTCCAAAAACCTTCCCGGGGATATACCTAATAATTTCCCAAATTTTCACGGCGATTGGATGTGTGGTTTTTGAATCTATCGAGTACAAACAAACAGACACACATTCATTTTTATATATATAGATTTTTACATTAAAAAATTAAATTTGAGTATAATTTAAATTTCATTGAAAAACAGAACAAATAAATAAAAAACAGGACATTTATACTTAAAAAAAAGAAAAAAGGACAGCGTCTTAAAAAACAGTACTGTCCTGCTAAAAACAGTACGAATGGTCACCGTAGTTATAGAGCAATCTTGTCGCATGAATATTAGCATGTACCTACACTATGCATTAAATTGCTATATTTTTAACTCTTCTCAATAGTTTAAAAATGAGGTTATTGTAACCGTAAGAAGTGACTAAATTTAGCGAAGCATTGCCCAAGAAAAAAAGTTGTACTTAATTGATCCCTTCTAAAGAAAAGAAACTTCAAAAAGGAGAAAAAAGGAAAATAATTTTAAAGACAGTCTGTTATACAAATTAATTATTGTGACTAAATATTCTTGTCAAATCAAACTGATAAATATACAAATTTTAATTATATTATTTTTTATAATGTGTTGTACATGGAAAAAGGCAGACTAGCATTATTGCAATTTACTGGTCATTAAGGTTAGAAATTAGCATACTTTGCTCTGAGAATAAATTCCTAGAATGTGCGCAATGTAATTAACGCATAAATAACTAGAAAGTGTAATAATGCTTGTTTGCTGCATTGCCGGGGAGTTGTTTTACCACTGCTAACTATAACTCAGAGATCCCGATATTTCATTCGCAAATTATTATGGCCTCCTTAATGAAATGAGATGAAAAATAAAAAAACAGCTCGTGTTACACATTGTTATTTCTACAAATATATGGTTGAGAACGAGCCGAAGTCCTTTTTTAATTGGACTCTGTTTTCTGTTTTCTTGAAATTTTCTATTTCAAGTCGTTATTGGTATTTTTTTAATCAACTGGATTTCTATGCCATGATCTGATACTAATGATTTCTGTTGTAGCACTTTATTGGGAGAGAATATTTTGTGTGTATCAACTCTTGTTAATGAAAACAGTCTTCCAATTGGACAGCGAGCTATAAGAAGCTCCTAGGAAGTGAAAATTTAACGGGCAGCCGGATGAATTTGAACTCTGAACTCCTCTAGCCCCCTTGCCACGACTAAAAGTACTTAATATATTTATTCAAGGTCAGATAATTTACTTAACACTAAACCTACCGACATTTATGCATAACTATTCCTACCATGACCGGGCAAATGACCGCACTTTAAAATCACTTAAATTTCTTATTTTAGAATGAAGATAATAATTATTTAACAATGAAAAAGCAGGGCGCCACGGTAGCCGAGCGGTTAGAGGCGAGACCTGCAAAGCTAATATGTATTGTGGTACTGGGTTCGATTCCCGGTCTTTAGGCCTTGGATTTTATTTAATGGTTAATAAAAGAAATTTACAGTAAAGTATGTTTGCTAGTCGCCTCCGTCCACGACACCTAATTGGTAGATGGACGTTAAGCCTCGCCTGAAAAACTAGGCGATTACTTTACAATGAAAAAGCATAGTTTCTTTTGTTTAAAAATAAATCTCGTAGATTTTACTCTTTTTTGCATCATTTTTTATAATTGCAGGCTTCTCAATTGCAAATTTCCCGCATACTTACTTTTTACATTTTAGACAGCATTTTTTAGTCTTATTGCCTTTGCAGTATCTTATTTGGCTATTTTCCGACCATTTGTTCTTGTACTAGTATTTGTCATGCTTTTGCAATGGTAACACAAATTTTGCCTTGAAATTTCACTTCCGGTAGTTTTTGATACAAAATCCATGCATTTATCCCGGGGCTAAGTCTAGGATAATGAAAACTATTTGTTGAGGCCATCTCCGAGATTTTCCACGGTTATATTTCTTCCACGAGTTGTATACATTTCTCCTAATTTCAGAGCGTCCAACTCCCCAAGCGGAACTATAGGTTCTCTCGGCTTTCACGTTTTCCCAAAAATGGAAAGCCTTTTATTGCATCGAACGCTAGCCAAGATTTGATACCAAATTTATCCGGTTTATTTGGCATGTACCGAGTAAATCTGCATCTTGACTTTGTTGGGAACAAACGTCCTTGGAAGAGATATATGCTCTTTGTTGGAACAGTTTTGACTGTTCTCAACGAATTTGTTCCAAAATTTAGAAATCAAAGCCAATTTATCGGTTTGTAGACATATTTCTTTGATCCACTCGAATAAGCCTCGAAAATTTCCGTCTATACATTTCTGCTCATAGTGTTTGAGAAGAATGCTCGTCCCCATTTTTGTTCCAGTGAAAAGGGCAATATCGTACATTTTTCGCCTCATATACGAGTACACCACATGCAAACAATAATCCGATAAATGCATTATCAAATTGAGTTTTTGAGAGAATTCTGTTACAAAAATAAGTAAATAAATAAAATAAAATATTAAATAGAAAGTGAATAAAATGAAAATATTCAGCCGGTCAAATGACCGGTCGCGGTAGTTAAGAGGGACTACAAATTTTTCTCAAAAATCAAATATTAGGAAAAGAAGTGAATATTAAAAAAACAATTGTATACACATTTTAGGAAAAGTCGTGAAGTTTAATGGCGGTATGATGACGCTGTAATTAGAAAATTTAAATCAAATTTAAAAAACAGTCAATTGACCGGTCGTGGTAGGTTTAGTGTTAATCACAATATATCATGAAAAGAAATCGATTCAAGAAATCAGAATTTGAAAGTTAAATGCCAATAAAACTAAATTTAAATTCATTAAAAAACAAAAATTAGAAATTAATTTAATAAAAATGATGCAGTTGGGAAATAATTTATAACAATTATTTCACTTTGCACGTTGCAAATGTTGAATAAAATTAGACTAACGATTAAAACAGTTAACTATGTATTTGTTTTAGATTGTAATTCATATTTATCCTTCACTTCCTTAATTATACTATATTTCTTTTCTTTATATCTAATCCATTATTTTATTATACAGTTTAGTGCATCCATATTTTAATTTTATCTAATCTGCTTGTGCCTTCTCTACTTAGCTTCTATAAGTAGCCATTTCAACTCATTATCAGTTAGACTATAATACTCCAGAATTTATCTAACTTGATTCCTTTTTATGAGTGGTTATGACCTCTTTACTTTTATATTATCTCAAATTGGTGTTTATTAAAGAGTAGAACCACCTTATTCTTTATATAAAACCACCTTGAGACACCAAAATGAGTAATTAGATAATAGTCCTCAAATTTCAAACAACTTAGTGCCTCATTTTCAATAGTAAATACCACTTTAATTACAATCTATAATTTAGGTTAAGAGTTAACAGGCGATTTAGTGAGACAGAAAATGGGTCAAAACGGTGTGAAAGTAAGCTGGTTTTATACGAAGGCAAAGTGCAGGGCCGGATTTAGATGAAAAGAGGCCCTAGGCTATTCCACTTATGAGGAGGCCCTTCTACCTCCCATTTTTAAGTTTGTAAATTACATACATGAGAGATAAAAATACTATTGAGAAAAACTTCACTATTGTGATGTATATCAATATGTTAAATGAAACATGTTGTTATTGGTACTGCTTTTGGAATAGTGTAGTTTTAATTTTGCTAACAATTTGAATGTAGGCACCTCTTGATCTTGAGGCCCTAGGCTGAAGCCTAGTTAGCCTAGCCTATAGAATAGTGTTTTATATCATCGCTCAAAATGTGATCATCTCAAGTTGGTTAATTGTGTGAGCAAATAATTAATTTGGTATTTGAAAACGTTCTTAATGAGTTGCTTTATGTTGTTTATATAAATATAGTTTGGAGAACTTCAAAATCGTTGCTCAGTATTTTTGATTAATTTAAATTAATCATAGAATCCAAACTGAAAATTAATAGTTAAGGAATGTTTCAAGCAAGATAAAAGCAGTCCCAACTGCTCATAATTAATTCATTAATTCATGTTTAATTCCATTCAACTTTTTGATCTTAATTGTCTTCAGGATTATAATCTTAATGTAACTTCGTAAGTTAATAGTAATTTCAAAATTGTATTTAAAACAACTCAACTCGGAGGACCAAGGCTGTGAAAAGTCATTTCGGTGTGAAAGAACCGTTTATAATTTCAAATTATACTAAAAGTCGTTTGTTTAATTAATTATGAGAATATTTTTTATTTGTCAAAATAATCAAATATTAATGTCAAGTTACATTCTAAATTCTCAGACAGTCATGTGAAAACATAAATAATTTTAACACCATTAGTTAGCAAAGCAAGATTATTGGATAAGGTAATTGATTAAAGTTCTCAATTTTCATTACTTGTGAATGTGATAAGAGTTACAATGGAACATAATCGAGTACCAAAATATAAAAACAGCAATTACTATGATTGTTTTCAGAATTCAAACTAATAACTTCTAAATGAATTTACACCAAACATCTTTAAGTGTGGGTACTGTTAACGCTTAATTAGTCCATTGTTCTTTTCTTTATACCTTTTATATTATTTTTTTTAACATATGTATATAATATCTGAAATATACTTTATTTTTATCTAAACTGTACGTGCCTTTGCTTACTTGGCTATTCTGTACATAGACATTACAACTCATAATAAAAAATTAGTGCACATTTCTTTTACATTTAACCACCTTTGAACCTTTTTTTTTGAGTAATTATGATCATTTTTCTATAATACACAAGTGACTCAGGTCCTCATAATGAGTTACTAATTAGATCAACATTGCATTTAAATACGAGCTTGTAACTTGGTACCTCATTTTGAATAATAAAGGCCACTTTTCTGTTTCATATTACAAAATTTGTTCCCATTTATGTGGTTTATGAGTCAATAGATAATGCAGTTAAGACATAAAATAGTTAAAAATTGGTCTATTAAGGAACTAAATGGATATCTTGTTAGTGTGAAGTGGTTTAACATTGATCGTAAAGTGATCCTACTTCAATATTGACCAAATATTTAATTTGAATTTTTATCAAATATTGGGAAATAAAAATTAATTAATAATTTTAGCAAATAAAAGATTTTGTTTGTATTTCTTGATAAATTTCTTAGGTTGAGACATTACATTTTTATAAGTTTGGTTTGTTATCGCACACTCTAATAATATTATTCCCTGAAGGCTTACCTCCACTTCCAGAATTACTTTTAAAGTTAGAACAATCGTTTCTAAATAGGATACTCTTTCGGTAACAGCCTCATTAACATTAATATGTTTTTAATTAGCTTTAATAAGAAATCGTTTTAATTCCACGCATATATGCTTTAATACATACAAGACTTTCCATAGAATTTTAGTTATATTTAAGAGCGCTAATTTCAGTTCCTTTTTAAGTTCAGTTTTTAAATTTCAATTATCTTTAAAAATAATGTTTCTCTCCTACTTTGTCCAGCATAAATTGCTTCAAGTCTTGCAATTATTAATAACCTGTTTTGAAGAGAAGATACATAAAATTAATTTCATAGAAATTTAGATGCATCTCATTAAAAATAACAATAAGAACAAACAATAAGTCAGTTCTCTTCGGAATATGTTCTAATCTTGAGCATTGTGCATTTGATGTTGTAAGTGTCAAACCTCTCGCCTGGAACCACGCACAAGACTTAATAGACAAGTTATGACAAAACGTGCTAAACTTCCATAAAGACTACTTAGAAGACGCTTCAAATTGCCTTCAGAAGTCAAACAATATAGAATTCTATCCCCGAAGCTATGTGGGCTTACTGACTGCAGTTGTGTGGTACAGCCAAACCTACAAACACACGGACTGTACAGACAGGTAGAAACAAAATAAAAAAAGCGAAACAGATGAAGGCGATTATAAAGCTGAGACTTCATACATAGAGACGGTGACCATTCGTACTGTTTTTGGCAGGACAGTACTGTTTTTTAAGACGCTGTCCTTTTTTCTTTTTTTTAAGCATAAATGTCCTGTTTTTTTATTTATTTGTACTGTTTTTCAATGAAATTTAAATTATACTCAAATTTAATTTTTGAATGTAAAAATATAGTATAAATTTATAATAATTAAGTTCGCAAATAATCGTTTAGAAAAAAAAATTTTTGTGTACATTAACTTTGGACGAACCTTTAGCGTAAAACACAACCTGTTTTACCGATAGAGTAGACTAGTCGACTAGTGTAAACATCGATCGCTAAACGTCATGTAAAAACTAATAACTAAACTAACCTATACTATTATATGGCCATTGTTTTGTAATAACCGATCTCGTTTTAATAAACGTATTAATATTTTTTTTTGCTCCTTGTCCTGTTTTTTGATACAAAAATAATGGTCACCGTATACATAGATCATAGAAGATCATAGATCACCAAATAGATCATAAAAGGGATGGCGTTGATACTAATCGCCTCCATTGCAAGCAGCTCGAGCGTTACACGAATTAAGTTAAATTTTGCATATCAAATTTAAAAAGAATTAAAATCTGTGGTAATTCTTTTTTTTTACATATTGTAATTGTTATATTATGTTATTATTAAGGAATTGGGGTATTCACTGAGAAGGGTAAAGGTGTGTACACAATCAACTTTGTTTATTAACTGACTTACATTCGTAGTTAGAGTGGGGATTATATTAGTTCTAAATACAAACTATAAACAAAACTGTAATGAGATTAACTTTCAAAATTTTGTTAGATTAGAAGCGGATTAGATAGTTATTATGCCTCAGAACGAAATTGCGGTTTCCAGTCTATTTTCTTTAGAGTTGGCAAGGTATATAACCAGCATATAACCTACAATGGAGGTAAAATTATTAAACTCTCTTTCTCTCTCGCGCGCGCGTTTAGAGGTTATCGAATGTTGGAGATCCCGGGTTCGAATTCAGCTGCTGGCCCCTAGGTTTTCTTTTCCTACGCCTCCGGACAATGTCCTATCGTTAAAGACATCAAAAACCACCACATAGTGAGCAGTAAGTGGTTCCTCAAAAATGAAAAGTCAAGGATAAGTATTTGGACGATTTCGGCATCTCCGCGAGCGAATCAAAAGGTTCCAAACTACTTTTTAAATATTTTTGTTTCATTAACATTGGTGGGGGGGAAAAAAAACAAAGCAATAATTACACCTGTCTAAGTTTAAACGTTGTCTGCTTTTATGAATAGCAAGCAAGCTTTAATATTGGTTAGAAGGTTCCCTCTTTTTATGTAAATGGGTGTAATTTATGTTTGCAACGGTGATAAAGACCGGTTACAGTGGCGTTTGCTGGAGGTTGCATCCCTATATATAAATTGATGGTTTCATTTAAAAGCTATTAGAGAAGCTGCGCCTGGAAAAGAGTGGTTAACGAGTTCCTTGGACTAACCGTAAATATTAATCAGAAATACGTTAACGAGACAACAAGATTTCCTTCGCCAAATATCTATCAGTTGCATTTATAAACCATTTAACTTTTTTCTGCTTAATATCCACCCTACAAATTCCCTATTCCTTATAGTAAATGTCTTCGTCCCCGTAGGGCTGTTATCCCTTTTCTAAATATTGCTTACCCCTTCTTTACCCTTAAAAAGGCCGGCGTAATTATGTTACCCTTTCAATATCCATTCTCTACTTCACTTAGACTAATAGCTGGCCAAATTCTAAAGTATAAAGGGGTTTAAAAACTTCTTGCTTAGTTTTTTAATCAAATTTTTCTTGCATTACTTTTTTATAAATAAGTTATGCATTCTTTGACTAAATGCTTAATACATATTTCAATTAAAAGCACCGTAAAATGATAAAACTATTTAAATAAAAATGCAAAAATAATTCATGTCTAATTTCTCCCGAACAAAAATTACAGTTAAAAAATTTAAGTATAAGGGTTGACTAAACGATAATAGAACACAAATCAGCAAGTACCCATTATTTCATTCAAACTTCATTGATATCATTTAAATAATTTTACTGCTTAACTTTTCATTAATATTTTTTAAAATTTCTACAGAACACTTTCATCTACAAAATATTTGTCCAGTAAAAAAATATAGCAAATATTAAATGATTATTTTTATTGGATATACACATTTGTTCCAACCAAGGAACAAAAAGAAAAATCTGTCCAAAAGGTACAAAAATCTTCTTAACAAAAACTTATAGTTTAAAAAGTTAAGTATAAGGGTTGATTAAACGCCAAAAGGTACACAAATCAGCAAGTATACCCAACATTCAGTTATACTTTTAGAATCATATTTTTTAGGATTTATTAGATGTCACAGACATCTTGTGCTGGCCTTTTAACAACCATAAATATTTTTCTGTTAGAGTAATAAAAGATGTATCTCATCATCATAGTTAGCATTAAAAAGTCATTTTATTTTAACTCTATTCCAAATTATTCTTGTGATTTATCTTTATTCTAAATAATCATCACATTCACTCGCATATTAAAAAGAAAAATGGAAAGTCGGAGTTGGTCTTTTACTGTTGTAATTTGAGATAAGGAGTTAAAACGAAAGTGTTGAAATTTCACTTGATATATATTTTATTCGAAACATGTTTTTAGAAAAATACTTTTCTGAATAATTAACGGGGAGTGGATAAGGGAGTCTTTCGCCTTTTGTTAGTTAGGTGTAAGTTAGGTTAGGTTTGGTTTGGTTTGGTTTGGTTAGGTAAGGTTAGGTTTGGTTTGGTTAGGTAAGGTTAGGTTAGGTTAGATTAGGTTAAGTTAGGTTAGTAATTATACACATATGTAAACGATAAAGTAGTGTGAGTGTTCACATACGATGTTTTATTTTCTTCGTAATGTTATTAAATTAACAGATTAGTTAGAGGAAAAATAAATAACTGAAGTGTGTTGTCTAAAATCACTAGTAGATCAAAATGCATCAAGTTACAGTACGGAAAGTACTTGACTTACATTAAGTCAAGAGTACTCGACTGTTTGTTTATTGTTGTGAAATTGGATGACTCATTCAAGTGTTCCTTGAAACAACTTTAAGGATGTTTACACTTTTATTAAATGAAGAGTCTCAGGTGAAAGTGACAAACAAGCAACTGAGGATGACAGAATATGATATAAGTTTTAAAATTCATATAGATTAGTTTATTGCTTCTGTTATTGACAGTAAAATATTGATGAATAATCTTTCTCGATATTGGGGAGCGGTCATAAATAAAAACAATATGAGAAATTGAAAGTTGTTCTTATCAACATTTTAGTAAGTTTATTGCTTTCTTCAGGGTCGTAATGAAGGTATTAATAAACTTTTCTTAATGCGCAATGCGTAGATATACAGATAAATAAATATATTTAAAGAAGAGAAATCTTTTTTGATTATAGAAACCATGACATAAGGAAGTTTTGATTTACAAAATTGGTTTCTTCAGTGTTGACTTTTGAACTTCAACATCGTAGAATTTCTGGACTATAGGGTTAAATATACAGAACAATCTAAGGCAGAACTATAGGTTTGGAAAAACCAAAGGTATATTTAGAGTAACATAATTTAGTTCTGCTTCAAGAATGTTATTGACCTTTAAGAATTGACTTTAATAACGTTAACCATTGTATCAAACCTGCTCCTCTCTAGGTCTTAGTAAGGTAAAGAAAATCATTTTTTTTCACATTATATACATATATTTTTTTAGCATAGTTAATAGAAGTGTAGTGTATTTGACGGCCCTCTTCATTTCTTTCAGAACAGTAAATCGGGAGTTTAATAGTTAATGCGTGGCAGAAAGGGTGTGACGATGTGGGTTGATTAAGGAAGTAAGGGTGCAAACTAACGGCTACCTCCTGCTGTGATAGGAAATGGCCAAGTGTTGAATCGGACATAATAATTATAGGCGCTGTCAAAGACAGACGGTGTTTGTATGATTGAATTTGTTCACTGCTGCTTTTTTTTTAAAAAAAAGAAACCATTGTTTACCTTTCTCATCAAAAGATTGCTTATACGAATTACGATTGCTCGTAATTTTGGCTGGACCAATCAATTATGCCTCTTCTTATTTTATTTACCCGTTTTGTTCGTACTACTTTTAAATATGTGTTGCGTCAGGATTAAATGATTTGATGTCGTCCATGTTATCTAATTAATTATTCGTTCTGCTAGACACTTATTAGCCAAAAGCCATAAGCTAGAAAAGATTAACTTAAAGCTCAAAATGGCTGCCATTAAGATTAAATCTCTTCCCCAATACGAGGGTTGCCATTGATTTTTACAATTTAGAAAATTTAACTATTTTCAATTGGAATGTGATGATTATTCAGAATAAAGATAAATCACAAGAATAATTTGGAATAGAGTTAAAATGAAATGCCTTTTTAATACTAACTATGATGATGAGATACATCTTTTATTATTCTAACAGTAAAATATTTATGGGTGATAAAAGGCCAGCACAAGGGTCTGTGATATGTAATACATTCTAAAAAATATGATACTAACATAGAAGTATGAATGAAATGTTGGGTTTTGTCAAGGAGATATCAAATAGTTTTTACTGGTTCAATACGTCCGTAATTCTTGAGGAGTCTACCGCTTGCTGTGCTCCCCACACAAATTCTGAAAAGAGCTCCCTAAGAATTCTAGGTAGTATGGCCTAGTTACCAGTGATGGCGAACCTATGGACCCGCGCAAGCTTTTTTACTGACCCACAATTGCTAGGCAACCATTTGTTTGTTTACGCGGGTTGATTTAGATTTTCTAATTGTGTGGATAATTTATACACTCAAACCTGTTTTTGTGCGGTAGATAGGGACCGCATAAAAAAAATCTCACTTATAACATAACTCATAACCTTAACTAGCAATTGATTTTTTAAACGAAATCAAGACACGGGGCTTGGCAGCTACTTCGAACTTCGCAAAACCTTTTAGAGCCTGATTTAGAAAAAACACTGTCAGTTCAATAATTAAATTATGAGATCGCACAAAAGAAAACGCACAAATAAAAAATCGCATAAAAAAGGACCGCATAAAAACAGGTTTGAGTGTAATTCTATCTGTATTTTTTTTTCAATCACCCATTGACACAAAAGCAATTTTAAATGCTATCTATAACCTTTAGTTTGTTTATTACAGTTCTAAAACGCAAATGACGACAAATGCTTTTGTAGTATTTGAAATAAAGCAAAAGTGTTTACAAAATATCAAATAAAATGTATAATTTTACTTCTTATTTTGTTTGTTAAAAAAATGGACAACCCAAAGCAAATAACCATATTTAGATTTTTCTTCAGATAAAACACTTTTGTAAGGTTTTGTTCAGTTATGTTTGTAAAAATAAACTTCCACAGCACTTGTTTCGTCCTCTTTTACCCGTTAAGCCTACTGAATTTTAAAGGTGTTTAGTTTAGAAAATATTCAGTTTAAAATTTTTAAACTTAACTCTTGTGCAAATGGGCATTAGTGACCCAAGAAAAATGAATACTGAAAAATACTTAAATAAAAAAAATTTGACCCACATGTCAAAAAGGTTCGCCATCCGTGACTAGTAAATTCCAGGTGGTGAGTATGCCCCCACTTTGCTCTACAGTGTACAGAGAACTGTCAAGTTTGAATGAATGGTTGGTAGAAAAAAATTTCCAAAAACTTTTATTGAAAATATTTTTCCGGGAAAATCTATTTTTAGTTATGTTCAGGATGAGAATGAGAGATTACATCCCGGAAATGTAAAAAAAAATCAAAACAAAAACAACAAATAAAAATGGATATCAACTCTGAGAATTAAATTGAGTAGTTAATGTTGAGAATCCAATGTGTTTCTTAAAATTAAATATTGAAGGGTATTTCTGGCCGGAAATGAAATTAAGCGAGCAAACATATCTTATTATCGTGAGATCCATTAACACTAAGTCATGTTTCCGCCCCACTCCTCAAACACCTAGCCTAACTGAAAAAGTAGGTTTACTATAATGTTTACCACGAGATTTTACTTTAAAGAATTTTGCCAGATTAAAACTTTATGACATAAAAACTAGATAATATAAAATGCCGAGAAGTATTCTCGTGAATTTGAAACTTCCTTTGATTATTTGTTCCGTAGAAAGAAACTTTTCTTATACGAGGTGTGTTCAAAAAGTAACGGGAATTTTCGTTTTTTGAAAAAAATATTTATTTATTCATCTACATTAATATTGTCGCCTTCAAAGTAGTCCCCTTCGCATACAATACACTTGTGCCAGCGCTTTTTCCAATCCTCGAAACACTTCTGAAACTCGATCTTTGTGATAGCTTTCAGTTCTTTCAGCGATTCGCTTTTAATGTCATCTATGCTTGTAAAACGACGGCCTTTTAATGTTCTCTTTATGTTTGGAAATAGAAAAAAGTCACATGGAGCCATGTCTGGCGAATATGGAGGCTGGGGCATCGTTAAAGTTTTGTTTTTGGCCAAAAATTCACGAACAAGCAATGAAGTGTGAGCAGGTGCATTATCGTGGTGCAAAATCCATGAATTGTTTTGCCACAAATCCGGGCGTTTTTTTCGGATTGCTTCACGCAAACGGCGTTGAACTTGTAGGTAGTACTCCTTATTGATTGTTTGACCTTGTGGCAAGAATTCATGATGCACTATGCCATTAAAATCGAAGAACACAGTGAGCATAACCTTCACATTCGACCGCACTTGTCGAGCCTTTTTCGGTCTTGGCGATCCAGAATGCCTCCACTGGGACGATTGAGCCTTAGTTTCGACATCATATCCGTAAACCCATGTTTCGTCACCTGTTATAACACGTTTCAGTAGATCCGCATCGTTGTCGACTTCATTGAGTGACTCTTGAGCAACTTCCATTCTCCGCTGTTTTTGTTCGAAATTCAACAATTTTGGAACAAATTTTGCTGCCACACGTTTCATACCCAAAACATCCGAAAAAATTTCATGGCATGAGCCAATTGATATGGCAACATCATCAGCGACTTCTCTGATTGTGATTCGGCGATCGTTCATAACCATTTCTTTCACTTTTTTCACGTTTTCATCGGTTGTTGATGTGCTTGGACGTCCAGGTCGTTCGTCATCTTCAACGTTTTCGCGGCCATCTTGGAAACGCTTATACCACTCGTAAATCCTTGTTTTACTCATAGCAGACTCACCATATGCCTTTATTAACATTTCACACACTTTATTACACTTTATTTCATTTTTTACGCAAAATTTAATACAAATTCTTTGATCCATTTTTTTTAACAAACAAAAATCGCCAAGCTCGAAAAACACGTCTAACCTTAACGGCTGCCACTTAAGAAGTAAACAATGAATATTACTGAAAATTTTATCGTACTTCAGGGGCATGTGTACCAACATAATAAAAAAAAAATTTTACAATCAGACTCTCCAAACCCGCGAAATTTAAAAATTCCCGTTACTTTTTGAACACACCTCGTACATTTATTGTAAATATAAGTTATTTATCCACACTTTTGTGTGTACTTATGTTTCTTTTTCTATTCTTTCTGCTTATTTGTTTCAGTGAGTTTATGTACAGGACAAAAATGAAACTCTGTTGATTGCTAGAACTTACTGAAACCTTACTGAAAAAAAAAAAAAAAAAAATTAACTCTGAAATATTTGACAAAATGGAAAATATTTTAAACAAAAATTCATATAGTTGTATTTATTTACTCCAAATTACAATTTCACAATAAACATAAACTAAAAATAAACTTCATAATAATATACATTTTTTTTTTTTTTTTTTTTTTTTTTTTTTAAAGTGCGATTAGTAACCTTAGACTACCTTATTTTAAGACAATCTACTTTAAAAATTGACTACAGCTCCATCCACAAGAGTTTAATGAATTAAACAACACAATACAATATCACTGCTATATGCTCGTGAACACGTTTTCTTGCAAAACAAACGCAATTTCTCATACGAAGATAAAAGGAATCCTGGAAAATGATATACCGTTTGAAAGCCCATTAAACAAGGAAACTTTTACAAAAAGTGCCAGCACCTAGTTCGGATAATTATCACGTAAGAGCCGAATGAGTTTTCTTAAAAATTTCGATTACTTTTATTTTCCCAGTTTCCGGAGGAAGATTGAGGCTGTTTGGAGTATAGCTTATGCTTTGAAATGGTATCAATTTTTAGAAAATTTATCTGTCTTTCTAACCGTGTCATCAGAATCGAATTCGGACTAAAACTTTCTGAGTAATAACATTTTTATTGGAAAAAAGTAATGATTTTAGAAAAAAACTTTAAAGTGACGTCACTCAAGAACAGAGGAAAATATGAAGTTGGCCAATACGTCATTGAACTCCACTTTAGGTGTACTACACACAGTAGGCCTATGGACAATACTTACTGGTTCACCCTGTATACGATTAAATTTTTGTGAACTACTCGTATGTATCTTCTCATTCAACGAAAAGAAACTAAATAATACCTGAAAGAGTTCCAAATTATCTCCCAAGGAATCAATGTTATATTGTTATTTACTATCAAAGTTTGACGTCATAGCGAACAGAAGTGATAATGATTACTAGTTAAGCGTACAAAAAAATGAAAACTTCAAATCCTCAAATCAATGTTTCGCCTTGAACGGGAAACTATAAATACCCATTGTCTCGGGTTTGGATTTAGGTAGGTAAAACATCTCTCGCTTTATTAAAATTATTTCGACTGATTTAAATCGCAAAATCGGAATTTACCAAGAGAGCTAACTTGGAAAAATTTAGTTGAAAACAAAGTTTTTTGATAATGTCCACGTTATGTAGTAGAAAGGAAACGAATGTTTGGCGACTTATACAGGTATTTAGATGCACCATTTCGCTACGAAGACATTATATTCTCCACCAACATCTATGTGCTTAAGTCGATAGCAGAGCTAGCAAAGAAATATGAATGTACTTATTTAAAAGATATAGCCGATTAGAATGAATGGAAGAAAAGGATTAGAGAAGGATTACGTGATTTTAATTTAGGTTAAGGTATAAAGGATGGCAGGAATATAGAGTACTGATCCATCCATTAATTGTAAGTTTATATGTAAATAGTAGTATATAGTAGAGGGATGAATGTGTGAAGCGAATGTATTTATAAGTTAGAATGGAGAGTGAGTGATATTCTACTGATAAGCACCTAGACCAGGGGTGAGCAACCTTTTTAATCAATGGGCCAATTTAAATTTTAATTTTTTTTTTGCGGGCCGCACATAGATTAACTCTTACTAATAATTTACGAAACGTCCGTATTGCATGTTTGAACAAGTCACCGACAAGTGTGTATCTCGTCACAAAAAAATCGCGCAGACGCGGCGCGTTTGTATTGCATGTTTAAAAACGTCGTCGACAAGTAACTCGCCATAAAAAAATATTTCGGTTTAGTACGTACTACCATTTTATTATAATTAATTTTATAACAATATATTGATGGGAGAAAGTCGATAAAATAAATTCAATTTTAGAAATGCTTGGCGGGCCGCGTGTTGCTCATCCCTGACCTAGACAATGATGGCTGTATACTTAGACGATGCTGGCTGTAAGGCGAAAACCAATGCCAGAAAAGTTTTTTGATTTAATATATGTATATATACCTTCAAATTCATGATTAAAAGAAGCAATTAATACTAATAATTTAATGACATTTAATTCACAAATTCAAACCTCAGTTTACTGAGTTAACGGTGTTATTACGAGTGGACATCGTCACATCATTTCATACATCGCTAAATCCGGTTTCATTAACATTCCAAGATCTTCATGTTCAACATTGCAACTACTCTACTCATTACTTTCTCCTCTCACTTCTGTAGAGTTGAGGGTGGTTCTGGACGAGGTTAAAATAAAAACAGAAGGCTTTGGTTTGGATCGGATGCCTTATGGATTTTATAAGCATGCTTCTGACGACTTTTTGAGACAAAATTACCTATTCTGGTTAATAGCCTGTTTGTGTCAAGCCCGTTTTACTTTGGCGTATCGTTGCTTTTCGTGGCTTCTGATTTTTCGCCTTGAGTCTTTAGATGTCTTCTGAGTATGTCCGTCCGGTTTTCAAAGCCCGCTTGACAAAATAGCATTACTTTACTTTACTTTTTTTTTAGATATGAAAGTAGCTTTTTATTATCGCATTTGAATCTATTTCATCTAGGTGAAACTTCAAAAATTATTAATGCATTTATTCTTAACTTCGCAGACATAATAGGAAAATCGGCGTGTTTTTCTGGGTTAAAAACGCTCTTCGTCAGGGTTTTCTTTCAAGCCTTATCCTATTCTCGATAATTTGGACGATTCACTAAGTTGATGATTGGGTTTCTCAACAAAAGAACCGTTCTTATATTCAGCAAGAGTGGAAGGTTTGCTTCCAATGAATAGATTCTACTAAGGAATCCCTATAAAAAAAAAGTTGACACTCTCAGCTTCATTTATCTTCATCTTGTCATTTATCAGACAGAATATCTGTTGACAACAATGGAATGAATATGTTATACTCCGATTTAGTGAGAAATAGTAATTTCCGCTATCTATTAAGTATAACCTGTTTAACGCCATTGTTTTTTTTGTAGCACTGTTGAAATGAGGGGATATCAACAGGAAGATCAGTTTAAGAAGTTTCAGAAAAGCCGTTATTCAGTGAGCAGTAAGAAGCTCCTAGAAAGAGAAAATCTAAGGGCCAGCAGCAGGATTCGAACCCAAGAACTCCGCGTGAGAGTCCAGTGCACTAACCAATGTGCGTGCTATGGTCTTCTCTGGTTATTATTAATTTAAAGCGCTTCAACATCTGAATTCATTGGTGCTCGAAGCCTTCTCAGTGCACTGCCATTCTCTGAACAGTTTTCTCGAGTTACACATAACACTGATCAATGAGCGAATATCTTTATTATTATTATCTTTGATATGTATAATTTTTTCTGCAAATAATTTTCAAGGAGAAAATTGTTTTATGGCTGGCACTTTCCAGCTGGAAGGGCTGGAATATGGTTTCCAGAAGAGTTCTATTCCCCAGTAACGGTTTATCAAACTATTATGTTAGTAGGATTGAATATAATTAAATTTTAGCAGATAGGTGGGCATGTATGAGTTAAAACATTAAGAATAGTGTTGAGAGCAAATCTTTCGGTAGTCAGCTTTTTCTATAAAATTAAAATTTGCCTCGCTATATTTAAGAAACAGATGTTATGCTTCGCCCAGAATATAAAAGTTTTGAGAATATGATTTAATATTTAAATTAAATGAATAATCCATTTTATATTATTAAAGGAAATAAAATATTAATTCCAAATTTCTTGAGAATAACAATTGTTAAATACTTTCTCTCTCTAATAATTCAATTTGTTTAAATAAACTTTAATGTTATTTTTGCAACATCTTGTAAAAGTGAATTAGCAGATTCTATACTATAAAGAGTAAAAAGAAATTAAATATTTATGTGAACCTTAACAAAAACTTACAGTTTAAAATGTTAAGTATAAGGGTTGATTAAACGCCAAAAGGTACACAAATCAGCAAGTACCCAACATTTCATTAATACTTCATTAATATTTAAGTAATTCTACTGCATTAATTTTCATTAATAAGTTATTTTTTAGAATTTATTAGATGTCACAGACCCTTATGCTGGCCACTTCATTTGTATTATTTTTTTGTTATAATTATGATAAATCACATATACGTTCATGCATGTTAAAGTAGAAAAAGACAAAGTTAGAGTAGGCTACTGTCTTGAATTCGTCTTACCGAAATATTCGTGAGCACAAATAACACACAGTTAATAACAAGTAGATTATTCAACAACAATTATTCATTTCTCAATTGTAATTTAATTTAGTCCCCCTAATTTTACTTATAGTAAAATACTGGAATAATTAGCTGTCCTAAATATATGCATAACTTATTTACTTTATATTACATATATACAACATTGTGGGAAGAACACCTAGATGGAGAATGTAATTGAAGAAATCTATATTATACTTAACATTTTAAACTGTAAGTTTTTGTTAAGGAGATTTTTGTACCTTTTGGATAGATTTTCCTTTTTGTCTATTTTGCAAAGTTACATATCTGCTTTACAGATTTTTTTTAAAATTTGGAATAAGCAATTCTATCATTATAACCTGATAAGATGTTAACTACCACTGGAGAGATCTTTTTAAAGAATGATTGTAGTTGCGGCTCCCAAACCATCCTCAATAACAATTTTTTTGAGAAAGCGTTTTGAATAACATAGGAAGGTATTTGTACGTAAATAGCAAAATTAAACTGCGATTTCAGTACTTCCTTTTAAGAGGAGTAAGAAAAATAAACTAGGATTGTAGTACTTCTCCCTAAAATGCAAAGAGGCAAAGATTTTTTAATCGAACAATTCATTGATTTAAATCGGTTCACTCATTGATAATTTAAACGATTGCAGTACTTCCTCTTAGTAGGAGCAAGAGAATCAGCAACGTAGAGGAGCTTTAACCACTTATTCGAGCTGAATTTTATCAAAATCGGACTAAGCGTTATAGTAATATTGGTAATAATAGTTTTAGAAAGGGCCTTATTTGGGTGGGGCAAACTCCCCTCCTTATGAGGCACGGTGCCGAGACTTTTAAAGTGCAAATCTGTATAAAATTTCGATTCGAATGACACTTCATTCATAAAAATCGGTTCACGTGTCGATAATTTGAAACGATTGCTATACTTCCCCTTAACAAGTGTAAGAGCTGATCGCCGCTTTAATGTTACGTAGGGGAGCCCTAACCCTATCATCCTACCAAATTTTATCAAAATCGGGCCAAGATTTACAGAGTAATTAGTAATAATAATTTTGGAGGGGCCTTACATAAAGGGGGCTAACTCCTCTCCCATTCGATGTACAGCGTCGGGACCCCCAAAAGGCACATCTACATAAAATATTGAATCGAATGACACCTCATTCATGAAAATCGGTTCACGCGTTTAGGCGCTACGTTGTTTACAAAAAAGGTAACAACAAGAACAAGAAGAAGAACATTTTTTGAAAAAGCCGTTTTTGCTCATTTTCGGCAACTTTTTTCTCGAAACCTATTAGATCTGGGTGGTTGCAAAAAAATTACAGTTATAAAGGAGGATTTGCCCTGTATTTTAAAGAAAATTTGGGAATTTTATCTTTTATAGAAAAAGAGAAAAAAATTGTCAAAGTTGGGTGTTTTTCAACGTTATGCTTTTTCGTGCAGTTTTTGATGGTCAACCCTTATACAACTGTCCTGCCGGACAGTTTTAATTTCATTTCAAAACTGACTTTTCATTTGCATATAAAGTTCCATCTTTCCCTTTCTTCTTTACAAAAATACTTTAATTAGAAGACTACACACTTTATTAAATATTACTTAATCTTTAAAAAATAGGCATATTTATTTTCTCTTAAATCATAAGAAAATTAATGGTCTTAGTACATACTGTTGAGAAATTACACCATGTATTTAAATAATGTAATAAATTTATTATTGCAATATTATTTGAACTTTATGCGATGGACTTATTCTCACTTATTTCATTGATCACTTATTTTCACCTTATTTGTAATTATAAATACTGTTTAATCTAATTACCTTTCTCTGATCTAAAGTAAAGTATTACCTGATTATCAGGCGGGCTTTACGTTCAGCTACCGGTCAGGTATCGCGGACGGAGGCGGATAGCAAATATACTTTACTATTAAATTTCTCATATTAACTATTAAATAAAATCCAAGGCCTAAGACTGGGAATCGAACCCAGTACCACAATACATTTTAGCTTTGCGGGTCTAGTATTCTAACCGTTCGGCTACCGTGAAGCCTGTATTTATTTTTATTATCACCACTAGAAAGATAATGGAGTGATAGAGAAAGAGAGGGAAAAATGAAATTATTACTTCAAATGATTTAAAAGTTAATAAAACCCGGCAACTAAGGCTCTCTATTACGCACTTGTAATTCTCTATTCATTTGTCTCCTCCACCTCCCATACTTCAATATTATTCTTTTACTATTTATTGTAATAATTAATTTTTTTTAAACCTTATTGCATTGATAAAGTAATTAATTTAATGAAATTTGCACCTAAAAATTTAGTAACTTCTCCAACTTAATAAGACCAAAAAAACCACAAGGATGTTCGCCTACTGAAAGATAATAATTGAATTTTTGGATAAATGTTTCAGTCTAGCATTTTTTGAGTAGTAGTTCAGTCTTATTCAGCATGACGGCATAATGAAAGTTGACTAACATTTTCTTAAATTTAAGTTGTGACCGGCTAGGGGGCGAGAGAGGGGACGGTATCCTTACGGGCGCCAGATAGCCGAAGCTACCAGATACGAGATCCCTAACCAGCCCCAATCAGAAAAATACCCTTAAGGGCGCCACTGGCGGGATAGCTCACTGGTGAGAGGAGGGAGGGTCCTGCAGACAATCTCCTGGGGCGATAGGGAGCAAAATAAAATTCTCTCTTGTGCTGTACTTGAACAAACTAAAGAATACCTTTATTTAAGGAAATATTGTTACAAAGAAAGATTGAGAGATTTATTACAGAACAATTGTAGGTATGTTCTAAACTAAAGCAAGGTATAACAAAAAGTATGCAAAAAAAGAATAATTATGCCAAATACAACATAATAATAAGGACGCTGGCCAGGCCGAGCGTACGAGAAGGAATGAATTTCTTATTTTTAAAAATGTTAGTGGTAAACAGTATATCGCTCTTGCAGTCCAAGGGTCACTCCAAATTCATATTAATGCGGCAGCTACTGCCATCTATGACCATTTTTCGGTTACTAAGTTCTTGCAAATGCAACGATTCTATGATATTCACGATTTTAGGCAAAATATTGTTTCTTAATATTTATTAATTTTTTTTTTTCATTTATAAATCATCATTCAGCCATAATATTTACTGCGTAATCGTTGGAATTGACCAATTAAATACATCCAGAAACTTAACCTACTCAATATAAATGCACGCAAGCCAATAAAAAACACAAACAAAAATTGAAAGAAAACCTAAAGCGATTTATTAATTTCGAACTATCATACCAACATTGAGTCTGTCAGGGCGGAGTACTCGATATCCCTCGCACCGCTGCATGCTTAATGTAGTGTAAGGAGAAGCAGAGATTAATTTCCTGGAATTTATAAACTGGTGTTATGAAGAAGGTTTAGAAAAGGACTGAAAAAGACCCGCGACATTATCTCACTCAAATGGTTTTAAAAGAAGGGACTTTCTACATAACAGAAATTCTAGTTCGCTTTGAACGACATTTTTTAAAGAGTTGAGCACGGGTAGTTGTACCATTTTGCCATTCTCTTAATCTTGGACTGCATTAATTAGTTTTCTAGATCAGTTATTGCAATTATCCCTAGTTTTAATGTAGTGTTAATGGCTGCAATGAGCTATAAAACAATTCAAATCTATCGTTATTCCTATGAGCCCTCTCTATGAGTGCATTACTCAAAGATAATAAGATATTTCATGGAGTCTGCCATCTACCCGTTACACTCCAAGCAAGCAAACCATTGTTTCACACTTACCTAATACAAAAACCTAAGAGAGACACCTATGTATTTATGAATATTCACAAAGCTATATTTAACCCTCAAACCACAAGATGGGGGTCGGATCCGACTCGAGGCGAAAACATATTTCCATTGTTCCCTCCACAATTAACTCTTAGCGATTAAACTCGGTATATACCCTTTCTGTGAGTCCTTAGGAAGAGACCACACTGTTTCCGCCGATTCAGTAAGTGTCTCTCCGCTCTCTAGGTTTTAATTTGTTTCAATAAGTCAGATACTAGGTCGGATCCGACCCGACCTTGGTATTAACGTTATACGTTTTGGCCTGTTCAAGTGGAACAAAAATGAAGAAAGTTACTCTGGAGATGCACGTTCGACGTTTCTCAAGAACCTTGCGTTTTCCTTGACGCATCCTCTTGCAGAAAAAAGACTGAAAAACGAGCGTTTTCCAAAGGAATTACTCCTTACGATTGGAAAATATGTCCTACTTGTTCCCACTGATAATGGCGAACAATCAAATGATTTTTTTTCCATAACGATGCGATAATTTTGTTACCACACAACTATTTTACTTTAATTTTCATTCAAGCTTTTTGTAAACTGTTTTATTTTATTGGGACAAGGTTCCTTTTTCAAGTTCATTTCTTCATGTATTAGTCTATTCTAAGTTAATTGTGCCATAAAATTATACAATTTATTAAAAAAATTATACATTTTATATAGAAATAAATGTGTTATTTTGAGTTATATTTGAGGTTTTCACTGTAAGCAAGAAAATATAGTATCGGGTCGGATCCGACCCTAACTTAGTGTTCGTGTCAGGAAAATTCATTTTGTGGTTTGAGGGTTAAAAGGTGTGATGGAGTACTCGATATACCACCTTAACCTAAGGTACTTTTAACCTAACTCATTTACTCACCATTATTGCGCATTAACATTCACTGCAAACGCAATCAAGTTCTACCTGCTTGGTCAACATAGGCGTCGTTTAAAAAAACATGTCTTTATAAAGGATAGGAGGCTCCACGTAGAATGCACTGAAAAATATGGCTTCTTTAGCAATGCATTTCCGAAATTCTATTACTATATGACTCAAGTATTTTTTTGCTTACACTCGATGCAATTTGGGGTTTCTCTAGAATTAATTTTATATACACAAGCACGTCCCATAGACGAATAATATGATCTCATATTTTTTTAAAAATAAATATTTACTGCTATTCAAAAACTATTCGTAAATGAACATTATTTATTTCTTGCTATTTTTAAGTAGCTGTTTTGACTCTTACTATCTCTTCCACACTTTGAGTTTCGTTTAAAATTAGGAATGAGCCTTAAATTGATTTATATCTTCCTTTTTTCCCCTTGAATAATACGCTTATCGAAGGAGAATTTATTGTTTTAATATTGAAGGAGTCATTGAGTTGGTTGCAGAAATTCTTCAAATGAACAACACTCGATATCCTAGAGTCTGTTTCTAGAGACTCTTGTAACTTTAACTTCTTTAAATTTAGGTATCACGAATTTAAACTTTCTGAAAGCATCAATTATGATACTGTTTTAAATATTAATGACCTTAAATCATTTTTAGTAGAATCAAAATATATCTATAACGGATTATGATTATGTGGAACCAATTATCTTGAAGATCTTTACAGAGTAAAGGAGAAGAAACTGGGTGAATCTGTATGACCTATTTTTGAGAGAAACTTTTGTCAAGTGATTCCTAGATATTTTTATTGGGATAATAAATTAAATCTGCCAAATGCAAATGCTATGCAAATACTTTTGAAAGTAAGACAAGTGATTTTTAATAATGAATGTAGTTAATGCTATGGCAGATTTAATTTATTATCCCAATAAAAATATGTAGGAATCACTTGACAAAATTTTCGCTCAAAAATAGTACAAACAGATTCACTCAGTTTGATTCTTTTTTACTCTGTAAAGATCTTTAAGATAATTGGTTCCACATAATCATAATCCGTTGCTGCATCTTGCATTCATTAGATAGCTTTTGTTCCAGAATTGAACCATGTATCAATAGTTAAATTAATTATCGAGCTCCATTACTTACCAAATTATAAAACCGCATTAGGTAAATCTTTACAATAGCCCACGGAGGTGTGGCCTAATATCGAAGTGATTCTGATTCGCTGTTACCATATAACCCGCCAAATTCAAATGTAAATATAAAAATATTTCTTTATTTTATATTTACATTTAAATCTGGCGGGTTATATGGTAACGCGAATCAGAATCACTTCGAATTATTAATTCAAGATTGAAAATTTTATTTAAAAAATTTTATTTTACTAATCCACACACAAATCTAATTTGTAATTCAGACGCATGAAAAACAAAAGAAAAGAAGCCTACCTTATTCAATGCAATCCCTATCCTTCTGTTAATACAATTTATTTACTCCCTTAAATAATGCTCTCATTTGATCGCCCATGGAAGAATGACTCCTTTTCATACTTAACACACTTCGGACCTACATATCTATTACTAATGAAACCAACACCCATTCAAAATTTTGAAACTTTCATCTCTCCATCTTCACTCAGACTACATGCTTTAAATAAAAGAAAAACTGTAGATTTTAAACGTTCATTGGAAAGGAAGCAGTTACTAAGTGTGAGTGTACTGCGCATGCTCACTAAAAATAAATAGGTAAGAAATTCAAAAAAATTATATACAGCACATTAGCGGGAAGTTGAGAAATTTAAAAAGAATATATTGAACATTGGCGGGAAGTAGTTTAAAAAGTCAACGGTAAGTGTGCTGTACTGCGCATGCGCTTAAAATAAATAGGCCACACCTCCGTGGGCTATTGTAAAGATCAACCCCGCATTAATTTATATTAATGTCTCTTTTGTGTTTTTCATAAGTGATTACCTGAAAGAAATACCGATCGATTATTAGTTATCAATAATACAATTTTATTGTTATTTTTATTAATTGTAATTTAGATAATAACTAATTTAGCTAGAATAAATAGTTAAGTAATAAAAATAATAATGATTATGTTCTATAAATATGTATATACAAGTTTATTTCTATTACTTTGCCAAAAAATCCAGTGTTTATATTTTGGTGGTATACATATACATATGTATCCTGTTGTAACCACCAATATTTTTGATTAAGAAGGTGTAGCACAATTATTAAAGATTTCCAGAGTAGCCAAAAACAGAAATGTCTATTTAAAAGCACAAAAATACATTAATTTTATAAAAACACAAAATAAGTCCAGAACGTTCGGTGCTCAAGCGGGAAAAACTGTACAGTAACTCAGAAGGTTGATGTATGGTTATAAACCTGTAGCGTTGCCGCCGCAATATCATTCTCTAAAGTTCTGTAATTACGTATTAACATGAAAGTTTTTAGTTTTGTTTTATGTTTACTTCTTGTTTAAATCTAAAAAAATATTTTTTACGGTTGAAGCCTTACTGGATGCTTTTGATCGATTTGAGAAAATTGAAATACATATTAATAAATAAAACCATCTTGAATATGTTAAAATGTCGAATATCTTCATTCAAATGATTATTTTTTTTATCCAATAGGATTGATTGTATACAATTATTAATTATAATATATATATTAATAAAGTGAGATGTAAACCAGAAAAGATTTTTTTGTTGAGTGAGGGCCTTGTATAAAATTGTCAGTTTAGTGAAGCGTACAATGTTCTGTGATATTAACGCCCCATACCTTGCCTACCGCTTGACAAAAGCTAACCAAATTATTCCACTATCTTTAGCGTTATCTCAGCTATATCTAGGAGCTTCTATTCTCCAATTTTCCTGTCACACATATAATTTAAACAAATTGAAGTAAATTTTACCAGCATTTTGCTTAGAAATGCTGCTAATAAACAATTTATTGTTTAGATGAGTTTTTTTTCATATTATCTTAAGAAAAAATGAGTCAAAAAAGGCAGAGAACTTAACTTCTCTTACTGGTAAACTCAATTTACTGTTGAATAATGTTTTGCAAATTAAATAATTACTCTTCATAGATCTAATTGCACTCATTATGAGATATCGTTGAGATTAAATGTTAAGTTATGTAGGAATTAATTAATTCAGAGACTATTGTTATCCGTGTAGACGTAAGTGTTACTGAAATTCAAAATATTTCCCCCCGAACGTCAATTTTGAAGTGAATCTCATTCTCTTATCGACAAGTCGCTAGTCACTTAAGATAAAATTGTTATCGTTTGATGCTTACAAGTGAGGAAGTGGAGTGTATAACATTTTTCAATCAATCAAAGTTTTTATTGGAGGGGCGGATTCGAATAATGGCCAAACGTTTCTGACTAGTAAGTGGGAGAGTTCTCAGTTTGAGTCCAGCATGGAACTCATTTTTATTTGTTCGAAACATAGGGTATTAATAGCGCAGTATGAGGTGCCGTTCTCCGGCCACGATCTAATTTGATAATTCAAAAAATATAAAAAAAATAGGCGATTACTTTATTTTACAGTCCTTGGAACTGATTGTTCGAACTTTATTCGTTTGCTCTCAATGTTTCACCGTTCGCTGAAATGCTTTGAACAGCTATCCATCACAGCTTTAGTTATACAGTATTTTCTTCGAATTTTCATTACTGTTTTCGCCTTAGTTTCATGTACATTAATTTTCCTTTTAACATAAACTTAAGAAAAACTTCACCCACCTTCATATCTCTTTCTTTTTCATGCAATTCGTAATGAATTATGGTTAATTAAGTATCCAGCACAGTTCCAAGTCATATAGATCTTAGTTTCAGAAGTTGGAAGTCATTAGTTAGTTGTTAAAAGAAGTTTGTTTTTTACAGTTCCGTGTGCCACAAAGTTTCATGAGCATATACCTAAGGAAATGGCTGCCACACTCAGCATGCTACGGTAAATTAGGTCGACTCACTTATTAAGATGTACAAAAAGTTGTCGACTTGGAAGTAATTTACATAGAGAGCAACCAGGTCAGGACTGGAGCACGCGACAGATAATTGCCAGCAACATTTTTCTCCTCTTTCCCCGCCGCCTCCTAAATCTCTCTCTTCCCCTACCAGATTTCTTCCATTTTATAAAACCAAGTATTCTCTCTAATTATCTAGATTTTTACTTCATTTTTCCTCTTACTCCGTTCACTATAACTATAATTTTCTTTCCCTTCACAAACCAAGTTATTGTTCTTATTTTATGACGTTACTATTAAGGAGCAGCGATAAAAATGGAAGAGTCAAAGTTAACTTTATTTCTTCATATTATTAAGCGAATGCTTATATTTTATAATTTCTAGTCACCAAAAAGAGCAACGGTTTCTTCCATATCCGCGTAAAGGTATACCTTTCTCACATTTCATTCGGTACACTTTGACGAGCTTCAGGCTGTTCTATTCAACCTGTTCAATCTTCTTATTCACTAAAGCACTTGTCTAATGGACTAGCTATTGAAGGAATTGTATACTAGTCGGACCTGATCTATTTTTTTCGGATTCCTTACTGAAGCAAGTAAGGAATGTATCTAAGCAAGTGTTATCTATGTATTTAACTAATAATTGAACCATTTTCTCAGAATTCTCTGACACTGTTTCAGAAAATGATCGAACATATGGTCTAAAACAATGTTAGCCTGAATATTGTTAACAGAGAAAAGTGGTTGCAAAATCTTTTGTTGACAATTCCATAAGAAATACTACTTTTCTAAATAAGATTCTGAAATCTGAGTTTTGATGGTATTTGGACAGTATTATAGGCTTGGCTATAGTTACTGGAATGGAAGTAAACGGAAAGATAGTAGTACATCAGGAGAGCCCAAGGTGAGAGTTCTAATGTAATATTTTGGGGGGATGGTCTCTGACAGTGCCACAAGTAAAGAATGGAAAACAACTTCCTCAGAACTGTTCCGAGGCCGATATGTTTAGAGAAAATTTGCGCTTCTTTTTGCTGGATTTTTACTGAAACTCTCAGAACTTAACTTTTAGCTACCCAAACCAGTTTGCACAATAAAATGAACTTCAAAACATTTCTACAGGAAAGTTGTTTTGAAAATGTGACTCAATCAGGATACTTTCCATGCAGCAGGGTAAAAGTAAACATTAGACTTCTATCTCTATTAGGATAGAATGATAAACATTTTCCCTGAATTTTCTTTTTTTCAAGGGATTCTTTAGAGACATGTTTCTCTAAAATTGAATGCAATACTTCCAGGTTTTACTTTCAGGAACCTCAACGCTAACATGTGTTGAGGTTCTTTGTTGATACCTTAATGTTGTATAATATGTAATCTTAGTGATATCCAATTTTTAAAATATTTTCATTTTTTTTCTTTCTTACAATGATATCACCATCGAAGCCTGGTTGTTCACATTCTGCAATGAATTTTTTTGGAAACATCTTGATTATTGTTTGTAATGTAACAATAAAAAAAATTTGTCCTTATATGAAAAACATTTTTGCAACCCACTCACTACTTTATGCACGTGTTGAAAACTTTTTTAAAGTTATGAAATTAGTTAACATTAAAGAATACTTCATACTAGAAATCTCTCTTTCTCTCTGTCTCGCTTATTAACACAACAAACGCGCGCAGATACAGCAACACATCTGGTGACGTAATAAAAAGGAAATGGTTCGTGGGGTTTTCTTTGAAGTCTGATTATTCTTAATTAGGTTGTCACTGCAAATAAGGATGAGTAAGGAAATTGGATTTTAAACAAAGGCAGCTCGTTTTGTATATATATATATAGTCATTATAGAGGCAAACTTTGTTCAGCTTTAATAACATCGTTAATTATGTTAAATTTAAAAAATTAAGTAAATGCAAAAATTGACAAAAAATGCAAAAAACAAAATTCTAAAAATCATATTTAATTTTTGACGCCCTTTTACATTATATAAATTTTATATATTTATAATGTTATAATTAAAATAATGTTATTTTTTTAAATTATTACATTTTAAGCAGTAAAATGATACGTGTTAGAATGATTTGGAAAATATCAAAAACTTTTAGATAATTAAATTTTCTTTTGTTATATGTAATTAATTTGTTTTATCGCTTGCGTCAAATCGATGAAAAATGTTCTAAGGTGCCTAAGGGAAAGGAGCTACATTGTCTTCATTCAGTGACAGCGCTTTAGTAAAGTTAGGAGAGTGTTAAGTACAAATATTTAGCGGTGACAATGACAGTCAGGTTAGAAGTAAAGCTAAAAGACAAATTCAAAGCCAAGGCAAACGTTTAACGATAAAATAAAAGTCAAGAAAAAGAAGGCGTTGAACGAAAGAATAAATCCAGAGAAGAAATTAAGACAAAAATAATGTGAAATAGAGTAGAGATAACAAAGATGTAGCAATAAAGGAGAACAAGTAGAAAGGATTTTTCAAAGTAGATAGCATTTCTAATTTCAAAGAAGGTAACAAAAATGATGTAAACAAAGGTGCTAAAGTTTAAAAATTAGAAAAGGATGAAATTTAAGTCTATTGAGAATCTAAGGAGAATGTAGCAAAGACTAATAAATGGATGAAGTAGACGAAGGTAATGTCGAAACTAATTGGCAACTGAAAGTACAACGAGTTAAGTGGATAAATTTGGTTTAGAGCAGCGGTTCTCAACCTGTGGGTTGCAACCCCGGCGGGGTTCGAACGACCAAAACACAGGGGTCGCCTAAAGCCATCGGAAAATACATATTTCCGATGGCTTTAGCCGCTGAGAAGCCTCGCTACCGTCTGCAGCAGCGCTATTCAGCTGGAACGCACGCTGTTATGGCCGTTAATTTTTTTTACTGGAATTAGTAATAAATATTTCTCCATATACAGGGCGTCCCAAGCTATATGGATAACGACTTTTTCTCGGAAACTAAGATAGCTAGAAAAAAACTAAAAAATACGTGTTCCCTTAGTTTTTTGTTAGAAATTCAAATTTAATTTGTAAATTTTTTTCGGTGCTTCCAGAAGCAAGATACAGGCACCAACTTCATTTTTTCAAATAGGAAGATGGGGTTTTTATTTCAGAAATAGATTCCTCTATTTTTTTTTAAAGAAAAATTTACTTGAACGGTTTTTTTCTGTGAGCGATATTTTACAAGTTATGAATGAAAACATGATTCTTATAAGAAATGTCAAAATGATATTATAACGGTTTTTTGATTGAATAAGGAGAAAACTACTATTTTATTATAAATTTTGCTCCTCATTAATATTACAGATCATGCTCGAAATGGCCTTCACCATTAGAGATGCATTGACATGCTCTTTCCTGCCAATTGCCCCTTACTGCCAAAGAAATAGATTCGGCTTTAACCGACTAACAGGTATCTATTATTCTCTGCTTTAGTTCATCTACAGATGCAATTCCGGCTTGATTCTGATACACCTAGATTTAGAAATGCTTTTAGGTAAGCAGAAATAAGGAAAGAAAGAAAAAAGTTATGAATAATCACCTTGTTTTTCAGGTATCCCCAAAGGAAATAGTCCATAGGTGTCAAATCCGGTGAGAGGGGTGTCACTGAATCGCCCCCTGTGTCGATATAACACGTCCATCAAATTGCCTATCGAGAAATCTCTTTACATGCCTGATGGTGTTATATCGACACGGGGGGCTATTCAATGACCATCTCGTTTACCGGATTTGATCACCTATGGACTATTTCCTTTGGGGATACCTGAAAAACAAGGTGATTATTCATAACTTTTTTCTTTCTTTCCTTATTTCTGCTTACCTAAAAGCATTTATAAATCTAATGGTGAAGGCCATTTCGAGCATGATCTGTAATATTAATGAGGAGTAAAATTTATAATAAAATAGTACTTTTCTTCTTATTCTATAAAAAAACCGTTATAATATTATCATTTTGACATTTCTTATAAGAATCATGTTTTCATTCATAACTTGTAAAATATCGCTCACAGAAAAAAACCGTTCAAGTAAATTTTTCTTTAAATTCCTCTATTTCTGAAATAAAATCCGCACCTTCTTATTTGAAAAAATGAAGTTGGTGCCTGTATCTTGCTTCTGGAAGCACCGAAAAAAATTTACAAATTAAATTTGAATTTCTAACAAAAAACTAAGGGAACACGTATTTTTTAGTTTTTTTCTAGCTATCTTAGTTTCCGAGAAAAAGTTGTTATCCATATAGCTTGGGACACCCTGTATAATTTAAATATTGTTTTTGAGATTAATCTCTATGTTTAAATTATGTTTGATTTGTAGCAATGAGAATACATAATGCATATCAGGAATCTACATTCCGAATCATAATTGTAGCAAAATTACAGTTATGAAGTAGCCACCAAAATTATTTTTTGGTTTGGGGTCACCGCAACATGAGGAACTGTATTGCGGGGTCGCGACATTAGAAAGGTTGAGAACCACTGGTTTAGAGTATGGATAAAGATGGTACCATCTATGTCCACCTTCAAAGATGGGGCCAGAACCTTTGGGCCCGCGAGAAGATCTTTTGCTCTGGTGGAGTCCTAAGAACATAATGTTAGTTCATTATACTTAGTTCACATTGTTTGAAATTTTCTGAGCAGCAATTGATATTCCATGGTACATTTTAAAATGTTTTTGTTTTTGTACTTTTTTTTTTTTTTTAATTATCCTTTTAATGTAATTTACACCTGTACCCACAGGGTACAATAGGTAAATGCGATGAGTGTATAAACAATTAACGTGTCAAACGTGAATGACGGCTATCCAGTGATGGCCGCCATTAGTCACCCAGTTGGTCACGGGGCCAACGGCGCCTCAGCCGTCTTCGAGGATTGGAGGGTAGCGTAGTTGTAGACAGGTTGGGATGAAATGAGAGATTTTGATGAAAATTTTTATAACTGATTTTGGCAAGTTCAGAGATGAGTGGAATTTGGAGATCTGTATGGATTGTGTGGTTACTAACATAGAATGGAGCGTCTACTATGTGGCGGAGAATTTTAGATTGGAGTGTTTGCAGTCTATTGATGTTTGATTTTTTAGCTGTTCCGTAAAGTTCGAGTCCATAAGTCCATATTGGTGTGAGAAGAGCTGTATAGAGTCGTCGTTTGTTCTGCAGTGAGAGTTTTGAGCGTTTGTCGAGTAGTCTGGCTAGAAGTTTGTATCGTTTGTTTAGTTCGGTGCGTTTAAGTCTCGTATGGGGGTTCCAGGTAAGTCTCTTGTCTAGGTACATTCCAAGGTACCGCACATGGTCGGCTGGTGGGATAGGTGTATGATGTAAGTTTTTGTACTTAATGAAGTAAAAGATGTAGCGCCTAAAAGGAAGTGCTGCAGCTGACTTTGTAATGTCTGGGGTTTTACAGAGAAGTTGATATCCTATGTTAAAATTGTATTTTTAGTTCAGAAGTATTTAAGAGTTTATTTCTTGACAGAAAATAATTTAAGGAAAAAAACAAAAAAACTGGACTGAAGTTAAGCAGGACACAAGTGTTGTTGGGGAAGAAGGATGAAGGAGATGGCGTGAAAGGTAGTTGAAGCACGTGGTCTTGGGCACGAAGGGACAATTGCCCCTTCGTAATTGGAAACTGTGTTTCAGTTTGTTCAACACTTATTGTTCTCGTTTTACGCCAGGACAAGAATCCGTAACCAAGTGAATACAAAACTCATGCCACACAGAAAACGGGGAGGACTTGCAAAACATTTCAACTGTCTGTACACGTGTCTGCATACTAACGTACCCCTTTATTCATTTGGATTGGGCAAATAAACTGAGTACGTCCAAGTAAACAGTTTAAACCCGTTTGGAAAACAAACTGGATACTGGCTTTTACCCAAAACCATACATGCATATGCTTATCACAGCGAACAAGTTTAAAAAGAGTATTGTTAAACGAAAATAAATAAATGAAAATAAAATACCGAGAGCTATTCTATTTGCAATGGTCGTATATAGCTCTGGTAGCAGTTATATTTGTTGAAGGGGTGGTTCAATATTCAACTCTTCAAAATTCTGCTAACGTAGAAAAAATAATACTTTTACAAAGTAACAAACGTACGACTATGAGCTTTTAAAGCCAGAAATAAAAGAGGAATACAATGAAAAGTTCCTCCAAAATGTTATATTTCGTATTTTATATTTCGTATTCTTTTTTCTGGAATCTGTTCAAACTGGGCACAACCAACGGATAGGCAAGCCAAAACTCTGGACTCCCACGCTTTGATTGTAGCAGCACTTATGGTGGCAAAGTCAAAATCTAGGCAGGCTAGAGTTATTCGACGTTCAGGTTGTTTTTTCTACAAACGTTTGGTGTGGCGTTTTAGGAAATCAACTAATCGGCCCCATACTTCTACAGAGAGAACTTAACTGGTGCAAGGTATCTAACTTTTTTTAAGAGACATTTTGCTAGTTTTGCTTGAAGATGTTCATCTACAATGTCGGCTAGATATGTATTTTCAACAAGATGGTTGACCGGCACATAATGCGAGAGTGGTTCGAGGTTACCTGGACAGAAATTTCCATGAAAAGTGCTTATAGGGACTCATTGTTTCATCCAATGGCCACTTCGATCTCCGGACTTAACCCAAATGGACTATTTTTTGTGGGGATACCTACATAAATAAAGTGTAAAGTATCCTTAATCCCGTGGCTTCAGTCGATGATCTGAAACGTCGGATAACTCTAGCCTGCCTAGATTTTGACTTTGCCACCATAAGTGCTGCTACAAGCAAAGCGTGGGAGTCCAGAGTTTTGGCTTGCCTAGCCGTTGGTTGTGCCCAGTTTGAACAGATTCTTTTAAAAAAAATAACGTAATTTTGACAGTAAACTGAAATTTGTTTTTCATATTTTAAATTACCATAACTTTTGAAAGACTTAACCGATTTCAAAAATTTTTTTTTTGTTGTTTTTAGGAGCTCAAATACTACAAAAATATGCAACAAAAAATATAATGTTCCATTTGAAAAACGAAAGTTGGATGCTGTATCTCGAGATACAAGGGTTTAAAAAAATGGGTCAATCACTGAAAATAAACTAGACTAAAAATGATTTTTATTTTTTCGAAATTTCCCGCCGTTAAAAAAAAAGTGGGTGGAGCATATAACTCTGGTCACTCTGAATATCTTTTATATTTTCAGTAAAAATAATATTTTGATAAGTGAATTTCAAGCAAATCCAGCAAAAGATGTTCCATCAAACTATTCTACTACTCAGCTAGAGATGTTTAAATTGTAGTTGAAATCGATTTTGTTCTGCTACACGCCATTACAAAAAACTAAAACCTAATAACTGCTTTCAGTTGTTGTTTTTATATCTCTTTCTTAAAAAAAAACTGAACAATAACTTATTGCAATTGAAGTATCCATAATAATGTTGCATAGAGAGTATTGGACATCAAATTTTGGAAAAATGAAAATCATTTTCTCACAGGAAAAACTAGATTATTTTCCTCATAATAGTGGAAGTGTTGCAAATCGTGCAACATGTCTGTTGAATCCTAATATTTTTCTTCAGAACGAAGCGACAGGTTAGCTCAGTCATGAGCTAAAATGTTAATTTGTCCAGGAAATCTTTTCAGAGAACTATAACCATATACATTTCCTTACAAATATATTTCAGAAAAATTAACAAATAATTATTTGTTAAGGGAGGTTGCCTTGTGGTTATTTGATCCACCAATGGTGCTGCTAGCCAACGTTTTAAAGAATTTGCAAGTTCTTCTTTGGCTTCAAATAGTTGGAACAGGTCCTGTGAACTGGCACGTCTTGCAGTTATAGACCTGTTTAATTTCCTATTTCATAGTGCTTCTGATTGTCGTCTACTAATGAACTATTCTCATCATGCTTACACAATCTACTTTTACTAATTCATTTCTTTGAATATTAATAAAAGTTGCAATTTTGGAATTCAGTCCCCATTTTGATTAGTTACAGTTAAATTATTTTTTTTCATATTTTCAGCTGCACAAGTGAGATCATTCTATTACAAATATTAGTCTCCCTGTATGCGAATTTATACTGCTTTTTTTTTTTTGTTATAAAAATCCTTTGACGCCGACTCTTTTATTAAATCCATAAAGTCCATATAGGGAGACTGTGTAATATTGTTTGTGCGATCCCTTAATTTAGACTGACTAGTTCCATTATTCTAGGAAAATCTAGTTTTTGTGTACTCAATGAAGCGCGGAGCATTAAATTGAATTTCTTAGCACATAAAGATGATCCAAACCTACAAAATTTTTATCCTAACCAAGTTGAAATGTTTTATAAACTTTCTTTTTATCTCTAGATACAAAATCGAATCTAAAGCATTCTAAAAAGATTCCCGCTAACAAACACATTCACGCTAATGTTAAACCTTACGTTGGGCGTTCATTTAGGGGGGGAGTTCTTGATGGACCTTGTAAAGTAGTAACCAATCTAACTGAAGTACTACATTCTCCAATTACCTTCATTGTGCACACAGGTCTATTGTGTACTGTAATCAATACTTGGGTTACATAACATTTTAATTATTTAAGAATACATTTTAGTAGATTTTTTTTTTATATGAATACACCCAATTCTTTTTTTTTACACGGTAGATACGTTCCTTAGAAAACCGTGCAAAAAAATCGTGTAAAAAATACATGCGACTTATGGTAAATTTAGGGATATGTTCCACAAAACTTTAAAAAATCGTGTAAGATGGAAAAATGTTTTCCCAAAAAACCGTGTAAAATAATAATATTAATAATCCATATTACATATTTATAAAACAAAACAATTCATTTTTATTACAAAATAAAAATAAAAATTAGTGTACAGTGGAAAATTCAGTTCATAACTACATATACAAATTAAAATTGAAATTAGGAATAAAAATCAATCTCGCAACTATTCATCGCTACTTGATAACAAGCACGTGCACGTTTATGGCGAACTGGATCAAAAATGCTATGATCAGTAGATATGTCAGTATACGTATGCGATATACTGAACACTTTAACAAAGAATAACGAAATGCTGTATTCAAGTTGAAGTAGAACGAGATAAAGAAAAAAGTGATAATAACGTTCGGGTATTCCTCCATAACCTCCAGAATACAAGTCATGTGATGTCAACAAGTCCAAGTCACTAACACATGTGTGCATAAACCGACCGACTTCTGATCACACAGTCAAATTTACGAGGGTCATTCAATAAGTAACAAGACAAATTACTGCTGCTCAAAAACAGCTAAATTGATCCGTATGAAACTTTCAGGACATAAAGTTGGCGACCTTGCGATGACATCTGATCAGCTGTTCAATTATATTTTGTAAACATAACCTCAAATTTACTCAGTTAACGATGGCGAGTCCGCTCGAGAATTGCACCATGGAAGAACAACTTGCCGTGATCAGATTTTTTGTCGCGGAAGGTGAGAAAGGTAGTAAAATCCACAAAAGAATGTTAAAAGTGTACGGAGACAATTGTTTGAATCGTTCGAACGTTTACAAATGGGTAGAACAGTTTCAAAGTGGCCGTACACAAGTTTCTGACGAGCAACGCAGTGGACGACCGATCGAAGTTGGGACTTCCTCTCTCGAATCTCGGATTGACGCGTTAATTCGGGACAATAGGCGTATCACCGTTGAACTGACAAGTGAAAAAGTAAACGCGAGTGTTGGAACTGTCCATAACATTATTCACAAAAAGCTGCAGAACAAGAAAACCTGTGCGAGATGGGTGCCCAGACAACTCACGGACGCTCACAAAGAAACCAGGCTTCAAATCAGTCAACAGTTGAAAAATCGATATTCGACTGAAGGAGAAGGTTTTTTCAAAAGAATTGTAACGTGTGATGAAACATGGATCCACCACTATGAGCCAGAGACAAAACGACAGAGCCTTGAGTGGAAGCTTACGACTTCTCCCATTCGGAAAAAATTCAGGACCCAGCCATCTGCCGGTAAAGTCATGCTTACAGTATTGTGCGATTTTCAGGGGCCAATTTATTGTGATTTTCTTGAAGGCCAAAGAACAATCAACAGCCAGTACTACAGTGACATGCTGGAAAACAAGATAAGACCTGCAATTCGAACGAAACGCCGTGGGCTCTTGACTGAAGGCGGGATTTTGCTTCATGACAACGCCCGTCCACAAACGGCAAGCTGACGAAAGAAAAACTTCAGAAACTGGGATGGGAGAATTAAATTATTTTTAATTCTCGTAGAATTAAAAATTTTTTTGGGAGGATTCGTGCTAGAACAAGAAATTCGTGTAAAAAAGTGTATTTTTTCTTATTGGTGAACCGTGTTAGTTCAAAATCATGTAAAAAAAGAGTTGGGTGTACATACATTCTTAAATATTCATTTTATTCTTATATCATAAATATATCTTTTAGAAAATTTACAAACATTCGGTTAATCTATGTTCTATTGTTTCTATAAACAGAAACAATGAAAGCGAAGGAATAAAATGTTTGTGAGTAATTTCACGCTATTTTGAAGATCAAGAGAAATTCTTTAAATAGTAACTTGCCGTTGAGTTGGATTGTTCTCTCAACACTGAGTCTCTCTCTCTCTCTCTTGAAGGCGCTCCCTTCTCTGTCAAAGACAAGTTCGCACAAAAGGATCAAATTCTATTAGGCAGGGCGCGTTGCCAATGTTGGACCCCGATAATATCTTCTGGTAGAAATTCTAGCAAGGGTCTCATCCTATCTGTATTGATGTACTAAATTAGCTATAGGCTCCCTCCGTGTCGCTCATCTCTCACTCCCGCTCTAGCAAAGTGTTTTGTATTAACAGCGCGCCTATGCTTTTGCAGGCGTCACTACTCATTTATATATATATATATATATCTACAGGATTTTAACATTGGAAAAGCTTAGCCACAAGAAGAGCTTTCACAACATTTGCCTAACAAAGCTTCCTCCATATCTGCACTAACACGTACACACTTAGGAAACACATGTGTAGTTCTCTCTATCCCATTTGGGCTCTTTGTAAACGCTAACCACTTTCTAGAAATTCATTCCACTGTTTCTCACACATATAAAATTAGTATTGTTATCAAATATCACACATACACGCGGTCTAGTTATATGTAATTTCATATCACCCTTAAAACACTCCTCTTGTCACGTATCATTCACTTAATTTGTCTTGCCTACGTATAAATGTTGCCCTTGATGTCATTTAATAATAAACCATTCATAAATTTGCTTTTTATTGTAATAGGCTCAAAAACTAGCCTCCCTATGTGTTTTATTGTTTTTGATAGTTAAATTCAAAGTTTATGATAACCAATGTAAGAAACATGGGAGACAAGTGGTGTAAACTAGATTAGTGAATCTACGAAGGCAAAGAAGAAAAAAGACAGAGTCAAAGAAATTAAAATGTTAACTTTAAAAGTGGTTAGAACAAAAAAAATAATATATATATCTATCCATATTCACTGGTCCCTCTTTCGCAGCGTCAAAAAGTTACAGACACTAGTTAAGCAATTATAACTCATTTGCATCACTCTCAAGCAATTGTTTTTTGGTGTAATTTTGTGCTGATTGGGTCGTGGATAAAATGGATTTAGTGGTGCTCACAGAGACTGGGATACGACTGATTTTTTTTTTCGAAAATGGCTCTATTTAGTCTAGTTTAAACAAAAAACAAAAATAGTTTTGGGGCAGTTCGGTGGATGAGTCTTAAAAGACTCACTCGGTGTAATTTACGATTTAACAAATTAGATTGAGTTAATAAAAATTAATTGTGTTTTAAGAGTTAAAAATCGGAACAATGAGAATCGTAATAAAATTTTGCTTGGTTATTACCAGATTATTTTGGTTTTGTTTCCATTTTTGTGTATCTGAGAGAGTTAATATTTTGTTAATAATTTGATTGGTTACTTTTCTACCCTTGTACCAGTGTTAGTGATGTTGACGTGGGGAGGATTGGAGTATTTTATGGAGGAGTTTGCTCTTCGCCTTATCCAAACTATAAGTTCTCGTTTTCTGTTTTCTAAGTTCTCTTCTTGGTTTCGATGCCGTTAGTTTAGTTTTAGGCTATAAGAACGGCAAACCTCCAGCATGTAAAAATGCCCATTTTATCAAGGATTTATGTACTTCAAAATAACTTTATCGCCTTTTTCCTAGTTAATTTCTTTTAAAATGAAATAAATAGCTGAACAATATATAAAAATGTCTTTTGACGAAAAATTAAATTTATTTTGGCGAAGAAAAAAAAATAGTACTGTTGAATTAAATTTTTAATGAAGGATATAGAAGGTGTAATAAGAAACATTAAAAGAAAATACTCTGGCTGACGAAAAAGAAAAAGGATACTTAATGTTATTGCAGTTGGAGTCCATCATGGAACAGGTTCTAATTATTCTGAGAGCTATTGATTCTTAAAATAATAAGTAGAGTATTGACAATACCTAATGATTAAACACTAGGAGAGAAGGTAGCTAGCACTTGTATTTCAGAATTTATAAATTACGTAAAGAGTTACGCCTACTTTTTTCGTATACTACACTATAAACTCTGCATGTAACTGTTAAATAAGATCCAAAGCCTAGACCGGAAGTCGATCCCAGTACCACAATAGTTCTTAGCTTTGTGGGCGTCACTTCTATGCTTGGCTGCCGCTATTTTTTACTGAGTTAATAAACAAAAGTAGGTTTACCCTGAAACCTGTTGTAATTAAGGAAGATTTACCGCCTAATTAAGTTTAATTAGAAGATATTTATTAGTGAAAAAAAAATATTTTTGTACTTCTAAACAGATCACGGTAAAAACTCCAAATGGAAAGCTCACTATTACTATAGCAAAGCTTCTTTTATTTAGAAGGAACTATTTTATTAGAGAATAATATACAGTAAAAGTTACAATCAAAACACACGTTAAATAGCTTCACAGATATTGTAGTACACTGTACCCTGTGTTACATATCGCCGACGTTCTGTCAACGTAAGTTGACTCTCACCGTGAGCGGTATAATATCCCGGGGGTTAGTATACTTCATCCACTGCCATCTGAATACGAGAATGCTAACTTAATCTCTTTAACACAGTTTACTGGCACTCCAGAACGAGGTCGTTATCCTGCAACAGAAGACCTGGATCCAGAATTCCCATAATGCAAAGGATATAAGTTTAAAAAATGAATAATAATAATAATAAAAAAAAAATGAATATTAAATTTATTTTGTAATTTACAATCTGTATACATTGTATACAATAAGTAAATAGGAGGTGAATGAGATGAACTGGTGCGGGAGGAGAGTAGGAGGAGAGAAGCTACCCAGCGGTAGTACTCTCTATAGGAGAGAGGAGAGTGTGAGAAGGAGAGATAAGAGAATAATGGCGTTTAGGCCTTCAGACCTCAAGGAAGTCGCGGTGCCACTGGCGATTCAGTTGGCGAGGAGTATTAGGGATGTCAGAAGAAGCGAGAGACAGCACAGAGCTAGTCGAGAGAGTAGTGTGGAATTTTTGGTATTTAGTCTTGGCGAGTTGGTCTATAAAGGCAATGTTGAGATCGTTGTGAAGAGTGAGTTTAGTCACGTAGAAAGGAGCGTCACAGCTATCTGTCGGAGGAGTTTTGAATGAAATGTTTGTACTGTCCGTATGTTTGTAGGTTGGCTGAACCCCACAGTTCTAGTCCGTAAGTCCACATAGGTTTGAGAATAAGTACTGTAATTTAGTACTGCGTTTGAGTTCAATGGGTAATTTAGAGCGTCGTCCAAGAAGTCTGTAACTGCACGTTTCGTCATTGCTTGTCTTTTAAGTCTAGAGTGTGGGTTCCAAGTGAGTCGCTTGTCTATGTAGAGCCCGAGGTAGCGCACCAGATCTGTACAAGGAAGAGGATTGCTGTTGAAGAGGACAGGTGGACAGGAGCCCCGCCGGAGGGGCATGCTAGCATTTCTGTGAGTTCATTTTAATCCGCCACTTCTTGGCCCAGGATTCTATTTTGTGTGTGTCTTTGTATGAAGCTGATGAAGGATGTATACTTGAAGCTAATATGGCTGTGTCGTCTGTATATGTACAGAATAGTGTATATATACAGACGGTTGTACAGGTTGTACATAGAGGGTTGTACAGGTATGTCTGATGTGTATACTGTGTAGAGAACGGGGCCAAGTATACTCCCCTGCGGCACTCCCTCCCCCACTGTCGAGAAAGAAGAGATCGCTGAGCTTGATTCTCAACATGGAATGGCCTTAACTCGAAACAATTGGTGGGAGTTCACGATGCGAATAATAATTATTAAAGATGAAATATAAATAAAATCATCTTGACTTATAAAAAAGGAAAAGAAAAATAGAAATTCTTTAAGAATAAAGAAGCCTACAACAAAAATTACATTTCTGCCTGAAAACTAACATAACCTTGCAGATCTAAAAGTTAAACTGATAAGCAGAACTCACTCTTCCAAATTGTGATAATTTAGCGTCTACCCAGTAAACTATTGGAAACTGTTATCTATCGGATTTATTCTACTATCGGATCTATATTTTAAGGGTTTCCAGTCAGCAGAAATAAAACTTTCATCAATTGTGATAAGGAATAGAAAAACATAAAACTGTAAGGTGGCAAGATTTATTTTTCTAGGGAAGCCAACCACTCTTCTTCTGGAATGGACTCCCCAGGAAGAATTTTCTGTTTTACTTTTTTTTGGTGCTGTGTAAATTGTATTCAATGAGAAGATGTTCTAGGTTCAATCCACTTAAGAATGTGAATATTTTGTATAAAAATAGCGAAAGAAGAGAGAACATATTGCAGAAATCCAAGTGAGTGGCTAAGAGAGCGCCATCCTGGGAGCTTCAGAATCTTCAGCACTGTTTTTTTTCTTCTCTCCTCGTTTGGTTGTTCTTAATATTAGATACAAGAAAGGGAGGTGGAGATGCCACTGGTCCAGTTGAAGTGAGGCTGGATAGTCGCTACTTTCCCCTGAGACTTCTCACTCCTTGTGCGTCCTAAATAAACCATCTCTCCTGCGCAACCTCCCCCACTGGCCTCCACCAAATTATCTTACTTTATTTTCCATTCTTTCTTCTTCTTCTTCTTTTCATTCATTTACTAGATCCTTATTTTATTCATTCACTACCACCAACAATGTGAAAAGATAAAATTTTCATTTTATCTTCTATTGTCAACAGCGAATTAAATCAGTTTTTTTCTTTCGTTAGGATCTTCTTCTCTTTTTTCAGCCCAGTTCTACAGCCGTGAGGTTTGTTTATTTTGCTTGGATAATTTTGATGTTTAACAAACTTATAATTAATTAAAAGAAGATCAATTACTATTAATTAGAGAGAAAGAGAGAGAAGTCAGTTGCGTAAAAGCATTTTAAGGTTAGAATTAATTCTATAGATCGAATTTTATAGAATTCGAGCCGGAGATTTTTTTTATTCTTATGATTTTAAAGTGAAGAGGGAAAATTTAATTTGTGTGATAAAACTGCTAATTATAAAATATCTGTACAAAATTTAGAAAATCAATTGAATACCTGACAGGAGTGAGCAGTGAAAAAGATTAAAATTCAGATCAAATAATGCTTTTAAAATATTTATTGTACAACTGTATAATAACAAAGATTTCAGTCCCAATGTCCAAAATCACTCTTCGAGCAACGTATAAAGTATATGTGTATTCCTTAGTTACTTTTTTCTGTAATTTTTTATAATTTGGAAGATTAAATGGTCTAAACTTAGATCTTAACGCTCCGTTCTACGAGGTAGTTTGAAAAGTGCGTGCAAAAATAAAAACTACTTAATTTTTTGGGGTAAACCTTTTTTATTTTTCAAATAGTCTCCTTTTAGGCTTATAAACTTCGTCCAACGCTGCTCTAGTTTGTTGATCCCTTCCGAATAATAGGATTTGTCCAAGTCTGAAAAATAGCCATTCGTTTCTGCAATCACCTCCTCGTTTGAATAAAATCGTTTTCCCGCCAGCCATTTCTTCATATTGGGGAACAAATAGTAGTCCGATGGAGCCAAGCCTGGAGAATAGTGGGGATGTCAAACGAGTTGGAACCCTATTTCCATTAATTTTGCGACCACAACTGCTGAGGTGTGAGCTGGTGCGTTGTCGTGATGGAAAAGGACTTTTTTTGTGGGCCAATCGTGGGCGTTTTTCTTGCAGCTCGGTTTTCAAACGGTCCAATAACGATGAATAATATGCACCTGTAATAGTTTTACCCTTTTCCAGATAGTCGATGAGGATTATTCCTTGCGAATCCCAAAAGACAGTCGCCATAATCTTTCCGGCCGAAGGAACGGTCTTCGCCTTTTTTGGTGCAGATTCCCCCTTGGTAACCCATTGTTTAGATTGTTCTTTGGTCTCAGGAGTATAGTGATGTATCCATGTTTCATCCACAGTGACGAAACGATGCTTAAAGTTCTGCGGATTCTTCTGGAACAGCTGCAAACCGTCCTTGTAACACTTCACACGATTTCGTTTTTGGTCAAGCGTGAGCAATCGCGGCACCCATCTTGCGGATAGCTTTGTCATGTCCAAATGTTGATGCAAAATATTATGTACCCGTTCATTAGAGATGCCCACAGCACTAGCAATCTCACGCACCTTCACTCTTCTGTCATCCATCACCATATCATGGATTTTATCAATGATTTCTGGAGTAGTAACCTCAACAGGGCGTCCAGAACGTTCAGCGTCACTTGTGCCCATATGGCCACTCCGAAAATTTTGAAACCACTTATAAACTGTTCTAATCGAAGGTGCAGAGTCACCATAATGTTTATCAAGCTTCTCTTTAGTCTCCTGAGGCGTTTTCCCTTTCATAAAGTATTGTTTAATCAACACACGAAATTCTTTTTCGTCCATTTTTTGAAAATCACTCGACTTCCTCGATTCAAACGAATGCCAAACACAAAGAAATAGACCGATCTGGCTGAAACTTGTTGTGTGTTCTTCCAAGAGATGCTACTAACTAAACATAACCTCGATACGCGCCAGTAGTGCTATCTCTCTGACTTTGCACGGACTTTTCAAACGACCCTCACTATCCATAATGACCTCAAAATCCCTTTCATTACAGATCTTGCTAACACTCGTTCTCAAATTTCATTCCTCTACAGCAGCTCATCCGAACCCTCTCATAGAACACCTATCTTCCTCCACATTACACCAGGAAATCCTCTAAGGAGATTGAAAAGAAGATGGCCTCGTGATCTACTCTTATCGTGAGAGCAGTATAGCCAAGCCCGAGTATAGTGACACCACTCCTCTCGTGATTTTCACGTATTTTCTTTTATTTTTCCATCAGGTACCATATTTGCTTGTTGCAACAACCGTTGCAATAGTAAATTCCAATAAAAGATTAAAAAAACAAAAAAATTAAGTTTTAAATAAATTGTACTAATTTTTGTAGTAGAAAATGAATAAAATTTGTTCACTCCAGAATATTTAGTTTCAATTATTAACAATACTTACTCATAAATAAATATTACACGTTGATGGAAGAGGATGCAGTTCATTTAACCAAGTTTCTGTAAGTATGCTTGTTTTAAATTGTTCTGCCACCTAACGGAGAGCAAAGCTACAGGTAACTAGAACTTCTGTGTCTTCTCAGAATAAAAAAATAATAATAAAAAAAAAAAGACTACAACCATCTAGATTCTTCAATTACCGTGTTAACTCGAAAATCGGGTCGACCCCGAACTTAAGTTGTTCCTCCGTTTTAAACTTTGATTTTTTTTTCACTAAATAAAAGTTTCACTTCTATAAAATTTATTTCGAAATCAATTGATTCATAATTACGTAATTTAAACTGAGAGTTGACATCGAAAACCAAGATTATACCCAAATAACATTGCGAACTAACCAATAGAAAACCATAGAATAACTGAATTGAATATAGTAAAACGGGTTCCTCTGTTAAAAATAATTTCTAAATCGCTAGACAATAAGGAAAACATTTTAATACAGCCATTTTTCCTTTTCCAATCCTTTTTAGAAACCATTATTCTATGGAGGTAAAGCAGAATGCAGGGAGTTAAAGAGCTAAAATCCTTGGATGAATCACTAAATCAATGCAGAAAAGAAATTATTCCCAATAATAAATGTTTCAACTATTATTCCAAAAAATGAAAAAAATTAAAACTAAATAAGAAACATGTTTTACGTAAGAGGAAATGATAAAAAAAAGAATCAGTGGTGGATATTACAGCAGATATAAACTGTAAGTCCCCCCCCATTACGAACCTTGAAACATAAATAACTGTAAGTCCGGCTAGGCGATGAACTTTGGTCGCTCAAGAATTAGTGTTTTTAAATAATTTTACTAATCTGAACAAAAAAAATATACTCAAATCTCTGTAGGACAATAAATTTGATGGTTTTATGTGCTTCATAGATATTCAGATATAACAACAATATTTTATTACCTTAATTAAGAATTAGTCTTAGGTGTTCAAAATAATGATGCACAATATGAATAAAGCGTTCGTTCAGTAATACATGAGTTGCTTTAGTATTGTCTGTACCATTAGTGTAGCCCGCGGGAGAGCAGTGAACTCCTTCCACCGCTTTTCACGTAGAAAAATAACCATTTATGAAGTGTGCCAGTTATAAATGAAAAGGGTCGGCTTGGAAAGGGTCTATAAAGGGCTGGTTCTGCAGCATACTCACGCCTGGCCCTAAAGCTTGATTAATTATTGCTAAATTGCCGTAATAGTGACGTCATACAGCTCGCCCATTACAAAGAGAAGCATGCACTACCGCCCCATCCTTAATGCCCCTTACTTCCGGCTTCCCATAAGCCCAACTATATTTTCCATCTTCTTTTAGGCTGTAAAAAAAAAAAAAAAAAATATACGCAAACAATCTCACAAAGCTGAACTTTGTGAGATCATTTCTTACTTCCTAAACTACAAAGCACATCTCAATACATCACCCTGCTCTATAAAACTTACCCTCCTTTTCGACTGTTATTCTTACATTGTCAGTTATCCTTCCGCCGTACATCTATTGTAACAAAACAACTGTGAAGTTTTCAGAGCGGTCAACTGTAGTTCATATTTACGGCATTATACTCTATATCCCATTTATAACTTGGCCGTCCTTCCTGCTTCTTCTACCATCAAGAAAGCGATCAACATTGTTGGAACTTTGTTCGTCGCTCATTCTGTTCATTCTACTGTCATTACTTTAATCGTTTGGATTATATCACCCAGATTTCTATACATCCACAGTCCTTAATTGTACATCTGCACAAATTATTATTATTATTTCTTTCCAAACCAACTTGATAAGTATATTTTTCATTCATTCATTTTAGAAAATGTTCTTTAATTTGGTCATTGAAGATTCTGTATCTTAAAACAGTATCTTTAGACGTCCCAAGTATATCACTTGGGATCTTAAGATGACATTGTTGAAGAACTGGCCTCAACAGTTAGGACCAAAAACCCCAACCTTTAACGCAAGCATGCATAATGTGAAACATATAACAATTGTACATAAGCATTAGTCCTGAAGATGACCAAATCCTTGGCCGAAAGATTACCATTACATCTAAATAAATTAAATATTGTGGTCGAAATTGGCAATAATCTTTCTTCTCCTATTGTGTATAATAGTGCTGATTATTTCATTTATTAGTAAAACCACGCTTATCCTCTTGTTTCATGTTATCGAAGCGGATGTCATCCCTCGATAGTTAGATAGTTGGACGATGTCTGATAATAAGTTCCTGTAAGACTCTACGTTTCAATGATTTTGTCCTTTCAGCGGAAATAATTTGGGCTAACAAGTTAAGCTAACATGTAAACTTCTACTTTACAAACTCAAGTTTGCAAGAGTTCATAAGTAGACAGGACAGAAGATGCACATGAAGAAGAAGAATAACAAGGTGAAGATATTATATTGTCTGTAAGTTCTGAAGATGAGCTAGTCTCTAGGTCGAAAGCTCGGCCAAATAAAAAAATAATGACTGAACTTGGCAATATTCTTTCTTCCTAACAAGATAATACCAAAATATGGAATATTGTACGAATTTCTATTTTTTGTTTATTTATTAATTAAATGTTCTTTATTACAGTTGCAAAATAAATAAACAAATAAAAAAAAAAAGTTCAGTTGCAATAAATGAAAGTTGAGATTATATTAAGATACCAAATTCCTGAGACAAAGTTATAGTACAAATAAAACAGCTGAACAGCGAATCGTGCATTCACCGACGAGCAACATTCATAAGTATAATATTTCTGGATGGCCACCTTGACACCAGTCAAAGGATTACCTAAAGCTTTGTTATTAATTTCCGTTTTCTGGAGAACACTACTCTCACCCTAATTTTAGCCTAAATTAGAATTTTTTTTTTGCCACTAAACCTCTTCTTTCCTACTTAAGTATAGTGAAAAATGATTGCGTATACCATAATAAGATTAGTGGATTTGCATAACAATCGAAGGATAAAAAAAAGAAGGTAATATTTCTAAATCGCTAGGTAAACATTGTTACTATTAATTTTTAATACTAAACTTGTATAATTTAAACCGCACGATGTAGATAGTAAGCCTGGGGTTGTATAAAATAGGCGGTGGAGTAAAGCCGCTGTTATTTAGCGTTAATTCCGATTATTCAAAATCGATTTACTTCATTTGTATGCAGCAGCACGCAATCGTAAATATTTTAATGAAACCTACGAAGTGACTGTCAACTAACTGAAGAACCGGAGGGCTCCGACTTCAGGCAGTGTTGATGCTCTTCTACCTCCCGTCACAGATTTGTTAAATCCTATTTCAGCGGAATTTAATATGAGATAATACGATTTCTATTTCCAAACAAAGAATGATTTAGATGTTGTATGTGATCAAAATTGTTATTGAATAACATGATTGTTGTTTCTGATTTCATTCCCCTTTTAAGAACATTACAACGACCCTTCTAAGAAGGTTTCTTTAATTCTTTACGCCCAGCTTATTTTCTTACAATCGTAAGAGTGATAAATGAAATCGCAAGAGAGAAGGTTAAAGTAGTAGAACATTTTAGCTCATACTTGTTATATTAAGAACTTGACCACATTACACAGATATACTTGAATGTTTTTTAAAAAATTAGAAAAAACATTTCTCTCTAAATTCAATTCATTCGCAAAAAAAAAAGTAAAAGAAGTTCAGTATCTAATAGCGTTATTAGGGATCTGTGTGTTTCCACTGTTTTTGTGCACCGTAAGACGAAAACACAAAAACGGGTCATTTTTGGGTAACATACAGTCCTATCTTTTGAGTGCTGTTTAGGAGAGTTAAATGTGCTGCGAATATTCTGGGTTTGCTTGGCCAACCTCCCAGTACATCGTAGGAATCTGAAGAGTTCGCCTAACTTATCACACGCAATGTTCCATTGAGACAGGAGTCTAGTTCCTGTATGAGCGCATCAATCTTCTACAAAGTATGGTGTTCAGGATACTCATCACAGGCTAGAAATGTCACTGACGGATAAGGCCGAAATTGATTAGATGATATGCCAAAGTAAGGTGCCCACTCAATTACTGGACTAACTGGCAGAGATCCAAGACTTGCTGAAATTGAGTAGAACCTTCTTAGTTTCTCAGGCCAGTGTTAGACCTCCACCTCTTCTGGTGTCCTTTCAAAATCCACTAATCCACCTTCGTTGCTGCAAAGTCGCTAGTATACAGGTATATAAAGGTTGAGGAGTTATCGTAGCTATCGAGGCTTCCTAACGCGATGCGTAATCAGCTTATTAGTTTCACAGAATACAGCCGTGCCTAGGAGACCAAGATTTCGAGACAGTATTCACCGGTTCTAAGGAATTTGAGAGCAGACGGGCAAAAACTGTGGATAAAGTGAGAGTTGGTTCTTACGAAGGAGATCTCAGAGTCAACTAACTAGAACAGAGTATCAGCGTCAATAAATCTCCAACAGCAGCGTACAGTATTGTCATTTGTTTCATTGTTTTAGAATTCTCATTTTTGAGAAGTATTTGGAAATTCAAGTTTAAATTTGTATTTGTTAAGTGGGAGGAATAAAAACTGTGAATGGGAAAGGTTACAAAGCTCGTTCATAGTTTGACCGTCAAGCCAATCATAAATCAAGAAAATTGCAAATTCAATCCAAACCAGTTCCATTTGTGTAAAGTTCACTTTTATGTCAAGTTTCAAGTAAATTTGTTCCTTAGAATTTTAATAATTCTAGTAAGAGAAAATGTTCTGCACCAAATTGCTTAAAGATGAATTAATGATGAAGTTATAAATTTAGAATTTGTAAAATGGGGGTAGTACATGTTAATGTCAAAGTTAGCTTGATGGGAGTGAAACTAAGTTTTTTCCTTCGAACAAAGTAGACATAAAAGGAACGGAAGGTGTTTAAAAGATGTGATGAGTAACAAGTCTTTAAGAACGGGGTTGATGGCTCTCTTTATAAGAGATAGAGGCCAGAGAGGAGCTGTAAAACAAAAAGAACCTTGAAGAAAGATGGAGATCAGAATGAGTGTACAGAGTAGAAAATATAGGATAGTTAAAAAGTGGCCCGAAGCTGTTCTTCTTCGGAGAGCTACAGCAGGAAGGTGCCGAGTGATGGTTGAGAGGGTTCAGTCATTAAAGCCGCCGTACCATGCGCTGGCCTACAAGAAAGAAGTTCACATAAAAACTGTCAATAGCCTCTAGCCAGTTCGACTCAAACCAGCCACTCCCAATACTCTAGAGCTCTTACAGCTTCACCCATCTGAGCGGGAAAAAAGACTAGTCAGAGCTCCTCTACCAGTAACACTTTTAGGCTCCTCTTCATCTTTACTTAGAAGGACTACTCATAAAAACTAAGACGTGAGGAAAATATATATTAAAGCAGAATTTTTATTGCGATTATAATACCAGTGAAATTCGGATAAAGCAATATTATAGAGATTTCTTTATTACAAATGAATTCAGCATCCTTGTTATAGTTTCAACAAAAATACTAAATTCTGAAATATTTTAGTAATGAAACATAATAATGCAAAAGAAGAAGAAAAACAAATTATCGACAGAATATAATGGCTATATAAAGGAAACCTGTGGTTACGGGTTCAAATCCAGGCGCACTATCCTTGAATGTTTGCTTTCTAGGAGCACCCAATTGGTTTGGAGAACAGTGTTGTCTGTAGGAAGGAAGTTACGCTCTGGTAGTTTCGTGGTCGCTAATGGGCTTAGATCCTAACAAAAAATTTTGCATATAAAAATTGTACAACTTGTAGTTTGTCGTACAATCTGTGATTCAATTTATGAATCATTTGTATCAAAAAAACTTCGGTCAGTGAAATACGAGGGTCGTTTGAAAAGTCCGTGCAAAAATAAAAACTACTTAATTTTTTGGGGTAAACCTTTTTTATTTTTCAACATAGTCTCCTTTTAGGCTTATACACTTCGTCCAACGCTGCTCTAGTTTGTTGATCCCTTCCGAATAATAGGATTTGTCCAAGTCTGAAAAATAGCCATTCGTTTCTGCAATCACCTCCTCGTTTGAATAAAATCTTTTTCCCGCCAGCCATTTCTTCATATTGGGGAACAAATAGTAGTCCGAGGGAGCCAAGTCTGGAGAATAGGGGGGATGTGAAACGAGTTGGAACCCTATTTCCATTAATTTTGCGACCACAACTGCTGAGGTGTGAGCTGGTGCGTTGTCGTGATGAAAAAGGACTTTTTTCTGGGCCAATCGTGGGTGTTTTTCTTGCAGCTCGGTTTTCAAACGGTCCAATAACGATGAATAATATGCACCTGTAATAGTTTTACCCTTTTCCAGATAGACGATGAGGATTATTCCTTGCGAATCCCAAAAGACAGTCGCCATAATCTTTCCGGCCAAAGGAACGGTCTTCGTCTTTTTTGGTGCAGATTCCCCCTTGGTAACCCATTGTTTAGATTGTTCTTTGGTCTCAGGAGTGTAGTGATGTTTCATCCACAGTGACGAAACGACGCTAAAAGTCCTGCGGATTCTTCTGGAACAGCTGCAAACCGTCCTTGTAACACTTCACACGATTTCGTTTTTGGTCAAGCGTGAGCAATCGCGGCACCCATCTTGCGGATAGCTTTGTCATGTCCAAATGTTAATGCAAAATATTATGTACCCATTCATTCGAGATGCCCACAACACTAGCAATCTCACGCACCTTCACTCTTCTGTCATCCATCACCATATTATGGATTTTATCAATGATTTCTGGAGTAGTAACCTCAACAGGGCGTCCAGAACGTTCAGCGTCACTTGTGCCCATATGGCCACTCCGAAAATTTTGAAATCACTTATAAACTGTTCTAATCGAAGGTGCAGAGTCACCATAATGTTTATCAAGCTTCTCTTTAGTCTCCTGAGGCGTTTTGCCTTTCATATAATAGTGTTTAATCAACACACGAAATTCTTTTTCGTCCATTTTTTGAAAATCACTCGACTTCCTCGATTCAAACGAATGCCAAACACAAAGAAATAGACCGATCTGGCTGAAACTTGGTGTGTGTTCTTCCAAGAGATGCTACTAACTAAACATAACCTCGATACGCGCCAGTGGTGCTATCTCTCTGACTTTGCACGGACTTTTTAAATGACCCTCTTAACTTAACGAAGAATTCATAAATTTAAAAAAAAAAAAATCACATAAACGCATTTTTTTGGTTATTGTAGTATTACCTCGCAGATTCCTCACAGATGAAAGTGGGTAAAGAAGAGAATGAAGAGCAGATTACTTGTTAATTGCAACACATCCTAAATTTCACCCTCATTCTCTCTGGTACAAAAAATACATTTCCCATAAAGGCCAACTCTTATGTAGCAGTAAGCTCAGTACATAATTCCAATGCAATCTGCAACTAGTTTGTTCCACAAACTAACGCAAACTACAGTTAAAAACGCTCTTCTTTATTATTAATTTCCTTTTTAGCAAGCTTTCCACCAAACCTTTAACAGAAAACTGCCACGATCACTGCACATTGAAAACTTAATACTGTTTAATTCAGGGGTCGCTAAAGTGGTCTATGTAGACCCCCAGGGGTCTATTCAACAAAAGTAGGGGTCGATCTGAGCCAGGGGGTCGAAGGAAAAACAATTTCGAACTCAATATAGCGAACCTTACAAAGAAACACCAGGCACACCCTTCTCGTTGATTAAGAAGCAAAACAGTAGTTATTTTACTTATTATTTTTACTTATTTATAATTTTATTTATTATTTAATAGATATTAAGTTATTTAGATTTCAACATTAAGATATTTTTCATGAAACTATTGTTACACAATGTAAAATTACTTTAATAAATGTTTAAAATCATAAAATAAATGTACAAACACAGTACCTAAAAGATAGTTTTATTTTAATTAACTGAAAATTACTTTTATGGGGGAGTCTTGATGGAGATTTCGAAAAATTATATAGGGGTCCATGATCAAAAAAGTTTGGCGACCCCTGGTTTAATATTAGATTATACGGTCCATAATGCACTTTATTATTCATTCCATCAAATTCTTTATAAGCTGACAAGAATTTTAGCAGTGATAATTTGAAAAGGGTATGTAAGAACTCGTAGATTCATAGACTGAAAATTCTTGTTAAACTAGCTTTATGTTAATCCTTTATTTAAGCACGCAGCTTGCAGCTAGAAATAGTTAATATAGTTAAGATTGCAGACGGACAAATATTCTCTCTCTTAATCATATTATATGTTATCTTTCTACATTTATTTTTTACTAACTCACGAAATGTTGCATTCTGTGGCAACGCTAGATCGGTTCAAACTTATTTAATTCACTTCAGTCCACGAAGTAAGACTAAGTGGAAATCTTATTTGCGGCAAAACCCATTTTTGGAAGAGAGGTCTAAGGTGCTGTCCCATTTTATTCAAATAAGTGCCCGACCTTATTCCCCCAAGGGCTGTCCCTTCACCATTTTATTGTTTCCAATCTGAAGTAAAACGTGTCCTCCTTCTTTGTCTTCCGTCTTCGACATTCGTTCCTTTTCAATTCTACCTCTCTATCTGTTCCACTTGTTCCTTTTGTCCTCTTTACCACTTCAACTTCGTTTTCCCAAACGCTCTTGCGGGGAGTTAGTTATATCTTTTTGTCCAAGACTTAGAGTGGGAGACCCCACGGCCTACGCCGAACAGCCTCTAGGGTCCTCCAAAGTACTAATCATTCTTTATCCTACTTTTCAAAGACAGTAAGTCTTCTGCTGACTCGTAGTTTGTAGGGCACAGCTACTGGAATGTACTGGATTAGTTTGACTCTTTTCAAATGTTTTTACTTCATTGAAGTGATTGACTTTTCTATTTCACCAAGCATTTTTAATACATTTATTATTACATTTTTAGAAAAGGCACGAGCTATTCGTCGTTAAATAAGTAGTTTATTATTATTACTGTTATTATTTTGTTTTTGTTTTTTTTAACCCTATAAATGGAAGGAAAGTTAAACATAAAAAATATTGAAATATGGTTATTACAAATCTATAATTAGATCTATAAAATCAAATTAATTAGTAAAAACAAATGAATAAAACTACGTTGAGAAGTGAAGATAATGGAATTGTAGACAAACAAGACTACAAACAGTAACCAATTTTAAAAACTGATTTTCCAGGCCCACGGGAACAAGAGAGGGATAAAATTTGCATTCTCTTAAGATAGATAATAGTAATTAAGAACCCTAACAAATGCTATTTTTGAAATAAAATGAAAATTGCTAGGTTACATGGAAACAAACTGGCCGGTTGCTGAAAATTACTTTCGAACCAGTTTCCTGTATAATTTCCCAAAGTAGGATTTTGGTTAAACCACATTCAATTCAAACAACAAAGCCAATACTACATAAATCACTATCATGCTACTACCGGTGGCCGCTAGCACCCCTAATTTACAGTAAATTCTGTGCGACTTGAAGCTAGCGCGAACAATGGCTTCCACCTTAATCAATATTTGGCTTCTAGAGCGCTTTTATTTTGATATATCCATAAAAACTGTAGCCTTGTTATTTCTAGAAAGTATTTACAGTTTTATCTTTTTTTTTTATAAATAATGGGAGTGGCTAATGTAAATGCTGATACAGGCAGTTTGAACGACCCGACTAGTGATAGCCAGTGAATACATGCCAACATGAAGGGTTTGTGATGATTCTGTCAAAGCTCCTTTCTATTGTTTAATATATGTTTTTGAATTTCAAACTTTACTTGTAACTATATAATTTACACTTCTTAACAAAAACTTACCAGTTTAAAAAGTTGAGTATAAGGGTAGATTAAACTACAAAAGATTCACAAATCAGCAAGTACCCATTATTTCATTTATACTTAATTAATTTAACTGTTAATTTCAACCAGACTGAAACGTTTGAAAAAAGCTTATATATTTTATTGCACTTAAATTATTTTTAGGACTTTCTAAGTACTTTACCTACCGTTCCCCTTTGAGTGTTTTCATATTTACTTACAGAAGATATTAAAGTACATAAAAACCAATGTACTTTTGGAAAAGTTGTCAAAAGCCTTACAGGTAAACACTAAAACACCATTAAACTAAAAATTTGCACATTGCTAGTAAAAAAATAAAATAAAATAAATAAACAAAATAAAAATTATATCCATTATATAGGGATTTAAATTTCGATTTGGGCAAGCGACACTATTTGCAGAGCAATCACTCACTTTCTGTGAGGTGCGTTGGATTATAAAGTCACGGGCTTCAACATTAATTTTAGGTAAACTCCCTTATTTGCAAAATGGTGACGAAAATAATTATTGCCAACTATGTAATGAAGAAGTGCTAGACGGTAGTTACCATTTCATTGCAGTCTGTTCTAAACTTGCAGAAATTAGAATGAAATATTTTAATTAGCAACAAACTGTCCGGAGAGGAGATGATCGCTTTGTTGAATGGTGAAGCTTGGAGATTATTACAGATGTATTGTAAAGATGCTTACAACTGTATTTGCCCGAAATGATTTCATGTTTTTTGCCCAGCATTATTGTACAATTATTATGTATGTTTATTGTTGTAATTATTATAAATATTTTTATTTCATTTAATTTCATCTATGTTAAGGGAAACTGTTTTTTGAGTTTGTTCTTATTTTGTTTGCTTTATTGTTCAGAGATTTTGTTTTTAATTTTGTTCTAGAATTAATTATTTTCTTTTTTTTATGATTCGATTCCACCGACGGTAGTAACCATGGTGTAGTCTTCAATAAGCGATATTTTGTAGTAAATAAAAAAAATACTAAATTCAAAACAAGATGAAAGTGGAGTTCAAAGAAAAATATCAATACTTATTCAGCTCGGGAGATTGGAAAATTCACTGTTTTGGAGACTTTTTTAGCCACTTTAAACTCAAGACCGGAGTGTAAACCTGTTAGGCCAACACCATAAGCAGTAATAGAAAAGGTATGTAACAAATTAGGTAGGTTGGAGAACGAAAGAATAGCAGTATCTAAAATTACGTGCAGTGAAAGGAGAGACAGCGTTAGTGGCGGTGATAAGGAAGAACGGCGATATTCGATGTGTACCGACTGTGTAGCCTAACGGTCAATAAACGCTTCATAATGACGAGTTCTCTATACCGATATCTTAGGCTCAATGGCAGAGTATTTACGACACTTCTATTAGACAGGTCTAGCTGAATGGATGAAGAGAGTGAACAAATCCAAGCGATAAACACACTAAAAGTTGTGTACAACATAAACCGCTTAATGTTTGGAGATCTATCGTTAGGAGATGGCTACAGTTTGCTTACCTAACTTAACCAGTTTTTTTTTTTTTTTTTACAAATAAGCTTGTGTTAAGTAAGTATGGTTATCTCCCACGATTCAAACCGGCTCAAAAAGTCGTCAGTTTACTGATATTGTGTTGCTAATTGAGTGACTCGATCAGTGAAGGACTTGCCTTCTTAGCCAATCAAAAATGTAGTGTCCTCACTTAAACGTTTAGAGCTAAAAAATTTCATGTTTCAAGGACAGGTCTGGAGGGTGAGCTTTAGAGTGAGGGGAGCCACAATAGATCCAAAGGGGTCGCAGTGGCGTAGGCCTTGAGGCCGCCCTATTTTAATCTATCTACCTATCTAAAGGTCAGAAAATGATAAATATATTAATTATTAATTATCTAATTAAAATAACACCAATTTTTATTAGCTGGTAACAATATGTTATCTCCTCGACGTGAAATGTAAATTAATAGTCGTGTTCCTACAAAGTAAAGCTGGGGCTTGTTTATTTGGTTTCTGTAATAATATTATTAAAGTGTAACAATAAAGGCATTAATAATAATACACTTCCTAATAAATTAAATGGAATTGCGGCAACGTTATTAAATAAACAATTTGAAATTATTTCAATGAAAATAATCAATATTGAATAAATATAATAATTTAATGAAATAAGGAGGAAAATGCAGCTAGATTGTTTTATTTGGGAATGTATTTTTGCTGTGCTTGCTCGTTGGTGTACTTTTATAGAGAGAAGGAGCATAAAATTACCTTCAACATTAAGCTTAAAACTCCCAACTATTTTGCGAGTAAGCCTTTGGCCTGTATAGGTAAGCCTTCTTAGGTAATTCAACCGAAAACTTTTCCCAACGTCAGGAAAAGAGCTTTACAAAGGTTCCGTACTTTAAAGTTTTTAAAATTACCTAGGAATTGGGGATGAGTGTAAAAAAAAGAAAAGTAAAGAATTTAAAGTTTTATAAACCTCATAAGAATATTGGCTAGTAAATGAGGAATGAATTTTTTAATTAATAACATTAATAAAAACTTATTTCCTACAACAATCGTCACAGTATAAAACTGCAATCACTTAGAAAAAGTTGAAATATTCAACAGACTTTGCCATAAAAAGGTAGCACTAAAATTACAGACTACATATTTTGCTTGAGAAGCTCCAAGGAAGCTAACCCAAACTTGGCAATGAAAATCCTTCGTCTGGAAATTGAGGAGCAAAAGTTTTCTCTTTAAATTATTTTTCTGTAACTATAAAAAAATAAATACTGAATTAACAAATTATGTATATTCAACCTTATAAACTTATCTCTTTAAAAACATTATCTCTTGAGTTGATGTTAGTGCTCTCAGAAATTAGGCACTCGAGGCCGCTGCTACCTTTGTCCTTATCTTGATCTTTAACGATGTGTGTGTGTGTGTGTGTGTGGGTTAGGCCAAAATATATCAAACTTTAATCAACAGAAGTAGCTGAAAGTTCTACCTTTAGGTAGTATACCTATCTAGAAGCCGATGGAGAGGATTCAATTAAACTTTTTCTAATTGAAAAAGTGACTGCGCTGTTTGGGCTCTTTAGTATTTCTGGTTTTTTCTCTCTCCAAAAAATAGAAAGAGAGAAAACTCAATTAGAAACGAGGAGCGTTCATTACAGATTTCCTCCCGACCAACTTGCTGTGGACATAGAGCAATGAAACTTGGCATAATTATTAGTCCTTCTCTACATAGGTGCCACCTAGAGACAAACACTTTTCCGTTCTCTTTAAGCAACTGTAAAATCTCCCTTGTAAAGGCACAGGTTGTTCCAAGAGCCACATTTCAGTATCTTACATCATCTGGAAAAAGCTTGCCCTACAAAAATAACTTCAGAGGTGGAAGTCCAATGGTGCGAGATCGGGTGAATTAGGGGAACAGAAGCATGCTTCCGTTCGAGGCAATAGGTAAGTTGTGAATTTGGACATCTTTGGTGAGCATGCCACGACTCTAGGTTTTGACGGCCTCCCTACGCAACTTGTTAGGGGATTCATGACATCTGAAGGCAGGAAAATAGGGTTCCTCATATTGCTCCTGATATGCTCCTACATGCCTAATGATGATAGGAGCTTGTCCCCTCGTAAGCCTAGAGACAACGGCTCTTCCGAGGCCTTGAATGTATATGTGCATTGGGGCAAATTTAACAAAACCTCCAAGGCCGCAATAACGGAAGCCCTCATGGCACCAGTCACACTCAGGCATGCCAGCCTTTGAATGCCACTGAGTGCTCGGACTCCACCTGCCTGCAAGGTTTTCGCCCACCAAGCCACTGCCCCGTGAGACACCATGGATCTAATTACACTTGTATAGATCCAGAGTGTCATCTCAGGACCCAATCCTCATCGAAGGTAACTCCTAGATACTTGGCCTCCAAAGAGAAGGGTATACCTACTCATCCAATTGGCACGATACCTTTAGAGACTTATAACATTACAAATATGCAGTTTCAGCGTCTTGTGATAAGTACGAGCAGGTCAGGGGAAATCTTGTAGAAGCAGGTCAGGGGGAATCTTTAATGGACGCCCCACGTAAGATGTTAGATTTGTTCGGTACTGCAACCTAAATGATTTTAATTTTTGTTTATTATATTTAATTCGTATCAGGAAAAAAATAAATAAAATATTAAATGAGCTATATAAATATTAATTTTTAAAGCTATTACTGTAATAATTCATTTTGATAGTCATTAATAATTTAGGGCTCAATAACGAGCTAAATTTCAAAAGTAAAGTTAAATTTGCTAAGCATTATTGTGGAGCCTCTTTTATTTTAAAGTTAAAGCCCAATCTGACAGTTTTCTGTGAAAGCATTAATACTTACAGCGACAATGAGCAATTAGATGGTGAATCACTGTAGAGCGCATGCTCAATCTGCATCTATTATTATTTTGTTAGTATTATCAACTATTACTATTCTACTCTAAATTATTATTTGATTATTGATGTTAAATGTTATATATCAGCATGTATTATACATTGTATGGAGCATGCAGAAATAAAAGTTTAAAAAGAAACAAAAAAAACTGCATATTATACACGAATTCAGGAGAGCTGGTTTGACTCTTCTGATAGCCGATTGGCTCCTGACTAGAGATCAGAAAAGTTATTTTTATCTCGTTTTACTGCCACGCATTCATTTCAAAACACACTTTACGTTAATTTCAGTTCATCATTATTAAGATTTATTTTTTAAGAGTTGGAGGTCCCTAGATTAACTTGGTAGGGTCCTGATGAGAGTAAACACCCCTTCCTGGTTATTCAGGATATCTAGGATAATACCAGGGGAGCGGGGAACCTGCAGTGAGGTTTAACTCTTCTTGGTGCTAAACACCCATCTCGTCCCTAGGAGAGAGTATAACATCCTTCACTACATATTTTAACTACAAGGTATTCTGGCGAAGTTCATTTAGAAAAGGCTGCTCACTCCGAGGGATGGCCTGGTGCCCTAGAAACTTCGTTCTCTATTCACTCAAAGGCATCAATCATTCGTCACGGGAATAGGCTGAGCTAGAGTTAACATTTGGGTTTCCTTAAACCGAATTTTCTGCACTCACCCACTATCTATGCATTCAGTACCCAATATGAGTAATCGGGGAGTAAGTATTGAGTATACTAAATGTTGTATAATGGAGTATGTAGTGCTGTATGCAGGAAGCTGCTCCAGTAACGCCAGATGAAGTAGAGGATCCATTTTTCCCTGGTGATCCTCTCCTTAAATGCATGCACACTTCTGATCTCCTGTTTACATCCATCATAACTCAATTTGTGAACAAAAAGCATACTCTGTGGCCACAAGAGATAGCATCGTGACGATTATGTTGTACGAGTATACTGGACTCATTGAACAGTAGAAACTTTCTTTCGAAACTCACAGAATACAATAATTATGTTTAGTTATCTAGAGAATAATTAAAGATTCTTAATAACATTGTGAATTCTTTTGGGTTGCCAATGCAGTTTAATGGATTTGACGGATTAAGGAAGATCAACCATATGGAAGTTAGTACTGGACTAGCAGATTAGAATTCAATTATTAGAATTGACTGGAATTAGAACTGATGAACAATGGAACCAAAATATTCCATTTTGTGCTGCGGAACTAGAAGTAATTCCTTGGGCCTAAACATCATCTTTTGCCTCCTATAATGGTCGGGCAAAGCCATCATCATCTTTGATACTTCTTGCATAGTGTATGCTTTACTTGCTTCATGATGGAAATGAGAGAAGAGACCTTCCTGGTATTACTGTATAAAGGGTTGGTCCAGCAAGTTGGCTTGCTTTCTGCCATCACATCAAACAGGGCCATATGAAATAGAGAGATCTATGTTCAAACCAGTGAACTGAAATAACCAGAACAAAACTACACAAATCTGAAATAGAAAATCTATTAAATTAATGAATCAAGAAAAGCGTTGAGCAGAAAACGACCGATTTGAAGAAAACGCTCTTTAGAACGGCTTGATAGCGTCATTGCTCTAAATACCAACCTATTCCTAGACAAATATTAACATATTTTAGTCATATTTAAATAATTCCAAAGCTTGTGATTATATTGTAAAGTTTTTCCTATCTTTTACTAAAAACTTCACAACTATAACTAATGCCTGCCACTAGTTAATTTAATATGTGGGTTTAATTAAATAATAAAACTCGCTAAATTTGTATGTAATAACCTGATTTATTAACAAATTAACATTACTCACATTAACATTTACTAACAACTAACGCTATTCATTGCAGTTTCCATTTACAACAGTCCCAACAGTTTACTGTTACTTACTCACTACGTAACGCCACAAAACTGTTCCACGACTGACCACTGGTCCGCACTGCACCGAATTGCGCTTGACTCAACCGCACTAACAAAGCTCTACTCACTAACTGACTACCTGCCCAACTGGCTAACTCCGAAGCACTCCGCAACACTGACTCTCTCAAAAACCATCACTTCCAAAGTGTCTCTCCAAACTAATTTTCTAAGACTGACTTCCACGACTAACTCAAAACTTCCTCAAAGCTTACTCAACACTTCACTAAAAACTCTAATAACTCTAATAACTCACTTCTCCAGCTGTGTCTGCCTCCTTTTAACTGCGACTGCCTCCACTCCGTCTGTGTCACGCCCACCGGCTGGTCACTGGCTGAGGAAAACACATGCTGCCACCACCCCAACTGGGGCCGCCCTCCTCCAACCTTCTGTCATACTCAAACTCCGTCTGCCTTGCTCCCACCTGCCGCTCATTGGCTGGAAGACACATACTGCCACCACCCCAACTAGGGCCACCTCCTCCAATTCTCTGTCTCTCTCCAACTCCGTCTGTCTCACTCTCAGCTGTCAATCACTGGCTGGGAAAACACATACTGCCACCACCCCAACTGGAGCCTTTCTCTTAGCTGGCTTTTACACAGCAGTGGTCCGTTACAGGCTACGGTCACTAAACTCCTACAACAATCTAGCCCTTTCTCCTCTGGCTCAGGTAGAGACCGGCCTTTTGTTTACACAGTGTCGGCTTGTTACCGACTTTGGTCGCTTATCCCCTAGAACAATCTAGACCTTTCTTTTTCGGCTCAGGTGGAGACCGGCCTTTTGTTCACACAGTGGCGGCATGTTACCGACTTTGGTCGCTCAACCCCTAGAACAATCTACGCCTTTCTTCTCTGCCCAGGTCAACTTCGTTACAATATTTTACAAATTATACTTACTCAAAGTATGATTAAAACTTCAAAAATGTACGTTCTGTTATTGTTTAATACCACAAAAAAATAAAGTAAATAAAGAAAAATAAAAAAGAAAATAAGAAAATAATTTGTAAAATAAATCCAAAATGAACATGATCACCGTTTCAAACAATTGTGAATTCTAAAGTAGTAAAAACTCCAAAACTTACTTAATTAACTCTTTCCAATCCATTACGTTTGCTACTTAAAGCTCGGTTTGATTCATAAACTTTAACTAATACTATCCTTATCTGCAGGACAATTTAATTTTCCAATTAACTTATAAGTTCCGGCTTAGTGGCCTACTTTGCTACTTTCAATTATAAACTTTTTTAAATCATTCAATTTCATTTCTTGTTAAAAAAAAGGTTTTGTTCTGGCGTAATAAATATATTTTATAAGTTTCCAATTATTATCATTTTTTGGTAATTTTATTGACTTTTACAAAGAGTATTTTGATATGTAAAAAATTACAGTATAAACAGTTTCAGTTCAAAGTGTAAATGCTTTTTTCATTCGTGTCAAAGAATGCCTTTTATATGAATTAATTGGCTAAATTAGGATTAAGCTCAAAATTCATTACTGAAGTAATTGTTGAAGGTTTGACTTACAAAATAAACCAATGGAATTGTGCCCCATCTACAACAGACAAGAACCAGCAGCTTTCTCTACCTTGTACGTATTTCCCATCTGATGAATACTCCATTACGGGCTTTTCTATTGCTTTTATCAATTACAATTCTATACACACGTATATTACTTGGATTTTGTCCTCAATGTCCTCATTGTTTTATTATTTTATATAAATGTTAAACTCAAGAAAATTTTTATTAAACCAGTAATTGCATTTTTGTAAGCACTGTTAATAACAACTTTCTATTGCTTTTATAACCAGCGTTTTTTCTTTACTTTTTCTACATGTTTCTGTATTATGTCAGGCGGAACCCTTTTGCATTGCTCTAATAAGAAATAAAGTTATTATTTTTAATGGTAGTCGAAGCGATTAGGATGTTGGCCGTTCGAGTAAAGTAAGTAAAGTAAAGTAATCGCCTATTTTTTCAGGCGGGGCGTAACGTCCAGCTACCAATTAAGTGTCGTGGACGGAGGCGACTAGCAAAGGTACTTTACTGTAAATTTCTTTTATTAACTATTAAATAAAATCCAAGGCCTAAAGACCGGGAATCGAACCCAGTACCACAATGCATATTAGCTTTGCAGGTCTCGCCTCTAACCTCTCGGCTAACGTGGCGCCTGGCTGTTCGAGTATATTTGAACAGTGCGACAATTCATTCAATTATATCGCCACCTTTCTCAGATTCAAGTTCAAATATGGACTTTAAAAAATCTACTTATATAAATCTAGCTTTCTAATTTTACAACAATTTGATGATGCGCGCTTTAATGAATTAAGTATTAGACTTCTCCTGGGGTCCCCAAAGATTTTATTATAGTTAATTTTGTTTCCTTTTTTGTAACAGATTGTAAATATACAGATTAATCGTGAGCAATAATAAAATTAATAAACAATGCTTTTCTTAGCTAGTAAAAGTGAGTAAAAATTTGTCAAGGTGTGTTTGATCAATGGTTACTTTAGGCTAGCACTCCACTTTACAGTGTACCTCCTGTACTTCGCCAAAGTCGTGTGACTGCTCTCCGTCGATACCGGGACCTTGCCCAAGCTTCTTGGCGAGATCGATATGATCGGCTGCCTATTAATATTCAAAAATGCATGCTTACAAATATTTATTAATTAATTGCTTCCAAATCTCAAAATGACAGTAACTCTAGTATTGTTAATACTTCGAATGTATATAATTTGTTCTTTAATCTGATCCCCGTGTTAACCTGGATCTGAGAAACTAATTGTACCTTTCTTTCATCTGTACATACCTGCATATTGTTACATAATACGTCATCAATATATGTGAAGAAAATATAAAAGTAATAATAAAGATTGAAGAATGTATTTAACAATGCTATTTTATTTTCCTAATTCAGTTGATTGTTTTCGAACTTCTCCACAGTCAAAGAAAATGGACGTTGCTTACCGGTGGAAGTAGTGGGTAAAGAGTTGGATACAATATAATCTCTTAGTAGATTAGCCAACCGTAGCATTTAAATTTAAAGAACACTACGGTAAAGAGGAGATATATATAAATATATGGGTGCTCATATATTGTGTATGTCTGCAATATTGAACTTGGATATAGAGTTGGTGAGACAGCTGCCCTAAACGACTGGCCAACCGGTTCGCCATTCGGACCATAAACCTTTCCCTACAGTCAAGTAAAAACGGTATTTCTTTTTTAGGGCTAGCTTAGAAAACTACTTTAGATATAATAATAAATTGTATTAAAAGTTTAGAGACTAACTTCAAAACCGATGGTAGTTAATTCTAAATTTAATTCTAAGAAATAAAACTCTTATTTTACGGTTGAAACATGATGAAGGAGGTTCCTCTTTGAAGCGAAAAGAAGACCGAAGAAACTACCAAAAAGTTCGAGATTTGGCCCTTTTAATAAATTAACAACAGTTTGAATGTACAAAAACTTCCCTTTAAGGTATTTCCTCTCTTAGAAACCACCATCAAAGGCAAGAAAAATGAATAATTTGTTTTTTCTTTTTCCTACGCGCAGTATTGGCAGGGTTATGTAAAATCTTTTATAATTACATTTTCAAAGATAATGCTTGCTGAAAAAAAAGAAAGTCTAAGTTTTTAAGGAATAGATTGCAGAGTTTGAACAAAATCTCAAAAACTTAAAGTCACATAAGGCTCATACATCATAAGTGATATTAGTAATGGCCAAAATCTGCTATCCCGCAGAACGTCTTTACCGATGTAATTTTGACAAAAAAGTTTCGACTACTTTCTCAACTTCAGTCAATTCATATTTACTATCCTGGTTTCTCTTTTTTTGGATTATTATCCTAGAAAATTTGTCTTTGGGAAATGAAACATTTGCATTTGCCTGAATTACCACGGTAGAAACGTATAAATATCCCACCTAGATTATAATGCGCATCGTTCAGTTTGAAAATACCAGACAAGCCATATTCTTTGTTTAAAATAATTAATAATTTAAACTGATAGAGCACAATGCAAGCGACTGATAATATGCCTGGTCTCCGAATGGCCCAGACTGATGCTATAAGGAAGTATCATGTATGTTAAATGTCTACCTTTCAAGAAGTAATCACAGACTCATTGATGCATTGAGATTAACAGTTTTGTACAATGCAGCAGGCTTTCGATTGGATAATTTTTATTCAATTCAATACGATTAGAGTTTAGAAATAAATTGTAACATTCCTCGAAAGCTTTACTTCTTTTCTTTTATTTATGCCCAACTCGGTGCCGGAATATTCCATTCTCGCTTTGACCTGTTTCCTAGATCAGCTTTTTATCCTTAACTATCAATCCAAGGGGTGGACTGAAGCGGCGCTGGAGGTCCATAATTGACAGGATTTACAGGACAGCCACCAAATGGGTATTAACTTTTCGCATCTTACATGCAATCCATCTCATTTACCTATTGCAAGAGCCAATGCCAATTAAACCACACATTTTAATTTCAATAAAGTTAATTAACAAAAATTTTTTTTTGTAATCATTTATTTAGTTACAATCAACGCATTTTGCGTTATAAGCAACAATAATAGCAATAAATAACAGAATAACAGAGTGGAGAAGTTACCCAGCGGTAACACTCCAAAAACATTTTACTTTCTACTGACTCTCTTCATCAGAGAGGAGATCGCGAGGCCACTGTCTTTTTAGACGTCTGGAAGTGTTGTCTGGAAATGTTCTTGAAGATAGATGTTGTACCAGTGGATTGTGATGTGTTTGAATGTTAAGGTGGAAATTTCTGTAACGTGTTTTTGCAACTTGTGTGACGAAAGGAATGTTCAAGTCTGTGTGAATGGTTTGATTGATGACGTAGAAAGAATAGCGAAGAATAGTATACTTACATATATAAGTCTTTTGTTGTCCAGAGTGAGTTTTGATCTGTTGTCGAGTAGTCTTTTCAGTTGTCGGAAGCGTCTGTTGAGTTCTATTCTCTTAAGTCGAGTATGAGGGTTCCATGTGAGTCTTCTGTCAAGGTAAAGCCCAAGGTAGCGGACTGCGTTGACAGCTGGTAAAGGAATAAGATTATAAAAGACAGGAGGAAGAGTGATGCGTCGAAGAGTGATGCGTCGAAGAGTGAAGGTAATATTTTGAGATTTAGTTTCGTACAGTTTGATAGCCCATTTTTTTGAACCAATTTTCTAAGGAGGTGAGTTGAGACTGAAGGTTTCTATGAGCTATTATTGGGTCTTTGTCCGTAGGTAAAATGGCAGTATCGTCAGCATAGGTGAGAAGAGTAGTTTGAGGATGATCAGTAGGTATGTCTGAGGAGTAGATTGTGTACAGAATGGGGCCTAGTATGCTGCCTTGCGGAACTCCAGCGTCAGCATGGCTGAATGGAGAAACAATAGTTCCTACCTACACTCTAAAATGTCTGTCAGTCAAGTAAGATTTCAAAATGAGGAAATAGGTGGCTGGAAGGATGGAACAAAAATCAATAATTTTTTTTTTTAAATTGCCATTATTATTTCCTTTCTGATCTCAGTGAAATGAATTTCATTTTCTCTTTTCATATATTTAGCATTCTTGTGTACTGTTGTATGAGCTGTTCACTGCACAAATCAATTAACTCCACTTTTTGAAATATTTTAAATTTACGCGTCAAAGCACTTGGTTTCAGATATCGCTTTTTATATTTATAATAACTTTCCCAAATAATAAAGATTTACACCATCAAAGGACAAAAATTTTTTTTTGCCATTGAACAATAAATAATATCCAAAGCCATTTCGATTAACTCCGTGCTCTAATGTAAATCGTTGCAATAATTCAACTCAAATTCATGTAGCAGGCGCCGAATGAACATGGCAAATTTATTTGAATTTATATTATGAACGGAATTTTAGAAAACAATGCACATTATTTCATTGCATTTCTCCACTTTTTTGTTTTGTGCAGTTAATCGAGTTGTGCACTAAACGGCTCATATCTCCTTAGATACAGGTTATAAAATAATAATAATAATGCTGAAGGGATTAGCTTAGTGAATGGCATCCTATGTTTCACGCGTAAATCCCGGGATCGAATCCAGCTGCCGACTCTTAGATTTTCTCTTCCAATAAGCTTCTTACAATTCGCTATATCCGGTGATGGACTGTATTGTCTTTAAGTGAGAACTTAACCGAAGGCCGATAGTGCACGCACAAAAATCCCCGGCAACTATAACCTCAGATGTTAACACGTCTTAATTTTAATTAATAATAATGATTATAAAATTGGTTGTTTGAATTTTTTTTTTTTTAATAATCAGTTTGACTAATTAAATTTGTGCTAAAACGAAAGATTATGAATACCGTCTTAAGAAACTAGTTACTTTAGGTGTTGTTCCAATCTTTGGTGAGCAATATTCTCTTGATTGCCCCAATTGAAAGTAGAGGGGCTAAGTGAACGAACAGAAATCTAGGCATTTATATTAATTCAGCTTTATTTTAATTAAAATTTCAATTTGACTTTTACCAAAACTATTATAGCCCCAACCAATGGCAGTACATTTTCCTGCGCAATACTCGTATGACAAGGAAAAAGGTTATAAAACAGAGAATTGTAGCAGAATTTTGTAGATAACAATGGTGCTATTTGGCAAGCAAGGTGAGTGATAGAGACGAAGCAATTCCACCAATTCTGTAATGGAACACGTTGAGTGTGTAACGTCATGGAGGCCACCACCAGAGAGGAGATGAAAATTAAATCTCTGGCGTTATATACACAACTACATCCAACTTCAATCCTGGACACCATTTCATTTGGAGCAATCGGTGTCATTAACTAATTTGTTCTCTGTCTGTATGTACTGGGTGGCTTAGAGTGGCAAGTGTCTTGGTGTTGGCTATGTGCTAGAAATGTGGTATGTACACAGTTGGAGATTCACTGCCACTTCAATTATACTCATGTAGTTGCTTTTATCATTTCATCTCACTCTATATTAACAGGAAAAGTTTCACCTTCAATCGATAAATACATTTAATCACTTTTTTTGTTGTATGTTCCACCATCCATCCGTTTTACCTGGTTCAAAAATTAATTAACATTGAATAATACTCAGGTTCACAATTTTGTTCTTTGGTCGCAATGAAACTTAATAATTCTTGTTAGTATTAGATGGGCTTTTTTAGTTTAGATAAATCAATTACCTTTCGTTGGATTTCAATTTATAATTTTTGTTTTATATATTGTAATTTTTAATCAGATCCGTTTAACCAGTTAAGCGTGTTTGGCGTGTATTCTCATCAAACCAAATCTCTATTTCGGTGCATTTGACGTGTACGCTCGTCGTGAAAAATGTAAAATTGCCATTAAATATAAAAACTCGAAATTTTAATAAAATACAATAAGAATATTATTCGGTGGGATGTTTCCTTTATCTTACCAATAGAACCGCTTAGTATTGTTTACGCAGGGGGTGTGGAGGGAGTCAGCCAAATGATAAGTGGTTGGTACATGTTTGGTCTCCGCATTAGAGATTGGGAATTGCACACACAAATAGAAGCTCTCAACCCTTGTGCTTTGCCATTTTTACCTTAGAGGTTCAGACCTCAGTACGAACACTATTTCATTTTGCACAGAATTCAAAGCTCTTTTCTTCCTTGTAAAAGCTCTTGCGTCTCTAGTTAACTAGGCAATGCATGACGTGAAGCGGTGCAAGATTTTGAATGAGCACAGAATGCTCTGTAATCTCAAGCCCCAGAGATTGCAGAAAAATTGCTTGCAGTGACTATTACGACTATTGTAAACTTTTGGTTGTTTTGCCCTGCGTTCGACGGGTACTCGTATACAAGTCATTGTCTGATTTCAATTCCGAACACTGTGGGGGGTTTTTAAAATTAAATTCCACGCATAACTGGTTAATTCTTAGAAAATTAATCATCTTTTCCTTGACATTTCCAATTTAAAAATCCTGTCCGAAAAAATTACATTTTTTGCAGTAGTTTTTCTTTCTCTCTTTTTTTCACCTAGATTTCCTTTTGACACTCGCTGCCCAGTTTGAGTAGCCTCATTGACATTGTTTCCTGAACATTGACAACATTTACTTGACTAATTGATTACCGTACACGGTAAAAGTGATTTGGATCTAAAAACTGGTTCGTGGTATTGTGAGGTGCAAATATTTGTGCCAGTCAGAAATTTGGGATAGAGAGAAAGAAATTACCGGCTCAACTTTTTATGGATTCTCTAAATAAATTGTTGGCGTTTTTAAAGTCGACTTATTAAGACTGTTGCGTTTCTAAAGTTGACATTTAAATATTAAAGAAGACACCTCTGGGCATGACGCTATACATTTTACTCTCCTTCTCTTATCTGGAAGAGTTGACTATAAAAAAATTTAGATAAGCAAAGACGATAAGATTAATGTTCGAGAACATCTGAAAACAACGCCAACAATTAGACACTGAAATGAGAGCACTTACAAGAATAATTCAATGTGCCGTCAAATCCTCATTATTCCTACGTCACAAACAAATATCTCAATTCAACACTTAACTCACCAAACAAGGATACTGATAACATTAAAGTGAAGTTCTTGTAGACAATGACAAGTGCAACGCTCCTCGTCAAACAGTACTAAATTAAACCACTAACTTCTTTGTTGAAACAGGACTACAAACAACTGGACTATCCCGTAACTATTTAAACTCAATGTCGCCAGTTGTGAAATCACTTTGTCAAGTCACTGAAAATAAATTAAATTATCCTTCTTTTTCAACTACAATTCGCCAGGAAGATGGAAGTTGAGCAAAATCACATAAAGTAGAGCCGAAATGATTGCCTGACATCTGTACAATGATTGCCTCTGAATGAATCAAAAGAGTACTATTTTATAAACGAAATCTCTATGACTTTTGATGTTCCATTAAACTGAGTCGGCCATCTCCTTCTGACAATACGTGAGTTTTCTCTTTTGGTTTCGATCTTGACCAAAATCCTGTGTTTTCTTCCACGGAAATCATTTCTTATATTTTCACTGCAACACTACGAAAGGTTTAGATCCAGTAGACCGGAAATTCACCGAAATCATTCAATTTCTCTAACCCGAAAATTCCAAATATTTACAATCATATTACAGTCTCTTTAATCAGACTCTTAATTCTGGAGAGTGACTCCTGGGTAAAGCTCTCTGGCCTTGGTTTTTGCTCCCCGAGAAGTAACATCCTTAGCCATAAAAGCCCCTCACACTGACACAACACGTGCAGTGCAGTTACCTCTTCTTCCTGGCAGAACCTACAAAGGCTGTCACCATGCGAGGCCCTTGCGATGCATGTGTTTTCTGAGCCTGCAGTGGCCAGTTAATAAGCCTACAATTATCTTTACAGCCCCACGGCCTTGACGGATTAATTCTGCAGTCACCACTCCTGAGACCTACTCTGCACCCACAAATTAATGGCCGCAGTGTTAACACACTAAGTAGCTGAGAAGTTTTGAGATACGCCAAACCTACCACTCTCATCAGAATAGAATCCTTTTATCAAACCAATTCGCCACATTACCTTCGCATCAATTCTACGTTTCAAACTTTAAAGCATACTCTAATCTTAACATAATTAAAGTGGAAAGCATTGTTTAAAAAATAAGATTTTATTATTTCCTTAAACAGAGGTCTATATTATTGTTATAACCGTCCCTCTTTTTGTAAATATGCCAAACACTCCTGTGTTTATATATATATATATATAAAGGAACAGATTGTGCAAACAAAGAGAGTCTAAGCTTCGTCTATACAGGATATTGGACTTGAAACAAACCGAATTATATTGCGGAAGTTTCTCGGTAAATATTGTAAATGTAAACATTTGTTTCAGACGGCCGTTAATAATGTACAAAACTGTAGCAAGCGAAGGAGTAGAGGAAGTCAGAAGAAGAGGGTAGTCTTAAGGGTGTGAGGGTTGGTAGGAAGGCACTTCCTCCACTACGCGTCTTGCTACAATGTTAGCACGAGAACGGAAGGATAGAATCGATTTGCCTTGATTTTAATAAAACCATATAATATGAAACTGGGAGAGTAATTTAGCCCGAGCAATAAGATCTCTTGTTCTTGATTATAAAAGGGTATTAATCTTAGAAAGTACTTATTAAAGAAAAAGGCAAACAATATAGAGAAAAGTGAAAAGATTAGGATAGGCGAGCTGGTAGATTTAATAAAGACGGAATACAACACCGTCTAAGCTCACACAAAGGAAAAACTCAATTCCTTTAGTGTACCTTCTCTGATGGGAACTTGAACTATCGATAACTTTAGGCTCAGTGTCTGCTATAACACGTCACCTCTGCCCCTCATATATTCATGCAAACGAAATTATGTCCATACGAGGTGTGGCTATTAAATAACGAGGCTATTGCTGTAAAACATTTTATTTTAAATTTATACATATTTAGTTATGATCACCTTCAATATGCACCTCTCCCCTATCCCTACAACACTCCATGCGGATTTACCATTGTTCGCAACAGTGCTGGAAGTCTTTTTCTGTGAGCTCCTGCATGACGCGTGCCGCTTTTTCTTTCACAGCTTCAAAGGACTGAAATCGTGTTCCTTTTCATGCAGATTTGACTTTAGGGAACAGAAAAAATGACATATGGGATGGCCTAAAACTAGGATGTAGTACTTGGCTAGAAACGTCTAGTTGTCTTGATGAAGAACCCATGACTTGTTCTTCCACCCCAATCGGGACGTATTTCCTTACTCCTTCACGGAGTTAAGCAAGCACCTCACGGTAGTAATGTTGATTAATTGATATTTTCATCAGTTTTGGACTTGGAAGGGCGGCCCGGGCCGTCATCACCCCGACGTCTTCTCGGCCATCTTGGAAACGCTTGAACCACTCAAAAACTCGCGCACATGATTAAAATTCATCGCCATAAACTTCTTTTAATAAAAGATAAGTTTCAGGAGCGGTTTTACCAAGTATCATGTGAAATTTCACGACAATTCGTTGCTCTACTACATATGTTTTCGGCAAAAAGAAACTAACACCTCTTACACAAACAACAGTTCCGGTTAGACAGATTTCTCTACAAACACGTGAGACGCTGCAATCGAAAGAGAAGGCTTTTCGCTGCCCAGCTGTCGGTCGTAGGATTTGGCGCATGCATAGTTCTTCTGTAGCAGCATCAGTTTCGTTATTTAATAGCCACACCTCGTATATGCACTGAGATACATGAGTTGTTAATTCATAAAGCAGTTTATGATTCATTTTGTATTAATTTTTAACCAACGTGTATTCATATTTATTTAGACTTTTATAAATATTTGAGTTGGTACTTTACTCCTCTAACCAATATCAATCCTGGGAGAAGCTGAACCATCATCAAGGAAGGAATCTCAGTATAACCTTTTGACTCATTCAATTCCTAGAATTTCCTTAGAAAATAAGCGCAGAAGTCTGGAATGTATTTCAATAAATTCTTTTTGCAATAACTTTCATAAGTGCTATCGCTAACTTTTCCGTTTCTACCATTTTTTTTTAATGCCAAAATTTTTTCCGGAAAATTAGTTCGAGAGAACTGAAATCTTGATGTCTAGTTTGGTAAGGTTTGGCATTCCTGTGTTCGAAAAAGGATATCTGTTAGTGATATCCATTTCTATCGAAATTTTTAAGTGCAATTAATAACATTTATGGTGATGAACGCGTTTGTATTCATTAACAATGCCCCTCACGCAAAAGATATTTTTTTATTAATTTTGGAAGGTAATTTTTTATATTTCATTAGATTTTCATATTTTATTTTGCGCCACCCAACCAAGAAGCCCATGCGCAGAGTACACCCTACCCATCCTGCTCTGTTTTTGTACAATATATAACTTTATCGTCTGAAGTTAATTTATTTTGCTTAATAATCCAATTAGGTTCATAGGTCAGAACCCTTATTTGGGTTGATGTTATTAGATTAACAATGTATAACATTCCTAACAACGTATTTATAACAATAAATTATAATAATCAAGTTACATTATATCTCACACTGTATTAAATAACAATATATAAGCATCATTATCAGGCTCAATGGGACTCTTAACTTCATCTTACAACAACCACGCGGCATTGTAACACAAGATTACAGCAAGAGATAGTTTGGATAGCCCATTTCTGCTCCAAACCTTCTGCGTGACAAATGCAGTCCTTGGCAAAGGGACAAAACCACATGGCCACATAATGAGGGAGTTTCCTAAAAAGCCAGCGACAAATGCCACGGCAACGACCATCTTTGGCTGTGGGTTATCTAATGTATTCTGGAAACGAGAACTTCAAGAGGAAACGATTGTACTTCCCCTAGAAAACAGCGGTCTCATTTAAGTTTGCTAGCGATGAATTGGACCGCACTTAAGTTCCGCGTTGTAGGTACCAAACATAGAACAAAGTTTGGTCTCCTAGGCCACAATTCCTGTACAGCGGTTTCGCAGACAGTCCCATAAAAGGATTAGATGAATAAGGTAGCAAATACACAGTTTATTACTTCTTTCCTCATATTTACTCTCGTTCTCCTTGGATGTAGTTTGAGATCAGATACTTCCAGAAACAACTTGGAAAGCCTCATCTTCGCGTTGGCTATTTTTTCATGGCCGCACATTTGTTCGAAATAACGCAAAAAAAAAGATCTAGAGTCTTACGGTAGCTACAATGTCCCCCTCCTTGGCAAACTCGGCTCCTCATCTCTTCTAAACCTTTGTGTCCCGGCACCAACTTAGCCAAATGCTGCTGCGGTTTGCCAGAGCCCACAGTTTTCTGCGGCATTAATTGAAAATTTTCTACCTGAGGCAAAGCTTTTAGGTTAGCCTGACTGTGAGATAAGATGGCCATTCTTCTGTCTAGTCTCTTATCGATAAGATTTTATGCATTAAAATGGCGAAGATTTCAACCTAAAAGACTGACTGACAGCTTTCAACAGAATTGGCTATGCCATCGTCGCACCCTCTCTGAAGTTTTTTTTATTCGCTGCCACCCTTTCTAAAAACTTGGTTTTTCCAAGATACAGTGCCAGCTGACCAAGGCGACGAACCTCACTTAGCTATCGTTTTTTCTGGAAACAGAATAGACTCGGCTGAAATACTTGATGTACCTATACCTCGCATCGCATCCTCCTGTATAGGACATACTCGCTGGACTGCTTTACATGATGCCTAAGTAAACTGTCAGATGAACATTTAATTAGACAAGTTGTAATCATGTTTATTTTCTTACAAAGAAGTAATTACCAAAATAATACCTCCCTTTGATAAAAAAATGAAATAATACATTTTGTGGGAAAAGTAAATGATTCTTGAAATACGATTAAAGATTCTGCGCTCCCGCACTGTTTCCACAAACTTAAATTTTTCCTTTCATAAACTTGAATAAAAGTCGCCCTTAATTCTCTCATTCCTTTCTCTTCAATTTAATCACATTTCAAAACGTAAACATAAAATTTCGTTTCACTAACTCTTTGTCTCGCAAATAATTGTAAAATTGTTCACTGCTATTGTAAATCGTATTTCTCTAAATATCCCCAACCTCATAGTTGGAAACACCGTGGCAAACAAGTTCAGTAATATTTAGAGTAACTTTATGCAGTGCACAGCAATTTGTATTACACTCGACTGGTTGAGACGATCTCCCAAGAAGTACGAACTGTAATATCTCTAGTTAATATGTTCAAGAACAACATGGATGGATAATGATTAAATTTGTGGCTTTTGAAGTAACAATCTTAATTGTATCATTCTATTATTTCATTTCTACTCCTCACAAGATAGTGTTTTATTTTATTTTATTTATTTATTTAAGACACGTCAACATCTGAATTATTGACGCCCGGAGCTTTTTTCAGTGCACTGCCTTTCTCCGAACAGTGTTCTCCCGTTGCTACCACGCCCAATTTCACACAGTGAGCTGTAAGAAGTTCCGAGGAAGAGAATCATTACTTATTTCTTGTAGAAAGAATTGTAATCATCAATTTTGATGGCTGCAATATAATGTTCCATCAGGAGTAGGTAACAAATACTGTCTTTTTCCTTGTCGAAGATAAAATCAGAAAGATCCATATTTTTTTGAATTGCTTCAATCTGCGAGCAAGATCAAAGAATCATTACCGTCAAAGAATCAAACTTCTTTATGGTTGCCAGTTTAATTTTATGATAGACAACAGTTTTGGGCAATCCGCCAACAGCAGGATGACTTCGTAGGTATTGTGGGGCCGCGGTAGTCGAGCAGTTAGAAACCCGTGTGCGGGGAACCAGATCTTGCTGAATATAGTAATGGCTAAGAGACACAATTTGGAGGAAACCATATCCACATGACTTAATGACTAGAATCGCTCTCATATTAATTTTGAATAGAACTCAACAATATACAAGATTTGACTTTTTTAATATTTTAAAATCTTACTGTTTGTTATGAAATTTAAGATAACAAATTTCAAAAAATTCCACCATAAATTAGACAAATTCTGTACCGGTCCGTAAATCATCAAATATGCTGTGGTCAAAGCCGTTGCTATATGGCTGCTAAAAATGTAGGCACCCGTCTGTTCCAGTCAAAACAGAGAACCTTATAGGGTGTAGCGGTCACTCGGGAACCACTCCTCTTTTGAACCTCCTTGATAGTAAGTAAGTAAAGTAATTGCCTATTTTTTCAGGCGGGGCTTTACGTCCTACTACCAATCACCTCCTTGATAGATGTTACTGAAAACCTCTTGAACGCCTTGTAATCAGCAAATAATAGCAGCTTATTTTTTTAACTCAAGAATCATCTTATTTATTAATGTCTCGAAATGTTTGGAATTATTTTAGTTATTCAGGGTTTTCTCGCTTAGTTTTATAATAACTTTATTCTCTGTTTAATTACAATAAACTGCATGGTTTCAATGAGACTGTCCGTTCCCTATTTCTTATCTTAAGCACTTTAGATCCAACGAGATTTCAGAGATATATTGGGGTAACTGAGAGATAAGGTTACATAAGAGCGCCAGAATCGTTAATTGCCGTTTTTCGTAACTTGAATAGGTCTTTAAGAAATAATTTACACTCGTGATAATTTTTCGCAGTCCAATGACTTATTGCATTGTTACTTTAGGGGTTTCCTTAAAATATTAAAATGATTAATTTTCATTCCATAATTATTCACATGCATATTCATATTCATATTTCTCTAAAGGGGTCTCGTATAATCTGCTGTACTTCATTGTAGAGAGGGAAAGTGATTAAAAAAGCATGTTTATTTTTGGTTGCTATTTTTTCAGACGGGCTTTACGTCCAACTACCAATAAGGTGTCGTGGACGGAGGTGACTAACAAACATACTTTACTATAAAGTTCTCATATTAAACATTAAATAAAATCCAAGAACTAGACCGGGTATCGAACCCAGTACCACAACACACATTAGCGTTGCAAGCCTCGCTCACACAAGAACGCTTATATAAGTTAGAATCTGCAGATTGAGCTTTTGGACAGCCCGAAGAATCACATTTCGCAAAGCACTAAACCTAATAATATTTCTCAATTAAAAAAATACGATTTCATTTCGGGCAGCATAACTCTAACGGACTATCGTCGGGCAGCATAGCTCCTCTTCAGTACCTTGTGAATACTCTCTTTAGAAAGTCATACACCTTTTATATTGTTCATAACAATCATTACTCAACCTATCAGGTGCAAAAGAAATTGACCATCTCCTAACGGTCCCCTGATTCTGCATAATCTTCAAAAATTAAAATCGTTAACAAAAACATTTTTTTATATTATATTCAGAAAATGAAATAATTAACTAACGCCCTGGCACTACAGGTCTGTCCGACCCTTGGCCTGCCGAATTAATTCTCTCCATCTATCTCTATCCTGCGTCTCACGCTTCCAATTCCTTATTCCCAACTTCCTGGCGTCCCCATCAATTTCATCCTTCCATCTGCCTCTAGGTCTTCCTCTTCTTCTTTTCCCGCATAACTCCATTTCCAGTGCCCTACTTTACATTCTTTCCCTTTCCATTCGTGCCACATGACCAGCCCATCTCAATCTGCTTGTTTTTACAAAATTAATAATTGTTTCTTTTTTTAATAGGGCATCAATTTCTTCATTTGTTTTGCACTTCCATCGGCCATTCACAAACGTCGCACCACAGATTCTTCTTACTACTTTTCTTTCAAATACAGTCAACTTGCGGCAGTCGTTCTGTGATAAATACCATGTTTCTGCGCCGTACGTGACAACTGGCCTAATAAGGGATTTATAAAGCCTCAATTTTGTTGCCCTAGAGAGCAATTTTGACTTGAGTAGAATGAAATAATTACTTAAAATAAATTCTTACTTCGAACGAATGAACATTTATGCATTAAAGAAACTTGATTTGGACATCTTGGTTGCATTAAAGTCAGAGATTAAAAGAGGACATTAACTGATTTAGGTTTGATTAGTATTTTTTCCTTTTGTTTTAATCATTTTTAACAGTAGTCATGATGTAATATTCTTTTTTATTTTAAGAAATGGGTTTATTTTTTCTTTTTTAAATAATATTAATTTATCTTAATTTTAATTAATATTTAATTTATGTTCTATTCAACAATATGGTTAAAGTATTTGTTTTTGTTGTCTATTTATATTCACTTTTATAGAAGATTATTTTTTTTATCATTATTACTTCTACTTTTTGTGTGTGCAGATGCTGTATTCATTTGTATGGCTTATGCTTCACAAATTATCTAATAAATAAATAAAAGTGTTTTCCTTAGTTTGTTCGCACATTCGTAATTATTCTATATAAAAGAAATATAATTTTAGTACTTACTCATCTCACTTAGTACAAAGTCGTTAAATATTATGATGAACGTTATAAAATTATAATTATAAAAGTTTTAATAAACTTAGTATGAATACAGGAGGAAAAGTGTAGTTGATATTTTAGAATTTTAAACGTATCTTCTCTGAAACGAATCTACTTTTGACACTGGCTGTCCAAACAGAAGTTTTACACTCATCCTTGTCACTGCGAGCCTTTTTGCTCACTTAATTATTCCCTTTCTATTTGTAACGTTAGTAAATAGAACGCTTTGAAAATGAAAATCAGTGCTCATTCAGAGCGTGTGTATGTGTGTGTATGACGGAGGGAGTGTGAGAGAGTCAGGATAAAGAGCTTGTGCATACGTACACACGTAGAAGGATTTCTCGTTGGCAAAGGAAACGCGAGACTGCTCGTAAGGAGAGCGTTAAGTTTAAATGAAATTTCTTAAGATGCGCTCAGGTGCGTACTGGAGACTGGATACTGGTTTAGAGGGAGTGAGAGGGAATTAGCGAAATAGAACGAGTGCTTGGGGCTAAGAAGAGGGAAGTCCCTCTAACCATACTGGAACCTCTTTTCCCATTCCTTCTTTTTTTCACCACTTCCTCCGACTTCTTAAGAAGCTAACAATAACGATGGCACTAATTGGTGACACAGATTCTCTTCCATCTTTCCCTCTACATATCATTTACTATTGTCTTTCTCATTTTATTTGTTAAACATAATTAGTATTTCGTTATCTTGATTACTTATTTCATTTTAGAACATGGTTATGACTCAGTAGAGAATAGTTTTTTATAATTACGGATTTTTGTATAGAACATTTTTTTAAATTTGCCGGTCTGCGATCACTATGGGAAGTGGGAGAATAAGGGGCCAGGGGCGTGATCGCAGGTCTTCTCACATAAACTTAAGCGTAATAACAGGGAGTGTTGAGTTGGCTCCAGGAGAGCTGCTCCTAACTGCCGGTATTCCAGTTATCCCTAACTGAAAGCTCCCATTTCTTCTTCTCGAACTTTCTAAGAATATTAGGGTGAGTTGTTTCCTTACTTGGAGATGCTGTAGGATTCAACAATCTCAAATATCTTGCTAGCTTTCTGCTAACTTCTTATCTACTATTTCTGTAATAAATTAAAATGTTTTTGGTTTGAATATTTAATTAATTTTCATTATTAGTAGGCGCAACGAAATATTACGTTCAATAAAAATATCTATGCCTTACACAAATTCTACCTGAATTTGATATGTACCTGAATATTAAGAACTATACTTTGTTTTGTCTCCTTTTATAATCCCCAGGAAATCTAAAAGATCCGGACCCTGTGCTCAAGAGCAATGGAACATTATGAAATTCTTCAAATTTTCAAGCGATAATATTCTAGCATTACGTTTTTTACAATAGCGCATTCTGCTAGAACCATTTTAATAAGGTCCAACTTGTAGATAGTACTGATTTATTGTACAGCCTCCAACAGGTGTAATACAGATTCGGTACAAGTTTAATCAACCTCTCTTTACATGTTTGCAAATACTAAATTAGTAGTCAGTTACTGTGGAAACACTAGCAACTATAACAAAGCGTTTTTTGAAAATTCAAAAATATTAATAAAAATCTCAAATATGCCTACTAAGTCAGCTAAGAAGGTGGTGAACGTGGCTGGAAAGCGTAAAGGGACGGAGAGTGGATCGGTCCCTACCACTAGAAGCATGTTGCGCCAACCGGATGTGAAGGTAGCTATGAAACTGACTGAGGTAAGCACCAACCAAGAAGCAAACAAGGTAAGTGATGAACAAATTTACACCAAGGCGAACAAAAGTACAAATGGATACACAAATATGGCATATCAAAGTACGGATTTAGAACCCTTTTATGTTATAGTGGAAAGCACTAACAAGGACAAAAAGGGGCTTTCGAGGGTGCACCCAATGTCAGTTGGGAAACTATTATACGAAAAACACATAGACATTGCCAAAAGTATCGACGGAATTAAAAAGCTCGGCGTAAATAGAATGAGAGTTGAGATGAACAATGGGGTAGCGGCCAACAGATTAGTGAGTTCCGCAATTCTAAAGGAAAAGGGGTTCCGAGTATACATACCCAGATATTTATTGCAGAGAAGGGGAGTAATTAGGGATGTAGACACGGATCTGACAGAAGAGGAGATAAAGGAGGTTATGAGGGGCCCATTAGGGGCTGAATACCAGCTAATAGAAATCAGAAGATTAAAGCGAAAAGTGATAGACAGGGATACGAAAGAAACAAAATTCGTTCCCACTCGGTCGGTTTTGTTCTCGGTTAGGGGACAGCAGTTACCACAATACGTGTATATACATTACGTAAGATGCGAAGTGCACAATTACGTTCAAAATGTTATACAATGTAAACAGTGTTTACGATTTGGTCACTTTAAAGACCAATGTAAAGGGAATGTAAGATGTGGGAAATGTGGGGAGAATCATGAAGCATCTCAATGTAAAGATAACACACCTAAGTGTGTGAATTGCGGCAGTGCTAGCCATTTGGCAACTAACGTGAATATGTGTCCCCAATATAAGAAAGAGAAAACTCTAAAGCAATTAATGGGCGAGAAGAATATCTCATACCTGGACGCAAGAAGATTGCTATCCAGTAACTCGTTTGCCGCCTTAGCGGAAAAACAAGCCCCCACTTTAGATAGTCTAAAAGAATTCCCCTTACTAAATAAACTCGTAGGTAACGATAATAGGCCATTCGCGTCTACCATCTCTTATAAGAGGAAAACCAAAAGAAATAGGTTTGAGGTGTCCCCTAATTTCGATAAAAAATTGATTAACGACCTATTAATTCAACCGGGTACGAGTAAAAGTACACCAGGAGGATTAATTCCTCAAAACCCATACCGCCCCTCAGAGGTAATGAAAACTGCGAAATCCCTTCAACAGGATCCCCATTTAGATATATTATATGAAGCGGTATACTCCATTTTAAAGAGTATAAATGGAATAGAATTAAAAATACCTGACGACAAACTGAGATTACTAATCAAAGATAAAGTGATAAGTTTGAACGAGGCAATGTAAATTTCCAATTGGTTCTGTTATTAAGTAACAAATACTTTTTAACTGTACAGTGTATATAATATCTCATAGTTTTACTTAGTATACTTTCATTTACAACACATGAATAAAATAAAAATACTACAATGGAACGCAAGATCAGCCGTTTCCAACAAAGGCAGCTTGGAAATCTGTCTAGGCGATGAAAAAATAAATGTAGCTATATTAAGCGAAACTTGGTTTAAGCCAAAGTCAATTATAAAATTTACACATTTTAATATAGTGAGAAACGACAGAATGGACGGAAAGGGCGGAACAGCGATACTAATTAAAAATGATATCCCTTTTAAAGAAATTACCAATTTGTACAAAATAAATAAGCTGATGACTGTGGGCGTTAAAATTCCATTTTTTTAAGGATGAATTGTCGGTAATTTCGATATACAACAACCCGGAGAATAAAATAACATATCGCGAATGGAATTCACTCTTTCAGAGTATATCCCCTCCCTTTGTGGTTGCTGGTGACTTCAATGTACACAGCCAAGCGTTTGGCTCTAGTTACACTGAGTCTAAGGGTCGCTATCTATTAGAAGCAAAACAAGATAACAATTTAGTTTATTTGAATGACGGAGCGCCCACTTTATTGAATAATTTAAAACAAAAAAATAATTCGGCCTTAGATATTACGATTTGCACCGCACAAATTGCTTCAAAATTTTCCTGGTCCGTAATGGATGATACAATGGGCTCAAATCACTTTCCCATTATTATAGAAACGAATGAAAAATGCTTAGAATGTATTTGTCGACAGAATTTCCGGACATGGAATTTAAAGAAAGCCGATTGGCCGACGTTCCAAAATAGGTTAGATGAGGCTATTTCCAGTGTAGAAGATTATGACAGTTTCATAAATGTTTTAAATATTGTAAATGGAAAAGCTATACCTAAATTAAATCCACGGGTAACCTCGCGTAGTAAATGCTGGTGGGACGAGAAATGTAAAGCCAGTGTAACAAGTAGGAAAGATGCATTTAGAAAATATAAGTTGAATCCTAACTACGACAATTATATAGAATATAAAAAACAAACTGCTAAGACGAAATTAATTATTAAAGAAAGCAAAACGAAACATTGGAGGAATTTTTGTGAAAATTTGAACAAAAATCCTCCAATAAGGCTAATATGGAAAAAAATCAAATCTTTAATGACCCCACCAAATAGTTACATTCCAATAGTTAAAGGTGACTGGTCCAACGATTTTATAAACAAATTAGCTCCCCCTTTTACACAAAATAAAATAGAATTAATGGGCAATAATAATGATAAACATACGCTATTAAAACCGTTTACCATCAATGAGTTTAAAAGAGCTATCAAAAACCACACGAATACGGCCCCAGGAATGGATCAAATACATTACGCAATGATTTTTCACCTTCCCTTAGCGGCTAAATACAGGCTGTTACAATTGTATAACGAAATGTGGAGTAAAGGTGAATACCCACAACAGTGGAAAAATTATTTAATAAGTCCGATATTGAAGAGAAATAAAAATAGGGACCAATGTAAGTCATATCGACCAATTTCGCTGTCTTCTTGCGTCATGAAGACGTTCGAAAGGATGGTGAAAAACAGGTTGGAATGGTGGCTGGAGTCAAAAGGTTTACTTCCGAATAGCCAATGCGGGTTTAGGAAAGGCAGATCGGTACAGGATAGTCAGACTGAGCTCGTTACTGACATTCAGTTGGGTTTCACGACCAATAAAATAACATTAGCATTGTTTTTAGATTTTACCGCTGCTTATGACTCGGTTCAAATACCTATACTAGCAAAAAAGTTAGAAAAATTTAAATTGCCGGGTAAATTTATTAGGAATATTATCGAACTAATATCAAACAGACAGATCTTCTTAAAAATAAACAACCTTCTGGAAGGCCCCCAGCTGACCCAGATAGGCTTACCGCAAGGAAGCATTTTAAGCCCAATCCTGTACTCTATGTATGTAGCGGATATAGAGACAGTGTTGGTCGAAAATGTTAAAATGCTACAATACGCCGACGACGTGTGCATCTACACAACACAAAAAACTTCTGAGGATTGCAAAAAAGCGCTTGAAGAAGTTATGGTAAACCTAAAATCCTGGACACTTCTGAACGGGCTGTCGCTGTCAGAACCAAAATCACTTCTCTGCCCTTTTACTAGAAAGAGGAGATTGGGCCTCTCCGGTGAGATGGTACTGGCGAACTGGAAATTTCCATGCCAAATGTCCGCAAAATTCTTAGGGTTGACAATGGACAAAGTACTTAATTGGAAAAAACACATCGAAACCGTGGAAATAAAAATAGAAAAGTACTTCAACACACTACGAGCCTTTTCCCACAGGAAGTGGGGGGCGGACCCGGAGGTGTCCCTAATGTTCTACAGGGCCACAATAAGAGCGGTACTGGATTACGGGTGTTTTCTGTACGGTCAGGCCTGCAAGTATGTTATGCGACCCCTTCACGTAATACAAAATAAATGTATCAGATTGTGTCTCGGATTCTTGAACAGCACACCTGTGGACGTAATGTACGCAGAGGCTGGCGAATTACCGCTTGCTTATAGAATAGAAGTACTGTCCGATCGATATGTCTTAAAAAAATTAGCCACGAACCGAATAATTTATAACAAAATAAGCCAATTAAATACCGAAGTCCTCACTCACAAATATTGGACAAAAAAGAAAGGCCCCATTTACACAGAAAGTTTTATTAGAATCTCTACCTTTAGAGATAAGGTATATTCGAATAATAAGTTAGATGTGTACAACTTGAAATACGAACATTTATTGAGCGAATTAAGTGTTAACACTTCCTTCGACTTGATAAAGGTACCGGAAAAGATGAGAACTGCGGCCTTCGAAGATTACATTTCTTCCCATTATCCGGGCTCATATCGTTTATTTACAGATGGGTCCAAAATCAATAATAAAGTCGGAAGTGCTGTGTATGATCCGGTTCGGAACTATTTTACGACAATTAAATTAGAAGATGAGGCGTCCATCTATACAGCGGAGCTAATTGCTATTTTAACGGCTTTAAAATATATTTATTCGTTGTCGGAGAAAAAATATACCATTATTAGTGACAGCCAGAGTGCGTTGTGTAAATTATCACATATACACAACCAGTCTGCAGGAATGAATCACATTATCGCAGAGATTGTAGAAACTATTGCCATTTTTAAAGAGAAGGGAGTCTGCATTAATTTTTTGTGGGTAAGAGGTCATTGTGGTATAAAAGAGAATGAAATTGTTGATACACTTGCAAAGGAAGCCACCAATAGTGGGGAAATGGCTAATTATAAATTACCACACACCGATATCAAGCGTATAATTGCAAAAGCAGCACTACAAAAATGGCAGACAGATTACAATAATGGTGATAAAGGTAGATTCTATAAAACTATGGCAGATCAGTTACCTAGACAACCATGGTTTAAGGAAACTGGCACTAATAAATGGGTTGTTACGACAATAAGCAGGCTGAGAGCGAACCACGCGGTGTGCGGATCGTATCTACACAGGATCAACAAAAGGCCCTCTCCTCTTTGCGTAGATTGCAATGAGGAGGAAGATTTCAAACATGTAATAATGATATGTCCACGTTATGTGGTAGAAAGGAAACGAATGTTTGACGATATATACAGGTATTTAGATGCACCATTTCGCTACGAAGACATTATATTCTCCACCAACAGTTATGTGCCTAAGTCGATAGCAGAGCTAGCAATGAAATATGAATGTATTTAGAAGCTATAGCCGAATTAGAATGAATGGAACAAAATGCTTAGAGAAGGATTACATGATTTTAATTTTGGTTAAGCTCGTAGAAGGATGGCAGGAGCACAGAGTGCTGCTCCATCCATTAGCAGTAGTTTATGTAAATAGCGGTATATAGCAGAATAATGAATGTGTGAAGCGAATGTATTTGTAGGTAAGAACGGAGAGTAAGTGATATTCTAGTGATAAGCACCTAGACGATGCTGGCTGTATGGCGGAAGCCAATGCCAAAAAAAAAAAACAAAAAAAAAAAAATTAGTAGTGATTTCTAAATGTATTTACAATGTTAATAAAGGAAAGACTGAATGGTTTTGAGCACTGGATTCGCACGCAGAATTCTCGAGTTCGAATGCAGCCGCCAGATCTTCGGTTTTTTTCTTTCTCGAAACCTCTTACAATTCACTGTTATTTGTCTGTTACAAGTTCACTTCCGGAAGCCGGCAGTGCAGAGAAGGTGCCGGTAACCATTGACCTAAAGTAATGAAGTGCCTTAAATTAAAAAGTTCACTATCTTCCTAATGAAATATAAAAATGGTAATGCTACTACAGTTGTTTCGCAACATCGAACCACCCAAATAAGTACTTAACTATTGTACTTGTATTAACCTCGGTTATTCTTTTAGAGACATTAGAGATTAGATTGTATTAAAGGACGGTCCCACCAAAAAGAGGAAGGAACGCAGGCAATTCAAAACTCCTATTGTTCTCCTGAGAGGCGTTGGCGCTTGAAGGCCAACAAATCCGGCTAAAAATTGCCGGATAACAGTACAATGAACTAATAAAGTAGTGACAGGACACTAGAGATCATGGCACATCAATCGCCCAGTACACTGAATAAACCTAGAGAGTTTGTAAAGATTACCAGGTGCCACAACCTCCGGTAGGGGAACATTTAACCACTCGAAGAAGAGGATCTAGTTTTAGAATAAACGGGTCACTCCTCTACAAAATGCCGCACAGTCTCATTGGACTCACCACAGCCAGCATAGATTGGGGGAGTATTCTTTTAGAGACATACATGCCTAGTAAATCGGAGCTCTCTCGATGCCCATGGCTCCGCTAGCTTAAATTAGAAGAGCGAGTGAGGAAATCCAGATATATTCCAAATAATGAAGACCATGCTCCAACACATTTGATAGAAAAGGCTGTTTTTTCACCAAAATATCGTCGGAGACGATCTTGAACTTCGTTAGTTTCTGAATCTCATGGCTGATATATATTACATTCAGTTGCTCTAAAGCGTTGCCTAATTAATACTTACATCCTTGTGTTATGAATAGAATTTCACTGTTATCTCCCTTCTTACAACCTTAGCTCACTTTTCTTTCTCTGGACAGAGGATATTAACATCAATGTAACTTTCAGAAAACGTGTGAGACATTATTTTCAAGCAAAGGAAGCAATCAATAAAGAGATAAAGGTCAAAGCATTGTTCTGCCCCTTTTGTAGTCACTAAAGGGTCTTGCCCACAAGATGCATGGATTAGACTCCTGGTGGAACTCATTCTAGTACAGACCACGTTCTAGAACTGACCGTTTGATAAACAATGCTTCTTCAGATTGCTACCTTCTTCGACTGACCGTAGTTTAGTAACTATCATTACAAAATTTTAAGCAAATGATGTTCTTACCATCAAGAGGATAAACTTCGCACCCTGTTTAATGATTTCGGATTTTTTTTAATGGCATATGAATGTGAAGCCAAGAATAAGGTGATTGTAAACGTGAAATCATCGGCTCGAGATCTCCCAAACTCGGTGGTAAGGACTGCCGAATGTCTCAGTTAACGGAACCGGAACGGCACCTTAAAAGGCCATCACTTGCCCTCAACGTTCTACTAACCGTGTTCCTGGAGCCTGGACCACAGTTTACTCTTCCATCATGAGAGCTTGGTCTCTTTAGGCCTTAATGTAATACAACTCCCTTGAAAATGTAGCACAGATTTATCTATAGTACGAGATTATGAACACTTTGAAAACAGATAGAGCACACCTAGCAAAGTGGCAGCAATGCCTCTGAAGTGGCGACAGCCAAGTCTATCCAACTCTTTTCGAATTCTGACTAATGGGAGATTTTGGAAAAACTTTTACTGCCAGGAGCATAGAGAAAAATTTTTGACCAGTGTTCTCTTTCATTACATCCTAAAATTTGGTGGTAAACTCGGAATGGTTCTTCACTTAATGAAAATTCTTTTTACTACATTTTACCAAGAAATTTTCTACATTTTTGTGGAAATTTTGTTTTTTTTTTGTGTGGAAATTTATTTTGTAAGCCTGTTTAGGTCTTCACGTCTTCTTTGTTGGCTTTATATTCTTCTTTTAACTTGTTATCTTCAAAAAAGTCTGAAGCCTTATGAATTAATTGGAATCAGGGATGAACAATTTCACTAACAGATTCCAAATTCAAGACTAGAAATGGGTCTCTTTATATTATTAGTTTAGTACAATCTTTACGACGTTAGGCCTGTTATTTATAAAAAAATCGTACTTTGACATCCCTTTAGGAGTGAATTATGTCTTTAATTTAACGAAAATGTTTTACGCCGTGCACCACCATTAGTAGACGGTTCTTTCTTTTTGTGACATCTCCTTTCTCCACCTTAGGCTTGAATTTCGCCATGTAAAACATATGTAAAATTATTTATTTAGTTGATTCTTCACGCTGTGTCAGGTTAGGGAAATTTGCTTCGAATTAAAGATAAATTCATTGATAATAAGTAATCGACTGATTGAGTTTTAAAAAATCGATTTGAAAGAAATCTATTAGCAATATAAGACACTTGCACAATCTGTTACTCTTTTTTTTTATTTATTTTTCTTTCAAATTCGATTACGCCCGCCACTATTAAACCACACAGATAGATTAAACCTACACCAGTGTTACAAAAAGGTAAGAGAACCCCTGTTCTATATACGTACAACATTTTTTGACTCTGCTTAGAGAAACAGTCAGGAAGGGCACGGAACTTTACTCAAGTTTAGCTCTCACTTTTGAATGAAAAGTTATTGCTAGGTTTATTAATCATTCTATTACTAATTATTATAATTTTTTATTACTAATGGTCTACTAATTTTAATTTATCTTGTTTCCAATTTATCGAAGAGATTTTTTGTTCAATATAGTTAGATTCGCAGCGCTAGATAATATCTCCTTAACAAAAACTTACAGTTTAAAATGTTAAGTATAAGGGTTGATTAAACGCCAAAAGGTACACAAATCAGCGAGTAACCAACATTTCATTAATACCTCATTAATATTTAAGTAATTCTACTGCATTAATTTTCATTAATAAGTTATTTTTTAGATTTTATTAGATATCACAGACCCTTATGCTGGCCATTTTCGTCTACAAAATATATGTTCAAGTAGCACTGTAGATTGACTGTAATATCTAGTTATTTATAATAATCAAACTATTAATTACAGGTTAAAAAGAAAAACGTTATAAAAAATAAAATAAAAATATGAGGCTAAAAAATTCAAAACCTTGTTTAAAAAAATGCTTACACCAACAAACATCAATGATTTTGTTTATTTTATTTATTTATTTTTATTTCTTAAATAAAAATCGTCGGTTTAAGTTCATTCTTTGATTAAAGTAATTGTTATTTTATGAAGTAGTCAAACGTTTATAATAATAGGTAATAATTATCTGGCTTTATCGCAAATAATATAGTTTTCTTCAATTACATTCTCCATCTAGGTGTTCTTCCCACAATGTTGTATATATGTAATATAAAGTAAATAAGATATGCATATATTTAGGACAGCTAATTATTCCAGTATTTTACTATAAGTAAAATTAGGGGGACTAAATTAAATTACAATAGAGAAATGAATAATTATTGTTTAATAATCTGCTTGTTATTAACTGTGTGTTAATTGTGCTCACGAATATTTCGGTAAGACGAATTCAAGACAGTAGCCTACTCTAACTTTGTCTTTTTCTACTTTAACATGCATGTACGTATATGTGATTTATCATAATTATAACAAAAAAATAATATAAATGAAGTGGCCAGCATAAGGGTCTGTGATATCTAATAAAATCTAAAAAATAACTTATTAATGAAAATTAATGCAGTAGAATTACTTAAATATTAATGAGGTATTAATGAAATGTTGGTTACTCGCTGATTTGTGTACCTTTTGGCGTTTAATCAACCCTTATACTTAACATTTTAAACTGTAAGTTTTTGTTAAGGAGATTTTTGTACCTTTTGGATAGATTTTCCTTTTTGTCTATTTTACAAAGTTACATATCTGCTTTACAGATTTTTTTAAAATTTGGAATAAGCAATTCTATCATTATAACCTGATAAGGTGTTAACTACCACTGGAGAGATCTTTTTAAAAAATGATTGTAGTTGCGGCTCCCAAACCATCCTCAATAACAATTTTTTTGAGAAAGCGTTTTGAATAACATAGGAAGGTATTTGTACGTAAATAGCAAAATTAAACTGCGATTTCAGTACTTCCTTTTAAGAGGAGTAAGAAAAATAAACTAGGATTGCAGTACTTCTCCCTAAAAGGCAAAGGGGCAAAGATTTTTTAATCGAACAATTCATTGATTTAAATCGGTTCACTTATTGATAATTTAAACGATTGCAGTACTTCCTCTTAGTAGGAGCAAGAGAATCAGCAACGTAGAGGAACTTTAACCACTTATTCGAGCTGAATTTTATCAAAATCGGACTAAGCGTTATAGAAATATTGGTAATAATAGTTTTAAAAAGGGCCTTATTTGGGTGGGGCAAACTCCCCTCCTTATGAGGCTCGGTGCCGAGACTTTTAAAGTGCAAATCTGTAAAAAATTTCGATTCGAATGACACTTCATTCATAAAAATCGGTTCACGTGTCGATAATTTGAAACGATTGCTATACTTCCCCTTAACAAGTGTAAGAGCTGATCGCCGCTTTAATGTTACGTAGGGGAGCCCTAACCCTATCATCCTAACAAATTTTATCAAAATCGGGCTAAGATTTACAGAGTAATTAGTAATAATAATTTTGGAGGGGGCCTTACATAAAGGGGGCTAACTCCTCTCCCATTCGATGTACAGCGTCGGGACCCCCAAAAGGCACATCTACATAAAATATTGAATCGAATGACACCTCATTCATGAAAATCGGTTCACGCGTTTTGGCGGTACGTTGTTTACAAAAAAGGTAACAACAAGAACAACAACAACAAGAACAAGAACATTTTTTGAAAAAGCCGTTTTCGCTCATTTTCGGCAACTTTTTTCTCGAAACCTATTAGATCTGGGTGGTTGCAAAAAAATTACAGTTATAAAGGAGGGTTTGGAGTAAGATTTAAAGAAAATTTGGGAATTTTATCTTTTATAGAAAAAGTGAAAAAAATTGTCAAAGTTGGGTGTTTTTCAACGTTACGCTTTTTCGTGCAGTTTTTGATGGTCAACCCTTATACAACTGTCCTACCGGACAGTTTTAATCACGGATTTTATTCGTCATAGCAATCATGTTTATTGTATTGAGTCAGCAAGTGCAGTGTTGAGACTGAAACATAAGTGAAGCCGAATTCTCTACACCAAACTTATTAATCTACCTGATGAAGGATGAAATTCCAAAGCCGGTCAGGGATATAATAAACATGCGAGTAAAAATGGATAAAATCCGTGAGGTTATTTTCGTTTGAAATACGAGTATTATAACAAGAAATGAAGACAAAATTACATGAAATTAGTTTAATGACGCTTAATTTGTTTTGGATTATAAAAATGTAATGGAAGAGGATACGATTGTCACTTTTCGATAGAAGTTACGTTCCATGTAACATTAGATTTGTTTGTTGTAAGAAGTGAAAAATGTTCTTCAAAGTGGCTAACTGTGTTAATTAATAATAATTCCTTTCTATCAGGGTGAACGTGAAAATGGACGTAATTTGAGAATACATTAAAATATGGAATAGTGAAGCCTTGATTACATGGCAAAATAATATTTATAATACATTTTAGATAGCGCATGGTAATATTGGAGGGGAGCTCGGTTATTCAATCCTTTAAGAGGAGGTGTTTACAAGGCATTAATTACTAGGCAGGGCATGTTCGGAGTATGTCTTGTTTTCTACTGGCCCTGTAATTGTGAGAGATATAAATTAAGGGTAGTAAAGCTTCGATAATACAAGGCTTAATGTTTCAAAAGGCATTCTCCAGTTCTCCTTCAAAGCCTACCAGCCGCTACAAAATTAAGACTTTATTAAAAGTTGTTATAAATATGGAAAAGGGTTCTGTATCCATTATGTTTCTTCTTTAAGTTCATTGTTCGGTAATTTTTTTTAAATATTTAACAACCTTTTTAATTTTCCATGTCTCCATTTAAAGAAAGTTATCCGTTAAAGCAAATAATTTATAGCTGCAGATTCTATTATGACTAAGTTATTGCCCCAATCATTGTAATTTTCTTTTTAATAGCTGAGTTCTTTGGTGAGAGGAGCCTTCGTCGGTGCACTACTGATCTCCGGACAGAGTCTCGTTACAGATTATGTCAGGAAGAGGCAAAAATCGAAACAGGAATCTCTACTTGAAGGCCAGTGCACTAATCACTGAGATAATGTCCCTTCCATAATAACTACTATTATTTGAAATTCATAACTGCAATTAAGATTGTAATTATGAAGGTTTGAGACAATATAAATGTACCTCTTCCCTATTCAGTCACAATTAGGATCAAGGTTAAAAATAGCAAGACGTGGGGCGCATTAAAGGCATGTAATTAGCTGTCGACTTATAAACGAGAAGTAGCTATTAAATAACGAGACTGATGCTGCTACAGAAGAACTATGCATGCGCCAAATCCTAACGACTGACAGCTGTGCAGCGTAAAGCCTTCTCTTTCGATTGCAGCGTCTCACGAGTTTGTAGAGAAATCAGTCTGACCGGAACCGTCGTTTGTGTAAGAGGTGTTAGTTTCGTTTTGCCGAAAACATGATGCTACACATGTAGTAGAGCAACGAATTGTCGTGAAATTTCACATGAAACTGGGTAAGACCGCTACTGAAAGTTATCTTTTATTAAAAGAAGTTTATGGCGATGAATGTTTATCTTGATGAATGTTGGAAGGGTCCAACCTCACCGAAAGTTAAAAAAGCTCGAAAAAGGCTAATCGAAATTTTTTTTTTTCGACATTCGACACAGGCATTGTGTACCTTCACTGGGTTCCTGAAGGTCAAACTATTAATCAACATTACTACCGTGAGGTGCTTGCTCAATTTCGTGAAAGAGTTAGGAACCAGTTAGTTAGGACGACCCGATTTGTGGAAGAACAAGTCATGAGTTCTCCATCAAGGCAACGCGCCGGCTTACACTGCATTGTCTGTCAACATGTTTCTAGCCAAGTACAACATCCCAGTTTTAGGCCATCCGCCTTATTCGCCTGACGTGGCCTTTTCTTCTTCGCTAATTCTATTCTCTGTTTCCAACATAATCTTAATTTATTGCATTCTTGGACTCGTTTATCTATAACAAACTAATTGGTTGGTTTAGTTCTGAAACTAAATTCATGATATGAGTGGCAGTACCAAGACAAAGAGATAAGTTATTTGTTTATGTTGATCTAGACCGAAAAAAATCCAAGCAAAAAATTGTAATTTAACTAATTTTGTAAATCTGTAAATGAGAAGGAATGTGGGAAAGGAATATCCTTACCATTGTTCGCTGTTCGACTCACTACAGCATGATTCCCATTTACAAAATTAGTTGAATCAGGCACAGATAGCCAATGCCAAGAAATTGTTTTATTGCTAAAATAAACTGATTAACATTCAAATTCCAAAAGAATTCAGTCCTTCAATCCAAAACTCCGAAAAATAGCCAAAAAATCCTGGTATTTATTCAATTTAATCCTCCACTTTGTCCTGAATATTTCTTATATCATTAGATTTAGTTCGCACCCGTTACAAAAATTTTAGTATTCATTATCACTCCCACACAAATCCTTTTCTCGGGCAGCTAAACTCCTCTCACATCTCAAGAAATACTAGAAGGCGGCTGAAGCGACATGGCTTCTTCGAGATCTCCTTAAATTAATGATTTGGAAGAGACATCCTTGAATGGCTGGCTGATTGTACTTGAGGTACATGACTATTCATGCAGTTTTTTTCAACATACTCCATTGTATGTTACTTACATCAGTAAATATTAAAGAGAAATAAACTTGTAAAAGAAACAAAAACTCTCAATAAGCCACTTTAAAAAAATAGCTCATTGCACAATATTTTTGTTCCCAGTTTAGGAGGCCAATTGGATAGAAACCAAAGGCGTGGGCCAGGGGTCGGCAACCTAATTTAAGTAGAGAGCCATTTCTCCTTAAATAATTTTAATAAATCTTACCAAGAGCCGCAAGGATGATAGAGTAAAAAAATTCTGTAGATCATTTGTGTTCGCAAATTATTATTTTATGATATTCAATAACATTTAAATGTTTTATATATTTATTTTCACATAATGCAAAGTAAATAAACAAATAAATAAATAAATAATAACGAATGAAAAGGCGGCAGTCTTGCAATATAAATCATATACTTTATTTTGATATTGTATAATTCTATTCATTTGAACCTTTCGCATTTAAAATTATTTTTGAAAAAATACCTTCAATAAACGGAATTTTCATTTGTTTCAATAACTATACAATATATTTTGGGCAGGCTGAAGAGCCACACAATTTGGATAAAAGAGCCGCGGGTTGCCGACCCCTGGCGTGGGCTAATGATTTTCGATATAGAATTTCCTCCCTTAAAAACAATTGTAGTAGATAAACTTCGACATCGTGCCATTCCCTTGTATTATACAACCTCTCTAACACAATAATTGTTTTTTAAACTCTAATATAAATAAACATATAAATTTGAGTAGAGCAGAGGCTGTGCGAGAAAGTTTAATATAATCTCTCCTCCTCTCCCACATCTTGCAGATAAAGCGGGCCGAATTTAGTGAACCGAGTGAACACTAAGTAGAACGTCAATTTCTCTAGAGCAATTAATTTGGGTGAACCACGAGGCGGCGCACTCCATGGAAAGCTTCGGGCAAGAGATATGTTAATGTGCTTTGATAAGGCCTTCTCTGCCTCTTCACTTCTCTTCGCCAGTCTTAACTGGGACAGCGGATTCAACAACACCAGCCAGCTCTGTGTGTTAATTCAGGCAGCGTAAAACCTCCCCTACTTGGAAGCATTGGTTTGAATGTTCAGGAAAGGGTGTTAGAGCCCACTCTCTCAGTGTGTTCACCCATTCTAGCTCCCTCTTCCTAACACTCCTATACTCAAAATGTACTGGCCTCTTTGTATCTTTAGCCTCAACTTCTGAAAGTCAAGGTTTGTTTTTTTTTTTTTAAGGAAAAACGGAGATCTTAGGAGAGAAAGTGATGGTGGTTTTTGGTTGTCGAATAAAGAGCAGGGCGAAGTGAAGTTTGGCCCGGGGATTAGCGGCAGCATGTTACTTACATATCCCACTCACGTACACCACCAACTCGGCATGAATGTAGAGAGATGTCTGGCAAACTCATTCTACACTCTACATCGCTTCAAAACACTTCCATCACCACAGAAAACAGACAAACAAATAAAAATGGCCGTGCCGTTATGGAGATTTGTAAATATTACAACACCCAGTTTTTCTATAATTCTTGTCTACATATTTGCAATAAATGATTCTAGCGATGTAATACGTACTATAAATAAATGTTTGTAGCGAAATCTTCGGCAACATTCTTTTAGAGATCCAAACATGAACGTAATTCTGAGGGAAAAATAGTATTAACAATTGTGCCTTTAATTTTTTAACGTTTCATTGTTTATTTGCTCGAAATTTAGTATAGCTTTTCCCTCTTTTGACCTTTTAAAACACCACTTTAAAGCGACACATTTACTGAAGTTGCACAGCAATAGGTCATTTGTTTACAATGCAACATTTCTATTCAACGAAGAAATTCCCCAAGCTTGTAATAAACTACCCGAAACTAAATTTGGAGTTTCTCTTGACAATCTTTCAAAATTTCTGTGGATTTGTTCACCTAAACTCCTGTCGTAACTTTTTCTGAGACATAGCTACAAGAAACAGAAAGTCATAAATAAAATTCCAATTCTCTTCACTAAAATGTCGAATCAATTTCGGATGATTAAAAAATCCATAGAAAAACAAAACAAAAAACCAGCGTACTCTAGCGGATGTACAATACTAGCCAACTCTAGTTCTGCTGACCAAATTTCACTTTTAACAATATTTTAAATATTTGTAAATGTATTTTATTTCTCTTTGAGTGAATTGTGGAGTGCTCAATATATCTAAATTGGCCATATATCCTATTCACATAAAAAAGAATTACACGGAATTAGGTTTGAATCAAAAAGAGAATTCAAATTACTCCTCTTATTTTTTAGTGATTCCATTTTGTTTATTTATTTTTAATAATAAATTGTCGCGCCCTCCCATTTTTTAAATATACAAGGATAAAATCAGCGTTTTATCCAACCCTGCGGAACTAACCACATTTCAATCAATTATAAATACTATTTTGCATTACAATTAATTTAATGGATCATATTACCATTTTTATATAATTTGTGAGGGGTTTAAATATAGTCTTATTTATTTTAGAGTGTTAGTAAATTCAGGCGTGCTATTTTCTCAGAAAATACAATTTCCCTTATCTCTTGACGCCCCTTGCTTATTTTATAACCTGAATTTAATCTATGTACGTAGTATTTACAATTTACGTTGTAATATTTACAATATTGTGTGTCTGATGAAAGATAGATGCTTCACTTGTCTCCCTTATGGGCGCACCCTACAGTTGTCAAATGATGCTTTACGGCATAGATAAAAGTTTAGCCGGTACTGATTCCTTTTAATATTTTGTACAGGATACGGCATTTAAATACCCTGTGTTTGAAAGTAATCCAATAGATTTAGCAGTTATTTTGCGGACTATAGTAATATATATCTTCCTTAAATATTCTAATTTCCTAGTTTAGGAAATTAATTGCAGAGTTACATTGGCTATCTTCAGCTGTGATCCTACGTGGATGGAAGTAACCCCAACTTTTGGATGTAGAACAGAAGTAAAATCAGAAAATAGACAAAAAGATGTTTTAATTATTTTGTAATACAATGATTTCATTTACATGTAAATTAGTTTATAAAAAAATAAATTTATAAAAGGACAAAAATGTAATTTTTCTGGGTTTAGATTAATTTTATTATTCCTGTAAAAAGCGTAAGCTTCTTACCAAATTAATTTTTCTTTTGTTTCAGATAACAATGGACGTGCAATTAAATTCTCTTATTCTTTGCGACTAACAAAACTTCCACTAGTTACTTAATACAAAATTAATTTTCCAAATGGATTCCTACATTGTTTATTGTTTCATGCTCTTGTAGAATATTATGTTCAGAAAATTAAATGCAGTTTTATGTCACAGTTATTAAATTATTTCCATCAATTCTATCAATATTGGAAGTGGTAATTAACAGGCAGTAGGTAGGAGTTTTTTATTTTTTTTATTGAAGGCGCCTCAGCAACCTTATAATTATGTAGGAACTATTTTTCAGTTCACTGTCATCCTTCAGGATTGTTCTCTCGTCACAGATAATACTATTCATCACGGGACAGTGAAAGAGGGAGAGAAAATCTAAGATTAGGAAGCGGAACTTGAACCTGGCTTACCCGCGGGGAGATTACCTCAAGGGGATTAAGTTCAACCGCCTTACTACAGATGCAGATTAAAAAAAAAGGGACATCATTTTGGGAGAGTGTATTTAAGCTATCGGAAGGTAGTTATGACCAGAAACTGGAAATCTGCAAATGAAATACGCGTATCTGCAATTAGCTAATCATTGTACACGTTAAATAACACATCATTAGAATCTTCTTAGCAAAGTAGAGTTTATACAAGGTTATAAACAAAAAAAAATGTTAAGTCTTTATTTTAAGTAAAAGTAGTGGAAAGAACTGAGAACACCCAAACTGAAACATCTTATAAAATGTAACAGCTTAAACCAGCATCCTTGTTACTGCACGGCAAAACAAAGGTTTTGTTAAGAATTAGAAATTTGAATATAATCCTTTTAAAAGCGATTTAGAAAAGAACACTTACCATTATTTTGGGATTGTGTGCGCTTTGCTTTTGGTTTTTCCTTTACCAAAAATTGTTAATTACAATGTAAACATAAGAAGAAATTCACTTTCTCTTTGCAGATCTAATAAGTTATCCTAGATAATTCAAGTAGAAAGAAAGTAGAAAGTCTATTTTGGTTGACTAATGTGCAACATTGTGTGCAGTTTGAAATGCATTGAAGGATGTTTAAAAAAGACAACCACGAAAATTAACTGCATAATAAATTAGATGGCTCGGGAGCCTGGGATCGAAATAAGATCATTTTAATAAAGTCAGTTGTGTTAAATGAGAAATTACTATATGGTATTGATACTAGATTTCGATGTCTGAATTAACATAGCAGTTTTATTCTAACTTAACTATCTCAGTAAAAATCGAATGAAGAATGTTTAATTACATCGACTATTATTATTATTATATCGATAACTTCCGCAAATTATTTAATCGATAAACTTTGCTTTTCTTGAATTTTATGTTTGAAATGATACGTTTAAAATAAAGTGCCAAGTTTTATAATATCATTGAGCGATTAGAATAATGAAATTACCAACATTCTGATATGATCCGCTCACTGTTAGTATACCCCTTGAATAAGCATCCTCCTTAAGTGCTTCTTTCTCCTTCGATTTTCAGTTATCTTACTCATTTCCTATCTTTTTCTTAAAACTGAAATGCTTTTATCCAAATTAGAGTCTGGAACTTTTCTTGCGTATCAATTGAAAAGATTCTAAAGTTTCCGTTACCCCATCTTATCCACGTAGGCAGATCCTTTGAACCATGAGAATTTGGTAAGGTATCTACTTCTATTCTAATATCCACTTCTGCTTTCCTTATTTTAACGGTTTTTTTTAGAAGAAATAAAGGGGTTCATAGCTGGTTTGAAGGTATACTTTCAACACTATCTAGCACCAATCTTCATGCTGAGTTGTGACTCAGTAAAACTACTTTATTGTTTAGAAGCAATTATTATTTCATTTATGAACTGTCCAGTTGGTATTATTGTTTAAGACGGATGCTCCATTTGTGGGCGTCCTATCTACTCGACAGAAAACCTAAACCTCATCTCACTCACTCGCAGTTAATCTCCTCTCTGGCCACCTTTAAACCTGTCACTCTCGTTACAATATCTTTATACATTTATTTATAATTTTGCCCTTCTGAATAACATTCATTCTACAGATCATTAGACTGCAGTCAATGCAGCGCAGATATTCCCCAGGTTAGTGCTGCATTGACTCTGTAAACTTCTCAGTCTTATTGTTGTCACGTGCCTGGCGAGTTGCCTTCAAGTTGTACAAGTGAAGGACCAAGTCCGGAAGTCAGTCCCTCTAGATTTCTTCTTACTCGATTTAATAATCTCGAGAGAATCCTTAGCTTCTCATTCTGTATAAATCTCCCCCTTCAAGGGCAAAACTGGCTCTCAGTCTACGAAGGGTTAAAAGAAACCTGCAGATCAACTTCTTCTTCGAGTTCTTCACGTCCAGAAAAATCTTTATACTTTCTTTTGAACTAACTCATTGAGAATTGTTTCCGGGTTATTTTTTAGAAAGATAACAATTACAATATATCTGAAAGTAGCAGACAAATTCAGTCCTCCCAGTTTAATTACCACATTTTCCTCAATATTACAGTGATAATGTGATTTAATATGTTGCACGATACCAATTTGGCGTTTTGCAGAAGTCGCAGTTTTGAGGGTTCTTAAACTTGCAGCTCCCCTTCTCTAACCTTTACACCTCTAAAATTAATGTTCATAAGAAGTTTTGTTGAAATAAAGTGAAGGTTCGAAATTTTGTAGTAAACCAAGTTGAAAACCATTTCTTGTTGGTTGTTTTAGCGAAAAGTGGGTGAAAAAAACTATTGTTTTAATTATTAAGTAATAATTTATATATTTTTTTTAACTAATCAGGAACGGACAAAGGATGATTGCTGCGCGTGCCATGATGGTTGCTGAATTCATACCCACCGAGGTTCCAAAACCAGAGAGATTAACTTTTGACTTAATTAACAGCACTGACGAGGAAACATTCTTATAGAAGAAGGAGATTGTCGTACCCGTTAAAGCAAGATGAAAACCCACCAGTTATGAACAGCAACCGGACTGTTTCATTGGCTTTTGCTTTGTGCAAAGTGGTTGGAGTGAATGATTTCAGCGTTCCGAGAATAGCTGACCTCGTTTCTCCTTGCAGTAATTATTCTCCGTCAACTCAAGGAATTATATAAGGTTATTGTCTGTAATCTTAAAGTTGAGTGGCTAGTTGGTTGGATACATTGACGCAGTAAATATGAACAGTTCCTCTATTCACATCCAGTTACTTTCTCTGTTTTGTGCCTGTATCCTTTTTAAAATTGTTTTTTTTTCGCTTCAAGGAACTCGTCAGTCTCGGCTTATGGCATCGAACTGTGGGGTTCTACCAAACGCTTAAATCTGCAAAGGATCCAAGCCTTGCAGTCTAAAATTCTTCGCTCTACAGTTAAATGCTCCTTTCTACATCACCAATCAAACCATTCATACAGACTTGAACATTCCTTTCGTCACACAAGTTGCTAAAACACGTTACAGAAAATTCCATCTTATTCAATCACATCATAATCCACTTGTACAACATCTATCTTCAAGAACATTTCCAGACGTCTTAAAAGACAGTGGCCTCGCGATCTCCTCTCTGATGAAGAGAGTCAGTAGAATGTAGAATGTTATTAGAGTGTTACCGCTGGGTAACTTCTCCACTCTGATATATGTAATATGTTGCTTATTGTTGCTTATAACGCAATGCGTTGAATGTAACTAAATAAATGATTAAAAAAAAAGGACCTCGTTCATACTCACGGTTTGTTACGACTTGTAAGATGATTGGTTAATAACTAGTGTCTACTTTTTCCATTATGTTGAGCTGAAGAGCAAGCGGTTGGTACTGCCATTCTCTCCGTAGCTAAGATTCTGTAGGGTTATGCCAGAAAGTATACCAACTCGCGATCCAGAGGGTCTACCGAGATAGACTCAGTTGATAGAGAACCTCTTCCAGTCTTGTCTATTTAGAATTACGAGTATAGTAGAGGGCTCCTAGGCAAAGTACGAAGTCATAAATTTTGCTCTGTAAAACCGAATTAAGAGCTATACTTGTCCTTTGCATGACACACTACGTGCGCCTAAAAAGTATATTTCATAAAAAATTTACCATTCTATTTCCAGTTCTAGGACCATGCGATGAATAGGTTTCTCAGTCTATAGCGGCTTGTCAAGTGTCCCTCGGCTATCCATTTCACTTGCTGGAGCAATGCTGTCACCAATTTAGGCGAGTAGCCAGTAATAATTTTTTAACTGCTACTGGGCTGGGTCTGCACCCACCAATGCCAGCAACGTATGCATCCATTACTTGATAGGAACATTTAGGATGCCTCGGATTGGATCAAGGTCAAGAAAACCTTGTAGAACATACCTCAGGCTCTCACAGAACAGGCCATTTTATTGCATTTGTACATCGACAGTTCCTATCCACTTAGCAGACTTCAAAAGTCCTGTAAATCCGACTGGATGTGCAAGAAGATGGCAACTTTGAATTGCTTTTCCTAGTCCATTATGACATTTGCATATGAGACTATTTACAAATTACTATTTTTTGAAATAATTCATTTAAATATTTGTAACCAGAAATTTGAGTTAGGACATTGTGGCTACGAATGAGGAAATCTGTTAATATTTTTTAAAATCCTCTGAACCATCATTTAGATAAAATGCTTAATAGTAAAGGGAACTAACTTATTTTTTTAACTCACCAGAACATTGTTTCAGTCGTATCCCATTCTTTATTTATGGCAGACCATGGGTAGTCGTCTGAAGTTCTAAGTTCTTGGGGCACCAAAACACGTAACCACAATTTTCACCCCTTTTTTACAACTTCAAAACGATAATTCACCAATACCATTCAACTGTAATATCACTTAAATGTAATAATATTTCGTTGGCTTGCTGAGCCCACACGTGTGGGTACTTTACTACCCTCCCTCCACACGGCATGCACTGGAAATAGTCCATGGTGACAATGGTGTGTTAGTGTGAACGGGAGGGGGTCACCATGGAAAATGCTTTTTGTGAGTTTGTCAGTGACTTCGAAATTTCATTCCATTAATGATGGGCAGTCAGTCGCCCCAAGCACATTTCTCAATTTACTCCCTACAGTTCCAGATCGATTGGTACGCCGGGACATTACCCTGCTGAACTTTCACTCTGTTGTTTTTTTTTCTTTTTTTGAAATTATAAATTGTTGTTCGGTGTTTTATTCGCACATTACCGAACATTCAAAAACGTGCTTTCAAACTGATCGCCAAATAAGAGACAATTTATACATATTGTTATAGAAATACAGTTATACAATAACATCGCTTGGCTAACTTTGTCCAGTCAACCCTTTATCCAGATTATAATCTGGTTGGGCTTCAAGAGCGATGTTCATCCAGAAATAAATGGAGAGTTGATGATGGTAGCGTTTGTCACAGCATACTCGTACTTACTTCAATATAAATGATGATCGGCCGGGATTGGATGTAACCTCCTTACTGGTACACTGAGGGATATGTTCATATCCTAAATACATAGTTCGATCAATTTGTCAATAACCTAAATCCAACATTAATTGCATATTTCTTATTTATGCTCCATTAATTCAGTACAATGGCATCACTAATAAAGCTAACAATATTATTAATGGAACATTGTTATTAACAATGAAATTAAATTACCATGTATTAGGTTTAAATTTACGATTAATTTGCATATACAATTTAAAATTCAACAACATATAAAATTACAATTTTATACCTAAATAGATTTATAATTTCATTATGAGATTTATAATATTAAATATTGCAGATACAACTTAAAATTAACTTATATATAGAATGATTGACCGTACACTGCACAACTCGATTAACTCCGTAAAACAGAAAGTGGAGAAATGCGATGAAATAATGTGCATTATTTTTATAAATTCCGTTTATAATAAAAATTAAAATAAATTTGCCGTTATCATAGAGCGCCTGCTAGGGGATTTGAGTTGAATTATTGCAACGATTTACATTAGAGCACGGAGTTAATCAAAATGTCTTCTGAAATGAATTACTTATTATTCAATGGATAATTAAATTTCGGTCATTTAATAGTATTAATCTGTATTATTTGGGAAATTTATTGTAAATATAAAAAGCTATGACTAAACCAAGTGCCTTGGCACTTAGATTTAAGATATTTCAAAAAGTGGAATTAAACGTTTTTTTTTGCAGTTAACGGCTGAATTATTATGATTCGTCAGTAAGATCCAAAGCCCCTCTGGACCCCTGCAGCTATCCTAAAGAAAAATAACAGGTACAGATAGCGTCTTCGGTCGAAAGTCCTGTTCCGGACAGGAGCAACTGATGCCGAACAAGTCGAGCCTAAACTATTGCATACTCTCACCGATACTGAATTATGTGCGAAATTCTAGAACTAATTGTCAAGAAACTGTAGCCGCCCATTGCAGCTTAATCTAATTTTGTAAAGTTTCAATTTTGATATAAGTCAGAAGGCGAGTATCAGAAGATTATCTCTAATAATAGAATATATAACAAATAGTATCTCAGTAAAGTAATATTGATACCAGTCTCTAAGGTAATGACATAAAATAATCATTATTTCAGCTTTATCAGAAAAGTGCACTATAATTACGAAGTGCATCATCATTGTGTAGTTTAATGATAATTACATTTTCATCTGATTTTATTCGCTATTGAATACAGACAATTTTGCGATGATAACCTTTTATTTTGTCGCGTAAACATTAAAATAGCGCCGAATATTAATACCATATTTGCAATGTCTATTTGCTTTTTTGTGATTAAACTGGTGATTTGCTGATGGTTGAGTGCAATTATTTTGTATCTCTGACCAGCATTGGACTTTTACCCAACATCAATGATTAATCATATTTTCAATGATTAATAAGTAGCTGCAAGTTTCTGCAGCAGAGAGTCGAAAGATATTGCAAATCAATATGTAATGAATAGCCTAATAATTAAGCAGCAATGCAAATCAAATTTTACAAGTAAGCAAAATCAGTAAATCTAAGTAGATTTTAGATTAGATTTAGATTTTGAAAGGCGGGACGGGACCCATGCCCCACGGCACCGCAGCCACCAGAGGCTTATTGTGCCTTCCCTATAAGTCTAGTAGATGAAACCTCCCCTTCTATGAAGGTTGAGGGCTTTCCCTACCAGTACCTTCTGCGCTATAATCTCCTTTCGTCTCAAGGTACCAAAGATATCGTAGCGCAGTCTAGATCTAAGTAAGAAATTAATGTTTCCTACAATTGAGGGGATACAAGAATTCATGTAATTTGGATTGATTATTAAAAGAAAACGTATATTGCACTGTCTCAATACAGTTTTAAAGGACGAGCAAAATGTCAAATCCCAGACAACTGAAAGATCAGAGGCGGTTAATTTGATTCTTAAAAGAGGAATCTTATTGATAAAATATAGATACTTATTCGTGGCCTTCGATCTCGAACTCAGACTTTCACTTGAATCTTTTACATTGACAGTCGTGTACCTTGAGCTGCCTGCGAGTAATGCTGGTTCTTTGGTAGACACGAAGTAATTAAAGTTAACTAGGTGCCGATTTCAGTGCCCTGAGTGCACATATTAAATATATATTCATAAAGAAGTACTAGAATTATTAATTAAGTGATCAGTGGGATTCAGAAGCTTTCTTGTGATTGTTCTAATTCACTTCATTTCTAAATGAAAGTCTGTTCAAAATGAATACCTAATATTTATTCATTTATGTCGAATTGTGGTGAAACATTATGGTCTGGTTTATAAAATCAAAGAGTAACATTTATAATCCAGAGAATCAGAATGGAAAGGGGTGACATTTAGCTGCAGTTTTCAAGCGTTCTTCCTATCAAATGTTAGAAATGTTTACTTTTCCCCCTCTTTTACAATGGATACCTTCTCGGTTAAGAGTTCCAACATAATGGGAAACTAGAATTACAATGTTCTAGGGTAAGGCAGAACTCGGCAGTGATGATTCCTTTTGCTTTACCTTCCACTACATTAACCTCCAGTAAGTCTGAAGTTACACAGAATGTACGCTTCATTAGTGAACCCACCGCTATTGTGGTTCGTCCCGCCTTGTGTTCATTTCCTTCCTGACATTTCCATTACAAATACTAGACCTGGCATCCCTGCCGTTTTTTACTATTTATTTATTTATTATTTCCGCCTTAACGTTAGCAACTTCCTTAATATCTCCCAAGAACTTACTTATATTAAAATAACCACTTTACTAATACTGATTTCTAAATAATTAAGAATAAATAGCAAAAAGTGTGAGTTTTTGATCTTCTTGAAAGAAATCTCAGGGTCTGTGATCCTCGAGGAGGTTTTTGATGCAGTAAAGAGGATCGCTTTTCATTCCGACGGTTTGAAGTGACTGAATATTTCATTTTGTTTGAGTGAAGGCTGAACACCTCAAACCTGGTCCAAAAGTACTCTTAAGTTAGATAATTATTACATATATTTATTTCCGCAGGTAATTTAGTTCGTCTTCCGAGAAGTCTACAAATATTTGGACATTTATGATCACTGCTTGTTGAGGGCTCTACATCCGTCTAAGAAGGATTCAAAGAACCGTACTAAAACTGCTTCAGAAGTGCACATCATGGACGAATATTGACTCTCGAAACCATCCGAAACTTTAGAAAATTATTGAAAACAAAATTGTTCATGTGACTTTCACGCATAGACGACAAACGTTTAGCCTAAATGTGTTTAGCTTAACAATTTCTATCCTAACGTATAGTGATCTGGGTTTCTTCTTGGGCAGTAGACTCTCATGGAATCCATAATATGAGACTTCCACACACCACTGCACCTTGCATAATAATATTGCAATACTGGAGAATGCAAAGCGCTCTTCCACATTCTAGCCAAACTTTTTGGCTTCTCCTGGGCTCGAATGTCAACCTTCTCTCGCTGTTACTAGTGCATACTGAAGTTTTATTAGCTGCTATCATGAATATCATGAATTGATGCCATTTAGAGATTACCTACCACTAAATTCGGCTCATTAATTAATTTCTTCCTTTTTTTAGCACTCAGAAAGAATGCAAAGGCGTTCAGACTCCGGGCAATTCAATTGAAAGTGAAAATTATCCTTTAAAAAAATTCACTTTATCCTAGTATACACTTTCTCTTAGAATTACTTGTCCTGGATTCGGATTAAGGATGGAAAAAGCGAATATTACCATAGCCTTTATCATGCAATATCTCATTACTTGGTTCTTAAGATCACAATTTAAAATTCTTGAACAAAACTGCACATCAAAGATCCATCAAACTTAATAACGTTTTTACTTCTCTCATGTATGGTGTATTTTTTTTTTAAAAATCTTTTATTGCAATTTACCACTGCAACAGTTGTTGCAACAAGCAAATATGGTGAAAGAAAAAAGAAATAAAAGGAAATCATGAATGGAGAAGGCACCTAGAGGTGCCACTCCAGTAACGTGCTTAAGATAAGAGAAGATCACGAGGCCATCTTCTCTTCAATCTCCTTAGAGGATTACCTGGTAATGTGGAGGAAGATAGGTGTTCCTTGAGAGGGTTAGGATGAGCTGCTGTAGAGGAATGAAATTTGAAGAAATGAGTGTTAGCAAGATCCGTAATGAAAGGAATTTTGAGGTCATTATGGATAGTGAGGTTAGATACATAGAACGGAGCGTTAAGAAGTTTTCGAAGTATTTTTGACTGTAATGCCTGGAGGCGTAGTGAGTTGGAACGCTTAGTCGACCCCCATACTTCGATGCCGTATGACCAAATGGGTCGCAGTAACATTTTAGATATAAGAGTCTTTTGTTATGTAGGTTAAGTTTCGAACGTTTGTCAAGTAGTCTGGCGAGAAGTTTGTAGCGTTGGTTAGTTTCTTGTCTTTTCAGTCTAGTATGGGGATTCCATGTCAACCGTTTGTCCAGGTGCAGTCCAAGGTAGCGTACTTTGTCCGCAATTGGTATAGGAGTTTGGTCCAAGATGACAGGAGGTAGGATTTTCCTTCTGAGAGTAAGTACTATAAACTTAGACTTCATAACGTTGGTTTTGATTCTCCATTTGAAAAGCCAGTCCTGTAAGTGGTTGATGTATGTTTGTAGAGATCGTGTAGCGATAAGAGGATCGGAATGTGAAGATACTAAAGGATAAAGTCTTTTAAGAAGTAGCTTTTCGAGGATTTTGGAAAGAAGTGGTAGTAAGCAGATTGGTCGGTAGGAAGTAATACTAGTGAATATTTGACGCCAAAAAGTAAATTGAATAAGCGAAGGCGCACTCAGAGTTCTCCTGAAGTAGATAAAATCTGTCAAGTAGATTGCAAGATGGGTGAAGCAAGTCTTAATCTGCAAACATCCTGGATGAATGAGATGAAACTAATGTTAAAGAGTATGAGTGAGCAGATGTCACAGCTTGCAACTAAGGATGACCTCATCAAGATTGATGAGAAAATTAATTATGCAATTTCTGGATTTGAAAAGGTTAAAGAAGAGCTGGTTGTGATCAAAGCGGAGAATAAGCAGCTGAAGGAGAAGCTAGCGGACTTAGAAAATAAATCTAGAAGAAATAATCTCATATTCAGGGGTATACCTGAGAGCACAGACTACAGGAAAGTGGTTCATGAATTGTGCGGAAGCTTGCTGGGGCTTACGAGTGAAGTTAATATAGTTCAGGCATTTCCTATAGGCCGTTCAAGAACCGGAAGAAGAGTAGTATTAGTTGAGTTCGCCAGTTACAAGGACGTTCTTCTTATAATGTCCAGTATGCATAAAGCTAAAAATACGGACATTTTGATACAACAAGATTTGTCGTATGTGACACGAATTAGAAGAAACAATCTGCTGTTTTGGAGAAGAAGAATCATGCAAATTATACCTGGAGCCAGGTTGCGATTACGTACAGATGTACTAATATTAACTGTTAACAATCGAACTGTTAAGTTCAAGTGGGATGACGAGGATGGTCTCATAACAGAAGAAAGAGGAAATGGTCTTGCATTGCTGGCTGAGATAACAGGTGTTGACTTTCTTAATCTTCCTAATGAAGCAGGTAGTGGTGGAAGTGTTTCTGGTGTGACAACTGAAGGTACTCCACATTTAAAATGACAGCAACTAGGCGAGGCCCTATTTTATTTTATCTACATCATCACGGTCACGGCGTCGGATGAAATCTGCGTTAAGTATTTAGCCGATTGTAAATAATTTTTTATTAATTAAGATTTTGTCGTATAATAACAAGCAAAATAATACTGATTTTTTTGAGTTTATAACTAGTTTTGATATATTTCTATTAAGTGAAGCTTCTGTTTTGAAAAAGGACATAGCTAAGTTTGAGCACTCATTTAATGGTTTTGTTTTGTATTGGGATGTGGCTATAAAAGAGTGGTAAAGCAGGTAGAGCAATAGGTGGAATTTTAATGGGTGTTAGGAGTGATTTGTCTGAAAAAGTTATGTTTGTGAATATTAAGTTTTATTAAAGGTAAATGTGGGCACTCATCTGTTTTACTCTTCTGCCTGTATATATAAATTGTAGTTTTTGGGAGCAAAATTTTAATGATATTTGTAATTTTTGTATTGAGAATAGAATGCATGATTGTTTACATATTGGGGATTGTAATGCCAGACTGTCTGATTTACAAATATTACCTGATGACATTAAGACTAAAAATACACATGCTGTAAGGGAATCTAAAGACAAGATATTGAATAGAAAAGGAAATAAACTGTTGGGGATGTGTGAAGATAAAGATTTATGCGTATTGAACGGAAGAACAGCTGATGATCGTGAAGGCGAGTATACGTATGTCAGTACACGGGGCAGTTCACTCATAGATTATTGTTGTGTGCCTTATCCACTTCTCAACTATGTTAATAGTTTAATAATAATAAAAAAAAAAATTCTCTCAAATTTACTCAGATCACATGCCTCTTGAATTGTGTTTAAAATTAGATTTTTGTTTTTGTAATCATTAATTCAGAAAGAATTACTATTATAAATAATTATATAACTATTATAAAAATACTATTATTTAATGTTTGTTTTGTAGCGTAACAATTGACATCAAATTTGTTTAGTTTTGTACAATTACTCATTATTTTTCTTTTTGTATTAAGTGGCAACTCGCCTGACGGTCTATGACCAAGGCTATACATTTGGTTAAATTTTCAATGTAAATCAATAAATAAATAAAATAATGTTTAATAATAATAATAATAATAATAATAATAATACTAGTGATGGGTTTCGTCGGTTTGGGTATCATTTTGATGATTGAGAATTTCCACAGAGTAGGAAAGTGCGTCGTTCTGAGGACAGAGTTGTAAAGCAGTGTGAGGAATAGTATGGCTTTTTTTGGAAGTTCGTTTAAGATGGTTGAGGTTATGAGACCGTAGCCAGGTGATTTTTTAGGTAGTCGGTGAATTTCGTCCATTACGTCTGCAGGTGTAAAGGGTTTTGGTGGTAGGCTGAGTTGGAGGGGGACGTCCAGTCTGTTGTTAACGTCTGCGGCATGTCGCTGGTCTAGTATGTCGGTATGTGGCGAGAATATATTTGTAAGGTAGGTTGCAAATAAGTTGGCTTTCTCTTCATCGGACTTGGTCCAAGAGCCATTATCCTGACGAAGTGGAGATGATATTTGCTTATACTTCAATATTCTTCTAGTAACGGTCCATAGAGATTTATTTTCAGTTGTTAGTTGTTCAGTGAAGTCGGCGTACCTGTCATTGTAATATTTCTGTAACTCTAGTTTTAGTTGTCTGGTTAGTCTGTTCAAAGTTCGTTTGTTTGATGGGTACCTTTGATTTTGCCATTGGTTTCTAGCTCGTCTTTTGGCTGTGATTAGCGTGCGGATGTGAAGTGGTAGATTGTGAGTTGGTAGAGTAGTTGTAGAAGGTAGTATGTAGATTGTAGAATTCCAAATGCTCTGCTGTATTGCCACTGAGAAGTAGTTTACTTTGTCGTCCAGTTGTTGTGGTGTCTTCAGTGAAGTATGTTAGTCAAGTTTTTCTTCTAAGTTGGAACGGAAGAGGGCCCAGTCAATTGGTCCGTTAATCAGAGTGGGTCTATGTGGAATGGGTATAGGTCGCACGTCTATAGTAAGTAAGACAGGACCATGGTCAGATGAGAGATCGTTAATTCCTTGTATTTCTGTGTGGATATTTGTGAGTGAAGAACAGAAAAAAAAGTCAAGCAGATCAGGAAGTTTTCTGAGAGATGTTGGCCAGTAAGTCGGTTGGTTGGGTGAAAGAGTACTGAGTCTATTGGAAGATATAGTATTAGAGAGCGTCATACCTCGAGGATTTCTCACTCTGCTTCCCCATTGAGGATGCTTCGCGTTGTAATCGCCGCCAAAAAGAAATCGAGGTCCTAAGGATTGAAAGAATCGGTGGAATAGAGAACTGGAAAGATTACTGGGTAGAGTGGGAGTTGAATGCCTATTTTTGACTTCCTTTGAGATCAGAGTTACTCCAGCATCAATTTGCATTTGAACATTTGTACAAATATGTCAATAAATAGAGATTCCCCTCTGGCCTCTTTGCTCAGCATGTTTACTTTTAATTTTTCAGTTCTTCTCAAACATCTCTAAATAGAAAGAAACTGTTCTTATCGTTAATAGCTGTACCAAGTTCGTTTCTTGTTCAATATATCTTTCCATTGCCTTCCGTTTGCATTTTCCTTGATTAAGGATTTTCTGTGAAGGCGTTTTCAACATTAAAAAAAAATATATATGGGAACACACACGCTTTTCTCTTCCCTTTTCGAGCTTAAGTTAACAACTTTAGAAGTATTTTAACTTACACCTCACACTTTCCAAAACGAATCTACTCAGAAACTTTTAATATAAATATGAAGTTTGATAAAATTTAAAATGTATTTTCGAGAAAAAAAACTCTGAAAAGTACAAAATCCGATGAGTGAATTAGTACTTCAGGTATTATTAGAATTTTCTTTCAACTCGGATATTTTTATAAAATTTCTGCTATTTTCTCAAAAGTCAGTAATTCTTGACATTGCGTGAAAACAAAAAATTTGGAAAATTGATTTTGGATTGTTCTGGAAAAAAGTAACTTGGTAACATCCTTACCGCTTTCTTACTTTCGTTTCCCCGAACGACTCCTTGAAGGTGTTTATTACTTTATAATCTTGAAGGACATATATGGCTTAATCAAAATTCAGTCGGAAATAAATTCATCGTCAGCTTACAAGTCGAGGAAAGAGAAAGTTTGTTATATCTATTCAGAATGAATCCTTTAGAATCATATTTCCAGCGTAGGTTATATTTCAACCACGTTCTTTTTGGCTAATTTAATAACAATAAGTTACATAAATTTTACGTTATTCATAAGATAATTCATTTATAGAATTACTTTAGAAGGAACTTATTGGGTTAATATTTCTTTTAAAGAGATCAGCTGGATGATGAATAAGATTGGAGCAAGAATGGAGGAGAGTATTCGGGTCGTTTTTAGTAATTAAGAGTGGCTGTACTCATTCTCTAAGAGGGTAGCAATGATCCAGCATCCACGTGCTCTGGTCAGCTGACTAACATACGCACACAGAAGATTGGTTAGAAACGGAAAAACCTTTAATCGGATTACTCGGAGTAGGATTACAGAAAAGTCATTAGTAAAAATCCCTTTATCCACACACTTTATAAACTTTTTCCATTTTCACTAGATACTCTAAGGACTCTTCATTGCGTTGTGTGGAAATTTAAATAAAAAATAAAAACTTATTCCTTGATAGATGCTGATTGTAAAGTGAACATTTTCACTGCGTGAAACCCTATTGATTCCCATATTTTCCTTTATAAATGGTTCTCCTATTTGTAAATATAGAAAGTTCTTTTATCTTTCCAAATGGTTCCTTTGAAGATTTTATTTCAAATTTTTCCTCAGAATATTTCAAATTACTTCAGATATTGAGTAGTTTAATAAGACAATCTAGCAACCATTGCAATCCGCGAGGAAAGAGTAAAGATGTTGGAGTGATTATCAAGGAAGTTTTGTATCTTTAAAGACAGAAAAAGATTTCTCCTGCTGTCTAAACTTAACTCCAACTTACTATCACCTTCTTTAAGTTCGTTTGCGGCGCTATGTAGACGATAGCTGTACTTCCACTTCTAGTGTTGAGGACCACTTCTGTTTTTCTTTTAATGGTGTTTGCAAACAGACTGAAGTGAGGGCAGGGATCATTCTTACCCTAGTAAGTTTATATGCAAGATCCTTTTGACAAATAAATTATCTTCATTCACTCTCTTATATTATATCTCTTTAACAAAAACTTACAGTTTAAAAAGTTAAGTATAAGGGTTGATTAAACGCCAAAAGGTACACAAATCAGCAAGTACCCAACATTTCATTAATACTTCATTGATATTATTTAAGTAATTTTACTGCATTAATTTTCATTAATATTTTTTAGAATTCATTAGATGTCACAGACCCTTATGCTGGCCATTTTCACCTACAAAATATATGTTCAAGTAGCACTGTAGATTGATTGTAGTATCTATTTATCTATAATAATCAAACTATTAATCACAGGTTAAAAAAAAAATCATAAAAAATATGAGGCTAAAAATTCAAAAACTGTTTTTAAAAAATGCTTACACCAACATACATCAATGATTTTGCTTATTTTATTTATTTATTTTTATTTTTAAACAAAAATATATAAGTTCATTCTTCGATTAATGTAATTGTTACTTTATGTAGTAGTCAAACGTTTATAATAATAGGTAATAATTAATCTGGCTTTATCCGCAAATAATATAGTTTTCTTCAATTACATTCTCAATCTAGGTGTTCTTCTAGGTATATATGTAATATAAAATAAATAAAATATGCATAAATAAAATTAGGGGGACTAAATTAAATTACAATTGAGAAATGAATAATTATTGTTGCACAATCTACTTGTTATTAACTGTGTGTTATTTGTGCTCACGAATATTTCGGTAAGACGAATTCAATACTAAAATATTGTTTTAAATCCTCCGAGATTCAAATTTAATCAGTAGCCGACTCTAACTTTGTCTTTTTCTACTTTAACATGCATGTACATAATATGTGACAACTTCAGAATAAAGCATATTAAAGATAAATCAGAAGAATAATTTGGAATACAGTTAAAATAAAGTACCTATTTAATAACGAAGTTATAATATACATTTTATCATAATTATAACAAAAAAATATTATGAATGAACTGGCCAGCATAAGGGTCTGTGACATTTAATGAATTCTAAAAAATATTAATGAAAATTAATGCAGTAAAATTACTTAAATAATATCAATGAAGTATTAATGAAATGTTGGGTACTTGCTGATTTGTGTACCTTTTGGCGTTTAATCAACCCTTATACTTAACTTTTTAAACTGTAAGTTTTTGTTAAAGAGATTTTTGTACCTTTTGGATAGATTTTCCTTTTTGTCTATTTTACAAAGTTACTTATCTGCTTCACAGATTTTTTTAAAATTTAGAATAAGCAATTCTATCATTATAACCTGATAAGGTGTTAAGTCGGAACCATAACTACCATTGGAGAGATCTTTTTAAAGAATGATTATAGTTGCCATCCTCAATAACAACTTTTTTGAGAAAGCGTTTTGAATAAAATAGGAAGGTATTTGTACGTAAATAGCAAAATTAAATTGCGATTTAAGTACTTCCTTTTAAGAGGAGTAAGAAAAATAAACTGCGATTACAGTACTTCTCCCTAAAAGGCTGAGAAGCAAAGATTTTGAATCGAACGACAATTCATTGATGTAAATCGGTTCACTCAGTGATAATTTTATCGATTGCAATACTTCCTCTTAGTAGGTGTAAGAGCATAAAGGCACTTCACACCCACGTAGAGGAGCTTTAACCACTTCTTCGTGCTAAATTTTATCAAAATCGGCATAAGCGATATAGAAATATTGGTAATAATAGTTTTAGAATGGGCCTTATTTGGGTGGGGCGAACTCCCCTCCTTATGAGGCACGGCGTCGAGACTTTTAAAGTTCAAATCTGTACAAAATTTCGATTCGATTGACACTTCATTCATGAAAATCGGTTCACTTGTCGATAATTTGAAACGATTGCTATACTTCCCCTTAACAAGTGTAAGAGCAGATCGTCGCTTTAATGTTACGTAGGGGAGCCTTAACCCTGTCATCCTACCAAATTTTATCAAAATCGGGCTAAGATTTACAGAGTAATTAGTAATAATAATTTTGGAGGGGGCTTTACATAAAGGGGGCTAACTCCTCTCCCATTCAATGTACAGCATCGAGACCCCCAAAAGGCACATCTACATAAAATTCCAAATCGAATGACACCTCATTCATGAAAATCGGTTCACGCGTTTAGGCGCTACGCAGTTTACAAAAAAGGTAACAACAACAAGAACAAGAACAAGAACAAGAACAAGAACAACAACAATTTCTGAAAATGCCGTTTTTGCTCATTTTCGGCAACTTTTTTCTCGAAAACTATTAGATCTGGGTTGTTGCAAAAAAATTACAGTGATAAAGGAGGGTTTGCCCTATATTTTAAAGAAAATTTGGGAATTTTATCTTTTATAGAAAAAGAGAAAAAAATTGTCAAAGTTGGGTGTTTTTCAACGTTACGCTTTTTCGTGCAGTTTTTGACGATCAACCCTTATACAACTGTCCTACCGGACAGTTTTAATAATTGCACTTAAAGTAAAGTAATTGCCCATTTTTTCAGGCGGGCTTTACGTTCAACTACCAATTAGGTGTCGTGGGCAGAGGCGACTAGCAAACATATTTACAGTAATTTCTTTTATTAACCATTAAACAAAATCCAAAGCCTAAGACCGGGAATCGAATCCTGTACCATAAAACATATTAGCTATACAGGTCTCGCCTCTAACCGCTCGGCTACCGTGGCGCCTAATATTTGCATTTATTCAAAAGGGACTGGTTAATCGGTTGGTATAGATTTAGATAGTGAATTTTTATATTATTTTAGGTGATGCTTCTTTAATGGCTAATTAAAACGTTTTGTAGGAGGGCAGGCGTTGGTGGAGTGGTTAGGAGGCGTGGCACAGTAAGTGGAAGATTCCCAGTTTAAATATTGTGAGCAGCGACTTTTTATTTGTTAGAAAAAATGTTAATAGTAAAGTATGTGCATCCGACCACGAGAACCTAACTAATTGGTAGTTGGGCGTTAACCCATTTAAATAAAACAACTGAATGATGAAAATTCTCTTGTATAGAGCACCAATGAGCGTTGTCAAATAATGATTTTCATCAGTTACTAGATGGTCAGAGAAGGTTATAACTCTGTTAATAGTTTGGTTGCGAGTAGCGTTAAGAAAACTACAGTGAGAGATTGTTAGTGAAATAGAGTTTTTAAGCAATCGATTGGACCAGGACCCACGGGATGTGCACTTATGTGAATAGAATTAAGGACTATCTTTACAAGGAGGTTGAGTCACTAGAGAATTCGAAACATTCTTACTCCCCTTTTACTAACTTGTACAAACACAAACACTAAATTCGAAGCAATATGCAGATTTCTATTTTATCTGGCGCCGCCCGATTCAATTCTCTCGATCATACTATTTTGAAATTAGATTTGCACATCATTAGATCTAATATAGTTTTATTTTATTTTCAAATTGTGTGTTACCAGTTATATTCTTTATTTTATTTTCAACCATACTCTTATTGAAATCTTTGTGAAAAATATAACTATTATCATGGATGGTCAGACACAGAAATTGTTTCTAGCGGTCAGTTATTGCCTTGCCCATTTGTTCTTTATTAGGAATAAACCGTCAAGAAGTACCATATGGGAACCCTTATGTGCCAGCTGAACTGCTCTATACCAATCTAGCCGTTTTTTGCACGATGTTCCTCAGAATAGTGTTAAAACGATCCAATTTTTCTATTTCTGAATTTTGACTATAATGGACTATATGCAAACTAGACCACAAAAAACAATAAATAAATGAATTTTGACTCATGAAATCTGCATGAAAATAATCGTAACTTTTTAATTCAAACAATATTTGACTAATTATTACCCTCTTGGATTACTGATCGTGCAGATTTACTATTTTTTGAATTTCACGAAATATGGTTTTTCTTCTTTTTACTAAAATTAATTTTGCTGTGGTTTATACGTGAGATTTTGCCATTATGTGACAAAAAAAATTTTTTGATCGGTACGAATAATTTGTTTGGTGAATAGAAAGAAGAATTAACTATTGAAAGAAGAATTTTAGACGGCAACGACTGGATTCTTTAGAGGTTCAAATTGTTTGGTTGAAACCCAAAATTCGATGCCATAGTTCCATATGGACTTTTTAATACACTTTCAAAAAATTAGTCTTTTGTTGACAAGATAGAGTTTTGATCAGTTGTTCAGTAGTCTTGATTTGTTGGAAGCGACTGTTATGTTCTGTACTTTTAAGTTGGGCATGAGAATTTCTAGTTAGTATTTTGTCGAGAGAAAGCCCAAAGTAGCAGACTAAGTTGACTAGCGCTATTGGAATTAGATTGTAAATAACTGGAAGAAGAGTGATGCGTCTCGATCAGTTTTATGGCTCATTTTGTTGAATAGAGATATGTAAGACTACATTTTGATTTGAGCTACTACTGGGTATTGGAAGTTAGCTAATGACCGGCACAGGTAAAAAGAGTACAGAATATGGGAAGCCCAAGGGCCGCTTTGTAGGACTCAAGCGTCAGCAAGACTAAGGCTGGAAACATAGTGGAGCGACGAGCAAAGCGGCGAAAAGAAACACAAATTAACATAAGGGTCCGCGCATAGTGGGGAGCAAAGCGAAGATAGATCAACGCTACCAAGAGAGAGTAGAGCAACGCGTTGTGACACGATTGATTTCTTCGCTCTCATCGTGCTCAATTTCCTAGGTTAAAATGGATATTGCTGCATTTATTTGAGAAGTTTTTTTTTTAAAGAAACCTCTGTGGGACCAAAAGGATCTTCTACATCACAACCGATTTGTGTTTGATAAGAAATGGGACTGGATTAATGAGGGGTAACATTGAAATTCATCCTTTTCTTGATTAACATGCCTTCAACACGGGTTAGTATGTAGTTAAATGTTGAAATAGACATTCGAAAATACGCATGAAACTTGCCAGGATACTCCCGAAGTATCCTGGAATTCACCAAGTTCATGTCTAGTCAGTTTATATCGTGAACACTCCAGCTCCTGGCTTATAGGCTGCTGTAAATACCAAATTTTCAAGGAACAATTTTCGTATAGAAATAATTCCTCCATCATGTCTCGTCGAAAGGAGGAAACGCGACTAAACTCGTCACTATGTGCATGCGACTCTTTGCTCGCATGCTTGTTGGCCTCTTTGAGTTGAAGCAACTATCATCGGCGGTTTGCCCGCCGCTCCACTATGTTTCCAGCCTAAAGGGAGAAAGCATAGATTCGACTCGCATTCGAAAGTATCCGTAGGTATTACTTTGAAATGAGCAAAAAGGCGGCTGACAGGGTTCCCTTTAGCTTCAGGAAACTTCCAGATCACCACATTCAAGCGAAGGCTTGGAGGAAGTAAATGTAAAGTGAAATTCAAAAATAGAAAACAATTTATCAGAATTACAGTAATTGCAAGGAAGTAGAGGTGGTGTAAGAAGTAACGAGAATGTTTAATAAGAATTTTGTGAAGCGGCTTTCAATTAAATATTGTTTCATAAAAAAAATAAACTTTAATAAAAAAAAAATTGTCTTCCTTAAAAAAGAAAATTCATCTCTAAAAAAATTTTCTTTCGCTACCAAAAAAAGAAAAGTTACTAATTTTAACATCCGCTTTATTACTCAGGCAGGTTATAGCTTTGAAAGAAGCCGTTGGATGGGGATGTGGCAGGTGGCTGGAGGACTTGTCTCTAATATCGTTTCATTTTCTTTGGAAACTTTCCAACGGGAAATTATACTGAACAAGTTTTCATATAACCCACCTTGGCTCTTGTATTTGTCTGTGCTAGCGTTTTTTTTTGTGAGTGTGTAAGTAAATGTGTTTGCCAGTATGCGCATGTCTGTATTTTAAAATTTCGGTACAATTGTTCATCTCATTTTGTGCTACACTTAAACTCTTAATTTTATTATAATAACAATAAAACCTCAGTCGAAATTTTCTTTCAATTCCATGCTCCAACGATAAACGATTATTACTTAAACAATAGTTATTTATTTAACAAGTGTGGAAAGTAGTACTTTTCCTCACGCGAGGCAGGGTTTGCACGCACGAGCGAGCGAAGTGAGGCGAGTGCAAGTGCAAATTGCCGAGTGTGAGGAAAATACTTTACACTAGAGTTAAATATTATATTTTTTCTGCAACCATTAGATTTATTAACTAAAAAAATTAAAAATTTCATTTTTACAGTCTACAAAAAGTAATTTATAAACATTTATTGTTATATTACAATTATTTACATTACTTACGTATTTACATTACTTATTACATTTTCTGCTGTTTCTTTTATTGATGGAGGAGTGTTTTCTAAACAGGAATCACTAGAATCCATTTTAAATTTCTATAAGGTAACACTATAACCTTTTTAACTGTTATAATTAAAAATATCTAATTATTTATTAAAGTATTATTTTTATTTCTATATTCCTTTCAATTTTTATTTTATTTTTTAATATTCGTTTTTTAATTATTTAGTTACGTTAAATAAGCTTATTAAAGTTTTACAGAAAATATTTATGTTAATAACAAAACTTCTTATATCAAGGAAGCACAATAAAGTTTTTCCACTCACTTGTGCGGAAAGTGACACTAATGGGAATTTCCCCCCACTAGTGTGGGAAGTTGGGCATTACACAGCTGATTTTAATTGAGTAATGAGAACTTCCCTACATGGTTGCAGAAAAACTTCTTTTTTTATGAAGCAACATTTTGGCAAAATTAAATATACAGTAAGACATTTATTTGATCCAAAATATTAAAAATTAAATGTGTGGAAGCCGATTAAGTTTATGAAGATGTTTTGCCAGCCAGCTACCATATCTTGAAGAGGCAGTCCCTTTGGTGCGTCGGCTGAAAGAATGTAGTGATTTAATACAAGCAGAATTTAAATTTATAACCTCTTTTGATATGTAAACAGATTAAACAATAATTTATAAACTTCGCTGCCCCTGATGAAACCATTTATTAATCAAGTTTGGATAAAAGAACGGATGCAAAAAGGATTCAGAGATTAGAAATTGCCAAATATTTTAAAATAATATAAAATGCGAGTAATAATACGGAAGTTGGTACAGGATTTTTGGATTTTACCGACGACCTTAATGGTTTTTTCAAGGTGACTAAGACAAAGAAGTGTGAAGCAGCGTGTAGACTAGAAGTTCTCCAGTAAACTCTCTTAAGCTCTACAGTAAACTTAATCCTGTGGCTTCAGTCAAAGATCTGGAACGTCGAATAACTCAAGCCTGCCTAGATATTGACTTTGCCACCATAAGTGTTGCTACAAACAGAGCGTGGGAGTCCAGAGCTTTGGCTTGCATATCCGTTGATAGCGCTCAGTTTGAATAAATTCTTTAAAAAAAAATAAGGTAATTTTGACATCAAACTTGTTTCTCATATTTTAAATTATCATAACTTTTACAAAACCTAACCGATTAAAAAAAAAAAAATTCAGGAGCTCAGATACTATAAAAATATGCAAAAAAAATTTATATTACGTTCCACTTTAAAATAAAAAAAGTTGGATACTGTATCTCGGGATATCGGGGTTTAAAAAAAATGGGTCAATCACTGAAAATAAACTAGACTAATCTAGAAATTGCAAAATATTTCAAAATAATATAAAATGTAAGTAATAACACGGAAGTTGGTATAGGATTTTTGGATTTTACCTAAGACCTTATGGTTTTTTTCCTGATTAAATTACGTGTTTTCTATTTTTTCGAAATTTCCCGCCGTTTAAAAAAAAAGTGGGTGGAGCATATTACTCTGGTCACCCTGTATACTGTATATAAAGTCTATATATTCTTTAGTTAACGATTCTATTTCTTGAAATAAACTATCCGCTTAAGCCTGCTAGTTCTAAAATGCATCAAGCAATCATATTGCCACACTAAACTGGTAAATAAAATATCTCATCCTTCAAAAACTTCATTAACAAAAAAGTAATTATTAGAAATTAAATAAATGATAGAAATGTAATGAAATAAAAATGTTTACGGCACTGGGCATCAACAGAGACGTAATAGCTGAAGGTCACTTACGCACAACTTACGGCAAGAAGAGAAAGGCTCTTAAACCACATTACAGATGAATGAACTGTTTGAGAAATCTAGTCACCAGCAGCTAGTTCCTCAGTTTCAACTTGAAAATGGCCTAGTTTCTTTTTTTTGGGAGGAAGGGCGTATATTTGGGGTGGAATAATATTTAAACAAAATATTTTTATAATTTAAAGAAAGGGAGAAAAGAAAGCGGAAGTTTGAAAAGTTAATAATTTATTTAAAAAGGAGAAATGATGACAACGGAAAGGGCTTTTTAAAAATTCAAATGGATTAGTTGTTGCGGTCAATGTAATATTCAAACCTTATGAACAAACTGGCACTGCTGGGTCGCCTGCTGCAGCGCTCTACTTCCACAGCGCCATCTTTGCAATTTAACCTCAAAAGACTACAATTCCCAGTATTGTTACAAACCAAACTAAAATATTTATTTTTTAATAAAAACTAGCTCCTGTGGAAAATAGGAAACAGATAATTACCATCTATAAACAGCTTTAGGATATCATTATTTATTAATTAAATCTCCTTAACAAAAACTTACAGTTTAAAAAGTTAAGTATAAGGGTTGATTAAACGCCAAAAGGTACACAAATCAGCAAGTACCCAACATTTCATTAATACTTCATTGATATTATTTAAGTAATTTTACCGCATTAATTTTCATTAATATTTTTTAAGAATTTATTAGATGTCACATACCCTTATGCTGGCCATTTTCATCTACAAAATATTTGTTCAAGTAGCACACCATTTAACTTAGATTGACTGTAATATCTATTTATCTATAATAATCAAACTATTAATCACTGGTGAAAAAGAAAATGTTATAAAAAATAAAAAAATATGAGGCTAAAAAATTCATAAACTTTTTTAAAAAATGCTCACACCAACATACATCAATGATTTTATTTATTTATTTTTAAATAAAAATCGTCGGTTTAAGTTCATTCTGCGATTAAAGTAATTGTTATTTTATGAAGTAGTCAAACGTTTATAATAATAGGTAATAATTATCTGGCTTTATCGCAAATAATATAGTTTTCTTCAATTACATTCTCCATCTAGGTGTTCTTCCCACAATGTTGTGTATATGTAATATAAAATAAATAAGATATGCATATTTTTAGGGCAGCTAATTATTCCAGTATTTTACCATAAGTAAAATTAGGGGAACTAAATTAAATTACAATTGAGAAATGAATAAATAATGTTGAATAATCTACTTGTTATTAACTGTGTGTTATTTGTCCTCACGAATATTTCGGTAAGACGAATTCAAGACTGAAATATTGCTTTAAATCCTCCGTGATTCAAATTTAAACAGTGGCCGACTCTAAATTTGTCTTTTTCTAATTTAACATGCATGTATATGTGACAACTTCAGAATCAGAAGAATAATTTGGAATAGAGTTAAAATAAAGTACCTATTTATACGAAGATATAATATACATTTTATCACAATTATAACTATTATGAATGAACTGGCCAGCATAAGGGTATGTGACATCTAATAAATTCTTAAAAAATATTAATGAAAATTAATGCGGTAAAATTACTTAAATAATATCAATGAAGTATTAATGAAATGTTGGGTACTTGCTGATTTGTGTACCTTTTGGCGTTTAATCAACCCCTATACTTAACTTTTTAAACTGTAAGTTTTTGTTAAGGAGATTTTTGTACCTTTTGGACAGATTTTCCTTTTTGTCTATTAGCAAAGTTACATATCTGCTTTACAGATTGGATTTTTTTAAAATTTGGAATAAGCTATTCTATCATTATAACCTGATAAGGTGTTAAATCGGAACCGTAACTACCACTGGAGAGATCTTTTTAAAGAATGGTTATAGTTGCGGTTCCCAAACCATCCTCAATAACAATTTTTTTGAGAAAGCCTTTTTATATAAAATAGGAAGGTATTTGTACGTAAATAGCAAAATTAAACTGCGATTTCAGTACTTCCTTTTAAGAGGAGCAAGAAAAATAAACTGCGATTACAGTACTTCTTTCTAAAAGGCAAAGATTTTGAATCGAACGACAATTCATTGATGTAAATCGGTTCACTCATTGATAATTTTAACGATTGCAGTACTTCCTCTTAGTAGGTGTAAGAGCATGATGGCACTTCACAGCCACGTAGAAGAGCTTTAATCACTTCTTCGTGCTAAATTTTATCAAAATCGGGTTAAGCTTTGTAGAAATATTGGTAATAATAGTTTTAGAAAGGGCCTTATTTGGGTGGGGCAAACTCCCCTCCTTATGAGGCATAGCGTCGAGACTTTTAAAGTACAAATCTGTACAAAATTTCGATTCGATTGACACTCCATTCATGAAAATCGGTTCACGTGTCGATAATTTGAAACGATTGCTATACTTCCCCTTAACAAGTGTAAGAGCAGATCGTCGCTTTATTGTTAGGTAGGGGAGCCCTAACCCTATCATCCTACCAAATTTTATCAAAATAGGGCCAAGATTTACAGAGTAATTAGTAATAATAATTTTGGAGGGGGCCTTACATAAAGGGGGCTAACTCCTCTCCCATTCGATGTACAGGGCCGAGACCCCCAAAAGGCACATGTACATAAAGTTCCGAATCGAATGACACCTCATTCATGAAAATCGGTTCACGCGTTTAGGCGCTACGTTGTTTACAAAAAAGGTAACAACAAGAACAACAACAAGAAGAAGAAGAACAAGAACAAGAACATTTTTTGAAAAAGCCGTTTTTGCTCATTTTCGGCAACTTTTTTCTCGAAACCTATTAGATCTGGGTGGTTGCAAAAAAATTATAGTTATAAAGGAGAATTTGGAGTAAGATTTAAAGAAAATTTGGGAATTTTATCTTTTATAGAAAAATAGAAAAAAATTGTCAAAGTTGGGTGTTTTTCAACGTTACACTTTTTCGTGCAGTTTTTGATGGTCAACCCTTATACAACTGTCCTACCGGACAGTTTTAATAATTATTATTACAGTATAATTTCTTATAAAAGTTATAGTCTATTGCAATTGTATTAAAACTGTCCGGTAGGACAGTTGTATAAGGGTTGACCATCAAAAACTGCACGAAAAAGCGTAACGTTGAAAAACACCCAACTTTGACAATTTTTTTCTCTTTTTCTATAAAAGATAAAATTCCCAAATTTTCTTTAAATCTTACTCCAAACCCTCCTTTATAACTGTAATTTTTTTGCAACCACCCAGATCTAATAGGTTTTGAGAAAAAAGTTGCCGAAAATGAGCAAAAACGGCTTTTTCAAAAAATGTTCTTGTTCTTGTTCTTCTTGTTGTTGTTCTTCTTGTTGTTGTTCTTCTTGTTGTTGTTCTTCTTGTTCTTCTTGTTGTTACCTTTTTTGTAAACAACGTAGCGCCTAAACGCGAGAACCGATTTTCATGAATGAGGTGTCATTCGATTCGGAATTTTATGTAGATGTGCCTTTTGGTGGTCTCGGCGCTGTACATCGAATGGGAGAGGAGTTAGCCCCCTTTATGTAAGGCCCCCTCCAAAATTATTATTACTAATTACTCTGTAAATCTTGTCCCGAATTTGATAAAATTTGGTAGGATGATAGGATTAGGGCTCCCCTACGTAACAATAAAGCGACGATCTGCTCTTACACTTGTTAAGGGGAAGTATAGCAATCATTTCAAATTATCGACATGTGAACCGATTTTCATGAATGGTCATTCGAATCGAAATTTTGTACAGATTTTCACTTTAAAAGTCTCGACGCTTTGCCTCATAAGGAGGGGAGTTTGCCCCACCCAAATAAGGCCCTTTCTAAAACTATTATTACCAATATTTCTACAAAGCTTAGTCCGATTTTGATAAAATTTAGCACGAAGAAATGATTAAAGTTCCTCTACGTGGCTGTGAAGTGCCATCATGCTGTTACACCTACTAAGAGGAAGTACTACAATCGTTAAAATTAACAATGAGTGAACCGATTTACATCAATGAATTGTCGTTCGATTCAAAATCTTTGCGTTTTAGGGAGAAGTACTGTTTTTCTTGCTCCTCTTAAAAGGAAGTACTGAAATCGCAGTTTTATTTTGTTACTTAAGTACAAATACCTTCCTATTTTATTCAAAACGCTTTCTCAAAAAAAATTGTTATTGAGGATGGTTTGGGGACCGCAACTATAATCATTATTTAAAAAGATCTCTCCAGTGGTAGTTAGGTTCCGATTTAACACCTTATCAGGTTATAATGATAGAATTGCTTATCCCAAATTTTAAAAAAATCTGTAAAGCAGATATATAACTTTGCAAAATAGACAAAAAGAAAAATCTATCCAAAAGTTACAAAAATCTCCTTAACAAAAACTTACAGTTTAAAAAGTTAAGTATAAGGGTTGATTAAACGCCAAAAGGTACACAAATCAGCGAGTACCCAACATTTCATTAATACTTCATTAATAGTTAAGTAATTCTACTGCATTAATTTTCATTAATAAGTTATTTTTTAGAATTTATTAGATGTCACAGACCCTTATGCTGGCCACTTCATTTATAATATTTTTTTGTTATAATTATGATAAATCACATATATATATATACGTACATGCATGTTAAAGTAGAAAAAGACAAAGTTAGAGTAGGCTACTGCCTTGAATTCGTCTTACCGAAATATTCGTGAGCACAAATAATACACAGATAATAACAAGTAGATTATTCAACAACAATTATTCATTTCTCAATTGTAATTTAATTTAGTCCCCCTAATTTTACTTATAGTAAAATCCTGGAATAATTAGCTGTCCTAAAAATATGCATATCTTATTTACTTTATATTACATATATACAACATTGTGGTATGAATACCTAGATTGAGAATGTAATTGAAGAAAACTATATTATTTGCGATAAAGCCAGATAATTATTACCTATTATTATAAACGTTTGACTACTTCATACAATAACAATTACTTTAATCGAAGAATGAACTTAAACCGACGATTTTTATTTAAAAATAAAAATAAATAAATAAAATAAAATCATTAATGTAAGTTTTTTATAAAAAAAAGTTTTGAATTTTTTAGCCTCATATTTTTTTTTCTTTTTAACCTGTAATTAATAGTTTGATTATTATAAATAACTAGATATTACAGTCAATCTACAGTGCTACTTGAACATATATTTTGTAGACGAAAATGGCCAGCATAAGGGTCTGTGACATCTAATAAATTCTAAAAAATAACTTATTAATGAAAATTAATGCAGTAGAATTACTTAACTATTAATGAAGTATTAATGAAATGTTGGGTACTCGCTGATTTGTGTACCTTTTGGCGTTTAATCAACCCTTATACTTAACTTTTTAAACTGTAAGTTTTTGTTAAGGAGTAAAATTATCGTATTTGAATGTTTTATGAAATGCCTGTTTTAAAATGCGATGAAGATGAGAGATTTATAGCGCATGCTCTGATTGCAGGTGCATTTAGTGTATGATTGCAAGACTAAATAGGTGTGTATGTTTGTATGTGCTATTTATGTGAACAGAATTTGACAAAAAGAAAAGTTGCTGAGAAATCTAACTCCGAAATCGCTTAGGTTCTCGTTCATCCCGAACCTAAGATTTAGGCCGAGAACCTGTATCTGAATACAGGACTGCTGAACTGATTTTTTTTTTTGCGATTTTCTGATGAATGCAATGATTTTCTGATAGATCCAATGATTTTTATGATAGATCCAATGATTTTCTGATAGATCCAATGATTTTCTGATGGATCTAATGATTTTCTGCACTCTTCAGCAACTTGAAGGCCAATTGCTTTTATCTGAAAAAAATATTTTGGGTATAAACATACGTGGCCTTTCTCTAAAGAGTGACTCCCAACATTTTGATTTGAAATTTGATTTCTTCCGTTTTCTAAGAAATTTATGGATGTCGTATGTTTAATTTTTAATGGCGTTAGATGTTAAGCACTTTTTAAGACAATTTACATCGTCATAATTTCTACTCTTATTCGGACCAATTAATTAGTTCTGTAGTGCCAATTGAGCTTTTAAATTCATTACAATAGTAACGTAGGTAGTTAAAAAAATCATGCGCACCACTACTACGTTTAATCTGTATACTTCTACCTACACTGTTTCTCTCGTACAAGAATCCAACCGGCTTAGTTCTAGGATTGAATGAGCAGTTCAAGTTAAAGCAAGCTTAATTTAGCCAGGGAACGCAGAATTATTTGGGACCTAGGTGATTGCCTGCTTTTTATCTTGTCGCGCGATTTGGCTTTCATTTTAAGGACTTAATCGACTTTTGAACTCAAAAATTGTTCCTGAACTATTTTATCCAGCACTGTGGACTCAACTACATTTTCAATGATTATTTTAATTTAGGAAAAATCCGAGTCAAAATTAAAAGAATTTTGGAAAAGTAAGAGACTCGAGAATAGAAGATACTGAACAGATAGATTATGATGATAGGCCTATCAATGCATAGCCATTTTGACGATTACTGTCAGAAGCAATACAAGCTCAATGGTTGTCTGAGGTTTCCAGTGTCTGAAGATACTGTCCACATTCAAGAAAATTTATGATTTTTTTCGCCCCTGCCAGCTAATAAAGTTTGTATTGGAACAAGTATCTGTATTTTTCATCAGTTTGTATATATCCTATAGTGGTTAATTTTTTACAGTATCCATGAAGTATGGAGAAGGAATCGTTGCGGTCAGTCATCAGTCAGTTGAGCCTCCATAAGGATGTAGTGCGGTTGCAGAGGTCTACAGGTTAGCTGCCATCATTGGCGTTCAGGTAAGGTCGGATCCTTGTTGTAAAGTTTTTGTTCATATTAAAAAAAATAAATGCCAAGTTAAACAAGCCTAAAAAATTGTGCAAAATTTTTAAAAGAAAAATTCTTTAAAAGACTACCTTATTCATAATTTTGTATGAATTTTATTACTTTAATATTAACGTTTACAAGCTTATTTTTCTTCTGTTACCCTCTGTTTATTAAAAATAAAAAATATCTTGTTAAAAATTGTTATTTGATTAATAAAAGTGTTGAGATAATTAATGCAATAAACAGAAAAATATTTTTAATTTTACAATGTTGCTTCCATCAAAAATATATTTTTAAATAAAAATTCTATTTTTTCAAACAAATTACAACAAAAATAATTAAAAAAAATATATATTATTGGCTTACCTGGGAACGCATGATCCTCTAAAAAGTGCAAAACATTCGGAGAATCGAAGAAGAATTCTTTTGGAACTGTAAGAGAGGAAATTTCGAATTGCCCAAAATCAAATTTAGGAGCTGATTAGAAGAACAAATCTTCTTGATAGAACATTTACCGCATTAACCACTCTTTACTGCTACAGTTGCAAGTGGGTGTTCTTAACCTGGTCTACTGCAGTAAGGTCACTGATTTCCGGTGACGTTTAACCACACTTGAGATTATAAAAAGGGCACTTCTACTCCCTGTGCTGAACATCGTAAACTATTGATTTATCAAACTTGACTTCCTCTTTTCTTGAATGTAGCGAATTTCACTTGATTCCAAAACAAGAATAGAAATATTTGTGAGTTTCGAACTTGGAGCATGGTAGTAAGAGGTAGTCGTTCTACCACTCGCTGATACTGATATTAGGTTCTTCACGGATAGCCAGGCTGCAATTAAAGCTCTGGCCTCTCCTAGTAAGAACCAAATTTTGGTCAAATTCTTTCCATGCTGCTCTCAATTTTTTTGGAGCTTTGAATACTGTTTCGGTTGCTTGGTCCCCTGGTCATTCCGGGATTCCGGATAACGTACTTGATGATGAAACAGCAAAGGAAGGAGCTGCGTTGACAACAATGACTCCTCAGCCCATTATCTCTGTATCCTATCGACGTTGTAGAACAGAGGTGGAGCAGTGGATTTTGAAAGAACATCGGAAACGGTGGAGATCCCGAACTGACTGCCGCCAGGCTAAGGAAATCCTTGGCCGGTCAAGAACGGCTATAGTTGGTTTTAGCAGGTCCCGTATCCGCCAGTTGGTTCAGGTGTTGAGTGGACATGCGAATTTAGCGTATCATCTTTTCAAATGCGGCCTTACCCAGTCGCCAATTTGCGCTGGCTGTGGTGAATCCAATGAGACTGTGCGGCACTTTCTGGAGGTGTGTCCAGTTTATTCTAAAACAAGATTTCTCGTCTTCGGTAGGGTAAATGTTTCCCTACCGGAGATTGTGGCATCTGGTAATCTTAACGAACTTTCTAGGTTTATTCAGTGCACTGGGCGATTGAGTCGCCATGCTCCCTTGTGTTCTGTTGCTACTTTATCAGTTTATTGTATTGGCATCTGGCAACTTTCAGCCGGATTTGTTTTTAAACCCCGGTATCTCTTATGAGATGAGGGGTGGGCGAGGAACAATGGGCATTTTGGATTGCCTGCGTTCCTTCCCCTTTTTGGTGGAACCGCCCTTTGGTACAATCTACAATCTACAAGAGGAAGTCGTGACAGATTTGTTATTTTAGTGCGTATTAGAGAATTTTTCGGCTAAATAAAACTTGATTTGATTTTTTAATTAAAAAATAAAAATAAAGTTTAATCTTTAGAACGTTCCTCTGTTCAATAGTTACGAAAATAATGTTTACATTTTTAAACAATGTCAGATAGGGAGTGGCCACCAAAATAATCATCAATCAAAAAGGCCATTGATAGAAAAACGTCAAGAAACACTGTCTTAAACAATAAAACAGTTTTTATAGAAATCTATTGAATGACAATTTGAGATGAAGGAAAAGTACTCACAAAACGCCACGGTAGCTGAGCGGGTTAAGAGGCGAGACCTGCAAAGCATTGTGGTACTGGGTTTGATTCCTGGTCTTGGCCTTGGATTTTATTTAATGGTTAAATGAGAAATTGTAAAGTACGTTTGCTAGTCGCCTCCGTCCACGACACCTAGTAAATGGTAGTTGGACGTTAAGCCCCGCCTGAAAAAATAGGCGATTACTTTACTTTACTTTTTACTCACACAACCTTGGGCTACCGGAAAATTATTTTTCCAAAATGTAATACTCCAGCTTTTCCAGATGATCGGTCATTAGCCCAACTCTTTTTAATTTATTGATCAACGATGTGGTTGCTGTCTTAGAGAACACCCCGGGAATCCAGGCCTATGATTTGGTGATTTGGGCCTCTAGCAGCAATATTCATGCCCTTGAAGCGACCCTTAATGATGCCCTGAGTACTTTAAAGAAATGGGCTGAGGATAATGAGATGATGGTTAACCCTGAAAAGTCAGAATTCCAGTTATTTACCCTCTCAACTAAGCAGCACTCTTTGTCACTCAATTATAACGCACATCCACTGCCGAGATCTACCTGTACCACATATTTGGGAGTATTTCTTGATACAAAGCTGTTGTGGACAAAACACATAAACCAGCAAAAAACTAAAGGCGAAAAAAAATTAGGCTTACTCAGGAGATTGGCTGGTACGACTTGGGGTGCTACGCAGGATGTTCTGACACAGGCGTACACATCCTATGTACGACCAGTGAATATGGAGGAGAATTAACTATCACGGCCTCTGAGGCTAGCTTGAAACAAATAGAAAGGACTCAGAATCATGCGTTGAGGCTTATTACCCGTGGACGCCGTTCCACCCCTATAGCGGCAATGCAAATCCAGACTGGCGTGCTCCCGTTGTCTGTGAGAAGAGAGGAAGCTGCCATTGATCTTTATGAGAGAGTGAAACGTTTGGGAATAGTATACTGGGACGATTACAGGCCGGCCTGTCAGAGATTAAAGACACAGAAATGTTTCACCTTCAAAGCAGAGGAATTAATCACCAGGTCCTGTCTGGACTTCAAAGAAAGGCTTCACTTCCCCAAACAAACAACAAACACCTACTCTCTCTATAGAGCCAAGGGATATCTTCACCTCTTACATATGGTGCGCAAGAATGAAACAACAACATTGGAGCTGAAGGCCGCTGCTCTCGAAACGATACATACTCGTTTCCCAACACCACCCTGGAAGCACGTTTATACTGATGGCTCTGCCTTGGATGCACGTGGGAATGCTGGCGCAGGTGTTTTTACTTCTGACTTCCAGATCGCCGAACCGGTGGGATGTTTTTGTTCTAATTTTGACGGAGAAGTAAAAGCTGTTCTATTAGCACTAAGAACGCTCCAAAATGAGGCAGTAAAGAAAGCAGTTTTGTTCGTTGACTCACAAGCAGCCATTCAGGCTTTAACCAGCTTTGTGAGTAGTGAGTCGTACGATGTTTTAGAAGCACAAATGCTTATAGGAGAACTTTTGTCCTTGGGTTGGGAAATATGCCTGCAGTGGATACCCAGCCATTGTGGTATCCAGGGTAACGAAGAAGCAGACCGTCTTGCAAAAACTGGATCGCTAAAAGATCAACCGCTAGCTCCCCTGGATTACGCGACAACGAAAAGACTCCTACGTCATAAATTTAACTCCGAGGCGATAGAGAGTTTTGAAAGGCAGGCAGAAGGGAAAAAGTAGAGGGTTCTGCTTGAACAGGGAGGACGAATTCCCCATAACCTCCCCAGAAACGAATTAGTTGCCTGTTTCAGACTAGCCACTGGACACGATTACCTGCAGGCTCATCTTGCCCGAATTGGAGTCGTGAACAGCCCTACCTGTGTGTTGTGTGGCGTTGGGAGCATGACTGGCTCTCACCTAGATGAGTGCCAAGCTCTTTTAGACATTCAACAACTGCCAATTAGGCAGACTGATAACTATAAGTATCAATCTATTTTATATTGGACTGCTCGAAGTCGAATGGCTGAACGCCAATCATGACTTGACATTGGGAAAAAAAAAAAAAATAAAAAATAAAGCTTTTCCAGATGAAAAGGCATATTCTTGGCGCAATACAGGCAAATCACATTTTAAACATTACTGAAGAAATAGGGACTTGATAGAAAATTTTGATAATCAATAATGAGTAACAAGCAACGTTTAAATTCACTTTAAAGAAAATAGATTACTGAATTTAAACTTGAAAGGAAAATTTAAATTTTCATCTGGGTAATTTCATTAACAAGAATAATTTATTTAGAAGATTGATTTAGTTTAGGAATCTTTAAACTACGAAGCAAGCTAGGGAACATGTAGAAATTTAGTTCGCAGACTTATAGCGGAAATTATGGAAGTTGCAACTGGAGAACAGGTGAACCTCACTGTATTTCCTCACCCAGTCCTGCTTTCTAACATTTTACTCCAACTGTATCATTTCATTCGGTAATGGTTATTCCCAACAGAACTGCTTATATTCCGCCTTATATTCTCATTTGGGAATAATCTAGGACACTTGCTTTTAATCTCACTTTCATTTATCAAATTGCTTTAATTAAATTTGAATTTGTTCCAAGCTTAAGGATCGTATAGCGATGCCAGCTATATAAATAGTAAGTACTTACTAATACGCAGTTCATATTGATGAAGTGGGTCAAATCAGCTCTTTGGTTCATCCAATGTTGATAGAAGATCCATTCTATTGAAAAGACTATAAAATGAAAAGTTAGAATATTAACATTATGGATCCACAATTAGGTATGTGAAAGGCATTAAATATCTGGGGTCTACATTTGATAAGGATGGCCTCTCAGATAAAGATATAGAATACCGAATTCAAAGTGGGCGAAAAGCCATAAGAATGTTGAATTCCGCATTGTGGAATCCACAAATATCAGTTGGGATGAAAAAGCAAATTTATACGTCCATTGTGGAGAGTATATTGCTGTATGGGAGCGAGACCTGGACTCTCACGAAAAAACAAATGCAAAAGCTCAGAGCTGTCGAAATGGACTTCTGGAGAAGGTCGGCGCAATGCTCACGAGTCATGGAAGTGGACAACGACGTAATAGTCCGGATATACCAAAGGGGTTTAACTTGGTATGGTCACATGCAGAGAATGAGAGACGACGGATGGTCCGAAAGATTTTTAAGGTGGCAACCACCCTTTAATAGAACCAAAGGCCTACCGAGGCGGGACTGGCAGCAGTGCATCCAGGAGGTTATGGCCGGGTGGGGACTGCAGGACAGTGATTGTCAGGATAGAGTGGTTTGGAGGGATAAGATCCGTGCAGGCAACCTTCGGGAGACGCCTGAGTTAAGTAAGAGTAGAGTAAGTGGAATATTAAATACTTACAAAAACGCCATTAAAAAGTGTAGAAGTCCAAAAATTAGTGCGGCTATTCAGTTGTGGTACCCTGAGTGAAACCATGCGTCACTTTGTAGAGGATTCTCGCATCTATACTACAACTAGGTCTTAGAAGAGGTTCCCCTTCCGCAGATTGTGACGTCAGGTAAATCGAGCAAATTCTCCAAATCCCCCATTCAAGACCCTCAGAATCTGAGTCATCATGTCCCCTCGTTTCCACTTTTCTAGTTCCACTACTATCCGGATACTTGCGATTGTCCAGCATACTCTAGATGGATGGTTTCTTATCTGACGCTCCTGTACTGCTTTCATGGCGAGGGATGGCCGGTGAATAATAGGCTGTAAATTGCCCATGTTCCTTCCTTAACGAATGCTGTATTTTGGCGTTCAATCAATCAATTACAAAATATTTCTAGATTTGTTTTTTTTTCAGAAATGTTTGAACGATTTTGTTTAAACTTTGAATACTGTACACTTCTTCTTAATGTCAAATCAGCCATAATGCGTGAAAAATGACGGTTAAATTTCTTGATAATGCACCGCTTTGCAGTAATAACTATTTACTTGATGAATGAGAGAATCTAAATATTTTTTTTTTCTAGGAGCTCCTTACAGCTCACTGTCCGGTGATAGACAGTCTTATCTGTAACGAGAGAATACTGTCCGGAGGCCACTGAAAAAAGCTACGGGAGCCAATAACCTCATATGTTGACGCGCCTTTAAGAAAAAAAGAAACGAACTATTTCCTAAACCCTCAATTGCATAATATCACACAATTTCTATCTTTACGGAATACACGTGCAATTCCTTTCATCCTCGCCATATAACTGCAAATAAAAAAAACTTGAGAAAAGTAATACGCGATTCTTCTGCTTACTGCCAGTTACCAGTTAACTACTGCTGGGCTACGTGAATTAATCACGTAAGGCCATGAGCCTTCACCTACAATCATTGGGAAAGGCTAGATTACAGAATGAATGCCTGTCTAATTCACATGATATTAAACAGAACTACCTTCTGACTTTACAGGACAAGTGAACAGCACTTCTACTATCTCCATTTTTCAGTAATATTTTAAAACATCAGTTCTTCTCACCTGTTCATAACTTATTAACAATGACAACTGTAGCGAATAAAATTCGTTTATTTTCGAAATGTCACATTCATTTTTAATGAACTTACAGTGAGTTCCTAAATATGTTACCCTACAAAACGCATTCTAAAAATAATGATGGAATTTTGCGAATTTAGTTTTTTGTATTTCGTAAAAGATTTAATTGTATGATTTAGATCTGATAATGAGGAGTTTAGCAAGTATAAAGTACTTAATGTTGAATAATGTATTGTAAATTTAATTAATAACCTTTATTATATGAGCACAGTATAAGTGACAGTTGATTATTTTTTAAATACTGCATAATAAAACGAAGTACTGTATTTAGATACAGTCAGCTCTTATAGATTACCTTAGTAAATAACTTTTTATATAAAATTCAATCAACCATTGGTGCGCGAAAGTTAAGAATAGAACATTTTCACAGTTTTTGTCCTTCCACTTTTACGCCTCACTTTTATCTAATAATATTGTATGTGACCTAATTTTTAACGTTACATTCTCCTGTAGCTTACCTCTGTTGCTGAAGGATTTTTTTTTTTTTGCCTTGAAATAAAGAACTTGATACATGACCAGGCTGTTAACCAATAATATTAAATTGGTTTTATTATTTTTTTTTAATTTTTCTATGTACACAAATCTAGGAATGTATTAATATTTAGAAATAGTGCTGTCTGCAGTTTACTTTGTGCACTTTTATTAAAACGTAGATTTACTGCATAATTGCATAATACAGGTGTATCATATTACTTTTATAGTTACTGTTTTTTGTATTTATTAATTAATACTTGCAATTTACTATTTTTATTTTCATTTTTAATTAAAAAAATCTTTTAACCATCACGTTTTTATATATTTATAGAGAATTTTTGTAAACTATCATAGTGATCAGAAATATATGTTAGAGTATTCTTTTAATTTATTTGATTTAATGCTAAAGATAATAATTGTTTAAATTGCTTTGGAAACAAATTTGTTTGTTATACTAGTATATACGAATTGGCTAAATTTTAGTACAAATATTACCTTCATTAACAAATATAATAATTAATGTTTCGTAATGAACTATGGAATTAATTAATAGACTTTAATTAACGTTCCAAAGGTCTCGCTTGCAAACAAGTGTTTATAGTTTTACAATTCGAATTTTAATTGGTAATTTCAATAAATATCAATGTAATAACTATATTGTAACGAACTTGACCTGGGCGGAGAAGAAAGGCCTAGATTATTCTAGAGGTTGAACGACCAAAGTCAGTAACAGGCCGCCACTGCATAAACAAAAGGGGCGGTATCTACTTGTGGCAGAAAAGAAAGGCCTAGATTGTTCTAGGGGTTAAGCGACTAAAGCCGGTAACAGGCCACCACTGTGTAGACAAAAGGGCCAGTCTATACCTGAACTAGAAAGGAAAGGGCTAAATTGTTCAAGGAGTTAGTGACCTGTGTAAAAGCCAGCTAAGAGAAAGGCCTCAGTTGGGGTGGTGGCATATGTGTTTCCCAGCCAGTGATTGACAGGTGAGAGTGAGACAGACGGAGTTGGAGAGAGACAGAGAATGGGAGGAGGCGGCTCACAGCTGAGGTGGTGGCGGTATGTGTTTTCCAACCAATGAACGTCAGGAGGGCGTGGAAACTTATGCTCAGAGAGTTGGAGGAGGGCAGTCCCAGTTGGAGGGAGGCACGCAGTTAAAAGGAGGCCGACACAGCTGGAGAAGTCAGTGTTAATCAAGTTTCAAGCAAGTTTTAAGGAGTTATTAGAGTTTATAGTTTTTAATCAAGTTTTTAATCGAGTTTTTAAGAAGAGTTTTGAATCAAGTTTTTAAGCAGTTTTAAGGAGTTCTTAACGAGTGTTAATCAGTTAGTTTTGAGTGAGTCTTTGAGAGACAGTTTTGGGAGACACTTTGGAAGTGATAGTTTTGAGAGAGTCAGTGTTACGGAGTGCTTCAGTGTTAGCCAGTTGGGCAGGTAGTCAGTTCGTGAGTAGAGCTTTGCTAGTGCGGTTGAGTCTAGCGCAATTCGGTGCAGTGTGGACCAGGGGTCAGTCGTGGAACAGTTTTGTGGCGTTACGTAGTGAATAAGTAACAGTAAACTGTTGTGACTGTTGTAAATGGTGACTGTAATGAATAGCGTTAGTTGCTAGTAAATGTTAATGTGAGTAATGTTAACGTGTTAATAAATCAGGTTATTACTTACAACTTTAGCGAGTTTTATTATTTAAACAAACCCACATATTATTAAAATAACTAGTGGCAGGCACTAGTTGTGTAAGTAAAGTTTTTTTAGAAAAACTTTACAATATATATACATAACCAGATTTTAATAGGAGAAATGTTGAACGAATTTCCAAACTTTGCTCGTTCCGAGCACAGACTTTCCTTAAAAGAATAATTTATTGATCAAGGAAAGTTGATTTTCCACGAGAGTACGAGTGGGCGGCAATTGGATGAGTGTGTGCAAACATTTTTATCAACTTGAGTCTAAAAAAATTAACGAAACGCGTCAAAACTGCGAAAGTATAATTTAATTTTTTGCAAATAATTTTTTTTTGTATTGATGTTTATTGTACTATAAGTTTGTATTTTGTTTCTACAAACTGGCACTGATACAATCTTGCAGCTGACTAGTACCTGCAATTGTACTAATTAGGTTTTGAGTAAGTTATATAAGAGGGTCGTTTGAAAAGTCCGTGCAAAAATAAAAACTACTTAATTTTTTGGGGTAAACCTTTTTTATTTTTCAACATAGTCTCCTTTTAGGCTTATACACTTCGTCCAACGCTGCTCTAGTTTGTTGATCCCTTTCGAATAATAGGATTTGTCCAAGTCTGAAAAATAGCCATTCGTTTCTGCAATCACCTCCTCGTTTGAATAAAATCTTTTTCCCGCCAGACATTTCTTCATATTGGGGAACAAATAGTAGTCCGAGGAAGCCAAGTCTGGAGAATAGGGGGGATGTGAAACGAGTTGGAACCCTATTTCCATTAATTTTGCGACCACAACTGCTGAGGTGTGAGCTGGTGCGTTGTCGTGATGGAAAAGGACTTTTTTGTGAGCCAATCGTGGGCGTTTTTCTTGCAGCTCGGTTTTCAAACGGTCCAATAACGATGAATAATATGCACCTGTAATAGTTTTACCCTTTTCCAGATAGTCGATGAGGATTATTCCTTGCGAATCCCAAAAGACAGTCGCCATAATTTTTCCGGCCGAAGGAACGGTCTTCGCCTTTTTTGGCGCAGTTTCCCCCTTGGTAACCCATTGTTCTTTGGTCTCAGGAGTGTAGTGATGTATCCATGTTTCATCCACAGTGACGAAACGACGCTTAAAGTCCTGCGGATTCTTCTGGAACAGCTGCAAACCGTCCTTGCAACACTTCACACGATTTCGTTTTTGGTCAAGCGTGAGCAATCGCGGCACCCATCTTGCGGATAGCTTTGTCATGTCCAAATGTTGATGCAAAATATTATGTACCCGTTCATTCGAGATGCTCACAGCACTAGCAATCTCACGCACCTTCACTCTTCTGTCATCTATCACCATATCATGGATTTTATCAATGATTTCTGGAGTAGTAACCTCAACAGGGCGTCCAGAACGTTCAGCGTCACTTGTGCCCATATGGCCACTCCGAAAATTTTGAAACCACTTATAAACTGTTCTAATCGAAGGTGCAGAGTCACCATAATGTTTATCAAGCTTCTCTTTAGTCTCCTGAGGCGTTTTGCCTTTCATAAAGTAGTGTTTAATCAACACACGAAATTCTTTTTCGTCCATTTTTTGAAAATCACTCGACTTCCTCGATTCAAACGAATGCCGAACACAAAGAAATAGACCGATCTGGCTGGAACTTGGTGTGTATTCTTCTAAGAGATGCTACTAACTAAACATAACCTCGATACGCACCAGTAGTGCTATCTCTCTGACTTTGCACGGACTTTACAAACGACCCTCGTATGAGCTTCAAGCTTGTTTTAAACTATTTAGAGGATTTGAAAAACAAAACCTTTCGGTCATTCTTCGAAAAATTTTTTTGTTCTCTGTTTCTGCCAATTCATTTTAGTTCCACTAATTTTCACGGTCAGTTACGTCCAAAAGATGACGAAAGATGTGCCCATCTTCAGTCATCTAATTAATATTATAATAATTTTTCCGAAATAATGAGTGATTTGCAATTTACTTATGTATTTCTCATCAATTTTTTGTTTTTGTACAAAACTTTTATACACATTTTTTTTCTCAATACATATATGTACTTATTTTTTTGTTAGCCAAAATCTATTGTAATTTTAAGTTAAAGTTTAACAGCATACTTTTCGACAAACCATATAATTCTAGTTGATTGAATTGTTTAACCTTTTACATTTTTGAAGAAGCTACAGTTATTGAGACAAGGCTTTAAATCTTCTTTTTCAATCTGAATCATTTCACCAAAACAATTAAGGAGGAGAAAAATTTGCAGCGACCTTCTGTTAGTTAGCTGAAGGTACTAGAGCACGCTAACTGTTTTGAAAACTATAAGGCAAGTTTTTTACCGCAAAGAAAAAGCGATGGCCGTCAATGAAATTACTTTTCGAGCAGTTTAGTATCAGTACTGTGGTGGCAGACAGTTTTACAAAATATAGATTCTAATTAGAGTACATTTTGCTTTCAACATGCGATAACCGAGGTATTAATTTTTCTCTCTTTTGACAGACAATGACTGGCTTAACAGTAATGTTTGGGGTTTAAAAAATGCGAAATAATAAACACTAATTGAAAATTAAATATAAATTGCCAAAACAAAAGAAGAAATGACATTATTAAAAATGTTGTCAGTGATACAAACTGATAATTCGTACCTTTTAGCATCCAACTCAATGAAAAGGGCTCTTTCATACTATGATCGATTCCTTTCAGAGGCTTGGTGAATGTTCTTTTAACATGAAATCGTCTAGTTAAAACAAATAAAACTACAAAAGCTAGTTAAAGTGGATAACTGTTCTTTTAATATTTCGCGATTCAGTAGTTGATAGAAATTTAATTGCTGGCTGTTATTTTCTAATTACAGTTAATATAATAAAATTATAATGTTATAATTCCTTTATATTAACTTTGTTTTAATTAAAATAATTTAAAATTTAAATTAATTCAAAATTTCAGCAATTATGATTCAATTATTGAAAATTAAAACCTCTTTACCGAAAGTTTTAATAAAATAAGGAAATCCTATCAATTAAACAGCGATACTTCAACAAATCCTCCTTTACATTTAAAAAATACATTAGTCCGAATAACATTTCTATTCATATAGCGTAGTACTTCACTTGCTTTACCAACCATTGTTTTCAAATTATAATTGCCAGTTTTTGCGTACAAATTGGAAAATCAGAAGATAGCACAACTTTTTTCCCCCCATTGGATTGAACTTTAAAATTGGTTTATATTAATGAATTCGATTTCTTTCTCTCACCTCAAAATTATTTACGAACCCACAAAAGTAGGATGATAATCTGAGATTTTTTGGGGGGTTAAAATAAGAGGATTTATTTATTGATTCAAGCGATTTTAATATAAATTTACAAGATTAGTATACTAGTAAATATTTATAATGACACTACCACGTCTTTTTCTGCCCGCAATTCAATCTTCTTGAAAACAATTAGTGCGGTAAAATAGCTAAAAACCACAAAATCTGTTTATGTTAGTGTAGCAATATAATGGGTCTTTAACTGAAAATGTTTTTCCCCCAATCTGAAATTTTAATTAAATTTTAAATGCCTATCGGTAGTGTAACTGCAATGTTCATAATACTTTTAATAAAACGTTAGACTGAAAATTAGCCTTATCATTCTACCAGAGCTGCCTTAAGATGTGTTTTTCTAGAAAAATATTTCAAATAAAAGTGCAAAAAAGTGGAATTAAGCTAACTCGTTGTAGAGAGAAATCACAAAATCTGGAAATCGATTCAATAAAGCGGCTGGTTTCGCCCTAAAGCTTATTCCATGACGTCATGAATCATATATGAGTAACGCACTAATATCTAAAATTTATTGTTTTATAATTTAGGTTATCAGAACAAAATATTTATTTTATTTTATTTATTTATTGCTGAATAGCTATTTGCTTAAGCAATGGAGATGGCAGCCTGTTTACAGAAGTTATATAAGGAATTGAACTGTTCTTTAGAATGTATTGTGAGCAATTGCTCACACCTCGAGTTTGAACAAGAGGCTGGACAATAATATTTAGTGATAAAAAATGATCTAATCGGCGAATAGGTTTGACACTCAAACAAGAAGTGCAGAATGGAATCGCTGCCTAAAGTCTTACAAACTAAACATATATAATTGCTGTCAAAAATGTATGTATGGCCATTAATATAGAGTTTCGCTACTTTTACTCTGCAGAGACGGATCTGAGTTACAATTCTTAATTTAGTTATACTGCAGCCCAGATTTAGATAACATTCAGTATTTCCAAAATTAGAGATTAGTCTGTATAGATCATTGTACTTGCAGTTAATTACATTCTCTACATCTTCGGAAAGAAATTTATTTGTAAGCTTTGTTACTACAGATTTTCTTTCAGTTTTCAGAATATTAGGGTCTTCAGTTAAGAAAATATCAAGGCAATCAATAGAGGCCATTGTTTCTCTTATAAACGATATCCAATCATTAGGATTTTTCTTTTGAACTGATTTACACCTGGACAGAATACTGGTAGTCGCGAAGTGTCCATTTCAAGTAATTATCAGAACAAAATATAATAACAAGTAAAAATATGAAGGGTAAAGCCGTATGTACCCTTCAATGAGCTTTAAATCCAAAATAAAAAAAACATTCTGTACTCCCTCTGAATTTAACTATTCCCTGGGGCACCCTGGCTCTTGGTTAGGACCTTTTATTGCAGTCTTACAGAGTGAATCTTAACAAACAGTATTGTCTTAAGATACAGATAATATGTAATCGTAGGGAAGGGATTAGCTATGAGGTTAGCATACTGGACTCCCACGCGGAGGTCCCGGGTTCGAATCCAGCAGCTGACCCTTAGATTTTCTCTTCCTAGGAGCTTCTTACAGCTCACTGTCCGGTGATGGACAGTGTTGTCTGTAACGAGAGAACACTGTCCGGAGGCCGGCAGTGCACTGGAAAAAGCTCCGGGCGCTAATGACCAGAGCTGTTGATGCACAAAAAAAAAAAAAAAAAAAAAAAATATGTAATCGTCTTTTTGGTTCTTTGGATGCTTTTTTTAACACTACGCTTCCTAATTCTTGGCATAGTGAATGCTGGCTGGAATTCAAAAAGAGAAACAGCAAGCGATTCTTTAATGTATAATAGTAAGTTGAATTAGGAATATTTATTTCTGTAGTTAGTTTAATAATAATTTACTTTAGGATGTATATTACTTTAATTTCTTAAATTTTTTGCAATAATACACAAATGCTTATTTCAATCAGAACATTTTGGAAAAGTCTTTTCTATTTTTAATGTCACAAAAAGCCACATAACTTTGTCCGTGGTTTTATTTTATTTATTAGCGAAAACTAAGTTGGGAAATCAAACCGCTAAACTTTAAACATTTATCCACTTCATTTGCTTCATTTATCTCACAAATCTGTTCTGTTTAATTTGCTTATTTTAAAAGGATTGCCATAACTTAAGATATAAAAAAAATAAAGCTTGTAATCCGTTATATTACGTGCAGTAAAGGTAAATATGTCTTCCTTATTTAAATGAAATTGCTTTAAGGAAAACAAGCTATTATTCTGTTGCTACAAGCAATTTTCGTCTATTGTTTAACTTCCTTTGGAGAGTTAGAGAAACTCAAAGTAAGAATGTTTTAATTGAAGTGAATGAAAGAAGCAGGAGTTTTTCATTGAAGTAACCTGCGCTGGATTTCCTCTTTAACTACCTAAAGGAGCTTTCTCTGCTCTACTAACAACGTCGAATTCTTTTGTCCTAAATGTTTACTTACTTTGTACTTTGGTCTCTCTTTTTTTTTCTCCGTTCTCTGAAGTGAAGGCAAAATATTTTGTTTACTAATTGCCTAATTTCGTTTCAATAAACATTGTTTCAATTAATTTTCTAATCAATAACTTTGTTAAAAGTAAATGCTGTCTTTAAACAAAAAATAAATAAATAAATAAATAAATACAAATCAGTTTAAACATTTTTAATTCCTTGAAATTAAGAAAAGAGAAAAAGATTAATATGAAGTGATATTGAGCGCTGACCATCATCAGCGCTACGTAGTTCTTTCCTACTCCATTTGATGATTTTAAAGAATATATTATATTTTTAACATTCTCTGTTAATCTCTTCGATTGGTCGCAAGAGTTAAGTTTGCACCATCTCATCTCCAATTCTTGTAATTTCCACTTGCTGAACCTGGCAGCCCCAGTAACTGCCGGCAATTGTCTGTGTAATAGATCAAGTTTCCTTACTCAGTATCTGTAACATACTCAAATTCTCTGATTCTCTCAGGCTCTCAAGTCTGACCGGATAATTCTTAATCAGAGTATCACTCACCAAGTCTAATCGAGATAAAAGAACGGGATTTATTTTAATAATTGCTCTCTCTGTATGTTTGCCTGTAAAACGTTTAATCCTCTCACTTTTGCCATTCAGCTTCAAATATGGACTTCGTAACTCCAAAGCAAAGAACTCGCATCTATTTTTCGCTTCGGTAAAGCACCAAAGCATTCTATAATGAGGTTTTGGAGTCCAAAAGGAAGTATCATGTTTTTAAAATCAACTTTCCAGCTTTTAGAATGTTCACAAAAATGGCTCCAACAATTCTCTGTAAATAAAGTGCCACTACAGTTTATTGTTCTCCATCTTTTTTTTTTTTTTTTTAAATTCATTTATTTGCTACCTGTATAAACATAAATATACACCAGGCAAATTGTTAATAGTACAAGTACGGTATAGGATGCGAAAACTGCCCGGCAAAGCCGACGCACACCGCAACCGTAAGGACGCAGGAAGAGAGAAATCAGCCAGTGCTGACACTCTCAGGAATTTTAGTTGTGGAAGTATCATGTTTTTAAAATCAACTTTCCAGCTTTTAGAATGTTCACAAAAATGGCTCCAACAATTCTCTGTAAATAAAGTGCCACTACAGTTTATTGTTCTCCATCTTTTTTTTTTTTTTTAAATTCATTTATTTGCTACCTGTATAAACATAAATATACACCAGGCAAATTGTTAATAGTACAAGTACGGTATAGGATGCGAAAACTGCCCGGCAAAGCCGACGCACACCGCAACCGTAAGGACGCAGGAAGAGAGAAATCAGCCAGTGCTGACACTCTCAGGAATTTTAGTTGTGGAAAGGTCTAGGATAGGAGATCACGAGGCCAACGTCGTTTTAGACGTCGTGGGGGATTATCAGGATGGGATGATGAGGAAAGAGTTTGAGCTGTTGGATTGGGATGGCAGGATAGGCTTTTGTGGAAATTGAGGAATCGTGAATGGATTGTTTTAGTGACAAAAGGAATATTTAGGTCTTTGTGAAGAATGAGGTTAGTGACATAATCAGAAGCATTAACAATACGGCGGAGGACTTTTAATAGGAAGGATTGGATGCGGAAGATATAGCAGGGTTTAGTTGAGCCCCACAGCTCTGATCCGTAAGTCTAGATGGGTTGAAGTAACGTCTTGTAGAGAGTTAGTTTGTTAGGTGTGGTTAGTTTACATAGTCCGTACTTTTGGTTTAGTTGTAATCGTTTGAGTCTCGTGTGTGGATTCCACGTGAGCCTACTGTCCAAGTAGAAACCCAGGTAGCGTACTTCGTTCGAGGTAGGGATGGGATTATTGAGTATGAAGACACTGGGATCCGATGCAGAAAACAGATGTTGATGGGTTTAAGTAGAGTGTTAGAAGTATACAGCATTAATTTACAAAAATATACACTGACAAAATTATCGCCTATTTTTTCAGGCGGGGCTTAACGTCCAACTACCATTTACTAGGTGTCGTGGACGGAGGCGACTAGCAAACATACTTTACTGTAAATTTCTTTTATTAACCATTAAATAAAATCCAAGGTCTAAGACCGGGAATCGAACCCAGTACCACAATACATATTAGCTTCGCAGGTAACCGCTCGGCTACCGTGGCGCCCGACAAAATTAAGTGCTAAGTATCAAATAGGAAAAATGTAAATGTAAAATTTCACTAACTAAAAAATAAATTATTCTTTAAACGGTTCCTATGGTTTTATTAAACATTATAATATAATACATATTATGTTCTTTACAAAAAACTTAAATTAACAACTTTTACTCAAAATGGTTTTCCCCAAAATTCGATTAAATTTGTGAGGTGAATTTTGAGAAAAATAGTAAAAGAAAGTCGTGTGAGTGGTCAGGAAAAATTTATTTATTTTTTAAATTAAACAAAAATCGAGCTTGGGAAAGCTTTAGCTTAATTTGAAAGTTTAGAAAGGCAGAAAAAAAAGCACGGTAGCTCACCTTGCCTAACTATCAGCAGATGGCTTTTATGTCTTTTACATTACCTTTTTTTACATTGTTGTATAAAAAATAATAATTCTGAGACTCGAGGGAAGTTTTTTACAGTCTCGTTCAGTTGCCGACACGCATAAGCACATCTGGACAAAGCCTGGATTCGTGAGTGTAACTGAACTTCCATCTCCTGTTCAGTTAATAACGAAGGATAGACCCAGTAAACCTGGTTAATATCTAACTCTACAACTTGTTATCCTTACATGGTAACGTTCATCCCAGATCGCAAAGTCTTAGAAAAGAAAAGGAGTTACCACAAACTATTAGAGATTCATGGTGACGGATGATTTTCCTGCAATAGTGAAAACCAAATTCCTAGTCGCTTATCTTCTAAAACTTATGATAGTCCGATATAATTGGATTTCATTTACAGCGCCAAACCGTACTGAAGGCTAAAGAGCCGATTGCTCGTACTACCAGCAAGAGAAGAAGAAAGATTTTACCGGAAATGGCATCACACTTCAAATTCTTTACATCTTCCCGTTTAAAAAGAAATTTTGCGCAAGTTTCAAATTTTCTATTCTAAGTTTTTACCAAATTAGTTTCTAGCTTTTCATATTTGATCAAAGTAGCTAATTTTTTTTTTGTTACTAGATCCGTATCTTAGGATCTAGACGCTCAGAGATACGCAACGCACTACCGAACAGTATCGTAGAGAATGAGAAAGAACAAGAATAAAGTTATGTTTTGTGGGTAGTCTTCGCACCGCGAATAATTGCATTTACTGCAGTATTATCTAAGTAAAATTGCAAACAGCAAACCGTGCAGTTTCTTCAAGCTAAAAAAATGTCTCGATCTTAAAATCACTTGAGAAACTAACTAGCCCCATCCTCAAAAAAATCCCTTAATTGAATTTTAAAAAATAAATATATAGTTTGATAGGAAATCTCAAAAACTGAAAAAAAAATTATTTTGTAAAGTGGTATTACCGGATGACTGATTTTGACCAAATCCTTAATGTGACGTCCTCAATAGCGCATAACCGAAATATCAAATTTCATCTTTCTGCAATTTTTCGTATTTGAGTGGCGAACCGACACACTCATAGACCATTTAAAAATACTGTAAAAACTATTTCCTAGGACAGAGGGACCTTGAAGCGGGTAAACTCAAAATAAAAAACCTGACTGTAGCAATCCTTCTTTTAATGAAGTGGGGAACCAAAAACAAATTATAATTGCAAACGGATTCCCACGCGGAGATCCAGGGTTCGAATCCAGCTACTGACTCTTACTGTTTGTCTTCATTTGTTTAATAAACTAGTAGGTATATTATTCATTATTTGTTAGAATAGAAGTTTCTTACAGCTCACTTTCCGGTGATGTATAATGTTGTCTGTAACGAGAGAACACTGCCCGGAGGCCGGCAGTGCACTGAAAAAACCTCCGGGTGCCAGTGACCTCAAATGTTGACGTGCCTTAAATTAATTTAAAAAAAATTGCCAACGTTTTGACAAATGCGATCTTTTCCAATTTAATGAAATGCTTTTTTTTTTTATGAAATATTACAAAGAAACATTTTAATTTTTTCACCTTTTACCAATAACAATAGTGTTCTCTGAAACAACTTCAGTAAGATGTTAACAGCTAAGAAATGAATTTAGAGGTTATGTCACAATTTCATTAAACTAACTGCTTTTTTCAGTGCACTACCAGCCTCCGGATAGAGTTCTCTCATTACAGACAACACGGTCCATCACCGGACAGTGAGCTGTAAGAAGCTCCTAGGAAGAGAATGTCTAAGGAGTCAGCAGCTAGATTCGAACCAGGATCTCAGCGTGATAATCCAATACGCTAAACGCAAAGCTAATCCCTTTCCTGCTACCCTCTATTATTATTTTTTAAAGTTACTTTTTTCGACTTTTGGCTTTATTATTGATTTTTAAGTTACAAAGGAGTTTTAAGAACCAGTTTAAGAAGATTAAGCCCAGTCTTTGATCAATCAAAGTTTAATTTGACAACTGTTGAATTTCCAATCTCAGTTATCAGGATTTTCGATTTCCCGACTCTACAAACTAAAATGAATAATTGAAATCTCATTAGATGATTGATTTTAATAATTTTACGGATAATTCCTCTTTCAGCACGTAACATCTGAGATTATATTATTGTTATTATTTATACTGATAGGATGCAAAGGAATTAGGAATCAGCACTTATGGCGAAAATCGCTGCCTTGGAATTGAATAAAAGGACGAACTTACTTTTAGCATAACGGATCCCACAGCGAACTTTTGGCGTTTATTTCACCATCAAAATTGATAGCTTCTCCTCTGACCAGCATTTTGATCAAATTTTAAGTAGTTTCCCTTCTTGTGACTTAATTAAGTTTTGTATTTCAATATTTAATTACTCAGTTCTAAAACTAAGGTTTTTAATTTATATGTTGTCACTAAATAAACCCTTTGCTGTCACAAAAAGAAATTCTAAAACCCGAAATCTCTGCTTTGGAATCCAGTATTTGCTATCCACTCAGCTATCCCCCTTCTCTTTTAATTATTATATTATTATTCTTCATTTGCTTATTTATTTTGCAACTGAACATAATGTACAATAAGCAAAAAAGATGTAGATGCAGGAAATGGGACTTTAATTATTTGCATTTCTAAAGTGCAATTACTATTAAGTGCAGATTCGTGCTGTATAATGTTTGTTTGTTTTTTTCTCTCTATTTGTGCTACAATCAGTGCTATAAGTAACAATGTTGGTGAACAGAAGGAGTAAAAGAGTTGAAAAATTACCCATTTGAAACAATGATATTAGAAATCAAATTTTAAACTAAATTTCTAACATCAGGAAAATCGGCTGAGTGAAAGTGCCACTTTACCGAAAGTATTTTCCAGTAGTTCCTCAAGATTTCCTTAAGATTTCCTCAAAACAACCGCCTACGATTCCATTTAAACTCCATATTGTGACTAAATTCAACCAACTAATTTAATTACCAATATCTGTTAGTGATAAAGTGGTGCAGACATGCGCAAGTGATTAATTGTAGGAGAATGTTAATTCTAACAAAATGGTAAAGACTCTTAATTGTATACCGACGGTTATTTATGTGAATCGTGTGCTCACAGCTGCACGCAAACAGTCCTTAGTTTACATCGCTTCAGCTTAAATTTTCCTCTATAATTCTTTACCAAGCTAATTACTTTTTAAGACTTGATAGATTAACTTCCTTCATCGATTTTTTTTTTTTTGTTTTTTACTTTTCTAGTTTCTAGTAAGTTTACAAAAAAATACAATTATCATTAAATTATAAACTCTGGATGTGCATTTGAATTAAATTTTAAGGGGAAATCCATAAAAATATGCAAATCTACTGAGTCCGAAGAAGTTTACATTATATTCACAAAGTTTATTTGTTGGTCAAGTTCATATCAACTAAAAATTATGCGTCCGTTAAATAGCTTCCGAGATATGAGTCTCCCAGTTGTAGGGAACCAGGATAACAGTCGCCAGGCATCCGTGATGCCCATCAGTAAGTTACTTTCTTTTTATTTAACATGTATATTCAATGTTTACTATTTTCCTGGGAATATTGAGGAGCAGTCAATAATTATTGAAAAAATAGAAAAATCTAACAACAACGGTCAAATAATAATTCATTTAATGTTCGTAAAATTGTTTGTTGACTTAAGAATCTTTCGTTATTAAGTATCCCAGATTTTAAAGATTAGATTCCAACAGGTTGGGCAGAAAACCTCGCCACCGCGACTCAGAGGGTTGTGGCACAATACTTAGAGCACCTCTTCCTGATCTTTCTGTTGATACACTTAGGAAAGAAGCTTCTATCTAGTGAGGGGCTTCTGGAAAAATGGGGGGATTTGTTCCCCTTGAGAGCAGGACCCTGAACCAAACTAGCACTTCGCATGGACACAATACGGGCAGCCATATTTCACCTTCTTCCTCACAGAACCTACTTAGGTTGTCCTTCACTAGGCCCTTGCGAGGCGTGTGTTTGTTCAATCTACAATGGCCAGTGTCACAGTAAATTTGGGCAAGTAGCTGCTAATAAACTATTTTGCTCGTCTCTCTTTTTGACCTTGAATTCCCCCACTATTTCTGAAATGTTATTCACCATTCTTCGATGGCTGAGGGAACTGAGAAGGCCGTAAAAGGGTTAAGGCCCGATGAAACTGCGCAGGACCCTTCCCGAGCCAAGAGATCCACTACCTCACAGCCACTGAAACCTGCTAGATTATCCAATCGAGAAAGATCTCATTCTGATCCAATTCTCTTCAGGATTTTTCTAAATATCTGTAGAGGAAAATATTTAAGGCAAGGTTTTCTTTGCTGCTAGTATGTTGTAACAGAATAAGTACAGGGTGACTTCACCATGATGTTAGTACAAGTGGAGTGAGCTTTTATAATCAACCTTTTCCTCTTAAATGAGAAATCAATGAGGTGACGTCGACCAAATGAGATGCCATTACGTATTTCAATTTGAATACCGAGGAGGCAAAGAATTTTAATAACTTAGGCCTCCAGAAACACAACACAAAGCAGAGATCAAATTTCACGATTCTTTCCGAAAAGGAAAGAATAAAAAATGAAATTAAATATTTCAGAGTTTTATGAATTCCGCCTACCAATCTATTTACAAAGACCAATATAAATAATATACAGTTACAGTTAACTTCAAAAACAGGTTTGATAAATGATAATGGCAATCGCAATAAAGAGATTCAGCCCTTAATATAGCTTGAAAAGATTATAACAACCTTTTGGCCTTAGGCCAGTGTGCTCAATTTTTCATATTTTCTTTTAATATAATTCTGATTTCCACCTTATAATAATTTGCTTCCTTATTGAGTATTATATTTTTTCTTGTCCCTTGCCTATTTTCTTAAAAAGAAGCTAAAGTTTGGAAAAACGGTTCTTTACGGAATCTTCGCCACTAAGTGAACTATCGTGAAGTTTTATATGAGACAAATAGACAATTCTTTTCGTATCTAAAACGTGTCAACATCTGGGATTGTTTGAGCCCGAAACTTTTTTCAGTACACTTCTGGACTCCGGACAGTTCTCTCGTTACGGACATCAGTTACAGAGCTGTAAGAAGCTCTTAGGAAAAGATCTAAGGATTAGCAGCTGGATTCTTCTTCTTGGATCTTCTGGATCTTCTTTACGCTCGGTGACCTCAGAGTTGGAATCCAGTATTCGCTAATCCCTTCCCTGGTTCCTTATATTATTATTATTACTTATTAAAAAATAAGGCCCAACCATCAGGCAATGTAGTTAATTATTTCAAGTAGATTAAATTGGGATATTAAGGTCATTCTTGACTATTCTAACAGCCTTTTCTGGGTATCTGCAATCCTTGCGAGAGGAAGCCCAATTTCTTCCATCGCCTCCAAGGTAGAATTGGAGACCACAAGTCCGAGGAGACAATAAACGGTACTTTCTTCGCCCGACCAAGGTTGTATAACTGTTTCAGCTCCTCTGCCAGCTCCAGGTACTTCCGAATTTTCTCGGCTCTATTCCTAATTGACTCGGTAAATCTGGCCTATTGTGACTCGCCGTCAGTAATAGTGGGCTCATTCTAATATATCTTCACTCTATCCCCTTCCACCATTTGTGTATAAATTACATAGTAATCTAATTTTAAATAGGTTTTCAAAGTACGGTCGGAAATTGATTAATTTCTGTGCTAAAAGAAAGTTCATATCGCAAAGAATTACTTACCGCTCTCGTAAGTGGTAAAGACTGATTTTCTGCAGATAGCAGGAAAAATAATTATTATAACAGCAATACGTTAGACCAAGTTTGGAATAAATCGCTGACCAGTGTTAAATCTTAGTCAATTTATGAACGATGTTGAAATCTAAAGATGCAAACTGGATGAATAGAAAAGTTCCTTAGCCTGATTAAAGAAGGAGTCTGAGGCTTTCATCTTGATGATACGAGATCAATAAAGTTATGAATCCAGCATTAATTTGTAAGAATGCTCTTATTCAATAAACTTTATTAGCATCTACAATTATGGAAGTCTCTTTGTAGCGTGCTTTGAATATTGAATAGCAATCTCTAAACCTCCTATAGAATTGAGAACAGTAAATAAAACCACATTGTTTAAAAAAAATAAAATAAAATAAATAAATAAAAAATTCATCCGCGATTTGTCCTGCTGTAGAGAATCTAACAACTGATGGTGCACACGCTATGATGGTATTAACAACTGTAAGATTAAACGGGAAATCTGGAAACTAGGAGATTACCTACAGCGAGTAAGCTGCTTTACTATTATAGCCAGAGAAAATTAGTTACTACTGGAAAGAAGGATTCTTCTTTAAATTCCTGTAATCTCTTTGCACAATAGGGTTCCAGTAAACCATATTGTTTCCGGTCCGCTTGTTAGATAAAATTTAACTATTTGTAAATCCTAAAGTGATTATAAAGATATATTTTTGTTTTAATAAAGTATCTTATTTTCTTTTTTTTTTGTCATGAATATTGCTTTCTTTTGCTAAGCGTTGAAAATACTGCGGACATGCCAAATTTTCAATATGGAGACCGGAAAAGTAGTAGCCTCTACAGTGTTAACAAAATATATCAAATACTAACAAATCTCAGGAAGATGAAGCTTTGTATTTCGATTTGGTCTAATCAGAAGAGCTGTCGATAACTTAGAGATCGAACTCTCTCAACTGGAAGAACTAAAAACAAAATCAGGCGCCACAGAAGTCGAGCGGTTTGAGGATAATTTGGTAGTTGGACGCAAAGCCCTACTGAAATAGTAGGCATTATTTTACTTACTTTACAAAATATTTTTTTGTTTCTTTCAGTTTATCACGAAAATGGTTCAGACGTTTTTCTCAAATCTAGATATATTTATTGTACACTGTTAGATTTTACAACCTTGGTTTGGAATATTACCTCAGAAATATTTGATTAAATTCACTCTTATAGAAGAGATTGTAGACTAGCATTTCAATAAAGTGCGGTTTCAGTACATTTTACGCCCTTCTTATATATACTGTAAAGAGCATTAAATTGGGTGCTACAATTCCTATTTCGAATTGGGTTTCCCACTAGTTTTTCCACAGATTTTCCTCAAAATAGTTCTTGTGGATTACTTTGAATTACTTATACTAGTTGCTTACATGTAGAATTACTATTGTTTGGAACAATATTCCAAGAAAATTCTGTTTTAGTGCTGTAATGTGTGGGGACTACGAGGTACTCGTCCCAGTAAAGGGCCGCCTCTTCTTGATGTACGGTCTTATCATTTGTCCTGTTGCGGGTGCTTTGATGAGAAAGCTAATAATAATAATAATAATAATGAGGGAAGGGATTAGCTATGAGGTTAGCATACTGGACTCCCATGCGGAGGTCCCGGGTTCGAATCCAGCAGCTGACCCTTAGATTTTCTCTTCCTAGGAGCTTCTTACAGCTCACTGTCCGGTGATGGACAGTGTTGTCTGTAACGAGAGAACACTGTCCGGAGGCCGGCAGTGCACTGAAAAAAGCTCCGGGCGCTAATAACCTCAGATGTTGATGCGCCAAAAAAAAAAAAAAAAAAAAAAAAAAACTGATAATAATGTCTTTATTAAAAGGTTTTAGATAATTATAAACTTTGTAATACAAATACAAAAGCATAGACAGACATATTCATGGTCCTTAGACCGTCTGAAGAGTCGTCAAACAAAAAAAAATTATAATTAGCAACTCAGGCTTCAAAAAACACTTTATGTAAATAAATAAATAGATAGAAATAGACAGAACAGGGCAGATAGCAATCTGATATAGCAATAAAGTGGAACACAGTTTCTTTGTCTCTCAGATTACAGAGAGAGCACAATTTTTACTTCTTTAGTAAAAGAATAACCATTTAAATACATAAGCTCGCCTCTGGCCTTCACAATCCACCCTATAGACCGCGCATCAAGATCACTGCAAAAAATATTGATATTAGTATTTAAGTGTTTATAGAGGGTATGGTGCTGACTAGTTAACGATTTTAGTCTATAACTGTTAATAATGCTTGTTTTCACCTTATTGAGAATTTCATTTAGTTTAGTTTTGCCATAAAGGTAGTCATCTAGATTAATTTCGTATTCAGTGTTCAATTTACCCCATTCCTTATACCAAAAAAGTTTATTCTCTATAATTCTTTCTGACAGTACAAAGGGATACCTAGAAGCGGGCATGTTAATACACCTTTTTATATGCTTCAAGTGAAGTTTCAGAGTATATACAAAAGTCGGCGATAGATTACATTCTAAATAAATGATGAAATCTGGGGTATTATAGGGCAGACTGAAACACTTTTTAACAAAATATCTAAAGATTATTTCAACATTAGAATACAATTGGTAGCCCCAAATCTGTGCTCCATATGTTACCATTGACCTAGACAGTGCGTTAAAGACTTGAAGCTTGGAAGAGAAGGGGATATTTTTATTTAGTAATAGCTTGCTGACCGCATTTAACGCAAATTTGGCTTTTTCAGCTCTTTCTTTAAAATGCTTCTCTAATGGAAGATTAGAAGATAGTGTCAGACCAAGATATTTGTAGTTATTCACCATTTCAATTTGCTCATTTTTAAAAAAAAACATTTTTCACTTCTAGATGGCCGACCCCCATTTCTAAAAACGAGTACCTTTGATTTATCTAAGTTGATTGCCAAATTCCATTTAACCCAGTAATCTTCCAGAGACCGAATCATTTACTGCAAACGCGATGCTATCTGATGCCAACAAGACGAGATCATCTGCGTATGCTAAAACGTTTATAACAATGCGTCCGATTTGAATACCCCCATCCATACAATTTATGACATCATTTATAAAAAACGAGAATAACAGAGGACTCTATAGGCAGCCCTGTTTGACACCCATCTGCGTTTTAAAGCACTCAGTCTGTCCATTGTAACACCAAATTGAACTGTACGTATCGGAATACAGATTTTTTTTAAGGCCTTAATCATTTTAGTAGATACCCTTAATTCACTGAGTTTGTAAAATAAATCATACCTATCAATACGGTCAAATGCCGCACTTAAATCGACAAAAAAAAGCAAACACTTTACGTCTCTTAGCACTAAGTTTAATTTTTACAAGGCTCATTAGATTGGGGGAAAGCTAATATTCCGAGTGAAAAGAAAATTACTCCATCGAAATTAACAATGAATTTTTTACTCCATTAAATACTTTTCTGCAACTACCATGTGCACCGTTTCACTAAATTTAATACCTAAAATATATCCGGTAAATCCATAATTTGAATAATTTTTTTAGACTAATTCGCTTCAGAGCGGTTCTCAGAGAAGGGTTGAGGTGGGTTTTCCTTTTTCGGGTCTCTTAGAGAAATGTCGTGTTTTTTTTTTTTTTTTATCTTTTTAAACTCCGAGTTGAATTTGTGAGCTAGAACTTTAAGGATATCATTAAGAGAAAATAGTGTGAGGTTTACGCCAGATTTATTTAAAAAAAATCTATTTAAATGGAATATTTGTTCATAAATAATAAATACTTCTATTACTGATACATTATTTAACGTTGTTAAGTTTGTTACGACCTTAGCTTTCCTTCTTTTGGTAAAATTCTGAAGTTGTTTTCCATTTTTCACCAACTTTATGCTTTTTCTAAACGGACTTGTCAAATTTGTTTTGTACTTTGAAACATAAATGAAATTTCCTACCTTAGGTAAGGCTCTTCTTCCTTTCGGCTCAGTATTTTTACTAACATCAACTGAGCAATATGTTTGGACAAGATGGCAGCAAAAGTTTGTGGTAATATGAATGAAGGGGCCGGGGAAACGGTACTGGTTTTTCTCACTACCTTCTGTTCCTTTTTCAGATCTGACTGACTGAAGATCCTCCCTCCACCCTGCAACTACTGCGTTCCATCATCATCTACCACAAAATTATCCGCCACTGTGTGCTGGCTTGAACGGAACACTACTGTAAGCCATTTTTTAGATTGTCTTCCTAAATTTATCATACTCTCTTCATTGCTCACCCTCGACATATAGATTTCTTTTGCAAGGAAGATTTGTATGTTTATCTAACTGGATTAGGTTGAACCCTGCGTAATATTACAAGATGTTTTATCCAAAAATAAACGAACAAAGAGCCGTTTCCATTCAACTCCATTACACTAGATCAGTGTAATAATAAATAATAAATACCATCAGAGCACAGATCGTGCTCCTGTGGCATACAAAAGAGGAACTCTACCGTGGAAGTCCATTTTTTTTTAAATTGCGAACTATTCAGCAATTCACTGTCCAAACATTGTTTCTTTTCAAAAGCGAATTTACTTGAGCTAATTGTACTTATAAAGTATTAACAATGAAATGTGAACGAATGTACGACTGTAAAGTGCATATTACGATACATGCCCTCCTCTATGCATTTTTGTTTCTGGAAAAAATGTAACCTGTGGACTTGGCAATCACCACCATTCTCTGACTTCACAACAAGGCGACTCACTTCTAATTTCACCATCCAACAAACATGCTGAATATTGTGAAAAAGATTCTTCCACAAACCAGTCTCTGATTGTCTCCGGCCGCTTAAAGGCTTGTCTTAAGGCAATAAAATTACATTTAATATTTATTATAATAACAGGCTCCAATTGGTTACAGTTAGCAATATACTTTCCTCTCTAGTACCTCTTCATGTACGGTGTTTCAAACTGTATAACATCATAAAGTGCATTGTAAGTCCAGGTTTAAATAAAATATATAGGTTAGAAGTAGGCATCAGAGTAGCCGAGCGGTTAGAGGCGAGACCTGTAAAGCTAATGTGTACTGGGTTCGATTCCCGGTCTAGGCCTTGGATTTTATTTAATGGTTAATAAAAGAAATTTACAGTAATGTTTGCTAGTAGCCTCCGTCCAAGACACCTTATTGGTAGTTGGACGTAAAGCCCGCCTGAAAAAATAGGCAGTTACTCGTACTTTACTTTATCTTACTTTATAGGTTAGAAGTTTTGGTTAAAACAGTGGATGACAACAAAAATATTTTGGTTTAGTTAAAGAAAAGAAAATGATGATTTTATAAAACATATCCTTAAATTAACAATAGAAAGTGTTAAGGGTGTAGGGTGATCACAAAACTCTGCTGACGTACAATATTAATTATGACCTAGAAAAAAAAAGATGCAATTTGCATTAAAGTGGTACGTGTCTGCTATTATTGGGTGCATCACTTAATTCAAAGGAAGGTCGACAATGTGCGAGAGTAGAGCACGATTTCTGCCCCTGCATCCCCAGAAGGTTTGTAGTTTGCTGGCGAGTATTGTAGGCCGGAGAATGTATGTAAACGCGTAGTTAAAGGGAATAAAGGGTGAGGATGTTATATACAAGGAAGGGCTCTTTGTCCACTGGTAGAACTAAAAGGAGAACCATCTCTACAATTGTCAACTTCCTTTTTTCAAGTGCCGGACAAGAATATAACCTTAATAAAGAGAATTCTTATATTTATTTATTTTTTCTCTCCGTTTACAGTCACTATGAGAAAGGTATCGGGTCAAATCATCTAAATACAGTTTTGAATATAAATAATAAAAAATCTGTTATGAAAATTAACTGGAATTATCCTCCAGAATAGAACACCGAATCTTTTAGTAATATCTATTACCAAATCTCTGCTGCTTTTATCCATACATCACAACAAAATGTGACTTTAAAAAGTAGCGAAATCCAAACTCTCTTCAAATGTTCCATTTAATCTTTCTAGAAAAATAATAAATCTAAAATTATAAATCTACGTGATGAAATATTTACACAAGATATAGAGAAAAGTCAAGGAGCTATTTTGCAAGTGAAGCATCCATTGGGTAAAGAGGCATTTCCTGTAAAGGAATTTTGTTTAAACCGCATTTTAATAACACACCTTTAACAGAAAATGGCACCTTAAAGAGAATCTTCTCAAACCTTTTTTCATGAGTACTACGCTTCAGCCTAAGAGGAGGTTTTGACGAAAGAGTAGGGCGGGATAAGTTGCGGATTATGTAATTATAATAATAGAAAAGTTTGAAGTTGGAATTAGATATAGTCGTATAGGGCAAGGTCAGGAATAAACGGGATTCTTATGGTTTCTCATCAGTGTTGGGTTCAAAAGAGTTTTGAGAGGAGGATTTGGATCCTCTTTAGGTTTGAACTCTTTGCTCTTGTGAACAGTAAAAGTGTGCGTAAGTCCAGAATGGAGCGAGTAGGGCTCAGTAAAGTCTTTTCTTGTTAGTAAGAGTCAGTTTTGAACGTTTCTCGAGTACTTCTGTTGTTCGGTATCTCTAGTTGAGTTCTGAGTCCAGTATGTGGATTCCACGTGTGTCGCTTATCTAAGTAATGCTTTTTTTCTGGATTGACCAATTAAATTTTTGCTATTTTAAGCCACTAAAATGTTTAAAAGTTAAAGAAACGTCCACATCATTACAAGCGATCTTTTGTTGATTTTTTTATAATTGAATAATGTAAATAATTAACCTCTCTTAGTTATTTTTCTTTTCACTTTTAAGAATTATCTCCTTAACAAAAACTTACAGTTTAAAATGTTAAGTATAAGGGTTGATTAAACGCCAAAAGGTATACAAATCAGCAAGCACCCAAAATTTCATTTATTCTTCATTAATATTTAAGTAATTTTACTGCATTAATATTCATTAATATTTTTTAGAATTTATTAGATGTCACAGACCCTTATGCTGGCCATTTTCGTCTACAAAATATATGTTCAAGTAGCACTGTAGATTGACTGTAATATCTAGTTATTTATAATAATCAAACTGTTAATTACAGGTTAAAAAGAAAAACGTTATAAAAAATAAAAAAAAATTATGAGGCTAAAAAATTCAAAACCTTTTTTAAAAAATGCTTACACCAACATACATCAATGATTTTGTTTATTTTATTTATTTATTTTTATTTTTAAATAAAAATGGTCGGTTAAAGTTCATTCTTCGATTAAAGTAATTGTTATTTTATGTAGTAGTCAAACGTTTATAATAATAGGTAATAATTATCTGGCTTTATCGCAAATAATATAGTTTTCTTCAATTATATTCTCAATCTAGGTATTCATCCCAAAATGTTGTATATATGTAATATAAAATAAATAAGATATGCATATTTTTAGGACAGCTTATTATTCCAGTATTTTACTATAAGTAAAATTAGGGGGACTAAATTAAATTACAATTGAGAAACAATAATTGTTGAAAAATCTACTTGTTATAACTGTGTGTTATTTGTGCTCACGAATATTTCGGTAAGACGAATTCAAGACAGTAGCCGACTCTAACTTTGTCTTTTTCTACTTTAACATGCATGTACGTATATGTGATTTATCATAATTATAACAAAAAAATATTATAAATGAACTGGTCAGCATAAGGGTTTGTGACATCTAATAAATTCTAAAAAATATTAATGAATATTAATGCAGTAAAATTACTTAAATATTAATGAAGAATTAATGAAATGTTGGGTGCTTGCTGATTTGTGTACCTTTTGGCGTTTAATCAACCCTTATACTTAACATTTTAAACTGTAAGTTTTTGTTAAGGAGATTTTTGTACCTTTTGGATAGGTTTTCCTTTTTGTCTATTTGCAAAGTTACGTCTGATTTACAGATTTTTTAAAATTTGGAATAAGCTATTCTATCATTATAACCTGATAAGGTGTTAAATCGGAACCGTAACTACCACTGGAGAGATCTTTTTAAAGAATGATTATAGTTGCGGTCCCCAAACCATCCTCAATAACCATTTTTTTGAGAAAGCGTTTTGAATAAAATAGGAAGGTATTTGTACGTAAATAGCAAAATTAAACTGCGATTTCAGTACTTCCTTTTAAGAGGAGCAAGAAAAATAAACTGCGATTACAGTACTTCTCCCTAAAAGGCAAAGATTTTGAATCGAACGACAATTCATTGATGTAAATCGGTTCACTCATTGATAATTTTAACGATTGCAGTACTTCCTCTTAGTAGGTGTAAGAGCATGATGGCACTTCACAGCCACGTAGAGGAGCTTTAACCACTTATTCGAGCTGAATTTTATCAAAATCGGACTAAGCGTTATAGAAATATTGGTAATAATAGTTTTAGAAAGGGCCTTATTTGGGTGGGGCGAACTCCCCTCCTTATAAGGCATAGCATCGAGACTTTTAAAGTACAAATCTGTACAAAATTTCGATTCGAATGACACTTCATTCATGAAAATCGGTTCACGTGTCGATAATTTGAAACGATTGCTATACTTCCCCTTAACAAGTGCAAGAGCAGATCATCGCTTTATTGTTAGGTAGGGGAGCCCTAACCCTATCATCCTACCAAATTTTATCAAAATCGGGCCAAGATTTACAGAGTAATTAGTAATAATAATTTTGAAGAGGGCCTTACATAAAGGGGGCTAACTCCTCTCCCATTCGATGTACAGGGCCGAGACCCCCAAAAGGCACATCTACATAAAATTCCGAATCGAATGACACCTCATTCATGAAAATCGGTTCACGCGTTTAGGCGCTACGTTGTTTACAAAAAAGGTAACAAGAACAACAACAAGAAGAAGAAGAAGAAGAACAAGAACAAGAACATTTTTTGAAAAAGCCGTTTTTGCTCATTTTCGGCAACTTTTTTCTCGAAACCTATTAGATCTGGGTGGTTGCAAAAAAATTACAGTTATAAAGGAGGATTTGCCCTATATTACTTTAACAAAAACTTACAGTTTAAAATGTTAAGTATAAGGGTTGATTAAACGCCAAAAGGTACACAAATCAGCAAGCACCCAACATTTCATTAATTCTTCATTAATATTTAAGTAATTTTACTGCATTAATATTCATTAATATTTTTTAGAATTTATTAGATGTCACAGACCCTTATGCTGGCCATTTTCGTCTACAAAATATTTGTTCAAGTAGCACTGTAGATTGACTGTAATATCTAGTTATTTATAATAATCAAACTATTAATTACAGGTTAAAAAGAAAAACGTTATAAAAAATAAAAAAAAATTATGAGGCTAAAAAATTCAAAACTTTTTTTTATAAAAAAAAATGTAATATGTAATATAAAGTAAATAAGATATGTATATTTTTAGGACAGCTAATTATTCCAGTATTTTACTATAAGTAAAATTAAATTACAATAGAGAAATCAATAATTGTTGTTGAATAATCTACTTGTTATAACTGTGTGTTATTTGTGCTCTCGAATATTTTGGTAAGACGAATTCAAGACAGTAGCCGACTCTAACTTTGTCTTTTTCTACTTTAACATGCATGTACATATGTGTGATTTATCATAATTATAACAAAAAAATATTATAAGTGGCCAGCATAAGGGTCTGTGACATCTAATAAATTCTAAAAAATATTAATGAATATTAATGCAGTAAAATTACTTAAATATTAATGAAGAATTAATGAAATGTTGGGTGCTTGCTGATTTGTGTACCTTTTGGCGTTTAATCAACCCTTATACTTAACATTTTAAACTGTAAGTTTTTGTTAAAGAGATTTTTGTATCTTTTGGATAGATTTTCCTTTTTGTCTATTTTACAAAGTTACATATCTGCTTTACAGATTTTTTTAAATTTGGAATAAGCAATTCTATCATTATAACCTGATAAGATGGTAAGTCGGAACCGTAACTACCACTAGAGAGATCTTTTTAAAGAATGATTATCGTTAAGGTCCCTCAAACCATTCTCAGTAACAACTTTTTTTGAAAAAGCGTTTTGAATAACATAGGAAGGTATTTGTGCGTGAATAACAAAATTAAACTGCGATTTCATTACTTCCTTTTAAGAGGAGTAAAAAAAATAAACTGCGATTGCAGAACTTCTAGGCAAAGAGGCAAAGATTTTTTAATCGAACGACAATTCATTGATTTAAATCGGTTCACTCATTGATAATTTAAACGATTGCAGTACTTCCTCTTAGTAGGTGCAAGAGCATCAGCAATGTAGAGGAGCTTTAACCACTTATTCGAGCTGAATTTTATCAAAATCGGACTAAGCGTTATAGAAATATTGGTAATAATAATTTTAGAAAGGGCCTTATTTGGGTGGGGCAAACTCCCCTCCTTATGAGGCACGGCGTCGAGACTTTTAAAGTACAAATCTGTACAAAATTTCGATTCGAATGACATTTCATTCATGAAAATCGGTTCACGTGTCGATAATTTGAAACGATTCCTATATTTCCCCTTAACAAGTGTAAGAGCTGATAGCCGCTTTAATGTTACGTAGGGGAGCCCTAACCCTATCATCCTACCAAATTTTATCAAAATCGGGCCAAGATTTACAGAGTAATTAGTAATAATAATTTTGAAGGGGGCCTTACATAAAGGGAGCTAACTCCTCTCCCATTCGATGTACAGGGTCGAGACCCCCAAAAGGCACATCTACATAAAATTCCGAATCGAATGACACCTCATTCATGAAAATCGGTTCACGCGTTTAGGCGCTACGTTGTTTACAAAAAAGGTAACAAGAACAACAACAAGAAGAAGAAGAAGAACAAGAACAAGAACATTTTTTGAAAAAGCCGTTTTTGCTCATTTTCGGCAACTTTTTTCTCGAAACCTATTAGATCTGGGTGGTTGCAAAAAAATTACAGTTATAAAGGAGGATTTGCCCTATATTACTTTAACAAAAACTTACAGTTTAAAATGTTAAGTATAAGGGTTGATTAAACGCCAAAAGGTACACAAATCAGCAAGCACCCAACATTTCATTAATTCTTCATTAATATTTAAGTAATTTTACTGCATTAATATTCATTAATATTTTTTAGAATTTATTAGATGTCACAGACCCTTATGCTGGCCATTTTCGTCTACAAAATATTTGTTCAAGTAGCACTGTAGATTGACTGTAATATCTAGTTATTTATAATAATCAAACTATTAATTACAGGTTAAAAAGAAAAACGTTATAAAAAATAAAAAAAAATTATGAGGCTAAAAAATTCAAAACTTTTTTTTATAAAAAAAAATGTAATATGTAATATAAAGTAAATAAGATATGTATATTTTTAGGACAGCTAATTATTCCAGTATTTTACTATAAGTAAAATTAAATTACAATAGAGAAATCAATAATTGTTGTTGAATAATCTACTTGTTATAACTGTGTGTTATTTGTGCTCTCGAATATTTTGGTAAGACGAATTCAAGACAGTAGCCGACTCTAACTTTGTCTTTTTCTACTTTAACATGCATGTACATATGTGTGATTTATCATAATTATAACAAAAAAATATTATAAATGAAGTGGCCAGCATAAGGGTCTGTGACATCTAATAAATTCTAAAAAATATTAATGAATATTAATGCAGTAAAATTATTTAAATATTAATGAAGAATTAATGAAATGTTGGGTGCTTGCTGATTTGTGTACCTTTTGGCGTTTAATCAACCCTTATACTTAACATTTTAAACTGTAAGTTTTTGTTAAAGAGATTTTTGTATCTTTTGGATAGATTTTCCTTTTTGTCTATTTTACAAAGTTACATATCTGCTTTACAGATTTTTTTAAATTTGGAATAAGCAATTCTATCATTATAACCTGATAAGATGGTAAGTCGGAACCGTAACTACCACTAGAGAGATCTTTTTAAAGAATGATTATCGTTAAGGTCCCTCAAACCATTCTCAGTAACAACTTTTTTTGAAAAAGCGTTTTGAATAACATAGGAAGGTATTTGTGCGTGAATAACAAAATTAAACTGCGATTTCATTACTTCCCTTTAAGAGGAGTAAAAAAAATAAACTGCGATTGCAGAACTTCTAGGCAAAGAGGCAAAGATTTTTTAATCGAACGACAATTCATTGATTTAAATCGGTTCACTCATTGATAATTTAAACGATTGCAGTACTTCCTCTTAGTAGGTGCAAGAGCATCAGCAATGTAGAGGAGCTTTAACCACTTATTCGAGCTGAATTTTATCAAAATCGGACTAAGCGTTATAGAAATATTGGTAATAATAATTTTAGAAAGGGCCTTATTTGGGTGGGGCAAACTCCCCTCCTTATGAGGCACGGCGTCGAGACTGTTAAAGTGCAAATCTGTACAAAATTTCGATTCGAATGACATTTCATTCATGAAAATCGGTTCACGTGTCGATAATTTGAAACGATTCCTATATTTCCCCTTAACAAGTGTAAGAGCTGATCGCCGCTTTAATGTTACGTAGGGGAGCCCTAACCCTATCATCCTACCAAATTTTATCAAAATCGGGCCAAGATTTACAGAGTAATTAGTAATAATAATTTTGAAGGGGGCCTTACATAAAGGGGGCTAACTCCTCTCCCATTCGATGTACAGGGTCGAGACCCCCAAAAGGCACATCTACATAAAATTCCGAATCGAATGTCACCTCATTCATGAAAATCGGTTCGCGCGTTTAGGCTGTACGTTGTTTACAAAAAAGGGAACAACAACAACAACAACAACAACAACAACAACAACAAGAACAAGAACAAGAACATTTTTTGAAAAAGCCGTTTTTGCTCATTTTCGGCAACTTTTTTCGAAACCTATTAGATCTGGGTTGTTGCAAAAAAATTACAGCTATAAAGGAGGATTTGCCCTATATTACTTTAACAAAAACTTACAGTTTAAAATGTTAAGTATAAGGGTTGATTAAACGCCAAAAGGTACACAAATCAGCAAGCACCCAACATTTCATTAATTCTTCATTAATATTTAAGTAATTTTACTGCATTAATATTCATTAATATTTTTTAGAATTTATTAGATGTCACAGACCCTTATGCTGGCCATTTTCGTCTACAAAATATTTGTTCAAGTAGCACTGTAGATTGACTGTAATATCTAGTTATTTATAATAATCAAACTATTAATTACAGGTTAAAAAGAAAAACGTTATAAAAAATAAAAAAAAATTATGAGGCTAAAAAATTCAAAACTTTTTTTTATAAAAAAAAATGTAATATGTAATATAAAGTAAATAAGATATGTATATTTTTAGGACAGCTAATTATTCCAGTATTTTACTATAAGTAAAATTAAATTACAATAGAGAAATCAATAATTGTTGTTGAATAATCTACTTGTTATAACTGTGTGTTATTTGTGCTCTCGAATATTTTGGTAAGACGAATTCAAGACAGTAGCCGACTCTAACTTTGTCTTTTTCTACTTTAACATGCATGTACATATGTGTGATTTATCATAATTATAACAAAAAAATATTATAAATGAAGTGGCCAGCATAAGGGTCTGTGACATCTAATAAATTCTAAAAAATATTAATGAATATTAATGCAGTAAAATTATTTAAATATTAATGAAGAATTAATGAAATGTTGGGTGCTTGCTGATTTGTGTACCTTTTGGCGTTTAATCAACCCTTATACTTAACATTTTAAACTGTAAGTTTTTGTTAAAGAGATTTTTGTATCTTTTGGATAGATTTTCCTTTTTGTCTATTTTACAAAGTTACATATCTGCTTTACAGATTTTTTTAAATTTGGAATAAGCAATTCTATCATTATAACCTGATAAGATGGTAAGTCGGAACCGTAACTACCACTAGAGAGATCTTTTTAAAGAATGATTATCGTTAAGGTCCCTCAAACCATTCTCAGTAACAACTTTTTTTGAAAAAGCGTTTTGAATAACATAGGAAGGTATTTGTGCGTGAATAACAAAATTAAACTGCGATTTCATTACTTCCCTTTAAGAGGAGTAAAAAAAATAAACTGCGATTGCAGAACTTCTAGGCAAAGAGGCAAAGATTTTTTAATCGAACGACAATTCATTGATTTAAATCGGTTCACTCATTGATAATTTAAACGATTGCAGTACTTCCTCTTAGTAGGTGCAAGAGCATCAGCAATGTAGAGGAGCTTTAACCACTTATTCGAGCTGAATTTTATCAAAATCGGACTAAGCGTTATAGAAATATTGGTAATAATAATTTTAGAAAGGGCCTTATTTGGGTGGGGCAAACTCCCCTCCTTATGAGGCACGGCGTCGAGACTGTTAAAGTGCAAATCTGTACAAAATTTCGATTCGAATGACATTTCATTCATGAAAATCGGTTCACGTGTCGATAATTTGAAACGATTCCTATATTTCCCCTTAACAAGTGTAAGAGCTGATCGCCGCTTTAATGTTACGTAGGGGAGCCCTAACCCTATCATCCTACCAAATTTTATCAAAATCGGGCCAAGATTTACAGAGTAATTAGTAATAATAATTTTGAAGGGGGCCTTACATAAAGGGGGCTAACTCCTCTCCCATTCGATGTACAGGGTCGAGACCCCCAAAAGGCACATCTACATAAAATTCCGAATCGAATGTCACCTCATTCATGAAAATCGGTTCGCGCGTTTAGGCTGTACGTTGTTTACAAAAAAGGGAACAACAACAACAACAACAACAACAACAACAACAACAAGAACAAGAACAAGAACATTTTTTGAAAAAGCCGTTTTTGCTCATTTTCGGCAACTTTTTTCGAAACCTATTAGATCTGGGTTGTTGCAAAAAAATTACAGCTATAAAGGAGGATTTGCCCTATATTACTTTAACAAAAACTTACAGTTTAAAATGTTAAGTATAAGGGTTGATTAAACGCCAAAAGGTACACAAATCAGCAAGCACCCAACATTTCATTAATTCTTCATTAATATTTAAGTAATTTTACTGCATTAATATTCATTAATATTTTTTAGAATTTATTAGATGTCACAGACCCTTATGCTGGCCATTTTCGTCTACAAAATATTTGTTCAAGTAGCACTGTAGATTGACTGTAATATCTAGTTATTTATAATAATCAAACTATTAATTACAGGTTAAAAAGAAAAACGTTATAAAAAATAAAAAAAAATTATGAGGCTAAAAAATTCAAAACTTTTTTTTATAAAAAAAAATGTAATATGTAATATAAAGTAAATAAGATATGTATATTTTTAGGACAGCTAATTATTCCAGTATTTTACTATAAGTAAAATTAAATTACAATAGAGAAATCAATAATTGTTGTTGAATAATCTACTTGTTATAACTGTGTGTTATTTGTGCTCTCGAATATTTTGGTAAGACGAATTCAAGACAGTAGCCGACTCTAACTTTGTCTTTTTCTACTTTAACATGCATGTACATATGTGTGATTTATCATAATTATAACAAAAAAATATTATAAATGAAGTGGCCAGCATAAGGGTCTGTGACATCTAATAAATTCTAAAAAATATTAATGAATATTAATGCAGTAAAATTATTTAAATATTAATGAAGAATTAATGAAATGTTGGGTGCTTGCTGATTTGTGTACCTTTTGGCGTTTAATCAACCCTTATACTTAACATTTTAAACTGTAAGTTTTTGTTAAAGAGATTTTTGTATCTTTTGGATAGATTTTCCTTTTTGTCTATTTTACAAAGTTACATATCTGCTTTACAGATTTTTTTAAATTTGGAATAAGCAATTCTATCATTATAACCTGATAAGATGGTAAGTCGGAACCGTAACTACCACTAGAGAGATCTTTTTAAAGAATGATTATCGTTAAGGTCCCTCAAACCATTCTCAGTAACAACTTTTTTTGAAAAAGCGTTTTGAATAACATAGGAAGGTATTTGTGCGTGAATAACAAAATTAAACTGCGATTTCATTACTTCCTTTTAAGAGGAGTAAAAAAAATAAACTGCGATTGCAGAACTTCTAGGCAAAGAGGCAAAGATTTTTTAATCGAACGACAATTCATTGATTTAAATCGGTTCACTCATTGATAATTTAAACGATTGCAGTACTTCCTCTTAGTAGGTGCAAGAGCATCAGCAATGTAGAGGAGCTTTAACCACTTATTCGAGCTGAATTTTATCAAAATCGGACTAAGCGTTATAGAAATATTGGTAATAATAATTTTAGAAAGGGCCTTATTTGGGTGGGGCAAACTCCCCTCCTTATGAGGCACGGCGTCGAGACTTTTAAAGTGCAAATCTGTACAAAATTTCGATTCGAATGACATTTCATTCATGAAAATCGGTTCACGTGTCGATAATTTGAAACGATTCCTATATTTCCCCTTAACAAGTGTAAGAGCTGATCGCCGCTTTAATGTTACGTAGGGGAGCCCTAACCCTATCATCCTACCAAATTTTATCAAAATCGGGCCAAGATTTACAGAGTAATTAGTAATAATAATTTTGAAGGGGGCCTTACATAAAGGGGGCTAACTCCTCTCCCATTCGATGTACAGGGTCGAGACCCCCAAAAGGCACATCTACATAAAATTCCGAATCGAATGTCACCTCATTCATGAAAATCGGTTCGCGCGTTTAGGCTGTACGTTGTTTACAAAAAAGGTAACAACAACAACAACAACAACAACAAGAACAAGAACAAGAACAAGAACATTTTTTGAAAAAGCCGTTTTTGCTCATTTTCGGCAACTTTTTTCTCGAAACCTATTAGATCTGGGTTGTTGCAAAAAAATTACAGCTGTAAAGGAGGATTTGCCCCATATTTTAAAGAAAATTTGAGAATTTTATCTTTAGTAGAAAAAGAGAAAAAAATTGTCAAAGTTGGGTGTTTTTCAACGTTACGCTTTTTCGTGCACTTTTTGACGATCAACCCTTATACATAATCTCCTTAACAAAAACTTACAGTTTAAAAAGTTAAGTATAAGGGTTGATTAAACGCCAAAAGGTACACAAATCTGCATGTACCCAACATTTCATTCAAGCTTAGTTGATATAATTTAAGTAATTTTGCTGCATTAACTTTTCCTTCACATTTTTTAGAATTTATTAGATGTCACAGACCCTTATGCTGGCCAGTTCGTTCATAATATTATTTGGTTATAATTATGATAAAGTGTATATTGTATCTTCGTTTTTAAATAGGTACTTTATTTTAACTCTATTCCAAATTATTCTTCTGATTTATCTTTAATATGCCCTTTATTCTGAAGTTGTCACATCTTATACATGCATGTTAAAGTAGAAAAAGACAAAGTTAGAGTCGGCTACTGTTTAAATTTGAATCACGGAGGATTTAAAACAATATTTCAGACTTGAATTCGTCTTACCGAAATATTCGTGAGCACAAATAACACACAGTTAATAACAAGTAGATTATTCAACAACAATTATTCATTTCTCAATTGTAATTTAATTTTACTTATAGTAAAATACTGGAATAATTAGCTGTCCTAAAAGTATGCAATACTTATTTATTTTATATTACATAACATATATATAACATTGTGAGAAGAACAGCTACATTGAGAGTGTGATTGAAGAAAACTATATTATTTGCGATAGAGCCAGATAATTATTACCTATTATTATAAACGTTTGACTACTACATAAAATAACAATTACTTTAATCGAAGAATGAACTTAAACCGACGATTTTTATTAAAAATAAAATAATCGAAATCATTGATGTATGTTGGTGTAAGCATTTTTTTAAAAAAGTTTTTAAATTTTGTAGCCTCGTAATTTTTTTTATTTTTTATAACGTTTTCTTTTTAACCTGTAATTAATAGTTTGATTATTATAGATTAATAGATATTAAAGTCAATCTACAGTGCTACTTGAACAAATATTTTGTAGATGAAAATGGCCAGCATAAGGGTCTGTGACATCTAATAAATTCTAAAAAATGTGAAGGAAAAGTTAATGCAGCAAAATTACTTAAATTATATCAACTAAGCTTGAATGAAATGTTGGGTACATGCTGATTTGTGTACCTTTTGGCGTTTAATCAACCCTTATACTTAACTTTTTAAACTGTAAGTTTTTGTTAAGGAGATTTTTGTACCTTTTGGATAGATTTTCATTTTTGTCTATTTTGCTAAGTTACATATCTGCTTTACTGTTTTTTTTAAATTTGGAATAAGCTATTCTATCATTATAACCTGATAAGGTGTTAAGTAGGAACCGTAACTACCACTGGAGAGATCTTTTTAAAGAATGATTATAGTTGCGGTCCCCAAACCATCCTCAACAACAATTTTTTTGAGAAAGCCTTTTTATATAAAATAGGAAGGTATTTGTACGTAAAAAGCAAATTTAAACTGCGATTTCAGACCTTCCTTTTAAGAGGAGTAAGAAAAATAAACGGGCGATTACAGTACTTCTCCCTAAAAGGCAAAGAGGCAAAGATTTTGAATCGAACGACAATTCATTAATGTAAATAGGTTCACCCATTGATAATTTTAACGATTGCAGTACTTCCTCTTAGTAGGTGTAAGAGCATGATGGCACTTGACAGCCATGTAGAGGAGCTTTAATCACTTCTTCGTGCTAAATTTTATCAAAATCGGACAAAGCGTTATAGAAATATTGGTAATAATAGTTTTAGAAACGGCCTTACTTGGGTGGGGCAAACTCCCCTCCCATAGCATAGCGACGAGACTTTTAAAGTGCAAATCTGTACAAAATTTCGATTCGAATGACACTTCATTCATGAAAATCAGTTCACGTGTCGATAATTTGAAACGATTGCTATACTTCCCCTTAACTAGTGTAAGAGCAGATCGTCGCTTTAATGTTACATAGGGGAGCCCTAACCCTATCATCCTACCAAATTTTATCAAAATCGGGCTAAGATTTACAGAGTAATTAGTAATAATAATTTTGAAGGGGGCCTTACATAAAGGGGGCTAACTCCTCTCCCATTCGGTGTACAGCGTCGAGACCCCCAAAAGGCACATCTACATAAAATTCCGAATCGAATGACACCTCATTCATGAAAATCGGTTCACGCGTTTAGGCGCTACGTAGTTTACAAAAAAGGTAACAACAACAACAACAACAACAACAACAACAACAACAACAACAAGAAGAAGAACAAGAACAACAACAATTTCTGAAAATGCCGTTTTTGCTCATTTTCGGCAACTTTTTTCTCGAAATCTATTAGGTCTGGGTGGTTGCCAAAAAATTTCAGTTATAAAGGAGGGTTTGCTCTATATTTTAAAGAAAATTTGGGAATTTTATCTTTTATAGAAAAAGAGAAAAAAATTGTCAAAGTTGGGTGTTTTTTAATTAACATTACGCTTTTTCGTGCACTTTTTGACGATCAACCCTTATACAACTGTCCTACCGGACAGTTTTAATATATTATCTCTTTAACAAAAACTTTCAGTTTAAAATGTTAAGTATAAGGGTTGATTAAACGCCAAAAGGTACACAAATCAGCAGGTAACCAACATTTCATTAATATTTCATTGATATCATTAACCTAATTTTACTGTATTAACTTTTCATTAATATTTTTTAGAATTTATTACGTGTCCCAGACCCTTATGCTGGCCATTTTATTCATAATAATTTTTGTGCTGCGAGAAGGCTCGCTTCATCTAATTTAGATTGATTTTAAAAGGACGTATCTATCTATTAATGCACAGGTTTTTTAATGAAACGCAATTTAAAAAAAAATTATTAAATTAAATTAAATTATTAAAATACTTTTTAAAAAATGCATTCACCGAAATTATTACATCAGTATGAACCTAAAAATCATTGATTTAAGTTCATCCTTTGATTAAATTAGTTGGATACAATTTGCCAAGTACACTTCTTTAAAAATAACAGATAATTAATACTTAACATGGTTTATTAATATTAAATATTATTATAGTTATCTTTAATTACACTTTTAATTTGTTTACTTATATTTGTATATATATTATACTTATATTATAGATATAGATTTAAATATTGATATACTAGGTGCGGGCGTTGGTCTTGTAGTCAAGAGCGTGACAATGTAAGTGGTAGAACCCCAGTAAGACTACTTTTTATTTGTCAGAAAAAATTGTTTTTAGTAAATTATGAGCTTTCGCCCCTGTCCACGTCACCTAATTGGTAGATGGACGTTAAATACCGCCTGAAAAAATAGGCGATTACATTACTTTTCTTATTATACAGTATATACTAACTAAATAAATACAACGTAATTAAGGATATTTTTAAATTAATTTATCCCTAGATGGATTACTCTGAAGGTTATATACATATATGTAAAACAAAATAAAGATATTTATATTTTTCAGATGGCAATTATTATTTAAATAAATAAATAAATAAAAATTATTATTAAAGTGCTTTACTAATTATTTGATAACAAAACGTCTTTGATAAGTACTCAATTAAAGACTACATTCAATTAAAGTTTGCAAATGAATTATAATTACAAGTATTGTTTATTTGTTATTAACTGCATAATTTGTGCTCATATATTCTGCAGTAAGACTAATTCAAGATTCAATTTATTTTAAATCCGTGATTCAGATTTCAGCAGCAATAGACCAACTCCTACTTTCCCTTTTCCATTTGAATGTGAGAGTGTGATGATTATTCAGAATAAAGCGCCTAAAAAGAAAAATCGCAATAATAATTTAGATTACAGTTAAAGTAAAGTGCCTTTTTATAACTAATGATGATATTACTCACCTTTTATTATTATATCAAAAAAATTATTATGAATAAAATGGCCAGCATAAGGGTCTGGGACACGTAATAAATTCTAAAAAATATTAATGAAAAGTTAATACAGTAAAATTAGGTTAATGATATCAATGAAATATTAATGAAATGTTGGTTACCTGCTGATTTGTGTACCTTTTGGCGTTTAATCAACCCTTATACTTAACATTTTAAACTGAAAGTTTTTGTTAAAGAGATTTTTGTACCTTTTGGATAGATTTATTTATAGTTTTATAGAGGGTTGCAAACAATACCATATTTACACAGCATAAACATTTATGAATATATCCTCCCTCTCCTGGCTCTGCGTATAGTTAGCCTTTACATCCTGAAACATAAGTAACTCCGACGGACCCCTCATCCTTTCTCACCTGGGCTTGGGACCGGCTTGGCGGACTTAGTCCGTCAGTTAGTTTAGTCTCACATTTAAAATAAAAGTACAAAAATATGTAAATAAATAATAATATAATTATTTTTAAACAAATCTTTCACAGTGTGGACAATTTTTTTTATTTAATATAATAAATTGTTTCTTTTGAATTAGTTGTGCAAATCTTACAACTGCATCAAACATAAAATTAAATTCAGTTCATAAATAAAAGTTTCCTTCATAATTTAGAAGAAACAACGATCGTAATATTTAAAAAGTTACAAGAAGTTGAGTGCAATTCAATTCCATTATGTAATTAAATTAACTGCTTATAGGGCTGGAACTGTGAAAGGTTCATTTAAAGATAAGTAAAACATCAAAACCATATAATTAAGAATATTGAATTATTAAGTGATGACCTTTTGGCCATTCGGTATAAGAAAACTAATTCAAATGATATATACAAACTTAAAACATGCAATTAAATAAAATACAGAAATTAACTTATAAATATCGTACGATAAGACATAGAATTTGTTTTATTCGCAAATATAAATGTAAATTACAATTGAATAAATTGCGTCATCTTTTTTTTATATTATTATTGTTTGAAATATATTTGGCCTGATTAAATACAATAAATTACAAAATGGGAAATGACATCGAAAATGAAGCAATAATTTCTTTCAAGGCGAGTGATTGACTTGAGACATGGAACCTAAGGTATAGAATCGTACCATCAACTATTCAAGTTATTAAATAAAAACTAAAAACAAAAAATGAACACAGTTATTAGATCTTAAGTGAAATAGTATAAAAACTTAGGTGGGCATAATAAATTTGTTGTCACTTACTATTGTGATAGTATGTGAGGACCAAACAGAGGTATTCATTGCGAAAAACATATTCTATGTAAACAATTTTTTTACTTCAAAAAACAGAAACATGCACAAATAAATTAATAATATCAAATAGAATATTTTCAGTCAGTCCAAATGTCATCTGCTGGCTCTCCAACGGCTAAAATTCGATATAAAAATATTTTAAGTTTTACTAAAAATATAGATTTTTTTTTAAGCACGTTACGTTATTGATTTTAAAAATAAAATATACGCGTCTTTTAAACCCGGATCAAATTTAAAATTATAATTAATAAAGTCGTCATTTAACAAATTCCACGAATTATTTGGACTTTTTACCGCGCAAACGTAGTGGCCAGAATTAAGGTCCGAACCGTAATGGTAAATCACGGACGAAAGTGTGAAATTAAAACCGTCAATATTAATTTTATTTTCATCGAAAGAGTGGATTTCATTTAAAACACGATTTCCTTGATAACGCTTTAGTATAACTATTAGATAATCCGATACCGAGTATAATTTACTACGAATATAAATTTTATTTTCTCCGCATTCTGAACAAGTTATATCCGATAATTTATAGTCGAATAACGAGTGAAAGGTAACCGGCTCGTTATTTTGGAGAACCCCGAATTCTAAAAAGTACATTAACTCAAGATTAATGGGAACGTCATCCCAATAACTATTGCAATTGAAACACTTTCGAACGAATTTTACTGTACAATCAAATAACCTGCAAGGAATGTTATTTTCTGTTTTTAAAGCGGATATTAGAAATATTAGAAATTCTTGCGCGTCTTGTTGAACATTCGCGTTAAAATTTACGTCACTACCGTGAGCAATTAATTCGCGGAGTCTTTTGGTATTAGGTTTTTTGGCACCTCGAGTTATTCCGGATGTTAAAATATTAAATAATTCGAAAGTTACACTCACTTTTTGGTAGTTATCGCGAGTTTTTGGATCCGGAAAAGTTATGTTTATATTATTGACGAGGTTATTCGTTAGGTTAAATTTAACGGTATGTATATTAATCAAACACTGTGCAACGACATTCGCGTAACATGAAACGCCGTCAGAATTCGGTAAGCCAAATATTTCCGTTTTAGAAAAAAGTTCGCGATTAACATTTGATTGGAGAAGGGATTCTTCTTTTGTTAAATTGATGGTGGGGGAAACGCAAATATTATTATTCGCTGTTTGCAAACATGGTGATCGGATCATTTTATTTAAACGACGGTATTCACTTATCGCGTCCATATCTACTTTTATTTTTGCCGAATCGAAATCAATTAAATACAAACCGTTTAAATTAGTGACCCGCGAGAGAGCTACATAGTGCATGCCCGGTGCAAACACTTCTTTTCCTAAACTTGTGAATAAACAATCCAAGGTTAAGCCTTGAGATTTGTGGATGGTTACCGCGTACGAAAGAGTCACCGGAAATTGTTTCCTATGCACGTAAATATTTTTTAACAACAGAAATCGCGCTTTTACCCTTTCTAAAGAAAAGGGTTTGTTATTCACGATAATGATTAAAGAATCTACGACGTTTCCTTTATAAACAAACCGTTCCACTACACCAATTGTTCCGTTTACAATTCCGTTAGCAATATCGATATTTCGTTTAATCATTATTTTCGCGCCAACAAATAAATTTATTGTTTTAGATAAATTAGCAGTGCGGGAGACGTCTTCCGAAATTTTATTAATTAAAAAGTTCAAATCTTTTATTTTTTTATTCGTGAGTTTAAAATTATAATCAATTTCATCGATACTATCTATTGTGACTATTTCTTTCGCGAATTTATCTGAATAAATTTTATTAAAAGTTGTGCACTGAGCTTTAGTCGCGAAGAGACATAACGGATTTCTACCGCAATCGAGTAATACTTTATAATTTTCAATTACATTATTTAAATCATTATTAGGCAAAACACGTGAGTTTAATAGTGCGATGTCTTCTGCGCAGACATTACCCGACCGAATATTGAGCAAAGTGTTTATAAAACCGCTTTTATCATTTTTCTGTCTTACGTTAATTTTTAATTCGTCGTATTCGAACATCGACCAAAGATCAGCAGAACCGATAGACCCGAGTTTGGATTTGCATTCGATGCGAGTTAACTTTTTAAAAACTTGATTACCTTTAACGGGCTGCAATTGTAACAAATCACCGAAAAGTAAAATATTAAAATTACCGAAAGGTTCATTATTTTTAGCAATTTCCGTCAACCGAAGATGAATATAAGCGAAAACGAGACTCGAAACTAAACTAATTTCATCTATTACCAATAATTTCATATCTTTAAGTACGTGTCTAATCGCCCGACAACTTTCAACGTTTAATTTATTATATTCGGCGGTTTGTTGGTGCTCAACCGGGAGCGATAAAAGCCGGTAAATGGTGACGCCATTAACATTATATGCAGCCAGGCCGGTCGGAGCCGTTATAGCCACTGAAACAGTGTCTTTCTTGGGCGGAAATGTATTGTTAATCCAAACTTTTAACGCTTTTAAGAGATACGATTTACCCGTACCGCCTACACCAGAGACGAATAATTTTATTTGACTATTGCATTTATTATTACTTTGGTCGATAAGAGTTTTAGTTATTTTATTAAAAATCCGGCTTTGATCTTCGTTTAAATTAAATTTACTATCGCGATCGTCAATACTAGTATACATCGCCGCGCAAACTTCCAACATCGCCACGTCTGCATCCTGCACTTCTCGGATAATATTATCCTCTTCTAAATTAATGAAATTCTCTTCTTTGAATTCCGCAATTTTACTCTGAAGTTCTTTGATTCCTTCTTCAATCATAATTAATTTATCATGATAAGTCATGGCCTGTTTTAATTCCGCGGAATAATGGTCAAACGCTTCTTGGTACGTCCGAAAACCTTTTAAAATATCCGATTCATTACGCCACGGTTTAAAAAGAAGTAAAAGGGAGTGATAATACTTATTGCGGTCTTGTTCTGTATTTAACGTTTTGTAAATGGGGTGTTGAATCACGTAAGGTTTGCCGCGCTTTCTTAAAATAACATTATTTTTTAATTTTATTCGGTTTTCGGCTTCTAATTGATCGCGGGAAAGATCGTGATAACGACAGAAATCGTACAAGTTTAAAGTTTCTAGATTGTCGGGTCGATTCGGATAATAGTCGTTCAGCCATGACTTCAAATATATATCCGTGGAATTAGCCGGCATATTTTTTAGTTCATTATAAGGTTTTAGACATAGTTTTCTATTTTCGCGAAACGTGGTGCTGATATATCGCATATCTTCCGATTTACCGTACAAATGATGCCCGAGTAACCGGTCTATTGTTTCGTATAACCCGATCTGCCGATGCGTTAATTTTTTTAATCCTAAACTCCACAACGCTTTTTTATTCGATTCTTTACATATATCAGCCCATAGATCTTCTAATTCCGTTTTTTCATTTTTAGAAATGTAACTGGTTACGTAAATAACTAATCTCAAATCTCCGTCTTTAACAAATTGCACGTCAACGTTAAACCCGCCGGAAGCTAATAGAAGGACAGGGTTGTAGTCGTTAATGCGAACCTCACTTCTCTGTCTGGGCAAGTCATAAACACGTTTCGGACCGAAACCTTTAACTCTAGACGCGATTGTAGAAATAATGTCATTAATTATCAATTCGTCAGTAACTTTACGCGGAAATCCAAACCGACATTTAGTATACATTTTTTGTTTTACGCGATATTTTCGTTGGCAATACGAGTTACACTTATGCATTTGATATTTCCGGACAAACGAGTGCAAGACAGGTGACTCTAAAGGATCCGGTAACCGAGCACAAATATAAGTGTTAATAAAATCGGCAACCTTTCTAAAGCAATCGTTATTAATTTCCGGACTATCCCGAATCCACAATAACATGTGGTAATGCGGCGCCCCCCTTTCTTGATATTCTACGCGCCAAAAATAATGCTCCACGTAACCTAATACCGGATTTATTTTATCGTTTATTAAAAACTTGAACATATTTCGGATGAGGCGGTGATAATATCTACACACGCTAGTCGGATCTAACGCACATAACTCCCCGGCGGACATTTTCTCCACGTTAGGAACATCATTATTAATTTTAACAATATATTGCAATAATTCGGAATGATCATATTCTGCACATGACAAAGTTACAAAAAAAGTCGGCGCCCCAAAATCGCGTGTCATGGCATTGAGTTCTTGGCGACGACGTTGCCAATACTCCTTAGTACCCCGTAACGAACTAAATAGATTGATTAAATGCTGTTCCAACTGTTCATCGTTTACGGTAACTTTAGTTAAAATATCATTCACCGTGTACGGTTTGTACGCGCGAACGTTTAACAAGTGTGCTATGGCCCCGCCAAGGTATTTAAATTCACTGTCATTTAGCAAATGAAATAAATAACAAGGATCACGCCGAAATCGCCCGTCTTTATTTAATATCCGTGTTTTACGATACTCAGCGTCCGACAGAGGAACATTTCTATTTACATCAAATTTTCCGAACCTGCCTTTAGGAAATAGATGCGGGAATGTTAAATAATCTAAATTTTTATCAAAAACCGACACGTACTCTCCCTTCATTTGCTGCATTTGATACGATTCGATTTCGCTCGATTCAACCGCGCTCATATTTATCGGATGAAGGGAGTGAAAAGTATAAAATCCGGTTTTATAAAAAGTTGCACTATCTACTTTTTTTATGGATGCCCCGGATACATCCTTAAAAGTATATTTATTACCTATATTTTCGTTAATATTCGGTAACAATTTTACATTTAGATTAACGTTCGCGTATAACGGGTTAATTTCTTTTAAAGCGGCAATCGCTTTGTAAATTTTATTCGCGCTCACTAAATCTCGCCATATGACTCGGTTTTGTGTAGGTACGCCATTAACCAGTACAACCACTTCATGATTTTGGGGCAGTTCGTTCGGTAGCAAGTCCACGTTTTTCTGCAAAGGGAGGGGTAAATAAGTGACGCGACCCTTTAACCCTTTAAGTTTTTCACTGACCGCAATTTTCCCTTTTTTCGGCTGGAGACGAACTACACATTGGAACGATTTAACTAATTGGGTCAGCATTGTTTCGAAAATATTCAGCTTACCAACTTCTTCTGGCACTAGATCTACCTCTAAACAGTTATATGCGGCGCGTCCGGGAATACAATTTTGATTTAATTTTTGTGCACAGTATGTACAAATTTTAATATTATCCGAATGAACTTTATCATAATTTTTATTAATATAAATAATTATAGTTTGCCACGATTTATTATCTTTATTTTGAAATTTAATAAAATCTTTTAAATCCTCGTCATAAAATAAGATGTTGCAACATGCGCAAAAATTTTCCGGAAAAGAAGTTACTTTACTTTTTAACGAAGACAAGTTTTTCTTATATTTAGTCAAAATGTTTATTTCATTAGTGTCGCAACTAGTGGAAGGTACATATTTTTTAAATTTATTGGTGTCGATTTTAAGTGTTCTGAGAAACTTTTTTAAATCATTAACGGACCGTAAAATAGATTCGACATTATTCGCTTTATTTATACACGATGTTACACGATTTATTTTGAAAGACAGATTACGCATAGTGTAAATCTGTCTTTTTAAGTTCCTAAACGCGGTGTAATGTACCGATAATTCAGAAAGAATTTGCAAAAGTGTACTGCATTTAAATATACTGTTGTGTGAAGCGCAGTGTACGGTGTGTCCTTTTTTATTAAGATGTCTGTACCTACATGTGTTCGCAAGCTTTTTGATTGACATTTCATTCACATTGCTTTTTACTAATTCAACTAATTTATTTAAAATCGTGCTCATACTTTGGTCTGAAAATTTACAAGTGATACCGCAAGGCCATTCCACAATATTATTATCTTTAGTAATGTACTTTTTAAAATTGTGCCTATTCACGAAAACGGTGTGATTATCAGTGAGCAATATATGTCCGGGAGGAACCACGCTGTAGGAACTTTCGTAGAAATAAGGTTCAGAATGTGTCGTGTGTTTTTGTTTACCTCCGAATACTTTTACGATATTTTTAGACGTTAGTGTTTTAATTTTATTTACTTCGAACTTATTAACGGCCTCATCGACAACGGCTTTTAATTTATTATTTAGATACCTAAAGTAGGATCGGGCAATTCCGGTTAAATGTTTAGAATGTTTTATCAGGTAATAAGTCATTGTGCGATTAATTTTATTCCTTACACGGCGGTGTTTATTGAACTGACGATTCCGTTTTAAAGATAAACACAATTTATTTATTAGCGCGCATTCATCTCGAAATGTACAAATCTTTTTTCGAGTTTGAATCCGTTTCTTTAATAAAGATGCGAATGACGCCGAGGGTTTATTTACGTTTTGGCGAGTCAAAAAGTACCGAATATTTCTTTTTAAATTTATTACAGCGCGATTCTTTTCATTATACCTTTCTTGTCTTAAGTCAATTTCGTTTCTTTTTTTTTCATTGTACTTTCTTTGTGTTTCAGTTTTCTTTTCACTGTTTGTTCTGTCTTTTTGTTTCTGCTTCCTTGCTATGCCAACTTTATGGGCAACATTATACACTCTTTGCTGGTTTATTTTTTTATCTATATGCTCTCTATCATATTTCCTCTGTTTCTTCTGTATTTTCTCTCTATTAGTTAAATTATACTCTCTCTGTTTCTTCTGTATTTTCTCTCTATTAGTTAAATTATACTCTCTCTGCTTCTTCTGTATTTTCTCTCTATTAGTTAAATCATACTCTCTCTGCTTCTTCTGTATTTTCTCTCTATTAGTTAAATCATACTCTCTCTGTTTCTTCTGTATTTTCTCTCTATTAGTTAAATTATACTCTCTCTGCTTCTTCTGTATTTTCTCTCTATTAGTTAAATCATACTCTCTCTGCTTCTTCTGTATTTTCTCTCTATTAGTTAAATCATACTCTCTCTGCTTCTTCTGTATTTTCTCTCTATTAGTTAAATCATACTCTCTCTGCTTCTTCTGTATTTTCTCTCTATTAGTTAAATTATACTCTCTCTGCTTCTTCTGTATTTTCTCTCTATTAGTTAAATTATACTCTCTCTGCTTCTTCTGTATTTTCTCTCTATTAGTTAAATCATACTCTCTCTGCTTCTTCTGTATTTTCTCTCTATTAGTTAAATCATACTCTCTCTGCTTCTTCTGTATTTTCTCTCTATTAGTTAAATCATACTCTCTCTGCTTCTTCAGTATTTTCTCTCTATGAGATAAATCATACTCTTTCTGTTTCTTTTTTTTATCTTCTGTATGAACAAAATCATATTTCCTCTGTTTCTTCTGTATTTTCTCTCTATTAGTTAGATCATACTCTCTCTGTTTCCTTGCTATTGTTTCTTTGTGTTCCAAATTGTACACTTCCTGTTTTTCTTTTATTTCTATTTTTTTTCTTAAGTTATATTGTCGCTGTTTAGTTACTATTCCCTCGCGATTTTTAACGTAGTACCGCTGTTGCTTAGTTGCGGCGGGGGTCACAATAGTGTATAAACTACAGTTTTCGAGCTCAGCAGTGCTGTCAATTGTCTGTCTAATACCCGATACTAATTTTTTAATTGTTTGCTTTTTTTTCCGGTGTTTAGAAGGCATATCTATAATATAATTTAAAATCTTTAGTATTTAGAAATAAATAACTAATACTTAATATAAATACTTAACGTAATGTTTCCTTCGACTCTGGAAAAAAAAAATTTAGGTTCGAAAAATGAAGTAAATTTTGTTTTTTGCAATGAAACATAAAACTTTAAAGAGTAATTTTTTTAAATTGGAAATATTTTAATTTGATGTATTAACAAAAAAGAACTTTTAGAACAATAACTGATTATTGAGCAAGGGCGGAAATTTAGTTTATAGTTATCCAAATTCATTAATGTGCTATGGTATTATAAGATAGATTTGCAATTTACCAAAATAAATAAAAAAAAACTAAATAATAAATAAATAAATAAATAAATAAATAAATAAAAATCAATGAAAAACGAAGAAATTCTTCACTAATGCAGCAGAGTAGAGACTTCCGGTTTAGGGATTGTATTGTCTGTGGGCTTTGTCGAACCTGATTGAAATTAGTATCAGTTTAATCACTGATACGAGTATCAGCTTAATACGATTTTCGTTTTGAGATATTTTGACAACACATACAATGCTACATATACAGTATGTGCGCATATATACATTTCCGGTGGAAAGATGAAACGGAAAATTTTTACAAGGGCGCAATACTTGTCTAAGAGGAAGTGAAAAAGTAAAAAAATGTTTTATTTATTTTTTAAACAGGCACTTCCGGTTAAACAATTCTCTTCAAACTAAGAATTTAAGCGGAATATTGAATTCATTTGTTAGGACTTAAGTGGTACCTCCGATCACTAGAATGAAATGATTGTACTTTAGCCTGCCTACCTTCCTTCCTCCACCAGAATCGTTTGAAATTGAATTTTATCGGAAAAATGTTTCAAATAAAAGTAATAGACGTAAATATATGCAAACTATGTGCCGAGAAAATTACAGTAGAAAATTGTTTAGAGAAAATCTTGAAGAAGTGAAAACTGTTCATTAACATGATAATTTGGGTTACAAGTTTATTATCAGACAAAAGTAATGAAGCAAGTTGGTCTTAAAAGCGGGGAGATACGTTCAAAAAATGGATAAAAAAATAAAAATAAATTAGAGTATCTACATCACAACAAGAAGGTTTAAACTTTTAAATTTTTAAACTTTATTTTTCCGATCGAGCAACGAAAGTACTCTAAGCAATATTATTAACTTTTTGATAAAGGAAGTGAATTTTAACAATCAGTCAGAACTAGGATCACTTTTCATCTAGACAGACATCAGCAGTTAAGTACAATTAATCGGACTAAAATCAACCGCCAAATAAGAGTAATTTCTGAATTAAAATGTATTTAACTAAATTATTACAAAAAATGTACTTACCAAATTGAGAAGGATGTATGAAGTCTTCAATAAATAGTTTAATAGCTAATAAAATAGAAAAAATAACAAGCACTTCTTCTACGGATGTCAAAAGACGTTTGAATTAGATTAAATAATTATTTCCACTTTATAGTGCATTCAAAAGATAAAGGAGGGGGAAATCACGCCACTAAGTTAAGTTTAAATAAGTTTAAAGTTTATTAAATTAAAACCATATCATGTTTATTGTTTACTATTCAGGTGGAAAGAGTAAAGTCTAATGGCATTTATATTATCAAGTTAGGGATTAGTCATAGATATTATTTCTGAATGTTTTTATGTAGACATTATTCATAGTTTATTAAATTATAGAAAACATTATTATTATTGACTCTTTCTCATCGCAACAAATACAAATTAATATTACAAACAGTTTTAACTGATGAAGTTCTCTTATCGCAACTTTTGGAACAAGATTTTCTCAGAAATTATAATTTCTATGAACAAAATCTGGTAACAACACTCTCACGACTTCCTCTTAATATTATTCTTTAAATTATACTTACAAATATTCTACAAACTTGGGACGTTTGTTATATTTAATTCTAATAAGTTTAGAAATTTAGGATTAATCGGATTTCCTGTATAAGTTTCCCAAAAATTCCTGACAAACTGAAAAATCTCGTCATTAAAGTGATACTTCCGGTATACCGATTTTGACTAAAACTTTATCTCATCTAAGCTAAGACATTTAACGTTCTGCGATTTCTGGTATTTGATAATCACACACACTGAAACAGAGAGAGATAGAGGGAGAATTTTTTCAGGCCGCTCGTTACACTTTCATTATCTAAGCGAGGCTTAATCTACCGTGCAATAAAATGTCCATGTTTGAAGAAAGTAACACGCGGAAGTCTTTTCTGAGAAAATGTGCTCCCTTCATACACCCACAGCCAGACCATTTGATAATTTGAAACGATTGCAATACTTCCCCTTAATAGGTGTAAGAGCACACCTTCGCTTTACTGTTAAGCAGGGGAGCCCTAACCCCTTCATCCTCCCAAATTTTATCAATATCGGGCTGATTTACAGAGTTATCAGTAACAATAATATTGGAAGGGGCCTTACATACATTGGACGAACTCCCGTCCCAAATATGCGCAGCGTCAAGGCCTCTAAAATGCAAATCTACATAAAATTTTGAATAATATGACACTTCATTCACGAAAATCGGTTATTGCGAAGATGATTTGAAAAGATTGCAAAACTTCCCCTTATTAGGTGTAAGAACAGAACGTCGCTTTAATTTTAGATAGAGGAGCCCTATCCCTTTCACCCTACCAAATTTTATCAAAAACGTGCCAATATTTACAGAGTTATTAGTAAAACTAGTTATAGAGGGGGCCTTACATACATGGGGCTAACTCCTCTCCCATTTGAGGTACAGCATCGAGACCCCCAAAAGGCACATCTACATAAAATTCCGAATCGAATGACACCTCATTCATGAAAATCGGTTTGCGCGTTTAGGCGCTACGTTGTTTACAAAAAAGGTAACAACAACAAGAAGAAGAAGAACAACAACAAGAACAAGAACAACAACAATTTTTGAAAAAGCCGTTTTTGCTCATTTTCAGCAACTTTTTTCTCAAAACCTATTAGATCTGGGTTGTTGCAAAAAATTACAGTCATAAAGGAGGATTTGCCCTTTATTTTAAAGAAAATTTGGGAATTTTATCTTTTATAGAAAAAGAGAAAAAAATTGTCAAAGTTGGGTGTTTTTCAACGTTACGCTTTTTCGTGCAGTTTTTGACCATCAACCCTTATACAACTGTCCTACCGGACAGTTTTAATTATAAAGAAAATTTGGGAATTTTATCTTTTATAGAAAAATAGAAAAAAATTGTCAAAGTTGGGTGTTTTTCAACGTTACACTTTTTCGTGCAGTTTTTGATGGTCAACCCTTATACAACTGTCCTACCGGGCAGTTTTAATTTCTGCATCTTTTTCACTTTCTCTTACAACACTACGAAGAGACAGTAATGCGATCGTAGCCGATTTTTGGTTTCAAGTTTTCACCGTTTCATATTCCTTTTGAGATTCACTGCGTCCAAAAAACTGGTTCTTACAAATTGGTATATCTGTAGAGCGTTTGTCTAGCATTCTCAAAAATGAAAAAAATCGCAGCAAGCTCAAATTCGATATTTGGTTTCGGTGCCACCATCGGAACTGTCTCAATAAAATTTTTGGACAAAAGGTGACGTTATTGAATCGATGTTTAAATTTTTGGAAGTTTCTTGGCCCATACGATTTTCTTTTAACTTGGTGTATTTATTACCATAACCAGTTCTTCAACTTTTAATCATTACGTTTTTATTAGAGGAAATTCCATCAAAGGCACTTCTCTAAAGTGTCAACTCTACTTAACGGATGGATTTGTCATAAATATACTGATATCTAAATTGCCAAATACAAAGAAACTTGTCCAACTGCCGCTTTGGTAAATAAATTTCAAAATAGTAGCTTTAAATTGAATATGTATAATTTTGAAATTAACTTCTTTTTACTTCAAATTGTCGATTTAAACCAAAGTTATTTCTTTCTAAAAGCTGCTATTAAAACTGTCCGGTAGGGCAGTCGAATAAGGATTGATCGTCAAAAGGCGCTCGATAAAGCGTAACGTTGAAAAACACCCAACTTTGTCAAATTTTTCCTCTTGCTAAAATTCTCAAATTATCTCAAGGGCAAATCCTCCTTTATAATATTGGACAAATCTTTCTTTATAATATTGGGCAAATCCTTAGTTATAATATTGGGCAAATCCTTCTTTATAATATTGGGCAAATCCTCCTTTATAATATTGGGCAAATCCTTCTTTATAATATTGGGCAAATCCTCCTTTATAATATTGGGCAAATCTTATTTTTATTTTGAAAGTTTATTATTTATTTCGGGTATTTTAGGGCGTTGATTTTTCTCTTCTATTGTGTTTTTTGTTAAATCTTTTAAATATTAATGCACATTTTTAGAGCAAACACTTAAAACATGGAGAATTACTGCTCTGCACTAAAATATTCTTGCGAAATGAGTAAGACACTAAGAATTCAAGAACAATTTATTTTTCAAATAAAAAAGATAGGCCCTGCGTGCATCGGTACAAAGGTAAAGAAAATCATTGGAAATCTAACAAAAACTGCTTAATAGTTTTTCTTTTGGATGACAGATTCCGGCCGAAAATTTAGTATCAGAAGCGGTCGCAGATCCTTAATAGAGTATCGAGTTCCAGCGCTGCGACTTTTTTTTTGTAATTAATTCCTTTACAAACAAATAACACTTTCAGACCATGCTTTTAAAACAATTTGTATATTCTTTTTTCTTCATTTAGAGAATTTACTTATATTACTGGAGAAACGCATTTAAAAAAATTGGACACGATTGCATTCATTCTTAACTGGAAGTAAGAGAATGTAATAGCTGATCGATAAATAAAAGTAAATCCTGTACACAAACAAATTAACTTTCGGATTCTGTTTAATTACGTAAATCTTTGTACAAGCTTGTTCATCAAAACTCATTATATGTGTCTAAGAAAGTGAACTATTCTGAATACAAATCCAATTACCTTATAACAACAGCGTGCGAGGTATTTTTTCCCTGGTAATCGGATTAACGGTGCAGAATAAATTTTTCTTCTGCTTTAAGCTCCTTTTATTTGAGACCACTAATTTGCTGCTAACTCCTTCCGTGCTAAGTTTAAAGAGCTTGTAAATTGAAGTAGAAAGAATTTTTTTATACCACTTTTAATGGTTTTGCTTATCTGACCAGTGCAAACCTCTGCGATTAATTTTCACATCTCTAAAAGTAAGATAGTGCACGTTTACCATTCCGAATATTGTTAATTCATTGTTTGTAAAAATATATATATAGCGATGTTCATTAAGATGAAAAATTTCTTTTATTTCCTCAAATATGCATAATTTTGGAGTTAGTTTTAGTATTTTTGTAAATTATTGTTTGATGTACTCGAGGTGATACTAAAAAAAGGAACGTTTCTTCCTTTAAAAGATATTTATTTTCTCTTATTTCTGCAGTAGTGCACTTCCAGATTACCAAAGTACTATTTCGACAGGAGATCCTGTTTAAAGTTATTCTGAGGAAAAAAAGGAAAAACAAAAAACCCCATTTCCTGAATTTCCATCTATTTTGCTGATTGTAGATTGTATTCAGTTGCAAAATAAATAAGCAAATGAAGAATAATAATATAATAATTAAAAGAGAAGATTCTAATGAAAATAATTTAACTTATTATTCCATTGATTGAAAAAACGTAAACAAATGGCTCGATTTTATACAGAATATTGACGTTTCAACCAACATTTACATAAACAGTGATGATGTTGATCTATTATCTTCTAACATAACTAACACTCTTTATCTTTCACTAAACGAAGCGGGCATAATCAGGAAAATTCATAAAATAGGCTATGTTGGTAATAGTCCTTGGTTTTCATCTGCTTGTAAAAAATCAAAGGCTAATTTAAACCGTCTTTATAAACTATTTAAGAAAAATCATTCACAGCAATCTCTGTCAAATTATTTGTGTGCTAAGAAGAGCCATCAGACCCTTGTAAAACATTCCAAACAACTATATGAGGCAGAATTAAAAAATACATTTTCTAATGTTACTAATTCAGCTGAATTCTGGAGGGCAGTGAATAGGTATCGCGGTAATAAAAAACCTGTAAATTGCATCTCAGATAGTGAGTGGCATTCGTTTTTCCTTAATATCTACCCAAATAATATTGATTATAATTTTACCTTTTTTGGACACTTTCAGCCGGAATTAGATCAAGATATTAGTTTGGAAGTACTGCAACCAAGCATATATAAGAGCGGAAGTGGTAAGGCTCCTGGCGTTGACCTTATACCAAACGAGGCCTTTAAAATGTTGACCCCGTCCTGGGAACACCTTTTATTACAACTTTTCAATCTGATATTCAAACAGGAGAAGATCCCCCAATCTTGGTTCGCTGTGAAAATGAAAATGGTTCATAAAAAAAATGATCCTAAGGATCCACTCAACTATCGAGGAATCGCTCTTATTAACAACATTGTAAAGCTCTTTACGCAGATTTTATATGACCGCTTAATAACATGGTGTGATCAATTCTCTTTAATTCCGGAAGAACAAAATGGCTTTAGAGCAGGCAGGGGCTGCATTGATGCCACTTTCACTCTTTCTAGTATAATAAATCTTAATCTTAAATTCAACAAAAGACGGATTTACATAATTTTCGTCGACCTTAAACGAGCTTTCGATTCTGTTCCTCATGGATTGTTGCTGACTAAATTATATAAAATGGGAATTAGCTCAAAGATTATTCTCATTATTAAAGCCTTATATGAGCACTCGTATATAACCTTATCGGGTAATTATGATTCTGATGAAAATGTTAATATCACTCAAGGGGTGTTACAAGGGGAGAAGCTAAGCCCTCTGTTTTTCAATCTTTATATTTCTGACATCGTGGAATATTTCAGGGATAATGGAGCAAGGGGAATAAGAATTAATAGCTCTAATGAACTCCTAATGTTGCTATATGCTGACGATCTAGCGATCGCCGCATACTCCCCGAGAGATGTACAATTTAAACTTAATTTGCTTAAATCTTATGCGATGTTAATTTATTAGAAATCAACACGAGTAAAACTGTTATCATGCCTTTCTTTAAGGGTCGGCCACCGAAAAATATTCCAAATTTCTTCTGCAACAATAAACATATTGAAATAGTCCACACCTTTACTTATTTAGGAACCACATTCTCCACTTCCGGTAAATTCTTACAAGCTGCTCAATTTTTTAAAACTAAGAGTATGTTGGCTGTCTCTTCGGTTCTTTCTATTTTAGCCAAAATGAAATGTGACTCTTGGGAAGTTAAAAATTATTTATTTAACTCTCTAGTATCCAGTGTTCTCCTACATTCATCTGAACTGTGGGGATTCAAATATGCCGATATTGCCGAGAGAACACCTCTAAAATTTTTCAAAACTTTGTTAAAATTATTCAGGAATACCCCAGATGCATTTGTCAGGTTGGAGGTTGGCCATACTCATTTAATTTCAAAAAATTTTAAACGTACGGTCTTTTTATGGCAGAAAATCTTAGCCATGCCCGAAAATAGATTGCCTCGTATCTGTTATGCCGCGTTGCTTGACAGCATTGATATCCCTAGCATCCCTTTTAACTGGACCGCTGATTTGCGAAAGCAATTTCAGATTATTGGCTCCGACGATGTCTGGGAAAAACAGTACATACCCGAGGGTAAACTGACAGATATCTTGGCAAGATTCAACAATAATCTAATTAGTAAGGATGTCGAATCTCTGTTAAACGCCAAATTTAACACGTTCCTTAGGAATATTAGCAGTTTTGGTTTAGGTGAACAATACATTCACTTTAAATGTCACATCGATATGATCAGAGTTGCCAGTCAACTAAGATTAATGTCTGAGAAGAAGCCTCAACTGTATATCCTTGGTAGGGTTTATAAATTTAATACTGGTTCCCCCTGCCCGTTATGTGGAAAAGATCAAGATGATCTAATTCATTTCTTGATTATCTGCCCGATTTTGGATGTCCTAAGAGCCAAGTATCTACAGGCGCAACACATTAACTTTTCTCCCAGTATTCAGCCTAAAATTGTGTTGGAGAACCTTTTATCTTTTGACTCAGTAAACAAAGTTAAATATATGTATTTTTTTATAATTAACTCAATAAAAATTAGAAATTTGTTCTCATTAATTTAATGTTTTTTTTTTGTTTTTATTTTCTTTCTCTTTTCACGTATCTTTTGTATTTTATCCATGTAAAGGCACGGGTCAACCCCTTGCTACAATTTATTGTATTATAAGCAAGTAATAATAAAATAAATAAATAAAATTAAAAGAGAAGGGGGATAGCTGAGTGGATAGCGAATACTGGATTCCAAAGCGGGTTTTAGAATTTCTTTTTGTGACAGCAAAGGGTTTATTTAGTGACAACAAATAAATTAAAAACCTGAGTTTTAGAACGGAGTAATTAAATATTGAAATACAAAACTTTATTAAGTCACAAGAAGGGAATCTGCTTAAAATTTGATCAAAATCTTAGAAAAGATTTGCGTCACCCATAGAATGCTGGTCAGAAGAGAAGCTATCAATTTTGATGGTGAAATAAACGCCAAAAGTTGGCTGTGGGAACCGTTATGCCAAAAGTAAGTTCGTCCTTCTATTCTGTTCCAAGGCAGCGATTTTCGCCTTAAGTGCTGATTCCTAATTCCTTTGCATCCTATCAGTATGCATAATAATAATAATATAATCTCAGATGTGACGCGCTGAAAGTGGAATTATCCGTAAAATTATTAAAATCAATGATCTAATGAGATTTAAATTATTGATTTTAGTTTGAAGAGTCGGGAAATCGAAAATCCTGATAACTGAGATTGAAAATTCAACAGTTGTCAAATTAAACATTGAGATTGATCAAAGACTGGGCTTAATCTTCTTATACTGGCTCTTAAAACTTCTTTGTAACTTAAAAATCAATAATAAAGCCAAAATTCTAAAAAAATGACCTAAAAAAACGTTAATAGAGGGTGGCAAGGAAGGTATTAGCTTTGCGGTTAGCGTATTGGATTCCCATGCGGAGGTCCCGGGTTCGAACCCAGCTGCTGGCTCTTAGATTTTCTCTCCCTAGGAGCTTCTTACAGCTTACTGTCCGGTGATGGACAGTGTTGTCTGTAATGAGAGAAAACTGTTCGGAGGCCGGCAGTGTACTGAAACAGCTCTGAGCGCTAATAAATCGCCTTAAATCATTAAAAAATAAAATGAAAAATAGAGGGAAGGGGATCAACTCAGTATTTCTCGCATACTGGATTCCAACTCGGAGATATGGACCCTGAAAAAAAGATTAAGTGAAACTAATGATAATAAAATAATAAATAATAAAATAATTACTTCGTAAAAATAAGAAAAAAAAAATTCTGGAATTAAAAAAGGGATGTTAATTAAATGCGGGAGAGTCTTTTTGAGGGAAAAATCAAAACAATACATTTCACAAGTTGACAGAATGTTCTTGCTAATACCAGTCCGGAGATCGCCGAGCGAACATTCCAAAAATATTTTCTCAAATGCTCGAAGCTGGAATAGAAAGAAGCAACTGAGTGAGCATTCTTCGCAATTGTTCAGTGAGAGGGAAGAATGGTAAATCGGTTAGAACATGCTCGCTTAGTGTAGACACGTTTTTAAAGGAATACGCTTTTAACGCGTGCACATTATTACAATTAGATTGATGGAGAAAGATTTAATTTGTTTAAAACACTCTCTCACTTTTTATAAAAAAGTATCATTATAAATGTGTTATTTTGTGGTATTATAAACGTGGCGATAATACCTAGTTTTATAACCTTGCAGGTTGGTTGCCATGGGCAATGTTAAAGCAGATCCTTTCGTTGCAAATCCTATGTCTCTGTTGGTCTATAAATAAGGTCTGCAATTTTATAAATGCTACTGATGTAAACTACACACACAACGCACGAACACACATGTAAAAGCCAAGCCTGCCTCTCGCCCGTAGTAAATAAATGAAATGAAAAGTGTACCATGCCACCTGTCAGTCGGCCAATCAACACCGTCTCTTTGCCGCACTCCAACTAATGAAACAGTCCTACCTCCAACGTCCCAGATTAAACCAAAAAATAAAAATATATATATCTATATATTTATACACTTTTTATGAATGCCAAACCTCGACCAAGATTAAAACTTTTATTTCTCCTATGTTATTAACCCTCATGCTAACTTCTTTCTAAAGCAACATTCTGTTAGAATTTCTACAGCATCCAATTTCCCAGATCCCTGTTACAGCTACCTCCAGTCCTTTACGCTCTTATTTGGTAACTTGTTTTCTTTCTTTATTTGAAGATAAAAAAGTCCTAGACAAAAATTCTTCAATTATTTCTAGAAGAAAATAAATTGGGCACATAATGTAATTTGTTATGAGTTTATTTTATACATAATATTTACAGAGGAACCTCGCATAACGAGCTCCTCGCTTAACGAGTAATTCGCATAACGAGTAAAACAAATTGATTCTTATAGCGAGCGATGTTTCGCATAACGATAGTTTTCTAAAGACATTTCGCTGACTGTTTTCCTCAGCCAGTAAGCGGCCGGTGGGCGTGACCAGACGGAGTGGGGCAGTCGCAGTTAAAAGGGGCAGACACAGCTGGAGAAGTCAGTTTTTGAAGTCAGTTTTTAGTGAGTTTTTAGTCTTTGAGAGACGGTTTGGAAGTGATAGTTCGCGAGAGAATCAGTGTTACTGAGTGCTTCAGAAAAAACTTTACAAAATTATTGTGTTTATTTTGTTATCCCTCTAACAAAATGGCTTCGAAAAGAATTAAAATAACGTTAGAATTGAAACGTAAAATCATTGAGAAACGAGAAAATGGTGTAAGTGTGGCTGATCTAGCACGCACCTACAATCGATCAACATCAACGATTTGCACTATTCTCAAGAATAAAGACAAAATCAAACAGATAGATGCATCAAAGGGCGTTACAAGAATGTCTACGCAGCGGTTACGTATCCTTGATGATTTGGGAAGATTACTTCTCATTTGGATAAATGAAAAACAATTGCAAGGCGACACTATAACCGAACAAATAATCTGTCAGAAGTCAAAACTAATTTTCACTGATCTCCGTACGAAAACTCCAGGATCGTCAACAGACGAAAAAGAATTTAAAGCAAGCCGTGGGTGGTTTGAAAAATTCAAAAAAAGAACCGGCATTCACAGCGTTATGAGGCACGGTGAAGCAGCAAGTTCCGATAAGAAGGCAGCTGAGAACTACGTCAGCGACTTCAAAAAACTTTTGATTTCCGAGGGTTACTTGCCACAACAAATTTTTAACTGTGACGAGACAGGTCTCTTTTGGAAGAAAATGCCCAAGCGAACCTACATAACAGAAGAAGAAAAAGTATTACCCGGCCACAAGCCCATGAAAGATCGCCTCACGTTGCTGTTTTGTGCTAATGCAAGCGGTGACTTGAAAATTAAACCATTGCTGGTGTATCATTCGGAAACTCCACGAGCCTTTAAGAAATGCAACATCCACAAGAACAAACTAAATGTAATGTGGAAAGCCAATAACAAGGCTTGGGTGACACGTGACATTTTTGTTGAATGGATAAATGAAGTGTTTGGTCCTTCTGTGAAAAAATATTTATTGGAGATGAATCTGCCGCTCCATGCGTTGCTTGTACTGGACAATGCTCCCGCTCATCCTCCAAGTCTACAAAATGATCTTCTTGACGAATTTCAATTTATCAAAATTCAATATCTGCCTCCTAATACTACACCGTTACTTCAGCCTATGGATCAACAAGTAATTTCCAACTTTAAGAAACTGTACACCAAAGGTCTCTTCGAACATTGTTTTGAGGTGACTGAAGAGACAAACCTTACTTTGCGAGAATTTTGGAAATACCACTTCCATATTGTTACTTCCCTCAAGATAATCGACAAGGCGTGGGACGGGGTTACCAAAAAAACTCTAATTTCTGCATGGAAGAAGCTCTGGCCTGAAATCCTCGTCGAATCTGGTTTTGAGGCGATTGAATCCGAACCTGTGGAATCTCTAGATAATGAAATTGTGTCTTTAGCCACGGATATGGGATTGACAGTTGATAAAGATGATATTGATGAGCTTGTAGCAGATCATAGTCAAGAGCTATCCACAGAGGAACTTGTTGAGTTGCAACACATTTCACAACAAGAATTGGTGGAAGAGAATTTATTAGACAAAGAGGAGAAAATATCAGAGGAACAACAATCTTCCAGCGCAATAAGAGAAATGTTGAAAGCATGGGAAACTGTTGCAACACACGTAGAAAACTATCACCCGAATAAGGCTGTGGCTATGCGATCTATAAATTTATTTAATGATAATGCTGTGTCACATTTTGAAGCGACGGCAGAAACAAGGAACATTGGACAAATTTATAATTAAAAAGGATTAATTATGAATGTACATATTTATCTCAATTAATATATGTAATGTATATTATATTACATCATATGTACATATGTATATAATTTTTTCGAAATAAATGTTATAAAAAAAAATTTTATCAATATTTTTTTTGCATGGAACCAATTATCCCCTTTTATTTTAATTTAAATGAAAACAATTGTTTCGCTTAACGAGTATTTCGCTTAACGAGTAGGGTTCTGGAACGAATTATGCTCGTTAAGCGAGGTTCGACTGTATATATATTATATATTGAGATCCGGTCAAAAATTATTATTATTTCTTTTTTTTTGGCCAACATTTCGATAAATGTATTGCCTTCTTCAGGGATTGTTCAAAGTAATTAATACAAATTTAATAATATGCCGATCTAAATTCGCCCATGTATAAAATATTCACACAGTTAATCCAAAGATAAAAATTTGGAATGTGTAAAAATAAAAAAGATTTATAAAAAAAAAAAGTTTCTTCTTACAAATTTAAATTTACAAATAGATTTACAAATATAGTTGACTGTTTATATAAAACATGTACCTAACTGCGAGCGATCTTAGTTGAGTTGTACACAAGTGACTGGGTTTGCAACAACCAGAAGTAATAATGTGAACAGTAATTTCGTTAATATGAAGTATGTTATTGGGAAAATTGAAGTTGTTCGTGTTAGTTCGTAAAATTAATTAATCTTTTTTTTTTATTATTATTTCTTTATGTTTAACATCTCAAGTATGTTCGTTTGTTACTGTTGGTGTCCTCAAACAACAAATGTATCCGTTAGTCCCTAAATCCCTAATAGTTATGATGTAGTTCGACATCTAACCAATAAAGAAACCTATTGTTATTTTTTATTTCATAATATACTTATTTATTAATTGTATCTTTACTTATATAATAGCAAATTTAAATAAGCGTATTATTATTAGATTTGCCCAACAAATATAATAATAATTTGATAATTATTATTATTATTTATAGATTATTATTATTTATAGATTATTATTATTTATAGATTATTATTATTTATAGATTATTATTATTTATAGATTATTATTATTTATAGATTATTTATTATTAGATTCCTTTGTTATTAGATTATTTATTGATTCCTTTGTTAAGATGGCAATAAATTTGCCCAATTGTTGATATCAATAAAAAGATTTTGATGTACGATTGTTCTTCAATATCCTCCCAAAAAAATCAATAAATTCTTAGGGTCGATAACAGATCCATTAATTTTGTTAATTATTTTAAAGAAATTATGGGAAATTCTTTCTCCAAAAAAATCTCCTTAACCAAAACTAATAGTTTAAAAAGTTGAGTGAAAGGATTGATTAAACGACAAAACGTACACAATGATTTATCCACTACCAATCTCTTCAATTTCTTATGAGATATTGACTACCTAACACTTCCGATGCAGAAATGGGAGTAAAATTATTATCACATGTGAAAGAAGTGTATGCAACAAAACTTATCGAATGACGTAATCAAAAATATACATAAAAGAAACTGAAGGCACAAAAAGCAGATAAACAGAAACTATACACAGCAAATAACCTAAGGAATAATCTCATGTTAACTTAAACGGACAAAGACAAATCTACGGTTATTTAACACACTCAGACTATGTTTAAACACTTCAAAAACAAAAACGGACAAATCCAATTTAAGTACGACCCGACAACACGAGTTCAACAGCAAATCAAGACCGCTTTTAATACAGCCACCTTATCGTACCTAAACATGGTGTACTCAAATACTTATCGATGAATCCCAGAGCACCTAACCTGAGAACAGTTTCCTAAGTTTACATATAAAAAAATACACAACACATTATCCACTTATTGAAAAACACAGAACTAACAATCTCATCACGCCTCATTTTCCTTGACATTTCTACCCTGTCAGAGACACTTGAAATATTAATAAACAGAAACTAAAAGACGAAAACACACTTCAGAACATTTACCAACTAATAACTCTAACCGAACCCGAAACTAACTTCAAACAAAATTACTTTAGATTTAAAGAGTAATTTTTATCTTGCTTGTTTATAAATTAGGAATGGGGAACTCCCCCATCGGCAATATTGTCTGAAATATTAATGCAACATGAACGTTTGTTTCACAATTAAAGAAAGTATTCTTATCTTTTCTTTTAATTCGACTACATATAAGTTCAAAATTACCTTTCATATTTTTCCTAAATTGGTTTTTGCAATGGATTTCTAAAACTTTTTGAAGTATTAAACTCGTAAGTAACAAGTCGGGATGTAAATCACTTTAACTTTACAAGAATAAGTAACTACGAGTCCATCACTTCTAACCAAGAAACCAAATTTTATCAGTTCCTCACAAGTGTAATGGTTATTAAAATACAATTATATTGTTAGGAGACTTTTTTCATACAACTACATACTTTATGCACGATATGTTCAGTTACTCGCTTAACTCGATGTTATTGATAAATTCTTTGACCTGAACCCAATTTAGTGAGATAGTATTTTGTTTCGGATTTTTAATCCCAGCCAATTCAAAAATATGAACTTACAAGTAGGATATAAGTTATGCCTTATAACTCATAAATTACATATTTAAATAAAATTAAATAACTTTTAAATAATTATACTTTTTAGTAAGTATTGGTTATATTATCTCAGGTTCTAACTTGACGTAGGTACTCTGGTTGTGGTTTGTTGTTATGACGTTGGAATGTTTCCGCTCTCACTGCTGCAAGAGGTTACGGTTGCAACGTTAGTCTCCTCAGCCGATACTGCTTAAGAATTCGCGAAATTATTTGGGAATTCCTGGCCGTATAATATACTCGTAGTTCCGTTTGTATTATATTCAACAAATATGACTGGTATTTCTTCTCAACCTAAATACCACCATATTGAGCATTATCCCTTATGTTGTGCCCAGATATCACTGTAAGTGAATAATTGTATCTATAACTAAAATGATACATATTTTATTCCGCTAGAAAAACTGGTTTAGAGTTGAGTATAGAAAATGATTAAATATTTTCACTTTTGTAAAGAGGTAAGTAACCAATGATGTGCTAGCAAGGTTTCCAATCCGTTCTTCTGAACTGCCTTAGTAATTCTTTTTTTTTTTTTTTTTTTTTTTTTTTTTTTTTTTTTTTTTTTTTTTTTTTTGTTTGGGCGCATCAACAGCTGAGGTTATTAGCGCCCGGAGCTTTTTCCAGTGCACTGCCGGTCTCCGGACAGTGTTCTCTCGTTACAGACAACACTGTCCATCACCGGACAGTGAGCTGTAAGAAGCTCCTAGGAAGAGAAAATCTAAGGGTCAGCTGCTGGATTCGAACCCGGGACCTCCGCGTGGGAGTCCAGTATGCTAACCTCATAGCTAATCCCTTCCCTAATTCTATTATTATTTATTATTTAAACTAAAAATTATTGTAAAAAAAAAACTGAAAAGGGATTTGGATTTTCATTTATTCGATAAATAATAACAATAAAATTACGAGGTGTGGCTATTAAATAACGAGACTATTGCTGTAAAACATTTTATTTTAAATTTATGCATATTTAGTTATTATCACCTTCAATATAAACCCCTTCCCTATCCCTACAACGCTCCATGCGAATTTACCATTGTTCGAAACAGTGCTGGAAGTCTTTTTCTGTGAGCTCCTGCATGACGCGTGCCGCTTTTTCTTTCACAGCTTCAACGGACTGAAATCGTGTTCCTTTTAATGCAGATTTGACTTTAGGGAACAGATAAAAGTCACATGGGGCCAGGTCAGGCTAATAAGGCGGATGGCCTAAAACTGGGATGTTGTATTTGGCAAGAAACGTCTTGACAGAAAATGGAGAACCTATGACTTGTTCTTCCACAAATCCGGTCGTTACTTACTCTTTCACGGAATTAAGCAAGTACCACTTGGTAGTAATGTTAATTAATTATAATCGATATTTTCATCCGTTTTGGACGTGAAAGGGCGTCCCGGGCGGTTATCATCTCCGATGTCTTCCTCGGCCATCTTGGAAGCGCTTGAACCACTCAAAAACTTGAGCACGTGATAAACGTTCATCGCCATAAACTTCTTTTAATAAAAGATAAGTTTCAGTAGCGGTTTTACTAAGTTTCATGTGAAATTTCACGACAATTCGTTGCTGTACTACGAGTATATGTGTAGTATCATGTTTTCGGCAAATCGAAACTAACAGCTCTTACAGAAACGACGGTTCCGGTCAGACAGATTTCTCTACAGTGAGACGCTGAAATCGAAAGAGAAGGCTTTACGCTGCACAGCTATCAGTCGTTAGGATTTGGCGCATGCATAGTTCTTCTGTACCGGCATCAGTCTCGTTATTTAATAGCCACACTTCGTAAAATAAAATAAAAAAAATACTTACCGGTTTCGTCAGTGAGGTAATGAAGTTTAGTGTGAGACGGAAACGGTGGAATGCGGATACTCCAAACCAGACGGATTAATCATCCTCTGATCGAGGATAAAAGTCTAAAATCGTTCAGAGATACCAAAAAAATTCTGGCTATGACGGATAAAGTCAGCCATATTGTCCAGCATTGTGGGCACAAATATCACTTTCAACCATATGTAAATATTGTAAAGTTTTTGTCCTTTTACTAAAAACTTCACAACTTCAACTAGTGCCTGCCACTAGTTAATTTAAATATGTGGGTTTGATTAAATAATAAAACTCGCTAAATTGGTTAGTAATAACCTGATTTATTAACACATTACCTTTATTAACATTAACATTTACTAGCAACTAACGCTATTCATAACAGTCACCATTTACAACAGTCACAACAGTTTACTGTTACTTACTCACTTCGTAACGCCACAAAACTGTTCCCCGACTGGCCACTGGTCCGCACTGCACCGAACTGCGCTAGACTCAACCGCACTATTAAAGCACTACTCACTAACTAACTACCTGCCCAACTAGCTAACTTTGAAGCACTCCGCAACACTGACTCTCTCAAAAACTGTCACTTCCAAAGAGTCTCTCCAAACTAACTTTCCAAGACTAACTCAAAAACTATCTGCAAAGACTTCACTAAAAACTCAAATAACTAACTTCTCCAGCTGTGTCTGCCTCCTTTTAACTGCGTCTGCCCCACTCCGTCTGTGTCACGCCCACCGGCTGGTCACTGGCTGAGGAAAACACATACCGCCACCACCCCAACTGGGGCCGCCCTCTTCAAACTCTCTGTCTCACTCCAACTCCATCTGTTTCACTCCAACCTGCCGCTCATTGGCTGGAAAACACATACTGCCACCACCTAAGCTGTGGCCACCCTCCTCCAACTCTCTGTCTCTCTCCAACTCCGTCCGTCTCACTCCTACCTGTCAATCACTGGCTGGGAAAACACATATGCCACCATCCCAACTGAGGCCTTTCTCTTAGCTGGCTTTTACACTGCGGTGGACCGTTACAGGCTACGGTCACTAAACTCTTACAACAATCCAGCCCTTTCTCATCTGGCTCAGGTAGAGACCGGCCTTTTGATTACACAGTGTCGGCCTGTTACCGACTTTGGTCGCTTAACCCCTAGAACAATCTAGGCCTTTCTTTTCTGTTCAGGTCAACTTCGTTACAGTATTTTCCTAGTATATTTTAACTTTAATCAAACGTATTCTAGCGATTAATATTAACGATAATTAACGATGGTTTAAGAGGAATGAGGGGTGAGTTACGTTAACGTTTTAGCCACCAGTATGCAGTATTCCAGGCTAATTACTGTATGTTCTAATTATTGAGATATTATTCATTAAAGATTTATTTATTTATATATTTACAAAAAAATATAAGTGCAATGTGTACATTGATCTCCAGAAACGATTACATTGAAATTAGTGATTACATTACGACAATCACTTGAAAACGTTTCATTTTTTTGCCACTCAAGACAGAGAATTTTTTTTTTAAACCCCTGTAAAAAACTAAATGAGGTAGAATTGTTGAGAGCGCAAACTAAGTAAGATTAAACAGCATTATCGAACTGTAACCAACAATGAGAACATTTATTTAGTTAAAATAGAATTTGTGGTTAAAATTAAAAAAAAAAAGAAAAAAAAGTCTACTTCTAAACCTTGTGCTCTATATGTGTCGATTCGAAAATTTGGACTGCTTTCAAAGAAGTAACGCTATGTTCGAAATGATTTATGTTGCTCTTTTAACTTATACATTTATCATAAACTTTTATACAACGTAGATAAATGATCAAGTGCTTAAAAATAGAGAATAGTGCCCTTTATTGAAAGAGAAATAAACATCAATCAGAGAAAAAAAGGAAAAAAAAAAAATTATACTAAAAAATCTCTCATTTTTACAAATTTTGTTAATTCCAAAACTCGTTCTCTCTGGATGAATGTATGAACAATTAAAGATAACTAGAACTGCTTTCTAATAGCGTAGCACCATCATCAAGATTATATTAAAACGATATCTTTGTCTATTAATCTGCAAATGAAGAAAACAAAATAAAAATTAAATTGGTAAAACAAACTAAAAATCTAATTTTGATTAATTTATTTATTTATTAGTGAATTGGAAACTAATTTAAAGGAAGTTTCAGCGAAATAAAGAATCATTTGGTACAAAAAACGATCTTATTAATCATCTGCATCTAATTCAGATCAAATGATAAGTTTCATTATTTTCTAAGTAAGTTTTCACTCCTAAACTAATTGCTTTTAGGCTTTTTTTTTGACGCTTTTAGTAAAAAATTGAAGGAAGTTGGACTTGTTCATGTAAGAGAGAGGAAGAGCGATGGGAAAGTGAGCAGGATCTCAGCAGGATTGCCACCAGCCGCTGCTTGTCACAATATTTACAGGTTTCTTTATTCCGAGAAACATTTTACCATTATTGAAAATACAATGTTTTTTTTTTTTTTTTAGTTGTTTAATATATTTGTCGAAACGTTGGCGAAAAAGACGAGTTCTTGTTTTTATTTGACCGATTCCTCGCCAATTCTAAATCCTTAATTTAGTAATTTACGGTCACGAAACCAATATATTCAAAAAAATAAAAATAAAAAAGTAAAAATAATTGGCCATCTATCCCTACTGTTTGATGGCCATCTGTCCCGAATGCTAGAGAGAGAGAGATGGCCAATATGATAAACATAACTCAACGCGTACCAGGTCAACTCAAGGCTGGTCTGGGACTGTCTGGGTGCCCTGAAGGAAATTAGTGACCAAAATAAGGTCTTTCTGGTTTGGGTACCTGGTCATTCAGGATATAAAGGAAACGAAGTGGCAGATTTATTGGCCCGGGAAGGCTCTGCGGGACACTTCGTTGGCCCGGAGCCCTGTTTTGGGGTTTCGAAGTGTGTCAAGACTGCGGCCATTAATTTGTGGGTGCAGAGTAGGTCTCAGGAGTGGTGGCTCGCCACCACTGGACAGAGACAGGCGAAGGAGTTCATCAGAGGCTATTCGCCGAGGCTGACTGCAGAATTAATCCGTCAAGGCCGGGGGGCTATAAGGATAATTGTAGGCTTATTAACTGGCCACTGCAGACTCAGAAAACACATGCAAACGCATGGGCCTGGCAGATGGCAGCCTTTGTAGGTTCTGCCAGGAAGAAGAGGAAACTGCACTGCACGTGTTGTGTCAGTGTGAGGGGCTTGTATGGCTAAGGATGTTACTTCTCGGGGAGGAAAAACCAAGGCCTGAGAGCTTTACCCAGGAGTCACTCTCCAGAATTAAGAGTCTAATTAAACGGACGGGTCTGGAGGGTGAGCTCTAAAGTCGGGGAGCCACAATAGATCCAAAGGGGTCGCAGTGGCATAGGCCTTGAGGCCGCCCTAATTTAATCTAATATAATCTAACTCAACGCGTACTTTTTGACAGTTTTAGAAGTTAAGATTGATTAATGTATACTGCACTTTCCTAATATGTAAAAAACAACACTAAAATTTCGACACATACATTCGCTGCAGCACGCAATATGCAACTATCACAAAATTTTTTGTTGAGACGATAATGTTTTTATTCTCTGAGTTAATTAATAACGCTTTGAGGCAGACCAAAATAAGCTCACTGTAGTCAGACATGAAGGTTCATCACTGGAGAGGTCACGCAGCGCCGTCGGACGACATTTCGGTTAAATTTCGGCTGTTGGCCATCTCACCCGATTGGCCATCTCACCCGACTTTACCCTATATATATTCAAGTGAATTAAATCATGAATTATTGACCTGAAATGTATTTTTTTTTTTTTAATTATGTATTTCGTTCAGTGTAATTTTAACATCACATTTGCTATTATAATTGTTTTATTATTAATTGTTACATTACATTACTTTAATATTTTTTAAAAATTAATTTCCAATTAATTATTGAAGCAAATTTTATTTTATTTTATAAAGATTTTTACAAAGATATGTGCTGAAAATGATGTAATGAAGTCGAAACGTACGAATTACAACTATTTATGTAAAAAATTCCTGACGGTTCTAAATCTGGTAAAATAATAATTTTCGTAAAAACAAAGGTGTGGAATTAATTGAGCTGATGTAACTTTCATTCCTGATTTTTTTAAACATCTTTTTGGATTTATAAATAATATTTATGAAGTAAGAAACTCGTTAGAAAAGAAATGAAAAATTGTGAATTTGTACACTAGTGAACATTGGTTAGTTTCAGAAATGTGTCTGAAATATTCGAGCAAATGGTGGACACACATAAGGTTGTCCCCGGCCTCTAACTGCTGTCTCCTTCGTTCTCTCCAAATTGATTGATGGATAGTTCATTCTACCTGGAACTGGCATCCACTTGTCCGCAACTAACACCTGCACTTCTGTGTCCCCTGCACCCTCCTAGAAACTACCCTTCTCTCCCTCGTTTTTACATGAGTCTTTCTTGCAACATAACTCCCCTGATCTGACGCTCATACACATATTACACCATACCCCTTCACACAAACGCACAATACCCAGATGTACACATATATAGAAGCAACCCTTACGTCCACCTTATTTATGTGTTTACATCCGTTTTTGTGCTATAAGCTTGAAGTAGTGAGATGTTCCCATACTACCCGGCTACCGCTCACAATGTATTCATGGGCCCCTGTACTCCACTCAACCCTAAACCGTCCTCTAGCATATTTATTGCCAAAATGCGCTTCTCTACTAAACCCTTCCTAGCCACAAACCATCCAACTATTTTTTACTCAAGGTTTATCCCCCTCTTTTACTAATCTACTTTTAGTAAACATGACATTTCTCATGCTGCAGTTTGTAATTATTTATTAAGTCGTACCTTCAATTAAAAATTTATATATTGTAAACGGTTACAGTGCATTCACTACTATACATATGCATATAAACAGACCTGGTATAACCATCCTGATTTGTTCTTATTGCAATAACTAAATAACTAAAGTTCTATCAAATACAAACTGGGAATTCCAAAACATATTTAATACTCATAACGCTTTGTAAATCAATAACTTTGAAACAAGTTCAGTTTGTAAATCGTATATTAGGATGGTTTAACTTCAGAGGGAAATTAGTTTCTGAAAGGTTCCTAGTAACTGATCAACGGATAAGTACATTTATTTGTGGGACTAAAGTAAAGTACGTGCTGATGGTGCTAAATCGATAGTTGGACATTAAGGCCTCTGAAAAATTAATAAAAATATATTGAATTTCCGTGAGAAAAATTTTGTAAACATTTGTAATCATAAAAGCGAAAAGGGGTAAAGTTGTTATTTGTGTTAGTTTAGTAGTAGGAGGAGAGACAGGATGATTTCCTGATTTACGAGGAAGTTAACTACTCATTTTGCTAGGATTATGGCATCTTGTGGAAATCACTGCACCAATAACTATCCTACACTCCCAAAATTCATACTGGACCTGCACATTTGTTATTTATGTGAATCAACCATTTATTAGAGCTATTTGGATTTAATGCAGCCATTGACAAACTCTGGTTCACCACGACCACAAGCTCACATAAACACAATACACAATAATATTGTAGTCTAAACACATATTATGAGTAGTCAATAAGTTCACCATCAGTAGCGGAGTTAGAAAGGGGCTAGGATCTTACCTTAGACGATGAGTAACAAGTGAATGACAAGTCCAGCTTAGAAGTAGAATTTAGAACTTCCTCAGTTGATATTAAGAGCGATCAAATTTTTACTGAGGCCCAAATAATAAAAAAAAAATGATCTAATTATCAGTTTTAAAGTGATTACGAGGTGTGGCTATTAAATAACGAGGCTGATGCTGGTACAGAAGAACTACGAGTATGCATGCGCCAAATTCTAACGACCGACAGCTGTGCAGCGTAAAGCCTTCCCTTTCGATTGCAGCGTCACATGTGTTTGTAGAGAAATCGTCTGACCGGAACCGTCGTTTGTGTTAGAGCTGTTAGTTTCGTTTTGCCGAAAACATGATACTACACTTGTAGTAGAGCAACGAAATTTCGTGAAATTTCACATGAAACTTGGTAAAACAGCTACTGAAACTTATCTTTTATTAAAAGAAGTTTATGGCGATGAATGTTTATCACGTGCGCAAGTTTTTGAGTGGTTCAAGCGTTTCCAAGATGGCCGAGAAGACTTCGGAGATGATGACCGCCCTTCCACGTCCAAAACGGATGAAAATATCGACTACAATTAATCAACATTACTACCGTGAGGTACTTGCTTAACTCCGTAAAAGAGAAAGGAAAAAACGACCCGATTTGTGGAAGACAAGTCATGGGTTCTCCATCAAGACAACGCGCCGGCTCATACTGCATTTTCTGTCAAAACGTTTCTAGCCAAGCACAACATCCCAGTTTTAGGCCATCCGCCATATTCGCCTGACCTGGCCCAATGTGACTATTATCTGTTCCCCAAAGTCAAATCTTCATTAAAAGCAACACGATTTCAGTCCGTTGAAGCTGTGGAAGAAAAAGCGGCACGCGTCATGCAGGAGCTCACAGAAAAAGACTTCCAGCACTGTTTCGAACAACGGTTAATTCGCATGGAGCGTTGTAGGAATAGGGGAGAGGTGCATATTGAAGGTGATAATAACTAAATATGTATAAATTTAAAATAAAATGTTTTACAGCAATAGTCTCGTTATTTAATAGTCACACCTCGTTTTATATATTACATTCTTCGGATTGCGTGGAGAAGTGAGAAGTCTCGAGCTACAGTTTTGGAGAACACCTCTTTAACTGAATATTTGCTACAGTTTGCAATTCAATAGTTAACGCCTAAATATCTATTTCATAAGGAATTTTTTAAAATTGGAGAACTTTATGTAAACTTAAAAACACCTGTCATTCAGTTCTAAATATTAATTCAAGTAATCTAATGTTTCTATTAGTGATATGTGTACACTTAATTAACTCGAATAGAATATCTGAGTAACCCAGTTTAAATCATTCCGGCGTCAGGCCAACAATTTTTTTTGAATCAATAATTTTATAACACTACCCCAGCAATAACCGAATTGCCAAAGCAAGAACCAAGTTGCCATTGTTTACAGTCAGTAATTTGCTTCAATTTCAACAAAATTTTAATGGACCTACACGTTTACAGTTTTACACACGAATAAATTATTTGGTAAAGCACGAAATTTCATTAGATGTAGTTTAGATTTACATTGAGTTTACTGAAGCGGCAGCGTTTCCACTCTTTCATTTCTAAAATCAACAAATAATACAAAAAATTGAGGTAGACGAATGAATTTTTAACTTTATTTTTTTTTGTTTTGTTTTTTAACTACTTTGATGTGTAAACAATTTGAATATAAAATGAGACGCAACGGTAGCCGAGCGGTGAGAGGCGATTGTATCCTGCAAAGCTAATATGTATGGTACTGGGTTCGATTCACGGTCTAAGCCTTTGATTTTATTTAATGTTTAATATGAGAATTTTATAATAAAGTATATTACTAGTCGCCTCCTTCCAAATACCTGACTGATGGATGTAAAGCCTGCTTTTATTTTTTTAATATACAATATAATATTGTGCTAGATATTCTCAGAAGTAACAGAAAGTGGCGCAGCCACGGATTACGCTTGCAACTTTCTGCAGTTTTGTTTTTTAAAGTATGACTAATGCACTTTTCTAACATGAATAGGTCCATTGCTGATGAATGCTACTCAGAATCAGCCAGCTTTTTATATTAAGGGTTGTAGTATTGTTACTTTGGAACTCCAAAATTCTCTTTTTAAAAAAAAGCTGATATGGCGTGTTCAGACAGGCGGTTCTGAAGCATGGGTTATTCTAAAAGAAATGAGAGCACGCTACAAATGTTCGAGAAAAAAAAAAAAAATCTTAGGCGATCTTTATCTGTACGATCGAGGTAGGGAAAAGGAACAATTGCTAAGAATATTTAGAGTAATCAAAGTCTATCGAACAACTAACCAGAATGTCAAATGATGAGATATCCAGAATAATAAGCGAGGAAAGAGTGGACGCAGAAGTAGAGTTGGAAGCCTTGAATCCGCTTCCCCAATAAATAGAAGACTGACGGGCTCTACGGTTGCCCAAGAAGAAGAATTTGTTCCATGCAAATGTCTAATTGTCTCATGCTTCCAAAATATTTCTATTTTAGGGCTTATTTAAGGAAGGAACATTTTTTCAAAAGTGCACAAGATGAAAGAAAGAAGTCGTGAATAGATTGATTGGCTGGGTGAATAAAAATTAGAAGTTAAATTTGATTGTTATCGAAGAAGCTCGTGTTATTGTACGAGGATACTCTTTCCTCGCTTATCATTCTGGATACCTCATCATTTGGCATTCTGGTTAGTTGTTCGATAGACTTTGATTACTCTAAATATTCTTAGCAATTGTTCCTTTTCCCTACCTCGATCGTACAGATAAAGATCGCCTAAGATTTGTTTTTGCTCGAATAATTGTACTAATGGATTGTAGTCAAATTACAGAGTTTACTGCATTTGCATTTGGGAGATATTTGCAATTTATGCATTTATAAAAAAGTATATACATACAATTATTTCATGTGTTAAAGTGCCAAAGCAGGAAGGAACTCACCTAAAGATCAGGGCTGAAAGATAGGGTAAGAATAGAATATGTAAGATATATGTTTTTTAACATAAATAATTTTAAATACGAGTAATAACAGTAAGTAATAATACTTATACTATACGAGTAATAACAGTAAGAGAAATTAAAAAAAGGCGTATTACTAAGTCCTAAGTTATTTAAAAAAACTAAGTAACATAAACAATGAAAGAAATCTACTTTGGTTTCACGGGTCTGCCACAAGTCAAAAAACCAAACTGTCTTTTAAATGAAAGTTACCTTGCAAATTACTATTTCAGCCGTTCACTCGTAACTCGATTACCTACATAAAATAAAAAAAGGCGAGGAAATGCGATGAAATAATGTACATTTTGTTTTTTAAAATTCCGTTTATAATAAGAATTCAAATAAATTATCATCGGCTGCTACTGAATTTGATTTGAATTATTCCAACGATTTACATTACAGCACAGAGTTAATCAAAATGGCTTCTGAAATTAATTATTAATTATTTATTAGCCCAAATTATTTTTAGTAGACAAATTCGTTCAATGATGTTAATCTTTATTATTTGGGAAATTTATTATAAATATAAAAAAACTTGATTGAACCAAGTGCTTTGACACTTAAATTTAAGATATTTCATAAAGTGAAATTTATCGATTTGTGCAGTGAACGAACGGCTCATATATATATACTTAGTCAAAATAAAAAAATAAAAAATGCAAAACGATCTCTGCGTTACTAACGATTACTTGTTAACTCGATTTGCGACAGTTAAATATTATCATCATAAATTCTTATTGTTTAAATATAAGAACAAAAGGTATGGGTTCAACGGCATACTCGTATGCGACGAGTATGTATGCAGTAACAGAGAAATATGAACTTTACGTGACCGAGATTTATTAATCTAGCAAATGAAATTTTTATTACATATATGAAGAAATATGATGATACATACGCCACGACTTCCATACGAATACAAAATGCGCAAACAGTTCACGCATTTTAGAAAATTTTTGATTTTAAGACTATTTTATTGTTTGTAGTAGTGTGAATATGAATATCAACAGCACTGATATCAACACAATACGATATGCTGACCAATTTTATGAATTGGTAGAAATGCAAATTTAGTGAATCTAAAACATAAGATTGCAAGAAATTTGATATTTATTGGTTTGCAAATGTTTTAAATAACATAATTTAAGGTTTTTGGAAATATTAAAATGTATGGACCATTAGGAATGGCAAAGCTTTCTTATTGTATTTATCTGGGGTGTCTAGGAAAATTCATATTTCACAAGTACAACAGACAACTACGAACGTAAAGATGAATCTTTAGTGAAACTAATCTTTGGATTTGAAACAACTCCACGATCAAAATCGTTTCCAAAAACCTATTCACCGATTCCGTAAGGTTTAACCAAAATTCAAGTTTAAAAAGAGGATTTCATCAGTAGATTACAAAATTATACATATGCAGACGACACAGCCATATTAGCCACAAGTACACATCCTACATCAGCTTCATACAAGTTACAGACACACTTACACAAAATAGAATCCTAGGCAAATGGATTAAATTGAACCCACAGAAAAGCCAGCATGCCACGTTTACTCTCCGGCGGGGCTCCTGTCCACCTGTCCTCTTCAACAGCAATCCTCTTCCTTGTACAGATCTGGTGCGCTACCTTGGGCTCTTCTTAGACAAACGACTCACATGGAACCCACACACTAGACTTAAAAGACAAGCAATGACAAAACGTGCAAAACTTCTTTACAGACTACTTGGACGACGCTCCAAATTGCCCAAATGAACTCAAACGTTTAATACTCAGTTCTATCCTTAAACCTAATTGGACTTACGGACTAGAGTTGTGGGGTTTAGCCAAACCTACAAACATACGGACTGTACAGACATTTCAATTAAAACTACTCTGACAGATAGTTGACGCTCCTTTCTACGTGAATAACTTCACTCTTCACAACGACCTCAAAATCCCATTCGTACACCAACTCGCCAAGGCGAAATATCAAAGTTCCATACTGCTCTCTCTATTTGCTCTAATCCTCTTTTACTGTCTCTCACCAACTTTGACATCCCTAACAATCCTCCCGTTGACTGAACCGTCAATGGCCCCCGCGACTTCCTTGAATTCTGAAGATGATCTTCATTATTAATATCGATATCCTGTAGAGTGCTACCGCTGGGTAGTTACTCTCTTCCTCCCTTTCACGCACTAGTTCATCTAAAATACTCCTCATTACTTATTGAAAAAATTTTATACACATTGTAAATTATTAAACAAATTGAAAAAAAAACTTGCATTATTATTATTATTTTAAATTTAATACTCTCACTGTTTACTACCATCGAAAGAAATACTTTTCCTTAGAGGGGCGCGAGAAAATGGCAATTTTTATCATAAAAGCGCAGCTTCTATGGGAAGCATATGCTATTTTAAAAATCTTAAAATATTGCAACATGCTTCATTAGGTCATAATCTAATCTAGAGGCATTTTTATATATTTATTAGAGGTAATAATAAGTATAATCTGAGAAGTTAGCATATCTCAATTAACAATTAAATAATCATTCCAGTTAGTTCCTTTAATTAACAGGGTAAAATTAATTAATTATTAAAGGCTAAAAGAGAACTGACAGATGTCCCGCTGTTACATGTAGCACAACGGAGTTTTGGGCGATTCAGCTACAATAGATCTACAGAGATGATGCTAAAGAAAGTGATGGCTAGTGACGAGCTAGTGCTCTCGACGGGTCCGATGGGACTTGTTTCTCTAGGTCAAGAAGGACAGTCTCACGCTTGCTATCTCATTTCCTCGAGAAAAATTTCCTTGCTAATGGCGGTGACTATCCTCTTCAGCGCTTGTTACTGGTATAGGCTATTCAAGCTTCGGGATATAGCAGCTCCAATGCACGTCGAGCGGTCTCTCTGCATATCATCACATGGTCCCCACAATGTGTCGGAACCCACTTCATTGCTACATCTTTACCAGCTAGCTTCGGAATCTACTACTGTCTGGAATATTGCCAGTGATTGCGTTTAATGATGCAGTTGAGTCGAATAATACGGCTGTTCTTTTTTTGAAGTATATAAGAATAGTGTTTATAAAATTAAACTGTTAAAAAAATGCAGGAGGCGCTACAATTTCATTATGAAGAGTAAAGGGCGGCGTTAATAAAGAAGAGGTATTTTAACGAAATAGTTTCGACAGCGGATTCGATTCATTATACTAAATCTGCTTCCACAGCTCCTTCACAATCTAGAGTCTAGACTGTTGTCAGCGAAAAGCAGGGCCTACCCACTGGCATTAGCCTCCCAGATTGGATCTCACGTCTATAAGACTAGAGGACCATATTTCTGTGCGAAAAGTCATGAAAAAGAATTGACACTTAGATTTTCGATTTGCTAACCCAATTTTTGTTTTATTTACACCAAAGTTTTGCTTATATTTATTTTAGGAGTGGATTCATTGATCGAAAGATGATCGCTGTTTTTCGTTACCCTTACAGATAAACTTTGGCGTTAACTTTGGGCAATAAGATTTAGTCAGGATTGAAAGCGTAGACTCAACAGGAACTTGTTTAATAAAACAAATATTTTATTGACTTCATTGTCTGTTATCTCATACACCTTTAATTGGCCAGTCGTCCAATATCGAGCACCAATAGCTACTCGTTGTTTTAACCTTTCATTACAGTATTTTGCGGTAAATCATCTTCGAGAGAAGATCGTCTTCTGCTGGCCATTTCTTCTCTTTTAAAAATCAAAAGGGTCACTTTTCTTATAAGGTTTCAGAAAAATTGTATGAATTCTTTCTTTGGCAATGATCAGTCAAAAACGAACCAACTTATGGGGGCACGGTAATGTTTATCTATTTCTATGAAAAACCGTACCATGTCTATTTTAGATTCTTTACAATGCTCTATTAAGGGGGGGGCAACCTGCGGGATGCGAGCCACATGCGGCTCTTTGAAGGATTATTTGTGGCTCTCGATAAATGTACCCGAGTTCCTTTTTTATTTTTGTGTTATATTTTACAATACAAAATTATTATCGTTCCGTATGTGTTTCAATATGTCTTTTAAATTACTGACAACAAATATGAAAGACTAAGTTTCAAGACTTGAAATATTTTAAATCGTCTCTTGATTTTTTTCTGAATCCATTTGAAATTAACATAATTCAAGGTGAGTTTTCCATTTCCAATATAATTATGACCCAAAAAGCATCTGGAGAATTAGAATTAATAGAGATGCAAGAAGATCAAGCTGTACAATTAAAATTTAAGTCGACACCGATTACTGAATTTTGAAAATTTGTACCAGAATTGAAGTATCCTGAATTAAAAAAGGCTACTTTGTTGAATTATTTGTATATTCGGTACAACGTACTTGTGTGAATCATTTTATTCCACTTTAAAATTCGTGAAATCCCAACACCAATCAGTATTAACTAACCAGCATCTGAAAGAATCACTGAGAAGTGCTGTCACCGATTTTTAACCAAATTTTAAAGAATTATCAAGAGAAGTAAAATAAATGTGTTTAATTTTTAATATTTAAATTAAATGCACATATTTTGTACTTTTATTTATATGTTTTCAATAAATATAATTTCTGTAAAACAATTTTTTTTTTAATACCTTTTTTGCATACCTTTTAAATACGTATTTAATAGCGGCTCGCGAAAAATTTTAAATTTTGAAAAATGACTCGGACTATCAAGGAGCTTGGCCACCCCTGCGTCTATTATAATCAAGTGACGTGTGTTCCATACCAGTAAGTAGAGTACTTTTCTTTTTATAACACCTAAGATCTCAACAATTTAGCCCCAAATATTGTCAAATAATCAGAATCCCCCTAGATTTTCTAAGAAGAAGTTGAACGTCGTTACAGATATCTCAGCACACTTTATATCAAAGCCACGCAAGGTGCCCTTTACCTCGAAGTTTACAAACCAACCAGCTTACACCGTCTTACCTACTAATTAATTTATTGTAGCTTTCAATTAATTAATTTGAACTTGGGTAAAGTGGAGCCTTTCATTTGCTCTGGATTTCTACTTGTTTAGTAATCGATGAGAGAAGAAATAAAACAAAGAAATTCTAAGCATTAATTAATTATAAAATGGTTACACTATTTATTTTATGTAGCTAGCGACGAAAATTCGTTTTAAGATAACTTATTTAAATGTTTTGAATTTCTATTATATGCACAAATTTATTTTTTAAACAGACTTTTCTACTTCACAAATTTACTGTTACAAAATGGACCAACGCTCTCTAGATTAAGATGCACCTGTTTATCTAAGCAATTTTTTGAAAAAATAACAGACTTTACAATTAAAGCTCATCTGTTTGTACAGTTTGTAGATATTAAGTAGGAAATTACATTAAGTTTAAAGTGCAAATACTTCAGCGCGTTATTATCTGTAGGTATTTAAAAACCTTGTCAGAGAATATCATTTATTGATGGAGATTTGACGTAATCGCATTTTCTCTTCTAATGCTGTCAAATACAGAGCAGTTGATAATAAATTTAATTTCCCACCAAAATTATGTTACTTTCTCATTTTTTTTTTGAAAGGCTGGAGATGAGCGTGGCTTTGAAAGTTGAAGATCCCCCAGTTCGAATCCCGCGTGAAGCTACTTTTTACTTGTTAGAAAAAAAGATTAAATATTTTTTGTACTATTTAGTTTAAAATTTATTAATATTTGTAAATTAGTTTATTTTAAACTCAATAAATGTGAATACAAATGTATTCACTTGTTTCTTCATGCAGTTTTTGACGATCTACCCTTACACAACTGCTCTATTGGACAGTTTTAATAAAACACAGTTTATAAAGAAACACAACAACTTCATTGATACAGATCTAGTTTTAAAAATCTTCACAATAACTTTATTACATCTAAATATCTTATTGTGACTTTCAAATACTCATTCACCCAAAAGTCTTACCACTTTTATGCACAATAACCTTCTATGTCACTCAACCTACTAACCTCGATCAACTAGCGCAGCCCACATTTATTTTGCAACTAAATACCGTTTACCACCAGCAAAATTTTTGTTTACTTGATATCATACCAACGGTATTACGCTGCTTCCATATAATGAGGGTATTAAACAATAAATTAGCGGAGAAAACTCAATTTTTGCACGATCATATTTTCTTTTAGTAAAGGAAAGAAAATTTAAAAAGTTGAAATAGGTACATAAATAATTATTAAAAATAAACACTTTAAATCTCGTATTTATATATTTTTTATTCATAAAAATGATGGTAATAGTCACCCTAATGGTTGTTTTTCTCTAAAAACATCTCGCTTTTAATTTGCACCCAACGAACATTGCTAATTAGGACAAAACTGGTGTGTTTACCAAGCCTGAAATGCTTGCTCACAGTGTTTTTGCAAAATTGTTGACGTTAGTAGTAGACTTGTGATAAAGAGGACGGATTGTGTGTTTTTTTTTTTTTTTGGAGAACAGAGCGTACGGTGTAACGTTGCAGTAACATTCTCGCTTGCAGCAGGCGTGCACTCCAGCGGTATCACAACTTAATTGATGGCAGTTTTTAAACAGGCCCACTGGCTGACATTGCGACCCAGTCGCCCGTGGAGAATGGTTGCTGCGGGTACACCGCCCACAACAAGGCGCGTACACACGTCAAAATACCTCCTCCTATCCGCCACCATTCGTCTCCTTCCTGGTCACCCCTCATTCAATCACTTGCTCGCTCGCTTTCCTCTGTCGACCAACCCAGGAATAAATTACCGAACAACATTGAAACAACACCGTGCTCACTGTCTACAGGAGCGCAGTTTCCGATCACCGTGAAAACCGAATGAGTTGTGGGAACAGATTGCAAACGCTCTGCTGCATGTTTCTTTCTCGGGTGGAGTCAGAGGGTGGCATTTTAATTGGAGCCCTAACCTTCCCTCCATCAGTCCCTATTTTGAAATTATTTAAACGTCAAACTTTCCCAAACTGTCATTCTTCTCAGATCATTAGCATTAATTTTTGTTTTTATTTTTCACTTTTTTAAACGTATTTCAATCATTTGTCAGATAATTTACTCGGATTAGAGTAATAATTAGTTTTTCTCCTTAATAGAAATCCTACTTTTAACCCAATTTATCCGCTGAATGGAGAATCAGAAAAATACTTGATTGGAATATTTGCAGCAGACAACTGCGCTCGATTGGAAAGATGAAAAAAATTAAATAAATAAGATTTCTCAAAGAAAAAAAAATGAACCTGTTCCACGCCTAGTAATTTAATGTAGTATAATTAAAAGTGGTTAGTACATGAAACTAACATTAAATAAGGTAATTGAAAACTTTTGGCTAGATTGTGTGCAGCCACTTCACTGCAATATGCGGCGCTGATTAATGAGTTATTTCTGTGACTAGAGGTGTAAAGATACTATTTTCTAGCAAGTTCGAAATATTAAGATACGATTCGAAGACAGTCCGCATATCCGCACCAGTATGAAAACACTGCACTCTCGTTAAAAATCTATTCAAAATAAAACACCACAATTGGCCTAAGAAGTCTGTTAAAATTTCTATAATTATAATTATATTGTAAAGTTTTTCTCCAAATAAAAAACTTTACTTACACAACTAATGCCTGCCACTAGTTATTTTATATGTGGGTTTGATTAACTAATAAAACTCGCTAAAGTTTGTAAGTAATAACCTGATTTATTCACACATTAACATTAACTAACATTAACATTTACAAGCAACTAACGCTATTCATTACAGTCACCATTTACAACAGTCACAACAGTTTACTGTTACTTACTCACTTTGTAACGCCACAAAACTGTTCCACGACTGACCCCTGGTCCACACTGCACCGAATTGCGCTAGACTCAACCGCACTAGCAAAGCTCTACTCACGAACTGACTACCTGCCCAACTGGCTAACACTGATTAACAACTCGTTAAAACTCTTAAAAACTGATTAACACTTGATTGAAAACTAAACTGAAACTGACTTCTCCAGCTGTGTCGGCCTCCTTTTAACTGCGTGCCTCCCTCCAACTGGGACTGCCCTCCTCCAACTCTCTGAGCATAAGTTTCCACGCCCTCCTGACGTTCATTGGCTGGAGAAAACATACTGCCACCACCTCAGCTGTGAGACGCCTCCTCCCATTCTCCGTCTCTCTCCAACTCCGTCTGTCTCACTCTCACCTGTCAATCACTGGCTGGGAAACACATATGCCACCACCCCAACTGCGGCCTTTCTCTTAGCTGGCTTTTACACAGGTCACTAACTCCTTGAACAATCTAGCCCTTTTCTTTCTAGTTAAAGTAAAGACCGGCCCTTTTGTCTACACAGTGGTGGCCTGTTACCGGCTTTAGTCGCTTAACCCCTAGAACAATCTAGGCCTTTCTTTTCTGCCACAAGTAGATACCGCCTCTTTTGTTTATGCAGTGGCGGCCTGTTACTGACTTTGGTCGTTCAACCTCTAGAACAATCCAGGCCTTTCTTCTCCGCCCAGGTCAACTTCGTTACACTGCTCCCCTCTTAGAACTGTTCGTCCCGAACAGAAGTCTCCTTCGTGATGTAGGGCAGCAATCGGTCCAAGTGTACCACCTTCATCTTGGATCTGGGCGTGCGTTGAATCTCGAACACCAGGTCGTTGAGCAGTGAGACAGTGGTGTAAGATCCTACCCAGCAACTTAGGAGGTTTTCCCTTTTTGCGGACACGCTTGTACGACAAAACTTTCTCACCTCTCCGGAACGTTCTTCCAATGACCTGCCTGTCATACGATGTCCTCGTCCTGTCGCTGTCTAGTCTTTTCCTGCCGCGTGCCTTTCCACGTGCAGCTCTCCACTTACGGCGAAGTTCCCCAGCATAGCTGTCACCGTCCGATTCGTCCGTCTCTGGGCTGCCAAATAAAAGTTCACTGGGTAGGCGAAGCTCCCTACCGAACACAACGCTGGCAGGTGTTCGGCCCTCGGTCTCGGTCTCCTGAATTGCCGATCGGTACACCATCATTATGGGGGGTGTGTGTACGTCCCTATTCTCCTGTTGATCTTTCCCCAAAGTCCTCTGATGGCCTCCTAGAGTCTTGTTGAGTTGCTCCACCATGCCGTCAGAGTGAGGGTGTAGCGGCGTTGTCCTTTTCCTCCTGACGCCGAGGATCTGGTAGACCGCCGATGCCGGTGACGAGTCCTGACCTGCTAAGTCGTGGGCCTCTGCCCGCTTACTGAAGTGGTCCTTCACAACCGGAATGTTGCGTATCTCTCTTCTGGAATCAGGAGAAGGTCCTGCCATATCGAAGGCTATCCTCTTGAGCGGTAACCCAACCTTGTCCTGCCTCAGGGCGCCATTGGTTTTCCGGCTGGTTCCCTTTCTTGCTACCCACTCGGTGCTACGACTACCCCAGTCTACACCGTCCTCGTGGTAGCCTACCAAAGAGAACCGCTGCCTCCGCTTGGCCCATGCCCTCTTCACTCCAAGGTGACTCCCGGTGATACCTTCGTGAATTCCCGACAGCTCCTCTTCTTTCCTGTCCACACTTTTCCGGTCTCGCGACAAAATGCCCATTTCAATGGCGAGCGAATTCCGCTGGGCACAGTAGCTCGGTACGTCCCGACTGCTGGGTGCAATCTCGTTCCGGACCGCTTCCTCCTGACACTTGAGCACAGACCCCGTGTCCTCGCCCAGAAGTTGTTCCTCCCTGGTCGCTTCAGGGCTCCATTCCACTCCTGGTTGAACAATAATGGTACTCTTACCTCGGTCTTGCTCTTCCTGTCCGCTGCAGTTTTCCAGCGCTCCTATGCTTTCTTTTGACCACGCAGATTCTTGAACTTCTACAAGGCTATTTCTTCCTTTAACCTGGTCAAGTTTACCTCCAGTGTCCGACCTGATTCCTGCGTCGTCCTTGCTGCCTTCGTCTTCTTCTTGTATGTTGTCTGTTTCGGCCTTCCTTTCTCCTGGTATCTCGTTTTCCCTTTTTATTTCTCCATTTATTTCATCTTTGCCTGTTCTAATCTCGAACCGCCAGTTTTTCAAATCTTCAATCATCTCAATTTGGGTTTTTTCCATGTTTTTCAGACCTTCTATCATCTTATCCTGGCCCTTTTTAAACTCATCTTGGCCCTTTTTCATTTCTCTCACATCTTCTCTCATCTCCTTCGCCAGTGCTATTAACACCTCCATGTTTTACTTCTCTGCGTAATCACGGGCATACAACACTCGTCGGTTTTCCAAAACTTTCCGGCAATTCACCCGAACTAATAAAATCAACACTTACTCGTTTTAGCGGTTTTACTAGATCCCACTTCTGACACCAATGTAAAGTTTTTCTCTAAAATAAAAAACTTTACTTACACAACTAATGCCTGCCACTAGTTATTTTATATGTGGGTTTGATTAACTAATAAAACTCGCTAAAGTTTGTAAGTAATAACCTGATTTATTCACACATTAACATTAACTAACATTAACATTTACAAGCAACTAACGCTATTCATTACAGTCACCATTTACAACAGTCACAACAGTTTACTGTTACTTACTCACTTTGTAACGCCACAAAACTGTTCCACGACTGACCCCTGGTCCACACTGCACCGAATTGCGCTAGACTCAACCGCACTAGCAAAGCTCTACTCACGAACTGACTACCTGCCCAACTGGCTAACACTGATTAACAACTCGTTAAAACTCTTAAAAACTGATTAACACTTGATTGAAAACTAAACTGAAACTGACTTCTCCAGCTGTGTCGGCCTCCTTTTAACTGCGTGCCTCCCTCCAACTGGGACTGCCCTCCTCCAACTCTCTGAGCATAAGTTTCCACGCCCTCCTGACGTTCATTGGCTGGAGAAAACATACTGCCACCACCTCAGCTGTGAGACGCCTCCTCCCATTCTCCGTCTCTCTCCAACTCCGTCTGTCTCACTCTCACCTGTCAATCACTGGCTGGGAAACACATATGCCACCACCCCAACTGCGGCCTTTCTCTTAGCTGGCTTTTACACAGGTCACTAACTCCTTGAACAATCTAGCCCTTTTCTTTCTAGTTAAAGTAAAGACCGGCCCTTTTGTCTACACAGTGGTGGCCTGTTACCGGCTTTAGTCGCTTAACCCCTAGAACAATCTAGGCCTTTCTTTTCTGCCACAAGTAGATACCGCCTCTTTTGTTTATGCAGTGGCGGCCTGTTACTGACTTTGGTCGTTCAACCTCTAGAACAATCCAGGCCTTTCTTCTCCGCCCAGGTCAACTTCGTTACAATATATAATTTTTTTTCTTCTCTTACTTGGCCTTATGTTCCTTGCCAATCAGCCATATATAATTATTATACGATATTATTATTTTATTATATTATTATGTATATGTTTATTCTAAATGTATATATTAAATATTACTAATAGTCAATAATTATAATTAGTTATAATAAAGAAATAATAATTGTGTCGCATGTTTTTCATTTTTTGGGACTATTATTATTATTATTATTATTATTATTATTTTAATACTTCATTTGTAGCTTTATAACTCTTCTCGCACTTCTCAGTCCCCTTAAATCACCTTGAAATTCTTCCTAGGTATCATTTTGACTACACTACACTGATTCAAAACTATAGTTCGCATATCTCCGTCAACTTCTACCAATACGACCCTGATCTTCCCAATGCAGTAAATAAGTCTTACCTCCTGTCCAAATTCGAGAACAAATTCCCTCACTTTAATTATTTCTATACCGATGGCTCTAAAAGTAGTGACGGAGTTGGATGTGCAATTTATGATTCCCAGTTAGATTCCTGTTCTCAATATAAACTCAATAATTTAGCCTCAGTTTTTACTGCAGAATTAGTAGCCATCAATAAATCCTTAGCATATTTACTGTCATCGACGGTCCAGCACGCCATTATTTTGAGTGATAGCAAAGGTGTGCTCCAAAAATTACAAAACCCAGGCAGAGACCCCTCTTTCCTGATTATAGATTCCTTAAACTTGCTGAACCAACTGATTAGAAATGGTATGTCAGTATATCTGATATGGGTGAGAGGCCATTACGGGCTGGTCGGCAATGAGAAGGCTGACGCTGCGGCGAAAGAAGCCACTCGATTGCGGGAGCCTACCATTAACTCACTATCTCCCTCAGACATAAAAAGCTATTACAAGAGAATAAGTTATAAAAAATGGGAAGAAAGTTACTCCATATCAAAAAATCTGAAGGGTAAATTCTATTCATCCATTCAACCTTCCATTCCGGTCAAACCGTGGTTCCATCAATACACAGAAGTAGAGGATTTTACAGCACCATCTGCAGGCTAAGATTTAATCATAATTATTCACCACACCATTTGGCGCGTATCGGAATTCACATAAACTCTACATGTCCTTGTGATTCCGAGTCAATAGCTGATGCCAATCTTATAATCTTAGCCTGTGACAAATATACCAACGGCAGGGATCAGCTGTGGAAGGCAGTACTGAAGACAGACTGCCCTCTACCAGCCGATTTACATACTATACTGACGCACCAGACAGACAACATCTACCGCGAACTATACAACTACATCCGAACAAACAAAGTAACAATATAAAAGAAATAAATTATATCCCCTCGTAACATCTTTCAAGGTGTACGTTTCAACACAAATCCGACTGTTCAACTTTAAATTAATCGCAAGTACACGTTACCAATGGCTAATTTGCGTTGTACAATAATACTAATCTTTTAAAGATTCCCGTATTTGGTTTTTCACAGTATTTTTTTTTTGTAAGAGATCCTTTTATTTTATTGGCAACATGTACACAATATTTATATTTAGAGTATTCTCATAAGATTTTGTTTTTCTTAACTTAACCACTTACAGCATAAGCCATAACACATAATGCTTCTTTAAATTCGTTCACGCTGCTAGCTCTTCTGCAATACTGTAGCATTCTGGACAAGCATTAATTTTATGCTCGAATGGCTGATACACTTGTATCAGCTTCCGTTTTCTCTCTTGGGTTTCCTGCATTCTTTTGCTTCATGCCCAGTAATGCCACAGTTGAAACATTTCTGAACAAACTGTTGTTTTCTGACGAATTTCTTCTTCGTTTCCTCCTTCAATACATGTTCATCAATGACGTAAACGTCATCATCTTCACTCTCTTCATCTTCACCAGTTCTAGACTGCTGCAGAATAATAGCAGCCTTTAAACGGCTAACCAAATCATTCTTATTTCCTGTTCTTTTTAACTCTCCTTTTCTCAGTTCCTCTTCTAATAAAGGGATAGTTAGAGTACTGACGGTGTTCACATCAGTGATGTGATTCTCTTCATTCATTTTTTGGTCTCTTATCTTCAAAAAACTAACACTTAAACATTTTTATCTTTATTTTTTGTTCAAAACTGCAAACTTTGAGTGCGAATCCCACTTCTAAAAACTGTAGTAAATGGTTTATTGAGAGGGCAAATCACTTCTAACAAAATAATTGTTTTACTTGTCTGCTCACAAGTATAAATCAGCTTATTACCACTTAAAACATGTCGAACACATAATACTGCTAATAAATAAATTACTACGTAAATAAATAAATAATAATAATAATAAATAACTGAGCTAAAATTTGGTCAAGAAAGTAGCTTTCAATGTTACAAGCACATCATGAAACTGGGCTTCAGCCCTTTCCTCAAAGAATCTACATGCTGCATTAATAATTAACTCAGAGCAAAGTCAAATATCGGACAGATTGAAGAAGTACAACAGCCCTTGTAAATAACAGCGTCAGAGTTCAATGTTCGTTACCTATTTTACCGTTACTCAATCCTTAGCGGATAAATCATTTATCAATAACTCCTTACAAATTAATGACTGATGTCGTTAAGGATAACTGACTGATATTAATAATAATAATAATAGAGGGAAGGGATTAGCTATGCAGTTAGCATACTGGACTCCCATGCGGAGGTCCCTGGTTCGAACCCAGCTGCTGGCCCTTAGATTTTCTTTTATAATAATAATAATAATTTATTTGTGTAAACATAAGTTTTTACAAATAGAGTAAGATCAGTACAGACTATATTATACAAACTGATAATACATAGAGACAAAATAAGAAAGTAAGATAAAAATCAACTTTGATTACAAATAAAAACAAAATCAGACTTTAATTACATAATTTTAAGAACAAAAAAAAAACATTATCTTGGAAACAAAAACATAAATCAGATAATCCTAGGTAATAAAAAGAAAAAAGAAATTATGAAATAAACAAAAAGGAATACATAGAATGAATCTAATGAAACAGATCACGGAAAATATATTAATTAGTTTATAAGATTCCTTAGGGACATGGCGTGCAGAAAATATTTATATATATTGTTAATTTTATGAATGAGATGGAGATCGCTAAATAGTGAGCTGAGGGAGCATTCATAGTCGCTTAAATATATAGATCTTAAATGGTTTAAGGCTGGACAAGTAAATAAAATATGGTACAACGATTTTGTCGCTCTGCTACATAAAATACATATATCACTGGCCATAATCGAATAGTACCTACCTGCGATAGAGAACCTTAATAAGTTATCCGAAGACAAGCGAATTTGGCAAATAAATTTAATTTTTTTAAAATTAGATTTAAGTCGTAGATAACTCTCCGGCTCGCCAAGCAAACTCACAGTCCTGTACATTGTATTATACCGAGAATTAAGGGCACGATTAATATCCAATGAGATACAATGATTTCTCATTCTCAGCACCAAGTCAGAAAGATTAAGCTGAACGGTGCACAAATCTTGCTGCAACCATAAGTTATCAGCACCAACCATTATTAACAGTGATCTCAATTGTGAGGCCCAATTGTAACCCTTTGATCCCCCTTCCGTTCTAACCTCATTCAAAAAACAAATCCTAGGCAATCTAGAATCAGGCATATTGATTAACTTTACCCACCACTTAAGCATTGCCCTAAACAGCATCACTCTCAACCATTCGCATCCAGTTTCCAATCGAACCAAATAATGAGGCGTGTTAGCAGGCAAAGACAACATGCTCTTCAAGAAACGCGTTTGACATGCTTCAACCCGTTCACCATAAAGGCAACCCCAAAGCTCGGCACTGTACAGGAATGTTGCTCTTACAATTGCTCTGTACATAGTCATCATGGTGTCCCAACTATCCGCACGAGAACGCAACAAAATAGTACGGACCCTGTTAGTTGCAATGCTTGCTTTTCTTTCAAAATGGGATAATGCAAGCAAAAACTTCCCTGATGAACTAAATTTGACGCCCAAGTAAATGTAATTGTTTGTTATCTCTATTGACATATTTCCATAAAACAACTGACGCTGTTTTGGGATTCTGCCTTTCCCATGAAAAATAACAACTTTTGTCTTTTCTACATTAACAGCAAGACCAATAGATTCACAATAAGAATTGAGAATTCTCAGTTTACGTTGGGCATCCAACCAAGATTCCGCCAATATCACTACGTCATCGGCGAACATTAACATTAGGAGGTCGCAAGTCCTACATATAGGGAGACCTTCCACTCCTGATTGCCGGAAAAACGTAACAATATCCGAAATAAACAAACTGAACAGAAGTGGTGACATAGATTCTCCTTGTAAAACTCCTTCCGTGATCTCAATCTCACGTGAGTAAGCATTATTAAATGCTTTTCTTTTCCTAGGAGCTTCTTACAGCTCAGTCTCCGGTGATGGACAGTGTTGTCTGTAACGAGAGAACACTGTCCGGAGTGCACTGAAAAAAGCTCAGGGCGCCAATAACCTGAGATGTTGACGCGCCTTATATCATTAAAAAAATATAAACAAAATAATAATAACAAAAATATTCTGGAAACGCTGGTAAAAAACTTCGATTGTAAATCTGACGAGAATCATTTGCTCCAATTCAAGAATTTTCTTAAAATTCATCACATAATTGTCACCTTCCTCATCAATCCCAGCCACAACTTTCCATAACTTTATCAAGATAATTTTTCTCGATAAATGATTGAAATAAAAAAAACTAGTTTAAGTGAGAACTATTAGAAACAAAATGCCCAGATAAGCCGTTTTGGCCGCGTTCCAGCTGGATGAAAAAAAAAAAAAACAAGATGTTTAATATACTCGTATTTGAAATTCTACATTACTTTTAATTTTTCTAGACATTGTATAGATACATAACATTCATTGTCGTGAAGGGAAGCTTTAGAGAGAATCTTAAGATGGCAGTATGCAAAAAATCTCAAAGAAATTAATTTTCTACGAAAAAGCTTCAAATGAAAGTGATAAGCCTACAAATTATCAATGAAAGCAGTTAAAAAAAAAAATGTTGTGAAATTATTCATTTATTTAAGAAAAACTAAGAAAAATCGCATTTGAAAAGTTATAGTTTCTGAGTTCCCAAACTCACATACCCTTGCTAAGAAAGAAAAATGATTCGTTCTCAAGACACCTTAAATTTTCCTTCCTTTTAACATATACAATTTCCTCTTAAATTTGAAACTATTGAAATATTTACTTTTATTTGCAAGCTAGACATAAATTTTCTACACCTCTTGTTTGTAATGCGAGTTATGTGTATTACAACGTTGGACGTAAGAAATTTAGCTGCGGACCTGATTGCGTACAGCGCTTATCACAAAATATCTTAGCATTTACTTCTGGATCTAATTTTTTAGAATTAAAGTTATTATTTAAAAATATTTTGAAATGTGCAGCGGTTAATAAAGAATAAGGTTGCTATTAACTTTTAGGGTGGTGCGTCCGCTTTGGCCGGTGCGTTGGTACGGGTGGTGGTTGTTGAGTGGGTAGGGTTGCTGGAGGGGGCAACGCAGGCTCAGAGGAGTGACTCCCTTCAGTTCAGTACGAGCCTGGAATCGGTGTTAGCCGGTGGTTAGTGTTGTTTTGTCCTTCAACGCAACACCGGGCGCTCTCCGCCGTTTCATTCACTCAACCTGCATTTCCTGTAGTTTACGGTATACTTTGCGCGTGCGAACGGGTGTTTTATTTAGTGATGATAGAGTGATGTGTATGTTGTTGCTTGTGTTGTGGCTAATGGCCGCCACTCCTTGGTTTGGCCAAGCCTCAGACAACAACAGCACAACGTTGCGTTACGAAGCACCAGAAGACTGTCAATGGTGGATACGTGAACCACCTGGTGTTGAAGTTTCTTTGGCATGTACATTAAGGACAATAAATTCAGAATTAGATACAACAAATTTCAGTGTAATACCAACAGATCATACAGCTTCATTAATGATACGCTGTGACCCAACACTCATGTCACGAAGTACACTCGAGGAGAAAAGTTTTGCACATCTAATACGATTAAGAGAACTGGGGTTGGAGTATTGTAAATTAACAAAATTAGTATCTGGCGCTCTGTATGGTCTGGTGGATCTACGAAATTTAACCATACGTACGCATAATATAGACTGGTCAGCCTTAAGTTTAGAATTGGACACAGATTGTTTTCAACATGTTAAACAGTTGGAAAGACTTGATCTTGCGTTGAATAATATTTGGTCATTTCCAGAGAATATATTCTGTCCAATGGCAAATTTGATTAGTTTGAATGTGAGCGGCAATCGTCTTCAGGATATCAGCGAGCTTGGATTCAGAGAGAAAACCCCACCACCGCAACCCTTGATCAGCAGTCAGGATGATGAACATTTGGAACAAAAGGTGGCCACCACTCCTTGCAATATGGATATACAGATATTAGATGCTTCAGGTAACCATTTCGTATTATTACCCACAAATGGATTCAGTTCATTACGACGTCTAAGGCAACTATACATTCATGATAATGAAGTATCAATGGTGGCAGACAGGGCATTAGCCGGACTTAAACATTTAACACATTTTGATCTGTCAAACAATAAAGTTGTCGCATTACCTTCAGAACTGTTTCGCGATGCGGCTGATTCAATTCAAGAGATATATTTGCAAAATAATTCAATTAGCATACTCTCGCCGGGACTATTCGCCAATTTAAATCAACTACTGGATCTCGATATTTCACGTAATCAACTAACCAGCGCTTGGATAAACAGTGGCACATTTTCTGGATTAATAAGACTTGTTCTCTTAAATCTGTCCCATAACCGAATTACTAAATTGGATCCTACATTTTTTCACGATTTGTACACTTTGCAGATATTGAATTTAGAGCACAACTCAATTGATGCAATACCTCCGGACACATTCACACCAATGAATAATCTGCATACTCTGGTCTTAAGTTATAATAAAATTAGCTATATCGATGCGTACGCTTTGAATGGCCTCTATGTGCTAAGCTTATTATCTTTAGACAATAACTTATTAGAGCAAGTCCATTCTGATGCGTTTAGAAACTGTACGGGCTTGAGAGATTTGAATTTAAACGGCAATAAGTTAAGGAGTGTGCCAATCGCGCTGCGTGATATGAGGCTATTAAGGACGGTCGACCTGGGTGAGAACAACATCTCTAACCTTGATAATCCTCGCTTTGTCGGCATGACAAACTTGTACGGGCTACGTCTTATTGGCAATCAAATTAGTAATTTAACTAAAACAACATTCACTGATCTACCCTCTCTGGAAATATTAAACTTGTCTAAAAATAAAATTAATAAAATAGAAAGCGGCGCTTTTGAAGGAAATTCCAACCTTCAGGCTATACGCCTAGATGCCAACTTGTTAACAGATATTAACGGCTTATTCTCTGATGTACATAGTCTGCTCTGGCTAAATATTTCAGATAATAGATTAGAACGTTTTGACTACGCTTATTTACCTCAAGGCTTACAATGGTTAGATATTCATAAGAATGATATTACCGAATTAGATAACCGCTTTAATTTAGAGGCCGATCTTAAAATTCAAACATTAGATGTTAGTTTTAATAAATTAACCAAAGTAACTGGGACTTCGATTCCGGATAGTATCGAGCTACTCTTTATGAATGACAATCTGATAACTACAGTTGAAGCACATACATTTTTAAAGAAAACTAATTTGTCAAGAGTAGATTTGTATGCGAATCAAATAGAAGAAATGGAACTGAGTGCTCTACAGTTGACAACAGTGGAAGAAAATAGACCATTACCAGAGTTTTATATTGGCGGCAATCCATTTCAGTGTGATTGTACCATGGAATGGTTGCAAAGAATAAACATGTTGGATCATCTTCGCCAACATCCGAGAGTAATGGATCTGGATGGAATATATTGTAAATTATTATATAGCAGAGATCGATTATACGTTCCATTAGTGGATGCTGAGTCATCATTCTTTGTTTGCCCTTATAAAACCCATTGTTTTGCATTATGTACATGTTGTGATTTTGATGCATGCGATTGTGAAATGACTTGTCCACAAAATTGCACATGCTACCATGATCAATCTTGGGCAGCAAATATAGTTGATTGCTCAAACAGTGGCTATGTAGAAATGCCTGCTAATATACCAATGGACGCTACTGAGGTTTATTTAGATGGTAATAATTTTGGAGAACTTATAAGTCATTCGTTTATTGGCAGAAAAAATTTGAAAGTTTTGTACGCAAATAATTCAAACATTGCGGCCATCTACAATCATACATTCACTGGGCTACGGAGATTATCCATTTTACATTTAGAGAACAACCACATTAAAGAACTGCTTGGGTTTGAACTGGCAAGTTTGGCCAACTTGAGAGAAGTTTATCTCCAAGGCAACTTGTTACAGTTTATCGATAACCGAACTTTCTCTAGTTTGGGGTTACTAGAGGTTCTCCGATTAGACGACAACCGATTGTACAAGTTCCAAGTGTCCGTGTTTGAGGCTAACCCTTACTTAGTGGAAATTGGGCTTGCTGGTAACCAGTGGTCTTGTGATTGCAAGTATATGCATGAAATGAGCTCTTGGGTTAGAGCAAACTATGCTAAAATCATAGATAGTAAACATATTGCTTGTGTTATTGATAATAGAACACACATGTTAGGTCCTACTTTGAAAGAATTCAATTCAACTTGGTGTTCTTTGTATGCTGGAGGATCTCGAGGTATAGTAGACCGGCAGGTAATTCAAGATTATCTACCTTTATTGCTGCTCACTTTCATTGCATTTATTTTATGCATTGGTATAGTTTGTGGAATGTTCGCATATCGACGAGAATTAAGAGTCTGGGTGTATTCAAGATGTGGTCTGCGGATGTGCTATAAGGCTACGGGTTTTGACGAAGATCAAGATCGTCTTTTTGATGCTTACGTCAGTTATTGCGTTAAAGATGAAGGCTTTGTCACACAAGTATTAGCACCAAAATTGGAATCACAATTTAGATTATGCCTACATTATAGAGATTTCAATGTTAGCTCATATGTGGCAGATACAATTCTTGAAGCTGTAGAATCATCTAAACGTACAATCGTTGTGTTATCTAGAAATTTCCTCAACTCAGAATGGTGTAGATTTGAATTTAAATCCCCCTTACATGAGGTGTTAAAAGATCGTAGAAGGCTGTTAATTGTTGTACTAGTTGGAGACTTCGCGCCCAGGGAACTTGATCCCGATCTCAGACTGTATCTCAAAACGAATACTTGCCTACAATGGGGTGATTCATTATTTTGGCAGAAATTAAGGTTCGCCATGCCAGATCCATCACGCCAACCAGTATCCTTGTACACACCGCAAGATAGTAGACAGCCAAAATTGGTTACAAATTTTCTACAACCTCAACCACTTTGGGCATAGCGACGATCTTATTACAGGTATGTTATTATTAATTTTACTGTTAATTTTGAATTATATTTTAACAGAAAATAAATAGTAAAAATTTTTGCAATGACTTTTGGTTATAATAAATCTAATGAAGAGCATTTACTTAGAAATAAAATTTGCCATGTTCAAATTAAAGAATACGGACAGAAACAATGTGTTACGTTACAGTACCATTAGTGTAGGTAACGAATGGCATCCGTCTCAACAAAGTTTAATAGGTTTTCTTTTTTTCCTTTTGGCAATTACTGTTTGGTTAAATTTAGTACAGTTAGACAGAACATTGTTAAGTGTCCTTTACCAGAAAAAAAAGTGCTCGACAGTAAACTTTTTCATACGTACGTAGATATTACACTCTTACTGACAGATAATTCTCTGTTTGAGTTTCGTTTTACTTTTTTGATTTTTTAAGCAGATAGAAATTTGTAAAAACTGGTCTACTTCAGATTTTTTTTTTGCTATAAGCGTAAAAAATTAAAAAAAACAAATCTAATTAAACGTGGTAAACTAACCATGTGACTTTTTTCACACCTACAAAACACAGTCCTGAGCATTTGTAAATATTAAAACAAATCTTCTGTTATGCTTCGACTTCGGCGCATAATGTGGAAGCATGCTACGAAGCTTCCAAAGAGAGTGTCGATTTAGTTTTTTTATGAAGTTTTGGAAATGAGCAGACGAACTATGGGCTTCAATGATTTCCAAATTAATCTTTGCAGATTTTCAATTAGGTTTGAGAATGAATATTTTTTATTACTTATTAAAACGATTATAAAATTATTTAATAAGAGGTTGGAAGTAAACTTTTCTTACATGTTTAAAACCTATACATTGTAGTCCTTTAAAGTTCCTTTAGTAATATAATAAATTACACTTTTTAAAAAAATGGAAAATATTCCTCCTCAACTTCGAGACCTTCATTCATTGCTTTGGCGATCTCTTGAAAAAGTTTTAACAAATTTGGAATCAGGAAACAATTTCTAAACAACTTTGGCTAGTCTATGATGTGCAAGTGATTCCTCAATTTTTGTTTATAACTTAACCAAATATTGAGTTTTAAAATTCTTCTTTTCCATTTATTAAAAATCAGCAGGGGAAAAAAAGTTTTTACGTACTGAATACGAAATGAAGTCTTTAGATGCACGATTCTAACGGTTTCACTTCTTAGTTTTAATATGTGTAATACATTTTACGCAACTTACCAAAAAGTGGTATTCTCTTTCTAACTTACATCTACAACGCAGTTTTACGAACGACTTACTTTCCAATGCTCTGGAAATACTCCATAATGAAAATGATACTGAAACCCAATAAACCTTCACAGCAACCTAGCTCCTATCGTCCAATAAGCCTTTTACCTGTTTTAGGGAAAATACTGGAGAAGCTTCTGCTAAGGTGTCTAATCCCTATAATAGAGGAATTGCTGCCTGAACATCAATTTGGTTTCCGCGCATTTCATTCAACAACTCAACAGCTGCACCGTGTGGTAGATACCATATCCTCTTCCTTGGAGCGTAAACAGTACTGTTCGGGTGTCTTTCTCGATGTGGCTCAGGCCTTTGATCGAGTCTGGCATTCGGGCTTACTGTACAAACTTAAAAATCATCTTCCTTTCACCTACTACTTGATCTTAAAATCTTTTAACCGATCGCTACTGCCGCGTTCGTCAAGGGCAGGCCCTCTCATCCTTTATACCCATAAAAGCTGGAGTCCCTCAAGGAAGCGTTCTAGGCCCTTTTCTTTTTCTAATATACACTGCTGACTTACCTCTATCTCAAAATACAATAGTTTCAACATTCGCTGACGATACTGCCATACTTTCTTCCCACTCCGATCCGATACAAGCCAGTCAGAACAGTCAAATCCATTTAAATCTTCTTGAAACCTGGTTCCGAAAATGGAAAATAAAAATTAATGAACAAAAATCAGTGCACATTACTTTTACATTACGAAAATCTGCAAGTCCACCAGTTCTACTGAACGGTGTAACTATTCCTCCAGCTGACGTAGTACGATACTTAGGACTGTACATTGACAAGAGACTCACCTGGAACCCACATACTCGACTGAAACGACAAGACGTGAACAGACGCTACAAGCTACTTACTAGACTACTTGACCGCAGATCCAAACTCGACTTGAACCACAAACTGACAATTTACAAAACACTGTTAAGACCCATATGGACAAACGGAGCTGAAGTGTGGGGCTCAACCAAACCTTCTAACTCCAAACGCCTGCAGACACTACAGTCAAAAATCCTACGGAAAATCCTGAATGCTCCTTACTACATTTCTAACCTTACAATACACACCGACCTTCACATCCCTTTCGTCACTGACCTAATAAAGTCTCGCTACCGTAAATTTCACAGCCTCCTAGCTCTCCATCCTAATCCTCTTGTCCTACAACTCTCCTCTCTAAACCTTCCAGACAATCCTCCTCGTCGACTGAAGCGAAAATGGCCTAGAGATCTGTTGTGATTAAATCATTGTGAAGGAGTTTCGCCAGTGGGTGATTGCTCCAACCATGACTTTTCAAGAGAACTGAACCAATAAGATCAGATTTACTTGGTGCAACAATTGTTGCAGTTGTAAATTTATATTAATAGATATTAATTATCTGTATTAATAGCCTCTTTTTGGGGCTTTATTTATTTTTATAAATAAAGTGAAAAAAAAAAAAAAATATGTGTAATATAGACCATTATGAGAAATTATGACATAAGACAGATATAGTAACTTGCTACGTATTATTGTCTGCATATAAGCTATTAATAGCAGGGGAACTTGTGGTTTTAAGGCCCTTTCGAAATTATACAAGTATATAAGTACATATGTACAACTCATATGTTCTCGTGAGGCGGGCGGAAGGTGCGTGTTTAATCGGTGGTGAAATGAAATCGCAAAAAAAAAAAATCAATTACATTATAATTGCTGAAGAAAACAAGGCACAAAATAATCAAAAGTTTGAGTGCGAGTGATTCTGATAGTCAGACAACCGGCATCGCATGATGTCATCACTACATATGATGTCTTCAGAGGTGTAAGGAAAATCTTGTGCGAACTCTCGAACGACTTTTCTCTACGGAAATTTACGTTTTGAGAAATTCTTAAAATCTTCTGATGTAAAACTTAGACGTGTGTTATATGACATTTAGACGACTTTTTCTTTGCGCTTTTTTGCGTAATAAGAAGCAAAAAAGAAACATTCAATATGTTAGTACTCTTTCAATTAACCGAAGATCTAATTTGGTAGTTTCCTTAATTAGTTCATTCCATATAATATTACCCTCTGGCATTTTAGGACTTAACCTATCGCCGCTGGACTGTCTTAACCAGTTAACTATCTTGTTGGAAAATGTGTCCCCTACGCGCGTCGTACAAATTAAGCGATGACGAATATATTCGTCAAACCCAGAGTATGTTTGATATGAAATGGGTTTGCATTGAAATGACTTTTATATTTTTTTCGTTATTTATTTCATGTACATTTATTCCTTTATTTATATTAACATAAATAGGAACCAAAAACATTAAAGATAAATTTACGAATATATTTTAGTTTTAACTAAAATTGCAAAATTAACTGCCGATGGTCACTACAGAAAACGCATGGCGAATATACTCGTCATAACACAAAATTTTATACATTTTTCATGACGAATATCTTCGTCATGAAAGATATTACAAATGCAAATCTATGAGCAATTGCGCAATGAGTGAGAAATTTAAAAGAAAATCATAGAAATCGTTTTCGAGAAATTTCCAAAAAACTGGGGAAAATCCATTCAATTAATGGCACTTTCATTTGAACATTCTGCGATGTTGTTTTTTTGACTTATGCTGTTCATAAAATGCGCATACTAATTTTTGAAATCCTCTTTTTGGGGCTCAAGAGAATTTCTGGTGAACATAAAATCTAAAATTTGCATCATCACAATTCCTTCTCTTATTAGTAAAGTCGGACAAAATTAATATCGCTAAAAAGCCACAAATTTTACCAAAAAATGTATTACTAAAATGGTTCTTCAATTTAACCGATTTTCTGCAAAGTTAGAATTTTAATTAGATATTTTATCTTCTGTTATTATTACAGAGGCAGTGTTCTCATGCCCATCATCTCCACAACTTCCTTTAGAAGGATTTTATTTTTAACAAAAAAAAATTTTGCAAGTAATACTTGTAGATCTACATTTTTGCATTGACTGTGCAATTTATCGATAAAACTCAAAAGTCTTCTTTGCAAGGTGGCAAATCGGGCTTTCAGATTTGTAATTACCCACATCGCATTGCTTTTTTTTTAGTAAAACGTTATTTATTTTATCAATTTGTAGTTTGTTTAAGGATGATATAATAATAATAATAATAGACCCAGGCTCCACCCTACCTTGTCAAGCAAGGTGTAGTGATTGGAAGCTGTGGGTCTGCACACGTGTCATCCCAGCTCGTGTGGCACAAGGAACGAAGAAGAAACAAGATAGTGGGCGCTAATGACCAAGAAGTCAATGCGCCAAAAAAAAAAAATAATAATAATAATAATATATATAAGGAAGGGATTAGCTATGCGGTTTGCGAACTGGACTCCCACGCGGAGGTCCCGGGTTCCAATCCAGCTGCTGACCCTTAGATTTTCTCTTCCTAGGAGCTTCTTACAGCTCACTGTCCGGTGATGGACAGTGTTGTCTGTAACGAGAGAACACTGTCCGGAGGCCGGCAGTGCATTGAAAAATGCTCCGGGCGCCAATAACCTTAGATGTTGACGCGCCTTAAATCATTAAAGAAAAAAAATAATAATAATCGTAATAATAATAAACAGCAAGGGAGAGTGTAGGGGTCACATGTTAGTTGCCAATGGAACGTAGACCTACCGCTACCATTTTTCTTGTTCTCTACTTCTGACTTTATTTCTGGATTAGTTACCTGGATTAGTTCTGGATTAATTTGCAAATAAATTATGAAAGAACTTCCCTTGAAATGTACATTTCCAAATAAAGTTAAATGACAAATTAAATTAAGCATTTACTAGTTTGTTCTTGTCCTGATTTTAAATTTTTTCTTTCTCCGCAGAACTCTTTTCTACTTTTACACCAGTAATCTTAGTTTGTTAACTGCGATTACCCAAGCTGTCCCTAAAGGCACTGTTGATGTTTTATATTATTACACTCTTTTATTCTAAAGATATGACAATGAAATTTAAACATATTTGCTAACTAAATTGTCGACACATATTCACAGTGGGTGATAAATTGATCAAGGGAAAAAAATATTTCTGGTAGACATGAATCTGGAAATTAGTTCCGACAGCGATGATTTAACGCAAAAATTAATAATTTATAAAATGAATGAAGATAAATAATTCTAATCTTAATGCATAATTAAAATAAAATACTTATTGAGCTTTAAAGATTCATTGTTACTTTATATAAATTATAAGGCGAGTTATTATGAGACGTTTACATTATTGATAGATAAAGATGATGAATTTACCTTGACAAATTCCGGCATGTAATATAATCTTTGAGAATTGAAAAGCTGACAGTAAAAGTAGAAATGGCAACAATCTGGTACCCGGATGACAGTAACATTGACATTCTTTTGAATACTTTAATTAATAGCCTGAATGAAGCTAGAAATGTATTTACCTGGTATTCTAAATTCAGCTTTTAATCGTATCAGACGATGTATTTTAATCAGACAACATGTAAGTTTGTACATTAACAGTTTCAACAAATTCTAAATAATAAAGATTACAATTAAATGTAAACATTTGGTTTAATAATTCTGCATTGCTTGACATAAGCATGATAATTACAATCGTCCAGTATAGTGAGTAAAAAGGAGTGAATAGCGTTTAATTGTTTTGGAGTCTTGAATTTAAAACAGGATCCATTTCTATTCCCTTTACCATATTTCCCTTCTGATTACACTGATTGTAATGTTAGCCCGCAAACAATATATTAATATGAATTAATATAAATAGAAATATTATTTGGAAATGTACATTTCAAGGGAAGTTCTTTTTAATAGAAATATTTACACCAGAAATTTAAATAAAATTCAGGAACATGATGTGTAAAAATACGTAATAAAAAGGTAGAGATCGATGGAAACCTTTATACAGGGTGATCCATTTAAAACGCACCAATCGCTAATAACTTTTTAGGAAAGCGGAATTTCGAAAAAACCCACGAAGTAAACTATATGTTTTGTTTGGTCTAGTTTTCAAATTTTCCTCCCCCGATGCTGTATCTTCATTTTTTACGGAGCCAAAAACCCAATTGGGGTTTCATAAGGACCATTGGTTTAGACAATGATTATGCAAACTACATAAAACACTGTGAAAAATGACGTTGACCCCGTTTCGATATCCCTAATATTAGTCGAGATATTTAAGATCAAAGTTACAATTTTATCTATTCGTGAACGGTTTTCGATATTAATTTTCCACCAGAAATACACGTTCATAAATAGATCGTAGATCAAGAAGTCTTGCATACTGGGTGCATTAAAATGATGTGATGATTGCTTTTATTTGATGATAAAACCAATTTATCCTGATTCACCCACAACCATTACATTACACTACATGTTTTAAAATCTTCAATTATTATTACTTTTGTTCTTTGCGTCACAAATAACATTTTTTGCAGTCAGAGGACCTTCCAAAACGTGTATTTCTGGTGGAAAATTAATATTGAAAACCGTTCACGAATAGATAAAATTTTAACTTTGATCCTGAATATCTCGACTAATATTAGGGAGATCGAAACGGGGTTAACGTCATTTTTCATAGGTTTTTATGTAGTTTTCATAATCATTGTCAAAACCAGTGGTTCTTATGTAACCTCAATTGGGTTTTTGGCCGTAACTCCGTGAAAAATGAAGATACAGCATCGGGGGAGAAAAATTTGAAAACTAGACCAAACAAAACATATAGTTTACTTCGTGGGTTTTTTCGAAATTCCGTTTTCCTAAAAAGTTATAAGCGATTGGTGCGTTTTAAATGGATCACCCTGTAGAAAGGCTTTATATAAACAATTAAAATCGATTTGTTTATTGATGTTTTCATTTAGTGGCTGCCTTCTCTGGTATTATCTTAAGAAAGAAGAGATCCCTTGGAGAGTGAAGGAGGATAAAGGAATCTCAGGAAGTTTGGAGCGTACCCCCAACACGGTTTAGCGTATCCTTATTCCTTCAATGTTATAAAACATTCTTTAGAACGTTCTTTAAAGACTATAGACACTTAAAGAATACAACAAAGCGACTGCCAGTAGCTTGGGGGGACCAAAGGCTACTGATTACAGATTCCTGAGATGAAATTAGTAAAAATACCGATTATTCGCAAAAAAAAGAAAGTACTAGAAATATATATGAATCATTACCAAAAAAAGATGAATAGTACAATTTTATTTAAACAATATCTACATAACATGTTTTTTAGTCGTGCATCTTGTTAATTTAGTCGGGCCTTCTAAATGTCACTTCCTGCAATTAAATAATACAAAACAAAAAAAAACAAAATGAAAGAACATACATAAATCTTTTTACAGCTTACTGTCCGATGATGGCCGGAGTTGGCCGTAACTGGGGACCACTGCCCAGAGAGCCCATCACCTCGTTTAAAAAAGGTCCGGGAGCTAATGACTTCAGATGTTGTTCTACCATAATTTTTTTAAAAACAATATTAGCGCGTGCATACTAGAGAAAAAGTCGTAAACAAGTATTTAGTGTGTTTGATGATAGTTTAATCGTGGTAGACATTATTTGCCCTGTTCTGATTGTCAATTAATATCAAAGGGAAAGAATAATCCTGTGAGTTGTGAATAAATAACTTATTAAAAAAAAATAATTATATATATTTGACAACAAATTAATGAGAAATAATTTAGCCCATTTGCAGTACAGTATTCTCTGTTTAACTACGGTGATCATTATTTTTGTATCAAAAAAACAGGACAAGGAGCAAAAAAATCTATAAAAAATATTAATACGTTTATTAAAACGAGATCGGTTATTACAAAACAATGGCCATATAATAGTATAGGTTAGTTTAGTTATTAGTTTTTACATGATGTTTAGCGATCGATGTTTACACTAGTCGACTAGTCTACTCTATCGGTAAAACAGGTTGTTTTACGCTAAAGGTTCGTCCAAAGGTAGAATTTTTTTTTCTAAACGATTATTTGCGAACTTAATTATTATACATTATACATTTATACTATATTTTTACATTCAAAAATTAAATTTGAGTATAATTTAAATTTCATTAAAAAACAGTACAAATAAATAAAAAAACAGGACATTTATGCTTAAAAAAAAAAAGGACATCGTCTTAAAAAACAGTACTGTCCTGCCAAAAACAGTACGAATGGTCACCGTATGTATAACCCAAGTAGGTTACGGTTGCCATTAGCTCCTTCCAATACAATGATGACGCATGAAACAACGGAATTAGACGCAACATCAACAATAAAGGAGCGCTATTAGTTTTTATCCAATTCTGCGTTAATGATTTAACCAAACGTTAGTTTAAGTGATTAACTATTATGAACGTCTGTTTGAAGGCTATATCCTAGAATAGTTTCACTGAACATATGTTGGCTAGTTCTGTGCCTTTATCACTCTCCTAAAATCTCCCTAACATTTCATTCAGGACAGCTGTTAAATGCCAAATGGCATCACGATTGTTCAACTCGTTAATTTATTTTGGTATTAAATAATTTATGAAAGATTTATTCATCTTCGGTTAAATAAATAATAAATATGACGAAATTTTTGAAAATGAACTAATCAATCATTATTCCTTAATTGCATAAAACTTATTCTAAAGTAAGAATAAGAAAGAAATTTTAGTTTTACCTGGTGTAGGATCCCATTCGTCCTGTTTTTACCAGGACCATCCTGTTCTTTCATAAATAGTCCAGGTATTCTGTAATTTGTCCAGATTCCCCGTTTTTTACTTTTTATTTTGTAGTTACTAAATTAATTTAATAATATTTTTTAATGTAATAATACCTCACAATATTCGTTACATTTGTTCCCCTTATATTTGTTATTGTTAGAGACGTATTGCATATAGAATTCTGCTGAATAAAGTTCCAACTGAATAAGGTTACGCTGTATATGAACAAACGTAACCTTTAGCTAGTTAAGCTAGAAAGTGACATTTCCAGCGTTATATTTTTTATACAACTTTATAAACAAATATTCGTGTTTGCCTTTTTCACCCTTGTAGGCCATATCGTAGTTATTATTTTTTTGTTTATGTCCAAAGATTTATAATATTAAATGAATAAAACAATGTGTCCTGTTTGAAACTAAATGTCCCATTATTGCGTAAAAACATACTAATCTTATTATACTCCCTTCCAGCGGGCGTGCGTATCTTACAGATAAACTTTGGTATTTTTAATTTTTTCTATCAATAGAAGAAATGAAATTAATTAATTAACATCTGTAATTATTAATAATTGAAATAACTAATAAAAAATGCTCAGAAAACGTCAGCACTTTTTATTTTTTTCAAGTCAATAAGTGTTATAATTACAATCAGCATGTTCAGCCACTAGACTGTCTGAAAGCTTTCGCAGATATTTCCTCCTCGTATCTGATATATACTATGTCTTTTTCGGTCAGTAGAAAACAATATTCTTATAAACAATGTTGAAAATAGTTCAATTTGATGGACATGTAGAAGAAAAAATATAAATAATTGGTAAATCTGGAAACTTACTCGATTGGTCGCGAGTATATGTCAGGCACGGTTCGACAATTGCAAAGAAATGTACAACCCCAAACAAGATGAGATAAGCGGTGAAGGAAACCAGTCGTGACGGTGTAGCATTGCTTAAAGGACAGCACCCTCCGCCGCTCCGTCACTAAACTGCGATTATTTTAGTCTTAGTCTGTATCTGTGAGATACTCGGCTGGAAGGTTATACTCGGTATTTGTTCTGATACTGACTGAACAAACAAATCGGCACATAATTTCAAAAATTTTCATGAAAATGTTAACCTGCTACTACTATTCATCAGAGGCGCCACGGTAGCCGAGTGGTCAGAGACAAGGGCCGCAAATCGTAACATGTATTGTGGCCTTGGATTTTATTTAATGTTTTTAATATGAGAACTTTATAGTAAAGTATGTTGCTAGACGCCTCCGTCCACGATACCTAAATAGGTAGTTAACGCGGAGCCCGCCTGCAAAAAATAGGCATTAGTTTACTTACTGTCAATGACCAGAGTCATAGGTCTTCTGTGCTCCTGTTATACCCTAGGTAATGAATATCTAATTGGATGAAAAAAAAATCATGTTCAACCCTAAAGTCTCCTTAGAAATAGCTTGCGTTGAATTATAAGGCTGTTCCACAATGGATCTTTCCTCATGACCATTTGATAGAACTACAATAGTTCTCTTTTTTCTACTTTTAAATAATTTCTGAATTTAAACTGAGCTGTCGTGATTAATGTGCGAACTTGAGTCTTTCCTCCTTTACATTCTGAACTTACTGCCGATAGTAATTTTCTATGAAGCTTTTTTTATTTTTATTCAAAGAAAATTTCGTATTTACTGAAGTTCAACCATCTGCACTTTTCAATTGCTTGTGTTGATGCAGGTTTCAGCTGCACTATTGTCCCCTTCAGGACCTCCTGCTTTACCTGAGCATTGTCACACGATTTTTTGTTTGTTATTCTTTAAGTCAATTTTTCTTTTCTAGATGCTTTTTTTAGCTTAAAAAATAAATTGTAAAAGGAATAGGTTTTAGGGTATTTCCAAAACAAAACGTTCACAGATCCATTAACTGTTTTCTTTTTTAAATGCAAATTAAGAAAATTTGGATATGTGTAGCATGAGGACGAACATGTTGCCAATCCAGTGTAGCCACAAATTAGGATTTCAGCAGCTGAAAAAGAAGAAGAAGAAAATTACTGCTACGAATAAAAAACAAGTAAAGTAATCGCCTATTTTTTCAGGCGGGGCTTAACGTCCAACTACCAACACATAATTTACTGTAAACATTTTGTAATGAGTAAGTTAGATGTTTGGATGTTGTTTCCAAAATAAACTTCAATGACTGGCTGGGGAAAAAACAATTTTTAAAAAAATATTCTTTCCATTTTTTTTCCTAGCTCTACAAACCATTCCTAAAGAAGGAAACTAGAGTTGTCCGAAACGTCGAACACGTAAGAAAATCTTTGTAATTTTTTGGGCCCCGGCCAACCATGAAAATTTTTATGATGTAAATACGTTAATCAGAAACGAAATTTAATCTCTTCCTTTTTGGCGACGTGAATTCACAGCACGCTAATCGATAGCGTTAACTAACTTATTTTTTTATATAAATTTAATTGGTTCAATTCAGCTCATTTATTCCTAAAGAGATGACAGATAGATAGATAGGTAGATAGGGTTTTTATTTACAAATTACAAACTAAAATTCATATTCTCATGTACACTATAGACAATGAACATTTGTCCGTCTGCCAAGTTAACCTCATAAAACAAACTGAAAATATTTACTTCTAATTTTACTTTTTATTAATTAATTAAATAATAATTACACTTTCTTTTTCTTTTTACAACAAAAAATAATAAAAATGACGTATTTCAGTAGTAAAAAATTAGAGATAAAATAATTAGTGTGAGATTTAAGATACAAACAGAATGAAATTAAACAATTGAAGAATAAAATAAAATTATCCATTAAATTGTGAGATCGGAAAGCCCTATAAATGGAAGCGGTCTGTATGTACGAGGGTCGTTTAAAAAGTCCGTGCAATGTCAGAGAGATAGCACCACTGGCGCGTATCGAGGTTATGTTTAGTTAGTAGCATCTCTTGGAAGAACACACACCAAGTTTCAGCCAGATCGGTCTATTTCTTTGTGTTTGGCATTCGTTTGAATCGAGGAAGTCGAGTGATTTTCAAAAAATGGACGAAATAGAATTTCCTGTGTTGATTAAACACTACTTTATGAAAGGCAAAACGCCTCAGGAGACTATAGAGAAGCTTGATAAACATTATGGTGACTCTGCACCTTCGATTAGAACAGTTTATAAGTGGTTTCAAAATTTTCGGAGTGGCCATATGGGCACAAGTGACGCTGAACGTTCTGGACGCCCTGTTGAGGTTACTACTCCAGAAATCATTGATAAAATCCATGATATGGTGATGGATGACAGAAGAGTGAAGGTGCGTGAGATTGCTAGTGCTGTGGGCATCTCGAATGAACGGGTACATAATATTTTGCATCAACATTTGGACATGACAAAGCTATCTGCAAGATGGGTGCCGCGATTGCTCACGCTTGACCAAAAACGAAATCGTGTGAAGTGTTGCAAGGACGGTTTGCAGCTGTTCCAGAAGAATCCGCAGGACTTTAAGCGTCGTTTCGTCACTGTGGATGAAACATGGATACATCACTACACTCCTGAGACCAAAGAACAATCTAAACAATTGGTTACCAAGGGGGAATCTGCGCCAAAAAAGGCGAAGACCGTTCCTTCGGCCGGAAAGATTATGGCGACTGTCTTTTGGGATTCGCAAGGAATAATCCTCATCGACTATCTGGAAAAGGGTAAAACAATACACAGGTGCATATTATTCATCGTTATTGGACCGTTTGAAAACCGAGCTGCAAGAAAAACTCCCACGATTGGCCCACAAAAAAGTCCTTTTCCATCACGACAAAGCACCAGCTCACGCCTCAGCAGTTGTGGTCGCAAAATTAAGGGAAATAGGGTTCCAACTCGTTTCACATCCCCCCCTATTCTCCAGACTTGGCTCCCTCAGACTACTATTTGTTCCCCAATATGAAGAAATGGCTGTCGGGAAAAAGATTTTATTCAAACGAGGAGGTGATTGCAGAAACGAATGGCTATTTTTCAGACTTGGACAAATCCTATTATTCGGAAGGGATCAACAAACTAGAGCAGCGTTGGACGAAGTGTATAAGCCTAAAAGGAGACTATGTTGAAAAATAAAAAAGGTTTACCCCAAAAAATTAAGTAGTTTTTATTTTTGCACGGACTTTTAAACGACCCTCGTATGTACATAACGGGTACCAGTCGCCCTTTCTGTTTAAACAACTTATTGACTCCTCACTGGTCAACTCAACCTTGTTGAGCCATCTTACCCTGTACTCCCTCTGGGTACAGGACACACGGCAAGGAAGTGGGAAGCATACTCTTCAACACCCAAATTGCACATAGTGCAAAGTCGGGAATTTTCATTTGTCCATGGCTTAAAGTTCAGATCCAGTAGCTGGCAACTCGCCCGAAACACCAATCTCTTTAGATTCCTATAGAGATGAAAAAGTATGAAGTTAGTAAATCAATTTAACAAAAACAGCAATGCAACTTAAATCAACCAAACTTTCAAGTTGTGAAAATTAATATAAATAATTATAGCAAATAGTGCAGTTTTTTTTAAAGTTAATATTTAGGATAAAACTGTTTCCTGGTTTAGTAAGTGAAATTCTGTGGTATTTAATTTACTTTAAGTAGATGAAATACTTCAATTTGAAATTATCGTGTATTTAGTGCAGTTGCTCTCCATTATTTACTGCTTCTAATAACTGTTTACTTCAAAAGAATTTTATTTTTATTTATTTTAGTATTTTTTAAAATGTATTTATTGTTTATAGAAAAGATATTGGTTTCTCACTGGTGCGTTACAACACTTCGAATTACTTTTCGAACAAAAATAATTACTTTAAAATTTTGAAGCTCAAGACCATCCTTCCAGCCACCTATTTCCTCATTTTGAAATCGTACTTGACTGACAGACATTTTAGAGTGAAGGTAAGAACTATTCTTTCTCCATTCAGCCATACTGACGCTGGAGTTCCGCAAGGCCCCATTCTGTACACAATCTACTCCTCAGACATACCTACTCATCCTCAAACTACTCTTCTCACCTATGCTGACGATACTGCCATCTTATCTACTGACAAAGACCCAATAATAGCTCATAGAAACCTTCAGTCTCACCTCACCTCCTTAGAAAATTGGTTCAAAAAATGGGCTATCAAACTGAACGAAACTAAATCTCAAAATATTACCTTCACTCTTCGACGCATCACTCTTCCTCCTGTCTTTTATAATCTTATTCCTTTACCAGCTGTCAACGTAGTCCGCTACCTTGGGCTTTACCTTGACAGAAGACTCACATGGAACCCTCATACTCGACATTTAAGAGAACAGAACACAACAGACGCTTCCGACAACTGAAAAGACTACTCAACAACAGATTAAAACTCACTCTGGACAACAAAAGACTTATATTAAAGCCATTCTGCCATTAAAGTATATTAAAGCCAGTCGGGGCTTATGTCATCGAACTGTGGGGTTCAACCAAACGCTCAAATCTGCAAAGGATCCAGTCCTTGCAATCTAAAATTCTTCGCTCTATAGTAAACGCACCTTTCTACGTCACCAATCAAACCATTCACACAGACTTGAACATTCCTTTCGTCACACAAGTTGCAAAAACACGTTACAGAAATTTCCATCTTAACATTCAAACACATCGCAATCCACTGGTACAACATCTATCTTCAAGAACATTTTCAAGACAACACTTCTAGACGTCTTAAAAGACAGTGGCCTCGCGGTCTCCTCTCTGATGAAGAGAGTCAGTAGAATGTAGAATGTTATTGGAGTGTTACCGCTGGGTAACTTCTCCACTCTGATATGTGTACTCGTATGTTATTTATTGTTATCATTGTTGCTTATAACGCAAAATGCGTTGATTGTAACTAAATAAATGATTAAAAAAAAAAAAAAATTAGAACTCAGTTGCCAAGACAACGAATTTTATATAAATATACGTATAAAGTGTAACATCCTCATCTATTATCATCATCTATTTAATGTGCATCTCCTATTCATAGGAATATCATGGGAAACAATGATAAAAGCCGAGAGATCGAAGTGTTATCATCCTTAACCTTCTCGATAACAGACTATAGTAGTCGAGTTTATAAATAAATTGCCAACAGTTAGAGATATTCTTAAAGAATACAGAGTAGTAAATTTTGTTCAAAAGCTGAATAATTTTTCGCTTATATTATCATAAGTCAGAGTATATTAAATGGAAATTTACTTCATCTCACACTTAGCTTGGCGGATAATTCTTGTCATGTTTTATATGAAACTGCTCTCGCTGTTATACGCTCATATGTTATCTTAAGTGTGGTTAACTCAAGCGTTTTACATTAAATTACTTCCAGTATCTTAACTGCCCAATACATGGGTTACAAAACATTTTTACAAAACATAAAAATTAGTATACTGCAATAAAGTTTTTAATAATAAGGAAGTTTAATTTTTTTAAAATGATTTTTGTAAAGTTGTATTTTTGCAATATACAGTCGAACCTCGCTTAACGAGCATAATTCGTTCCAGAACCTTACTCGTTAAGCGAAATACTCGTTAAGCGAAATACTCGTTAAGCGAAACAATTTTTTTCATTTAAATTAAAATAAAAGGGGATAATTGGTTCCATGCAAAAAAAATATTGATAAAATTTTTTTTTATAACATTTATTTCGAAAAAATTATATACATATGATGTAATATAATATAAATTACATATATTAATTGAGATAAATATGTACATTCATAATTAATCCTTTTTAATTATAAATTTGTCCAATGTTCCTTGTTTCTGCCGTCGCTTCAAAATGTCTTCAAAATGTGACACAGCATTATCATTAAATAAATTTATAGATCGCATAGCCACAGCCTTATTCGGGTGATAGTTTTCTACGTGTGTTGCAACAGTTTCCCATGCTTTCAACATTTCTCTTATTGCGCTGGAAGATTGTTGTTCCTCTGATATTTTCTCCTCTTTGTCTAATAAATTCTCTTCCACCAATTCTTGTTGTGAAATGTGTTGCAACTCAACAAGTTCCTCTGTGGATAGCTCTGGACTATGATCGTTCAACCCCTAGAACAATCTAAGCCTTTCTTCTCTGCCCAGGTCAACTTCGTTACAATATTTAAACACAAATGTCACTATATGGACTTTCCCTATACACCACTCATTCGGTGAAGTTCGGTTTCGACTGTATCAGTGCATTAGATACGTGGAGAATATGAAACGCATATGCGTAAACAGGAATGACTAATCGAAGAATGCGCAGTTTTCGATGAGTCAGCGAAAACTGCGCAGTCAGCGAAATGTCATTAGAAAATTATCGTTATGCGAAACATCGCTCGCTATAAGAATCAATTTGTTTTACTCGTTATGCGAATTACTCGTTAAGCGAGGTGCTCGTTATGCGAGGTTCCACTGTACATTTATGAGCGGAGTGTTTTGTTATCTACGATTGCTCAGTTCACTGGGATGCGATCAGCCAAGTCTATGTCGGAAAGTTGTAAAATGTCTTGGTTTCTATTTCATTGAATGACTGAATATGGGACATGAGCAGAACAGAGTTTAACGTGAACTTGTTGGTATTGTGAGCAAAAATATTGTCTGAAAAAGTTTGGAGAAAAAATAGAAATGATGAATTGCTATTATTGGAAAAGTTTAAATTTCATCACAGGCGGCCAGCTCTAGAAGCTGTTTGATATCTTAATTTATACTTACAGCAAAATTTAGTCACAAACGATGTACATGCATTGGTTAGCTCTGAAGCTACTTTACGTCAGCAACTCTTAAGAAAAAAATGGGCGTGATTACAGGTACAGATAACATTGAGAATCTCTGTCCACAAATGTTGCAGCTGACATGCAGATAAATCGGCTGGGATCATTCCATCACCAGTGGCTGTGACACTAAAGCTGTATCGGCTTCTTATTCTCTTAATACTGAGGCAAATTTACACCCACTGGTACAGGAAGATTCGAAAATACTTTATATTAACGGAAACTCGGGCTTTAACCACAAGTTTGCGAGAAGAGCAGTTCTTTGCGACATGAACTTTCCACATGCATATTGATATTTCGTATCAATTTATTCAATAAATGCGTTATATTTATTTAGTTTAATTCGGTTTATTTATTTTTATAGAAATAGTAACAAAAATAAGGTTTTAAGGTTAGTTCATTATTTTAGTTAGTTAGTTAATTTAAAAATAGGAAAGTAACTTAACCTTTACGTTTGCGTAAATGGTAATAATAATTAGAAATTGAGAGAAATTTTTGTTTGTAAATATTTAGTACCGAATAGTTTTCTGTTTTATTAAGCGTATCTGTGTTGTTTTTATTTTTCTTTACTCTCGGCACACAAATAACTATATTTAGCAATATTCTGAGTTAAAAATCACACGATTCAAACTACAGCTGCGCCGACTGTATTGCTACAACTCTACATCTCATCAGTTGGTAAACTTGAAAAATATATTATAAAAGCCTATCTATCTAGGAACTAAAAAAGTCTGTAGAGGGTCCGATATGTTCACGTACACCTTTATATTAATGTCCTCAACCCTTGAGCTGCCACCTTATGTGAAGTGCCATAAGCCGTCACCTCGGGTCATATTGACCCAGCATTAAAAACTATTAAATAAAAAGGAAAAACTAACTAATATCATGTTATAGGGAATAGAAATCGAAGACAAAACATTTATTTATACTTTAATAAATCAGAAATACAAATTTAAAAAAAAATCAATAACATAAAGATGTAATTTCTAAATGAGGAGCTGCTTAGCATGTAATGAAAAACAGAGAAAATATTTACAGTTTACAATTAAAATTAAAACAGTTAATTAATTACAATTATTTCTACAGTTAGTGCAAATAGTTACTGAGTGTATCTTACATACGTAATTTTTACAGTTACTGCAAAAAGTAGGATATTTATTGTCCCTTGTACTAGGGCATATGTGGCATCTTCTTCGTTTTTTAGGGTTAGGAATGTCTTCTCCATTTGTTGCAATCGGAAGAATTGTTGCGCCTTCTTCTTGCAGATAAATATTGATCCTCACCTTCAAATCCCGCGAGATCACGGTGCTCAGCGACCTTCTGATAATGACGTTTCGCAATAATTGATGCCCCAAACGTTTGAGGAAGGTGCGTCGGTCCATTTTGAAATTTATATTTTTACGTTGAGCATTATTTTTATATGTGATATAAGCATTAAATCCTACCCTCACTCCCACTAGGGTCACTCCCTTAGCTTTTACACAGTGGTGGACCGCGATAGACTTCGGTCACTAAACTCCCAGAACAATCTCCACGGACAATAGCTACATCCCCCTCGGCGGCAAGGCCACTTTGATACTCGAACCTTTCTTCTCCGGCTCAGGTAAGCTGGCCTTTTGTTTATACAGTGGTGGACCGCGAAAGACTTCGGTCACTCAACTCCCAGAACGATCTCCACGGACAATAGCTACATCCCCCTCGGCGGTAAGGCAACTTCGATACTCGTACAATATTATTAATAGCAATAACAATAAAAAAAAATCCTTTTATAGAATAAAATTAAAGAATTACTTGCTTTGGAAACAGTTTTATTGGAGGAGAAAAATGTTACTCAAGGAATCACCTCGGGTCAAAACACTAAGAAATGAATGACACAAGCCGTCACCTCGGGTCAAAATTGCTGGTTACCTTACAACAGGAGGCGGGAAAAAATTCTATGCCATCTCAATCAAAATACGTCAAAAAGAGAAAAATAAAAATTTCGCGAACCCAGCCCTTATAGATATTAAAATAGAAGATTTGAAAGTATGAGCTGGGTCAATATGACCCGGCGTGACGGCTGAAGGGTTAATGGACGGAAACTGAAACTCTGGTATTCATTTGTACTTCTTGGGAAGCAAACACTAAATAATTCGTAATTATAGTAATTCATTCATTATGTCTGTAAAATTCTAAATTTAGAATAAATCGGAAGAACCAAAGTGCCAAAAAAATAGATTTTTTGGTTTATCTCATTAATTCTAAAATTTAAAATAATTTGTTATTTTTTAAATAACATCTTATTTACTAAGCTCCTTTGAAAGTTATTCTTAAATTGATTGTACAACAAAAATCTTGTCTTTCTCAATGTTAATGAGTTTTTTTCTAAAATTGTTTCAGTGCTAACAAACATATTTTAAGTTTCGTTTTTTTCCTTAAAGGTTGATGCTATTAAACGAAAGTTAAATTGTAATTGATTGTTGTGATGAACAACTGTGAAGGGCGAGTAAGTTGATTTTGACGCAGTTTATTGATGTTAAATTGAAGTGATTACATCCTTGGAGGTTTCTTTTCATTTAGATATGGTTACAATATTGTTTTTAGTGAGACCAATTACATTACTGATAATCAGCTCAGCTATTTTAGCTATAATGAATCTCGTAGCTTGTGTACGTTTTTTTTTTTTGGATGTAATTTACCCATAAAATCATTTCAACTGGAGGTTTGACGTGTGTGCTACGGGAGAGGAGCTAGTTGCAAACTCTTGCTGTGGGCTTTTTTATTAAATTTTTCTTTAAGTAACTTTTGGGTAACCTTTTAGTATTTAATTAAAATTAAAGCATCAATTTATCGCTTTTGCAGAAATGATAGTAGAGGGCAAGTCGATATAAATTTAGGAGGCAATGTGCGTTAGTGTATTCATTTACAGGAGTGTGTGCGAGCTATTGTCAGGCACTCCTGTTGGCAGCAGTTGCGTCCTTCACTGCTACCTCATTTAATTATTCAACTTTACCAAGTGGAAAAGCCCTGTAATACAGCATCGTAGTGTGTTGAAATGTTGATAGGGGTGGGAGAGAGAGTATGATAGTCTGGGCCAGCTAGTCCCATCCCCGCTGATAGAGTGGCCGTTGTGATAGTGACTGGTCTGTTTAGGTTAGTGGCACCAGCAGACGTTCAGCTCTGCACCAGTAGGTCTGGTGGCAAAGGCTGTAGTCAGAACCGACGAACATTTTGGAAGCTTACCGCCAGTGCTATAACAAGGTACTATTTAGAGTGAGGCAGCTGTCCGCAACAAACGCCCCCTAGTTAGCCTCCATTGTCTGCAGCTCCAACTTGCACAAATCACATCCACAGAACACACTCTCCAACACCTGCCATTTCCCCCAACTAGTACAAGCCACAAATTTCCTGAAAAACTGCATTAACACAGTTTACACTCGCATGCACAAACATTACAAACTTATTCAGCCGTTAAATTTAGTTATATTTTCTCTAAATTTATTACTTAATGCAATTTAATTCTGACAAATATACTTAGATATGAAATATTTTTTAGTTGACCTCACTTTTACAATAAATCTATTATTAGCTTGTATTTGTTGCTTGTAACAACATTAATTATCATTGTTCATTGTTTTTAGTGACTGATTCATTAATCCAGAAGAATAAAGAATATTGCAAATTTCAGTCATGATTTTTTTTTTAATTATTTTACCAAGCTTTCGACCCAGGGACTAGATCATTTTCAAGGCTGTAGAAAATATTTTACAGTACAGTTATAATAATTGTTTTATCATGAATTTGTTTAGTTTAACAGTTGTATGGTTTAGAAAGTGTTGAAATTGTGCAAATGAGCACAATTATAATTTGGACAGCACTTTCAGCAGTTGTGGACCGTATAAAGCAAAAGCAAGAATACCAGCAGAGAGTTTATTGTAGAGAGAATACAATCGCCTCCTTTGCAGAAATGTTCGTTCCTTTACTAATCTTTGTAGTTTGTCAGTAGTTTAGTATCAATTGAATTTATTAGGATCTTTTTCAAAATTAGAGATGAACTATTCCAATTAAACTAACAATCCTAGCAATCTATTAAAATTTCCCTTTGCTCATTTCGTAACATTAAAGAAAGAGAAGACTCTGTACAATGTACGCACCTTTATGTAGAGAAAACTTAGAGGAAATTACTGTAAAGAATGTGAAAAGCTAATGTGAAAGGTGCAAAATTGCAGTGGCATTTAGATGCACTTCATCATTTTAATGTTCTCGTACATAATGAACTCAAAATTCTTCCACCAGAATTCTAGAATTGCCTGAACTTAAGTTTCATTTATTTATATTGTAATTTTAGCTTTTTGATATTTCTGATTTAAAACAGCCGGAAGCATTGATGAAATTGAATATAAATTCGGCGATGAATGTTATGTTAAATTGCAGTAGCATTCTCCTTTTTGAAAAACGTGAAATTACATAAATTACAGGAATTAAATTATTAATTACAAAGTCATAAAATTAATTTACTTAAGTCCAATTCATTGCAATTCAGTACAAGTTCAGAGAGCAAAAGCTGAAATTATTTAGAGGTCACATGTTTTATAGTTTTAGAATTCTTTTAGAGTAATAATCACTAGATAAGCTGGTACTTGATGAAGTACTTGGTGCAGTTTAGTAATTTTGTTCCGTATTAAGAGATGGATAAGATGAATTCTTAAAATGAGTGGCACTGCCTTGGCAGTCCAAAATTAGTCGGTGTCATTTCATTTTCCTTCATAGATGAGAACTCTGGGCACTTTTTAATTGCGGAGAAGATTCGGAGAAACTCAGAGAAGAAATTTGTTGGTCCGGGCGGTTTAGTTTAGAGGAAGGTAATGGATGAAATCGCTCATTTCATTTTGTCAGATTTCTAGAGAAATAAAAAACGATTTTCCTCGGTAATCCCATCAAAATGAGCACCTTTTATTCGTAACATTCTGTGCTATTAAAAAAAATATATATATTAAATTTTTAAATTAAAATATTTTTATAAAATAAAAAGGACACACCCTCGTTTTCGACTGAAATTGACTCTGATCGCCCCACGACCATCACAATAATACCATTCCAAGGTTATCTGTTAAACAGATTCACTGCATTATATAATTACGGCGTCATAAAATTCTATTATTCCCTCAAATGGGAAACCATCATAATGCGGCCAAACTTGCAAACCAATCAAACAGTAATAAATAACGTTACTTCATTACTCGTTACTTCATACTGCCATGTTTGACGTCAGAATGAAGTGAAAAACTATTACGAGAGTATTTAGCACGGGAAATAAATATTATTTGAAGTGAGAGCTTTTAAAAATCACATTCCGCCCGGGTTGTTGTTTTTTTTTTTCTCACCAACTTTTTAGCCAAACGCTGATGTTTTTGACGCTGTTTTCATTTCAAGCAGATTACGCTTAACATTCAATATTTGTCAGTGTTCTAAGTGGGCCTCTGATATTGTTTTATGAATTAATAGCTCTCAAAAACATTCTAATTCATATGTTGAGTTGCATGAAGCTATAATCAACAGAGAAACAGCATTGTTGCCCTCTCCGCTTCATGCAAAAAGCAACATGGACAAATATAAAACAAACCTTTCTAAATGTTTTCTTTGTGAATAAATACAGCGTACCATTTTTTATTGCATTATATTTCTAAATTTATTTGCAGTCTCAAAATTGTACAACGTCGTTTGTAATATTTTGTACTGAATTGTTTGTATTTAGATTAATAGCAAACTTCTGATAGATATCAAGCTCCTAATCGACTTTTGATTTGCTTATTTCTATTTAATTTTATCTATTTATCAGTATTATTTTTCTTTTTCGTTTATTTAAGGCGGCTTTTAACTTTTGTTACTAGCTTTTATATCTGTTTCTTACATTTTCTATGCATTTTTTTCATTTACCGAGATTCTACTTCAAACAGTGTTTTATTCAATCTTTATTTCAAAATGTAAAGTAATCGTCTATTTTTCAGGCGGGGCTTAAAGTCCACTAATTATTAATTTTGGGCGGGAGCAGAAGCATATACTTCACAATTAACAATTATTCTATCGATTAAAACGTTGCTATAGCGTGGGATTCGAACCGGGGAGGATCTCCCACTCCAAATCTCGCATCATAGCCGTTGCATCTACACCCGCCACAATTTCAAGATGAATATTTAATAATTTTTATGTTGTACACTTTAACTGTGAATATCAATTAATAAATCTGTTTACAAGAGCTATAAGAGATTGCTCGAATGATAAAATGTAAAATTTAGTTGAGTTAAAGAGTTCTCGTAGAGACCAACACGATCTAGAATTACTCGTTATCGTTGGCCAATTAAATACTATTGCAAGTTACAGCAAAACGTTTTATTACTTTGCATATTTTTTATTATACCATTGGTATTAAATTAAATAATAAATTGTTGACATAAAACATGTGTCAACAGTGTTGGCCTTTACCGTCCCTCCGCTCAGTGACGTCACTTTCTTCTCTCATTACTCTGGGTTAGACGAATTGTCCGCCAATTGGTTCGATGTGCACATTTCTTTCTGCTCGCTCGTTGGCTGGTTTCTACCTATCAATAGCTTCTGATTTTTCGAATTCTGTGTTCCATACTTTGGCGAATGCACTCATAAAGATGTGAATTCAATTTTGAAATGCTTGTAAAAATGTTTGCAGTTCTATTTTGTTCGTTTCCTTATTATTATTCTTGTTTTGCTGGAGAGATGAACATGTTATACGTGTTGAATAGAACATGAAGTGGTCCTTGATATTCAGGTATCGCAGCGAAACAACGTTTTAAGGTGCCAAGTTCTAAGAGAACCGCCCCCTTTTGGTACAGTTCAGGATTATCATTTCCTTGGTCTCAAAATGCTGAAGATCTCATATTGCTATCTAGAAACTGAGACGCAATAAACACTATTAAAGAAGACACTTTCCTTCTTATAGCTCTGTTCCTTTCTGAACTACCATGCCCTTTAAAATTGCCAGTCTTCAAGCTAATCTGGTTCATTTATCGTTTAAGAGTCTCTCCTTTCTAGTTCACAATTTTTGAACTAGCCTCTTACTTTACTTGACTATTATTGTCACCTTCCATAGTTTTTGGTGCTCTCTTCAAAGCTACTCTTTAAGAAATGTACCAGTAGGTAACTGCTTTTCTTCCAGAAAAGGTTCTGGATCAAAGAATGGAAAGAGGCCCATCTCGTTGGACCGAGATATCAGGGAGAGATTCCCGAAAGATCTTCCTTAATCATATATAAGCCCAGCATTAAAAACTATTAAATAAAAAGGAAAACTAACTAATATCATGTTATAGGGAATAGAAATAAAAAGACAAAACTTTTTGACAGCAGGCCCTTAACAATTGGATCCATGCTAACCTGGGACGCAGAATCACCAGACTTCAATTTGGGTCTTTGCTGAGCGCCGCGAGGAATAGGGCAGTCACTGTTGGAAATGGCAACGTGGGATTTTCTGCTTGCGGATTTTATCCATACGATCCGCAAAAAATTCCAGAACATGCTTATACCATTTCTGACAATGTGAAAGAAAATTTGAATGCCACACAAGAAGTTAACGCACCTCTGGCAATAGCTTCAACCAGCAGCAGCGGTGCCATCACTTCTTTTGAAGAAATTAGTCCTATCCCCAGATTTCAGAAACCCAAGCAAACTCGAAGAAAGAAACAAACTGCTGAAGTCCTTACGACGGTGGAGAAACGGGAGGCATTGAGAAGAAAGGCTGCTCTGCCGACAAAAAAAGGGGGAAAAGTACAGCAAAAAAAGAAAAGGAAGGACAGTTCATCTTCAGCATCATCCGCTCCCGATAATTTGGTAATGACCAGTGGCGAGAATGACATTGAAGAGGAGGACGATGATTTTTGTATTGAGTGTAAAGGTTATTTTTATGATAGGAAGGGGCCAAAATGCGATTGGCTTCAATGCATAACATGCAAGAGATGGCTACATGAAATTTGCAGCAAAGACAATTTGCATTGCAAAAAATGAAACAAAAAATGTCTTTTGTTCGGTGTTCCTTCCCCTCAGTGTTTAATGAGAATATTTTGCTGTTTACCTGACATTAAATTTGTAATTTTTTCTTTCTCAATTTATATCTTAAGATATTGTTGCATCTTCCCCCGCATCAACTGGCATCTTCCCCACATGATGGGGGAAGATGCCAGTTTTGCCAAATTTCATTCAAATGCGTTTTTATCGGTTTTGCATTTAATTAAATATACTAATATATATATGTAATTAAAGAATAAAAAAACAACCTGGACGTTGATACATTTGGTGTTGTTTTTCGATAACCCAGTTTCCTACAAAACGGAAATAAGTGTTAAGTGTGGCATCTTCCCCCCCCACTTACCTTATCTAGTCGTTGACTGAGGTCATCATTTACTTCTTACCGTCCAGTCCTTTTAGTCAGCATGGATTCGAATCTACTGAGCCTTCTGCCATGGTTCTTAACCTCCCTTGAAATGGATGTTTTAAATTGTACTTTGGAAGATTATGGTCACCGTTCGTGTTAATGACATTTTTGAAATAAATTTATCAATTATATCCGTGTGTCTGTCCAAGAGAAGCATTCCAGTTTCATTTGTGTTCTAAAAGTTTGAAGATAAAGTGAAGTCGAGAAGTTTTAGTCAAAGAAGTGTTTCAACTTTTTATTATATTTTTGGAAAACATAAATTAGTAAGCGTAAATGATAGTAAAAGCTGAAACGCGACGAGTTGAGTGATAAATAAATTTGGACATTGATAAATGAAGTTGTAAGATTGTATAAAATAGATCCAGAAGATGACAGCATAAAAAGTGCTGCAGAGTTTTCTTCCTCGCTATAAAACAGACAAGAATTACACACCTTTATTGTTTCAGTTAGAGTTACAGAAACTGAGCATTATTATAAATGGATTTTCTTTCAAACATTGAACTTTAGTAGTTTTTTGTTATAACACCTTTTGTAATGATTCTTCTTTGTTTTCAATATTCTTATGTTTATCTTTCTCTATTTTTTGTTAGGTCTATTTTAATACTGCGATTATTATTAACTAAAAAAGGGAAGTTTTGTGATCAAATGAAATTTTCGAATTTGAGTTTTCAACGGATTTATTCAAATGTTTGAGTTCCCTCTTAGTCTGAAAAAAAATGGTTTTTAGAAAATATTATGTATGCGTTTGTGAGGAAAACGATTTTTGAAGCGAGTTTTTATAAGTAATTGCCGTTTTGAAATAAAAGAAAAAAACAAGTATACTTTTCTTAACAATTTTATTTTTACATTAAAGCCTGTACCTTAAGCTGCTTTTCTACATAATCGTCAGTTGAAGCTCTTATCGTACCGTACAACCAGCTTTTGGAATTCCATTCTCAGAGAAGTCTTCCGCTTGATTTATGGAACCCATCGTGAACAAAACTTTTGTTACTTTAAGCGTCCGGTCTCAATTTTATGGAAAACACTTCTTGACACTCATTTGATCGGTTCTCTTTCAATTTTCCGTCAACTTCCTGGACCATATCTTCAGTAAAGAAAGAAATTCGGCCAACATTAAAATTCGTGCCGTCATCTTTAAAAGCTTTAATTCATTTCCTTACCAATTCATTGCTCATAATGTGTTCTCCATAAACTGATCTCATGATTGAATCTCAGCCGCTTTCACACCTTTTGCAGTAAGAAAACTAATCTCAGGACATATTTAACAGTCTACGGGATCCTCAGCCTTTCGAGTCATTTGTAATACTCACGAAAAAACGTAAAAACGGTCGAATGTTTCCGTAACTTTACGATGAAAATCCCTATATCTGAAGTACCACTTTTCATAATGGATCTTTTATTTTATCTATTTCATTGAAAATGGTTGAATCATTTGTTTTTAACCAGGTACATTGTACTTATCCTGTTCTATTATTTGAAACATTCATTCAGAAAAGTTGGATTAAGAGCAGTGGATGGTTAGTTTTCCTTTAAGGTACCTCTTTAGTGTTTTTTAAAGTTCTGTTCCCTATATTTTATTAGATAGAGTTGAATGCGTTGCTAGGGAATCCTTATAACGGGAAGTATTCTTGTTTCCTAAACTTCATATGTACGTACTTCTTCTTTTTCATTAACCTTTGAGATTATTGGCACCAGGAGCTGTTTCAATGCACTGCCGGCTTCCGTAGAAGGTTTTCTCGTTGTTAAAGTCAACACTGTCCTTCACCGGAAGTGAGCTGCAAGAAGCAGCTGGATTCGAACCCGGGATCTTCGCATTGGAATCCTTTATACGCTAACCTTTTAGCTTTCATTCCCTTGTACATTAGTAACACTTATTTGAATAATTTACCAGGGATTTTCCTTTTAAAGCATTCTGAGGGCGAATTGAGGCTAGTTCTACCGTGTCATATCTGGTGTAACCTGCAGTTTTACTAGTTGGGTCACTTTGTAAAAATTAAATACGTTTCAGAATTCGTAATTCAGAAAAATGAAACACTTTGAGAGCTATAGTCAGAGAATGTTCGCTCTAGACCTTTACCCAGAATTAAGTTAATGTTTTTGTAAAGATCTAACAATAAAATGCGAAGCTTTTATTTAACAGAGTTACTAATACTGTAGTGTGAACAAAAGGCAAGCCATATCAATTCCAGTTAGTAACTTGGATATCTTGCAGAACTGCGCAGCACTGCTCCACACCCCAGCACCTGGTATTATTCTGCGGCCGTCTGCGTCGCCAGTGTGGGTAAGGTAATTGATGGTTTGTAAAGCCCCCGACAGTTGGTCCTCCACTATCTTTCTTAGTCATCCCCTCCACTGGGCCGCCTCAATGTCTCCTGTTTTCTATAGATACCTGTTCGCGCCCACCTCCAATTGCCATCGTTTATCATCTTATGTACTAGTTTCTAGTTTACTGTTTTTTCTATTTCTTAGTTTTGTAAGCCAAATAAAAATTAACTTCAAATTTGTTTACTTTCTTTATTGTTCGATTTTTTTACAATCTTGCTTTTATATTCAAATAATAGAAAGAAATTATAAAACTGAGCGTGGGAGTTTATTGTTAGAAAGGAGATGTGTTCACCAACTTTGGATATTAAAAAGTTGAGTTAGAAACACGATCTTCACTCTGCTAGCACGCCTTCCTCTGTTGCAGTTTCAATTAGTGAGCAGTTTTTGCTGTTTCATTCCCTGAACCTACTTCTTGTTAATTCTGAACCAACCCAACTCTTAATACGAGCACCAAACAAGTATCAACTATTTCGTTCTGAAAAAATACTTACTCTTTCATCGACTAAAATTAATTCTAATTCTGTGGACAGACATTTCTTTTAGTTTTGTTCATTTAATTTTATTTTTATCGAGGACAACAAACTATGGTTAAAATTGACACTATTGACATCATTTTGTAGTCCAATATCTCTTGCAGCTGTAGTTACTGAACACGTTTTAACTTCCTGTTTTGCAAAGATGTCATCAAGTAAAATAGTCCACTAGTCAATTTCATCTTTAAATGGAAACTTTTTTTGCGATTGTTGTGTCTATTGCAGAATTTCTTTTACCCCCTACTCCAGTTTTTTTTTTTTTTATATATATATAATTTAAAACGCGTCATCCTCCACGATTATTGGAGCCCGGGGCTCTCAATAAATATAATAAATTTTAACAATAAGCTGAGCATTACCGTGTAACTTTGCTAAATGAATTTAATTATGTTAAGTTAAACTATGTTAATCTTTTTATAATTTTGTAAAAATTAGTCTCTTCTTCTTCTACTTTTTTTTTTGTTTATTTATTTTGCAACTGTATCCAATTTAAGAAGCAAAAGAGATGAGGAGGATAGCGCAAATACACATGCACGTATATATATATGTACATTCTCATACATGCATGTGGGGCAAGGGCATGAGTGGAGTAAACGACGACCATCCAGTGATGGAAGCCGTTAGTTCGCCAGATTGGCAAGCTTACACAATAACCATCCTAGGAGATCGGCGTTATATGTTGAGATGATCGCGTGGCCACCGCCGCTTTAGTCTGCGCTGTGGATTTGAAGGAAGAGTTCTGGTGGACATTTTGTGAATCAAAAGGGTTGTAATGACTGTGTAGATTTGAGTGGAGTTTTGTGTATCGAGATTGGGGTATTTCAGAAACGAGAGGAATATTTAGATCAAAGTGTATTGTGTGATTGGAGTCGTAGAAAGGAGCATTCTTAGAATTTCAGACTGCAAGGTCTGAAGTCTGTTGATGTTCGATTTTTTGGCGCTTCCGTAGAGCTGTATTCTGTACGTCCATATTGGGGCAAGTAGAGCGGTAGTCTCCAATTAGGTTTTTTAATTTGATTTAAGATTTGCGTGTTGAGATTTATTTTTTATCGTAATTCCTTGCTTATTTTCTGAAAAAGTAACATATTTATTATTTTTGTTACTTTTTTTGTGAATTTTTCGTCTGTTCTGTTATTTATATCGAGGTTTTATTTGTTTGTGATTAATTTATATATACAAATAAGTAAAATGAAGTAGGCGCCACGGTAGCCGAGCGGTTAGAGGAGAGGCCCACACAGCTATGAAATATTGTGGTACTTGGTTCGATTCCCGGTCTAGGCCTTGGATTTTATTTAATGGTTAATATGAGAAATTTATAGTAATGTATGTTAGATAGTCGCGTCCGTTCTCAGCGCCCAATTTAGTAGTTGGACGTAAAGCCTGCCTATAAAAATATACGAGTAAATTACTATATAAAATGAAGCATTATTATTATTTTTTTTTTTTTTTTTTTTTTTTTTTTTTTTTTTTTTGGCGCATCAACAGCTGAGGTTATTAGCGCCTCTAATATCTGTTCTTTCTCGAACATATTACTCCACTACTTGGGATGGCGGTTGTTCTTCTAACCCATGCGCATCCGACGCTGAACCTTGACCAGCAAGGTTAGTGGAGCTCCAGGTAACGAACAATGCCTCCATACATCCCCTCTTACATCATCGACTCAGTCGACGAGGGGGAGGGTGGATACATAGTTGCCATCCCTTACATTTTCCTCATTTCAGGGTTATCTAAACCCTTAGGTATGCCTCTTATCAGTAAGATAAATTAAAATAATTGTAAGTAAATTATCGATGTGCTTCCCTACAGTATATCATGTAGACTCAACTCGTTTATTTCTTGGCCAAAAGGTTATTTGCTCTTGAAGGGAAGTACTTTTATAAATATTCCTTCCCCTGTTAATAGTCCTTAATTCTAACTGGGTGTAGTACTCTTATAAATATTCCTACACCCGCTACAATAGCTATACCTACAACTAAATACTATGCAGTTATACAATCATTCACGCCAATAAATACATTCACGCCAATAAATACATTCACGCTAATAAAAACAAACATGCTAATAAATACAAACATGCTAATAAATACATTTATACCAATAAAATTCTTTCACTCTACATTTATACTTTGGGAAGAGTACTCGATATTCCTCTTCCCTTTAACCTCTAAACCTAAACCTAATCTAATCTAAATTTGGTGATACATATTTATTCTCTTCAAGAAAGCAAATAACCTTTTTGTATATGAAGACCCTTCTTGCAACGTTGCGCGCAAATCATGTGGCAGGCCTGCTGCTTCTCTATCTTGACGAAGTGCCTGACACCCTTCCAACACATGCCAAACTGAAAGTCTCTCTCTGCACCGTGAGCACCTCGGTTTTCTAGCACCTAGAAGGAGGTATCCATGAGTGGTTCGTGTGTGCCCAATTCGTAGCCTCGTCAATATTACTGATTCTCGCCGCGGGAGGTTCTCAGCTGGTATGCATCGTACTAGTGGTTTAATTTCTTTCAATTTTTCTAAAATGGCGTCCCACTGATGCTGCCATTTCATAATTAATCTTTCTTTAATGTGGCATCGCAGGTCAGTGGGGCGAATAGGTATGGCAACGTGTGTATGTTTGCAGGCGGCACTCTTTGCTGCCTGGTCCGCTGTTTCGTTGCCAGTTATTCCTATGTGGCCTGGCACCCATGTAAATATAACTTCTTGTCCACCAGTACTTAATTGATGCAGTATCTCGTAAATTTTCTTTATCATTGGGTCAGCTGAGAATGGGTCCCGGAGAGCCGTTAGCGTGCTTAGTGAATCGGACAGCAGAAGCACTTTATTATAATTTTTCTCCAGTGTTAGTTTTAGGGCCTGGCATATTGCATACATCTCTGCTGTGTACACCGAACTATTTGGAGGGAGAGTCCACGTAAGTGTGACGTCCTCCGTGTACACAGCACATCCTACACCATTGTCTATCTTCGACCCGTCCGTAAAGATAGGTCGGTAGTCGTAGTAAACATTAAAAATTTCTAATAATCTTTGTCTGTAGACAATGGGAGGTGTTTCCTGTTTCTTGAATAATGCCAGGTCCATGCGAACACGAGCGCGGGGTAATTGCCAGGGTGGGGAAGTGCTAAACTTCCACGCCTCAACTGGACAAAACTCCAACCCCTCCGCTTCCATTAGACATTTAGCTCTTATTCCAAGGGGACGTGTCCGCGTTCTTTGCTGTCGAAATTCCTCATCAAAATGGCTCTCGAATATGGAGTTAAACAGAATATTATTCGGTTTCCCCCATATTCCGGCGACATAACATAATGTTAACTGCTCTCTTCTCAACTGAGGTGGCATGAAGCCTGATTCCACGTAGAGGCTTTGCAGAGGGCTTGTGCGGAAGGCGCCTGTTATAAGTCTTATTCCTTCGTTATATACTTTATCCAGTAACTTTAGGCGTGATTTGCGCGCTGAGCTGAACACAGGAGCTCCATATTCTAATTTTGAGCGCGTAATACAAATAAATATGCGTTTTAGGATTTCACGTTCTGTTCCCCATCGGTAGCTAGACAGAAATTTTAAAATGTCAAGGGTCTTCTTTGCTTTTAGGTGAGTTGAGTCTACATGTTCCTGCCAAGACAAGTGCGAATCAAAAATGAGGCCCAAAAACTTTGTACTTTCTTTGTATTGTATTGGGTTTCTTTCCAGGTATAAAATTGGAGGATCGTGTGCATGTCTTAATCTGCAAAAGTGTATGCACACCGTTTTCTCTCTGGAAAATTGAAACCCGTTTTTGAAGGCCTCATCGGCCACTCGGTTTATTGCCTGTTGCAGAGTCTCCCCAACCTCATTTATATTATTACCAGATAAATATATTGCAAGGTCGTCAACATATAGGGAAGTCTGCAAGGGGTCTCCCACAACTTCTGCAAGACAATTTACCGCCACTGTAAATAATGTTACACTTAATACCGATCCCTGGGGTATGCCATTTTCTAATATTTTTGGAGCCGAAAGGACCGACCCCAGACGTACTCGAATTCTACGTAGCTCTAAAAAGCTACGTATGAACTTTGGCAAATTTCCACGAAGTCCCCATTCGTGACACTTCCGCAGGATTGCATGTCGCCAAGTAGTGTCATACGCCTTTTCGAGGTCGAAGAACACGGCCAGTACGTGTTCTCTTCTCATAAAGGCGTTTTGGATATATATTTCTAGACGGCTCATTTGATCTAGCGTAGATCTGTACCTGCGGAATCCTGCCTGATTCTGGCTGTAAAGTCCTTTGGTCTCTAAGACATGAACCAACCTATAATTAACTATTCCTTCAAGGACTTTACTCAGACAGGAAGTCAACGATATGGGTCTATAGCTAGAGGGATTGCTGGGGGTTTTCCCCTCTTTAGGGATCGGTATTACGATTGATTCCCGCCAACTATCAGGATACTGACCATTCTCCCATATGCAGTTATATAATTCCAGAAGACGTTCCTTATCTAAGGAAGATAAGTTTTTGATCATCGCATAGGGAATCCCATCCAATCCTGGAGATGTATCCTTGGCTTTACTAAGGGCATGTTCTAATTCAGACATCGTTAAGGGGACATTATAGCTTTCTATTGTAGTGGTATCAAAATTTAGTGTCCGGAGCTCCTCGTCACCTTTTCGCCTAAGAAACTCGTCTGAGTACTGCTGGGAGCTTGAGACTTTTGCAAAGTGCCGTGCAAAATGCTGTACTACATCTGTTGGCTCAGTGACGACGACATTACCTTGAAGGAGGGCTGGCACTGAAGGAGTCTTTCGATTGCCAGAGAGGGCTTTTATTTTGTTCCATACCTCCCTCACAGGGGATGACGTAGATAATGTCGATACGTAGGAGGCTAAGGTTTCCTTTTTTGCACTTTTAATAATTCGTCTCTCTTTGGCTCTTAGTCTCTTGAAGTTTATCAGATTTCCTTCAGTTGGATGTCTTTTAAACCTGTTAAAGGCCCGCTTCTTTGCCCCATTGGCTTCCCTGCAAGCTGAGGTCCACCAAGGAACGGGAGGTCTTACGACTCTCCCACCGACTCTCGGCACCGAACCATCTGCTGCTCGCAGCAACGCTTCAGTGAATTTCTTCGCGTCAGTGGTGACATCCCCTGTCAAGCTTGGTGCCACCACGTTGGCTGAGTAAGCGGGCCAATCTGCCCTCCTTATGTCGAATCTCATAGGTGTGATAAAATCAGACCTGGAGATGGAGCTATTCACTTTAATCGGATAGTGGTCACTTTGGAAAAGTTCTTCTAGCGTGTTCCATTCCAGATGCACCGCTAAGGAAGGAGATGATATGCTTAAATCAATAGCGCTAAAAGTTCCAGAATACGCATTAAAATGAGTTGCGGCACCGTTATTCAGTAGCATTAAGTTTTGATTGTCAACAATCTCTTCTAAGATCCTGCCACGGGTATCGGTTGTGGCTGATCCCCACCAGGTATTATGAGAGTTAAAATCTCCCATAACCAATACCGGTGCGGGCAGCTGAGAAAACAGATCCTCCAGATCACCCCTCCTCCAGTGAATATCTGGCAGGTAAACACTGACTAGAGTGATCCTTAACGGTGTCGATAGACGCACGGCTACAGCTTGAAGGTTAGTATTTAGCGTGAGCAGTCTGCTGGGGATGTTGTCCCGTACACAGACAGCTACCCCGCCGTGCGCTCTTCCACCTGGGACAGGTTGCACCTCCTTAGAATAGGAAATATACCCAGGGATCCGTATAGAATGCCCCGGACGTAGTTTGGTTTCCTGAAGACACATGCCAAGGGGTCGGGATTCTGTCACTATTCGACGTAATCCTTCTAAATTGTTCCTGTAGCCCCGCATGTTCCATTGTATAATAGATTCCGTCATTTCGTAAACTTGAAGTAAACTACGTATTGCAGGAACGCCGTCAAAATCATTAAAGTGGTTTTGTAAGTATATTTCATATTTATAAAGTATATACTAGCAATAACTTTATACATTATTCTCATAAATAGTTTAATCCGATGCTGCATTCTTTCGGGATTTACCTTTCGGTAATCCCTTCTTTTTCACAGTTCTTGGCGGGCGGTCCGAAATGTTTCCGCCCTCCGATTCGGAAGCTTCTAAATCTGTTCCCAAAAGCTGATATTGTTGGCGTGGGGAACAGATATTTTGGCTGGGAGATCGCTGACTTCCCATAATCTTCTTTGCTCTACAGCCCCGTCCAAGGATCGGTGAACGGGGTAGAGCTATCACTTTCTCTGGCTGCTTCCTCCGAGAAGTTCGGCGTGGTGTATTTACCACCCGCCAAGCATCCTGCGAGGAAGCAGATGTAGGTGAGTTCGACCCCACCTTAGATTGTTGACCCCCTAAGAAGGTAGGGGGTGGGGTGGCTAACCGAATGGTTAGCGGGGCCCCTTCTGGGGCAGTTAATTTTGGTGATGGGATTTCTCCCACCTGGATGATTGTACTTTTTAAGGCCGGAGAGAGGCCCTTTATTGATTGAAAGATTGGCGCTGGTGTTTTTAGCTTTTGTGAATAAGTCACATCTGGAAGAACATAGGATTTACTTTCGACTATAGTTCTTGCTTCCAGATAGGACAATTGTTGAACAGTTTTAATCCTCTGAATTTCTTTTTCTTTTTTCAAAACAGGGCACTCAGCCGCACGAGCGTTGTGCTCACCTCCACAATTGACACACTTAATTGGAGGGACGCATTCCGTCCCTTCATGGACAGGCTTTCCGCACGCACAAATTGGTTCTAAAACGCTGCAGCGTTGGGCCGTGTGTCCAAATTTCTGGCACTTGAAACAACGCATTGGCGAAGGAATGTACGGTCTCACTTTTAATTTGTAAAAAGCGGCATCAATTGATGTGGGTGGCTTTGGCTTGTCGAAAGTCAATACTAAGGAGGCAGAGTCAACTAGATTTCCCCCCAGCCTTCTCTTGATCCTTCTGACGTCCAAGACACCCTCATGCGCTAAACCTTCTTTTATGTCTTCTAACGAGCTATTAAGGAAATCTTTACAGCTAATAACTCCCTGCGAGGAATTCAGTCGCCTATGGGGGCTTGATTCCACCTCAACATCCAATAGCCTATTTAACCCTAGGATCGCTGCAACTTGGGCACGGTTTTCGGCTTCGATACAAATCGAGCCGTCCCCCTGCTTCCTGATACTTTTAGTTTTCCCCAGGGCATTTTTTATTTCTTTGCTTAGCTTGAATGAACAGGTGTTAGTGAAGTTACCTTCCTTCCTCTTGATAACAAAGTATCTTGCCCAATTATCCTCGTCTAAATTGAGGTAAGGTACATTTTGAGCACTTCTCTTGACATTCTGATGGCCACCCCTGGCTTTCTTCCGTGGCGGGGAAGAGGGGGCAAAAGGTTGCAATGTGATTGCACTCGCTTTCGTTACAGTAGTCGCATTACCAGTTGATATGTCCATGTTCGCGCGTTTGTCAGTAACTAGTGATCCAAATTGAAAATTGGAGGTAGATGGGAGAGGCTGTGGAGGGAAGGAAGGAACAATGGGGGTTAAAGGGACAGGATTAGGAAGGGAAGGGGAGACGTCCATATTTAAAGAGTTGGACTCCTCTTTTAGGTTTTTGATTGTTTGTGAAGACATTTCGTTCCCACGAGAAACCAAGGTAAAAAAGTCACCCACAGCAGAGCCTGGATGCCATGGAAAGGCTACATTACAACCGGAGGTCGCCTGGTGTCCGGAGGGCACCGTTAGTGACGGCCAGGAATCCCGCCGCCAACCAACTCCTCAGCACGGTAGCTAACACCTTGAGTTAGGTCCCTAACTGTGTACCCTGTATGCACCACCGTATCTAAATGTATGTGTGTGTGTGTGTGTGTGTGTGTGTGCGTGTGTGTGTGTAGGAGTGTGTGCATTGTATGTCAAAGTGAAAATATTCATGTTCAGTGTACCCCCCTGTCAGGCTGGGCTCGTAGGGAGAGCCGACCTCCCTAAGAAGTGCTAGTCACTTCCCCCATATCCTGTTAGTCGCCTCTTACGACATCCCGGATAAAGGAGCAGGCCTATTCTGTCCCCGGACCTGCAGGGGCTAAAGCATTATTATTATTATTATTATTATTATTTAAGACACGTTAACCCGTTGAGGTCATTGAAACCCGTACCATTTTTCATTGACTCTGTTCAATGTTCATGCAAGAAGCTGTAAATACAGTGACCTATAAGAAGCTCCTAGGAAGAGAAAATCTAAGGGACAGCTACTTGATTCGAACCCGGGACCTCCGCGTAGGAATCAAATACGCTAACCACCGTGCTAATCCCTTTTCTTGGAATTCATATTAACATTTAATTAAAATTCATTTAGATTAACTGAATTTCTCTTATTTTCATTAAAACGAAAATTGACAAAAAAATAAACTAAAAAAAAAAATCTTTAATTAACAATAAGCTTAGTGGTACATTTGTGGCTAACCCGGAAGTAATAAAAGTAGGTTGGGTTGGAATAGTGTGGATTTTTCTTAATTACTTTCTAGTAGTGAGTGGTGGTAGAATGGGGTCCTGAGAGGGACTCTTTGCATTGGATGCGGAGGATTACAACTGGGAAGCTGGCTTACTCTGAAGGTATTGGTGTAATTCCTTTGTGATAGTGGATGTGAAGACTAAAGCGGCCATTGCCATTACCGGGCCGGAGACGGAGCTACTGTGTCTCTTCTTCCTTAATTCTGCTCCCCTTTCCTCTAGCAACTCCTTCCTTTTTAAGCAATTCTATGTATGCAATTTCAGCTGGAAAACTTCATTAATTACATTTCCTAACTTTAAATAATTCTCTAATTTATCATTAATGCTCTTGATCTCATTCATCTTACTATGCACGCTTTTTATATTCTTGACCGGTTTCGCATTTTCATGTATCATTAGAGGCCTTGGTGTGGAGAATCTTACCGTTCCCATTTGACATTATTTTACTGTTTATTATCACTTTAAATTACACACACCATGTACGAGATGTGGCTATTAAATAACGAGACTATTGCTGTAAAACATTTTATTTTAAATTTATACATATTTAGTTATTATCACCTTCAATACACCCCTCTCCTATCCCTACAACGCTCCATGCGAATTTACCATTGTTCGAAACAGTGCTGGAAGTCTTTTTCTGTGAGCTCCTGCATGACGCGTGCCGCTTTTTCTTTCACAGCTTCAACGGACTGAAATCGTGTTCCTTTTAATGCAGATTTGACTTTAGGGCACAGGCAATTGTCATATGAGGTCAGGACAGGCGAATAAAGCGGATGGCCTAAAAACGGTATGTTGTGCTTGGCTAGAAACGACTTGACAGACAATGCAGTGTCTTGATGGAGAACCCATGACTTGTTCTTCCACAAATCGGGCCGTTTTTCTTTACTCTTTCACAGAGTTGAGCAAGCACCTCACGGTAGTAATGTTAATTAATTATAATCGATATTTTCATCCGTTTTTGACGTGGTAGGGCGACCAGGGCAGTCATCATCTCCGACTTCTTCTCGGCCATCTTGGAAACGCTTGAACCACTCAAAAACTCGCACACGTGATTAACATTAATCGCCATAAGATAAGTTTCAGTAGCGGTTTTACCGTTTCATGTGAAATTTCACGACAATTCGTTGCTCTACTACATATGTAGTATCATGTTTACGGCAAAACGAAACTAACACCTCTTACCCAAACGACGGTTCCGGTCAGACAGATTTCTCTACAAACACGTGAGACGCTGCAATCCAAAGAGAAGGCTATACGCTGCACAGCTGTCGGTCGTTAGGATTTGGCGCTTGCAGACTTCTTCTGTAGCAGCATCAGTCTCGTTATTTAATTGCCACACCATGTAACCTCACTCAATCAGCAAGTGTAGAGTTAGGTTGAGTTAAGGTTCTCTACAGCCAGCTGATTATTCTGCTTCTGGTAATGGATGAAAACCCGAAACCGCCCCTGGGCGGTATAAAAAAATCGTGCGTGTTATTGTGGGAAAAAAATCAGCGATATGTGTATACCTAACTATGTTTACAATAATTTATTTTTAATTTGTAATGATAGTTATTTTTAGTACTAGTGTGGAAATATAAATTTCAAACACCATGTTCAAGTAATGCCTACACATGCGTAGCGAGTCCTTCCGAATTATTTGGTTTTAGAGGAAGAAGTATTCTTGAAGAAGTGTGGTCTGAGGAAATAAGATGACCTATCTAATCCAATTCTTACTGCGATTAAAATCTCCAGTTAAAAGGGTTTGGCTTGGCATCACTTCAAATAAGATCACTATTTTTTACAACGGGCCAACCTATTTTTCAGCAACAAGAAACTGTTGGTTTATAGAGACTTACCAAAGAAGGGATTTACAATGATTTGCACCGATTAAAAAGTATTCTCCATTTATGCCTAAGTGACCAATATTTATGCGTGACAAAAAAGGTTATACTGTTTAATAAACATTCTGTACAGACTGGAATCACCAAACGGTATTTGGTTCCATTTTATACTTACTTGGCACAAAGCCTATCATTTTCATCCATTGGTCGAAAAAGTCGTTAAACTTTTTGAAAAAGTTTTTAATGAACTTATTAAGAAATTTTTTCCTACCTTAAAGTTTTTCAAACAGTCTTATGTTAAAAGTTTTTCTTCAGAAAGTTCGAGGTTCACTAGGTGCTTTTTAAAAATAAAAATTAATGTACAAGTTAAACAAATAATTTATACCTTTGTATGTAATTATAAAAGTTTCAGACATTACAGAGAAAACTCAGAATACGCAGCTGGATTCGAATTTGCCCGAAACCTATTTAAATCTTTTATAATAGGAAAAGATTTCCTAAGTATAAGTTTAATTTTATGCCTTAATTAAGCTTAATTTATGCCTTAATTAACCTTATACCTTAATTTTTGCGTTTCTCATTTTTTGTCCATAAAAATAGAATAAGTTTTAGGATAAACGTCTGTATTGCACTTTTACGATGATAAAACTTTAAAAAATACTTTTTCAAAATTGTTCATTCTTTTTGGTGACTGGTTCCACAGCCCTGAAGATGACCTAGTCCCTAGGTCGAAAGCTCGGCAGAAAAAATGTATCACGACTGAAATGGCAAATAATTTTTCATCCTATCTTTTTCAAAATGTTTTCTTTGCTTAAAAGTTTTATTTGTTTATTTATTTTGCGACTGTAATTGAAGTTAGATTAAAGTAAAAAGTATGAATTAAATCTTAAGTTTTATATTAATAAAAGTTACTTCTAATTGCGATGCTCTAGTTTCACCACTTACTCGTGAACGCGACATTTTGGGAGTACGCTGCCACTCTATCAAGACATTACTGCACATGTTACAGCAACTATCACTTGTTGACACTTTTCATAGTGAATTTGACCAATATGAATGCCAGAATTAGCTGAAATCAATAGCCAAAATTTTACTAACACGAAATTCATGTGACGTACATCTACAACTCATTTAACAAACGCCAGTCTCCTTTAATGATAGGTCGCTGTCACAGAAACCTGGTTACGGACTTTCTGTAGATCTCATGATGAACTTAAAAGAGAAATAGAATTTCTGTTGACAATAGAATGCAGGCATTCCAATCCGAACTAGATTGTACGTTATTGACTGACGTTTCTTATTATATTTGATACCAAACAAACGTTACAAACAGAACTTTAAATTTGTAAGTGACATCATCAAAACAAAACATAAAAAGTTCCACTAGTAGCTATTTAAAATTAAGCACATCTTCAATGCCTTAGAATACTGCAAAAAAGAGGCTTGTCATATTTTATTTTTTTTGCCCAGATGTATTCTAAATTTAGAATGTTAATATAGATGTATTTTCTGCAGATGTATCTTCTAAAAAAAGTCTTAACAAAAGTTGAAGAATGAATTTTGTCAATTATTCTGAGGACCTTAGTGTACGAAATTAAGGATTTATTCAGTTACACACATTATAGTGCTGGGGTTCTCCCTGGCGAAATATTTCCATTTACTCAAACCATCAGGAAGTTCTGATTTCGATGTTGAAAAGGATTATTGTTTGTTCATTCTTCGTTTGCATGGTCTTTTATGTGAGGGACTACTTAGTTGTATTGGAATCAGTCTTATTTTGAAATTGATAGGACTTATTTAGAAATAGACAAAATTTACTTTCTTTCTCAGCGGAGTGGAGTTTTCTGTAACCGGAAACACGCGGCAGTTATTGAGTCGTTTTGCTTATTTCATTCTTCAGTTATCATCTTCATTAAATTTAATTCAAATAGGCTTTTCAATTATTTTTTTATTGATAGTTGAACATCGGAAGATGCTTTTATTTATTTGTTGCTTATAAAGGACTATGCCCTATAGATTTGGTTATGGAGCTTACACATTTAAATATAAACAAAATTTACATCTCTTTAAAAAGCCAATTTACAGAAAATATAATAGCTTGGCTCTTGGAAAATAAGGAAGAAATAATAATAGCAACTGTGAGATTACACCTAACTTAGATTTAGTAATTTTAATGACGTACCATTATACATTATAGATGAAGAAATTTATTATTTTTTTATATTTAACTGCGTTCGGACCAAAACTCCTACAACTTGTCAAAGTTGGGTGTTTTTCAACGTTACGCTTTTTTGTGCAGTTTTTGACGATCAACCCTCATACAACTGTCTTACCGGGCAGTTTTAATACGAATAGTTACCGTTTAAAACATGGGTTGAACAGAAATGTGTCGTTCTATCATAATATTAACGTTTGAAATGAGATGATCAAATCAGAATGAAGTTCTTAAAAGAGTAGAGTTAAGATGTAAACGTAATACAATTTAATTTGCTGCTTTGATTTGGGGTCTAGCATAAAGTAACGGCCTCTGCTCTTTTATACGATGAACTTCAAAATGTTGTCTAACTGACTGGTAGAAAGGGCAGATGTTCTAACATGGTAGTTTTAAGTGTGAAGCATAAGAAATCTCCTAAAAGCAGTTCTTCCTATCAGACATTTCAGCAATTTCCATATTTCTTTTTGGCTGAAATGTTTGAGCAGCCCAGTGGTGTATTAGAAGCGCCGTGGGTACCTTGAAGAGAGTTTGAAACTGAAGCTGCCAAAACTTTCTTTACAAGCTCACAGATTAACCTTGAATTCTTTAGCCTTACAGCTAGATCAAAGATTAGCCTTCAACAACCTCTGGGACGAACCCCCCTCTTCTCCATCACCAATAGAATGTCACAGATAGGTCCCAAATGTACTATGCCGTTTTATAAGATTATTTCATGCCATTACCTACAGTGGTAACGAAATACGGAGGAGTACGCCCTTCTTTGAACGTGAGTCAAACTTGATATTGTGAGAAGTCTGTATTTCAATGAAATGACTAAAATGCCGGTCCCAAGCATCCTAATTAGGCAGACTGTTCTGAACCCATCCCGTCTTCTTTTCCTGTAGTTTAGAGTTTTAAAAAATTATCATTTTTTCCCTAGTTTTTGAATTAATTTTATTTATTTAAGTTGCTGTTTTGCTTGTTTTTTTGTATATTATTTTAAAAAATATATATATTTTTTTTTTTACCCTAAATTATTTTCTGTTATTAGGTATGGACTGAGCAGGGCTACGCTACAATTCACTTACATACGAAGATGCCATGTAATTGTGAGACATTCTGTGATATAAGGCACTATATAGTATAATTATTTAAAATATCGTCATCATTATTACTATATTTACATATTCCATCTTCACTGTTTTTTTGTACGATGTTTTCTGAGATACAAAATTTTCTAGTCATTTTATTCGTTTATTTTTATTTATTTTTTTACTTTATAAATTTCAAAAATAATTCATTGTATTTATTTAATTATTGTAAATAATACTTGTATATATATGAAATATTTATAAATATATAAATAATTGTACAGTTAATTAAATATACTTGGTCATTTTAAAGCAATTTTTAACTTTTAATTAACCATTATAATTTGTTCTAAGTAAGTAGTTGGAGTAATAGAAGTAGTCTCGGACCGGATCAGGTAGATTGTCGAATTTAGAATTTTAGCTGAACTTAAGCTTTATAAGCGCTTAAATTAAGAAACAATGTACTCGCTTCGGCGAGTATATATACTAAAATTGGAACGATACAGAGAAGATTTGCATGGCCACTGCGCAAGAATGACACGCAAAATCGTGAAGCGTTCCACATTTTTAATTTTTTAAGCGCCACGGTAGCCGAGCGGTTAGAGGCGAGACCTGCAAAGCTAATATGCATTGTGGTACTGGGTTCGATTCCCGGTCTTAAGCCTTGGATTTTATTTAATGGTTAAATAAAAGAAATTTACAGTAAAGTATGTTTGCTAGTCGCCTCCGTCCACGATACCTAATTGGTAGTTGGACGTTAAGCCCCGCCTGAAAAAATAGGCGATTACTTTACTTTACTTAAGAAACAAATTTTCTTTTATATTGACGTTTGTTACACTTAAAGCAATAGTTTCCCCCCAAACTAGCAGTGGTAATCTTGCTATTGATTAATTGCAACTATTATATTAAGAAAGTTTATAAGGAAACTACCTGTTAGTTTTCTGGAATTGATTTTAAGAAAATTGATCAAAGAAAAATATACATACATCATTTTCTGTGAAATTGGTTACTACAACTTGAAGTTAGCCCTGAATACAAGATTTCTTGGGTTGTAGAAAAGAGATAACTGTTTTCTTATAATATTTTGAAAGATTTTGCTAAATTATTTTTATTTTTTCTTATAGCGTATTAGCTGCCAAGACTATTTGCGCTTACTTTAATATTAGTACCAAATACGCTAATATTTTATTAACTCATTTTAATTTTAAAATTTTATTCATTATTAGTACTGTAATTTATCAAATTTGTAATCTATCCCATTTTTTTTAAAAAAATTGATTTATGCACCAACTCTACCAACAGCGTACAAATAGTGGCCGAAAAAAATTCAAACTCGTGATTGAAATATGAACGCCCTTTACTTTAATTTAGTGCAGTGATGTACAGACTATTTAGCGATTCCAGAAAAAATAATTTTGAGTGAATGTTGCTGCTATTGCAACTGTACGATTTTAACCTTTATTGAACGGTTTGAAGTATTTGTTACAAGTTGCTGAAAAATTATTGTTTTTCAACAATATTTGCTATAGAATCCAGATTATTTTATAAATAAGTTCAAATAATTTAAATTTTTCATTAAAATAAGTTAATTCTCCTAAAAAGTTTTTATTATTACTGTTCGCTTCATTGAAATAGAAAGAAGCGCCCGCCCTTTCGCAATGATTTATCTTGGCTTACTGAGTAGTTAGTCTTCGTTTTTCTTCAGCTCAGGAAAATACAAAGCTTGTTCAGAAATTTCTTTAAATACTAAACAAAGATCTGTTTTTAAGTGTAAAAAGTAAAGCTAAACTAAATTCCTAGGACGTTTCACGTGTAATGTGATGATGTGTACACCGAGAACAAGAGTGAATAAGTGAACCCTACCTGAACCTAGAAATATTCTAACTTTACAGTGACTTCTAGGAGTATCATTTAGCACCATTCGATTTCTTTTGCGAAATCTAGCAGTAAGAATTAAAGATCGGCCGTTGGTTTTCAAATCATCAATTCTAAATGAATGGCATCTTCCAATTTAAAGCATTTGAAACGAAAAGAGAAAGTGACTAGATTTCGTTTTAAATAAATTTAGTTTTCTTACTAAATTGCGTTCCAGCGAATGGCATGATTTAATTTATTTTAAAGCCTTCTCAACTGTTATAAATAAATAACATAAATAAATAATGTTAAAATAATAAATAAATATAAAAAAAAAATTTTATACATAATAAATAATGTTATAAATCTGTTAGTTTTATTTTTTCTCCTTTTAAATTGTATTTATATTTATATTCAGCTGTTAATCAGATAATATATACTAGGTTCGCTTCAAATCCCATCTGGAAGTGCATAATAACTAATATGTAATGTTTGATGATTATGGCCAATGAACGTTCCGCTAAAATCAAAACATATATGGCAAAAACTGCCGTCTGATGCTGTTAAAAACCAATTAGAACCCTTTGTTTCGAAAATACCCGCTATGTTTAAACGCCCAATACCAGTGTTTGGATTTTTCACATAATGAATGATAAGAGGCTACTTTTATGTTTTCAGGACGAATTCAAATGTAAACAAAATTGTTCATTCGTCTTTAAGTGCTTAGGCATTACAAAATTATTAGTGAATTAGATGCAGTATCCTGTTCCTCGTCCAGTGGCAGAGTACTATAGAGCGGAAAAGAAACAGTTTTTGGACAAAACATCCGACTATTGGTCATGTTTCAAAAATATATAACCGCTGGAAATGAAGTGGGGGGAACTTTTTGATAGGTTTTTTGCATGAAAGCATGATTTGCAAAAGAGTTAGATAAAACTATTACGAAATGAATAAAAAGCTCCAGGGTGTGACGTAAATGGTGAGAATGAGTGTATGCAGAGATAGGCGAGCTGCTCGGGATAAACTAAACTAAGGCAGGGTTTATTTGTATAATATTAGCGTGTACAACCAATTTATAAGCCATCTTAAGTCCTGTTAGGATCTGTCTTACCAAAGAAAGGATAAAATAGAAAATTCCAGGCTGCTAGAATTATGTGTTATGGATTTCGCGACAACAATTTCATTACTGGGCCCTATGCTGTAATTCCATTAGTACTATAACATGCACTGGGTTCTTTGCTGCAATCCCATGACCTCCATAACATGTATATACAGGGTGACCAAAGTTATATGCTCCACCCACTTTTTTTTTTAACGGCGGGAAATTTCGAAAAAATAAAAAACACATATTTAATCATTTTTAGTCTAGTATATTTTCAGTGATTGACCCATTTTTTTAAACCCCTGTATCTCGAGATACAGCATCCAACTTTTGTTTTTCAAATGGAACGTTATATTTTTTGTTGCATATTTTTGTAGTATTTGAGCTCCTAAAAACAACAAAAATTTTTTTTTTTAAATCGGTTAGGTTTTTCAAAAGTTATGGTAATTTAAAATATGAAAAACAAATTTCAGTTTACTGTCAAAATTACGTTATTTTTTTTAAAGAATCTATTCAAACTGGACACAAACAACGGATAGGCAAGCCAAAACTCTGGACTCCCACGCTTTGCTTGTAGCAGCACTTATGGTGGCGAAGTCAAGATCTAGGCAGGCTAGAGTTATTCGACGTTTCAGATCATCGACTGAAGCCACGGGATTAAGGATACTTTACACTTTATTTTTTTAGGTATCCCCACAAAATATAGTCCATTTGGGTTAAGTCCGGAGATCGAGGTGGCCATTGGATCGGACAATGAGTCCCTAAGCACTTTTCATGGAAATTTCTGTCCCGGTAACCTCGAACAACTCTCGCATTATGTGCCGGGCAACCATCTTGCTGAAAATACATATCTAGCCGACGTTGTAGATGAACATCTTCAAGCGGAACTGGCAAAATGTCTCTGAAAAAAAAGTTGGATACCTTTTACCAGTTAAGTTCTCTCTGCAGAAGTATGGGCCGATTAGTTGATTTCCTATAACTCCACCCAAACGTTTGTAGGAAAAACAACCTGAACGACAAATAACTCTAGCCTGACTAGATCTTGACTTCGCCACCATAAGTGCTGCTGCAAGCAAAGAGAGGGAGTCCAGAGTTTTGGCTTGCCTATCCGTTGATTGTGCCCAGTTTGAACAGATTCTTTAAAAAAAATAACGTAATTTTGACAGTAAACTGAAATTTGTTTTTCATATTTTAAATTACCATAACTTTTGAAAAACTTAACCGATTTCAAAAAATTTTTTTTTGTTGTTTTTAGGAGCTCAAATACTACAAAAATATGCAACAAAAAATATAACGTTCTATTTGAAAAACAAAAGTTGGATGCTGTATCTCGAGATACAGGAGTTTAAAAAAATGGGTCAATCACTGAAAATAAACTAGACTAAAAATGATTAAATACGTGTTTTTTATTTTTTCGAAATTTCCCGCCGTTAAAAAAAAAGTGGGTGGAGCATATAACTCTGGTCACCCTGTATGTGAAGAACTATTCTATCAGAGCAAATAGTGTATTTTACTCATTCAAACCATTCCAAAGTTAAGCTGAAAAACTGGGAATGACCTGACAAAATGGCCAAGCAGATTCATACAGAAGATTAAGATTAGAAAACGGGACGGGACCCATGCCCCACGGCACCGCAGCCACTAGAGGCTTATTGTGCCTTCCCCTTTTGAGTCTAGTACTTGAAACCTCCCCTTCTAAAAAGGTTAAGGACTTTCCCTACTAGTTCTTTTTGCGCTACTATCTCCTTTGGTCTCAACGTTCCAAAGATTTCGTAGCGCAACCGCTCGATTGCAACACAATCGAACAACAGGTGAGAGGCCGTTTTCTCCTCTTCCTGGCACAGTCTGCACAGCGGTTCCCACCTAGTGCAGATGCTTGCTTCCTGAACCTACCATGCCCCGTAAATAGGTCCTGCAATCATAGTAATCTAATTTCTGCCCAAACACAGGGTCTCTTTGGCTCTTTGCATGAACAACCAAGGCATAATAGTCTTGCTGGGTTTAAACCCAGGATACATCACCCAGCTCTTCTCGTGCTCCCTCTAGATCCATTCTCTGAGAGCCGCACAAGCTGAACCCTTGGTGATCCCCAGGACAGGCTCCGGGCCAATGAAAGGAGTGTTAGCGCCATTCCTGAAAGTTGAAGAAACCTTTTATGACAGAACGAATGGGTACCAGTAAAAATCAACTCCCATAGTTGGATTTTTTTTTTAAAACTTCTAGTTTTTGGAGAATATCAAGAGTGGTACATCCAGCGAACAGATTTCCGAAAACAGAGATCGTGGTGCTTAATACCTCAAAGAATTAACCATGTTTTTTTCATTTTTATTCTTTGCAGCACGCGTGCTTGTTTTTAATTACTGGCCGGCTGTAGTCAATCATGGAGAGGTTGATTCATTAGTATGGTGCACAGAATTTAACTCTGAAACACAGTTTTTAAATATATATGTTGAAACATTAAAATTTCGATTCCAAATTAATGGACAACAGTCCGAAACTGGTCAGAAAAAAAAAAATGAAAACAAGCGAGCCAGGACGGTTAAAATCAATGATGATATCCAGCAATGCGGCGGACCTAACCACATTTTCAATATTAACCATCTATCTCTGTACCCGTTATAGATTAAAGAGCATAGTTAAGATTAATCTCCTTCCAGGAGATAACAGCCACTAAGAAGGGTAGATGGCAGATGGTTTCCGTTGAGTTATTTGTATTTTAGATTTATCTGAAAGGATTGTTCTAGTAAATTCCAGGACAATTGTTGGCTAATTGCCGGTATTTTATACCATTATTTCGTTTGCGGAGAATTGAAAAAATTGGAGAAATAAAAATATTTAATCAACAGACAGAGGCTAATGAATTTCCAGGTAATAAGGTAGGTGGTTTTTTAGGTACTGGCTTTTACTTGAAATAAAATTTATTATGATGTCGAGATTGTGGACTGTTTTTATTACAATAAGATCATGAAAAGATAAGAGTAAAGCCTTGTTAGTTTTTATTCATTTTTAACTTACTCTGGGATCGCATCGAACTACGTAGGAGTTCTTCATCATTCTATTTAAAAAAATAGGAAGGAAGCAAAGCCAGAAAAATTCTCAAGATTGGTTTTTGTAATGGAAAACTATTTTTAAATATAGAACAAACATTAGTTATTATCAAACCGAAAAATTAATTTGTTTAAAGACCTTTTATGATTGGAATGATTAAAGAAAAAGTTTTAATAATACGTGCGATTTAAGCAACCCCGGATGTCGACCAAAGATTTTTTTTGAATATTTAATTTCCAAGCAAAATATTTTCCCCAAAACTACGTAATTTAGTTATAATAAAAAGAAGGAAAAGATTACCTGAGTTCAGGACTATTATTCTAAAAAATATTAGAGGATGATTAAATGCCAACATTAATCTTGGCCATGTGCTGGGTGATCTTGAAATTAGTTTTAAGTTACAATTAGTTATTAGAGTGAGAGATGGTTCTTTTCTCAATGAATAATCGTTAGTAATGCAATAATTCAAATATATGTTCATAAAAAAACTGGATTGACAATGATTATTTAAAACAATGGTAAGCAAACGAGAACACCCGTCACTCGGTAAACTAGGTCAAAATTTTCAATTTTTAAAATATCTAATACTAAAGTAATATGTCAAAAAATTTAATCTATTTGTTACATTACTTCCGCTACAATCTTAGTTCGTTCAATAAATAAAAATTCTTTCATTTATTTTGAGAGTTAATTAGATAGAAAATTTGTAATTTAGAAAACTGAACGAATAAGAGAGGGGCGAACGATTTACGTCATCAAATAGCTCTCTTTCTTGATGGCGTGGAAAGATAAATTTGGAAATGTCACAACAATATTTGTCGGAAGATGAGTTTAATTTTCTATGGCGTCTGTTAGGGCAGAAAATCACTCTTCGAAAGCCGTGAATGAAAACTGTATGAATTTAGATTTAGAGAATATTTCGGAGAAAATCTACGAAGTTTTATTTTTTGTTATCATTATCTAAAGAAATCTGGTTCTTAATAAATTTAAAAAAAAAATCTGTTAATTTTTAACAATTTTACTAAATCAGAAATAATTAAATGTAGTTTGTCACTACATAAAATTAAAAAAAAAAAAAAAAATGGTATCTTTGTATTAGTAAAGTAGGTTAAATGAGAATCTTCGGTAATGAGGAGTGGATCAATATGAAGCTCGCAACGAGTTGGTGGGGCAGCATACAGTCTGGTCGTTCCTCCTAAAACCTTTGGTGTGTAGTCACTCTGAACTACTTTAAGGATGAACCTGTCTAGCTTCTACTTGCAGATGATGCGTTATTCCTTCTATCATGAAGACTAAATTCAAGTATTTGGGTCAATGTAACCATCCATTTAAAACTAACCAAATGTTTCAAAATAAGAGCGGGATACAGGCTCTCGGTATACAATATCCCAAATGTTGATCCTAGTTAATCAGGCGCCACGGTAGCCGAGCGGTTTGAGAGGAGTGACCTGCAAAGCTAATATGTATTGTGGTCCTGGGTTCGATTCCCGGTCTTGGCCTTGGATTTTATTTAATGGTTAATATGAGAAATAGTAAAGTACGTTTGCTATTAGCCTCCGTCCACGACACTTAGTAAATGGTAGATGGAATTTAAGCCCCGCCTGAAAAAATAGGCGATTACTTTACTTTACTTTTTACTTTCCTAGTTAATCACAGGCAATTCAAAACGTAGGTCCACTTCATGTCTTGGTTCACTGGAGCAAAATTTTATCATGACCTTCTTTTAATTCTTACAGCCATGGTCCAATTTCCACCAATTTAGTCAAAAATAATTAAGGATTAATTAATTTTTTTTTAATTCGGACAAATTAACCAATTAAAGAAGATTTTTGGGTTATTATTCAGATTTTTACAATTGAATAGAAAAAAATACAACATGTAAAACAGATAACATTTAGTCAGTCCAGAAGTGAAGGCGCTGGATGGCTAAAGACCAGCAAGCATTCACTGACATGTCTTACATGGACGACGTTCATTCAGTGAAACAGTCGCAATGTACCAACATAGCAAGTATACTCAACTGGTTCACTAGACTGCCGACTTAGTTCAGGGCATGTCTTTGTTCATCTGGAGGCTATGGACGCCTCGATCGCCTGAAGGATTAGTAGGAAAAGTGGAGTTTGAGAGGACTTGGACTTGGATTTGTGTAAGAGGAATTTCAAGTTACAGGATTTGGCGATGACAGGGACAAAGGGAAGTTTAAGGACCATGAGAATGGTGTAGTTAGTGTCCTAGAAAGGAGCATTGGGTGCGTAAAATTTTGGATTGAAGAGATTCGATGTGATAAAGGTTGAAATGTTCCTTTCCGTCTGTCCATATTGGAGCTAGTAGTGCGTAGTACAGCTACTTCTCGTTAAGTAACGTCATTTTCGAACGTATAGTATCACGTATTACTAGTTCTTTTGATAATTCGACCCTGTTCAGATAATGTCTTATTTAAAGAATTCGTTGTCAGTCGCTTCTTGAAATGTAGTCCAACCTAACTTTTGAAACTATAAGACTAATCAGGTGTAAATGTATGAGAGGCAGGATTTTCCGGTTTTGTGTGAAAACTTTATGATTGGATTTGTGTTGATCAATTTCCATTTTTCCACTACTGGAGCCAGGATTCGAGGATATTAGATGGAATTGAAAGTGGCAAGTTGATATGATGGGATCATTAGCAGGAGATAGGATGGCCGTACCGTCAGTGAGAGTGAGGAGGAGAAGGTATTACGATGTGTGAGGTCAGCCGTGAATATCGTGCAAAGAGAGGAGCGAAAGTATGAGAAAAGTGATACCCAGCGATATCATAAAGTATCGATAAACAAGGTAGGATACAATAAGGGTAAAGAATAATAATGAGGCTAAAATGAAAAATATTAAGAGGTTGGGAGGATACCTTCCAGTTTCCGCACCAGACCCAAAATGGACATCAAATTAATGTAATTAAAAAGGGATGTACTTGTAAAAATAGAACAAGAAATCTTGACACAATTGCAAAACTTCGATTGTCGGCCATTTCAACACTAATAATAAATTGTAAATATGTAAATATATTATATATATCGCATGGACTACTGGGGTCATTGTATTATATAAAATATATTTAAGAAACAGTTGTAATAAATTACTAACAAAACTCATTAAAAGGCTACAAAATGTTTTATTTTATTCTAAGTGCATTTTATGGTTTTGTATTGCATTCTAACAAGTTTTATTAGTAATTTACTACAACTGTTTCTTACAGCTATTATAACACCTTAACAAAATCTTACAGTATAAAATGTTAAGTATAAGGGTTGATTAAACGATAAAAGGGACACAAATCAGCACGCACCCCGACATTTCATTCATATTTCAGCCTATAAATTCAGCCATTTAGAAACGTAAGAAAAAGATTTACAGTAAAGAGGTTTGGAAATCAACTCCAAAACTCAATTTATAGAAATCAAAAATGTTAATTTTGAACTTTGGCTAAAAAAAGAAAATATTAAAGAATACATTAAAAAGGATTGAAAACGATCCAAAAAACATCTGTGGGAATCAAAAATGCAAATTTTGAAGTTATATTGATAAAAAGATAAGAATCACATATTCATCAATATTTAATTTAAAAACAATTATTTCCCAGTACAAATGAACTAGGTATGATTCAGTTTTTCCTGCTTACGTTCTCACAGCTTCCATTTTACAATTCTAAAACATTACCTACGCACAAAACATGCATATCCCTTAAATACCTACTAGGATTCTTTAATTTCATTTCAGCATTTTAGAAAAAAAAGAAGACGTTCACATAGAAATATTCTTACCAACTACATCAGACATGTTCAAATACCAGAAATTATTTCTGGTAAATAAAAAATGTGCAAGATTATAGTACTTCCACATAGGAAGGGAGAGACAGAGTAAAAGAAATTGAAAATGTCACAGTAATGTAACCGTCATCAAGTGCTCCTCTCGACTATCACTTGTAACCCAAACATTGTGTAAATTTAGAATAATAATAATATTATTATTATTATACTAAACTTATTGCAGATTCGACATTCATACTGAAGATTTATAGTTTGATTCTCATTAGAAGCTGATATTTTAGTAAGCCACCTGGTAGTGCCCTAATTGAAGTTGAAATTATAATTTTCTGCCTAAAAAACTAAAACTTTGAATATACGTATAATAGCTACAAATAGATACATACATATTTGATTTTATCAAAGTATGTTTAACGCATGTTTATTATAGTGTAGATGTTGAGGTATCGACTTCGATTACGATACTGTCTCGCAAAATTCTTGCTGACTCCACTATACTTGCTGACTACTAGACTAGCGTGGTGCTACGTCGGCTAAAATCAAAGATATTATTCACCACTGCGAACCTAACTCTATATACATATATAATATTTAACATATTAAAATCCAGGGGATAGAATAGAAAGTATTCGCGTAAATTATTTCCAAAAATAACATATTACACCCAACATATCTAGTCTTTTAAAAAAAGCTTTAGAAATCTTTTATATTTCACTTTGTCATGGTTTGTGTGATGCTGCCTAATTCTTTAGAATTATGTACTGATGATGATGCTAAAGACATGAAAACGTCCAATGTATTAATAAAATTAATACATTTCAAAAAATTTTAGAGGCTTATTACCTCATACTCAGCTCTTATCTTTCTGACAGATTCTTTCAAGTTCTTCAAGGCACTACTCACTCTTCCATCTATCCTGTCCTTGCTGGTGTGCCACAGGGAAGTGTCTTAGCTCCTCTTCGTTACACAATCTATAGTGCCGACTTACCTTCTAACCTTAGTACCTCTATTTACACCTTTGCTGACGACACTGCCATTCTCTCCACACACTCTGACCCTATCCTCGCAGTACGCTCACAACAGTCCCACCTTCACTCAATAGAACCTTGGTTAGAAAACTGGCGTATAAAAATTAACCCAACCAAGTCTTCACACTCAAACGACAAACTCCATCACATGTCTTCTTACATCATACACCTATCCCACCAGCCGACAATGTGCGGTACCTTGGAATGTACCTAGACAAGAGACTTACCTGGAAACCCCATACGAGACTTAAACGTACCGAACTAAACAAACGATACAAACTTCTAGACCAGACTACTCGACAAACGCTCAAAACTCTCACTACAGAACAAGCGACGACTCTATACAGCTCTTCACACCACCAATATGGACTTATGGACTCGAACTTTACGGAACAGCTAAAAAAATCCAACATCAATAGACTGTGCAAACACTCCAATCCAAAATACTCCGCCGCATAGTAGACGCTCCATTCTATGTTAGCAACCACACTATACATACAGATCTCCAAATTCCACTCATCTCCGAACTTACCAAAATCCGATATAAAAATTTTCATCAAAAACTCTCATTTCATCCCAACCTCTTTAACTGCAAACTTGTCTTCAACTACGCTACCCTCCAATCCTCGAAAACGGCTAAGGCGCCGTTGGCCCCGTGACCAACTGGGTGACTGATGGCGGCCATCACTGGATGACCGTCATTCACGTCTACCACGTTACTGTATACATACATTTATCTCATTTACTTATTGTGCTCTGTGGGTACAGGTGTAAATCTCAATAAAAGGATAATAATAAAAAATTAATGAAAAAAAAAACAACTATAAAATAAAAAACAGTTCAATAATATTTTTCTGTCAAATTTTAATAAAAATATTGCGTGCTATCCTATATTACTTCAATTGAGTACTGCATAAAATATTTGACTATACGAGTACTATCCAAACAAAATGAGAGAGTTCAATTAATTTTCATAATTTTTGTTAATAGTATTTGAAAATTTTAAGAGTAATTTTTCTTTTAATATTTATCTAAACTAAGCCAAAAATCAGAGTTCAAAATTTTTAAAGAAGCCGCTACAAATTACCGAGATAATGTTGCACACAGCCTCTGTGATAATTGCTCCATTTCTCTCATGTAATTTGTAAAAAAGAGAAAAAAAAAACGAGAAAAATAGAGAGGAAAAAGAGAAGAAAGAGTTGGGTAGAATGTACGTTAGAAGAAGTTAGAGTATTAGAGACAGAGCTGTGGGTTGATGTTTCACGATTTTGGTAACTAGGTGTAGAATGTGAGGTAGTTAGAGAGCCGTGAGAGGCTGTGGAGGGCTGGCGGTGATTTGTGGCCAGGTCGAGCCTGGTTAGAGGGCAATTAGCCGCCAGTATGTCTAACAACCGGCGCGCATCGGCCGCATTCGTTCACCTATTTTCATTACCTTCTTCACAATATCATCAACTTCTTCCTCCTTTAACTAACAAATACATTGTCTTAGAAAATAACAATTTATCCTTAAAGATATACGGTTTATATACAAATAATTAATTAAAGAAGAATCTTTAACGATATTTGCATGCAGTGTGCCATAAACTCAAGTAATGCCACAGAAAGTTGGTCTTTTACTGAAAATAAACCACTGACTAATCGATATATTCCGAGTATAAAGTTACAATATCAATCACTCGTGATTGAAAGCATTGACAGGAATTTTTGTTCAGTATTTTGTACCCTGCTATTGTTATGTGAGCTTAATTCAGTAAGTTTTCATCTTTACATTAACCATACAAAACATAATGTAACATTATCAATTTAATTGACTTTTTTTTTGAAATTTTTAGCAACTTGGGTGACAAAAGGAACGTTAAGGTCAGTGTGAATAGTCAGATAGGATACATAAAATGGAGCGTTTACAATAGTTCGAAGTATTTTAGATTTTAGCGATTGAATCCTTTGGAGATTGGAGCGTTTGGTTGAACCCCACAGCTCTGTTCCCCAGATGGGTTTTAAAATAGAAGTATAAATTAGTCTTTTGTTGTCCAGAGAGAGTTTTGATCTATCGACCTAAGAGTCTTTTAAGTAGTCGATAGCGTCCGTTCAGTTCTGTTCTTTTAAGTCTAGTGTGGGGGTAGTGTGTGGTTAGTAAAAATTACTTTATGAACCTCAAAACTTATATTTTACATGAAAACATAGAAAATCGACATGATTATTATTAGTGAATTATTTATTACAGGAGCAAAAGAACTTATAACAGTTAATTGCTTACAACTTATATTTTAAAGAAAGGAATACATTAGTAGAATAGGAGCGCTAACTTGGAAACAGTTTTGTCATGGAAATTTATACCCATGATTAATGTTTGCATGACCCTGAAAGTAAGAGTTTGTGGGGCCGTTTCATTATTCACCACCACCAACATATGGATGTCATCTAATCGAGAAGGGAATAACCAGCAGACCGGAAAAAAATCCCAGTGGGCTATGGAGAGCAAGCTATTAGGAGAAGGAAAAGTGACAAAACAAGGGCGTCCAACATTGGTATCAAGAATGTGCTCCAGTTCAAATGGAGCTGGGCAAGTCATTGCGATAGAATGGAACCAAATAGGTGGGTGAAAACAAATTGTAGATTGGTATCCAATGTATCAAAACAGGACAAGAGGGAGACCAAAGATGGAAGCACGATCAGTGTTGGCAACATAGAGCAGCACACAATCGATCTGTTCGTATAGGTTTAAAGTTCTGCTCTGAGAACTGATTGAATCCTTTGGAGATTGGAGCGTTTGGTTGAACCTCACGGCTCTGTTCCATACGCCCAGACGGGTTTCAAAATAGAAGTATAAATCAGTCTTTTGTTGTCCGGAGAGAGTTTTGATCTATTGTCTAAGAGTCTTTTAAGTCGTTGATAGCGTCTGTACAGTTCTGTTCTTTTAAGTCTAGTGTGGGGGTTCCAAGAAAGTCTTCGGTCTAAGTAAAGCCCAAGGTAGCGGGCAACGTTTACTACTGGTATAGGTATTAGGTTATAGAAGACTGGAGGAAGAGTAATGCGACGAGGTGAGAAGGTGATGTTTTGCGTTCTTAGTTTCATTAAGCTTAATAGCCCATCTCTTGAACCACTGTTCTAATGAGGAGAGATGTGACTGCTGATTTCTGTGAGCTATTACTGGATCATGATTAGTAGACAGTAAGACGGTGTCGTCTGCGTATGTGAGAAGTATAGTGTTAGGATCAGTTGGTATGCCTGAAGTGTAAATGGAACAAAGAATAGGACCCAGAATGCCGCCCTGTGGACTTTTACCTTGACTTTTAAATTCATTTTTAATAAACACTACTTTAAATTTAAAGTGTACTACCTAGGGTTACTGCTATATTTCAAGCTAGCATTAACTAAACATAACTCAGTCTGCGATAGATCGTATCTGCATCCTTTTCCCACATCTGAATGGAAACTCACATCTCAGGTGCTACACCTGTATTGAGCAAAATTTGCACTACCAACTTCCAAAAACTGAATACGAAATAAATGTTTACGGTTTCCCGCCAATTGTCCATCGTTCTGCGCTAAATGTTGCAAGTGTGTCTGTCACAATTTATAACTCAACAGAAAGGTTGAGTGTAAATAGTGATATTGCCAAAATCGTGCAATATAACAAAGACACAATGTTGTACAAAAGATATAAACATAAAAGACTGAAGCTCCTCTTGCTATAAAGTAACTTTACGTTAAGGGTTTGTTTTTAATTATTTTTTTACTCAACTTGTAAATGTGTCTAACCCAAGACCAATTCTGTTATTTTGTTTTGTTTATTGTTTAAAAACAGCCGGCCTGGATACACTTCTAGATACTCTTAATGTATTTGTATAATATTTGAAAATAACTAAATATTAATTTGGTCGATTTCCGGTCTAAGCTTTGGTCTTTATTTAACGATAACTTATTTAAAACTTTTTGAAATAGTTGGGACCATTTCATCAGCAAGATTTCCTTCCATAAGTGAACAATTATAGTTTAGAGTTTATCTTCTAAATTATTGAAATAAATGCTACACAACACGTGAATGTCTTTTCAATTTCTTTACCAGCCGCTCCTCGTTACGCTAGTATGGGCAAATCCTAGACTCGTTCAGTATCCCACATTTGTACAATAAATAACTATTTCTCAGGAGAACGATTTTTCTTCATATTATTCAGATAGTAAACCGAAGATCACAAGGAAATGGTAGTTTAGAGCTATGCCGAGCACCTTCTGCATCTCTTCAAATTGAAGTGTGAGTAAAGTATAGTTTGCTAATTGGTCTCAACTTGTCTTAAACTAAATGGATTTATCTGAAAGTAATCTTATTAATTAAATAAGCATATATTTATTAGAATATACAACGAATTATAAAAGAAATATACTCAATTTAAAACAAAAAATACAACTTCAATATAAAAAACAAAGATTGTATCAGTTCTCGGAGCGGAACTTCCAACCTATACGAACAGATCGATTGTGTGCTGCTCTATGTTGCCAACACTGATCGTGCTTCCATCTTTGGTCTCCCTCTTCTCCTGTTTTGATACATTGGATACCAATCTACAATTTGTTTTCACCCACCTATTTGGTTCCATTCTATCGCAATGACTTGCCCAGCTCCATTTGAACTGGAGCACATTCTTGATACCAATGTTGGACGCCCTTGTTTTGTCACTTTTCCTTCTCCTAATAGCTTGCTCTCCATAGCCCACTGTTTTTTTTTTTTTCAGTCTGCTGGTTATTCCCTTCTTGATTAGATGACATCCGTATGTTGGTGGTGGTGAATAATGAAACGGCCGCAAACTCTTACTTTCAGGGTCATGCAAACATCACTCATGAGTATAAATTTCCATGACAAAACTGTATCCAAGTTAGCGCTCCTTTTCTACTAATGTATTCCATGTAAAATATCCGTTTTGAGGTTGATAAAGTAATTTTTACTAACCACACACTACCCCCACACTAGACTTAAAAGAACAGAACTGAACAGACGCTATCGACTACTTAAAAGACTCTTAGACGATAGATCAAAACTCTCTCTGGACAACAAAAGACTGATTTATACTTCTATTTTGAAACCCATCTGGGCGTATGGAATGGAGCTGTGGGGTTCAACCAAACGCTCCAATCTCCAAAGGATTCAATCGCTACAATCTAAAATACTTCGAACTATTGTAAACGCTCCATTTTCTCCAACCTGACTATATGTTACACACTGACCTTAACATTCTTTTTGTCACCCAAGTTGCTAAAACACGATACAGAAAACTCCACTTCAGCCTGTAATCTCATATAAATCCTCTAGCTCAAAATCTTTCTTCTAGAACTCTTCCTGACAACCCGACAAGACGCCTTAAGAGACAGTGGCCTCGTGATCTCCTCTCTAGTGAAGAGAGTGACTAACCATATAATGTTTTGGAGGGTTACCACTGGGTAACTTCTCCACTCGTTACCTTATCATTTATTACTCTATTGCAGCGGTTCCCAACCTGGGGTACGCAAAAAAAAGTTATTTTGGCGGAAGATATAAAAATTATACAGATATATTATAATGAGAAAAGAATTACATAATAAATGATTGCTACGACTTAATTACAAAATTACTGTAATAAAACTGAATAACATATAAATTGACAAGAATTAAGAACTCATTCGATACTGCTGTATATTTTTTAAAAGTAAATATATATTTGTATATCAAAAATTATTAAATGATTTCTTGAAAATGTAAAAATTAGAAAAAATGTTGCTTCAGTTTTGACTAATATTACACATGGCCCGCATATAATTTACTTCTCCTTTATTAACGCTTTGCTGTTTCAATTTACCACCCCTGCAATTGGTTTGAAATGTTTACCTATTCATAAATGATTTTTTTTAATAGAACATATCATATGTACATATAATGTTTTTTACAAGACCCATTATATTCAGATTGTTTTGCTGTTAATTTAAAGTTACAATACGTAAAATCAAGAATACTAATATTTATTTATTTTTTATTTATATTAGGGGTACACACTAAGGAAACAATCAGGTAAAGGGGTACACTAATGAAAAAAGATTGGGAACCGCTGCTCTACTGCAAAAAAACAAAAACAAAACTAACAGAATTATGTGAATGCATTTATCAACTCGTAAACTTTAAAAAAGGTACAGTTACAGAATGTTCAAATTTGATAATTCTCTTAGATGATACCAGAGAATGTCACAATGAAGTTTTGGTCAAAATGGGTCAGACCAGAAGTAATAAATTGGTTTGTTCTTTATGGTTTTCTCCAAAACGAACCAACGATTTCCTGTAACTTGTACCATTTGTAAATATGTAGATAGATAACTTTTATTTATAACATTTGTTCTGAAAAAAATCGATTAGGGTACTTATGGGAAAGGGAATTGGTAGATACCGCCCTTATAAGTACCATGTTTCTATAATGTACCGTCCCATCTCTTGGGAACTGTAAATGGCGGGTCTAAATGTTTTACTCAAATTAGTTTAAAGAAGTTCCACAATCTGAAGTATCTTTTCATTAATGGATTGTTCAATTTTGCAAAAATGGCTCCTAAGTATTTCTGTATAGTTCATATTTGCATTAAAAATGTGTAGATTGATAATTTTCCTGAACCTTATTTCTAGCAAAATTCCCCATCGAATGTTGGGGTAAGGCTGGAACAAAAGGTTACATTTCAATGGATAATAAGAGTAAGGTATTAATCAAATCTTCGGAGAAAAGGAAATTTGTTAGCTTGTTCATTGTTTTTGGTGACTGGTTCATTAATCCGGTAGAAAGAAAAGAATATGTAATGCCAATTTCAGTCATTTTTTTTTTATTTTATGCCAAGCTTTCGACCTTGGGACTAGGTCATCTTCTGGTAGAACCATATTTTACAATAACCGAAAGATAGTAGAGCGGCGAGCAAAGCGGCGATGATAGCGAAGAGCTCCAACTCCAACCAAAAATTGGTTTCCCGGTGTGAAACGCTCTCTTTTTCTTACCCCAATTTATGAAATAAAATTTTTGGGTGAAATAAATTTATAAAAATCATAAATTTTATTAAATTAAGTGGCAATTTCGGTCAACGGTTTTTCTTTATGTTTGATTCTCAGTATCCTTTACTTACATTTTTAATTGCTGTAGACGTTACGCAGGGATGGATGAGGCCGTTCCCACTCTTTCCAGGAACTGCAATGATAATTAAAGGAAAATGTTTTCAGAAAATTTCAAAAATCGGATAATTAAAATGGCTTTTTCGGTTGGTTAATTTTGTTTAAAGGAAATGGCTAATTTATTCTCTTTACGGGAAAAAGAAGGCTTTTCTAACAATTTTTTCCAGATTTTGGCAATTCCTCAGAAATGGCTCCAACAAATTATTTACTTAAAAATTTACGTTGCAGATGTAGTACATAAATTTACAGTTTTATTTCAGTGAAGTTGAGTAATATTGAAATCAACTCATTCGTCAAAATGTACAAGGTTTGTGAAAAAATGTGTAAACATTAGAAGTGAATAAGATGAACAGTTAGTTCTCTAGCTAGCAGAGAAGAAATCACAATGTTCATGTACCCAGAGGAGAAGTATTATATCAGAAATGAACATAATGCAGTGTGAAGGTGTTGAAGATGTTAACATCTGATTATAAGGTTTATGGAAGAGAAGATGGTAGGGTATGAATACAGTTGTGTGTCCTACAGCACGCAGGTACAGCCTAAACGGCCCCTTTTAAGGACTAGTTCTTGGAATAGAGTGAGTCTTATAGAAAACGTGATCTTTTAGCTGCGCCAGAATAAGAGAGCTGAATATATGGTTAGTGAAGTCTTCCGCTCTTCTTTATGATCTAAAAAAGACCAACCTAGCAATCCGTAAGATTTATTTTTATCCTTTCCTTTAGAGCCTTGAACACACCCTTTGGAGCTCTATGTAAGGGCCAACCTTTTCTAATTCCTTCTTTTCAACCAGCCTCGCACTTAATAAGAAGACCCAATTTCATCAATTTCCATACTTATTTTCTAAGACTTTTCCTCATAATTTCTCTCCTTTACCTAACCTTCACTAATTTAGATTTAATGTGATTACGTCTTTCAATGAAATTCCACTTCTCTCTTGCTGGAAGAAATGGAAATTTCTTAAAGTAGTTATCAAGATTTATTAATTCATTAGCCTTTCACAAAGTTATTAAATATGGAGTATCGATCAATGGCTTCTTTCGCTTTCTATTATTGAACAATTTCAATAAATTTATAATTTAGCAAATTTGAATAGCAATTAGCTTTCTTTATTTTAAAATACTGACAAAAATGTATTCTATTTTTTTTTTTAATTAATTTTTATTAGAGTTAAATCAAAATTACTGACTAATTAATAAACCAGATTTGTAGAGAATTTTATGTTCTACAACTTTTTTAATAACAGAATGATAATTAGAGCAAAGAAAACAAGATATTTATTTATAAAAAAACAAATTTTCGTGACCTTTGACCACTGATTTCCGGTGACGTGTACACGAGATTCTGTGAGACTCTTGAGCCAACTAATAAAATGCCAAAACAAAGATTTATACAAGTTTATAGCTTATTATCTTCCATTCCGACCTTTACCCCTTTTTTTTACCCAATTTGACTGGACTAAAAGATTTTAAATTCTTCCGCGCGTTTACATGAACTTTTAACCAGAATTAGCCTCATTATTTTATTTTCAATCTTGTTAAAGCTTGCAAGCTTAAGCGGAAGCATATTGTTTAAGTATAATTGTACAGGAGAGGAAGAATGAATTGTAATATTGGTATGCTGTCGGTTTTTGTAAATAAAATTCGCTTATGAATGCGTCTCTAACGAACTGTACGTGATATGCAATGTGGGATCAGATTCCAACAAGCAATTTCTTTGTTTTTGCTAAGTTCTACAAATTTTGAGAGAATAAATAGTTCAGCAGTTTTATATTATGCTCACTCATTCACAGAGAGGTTTGAAGCTCTATTATAGAATCCATTCAAGACATCAATAAGTCAATTACAACTATTCAAGCAAGAAGCTATGATGAAAAGTTTTGTACCCGGTAAATAGACTGGCATACCTTGGATATCAATACAGGGTATTACCTAGTCTTTCATAGTCTTTCTGTTGGACTAAAGTCCAGAAAGATGCAATCTTTACATGCACAAGCACTTCTATTTATAATTTTAATCGGAAATTTCATTTTCTATGTTTTGTTTATTTTGTTCTGATTCTTTTCATTTCGACGCAATCTAGAGAGGAAATATTTTCATTGGAGTAATTTCCTCAGCGCTTGTTTATAATTTCCTTGTGATGTTAATTGCCTTCAGAGCATTTATCCAGCTTTTGCAGCAGATGATCAATGGCTGTTCTCTTCTGTTTGAATTCTATTATTTCCTTTTCTACTTTGTTCTCATGCATAGAGATAATATTTTGTAAACAACAGAGCAATACTTTTGCTTGCTTCATGCGATAATTTGGATGCTGCAAATCTCTCATATTAACTAATAAGTAATCTTCTTTGCCAAGTCAAAATAGTTGCACGTAGTCTTTAGGGATTTCTTTGTCTTAAATACTTATTTCTCCTACATTTTTTATTTCTGATAGTTCCTTAAAGGCTGTGTGATCTTTATCTTCTAATTTCTGTTCAAAGTATTCATTACAACGGTTGAACATTTCCTTGAATGACACTCCTAAACTTACAAGACATCTTCAATAACGCCTATCAATATTTCCATGCAATACTCAACTATGACTTTATACCAGCTTAGTAAAGGATTAAAGAAACTTGTCTATAAGACTTCCTGTTTCTAAAGACTTCTTTCTGCCTTCTTAAAATTCATCTCACTTTCCTTTTCATTTAATTTCAGTTAATTATTGTCACTGTTATATTTGTGCAAACAAACAGTCACAGCGTAACACCAGTAACCACCAGACAGTGTCTTTGATTATTTCAAATAGACTAAATTGTTATTTTGATGACTTTCTTGACTATTCTAACTGTCCCCCAGAAATGCAGTTTTCTGAGCTTCTGCAATTCTTTGCGAGTGGAAGCCTCTATCTCTTCCAACGCCTCCGATATAATTTTTGAGGTAGACCATTCGAGGGGACCCTTCAAGATCGTATAGCTGTTTCAGCTCTTGAAATTTGATAACTCCTAGTTTTCTCAGCTCCCGAAGGGCTCATGTTTCGTTTACTAGGCCCTGCTGTGCCGATTGTATTCGTTTTCTTTGCTTCTTTGTCAGTTACCTTGTATATCTGGCCTATTGTGACTCACAGTAAAGTCAGTAATAGTGGGCTCGTCAAAATATATTTTCACTTCCCTCAGTCTGGGCGGATAACACACAACTAGAAACTTTAGCTAGGAACAAAAAGCTTGATTTAGTACCTTAGCAACATTATTGCGCCGGTAAAGTTGTTTTGTGCCTACCAACGTTCACATCCATTAGAAATGTTCCAGATGGATCGAGAGACTTCGCCTAAAAGTGGCACTTATCGGTCACACTCTAGTATGTTTTTGTTCCGATCACTTGGTCTTGATTAGCCGACACAAAACCGTCACAGTCAGCAAACAAGCCTGATCTAGATCATCCGACTTATCCTCGGTCCTCCATTTTTATCATTGAGGAGGACAATAAATTTCCCATAGTGTTCTTTAGCCCACTATTCATCCAAAAAATCCAGCTGCCCTCTTGCCTCTTGTACATTCCAGTTTAAAAAAATTAACGCCTGTAATTTATTAAGATTTCATTTAAGATTTGTTCATAACTCCATCTTAAAACCATCTAGTTCTACAGAATAGAACTGCGAGTAAAGTTTGTGATCTCTCGTCAACACAAGATGATAGTTCTTCCACTTCATTAGTGTTTCCTGTTTATATTTTTCATTCAGATTTGCATATGCTAATTACCCAGTTATAAATGTACAGTAATAACAAAAATTTTCTTAATAAAAACTTACAATTTAAAAAGTGTAGGTAATAAGGGTTGATTAAAGGACAAAAGTTACACAAATCAACTTGAAAGTACTTTCAAGTATTAGTAAAAGCTAGTGAATGTTCGGCTATGAAGATAAGACTCTACATTACGTTTTGAAAGGTTTAGGCTCATATCACTTACACCACACCAAACCTTCAGACTACAAAAGACCTGTTTGGGGCAAAGTAAAAACTTGTGCTGAATCAAAGGCAGCAAAAATCTAGGACGACAGCAAAAAGTAGAAAATGTTCAGAATTAGGGCATGTAGATATGTCGTTGATAAAAATTTTTGAATGAAAAGGGCCAAGAAAGGAGCCTAGTATATTCCAGGCGATGCATGAAATTCTACTCACATTATTCACTTGTATTTTTACGCTTTGATATTGTAAAGTTTTTCTATCTTTTACTAAAAACTTTACTTACATACAACTAATGCCTGCCTCTAGTTATTAAATAATATGTGGGTTTGATAAATAATAAAACTCGCTAAACTTATAAGTAGTCTGATTTATTAATACATTAACATTACTCACATTAACATTTACTAGCAACTAACGCTATTCATTGCAGTTACCATTCACAACAGTTTACTGTTACTTACTCACTAAGTAACGCCACAAAACTGTTCCACGACTGACCACTGGTCCGCACTGCACCGAATTGCGCTAGAATCAGCCGCAATAACGAAACTCTACTCACTAACTGACTAACCGCCTAACTGGCTAACTCTGAAGCACTCCGCAACACTGACTCTCTCAAAAACTGTCACTTCCAAAGTGTCTCTCCAAACTAACTTTCCAAGACTGACTCTCAAAGACTGACTGCAAAGACTGACTTCTCCAGCTGTGTCTGCCTCCCTTTAACTGCGACTGCCCCACTCCGTCTGTCTCACGCCCACCTGCCGCTCACTGGCTGAGGAAAACACATACTGCCACCACCCCAACTGGGGCCGCCCTCTTCCAGCTCTCTGTCTCGCTCCAATTCCGTCTGTCTCACTCCAACCTGCCGCTCATTGGCTGGAAAACACATACTGCCACCACCTCAGCTGGGGCCGCCCTCCTCCTCCTACTCTCTGTCTCACTCCTACTCCGTCTGTCTCACTCCCACCTGTCAATCACTGGCTGGGGAAAACATATACTGCCACCACCCCAACTGGGGCCGCTCCCTTAGCTGGCTTTTACACAGCGGTGGACCGTTACAGGCTACGGTCACTAAACTCCTAGAACAATCTAGCCCTTTCTTCTCCGGCTCAGATAGAGACCGGCCTTTTGTTTACACTGTGGTAGCCTGTTACCGACTTTGGTCGCTTAACTCCTAGAACAATCTAGGCCTTTCTTCTCTGCCCAGGTCAACTTCGTTACAATATCTTTTAGTGAGATACGAATACAATCAGTCAATTTTTTGGAAGACAGACACAGTGAAATGCTTTGGCAAATTCTAGATATACGGCAACAACTTAGTTGATAGTAACTAATGTTCTCTGTAGATAGCCCACAAGAATAGTAAATTGGTGTTAGGCACACTACACGCGGATCAATTAAAAAACTTAATTTTTTGTTTATGGAATCTGGAGACTTAAAAAACGGATATTTCTGGGAAATATTGATATTCGAAATTTGAAACTTTTGCTATAGTTTTTCTTCTCTAATACAAAAAGTAAACAAATTATTGTCGATTACAATAAAGCAGAATATATTTGCAATTTCAGACCTTTCTGTATTATTTATATCGTAAAAGCCACATTTTATGAACGTGTGATGGCCCCAGGGAGAAGTAAAAGATTGGTGTACCACAGTAACAAAAATAAACCAACCAATTTAACCTTCAGTTGAATAAGTAGCCTGGAATAACTGGGAATTTTACCTGACAGAGCAGTTACTGACAGGGCGGAGTAACTGCTCCGTCCTATCTACATTTAACTGCGTCGTCCATTTCTTCCCCTCGCGATTCTTATACACAATTAAGTAACCGTAAAATCGTGGTAGAATAGAGATTTCTTTTCTCTACTCAAAGCGCCTATTATCCAGTCTCCTTTGGCAAGAAGGAGAGCGTTGTGGTAAGGTCCCTTCACTTCACCCGTGATCCCTAAACAAATAATTCTGACGGCTCTTGCCCATTCAAGACGCACACAATGGGGCCAAAGAAAAGACCCCATCCAAGGGAACTTCACCCATACCAACTACCAATAACTAACTCTACTTTCCATTAGTGTCCTTCGTATTTCTTTAATTGGATAATAATATTCCGTTTTTATTTTCCTTACTCAATTATAGTTTATTAACTATTCGCAGTTTTATTTTATTATTATTATTATTATTATTATTATTGATAATTATACCTTATTTCGCATAACGTTTCTTAAGAATCTAATCTTTTAATATCAGCGAGCAAAAACCACATTATTTTATTTTTAAAATAATACTTAATGTTTCCAGTCCTTTGAAAATGGCCACATTTTTAGTATAAGATGGTAAGTTTTGAAAAATGTATTTACATCTTTTTTTTGGGGGGGGGGGGACACATTCACCTCCCAAAGAGAAGAAAAATAATTATCATTTTTAGTCTTGTTTTTATTTATTTTTGCTAATTTTTTAACCTAGGGACTAGTGATCTTCAGAGCTTGTGTTGATTAATTAACGGGCACGTTAGATTTGATAACATTATTTTGTTTAGTATGTTTAAAAACTGTTAACTTCAATGGTTAACTGTTGCTTTTTTATAAAATTGTGATTGTTTCAAAATCAATGCAACATCAATTACTCAACGTAAGGCCTAAAGATAACCTAGTCTTTTGGTAGAAAGCATTACAAAAACAAACAAGAAATAAGACTGTAATTAGTTGTAATTTCTTTTCTCTTTTGGCAAAAAGGAGGTTACTTGTACAAAACGCAGAAATAAACTGGGCCTCCAGTCTTCACTTGAACAGCGAGTAACAGCAAATATTCTGTGACCCTTACTGTATTTTGGTGAACCTTGCTGCTCAGAACTCCAGAAATAACCAATCAGCGTCTCCGAGCGCATTCATCACGCCTACCGAGAATATGATTTCCTTTACAAAGCTTATTGTTTATAAAATGATTTAATAAATAATAAGTTATTATAATAATAAATTAATTTAAATAGAAATCTTTGAATCGTTTAAAAAATATGTACTATATAGAACCGTTTTATAGTTTATTAATTAATTAATTAATAGTTACATCTTTACTTACTTACATACATCATACATACATCATTCAAAATTGTCTACGGGGACAATCCCCATACAATTTTTAGAATGTGTGAAGTCCTGTTATAATAATTAGAAGAATAAAAATAAATTAAAGATCAACTTAAAATAAAATAACAAATAAAAGGAACCTAAATCTTATTTGTAATGAAAAATAATAATAAAAATAATAGTTTACCCTTTGGTATTATAAACAATATTAATTTAAATTATATAAATTTGTTGAAATTTTGCCTTTTCCGAGAATAGATTTAGAGCTTAGAAGAGAAAAGATTTAAAGATACATAACTATTTTTGAGTTAATTATTTAAGTTAATTACTATTTTCCAAGTTTGATTTTAATTATTTTATACATAAATATTTATTATTATTTTCATTATCAGTAATTTTGTTGATCTATGAATTATTAAGGCTCTTAATTTGAGTACATTACTCACATAGGTACAAATTAATTTTAGAACAGGTACAGTTTTAGGATTAAGTAATTTGTCCGTCCAGTTCTCCTCGTTGTTATAGTTATAAAGTTCTCTGATTGGCTGATACATGGGGCATTTGAGAAAAATATGATACAAGTCTTCACTTTCCTTTAATTTGCAAAGTTTACATTGAAATTGTGGATTAATATTATGTACAGTATCCTGGTCAGTAATTTTAATAAAGTATTTGCTAGAAGTGCGGAGTTGTGCTATTAATCTGGTGTAGGAGATAGGTTGGTTGAGAGCTAGGTAAGGTTGAAATGTCAGGTTGGAGTTAAAAATTGAACGATAATATGGACTAAAAGTGGAATTGAATAAATAATTTTGGTCTATTGCAGTTAAGTAGTTCTGGTATCTGTCTAAAATTTGGGGTATGATAGTTTTTAAATGAACCCAATCCTCAACAAACATTATCTCGGCAAAATCTACTTTATTTAACAATTCTTTTAATTGAAGAACCCAATTGTATTTTGAATTTGAACAACTAACTATTGAAGACCTTAATTTTTGTAAACAGATTTTAGGGTACCTATAATTTTCCATTTGTAAGATATTTAAGAGCCAGCTCAAACTTAATTTTAAAATATAATAGCTAATATGAAGTTGGCCAGTTTCTAATCTAATAACAAAATTCGGAGTACCCCTAGAAAGTTGGAGGTGTCGTTTATAAAAATTTAAATTGGCTTTTTCTAGAGTTTCAGCATACCTAAGACCCCAGACTTGAATGCAATACATTAATGTGCTCGACACTATGGCCTCATTCAATCTCTTTTTTGATTCCCATGACACAAGTTTAGATTTGGCACATATATCTAACACTTTACCTCCGGCTAACTCTATATGTACTAAATATCTAGTTTTTCCGTAAATGTGGAAATATAGCTGAAGAGTGTAGCCTATTTGTATTCAAAGTTATATTTTTGAATTTAAAGAAGCGAGATATAATTTCTAACTCCAGTAAATAATTAATAAATTAATTTGCAAACCAAATTAATGTAAATACCTAAGTGAAGCCTGCAATGATGTAGACAATCGATGTTGAAAACGTGGAGAGTATACATTTTAGAGACAGATAAGTTGATGAATTGTAAGAAACACAACTTTTATATATTTTTGTTTACGAAAATTTTGCCTTCATAAATTATTTCTATATCTTAGTCAATCTTAGATGAGTAGACGAATGATTTATTTATTTCCAGACGATTGCCAATTGTATACTTTACAAATCTAAACGTGGTTCAAATGTCCCATTGTAAATGAAATTATAATAGGTTATAAGCTAAAGAAGAATTAAAAATGGATTTTTTTTCCTTATTATTACTTTATTATATTATATACTATTTACTTAAGGATAAGTAAAAAAATAAAAGAAAATTAACAAAAGAAAAAAGGATTAAATGTATAGGAAGAATATAAGAAAACTAGAATGTTAACGTATAAAATTCTAATAAATAATGGTGATTCCTGCTCACTTGGCTATTCAGAAAATGTAATTAATAGGAAATATGAAAATTAAAAACTCTGGTAGTACTGCTCAGGAGTTTTCCTGGACATTGCCCAGGCCTTCGATAAGGTATGGCACTTAGGTCTCCTCTACAAACTTAAAAAATTCCTTCCAAGCACTTATTATTTAATTTTACGCTCCTACTTGGCTGATCGACATTTTAAAGTTCGAATGGGCTCCGAATATTCTCCTGTTAAACCTATTTACGCCGGAGTTCCTCAAGCCAGCATCCTTGGTCCCATCCTTTACACTGTATACACTGCTGATATTCCTACTCACCCAAACACCTTAATCACTACTTATGCTGACGATACTGCCATCCTCTCTACCCACTCAGAACCATCCGAAACCTCAAAATTCCTTCAAGAGCACCTCAACCTAATTGAAAGCTGGTGCACCCATTGGCGCATAAAAATTAATGAAAGCAAGAGCGTTCAAGTAACTTTCACGCTCAGGCGTCAAACGTGCCCCAGTGTTTTCATCCTCAACAATCCCATCCCTACCTCGAATGTAGTACGCTACCTGGGTTTCTACTTGGACAGTAGACTCACGTGGAATCCACACACGAGACTGAAACGACTACAACTAAACCAAAGGTACGGACAACTAAGACGCATGATGGGACCTAAATCTAAACTAACCACACCTAATAAACTAACTCTCTACAAGACGTTACTTAAACCCATCTGGACTTACGGATCAGAGCTGTGGGGCTCAACTAAACCTTCCAATATCTCCCGCATCCAATCCTTCCAATCAAAAGTCCTCCGCCGAATTGTAAATGCTCCCTATTATGTCACTAACATCATCCTTCACAAAGACCTAAATATTCCTTTTGTCACTGAAACAATTCATTCACGATTCCTCAATTTCCACAAAAACCTATCCTGTCATCCCAATCCAACAGCTCAATCTCTTTCCTCATCATCCCATTCTGATAATCCCCCACGACGTCTGAAACGACGTTGGCCTCGTGATCTCCTAACCTAGACCTTTCCACAACTAGAATTCCCGAGAGTGTCAGCACTGGCTGATTTCTCTCTTCCTGCGTCCTTACGGTTGCGGTGTGCGTCGGCTATGCCGGGCAGTTTTCGCATCCTATACTGCACTTCTACTATTAACAATTTGCCTGGTGTATATTTATTTTTTATACAGGTAGCAAATAAATAAATAAATAAATAAATAAAAAACTCTGGTAAACGCCTATATGAGCAGATCTCCACTTTTTGAAATGTCTTAAATTTACGTGTCAAAGCACTTGGTTCAGTCGTAGCACATCCCAAATAATAAAAATTAATACAATTAAACGTAATAATTTTTTGGCCATTGAATTATAAATAATTTATTACAGAAGCCATTTCGATTAACTACATGCTCTAATTTAAATCGTTTCAATAATTCGATTCAAATTCAGTTGCAGCCGCTGAATGATAATGGTAAATTTATTTGAATTTATATTATAAACGGAATTTTAGAAAACTGTCATCATTTCTGCACTTTTTGTTTTATGGAATGAAACTCATATATAAATAATATAAGATTATTATTAATAGAGCAATAAATAAATAAGTATATTCAGAAAGAGAATCGAGAGGGCAGAGAGAACAGAAAGGAACTTTTACTTTGCCCCGAGGCAATTTCCCTTGAGGATAAAAAAAAATACATCAAGGGAAATAAATTGAACAAGATCTCTTTGCTGAAGTGAGTAACCTTCTTAAATATTACTTTACTAAGGCGCCACGGTAGCCAAGTGGTTAGAGATGAGTCCTGTAAAGCTGAAGTTTATTGTGTAGTGGATTCGCTTCCCGTTCTTGGTTTTAGTTTTTTTTTTTAAAGTTTAATATGAGAACATTCCTGTTAAGTATGTTTGCTAATCGCCTCCGTCCACGACACCTTGTTGGAAGAAAAACCCACCTGAAAAAATAGACATTACTTTATTGTTTTCAATAAATATAAATAAACTTATTAATTGGCGTCTTCTTTGAATAGCTGCATTAAATAATTTTACAATTCAATCTTAAATGTTTCAATCGCAGAAAGTTGTTGAGAGAAAAAAGAAGAATAACAAAATAAATATTTAAAATACACATACATAAATGAAAATATAAAAATGTTCACTTATATTGTTGTCGATTTTCACGATTTGGAAATATCTTTATAACAAATGATAATTTCTCTTCAAATTTGTAAAGCCAATAATTCAGCAAAGGTTAAGAATTGCTTATTATTTTTTGTCTTTAGATATATAACTGTAGTCCACATTATCAGTTACCCTGTTTGCCGAGGTTCATTATTTTAATAGCTGGATAATAAAATTACTTAAAAGTGTTCGTAAAAGTGTCTGTACATTGCACAAATGGATGGGGCAATGAAATTAAAGAAGGGTAATAATTCTGAAAAGTCGTTATTATTGAAAACTCCATTAATGACCATAGAATGATGCTGATGTTGAAGTATACACATTATAGATTAACTATTTGTAAATACTTACTCCTATTTCTTCTGCAGTTGATAAAAATATATTCTCTAGTAAGATAACCTTTGGTTACTTCTCACGGCTCATTTACTTAATTTTTTGGTTTTAATAATTGATTCAATCTTCACATGCGTGTAAACAGTTTACAGGCAGGCGTAAACCTTTTTTTTTCTGTAGTAGTTTTCGGGTAACTTCATTTAAGCGCGATTCTAAGAGGGGTGGCTCCGCAAACACGAAATAATTAAGAGAAAAAATGAATCTGTCCAAACAACTTTGTCTTTAAATTAAAGAGTTAATTTAAATTTTCAAAGAGTATAATTTGTTTATATAACTAAGAAGAAAGAAAAAAAGATAAGATTATATAAGAAAATATTGTCATTATTTGTATTTCTTCTAATTCAATGTTAAAAATAAAAATCAGCGTCCTCATTTCAGAAAATTGCCAGAATTCTTTTTTACTTTCTTATTTATTATTTGTTTTACTTCAATCTATTGGTTAAAGAAAAGTAAGATTTTTTTTTTCTTAAAGGAATACAAAAAGTAAGGAATCTGATAGTATTAACCCACCAACGTTATCTAGGAAAAAAATCGAAGAGGCATTTGTAAAGGATGGGAGCTAAGAGATAGAAACTAAAGGTAGCTTTGAAATATAAGCCAAATGGGACGAAAGATCAGTAGAGACCTAAAAGGAGATGAAGCTAAACCCATATAAAGTAGGGACAGGGTTTTTCTTAATCCTTTAGAGAAGTTGCAGATGATGACGTTAGATAGTGATTTTCTCTAACGATTTTTTTTTTCGCTGCGTAAACAACGAAATGTGTTTGCGGAAATAAATTCCAATTCAGTGAGCGTTTCTTAAAAGGTTTTCATTTTATAATGCTTAAAGAAAATTAATTTTATTTGGCAACATTTATTCGCTTCGCCAACTCTGGCTAAAATTATTCTTGCTCTCATGACTGCTTTATTCTGTACATTTAGTTGCTCGAATGAAGTTTATATACTATTTACAAATATATATATGCCTTTTTTGGGACTTGCTTTTATTGTTATAATTTTACTTTATTTGTTTATTTAACATATGCAGTGAATTTTTATGTTTACAGTAAAGTGTTTTTTGTCTTGATGTATCTGTTAAGTTTGATGTGTTGCCTCTGTTGAGGGCCAAAATCGTGTGTAAATCGGCAGGATGGCGATATTTAGTTTGGACTAATGTCTTCCGCAGTTGATCACTGCCCAGTGCATTTTTTGTGATGGCTAATAGTAGATGGTTAAAGTTGAATTACAATATTATTTCTTCTTCTTGCTCGGCTCTACTGCTCATCAATGGGCCTTGGCCTCCTCGATCCGCTTCCGCCAGTCGTCACTGTTTAATGCGACAGCTTTCCGCTTGCGGGTGTTCAGCATGTTCTAGGAATCCTTGCTAACACCATCGTTGACCTAGGGCGTCCAACACTTCTTGTGCGCGAGGGTCTTGTAGAGGGTTACTCTTGTATTCCAAGATACAAGTTTGCTCTTAATGTGTAGGCCGATCCCAAAAGAAAATTTGTTTGCCTGGGCCACTCTCTTCTTTACCACTACGGATACATTGTTATCTACTGTAACGATGGTGCTAAAGTAGAAAAAGGAGTTCACTTTTTCAATACTAAAGCCTCCAGACGATCAGTAAACTCTTCTGTTCCTCCTGCATGTATATATTTTGTTTTGGCCTCATTCACTCCCAATCCTACCTTCTCAGCAACTCAGACCCAGGTTAAGCAATGCGATTTCTATTTCATTTGCTCGTGCAAGAGAATATCTCCGCTGAATTTAGTGCTAACAAGGGTTTGTGGCAAGGAGGTGCACTGTCTTGCAAACTTTTCAAACTAATTCTGGAGCATGGGATACGCAAAGCTGGCATTCAGCGATCGGGCCCAATATTTCACAAGTCGATGCAGATTTTGGCCTATGCAGATGATGTCGATATCATAGGAAGGTCCTTCAGTGAATTATATTAAGTAAGATTAAAAATATAATTACAGTTCTATCGATTTATGAATTATGAGTTATTTTACTTGTGAATAACAACTTTCCTTAAGAGTTCAATGTCAAAATCTTTCTGCATTCGTTTCAATTATTTAGAAGACAAACTCTAAACTCTGACGAAAAAGCTATCCTCTGAAGGTTAGTTAGGTAATTGAGTTTTCCCAACCAAGAAGTACCAAATAAAAGTGTTAAAATTCAACTCTAGAAAGGTATGTATTCAAGAAAATTTATGATGTTTAATATTTCAGTTCTCAGCATTCTTGACGAACGTCCATCATTCTCTTCATACGATATTCTAATTCAGTCGTGAGTTATTAGAACAAAAAATTAAGCTAAGCTTTAGATATGTGCAGGAAGTTACAGGCTTTCTAGGGGATCCTATCATATAAGTGAGATTCACTCTGGTCGGAATCGCATCTTTTTCTATTTTATTTTATTTTTTTGCCCATAAAAGTAGTCGGAAGTAACCCCAAGGGGCTAAGAGAATAAAAATGCAGTATCCCCCATAAAAAGAGTTTATGGCCACAAATTTTGTAGGAAACATTCGTACAGTATTTCTGGTTTTTATTATTAAATAACACACCCCTGATGTTTACATTTACATAATTTGAATTACGAAGTCACAGTTGGCAGCTGCAGGAAGTCTAAATAGCTAAAGTGGTTCCCCATGTTTAGCAACATTTCACTCCTTTGCCCACAGTAATATACTCAAACCGAGTGAATCAAAGTTACATTTAGAGATAGGGGATAAAAAGCCTCCCTACGCCATGTTTATAAGCATGGTTATATAAAAGCTGTAGCAGGTAAGTTCCTACAATTGGTCTTTTTTCTCCCTTCAACAACCCTCTCGTTCGACTGCTTTCCCTCTACTCCACTCTGCCCACTTCAAACTATTGCGAAAGAGTTTTTTTTTGTTTATTTTTTTGTTCTTTCCATTGGGACAGGGTTCCCAATCAGCTACCAATAAATCAACAAACTACGATAAAGTGCATGCAGAAAAATAAATATAACTTGATTGGAAATGTTTGGATGAAGTTTATGAAATTTAGCTGGGAATCATTTTTGCATAACTGTGGATTTAGTAGTTTGTTGTATTGGCGCCAGTAGATGTGAACATGGAAAATAGCAATAAAAACAGTTTGCGAACTTTTCTGTTATAAAAACTACTTCAACTTGGGACCCTTTGATTAAACACATTTTGCATTTTAATTTTTGCCTTAACAATACCTACAGAATTTTGCCTTAACAATACCTACAGAATTTTGCTCAGAAAAAAAGCCTTTCTTTTAACTTATTCTTTTCTTTTTTTGAGCGCTGTACCTAATCAGCTGCATATTTCCATTCTATTGGTCAAATGTTGTCTTTATCAAAGACTTTCTACAAATTTATTATAAATTTCGTGGGTGTAAACTTCTGTTTTTCTTCTTTATATTTTCTCAGATTTTATTTCACAACTTCATTAATGTTCCCAATCGTTTCCAACCTCAAGCTTCATGCAGATCTAAAAATCCCCTTCATCATTTAATCTATTCATATCTGATTTCTCAATTTCGACAGAAGCCTATCCTGCCATCCAAATTCAACAGCTCGAACTCTTTTCTCTATTATTCATCCTGACTATCCACCACGATCTCTAAAACAACGTTGGCCTCGAGATCTCCTATACTAGACAATTCCAATCATTAAATTTCCCGTGAGTGACAGTACTGGCTGGTTTCTCTCTTGAAGTGTCGCTATGGTTGTGTTATGAATCGGTTATGCCAGCCAGCTTTTGAATTATGTAATTGTAATCACTCTCTATCTACACTTTGCCAGATACATCATACATTTATTTACATGTAGCAATAAATAAACAATAATAAAATGAATTTCCCAACCTGTTTAACATTAATATTATTGTTTTTATTCTCTCTTATTCTGTTGCAATCTGGCAGATTTTTATTTTGAGGTTCCACCAGAAATACACTGCTGCACAAAAAAAGTGGCGCACTTTAAAAATGCGTTATTTTTTTTTCTCTGTAACTTTTTTGTTCTACATTTTATTTTAGTTAGTAAATATAAGAAGTATAAAGTTACGGGAGGGCTAAAATTAAATAAAAAATGATCTAAAAGAAATAGAAACCTTTAGTTTAACAAAAAAGTACTTCTCAGCAAAAAATGAATTTGAAAAAAAAGTATTTCTTCCGATTAAAAAAAGAGAAAAAGAATTTTAGTGACGTGTATTGCTCGCATTACTGCTTCCAATCTCCTCGGCATACTCCTTATTAAATCTCTCACGAAATCTTGTGTTAATTCCTCCCATATCCACCTCGCAACTCTTCTAAGCTCCTGGGAGGATTATTTCTCCATCTTAATTGCCTACCGAGCTCATCCCATAGATGTTCAATTGGATTTAAATCCGGGCTGTGTGCTGGTCACCTCAGAACACGAATGCCAGTATCGTGGAGATATTGAACAACACAGACGGCAGTGTGTGATCGGGCATTATCTTGCATAAAAATAAAATTTTCCCCAATAAATGGTGCATAGGGTATCACATATTGCTGCAAAATTTCCCTCACATACAAATCTGCATTCAAGATTGCCCTGTTGAACATGTGGAGCTCAGTTTAAGCCCCCATAGAAAGCCCAGCCCACACCATCACTGAACCACCTCCGAATGGTAGTCTACCAGAAATATTGCACGGAGCGTAGCGCTCCCCAGGCCTTCGGTAAACTCGTCGCCTCCCATCAGGTGCGTAGAGAGCAAAACGGGACTCGTCTGAAAAGAGAACGTTTCTACAATCGTTCTCAGACAGTTGCGGTATCCCTAGCGAACTCTAGACGGGCTCTCCGATGGTCTACGTTGAGCAATGGTCCTGTGGCTTGCTTCCTAGGGCGTAAATTCATTTCAGCGAACCATCTTCGTACAGTTTCGGCACTGACTGAAACTCCACAAACAGTAAGCAGTGTTTGAGCTGTTTCAGAAGCAGTTGATGTACGATTTCTTTGATGTGGATTCTAATAAATCGGTCATCAAGTGCTTCTGTGGCTCTTGGTCGACCCGAACCTTGTCTGCGAGTGCAGAGGCCTGTCTCCTGGTAACGATGGATGGCTCTACGGACGGTGGTCTCAGGCAACCCTAACGTTCGTGCTGCGTACTGCTGACTCAGTCCATCCTCAACTAATGCAATAATACAGGCCACTTGCTCTGCAGTAATCACCATTTTCTGAGAATTTGCAATGCTTTCAGCTTGAAAAAAGTCGAAACGCAACTGTAGAGGTCAATAAATTTATTTACTGTTGAGGTAAAGTTCATGTTGTTGTTTACACAAAAAGACCGAAGGGGATTAAACGAGGAATTGCTTCTCTATTTACAAGAAACTTTGGGCCTTGATTCGATTAATTGTTCCCTGACAGTTTATGAAAATAATTAAAACTAATAATCTTTCCCCAAAATGTAATTAACAAAAAATAAACGCTTTTTTCAAAGTGCGCCACTTTTTTTGTGGAGCAGTTTATTTGAGGCCGGTCCTCTGAATATGAGAATTCAGATTTTACAAATTGATGTGAGTGAACCGTTCAACTCAAAAATAGAAAATTAAAGGAAGTTATTTCGATTTGATATTTTTAATAGGTGCCGTCATAGGATCTAGTAATAACTTTTTTAAATAATCGGAAGTGCCATTTCGCTGGTTTTTAATTTAATTAATTTTTTTACTAAAATTGACTGTTTCCATGAACATTTAATGTTTCCAGAAATCAACTAACACTATTTCTAGGAGAGCTAGCTATGAAATATGAATGTATTTAAAAGTTACAGCCGATTAGAATGAATGGAAGAAAATGACCAAAGAAGGATTACGTGATTTCGGTTAAGCTATAAGGATGGCAGGAATATAGAGTGCTGATCCATCCATTAGTTGTAAGGTTTATGTAAATAGTTGTATATAGTAGAGGGATAAATGTGTGAAGCGAATGTATTTATAAGTAAGAATGGAGAGTGAGTGATATTTTAGTGATAAGCACCTAGACGATGCTGGCTGTATACATAGACGAGGCTGGCTGTATGGCGGAAGCCAATGCCAAAAAATAGGCAAAAAACAAAAAAAAACAACAAACACTATTGCTATTTAATGCTGTGGATTTTAGACCTTAATCACTTATTTTCCCTTATATTAAACATATTGTAAAGTTTTTCTTGTCCTTTTACTAAGAAAGAACTTTACTTACACAACTAATGCCTGCCACTAGTTACATTAAATATGTGGGTTTGATTAAACAAAACTCGCTAAATTTGTAAGTAATAACCTGATTTATTAACACACTACCTTTACTCACATTAACATTTACTAGCAACTAACGCTATTCATTACAGCTACCATTTACAACAGTCACAACAGTTCGCTGTTACTTACTCACTTCGTAACGCCACAAAACTGTTCCCCGACTGACCACTGGTCCGCACTGTACCGAATTTCGCTAGACTCAACCGCACTAACAAAGCTCTACTCACTAACTGACTACCTGCCCAACTGGCTAACACTGAAGCACTCAGTAACACTGACTCTCTCAAACTATCACTTCCAAAGTGTCTCTCCAAACTGACTTCCCAAGACTCACTCAAAACTAACTGATTAAAACTGATTAACAACTCTAATAACTCGTTAAGAACTGACTTCTCCAGCTGTGTCTGCCTCCTTTTAACTGCGTGCCTCCCTCCAACTGGGACTGCCCTCCTCCAACTCTCTGAGCATAAGTTTCCACGCCCTCCTGACGTTCATTGGCTGGAGAAAACATACTGCCACCACCTCAGCTGTGAGCCGCCTCCTCCCATTCTCATTCTCTCTCCAACTCCGTCTGTCTCACTCTCACCTGTCAATCACTGGCTGGGAAACACATATGCCACCACCCCAACTGAGGCCTTTCTCTTAGCTGGCTTTTACACAGTTCACTAACTCCTTGAACAATCTAGCCCTTTCCTTTCTAGTTCAGGTAGAGACCGGCCCTTTTGTCTACACAGTGGTGGCCTGTTACCGGCTTTGGTCGCTTAACCTCTAGAACAATCTAGGCCTTTCTTTTCTCCTCAGGTAGAGACCGCCCTTTTGTTCACACAGTGGTGGCCTGTTACCGACTTTGGTCGCTCAACCCCTAGAACAATCTAGGCCTTTCTTCTCTGCCCAGGTCAACTTCGTTACAATATTTTTAAGAAGTAAACAAGTTCCTTATTGTCTATTGCTTGTGCGATGACGTGATTAAGCAGGAAGAAAGACAAAAGTTGACTTCTGTATTTAAAATTCTATAGGTGCTTTACGTAGCACATAAAGCAACAATAAGTCATAATGTAATGGAGCCCTTTTTTAGGCGAAATAAGCGAAAAATTAAGAATGTTTTATGACTATGAAATATCTGAGGTGGTGTTTGTCTATTCCATGTATACTTTAACCACGAATCTCTTAGAATCTGTACACCAATTACAAGATGTCCGTGATGGTGCATCCTGAAAAGGTGGAATGCTATTATTAAAGTAGATATGTAGATGTTAATATAGATGTAAGATGGTAACCTATCTTTTAAAATCCGTACAGTATTTAAAGTAACTGTATATTTATATCAATAATTAAAGTAGGAACTAAAATAAATATAAATTATTTTAAAAATACGAGTAATATTAAGGCATTTGATTTTGCAGAGTTTAAAATTTTGTTTTTCCCGAAATTATCCGATTCGAGAGTCTGTGTGTCAGAAAAGGTGATTTTAATGGTTATCACTGCGTGTTTATATCTGGCTGGCAGTCTGCTTGTGATTAGTGCAGAAAATTGCGCAATGTTGAAATTTAATATGAAACTCGATGCCTACTGAAAGTAAAATGTTGCCCAAGTCCTGCTCGTGTATCAATTTTCACTTTTTTATTGTTTAGCTAGCAGTGGTACGAGCTATAATCGAAGAGAACAATAATTTTTGGTTGAAGTTTTCTTTTTTTTATGATAAAACGAGTTGTTAATTTATTGATTCGTTGCTTAATAATAACAGTGGGACTCGGCAATAATGTTTTATGAAATCGGTACACCGGAGAAGCCACTTATTTGATCGGATTTTCAGTTTTCTTTTTCATTCCGATTTTCTGGAAACGGTTGAACGATTTCCTTTAAGCTTTCCACGCTAATCACTACAAAAGGCGAGTTTTATTAAATAATTTTTTATTTTAAACATTTTCTAGGAAATGGCGTCTTAACGCCGTTTTGGCCGATATAGGAGTTAAACTCAAATGGGTAAATTTGAGGCCTCATTACCTGCTTAAGACCATGAGGAATTCTTTAAGTACGTAAAATTGAAGAAAGTCAGATTACCGGAAGCGCCTCTGTTTAGAATAGACGAATTTTAACGATTTTTGTTTTCAAATGCTTGACGGCAAATTGCATTAAGGGAGTCGTGTGAGATTGTTTATTATAATGCAAAGAAAAACTGAGAAAATAGGTCAATGCTTTTTCGTTTTTTGTTTAGTTTAGAATTGTGAAGTGCTAGTGATTTTCGAATCGGTTCGAGGTGGTCGATCTGTCACATCTGAGGAGTATTTTACATGATTGGATAGGATTCTTTCTGTCAAACTAACCTTCATAGATAATAGAAATGATACACAACAAGATCACACACCTCTTAAAGCACTTCTAGTTGATGAGGAGTTCGTAGATCTTATTCATGTGGATTACCACTTATTCCAATCCATGGCTAATTTTTTGTGGAGCAAAAATTTTACTATTGAAGAGGAGGGTAAAAGAAGGTAACTTCCAAAGAATTCCTTGATACCAAAGAGGAATAGAATTATTGGTACAAAGTAGGTTATAATTTGAAAAATAACATGATAAGTAAGATAGCCCAGAATTATTACATTCCAATATTATTTATTAAATAAGCGAATAACATAATAAAAAATTCTTTGAGAGTATTAATTTTGTACGCCTAATATCTGATATCGGCAAGCCTTAGACACGATTTCTTTTCTCCTTGTACTCCTCTGAAGTCCAATTGGGAATATAGGGACTTGAATCTCAGTAGAAAAGAAATGTCTATACCGTATTTTAATGACTGGTTAGCCAACAATGGACCAATAATTTCTGCTGAAAGAGAAATGAACACAACTCCAAAAACATCTACATGCCTGCACGGAAATTATAATGTAAAACAGAACCGTGTTATTAATAAGGACAAAGTAAACATTGTTTTCTAAAGTATTAATAAGTATTTTTTTTTTGCAGTTGATCAATTATCTGCTCACTATTTTAGCGTCATTATTGGTTGTAAATAATGTTTACTTTGATCGCAATTTTGGAACATTTCAATGGTCTATGAATTAAGTAGGAATGATACCATATTTGTTCGATTAAAGTAGCACCAGAAATAGAAAAAGAATATTGTATCCAAAATTAAATCGAATAAATAAATTACACTGAGAAAATTAATAATAGGTTTGAGCAAATGTGGTCAAGGAATTTCTGAAATTCTAAGAAATCTGTTTCAGTAAAAAACTTAAGTATTGTTCATTGTTTTTGTTGACCCATTCGCTTATCCAAATGGATAGAAAGACTGACTGAATTTGGCAATATTCATTCTTCCTTTTGTAAAAGTTTGAATCAGAATCGCAACCTATTTATGCATATTTATAGATTACTCTATGCAGACTCATTTTCAGTCATAACCTGTCCATAAACCTCAGAAATGATTATTTGGCATATTTGAAAGATACATAATTGTCAATACCATTTTAAAAAGCATTAGAGAAAGGTAACGCCACAGGTCCTTTCCTAAGTATTGTCCGTAGCATTTTTAAAAGCATTAGAGAAAGGTAACGCCACAGGTAATTTCCTAAGCATTGTCCGTAGCATTTTTAAAAGCATTAGAGAACGCTAACGCCACAGGTCATTTCCTAAGCATTGTCCACAGCATTTTTAAAGGCATTAGAGAAAGGTAACGCCACAGGTCCTTTCCTAAGCATTGTCCGTAGCATTTTTAAAAGCGTTAGAGAAAGATAACGCCACTGGTCATTTCCTAAGCATTGTCCCTACAATTTTTCAAGTTTTAAATTCCTGAATTTATTTCTTATTTTCCAGATTCCATCGAATCTTTCTTGTGGTATTGAAATCTTTAAATATCAATTTTCTAATATCCAAATTCGAATTTCTTTGCAAGTTATTTTAGTAATTATTGAAAACCAATATATATTCAAAATTAACCCACTTATTTTCAACTTATGTTTATAATTGAAATATAATTTGAAGTTGTAGTCGTCTTTAGATAAGATTTACTTCATTTCCTTTTAATGATCAGAGATTCTCTCCGACCATTCCAGTAGCAATTACCCTTCAACATTGAACAGCTAATCTCGCCCCTGCTGGAAATTGTGATAGTATTAAGAGGCTTGGTACTTCCATTTATCTGGAAAATAATCCCATCACTTCTTTGCCGCCATTCCCCTTGGAGAAGTGCCGCGGCTCGTTGACGTTTAAGACAAGCTCATCTTTGACAACTTTTATTGAAACCTGATATTGATTATACCATTAACCACTAGATTGAGGAAGAAAGAGAAGAGAGTCTGGAGGAAGTACGCCATCTCGTACAGGCGCAAACTGCTCTATTTCCTTTTATAGTCAGCACTGTGTTGTTTATATTGGCACGCGCGCACGTCCGTCCGTCAGGTTGTCCTGGGATCAGGAATTGGAATACCATTATAATGGTTGCATTACATACCTCACCTTCTGCGAGATATTATCGCAGCACCCTACTTCTTCTAGTGCTTATCCCCTCGACGTCTCTGCTTACTTCCGGCATTTCTATCGCCTTTGTGTCAGAGTTTAATGCAATATAGGTTCTTCTTGAATTAAATTCAATTTTAAGAGTAAAAGAATATTGTACGGTTGTGCTTTCAAGTTAAAGTATTGACATTCTGAAAGTGGAAATATTCACAGATGTATATTATTCCAGCAGCACAGAGATGCGCAAATGTTAGAACTTTTATATCTTTAAACAATTTTATTTTCTACCTGTGATCTTTGAATAAAAGATAGAAAGTTGAAAACATTAATAATAAGGAATATTTCCTCTGTCAGTTTGAGAGAAATATATTGACGGGCGTTATTTGAGTTGATAAAGGATAATTCACCTTGCACGATAAGAAGACAAATTGTAGCTACTGAAGCAATATATTAAGTGTAATACTGTATCTAAAACAGTGCCAATATTTCTACGGTAAAACTTTATTCAAACATTTAAAATAAGACTGCAGGAAAAGTAAGAGAGGGAAATCGTTATTGTTTTAGTTTTTCTTTGCTTTTAGAAAAGTGACATTTTTCAATAAATTTGAATCCAAACGAACTACTTACAACCTGTTTTCAAAAATTTTGGGCACACCAAGCAAGGTGGGCAGATTCTTGCGCTTTTCTTGTAGAAGCCCTTCTTAATGAAGTAACTAGGTTTATCAAATGAAATATTGGTAGAAAAAAGTGTTAAGCAAAAATTGCTTTTCGTTGACGTTTGATGTGGTGCGCTTATCTCGCTCTAGCAGCTCCAGATATTTAATTGCACTTGTCTACCTTCTAGATTAGCTCCGCCCCCTTGAATCTGCTTTCCGCACAATTTCCTGCCGCCACTTGACTGTACTTTTGGCCTCAGACCTTAACACTTCGTTTGACAGCTCAGATAACGTAACTCACTCTCACGTAAAAAAAAGAATGTAAATTATTTTATGATTAAATTCTTTCTTGACTAGTTTAATAATAAAAAAAAATAACTTTTTTTTATACTAATGTACACAATTGTGAAAAATATAACATGCAGACAATGTTAAATGCCATCCGCCAGGGTTTACTGAACATCTAAACAAACAGAAAATGTATTCAGATCCGTTACAACGAGTGTAGTGTGAGTCGGAAATATAGTTGAATTAGAATTCTGTCCATCTTCTGTCATACTGATTTAATCAAAAAACTTGCATGCTAAGACTGATAAAACCAGCGATACGAACGAACAACCTAAATGAAACAAAAACTATTATAAATTACAAGTAAATTGTGAGAGGAAAAAATTAGAAAATGGCATAAATTAAAATTTCACTTATAAGTTTTCAATTGATTTGTTTAACATTGAAATGTTTGAGTTTTGTATTGGGCTTCGACTTTGTCTTTAGACGTGCAAAACTTCTTTACAGATTACTTGGACGACGCTCTAAATTGCCCTTAGAACTCAAACGTTTAACATACAACACTATCCTCAAACCTATGTGGACCTACGGACTAGAGCTGTGGGGTTCATCTAAACCTACAAACATACGGACTGTTCAGACATTTCAGTCAAAACTCCTCCGACAGATAGCTGACGCTCCTTTCTACGGTGACTAACCTCACTCTTCACACCGACCTCAACATTCCCTTCATAGACCAACTCGCCAAGACAAAATACCAAAAATTCCACACTACTCTCTCGACTAGCTCTAATCCTCTTGTACTGTCTCTCACTTCTTCTGACATCCCTAATACTCCTCGACGACTGAATCGCCAGTGGCCCCGCGACTTCCTTGAAGGCTGAAGACCTAAATTATTACTCTCCTCTCTCCTCCTTGTATTCTCCTTCTCCGATTCTCCTCCTCACATTCTCCTCTCTCCTATAGAGAGTGCTACCGCTGGGTAGCTTCTCTCCTCCTGCTCTCCTCCCGCACCAGTTCACCATATTCATTCTTCATATTTACTTATTGTATACTGTATACAGACTGTAAATAACAAAATAAAATAAAAACTTATAAGTTTATAAAAACTAGAATTATCTTCAATTTAAAATTTTAATTCCTTAATAAAGTCAATAAAGTAAAAACCATACCTTCGAGCAAAGCCTTGCAGAGGTTAGGACAAAAACCCAATGATCTCCCTCGAGAGAGTAGTATCTCAAAAAAATAAAAAAAATAAAAAAAAATAACTCTGACGAACCTCTAACTAGAAGAAGGCATTCCCGTCTAGAAAGTGATGAATCTCTCTTCACGGACTTTATAGTTGCAAAGAGAACATTTTTCATCATCAAATACTCTATCTGACCAGAGCCTACGGTTTAGGAACAAGAAGTTCCGTTTAGAGTTAATACCAACACAATTTATCATAAAGAGAGATGGTAGCGCAATCTCTGTGTTCACTCACAAAGTGGCTATATAAAGCAAACCGTACTGACGTGACCGCCCGACGTAACTGCCTACCACTCTACTAGAGATTCCCTAATTGATCGTACAAGAAAAGAGAGTTGTCTGGGCTAATTTGGAAGATCAACAAGGCAACGCCGAAAATCGTGGGAATAAGCCATAGTTTAAACCAAAATAGTTTTCTATTGTTGATTTGAATAGCTATGGTATTCAAATATATGATATTTGAATATCTGTTATCAGATAGTGAGAGATGTTTTCGAAAACGGTTCCAATATTTTTCTTTAAGTAAATAAATTTCTTTATCATTTTCATTTAATTCTGATATAGTAGCTGTTTCTTTGAAACATTATTACAAGACACTTTATCAAGCAGGTTTAGATTAGGATGTGCTGAAGTTAAGCTGTCCTCTACAGTATCTTTCCGTCTTATTGGGTTGTATAATACCTCTGGATTTCTAGTGTTTAACCAAAAAAAAATCCGGCAAGAATATCAGTCAATCTAAAGTGCAACGAACAAAACGGCTATTTCGGATTTTCAGTAATTTTCTGAAAAGCCACCTAAGTGTTACATTTGAACTTACAACAAAACGTATGAGCCCATTAATTTGGCTTAAAACTTTTCTTAGAGGAATTTACAGAGGCGCAACTCTGGGAGGGCTGGAATCTCACACTTCCTTCCAGAATATCACTTATTATGGAGAGCAAAAAGAAAATTTTGTTACGTAATTTGCAGTAAGTGACAGGCGTGAGCGTGTTAACACCAAATTTTGTAAAGGTATTTTTAAAAAATTGATCCAAGTACCAAATATTACGCTGAAGAGCCAGTTTAACCCTCCACAGGGCGCAACTAAGCTGTGAGATTAATGACCCAATAGCTGTTAATTTCATCAAAAATGTTTTGGAAACGTATGAAAAATTTCAGTATACTTCATTGGCATGGTATCTCTGATAGGATCCCTCAACATATATCCCCACTACTTGCTGAACGTTCGCGGGTTACCGAATTAAACAAAAAAAAACAAAAAAAAAAAAAAAAAAAATAGAACGCTTGTTACTAAAATGTTAATAAGGGAATTAATTTATCAGATCACAATATGTTTCCGCGACCCCCAAAAATTCTCTCACGACCCCCCGAGGGGGTTTCCGTGACCCATAGCTTAAGAAGCACTGTTCTAATGTTCTAAAAGAATGATCTTAATTTTCAGGGATTTATTTTGGCTTTAAAAATATTTTGATCTCAAAGCAGATGATTTTCGGATCCAAATTAATAAACTATTAGAAACGTAGAGTACTTTATTTGATTAAAATTCGGCATCTCTGTTGATACAAACAATATGTGAACTATAGTTGCTTAATAAATTAAAAAAATTTGATAATAGATCATGGCAGCGGGATCAGAAAAGCGTCTATCTTTGGGCCAAAGAAGCCGGAGAGATACGTTTAAGGCTCATAGATCAAATCAGACACGACTCCGCTAGTTCCTCGGGCTATGTTCTCACTATCCGATATCTCTATGCTTTGTAAAAAAATATATATATTTAGATGTATTCGGTCATCATGGAATTTATTACATCTTTAATTTTTACAATTATATATTTACTAAACTATCGTTTCGCTAGTTTTTTAAGTTAATTTATAGAGAAAGGTCACAGATAAAACAGTTGCTTTTTCTTCAGGCTGACAACTTAATTCCACTTTAGGGTTTAATGAAATTTATTATGGTTTAATTAATTAATTATTTGTTTAATTTAATGCGTGTCAACATCTAAGGTCAATGGAGCCAGGCGCCTTCTCAGGGTGCTGCCGATCTCTGTAACATCACCGAAGATCTTTAATCAGTGAGCTGCAGCCCATCTGGTCTTAAACCTGGGACCTTCAGTTTGCTAGTCCAAAACGCTACTAACAGAGTTCCCTCGCTAATTTCTATTATTCTGCTATTTAAAATAATCTAACAGTTTCAAAAGTTTATCTGAGTCAGTACACTTAATCAATTTATTTATATCGTAAACTAGTCTCATTTTAAAGTCATACTTAGCACTAAAAGAAGAAGCTCCTTCTTGCAAGCTCTAAATCTTTAGTGGCAAGGCTGTTTTTATCACTTTCTTAACTAGTAGCAATAAGGGAAGTCCATTTTAGAAAAAAGAGAAAAAAATTGTCAAAGTTAGGTGTTTTTCAACGTTACGCTTTTTCGTGCAGTTTTTGACGATCAACCCTTATACAACTATCCCTCCGGACAGTTTTAATAATGGGTAAAGTTGATTAGTTTTAAATATTCTTTCTATACTAAGTAAGAGAAAGAATTGCGATCGAGTGAGATTTTTGGTTTCGAGTTAACACCCACCGGCGATTCTCTTTTGTGGTCTTTGTTTTTACAAATTGGTATGTCTTTCAGCGAATTTCAGCTTAACACAAAAACAAAGAATCGCGAAAAGGAACAGTTCTGTCGATAATGTGCACAATAAATGTTTCAAAATTGTGTTAATAATTTGAATTTTACAGAAATGTTTTCAATTTGTAAAAAATAAAATAAAATATAGCATTAAGTTGAACAATTTTTTTTTAATAAGGGGAAAATCGCACGCATTTTCCGCACACGTTGGAGCGTTAACGACAGTGTGGAAAGTTTTAGACTGAAGAGATTGAAATTACAACGTTTCGTTGAACCATTCAGAACGCTCGTTGCGTTCATCCAGTATGCATTCTCAGAACGTATAGAAGTGTACATAAATCGATTGTTATTAAGTGGAAGATTAGATTGTTGGTCTAGTAGTTTTTCAAGTAATCGATAGCGCCTGTTAACTGCAGTTCGTTTAAATCGAGTCAATTCCGAGTCAATCTTTTGTCTAAATACTGCCCAGGATTACAGGGCAGGAGGAATAGGAAATGAGTTATCACAGTAGATCGGAGGAAGAATGATGCGGCGGAGATTGAAAATAACGTTTTAAGATTCGGTTTCATTTTTACTTAAATTTCCATTTCCCTCAAGAGAAGGGAGATGGAATTGGAGGTTTCTGAGTTTAAAGTAAAGTAATCGCCTATTTTCAATATTTAAATACAAGTTACAGTCTAGCTCTTATAACATAAATAAATATATTTGATTAAAAGAAAATGGTAGGATCTATTTACGATATTAGCTGAAAACAGTTAAAAATTCATTTAGTAAACCGATTAAGATATTTAGATCGCTAGGCTGGAGTTCAGGTTCCCTGGGGAAGCACAAAATTAATATACAGTTTCAGTTAGCTGAAATATTTAGTTGTTGAGATATTTCTTCGGATTCGGGGCATTCCAAAACTTTCCAGTTTGGGAACAATGGACATTTTGGATTGCCTGCGTTCCTTCGCCCCTCGTGGGTGAGCCGCCATTTGCTACAATCGATGAAACTCGAGCTCCTAAAATGTGCAATAGTTACCTCTCTTACCTAGTGAGGGAAAGTACAGTTAGAGCAAAAAAGAAATATTAACAAAGTTTTAGGTGACAGATTTTGACCTGTCTATCGTTTCAAATATTACCTCAAACAATAGTCAGAGCTAACTGATACTTTAAAGTTTTGGCATATTCTGGTTCATTTTAAGGAGCAGTATGGGAATGTTCAAAATATTTAAAATCAATTCAGTAATGGTGATTAAAAAACTTAAAATCGCGAATCAACTTTTCAAAGGGGTTCTTCACTAGTCCTTTATTGTGAGAGCACGATATAAGGCAGTGATGGCGAACCTATGACCCGCGGGTCAGACACTGACCCGTGCAAGCTTTTTCACTGACTCAGAATTTCTAGGCAACGATTTGTTTGTTTACGCGGGTTGATTTAGATTTTCTAATTGTGTGGATAATTTATATGCTATCTGTATTTTTTTCAATCACGCATAGACACAAAAGCAATTTAAATGCTATCTATACCCTTTAGTTTGATCATTACAGTTCTAAAACGCAAATGACTACAAATGCTTTAGTAGTATTTGAAATAAAGCAAAAGTGTTCACACAAGATGAAATAAAATGTATAATTTTACTCATATTTTGTTTGTTAAAAAAAATCGACAACCCAAAGCAAATAACCATATTTAGATTTTTCTTCAGATAAAACACACTTGTGTAAGGTTTTGTTCAGTTACGTTTGTAAAAAGAGACTTCCATAGCACTTGTTTCGTCCCGTTTTACCCAGTTAAGCCAACTGAATTTTAAAGATGTTTAGTTTTGAAAATATTCAGTTTAAAATTTTTAAACTTAACTCTTTTGCAAATGGGCATTAGTGACCCAAGAGCTAGTACCTACTAAAAAAAAATGAACAAAATTTGACCCACGTCTCAAAAAGGTTCACCATCCCTGATGTAAGGTGATCAGATTATTCAACAAAACTAAATTATAAAAAAGAGATTTTTAAAGTAGATTAATAAGTTATGAGCTAGCTACATACCACCGCAAAATTTTAGATAGCGAAATTAAAAAGCGTAGAACGAATATCACGCGTATTTTATATAATTATAATTTTTTAAAAGCTCATTTGCGCTATTAGGAATCTCGCAAGGATCTACTGCAAGGTTGGTACATATTGCGACTTATTCTCTGCTTCCTCAACAGACATGTAATTCAGGAGTGTCACTAAAGCATGAGAGTCACGTCCACATGAAATAGGTTGGATCAGGAATATCGAGTATCTCAGGCTTGGATCGTATTAAATTTTTATTTTTATATTCGATGCTCAACACATAAAACTGAAAATAAGTTCAAGAAATAAGTAAATCCCAGATAGATCCAAATATCGGAAAATTAAGAAAAAAAAAATAAAGGTTTCGAAACTGAAGGAGTTGATCCACTAAGAGAAATAAGAACAACCACTATGATCATGAATTCTTATTATTTTATTTTATTCTCAACAACATGGGTTAAGGCAGTCAAAAAAAAACACAACGCTATATGAATATAAAACAAAAACCTCTAGCTTCAATATTTTTTTACATTCAATATATCACACATATGTTTTATCATCTGTTCGTATTATTATAATTATTTAATAATTAATATGATTTTAACCAATTAAAATATTCGCCCCCAAAACTGAAGGAGTCCTGAAACATTAAGACCATTTGATTATTAATTCTCGAAAGTAATAAATTCTTTTTCTTTTTTTTAATTCTCTTCATAAGTTCCACTTAAAAAAAACTTTCCTCTTCCTCAAGTCTGGAGAATTGACATTTTTGGAATTGGTTTTATCAGAAACAATGTGTTAAAGCGCCTTTGGTGAGAGCATAACTTGCTTTTAATAATTTGCTTTTATTAAACCATATCTTCAATTTTGCAGCCTTAACTAAGACAGGGAAAGTGCGGTGAGGGGATTTCCAGAAGTCGGCACCGTAGAGAATTGTGTTTACTGCATCAATTTCCAGCTACTGGATGAACGCAACGAGCGTTCTGAATGGTTCAACAAAACGTTGTAATTTCAATCTCTTCAGTCTAAAACTTTCCACACTATCGTTAACGCTCCATGTTTCAAATCTAACCATCCACACATACTTAGCCCGAACTTGCGTAAAAACTTTCATCAAAACTTACAGTCTCTTTCAAATCTTCTTATTCGCCATTTATCATTTCGGTGCGATCCAGTTCATCCTACCAGGCGATTAAAATACCGGAGGCCCCACAGTTTTCTACCTTCTGAAGAGAGTAGTAAATCCTGTGTCGATGATTTTATTGTTACTAATATTGCAGAATAGGCTTTCTTCCAAGGAGCTGTTTCATCAATCCTTACACTTACACATTATTCAGGAGGTAGCCGAGAGGCCAGAGACAAAGCTAAGATCGTATGTTGAGGTACTGGGTTTGATTACCCGTTTGGATTTTAGTGGTTTATATAAGAAATTTATAAATAAATTAGATAAGCTGTTCCACCACCTGAAGAAGTAAACTTACTTTTTTTTACTGTACTTATTGAGGAGGAACAAATGAGATACCCAAATCTCTAAACTGGAAGTACTATTTCACTTCATGGAGTTCTATACATTTTTTAGATTTTATTCGAAACTGGCTTTTACGATTTTCTTTTGGCTAATTTCTCACTTTTAGATCTACATTCTTTGAACAACATTCAATTTTCAGACTTGCGATGACTAAGGGACCCTCTAAAATACGAGGGTCATTTCGTGCTTATTTATTGAAAAATTTACAACTGAAATTTAATGAGAGCAAAAGCTGGATGCAAGAGTGGAACCGCTATCCACTGACAACCCTCCGGAATATTTACGAGTAGAGAGAAATATGCAGATAGATAGTGAATGAGGTAAAGGTATTTACAAGAAGTGGAGTTGACGAAGATGAGATTAATTAGCAGAATAATAGCGGTTAGAGTTTGACTGTATGAGAAGAGCGATATTTTACATGCTCACAAAGAATTATAGATCACTTTTATTATTATTATTTGAGGCGCGTCAAGGACATCTGTGGTTATTGGCTCCTTTGCTCTCTTTAGTGCACTGCCGGCCTCCGGAAAGTATTATAGTCATATCACTGGGACAGTGAACTGTAAGAAGCTCCTAGAAAGAGAAAATCTATGAGCCAGCAACTGGATTCCAACAATAGATCACTTTTATTGCATCAGTAGATTTCTTGGCCACCGGCGTACAAGACTTCTTTTGGGATATCCAGGAATGGACTGGACAGTGACAAAGAGGACTTGAAAATTTTCCGTGTAAAGCTAATTGTATAGAAGAGGACTCGAAATGCTTTCTCACCAAAGAATTGACCAGCTTGGACAATAGTAGAAATACCTTGGAATTATTATTATTATTGAGCCCAAAGGTCGACATGTACGAGTATAACAACATCGGAAAATAATATTAATTCTTGAAAGATCATTAACCCAATCCAGGCTATAACCTTCACCTCTTTCCTAACGCGGCAGAGCTCCTTCCACCAAAATGGAAGTTTAAGTTATTTTAACTTGAAGCCAATCTGAATTAATGAGCATGATTAATTTCCGTTCTGTTAATTTTATATTATGTAATAACACGATGTTAAGTATATATTTATGCCAGAATTTCTTATTTTTATTTATTTTTAAATCAAGTCTCTAACATTATTCGTGTTATTCGATTAAAGAACAAAGAAGACACGGAATGGCCATTAAATACCTCACTGTCTTCCTCCTCCTGGCCCATTACTTATAACATGTTTTTTACTGGATTTTATTATATAAAAAAGGCATCTCTTTTATATATTCTTATATTCCTTCCACAGAATTTTCTATAGCATTGAAAATGTTTTTATAAAATGTAGTACATTGTTGTTTAAGATAAAATGTAAAAAAAGTTCTGCCTTCTAAGATTGATTTATTATGTTGCCAATCTCAGAGATAAAATTATTTAATAAAAGGTTAGGTTTGATCTGATGTATAAATTGTGATAAAAAAGGATATTTAAATACCTAGTGGCTAAATGAATTTGAAATCACCAGTTTCCTAGAGGCTCTTGTACAATTTTAATTATTTTCCAAAATAAATTTTTTTTAATGAACAATGATGGATTCGAAACTAGTTCATTTGTTCAGTTGTTCATTCTATGGTTGGTTTCTTCGGGCAAAGTCCTCGCATTTTTTTGAACAAATACATTCCTATTCCAGAAATGGATACAGACTTCATAACATCAATTTAGATCGCCAAAATCATAATGCCTGTATGATGATTGCTCGTGTTCCAATTATCCCTTCTTAAAGTTAAAGCATTGGAGAGAATCAACTAACTCCAGGACAAATTTGGGCAGTTTTTGTTTTTAGACATAGAAAATAACAATTGTTATACTATGAACATTTTTAACTTCAACGTTAACTTTTTTTCTCTTTCCGTTTTAAGAAAAACTGCAATCTTGACAATTTTCCTAAAAAGAATTGTTATTTGAAACACAACTTTCTGAAGATCCCCAAAAACGAACAAAGTGTTATTTGGTGAAAGATACATGTGTTTGCTTGTGTATGGTAAACTATGCCGAAAGAGAAACCCCTTCAGGAACTATGAACTTGATTAGATACTACCATCGCATCCGATCTGTAAAGATCTCCACTGAAAGTGTTATTTATAACTAGAAATCTTCTTACCAAAAATTTTCATTGGTAAAGATTGAGTAAAAGGGTTTATTAAACGATAAAAAGTTACTGGCTGATTTTTGTAATAATTTTAATTTTTGTCAGTTCTAATTTCAGCCGAATCAAAATTTGAAAAACTTAAGTATTTTATTTAAATTTATTTCCATTTTTCTTCTCCATTCTTCTGTACTTATTTTTCTCAGTTTTACGGGGGCTTCCTAAGTACATGCGTTTGCCATACTATTAAGCCATAAACTAAGTTTGTAAGAAGTTTTACTTAAGATTTTTAAGAACATTCAAAACTACTGAACTTTTGGAAATCTAATTATACCATTAGGCATCTTAATAAATTTAATAATGCCATTCGTACAATAATTTTTCTGCGGTAATTTCGAGTAAATTAAACAACCGTTTAATTTAAAGGTATCATGGAAACCAAGGAAAGCGTTAATCTATCCACTTAAAATCATCGGAGAAAAATTATTTCAACAATGTGGTACATGATTAAAAAAATATCGCGTGAAAATATACAAGTGGAGAAGGCATCCAGCAGTCACTCCATTATCTTGGACAATGCTCTTATGATAGTAGATCGCAAGGCCATCTACTCTTCAATCTTCTTGGAGGATCACCTGGTATTGCAGAAGAAGACAGTTTTTCGATTAAAGGGTTAGGATGAGTAGAGGAATGAAATTTGAGCAAACGAGTTTCAGGCAAGATCTTTAATGAAAAAGATTTTGAGGTCATTATGGATAGTGAGATTAGATACATAGAACGGAGCATTAAGAAGTTTTCGTAGTATTTTTGACTGTAAAGTCTGAAAGCGTAGAGAGTTGTAAGCTTAGTCAATCCCCATACTTAAATGCCGTATGACCAAATAGGTCGCAGTAGCAGAATGTATAGGTTGTAGGTTGAGGTTTGTCAAGTAGTCTGGCGAGAAGTTTGCAGCGTTGGCTAGTTTCTAATATTAGTAATTAAAATATTTACAATTAAATCTTCAGTTATTATTATAACCTACATCTGAAATATTGGTATTGTTACGTAACATTAATGCAATAGTATGAAACTAGAGAGCGTAGATTTAAGTTCATTTGTATTGTAGCTAGCTTATTTAAAGTTACCATTATCCAAACTTATTGAAGATGTAGAACAGTAGATGCATCCTCACTTGGAAAAGAAGTAAATTTATTTAAATTTAAAATACCAAAGTCTTGTTAGTAATTAAAAAAAAATTACAATTTCCTTGATCAAACTTTTGGACAACATACTAAAAGCACTAGTCCATTTGTTATACTTAAAACAAACTTTATTCTACTTCCACATTTAGGAGTCTTTTAACATTATTAGGTAATTTTGCAATTTCCATGGCTGTTATTTTATTAGCATAAATTTTAAGTAATCTTTTTCTTTTTTGTTATTCCAAATAAATTAAAATAAAACAAGTAAAATTCCTTTCTAACTTAACGGCCAGAATTGTAGAATGGTGAAATTAATTTATGCCCCTAGGAACATGACTACATTGCCGTTAATGGACTAAACAGGCTAAATAGGTTTTAGTTCATAGTTTGGCTATATGCATCTACTATGAAGCTATACAGTGATATTTATGACATACCCAATTGAATACCTAATTAGCAATAATACGCAAATTTATTGCAGTTTCGTTTATTAATCAATTACTGTATATGGGCAAGAGATCTACCGTAGATGTAATATTTTCAATTTAATATCAGCTTTGAACTAGGAGTACTGTTTAAATTCATTAGGATTTTTTAAAATAGATGTACGTACGTGAATATTGAACTTAAGTTTAGATATACGAACATAATTATTAATGTAAATTTTCATTTAATTTTACGTATGTGATGCCGGTTATATATCATAACAGTTTATATAAATTTGCCTCTATATTAAGATTTTTAAATTAACCTAAATAATTTCTTATTAATAACCAAACAGTGGATTGTAGGGCTAAAATAATCTTGATTCTCCACAGACTCAATTTATTTGTACACATTTGGGGTTACTCAAATTGGGAAACCGCATTGCGGTCAAACTTGTTATTTCGATTTGGTACTAACAATGCCAAAACATTTTGGTTACAAACGATCAATCAAAACTTTACCCATTTCAGTTTTTAGAATTGGCTCAAATTTGGCTGCTTCAATTTTCTTTAAACTTGTACTCGCTGCAAGAAGATCTAGAACTATTAAAGCTATGTTTCAAGAAAATTTGATTGGAAGCACTACTGAGAGAGTGGAACTAACCTCTGCTAGGCAAATCTCTAAAGAGCAATTACTGTTAATTGTACTGTCTTGCCATTAATACTTATGTATGATGATGAGAAACAAATTTGAGACTAAATTCCTAAATTTGAAGAAAACTCGCTGACTGAATTTTCCTCTTTGCCGAACAGATTTTTCAGTTTTCTAAAAATTCTCGGCTCCTACAGTTTTATTGAAACATCGTTTAGTGAATAAAAACTTTTAAATGCATTTCTTTTATTTGAATTTATTTTTCTTCGGAAACTGCGATTGAAGGCACTTTTGAGAGAATGAGTTGGGTAGAATTCCTCAAAAGTGTCAGTTTTGAGGAATATATGGCCCTATCTCTTGCACACTAATAAGGAGAGTTGAATGTCACGCTGAAGAAAGGAAATTCATCAATCCATCGTCTTTTACTCAATGATTGGTTTCCGTTTATCTCGAAAATGGTTGCTAGCATTTTCCGCAAACTTTTTATTCTCGCATACATTTATTTATCATTTTTCTGGAAAAATTTGTTGAATGGTGCTTCCTGAGGAGAGGCTGAAGCTCCCTTGAAGTTTACATTCAATGTATTGGACGGTTCTGCGACCTTTATAATTCTGGTATAAATATAATTTAATTCAACAAATGATAGGAATTTGAAGAAAATTAGGAAGTTGAATGCTTGAGAAGAGCAGTTAGAGGAATTCGTGTAGAAAGATCGCTTTTTGTTTTTTAATTTTTTGGTACTTTATGCAAGCGGTGTTGAAAGAGAAGTGTAAAGTATAGTATGCCTCTAAAGTGCCGAAATCTTTATTCCACGCCTAAGAACTGTTAGAGAACTAATTCTTTAGAATAATGGTAAATTAATTGGGCTTTAACTACTTAAATGTTTAACCTCCATTTTCTAGTCGGCAGAAACTTTAATCTTATGCAAGTGGCGGTTTCATCTCTTGTCGAGTCGGCGGCTGTTGTTACAGGGGGTTCTCGTGCGATCTATTCTCGAAAAAATAATTCTATGAATACTTTAGTTCAGGTGATGGCTAAAACAAATCGTGACACAACTATTCAGAATTAACTGCAATCAATAAAGAATTTACTAGGAGACAGAAAGCAGGATGAACTTGGACCGAGAATACTGCTATGGGATTGCATTCTCATTGAGGAGCAAAGTTTGAACACGCAAACTCGATCCTGGCTGCCTCGGCACGAAGGACCTGTGGGTAAGAAGAAGGCGAACTAACTCTGGCCAGGCTAGTTTCTAGGAAACCTTTTTCAGGTCTGAAACCTCTTTTGCTGAATAACTAAATCCTGGGTTCGCAGCAACTCTGGGGCCTAGTGGCATAATATCACGGGTCAAAGACAAGCTAAGGAATTCTTTTTTTAAAAAAAATTCTCTCTAAAATTTACGGCAGACTTATTGAGTTTTGCGATTAGAAATAGTTAGTATTGTAGTAAGTAAAGTAATGCTTATTTTTTCAAGCGGGCTTAACGTCCAACTAACAAATTGGGTGTCGTAGGCGAAGGGGACATGCAAATCATACTTTACTGCAAATTCCTTTTATTAACCATTAAATCAAATCCAAGGCTTAGACTGGGAATCGAACCCATGACTACAATTCATCTTAGCTTTGCGGGCTTCGCCTCTAACTGCTCGGCTACCGTGACGTCTAAGTGTTGCCAATAAAATATTGCTATTCAAGTTCGTTGTTAGAGACCTGTGTTGACTTATGCAGCTCCATGTTGGAATGTAACCTTCGAGACTAAACTTAAAAGAATTGCAAAGGATGCAAAACAAGTTCTTAATGCTTACCATTGATGCTCCAAGACACACACCTATTGCTAACTTGCAGATTACTAACTTAAATTACAGACGCGCAATATGTGGGAAACTTATTGAAGGAAATTTGTTTCAAAATGCCACAAATTAACAAACAAATTTCCCTAATTAGTAATATTGATGACATAAACGAATTGAACTGTTTTATTCAGCAACATAATTTTTCAATTAGAGCTAGGTTATTATCTGGTCCCCCTGTAGCATAACTAAAACCTCTACAAAAATGTTATTAAGAGCCAGCTGGAAGTGGAATAGATGAAATAATCTGGACCTCATACTACCAATATGTATGTTTTTATGTGAAATCTGAAGATAAACAAATTTTATTATATTTATCAGGTCCAGCTTAAAATAATCAAGTCCGTTTACTTGGGCTATGAATGCAGTTCAAGCTCAATATACTCTCTAATATAGTTGCGTTGGCCTGTCAATTTTGTACCTTCCTGTTTCAATCTAAATTATAGAAGTAACTATGTCTTAGCAATTATACTTTGTTAGCATTAAGCTTTGTTAGCAAAGTTCTTACTTTTCTGTTCGGAACATATATGTGTGGAAGCAATTATGGTTTTCCGTTGAAGAGCCTCTGAAAGGAAAACGTGATCCATGTTCAGGTAACAGAATCAGCACCATTCACCGTTGCTCATTCACTCTTTCAATGTTCTTCCACTTTCAGCGTCTACACCTACCCTACAGTCATTCACGTGACCAATAACCATGTACATAAGAGAAAGGTTTTTCTTGGCAAATGCTGCAAGAATTTTCTCCTGTGAAAAATCAGCTCGATCTCAGTGCATTCTCTACTATGAGGAGTGGAAGAAAGTAAATCTAATTGAATGTATTGGTGAACTAAAAAATTAGCTACCCTTTAAGCACAAACCAAAATTGATTCTAGGACCAAAAGTGGGCTCTAGGAATAATTAACCTTCCTTAATTACTAACTTAAGAAAGTAATTCTAAATAAAATTCTAATGGGATGGAAGATTATTGCCAATTTCTGTAATAATTTTTGTTTTTGTTTTAGGAAGTTTTCGATCTATTTAATTATCGATTTATTCATCTTCAAGGCTTATACTTATTAAAAATTATTATCTATTTTACAGTGTTAAGAATAAAGGTTTTTTTGCGTCTTCTGTCCTGACGGTCTAGGTACTTTAATGTAAACAATCTACAACAAACTTACCGTATAAAATTACCAACAAAAATGTCTGACTATCCACATTCCCTTTCCCCAGAAATCTATGGATTATCCAAAATTTACGAAAGAATAGTTTTCCCTTTACGCCTCATCTTATAAATACTCTCACCATCAATCTATACTAATTCCTTATATAACACATAACACCATTATGAAACTATCAATATAATATCAAAAAATAATTTGAATTTAAAGTTTTCTTAGACTAAATTACCGCATCTTCAGGCCTCCACTATGACTGACATTGACGACAATATTCATTCTTCCTTTCAAGTATACGAGGGTCGTTTGAAAAGCCCGTGCAAAGTCAGGGAGATAGCACCACTGGCGCGTATCGAGGTTATGTTTAGTTAGTAGCATCTCTTGGAAGAACACACACCAAGTTTCAGCCAGATCGGTCTATTTCTTTGTGTTTGGCATTCGTTTGAATCGAGGAAGTCGAGTGATTTTCGTGTGTTGATTAAACACTACTTTATGAAAGGCAAAACGCCTCAGGAGACTAAAGAGAAGCTTGATAAACATTATGGTGACTCTGCACCTTCGATTAGAACAGTTTATAAGTGGTTTCAAAATTTTCGGAGTGGCCATATGGGCACAAGTGACGCTGAACGTTCTGGACGCCCTGTTGAGGTTACTACTCCAGAAATCATTGATAAAATCCATGATATGGTGATGGATGACAGAAGAGTGAAGGTGCGTGAGATTGCTAGTGCTGTGGGCATTTCGAATGAACGGGTACATAATATTTTGCATCAACATTTGGACATGACAAAGCTATCCGCAAGATGGGTGCCGCGATTGCTCACGCTTGACCAAAAACGAAATCGTGTGAAGTGTTGCAAGGACGGTTTGCAGCTGTTCCAGAAGAATCCGCAGGACTTTAAGCGTCGTTTCGTCACTGTGGATGAAACATGGATACATCACTACACTCCTGAGACCAAAGAACAATCTAAACAATGGGTTACCAAGGGGGAATCTGCGCCAAAAAAGGCGAAGACCGTTCCTTCGGCCGGAAAGATTATGGCGACTGTCTTTTGGGATTCGCAAGGAATAATCCTCATCGACTATCTGGAAAAGGGTAAAACTGTTACAGGTGCATATTATTCATTGTTATTGGACCGTTTGAAAACCGAGCTGCAAGAAAAACGCCCACGATTGGCCCACAAAAAAGTCCTTTTCCATCACGACAACGCACCAGCTCACACCTCAGCAGTTGTGGTCGCAAAATTAATGGAAATAGGGTTCCAACTCGTTTCACATCCCCCCTATTCTCCAGACTTGGCTCCCTCGGACTACTATTTGTTCCCCAATATGAAGAAATGGCTGGCGGGAAAAAGATTTTATTCAAACGAGGAGGTGATTGCAGAAACGAATGGCTATTTTTCAGACTTGGACAAATCCTATTATTCGGAAGGGATCAACAAACTAGAGCAGCGTTGGACGAAGTGTATAAGCCTTAAAAGGAGACTATGTTGAAAAATAAAAAAGGTTTACCCAAAAAAATTAAGTAGTTTTTATTTTTGCACGGACTTTTCAAACGACCCTCGTAGCCCGGAAGAAAGATGACCTAGTCCCTAGGTCGACAGCAAGGGCAAGACAATTCAATAAAAAAGTTATGACTCAAATTGTTTAATTTTTCCTTCGATTACTGAAACAGTCACAAAAAAAGAAAAAGATCTCTCTCTAATACTGTATTATTGATAAGTCGTCTAATGTCGATATTCATTATAAACTTTTGAAAAAGCAAAATAAATATATTTCATATCTCGAATCTTTACTCACTTCAAATGGATGTGAATTAAAAATGATATTCTGAAAATTGTTTCATTTCATTTGAACAGTGCTGAGTGATGATATTCAAAGATAATGGTGATCCATTAACTGACAGGATTTAATGGTATTTCACATGTTTTCATCTCTGCATAATTTATTCACTGTCAGCTGGATTATATTAATTCGTAACCATTTAGGACTTTCAAATTGAAATTTAAGAAAAAATTCAAATGTTAAGTAATCCTTAATGAAAACTGACGCGAAATGCCAACTTAATAAACATCAGCTTATATCTAGAGCTTAGTGGCTGCCATTCAACCTGCAGTAGGTAATGTCGTTGATTTTTGTTCCTTATATCTCGCTTGTCTATTTTCTATTGCGTTTAACGAGTAAGAAAAACATGAATTTAAGCAAATTCTACACACCGAACTGATGGAATCAATTTCGATATGGTTAAAAACTCAAAAACAGATCGATTAGAAACAGAAAAAAAAATTTGCGGCTGATGGCAAAAAATTAATGGTTAAATTACCAGCTTTGGGATCGACCTCCAACAATTTAATATCGATCTCTCTCTCTCTGGTAACCCTAGTACCCTCATCGACATAAACGCGACTCCCTGATTTTGGGTAAACATTCACTGAGAGTTCCCGGCAATTTGAATTTATATTGTTCTTATTTAGCCGCAGCTTTTGATATGATTCAAATTATTTTTTCTTGTTCTTCTATTTGTACTTTTATTTGTCTAATTCGACAGCTAGAGCTGTTAAGTCGTATCCAAATCTATGAGTTTGATGAGTACGATTAATCCTCGTAAAGGTACAGTATCAGAGTAAAAGCTGAAATTCGAAAGAGGAATTTAAAAATAGAAAATAGTTATAAAAATTCAAGTTAGGCGGAGTAATTGAGATCAAAGGACGGATGAGATTTGCTTAACAAACGTAGTGTTTTTCTCAAACCTAGGTAAACTGCACGAAATGAAAGAAAGAGCCGGTATTTGAGAAGATTCTAAATTCAGCTATTAACCGCGCAGTTACATTTTGTTCAGCTAGCTGTTTGTAATCGTTATCATTTTTTATGTTCTATATTTTGTGAATCGATCTTATTATTCCAGTCATTAAATTAGTTATTTCAAGGAGTTCTCTTGAAGGTTATTGCACAAGTTCTTAGTTTCTTATTCTAATTCTTCTATAAATAATCTATCCCATTCTACCATTCCTTACAATGCGGCCGTGTAATGATTGATGTATTTTAGATCAGCCACTTTGCTTGGCATGAACGGATCAATTATTTAATGAATTAGAAGCAGAAACTAATTACTTCAGGTATATAATCATTCACAAATACTTAATACTAAGCGCGCCTATTTACGAGGGTCGTTTGAAAAGTCCGTGCAAAGTCAGAGAGATAGCACCACTGGCGCGTATCGAGATTATGTTTAGTTAGTAGCATCTCTTGGAAGAACACACACCAAGTTTCAGCCAGATCGGTCTATTTCTTTGTGTTTGGCATTCGTTTGAATCGAGGAAGTCGAGTGATTTTCAAAAAATGGACGAAAAAGAATTTCGTGTGTTGATTAAACACTACTTTATGAAAGGCAAAACGCCTCAGGAGACTAAAGAGAAGCTTGATAAACATTATGGTGGCTCTGCACCTTCGATTAGAACAGTTTATAAGTGGTTTCAAAATTTTCGGAGTGGCCATATGGGCACAAGTGACGCTGAACGTTCTGGACGCCCTGTTGAGGTTACTACTCCAGAAATCATTGATAAAATCCATGATATGGTGATGGATGACAGAAGAGTGAAGGTGCGTGAGATTGCTAGTGCTGTGGGCATCTCGAATGAACGGGTACATAATATTTTGCATTAACATTTGGACATGACAAAGCTATCCGCAAGATGGGTGCCGCGATTGCTCACGCTTGACCAAAAACGAAATCGTGTGAAGTGTTGCAAGGACGGTTTGCAGCTGTTCCAGAAGAATCCGCAGGACTTTAAGCGTCGTTTCGTCACTGTGGATGAAACATGGATACATCACTACACTCCTGAGACCAAAGAACAATCTAAACAATGGGTTACCAAGGGGGAATCTGCGCCAAAAAAGGCGAAGACCGTTCCTTCGGCCGGAAAGATTATGGCGACTGTCTTTTGGGATTCGCAAGGAATAATCCTCATCGACTATCTGGAAAAGGGTAAAACTATTACAGGTGCATATTATTCATTGTTATTGGACCGTTTGAAAACCGAGCTGCAAGAAAAACGCCCACGATTGGCCCACAAAAAAGTCCTTTTCCTTCACGACAACGCACCAGCTCACACCTCAGCAGTTGTGGTCGCAAAATTAATGGAAATAGGGTTCCAACTCGTTTCACATCCCTCCTATTCTCCAGACTTGGCTCCCTCGGACTACTATTTGTTCCCCAATATGAAGAAATGGCTGGCGGGAAAAAGATTTTATTCAAACGAGGAGGTGATTGCAGAAACGAATGGCTATTTTTCAGACTTGGACAAATCCTATTATTCGGAAGAGATCAATAAACTAGAGCAGCGTTGGACGAAGTGTATAAGCCTAAAAGGAGACTATGTTGAAAAATAAAAAAGGTTTACCCCAAAAAATTAAGTAGTTTTTATTTTTGCACGGACTTTTCAAACGACCCTCGTACATAATAAGTATGTCTAAAATGAGATGCTAATGCTCTAATTAGAGCTGAACAAATGTTATGCTTATTCATCACAAAAAATGAAATACAAATTGGTGAAAATCCTTAATACCTAAATGTATATTTTCTATGTAATGCAACACTTTGAGTAAGTTTCTATGAGTAAAGTTTGTGTGGGGACAATATTGTTCAAAGGTTGTTAGCAGAATATTCAGATGATGGGTTATTACACAGTGTTACAACCATAAATCTCTTTAGATATCTGACCCAAGATTAATTAGACAAAGATATTTAAATCCCATCTCCTTGCAGCTCTATTACTTACGACATCAGCAAGATTTATTTACATCCTTACCCAGCAGCAAAATGAATGGATGAAATTATAGGATTTTCCTAACTTCAAGCGGCTTAAATATCTGTATAAATAAGTTATGCTACATAAGTAACCTAAATAATTAATACATGTTTGTGTCAGCGATTTCTACACAAACTAACATGTAGTTGTGTTCCAGTTGATTTTCGTATTAATTATATCTAACAAACGGAGTAATTCGGAGTAAGATTTCAGAGCGTAAGGGGACATTCATCAAAAATTAACTAGTTCATCTTTTAAAATATTGAGATATATGGAACATATGTTCTTAAAGAACAATAGTTTTTGTCTACAGTCGTTTGCTGTATTAGGTAAATTAATAAATTCGCTAAAATGTGAATACAGTTTTTTATGTTTACATTTAAATTGGACTCGTCTACTGATTTATTAAGTTGAATTATGATTTCTTTATTTTGTTTTAAGTACATGGTATACTTAAATTTGAATGTATAGCTTAGTTATTGCAATGTTAGCACAGGCTAACACAGGTTACGCTCGCAACCATTCTTTACCAATTTCTAAGTTATGAATGTAATTTAAATTTTTGAATTTATTTTTTTCTGGTTTTATTTTTTGTCCCTAGGCGAAAGTTGCGGGTAACCAGTGCGGAAGTTTTCGCGTGCGGTTACAGCACTCGTCTCAATATCCCAAACCTATTATTCTCTATTACTCCCTATTGGCTACCTAACTGTCATGATCCCATAATTTTCTCCTTTCTCCCACATCTATCCATTATACTTTGAGTTGATCACACAAATAACTATTAGGTTCTCTATTCATCTCGTAGAAACAATAATTTATTCACATCCGTCTTATTTAGTTGACCGCCACATTATGTAAATTTCTTTTCTTTATAGTCACCATAATGTAAATATGAAGTAGAAATGTTGATAGCGGCTTAGGTAAATAAGAATACGTAGATCATGTTAATCATGCTGTGACCAGTATAAAGCCTTGTGACGCCAGAGCAACTGTCGGTTTGTTCTTTCTCCCTTGCCTCTACGGCGGTAGAACCAGACCATTTATTAATTAAAACCAACTCCGCCCCGTTTCTGGCCAATTATGCCCAATTATGTACAATTAAAGACCATTAACTCTTACTGATAACAGGCTGTATGTAAATTACTCCCAATGGAAGTCAGGGCCTACCTAACTGTTGTGATCCCTGCTCTTTCTATCCTATTCTCCTTTTTTTTTCCACATCTATCCTTTGTACTAAAAGGGTCCTATCGTGTAACAGTCCTTTGTATTTTAAGTGAAGTCGCCTCACCGACACGCATTTTACAATCACTTAACCAAGTGTCATTCTAAACTACAGCGGTCACTGTATAGACCTATCGATTCGAAATTAAATAAAGAAGAGTACAGTAGTTATGTCCGATGGTGCCGCTATAGATATTAAATGTACACATAGTAGATTATATTATATTCTACATATGTTTATTATTATTATTATTATTATTATTATAATATTATGTTACCCCTGTGGTTCCGGCGTGTTAGAATAGGGCCACAGTCTCCTCTGCTTGACGTAAGAGGCGTCTAAAGGAGCAACTGACCCTTGACCCAATATCTGTTCTAATTCCTTTTCCACTTTCTTTGCCCATCCTATTACAACGGGCTAGACGCCGGCCGGATGCATCCACCCGTTTAACGGAATACAAGACCGCTAAGCGGGAATTTGAGATGTGTAATCTCCAGGAGTGAGGCACGCTGCTGGTAAAATCTGAGGGATATGGTTGTTATGTGTCCATGGAGTCTTGGATATAAGATAATGTCTCAGAAACTAGGAGCGTTTAAAAAACTAAAGGTGATGGATGCGCCAAAGAAGAAATGCAAAGAAATGGAAAAAAAACTAAAAATCTGAGGATTTAAAACGTTATATTTAGGATCGTACTCTACCAGGGAACGGGTCGCAATAAGCGATTGAAATCCCACTTTACTTAGGGGATTTTTCTCTTTGATAAGATTTGTACTATTTAGGATCCGGTCACAGTGAGTTTCAAGTTTAGTTTTCTGGCGTATGTGTTGAAATATATTTTCAATAACTGTGGGGCTAGCTAGGTAGGTAAACACACCGTCTTCCGTTCTTTTTCTGAATCACTTAAGTGGGATGTAAGCCTAATCAATTTGCTAAGAACAAATGCTGGCAAAACAATTAAACAAAGTACCGTTTCGGAGTTATTGGGTAAAGTATACCTAAACTCTGTTCGTACGGCTTTAAATCTACAGGATTGTGGTCATGTAATAGACATTTCTTACGGGATGAAGACTTCTCTGCTTCAATGATAAATGATGAGGACTCATTGCCCAAACCAACTCCAGCAGAGAATATTGAAACTAAAGAAACTGAAAGTACGACACACTTCCATCGACTCTAGGACAACACCTAAAACACTTGCTGTTGATATTGTCTCAGAATCAGTCACCAACTTATCACGTCAGACTTCGAAAGAAATAAGGGCAAATTTGATTATGCTTCCTCCAGTTTCACGTTCAAATTTATTTAAATAAGGACTAAAGAACTGGTTTCCTTAGTCTTGCCGATTTCAGTTTTCCTAATTTTGGGATTTTAAGGAAAGGACTATTCAATTTTTGTGCAATAAATAAAAGCAGGCATTACTTAGGTTTCCGATGATACCCATAACTGTGTATTTACTAATATATTCTCTGATTTCTGGGGATTTGAAAAGGTATTTCTTTTTACCTTTTCAATTCACCAGATTGTTTGCTCAAGTCAGGACTTCCGGTAAATACGTCATAAAAATTTCCTCCAGATCCACGAAATACAAAATTAATCCTCAATTGAATTGCAAACTCTGTCCGTTAAATATATTAGAAGACATCGACCACATTCGATGTGTATATGTAAGTGTATATGTATATAAATAAATTTCAATAATAGAATTCAAAATTTAGTCAACTATAACATTTGGCATGTCAGTAAAATAATTAAACCTAAGTTACAGTTCCTATTACTATTTGTATTATATCTCATTAAAGTGTATTTTCTGTTTTTGTTATTATTTTGTTATTATTTTTCAAGAGCAAAAAGCGATTATATTTTGTGTAAATTGATTTGTTAACGAGATGATCATTTTTCTTTTTTTGTATAATTTTATTTGTGTATTAAAATGTGTAACCAAACCCTTGCTATGGGACATTGTCCTTTATAAGCAAGAAATAAATAAAATATTCTCTGATTTCTGAGAACGTTTTTTAAAGGGGTACGATCTGAGCAACCTTATTCTATGTTTCTTTAAGTTGAAACTCGAGAAATACAGTTAGAGAAAGTCGTATGCGTGTTCTCTCTCTATATTAAATTCTATGAAAGCTAATTTGTCAGTCACACACAGTAGCAGAGGAAACGTCACGGCACTGTCAGTATTTTTTTTGTTTTTATTACTATAAAAAAGTAAATCTTTTTAAAAAAATATATATCATTAGAATTGTATATTTTGCGATGACCCAGTTTATTTTACTGACAGCATGAAAATATAAGTTATTGGTAGGGAACAGTGCCGTGGAACGCATATTATTCAGATCCTACAGGGCTACGTATATACATATATTCTGGGTGTTTGTAGGATACGGAAACTCTAGAGTTGGAGTCCTGTTGGCCCATGGTGACTAAATTAGAGGTTGGCACAATTCCAACCATTTTTCCAGATAATTGTAGGATGGTGCGGGCGAATGTGGGCTCTCATGTTTGACCAGCGCTGGGACAGTAAGAGAATCAGCCCTGACTCTCTCACTGTGATAAACAGTAGACCGGGTATGCGGTGAGGAAAGGTGGGCCAGCTGCCGGGGTGAGCTCAACCCTCCATTCTCTCGCGCACAACTCTTGAAAGCTTTCTCTTTTTTAGAAGCCCACATGAATTTACAGAAAACTGTGAAACAGTGAGTGCAAAGGAAAAGAATGTTTTGAACGGCTCTCTAACTGTTAAAATTATTTGTATCCTTCCTCATATCTAAAGAGTGCCCTACTATCTAACTAAAACCAAAATTAATAAAATACACCGAACTGCTGAAGTATTCGGTGAATTGTAAAATTGTCAATGAAATCATATTGAAAAGTTTTAAGACATTCGACTATATTCATTTTTAGAATTTGGGATTTTAACAAATATACAATTTTTGAGTGCCTAGGTTCTGTGCTGCCGAGATTAACGGGCGAGGAGGAATTATTGATTCTAAGATCGTAATTTTCTCGGATAGTCAGGCAGCTCTACGAGCTATTAGTTCCTACCAGGTCAATTCAAGGCTGATTTGGGACTGTCTAGATGCCCTGAAGGAAATAATGACCAAAATAAGGTCTTTCTGGTTTGGGTACCTGGACAATTCAGGACATAAGGGAAACGAAGTGGCAGATTTATTGGCCCGGGAAGGCTCTGCGGGACACTTCGTTGGCCCGGAGCCCTGCTTTGGGGTTCCGAAGTATGTGAAGACTGCGGCCATTAACTTATGGGTGCAGAGTAGGTCTCAAGAGTGGTGGCTTGCTATTAAAGGCTATTCGCCGAGGCTGACTGCAGAATTAATCCGTTAAGGCCGTGGGGCTATAAGGATGATTGTAGGCCTATTAACTGGCCACTGCAGGCACACGAAACACATGCATCGCATGGGCCTGGCAGATGTTAGCCTTTGCAGGTTCTGTCAGGAAGAGCAGGAAACGGCACTGCACGTGTTGTGTCAGTGCGAGGGGCTTGTATGGCTAAGGATGTTACTTCTCGTGGAGGAAAAACCAAGGCCTGTAAGCTTTACCCAAAAGTCGCTCTCCAGAATTAAGAGTCTGATTAAACGGACGGGTATGGAGGGCGAGCTCTAGAGAAAGGGAGCCACAATAGATCCAAAAGGGTCGCAGTGGCATAGGCCTTGAGGCCGCTCTGGTTTAATCTATCTATCTATATTTTGAGGGCCCCGGGTTCACTTTAATTAGCTTCTCGGTTTAATATTTTGAAAGCTGAAACAGAATTTCGGTAAAGCGTCTATTCAAAATCAAGATCAAATTCTAATCTCCTATTTTACTTTCTTTCACTCTCCTGAAGCAGTAAAGGCGGCAGAATTTGGGTTTTTAGGGTTTACCGGAAATATTCTTCACAGTCAAAAAAGTTTTTTTTTAAACCCTAATTGGTGTGTGTTTAGGTTTTGTACGACTTATGACTCCGCTGTAATTCAAAACGAAAAATTTCAAAAAATTCAAATGTGATATTTCACATATAAGTACTATAAGAGGATACCGGAAGTGACAGTTTAATGAGTCAATTTTGCAGTATTTAATCTTAGCGTAGTTTTACATCTATACAATTCTATAACTTCAATTAAAACCATTTTCCTATGAATATGCATTTCTGTAATGGTTAGGCTCCCCTCTTACGTGCCATTAATGTTTACAGTAATTTATTTAGGGAAGACAAATATCTGATAAGGTGAAGCTGACTTCAGAGAAAAGAAATCATACATGTTGTTAAAATAATCTTCATTTTCAAAAACGATTTTAGTTTGTTAGTATTTCGATTTCTTATTGCAATGGATGCTATGAACAATGGGCTGACAACGGTGGGCAGACTTGAATAAAAAAAAGATAGAGAATTAACTAAAAATTATACCACTATGCCTGCAGATCAATATAATCGTAGCAGTGATTTTTAGATTCTATAAAACTTAACCAAAAAGTGTGCGTGATATTTATTTTTAAACGGCCATTTGCATGAATATTATATTAGTTCCAAAAAAAAAAAAAAACCTCATTTGAAAACTATTAAATTATTTAAAAACTGTTTTTTTAATTATAGTTTTCAAAAACCATTTTAATTAATTTATTCTTATCGTGCAAGTTAGGAAGACAAATATCGTGTTTTAATGCATTCAGTTAGGTTATGAACACGCAGTTCATATTAAAAGCCCTTGGAGTTAATTATTGAGTTATGAATTCTTTTTTTTTGGTTCTGAGATTTTGGTTAAAAAGCTCGAATTATCCATGTTTTTCCTTTTCATTTCAGTTTACAGTAGATATCTTTTTTATTTTAGAATCGACCGTTGGAATCTACTAATCTGTAATCTACCAACATTTCAACAATATATTTCATCAACACCTGTATTTGATGCTACCTCCACATCAACAAATCAGATTTTTTTGTTTGTTTTTAAATAGAGCATTTTGCATTTTTTATTTTTTCGTAAAAATCATATTGAATTCTTTTAATCTGGTTAAATTAATTCACTTTTTTGTGTCAGAAGATGTGAATCCATATAAAAATTGCTTTACTTCAGAAATTTATTTGATTTACCTAAAAAATCAAACAACTGCTAACTTTTATTTTTTTGTTGCAGTCTTTTTAACAGGTCCATACATCAATATTTTCATTTCAAACTAATTACAGGCATCATTTTTTTAATTTCCATTTTCATCTGCCAAAAATTGTAATTTAACTAATTTAGTAAATTATGAAGGGAAAATTACTGGATTAAGAAATATGCAAATCCAATACTATACTAACAGTGGCCCTTTTCATTGGTGAATATAGTTTTCGCACATTCCATAATCCAGTAAATCTCTTTCGAGATTTAAAAATTATTTTCCAATACCTACGTGTACTTTTGTGCGCAGAGAAATTGTCTTTTTGCCAAACATTTTAATTTTTTAAGTTTAAGCTTGTAAAAAATGACTCAATAATTATTTAAAAACATCTTTTTACGACTTTTAATTAATTTTTCAGAAATAAAAATTATTTTTAATATACCCGTATATATTTATTTGCATTTATCAAGGAAGAGTGATGAATTTGAAGTATTACGTTATTATGGTGCTAACAAAACCAAAAATCAATCAATCAGTAAGTAATTATTGATGGAAAAAGAAGCAAATAATAATTGACGAAACAGTTAAAATACGGCTAATGTACAACTAAATTATTTTTTGAGGTGACAATTTTGACGGCACATTGCCAAATCGGTGACCCCCAAAACAGAGCACCTTTCTTGTGATTTGTGCTGAAAACATTCACTGCGAAGTAAATTTCGCGACTGTAAGGAAAATTCCATTCCGAACGTCAGCAACTTCAGTTAGTTTCATGAAGAGGAAATAAAAAGTGTCAACAAGGCGAAAAATGACCAAGATGTCTTACAGTATGAGAGGTGCGCCTGCTATTCTAAATTAAAATTGGGTATTAAATGGTGAAAGCTAGCTGCCGTCACAATTCTTTAAAGTTTATTTAATTATTGATAAAGAGAATCTGAAATCATCTAATTTTTTATCAAACGAATTTTTTAAATAACATTTTCGTAAATTTAAACTATTCATTGAAAAGCTTTCATTTTTTATTAATGCTAAGGGACAATTTTATTAATCGTTATTTTGTGTGCAACGAGGAAAATCTGCAACCAAAGGTATTACATTAGGGCTGTTCATCATCTAAAAGTACCTTAAAAGGAATAATTAATTGAGGCTGAAAGTGCTCGTCCATTAACTGTCTACATGAACCTATAGCTTTGACAAATGTGCCAGGATTTCAGCGTCCGCTTAAAGCTTCCATCTCACTCTAAGCTCTGAGCTAACTTTGAATGAAAAAAAATTCTGGTGTTGCGTTGAAGAAATGGTGGATGTACCACCAATGAATAATGCTTTGAAGAAACAATTTGTATAAAGCATACTTAGATACATATATACAATTCTTCGTATCAGTAACACACAATCATCATTTCCTTTATTTTCAACTAAAATTGACGGTACAAGAGGCTGTATAATTTCCTGCACAATTTTTTGAAGGATGAGATCGTTTTTTTACTTCACAATGAAAAGATTAGATCATGTTACCACCCTTCTTTCTTTTATTACGTCTGATAATAACAATGTAAGCATTCTCCGCAGGCTTAACATCACTCTATACTGGTTAATCCTATTTTAAGGGGATATGCTTCCCTATACGGATTGTATCGAATGCTGGGGAGAAACAGTACGCACACTTTACTGTAAAATCTCCTCCGAGTAAAATACAGATCTTTTTTTATATAATTTTTTTATGGAATAAACATTTTTGTTTATTAGTTTGAAGTATTTTATCATATTTGAGATAAATATTGTTTTTTATTTCTGTTTTTGTATAAAAAATTACATTTGGATCAATTTTGAGTTTGCACTGATCGGATTTTTTGCACAATGTATTTTTTAATATATCTATATATTATATGTAAATATATACTTATATATTTTATATATTATTATTATACATATATTCATATATTTTTATGAATCATTGTTTCAATGTTTCTTTCGAAACTAGTCCCTTAAAACCTACGATTCTTGGACAACGCTCCGAATTGCCCATAGAACTTGAAACGTTTAATACACAGTATTATCCTGAAACCTATGTGGACTTACGGACTAGAGCTGTGAGGTTCAGCCAAACCTACAAAACATACGGACTGTACAGACATTTCTGTCACAACTCCTCCGACAGTTAGTTGACGCCCCTTTCTCGTGACTAACCTTACTCTTCACCACGACCTCAACATCCCTATTCCTACACCAACTCGCCAAGAAAGACTAAATACAAAAAGTTCCATACTGCTCTCTCTATTTGCTCTAATCCTCTTGTGTAGCTTCTCGCCTACTCTGACATCTCTAACAATCCTCCTCGCCGGCTGAATCGCCAGTGGCCCCGTGATTTCCTTGCAGTCTGAAGGCCTAAACATCATTCACATTTTGTAGAGTGTGCTACCGCTGGGTAGTTTCTCTCCTCCTGCCTTGCACGCATTCGTCTATTTTATCTATTCCTATTTACTTATTAAATATACATAGATATGTCTATACAGATTGTAAGTAACTAAAAAAGAAACAAGAAACACTGTTTCACCTTCTAGAAAATTGTCAAAGAATTAATTTATTTACTGTTTGAGTGGCCAAAAGTCGTATGAGAGCTGCACCTACCTTCTTTCTTTATAAAAATTCTTAAAAGATGTTAATCCGGATGTCAGAGGAATAATTAAAAAGTAACTGTCTAATTTAATGACAGATCTATCTAGTTCATCATCGTATCCCTTCGATATGCAACAAACTAAATATATGACCATAGATATCCTAAAAGCTTTTTAAAACTAGAATCTTTCTTGACCAGTAAAATAAATTTCGTTCTTTCTCCTTTAGTTAATAATTTAGTTATTCATCTTTCCTTTTAGGAGAAAAAAATCACGTTATCTCATAATCTCAAAGTTATCTCATAATATATATATTCAGTTCATAATATATTCAGTTCAACCATGGAGTCTGAAGTATTAAAAGAGACCAAAATGTTTTCCTTCTACACGAATTTAAATCCAATATCACTTGTTTCCGAACGATATTGCCAAATGTTCTCTCAGTTAGAAAGTGAGTTCGTTCGTAGAAGGAACACTAAATAATAAATGAATCTGCCGCAGTCGGAAGAATGAGGTAACTCTAAATAGATCTTTTCATCCTGCACAGGTTGGCGATGTATTTATCCATTATTTTCATGTAGGAGCCGTTGTTTTAGTAAAAATTGTCTCTATACTCTTGTATAGAGGCTTTATTAGATTTTGAGTTTAGGCTTTCGTACGAAGATTAGAGAAGGACAATGGAAACTTAGGTCCCTAACCAAAATTCCTACTAAATCATTTTTTAATCAAGTGAGGCACTTAGTTCCTAAATTTCTTCCTGCAGGATTTTCGGTTTTGGTCTAGACGAAAATTTATTTATTTATTTAGAGATGTAACCCATTTTCAATAATATTTTAAGATGATTGCAAGACTACCATCCATAGTAACAAACTAAAGACTAAATTCAAGTATATCTTGAATACATGCCAGAAACAGTCCATCAGGATGTAAGATTTAGTATACCAATTAAATTGCGGAGAGTGTGTTATGTTAGTTTTGGCATAGAAGCGTCTTGTTCACTTCCTGTAAGATCCAGTCTTCCATTCTCTCTCGCTCCCAAGACCTCCCTTCGGCTCCCGCTAACCGAACCCTCCCTTTGGCCTTATCCGTAGAATCTCTGCTTACCTCTGGATTGCCATGGTTTGCCGCTTCCTCTAAATTGGCACTTCTCCAATTTTATTAAGTGCACCCCATTGTTATTAAACGCTAATTGAGTTGGCTGGCTGACCTATATTACAATTCATAATGACTTTACCCATCTTTAATCTAAAGCTCCAGGAAATAGACCGATGCCAGAAAGAAACGTCTGAACAGTTAATGTCCTTTATTGTTTGTGATCTTAATGTTTCTTCTTTATTATTTTGCAGACTGCGACATCCCATCAAACTACTGTTAGGCTTGCAATTAATTTATAAACAGATGTAATTTCTTAGGTTACAACAATTTTTTAAGTAATTTAAAATCAAAACTATAAGGCATTTTTAGATGTTATTTAAATAAGCAATTTACTTCATATTCTATCCTCAAGGACTATTTCGTTTATTGTAGAAACTAATTGACGGCGGGCAGTATATTTAACAATTTAATGCTCTCGCATTACAAAATATAGTAACATTAAAAATTCTAACCTAACAAGCGAATTTACGCTTATTTAAGCGTATTTATTTAAGTATTTACTTAAACCAACCAGTCCTTTAAAATATCTCTTTAATAGCTGATTGCACAAAACATATAAGTTAGTAGATATTTGTAATAGAAAATAGTATTTGCCAAAAGAACAATTTAATGACGGAAGACTAAAAGATTTTCTTGATGGAACTAATTCTCAGACCCAATAATAAAGAAATATTTCCCGTTAAGAAATCCGGATTGAGAGATTTTCCGAAAATACATCTTAATTGAGGGTAGTAACCATTTTATATTTACAGAGCCTAAGAGGATTACAGGCTTTCTTTAATAACCTTCCGTTTAATTAAGCAATTAAGCCCATATTACTCCCTCTTTATTTTCAATTATATTTACATATATTATTTTTACTATAAATTACAGAATTGTGTCAGTTTTTTTTTTTTTTTTTTCTTAATGAAAGAAGTGAATAGCATTAGACAAAAATCCAGTCCGAACCTACAAATCGGACAATTCCTTTTCTGCAAATATCGAATGACTTCAAACATATTTTTTTCGGTTTCTTGTAGGTGTGAAAGTGGACCACTAATTTTAAGACCTCTTGTGTACCTCTTAACTGTGCCAGGCTGAACCCTACAGCACCCATTCTAGTCCCAAACAGCCATAAAATCCCAAGACCTGTGAAGATCCCATTGGAGATATCCTCACCCAGCAATCAATAACTGGTAAGTTCTCTTAGAATCTGTAAGTCTTTTAGAAAATGAAAGATGCCAAAGTGGTTTGTAGACCCACTTTCTTTAAGCGCCCTCAAATTTGAAAATAACCCGCGAGGAAACCGTCATGCTGAGGAATTCATCTTTCTACAGGACGGTGCTAGCCTTGGTTCCTGGTTATTATTGCTCAGATAAACCATAAGCCTTAAGCCAGGAAGCTGACCTCAAACGTACCTCTGCAAATTTCCTCTGCAGAGTAAACCTTTAAACCTGACCTACTGCATGCAATAAAATACATAAGTGGTCGCCAGCTAGCTTACTTAGATAAAAGGAGGAGTAACCTATTCTGCCCTCATTCTGCACAAATCAATGTAACTTGAATCCCAACACCACTAATGTCCTTCCTACGATTCTATAAGGAGACCAATTCGGGAAAAACGAGAAATCATTAAAAGCACCGAAATAAATAAACCTAAATATTTTTACTGAACATCAGTTTGTTCGTGAGGAAAGGTTTCAAATAAAGGTTATATAGCTCTACAGCTACAGGCATGCAATGGGTAAAAGCTTTACAAAAAAGTCTTTTAAGCCATTTTCGAGGAATTCCAAAAAAACTGAAAAACGATTGAGTTAATCAGTTAAATAGCGCTTCCGGAAGGTAGATTTGGTTTAAGAGCTTAACTTGACACCGATTCGCAATATCAGTTTTTGAGTTCTGCTAGACAGATCAACTGAGCAGCAGAACTCAAAATGGTTATTTCAGGTAAAAACTCAAAATCGAAAATGAGCACGATCGCTAAATCTTCTTACTCCAGTCGAAGAAAAGAAAATAAAATAACTCAGCGAGAATGTACTAATAATTTATTAATACTATTAACGTGTGGTAACTTTATTAGTGTCTCAGAGCTGCCACAAAACTCTCGAAGAGTTTATATTAACGATCATCGATTTTCGTTCTAGCACAGGCGCTAATAAACATCGCTGTCGCATCACTCTTTGCTTGGCTCTTAACCTGGTGTAATAATCTAAGTGTCAGGACCTATTCGCTAACCATACAGCGTATCTACAGTTTAGCAGGGAATTATCATTTTCAACACCACTAAACTACTCACTCTTGCCGACCGACACCCGTCAGTCTGATACTATTATAGTTTAAAAAACAGCCTAATTCTGTAGAAGGGTTTTGATTGTAGGTTTTTTTCCTGCTAACGTAGGAAGAGTTTGGTTTAACAGGTACTTAGTAAAGGAGCTAAGGGCACTCCCAGCATCCTTTTCGGGCAGGAGGAAAGTTTTGGAACCAACGTTTTACATTTTCATTTTAAACCCCTGCATCATTCAAGACAATCATTTTCTCTGGTTTAAATTGTTTGTAAGAGTAAATTTTCAAAACAATTTAGGCAACATGATCTCTTTAAGCTATAAAACAAACATTACTAATTGACTTCTCTTTATTAATTAAGTAATTTTACTTTGCTAATGACTCTGTTAAGTTCAAGGTAAGTGGTGGAAGCCGAGAGCTCGACGCTGATTCGACGACTTTTAAATAGAGTTAGTAACAATTTATTTGTGCCGCTAAAGTTATAGCAGAAGGATAATCAATACCTCTGATAACCGATAACCCATTAAGTCTCCAAAGAAATATTAATATCTTACTAGAAAATTACTGTGACCAATGGAATTTACATATCAAAGATAATGATTTTTCGTAAGAGAGGCAGACTTGCGGCATCTGAGAAGTATAAAGGCGAAAGAATTGAGATAGCAAACCGGTACAAGTTCCTGGGTGTAACGTTAACTCCCTGTCACTCCTTTATCCCCCATCTTGAAGAGAGAGTCTCCTCAGCTAAACTCGGTTTAAACAGGGTCTAATCCAAATTCATTACAAATTACAATATCCCATAAAACGCTAAAATTCAAGTTTTCAACAGTGTCTCTCGCACAGTTGTCTGCTATGGTTCCCAAGTTTGGGGAAGAGAAAATCTAAGAGTCAGCAGCCGGATTCGAACCCGTGACCTCCACGTGGGAATCCAATATTATTATTATAATATTATTATTTTTTTTTTTGGCGCATCAACAGCTGAGGTTATTAGCGCCCGGAGCTTTTTCCAGTGCTCTGCCGGCCTCCGGACAGTGTTCTCTCGTTACAGACAACACTGTCCATCACCGGACAGTGAGCTGTAAGAATCTCCTAGGAAGAGAAAATCTAAGGGTCAGCTGCTGGATTCGAACCCGGGACCTCCGCTATTATTATTATTATTATTATTATTATTATTATTATTAATACCTCTGTCGTAATGGCCATACAAGCGGTTCTACTTACTATCTGGGTCTAATAAATTAATACAAGTCAATGTGAGATTATCCGGTTCTGGAGAGTATTGCTACATATTGTCTGGATATTCAGGGCTAAAGCGTAATAAGTCCTTCATGATAAGCATTTTTTGATAACCTTAAATGGCCTGAGCATTTAAAGCTAAATACTGCAGTCCATAAAGTGTAGATCCAGTTATGGGTGAATAATTTTGGCGAAATTCCATTTCAAGTCACTCTTTTAGAATAACACTACTGCAACAATCCTTCGACCATAGGCTTCTTGACTAACCATTGCTGAACAACTAAAAAAATATACCGCTTGGGCCTATCAACAATGAAGAAAATAGTCACTGGATCTGATAGAAAGAAGCGAAAAGGGTAATATGTACGTAATTTTGAGTATTTTTCGTCAGTGACCAGAATTGTCTACAGCATGAGAGTATGACCCTTTAGAACAAACAACACATATCTTCGAGCTTTACCTGGAGTAAAAAGTAAAGTAATCGCCTATATTTCTGGCTGGGCTTAACTTCCGACTACCGTGCGGGGACGGCAACACATACTTCACTTTTACATTTTATTTAAACAAATAAAAAGTAGCTAAACGCGGGATTCGAACTGTAAATCTCCCACTTACAAATCCACGCTTGTTAACCACTATGTGTTGGCCCTATCAAAACCAGAGTACCTCTTTAGATTAATGCCTTGTGAAACATAAGAACTGGAAGGGTGCTCGATCTAAAGGGTGCCACAAAGAAGACGTAGTAGCAAAGGATCACTGGACCCGAAATGTTATCTAATTTAAAATGGCATTCAATTATTGGAGAATTATTTTTAGAATGCATGAAGCAGATGGGTTCATGTTTCTATTACAAATGTAGGAAATTGAAGCCATTTTATCTGATCTTAGAGCTGGAATTTCTTAAATAATGTACATATATAATTGCATTTTTATATAGCATCTTATTAGAAAATTTGTATTTTTCCCAAATTCCGGTGGGAGCAGTTCAACCTCTGATATCCACCTTCTTGGTACGTCTGCGGGCGTCAAGTTGATTGTAACTTATAACCACAACACTTGGAGCGTGTTGACCTCATCACATTGCCTTACAGCAACTCTCATTGTTGAAAATAAATAAGTTTACCAATGATTGATTACTAAATATTTAGTTGAGGTATTATCGTTTCGTAGGCTTGTTTCTACTAGATAACATCCTCCTTGCAATTTCCGAAAACTGCAATTAGGTAGTGCTGTGTAATTAGAAGATGATAAGCAGAATATAACTCACGGTCATTTTAACTTAATATTATTTGTTTTTCTGCCATTCAAATCATATTAACATCCGCCTCCTACATATTCCAAACATGTTAGGATAGATTAAAGATAGTTTAGAACATTTTTACGTCGGTCACACGTTTCATTTTTGTAGATACATTATTATCATGATAATTTATTTGGGATTAACCTTTATTGAAAGGTTTTTCAGTGAAACTGAATGAAAAAAGTTATATTATAATACAATATTAACAGTAAAATTCTTCTTTAATAAATAATAATGCATATAGTCTGGCATATAAGAAAAAAAGAAGGCTATTACTGTAGGAGGATAGTCTAAGTGAATCCTGAAATGAGGAGAGCCCTTAAAGGGCAAAAGTTCATGAGTATAGAGGCATTCCTTACAAATGACCATCAGATAAAAATTGAGCAACCCTGTACTCTACCTTTTGACCCTTCAGCGTCCCCAAACAGTCCTTATCTCTTCCGCCCTCTTTCTCCTTTTAACCTCTTCTTCAAGTATTAGCGCTCCTCAGATACTTCTTTCTTGAATACCACTCAAAAGATCTTGCCTGTCCACCATTTTCTATCTGACTACCTCTTCTTACTGATTTCTATTGCATTTATTTACTCTTCTTTTGACTAAAAATAAAGGAAATTGTTCTGTAAACAAGATTCAGTAAAATGGTAAATTTAATTTATGAAAAGAAACTGTGTGCTAAAATATGATAACATTAGATTTTTATTTTATTTAATGTATTTTAATGTACACTAACAATGATTTGAAAATATTTAGAATTTTTTCAAAAGTATTTTTTAAGAAACACAGCGTTCCAGACTACTAGATTCTGTTCTTGAAGTTAACTTGAGAATGGTCCGATTCCTCACTGGAAACACGTTTTTTAAATAAAAGTATGCGATTTTTTTTTTTTTTAACCATTTTTCAAAATTTAAAATAAAATTCAACTCAGACAAAATGTAATACATTTATTTAAACGGTAATCCTACTTTTTTAAATTTTATTTGAGATCTCTTCATAGTTTACAAGTCACATTATTAAAAGTTCAGTTTAACATTCAAATTAATCATAGTTACTTGATTATACATTCCCATTATCAAGATTATGACCAGCCCCATTTGAAAAATGTTAACAAGTGTTTCCTCAAGATAAATAACTTAATGCAGAAAACATGATAAAAATCTTAATTAGAAGCTCAATTACTTTGCCCTAGGAGACAATACTAAATAAGTATTATACCAGCGCTAGATGCTCTACGTATTAGTAATAATGACAATACTGACACTACTATAACATACTTTACACCCACTAACTGAGGGGAGAAGTTACCCAGCGGTAACATTCCCTAATCGCGAGGCCACTTGCAACTGAATCTGTTAAATTTATGAAATTTATAAATTTATGTCTAATCGAAACGAAAAAGTTTTCCCTTTTTGTTGAGTGTTTTTTAATGTTGAAAACGGAGGGAAAATCTGATGTGTATACTCACATGATTTTCTCTTAGTAGTTGACTTTAATGTGGTTCGTTCGCTGTAAAGTAGTAAAAAGTAAAGTAATTGCCTATTTTTTCAGGCAGGGCTTAACGTCCAACTACCAATTAGGTGTCGTGGACGGAGGCAACTAGCAAACATAAATTTCTTTTATTAACCATTAAATAAAATCCAAGGCCTAAGACCGGTAATCGAACCCAGTACCACAATACACATTAGCTTCGCAGGTCTCGCCTCTACCCGCTCGGCTACCGTGGCGCCTAAAAAATGCAATATATTTAGCGTATTGGAAATCCAGATCGCCAAATTTAGTTAAATTTGAACAATCTGATGTGTATACTCACATGACTTTCTCTTAGTAGTTGACTTTAATGTGGTTCGTTCGCTGTAAAGTAGTAAAAAGTAAAGTAATTGCCTATTTTTTCAGGCAGGGCTTAACGTCCAACTACCAATTAGGTGTCGTGGACGGAGGCAACTAGCAAACATAAATTTCTTTTATTAACCATTAAATAAAATCCAAGGCCTAAGACCGGTAATCGAACCCAGTACCACAATACACATTAGCTTCGCAGGTCTCGCCTCTACCCGCTCGGCTACCGTGGCGCCTAAAAAATGCAATATATTTAGCGTATTGGAAATCCAGATCGCCAAATTTAGTTAAATTTGAACAATCTGATGTGTATACTCACATGACTTTCTCTTAGTAGTTGACTTTAATGTGGTACGTTCGCTTTAAAGATACCATATTTGAAAAAAAAAAAGAAAATACTAAAAAATACAAAGTAAAGTAAAGTAATTGCGTATTTTTTCAGGCGAGCTTTACTTCCAACTACCAATTAGTTGTCGTGGACGGAGGCGACTAGCAAACGTACTTTACTGTAAATTTCTGTTATTAATCATTAAATAAAATCCAACAGCTAGACCAGGGGAATCGAACCCACTAAACCAACAATACATGTAAGCATTGCGGGTTTAGACTATATCCGCCTAACATACTTTTACGGTTTTCTTTTATAAACTAAATAAAATCCAAGGCCTAAGACCGGGAATCGAACCCAGTACAGCAATGCATATTAGCTTTTCAGGTCTCGCCTCTTAACCTCTCGGCTACCGTGGCGCCTAAAAAATGCAATATATTTAGCGTAATGGAAATCCAGATCGCCAAATTTAGTTAAATTTATAAATTCAGGTTACATACTTGTGCACTTCAGTAAAAAGCTCTACCTCCTCCTCTCCTAGAAGTATACATTTTTGCATTCTTCCAGGATTATGTAACCCTTTCATTTGGCTAATTTTGGACTAATGCTTACTGTAACGTCCGTTAATGGCAGTTACATCAAATAACAAATTTGAACTTCCCTCAATTTTATTTTTTAAAGTTATTCTGACCATGCACTCTTCAGATAGACAGTAAACAAACCTGCATACCTCATGAATCCAGACCAATTTATCCAGACCAATTTATCCAGACCAATTTATCCAGACCCCTTTTTGGGATTCCGGGGGGGACCTCAATGACGAATGGCTTTTCTGTGAAAACTTGCAGTCGAAAATTGAATACCATCGCAATGTTTTTTTCTTACATTGTATATTTAGAAGAAGAATAAAGTATTAGCTTGCGATTTACTCTTAAACACCATTTCCGTTTTCCGGATGATTTACTGAGGACAGAACGGATGCTAATCTCAACTTCTCAGTTTGGACTTTAATGTAAACGCGCCAGCATTTTAATTATACATCTGTTTTTCAGGTAAAATTGGCTGCCATTGAAATGATATTACTGCTCTCCTTTAGGTTGGAAATAGGGGCGATGATAGCATCATAGCAACGCGGCGATGATAGCGAACAGTAAAACAAACACAAGTTAACATATGGGACCGCCCATAGTGTGGAGCAAAGCGAAGATAGAGCAACGCTACAAAGAGAGAGTAGAGCAACGCGTTATGACATGTTTTATTTCTTCGCTCTCATCGCGCTCAATTTTCCAGATTAAAATGGATATTGCTGCATTTATTGGTGAAGTTTTTTTTAAATAAACCTCTGTGAATCCAAAAGGATCTTCTACATCACAACCGATTTGTTTTGGATAAGAAATGGGACTGGATTAATAGGGTTAACATTGAAATTCGTCATTTTCTTGATAAACATGCTTTCAACACTGGTTAGTATGTAATTTAATATTGAAATAGAGATTCGAAAATACGCATGAAGCTTGCCAGGATGCTGCCGAAGTTGTTGGTACAAGTGACGGAATTCACCATGTTCATGTAGTAGTCCTGATTATATCATGAACACTGCAGCTCCTACTACTAAGCTGCTGTAAACACCAAATTTTCAAGGAAGAATTTTCGTATAGAAATAATTCCTCCATCATGTCTCGTCGAAAGGAGAACGCGACTAAACTCGTCACTATGTGCATGCGACTCTTTGCTCGCTTCTAGTCGCTCTCTTTGATCTGAAGCAGCTATCATCGCCTTTTGCTCGCCGCTCCACTATGTTTCCAGCCTTAGAAGGTTTCTTCATATTGATATTCGGTTTTTCACAGACTGTCTCCTAGTAACTTATCAGCGCTGCAATGACTATTACACCGAACGTTTGTTCGGCAATTAGCTATGACAGTAAATAATTTGGTAGGAAGACAAAAGATCCATTAAAACTCACAACATTGGAAGTAAGGTAAACAAACGGCTAATCAATTCTACTCAAGCTCGGTCTAATCTAAACAGACAAGTTTAGACTGTGCACCAGTCAAACAATTTGCTTTTAATATTCTCAAAGATTGAAAATATTGCCTCACCTTAGCACTCTGTTTTATCTCGTTTAGATCACGGCCGAAGAACTCAGTATTTTTACTTTATCTGATGGTCTTACTAGGCAAGGAATTGCGATCTTATCAAATTTCGATTTCCAGTTTTTACAAAAAAAAAAAATGTGTTTTTAAGTTCCCTGAGTTCGCAAAAGAGGTTTTAGAAAGTGGTGTATGGGGGTGTGAAATCAAAATAACTCGAGAAAAAAAGAAAAAAAAAGCTAAAAATTTAGATTTCGATTTTTTTACACAGAGGACCCGATTGTGACGAAATGGCCAATATTTGTAACCTGAAGTATACTTGTGTGTTTTTTTTTATTTTTCTGATATTTTTTCGAAAGTGCTTCGAATAATGTTATCTTAATTTTGTATATGTGTTTCATAAATTTAGAACTGTTTCTTGAAAATTTTTCTTTGATATTTATTATAGTCAGTTTATTATAGTTTGATATTTCTTTGATATCTTATAGTCAGCACAACACAAAATAAATAAATCACAGCAAGTTTAATTTTATAATAATAATAAAAGTAACAATTTATTGATTCTTTTTATGTAAACGTATTAAATGCTCAGATAGCATAAAAGTAATGTTTAAAAAAATGTTAGGACACACAGTAAAATGCCTCCATTCACATACAGTTCGTTTACACAATTTAGTATTTTCTTGCGGGTTACGTTCAGTATGGCTGTGGAATTTGGTTTTAAGTATATACCGGCATAATACCAGCATTCTTTTTGGATTTTTCCATTCTATGCGGTATAACGACTACTATGTTAGGATTCCCAGTCCATGGCATTCCCTCCTGTCCAACTTAACCAAACAACCTCTGTTTTATCGGACAGTGTTTTACATTTCCAACATAAAGAGCGATGGTAATGTTAGCATTCTCATGCTCTGTACCACTGCAAGTAAACCCTCTTGGGCATTGTCCGAATTTCTTTAACTCATATGATAAATGTGCTTGAAACGAACCAAAGCCGATTGTACGTAAAACATTCATATCAAGTAGCTTTTTGATGAATAAAAACATTAATTGGTGCTTGCTTTTTGATTACTTTCTCAAAATGGCCGCTCTAGAAAAGTTGGCTGACCACGAGGTTACCTAGCTTGCTACTGCTTGATGAATTTTTAATCCAATTCACGTTTCGAAAAATTCGTACTGCGAGGATAGTTTTAATTTCAGAGTAATGTTGGTCCTCTTTTTTACAGGTCATACCTGTCAAACATAGATTGCATAACTTTTCCTTCTTGATTTCATAATAATTAATAATAATAATAATAATAATAATAATAATAAATTTATTGCTTTCAAGTTTTCTCCATAGCAAGGGGATGAGCATACAAAGCTGATAACATATAAACATTACAAAATATTAATTTGACACTAGTGCTGGGTTCTTTAAAATCCTGTAAAATAGTGAAATTTACATAAAAAATACGTATGGGTATAAAAAACCTTATTTATACAATATAATGGAAATCTTCAGCATCTTAACATATAGATAAATGACAATAATTATAATGATATTTTTTAAGAAATGAATGTTATGCCAGAGAATAATTCAAACACAAAAGTACAAAAGAGAGTACAATAGAACATGTTTAAGCCCTACAATAAGTACAGTAAAGTAAAGTAATCGCCTATTTTTTTCAGGTGGGCTTAACGTTAAACTACCACTTAAGCCCTACAATAATATTGATCTTACTCTTAATCCCTCGATAGTAAATTTACAAATATTGTTTGCTTTGATATCATCTAAGCACAATAATTTTTCAAATTGGACTAAGTTAGATACCTGCTCCTCTTGAAAATGAAATAGTAAGAATTTATTTCTAAGGCAATCTAAAATTTTACATTCTGTAAAGAAATGACAAAGATCGTCCTTAGAACTAACCTCATTACACAATTTAACTTCTTAATCTATTGCCCTCTTTACTCTCCTATTAGAAATCACTACCTAGAACGATATGTAACGGGTAGTGTAAATGAAGGCCAAGGATTGGTTAGCTTGTTGACCGTTGCCTCTGAGAAACAGTTGGATCATCTCTACTACTACGTTACTGGCGCTCTAAAACTTAGAGCATTTGTGATAAATGAGTGAAACATGATGGGTTTGATGGGTAGTTGTAGATGCCTAGGATAACATTAAATATTATATAATAAAAATAAATTTAAGATAATCATTATATATACATATTATACGGATATTATTATATTGGCATATTAAGTATAATTTTCTCCATTTTCATTTTTAAAAGTTCATTTTAGTTTTGTTTACAGTTTGTTTCATAGCAGTATCAATTTTTTGTTTTTGTTTTGTATAAATATGTTCTGTTCTTTTATTTCTGTTATTACAGAACCCCTGTAATGTTTTTGTATAAAAAAACTAAATACAGTATTTTTCTATCTATCTATCTATCATTACACAATTTACATTGGCTTTCAGAAAAAAATGTGTTTCAGTCCATTAATAAATAATCGTATAGATTTTTTAGAAGCTAGTTTAATCTGAGAAATAATTCTGATTCGAGGAATTGAATTCAGGTACGTTTCTTGGCCACCCAATAAACTAATATTTCTGAAGAACAAATTGAAAGTTGATTTACCAAGTGGCAGTCAGAGAGACCCGCATTGGACATATGTTTCCTACCCTTCAATATGTATTTTGAATTCACCACTTCTAGGCTGCGCGTTTGAAATATAGTAAACTTTTTTTTTATGAAATTCGATTAACCGCATTTCAGGTATCGGGTACGAGTAGGAAACCCACAGAAATTGATTCGGCACACGAAATGCATGATTTGAAGCATAAGTCTCATAAATAAATGAGCGCTGGTAATAAGTAATAGTTATTGGTATACAGGAAGTTGAGTTGTCACTCACGAGTCCATACGATCGTATAGTATAGTGGGAAACTGGACGAGAAAGTGAAAACTCTTCCATCTAGTTTGAAATAATTGGATCTTTGATTTTTTCAATCTTGTCAATAATTTGGAAGAAAAACTTTAATCTTAGTCGAAAAGGCTACTCTAAAGGCTAACTTACTGCCTGAGAGAGTGCGTGCTTGCGTTACATGTGCGTAAATGTGTGTTGTGCGTGCAACAGATAGTATAGAAATAGTAAATAGTATAGAAGTATACCACAGCTGAGTGAAAATGTTTTAAATACAAAAGTCATTTTTTTATTAGTGGTATTTTCGTTGTAAAATTAATCTCTAGTTGAGAGATCAAGTTTTAAGGCCATCCAGAGGAAGTGTAAAGTTTAGATGGCGGAAGTAATAGGCTGGCAGTGGGAGACTGTTGAAGTGAAATATTTAAAGGACAATCTTTGCCAGAAAGTTTGTTTAAAGCAAAGTTAGTGAATGTTTTGAAAGGCGTGCTCAGTGGTCGCTGGTTAAGGAGTTGATGACTTGGTGGTGTTACTAACTAGTGAGTGGCTGGTTAGCAGCATGTCGGGCGCCCAGGACTCTCCTCCAACTCGTCTCATAGTTTTCCTATTTATACTGTCACAATTTCTCAATTCAAAACTCATTAAATCAAAACTCTTTCTTCAATTAAAGATTATTACTTTAATTGGGCTTTTAATATTAGAGAGGAGAATTTGTTTTTTATTTCTTTGAGTTATTAGGAAATGTTTTCCCTTTATCAAAATTAAATGCTATTAATTTTAATTGCTTATTAAATTGATTTAGAAAATTAGTTAGTAAAACCAATGATTGACGAGATTACTGGAGAGGTTTGTAAGTAACGCATTTCCCGAAACGGCAGAAAACTTGGTCTCATTAACTGCTCGAACTGTACACTTAATTGGACACCAAATTCATAAGTACTCGCTGAAGTGTTTGTACGTATGTGCAATTATTATGGTTTAGTGCAGCGATATCCCAACCTTTTTTTGGCTCGCGTACCACTTGGTAGTACATCATGCTACACTGTACCACTTCGTAAAAATGATTGTATTTCGTGAAATTTGCTATTCCGAGTGTGTTATTTTATTATTATCTTTATTTGTATAAAGATACAACGTATCTGTTACAGTTCGAGTTCAAGTTCACTTTATAAACTTTGTAAAGTGTAAGATCTTAGTTTTAAAACTTTTTTTAAATAATTAAAAATTGCGTACATATTTTTCTCTTCAAAATTATTAGTTAATTTACAAAGTTCTTCTTTAGGATTATTACATTTGTGCCCAAATCTTCTAAATTAATTTCTTTTACGCATTCAACTACCTGTAAGTACCAATGAAATTTAAAGTTGCTTGGATAGAGCTACCTCATTACAAACAGTCTCTTTAAGCAGATTTTTACATAGTTATCATATAGGTTCTGTCACATGATAATTCTATCAAATTTTCTTTATCATTTATTGATAATGATGTAGCTTTTCCTAAATTTCCTTAATAGCACCATATATCTCATCAGTACCATATATCTCATTCGCCTTTCAAATCGTCTTCATGTTCAAACAAAATCTTACAGAAAGTTGCAAGATATGTTTTCAGAAATGAAGTACTTTTGAAGCCATCCGGTCTAGTAACCGCAACTAATTTACTACACAACTAGGTCTACCGGGAAGGGATTAGCTATACGGTTAGCGTACTGAACTCCCACGCTGAGGTCCCGGGTTTGAATCCAGCTGCTGACCCTTAGATTTTTCTCTTCCTAGGAGCTTCTTACAGCTCACTGTCCGGTGATGGACAGTGTTGTCTGTAACGAGAGAACACTGTCCGGAGGCTTTTTCATTATTTTGTAATTCGAATATTTCAATTTGTAACTGACTGAAGAAGGTAAAGCATAAATAAATAAACTATTCATTTCATCAATGTATTTGCATCTTTCTGAATGTTTTGATGTAGTATCATATAACAGTATATAATGAAACCACAGAGTCATCTGGCATCCAAGATATAAATTCCAACATGGTACTATAGTATTAAAAGTTTTACCAACAAATGTCCACTTATAAACGGAAATAGAATACTTTATTCTTACAAAAGTAAAGAAAAGCTAATCCCCTCTCTGCCAGCCACAGTCTGCGAATGTCGCTAAGTCACGAGAACAATTGTCGTCATATTAGAATAAGTCCTTAGACCTTCACAGACGATAAGAAATCTTTCGATATGGCTAATACACTTCAATATTGCAGCGCTTAACATTGCATTGCCAATGCTCGAACTTAGTCAGTAATTGCCAATGTGCCGTCATATAACTCCATAATTTATTTTTATCTTTTTTTTATATTTAGTTCAATTTCAATAATAAAATTATCATTAAAGGATGATAAAGAATAGGAATTAAGAACGAAAAAATAAAAAAAGATAGCAAATCTATGACCCGAAAAATTTCCAGCGGCTCAAGATACTAAGATCTTACTCTTACCTTGATTCTCCAGTCACAAAAAATAAATTTTCACTCCTCCTCGGCCAGACCAGGTGAGGAAGGGGGTAGGTGTACACCAAAACCACTTCAATTTTCACAAAAGATAGTTATATTGAATTTTTAAGATAGCTATTATAAGATAATCTGTACTAGTAACACTAATAAAAGAGACCTATAGAATGTGAGAGCTGGTAGCGGAGTGCCTCCTCGCTCTCCGCCGGTAGCGTCATAATACTCTGGTGGACTTTACCCTTTCGGGCAGCGGCCCTGGTTACAAAGATAGCAAATCTAAGAGCATTTCGGGATAGCTATGGTGGGGAAACAGAGACCATTCCTATTTTTTTTTTTGGAGTCAAATTGACTTCGGATTGGCAATGCAGTGTTAAGGTAATTTAAGTAAGAATATTGTTGAAACATTTTCGTAAGCTTATTATTTTTATTATTAATTTTAATAATTGCTTTGTTAATACTTGGAAATAAATTTCTGCAGTTCTGTTTAGCCGAGAACCAGGCTATAAAATAAAACCGTCCCGCAGGAGTGTCTGTTTATTCACATGCAAATATATTCATTTTTCAGCTGTCCCAGTATTATCTCGGCTTCTCACAAAAGTGTAATTTTGTTTTAGGTTTTACACACAAATCACTATATTCTTCTTTTATTTCTGTTTGCCCTTTCTGCCCTGGCTTTTTATTTTTTTTATTTTTAACTCCCGCATCGCCGACCAGCTCTGAACTCAGTACTATTTTGTTAAACTAATTAAAAACATAAATATGAAGAACAATTATCGCGGTTTTATGCGTCTTTTCTTTTTCTTCTTTTTTCCCATTTGTTTTTGCTTTAATCTAAATTTACTTTTTCAAATTTTGAATATTAAACTTGTAATCATAACAAAAAAGGAGCGTGACAAGTAAAGTTACTTTATATGAATGCTTACATGGGCTTGAAAAAGGGCAACGAAAAGCACTCCTGTACAGTACCCTTCTGTACAGGACTTACATTGTTATCTGTAACGAGAGCAGTGCTCTGGCAAGACCCCGGATGCTAATGGCAGGTTTTCATGATGTTGACACTTATCTTAATTTTAGTAATGAAAAACCTTAACACATTACCTAATATCGAGGCTCCCTAAACCACTGGTTTTTTGAATAAACACAGTATTCAGTAAAGAGTTGAATGCAATTAATATGAGTGAATTGGTGCAACGATGAGCTGAAGTTTGCCTGTGAGTTAATCATTGCACGACTCAACTATTTCTGCGTGCACAATGTATATTCTAAAACAGTGTACACATGGTTTTCTCAAACTGGAAGCCCGAAGAGGCGCCAAAAGCCTTGAAGAAGTGTCTAGCGTAACTAACTTTAATGAACTGCATTCTTAGATAATGTCTTTGTTGTGCACTTAAGTCTGGAAAATAAGTGATAAGAAAAAAACTAGTGCACACAATGTAATTGACTTAACTATAAAAATCATGGATGGCTCCATTCCAATGGTAATCTATAGAATGATTTAACTCTAAACTATATAATCTACAAATAACAAGCTTCTTTTACTCATTAATACAAATTTGCATTACGTTCTTTAACTTCATTTGCTTCTATTTCTCTCATTTACTTTTCAGAAGCTCATTAACTAAATGAGAAAGAAAAATCTCTCAAGTTCTTCTCCTTGTCGCACTTACTTTTGATTTTTTTTTGTGTTTGTTGTGTTATTTTTGTTTAAAAGAAATTATATTAACTATTTATCCTTCCTAACCTGCATTGTTCGTCCTAGTAAAGTTATGGGCTTGTAAATTGTGCTATTTTGCTATTGTGCTATTGTGCTATTGTGCTATTTAATCAATCTTTTAAAAATATTTGCACACGCAAAAACATATATTTTATCTTATGATGCATCTCCTTCATGTTCTTGCTTCAATTCGTGCAAATTCTGTGCCCTGATAAAATCATCTTATCCATATTTATGGAACAAGCTTTTACATATGTCTTTATTCGCTGAAAATTGACTCAATCTACCGTGGTGAGAGGCCATATGCTGTAGATTTACTCTAAATAATCTATTCTTTATACTACAAACTTCAAATGCAGATGATATATCCACGGTATGTAGTAGAAAGGAAACGAATGTTTGACGACATATACAGGTATTTAGATGCACCATTTTGCTTCGAAGACATAATATTCTCCACCAACATCTATGTGTTTAAGTCTATAGCAGAGCTAGCAATGAAATATGAATGTACTTATTTAAAAGGTATAGCCGATTAGAATGAATGCAAGAAAATGATTAGAGAAAGATTACGTGATTTTAATTTCGGTTAAGCTATAAGGGTGGCAGGAATATAGAGTACTGATCCATCCATTAGCTGTAGTTTACGTAAATAGTTGTATATAGTAGAGGGATGAATGTGTGAAGCGAATGTATTTATAAGTAAGAATGGAGAGAGTGATATTCTAGTGATAAGAGCCTGGCAGTATGGCGAAAGCCAATGCCAAAAAAAAGCCCCCCCCCAAAAAAAATACTACAAACAATGCCTGTGCTTGAGAGCAGTTAAGCACTTGGTGTATAGACTTTTATGTAATATAAAGTACCCGGTTAACGGGAGCCTTTTTTTAATAAAGTAAAAAGAAATGCTCACAAAAATATTTTTAACAATGGAGAAAGTTTACTTAGTACGCTGCCACAAGGAATAACCTTGAACAATATACTGCGGAATTATTAATATCATATTCTGAAGAGTAAATCCTTCTTATTGAGGGTCTATTTTGTAGTTGTTCAGCGTTTTTGGAAAATTCCGCAAAGATTGTTTTCATATCGTACTTCATTTTGGGAAGGTAATTAATTTCTGAAGATGGTAAATATTACAAATATGGGTTTTGCTTAGAATTTTAGTGCAGTATCTATACTATATAAGCACATTAAGGAGTAGTTTTGTGCAAAACTAAGTAGGAGGAAATTAAATTAAAGAGAAAAGGCCGAAGGTGTTGCGATGAAAGAGACGCCTAAAGTGAGAGAGCAATTTTTGGCGAGGTGAACAAAATATCACCCAGTGAGATGGAAGAAATTTTTTGGGAGACTGGAATTTTTTTATTAATTGGACATCTCCCTCTGTAATATACAAATAAAAAAGGCGCATGCGCATATACAAACACAAGCACACAAATTCCACGCCAAAAATAAAAAAAAAATGTTGAAAACATGTTTCTGATAACTGACAGCAATAATCAATATTGAGGTAATTCTGCAATGCTAGCTCTGTTCTGTGATTACCAGATTCTAGCTTCTGCGATTAAATGGGTTTCAATAAAAATACGTTCTTTGTTGTGGAATCCATTTCATCTGAGCTAGTTTTCTATTCCATGAAATATAGTCCGATAATTTTCAAAGTTGAAAGAGTTACATTGAATAGAAGTATATATATAAAATATACAGAAATAATTTCGATGTATAGTGATCGGATATTCGAATGTATATTTTTTTAAAGTAAGGATCCAGATCATTGGTACTAGAAGCCTTCTCAGAGCACTGCCGGTCTCAGAACAGTGTTCTCTTGTTAACCCTCCAGCAGGCGTGCAATTGGAGTTAAACAAACAGGTTTTTGGTGGACTCAGATCATTATGTTGCCACCATTTTATGAATTTTACGCATAATAGTGCTTTTTTTAAAAATAAAATAAGTTATAAAAACCCATTCACACTATTTAGGCTTTAAAAACCAAAAACCAAAAATTCAAAATGGTAATTAAAATAGTTTTTACCTTCAATAAATCTGAAAAGAATTTAATATCTATTTAGAAAGCATCATCAAAAATTTCGTCATCAGGAACTCCTACCTCTTCCCGAATCGGTATAGTAATCTAAGCAGTGAACCTTTCCTCAATAACTTCATAGTTTGGTTAAAAGGGTATAATTTATAATCTGCTTATAATTTGTTATTATTAGGGATTATTTATGATTACGTTATTTATATTTATGTATAATTAGGGCATGGAATATCTACGATATGTGGACTCCCACGCGGAGATGCCTGATTATAATCCAGCTGCAAGCCGTTAGATTTTTCTATTCTTAAGAGCTTCTTACAGCAATGCTAAGAAAGTCAGTGTTGTTTTTAACGAGAAATCACTGTCAAGAGCTTACAAAACACTCCGGATGCCAACGATCTCAAATGTTGACGTGCCTTAAATAAAATAAATAATAAAATTATCTGGGACATTCGCTAACACCGACCCTGACTGTAATAAAACATTTAAGTCAAAAATTAATAAAAGCAAAATAATGTTTGAATGTATTCTGATATCAATTTTGTAGACAATCCAAACATAACGTTTGGATAACAAAAAACAAAAAATTTTAGTTTATGCTGCTCAGGTCTGGAGTTAGCAGAAATTCGATGTTGTGGAAAAATTGTTATACATTTTTTATTAACAATTTATGTAGAGTTCTAACATATACCATTCCAGTTTTTAATTAATTTTGAGACAAGGTTGAGCTCATATTTTTTTCCCACGCTTAAATTTCGTTTTGTCTACCTCTAAAAATTGTGTCTAAGTGAGCGCTATTGGTTGAAGAAAAAAAGAAAATTAATTATTATTACATGACATTCAGGTGGATTTATATACTGAAAACTGTAACAAACATTACTGTATTGGAATGTCGCGATTCTTTTGCAGTGTTTTTTATGTTGGTAAACCTTTAAAATATAGAATGCAATAAATGTTGTTAATAAATATTTTAAGATTTCATGGAAATTTGACTGATAAGTTGCGTTTAGAGGAAGACGTGAGTGCATCTAAACAAGAACCAAACTTTTATTATTTATATATATTCTTATGTAATGGTAATCGTACTTAAAATCTGAGAAGGCAAGATTGGTTTGGAACACTTGAACTTCAATCTATGTCTTGAAAGTTGAAGTAAGAAGATGAAAGAAATATGGTGGTAAAGAGAGACGAGGAAGAAGAAGGCAATAGGAAATAGTGCTGAACTTGTTTGAGTCACGTTGCTCATGTTCAACTATCAGTTGATAATGATACACCTTCTACAAAAATACCAGAATATTACTGGCCGTGCTGATCTGTAATTCAGATACTTACAGCTTCATATTTCAATTCTTTTATTGCTATTTGACACGTGGCACTAACAAATGTTAACAATATACTCTCCTGTTGTATTACAATAATGTCAATCTAAGAATTGTGTTTATTGTTATACTTTACAGATAACAGCAATGTTTTAATGATAATCGGAATAAACAGTATCGGCCACTCAGTTATTTAATTAAATAAACACTACCTTCTGATAGTTAAAATACAAAATATTAAACAGTATCTTCCTAGACCACGAATTAGCATTTAAAGATCTGTTGATCTCTACCTAACCTCATCCGTCAGTTCATAATAACACTTCCTCGAAACCAGTTGACATCTTTGCTAGTTTTTCACAAGTGAATAACATGTAGTATTTTTTACGCTATCGCTAAATTTAGCGAATAACTCAATATTTCTAACAACAGAAAAAAAAAACCTTCCATCACTGGTTTGTGGACTTATTCTTTGTGTGCTTAGCAAATTGCCATTTTTACATTATCCAACGTACAAAATATTTAATATTATAAATTTAATGACGTTCCGCGGTAGCCGAGAGGTTAGAGGCGAGAACCATAAAGCTAAGATGAATTCTGGTACTTGTTCAATTCCCATTTTTGGCCTTGGATTTTATTTAATGGTTAGCAAGAAGACTTTTTATTAAATTTACTAGGCGCCTGCGCCCTTTTCACCTAATTTGGTAGATATACTAGAGCGTGCCTAAAAAAATAGGCATTACTTTTTATTTATTATTACTTTATCAATTTACAAAGAATTTAATAGATACTTAATATTATTATTTTAATATTTCTTGTCCAAACTCAGATATCCTGGAATAAAATAGCAATGTACGGGTTACCAGCCAAGCATATTTTTATTGGTCACCTAGAAATTTGCAGATAGTGCGATTTGTACGTGCATTCAAGATTTCGCTTTTTGCTGTTGGATATTTAGTGAATATTTCGATCCATTCCCAGGGCTGCAATACTGGTAGGTAGTTCCTCTGAAGCTACGGTAGTTGCCGAAGGCCCGGACGGTGCCTACCTACCACCAGCTTCTTTATTTCCAACCCTAGCTCCACATACCTTTGTTTTTCCTCTTCTGAAACTTGAACAAGGTTGTTAGTTCAGCAATTTCCACCATCATTACCGTCCTCCCGTCCTCATTATGCTTATGCAGCACAACTTCAGTTCGATTGGGATGATCTGTCGCACGAAAGTAGTAGTAGTACAATCTGTATCCGTCACTCTCAAGCACAGATAGGTTCATATTAGTATTAAAATACAGTTCAATTATTATTATTTACTATTCACAACCACCGGAAAATATTTGTAAAGGGAATCTGTGGATATGATATTGGCTGGATCAGCTGGAGGAGAGAAGCTGCTTAATGGATCTCGCAAGATCACCGCTTAAATTTCGATCCAATCCCAGGGCTGAAATACTGGTGGATAGGTGATTGATAATGAGGCCAACATGGGAGATAATCTGGGATTGAGGAGGGATTTGAAAAGGAAAGAAGTGACTTGAAGATTTTTCTATACTTAGTTGCGCTGATCCAGTTGCGAAGGGAATTTTAAGATCAATATTAGAAGAGTAATATTAGTAAGAGAGAGAAAAGTAAATAATTTTTGTCTGAATGAGAGAGTTTGATTGAACCCCATTGTTCAAGTCCATTAGTCCATATCGATAAGAGTATGCTGTTGATGTAACATATATTAGTCGTTTTTGTTGCAGTGCTAATTACGATCGTCTGTACAATGTTTAGAAGTGGTCCTAGTATACTCGAACTTAAAGTACACCAACCTGTGCCTGCGAGTTGTCATGGCTGGCTGATCCACAACTGATGTGAAAGGGCATATTTTATGATTAGATAAGTCGAAGGGAGGTTTGTTTAACTGCCACAATAGTTCTGGGTGCCAGACTCTACCGAAACCTGAACCAAGTGAAGAACTGTCCATAGCAATAATTTTTCCGTCCATAGAAGAGGCTATGTGACGTTGGTGAACAAAGCTCTGTTGTTGACAAAACCAAAATATTGCTATGAAATTAAAGTCTCTGATTCCATGATAAGGATAGATTGGTTAACTCACTACCAACATATATAATATATATATTAATTAAAATTATTTAGCAATTACCTTCTAAATATTAAGAGAAAGTTAAGTCACCGCTGTTCTGTAACCTAAGAAAAACCTTCCTCATTCTGGTCCGAAGTCATAATGATATAACGAATTTCACGCGATAGTGATGAATATCCTTCCTAAAATGTTTCCTAAATTATATCAGTTGTAGAAAACTTATAGATAATTTACTCAAAACTATAATACTAACAACTAATCAACAGCGAGATTGCTACGCCAGTTATGGAAAGAATTGCAAGCGCTATAAACTTCAACATAAAAAAATAATTATGTTTTTATATCCTCCTTCAAGAAAGCCTACTTCCCTCTCTTGTTCATTAAGAAACTATTTAGAATACTTTTTTCACGTCGTAACATTCTTAGCACAAATCCTTAAATTAAATACATCAATCTGTTCACTGTTTTACTGATCTCATCTTCGCATTGTTCTGTCATACTTCACTATCGTCCTCTTTCACATCTATTTCGCAGCCTCTTTAATCCGTACGAAGTTTAAAAACGGGGCGTAAATGACTGAAGCATCAGAGGGAAAAACAGCCGTCCAAAACAATTAGAAATAGCATCAACAGTGCTGAGGAGTCCATAAAAAAAATTCTTATTTACTGAATTATAAAAATCCTCTTAAAAATTTTATATTTAATCATCTCATCGTGAATGAATGATTTACATTATTTTTGAACGAAATGAATCGCCCAAGTGGCTCAACAACTTCTTTGAGGCAACTAATTCCTTCGAATAAAATAAATATCAAGGATAAAGAAAAAATGAAATTGTGTGTTGCTGTCAAATGTAGAAGAACAGTTGGAGGTAAGTGCTTAAAGGAGTGAAATTCCATTGGGAGGATATGGGATAGTCCACTTTAGAAGGCCTTCTCCTTTGATCCTCTCATAAAAGTCATGACCGTCAAAAAGATTTGAGAATTCACTTGTAGCTAGCAAACAAGTCTATACATCAAATATACGTGAAATATTATGTTTTTTATATACCGACATGCCAGACCACTTCCGTTTAGATGTATGCATATTTCCATGTTTGTATTTTTTGACGGTTAAACCTTTGACGCTATTATATTAGATAATTTTTTGTCTTTGTTAATACCAACAAACTCTTTTCAATTCAATAAAATACGAGTATAAATGAAGGTTTTACTCCTAAATATAAACTCTGATGTCCTGTATTTCCACTGAGTCAATCCGATCAGTGTACTACGCAAGGTACAGACTCAATGCCCTTAGCTCCTTAATGCCTTAATTGTATTATTGAAAATTTTATTAGGCTAAAATATAATCTTCAGACCAACATTATTATCTTTTTTTTAAAAAAAAGTGTTTAATTTAAAGCAGTTTATTTATAACAACAATTCCCTACTAATTCCTGAGATAAGTAAATGAACAAGCACTAACTGTTGTAGAAAAACGTGATCTGATAGTTAGATCACATTCAATGCTTCTAGTAATATGTGAAACATTGTCTCTCCAAATAATAATGTAGAATGTGTAGAGAAGAGTCTCAATGAGAGCGAACTGTATGGTTTTGTCATTAATGAGCACTTCAAATCATTGGCGTCTACTCACAAATTTACTTTCCGGGAACCGGCAATATTATATGATACCGTAGTATATTTAGGAGGGTATGATCATGTTGGTGTTTGTATTGTACAACTGTACCACCGGATAGTACATTTATTAAGAGAAATTTATTTTTCGAAATTGAGGAATCAAATGTAAGTTCAATAAAATATCTTCAAAGATTGGTATTAATGTTAATGTTCTTTTACAGTTTATAAGAAAAAAATAATTCTAAATATTTTGTTAAACTGCCCTAAATAAAAAGAGTTTAACGAAAACAGTCATCATGAGTAACGATATGTTTTTAGTTTATTGTATGGATATTGTTTACGTTGGCTGATAAGCCGGGAGATTTTCTGTTTGTTGTACAGGATATTCCGAAATATTCTTTACGTTTCTGATATTTTATTAGAAATAACAGAATATCCTAAGGAAAAACCAATTGCAAGTCATTTATTGAAATAAGAACAATATGTTTATAATAAAAGTAATATTTTTCCAAACTTCGACAACACAATCAATGAATAATAATAGTTACAGATGTAACGCTTTCGAATATATTCAAATGCATTTTGAATAAGTTCAAAAAAAATCATCTCCGTCCTCTTCTCAACCTCCTAAATTCATCTCAGTACTGCATCTTTTCTAATTTCCAGATGTATAGTTCGTCATACTCGTATTCGATTGTTACTGCCTTCCGGTACATCTTATGTCTGAAATATAGTTACATTTTTTATCAAATCCTCTCTTCTTCTTTGAAGTCTTTAACTTTGTTTAAAGAGCTGAAATACTGGTTCGTGTATTTTCAAAATTTAGTCTCACTGGAAGTGCACGATTTGAAGTCTCTGAATGCGGGAGAAAGGGTTCTAGAAATGGCCTATTTGGGAATTTTAAAATAGACAGGTTTAAACTTCATTGCAAAATATGTACATTACTTTCAGCGATAATGAAGTATGAAAGCATTTAGTACTTTATATTCTTCATTACAGAATTTAGGGAACGTTTAGGACGCGACAATGTTATCATTTGCAGGGAAAAGAATCCAAAAATTCGTAAATAGAGGAGAAATTGAGAGTAGTTTTTAAGGAATGGAAAAAAGATCGTAGGTGGCTATTTCACGGCAGAGTGTGTTAGGGTGACTATCTAGAATGGAGAAGACTTTCAGCTGGTTTTGGGTAAAGAAGTGCACGAGGATATCTCATGAAGGGGGTTGATTCTAGTGCGTCAACGACAGTCAGTCAAATGTCCAAGAAAATTGTTCTGTGTAGCCGGGGGAGTTTATTGATTTGTTGATTGAGACTTTACAGTAACGTTGCTATGATGACCATTTAGTAGACGAGGAAATTGTTCTGAACAGTCATCGTCGAGTCCCGTGAGAGTAAAGGGAAAAGTAGTCTTGTATTCAGATTACCGGAGTTCACTTTGTCCTTAACGCAAGTAGAGGACAGTTTGTTGTCTAAAGTTAAGCCGAGTATACTTAGTATGGTTAGACCAGTGATGGCGAACCTTTGGAGCTCGGTGTGGCAAAATTTTGAAAAATCGAAACATAATTTTCGTGGCGTGTCACACATCACAAAAGTAGACTAAAAAAAAATAGAAATATTTATAATTTTTTTAAGTTAATTATTTATTTAATGCCATTTAAAATAATAAAAAAAAAAATTATGAAACTATAATTTACATATTTCACTGATATTATTATTAATCACCAACTCTGGCCGTTATGAGAGACAAATATTTGAATTATGAAATTTTTTATCTTTGAAGATGCGTGTCACAAAAAATGAGCTCGCGTGTCATAGGTTTACCATTACTGGGTTAGACCATGCGATCATTATACTGTGAGCCTTTTGTGGAAGGGTCTACATTTAGTAAAGATTATCGCGTTAGTCTTCTTATGATTTATTTTAATTTGCCATTTATTGCAGTATTGGTTTTGTCTGTAGCTAAAGTAAGTCTGATAATAATAGTGTTGATTCTTCCTGATTTATATTAAGACACTTTGTCAATGTAAGAGGCAAGATAAATATGAGGAGATTTACGGAGAAGATGATGAGGTGAGTGATGAACATGATGGGATCGTATTACCTTGGGGAACGCCTGCTGATTGGTTAGGATTATGGAAAGACAGAGTTTAGATGACTTTCTATTGGAGAGGAGTGATTATCTGAGTTTTATGAGGTATAGAGGAAAGTTATATTTGACTAGACGGAAGGAAAGTCCAGTATGCCAAGACGGTGTCTTTGACTTTTTCAATGTCGAACAGAATCATCAGTGGAAGTTTTGTGTGACTTTGTCGAAAATTCGTGTTAATAGAAGTTGAGTAGGGAGCCCTAGCCTAAAGCAAAACTGTTCGTTAGTTAGTACGATGTTTACGTCGATATGTTCTGAGTATGAGAGGCAGCTAGCAAGTGAAGGACGGCATTACTAAAAATGCGAATAATCGTAGGATTTTCAAGAGAGACATCGCCGCTACAGGCTGCTAACCCGACGATAAGAAGATCTTTCAACTACAAGCATCACTTTTATTTATTAATTTACCCTTTTGTTCATTCAAAATTTCTTTTAGGACAGGGTCCTATTCAAAGAGGAAACATTTATTAAAAAATTAGTTTGGAGCTTAAAAAATCATTTAGGTATATTATTCTTAATAATAGTTATAAAACCTTCACAAAAAAAATAAATATATATAAAAGCCAATTATCCAATGTAAAACAGAACTTTTCATGTAATAAAAAGAGCAATTAAAGTATTGAAGTAAACAAAAACACCGTTAAAACTATGTAAAATGTTTCTATTTTTATTAACAACATATAAATTTAGCTCTAAAACGTGATCTAGAAATCTGTATTAAAACATATTTTCTCTTTTTCTTTTTAGATAGCTAGCGAGACTCAGGCAGAAGTTCTGAATTCTCTAAATATTCATTCATATTGAGACGAACATGGCTCAAAAATTATTTCGTCTCTTCCATCAAGAAAATTCTCTGTGGCTATTGAGCGTGAATTAAAATACGGTCAGATGATGCCATAAGTAGGTGATGTCTTTACCTTCGCCTATGGAACGGAAAGATAAAGTCACCCTGGGTGGTTGTGTTGCTTGTTTGAGTGAATAGATATTGATGGCACCAGAGAATCTCAATCGAAAGTCTTAGCATAGCGATTGGATTGTTGTTCAATAAGAATATCTGTACCTGAAGTGAAAACAAGATGATGGCCGGAACATAAAAGAAATGAAGGGTTATTTAAGGTGTCTATATCTTGACCGCTCGTCTAAAAAGACTTCTCGCCCTTTTGGCTGAAATCAAAGTTCTTGTAAGTTTCATCTCTGGAAGTATCACTTTACTAAATGTATTATTCAGCTATGTGGGCCCAGAAGGGCTTATTTGAACGAATAATAATGATACTGCAACAAATGAAAGCGATGCCAAGTTTTTAAGTCCTTTTGACATACCGCCCTCAGGAACATTGTATAACTGTTTGCTTTTAGTAAAGAGACATCCTGCGAAAGAAGTGTACACAATAATTTGTGATACTCTGTACAAAAGTCTGCCATTTTACTGTCAGTTTAATGATAAAAATAAACAGAAATAAGTTCAAATTTAATTTGGAGAAGTGTGGCTATTTTTTAAACGAAAGAAAAAAGAATTAAAATAAAAAATAGAAAGGTGAAACGCAGCCAGGGATGAATAGTTGGCGAAGCGTAAAACTGATTTGTTAGAAGTTACGCAGCATGCGGGTGGTTTATAAAGACAGGGTGAACGGTGGCAACGTCGCTTGACGAGTAGGGACCTGCTTGGGCTGTTGTGGAGTAGATGTTCTATTGTCTGTGCTCTGTCGGCTGGCTGTCACTCACAATTACATCTAATCATCTCTGCTATACCCTGAGCGTACCACCCTTTACTTCATTAACTAGCATTAGCTAACAGTATTAGCTCCTGATCGCGCGCCTGCATCACTGATCATCTTCAACTAAAGTGACAACAAATTGTACACTCATCTCACATATTCCACATCAGTATCACGAGCACAAACTCGTCCAACAAACAGAATCTCTGTTAACCAAACAAGATAAGCCGAAATACCAGAATGTCCAATCGACCAAAATGCTTGTTTCTAAGTTTATCATTTTAATCAATATCTGTGAGAAATTCTCAATTTTTAGATTAACCGTTTTCTTTAAAATTGGATTTCAATATTTTAAATATTTATTATGCAAGTATAGTTTTCACCAGATTCAGTGCCAAGAGGGCAGCTCGTCGAAGGATTTAAAACACTTACCTTAAGAGGATCTTAAGGGATGTAATCTTTTCAATAATTATGAAGGTAAAATAAATTGGCGTAATAGGTTACCCGATGAAGGTTATTGAATTTAGAATATTGGATTAACTATTGCTTTTTTATTAAATAAATTAAAAATCCCTTTTAATTTAACTTTTTGTATTGATGTTTATTGGGCAGGTTAGTGGTTATGAGAGGAGAGTAGTGATTGGGAGAGAGAGTCTGTTCGATCCCGCGTGAGACGCTTTTTATTTGTTGGCAAAATATTAATTGTAGAATATAAGCTTCCGCTTTTCCCTTTCCATGACACCGGAAAGTAAAGCCCCGCCTGAAAAATAGGCAATTAATTTTTCATTTTAGGCAAAGTATTTTTGAGAAAAATGTTCAATTCTAAATTATTATTTTGAAGGGATTGCCAATACCCTATTTCCAGCAGGAAGACTATATTGGGCACAACCAAGAAGACAAACTTAAAAAAGATCCCGCTGAAAATGGTTAGCATCCAAATGGAAGTAACTCTACTTCAACATTTCACTTACAAACAGCAACACTTACTCAAAAACTGAATTTCACCTGAAAACGAAAATCATTTCAATAGAATTTCACTCGATTCTTTTCCTGCACTCGACATTCACAACATTCTGCTCGCAACAACATTCTGCTCGCAACAACATTCTGCTCGCAACAACATTCTGCTCGCAACAACATTCTGCTCGCAACAACATTCTGCTCGCAACAACATTCTGCTCGCAACAACACTCTGCTCGCAACAACACTCTGCTCGCAACAACATTCTGCTCGCAACAACATTCTGCTCGCAACAACATTCTGCTCGCAACAACATTCTGCTCGCAACAACACTCTGCTCGCAACAACATTCTGCTCGCAACAACATTCTGTTCGCAACAACATTCTGCTCGCAACAACATTCTGCTCGCAACAACATTCTGCTCGCAACAACATTCTGCTCGCAACAACATTCTGCTCGCAACAACATGCTTCAGTCAGCATGAGGCAAGCTTTCCATAAACAAAAATTATAAATAGAATAATATTCTAATATTGCTTTTAAGTTTAATAGAATAATATGCTTTTAAGTTGGAGCAAGAAAACCCTACCATCCTTTATTATAAAACATCCTATAAAGATGAGGAGTACAAGCAAATAGATCTATACAGAATAAAAAATACCATTCCAAATACTTTACAACAGGCCTACAAAAGTGTACTTAGCATTAAGGAGAAAAAAGATCTTATGAATCTGTTAGAGAATCATCATATTCCTAGTTGTTATTCAGCATTTTACTACTCTTTGTAATAGTAAATAATAAGTTTCAGTTTTTTTTTTAATATTCTACCAGCCTGATTTGTAACATGATAATATCTTGTTCTAAAAAAGTGTCACAAAGCCTTTTTTGTTTTTTGTTTTTACTAAAAAAGAAAAAATCGAATTTTCTGAGAAAATTACTGCTGAATTTTCTCAGAAAGCTCCGCCTGAAAAATAGTCGAATATTTTTTGCTTTTTTTTTTGGTACCTACATGGATACTCCAAATTTTAAAAACAAAATTTTCCCTTTATTCAAGGCACCTTCGTTTAGTATAAATTTATCTTCGAAGTAGACAGATAACGTTCTGCTCCTTGTTAGACTAACTTGAAAGAGAAAACTAGAATAGGCAAATCACGTCTCAGCGACAGGAAAACAAGGAAATATACCGGTTAATAAGAGAAAATAAAAAAATGGGCAGTACTGACCGCGCCGACGGTAAAAGGAAGTGGTTTAGAGATGAAAACAGGCCAATAAATTTCCTAGCTTGAAGTATATTTCAGCATAGCGCAAGTTTAGACAGCACAACTTCCTCCTGCAGGTGAAAATCAGAAATGAAAATCATGTGGGAAGTACTCAGTCTGAATTTATTACGATACCAATTCCTCCTTGGTTTTCTCCACTCGTGTGGTTGCCCGAATATACTATTTAATCAAACTTTTATCCTTTATTTGACAATTAACTGAAAATAAACTATTTTGACTCAAATAAATAACTTTTTTCTGCAACCATGTCGGGAAGTTCTCATTACTCAATTAAAATCAGCTGTGTAATGCCCAACTTCCCACACTAGTGGGGAATAATTCCCATTAGTGTCACTTTCCGCACTAGTGTGTGGAAAAACTTTATTGTGCTTCCTTGATGTAAGAAGTTTTGTTATTAACATAAATATTTTCTGTAAAACTTTAATAAGCTTATTTAACGTAACTAAATAATTAAAAAACGAATATTAAACAATAAAATAAAAATTGAAAGGAATATAGAAATAAAAATAATACTTTAATAAATAATTAGATATTTTTAATTATAACAGTTAAAAAGGTTATAGTGTTACCTTATAGAAATTTAAAATGGATTCTAGTGATTCCTGTTTAGAAAACACTCCTCCATCAATAAAAGAAACAGCAGAAAATGTAATAAGTAATGTAAATAATTGTAATATAACAATAAATGTTTATAATAAATAAATTACTTTTTGTAGACTGTAAAAATGAAATTTTTAATTTTTTTAGTTAATAAATGGTTGCAGAAAAAATATAATATTTAACTCTAGTGTAAAGTATTTTCCTCACACTCGGCAATTTGCACTTGCACTCGCCTCGCTTCGCTCGCTCGTGCGTGCAAACCCTGCCTCGCGTGAGGAAAAGTACTACTTTCCACACTTGTTAAATAAATAACTATTGTTAGTTTTTCTGTAATTATAATTTAATTATAATAATCTATCATTAGCAGTTAAATGTACTGTTTTAACAAAACAAAAAAAAAAAGTTTTGAATTAGGTGATGTTTAACGAATATTAAAGGCCTGAATATTCAAGAATTAAAAATGAAAGACCAGCGCTTTTTTCAGCCTTTTACACTTGCGCAGTTGTTCGCTCCTTTCTTGATTATTGCTTGATTGCTTTGAGAATCAGAAAGCTGACTAATCTTTCGGCTGCTTCTGGTAGTTATCGGTTATCGGAGAGATGAGGGGTGTTTTTATTCTTACTTAACTTTGAACTTATAAACTTGATCAAATGCTCTGATAATGTCCAATTAGGAAATATGTTTGTTATTTCCTGACAATGCTTTTCTTCAGCAGTACTTTATAATTTGCATTTATCTTGAGTTTCAAATTAATATTGTGGTTAGTTTTAACCAGGTAGAAAATGAAAATTAGTTCTTTTTGAATTATTATTTGTGCTTGATGTTCCCTGGCTAAAATTGACCCCCCCCCCGAAATGTAACAGTTACTTTGACCAAATCTTTGTCCTTCTTTACCCATTTCAAACTGCAAGATCTACTCGAAATCTCTCTTGATCAAACGTTTGGTACATATTTCTGCTAGCAAAATGAGAAGAGAATCATCTCACAGCATATTCTCATATTTTATGACCAGGATACAGAATTTTCTTTTGAATTAAATTGAAAACAATCGTCAGGTTGTAAATTTTAATGCCAGACCTAGAAGCATGAACCCAGAAAAGATGATGCCTGTCTTTCTCAAAATTCAGGATTTCTCCTTAAATACTGCAAAAGTCGATCATTTGAACACTTATTTTCATAACTATCATCTATTTTAGAAGACGTACTCGCATAGAAGCACATATAGGTGTACGGGAACATATCGGACCCTCTTTTAATTATTGAAGTAAGCTTTAATTCAGAAGAATTCGTCCCATTTTATTGTTATTTTAATTTTTTGTATTCAGGGAGACTTTTGTTTTAATATTAGCAACATCTCGGCAGACGGACTGATATCCATGCCTATATTGTTTGTAATGACATACAATAATATTATTTTATGTACATAGAATTATTAATAAACTTTATTATTATTACTGCAAAATTCAAACTTGCAAAACAAACTTACACATTTCCTGAATTAGTAATTAACGCCAGCAAGCAAAGAAACACGGCACGATCTAGCCAAATAAATTAGTGATTTTTTTCAATGTTTATATTTTTTTCAGGTAGTTTACAATGTGGACACTATGTGTAAATTGGAGTTTATGGTTAACCGAGCTAAGTTGAAAGAAAGAATTGATTACCACATTCCCTAGTGAACTGGAATTCAATAACAGATTGTTTTCGAGTAAGCTTGACCATAATTCTACCTATAACTTTTGCCAAAAAACTTAAAGAAGGTTAAAGGAGTTTGTAAGTTTTAAAACACGTAAAACTTGAGGTGTTATCGCTAGATAATGTGTTAGGAATCCTAAACTAGGTACTAGAAATCTTCAAAAACATATACACACGAACCTACGCAAAAAAAAATAGGTGAAAAATTATACTTCTTTGGTAAGGAGAAGAGTTACTTGTTGCGATCACGGCAGGCCATTTAATATCCAGTGGGTAACTGCTAAATTTATATTGGTGAAAAATTTGAGAGGAAAATTTGTCTCGACATCTAATTTAGTGAAAGGAATACGCCGCAAATTGCCTAATTTATTTTACTTATTTTTTGTCATTTCATTATTAAACTCTCCAAAGTCTCTGAACTATTGCTCTCAATCCCTTTTATGGTATTCTAAATATGTCTGAGAACTCTGTTATTTAATAGCATTAATTTTACTGTTACAGGTGAGTATTCAAGATCTTCTTTCTTAGTTTGTATTGGTGAGTAAATTTGTACCTGTTACCATTGAAGTATAAATTTAAGCCAATATCTATGTGCATTCATACAGTTAATTAGTAATGCAAGTCATGAAGAGCCTTGACCTTCTCCCTAATTGATTTCTATTCCTTCCAATCTTCCTACGTCATGCTTTTGTAATGAGGACGAGAATACAATGTAATAGGGTTGATTATACGTATAATAGATAGACAAGGGCGTAGGCAATAGTGCAATTAATGTTAGAGATATGTAAATAAAGACATAATTAGGCTAAACTAAGGTAATAGGACACATTAATTATAGACTATTTTGCCTTTTTACACCATCCGAGCTGATTAAAATGATTATTTATGAGAATGATTTCGTCGATGGTGTGGTAAGACTAAATATTGGTGAGGAGGTACTTTTGACGTGCGGTTATAGATTGAATTGCGCTGGTTAATAGAATGGTTGTAGAAGATTGATGTTGTTACCAAGGTATGGTATTTTTTATAACAGAAATGGTTTGCTTATTTAATTACTTCTTGAGTATTATACAGGGACTACTTTCAAGCAAATTGCGCCGGTGTTAATAATACTGGATTAGGGACAAGCCTCAGTTTACCACTATTTCAGATATAATTAAGAGATATTTCTGTTTTTCAGGGTTTAAGGCTAGCCGAACAGGCAAATTGTATTTTTTCTCCCTAAGATGTGAACAGGTGAAGTAACTAATATATAAATCTCCGGAGAACAACTTTTCTAATGGCTACCGTTGAACAACTATTCACCTGAATCTTATTTGTCATGATGCTGTATTGTTCTAATTTGAAGACTCTATTTGCTTGCCCTTTTATGTATTTATATTTATATTATTTTTTTGGCATCCTGCGCTCTGAGTTTTCGGCTGATGAAGAAAGAGCACTCCCATTGTAGATTGAAGGTAAAAGAGGATATTCTGCTTCTTGAATACTGCTTCTATTTCTCAGTTTCAGTTTTCTTATAGTGAAAATTGACGATGTTAACTTGTCATCTTGTTTCTTCCACTAGGTATAATCTCCCTTTCAGGGTTTTCAGAGCGAACCATTGGGCTCTTCTTCGGACGCCCATTCTTTACCTCATTAATTCTCTTTTCTCTTCACTTAATATTTCCAAATACTCAGAAAGAGGATTAGATTAATGTGGTAGTGCCTGCAGGTCCTTATTTTGAGTCCAGGCTATAAATGATCTCTCACAGCTCACAGTCTGGTGATATATATGGTTTCCAGTAACAAGGAAAGCACTATCGGTTGGCACAAAGATGCACTCTGAAGATGACACAGTGACCTCACATTAATTAAAAAATACAAATTAATATTGTTCTTTCCATCGTTTCACTTAATGCCTGCAGCCGTATCAATTATGTAACGATCTTAAATTGTTTTTATTTTTTCACATACTATTTAGAGTTGGGCAGTCGACAAACATTCGTCTTTTCCATTCATGAAACTGTTTCTCTTTTGATGGATAGGTTTCCAATTCACGTTCGAATTCCGAATTCGCGTTTTTGATAGGTTTTAGGATTATGGTAAACGATAAGTTACATCTGTTTTTGTCAATCAATTTTTCCTTGTTTCACTATTAATCTTTCTATTCTTTGAATCCTAACAAACGCCAACAAATTCAGAAAGTGTCCATTCCAATTTGGGATCATTTATGCCACTACACACATACATCCTTACAAATGGTTTTCATTTCATTTTTTTCATTAAAAAAGTTGTCCAGTTATTTAAAAATACTATTAGACCAAGAGAAGGGAAAACAATAAAATAATCGCCTCTATTTCAGGCGGGGCTTAACGTACACGATCAAATTGGGTGATTTGGACATTTAATTAACATTTCTCTTATTATTCATTTTTACTAATACCCGTGGGACTGGGAGAGACCTCTTCTTTTAGCGGTCCACGCTCATAATTACGACAATAGACCAACCCTAATGAGGGAAGACAATGAAGAGTTTAAATGTGTATTAAAAAGCCGTTTTGTTTCTGCGTCTTAATAGCCAAACTGATCCAGAGAGGGATGCTGCAGTTGGATAATCCTTTTTGAATACATTTTCAATAAAATCAATTCCGGCCGTTTTACTGACCCGATCAACAGGATTCATTCACAGAACCCTTTCCAGTATTTGTGATCAATAATTTAATTACTCAATTTATCAGCATCCAGCAATTAAAATCGGTGTTTAAATTACAATCAAAAAACAAAGATGTCAGCATGGTTTGCCGGATATTACACTTAATTGTGTTTGATCAATTAGCTGAATGAGCTCAATTTAGTAAAAAAGAAAAAAAAATCTGCCAAATCTTTAGTCAATTTATTAATTTCTCTTAAAAAAACTTTGTATCCAAAAATAATTTTAGATTATATTTTTATTTACATAAAATTTGCGGAGGATGAGCTTGATTGATTTGATTGTGATAAAAGCTCAACGATTTTGGCCGTTGATTCTAGTGTTCTTACGTTTTTCTTCAATTGTAAGAGAAGGTATTTTGATAGTGCAATTTTTTTATAATAGGAATTTTTACCGCAAATATCCGGGACCTTCTGGATTAAAAAAAAGGAAAGTTTTTAAAAGAAATTAGTCTGTATGTAGCCGAACTGTTAGAGACGAAGCCGGTAAAGCTAAGATGTATTGTTGGTTAGTTGATTCCTGGTCTAGAGACCTTGGCTTTTATTTAATGGTTAATATGAGAACTTTATAGTACATATAGTATGGTTGCTAGTCGCCTCCGTTACAGCACCTGCTTTGCTAGTTGGACGTAAAGCCTGCCTGAAAAAAATTGGCATTACTTAACTTTTCCCACCGTAACTGAAAATACGAGAAAAATTGCAGAAAGTTCAAATTTGAGATTTCCTTTAGATGCCATCAGTGGTTGCAACAAAGTACCACTTTCCTGGATAGATTTCCCACTTGGGGATTTTTTCAGGTACGGTTCGTTCGATTTACTTTGAACTTGTACGAGTAAATGTAATTAATACTCGTAAATGTAAACGGACACTTTTAATTGAAACTCTTTTCCTGAAAACTTTAATTAAGGTACAAAGGATATATAGGCTTCCTCTAAAGTACCATCATTGTGTAACTATCTCTTGTCTATTATTAAGGAAGGTTAAACTTGTCGCTAAAATTCTGAGATGAAACAAAATTTCTCACCCAAAAAACCATGTTTGTTTAAGAATTTCTCAAAAAACATTACATTTCAGTGTAATGTACAGTTTTACAAACAGTATAATATTTGTGATGAATGAAATACTATCTGAGCTGGAAGGAAATACGTAAGAACATAATTAGAACTTAAGAACAGCGGTAAGAGTCGTGTGAGTGGTTCAGATTATTCTTATGCAGCAGATTTTTGCGTCTGCAGTTTCTTTTCTGCCAAAAGTTGGCTTAATTCTTATTAATCCCATGATCTCGTACCAGCCGGCACCGGTAACCCCAGAATAGGTAAAGAGGAGGCCACTACTCGTAGCCCCAGTGATAAAAGGCTTACCCTACTTAAAGGGGGGTTACTAGCCAACTTTCTACTGACAAGTAGCGCGCTGACGGGCACTAGCGAAGCTTGTATTTAGGCATTAAAATGTTCCTCATTTATTTAAGCATTAGTCACTTCTTTGAGTCTAGATTTAATTAGTTGAACATCTACCTAGCGCATCATTGGTGTGCCAGTCTTCTAAGAGCGAATTCTACTTAGCGATAGTTTTCTATTCCAGTAACTGGTAAAAATTGTCAGCAGTAACATTCAAAACTATGGCGATGTCCTGTAACGCACTAGCGAACTAAATTTCATTATATGTTCGTTGACTAACTGTTATTAAGTGATGTATTTTAATAAGCTATAATATTTCTGCATTGAGAAAGTGATAAGAGTTCTTATTTCTTCGTGGCTAAAGTATCACGCTCTGTGATTAGTTTGAATGTCGTTTTGGATTCTTTGACCAAAAAAAAATCAGTCATCAAACAGTAAAAGAGAGCAGCCTGCTTGATATCTATCTTATTATATATTTTATATAAATATTTATTATTATATATATGTCTGTACAATACCTTAAAAGTTAAAATACCAAGCTTGTCCATTGAAAGAAAATAAAAATTACAACTCAACCTCATATAAACATGAGATTTAAATAATGGAGAGTATACTTACAAATTCTGAGCGAATTTAACATTTAAGTCTAAGCTTTTTCATCACTAACTTAGAGAAAGATTATTCATTAAAATCAGATCGACTCTGAAAAATGATCTCTATGGAAGAAGTTATGATGACAGACATTATATTCATTTCGTAAATAACTAGACGCTGGACACTTTAAATCAGTGGCTCCCAACCATTTTATGACCAGGGACCTTTTAATATTTTTGTTGTCAGCACAGGGACCACAGGTTCAATATCACAGTCAACTACTTTTAGATTTTAAAAATAAACTATAATTAACATTGTGATTATGTTTTCATTTACTTTAATGTGCATTTTGAGCTTGAATTTTCTTAACAAGATGGGTAATCCTGGGATTGATGAGATTGTTTAAAGCGACACGCACATCATCATTTGCTTTTAGTCGATTCCTGGACTTGTTTTTAGGCCCTCTAAGCTCGCTCGACGTCTCACTCACCGCGCCGCGTGTCAAATAAATATATTATTATTTTAAAAATGTTAAGTGTTTCGCGGACCAAATTTTAGTTCTTGCGGACCACTGGTTGGGAACTAGTTACTATTTAGAGAAGTAGTAATTAGAAAAATCATTTTTTTTTTTTTTAGTTTTGAAGCCATCTCTTACATGGCCTTCTTATTCGTCGCATATTTGGCTGAAGGAAGTCACATGTAATTAGGCAAGGTTTGAAATTCCTCTTTTATTCAATTAGATTCTGTGTCTCGAACTCGAAAGTATTCTTAAATTCACCGAAAATATTTATTTCGTGACCTAAAGGCGTTAATATGACTGATTGAAAAATTAGATGCTTTCTATTTCCATGATGAGAGAAAAAGAAATGGAATATCCTGGAAGACAACGTCATTGTTCAACACTGCACACCAGACACACTTTATTACTATCATCAAATGCTGACAAACACAAAATTAAATAAAATAATTTTGCAAACTGCTATAATCATTTGTTTGCAAAATGAGTTTTTTTCATAAATAGATTAACCTTATGCCAACTTCATTCAATCGTAAAAAATTCTAACAGACTTAACGCAGTCAAATACTGCAATTAATGTCCCATAGGGAGATGTCAGTTATGGGCTGGTAATGACGCTTGGTTCAATGTCGGTTTAGGTGACAGAAGGAAAATGTTAAACAAAAAAATCCCTAAAATGGGGTGAATGAGATTCATTCAATTATTTTATTCATGAAATAAACTGTACATTAATATTCATATTCAATGTAGATACTTTGCAAATATCAGCGTGGTTATTTTCGTCTGGGGTGAAGTAAATGCATTTTTAATTTTGGATATTATCCCCACTTCTGAACATTAACCCTCATTTTTTTATTATTATTATAGCTTTAAATGACTAAGGAAGATTGTTTATGATTACCTACTACCTCAGAGCGATTACACTTTCGCCATTAAATTTTGTGGCTAGCTGAAATGAATGAAAAGAATGGGAGGATGCGTTGATGAATACGGAAGTATTAATAATTAACTCTTTTAAGGGAACAACACAGCATTCTAATATGAAAACGCAAATACCAAATTTATAAGTATCTTAATTGTGGATGTATGATTAAGTAATGGTAAAGCAAGTGCTAGTCGTGGCGTGATGTTCGATTGGATGTGTAGAAGACATTCGCGAAGTGATGCTTGAGTTGGTGAAGTGATTATTGATGTGTCTGTATGATGATGTCACGGATGAGAGTGGTGATGGCGGCCAATAGTGTTCCTCAACTTCTTCCCCTCTATATTGTTGTTCTCTCATAATCGTAATTATTTCGTGCAGTATATCTACTATACCACACATGGCTTTTAAGACAAAATACTTATAAAAGGTACATTTCTCTACCGTTATGAATTAGATTATTCATATCTTTAGAGATCATAGCGTACTGCAGAAAGTCTAAACTGAAAACGGCAGAGTGCAACCATTTGGGACAAGCGAACCGTTCGCTGTACTTGCTTATCCATTATATGTTATATATTTTATTTTCCTTTTTCCCATTATTAATATTCTATTTCACTTCTAGATTGGCTAATGTTATTTTAGTTCACTTCTTTATTTTATAGAGTGTCTTTTTATTTATTTTTCATGGGCAAAGCCCTGCACAAACAAATTAGTTTGTTACATTTAATTTAAATAAGTTATCAAATAAGACAGTACATCAAAATCCCTTTTTTTTTTTTTTTTTTTTTGGCACAATAATACGTAGAACAACTGAGCGACATTCCGCTATCTAAATTAAGGGGAGAAGGAGTGTCTGTTCGCCAGCTCTGACATGGAAGTCTTGGTCCAGGTAAATTTGTGCACTCTTTACCTGGTTTATGTCAGAGAGGAACGAAATTAAGTGCCAGGTAGTAATAAAAAAAATAAAAAATAAAAATAAGCCTTTATTCTTTTCCTGGATTTACATCCTTCGTACAAAAATAATTTTTTTTTATATTTTCTATTACTTCAATGCAAAATAAAATGTACATTATATTACCAATCCTTTACAAATAATTAAATAAAAATTTTTAAAAAAGTCAATTCTTTGTATAAATAAAATAAACTTGTTATCTTCTTTTGTATTCCATAAACAATTCTTGGAATTAGGCCCATTTCTGGGCAAAGGCCTCTCCCATTTTATTCCAGTCTTCGCGACATCTTGCTATTTTGGCATAATTACTTCCTGTTACTTGGGTTATCTCGTCCCTCCATCTGCGAAACTGTCTTCCTTTCTTCCTCTTCCGGTTCGCCGGGCACCACTCAGTACAGACTTTGGTCCACCTGTCACCTTCTAACCTAGAAATATGACCTGCCCAGTTCCACTTGAGTTTCTTAGCTGCTACTACCAGATCCGTAAACAGAGTCTTCTTCCTGATTTCTGTGGCTTGAATCCTGTCTTTCTTCTTTACCCCCAACATACTCCTCTCCATCGCTCTTTGAGTGGTACGCAACCGTTTCTCATTCTTTTTAGTCAGCGACCAAGTCTGGGCTCCATAAAGGAGACACGGAAGTACACATGCGTCAAATACCCACTTTTTAATACTAACATTTAATGGAGCTTTAAAAATATGCTTTAGAGACCAGTACTTCTTCCAACCAATGGAGATTCTTCTGTTTATTTCTTGCGTGGTCCTATTTTTGGATGATATGGTTTGCCCCAAATACACTGCTTCCGTTACCCACTCAATTTTTTCATCATTCAATGTAATAATACTTTCAGCACCATTGGTCATAAGTTTGGTCTTTTTAACATTTATATTCAGCCCAGCTTCAGAGGAATGGATCATTAGGTCTTGTATCATACCTGACAGTTCTTCTACAGATGTGGCAAACAAAATAACGTCGTCAGCAAACCTTAAATTATTTAATTTTTTCCCATTTACCGTTATACCTCTATCTTCCCAGTTCAAACTCCTGAACACCTGTTCCAGCAGTGCGTTAAAAATATTAGGCGACAGGGGATCCCCCTGTCTTACCCCTCTCTCCATATTGAATCCTGCTCCAGTTCTATCCATCTTCACTTGTAACTGCACATGGGAATATATATACTTCAATAGTCTAATATAGCCTGCAGTAATACTTCCTATTTATTGGTTAACTTGTCCAGCTCCTAACTTTTTACCAGTTGACGCTTTCAGCATCAGTTCATGCAGCCAAATGTATCCGGTACTTCACTCACTATTTCACTTAGTACCCTTTTTTTTTGCAAAATTTAAGCTTAAAAAAACAATAAATAAACCATTATTAATCTTTTTTTTTTTTTAAAAAAAAAAAATAAATCTTGCGTAAAAACTGACTTGACTTTGTACTCGCAGCAATTTTTGCAAAGAATTATTTAAAAACTATTTCGTGAGGAAAAACTATAAAATTGATAAATTTTATTTAACTTGGAATTTCTCCTAGATGTTGGATTTCTAATAGAACAATGAAAATAATGAGTCTATAAATGACATTTAACTGACGTTTTAGAGGTTAACTTCAATTCGCCTCTCTTCCAGAACTGTTTTAATAAATTTTTCGCAATGTTTCCTATAATATTTACAAAAGGCAAAAATCAATTCCGTTATGTAGTGGCAATTCTTCAGAGCCGATTTCGACCAAGAGCTAAACAGTTGGATCTATGGTAGCACCGATTCTAATTACCAAAATTTGACTTGTTTTCATTTTTTTCATTGTTTTGTTTTGTGTGTGTGTTGTGACCTCACTAGTAAAGACTTACAATCACTAGAGGCCATATAAATCTAGGAAATTTAATTGCACAAATCGAATGAATATTATATTTTAGAATTATTTTGCTAGTATTTGAGATGAGGGGGTGTGATGAAGTTTTTACAGATTTCGAAAATTACGACGTTTGTTCAATTTTAACATCACAAATAATTGGCAGCAAAATTACATCATCTTAATATTGAAAATTTAATTTAAATAAAAAAGTAAATAAAACGCTGAACAGTAACTGAACTCTCAATCGAAAGAAAGCTACAGAAAACTTTAATCGTCAAAATGAAGTTAGTTAATCGGATAAATAACGATAATTGTTTACCTAAAAATGATAGATTGAAGAGTGTGTAAGGAACATGTGTGACTAGATAGCAAACTTCTTAAACAGGAAGAACACCTAGGTATGAGACACCTTCCTAAGAAGGTAAGTGTACTGGTGTAAGGGAGTGTACTTGGAAGTATTTGTAACAAGAGTGATGTTTAATTCCCGGACCGTCTGACGAAGTATTTACTTACTAAGTTAAAATGTTGTCGTGGTAAGAAGATTGTTTTGAGGTGCCGACGTTCTAAAGTTGTCTCTGTTCTCTCGTTCACAATTACTTGTAAACATTTCCTACCATTTGCTTAGCAGACTTCAATCACAACAGGCAACCTGACGTTTTTAAACAATCTATTGTAATCGGGTTCATTTAATTTTCAAATTCCCCAGAGTTTATTTGAGAGCAGGTTATTGGGAAGACTACTACTCCTGGTAGGACGAATATTGTAATCAAGTAAAATTTCCAAAATTAAGTATTCATAAAAAAAGCTCATGGCGTATTTCATGAGCATACTACTCGTATACATACGTTTATTATCTAGGAATACAAAAGTTTTTTTTTTATTAATTTATTTTTAAAGATAAACCAGCGCGTGAGGCACTTTAATAACATTGACAACAGTATTGACTTTTACAAACTGAGGGGAGAAGTTATCAAGCGGTAAAAGTTAATAAGTCGTTTCCAGGATTAACTATCCTCCTCAGAAGAGAGAAAATCGTGAGGCCACAGGCGTTTTAATTGCCTAGGTTGATCTGGAATGTGATGAGATGAAAAAATGGCGGACAAGAGGACTGGAATGATGCTGCAAGTTCTGATGGAAGTTTTTACAGCGTGTTCGAGCAACCTACAAAGTGGAATTTCGAAGTCTGTGTAGTTGGTTAGATTTGAGACATAAAATGAAACATTAACCATAGTGCGGAGAATTTTTGACTGAAGTGGTTTGAATTCTTTGAAGATTGGAGCGTTTCGTGGCATTGTCTATTAGCAAATGAACAAAATATCAAATTTTAGCTTTGCTACGTCTATTTGTTTTGTGATATGGTGGATAAATATATACCCGAACTGGTGAAAACCATTTTTTCGAACCTTGGGGACCTCAAAGCGGATATTTCAAAATTCTGCAAGATTACAATTTCTCCATTTAGTAGTAAGAGAAAATTATGTAACATTAAAAAAGTTAGAATTTCAAATGAGTTTTAGAATAGTTTTAAATGAATTAAATTAATGAAAATACGAGAAATATTCAATTAAATATGAATGAGAAAATCAGTCGACAAATATTTACAAATTACTTTATTTATAATTTAAGTAATATGCATACACATTTTTGAAATAAATATTTTATCTTAATAAAATTTAATAAATAATGTTTAAATTCTGATGTTGAAATTCGGAAATTGTCGCACTCCAGCCCATTCCTTAATTCCATTAATATGAGTAAGTGGCTGAAGCTTGGATTGTCGTCAACACTGACAACTTATAATAAGTTATGCATCGAAAAGATTGAATTAGCGTTTAAAAAATAAATTAAGAGTTGTAACTAAAACTACTTCCATTGACAATTTGATTCATGTAAAGTTTCTTTTTACCAAATTTGCTTCTCAATCTACAATAGTTCAAAATGTGTTAACGCTGGGATTAAATAATTTTATTCTCCAAAAAACTGAATATTACAAATTGGTTTTATCAAAAGTTAATCATGAATGAGCCAATAATTTTAATTCTAAAGCGTTTTTTTTTTTTTTTACTTCGGTCACTTGTAGTTTAGCGAATGCAGAAAGAACAAATCAATCACTTGGTTTTACGGAGGAGCTCTTTATAACAATGGCCGGTTGTCCACCGTGTGATTAATCCACCAAATACTCCAACGAGATCTTTTTCTACCCTAATACGGCCAGGCTTTTAATTAAAAATACCTGTTTATTCATTCATTTTACTCAGTTTAAATGGGCCACATTACTTTTTAATTTTATTATCAAAATATTATTACTTAAAAAGGCAAAGTTTAAAATTAAAAAATAAACTATTCTTTAAATAACTATGATTATTCCCATTCTGTACATTATTAGAGGTCTGTTGTTCAAAACTTGGGCCTGAAAAGTTGAATAATTTAGTAATTACTAATTTGAATTTTGAGTAAAAAAAGTAAAATAAAAAATTACATGGAATTTGTTTTGGCAACCTTTTCAAGCATTATATTTTATTTAAAACAGGATCCTCCGTTAAAAAATTAAATATTTATCAAAGTACTTCTAGATCTCTAAGAACATAAAATAGATGTATGCGTGAGAGTGTGTATACACACACACACACACTGGTACATACAGCCTGCGGATTTATTTCCCAATGATTATATTTACTCGGATGTTAGTGATTTAACTTCTTTCTTTGGTGTTGTTATTATTTTATATTATAGGTATGATGTTGTTGAGCAAAGTATAGACAGGAGTGATGCTGTTGTTGAAGTGTCTGTGGTTTAAAGGATGGTGGCTAGAACATGGAGGATGTACAGAGCTGTTATTTGTTAAATTGTTGTACGGACCGTGCCGGCCACAGGCTACTAACAGCCGGCCCTAACAAGCAGCTTCACAGCCTCTTTGTGCCCAGTTCGCCTACTATTACCTTCAGCACTTCACTTCAACCACATCACCTACTCAACCATCTACCAACTAAATATCAAACGCTTGAAAAGGAAAGAGAGGTAGAACGCATTTTGAACTTAGAATCTGATCTATTTTAGGTGTGATATAGAGTTACTTTAGCAAATTATCTTTCATTTTAATCTTTTAAAAGAAATTATATTCGTAACGCCCGTAATATGAAATCTGTTATGAACTATTTCCAGGGTCAAATCTTTGAAGAATAGTTAAAGAAACTGATGCGATAACAATAGTTTTTATATATTGATTGCGTCGCTTTCAACCATTTATCCAGCGACATCTACTTGTTCCTGCAAACATTCCCTAAAATTAGGCTTACCATAATTACGAAGAGCCAAACCGGGACGCAGAGGAGGAAGAGGCTCATTTTCGTTTTGCTTTTTGCTTAGTTTGTGTTTTTCATATTTGAAATGCAATCAAAATTATTAAGAACTGAAAACATATTAATAACTGGGCGCGGGAGAACGATCGGCTGGGGTGTCGGTGTTGTTTAAGTTTGACCGGGACGCCGGGACAGGGATCTCAAACCGGGACCATCCCGGTCAAACCGGTACGTATGGTAAGCCTACCTAAAATGAATAGAATAATCTAAATTTTAACACTTACGTTACTTGCATGTGAAAATCAACTACTACAATTAACCTATTACGATTCCATCTAACCTCTCCTAGGATGGATTCGATCTTTTTGCTTTCATAACATCTTGCCGCCCTGGACTCTACTTATGTGTTACCCTATTTTAGTACACTCGTATTTATAAGTAAAGCCTACCACGGTTTGTAGAACATAAATTTTGGAGAAGACCGTCGTACCGAAAACATGTCTCAAAGTAATTATATGAAGTATCGAGCATTCTTTCTTTTTCTTTAAGTGTGGGCATAACCTTATTATATGTTTGAATTATTCTTCTTCCTTTCACTTTGTTCGTGGCGATAAAAATCACTGATTGATTTTGTGTAGATAAGTGCCAAAAGCTGGGTGGTCAGATCTCACCCTAATTGCAGTACAGCTCTTTTTAACTCATTGCATGTCCTTTTAAATTGGTCTTTAAGATTAAAAAATATCCTACACTAACTTCCTACACTAGCTGCAGGTTTTTCCTCCTTTTTCCCTGCATTCCAATCCTCCTCACCTAACTTTTCTCTTTCTTCACTTTGTTAAGAAGGTTGAAATGTTTTTTTTTTTTTATACATTTATACTTCTTTATTTATTTTATGTATTGTATATATTTTTTATAATAAATATTTATTCTTCTAAAAAAAATTGGTCTTTTTGGTTTCATGGTCTCATAAATATCTATTTTTGCCTTTATTATTGTTTGCCATTTCTGCAAGGCTTGTTTTGCAATCTAAGTACCTACATTTAGTAAAAGATCATTAATCCATTCAGCGTTTCCATTTTCATATTACAATGTTTCAATTTGGCTATTCTTGGCGGCCTCTTTTGCTAGAGAACTGATAACAAAGGAAGTTTTCGCTGGATTACAGAGATTATCATGTCTTCTACTAAAATAAGACAAAATCTTTAATACTAAATACTATTATATCTTAAAAAAAAAATGCATTATCTGATATACGAAATGCTACAGTGACACTATCCTCAGCATCTTTTATATAGAAGTATCAAGGGCACACATCTGAAGATAGAAATTTGGAAGGTTAAAAAGTGTGAAAGATTTATTTTAGGTTTTCCAAAGCAATAATTTTTTGAAGGATATCTTTGCTGAAATGCCCGAGAATAATTTACTGAGAAGTTATTTTTTTATTCTAATCAGGACGATAGAAACAGTTTCAAATTAATATTTAATGGTATCATACTTAAAAATTTAATTTCTCGTACACCGGACATCAGTATTTATTAGTATTTATTGAAAGAGTTGACTGTATTAAGAGAAATAAAGCAAACATTTTTTATCATCATTTAGAAATTATGCACAAATGTAAAATTCATTTGAATTCTTCGTATTATTCATTTTTCGCATATTTGTCTTGTTTTTGTCCTCAAGGAAAGCTTAAATAGCATTTTAATTCTATTTTGAGGAACACGCCTTCTGAATCAGTTACGAGTGTGTAATGACGCTACAATTTTTAGAATAATCCTCAAAACTCTAATAACAACCACTCCATATCATCTCCAAACTCCAATTTTGTTCCGCAGTAGTCGCTGTACCATCCATTTACCACACAGTGTGGTAGGGGTTCCTCCCTTGAGCAGGAGTTCTTTCGGTACTGCGTCTTTTCTTGCCATTTCTTTAAACCAGGATTAACCTCTGGTGTAACCTGGGGTTACAGTTGAACATAAGGGCATCCTTCCTTCCAATAGCTATGTTATCCTTAATTTAAATCTTACTGATCTCTACCTTCTAGATGAACAAGGTACTTCCTTTTCTCCTGTATTTCTCACCCTTATCCTTCTTTCCCATTCTTCCCTCTTCTATCCCATCCTTCTATCTCATTCTTATCCCTCTAGTAATGATCCTGTCGTGCCACCTTCAAGCTATCAACAAAAATCCAACCACATTGACTTCACCTTAAAACTGTAGATCATCCCTGCTCTATATTTCAATCAAACTTCCCTTCTAGAACACCATCTTGACAAGCGATTAACATGGAACCTACTCACAAGACTCAATCGAACTTTGAATCACAAAATGTTAAAGAAACTATTAAACAAACGCTCCAAACTCACTTTGCTCAACAAGCGACAAATTTACATTACACTACTTCCTCCAATGTAGAGTTTTCTTTGTAATCTCAGGATAATTTTCTATTTTAATTGTGAAAAAAAAGAATGAATCTTCTTTAATAACAAATTGATTGATTGAAATATTCATTTTAAAGATTCTTTAGGGTTGCTGATGTCATGCTTGTCTTAAGGAGGGAACCCGCCATCCGTATAGTTAAATTTTCTTCTAAATTAAATGCAAGCTAATGAGCCGAATGTGCGAACTCCCCAAAGTGATTTTCTTAATACACTTAGTTCTCAGAGATTGAAGAAACTATGAATTTCTTCGAGGGTAACTAATCATTCTAAATAAAATGAACTCAGAAATATATTATTTAAAAATTAATTTATTTTTAGAATTTCAAGAGATGGAATTAGAGAATCAAATCAGTAATGTATTTAGTAATCTTGCTGATAAATTTTAAATCATACTGTTGGAGGCAAGGTAAAATGTTTAGCAGATCCTAACCTTGGCCAACTTGTTTTAATAACCAAAACTTCCGTAAACTAAGTCTCATAGTTATTACTAAGTGGACTTTGGTGGTTGGTATATCCCTTAATAGCTTCATCAGAGTTGAAAGTCCAGCATGTCTAAACAAATGCTCACCACCTGATTGGCTAGTTTCGAAGTTAATAAATTTAGTTACTTTTAATATTTGACTCACAAAATAATTAAATATAGTTTTCTGTTAAAAAAAAACTTAATTTTAAAAATTTAGGAATAATGATTTTAACTGCTTAACCAGTTAAGCGCGTTTGACGTGTATACAAGTCAAACCAAATCTCTGTTACGGTGTGTTTGACGTATATACACGTTGTGAAAAATATAAAATTGCCATTAACTATAAAAACTCGTAATTTTAATAAAATACAATAAGAATATTATTTGGCGGGATGTTTCCTTTATCTTACCCATAGAACTGCCAAGTATCTTATACGGAGGGCGTGGAGGGAGTAAGCCAAATGATAAGGGGTTGGTACATGTTTGGTCTCCCCATTAGAGATTGGGAATTACGCACACAAATAGAAGCTCTCAACCCTTGTGCAGAGGTTCAGACCTCAGTACGAGCGTGATTTCATTTTGCACAGAATTCAAAGCTCTTTTCTTCCTTGTAAAAGCTCTTGCGTCTCTAGTTAACTAGACAATGCATATGTGAAGATTTTGAATAATGAGCACAGAATGCTCTGGTAATCTCAAGCCCCAGAAATTGCAGAAAAAGTCGCTTGCAGTGACTATTATGACGTTGTAAACTTTTGGTTGTTTTGCCCTGCGTTCGACGTGTATACACGTCATTGTCTGATTTTAATTCCGCACACTGTGAGGGTTTTTTTAAAATAAAATTCCGCGCTTAACTGGTTAACCCTAGAAACTGCAACTATACTCGGTAATAGGGTACATTGGGATTGGGTCAGATTTTGGATTCAGAAAAAAGAAAAGAAAAAAGAAGAAGGTTTTCACGATTGGTCTGTCTAACGGTGCAGTTGTGGACAACATAAAGCGAAAACGATAAATCGCAGGGTTATTGAGAAGCTTTTGACGTCGTGATGCTGTTAATTAATGAAGAGGTAAAAATGGTCCAGTTACTTTGTTCTAAAATGGATTTGCAAGAATGAATAAAGTGTTTCCTTTACCTTTAGTTGTTATTTGTGCACGACTTTGAATGGTTCCCTTCTGTCCGAAAGGGTGCCAAAAGAGGCTAGTTTGATTTCTCTGTCAATCACATCTACGGGCGATTCACTTGTGAAGGACAAATAGGCCCTCACTAAAAATACAGCATGTACAAACCAGTCTAAACGGAGGAAATGAATAATTATTTAAACATACTAAAATGTAACCATAATTACTAATAACAAGCACTTATAAAGGGAAGAGGTAAGTTCAGTGGTTAGTGAATTGGAGACCCAGGTTCAAGACCAGCATGCCCCTAGGTTTTCCTCGCCCTAGAAATCTCTTGCAGCCCCTAGTACGATGGACAATTTTATAACTGTTCGAGGCATTGAAAAAGTTTCTGGGCTTCAACGACACATCATAATAATATAGAGACAAATTCTTATTGACATATAACGTAATTGGATCAATCAGTCTCGGGTTTGAGTACACTTGGAGCTTTTATTGCCTCACCTTAGAAGCCTCTACCCGACCCAGTATCCTGTAAATGCCGGTGCGTGCGGTTCGGGGACTGGATGCGGTTTTTTTTTAAAAAATATCTTTTTCTACTTACTCTTAATTTACTACATTGTGAGAGAAAGGATAATAAACGTACAGATTTTCGAATTTGAATATTTAACGGAAATATCCCCTTTGAGGTTGTTCCGAAAAAATGTTTTTTTTACGAAATGATCTCTCAGAAAGTTCAAATTCGACTCAATCGGGTTTTGCCCAAAACGGTTAACCAAAATCACACTTAACAAAATCAATTTTTTTCTGTTTTTCTAGATTTTTTCAAAAATGGCTCTTACGAGGGAGGTTCTTTAAACTTAGATTAGAACGTATTAGAACTTAGTACTGTATAATTACTAATTGTATACGCAAAGTATATATAAGTTTCGTTTGAACTGTTTTGAGGCCATTGTGGAAGAGGGGTGGTAGGCTAGAGTTTCATTATTATACAATATTATTATTGTTTTATTTTACTGTCTTGACACCTATACAATAGTGACGTTCAACTATAGAAGTGAAATACTAAAAAATAATGACTCACCGCAAGTAGCAATTTATTAAATAGATTTTTCTGTGATTTTCCTCCCAAGCACTTTTAGGTTTTTACTGAAACTTAGTTGCAAAACTTATAAATCTACAACTTTGATTCAAAAAACTTTCTCGGTAAGTTCGATTAAGGGTATATTTGAGAGAGAGAGAAGGAATAAACATGCTCTTTGTACATTTTTGTGTAATATACGTCCTTTTTGTGTATGTTAAGAAGGTTTTTTTTGGCGTCTATTTTTGCTACAATCAGCGCGTTGGCGCTACAAGTAACAGTGATAACAGTAACAATAAATAACAGAAGTATACGAGTGGAGAAGTTACCCAGTGGTAACACTCCAAAACATTAGGCTATTAGTCGCTCTCTTTACTTAGGAGGTCATTGTCTCTTAAAGCGTCTTTTCGGGTTGTCAGGAAGAGTTCTTGAGGAAAGATTTTTAGCTAGAGGATTTATATGAGATTGTTGAAGTGGAGTTTTCTGTATCTTGTTTTAGCAACTTGTGTGACAAAAGGAATGTTAAGGTCAGTCAGTATAGTCAAGTTGGAGACATAAAATGGAGCGTTTACAATAGTTTGAAGTATTTTAGATTGAAGGGACTGACTCCTTTGGTGATTTGTGGAGAAAATTTTTGAAGAATAGTTAAAGAAACTGTTGCGATAATAATAGTTTTTATTTATTGATTGCGTCGCTTTCAACCATCTATCCAGCGACATCTATGTTATTTATTCCTACAAACATTCCCTAAAATGAATAGAATAATCTAAATTTTAACACTTACGTTACTTGTAAGTGGGAATCAACTACTACAACTAACCTATTACAATTTCATCTTCGTAACCTCACCTAGGCTAGACTTGATCTTTTTGCCTTCATAACATCTTCTTGTATTTTTGGTTGAATCCCATAGCTCTATTCCATACGCCCAGATGGGTTTAAAAATAGAAGTATAAATTAACCTTTTGTTGTCCAGAGAGAGTTTTGATCTTTCGTCTAAAAGTCTTATAAGTAGTCGATAGCGTCTGTTTAGTTCTGTTCTTTTAAGTCTAGTGTGGGGGTTCCAAAAGAAGGGGAAAACTGCTCAACCGGATGTACCCCTCTACTTAATAAATTATTCACTTTTTTGAGTTTATTTAGAAAATAGCTCCTAGCTTCCGGTGAATACAATACATACGAGTACATAAATATTGAAATATTGATTAAAACTTTTACTCAAGTATTTTTTTTTTAATAGAAAATTTAGTTTAAGAATTGTTTTTGTGGAAAGCGTTTAGGGGTGGGCATTCCTCTTGGGTTAAAATAAGTAATAATGTGAAAAATTCTTAGTTTCGTGAAAATATACCTTGTGCTAACATTACTAGGAGATAGTCGAGCGAATGTTCACTTAACTTTTTTTTTAAGCTTCTAGAGAAATAGCACGTGTATTTCCCTAAACGTGCCTAACAAAGAGTGAATTGCAATTGAAGTGCATTGAAGTGAATTACGATTTAGTACCACCAAACCAGTCCTGTTTACTAAGGTAGCGACTATATGCTTAGATAATGGCGAGTTTATAAACAACATTAATAATTCAAATTTTATTTTTAAAATAAAATAATCAATATTTTCTCTAGGGAAGGGATTAGCTATGCGGTTAGCATACTGGACTCCCACGCGGAGGTCCCGGGTTCGAATCCAGCAGCTGACCCTTAGATTTTCTCTTCCTAGGAGCTTCTTACAGCTCACTGTCCGGTGATGGACAATGTTGTCTGTAACGAGAGAACACTGTCCGGAGGCCGGCAGTGCACTGGAAAAAGCTCCGGGCGCTAATAACTCAGCTGTTGATGCGCAAAAAAAAAAAAACAATATTTTCTAACTTTTCCATTTCCGCTTGCATTGGTATCAAACTCATATAATTTACGTAAAAAATAATATTGATTTTGAGGCGAATTATTTATTTTTGTTTAAATAATAAATTCTAGAATTATCTTTAGTTAACTTAAATTTTTTAAAATTTTTTGAGTCAATAGTAAATCTACAAAATAAACAAATTTAAAAAAATGGTAAAGGTTGGTCTACAAATTTGAAACTAAAATTGAAATAATAAACGTTTTTCTGTTGAATATTAAGATCGAATGAGATCTAACAGAAATGTTCTAGAACAGTGATTCCGAAAGTGTGCGCCGCGGCTCCCCGGAGCCATAAATAAAATAAATTAAACACGAATTTTAAATTCTTGTTTGTGAATTTAAAATTCGTGTTTAATTTATTTTCCAACTAACCTAACCGCATGGTGGTTGTCCCGTCTCCATATGGATATTACCGAAACACTTGAAATTAGATATTTTATATTATCCCAAGGGAAATAGTATCTGTTTTTAATTTTCCGCTTTTGAAAAGGAAAGTTTTCCAATTTTTCAAAAAAGTCAAAAATTTAGAAAAAATCTCATGTATATTAAGGGCGCCGCGGAAAAAATCCGACTATTTAGGGAACCACAAACCGAAAAAGATTGGGAACCTCTGCTCCAGAATCTTTCCTAAAAATGAATAAAGTAGAGCTGGTGGAAATAATAGTAACTTGGTTTAATCCAAGATTTTTTAATTATTTTATTTTTTAAATATCACGACTTATATCCAAATTTAGCAAAAAAGAAAAATGAAATATATGCTTATGTAACTATTATTTCAATAATTTGTTTTTAAAAAAATATTTCTGTTGTTGAATTGGTGTAGACTAACTTTAAATATCAATTCGATGAAATGTACGGATTACAAACTAATGTTATTACGCATTTTAAATGTAATATGTTTCAAAATTTGGACTTTGAAGAAAACGCGTTAGAACCATGAGAACCCTAGTATGAAAAGGTCATGGGGGGGAGTTCATCCTAGAATCTTATGCCCTACAAAGGTCGGCTAATGGATTACTACTATAAAATCGAAAAACATATTTCCAAGTAGAATATAACAATTTGATTAGAAAAAGTTTAACTCTAAATTTTATTTCTATTTTCTGTTAGTCGGAGAATTGGGGAAAAAAACATCATTTTCTCAGTGAAAATACACACAGACGAAATTCCCCTTCTGAACAGCTGACGGCCAGCTGGTTACTGTCCATTATCCCCCAACTTTCCACCATTTTACACTTTTAACAGCAAAGAAATTCTGTTAGAGATAAAACCTATCAGAACAGAAAAACAACTTTACAGACTTTACTCTCTAAATTTGGGATCAACTGTGATGGGGATTTCCTCTGAATAACTAACTTTTATACTTAGCAGGATAATTGGTTGAAAATAAAAAGACAAATAGGGTGAGTAAATCTACATAAATAAAATTGTAAAATACATGACTTGCAATAAACATTGTCAATGTCCCAACAAAATATCTAAAAAAATAATGACCGAAACATAAAATATCTACATACATAAAATGTGCAAAAAGAAATATGGCTACTCACTTAGGAGAATAATAAAGATGATCAGCTGAAGAATGTTCACATACATCACCCCTTCCACAATGCGGATCAAACACCAAAATAGGAAAATCAGATAGAAATACAACGATTTAATAATTAAATTCCGGTTATTCTGGAAAAGAAGAAAAGAATACAAATATTTTTAGAAATCATGCTTTTAGTTAAGAAGGGTTGTTTCGAAATTATCATTATTATTTTGAAAACCGGTTGTGTTAGGATACGCTACCATCAAGGACTGTGACAGAAATGGACTGAAACGAACACTTACAATATTAGAGCTTGCAGAAGTAAGGTGCGTGTGGTCAGCAAGCAAATCGGGTTTTTGAAATCTTCATGCAAACTGTAGCTCACCTCAAGTACTATTCAATCTTTATTTTATTTTTTGCAGTGTTGTAGATGATATTCAGAAAGGCAATTTAGATTTACATACGAGCAGCCTAAGATAAGAGATAAGATTCTAATATGGCGGCCCTTAAGGCCTACGCCACTGCGACCCCATTGGATCTATTGTCCTCTAATCTAGAGCTCGCCCACCAGACCCGTCCGTTTAATCAGACTGGAGAGCGACTCTTGGGTAAAGCTCACAGGCCTTGGTTTTTCCTCCCCAAGAAGTAACATCCTTAGCCAGACAAGCCCCTCACACTAACATAACACGTGCAGTGCCGTTTCCTCTTCTTCCTGACAGAAACTACAAAGGCTATCATCTGCCAGACCCATGCGATACATGTGTTTTCTGAGCCTATAGTGGCCTGTTAATAGGCCTACAATTATCCTTGACGGATTAATTCTTCAGTCAGCCTTGGCGAATAGCCCGTTATGAACTCCATCGCCTGTCTCTGCCCTATGGTGACAAGCCTCCACTTCTGAGACCTAGTCTACACCCATAGTTTAATGGCCGCAGTCTTAAGACACTTGGAGACCCCAAATAGGAAACGAAGTGTCCCTCAGAGCCTTCCCTGGCCAATAAATCTGCCGCTTCGTTTCCCTTGTGTCCTGAATGACCAGGCAACCACACTAGAAAAGACCTTATTTTGGTCATTAATTTCCTTCAGGGCACCCAGACAGTCCCATTGATAGCTCGCAGAGCCGCCAGGCTGTCCGAGAAAATCACGACCTTAGAATTAGTTATTCCTCGTCCGACAATCTCGGCAGCACAGAACCTAATTACAGCTAACTCAGCCTGAAAAATGGTAGCCAGTTTTCCTAGGCTAACCGAAAACCTACATTTCGGCTTCACCCCGTACACTCCCGCTCCTACCCCTTCTTCTTTTCTGGAGCCGTCCGTGTACCACATTGAGTTCCCCTTAACTGGAGGACCGCGTCTCCAAGCCTCCCGGTCCCAAATACAGACTTTGAAAGGCTTGTCGAAGCTATATCTGGAAGATCATAACTTCCGAAGGCAGGCCCAAAATAGGGTCGGCCTACAGCTCCTGATACGCTCCAAGTGCAGCCTAGAAGAAAGAGTTACTTTGGATTAGATTTTACTTTTCTTGAAGGCTTCAATTAGGTGTCTTGTTTGAAGTCCATCCTTAAGAGAGTCGTATAAACTTCCTTTATCCTTTGTTCATGTAGATAGATGTATTGTCTAGTTGGGAGATGAATTTGAATCCTTTTCCACTGGTTAAAAGGAAATTACATGTATTTCCGTTTCTTTTCCTCGGGCAAATTTAGCACTGCTGCTAAGTGCACCTCACTAAATTTAAGGCCGCCAATTCTTCTGTTTTAGATCTCCTGAATTCTGATAATTGGGAGGCTAAATGTCTGCTTTACGAGTCAATAGCAGAGAGTGTGTTGCTAAATTGTTCGGATATTTGGGGCTACCCACACTCCGACGATTTGGAACGTGCGCAGATGGCTTTTTATAAAGCAGTTTTGAGGCTACCTCCATAAACCCCAAGTGCGTTCATCAGACTGGAAATAGGTTGGAGACAAATAAAGCTTGAAGTCCTCAAACGTATGCTAAGTTGGTATGGCACCCTCCTGAATATGGCGGTGATAGGTTACCAGTAAAATGTTTACTGAGATTAATCCAAATTGAAAAAAAAAATTCGTCCTGCCATTTAAGTAGTTCTCAGTTTTTTTTATGACCCCATCTGCTTCAGATTAAAGCACACAGAAGCAGTCATTTGCTATTGAGATTGTTATATGTGCAAAGTTGCCACCTTGTAAATAAATGGTCAATATCTGAGTGGTTCAGCGTTAGTAGCACTTTAAACTGGTAATATATTAGGCGAAATAGGAAACACTTTGAGAATAAAGTAGCAGCCTCATCCATGTTAGTTGTTGGTGGTTGTTCTAAGAAGGCAGGGGTCCCAATGTCCATATTTTTGCATAGACAAAGCTGTAAATAAACATCTAAATTAGATCTAATCTAATATCTAATTAAAAACTAAATTTTGTTTACCGAATATATGCCCATGTTCATTAATCCTGACATAAACACCACCAAGGTGTGGTATGCAGTCGTCAAGAATATTCTTACTGATGCTGAAACAAGATGGGTATGTTGTTCGCTTGTGAAATCTGACATTATTTTAAACTAAAATTAAGCCTGGCATCTCTTATAAGATAGATTCATCAGATCTGAAGTTTTGTTGGATGGAAGTTTGCAGAGATCTAAAATTGTCTCAATTTTGGTGAAGAGAGATTTAAAAATGGTATTGATACTAACAATGCATAGTTTTGGTGAATAGCCATCAATCGTCCTAGAGTGGTTCCGTACACTTATCAGACAATAAAAGCTCATAGGTGGCCTCTGTAAGAAGAGTATCCATCCATTCCAGGTTGTTTAATTAGTTTTTATAGGCTATAGACTATAGTCTTGAGTGCAAGGCTTTGGGTTTTACTTTTCTGAAGAGGAAAGATAGCCATTATATCCTGCTCAGTGAGTTGTGGGTTTTATTCCTTCTCCATCCGATAAAGCTCTTTCTGCCAATCATGTGCTATTGGTTGCATTATTTCCTCCGCCTGCGGTGGAGATCTTCGATATTTCTTTGATTAATTTTATAGCAAGTTTGAAGGATGCCTACTTTTTCTATATCTAAGACCTGCTTTTTCTGTTTTCATTCTTGCTATTTAGGGCATCTATCAATGCAGATTAATCCACATTTTGCTGTGCAAAAAGCGGTCAGTTCATAGGGGGTTCCAACGAAACGCAGATAAATACTTACTAGCGTCGCCTTCGCTTCGAAGACTAGCTTCCTTACTCAGGCATTTTGGATAAAAAAGTACCAAGCGTTTAGGACTATCTGCTGGACTCCCTCGCTCCCATCTGACTCAGGAAGCAACAGCATTATCAACCAGAAATTCTGTGCTGTTTTAGGAGATAGGTTAGAGTGAGGCAAATAAGAAAGAAGTGTAAAGGTTGAGATCACTTTTCTAATAAAACTTGTAAGAATTTTTTCAGTAAGCTACTGATTTTCTGACTTACGGGCGGGAACGTTTGCACCAAGGAGCTTAATTTCTATAAGAGCATAAGCAATCATCATAATCGGATATACAATCTGAAACATATTTTTGGTTAAGTTTAATATTAAATTAAAAAATAAATAGTAAAGGAGAAATATTTATATTTTGTTTTTTTGTAATCTAGAGTTCCTGGTCACAATAAAGCCCATGAAAGGCTTTTACAACAAACCGAAAATTTGAAATGCAACTACGTAATTAGTTTACGATGATTTTTTTTTTTTTGCTCAGATTAATAGAGTATAATAGCGCTAAATTTGAATTTAGGTCCTAATAAGATATCTCCAAGTGTACTAAATTTAATGAAAAATAAAATTTTCAGCTTAATTAGTGCTGGGCACCTTCAACAGAGGCGCACTCTTTTTGCAACTTATTCACATCCTCCGGAAGTTTTTGACTTATCTTGAGTTTCAGTACTTATTGTTTACAAAAAAAAAAAAGAAAAGAAAAAGCTATATAGATGAATTGTATTTACGAGAGTCCTTTCATATTTCATATTAGGGTGTTAAGCATTTATTCGAAGTCCACTCTCATTAAATATTGCGGTCCTTGTAAGGGAGTGTACTGAAAGTGTATTTCATGTAAGAAATAAACTCCTTGCTTGACCTTGTACACTAAAGTTTTGCGTTTCTACCTCATTCATGTAAAATGTAATTTTGTTCTTTACATCTTCACGATTATGAATTGTATTTAGTGGCAGATGGTCCTGGAAAGTCTGGAGGTTGCAGACTAAAATTAGTTTTTACCCGTTTTACACCGAAATTAACTTTTTATTAGATACGCATAGATGCAATATTGTAACGGAAAACTTAAGCAGTTACGGTTATTAGCTAACAAAACATTTGTTTCTTTCGAATCTTCTTTTTTTCGTAGTAAATTTCTGATAAAAATAGCATATTTTTAAGATGATATTTTGTTTCGATATAAATCATTGTAATGAGGAATCATTTCTTTTGAGATAAGACTTTAAAAGGCTTTCAACAAATAAAAGTAACAAAAATAAATATTGGATGTAGGTAAGTAATCTTCGCTGTGTTTGCTTAAATTCTTAGCTGGGTTCCAAAATCACTTGGGATGCAAGAAGTGACAATAGAGTGCACTGAGTAAAAATATAACTTTACCTTAACCGAATCATATTTCTGTGACTGTTTGTTTAGCCTAAAACAAGTTATCTACATATTCCAGACAGATATAACTATTTTATTAAACATAAATTAAAAAATCAGCAAACAAATATTTTGAGCACAATCTTCAATCCTTTCTTTAAACAATCACAACTTGCTATCTAAACTTAAAACCAAACCTCAATTCAGTTACTTCTTTCTACGCAGACGGTTCTAAAAATAAGAATGGTGTTGGGTGTTCCATCTATGATTCCCAATCTGACACCTGTTTCCAATTTAAAGCTCATAACTTACATTCAATATTTACAGCCGAACTCACAGCCATTAATAAACGCCTAGCCCACATCTGGTTAGCGAATATTCAGCACTCTGTCATTATGATCGACAGTATGAGCGCTCTACAAAAATTAAAACGATCCTGAAGTGACACATTCTTTTTGATCCTAGACACGTCAATTCTCCTATATAAGGTAAATTCTAACGGTAGAATATTGTATCTGCTTAGTACGGGTAGGAGCATACTGCGGATTGGGTGGCAATGAGAAGGCCGATATCGGCGCTAAACTGGCCACCCGTCTCCAAGAAACACCTACAGAGCTACTAACTGCCGCATATCTAAAGAACTTTCAAAAACAAATCTGTTACAGAAAATGGTCTGACATTTACTCATCCTCTAAAACAGTTAAAGGAAAATTCTACTCCTTAATACAACCTTCCGTACCAGTTAAACCATGGTTCGCAGTATTTACGGAAAACAGAGGATTTTACTGCACCATGAGCAGACTGAGATTCAATCACAACTATTCTCCTCATCATCATTTGGCACGTATTGGTATAGAAATAAATCCCATATGCTCCTGTGACAGGGAATCAACAGCCGAAGCCAATCTTGGCCTTTAGCAAAAACAAGAACGGTAGGGATCAGCTGTGGAGGGCCATATTACAGATGAACGGCCCACTTCCGGCTAACTTAAACACTATACTTACCCAAACATTTACCAGTAAAGAAAATTAAAATATAACTCTGACACAACCATACGGACAGTGACTTTAAAACCATACATACTAATAGACAAACCACCGACTACATAAAAACAGTCCTCTGTGAGATGGCCAATGCGAAATCATCATAAGGCCATCAAGAAAGAAGAAGAAGAAGGAAAATCTTCAATCCAAATTTGGAATAAAGTTCAGACCAGTTTAACCCAAGTAAAATAATGATAATCCAAACGTTATGCATTTTATTTCATCTTAACCAATTTTGGAGGAATTATTAAAAAATTCATAAAGCGAATTGCAACGAAATATTGCGAGGATGGTTGCAACAGTAATGTGCACCAAAAAATTTGAAAATTTATGAATAAAAGTCATGGCGTCAGTAGTCTCGAAGTGATTCAAATTTAGGCATTAAAATTTAGCTTTGCAACCATGCAAGCTAAGCACGAGCCGCCACTGGCTGAATATAATCTTGGCGTATTTAGCTCCATTCGCTTCTTTCATTTCTTCTGCTAATTCTTGGATATCTCTTAGTAACTCATTTTCAGCAACTTCTTTCTCAAAATCTAATAGATCTGAGTTGTTGCAAAAAAATTATAGTCATAAAGGAGGGTTTGCCCTTTATTTTAAAGAAAATTTGGGAATTTTATCTTTTATAGAAAAAGAGAAAAAAAATTGTCAAAGTTGGGTGTTTTTCAACGTTAGGCTTTTTCGTGCAGTTTTTGACGATCAACCCTTATACAACTGTCCTACCGGACAGTTTTAATTTCTTCTGCTAATTCTTGGATATCTCTTAGTAATAACACTTCCTTCCTTTGTTAGACCCCATTAGTCATTATCCATGTTGAGCAATCTCTGTAATCGTATCGAGAAGGAGCAAAACAACCTTTAGAAAAGCAAAGTGGGCGTGCAATACTCTAGGATTCCTGAATGTAAATGTCAAGTTTACTAAACACAGCCTAAAGTAGTCAATGATTTGATGAAACTTATTGTATGGCTAGCGCACAGGAAATTAGTACTTACCAAGCCAGCGTAACCAATTAGTAAGCAAGCAGTTCTTAAAGTTAAACAATAATATCTCGCTTTTAGGTTGTCGTCCATTAATAATCTCTAAAATTAAACATACAATGAACAATGAGTAGGGTATTTGCGAAGAATGCTCAGGTTTTGTTATTTCTAAGTTTATTTTGTTTAATTAAAAAAAATACAAAAAATAGATACAATTTCGCGCTTAATAAATCCTCAGATTATTCAAAAGTTGCATAATTAGATACAGACCATACAAGAACCCAACTTCTGGAATCGTTTTTCTGGGTTAAAAACAAGCCTGAAAGTGGGCGGAAACACTTCGTTAATGGAAAATCCAGATGTTTTCCCTACCATTTCACATTTTTCTTATTAAAAAAAAAATCAGTTCTATCTAGTACATACACTTCAATAATCTTTGCAGAAGTAAGAACTCTGAACCTAACCAGGTCAAATAAGAAAAGTAAATCTGTTGTACATCTAAACTCATAATACTAGCACTGACTACTATACTCTAACTAACCTATTTTCTTCGAAAACCGTAAATTTTGAATCATACATAATTCTAATTCATAATGATACAGTTTTTAAAAACGTAATTACACTGAGATTTTCTTTCAAAAATCCCTCTTCGATTTGTATTTACATACGCACTAATTTTTTGGACTATTTGTTATTTTATTTAATTTATTATTTATTTGGATTGGGATCAGAGTCATTTCGATTAGGGTACATTTTACAATGTGGATAATATTAGTGAGAATAAAAGATGTTTCAAAATTTGATTTTAGGAAATAGTACCTCTATTAGATCCTACAGAATTGAAAACTCTGTACGATTACTGGCCTTTTCTCTTACTCAAGAAAAAATGAAGACGGTAGGGCGTTCCTGTGGCATCTTACTGCTCGCTATCTGGCGACGAACAGTGTTGTCACCGGAGAACAATGTATAGAGGTAGCATTCAGGCAGCTCTAGAAACTACGATTCTTTAACATTTATTGCTATTTTTGTACACATACTTTTAGTCCAAATACTTGAATCCTGTGGGCATTTCCGGTTATATTTGAAATTACGGTATTAGCTATTTGCCCTTAATGTTTTATTTAATTAACTTTTTTCCCTCAAATTACCATAGATTTAAAGATGCTTACATATGCTAATTACTTATTTAATTATATTTGTTTCTACAATAAATTCTGTTAACAATCTGATTACATGGCGTCCAAATATTTCAGTAAAAAACTACTATTGAAAAACTCGGTTCCTGTCACTTTTGCAAATCTAAGTGCAAGTAGTAATTGCTATTTCTAAAATATGTTTCGCTTGTTATTCTAATTTTTAAGCTATTTTAGAGAAGTCACAAGCCTCCTTTTATTGATTTTACTTTTGGGAAAATATTAGAATTGTCGAAATGGAATCATTGAAACTCAGAATACCTTTTTGGTTACTGAACTTTTCAACTATCTTCTTAATAATTTCCAGAGACTTGCATAATCTAGGTTTCCAATTTTCCCTTCATAAGTTTTAAAATCATCTGTTTAAGGTTTTCTCTGAAACTGTAAGTAATTGCGATTGAAAGAGCAACTGTAATTGTTATTGTTCTTTTATTTCAGTTAAATATTGTAGTGAAAATGGTTTCATATTTCTTTTTATCACGTGCACTAAGTGCGCATATTGCATTTATTTAAATCTTCTGATATTTTTAGTTGATTTCTGATCTATATTTATCATTTATTAACTTATTGGCAGAATTTATCTAAATAGTTTTATCTTAATTATAAATAATAAGGTATGTCCCTATGGTATAGAAATACGACAATTTAATCGTACAATTTAATTTCATATTATAAGTTGTAATCATTGTAATTTTCAGCTAAAAAAAATAGATACATTGTATATTTATTACTTATAAAGACAGTTTGACAAAACATTATTTGACCATGGTTCATGGTTTAGACAATACAGAAAATAAAACACAGAAATAAACTATACAAGTTCATATATTTACATTATCTAATTAAATAAAACTACAGTTTAACATTTAATAGAGTATAAGTCAACAAATTCACTGCCAAGTTATCGGCAATCAAGTAATCGTGGTCTAAAACCAGAAAATTTGCATTAAATTGCGTTTTAAGGCAGCTTTGGTGAAGAAATAGGATGCCTTTTAATTGTTCAGGTTTACAAAAATTTAATTGAATTTACAGTCTGACATTGAAATGTCAGCTAGAGTTAGATGCGTTTCACACATGTCAGACAGAATCTTGAAAATCGTATCTGGCTAGTATCGTGTGTTTCACAACCAAATGTTTAAATTAAATAAGTCCTTATCTCGCCAGATAGATAAGTGGTAAAAATAGTTTTTAATGTGATATAGTATAAAACTTAAAATACAATAACGATTTAGAAAATTTCAATGTAAAAAATATTTTTGGTAAATTATTGTAACATTGTTCTCGAATTTAGTAAAATTATTGTACTTACTCCCCATTCTAGTAAACCTAAAAGAGAACCGTTTATTCTGTATGTCCACAGAAGCATACATACAATTATTAAACATAAGATGTACAAGTACAAAAGAAATATAAAATGAAATATACATTACATACAATATAGATCAATAAAATGTAAGACAATATAAAATAAAATACGTACGATAGATACAATAAAATAGATACAAGTAGTTACAGAAAATAGATACAGTAAAATATATAGTAACATACTACAATATATACACTAAACATACAAATAATATACATTACTATTTTTTTTTTTTTTTTTTTTTTCAAAAAGTTAACATAATTACACGGACAAATATACAAAAGCGAAATTCCTAGGATTGATGGTTAATAATTTTGCGGTGGAATACTGCGAATGAATTTCTTAAAAACCTCGTAGCAGTCTCTGCTTACTAAAGTACTGCGTTCGGCTGGCCATCTACCTCCTTCTAGAAATATCTTCCTAATGATTGTACTGTAATACAGATTTATGTTGAAATTTTCGTTTTCAGTGACAGCTACAGTATTATTATGCAAATAATTCAAGAATGAGCTGCGTTTTTATTGCATTGCATTGTACAACAGATACTACGTCCATTCTTTAAGCTCACTCAAATAGCCCGCTTTTTCGAAAATAATATAGGAACTTCTGTCCCAGGATATTGCATTCTAACAAATTCTTTTTCTCTTGGAAAGCTGAAAGTGTATTTTCTTCAGATCTATGTTGGAAAAGCGCTGCTCATTCCGAAATCTATTCACTCCTCTATCCATTTGCACACCTGCATAAGATATATTTTATATTCATACAAGAGAATGTATCATGTTCATTTTTGAATGTTTGCTCTTTGTTCCTTTATTGCTGCACCTTTTTTTGATTTTTACTCTCTCTTACCCTTGTGAGAGTAAGTATGGCGATGAAGCAGATTTTTAATTTTGAGTTTCATTGGAAAGTATATATTATATACAGGGTGACCAAACTTATATGCTCCACCCACTTTTTTTTTTTAACGGCGGGAAATTTCGAAAAAATAAAAAACACGTATTTAATCATTTTTGGTCTAGTTTATTTTCCGTGATTGGCCCATTTTTTGAAACCCCTGTATCTCGAGATACAGCATCCAACTTTTGTTTTTCAAATGGAACGTTATATTTTTTGTTGCATATTTTTATAGTATTTGAGCTCCTAAAAAAAACAAAAAAAAATTTTTTGAAATCGGTTAGGTTTTTCAAAAGTTATGATAATTTAAAATATGAAAAACAAATTTCAGTTTATTGTCAAAATTACGTTATTTTTTTTAAAGAATCTGTTCAAACTGGGCACAATTAACGGATAGGCAAGCCAAAACTCTGGACTCCCACGCTTTGCTTATAACAGCACTTATGGTGGGCCAATTAGTTGATTTCCTAAAACTCCTCACCAAACGTTTGTAGAAAAAACAACCTGAACGTCGAATAACCCTAGCCTGCCTAGATCTTGGTCTTCGCCACCATAAGTGCTGTTATAAGCAAAGCGTGGGAGTCCAGAGTTTTGGCTTGCCTATCCGTTAATTGTGCCCAGTTTGAACAGATTCTTTAAAAAAAATAACGTAATTTTGACAATAAACTGAAATTTGTTTTTCATATTTTAAATTATCATAACTTTTGAAAAACCTAACCGATTTCAAAAAATTTTTTTTTGTTTTTTTTAGGAGCTCAAATACTATAAAAATATGCAACAAAAAATATAACGTTCCATTTGAAAAACAAAAGTTGGATGCTGTATCTCGAGATACAGGGGTTTCAAAAAATGGGCCAATCACGGAAAATAAAATAGACCAAAAATGATTAAATACGTGTTTTTTATTTTTTCGAAATTTCCCGCCGTTAAAAAAAAAAGTGGGTGGAGCATATAAGTTTGGTCACCCTGTATATAATAATATATTCTTTCCAATGAAACTCAAAATTAAAAATCTGCTTCATCGCCATACTTACTCTCACAAGGGTAAGAGAGAGAGGTTGCCAAAATTCCTGGTTGACCGAAATTTCTTTACCTGTATTTAAATGAATGGATTTTTGTACTTTTTTTGAAGTTTTCTCGAAAATGGGCTTCAATGCTTTTCTTTGCATTTAGATTATAATTATGTACATGTAGATCAATATCTTATATGTCAATAGTATTCCTACCAGAACTTTATTTAAGGTACTCTGAGGTTAGATGTAGGTTTCTTTTAGATTTGCTATAGTGAGCGACTTGTACATCCAGGGACATTTGGGCCATTGACAATATATAAAATATAAAAGTAAATCAGATTTTTTTTATTTTATGTAAGGCGTGTCAACATCTGAGGTCATTGGCGCTCTTATCTTTTTTCAGTGCACTTCCGGCATCCGGTCAGTGTTCTTTCGTCACAGGTAACATTGTCTATTACCGAACAGTGTGCCGCGATCTCCACGTTGGCATCCAGTATTCGCAAACCACTCAGCTAATCCCTTCCCTAATAAGAGGTATTTTAAAACATTAGGTGGAAGATGCAATCAAATCACTATTTTATAGGAAGTTCAATCAGCCAATCAGAACCTGGGCCTTTCATAACGGTAATATCCACAGCTACGCCTCTCCTTTTAGATTGCGATAGCTTCCAGTTGAAAGATGTAATCATTGTAGTTTATAAATCGATATAATTCTAAAAGAAAAAACTATACAAAGGTAAGTGAACAAAAAAATTAGTTTTTTAAACAATATGTGGAAAATAGCTCCAAATAATATTTTTTGCATAACTTAGCTTCCATTAGCACCCACACAGGTTCATTAAGATCATTTGATACTTTGGCTGGAAAAATTGTTTTTCGAAACTCCTTTTGAATGTTTTTCACAAGCCTCTGAAGAAGGAGAGCACACAAGAAAGAGAGATTATGTTAGAGTATCGACAATGGTGATTTATTTCACAAGGATCTTGTGGTCATTTCTTCTATTGACTCTTCTTTTATACCCAAATGTAAAAATCTATTAATAGAACTAGAAGAATTCATTCAATTTTAGTAATAAATGAATAATGAATACAAAATATTTGATCAGTTTGTTTACCAAGAATTCATCCTCAATATCAAGCTAGTTGCCCAGATTGTAGGGCCACATTGTACCAAAATGATCTCAGATAATTTCTGGAGAATTTGGATTCTTGAGTTGTATTGCTAACGGCCGTTTAGAATCAGTCAGAAGAAATTTTAATAATAACTAAAACCAGAACTTTTAAGTAACTTAATTTTTTTGGCTATTAAAGTTTCCATGTAATAAAGACTTGCATGCAGATTGCTGCGAAATAACTATCTACATTCCCTCTCAGAATGTGAGAGGATATATATGTATATCAGGCGCACGGTTATGTTTCAAGGGGTGTGACTTTGAGTGTAGAAACTCATTTAGAGAAGCTGAGAGTTGGTTTTACCCTCCGGGATATCGTACATCGTCTAAGTGAAGCAATGCGTAAAGTAAGGGACAGACAATTATGCGATAAAGGACTCCACGTGGACAAAACTGACTTAACTTTGAATTTACTTGGCAAGTTACATCAGATTATATTTGGTTAGAAAATAGAATTGTTAACACTCAAGTTGTGTAATACTCACGATTTTCTCTTTCCAATATTCTCAAAGTTTATTCAAACAACAAATTTTTACGGAAATGTAGTTGACTTGATGTTGGTTCTCGATAAACAATTGAAGCTGGTGTGATTGCAGAGAACCGCACCAAAAAGTCCTGTAATTTTTTTTTTTTTTTGCGATTCTTTTCATGAAAAAATCTAAAGATCTTTGATTAAGGTAAATTACCGTGAGACGGAATAGGAATGCTAAAATGAAATCGCTCTGCAGTTGGTGACAATTCCGAGTAAGCGATTTTTTCGAATTCAGCATTTTAGCCACCCATTTAAATCCTCTTTATGATAACTTTTGAGTACCATATGTTCTATTAAAAAGGAGTTTGAGATGGAACGGTAACCATTCCTCTATCCTCGTGTGTTCAAAAAGCCAGAACCACCATTTAATTGGAACATAGTACAAGTTAAAAAAAACTACCCTGAAAACTAACAAAGTTAGATTCACCCACTAATTGCTGCCATAGATGTTCAGAGGTGGCGAGGGAAGGATGGAAGACTGTAGTGGCTGAGGCTCAGGCCCTTCAAAGGCTATGATATTCTGAAAGTAAGTGTAATTATAGATGTCAGACGGAAGACTGTAGGGGCTGAGGCTCAGGCCTTTTAAGGGCTGTGGTAGTCTGACAGTAACAGTAAGTAATTATGTATAGATGTTCAGAGGGGAAGGATGTTCAGAAGAGGCTGATGCTAAGGTCTTTCAAGGGTTGTGACAGTCTGAATAGTAAGAGTTATTATAGATGTTCAGGGGTGGTGAGGGAAGGTTGGAAGACTGTAGGGACTGAGGCTCAGGCCCTTCAAAGGCTATGATAGTCTGAAATAAGTGTAAGTATAGATGTACAGACGGTAGCGAGGGAAGGATGGAAGACTGTAGGGGCTGAGGCTCAGGCCTTTTAAGGGCTGTGGTAGTCTGACAGTAACAGTAAGTAATTATGTATAGATGTTCAGAGGGGAAGGATGTTCAGAAGAGGCTGAGGCTGAGGACCTTCAAAGGCTGTGACAATAAGAGTAAGTATAGATGTACAGAATAGATTTAAATGATTACCAGTTTATGAACATGTTGAAATCGAATCGTTATTGCAAAGTTTTTCTATTGGCCTTAAATTTTTAGAAAAAGGATAAAAGGTGCCCCACTAGTTGTCCATTAAAAAGTAAATACCAAAATAAACTCCTATTTCATGGGCGATTACAATAAGCCTATTGTATGTGGGCACAAAAGGAATTTGTGTTATAGGCTAACGGCCATCCGTTTTTTCCTTTCCCTTGCTATCTCCAACATTTCTCTTTTGATTCCCTAAAGAATACATCCTACATACACACACATACATATGTATATATATATATATATATATATATATATATATATATATATATATATAAAATGTACGCTCCATTGCTTCATATGAATCTCTGGGATCCATTTCATTTTTCACGAGTACGCTCAATTAACTGTATGTAGCAGCCTATGCTTGCCATGTAATATATGAGCGTTTTTTTTCAAATGCTGACCTAGATTTTCATTTGTGTTTGCTTTTATCTTGCTCCTCGCTCGTCTGCAACTGTGCAAGGTCATTAAAAGTAATAAATTAATACATTTTGTATCATCACGTTTGTATTGTTTAATACAGACAGTTTAGGTTGGTAGTAAAGTTTTTATTTAAATAAAAAACTAATAACTTTAAAAGTAATTGCAAAAAAAAAAAAATTATATTTTTCGTTTAAATTGCAGCAGTGCAAATGGACATGGTCGTTCATAAATTGCGTCGGAAATCATGGTCTTCGGAAGATTCGTGCCAGGATTGGCTAATGTATTCACAGTGCGCAATGTCAGTTGTAGCAATGCAGATGTTTGTTCAATAAATAAATAATGATCCGGGTATTGCACTCCCATGACTTGCACTTACTGCCATTCTCAACGTTCTAGCTCACAAATTTTCTTAAAACTCCAAAAATTTGGGTGCAATGAAATTCTTACAAACACTATACAGTTTGTAAGTAAACATTAAAGTAAAATGTAACCTTACAGGGTAGCCCTAAACCAAGTCTCTCCAGGAGCATGGCTCTAAAACGAGTTTTTTAAAAAGTAAAAATAATAGAAATAAACTTAATTAATTTGTGTATATGAAATATTCACATGGAGTAATCAAGAAATCCTAGGAGCAATTTTCGTTGAAAATCCAATTAGTAAAGAGGTTCTTCTGGTAAAAGAATTTTCTTTAAATTCAATTTTAACCTCAAAATTTACTCCCTTTAACACTAACAATAAAATAACACCTTAGAGGGAATTTACCCAACCCGTCACCCAGTATCCTGAATCAAATTTCCTGAATGCTATTAATAAAAATTATAGATCCACATCGGAGCAGTTTTCAAGAAAATCTATATGAAAAAAAAAGTCTGTGATGGGAAATGGGAAAAAAGGAGTCTGTGACTCGCAGCAGAACGGTTTTGACCAAAACTTACACACACGAACTAATTTGTAAAAACCAAATTGAAAACATAATTGGGTGAAAGTACAGAATCGTAAATCAGCACATATTCAATCACTTCTCTTAGTATTGTAGAGTGAGAAAAATTAAAAATACCTTTTCAAATGTATTTATCTAGGATACAAAATTGAATACAAGTTGCATTGGGAGCGAAATATCCTTCTCAACTCCACTTGATTAAATTTTTTAATTTTCTCTCAAAAAAACAATTAGTTTTGCTTTTTATTGAAATAAAAAACTTGTTTTTAATTTATTGTGAACTTAAACATAAAGTTTTTTTGCAAAATAATCGTAAATTTTCAACAATTATTTGCGACAAATTCGTATTATCTATTCTCAAGATACAGGTGCGACGGTAGCCGAGCGGTTTGAAGCGAGACCTATTAGCGAAAGTACGAGTATGTTTGCTAGTCGGCTCTGTCCACGACACCTGATTGGTAGTTGGACGTAAAGCCCGCCTGAAAAAAAAAAAAAAACAGGCATTGCTTAACTTACTTTACTGTTTCTTATTCAACAGATATCGTTACAAATTAAAAAAAAAAAATTATGAAGTTTTTTCGACCAAGACCTTGAGAATGAGGGATTTATCACTCACTTCCTCTACTTTTTGCAAGAGACGAACGCTCGAGTGTCGAGTGTTGCACTTTATCAGCAGGTTACCTTGACTTGATTCGCAGTTTTTAAGTTCTTAACTCTCCTATTCACTCGCACATACATGTGCATATCACTCAAATCTCGCATATAAATAGTACATCCTGTACGTAATGCTAATTTAGATCATCACTTCCGGATTTATCATTGTCTACGGAAAGGATTAAGCCCTACGATTTCAAAAGTTTCTTTAGGCCGTTATCAGACCTAGTTACTCCTTAAGTAATCTTTATATTTTGTCTTTTCAAACGAATTGTGGATTCTATATCAATTCTTATCAAAAATAGTTAAAGGTATTTTTTTTATTGATAAAATCAATGAATTTTGGTTTATAAAAGATGTTGAGCAGATACTTCTTAAAATGATGGTTTAAAACATAATAATAAAGAATAGTAAAGTTAACTAATTTTATTGTGGTGGACGGAAGCAACCAGCACTAATTTACTATTAATTTCTCATATTAACTATTAAATAGAACCCAAGGCCTAGACTGGGAATCGAACCTAGTACCACAATACTTCTTGGCATGGCGCGGGGCTCGTCTTTAACCGCTCGGCTAACGTGACACCAATAAAATTTTAATACAAATATTTTTCTATTATTATTATTATTATTATTATTAAATATTTAATATACTGGTAGAGAACTAATTGCAGTATCAGAATCTTGGTGTTGGAAAGATTAGCAACGTGTAGCGGATAGGGTCTTCAAAATGTATTGAAAGCAAAAATAATACATAAGCTAAATACTACAAATGAATAAATAAAATACAAATTGTCTAATATGATTAATAGTATAATAATAAATAGAATGAAAATAAAAGTGGATGATGGCATGAAGCACGAATATAAGTAATAAATCATTTTGACTACAGGTTGTAATCAAAAGCGAATTGATGATTTATATGTGAGTGGTGGACAAAGGATTTCCACATGAAAGGGCTGTACCTAGTAGTGAAGTAAAACGGGCGGGTGTGAAGTTCATTCGAGTTAATGACTCAGTAGAAATTGTCATAACAACCCTTTTGTCGCCATAGAAATGGGGATTAATCCAATAGATTGTTTTAAAATCCATCTTATTTCCCATTTTATATTGTTCACAAATTAACTATTACAATAATATTGAATTCGGTGAATTAAGTATATATTATATTGAAAACTCTCACGACGTTTTCTTATCGTTATTCAGTTATAAAATCAATTATCAAAATCATTACGAAATCGTGATTTAATTTCAAAATCATTACAAAATCGTGATTTAATTTCAAAATCATTACAAAATCGTGATTTAATTTCAAAATCATTACAAAATCGTGATTTAATTTCAAAATCATTACAAAATCGTGATTTAATTTCAAAATCATTACAAAATCGTGATTTTATTTCAAAATCATTACAAAATCGTGATTTAATTTTTTTCAAATCTATAATTTTTACTAAAAATATAGCGCCAACATTAAATCTTCTAAACATAAACCTTCAGAGTAAAAAGTTAAGTAAAAGTGTTGATTAAACGACTCAACGTAATTGCAAGTTCTCTAGTTCATTACGTCCATACTTCAGCTCGTAATTTTAGCCGTTACAAAACAAACTTACTTAGTAAAAAAGTTTGCTGAGGCCTATATGGAGGTAAGTACTGAAAGCTGTGGGATCCCGTGAAGCACTCCAATCTTTACCGAATCTAGTCCTTACAATCTAAAAATCTTTCGAAAAGACAACTCTCTTTACTATGTCTCCATTAAAACTCTACCTAATGGTCTATCCACTCCCTTCGTGTCTGATCTGATAAAATTCCTCTATCAAAGATTTCACAACTGCTTATCCTATCACAATCTCCAGCTTTCAAACCCAACCTCATCTTATACTCCTGTTAATTCTAACTGAGCATCTTCTTCAAATGTCACCCATATCATTTTACTTGAGTGTGATCCTATTTTTCCCTTCAGCCATATGAACTGATCTCTCTTATTACTGTTAGGGATTTCTAAGTGCTTTAACATTCACACTTAAAATTGCAATATTTAATATTTATTCTTTGATTAATAACATAATCTTGAATTCTAATACACCTTTGTAACATGTAAAAGCAGAAAGGACACTATTAGAGACTAATATTTCTCAATAAACCGCCAGCGATTCAATTGCAACGCATGATGCCTCTGGAATAGATTAGGCTTACTGACAAGAGTGGTAGTCTAATCCTTGAAATTAATTTATTTGCATTATCACTATCCCCATTTGGTAAAGCGTATCGCTAATGTAAATGTCAGAGAAGAGATTCTAAATATATGGACGCGGTTTTTGTATGTGATTTTGTTTTATGTAACTACTCGTATAACCTATATATTTTCCAGTTGGTTTATCCAGCGCACATTTTTACCATACAGTAGAGCACAACATGGTAAGTTGTGTTTGCGAAGTTTTTGAGAACAGTTATACGAAGCAAGTGGTACGGATAATTTCTAGTACTTTCTGTTGAATAAACAGGAAACAGATGGCTGTTCGGATTGTGTCAAAAAGTAGTAGAGCTATTCTCAGACTCACGCGCACATTCTGTGGCTGTTATCGCCACCAAAAAATACCACGTGCTTGGCCCACTTTTACGACCTACCAGCCAAAATAGTACCATTAGATTCTAATTTTATCTTAATCTCATTAAAAAAAACCTTCCTGTAATAATGTAATACAATAGCTATTAAATATTTTTTTGTTACTTATCTGCAACCTTAATAAGATAGATGGATTTGATTTGATTAGGTACGATAGATAGAATAGAGATAGATAGAATAGAGATAGCTAGAATAGAGATAGCTAGAATAGAGATAGATAGAATAGAGATAGATAGAATAGAGATAGATAGAATAGAGATAGATAGAATAGAGATAGATAGAATAGAGATAGATAGAATAGAGATAGATAGAATAGAGATAGATAGAATAGAGATAGATAGAATAGAGATAGATAGAATAGAGATAGATAGAATAGAGATAGATAGAATAGAGATAGATAGAATAGAGATAGATAGAATAGAGATAGATAGAATAGAGATAGATAGAATAGAGATAGATAGAATAGAGATAGATAGAATAGAGATAGATAGAATAGAGATAGATAGAATAGAGATAGATAGAATAGAGATAGATAGAATAGAGATAGATAGAATAGAGATAGATGGAATAGAGATCTGTATTCTGTATTCACACGAATTTGCAGATTGTACAATATTTGTTTTTTGATGGAGTGCAGCTTAAGGATTCAGCATTTAACTTCCAACTATTTAAAATAATTAATACGTATTTTTTTTTATAATAGTTAAGCTCTGCTCGCGTGGGAATCAAATACGCTAACCACTTGGCTAATCCCAACCCTGTTATTTTTTTTTTTTAAATATTCTCAAAATCGGCATAAACAATTTTCTATAAACTCGATGCACTTATGTGGATCTTCTACTTTTATTAGTAATTAGTAATTGGTGATTAGGCAATCTGGCCTTAAATTTCCAAATCGACAGGAAATAGGCTGATCGGAAGTGCCATTGAACCGAATAGATATTCTAGCATTCTTGATACTTTCTCAAAAACGACTCCTACAGTTTTATTGAATCATTGTAAGGTTGCTTACATATGGTCAACTTCTATTTGTAACATTTTTCCGGGCTAATTTGCTTAAAGGCGTCTATGAGGAAGATTTGTTCTAAAGAGGTATTTTTGTATAAACTACAATCCAATCTCTTGTGTGCTATTAAAGATGGTTAAATTTGTCTCTAAAATACTGCAACCTGAAGTAAGTTCACTTTTTGAAATTCTCTCCGAAATACGAGCTCATAGAATTGCTAAACTTGTACTAATTGTTACTTGTACTTGTTTTACTAATTGTAAACTTCTTATATACACAAATATTAACTTTTATCTAAAAGTTCGTTTTAGAGTAGTTCCAGGGGAGGAGGCTGGGATATTTTTTCCAGTAAATTTACATTCCAGTGTATGGATTAACAAACATGTAAGTGGATTAATTTAATGTGACTGCAATGCCAGAAATGTGAAGAAAATTTGTAAGTTGGAATTTGAGAAAATAAGAGAAAATCGAGTGAGCCAACAGTCTGGATCCTTTCAGAAGGCCAAACTTCCTGTTTATAAGGATATCCTGGGAAATCCTTAAGCCCTTTCCGCCGGAATTCAGGATTCGGCTTGAATATTTAAACTACTCTGGTTTCTCTTATGTAGATTATAAAGAAACGGGAACTTTTTTTTTTAAAAAAAGTTTAAATGAAATTGTTTCATTTCATTCGTAAGTGTTTATTAGTTTCGTAAGCTTAGCACTAGATCAAATTACTGCTTGCAGAATAATGCCTTTGAATCCTACAGTCAAATTGTATACATACCTACATCAAATACTGCCTTGAGTTAAAGTGAGACTAACGAACTAAATGGTTACAAATGCACAAATCATGGCCAAATCGAACTTTGATGAATTCAGCGTTTTCCGGAGCGGATATTATAAAAATAATTATTGTTACAAAAAAAAACAAACTCTTTTTTAAAATCATTAAGAATAAATAACTGAACTGACTGAATAAATTACAAACTGTAAATTATAGCTTTTCCGACGTCAGTTGTATGTTGGACACACATTGATGTACGTTGTAGGCAAAATTGTTCTGGTGAAATCCAGCGTGCATTGGAGGGGTTGTTGAATTAATGCGAGAGGATCTGGCTGGGGTGTGAACCAAGTGATAATCTTCCAATCGTTTAACTTTCCAAACTGAAAGCCGCTCCCGAGTGATGACCAGTTAAATGTAACATCCTTCTCCAATCCGCCCCCATTAATGTTCTAGATTACGTCTAACGGTAGCATCCACCGGCTGCAATCCCAACCTTCCTCCACCACTTTTGGAATTGGCTTTGATTTATTGACTTCATAAACATATTATTGGGGTTGGTTTCATCTTTTTCTGTTTCATGTTTATCCATAATTTTTAAGGATAGAGAATGCCATTAAACTGTATGTATTTTACAAATCCGAATCTAAACTTGTTCCTAATGCAGCTGATCTGATACATGTAAATATTTAAAAGTCTTCCCTTTGTAATTACCATCGTTAATTTGTTTCATCTGAAGTAAATAAAGAATTGTGATCATGTTGTTTATTATGCAATTAGATAAAAGATTTTTGTTTGTGGGAACGGACATTTATTTTTTATCAAAATGACTTCAACGTTTCAAACATTTTTCGTTATTTCATAAAATAAAAACCTTTTTGTGCTTAAGTTTTTAAAAGATTTAATGAAAATTTAAATAACTATTAATCAGGATAATTTAACTAGATAACTTACTATAATGCTCAACTAATAAATCATACGGTCATGCCAAAAAAAGTTTGTAACGCAGTTGAGTGGCGCCATCTCTGGAAAAGGGCTGTCAGTTGTCCTTTAATCCTCTAGGCACAAATCTACGGATTTAACTTCCTTATAAAAGATATCAATGTTCGATGCATCACAGGTTATTGAGTAATTTGTCACATATCAGCTTTAACTGGTGCTTTACCTTTAGCTCTTCATGGATAGATGATTAACGTACAACCCACACACTAGACTTCAAAGACTTTACCACCTTATACGGAGAAGATCCAAAACAAAAAGAATAATATATAACTCTGTAATGAAACCTGTGTGGACCTGCGGTCTAGAAGTCTGGGGTTCAAAGAAACAGACATACGAACATAACTGACTTTTAAATCTAAGATTTTACAGAAAATCCACCAGCTCTGCACACCGATCTCGACAATCCTTTTGTAAAGCAGCTGGCCAAGGTCAAATTACCTGGAACACCATATTACGCCTTCTAATTGCTCTAATCCTTTCATACAGTCTCTCTTCTCTCCTTCCATTCCTGGCAACCCTCAATGTCGACTGAAGCGCCAAAGGACTCAAGATATCCTTCCAGACTAACCATCAAAATGGGTATCACGTCGGAATCTTCTCTGCAGTGGATCTTCTCTCTTCACTGCTATTCACAACTGATAGATTCCACTGTTCGCTTATTATCCTATTGAGTTCTCAACTAAACAGGATGCAACTTTTTCAAAAAATAAATAAAAATCAGTTGCATTCGGGTAATTTGGTTATTTACACTTTGTAATGAAGTGGCTGAATAACCTGATTGTTCTCGTCGTTTTCTTTGATTTTTAGTACAAATTTTTGCTTTCACTTTAAAACCTCATGAATTTATCCAACATTCCCCTTTGTAAGAAAAAAAAATTTAAATTAAGTAAAATTTATTGAGAAAAGTATTGCACTTTCCCTAAAAGTACGATGCGTTAAATCATTGGAACCTTTTTCAAAAAAGTTGCCCTTCTTGATTTCTTTAACTAACTTTGACAGAAACTTTCTATCGAGTCGATGGTTACCTGAACACATAGAATTTGATTTCGTCTTTACTACAAAAAAAGAAAGAAGTTATTCCTTTCAGAAAATTAACCTGAAACCATTTATTTTCGCAATATATCAATTTCAAATTTGATTTAATAACAATGATTCGTAAAAAACTTTTAAATAAAGAATTTAACAATCCTTTAGGAAGGGATGTTAAATAAATTCAAAATTCAGAAACTGGGCAATAACCTGTTGACATTTATTCACAGTTGTTTACAGCTCTATTTGTATGAATTTAGAAACATGCTGAACAGACAAATAACTGCAAGATACACGTGTCAAGTATTATACTTCATCTTCTTCCGGCAAGCAATTTTAACTTGAACTGAATAAATGACTACTCCATTAACAAACAACTGCATTGAACCAACTACTAGAATGGCGGCTGACAGAGGGCTTAACTGTTAAAAGAATTTATTTTCACAAACTCATACGCACACTCATTATAAAAGAACGCATAAATGTATGGTTTTTCTCTGTCCTCTAAATTAGCTCTCTTTACACGGTTGAGGCACCACTACTAGCACATTTTCTTACAGTAAAATTAATGACAGAATCCGTCCGTTTACTTCATAAAGTCATACCAAAAATTCTTCGCTTCATTACACTTCGTATTCTTCGTAAATACCATATTGTATGTATCTCCATAGTGTGTATGCTCTAGTTAGCAACCAGGGTTCGAACTGGTAGATTCACACTTTTAGTTCAATATTAATGCTCAAGTGATTTAATAAATTTGAGATTTTGATTAGATTTTTATCAAACAATTTGATGACTTTTACAATAGTTCGACGTTGAGGTAAAAATAATAATGAAAATAGTGTCAGGTCTCAGACTTTAATTTTTATTCAATTTCAAAAATAAATGTAACAATAAATGTCTTAAAAAAGCAAAATATACCTAACCATTTTAATTTTAAGTTACAAAATGAGATTTGCATGTTGTACACCTTGAAAAAATTGCGCTTTCCCTAAAGGAAATGGTCTCTCACAATGGCGAATCCTTAGCAGAAAGTAGGTTGCTAATCATCAAAACACTAGTGAATAGCATCGTGTCTTTCATCAAAAAAACGCAATACTTGATTTGAACTTAAGCGTTTACATTCAGGAATTTATTTCTTGATCTCCAACAAAGGTTAGGCTATAGTTTCCGGTCATCCACATTATATCTTACAACTTCTGCTGCACTCTAGACCTATCTTCTCATACCATCTCCCTTAAGTCTCTGAATATGCTCCAGCCTCTGTATCCAAAACTATGAATCCTTTTTTTTTTTACAAATGATTCAGTTGTTCTCTGGTTTAGTTTGATTTTTCACAATCATACATCTTTGAGGCGTCCTTATCTTAATATACTAATGAACTTAACCAAGTTATTACCCAGGGGCAAGATCAGAGCCTACTTTCGAATAAGGAAATGAGAGTTCATTTTTAATTTCCTTAAAAAGAACGATTCCTATCCTCAATTACTCCATCTCTATCTGCTATTGAAAATCAAATTTCGAATGTTGTATTTTTAAAGGGTGATTTAAAAGTAAGGGCGTAAATAAAAAATAGTTGAGGAATTCTTCTTCTTTTACTTCGATGATATCGTCTAAAATACTAGAGAAGTTAAGAACAATGTTCCCCCTACGACCCAATCAAACCTCCGTTCCTTTTAATAGGTTGAGAATGATTATTTTTGCTGCCTTTCATGTTAAAAGATGAACTACTGTAATTAGTTTAAATTTCTTAAAGCCGATAATCTAGGCTTTAGCTCTTTGGGCCGAGAAGTCTTTAGTAAGTTATCCGCGCGCGACATGCGTGAAGTTAAGCGTAAACATAATTGAATTAAGTTTCTTTGTAATTCATGTTATTAAAGATTTTAAGTTCTTCAAGTATTATAATTTAACTGAAAAATTTATTTTTGAATGTATAAATTATTTACTATTTTCATTTTAATTGCTGTCAAGAACTTAGCTTCTGTAAATGATTAAGTTCCAAACATTCAGAGCATTGTTACAGTAGTTACAAAATGTCTAATAGTATAATCATCCTTAATACCTACAGATAATTTTAAAAAAAGAAAAAGAGCACCCTCTACTTTCCAGGCCGGTCTATCTTCCAACTACCCATTATTTATTTATTATTAGTTGTTGACTTTGAACAACGGTTGAGCTTACATTCAATAGTGTTGGACACTTTTACAGTTACAAGAAAATTGACACGTCCCTATTGCTACATTCAACTATATTGATTACTTCTGCAACGTTAATTGACTGACATTTCAATCACTCTTCTATTGTTAACATTTCTATATTTACTCATTTAACCTCGTATATATACATTTATATATTAAATTTTCCAAATTATGTTGCTAATGCTTAATTATAAATCATTCTGTATTTCTTTATTAGGCACACAGTTCATATTTTCATAGTCCTCCTTGAAAAATCTACTTAATGTTAAAATATTCGTTGTATTTCCTCCTTAATTTGTTGGGCCGCCATTTTACAGGTACCTTTTCTTTTCGTTAACTTCACGTTCAAAACATTATGTAACTCACCTCGCCACCACACAGCATACATGTACGCTTGGGACAGCCCTTCCAGTATTATGCCATTCCCCAAGTCTGAACCACCTTTAACTTCATTTAACTTAGTTTCCTTAATTTGTCCCTAGCATATTCACGTATGGCTCTGTCTCATAAAATATTTTTGGTTTTCTTTTCTAGCGATATTTTGTTCGCCATATGTGCGGAAACCTATTTCCTTGAAATTTATATAAATGAACCTTTCTGAGACCAGGCATTACTGTCAAAAATACTTCGAAAACTTCTTCATCGCTCCGTTCTATGTATCACTATCCATAATGACCTCAAAATCCCTTTCATTACAGATCTTGCTAACACTCGTTTCTTCAAATTTCATTCCTCTACAGCAGCTCATCCTAACCCTCTCATAGAACACCTATCTTCCTCCACATTACCAGGTAATCCTCTAAGAAGATTGAAGAGAAGATGGTCACGTGATCTTCTCTTATCGTGAGAGCAAAGCACGTTACCGGAGTGGCACCACTGGGTGCCTTCTCCACTCATGATTTTTTTCTATTTCTTTTTTCTTTTACCATATTTACTTGTTGCAACAACTGTTGCAGTGGTAAATTACGAGTACAATAAGAGATTTAAAGAAAAAACCTATCTGAGTTGTTAATTTAATTTTTACTTTTAAAATTTTTGTTCTATCCAGTTTTTCATCTATGTGTTATTAACGGAACAATCGCTAAGCATTCTAGATGTTGAAAAATGATTTGTGATAACTAGGGAACGGATTCGTATGTATTTACATATTTTTTTCTAGGCAATTTACAGACGTTTTTCAACTAGAAGTATTCATACTGACACTTTTTTAGCCGTTTGAGTCTACTTTTATTTCACAAATTTCCACATATTTGGATGTTATCGCATATTTATACATATTTGATTAAAATAAATAAATATTTCTACATATTTAATCAAAATATGTACATATTTTTTCACATTTTTCATTTTGGGCATATTTTCATAATTGGGAGGTGGTTGACAGGAACTGTGAACCACAGATTGTAGGGCTGTGAATCACAGTGGTTACAATGGTTATTTTAATTTACACAGAATGCTGCTAAACAGTGATGGGCACTTGTTAGTTCTTTGAAGTTGTCTGACGTTGTCTGTTCTTTCAGCTCGTTCGTTGAAGTGACCAATTCATTTCGTTCGGTCACTTAGTGTATTCTTTTTTGGGTGAAATGCCACGAACGCCTCAAACAAACAACTGGTTGCTAAATATCTTCGCGAGTTTCCAGCAGAACTTTTTCGAAGTGATGGAGACATTTTGTACTGCACAGCTTGTGACAAGCGCGTTTCTTGCTCTCAACGTTCCCATGTCACCCAACATATTGCCACCGGATCGCACATAGAGAATAAAAACAGAAAGAAAGAGAGGACGTCCTATCAAGCCTTCCTTACATCTCCATCATCAAGTAAGTCTACTCTGAGTACAGATCTGTGTCGGGCTTTGGTTAGAGCAGATATCCCTTTCCACAAACTTAAAAATCCTCATTTCAAAGGATTTTAGTCGTTACAAGTCCATCTTACGCCCAGATCGTCGTCACTTTACGTTCCAACATTTGAAATTTCATGTGGTTGCAAACATTTTCGAAGAGTGAAGTTTTCAAAATTGAAAATTTAACATATCTTTTTATAAATAGTAAAAATGTTCTCTGTTGTATAAATCATTATAACTTGTAAAAACAAATTATTTTGTTCCTAATAAATTATTATAAATTGTAAAAATGTTCTTTTCTTGTATAAATAATTATAACTTGCCCCCCCCCAAAAAAAATTCCATTTTCATAAAAAAAAATGTCCATTTTACTTAAATATTCCAGAAAATATTTTAAGAAAATCACATATTTTCCACATAATTGACGAAAATAAATGCATATTTTAATTAAATATTTGGCATTTTTAAATACATAAAAATCCGTTCCTTAGTGATAACTATAGCTAACAATAAACATTTTTGTAAATTAATAAATAAGTGATTTGGAGCATTGAAAGAAAGGAGTGTATTTGCATTATTCCTTCTTTTTAAGATGTGAATATCCGTTAAGAAAGTGCCTGTACTTTAGAGCACACTACTTAAAGGTTGTTTTATGGGACAAAAGAGAGGTATTTTTTCCTTATTCCTCTCTGGCCGATTATTCAGAGATAAGACCTCCTCACGTTATGCCCCAGGCCTACGCAAATAACGAGGAAAAAAAAAAAAAAAAAAAACTTATTGTGCTGGTCTATGTCGCGCACAGCTGCCTCCTAACTCCCCCTGCTCACCTATTGTGAAATATCTCTTTTCTATTTTCTTTTATTTTTTACTTTAATGTGGGCCTTTAAATTTTTATTTTTATTTTACATTGAACTTTTTTATATGTCCACATTGTGCTCTTTTTAATTATGGTGTTTTAAAAAAATGGCTTCATCAAAAAATGCGCAACTGTTATGCAAACAGTTATTGTAGATTTTTGTACAATTCTTAATTTATTTCAACTTCAGACTTTTTAGAAATTTTAAAAGACGATTTAAAAAAAAAATCTTAATTTAACCACTAAAAATACAGAGTGCAACCAAGAAAAGGAAAGTATGTAAATGTTGTCCATCTATGCTGAGAGCAACATCTCTCGATTGGCAGTCCAAAACTCGAATCCAGACAAGACTTTTGTTTGGTAGTGATAATCTAATTTGGAACTTTAATGATTTAAAAAGTTGGTTAATAATAATTATTTCGTAATTTTATTCCTCTCTGAGACAGTCACATGTTGCTTTGCCTTTAGAATTACAGGAATTTGATGACGTCGTCTGTCCTACAGTTGAGAGGAACGTTAAGGGTGGCCTAGGAGTGTTAGTAATCAAAAATGCATTAAATTTGCCATTCTTGATGCTTTATTTGCATTTTTCATTCTATATGACTGTTATATTATTGGTCTTGTCATATTTTAGTCCGAATTGTGATATTTTCCAAAGCCTCTGAAATGTTAATTAAAAATCGCCAATACCAGTGAATGACCCTGTTATTTTAAGGATGCGATTTTAACTGTATAGGATAGGTGATCGGAATCAGGGTCTGTCAAAAGGCAAGAAGTTATCAGCACATTTCAAACTAAATTCTTTGTAATAAATGGTACATCAAGAACGGACAGAGACGGAAGTTATTCCCAATTAGGGTTCCAGATAGATGTCAAATTATCAAAGGATTAATTATTAAATAGTAAAAATTATTATGAAATTATTTAAAGGACGTACTGTCAACCGCTTCCTCCAATGTACGAGTAGATCCTATTGAAAGTGATTAGCATTTTATCTCAATAAAAAGGATTTTTAATTGAAAAAACAAAAACCATGGATTACTGTGAAAACTGCTCAGATTTCAGTGCTTTCTCTGTGGATTAACTCTGAGCACTTGGTAGTACTATTCACGAGCTTTCTTGAACACTTATGTACAAAATCACTCTTCTCCAACAGTCAAATGTTTACTGCATCAAATAACTCGTGAAGTGACCAACTGTCACCGTATCCGAGGCAAGAAGAGCATCATAAATCAGTATACAAAAATTAATTTCGCTGAAAAGCTTATATCCTATTTTTTATCCAAAATGGTACATTTAGCACTAAATTTACGATATCACACATAAAGAATATTTGGGACTTGCTAAAGCCATTTAGTACAAAACTTTTCCTAAAATACCATCGTTGAATCTGAATGGGGAAACGAATTACTTCTTTCTGCTCAACAAGAATCCCTGACCAATTCCTTTTCTCTTGTTAGATGGCCACAATTCTCTAGCGGGGATAGAGCTTGCGAGATTCTAGAAAATCTTTTAGATGGGCTGGTTTATATCTAAGAATTTTATTTGCGTTTCTACGCTATCGGATAATGCACTCTTTAATACAATTGACAGCAACTAATTCTGTTCTTGCTGACGACGGAATTTTTAAATATTTTGCTTCTTAAAAAGGGGATAAAATGTTGCCTAAATAGTAGTAACCTGTACTCCTTGCAAATACTCTAGAGGCCAAAAAGTGGTTCACTAAACATATATTTATTTCACACTTTTAAAGATTTTAAAGGGAGAATGAGAATGAAATTGTTGATACACTTGCAAAGGAAGCCACCAATAGTGGGGAAATAGCTAATTATAAATTACCACACACCGATATCAAGGGTATAATTGCAAAAGCAGTACTACAAAAATGGCAGACAGATTACAATAATGGTGATAAAGGTAGATTCTATAAAACTATGGCAGATCAATTACCTAGACAACCATGGTTTAAGGGAACTGTCACTAATAAATGGGTTGTTACGACAATAAGCAGGCTGAGAGCGAACCACGCGGTGTGCGGATCGTATCTACACAGGATCAACAAAAGGTCCTCTCCTCTTTGCGTAGATTGCAATGAGGAGGAGGATTTCAAACATGTAATAATGATATGTCCACGTTATGTGGTAGAAAGGAAACGAATGTTTGACGACATATACAGGTATTTAGATGCACCATTTCGCTACGACGACATTATATTCTCCACCAACATTTATGTGCTTAAGTCGATAGCAGAGCTAGCAATGAAATATGAATGTATTTAAAAGCTATAGCCGAATTAGAATGAATGGAAGAAAATGCTTAGAGAAGGATTACGTGATTTTAATTTTGGTTAAGCTATAAGGATGGCAGGAGCACAGAGTGCTGCTCCATCCATTAGCAGTAGTTTATGTAAGTAGCAGTATATAGTAGAATGATGAATGTGTGAAGCGAATGTATTTGTAGGTAAGAATGGAGAGTGAGTGATATTCTAGTGATAAGCACCTAGACGATACTGGCTGTATGGCGGAAGCCAATGCCAAAAAAAAAAAAAAAAAATCTCTAATTATACATTAATTCTGGTAGATTTTAAATGGAAAAAACACAAAATCAAAATCAAACAAAAGTTGGTCGCACTATTTAGAAATCTTCTTTTACCAGCTGATCTTCCTGGCCAGTTACCGGCGACCATCTTTAACTCATTAGTAATGGCTCTCTATTAACGTGATATTTTAAGTGAATATAAGTGCGTGTTAAAGAGAAGTCCTATTTATAAATTGTGTTTAAATTATACTTAGTGCGTGATATACAGTTATAGTGTAGTGAATTATTTTAATAAGTGTCAAGTGCTATTGGACTGGTGATTTACTGAGATGAGATGGACATACTTTAAACAAAGTCTTTACTATCAATTATTATTTTAAATTTTAATTATATATTTATTAATCTTGCATGTAAAATAATAATTTATCATTTAATTATTACTTACAAATTAATATTAACGCTCCGTCTTTACTGCGTTCAGTGTTGGTTAATTCTTCATTATTTCTTTTTATTCAACTATAAATCCAAAATTAGCATTCATTGAATCCCCAAATTGTTTTGTGGAATTGTCATCTCCACCTTTTTAAAGTAATCTTTAATCTTTTCTCACTAATCGACTTTAAGTTCAAAATTAGCATTCTTGGTTGGTTTCTTTGGCACTGATTTCTAAACTGTTTTAATGTATTCTTGAATCTTTACTTTTTAATCAATTTATAAGTTCCAAATTAGATTTCTTGGTTCCCATGTTGTTTCCTTAAATTGTTTTCAAAGCCTTTTTGAAGTATTCTTTTATTTTTATTTTTTTAATTGACCATAAATTCCAATTTGGCATTCTTAGTTTCCCCATGTTGTTTTTGGAATGGGTTTTTTATCTTTTTTAATAATTCTTTTATCTTTTCTTTTTGATCGACTATGAGGTCAAAATTAGCATTCTTGGTTTCCCCCTGTTGTTTTTCACTATTGATTTTAAACTTTTTTATTGTTTTTTTTTTATCCTTTCTATTTAATCGATTATAAGTTCCAAGTAAGTATCCTTGGTTTTCCCCATGTTGTTTTTTTTGGAATTGATCTCCGAACCTTTTTAATGTAACTTTAATTTTTACTTTTTAATCTACTTCATTTCTAAATTATCGTTTTTGTTTCCCTAAATTTTTTTCTAAGCCCTTTTTGATGTATTCTTATATGCTTTCTTTTTAATCACCTATAAGTACAAAATTAGCATAATTGGTTTCCCAAAATGTTTTTTTGGTATGAATTTCTTAAACTTTTTCTTCTATTCTTCAATTTTTTCTTTTTAATCGAGGAAAATTCCAAACTAAGTTTTTTTTTTTTTGTAATTAATTTCAAATTTTTTTGGATGTATTCTTTAACTTCTCTTTTTAATCAAATTTAAGTACAGAATTATAATTGTTGGTTTTTCCAAAGTGTTATTTGAATTATTTTGTAAAGCTTTTTGATGTAATTTTTGATATTTTCTTTTTAATCTACTATAAGTGCAAAATTAGCGTTCTCCGTGTTTTTCTAGTGTTTTTTGGAATTGATTTCTTATCGTTTTGATGTATTAAAGTCATTAATGGCAAGGCGACAAATCTTATTCAGTGAATCACTTTAAACTTCAGAAGTATAAGTAACCCTATCCGGCAACAATCATGTCAGTCACTTCTATCCAAGTTACTAAATTATATCAGTTCTCTCAGTAGAATTAAAGTGCCACAATGCTCTAACACCTACAAAAATAAAGTAATGCAATCGTGCGTACTTGAAGTATATTGCAATGTTTTAGTGGTAATAGTTAATGAGATATAGAAGGTTCAATTTTAGTGGTTTATAAATTCCTCCAATTTCAAACCTGTGTATTTCTATCTTCTTACTGTTCAGATTGTAATGAATTCTTTACCGCACTGTAGAGAAAAGTTTGCTTTATAACTGGTATAGATGGCAAAGTTCTAGGTAATTAGATATAGAGGATTAAATTTTGGTGGTTTATAAATTCCTCCAATTTCAAACCTGTGTATTTCTATCTTCTTACTGTTCAGATTGTAATGAATTCTTTACCGCACTGTAGAGAAAAGTTTGCTTTATAACTGGTATAGATGGCAAAGTTCTAGGTAATTAGATATAGAGGATTAAATTTTGGTGGTTTATAAATTCCTCAAATTTCAAACCTTTATATCTCTCTCCGTATTGTCCAGATTTTAATGAATTCTTTACGTAATTGTAGAGAAATGTTAACTATATAACTCGTTTAAATTTCAGGATACAAATTTATGTTATGAGTAGAAGGTTACATTTTAAATAGAAGATATGGCTGTAGTCGGTCTCAACGCTCAACACAGTTAAGGAGAGGCGTTAGCCCCAAGTATGTAAGGCCCCTTCTAAAACTTAATAGTATTAAGTTTATAGTATTAATATACTAATTACTCCGTAAATCTTTGCCCGATTTTGATAAAGTTGGACAACATGTTATGACTTCTGTAAGTGGCATTCAAGTGTTATCCTGCTCTTCCACCTCCATCGTTCAAATTATCGTTGATTTACAAAATTATTATTTATTTACTTAAATGAATTGACATTCGGTTCGAAATTCTATGTGGAGATAGCTTTTGTGGATCTTAATGTCTAGACTCTAGAACATTAGAAAGGGAGTTTGCCCTATTTAAGTAAGGCTCCTTTTAAACCATTAACAATAATCATCGCCTGGTTTTGATTAAATTCTCCGGAAGAAGTGGTTCGAGTTTTACTGCTTGACATTAAAGCGCCATCCTATGCTTACAGCTATTAAAGGGAAGTATTGCAGTCGTGTGTATTTGATGTTTAATTTCTTTTTGCCCTTTTAGTGAAAAATACTATAATCGCAGTTTAATTTTGCTATTCATGTACAAAATACCTTTTTATTTTATTCGTAACGTTTTCCCAAGTAAATTTTTTTGTAGATTCTTTGGGGAAACTAAAAGCATTCTTTTAAAAGATCTCTCCAGTGGTAGTTACGGTTCCAACTTAATACCATATCAGGATATATGAAAGCATTGTTTATTCCAAATGTTAAGGAAATCTGTAAAGCAGATATGTAACTTTGCAATTTAGAAAAAAAAAGGAAAATCTATCCAAAAGGTACAAAAATCTCTTGAACAATTGATATCAAGGAAGTAATATGATACCTCCTGATTTGTGTACCTTTAAGCGTTTAATCAACCCTTAAATTATTATTATTTTAATGATTTAAGGCACGTCAACATCTGAGGTTACTGGCGCCCGGAGCTTTATCAGTGCAATGCCGGCCTCCGGGCAGTATTCTTTCGTTACAGACACATCAACTCTTATACTTTACTTTTTTAACTGTAACTTTTTGTTGAAGAGTTTGGGTGGAAAATAATTGTTAAATTAAATATTGATGAATATGTGATTCATATTCATATGATAGTAATTTATTAATAATGTTGGTATTATAACTGTTATTTGTGGCCAGTGTGTGAATGATGTTGAGTTCTCTCTGATAGTTGGTCAGCACAAGAGGTTTAGTTTTCAATCTGTCAGGTTTCTGAGAGCGACTAGTTTACGTTGAATAGGATGGTAGGAACTGCTATGTATAATAGTGTCAGTGGACACTCTGAATATTTCGAATTCCAAGTTGTTGTCTCTTACAGGAAGTGTGATATCCAAGAATTTAAGAGTTTTGTCGATCTATATTCATGCGCGAAATTTGGGTTGCGATTAAGGCTGTTTAGGTAAGGCAATAATTTGCTTATAAAATCAATATATGTTTGATTAGGAGTAGTGAATCATCTACATAACGTGTTTAAAATGTTACACCGAATTCTTTCTTCAATTGTGGAACACACGTATTTGTTGCATAAACATTTCAGACAACATTGCCGATGGGGACTATCCCATTCCTAATTTGTCATTAGGACAAAGTTATTTAAGTTATTCAGTTCCGTGATTATTTCTTTATGTTTTGGAGACTTGGGGGGTTCATAATTACAGACTTCATGGAGAAAATGCCTATCAATTATTACAGAAGACTTTTATTTAAAAGTATTTGATTAGGTTAGAAACTGACACCGTGCATACAAAGTGACACAAAAGCTCTCAGTTGGCTGCTGAAGAGCCGTTCTATGAGTGTTTGCAGGTATCCACGAGCGTGTCAAGAGCAGATCTCAAAAAGGGCCATAGTTAGTAGTGACGTCAGGTTCAGATGGTTATCCCATTTTATAGCTTTGTTGGAGGGAATCGTTGACACAGAATTATTGTTGACTTAACATCCTATTTTGCTCAAAAAATATGCCCTTTTCATTGCATGAACTTTTTCTCAGAAAACCTAGGTAATGATGTTCCAATTAATTCACCCTTTATTAGCCCTTTTTATTACTATTTTTACAATCGCAAATACTTATTGAATAGTATTTCTCTAGCTATTTTGAATTTTTCGCTCAATTACCTCGTTGTAGCACCTTACCTCAGTAAATGTAAATAAACTTCGTTACACACTCCATATTCCCCAATCGGTCGTTTGTGTAATCTCAACCATTTGAATATTTTCACATATTTTTGTCAGTTGCCTGCAGTATATTGATATCTGACAGAAATATCTAAGTTTAGGCTTTTTAACCATAGAAAATCTGTTGCTTGCTAACGATCATGAAAATGCTTTTCTTTATATGAGGAAACGTTTAAAAGCTAGAAAATATTACAAAATAACTTTAATATTAATTTGTTATGCAGATTGATCCATTTAAAATGCACCAAATGCTAATAACTTTTTAGGGAAGCGGAAATCCGGAAAAAACTCTTTAAACAAACTATATGGTTTTTTTTAGGTCTAGTTTTCAAATTTTCCACCCCGATGCTGTATCTTCATTCTTGGCAGAGTTCGGCCATAAACCAGATCGGGGTTTCATAAGGACCACTGGTGAGAAAGAATAGTTTTGTGTTTCCACAGTAAGACCGGATGCCATACCCGATCGAATGAAATTAAAATGTGAAAATCGAAAAATGACTGCTTCTAAAACTAAATAATAAATATATTATAATTATATATTAAATGCCAATAATCAGATATCACACCAAATTTATGAATTAATTGCTTCTTGATGAACTAATAATCCAACAGGATAGAAAAATAATGATAGAATGCATCAGCTAGTTTTAAGTACCTTAGATTTTAAAAACAACTGTTTATTTCAGCAGGAAAATAAAGTTGGAATTAAGATTTGAGAGACTCTTCTATCTAATAGTTCTTGAGTAGCAAGTTACTTTATATTTATGGTATTATACGACTATTTATTTGGGTAGAATGGTTCCATATATTGTAGACTGAATTTGAAAAGCAAATGAAACTCTATGTGGAAATTCAGCAGCAGCAATGAAACACGTCAGACTCGAAAGGAAAATGGAACCTGAAAAATATAGTAATGTATAAAGAAATATGTATAAATATATTTATTTATTTTTGAGATTGTAGAACAATAAAAAAAGTGAAGAATCTGAAATTTTATAGAAATGATTAGCTCAAACCCGAGATTGGTATGTCTAAGATGTACTTGGGTCAAACTTTACGATGGGAACCTAACACTTAAAGTGCAATGCTTCTTTGTAAAGTTTCCAATGTTAAGGCGCTGTTAACAAGACCCCTCTCTTAATAATATTTATTCTCTCTTTTAAAACTAATTTTCTGTTTATTTACCTCCCTTTTGGTGGAGCCGCTTGATGTTGCCCAAAGTAAATGAACTAATGAAAATTAGTTTGAAGCAGAAAAGGGAAGGTTTCTATTTAACTACTTCTATAACAGAAAGGAGAAGTTATTGTAGATGCGCGGATTCTAGATTTTAAGTTTTCATTGAAAATACCCATTTTGAGTACCCTGAATCTGAGAAAGGTTTTTTTTAACTCAAAAACAAAATTAGCAGAAATTTCAAATTTGTTATTTAGTTTAGGCGCCAACAATGAACACTGCAGTAAACCTTTGGTCAAAATCGGTCATCCACTTAACTGAATTAATTTTTTAGTTTTTAGAAAATGTTCTAACGTGTCATTTTTGTATAAAGTGCGGTCTTACCACTTATGCACATAATAAGCGTAAAAAGGGAAGGGATTAGCTATGAGGTTAGCATACTGGACTCCCACGCGGAGGTCCCGGGTTCGAATCCAGCTGCTGACCCTTAGATTTTCTCTTCCTAGGAGCTTCTTACTGCTCACTGTCCGGTGATGGACAGTGTTGTCTGTAATGAGAGAACACTGTCCGGAGGCCGGCAGTGCACTAAAAAAAGCTCCGGGCGCCAATAACCTTAGATGTTGACGCGCCTTAAATCATAAAAAAAAAAAAAAAAAAAAAATAAGCGTAAAATGTATTATTGACATTCCTTCAGCAGAAGTAGGTATTTTCTCAATGGGTTGATCAATTTTTTTGAGATTAACTCAAAAATGACTTCTAAATTTGTCTTTAATCTTCGAATATTGCGGAGTGCAGACCCTACCGACTCCACTAATTCCCATCCGCATCTGTGGACTCCGCCCTCTAGCTTCCAGCGCCCTCACAGGGTTTGGTTCGCAACAAAACTAACCAAACCTTCTATAATGGAACTCGCTTACCATCGAATAACTGTTATTCGACTGTTTCGCGCTATACTGGCCCTCATTCTCATTAGAAAACAGAAATAAGAAAGAACTTATTGCGAGCCATTAAGATCGTAAAATATCTTCACTTCTATTCCTTTATCGCATTCTCCATTCCTTTTCCCTGTAGCAATGAAGCCCACTTTTATGCACCAATCCCTCCTCTCTTACAACACTTATAAGAAGTATCATTGGTCCTCATATTGTTAAAGTTGAAGACCTTTAGGTTCAAGTTGAGTCTCATAAAATACAAAGACAGTATCAACAGAGAATTAAAAGGGCTTGAGTTATGGGGTTGGTATGACTGGATAGATTAGTGCGGAATGCAAGAAAACGAGAGCGGATTAGTCCGGAAGTAAAAAGTGCCTTTTCGGAGGGTGTAATTAGGAACGTAGGAAGGCGGCCATGCGTAATTGACCAATGAGAACTTTAAACTAACCAGTAAATAAAAGGTGCTTTTTTAGTTTCCCTTTTCTTGCAGATCCGATAAAAATGGTCGTGTTTAGTTTTAAAAAATATTAGGAAATTAAGTGGACATAATATTTATTGTGATGGTGGCTTAGCATGCTTAGCAAGATTTATTTACCTCTATTTACTTCATATTTACTTTTACCAGGTCCAGGTTGAACTGATGTAGTAAATAATAACTTTTAAATGAAAATGAGAATTTGTTGCATCCTGGACGGCGCTTTTGAAGTCGTTTTACACTCGCAATAGAACATCTCATAATGCCAATATGTTTCAGATCACTCGTTACAGACGAGACTGCCCATCAATGTCCATATTGAGCTGTAAGATGCTCTCTGAATGAGAAAATCTAATGGCTAGCAGCTGGATTCGAATCCGGAATCTCCGTGAGGGAATAAAGCTAATCCCTTCGCTGCCAACATAGTTTTTTTTATTAAAATATACTATTTTTGTCTATGAGCCTGTATTATTTATTGATTAAACCACATTGTTTTAGAACCAGCGGACCTGAAGGATAATTTATTTACAAAATTCACTTCCGAAGAAGAGTAGGTAGCCGAGAAATTGTTCAAAGCACTCTTCTCTTATCACCACCTAGCATATTACCAATCCACAAACAAAGTAATTTCTTACTTTTAATTATTTATGTATTTATCACATTACAGTCGTACAGGTTTTGTAAATTCACTGATGAATAAAATAATTTTTAGTAAATACCAACTTTTCGAACCATTAATCCATTTTAATTTAATTTGACATTAATAGAAGTGTAAAATTGTGTTTGGACTTTATTTCTAAAGAATTCAATTACATTTTCATTAAATCTGATGGCTTTAAAAATGATAATAACAATAGAATTGAGTATATTAAAACAATTTGTGGAAATGAAATTACATTGCTAGTACTTAACCAGTGGACCGTTAGCTAAAAGGAATTAATTGAAGTACGCGCTGGGGATGCGCGGTAGGTCCGGAAGACTAGGCCCCCCGCGGTTGTCTTGTTTAGTCTAGTTTCTCATTAACTGTCCATCCAGGCGAGTGAGAGAGAGCTTACACAGTGACATATTGGACTGATTTAACTAGTAAACTTTGGTCACTATCCAGGGTTTGTAGTCATCCTATTTACAAAGATTGGATTTCATAATAAATTATTGCATCGCCCGTAACTTTACAGTGAATTTGTATATACCTATACGAGGGTCGTTTAAAAAGTCCGTGCAAAAATAAAAACTACTTAATTTTTTGGGGTAAACCTTTTTTATTTTTCAACATAGTCTCCTTTTAGGCTTATACACTTCGTCCAACGCTGCTCTAGTTTGTTGATCCCTCCCGAATAATAGGATTTGTCCAAGTCTGAAAAATAGCCATTCGTTTCTGCAATCACCTCCTCGTTTGAATAAAATCTTTTTCCCGCCAGCCATTTCTTCATATTGTGGAACAAATAGTAGTCCGAGGGAGCCAAGTCTTGAGAATAGGGGGGATGTGAAACGAGTTGGAACCCTATTTCCATTAATTTTGCGACCACAACTGCTGAGGTGTGAGCTGGTGCGTTGTCGTGATGGAAAAGGACTTTTTTGTGGGCCAATCGTGGGCGTTTTTCTTGCAGCTCGGTTTTCAAACGGTCCAATAACGATGAATAATATGCACCTGTAATAGTTTTACCCTTTTCCAGATAGTCGATGAGGATTATTTCTTGCGAATTCCAAAAGACAGTCGCCATAATCTTTCCGGCCGAAGGAACGGTCTTCGTCTTTTTTGGCGCAGATTCCCCCTTGGTAACCCATTGTTTAGATTGTTCTTTGGTCTCAGGAGTGTAGTGATGTATCCATGTTTCATCCACAGTGACGAAACGACGCTTAAAGTCCTGCGGATTCTTCTGGAACAGCTGCAAACCGTCCTTGCAACACTTCACACGATTTCGTTTTTGGTCAAGCGTGAGCAATCGCGGCACCCATCTTGCGGATAGCTTTGTCATGTCCAAATGTTGATGCAAAATATTATGTACCCGTTCATTCGAGATGCCCACAGCACTAGCAATCTCACGCACCTTCACTCTTCTGTCATCCATCACCATATCATGGATTTCATCAATGATTTCTGGAGTAGCGTCACTTGTGCCCATATGGCCACTCCGAAAATTTTGAAACCACTTATAAACTGTTCTAATCGAAGGTGCAGAGTCACCATAATGTTTATCAAGCTTCTCTTTAGTCTCCTGAGGCGTTTTGCCTTTCATAAAGTAGTGTTTAATCAACACACGAAATTCTTTTTCGTCCATTTTTTGAAAATCACCCGACTTCCTCGATTCAAACGAATGCCAAACACAAAGAAATAGACCGATCTGGCTGAAACTTGGTGTGTGTTCTTCCAAGAGATGCTACTAACTAAACATAACCTCGATACGCGCCAGTAGTGCTATCTCTCTGACTTTGCACGGACTTTTCAAACGACCCTCGTAGTATACAATAAGTAAATAGGAAGTATAAAAAATAAGTGGATGCGTGAAAGGCAGGAGGTGAGAAACTACCCGGTGGTAGCACTCTCTACAGAATATTGTAAAGTTTTTCTATCTTTTTAACTAAAAACTTCGCAACTACAACTAGTGCCTGCCACTAGTTAACACTAGTTAATTTAATATGTGGGTTTAATTAAATAATAAAACTCGCTAAATTGGTAAGTAATAACCTGATTTATTCACACACTAACATTAACATTTACTAACAACTAACGCTATTCATTGCAGTTACCATTTACAACAGTCACAACAGTTTACTGTTACTTACTCACTACGTAACGCCACAAAACTGTTCCACGACTGACCACTGGTCCGCACTGCCCCGAATTGCGCTAGACTCACTAACAAAGCTCTACTCACTAACTGACTACCTGCCCAACTGGCTAACACTGAAGCACTCCGTAACACTGACTCTCTCAAAAACTGTCACTTCCAAAGTGTCTCTCCAAACTAACTTTCCAAGACTGACTTCCACTACTAACTCAAAGCTTACTCAACACTTCACTAAAAACTCTGTCTAAAAACTGACTTCTCCAGCTGTGTCTGCCTCCCTTTAACTGCGACTGCCCCACTCCGTCTGTCTAACCCCCTCCGGCCGCTCATTGGCTGAGGAAAACACATACTGCCACCACCCCAACTGGGGCCGCCTCCTCCAATTGTCTGTCTCACTCCTACCTGTCAATCACTGGCTGGGAAAACACATACTGCCGCCACCCCAACTGGAGCCTTTCTCTTAGCTGGCTTTTACACAGCTGTGTAGCCTGTGGTCCGTTACAGGCTACGGTCACTAAACTCCTACAACAATCTAGCCCTTTCTCCTCTGGCTCAGGTAGAGACCGGCCTTTTGTTTACACAGTGTCGGCTTGTTACCGACTTTGGTCGCTTAACTCCTAGAACAATCTAGGCCTTTCTTTTTCGGCTCAGGTACAGACCGGCCTTTTGTTCACACAGTGGCGGCATGTTACCGACTTTGGTCGCTCAACCCCTAGAACAATCTAGGCCTTTCTTCTCTGCCCAGGTCAACTTCGTTACAATATAATGATCCTCAGATCTTTAGGTTGCGAGGAAGTCGCGGGGCCACTGTATTTTAGAAATTCCGTTTTAGAAATTATAACAAAATACATATTTCAGATTGTATCTTCAAATTTTAGTAAATAAATAATTGGTACATCTGAAAGTGGGGCAGAATAATGGAACGGTTAGGTAATCGTTAAATTCCTTTGCCGCCCTTTAGCAAGAACGTAGATCCATTGATCTTAAGATTATGTAGAGCTACGTTTTGAAGTCAAAATTTAAGTTAATTTTTTTATAAAGATGGTGCTGCTCAAAATGAGTTACGTTTAAGTATTACACTGTTAACTGAGTATGAAATGAGTTAAGGCGAGTGACGATAAAGGGAAAAGTTGCTGCCGGAAATGAATGCAAACTAAAGTAATGTGAAATAGCAATGTTTCTTAAGCGAGTTAAATACCATAGACCTGTTACTTCTTGGGGCCCTGTTCCCTAGGCTAAATGAGGGTGACTGGGTACTGAATGCGGTCCTCGCAAGACCATGTAATTGCGTTCGCCGCACCTAAGTAGATTTTCAATTAATCCAAAAACGTTTTTCTCCTTGTTAATGAACAATGGCGTCGAACTTTTTACTGATGGTCAAAATTCCAGATAAATTGCAATTTTTTTGATGATTAAGGGGCGTCAACATCTGAGGTTATTGGCGTCCGGAGCTTTTTTCAGTGCACTGCCGGCCTCCGGACAGTGATCTCTGGTTACAGACAACACTATCCATCACCGGACAGTGAGCTGTAAGGAGCTCCTAGGAAGAGAAAATCTAAGGGCCAGCAGCTGGATTCGAACCCGGGACCTCCGCGTGGGAATCCAATACGCTAATCGCATAGCTAATCTATTCCCTGGTAAATTGCAATTATTAAGGAGAGATACTTATAGTTCGATATATTTTACACAGAATACAATTTAGAGGTTTTTCTTTTCAAAATGTAGAGGCTCGGTCAAATGAAAAGACTTTTTTGTACAATTTATAATTGCCTTCTGATGTATGAATTGGATGTTTGGCTGTTTTTACAGCATGCTTGAAATGACCCACCCACCATTAGCACGTATATATATAATTGCCAACTTTTTGTCAAAAATAATATTTTTTTTTCAAGGCAATTAGAGAATGTTTTTTCTTATAAAAGATTGCAAACAAAAATTTTATTCCCTTTTCAAAACTTCTCTGTATTTCTTTAAAACAACAAGAAATAAATTTAAGTATGGATTTAACGACTATTAAATACATTTTCAGATTAAGTGACAATTTAAATAATTTAACAGTTGTCAATAACATTTAACTACATATTAAATATAACAAGTTGTGTCGTTTTATGAACATCTCATCCCAATTTATTTATTTTTCGAATGAATTTGTTAATTTTAATAGCTAAAAAAGTATTTTCAAATTCCGCACATTCACCTGAGAATTGTATTTCAAATTGCCACGTATCTTTGTAAAAAAAAAAATCATTTAGAAACATAAAACATATTTTTATTATAATTTATTATTTATTTATTTTAGATTATTTAAGGCGCGTGAACATCTGAGCTTATTGGCGCCCGGAGCTTTTTTTTTTTACACTAAGGACATTAACTGCTCATTTTCTTGTCAAGGTACTTTTGTAATTTTTATTCCATTAAATCGTGCAAATTAATCTGTTATTACGAATTGTTTTTTCAGGGAATTTCTTCCTTAAATTTGGTATTTTTTATGTCAAAATCATATTTTTTTTTTTAAATTGTCAATAAATTTTCTTGTCGACAGCAATAAGATCCTAGCTTAAAAGTAATATTTCATTAGTTAGACTTTTGAATTGTTTAATTAGAACATGTTCAAAGAATCTACTACATTGTTTCCATGCCCCATTCTAACTGCATTCATCAACACTGCGTTGCACTGCACTGTTAACTTATTTGTAAAACTTTATATATTTAATTATTTAAACAATTATAATGCCGTTATTATTAAACCAATTTTTATAACATATTCACTTTAATAAAGAGCATATAAAGCTGAATAAGCATATATTAGAAAGAAGTTCTTAAAACAGTTTAAAACAAGATAAAAATAGTAAAATACAGAGCACAAAAAGTTTGACTTACTACCAATACTTGTTTTAAAAGAACTGAGATCTTAACAGGATGCATCGTATTTTCCGCATTCAGCTGGATCATGCGGTAAATGTAGCAACATTTGGTTTTTTACAAATTTCCTGCTTACTTGTCCACCGCGTCATCGTCTGGAGCTAACCTTTTCACTTTTGCCATGTTATAAATGTTTGTGTAAGAAACAAAGGTTTGAAACCTAAAGGTTGTTTCTAACCCCATAGCAGTGCCCGGTGAGCAATTCCCTTTAAAGCTTTACCATTGCTTGTAATTCTAATACTTTTTTTAATGAAATTTTGCCCATCTGGATAAAGTAGGTGAGAAAAATCAGCCGCTGATAATGTATAGATTTTTAGCTCTTTATTTATTTATTTTTTTAATCTTTTATTGGAATTTACCACTGCCACGGTTGTTGCAACAAGCAAATATGGTAAAAAAAAATAAAAGAAAATCATGAGTGGTGTCACTCCAGTAACGGGCTTTGCTCTCACATAAGAGAAGATCACGAGGCCATTTTCTCTTCAATCTCCTTAGAGGATTACCTGGTAATGTGGAGTAAAATAGGTGTTCTATGAGAGGGTTAGAGGAATGAAATTTGAGAAAACGAGTGTTAGCAAGATCTGTAATGAAAGGGATTTTGAGGCCATTATGGATAGTGAGATTAGATTCATAGAATGGAGCGTTAAGAAGTTTTCTAAGTATTATTTTGACTGTAATGTCTGGAGGCGTAGTGAGTTGGAACGCTTAGTCGATGCCCATACTTCGATGCCGTATGATCAAATAGGTCGCAGTGACAGTAGATATAAGAGTCTTTTGTTAGGTAGGTTAAGTTTAGATCGTTTGTCAAGTAGTCTGACGAGACGTTTGTAGCGTTGGTTAGTTTCTTGTCTTTTCAGTCTGGGGTATTTATTTATTATTTATTTTTTTTTTTTAATTTGTTTATTTATTTTGCAACTGTAATAGATACAACAAGCAAAAGGGATGAGAGTAAGGAAATGGCGCAAATACACGGGCACGCACATATATGCACTTACATACACGTGCGCCAAGAGGCGTGAGTGGAGTGAACGACGACCATCCAGTGATGGAAGCCGTTAGTTCGCCTGATTGGCAAGCTTACATAGCAACCAATTTTTTTTTGAAAAAATTGCTCCAAAAGAAGGATTGATGGTAGGACTGCTAGAGTCGGTCATATAACCACACACATACTGTTATTAACTGAATAACTTAAAGGAGATGCAAACCTTCAAGTTACGTAGTACAGATCAGCTAAACTTTGATAAAATTCCATGTTGTAATAAAATATGCCAATTAAATTTAATTTTGAAAGAAAAGAGAGGGATGTTTGAGAGTTTGAACCTGATTTATTTTTTAAATACCCGCCTTTTTTTGCAAGCTCGCCACGAAGCTTTAAGGCTCAGGTTGCACTGGTAGTAAAAATGAAATATGTTCCTTAAGGCGAAAGAACGGTAAGGAAAAGGCGGAAACATTTCTCTTTTAAGATAGAATGTAGGCCAAATGGACGGTAGAAGCAGTGCTGAGCCAGTTGAAGGCCGTCATATTTTAAACAGAAGAAAGTAAGAGTTAAAGTGTGAGATGGTGGGAGAGAGCTAAGTTTAGAGAGAACCTTATTAGTGGCGGGGCCTTCCTGTAATAGTCAGATGCTATTCGCTATTTTGCCTTTATCTATGGATCAGGGGCGCCAACTGTGACTGCCCATGAATAAAAGTAAATAAAGAAATGTTTGTCATGATTTATGGCAAGGTGTGAATCAATATCTCTCTCTGCTATAGAACCAGTCTCGAGTCCATTCCTGATTGATTTTCTGTTCAACAGCCACCCTTCCCTTCTTCGCCAGTTATTTTCAATCAGTTTTGTCAACTTTACACAGTTTTTTTATTAATCATACTAGGAGGACATGATAAGTGTAAGTTGCGGATGATTGATTGTTGTATTTATGTATAATGTATTATTTATTTCCATTCTTTTTCAATTTGTTACATTCTTTTGATATTGACAATCCTGGTCAGAGAATAGTCTACTAATAATGTGACCTTCAGCTGAGTTTCGTGTGTCAGGTATTTTAAATTCTATTCCATTTATACTCTTTAAGATGGAGTAGACCGCTTCATATAATATACTTATCTAAATTGGGATCCTGTTGAAGAGATTTCGCAGTTTTCGTGACCTCTGAGAGGCGGTATGGGTTTTGAGGAATTAATCCTCCTAGTGTACTTTTACTCGTACTCGGTTGAATTAATAGCTCGTTAATTAATTTTTTTCGAAATTAGGCACCTCAATCCTATTTCTTTTGGTTTTTTTCTTATAAGTAATGGTAGACGCGAATGGCCTATTATCGTTAACTACGGGTTTATTTAGTAAGGGGAATTCTTTTAGACTGTCTGAAGTGGGGGCTTGTTTTTCCGCTAAGGCGGCAAACGAGTTACTGGATAGAAATCTTTTGGCGTCCAGGTAAGAGATATTCTTCTCGCCCATTAATTGTTTTAAAGTTTTCTCTATTGGGGACACATATTCACGTTTGTTGCCAAGTGGCTAGCACTGCCACAATTCACACATTTAGGTGTCTTATCTTTACATTGAGATGCTTCATGATTATTCCCACATTTTCCACATCTTGCATTCCCTTTACATTGGTCTTTAAAGTGACCAAATCGTAAACACTGTTTGCATTGTGTTGGAACCCCAACTTCACTTTGCTGCATAATTGAACAGCTACATAATTTTTGTAAATAGGAAGGATATAATTTTTTATATGTATATAGAATTGTTTATTAAAGAAAAATAAAAAAGGAAAAGAGGCAAATAGCCCATTTTAAAAAGTCTTTCTCAAGACTCTGGAATGGCAATGTGGTTCTTTAGACGGTACAGAGATAGCGACGCAGTCGCGACGCCAGGGCGCGGCACGGTCGACTTCGCTATAAAAAGGGCAGAATCGGCCGTGTCTGCATCAGTCTAAGAAAATTTTTCAACTGGAAGACATCCACAATAGCTACCTTAGCTGGAAGATTGCTGACTGGACCTTGCTCTCAAAACCTGGATCTCTGTACCGGCCAAAGGACCTCACTGTCCGGACCAGAACAAAAATCGATCACTTAACCCCTGTATTTTGAAGAAAGAAGAAAGAAGGAAGTGCAGCACACGAGTCGCCCAGTTCACCAGCTACGAAGGCAAGCCGAATCACCAGCGCTGCCACAGTGTGAGATACGAGCGAGGACCAGGCCAATTGGTACCGGGGTTTATCGGGGTGCTGGCCACACTGCCGGGGCTCCCAAAGCCGGTTGACTGGTATTAGCGAACGGCCCTTTTCAGGGCCTCTCACATCACTTTTGCTGTGGCCTCGCGCTGGGAGCAAGCCATTCCCGGAGCGGCGCAGTCACTTCAACCAACAGTGTGAACGGCCCTTTTCAGGGCCACCCAACTGTACGGCTACCCCGCTGGGGAGCGCCATAGGCGAGTCAAGCGCCGACGTATTTTTTGGGAACGGTCCTTTTCAGGGCCATCCAGTCACTTGTACCTGCGAGCGGTGAGAAGAAGAGCTTGCATACTGGACTTCATCCCTTGGCCGCTTTAGTATACAACACATTTTTTTTTTTTTTTTGGCGCATCAACAGCTGAGGTCATTAGCGCCCGGAGCTTTTTCCAGTGCACTGCCGGCCTCCGGACAGTGTTCTCTCGTTACAGACAACACTGTCCATCACCGAACAGTGAGCTGTAAGAAGCTCCTAGGAAGAGAAAATCTAAGGGTCAGCTGCTGGATTCGAACCCGGGACCTCCGCGTGGGAGTCCAGTATGCTAACCTCATAGCTAATCCCTTCCCTCTTACAACACATTGTATGACATTTTGAATGTAATGGTGAACTTCGCATCTTACGTAATGTATATAAACGTATTGCGGTAACTGCTGCCTCCTATCCGAGAACAAAGCCGACTGAGTGGGTACGAATTTTGTCTCTTTCGTATTCCTGTCTATAACTTTTCGTTTCAATCTTCTGATTTCTATTATCTGGTTTTCAACCCCTAATGGACCCCTCATAACCTCCTTTATTTCCTCTTCTGTCAGATCCGTGTCTACATCCCTAATTACACCCCTTCTCTGCAATAAATATCGGTATGTAAACTTTAAAACCCTTTTCCTTTAGAATTACGGAGTTCAATAATCTGTTGGCAGATGCACCATTGTTCATATCTACTCTCAACCTGTTTATGCCAAGCTTTTTAATTCAGTTGATGTTTTTGGAAATGTCTACGTGTTTTTCGTGTAGTAATTTCCCAAATGACATTGGGTGCACCCTCGAAATTCCCTTTTTGTCCTTATTATTGCTTTCCACAGTAACGTAAAAGGGTCCCAATTCCGTACTTTGGTATTCCATATTTAAATGGTACAAATTTCTACTTTTGTTCGGCACATTTCTGAATCAATTTCCAAACAACAGTATGATCATCAATCAACAAAAATCAACATTTTACTAGATTTAAATAATTTAATAAAATGACTGAAATTCACTATAAATAAAGTAACTTTTTTTTCGCCACGATTTTTTATTAGAAATTATTAAATACTCGTATATGACTTCAGTTCGTTCAAACACTATCACATTTTTAATACGCTTGTTGAAAAAATAAATTATTGTAATTTAGTGAGCACATTGCCCTGAGATTGTAAAAAAAATGAGCTTGAATGAGTTATTGCACTCTGAATTCTTCTTTGATGTTTTATTCTGCTTTATAAAAGAATTTAAAATTCAAATTTGTAAGCTTTAAAAAAGGAATGACGAGAATTGAAGAATCAGCTGTAAATATAATGGCTAACAATAGCAAACCAGTCAACAGTAAATTGTTCCTCTAGCTTCTATAGAATAGCGTGTTCTATGGCAGCCAGCCTGGTTGGAACTCACAGCTGTTTCCTGGTGGCGAACCACAGGCCACCACCAAGCGTCCGTATGAACACAAAGTAGCTTAGTAGACTAAGTATTGAGTATGTTGGACTCTTTTAACATTAATTTAACAGAACTCCTCGCATCTTAAAAAAAAAAGAAAACATTTTATTAAGTTATCACTATAGACCATAGCTGGGTAGAACCCTTGGGGAAAATTAATATTTATTGTTGAAACGAAGAATTTATCGCTGCAAAAATGTGGTAGGAGAGGAAACGAGAAAGATCCATATAGCAGCCAACTGTATCCAGGCCAGGAAGTACCCAATGAGGGTAGAAATATCAATAATCGATCGCCGGAACTCATTAGGGGCGCCCTTTCGATAAACTAGCCTTAATAAATTGAAATATAAAATATAAATAATTTGTTCCAACTAATTAACTGTAATGTGCCTTCAAGTTGCCATCGTTAAATCTAGAAATTGCAGCCGCCTTTTTTTTTAAGCTAATAAATATTATTAATTAGAATAATTAATCTTACTTCATTCAATGAGTAAAAAATATAGTTAGCTCTAGTATTTAACCAAAGTATTTATTTAGTGCGAGTTGTCAGGCTGCTCTTTGTGATCAATGCACTCATTATATTTCGTTGTTTCACGTTTAATATTTCACTTTTTAAGATAATTAATTACACTATAACTTATTAAACAAAGCAATTAATTTGTTCATCCATTTTGTTAGAAAAAAAAGTAGAGGTTTGTGAAATTGAATGTAATGTGTACTCTTTTAATAGAAGATGTAAGTAATTCTTTATTTTGATCAAATTATTTAATACTTACACATTTACAGAAATTTGACAGTTGTTTTTTGGAAGTTATTATTTATAGTTCACATAATTTGGTGTTTGTACTTAAGCCTGCCTGAAAAAATAAGCGACTATTATACTTAGATGTATAGGTTATATTATATAGATTTATGAGAGAACAACAACCAACCGTATTTTATCCTTTTACTAATTTTGCGATAAACTACCAATATTCAAAACATTTCTGCTCCTATTCGGTTCACCGCCGTTACAAGTAGATATACAGGGAATTCTAATAGAAAATAAAATTAAAACTGTCCGGTAGGACAGTTGTATAAGGGTTGACCATCAAAAACTGCACGAAAAAGCGTAACGTTGAAAAACACCCAACTTTGACAATTTTTTTCTCTTTTTCTATAAAAGATAAAATTCCCAAATTTTCTTTATAATATAGGGCAAACCCTCCTTTATGACTGTAATTTTTTTGCAACAACCCAGATCTAATAGGTTTCGAGAAAAAAGTTGCCGAAAATGAGCAAAAACGGCTTTTTCAAAAAATGTTCTTGTTCTTGTTCTTCTTCTTCTTCTTCTTCTTCTTGTTACCTTTTTTGTAAACATCGTAGCGCCTAAACGCGTGAACCGATTTTCATGAATGAGGTGTCATTCGATTCGGAATTTTATGTAGATGTGCCTTTTGGGGGTCTCGATCCTGTACATTGAATGGGAGAGGAGTTAGCCCCCTTTATGTAAGGCCCCCTCCAAAATTATTATTACTAATTACTCTGTAAATCTTGGCCCGATTTTGATAAAATTTGGTAGGATGATAGGGTTAGGGCTCCCCTACGTAACATTAAAGCGACGATCTGCTCTTACACTTGTTAAGGGGAAGTATAGCAATCGTTGCAAATTATCGACACGTGAACCGATTTGCATGAATGAAGGGTCATTCGAATCGTAATTTTGTACAGATTTGCACTTTAAAAGTCTCGACGCCGTGCCACATAAGGAGGGGAGTTTGCCCCACCCAAATAAGGCCCTTTCTAAAACTATTATTACCAATATTTCTATAACGCTTAGTCCGATTGTGATAAAATTCAGCTCGAATAAGTGGTTAAAGCTCCTCTACGTTGCTGATGCTCTTGCACCTACTAAGAGGAAGTACTGCAATCATTTAAATTATCAATGAGTGAACCGATTTAAATCAATGAATTGTCGTTCGATTAAAAGATCTTTGCCTCTTTGCCTTTTAGGAAGAAGTACTGCAATCGTAGTTTATTTTTCTTACTTCTCTTAAAAGGAAGTACTGAAATCGCAGTTTAATTTTGCTATTTACGTACAAATACCTTCCTATGTTATTCAAAACGCTTTTTCAAAAAATTGTTATTGAGGATGGTTTGGGAGACCGCAACTATAATCATTCTTTAAAAAGATCTCTCCATTGGTAGTTACGGTTTCGACTTAACACCTTATCAGATTATAATGGTAGAATTGTTTATTCCAAATTTTAAAAAAATCTGTAAAGAACATATGTAACTTTGTAAAATAAACAAAAAGGAAAATCTACCCAAAAGGTACAAAAATCTCCTTAACAAAAACTTACAGTTTAAAATGTTAAGTATAAGGGTTGATTAAACGCCAAAAGGTACACAAATCAGCGAGTACTCAACATTTCATTAATTCTTCATTAATAGTTAAGTAATTCTACTGCATTAATTTTCATTAATAAGTTATTTTTTAGAATTTATTAGATGTCACAGACCCTTATGCTGGCCACTTCATTTATAATATTTTTTTGTTATAATTATGATAAATCACATATATACGTACATGCATGTTAAAGTAGAAAAAGACAAAGAGTAGGCTACTGTCTTGAATTCGTCTTACCGAAATATTCGTGAGCACAATTAACACACAGTTATAACAAGTAGATTATTAAACAATAATTATTCATTTCTCTATTGTAATTTAATTTAGTCCCCCTAATTTTACTTATAGTAAAATACTGGAATAATTAGCTGTCCTAAAAATATGCATATCTTATTTACTTTATATTACATATATACAACATTGTGGGAAGAACACCTAGATTGAGAATGTAATTGAAGAAAACTGTATTATTTGTGATAAAGCCAGATAATTATTACCTATTATTATAAACGTTTGACTACTACATAAAATAACAATTACTTTAATCAAAGAATGAACTTAAACCGACGATTTTTATTTAAAAATAAAAATAAATAAATAAATAAAATAAACAAAATCATTGATGTAAGTTTTTTATAAAAAAAAGTTTTGAATTTTTAGCCTCATAATTTTTTTATATTTTTTATAACGTTTTTCTTTTTAACCTGTAATTAATAGTTTCATTATTATAGATAACTAGATATTACAGTCAATCTACAGTGCTACTTGAACATATATTTTGTAGACGAAAATGGCCAGCATAAGGGTCTGTGACATCTAATAAATTCTAAAAAATAACTTATTAATGAAAATTAATGCAGTAGAATTACTTAACTATTAATGAAGAATTAATGAAATGTTGAGTACTCGCTGATTTGTGTACCTTTTGGCGTTTAATCAACCCTTATACTTAACATTTTAAACTGTAAGTTTTTGTTAAGGTTTTAAGTGGGTGCTGTATTTATTGGTGAAGGTATTTTGGTGAACGTCATTGTTGGACAGCGCCTCCTTTATCGCTCCTTTACTTAGTATACTTGATGTCACAAAAGAAACTTAGATCTAACTTATAGATGGGCCTTTAGGTTTCGCTCTAAAGTATCATTAAGGGGTAATTTACTTTTCTTTTTTTTTTTTTACAAAGTCTATAATAGACAAGCAAAGCAATGTCTTAAATTAAATGGCATGTTTCCAAGACTTACCCTTACCTGGTGAATTATGGGAATTGTGAATCTATGTTATGTAGACTACAGAATATTATTAATCACCTAGCTGTGTACACTATCTTTACAACATGAGCAGATTAAAAAAAAAAATAATAATCAAATAAAGATTTGGAGATCAGACCGAGAAGATTAGGTAGTTAATACAACGTTTCGAACTATTTTTCGTACTCTTCAACAATAAAGAAAAATTTCGATAAAATGTAAAGTAAAAATGTAAAGTGGTAAGAGGCGAGTCCCATTTTTGTTATTGGGTTTGATTACCGGGCTAGACCTTAGAGTTTTTTTTATAATGATTAATATGAAAAATTTAAAGTAAAATACGGAGTTGCAGGTTTTTGAACATTATTCTTATTTTGCTTTACAAAATTTGGTCTGACACTTTCTTGACTATTCCTCAAGTTCTAATTCCAATTATCTCTGGACCTATTAAATTCTAAATGAATATTTATTTGCTTTCGCTGCAGGATAAAATGATACCCGAACTAATTTTTGAGGCTGCATGACATTATAGCGGCAATTTTATTGAATACTCTAGAAATCTTTGACTTAAAAGTTGTAGTTATAGTTAAAAACCAAATGGTAAGTGAACTCTAATAGAGCTTTCGTTTTGAAATTAATGAAACAAGATCAGCCCGATTTAAACGGAACTGTCAAAACACAAACTAGAAGTTGGAAAGCTTCCCCTATCTGTTTGTATAACGATATGTCATTACCCCCTTCCAGTATCAGTTCCCCCAACTGCTATTTTATCCACGTACTGAATTTCCCTGCATGGAGCTTGCAGTTGGTACTGGTGTGAAGTTTTTCCCCTCCAATTCCATTTTGTACCGGATATAAAGGCACGATTTGACAAGCTCTCTTTAGATTAGACCACGCCCTGTAGCTGAGCACCATGAACTAGTCGTAATATAAATTTTGTTATTGTTAACTTCACTTTTCAAGCTGTCACTTGACTTTGGCGTGATTGGCCTTTTGTCTTTCACTTCCTGGATTTTCTGTTTCGGGCGCAATTGTCGATATTCCCAGAGTGCCACCCTCTTATACTGTGAAGGTGGAATTGCATAGAGAGCATTACGTTAACCATCACATGTACAATACAGAAATACTTCGAACCAATGAAAATTCAGCATTTGGTGTCTGAAACATTCAGGAATTTTGTGCTGTTATTAGGTGTAATATTAGGTAATGAAATGATGGATAGAAAGGGATAATTATTTAACTATATCCAATAATTACACCATATTTTACGTAAATTACTTAAGTAAAGCTACAAAATGAAACACTAATAGCGAAATAAGGTAAGTAATTTATAATTATACTCTCATTCTGCAAGTCAGACACCTGGCAGTCTATTAGACTCTTTATTACAGTATTATTTCTGCCATTCTCCTGTATGCTTCTGAACTTTGGGCGGTGAAGTACTTTACGTTAGTTGAGCGCGTACAACTCAAATTCTTAAAATTATTGTTACATTTACCGCGCAATACACCCAACAGTTATGTTCGCCTTGAACCTGAATGCCCGCAGATTAAAACTAAGATCTTTAACAAAACTATAAAATTTTGGCTGAAGCTATTACAAATGGATAATAGTTCAATTTTGAAGATATGTTACAGGAGACTTGTTAGACATGAGCATGTCAGATAATCCAGGCATCCCTAATAACTGGGTGGTTTTCATTAAAGATATGCTTTATTCTATAGGGGCAGAGGATGTCTGGGAGCTACAGAGTGCTGAATTTATATTTACTAACCTGAATATTCTGAGATTTGCATTAAAACGCTTTCGACAATTTACTTAATACTTGGCATACTAAATGCATTTACTTAGATCTATAAGATTTATTTAAACATTTTTGCCTTGGAAAATTCTTATAGGAATATGGCTCCTAGGAGTAGAACCCAAAGAAAAGGCACTACCTCGAAAATGGCTCCTAGGAGAAGAACCCAAAGAAAAGACACTGCCTCGAAAAATGGCTCCTAGGAGTAGAACCCAAAGAGAAGCCATAGAAAAAGTCGTTGCGTGTTCACAACAGAATGTTTGGCGCCATCATCTTTGACGTACTTCAAATCAGGACAATAAACTAGATCATGATTGCTGATATGTAAAACCATTTGGATTGCACTATAAACCAGTGTACCTTAAGCTTGGAACTATTTTTTTGTTAGTTTGAAAATTAAAAGAGTTACGTCCAATTTGGTCTATATTCTAGCAAGATTACTACACTGAGGGACAACCGCCTCACTTCCAACCTACCCATGCAATCTGGGGTATCTTTAAGTCAACACAATTAGTTTTAGAAGAATCTATCTTAACTTCTTTTAGCTACGTTTAAATAATTCATAACCCAAACTTCTATCCAAACAGTGAGCCGGCGTAACTACTGTAACTAAAGGTTTAATTCTTGTTCTTGAACAGTTACATTTCCTTTTCACCGTACTTGTGTTACTTTTTCACTTTCTAAACTGATTAGTCTAAAAAATATTGAGTTGCATTTCCAAAATTTATTTCTTTATTAATTTTTACATATTTTCGAACTTTACCAGTCAGAAAACATTCTTACGTTTTTATTTTATTTTTTATTTAATTATTATTTAAATTAGATAACATTTTATTGAGCGACATTTTGTAGTCACATAAGGAAACAATACTGTATCGAATATTAACGGAATATAATGCGCCAATAAACTCTGAAATTAATTAGTTTCCTGCAACGATTGCATTTTATTTGATGAAGCTTGCGTAGCAGGTAATTTAATTAATTCTCAATTATCGTTAAATAAATTTGCCTGTGCGCTTTTCAAAATTAAAGTTTTAATTAGGTAAATAAATGGAGTATAAATAAAAAATTGTGGAACTAAGACCGTTGGGACCCATTGTCAAACCGCTGTTAACCAACGCTACCCCCAAAGCTGCCAGCGAGGGTGAGACCCAACAGAGCAGCTTGCAGTTGCTACAAAGAAGACAAAGTCAGAAGGCCTGCTCAGGTCTGCTAAGTTAATAATTTCCATTTTATTTCTACAAAATTAACTGTCCTAATACAGTATTGTGATCCAGCTTAGAGTATTAATTCTGGTTGAGATAAATGGGTTGGTATTCTCCGTTTGTTGGTATTGGTTATTTTAGGAGACTCATAAAACTGAAAATATATTTGTTTTGTACCAAGATATAAAGTTTCTTGATTTATATTCTTTATACGATTAGTGAGTACATTTTTGTTATAGCCTTGTGAAATACTGCCTAAACTACATTCGCATTGATGTGGTTAGTGTACAAAACTAAACCCACTTTTATTATGGCCGTCCTTTTAGGCCGTCTAAATTATATTGTCTTCTTAAACTATAATTTCTACTAGCTTCATTCACATGTAATGTTGTAAAGATTCTATTCCAGCTTGACCGTAGAATTAATATTTTTAATATTATTTGAAGTTCTAACTTAGTGAGATCAAATATAACTTCAAACAGGTCAGACTAAGTCTATTGCTATAACTTTTGTCGACGATTCTTTTTAATAAAAGAAAATGAGTGGAAATTGTAGATATTCAAATTTAATGCACGATTGCTTAATTCCAATAAAAAATTCTTTAGCAATAATTGCTAATGTTAGTTATATAAAAAATTTACATCAACTTGATCTTAGTTCATTCCTTTAATAATTGGAATTTAAGTACGATAGCACACAATTGTCTTTAGGGATATTACCATAACAGCCAATTGAATAAATAGAAATTTTACAGGATTTTGGTTTTACACAATAAGTCGCACCTCTGGATTCTTGTTTTGTATTTGGTCCTCCCATTGTAGCCTAAAGTCTTCGAACTTGAATACCCTCTGATCCATTCATTAGGGCTTGTGTCTCTTCTTAATTTCTCGTTGAAAGTTATTTTCCATATTTTAATCCAGACTGTAAATGAATTGGTATTGTTGGAAATTATGTGTTATACTTTGTCCGCCAGAACATGACGTTAAGATTGTTGCATCGATTGCGGAATTCGAAGTTCCAGAGAATACACTTGAAGATCCGTCTGTTTGGTGCATGATATGTTGACATATCGGAAAACACCTCCAATATAATGAAAATACACCCTTAGTACTAACTGTGAAAATGAATTAAATTCTGTGTAATTACTAGACTGAGAAATAGCATTTAAAAAAAAATCTGTAGAATGACTGGTACGGAAAGTTTTGGTTAATTTTATCTACTTCTACTTAGTATAGTGAAAGTATGCTGAATATGCAGTAAGCAGTAGATGAAATAAGTCGTAGCAATGGTTAATGGTGGCTGATAGCAATATTTTACTTGAATCGAGGATAAAAGTGGTAGCATAAAATGTAGCAAGCTTAAAGTAAATACGTATATAGTTTGGAAACAAAACTACATAGAATCTTTCTATATAGAAAATTATGTAGGCGTCATGACAGCCGAGCGGTTAGAGGCGAGGCCCGAAAAGTTAGTATATAATGTGGTACTGGGTTAGATTCCCAGTCTAGGCCTTGGATTATATCTAATGGTTAATATTAGGACTTTATGGTAAAGTGTATTCGCTAGTGACCTCCGTCCGTTGGTAGTTGAACGTAAAGCCCACCTGAAAAAGAGGCAATTGCTTTACTTTATATAGAATCTTTAGTCTAGGAACTTCTGTTATCGCGAGTAAATCTGTATTGGAATGTTCATGGATGTATAGGAAATTGTCTCCTCGGAGTCCTTAAATGTTAGTAAGCCGCAGTTTCTGATAATCTAGTAAGAGAAGGATAAGAGAGGTCATTTGGGTTGCCCATTTTGTTTTGAAAACATCTTCTATCTCTTTTTTGTTCGTCTCCTGTTATGCTACAAAAATATTGAATTACGATACCTTAGCTACAAATTTAAGAAAGCTCGCGATGTAAAGTAATACCAATTTCTTCATGCGGGCTTCACCACTTTTTTTTTTTAGCCATCGACATTCAGGAGGCGCCTGACCCTTTGCTCACATCCATCGCACTTTGTCCCATGTAAGTTGATACGTCCATTACTTAGCTGCTAATAATTTTAGGCTATTCCTGACGTACCAGCAGTAATTTATGAATTAATGTAATTAATATTTTTTTTTTTTTTTTTTTTTTTTTTTTTATTATCCTTTTAATGAAATTTACACCTGTACCTACAGGTACAATAGGTAAATGCGATGAAAGTATGTCAATAGCGTGGCATACGTGAATGACGGTCATCCATTGATGGCCGCCGTTAGTCACCCAGTTGGTCACGGGGCCAACGGCGCCTCAGCCGTCTTCGAGGATTGGAGGGTAGCGTAGTTGTAGACAGGTTTGCAGCTAAAGGGTTGGGATGCAGTGAGAGTTTTTGGTGAAAATTTTTGTATCGAATTTTGGCAAGTTCGGAGATAAGTGGAATTTGGAGATCTGTATGTATAGTGTGGTTGCTTACATAGAATGGAGCGTCTAGTATGCGGCGGAGAATTTTGGATTGCAGTGTTTGTAGTCTATTGAGGTTGGATTTTTTAGCTGTACCGTAAAGTTCGAGTCCGTAAGTCCATATTGGTGTGAGAAGGGCTGTATAGAGTCGTCGTTTGTTCTGTAGTGAGAGTTTTGAGCGTTTGTCGAGTAGCCTGGCTAGAAGTTTGTATCGTTTGTTTAGTTCGGTACGTTTAAGTCTCGTATGGGGGTTCCAGGTAAGTCTCTTGTCTAGGTACATTCCAAGGTACCGCACATGGTCGGCTGGTGGGATAGGTGTGTGATGTAAGAAGACAGGTGGCGGAGTTTGACGTTTGAGTGTGAAGACTATGTATTTAGATTTAGTTGGGTTAATTTTTATACGCCAGTTTTCTAACCAAGGTTCTATTGAGTGAAGGTGGGACTGCAGTGAGCGTACTGCGAGGATAGGGTCAGAGTGTGTGGAGAGAATGGCAGTGTCGTCAGCGAAGGTGTAAATAGAGGTATTAAGGTTAGAAGGTAAGTCGGCAGTGTAGATTGTGTAAAGAAGAGGAGCTAAGACACTTCCCTGTGGCACACCAGCAAGGACGGGATAGATGGAAGAGTGAGTAGTGCCTTGAAGAACTTGAAAGAATCTGTCAGAGAGGTAAGAGCTGAGTATGAGGTAATAAGTGCTAGGAAGGATGTGTTTTAGTTTCCACAGTAGACCTTCGTGCCAGACTCGGTCAAAGGCTTGCGAAACATCGAGGAATACTCCAGCGCAGTACTGTTTTCGCTCGAGTGAAGAAGCGATGGTGTCTACAACACGATGGGCCTGCTGGATCGTCGAGTGGCAGCTTCTGAAACCAAACTGATGGTCCGGTATAATTTCGAGAGATTCTGTAATTTCGTAGAGGCGTGGTAACAGAAGTCTCTCGAATATTTTGCCCAAGAGAGGCAGTAGGCTTATCGGTCGATAGGAAGAAGGTAGTTGAGTCGGTTTGTTGGGCTTGGGTATCATTCGAACTGTAGAAAATTTCCAGAGTATAGGGTAGTAAGTAGTTCTGAGAATAGAGTTGTAAATGGTAGTGAGGAAGACTATTGCTTTTTTGGGTAGTTGGAGTAGGATGTTGGCAGTAATTAGATCGTAACCAGGGCTCTTTTTTTTATTGAGATTAATAATGACTTGCTTGACTTGGGAGGGTGTGAACGGTTTTGGAGGCATAGAAAGAGGTAAAGGTATGTCTAAGTCCCTAATAACGTCTTGAGTATGTTGTGAGTTGAGAACGTCAGGATGCGGAATGAAGACAGTTGAAAGGTGCGTTGCAAATAGCTCAGCTTTTTCCGAGTCACATTTAGCCCAGGAACCGTCAGTAGTACGAAGAGGAGAGGAGGTAGGTTGAAATTTTAGAATACGTCTAGTGGCAGCCCAAAGGGAGTTGTCTTCAGTAGTCAGAGATTTGGTATATTCGGTGTATTGTCTGTTGTAGTATTTACGGAGTTCTTTTTTAAGTTGGTTTGTCAGGTGATTAAGTTGTTGTTTATGAGATGGGTATTTTGTACGTTGCCAGAGAGATCTCGTTCGTCGTTTGTTAGTTATGAGTGTGCGCAAATAGAGGGGTAAGTTATAAGGTATGCGAGCAGGTTTTTTAGCGGTGCAGTTAGTCGTCGCTTGCCAGATACTCTGCTGGATGGCGGCAGTGAAGTGATCAACGGTATTGTCTAATTCTTGGGGTGTTTTGAGAGGTATTTTGAGGTCAATTTTCTTCTCAAGTAAGTCTCTGAAGAAGTCCCAGTCTAAAGGTCCGTTTATTAGCGTTGGTTTTGGTGGTCTAAGTTTGTGGTGGATGTCTATTGTGAGGATGACTGGACTATGATCAGAGGAGAGTTCATTTAAGGTGAATGAGTGAGTATGAAATGATGAGATGTTAGAGCAGATGAAAAAGTCAAGCAAGTCAGGGAGTTTATTGGGAGCAGTCGGCCAGTAAGTTGGTTGAGAAGGTGATATGTATGAGTAGCTAGTTAGAGAGAGTGCATTGTAGAGTAGGCGTCCTCTTGGGTTTGCCACCCGACTACCCCAGCGAGGATGCTTCGCATTGTAGTCCCCACCGCTTATGAACCTGGGACCCAGAGACTGGAAGAAGGATAGAAATTGGTTTTGAAGGATTGTGTGATTAGGTGGACAGTACACTGAAGCAATGTTGTAGTGGAAGGGTTCACTTTGGAGAGAGATCACAGTAGGTTGTATGTAGTTTGAGGCATTGTATGGAATGGGAAAGTGAGATAATGAATTTTTTATGAGAATAGCAGAACCGCCATGTGCAGTACCATCAGGATGGTCAGTTCTGTAGGTTTGGTAGCCATTGATGTAGAAGCGTGTTTTCTCAGTGAAGTGGGTCTCTGTTATAAAGGCAATGTCTATCCGTCTGTCGTGTAGGAGGATGTCCAGCTCTTGTCTGTGGTTAGTTAGTCCGTTTGCATTCCATAATAATATAGTAAGAGAGAACTGAGTTAGAGGCATTAAGGAGCGAGACGGGGAAGTAAGGTGTTGACAACGGTGGTGAGAAGAGTGACGAGAGGAGTAAGGAGCGATTTGAAGTCAGAAAGGAAAGAATTTAGCAAAGTGGTAATGTCGGAAGGAGAGGCTGACTGCTGAGGCGGCGGCGGACCCGCGACCACTCGGGCATAAGATGAACAATCGTTGACGTTGGCTGAAATGTTGTTCCGTGGGAGGTTCCCTGATGAGGCCGAAGCAGCAGGTTGCTGAACAGACGCAGCTACTCTGTTGAGGGCTGAGGGATGGTCGTAAACTGGCGGTCTTCTTCTTGAGCGTTGAAGTTCCCGGTGGACTATGCATCCTTTATAGTTCGCAGGATGTTCTCCATCACAAAGAGCGCATTTAGGACGTTCTATGGTGAGCTTGCCACATTCTTGAGTGAAGTGCTCGCCAGCGCACTTGACGCACCTTGGTCGATGCTGGCAATAACTTTTGGTGTGACCATATTCTTGGCAACGTTTACATTGCACAATAAGCCGCTGTTTGTGAGGTTCCTCAACTGTTATTCTCGTGTAGCAAAGTAATTCTAGGTCAAAAATATCCTTGTTATTATTATTTGGCTCGAGGTCAACGAAAAAAAGTGGTAATGTTTGCTTTGTAACAGGATGAATAACTGGAGTGATACTGCGGACAATATGCCCATGTTCCGCTAGTTCCTCTTTTATTAAATCGGGAGGTGTGCTTTGATGCAGATACCTTATTACTACCCGATATGCTTTCTCCTGTTCAAGTTGGTAGGTATGAAATTCTGCTTTTTTCTCCCTGAGGTAGTGGATTATTTGTCTGTAGCCGTCAACTGTTTTCGCCTGTATAATTAAATCAGTTGCTCGGGCTTTGCATGTAAAACAGTTTGGACCAATTAACTGTGTCAGTGCTTTACAAAGATCAGCGTACTTGGTTACGTTTTTTAAATATATTGGCGGTGGTTTCGGTATTTTCTGAGACTGAGTAGGCACAGATGCAGGCATTTCATCTGGAGTAGCTAGGGGAGTGAACGGGTTGTAGGTGAGTATTCCTGGAGCTACTATTGTGTCTGGCATGGAATTTGCAGTTGCACTGCTAGGCTCTGGATTCAGCTCGGGGAACAGAGTGGGTTTGCTTGCTAGGCTTGTTTTCGTAGTTGCTGCAGGCGGAGCATTTTTCTTTTTGTCTTTGGGGGGAGAGCTGTGAGGTGAGATTGTTCTTTTTTTAGTTGTTTTTGAACTTACAGAGGAAGTAGATAAGCTGGCGGGAGATGATTTGGAGTTAGATGTGTTGCTGAGACTCATCTTTAGAGTTGAGAATGGAGAATTGGAAGATAAATAAAGAGGGGTGAGAAATTGTCTTAGCACTTGGTTTTACACTCGGAAAGTCAAATACTTACAGAACTGAAGGTTAGAGGTCACTATGAATGTTTTGCACAAAAAAACTAACAAAAAAAAAAAAAAATTATATTTACATTGTTCTTGCACACCGTTAAACTGGTTGTAAGTACTTTACAATCATCTATTAACACAACTTAAACTCTTTTAAACTGATTATTTAAGAGAGCAAAATAAAATAATTTTACTATCCAAAACGATCATATCTATTAATATTTAATAGTATATTTATTCAGAAAAATTAATTAAAATGCGCAAAATAAATAATTTATTTCTTTAAAGTTACGGTTTGTTAAACATCAATTCAGTAAGTAATTTCCTTACTTTAATCATTTCAGGGTTTGCTCGTAAAAAAATGCCCAATTAAAAACAAAACGTAGTATAATTTTTACTAGATTATAAACTCTTGTCTCGATTACTAGATTATAAACTCTTGTCTCGATTACTAGATTATAAACTCTTGTCTCGATTACTAGATTATAAACTCTTGTCTCGATTACTAGATTATAAACTCTTGTCTCGATTACTAGATTATAAACTCTTGTCTCGATTACTAGATTATAAACTCTTGTCTCGATTACTAGTTTATAAACTCTTGTCTCGATTAAAAGATTATAAACTCTTGTCTCGATTACTAGATTATAAACTCTTGTCTCGATTCCATTAGAAAATCACTGTTTATTTTACGAAAGATTATCAGCACTTTTACTGTTGCTGTTGAAAATAACTTATCCAAAGAATGAATAAATAAATTAATACGATTATAAAATAAATAGATAATTCGACGTGCCCTAAGACCTTCTACACCCCTACTTTTTAACCAGTGCATACATACATCGGGAGTACAAGAACAACAAATTTTAAGAACACATTAATGGAATGTATAAACATCAGTGAGGTAACATAACAATATAACTAAGAGGTATTCAAGTATTAAGTTTAAATATAAAAATAAATAATCATGTACCATAATATGGAAAGAAACTATTTTGTACATTAGTACACTTACTTCTTCCTCTTCAATACATCTAATGTCCTAAACGCACACTTTCTCTTAGAAATGTGGGCAGCGAATTGTTGAATTGGGCTAGTCAGATACAACCATCCTAATGATCTGATTGTAGCCTTCAATTTCAGTTTTGGAACTTCATAAAATTGGCACTTGAAGAATATATGTTTCCTAATTTTTATCTCATCACAATAGTCGTCATCTAGAAGCGCAAAGCTTTTCAATACGATGGCAAAGGAGCCACGGCCAGCTAGAGTGTAGCAAAAAAATAGATTTGTTATGAATCACTCGGCTCTTTTATCGGTGACCTAAGGCTGGAAACATAGTGGAGCGGCGAGCAAAGCGGCAATGATAGCTGCTTCAAATCAAAGAGAGCGATGAGCAGCGAGCAAAGATTCGCATGCACATAGTGACGAGTTTAGTCGCGTTCTCCTTTTGACAAAACAAGATGGAGGAACTATTTTTATATGAAAATTCTTCGTTGAAACTTTGGTATTTGCAGCAGTTTAGTAGTAGGAGCTGCAGTGTACATGATATAAATAAGTCTAGAAATGAACTTGGTGAATTTCATTACTTGTACCAACAACTTCGGGAGCATCCTGGCAAGTTTCATGCGTATTTTCGAATGTCTATATCAACATTTAATTACATACTAGCTCAGTGTAACCCGATTAATCAAAATCAAATTTTATTGTTTTTGAATAATACAACTCACAACAAAAGTTAGGCACAATATAGAAAAATTAACTAAATTATTAACTAAATACAAATCTGTGTAACCCCGTTAATCCTAGCAGTTACTTTAAGGTTAGAAAAAATAAATAAAAAAATAGAAATATATACAGATTAAAAGAAATTAGTCAATTAAAAAAAAAAAATTATTAAATCACTACACCATGATTTGTCGTAAATTACTGTAGTTCATCTGAAAAACTGGAGTAGTACGACGCTACGGAAGAAGGATTGGAGAATTCGTTCTGATCAGAAGTAGTAGGACGTGAAAATGTAATTTAATTTTGCCTAGTATTTAGATGAAAGTTAGCATTAAGGGATTGAGAACCAAATTAAATGTAGCAAAAATTACCTGAATTCTCCATTAACTACTAATTGTTAATTAATTTTAACTATTAATTATTAATTGTTAAAAACTATTGTAGCTTCGCAAATATTATGGTCCCACAGAGGTTTCTTTAAACAAACTAAACCAATAAATGTATCAATATCCATAACCTTTGAAAAATAACCTTTACAAATTGAGCGCGATAAGAGCGAAGAAATCAAACATGTTATAACGCTTTGCTCTACTCTCTATAGATAGCGATGCTCTATCTTCGCTTTGCTCGCCACTATGCGCGGTCCCATATCTTAACTTGTGTTTGATTTCGCCGCTTTGCTCTTCGCTATCATCGCCGCTTTGCTCGCCGCTCCACTATGTTTCCAGCCTAAGGCAAAATGTAATTCTTGCTTTCTTACTATCTTGCCAATTCTTCTGCCAACAATCAGTTTATGCTGTTAACGCACCTGAACGATAGTTGGTTATAAGCCCCGGCAGAAGAAATAGGCGATTACTTTACTTAACTAAATTTCTTAAAGTATATTAATATAAAATAAAATTCTTTTTTTTTTTTAATCATTTATTTGTTACAATCAACGCATCAATCTGTTGACGAGTAGACAATCAACGCATTGCTTTATAAGCAACAAGGGTAACAATAAGCAACATTCACACATATCAGAGTGGAGAAGTTACCCAGCGGTAACACTCCAAAAAACATTCTAAATTCTACTGACTCTCTTCAATAGAGAGGAGATCGCGAGGCTCTTGAAGATAGATGTTGTACAAGTGGATTGTGATGTGTTTGAATGTTAAGATGGAATTTTCTGTAACGTGTTTTAGCAAATTGTGTGACGAAAGGAATGTTCAAGTCTGTGTGAATGGTATGATTGGTGACGTAGAAAGGAGCGTTTACTATAGAGCGAAGAATTTTAGATTGCAAGGACTGGATCCTTTGCAGATTTGAGCGTTTGGTTGAACCCCACAGTTCTGTGTCTTAAGCCCAGGACTGGCTTTAATATACTTACATAAATAAGTCTTTTTTTTTTGTCTAGAGTGAGTTTTGATCTGTTGTCGAGTAGTCTTTTCAGTTGTCTGAAGCGTCTGTTGAGTTCTGTCCTACTTAAGTCGAGTATGAGGGTTCCATGTAAGTCTTCTGTCAAGGTAAAGCCCAAAGTAGCGGACTACGTTGACTACTGGTAAAGGAATTAAATTGTAAAAGACATGAGGAAGAGTGATGCGTCGAAGAGTGAAGGTAATATTTTGAGATTTGGTGTCGTTCAGTTTGATAGCCCATTTTTTGAACCATTTTTCTAAGGAGGTGAAGTGAGACTGAACGTTTCTACGAGCTATTAATGGATCTTTGTTAGTAACTGTTCAATCAAATTCTACATAGATTTATTGATGTCAAATTTAAAAATTTGTAAAATAAATGAATAAAAGTGTAAATCATAATTCTGGTTAATAGATTCGTCTTCTTTTATTTTTAAAAAAATATTCAATAGACAAACAGAAGCATATAAATAAGGTATCACATAAAATAAGTTAGGTTTGAGTAAACGTTAGCAACCAATCTAATGGTTTTTTTTAGCTAGAGGCAAAAGGTATTGTTAGAGCGGTAGACGAAGTGGGTAGAAGCATGATCGGAACTTGTGGAAATGATGGAGTCAGCAAATAATCTGGGGTCTCAGTCGTTCGATAGGTCCAAGGGGACCTCTTGAGTAAACTAAAACTTGTGCAACATTTATGTTTCCTTTATTCCTGTTATAACTTCTCCTACTTTATTATTATAACATTTGCAAATATACCTGCAGGCGAGATTTATTTGTACAGGAAATTCGGCTACGTAATACTTCTTTTTGTTAATCTTGTTGGTTTCAAGATGGAGCATTTGGCTAAACACTAAATTTGGAACCAACTTCTCCTTTTCTCAGCCCCTGCAGCGCAGCATATCTTGTGGCTTCAAGGCTGAGCCTACCCAAAATATTCTTTTAATGAAACACTTTATTTTAACTTTTTTTAGCTACTTATATTTCAACGTAGAAATGCACCTTTGTTCAAAAATTAACTTTTAGTAACGTGTTATACCTGCGTAGTTGTCCACTCCAGTAAGTGGCTACACTGCTTTACAGTTTTAAGGGTCCGAAGGTTAGCTTGCGGCTACTTCCGGAGGATTGAGCGCGTTTTATTTACACCCATTTTTTACTGGAAAACTTCCTTAATTTATGTTACTATCACGCGTTTAGGCGCTACGCAGTTTACAAAAAAGGTAACAAGAAGAAGAAAAAGAACAATTTTTGAAAATGCCGTTTTTGCTCATTTTCGGCAACTTTTTTCTCAAAATCTATCAGATCTGGGTTGTTGAAAAAAAATTACGGTTATAAAGGAGGGTTTGCCCAATATTTAAAAAAAAATTGGGAATTTTATCTTTTATAGAAAAAGAGAAAAAAAATTAATAAATTTGGGTATTTTTCAACATTACGCTTTTTCGTGCACTTTTTGACGATCAACCCTTATACAACTGTCCTACTGGACAGTTTTAAATCTGCCTTCAGTCGGAAAATTCTTTCATAAATCAAATCATTGTTACTCGTACTATCTTTTTTAAAATTTTATTTGTTGTTGTCCAGAAATCTTGGCTTTCCTTAAAATCAAAAATTTAGCGGACAGTTTTAGTAGTTTTATTTAATTTATTTTTTCACTAGCGAAAAAGAATTGGTACTAAAAGATCTAATTGTAATTTCTTTTTATGGATGTCCTTGGAAAATTTATTAAACAGTTCCAAAAAGAAGTTTTGAATTTAACTCTTTCCGGGACTTCTGCCAAAAGCAATTTAAAAATGTTATTTATTTAGGTATCTCAAAATAAAAATTTTACGGGGAGTCCTTTTACCTGAGCTCATTTTGCCACATGTTGTCATGATTTTAATAACCCAATTTTGGAAAATGTTGGACAATTTTAATAACATTATTCGAAAGTTTTTGGAAGAAAATTCATTTTAGAGAATTGCAGAGGGAGGAAAGAGCTTTGCTTGAAGCGTAACGACCAGATCTAGCGCCCTTAAAACTTTTTGTAGAGCGAAAAATATCTTCTCTTTCTCATCTTTTTTAGTTCTCTGAAACAGAGATATTGTTTCTGTAATTTACATATACATCATGATTTCTTTAAAGATAATTAAAGGATAGTTACAGCTGAATTACTGTTATAAACAATATTGGTTATGAGTTCATTTAATATAGAAAAGTTGATTTATTTGAGTTATTTTCGTTTTCATGTGCCTATTGTTATGTTACGTTATTCAATGCTTACATTCTTTATTTATCCGCAGCAGTTAGTTACGAAAAATACCAACCGTGAGTTGAACAGTGAAATATGGCGAGCGAACCCTCGTACTTTTAGAAATTACTTTAGTTGTACTTTTATTAAAGCCCAGAGTATAAAAAAGCAAAATTACACAACCCTAACCTCTTCTAAACTCTCCACGGTATGAAAGTGAATTGGTCTATTCATCGCTTCTCAGAATACACAATGATCACGGAGCTACATAATGGTACTCTTTTCTCATATTAACCTCGGCCACAACCAATACCTTTTCTCACAAGCATTTTGTACCCTCTAACGGTTAACTGAAGCATCTAAGTCGTACAGTTCTTAGTACTTCCATTGCTCTTAAAATTCTTTGACAATAGAGGAAAAAAACAAAACATTTAAAACCTAATGAATCTGATAAAACTACTATGAGGTTATCTTTGTGACCTTACAAGCTGCATTTTTTTTTGTAGATATAATTTTTATACAATTTCATCTTTACATACAGGAGATTTGATCTATTTCAGCATTCTTGATCCTTTTCCTTGGCTGCACCGTTTAATGGTGTGCCAAGTCTGCTTGTTAATCCATTGAACTTTTCTTGTGATGCCATTCGCAGAATTGATGCTCTTGATGTCCTCCTTTTGTGTCTAGGCTCTTTCTTTGTCAAGTAAATTGGACTTACACTGGACCAAACACTTAGTTGGGTACCACATATTCGCCAATCAACAACAGTTCTTTGGACTTGAAAGAGATGTTTTGATAAATCGTAGAGTCTCAAAACCTAAGATAGTTATATATTTATGTATGTAGGATATGTATATAGGGTATACATTGCAGTGGTAAGTTCCAATTACTCCACTTTAATCTAGGGGCTCTGCAGTTTTATATTTGTCAGTTTCAGAGCCATATGGGTTCCACCTTACGGCTGGCTGGCTACCTTCGAAAAGTTCCTGAGACTTACACCATGGCGTATTTGTGTTAGAGCGAAGCCCTTGAAGACAGGCTATGTGTAATTAACATCCTTAGCCTAATTCCAACTCAAAGATAGTAGGAACTTGGAAAAATGTATGTGTGGAAGTAAATCTAATAAACTCGATTTGTCGAATCAAGATTCAGGACTTGGATTTTGTCATTAAAAATCAAGGACTTGGATTTCGATTACCACGCTAACTTTCAACAAAATTGAGATCGTATGTATGCACATAGATGGCTCCAAAGTCGCAGTCAAGGCAGGCGATTTTATGTTCTCCGTTAGTCTTTTAACTTGAAATCTTACTAATTTCAAGTTGTGCCCAATATCTGAACGCTAAGAGCACTGTAGGCAGAAGAATTGCCGTCTTCCATAATAGTCAGGCTTCCCTAAAAGTTACGGAAAGTACTATGTCAAATCGAGATAGAAGAACGAATGTCGTGGAAAATTCGAGTCCCTGGCAAGCCAATATAGCTTAAGTGGAGTGCTAACGACCGGAGGTAAAGAAGGCAACGAGAGGGTTTTATCCTGACTAAGAAGAATATTATGTGGATACCTTACGGCTTCTAATTTTTTAATGGAATTTAAAAAATAAATATTTTGGATTAATATTATTGTTTTATTTAAGGCACTTCAACACCTGAGGTCGTTGGCGCCCAGAGCTTTTCGACCTCGTTTTAGACAATACTATCTGTCACCAGATGGATTCAAACCCCGAAATTTCCAGTGGGAATCTAGTACGCTAACCACTCCGCTAATCCTTTTCCTAACAGTATTATTATTATTATTCTTTTTTTATTTGAGGCGCGTCAACATCTAAGGTTATTGGCGCCCGGAGCTTTTTCAGTGCACTGCCGGCCTCCGGTCAGTGTTCTCTCGTTACAGACAACACGGTCCATCACCGGACAATGAGCTTTAAGAAGCCCCTAGGAAGAGAAAATCTAAGGGCCAGCAGCTGGATTCGAACCCAGGACCTCCGCGTGAAACAGTATTATTACTACTATTATCGCTAGGGTCGAAAAAACGCGAAAGATCTGGGCCGCCAAAGGCTTTTTGAAACAATTAATCACCTTCTTTGCTTCTATTAACCAAAAATTAAGATTCTCTTCGTCGTATCTTTGAAACGTGAAATTTTTCCATTTCCATAATCTGGTCATATTAAATTTCGAACTACCTTTTATAATGCAAGGATGATGTTAGCTGTTTTCTATGTGGACACAATGGATCTATGCGTGGCTTAAGTCGAATATACTTCCTTATGGAGACTCCAGTTCCAGATTCGATTGAATCCACCGCTCCAGAATAGTTGCAAGAGGGTAGCTATTGCAAGAAAACGTAAATACCATCGCTACTAGTTATGAGACGATATAAGAAGGTTTAGCCCATTTCGATCGCCTGAAACTCTTGTGCGTTTCCCTGTCAATCTGGCAGAAGACTGGCGCGCGCACCCCCAGACACATACAAAATCGTCTCCGAAATCCATTCAGTGTTATTCTATCAGAGGACCTTGCTCTCATTATAAACGTAAAACTTATGTGTATATTACGTACTTCCTGACCAACTGTAAAACATGGAACAATAATCAATAAAAAACATTAAATTGGAAGTAAAAACTGATTCGCAATAAACAAATTCGGAGACGCACATTATGGGCAAACCCTGAGATGAATGGAAGGAGTAATAGTGTGTAAGAGAGAGGGGATGACTTCGAGGAGAAGGATGTTACTATTATAGTGATTAGTGGAAACATTTGTGTCGCTCGATTACTCACTAATTGTCAGGCTCTACAACCCCACATTCGCTCCCAGCAACATGGTGGCGTCTTCCATCTGCCCATATATCATTCTACGCGCTCGTTATTAGACTCCACAAAATATTCATGGAATGCCCAGGCTCCTATACAATCTCTGTAAAATTAACTTAGCAAAATTAATTATTTAACCACGAAATATGCTTCTATGCAAGTTTAATTTCAAAAATGTGTATTTTATGAACAATGAGAAATTGGAAACTAAATGAATGAATGGCTGTGACCATATTGTTGGTCAGTGATTTCACAGACTCTATTTCAGGTAAATCACGAAGTAATTTTAAACTCTTTTTAGGAATTTTATTCAAGGAGACAGCAAGGGGACAGATAATTTTTTTACAGATGTATAGCACGATTTCTGTTTATTTTTATCCTAAGGCAAGTTGAAATTCTAACTTTGCGACTCTTACTTATTTGTTACAATAACACCAGTTTTTGAAATTAACTTCTTTTAAGCGAATCAAGATTCGGGTTTCCCTGGTGTATGTTGTTTGTGAGTGGTGATCATCCTCCATTGAACCGGAAGTAATTACCAAAGAAATTAAAATAATTTAATCATTATTTTTTAATTTTGGTCCAAATACTACCTTTTCTGTATTGGTATGAAGTTAGTTTCACAGTGACAATTTCTGCTAATGTCCTTGTCAGCATTGTGGCTAATTGATTGGCGGGTTGCGGGGCTGTAATAATGCTCAGAAGTAACGCTTATTGGTTATCTAAGGCTTATTCATTTACAGCTTCTAACTGTAACAATTATTTAATTTTTTTTTAAATTTATTTTATAATTTACGATCTGCATACATTGTATGCAATAAGTAAATAGGAGGTGAATGAGATGAACTGGTGCGGGAGGAGAGCACGAGGAGAGACCTACCCAGCGGTAGCACTCTCTATAGGAGAGAGGAGATTGTGTGGAGGAGAGTGTGAGGAGGAGAAAGGAGAGATAGGAGAATAATGGCGTTTAGTTCTTCAGACCTCAAGGAAGTCGCGGGGCCACTGGCGATTCAGTCGGCGAGGAGTATTAGGAATGTCAGAGGAAGCGAGAGACAGTACAAGAGGACTGGAGCTAGTCTAGAGAGTAGTATGGAATTTTTGGTATTTAGTCTTGGCGAGTTGGTATATGAAGGGAATGTTGAGGTCGGCGTGAAGAGTGAGGTTAGTCACGTAGAAAGGAGCGTCAGCTATCGAAGTAGTTTTGACTGAAATGTTTGTATTGTCCGTATGTTTGTAGGTTTGGCGGAACCGCAGAGCTCCAGTCCGTAAGTCCACATAGGTTTGAGAATAGTTTTGGTTTTTTCGACCGTTGTTGATAGATGAATTTTGGTGAATATCGAGGTGCGGTCTTAAATCAAAACAACAATTTTTATAATAAATAATTATTAATATAATAATTTTTTAAATAATCTTTATTTATTTAATTTTATATAATTCTCTATTAGTGTAATATTCCTTTTGTACAGACCCTGAAGAAGGTCGTAAAAAATAACCGAAACGTTGGTATAACGCAAAAAAGTTGTTTTTATTTAAGACCGCACCTCGATATTCACCAAAAATCATTTGAGAATAGTGTTGCATATTAAGCGTTTGAGTTCAATGGGTAATTTGGAGCGTCGTCCAAGAAGTCTGTAAAGCAGTTTCGCACGTTTTGTCATTGCTTATCTTTTAAGTCTAGTGTGTGGGTTCCACGTGAGTCGTTAGTCTATGTAGAGCCCTTAGTAGCGCACCAGATCTGTACAAGGAAGAGGATTGCTGCAATTATTTAACTTAATTATTTAATTTTAAATATGAACTTCATTGACTTGAACATTCCATTCGTCAGAGACAGAACAACTTTACAAAAGATTACAAACTTAGCGTATTCAACAGCCACATTACCAAATTTCCTTACTGAATTGAAATACTTCCAGACGATTGGAACGCCTGGAGGCTTTCTGTCAGGGGATGAGGTGTTCCTAATCCTGGAAGGTGGCACGTGTCACTTCCTCCCAATCTAAATCAAGTCAATTTGTACAAGTGAGCTTATTTACTTGTTACACTAGTTTGCAGATTGTAAATAAATGTACAAAAAAAAATTGCTATTTATTCTTTTTTTTGTTTGTATTTGCTATTTATAGTTCTACCTAATATAGTGCGTACTCGGCCATTTTTTTCCCCCCCAAATTATACAAACATAATTAAGGAGGCAGGGTTCTATTTATAAAATTAGGACTAAGTAAATCCCCGGGGCCGTGCGGGCCATGTGCTCGGACTTGTTGTCAGATGGGCTAAGCCGTTGTATCGATCAGCTCTTACTTCGTGCTCTTTCGTTCGTTCGCTTTCTCATCCTCATTCCATCCCCGCTTCACTCTCCCTCATCCTCTCTGTCGCTTTATCTTTATTACGTTTAATTTAGAAGCGCTTTAGCGCAGCAAATGTTGAGTGCAGTCCTGGATAAAATATCAAAGGCACTCATTTATGGATTCCTTGAGTAAAGTTCATTTGGTAGTTGTGTTTGGATGTGTTATAGTGAGTGGGTTGAATGTATAAAGGGCAGCAAAGGTTCTAAGTGCGAGCGAATAGAGCCGGAGTAGTATAGATTACAGCTTAAAAGAGATAATGTGCGCAGGATACGATAGTCGTTAACTACTGGACACACAAAGCACGCGATAGTACTATGAGTTGGTCGCTTATGAACTGCACGCCATTGTCTCCGTCACATTCATATAAATACGTGTCCAACCAACACAATCACACCAAAAAGGATAAGTTTAAGCATAATCCAAAATGACTTAGCGTCTTATGTACATTATAGAAGGTACGGGTGACTAAATAGTATTGTTATAGTAGTAGCCAAATAAATTGGCGGCACAATGTCACACCAACCCTCTCATAGTTACTGTGGTTTATTTTCTTACTGGTTATTTTTGTGTTTCAAATAATTATATTTTGAACATTTTTTAAATGTTTGACCTTAATATTGTGAAAAAAATCACTCTCCACTCTATCCCGAACTATGATTGTTTAGAAATCTATTAAAAAATACCCACTACATTTAAAATAAATATAGTTTTGGACATTTCATTTTGAGACATTTTTTATTTCTGATAAAACGTTAAAAATAGTAAATGATAGTTCCCCATGAATTATTACGCAATTTCCAACCAAACAGAAACAAACAGCAAATACTTTAAGAAAAAGGACAGATCCATGCAAACGTAACTTCTGTTCGCTGTAGCTGTTTTTAACTTAGGAAATCTTAAAACAAACATTACCGACAAAAGCCAAAGAAGTAAAAGGCACGATAACAATACTTCCCCTAGCTACTGTAATAAGAAAAAAATTTGTTGTAATTTCTTAAGTTCTTAATTTTGGACAAAACAAAAGTTAGAATTTCAAAAATGAAATCCATTACTTGTTTGTTAGTTATTAACAAAGACGACTGAAGTTAAGAATACTTAACCGGAGGGGTGCCCCATTCATTTTTAGCGCATGCGCAATACAATAACGTAAATGTTTACTTTTTAATCAGTCATTATTAGCGCATCTCGCCAGAGTACCGTGCCTTTTTTTTGGTGTGAATCTTTTGAACTTTATTTGTCATGACGTCATGAGTGACATTAATCTGCAGCTTTTATTTTATTTTTTTAAGCATGAATGTCCTGAGCGAGGATGTTGAGATGAAAGTTACGAGATTTTGGGTGGTTGTTGGTTTGATTAGTAATAGATATGTGTGTCCGACGTGTGAAAGGGAAATGAAATTGCCAAAACAAAGCGTTGCGATAGATAAGTATGGGGGTGCCGAGTTTGTTCGACCCCCCTCTCATGATGGGAAAAGAAGGGTGCGCAAGGGTTCCTAGTTTGCTATCATAGGTGTCTTAGTTTTGTGGACTACATGGTTGCTATCTAGGCCACGAGGGTGTGGGGGCGAAATACCCCAAATTAATTGAAAAAAATTGAAATTTATATTTTATATTTATATTTAAAAATGGCGGGTTACATTGTAACAGCGATTCAAAATCACTTCATACATATAAATACATTCATCCAAATAAATACAATCACACACATTAAATCTAATCGCGATTTGTGATGGAGTACTTGATATTCCTCGCATCACATTAATAACCTAATCTATGCACGATATAAATAATAAAAATAAATATACTTGCAGATTTTCCATAATGGACATAAACTGAAAATAAATAAAAAATTAAGTAAAAAAAAAAAATGGCAGAAGTAGAATTTAATCAGTTAATGCCACAGAGTTAACCACCTGTAGGTCAGAAATGAATTTGAGGAATTTGTCATAAACTTTAAATGCATTGCGTTTGTTGTGTGTACATATGTTTGTTTTAAAGTATTAACAAGAGTTTTGGTTGAATATTCCAGTTTCAAACGTGATCTTTTTAAGACGCTCAATTGTAACGCAATTATTTATTTACATGAAATGTATCTTCCACTGCGGTCACCAATTATTAAAGTTAATTGTCAAATAATTTTAAAATAGGAAAAAATAGTTTTTTGCACCCTGTTACTCTGTAATATCTCTAAATTTTTTCATTCGTATTTAATTGCATTTTTGAAAAGTTAGTTTCAAAGTTATTTGAATAAATGGAACTAACGTTATTCTCGCCAAAAACATTTCATTGACTTTTACGTTGTTAGTTAAATAGAACATATAACGGATTTCACAGCTTTGGAAAAAAAATGTATTGAGACAAAGATAAATAATTTAATTAGTTACATCTAAAAAAATAAATTTTTGGGATGTTTGCAATAAAATAGGTACTTAGATTTTTAAAAATGGTTGGAAATGTTAAGAGTTTAGAATCATGATTTGCCGCGGAAATAAAATTTCATAACGTTCTGCAGGCTGTTTGAATGACTTTCATTTCTCGCTTGTATTTCCGCTTCTCATTCACACATTCACAGAAAGTTACGCTGATGAGCCGACATAAAATTTTATTGCTCAAACCGCCATTATCGAATGTGCAGTTTGGCACCATTTTTTGTTTGTTTGTTTTAAACAAAGTTTAATTTTTTGATATACGGTATTTTATTGGTTTATTCAATTTTCTTTCAAAATTTTAATAGAAATTTAGATTTTTTATTAGTATATTATTAATGACGGTAAATTATTTTTTATTTACTATAGTATTTAGAGAATTCAATGATTATTATAAAACTTTGGTTTTAATCATCGAAATTCTTTGAACTCTAAATCTAAAGTTATTTCTACAGATTGGTAAGAAAAATTTAAGGAGGTGGTAAGATTGTAAAGGAATCTATAGAAGTTCTAACTCAATGGTTTTCCTAGGAATGGATTGGACAAAGTTATAAAACCACTATTTCCTGAGATCCAGGCAGGCTCTCTCTTATTCTTAATGGTGACGTAACTTGGAGTTAATGAAACTTTGTTAATTTACTTGTGAGAAAGTGTTTCGCAACAGGCTTATGTTATTTTGCAATAACTTCATTGCTCTAGCAAGTGTCGTAACACAAAGCGAAGCACACAGATTTGATGAGAAAATAGAAATCCTAAGTTACAAAAATTAGAATTCATTAATTACATAATCTAAGAAAATAGACATACTAAGTTACAATACATTAGAATATATTAATTACATAATCTAAGAAAATAGACATACTAAGTTACAATACATTAGAATACATTAATTACATAATCAATATTTTCATGAATACATAATCATATGTTTGACACAAGCAATGAAATGTATGTCGCAAAAAAAGCAAAATTTAATATCTGCTCTTAGAAAACTTTCCTTTGCTTTGCTGGACGTGTGCTCAATAGAAAACAAGGAACCCAAAGACCAGAGCTGGTTGTCCGGGGTAGATGATAGATGTACGTCGCTGCAAGGTTGCCGGAGATACCCTGTGCTTTACTCCATCTAAGCTAGTGTAATACACACTGTAATAGTGGCACCGCTAAGTGAAGGCGCCGGCAAAAACCGAACGTGGGACATGCCCTAAGTATTCTTCAACAATTGATTAAGACTGAAATGGACTTGGTTTTCTTCTCCAAAACTTTAGAAGTTCGCCTAACGTTTTGGGAGATCTATACCATCTTTCTTAAAAAGGCGTCAATTTCATTATTGTTAAACGCCCTACCGCGCAGATTATTGAACTGTGAGCTGAAGTAGAATTAGTCAGAGGAGCCTCTTAACGATAGATTAGAATCTTCGTGAATATATTAAATAGCTAATTAATCGCGTTTGTACTATCGTACCGGAGGATATTCCATGAATTTGATTTGGGAATTTCTCTTAAAAATACAGTGTAGCATTCATGGTCTGATTTCTCAGCAGCCTAAACCAATAAATGAACCCGTCTGACTCATAATATGATCTCTACAGAGTGTGGAGAGATATTGTGGACAACCTGTCTTTTCAGCGCCGGTCAGATCGCTTCAATTGCCCTCAGACGTCCTTCACAAATATTTCAGAAAAAATTGTAGAATGGCCTCTACTGCTGATTATATGTTTTTGTAAATATTTATAGAAATGGTCAAAGGTTAAACGTTTACTTGACACTTCAGATCTGCTTGGCATACCACACTTCAGGCCTGCGAAGAAGTATCATTTAAGACATTATAACAGAACCTAATATTCATAGTTCTAGCACATTTTCGCCAAAAATTATAATCTGCATCTTCAATTATTTCGTGCAAAAAATATATCTCCAATTCAAGATGAATGGATGGTATTTATGAATCTCACAAAAAAATTTGCATGAATTTCTATTAGCTGTTTGGCATAACTTTACAATGTATTAAAACTGTCCGGTAGGACAGTTGTATAAGGGTTGATCGACAAAAAGTGCACGAAAAAGCGTAACGTTGAAAAACACCCAACTTTGACAATTTTTTTCTCTTTTTCTACAAAAGATAAAATTCCCAAATTTTCTTTAAAATAAAGGGCAAACCCTCCTTTATAGATGTAATTTTTTTGCAACAACCCAGATCTAATAGTTTTCGAGAAAAAAGTTGCCGAAAATGAGCAAAAACGGCTTTTTCAAAAAATGTTCTTGTTCTTGTTCTTGTTCTTGTTCTTGTTCTTGTTCTTGTTACCTTTTTTGTAAACAACGTAGCGCCTAAACGCGGGAACCGCTTTTCATGAATGAGGCGGAATTTTATGTAGATGTGCCTTTTGGGGGTCTCGACCCTGTACATCGAATGGGAGAGGAGTTAGCCCCCTTAATGTAAGGCCCCCTCCAAAATTATTATTACTAATTACTCTGTAAATCTTGGCCCGATTTTGATAAAATTTGGTAGGATGATAGAGTTAGGGCTCCCTTACGTAACATTAAAGCGGCGGTCAGCTCTTACACTTTTTAAGGGGAAGTATAGCAATCGTTTCAAATTATCGACACGTGAACCGATTTTCATGAATGAAGTGTGATTCGAATTGAAATTTTGTACAGATTTACACTTTAAAAGTCTCGACGCAGTGTCTCATAAGGAGGGGAGTTCGCCCCACGCAAATAAGGCCCTTTCTAAAACTATTATTACCAATATTTCTATAACGGTTAGCCCGATTTTGATAAAATTCAGCTCGAATAAGTGGTTAAAGCTCCTCTACGTTGCTGTGAAGTGCTATCATGCTCTTGCATCTACTAAGAGGAAGTACTGCAATCGTTTAAATTATCAATGAGTGAACCGATTTAAATCAATGAATTGTCGATTAAAAAATCTTTGCCTCTTTGCCTTTTAAGGAGAAGTACTGCAATCGCAATTTATTTTTCTTACTCCTCTTAAAAGGAAGTACTGAAATCGCAGTTTAATTTTGCTATTTACGTACAAATACCTTCCTATATTATTCAAAACGCTTTTTCAAAAAAATTGTTATTGAGGATGGTTTGGGGCACCGCAACTATAATCAATCTTTAAAAAGATCTCTCCAGTGGTAGTTATGGTTCCGACTTAACACCTTATCAGGTTATAATGATGGAATTGCTTATTCCAAATTTTAAAAAAATCTGTAAAGCAGATATGTAACATTCCAAATAGACAAAAAGGAAAATCTATCCAAAAGGTACAAAAATCTCCTTAACAAAAACTTACAGTTTAAAATGTTAAGTATAAGGGTTGATTAAACGCCAAAAGGTACACAAATCAGCGAGTACCCAACATTTCATTAATATTTAAGTAATTCTACTGCATTAATTTTCATTAATAAGTTATTTTTTAGAATTTATTAGATGTCACAGACCCTTATGCTGGCCATTTTCGTCTACAAAATATATGTTCAAGTAGCACTGTAGATTGACTGTAATATCTAGTTATTTATAATAATCAAACTACTAATTACAGGTTTAAAAGAAAAACGTTATAAAAAATATAAAAAAAAATATATGAGGCTAAAAAATTCAAAACCTTTTTTAGAAAATGCTTACACCAACATACATCAATGATTTTGTTTATTTTATTTATTTATTTTTATTTTTAAATAAAAATCGTCGGTTTAAGTTCATTCTTCGATTAAAGTAATTGTTATTTTATGAAGTAGTCAAACGTTTATAATAATAGGTAAACAAACGTTTACAATAATTATTGTTGAATAATCTACTTGTTATAACTGTGTGTTATTTGTGCTCACGAATATTTCGGTAAGACGAATTCAAGACAGTAGCCTACTTTAACTTTGTCTTTTTCTACTTTAACATGCATGTACGTATATGTGATTTATCATAATTATAACAAAAAAATATTATGAATGAAGTGGCCAGCATAAGGCCACTGTCTGTGACATCTAATAAATTCTAAAAAATAACTTATTAATGAAAATTAATGCAGTAGAATTACTTAAATATTAATGAAATGTTGGGTACTCGTTGATTTGTGTACCTTTTGGCGTTTAATCAACCCTTATACTTAACATTTTAAACTGTAAGTTTTTGTTAAGGAGTTTATTTGCAGCAATCAAGCTCATCGATGGTATAAACCTAATGGCGAACCTTATTTGGCTGAGAAACCTTCGCCAATAATTTGGACATCATTTACGCAAACGAAAACTTTAATCAAACTTCTAAAACTTTTATTTTTAAATGATTTTCCCGAATTTCGTTTAAAATAAATGCAAATATAAATGTATATAGCGGTTGTAAAGTTTTCTGACCCGTATAGCATTGGAAATGAAAATGGTATTTCTGGCGAAATATTACATCTACCATTGTTTAGCAGCTTCTCACTAAAGCAAGCAAAATAAATAAAATAAAATTACGAATATAGCAGTCGGCCTCTCTTTTGTCCGGTTGGATAGAATGGTGAACGTACGTGTATGCCGTCTACTGGGCGACCGACACGTTCGCTTGCATTTCATCAGCCAGCCGTTGGAGGACAGCCTGTTAGTACATGCCCAACTTTTACTCTAATATAAATGTTTAATCTGTTTCCACCAATAGGTTTTTTTTTTTTACTTTTTTAAAAATAAATTTACAGGAGGTTGAAAAAGAATTTGACTTGCAACTTTTGATGAGTTGCGATGATTAGCAAATAAAGAGACCATATTTTGTTTAAAAGTATTTATTTCAAAGTTATATTTGCTCGCACATCTCCAGCAATGACTATCATCGACAACATGCTCTGAAGCTTGTTCTCCAAATAATAACAAAAATGTGACCTTCCCTAAAAACAACTCTCCTTGTTTTAACAAAATTATTTTATGATTTTTCGTTTCGGTTAATGGGTCGACCCACACACTATTCATTTATGCAACACATTTTTTGTACTCGAGTGATTTATAAACGTCATTTCCTCTTAGTTTCGAACATTTGGTAATACTGAAAGATTTCCTTTTCCAAACTCGCTACCAGTGTAGACCATATTTCTATTTTATTTCATTCAGTACTCAATCTACCAAAAATAAAAAATAAGAATTAAAAGTAAATAAAGGGATGTTGTAAGCGCGTGAGGCTTACACCCAGATGCGGAGAGGGGAAGATGACGTAAACGTAATTTAAATCGATACGTGCTTGGGGGAGGGATAAATAAATACAAAAGAAAATATTTAGTAATGAAAATGGTCAAGAAAACACTTACCTTTAACGCACCGGAAGCGAGCGCACACAGTATCCGCCAGGCGGTGAAGGATCTCTAATTAAGCGGTAGAAGGGAATAGGAACTATTAAAGAGCTTAGGTAAACAAGTGTGTAAAGAAGTGTGTGTGTAATGTGTAGCTGAGCTCCTAGAAGCGTAAGGAATATTGGGGTTCAAGCCCAAAGAGGCGTATTAGAATTGGAAGTGAGGTAAGCGGAAGAGGGAAGGGTAATAGTGCACCAAGCGAAGTGCTAGATATCAGTGGAAGTGTCTCTTAGCAGGCTGAGATGCAGTAAGAAGTACACCAGCAGGCAGACTCGAGTGACGTAGGGCCGAAAGCAGCCGATGATGAAGCGTTGCGGAAGTACGAAAAGCTGTACTTGAAGCGTTGGTCCAGCGGACGCGTACTATATCTGATGCAGAGCAGGGCCAGACGTCGACTCGTTATGAAGCGGTATGGAATTGAGGAGCACTAACTTATATGCACAGAGTCAGCGGCGTACTGAACTACAGCAGACGGAAAAACCCCACGGGTAAGAGAGGATAGAGAAGGGGAAGGTTGAAACCATGGGAACTGAGAAATAAACAAAACTACAAAATAGCAGAAAAATAAGATATTGGCGGCGACAGCAAAGGAAAAGATTAACGAAAATTAACGCATACTACGAGAATTGGAATAAGGAGAGAGAGTGAGAAATAGAAAAAGGCGAGATGGAGAACTGTCAAACGGTACCGCCGAGAAAGGACGGTACGCGGCTTAACAGATGTAATGCCTATTTTTTTCAGACGGGATTCAAATTAGGTGTCGTGGACGGAGATGACAAGCGAACCTACTTAACTACTAAATTAAATTCTAATATTAACCATTAAATAAAATCCATGCCTAGACCAAGAGTCGGCAACCCGCGGCTCGCGAGCCGCATGCGGCTCTTTTATCCAAATTTTGTGACTCTTCTGCCTGTCCAAAATACATTTTATATTTCAATTTTATTGAAACAAATGAAAATTTCATTTATTAAAGATATTTTTTCAAAAAGATTTTTCAATGTGATAGGTTAGAAATTGAATAGAATTATATTAAAATACAGTACGTAATTATACAGGGTGATCCATTTAAAACGCACCAATCGCTAATAACTTTTTAGGAAAGCGAAATTTCGAAAAAACCCACGAAGTAAACTATATGTTTTTTTTGGTCTAGTTTTCAAATTTTTCAACCCCGATGCTGTATCTTTATTTTTGGCGGAGTTACGGTCAAAAACCCGATTGGGGTTTCATAAGGACCACTGGTTTAGACAATGATTATGAAAACTACATAAAAAACTGTGATAAATGACGTTAACCCCGTTTCGATCTCCCTAATATAAGTCTTGCATACTGGGTGCATTAAAATAATGTGATGATTGCTTTTATGTGATGATAAAACAAATTTATCCTGACACTCCCACAACCATTACATTACACTACTACATGTTTTAAAATATTCAATTATTATTATTTTTTTTACTTTGCGTCACCATTAACATTTTTTGCAGTCAGAGGACCTCCCAAAACGTGTATTTCTGGTGGAAAATTAATACTGAAAACCGTTCACGAATAGATAAAATGGTAACTTTGATCTTATACATCTCCACTAATATTAGGGATATCGAAACGGGGTTGACGTCATTTATCACAGTTATTTATGTAGTTTTCATAATCATTGTCTAAACCAGTGGTCCTTATGAAACCCCAATCGGGTTTTTGACCGTAACTCCGCTAAAAGTAAAGATACAGCATCGGGGTTGAAAAATTTGAAAACTAGACCGTAAAAAACATATAGTTTACTTCGTGGGTTTTTTTTTCGAAATTCCGCTTTTCTAAAAAGTTATTAGCGATTGGTGCGTTTTAAATGGATCACCCTGTATAGGACTGCCGCCATTTTCATTCAAACACAGGTTTAGTTATTATTTATTTGTTTATTTACTTTGCAATTTGTGAAAATAAATATATAAAACATTTAAATGTTATTGAATATCATAAAATAATAATTTGTGAATACAAATGATCTACAGAGTTGTTCACTCTATCATCCTTGCGGCTCTTGGTAAGATTTATTAAAATTATTTAAGGAGAAATGGCTCTCTTCTTAAAATAGGTTGCCGACCCCTGGCCTAGACCGGTAATTGAACCCAGTACGACAATACATCTTAGCATTGCGGGGCTTATTTATTAATACTTAATAAATGAATCAGAAGTTAAAAGTCTTTTTTGGTTCTAGAGGAGAGAAGCTGGCCGCTGTCAACACTGTTGGAGGTGGTCACGAGGCCAATAGTGTCTCATCCAAGCCAAGAATTGTCTGGAATAGAAGTTGAGGCTAGATTTATTAACGGATACAAAGAATTTTCTTTATTTAGTTTGTGCTGCTTCAATTACTCAAGGAATTTTGAGATCATTATGATGGTTAGAATTTGAGACATAAAATGAAGATTTTTAATTTGACGAAGAATTTTTGGTTGAAAAGACTAGAAATTTATTTAAAATTGAGTTAGGTGTACCTCACAACCAAAGTAATTCCGGAAGTCCACAAAGGTTTGAGTATGCTGTTGTGTAATAGTCGTTAGTTTTTTCCTGTAGTAGCTTCGATCGTCTGCCTGTCAGGCGCAGTAGTAATTTGTTCCGTCTGTTAAGCTCCAGCCGTTTCTATCCAGTATGTGTGCTATCCACTTGAGTTGTTTGTCGATGTACATTCCAAGCTAGCAAACCAAGTTAGCAGGAGGAAGAGGAATTGCAAATAGTCTGTCGGTGGCAAGATGCGCGCCGCTTGGTGGAAGTAATTTGTTGGCATTTCTTAGGGTTAAATTTGAATCGCCACTTTCTGGCCGAAGGTTCTATTTTGTTTGAGTGTCTGTGACTGAGTGAAAGCTGCTGTAAGGTCAGAAGGCAAAAAAGAATGGTAGTAAGTCAGCTGAAGAACAGATTATGTGTTCAAGTCAGATGTGAACACAACGTAGAAAAGTGAAACACCATTTGGTACTTCTGCCGAGATAGTGCATAGATTTCTTTTTGTTTACTTACTTATTGATTTTTAATAACGCACACAAACGTAGTAATTTGGAATAACCACTTTTTTGCACTTAAGGGATTCTCAATTAATTCTATTTCTGGCGAAAAGTCCTCTTGCCTAATGGATAACTATTATATTAAAATTTTAAATTAATAAATCTGAAAGAAGCTTTAATTAATTAGAACTTTATTACATAGTAAAGAAATGTAATTTAAAACTGAAAGATGCAAACTTCTTTAATTATTGAATGCTTGGACGAAAAGTTTTACTTATTGAAGCAGTTTTGTTTTTATTTAGTACCTTTGCTATAAGTTCTTGAAATTACTAAGATGTTTTACTAGAAACTTTTTAAATTTATTTTCAAACGCTCGAAATTCACAACTTGTAATATCACTTTGTTTGGAGAAATTGTTACATATAAATTCAATTTACTTGGCTTGTTCAGATCAGTAATATAAGAAATAATACAAATATTGGATGGATTCGTCCATTTCAATTAGCTAGGTAGTTGCACTTCTCGAATCTCTTTGAGTTTGTTGTATGATTCTTTAAGAACTGTCCGAAACATCTAAAATGAATGAATGAAGAATCTATTTATTAAATGATTAAATATATTACATTAGTTAGCGTTCAGTATTTCCAGGGGAGTGAATCCAGTTCAACATTTATTTCTCACTTTTCATTTAGACAAAAATTTGTAAAAAATCTTTCTAACAACTGCCACAGTTATACTTTATAATTATTACTCTTGTTTTGTCTAATGTTTTTCAGTAGAAACAAATATTATAAATTATAAACAGAATGTATATGTTACGGTAAAAGTAGATATTGCGGCAAATGTACACATTTTCCGCTAAATGTGCACATTTTCCTCCTCGTTTGAGTAATGTGCATTCAACTAACATTTACAATTTCAAAGAAGGGAAATGTACATTGAATTCACAATGACCATGTCGTTTTGGTAAATGTGAGCATACAAAATACGAAATCGCAAGTGAAACTTTTTCATTATGAAATTTCTTATGTTCCTTTATAGTTTTTTAAAATGTAACTGTTATTGTCCTGAGAAGTAGGCAGCAAGCCATACTTCAGGAACTTACAATAAAATGATCTTGTTTTACATTCTTTATCTAATGTTTTGCTCTTCACTTCTTTCTTAATCTCTACTTTCTTAAGGGGAATTTTCAAAAAACTTATAAACTTTTACCCCTGGCAAATATTTAACAAAATTTTGTTATACTCCCGATAAATATTTGCACAGTTATAATAAAGAAAAGTATGTTATTATTATTATTTGTTTGCTTCCCATCGTATTGGTCCTGAAAAACTAGGACGAAAATTGTATTTATGAATATTGGGATCATAACCTACGACATATTATATAATATGCAAAGAAAAGTATGTTTTGTTTGTCATTTACATTTTTTAATTAAAATAATTTTCGTTATTAAAGCCTTTTTTATTATGTTTATTTAAATAAATATTTTTTTACTGCAACAACATTTTTGATTTATTTGTATTCCAACTTTTCTTAAAACATGAAGGTAAGAGTATACATTTACCAAAACGTGAAGGCAAGAGTACACATTTGCCGGGAAATGTACATATACATTATATTCAGTTCACATATACCTAACTTTTTAGGAAATGTACACATTTTACGGTAAAAGTGTACATTTCCCAAGAGTGTACATTTACCGTAACAGATACACGTGATAACAGCACACTTTTTCTTTTTTATTGAAACTTACAACTGCAACAATTGTTACTGCAAGCAAATGTGTTACACGATAAAAAAATACGATATATTCAGGGCATACGAGTGGAGAAGGCACCCAGTAGTGTCACTCCATAATCGTGAACATGTAGGTCCTATTAGTCTGCTCTTATGATGGAAGTAGTTCGCGAGGCCTTCTTCTCTTCAATCTTCTTGGAGGTTCACCTGGAACACTCAATGAAATCTAAAATGTGAACATACTGATAAGTGCACTCCATATTTTAAAATTGTATTGTTTGACTTATTAATGGCCATTTAGTTGGTTTGAACCAACTTTTTTTTTTTATTGGATAGACTTATTGTTGTTGCCTGTTCCATATTAAAAATATGCATGATAAAAGTTAGGCAGCAATCGTCGAATAACTTAGGAGTTGGCTGTTAAATATGCCCCTAAAGTGAGTTAACCATACAGATGGAAACATCACTCTTTTTTTTACTTACTTTAACAGAGAAGAGTTAAGAGTAATTGTCAACTAATAGGCCATAAAATAAATTAAATTTGAGAAATGGAACATTCACTGAGGCATCTAAGCCCTTCATAAAGAATAGCAGGCAAGCATGGATTTGATTGATACTTTAGCAGACAATCTTCTCCTTGATTAATTCAGGGGAGATTGTGGTCGGTTTTTCGCCTCTCTCATCATAGTAATGTGGTGAAAGTGCTGGCATGAGATTTGGATGATGAAGAGGGTTGGTATTGAGTGGAGGGGTCGACAGGCATTTGTCATCATCAAGCTGGCTGTGGCAGTTCGTCTGTATTTCTCCAGCTCATTCCTCTTTCAGGAATTACTGCTATCTCTCGCTCCTTCATTCTTGAATCGCTTGCAAATGGAACTGTACTCCTCAATGCGCGCTCTGTCTATGCCGATTTTTGGTACAGCAATTCGGACGCCATATCCAACAGCAATGCCATTTTCTCCGCAACTTCTAAAAGTCCCAGTTTTGATACATTTCTCAGTAAAATTATTCATTATTATTTAGTAAAAGGGGTGTGGTAAGATAATGGTTGCGGAAGATGTGCAGCCATCTCCAGATCGATCCAATTTTTAGTATGTTGCAATTGGATTTGTATTGGTGGTACCAAATCATGGATTGTTTGCTAAATTAGTTACTAAATATTATTTACAAAATCTAGCTTCTAAATATGCTTAGCCATAGTAATTGTCATAGCTCCTTACGCGAGATCTTAATTGCACCAAACACTTTGCAACAGAGCTATGTTTCAACGGATTCAATTTACTAGCTCTCCATTTGGTTAATATAACAATATGGTTAAAGAAAATAAAAGAATAGCTAATAGCAAAAATGTAAACCAATGTTTGCAACCTAGCAGAAAGTAATGACTGAGAATTCAGTTCTAAAATGAATCTTTTGGTCCCAATTTGAATAAAGTAGGGTTCATAAGATATCACTAGGGAATATTATTATATGAAATGAGTAAAGTAGCCTGGTAGACTGCAGATTTGTTTTACTGCCAATCACACATTTATCGTTCGGAATGAACGGACAAAACAGCTAAAAAAGAAATTGTTTATTTCTACGCTACTTAATTTGTGAAAAGTTTCTGAATATTTTCATGCAAAAAAGAAAACAACCATGTCTAAGTAATAAAAGGCGTTGGTGGAGAACAGCTATCCAGTGAAGAGTTCTCTGTTTTGAGATTATTAGAATTTTTCGAAAAAAAACTGAATGCGCTGTAATTAAGATAAGATTATTTTTAACGTTAATATGTGTAAAAGTACCATCAGAGGGGGCTGACGCGACACAACCTGAATGTGAGGTTACAGCCTAGGAAGGTTCAGCGTCATTTGAGTGTTTACGTTAGATTGAGTGTTTACATAGAGTGTTTAAAGACGGTTACTTATAAACTTAATAATTTAATTATTCTTTTCAGGTATTTTATTTGTTTTAATTATTTATTTATGTACGATTAATGTTTTGTATTAATGTTTATTTATAAAAATATAATTCTTTTCAGAATAATAAAATCTGTTTTAAAAACCGTCTTACATAATATGTAAGACCAAAATTATACTGTTTTCGAAACCGTACAATTACACTGAAATAAAACTTAACTGGAAACCCCTCTACCCGAGTATTGCCCTAAAAATACGATTTTCTCTTAGAGAAAAACTGATCGAAGTAAAAGCTGTGTAAAAACTATGTATGAGTATGTACGAGTATAAAGTATATAAGAAGTTCGTAAGTACGGGTAATCGCTAATTTTTTTCAGGCGGGGCTTAACGTCCAACTACCAATTAGGTGTCGTAGACGTGGGCGGAAGCTCATACTTTACTTTAAACAATTTTTTTTTGACAAATAAAAAGTAGTCTTACGCGGGATTCGAACCGGCGATCTCCTTCACACAAAGCCACGCTTTTGACCACTAGACCAACACTACATATTACGTATTTTGAAATGCGAAAGAAGCTTCTATCGTTTCTAACATGATTTTATTAATTGCATTTAAAAGAAATTCAACAATCTTTATCAATAAAATAAAATGAAAATGAAAATAAAAACAGCAGAATTTGTTGCAATGGGTTCAAACTCATTTATATGGGCAATATTTAGAAATTTAAACTAAATTTTGCTTTAAAATGGACAAAGTTTTCGTTTACCAATATTTTAAAGTCAGAGACTTACGCCATTGTCTTAGAAGTTTGTCTGTAACGTCGTGCAGGGTTGACATTAGGTGTATGCCCATAAATTGTGGGTTTATTTTCGTATTGATTATTTATCATTTTTCTACTACTAGATGCGGATTTCTTTCCTTAGAGATTTCGAAATCATTTTTCAGTTAACCTTTATCTACATGTGCCAAGATCTCACTTAATTTGATCAGGTAATCTACGCAGTTTTGAAATTAGTCGCATACTGGCATGTGTCATCAGCATATTCGATTAATGTAGTCCCTTGCTGGATATACGTACTTTCTAATTCAGCAAGAAACTTAAAACTGCATTTTGAAGAACACCTGACTACGATTGGCCATAATATCGCTTCCCGCAAGGCATCAAGTATTCAAGTTGTTCTAGGATGCTCTTAGATTATTTTTTTCTTATGCTAAAACTGGAATCTATATTATCATTGTGTTTCTTTTATTTATTATCTTTAAGTGTATCTTTTATTTGCTATGCCAACTTTAGCGACTGTGAACTTGCGACAAAGTGCATAGTTAATTTACCTTTTCGAAAACCTCACTGATCGGAGCTAACTTGTTTTTCATTTCGAGAAACCATTCTAAAGGGCGTTTAAATATTCCTTCAAAATTCTTTATCATTTACGAGGACTGAGGTGCTTGAGATCGGAATCTCAAATATTCGGCTGTTTGTTTATGGGCTTCAAAGTGGAAGTAATCTTTTCTCTGCTTTAAAAAAAAAATCCCCGTAGGGGGAAGTGGATTAGCCACTTCTTCAGGGTACTTGGCGTCCCTACGGGTATCCCATCCCTACAACATGAACATGAGCAACATATACTGTTACATTGACACAGTACACATGGCATAGTCAAATGTATAAGGAGCGGCTTATTAGCTCGGAACCGTTGTGCAGATTGTGTCAGGATTAGGAGGAAACGGCCTCTCACTGGCTGTTCATGGATCTCCTCTCATGGAGCTGCTCACTGGATCTTTGAGACCAAAGGAGATAGTAGCGCAAAAAGAAGTAGGGAAAGTCCTCAACCTTTTTGGTAGGGGAGATTTCGTCTACTAGATCCAGATGGGGAGGGCACAATAAGCCTTTTTTTGGCTATTTTGGAGCCGTGGGGCTTAGGTCCCATCCCTTTAATCTAATCTAATCTAATCTTTAAAAAATTACCCTCTTCCAAAATCTATTAAATAAATAAATTTAATCAACAGTCCAGTAAAGTTTTAATAATTAGGGGTAAACTATTCCATCTTTACCTGGAGGACAATCCACCTGGACTATTAGCTTCCGGCTAGATCGCCCACCTTAGGTTGAGAATGCATCACCCTTCTGTAGATTACGCTAATGCGTAAAATAGTGTAGCTTATTGCGCTAATAATTTCAATTTTATCCCCAAATGATCTTTTACTACTTCTTTTATCACATCCAGCATCAATACCGTATTCACTCTCCCTTATATCTTTGCGTTAAAGCAGATGACATAATTGGACATTGTAAGAGCTTTCTCTAACAATATCTTTAAGTTTATTAATTTGTTGGTTGATGTTGCATTGTTGACTCTATTAACCCCAACTTTATTCATTTTGGTCGCAATAACTGTCTGCTCCTTTACATAACACTTTGCCCAGCAAAATAGGATTCCCACATTATCACTGACCGTGCGTTCCATCTCTACCTGGTAAGGTCCGTGGGTTCTCATTTCTGAAATCTCTCATGTTCTTTTTCAGGATGGCTTCACTCTCTTTTGACCCGTACCCCCTATTATTATTCGCTTGTCTGTTGTACACACCAGGTGAGTAAATTTAATTATACAGTATGCTAAATTAAGACTGAAAGATTTTTAGTTAACTTTTTAGTGTTGGTTACTCAATGGTTGCTTCTAATGACCTCATAACAAAAGTTTAGATGTTTTGGAAGGCTTAATCTACTCAAAAGGTAGGTTTTCCTTAGAGAATACTGTTTGGTATTTTGTCTATTATTGTTGAGATATAGAAGAATAATGAAGGAAGAAGAATATGTGTATGAAAATATTTTTAGAAATGAACACATACGGCAAAAATAGAGAGGAGAAACCATCTGTTAAGAAATCTTTTCCTTTTCTCAAATTGAGGAGAAAATGCAGAAATAACTCAATAGCTATCTAGAGGTGAGTGTGTTGGGAGGAAGGAGAGGAATGAAGTAGTAAGTATAGTGGGAACATCAGGAGCTAAAGAGATTAGTGTCTCTGGATAGAGTTGTGAGAAAGATATTCTGAGAATACTAACTCATTGTGTGCATATGCGTGTGAGTTTATATACTGAAACAAAGAGGGAGCGATCTGGGCGAGAGAAGGACCATTGTGAGAGCATTATGAAAGTGATAGAGCAAGAGCATAGAATGGAAGCTAGGGACACACAACTGGAGCCTATCCAAAGGGCCCGTGTAAGGCCCAGTCGAGCGTTTAATGTCCTTTGTTTCATGGGCTACTAACCCACCGTGCCCAGCCAAATATGCTCCAACCAACTCACTCCTAAATCATAATGGTAGCCAGTTTCCATACAGCTTTTATCACTGGCTGCAAACTTCACTGTATACAGTGAACAACTACAAAACAACGTAGACTAATTGTCATCACAGTTGTTAATATTATATTATAGAAATATATATGGTAGTTATACTTGCTCTTGTAATGTACTGACTCTGAAACTGGTGATGAGAACTTTATTAATAATTGACTTAACTACAACTACTGTTACAAATATCTACTACATCATAATCATACAGTTGGAATTATAATACAATAAATGATTAATTTCAAACCCCCTCTATTTATAACTTCGTAGTCGTCTTTTCTAAAGTAAAAAAGTGTTATATAACTTATTTTAGATTACCATTAATTATTCTACTCTAAAGTATTAAAGCACTTAGTTTAGTCATAGCTTTTTATATTTATGTAATGATGCTAGCCTCCTCGATCTTAAGGGGTTTCAATTAGAAAAAAGAACACCTGGTCGACACTTTAAAACTTTATTATCTTACATAGAAATCCTTGACTAATAATTAACTAATTACCGTAAATTGTATATATGTAACTTAACTAATAATACACGTAAATTGTAAATAGGTAAATGAACTAAAAAGGTGACAAAAAATGTAAAAAGTAATTAAAAACCCTTGACTAATCATTATACAAAAAACAACCACTACAACAGGAGTTCCCCCTTACCGCCCGTCGCCCTGCCTACCGGGACCAGAGAGTGGCGACCCCAAAGATCTCAAGACAAATTTGGCTTACCCGCCGCCAGCACATGCAGCTTGACCATTCCTCGCCAAAATCTTCTCTGATATATTGTCAGGGTTTTTCGCACTCAGCATCAGCCACTCCGTTCGGTCACACACACTGTTCTGTTTTTCTTTCCTTCCTTGCTCTCATACTATCACTCACACAGACTCACATTGACACACCCTACACACACACACACACCACTCTCTAGGCCCCTACCATTCCGTCGGCAGCGCGCACAATGCTCCTATTCTATGCATTCCTGACTATGCATTCTAAGACTACCTTATCGGCCTCGTGTTACATTCTCTATGTATAGCAATTGAATTCTAAAAGAAAATATAATTACAATTCACCAAAACCACAATTCCGTCCCCTACATTTATAATAAATTTCCTAAATAATAAAGATTAACACCATTAAACGACTAAAATACTCTGTCCATTGAACAATAAATTATTTAAGAAGCCATTTTGATTAAAACCGAGCTCTAATGTAAATCGTAGCAATAATTCAACTCAAATTCAGTAGCAACTGCTAAATGATAACGTTAAATTTATATTATAAAAAAATAATGTACATTATTTCATTGCATTTCTCCATTTTTATGGAGTTAATCAAGTTGTGCAGAGAACGGCTCAATAATGCATGTAATATATGCAATTCCTGCATTGCTTACAAAAAACATTGCTTACAAAAAACATTGCTTACAAAAAAAAAAAAATGAAACAGATGAGTTGTGTGTGTTCATGCCAGATATTTTTTTAAAATCATGATTGTTATTAATAAATGTGCAGTCGTGTACACTATCGTTTCCTAATGGTTTGACCCAAATTGGAATATTTTACAAATTGAGCGATTAATCTTAACTTTTAGAAGTTAACAGAGAGTTTCGATTAGTTGTTATCTAATTTGGCAAGCTGCTAGGGTAACTCGGTTATCACCAATTAGTATAACAACTTTAATTGAACTATTCATTATGCTTTCTTCGATGTACCGATTATCATCTGGATTATTCTTCAATTTCCTTCAAATTAACATTATCTATCGTATTAACAAAATTTTCCGTGTTCAGCATTTTATTTTTATTTTGTCCTCAAGTGTGAATTTCTGCTTTGCTGTATATAGTGACCTTTAAATATGTAACTCCTAATGTAATGTCAGATAGAAAGGTTTTGTTTTAATTAAACATGACATTTTAACTTCCAACACATTCTTCATTAGACAATTCGTTTAATTTGAATAATATTCGAAAGATCATATAGAAGTCTAGCGTTATTTCTAACGGGTTAAGGTAAAGTTTATTCAAAAAATGTTCACAAAAAAAATTAACATCCATTATTTAATATCGAGCTCAGAATTAATATATTTCATTGTAATTATTAAAATATTTTATGAATTTACCTTGAATATAAGTAAAAGAAGTAATATTTCAACTTAACCTCCCGGCAGGCGCCCCTAATTTGCGACCCAATCAAAATAGATATTTCAGACGACCCCACAACTCATTTATCTTTTTAAAGAAATAATACAACAGTAATGAATATTGAAGTTAATGAAGTAAAGTAATTGCCTATTTATTAGGCGGGCTTGACGTCCAACTACCAATTAGGAGGCGACTAACAAACGTACTTTACTATTATTGAAGTTATATATATATTATATATAAAATTTAAATAAAAATACCACGCATAATTTTCTTTGGCAGACATAATGCAAAAATGTCACATAAAATATTACTTGTCAAATTTCGCTTTATTGTGTGTTTCTACATTATTCACAAGCTACAAATGGCATTTTAATTTAAAAAAAAAGAAAAGAAATTGCATTTTAATACAAAGAATGCGCAATAGTTCTTTACCTCCACATTATTTTCTTTTTTACTTTACATTTTAGTTTAACATAATAATTGAAAAAATTATCAATAACAATCATTCAAGCGAACACCTCTCATTAGCATAATTGTAAATGAAACGAAAATAAGCTCTAAAAATAGTGAACAGAGAAGATAGATAGTACGTCTCTTTCTGACCCAATTACGTTGAACATTTAAAGTAAAAAAGTGTCGGAAAAATGACGAAATAAAGTCGGTATTCGATCGAGTATCTTAGAGTATCTAAATATCGTGGTTAATCACTATTACCTTCGAATGGTAATCTATATTATATTTTTTAAACAATTTGAATTTTTTATTGATTTATTTTTTGCAGATCGCACTGTAACTCGGTGTACGAGGGTCGTTTGAAAAGTCCGTGCAAAGTCAGAGAGATAGCACCACTGGCGCGTATCGAGGTTATGTTTAGTTAGTAGCATCTCTTGGAAGAACACACACCAAGTTTCAGCCAGATCGGTCTATTTCTTTGTGTTTGGCATTCGTTTGAATCGAGGAAGTCGAGTGATTTTCAAAAAATGGACGACAAAGAATTTCGTGTGTTGATTAAACACTACTTTATGAAAGGCAAAACGCCTCAGGAGACTAAAGAGAAGCTTGATAAACATTATGGTGACTCTGCACCTTCGATTAGAACAGTTTATAAGTGGTTTCAAAATTTTCGGAGTGGCCATATGGGCACAAGTGACGCTGAACGTTCTGGACGCCCTGTTGAGGTTACTACTCCAGAAATCATTGATAAAATCCATGATATGGTGATGGATGACAGAAGAGTGAAGGTGCGTGAGATTGCTAGTGCTGTGGGCATCTCGAATGAACGGGTACATAATATTTTGCATCAACATTTGGACATGACAAAGCTATCCGCAAGATGGGTGCCGCGATTGTTCACGCTTGACCAAAAACGAAATGGTGTGAAGTGTTGCAAGGACGGTTTGCAGCTGTTCCAGAAGAATCCGCAGGACTTTAAGCGTCGTTTCGTCACTGTGGATGAAACATGGATACATCACTACACTCCTGAGACCAAAGAACAATCTAAACAATGGGTTACCAAGGGGGAATCTGCGCCAAAAAAGGCGAAGACCGTTCCTTCGGCCGGAAAGATTATGGCGACTGTCTTTTGGGATTCGCAAGGAGTAATCCTCATCGACTATCTGGAAAAGGGTAAAACTATTACGGGTGCATATTATTCATCGTTATTGGACCGTTTGAAAACCGAACTGCAAGAAAAACGCCCACGATTGGCCCACAAAAAAGTCCTTTTCCATCACGACAAAGCACCAGCACATACCTCAGCAGTTATGGTCGCAAAATTAATGGAAATAGGGTTCCAACTCGTTTCACATTCCCCCTATTCTCCAGACTTGGCTCCCTCGGACTACTATTTGTTCCCCAATATGAAGAAATGGCTGGCGGGAAAAAGATTTTATTCAAACGAGGAGGTGATTGCAGAAACGAATGGCTATTTTTCAGACTTGGACAAATCCTATTATTCGAAAGGGATCAACAAACTAGAGCAGCGTTGGACTAACTATGAGGTCCCAAAATACTTCTCTACCACTGGAATATTTTTCGCAGACCAGAATTATATGTACAGGTGAACACGGACATTTGGAATCAATCGTGATTCCAATACGATCCAGGTGAGGCACAGTGGAGATGTGACGCCATAAACTGTACCTTCAACGCTCGTCAGTCTCTCGTATTAATTACTCCGTCCCTTATAATATTGGGCTTTTGCTGAATTTTTTTAATGTCCACAGGTAATAACATTTCAACTGGGAATCGAGCTAAAGAGACCTCATCTCTCGCCCTTAAGATCCTCCATTTTGTTGCTTCTGAACCTGGAGTGACCCCTTAACCCCGATTAAAAGGACTATCTTCCTTTTTAACTGAAGTTTTTAAGTACTTGTCCTGTTTCCAGCAATATGAAGCATGGATTTTCGCTTATTCAAATTTGGAGAAGACGCTTTGATTGTCATACACGTTAACAATTGCAAGACTCTGAAGTGACATTGCCAGATGGTGAGAGTTATTTATTGCTTTTAATTCTTCAGTAAAAACGGAGCCTGTAAGAGAGTCCAAGATCGCACATCTCACCCGCTTCGTCTCTTAGAGTCATCTGTGTAGAGCTCGGAATAATATTGCTCTATTTTCGAAAGAAGGTTGACATTATTAATTGATTGTTAATAGAATTATCATATCCTTAAAATTCTGATAGAATGTGGTCCTGAGAGCCCAATGATTTTTGAAAGTTTAAAATTTAACTGTGCAATATAATTGTTATACATTCTACGTAATAACGAATCAATTTAGTTACCTTTTACGAAGGCCTTCTATATTACCTACTTCAAGTGGAAACCAATACTTTCTGACTGCAATTAGCTTTTAAGAAGCACCAAATATTTATTCTTAGAAATTGTAGCTTTATTTTTATTTCTCTACTCTTTGTAAGAAAAGTTATTGCAAAAAAGTAGATTTTTTTTTTCAGTTTCACCGTGATTACACATTTTGAAGTCGCCTGAGTTCAAAAAGAGTTAGTTAAAATTGAGAAACAACCAAAAATATAGAAAATTAGAATTGAATTTTGGTTTTAAGTTCAAGTCAAAATCAAAAATACACTTTCTAAAAGAATTTCTTTTGCCAGAAATGTCTCTGATCATACTTCTTGGAATATTATTTTGAAAAGGTTTTTTGTAATCCTTAGAATACGCTTTTAGTGTTGTACCATTACATTAACTTTATCGAGTTCTTGAATGTTTAAAACCTGGTCTGGTTAATCATTATGAGTGTGTAGAAGATGGGATTAGTAATAAGAAGTATTTGGCTCAGATCAGTGAATGGTTCTTTACCTTAGCGAGTCGTTCTTTATTATTATTATAAAATTTTTCCATTAGAATTCCTTCCTCCTCATGAAACTGAGACTCAGTTCACAGAACTCTTCAAAAATTAAAATCTACAGGTTTTTCCAGGTCATTAGTAATAAATGAAGAAAAAAAAGAGTTCACCCTCTTTCAACCACTCAAAAAATGCGCAGATAATAAAAGATTTCCCACAAACCTGTAATTCTAGCAATGCTCTTCATCTCTGTAGATATTTTCCAGAATTAGTACAGTAAATTGGTATAAATAATTGGTAAAATAATAAATTATAAACCTTGGTATCACTTTCGATCAAAACCTATCCTGGAAAAACCATGTTTCCCAAATCTCTCGTCGTTCCATCCATATCCTTAAGCAGTTTAATAGTTCCCGTCACCTCTTTCCAATTAAGACCCGGCAACTCCTAGTTTCCTCTCTTATATTCCCCCATTTCGACTATGGTTGTTTAGTGTATGGCGGTCTTTCTGGTGATATTGAAGCTAAGCTTAAGCGCCTCATGAACTTCTTCATAAGATTTATTTTCAGCATTTCCAGAGACTCTCGCATTTCGCACTGCTACGATGAGTTGAAGTGGCTTTTTCCTGTCTATCGCCGCCAATATTTTTTGGCTTCTTTCCTTTTTCAAGTCATCCAGTCTCAAAGGCCTTCCTATATTTTTCAACTCCTTAAGTTTAAATCCTCCATCCATTCCCGTAACACTAGATCTCGCTCATCTGATCTCTATATTCCCTCTCACCGTACCTCATCCTTTGACAAGTCCTTCCTAATACGTGCTACCTCTCTCTGGAACTCCTTGTTTTCATCTGTCCGCCATGCTCCTACCCTATCTATCTTCAAATCCCGTCTATTTAGTTATCTACTTTCTATTCAGCTTCCTCCGAAATTCTAATTGTTTTAATTTATTTCCTTAATTTCTGCTGTTTTATTATTTTATTTTAACTTTCATTTTCACTTATTATATTTTCACTTTTTGTAAATACTTATTTATTTATTTAATTTCTGTATAATCACAGGCCAAACTGTTAAGGCCTCTATTTGTTCCTGTATTTATTCTTAGGGGACAATTGTCCCAGAATAATAAATTTCTTTTCTATTTCTTTCTATTTCTAAATTTTTCAGAAGGGTCTCTAGAGAGAGAAGCATAAGCTTATGACTAATCCTCTTCAAAACATAGGATTTCCATTGAAGTCTTAATGCTCGTTTACTTTTTCGTACTAAAAAAATATAGTTTAGAAATAATAAAGTAAGTAGTATAGTAATCATGCTATATGGCACTCCAAGGGGTCGACGTCATCGAGGGAGGCCTCGTATGAGGTGGCTGGATGATGTGGAGGCAGACCTGAGGAGCGTGGGCGAGCAAAGATGGCGATCTTGAGCCCACGATCGAGAGGAATGGAGGAGGCTGGTTGAGGAGGCCCGGGTCCTTTCAGGACTGTAGCGCCCTTGAAGAAGAAGAAGTATAGTAATCGCTTGTTTTATCGTACTAGTCTTAGCGTCCAACAGTAAATTGGTAAATTAGGTGTTTGGGCGGAGGGCGGAAACACATATTTTACTATAAAGATTTCTTCTTAACGCTAAGTGAGATCTTCCACAGTCTTCTAACCACTAGGCAAAACTCCGAAACTAATATCTCTTGATTTAAACTACGATATATATGGCAATACTTGGGCAAGGAAAATGTAGCGGCTTCTGAATCGCGGGACTGAGACCTGTGCACAGCTGTACGAAATCTTATAATAATCAAAATGTGAATATGAAAATTAATCGGGAAACATTAAAATAATAATGTAGACGCTATGGCGTTGCAGTCGATGAACGCAAATAATAATGATAATTGTGCCCAACGAGAGGTAGGATTTTGCCAACCATCAGCCATCTTGGCTCAGTAATCAATTTATTGCTACACTGTAATTACTTAGCTTTATTAAAGTTAACCTTCTAAGTGCTCTTTTAGCAGTTCGCAAATAAATTCCAGCTACCTGCTGAACAGTAAAGCCACTTTGCACTGTACAAAGCCTTTTAATGACTTGCAAACATTAATCACATTTTAATGCTATCTTTTATTACATTAATTAAGAATAATTGTGTTAGTAAGAATCCCAAGTTTAGAGAAAAATGTTCTAACTTTGAGTAAAATAGTAAAAAAAAGTATGTTCTTCACCATTTTCTTTAATCTAACATAGTAAGTAACACTTTTGCAGAGCATTCCTGCTTGCTTTATCAGGTTTATTTGTACCAGCTTAGTGGTTTTTAAAATTTTATTTATGCCGAACTTAGATGCTGTAAGATTAGCAAGATCTTTGTATGTAAATTTCTGCCAGAAGTATATGTTTTTAGACACCAGAATTTAGAATTTTAGTTGAAAGAAGTCTAAAAAAATGAAAAAGACATATGATTAATACAACTTGATATTCTGGTAGCAATAGTATTTTTTTAAATCATTCATATAGTCATCACTTTTTTCTAGCTATTCATTAAAATGGTTTTTTTGACAGCCATTCAGTAACTACTCGTATTTCATCTTTTAGAACTTAACTCTTCACTCCAAACTGGCCAGGTGGAAGCGTAGGAAGAAGGTCCTAGAAAGTTGAGGAGGTATTCAGAGAACATTTAAAGAAGAGGCTCTCTTTAAACCACGACTATGATAAAGCGAGAAGAATTACCGCATTCCCCATTACAGGGAGAGACTGGTAACTCGAAAGAACGACTTTGTAAGCGAATAGATTCAAGAAGTCCTCTATAACTGATATTAAAGAATAAATAATAACAAAGTAATAATAATAATAATAAGCTATTGGAAGAACAAATATCACTTTTAAAAGTCAATAAAATCTGCAATATCTCCACCTACAAAAATGGTGATTAATTACCAACTGGGTTTTATAAAAAAAGACTTCGTCATTGATAATTGCTGACCTTGTCAAAGTACTGTAGTTCACATAAGGATGATATCTAGCCGATCACGATGTTTTAAAACATTGTCGCTGTAGAAGACAATGCAGTTGATGCAGCCAGCTTTTTTCGACTGTCTATCTTATTGGCTTGTTCAATTTATAAGCTTAGAGGCGCATCGCGGGACAACTATCAGTGTCTTTTTATCTCTTTAACATCAGCGCTCTAATCTGTACTATGAACTATCCGCTCTATACTTTTGAAAGTTTTAGTGAGGAGATCAAGGATTGCTTCCTAGGAGCATCAAAATAATCCTTGACCATGCTTGCGAGGTTTGCATTAAGCATTGCTAGAACATTTTCTAACGAAGATATCAGCAACCGAGGACTGCACAGTTTACAAAGTGTAAGTGAGAAGCAGAAATACACACTGGTCCATCACCTCTCGTACGTTCAACTGGTTTCGGTGCGCTTTCAAAAGATGTGAATTTGGTAATTCGTTCGGATTTAGTTTAACGATGACAGCGCTGAATAAAAGTAAACCAGAAAAACTGCATCCCATGTTTTTAATTAGGTTCAATGCAGTTTTGGATGGGGAGAAGATCATTTTAGGGAACAAGATCTGTTGTTTATGCCAGAAAGGGATGAATTGAGTGAACATCTTGCCAATACGGGACACCTGCGGCTGATGCAGTGAAGTGCGTTGATCATTTGGAAAAGTGCACCTTAAAAAACAATACCAAGATTCTGGGTTTATTTTTGAAAGTTCAGTTCTAACTTTTTCTATGTTTTCCACCCTAAGAACGCCTTTGGAAAGACCGAAATATAACTGTGCAGTATATGATAATTTCTATTTTTAAAAATCATCTTTAATTTTGTTAATGCTTGCCCTGGAGTTTCCTTGGACCTAAATCCACTCTGATGATGCAAAATAAACTCTCACTTTACGAAACATAACTTTAACCAACATGGTCTCTGGAGTAGTATTGTTGAGCCTACCAAACCATTCTGATCTCGTACATTCGGAACTATTGCATCCTTCCAGGCCAGATTGTAAGCACACCTTAGCGTGAATGTATTTATTGGCATGAATGTATTTATTTGAGTAAAAGTATTTATTAGCAAGAATGTTGTATGAATGTTTAGGATAGATCACAGTCCGGGGTTGAAAGAAATTTTATAAAAGTATTTCAACCCCTCTAGGTTAATTTTAGACTAAGTTTATTTTAGAATGTGCAGGAAAATTTGTTAAAAGTACTGCACATTATCATAGTTCTAAGGAAATAGCCTCCTTATGGTAGATTAGGTCTAGTAATTAGTTACATTTGTTAATAAAACACTTTTGGTCTTGCTTTAATATCTTTAGTTTGTGTAGATAAGGGAAGGCACGAATGTGTCCCACTCTCCCCCTCGTCGACTGGATCGATGGACAAGAGGGGATGGGTGGGATATATACTCCAACATACCCGGGCTCCACCCTACCTTGCTATGCAAGGTGCAGTATGTGGAAGCCCGAAGGTGACGCGTGCCGACCCAGCTCGAGTGGATAAAAGTAAAGAGAAGCTAAAAACGATTAGGGGCGCTAATGACCTTAGCAGTCGATGCGCCAAAAAAAAAAAAAAAAAAAAAAAAGTAGCCTACATCATCTTAAAGTTAATGAAGCCAACAATAATGAAGCACATACCATTCCGACATTTCAACCACTTTCTATTGAATCATCCAATCCTCTCGACCAATCTCCATCCACAAACTCCCGTGGCCATAGGCCACAGAGTGGCAATTGTGGCGCTTAGCTAGCTCGGGGGCAAAGTCTGAATTATATCATTTTTTTTTTGTATTGTTTACAAAATGATGATTCCCGATTCCAAATTTATAAATAAAAGAACTTTATTTTTAATCCACTACATACTTTTATACCTTAGTTCAAAAATAATTTAAAGAATATAAAACACTAGATAGTAAAATAGTGTAGTTAGGGTGGAGCCAACAAATAGTAGACCCGGAGGTTGCGATAAATATATACGTATATGAAATGGTTTTTGAAATGAAGCATTCTACAAGAGATAAAAGAGACGTGTTACCAAAAATATATATACATATCTAATAGGCTTTGCGTTTACTCGTAATATATTTTCTGTATTGTTTTTCTCTGCCAGTTATAACAGGCCTTCACTCGCATACTAACTCTCGCGGTTTGCGAGTTGAGTGAGATAACAAATTCTTTCGTTGCCAACATATTCACAAGTGATGTTATTTATATATAATGTTAATATTTTATAAATAACATTCTCTTTATCTGCTTTCCATATTTTATTGTTGAATGCTCTCTACTTTGCTTTTTTTTTCTGGCGATGAATTAAAAATATTAACGTGTTCATCGCATTTTGTTTTGATGAAAAATGTTTCGATTTATTTTTTAATAATTTGTTAAATAGATTCTAAACGTTTAAATTTAAAACGTCAACGTTTTCTTGTAGAGCCTTTTAAGTCGGTTTCATATTTGGTAATGTTCCCTCTTTTCCTCAGCAGGTGGAAACTCCGTGATAATTTCAAGAAGTAAAATTAAGCCTTATTATAGAGAAAACCCCTGCAATCTTCTACAAACGAAAATCCTCTTTCATTGGCGCTCCCTCTGTAACCATCTCTGCTCTGTGTTTATACTGACAAACTTAACAATAAAATTAGCGTAGAATCTCATCAAACATGATATTTGGGTCGGTACTGAAGCTGAATTGGCTACTCGTAGAGCCAAAATGTGGGTGGGTAATTTAAGAATATTATGTAATAAAATGAGGATTTCTGAGAAACAATTAGTGAATTACTTCAGAAGTGATTTCATTTCATTTTTTCGTGATAACTGTATTTTAAAGATAAGTGGTTGAGCATCTGAACAATAGAAAACAAATTAGGCTTAAGATGCAACAAAAATACTAATTATGCAACGCTCTTCTTCATTTTGGTCCTGAACCTGTTATTGCCGTGACTTCATTTACACATTGCTCTGACTAGCTTCAAGAAGTAGAGGACTTCTCGACAAAAAAAAAAAAAAAATCCTTAGAAATTAGCTACTAGGTTTTCTGGTTCAGCCAAATGGGGCTCAAACCCATATTTCAGAGTTTGTGAGGTAGAGAAGAACAGACTCTTTCATCTCATGAAGGTTTGTTTGGGGTGTCAAGAACACTCAGGCCTCTTTGTAAATTAATTTTTTTCTTGCTTAGCTCAAAATGATTATTTCTGAATACACCTTTTTTTTTATTTTTTTGTATTGCCACTCACAACCTCCAGAAAAGTGAAATCAGTAAATATTTTTTGCTGGTTCAATTGGGAGAGAGAAGTTGCCACTGACAGTACTCTTGCTGGAATTAGTCCCTCATGGGGTCGAAGCCGTCTCAAACGACGAGTTGCAAGGTAGAGACAAGGTTTTAAACCAGAGGGTTCGTGCTAAAAAGAAGAGAGTTGAAAACAGTTACATATGAAATTTAAAAACGTTGTGGCGAGTAGCGTTAGAGACATAAAATGGAGTTTCCGTAAATTGAGAATTGGATTTTTTTTATTCAAAAGACTGGAATTTTTTGTAAATTTCAAAGTTCAGTTTAACTCCACAATTCAAGACCATAGATCTAGAGTTCGTTTGTGTTCTAGTGGTAACTTCGATGAACTACCTGTTAGTGGTAGCAATAATTTGTTCTGTCCGTAAACATTAAGTAACTAAATGAAGTGAAACATAATAAAAATGGACTAAGAGAAGTAAAGTAAAATGAAGTAATGCTTATTATTTTAGGAAAGCTTTACATCCAACTACTGATCATATGTCCTGGAGATAACCAACTAGATTTATTTATCATTTCTTTTTATAGTTACTTTATCGCTTGAATGAAGTCAAAGACAGGAACGGGAATCGAACACAATACCACATACAGCTCATTGCTTTGCAGCTGCGGCTCTCTTTACAGATGGAGTAAAAGAAAGTACGAGAAAACGTTTCCTAAGATTTGTGCCAGACAGTTTGATTTAATGCAAAACAGTTTAATCCACTAGATCCAATTTCTTGATTGCTGAACAGAACTAATGCTTCGACAAAAAAAGTTTATTTGTAGAAGAAGAAAGATTTCAGTACTTCGACTGCATCTTCATAGTTGCATTAGGCTAAAAAAAGGTGTAAAAGAAGTATTCAACTTTATAATAAAAGGCCATTTATTATCAGAGAGTTTTAAAGTAAGTATAATTAATACTACTGACGCAACATCAGCCGAACAACCGCGAGCGCTCCTAGAAACATGGTGGTATGAAAGCGAAGAACCGCTATAATTTAGACCAGGTTTACCTTCAAGACTTGCTCAAAATTTATTTCGTAAAATAAAATTAGTAAAGAAATGCGTACTTTTTCTGAAGGGCTTTAGGTTTAACTACCATATTAGGTATCGCAGACAGAAGCAAGTATACTTTTAGTCGTACCAGTATTAAATTCCCATTATTAACCATTAAATAGTCCAATACCTAGACCAGGATTCAAACCAAGACCAAATTACATCTCAGCTAAGCGGGCCTCGCCTCTAACCGCTCGGCTATGTGGGCCCTAATTTGATTATTATCCTTGAGATTAAATGTTGCCAAAGTATAAAGTTCTCGAAATTGTATCAAAGGCGTTTGAAATCACTTACGATCAACAATTTGAATAATAATACCGCTTTCTATAGCATTCTGAAAGTACTAACTTACTAATTTGCGCTAATGAAATATACTAAATATTTATATTATCTAAGCTTTACGAGGTCTGTAAATTAAGTAATGTGACTGATTTTTTAATTTTTTTTTTTATTCAAAAAGAATTACAATTCTATATTGTCACCTTCAAAATAACTTCCTTCTGAAGCCACACAGCTTCACACTTCATAGCAGTGCTCGAACTCCGATACTGGAATAGCCTTCTGCAGGTAGGTTGCAGCCGTTTGTATGTTTTCGGCTGTCCCAAAATGAGTTCCCTTGAGGTGATTTTTCAACTTCGGGAAGAGAAAAAAGTCACAAGGACTCAAGTCAGGCGAATAAGGAGGCTGAGGAGCCACAGGAATGTATATAAATAGAATATCAATGTTTAAGGAAACGCGCAAGTGTTCGCGGCGAATCTACAGCAGAACTGCCATTGAAATCAGTGTCCTACAAAAACTAGTTGCACAGGAAAGCCTAAAAAAGTAGCACTTCCGGCCACTTTTCTTCAATTGCAGAATATTGTGAATACAAAATTGATTCTTTTAAGTGAGAGAACGAGTTTGACCCTTCATTCCTCTGAAACTTAGCATTTTTCACCTTTTTCTCATTAAAAAACATTCCTGAAAAAATATTTTTTTTTTATAAAAGCGAGCATGACCTATTGACTATAAAGGAACTCATTGATGCTGTTCTTAAGTAAATCGCTGAAAATTGATTCAAAGATGACACGCTTCCGATAGATTTTTTATTTTTTTTATTTTCCGTTTTCGAGTAATGCAGTACTCTTACACTTGTACACTCTTAAGAGGATCAATTTAAAAAAAAAAAAAACATTAATGGGGCGGGTGGTGGTGTAGTGGTCATGAACGTGAACTTGTAAGTGGGAGATCCTCAGTTCAAATTCTGTGTGCAGCTTTCTTTTTGTTTGCTAGGAAAACAAAGTTAGAAGTAAAGAATGTGTTTCCGCCCCGACCACGACACCTAATCGGAAGTTGGATGTTAAGACCCGCCTGAAAAAATAGGCAATTAGTTTTTTTTTTTTTTTTTTTTACTTTTAAAAAACAATTAAAGTACTCAGACGATCTCAAAACGTACATTCCCCCAATGAAAACTCGAGTGAGAAAATCCGAATGATTGAAATAATTTCCTTTATGAGCGCTAGAAGAAAGTGAAAAGCCGTCAAACTTGTTCTACTGAAACACAAATTTATAATTTATGTTATCAATTTTTGTTTTGGATCAATTTATTTTTTACGATTACTAAATTTATTTTATTTATGAAAAAACTCCTTACTTTTTTCTTCTTTTGAGAATTTCCTTATCCCAACAGGAGGGAACAACATCAATGATGGAAGTTGGATTGAAGTCAGTTTTGCCTTAACAGAAAGAGACCCAATTCCGGTACAGAGTTCTCATTTTACGGGCGGCTTACTCGATAAGGTTTGGTTTACCTTCTGTAGCAGACCATTTCAACCATCCACCCTTACACGATCTTTGAGATGCCAATAGACCTACCTTTGAATTCACGCGTGGTTAACATCACTTCTGTTAAGATTTTAGTTTTACTACAGTTCACATGTCCACCCAGTGTCCTTCACTAATTGGTATGTTAACTATTTATTTTTCAACTTTTCGTCAACTAAACTTACATCGTTTTCGGTTAACTCAATCATGTGGAAATTCTCAATCATCAAAATGATACCAAAACCGACGAAACCCATCACTAGTATTACTTCCTACCGACCAATCTGCTTACTACCACTTCTTTCCAAAATCCTCGAAAAACTACTGCTTAAAAGACTTTATCCTTTAATGTCAGAACAAAATATGATTCCGGATCATCAATTCGGATTTCGGAGACATCACTCAACTTCTCACCAGGTGCTTCGCGTTGTAGACACTATAGTTACCTCCCTCGAGCGAAAGCAGTATTGCCCGAGTGTTTTCCTTGACGTCGCTCAGGCGTTCGACAGGGTGTGGCACGAGGGACTACTGTTTAAGCTGAGGGAGATTCTTCCTCATACTTACTACCTCATTCTCAAAACTTACCTAAAAGATCGATATTTCAGAGTCAACTGTGGAGCAGCAGACTCTGATATCCGTCTAGCTCGAGCTGGTATTCCTCAGGGCAGTGTCCTAGGTCCTATTCTTTACTCCTTGTATACAGCAGACATACCTGAACATTTAAATACTATCCTCTCCACCTTTGCTGACGATACTGCTATCTTATCTTCACATTCCGATCCCCTTATCGCTACACGAACTCTACAAACACACATCAACCACTTACAGGACTGGCTTTTCAAATGGAGAATCAAAACCAACGTTACGAAGTCTAAGTTTATAGTATTTACTCTCAGACGGAAAATCCTACCTCCTGTCATCTTGAACCAAACTCCTATACCAGCTGTGGACAAAGTACGCTACCTTGGACTGTTGGACTGCACCTAGACAAACGGTTGACATGGAATCCCCATACTAGACTGAAAAGACAAGAAACTAACCAACGCTACAAACTTCTCGCCAGACTACTTAACAAACGTTCGAAACTTAACCTACATAACAAAAGACTCATATCTAATGTTACTGCGACCCATTTGGTCATACGGCATCGAAGTATGGGGATCGACTAAGCGTTCCAACTCACTACGCCTCCAGGCATTACAGTCAAAAATACTTCGAAAACTTCTTAACGCTCCGTTCTATGTATCTAACCTCACTATCCATAATGACCTCAAAATTCCATTCATTACAGATCTTGCTAACACTCGTTTCTTCAAATTTCATTCCTCTACAGCAGCTCATCCTAACCCTCTCATAGAACACCAATCTTCCTCCACATTACCAGGTAATCCTCTAAGGAGATTGAAGAGAAGATGGCCTCGTGATCTTCTCTTATCTTAAGCACGTTACTGGAGTGGCACCACTGAGTGCCTTCTCCATTCATGATTTCCTTTTATTTCTTTTCTCTTTCACCGTATTTGCTTGTTGCAACAACTATTGCAGTGGTAAATTGCAATAAAAGATTTAAAAAAATAATAATAATAATTAGGGAAGGGATTAGCTATGAGGTTAGCATACTGGACTCCCATGCGGAGGTCCCGGGTTCGAATCCAGCTGCTGACCCTTAGATTTTCTCTTCCTAGGAGCTTCTTACAGCTCACTGTCCGGTGATGGACAGTGTTGTCTGTAACGAGAGAACACTGTCCGGAGGCCGGCAGTGCACTGGAAAAAGCTCCGGGCGCCAATAACCTTAGATGTTGACGCGCCTTAAATCACAAAAAAAAAAAAAAAAAAAAAATAATAATAATTAAAAAACGAATATTAAAAAAATAAAATAAAAATTGAAAGGAATATAGAAATAAAAATAATATTTTAATAAAGTAGGGAAGGGATTAGCTATGAGGTTAGCATACTGGACTCCCACGCGGTGGTCCCGGGTTCGAATCCAGCAGCTGACCCTTAGATTTTCTCTTCCTAGGAGCTTCTTACAGCTCACTATCCGGTGATGGACAGTGTTGTCTGTAACGAGAGAACACTGTCCGGAGGCCGGCAGTGCACTGAAAAAAGCTCCGGGCGCCAATAACCTTAGATGTTGACGCGCCTTAAATCATAAAAAAAAAAAAAAAATAATATTTTAATAAATAATTAGATATTTTTAATTATAACAGTTAAAAAGGTTATAGTGTTACCTTATAGAAATTTAAAATGGATTCTAGTGATTCCTGTTTAGTTTTTTTTTTAGTTAATAACCCTAATGGTTGCAGAAAAAATATAATATTTAACTCGAGTGTAAAGTATTTTCCTCACACTCGGCAATTTGCACTTGCACTCGCCTCGCTTCGCTCGCTCGTGCGTGCAAACCCTGCCTCGTGTGAGGAAAAGTACTACTTTCCACACTTGTTAAATAAATAACTATTTATTTTATTTTTTCACATACATATAGGATAATAAAATTTTTCCGAAGTGTACTGCTTACATATTAAAGAGGATCTATTGAGCGAGCCATGTCAGGAAACTTAGCTCCATTCCTGTAAAGAAGCTTGTCACAGTTACTCTGTGATTGATCTTAACGCATCCGTGGGAAATAAGGCCAAACCGATCACGAACATTGATTTAGTACATCATTATCGATTACTAAGAATGTACGCTGTTCAATGATTCTGCAATCAGCTAATAATTTGAATAAATAAAAAGCTTCATCAAAAAAGTTTTGAAAAAATGAGACAAATCTTCGAGGTCTTGGGTAAATAGCTTAATTTCGTATAAGATGAAAGAAGAAATGTCCTTAAAGGGCTGTTTTTTAGCTTCTGTTTGGTTGTGGTCTTAGTCTAAGTAATTGAATTTGGAAAAAAAAATAATTAACTTTTAAAAACTTAACTTTAGTAAACATTAAACATGGGAATAAACGAATATTTACTGTAAGAGGTTGCGAATGGCTCCTGGTTAGTGTTGCGGCTAGAATCTGCGATTGATTTCTGTGACAATAAATTTATTATGTTTTCCAGAAAGAGCTAACCATATTTTAGTTCATTTTGCAACCTTAAGCTGATATCTGTCAAAAATGCAGACGTGCATCCTTCATTGTAGTGTAGGAAACCCCAAGAAACTCCACTTAAAAGTGCTCTAAGCCTTAAGGCACCCTCAGGCAACTGTAGAAGGTGTATTATTCATGAAGAAATACAACGTCTAATAAAGAAGAAATAATTTGGACAAAAATGGAATATGGCTAGATCGTTAACTAAATGGCGCATCTTACCAAGTTGCATCAGGATGAAAAAACTTTGAATTTCCATTACTTTCTTTTGAAAAACAGCACTCCAAGGAGCTTCACTCCTTCATCAGTTCTCCTTTACAAAAAGTACAGGGTGCTCTGCGGCTCTAGTATCCTCGTCCTTTCTCTCATGAACTCACGCTCTCCTCACCATAGTCAACTCTGGATTCCACTCGTTCGACACACTATACACTTCTCTGATTGCAGAACTCATTCCTAATCTTACAGTAGATCTTAACTCTCAGTAATGATTCGCTATTCTCCTTTGGAACGCGAACGGTTCGTGAGTAACGAATTGACCGAGACCCACTTTACAGAACAATGTAACTTTTACATAGATGGATCAAAATTATATAGGACTGGATTACTCGTACGTTGATCTCACGGTGACGCTTCTATTATCATTTCCATTTTGACCCTTCATAAAAATCTCAAAATTGCAACTGTAACTGAAACAGCACGACTAAAAATGTTGTCAGTAAAGTATAAGCCCTATTCACGATACTTTATTTGGCCGTTAGATGTTAATCTGCTCCAGAAAAAATGGGTAATTACGATACTTACTTTACTTCAAGACTAAAGAGGCAAAATTTATATTTGTTACTGTTTCTGGAAAGTTGACGAAACCTTCCAGCATTAGGTTGTCATTGTCTTAAGAAGGTGTCTCCAAGTAACTTAACCAAGAAAAAACTTCTTTATACCTATCTTAATCTAAACATTAATAATTTTTTTTTATTACTGGGACTGAATCTATAAAGTCTGTGAAAACATCATTGCTCTTATAATTATCTCTTCGTGCATTATTGCTCAAGAAATTTATTTTTAGAACACTTGTAGAAGAAGTGGTTTGGTCTCTGATTTCCGTAACAATATTATTAAATCTTCCTCCAGTTTCTTTCAAAACAAAGATACTCAGAAGTGTGAACAGCAAAATCCAATTTTTGTCAAAATTGAATATGTATGTAGCACGCAGCGGTCAAATTTTCTCGTGTGATTTCAAAATGTTTTAGTAATGTTCGGCTAAGTACTGTAGCGCTAGTTCGGTTTTAGACAATGAACTGTAAAACCTCTTGTATTACCTATTTTGGTAGATAAATAATTAACTAGTGCACTACCTTCGCTAATGTGACAGTGGATTGACATAGCCCAATTTGGCGTACATAATGTGTACCTGATCTACCACAAAAGCTCTCTAATTAGCCAACTTTTAATGTCATAACCAAATTTGTAATTTGTAAGAAAGCAAAGATCTATATTAGATTTTTAGTAAAGGTGCAAAATTATATTTTGAATTCATTAATTATTTGAATTATCTATTAAATTTGTTTTCTCTAACATCTTCAATTAATAGACAATTATTGAAACTATTTAATATCTATTTATTTGTAGGCCGATGTCAGACCTAGTTTGAAACTCCAAAACAACTTGGTGAATTTATTTTTGAGGGACATTTTTTAGGTAGTGGAGGCATTTCGTCGGTTTATATCCAAGACACATTTAAATTCAAAGGACATTTTTAAAAAGAAATAATATAGACAATATCAAAATAATTCTTGGAAAAAGGTCCACTTGTAAAGGTTCAGATAAAACTGGAAAATGTTTCTAAAAACCATTTTGTTTAAACCAGAAAATTCTAAACGTTTAGGAGTAACCTACGATACTTCTAACATTAAGCGTTTCTTTGGATTCATCTTTAACCTTCCATCTGTAATAAGTGAGCCTAGGTTAAACCATGACTAGGTTCTATTTCAAACTATTTTATTAGAAAGATTAAGAGACTTTTAGTCAATGAATTTTTATTTGCCCCAGATAAAAGCACAACGTAATACGTATCATGCCATAACAATATTAGTTTTTCTGATAACAAGCCCCACAAGCAGAACAATGGGTTCATTAACCTGGAGCTCCTTGCAGATAAAGGTGAAACTGGCCTTCTAAATTTTGTGGGATGCATTCGTTAGGCTGCAGTATGAGATCTCTGGCATGTTGAGACCATTTGAGATTAACTCACTATACTACTAGCATGTAGAACTTTGGACCCCGCGAAGATGGGAGGCTATATCTCCCAGATTTCTGAGGGAATGGTACAATAAGCCCCTATAACTACTATTTCTTGTGATGCAGGTCCCGCTCCATGAGCTAGTTAATAATAATAATTGATCCATTCACTGCACAACTCGATCAACTCCATAACACAAAAACTGGAGAAATGCGATGAAATAATGTACATTGTTTTTAAAATTCCGTTTATAAATTTAAATAAATTTACTGTTATCATTCAGCGTCTGCTACTGAATTTGAGTAGAATTATTGCAACGATTTACATAAGAGCACGGAGTTAATCAAAATGGCTTCTGAAATGAATTATTTATTTTTCAATGGCCAAAAAAAGTTTTGACATTTAATGTTGATAATCTTTATTATTTGGAAAATTGATTGTAAATATAAAAAGCAATGACTGAACCAAGTGCTTTGGCACTTAAATTTAAGATATTTCAAGAAGTGGAGTCCATCGATTTGTGCAGCGAACGGCACAATTAAGGGTTATAATGATAGGCGGTCTATGTATCCTTTTTAGATTTCAAGAGCGAAATATTATTTTTCTCAGGGATATTTCATGTAAGTAGTCCATAAGTTTTTCTTTGAAAACTTGTTTTTAAACGAAATTGGGAAAACTGGTCTGGAAAGAAGTAAAGAAGAGGTTAAGTTATGCTGATAAGTCCCTTTGATAGGATGGCAGAGGAGTGTGGCCTGGTTCTTTAAGAAAGGATGCCTAAAGGATCATACGCCTCTCTACCTCCAACAGCGGCCTCTATATCCTTCCCAAACTCTCCTAGCAACTCCATCCATTCTCATACCTCCTCCTCCTACACACCCTTCGCGCACAACTAACCCATACACAGCATAACAACCTTCAAATCCACTTTACTAGCAGTTCAAACTTTATAAGGAGGCGCAAGGTAGTTTCGTCCTCGGTTGTCGTCATTGGAATGGAATTTTAAGCTTGTGTCCGTGATTCGTGCGTACGTATGCGGAAGTGTGTTCTGTCGTCGATGTGTTTTGACGTACCTTATATCGTACTCTGAAAAGATCTTCCACTTTCCAAATGTGAATATCTGTGTATCGTCACAACTTTTTACTCAACATAAGCTTAAGTAGAGGCATGTATGTAAGCGTGTGTGACGTATAACACAGACACATGCATCACTACCACGATAATGCCCTCAGACGTCATCACTCCACGGAGTGGTACTTTACAAGTCTCTCCCAGGCACTCCCGGACTCTTATTCTCACACCAATCTCTCTGCTTCCAACTTTTTCCATCCATAAATCAATAATAACTTTATACAAATAAATTGAAAGCTCTAAAGAAATTCGGAGCATTTTTTTTTTTTTTTTGTGAGGAAGTTGATAATATTGAAGTTGATTTTAATTTTTGAAGCTGAAAAGTATTGGAAAGTACAAAGTACGAGTATATTAAGATTTGTGATGACTATAATCTTCTAGATTCAATTCTATATTAATATTGAAATTTTATCAAGTATTTTGTGGTCCTCACATTGAAGGGAAAAATCAAGTACTTAATTCAAAAGTAACTAGTGATGAATCAAACGTCAGAACCTTTCATCATTCAAACTCATCATTTTAAGCGGCTTGTTTGCTCAGCCAAGCTGCAGCTCAAAGACACTGTTTACGGACAAATTGGGTAGAACATTGATTAGAGCTGTTCTAGTTCATCTACATGTTTCTGTCTTTTAAAGAAATCAGTATTAATAGGTGTGATTTGTTGCATTCTAAATGTAGATCGCCATCTATCGTTCACGTAGGTATTCATCGAAACAACATCAATCCTCGTTCAGTATAATAATTTAGTCACACTGCACTGTAGAGGGTATTAAGTATTATGTTCTGAACAATACTTGGCAAATCTTACATAAACTGGGTTCTGTTCAAAGTTTACGATTATCTTAACAAAATCTTTCATGGCCTTTAAATTGAATTTTTTTTTTTAATTTGAAGTTAAATCTTTTCAAATTTATTATTGATCGGCCATTTGAACTAAAAAAATGAAAATTATTTAAAATCTTTCGGTTCTACCAAAATAGTTTCTGTTCTCTTTGTCCATGTGTATGAATTTTGATACCTAGAGACCAACATAAGCTCGATTTAATTTTATTTGTGTGTTTTTTTAACAAACTTGTGTACAGTACCATGTAATATGCGAACAAAGCATGGTTAGATAAATTAACAATAAATACAAGGCGCACTTCATTCGACTGGGATAAACAAATTCGTGATGCAGGGATACACTGGACCAATGCAATAAATAAGAGTAAACTTTCCAGACTTACTGAACTTTTGGAGGCAGTCACAAGAACTTTGAAGAAATTTGTCCCCACGAGGACCAAACTATAAATGTATGTAAATTTCTACTCTGTAATCGATTTCTACTGTAATCGATGCATAAAAAAGTCTAGATTTAGGTTGCAATAGTGAGAAAGAAGAAGTCTCTGAGACTGGTAAGTTCACCTGATTTAGGTTATCGAATTGATGATCATCGACCATAGAATGCATCTTATCATCATCGTTAGTTTATATCTATCTATCTGATGAACAAGCAAGATATGTGCATACAATGGTACAGAAAGATTCGGTGCATGATTCTGAATCAGTCTCTTGTGGGTTTTTATTGTACTTGACACTAACTAAGGAATCTCCATCAAAAGCAAAATTAGAATTGAATATTTAGCATTTTAAGGAGAGGATTAGCTAAGTTGTTAGCGAATACTGTATTCCAACGCGGAGATCACGGGTTCGAGTCCAGCTAATGGCCCTTAGATTTTTTTCTTCCTAGGAGCTTCTTACAGCACACTGTCCGGTGATGGAGAGTTTAATCTGTAACTCTACCCGGAAGCCAGCATTGGAAAAAACTCCGGGTGCCAATAACCTCAGATGTTGACTCGCCTTAAATAAATAAAATAAAAATAAGCATTTTGAACTAGGTAATGCCAACCAGAAATCAAGAAAGTTAGATCAGGAAACAGATAAAAAATTCTCAAACTGAGATTGAATTAGCCATTAAGTGATTCGGCGATAGAAAGTGCGCGCAACTGTTGTACTTACATTGAAAAATTAACAAATATTTGGCATACTCCGAATACATTTTGCATATGTTGTATAATGGTTGCAAATTAAGGCCATGCGAACCATAGGTAAAAAAAAACAGGATCAGTTTGTTGGTAGACTTTGAGATTTGTGAAGAAATGAGGATTGCGTAGTTACGAAGTAGGTTATATAACATAGATATTTCTCTAGCTTTATGTTTTTGTACGGTTTAAGGTGAAAATTAATGAAGCAATAACACCATTTGAAGTAATTTCGGGCCTGGTAAAAAATAAAAGCAGTGAATTTACCCTTTTTGATACATTTTTACTGTACAAATAAAATGATCAAGTTGAATAGCATTTGTGTTCAACTATGACTACCTTAACTAAAATAAATTTAACCCAATAGTGATAGAGGCTAGTGCTAGAAGTAAAATTCTGCCAGAGTCTATAACGAAATTTCATCAACAAAAAAGTAATAATTTTGTGTTTAATTTAAATTAAATTAAGCCTTAAGAGGCGAACGGTTCGAGGCAAGGCCCATAAAGCCAAGATGTGTTGTGGTATTGGTTCGATTTTCGGTCCAGGACCCAGTTTTTATTTAATGGTTAATTCTCGTATGAGCTAATTCTTGGAGTATAGAAAGAGATGAAAATTACAATGACATTTCAAGAAATTGCAAATTCTTGCACGCAAGAATTGGAAAATAGAGTAAGGAAACATTGAAAAAGTAAAACATTCTTAAAGAAAATGTAAAAAAAAAAAAAAAGACTAAAATGAAAAGCATTACTGAAGCATGTTATTTAAGGCGTATTCTAAGAAAGAGCAGTAATTTAAGGAAGATGGAGAAATAGAGAACTGAGAGAAACGAAAGATTAAGCGAATGAAGAGTGAATGAGAATGAGAATTATATGGGTGCATGAAAGTCTATAAAAATAAGAGTCACGAGAAAAGTTTGTCGGTGCGAAATGAGGGTATTACAATTAAGGGCGACATTAGGGAGAAGAAATTACATCAACACAAGTAATTGCGATTCGCATACAAAAGAAGAGAGTGTTCAATTCTATATTCTCAAATTTCCTCCTCGTGCAGCAATAGGCCACTTTTTATGGAATAGTTATTGGTCCTTTCGATTGATGTAATTAAATTTACTGTAGCTGTGCTATTGAGAGCCGTAAATAACTTCGCGTAAGAGTTGAGGTCACTATTATGGGGAAAAGGTAGTAAAGCCTTTAAACAGTACAAAATGGCCGTTAGCCCATTAACGGATGATAATCTGTCCATAATTCAAACTTTTTTGTTGCGAATGAGCCTTTCCTCATTTTCTAAGGGTTAAAAAAAGAAGAAATTCTGTGCCTATCATAACAATAATTAACACAAAGAAATTACTTAGTCTAATTCAAAACCAGTATATTGTATTGAATGGCATATGTAAACAGAAGCGAAGAAAGTGATTAGTTCAGAGTTAGCAAACTGTATTCCCTAGTTCGAATCCAGCTGCTGGCCCTTAGATATTAGGAGCTCTTTACAGAACACTGTCCGGTAATGGGCAGTGTTATTTGTAATACCAGACAGTTTTAATGAGAGAAAACTACCCGGAGACTGGCTGTGCACTGTCAATGATCTCAGATGTTGACGCACCTTAATTTGAAAAATAATAATACTAATAATAACTAGTGTTCATGGAAACAGACTGAATTATTCTACAAAAAGGGTGAGTGCATTAAATAATATCTCAGTAGGTCTCTGAACATTAAAGAACCATTACTGCACACTAAAAACAAATAAAGTTTCAAACTGCTTTTTGAAAAATTGTCACGTATGTAGTTAATCACCACAAACGTGGGTCTTATAGGAAAAGTTATTGTACATTAACCGCCATAGTGTGACTTTATGAGAAGAAATCAATCATCAGTGCGTACTAAATAATCGGACATGTATGGAAGTCAATTTAAATTCAATTTATGAAAGCGAAATTAATCTTCATCATTTCTATTCCGCCAAAGTTTTTTGAATTTTTTATTGTTATTTTATTTAAGACTTTTCAAAAATCTAAAGTCACTGGGTCACTGGAGCCAGGAGCCATTTCATTGCACTGCTGGATTCAAGACAGTGTTCGTTCGCTACCCACAACCCACACATCCTTCACAGAGTGCGCTTTTAAGGAGAAGATCCTTCTTAAGAGAACTAAGACTTGAACAGATCTTGTAATCTCCGGCTTACTAGTCCAACCTGCTCGTAACTTTGCTATCTCCCTTTCCATGCTTTTAAAAGTAGTATTTCATTCGTCACGATTTAGGATTACAAATTTTTATCAGAGTTACACGTTATAATGTCCATTAGATGAGTAAAAATCATATTTAAAAAATAAATGTGTATCAACCTGTGAATTTTCTTACCGAATTTAGATGGTAATGCATCTAAAAGCTTACTTCTAATTTCTTCTAATGTTACAAGGTTAAGTGTGTTGTTCCGGTACTTTTTCTACTGCACAATAGAGCCTACATACATTTTCTTCATCCTGAAAGAACAGTTAACTATTGTATTACCTACATGTAAATCTGTAACCCAATTTGAAACATTCTTTCGGGAAACTTCATTTTATAGTATTTCTGGAAAATGGGGATGGTTGGGCTTTCATGTGCCATTTCAGTGTAATGTACGATCACAGTACCTGTATAGTATTCGTTGGAATGAAATATGTAAACAAAATCCCAATCTTTAGGATAATTCGTTTAAAAAATATATATGTAAGATAGATAGCCCAGTTTCGTAAAGATCACCACTTCGCGAGAGTAGATTTGAGGTTACGGAAATTGTGAGTCTAATAAATCATGGACCCCCGCATATACCAACAGCACTTAACATATTCATGAGATTTTTTTAATTAAATTTAAGTGAAAATGCTTATAAATCTAAATACTATTTTTCCCCCTGAACAGAACTAATAAATATTCAATGCAATTTAACCAATTTCTATTCAATTTAAACTGGTCCATTAAGCATATATTTATTGTCCTACGGATAATACCCATTTTGATAAATCCACTACAATATAGTGCCGTAACGAGGCTGTTACTGGATTTAAAATGTAATTATTTCTCCTTATCATTAATACAAAATTTCTCAATTCAAAATTGGCTTAAGCATAATGCTTGTGTCAGTTTCAGGTTGCCCAGGACTCTATTCATCGAAGTTTCATTAAAATTATATTGTTCGTATTTCGAAGAATCTATGTTCCAAATTTGAAAACAAATTAATCATTAATAGTAAACATGGAGTTTTCATGATGTGGCAAATTAATTAATTATTCTTATTAACAACAAAAATATCAGCCTGTAAGAAAAGTGGCTCCGAAGGAACGTCAAAGTGCAACTGCGTTAGGAGCGCTCAGAGCTTGCAATTTTATTTGAGTGGAAGTTCCGCCTACAATTTTCACTTCACTAAGTAATGAAAGCAAAACCATATTACAATAAAAGATGTAAATTCGAAATGGGACTTCAAAATTGAAGATAACAGTAAAATGTGGTAAACTCAAATAAGATGATTTGGAAGGCAGGTAATGGTAATTGAGGCCAAAAAAACTAGAAATTTACCCAAGAACCTAAGGGTTTACACGAGAGGGTAAAATAAACAATAGAGGATCGTGCAATCATGTCGTACACAAATGCGGGACGTTGTCAGTAATCGTAACAGTCAACTTTCAATCTTAACCACACGCCTCGCCTTCCCGTTCCTTTAGCCATTTGTAATTATTATTTAGTTCTATATTTTAAATGGTAATCGGCAATTCTAGTTCTAATAATTAAATTAATTATTTCAATTCGATATTGCTAAGATCTTAGTTTTTAAATCTATTTCGTTAAATAACTTATTCGCTAGTTCCAAAATAAACACCCGTTCTAAAATAAATCAAGAATTGTATAGCCATGCTGCAACTACCGGATCTGCTCTCATCTTTTTCTCAAGCTGCTGGTTGAACACCATTTGAGCACTTCACAGGATTCTGAATTTTGACGCAAAACGTGCCTGCGCTAGATACTGGACCACGCGTATGGTCGATGAGGTTTCCATACTTACACTTATATGTAAAAACTTAAACAAATACTGCATTTCATTGCTATCATGTTATAGAAAAAGAAGAGATCTCCGTTCAAATCAATAACATTGGAAAAATATTGTTAAACAAGTTAGTAGCAAAAAAAGCTACATATTTTTGAAGATTATTAGTCGTGTTTTAGAACTAGTTGAAATCAAATTTTAAATTTCAATGATTACTAAAATCAAAGATGAATAAAAAGATATTTCAAAAGCATTACACTTTTTTTTTTATTTGTACAAGCAATTGCCGTTTTTTTAAGCAAAAATAAATAAAAAAATAATCGCATAATAAATGGATACCACTTCTTAGTAATTTAGAAAGAATGTTCTTGCAGTTGTTTTGTTAGAGCAGAATTTCAACAAAGCTATTCTGCTACGCGAGGTACTGGTGAACAAGAAATATAGAGTAGAATTATTGGCTTTTATTGTTACCTTTATTGTATGGCATAAAACGGTGCAAAGATCTCAGTAGTTTCTTATTATTATTTTTATGTACTTGGCAAGAAAAGAACATGATGTGAATTTGAATAACACATGACTTGCTCTTGCTGTAATTCTAAAATTTAGGGAACAAATTTTCTACCATTTTTTTTCTTTTTTGAGTTATTTAAATCCAAATTCTTGCGCAGAGGTGTTGCGTTATTATTGTTTGGCTGGGGTAGGTACTGGGGTGTTAAATGACTTCAAGAGATTAATCATATAATCTCTCAAACAATGTACTCAGAATATTGTAATGGATAACTCCAAAGAGGGATTACGCTACGTGCTATTTTTTTTTTTTTGCAATTTCTAATTTTACATGTATAAAATAACACTTTTAATTATTCTTACTATTATTACATTATTTATTACACTCATCGCTAGGCTTTGGAACATTTATTGTCCAGTGACGGAAGTGGTGTGCTTTTTACAAACGAGTTAAGTAACGCACGTTCAAACGGTGAGAGCGTGGAAACTTGAACTAACGAGGCTCATCGCTGGTCACGAATGCAACTCAGTCGTCACCGGCGGTTGGAGGGAAGTATAATTTTGGATTGATTCTTGTGTGTTGTCAAAAAGAAGTAAACTATTCAGAATAGCTGTTGAGAAAAATCTAAATTCGTCGAAATAGGATTCTTGTCCAATGTAAAAGCTTACATTTACTGGAAACTGTAGTTGTTTAAAAAAAAAAATTACGTCAACGTTAGTAATGAAGTTGTTCATCTTATTTATATTGTTTAATGAAATTTAAAGAAGCAAGGAAAATTACAAACCTGACAAGGTTAATTAGAATCGTGTGTCAAGGAAGCATGCTGACAAGGAAATACTAAAATGCTTAACTTTTTTTTTATGTAATTAAACGCTCTCAAAGTAAGAAGGAAACTAAAGAAAAACAGGAAAGGTGACTCTAGAAGGAGAATTGCTACCTTTCCTCTAACGCCCCTTTTTTTGAGCAGAAAGCTTGTGCTTGTTAGGTTAGGTCGGCTGGATAGGAGCAGTGTAGGGCGGGTGAAATAATTAAAAGGGGTTGTACTATGGGAATGTTGTAAAGAGCAGACGGGAATGGACTTCAGGTTGGCTAGGAGCACGTTAAGGCCTGTGAAGGGTGTACAGTGGGAGAGAGCTCTTGTCGATAACTAGAGCCAGTGAAGGAGGTTAGGAACTTGAGACTGGGGTGTGAATCTCAGTTTGACATGATCCTGGAAACTCAATTACTTTGCGAAGAGTGGGACTTGCAATCGGTTATCTATTGGATCTCCTCTTGAAGCTCTCTTCAGTGCTGGAGTGCCACTAAACCAGCATTGTTTTCTTTTCTAATGTTAATATCTTACGTCATCGAATAAATGCTTTCGACTTACCCGGATAATTTTAGTGATTCAGTAAAATCAGTGTATGTCTTAACGCGTCACAGCGATACGTGGATCTCTCAGTATTAAAAGAAGTTTTGAACATCACACTACTGTTAGTATAACCCTCAAAGGCGTAGCGCAATCGTGGCACGGTTTATTCTCTACTGCGCAAGGCTAGATTAAAGCTAAATATTACAAAATAAATTAGTATTACGTAATAATAATCTGCTTTAAATTACTTATATTGAAATTGGATGTGTTCTTCGGTAAAATTGGGCAGCGTAACTCTTCTTTTTCTTCAATAAAAGTAATTTCCGATTGTCTTTCATAACAATTCAGATATAAATTTAGAAGCCTGTAGTTTCCAGAAAAAAAAAAATGTTAAGAAATGTACTTACTTAGGTAAGTACGAATTGAAATTAGTTACTAAGAAATTCACAGTTAGTCACAATTTGGGACACCCAAAGTAGTGAATTTGTGAGTCTTGCTCATAGCAACATAATTGAATTGCGGTATGTTTCTTTAATGTGTGTTCTCTGTAACAATTTGGACCCAGACAACTGTGAGAGTAATAATTTTATGTAATAAACAGTAGATTAGGATTGTGCCCGCAGAGCAAGGAGTGAATTTGGGTGGTTTAAAGTAGATTATTTGCTTGTCGTGCCGTTACTATCAAAATAAAGTATCTGTTAATATATTATTTAAAAGATATTGTTAAAAAGCTATTTATTTATTATCATAAGACAATTTTATCATAAATATTATGACAGCAGCAAATTTTTAGTGGTTTTTCTCTGTTGACTATATTTATGCGTTATTTGTTTAATACTTTCTTACATTGTTCAGAAGCAAGAAAATTGTGACACAGTTTACCCAGTGATGGTATCGCTCAGAACTTCTTAATCGGCAGGCGTAAGGCTAGCTTATTATTAAGCCGCTTTAAATGCGATTACGTGCGAAACAAGTTGAGCAGAAAAATCCGGATTACAGTAAATAGCATTAAATATTTGACCAGGTCTTAACGGTTTTAGATCCAGATCTGGACGCTAGATTAATGTGGTGTTGACTCCACCCATTTCAAATGCGATTTCCGGTTTTCAAACAACATGAACACAAAAATCCTGTTTAGGGCTAATTAGCACATAAATTGCACCAAGTTTTTCACCAGGAATGAACTGTTTTTAAAGTTTTGATGATAATTTTATATATTTAGAAATTTATCTTCAAAATTTTTAAAACAATTAGATTATATTAAACACTTGGGAGAAGTGTTATCACTTCCTCGTTCAGTTGCCCACTTGCGACGCCCATGAGTGCAAAGTCTGGTCTCGGTGAGCGAAAACTTCCGTACAATAAATAACTGCTGCCAGATTAGTTGAATTGTGACTTTTTTCCGGTCAACAGACAATTGCGGTTTTAACAAATTTTACACGAATGAAAGCAATCTCTGTGGCCACACTGATGAGTAAATAACGAGTGGATGAGTGGAAATTGCCACTAAGTACTCTGCTTGATAGAACAAGTTTCCAGTTCGATGGCACATAGTTCTGGCAGACCTGGAGATCTTAAGTAAAAAGGCGTCTTACCTTGCGTCAGTATGGAAACAACAATTCACACTTGTATTATCCTAAAAGATATCCTGATGTTACACTAAATTACAAGATGACTGTTCAGAGGTTACTAAGTGTAAGGCTACCAACAAATGTTCAAAAATTCACTTATAGCCTCCCATTTCTTAAAACCAGCAAATTTTAGATTGAAAAGAAAGTTAATTGTTTCTTTTAGAATTGCCAGAAAATAACTAGAAGTTGTAACATATTGTATAGTCTCAAAAAGTCAGGTTTGGATTTTATATTTGCATGCTTTTAAGAAGGGGGTCTGCTGTTGCAATAAAAAGTACCGCTACAAATGAGTTCACACCCTGTAGAGACTATGACAAGAGAAGAAGAAATGTCTTTAAAACCCTTTCAGATTGTACCACCATAGACAGCTGGTGATATGAAGTTTCTGGCACTTGGATACCAGAAAAATTAATCCGCAAAGACGACTGGTGTAAAACCATGTAAAAAAGCGTTTCTTGCTAGAACTGTAAGGGGACTGATATAACAAGCCTCTTTTTCTTTTTACGATTAGGGGTTGATAAATCCAGTACCAACTGTAAAGACTGTGTCAGGAAGAGGTCTTCTTAATTGCCGGAGATGCAATCGCTAGGTTGCGGTATGAGATATGTGACATGTTGTGGCTAGAGGAGATTATATCGTAAAGAGAGAAGAAATGTAAAACTGTAGGATAATGAAACTCGTAAAAAGGGGTGATTATATCTGCCAGAGGATACAAGTTGATGGTAGTATATGCTCCAATGGCTGCAGCAGTTTAGGAATAAAGACCCGTATCCTATACTTCTAATAATAATAAAAGTGTGCAGGGGAATCCAAGAGTTAGGATAAGATCGGAGGAGAAAAGTGAGCTACCTTAATCAATTAAGCGCGTTTGACGTGTATACAAGTCAAACCAAATCTCTGTTACGGTGCGTTCGACGTGTATACTCGTTGTGGAAAATATAAAATTGCCATTAACTATAAAAACTCGAAATAATAAGAATAAGAATATTATTTGGTGGGATGTTCCCTTTATCTTACCAATAGAACTGCCAAGTATTTTATACGGAGGGGAGTTGTAGGAATCAGCTAAATGATAAGTGGTTGGTACATGTTTGGTCTCCGCATTAGAGATTGGGAATTACGCAGCTCTCAACCCTTGTGCAATGCCGTTTTTACCTTAGATAGAGGTTCAGACCTCAGTACGAGCATGATTTCATTTTGCACAGAATTCAAAGCTCTTTTCTTCCTTGTAAAAGCTCTTGCGTCTCTAGTTAACTAGGCCATGCATATGTGAAGCGGTGCAAGATTTTGAATGAGCACAGAATGCTCTGTAATCTCAAGCGCCACAAATTGCAAAAAAAAAAAAGTGCTTGCAGTGACTATTATGACGTTGTAAACGTTTGGTGGTTTTGCCCTGCGTTCGGCGTGTATTCACGTCATTGTCTGATTTTAATTCCGCACAATGTGGGGGGTTTTTTAAATTAAATTCCGCGCTTAACTGGTAAAGCGTGGACGGATTTTTGGGTAGAGATTTGGGCTGTTTTGAGATGGTAGCTGTTGTAAGTGTAGCAACTAATTGAAGTTAAGCTAAGAAAATCTGAAAATTATAAAATTATCGAGGGCAAGAAAGGTTGGAAGAGTTGATGATTTAAACGAAGAGTTTAATACAGGGCAATTCTCGCAGAAATATAAATGTACGGAAATGATTAATACACAAGCTACCTACAAATACGAATACTAATACAGCGCATTTGTCTGCTCGCAATGCGGAAATAATCCGCAGAGGCTTTTTCCATTTTCGTCGCTATTCACTGAGAATTTTCTCAAACTTTTTTTTTTTCTTCTGCTTTTTTCGGTTGATTTAGAGCCGAGATAATAATTCGGGGAAAATTAAAGTTGGCGCGTGAAAATTCATTTTCTTTCCTCTCCTTCTTTTTTCACAGAGAGAGAGAGACTGGTTACACGGTGCTTTAGTATTAGTAAAAAAAAAAAGAATGGGAACACCGCTAGAAATGTTTGAAGAGCTCACAGAACGATGGAGATGAGGTTCATAATTTCCAACGAAGAGAAACACTTTCACACAGCCAGTTCTCTTACTCTCACATATACTACAATGTCTGCCGCCCCATGCCTCAGCGGCTTTCAGCAAGTCTTCAACGGCCCATTCCTCGTCTCCATACAACAGTAAAGACGTCTTGAAAAGCTTATATGCAGCACGAAACTCACTTCCAATACCCTCGTGTACTAGGCAAATTGAATTTGAGTCGATCGTTGTCTTCCTCAACTGGATTATCGTCAGACAATTCATCCTTAACGTTTCCCATGGTACTACAGCATCCTTACATAATCTTGCATGTTTAATACCATACAGTATTTATATTCATGAAGTGAGTACAACAAAAAAACTTATAAACATAAATTATTCAACTATCTAAATATTTTGTTAAAAATTAATGTTTGAATAAATTACCAAACAATTTTTGTACTTAACCATAAATAATATTGGGAAATGTAATAATAAATATTATTGTATAACGCTGAAAGATTTTAACCCTCAAACCACAAGATGCGGGTCGGATCCGACCCGAGGCGAAAACTAATTTCCATTGTTCCCCCCACAATTAACTCTTAGCGATTAGACTCGGTATACCCTTTCTGTGAGTTCTTAGGAAGAGGCCACACTGTTTCCGCCGATTCGGTAAGGGTCTCTCCGCTCTCTAGGTTTGTATTTCTTTCAGTAAGTCAGATTCTGGGTCGGATCCGACCCGACCTTGGTATTAACGTTATACATTTTGTCCTGCACAAGTGGAACAAAAATGAAGAAAGTTACTCTGGAGATGCACGTTCAACGTTTCTCAAGAATCTTGCGTTTGCCATGACGCTTCCTCTAGAAGAAAAAAGACTGAAAAGAGCGTTTTCCAAAGGAATTACTCCTTACGATTGGAAAATATGTCCTACTTGTTCCCACTGATAATGGCGAACAATCAAATGATTTTTTTCCATAACAATGTGATAATTTTGTTACCACACCACTATTTTACTTTAATTTTCATTCAACCTTTTTTTAAACTGTTTTGTTTTTATTGAAACAAAGTTCCTTTTTCAAGTTCATTTCTTCACTTATTAGTCCATTCTAAATAGACTAATGCCATAAAATTACACAATTTATTAAAAAATTTATACATTTTATATAGAAATAAATGAGTTATTTTGAGTTATATTTGAGTTTTTCACTGTAAGCAAGAAAATATAGTATCGGGTCGGATCCGACCCTACCTTAGTGTTCGTGTCAAGAAAATTCATCTTGTGGTTTGAGGGTTAATTGCACATTTAGCTTAATTTTTATCATGAAGAATCAACAAAAACAAGTATAATCGTACAGTAGCGAACAAAATATTAACTTTTTTAGCGTGGCATCGGCTGTGATAGTAACTAACGCCCTAAATCATTTTTCTTTTTCTTGTTTCCATGGCCACTGGAGATGACAAGAACCTTCCAGCTTCCTCACTCGACACTTTGCGCAGCAGAGAACTTTGGAGATCTTTGAAATTGTTCCGCAACAAGGATTCAGTAATGTGTTCATATTATATAATAATGACGGACAGTGGTCACAATCTACTATTTGTGATAGGGCACTTTTACTCGTATTTAGTCCCACTAAAATTAGGTGCGCCACAAGTCGTGATTGGCCCATTGTGGACAAAGTGGTATCCACTACTTTGATTCTACTGCAAAACGTATAAATAAAATTCTATGCTATAAATTAGCCACGGTATTCAGTCATTAGCGTAGAGAATATAATTGAGGATCAAGACCAATAAATGGACCGCTGGTGCCATTACAAAAATGAAAGTCGTCCGCATTATTAAAAAAAAATTAAACTCACATTGGGTTCATAATTACGCGACACTAATTTTCACAAATAGATTTTAGATCTGTACTTGTGAAGGTGCAGATCTAAATGAACGACTTAACAAAGTGTTCCTAAAATTAACGTATGATCGGAGGGGTTGAAATATCAGGGAAGTCCATCGCTGTTGCACTCTCTTTTGACAGTTTCCAGACAATTCTAGCAGTCAGTGCCGGTGGTGAGTGTTGGTCGTTGAGAAATGGTAACTGGTCAAGCTTCTCAGTACTAACTTCCACCTAATATTGTATTAAATTTGGCTTACCAAAAGGAAGCGAACTGTATTGGCAACTTCTCAGCTATAAGTAGTAAGGAAAAATTTCTGAAAACTACTTATGTGCCTGCAGCTGTCCAGTTGAAAACGCTAGATAATGTGCTGCTAGATACGCTTTACTGCAGGACAGCTGTGGAAATGAGCAGTAAGGTAAACCGATTAAAGAGAGCCCTTTTAACAAATTTTTTAACTTTACAAATCAAAACATAATTTTTTTTAAAGAAGAAATTTTTTTTGCAGTGAGGGGTTAAACCTCTCACGTTAATTCATAAGAAAAGAAAACGAAGAAATTATCACGTTAGAGCGGTCAGACAACAATCAATCACCAGCAAAGTCCCTTTTTTGTACTCTTTTACACTTTAAATAAGAGAAATTGGCAAACTAGTTCTTCAGCTTTATATCTGCGACGAGCACCGGACTGAATTTTAACAAACACTGTAATTTAATAGGCTTCAACAGTAATCAATTTCCGCCAGCAGCAGTCGACCAGTGATTCCGCTAACGTTAATACCAATTACCATTAAATTATGTATTATCATTTACCTGGTAGCTCCAAAATTAATTCATACCATTACTCCAATTTAACACTCCATTTACTTTAGTTTTTATGCATGAATTTATTTTGGCTGGGTTAAATATAAATACTTCGAACATTACAAAACAAAGTGTATTTATTTTTATGTATAAATAAACCCCATAATTTTATTAAGATAGTCATTTAGTATTCGAGGATAAAATTTTGAGTCTCGATGTTCTGAGTTCTCGAATCAAGATAATTAGATATACAACCGAAACGTTGGCTTGCTCAAATTGCAGGAGAAGCAATTAGCACTTTATCATTTCGTTCGCTTTTTAACAGCATGCTCCCTTATCAGTTCAATGCACATAAACTCGAGAACAATGGATGGGTAATCGGTTCCCAGCTTTTGCTGCACAGAATAGTTCGCAAAAAAAAACGCAAGGACGCCGGAGGTACAAGTGCATTACAATATCTGAAGTAATAGTAACCGAATGCCCTAGCTAAATGCCAGTTTGTGCGATGTAATAATTAGTTTACTACAGAGATTATCTCATATCTACAGCGACTATCTTACATCTACAGCACTTATCTTATAGTAAAGTATTAATTTTAGTTAATTTGTAAATCGAATAAAACAAAGTGGCTAATTGGACTAAAAATTGATTAAAAAATACATCATTCTCTGTGTAAAGATGGCAGTAAAATACGACGTACTTCAGCTGAATAAATAATAAAAGTGAATAAATTTGGAGATTTTAAAAAAATAGAGGAACGCCCGGCGAGCTATGGGGTGACTAAAGCTCATTTGGAGATCAGTTAGCCTTCAGGAATAGTCACTTCTGCCGCATTGTTGCTCTAAGTTTCTTTTACTTTTGAAAATCGTGAAGAAAATTCGTGGTTGTTATTTTATTTACTACATTAATGAATGGAGTTGAGTTTATGGTAAAATTTTTGCAGTGAGGGGTTAAACCTCTCACGTTAATTCATAAGAAAAGGAAACGAAGAAATTATCACGCTAGAGCGGTCAGACAACAATCAATCACCAGCAAAGTTCAGGGAAGCTTTATTCGGTTCTGCACCCCGAAGAGAAGAGGCGCAGTGATATTCTAAATACATAAAAAGCACAATTTTAGGTTACCAAATAAAATATACAAGTAACCAGGGCATAACGGTAAGTTTTTCTGTTTGTTTTTTGAGTTAAAAAATATTTCATAGGTTTCTGCATGTCGAAAAAAAATTGCTGAAATGGTTTGAAGATATTTTTCTTGTATAAAAATGGAATATATGAAGTTTAAGTTATAATTGTGTTTTTAATTTTTTTCTGGGAGATGAGTTTTGGAAGTTCTCAGTGATCATTTTTGTTTATTTTTTTGTTTTTTGTTTCATTATCAGTATTTCTATTTAAATAGATTATTAATTTTATATCATTTTTACTCATTATTATTTATTTTTATTTATTAAACTTTATTTTTTGGTGGTTATATGGAAGCTTTTGTCTTTTATTGTTTTATTATTATTATTATTATTATTTTTTTTGGCGCATCAACAGCTGAGGTTATTAGCGCCCGGAGCTTTTTTCAGTGCACTGCTGGCCTCCGGACAGTGTTCTCTCGTTACAGAGAACAACACTGTCCGTCGCCGGACAGTGAGCTGTAAGAGAAAATCTAAGGGTCAGCTGCTGGATTCGAACCCGGGACCTCCGCGTGGGAGTCCAGTATGCTAACCTCATAACTAATCCCTTCCCTTTATTATTATTATTATTATTATTATTAATAAGCACCATTAATAAAACATTACTGAATTCATTAAATAATTATTTTCTGAAATACAATAGGTTTACATTTGCAATCTGTGTCTTTTTAGAAACTGCATAAATTAAACGACAAATTTATTATTGTATTTCTTTTGTGCATATTTTTCTTTGATTTAGAAAATATTTAATTAAATCTATAAATGAAAATTCGCACTTTTCCTCCTTTTTTCAAACAAAGTTTTCATCTATTTTCAGATATTTAAATAAGTTTGCGCTTTCTCTCCTACCCCTCTTCTTTAAGCAAGTTCGCTATTCACTACAGGTCTTATACTACATCGTGTTGCTCAAGTATACATCTGTAATTTGATTAATTTTTTTAATTATATTTTTATCCTTTTCTTTCCCACATTTTGGATAACCCTCGTCTCATCAGCATCAACTTCTGGGACGAGGATATGTAAGTCTCAATAGACTTATTTTTTTTTTAATTTGTAATTTACTTAACAATTAGTTATTGAGGAACAAGTAATAATCATTCGTAGACAAAGTTTACTTTTAAATAGTTTATACTCATCAATTTCTCTTTTATCAAGATGTATGTATGTTGTAATGATGACTATCTTGAGTCAATATTGTGTAGAGGCAAGTGTCAGAGACAAAAGTCACCAACCCAACACCCCCTATAAACTGCTCATCTGTTCAGGAACACCAACAAAATGGCAGACAGACAGACAAATTGAAAGGAACCTCCCTTTAACTAAATTACAAACGGCATTACGCAGTACAGGCGTCCATATTCTTTAAACTTCTCTCTCGCTGCAGTAACCATGGCAACGCTCTATCATTCTTATTAGTCTTTTTCTTCTTTTTTCCTTTACATTTAAGGTCGAATTTCCTAGCACATTTCTTGCATAAATATTTTCTCTAATTTATAATTAATTATGTCTGTTCGGCATTGATAATGAACGGTAACTACTGCAGTATATTTGTTTATATGGATTAAGGGACTTAAAGTCAGCTAGACTAAGGATCCCAAAGAAAGTAAAAAAATAGCGCATCGGTGTTTGAAGCCGAAACATCCGGCTTGCTAGTTAACCGTTTTACCAACTGAACTAATCCCTTCCCTTATTAATTTTGTTTTTATTGTAATTATGGTGTGCATTTGAAGGTTGAAGAAGCAGTTTGGCAGACTAGTACATAGTTCATGTTTTTCAGTAGAAGTCGTTAGGAGATTTTGGCGATGGTGATCGAAAACGGTGCTTCAAGTAAGTGCTAGATTTGCGCATCTCTTAAAATAGAGGCAGTTTGTGAAGAGCAGATGCTGAAAGGTACCACTCTGGTGTAATTTGGTAAGTGTAGGTTTTTCTTGCCATAAGTAGAAGAGGTGGTATTTAGTGGGCATGTACTATGTCCTAATATGTCCTAAAGGTGCCTAATAATGAGTATTCCCAGATCAAATTGTCAACATTATGGCAAGATTGATAGTCAAATTCTCAAGCAGCCAAGATAAAACTAATGCGATTTGCAAATTAGGTGAAACGAAGCTTAATTAAGCTCTAATCCAGTTAAGAGTTGTTTTAGTGTCTGGCCTCACACAAAGTTTGATTTTGTGGAATCCATTATAACTGGTGCACTCTAAGCGAAATTTGGAATTACTGAATTTTCGTAATTATTTGCAAGAATGTTATATAACTCCCCATGCAATCACATTAGTCCCCATACAGTTGTTCAAAATTATTTATATAATTTGCGGAAAATTAACAATCAAATTTTATGTTTATTATACATTAACCACAATGTTAATAGAATCGTAACTACTGAAAATTATCTTTCTTTCTATTGCAGCTTATTGGTTAAACAGTAAATTATTATTTGTTTTATTGGTTTTGTTATATTTCTATGCTCGTTATGGCGAGAAAATAAAATCATTTATTATACGCTCACTTATATGATGTTTATTTTTATGGTTATGACGAAGGGATTTATTGAAGTTCTAAAGTTGGAATAGTTTGGTAGTTAACGTTTGCCCCCGATACTTATTCAGCCTTTATGAGTTTTTTGTCTCTTCCTGCCATTAATACAATTTGTTTAGTTTTATCGATAAGCAACCTATTTATTTTAACAATTTCGATTCATCGAGATGCTGTATATCCTTGAATGAATGAGAACAATACTACTGGATTAGGCAATCCTGCGTTAAGTACGAAAATAGTTAGCGCAAGCGCATTTTATGATTTTAGTTAAGTGAAATATTTCGGTTGAGAATGTTGTATCAAATCATGTAACAAAATGAACATACAAGTAGTTGCGGTTAAACCAAGTTGTATGTTCACAAAATATAAACGAACTAAATTAGAATGAAATCTGGTTTGCTGATTTTTATCGACCTGTTTCATAATATTTTTTAAGAGGGAAGAGATTAGCTATGCGGTTAGCTTATTGGATTTCCATGCGGAGATCCCGGGTTCGAATCCAGCTGCTGGCCCTTAGATTTTCTCTTCCTAGGAGCTTCTTCTTCTGTCCAGTGATGGACAGTGTTGTCTGTAACGAGAGTACACTGTCCGGAGGACTGCACTGCACTGAAAAAAGCTCCGGGCGCCAATAACCTCAGCTGTTGACGCGCCTTAAATATTAAATAAATAAATAAAAATAACCAGATATTAATATCTTAGAATTACAATGAGTATGAATATGGCCGATCGTTCTTACTTCTTGTTTTCACCTATTGAGCTTTTTATAGGAACATTCGAAACTGTAGTGCCAAGCTCTTGTGTTTAGAAAGGTTGTAAAGGAGGTGCCAAACTAAATACACAAAAGCTTAGAACGACTTTGAGCAATATTTTAAGAAAAACTGTATGGTTGAACAATTCCTGTCATAATCGCTGTAATCATTTAACAGCAAAAGTGATTCGAGCTTTTACGAGTTGGATAGAAGGGAAACGTTTTACATTGTGTAGAAATGCTTAGATAAAATTTTTGGATTAAAAAAAGGCTCTGACGATTTAAATTTAATCACACTGACCTAATTGTCCATAGATCTCTTGTGTAAGTCTAAGATAGGGAAGGGCTCTAGCACTCTGGAATAGGAAGTCATCATTGGTAGATATTTCTTAAAATTGGAAAATCAATGAAAATGTAGTATTTTATTGTTTTAAAAAACCTAACTCAATTCTGAGCGTATTTTTCTAAAACACTAGCAAACTTTACTTACGAATTATTCTATTTTCGCAGCAAGTCAATGTCATCTTGGCACTGTAACAATGTCGTTTTCATCGTTATGTTGTAAACAACCATGGTGAATTATCAGCTGGTAAGTGCTGTTCGAGTAAGCGTTCTTTCCTAATAAAGTTGGCAGTTCCTGACCAGTTGATTAGATATTTGTTGAGGGACCTTGAACTTTGATCAGTTTAGAGATCTACGTAAACGTTTCGAACTCTATTTAATATCAGGGCTTAGATTTGTTAATAATATGCACATGTTCTATAAAAGTTATTGTATATATCAATAACAATATCACTTGTTCCTCTAAATACTATTGGATATCCTTTTAACGGAGTGTTACTCAAAAAGCTATGAAAGTGTTTCAAATCTCTGTTTAAAAAAATTGTCAACAGGTTTTAATTCAATAAATTTTACAAAAAATGTACATACAATTTTTCATTAACCAGAAATTTAAGTCGTCATGATGAGTTCGTAGCTGTTGGCGTGAAGATTTATTATTTCTAACTGGCCAAAACTCCTCAAAAATAATATCTTATTTTGGTCATTAATCAGAAAATGTAGGAAAACAGACTGATCGTGCCAATTAAAACTAGAATTGTAGAAAAGTAGTAGATAAGGGCTTGATAGAAAAACTGCAAGAAAAAGGGTTATGTTCAAAATTTAAGGTAAAAGTAAATTTGTTGCAGAACAAATAGTGTATTTAAGCAATATGTTGCAGAGTCAACTAATCAAAGCAACTATAATTTCTGGGGGGTGAAATAGATCGCGTCCCTGTCGTGTTCGCTGGAAACGCAAATTTTGGGGCTAAATGATCTGCGCTGAAGCCCACTAAAAATATTGGGCTGCCACATAAAAATGGCTTTAAAAAAAACAACCTATAATCTTTTGTTTTTGTAAAATTATTTAAAATATTTTTTGATCAGATGTAAAGTTGGTATCACAAAATCACTTAAATTGCAATAAAATTTGGTATTAGACAGAAGTAGAAGTAGCCGGAGATACTGCGTTACAATATATGGGCCAAATAAACAGGTGGTAGCTCGCAAGAATACCACTTGCGCCACCGATCAATACAACCACATACACCCTCTACATTCATTTACTTCTTTCTTTCAAACAGTTCAGCGTGTCACATGGAAGTCACTGAGATAACAATTATTCAAGACGTGAACAAATTTAATAGCAAAGTGATGAGCAAAACTGGACCCGCCTCTTAATCGAGGAAAATGTTACAGATCTGTGTATGAACAAATTAGCTCAGTTTGTTTAAAGAACATCGTTGGAGCCTTTTTTATTAATCCTAAAAAAACTGAAAAATCATTTCGGTAAAATCATACTTCCGGTAGCCTGAGTTCGACCAAAACCTTCCTCTGTTCGCACCCAAACTATCATATTTGAACTTCCTTGGAATCGTTCATTTTTACGATACTGTGAAAATACACTGACCAATTTGTATAAGCAATCTTTCGGACTTTGGTGACCTTAAAATGGAAACTTCCGGTCCAACCGGAACATTGAAAATAAGTGAAATTCCTTCTTTTACTTAGAAGAACAAGAGTTAGTAAAAACAAAAAATGTGTAGCTCATGCTACATAGTCGTTTAATGATTTTTGGCCAAAATAAGCGTGATTTTAAACAGACAAATAGAATTCTTTAAAAAATGATTTGGTACGCAGAGCTGGATAACATCGCTGATTTTATTAATGGCCGATAAATTCCCCCCCTCCACAAACTGAAAAATCAATTCTAATAAAAAAATATGAGCACTACCGGTTGACTAATTTTGTCTAAAAACTTATTGCTAGACCCCATTGAGGCTCCTATTCGAAATATTAACTTTGAATTTTTGTGGCGTGAATTGGTCTAGTGGTTAAGAACCTGCCTTTGCAAGTGGGGGATCCCCAGTTCGAATCCTACGTATAGCCACTTTTTATTTGTTAGAAAAATTTTTTTACTAGTACATGCTTCCGCTACGTCCACGACAACTAATTGGTAGTTGGACGTTAAGCCCCGCCTTAGAACTTCTTGCAAGTTTTTAGGTTAGTTTTTTAGGTAACAATTTTTCCTTATCAACTATATCAATGATCTTTGAGGGCTTTCTGACATTGTATTAATATGAAATATAGTTTAAATAATAGTTTGTTTACGTATTGTTGTATAGATTTAAAAATAATACAATCTTATCTACTGAGTTTATACTTTTTCACAGGACTGAAGTTTGGAAAAAATAAAGCATTTTAAAGCTCGATTTAGTTTCACACATCTCACATTAAAGTCTTAACACTGTACCACATAACAAACTGCACTTAGATTGATTGACCCATTGATTTCCTTTCCGAGCTTGGAATTGTTATTGGCTGGTGTTATTAATATTGCTGGACAGTTTGCAATTCAGTTAGAATTGTAGAAATTGTTATTTGTCATAGTTTAAAGTTCAGAGGATGACAGCAAAGAACCAACAAATAATGCAATGACAGAAACATACATTGAGTGACATCTCTGATACTGAAGGCACTCAGAGTTTATACACAGTACAATGTTTAAATTAATTGATCGCAAACAATTCACATGCGGATGTTCAAATATATAAAACAGGCTCGCAACGTTAATATGTAATGTGGTACTTAGTTCGATATCCGATAAAGCCAGCCTAAAAATAGATAATAATCATGCCACAAAATTTTTGCCGGTATTTTAATATCTTTTCGTTTATTTCGTTGATTTTTCACGATTACCTCATTTTTCTGGCATCATTATTTATTTTATTTTATTTTCTATTTGAAAGGTGCGCAACATCGAAGGTCCTTTGCACCTGAATTATACCGGAGAATAGACACTTTACTATTTTACTTGGTTTACTTTAAGTTAAAGTCTTTAACATCTAATCTTGTTGAAACTAACCTATTGGTTGCTCTAACCCTTCTTTCCTTCTAACCTAACTTAGAAGTTAGAAGTTGGGGTGGTGTACTCGATATTCCTCGCACCCCATAGAGGTCTAACCTAAATTTTAAAATCACCTATTTACAACAAGGTACACTCTCATAGCTACATTCATTACACTCACCCTAATGAGTACATTCGTCCTAATAAATACATACATACTAATAAAAACACTTATCCTAGTGAATATATTTTTGTACACTGATTGGAGTATTGAATATAGAGGATTATATCTATTTACCAGTAATTTTAGATATAAATTTCGATAAAAGTCGCGATTATATCAGCAACGGTCACCTAACGTGCAACTGGCTGCTGACCAGCACTTGAAACATCTAAGTGGGTTTGCGATGTAATGACGTACCGGCAGGGATAGAAAACCAGCGACTGTCCTTTCCGGAGGTTGGGATCCCTCAAAAGTTAAGATAAGTGAGGGAGTAGGCTTCATCTCTCCGAATGTTCTCTTAGGCTGGAAACATAGTGGAGCGGCGCTGATAGCGAAGAGCGAAGCGGCAAAAACAAAAACTAGAAATAGATAGAGTTGCTCTATCTTCGCTTTGCTCGCCACTATGCGCGGTCCCATATGTTAACTTGTGTTTGATTTCGCCGCTTCGCTCTTCGCTATCAGCGCCGCTTTGCTCGCCGCTCCACTATGTTTCCAGCCTTATACAAACGTTTTGCCTCGACTACTCCTTGCGACATTGATTCATTTCGGGATCTCTTCTTCCGTGCAGTGAAACAGATCATAGCTTGAGACTACCCCTTTAGAGTACGTAGTTCAAACTTCTATGGTATTCCACTTTTTCTTTCATTTCTTCATACTTTTCTAAACTAAGTAATCATTTGGCCCTTTCATTATCTGTAGTTATGATTAATAAAGAACTATATCTCAGTTTTTTCGTCTTTGTTCCAAGGCAAACTTTCTTTAGAAAACTAAAGACTTTATAGGACCAAAAAAGTTCAAACCTCTTGCCTTCTTCAAGACATCTCATAATCAAGAAAACACTAGTTTCGGATCCATTCCTTTCCTTTATCTATTTTCTTAAAAGAAGCTGATGCTTCATTCTGTTCTATAACGCCTAATGAAATATTTTTTGTGGTAGGTAACATGTAGTTCCCACGAGATGGGATGATCTAGACATCTCCCTAAGGTAGTGCACCCTTACTGCAGGGCAGACCAAATTACGCACTGAGTTTGGCCTAGTACTCAGCGGGGCCGATACTCCCGCCCACAAACCTGCCAGCTCGGGACCTAACACCGTGATTTAGGGGCTATCTGTAAAGTGTCAGTGTACATGAAAGATGTATTTTTTGTTTACATGTGCGTGCGTGGAATTGAGCTCGGGTTCTATGTGTGCGCTGGACCATCGTGGCTGTAAACCAGCCGCCCTTGCATAGTCCTTTAGTTGCCTCTTACGACATCCTGAACGGGAGCAGGCCTATTCTGTCCCCGGGCCTGTAGGGGCGCATCATTATTTTAAAGCCGGGAAACAAACATTAGTTCTACATGAATGTGTTACTGATTAATAAGCTTTTGACTATTTAATCAAAAAATTTTGACTCAAAAAAAAGAAGTAACATTTATAGCTAAATTTGGGGAAAAAAATGTGACCATAATAGAAAACTATTGACCGACAATAAAACGACTGCTGTCGTGGTAATGATATTTACATTTGAATGTAAAATCGCTTAACTTGAATGTTTTAGAATGGAAATATATATTTTTTCTTTTTTCTTTTTTTTTTTTTAGCTCCCTTCTCCCCTGCTAACAACAGTTACGTATTACACAGCCAGTTCTCATCACGCACGTCGATCCAGAGCTGTCAACATCACCCATCATCCAGATCTTTTGTTTGCACAAACACCCTACTGTCAGTATTCACCTCCTCTTCGTTCTTTACTGTGAGGGCTGTAGGCCTCCACGCTAACGGGTTTAACACTTCTATTGTGCGCACACTTTTCCTCTCCAGTACTGATGCTTCATAACCATCTTCACACTCTTCATCCTCTTCATCCGAGTCTACCTCTAGTCCAACATCCACTGTCGGATGATTCATGATTTCGCCTTGAACCATCACTTCTCTCAGACAAATTAGAACTTAATTTACTTAATTTTTATGCAAATATAATTACTTAATCATTGAATATTTTTAAATATTTATTTCTTTCCGTTCAGTTTTTAAAAAATAAAATATCCTCTTGTTAACAACTATTCTCATGGTTTTAAATCACAATTCTTTTAGAACTCCAAACACTTGTCATTTTAAGTTCTTACCAAACTGCTACATTGTTTGTAACCTTAAATTACACTAAAATGAAACCTTACAGAGAACCTACCCCCATCGCACTTCGAGAACAAGACCTATACCAAATTTTGTTTAGAAAAATGTTTTAAAAAAAGTTACATGTCAACATATTAAAGAAATTATCAATTACATTATCATCAATTATTACCAATTACATTATCATCAATTATTACCAATTACATTATCATCAATTATTACCAATTACATTATCATCAATTATTACCAATTACATTATCATCAATTATTATCAATTACATTATCATCAATTATTACCAATTACATTATCATCAATTATTACCAATTACATTATCATCAATTATTACCAATTACATTATCATCAATTATTACCAATTACATTATCATCAATTATTATCAATTACATTATCATCAATTATTACCAATTACATTATCATCAATTATTACCAATTACATTATTTAACAAATTATTACAATTTGTTCCGAGAAAATCTTGAAAAAAAGTTGTGAAAATGATCAGTAAAGTGTTTTTTTTTTCCCTCGTTGGGCTGGAAATAGAATTTGGCCGAAAACTTACTGTGCCGTCCTCTGGTGGCACCTAAGCGATTATTTTAAGCGAAATCTCAAATTGTAAAATTCTGCCATTTTTTGTTTGAGAGTTACGGAGGATACACACAGACTAATATGTGCAATTGATTTTTTCGAATCAGAGGAACACGAAGCGAGAATTCAAACGCAATACTGGAATCTTAATAATTACTGTTAAAATACTTCAATATTACGCCACTCTTAGTAGATTAAAAAGAATTCAGAAGGGAACACGCGCTATCTGACAGCCCGATCAATAAGTCTAGGTAAAATATCCACCAATCCACAATCCTTTTGTTTTCCCATAAATATTTGCTTTACCTAAAGAGATTCTTCTGCGCTTTTTTTTTGAAATTCCCTGGCATTATTATTAATATTAAATCCTTTTTGTATTTTTAACCAACTTGTATTAGGATTCTAACGTTTACTTTGGAAAATTAAAGAGCAGACTGGAGGAAAATTGAGTAGATGGAGTCCAAGAAAGCCTCCACGGTTACGGGCTGAGAGCTATCAGGGACAGATCCAGTTGGAAGCTGAAATTAAAAGAAATATTTGGTTGACGAAAACTTCAATATTGAGGACTTTAAAGAAACAAAAAATACAATTATACAGTACAACCTGAATTAACCGGGATGACCTCCTGCTATATCCACCCCGGAAAACTGAAATCCCGGTTAAACCGAATACACACAGTATTACATAGTACATTTGTACCTATGAATCTACACATGTATATAAGTATATATGTATTATACGGGTGCATAGGTAGACTCATCAGTAAGATGCCTATGTGAAAATATGTAAATTAAAAAGCCGTTTCGTCCCAGAGAAAAAAAACTCAATCAATTCAGCAACTGAATTCGATGCTGCATCTGGGGATATTCCTGGGTGATCATTCTCTTCTTCGTCGATTTCATTTTCTTAATACGTACATAATGACCCTTCAAGAAAATCAGGTATAAAAGTGTTGCTGCCACGCCTACAATTATGTTACATCGGAAGACAAAAAGTTTTCCTGTCGCCACCGAAAATTAACTTTTGTTTCGGCGCCGATCCAGGTGTTCTTATGATGACTCAACATGATTCCGGTTAACCGAGGTTGTACTGTATTTCTTTTAATTACCATCATTAAACAGCATCAATGAAGTGACTGTGAGCTTGCTAGCCTGCAGTCAACATTGCAACCATTTAGATTCAATTGTGTTTATATTAGGTTAACAATTACTTAGTAGAGTCAGAACAAGAAATATCCACTGAAACATACGAGATAGATAGCAAACACAAAAAACTATAAAAAGATATACTTATATATTATATATATTGAAAATAATGAATCTATTAGATAAGACGATAATTTCTTGTGAGATGCAATTTTGCATAATGGTATTGAGTGAATGAATTAATATATAAGCGATAGATGATTTACTTCTATTCCATTAATAAGCGCATTTCTATTCAGAAATAACGCTGCAGATTGACCGCAAACAAAAAAAAAATGTTTATAAACATTCAATGCATGGGACATAATGTACAAGTTCTTAATCTCACACTACACACCATATTGTGGCAAAGAGAAAGTATGTCCATAAATAAGAGAATTAAAAGGAAAACTTTTAATCAACTTTTAAGAGGGAGGAAAAGTACATTGTTGGGATTGTTATGAACGTTCTAAATAATGTGAATAGTCGTCAAAGTGTAAGGGTCGGCGAAAAATATTGTATCCGTTTGTTTTCTTTAAAAATATTGCAATAACTATCTAAAAGATAATCTTTCTTGAAACGCAGTGGCCTATGGTTATTATTTTATTGTACAAATAAAATATATTTTGCGAGAAGCTGTATTGCAACGCGTGTAGAGAAATATAAATTGTTTATTAAATATCTATTCCTCAATTTAGTAGCAGTACGTATTTGGTATCTTGATGCTCTCTTGGTGCTGCAGGGGAAGTATTGCGATAGTGTCCATAACGTGACAGTCCGGGACTTCGCTAGACGTCTCTGACCGTTTAGATTTAATAATATATATAATATGATTGGACTTAGTTGTGTAAATCGTAAATCTTCTAAATGCCAGCTTCACTCTTCCCCAAAATTTACAGGTTCACAGTTAACTAAGGAGCCTCTAAAGCGATTTGTAAAGGTTGCCAAATCTGAAGTTAAAATTAGGACTCCATCCACTTGCTTTACGCTCTGAAACTAAAAACTTATAACGGATCATATTACCTTTCATCACCGGAGTACACTCTAGTTCTCGGAAGCTTTTTGCATGAACTTATAACAAGCAGTAGGTATTGTAACAGAACGCTACCAAACTTCCGTCTACTATCTGTAAAGGGTGAGTCATTTAGGTGGTCAACATATGCGGTAATTGGCGCTTGGAACTTTTTTGAGTGCACTGCCGACCTACTGACAGTGTTCTCTTATAGTGTTAAAGACAATACTGTCTAGAGCATCGTTTCCCAACCAGTGGTACGCGTACCATTGGAGGTACTCGAGTTGCTGGTTGGTGGTAAAAAATTTAAAAAAAAATAATAGAAACGTTTTTCGTATAATTCATAAAAAATATTTTAATGTATAATAAGAACGAGCCGGAAACATTAATAAATGGGTAGCAGCCTCAGTCCTATTCTTGCAGATATATTTCTAAATAACTTAATTGAACAGTCCTTAGAAAAATTACCTTTTACAACCCCCTTCTTTTTTAAATATGTAGATGATTGTCTTACAGCAATCCCCAAAGACAACATACCTCTTATCTTAAAGACATTCAATTCTTACCATCCAAGAATACAATTTACACATGAAACAGAAATAGATAAACAATTTAACTTTTTAGTCATTTCAATAATCAGAAAAAATGACTCTTCACTCATAACTAATTGGCATAAGAAAGCAATTCGTTCTTACAGATTCTTACACTTTCTTTCGGAACACCCATACAACCAAAAAATTAATTTCATTCGCTCCTTCTCAAAAAGAGTTCTCCTCCTTAGGCTGGAACCATAGTGGAGCGGCGAGCAAAGCGGCGAAATCAAACACAAGTAAACATATGGGACCGCGCATAGTGGAGAGCAAAGCGAAGATAGAGCAACGCTATCTATAGAGAGTAGAGCGAAGCGTTATGACATGTTTGATTTCTTCGCTCTCATCGCGCTCAATTTGTAAAGGTTATTTTTCAAAGGTAATGGATATTGAAACATTATTGGTTTAGTTTGTTTAAAGAAACCTCTGTGGGGCCATAGTATTTGTGAAGCTACAATAGTTTTTAATAATTATTAGTTTAAATTAATTAACAATTAGTAGTTAATGGAGAATTCAGGTAATTTTTGCTACATTTAATTTGGTTCTCAACCCCTTAATGCTAACTTTCATCTAAATACTAGGCAAAATTAAATTACATTTTCACGTCCTACTACTTCTGATCAGAACGAATTCTCCAATCCTTCTTCTGTAGCGTCGTACTACTCCAGTTTTTCAGATGAACAACATTAATTTACGACAAATCATGGTGTAGTGATTTAATAAAATTATTGTGTTTTTTTAATTGACTAATTTCTTTTTATCTGCATATATTTCTATTTTATTTTTATTTATTTTGATTTTCTTATCTTAAAGTAACTGCTAGGATTAATGGGGTTACACAGATTTGTATTTAGTAAATAACCTACATAGTTAATTTTTCTATATTAATTCTAACAATAAAATTTGATTTTGATTAATGGGGTTACACTGGGCTAGTATGTAATCAAATGTTGATATAGACATTCGAAAATACGCATGAAACTTGCCAGGATGCTCCCGAAGTTGTTGGTACAAGTGATGAAATTCACCATGTTCATTTCTAGACTTATTTATGTCATGTACACTGCAGCTCCTGCTTCTAAGCTGCTGAAAATACCAAAGTTTCAACGAAGAATTTTCATATAAAAATAGTTCCTCCATCTTGTTTTGTCAAAAGGAGAACGCGACTAAGCTTGTCACTATGTGCATGCGAATCTTTGTTCGCTGCTCGTCGCTCTCTTTGATCTGAAGCAGCTATCATCGCCGCTTTGCCCGCCGCTCCACTATGTTTCCAGCCTTAGCCATTCTTCATTTCATGACCAAAACAAAAATTTACTTTTTAACATTTTGAAAAATAATAGTTATCCTCCGCACTTAATTGAAAAAATACATACATACATACATACAAAAATACATTGAAAAATACTTCTTACAGCTCACTGGGTGATGGACAGTGTTGTCTGTAATGAGAGAACACTGTCGGCAGTGCACTGAAAAAAGCTCCGGGCGCCAATAACCTTAGATGTTGACGCGCCTTAAATCATTAAAAAAAATAAAAATAAAAAAAAATAATAATATTTCGACAGCTTTTAAGGACACCAACACCTTACATACCTTATTCACAAAACTAAAAGACCCTACACCACAATTGTTCCGTTTAGATGTAATTTATAAAATCAATTGCAAAAATTGTGATGCCACATACGTCGGACAAACATCACTATATCTAAACAAGAGGCTATACCAACATCAACGCGACTGCAAAACTAAAAAACCTAATGATACCTTATCTGTTCTAACTAAACACCATCTAGACTTACAACACGAATTTGACTTTGACAACACTTCCATACTTGCAACTAACACCAACAGAAACAAACGGAACATGTTAGAAATGATACTCATTAAAAAACAACAAAAATCTATCAACTTTAGGACAGACACGAACAATCTTTCAAATTTTTACAATAACATTCTTCAAACAGTAACTTAACAAATTACTCACCACATACCTTAGGTTTTCCAGCCCTATTGTTTTCACCCCCCCTCCCTTAACTCTTTATAAACCCGCTTTTCCGTGAATTCCTTAACAGTTATGATGATATACGATACTCGTAGCTCTACATTGAACTTCACAAACTTTTTTATAATGTAAGTTTTTCCAAATTATATTTGTCTATCTATTTAATTTTGTGTTTTAGAAATAATTTTTATTTATTTAATTTTATATAATTCTATATTAGTGTAATATTCCTTTTGTACAGACCCTGAAGAAGGTAGTAAAAATTACCGAAACGTTGGTATAAAGCAAAAAAGTTGTTTTTATTCAAGACCGCACCTCGATATTCACCAAAAATTATATTGGCTATTTACATATATTATATAAAAAAATTCTCTAATGATGTAACTTTGTATTAGCCACTAATTATGGCTCAAGTTAGCCGAAACTTGGGGCAAAAAATAAAGAAAAAACGGGATTATAAACAAGTGGCTACGATCTACGAATACCCTAACTGTAAAAACATTCAAATTAGTCTAAAACAAGAAAATGCTGATTTTATCATGATTTAGATCGCATTTACAAGCGTTTTCTTGATGATTTACTCCGGCACTGTGCACCTAACTATATTTTAATCAATTGTTTGTTCATTAGTTTGTAAATTGTTTCAAAGTTATAATATTCGTTTTAAGGCTCTTCTTATCGGCGAGATCCTTGAGCATCTTTTTCAGTGCTTAGTCTCGACTTTCTTTGAGAGCCTTCCAAGATCAAAAATCTCTAGTCTGGCAGCCTATCTCCTCCGATTGGCAGACTCCTATTGAAATAACCACTGAGCTATAGCATTTCTCTCTTGTTAAACTCGCCAATTGTTACTAATTATTATACTTTAAGGCTAAATAGGAACTTTTACCAAAATTATGCTAAAAAACTACTGGAATGAGTATTAATGTTTCATAACAATCAAAATTATTGATGTTTATGTAAGGGTATCTCAATTTACAAAACGGATTAAAATAATTTAATACATCTGACTTATTTCAATAATTAATATTTATGACCTAATTTATGTTTATTTTTTGAATTTCAGGTAATTATTTGTACACGTTAATTGCGGCAGATTGTAATGGGTAAGCCTTAATTTATTTATGTATTTATTTAATTTTATTATTATTTTTTTTTTCATTCAACAAAAATCATTTAAACTACTTTTGATGAACAGTCATAGTTTTTAGTCACCCTAAAATCATGAACTCATTTTCACACATTCAACCCTCATTGATTTTGGAATTGGTTTGAAACCATGTGATTGATGACCCTGGACACTCTTCTCTCGTCTCGTGGCCATTCAGCAGAAACAATCGTAAAGCCTGGTGGAAAACGTCTGAATTACTCTAAATAAAGATTAGCAGAAGGAAAAGGTTTCAAAATTAGAAATATTCTCTTCAAGAACAGAGGGCAGAACCCTCTAAGAACCTCACTAAACTGATTCCTACTGGAAAAAAAAAAGTTATCCGAAATGATTGCAAATGAAATCTTCTAAGAAAATTACAATAAATTTGAAAAGTCATTCGTTATGTCACAACTATTAGCTCTTACAGAGCTAAAGAAATGTGATATTTATTATTTTCTGAATTATACAGATTTATTTTGTAAGCAACGGAATCTGTAACGAATTGGCCCATGTGTTATACGTGTATAATACAAAGTAACTTATGTATCTTAAAATATGTCTGAAAAATCAGTAATATCGGCAATAATTTAATGACTGCAGACAATTGTTAATTTATTACTACCCTTGTAATGATGATTATTTTATATTATTATTTCGAGTAGAAAAAGGAAAGGATTTATTCTGAAAAACAGAAAAAGAAAATACCAGAAATTTATAAGGGAGAGTTGTTTTTTGTTCTACAGTGGATTTCAATAAATTAGAGAACATCAAGCAGAAGTTTGTGTTTTTGTACTGATGCAGACAATGCGACAGCGCTTTCCATTAGTGTTTGAATTAATCAGACATGAATCAATCAATAAATTTCTCCATTTGCATTCAACTACACTCCTGAAGAAATATTGGTTGCATTTGTCTATTCTTTAAACTACTGGTAATTTTTTAAATTTTCATGAATGTTTTAAGCAGTTGCTAATCAATGTCTTTCAATAAAGTTTTGGCCTTGAAATGGAGTTCACCACAGCAATAAATTAATGAGTAAAATGCATACATTTGTTATGATTCTGCACAGTTTTATTCTGTATACCTGGTTTGTGCGGCAGGCTCAGCCAGTTATGGGTATCCCTAGTAAATAGTGGAATAACTAATAACTATTTATTTTCTCTTTTCGTAGGTTGAATTCAAGAAATAGTTGTACGTTATTTATTAATCATTTATTTAGAATATTGACGAACTATGACATGCTTGATTTTGGTGCGGAAATAAAGAACCGATTTGGTCGATAGCATTTAGAGTGACTCTTCTTTGACTCCCTGGGACAAGCGCTTCTAAAAGTTTAATTTGGTCGCGCGTCTATCTGTGAACATTATGTCCACGATATCAAGCAGTTTCAAGGATTACTTAGGGGATTGCAAGCATACACTCGACTGAAACAGTTATACCGTTAATTAATTAACACAAAACACACCGTTGTACTGCTTTAAATGACGCTCCTTACACCTCTTTTAACATGCGCCTGCCCTGTACAGCGAGTATTTGGAGTACAGCTAGCAAAACTCTGAAGAAACGTCTACAGACTTTTCGAAATAAAGTACTTGCGAATTGCACAGAACGCCTCATGGTCTACTTGGTACTTGCAAATACACAGAGAACTGGACATTCAAGCCATTCACACTCACATGACCAGACTAACAGTTTTTTTCCTCCCCTTTCACACACTGCCATCCAAATCACATTACCACCTTGGCGATCTTACTGCTTCAAGAATACTGAAACTAAGACTATGTCAAGATCTTTGAAGAACTGAACTCCATTTGGAAGCTGTATTACAATGATGTGCTCTTTGAGAGCTGGCTCATATTTAATTTGTAAATATAATAAAAATGAAAATTTGTATTATTGAATTTAGAAATTATGTTTGTACAAAGTCAAATTAACATTTTGCATCACTGAGTTATTAATTTCTACTTCAGGCTTTAGTGTTATTAAATATTGATGTCTAAGGAAGTGACACGAGTTGCGCTATGTTCTATTAGCATTTTCAGTTTATCTTTGCATTAAGAAATACGCTTTTATGTTTTCGTAATCAGGCAAAGGCTTTTATTCCAATCAGCACCAGTGCGGTACAATCGTTTTCGGAAAGTTTTCTCAAATTCCTACCTTTCTTCTAAATCTTCCTCATCAATTGTTTCTTATACTCCTTAACAAAAACTTACAGTTTAAAATGTTAAGTATAAGGGTTGATTAAACGCCAAAAGGTACACAAATCAGCGAGTACCCAACATTTCATTAATACTTCATTAATATTTAAGTAATTCTACTGCATTAATTTTCATTAATAAGTTATTTTTTAGAATTTATTAGATATCACAGACCCTTATGCTGGCCATTTTCGTCTACAAAATATATGTTCAAGTAGCACTGTAGATTGACTGTAATATCTAGTTATTTATAATAATCAAACTATTAATTACAGGTTAAAAAGAAAAACGTTATAAAAAATAAAATAAAAATATGAGGCTAAAAAATTCAAAACCTTGTTTAAAAAAATGCTTACACCAACTTACATCAATGATTTTGTTTATTTTATTTATTTATTTTTATTTCTTAAATAAAAATCGTCGGTTTAAGTTCATTCTTCGATTAAAGTAATTGTTATTGTATGAAGTAGTCAAACGTTTATAATAATAGGTAATAATTATCTGGCTTTATCGCAAATAATATAGTTTTCTTCAATTACATTCTCCATCTAAGTGTTCTTCCCACAATGTTGTATATATGTAATATAAAGTAAATAAGATATGCATATATTTAGGACAGCTAATTATTCCAGTATTTTACTATAAGTAAAATTAGGGGGACTAAATTAAATTACAATAGAGAAATGAATAATTATTGTTTAATAATCTACTTGTTATTAACTGTGTGTTAATTGTGCTCACGAATATTTCGGTAAGACGAATTCAAGACAGTAGCCTACTCTAACTTTATCTTTACTTTAACATGCATGTACGTATATGTGATTTATCATAATTATAACAAAAAAATAATATAAATGAAGTGGCCAGCATAAGGGTCTGTGATATCTAATAAATTCTAAAAAATAACTTATTAATGAAAATTAATGCAGTAGAATTACTTAAATATTAATGAAGTATTAATGAAATGTTGGGTACTCGCTGATTTGTGTACCTTTTGGCGTTTAATCAACCCTTATACTTAACATTTTACACTGTAAGTTTTTGTTAAGATTTTTGTACCTTTTGGATAGATTTTCCTTTTTGTCTATTTTACAAAGTTACATATCTGCTTTACAGATTTTTTTAAAATTTGGAATAAGCAATTCTATCATTATAACCTGATAAGGTGTTAACTACCACTGGAGAGATCTTTTTAAAGAATGATTGTAGTTGCGGCTCCCAAACCATCCTCAATAACAATTTTTTTGAGAAAGCGTTTTGAATAACATAGGAAGGTATTTGTACGTAAATAGCAAAATTAAACTGCGATTTCAGTACTTCCTTTTAAGAGGAGTAAGAAAAATAAACTAGGATTGCAGTACTTCTCCCTAAAAGGCAAAGAGGCAAAGATTTTTTAATCGAACAATTCATTGATTTAAATCGGTTCACTCATTGATAATTTAAACGATTGCAGTACTTCCTCTTAGTAGGAGCAAAAGAATCAGCAACGTAGAGGAGCTATAACCACTTATTCGAGCTGAATTTTATCAAAATCGGCCTAAGCGTTATAGAAATATTGGTAATAATAGTTTTAGAAAGGGCCTTATTTGGGTGGGGCAAACTCCCCTCCTTATGAGGCACGGTGCCGAGACTTTTAAAGTGCAAATCTGTATAAAATTTCGATTCGAATGACACTTCATTCATAAAAATCGGTTCACGTGTCGATAATTTGAAACGATTGCTATACTTCCCCTTAACAAGTGTAAGAGCTGATCGCCGCATTAATGTTACGTAGGGGAGCCCTAACCCTATCATCCTACTAAATTTTATCAAAATCGGGCCAAGATTTACAGAGTAATTAGTAATAATAATTTTGGAGGGGGCCTTACATAAAGGGGGCTAACTCCTCTCCCATTCGATGTACAGGGCCGCGACCCCCAAAAGGCACATCTACATAAAATACTGAATCGAATGACACCTCATTCATGAAAATCGGTTCACGCGTTTAGGCGCTACGTTGTTTACAAAAAAGGTAACAACAAGAACAAGAACAACAACAACAACAACAACAACAAGAACAAGAACAAGAACATTTTTTGAAAAAGCCGTTTTTGCTCATTTTCGGCAACTTTTTTCTCGAAACCTATTAGATCTGGGTGGTTGCAAAAAAATTACAGTTATAAAGGAGGGTTTGGAGTAAGATTTAAAGAAAATTTGGGAATTTTATCTTTTATAGAAAAAGAGAAAAAAATTGTCAAAGTTGGGTGTTTTTCAACGTTACGCTTTTTCGTGCAGTTTTTGATGGTCAACCCTTATACAACTGTCCTACCGGACAGTTTTAATCTCCTTTCACTGTGTTCATTTTTACTGCCATTAAATACTTCAACAACTATTTCTATCTATCTACATCTTTTTCATAATGTTTGAAGAGTGTAATAAGTGTGATATATCTAAACTATTTGAGAGTGACGAAATTTGCTTCCCGTTCGAGTACGGTCCATTTTATCTACTTTCAAAAATGGATTCAATTATTTTTTAATTTAATAAAAGAATTAAAACAGAATGTTACTTCTGCTTCCGAAGAATTTCACTGGTACGAATTGCTGTTTGCAACCGAAACTCTCCGATTACTATGTGGCCAAGAAGTGATAGGAGTCAGCATGTACGATGCAAGTAGCTATTGAGCTGCATACCGAACGCTTCCTGGGTATTAGTTTCTGATAGTTAAATTTTGCATATTCATCGGCTTGTAAACTAGCTAGAAAACTGGCCGATATTCTAGATTTGGAAGAGATGTGATGCTTGCTCAGTTCAAGAATAGAGAATCTAATAACAGTCACGACTATCGAGAATCGATAGTACAATAAAAACGGCTACGTGTCAGTCGCTGAAACGCTTATAAAAATAAATAATTTAAATAAAATAATTCAACAGCGAAACAAAGAATGTATTCACAATAGGTGAGCTTGTGAATGGATACTATGCTTTAGATGAGATGTTGCTCTTTCAATCAAACATCTATTATGCTCAAAGAAATAACTGTTAAAAAATATTTTCCAACAAATTTAAAAACTTTGATCTTTTAATTTTCGAAAATGGTTGAAAATAAAATAAATAACATATTCATTTAAAGTATTTGTTAGGTACGATTAAAAAACATAAAATAAATTAAATGATATCTGAATAGAAAATATGGACTTTGTCGATACACAAATAAAGGATTATGTTGAACAATCAACTAAAGTTTTTACTGGTAATTTGTGTTTTTACTAACTGTTGAACAAAAATGAGTTCAATTAATTTGATTGAGAGTAAATTTTCGTTTTATATTCATTTTTGTAAGTGATTTTCTATTTGTTTTTTTTATTATTCCCTCTGTTTAATCAGAAACAGCCGTTTGTTTGAAAACCATTAACTAAAATAAATCAGTACTTTATTAATAATTTCCAAAATATTTCAATTAATAATTTAAAGTTGCTAAAGAAGTCTTTAAGCGAACTCTAACATCATGTTAAAATGTAACAATTAAGTTGAGAACAATTACAAGGGTCGTTTGAAAAGTCCGTGCAAAAATAAAAACTAAATTTTTTGGGGTAAACCTTTTTTATTTTTCAACATAGTCTCCTTTTAGGCTTATACACTTCGTCCAACGCTGCACTAGTTTGTTGATCCCTTCCGAATAATAGGATTTATCCAAGTCTGAGAAATAGCCATTCGTTTCTGCAATCACCTCCTCGTTTGAATAAAATCTTTTTCCCGCCAGCCATTTCTTCATATTGGGGAACAAATAGTAGTCCGACGGAGCCAAGTCTGGAGAATAGGGGGGATGTGAAACGAGTTGGAACCCTATTTCCATTAATTTTGCGACCACAACTGCTGAGGTGTGAGCTGGTGCGTTGTCGTGATGGAAAAGGACTTTTTTGTGGGCCAATCGTGGGCGTTTTTCTTGCAGCTCGGTTTTCAAACGGTCCAATAACGATGAATAATATGCACCTGTAATAGTTTTACCCTTTTCCAGATAGTCGATGAGGATTATTCCTTGCGAATCCCAAAAGACAGTCGCCATAATCTTTCCGGCTGAAGGAACGGTCTTTGCCTTTTTTGGCTCAGATTCCCCCTTGGTAACCAATTGTTTAGATTGTTCTTTGTTCTCAGGAGTGTAGTGATGTATCCATGTTTCATCCACAGTGACGAAACGACGCTTAAAGTCCTGCGGATTCTTCTGGAACAGCTGCAAACCGTCCTTACAACACTTCACACGATTTCGTTTTTGGTCAAGCGTGAGCAATCGCGGCACCCATCTTGCGGATAGCTTTGTCATGTCCAAATGTTGATGCAAAATATTATGTACCCGTTCATTCGAGATGCCCACAGCACTAGCAATCTCACGCACCTTCACTCTTCTGTCATCCATCACCATATCATGGATTTTATCAATGATTTCTGGAGTAGTAACCTCAACAGGGCGTCCAGAACGTTCAGCGTCACTTGTGCCCATATGGCCACTCCGAAAATTTTGAAACCACTTATAAACTGTTCTAATCGAAGGTGCAGAGTCACCATAATGTTTATCAAGCTTTTCTTTAGTCTCCTCAGGCGTTTTGCCTTTCATAAAGTAGTGTTTAATCAACACACGAAATTCTTTTTCGTCCATTTTTTGAAAATCACTCGACTTCCTCGATTCAAACGAATGCCAAACACAAAGAAATAGACCGATCTGGCTGAAACTTGGTGTGTGTTCTTCCAAGAGATGCTACTAACTAAACATAACCTCGATACGCGCCAGTAGTGCTATCTCTCTTTTGCACGGACTTTTCAAACGACCCTCGTAGGTCGAGACAAAAATGAATTATTCAAAATAAGGTAATAAATAGTAATTGTAATAATAAGTTGATTAGTAATTAAAGTAAACTTAATTAATTGAACTAAAATGAATTATTGTCTAACGATTGGATAGGTACTCGTGAAGATATAATTTGATTAAAATAAATATAAAATTATTCAGGAAAGGTGCATTTAATTGATTCACTGATAGTAAACTATCAAAAAGTAAATTGATTGTAGAAAAATTAAATTAATTAAATTAAAAAGGTTGATTTTATTTTAAATAGCTAAAAACGAAATATTAAAAAATAGTACCATATATCTCTATTTTATGTACATCATCTGAATGAAAGTACGAGTACAGAAACTCCAGACACTTCTCACGACAGAATTAGAGCTTTGAACCCGTAACACTTTCTTTTAGAATATACAAATAAAGCTACTGAGGACTGTTGCTTTATTATACCATATTACTGGTCACAGCAAATCTGCCACTCATGTTTTGTACCTAACATATCTTAATCATTAATTTGTTCAGTACACAGTTTCATCATTAGTCGTCAGACAATTCGTGTTAACCATTCTATGTAGACTTGTGTTTCTAACATATTCAGATTTCATCCGTAATCATTAAGCTCTAGTTAGATTAGATTTTGATCCAGAATATCGTTGATGGCCATTTAATTATGCATTTCAAAAGTTGAAAGGGAATTGAAATGATCCGAATCAAAGATGAAAGAAGGCATTACTACTGCAGAATCGATTGTTACACTTGTTTCCTTCAAATAATAACAAACAAAATAATATCTGTAAATTTTGTTTATTCTAATATTGATAGCTGACAGAGCATATTCCCTATCTTACCAGAAAGTACCCTTCAAAGAAAAATTTTTATATAAAGTACCATCTCAAAGTTGTTCTCTTAAAATAGAATTCCGAAGAAAAAAACATTCCAAATGGAATATAAATACAATATTGTTATTGCGGAGATAGAATTTATCTTTGTAGTAAATACAACATAGATTCATGTGTATTGCTTTATTATATTTATTTCTTCAAAACATCATTGGATAAGTATGTAGGCAAAGAAGAGTTGTGCGGTATGTTAGAAAAATCAAAGAAATGATATAGTAAAATGTCATGCCAACAACAATTTCACAAACAACTAACCCAAAGGGGTTTTTATCTTAGTTATTTGTGTTTCTGTTTACATATTTTCTTTCTCCTTATAGTTTTCTATGCTTTTTAACTTTTCCATTTGCTGCATGAATCTCCCTGATACGTTTATTATTTTTTTGTTTTTTCAAAAATGGTAAATTGAATAAGGTTAAAGTATTCTGATAAATGGAAAAGGCCAAAATAAGGGCAGGTCGTTGGGCCACTGAATTTTTACTTCTAAGAGAATCACTTCATTACTCTGAGTGAACGCCTTAAAAATTCTCTCAAAATTAATTAATCATTAACATTATTTAAACCAATGTCGGTAATGAAAATCTGGTTTTGTAAATAAGTTAAATACATCAGCTTCTTGTAAATCGTTTCTATTAAATTGAAAAATATCTTCTATTAATTTGGCTTTAGAAAATCGTGAAGCATAATTAGTCAATTCTATTTATTTTCTCTGTCAACGAACTGGAAAGTATTGAGATAATGTCAAATTTTCTGTTTCAAGTATTCAACGAAATGTCCGTTATAAGTTTCCCCAAATCCGAGAAAATGATGAACAGAATATCTCAAAAATGAAAAATCGATGGAGCAGAATCTTGATACTTAAATTGGTTCTCACCAGAAACCTGGCCATAAAAATCACCCACATCCAGAATTAATAATTCACAGAATGGTTTTCCATTTGTAAGAGTTTTGAAAATGGCTCAGAGATTTTCTCACTTTATGCGCAGATTGAATTCATGTTGGTGTAAAAGTTTTATTTCAAACTTTCAATTGCAGGAAAATTTTACTAAGTATTTTTCTTTAATACTTATTGTGTAATATTTATCAAGAAAATTCTTTGACACACTCCTCAGATTTACTAAATGCTTAGATCTAGATTAGACTTACACGGCGGGACGGGACCCATGCCCCAAGGCACTGCAGCCACCAAGAGGCTTATTGTGCCTTCCCTATAAGTCTAGTAGATGAAACCTCCCCTTCTAAGAAGGTAGAGGGCTTTCCCTATCAGTTCCTTCTGCGCTACAATCTCCTCTGGTCTCAAGGTTCCAAAGATTTCGTAGCACAGTCTCTCGATTGCAAAGCAATCGAATAACAGGTGAGAGGCTGTTTCTTCCTCTTCCTGGCCACAATCTGCACAGCGGTTCCGAGCTAATAAGCCCTAATTTGTGCAGGTGCTTTCTGAACCTACCGTGCCCTGTGAATAGGCCTGTGATCAGAGTAATCTGATTCCTGCCCAAACCTAGAGTCACTTTAGTTCTTTGTTTACACAGCAAGGGCATAACACTCTTGCTGTGTTGGTCCCCAGGAAGCATCACCCAGTACTTTTCATGTTCTCTCCAAATCCAATCTCTGAGAGCCTCACGAACTGCACCCCTAGTGATCCCCAGAACTGGTTCTGGGCCAATGAAGGGAGTACTAGCTCCATTCCTGGCCAACTGATCAGCTATTTCATTCCCCTCAATCCCCACATGGCCCGGCATCCACTCAAGTCGGACTTTATTGTGCCGAGCCAGTTGATCTAGAGCCTTTTTACACTCCCAGACCAGTGAAGAGGTAGTTCTGAAGAAAGAGAGAGCCTTCAGTGCCGCTTGAGTGTCCGAAAAAAATGCTAATCTCCCTATTTCTAAATACTAAATACTAAATGCTTAAATACAGGTGCATAAATTTTTGCGGTTATGGTAAGCGAGGCATTCTCAGTATAGTACTTGGCTCCAGTCACTAATTTCTCATTATCTCCGTAATTAAGTAGTCTGCGCTCCTAAGAAAAGAGAAGCTATTGTAAATGTTACAGACTGGATTCAAATCCGGGTTGTTTGTGTTTTGAGTTCGTACATTGTCACTCATCCAAACCTGTTTTCATTGTTCCAAAATTATTTGAGTTCTACAATGCTGCTAGCCCTTGACCTCTTATACTTTCTACTTACTGAACATCATCTGAAAATATTTGTTTATTTAGCACATTGCAGCTTATCCAATGACATTATAATATCGAAACCATGTCATACATGTTATCCTCGACTACAGTGCACTTTGTTATTGATTTTTCTATGGGAAAATTTCGACCCTAAGTTATCTAAATCCGTTAATGTCCCACAACCTCCTCGTAAAAGCGTACTGAGTGTGAGATGAAGGATTTGCGTATTGCTGCACTAATCGTAATGCAACTGAGATCAGCTACCTCTTGCAGGAGCACTTTATAATTGTATGAGATTAGATTGTAACTTCTTTTTTTTTGCAACGTAGGTTGGGAATCTCAAAGAACGAAATCTTTAGAAAAGCTCTAGTATCGTTACTTCCTTGGGGAGATATTTATACGTATGATAATTTTTTGGACAATTATATACCCACACACAAAACTTTCTGAAAAGAACCAATGAGCGCGCAATTTTCACAATTACCCAATCTATCGAACCATTTTACAATTATCTTGCAAACTTAACCTTTTAATTACTCATATGTTAATTATCACATATGCCTTAATATAAGAATCCTGAAGCTCTATGCGTGTAATCTGACACCAAATTTTTAATTATTTTAATCAAAAGGGACAAACAAACCTTTTTCAATAATTAATTTTGGCTATAAAACGGAAACGCACTGCTGTCTCTTTGTTTACAGCAGCAACGTTCGGTTTTTAGTATCCTAAAATAAAATTATTTTTTCTGTTTCATTTATACAAATTGTATAAATTTCAATTATGAATCTTTACCAGAGTTGCAATTATTCTCGTATTTTGCTTAAAAATATTTCATCGCCATGGAAAATATTGTTCTAATACAAATTTTATAATTACAACGTGGGATAATTGTTTAAGACTACACAATGGTTTAACTTTTAACTGCATTTTATATTTTCGTCCAATTTACAAAACAATAATTTGTTATTTTAACACAAAACTTTCTGAAAAGAACCAATGAGCGCGCAATTTTCACAGCTAGATCGAGCTAGGTGGGCAGTGATTTCGAAAAGCTAGATTAAAGTCTTAGCGGACGGACAAAGCGTGAGAGAGTTTAGCGATGGAACAACCAACAAATACTGTGAACAATGTTCTACAGTAGATTAATGCCTGGCGAACTTAAAGCTTGTAAAGGGATAATGGGCTATTTAACGTTTCGCCTTGTTTTAGTTGAACGGCCTTCGTCACGATATACTTCCTCAGCCTTTCTACCCGTTGTTTCCCTTGCTTGTTTAAGCTATCTTCTATGTTTCTTTAATCTTTCAGTTATCTTTACCGCTACGTTAGAATCGAAATCACTTCTCCAATCACTATTTATTCTTGGTTTAAACTAATTTAACTGAATATTTTTTTTAACTTAAATCCTTGATTTCTTGATAGAGTCTTGGCGTTGTTTAGTAAGAAGTAGCTCTCCAAAAATACTGTTAACTTTATGAATCTTCACAAACTTTTTAGATAAAAAACATTTTGGGGAATTCCCCACACGATTTTATCTTGTTCAAGTTCTAACTTATAAATTTTCATCAGACTCCGAAAGTTTAGGTCATATTTAATTCGTATCGCTTTAAGGAAATCTACCGATTTCACTTTAACGAAGTATCCTTAATCGAAATTTCAGGAAAAATATTTCTCTTATGTATATAAATCGCTATTAATTATTTTTACTTTTACAAAAAATCGGATTTACAACATAAAGGAATTGGAAAAAAGAATTAATTTCGCGGATTAAGAATTTTAACTAAAATATTTAGGAGTAGGTTTCTTCTGTTAATTGTTGTTAAGCTTTGTCATAATGTTAAAATGCAACGCAATCTATATTTTAAAAATTAAATTTTAATTGGTTTTTAAATTTATAATTAAGCGATCTAATTTTCCAGTTAGTTTTACTTACTTACTTACTTACTTCGATGGCTCTACAACTCGTGGTGAGTCCTGGCCTCCCCTATGAGCGTCCGCCAACCAGCTCTGTCCTGTGCTGCCGCCCTCCACTCAGAGACTCGCAACAGGCTCCCAGTGTCCGCCCTCACACCGTCTGCCAACCTCAGCCTCGGCCTGCCAACTCTCCGATTTCGGAACAAGATCTCATCCAGAGTTTTCCTAGGCATCTCGGACTCGTCCATTCTTGCTAGGTGGCCCGCCCAGCTAAGCCTACTTAATTTAATTATTTTTATTACATCTGCCTCCGCATATAGCTCGCTAAGCTCTCTATTTTATCGGATCCTCCAGACCTCTCCATCTTTGACTGGTCCAAATATCCTGCGGAGAATCTTTCTTTCGCAGATTAGTAGCTCCCTCTCATCCTGCTTGCTTATTGTCCAGGTCTGTGATGCATATGATAATACTGGACGTATAAGAATCTTATAAAGCCTGGATTTGGTCTGACGAGATAGAAGTTTGCTTCTCATGTACTTAGCGAGTCCGAAATAGCACCTATTAGCTGCTGCTATTCGTTTCCGTATTTAAGCGGATGCGCCGTTAGCTGAGCTAACTAAGGATCCGAGGTACGTAAACTCTTTCACCTTCTCAATCCTAGATGCGCCCACGCAGACATCCGTACCAGGGGGCCCTCCGCCATCTCCAGCAAACATGTAATTTGTTTTTGCCTCGTTTATTACAAGGCCCATGCGAGACGCAGCTCTTTGCAAATTCTGGAAAGCTTCCATCAACGAATTAAGAGATCTTGCTTTAATATCGATATCATCCACATATCCCTAACAGCTGTACGGAATTGGTAAATATAAAATTGGTAGTCTGAATGCCTGAGTCTCTTATTACTTTTTCCAGGGCCAAGTTGAATAGAAAATATTTACAAGGAGCAGGTTTCTTCTGTTAATTGTTGTTAAGCTTTGTCATGTTAAACTGCAACGCAATCTATATTTTTCGCGTGAAATTTTAATCAGATTTTAAATGGTTTTTAAATTTATAATTAAGCGATTTAATTTTCCAGTTAGTTTTAGATTCTAAGGTATACTTAAAAAGAAGTAGAACTCTTGCTCAGTGGCAGGGGAAGCAAAGTTAGTTTAAGGGTTTGAATAGTCTCCATTGTACACGATTAATCTTAACTGTAATTCTCCTTTTGTTCAAGTTTGCTAACCGGTTGCCATGACTCGTTATATGCTTAGGGCACACAATTCATACTAGATAGTTACTATTGACCCTAAAGGGAATGCTGCCAAATTTAAAGAAGGAAGAAGGAGAATTACAATAAGGTATAAGGGTAAGCGGGACAGTGAAAAAGATTGTTATAAAGAGGTAGCCTGGAGTTAAAGGAAGAAATTGTGTGTTTCTGACAATGGCGAGCAGAACGAATGAATCAATTTTGGTTTCTCTTTCTTCTCCATTATTTTTGTCATTCTATTTTCCTAAGGAGGTTAGCATTGAGTGAATCGCGCGCTTTTTCCTTTTTCAACTAATCAGACTCTTTCTTATTACGTGTGATTACTTAGCTAAGAGAAGAATTTGAATTGGTACAATTCATTTATCTAGAATTGTGATCTCAAAATATAGTGGATATCAATGATTTTAGCTGTCAGTTCTTAAATTGCCCTCAAAGCTAGCACCAATTGCATTTTTTGTGCGTCAATTGTGATGGTCATTAGCGCCCAGCATTATTCGTTAAAACGGACGGAACCCTAAGATATGCAAAACACTCTGGGTCTATATAACTACCCCTATAACAATAATAGATGAAAATCCTTCCTCAGGAATAAACCATTTTAATATTCAGCAGAAACAGCCAAAGCTTCTCTCTTCACCTTCAACCTTTGCGGGACCACAACTTAGCCACTTTCTACTGACCCTAAACAATCCTTAACAAGATGGATGGATGCTTCCTACATCGTCACCCAAACTCTACAGAAAACGCCATTGGACAAGAGCCGCATTTTATAGTTAGTCTCCTTTAACGGTACGAAAAGATTTTATCCGTAGTTGTAAATGAGTTGCTGTAAAATCTGGCCATTAATTGCATACAATTCTACACCTTTTATCTTTGAAAACAAGTGAAAAGACCACCTGAAAAAATGAATATAATACAATGGTTTTTAAAAATACCACCAGTATCTTTAACAAAACAAAGCAATATGACGAGTTGTTGACATCGAACTGTAGCTGAGATTACAGGAAAAAATAAAGCTGTCAAAGTTACAAGGAATCACATCTCTGTTCCAAAATTCCACACCCAACTTTTATTGATTACCTCTGAACAGTTAATTGACACGCCCTATTTACACTTTTTTAAAGAGTCCATATTTACACACTTAACTTATATTTCTTTTTAGACAGTCTATTTCCTTTTCTCTCTTTTAATTTGAAGTAACTGTTATGTTTTATTAGTTATAATATTGTATAAATTGTAAATAATTCAGGCAAATGGTGATTAGATCAGTCGAATAACTCTGTTACGAACTGCACCAGGTAACTAGCTTCCCTGATAATAGACTGCACCACACGTGCGGCAGACGGAGAAGCACCACCAATTATTCTGTCTCTCTCACGCATTGTTTCCACTACAGTCGACGCTATGTCCACTATCTGCTACATCCGGACATAATTACTCGTTAATACTTCACAAAATATGCAACAAACTCCAATGTAAAACACGCAATACGATACAGTTGTAGTATCTATAGTATAAACTAGACTGTAACTGTTTCTAAAACTAGAAACAGTTTTAGAACTGCTACTTCTGGTACTTCTTTTCGACTTGTTCGACCAAAAAAAAAAAACAGTTAATGCTACCTCTTCTAAAATCGTAGAGTATTACTATCGTGAAAATTTCAGCTTGGGAGGTTTCCTTTAAAAATCGGAATTTTACCAACTCATTAATTCCACCATAATTACGTAAAAGTTAGGACCTAATATCAATATTGCTTTAGTGACCGCAAAATATTAAATTAAGGATTCAATATTGGCGAGGAATCGGTCCAAATAAAAACAACAACAACTCGTTTTTGGTCTTTTTGTCAACGTTTCGACGACTAATGTATTGCCTTCTTCAGGGCGTGGCTATGCGGGTTGGTTAAGCTACAGAAAACTGTAATCTGTTGATTACAGACTATAAACTGTTACAGTTTTCTGTAACTCAACCAACACGCACAGCCACGCCCTGAAGAAGGCAATATATTTGTCGAAACGTTTTTATTTGGACCGATTCCTCGACAATTTTGAATCCTTAAGTTAGGACCTAACTTACTATTGAAACACCAGTTCAGAGAGAAGCCTTCCTCCCTCTTAGAAGTGCCATTAATAGAATTTTGCTAGGAAAGTTGTTCAAAGTCATGTTCCTGCCAGTACTCACCTAATACAGTTCAAAGATGCTGTCATTTTTATGAAAATCTCATAAAAGGGAATAATCCCAACAGTGAAGCACAATTTGATCGCGAAGTTGAATTACGAAGATATAACAGCTCAAAGACCATTGCCAAAAAACCTCTTTTCCTGATGTGAAGCAAGACTCGAAACAGATATTTATTTATTTTTTGTAAAAACTCAAAAATTTGGAACGATTTCAACACTTCCCTTACTTTGTGAGAGAAAGGACAGATTTGGTGAGATTACTCACACGACTTTTTCATACAACTCCTTTTTTTTAATTGTATCTTCGAATATGTTGCATTTTCAAACAATTAAAGGAATTATAAGGAAAGAAATTAGCTCAGTGGAGAACCCAAGTTCGAATCCAGCTGTTGGCCCCTTAGATTTTCACTTCACAAGAAGTTTATTACAGTCCTCTGGGCTTAAATGAATAATGTTGACAGTAACGAAAGAACACTGTTCCGAGGCTAGCAGAGCACTGGAAAAAGGTCCGGGCTAATGTTGTCGCGTCTTAATAATAAAAAAAAAAATATATATATCCTGAATTTTACCTGCTCTCCTCTGTGGCTAGAACTTCTATGTAAAGTTTGGGTCCTTTTTCTTTATCCTTAAAAGATCAGAGGAGCATGTGAATGGACGAATAGCCTCAAGCATGCTGGACACACGCTGGTTATTACCAATTGTTAGAGAGGAATTTGCCCTATCTAAAATCCTCGGGGGTAGATTTTCTTAGAATATATAGAGAGAGACTAGCAGTAGTCGGGGTAGATTGGCTTCAGGAAGTAGTTATAGTGGTAAGGGGTAGTCCCACTTCTCTTCCCGGCAACTTCACTGAGAGTACCTGGGTGAGTTAGTTCATAACTTGGAGGTTCTGCAGAGACCCACCTGCACTAGAAGAGGGCACAATAGATCTAATTTAAGGCCGCAGGGCCCACAAAATATTTTGTAAAAAAAGGAGAAAAAGATAAGGTTGAATTTGAAAAGAAGTGATTTTATTAGAGAATCTATTGAAAGGGCTACGTTAATAGTAGTGGACGATTAACGTAAAATATAGTCTAAAAACTCCAAAAATTGAAATACAAAATAATAAATAAACCCCCAAAAAATATACATAAAGTTCAATTTACAAAAAAATTGGGACTCCTATAAAATATTTTCTCTATTAAATATGGCGAAATATTGCTTTTATTTTAATTATTTTTTTTTTTTTATTTACTTGAACCAATCACTAGCGTTGTCACTTGCACATCTTGTCGAAGTAATGGAGGGGGATTGATGGAAATGATCCTTAATTTTGATGGACAGCTATTGATGGTTCGTAGCTTCATTGTTTTCCATGAAAAGCCTATTTTCTCTCGAACTGTCCCTTCCACATTCAAACACAATTTATAGAGAGAGATCTGCTTTGTCATCCACACTCATTCTGCTCTTACAACAATAGTGAAATCATTCATAAAAATAAAAATAAAAATAATAAAAAACAAAGAATATATCTTGAAAAATCCTAATAATAATAAATCTATCATGAAAAGCACTTATGACATTAAAAAATTGTGAAAATCTATGCTCCAAATATTTTCCACGATAAGTAGTTTGAAGTTAGGAACTGACCAGCTTAGTAAGTTCTTGAAGCCAATGTAATACCTGAAACTGAAGCGATCAACCTGCTCTATCCTTAACAAATCATTTCCTTACCAAAGGGAAGCGTTAAACGGTATGAAGAGTGAGTATTCAGGATGCTGCAAATTAGGCCCAATACTGAGTTAATGACGTGAAAGTTTATTATGATAGAAGCATTGAAATTTTAACTAAATTCTTATTTCTTTAATTTGTTTGTTACTAAAGATATATCTCACGTACCATTTACACCTAATTAGATAGATAAATTAAATTATGATATTGGTTTATTTCGACCGTTGTTGATGGATGATTTTTGGGGAATATCGAGGTGCGGTCATCAATAAATACAACTTTTGAATCGTAACAACAGTTATGATGATATAGCTCTACATTAAACTTCACAAACTTTTTTATAATACCCTGAAGAAGGTAGTAAAAATTACCGTAACGTTGGTATAAAGCAAAAAAGTTATATTTATTGATGACCGCACCTCGATATTCCCCAAAAATCATAAATTAAATTGCTTTATTCGGACAAAAAAAAATATTTACAATTATTTTACAAATAAACTGAAACATACTTTAAACAAAAAACAAAATAACAACTTCTGTACACTAATTAAAAAAATAAAAAAATCAAATAACTAATGCAAATATTGACATGCCTTGAGTTCAAATATAATTATATATTATATTTATATAATAAATAAATGTATGTTATAACATTTTACGTCTTATTTTATAAGTTATAAGTGGGTAAAATGTTATACAGAATAAGAAAGCTTCAATTGTGGAAACCAAGTTTGTGTTGTATAAATATTTCAGACAATATTGCCGATGGGAAGTGTCCCATTGCTAATTTGTCAGCAAGGAAAAAGTAATATCTTAAAATTTAGATTTTTCTAATTTAATTTAATTTATTATTTTGTTTGAAGGTAGTTTTGGTTTCGGTTAGAGCTATTAGTTCGTCAATGTTCTGAAGTGTGTTTTCGTCTTTTAGTTTCTGTTTTATAATGTGTAGTGTCTCTGACAGGGTAGAGGTGTAAAGGAATATGAGGCATTTTGAGAAGGTTAGTTCTGTGTCTTTCAATAAATGGATAATGTATTGTGTATTTTTTTATATGTAAACTTTGGGAACTGTTCTCAGGTTAGGTGCTCTGGGATTCTTGGATAAGTATTTGAGTACTCCATTTTTAGGTACGATAAGGTGGCTGTTTTTAAAGCGGTTTTGATTTGCTGTTGGGCTCGTGTGGTCGAGTTGTCCTTAAGTTGGGTTTGTCTCTTTTTGTTTATCAAGTCGTTTTGTTAACGTAGTCTAAGTGTGTTAAAATAACCTTAGAGTAGCCTTTGCCCGCAAAAGCCCGTTAATATAAGGTTAGTCTTTTTTAGTTTCTGTCTTACGCTATTTGCTGAGCGTAGTTCCTGATTATCTGTTTCGTTCTGTGTCTGCAATTTTTTAGGTCGCTAAGTGTCCTTGCCTATACTTCTTCAACATGTAATAGTAAGTAATGTAAAGCTATTTCTGCGTCGATCGTAAGGTGTTAATTATCTAGGTCTCAAAACCGCGTTTAGGAAAGGAAATAGAATAAGTGAACAAACTGAAACTCTTATGGCATCTTTATGACTTTAAAAACTAGTTTGTTGCATATGAGAGGTCGTTTATATCATTTCTATACATACGCCATACCATTCTATACAGCAATTTCATTGAAGTCAGTGTAGAAATGACATGGTGTATCGAACTGCAAGAATCGTATCCCCAGAATGGCGGAACTGAAAAAAGAAGATTTATTTTGAAAAAAATGTATAAATTATGTAACAGTTAATTGCCAATAAGTCGCAGAATTAGGGCTTTTCTCTTTTGTTAAGGTGCATTGTACAAGAATCGTATATGCTCATTTTTAATTCTGTGATATTTTTACCTGGATACAAAGTTACGTAGGCATCCGAATGCTTTTCTTTGGAGAGGAGTTCGTATCAACTACTGGGTGATTAGTGCCAATATTTTTCTATTATCTCTAAATTCTGTCGTATTTAGGCGAGATTAATAAATTTGGAAATTTTGTATTGGTAATGTTATTAATATTAAAATATAAACGGAAAGATTCACAACTTTCTTTTGACATTGTATAATGTTCATCTATCTTCAACGTTTACATTTTGTCAGTTTATAGGCGCGCATTTCTTTGAAAGCCACCAGGCCGAATAAAATGGACAGTCTCATTTCTCTTCTTACAACACAGTTGAACAATGCGAAGAAGTTTGCGAGTTTAAACTCTTAATGTATCACAAACAGACGCCCTTTCCCAGACACTGGAGAAGTTCTCTAGCCGTTCCGACGTTTACTCACACTTCGCTATCCATTTTACCATTTTGGCTTTTAGTAATTAGGGCAAAATGAAAAATTACTGAAGCTTTATAATTTTGTTGCTTCTAACTTTGTTTATGTAAAAAAAAAAAAAGAAAATATTACTGGCGTGCATAATTTGTTCTGAATACAGTTGAGTGATAGCCAAGCAAATTGATGTAGATCTTACAATCAATAGTTTCTGGCGTACAGTCTAGTTCATTTAAGCACTGTTCAGTTTTACTTTTCTCAGCAGTCTTGTATGACTCGTGGAGCATCTATATTATATACTTCAATTTAAATCCAATGTTTTGCTTTTCTGTGATGGCTAACATTAATTTCATTGTCTGCGAATACTGACACAGAAGGATTCATTAAATAAGAACTCCTAAAAACCATCAAATAACGCGTGCAGCTGTTAAAGTTCTATCACAGTTTTTAAATCATGAAAGGTCTTTCAGGCTGAATGCTTTCATCACAACTCCTGTTTTGTGATTACACCAGATTGCAATCAACTCAATCTTCTCCCAATCAAATTAAACCTTTTTTTTTATACCTAAATTAAACCTTTCATTAAATCTCATTATCATTTTTATTACTCAAAACGAAGCTCTTGAAAGCAAATAAACCTTTTTCCCTTACTCTTTAATAAAAGATATTGATCTAATGTTTAATTTGTTTAAAAAAAAAAATTGTTCGGTGAACCGAGTTAATTGGATTGAAATACAGATTAATATGACTAAATAAAAATTTTCTAATTTGGTTATCAACAATCTCGGCGAACTGGTTTCAAAGAAGGTTAACTTTTTCTGCGCCCATTATCTGAGGAGGAAATTTTTTCATCGGGACGTATCGCTCTGTGACAGCAAAAAATATTTATAGCATTTCTATTTAGTTACTGAGTGAAACATCGTTTGCAACATACGAGGTGTGGCTATTAAATAACGAGACTATTGCTATAAAGCATTTTATTTTAAATTTATACATATTAAATTATTATCACCTTCAATATACACCCCTCCTCTATCCCTACAACGCTCCACGCGAATTTACCTTTGTTCGAAACAGTGCTAGAAGTCTTTCTCTGTGAGCTTCTGCATGACGCGTGCCGCTTTTTCTTTCACAGCTTCAACGGACTGAAATCGTGTTCCTTTTAATGCAGATTTCACTTTGGGGAACAGGTAAAAGTCATATGGGGTCAGGTCAGGCGAATAAGGCGGATGGCCTAAAACTGGGATGTTGAACTTGGCTAGAAACTACTTGACAGACAATGCAGTGTGAGCCGGCGCGTTGCCTTGGTGGAGAAACCATGACTTGTTCTTCCACAAATCGGGTCGTTTTTTTCCTTACTCTTTCACGGAGTTAAGCAAGTACATACCTCACGGTAGTAATTTTGTTTAATTATAATCGATATTTTCATTCGTTTTGGACGTGGACGTCTTCTCGGCCATCTTGGAACCGCTTGAACCACTCAAAAACTCGCGCAAGTGATAAACATTCATTGCCTAAAACGTTTTTTAATAACAGATAAGTTGCAGTATCGGTTTTACCCAGTTTCATGTGAAATTTCAAGACAATTCGTTGCACTACTACATGTGTAGCATAATGTTTTCGGCAAAACGAAACTAACTCCTCTTACACAAACGACAGTTCCGGTCAGACAGATTTCTCTACAAACACGTGAGACGCTGCAATCGAAAGAGAAGGCTTTGCGCTGCACAGCTATAGGTCGTTAAGATTTGGCGCATGCATTGTTCTTCTGTAGCAGCATCAGTCTCGTTATATAATAGCCACACCTCGTTTGTAGACCAGGCTTGTGCAACCTTTTTGACCCAAAGAATTAGATGTAATTTTTTTAAAAATTTTTACAGACCTCCAACATTTATATAATCGCCACCGACCCCTATCCATCTTATTAAAAATTAATTTTTCGTTTCTCTGTAATATAAACATATATTAAAGTAAAATTTATTGTGATTTTTGGAAGTGGTATTCTAGAAAATACGAGGGGGTACCCAAAAAAAACCGGAATCATTTTTTAAAAGCTATTTATTTACAAATTTTTTACAGAACAACCTTATCCCCTTCAAAATACTCTCCATTACAACTAATACATTTGTCCCACCGGTGCTTCCACTGTTCGAAACATTTTTTGTAGTCATCTTTAGAAATGGCTGACAGCTCCTTCTTCGTTTTTTTCTTGACCTCTTCAATGTTGTCAAATCGGTGACCTTTCATGCCCTTTTTCATGCGTGGAAATAAGAAAAAGTCGCACGGAGCCAGGTCAGGCGAGTAAGGTGCGTGGGGCAGCGGAACCATGCCATTTTTTAGCCAAAAACTGTGTAACAGAGATGGCTGTGTGTGCAGGTGCATTGTCGTGGTGGAAGAACCAGTCTCCTGTTTGCCACAAATCGGTCTTTTTTGGCGAACACTGTTGCGCAATCTTTTCAAAACTTCCAAATACAAGGTTTGATTGACGGTCTGACCTGGGGGGACAAACTCTGAATGGACTACGCCTTTGGCATCAAAAAAGCAAATCAGCATTGTTTTGATGTTTGACTTGACTTGACGACATTTTTTTGGTCGGGGTGAAGATGACGTCTTCCATTGGCTCGACTGTTGCTTTGTTTCTGGGTCATAACCATAGCACCATGACTCATCACCAGTAAATGACCTTTGACAGAAAGTCTGGATCAGTTTCAAGCTGTTGTTTCAAAGCACGACATGTTTCAACTCGATATTCTTTTTGATTGTCAGTCAGAACTCGAGGAACAAACTTGGCAGCAACCCTTTTCATCCCCAAATCTTCCGTTAAAATTCGCTGAACCGAGCTCCAAGATAACCCACTACTCTCTGACAGTTGATCAATTGTCTGTCGACGGTCTGTGAACACCAGCTCTCGAATTTTTTCAACATTTTCGTCGATTCGGGCAGTTGATGGACGTCCAGAACGAGGTTTGTCATCAATCAACATGTCGCCATTTTTAAACCGAGTAAACCACTCGTATACTTGAGTTTTTCCCATAGCGTCATCTTTGTAAGCTGATTTCAACATTAAAACACTTTCAGCAGCATTTTTGCCGAGTACAAAACAAAATTTCAGAGCTGCACGTTGTTCACTTAAACTTGCCATCATAAAAAACGAAAAAAGAACAAAACAGCGCTGGTAAAAACAATCACTGCAGATGAACAGAACAAGCCAGGCAGACAACACAGGCAGGACTAAACTGGCAAGGAATTGCGCTATACACGTCTAGCGGCAGAAATGCGTACTACATAAGCTCCATGCGCGGCAACGCAATTCCGGTTATTTTTGGGTACCCCCTCGTACATATTTCCACGGCGATTAATATTAATGAATGTAGTTCACCATTGAGCCGACCCTACCTGTCGCTTTATTCTTTGGATAAATGTTTGGATTAAGAAATTTCCGCCAAGAAATGTTGCCCTTTTTGCTATCGGTTGTAAAAAAAAAAAGTGGTAATTTGAGGTTTCCAAGATTTTTTCGGTACTCTTGACAGAATCCACCATTTTTATTCATTAATTTTTTTTAATGTTTTCAAATTAGAAAGCAGATTCATTTTTATTTCTCTGAGCACTTTACGTGAAAAAATAAACACTCAAATTTCGTCCGTAAAGAAAGAACACAAATGGTTTAACTAACAGAAACCGCGGTGACTGTGGGCCGTTCGACATATTCTATTTTACATATATTATTCTAAAACATATATTCGTTAATAACTAAAAAGAAATTCAATTATCAGTTATTATCAGCGGCCTAAGATGGGAATTTTTATTTGGAGTTGCGAGATGGCACTGTGATTTCATGTGAAGGAATACATAACATACATGGTACTAAATCAAATAGCCCAAAAGATGCAAATTGTATAAGCTGTAGCAAAATGCATTATTATATTCCATTTTTAGGAAATCCATAATTTTAATTACTGCTTTTTAATAATTCTTTCTAAATGGTTGTGTTTATTAAATCCGATATACTTTTTTTCCAAATAAATGATATCAGGAGAATTCGTGCATTAAAAGAGAAAAAATGAAGGAACTATTTCAAGAGAGCACATTTGTATGTAGAATAAAGTTGCGATGGTCCCAGAGTCCTGGAGGTGACCAGCTGGTCTACCTAGCACTGTTCTTCAAGTTTACTCTACTGCGAAACTTATGTCCATTCTCTTTTCTCCAAGCTCCTACTTTATCTCTTCTTCTTCTTCTTCTTCTTCTTCTATATACATATATAGTCTTGCAACATTTTACATTGTCTTTCTTTAGTCTTCTCTCACTACTTCGCCTCTCTCCTATTCTTTCATCCTCTCAGCAACTCTTTCGTCCACCATTTTATTTTTTTATTTTTTCCTTCAAATCTACATTCATTTTTTTCTATACTTTTTCACGCTAACTTTACAATTTCAACTTTTAATGACCTTTACGGACTGCCTGTTTGCCAACTCGATGTTAATAAACTAGGTCTAACACTTGCCTCATTTTATTTTTCCTCTCTCTCTCAAGACAACTCCACTATTCTTTCATCTGTTTTAATGAATGAGTACTCCAAACAAACTTTTGTTTTTCTTGCTATTTTTAACTCTTTTTTTTCCTACTTTGACATAGCAAATAAATTTAGGATGGTTCGCATTTAAGTACCGGTGAGATTGTTGAAATAATTAATTACAGCAATAGAGTTTCATCTTGTATTTATTTCTTTTTCATTATTTATTTGACAGCATTTGCTCAACTAGATGCTACACTAGCGCAAAGTGAAAAGTTCTCAACCTATTACAGAGATGGCTTTACTAAATATGAAAATTTGTTTTAATCATTTTGCTACTCAGATTACAACCAAAAGTTTCGCCAAATTTAAAGCAAACATAACATATATTTGTAAGATATTCTCTGTGATTCTACAAATATTTTGAGGGTACCTAAATACCAATGTTGTTAATGGGCCCAACTTAAACCACAAGTTTTAATCTACAATTACTTGTATTTCAATTGGTATTTATGGATTCAACGTTGTGCTCAATTAAGCTGCGTAACATCCACTGCCTCCACCTCCTTATTTTTGAGAGAAAGATCTTAAGAAGAATATTTGGACCAATTCGGGATGGCCCGATTTGGCAAAAACGCATTGACACGGAAATCTACTCTCTGTATAAAGAACCGGACATCAGTAAAATGATAAGGATAGGCAGACTAAGATGGGCGCCGGACATGTGGCTAGAATGTGTGATGATGACGTGCCGAAGAGGCTTATGCAAATGATAGTACACGGCGGTAGGAAAAGAGGCAGGCCAAAGCTACGTTGGCTGGACGGAGTTGCTGGGCGTACGTGACTGGAAAGTGGCTGCCCAAAATAGGGAAAACTGGCGGAAGCATTTGACGGAGGCCAAGGTTCGCTAGACGGACTGTCGCGCCAAATAAGAAGAAGAAGAGAGAACATCCACTGCCTCCATAGTCTTCATTCCAAAATATGCTGATTTCTTTTTCTCTGACTACATTTTACTGATTTAGCTATCCTGCTAGTATAAATTTAAACAAAAATTAAGCAGATATCACTGAACACATTGGCAGACTGTGAATGCACTGAGTCGACCTGAGGATTTGGGTTTTGGTTCTCCTGAACTCTGCATCTTTACTATGGTGTAATATTTCAGATTTATACTGTAGGTGTTAGGGTGGGAAACCCTCCTCTTCTTAAAGAAACGAATCCCAGAAGAACTAGCTAGCAATAATTATGGATAAAGTGTTCTTGAGTATATCCTTAAAAAATGAAAGTGGATAAATATCTTTAAAAAAAAAAAATTAAGCCTTATTTCGGTTCTTAAACAAAAATTCATTAGACCCACCAGGTAACTACCACAAAAATGTTGAAGAAAGGCACTTAGTTTCCATTAATTACAAAACACTATTATTTGTATGTGTTCTGTAGATTAGTAGTAAGGAGATTTATCCGTATTAATGAAATTAAAATCCATTAATAACATTTAAATGCAGGTAGAAGTTAGCACAGGTTGCTGTAAATATTGCTGTAGGAGATAATACGCTTCAAAGTGGGGAAGCAACGTAAAGCCCTCGTTTAATCTTGCGGATTAAGTGGAAGCTCACGTTCGAGAATCACTTGGTCCGTGTTCTGCTCTCCTCAACAGCAGACACTGGTAGAACACTTCGTTGTACATTACTGTCCTCATGTTTTACATACTAATATTTCACTTTTATTTTTTGTTGTTGTTTTGTTTCGTGGCCATTCGTACCAGAAGTTTTCTCATTGGACTGCTGACCATTGGCCACGATACCTTCATTACAAACAATAATCTACATAACCGGAAGTGGGTTTCTGAATTACTTCGAAGAAAATAAAAAAAACTGAAGGTACCCAGACAAGACTCGAACCTATCACCTCTGCGTTCATAACCAAGTGCTCTACCACTCAGTTAATCCCTTCCCCCTTTGAGTAAATTACTCGCAATATTTTTATCACAATGTTCTTTTTCCAAGTAGCATTCACTAAAAGGCCATAGGATAAGAATTACCTGAATATTTTTATTTTGTGACATTGTAGAAGTTGTTTAGCTATTTATTTTGGTTTCTAGTCAAAGTCTGTTAACAATATTGAACATTAGGAACAAAGAATATTGCCAACTTCAGACATATTTTTTTATCATTTCTTGTCAAGCCTTCAACCTAGCGACTAGGTCACCTTCAAGGCTTATGCTTATTAACAATTATATTTTTTACGTTGTTACTTCTAATGTTTTGTAGGTCTTACATCTTAAATGTTTAAGTACTCTGTTTAGGTATAAACGGCTTCTACAATTTTACTTGACTTAATGTAGTGATGTAGATTACACATTATTATAAGTAAATCATCACATTATAAACAAACATGGAACAAGGACAAATCTTTTCACAAATTCTAATTTAGAATTAACTAATATATAACAATTAAAGTTTTATCTGATTGAATTGTCTTTTAATAAGGGAGTATTAAAAATAAATCCACCAACATACGAGGTGTGGCTATTAAATGACGAGACTGATGCTGCTACAGAAGAACTATGCATGCGCTAAATCCTAACGACCGATAGCTGTGCAGCATAAAGCCTTCTCTTTCGATTGCAGCATCTCACGTGTTTGTAGAGAAATCAGTCTGACCAGAACCGTCGTTTTTGCAAGAGGGGTTAGTTTCGTTTTGCCGAAAACATTGTACAACACATGTAGTAGAGCAACGAATTGTCGTGAAATTTCACATGAAACTGAGTAAAACAGCTACTGAAACTTATCTGTTATTAAAAAACGTTTTAGGCAATGAATGTTTATCACGTGCGCGAGTTTTTGAGTGGTTCAAGCGGTTCCAAGATGGCCGAGAAGACGTTGGAGATGATAACCGCCCGGGACGCCCTTCCACGTCCAAAAATGGATGAAAATATCCATTATAATTAATCAACATTATTACCGTGAGTTGCTTGCTCAACTCCGTGAAAGTGTAAGAAAAAACGACCCGATTTGTGGAAGAACAAGTCATGGGTTCTCCACCATGACAACGCGCCGGCTCACACTGCATTGTCTGTCAACACGTTTCTAGCCAAGTACAGCATCCCAGTATTAGGCCATCCACCTTATTCGTCTGACCTGGCCCCATGTGACTTTTATCTGTTCCCTAAAGTCAAATCTGCATTAAAAGGAACACGAATTCAGTCTGTTGAAGCTGTGAAAGAAAAAGCGGTACGCGTCATGCAGGAGCTCACAGAAAAAGTCTTCCTGCACTGTTTCGAATAATGATAAATTCGCTTGGAGCGTTGTAGGGATAGGGAAGGGGTGTATATTGAAGGTGATAATAACTAAATATGTGTAAATTTAAAATAAAATGTTTTACAGCAATAGTCTCGTTATTTAATAGCCACACCTCGTACTTATGACTATGCCAGTTACAATAATGCGTTGTTAAGGTACAGCTAAATAAAATATTCCCACTTTGTCGAGGTCCATGTATACAAGCATATTGTAAAATCGAACATGTTGCTAAAGTGTACATGGTTTTTTGTGAGGTTGTTTTACAATATTCGGTATATGCCACAGGTATGAATATAGAGATGACCTAACTAAAATTTTAACCACTACATACATAGTCATTCTATCTTGTAAATAGATTTTAAGTTCGTCTTACTCTATTAATAAGAGAGGTTATCGTAATCGTGCTGAGTTTAGATTTGGAAATTCCACTGGAAAGTTTGATGTCATCCGCATTGATAGTACGAAAATTGATTTTTGAAAATTGATTGATTGTATAATTGTGTGTGTGTGTGCGTCTATAGTTATAACTCAGAAACGAAAAGTCACAGAAAAATTGATATCTCACATTTCGCGTAGCTACCACTAGAAGATGCTACCATCAAGATTTGGTAATTCTATTTAAATAATTGGTAAATTTGACAACCATACATAGGTAATGCCAGGTGGAAGAGCTCTTTTTTTTGTATCTTTTAATTTTTATATAATTTTCAATTGCCTGGGTTCAGGTGTGAAGAGAAGTCCAAGTAGTTATAAATTAGCCAACTCAGTGGTAAAGCGTCTATTTTTAACGTATGCAAGAAAGAAATAATTACATAATATACAAGTAAAATATGTATAGGGTAATATTTACAAGCAGTATATATTCATGGCAATGTAAATACAGCAAGAAGGCATAAATAGAGAATTATAAAACAAAGCTAGCAAAAAACACAGCACAGATTCTAGCACAGGTTGTAATATAATACCGCTACTAAGTACTAAGCAATGATGCACTGTACCCAATTGAACGGCCGCTTGGCTTTACAAATAAATTAGTTAATTAAATAAAATATGATAAGTTCGTTGTAATAACCTCAAAAAGCTGAAGTAGACAAGAAATGCTAACTTTTAGAAACCGTAAACTCAAACTTTACTAATATAACTTGAAACTTAGAAAACCACAACACTTCTGGAAATTCATAAATGCCCTCTTTGGAACTGATCCACAAAAGGTTCCATTATACCCTAGAATGTTTTAAACTATCCAGAAAATTCGATAAATGTTTGATCAGATATAGCCACATCTAGTAGAGTATTTTCTTCCAATCTTGAAATGTTAAAATTGTCCTAAAAGTTATTTTAAACTTACACGACTTCCTGTGACGTGCCAGATTCTCTTAAATGCTTTCTCCTTTGTGTTTGCAAATAGTTCACCATGAGTTACCTCTGCAGAAAGCAAAACCTGTGAGATTTTTTTGTCTTGTGAGAGACTTGTGTAATAATCCTTTTTAGTAATGGTTCTAGTAGTTAATAGAAACCTTTTTGTTTGGCTAAGATTGCTCAAAGGTTCGTCAAGAACTCTAAAAATGTGGTAGTTCACTTCCTTCTAAGGGAAATATGCCTCCTTTTAAAACCTCAGGAGCCATTTTCTGGATTTAAAAATAAAATAAATAAGTTTTACTACAGTTCTAAGGTTTATCTTAGTTAGAACCTTGGAATGATTGATATTTACCTCATAATGTTGGTTATTATGGCAGTGGGTAACGCAGGTGGAAGCAAAACGCGGCCCATAGAAGCAACAAAACAGACCCGCCGCAATAACTCGAAACATACTGTTTCAAGCCCAACGTCCCAACTTAAACAACGATAAAATTTCGATAAAAGTCGATCAATCGGAAATAATATACTACGTTCGATATTTCAGTTTTTAGGGATTTCCTGGGGGAAAAAACTATGATTTTCTCTAAGCTTGGTCCACTTATTGCGCTCATGTAGTTCGATAACTTTTGTTAGAAACATTTTCTCAGGAAAATTCGATTAGGGGCCCAGTTTGGGTCCTGACATCTAGGCACTGCAGCCAACCTTATTACGCCGTTGTATAGACTTAAGTATCTAGCTAGTTAAGTTCGTTTAGAGTGGTTATAAGTAAGTAAAAACTTTCTTGTTACTGCTAGATTTTCTAAAGAAGGAAAATAAGAACTTTAAATTCTACGCTGCAAACTTAAGGTGTCAGTCTTGTAAATTGAATAGAAAAAGCAAACTTTCTGCTGTTCTTGAGGTCTTTTGTAAGGAGGTGGATGGTTCCAATGCAAGGCCATGACTTTGGGGAAGACCATTAAATATTCTACCTTCGGTTAATAATTTCTATAAATATTTATCCATTTTTAAAAAAAATTTACTTAATTAACGAATTGTAACTTGCTGCTGATCTTGAGGGCCGTACTTAATTTTTTTTATCACGAAATATATCAAGAACTACTCAGAATTTTCTTAGTAACAATAATAAAGCCTTTTATTTTAGAAAAACAACAACAATTTTTAAATTTCATTCTTTAAACATGATAAATGAATGAAAGACTGGGGTCCAAAAGACCATACGTGGGATTGTTGCCTACAATAATACAGTTAATCATCTCAAAAAATTGCTTTAATTTAGGTAATTAAAATTTAAAAATCACAAATATATTACCGAATATATTGTATATACAGGTTACAGGATGACCAGAGTTACAAGCTCCACCCACTTTTTTTTTAACGGCGGGAAATTTCGAAATAATAAAAAACACGTATTTACTCATTTTTAGTCTAGTTTATTTTTAGTGATTGACCCATTTTTTTAAACCCCTGTATCTCGAGATGCAGCACCCAACTTTTGTTTTTCAAATGGAACGTTATATTTTTTGTTGCATATTTTTTAGTATTTGAGCTCCTAAAAAGACAAAAAAAATTTTTTTGAAATCGGTTAGGTTTATCAAAAGTTATGGTAATTTAAAATATGAAAAACAAATTTCAGTTTACTGTCAAAATTACGTTATTTTTTTTTAAAGAATCTGTTCAAACTGGGCACAATCAACGGATAGGCAAGCCAAAACTCTGGACTCCCACGCTTTGCTTGTAGCAGCACTTATGGTGGCGAAGTCAAGATTAAGGCAGGCTAGAGTTATTCGACTTTTCAGATCATCGACTGAAGTCACGGGATTAAGTTTACTGTACACTTTATTTTTTAGGTATCCCCACAAAAAAATAGTCCATTAGGCTTAAGTCCGGAGATCGAGGCGGCCATTGGATGGGTCAATGAGTCCCTAAGCCCTTTTCATGAAAATTTCTGTCAAGGTAACCTCGAACCACTCTCGCATATATGCCGGGCAACCATCTTGTTGAAAATACATATCTAGCCGACGTTGTAGATGAACATCTTCAAGCAGAACTGGCAAAATGTCTCTTAAAAAAAAAGTTAGATACCTTTCACCAGTTAAGTTCTCTCTGTAGAAATATGGGCCGATTAGTTGATTTCTTATAACTCCACACCAAACGTTTTTAGAAAAGACAACCTGAACGTCGAATAACTCTAGCCTGCCTAGATCTTGACTTCGCCACCGCAAGTGCTTCTACAAGCAAAGCGTGGGAGTCCAGAGTTTTGGCTTGCCTATCCGTTGATTGTGCCCAGTTTGAACAGATTCTTTAAAAAAAATAACGTAATTTGACAGTAAACTGAAATTTGTTTTTCATATTTTAAATTACCATAACTTTTGAAAAACCTAACCGATTTCAAAATTTTTTTTTTGTTTTTTTTAGGAGCTCAAATTCTATGAAAATATGCAAGAATAAATATAACGTTCCATTTGAAAAACAAATTTGGATGCTGTATTTCGAGATACAGACGTTTAAAAAAATTGGTCAATCACTGAAAATAAACTAGACTAAAAATGATTAAATACGTGTTTTTTATTTTTTCGAAATTTTCCGCCGTTTTAAAAAAAAGTGGGTGGAGCATATAACTCTGGTCTCCCTGTATATTCTGAATGATACCATTATTTATTGGAATTTGATTGAATTAGGTAATTATGACGGAAATTCCAAGCGTATTTAAAAAAATTTATAATTGGTTTCCATTTACGATAACCATTTAGATATGTTATTAGCTGCTCTTTTGTGAGACTCTCCCTTTTCAAAAAAGCGAATGCGAAACTCTGTAAGTGCCGGACACTTAGCGAGAAAATGGAATTTTCTCAGTATTCAGTATGAAATTCAGATTTTCTAATAAACAAATTATGTATTGAATTTTTCTGCTGTTTAACAGTAATGAATGCCCATAATCTAGAAACAAAAAAGTAGAAAAAACACAGGTCAAAAAAGTGTTTTCAAGTAAATGAACCCACACAGAAATGATTATTAAACATAGCCAAAACGAAGTTATAGGCTGCATGGACGACAATGCTCCTATGTACGGTTATTAAACTTTGATTTCGCCCGTTTAATTTTTTTTTTGTAACTATTCTGCCAAAGTTTGAAATAAGTGCAAAATATTTTAGAATAACATTTAAAGTAACCCAAACTAAAACAACTTTACAATACCCAAAAGAATGATTCACCTCCTGAATGCTGCAATTGTTTTGAGATTTAACCTACTTTAAAAAGAGATGCACATTAAGCGATATTAATGCTCAGCAAGAGTTTCACTTTATTCAATATGTTAATGCAACATAAAAGTTTAAACGACATAATGTTAGTTTTATACGATGGTTGTATAGTAGAAACGAAAGCCATCAAGATAGTTGGTGGATATAATATAATGGCAGCAAAAAAAGCCACAGATCTTTACTCGTTGAATAAAACTGTTTGAATAGATGCGCTGTTTGTTGAGTTTGTTTCCATTGATGCGCGCTACTTACATAAATCTCTTTAACAAAAACTTACAGTTTAAAATGTTAAGTATAAGGGTTGATTAAACGCCAAAAGGTACACAAATCAGCTAGTACCCAACATTTCATTGATATTATTTTAAGTAATTTTAATACATTAATTTTCATTAATATTTTTTTGAATTTATTAGATGTTTCACAGACCCTTATGCTGGCCATTTTAATCTACAAAATATTTGTTCAAGTAGAACACCATTTAACTTAGAATGACTGTAATAAGATAAATAAGATATGCATATTTTTATGACAGCTAACATAATTATTCCAGTATTTTACTATAAGTAAAATTAGAGGGACTACATTAAATTACAATTGAGAAATGAATAATTATTGTTGAATAATTTACTTGATATTACCTACGCGTTATTTGTGCTCACAAATACTTCGGAAAGACGAATTCTAGACTGAAATATTGTTTTAAATCCGTGATTCAAATTTAAATAGTAGCCGACTCTGCCTTTGTCTTTTTTTACTTTAACGTGCATGTACATACATACGATATATGTGACTATTCAGAATAAAGAGCATAATAAAGATAAATCAGAAGAATAATTTGGAATAAAGCTAAAATAAAGTACCTATTTAATTACGAAAATATAATATACATTTTATCATAATTATAACAAAAAAATAAAATATTATGAATGAACGAAGGGAAGGGATTAGCTATGCGGTTAGCATATTGGATTCCCACGTGGAGGTTCCGGATTCGAATCCAGCTGCTGACCCTTAGATTTTCTCTTTCTAAGAGCTTCTTACAGCTCACTGTCCGGGTGATGGACAGAGTTGTCTGTAACGAGAGAACACTGTCCGGAGGCCGGCAGTGCACTGAAAAAAGCTCCGGGCGCCAATAACCTTGATGTTGACGCGACTTAAATCATAAAAGAAAAGAAAAAGAAAATGAATGAACTGGCCAGCATAAGGGTCTGTGAAACATCTAATAAATTCAAAAAAATATTAATGAAAATTAATGTAGTAAAATTACTTAAAATAATATCAATGAAATGTTGGGTACTAGCTGATTTGTGTACCTTTTGGCGTTTAATCAACCCTTATACTTAACATTTTAAACTGTAAGTTTTTGTTAAAGAGATTTTTGTACCTTTTGGATAGATTTTCTTTTTTGTATGTTTTGCAAAGTTACATATCTGCTTTTCAGATTTTATTAAAATTGGGAATAATAAATTTAATTTTATCATTATAACCTGAAAAGGTGTTAAGTCGGAGTTACTACCACTGGACAGATCTTTTTAAAGAATGATTATATTTGCGGTCCCCAAACCATCCTCAATAACAATTTTTTTGAGAAAGCGTTTTGAATAAAATAGGAAGGTAATTTGTACGTAAATAGCAAAATTAAACTGCGATTTCAGTACTTCCCTTTAAGAGGAGTAAGAAAAATAAACTGCGATTACAGTACTTCTCCCTAAAAGGCAAAGAGGCAAAGATTTTGAATCGAACTACAATTCATTGATGAAAATCGGTTCACTCATTGAAAATTTTAACGATTGCAATACTTCCTCTTAGTAGGTGTAAGAGCATGATGGCACTTCACAGCCACGTAGAGGAGCTTTAACCACTTCTTCTTACTAAATTTTATCAAAATCGGACTAACCGTTATAGAAATATTGGTAATAATAGTTTTAGAAAGGGCCTTACTTGGGTGGGGCAAACTCCCCTCCTTATGAGGCACAGCGTCGAGACTTTTAAAGTGCAAATCTGTACAAAATTTCGATTCGAATGACACTTTATTCATGAAAATCGGTTTACGTTTCGATAATTTGAAACGATTGCTATACTTCCCCTTAACAAGTGTAAGAGCAGATCGTCGCTTTAATGTTAGGTAGGGGAGCCCAAACCCTGTCATCCTACCAAATTTTATCAAAATCGGGCTAAGATTTACAGAGTAATTAATGATAATAATTTTGGAGGGGGCCTTACATAAAAGGGGCTAACTCCTCTCCCATTCCATGTACAGCGTCGCGACCCCCAAAAGGCACATCTACATAAAATTCCGAATCGAATGACATCTCATTCATGAAAATCGGTTCACGCGTTTAGGCGCTACGTTGTTTACAAAAAAGGTAACAACAACAAGAAGAACAAGAAGAACAAGAACAAGAACATTTTTTGAAAATGCCGTTTTTGCTCATTTTGAGCATCTTTTTTCTCATTATCTATCAAATCTAGCTTGTTGCAAAAAAATTACAGTCATAAAGGAGGATTTGCCCTATATTTTAAAGAAAATTTGGGAATTTTATCTTTTATAGAAAAAGAGAAAAAAATTGTCAAAGTTGGGTGTTTTTAAACCTAACGCTTTTTCGTGCAGTTTTTGATGATCAACCCTTATACAACTGTCCTACCGGACAGTTTTAATACACAAACTTGCCCCTCGCATTTAGTTTGATTTATGAATGTTTCATACCGAGCCCACTAGGATGTACGTCTCGTATTGCTTTGGTTTTTTAAACTTGTTTCCAGTTGTCTGTTCACTTCTATTCGCATCCGATACAAACTAATCTGGTGGTGCACACTCACACGACCTTCTCTCGCTACTATTCTCCATGCTCTAACTCACAAAAACCTAGGATGTGGGCGCGCCCAAAATCATAAAATAAAATATTCGGCATACTAGTACATTTATGACTTCTATATTATGCGTACTAGTACATCCATGAGGTGATGCTGCTACAGAAGAACTATGCATGCGCCAAATCCTAACGACCGACGATAGCTGTGCAGCATAAAGCCTTCTCTTTCGATTGCAGCGTCTCACGTGTTTGTAGAGAAATCTGTCAGACCGGCACCGTCGTTTGTGTAAGAGGTGTAACTTTCGTTTTGCCGAAAACATGATAGTACACATGTAGTAGAACAAAGAATTGTCGTGAAATTTCAAATGAAACAGGGTAAAACCGCTACTGAAACTTAACTTTTAATAAAAGAAGTTTATGGCGCAAGTTTTTGAGTGGTTCAAGCAATTCCAAGATGGCCGAGAAGACGTCGGAGATGATGATCGCCCGGGTCGCCCTTCCACGTCCAAAACATATGAAAATATCTATTATAATTAATCAACATTACTACCGTGAGGTGCTTGCTCAACTCCGTGAAAGAGTTGGGGAAGAACAAGTCATGGGTTCTCCATCAAGACAACGCGCCGGCTCACACTGCATTGTCTGTCAAGTCGTTTCTAGTCAAGAATAACATCCCAGTTTTAGGCCATCCGCCTTATTCGCCTGACCTGGCCCCATGTGACTTTTATCTGTTCCCTAAAGTCAAATCTGCAATAAAAGGAACACGATTTCGGTCCGTTGGAGCTGTGAAAGAGAAAGCGGCACGCGTCAAGCAGGAGCTCACAGAAAAGGACTTCCAGCACTGTTTCGAACAATGGTAAATCCGCATGGAGCGTTGTAGGGATAGGGGAGTGGTGTATATTGAAGGTGATAATAACTATGTATAAATTTAAAATAAAATGTTTTACAGCAATAGTCTCGTTATTTAATAGCCACACCTCGTATAACTTTTATTAAGTCTGTTTGTTTTAAGGCATTCTGAACAGAAAAGCATTGATTGTGAATTAATATTTGAAGTTACAAAAAATGTAAGCAAGAGAGAGTTGGGTGAGTTCACAACTCCAATTCTACACCGCTCAACTCCTATGTTGGAATAGTCGAGCGATTTTTCGTTTCTGAGTTAAGCTGACCACAGGCTTTTCACTCTCTTGAAACGAATCTTCCGAGTAAAAACTCCTAATCTAAATTTCGACACGATCGCAATGCTTTCCTTAACCTTTTACTTAAGGTTAGCTGTGAGAGCAAATAAAAATAGCTAGATATTATCTTCCTTCCTGAGAGCATCTTTGTCGCTCCTTAAAAATTTTCATGCGTTATTCATCAGGAAAAAAAAAATTGAAAGCAAAGGTATAATTTTTACCAGTCTGCCACCTTTTTAAGTCCCTTTAGCTAACTAGTCTAATTAACTTGTAGATTGTAATAGGAGTTTGGTTTATTTGAACATTCGGTATGTTATTTGTTTGCTCGTTTAATGAATGCTTGACCTGATGAAGCTGATTGCATTATGGATGAAACATTGATTTCAACAAAATGAACTGTACCTACCAGAATTCTAGCAAAATTCAACCAAATATTCTACGGCAATTAAAAGTGTATTTGCTTATGGGTTCCTTTTTTCGTTTTATTTTCATCAGCTATTTTCAATTATTCATGAAGTTGCAATTTATAATTTAAATAATAATTTTTGTAGTATGTTTTTTAAAAGCTGCTTTTCTGTAACAACCCACTCAGTAACTATTTTTGCAAATGTTCAAGAATGTTGCAGGTGATACGTTTATGTAATAACAGTTGGAGAAATTATCCAGTGAATCAAAAAGTGTAGATTATCGTTTCGTTCCTTAGATAAAGCTGCTGCATTCGCTGAATACGAGGTCTGGCTATTAAATATCGAGAATGCGCGCGCAGAATGCGTGCTAGAGGGTTAGGGTGGGAAACGCATGCTGCGTTGGATAGCTGGAAGTGTCTACTATTCCAGTATGAAAACACGTTTTTGTCCCTATAGTGTTATTTTTTACTATAGAGGTTAAAAACGAACGTGTTTTTTTCTCGTGCCGATAACAATGTGTGATGAAAAACACGAGCAACGGATCAATGTGAAATTTCGCGTTAAATTAAAAAAAACTCCGACTGAGTGCTATAAGTTGTTGAAAGAGGCCTATGGTAAGAATTCTCTATCTAGTTCGCGTGTTTTCGAATGGTATAAACGGTTTTCTGAAGGCTGAGAGAGCACCAAAGATGACCAACGTCCAGGTCGACCTGTCTCTGTTTCAACTCCTCAAACAGTGACAAAAATCAATGAAATTGTGCGCGGAGATCGTCGTATGAGCATTCGGATGAATGCTGAGACTGTAAACGGCAACATTGGCAACACTGCGAGAGCGAGTTCGTAAGAAACGGCCGGAATTGTGGGAAAACAAGTCGTGGATCTTGCACCAGGACAACGCACCTGCCCATAACGCGCTGTCTGTGAAGCGTTATTTAGCTGCTAGAGGCACTCCAGTGCTCGAACACGCGCCATACTCGCCTGATTTAGCACCCTGTGACTTTTTCCTGGTCCGGTTCGAGTCGAAACCCGGTTCGAGTCGATGGAAGAGTTGAAGCGAAAATCGGCGGAGCTCCTAAATACTCTTACAAAAGAAGACTTCCAGCATTGCTTTAACCAATCGAAAAAACGATGGAACGGTGTGTGGCGTAAGATCTGTACAAACTGAGTAATTTCGTCACGCAAGCCTTTAAGAAGCTACTTAAATGTACCAACCTGTCAAAAAGGGGGTACAGTGAGGATGTTTAGTTGTGATGTTCTTTGTGCTGGATTTATTCGTTTAAGTTGAAGTAGCTTAAATGTTTGAAGTATCGACATGATGATAGCCAAACCTGTGATGAAACAATAGTAATCATTATTTTTCAATTTTAAGTACGTCAGCATCTTACGTCATTAGCACTCTGAGCTTTTTTCAGTGCATGGTGATCTCTGGACAGTATTTTCTCGATGCTGAAACAACTTCTATCACCAATTATTTATAAATCTGTGTATTAATTAATTTTTGAGTAAGATTATTAGTTTATGAGTAGAAACACAGAAGTTCGAAGGTTAGGCATCACAGTTTCTTTTTTTTAATAGGGACTTTTGAAAAAAATTACAACTCTACTAAGTGGCCAAATCTTGAAATACAAGCAAGGTTCGCAGAAAAGTAGAAGCCGCTAATCACCCAAATCTACAGTAATATTCCTCCTGCAAGGCAGGGCAGCCAATAGTTCAATTGTAGGCTCCTTCAAACGCCTTCTTACTTTGGCCAGTAATCTCTCACCAAATTCTTTGACTAGGTAAAAGGAAAGGATTTGACAGGTTGATCTAATAGTGGGTGTGTTTTATAGCCTCTGGGTCGCAATGGTGCAGAATTTCTGGCCATCTTCATAGCATTCCTTTTCGGATTTTACTGATTAATTTGGCTAAAATATCAGAATTTTCTGTCAGTATTTCCCATGAACCAAACTTTTCAGGTTATAAGGGCTTGCGTAACAAAAATTAAAGATTAAGTCTGGCGCTTAGGAGTGGCCAAAGAAATGTCTTTAAGCACTTAGAAGTAATAAGAATATCAATTCCGCGCTTTTCATTAATTATAGTCAATAAAAGAAGATAACAAGAAGCAGATCTAAGTCACTTTTCAATACAATTACACTTTAGTTTGATTAATGTGACTAGAAATGGTGATTTCTTATCGTTCTTCAAAATGTGCAATTTCTTAGATAAGTTATTGATTTAAAGGGTGGCACTGACAGCCAATGGTCTGAATGTGTGTTTCGATATGCGGTGTTCGGAGGGAGAATAAAAGAGATTGCTGAGACAAGGAGGGTTGAGGAGGGCAGGAAAAGAGATACTATACATGCCCTTTAAGCCTTCAATCATTCGTCCGAGACGTGCACACAAATACCTTCATTTCGGCGGCCATTCAACTCGCCCACTTCCTTTACATTCCACGCACACACTTCCGTTTAGTAAATGTGATCTGTGCTCAGCACATTGCAGACAAACTCTAAGCCAATTCTTCAAAACTACGCCATTATCTAGACGGAAGAGAGGAAGCGTAGATCAAGTAATGGTCCACAGATTTAGAGGTCTGAGGGTTTTGAGCCGCACGGGATATTAACAACTACGATATAATAAAGTAACAATTAGGAAAACTTTAAAATCTACTATCTAATTAGCCCACTAAATGATATAAATTTCCCGTAGTTCCATTTGCAGTTTATAAAAGAGGGATGGACATGCTCTGAGGGCCATCGAGACCCTTGGCTTCTCTCACAACACCAGAGCATATTACATGAACCGAGGCCCCGAACATCTATCATATTTAAATGTAAAGGAGAGAAAACTCTTTACTTGAGGCATTTTGCGTTTCGTTTATAAAAAACTTAATTTGTTATTCTACCGAAATTTTTTTAGGTTTGCAATTTGCAGTTTGTTGTGCTTGAAGAGATATTAAGTATAAAGAAGGACTGGCATCTTTACATCTGCTTTTCACTCCCGAACCTCATCCATAATTTAAAGTAAAGAAACGCCTATTTTTTTTTCAGACAGGCTTTACGTCCAAACTACCAGCATACTTTACAATGAATTCTTTTATTGGCCATTAAATAAAATCCAAGGCCTAGGCCGGGAAGCGAACCCAGTAGCACAATACATATTAACCTCGCCTTGCGAGCCTCTTAGTAATAATTTAAGGTAACTAATATTATTAATAATTTAGTATTAATATGATTATCAATTATAATAGTAATAACTATATATTTGGCTTTGACGAGATATGTACATAATTTACAAATGTATTGTGATTGCAAATGTATTTTATGCAGCAATATACGGCTAAGGACCCATTTAAAATACTTAAAGCTAATATTATTAACATATCATTGGAATATATTACAAATTAAACAATAAGTAAAGAAGCAAAATATATCATAAATATAAAGTTGCGACTAAAATGTAAATATAAAACATAATAAATAGAATAATAATATTAAATAATAGTAAATGGAGATGAAGAAAACCGATCTTAAGAAAGGAGTTTGCTTGATTCATAATTATTGAAGTAGAAACATTTTGAATAATTATAATAATCCCAAACCAGACTCAAAAGGCAAGACGCTACAAACTATCACAACGTTTATTAAAAAACACTCCATACTAACACTTAAATACAAAGGACTGATTTACTTGACATTTATTCGACCTATATGGACTTACGGAGCTGAACTATGAGGTCCAACCGAGCCTTCAAAGTCTCGTCGCAACTTGCCATGCCAATCTTGGACACTGACCTTCCCATCTCCAACCTTAACCCCCATAATGACCTCGATATCACATTCGTTTCCGATTTTGTTACATCTTGATATAGTAACTTCTATTCCAGCCTTCTTGCTCGTACCAATTCCCTAGTATCCTCATTATCGCTCTTCCTGTAAGCCCTAGGCTTCGCCTGAAGCCATCCTAGAGACCATCCTGTTTAATAATGCATATCTTTAGTTAGGAAGGCACTTCAACAGGAGTACTTGTATACTTCGTCAAGAGTTTCATGTGGCTATTATTTTTACCTTTCTTATCTATTTTACTTATGTACACTGCTCGGTTGTTAATAAATAAACAAGAAAAAAAGATATACATATTTATGATACTGAGGAATGGAGTAGTGAATGCGGTAAGGAGGTACTCGGAGATCTGAAACAGAGAGAGAGATGTTCTGGACAGATTATATTATTATGACTGCGGGCATTTTGGAAGTTGCACGACATGCCAAACAAACAGAATAGCAATAAACTTTAGAAATGCCAAGTAAAATTATTATTATTTAGGATGCCCATTCCAAGCAAACATTTTGTCCAAGCCAACATTATTATTTCAACCATACAATCCGAATGGTACCTAGTTACCTACTTCATATTTATGGTAATCTCTTAAAAAATTTGTCTGATCGATGCTTCGTCAGAAAAAAATTGAAATTGTCGAGAAGTTGATTTTCTGGCAAAATTTTGGACAGGTGACCTTCAGACGGCATTTTCGGCCAGCGCAAGAAAGCAATTAATATAGAACATTTTCTGGGCTTTTAAGAATAATTCATAACGAATCCTTCAGATGAATATTGCATGAACTGGTTACAATTAGATAAAATGTTCGCCATAAAGAGCCCAGTTATTCAGCTTGGTTTAGTTGCTACCTAAGTTTACTTCTACGTAGAATATTATTTTATTGCTTTTAAACTTACATTTTTACAGCTAAAGTTCTGTTCATTTCGACCTTACAAACATAACTTATCTATCACAACTGTAATCTGCAATTGAAAACTAAAGGAATATTTATCATAAAACATGTAACAGAAATAAACGGGAGAATTAACATAAACATAAAAAAAAAACTTAAAATGGTTATTATCGTCTGGTTTTGTTGATAATTAATTAATAATTTTGAGTTTAATAATTTTAATTTGAGTTTTTAGTTATCAATAATTTTTTGTTTACGTAATAAAAGTTTTTAACAAAATTATAGAAGATAAGTGAGGTGGTACAGTTTAAAATATTTTTTAAAATATCAAGTTCTGATTGTTAATGAAACTGGATGAAATATTTTGTTCGGCATATTTCAGAGATTCTAAAATTGAATAAGTGTACAATGAAATCCCAAGCATTATCGCTTCGTAGTGCTTCTAGTTTTTCCGGGCCGAATCTGCACTTTCTATTTTTATGATTCTGAAAACTAGTGTCATGCAAAATGGATGTTAGTTATTATTCTGTAGTATTTGATTGGAACAAGTGTTTAGAATTAAACCTGTTTAGAATTCTATTTGCTTATATAACTAATCTGATTGTGTTCAGTATTGGGAGTTTTATCAATCATATTTCTGACAAAAAAAAAAAAAAAATAGTAGTTAAAAGTTATTTTTACTTACTTTAGATTTTTAGTGTAATCTTGAGACCTCCACAAACTCATTTTTAAAGAGATGCGCAGATCTAATGAGGATTTATTAACTTTCTTAGTCTATTAAAGCTCCGTTTTGGGATTCGATCGTTTTACGAGGGTCATTTGAAAAGTCCGTGCAAAGTCAGAGAGATAGCACTACTGGCGCGTATCGAGGTTATGTTTAGTTAGTAGCATCTCTTGGAAGAACACACACCAAGTTTCAGCTAGATCGGTCTATTTCTTTCTGTTTGGCATTCGTCTGAATCGAGGAAGTCGAGTGATTTTCAAATCGTGTGAAGTGTTGCAAGGACGGTTTGCAGCTGTTCCAGAAGAATCCGCAGGACTTTAAGCGTCGTTTCGTCACTGTGGATGAAACATGGATACATCACTACACTCCTGAGACAAAAGAACAATCTAAACAATGGGTTACCAAGGGGGAATCTGCGCCAAAAAAGGCGTTCCTTAGGCCGGAAAGATTATGGCGACTGTCTTTTGGGATTCGCAAGGAATAATCCTCATCGACTATCTGGAAAAGGGTAAAACTATTACAGGTGCATATTATTCATCGTTATTGGACCGTTTGAAAACCGAGCTGCAAGAAAAACGCCCACGATTGGCCCACAAAAAAGTCCTTTTCCATCACGACAACGCACCAGCTCACACCTCAGCAGTTGTGGTTGCAAAATTAATGGAAATAGGGTTCCAACTCGTTTCACATCCCCCCTATTCTCCAGACTTGGCTCCCTCGGACTACTATTTGTTCCCCAATATAAAGAAATGGCTGGTGGGAAAAAGATTTTATTTAAACGAAGAGGTGATTGCAGAAACGAATGGCTATTTTGCAGACTTGGACAAATCCTATTAGGAAGGGATCAACAAACTATAGCAGCTTTGGACGAAGTGTATAAGCCTAAAAGGAGACTATGTTGAAAAATAAAAAAGGTTTACCCCCAAAAATTAAGTAGTTTTTATTTTTGCACGGACTTTTCAAACGACCCTCGTACATCCTAAGCAGAATAATATACACCATCACTTTTTAGGTAGGTACTTGGAATTTCACTATGTATGTTCTACTGATCCTATATCGCAGCAAGGCATCCGGAGTAAATTTTGGAAGTTGGTCATACGGCATTTGCGGAGACAGTGTAAGAAAAAATTTTGAGAAAACATGATACTGAGTACTTTCAAAAATTGTTCGATGGACCTTCCAAGTATAACAAACAGCCTTTAAATAGATAAATAATACACTAAAATGGCCAAGGCATATCCAACTTAGTTCCGTTGCTAACAGGTTTTGATCCAACAATATTTATTTAGTTAAACATAATAAAAATAAAATGCTTAAACCACACATTCTTACTTCACTTTTCTCTCTAGTTTGATTATTATTATCGTTTTTAGTAATTTGTTATATTGAAATACACTTTTAAATTTATTCTTTGTTTAAATTTGTAGCAATAAATATTATTTGATCCAACAATATAAAGTTTAGCTGGCTGTACTCCCTTCAGACTCGCAGCAAAGAAAATTTGATGACGCCAAAATAGTTTCGATTGCTTTCATTTATTTTTACTTTAATGACGAGAGAAATTAATTTAAAAATCACCGTTCTCTGCAACTAAACTCCAGACATCACAAATAGGCTTAACGGCTTAATCCATAAATAGTTAACGAAATTTTGAGCAAAGAGATGTTAACCAATTACCATAGAATGTCTTTTCAAAAAATTTTTTATTGCTACTCAACGTTTCGGGTACATTGGGGTTCTCCATTAGGAGCTTGCTTGAGATTTGAAGAGTTATGTAGTTGTGGTTATAATGTACCCTTTGAATTAAATTTTGTTTTACGATTGAATAACTATTTCCTCCTTTCTCCTGTACACAAAATTTGAAGAACAAATTTATCTCTGCGACCAAAGTATTACATTATTTGAGATTGTTCATTTCTTTTTCTAAACAATAGATTAATCATTTCCTATTATATTTGTATTTATTTAGCTGAAATGAACGTTTCGAGGGCAGCAATGTGCTGCAGTTACTGTGTGCTTTAATGATTTAGTATGTCTAGTCGCAGTTATTGTTGTACCCACATAATGTGGACACATAGTATCTGTTGAGTCTGTATTTTAAACAAGATGACAAATTGTTTTTGCTTGTGACACTGAAATATAATTTAATACATTAATTTCTAGCACATGCTAATAAGGGCATTAATTTAGGATACAGAAAAATATAAAATTATAATTTATCAACATATTTTGAATTCTGTATTCCAATTTACATTATTACCTCATTAATCTTATGAAAATAGGCCAAACCAACAAACTTATTTGATTTATGCCATTTTTGACAAATGTGCCGAACTCTTTTCCTTTGTTATCCTGATTTTGAAACATTCCACTTCAATTTAATTTTGTTGTCAGTTGTAGATTGTTTATTTTTTTTTTTTATTTGCGCATCAACAGCTGAGGTTATTAGCGCCCGGAGCTTTTTCCAGTGCACTGCCGGCCTCCGGACAGTGTTCTCTCGTTACAGACAACACTGTCCATCACCGGACAGTGAGCTGTAAGAAGCTCCTAGGAAGAGAAAATCTAAGGGTCAGCAGCTGGATTCGAACCCGGGAGTTCCGCGTGGGAGTCCAGTGTGCTAACCTCATAGCTAATCCCTTCCCTAGAGTACTATTGTTATTTTTGTTTTAGTTGCTGTTATGCTTTATGTTTTCATTCTTATTTTCAAAGATTGATTTTGTTTTTGGTAATGAATTGGAAAATAGCCAGATACGTTTCGAATATTGGTTCTGTGAGGATGGCATGCAGGTTGGCAGGAAGTGGACATTTCGCTTTGATGACTGCATTCCACAGTTTGTCCCTATCATCCTGGTGACTATTGCAATCAAGGATCAGGTGGTTGGCGTCTATAATTGTATCAGAAGGGCAAGAGCAAATTGGAGGGACTGAAATTCCTATACGGCCTGAGATGGTGGGGCGAGAAGTTATGGTTGAAGCGCAGTCGTATCAAAGTAGTAGTGAACTTTCTACCTTCTGCGAAGTCAGAGTACCACGGTTTTTTTTAGGTATTGTCAGCTGCAGTGAAGTGTAAAATTTACCTTTGGCATATTTTGATTTTTCGTAATCTATAGACCATGCCCTGTAGTAGGAACGTTTAGAGAAGTTCTTTAGATCTGAAGGTAACAGTTTTTCGAGCTTTAGATTCTCCAGGCGTATTGCCTCTTTTGCCTTAGAGTCTGCAATTTCATTGCCAATTATCCCTGAGTGGCCCCTAATTGTTATTGTTAATATCAATTTTATTATTTCTGTGCAGTAGACATGGTTACCACGTTTGTTTCTTAATGGTAAAGAAAGAGAAGTGCACCTAGTTTGGTGCATTTTTACACAGAAATAATTATCAAAATAAAGCGAATTATTATTATTCCTTTGATCAAATCAGTTATTCTTTAATAGATAATAGTTCATCTTTGACTATATGATCATTCCAGTTTTGCGAGGATAAACTAGTGCTTCACTTTCTGGTGGGACTTATTAAATCCTTTCTTCAAATCTTGTGTACAGGAGAAAGGAGAAAATGGTTATTCAATCAATAAACAAAAACTAATTCAAGGGGTAAGCTATAACCACACCTAAATAACTCTTCAAACTTCAAGCAAGCTCCTGATACACCCGAAACGTTGAGAAGCAATAAAAGATTTTTGAAAAGACATTCTATAGTAATTGGTTAACATCTCTTTGTTAAAAATTTCTTTAACCATTTATAGATTTTTTTATAACCTATTTGTGGTTGATGTGTTGGGAGTTTAAAAAACAGAAAAATGTTGTTGATGTTTTGAACTCTGGTTTGTTAGAGTCTTAACTATGCGCCTTTTCTATCTACCAAAATTTTTGACACTCCCATCAGTGGCTGATGTTTAACGGCATTGTTTTGGAGGCGAGAGATCTCATTCATGGCTGAACCCTAAAGTTCCGAGGGTAAGTCTAAACTGGTTTCACTGGTGCACTTAATATCAGTAATTTATATCCCAATGTGTTTTGATTGTCTGACCAAAAGTCTTGCATGTATGTAAAAAAAAAACGCTTTTTAAGCTCCTACCGTTTAAGAGCAGTGAAAGTAAGTATAAATTGTTGAAACAGAATTGCTGATTTATCTCTGAATGTAAAGCCCCCAAAAAGTGTGAATTGATCGGACATTTAACTATAAGAATACAAAATTTCCCTCTGATTATTGCTGGGAATCCCTCCAGAGGTTGGATATGCCTTTTTGGCCAAGAGATATTCGAATGAGGAAGAGGAGTGACTTGGTCAGCAAGTGGCCACTTCAAAACTAATTTCTCCAAACAAATTTACTTAGTATACCAATGTGTGCTGCTTTTAAATAACAATAGTCAGTCGCATTGAAACAAGTTGTTAATAAATAAATGAAATAGACGGTATATAATTAATACTAATGTAGTGGCGAAGAAGCGGAAAAGAAAAAGCCATTTATATCAAGTGTCTGATTAGAATTGGTGATGTAGAAATAAAGCCGTTATTTTGCGGTGTGTGTTTATGAAGACGGAAGTAGGGAGAGTGTTGTTTGCGGATGTTAGAATGCTCTCTCTGGCTTGCCAACATGTCAACAAGAAACAACCCACCCATGTCAAATAAGGTTACAAATTAGCAATGAGCTTGTTACTTTATTAATTAAATCATATATTTTCCACCATCTTGTTGTCATTAAATATTTACCCTCATAACACTAGACATGTATAAATGTACAATTATTCTTATCAAGTTAATTTTGTTAACGATATGATGAATTAACATTTCAGTAGGTTTTTCTTATTCAACACTCCTTTCATAATGTGGTTATAAACAAGTCATTTTGTCATTTCTGCGTCAATTAAGTTCACCATTTATTTATTGAACAAAAATGAAACTGAAATTACAACTAAAATACAGTTAACTGATTAAATTGAATTCTCAAGAAAATCTTTAAACAAAAGATTGAGGAATTCGCTTAAGATCTGGAATTCGTAAAACCCTCCTTGTCAGCACCAAATGAAAGCACTGAATTACACAAAAATGACACTTCAAAGGGAGTCAATCATCCCCTTTCTAGAAGCACCCGTAATCTAATTTTCTTGGAAACGTTTCTTAACTGTAGGAATACAAAATTTTCTTAAATTTATTCGTCATTTCAACACAATTTTAGGAGTCGTTTTTAAAGAAATCTATTGAACTCTAAAAATTTGAAAATTAAGCCCCAAATTTGGTTTTATTATAAAAAAACAGGCGCCGTCACAATACAGTTTCATTAATGGCGCTTTAGTGGAATGTCTGTAGTTATTTTCTGTTTCATTATATGTATTGTAACGAAGTTGACCTGGGCAGAGAAGAAAGGCCTAGATTGTTCTAGGGGTTAAGCGACCAAAGCCGGTAACAGGTCACCACTGTGCAGACAAAAGGGCCGGTCTCTACCTGAACTAGAAAGGAAAGGGCTAGATTGTTCAAGGAGTTAGTGACCGGTGTAAAAGCCAGCCAAGAGAAAGGCCTCAGTTGGGGTGGTGGCATATGTGTTTCCCAGCCAGTGATTGACAGGTGAGAGTGAGACAGACGGAGTTGGAGAGAGACAGAGAATGGGAGGAGGCGGCTCACAGCTGAGGTGGTGGCAGTATGTTTTCTCCAGCCAATGAACGTCAGGAGAGCGTGGAAACTTATGCTCAGAGAGTTGGAGGAGGGCAGTCCCAGTTGGAGGGAGGCACGCAATTAAAAGGAGGCAGACACAGCTGGAGAAGTCAGTTTTTAAGGAGTTCTTAATGAGTTGTTAATCAGTTTTAAAAAGAGTTATTAGTCAAGTTTATGAGTTAGTTTTGAGAGAGTCAGTGTTGCGGAGTGCTTCAAAGTTAGCTAGTCAGGCGGTTTATCAGTTAGTGAATAGAGCTTTGTTTGTGTAGCAGAGACTAGTGCAATTCGGTGCAGTGCGGACCAGTGGTCAGTCGGGGAACAGTTTTGTGGCGTTACGTAGTGAGTAAGTAACAGAAAACTGTTGTGACTGTTGTAAATGGTAACTGTAATGAATAGCATTACTTGCTAGTAAATGTTAATGTGAGTAAAGGTAATGTGTTAATAAATCAGGTTATTACTTACAAATTTAGCGAGTTTTATTATTTTATCAAACCCACATATTATTTAATAACTTATGGCAGGCATTAGTTGTGTAAGCAAAGTTCTTTCTTAGTAAAAGGACAAGAAAAACTTTACAGTATTTTACTTGTATACCTAGCCGCCATCTATATGTTCATAGTATAATATACTATTAAACAATAAATAGAATAATACAAATATAAATTCTTCTAATCATTATTGAAAATTTTGCACTTGGTTTCGCTGAACTTCTTTTATTGTTTAAATAAAAGAAATATGCAAATTTATCTTTTATTTAACTTTAGCCATTTCTTTTCCATGATTCACTACATAAATCGATTAATACCACATTTTAAAATATCTTATACGAGGGTCGTTTGAAAAGTCCGTGCAAAAATAAAAACTACTTAATTTTTTGGGGTAAACCTTTTTTATAGTCTCCTTTTAGGCTTATACACTTCGTCCAACGCTGCTCTAGTTTGTTGATCCCTTCCGAATAATAGGATTTCTCCAAGTCTGAAAAAGTAGCCATTCGTTTCTGCAATCATCTCCTCGTTTGAATAAAATCTTTTTCCCGCCAGCCATTTCTTCATATTGGGGAACAAATAGTAGTCCGAGGGAGCCAAGTCTGGAGAATAGGGGGGATGTGAAACGAGTTGGAACCCTATTTCCATTAATTTTGCGACCACAACTGCTGAGGTGTGAGCTGGTGCGTTGTCGTGATGGAAAAGGACTTTTTTTGTGGGCCAATCGTGGGCGTTTTTCTTGCACCTCGGTTTTCAAACGGTCCAATAACGATGAATAATATGCACCTGTAATAGTTTTACCCTTTTCCAGATATTCGATGAGGATTATTCCTTGCGAATCCCAAAAGACAGTCGCCATAATCTTTCCGGCCGAAGGAACGGTCTTCGCCTTTTTTGGCGCAGATTCCCCCTTGGTAACCCATTGTTTAGATTGTTCTTTGGTCTCAGCAGTGTAGTGATGTATCCATGTTTCATCCACAGTGACGAAACGACGCTTAAAGTCCTGCGGATTCTTCTGGAACAGCTGCAAACCGTTCTTGCAACACTTCACACGATTTCGTTTTTGGTCAAGCGTGAGCAATCGCGGCACCCATCTTGCGGATAGCTTTGTCATGTTTAAATGTTGATGCAAAATATTATGTACCCGTTCATTCGAGATGCCCACAGCATTAGCAATCTCACGCACCTTCACTCTTCTGTCATCCATCACCATATCATGGATTTTATCAATGATTTCTGGAGTAGTAACCTCAACAGGGCGTCCAGAACGTTCAGCGCCCATATGGCCACTCCGAAAATTTTGAAACCACTTATAAACTGTTCTAATCGAAGGTGCTGAGTCACCATAATGTTTATCAAGCTTCTCTTTAGTCTCCTGAGGCGTTTTGCCTTTCATAAAGTAGTGTTTAATCAACACACGAAATTCTTTTTCGTCCATTTTTTGAAAATCACTCGACTTCCTCGATTCAAACGAATGCCAAACACAAAGAAATAGACCGATCTGGCTGAAACTTGGTGTGTGTTCTTCCAAGAGATGCTACTAACTAAACATAACCTCGATACGCGCCAGTGGTGCTGTCTCTCTGATTTTGCACGGACTTTTCATACGACCCTCGTATTTCTCTAATTCAAACGAAATAAATATAAAGAAATATGTTCGGCTGAATCAAGTGCAAAATAAATTTCAATAATGATTAGAAGAATTTATATTTTTATTATTCCTTTGAATGATTTTTCCACTGAATAATTTATTTCAAAAGCTATTTTTATTAACTCCGAGTTCTCATGTAAATCGTCGCAATAATTCAACTCAAATTCAGTAGCAGGCGCTGAATGATAACGGCCAATTTTTTTGAATTTATATTGTAAACGGAATTATAAAAAACAAAAAACAATGCTCATTATTTCATCGCATTTCCCAATTTTTTGTTTTATGGAGTTCAGTTGTGGAGCGAACGGTCTCATATTTTACTATTCCAATTTTACTTGAATTGAAACTTAAGAGAATTACGTTTTGTCGATTATTCTTCATTGTTAAATCAATTTGCGAATATTATTAGTGTGTCAGCATTATTGTACAATTAGTGGGATAAGAAAACAGCGCAAATGTTATTATAGTTGACTACCTCTGGAAAGTGGTGCCCTCTAGACGAACGATTCCAAACTATGTGAAAGGTCTGGCTAAATTTAATAGAGCAACTATTCGTACAGTCGAGAAACTAGCCAGAAAACATTCTTCCTCCACCAGCTAACGGTGGAGTTGTTATTGTTCGCTCTTGACAAATTGATATGAGGACAAACACAGCAGCATTGTGTGTTCAAGAAGATAAATGGTTACCAGTGATCAAAGGGAAATTGTCTCGCTACTGGGTTCAGTTTGAAGTCCATGTTCAATGTTTTCAGAACAAGTAAATTGAAAAATATAATTGTTATTTGTACTTTATAGAGTTTTATTTAACAAACCATCACAGTAGCAAATTATTTTCATTGTTTTGTGACTAAATTTCCCAATAACTCGTTAATACACTGTTCAGTGATCTCTGTGTAGATTATTTTGTGTTTTTAATGGTTTGACAGAAGCGGTGACTACTGTCTTTAGAAGTGTATTTTATATTGTATGTTGGATTTAAATTCTTCGTGACGAATCTATAGATTAAGCTCGATTATTTGAATTGTTGATCATTTATTTAGATTGTTTTTGTTAGATATGTTTTCAAATTCAGGGTTGTTGGAATTGAAACACACTCGTTTGTGATGTTAAAAGTTAATACAGAATTTTTTTTTAAATTGAATCTCTCTAATGTTACTCTACGCTGTTTGTCAATAATTGAGGAGTTTGTCAGTTTGAAGCTGTTGAAGTTGTTACTTAATGAATTAGAATTAGTGTGTGTGTTGAGGAGGTTATAGTGATTATTGGAGGCATTGCCTTCCTTAGCGCTATTTCAGCAGGGAATTTGGTGCCCAGATATTGTCTAAAAAAGTATTTACTTCTTTCAAATTCATTTCGTTGTTTGCTAGTTAAAAAGTGACGTTTTTCAACTATTTTTTGCACAGATTTTAATTAACAATTTTGAAACATTTTGGTGAAATTTTACACAATTCTATCGGGCAGTTTTTTTAGTTATAAGTGAGTGAAACTATGCAACAATCATTTTAGGTTAGTTGTCTTATTTGAATCAAAAACTTAACGTGGCAAAACTTTGAACTAAATCGAACATTATCGAATTGAAATCGAACTACATAAAGATCGTTATTGTCGATAGTATATAATATTAAGTGATGGTTAATATCATTTTTATTGAAGTACTGGTTGGGGTGTGTTACTGGTTCACGTTTACGAAACTGAAAGGGATAAACCAGGAGTGTACCTGGTCAACGGGAGACACACACAAAAAAAATATTTACAGAAAACGTTCATACGTAGATTTATAAAACTGTAAACAGCATCATGGGCAGATTATGAGGAATTCAGCAAGACTTTGTTATGAGGCTAAGATGCAGAATCAAAGCAGGGGCAGACCGCGCACAACATGGGAAGGGATAGTGAGGGAGGACTTCGGAAGGAAAAACTTGGATTGGAGAAGAAGGAGAAATTTAACTGAGGATAGGGATAGCTGGAAAGTTTTAGTGAAGGCACCTCGACACTGAAAGGTAGACGAGGATTGACTAAGAAGAAGAAGAAGAAGTAAACAGCAGCTTAAGTATTGCAGATACTGTTACTTTGAAAAATCGTATCTCTGTCGCCTAGCAGAAGCTGCAAAATTTAAAGAAGTTTAAACAATTATGCCTAAAGATGTGAGAAAAATGAATAAAATGCCTTTTGAAAAACATAACATACAAATACGTCTTATAAATTCTACAACTAACTCAATTTCTACAAACATTTACAAAAGTATTTACGCGAGTATGCAATTGAGCGAGAGAGTGACTGTCAGGGCACTTAAAACAAATTTTGAAACAGTCAGTCTGACTGACAGCTGCTTGCATATAATTGCGCATTACAAGGTGAGTCACGTCACTCTCAAAGCCACATACCCCTGACTGACTAGTGAGGCAGTAGGCGTCCTGAGGCTTCCACTCAGTCACCTACTACCTAACAATCACCTCAGCACTATCCCCAGCTGGCACACCCCTGTCTCACAGGTGCGTGAAGTGTTTGTACCAACTGTAGAGTAACGTTTCCGCCGCTTTGATGTTTTAGTGATTTTATTGTTGGGGTAGGTTTTATTTATTTTTTTTTTTTGTTTAATTTAAGGCGTGTTTTTAACTAATTGGTGGCCCAAGGAGCTCTTTTCAGTGCAATGCCGGTCTCAGGAAAATGTTCTCTCGTTATAGACATCTAACACTATCATCGGACGGTGAGCTGTAAGAAGTTTATAGAATGAGCCAGTAGCTGGATTCGAACCTGTGATCTCCACGTTGAGAAATCCAGTATCCGCTAACCACTTAGCTAATCCCTTCCCTGGTAGATTTGATTTGATTCTTTTAAGATCACGGGTAATTTTCATTCTTTTAAGATTTGATTCTTTTAAATGTGTGTTTATGATTCTATTTTTTCCCCCCATTCAGACATCAGGCGATGTGTTGCTCATTGAATGAAGGTTTATGTTACGAATTTGCTCCCAGGGAGCAAACTACTTTAAGGGAAAGGCTAATGAGAAAGCCACAATGTCAACTTGATACATATAATGTCATTAAAACAATAAAACAGTATAAAATCTTGCAACAGACTTATAAAAAAAAAAATAGGCTGTACTAACACCGCCTACTGATACCGATGATGAGCTATTTGAGCGTACTGAGGCAACTGAAATGAATCCAGTAATTGAACAAATTGATTCAAATCTCTATTTAATAAAAAAAAAAAGTGATTCCATCCAATAATAGGCAGTTAAAACTATTTAGCCATTTTTAACCATCCGGAGGATGTAACGGAAGAATCACTGACACATTCTAATTATATCCTCAATACACCACTTGAAAAAGTTGGAAATTTTAAAATTGCTGGGGATAAATTCCAAGAGTTCTTATCTGGCTGTCAATTGTTTCATAATTAAGCAATAATGACAATAATTTTTATTATATTTAATTCTGTGGCTTAGTGCAAGAAGTGCCAAAGTCAATATTTCTGGTTTTGAGAAATTTGGAGTTGAAAATAGCCGTTAGAATTCACTTGTATATAACAAATAGTACAAAAATCCTAGTCACTCCTAGTTATGTACCTATTGAAATAATTTCGAATGCAAACTATTGACATTGTTTTGCGGGAAAATGTTGGATAATAATGGAAAATCTCCTGACATTGGCACCTTTACTAGAAATTTTTATTTTTTATTTTTTAGACATTGACTATGAAGCAAACTTTTTTTTTTTATATACGAGCATGAATTGATTTTTTATTATTTGTCCAAACATAAAACGATGTTATTGTTACATTTAAATGATCATTTTATTTAAATTCTTCCGTCACTTCTTTCACCAGGTAAAATATCTTCTTCAGTTTCTTCGCTATTAGCTAACGACTGATAAAATGTCTTGCTAGTGTCGCTCAGAAATGTTGATAAAAATTTCAGATCTGAAACTTTTTTCCGAGGCAAAGGAATGGGAAACTTATTAATAGGGGTCAATTGTGTGATGGAAGATTTGGATGGAAATGGTTTGCTTCGGGGTGTCCTGCTTAATTGTAGAACGTGGAAGGGCTCTTCTTTTTTAAAGGTATTCTTGTAAAACATTTTACCCAATGAATCAGCTTTATATTTAATCCATTTTACTTTCGCCCACTCCACCCATTGTCCAGAAGTGTTAATTTTGCGATGGATATAATCCATTATTTAACAGAACATCAATTGGCATATTTGGATTCTGTTTCCATTATTGTCAGATAAGAAGTACTTCTTCGTAAAATTTCGACGACTCTTTGATTTGCCAGGCTTCCTAATCCTTTGCACCACTTTATCTACTTCTTCAATTCTCTGCGCAATAAATTGATTCTGTGAATTGCCCGATAATTTGTAAAATTCTTGAAAAATTTTATTTCTTTGTTCTTCAATAATCTTCATAGAACAATTGCGCCAACAAGAGCAGGGTGGTTTCAACGCTTAGGCAGGAACAGTTTCGCCTGCAGTAGATGTGTATTCCAAACCTTGAATTTTTGCTGACTTTCGAACATTTCTTTCCCATTGTGAACTATCGCGCCTCCGTTTTCGAGTAATTTCTTCTACTTTCTGCTTTTTCTTTCCGCTACATAATTTTTTTGCTTTCTCTCCTTTCCCAGTTCTTTGCTTTTTTGTGAGCGCCGATATTTGTTTTTCCTTATTATTTTTTTCAAATATATCAGAATCTGATGAAATATCCCTTTGCTGTGGTATACATTCTTTTTCTTTAATCGAAGTTGAAGAGCTCTTTCGTGTCCTGTTTAAATTAAAAAAAAAAAAATTACTTTTGGCAAAAACTACAAATAGTTAAGATTTATTAATTAGAAAAATTAATAAAGCAAAATTTCTAAATAAGTTACAAGTAATTTCAATAAAAGATTAAAAACAAAAAAGTTACAAGTAAATTAATTCAGTAAAATGGTATAAGAAAAAGAAGCATACTTATTTCATTCCTTTCTTGGCGTAGCGATAAAATCTTCTTGCTTCTTGAATACATATCACTAATAATAATAACCACTACTAAAAAGAAATTAAATGAAAGTTAAAATTCCAAACTTGCAAGCGAAATTTTGGAGCACTAAACTGATGAAGTGCTTGAGGTTACGAAAATCAGCTTTGGTAGGCGGGAAAAAGAATAAAAAAGCGGTAAAACATATCATTGCAGTGCAGCCAACATAGATTAGACGGAAAAAATTTTAATTCAATAAGCGCCAATGTTGACATTGGTACTTTTATCTCAAATATTACTTTAGGATTACGAGTCTATGTCCTATTTGGTTTTTCTGACAAAAAAAGATATTGATGCTAAATTTTGTCATTGGCACTAGTAACTTTCAATATCTCAGTTACTTCTTTGAATTTGACTTTGACACTTCTTACAAGAAAAATTCTGATGGTTTATATATCAAAACAGACTTTAACTCATCTTTGCCAAAATCTGACATTGGTACTTCTTGCACTAAGCCACAGAATTAATACCTTTAATTATGTCATTTATTTCATTCTACTATGTGCAATTAGCTGTATATGAGCTGCACTGTTATGTTAATTTGAATGAAATACAAAAATATATCTGTGACGGTAACCAGGTTGGAGTAACGACTTCATATGTATAACACCAGATTGCTCTGCATTTTTACATACATTTATTTTTTTTAAACATTCTTCGTAATTTTTACTATACATCGTGACAAAGAAAAAAATTAAATTTATCTTAAAAAGTGTTAATTTTTATTTATGCTCATGGCGCGACCATTTTATTAGATTTTATTTTATTAAAAAAGATTTTCATTAGACGAATGTTTATGAAATAGTTAATAAGAGTTGGAGGGGAACTGCTGTAAGTAAGTTGGTTGGTTGATACATTTGTTTGGCTCTGTTTTGCTCTGGCCCAAGCCAGTTTAATTTCTTGACTTGTACTAGTAGTTGTAGTGACGTGCAAGTGAGGGGATGAGAGGGCTTCAGCCAATGATAAATAAGTCTAAAGCGAATTTGTTTTGCAGAATTTTGAAGAATATTTTCAAATCCTAATATTTTTATTAATTATTGGAGTATTTGTAAATGTAGTAACATTTGCCAATTTTTTGTTAGGGAAATTTGAAAATAATACAAGTGCTGTGGAATTTTGAATAATTTTAATGCAATTCTATCAAAGCTAATTGCCGGTATTGCCTTGGAATCTTCAGCAATATATGTGGGACCACCAGTAATTTGTTCAGGTGTGTGAAGTGAAGTCATCCTTTATAATTCAATTAGAGAAAGAACTCTAATTGAGTTCTTTTACTTTACTCTAATGAGTAAAGTACTGAAGACATTCCTTCTGAAAAATTTATTAATTTTCTGTAGATTTCAAAGTTTAAACTAGTTTCTCAGTACTAGTTTTGCTTCCATACTTTCAGAAGATTCAGAAGATTTAACCCCTCTACATGTGCCCTCAATGCTCCGGTTACACAGAAAGTGTCGTAACTAATTTCGTAGTTGTAAGTGAACAATTGCATAGCGGTAAATGCAAGGTAATTGATGAACATTTGCTGAAAACGATTGTGAAAGAGTGTCCATCCTTTTAGTATTGTTGAATATCAAGAGTTTAAAAAATTAATTAAATTACTTGGCTCCAGATATTATGAATAATTTTATATTACTTTGATATAAAATTTTTAAAAGAAGTTCTTGTTCTTTGACCCAGTTCACAACACACACCCATGGGTTTTGCCAAAATTAAAATTTAATCTGGACTTTCCAACGCGACGGAACATTACATACATTTTGAAAACAAAATAGCTATTATCGAGACTACAGCAACACTACATTCAGCAATTTAAACATTCTAACAATTCTAACAAAAATTCTGAAGATTCCAAACAATTTTGTGCTACAGCAATTTAAACATTCAGGGAGAACAGAACCTTACAACAATCGCCTGAGAGATATTAGAGAGTGCGGCTTATTTACGAGAGATTAACAAATTACCGAAGAGTTAAGCTCGGAAAGTCATGTAGCAAAATTTCCAAAATGATGCGTGCGTTTTATGACTGATCAAGTCACAAAAGTTTTGCATAACCTCATTAACTTACTTACTTACTACCTGGTGAATCAGTCCTTAGAAGGGTCTGGACCTCCTCAGTAAATTTTCCCCTTTCGATCCGGTCTGCAGCCTTGAGTCGCCATCTACTCAGTCTAACCCGATGGAGGTCTTCCTCTTTGCCGTCCAGCTATCTAAGTCTAGGTTCCCCCATAACCATAATTGGCCGGAAATAGATCCAATGGCGCGGCTATTTGCACAAATATTTGAAATCTGTTTTCAAATTTAAAATCTACCGAAAGTATAGGTTTTTGGGATGATAAATTCAAGAAAACGCTCCATTCTCTTGCAAATAAATTATCATTTATCATATACCAGAAGTTTCATTGTCTAAATCTGTTTATCCATATCTACTACTTCACGTCCATCAAGTTGGACTGGCTGCCACCAAATTTTTCGAAGATTTTATACACATCGTTTGTGCCGTCGATCTGCAAAATTTCATCGTTTGGTGCCGCGAAATTAGAAAAGTTATAAAAAAAAAAGTATGTGGCCAGTCGTTTCTACTTCTTGTCTGGAAAGAAGTTGAGGAAAAAAATAAATAAAGGCCTAGTAATACTACGAATTCGCAGAATCTTTTTTAAAAAGGCAAGCTAATCCTTTGGGATAGTGGTGAGAGAGGAAGGACTGTTGTTGAAAGATGTTAGTGTTAAGAAGATCGTAAACTCCCAGCCTCTTCAGTTCCTGATGATAAGGATTTTCTCTAAGCTGGTCAAGTATTAGTTGACAGAAGAAGTCAATAAATTAAAGTTTCTGTAGTTCTTTTTCTGTATAAGAACTTAATTAGTTAATTCCAACTGAATTAAATGTTAATCCTTCTGCTTAGTCAATAATCATGTGGTAATTAGTCATTTTATAGTGTTCAGTTTTTGTTTTTATTTGTCTACTTTTAAATACAATTTATTTAAAACGTGTTACTTCGTTAATTTTTCGTTCATCCCTTAGTTGTTTTACTTATACAAATATGTAGTTTGTAGCCATAAACGTTACAATTAACATCATGCCACTCATTAACAACCATAAGTCCTTCCCAGTTCCTTTCCTTTCCTGGCAGGGTAGTAACTTCAACCTATATTTTTTTTAATTTTTATTTATAATCAAAATATTTCAAATTACTAATTAATGCTTCTCATGCTTTTTACTAATTAATGCGCGTAAGTGTAGCAGTTTTGTTACTAACTGGTGAAATTAACTATTTGTAAGCAAGCAAAGGATATGGAATGGATCAACGAGTTTTTGAATCAATTTAGGACAAAGGAATTTGTTCGGATCCAATCCACCTACTGACTGTAGGTGCATCTCTTTCCACACCGTTAGATTATACTTGCCTACTAACTTTCTGTAAATACATTTGGCAATTATTCACATCACAAGTCGATAATAATTGAAATGAAGGCTACAGCTACATGACGTTGATTGGCCACATAATTATTAGGGAAATATATACTTAATAAACTTTCAACACACTTAAATAAAACAATTCTACAGTAAAAACTAATTGCATAATACAATAAACTAAATATAACCTTTAAAGAAACAATAATTTCCATTTGAACGACTTGAGGTTCCATCCCTGCTTGTAGATATCGCTGGTGGGAACCAAAATTCACTAAATTGCAGGTGTTCTTAGCTAGTATCTCCCATTTTTAATGAAATTGATTACCTGATTGATTCTGCATAATAAGTGTTCTGAAACCATGGGAATTTGCATCGCCATGCAACACTGGCAACGTGAATGAATAAATTATTAATTTGGGTTCTACAGTCAATAAACCATTAAGTTGCTCGAAGCAGTTATATTCTTCTTCGGATTACACAAAATCAGATTTAGATTTGAGTAAATTGTAATACAAAAAACTATGGAATGAGTTTTCTAAAATGAGAGATTCATTGTAAATGAAGTTCTATGGAGTTGGTCAACAATTTTCGGCGGATATGTCAGACTAGAAAGAAGGATTTTTTAACGCCAGACAATATTTTGAAGTTTTTTCTTCGTTTCCGTATTTAAAAGAATTTTATCTGATTAGAAGAGAATTTTACACGAATCTAACAATACTCTAAAAGCTGTTTAAACAATCAATGCATGAAAATTGAATCATAAAAGTTGCAAAAGAAGTAAATAATACACGAGGAGCCACCTTGATCTTTGGTGAAATATGGCTTTAAAATCTAAAAGAAAAAAATAAAATTAATTTTTTGAACAATGCGATCATCTTTACGTGGCAAAGGGTAATGTTCTTTCAATGTTATTTAAAGCGCGATAATCTACCGCCGTTTTGATAGTTCCATCTTTTTTACGCACTAATATAATAGGGCTAGCGCAATGAAAATTCCTTGGACTTATAATTTAACTAACAGATTATAATCATTAATTATATCAGAAACTGAAGTTTACTCGTCATAGGACAATCTTCGAGGATTGCGGAAGAAAGGCTCATGTTAAATTATTATTAATCTCTAGATCAATGGTTCCCAACCTTTTTTTCGTTTTCGCCCCATACCCCTAAAGAAATTTCACTCGAACCTCACAGCCTCAGAAATTTATATTTTGCCCAAGGATAAATAAGTTCATTGGGCTGTTCTTCATCAACCAGGCCAATAATAATACCTTAGCCTCCTTGAAGCAATCTTTCTTCTCATGATCCAGGAATCCACAATTATTAAAAGAGTGCCTCTGCCTCCTTGGTGCGCCAAATTGTGGAGCAGATTTTACAAGCAAATTTTTACAAGAGATTTCATTGACGAACTATCGCAATTTAGAGAATTATATTTCCCAGGGAATCCGACTCTAACTTAGCGAATAAAATCTCTGAACTGGAAGTACAATTTTATGATCATTTTCTCTTTTCTTTTTTTTCAGGTTTTCTCGAAAATGAATCCAACGGTTTTCTTGAAACTTTGTACAGCCATTGGACTCATAGTACATTATTTTATTATTCATAATTTATTGTACATTTAAATGTTTTTAGGCAAAAAGTCCACTTTATTGTTGTTATAAGTCATTAATTTTTTAGGCAATAAATATTATTAATTATTATAAAATATTCATTCTATTACTTTTCATTCTACGGACGCAGGAACAAAAACCATTTGGCGTATAGCTGCCCTGCAAAGATTAACAATACAGCGCTTTTTACTACAAGTTACAAGTCGTTTAAAGTTATTGCGGCGAAGAAAAGCCTGCTGCGTTTTAGGCTGTTGTGTGGTAGATGTATTGGCCAGCAATTGGCGAGAAAACTAGGTGATATTTTTCCCTCGTCGCTTGCTTCTTCTGGATATCTCTCCCAGCAATGTCGCCAACATTCTCCTTTTGAAAAGAATTCAATCGGAAGTACAAAAATAGTGTGGCGCTTGTTATCCTATACAATTCCTAAAAATGTCGCCAGATTTTGAAAAGTCCTTAACAGTTAATCTTTTCCTAATTGTTGTGAAATCTTCGGTTACTAATTGCTTACCACTTAACAAATAAATAAATAACGTATACAGTTTATTTGTGTGCGTTAAAATAATATGTTGATATAAAAAAATTAATGTTTAATGATGTAAAAAATATAATGTTGATTATAAAACATATCCAATTGGATCTTTGGTAGACTACTGTATTTAGTGTTACAATATACACATTACAGGGGTTCTGTGCTTTACAATTTTTACAAAACAATGAAATAAAAATCAATGTAAACTGAATGCTGGCTATATAAGCAAACTTAATTGAACTAAAAAAATATAGGTATATATATATATTTTAATAATAATGACGTGCATAAATAAAATACTAATATTTAATACTAGAAAGTGGTATTTATTCATTAAGTTAAAAAGATCTTAATTTTATAGCTTCTATTGTAAAAAAAAATATATTCTATTTAAGTGGTTCTTATAGATGGCTCACAACCCTAATTTTGTCGATCGCACAATTGAATTAATGTATTCTATCACACCTAGCCCACGAATGTGCCTATAGACAGAACTATAACTCGAGTTGATTGCTCTTTGAATATAAATAGACATTACTTGATTTGTCCACTTTTCTATCAGATCAGAAATATTTTTTCTTAATCACTTTGTTCTTTGTTGATTGTCGAAAACTGCCGATTGTATTGTTGAAAAACACCCAAAAAGTAGAATTCCCAAATTTTCTTTAAAAATAAGGTATGATCCTTATTAATAGGCGTATTTTATTACATAAACGCAAATAAAATAGATTTATTGGTAGCGATACGATTCTCTTATGTGCAGCGTATTGTATCACTGCATATTGTCTCGGAATCTCCTACCGATCATCGCAGTCAGAATAATATTTCCGACCTCTTAAAGAACGCTTTGAAAAATGATTCCTCTACTCTAGGTCAGTTCAATTGAATTTTTAAAAGACATCCAAAACTACAGTAAAATTTTGATGCCAAATTCATGGTTTTGTTTTCTATTTATTTAAATATTATTACTTTAAGATTTATGTTTTGAAGAATATAAAAGATTCAAACCCGATTAATTCTTGGATATCAATTGCCAATGAATGTATTCAGATTTGATATTCAGAATGATTGACCAATGTGAATGTAATCTTTTGAAATGCGAGTACTTTATTGGCATTTTGTGAGCCTGCTTAAGAGCTTTGTAATCTCGAAAGCAAGGATCGCATTGCCAGAGCATAGTAACTGCCAGGTTGATTGCTTTCAAAAAAACAAAAATCTGTAGAGTACATTTGTCGTTAAACGAACTCTTACGCCCAACTTTTTGTTGAAACAGTATGAAAGTATTTATAAAGAAGATTATCCATTATCTTTACTAAAACAGTATGTATTAACAATCAATTATACATACACCATAAAAATAATAATCGCTTCTGACTGTTGCGATACGACAAACAAAAATTAAATGAAATATTTTGTTGGATGAATATATCACTTCATTGATGCTAAGTATGTTCTCTGGATTGTGGGGGATATATATGTGTACCGCAAGGAATGAGTTCGTTTGTGCGATAAATTGACAAATAGGCTAAGTAAAATTTGAAGGCACAAACTACCAGTTTATTAATTAAAAAAAAAAATTCTTAAATTTAAAATTCAAATAGATAATAAACAGTATACAAATTATAAATTATTGGTAATCTAAAATAGGCGGAGTCTAGCAATAATTCAATTCAATTTAAAGGTGCACAAAGGTAAACTGGTGTTCCCTCTCCGTTATCCCCTAGCTATGAGCCATACACATGCACAACACGTGTGACTGAAGTTTTCTTATGAATATTCAAAAATTTAAATTTGTTAGAGAATCCAAAATTTTAAATATTCATTCACATTTACTACTAGAATTTACTTTGGGGTGGAAGTTGTAAAGTATATGAACATGGAGACAGTTACGAACTTTATGTTGATTTGTCAATTTTTTTTTATTTTTATGCCATTGCTGCCGTTAGGTGTGTTTAGTTCGCAATAAAAATAGTTTTGGGGCTGCTTTTAATAGTTATCGTCTTCTAACAGCAGAGATATCTATAATTTTTGTTGTTTTTTTTTCAAAAAAGTCAATATTCACTCATTAATTTTCTATAAACTTCAGTTCCCTAGCACAGTAACTTGTGTTTTTGTTTTGTATTTAGGGCGCGTAAACATCTGAGGTTATAAAGAGCCCAGAGATTTTCTCTCACTAAAAATCCTAAACACCTGAATCCATCCAGAAGTGCCCTACATTTCGCTGGTAAGATATTTTAAATAAAATTCCGTAATAAATCCATATTTTGCACTGGCCTCCGAACTTGAACCATCTCGCCAACTTACCAAAATAAATTTCTTTTGTTTTCTAACGATTTAGTCTACAACACTTTCTTAAAAGTTTTTCATTTAAGGTTCTTTTTTCTTCTGCTTCTTTTAGAATTAATAACCGTTAAAACTTTCTCTAATTTTCTGGTTCATTTATGAAGAAACAGTGAACATTTCACTGATCATAATATTGTAGTGTTGGTTGTAGGGGTTGCATTGAAGGAATGAGGACTGAGAAGCGGTGATATCACTGTGCTATGGAAAGCGTTGACTAAAAGACTATTTGCTAGGCGAAAACGCCGGCATGATGTGTTATCAATAATACCAGTTAAAAATAATTTATTTATACCTTAGGATGGAAGATTTGCGAGGAATCGGTCAAATAAAACAACTCGTCTTTTTGCCAACGTTTCGACAAATATATTGTCCTCTTCAGGGCCTGGATATTACAAATACAAAACAATTTACAGAGTCAGTAACATAGAAAAAACAGTAAAAATCAGTAATACAAAAATAAACAATAAAATACAATAAATTCTTTATAATTATTGAAACTTACGTGGCTATGCGGGTTGGTTGAGTTACAGAAACTAAGAGCCAGAAATGGAGAAGCAGGTATATACAGGGTGAACCAGTAAGTATTGTCCATAGGCCTACTGTGTGTAGTACATCTAAAGTGGAGTTCAATGACGTATTGGACAACTTCATATTTTCCTCTGTTCTTGAGTGACATCACTTTAAAGTTTTTTTCTAAAATCATTACTTTTTTCCAATAAAAATGTTATTACTCAGAAAGTTTTAGTCCGAATTCGATTCTGTTGACATGGTTAGAAAGACAGATAAATTTCCTAAACATTGACACCATTTTGAAGCATAAATTATTCTCCAAACTGCCTTAATCTTCCGCCGGAACCTAGGAAAATAAAAGTAATCGGCCCTGAAGAGGACAATATATTTGTCGAAACGTTGGCAAAAAGACGAGTTGTTTTATTTGACCGATTCCTCGCAAATCTTCCATCCTAAGATTAACAATTTGCGGTCACGAAAACTATATATTTATTTATTCCTAAATTATTAATTGCCTTCAAATTTATTGCTGATTTAATAATGAGCCATTTTATTGAGCATTGCGAACGCTAAGAACAAAAGAAGGAAATGTTAAAAAGAAATATGAAACGAATTTAATTCAAATGAAATAGAACTTTTTGTGAAGGTTGAAAAATTCTTCGGAGTGTAATGGAGACGAAGTAAAAGTAAATGAGAAGTTAGATATATATATATATATATATATAAAGATGTCCAACATCCCTGGAGGGTAGTGTGTAAACAGCTGGGAATGATTCAGGTTGGACAATTATATCCTTGTCCCTCGACTAGTGCACAACAGACACAAATTTCAGTCTCCCTTTAACCACAAGGGATTGTCATCAACTCACTATCTCTTACTAAATTGCTTCTTGTCTTTTACACACTCTTCTCTGTAAATAGGAACTTTATTATATCAATGTTTAATTCCTACTCTCAATATTTGCCCAAAGTAAGGAATTTTGTAATCACTTTTTTATTATTTCTTAGTTTAGATCATTTATCTTCCAGGGTCTTTTGCAAGATGTCAGCTGCAACTGAGTGAACGCAATTTTTCTTTGTCAGATTTTGTAAGTTAACAAAATATGTTCATATGTCCTCTTCTAATGTTATTTTAATGAGGATATTTTTATTCATTTACTTGTTATCTTTATAAATAATCACTTGATATTTTACCTTTTGATTAAGTGAGTTTTCAGGGGTGGGTGTTGGTCTAGTCGTCAAGTGCTTGGCTTTGTAAGTGGGAGAACCCCAGTTCGAATCCCGCGTATGGCTGCTTTTTATTTGGTTGAAAAGAATTGTTTATAGTAAAGTATGAGCTTCCGCCCCCGTCCAAAGCTTCGACAAGCCTTTCAAAGTCTGTATTTGGGACCAGGAAGCATGGAGATGCGGTCCTCCAGTTGTGGGGGACTCAATGTGGTACACGGACGGCTCCAGAACTGAGAAAGGAGTGGGAGCGGGAGTGTACGGGATGAAGCCGAAATGTGGGTTTTCGGTTAGTCTGGTAAAACTAGCTACAGTTTTTCAGGCTGAGCTAGTTGCGATAAGGTTCTGTGCTGCCGAGATTGTCGGACGAGGAATTATTAATTCTAAGGTCGTGATTTTCTCGGACGGTCAGGCTGCTCTACGAGCTATTAGTTCCTACCAGGTCAATTCAAGGCTGGTTTGGGACTGTCTGGGTGCGCCGAAGAAAATCAGTGACCACAATAGGGTCTTTCTGGTTTGGGTACCTGGTCATTCAGGACATAAAGGAAACGAAGTGGCAGATTTATTGGCCAGGGAAGGCTCTGCGGGGCACTTCCTTGGCCCGGAGCTCTATTTTGGGGTCTCCAAGTGTCTTATGACTGCGGCCATTAAACTATGGGTGCAGACTAGGAGGAGTGGTGGCTTGCCACCACAGAGCAGAGACAGGCGAAGGAGTTCATTAAGGGCTATTCGCCAAGGCTGTCTGCAATTTAAACCGTCAAGGCCGTGGGGCTATAAGGATAATTGTAGGCCTATTAACCGGCCACTGCAGGCTCAGAAAACACATGCATCGCATGGGCCTGGCAGATGATAGCCTCTGTAGGTTCGGTCAGGAGGAGGAGGAAACGGTACTGCACGTGTTGTGTCAGTGTGAGGGGCTTGTCCGGGCTAAGGGTGTTACTTCTCGGGGAGGAAAAACCAAGGCCTGTGAGCTTTACCCAAGAGTCCAGTCTGATTAAAAGGACGGGTCTGGAGGGCGATCTCTAGAGAAGGGGAGCCACAATAGATTCAAAGGGGTCGCAGTGGCGTAGGCCTTAAAAGCCGCCTTATTAGGATCTTATCTTTCGCCCCCGTCCACGACACCTTATTGGTAGTTGGACGTTAAGCCCCTCCTGAAAAAATAGGCCTTTACTTTACTTTTACTTTTTATTTAGTGAGGTTCCAGTTGATGAAAGAACGGGAGCGAAAATAGTTCACGAATATTGTCATATAAGGATATAAAACAGGTTGATTCAGCCGAAACTGTTTAACTGGAATCAGTATGAGAAACATTATTTGAATTGATATGAGATTATGCTACTTTGCAGGCACACAAAACTTGATTAAATTTCTCTTCTTGAAATTTAATAATTTATGAAAAATACTCAATTAATTTGAGATTGATTAGTCAGCTAGTGTGATCACAATTTGAGGTGCTTTGTAGGTGGAAGTTAAATCTCTCGACACAAAATCTAATAGTTCAATCTTTGTCATTGAAAATTTGAAAGCAGCTAGAATGAAGGAAACAAGCTGCTGAAACGGATGATGAAGTTAAAAAAAAATTAAAAGAATTAACTTGATGAAGTCATTGAAATTACAGGACACCGCTGAGAATTTTTAACATTTTCTTGCTCTACTTTTAAGAGCAAATGTTGCGATCGTTTAGATTTGATACTTCTTAGTCTGAATAAGTGATTTTTACAAATTCATTTACGTGTGTGTGTGAGTTACTATTAACTTTCTAGCAGATGCATGACCTAAGATTGTCACTTCTTCATTGGTCTAACGTATTGGATTGGATTATAGGTTTACAAATGTTTAAAACTCATATCTTTATTGGGATTAAAAAAATGAAATATAAAAAGAGATATTTGCGTGAATTGTTCAGTTGAAGAAGCGATTGTACCGTAATGAACTACCAGCTAGTTCTGGCGGAGAGACCACGTTAAACTTTGCAGAAACTTCCCTCCGTATGGCATTCTGAATATTAATATCACAAACGAAATCCACACTTCGCTAATTAGTTTGTTAGTAGCAGAAAGCACGGCTTCATGAGCTGAATAATATATTTTATCTATTATGTAAATAAATTATACTTTTTTTACTTAATGTATTATTAACTATTCTGTAAGCAAGTTTGGATGAAAATCCATTTTAATTAAATAAGCCTCTGAATTGAAATCGTGACAGTGTGTTCCAATTTCCCATTATTAGTCTTGTATACATATATGAATGCGCAATCCATAATATTTAGGATCAATATATTGAGGATTCGGACAAAATAATGAAAACTAACAACTCTGTCTTATCGCCAATGTTTCGACAAATTTATTGTTTTCTTCAGGGCGTTTATATGTGAGTTGTTTCCTTGCTATTTCAATCCTATACACGGTCACTAACACAGGTTCTAACAGTAAAAATAATCATCATTTTAAGTCGTTCAACTTTTAGAGTTAGGTGGGGCAGTTGAGTTGAGTTAATTTAATTTAATGATATTTTGTGACGAGCTGGGCGAGAAATTCGTTATTCAGAATCCATTAGTTTAGTCAAACTAAGATGTAGGGAGTGCAACGTCTCTCTATTCCGCCACATAGTCAGTCTGAAAAAGAGTCTGTTCAAGCGATGACAGTTCAGATTAGATAGTCAAAAAACAATTCCCCATTATTTTTACCCAGCTAACCAATCAAATCATTCATCAAATCGTCGCGTAAGGAACTTTATACTTTCAGACACTGAATATCTGTAAATGTTGAAGGTTTTGTAGTTGATTATTGAATCACATGAGTTGTAATTTCACATTACCTTCACGATAATCTGTTACAATAATCTCTCACTCGCATACACACACAGCCAGCTAAATCCGATGTTCAGGGAACTGAGAGTCCCAGTCAATATCAGGCCCAGACAATCTGTCAACAAGCTACTAAGGTGGTGCCAGGCTTACCAATATTGCATATCACTTCTTATGGAAGTCTACTTCTATCCATCTGAAAACACCTCTATCAAAACCACATAGATAATTCATTTTTCACAAATTTACCACTTCATGCTGGATCTAATAGCAAATCATATTGGCATTCATTTTGTAAATGATCTGTTGTCGTGATATGGCAAATTCTAATTTCAATGCAATGAATTCTCTAAAATTTTATTACATTTATTGAACACCATTTCTTCCATTACTTATGCAGTTCACTCAAGGGTACCTTAATTACCGCTCAGTGATAAAGGATTTCAAAAGGATAATTCTAAGAAAGATCTTACAATCCCACGGTGGCGCCTGTGAATAACAGGATTACTTAATTGTCCAGTTCAATGTATTCCTCCTTCCAATTGGTTTCAGACGTCCAGTGTGTCATGAAGATCCCATCGAATTGATGAGTGGAAATTAAAGCCAGTGGTGCTGAGCGACTTGTAGTGAGAGGAAAGAAATCACAAAATTCTAAAAAATTTATTCATCAAGTGGGCCATTCGACTTTCTTTAAATTCAGCAATTTAACTCCAAATTTGATTCTAATTATTATGCGGGTGGCAAAGTAGTGCAATTTAGAAGTGTCACATTAAGTTTACCTGCTAAAATGTTTTGGTCTGTACAATTGTTATACAAAGTTAGAAGGAATTCGTTGAAGTCAAAAAACGTAAAAAAAAATGAAAAAAATTTCAGTGACGTAGCACTTTCGGTTGAACAATTAACTTAAAACACTGTGGAATCCTCTGGTGTACCAAGTGAAATATCTAATTTTAACTTCTACTTACGAATAAAAGGTTTTACGAAATGATATTGGAAACGTCTCGAATAGTAAATTAATGACGTTGGGTTTGTAGTGATTGGGAAAGACTGAGATGATAATGAAGTAGTTTTAGAAAGATGAGTAAGCTAATGCTCGGTGGGCGATACTCTAAGAGCACCAACGAACATGAAATCATTAGTCAAATGAGGTTATATCAGCCTAGTTCTTCACAAATAACTTCTGGTTTTCATTGTTCATTTTTTTTGGTGACTGATTCATAGTTTCAATAGGATGAAAAAATAATTGCCATTTCAGTCGGGTAAAATTTATTTTGCCGAGAGATTTCGACCTAGGGACTAGGTCATCTTCAGGGCTAGTTTAGAAAGTAATACTTTTACATTTCAGGGTTGGTGTGTTTTCCGTCTTGTCTGTTCATGGACTGAGTGTGATCGGTCTATGTGTGGAGAAGTGGATTAGCCACTTCCCTGCGGATATCCCAGCCTAACACCATGAACATGAGTAATGATTACACATAGTCCATGAACAGACAAGACGGAAGACCCACCAACCCTGAAATGTAAAAGTATTACTTTCTAAACTAGCCCTGAAAATGACCTAGTCCCTAGGTCGAAAGCTCTCGGCAAAATAAATTTTACCCGACTGAAATGGCAATTATTTTTTCATCCTATTCTGGTTTTCAGTTTTCAGTGAAATTTCGCCAATTTTTCTATTTGCAGCATTCCCGAAAAAGAGGTGAATCACTTCTTGTTAAAATTTTTAAGGTTAAAAACATATTGAGATATAAGTACTTGAATAAGTACAGATCTAATATTTCTGATGTAGATAAATGTTCAAAAGTTAAAGTTCAAATTCTATTAGATATATATTTGATATAAATAAATTAAACGATTTATTTCATCTGAATATATGTACATAGACACTTTAATATTCTAGATCTACGAGTACATATTATGTATTGACTTCTAACTTTTTTTCTCCAAAAAAATAAAATAAAAAATTAAATAAAATCCAATCTAATAATGAGAAGTTGTGAAGTTGATACAGACAATAAATATTTAATAAAGGTATCGGCCCCCGTAGGGAGAAGTGGATTAGCCACTTCCCTGCGGGTATCCCAGCCTAACAACATGAACATGAGTAACATTACACTAACACCACAACACATTTACACAGTACACATGGGGCGTAGTGGTGGTATACCCCCTCTGCTAATCCTTGCTTCTATCTCTCCTTTGATCTTCTCTATCCCTTTCCTGATCCCCACCCAAGCTGAGATGGAGACTCGTGTAGAGGCTGAATGCGTAAAAAATATAAGTGTGGTAACGACCACCTTCAGGCACCGGGTGAAACCCCATTGTAATGTTACCTTCCTGTGGTAGTGGGGGTTTGCTACTGGTGACCGTTGATCCTCCCCTAGAATTCTGCTAGGGAGTGCCCTCAGGGGGTTCTTATCTCCGCTCCTGTGGTGTTATTCCCAAGTCAAGTCAAGTCACTTACTTGAGATGCTAGACCTTCGTGGGTTCTCGGCCCCGGGATACGCAGATGATATTTCTGTGGTGGTCAGGTGCAGGCACGAGACAATCGTTGCTGAGCTCATGCAGGAAGCACTCAAGATCATAGAAAATTGGTATAGAAGGGTAGATCTTATTGTGAACCCTTCTAAGATTACTCTGGTCCCCTTTACTAGGAGAAGGGACATAAAGAACTACAAAAATCTCAGAATTTTTGACAAAACTCTGGTTGGAGAGAGGTCAAGTATCTGGACGATGTCCTGGACTCCAGACTTGCTTGGAAAGCACATCTATATAGAGTAAGGTAAAACAGGTTCTTTGTGGTATTACTAGAACCTGTGGGAAGATATGGGGTTTTCGCCTCAAAATGACCCACTGGCTCTATACACGATCAGTCAGTCCAATTATCATCTACGGAGCGGTAGTCTGGTGAAGGAAGACTGAACAACTGGCTGAGTGTCCCTTAACAGTGCCCCTACTGCCTGGGAATCACCAAGGGTGCAGTTCTTGTGGAGAGACTGGATCTGGAGAGAAAATTTAAAGAACTGCTTGATGTGTCCTTGGGTCAAACACAGACACACTAAAATGTCTAGTTGTGTAAACAAATAGCCAAAGTGTCTCTGTGCTTGGGCACAAATCAGATTACTCTGATCACAGGCCTATTCACAAAATCTAGTAGTTTCAAGAAGCATCTGTACCAGGTGGGGCTTATTAGCTTGGAACCGTTGAGCAGTTTGAGTAAGGAAGAGGAGGAAACGGTCTCTACCTGTTGTTCGATTGCGTTGCAATCGAGTGATTGCGCTATAAAACCTTTGGATCTTTGAGACCAAAGGAGATACTAGCGCAAAAAGAATTAGTAGGGAAAATTCTTAACCTCTTTACAGCGGTGCCGTAGGTCCCGTCCCGCTATCTTTAATCTTAAGGCATCGGTCACTATATTGCATTTTAATACATTAATGCAAAACCGAGCGAACGTAATTTAAGACAAGCAATGAATTAAGGAAAAACATGGGTATTGTGGCGTCCTCATCCGAAGTGAAATGGATGAACGTTTTTTGGTGTTACATTTTGAATCTTGGGCCACGATGGCCTTATGATTCATAACTCTCTCTGCTGAGTCTCCAAAATCTCCTCCTCAAAGGTGGGGAATGACAGAAAATAACGTACACCTCACTCCCATTCTAGGCTGAGACAACCGTCTGTACTAACACAACGTTAATAGTTTAATGGTGAAGAACTTTAATTCCTTTATTGCTCGAAATATTATTGAATAAACCTTGCTTTTATAAAAGTACATCTAAAAAGCCGTCTTCAGTGGCGGGTTAGATGAAGTAGAGTGGAGGTAATAGTGGACCCACTGGCGACATACCCTCTCCAATATTGGCCGACTTGCACAGACTCCCCTAATCTTCACTCACTGTACCTACGTGAGAAGAATACATTCAGGCATATAGCGAAGGGAAATATAAATTTTAGAGGGTGAAAGGGGACATGAACTTCTCAGAGTCTACAATAGAGAATATTCCGGTGGCCACTTGTAATCTTACACTTAGTTTATGAGCCCTTCAAAACTAACTGACCCGAACACTCATTTATAAATAACAATCTCCTTAACAAAAACTTACAGTTTAAAATGTTAAGTATAAGGGTTGATTAAACGCCAAAAGGTACACAAATCAGCGAGTACCCAACATTTCATTAACACTTCATTAATAGTTAAGTAATTCTACTGCATTAATTTTCATTAATAAGTTATTTTTTAGAATATATTAGATGTCACAGACCCTTATGCTGGCCATTTTCATCTACAAAATATATGTTCAAGTAGCACTGTAGATTGACTATAATATCTAGTTATTTAAAATAATCAAACTATTAATTACAGGTTAAAAAGAAAAACCTTATAAAAAATAAAAAAAAATGATGAGGCTAAAAAATTCAAAACCTTTTTTAAAAAAAACTTACACCAGCATACATCAATGATTTTATTTTATTTATTTATTTTTATTTTGAAATAAAAATCGTCGGTTTAAGTTCATTCTTCGATTAAAGTAATTGTTATTTTATGTTGTAGTCAAACGTTTGTAATAATAAGTAATAATTATCTGGCTTTATCGCAAATAATATAGTTTTCTTCAATTACATTCTCAATCTAGGTGTTCTTCCCACAATGTTGTATATATGTAATATAAAGTAAATAAGATATGCATATTTTTAGGGCAGCTAATTATTCCAGTATTTTTCTATATGTAAAATTAGGGGAACTAAATTAAATTACAATTGAGAAATGAATAATTGTTGTTGAATAATCTACTTGTTGTTAACTGTGTGTTATTTGTGCTCACAAATATTTCGGTAAGACGAATTCAAGACAGTAGCCTACTCTGACTGTGTCTTTTTCTACTTTAACATGCATGTACATATTTATGTGATTTATCATAATTATAACAAAAAAATATTATAAATGAAGAGGCCAGCATAAGGGTCTGTGACATCTAATAAATTCTAAAAAATAACTTATTAATGAAAATTAATGCAGTAGAATTACTTAACTATTAATGAAATGTTGGGTACTCGCTGATTTGTGTACCTTTTGGCGTTTAATCAACCCTTATACTTAACATTTTAAACTGTAAGTTTTTGTTAAGGAGATTTTTGTACCTTTTGGATAGATTTTCCTTTTTGTTTATTTTACAAAGTTACATATCTTCTTTACAGATTTTTTTAAAATTTGGAATAAACAATTCTATCATTATAATCTGATAAGGTGTTAAGTCGGAACCGTAACTACCAATGGTGAGATCTTTTTAAAGAATGATTATAGTTGCGTTCCCCCAAACCATCCTCAATAACAATTTTTTTGAAAAAGCGTTTCGAATAACATAGGAAGGTATTTGTACGTAAATAGCAAAATTAAACTGCGATTTCAGTACTTCCTTTTAAGAGGAGTAAGAAAAATAAACTACGATTGCAGTACTTCTTCCTAAAAGGCAAAGAGGCAAAGATCTTTTAATCGAACGACAATTCATTGATTTAAATCGGTTCACTCATTGATAATTTAAATGATTGCAGTACTTCCTCTTAGTAGGTGCAAGAGCATCAGCAACGTAGAGGAGCTTTAACCACTTATTCGAGCTGAATTTTATCAAAATCGGACTAAGCGTTATAGAAATATTGTTAATAATAGTTTTAGAAAGGGCCTTATTTGGGTGGGGCAAACTCCCCTCCTTATGAGGCACGGCGTCGAGACTTTTAAAGTGCAAATCTGTACAAAATTTCGATTCGAATGACCCTTCATTCATGCAAATCGGTTCACGTGTCGATAATTTGCAACGATTGCTATACTTCCCCTTAACAAGTGTAAGAGCAGATTGTCGCTTTATTGTTACGTAGGGTAGCCCTAACCCTATCATCCTACCAAATTTTATCAAAATCGGGCCAAGATTTACAGAGTAATTAGTAATAATAATTTTGGAGGGGGCCTTACATAAAGGGGGCTAACTCCTCCCCCATTCGATGTACAGCGTCGAGACCCCAAAAGGCACATCTACATAAAATTCCGAATCGAATGACACCTCATTCATGAAAATCGGTTCATGCGTTTAGGCGCTACGTTGTTTACAAAAAAGGTAACAAGAAGAAGAAGAAGAAGAACAACAACAACAACAACAACAACAACAACAACAACAAGAACATTTTTTGAAAAAGCCGTTTTTGCTCATTTTTGGCAACTTTTTTCTCGAAACCTATTAGATCTTGGTTGTTGCAAAAAAATTACAGTTATAAAGGAGGGTTTGCCCTATAATTTAAAGAAAATTTGGGAATTTTATCTTTTATAGAAAAAGAGAAAAAAATTGTCAAAGTTGGGTGTTTTTCAACGTTACGCTTTTTCGTGCAGTTTTTGATCATCAACCCTTATACAACTGTCCTACCGGACAGTTTTAATAAAAAAAATTATTTATTCTCTACACTCTTTTTGGACTATCGGAAAAAGAACATTAATTTTTCTGTTAAAGTTCTAAGTACGCATGCATGCCCCAGGATCTGTATACAACACAGATAAACAGCTACTCTTTATGGCAATTGCGGACAATCTCTTCGCAGCTGCTATTGGGATGGCGGAGATTTCATCAAAGATGACTAACCGCCAAGAATTTCGCTGAACTTCATAATCGAACACCAATTTTACATCATTTAAAATAAATCCGTTTTGTGGGTGAGATTGAAGATAAAATCCCTGTGATTATTAAATAAGAGAGGGAGGTTCAAGAAAAATATTCAAGATGGGCCCTCAGCTAATCTAATGCCTTCTACAAGTATCTAACATCACGAAGAAGCAAGTAATAGTACCCAAGCAAGTGGTGTAAAGTTGAACTCATATTAATTGAAACAGTCGTACCTTTAGCTATTAATAGAGAAGACAAATTGGACTTCTGCCTCCTCGTGCCCACCCTCTACGAGCTGGCCAACAGAAACGGTTGTTGATGAATTTCTCAATCTAAAAACTCTACAACTTGAAGAGGAATGGGAAAAATAGGGTCATCCTCAAAACGTCCAGGGAGGCTGTTTGGGAACAGGAAGAGGAGCAAATGAAGCTAGAGACCAAGATATCTCTGACTGCTGCTCTTCTAGAACTTGCCTTGAGAGTTTGGTTCTCTTTTGGATCTTGGGAAGCCATCATTAGGTTTTCTCAAGGGGCATTCTCGACTCAGGAGGCACCAGAAATAGCCGGGTCTAAAAGCTGAAGGCATTTCAGATTTTGTAAGGAGATTGAGAAAACTCTCTTACACGTTTTAACTATTCCGTTACACGTTTTATAAGGAATATTATGACATCTGCGAAATTATCAGGAGCTGGAAGAGTACTATTCTCTTTGGAATCCTTTCAGATTCTGTGATTTTCAGACATCTGGGCTGCAAAGAGTGCTGTAAGGATTCACTTGGCACTCTTAAAAACTGTTATTTCTCGGGAGGGGAACTGTTATTAGAAATTAACCAGTTTTACCATGCTTTTTTGGGATTGCGGAAGCTTCTAAAGCATCGCATCTCATAGAGGATCTGAGTGGGAGTACAATAATTTTTGGCCTGATTGAGGTTTGAATAGATGAAATAAAAATCTTAGTTTTAGCATTAGTGATGGTTGTCTACTAGTAGGTTAGTTAAGGATGTCAGATAGAAGTCTGATGGATTGTGAGTAACATATTGTCTGAATAAGGGATGAAGAAAGATGTTCTTTGATTCATTCTTTATTATCGTTCAGTTTTTGACTGGTAATGGCCTCTCAGATGTAAGGAATACTGGGACGAGTAAGACTTAGTCTAGCCAATCATTTTTCGGGTGACAAGTAAGGTGGCGTGATACTTCTCACTGGAAATTAGGTGGAACATAAGAATAAACTTTACTTCTTTTTTGGGTTCTGCTCTTACAAAGAAGTTGTGTTTACAAAAGTCAGAACTAATGACAGTGGAAGATATTGGAATACAAACAGTAAAAACTCTTTACTTAACCTAAATTTAAAAAAATGAAATTAACAAAAAAAATTCTTAAAATATATCTAAACCATATTTTCTTAGTCGAGCAGTTAGAGGCGAAACCTGCAAAATTAATATGCATTGATTACTGATCTAGGCCTTGGATTATACCTAATGGTTAATATGAGAACTTAATGGTAAAGTATGTTTGGTAGTTGCCTCCGTCCACGACACCAAATTGGTAGTTGGACGTAAAGCTCGTCTGAAAAAATAGGCATTACCTACTTTACGTACTTTTACTATTTTACTATGCATATATTTTACCTTCTATAGTTTATTAAAACTGTCCGGTAGGACAGTTGTATAAGGGTTGATGATCAAAAACTGCACGAAAAAGCGTAACGTTGAAAAACACCCAACTTTGACAATTTTTTTCTCTTTTTCTATAAAAGATAAAATTCCCAAATTTTCTTTAAATTATAGGGCAAACCCTCCTTTATAACTGTAATTTTTTTGCAACAACCAAGATCTAATAGGTTTCGAGAAAAAAGTTGCCAAAAATGAGCAAAAACGGCTTTTTCAAAAAATGTTCTTGTTGTTGTTGTTGTTGTTGTTGTTGTTGTTGTTGTTCTTCTTCTTCTTCTTGTTACCTTTTTTGTAAACAACGTAGCGCCTAAACGCATGAACCGATTTTCATGAATGAGGTGTCATTCGATTCGGAATTTTATGTAGATGTGCGTTTTGGGGGTCTCGACGCTGTACATCGAATGGGGGAGGAGTAAGCCCCCTTTATGTAAGGCCCCCTCCAAAATTATTATTACTAATTACTCTGTAAATCTTGGCCCGATTTTGATAAAATTTGGTAGGATGATAGGGTTAGGGCTACCCTACGTAACAATAAAGCGACAATCTGCTCTTACACTTGTTAAGGGGAAGTATAGCAATCGTTGCAAATTATCGACACGTGAACCGATTTGCATGAATGAAGGGTCATTCGAATCGAAATTTTGTACAGATTTGCACTTTAAAAGTCTCGACGCCGTGCCTCATAAGGAGGGGAGTTTGCCCCACCCAAATAAGGCCCTTTCTAAAACTATTATTAACAATATTTCTATAACGCTTAGTCCGATTTTGATAAAATTCAGCTCGAATAAGTGGTTAAAGCTCCTCTACGTTGCTGATGCTCTTGCACCTACTAAGAGGAAGTACTGCAATCATTTAAATTATCAATGAGTGAACCGATTTAAATCAATAAATTGTCGTTCGATTAAAAGATCTTTGCCTCTTTGCCTTTTAGGAAGAAGTACTGCAATCGTAGTTTAATTTTGCTATTTACGTACAAATACCTTCCTATGTTATTCAAAACGCTTTTTCGAAAAAATTGTTATTGAGGATGGTTTGGGGGAACGCAACTATAATCATTCTTTAAAAAGATCTCTCCAGTGGTAGTTACGGTTCCGACTTAACACCTTATCAGATTATAATGATAGAATTTTTTATTCCAAATTTTAAAAAAATCTGTAAAGAAGATATGTAACTTTGTAAAATAAACAAAAAGGAAAATCTATCCAAAAGGTACAAAAATCTCCTTAACAAAAACTTACAGTTTAAAATGTTAAGTATAAGGGTTGATTAAACGCCAAAAGGTACACAAATCAGCGAGTACCCAACATTTCATTAATAGTTAAGTAATTCTACTGCATTAATTTTCATTAATAAGTTATTTTTTAGAATTTATTAGATGTCACAGACCCTTATGCTGGCCACTTCATTTATAATATTTTTTTGTTATAATTATGATAAATCACATAAATATGTACGTGCATGTTAAAGTAGAAAAAAACAGTTAGAGTAGGCTACTGTCTTGAATTCGTCTTACCGAAATATTCGTGAGCACAAATAACACACAGTTAATAACAAGTAGATTATTCAACAACAATTATTCATTTCTCAATTGTAATTTAATTTAGTCCCCCTAATTTTACTTATAGTAAAATACTGGAATAATTAGCTGCCCTAAAAATATGCATATCTTATTTACTTTATATTACATATATACAACATTGTGGGATGAATACCTAGATTGAGAGTGTAATTGAAGAAAACTATATTATTTGCGATAAAGCCAGATAATTATTACCTATTATTATAAACGTTTGACTACTACATAAAGTAACAATTACTTTAATCGAAGAATGAACTTAAACCGACGATTTTTATTTTTAAATAAAAATCAATAAATAAAATAAACAAAATCATTGATGTAAGTTTTTTATTAAAAAAAGTTTTGAATTTTTAGCCTCATAATTTTTTTTTATTTTTTATAACGTTTTTCTTTTCCACCTGTAATTAATAGTTTCATTGTTATAGATAACTAGATATTTCAGTCAATCTACAGTGCTACTTGAACATATATTTTGTAGACGAAAATGGCCAGCATAAGGGTCTGTGACATCTAATAAATTCTAAAAAATAACTTATTAATGAAAATTAATGCAGTAGAATTACTTAACTATTAATGAAATGTTGGGTACTCGCTGATTTGTGTACCTTTTGGCGTTTAATCAACCCTTATACTTAACATTTTAAACTGTAAGTTTTTGTTAAGGAGAATAAAAAAATATGTAAGTTAGACCCTTGGGCAATGAAATTTCAGTTAGTTTGGCTGTTATATTTATACTGAGATTCGGGCTACTTAACCCTGTAACCCTTTAACACTAGCTGTATCTAGTTCTATAGCTGGATAGAAAAGAATAATTATGAAATGCACATCCTTGAATTTCTATAGATTGAAGAATTGAGAAACAGAAACTTATTGACAGAACTGATAAAGTTGACTTGTAATAATAGTCTGAGGCAGGAATTAAAAAAAAACAAAACAAAAACGAAATCATTGTACCAATATTTTCGCCTAACATTGTATTAGTGAATCTTTGTTCTCTGTGATGGACTTAGTTTAAAGTCTTTTAACAAGAGCAAGATGACGGACTAAAGTGGCAGTGCATGCGTATCTCTCAAAATTACTAAATAAGCTATTTTTAAAATCTCTGTCATCAATGATGCCGCAGCAAGAATGATAAAATATTTAAAAAGTTATCAAGTTTTCTGTCTGTAGTTTTTGTTTGTTTATTTTTGAAAGTGGCAAAGGTTCAGGGCTTTTAAATGTAGCTTTAAAGGTAAAAAGTATATTTTCTTTTTTATACATAATTTATGAGTAGACTTCCCATAGTATTTTTTCTCTAACCAGTGCTGTTTCTAGCTAGTAAGTTCAAAACAAAGTATGACTTTTTTATTCATAAGCAAGTAAAACTCCGACTCCCAATGTTTTTAATTGAAAAGTCAAATAGTGGTCTAGTTATCAATAAGCAACAATTTGTAGCAATAATTTTAAGTTACTTCTAAACTCTTTGGGGTCTCCAAGAGTCTTAAGACTGCGGCTATTAAACTATGGGTGCAGACTAGGTCTCAGGAGTGGTGGCTTGCCACCACAGGGTAGAGACAGGCGAAGGAGTTCATTAAGGGCTATTCTCCAATGCTGACTGCAGATTTAATCCGTCAAGGCCGTGGGGCTATAAGGATAATAGTAGGCCTATTAACCGGCCACAGCAGGCTCAGAAAACACATGCATCGCATGGGCCTGGCAGATGATAGCCTCTGTAGGTTCGGTCAGAAGGAGGAGGAAACGGACACTGCACGTGTTGTGTAAGTGTGATGGGCTTGTCTGGCTAAGGGTGTTACTTCTCGGGGAGGAAAAACTAAGGCCTGTGAGCTTTACCCATAAGTCGCTCTCCAGAATTAAGATTCTGATTAAACGGACAGGTCTGGAGGGCGATCTCTAGAGAAGGGTAGCCACAATAAATCCAAAGGGGTCGCAGTGGCGTAGGCCTTAAGCCTTAAAGGCCGCCCTATTATAATCTTATCTTACTCCTAATCGCGATACAAGGACTAACCAGGACTTCATACGGTATTCAGAGATTAAAATAGATTTACCAAAACTCTAAGACCAGCTCTATTCTTTATTCACCACATTGTCATATCATATCTGAAACCACATTGCTTTAGACTCTTGTACGCATCTATGCTCAGACCATTGCTGATTTAAGCTTGCACCTATGTGCATGGACGTTACTTAACTTTGCGATAATTATGCTGCAAGTTTTCCAAAACATAGTGCTACTAAGAACACTGTGTTTGCAAAGAATGAACAAATTACAAGGGCGCTAGAATTACTCACAATAAAAGGACTTCATGCACTGGACAGCTCATACATATTTTTAGTGAACCTACTTGCTGCTGAGGCTGGACAGTGCCACTTCCTCAAAAACGGACTGACGACGGCTAAAACTTAAACAACTGCCGGAAGTAGCTAACTACCAAACTTAGAATGCAGCCAGTGATAATTTCAAGGATACATTCTTCCATGTCTGCTTTGTGTTCTATTTTGAAAGTTAACTTTGACCTTCTGGAATATTAAATGTTAGTCTTCATGAAAAAAAGTTGTTCTTCGGGTTTATTGCAATAAAAATTTGTAGTCTTATAGCAGCACCTGCATGAAATTTTCTGTAAAAATTCTTTATTTTTAATTGCGTTGAAAAATTCAGTACAATTTAGTTCACAGTTGAGTTTGCAACGCGATAAAACTTTTGCTGTTGATTCCTCAGTCTTCGTTTGAAGAATATCCTTTCCTTAGATGTACCTGGCTGGCTGGGAGATGCCCTCTACTTTATATTTTATAAAACATTGCACTTATTTAAGATTTTTACAAAAGAACTGGGACAAAATGATACACTAACCGTGTTCCGGGAAGGAACCTGAGGTAAAAACCTACTTGAAAGGTATTTGAAATCAACTAAAAATTATCTGTATTAACTTTTTACCTTGTTTTAGTCCCATTAAAATAAATGCAGAACGTAAATATTTAGCAGAAAGCCGCGTTTCATAGATCTGTAGTACCTTTAGTTCCTTTTTATTAGAATTCTCCATTGAATTATATTTGCTTGTTAAGGACTTTAAATAAAGTAGTGACATGCCTTTAAATTAATTTCTAAAATTTTATGGAAAACCTCGTTTATTTAAATGATAAGCCCCATCAGTCATTAAGTAATTTCAAAACCTTTTTTTCGTATTTCAAATAAAATTTCTGTTCAACGTAAACCTGGATGTTATTCATTACTAGCAATAAATACTAAAATTTTTCATTTATCTTCTTTTTCAAGCATTGTCGTGTTATTATGATGCTCCAATCTAATTTTATGTTTTATTAAATCTTCCCGTTTTTATGAAGTGAATAAAATGTACTCTGCTAATGATTTTAATTTAATTTTTAAGTTGTCCTTCGTTTTTACTCTCAACTGCCTCTTATTTCCATCAGCGTTATTAAGCCCTTGACTAAATTCTTTTGGTAGAAGATACGATTCCAGATTGGCAGTTCTCAAGTATAACGTGAAATCTCGCTGTATACATTAATAATTACATATTTGTTAATACCTGATTAACCCAAAGCTTCCCAAAGGACAGTATCTTAAGCTTTCTATAGTTCTACGAATGCCAAAATAAACTTCAACAGTAAACTTCGCGATTATGTGCTTTTTACTTCTGCAGCAACAGAGGACCATCCTGCTGGAAAGCCAGTCAATTAAGAGTAGCTAGGACTTTTAGCCGCCTATCTGCAGGAAGAATTTTTGAACCATTTTCTTTTAGTTGAGATTGAGTGACGGGCTAGCACCTCGCCATTATAAAAATTTACGAAGTTTTCAGTTCCAATAAAGAAGATTTTGATGGTTCCAAATAGCAAGACTAAAGGACTAGAAACGGACCTTCTTATTTGGAACAAGGATCATCGAAGGGTTCAATGACGAGAACTCATTAAAATAATTCGGGAACTTCAGAACTAGCAACAATATTGAATTCAAACAGGAACAGGATACTTGCAGCATTTGACGCCATTTCTCTCTTATATTCCTTTGTTTTTAATGAAGCTTAATACGGATGTAAACAAAATTTAGTATTCGGAAAATAAGTAAATTATTTTTCCAAACTCGTCCAGTCGTGTAACTCGAGTGTAACAGGTTGTTACTTTATTTGCAGTTTAATTATTTTCTTTAGAATATGAGTTATCTATGAGGGTTGTTTGAAAAGTCCGTGCAAAGTCAGAGAGATAGCACCACTGGCGCGTATCGAGGTTATGTTTAGTTAGTAGCATCTCTTGGAAGAACACACACCAAGTTTCAGCCAGATCGGTCTATTTCTTTGTGTTTGGCATTCGTTTGAATCGAGGAAGTCGAGTGATTTTCAAAAAATGGACGAAAAAGAATTTTGTGTGTTTATTAAACACTATGAAAGGCAAAACGCCTCAGGAGACTAAAGAGAAGCTTGATAAACATTATGGTGACTCTGCACCTTCGATTAGAACAGTTTATAAGTGGTTTCAAAATTTTCGGAGTGGCCATATGGGCACAAGTGACGCTGAACGTTCTGGACGCCCTGTTGAGGTTACTACTCCAGAAATCATTGATAAAATCCATGATATGGTGATGGATGACAGAAGAGTGAAGGTGCGTGAGATTGCTAGTGCTGTGGGCATCTCGAATGAACGGGTACATAATATTTTGCATCAACATTTGGACATGACAAAGCTATCTTGTGGTGCTTGCTACTACCACCAAGATCTGCACCAGCGACGGCTCCAGGCGGGCTCTCGCCCAGACCCTTCTGCGCTCATCGCCGCGGCCCTCTTACTCATCAAGACATAATGATGATATAGTAATAAACTTTGTAATTAACAATACTGCAGTCAAGACTACAACATTAATTAACACACAGCTTATTAATCATCTTTGTCATTGACGGCAGAGTATAGGGTACCGCGATTGCTCACGCTTGACCAAAAACGAAATCGTGTGAAGTGTTGCAAGGACGGTTTGCAGCTGTTCCAGAAGAATCCGCAGGACTTTAAGCGTCGTTTCGTCACTTTGGATGAAACATGGATACATCACTACACTCCTGAGAGCAAAGAACAATCTCAACAATGGGTTACCAAGGGGGAATCTGCGCCAAAAAAGGCGAAGACCGTTCCTTCGGCCGGAAAGATTATGGCGACTGTCTTTTGGGATTCGCAAGGAATAATCCTCATCGACTATCTGGAAAAGGGTAAAACTAATACAGGTGCATATTATTCATCGTTATTGGACCGTTTGAAAACCGAGCTGCAAGAAAAACGCCCACGATTGGCCCACAAAAAAGTCCTTTTCCATCACGACAACGCACCAGCTCACACCTCAGCAGTTGTGGTTGCAAAATTAATGGAAATAGGGTTCCAACTCGTTTCACATCCCCCCTATTCTCCAGACTTGGCTCCCTCGGACTACTATTTGTTCCCCAATATGAAGAAATGGCTGGTGGGAAAAAGATTTTATTCAAACGAGGAGGTGATTGCAGAAACATGGCTATTTTTCAGACTTGGACAAATCCTATTATTCGGAAGGGATCAACAAACTAGAGCAGCGTTGGACGAAGTGTATAAGCCTAAAAGGAGACCATGTTGAAAAATAAAAAAGGTTTACCCCAAAAAATTAAGTAGTTTTTATTTTTGCACGGACTTTTCAAACGACCCTCGTATGATTGCGGCAATGTTATCTGATGGAGGTGCTACGGATTTCTTTGAGGAATGATGTGGTGTGTACGGATGATTTGAGGAACTTTTTGGTTACAACATTTGTTCAATTCTCGTTTTTCCTGATTCAATATTCAGTTTGAAAAGATAAACATCATCTTCTTTCATGGTTTTGTTTTCTAAAATCCTTTTCATTCTTTAAACCAATTCAAACGAAGAATTCAGGAAACAAAATTTATTAATTTTAAGACAAATGAATCAATTTCCAGCATACATACCAGAAACTGGTATTGTATAAATCCCACCTTGGTATGGACTGATTGTTATTACATAAACTACCTTGTTCTTAGTCCTGCCCCTCTTCATCGATCTCTTTTCTCCTTACTTTTGATATATAGACCAAATATAATATTTACTTCACGTTCTTACACTACGTATCTTTCTGATTACTTCATCAACAGTTTCATAGCGCTAAACCTTCTTAACGTTCAGCCTGGCACCGCCAAAATACACCTTTCCTCTTAACTCACTCTTTACCATCATAATGCAAGATATTGCTACTTTTCCTTTATGTTATAGGTCAGGTATTGTAACAGATATCATTGGTACGTGTCTTGTTTCATAAAATACTTTTAAGCACATATAATATTATTTGTCCTTTTTTTTTTTTTATTTTTTATATATACTGACCAGAGTTATATGCTCCACCCACTTTTTTTTTTAAAGGCGGGAAATTTAGAAGAAATAAAAAACACGTGTTTAATCATTTTTAGTCTAGTTTATTTTCTGTGATTGACACATTTTTTTAAATTCCTGTATCTCGAGATTCAGCATCCAACTTTGTTTTTTCAAATGGAACGTTATATTTTTTTGCGTATTTTTATAGTATTTGAGCTCCTAAAAAAAACAAAAAAATTTTTTTTGAACTCGGTTAGGTTTTTCAAAAGTTATGGTAATTTAAAATATGAAAAACAAATTTCAGTTTAATGTCAAAATTACCTTATTTTTTTATTCTAAAGAAGCCGTCCCTGGTTTATACCAATAGTACAGAAGATGTGGCAATTCGAAATGTAAAGGAAATGTAAAGCTCCCAAATTTTATCATCTTATATCTCCTTCAAAAATCGAGCTAGAAAGCAGCAGTTCTGCTCAATTGAAGAGAGATGAAAAGTATAATTGTCCATCTTTTCGCAAAGTCTATTGTAGAGGTAAATAAATACTATGAAGTAAATATTTTCGGAATATTTACAGTGTAACTTTTTTATGTTTGGTTAGTTTCATTTTCGAAAAAATCGGTTCGCAGGTGAAAGTTGATCCAAATGAGGACCCAGATTTCTCAATTAGAATTTTTTTTTTTTGACATGAGCTTTATAAAAATCTATGTTTGATTGTGATGTTTCAAAAATGTGTTTTAGTTCATTATTATATTGTAAGTCAATCAGTTCCTTTTGAAGATAATAAATTTTTTTTGTAAAATTACGATGAATCTTGCGGGCCATAAAATTATTCAAGGCTGGCCACAAGCGACATCTGGTATAAATCTTTTAAATTTTGTGTTTTTATAAAGACGTTCGGGCCACCTCGGATTCTTCCTCATCAGTATGGATGAAGTTTATTGTCATTTACAACCATGTTCTTAACAAATAAGAAGTCGTTCATCTTACTTTAAAGAAGAATATGTAGAAGAAAAAAACTACCATTATAGTTAAGTTACTTCATTAGCTATTTTGTATCTTATGTTTTAAAGAGGTTTTCCGGCACCAGGTGCTTCTTTAGACATTACTTTTGCTATTATATAATTAATTTTTTACATCGTTAAATTTTTTGTTGTTTCATTTTGTCGGTGATGACTTAAAATTTTCTTTTCTACAGTTGTTTTCATGTTTTCTTATTTTTTCGTATGTTATGGCTTTCCCACTTCTTCAATCTTCAATTGAAGTGATGATAACGATATTAAAACTGTCCGGTAGGACAGTTGTACGAGTATAAGGGTTGATCGTCAAAAAGTGCACGAAAAAGCGTAACGTTGAAAAACACCCAACTTTGAATTTTTTTTTCTCTTTTTCTACAAAAGATAAAATTCCCAAATTTTCTTTAAAATCTAAGGCAAACCTTTCTTTATAACATTAATTTTTTTGCAACAACCCAGATCTAATAGGTTTCGAGAAAAAAGTTGCCGAAATAGAGCAAAAACGGCTTTTTCAAAAAATGTTCTTGTTCTTCTTCTTGTTGTTGTTCTTGTTACCTTTTTTGTAAACAACGTAGCGCCTAAACGCGTGAACCGATTTTCATGAATGAGGTGTCATTCGATTTGAAATTTTATGAAGATGTGCCTTTTGGGGGTCTCGGCGCTGTAAATCGAATGGGAGAGGAGTTAGCCCCCTTTATGTAAGGCCCCCACCAAAATTATTATTACTAATTACTCTGTAAATCATGGCCCGATTTTGATAAACTTTGGTAGGATGATATGGTATACTTGTTAAGGGGAAGTATAGCAATCGTTTCAAATTATCGACACGTGAACCGATTTTCATGAATGAAGTGTCATTCGAATCAAAATTTTGTACAGATTTGCACTTTAAAAGTCTCGACGCTGTGCCTCATAAGGAGAGGAGTTCGCCCCACCCAAACAAGGCCCTTTCTAAAACTATTATTACCAATATTTCTATAACGCTTAGTCCGATTTTGCTAAAATTCAGCTCGAATAAGTGGTTAAAGCTCCTCTACGTGGCTGTGAAGTGCTACCATGCTCTAGCTCCTGCTAAGAGGAAGTACTGCAATCGTTTAAATTATCAATGAGTTTACCGATTTAAATCAATGAATTGTCGTTCGATTAAAAATCTTTGCCTCAGCCTTTTAGGGAGAAGTACTCAATCGCAGTTTATTTTTCTTACTCCTCTTAAAAGGAAGTACTGAAATCGCAGTTTAATTTTGCTATTTACGTACAAATACCTTCCTATTTTATTCAAAACGCTTTTTCAAAAAATTGATATTGAGGATGGTTTGGGGGACTGCAACTATAATCATTCTTTAAAAAGATCTCTCTAGTGGTAGTTACGGTTCCGATTTAACACCTTATCAGGTTATAATGATAGAATTGCTCCTTCCAAATTTTAAAAAAATCTGTAAAGCTGATATGTAACTTTGCAAAATGAAAGAAAATCTATCCAAAAGGTACAAAAATCTCTTTAACAAAAACTTACAGTTTAAAATGTTAAGTATAAGGGTTGATTAAACGCCAAAAGGTACACAAATCAGCAAGTACCCAACATTTCATTAATATTTAAGTAATTTTACTGCTTTAATTTTCATTAATATTTTTTAGAATTTATTAGATGTCACAGACCTTTATGCTGGCCACTTCATTTATAATATTTTTTTGTTATATTTATGATAAATCACATATACGTTAAAGTAAATACATGCATGTTAAAGTAGAAAAAGACAAAGTTAGAGTCGGCCATAGCCGACATAGACATATCTTGAATTCGTCTTACCGAAATATTCGTGAGCACAAATAACACACAGTTATAACAAGTAGATTATTCAACAACAATTATTGATTTCTCAATTGTAATTTAATTTAGTCCCCCTAATTTTACTTACAGTAAAATACTGGAATAATTAGCTATCCTAAAAATATGCATATCTTATTTATTTTATATTACATATATACAACATTGTGGGAAGAACATCTAGATTGAGAATGTAATTGAAGAAAACTATATTATTTGCGATAAAGCCAGATAATTATTACCTATTATTATAAACGTTTGACTACTTCATACAATAACAATTACTTTAATCGAAGAATGAACTTAAACCGACGATTTTTATTTAAAAATAAAAATAAATAAATAAAATAAAGAAAATCATTGATGTATGTTTTTTATAAAAAAAAAGTTTTGAATTTTTTAGCCTCATAATTTTTTTTTATTTTTTATAACGATTTTCTTTTTAACCTTTAAGTAATAGTTTGATTATTATAAATAACTAGATATTACAGTCAATCTGCAGTGCTACTTGAACATATATTTTGTAGATGAAAATGGCCAGCATAAGGGTCTGTGACATCTAATAAATTCTAAAAAATATTAATGAAAATTAAAGCAGTAAAATTACTTAAGTATTAATGAAATGTTGGGTACTTGCTGATTTGTGTATCTTTTGGCGTTTAATCAACCCTTATACTTAACATTTTAAACTGTAAGTTTTTGTTAAATAAAAGATATAATTATATGCCAGGAAAACATTAAGTGCCAAGAATCGAATATGGTCTCGGAAAACCGTTTAAAAAAAGATTAGAAATAGCTAACGAAGCAGTCTAAAATGGTAGTTTTTCGAGAAACGACATTAATTTTAGAAACATGGTTGTAAATTGGACCAAGTGTGGGCTGAGCTTCAAGGATTTGTACTAAAAAAAAAAGTGGCTTTGGCACAATAAATGGAGTTTAATTTAAAAATCAGCATATAATAATCATCTTAAGATTCGCTGATGTTTTCAATCAATGTAAGCTCAGCTAGTATACATTGAGAATTACTTCGCCAAATATGTTGACGTAAATAACCTATTGACAAGATTATCTTGGGCGGAATATTGAGTTGTAACAGGAAGGAGTGATGGATAGTCCCAGACTACTTGGCCCTGGGACAATGATGGAGTACAACCCTTACACTCAAGATGTTAGCAAGTATTCCTAAATCGACCAGAATCACCACCTTCTAACACTTCTTCTCTTTACCTTTCCTATGTACAGGCCATACTGATTAATTGTAGAATGATCAACAAAGAAAATAATTAACGGTGAGATTGCTCTTTTTGTGATGCCCGCTTCTGTCTGATGATAATGACGCTTTTTGTTGCCTGGCTTTGTAATTGAAAATCTTTAGGCATTTCTGGCTTAGTTGGCAAAATGTTGCCACAAATTGAAGCTAGAATAAAAATTGAATTTTTAAAACACCTAATTTCACTACGGCGTTGGGATTTATAGTAAATTCTTGGTCTTTAAGTCGTATTTCCGGATGGTTTTATTGCTAAAATGTTTATTGGAGAATGTAGATTACAATTACGCCGACATATTTGTTTATCATTTTTAAATTCGTTATAATTTTTCCTTTTCCTTTTCTTTTTGTATCCTTTTCATTTATTTATTTAATATAGAATTTGTAAGGATAAGAAAAAGGAAGGTACAGCCTTTCTAAAAATACTTTCTATCAAACTACAAATACTGTCCTTTGATAGGCCAAGCGATGCACGTCTGCCATTGCACTTTTAAAAGTCCTATGATTGTCCGAGTGGCTCATTACTAGGGAACGGATTCGTATGTATTTACATATTTTTTTCTAGGCAATTTACAGACGTTTTTCAACTAGAAGTATTCATACTGACACTCTTTAAGCCGTTTGAGCATACTTTTATTTCACATATTTCTACATATTTGGATGTTATCGCATATTTATACATATTTGATTAAAATAAATAAATATTTCTACATATTTAATCAAAATATGTACATATTTTTCATTTTGGGCATATTTTCAAAATTGGGAGGTGGTTGACAGGAACTGTGAACCATAGACTGTGAATCACAGTGGTTAAAAAAGTGTTTTTAAAAGCACCAAGTCGCATTAAAATGCTAAAAGATCTCTATCCAGACTTGTGCCTTCCACCAGAACCAATATTGACAAGATGGGGTACTTGGCTGGAAGCAGCTCAGTATTACTATGAAAACTACAATAAAATCAAGAATGTCCTTTCACATCTCGAAGACGAAGCAGTAGCGATAAATACAGCCAAGTCTTTATTCGAGAAACCTAATTTAAGGAATGACCTTGCATTCATTTCTGACAATTGCGTATTTCTTGCACAAGCCATTACCCAACTTGAGTCCCAAAATGTCCGACTGACAGAAAACGTGTCCAACGTTAAAAAAGTCATCGAAAAGGTGGAAGGAATACCTGGGAGTAAAGGAGATCTGATCAGATCAAAACTGGTAGAAGTACTGAGCAAGAACAAAGGGTGGGAGACCATCTGCCAGATTTCTGATGTTATCAGTGGAACAGAAGTCACCTCAGAACATCGTGTACCTTATATAACCAACGAGATAACTTCTTTCAGCAAGGCACCCATAACATCTGTAGATGTTGAACGATCTTTTAGTCGTTACAAGTCCATCTTACGCCCAGATCGTCGTCACTTTACGTTCCAACATTTGAAATTTCATGTGGTTGCAAACAATTTCGAAGAGTGAAGTTTTCAAAATTGAAAATTTAACACATCTTTTTATAAATAGTAAAAATGTTCTTTGTTTTTTTTTTTTTTTTTTTTTTTTTTTTTTTTTTTTTTTTTTTTGCGCTTCAACAGCTGAGGTCATTAGCGCCCGGAGCTTTTTCCAGTGCACTGCCGGCCTCCGGACAGTGTTCTCTCGTTACAGACAACACTGTCCATCACCGGACAGTGAGCTGTAAGAAGCTCCTAGGAAGAGAAAATCTAAGGGTCAGCTTTGTTCTTTGTTGTATAAATCATTATAACTTGTACAAACAAATTATTTTGTTCCTAATAAATTATTATAAATTGTAAAAATGTTCTTTTCTTGCCCCCCCCCAAAAAAAATTCCATTTTTATAAAAAAAAAATGTCCATTTTACTTAAATATTCCAGAAAATATTTTAAGAAAATCACATATTTTCCACATAATTGACGAAAATAAATGCATATTTTAGTTAAATATTTGGCATTTTTAAATACATAAAAATCCGTTCCTTACTCATTACACAGAATGTTTATGCGAATCACTGATAATGAACTTTTTCGACTGAGGTTTTCACCCACCGATTGCTAACAGTTTTGTCTTTCTTTCAAAGCTATGTTGGATGTATTACTAAGCCCGTAATAATGGCTGAGATGCCTTAATTAAATATTTTAAGAAAGAAAAACAATTATCATTACCAAACTATTTCTTTCCTTATTCCGGTAAATATTAATTTTTTTCCGCAGCTTACTGGGATAGACGTCTTCAATATTGTTTGAACCATAACCATTAAGTCTTATTCCAGATGTTCTACGTGGAATTGAACAGAATGAAATTGGTACCTGCTCTTCAATCAACATCATAATGATAGACACCTAACAGGAGAATAGAATTACCGTCGATTAATTTACCTATTACGCCGTTAATGGTGTAACTTGAGTTGTACACCGCACTATTCAGGATTACGTGTTATGGAAATGCGTAAACTTTGTATGACACTTGAAACTCTGTTGTATTTCGTGGAGAGGATATTTCAATTTATCTATCTTGCCGGATAACAAGAAGGTAATACAATTATTCTTGTGCGGGACGCTATCTCGTCGGAGTGCGCCAAAGTGTTCATAATAATATCAATTTCTAAATCGATGTGGTAGACGTGGCAACAGTACTGGAGCCTTCCATTTTCATATTGTTGATCTGTTTACTTTAGGTAGCATTTTCTTTTGTGACTTTCCAATTCTGAGGTCACATTTCAATGTTGGCATTGCCAGCTTCTCTGACGCTCGTTTCATAAGATGTTTTGAGCTTGATACGAATAGTGTAGAAGTGATTTAAATATATATATATATATATATATATATATATATATATATATTTAGAATAATCCCCATTAATTGTAGAAGGAAGGAAGATCGGAGTCCGTGAGAATTAGGCGTGGAGAATAGCGAGGTATCACTGGCAGAAGATAGGGCGGTCACTCCCTAAACTTCACCAGAATCCGTGCTAACAGTAACTGGGAGTGCAATGGTTGCAATTTCTTTCATTTTTATGTTCACAGACAATTTTATTGTAGGGAGCGGTTTTGCACTTTAGCTTCATAAGCTGAATACACTTGTTCTTTTAATGAGAATGCACCACTCAATGGTTATCGCACCCACATTGTGTTATCGTGTTCGAATACAGCTGCAGGCAGATTTCAACATTTCTTTATTAAAAAATTATTTTCTCTCCCAGCTAAGACACCTAATTTTATGTTGTATTTAGAGACTGGAGTCAATCCGTTAGAACTTTTTACCTTGAAGCTACACTTCGAGTACTGCATAAAAGTAAAAACTGGCCGCCAAATCGCCCGGAGGAAGTAATCAACAAAAAGACTTTTTGGTTCAAATCTTGGCTCAACCTTTTCCAAAAATACGATTCTCCTTTTGACTGTAGCCTGGAAAGTCTCTGTAAATGGAATGATCAGATGATAGAATTGATAAGTAGCGTGAGTTCGTCTATTCGGGAGGAGTTCAAAGGGCGAGCCTCTTCCTTTTCGCGATTTCCTTTATGTGGCCTCCTAGATAGCAACTTTAGTGTATGTAGCCTGGTAACCGATCATTCAAGTGGACTGACTCTTAACCAGCTTGGTTGGATATTTAGGATGAGGGGACAGTTGTTGTAACTGAGTCACACCCCCTGGCTGGAGAGTGGATACGGAAAGTTGCCCACTATGTGGTGCTTTGGAACAGGAAGATTTATTCCATTTTTTGGTGAAATGTTTGGCTTTGTCTGAGCTCCGTCTGACATATTTCGGTCCCCCCACGGTTGCTGCACTTTATCTTTTAGTACTCCTTGATAGCCCTACTCAATGCCGTACATTGATTAATTTCGCTAGCCTTGCGTGGACCCATAGATATTGCGCACTTCATCAGGTGGACCTTATTTGAGATAATTATTTCTGTTACGTGTATTAATAGTGAATCCTCTGTTTTGTATTTATCAGTTTTATTTATCAGATGTTAATCGTCTGCCGTTCAGTTTAAAAAAAGAAAGAATGTGTTTAGTTTCTTGTTATTTTCTTTTATTATATTCTGTTCGAACCTTATATTGTAAACACTTATTTATTTCTTATCTTTTATTTATGTTAAAATTTAATTTTTCACCAGCGTGTATCCTGATTCAGTTATGTACATTTGTATCGACCCCAGCAGACGGACCCAAGCAGTACAGCATTGTTTTCTTTTTGTATTCCGTATTTTGTACAATACATAAATGTATTAATAAAATGCTAATAAAAAAAAAACAAAACAAAAATACAGTTGCAGGCTCTTAGGTTTTCACTGCCCAGGAGCTTCTTACAGCTCACATTCCGGAGATGATTGGAGAGGTTCGGAGGACGGTAGAATATTGGAAAAGGCTCCGGGGCACATGACTTCTGAATTGAAGCACCTTAAATTAAAAAATGCACATCTTTCTATTTTATAATCAGTACCTTTGACTCAGTCAGTAATATTATTGTTGCCCAAGAGGGCTTTCTTAATGGCCCACAAATGCTTAAATAATTTATTATAGGTTATACAAATTTTATACAATTAAAATATTTAAGAATTATATGTATGTATTTAGGTAAATTTGTCTAATTATCCCAAATTTGATTCAGGCAAGCAGCGTCTTTTCACATTTAAAATGTTAACTGAAATTTTGAGCAAAAGTTTGCTCTCAAGATAACAAAAAGAGACAAATTTTAAATTCTTACTTTACAATATACTCATAATACCAACCACAATTTTTAATTTACATACAACTGTAGCCCACAAAACTTACAAATACGAGGGTCGTTTGAAAAGTCCGTGCAAAGTCAAAGAGATAGCACTACTGGCGCGTATCAAGGTTATGTTTAGTTAGTAGCATCTCTTGGAAGAACACACACCAAGTTTCAGCCAGATCGGTCTATTTCTTTGTGTTTGGCATTCGTTTGAATCGAGGAAGTCGAGTGATTTTCAAAAAAATGGACGAAAAAAAATTTCGTGTGCTGATTAAACACTACTTTATGAAAGACAAAACGCCTTAGGAGACTAAAGAGAAGCTTGATAAACATTATGGTGACTCTGCACCTTCGATTAGAACAGTTTATAAGTGGTTTCAAAATTTTCAGAATGGCCATATGGGCACAAGTGACGCTGAACGTTCTGGACGCCCTGTTGAGGTTACTACTCCAGAAATCATTGATAAAATCCATGATATGGTGATGGATGACAGAAGAGTGAAGGTGCGTGGGATTGCTAGTGCTGTGGGCATCTCGAATGAACGGGTACATAATATTTTGCATCAACATTTGGACATGACAAAGCTATCCGCAAGATGGGTGCCGCGACTGCTCACGCTTGACCAAAAACGAAATCGTGTGAAGTGTTGCAAGGACGGTTTGCAGCTGTTCCAGAAGAATCCGCAGGACTTTAAGCGTCGTTTCGTCACTGTGGATGAAACATGGATACATCACTACACTCCTGAGACCAAAGAACAATCTAAACAATAGGTTACCAAGGGGGAATCTGCGCCAAAAAAGGCGAAGACCGTTCCTTCGGCCGGAAAGATTATGGCGACTATCTTTTGGGATTCGCAAGGAATAATCCTCATGGACTATCTGGAAAAGGGTAAAACTATTACAGGTGCATATTATTCATCGTTATTGGACCGTTTGAAAACCGAGCTGCAAGAAAAACGCCCACGATTGGCCCACAAAAAAGTCCTTTTCCATCACGACAACGCACCAGCTCACACCTCAGCAGTTGTGGTCGCAAAATTAATGGAAATAGGGTTCCAACTCATTTCACATACCCCCTCCCTCGGACTACTATTTGTTCCCCAATATGAAGAAATGGCTGGCGGGTAAAAGATTTTATTCAAACGAGGAGGTGATTGCAGAAACGAATGGCTATTTTTCAGATTTGGACAAATCCTATGTTGAAAAATAAAAAAGGTTTACCCCAAAAAATTAAGTAGTTTTTATTTTTGCACGGACTTTTCAAACGACCCTCGTAGTTCTGAAAAACTTTAATTTTACATCAGCTAAAAACTTAAGCTTCTTGTTTACACAATTGCTATCAGCTGATAAAAAAAGAAGAAGTTTTAATGCATAAAATTATAAGTAGGAAGTTATTAGATTTTTGGTTTGTTTATTATTTGAATTTCATTTTATCTTCAGCAAAGTTTTTAAAAAAAATAGTAGGAAATTATTGGACAGCGGTTGAATATACAGGGATGGAACCAATTTAGCGTACCTTAGGAGGCTATTTAATTTAAATTTCATTCTCAGGACGGGGTCGTAAATAAGAGACCTTCATAAAATTGGGAAATGGAAATGTGTGTATAAGTTTGGGCTGGGCGCTTTCCCAGCCAGTTTTACCTAGCTGTACCACATTTTATTACAAAGAGACCGACACCGGGCCAAACACGTGACACTTGTGTATATGTGGATTTCATTAAAATAAATACATTTAACCGTCCCGCTGAAAAAATGTATCCTATAAATAATCCGTTTAATCAGCTGACTTTGTAACCTTTAAATAATTTTTAAATTATTATTATTCAGTAAATAAGTAGATGAGAAGGTGGTAATATGGGACAGTCTTGTTTTACCTTGCGTATTTTGAACACAAGAATTTAAAATCTACTCTGAAGTAAAATCTTATACATACATTATTCACATTATTTGTCTTTGTAAATTTGGCGTCCTGAGTGGATCACAGCAAGGAGTCTGGAGTTACTCTGAAAAGTCTGTCGTGGTTGCCATATTGGGTTTTCAGAAAGTGTGGTCGTAATATGGGACACACATAATAATTATAGTTAATGTTCTCGTTTCTCCATGAATTGTAAAAATAAGCCTTAAATATGCCACAAAACTATATTTTACACAATTCTCGTACATTAAGGATAAAAATTAGGGTGTAATCAGTTTTCTTAGAGAAATGTCAAGAAATCTTTGAAATGATCTTTTTAGGCCCTTTATAGTACCCTGTAGAAAATATATATTTGGTCCTCAGTGCCACTTTTGACACTTGTTCAGCAGACGATTAACGAGTTTGTTATGTGGGACAACGCTGTCCCATAATACCACCATACACCGCGTACAATAGGTCATTGTTAGTCAACTCTCTACTTTCTATAATTTTAATGTCTAAAGGAAATTATTCTAACTTTCCTTGGTGTTAATCAAAAGCAGAGGAAAATCAACCTTAAGAACACTTTTTAGCATTGACAAAATCAACACGGTCTTCTCTTGGACAAAGCTGCCACTCGATTGACGCGCTGCCTTCTGCAGCAGACAAAGCCTACCCCAAAGAGTAGTAAGGTACCAAAAACTACTGGTTTCACAAAAACAGGGGTTTCCCAAATTCCAATCTCTTTCCATATTACCACCTTCTCCTCCACAAGGGAGGGATTCAAAATCATAGTAATATCTGGTGCGAACTCTAGAACAAGACTTCCTTTCACTCTTATGGTTCTAACTCAAAATTTTTCTACAATCTTAAATTTAATTCTTCATTCAACACTAAAAGTTTGTAAAACATTATCTACACTTAAGATTACTTGGAATTTTGCTCGCAGTACAACTTATTATTCTGTATTGTATGGAATGTAAAGCAAGTAATGCCTATTTTTTCAGGCGGGCTTAACGTCTTAACGCCTAACTACCAATTAGGTGGTTACACTTTACTATAGACAATTTTTTTCCGACAAATAAAAAGTATTCATACGCGGGATTCGAACTGCAGATCTCTCACTTACAAAGCCTCGCTCTTAACCACTAGACCATCATCCGCCTCGTTATGTAAAGTAAGTAATGCCTATTTTATTCAGGCGGGCTGTAGGTCTATTTACCAAATTAGGTGCCGCGGACGGAGGCCAATAACCATTAAATAAAATCAAAGGCCTAGACCGAGAACCCTCGCCTTGCCTCTAACCGCTCGGCTATCGTGGCGCCTGTATATAATGTACAGCATCTAATTTTTGCGTACAAATTGAAAAAAAGTACAATTTAAGGCGTAAAGTCTATTTCAGATTAAGGAAGTACTTAAGTAATAATAAGAAAGCAATTCAAAATGTTAATAAGAAATATAGCCATCCTAATTAGAACCAAGAGAAATGGTTTTATTTCGCCGATAGAGCCACTACCTCCTAGCAGTTCTCACTATGTCTTCGTGATAGCTGTTTAGTTATTTTGGATCAAGATTTCTCGCACTCTACATAAATGATTATAGGTTCGATGATTGCTTTGTTTGGCAATATCTGTTTTGTACTTCATTGATGAAGATGGAATAATTACAAATATGTATTTAACTAAAAGTAGGAATTAATTTAAAATTCAACTTATGTACATTTGTAAAAGTTAATACTTTTATCTACAATTATAGGAGAACTTAAAAACTCTTTATGACTTAAAACATTACATAACCTTAAAAAACTCATATAACTTTGTGGCTGAAGATTGGTTACAAGAAGTAATATTTTTTTTATTCAGAGAGTATTAAAGCATTTAGAAAGAAATGCAGCAGCATCTCCTCTACAATACTAAATATCATCTCCGTTTGACAGCATAGCTCCATCTACAGTAACTAATCTAAGGTCTATCTCATCTTAGAAAGGCTAGCCTTATCGAATAATAGAATCTTTTTTTCTGAATAATGACCAGAGAGTTCTGAACCATGTTCCATTATTTTCTCCCAAACTTAATATTTTACCAACTTAAATTTAAAATACTTAAAATACAATATTTAAAATGCCTAAAATTATTTAAATATATTACTAAGTACAACAAGGTACTAAAAAAAACATTTTATATTTAGGCACGTAAATAAAGTAACCCAGTGGTGTGCTAAGAAATTCATTGCTGGCCAGTAGATCAGCATTCTTACAACATACCATTTTATTGTAGGGAATTACTTTTTTAAAATAAAGATATAATCCTAAGCGATAATTGGAAAAAAATGCAGCTGGGTCCAAGTACTTAATCTCAGGATAAAGGATGTCTGACAATGGAAACCTGCCTTTATTGGAGGAATTAGATGTTAGTTAGGGTGTGGGTTGACTGGAATGGGTCTTGGAAAACGTCGCCGAACTTTTAATTCAAAAGCATTCAAATTAAATCGAAACCCCCATCTACCCCGGGAGCAGAACAAGATGAAGTAAGGAAAGAGCAGAGTAGTAGCTGAACCGAGAGGAGCGATATAACCCTCCTTGGACGCACTTATTCCACTCCGTGACTACTATTTCACAACCCCTCTTCGGTCTCACTCTGCTTCTCTCTGCCTCTTCTTCTTCTGGTGTCTGCTTCACCAGCCTTTTTGTGCGAGAAACTGCTAAAGTGCAATTAGTGGTCCTAGTAATATAAAGGGATTCTGCTCTGAATGGCTAAAGTATTGACTACTGACTCTAAAGGCGTATGGAGCAATAACTGGCAGTCGGTTGTAGAAGTTTCACTAGCCGTCCGCCTGACTTGGAGCTATCTACCATCTTTAAGTAAGAAGTCATGAAATGGTCGCACTGAACACCTAACTTCTTCAAGCATTTCCACCTAAATGCTTCTATATTCCTGATGAATCAGTTTTAATCGCAGATATTTAATCAATAACATGCTACTAAATACGAACCAAAGCTGCGATGAGCGTTCCCATTTCTGGCAATTTAGTGTGGACAGTTGTTCGGTCCAATTTTCACCTCATGCCTCTTAGAAATCATTCTGTTACAAGTACCAATGAAACATTAGTATTGGACAATGAGAAATTCATAAATATTTACATTGTAATTTAAAATTTTAGTTAATAATTTTCATTCCACATTGTTTCTGATTTTGGGACTCCTCAGTAAATTGGGCTACTGTTCCCATCAGTGCACCTTACTTGGGTTGGAGGCAGGGAGAATTGGGCTCCAAGGTATATTATTTAAGGGTTTTGGAGTCCTGGTGGATTTCTGTGTAACCACAGTATTTATGCGAAAGTACAGTGCATTTGTGTGCTCAACTATTTGTAGTTAGGGCTGCTACAATCCCTAGCTCAACACCACATGTGTACTCATTCACAATTCAATTTCATTCATACCTACATTATCACAGTCTATTTCATACCTAGAGAGCTTTGCTTTTTCTTCTTATCAGCTACTTGAACCTTTATTTCGCTGCTGGATCTCTTCTTACGTACTCACTGATTTCAACAATTATAATAACCAACTTCCCAATACGGCAAACAATATTCAATCCCTACAATTTGTATTTTAAAGTACCCGTTTCATACTTTCGCTAAAGACTTCCATCGAGTTGGATATTTGGAATAAAACCTACTAACTAGTACCATCGAGTTATGCAATCTGTAGTACAAAGAAGTATTACAGTTTTTGCAGTCGACTAGTGACAATTAGAAAAGATCTGGAGTACTTTCTCTACAAGGATCAGACACCGCGGAATATCGTAAATTTGCAGCTGGTAAAGTAAAGTGGGTATAAATAAATAAATAAACAGTTGCCTTTTAATACTGCATATTATTGTACATTTGCTTCTTTTACAACTATTTTTAGAGGGAAGGGATTAGCTATGAGGTTAGCATACTGGACTCCCACGCGGAGGTCCCGGGTTCGAATCCAGCTGCTGACCCTTAGATTTTTTCTTCCTAGGAGCTTCTTACAGCTCACTGTCCGGTGATGGACAGTGTTGTTTGTAACGAGAGAACACTGCCCGGAGGCCGGCAGTGCACTGAAAAAAGCTCCGGGCGCCAATAACCTTAGATGTTGACGCGCCTTAAATCACAAAAAAAAGAAAAAAAAACTATTTTTAGTGTAGGTATGCAAAACTACGGTATCCCGAAACACCACAGTATCTCCCATCCCGATAAAAATTCCATGCTATGCATTGTACTCGTAAATTACGCTTTGTTTTGGAACATATCCTTTGCGGTAAATTAGAATGGTGAAAATGAAGGGGATGAAAGAATCTGAAAATTGGTCATCAGAATCGAAAACCTAGATGTTTCGTAACTTGCTACTCATTTTATGGCAGAAAACGTTTTTAACAAAGTTAGTGCTGCTTCTAAACAAGCAGCGAAAGCGTTTTGCAGCTGTTTTTCTTACAAATGTCATATAATTTATCATTTAGGGATAAAGTGGACAACCATTTTTTTGGGTCGAGCTTACATTACTCTTGCTGCTCTACTAGGATTTCCGCTTGTACAAAGTGAGGAGTTTTACAGAAGGTTAAGGGTTCAGATGGCCAGTTTTAGATGTACATGCGGATGTCAGAAGTTGGCGAGTGACAAGCAGCTTCTTCTTCTTCTTCTCACTGTGGGTGGTTTTGTTGGTAAACTGGTGGCTATACAAATACCGGGGTACCAGAAGGAACCAGGAGTTACCTCCATACCAACACTTCCCCTAACTTCAACGTGCGCTCTCTCGGCAACCTTGTTATAAACTACTGCTGGATTATGCTATACAAAGTTCATGCATCACGGACAGCTTTAACCTCACACTCTGCACTTACACACACAAGCGTACCAATGCACTATTATTACTAATACTGCTACTTCCGAATACTAACACAGCCTACACATACCCTATCATGCCCTAACAAACTTCACACAGTTTAATGCGATACTAACTTAATTGTATTTATTATACTTCCGGGAGTTGAACATCAGAACTAGACGTGCATGGAGTAAGAGAGGACGGTCTAACTCCTGCCTTAGTAGCAAATTAAAGCGTATATATTCCGGGACTTACACAACTTTCTTAGTAAAGTTTATTGCATAATGTAAGATTCCCAATAGAATATTGAATTTCTTCATCATTTCATAACTGGTATTTACACAGAGTATGGCAAAAACCCACTGTGTTACCCCACCTTGCATTTATGAAAGAATACGTGACATTAATTATTAAAACAGTAGCGAAGTCAGAGGCCGATAGAGAGAACTTTTTGATCGTCAAATGCATTAGATATTGGCTCGCCATAAAGTGAACAAAAAATCGATAATAATCACAATTCAAAGGTTAAAATTTTTGAAACTTATTAAATTTCTGTTAACATTTTAAAACCATACATCATACGGAAAAGACATTAGAAGGAGTCTTCACCCATACAGGTTTGCTCTAAAACTTAATTACCTGAAAAGCCTCCACTTCCTAGAAGTGCCCTTTATAGATTTCCCCCGGGAAAGTGTTCAAAATAAAGTTTTAGATCTACTTGAGTGCAACTCTTAAGTCAAGATTAAAGACTATTGTAGCAGCCATTTTCCAGAAATGTTTAGAAAACTGAAAAATCCATTTAATAAATTGTTACTCTTGGTAAGTTGATTGTGTCTAAAAACTATTGTATTGGTGCATCTAAACTAAATATCAATTTTGAAGTTTCTTTGATTACTATTTTTTTAGTTCTGCTTGCTCCACTTCAAGGACAAACAGACACAATCACACATTTACACCCATGGATCATTTTGTAAAAAAACACTTCTTTGGTCTCCGAGAACTTCAAAACAAGTATCCGGTGTAAACAGGAAATCAAAAATTAGACTTCGTCTTACCAGTTTAGGGAAAGAAAAGAATAGTAAGGGAAGGGGTTAGTGATAAAGGTTCTGGATTCCCTCAGAGGAGGTCCCGGGTTCGAGTCTAGTCCTCAGATTTTTTCTTCATAGGAGCTTCTTACAGCTGATTCTCTAATGAATCTGTATTGCCTTAAGGTGAACCTCTGTCTGGTGAATCTCCGTTAAGAAGAAAATGTGCTTGCCGGGAGAGGCTTGCAGTCACTGAAAAATACTTTGGGCGCCAATGACCTTAAATGCTAAAGCGCCTTAAATTTTCAAAGAAATGAAAATATAAATTTTTAATTAGGAACGTTATATTTCTCTCCGTGTTTTGGGCAACCATCTAGACTTCCAAATCACATCGCATTCCGTTAGGATGCGTGATGGTGTTTCCTTCATATTCTCACAGAATCTGCTGGCGCCATCACGTTCTAAATCTAGCTTGCCCAAACCTCCTGAAGACATTTGGTACATCAGTACACAAAGCCTATTTTTTCCTAACAAGGCTTATTCTACGCACGATTGGTTCTTCTTATTTTCTCCAATTTTATGACTATGATTAATAATAATAATATTATTATTGTTATTATTTTATAAATATTGTTATGATGATCTTCTTTGAATATCCTCACAAAATATCCTTCTTTGAATACTCGGTGTAAGCGAGCATAGAGCCGGCACGCAACAATAAGTACTTCTACAAAGATGATAATGGCGCATAAAAAGAAATGGCAGACCCTCCTTATGATAACATTGCTGTAATAAGCAGGCAGGCAGGCAGGACAGTGCGCCAGAGGATTGTTGCGATAGTCAAGCACATTATGTACGTTTACCGTGCTACAGAGAAAGGTAATTTCTGGCAACCTCCTCAACACCAAACCAACACACATCTAGAAGACCTTTCACCATCATCACACGTTCAGCTCCTTAATATGTGCACTGTGGCCCAAGCGCCAAGGTATAGAATAAAATAACGGGTAATTTAGTCGGCGATCTAGGGATTATATTGTTTGTATGGACACGAGTTAGTATAATAATTCTACGAAATAGCTATGGCCTTATAATGCTAGAACAATTCGCGTCTTCATGAAAGTTTCACAAACACATTGCACACTATGTATTCATAAATAAATCTCTTAAACAACTAAAACCTATTGTTACTTTGCATCTTTGACAAAGAAAAGCCAAATAAATTGCTATGTTTAAAATGATTGAATGAATCTTTTACAGATATCAATTTATCCTAACTAAGGCCGACAAGGAATTTCTAATTATTTCTATGAAACGAGCTATTAAAATTTGTTCTTACAAGATTAAGGAGCGCTCCTTAAATTTATATGTGTATTTACTTAACAATATAGGCAATCACCCAGTCGATTGGTTATTTTGATATACACTGAGCGGCAAAAAAAGGTGGCCACCCTTAATAAAATGTAATTAACCATTCGTTATTGCAAAAATAAAATATTTTTAGCCTGCATTGTTGTTAAACGTATACGGAAGCTTAAAGAAATGATAAGGAAGTTCAAAATAGGGAAATAAAGAAATTTGGAAAAAACAAAAGAAATAACACAAACAAATCACTAGTACACCGTTTGTTTTTGTAAACTTTGATCTTTAATCCTTAAAATTCAAAGAGATATGGTTTGGCCCAGGATTAATTTGAAGCTCTGACTGAATTAATTTTTATAGAGGGTTCTCTATCATCTGCTGGTTACATAGACCGACATTCTTTCGGAGGCTGTTGTCCCATTCGTACCATAGTTTGGCGATGAATTTTCGTTTATGCATGGCCCCATACAGCAAAGATTATTTTATAAGATTAAAACGCTTCAATCCGATGTTTAGATTGGCCAGCAAGTAGTCCAGATCTAAAGCCTATAGAAAATCTATGGAATGAGTTGTCAAGACGAATTAAAAGACGTCCAACATTATCAGATTCGCTTCAGGAGTTAAGGATTGCACTAGCGGAAGAATATGAAAATATCCCTCAGGAAATTATTCAAAATCTTATCAGGTCAATGCCCCGTCGAATAAACAAATAATTGCAAGCCGTAATAAACGCAATTATGCCGTGTAATTTAGAGTATATTTGATAAGCAGCACATTATTATTTTTTTGAATTAAGATACGTCAACATCTATGGCTATTGCCACCCGAGCATTTGTTTTTTTAGTGTTCTGCGTTACTGACATTGCCCAAGGAACATTAGGTCGCTGCTAGGTGAAGAGAAATTCCTATAGGTCCTGTAAGTTAATTTGCTTATTACCGAGTTTATTTTCAAACTTTTATGGATGTAAAAATAAAAATTATTTTTACATCCTAGTATCCTGAGAAATGTTGTACAATATCGGCCTTTGAACAATGCCTGGGTATCCAAATTTTCGAATACAACTTACTCCTAAAGTCAATTAAAGCATCTGATAATTAGTTTGATTAGAGGAGGGAGCTTAAAACAGTTAAAATAAGAAATTTAATTCAAATTTGAGGGATTTTCCAGGATAAATGTCTCTAGAATATTTTGCTATTTACAATATCTTGTGTGTTTTCCGCCATGTAAGTGAAGTGTAGTAGCATTGATATTCTAGTCAGAAGAAATATTCCTATACAATCCGACTCCAAAAGCTATCTCACAAAATCTGAGCCTTGTTATATGTCAAAACAAATCATTTTTAACAAGGTCACTAAAGCTGGCTTTTACTCCTTACGATTTACGATCAACTCTGTTCCATTTTAACTCGATATATCATCATTCCCTTGTGGATCTAACCTTGATAACAATAGTTTTCTCTACATTTATAATAAGGAGTGGCTTAATAGTTTCCGTCATATTTATTTTAGAAAATTGACTTGTCACGCTTTATTTGACAAAACCTTGCAAAATTTACATTTTTTTTTTTTAAATTTAGTTAAGACTCGTCAACATCAGAGGTAATTTGCGCCGAGGACAATTTTTCAGTGTGAGTGGCTCCTCGATCAAGTCCTCGCCTTGCGGAAAACTCCAGCATCGAACTGTTTGGTACGCCATAAAGTAAACAGGTAGCGCGAAGTTAGCTCAAAGAAAAGCACTAATTGCAATCATTAACTTTAAAAATTAATAAATTAAAAAAAAAAGGAAAAGAAAAAATACGGAACCCACTTTAAAATTTGAGCCGAGCTACTAAGGTTAAGTGTCCCATGGTTGGAGCGGCAAGGTGATGAATCTGCTCTCTGTGCTCCTTAGAGATACAGGAGGATCTCTATCACTTCCCAGCTGTATATCCGATTCTAGGTGAGCTCCGACTCCGAATCACGTGGGTAGTCTTTCTGGCCATTATATTGTTAATTTGCTGTCTACCTCGGATTATCTTCCACTGATTACTTTTGCCAGGAGTGCCTGTAATTTAAGATACAAAATTTTAAATGGAGAGTCTAAAATTTAAATATATTTTTTTATATTTATATATTTTTATATATATTTATATTTTTATATATATTTTTATTATATTTATATATATATTAGTAGAGAGGATTTGCCGATTCTGGCGCACCTAAAATACAAAATGGCGGCCATCCCACCCCCCTCCCCCAACCCTACCCCCACCCCTCCTTATTGACCAATCATCGATTTCGACGAGGGTTTAAGCCACGCCCCCTACCCCCACCCCACCTTATTGACCAATCATCGAACTCGACGAGGGCTTTAGGCCACGCCCCTTCCCCCACCCCACCCTTTTAATCGACCAATCAGCGAATTCGATGACACCCCTTTTACCCCCACTCCTTCCCCCACCCTTATTAATTGACCAATCAGCGAATTCGACGACACCTCATTACCCCCACCCTAGCCCTACTCCTATTACATGACACCTACCTTTACCCCCACCACCTCTAGGTCGTCGTATTCGTTGGCCTCTTAAGCTCCTCCTACAAGATGGCGGCTCTCCTAACAGCTGTAGTACACAAGATGGCCGACCTCGTACCAGCTGATGACCACAAGATGGCGGACCTCATACCTCCACCCCCCTCGCCCATTGATAGACAGGAGGGGATTTTTTTTTTTAATTATTTTTACTTACCTGGGATTCGATCCTACAACCTTCGTACTGATAGACACGTCATCTGCACCAGTCGGCCACAGTGGTAGTCTCGCTTACTCTAGTTTTGAATGTTCTCTTATGTTTTAACTTGGAATTATTTTTTAAAAAATCTAACCCCCCTCACCAAGAATTTTTTTTTTTTTTATTTAAATTACCCCCACTATCACAAAAATATTCAACTTAAATAAAAATGGATAACCTCACTTTAGGTAATAGAAAAAATTATTTACTTACCCCCTCCACCTGGCTGCTTCCGCTGCTGATGACGCGACCTACACTCACTGAAAACTAAACCCGAACTGACACTTGGACTGCGATACTAGCATTAACCCCCCACCACAAATACGTCACACTCTAACTAGCCAATAGAATTGCATCTTTTTTTCCAACTGATTGCCTCTCTGGACAGGTCTCTGTAGCAAGCCACCCCCTTTCCCTTCCACATCTTGTTAATTTATATATATGCCAACATAGCTGAACATGCTCCAACAAGTCTGGACATGTAGCCAGCTGTTTGAACAGGCAAGTAAAAATAATGATGACTCATACCATTGTCATATCCTCAACGAGCACAAACATGCTCCAACAAGTCTGGACATGTAGCCAGCTGCCTCTTTCGCTTTAACCGTTTTTTTTTTTTTTGTTATTATGAAGTTAAAAGTAAATTGAACTTTGAACTTTCATATATCTTATTATTATTTCCGTTTACCAACTATACAAACCTGTATGAACATGCTCCAACAAGTCTGGACATGTAGCCAGCTGCCTCATTCGCTTTAACCGTTTTTTTGTTATGTGTGATTACCTGAACATGCTCCAACAAGTCCGGACATGTAGCCAGCTGCCTCATTCGCTTTAACCGTTTTTTGTTATTATGAAGTTAAAAGTAAATTGAACTTTGAACTTATTAATAAAATATAAATAAGTTTTAATTAACTTTTCTTTATTTATAAGTGTATAAAGTAAAAATAAGAATGAACAAACATTAATTAAAACATTTTATTTTTATTTAACGGAAGTATACAAGTAAAATAATAACATTTATTTCACAGTATAAATTTTATTTAAATTCTATGTCATATCTTCCATTATTAAAGCCTTTGTACATTATTAACAGTTTTTTCTTTGATTGTTGGTAATCTTCCACCATTTCATCAGTTATCACTGCCGCAAATCTGCGTGGAAGGAAGATCCTCGTTGGGTAGTCCATTGTCGGGCCAATATAATGTAAATGGGCAACGATGGCATCTCCAAATTTAGTGTTGATTCTTTCGAATTGCTTCACTTCGTATGAGTATCCGGTTCTTAGATCTGATAATTTGCCAATGCCCACAGACCTTGTATTCACATCATTCAAAAAGCTTGCCAACTTAGACATCTGAAAGAAGAATATTATATGAAAGTATCACATCATTATCAAAATATTGTTTCAATAAAAAAAAAGTATTATTACTTACCTTTGAAGTATGAAGTTAACCTCTCGAGCTGTGGGCAACGAATGACGAATTACCTTACAAGCTTCACTACTCTACCGTTACGGATGTCCCCCCCCCACTCTATGACGTCACTTATAGTTAGCCAATAGAATTGCGTGCTTGTCTTCCCTCTCTCTCTCTTGCAAGTGTCTTTCTCTCTAAGGTGAATCATACCTCCCACCTTTGATGCAGGACTCAACCTGTCCGTTAACTTCATATATGTTTCTTAGAAAAAACAATATTTTTAAAACTGAACTTTGCCCTTATTAGCTTTTATTGCTTTATAAATAATAAAACTTTGAATGTTTGTAGACTTAATAACTTACTTTTTAAAAAATGTTAACACGCTTGCACAACATGTTTGAACAGGCACTTAATAACTTACTTTTTAAAAAAAATGTTAACACGCTTGCACAACATGTTTGAACAGGCAAGTAAAAATAATGATGACTCATACCATTGTCATATCCTCAACGAGCACAAACATGCTCCAACAAGTCTGGACATGTAGCCAGCTGCCTCTTTCGCTTTAACCGTTTTTTTTTTGTTATTATGAAGTTAAAAGTAAATTGAACTTTGAACTTTTTAATAAAATATAAATGTTTTAATTTACTTTTCTTTATTTATCACATAATTTGTATATGGCTTAATATTGCTCAACTTGCATGTCTGAGCTTGCCCTGTTTGAATTGGTCAGTAACTAACTGATGTCTCCCACCCTTGGGCATGACGTCACTTATTGTTAGCCAATAGCATTTCGTGTTTTTATGAAAATGTATTAATTTTCAAATTATCTTCAAGAGAAAAAAAAGTTAAATTACCTGTAAAAAATATAAGTAAATCTATCTTCGTATTATTTATATTCTTATTTGTTTTTTATTTTTAGTATCTATATTGTATATCAAATATGTATATGTAATTGTTTGTGCAATATATATAACTTGATATATTTTGAAATATCGGAGCTCCGAACGCTAAGGAGTCAAGATTAAAAATGAACTATATTGTGCCTAGCAAGAGATTAACATGCCTGCACATGCCAGGCAAAACATGCAAGCGCAGGTCTGATAAGTTTTGTGTCTGTGCTCCACTAAAAAAAGGCCTGCTCTGACATGCCGTTTTCAGACTTTTCTTTTTAAATATCATTATTCTTTTTAATAATTTATTTTATTTCATTATAATGTATTTATTCAAATATTTTATTATTTTATTTTCATGTTATTCATTTTTTTTTTTCAATGTATATTTTTTTTATATAAATTATTTTATTTTATTATTTATTATTTTATTATCATTAGCAAGAAAACAGGGGAAGAAAAAATGAAATAAAAATTTTCTAAATGCAATTTTTTTTTTATTATTAAAAAAAAGAAATTAGAGATATTCACAATTTTTTTTTTAATATAATCATTTACATTATCAGTTTAACCATTACTTATATACAAACATCTTTTATACAAATACAATACATATATTAAAATTAAATTTTTCTTAATACATTTGAAATTAATATCCAATGTGAAAGAGCATATACATGAAAATGGGTACACATCGTCGGAGTCTTGTTATGAAGAAGACACTGAGTGCCATCGTTTAATGGTCTTAATTGAGAAATTTGAGGGCAATCGAATTCTTCTAGGTTGATTACGTTTCCACAATAATGATTTAAAAATTGTTTTTTCTGGAGTCCTTTTACAAAGATTTTGTTGTAATGGGTAAGATGTTTGTGTAGAATAGCATCTAATTCCACATAGTCCACCTCTCCTTCTTCCCATTTAATTTGATGAAAATTTCTAGTTAACCATGAATTTACTCGATAACTGAATGCATTTAATGACAGATTTTCTGGCGGTTTAAACAACCAGTGTCCACTTGAAAGATTCTCCATGTCTAAAATAGACAATTCTTTCACGATATACAGTTTTGAGTTGTCTATGAAGCACTGCATGTCTACGACACACGCACCCGACGAGGTCATGATTGCAATTGATACAACTGAATGAAATTTTTAATCGAACTGGCTTGTCTTAACATGTCCCAACGTGCACAAACATGGTATTGCAATTGATACTTCTGAATGAAATTTATAAGTAACTGGCTTGTCTTAACATGTCCCAACGTGCACAGACATGGAATTTATTACATTTTCCTCTAAATAATTAAAATATTTTTTTTTTTATAAACTTAATTTTTCTTTCTTTTTTTTTTAACTAAATTATTTTTTTAATAATTTTATAACAGAAATCTTGCACTAAAAGTATTATTTAAAAAAAATATATATCTTCCAGTTTTACATAAATTAATTTCTTCCATTTTTTTAAACTAAATTATTTTTTCTTTTTTAATTTTATAACAGAAATCTTGTTTTAAGAGTATTATTTAAAAAAAAAAAAATATATCTTCCAATTTTACATAATTTCTTTCATTTTTTTTTTTTTTTTTTTTTTTTTTTTATATATCACATAAAAATAAAAATAACTTAAATAAAAATAAAATTAAAATAACACTTAAAAGAATTCCAAATCATATCGGCGATTTTTTATTCCTTTATAGAGCAAAGCTATTTTTCTGTTTGTAACATCATACTCGTCGATAATTTCTTTCGTAAACATGTCGGTGAATCTATTTGGCAGGAAAACTATATTTGGTTCGTCCTCAAACTGTGTAGGTCCAACATACGATCTGATGTGTGCTATTATGGCTTTTCCATATTTAGTGTTAATCTTATCAAATTTAACTATTTCATAGCTAACTCCTACGCGAAGGTCGGCAAGCCTACCAATCTGTGAGGAGCTTTGGTTAGCATCGTTGAGGTACGCTGCCAAAGTCGACATCTGAAGGGAATTTTGAAAAAAGTACATATGTAATTAGAAAAATAATATTTTAATTCAATCACTGTGAAGTGTATAAAGATTTATGTAAGTATAAAATAGTAGTATAAATACTTACTTTTAAGTATTGATAAAATTTAATTTAATCCACCTGGGTCGAGTTCTAGAGAAGAAATGATGTTGAATCCTTTATCCTATACCCCCACTACCAGTCACAAAGCCGACATGTCAGTGCAAGTCTAATAACTAGTTCAAAATTCAATTGCTAATAGAGTTGTGCATAAACATGTTTACACCTGCATAGACCTGATTAGCTTCAGTAATCATTTAATGCATGGATTTTGTAAATTGTACGGAATACAAAAGTAATGATAGTAGTTTTAAGCACTCATTGTACATAATTTATTTTGTCTCTCAATTAAGATTACAAAGTAGAATATAAATATAATTACCATTAAAACTTGAAGTTGCTCAAAGAACAAAATAATGTTATTATCCAGAATATGGTCAAATATTATGGAATTTTGTACAGATTCTTAAGATTTAGCAATAAATGCAAGTGCTTATCATCGTCGTTGAAGGTTAATACTACTTTTTTCATGTCTCACCAGATTTTATTATAGGTGCTTGGAAAAAATTATGATTATGAGTTTTTTAAAAGAGGGTAGGCATGAATGAATACATAACTCAAAAGGTAGCGTACTATTTTTTCATATCTTAGGAAAAAACTGTCACTAAATATTTTCTTATTCTTTTTTCTGGTGTTCGTGTCGTTTATGGCGAATGAAGAAGGATGGATGGATGAGATCTAGCAGTTGTTGCCTAAAGGTTGGAAATGATTCACTCTTAAGAGGACTCCATCGAACTTTTTGATTGTCCATCCACTTTCCTTAAGTGAGGATTCCTCCATTTCGGAAATCATCTTATCAAAGCCTTCTCTTAGAGACTTTTCAATAGAGGAGTCTTTGCAAATTATCTTGTTTTTTTGTCTTGAATGCGCAATTAGTTGTTTCCTCTTTCATATTTTCAAATGTAGCCTCCAAAACCAAATTATATTTTATTGCGGTTTTATCGCCATCCATGGCACTTTCAATCAGTCGATGCAATGTTTCTTGCTTACCTGCTAGAAACTCCATTACATCAACTTCTCCAGAGCACGGTATGAAGAAGGTTCTCAGAGTTCCACCAAACGACGATTCCACTTCGTATAATTGTCCTTGTGCGGCGTCCAATCGTGCTTTTTTGGTTAAGTTGGCCGGCGCTTTCTGTCCACAGCTACGAATGTGACAGTTTAAAGTTTTCTTAGTAGAATAAAACTCGCCGCATGCCACACATTGGAAACGAGTCTGACGCTTCAGATATGTTTTTTCATGGCGTTTTTTTTTTTTTTGGAAAATGCTCTTGAAAATATTTTATTGCAATGGCTGCATTCAAAAGACATAATGATAGAATTATTTGAACAAAGTTTAAAAATTAAGAAACAAATCTGTAACAAATTGTATGCTCAACTTAAGAATGTATGAATGCTGTAGCTTAGTAGATATAATTGCGGTTCTTGAAATCAAAGGGTTTAAGTGTACAAGTGTCTAACGAATTAACAGCTTGCGCACAGTCATAGAACTAATAAAAAATGCATACTTCGCAACACTTTTATCGTGCAAGGGATTAAAATCGATATTAGCGTTTCTGTCGGCAAAAAATAATAAATAAATCTAAGATCTGAACTGGTCGTAACATGCATGTTATAGCCCCCCCCCCCAACCACTAACTTAGGTTAGGTTATGATAGTGTAAGTTGCATTTGATTAGGTTGGGTTAGGTTAGGTTAGGTTAGGTTAGGCTACGTTATCGAATTTACAATTAAATACAAATTTAGCCTATTTAATTGTAAATTGTATTAAATTCGATAACTTAGCCTAACCCTAACCTAACCTAACCCAACCTAATCGAATTTAACAGTACTAAATTGTATTTAATTGTAAATTCGATAACGTAGCCTAACCTAACCTAACCTAACCTAACCCAACCTAATCAAATGCAACTTACACTATCATAACCTAACCTAAGTTAGTGGTTGGGGGGGGGGGCTATAACATGCATGTTACGACCAGTTCAGATCTTAGATTTATTTATTATTTTTTGCCGACAGAAACGCTAATATCGATTTTAATCCCTTGCACGATAAAAGTGTTGCGAAGTATGCATTTTTTATTAGTTCTATGACTGTGCGCAAGCTGTTAATTCGTTAGACACTTGTACACTTAAACCCTTTGATTTCAAGAACCGCAATTATATCTACTAAGCTACAGCATTCATACATTCTTAAGTTGAGCATACAATTTGTTACAGATTTGTTTCTTAATTTTTAAACTTTGTTCAAATAATTCTATCATTATGTCTTTTGAATGCAGCCATTGCAATAAAATATTTTCAAGAGCATTTTCCAAAAAAAAAAAAAACGCCATGAAAAAACATATCTGAAGCGTCAGACTCGTTTCCAATGTGTGGCATGCGGCGAGTTTTATTCTACTAAGAAAACTTTAAACTGTCACATTCGTAGCTGTGGACAGAAAGCGCCGGCCAACTTAACCAAAAAAGCACGATTGGACGCCGCACAAGGACAATTATACGAAGTGGAATCGTCGTTTGGTGGAACTCTGAGAACCTTCTTCATACCGTGCTCTGGAGAAGTTGATGTAATGGAGTTTCTAGCAGGTAAGCAAGAAACATTGCATCGACTGATTGAAAGTGCCATGGATGGCGATAAAACCGCAATAAAATATAATTTGGTTTTGGAGGCTACATTTGAAAATATGAAAGAGGAAACAACTAATTGCGCATTCAAGACAAAAAAACAAGATAATTTGCAAAGACTCCTCTATTGAAAAGTCTCTAAGAGAAGGCTTTGATAAGATGATTTCCGAAATGGAGGAATCCTCACTTAAGGAAAGTGGATGGACAATCAAAAAGTTCGATGGAGTCCTCTTAAGAGTGAATCATTTCCAACCTTTAGGCAACAACTGCTAGATCTCATCCATCCATCCTTCTTCATTCGCCATAAACGACACGAACACCAGAAAAAAGAATAAGAAAATATTTAGTGACAGTTTTTTCCTAAGATATGAAAAAATAGTACGCTACCTTTTGAGTTATGTATTCATTCATGCCTACCCTCTTTTAAAAAACTCATAATCATAATTTTTTCCAAGCACCTATAATAAAATCTGGTGAGACATGAAAAAAGTAGTATTAACCTTCAACGACGATGATAAGCACTTGCATTTATTGCTAAATCTTAAGAATCTGTACAAAATTCCATAATATTTGACCATATTCTGGATAATAACATTATTTTGTTCTTTGAGCAACTTCAAGTTTTAATGGTAATTATATTTATATTCTACTTTGTAATCTTAATTGAGAGACAAAATAAATTATGTACAATGAGTGCTTAAAACTACTATCATTACTTTTGTATTCCGTACAATTTACAAAATCCATGCATTAAATGATTACTGAAGCTAATCAGGTCTATGCAGGTGTAAACATGTTTATGCACAACTCTATTAGCAATTGAATTTTGAACTAGTTATTAGACTTGCACTGACATGTCGGCTTTGTGACTGGTAGTGGGGGTATAGGATAAAGGATTCAACATCATTTCTTCTCTAGAACTCGACCCAGGTGGATTAAATTAAATTTTATCAATACTTAAAAGTAAGTATTTATACTACTATTTTATACTTACATAAATCTTTATACACTTCACAGTGATTGAATTAAAATATTATTTTTCTAATTACATATGTACTTTTTTCAAAATTCCCTTCAGATGTCGACTTTGGCAGCGTACCTCAACGATGCTAACCAAAGCTCCTCACAGATTGGTAGGCTTGCCGACCTTCGCGTAGGAGTTAGCTATGAAATAGTTAAATTTGATAAGATTAACACTAAATATGGAAAAGCCATAATAGCACACATCAGATCGTATGTTGGACCTACACAGTTTGAGGACGAACCAAATATAGTTTTCCTGCCAAATAGATTCACCGACATGTTTACGAAAGAAATTATCGACGAGTATGATGTTACAAACAGAAAAATAGCTTTGCTCTATAAAGGAATAAAAAATCGCCGATATGATTTGGAATTCTTTTAAGTGTTATTTTAATTTTATTTTTATTTAAGTTATTTTTATTTTTATGTGATATATAAAAAAAAAAAAAAAAAAAAAAAAAAAAAAAATGAAAGAAATTATGTAAAATTGGAAGATATATTTTTTTTTTTTTAAATAATACTCTTAAAACAAGATTTCTGTTATAAAATTAAAAAAGAAAAAATAATTTAGTTTAAAAAAATGGAAGAAATTAATTTATGTAAAACTGGAAGATATATATTTTTTTTAAATAATACTTTTAGTGCAAGATTTCTGTTATAAAATTATTAAAAAAATAATTTAGTTAAAAAAAAAAAAGAAAGAAAAATTAAGTTTATAAAAAAAAAAATATTTTAATTATTTAGAGGAAAATGTAATAAATTCCATGTCTGTGCACGTTGGGACATGTTAAGACAAGCCAGTTACTTATAAATTTCATTCAGAAGTATCAATTGCAATACCATGTTTGTGCACGTTGGGACATGTTAAGACAAGCCAGTTCGATTAAAAATTTCATTCAGTTGTATCAATTGCAATCATGACCTCGTCGGGTGCGTGTGTCGTAGACATGCAGTGCTTCATAGACAACTCAAAACTGTATATCGTGAAAGAATTGTCTATTTTAGACATGGAGAATCTTTCAAGTGGACACTGGTTGTTTAAACCGCCAGAAAATCTGTCATTAAATGCATTCAGTTATCGAGTAAATTCATGGTTAACTAGAAATTTTCATCAAATTAAATGGGAAGAAGGAGAGGTGGACTATGTGGAATTAGATGCTATTCTACACAAACATCTTACCCATTACAACAAAATCTTTGTAAAAGGACTCCAGAAAAAACAATTTTTAAATCATTATTGTGGAAACGTAATCAACCTAGAAGAATTCGATTGCCCTCAAATTTCTCAATTAAGACCATTAAACGATGGCACTCAGTGTCTTCTTCATAACAAGACTCCGACGATGTGTACCCATTTTCATGTATATGCTCTTTCACATTGGATATTAATTTCAAATGTATTAAGAAAAATTTAATTTTAATATATGTATTGTATTTGTATAAAAGATGTTTGTATATAAGTAATGGTTAAACTGATAATGTAAATGATTATATTAAAAAAAAAATTGTGAATATCTCTAATTTCTTTTTTTTAATAATAAAAAAAAAATTGCATTTAGAAAATTTTTATTTCATTTTTTCTTCCCCTGTTTTCTTGCTAATGATAATAAAATAATAAATAATAAAATAAAATAATTTATATAAAAAAAATATACATTGAAAAAAAAAAATGAATAACATGAAAATAAAATAATAAAATATTTGAATAAATACATTATAATGAAATAAAATAAATTATTAAAAAGAATAATGATATTTAAAAAGAAAAGTCTGAAAACGGCATGTCAGAGCAGGCCTTTTTTTAGTGGAGCACAGACACAAAACTTATCAGACCTGCGCTTGCATGTTTTGCCTGGCATGTGCAGGCATGTTAATCTCTTGCTAGGCACAATATAGTTCATTTTTAATCTTGACTCCTTAGCGTTCGGAGCTCCGATATTTCAAAATATATCAAGTTATATATATTGCACAAACAATTACATATACATATTTGATATACAATATAGATACTAAAAATAAAAAACAAATAAGAATATAAATAATACGAAGATAGATTTACTTATATTTTTTACAGGTAATTTAACTTTTTTTTCTCTTGAAGATAATTTGAAAATTAATACATTTTCATAAAAACACGAAATGCTATTGGCTAACAATAAGTGACGTCATGCCCAAGGGTGGGAGACATCAGTTAGTTACTGACCAATTCAAACAGGGCAAGCTCAGACATGCAAGTTGAGCAATATTAAGCCATATACAAATTATGTGATAAATAAAGAAAAGTAAATTAAAACATTTATATTTTATTAAAAAGTTCAAAGTTCAATTTACTTTTAACTTCATAATAACAAAAAAAAAAACGGTTAAAGCGAAAGAGGCAGCTGGCTACATGTCCAGACTTGTTGGAGCATGTTTGTGCTCGTTGAGGATATGACAATGGTATGAGTCATCATTATTTTTACTTGCCTGTTCAAACATGTTGTGCAAGCGTGTTAACATTTTTTTTAAAAAGTAAGTTATTAAGTGCCTGTTCAAACATGTTGTGCAAGCGTGTTAACATTTTTTAAAAAGTAAGTTATTAAGTCTACAAACATTCAAAGTTTTATTATTTATAAAGCAATAAAAGCTAATAAGGGCAAAGTTCAGTTTTAAAAATATTGTTTTTTCTAAGAAACATATATGAAGTTAACGGACAGGTTGAGTCCTGCATCAAAGGTGGGAGGTATGATTCACCTTAGAGAGAAAGACACTTGCAAGAGAGAGAGAGGGAAGACAAGCACGCAATTCTATTGGCTAACTATAAGTGACGTCATAGAGTGGGGGGGGGACATCCGTAACGGTAGAGTAGTGAAGCTTGTAAGGTAATTCGTCATTCGTTGCCCACAGCTCGAGAGGTTAACTTCATACTTCAAAGGTAAGTAATAATACTTTTTTTTTATTGAAACAATATTTTGATAATGATGTGATACTTTCATATAATATTCTTCTTTCAGATGTCTAAGTTGGCAAGCTTTTTGAATGATGTGAATACAAGGTCTGTGGGCATTGGCAAATTATCAGATCTAAGAACCGGATACTCATACGAAGTGAAGCAATTCGAAAGAATCAACACTAAATTTGGAGATGCCATCGTTGCCCATTTACATTATATTGGCCCGACAATGGACTACCCAACGAGGATCTTCCTTCCACGCAGATTTGCGGCAGTGATAACTGATGAAATGGTGGAAGATTACCAACAATCAAAGAAAAAACTGTTAATAATGTACAAAGGCTTTAATAATGGAAGATATGACATAGAATTTAAATAAAATTTATACTGTGAAATAAATGTTATTATTTTACTTGTATACTTCCGTTAAATAAAAATAAAATGTTTTAATTAATGTTTGTTCATTCTTATTTTTACTTTATACACTTATAAATAAAGAAAAGTTAATTAAAACTTATTTATATTTTATTAATAAGTTCAAAGTTCAATTTACTTTTAACTTCATAATAACAAAAAACGGTTAAAGCGAATGAGGCAGCTGGCTACATGTCCGGACTTGTTGGAGCATGTTCAGGTAATCACACATAACAAAAAAACGGTTAAAGCGAATGAGGCAGCTGGCTACATGTCCAGACTTGTTGGAGCATGTTCATACAGGTTTGTATAGTTGGTAAACGGAAATAATAATAAGATATATGAAAGTTCAAAGTTCAATTTACTTTTAACTTCATAATAACAAAAAAAAAAAAACGGTTAAAGCGAAAGAGGCAGCTGGCTACATGTCCAGACTTGTTGGAGCATGTTTGTGCTCGTTGAGGATATGACAATGGTATGAGTCATCATTATTTTTACTTGCCTGTTCAAACAGCTGGCTACATGTCCAGACTTGTTGGAGCATGTTCAGCTATGTTGGCATATATATAAATTAACAAGATGTGGAAGGGAAAGGGGGTGGCTTGCTACAGAGACCTGTCCAGAGAGGCAATCAGTTGGAAAAAAAGATGCAATTCTATTGGCTAGTTAGAGTGTGACGTATTTGTGGTGGGGGGTTAATGCTAGTATCGCAGTCCAAGTGTCAGTTCGGGTTTAGTTTTCAGTGAGTGTAGGTCGCGTCATCAGCAGCGGAAGCAGCCAGGTGGAGGGGGTAAGTAAATAATTTTTTCTATTACCTAAAGTGAGGTTATCCATTTTTATTTAAGTTGAATATTTTTGTGATAGTGGGGGTAATTTAAATAAAAAAAAAAAAAATTCTTGGTGAGGGGGGTTAGATTTTTTAAAAAATAATTCCAAGTTAAAACATAAGAGAACATTCAAAACTAGAGTAAGCGAGACTACCACTGTGGCCGACTGGTGCAGATGACGTGTCTATCAGTACGAAGGTTGTAGGATCGAATCCCAGGTAAGTAAAAATAATTAAAAAAAAAAATCCCCTCCTGTCTATCAATGGGCGAGGGGGGTGGAGGTATGAGGTCCGCCATCTTGTGGTCATCAGCTGGTACGAGGTCGGCCATCTTGTGTACTACAGCTGTTAGGAGAGCCGCCATCTTGTAGGAGGAGCTTAAGAGGCCAACGAATACGACGACCTAGAGGTGGTGGGGGTAAAGGTAGGTGTCATGTAATAGGAGTAGGGCTAGGGTGGGGGTAATGAGGTGTCGTCGAATTCGCTGATTGGTCAATTAATAAGGGTGGGGGAAGGAGTGGGGGTAAAAGGGGTGTCATCGAATTCGCTGATTGGTCGATTAAAAGGGTGGGGTGGGGGAAGGGGCGTGGCCTAAAGCCCTCGTCGAGTTCGATGATTGGTCAATAAGGTGGGGTGGGGGTAGGGGGCGTGGCTTAAACCCTCGTCGAAATCGATGATTGGTCAATAAGGAGGGGTGGGGGTAGGGTTGGGGGAGGGGGGTGGGATGGCCGCCATTTTGTATTTTAGGTGCGCCAGAATCGGCAAATCCTCTCTACTTATATTTTTTTTTTCAAGAAGTTTAATGTTTTATTTTGTTCTTTGGTAATAGCTTCACAACTTGGTTTGCAGCTCTTCCTTTGACTCTCTATTACTCTTCAACCCTCATCTTGTTCTGATTCTTGTTCTTTCTTTATTTTGATTTTATTTATTTATTTGTTTTTTCCTTACTTTACTAAAAGCTAACTCCTGCAGACGGCTATAAGACATGCAATTTCCTATTATTATAAATTTTGTATTACTTTTTTATTATAAAAATAAAGGATTATTATTAATACGGAGCCCACAAACCGAACATAAATATTTAAAAGACTGTTTTTATTACTAAAGTTGGACGATGTAAAAATGAAAGTGACTCGTATTGATCGCATTTATTTCGCTAGAATGTACTTGTTAAGGAACAGTGCCGGGCCTCACATCTACTTCGCTTGCTGGCCTATTCAAACTGACTCTAAAAGTCTGTTTCAATGAATCTCATCTGTCATTTTTTTTTTCTATCCGAATTCCAGCAGGAATTCTCAATTAGCAGTCCAGAATCATAATAATTGCATCAAACCCGCCGTCTTTTGTTGGGAAAAGTGTTGAAAATATATTGTACGTAACCATAAACGTCATGGAGTAGGGTTCATCGTTTTTGATGGGCCAAAAATAAAATAAATAAAATCCAGAAGCTAATACAGTATATTGCCAATTACAGTCATTATTTTTAATTTTTGTCAATCTTTCATCCTAGAGTCTAGATCAGCTTCAGGTCTTTGTCTACAAGCACAATCCCTGAAGATGACCTAGAGTCCCTAGGTCGAAAACTTGGCAAAAATAAAAAATAATAACTGTAATTGGCAATATTCTTTCTTCCTTCCAAATAAACTTGGTATTACCATAAGTTCAAAATTTGTTGAAAACGTGACAAATTTGAGAGTGATTATTACTGCTACAATACCAAGTTTATAAATGTAACGAGTGTTAGTGGGTGTGTGTTACGTCATGAGTGTGAGAAGCATGTGATATGTTTGTAAAGAGGATGTAGGACTCGGGAGGCGGCTGCAGTTGTAATGGAAGTATTGGCGTGTAGAAGGGCAGACCAGCCACCTTCACCGCCTCTGGCGCACTCCCATTTCCATCACTTCCTACCAAGACCTGCTTGATATTTGCTAACCAACTATTCTCTCCCTTCCGCTGCTCAGCCTCTCAGTTTGTTAGAAGCTGGATGTTTTGTATTCCGTACACTTGGAATTCTGGCAATATCGCATCTTCGTTTTACTCAAACAACCTCTTGTAAATTCCTTCTCTATTCCCTCTCTAAAACCAGTACATGCGCTAGTAACTGCTACAGTTTACTACTCCATGGCGATATTCTATCAATATTTCAAAAGTATTCTACTTTCAATTTAAGTTTATAAAAAACATATAGTCACAATGATTAAGGCACCACGGTAGCCGAGCGGTTAGAGGCGAGACCTGCGAAGCTAATATGTATTGTGGTACTGGGTTCAATTCCCGGTCTTAGGCCTTGGATTTTATTTAATATTTAATAAAAGAAATTTACAGTAAAGTATGTTTGCTAGCCGCCTCTGCCAACGACACCTAATTGGTAGTTGGACGTTAAGCCCCGTCTGAAAAAATAGGCAATTACTTTACTTTACTTAAAAAAATAAATTTTGAAAAAATGGACTTAGTGTTGTATTCATCCGAGGTATATATTACCCTTACACGTACTTACATATATAGTACACTTAAGTCTGAGACCATTCACCGAAAACAAGAAGAGGTTGTTCATTTTTCTTAACGTTAGAGCGTTCAATAAATTTTCAATTTTTTCAGTTGCGGTCATAGATTCACTTATGGAAGAGGAAATGTATTATAGGCAATTAATTAGTCACAATGACTAGCTATCGTTTGGTTGTAATAAATTATGAAAACGAAATTGGGACGGGTGATGCTGTGGTGCTTATAAGGCGTTGGTTTGAAAGTCGATCCCCAGTTCGATTTTCCGAGTGTGCTTCTTTTTATTCACAAGAAAAACCTAATATTAACACCTCCGTTCACGACACCTAATTGGTAGCTGGACGTTAAGCCCCCTCTGAAAAAATAGGCGAATACTTTTTTGTTACTGAAGTGACTTCTATCCAAGCTAAAACAACTCTTTTCCAGTCCCTTCTACCTCATCCTTAAATTTGACTTCTCCGGCTGCTACTCATCCAAATTCAATATGTCCCGGCGGACTGCAGCTAAAAGGCTCCTTTCCCTCCAATTCACATCCAATACTTTGTAATGACGGCTTTTGAGACCCAACCCGAAGGAAAAAATCCGAAAGTTTAGCCAGATACGTAGCAAAATGATTCAAACCCCACCAATTTGCTTCGAATTTTTTCCTCATATCTTCAGTCAGCTACTCCTTGTCACCTCCACTATCTTTACCTTCATGTCCTAAAGCCTTTAATCTCTAATGTAAATTTTGCCATTGCGAAACTTCCAATGAATGAGACTCCTGATTTTTTACCTTTTCACTCCTTTGATCCTTAAACATTCTTACAAAAGCAATCCTGTGATAATATATTTGTCGCAGTTCTTTTTATCATTAGCATTTCTTTCAGTCTTTCACAAAGACAAAAATCCTATGCTCTGAACGTCTCATAGGTCTCTTGGTACTGCATCATACTAGAAAAACCTCTGAAACAACTTCTTCCAGTAACATACTTCACAACCATCAAGCTGTTCCTGATCACAGTTTGGTTCCTGGAAGATTCTTGGTCTGTTCAACTGTGTCATTGGATGTTTGATCCTGGCGCCACCTCACTTAAGTCTGGCAATATTCTCTTTAGAAGAGCCTATCTAGATATGGCTTAGTCCATTACACATTTTACATAACTGATTTTCCCATTTCTTGAAAAGTTCTATCCACTGCGCTAATAAAACAGAGATCCTCTCTTAAAATGTCGATCCGGACGTTGCTAAAAGACAACCAAGATCATCTAACTAATCTTAAAGAAGGTTTTACTTAAGAGGAAAAAGAAAGTGAATTCAGCCCAAAACAACTATCCTTTCTTTACCTCCTTGGCCTACCTACTTTTCCTACTTTAAATAAATGCGGAAATGAAAGAGACCCGAGATTATATTTATTATTATTATTTTTTATTTATTACATAATGACTTTGGGGCTTATCCCCTTAGCACGGAGTTTGACATATAATGATTTGACAAATAATATAATAAATAAATGGCAGATATAAAAATACGCAAAATAAATTTAAATTCGTGACAACAAAATTACATGAACTTCCCAAGAGCTTTTCTTCTCCTTTCTGCCTTACGTCAGACCTTAGCTTTCATTAGCTTTCTTACCTTTTTTAAAAGTTACCACTCATTGAGTAAAAAACTTCTTATTTGTAAAGATAATTTAACATAATCACATATAGCATTGATTTGATGTACAGAGTTAATAGAAAATAGGTTCACATAGTTTTCTGAGTCTGGCAAAGCTGTTAAAATAAAGTTGTTTAATTTATGTGATTGGAAAGGCTCAAAAACCTGGCAAAAGAAAAGGAAGTGGAGCAAGGAGTTTGACCTGAGATTATATTTGGTTCATCGGCTCACGTGAATTCCACATACAAATTGCTATAAAAATTGTGTAGGAAAATACTCTAAACAATCAACAAAAGACTGATAGGGAAAGCATTTGTAGGACCTACCTTACATGAAGCTGAATTGGGAGTTCAATTAAGTCGTTCAATTCACATTATCCAATCATCCCAACACAAAATCCTTTGGCAAAACTCTAAAATTCATTTCAATTCTTATTTGGTAACTACTCGATGTATAAAACTTCCTGAAAATGAAGGCGTCGCCTGAAGCAAGTGGCGTCAAGAATAGAGTCGAGGATTGATTCTAAATAAGAAAGCCAAACTCTTGCATTTGTAAAGCACTAAACTTACAAATTGATTGGTTTTATAAATTTTTTTTAAACTATTAAAATGTTTTATGAAAAATTTACAAATGCTGGAAAATAACATAAGAAAATGAGGGCTACATTCGTGCTGAAATGTAACAAGTTTTTGGATCTTTATGCAGATTTATCAATCATTCCTAATGCTGGAAAATTCCAAAATTAACATCTTTGCCAACGCGTCTTTCTCTGCAGTAGACAATATCTTATCACTGGAGAAATGTTGCCCCTAAAATTGTCAATATTTATTTATTATTTTGGTAGATTTACAACCACTTCAAAAGAAGGTTAATGAATAATAAAAAATCAATACGAAATTTGAATATATAACGAAGGATATTTATTTTTATTGGAAGAAGATAAATTCAAAATTGAAAAATAAAAACTGTCTCTGTTCAGACAGTTAGTGCACACAGTGGTAACTCTAATGTTCCCGGCAGGGGAAAAAAACGAATGAGATAGTCCTGCCCTGAATTTATTACAAAAAGATAGGTCCTACGTGGGTCGAACGAAAAATAATATTTTTCGAACGGGGGGAAAAAAATTGAATGTACTGTGGAAGCGAGTGTAGTATAGGTAAACAGAGATCAGTTAGAGGATGAGTTAGTTACAACCTGGGAGCTGGGACTGGGAAGCTCAAGTTATAGTAATTTGCATGAAACAAGCTGCAGAAGAAGAGTGGGGGTGAAGGTTTCCATCAGCGTCCTGTTTCTTCTCTTGTCAGATCGTGTATTGTCAAGAAATGGACATCTTGACAGCTATCGACAACCTGGAAACATCAACTTTGCAACTTTTCTCTCTTTCAACAGAGATGCTATAGATTTTTCTACATTCAATGCAAATTAAAGCTTTTCAGAGTATACCGTAATTCTCTAGCGTCATCAGGTTTCATTTGAACTTAGACATAAAGATGTCTACGTTATGTCTACTATTTTGGTTCGAAATTTGGACACAGGATAATTATTATTTAGGTGGTGTTCTAGTAAGGTGTGATATTACAATTATTTAACTATTACTTTATTATTTTGAAATGAACATGAACACTAATTAATTTAATCATCTTTTGAGAATAAGTACATGTTTCAAGAAAATGAAATCAGCCTAAACTATGATAGGACAAAGTCATGTGCGTTCTCACCAGAATTTGTATTGTATAGTTTTTTAACTTTTTGGAGGTAGCTTTAATTATGGGGCAATGATCTTTTTTTGATGATCACAATTTCTATTGGAGAACAAGGGAATGTCCTACCGACTTGTAATCTGCCAATAATCAGTTTTAATGGCAACGAAATTTGTTGATAGTAAACTTTACATTAGCTACGCGATTAGCATATTGGATTCCCAAGCGGAGAACCAGAGTTCGAATCCAGCTGCTAGCACTTAGATTTTCTCTGCATACAGCTCACTTTCTGGTGATGGACAAGTTGTCTGTTAACACTGTCCGGTGGCCGGCAGTGCACTGAAAAAGCTCCAGGCGCCAATGACCTCAGATGTTGACGCGCCCTAAATCATAAAATAAAATTTAAAAAAATGTAATAACAAACACGAAGATAACCTCCGCTCATAACGTTGCATTGTGATCCACTGACCACTCAGGTTTCTCTTAAAAAGAATTGATATTAGAACGGGAATAGATTAGATAAAAGAACAGGCTTGCTTGTGACAAGTTTGTTTATTTAAAAAAAAAGATTCTTTGAACCAAATAGGTGATTTCGAAAATTTGGAAGTAACTATGATATTAACTATTACTTTTTTCTGGTTGTTGTAGTACTACCGCGAGGGAGATAGCAATACTGACTCTGATAGGTTTTCAGTAATGAGACCGAGCTATTTATGCTTTATTCGGAAAATCCCGAATGGGCATCTGTAATATTGTCGCCTTGAAGAATAACAAATAAGTTAGGAATAATGAATTTTCTAGTAAAAATAATTTAAAACCGTTCAAAGAACTACAAGTATTTAGTTTCAATAAGAGTTTTTCTATTATTTTACACTTTAGGCTCCGTAGCAAAATATTTAATTGGTTTTAGGCGCCACGGTAGCCGAGCGGTTAGAGGCGAGACCTGTAAAGCTAATATGTATTGTGGTACTGGGTTCAATTCCCCGGTCTTAGGCTTTGGATGTCATTTAATATTTTATAAGAGAAATTTATAGTAAAGGAAGTTAGCAAATTTCCTCCGTTTAAGATACCCAATTTGATAGCTGGGCCTGAATGCCGGCCTGAAAAAATAGGCATTACTTTACTTTTTTAAAATTAAAAATCATCATAACCTTTAGTAACATTCTATCCTCAATTCTTGTTATCATTTTACACCCTTGTTGACGTATATCCAAAACTGTCCTATAGAAAGAAAATAAGGTGGACTTAAGTAAAGGAATATTTAAAGACCTGGAAAGTAACCAGCGTTAGAAGTGGATATCCTCCTTAAAACGTTAATGGCGTTGTTTCAAGATCTTGTCTGTCACTTTGCACCATTAAGGGTGACACAATAAGCTTGACGATCGCAGTGCATCGTTGAACACCGGGAAACCCCGTTTAAACCATCAGAAGATGTGATTAATTTAAATCATAAGAAGCTTTTTTTTTTATTTTATATTTTTAAATATTGAGGTTGTAGTGTCCAACTATGTTTATCTTCCGTTCTGTGTTGTTTTCGCGTGTCCATGCATGTTCATTGTATTTGTATAAAACCTTAGAGAATTACTGAGCTGTAAGCATTCATTCCATAGCGATAATAATTGGATTTACGAATCCCCACCTTCAATTATAACCGAAGAATGTACATTTTGAATCAAGTCAACATCAGAAACGCAATATTGTTTTCTAGCTTGTGAACAGCCTGAGAATTGATTTTTGACGTCCATTTTAATAATATTCAATTAAATAAGTTCATCCTCTTCATTCTGTATCTATTGAAGAAACACTGTATTACTGTAAACCACATTAAAACTTCATGTTTCCAAACATACGAGTATTTAGCAAACTAATAATACATTATACATCTGTATTTGAACTCTGCTAAGTTATTAATACCATTCCTGACCTAACATATTTATTTCAACAATGCCTCTTCGTTGCCTACATACTCATGTACATCCAGAATTACTACAGCAAGGAATAATTAATAAATCAATTCTGTTCACTGTACTGTTGCATAGTTAAAATATTACTACAATTAAATTAATAAGTATATTAGTTATTTACTGCACAATAGTGAACTATAGTAATATAGCTGGAAGCTGTAGAAATATTATTGTTATTTATTTTCCGGTTTTATATCTTCATTGATTTTGTTTTTGGGTGGGATAATGGTAATCTCTTTTTATTGGTCTCACTTTTTTATTTAATTTAGTATTACTTTACTTTTGGCTTACCTCGGACATCCTTTGGGGCTTTTTATTGGAAAGTTATGACTTTAAAGATATTTATTTCTATTTTTAAGTATCTTCATTTAAATGCCTTTTTTTTCCAATAAAACATTTTGTTCTTTCGATTCTTTATTTTATGTGGTTTTCTGAACCATTAAGTCGTTTCCTTATTGAGTGATAGCTCTGCATATATAGCCATAGATTTGTCGTCTGATAAATAACACTTTTAAACGTATCACCCTAGACTATATTATTATATTAGAATATAGTCTAGGGTGATACGTTTAAAAGTAAACCAAACTACTAAAAGTAAACTACCAAATAACGAGCTAACTAAATTAAGAGTCATTAGTTAATGTAAGATGAATAAACAGAATAAAGGATTAAAAAATTGTAAGGAGGCGTAGAATGAATGAAGGAGTTATTGGCGATGGTGACTCCTGCAGGAACCTTGCTCGTAAAGCTGTTCATATCTTCTCCAAGTCTCCCAAGTCTTTTCCTTATGGATGGAAGATGAGAGGAAATGGTATCCCCAGTCACTTACCCACTCTAGAATGTGAACAGCTGCTTTTGTCTCTACAGCAAGATATTAAAAAAAAAAAATATATATCTTTTGAACAATTTCACTACTTTTCTCATACTACTTAATCTATACTCATCATTTCAACTCACCAGTTTTCTTCAAAATCCGAACATTTGAATCATAGTCTATTTTTACGAGGGTGGTTTGAAAAGTTCTCGGAATGTACTAGAAACAAGTGTCTTACCTCGGTGGTACTGCTTTTATTTTTCAACATAGTCTCCCTGTAGACTAATGCATTTGGTCCAGCGATGTTCCAATGCCTTGATCCCATCTCGAAAATGAGATTCCTCCAGGCCTGCAAAATACCTCTCGAATTCGGCTGTCAGTTCTTCTGTTGTAGGAAATCTCCGTCCACCGAGGAAAATTTTCAGCTTGGGGAAGAGATGAAAGTCTGATGGTGCCAAATCAGGTGAATAAGGTGGATGTGGCAACAATTCGTACCTCAGTTCATGAAGTTTTGCCATGGCAATAACATTTGTGTGTGGGCAGGCGTTGTCCTGATGAAAGATGACTTTTTTTCTTGCCAAACCAGGCCTTTTTTCGCGTATAACTTTAGAAGGTAAAATTCCCACAGAAGAATCCGTAAGCGAAAATCCGGCTAAAATATTTCCAATAAAAGTTATAGATTTATGTGTTCATAATCACTATACATAGTTAAAATTAAAATCGTTGGAGTCTTTAGCGAGAATTTATTTTAATAAGGAAATTTTATATTCAGTAAACTGGCAATTTTTATCTGCATATTTTCATTAATTCGAAAATTCAGTTTTTCAATTTATTGCTATTAATGTAATGCAGGTGGCAAGTCAGTAAAATAAACAGTATTGGCACTTTAGAGGTAAGGCAAACTGCACCTCACTCTCACTCCAGAAGTGTCCTTAATTTCCTTGGAAAATGTCGCAATTGAAAGTCGTAGACGAGCAATTAGTGCAGTAACTTTAAGGGAAATCGTGCTGTTTTTGGGAAAATGTAAAAAACTGAAAAATCTATTCGGCAATAATTCCGGTGACCAATTTTGACCGAAAACTGATTGTGGACATCCACTGTTGGCACTTAGGCTGTACCAGATTTGAACTTTTGTTTTTTAATAGGCGATTACTTTACTCATTCACTATTTTGAGCCAAATTAAATAAACTCTGATTGGCAGTTTGGCTTTAAGAGAACTGAGAGGCAATTCTAGAAGCGATGAAGCTTGCTCAGGCTGACCTCCGGCTATACCCACCCCGGAAAACTGAAATCCCGGTTAAACCGAATACACAGTATTACATAGCAGTACATTACTGTTTCGTCCCAGAGATCAACTCCTTTCTTAGACGGCAATCCTTTCTTTTATTTTTTACATACAATTTTTTTTTTTTTGTCATCCCATGGTCTTTTGTTAAATCCCAAGAAATTCAGTACTAATTGCACCATATTTTGGGTTTTTACATACGTACATACAAACATATATAATGAATCTTCAGGAAAATCAGATATACAAGCTTGCTGCCACGCCTACAATTATGTTACATCGGAAGACAAAAAATTTTCCTGTCGCCACCGAAAATTAACTTTTGTTTCGGCGCCGATCCAGGTGTTTTTATGATGACTCAACATGATCCTGGTTAATCCGAATCCCGGTTAACCAAGGGCCGGTTAATGTTAAAAGTGTCGCATTTACAGATGTGTGTGTGTGTGTGTGTAGAGAGAGAGAGAGAGTTTTTAAAGACAGCACAAAATACAAGGCTTTTCCACAAGAGCTAAGGCGTACCTGAAGAGTCTGCACTTTCTGCAGTCTCCTGATTGTGTAAGCTGAAGACTAGACTTTGATAATAAGGCTGTCAAAGAAGAAGCAAAAAGACTTCAAATTGAATGACAACTTGTAACTAAAGTTGAAACTTGGTTTGCAAATCATACAATGAAATCAGAAAAATTAGTGGATGGATAAAATAGAAAGATTAGTGTTTGATGTGAGTGATAATCCGACGGGTTCTTCCTAACTATCATAAACTGCTAAGTCTATACACCAGCGAGAGTATTTCAACAATTTTTCCATATGAAGATTCTTTATTAAAATGGAATGGATATTGGCTTGAGAATCCAGTTTTACAAAGAACTGTTTTCCTAATATTTCTGAGCACTTTTGGCCTCTATTAAAAGTACTAAATATGGAAATACTTCTGTTTTTCAGTCCAGTTTTCTCACATAAAACCAGGATTATGTATTGATGCTTACATAATAGTATTATATAAGCTAAGTGCTCTCGTTATTTTGATAGAAATCAATCACTATTCGGTAAGATTTTTGCAAACAATATCATGTTGCCCAATATATAATACAATTTATTTGTTTTCAACCTCTTATATAACTGATATTACATCATTCCCATTCTTAGAGAAACTTTTGGGATGAAATATTACTTAAAGAATATTAAGTATAAGAGAAATAAACTTTATGGTTGAATTTCTCAGCTGAAGGTCGAGGTTTTTTCCCAGAATCTTTACCAACTTTTATTAAGAGATGAGTTCGCTAGGATTGAATTGGAAATTTTCAGAAAATGTGATAAGAATATATTTGTTCTGTTAAAGTTCTGTTTGTTCTGTTCTGTTAATGACGCGAGCCATTCATTATATTGAATTTAAACATTTATTTCTTTCAAAAAAATGAATGATCATTATCGATAATCGAAGAGCATAGATTTACATTTCACACATATTGTAGTAAGGGTGATAACTTCACAGAAATGTATTTCTGAACTATTCAGTACCTTTCAAAGTGATGCTTTCCGTAAGCAAATAGAAAGATATTTAAGTTTCCGATCTCCTTGGATCAACAAAACTTCTTGCATTATCAGAATGATGTAGAGATGGTGACGTCAACTTTCTGAATTTCTGATTCTGAAAAAAAGTTAAGTAATGCCTCTTTGTTCAGGCGGCTTTACATCCAACTGCCCAATTTCGGGTTCCTAGTAGAATTTCATTTATTTAAAAATTAATTTCCGTTATTTCAATTATCTTTTGTGATAACGTAGCTTTGGCTATTACTTATTGCCGTAAAATTAACTTTTTTTCTGATGTAGAAAATACTTCTTATGTATTAAAGAGCAGAAATCATTGCCATTGTCTCGGCAATATAGAATGCCCAAGTGAGACTAACTTGGGCTCATGTATTCTGCCTCACATCTTGAGCTACTAATTATTGCACGGTTAAGCAGAGCCAAGCAGTCACGGGGCTGTGCTAGTTTGTAATTCCTGTTTAAGTGATAGTTGATCTCTTGTTATAGTGATACAGCCAGCTAGTCTCTGCTGCAATGCGTACGAAGATTCATTCACAAAGCTCTTTATGGTCAAGATGGCATCAAGGTAGGACCAGCTTCAACTCCTTATATTTGGCAAAGTTCTCTAAAATATTGTGGCGCAATTTAGATTCCTTGTAAGCAAACATTCTAAGTAAGAACCGCTTTTTTTACAAACACATCCCTTGTCCTCGTAATGATAGTTTGTAAAATAAAGAAGAAATTTACACTTTCTTGCTTTGCCAATAGATTAAAGAAGAGTAATAAAAAGCTGTTGGGAAAGGCGACATCTTCTGGTAATGTCAACGTCACTCTAACCACTAACCAGAGCCATTTTCGGAGAGTATATTGATGTGGCTCTAAAGAGTGCACTAGTTGTGGTCATGTGACGTAGCAGGCCGACAACTCTCACTGGCAGCCTGTAATACCGGTCATTTGTACCGCAGCCTGTATGTACACGCCAAGACTAATGTCTTGTCCGGCGGTAATCGTCCGCTTAATCGTAGTCACTGCTGACCCCCTGTATTCCCTTCAATTTACTAACTAGGTTAATGCTATGAACTTGCAATTGCTCTAAAAGAGAGTAGAGCACTTTCTCTTTCTAGTAACAGAAAGTAACGTAATACTTAATTTTTATATGCCCTATTCTTGATGTTGAGTTCTGATCAGGAATACACGTTTTGAGTCAGAAAATGGTTAATGGAGGATGATACATTGGGTTTCTTTTTTTGAATTATTACTACTGTTTAAGGCGCCCTAACATTTCTCAATTCACTGCCTCTGGCAGAATTCTAATGATACAATAAATACCAGATAAAAGCAATGCTATGGCGGGTGAAACCACTGAAATGTTATATTTATGGTAATTAGCAAACAGAAAAATCTCTTGCAAATCACTTAAGAACTACTGTAAAGAACGTAACTAATTGGATTTTAAATTGAAATGTGGCTTATTTATTTTGACTCTTTATGAGCTAATTGATTTCATTGAATGCTTTAACTAGTGAAAACTTACTTGCCTGCTTTTAATTTAAAGTACATCCAATAGAACAGTAGTGGGGGTTTTGAAAGGAGATTGAAAAAAGTCTTTCATTGAATGTTGTAAAAAAAGAAGAAAGATACATACAAGACGGCTTGGTGGAGGGCTTAGAAGGTACAGAGGTGGGGTAGTTAGTTCTAGACTTGAGGATGGTTTAAAGCAATCAAGTATTTGCAAGTCTAATGGTCTTCAATTAGAGCCACTTCCATCTCTGGCGTGCGCGGAGCCAGTGCTGTGTGCCGCCGACGTGAGGGAGGTCTGAATGCTATTGAGCACTTTCTCCGCTGCCCACAAAATTTGCTTTAATCAAATAATAATAATGCTAAATAAATTCTACTGCCATTCAAACTGAAAATTAAACTAATTATCTAATCTACACCCTAATCGGATATCATCACCAACCCTGGTTTATATTGGTTAATATTTAGAGAAATGCAATTATCAATAATGATTGCTTAATGTGAGCTCCCCCGTTAAACTTCTCAGCATAAGCAAAAAAAAAATTTAACTGTTACTTAAACATTTGCAAAATTTTTACTTGCATCATGATTACGGCATAAATGATAACGTTTTGTTAATCAAATGAAAATGGCTAGTTTACAAGTTGAGCTAAAGGTGTACATCAGTCTGCCTTTTTGATCGTTTGGGTGAATGGGAGGATTCTAGAAAATGGTAACGAACTGCTCAAGAACGTAGTTATAAGAGAGAAAACACATTTAGGCACTAATGAAGCCTTCCTTCCGATATGAAAGTTCCATTGAACTTTGAAGGCGGATTAGTGGAATACTGTGGCTTTCAAAAGTTAGATGAGATTTCCTCGCTACCGCAATGTCACATAATGGCGCGCTTGATTTGAGCTTGTATGCTAGTCTGGATGGCAGACCATGTCTAGAAAAGTCCCCAGAAAATATTAACCCAAGCTCAAGTGAGTTCAGCAATCAGAAAATGTATATGATGCTTAAATATGCGTTGTAGGTCTAGATAAGGAACAATGTTGGTTTCGTGGGAAGTTGTTGAAGATTAAAGTCTTGATTGAAGGTTTGAGTGATAAAGATAAGGGCAGAGAAGCTGACAAGGAGGGAATTACTGGAGATATGAGTGATGGAACTAGGATAACAGGTAAGGTTTGAATTCTGTTGGTAAGTAGTTGGCCAAAATTTAGGATTTTTTTTTCTGTCGGATTTGGCTTAGGTGCCGGCATGTCAAATAATAGAAACAGAGGTCGAGCTACAGGGAGAATGAACAGAGCTTTTTGGTGGCCGTCCACTGGGACTTATTGGATTTACACAAGGAAAAGAAAAGAGATTGTTCCAATCAGTTCTGAACTGTTCTTCCTTTAATTTGTTTGTTTTCAATCCGACTTCACTGCCACCTGGTGCGTGCATTAAGGTTTGCTGTAATAACGGAGCGGACGTATAAAAGAAGCTGCTGGCAATAATGAAAATCGGGTATCGAGTGTTTTTATTTGTGTGAAGGCGGTTTTGAAATTTTCAATCGTTCGATCTGAAACGTTTGTTAGAATTAATCAAAAATCGGAATCTATAAGAAGGAAATTATAATTTAAAATAGGTATACAGGGTGACCAGAGTTATATGCTCCACCCACTTTTTTTGTAAACGGCGGGAAATTTCGAAAAAATAAAAAACACGTATTTAATCATTTTTAGTCTAGTTTATTTTCAGTGAATGACCCATTTTTTTAAACCCTTGTATCTCGAGATATAGCATCCAACTTTTGTTTTTCAAATGGAACGTTATATTTTTGTTGCATATTTTTGTAGTATTTGAGCTCCTAAAAACAACAAAAAAATTTTTTTTGAAATCGGTTAGCTTTTTCAAAAGTTATGGTAATTTAAAATATGAAAAACAAATTTCAGTTTACTGTCAAAATTACGTTATTTTTTTTTAAAGAATCTATTCAAACTGGACACAACCACGGATAGGCAAGCCAAAACTCTGGACTCCCACGCTTTGCTTGTAGCAGCACTTATGGTGGCGAAGTCAAGATCTAGGCAGGCTAGAGTTATTCCACGTTCAGGTTGTTTTTTCTACAAACGTTTGGTGTGCAGTTATAGGAAATCAACTAATCGGCCCATACTTCTACAGAGAGAACTTAACTGGTGAAAGGTATCCAACTATTTTTTAAGAGACATTTTGCCAGTTCTGCTTGAAGATGTTCCTAGAGGAACATCCTTGTAGACAACGTCGGTTAGATATGAATTTTCAACAAAATGGTTGCCCGGCACATAATGCGAGAGTTGTTCGAAGCTACCTGGACAGAAATTTCCATGAAAAGTGCTTAGGGTCTCATTGTCCCATCCAGTGTCCACCTCGATCTCTGGATTTAACCCCAATGGAATATTTTTTGTGGGGATTTCTAAAAAATAACGTGTACAGTAACCTTAATCCCGTGGCTTCAGTCGAAGATCTGGAACGTTGAATAACTCTAGCCTGCCTAGATCTTGACTTTGCCACTATAAGTTCATATCGGGGTTTAAAAAAAGGGTCAATCACTGAAAATAAACTAGACTAAAGATGATTAAATAAATGTTTTTTATTTTTTCGAAATTTCCTGCCTTAAAAAAAAAATGGGTGGAGCATATAACTCTGGTCACCCTGTATTATATGAATTTCACCAAGCTTTAAGAGATTTTTGAGCGACTTATACTGAATTAGGCAGTTTTTGGTTTAGAAAAATTAATTCTTAGGCAATTTAGGGGGATGAATGGGGCCGACATTCCTCTAAACTTTGCATATGGCTGCAATTCATACCAATCAAATTTCTAATTGTAAAAATTAGGGAGGAGCGGCATCTCTCTTAAATGAGGTCCAGGTCCTCTATAGGACTGTAGTACCATGGGAAGAAGAAGAAGAAAAATTTAATAATTAATAAAATATTAAATTGTGCCAATGAAGAGATCAAGCATTCTGTGAATGATGAAAACTTAAGAACCCACCGAAGGACAAAGGACAATCTGAAAACAAGCATGGCTTTGGTTCCTCTGCAACTTATTTATTCGGAACACATTTTTAAGGTTTTAATTTATGTTTAATCTCGTTTTTCATTTTACAATCATTAAATAGTGTATAAAAGATTGCCAGACACATAAATATACCAGGCAATAGTCTTAACGAGTGTAATACTGAGATAAATGAAAATTCGTTTAAAATGGCTGCGGCCCGAAGATCGAAGATGGTGTTGTGAGGGAGCTCCATTAGAGATAAATTGCCTAGAGACTATCAACTCAGTGTCTGTTCAGTCACTAAAGGCTAACATTTACCGCCGTCGACCACCTTTCTTCATCATTGATATCAACTTCTCCTCCATTTACCTTCAGGCTGGTCGATAATTTAATGTTGCTGGATCATTACTTGAATTACAAGAGGGTACATTTCCAACAATAATATAACATTTCAAGGTACATCCTGTGTATTGCTCGCAATTAGAGTTTATTCAGTATTGCAATTTGTAAATTTAATTTTCTAATTTGTATTTTGGTGAAATATCGAGATGTTGTGCTTGGTGAACTGGAGTGGGTAAAGTTTAACCAAATCATGATGGTAAATCAGCTACAAAGGCTCAATGATTCTGACGCATTCAAGGTCTTGGAATGCCCCCACGTAGCGTTCCAATCGTTTAGCGCATCTGACTGAATAACAGGGTTTGCTTGCTGTTGAAACTACAATCCTTGGAAGGCATGCTAGACTAATGCTTTGCGGAGTCCGAGCCCTTATATTATACTGACCTGGGTGTTTGTGTGAGTTAGTGAGAGAAAGCAAAATGGCGAGTTGATTCTGCCCTTGCACGCTTTTCCAATTTGTAAAATCTTTCGAATTTATTTCATTTTTTTCTGGATACTGCATCTTTTCCTTAATTATGTGAACGGTGGCAGTTGTATGAACTTCCGACTTTTATTAAAATATTTAAAGTTTTTTTTAATTATTATTTTTTAATGATATAAGGCGCGGCAACATCTAAGGTTATTGGCGCCCGGGGCTTTTTTCAGTGCACTGGCGGCCTCCGGACAGTGTTCTCTCGTTACAGACAACACTGTTCATCACCGGACAGTGAGCTGTAAGAAGCTCCTAGGAAGAGAAAATCTAAGGGTCAGCAGCTGGATTCGAACCCGGGACCTCCCCGTGGGAATCCAATTTGTTAACCGCATAGCTAATCCCTTCCCTCTTTAAAGAAGGTTTATTCTCAAATAATTGTTTTAGTGAATAGAAGAAAATACTAATTTAACAGTTCCTTTTATGATTGCTGGCATTACGTTAGGCAAGTCTTAGCGTTAAAAATTACACTAAATTCATATGCTTTAATCACTCATTGCAATTATTTAAAATGAAAGAATCGATTATATTTCAATCCATCTCTAACTCGGTTCATAAATTGTGAATAATGCCGATATTTCTATCACGCCCCACAATCTCGCTCGCATGGAAATGGGCCGAAAGCGAATAAATTCTAAAACATCATCTCAGCTTAAGAATCGCCAAAATGGAATAAATTACTAGAAATTCTGTCGTTTATTCTGGTTTAAACTTGTGCTCATCAGCTGTTACCGTTCTTCTGATAGCAATTCAACTGCTTCTGCTGTAATATTAAATAACAACTTAAAGCCTTGCTTCTGAATTAAATAAAGGAATCTTTTCCTTTATGTATGTATATAAATACGAGGTGTGTTTAAAAAATAAGGTGAATTTTCATTTTTCTCAAAAAATATTTATTTATTCATCGATTTTTATTTGGTCTCCTTCAAAGTAGTCCCCCTCAGATATAATACATTTGTGCCAGCGTTTTTTCCAATCCTCGAAACAGTTCTGATATGCACTTTTTGGTATGTCCTTGAGCTCTCTCAGCGATTCGGTTTTTATCTCCTCAATCGTCGCAAAACGCCGTCCTTTCATGGGTCTCTTCAATCTTGGGAACAGGAAAAAGTCACAGGGCGCCAAATCTGGTGAATACGGTGGCTGAGGCATGATAATGTCATTCAACAATTCCTGAGCGATGCTCATGCGACGGTTTTTTTTTTATCAAAATTCAGCAATTTTGGAACGAACTTCGCTGCCACACGCTTCATGCCCAAAATTTCAGAAAAAATTGCATGACATGTGCCAACCGATATGCGGACATCCTCAGCAACTTCTCTAATTGTGATTCGACGAGTCTTCATAACAATTTTCTTTACTTTCTTAACATTTTCATCGGTTGTTGATGTGCTGGGGCGTCCAGGGCGAGCGTCGTCATTCGCATCTTCTCGACCTTCTGTGAAAAGCTTGTACCACTTGTAAACATTTTTTTGACACAGAGTACTCTCACCGTACGCCACTCTCAACATTTCAAGTGTTTTTTAACACTTAATTCCATTTTTTACACAAAATTTGATGCAAATTCGTTGATCCATTTTTTTCGACAGAAGAAAATCGCCGAACTCGCAAAACACTTGTCTTATTTATGCCTCTAACATACAAACTAAACATGCTATATAGCTACAACTTTGAAAATATGTTCGAGACAAGTGTACCAACATAAAAAAAAAGACAATCAAAATTCGAATGTACGTAGCCCGCGAAATTTGAAAATTCACCTTATTTTTTGAACATACCTCGTATATGTATAAAATTTACATAATTTGATTTGCACATCCCTGTGGTTTGTACTTATCGAAATTTGTAATCTTAAGAAGAACTTCTGAATGAAAGATAAACCAAACAGAGTCTAGGAAATGGTATTGCTGTACTAGAGAGATATTTCATAGAAAGTATTAATCCCAGATTGACGTGAAATCTCACACTACGAGCAGAAGCATGGTTAGTCGTGATGAACTCATGTCAAATTTACTGGCAGCGCCAGAAATGGTGCATTCCAATGTCAAAATTGGTCATTCAATGTAGTAAACATGGGAAATATTTATTTTTTCAAGATTTTATTCTCTCCACATCACATCACATCCCCGGAGGTACACAACACTATGTCCAATTTTAAATTTTTTTACAGGAGAGCTTGAAAGAGTTTTTCGCGGTTTTTTCTTACTTATAAGCCCCCGGGAGTTATTTTGCTTAAATCTTTGGTGGATAATAAGTAACATAGATGTACCATAAGTGATGGTTGGGTAATAAAAAAAGAAATATTGTATTATTAAACATTAATAAAATAAATTTTGAAAAAATGGACTGAGTGTTGAGTACCTCCGAGGGACTGATTTATATTTGTATATACACAACGTTATTCACTTAATTGGTAGTTGGACGTTAAGCCCCGCTTAAAAAAATAGGCGATTACTTTACTCCACGTTTTTCCGTAAAAATAAAATCAAAATGTTACGTTTCATTTCATATAAAAAAAATACCAATATTGCAAACTTGATCAATCGGAATGTACTGTCTCACTAGGAGTTGGCCCCTGCACCTAATTGGTGCATCTCAAGGTAGGGTCCTTAGAGAAAAGTGTAGCCACAGGAATGAGTGTTAAAACCTTCGCCACACTTTTTGAAATTGAATTATCAGTGGTAAACTCATGCTCCAAGTATTTCCAAATACTAAAAAGTGATTTAAGAGAATGCTATTACAATATTTGCACTAAGCTCTGCCACATTTTAAGCAATGTGTCAAGATGTTATTATAACTAGTGAGGAGATGCTTGTTAGTGTGGAGGAATTCCATGTCAAACCTAATTTATGGTGAATGAATTCTTAAAGGATGATGGTTACGATGTTTCAGTCGCCTAGGAGGATTATTTGGGATTGTCAGAGAGGATAGTCTGTGAATGAGCTGGTTTAGGATAGTTGGACTTGGAGTAATCGAATTTCCATTTCTTTGAGTAAACAGTTTTGAGCGTCTATCAAGTATTCCAGAAAGAATGTTGTACCGTCCGTTAGGTTCCATCTTTTTCGAAGTTCTTTTTTTTTTCTTTTAACTGAGTACTTTGTTTACATTTTCTATCTTTTTACTTTTCAATTTTTTTTATAATCTGTTTAGTACATGAGTTTATGAAAGTACTCTGCTGTTTATTAATGGTACAAGTTATGCTGATAAGCTAGCATAACTGATTCAGCTAGCAAAAGTTACAGCTATACTCGTAGATCCTTAAAATGATATCTATCATAGAGTCAAAAGATGAATAGAAACATTAATTAGGTAAACTAAAGTGGTGTATTTCAAGGAGGATACCTAGGAAGTCATTTGTTTGTGTCTTTTATCATACTGATTGTCGTTGCTACTTTTAAGTGACAAACTTCAAAATATAAGTACGTACTCGTACTTAACAATTAAATTAAAAAAATAAAGAAAAATGAAGGGGGAATCCAGTGTCTACTGAATATTGGATTAAAAAGTAACAGTGAATTCAGCATTGCCTGGAATTGATGAGACATAATTGTTAAGGGATCTAAATTTCTAAAGGACGGATAAGAGAATGGGCCAGTTTTACTAAGCGGTCGTTCGCCTGGGGACATGAAGGGACACGATGCGTTCCCCAAGGAAGTGAAGCTAATAACCCGTGATGTGTTTAATGAAAATTCTCCTGCTCTGTTCTTAATGAAACCCTTTCAGATCCTCTTTAATTCCGTCATATCTCTGCTTCCTTGAATATCAGGAAGAGAGGCGACAACAATTCTCATTAAAAAAAACGAAGGTTTAATGAGGCAATATTTAATATTGTATTTTTGATTAGTGCTGAATTTTCTTTTCAACTCCTCTTTTCAGTTATGCGAGATCAAAGAGCAAGTTTGGTGCAGTGGTTATGAGTGTAGATTTGTAAATGGGATGTCGCTAGTTCAAAAACCACTTGTTAATAGTGAGCATTTGATGTCACAATATTGCTCCCAAAATCAACCTGTTACTCTCTTTGAGCATATCGATCTTCTTTATTAATGTACTACTAAATTTCAGTAAAAAAATAATATTATATGTTGTCTAGTAATTGATGGAACAAAGGCTCGGTATAACTTAATTGAGTTAATTGTTTCAAAACCTTTACAAATAAATTTAACACAGGGCTGTTCTACGATTTCATAACTGCATTGGATTAAGAAAACTGGTAGCTAGATTCTCCCCTTCAAGTGCATCTGCCTTTTTTACGATTTTGCTAAGAATTTCACGAAAACTATATTATATCAAGCATTTATGAATTTCTAGGTATTAAATGCCAAACATTTCAGTTTGGTTGAAAAATAAAAAAATTTTGACATGGAAGTCAGGTTTTATCTAAGCTGCCAAAAGTAGATTTGTGCATTCAGAAGCAGTGTTTCAACAAATCGTTGAAGTTACTAGAAGTGTACTTGACAGTACGAAACAGCTCCTACAGCCAGTTTGCTATCTGCAGCACTTTTTTATGATTCGCCATGCCGAGCAATAACAGCATCTATTGTCAGGCTTCCGACGATCAACCAGCTACACTTTTGGCAGGCTACAGCCGAGTCAAACAACAACACAAGTAATTTAGAAACACATGGCTCCGCTTGGATGTTACCTGCGCCCTCCCTAACCAGCATCCATTGTCACCAATTTTAAGGCACACATAATCACAGCTCGGAATCCCCGCTGCTACTATGGAGTAGAATGCACTCAAGACATCCTTGCACTTTCCTAGCTAATGAAGATTGGGCCAGACCATACTCGACCGCTGGCTTACTCATTCACTCAGACTGACTCTTAGTCACAAAGTACAATCGCATAACGAAATGCCTGCTCCTGAAACAAATTTATTTAAACAATTTTCCTTAATATCTTATATTCCATTGTTTAAAAATTCTAGTTTCAACTAGGTTTAAACAAAAAATGGTTCCATCACACGTCATCATTTTGAAATAGCCAACCAATTCTTGTAATACAACATTAAAACCCAATTTCAAAATACAAAACTCAAATTTAAATGCAACTCTTTAGGACATTTGGAAATACACCAAACTTAAACCACCAAATAAGTTCTCTGCTAAAAAGTATTACTTTCTGAGTTAACTCCTACTCTTCAATGTGCAGTACCAACTCTCTGTGACAACTTGCTCACTCAAGTATGCACTCCTCAGTAAGGCTGGAAACATAGTGGAGCGGCGAGCAAAGCGGCGATGATAGCGAAGAGCAAAGCGGCGAAATCAAACACAAGTAAACAAATGGGATCGCGCATAGTGGCGAGCAAAGCGAAGATAGAGCAACGCTATCTATAAAGAGTGGAGCAAAGCGTTATGACATGTTTGATTTCTTCGCTCTCATCGCGCTCAATTTGTAAAGGTTATTTTTCAAAGGTTATGGATATTGATACATTTATTGGTTTAGTTTGTTTAAAGAAACCTCTGTGGGACCGTAATATTTGTGAAGCTACAACAGTTTTTAACAATTAATAATTAATCGTTAAAATTAATTAACAATTAGTAGTTAATAGAGAATTCAGGTAATTTTTGCTACATTTAATTTGGTTCTCAATCCCTTAATGCTAACTTTCATCTAAATACTAGGCAAAATTAAATTACATTTTCACGTCCTACTACTTCTGATCAGGACAAATTCTCCCAATCCTTCTTCTGTAGCGTCGTACTACTCCAGTTTTTCAGATGAACAACATTAATTTACGACTGATTTAATAATTATTAGTAATAATAAAGTGATTTAATAAAATTATTTTTTTTTTTAATTGACTAATTTCTTTTTATCTGCATATATTTCTATTTTGTTTTTATTTATTCTTTTCTAACCTTAAAGTAACTGCTAGGATTAATGGGGTTACACAGATTTGTATTTAGTTAATTTTTCCATATTGTGCCTAACTTTTGTTGTGAGTTGTATTATTCAAAAACAATAAAATTTGATTTTGATTAATGGGGTTACACTGGGCTAGTATATAATCAAATGTTGATAAGACATTCGAAAATACGCATGAAACCTGCCAGGATGCTCCCGAAGTTGATGGTACAAGTGATGAAATTCACCAAGTTCATTTCTAGACTTATTTATGTCATGTACACTGCAGCTCCTACTACTAAGCTGCTGCAAATACCAAAGTTTCAACGAAGAATTTTCATATAAAAATAGTTCCTCCATCTTGTTTTATCAAAAGGAGAACGCGACTAAACTCGTCACTATGTGCATGCGACTCTTTGCTCGCTGCTCGTCGCTCTCTTTGATTTGAAGCAGCTATCATCGCCGCCTTGCTCGCCGCTCCACTATGTTTCCAGCCTAATGCTCCCTAACTCTGATTAATGAATTAGATAAAAACGTGTATTTTTATTTGTTTACTTAGTTTTAGATTTATTGAGGTTCTGTCAAATAAATTTCTCCGTCTTCAGAAAGAACATTTTATCTTAAGATGGTAAGGATATAGGCATGTGTAAATATTGTGTCAAATATATTACATTGATTACTAAGAATGTATCTAATTTTTGTATGATCGCTAAGTAACGAGCCCCTGCTGGTTTTAAAGAAACTTCAAATTTCAATCGAAAGAAGTGTTTAGAAATTTTTTCAAATGCACTATTGCCATATGCTTAATTTGTAAGTTTTCATTACATAAATATTTAAATTCAACACAAGTAAAGTAAGGACTATTTTTTCAGTTAGGCTTTACGTACATCCAACTACAAATTAGATATCGTGGACGGAGGCAATTAGCAAACGAACTCGTACTTTACTATAAAGTTCTCATATTAACCCACCATCGGGCGCAATAGGTTTGTAACACCATAGGGCGCAACTAATCTGTGAGATTAATGACCCAATAGCTGTTAATTTCATCAAAAATGTTTTGGAAACGTATGAAAAATTTCAGTTTAAGTTTTTATTTAAAAAAAAAAAAACAAAAAGCTCGTAAAGTGGAACAGAACATTAATGTGAATAGAGAAATCACATTCATCCCTAAATTTTGAGGTGCACATTTATGAATGAATGTGTGAGATGGTTTATTAGCATTATCCAAGAAATTTTGTACGCATTGATGCCCGCTATGTTCAGAAAAGCGAAAGAATGACCATGAACCATCTCCGAACGTTTCTGTCGACGTTGTCACCAACTATACCAGGCAAACGCCATAGAATATTATGGCTCCCTCGTCTAACACTAGAACTAGGGTTTTTATCCGACAATAGTGTTACTTTATCTGTACATACGCACTCAAAATCATCCGCATCTTGATCTTCTAAAAATTTAAAAAAAAAAGCTTGTTTAGTGTCCGAAACCCCTTCTCTTCTTCTATTCAATATTATTCAACAAAAGACACTCGTTGCAAAAATAGTCTATAAGTAGAAAACTGTCTTTTAAATTATAATATGTACTTTGTAACAGTTTTTTGATAAGAAAACTTGAAAAATTTCAATACCCAAAGTATAAGACTATCGGGAGCAACTAATCTGACAGATTACGCGGACGCTAAGTAACACCACATAACTCAGAGTAAATCACCGACAGGCCGTTTGGTTAGAAGAAGGTAAAAGAGGAAGCTACTGAGGGCCATGGCTCATTCAAAGAAATACCTGAGTTGCTATCAATAAGAAAATGCCCTCTTCATCTCACAGATTAAATGCGCCCGATGGAGGGTTAAACATTAAATAAAATCCAAGGTCTAGACCTGGAATTGAACCCAGTACCACAGTACATAATATTAGCTTTGCGGGCCACGCCTCTAACCGATCGGCTACCGTGGCGCCTAATAATAATTCATAAATAAATTCAGCCCAATAATTAGATATTAAATGACTTTAAATTTGAAGTTGTAATATTTTTATTACCTAGTTATTAATACCTTTTAAAACTGTATGAATCTTTAGAGACCTTGGTTTTTCTGAAAGCTGAGCTCTCTACAAAAGGGCTGATTCAGTTTAGCATACTAGAAGTAGCTACTTATTACCTAAAATAAAGGAATGAACAAAACTTAATTTTGGGGAATTGGCCTCTCCTCTCGGGCAGGAGGAGCACGTACACATTAATTCTTTATTATTACATTAAAAGTACCCCCATAATAAAGATTAATATTATGTAATAAAGGTAAGGAGATACTAGCCTACAGGTGCCTGGTAAATATAAAAGATTTACTAAAAAGTATATGCATTTACGAGCGGCTTTAAAACAGGTCTAAGTGCGGAAAGTGCTGTTTTTTCTAGTCTACACTTTCCTCGTCATAGATCCAGGTTTTACGATTATATCTGTGGCATTGGCCGACAGGCTGATGTCAGAAAGTATATCTCCCTCATAAAGATCCCACCGCGGACGGAAAACAGAGTGCAGACTTCTTTACACTGTCGCCTGCTGAGTTCCACTGAACGCGACTCCACCCCTTTACCACTCTTTCTCCTCTATTACTATAATATGCTCGCATTGTGTTACTCAAGTCGTCTTGTAAGCCTAGATAGTGCCCAACATCCTGACCTATATAATTTTCGTGTTTAATACGCCTTTTTCCCCCTCCTCTCTTAGTTTCTTTGTTTTTGGTTAACCCCTGGAAATTTTTCTTACTTTATGGGTTTACTTTTATAATTTATTATCCAAGTGCATGTGAGGCAAGATGTAAAGCGAGCCCATAGAGTTTATGATACCCTTTCTCAGCACCACACTTATTTCGGATCATTTCCCTGTTTTTCAACACATACTTCTGTTATAGATTACTATTTTATCATCAAATGAGGGTTTGTTTATGCAGCTGTATGTATGGATTTTTTTTTGCCTTTTTTTTGGCATTGGCTTTTGCCATACATCCAACATTGTCTATGTATACAGCCAGCATCGTCTAGAATATCACTCACTCTCCATTCTTACTTATAAATACATTCGCTTCACACATTCATCCCACCACTATATACAACTATTTACATAAACTACAACTAATGAATGGATCAGTACTCTGTGCTCCTGCCATCCTTATAGCTTAACCGAAATTAAAATCACGTAATCCTTCTGTAATCATTTTCTTGCATTCATTCTAATCGGCTATAACTTTTAAATACATTCATATTTCATTGCTAGCTCTGCTATAGATTTAAGCACACAGATGTTGGTGGAGAATATTATGTCTTCGTAGCGAAATGCTTCATCTAATTACACCTGTAACTATACGTCGTCAAACATTCGTTTCCTTTCCACCACATAACGTGGACATATCAATATTATATGTTTGAAATCCTCCTCCACATTGCAATCTACGCAACGATGAGAGGACCTTTTGTTGATCCTGTGAAGATACGATCCGCACACCGCGTAGTTTGCTCTCAGCCTGCTTATTGTCGTAACAACCCATTTATTAGTGACAGTTCCCTTAAACCATGGTTGTCCAGGTAACTGATCTGCCATAGTTTTATAGAATCTCCCTTTATTACCATTACTGTAATCTGTCTGCCATTTTTGTAGTGCTGCTTTTGCAATTATACACTTGATATCGATGTGTGGTAATTTATAATTAGCCATTTCCCCACTATTTGTGCCTTCCTTTGCAAGTTTGTCAACAATTTCATTTTCTTTTATACCACAATATATAGATCAGTAACTAGGAAGTCTCCAGTCTCGAGTTTTCAGTATGATTGAAAAATTAAAATCTATCGATGATTTTATCCATCTTAGCAGGCACGTTTTTTTATCCCTGACTGGTTTCGAACTTTGATCCAACATCAAAAGCTGATTAATCAGTTTGGTGCAGAGTATTTGATATCAACTAAAAGTTTCCAAGTAAAATTGTGTGTGTGTGAATGAGATGGTCCAAAACGGTCAGAGACACAGCAGGACATGTGTGTAACGTTGGATGAAATCAGCGATATTACCCATCATCGCGGACCAAACCACATTTCCAACTTAATAAGCAGTTTCTGTCTCTTACTTTGTGATGTATGTTTGTGTTTGTGTTTACAAAAATCTAAAAAAAAGAAATACCTCCGGAGGATGGAACTTTGTTTTTCGATTTCGCCTGAGCAGGAAACCCGACTGTTTCTTGCTACAATTTCTTGCTGTTGCTTGTTTAAGGATTACAATTCCTTAAATGGAAGTACAAAATGGTAGATTTTTTCCAGAAATATTCTATCGATTTCTCTTCAATTTATCCAGCAGGCATTGCACTTATTTTGGCCCACAACATTTATTCGAAACCTTTTAGAATCTTTTTCCCTAGGAAGATGACTAAGAGGAACTCTATGAGGTTTTTTTTTTACCCACAAGCGAGTGGGTAAACCCATAATGTACTACTTAAGTAGTTTGCCCGGCTAGTTCTAATTAGCAAAGGCAAGGGAGGTTCACTCCCCTCGTCATTCCGTCCGCTATGCATGCTGGATACGGTAGGGAAGCTCTTTGAAAAACTTATTAAGCTAAGGCTTACGGAAGAAATTTGGGAAGCAGGCGGTCTATCACCCAGGCAGTATGGCTTTAGACCAGCTAGGTCTACATTGCAAGCAGTAGAGGAGGTTGTAAAGGCGGTTCAAAGAGCAGAAAGTCGAAGTCAACGTACGCGGAAGATAGTTTTGCTAGTCACGCTAGATGTCAAGAACGCGTTTAATTCCCTCAAGTGGTCCGACGCCCTGCAGGCATTGGAGAGGAATTTCCATATTTCGCCATATTTATTAAGGGTTCTCGACGACTACTTCAGAGATAGGTCGCTAGTCTATCAAACAGAGGCAGGTCCTAAAATCATGACTGTCACTGCGGGAGTTGCGCAGGGGTCGATTCTAGGCCCCGATATCTGGAACGTCACTTACGACGGATTACTGCGGTTAGAAATGCCTGAAGATACGGAATTAATCGCTTACGCTGATGATGTTGCAGCGCTGATATCGGTGCGTAATTTAGAAAAAGCGCAAACTAAGTTACACCAGGTTATGCGAAGAGTGAATGGTTGGATGGTGGAACATGGACTGGAGTTAGCTTTGGCTAAGACGGAGGTCGTCATATTGACAAAGAGAAGGATTAACCCGTGCATCCCGTTCTATGTTGGTAGGGAAGTGGTGTCTTCGGCTAGAGCGGTTAAGTACTTGGGTGTAACCATGGACGTTAAGCTCAGCTTTGGAAGACATATCCAAGAGGCTGCCGATAAAGCTGCGAGTGCAGTAGCGCGCCTGTCAAGGTTGATGACTAACGTGCGAGGTCCCAGGGCGAGTACTCGCAAAATATTGATGAGTGTTTCCCACTCTGTGATGTTGTACGGCGCAGAGATTTGGGCAAGAGCCTTGCGAAAGAAAATGTATAGAAAAAGGCTCGCGCGGGTGCAGAGACTCGGCGCACTCCGGATTGCCTCTGCTTACCGCACCGTGTCGGAGCCGGCCGTCTTGGTAATAGCCGGGGTTATACCTATAGCCCTCCTAGCTCAGGAGCGTGCAAGAATCTATGCTAGACGGGGCGAGAATAATCGCGTGGATATAGCTAGGGAAGAGCGAGAGCGTACCATGGCAGCGTGGCAGGAAGAGTGGGATGCGGAGCACCGAGGCCGCTGGACCGCTATCTTAATTCCAAACATCAAAAGCTGGGTTGGTAGAAGCCATGGTGAGGTAAATTATCCCTTGACCCAAGTCCTTTCTGGACACGGATTCTTCAGAGATTATCTGAAAAAGGTAGGTAAAGAAGAGGTATCGGCCTGCTTGTATTGCCAAGCTCCACGCGACGATGCTCGGCACACGGTTTTTGAATGTGAAAGGTGGGCTCGACCCAGAAGTAACCTTGAGCAGGAGGTCGGGGAACTGGTGCCTGGAAGATTTGTCCAGACTCTGTTGAGCAGTCGAAACAACTGGACAAAGGTTACTTCCTTTGTCCGGGAGATAATGTTAACCAAACGTGCAGAGGTGAATATGGGAGAAGGGGGCCGTTAGGGCTAGGTTAAGGAGCCTAGCCTGATGCAGTGCTGAGAAAGCGAATCCAGGCTAGGCTCAGGTGTATGGGGGGGGTTTTTAGCCGGTAGGCATATTTATATGGAGTCCGGCCTATTGATGTGCGTAAGTAGCATTTCCCCCCTCTGTAAAAAAAAAAAAAAAAAAAAAAAAAAAAAAACTACTTAAGTAATATCTTAGGTACTGTGTCTTATTTATATTTTAGAAGACACAATTTTTTTTACTGAAGTTCTGAGTTTAATGGAAATTCCCTAAGAGGAATTTTCACTTTACTGAAAAAGTTTTTCTTTTTCACTTTTTATGTGATTCTAGAACAAAATATTTGCCGAGAAGATATGGCCAATGTTGAATTCTCAAAATAATACGCATATTCCCTTATAAAAAGTTTCAAGAAATTTAGATTTGATTCTTTCCGATCATTTCTAAGTGGTATTTGCATTAGTAATGATTATATTTACATTTCGAAATATTATTGATAACAGAGAAGTTAATAAATATAAAAGCGAAAATCAATCATCTGCACGATTACAAAAAACGTATTATCTGCACATATCTCTTGTTAACTTAATTTCATGTAAATGGAGAACTGCACTTCTGCTTCATTTTTCCATGCATTGTTTAAATAAATTAACTTTATTAACAGCCACTGTTGGAAATGGCAGCGTGAGTTTTTCTGCATGCGGAATTTATCCATACGATCCTCGAAAATTTCCAGAACATGCTTGTACCATTTCTGACAATATGAAAGAAAATTTGAATGACAACCAAGAAGTTAACGCACCTCTGGCAATAGCTTCAACAAGCAGCAGCGGTGCCATCACTTCTTTTGATAGAAATTAGTCCTATCCCCAGACTTCAGAAAACCAAGCAAACTCGAAGAAAGAAACAAACTGCTGAAGTCCTTACGACGGTGGAGAAACGGGAGGCATTGAGAAGAAAGGCTACTCTGCCGACAAAAAAAAAAGAGGGAAAAGTACAGCAGAAAAAGAAAAGGAAGGACAGTTCATCTTCAGCATCCTCCGCTCTCGATAATTTGGTAATGACCAGTGGTGAGAGTGACATTGAAGAGAAGGACAATGATTTTTGTATTGAGTGTAAAGGATATTTTTATGATAGGAAGGGCGCAAAATGCGATTGGCTTCAATGCATAACATGCAAGAGATGGCTACATGAAATTTGCAGCAAAGACAATTTGCATTGCAAAAAATGTTAAAAATTAAACAAAAAATGTCTTTTGTTCGGTGTTCCTTCCCCTCAGTGTTTAATGAGAATATTTTGCTGTTTACCTAACATTAAATTTGTAATTTTTTCTTTCACAATTTATATCTTAAGATACTGTTGCACCTTCCCCCACATCAACTAGCATCTTCCCCACATGATGGGGGAAGATGCCAGTTTTGTCAAATTTCATTCAAATGCGTTTTTAACGGTTTTGCATTTAATCAAATATACTCATATATATATATATATATATATATATATATATATATATATGTGTGTGTGTGTGTGTGTGTGTGTGTGTGTGTGTGTGTGTAATTAAAAAATAAAAAAGCAACCAGGGCGTTGATACATTCGGTATTTTTTATTCCGTTCCTACAGAACGGAAATAAGTGTTAAGTGTGGCATCTTCACCCACTTACCTTATTTATGTAAATAGATCATAATATTAACTGAACTTGTATTAACTTTGGTTGTCACTAATTTGGAAATATGTTACTGAAGTCAGATTTATTATTTTTCCTATTTTTCTGCAGACTTCAGACTTGAAGTATTTATTTCTTTTGTTCTACTTTATTTGCTTGCGAACAACTATCTAAGAGATAAGGTTTGTGTTTGGTTTACTCCCTCATTCCATTGGGTTTTACTTATTTAGTTATTCTTAATTTTTCTCATGTTGATTTAGATTTTTTTGATTCTTTTGACCAAATCCTTTGTAACAAACTTATTTGTTTAGCAGAAATAATTAATAGTATTTAAGCTATATTATTTGGGCTTAAGATGGTTCTGCTTTACAAATTCATATAACTTAAAGTAATTGGGTAAATGTGCAATGAAGATTTGCTGTCTGTTCTAACAAGGAACTTGCCATAGATAATGTGTTTATCCTTCTACCAGTAGTTGGCATTCCCCTAGGACTCTCTCTTTGGGAATTGCTTTAGGAAAGGGCGTCTCTTCGGAAGTAATCTACCCAAGGGAGGATGAGAAATAACCCCACTTTCTCATTCTCTCTCCGCATTTGATCCCTTTTCTTGCAGTCCCTTCAGGCAATAATTGGCCGCGAAATAAGAACCTCCTTACCAATTCGCCCCAATTTAACAGATTACAATTACAACTCACGTCTGTAATAGACCCGACGGTATTACACAAAGACAATGAACGAAGCCCCAGTCACCATCTTCGTGTCCTTTCTCTACTTCCTGTGACTCACCGTCTACACATTTAGCCCCAATCTTTATCTAATCAAATAATTTCAAGAAAATTGTTCTCCACGTAGATTTACCAAAGAAATTGTATTGCTACTTATCTGATTTTTACAATTTATCACTTTTTATGAGGTATGTTTTCGTAACAAACGTTGTTAAAATTGTGCGGTAGGACAATAGTATAAGGATTGATCGTCAAAAACCGCATGAAAAAGTGAAATGTTGGAAACACCCAATGTAGACTATTCTTTCCCCTTTTATTATAAAAAATTAGTTATTTATTTAACAAGTGTGGAAAGTAGTACTTTTCCTCACACGAGGCACGGTTTGCACGCACGAGCGAGCGAAGCGAGGCGAGTGCAAGTGCAAATTGCCGAGTGTGAGGAAAATACTTTACACTCGAGTTAAATATTATATTTTTTCTGCAACCATTAGGGTTATTAACTAAAAAGAAAAAACAAACAGGAATCACTAGAATCCATTTTAAATTTCTATAAGGTAACACTATAACCTTTGTATCTTTACTCGACGGCCTTTACTCGACAACCTCATCCTCAGTGACAGCATGGCTTCCATTCTGGTAGATCGACGATCACTAATTTGTTACTATTTGAGGACTATCTGCGGAGAGCCTTAGTTACTGCCAAGCAGGTCGTTGCTGTATATCTCGATTTCGCCAAAGCTTTTGATCGTGTCAGTCATTCCAAACTAATTCAGAAACTATCCCATTGTGGAATTCATGGATCACTACTGGCCTGGTTTTACTCCTACCTCACCGCAAGACATCAATCTGTTAAATACAAATCACTAATGTCAGAAGAATTTCTTGTATCATCTGGTGTACCTCAAGGTTCTACTCTTGGCCCTTTTTTATTCAAAATTTTTATCAATGATATATCTACCTGTCTCCTCAATTCAGTAAACTTTCTGCTTTTTGCTGACGATTTAAAGATTTATACTGCCATTAACTCTGCGGATGACTTTCTCCTCCTCCAAAACTCTCTTCATAGACTCAGTGTTTGGTGTGATGAAAATGATATGAGCCTAAACATCTCTAAATGTAAGGTAGTATCCTATCATCGTAGTCGGACGTGTACAAACTTCGATTATTCTCTTCATGCTTCAACTCTAAGTAGATCTAATGTAGTGAAGGACCTTGGTGTTACGTTCTGTGCTAACCTTTCATTCAACCTCCACATGAACTCCATAGTCACAAAGGCAAATAAAATGCTTGTAAAGTACTAATTATCGTAAGTTCAGTTATTTTCCAAGAGTTGCGGATCAAGTTAATCATCTACCCGCTGATTTTGATATATTCAACACCAACATGATCGAGTTGAAAAATTTGTTAAATAACTGATTTTGCGGTGATTGGTACTGGGGAAAACTTACCGGTTATTTGTGATATTATTAAGATTTATTAATTGAGTAAAGTTTCTATTTTTAAAGTATATTTTATAGTACATATTTTGAAGTATTTTTTATCTATTAAGTAAATTATGTGTATATATTATTTCTATTTTATTTTTATTTCTATTCTACGATATATATATGTATAAATGTATGATATATGTATATTCTATAATTATTATATATTGAGTTATTATTAAATGTTATTTTAAATTATATTTCTTTGTAACTGGGTGATTGCCCGTCTTGTGAATAAATAAATAAATAAATAACTGTTATAATTAAAAATATCTAATTATTTATTAAAATATTATTTTTATTTCTATATTCCTTTCAATTGTTATTTTAATATTCGTTTTTTAATTATTTAAATAAAATAAATTTAAATAAGCTTATTAAAGTTTTACAGAAAATATTTAATTTCAAAACTTCTTATATCAAGGAAGCACAATAAAGTTTTTTCACTCACTAGTGAGGAAAGTGACACGAATGGGAATTTTTCCCCACTAGTGAGGTAAAGTTGGGCACTACACAGCTGATTTTAATTGAGTAATGAGAACATTCCTACATGGTTGCACAAAATAATACTTTTTCAAATTTTCTTTCAAATAAGAGTACTTTTTTGCAACAACAGAGGACAAATAAATTTTGAGGTAAACGTTGCCTAAAATGGACAAAACGGCATTACCTGAAATTGTTCTTGTTATTGCCATTGTTACCTTTTTTTATAAACAACGTAGCCTAAATTCAAGAACCAATTTTCATGAATAAAATGTCATTTGATTCGAAATTTCATGTACGTGTGTCTTTTGAGGACTTGACATGCTTCAACAGGAGAGTTTTCCTCACTTATGCATGCATTATTAATAGGGTTATTCTTTCTAGAAGGTAGAAGAAAGCATTTGAAATTTTTAGGATTTTTCATTTTGAAATTTTTGTAGAAATAAACGTTTTTGAAGTTCCTTGAGTCAGAAAAAGAGGTTTTTATAGGATAGCTGAACTTTGCGAATATGTGCCAGTATGAGAAAAATAACTTACATGATCACTGACACGACTTTCTCTGTCTGTAATTTTCAAGGTAAATTTATTTTTTAGTCTGAATTTAAAAGAAAAATAAAATAATTTTGAAGGTAAGGCATTTTTCTGATGCGATGATTCTTTGATCCGCGGTCAAGGGTTCGCCGTTAAACTGAATTTCAATAAACTTTATAATAATAAAAAAAAAACAATAAAAAAATTATTTGGTTTTCGCCTCACATATTTATGCAAAAAGACTTACAGTTACCTTGTAAAAACAAACATGGAAATGGATAGATACGAGTATATATATTTTTTTCATGTTTACAATATTCAAATTTGATTGGAGGTCGAAACAGATAAATGATACACGTTTCCAACATTGAACCAGAGAAATTCCTTTAGGATTAGCATCCATCCCAATAACCTCCGAATACTGTTACTAATAGCAAAAAACATCATTCCATGCTAAATCTTTTTTTAATTTTCTTGTATAATTTTATATTGCGTGTGAACCTAGTTTACATTAATAAACTTAAGTTTGAATTGTGAAAAATAATTGGCTCTTATATTCGAAATATATTATATTCTATTAATGAAGTAGTTAAGGCACTGATAAAAACAATAGGGTCTTTGAAAATCACGAGTCACGACCAACTTATGGGAATTAAATAGAATATTTTTTCAGAACCACGTTTTCAGGGGTCGTTTTTTTAATGGTTTTAGCCTTAGTTTTAGTTGTATAGTTCCTCTTCAAAACTATTTAGAGTTTAGTGGCAATACGACTTTTTGGCTTTGCGCAGTTTTGAGAGAAGCCTAACGATAAAATAGTAAATTTTAACCCAGATCTAAGTTAAATTTGGCCAATACTCTGTCAGCTCGCTTTAAAAAAATCAGAAATTGTGACGTCAGCAGCTTCTCACTTTTCTTTAAATTCAAGGCGAACTCATCGAATAATTTCAAGTCTGATTTAAGAGTCTAAAAAGAGAAGGCGGTGAATGCCCTTAGCCCTACACTTTAATCATTATATCTAACTATATTTTCATTAACAATATTGATGTTTTAAATCACTTGCAATTTGAGTTTTGTGAGTGATTATTAATAATTTTAACGAATCTTATATTTACTTCTTTTTGTCCCAAAAGAAAAGTGTATTCTTAAAAGCAATTTGCTTTGTTATGTTCAAAAAAGATTGAAAGGAGAAAAGCAAAACCTATGATGAAGTAATTTAATGTCATAAGACTGATGTTTTTAAAACAATCAGCGAGCTAATTTCTTTTTCTGCAAATAATTAATGGGATAAAAAAAACCCCAAAAATATAAAATACTCTTTTATTTATTTAGTAATTTACAATCTGTACAAATGAGAGATATGATGGACTGGTGCGGGAAGAGCAGGAGGAGAGAAACTGCCCAACGGTAGCACTCTCTTTAGGAGAATAAAATACTAATTTTTCAAGCATTAATATAATTCATATCATTTCTTTGTTCGTGTTTTATTATTATTTTACTTTTCATTATTATTTTTGTAAATAAAAACAAAGGAGGTTTTTACTATAAGAGACTAGAAGAGGTTTGAGTGGATTCCAACAGGAAGGAAGTCTGGAGAGGGTCTTAAGAAGAAAAATAATTAAAGTGGAAGCAACCTAGCGTAATATCCACAAAGTCCGGGAATAAAAGAGGAGAACAAAGCGAGTAAGAAGGAGTTTTTAATCTTTTGCAAGCTTCAAGTTGCGCTACAAGTGAGTAAGAAGAGTTTGGTACTATGGAGGTTGGTAAACTGTGCCAGCGCCACAGGGAGAGCATTGTTGGAACTAATAAGGAAGATCGGCAGCACAGGCTGGCTGGCTGGCTGGTTAGAAGACAGAGAGGTCTAATGATTACCACAAAGTCTGGCCAACTTGTTCGTCAAATTGATTAAGTTGGCTGTAAAGGAGTTGCTGCTTAACAGGGATATGTAATTAGGCACACCTTTGACGCCATTATTAGGCGCACCTCTCTGCTACGCCATTGCAAAATTTGATACTTATCACAGTGCCAGTTACTTCCTGTGCCGCAGCTGTAACTTTTTTTATACTTAACATTTATTTATACTAATTATAAACAGATTTTATTTATTTAATAATTTATTAGAAATTCGGGGCAATCACCTTATTTCAACATATAGAAGAAAAATGAAACGTATTGTTTGTACTGCGTCGTGATCTCAGTAGTGAAACACTAGCTTCTCGACCAAAATAACCAAAAATACTTGTAGGCGCGCGAATACGCCTACACCCAGATGCGGGGGCTAGTAAATACGCGCGATAGGTGCCCAAAGGGGTGCTGTAAGAAATAATATTAAACAAGGACAATGAAAGAATGAATAAGTGTAGAAAAGAAAAGAGGAAGGTACTTACCCTCTGGTGCAAGAAGCGGTGTGCGTGAGGTATGTTGACCAGACGCCTGAGAAGCGATGAGAGGGAAAGGAAGCTGTGGAGCGGAAGCGTGTGTATATGTTTGTGTGAGTGTGTGTGCGTTGAACTCTGAGAAAGGTAGGCAATATTTGGGCTTAGGCCCCAAAGAGGCGTAATGGAAATGGATAGCGGGATAAGAGTGAAGAGGAATAGTGCAATAAGTGCACCAGATGCAGATGAGGGACGGGTAATAGTGCAATCAATGCACTAGATGAGGATGACGGAAAGATAATAGTGCAATAGATGCACTAGATGCGGATGAATATGCGTGAAGCGATCATTTGGAGATGCGGATGATGCGAACTGCTAGGTGTCAGCGGAAGTGAAGCGTAGCGGGCTGAGATGCTGTAAAGCGTGATTAGCAGAAAAGCGTCTGAAGCAAGCCTAGCTGCAAACTGACAATTTAGTTATAAGGCAAAAAGAAATAGCAAGATGGAAATTAGCGAAGATGCGTACGTTAGTACGCGCGCGGGCGAGGGGCTGTCCCACGTGAAGCGGAAGCTAGCCAAACTGGCCGAGGGTCCCCGGCCACGACCGAACAATACTTCTGAAAACAAATCGAGAAAGTGAAGGAAACCGTTGTTTGGAAAATTCCAATTTAGAATTAATTACAACTCCTTAGTAGTGGAAACCCTCAGGTTGAATTGATTTTTTGTTTAGTATGAATTACAACTTTTGAGAAATGAAAAATCCAAGTTATACTTAACCTATTGTACATTTGATTAAAACAAACTTCTTAATAGTATAGATTTTAGGCGAACTTTTCGGCTGTTTTCCAGAGATTAAAAATTGTAATTAAAAAAAAAAGCATTATTAACACCCGCATTTTAAGGCCATATTTTTTTCTAACATTATACAAATTGAAGAACCGTAAAATACACTAAGAATTAGAATTAGAAAGCAGGACGGGATGTCCCAGGGCACCGCAGCCACAAGAGGCTTATTGTGCCAGCCCCCTTTTTGGATCTAGTAGACGAATTCTCCCCTAAATTGCACTAAAATAACCAACCTTAGTCTCCCTTAATGAATTGCCCTTAAGCAACTTCTCATAAAACAATTATTCTCATAAAATTTATAGAACTTCCTGTGTGTAACACATAAGAAGTTTAGAGAACATCGTGGAAGCCGTTTTTTTGGTCAGGAAAGTGACGGTACTGCGGCACTTTTATTTGAGGAACTTTCCCCAAAATGGAATTTCAGCAATGAATATAAACTTCTTAACCTCTTGCGCTATTAATTAATCAGCAAAAATGTGTGCCCATCCCACTGCTATCAATATAGCATTGACTACTTGTAAAGGTGTAACATTTTGTCCCATAACTTCAATCGTTGATTTCTCTATTCCGGAAATTCTCGAGAAATGCCATACTTTATTGGTTCAATTTTCCACACCCAAACAGTTCCATCTTCTTCGTCTAAAATTCTAGATTTTTTTCCGAAATGAACGAACAATATCGCTAGATTCACTACCAGTCTCCTCATCCTCGCTTTCTTTTTGAGAGTGATCGAATAATATCACTACCTTCACTATCATTACCCATTTTAGAGACCTGAATAAGGATAATAATTACTAAAAATAACAATGAAACTATTATTGTACTGACCAGGTTTTAATTTATTATACCGTTATAAATCTAATATGTACAACTAAATAAAAAAAGGCAGTTCTGTGTAATTGCACTAATTTCACATTTGAATAACGGTGTTTAGTTAAGAGTTAAGTACAGTGTTACCAACTCGAAAAATAATAAAATGTAGTAAGTAGTACAGTATCGCAGAAAATTTAGTAGACGTGCGATGCACGTTGTTTTCAGTATAGGAGAAAATGATCAAAGACGTACATTGCACGCCAAAATAGCACAAGAGGTTAAACAGCAACAAAAGTAACATAAGAGTTCTTATCTATGAAGTGACACTAATTGGAAAAGTGTAGCGACGTTTCTGGCCCAAAAAGTGCCATTAATTTTCTTGAAGAATGTTTCAAATAAAAATTGTAAAGCTACGCATGTGTAATACGTGACCGTTTTTAAAAGAACAATATATGAGCCATTACGAGAAAATATTATAAAAATAGGGGAAAATCAGTTAATTGTTACTTCTGATTAAGGGATTTTTATGGAGAATCATTGTGATCTTTCACTGAGGCTGTATGAGGTACCCGAACATAATATAAATTTTGGATTTCTATTTTTCGTTTTTAAGTTAAAGATTTGACATATACCATTTTCTTGAAACCACTTTTTCGAACTTAAAGAATCTCAAAAAAGATATTTCTGGCACAAACTTGACATCAAAAGTTAGACACCATCTCTATACGTTCTTTACTTAATAGTACAAAAAAATCTGTATCTATCACAAAATTGCATAATATTTAACCTAGGTAATTTGGGTAATGTAAGTAATTAGGGGTATGTTGGGAATTCGGAGAATATAGGTAAACATTTGCAAGTGGCTCTCTAATCTTAAAAACTCGAAACGCTTGCTTAGCTCTTGCACAAGAAACACTTGCAAAATGGGAGGTGGCCAAAGTCAAGAAGTAATATAATTAATGTGACAATTTGTTTTTATTAAAATAATTACTTTACTTAATATTAAAGCTGGAGCTAGTCAGTTTCCTATTGCGGGTGCTACAACTAAGGTGATACAAGTTCCTTCAAGTTTTCTCCGAACTTCTAGCTCCTATTTGGAGCTTTAATCTTGGTATTTATTAATGAAAGAAAGTTTATGTGGGTAGATTAAAATAAAAGGAGTGTGGCTTTACATACGATGGTAATACTTATAGAATTAATTATGAATTAAACATTAATGAGGTGAGATCAAAATAGCATTTAATCAAAGAGGAAAAGATATCCCTTACGTTAAAGCAACTCACTAACTACATTCTGTTAATAACAAAAGTTAACCGAGTGCATTATGTGTAAAAGATGTGAGAAAATGGTTAAATTATTTCGTTAGACAAGTGTGAGGTTGGAGCTAGAAATAAGTTTGTCATTAATTACGACTGAAGAATGATTACGAGTAACTCACTTGAAGAATGCTGTGAAATCCTTTTCTTTTCTAGCGGTGAATTCTACATTGTGAATGCCTCCTCTTGGTTGTAGTTGCTTTACACCGTTCTTGAATGTGAAAATCTCGTTCCTCACAGTCGTAAGCACGATCTGACAATCGTAAGAACATTGCCAATTCTGCCCCCACTTAATAGTTAAGCTTATCCCTATTATTCTGTTCAACCTACTTCTCCAACAAATATCCCAAAGATCTTTTAACTCATACCACAGCCTTTCAATTATTACTTTCTATGAGAAGTGCACGGGTGATTTAAGCTGCCATCTGCCCATCTCAATTTAGGTCTTCCACTCTATACATCCCTTGCAGTGTTTCATCATCTAGAAGTTTGGTTTTGCTGCATTCTTGCCAAATGTCCAACCCCGCAAAGTCTACTTAATTTAGAATTAAATAGATCATGGAAATTAAATTATTCTATTTAATATTAATTTACAACATTCTTCTCTCTACACAGGCACTTGGCTTATTATTCGCCTTCAAGCTTGATCCTCATTGATCTTAAAGAGTGCGTATATTTCTAAATTTGGTAAGAGGAGCTCGGTACTTTTTTTGGGTTTTGTTTTAATAATGTTTAGCATTCAGTACTGCGCGCCAGGACAGGTCACATTAGCGTCCTATACTTAATTATTTACGTATATGGTTTTGGACAGATTCCAGCTCATCAGATTTAAGTAGAGATGTTTTAAGATGGACTGACGTAGACTAGTTCATCTCTTATCCAATCCTAATTCCCTGACAGATTTCTCCAAATGTCATTATGTATTGGTCATCACCTGTAAAGATTTAGCAATTAGCGCTCCACTTTAAACGTGTTCTCTATCACAACTTCTTTGCATTCGAAGTCCCGATACAAAACAACTTAACCGGCTTAAACAGGCCAGAAGATGAGGAATAATTAATATGATTTACCAGCTAAAGAGCATTTTTAATAGTTTCCTTTCTTCACTATAGGTGAATTAGTTATTAATTATTAGTTATAACCCCTTTTAAATAAAATTTATTGGGAAGATATTAGGTAAGAGGTAAGAGTACTGAATTCTTATATGAAGATCCCAGATTCGAATCTAGCTGCTTAACCTTAGATGTTCTTTTTCTAGGCGTCTTTCACTGCTTAATGTACATTGAAGGACATTGTAACGAGACAACTCGGTCCGGAGGCAAGGCAGTGTATTATTGACCTCGATGTTTGAATAATCAAGGAATAAGCCTATTTATTTGTAGAGGTAGGAAAAGAAAAAAAAAGGTTCGAAATTATTATTAGCTTGCATAAGCGTTTAAGGCGATGGCTCAGGTACGAGAAGGAAGACAGTTAAGAAGATAAGTCAGACAAAGATAGCTAACCAGCGATTGCGCTCTCTCTCACTGGTCACTTGGACGGGGCTACGCATCTTCGGAGTACTTAGTTCATCATTTTCGTAAACCATTTAGTTATTTCTTAATGTGATTTGTATTGTGTTAATACTAGTTACTAACATTAATTAATGTTAATTAATGCTAATTAATTATTAATAATATAAAGCCATTTTATATTATTTCTACTTGCCCTTCCTACCATCGTTCTTATTAATATAAGTACATCCGCTCAGTGTTTAATCAAGCTATTTAATGCTTCTGATTGTATCTTCATCAACGTAATTGCAACATCATTCCCAGCGTTATAGATATAATTAGAAATTAAAGTTATTTATTAGAAACGATTCAACATTTTTTATACATTCATGTTGATAGAAGATTATACTTAATGTAATATGAAAAACTGTTTGTCGAGGAAGTGCGATTTACAATATTATTTATATTAAAGTAAGGATGGTATCTGCTATATTTCTTTTTGTTGCTTGGCTGATGAAGAAGGCCTACTACAGCAACATGTTCGCCATGTAGCCTCACAGCTTCCAGGGTTTGGCTGCATGCATTATTCTATGTACGACAGTATTTTCTCGTGACTCCTTGTGCTTCCAGCTCCATGTAGGGCCACTAGACATGTGACACCTCATAAATACAGATAGAGGGCTGTTCCTCCAGCTAGCGCCAGTTATTTATCTAATTTTGGAGTAAAATACACCCAGCGAGTTCTCTCGACTTGTCGCACTGTCACACCCAGCCACTCCTACACCCAATAAATATTGGAACTTACTTCTTTGCCTTTTCCTGTCCTCTATATAGGAATGCTAACCTCCTACACAGTCTCTGGTTCGCTGTAAAATATAACTTTCTCTTCAAGTTGTTTTATTAAATTTATTAAATGAAAATTTAAATTGTTTCCCTAAATTAACCATAACATTTAACTGAATTTTAGAATTTTACTTTAGTATAACACATATTGTGCTCAGACTCTGCTCTCCTCAATCCCCCTTAAAAATCAAAAATTTCAAAATATTCGTGATTATAAAATTACCTCTCGGTGATTTGAGTTCGAATCTACCATCCGTCCCTTAGAGTTTCTATTAAGAGCTTCTTAAAGCATTGGAAAGTGCTGTAACTGAGAGCGCTTCCGAAGGCTGGCAGTGACCTGAAAAAAATCAGATGTTGACGCTTCTTCAAAATAATAATAGTAGCACACTCCTGGCGCTTCATGCTACTCATTACAACAATATTTTGCTCCATCTATATACAGCTCATCAAACGTTGCAAAAGATCTAGACAACACAACTGTAATCCTATCCTTAAAGAGTATATTGATGATGATACATTTTTGCGTTACAAATATTAGCATATAATATAATAGTATACTCCAAAAAAAGAGATTTAAATTTTGCTATCAAAATTATTGGTCCCTGCACTAATTTAAATATCAAATAATCTGCTTGAATTGTAAATAAGAGCCTTTATAATCAGTATTTGAACAAACAAAAGGTTCATGGATGTATAAATGATGTTGAGTTTCTCCAATCGCGAGCTTCTACCAATACCTAATTTTGTAGTACAATAAAATGGAGCATTTAATTATAAGCACCTAGCTTTCATTATTAACTAGTTAGCTGAAGTAGGATGCTGTTTCATTCAAGCATTAAACTTATCGAACCCATTGATTTAGACGTTCTACATCTACTCTTGCAGCCTGAATTTCCCCTTCTCATTATGTGCCCCATTTATGGTATAATTTAGGTGTAGGCTGAGAGTTTTTTTTTTTTTTTAATGATAAATAAAACGATGAAATGATAGTTTTATAAATCTACATTAGTCATCAATGATATGGCAGTTATAAACATATTTGGATTAAATCAATTTTAAGTTATTGTACATGAAAAAAGTTAGATGGAAATTTACATATTTTAAAAATTCATATTCGTATTTAATTAGTTTTCGACTTTGGACGTGTAATGCGTCCAACCTCCTCCCAGACTTTAGGGGTTTCAATTAGAAAATTAGAACACCTGGTCGACACTTTAAAACCTTTTTCTCTTACATAAAAACCCTTGACTAATAATTAACTAATTAACGTAAATTGTAAATATGTAACTTATCTAATAATACACGTAAATTGTAAATATGTAACTCAACTAATAATACACGTAAATTGTAAATATGTAAATTAACTAAAAAGGATAAAAAACAACTACTAAAACAGGAGTTCCCCCTTATCGCCCGTCGCCCTGCCAACCGGGACCAGAGAGTGGCACCCCAAAGACCATAGACAGATTTGGCTTACCCGCCGCCAGCACATGCAGCTTGACCATTCCTCGCCAAAATCTTCTCTGATATTGTCAGGGTTTTTCGCACTCAGCACCAGCCACTCCGTTCGGTCACACTCACTGTTCTGTTTTTCTTTCCTTCCTTTCTCTCATACTATCACTCACACAGACTCACATTGACACACCCTACACAACACACACACACCACTCTCTAGGCCCCCACCATTCCGTCGGCAGCGCGCACAATGCTCCCATCAACTTCCTGACTATGCATTCTAAGACTACCTTATCGGCCTCGTGTTACATTCTCTATGTATAGCAATTTAATTCTAAAAGAAAATATAATTACAATTCACCAAAACCACAATTCCGTCCCCTACAGACGCTTTAGTTTGACCTTAAAAAGAGATCTCAGGAGGGATAAGCGGTGAAACAAGTAATTATGTTAATTCTTCCTCCTTTCTTATGCAAAACTACTAATGCTATTGTTTGTAGCCTTCCAATCTTATACGACTAATAATATTCCTCTTTTTTTCAATTTATTTAGAAATTTACAATGCGTATAAATATGTAAAATAATTAAATAAGAAGTATTTAAGATGAACTGGTGTGTGAAAGACAGGAGGAGAGAAACTACACCAACGGTAGCACTCTTTATAGGATATCGATATTAATTTATGAAGATCACCTCAAGGAAGTCGCGGGGCCATTGTCGGAGGGAGGATTGTCAAAGTTGGTGAGAAACAATATGAGAGGATTAGAGCAAATAGTGGGAGCAGCATGGAACTTTTGATGGCGAGTTGGTGTACGAATGGGATGTTGAGGTCGTTGAGAAGAGTCACGTAGAAAGGAGCGTCAACTATCTGTCGAAGTAGTTTTGACTGAAATTTCTGTTCAGTCCGTATGTTTGTAGGTTTGTCCGAACACCACAGCTACAGTCCGTAAGTCTACATAGATTTGAGAATAGTGTTGTATATTAAGCGTTTGAGTTCTATGGGCAATTTGGAGCGTCATCCAAGTAGTCTGTAAACATGTTTCGCACGCTTTGTCATTGCTTGTCTCTTAAAGGTGTGTGTATTCCACGTGAGTCGTTTGTCTATGAAGAGCCGCCCAAGGTAGCGCACTAGATCTGTGGAAGGAAAAGGATTGCTGTCAAAGAAGACTGAAGCCCCGCCGGAGAGTAAACGTGGCATGCTGACATTTCTGTGGGTTCATTTTAATCCGCCACTCTTTGCCCAGGATTCTATTTTATGTAAGTGTGTCTGTAAGATGTAGGAAGCTGATGAAGGATGTGTACTTGAAGCTAGTATGGCTGGGTCGTCTGCATATGTACAGAGTAGCGTAGAGGGTTGTACAGGTATGTCTGATGGGTACTGTGTAGAGAACGGGGCCAAGTATACTCCCCTGCGGCACTCCCGCCCCCACTGTCGAGAAAGAAGAGATTGAGGTGCCAGTACTCACTTGAAAGAATCTATCTGAGAAATAGGATCGCAGAATGAGGTAGTATGTTGAAGGAAAGATCTTTCTTAATTTGAACAGTAATCCAGGATGCCAAACACGATCGAAGGCCTGGCTTACGTATAAGAAGGATAATAATATTCTTGCTAAAAATTAATATACACTATTATGCTGTAAGATTTTTTTTTTTGTTATTAGAACCTTGCAATAATTTTCTTTAACGTCCTAATATTCGCGACAAGAGCAACGTAGTATACAGGAAACTTCTGGACGTAGGCTTAATTTTTAACTGCCTTACTTATCCTGGTGTTGCACTTAGCTTCCCAGTAGAAATGTAGGGATTCTCTGAACAAAATCGCCGTAAAGAATCTGCAGAAATACTACACTAATGCGTCTAACTTGAGTCTAACGAGCTTATTGTTAGATAGATGAGAATTTTATTTTTGTTTATTTTTTCTTTAAATTTCATGAAAAGCAGAAGTTTTCAAATTGACGATTCTCAATGAAAAGTCCTTATTATTGAACATTAGAAAACATTGTATACTGGATTATTTAAAATATGTTATTGAAAACCTTAAAATTAAATTAAGATAGATATTGTAGAAATGGACATTTATTGGTTGAAAAAAAGGATATTTTATTTTAGTGTAATTGCCTCTTGATTAAGAACTACCTAAATGGTTTGCTGCATTTGAAAAATGTAGTATCAAAGTGATAAGTTACTTGTAGATGGTTCGTCCTGCGGGAGACGTTAAGCTGTGTCCTGAGAATAAACTGATGGCCACGGTTCATCTATATCCACCAACTGTGGCAGAAACTCTTTAGATCGATTGGAAAACTTTTCAACTCTATCTCTCTCAATAAAATAAAAATAATAAATATGTTTAAGATAAAGATAATTATTTATTAGAGTACTATTTATGTTTAAATACAAAAGCCTGTGCTTACGTAGTTGCTCGTACACTCAAAGAGATAAATATTCTTTATATCTCAAACTTTTATGCATTAAATTAACATTATTAATAATAAGTGTACATACAAATTGCAATATGTTAATTAATAGAATATATAGTGTGGTAACTGCAGTATAAAAACGCTATTTGTTTCTATTCATAATAATGTCCATGTGGGAGGGAAGGGATTAGCTATGAGGTTAGCATACTGGACTCCCACGCGGAGGTCCCGGGTTCGAATCCAGCAGCTGACCCATAGATTTTCTCTTCCTAGGAGCTTCTTACAGCTCACTGTCCGGTGATGGACAGTGTTGTCTGTAACGAGAGAACACTGTCCGGAGGCCGGCAATGCACTGGAAAAAGCTCCGGGCGCTAATAACCTCAGCTGTTAATGCGCAAAAAAAAAAAAAAAAAAAAAAAATGTCCATGTGGGATGCAATTGGAAATGGGAAGGTCACATTGATATTATTACTACTGCCCACAATGTTAGGTACTGCCACATTCATAAAGCTCTTTACAGAAGGCATTATATTGGTTTACGGAAATGAAATTCGCCTTGATTGAAAAAATTATACCCTTCCTCATGACAAATGCGGTAAATGCCAAAGTAAAGTTTCTTGCGCGACATTAGATATTAGATAAGAAGGAATATCTTCTTATGGGCGGAGCTGAGCACACTTTCTTTGAAAGAAATTGAAGAAGAAGGTTTGCCTAGAAAAATGAGTACAAGTTATAGAAAGATGTCGCAAGCAGAAGTTTTTCAAATAGACGATTCTCAAACTTACTAAAGAATCTAAGATTTGTATAAACTAGTGAGGGTTTCACAGTCAGTTTTCTAAAGTTAATTTGCAGCCATATTCAGCTTAACTTAGAAAATGGAAGGGAGCAGTAGATGAACATAATCACAATCTTCTTTTACCTAGTTCTTAATGAAATAACTGTTATTCTTAAGTTTTCCAATTACCCCTTACATTGTGAAAAACAAGATATTACGAGAGAAAAATATTTTATTTAAAGGTAGGTCTACACGGAGACACTTAAGGTAGGTCTACACGTAGACACTTAGAGCAGCTAGAGCGTCTAGCTAGAGCAGGTGTCGCAATTTGGACGGTTCCTAGAGCACTCTCCTAGACCGAGTTGCATCCCCAGCACCAGTTGTGGGAAGTGTCAGCTTTTCTCTAGAGTACACGCGAGTAGACAGTGACCAGTAAGTGTCTGAGATTAGTGTCTCCTAGTTTCACTCAGGTGAAACTTTTCCCTAGAGCAGTTTGAAATTATTCAAACAAAAATGCCACCACCAGCATCAATTTCGATCCGGCAGTGGACGAAAGAGGAATCAGAGCTTTTCATCTCGTTGCTTGAAGTCCTACCAGAGTTGTGGGATGCGACTGGTGATTTGTACAAGGACCGCAACTGAAAAGCTAATGTTGATGCCTAACTTGCAACGAATTGAGGAAAATTAGAAAAAAGAGGAAGAACGGAAATGGCGCTGACCAAATCTTTCCCAAAGTGATATAGAACACCTTTACAATGTTTTCTTTTTGGACCAATGATGCCACGTATTTGCAGAAGTTCTTGAAAATTAGAGGTTGGCATCCGAAGAAAATATTCAGCTGATCTGTTGTCAGAATCCGCCATTTTTTTATTTTATTTTATTTTATTTTTAAGTCACGACAGTTCTGCCTTCCACAAGTACACACATGATTTTGGTCCGATATAAGAGAATTTCTTATGTCTTCGATGGAAGGACACACGCCAAGATGTTCGGAGGACATATCCTCTCTTCCACACAGAGTGCAGGTCGCCGCTAATGCAATGCGATATAGGTAGGCCTGCAAATAATCGTGTGGCCCGTGAGCAGTAGAACCGTAGGTAGGTGGGGGTAAACCATACTCAATTACACCCCCACATACCACTTTCACATTCCACTATTAAGACCACCAACAACTATGGTTTATGAATGATTACAGAATATGTTTTATTTCAATTATGATATGCCTAATTTTGATTTGATTAAAGAATTTCGTCGGAATAAAGCAGTAAATTTAAGAATTACATTAATTTTTTTCGTAATAATTTTTATTGCTTAAACTGATTCTTTATGAAATACCTTCGGAGGGAAAAATGTTAAAAAAATTCTAAACTGTTGTTTTAATACAAATAAATATAAATAATAATCCTAATGGCGGAACGAACAGTGGTCTAGTGGGCGTGTATACTGGCCAATAGAACTGTAGGTGGGTGGGGGTAAACCACGCTCAATTACACGCCCTCATACCTCGTACATTAAGACATTTTAGACCGAAAATTCTTAACAAAAATGTACTCCAAAATTTTTTTACTATTTTTGCCTCCATAGGTATTTAATAAAGAATGAAATTATGCAAAAACAAAAGTAAATTATTTTCAACATTTATTTTACGTTTCACCAAGTTCACCAGGTTCAACCAATATTTGCCATCGTTTTCTATCCGCTTTTGCTTTATGCCTGCACTTCACTTTTGAACGGAGACATGCAGCAGTTACCCTTTTGAAAGCATGCATGGAGATTGGTTGCTCATGTTGATCCATTTGTGCACCACTCTTTGCCAAAACGAGAAGGCGGATGTTCTCGTTTCCAAGCAGCCCCCATTGCCGGAATCCATTGGAGCGTAATTATTAATTTCATTGGCAGCCTCAATTGCTGCTCTTCATTTCGCTATGACTTCCGACTCTGCATAGCCCGCACCAGCTATTGCTAGAATCGCCGCACGCGAGTCTACAAAGACCACAATACGGCACCAAGTCCCCGTTTCACTTTATCAGGTGCTAGTGATATTCCGGCAAGCTCGCCATCATAATTTTTTTGGATATTTTCCCCACAGGTGCTAATATTTGAAAGGCTTCGAAATACACATCGGCTCTCGCATTAGGTCTTGCTTCTACGGGTGAACCGTCTGTGTAGACATGGAACCAATCTGGTGAAGGGTATCGATTGTTAATGGTTTCTAGATCTATTGTCTTTAACTCCCACTCAGGCGTTATTCCTTTCTTAACAGCTCTAGTTAACTGAAGATTACATTGTACCTGCGCTAATCTTAGGAGGCTTTTCGTGTATATAAATGCCTTTCGGTTTGTGTAGTCTAGCTGCAGGCGCTCCATTACTTCTTTGACATTGGTTAGGAAAGTCTTTTGGTTCTTCAGTCTTTGTGTTGGTGCCTGATATTGAGACCAATCGTTGTCTTCGTGTAACCCACACTCGCGTTTTTTTCTTTCTCTGTGCCCGTTTTCTTTTAATAAGCACATCTATAGCAATAACCGCACGAGCTTTTGACACGAGGTTACTCAGGCGAACAACTAAACTGCACTACAGCAGTACAGGGCGTAGAGAGAGACCATGCCCATGTAGGCAGATCTGACATTACTCTCGCAACTTGACACAAGGCGTTACATCTAGAGCACTCTAGCAACTTAGTCTAGCTCTTTTTAACTCTCACGTCTGGACAGAACTGCGACACAGCTCTAGCAAACAGAAATAGTCTAGCTACTCTAAGGCAGGTCTGTGTGGACCTGCCTTTAACTAATGCAAATAATGCAAACTGTAAATTTTTAAACATATTTACCAAAATTTCCTGTTTAGAATTGTAATTCTATCTTGTATAAAACTATAATTTTTAATTTTAATTTTCCCTTTTCTCTCATAATGCATTCGTGTAGATTGTGATATAGACTCTGTTAGTTGCACCATGTGCGTGAGCGCCTTGACTCGTTGATTGGAAAACTTGTTTAAGCGATGTTTTTACGGAACAGTGAAGATAAGATTTTCTTTAAAGTGACGTTTTAGTGAGCTTTTTTTAACGAAGTTATTAAAATATTACTGGACAATAATAAAAATAATGTTGCGAAGTTTTCATTTTTTCATAAATTATGAAGCCAACTAGTCTGTAGTAGAAACCGCCGAGCCTGTATGTTTTTTTTTTTAACATTGAAACTTTTAGAATGAATGATTGGTGTTCGAGGTGATGTAGCTAAACTAGGTTAGGGTAAATGAAGGGTTCAGAAACTTGATGAGTAATGAAATCCTCTCTCGCCAAACTACCAGACATGTAAAGTTCATTAAGTCCTTCAACCTATTCATGGATTTAAAAAAAAAAAATAAAATAAAAAATGAAAAATGTATATTAAGGGTAGATGTAATTTGCTCCATCCATAACTTCCATTTCCATGTTCATGTTATTTATAACTTTTAATCATTTGAAAATAACTTTATTTCCTCTCTTAATTAATGGAAATACTAACTTCAGGTTCTTTTTTTTTAAATTAATCTTTCTAAACAAAATATAGTAAGTTGTAGATTAAATTCTTCTTTACGCTCTCTAGAGAATTATTTATGTTAGATCCAGTTGTTAATAGTAAAGCAGTTACATTTTGCCTCGTTTTTTGACGAAAATTTTTGCCAATTACGTTATATGTGTCTCTGGATATTTTCATTTATTATACACATTATCCGTTCCAAAATATTTAATTTTGACCTTTAAATAAATATATATGTGTTTCATTTGTTTTTAAAAATTTTACGTATTGAAATCCATAAATTTTGCAATTGTTTTACGTATTTCTCAATAAACATGTTCTCTAAACTTTATAAAAACTAGAAATTTTTTCAACTATTATCTTCTAACTCCGGTAAATTAAATTATTTTTCCTCAGCCTTCAGTGTAACGTTCTATTCTAAAGTTTCTCAGATGTCGTCACACGCTCTAGTCCAAACAAGAAACAATGATTTAAATCCTAAAAGTAATGTAAATAAGTCAAACGCAAAAAAAAAAAAATGGTACCTGCTTCAGAACCTGTGGTTTAAATTAAAATTTGTATGTGCAGAAAAGAACAATCTGGTTTACTCACTTGGAGTTTGGAATGAAGAACTGTTATTTAGAGGTATTTCCCAGCATGATTTCTAAAAATAAAACTAATTTCAGATATAACAGCATACAGTGTACCTGGCTTTTCGTAGCTTATCCAAAATGAAATGGTTATGTGTCACGTCCCAATTATAGATATGTGAAAAGTCTCCTCCATTAATGATATTTGTCCGACTTAAATATAATTTTAGTGAAATGTGAATTTTTAGAGTTAAACTTATAATTATTAAATACCTAGATTAATTAGTCACTTCTTTACTGCAATGCCATATGGATAATATCCGTTATTCATAGATGAATCGAATAAGGACCTATTATTCTCTGCCTGTGATAAAATCAATAGGAAAACATGGCACGTATCCCCATGATTGTGGTACGCCAAAGAAATTGATTTATACGGTAAGAGTCATCATGTGAATTTAATTTAAGTCTATTAAGCAAGAATACCAAATCAAATAAACAAAACTACTCAGTACAAAACCAAGTATGGGGTTAGTACTAAAGAGGGCAATGAATGCTGACTGCTTTCTAAAGCAGATCAGCACCGAAGTTTCCATATTTGTAAAGAAAGTGCTGTAAAGGATATATGAATCGTTAAAGAATACTAATAATAATCCAATTTGGAGAGAAACGCACGCATGATAGTTTTACTAAAAATATATACAATTTATTCAAGGTAATCGACTCCGTTGGGCACGCGTGCAATGGATGTTGCAATAGAGTCTCAAGGAAAATTATGAATAACAGGCGAGTGAGAAAAAGGAAGAAATGGCTGACCTAGGCCAAAATGACTTTCTTTGGGCCAGGTCGGCTAAGAAAAGGCGCGGCCGCTTTTGCACAGAAGGGTCGATTTCTTTTTGGGAAGCAAGACCATACATACGAGCAAGCCTGTTTTATATTTTTTACCACCTTGAAAGATTAGTATATCAGTTTCGATAAGAAAATGTTGTCCTCTAATAACGAAATTTTTGTCACCAGTCACTTTACAGCTTCAGCCAGAACCAAAATAACGCATACGGACGATTCTTTGTTTTTGTTTTTAGAATAAAACTTTTCAGACCTTTGAAGAAGCAAGTTGTCCGTACTTTGCTTTTGTATTTCATTTTATTTTTTCTTTAACCGAAATACTGAACTGATGGAAGATTTATGAATGATTTACATGAATGTTCATCAACACATAGTTAGTGACATTCCTCTTTCGCCTTCAGGCCGCGAAGTAGCTGCGAGTAACCTGTTATAATAGCTGAGGAGAAACTAAAAAATTTATTTTTTATTTTTGTTATTTATTTTGCAACTGTATCCTGGTACAAGAGGCAAAAGTGTTGAGAGATAAGGGATGGCGCAAATACACATGCACGCATCTATATGTGTGTACATACAAACACGCGCACATGCATGTGCGCCAAGTGCGTGAGTGTAGTGAACGACGATCCATCCAGTGATGGAAGCCGTTAGTTTGCCAGATTGGCAAGCTTACTCAGCAACCATCCTAGGAGGTCGGCGTTAAATGTTGAGATGGACGCGTGGCCACTCGCCGCTTCAGTCTGCGCTGTGGATTTGATGGAAGTGTTGTAGTAGACATGTTGTGGATCAGAGGATTGTAATGATTGTGTAGATTTGAGTGGAGTTTTGTGTCTTGAGATTGGGCTACTTCAGAAACGAGAGGAATATTTAAATCAGAGTGTATAGTATGATTGGAGACGTAGAAGGGAGCGTTAACTATTGTAAGGTCTGAAGTCGGTTGATGCTCTATTTTTTAGCGCTTCCGTAGAGTTGTATTCCGTACGTCCATATTGGGGCAAGTAGAGCGGTATATAGTGTTCTTTTGTTCGTCAGGGTCAGTTTTGAACGTTTGTCGGGTCAATTCGTATGAGTTTCGTGTGAGGGTTCCATGTTAGTTGTTTGTCAAGAAGTAGTCCGAGATATCGTACTTGGTTAGTAATTGGTACAGAATAAAAAATAAATAATTACAACAATAACAATAATCGCAATTGAATATTCGTTATTGATGAGATGTTTCCATGCACAAGTGGAGTCGCAATCTTTTTTGCAATGTTTCTTATCATTGGCATTTCGCCAAACAGCGAATTGCCACATTATTAATACCAACATTTCATTCATTATGCATTCCAAAAGTTAATATACAAAGCAAACGAGGCTAAGAAGTAAGAATCTATTATTTATAAACTTACCATTATTTTTTTTTTTTTTTTTTTTTTTTTTTTTTTTTTTTTTTTTTGCGCATCAACAGCTGAGGTCATTAGCACCCGGAGCTTTTTCCAGTGCACTGCCGGCATCCGGACAGTGTTCTCTCGTTACAGACAACACTGTCCATCACCGGACAGTGAGCTGTAAGAAGTTCCTAGGAAGAGAAAATCTAAGGGTCAGCTGCTGGACTCGAACCCGGGATCTCCGCGTTTATTTTTATTATTATTTTGGGCGCATCGACTGCCTTGGTCATTAGCGCCCACTATCAAGATTCTTCCTCCTTCTTTCTACCACTTGAGCTGGGATGACACGTGCAGACCCATAGCTTCAAATCACTAGACCTTGCTTAACAAGGTAGGGTGGAGCCTGGGTCTGCAAGAGTGTCTTCACACATCCCCTCTTATTTCATCGACATTGTCGACGAGTGGAAGTGTGGAATATGATTGTGTCATCCCTTTAATACGCTAACTTTCATTACAAATATCTATATTTGATTTATAATTTTAATTCTATTCTATTATATAAATTTCAGGCATAACCAAAAGTATTACTGGGTCTTTCTACTTTTACTGTTTGCTTGGACTTTTATATATTTCATTCACTACTCTACTAATAGCTGGATGCGCAGTACTTTGAACTAATATTCCTGAACACCCTGAAATAAACTAGAACTAAATAAAATTAACCTAATGGGGTTGAAATACTCGTATAAAATTTCTTTCAACCCCGAGATAAAAAACCTAACCTAAACATACGACTTTCTCGCCAATAAATACGTTCATGCCAAACTTACTGTTATTAAACACAAAAATTAGGGTGAACTTACACGACTTGCTCTTACTGATTCAAATTCTAACTAAAAATTTTGTTTACCCTCTAAAACAGGGGTGGCCTTGAATAATGTTATGGCCAGCGGTGTTCGTCCAAATGTTACAAAATTCGTTTATTATCACAAAATAGAACTGATTGGCTTACAATGTAATAATGAATTAATACACATTTTTGAAATATCAGAATCAAAACAGATTTTGAGAACACTTATGCCACAAAATAAAAATTTACTAATTTGAGAAATCTGGCACAAAAAGTTGTTGGAGCTTTTGGATCTACTTTCACCAGCGAATCGTTTTTTCGAAAATGAAATTTACCAAACATAAATCGAGCTCGAACTTAACGAATGTAAACCTGCAACATCAATCACGTAGCACAAGTACGCTTATTGAGATCATTCTCGCAAGAGATGAGTGAAAGAGTTAAGAAACAAATATCTCACTAATTAAATATTATTAGAGTATCTCATAATCATCGTTATTATATTATCTATGTTTATATGTATGGATAATAATAAAAACAATAATAATAATTAATTCTGTCTTGATTTTTCACTGCAAAAACTTTGTGTAGTGGGTATGTATATCTAATAGATGTACAAATAATTTTATAAGCGGCCCGAAGGCTTATAATGAATTTCCAAATTGACCCACAAGATAATTTGGGTTGGCCACGCCTGCTCCTGAAGTTTAAGGAGCTTTAGAAGGAATCCCTTTCTCTGAAGTACCTATCCTTAATCGTATTTCTGAGAGACAATTTTTAATGAAAGTTCTAAATTTTTGGGTTAGTAATCACTATAAGATGTTTAAATGAAATCTTGAGAGCCGCTTGCCAGAAAATCCCAAATGCGGGAATATGAATTCTTTAAGTTTTGAGCGAAACCGTATTATGGCGCCCCCTCAATTTATATCCATTTAGTCCAAATTTGTTTGAACATTCTGGGATTTTTTTATTTTTTTCAAATTTGAGTTATGGAGGGATAAATTCATATAATATATGAAATAAAAAGTAAAGTACTGTCTATTTTTTGGCAGGTATTGCTACCAAATTAGGTAGTAACATATAACTATAATGTCATCATATTTTTACATTAAATAAAATCCAAGGCCTAGACCGGGAATCGAACCCAGTACCACAATACATTTTAGCTTTACGGATATCGCGTCTAACCACTCGGCTACCGTGGCGCCTTATATGTACATACATATAAATATAGTGGGAAGGGGTGAGCGAGAGAGGGAACCATAAAAACCGCTTTTCCGAATCATGGGATCTCAAAAAGGATTTTTCGTGAATATTTTCTAGATTAAGAAAGTAGATTAAGAGAGAGTACTAAGTGGTAGATAACCTAGTAACAAAAAAATTAAAAAAAAAATAAAAAGGTTAAATATAATGTAATAAATAATTTTACCCAGACTTATCGATAGAATTTACCCAAGAAATGAACAATTTTGCAGTATGAAAGGAAAATGTTTTGTAACTTTTTTTGGTAATTGCTTTTTGACATAAATCAAAGCACGTGAGGGTTTTGTTGCCCTCCCAGCTGCAGTATCAAGATGCGAGTGGAATAAGTGAGTCCGCCAGTTTTCAACGCCCTTACCACACTTTCCATCGTGATAAAGTTCCGAATATCGCCTAAAACCATTTTTCTGGGATGCTTTTATTGTAGTAGCCCTTCTCGAAAACCTCTCTATGTTAGCCCCTTATCTCGGATATAAAGATGTGTGTGTGCGCGCGTGTGTATGTAAGGGAGAGACTTATAAAATATATCACCCTAACAGAGTTAGATGTTTTGTAACTCTACATTGGATTGTTCGGTAAAGATATTGGGGTAGTCAACTGTTCTGTCTGATAAAAGCGTTACGCCATTTATGTAGGAAACGCAGTAATAATCGAATAGAATTTAAAAATTTTGTATTGGCAAATGGAATCAAAGGTAAAGCGAATTATTCAGTATTCAGTGGCCACAGTGGAGTCTAGCAGACAGTCAGCCCGAATACTGCAATTCACTGACACGCGAAAATTCTCGCTACGCAAAAAAACTAAAGCAGCCTTTACCCGAAATGTCTGAAGTGGGCGTTCTGCCAAAATTTACGGTTTGCTTTAAATGATAGAAGCATACAATGCAGGACAAACTATATCAAACTGCAGGGGATGCCAGAATCTAATGCACCCTATCCCTACAGGAACCTATCTCGCCAACAAAGAGAAATCAGACCATCATTAAGATCACCCACTCAAATCATCTCTCTAGAGCAGCAACAACCTTCTTTCTCAACCACAGGACAAAAAACACAAAAACAAGTCGGTAAAACTGAGAAAAATTCAGCAATGTAAAATATCTCCTCGTTTGGGTATTACCTCCACAACTAAAACATCTTAACTCAAGCCTTATTCAGAGCTTCATACATTTGATGCTTTTAGTAATTCATAATATAAAAGACCAGATCCCATAGATAGACAAAGCAATCTCCTTCGACGGATTCTTTAACTAATCCATAAAGTGGACGTGGCAAAGATCAAGAAATTATTCAGACAGAACTAACTTGAACCGACTAACAAGTCAAAGGTAAATGGTAACTTGACAACTATAAAATCTCTAAGTTCAGTTCCTTTTTAGACGGGATGATTCCTGCCTTTTTAAATAAACCAAAAGTCTTTCGAGCGAGTGTTCCATTCAACCCTCACTGCGGACAAAAAGTAGCCTGGCATCAAGTGAAATGTGCGATGTAATTGCTACCAAACTGGAGAACAAATTAATTTTACTTGGACCAGAGGGGCCAAGAAAGTGAAACAACTGAACTCCGATTGAACTTCCTAACTCATATTCATCTCTCCTCGCGAAATTTCCTCTGTAATCCAAGCACCTCCTAATGGGAAGAATATCTTCTTATGCTTGCCTTTGAATGGGATTCTACCAAAGCATTCACCGATACATCGATCTTATGAGAGTTTCCGAACACATAAAATAAGACAGTACGAGGACAAAAAGTACTTGGCAGCCATAGTTCTTGATGTAGCTGTTGCATTTAACCCAGTTTGACATACTAGACACGCTCATGAGTACTTTACACAAATTATTAGATCCTTTCTAAAACCAAGAACGTTTTAAGTACAATTCAGAAAGTACTAGACAACATAATCCCGCAGGACTGTCTTAATAATGAGTCCTAAACTGTTGAACTTATACTGCGAAATACGCGAACAATATGTTTGTTGCCTCATCCAACTTAAACACCAACGAAGGTATCACTGATTTACAGTCATCAATTGAAGTTTCAAACTGGTTCCAAAAATTGAAGCTAATTTTAATGGCGGACGCTAGAATGTTTGCTGTTGTGGGAAGGTTTAGAAATGAAGATCTTCCTTTTCTTCTAATCAGCGATCGAGAAAACCCTTGTAAGCAAAGGTAACAAAGTGTGCATTATCTTGCAGTAATCCTTCATACAAGACTCGCCTGGAGACTTTACATCAACACTAAACTGCAACAAGCGAACATCCAGCTTTTCAAGCGAAACACTCCTGCTCGTACTGTTTTACTCCTTAGACCTGTCCTGACCTACACCTTCCCCAGTTAAAACTGGATTACAGCTAAGTTACCCATGAAACGGTTTCAGACATTTCAAAATAAAGTATTTCATATGCTCTAAACTGTCCTAGGTTCTCGAATTCATAGAAGAGTTCGATATTTCAGATATTCACACATACGAGTCCAAACTAACTGATAACTTCTTATTATTCCTTCGTATCCTCAGCTACTCAAGTACCTTGTCAGCGATCCCACTTCTTTAATATCTTCTTTATATGGTTAAGGACCAGATTTTCTTATTATCATACATTTTCAGCATTTATTTTTATAGTAAAAAGAACAAGAAAAGTAAAAATCGCCTATTTTTTCAGGCGGGGCTTAACGTCCAACTACCAATACGTTAAACAATCACCTTCATCACAAAAAAGTTATTTATTCACTTACTATAAGAATAAGGTTTTTTTTAATTAGTTAGAATACACAAACATGTTAGTTATAATAATAGATCGGCACGTAGATAGATTCAATTATCTCTATGTAATCACAATCTATATTATAGACTAGGTATAAATGTTATCGTAGTAAATGCACAATCGCTAAGCCACATAAAGACGGTGATACAGTAATAACTTGCATTGAACGCAATACACACCAGTATCGACTAAGAAGCATAAATTACGACCATAATTCAAACACAAATCAAGCTTAGTTTAACTTGTAATAATGACCTATATAATTTAATTACAATCAAAGTCCATAATTGCTTAATAATTCTGAAAATAATTACAAATATGCAGAATTTATTCTAATTTATATCCATGTTTAGAATATACTGTTAATTTGTATGAGCTTCTATAATAGTAGATATGTACAACTAAAATTTCCATCTCTGATTTGCTGGGACAATAATCTCAGATGTTCATATGTTTTAAATTAAATAGTAATAAGTATCGAATATTTTTAAGAATCAACTTCACAACAACGCATTTTTTTTATATTACTTGTAATCATTCGATGGATCTGTTTCAAAGCCATCGCGACCAAAAAATATTAATGTACCTTCTTCTACAGGCCTTGTATACAACTTCCTGAAACTTTTGGTCTGCAAAATTTTACTAGCGGAAGAGAAAAGTGAGAAAAAAAGCTTTTTTAAAAAAATTAACGATTTTTTTTTTTAGAGCCTCCTTCAATATTAATTTTTTTTTTTTCAAAATACTTAAAATGATTCAAATTGCGAATGTTAGAACTACCAATAGCATGCAGAAGAAAGAAAGAATAATGCCAATTTCAGTCATGATTTTTTATTTTGTCGAGCCATAGACCCTAGGGATTAGGCCATCTTTAGGTCTGTGGAACATGTTTTACAGTAGAGTTTTGCCTAGTCCCTAGGTCGAAAGCTTGGGAAAATAATAAGAAAATTATCACTGAAATTGTCATTATTCTTTCTGTCTTTTAGATCAATGAATCAGTCACCAAAAGCAATGAACAATGCTGCCAATAGCATGCAGTCTACAATAAAACAATGCATCATTTGTTTTATAAATAAGTGTTTTTTTTTAATCACTTTTTTAAGCTTAATTTATTCTCTCTTCCACCGACTCACAAACCTGTTGCTGCTTATAGGTTACTTACAGATGTACAGCCGTAAGTAGATTTGACCCTAGCCAATGTTTCCACTAAGTAACTAGGACTTAGTGCTTACGTAGTTACGAACGCATTCAGTTTCATTATTGTCACATGCTTGACGAACTTACTGTTCGTCGGCCTTTACTCTGGTAGTTAGCAACTCCATATCGGAGACAATTACTACGCTATCATCTGTCGGCTACTTAGTTATCTTCAATGCAAGTCATGTCTAGCAAGCAGTGCGCTGTGTCAGGTTTCCAGCATACTGTTCTCTTCTATTTTCACGTTTCTTCTAACGTGCGGAACCTTGATTTCATTCTGGGATAGAAACTTCCATAACCATAGTTACGACTTTTGAACGAATCCGCCACTCAGGAATATTGGCACTAGAGTTTTCATTTTACATTTAAGCCCTAATTTAGAGAACTTATATCTATTTAAAGAACTTATATCTGAAGTTATCTAATTTTTTTGTTAAACAAAAGATGTTATACAGAATAATATTATTAACGATAACTAAAGTACAAAAACAAAGTAGCAACAGATTTGTGAAATGAATTTCTGAGGTTCTTTAATTTTGAGAGTTGGAATCTCTTATGTTGAGTGTAAGCCTCCTCATCATTTTTGACCGCTTTCCTTCACAAGCAATCTTAGAAACTTTTTTCTTTATTTCTTCTCTTACTACCAAAGTTATAGGGGAGTTGAGTACATCCTCAGTAATGGCGAACAGACCATCCGTTTTACGAACTGCAAGCTCTTAATGTGAACACCAGACCACTGGACATTAACGAGAAAGACTTTCTTCGACTTAACAACCACCATTATAAATCCTGTAAAGGTAATGTGGCGTCTGATTACTCCCTAAAGATGATAATATTAGCAATAAACGCTTTTATTATGGAAAAAAGATATGAGTGACTTGGCTGTCATTGTAAGAATTGTTTTTGGTGTTAAGATGGATCTAAGGGCTAGCCTCTTCGAGGAGGGAGAGCCGTAAGCTTCGAAATTGCCCTTGAAGAACAAAAAAAAAGTGTTAAATTTGAAGAAGATCAACCCTTAAAACATCAATTTACTGGCAAAAAATATAAATAACATAAATTGGAAATGAAATTGAATCTTCAAAACACTATTAATAAGTAGGTGAATAGAATGTATTCAATATCCAAGCTACTCATGAATAGATCTGCGTGTTACATTGAGTCATTAATATATACTATATTGAATTCTCGTAAACAGGAGTTAAATGTTTGTAAAATCAATTCAGACTACAATTTCAGACCCCCTTCCCTCTAACCGTTGTAGTCCATTTAGACAGCATTTACTCAAGCGCACATCAATATACAGGGATACAAACCTATTCATTCAAGGTTTAAACCATATTGACCTGCAATTAATCCAATATACACTCTCAAACATTTGAACAACAGGCAAATTTTCAACATTTCTCTTATGTTATAGTTGAACTTTGCTGGTATTTAAGTTTTCCTTTTTTTTTTGTGACTCCTAAACTTAAATTTTATAAAATGACTCGGAATTTCTTAGCAGACTCCTAACTCTAGATAAGCAGAAAGGACTGGAGAGCGTGCCATACTAGACTTATGGGTCAAAAGTCAAATTATTGGAAAATAATCTTCTCAGACAAATATGTTTCACAGCTTTGGAAAAGTCTTAGAAGTTAGGCAAAGATAAATAATTCATCTTTTTTCTTTATTGTTTGCAACATCGAATGACCATTAGACAATACCTTGGCCTCTTCTCTAGGCATTGTTGATTGTATAGGGTAAAGTAGGGTGAGATGGCCACCATTTTATTTGGAGGATGCCTGCAAATTTTTGGTAAGGGCTAGGCTTACTTTATTATTATTTTTGGAAACCTCATACGCTCACAAACATAAGATAAGGAAACACTTTCAGAAAACATGCTGAGGGAAACATTTTTTTATTCTTACAAAAAAAAATAGCAATTGGCCATCTATCCCCGCTGGGTTGGGTGAGTTGGCCAGTGCAACTTGGGAGAGATGGCCACTTATTGTAAATGAAATTGCACCAGTAAAACGTAAAAAATAACAGAAAACAATAAGTGGTTACTTAATATTTACTTTTTTTAATATTTTCAATAATACTCGTATAATATATTTTGTATTTATTTTATTAATTTTTTTCAGTATTTCGGTAATGACTATAAAGAGACGGGACAGATACAATAGACTAATTACAATGTTAAACTTTGACAAAAGAGTAAATACAGTAGATATCGGGAAATTTCTTTTACCTAATACAAAAACGTTAAACACAAACCATCGGAAAAACCAAAAACCCTTACGAACCCTTATATACGAGTAGATACAGAATTAGTAAACATAATTGCCCAAAAAATGGAACACTATAAAACAATACACACAGATACCGCCACAGAAGATAGGTTTTCCCGATGTTTTGTGTTTAACGTTTTTGTTAATTGTTAATTTTGTTAACTGATTTTCTACATTACTCATTCTCTAAATTGTTTGTATTTGTAATATCCAGGCCCCCTGAAGAAGGCAATATATTTGTCGAAACGTTGGCGAAAAAGACGATTCTTGTTTTTATTTGACCGATTCCTCGCCAATTTTAAATCCTTAATTTAATAATTTACGGTCACGAAACCAATATATTCAAAAAAGCAAAAAATAATTGGCCATCTATCCCTATTGTTTGATGGACATCTGTCCCGATGCTAGAGAGAGATGGCCAACATGATAAATATAATTCAATGCATACTTTTTGGCAGTTTTAGAAGTTAGGATTCATTAATGTATACTGTACTTTCCTAATATGTAAAAAACAACACTAAAATTTCGACACATACATTCACTGCAGCACGCAATATGCAACTATTTTTTGTTGAAACGATAATGTTTTTATTCTCTGAGTTAATTAATAACGCTTTGACGCAGACCAAAATAAACTCACTTTAGTCAAACATGAACGTTCCTCACTTGAGAGGTCATGCAGCACCGTCGGACGACATTTCGGTTAAATTTCGGCTGTTCATCTCTCCTGATTGGCCATCTCACCCGACTTTACCCTAAATATGCGTCACAGAGGAAATCTTAAGTAGGTTCTGTCAGCCGGAAGTGAACACTGCGGTGCACGAATTCTTCAGAGCAATGGGCTGGTATGGCCCAGAGAAGAAAAATCAACGCCCCCATACTTTGCCCATCAGTCTCTAATAAGTATAGCTACCCAGAGAGGACTGGATAGAACTCTATACTCTGAATCGCCGTCACTTAGGGTATCTTTCCTAACCTAGAAAAATTTATCTCTTTTTTTTAATGAATCACTCACCCAAATAAAATGAATGCTGTTTCAATAGTAGACTGTTACAATTCGTCCTTTACCACATATTGTACATTTTTACTTCATACCTCATTTAATACTCCTTTTTATTTTAACCTACTGATGTTCGATGGATTTCGTAAAACTGTGTAAAAGACCGTTCCGAGGAAGAGCATTTTGTATTTAATATTTCAAGAATAACAACCAAACAAAGTTCTGAATAAAAACTGAAAGAATGTCATAGATGTTTGAAAACTTGAAACTTAAGGGCTTTTAAAAAAGTTTTAACAACCAAAACTTTGTCTCATTCAACAGTATTTCCTATTGGCATGCTTAAATAATGAACCAATTACTTCCTTAGCAACGAAACTTAGCTGCAATTTATTTATTCCTCGAGAAATATATTTCCAATGAACCTTAAAAAAAAGTTAGTTTTACCAATTTATTAGAATATACGAACTGTGATACTAACTTCAGAATTTACTTGATTTTACTATTCTTTTCTCAAGTTTTAAAGTTGCCGTGAAGGCAAAATTGAACTTCGTAACATGTGGGATACAAGTTTCCTGTATAGACCGAACTGATGAATCCACCTCTGTTGGTGGGTAAATGTAATTGTGTAACCGGACAGAAATAAAAACAGCGGGCTATGTTGGAGAAAATCAACGATATATATTTTTTTTAACACAATCTAACGCTTAATTTGGCTATTCACTTGGAAGCTTATCTTTTATACAGCTAGCGACCAATTTGGAATAATTTAGTTACAAACAAATGTACAAAATTATTTGTTTATTTCATTTTTAGAGGCCATAAATGCTTATGATTCTTTGAAAATTCAGCTTGTTAATAACTCAATTTACTAGGTGGCTTGGAAAAGCAAAAGAATTACCAGTTTTAAAAATATCAAGATTAGAATTTGAAGAGAAGAAGCAACTATAAGCTTGTTACAAGTTTCCTTCACAAGGACAGTTGGTAGTACTGCCATTGCCCAACGACAGAAGTTAAGTTATCGCTATCTTAGGGATAGTTCGCGTACAACTTACTACGGAAACTACTTATGTTCTAGAACAGTCCGCGTTACAGGATCGTCTTCTCGTGACGAGATAATCAAAGAGTCTAAAATTTAGCCTTTAAAGTGATGTACGAGAGAATACAAGCTTACAGCAAAATTATCAAGAACACTCTAAAGATACAGTTTGGAAAGCTAGTTAATGGCCAGTAATTCTACAAGATACTTCGGCCAAAGTCTCGTGAGGTAGACAGAGATACACCAAGACTACCTCCTTGCAGAATGTTCGGGTAAAAATGTAAAGATGCGTATTTCTTTCTTCAGAAACAAATTTATACAAACTACCTTTATCTAAATTATAGTAGCATCCATTGTTTTGCTTGGATAAATCTCTAATTTAAATTAAATAAAATTATAATCTTGTAAAAATTAATTACAAATTTAATACTCGTAATTAATTTATTGATATTTATATAAAGTAATTATTGAAATTTTAAAATTAAAATTGAAAAATTAATAACAAAGAAATTAGCAACCCCCTTTATAAGTTTATGAATTTTTTCCTCTCGCTATTTGCATAAAGAATGGAGGATTTCTTAGTGGAAAATATCTTCTGAAAATCCTTCATATAAATTATGCAAAGTAAAATGGCTTCTCAACTGTAGGTAGAAAAATGCTAAAAAAAAAAATCTGATAATAACGTTAATTTTCTGGCTTAAATTTAAATGAATTGGTTGAAATATGTTAAATTCGTATCCAAATTGAAAACCTGCGGTGACAATTCACTAATTTTACTTCCTGTAAGGCACTAGAATTATAATTGAAATTTCCTTCAACGGTGGAATTTTCATTGAACGTTAGTTTTGATTACATGAAATGAAAATATGGCCAGTCCGTTTCATGTATCTGTTATGCTCCAGCAATCTAAGTCTTTTATGGCGTATAAATGGACATAAGTATTCTATTGGTGGCAAAAGTGGGTACCTTACGGTACTAATTTGTCAGTCCCCTGTTTGAATTAAGATTAGATGTGATCTATTTAATTTGCTGATTTACTTGGCCAGTGTGATGCGACTAAATTGCATTGGCACATATGTATTTAAAAAGGTAAAATTTTTCTACTGCGTCCAGCTAAGGTGTCAATTTTTTCACTCTTAGCGTTCGTCTGGTTCCTAATGTTTTTGAACAAATCTCTTTGGTATAAACCATGTTAGTGGTCCATGTAGGACTGCCTAGCGCCAGTACACTTGAGTAGCAATGGGATTTGCTCGTATTTATTAGGGAGTTTTATTGACATCCTCGCAAAGAAACGCCGAATCCACTTCATCGCTGGTCGTGCTGCAGTGTAAATCGGATGGTCTAGTTGAAGATGGAATCTGAAAAAAAATCACCCTGGATGAACGGGCAAGAGCAAATATTTATTCTTTGAATCCTTATTTAATCTTGAGCTGCTACGTTCCTCCGCCCGATATTTTCAAACTACAGAATAATTAAGTTGAATAATTGCAACGGCCTTTGATTTGTAAACAATTTAAATTATTATTCTTTTCTTTAAATTGTTCGTCTTTCTGGTTAGTGTCTAATCGACATACTTCCTAAACCCGATCACTCTAACAATATAAACGGCATTGTTTACTTGTAGAAAGTTATGTGTAAGAATGTTATACTTCAAAGCAGCTTTCGAATAATTATTGTGTCTAATGCACACATGTAACCTTGTCATAAGTCACATTGCAGCCTCTGTTTTCAGTAATTAAATTAGATTACAAATACAATGTTAATCTTTCACTCATAAGAGAGGTTACCATAACTACGGCAATTAAAACAGTACAATTCAGAAGTATGATTTCTAGCCCTACATAGATTGGTCATTAACTTTTTGCCTGAATCCTTGTCTAGCCTTCGGTATAATTTTAACATGTGAGCTGAATTGGAAATTTAAAGAAAATGGGCTGACTAGATATGTCTCTTGACCCATTTTGTTGCTTTTTTTTGAAAACAGCTCCTAAGACTATTTATGAAAAAATACATAAATCTGCAAATTTTACTGGAAATTCCATTAAAAGTACTTCTGAGAGTGTGCAGTGCACACTGTGCAGGGTAGATTAAAAAAGTGACAAGAACTACATCTAACAAAAATGTTCAGAGTTTGACGGAAATTTGTAAGTTAGATCCCTAAGTGGAAGGAGAAGGTCATGTGAGTGTGCGTCCCAGATTCTTTTTAAAAATTTTATTTATTTTTACAAGTCCAGTACTTTTTTAAAGCAAATTATACATGATACACTCAACATACACTAGTAGCATGAGGGGAGATGAATCTTCCAAACATTCACTGTACCCTGGCACATACTTCCTTAAGAAGAAGATCACGTGGTTCCCGGCGCTTAAAGAGTTTTAGAAGATTTCCTGGCAATGGAACGAGTTGGATAATTTGAGAGTTAGGATGTGAAGAAACTGAAGCAAAACAGCAGGAGCTCGCTGCTTCAGAAGAGGGAGATAGGTAATATCTCCTAGATAATATTAGAAACAGGAGCATTAGTGATGCAGCGAAGTGATCCTGGCAGAGAAGATTGGATTCTGTGGATATTGAAAGCTTTGACTGAACCCAATAATTCTGTACGCCCGACAGGTTTGAGTATCGTTGTACCGATATGTTGCTTGGTGGAATTGTTATCAAGAAGCGTAGCATGGAGTTTGTATTGTCTGTTTAGTCCTTACGCTCTTTCCACTGTCTGTAGAGCGGAAGTAAACAAACAAATGACCTATTTAGAAATTATTTAGTTCACATTCCATAAACTGAAAACAAATATTTCCGCTGAAACGCTCTTTCGAACACATGATGAGGTATTTATGGTAGAAAGGAAGTGTTACAGTGAAATAATGTCCCTAGGATATACGAAATGTGTTATTCGATGTCCTTCTTTATTTGCTTACTTTCTGTGAAAAATAATATCGCTTGCTTTAGTTAAATCTAAGATTTGTAATGCCATATACTACTTAAATGTAGAAATAAAAGTGATTCTAACATATCGATTTGGAAGCTCATTCGGATGGTCTAGGCTGGGCATAGATATTCTTCTCAGATGTAAACAAAACTATTTACTATATCTGTAACGTACTTGGAGGGCCTTAGGATTTCCGCTAAAGTAAGTTGCGTCTCCTTCCGTTTAGCATAATGTATGGTCTGAGGAACATGGCCAAACTGCTATTCAACAACACCATCTGCTCAATATTCTTCAAGCCATACTTATCCATACTTTCTTCTCATTTTCTGCATAATATATTGTTTTTCTTCTGGATTTTTCTTTAAAATTTAATTATAACATTTCTTAACTTCTCTTTCTCTTTCTATCCATAGTCTCTTTTTTTGTTGATGACTATATTTGTGGCCCTTCCTCCTGAAAATAGCAAAGTAAAGGCGGGTTTTATGTACAACTACCAAATCAAGTGTTGTGAACGCAGACGACTAGCAAACATGCTTTACTAATAAAATCCAAAGGCTAGACCGGAAATCGAACCCAGTACCACAATACTTGGCGCCACCTCTACTGCTCGGCTATAATCATAGTTTTCAAATATAACCTCCTGATGGCCTTTAAAAAATATTATACACTTAAATATAAATAAAAACTACAAAATTTGTAACTGAAACAGAATAAATGAATGAAAAATTAATGTTTGTTGCAGGCGGAGCAATGGATGGCGCGGTGCAGAAAATGCAGCATGCAGTTTGGGCAGACGGTCACTGGCAGTGCCTTCCGCTCTAGGCTCTGCAACTTCCAGGCCTCCACAGCACCCCTTCTGTCAAGACCATTTCATGTCGACTGCGTAAACGGAAATATAAAATGCAAATAAAATAAAGAAAGCAAAGAAGATAGCAATATGATGGAGACAAAAGTAATTACGGCCATAGAGACTAAAATATATTTTTATATATTATATAAAAAGTAAACAGAAAAGACTTTTTGTGTCATAAAATGAATTTTATTTATTATTTAATTTTATGTCTAAGTACGTCCTATTTAATCGTAAATAAGTAAATAACATTTAAAATGAAAGTTACATAGAATCCAATCTTTTTTTAATTTATTTATTAGAAGTAATCAGTAGTAATATTTAAAAATTTTGAAGCACTTCAAATTTAAACTTTCTTAAAAGTTAAAAATAATTAGAAATTAAAACATTAATAAATTTCGTTTCTTAACTTATTTGTTTAGTCTTTTTTTGTTAATTTTAGATTTTTAAAAAATTGTAGGACTGTATATGTAATTTTTCAACCTCCGCCGACTTAATTGATTTACTACTCGCATGAATATAACTATAAATAAATATATGCACTTATACATAAATATATTTTAAGATAATCTGATGTATATAGTATTTAAATGTAAATATAAACGTACTTTATTATGTTCGATGTACAGGTATTTGAAAATTCGAGCTTCATGGTTAAGGGATTCCCATTTATTTTCTATAAAATAAAATTGAGAATACAAATACAAAAGGAACTAAAAGTAAGAGTAAAATGCTTTTTGTAAATTGTGTAATAATGTAAATAAGGTGTAGTTGGCATGTTAGATCCGTCAGTACTGAATTTATTTAAACCTATACATTGTTTTTGGTTTGTTTTTTACTCTTTTTTTTAGAGGGAAATGTAAAAAGAAAAGTTTTCTTCCGCGACTGTTATATTCTTAGACTTGTGCTCTGCTCTTTAGGCAATCATTGTTGGCCAGTATGTTGAATTCGACTGATAATGTTTCTCTAGAAAATTGGAGCCTCCAAAATGAGATATTAATAGATATTAGCGTTACCCCGAATTGCTCATACAAAATGAAAATTAAAGAAACATTTATGTGAATTTCGTAAACATAAAGTGAGATTGGATATTAAAAAGTATTTTTTTTAATTTAATGCGTGTCAATATCTGAGGTCCATTAGCACCCGGTGCTTTTTAATTCAGTGTACTGCCTCTGAACAGTGTTCTCTCGTTACAAACTGTTAAAACAGTTAGCTATTGGGAAGTGAAAGAATATAAAGCTAAGAAAAGCACAGCCAGATAAGCACTGAAAAGCGGAAAGCTTGAACCTTACAGATTCCATTGTAGCATCTATTTGCCGTAACCTTTATTTCCACCGGCACTTATTTCTAGGCTGCAGAAGATTAAGGAATGTGTGAGTAACCTTCTTGCGAAAGGTTGGACAATAGAGTACCAATGGATTCTCGGCCACTCAAAATCCAGGGTGATGCCAGAAATACTAACTGAGGAAGGTAGCTTGTGTTTAAACCTGACGTGCCTGTGACCTACATTGAGGCTAATAGAGGCATTCTTGCTTCGTGTGAAAGAAACGCAGATTTAGGCCAAGAAAGTGGAGCAACTGACAGGACCTGGAATACTTTACTGAAGGAGAAAATGTCTTTCATGCTTATTTCCTCCAGACGTACCTGTTACCAGTTTCCTCCTAGCAACGGGCGTGACTCTTTGCGAAGATATTTAAATTGTCTAAAACTCTGTCCCAAAATTTGTGCTGTACACGAAAATAGTGTGCAGTTGTACTTTTTATAAATATTAGTAAAGGGCCGTAAGGAATATTGGACTGTTCTAACAAACTTCCGATCCTAAAAGAGTCATTTCTTCGCCACTTCATTAGTTCATCAGCTTCTTTTAGTCCACCTCAATCTAGATTTCTTTACCACGCCCTTCTCCTTTCAGGAAGAAGCCCATCGTACACTTTATTGCACTCTCCATTTATTCCATGCAAATGTCCACAAATTATGGATCTAGTGGTGAATGAAGGAGAGAACCTTTATCGACGAGATACCATGATAATTAATAAAATTTAGCCTTTCCTTTCGCTAAATCCAGCGCATATTGCTCTACCTGCTGAAAAAAACCTTCAAATTTAGAAAAATCTAAGATCCAATCGGAGTACTCACATAGTTTGTAGAATTAGAGCATATTCGCACATAATAATATCTAAAATTTCGAAACAGTCATTTTTAGTAATACAATGCCTGTTTATCTCAAAGTTATATTGTTCTTGGGCCATCTGTTTCATGTTTAACAAAAAACAATGAGAAATTTCTTTTAGAACTGAGTATTAATTGGGCATATTACAACAAAAGTACTCTCCAAACGGTCAATTTATTCTGTGGCTGTTGTTTCAATGTCTGCTTTAGAAGGAAAAAGGAGATATTGGAAAGATAAGCAGCTTCTTTGTGGGTTAAAACGTGCGGAGGTAGCGCTTCGGTAAGGCCAGTTGTAGACCATCTAGCTGTAACAATGTGCTCTAGTAAAAGTAGGTGGAAACTAACTGGGGAGTGACTGGCTTCGCGTATACACCAACGGCTCCGTCGATCAACCAAAGACAATGAATTAGGTGCTAGTTTCTTCTGCAGTGGACTTTTTTTGTGAAGGAAGGGTTGACACATTTTGACGGGAAACTTATAGGAAATTTACTTAAATAGAAATAATTTCTAAAATGTCCTTAATTCCAAAGTAAACCCTCTTTGATGAGAGAATTTAAATTGTACAATATCAAAGGATTTCTTACATTTTACTTATTTTTATTGGATGTATTATGATAAAATGATAAATGAAAAACCAAAAAATGTTACATTTTCAACTTCTTTGTAATATTAAATTATGGGTCTCACATTTTATTAAGTCTGGAAAAGAATCTGTTTGTTTATATTGTTTATATTATTACTATTATTATTTTTTAACGTCAAAAGGCTTTAGCTGTTTTACTTAGTATAATAATACTAAATTAATTATATAAATATAGTAATTTAATATTTCTCGGTGTGATTGTTAGAGAAATTTACTGTAATGGTGGACATCACTGTTTGAATAGTCAAAATTACAATTAAAATACTTTCAACTTTCAACTTTTCTTAATTTTTAATTACCCCTTTCTTTAAAGTAAGTATTGCAACCTATATAGATTACACCTTCCAACCTATGCAGAATACAAAAGAATACAAATGTTTCAATCACCATCACAGCGATTCATTACTGACTCCATTCTACACTCCAACCTGACCATACACAATTACCTGAATATAACATTCTTGACCTACATAAACAAAACCAAATGCAGGAAGTCCACAATACCGCAATTTTCCGATCAAACTTAAGCACACTTTCATAGCCACCAATAACACCTCAAGGAGACGGAAAAGGAAGTGGCCCAAGGATAACCAAGAAGAGTAAATTATACTTGACCATTGCAGGAGTGTCATCAAAGAAGTATCATGTCGATCAAGTCTACAGATTCATTAGTTCTCAATGGCATATTTATTTTATTGTGGTTACAGATGTTGTTTACACGTTAAGCAGTTAAGATGGTCCGCCCAAAGCGGAAAATTCCTTTTCCCTGTTGCAGGATGAACCTTATATTTGTTGCATTTTTATAGTAGTAATTTCGTGCACTTTTTGACGATCAACCCTTATACAACTGTCCTACCGGACAGTTTTAATATTTCACCAAGCATATTGGATTTCCTATTTCTCCTTGCTCGTCTGGATATGATTTTTTAGTAATCCATGATTGGCTGTTTGGTGTTTTAAGAAAATCATCTGTATTATCCTGAGATGGCCAATAATTCTTTAAACATAAGACTGTAAAGACCTGCAAAACTAATATGCATTAGGATGAAAAAATAAATGCCAGTTTGCAGTCGTGATACATTTATTCTGCCGAGCTTTCGACCTAGGGACTAGGTCATCTTCAGGGCTAGTTTACAAAGTAATATTTTACATTACAGGGTTGGTGTGTCTTCTGTCTTGTCTGTTCATGGACTGTCAGGACAGTCAGTCACCAAAAATAATGAACAGCAACTAATATGCATTGTGGTACTGGGTTCGATTCCCGATCTTGGATTTTATTTAAAGGTTTGTAAAAGAAATTTACAGTAAAGTACGTTTGCTAGTCGCCTCTGTCCATGTCACCTAATTGGTAGTTGGACGTAAAGCCCGCCTGAAAAAATAGGCGGTTACTTTACTTTGCTTTATAAGACTGTAAAGGCGCCACAAAAGCCGAGCGATTAGATGCAAGGCCCGCATAGCTAAGATATATTGTGGAACTGGGTTCTATTCCTGGTCTAGGGCTAGGATTTTATTTAATGGTTTACAAGACAAAGTTGTAGTAAAGTATGTTTGCTAGCCGTCTCTGTCCGCGACATCTAATCGGTAGTTGGGCGTAAAGCCCGTCTGAAAAAATAGGCATTACTTTACTCTAAACATTTTTTGAGATATTGTGCCTTCGCTTGGCTTTTATGCGCGGACTTTTTAGCGGTGAACAGAAAAATTGACAAGATCCCCAAGTTTTGGTCGTTTTGGATGAGGGCGATGCTTGTAAATCGCCGACAAAAGGAGTATTAGCACAACCTCACTATTCTTTTTTAATTTCAATTTAAAAAATTGTTTTCAATTTCTTTTTTTACTTTCCCTATTAAGGTAAAATTCATGTTTTACTCAGCTAGAATTTCATGAAATAAGGAAGCTGGTGGTATTGAGGACACTCCCTTGGATGGTTGAAGAATCGATAAATAAACAATATTTTGTGTTCGAGTTGTTTTTGATCAAAATGATCGACCAGAGGATGGAAAGCACAACCAAAAAGCCCCAACATCTTTGTAAGCTTTCATGTTTAAATAAATACGTTCTTTTTCTTTTATTTCTGTCTTGGCATTGCAGCGCATGAAGGGCCATAGCCTCCTCAATTAATTAATTTTCCAATTAATAAATACTTTTTCATAATATGATTAACACAAACAAACTGGGACATTGTCATTATTTTTGTAAAAAATAAATTAATATCATTCCAACCTTGGCTACCTTTCAGGTTCCTTGCAGTTGGTGAGCTAGAAAGAATGTCTTGCTCTATTTATACAGAAGAGCGTCTCTTGATGTGGCGCCGTCCTCTTAAAAGAACTTTTTCTTTTCTCATAATTATTCATGATTGAATTAAACACTTTAGAATTGCTATTGAATTAGGGGAGTTAATATTAAAAGGCAAGCAGAGATGCACAGGGAGCAGAATGGGTAAGTTAGTTCCATTAGTCGAACTGATGCGATGATAGATCTCCGGTGAGTGTTGTAGTAGTAGTGAAGCTGCTATTGTAAAGGACAGCCAGAGAGTCGGATAAACAGTGAACTCTAAGAAAAACACACAAAAACCAAAGACAACGCTTAGGATAAACAGAGAGAAAAGGATTCTAAGGAAATCTAATTTCAAAGTAAAACAGAGAAGGACTGACGTCTGGATGGGAAAAGGCAGAGTAAGGATTAGTGAGGACATTTCTCCCGCTCACTCTAGAAAAACAGTCTGTCTGAGACGAGAAGGCTGAATTCTCAAGCAGCCAAACCATCTTTATATATTTTATTTAAACAATGTCTCTTTTGTTAATGAATACTCATTATTTACTCTCTTTCTCTAATTTAAAACATTAACTTAGTTTATCAATGATTGGATTGTAAGTAAAACAAAATCTGTTGAGAACCACACATGGCTTTATCTTGCCGCGGTTAATGTGATTAGACTTTCTGGAACCTGACTCTTTGTGCTAAAAAGTATTTGACTTAAAAATTAAACAAGTTCGCTTTAAAGGATCTAATTTCGAAAAAAAAAAAAAATGCTAAAAATTACACAAATCATTTCAGTGAAAGGCTGTGAAATTTAAATTTCAGTTTAATCTTTATTCATTAATTATTAAACGAAACCCTCTGGTTTGAAATCTTGCCTCTACCTCGCTTCCAGATTGTCCAGCACGTCGACTGATACGCCGTTGACCTCGAGACTATTAACAACTGCAAAGTAATTTCAGCGAAGAGGGTTGCCAATGGGCAGCTTCTTTCCTCTCTAGTTGATGCAGCCAAGAAAACTACTTACACCACATTCACTGATTATATTCTCTGCAGATTATGGATGGCGAATAAGTGAATCAATCAATAAAAAATAATTGATGTCTAAACAGTAAACTGAAATGAAATTTTAGAGGAAACCCTAACATCCCCCTTGACCAAAAACGCCCTTACTCGAATTTTCTCTGGAAAATGTTACAAATAAAAAATTGTAAACTATTTATGCACAATAAGCATTGACAGTGGACAATGTAGAGTCAGTGAAACAGAAAATCGCGAACGGTTCTATTTGATACATACTCGGCATCGCTTGGAACAGGTTTTGGATAAAATTTACTAAACGCAACTTGCAACGCACTTGACTCATCGACCTTTTTTAAATTTTGGAATTTTCTCGAAAGCTTAAACGATTGTATTTAAACTTTTGTAAGCACATTCACGTTAGATCTATTCATAACATCGATTCAAAACATTTCTCTGGGAAAATGTTGTTAAGGCTGCTCTGGGGGAGAGGCGGGTTTCCCTCTTAAAGTGTATTGTCGCTTTTGCCCGCCAGCTTGCTGCGTACTCTTTTTAGCTAATTTAACTGCGAATGGACTAAATTAACAACGAACAAATTTACAAAGGTCAAACAAAGAAATAGCACAATGGTAAAAATAACATAAAACACGCAAAGCTATAGCAATCATGGCGTGAGTATGTTATAGTGTTGCGATTACATTCTTCTTTGAAGCGAACCGGATACCTCGTTTGGTAAGGAATTAGTCTTTTGTAATTTGTTATAATACTAATAATATAAGTTATTTAGTTTTTGTCTTATTTGAGATAGGATTTTGATTTAGTAAAGCAACATGAAGCCAGGAAAGTACTGCTCCTGTCACCGGATGTCTCTCGGGAAACTTATTATCGAGCTAGTCAACTCGATATTACACAAAACATGGTTGCAATCAAAAAATTAGGGAATAACAGCATTACTGTTGAATATAAAATAATAATCTAGCGATGTAAAAGAACAGACAAATTCAAAGCGTACATGCCTCACTATTTGTTTTAAAGATGGGATGCAATTAGGGGTGCAGACTACAGACCTGTCCGAGAATGAGAACAATCACGTTATGACTTTCCCACAGAAGGCGTCACAAAGATACTACAGGTCTGGCGCTGGAAGAAAGAAAAATATACCAAAAGGATGCAGTGCATGAATAGACAATTTGTTTGAGCCCCTTACGTGCGTTATGAAGTCCATCAATACACACAAAATGTTGTCCTGAGTAGAATGTGCTAACGATATGGTCATTTTCAGGACGAGAGAGTGGCAAGGGGCGATAAATGAGGTGGCTCGCATGAGATTAGCGTCCGTCAAAGCACACAACCTAAATTAATTACATTGTGGAAAAAAAATTTCATAACGCTACAAACCGCGCGCTCTGTCCACAGTGGGAAAAAGAGGTCACTACAAAATAAATTTCGGCGCTAATTACGTATCTTACACGAATCGAAACAGTTTTGTTAGTTCTTATGCTTTTGAGTTGATCTTTGAAGCTACAGGCGCCTTTTCCAGGATATTCTCACGATAACGTCAGCCCCGAAAGCCAAACAGATCTATACTATTATGGTTGGTAGATTCAGTTTTAGATAAGTTCTTCAAGCAGATGGAACAAAACTGAAAATATTAAATTGTGAGTGCGTTGGATTGTGATTAAAAGAATTTTTTTACACGCTGAAAAAATAGACGTTACTGCATAAAAGAAAAGTGGCCGGAATAAACAGAACAGTAACAACAATTAGCAAAAAACCATACTTATGAAACACTGTATTTTCTTTCTTCCAGCTTAGAAGCAATTATAATCACATTTGTCTGAGTTTTGTTTGGAAGAACATCAGTTTTGGATACGAGGAAATGTGACAATGTTGAAACACGAGTCTATCCTCAACTTTGTTCCAGTATCTTACATAAGAACTATATTTAAATAGATTTTTTAGATTTTAGATTTTGAAAAGGCGGGACGGGACGCATGCCCCATGGCACCGCAGCAATAAGAGGCTTATTGTGCCTTCCCCTTTAAGTCTAGTAGATAAAACCTCCCCTTCTAAAAAGGTTGAGGACTTTCCCTACCAGTTCCTTCTGCGCTACTATCTCCTTTTGCCTCAAAGTTCCGAAGATATCGTAGCGCAGTCTCTCGATTGCAACGCAATCGAATAACAGGTGAGGGGCCGTTTTCTCCTCTTCCTGGCACAGGTGCACTACGGTTCCGAGCTAATAAGCCCTTTCTGAACCTGCCGTGCCCTGTGAACATCCTGTAATCAGAGTAATCTGATTTCTGCCCAAGCCCAGAGTCTCTTTGGTTCTTTGTTTGCACAGCATGGGCATGACACTCTTGCCGTGTTTTACCCCAGGAAGCATCACCCAGTTCTTTTCATGTTCTCTCCAGATCCAATCTCTGAAGATCCTCACGAACTGAACGCTTGGTGATCCCCAGGGCTGGTTCTGGGCCAATGAATGGAGTACCAGCTCCATTCCTAGCCAGTTGATCTGCTAATTCATTCCCCTTAATCCCCACATGACCCGGCACCAATTCTAGCCGAACTTTATTGTGTGGAGCCAAGTTGTTCTAAGGCATTTTTACATTCCCAAACCAGAAAAGAGGTCGTTCTGATTGAATTAAGGGCCTTCAGTGCAGATTGACTGACCGCAAAAATGCAAATCTCCCTATTTCTAAGATTTATATTTTAATAAGTAACTGTTTACATATACCTGATGAGGATGTATACAATGAACTTCTCACATATTTTTACTCAAAGTTAGTATAATTAGAAATGGGAATCATCATTAGTGAACATCATGATGAGTTTTAGAACAAGTGATTGTTATGTTGGAAATGAGAGGTTATATTGTTCTTTTTATAACTCACCATAAATCATAACTCCTTTACACAGAGCGATAGAAGCATTTTAAGCGCAAGTCCTACAAAAACCTGATAACGAATATTTAAAGACTGATGAAAATCCGAAATCGATTAGAATCAAAGAGCACCCTTAAAAAATTATTTATATATGTATTAATTAATACGTGTACGTATTTATGAAATAATTTATAAATATGTGACATTCCTCTAATTCATGTGTTTAAACAACTACTATATAATAAATATAGTGCCCTTGAGATTATAGAGGAATATGATGTTTAAACATTTTAGTAATAAACACTAACCTGTGATAATAATTAATCAATAAAATGAAATGAATGAGGATTTAATTTTATAAATGTCCATTTATGATTGATGTGCTTAACAATCACCTTGTTTCACCAATCAACCATCAATTAAATCCATGTTTTGCCTCTTGTAAGCCAACTGTAGGGTATGACACTCAACAAGCAGAGCACTGTTATATAGGTAGTCAATGCCACGTATAATATATGATAATACACGCGTATTGCTAACAACATAGTGCCACTGCAGCCTGTTATTCGACGTTGCTATAGTTACAGTCGCCCAGTTTGGCCCTGATAACATTCTGCTTAATACAAGGCCCGCTAAACCAATCACACTATGAATGCAAATGCTAAGTAATCAATGTAAACGGAAAAATAATTAATTACAGAATTGTCGTGAAATTTATTTTTAGTAATTATTATATAGACAAATTCTAAATTAATAAATGAATACAAGTGGAAAAGGTCGTTTAGCTGACCTGATTAGAGTAAATCCAGTTTGGACAATCTAAAATGGGATGAACTTCTACTCACCCCAAAACGTGTAGCCGCGAAAATAGGAGAGTAATCAACAGTTGGACAAACATGTGAGGCCCCAAAAAAAGAGAGAAATGAGCAGTGGAAACAACAAATTACGGAGCTTTTAATTGAACCTACACATGATCAGCGAATAGAATTTGAATTTTTGGTATTTGACCGACATCAATATTTGCATTTTAATCCAAGTTGTAGGTATGACTGGAAATTTCATTCTGGACTTTCGCAAAATTAAGAGAGAAAATTGCTAAATCATAACTGTTGTGTTTCTGAAAATAAATTGTTTACTGGATTTATAAATTTAACACATCTGAAAATGCTTTGTATATTTTTATTTTAATATTTTAATTGGCACACCTCAAAAGGGCAACCTTAAAAAATTTTAATATTTTAATTGGCACACCTCAAAAGGGCAACCTTAAAAAATTTTAATATTTTAATTGGCACACCTCAAAAGGGCAACCTTAAAAAATTATTTATATATTTATTAATTAATACGTGTACGTATTTATGAAATAATTTATAAATATGTGACATTCCTCTAATTCATGTGTTTAAACAACTACTATATAATAAATATAGTGCCCTTGAGATTATAGAGGAATATGATGTTTAAACATTTTAGTAATAAACACTAACCTGTGATAATAATTAATCAATAAAATGAAATGAATGAGGATTTAATTTTATAAATGTCCATTTATGATTGTTTCACCAATCAACCATCAATTAAATCCATATTTTGCCCCTTGTAAGCCAACTGAGCTCCAACTGAATTTCAAGAGCAAATAACCTTTGGCTAAGAGAGAAACAAGTTGAATCTACATGATATACGAGGGTCGTTTGAAAAGTCCGTGCAAAAATAAAAACTACTTAATTTTTGGGGGTAAACCTTTTTTATTTTTTAACATAGTTTCCTTTTAGGCTTATACACTTCGTCCAACGCTGCTCTAGTTTGTTGATCCCTTCCGAATAATAGGATTTGTACAAGTCTGAAAAATAGCCATTCGTTTCTGCAATCACCTCCTCGTTTGAATAAAATCTTTTTCCCGCCAGCCATTTCTTCATATTGGGGAACAAATAGTAGTCCGAGGGAGCCAAGTCTGGAGAATAGGGGGGATGTGAAACGAGTTGGAACCCTATTTCCATTAATTTTGCGACCACAACTGCTGAGGTGTGAGCTGGTGCGTTGTCGTGATGGAAAAGGACTTTTTTGTGGGCCAATCGTGGGCGTTTTTCTTGCAGCTCGGTTTTCAAACGGTCCAATAACGATGAATAAAATGCACCTGTATTAGTTTTACCCTTTTCCAGATAGTCGATGAGGATTATTCCTTGCGAATCCCAAAAGACAGTCGCCATAATCTTTCCGGCCGAAGGAACGGTCTTCGCCTTTTTTGGCGCAGATTCCCCCTTGGTAACCCATTGTTTAGATTGTTTTTTGGTCTCAGGAGTATCCTGTTTCAACCACAGTGACGAAACGACGCTTAAAGTCCTGCGGATTCTTCTGGAACAGCTGCAAACCGTCCTTGCAACACTTCACACAATTTCGTTTTTGGTCAAGCGTGAGCAATCGCGGCACTCATCTTGCGGATAGCTTTGTCATGTCCAAATGTTGATGCAAAATATTATGTACCCGTTCATTCGAGATGCCCACAGCACTAGCAATCTCACGCACCTTCACTCTTCTGTCATCCATCACCATATCATGGATTTTATCAATGATTTCTGGAATAGTAACCTCAACAGGGCGTCCAGAACGTTCAGCGTCACTTGTGCCCATATGGCCACTCCGAAAATTTTGAAACCACTTATAAACTGTTCTAATCGAAGGTGCAGAGTCACCATAATGCTTATCAAGCTTCTCTTTAGTCTCCTGAGGCGTTTTGCCTTTCATAAAGTAGTGTTTAATCAACACACGAAATTCTTTTTCGTCCATTTTTTGAAAATCACTCGACTTCCTCGATTCAAACGAATGCCAAACACAAAGAAATAGACCGACCTGGCTGAAACTTGGTGTGTTCTTCCAAGAGATGCTACTAACTAAACATAACCTCGATACGCGCCAGTGGTGCTATCTCTCTGACTTTGCACGGACTTTTCAAACGACCCACGTACTATAGGGAAGCACATCGATAATTTACTTATAATTATTTTAATTTATATTACTGATAAGAGGCATGCCTAAGGGTTTGGATAATCTCGAAATGAGGAAAATATAAGGGATGGCAACTATGTATCCACCCTCCCCCTCGTCAACTGAGTCGATGATTTAAGAGGGGATGTATGGAGGCATTATTCGTAACCTGGAGCTCCACTAACCTTGCTGGTCAAGGTTCAGCGATGGATGCGCATGGGTGACAAGAACAACTGCCATCCCAAGTAGTGGAGAAATATGTTTGAGAAGAACAGATATTAGAGGCGCTAATAACCTCAGCTGTTGATGCGCCGAAAAAAAAGAAAAAAAAAAGTATGTTGGTACGTGAGTTTCCTTGATTCTTAATATTTTGATATCTGATAATTTTGTAAGTTAAAACATAATAGAAATTGTTAACTACCTAAATCAGGGGTCGGCAACCTATTTTGAGAGCCATTCCTCCTTAAATAATTTTAATAAATCTTACCAAGAGCCGCAAGGATGATAGAGTAAACAAACTCTGTAGATCATTTGTATTCACAAATTATTATTTTATGATATTCAATAACATTTAAATGTTTTATATATTTATTTTCACATAATGCAAAGTAAATAAACAAATAAATAATAAATAAACCTGTTAAAATGAAAAGGCGGCATTCTTATTCAATTACGTACTTTATTTTAATATAATTCTATTCAATTTCTAACCTATCACATTTAAATTTCTTATTGAAAAAATGTCTTTACTTTAATAAATGAACATTTTCATTTGTTTCAATAAAATGAAAGCATACAATATATTTTGGACAGACTGAAGAGCCACACAATTTGGATAAAAGAGCCGCATTTGCCGACCTCTCACCTAAGTAAATGTCCTAAGATCAAATTACGTATTTACTAACACTTTATTAGGTTTATCAAAATAAAACCTTCCAATACTCGCTGGAGTTCCTTAAGGAAGCATTCTAGCCCCCTTACTTTATATTCTCTATACTGCCGACTTACCAACTCACCCGACTACAATTACTTTCACATTCGCCGACGACACTGCAATTCTTTCTCCTCACCTAGATCCTGTAATAGCAAGCCGTGCACTCCAATAACACCTAAATCTTCTCGAGCCTTGGCTGCAAAAGTGGAGATCAAAGTGAACGAATTGAAATCTAAATACATAGTATTCACTCTAAATAAGAAAACTCTCCCTCCTCTCTCCTTCCACAATACTTCTATACCAATTACTAACCAAGTACGATGTCTCGGACTACATCTTGACAAACGACTGACGTGGAACCCACACACGAGACTCAAACGAATTGACCTCAATCTGAGGTACAAAATGTTGAAAAGGCTACTCGACAAACGATCAAAACCGACCCTGACGAACAAACGATCACTATATACCGCTCTACTTGCCCCAATATGGACCTACGGAATACAGATCTACGGAAACGCCAAAAAATCGAACATCAACCGACTTCAGACCTTACAATCAAAAATTCAAGAACAATAGTTATCGCAATCATACTATACACTCTGATCTAAATATTCCTCTCGTCTCTGAAATAGCACAATCTCGCTACACAAAACTCCACTCAAATCTACACAATCACTACAACCCTCTTATCCACAACATGTCTACAACAACACTTCCTTCAAATCCTCAGCGCAGACTAAAGCGACGGTGGCCACGCGACCATCTCGATACAACGCCGACCTCCTAGTATGGTTGCTGTGTAAGCTCGCCAACGTGGCGAACTAACGGCTTCCATCACTGGATGGTCGTCGTTCACTCCACTCATTTCCTTACTCTCATCCCTTTTGCTTGTTATATCTATTATAGTTGCAAAATAAATAAACAAATAAGAAAAAAAAAAAATAAGAATATGTATTTATTATTTCCAACATAAATCATGTATTTAAAGAAGATAAATAATTATGGAGAAGAGAGAAGCAAAAGAATGAACTTTAAACAGTTTTATTTATTCTACATCCAGGAGAGAATTGTTTACGTCAGATCCTAAAACAAGATTTGATCTCTTTATTTCTTGATTGTTGTTTTCTTTAAATGAAAGTAATTTTCTGTACTCAAAGCAAAGAGTTTGCCCAAGTGGCTATTCATAAATTTAAATAGTTTAAAGCTGCATTATTAGAAGAACGTTCCCTCTTTCTTTTTAAAGGCAAAAAACTGCCCCAATTATCTTCCTCTAAATTTAGAAATAATTTATTATTAGTAGTACTTACCACAATGTTGGCTCTCTTCGCTTTCTTCCTCGGCAGAGAAGAAGGGTTGTAGGGTTGCAGAGATAGACTAGTTTGTGTTCCGGTCGAGATGTCCTGTTCCGTGTCTTGTCCACTGCCCGTCCAAACCAAAGAAGGATAGGGTAGTGTGTGTTGGAGTAGTTTTAGGACTGGGATCGGGAAAGGAAGAAGGAGTGGAATTATTGGGTGCTGGTGTAGTATGGGTTGTAGGTAGAGAAAAATTGGCGCGCAGAGATATTTAAATGATTATCCATACTGACCAATAGAGATTCATCCAAGCACGTGGTCCCGCTTCCTCGGGCGCTCAAATGGACCCGGTTACCGTCCGGGTAGACCATCACACTTCAACCCAGTGCCTGAAGCGGTATCCCCTTGCAGATTCCTTGAAGTAGGGCTTTCTTTCAGGTAGAGCTCTCGGGTGAGGCCAAAGACATGAGTGTTGGGATACGATCCCTCTCAGGTGGTCGAGGTCTCCCTCAATGCCCAGAATTCTCTTTTTCATCCTAGCCCCAAAGCCTCGCCAAGGCAAGCGAAGGAGATATATTTATACTCCATCTCTTGACAAGTGCGTGCCCATGTTCGAGTAGTGTGTGTGATCGTCTGTAAAGTGTGAATGTTAAGGTATAAGTGGTGGGGAGCTCGAGTTTACCTGTGGGTTCGCTAACCCCAAGTAGCTGCACCCATCAACTACCTCTGTAGGCTCTAATCACTATTGTTTTCCAAACCATTGTTAATTTTGTACACTTTGTGTCTTTCACATCTTTTGCAGAAAATTCCTTTTAAAAGTATTCATTATTTTTGCGTTATTTATAAAGCTGTGGGTAATAGCTTGTGCGATAAAAATGTAGCGCCTTCTAGTTAACATGGCTATTCCTTTAAAAAGAGATTTAATTATGTAAAGAAATATGTTCAAGAAATTCAAGTGTTATAAAGCATTTTCGTTCACGCACATCTGAGAAACCTCAGATACTACAGTAATCATAGACAATGACAGGGAAAGCTCTTAGGAGGTTATCCAGAAGATATTGCAGGTTACGTTTTTAAACTGGAAAACCTAATAAGCCGAAGGTAGTCAAAACTTTTAGCTAAGTAGTTACAAAATAAATTATGTATGAGGTCCTCCCGAACGAGGGATTGTTCCGGAGAACAGGTAGTCTCCTCGTTTTTGTTTACTGCCGGCGATTAGGAGCAGGAGTCACTGTCCTACTTTCTTTCACACTGATAATTTGAATCAATTATGCTCGAATCATAAGAAGAATTTAAAAGTTCAGTGATTTATTAGTTATTCAGTGGCAATCTCATTTAAACCTCCGTGATTGAGCTAATTATCAGATTTAATGCATACATTTTCTCCTTTATTATTAGTAGTAATTTTAATGATTGCTAATAAAAAAAAAGTGGGTACACATACGAAAAGTACATAGGTGCGTGCCCTAAAGGGAGGGGCGATGTGGTCCCTTGTTCCCCTTGGCTTTTAAACCAATTAAAACTACAAAAAACTAGCTTTTAATTTTTAGTAAATTTAAAAATGTTTCAAGAAAACCTGGATTAGGTTTTTTCTAATTATAAAACGATTTAGTTTAACATTTTCAATTTTTAACTTTTATCAGTGATACCAACTTAATTGAGATTTTTTTTTTAAATTTGTTTTCCTTTTAGAAAAAAGTTTAAAAATCTAGTGGCATCAAGTTTATCTCCTTTAAAACTAGGAGAAAGATCGGAAAGGCAGGTGGCATACGGAAAATGCCATACCTTAAGGAAAAGAAAAATAATAATAAGTATTTGTTTACATCAAGGGTTCAAATCGAGCAGCTGTCCTTTTGGTTTTCTCTTCCTAGGAGCTCCTTAAATTCTGTAATGAGAAAATACGGTGAAGAGGCCGGCAGTGGACTAGAAAACGCTCCGGGCGCCTACAAACTCAGATGCTGACGCGCCTTTAAAAATAAACCCTTTGTTAATTTATACATGCAATACAATCGTTTATTTCTAAGAAATTAGTTCTTTTACGTAATTGAGCAAACGTTTACAACATTGCTCTATATGGTACAACCATTGGAAAATGTAATATATATGCAAATCCAAAACCAACAGATCCAAACAAACATAATTACTCAAGAGTGATGTAATGTTTGCATTTTCGCATACAGTTCGCGTATTTCTCCTCCAGATATATATACCAACTACAAACCAATTACATTGTTTAAATATAGTATGAACAATTTGGAACTATGAAATCAATAAAATGTATAATCACATCCAAACTCCAGACATTACACATTTATCCAATAGATATTGTTATAAAATTAATAGAAATTTTTCAAAACAGGACTTGATTGATTACTGTACAAATACAGCAGAAAGAATTTTCACGATCTACCCACATAATTTTTAATTTTAAGGGAAAAGAAAGAGGACGAACTTAAGACACTTAAAGAAAAAGGAGTCGACACTAAGAGGGTGTTCAACCTATACAAGGAAAATAAGAATGTCCTTCGGACTGCACAGCATTGGTTAAGAGTTTTCCAAACCAATATCAGTATCCATCCAGAGGATGTAGTCTGAGCGCTTTGCGATTTGTGATTCTGATGGACAAGATTAGTTATGGCCTAATCTCGGCATTTTGAGCTTTACCGTACGATTGTTTGCTTTCAAGTGCTGTAACAGTTGTTAGGGAGTAAATTCAATTTCTTTCTTTGGAGAATCAGCAATAATCAATAAGGCTTCGGCATTCTTTTCTTTATTTATATCCAGTGTACTTAAACTGAACATTTAGTACACTAATGCCGACGAAGATAAATTAATGCCAGAAGCATGAGCTCATTGAAAAATTCACCCAGATCTAAATTAATTTCATGATTTATATTTATTTGAATTTTTAATACTTATTAGCAAAGCACACCTTTTTATTTAAGCTGTTTAATCCAAACAGATGTTCTGGAGGCTATAGCCTCTATTACTATAAACTTCTCAACACATTGCATTGATCGAGAAGGAATCGCTTTAAATCCATAGCGATCTAAAAGATCTATTTTCTATTCCTTAAATTTCATTGATGTATGCATGACGTTTTTAAAAAAATCCAGCGTATCAATGTCAAAAAGTTACATGCCTCTGGGTTTGCTGACCCCAGGTACACCCAGGATATCTGGATAAATGGCTAATTCACTACGTGGTCAGTTCTTATTTATCAGCTTAAAGTCCAGGAAAATGCTAAAAATAGTGAATTACTTTTATATATTTTAAAACAGAATTTAAAGAATTAATTGACTCTTTAGTGAAATTTATGAAAGTTTGGCCAATAAAAAGAGCAGTAAAGAAGTGTGTCTATATAACTAGATAGTAAATGTGTGCAAAGTGTATGTAAGTAGGGTACATTTACCTATGAAACGTTTTCGCCAGTCTACTGCAATTGAATAAATAAGTTAAAGGGAAAGAAAGATACCATTTTAGATCTGTTGCGGGGGACAGTCACCTTCACCCGGCCATCTTATCCATATCCGTGCTCTTCCTCTTCCTGCTACATCCACTACTTTTTATTACCTGAATTGGATTACGCAGTAGTAAGCTAGAAAAGTTTACTTTTTTTTTTATTAAGTAGACTTTTTTTTTTATTCTTAACATCTTTCGTAGTGCGCTAATATCCAATAAAACTATCTCTTTCATTTCTGGACATTTAAATTTACCTACCTTCTAATAAACAGTAAAATTTAAGGGATATAGATTTTCCATTAAACCCATTAATACGAGGTGTGTTCAAAAAATAAGGTGAATTTTCATTTTTCTCAAAAAATATTTATTTATTCATCGATTTTTATTTGGTCACCTTCAAAGTAGTCCCCCTCAGATATAATACATTTGTGCCAGCGTTTTTTCCAATCCTCGAAACAGTTCTGATATGCACTTTTTGGTATGTCCTTGAGCTCTCTCAGCGATTCGGTTTTTTGTCTCCTCAATCGTCGCAAAACGCCGTCCTTTCATGGGTCTCTTCAATCTTGGGAACAAGAAAAAGTCACAGGGCGCCAAATCTGGTGAATACGGTGGCTGAGGCATGATAATGTCATTCAACAATTCCTGAGCGATGCTCATGCGACGGTTTTTTTTTTTTTTTATCAAAATTCAGCAATTTTGGAACGAACTTCGCTGCCACACGCTTCATGCCCAAAATTTCAGAAAAAATTGCATGACATGTGCCAACCGATATGCCGACATCCTCAGCAACTTCTCTGATTCGACGAGTCTTCACAACAATTTTCTTTACTTTCTTAACATTTTCATCGGTTGTTGATGTACTGGGGCGTCCAGGGCGAGCGTCGTCATTCGCATCTTCTCGACCTTCTGTGAAAAGCTTGTAACACTTGTAAACCTTTTTTAGACCCAGAGTACTCTCACCGTACGCCACTGTCAACATTTCAAGTGTTTTTGAGCACTTAATTCCATTTTTTACACAAAATTTGATGCAAATTCGTTGATCCATTTTTGTCGACAGAAGAAAATCGCCGAACTCGCAAAACACTTGCCTTATTTATGCCTCTCACAAACAAACTAAACATGCTATATAGCTATAACTTTGAAAATATGTTCGAGACAAGTGTACCAACATAAAAAAAAAAAAACATTCGTAATTCGAATGTACGTAGCCCGCGAAATTTGAAAATTCACCTTATTTATTGAACACACCTCGTATATTTACGTACAGTCACTAAATAATCATTACGCTAAAAAAAAGAAAAAGTAATGCCTATTATTTTTATTTTTCAGAGGGGAATCGGATTTTCTAGTGAAAACACAAATTTCAAATCTGATTCCAGTACCTTCGCTTACTAAAGCAGAAAGTGAGAGGGTATATAAGTACCGGGTTAGCAAAACTTCTTAAGTAAAAGATTAAGTAAATAACGTAATTATGTTTAAAAATTTCAGATATTTCACGATACTTTACATTAACTAATTTTTTATTCTTATTTTTGTCTATCATTAATAAAATATTGTTAATTAAAAATGACAAGAAATTAAGATAACATTCCAATAACTTTGTCAAATAAAACATAAAACAATAAAACAAAGAATGACATAATTAATAAATTACAACTTAATTGTAAATTGAATATATTATTCAATCACAAAACTCAATTAATGTTTACTACTGGAATGTAACGAGATTGAATTAAAAAGAGAAAATAATTAATTATATAATTATATTAAAAGCGGATTGCAGTTTCATCATGGTTGGTCGTTGCCTAAAGGGCATTGCTTTCTTCTTTTACTTTTAATTGCAGTTTTAATTGATGTAAAGACTACTTGTACAATTATTTTGAAATTAATTTATAAATTTCCACCAGATATTCAAGCTTGGAACTGTGGCATGACCAAATGAATCGTTTCTTTTTAAAAATAAATATTTTAAATACATATACAATTATTTTAAGAAATAAACTAGAAGTAACCAACATCCAAAATTACCAGTGGCATGCTATGAATTTATTTTGAGACAAAAATTATTTGCGGTTTTGTAGCCAAATTGATTTCACATGTTGATGACGAGAAACAGCCTGGGCCCCTTTTTTAAAATATTTTTTTTTTAATCAACTGCGTTGATTATTTACATCTGCATGTTAACATGCACAATAGGTAGATGTAATGAATGAATGGAACATAACAGGAGAAGCTTTGTGGAGGTCATCTAACAATGGTCACCATTAGTCTTCCAGTTGGTCGCGAGGATTGACAGAAATGTACTTTTGAATAGAATTACGAGAGAATTAGGGTTGAGAACATTTTTTGGTGGGATTTGTAGCAGAAATATTTAGAAAAGTCAGGTATGAATGGAATGATGAGTTGTTTACAAATAGTTTGGTTGCTGGCATATAAAGGTGCGTACGCCATTCGACATAGATGTCGCCTGTCACGTTTTTAATCTATTTATGATGGATTTTTTTTAGTTGTAGTCCATAAGGAAATATCGGAGCATGAAGGACGTGCTACAAAAAATTTTTATTTGAAATGTCATTTTAGAGCGTTTGTCAATTATTTCCTCGATTAGTTGTACACAAGCTACGTTCTTGTCGACAAAACCTGGATACGGTGAATGGAAACTCAACTTTACACACTTGTGGAACAATCTACAGTTTTCGCCGAATACGTGGAATAAACTGTAGTTTTTTTCGATTCTGGAAGATTGGTCAGGAAATTTTTAAAGGCCAGAAAACCTTTCCGTCACTAAGCTGGGTTTGCGATTGCGTATTCAATACTATCTTCGAGTTAGCAAGAAAATATAAATAATAATAAATGCACAACTAGAGATTGTAGAATTTGTAGAAAAATGCCTGCAAAAAAGAGGATTTATGAAATTAATGGTGGAAATACGTAACGATCCAAGTGTGCGAGTGAAGTGTATACGAGGGTCGTTTGAAAAGTCCGTGCAAAAATAAAAACTACTTAATTTTTTGGGGTAAACCTTTTTCATTTTTCAACATAGTCTCCTTTTAGGCTTATACACTTCGTCCAACGCTGCTCTAGTTTGTTGATCCCTTCCGAATAATAGGATTTGTCCAAGTCTGAAAAATAGCCATTCGTTTCTGCAATCACCTCCTCGTTTGAATAAAATCTTTTTCCCGCCAGCCATTTCTTCATATTGGGGAACAAATAGTAGTCCGAGGGAGCCAAGTCTGGAGAATAGGGGGGATGTGAAACGAGTTGGAACCCTATTTCCATTAATTTTGCGACCACAACTGCTGAAGTGTGAGCTGGTGCGTTGTCATGATGGAAAAGGACTTTATTGTGGGCCAATCGTGGGCGTTTTTCTTGCAGCTCGGTTTTCAAACGGTCCAATAACGATGAATAATATGCACCTGTAATAGTTTTACCCTTTTCCAGATAGTCGATGAGGATTATTCCTTGCGAATCCCAAAAAAAAGTCGCCATAATCTTTCCGGCCGAAGGAACGGTCTTCGCCTTTTTTGGCGCAGATTCCCCCTTGGTAACCCATTGTTTAGATTGTTCTTTGGTCTCAGGAGTGTAGTGATGTATCCATGTTTCATCCACAGTGACGAAACGACGCTTAAAGTCCTGCGGATTCTTCTGGAACAGCTGCAAACCGTCCTTGCAACACTTCACACGATTTCGTTTTTGGTCAAGCGTGAGCAATCGCGGCACCCATCTTGCGGATAGCTTTGTCATGTCCAAATGTTGATGCAAAATATTATGTACCCGTTCATTCGAGATGCCCGCAGCATTAGCAATCTCACGCACCTTCACTCTTCTGTCATCCATCACCATATCATGGATTTTATCAATGATTTCTGGAGTAGTAACCTCAACAGGGCGTCCAGAACGTTCAGCGTCACTTGTGCCCATATGGCCACTCCGAAAATTTTGAAACCACTTATAAACTGTTCTAATCGAAGGTGCAGAGTCACCATAATGTTTATCAAGCTTCTCTTTAGTCTCCTGAGGCGTTTTGCCTTTCATAAAGTAGTGTTTAATCAACACACGAAATTCTTTTTCGTCCATTTCTTGAAAATCACTCGACTTCCTCGATTCAAACGAATGCCAAACACAAAGAAATAGACCGATCTGGCTGAAACTTGGTGTGTGTTCTTCCAAGAGATGCTACTAACTAAACATAACCTCGATACGCGCCAGTGGTGCTATCTCTCTGACTTTGCACGGACTTTTCAAACGACCCTCGTAGATTCTCTGTTTTAAGACTTTTTGTATCGTTCAAACCCTCTAGAATCAGAACACCACCGTAAGTAACTAAGTAATATAATACAATATTACTAAAATAATACATTTGCACGCAGGATGAACGTTACGGAATGTCTAATGAAATTAATTACAGTAGTAAGTAAAATCTGTGCAAACAAGAATCAGCCGAGAGTTATACCGTCCTATATTGTAACCCATAATCCCCTATAATCCTAGATTTAAGTCACCGCGGGATACCAAGTAACGAGGGTGATGACAAATGGTAGAGTTAGTAAGAGATATGGATAAAATCCTAATCACTTCTAACCCACAATACAATGTAGGGAGATCAACTCTGTCGCTGGTTCGCGCTAAATTAATGTTACGCTTTCCATCCAATCGTCTCTGTATTTTTCACTATTCTAGCCTGCACCATTTTCTTACCCATTATCTAGTATCAGGTTTTCATCAATGGCGATTTCAAAACCTTGGCTTATTTTTTATTGTTATTTATTTATATGTGTGAAGCTGATTGTTTACTTAATTTATTTATTCATTTTAATTAAATTAATTTTCTTCGTCAGCATTTTGGGGTGGAAGTTTATTTTGACTTTCTGTGAAGAGTTTTTTGGTAGTACATTTTATTTCTCTTACTATAGCAGTAAGAAAAACATTGGGTTTATTGAGAATTTCGATGTTTTGTTTGTATAGAAAATATCTGTCTTGGGATTGAAAATGGAATCACAGCTTAGGATAAGAAACCTATACACCGAACACTAAGTAAAATTGACACCATTCCAACACTATGTTAGGAATCAAGCTGAAGAAATAAATTGAAAATGATTCACTTTCTAGTGGTGTGTATTTTAAATTAGATTGCATGTTCAATGTATGCAAATTAATTAAATGTGTAAAAAAAATTCATACGTTATTTAGTACTTAAACTGAGGGGAAAATTATTTTCCCAACCGGGACTTGGGGCCCAGCAGATGTTAGCTTAAGGAGTTGCCATTCCAAATGGGTTTTGTGCAATTTAGTGCCGGAGACTTATTATAGGGCACTAATATAATTATAATAATTTTTACAAACAATACAGTCGAATCGGCTCCCACGATCAAGAATCTGGGATTCACCCTGGACAGATCTCTTACATTCACTTCCCATATTGACGCGATAGTACAAAATTGTAACGATCCAATAGTTCATTTCCAATCTCATCCAACAAAAACTCGTCAATAAAAGATTGCTATTCAAGTTCGTGGGTAGACCTGTATGGACTTATGCAGCTCCATGTTGGAATGTAACCTGCGCGACTGACTTAAAGTAATTGCAATGGATGGAAAACAAGTTCTTAATGCTTACCATAGTTGCTCCAAAATGGACACCTATTGCAAACGTATTAAATTACAGGCGTGCAATGTGTGAGAGACATGTTGAAGGAAGTTTGTCAATTTCTTTCAAAATGCTGCACGGCATAATAATATATAGCTAATTGTGTTATTTATGTAAATGACGATTGACGAAATGATGATTCTAAATGTAAATGTAAATTAATTGGGTGCAACTGATTGGGACCATCGTACTGGGATGATAAGTGATGTTAAGTTTGCTGTAGTCTTCAAGAGAGAACACAGAAGCGGGAATTGACCTTAGATGTTGCTGCTCTTAAATTACATACATGATGTTGACAAAAGGGTGGCCGCCCACTATTCATTTAGCGGTTCAACAACTTATTACAACATATTCCTGGAAATGTATATTTTTTAATACTCATTTTTCAGGATTCTCTCCCATTTAGAGAAGAGTTCAATGTTTGGAACTATTGCCTGCTGCAGCCATTTCAGATCTCTGCGAGGATTTCTTTGCAATGTAGTTTCTTAATTGATAATTAAAAGAACATTAAAATTTTAATTAAAGAAAATTGTTAATTTCTAAGAAAAACTACTTTATAAGATGAGTAAGGAAGAGAGGGGCACATTTGAACCGAATTTACATTTTCCGTTACAGAGTGCACAGAATCGTATTATTGTACCTTTTTATTTTGTTTTCTACAACTTTCAAGTCTTCTTAACAGATCTATATCAATAAACAGTTGGTTCTTTACATACATATCTATATTTTTTTTAATTTAAAATTTTTGTGTCAAATGTTAATATCTGCCCCACTGGTGGGGTAGCTTTGAACACAATATAAAATAGAAAGAAATGATATTACTTTACTCTGAATCTACCTTCTATCAGTTATTTCTCTCACTACTACACAACTTTCTCTTTTAAACCACTGAAATCTAGTTCAAAAATCAAGAATGACTCAGTTCGGGATGTTGTACCCGAAGTGATGGGTTTAGGAAGTTTTAACAAAATATTCGGTTTGTTGCGCTTCTTAATGTAGGTTCGGACTACTTTCTCCTTCTCTGCGATTAAACAAAAAAAAAAAGTCACAAACTTGCAGGTGTCGGAAGGGCACATTTTAACTGTGATGTTGAAATGTGCCCCCTCTCCTTCCATAAAATAAAATCTAATATCCAACACTTTTTGCAAGCAAATAGACATTTGTAAATACTAGATTTAAAAATACGAATTCCAAATGGTAATAAGTAAAGTAAAGTAATCGCCTAGTTTTTCAGGCAGGCTTTACGTCCAACTACCAATTAGGTGTCGTGGACGGAGGCGACTAGCAAACATACTTTACTGTGAATTTCTTTTATTAACCATTAAATAAAATCCAAGGCCTAAGACCGGGGAATCGAACCCAGTACCACAATACACATTAGCTTTGCAGGTCTCGCCTCTAACTGCTCGGCTACCGTGGCGCCCCCCTTTTTTTTAGCTTCTCGGCCTTTTGGCTAAGATCAAAGTGTAGTATCTGTTCTTATCATCTTAATCCAAAAGTTAATAATAATAATAATAATAATAATAAATAAAGCCTTTATTAATTCCTTCAAAAAAACACAAAATCAAATATAAAATACAAATAAAATTCATAAAATTCAGATAAAATTTCTATTTAAAACTGTTTTGGAAACTAGGCCCAATGTTAGGCAAAGGCCTCTCCCAGGTGCGCCCATTTCTCCCTATCCTCAGCTATCCTCATCCAGTTCTCACCTGAAACCTTTACAACGTCTTCTTTCCATCTCATCTTTTGTCGTCCTACTTTTCTTACTCCCCATCTTGGAACCCACTTTGTTAAGGTTTTTGTCCATCTTCCATCTTCCATCTTTTAGTCTTGCAATGTGACCCGTCCATTTCCATTTTAATTCTTTAATTATCTTCATTACATCAACTAATCTTGTTGTGCCTCTTATTATTTTATTCTTTATTTTTTGAAGTCTACTTATATTAAGTAGATTTCTCTCTATTGCAGACTGGGTAGAAGTTATTTTCTTTACTATTTTTTGTGTGATGGACCAAGTTTGGGAACCATAGGTTAGCGCTGGAAAAACACAACTCGACAATTTTTATTTTATTCGCCAAACTCACCTTATTATTTTTTAAAATAAACTTTAATGACCAGTACTTCTTCCAGGCGACAGCACATCTTCTTTTTGCTTCCTTTTCGCTTCTTTCTTTAAATGAGATAAGCTGCCCCAGGTAGATAACATCTTGGTTCCAGTTCAATTTGCGGCCTTCTACCTGAATATCCACTTCTTTTCTATTAGTCAAGAGGTGTGTCTTTCCAGGGTTTATGCTGAGACCAGCTTTCTTGCTCATATCTGTAAGGCTGTGTAACATAAATTGTAATTCTTCAGAGGTCTTAGAAATTAGTAAAATATCATAAGCAAAGCGTAGATGGTTTATATATCAAAAGTTAATATGGACTAACAATTCTTACACCTTGTCCACTACAATCTTCAAAAAACACTTCCAAAGCTGTAACAAAAATTTTACTTCCACCTTACAAAATATAACATTCCTCAATTCTGACTTTACAAACAATGAAAACGAAGGGAAACTCTGTCAATTTACAATCATAAATGTTTTAAATATTTGGTGAGAAATTAAAACTGTTCAAAGGCGCCCCCTCACCACTACTACTGAATAAATAAATAAGAAAAAACTAGTGAATTTCAATGTATTAACCAACATTAACAATTTGGATAATTTAATGTGCGGTTAGAAATACTGCTGATTCTGCAAACGTATTTCTTGCCGACAGAGACAATGGTTTTCTCTTTAGAAACAAAGTAAAAAAAAAGAAAATGAAATACAAACACAAAACAGTATGGCCTTTAGAAAGCCATTAGTAACAGAGGGGACCTTTATCTTAGTATTCTGGACAGAGCATGTTCTGTCCTCTAAGGCTGGTCTTCCACGTTACGTCATTTCATCCTTTTCCTTTGGTACTACAATTCTTTACGACCACTTTGTCTAAACAGCCCACGAGATGATATTCAAAACACTATGTGACAAACACATAACTTCATTTTCTTCTTAATAGCCCAACATGTCAGGTGTTTGGATTACATCATAAATTGCTAACGTTAAATTTTACATGAAATCATTTTGTGATATTAATATCATGCAAGTTTTTGATGAAAAATACCATTTCTAATCTTCATGGAATATTTCAAATCCTAATGATAAATAAAATATGAAATATTTCCTTAATTTAATAAGCACTTCTTTACTTTCATTTTTTGTAAAATCATTTTCATTATTTTAAAAGTGTGTACGACCGAGGTTCGTGGCCAAGTTTCTACTTAAACTGTTTCAGTTAATAATTCAAGTCTGTACATCTGTAGATATTATTGCGCATTTTTTCCTTTCGACTTAAAAGTAAGAAAAACTCAATCCGCTGTCAATTAAGTAAAATTGAATAGTTAAAAACTGGTGCTTTTAGTCAATTTAAAAATTACCTAGTTTAGGATGAAATCCATTTTTGACATTAGCACTTAATTCCTCCCTAGTTACGGCTAGCGCGGCTTCCGTCGGGAAGTAGTATGAAGCCAAAGGATGCTGAAAGCAAACCTGGCTCCTCTTTTTCCATTTAACCATCGAATCCAGTCGACGTAGAGATGTGAGCTAAAAGTGACTTGCTGATGCCTACCTTTTCCTTCTTCTAATGTTAGGGTGTGTTCTTAGATAACAACATTATCGGCACCCTGTCTTCGCTTTATATTAGCTACAATTCAGTATTTCTGGTTAACCAATAAATTTCTAATGTTTCTGAGCATAGTCCAAATGCATGATCACTATGTTTATTGTTGCAAGACAAATATGTGTCAAATGGCTATTTGAGATTGGTGGGTTACATTTTGGGTAAATCTGTAAAACTCTTTTAAAAATCCTAACCAAAAGGCGAGTCGCATCCAGTAACTTGATGATTCAATCCGTCGCAGCATACATGTTTACTGTTTTCTTGACTAGTTTCACTATCATGATGAAGGAATACTCGAAATTATTAAGAGAAGGCCCGCCATCACCAGTACAACTCTGATACTGTTGAGAGATAAAATGTACAACATTTCCCGCTGCATTTTAATGAACTTATACATTTCAATTTTAAATACGCAATACTAATTGAAATTAAATAGTAATCTTAGAATTAACTTCCATATTTCTCATTATTTGATGCCGTTTCACCTTTAGTTAGGCCGAAATCCAAGTCTTGAGCGTTCTTTCTGATTTACGCACATTTTAAAAGACTTGACAGTCTGCAAAGAAGGTTGCAGGAGGCCCACATAAAATAATGTTAGAAAAAAGTTTAACACACTTTATGTAGGACTGAAAAATGCTTAAAATATTGAGTGTTTTATAGGGATAAAATAAAATGTAGATAAATAAGTAAAGATCTTATTGATAAGAGAGGTTCGTGTTTATAGATAGATGAGAGTTTATAGATGTAGCGTTAACGACCTCCTTCTTAAGCTTGGGGTAGGCTAGAATCGAAGAAGGCGACGAAGAATAAAACCAATAATGGGCAATGAAGCGACGATAGCCCGAGTGATATTATGTACACCTTATCATTGGGTCGCCGTACACACTCTTTTACACCTTGTTCCACTTGTCGCCAGTACCTTAGCGAACACTAACTTTACACCTCCTAGCCAGTGTTTCTACAGCTTCTTACCACTAAGCCGCCAACGTTATCTCTAATGTGCCAGTAACAACTTTATTAGAGCACATACACTTTGTCACTAGATTAAGAGATAGTTTTTACTGTAAGAAGCTTAAATGCAATATTACTTTAGTACTTTTCAGGAAGGTAGAGAAATACTGTTTCTGAAAATTGCACTTACTAATCGCAGAATTATTATGTAGCAATATTGTTATACAAATTATACGTTTATTCGCAATGTTACTGCTTACAGTTGTTTTTAAAGGACAAATGCCCACTATGTGACGAAGAATCAAATTAGATATTGATGAAGAAAATAAATGCATGCTTCCGTTGGCGATGCTTGTGTTGATTGCAATTGCGTTTGCTTTTAGAATAATATGTATTACACAGATCGTAGCGAGATAGACAAAGCGCCTCCAAATCGTACAATCATATGAAGATATATTTTCTGTTCTCCTAACATTAAAATGATGGCGGATGTACACTAGTCATTAGTGGACTGCAATCTATTCATGCGATAGATGCCAATATTTTTAAGTGATAAATTAAATTCATTGGATATTGTCAACATAATTAGTGCACATTTTATGAAATTACGTCCTCGAAGTAATTACATGTACCAAAACAAAAATAATAATAGTAATAATAACAATTTAAAAATAGGGGAGGGATTAGCTTTGCGGTTAGCGCACTGGACTCCCACGCGGAGGTCCCGGGTTCGAATCCAGCTGCTGACCCATAGATTTTCTCTTCCTAGGAGCTTCTTACAGCTCACTGTCCGTTGATGGATAGTGTTGCCTGTAACGAGAGAACATTGTCCGGAGGCCGGCAGTGCACTGAAAAAAGCTCCGGGCGCTAATAACCTCAGCTGTTGATTCGCCTTAAATCATTAAACAAAAAACAATTTAAAATAGATCGTAGAATTTTATTTTAGATTTTATATCGCAAGTCTATGACTACTATTCGCAATCTTCAGTTAGTAGAGAAGTAGACATGGGATACACTGAAAAGAACCTAAACGCATCCATGGCCCTAAGTGATTCAATATCACATTCATTTAAAATTTTTATTACATTGTTTTATTATAAAGAATTGAAATATTTTTATAAGTTCAGGAGTAGATAAAACAATAATAATAATAATAATAAATACCATCAACATTTTAGAAATAGAGGATGAATTTCGTGAAATTTCCGAGATTACTGTACTCCGGTTTTAACATAATATAATGTGATTAAAAAATCCAAAGTAAATACATTTTGAATATATTGAAAATTATGTTCATTATGTAAAATATTTAAAACGATTTGGTGAGCGATAATAATGGAATAAAATATAACCATAGATAATATAATGGAACATGGATGTTATGGAATTACAGTGTTTATCTGATAACAAAATGGACACAATAAACCCGCTTTATATAATTATTAACACTCTAATTTATTGGATATTTTTAAAATATTACATTAAATATTAAATTGCTATGGTCGCTCAACAACTAAATAACTAAATTTTTTGATTAGTGTGCCTAGCGCTGGTGTAACTTAGCATATAAATTAAACAAAAATTTTTGAATAAATTACTGTGAAAATAAATAATTATTTTAGGGCAAATAAAATAGCATAAAACTGTGTACGAAGAATGGTATTAACATATTATATTCTGAAATGGTGCTCTATCAACCGGCTGTAACTACTGAAGGTCAAGAGAATTTCCTGAGGCTCCTGATACTATTTTGGAGAATAAAGCATAAGTGAATTTATTGGAGTCATTTCATTTGCTGCATTTGTTTTTTAATTATAATTAATTGTTAGATCAAGAACTGAAAATGAACATATTTTTATGCCAAAAAAGGTCGTAAGTTATTCCATTTTACTGGATGCAGTAATCTTGGCTAGTGGTATTGTTAGGCAGCTGACAGTTCCACTCAGTGGCTCTATTTATAAACTAAGCGGGTACTTTGTAAGAATAAAGTGTTAGAAAGGGCTAGGAGAAGTAGGTGAACTTGGATAGGCACAGAATGTCTGAGACATTTCATTTCATTTAGAATAATTTTCAATTTGTTCTGGATTATGGATTGGAGAAAGAAAATGTAATTATTATAAATGTTGTATTGTTAAAACACTCAAAAAAGAGAGGAATGAAAACTGGTTAGATTGGAAAGCTGAAGACATATTTGTTTTTTTACAATACTTTGTAATGTTTGTTCTGTTTTCCTCAGGGCATGTTCTGCATTTCATTTTTGTTGATTCAATACTGCCTAAATCCAAATAAACTTGTTTTTGGTGTACGATTTCAACATATTTTACATTCAGCTGATATTTGAAAAAAAAAAAAAAACGCAAGTTTCTTTTGTGATTATTCTTTCAGCAAACTGACATCATGGACCAATCAGCAGATACAATTACATTCCTTTATACAGATTTACAGATTCTTTTTTTTTTTTTTTTACCGCAACAAGAAAAATGTAATGTTAGCAAATGGTCCTCAGGATGTGTTTGAGCGTGAATCTCCAAATTATAAGAACAATACGGTCTAGAATCTGGATTACATTTTTATCCCGTACTTTCTTTTCTTGGAGGGAACGTGTTGTACAAATCAGATCTCCCACGAAATCCAGCCAATGATTCAGCACTTGTTACATTTTCACCGAGAGATTCAACATTTTTGGCAGATATTTTTACAAAACTTCCAAAAAAAAATTTGTAGCAGCAGCTGAGCTAATTGTTCTTCTCTCGTTTCCTTAACATCAAATCTCGTATATCACATTTAAGAAATTTAAGTTTTAGACAGACATTACAATTCTAAAGTTTCCTACGTATTCCCTTAAAATCAAAAATATTTAATCTATTAGCGCTAAAAACTGACAATAAGTCATTTAGGCCAATAAAAGCTTTGATTTCAACCACATCAGTGAGATGTGCTTTCCGAGATGGAGAAAATTTCCTGCTATTAAAGAGATATATTGATTAGTATAAGGTACAATTGCTCCAACATTGTTTTGTCTACCAAACAAGTCCAAATTTACTCAATTAATAACTTCAATATTATTTGCTATCCAAACTGCTCCTGAAAGATTGTCAAGAATGGTTTGTTTGGCCCGTCTTCTATTCACAGTTTTTTTTTCCCCCTGTACTAATTTTAAACTGCAGTGAAATAATGCAACACTTGCATTTTTACAGCTATCATCACTAAAATGTTTTTCTCTAGCATTAATTTCTTCATCGAGAAGCAATTCGTGAACATATTTAAAATTGTTCAAATCATAAATTTATTTGGTATTTTCCATTTCTGATTTGATTTGATTTTGAATATAAGACAGATAGATGTGCTTAACATCCAAGCACGAAACAATGGCCTACCATAGTACTATATCTGATATGTATTTAAAAAAATAAATAAATAATAATAATAATAATGTTTTAACATTGATTGTATTTAGTCAAAAACTAAAAACAACTCCTACCGTTTTAGTAAAGAAACTTCTTAGCCATCAATCTAATTTAAATCAAAATCTTGTAACTAGCCTATGAAGTACTTTTAGCTACCTTCTTCATGATCAATTTAGTTGTTTCAGTTCAACAGTAAAAAAATCTTGATATTGAAGTAGAAGGCAATAATATTGAAGAAAAGTCAAATATTAAATTACCTGTGGATAGTGCACTAGCAATATTTTACTTACAAAAGTTGCACTGTTTGTTACATTTATTTAATTCTGATTTATTGATATTAAATATGTATGCCTGTAGAATATAAATAACTACTTAACAAGTAAAATAAATCATGTCCAGATACAAAGTGGAAGGTACACCAACTGCATAAACAACCTCACTCCGACCGAAGCTTTAGAAAAAAACTCAATTCAAAAGTTTTATGGATAAGTTGAGAGTAAAGTGTGGAAGGGATGTTGCTTCCATAAATTATTGCATTCTCCTGTCTAACCACAAACAACAGGAAATAAATATTCTTATAAATATGTATACACGAGCGTGTGTGTGTGGACATGTTCTGGGTTTTGCTTTTGGGTAAAAACCCATTCAACTGCCCCCCCAACAACTGTCTATGTGTCTACTGTCTTTTTTGGGGGTGCATTATAAAAAGATGAGTTTGGGAAGTGGATACAAACTGCGCCAAGTAAATACCAAATATTTCAATTATACTTAATATTGATAATAGTTATTGCACTTTATTTACACAAATTATGAACTTAAAAATAAAAAAGGAATGATAAAGCAGTGGTTAACAATAGTTATTTATTTAACAAGTGTGGAAAGTAGTACTTTTCCTCACACGAGGCAGGTTTGCACGCACGAGCGAGCGAAGCGAGGCGTGTGCAAGCGCTAATAGCCGAGTGTGAGGAAAATACTTTACACTCGAGTTAAATATTATATTTTTTCTGCAACCATTAGGGTTATTAACTAAACAAAAAACTAAACAGGAATCACTAGAATCCATTTTAAATTTCTATAAGGTAACACTATAACCTTTTTAACTGTTATAATTAAAAATATCTGATTATTTATTAAAGTATTATTTTTATTTCGATATTCCTTTCAATTTTTATTTTATTTTTTAATATTCGTTTTTTAATTATTTAAATAAAATAAATTTAAATAAGCTTATTAGAGTTTTACAGAAAATATTTATGTTAATAACAAAACTTCTTATATCAAGGAAGCACAATAAAGTTTTTCCACTCACTAGTGAGGAAAGTGACACTAATGGGAATTTTTCCCCAATAGTGAGGTAAAGTTGGGCATTACACAGCTGATTTTAATTGAGAAATGAGTACATTCCTACATGGTTGCAGAAAAATGTATGTACATACAGTAATGTAATTTCTTTGGGTGTTATTGTCCTACAATATGAAAATAATAATTATTTTTTATTATTTATATTATAACATTAATGGAGACTTCTCCTTTTGGAGCCTCGTGAGGTCTCTGTTACATTTCATTGGAGTGAGGTGAAATAATTAAAGAAATCGTATTTGAAAACAAACATAATTCTAAAAGAGAAAATATTTAATTTAATTAGGCAGCTGAAATTATAATCTTTTTTGCCAAAAAATAATGTTTATCATAATTAAAGGAGGACATATTTCCGTATAAAAACCCATAATAAACTTGTAGCTGAAGGCGTATTCTTACTCAGTCCGATGAGAAATACTTGATTTGGCACTAAAGCATTATAACTCACTTAGCAGTATTACTTAAATTTGATCTCATTTCGGATAGCCCAGCTCCCTTCTACATAAATAACTTAATGTCTTCGGGCGACATAACTCCCCTACAATACTTAAAGTTTCCGACAGCATCGCTTAGCCCTTAACCGCAGCTAACTTTGAGTGACTCTGTCCAGCATAACTTCTATACAATCCTTGAACTTGAACTTGTGCCTCTCTTTGGAAAACCTTGGTCTATTGGTCCTAAGGAATAATGGAACTATTGTTTCTCCCCAGAGGAAGGCCAGAGAGGTTGACCACCATCTTAACGGCTCTATTATTTGGTCAAACCTTAAGAAATACTAGTTATTTATCAACATAAATTAAAAACTTTATTGAATATTTATGAAATATTTTGTTGTAATTAATATTCAGATGAAGCTGTGCAATCAGCCAAAAGATTGAATGTATTCTCACTGAGTCGATAATTACATAAAGCGCATAATTCATTTCAGATTGCAGCGAAGGACTAGCATCTAGCTGAAACAGCTTCCAGCTGATTTTAAAGAACCAGCTCATTTTTTTAATTTTTTTTATTTCAACGATATCACTGTTCTGATTAAACCTCTTACTCTTTACTCAGGCGTCTCCCGAAGGTTGCCTGCACGGATCTTATCCCTCCAAACCACTCTATCCTGTAGGGTACATACTGTCCCGCCTCGGTCGGCCTCTGGTTCTATTAAAGGGTGGTTGCCACCTTAATCATCTTCCGGGCCATCCGTCGTCTCCCATTCTCTGTATGTGAGCATACCAAGTTAAACCTCTTTGGAACAACCGGACGTAATAGTTTACGTCGTTGTCCACTTCCATGAGTCTTCTTATTGTTTTTGACTTTACCCGTTGTGCTCTTGAGCCTTAACCTAAAAAACAAAATCAAGATTTAACATCTTAAATAGCAAAAATTTGAAGTAGAGATTGGAAGAACTATTTTCTTCATTTTCAGCAAAGGAAAAACGCGGAGTATACTAAACTTTTTGTGGGAAGTATTTGAGATTTTCAAACAAAAAAAAAGCTCGCATTTGAGAGTAATTAAGCAGTATTGGAATGCTTTAATGCTGTAATTAGTATGCTTGCCCCTACTCCGGTCCATCCCATAAACACCCATTTAACCCAACATTTACTGACAAACATGGCGGGAGGAAGATAATACGAAGAGATCTTTAATATTATTGCTGATAATACGCTCTGCATATTAAATACATATTTGTAGCAGAAGACTACCAATGGACTGCAACATGTAGACAACATTTTGCAGTTATATGCCAATATCACTAGGCAATCAACCTTTGTTGCGAGATTGGTTTGTTAAATGGTTGAATGGTACATCAAAATAAGTATATTTATAAACTCAACCTTTGTAGTACGCTGTACTTACCGCTTAAGAAACCAGAGAAAAATAAATAAATAAAAGAAAAACTAAAAATAAGTTTAATAATTTAAAGAAACAATGAGATAATTTAAGTTTTCAATTACTGCGCCTTGAGCTCCATACATTTAGGTTTCCTTGGGTATGTAATTTTTACTTTTTCGTAAACTAAAGATGTAAATGGATCAGTATTCTCACCATAAACATCATCTCTCTGAAGACCCATTGGATATCTACAAGAAAATTAAAAAAATGAATTTATTGTAACTAAAACCCAGGAAAGGTAGGCCTCATTTTTTTTTTTTTAATTAATATTCTTTATTTTTTTAAAGTAAGAATTAGTGAACAGCGTAAAATGTTCATGTTACGCAGGACACAAGTATCGCCACACTACAACTGGCAAGCACAGATTTTAACATTGCGTCTGTATGTATTACACACACTCTGCACTTGTGAAAGAAGCTAAATGTCTTCTATTTTAATTAAATTAGTTGTAAAGTTAGCGAAATGTACCGTACACTTCGCTACACTTCAACTATGGTCTGTGCACTTTATGAAAATTAACATAACAAAATAACATAATTTTTTTAAGAAAACACTTAACATATTAAGAATTAATAGGAGAAGTTATTACAGGTTGGTAGTTGATATCTTCTAATTATTAATTACATTTAGTTAATTAAAAATCATAATTTAATTTGTGCTGCCAAAAGTAACAATAATGGTAACCAAAAAAAAAAGTTAATTTAAATTTCTCTTAATTAAAAATTTTCCATTTACCTAGTTATCTCGTTAACTTAGTCGGTTTAAGAATTTTTAATTCTAACCAGGTTAAGCACTGCCTAGAAGAACTGTTAGATCTGTTAAGGCATTGCTATATGAAAAGCAAATAGTCTGGAATTGAACTCCAAGTAAGATCCTGGATGTGTGCATAGCTCGAAGAGTCAAAAACTGAACGCTGTACTTATGGCCGTACAAATGCAAATGTAGTCTTAAATTTAGTTAGTTCAATGTTAAACCATCATTAAATGAAATTCTTTCTCATTCTTGAAAGCAATATCTTTAAGAAAAACATAATTTAGTGTTTGGCTTTCTTTGCGAAAGGATCACGTGATCATTGATTTGAATAATTTATTAAATACATCTTTTCTACATCTAACGTACAATGCAATACACATTATAAAAACAAAAGACACTGATGTACGGAGAGTAGTTGACCACAAGATCTCCAAACATGGGTTGCTAAAGAGTTGAAATGGTTTGTAGTTGACAAGTTAGACCAAGTCAGTTATATAATTGTTAAAATATAATTTTAAAAGAGGCAAATATCGCCGACCTAAGGCGCCACGGTTACAAAGCGGTCAGAGGCAAGGGCCGCAAAGCTTATACGTAATGTGGTACTGGGTTCGATTTCTGGTCTAGGCCTTGGATTTTATTTAACGGATGATATGAAAAATTTATAGTAAAGTAAGTTCGCTGCGTGCCTCCGTCTAAGACACCTAATTGGTAGTTGGATGTAAAAAAAAAATAGGCATTACTTTACTGACGTATATCGCCGTCATAATTGACTGAAGATAGCCTCAAAGTGGTCCGAAACGTTTGAAATAAAAATAATACTTCTTTTTTCTTAGTAGTGTACAATAATAAAAGCAAACAGAATTTGAGATGAAAAACTCGGTTTTCAGTCTATAAGTTTAATTTTTTCCAAAAAAACATAAATCTAACGAAGCCTAGAAAATGTGATTAGGCTTGAGTTGATGATGTTCAGTTGTAAAATAGTTCTCTAATCTTAGAGAAAGACAAACTACAATTATTTGATTGGTATACAACCGTGGGTTGAAACTGTGATTTGATTAAGTTTGAGCAAAGAGGTAAATATGAAAAGCTAAATATTATTGGTTGATGTGTTTAGGGCTTTGCAAAATTAATTTCAGTTCTTTTGCTGGCTTTTACAATCTTAAGAGAAGAATTTAACGCAAATTGATTGGATCTTCAATTTGAATTTAAGTCAGTTTCCCGTAAATTTTAATGCACCAGTTATCTTATTGTAATCTAATAAAATTTCTCTTTCAATATTAATTATTAACAGTAGATAGATTAGCTTAAGAGAGCAGATTATTTAAAGACCCGTAAGTTAAATGAGAAGGTTAGGTTAACAAACAGATACCCGTATAATATACCTATCTCTTGGGTATTATGAATAAATAATAGAGCCATCAATTTAGCTGGCTGGTATAGTTAGAAGAAGAGGGTCTGCCACATCTATTAGTAGCCGTAACAACGCCGGAAGTACGGAAGTAAAGCAGTAGGAAGTGATTTTCTTGTAGGGTGGTAGGATTGAATTAAGGCTGTGTAAAAGGTAAAACCCATCAGTAAAAGAAAAAGAGGGTTTGCAGGATCAATACTAAGAGGTTCATTACTAAAAGGTTAGTAATGACTTGTCTGATCGTCTTTTGCAGGTAACTCTTGACTCTGAACAAACATCAGATTTATTTGAATTTCTTGCCAACTTCTATATCTTGTTTAGGGATATGTTAGCCTAGAGTGTGAAGACATCAAAACTAAACTAAGTTAACCGCGGAACACTGCTACAGGATGGCGCGATGATTTCCCAAAGGTACGTTAGCCACATAGGAACCAAATAGCTTTGGAGTGGCACGCACTTCTTGTAGATTATGCACATAGTTCAGAGTAATGAAACCGGATAACATACCTCAAAATGTATGTTACTTACCTTGAAATTGTATTGTTATTTACGACCTAAGCACATCCAAGTAGAACTTAAGTACAAAGTTCTACAACTTGGCATACCACAGATAATTGACAACTAAACTTATCTGCCTAACTTTAAAACTTTGCTCTAAATTCTATACCAAGATTTTGCCCTTTTCTTTCCCAAAATGGGTATACTTAAATATTTATTAAAAATGTTTACTTAGGTTAGAGCCATGTAAATAGTCATTAGACTTTAAATCTAATCTTTACTTTTCACATTCTCTTCTTTACCTAATTTAAAATTTGTAAAGTGATCACGAATGCATAGATCTTCATTGAAATTTGGTTAAGCGAACTTCAGTGAGAGAGGAGTTGGGTCTATTACTTCTTAAATGATTAGAGTTGAACATGATTTCGGAGCTTGAAGTGAATTTGAGAGTTATAACTGTAAGAATAGTGTAAGTAGTAAGAGAAAGTCGTGCGAGTGTTCACAACAGATTTTTTCATATCTGAATGTGAACAGGATCAAAATATAATACACAGGTATTTCATACGTGAATCCGAAAGCTGAAATTATAATTCTGCATTCATTTTAATAATTGTTGACACATTTTTTTTTTTTTGTTAATGTTAATTTTCACTAAAAATTGCTCAAAAAAATTTGAAGCGGTTCGGAGAGATTTTCTCAATTGGTTGAGAGATTATTTATGCAAATTAATTAAGATAGAAACACTAAATTACACAGGGTGATCCATTTAAAACGCACCAATCGCTATAACTTTTTAGGAAAGCGTAATTTCGAAAAAACCCACGACGTAAACTATATGTTCTTTTTGGTCTAGTTTTCAAATTTTCCACCCCTGATGCTTTTTTTTTTTTTTTTTTGACGGAGTTACGGCCAAAAACTTGATTGAGGTTTCATAAAGACCACTGTTTTTGACGATGATTATAAAAACTAAATAAAAAACTGTGAAAAATGAAGTTAACCCCGTTTTGATATCCCTAATATTAGTTGAGATATTTAAGATCAAAGTTACAATTTTTTCTATTCGTGATCGGTTTTCAAAAGTTTTCATAATCATTGTCAAAACCAGTGGTCCTTATGAAACCCTAATCAGGTTTTTTGGCTACAACTCCGCCAAAAAATAAGATACAGCATCGGGGGTGGAAAATTTAAAAACTAGACCAAAAAGAACATATAGTTTACTTTGTGTGTTTTTTTTTTTAAATTCCGCATTCCTAAAAAGTTATTAGCGATTGGTGCGTTTTAAATGGAACACCCTGTAGATTAAATCCCAAAAAACAATTGAAATTTCTCTTGTTTAATAGATAACCAGATTTAAATTAACTCTTTACACTTTGCATCCTAAAAATAGCAATAGGACCGAGTATTGCAGATGAAGAAAAAGAGTTTACCCTAACTGATGTAAAACACAAGCAAATTGAAGCTCTTTGAAGTTAAAAAGCAAAATAGCTTTTAAATAGGAAGTTAATTATTGAACAGATGTTAAATATTTGTAACAAGGAAATAATTATGTTTGTTACAAATGGCCGAAGATGTGTGGTGAATGTAAACAGTGAAATGACGCAAACTTAAAATTTTCTAAATTGTCAAAGTTTACAATATAACTTGAATTAACTTTGTTTAATCTAGTATTTAGTATATAGTATTTAATAGTACATAGGAAGAAGCGTCGCCTTAACTAGAAAGACCTAAATAGACGAGACATGGAGGCGAATAGATAATATAAATCTAGGTCTAGCTGAATAGTTTCTTTCGGACTTCGCAGTAATGATCAGGAAATTATCATTCAAATATCAATGTGTGGGTGTTTGCAAGTGGGCGGTTGCCAAACAACAGGCAGCAATTATTTGCAATAGAGTAATATTAAAAGCGATTCTTTGCTAGTAGTTTATCTTTGTAAAGATATATTTTAGTGAGTAAAAGTATGTTTGAAAAAAGAGACTAAAAGAAGTGGTGAATGGCTTGAATTGTGGAGACACCAGTGTAGAGGGGGGGCGGAGGTATCAAGAGTTTGCCCCATATGTAAGGAATCGCTAAGAGTCAGAGGATAGGGCGGAGGCAGCAGGAGTTTGCCCCATATGCAAGGAATCGCTTAGAGTTGGGACCGGTCCAACCTACTTCTGGCACGTCAACATATCCTACAAACAACTTTCATTAGTATTCTATTGTTTTTCCTTAGAAAGAAATATTCTTCTAGTAAAGCATGTTTTCTTCTTTTTTTTATTTCCTCTTCTAAAAAGATATAGTTACATCCTGAGTATGCCAAAATACAGAAAAGTAGTACCACTACAACCGGGGAAAAATAAAAAAAATTTCCCCATCTTTATTTGTAATATTGTCTTTTATTTGTTTTGCAAACGTTTATTTAAACATAGAGAAAGAATTTTTATAGAAAAAACCAGAATAAATGTAGAAAGATTACTAGAAACATTGTCTAGAGCAGGGGTGATCAACCCGCGGCCCGCGCGCCGCATGTGGCCAGCATTGAATAATTTTGTGGCACGCGAAATTCATCCTAATTTTACAAAATCTATTTATTGTTCCCAAATGGATCTGATTGATTTAAAATATAATAATGAACTAAAAAACATTTTTGAAACATCAGAATCAAACATAGATATTTATAAGTATAACGCTTATCACAAAAAAAAAAAAAAATCTCATTGAGAAATCTGAGACCATTTTGGATCAACTTTCACCTGCGAACCGTTTTTTTCGAAAATGAAACTAACCAAACATTAAGTTACGCTGTACATTTTCCGAAAATATGTACTCATTGAAATTGCTTAGCGGTCCACATGAGTTGAAAGGACGCGACGAGGTAATTGGATATCACTTAGTTCGTTTTAATATAATATCTCTTTAACAAAAACTTACAGTTTAAAAAGTTAAGTATAAGGGTTGATTAAACGCCAAAAGGTACACAAATCAGCAAGTACCCAACATTTCATTCAAGCTTAGTTGATATAATTTAAGTAATTTTGCTGCATTAACTTTTCCTTCACATTTTTTAGAATTTATTAGATGCCACACATGCTGGCCAGTTCGTTCATAATATTATTTGGTTATAATTATGATAAAATGTATATTATATCTTCGTTTTTAAATAGGTACTTTATTTTAACTCTATTCCAAATTATTCTTCTGATTTATCTTTAATATGCCCTTTATTCTGAAGTTGTCACATCTTATACTTGCATGTTAAAGTAGAAAAAGACAAAGTTAGAGTCGGCTACTGTTTAAATTTGAATCACGGAGGATTTAAAACAATATTTCAGACTTGAATTCGTCTTACCGAAATATTTGACAATTTTAACGATTGCAGTACTTCTTCTTAGTAGGTGTAAGAGCATGATGGCACTTCACAGCCATATAGAGGAGCTTTAATCACTTCTTCGTGCTAAATTTTATCAAAATCGGACAAAGCGTTATAGAAATATTGGTAATAATAGTTTTAGAAACGGCCTTACTTGGGTGGGGCAAACTCCCCTCCATATGAGGAATAGCGACGAGACTTTTAAAGTGCAAATCTGTACAAAATTTCGATTCGAATGACACTTCATTCATGAAAATCAGTTCACTTGTCGATAATTTGAAACGATTGCTATACTTCCCCTTAACTAGTGTAAGAGCAGATCGCCGCTTTAATGTTACGTAGGGGAGCCCTAACTCTATCATCCTACCAAATTTTATCAAAATCGGGCTAAGATTTACAGAGTAATTAGTAATAATAATTTTGAAGGGGCCTTACATAAAGGGGGCTAACTCCTCTCTAATTCGGTGTACAGCGTCGAAACCCCCAAAAGGCACATCTACATAAAATTCCGAATCGAATGTCACCTCATTCATGAAAATCGGTTCTCGCGTTTAGGCGCTACGTAGTTTACAAAAAAGGTAACAACAACAACAAGAAGAAGAAGAAGAACAACAACAATTTCTGAAAATGCCGTTTTTGCTCATTTTCGGCAACTTTTTTCTCGAAATCTATTAGGTCTGGGGGGTTGCAAAAAAATTACAGTTATAAAGGAGGGTTTGCCCTATATTTTAAAGAAAATTTGGGAATTTTATCTTTTATAGAAAAAGAGAAAAAAATTGTCAAAGTTGGGTGTTTTTTAACGTTACGCTTTTTCGTGCACTTTTTGACGATCAACCCTTATACAACTGTCCTACCGGACAGTTTTAATCGAGAGGGAAGGGATTAGCTATGCGGTTAGCGTATTGGATTCCCACGCGGAGGTCCCGGGTTCGAATCCAGCTGCTGACCCTTAGATTTTCTCTTCCTAGGAGCTTCTTACAGCTCACTGACCGGTGATGGACAGTGTTGTCTTAAACGAGAGAACACTATCTGGAGGCCGGCAGTGCTCTGAAAAAAACTCCGGGCGCCAATAACCTTAGATGTTGACGCGCCTTAAATCATTAAGGGGAAAAATATATAATATCGGAAAGTTGGAAGTGATATTCGGAGAAACAGACGCTGTGACTCGCTTCGGAGTTATTGTAATTAGTGAGACTATGAGCTTTTTGACTACATTGCGCAGAATTGCAGCTTCCTAGCTGTATTTTTGTCAGAGATGTGAGGTGATAAAGTTTGGAAGCTTTATATTTCCTTCATTTTTCGAATTGCTGTATCTCCTGTCCTATTAGTGTAATCTTTGCGAAAATATTGACAATTTTAGTACTCATCTATCTCTTGATTTATGAGCTCAAAACGGTCAGGCGACCAGCCGCGTTCATGAACGGCTGCAAGCGCGTCAATAACTCAGGCATTCACCAAGTCTGAGAATGAAAATAGTTAACTTGAGAATCGGGAAAAAGCCCGTAGTCTGACTAATTAACTCTGAAGCGATTCACAGTCTCCATTTCTCGAAAATCACTTCCAACCTTCCGATATTATATTAAAACGAACTAAGTCTTATCCAATTACCGCGTCGCGTCCTTTTTTCATGTGGACCGCTAATCAATTTCAAATTCTCTGCATAATTTATTGTTTCACAATAGAAAAGTGATTCCCAATTAATACTCGGAAGAGATGTCCTAACACACAATAAAGCCATCATCAACTTGTGTTCACATACACTCATGCCAAATCAATTCAACATTCCATTTGCAGCCAGCTCTCTAACATACCAAATCAACACCATGTAACAAGTCGACCAACCACAAACTATGCAACTAGGCCATAAAATAACTATCCCTCCCACTTTGTATAATACCTGTGCTCGATAATCCCTCTAAACACACAAATTATTCTAGACGGTTGTTCATCTTTTTTTGGTGAATCATCCATTAATCCATAGGGTCATAATCATTATGACTGAAATTGGCAATGATCTTTCTTCTCTTCGCATACTGTTTTGTTCCTATCTAACTCTTTGGTACACATCATCCCAAAATAAATTCAACATTTAATAAATTCAAACATTTAGACAATAGAAGTATTCACTTGTGCGAGTGTGAGTGAGAAGCTTAGTGTGGGACAGAAGTGTGTTTGTGCTGTTTTGTCCGTTTTCTGTCTGCTCTGCTCTCATTGGATGCTCTAATTTTGACTTAAGACTCAATTAATTTACTGAACAACGAAACAGTTTAATCAACCACGGAAAAATCATTGACAAAGTTCAAAAACATTGACAGCTACTGTACTTATCGTGTTCAGCATAGAGACTGACTTGCAATCCAAATCTTAATCTGGTCCATGCAACAAACAGTTACCTTAACGTGAAAATTACTTTATAGCAAGATCTGCTTCAGTCACTAGTCACAAAAACTTCCGCGTATTTGGCAATATACACTGTTCGAACAAGACTGAATAAAGCTTTCTATTGAGTTATAAACAGTGGTAGACACAATGGCAACATCTAGCGCAGTATATGGTCAATCTGAGACCACCTAGGAAAGGACCGGACTAACCGCAAAATGTGCGACAAAAAAGTGAACAATTAATTCATAAAGCGGTGTTTCCGTTTACATAGGGTGACTGAGAAATACACAGCGGCGTTTCCTTTTTAGGATTTTCTAACCACCCTGGAATCTTCAGCAACACTTTTAATTTCCCTGTTATCAATAGAAATTGGGAACATTAAAATCATTTTTAAGTTTTAAATAAAATAAATTTCAATTTAGTAAATGGCAATGAACGTCTAAGAAGTAATGTTTCAATATAAATGTTAAAAAATTAGTAAATGTCAGTAAAATTGTATTTCAGACGATTAAATAATAAATTCAAACATTTAGACAATAGAAGTATTCACTTGTGCGAGTGTGAGTGAGAAGCTTAGTGTGGGACAGAAGTGTGTTTGTGCTGTTTTGTCCGTTTTCTGTCTGCTCTGCTCTCATTGGATGCTCTAATTTTCCTTTCATTTTTAGGAAATTGAGAAAATTCGTAGAGGAGTTCGTGGTAATATTTCTACCACGGATTTAACTCTAAGAAAATACAAAAGAAACGGAAAGAAAGCAGTGCACGGGAAGGTAGCCGACAATCATCGGGAAAACTCTGGAAAACTACAATTAGGGGCTCCGAAGAGAGAAGACGACTCTTCTGTATCCAAGCCTACGGAGTTTCATCCACCACCAGAAGTTGATTTATCAGTTTGATGCTGAGAATTAAGTATTTTTTGTATTCCTTTTCCCTTATTCTTTTTTTAAATGCGACCAACTACCAATCAGGAGGCGTTTAACAAACATACTTTACGACAAAGTTTATATATTGTATAAATTACAATAACTCCTATTACGTAAACAGAAATCGTTTCTTTCTTTTCTTAAGGCATTACTGTTTCGCTTGCAGCAAACATCGAGACCACCTATTGAGACCATTACTTAAGTAAGAGATTAGTTTGGACGAAGTAATCGTAGATGGCTGGTCTAATTTGTAGAGAAAAGTAAGTTGAGTTGATTAAGCACAACCACACTTCCATACTAAACAGTCCTTTAGGCAAGGCTAGGAGTGATAACCATGTTGGATGTTAACAAATCGATGAACGATTTGTTGCGACTATCTGGATCCACTAGGAGCTTTTATTTGTGAATAATGTGAAATCTAGGGACTTTCCTCACGGTGGTTTAATTCGATTTAATAAAATATATGCAATCATATTTCATTTGAATTGATTAATGCAAACAAATAAAAAGATTGTATTTAATTTACTGAATGGAACGAAAACTAAAAGTATTCAGAAATAAATACGAATCGTACTTGTCGAATACTGGAGTAATGGTATTCATACAACTTTACGTTAAATTTTCCGCTGAGTCGTGCTGAAAGTTTTGCGCTAACTGTTTACTTTCATGTTCTAGTTTATTGGTTTATCTTTCTCTGTATATGCTAATTTAATTGAAAACTGTGTTTAAACGAGATTTCTAGATACATCTAGTTAAATAACTTGCAAACTAATATATTTGAATTTTTGTTATAAAATGCTATGTACTCGTATAAACTTCATTCCCTTAAATCTGTTGAGGGTAATTGCTCACAAGGACACCTCTGCAATATTAGCGATGTGTATGTTAAAAGCTGCTTTACGAAAGAAATGTTCGGAGTGTAGTGTCAGGATGTTCTATTGAAGAATGGGGCACTAACTATTTGTTGCAGAATCTTAGTTTGAAATGTTTGATATGTTTGTCTCAGACCCAGAGTACTAGTTGCAAGTCCACATTGGTTTGATTACAGAGTTGTAAATTAGTCTTTTTAAATCAACAGTTGTTTACATCTTCATCCAAGTAGACGGTGAAGAGGTTTGGCACATTTAGTCTTGGCTTAACTTTTGAGTCTAAAGTGAGGTTTCTATGTTGGTCGCTGATCTAAGATAATACCGCCAGAGAGGGAACGTGGCCTGTTGACATCTTTGAGGTATCTTTTTTATCTCCATTTTAGTCCAAGATTCTATGATGTCAAGGTGTGTGTAGTGTGTAATACTAGGGAAGCTGATAAAGTGTTTGTAGTCATCGCAAATAAGATCATCAGCATGTAGTTAAGTTCAACCTCTAAGATTTGCTACGCGACAACCACATTGCGGATGTTTAGCGTTCAGTCTTTCCTTGCCAGGAATTTGGGCCCTAGCTTTCAATAGAATTCACAAAGCTCTGAGACGATATTGCTTTGTTTGGCGGGCAGAAAACACTTAACCGTAACACTTACAGATTGGAGTGTTTTGTGATGTGTCGTACAGGATCTGTAAGTGGTGTAGGCTGTTGAGTTGCAGTAGGAACATTCAGTAAAGTGGGATTCTGATTCTGTTGTCAGTGCTACGTCAACGAGTTTGTCTTGTAATTTGCTTTGTTCGTTTTTGTGAGTATTTAATCTATTGGCTTTAAAGAGGAAGGATTTAACTGAATGCGGATGGAGAGGACGTGAAAGTGTATTCATTTTGAAAGTCTGAGGAGGATATCTTCTACAAATGTGGTAAGAAGAGAAATGATGGGTAATGACTAATTCAAGTTCAGAAATGAAGTAAGTATTACAGTGGTCATGTCAGTATAGTTGTGTAAATAGCTTTGTGAGTGACCCCGAAAGAGCCTAAAAAGGCCAGCGGTTGATACCAAGGCTGAGCGCGTTGCTACTCTATCTATAGTAGTAGAGGAAAGTCAGAAGAACAATGCGTTGGCATTTCTTGCTAAAGTGGTCCTGAATGTAAATCGTTCTCATTTTGAGGGTCTCGCAGACTCCTTGGCAAAGTGCACAAGTTGCAGACATGTACCCTGGCTTCACAGATCTTGGAACTGTTATGTGTGCCCGCGCTGCTTGCATCGCTAGCATTGGAGAATTTGGGTTCTTCTATAAGGCTCTTCTACCTTTACTTTTATAAAGACAAACAATACAATGTTGAATATGTCTTTATTATTTGTCTTATGGCATACGACCCAAGAAGAAGAAGAAATGTATACTTGAGGGTACTGTTGAGGGTAGCATGGCATTAATAAAGCTCAGTGCAAAGTACATTTCCCTCACTAGTACTATAAATGAATATTTACTGTATAACAGTCAGATTTCTACATACCCTATTAATAAAAGCTAATTAATGCTCTGAGGTAATTTATTTCTAAGCTTTGTCTATTAAGAGAATTGTAATACAGTTTGTTAATATATTTAGTAGTATATGAGGTAGAACAGAGTTAAGAAGTAAAAGAATGGACTCTAGTATATAAATAAAATGTTAAAGTGAGCTGTAAATCTTGCGGCTAGTGGATGTTCACGAGATGGTCTGCCGCGGGTGGCCAACCTCTATAGAACGGCAGTGGAACTGAGAGGTCGGCAAGAGGTCCAGTTTCTCCCTTACATTGTATAACCAAACTAAGCCAGAGACAGTGTTCGCCTTTACTGTAATAGTGAAAGAATTTACGATGGTTTTGGAGTGCTAGGTTGAGGGGTCCGCTCGGCTTCCTTGTTGGAAGTCCTTAATGTGGGACCGCTTCTACTCTAGTTTAATACAGCTCGCAAACTGCTCTCGGCCAATTTCTCTGATATATATATAAAGCCTGAATTAATCTTGAATGGGTCTTTAAATAATAGTAAAACTTGAATAACTGCGAACAAATAAATAATGTCCAAATATTTGTTTTTTATATTATCCCAAATATTAGCATAATCTGGGATAGTTATCTAGTGTTTTCAAATTAGGTTTCTGTCCCTGCAAACCTTCGTGTTGGTGATTCACTTAATCATATATGGGTTCATCAGCATCCTTCGATATCTCACTTCAGTTCTGTACAAGTCAGAAGTCCCAGCTAAGCTGAAGGTAACTTAAATGCCTCAGCATTTCAAGGTGAATTCAACCTGGTAGAAGAAATAGAGACAATTGAAACAATTGAGAAAAGTCTAGAAACCTTATTCCTATAATTTCATTAGCATCTGAGGAACGACACCAAATCATTGAAATGAGAATGATTTCAATTTTTCACTATTATTTTACTAGGAAAGGGAAATTATTGCGAACGAGTTAAATTTTCAAAAATTTAGTTTCCCGGAAGTATTCGTTTGTTTTATGCTCCCCTGTTTTAATTATCTTCATTAATTTGTAATTATTGAAGAAAACCTTTGATTATCTTCAATATAGATGTATTATGCATTATTTACAGAAGCGGATTTTATTTTGGTCAGCTTTGCCAAGGTTGTCCATTTATTTTAAATGAATGAAACTTCTCCCGAACTGCTCCAAATACCTAACTTAACTGTGTCAAGTAATAAATTTCCAGTCTTTAGAACAAGATGGGATTCGGATCTCAGGATCTGTCTGAAAATTGTATTAATATATTAATACGAGTTTTTAATTATTAATACGAATTAGTTAATTATTATGATTATTTAGTAAATCTTTTTCTATTTCCTGGTAGTAATAAGTACAAAACTGCTTTTGGCAATATCGCGTGAATTACCCTTAAATATTCCTTATTTAGCACATTTCTTTAAGTACATCTTAAGTTTTAATAATTTCTTGTAAGCCAAGAAAGATGGAGATTTTATTGGCTACTAGTAAATTTTTGTTTTGAATTAAAGCCTTAACAAAATAATAGAGCAACAATAACTAATTTTCATTTTGTAATTTTCTACCAGATTTTATCTTTTAAATTCAAATCTCATTCGTATATTAAATTTACACTCTAACGTTATCTAGTCGGAAATCGATGGAAAAATTCGACAGAGCATTTAATAAAGTATTTTGGTTTCAAATAACCTTGTGATTATTCTAGTAAGAACCAAATCTGGTCAATTCTTGTCATGTTGCTTTCAATTTGTTAGGAGCTCTGAATACTGTTTCGGTTGCTTGGTCCCCTGGTCATTCTGGGATTCCAGGTAACGAACTTGCTGGTGAAAAAGCAAAGGAAGGAGCTGCGTTGATAACAATGACACCTCAGCCCATTATCCCTGTGTATCCTATCGACGTTGTAGAACAGAGGTGGAACAGTGGATTTTGAAGGAACATCGGAAACGGTAGAGATCCCGAGCTAACTGCCGTCAGGCTAAGGAAATCCTAGGCCTGTCAAAAACGGATATGGTTGGTTTTAGCAGGTCCCGGATCCGCCAGTTGGTTCAGGTGTTGAGTGGACATGCGAATTTAGCGTATCATCTTTTCAAATGCGGCCTTATCCAGTCACCAAATTGCTGTGCTGGCTGTGGTGAGTCCGATGAAACTGTGCGGCACTTCGTTGAGGTGTGTCCCGTTTATTCTAAAACTAGATTCCTCGTCTTCGGTAGGATAAATGTTTCCCTACCGGAGATTGTGGCATCTGGTAATCTTAACAAACTTTCTAGGTTTATTCAGTGCACTGGGCGATTGAGTCGTCATGTTCCCTAGTGTCCTGTTACTACTTTATCAGTTTATTGTATTAGCATCTGGCAACTTTTAGCCGGATTTGTTTTTAAACCCCGGTATCTCTTATGAGATGAGGGGTGGGCGGGGGACAATGGGCATTTTGGATTGCCTGCGTTCCTTCCCCTTTTTGGTGGAGCCGCCCTTCTAATACAATCTAATCTAATCTATCCTTTTGATTAAACTTATTGCTCACCTTTCTTTATGACGATTCCTGGAGGTAGCTGAAAGGCTATTCTTCGGGATGTCACAACTATGATAATCGCATCCCATGGGTTGTCCTTGCATATTCGGGAGCGGGCAGGTTAAAGCAGCGGCCCCCTAATATATGAAATTATAAATATTCTTCCTTAAACTTTTTTATTTTAATTGCTCGGATGTTATTAATATATGAAGCGATTTTTTTTTGACATTAATACTCAATATTAAAAACTTTGGGCTTTTAATCAGTAAACAGTCCATTCTGAGGTAAACCTAGATCTGCCCTATCATCTACTGAATGTTTTATTGGAGAGAAAAGAATAGGCTAGAAGCACCACAACACAAATAGGGTATAAAAACAAAAAAGCAATATTGCACTCAACAATAAAATATCACACATTCGACTTCAATTATACGACCAACGTAATTAAGAGAGAAAAAACGCAATTTTGTTTTATTAATTTGAAAATGTTACACTTCAACAAAAATAGATCCTCCATTAATTCTAGAACCGACTGATGTACAGAAAGTATCCAATCAACTCGCTGTAATGAATTCTTTTTTAAATTTTATTTTATTTTGCTATGTAAAACGAGAATGATATGATGCCCTCGCCAAAACCTCAAATTGACTGTTGCAGTTAATTAGTAACTAAACAACTCCCCAGTTTAGAAACCCACATTTCTCGGAAGAAAAATAACAATTAAAAAATAACAAACATTTAAAATGAGCAATAATATTTTGAAAAATGCAAATATTTATTGAAAATAACCTTAAAATCATTTGGAAGTGTAACTCTGGTATTGAATCGAGCATTAAACGTATTGACGTATTTTGATAGTGAATTATTTTATATTGAAGATAATCCTAATATTTTAATGATGAACCATCACTCGTTTGTATAAAATTCCGGTTCAAAAATACCAGCCACCGGATATTGAGCAGTAAGAAGCTGATTAGGAAGAGAAAATCTATGGACCAGCAGTTGGATTCGAACCCAGGAATTTCCGAGTGGAAATTCAGCTCACTAACAACCGAGCTATACACTTCTCTGATAATGTAGTATTTATAAAATAAAAGTGGGAACTATTAATGGTTTTCTTTAAACTAAAAAATACATTGGAGACCCTAAAGTCATTTAAAAATAGTCCATAAACAATAATAACAGGAATCAATACTTTTAACTTAGTTCTCTGATTTCCATTTGCGTTGCATGATATAAGAGAAATAGCCAGGAAAATCAGTAATTTGTATAAGAAACAGAAGATTGATTTTGAACTCTGATTTACTATAAATAGAAAATTAAACAATGAAAATAATTGTTACTAACATATTAAAACCTTCGCAACTTGCATATTGATTGCGACAATTTAGTTGAAATGAGTAGTCTGATTTAGATTCAGTATTATGCAGCTAATTAAGGGCGGATATCCTGCTGTGGACAAGCTTATCTAAAATTTAAATGCATGAGATACATACAAGTGTCAATCATGGCGACATCCTTTACCAACTAATAATATTTATGTCATGGAACCTTGTTCTGGTTCTCATTGCATTACATAGCTTTTCTCTAAATAAATAGTGTAATATTTTGTGGGTAGTCCCTTTAAATAATAAAACAATTAATTTAATTTAAAACTATTTGTGGTAATAATTTGAAAAAATTCCATTAATTAATTCAAAAGAAGCTGAATTTTAGGCTCTGGATCATTACGTGATGTAAAAATTCACAACTTGCGCATACTTTACACTCCTCAAGGATTTAGAGCAGCGTTTCCCAATCTTTTTTGACCGCGGCCCGGTACGAGATTTTAAATTTTTTCGCCACCCACCTTATAAAAAAAACATTTATTTACAAAACAAATTTTATTTTTTAATAAAAATCAAAATTCAAGTTATTTGTTTGTTTATTTCATACACAAAAATTGCAAAATAATTATATAACAAAAACGCAAGTAATTAAAGACAATCCATTATCTTCATTTAAAACTTAAAGTAAATAAAGTAAATTTTGTTTTACATATTTTGAGTGCGAAGGATGATGTTGTTTTTCATCAAATAGTAATTAAAACTGTCCGGTAGGACAGTTGTATAAGGGTTGACCATCAAAAACTGCACGAAAAAGCGTAACGTTGAAAAACACCCAACTTTGACAATTTTTTTCTCTTTTTCTATAAAAGATAAAATTCCCAAATTTTCTTTAAATTATAGGGCAAACCCTCCTTTATCACTGTATTTGTTTTGTAACGACCCAGATTTAATAGGTTTCGAGAAAAAAGTTGCCGAAAATGAGCAAAAACGGCTTTTTCAAAAAATGTTCTTGTTCTTGTTCTTGTTCTTCTTGTTCTTCTTGTTCTTCTTGTTCTTCTTGTTACCTTTTTTGTAAACAACGTAGCGCCTAAACGCGCGAACCGATTTTCATGAATGAGGTGTCATTCGATTCGGAATTTTATGTAGATGTGCCTTTTGGGGGTCTCGACCCTGTACATCGAATGGGAGAGGAGTTAGCCCCCTTTATGTAAGGCCCCCTCCAAAATTATTATTACTAATTACTCTGTAAATCTTGGCCCGATTTTGATAAAATTTGGTAGGATGATAGGGTTAGGGCTCCCCTACGTAACATTAAAGCGGCGATCAGCTCTTACACTTGTTAAGGGGAAGTATAGGAATCGTTTCAAATTATCGACACGTGAACCGATTTTCATGAATGAAATGTCATTCGAATCGAAATTTTGTACAGATTTGCACTTTAAAAGTCTCGACGCCGTGCCTCATAAGGAGGGGAGTTTGCCCCACCCAAATAAGGCCCTTTCTAAAACTATTATTACCAATATTTCTATAACGCTTAGTCCGATTTTGATAAAATTCAGCTCGAATAAGTGGTTAAAGCTCCTCTACATTGCTGATGCTCTTGCACCTACTAAGAGGAAGTACTGCAATCGTTTAAATTATCAATGAGTGAACCGATTTAAATCAATGAATTGTCGTTCGATTAAAAAATCTTTGCCTCTTTGCCTAGAAGTTCTGCAATCGCAGTTTATTTTTCTTACTCCTCTTAAAAGGAAGTAATGAAATCGCAGTTTAATTTTGTTATTCACGCACAAATACCTTCCTATGTTATTCAAAGCGCTTTTTCAAAAAAAGTTGTTACTGAGGATGGTTTGGGGGACTTTTCTTTAAATTATAGGGCAAACCCTCCTTTATCACTGTATTTGTTTTGTAACAACCCAGATTTAATAGGTTTCGAGAAAAAAGTTGCCGAAAATGAGCAAAAACGGCTTTTTCAAAAAATGTTCTTGTTCTTGTTCTTGTTCTTCTTGTTCTTGTTACCTTTTTTGTAAACAACGTAGCGCCTAAACGCGTGAACCGATTTTCATGAATGAGGTGTCATTCGATTCGGAATTTTATGTAGATGTGCCTTTTGGGGGTCTCGATCCTATACATCGAATGGGAGAGGAGTTAGCCCCCATTATGTAAGGCCCTCTCCAAAATTATTATTACTAATTACTCTGTAAATCTTGGCCCGATTTTGATAAAATTTGGTAGGATGATAGGGTTAGGGCTCCCCTACGTAACATTAAAGCGGCGATCAGCTCTTACACTTGTTAAGGGGAAGTATAGCAATCGTTTCAAATTATCGACACGTGAACCGATTTACATGAATGAAGTGTCATTCGAATCGAAATTTTGTACAGATTTGAAGTCTCGACGCTATGTCTCATCAGGAGGGGAGTTCGCCCCACCCAAGTAAGGCCCTTTCTAAAACTATTATTACCAATATTTCTATAACGCTTAGTCCGATTTTGATAAAATTCAGCTCGAATAAGTGGTTAAAGTTCCTCAACGTTGCTGTGAAGTGCTGTCATGCTCTTGCACCTACTAAGAGGAAGTACTGCAATCGTTTAAATTATCAATGAGTGAACCGATTTAAATCAATGAATTGTCGTTCGATTAAAAAATCTTTGCCTCTTTGCCTAGAAGTTCTGCAATCGCAGTTTATTTTTCTTACTCCTCTTAAAAGGAAGTACTGAAATCGCAGTTTAATTTTGCTATTTACGTACAAATAACTTCCTATGTTATTCAAAACGCTTTTTCAAAACAATTGTTATTGAGGATGGTTTGGGGGACCGCAACTATAATCATTCTTTAAAAAGATCTCTCCAGAGGTAGTTACGGTTTCGACTTAACACCTTATCAGGTTATAATGATAGAATTGCTTATTCCAAATTTTAAAAAAAATCTGTAAAGCAGATATGTAACTTTGCAAAATAGACAAAAAGGAAAATCTATCCAAAAGGTACAAAAATCTCTTTAACAAAAACTTACAGTTTAAAATGTTAAGTATAAGGGTTGATTAAACGCCAAAAGGTACACAAATCAGCAAGTACCAAACATTTCATTAATACTTCATTAATATTTAAGTAATTCTTCTGCATTAATTTTCATTAATACGTTATTTTTTAGAATTTATTAGATGTCACAGACCCTTATGCTGGCCACTTCATTTATAATATTTTTTTGTTATAATTATGATAAATCACACATACGTACATGCATGTTAAAGTAGAAAAAGACAAAGTTAGAGTAGGCTACTGTCTTGAATTCGTCTTACCGAAATATTCGAGAGCACAAATAACACACAGTTATAACAAGTAGGTTATTCAACAACAATTATTGATTTCTCGATTGTAATTTAATTTAGTCCCCCTAATTTTACTTATAGTAAAATACTGGAATAATTAGCTGTCCTAAAAATATGCATATCTTATTTACTTTATATTACATATATACAACATTGTGGGATGAATACCTACATTGAGAATGTAATTGAAGAAAACTATGTTACTTGCGATAAAGCCAGATAATTATTATAAACGTTTGACTACTTCATAAAATAACAATTACTTTAATCGAAGAATGAACTCAAACCGACGATTTTTGAAAATCATTGATGTATGTTGGTGAAGTTTCTTTTAAAAGAAAGTTTTGAATTTTTTAGCCTCATAATTTTTTTTTATTTTTTGTAACGTTTTTCTTTTTAACCTGTGATTAATAGTTTCATTATTATAGATAACTAGATATTACAGTCAATCTACAGTGCTACTTGAACATATATTTTGTAGACGAAAATGGCCAGCATAAGGGTCTGTGACATCTAATAAATTCTAAAAAATAACGTATTAATGAAAATTAATGCAGAAGAATTACTTAAATATTAATGAAGTATTAATGAAATGTTTGGTACTTGCTGATTTGTGTACCTTTTGGCGTTTAATCAACCCTTATACTTAACATTTTAAACTGTAAGTTTTTGTTAAAGTTCCAAATTAGGACTTAATGATGTTAATTTTATTCTCAAATTAGGTTCGACATCCAATCTGTTTCGATACTTATTTTTTAAGTACACCAAGGCTGAGAACGCAGTTTCACACGTATAAGTGATGACACTGAATGAAGAATCGAAATCAGCCAATCAAAGCATCCGAATTTAAATGGTCCGGTAGGAAACGGTGGTAAAGGGTTGCCACCTGCAGTACTTGAAAAAGTTTCGAAAAATATTAAATTTAGAGCAAAATGTTATAGATTTTTTGTGTTTTTACAATTTTTGCCACGACCCAGCTGAATTTTTCTGCGACCCGGTGCCAGGTCGCGACCCACACTTTGGGAAACGCTGATTTAGAGGTTATTGAACAACTTTGACGGCATTACTAGCTTGTTGTGATTTGGGCAAAATAGCTTTCTTCGCAGAAGAAACTAAGTAATTTCTTCCTCTCCTTAGAAAAGCTCTAGCCCTAATGCATCCAGTAGATCAATAAAATTTTGGTTTCTGAATAAATGACAAAGAATTCTACCCAACAATTAGTTGATCCAGTAATTTATCCTATAAATGGCAAACATTCTATATTTCATATCTTTTTCAAAACATGAAGATCAGAGTTGTAGAATATAAATTAAATGGGGCGTCTCAAGTTGATTGACCAATAATTAATAATGTGAGGGGATTCCGAAAATTAGGAATAAAAATAAAAAAAAAAAAATAGTGGGTCATGTTTCATGTTCATCTATTGTTCCCCGAAATTCTGAATTTTTATTTGCATAGGTTGCTATTTAACGTTTTTTTAAAGATTTAGTGATTAATAGTTTAATACCACCTATTACAACCAATCAAAGTTAAATGGGTGCTACACCTTACTGAACAAATATTTTGTATATGAAGATGGCCTAGCATAAGGGTCTGTGACGTCCATTAAAATTCTAAACCATATTAATGAAAATTTGATATGGTAAAATTACTTAAATGTTATTGTTATAAAATTTGAATAAAACACAAGCTTTTTTGTACGTTTCTAAATGGCTGAAATTAAGAGCTGAAATATGAATGAAATATTGGCTACTTGCTGATTTGTGTATCTTTTGTTCTTTAATCGACCCTTGAACTGTTTTTGTTAAGGAGCTAAATATATAGTTCTCGTATAAAATCTGAACTGTATTTGCAATTTGTAACTTGAACAATATGCATGTATGATGGGACAGAATGGAGGAGAAACCAATAGGTAGTTCCCCTACAAGTAATGCGGTGAATATTGCAGGAAAACTGGAGAATTATCTGTTTGAAACACGTCAATATATGAGACTTGCCATTTCTCTCCCTCAATTCCGACATCTGAAGAAATATTATCGAAGGAAACAATGATCTACCAACTGGAAAACAAGACGATGCCGTCTCTCTTTTCCACTTTATTCTACTGTCACAAGAAAGAAGAATAAAAAAGGTTTGAAGGTGAAGAATGTATGAGCGCTAGCTACTTTTTTTCCATTTTAAAACTTTATCTCATTGCTGGCGATTTTTTAAAAATCGATTATAATTTTACTTTGGATTATTCTTAAGGTATAAATATGCTTGGTTCTCATCGAGTTGTAATGTTAAAATCTGTTCTAATGGTTTGCAGTTTTGGTTCATTTTATGTTTTATTTATATATTATCGACAAAGGGGCAATAGCGGTGTTGTGTTTTGGTTGCTCTAATCAAAAATTAAATGCAAAATATATAAAGTTTCATTTTAAACTGAATATGACCATAGTTTTTAACTATTTTTTAAGAATCATTTAAGCATCCTAATAAACTAATCATGAATTTTGAAATTAGAGGCAGTTACTTAGTATTAGCTATCGGTGTCAGCAGACAAACAAGAAAATTAAAATAGAATGCGTAGTTTTGCGGAAACTTTATTACTTATTTATTTTTACTGTCTTTTAACAAGGTTAAGCCTATCAAATTTGAATGTACATAATGAGATGTACTTTACGGTAGATGACGAGTGTTAGAGACTCCACTGATCAGGGAAACAAGTAATATTTTATTTGATTTCACTAAATGAGGTTACATGAAATTCCGCTATAATTATTTGTGTCAAAAATGGGATTCAAAAGCAGTCTGCTTGGATTGGATTTGTTGCTGAAATAATATACCGTAGAGTCTATATAGAAAGTCTATATTATAGACTATTTCACATTTGTATTTAATTTTCATAATGGGTTTACGATTACTACTCCCATGGATGGAATTTGTAAACATAGAAGTAATAGTGTACGATGGAAATAAAATGATCATGTTAAACATAGTTTATGGCAAACATGTAAGGTAATTAAGGGTGTTTTCTTATGATTTTAGAGAAACTGTGAATAAAAAATATAAATTGCTGTTGTAAAACTTTAGTAAAAATAATAATGATAAAGAGTAGTTACAAAAATGAAACAATACTTACTTCGAGAATGCATATTTTATATTTTATTTATTAACCAAGATATGGACCAATTTGAGAATATGAATTTAAAACAAATAATTACCATTCATTCAATAAGAATGCTTCTTATTCTTAAGAGTTAATAGTGTTACAATAAAAGTTAATTGAATTATTTATTTCCAAAAAAAAGTAATGAATCTGCTCACCAGGCTACAAAATTTGAAATGCAAACTTGTATTTGTGGTGGATATTTAGGGACTTCCAATTGAAGAGAAAGGATGTGGCAATGCTTAGTTTAGGAAAAAGCAAGAGAAAAAAAAAACGTATGTATTTTTCTTTTTTAAGCAAGAGTGCTTTGAAAAAATTCGATTGAGTCTTAAAACTTCAACTTAATAATATTAGAAGTGTAAAAAACTTATTTTTTATCCAACAGCCACTAAAATAGGCTAAACTCTCATCAGTGATCTTGAGATTTAGTAGCTCATTAAACTGGCAGTCTCTACGCTCATTATTATTAGTAATATTTTATTACTATATATATACTATTATTATTACCCAGGAAACTAAAGATATTAGTAACCCAAGGCTTGCTCAAGTTAGCAACCTAATTTTGGAATTATTGAGTATTAGATTGAAACTTTTTCCTAGGATAATCCACTTTCGATAAATAATTGTCCAAAATAATTATTTATGTAGGCGCCACGGTTGCCGAGCGGTTAGAGGCGAGAGCTGCGAAGCTAATATGTATTGTGGTACTGGGTTCGATTCCCGGTCTAGGCCTTGTATTTTATTTAATGGTTAATAAAAGAAATTTTCAGTCATGTTTGCTAGTAGCATCCGTGCACGTCACCTAATTGGTAGTTGGACGTAAAGCCCGCCTGAAAAAATAGGCATTTACATAATACTTTACTTTTGTAGGTAAATTTAAATGTATGGTGTGTGAGTGACAAAACTGTTGAGAGTGTATGAGAAGGGATGGCCGTTTTGGGGTGGCAAGATTGTTTGAAGAAGTAAGTGACATTCCTTATGTTATGTACGTTATGTTGTGTTGTGATATGTTATGCCTTATGTATTAAGTGAATAAACTAAACTTATGTTAGATTGGCGTTTATTTCAACCCTTAAGTATTAAGTATATAATTTTGTTTTTGTTTTAGTTTTGTTTTCTCTCATTTTTTTTTACACTTAACTGCTTAATTATTTATGTATTCTGAAAGAAAAAGTAAGTATGCATTGAATTGATAATTCTGTGATAATTTAAGAGCGAATAATAATGATAGGATTGTTTACGTTGTCAACTAAAACGATGGTAGCCCCTCTCCTGAGAGCCATTCACCGACCTGCAACCTAAATAAATTAAGCTTTCTTTCCTATATTTAGATTTCTCTTTGAAATCTTATTATTTTTTAAGGAAAGTTTAATGGAATTCATTATTAAACAATATTTAATTTTTTCTCCCCTTCTTTTGGAAGTTGTACGTGATTGAAATATGAAAGATGTTAAATTCTCAGCTAAAGCTTCTCCATTAACTTTGCTAACATTATGGGGGAAAAGAGATGAAGGACGAACAAGCTGTCCTGGGAGACTCCATCACTTCTCGTCACCTCCACGCTAATCAAGGTAGCTATTCATTTCTTCGTCTGCAATGGGAAGGTAAAAAAGTAATCTCTTGGAAAGCTGAAGCAAAACTGCGCTGTACTCAAATTATTTAGTTTAATTATTTATCGCCATCTATGTGATATGGTTTTATACAAAAAGAAAATATTCTATTTAATACAAAATAATAGAATTATGTAGCTATTGTTTCGAGACTCTACATATATTGTTGGAATAGCGCCTGGAGCGGAACACAATGATGTTTTCCTAGTGATTCCATTTATTCCAATGATTAGAGGCAAAATTCTCAATTACTTTTTTTACTGAACTATTTATGAAATAAAAATTGAGAAATTGTAACCGCGCAGTTACAGCATAAGTCTAGATGCTTAAAAGATTGTACACTGTAGAATATTCATTTTTATTCTGAAGTTCTCTCTTTTTTGCCATGAGATATCTAAGGACTATTATCAGCCATTTTAAGCTCTATCTACACAGGAATACCCTATTTGCAGCAGTAACTAAGTGAAAATGTACAAAGTGAATTTCCTTTCATCTTTTCATAAATTAGATTTCATGAAATTAAATGGATATAGTAACTTTTTACTCTCTCGAAATACTTTTAGATAAAGTGTTGTTAAAGTCTCCAATCTAAGCATTGATGATTTTTTTTTTTTTTAATTTTTAAATGCGTTGAGTTAGGAAAACATTCTGTGACTACACATCTTATTGCATGTCACAACGTCCTGATGAATGTTCCTGTAGTTTCAAAAGCCTATTTTTGATTAGTTGTATTCTTTATTTGTTAAAAGACGTAACTTTTACAAAACTTTTAGACCTCTCTACTGACGAATGTTGATGCAGTTCAATGCGCAGAAATGGCAGTAAAGAAGCGAAGTCTACGCCTCTGCAACCATTAAAACTCTTTAAAGTCAGGAATTCCACAAATATGACAGGATTTCCATTTGTAACAGAATATTTTTCTATTGGTAATAATGGCACCTCAGGAAGTTTTCATTGGCTTCCATATTGCTACTGTTCACTTGCAAGACAATCGCCAGATCCCCTGTAATAGGCCTGAAGCTTTTTTGGGGGAATAGTTGATTGTCCAAGAAAAAGATAAAGGCGTTTGGAGAGGTATACTTAGCTCCATTTTTCTTAGACTCCAAGATAGGCAAAGATATGACAGTTACTGACCGAAAAGATCTGAGGATATCCTCATAGGGCATTGGTCCACTGTGAGATCTTTTGAAGAAGCAGGATGGCAGATTATGTGGGTAGAGGAAACTCCAATACATTTTCTAATTGTTACTTGCAATGCTTCAAGGAAGAATGGGTTGGAAATTACCAACTACAAGAAATGGCAATATTCAAAGAACATCGTTCGATACGTTTTTTCAAAGGAATGTACCTAATTCTGCATAATAATAAAATAATTAAACACCTTTAAAAATATCAAAATATCAAATTTATTGAAATGAATCATTAATTCTCTGAAAGGGAATAGGTTTTAGAGCTTCTAGGCAATTTTTCTACAAAAAACTGTAAAGATTGTTCTCAAAATTAAGCGCTACGATAGCCAAGCGGTTAGAGGCGAGGTCCGCCAGTTAATTTATGTAGTGGTACTGAGTTCGATTCCCGGTCTTAGGCCTTGGATTTTATTTAATGGTTAATAAAACAAATTAACTTAAAAGTACGTTTGTTAATCACCTCCTCCACGACACCTAATTTGGTAGTGGGACGTAAAGCACACCTGAAAGGCATTTTACTTTTTTAACTTTTTTTTTTTTAGTGGCCTTTGTATCAAATTCTTTTTTATATTTCTTTAAAAGCTCTTTCCGATATAGATGAAGTTTGAGGCTTTCCTAACCATGCGAAGCCTGATTCCTCCTCAAGTTAACAATTAGTAAAATCTTCAAATTTAAAAAAAAAATTACCTAGTCTTTTATCAATTTTGTTGTTAGAATTGTGGGATTTGCCTCAATTGAAATTTGCATGAGTTTAATGATGATTTAGATTAGGGAAGATCTGGCGGAGTGCTATTTATTATTGCAGCAATTTTCCTGCTCCTATCACGGATGATGCCGAGTGTTGCGGTGTGCATCGTTGAGCCCTCACAGGAATGAATCTTGAGTTTCAGACCAGAGGACATAGCAGTAGACTTTGCCTAGAAACTAAATCCATTAACAGAGTAAAATTTAATCACAGATAATTAAGTCAACACGAAATAAATTTGAATTTATAAAAGAGAAAGGCTTATTAAAAACTCTCCGAATTTAAGGCGCAATAACAAGGGATGGGTCTGGGTATGATTATAGTCACAGAGCACTCATACTGTAATGTGACAATTTTATTAAAACTTTAGTTGCCTGAGGTAATGGAACCTGCGTAATAGTTTCTAACTAGTTTGGAACTTAGAGGGAAGTAAAAACTTTCAGATCTCTAGAGTTTATTTACAGCTGGAAAATTTGTCAAGGTAATTGTATTAGGCACTTTTACATTTGATTTATATATAATATCTGGTTCCACAAAATGTTCAGTAAAAGGAAAATCCCAGGAAATAGTGTGCAATAAGGAAGTGGTCGGTAACCGATATCACCGACAATAAAGAGAATCGTTTTTCTTGAGAAAATTATGAAAACCTAAATAAAACATTAAAGTAGGAATTACTTTCTCCTTTAAGTATCGAACTCAGATTGAACATGTTTAAAGAAAGAATACTGATACCTCTTCTGTTTAAAATAGACTACTACGAAAAGGAGCGTTACCTACAAAATGAGGCCGGTTTAAAAGGAGATAAAGAAAAATATCTAACCGTTTAATTTGTAAAAATCTCTTTTCTGATTAAAGGCATATCCAATTTAATGTTTCCGGAGATATGCACGATCACGATTTTTTCTTTTGCTGATAGCGTTTTTTGGCAAACTGTACTAGCGGCTTTTGCGTGATAAAATAGACGAGTTCAGGAGTACTGTCAATGAATCGAGAAATTTTGACCAAATGTTTGATTACTAAATGTAGACATCTTAAGCATAAAACAAGCATTAATGTATAAATAATATTAGTAAGCTAATTTTATTATCAAAAACACAAGTGAAGCCATCCATGCCAGTTTCAGTCATGATATATTTTTATTATGCCGAGCTATCGACCTAGGGACTAGGTAATCTTCACGACTAATTGACAATGTAATATTTTACATCATTAAAGGGTTGGTGTGTCTTCAGTCTTGTCTAGTCATGGATTGAATGTGCATGGATTCTGTCACAACTCAAAACCATGCAAATCAATCAGCTGATAAATTAATTACAATGAAGAAATAAAGAATTTATAAATGTTAAAAGTAAATGTTACATCACAAAGGGTCTTAAGTTTTATAACTACAGACGCATGCTGCGATTAGTCGCAATCTTAAGTTAAAAAGAAGATGTACCAATCACACTAGCAACAGATCCAGTTTTCCGTTGATCGTCACGAAATCAAGTCCCGATATCTTAAGTAAAATTCCTTAAATCATGGCCGAAATCTCTGACTGCCTGGGTTTTGATGTTTTGATTTTACTTAAATATTATATTTAAGTATTATACACTATTTTATTATTCCATTTTTTGGATTTCATAAACTCTGACCTCTAGAAAATTTAAATTTTAAAAATAAATGATAAAAAGTTAACAAATTTAAAATTGCACAAACGTTTGTTTGTCGTTTGAAAATCCTTTTTCTTTTTCTTTTTTTTTTTTTACTTTTCTTACTTTTTGTACAATTTTATTTCGCTGCATAAAAAAATAAAACTTAACTAAATTGTAAACCATAAGTTACAGTATCATTCATATCTTAAAGATTATCTGTTGCAGAAACTTGAGACTGTCTATGAAATTCTTTTGGTATTGAATACAGCAACAAAATGAGTGGATTTCACAAGGCCCTTGAAACCTCATCACAACATAACTGGGCTCGTCTTCCACTTTTAACCAATTTAAGACAAAATATTAAAAAGACAAACTGTAACAAATAGTGGCCAAAAATCCCTAATGAAGTAAACAAAAAATCTAATTCTCTTCGATTCACTCATTATTTTGACTTAACTAATTATAAAATCTGAAGAAGTCCAAGAAGTGCAAAGTATACACTCAAAGAATAACTTAAGAATTAATATTATAAAAATGAATTCCATGAGATATTTATTTTTAAAGAAAATATTAATTTTAAAGGAGAGAGAATGGAATGTTGGAAAGTTTTGGTAGAACCCAGTTTATGTCTCAATAAAGATATATAATGTGAGAAGAGCATGCGAAGTAGGGATAGAGGAGCGCGTATAAAGTTGCAAATTCCTATATTGGATACACTCCGTATAGTAGCAAGTCTGAATAGCAAGAGAGTTGTTAGAATAATATTAAATCTTTTTATGTGGCTGATGGTCTCTTTCTACGTTATCCTTTCCATTCTGACGTAATACCACAGTTTTGTGACGCATGGTTCGGGTCAAAGTGATAAGTCATTTTCAACGCTCAGTGTCTCCATCAGAAAAGTTAGATTGATTTCGTTTAGTACATATAAGTTGCGTTTTTATCGGTCCACAGACTGCCAGTTGGCGATAGCTGTTTGTTCATCTCACTATGATGTGTATGATAAGAATGTATGTGCGGGTGTGTATTTGCAGAATTGTGTTCTAGGGTGGTTTCCAGGTGATGTCAGATAAGCTCAGTAAATCATAGGTGCTTGATATCTAAGTTCTCTACTCAGATAACGCTTCATTCTCCATCACAAACACAGGCGTAGAGTTTTACTTATTTGCCCCAAGGCCTTACTTGCAAAGTTTTATTCGCTCTTTGCCTGAATCTCTCTCATTTTTTTCACTTATTGTTCTAAGATCAAGTTTTTCTCTCTCTATATTATTGCCGCCATTTTTTGAAACTAAAAGTGCTTTGCTTTTTAGGAGGAGGAAAATTTGTAAAAATGTGAAAACTACTATGATAAAGTGACGTATCTTTTTTCCAATTATGAATAAAACCTTGTAAAGTGTAAAAAAAGTAACATCGTAGCTTCCATATTAATTTTAACTTAATCGTTACGTAATGAATGTGCTCCAAAAAGATTCAAGTATGCACATTCTGGATGCCCAGTGACTGATATTTGACTTTCAGGATGTTATTTCTGGTGATTCAACAATACTTACATAATTGTTGATTTTTGATGTTATGTAAATAATAGAAAAAAGTAACAAATGTTTCAATAACAAATTCTCCTTCAAGCAGAAAACTGCTTTTGGTTTATTGACAATCCTTTTAAATGAGATATAATAAAGCAATTGAAAACTTTTCCAATATCGGTAGAAACAATGTGAAAATCCAATCCGTTCTTCCACAGATGTAAATACATACAAAAGGAATAAGAGTATAATAGATAAATAAAACTGTTTGCACAGTTAGATATGTATGAGCCACCTTGCAGTAAGCACTTATTGAATAGAAATTGTCGTCGGCCATTTGAAGAAATATTTACTTTCATGAGGCACTTTTCTAGTCCTATGTTAATGTAATAATATGAAAAAAAAAAGGTCATATCATTATTTCAGAAATTGAACACTTATTTAGATTACTCAGTGTTATTGGGTTGTCCTCGAATTTGAATTAATAATATGGTGAAGTGTTTTTGTATTATTAATTTAAAAATATTTAATGATTGAATTTAATCATAAGTTTTCGAGCTGCAAAGCTAATATGCATTGTGGTACTCGGTTCGATTCCCGGTCTTGGCCTTGGATTTTATTTAATGGTTAAATGAGAATTAGTAGATAGATAGATAGATAGATAGATAGATAAATATTCTGTATTTATGAAAACATATTACAGTGAGAGGTACAAAATAAACGAAAAAAATAATTCACTGGTGCATAACTGAATACAATTTTCCTCTACTTACCAATCAAAACAAGTAAACACAAATTTTTTGAATTTTAAAACAGATAAAAAATAATTATAAACGTTATTAAGTTGTTGACAGTTTGCAACATCTAATATATCTGCTACATCACTATTTATTACATTTATATTTTTAAACAAAGATTTTCTATAATTGTTATAAGAAGGGCAATATTTTAAGATATGAGCGAGCGTTTCCTTTGCATTTAGATTACAAGTTTGACAATTAATTGTTGTATCTATGACATACTGTTCTCCATTTAAATATATTCTAATTAGATTTATATTACTTAGCCTAAGCTGAATTAATAATCTTTGCTGTTTTATGTTTGAATTACCAATAAAATAAAAAGGAACACAGTCTGTTTGTACAAAAAATCTAAAATCTGGGTTATATTTTGAATTATACACTCTCTCCAGATCCAGGGATTTTAAGTGGTTCGACCATTTCTCTAAAATGTCTTTTTTACACTGTCGGAGCAGATCCGAACTACTAAATCTTACGTCATAATAACCAATTGTATGCAATACTTTGGCAAGATAAGAAAACCAGTGTTTTTGTATTGTATTGTCTTGCTTATATACTTCGAAAAGGCAAATCTTTGGTAGCTCGGAAGAAGACATAGCGAGTACTTTAATCCACCAGTTAAGAGTACGCTCCAGTATTACCACGCGAATATGAGAATTAGTAAAGTACGTTTGCTAGTCGCCTCCATCCACGACACCTAGTAAATGGTAGTTGGACGTTAAGCCCCGCCTGAATAAATAGGCGATTACTTTACTTTACTTACTTAATCATAAGTTGTAAAAATACCAGCACGCATGCGCTAAATAAACTGGAAATACTGTTTTTTTTTTTTTTTTTTTTTTTTTTGCGCATGAACAGCTGAGGTTATTAGCGCCCGGAGCTTTTTCCAGTGTACTGCCGGCCTCCGGACAGTGTTCTCTCGTTACAGACATTATTTAAATAAATTATGTTTTTTGAATATTTGACAGACAATTCCTCCGCGAACTATTTTAAAAAAACTTCGCCATACTTAATTTGAGTGTTGCATGTGTACTCGGGTTAATTGTACATTAAGTGATAATAAACTCGAGATTTGACCACTTGTAATTGTTGAGCGAAGAGTATGGCTGTGTGTACATCAATAATGATTGTTTGATTGCGGATGATTTGCCATGATGATGATTGACCTAGAGATTGCTTACTAAACCTAAGTAATTTCTCACAATAAACTATCCGTTACCAGTCTTGTATCTGTTGTATCAGTGTTAAGAAGACAGCTGAGTTTGTTTGTATGAGTTGGCTGGGATACCATGGGTGTCAAGATCCTTAGAGAATCGAATTCGCTAGTTTACTGCTTTGTTCGCTTTGGCCTTTAATTTTTCAGTCACCGCTTGATTTGAAGCAGCAGCACAGTTTAAGGCTTAAAATTATATTCTAAAAAATAAACGGAAACTGCTATAGCCATAATGATATTTTCCGCTTATCTCTGACATATTTTAGTAGAACTCGAATTGTTTGCTATTCGCTTTTATAAAATTTATGTATACTGCGTTTGAAGAATAAATGATAACTCCATCCTCTCCGTTTCCGCAATCGCAATTAATGCTGACGGTTTGCTTTATTTAAGGTGTGAATTCTTAAGGTTATGGTTAGATCTGAGTTCACTATTGTTGTTTGCGTAATTTAAAATGATTGTTTTCTTAGAAGGACGCCAATTCTCACATTGTTCAGACTTGATTTCTCCACTTGGAGTATTGGTTAGAGGGATATTACATTTTGGTATTTATGTGGTTTACAATTGTTATATAACTTCTACTACCGTAAAGGGACACAACATTAATGTCTTGTTTATGCATAACACTAAGTGAAAGCTAAAAGGGCCTGGAAGGAAATACTTTTATAATATGAAAGGACATCGTTAAAAAGTTACTCTAAGTTCGTGAAGTTCTGTCCTCCACCTTTCATGACATACTACCAAAAAAAAAGGTTGAATATGAATAAGTTCTTACAAAATTTATAACTTTCTTTTAAGATTTATAATGCTTAATGGGCCACTTATTATTTATAAGCTTCTTTTTTTTTTTAATTTTCTTTGAAATAGAAAATACTTTAAGAAGTTTAGCAGTAACTAGAAAGAAATATGAGTATATTTTATCCTAAATATAAGTCAGTAGAATTCCAACATTCCGTCTTATTTATTTATTTATTTCAAATATGTAATTTTTTAGAAAATATTTTTTTTTTATATACAAATATTTTCTGAATTATAAGTTGTTGCAATAAATAGAAATAACGATGTTATTTACTTCTTGAATATTGTATTTTCATATCCCTGGTTGAAAGTTTTTAAGAATATTTAAGGACTTTGCTTCAAAGTTCTCAGTTCCAAAGTTAAGATACTCGCTCAGATTACAGCTTCTTGTGAGTAGCAAAGTATGTTTATGAATATTTTGCTCATCAAATGTTGAGATGTCTTTAAGAAAGCTTACACTTCCTTAGCACTGGGGGCAACCATCTTCAAAAGTAGAAGAGCTACTCCGTGAACTCTAAGATGCTCTTTTTTTTTAGTTTGACAGAATCTAAGTTTTGAAGGCTTAAACTGCCGTAACTTTAAGGTGAATCTTGGGGACAGAAAACTGCAGAAATTCTTTGGGCATGGGGATGGTTTTGACTGAGACATTGTTCACACCATAAATAACTTGAGAATAACATAACCCTGATAAAAAGGATTCCGCAAGCGCAAAATGGCACTTCGTGGTCATGGATCAAATAACCTGGACGATCATAGCTACATCATTTCGTTGTTTTTGAAGATTCAGGCACCAGCATATCCGAAGGCTGAGAGAGTTGGTTGAATGGTTCTGTTCTGTTATTGAATGAAGCAGATATGGCCTCTAATTGCTGTTTTCTTTTAACATTTTCTCATCTTGTACAATTAGTTTCCTGCCTGGAGAAGTTGCCACTAAGAAGGCAGCGTTTCCGAATTATTAATAATTTGGCAGCATGTGTTTAATGAATGTTCACCCTTCCTCCGCATATTAGATATTTCTTTCTCAAGACGTTTTCACGCAAGAGTTCCAGAGCAAGATAATGTCAACGCACTTACCAGCCCTATTCTGGACGCAGATTATCGTGATTTGTGCTGTTGATATATCTATTATTCCACCATTGGTACCACAGTGGCTGAATGGCTCCAGCGTAGCCCACAAATAAAACGTATTGCAGAATAATCTTGTTTTCTGGTCTTGCTCTTCAATTTTATTTAATTTCTGTCATTGACACGTCTGAAGAAATTGACGTTTCATTGTTTTAGGTTTACGTTACAATTTTCGAAAACGCCGTCAGTTCTACCAAAGTGTCTAAAAAAATTTCTTTCTTAAACTTTCTGTTTTTTTAGCACAATTATATTGTACAGCTTTGCTCGGTCAGAAAGAAATATTATAAATCTCTTTCAAGATTTCTTTTAATAATTGATACATTGTTAGCACTGACTATCTCAACAATCGCATCTTAGCTGGCGTCATTTTTCGCATGATAAACATAAGAAGCTTTATTTAACGTTTAGATTCGGCAGATATCTGTACAAACAGCAAACATTATCCATGGTTACATCTTAAACTGCGCTCATAACGGTCGGATGTGGGAGTATGTGTAAAAAAATGTCTGCATGCCCAGCGCTTTGGAAAACTAGCGGGCACACCGTTCACTTTGTCTAGACTATTAGCGATCTAAATCCATAGTTTCTCCTCTATATTCAATTACTCTTTGCTGCTATGGATGGCTCCTGATGAAGAGAAGATTAGTGTAGGCGCGCGAAACGCCTACACCGAAATGCTGAGGTGCCCAATTGGGCGTTGGACGAAATAAGAGTAAACAAAGAAGAATATAAAAAAAATAAAAAAGAAATAGAAGAAAAAGGGGAAGGTACTTACCCTTTGAGGTATGTTGACTAGATGCCTGAGAAGCGATGAGTGGAAAGGAAGCTGTGGTGCGGAAGCGTATATATGTTTATGTAAGTGTGTGCGTGTGTTGAGCTCTGAGAAACGTATCGGAAGGGGAAATGAGGTAAGCGGAAGAGTAAAGGAGGAATAGTGCAATAAATGCGATGGATGCGGTGGAATATGCGGGCTATATGCGTTGAGAAGAACACCAGAAGCAGGCAGCAGAAGCGTGTGAAGCAGTGCCCCACAGAGAACTACTAGGCGTCAGCGGAAGTGATGCGTAGCGGATTGAGAGGCGTTAAGTTGCTAAAAGCGTGAGCAGAGAAGCGTCTTAAACAAGGACTAGCAGGGAACTGCCCAGACTAGAAAGGTGACCACATGGTTCAAAGGAAGTAGTTGGGCAAAGGGTTTAGAATATAGAAAAACAAATAAAGGAAATAGAAGCGGAAACAACAAGTTAATATAGAAAGTTTGAGAGGATAAAAAAGGTGTAAAATAATAACATAATAATGAGCGATAAGAAATATGTAGAAAGAAGGAAATTAAGGCGGATGTGTACATTAGTACGCGCGCGGGCGCGAGGCTGACTCGCGAGAGTCGGAAGTTAGCCAAACTGGCCGAGGGTCCTCGGCCACGACCGAACAATTAGGTTTCGTTTAACTTCCTTAAGACATTTCAATGAGAACATCTCGTTACTCATAATTCATGAGAGAGAGACTTAACCAATTCAAATGTGAAACTAGAGGCACTTTTAAGACTGGAATAAAATATTTAAAAACAAATGACGAACAAAAAGTATAATAACATTAAATTGAAATCATCTTGAGTTGTGGAAAATCTCAATTTGAGGTTAGGAACGGGCGAAGTTTAATTTGTGGAGCAAGCTGGGCGGTCTTCAAAGAGAGACCCAAATAGCGGCTTGCTTTCCTTGTCACTTCGCCGTTACCTTCTTCCTCCGTTCGTTTAGAGCTTAAACTTAGGCCTTCTTGGGACGAAGCAACTTCATTCTCCACAACATACCGTCTTATTAATATTACCAAAAGGAAATCTCCTACATATGTGTTCAATCTTAAACATCCTTGCACATATTTGTTAGTCAAATAGCTTCCGCTCTACAATTTCACGCACACATACCGCCAAGCGCCAACTTCCTGCTAAGATCTATTTAAATGTAATAACAAAATTATTTGACGTGTAACGTTTGGTGTGTTTTGGTGTAAAGTCTTATTCTTGCGTCCTAAAACGAATAATAAAATTGCCATCCAAAAGAATATCCTTAATTTTTAATAAATTTCATTTCTACTTAAATTTGGTTCTTTAAATGCATAAAGTTGTTCTGAAATAAAAAATATAAAATACAATTTTATTTTTTTTTACCTATTCTTACTGTGTAATAGGAAAGAGAAAATATTGTGGTTGGGTCAAATTTTAGATTTCTAGTTTACATCGAAAATATTTTTTTAATCCCCCTGAGACCAAAAAAGTGGTCAATACATATTGATTTTTTTTTTTTTTGGTGCATAAATTGCTAAGATCATTAGCGCCTGTAAATTGATTATCTATATAACAATAATCGCCTATTTTTTTTTAACGTCTAACTACCAATTAGGTGCCGTGGACGGAGGGGACTAGCAAACATACTTTACTGTAAATTTCTCATATTAACCATTAAATAAAATCCAAGGCCTAAGACCGGGAATCGAACCCAGTACCACAATACATATTAGCTTCGCAGGTCTATTAAAACAAAGAAAAATGATCTTTTTCACCACGTAGCGAAAATTTATGAAATTCTTTTCCCTTTGTCATTGTAAAAGATTATCTCGTAGATATGTGTGTGTCTGTCTTTTTGTGAAGTATGTGATCAGCATAACTTAAAATTAATAGGATGTATTTGGCTACCATCTAACACCAATTAGTTTAAGTTGTAAACTGAAAGAAAAAATTTGGGCTACAATTAGCGCATTTGCATTTGCAACAGAGAATTTGACGCTTTAAATAAAAATGGTATGTGGAACAGAAGTGAACTAATAGAGAAGTGGTAACACTCCATAATATTAGACTATTAGGAGTAGTCAGTCTCTTCACCAGAGAGGAGATCACGAGGCCTTTGAAGCAAGTCTTTTAAGACGTCTTGTTAGTCTGTCAGGAAGAGTTCTAGAAGGAAGATTTTAAGCTAGAGGATTTGCGTGTAATTGCAGTTTGAAATGAAGTTTTCTGTATCGTGTTTTAGCGACTAGTTCGATAAAAGGAATGTAGCGTGTATAGTCACTTTGCGTAGATTGCAATGAGGAGGAGGATTTCAAACATATAATAATGATACGTCCACGTTATGTGGTGGAAAGGAAACGAATGTTTGACGAATTACACAGGTATTTAGATGCACCATTTCGCTACGAAGACATAATATTCTCCACCAACATCTATGTGCTTAAATCTGTAGCAGAGCTAGCAAAGAAATATGAATGTATTTAAAAGTTATAGCCGATTAGAATGAATGGAAGAAAATGATTAGAGAAGGATTACGTGATTTTAATTTAGGTTAAGCTAAAAGGATGACAGGAATATAGAGTACTGATCCATCCATTAGGTGTAAGGTTTATGTAAATAGTTGTATATAGTAGAGGGATGAATGTGTGAAGCGAATGTATTTATAAGTAAGAATGGAGAGTGGAGTGATATTCTAGTAATAAGCACCTAGACGATGCTGGCTGTATACATAGACGATGCTGGCTGAATGGCGAAAGCCAATGCCAAAAACAAAGTGTATAGTCAGGTTGGAGACATAAAATGGAGCGTTTACTTTAGTTCGAAGTACAGATCCTGGAGTACAGAAGAATGGAGGAAGAGTGAAGGTAAAGTTCTGAGACTTACTTTCAATAAACTTAGTCCAGTCTCGAACCACTGTTCTAATGAGGTGAGGTATGATTGCAGAGATCTGTTAGCAGAGATCATGATTAGTGAACAGAGATAGCAATTCTTTGACTTTTTTTTAACGCTAGTTTATAAAATAAATGGTCCGTAACATGAACGTATAAAATAATATAAGGAAATGACGACAAAACATAATTTTGAAAATTTACTTGTATAATAATTTTCGCAAATTATGTGCTTTTGATCTTTGCAAACTGAATATTTCCAAACGCAACAGTTCGTTTTCGTTTTCGGCATTTCGTTTCTTTGTTCAGTACCATCATTTTATTTTCATCGGTACCTGTGGATAATACCTGTTCCGAAATGCTGGAAAAATCAGCACATCTTTAACATTAGCTTGGAAAATTTTTGTTTATTATTATTTTCTTTTTCATTTCAATGTCAGCTAGGTAAAGGTTGACAATTTCAGAAAAATGTTTACGATTTGCCCTCCCACCTTTTGATTTTGGCCGCGAATGGTCATTCAACTTTTGTTTGTCCAACATTGGCCTTATTAGAGAGGCTCTGGTAGCGGCAGAACGAAAAATAAATCTGAATTAACAGCCATATTTTTGTTTCAGTTTTCGAAAATCACGAAACGATATTGTGCAAAATAAAGTTTTATTAAAAAAAAAAAATGGAGATTAGGAAGAAAGCCGCCTACATTAAATAAGCGGATTTAGATCAAGAGCTGCGTTACGATTCTCTCTTCAATAGCAAACGACGTAGCGTCGCTCATCTACAATTCAAATGTGCGACTAACTGTGTGACAACCACGTGACAGGTTTATACATAACACACTTATATCCGTTCTCCTGCATCTCACAGCGAAGAGAAAAGACCGTGTTCAGTTCCAAGAAACTACCCTGGTGAATGCCTTCAAGTTAACATCTTGTTTTCGGCTGTGTGAGCAACCAGCTCCGCATGCTTCTATCTTCTCTTGGCTGAGTGAAGAACGTGCGGGATTGAGGGTAGTGATGCTGGGGATATATGGGCGTGGTTATTCTAACCGCCACATCTTCTTGAAGTGTTCCTTCAAGTGTGAAATTTCTGAATTAATCTTGCCGATGTGCTTCAACCACACAGGTTCGTCTGCTCGTTTGAGATTCCCTCAAAAGTTTTATTTATTTCGCAGTTCTTGTATTATCCTAGACCTGCTTTTAGCAGATATTCTTATAAACTTTAACTGCACTTACTTTAGACAGGCAGTAGAACATGTTAACAAAATAATTTTTAATAATAAAACTAGCTTAGCAGCTTCTCCAGAGTCTCTGAACACTACGTCATGAAGTACTTCATGATCCATGGATCAAATCTTTCAAATAACAGTTCGCAGAAGGAGTGTATTGTTTCAATGTTTACCTTATGAGATTCCCACGAGGAGATGTCAGGTTCGAATCCGGCTGCTGGCTCTTAGATTTTCTTTTCTTGCAAGATTGTTCTCACTGTTCGATTGTCGATTGAGAAGACTGTCCGGAGACCTGCAGTGCACTAAAAAATAGTCCGAGCTCCAATAACCTCAGAGGCTCCAAAAACCTCAGTTTTTCTTTTTAATTTGTATTTTAAGAGAAATATAGATTTTTATTTTAAAAAATTATTTTTCTTAATTTTTTTGTCATTGAGGAAGTCCGATTGTGACTGCTTTTTCTTTTATCTTACCGAATAATTTATTGTTTTTCGTTACTAACACCAAAAATAAGGTGCGTGGATGGCCCAAGATGATTATTACAGCCTGCCAGTATATTGCTCTTGGACCCAGTCCCACGTTTTGCCTAACTGCCTTTCGAGACTTCCAAAACGTTCTAACTGCCTTGGTGGCTTACATATATTTTCATTTTTGTATTTATTTATATTATTTTATTTTTATTTATTTATTTTAAGGAGGATGCATCGACACCTAAGGCCATTAGTGCCTCTAATTCAAATTCTCTCTCGAACGCGAAACGCAAGCTCTAGGATGGCACATATTCCACCTTTGTGACATCCACTTTGTGACATCCAACACTATGCCCAAGATTTCTATCTGTTCTCTCCCATTAAGTTTCTATTTCTTAAAATATCGAGAAACATTAATTCTTTCCTCATTTCAGAACTATGTACTCCTAAAATTGACTCTCTCCTCTTTTCTTTAGGTTAGTAATTGAGCAAGAGAGAGTTTCTTCTTTGCGCGACAATCCCTTCTCATTTAGCAGATGTAACAACTGCCCCCCCCCTGCAGAGACTTTGCTTCTTCTTTGAAGGAAACAGTGAATAACTGGTACTTCAAGCTCAGTCTTCCTAATCTTAGAACAATTAAGGCTAAAGGTATTAATTATCAACATTTTAGCATTGTTTTATCCATTAACATTTTTAAACATTTAGAGTTTTATTTTTTATCACTGTAATCCTAACTTTAACAGAATAATGGAGAATTTCGAAACAATGCAGTTGAAGAATATGCTTCTTGGTTATTTTAGATAGGTTAGGAATTGCATTTAAATTGAGTTCAAGGTAGAATGCGAAGAGAATAGACCAAAGTAGATAACTAGAAAAGGAAGAAGGAAGGTGTACGTGAAAAACTGGGAACGTGAAGGCATAAAAGATTAAAGCACGAGGAAGATGGCAGACAAATGTGCATTTGGTAATGGGTAAAAATTAGAGCCGACCGTGCTTGAATACGAAATGAGTTAGCGATTGGGTGAAGAGATGCCTGTTACTGATGGGAACTGATCGTTAGAAATAGAGGATGCTTTGGGATGCCATTATCTCTGTCTCGCAAGCGATGACTATTCTCTTGTAAGCAAACGTTTTCAAACGCCGTACAGCGATGCGACTAGCAGAAAAGTTAGCCAGACTACACGGGCCCCCTGATCGAACATTTCAGCTAATAAGCATTCAAACAACAATCCTCCGATAGGAACAGTTAGATCAGTAATTAATCATTGGTTAGTATTGTCCGCTACGTACTGCCTTTAGATCTATCGGTTGTTACGCTGCTCAGGTTTGGAGGTTTGTGCAATATTGAGAGAAATTATTGCGTTTTTTTTATTAAGAAATTATACTCCCTGCCTTCAAATACTCCAAACTTTATGCAGTACCTTGTAACTGGTGTAGATTTGTTGTTTACGTTTACTTTAAGGCTCCAATTCAGATATGTTTTGAAAATCCTTGAATTACCGGCTTACAGACTTCCTATCGTAGTTGTACTAGAAATCGTGAAACACAAGACTTTTAGTTTGACAGATGGATAAACGTGTCTGAAAAATATAGTCTTAATTTAAGTTTGTCCTATAATAACGTGACATTGTAGAAGAATAGATACCTTTTTTATAGAGAGCTTAATGTTAATGCTTGTCTATTTTCTTTCTCAACTCAGTCTACAGCATTAAATTTAAAACAAATTATTATTATTATTACTATTAATATTATTATTGTCCGCTACTGGCCCTTGCAGTTTGTAAATATGTTAATAATTGAAACCACTTTAATTAGGGTAGGGTGTACCTGAACTGGCATTGGCTGATGTACTATAATTATGAGTCCAACCAATATGTAGAAAAATAAGTTTAAACTATGAAAATGCGAGGAATTAGAATGAATAGAATTAATAGAAAAGGAGCAGACCAAACGGGCCACAGACACTTCGTCTCCCAAACGTATCTGTCGTCCAAGTTAATCGAAGCTAACTAATGGTTCATAGCTCACAGGCAAGCCTTACTTGCAAGCTGCTTGAGAAGCTCTTCCGTATGCACAAACCGGCTGGCGCTTCTATGTCCAGCTAGCGGAATGCAACTTTCCAGGGAAGCTTACCCCGACCCCTCCCTTAGAAGCTTACCCCGACCCATCCCCTACAAATATTCTAAAATTAATTTCCCCTAGAAAAATGTTGGAAGAAAAATTTACAAATTTAATTTTTTGTAATGTGTACGAATTCTAGAGAAAAGCCTAGAAGCTATTTTGAAGAATATGAATGATTGCACTTTCGAGAGGATCTAACCTACTTCCTTTTTTAGAAGCACCCTCAAAAGAATGATGTTTAAGCACAAAAATCTTAAAAGCACTCAAAATTGATAATGTAAAGTGATACTTTCCGCTGACTGACTTTGTCTAAAACTATTGTGGCTTCCTCTATTGGATTCTAGAGAAATATCGGATCTGAAGTTCTATTTTGTTTTTCATTTTGGAAGATTCACACATTGAACAATTTATAAATACCGTTTTTCCTGTTCTGGAGACCTTAAATCGGATATTTATGGTGAAATCTCTAAAAAGAAAATGTATACGATTACAATACTTCGCTTACTAAGTAGAGAAAAAGGATAATAAAATGTCTGATATCTAAGTCAATCAACTGAAGAAGGAAATTGGAAAAGAAAATAAGATGCAAATTACCCAAAAAGGGATCAGTATAATGCAGTTCACTACTGATAAGGCAGAATACTTCTATCTATAAATTCTACCGACAAAGACTACTTAATGTTAAATATTATAAATTAACATTGGATTGACCAACATACATTAAGGAAAGCCTCAATTAACACAGCTTTATAATTACAAAGTATTGTTTGGCGGTTAAAGCTGCTCTAGTATTATGCAGAACTTACATTGTTAACTTTATATTGTAGAAGTTAGTTTGTAAGATTTAGGGCATCATTGTTCATCGTGGGTAGTTTGGAAATTAGTAAATTAATCTTAGCTACGGCGGTTACATTATTGTATACAAAGCAGATATCATATTACATTATAATAACTTTTACAATATTATATCACGTCTTACAGTAGTACTACCTCTCTAATAACATTGTAAACCACATTACAATGAATAATTACAGTATTAGTAAGTCAAGTAAAGTAATCATCTGCTTCCTTAATAGAGCCAGTTTAATAGATTAAGGTCAATTTAGCGCAATATCTTTAATAAAAGATTTGTTATTTTTGAAGTTCACTGCCTATTTCGCTACATGAAAACAGGTAAATGAGGTTCATTATAATACGCACTACAGTTCAATAATGAAGTAGAAAACAAATAGATTGTTTTAATAATGTTTGAATACCGAATTTAGTCAACATTCTGTCAGAGATTCGATCGCTCCCTAATACCATTACTTGGTTTTTAAATAACAATCTTAATAAAAACTTCACCCAACTAATTGTAACTATGGTGAAATTATTAAATTCTCTCCTGCAAAAATATTGTGTCCACACAATTAATTAATGGCCATTCCCAAGTTTAGGTTAGAGATTAACTAAGTGGGAAACGTACTGGATCCAACGTGAAGTTCCTGAGTTCGAATCCATCTTCTGGCCATTAGATTTTCTCTTTCTAGAAGCTTCTACACCTGGTGATGACACTGTATCAGTAACGAGCAAACCAATCAATTGTGGAATTTAACTGCCTCAAATCATGGAGACTGTTTCATCCTCTCACTTCAACTCTTACCGGAGAAAACTACCACCTACCCCGCCTAAAGTTTCAGTCCCCCTCCCCAAAAAAGAGCACTACCCCGGCACTTTATTGCCCCTGCCAAGGTCGTTGCTCTGCATTTCCAGAAAGTTCTCCAACGGCTAACATAAGAGTTCGGCGATTTGATGGCAGCGTGGCTACTGGAGGAAAAAACAATCCTTTCTTCCTTAAAGATGCCTGGAAAATATCTGGGTTAGAAAATAACTGATTTTTCTCCCAATCCTTTAACCCCAATTACCTCAGGTGTCAATGCGTACCTTGTTCTATACAACTGCATGTTTTTCAACACCAGATTCCAGATTTGGGTTGAACTTATGTACGTGAATTGGTAAGCGTGTCTAAAAATAGAAATAAAACAAATATAAAAAATTTTTCAGCTGGAGAACCCTTCGAAAAATAAATTTTAGGTTAGTTGTCAGTACATGGACGGAATATACAAGAAATAGGCATTATATGGTCGGCCAGAGAAGGTTGGAATGGCATTAAAAAATGGCCACTCCAAGAGTTCATTATAAAACTCAACTTAGTTAAAAGATAAAGTTTAACAGGATTTAGTGACAGTTAGGTTAACATTGTTAATGTCTATTGCAGCGAACTTTATACCTAGCTATCGAACATTTTCTTGTCAAAGCCGCCTCATCAGTTTGGAGGCGTTAAACAATAGACGAGTGAAGATCAGGTTGCGGTGGCCCAACTAATTAGACATTTAACATGCACTGCAACGGGTCTCCGCCATAATTAAAGTTGAGAACCGACCGCAGTATAATTTATGCAATTCTGGCGAGCACCCTTCTTAGCAGCCTCACACTATCTCAGTACTCTGCAGCAAACACCCAACCATCAGAGTCTTCAATCCCTAAACAGCAACTGCAACCCCCTAACAAACTCCATCAACATTCGCCGTACAGCACCTTCACTCTCTCAAACTTTGTGCTGACTAGTTTCCCTCACATTATTACTTTTTAATGTTTGCAGATCAAGCTGGCAAACTGAGGTCACTGTTTGGTAAACAATTATTAATATTATTTCTTCTGGTTTTGGAAAACTGCTCTAAACACTATTTTTGTCAATACTTAACGAAATCAAATCACCTTCTCTTTTATCATACATTATATTTCTTCCATAAATGTTCTTAGGTTTTATATCAGTTTAGAAGTTTCTACTCTCTTGAAAAATATCTCCTAACTAACCTGTTAACATGGGCTTATCATTTTTTTATATTTCTCTGTTGATTCCTGATTGCACTTATAACATTGTCTTTTGGCCATTTTGTGGGATTAACAAATTAAGAAGAGCCTGGCTGGCCCGTTTCCAACAAAGATGGGATTGTAATTTCCTGAGTTTGTTAGGTTTTATAGCTGTAAATTACAGGCATTTTTTGGTTTCCCACTTGATTTTTAACTAATAATATAATGTTATTTTATCTATTTTGTATATCCGATTTGACATTAGGTATCTACAGAAGTTTCTTTTATTCCTTTTGTCTCCCTAATTAAATGTAGTATTGGAGCACACCTGGCATAGGGCACAAGTCAGGCCAGTTTTGGTGCTTACTGTATCTTTTTATCTATTTATTTGACTCAATTATAAAATAAAATACTTTCATTCATCCTCATATTTTCAATATTTTAACTACTATTTCGAATTTTCATTTATTCATTTTATTAATCGGGCTTCTGCTTCCATTATAAAAACAACGCTAACTTCTTTAACGAACTCAGTCCCTTTTTGGCACTAGAACTTACATAAGACTATGTTTACAAATACATCTACGAGATTGTAGACTTTCCTAAATTATTTCTTTCTCTGTACCTCTAGCATTTCTCCTTAAATCATTTTTCTAATTTCAATGTGTTGGCAGCTAATCGGTTAAAAACGATTTTCCCACTAGATGTTTCAGCATAACATGAAGACATCTCCATGGAAACCTCTTTCAGGAATCAAGACTTTTAACTTCAAACAAAATAATAACTAAAAACAGGGAAAAAGATATTGTTAATAACTGAAAATTGTAAAAAGAAAATTTATTTCCTTTGTTTGGTGGGGAAAGCGAATGATGAGCAGAAAAATAGCTTGATTGGCCGGTGAACATTCATATCAAAAGGGAACATTCTGTTTTATCCTAAGGGCATGGGGTGTGCGGCTGGCGTAACAATTATTGTCGTGTGCAACACTAAAAACAATTGGGGACAAAAGCTGTGTTCATTACTCTTTGATCTTGATTTTTGTGTTTTTTTTTTCTGTTTCGACGTTAAGGTTATATAACTCCATGAAATATGAAAAAAGAAAATCTTGTTTTATATTTATCTAATTACGTCTGATAACGATGAGCCCTTTGTACGGAGTTAACCAGAATTTTTCTCCTTCCTTGTAATTGTTGCAAACATAAAAATGTTGGCCATGTATACAATCAACAGAGACGTAGAAAGACAATATTTAATCTGCTATGTATTCTGCGTTATTATCTAATAATCGTTTGAAGATAGAAGTTGGAAGGCTGAAGCTGGTACGGCCGTTTAAAAATAATGAAAGATTGCCCTTGGCTAAAGAGACTACCGTAGCCCAAAGAACGGTATACCCTGAGAAGGCTTTGTTAGAAAGGCGGAATATTAACCTCGAGAAAAATCAAAGCTACGCAACTTAATTAGAATATTCACAATTATACTCAGTAGTTCTCTGAAAAAATGTACGCCAGTGACCTCAAATACGGCCCAAATTAAAGAAGAAGAAGAAGCAGAAGTATAAAATATATAAATACTCAGATAAGGTCGGCTTTGTAAGCTTCTTGTCACTAATTATCTGATTTAAAAACTGTAAATTATTTTTGCTAAAAATTTTACTCTTCACAGTTTCGTTTGACACTTGAATTTAAGTGAATCAAATAATTATCCTTAAAATACCAACATCTGGAAAAATGATTATTTGGAAGAGAATATAAAGTAGATCCTCAGGCGCCCGAAAATGCCCGCCAAAAGGACGTTTAGTTCTTACATCTACCCTAGCGTCTTCATCGGTAATAGTTGCTACGTATATAAACAAAGTTAAAAGTGTGGCAATGAACTATTCTTGCAACCCAAATTTTGTAACATCAGCGACCCTCGACAAGTCCTATGTGAGACAGCTATATTTATTTATTTTTTAATGATTTAAGGCGCGTCAACATCTGACTGAGATTATTGCCGCCCGGAGCTTTTTTCAGTGCACTGCTGGCCTCCATTACCGTATAGTGAGCTGTAAGAAGCTCCTAGGAAGAGAAAATCTAAGGGCCAGCAGCTGGATTTCTTTTTTACTAATTTCTAACTTTAACATGATTTTTCACTTCCCTTTTCCTGGTTGTTTTTTATTAACCATCTGTTCTTCATGTTCTTTATAACTATAAGAATGGTTAATTAATCTCTTAATTTTTGAGGACACCAGCCTTTCTTATTTATTTTTAAGAAAATAATAAATACAATGTTCATATGTGAGATAGTGAAGTAAGTTTTGATCTTGAAACGCGAAAAGTTCTGGCGTGAACTCACACTCGACTTTCTCTTACTTCTATTCTCTAGGTCTAGGTACTACCTAAATAATTCACACCAAACTGCAAAGGTTTAAATCCTCTATTATTCTTATCATTTTAGAATAAATCTGCCCATTTCTTCTCACAAAAGTACCCTTTGTAGAATTCTTGGCAAAAATGTGTTTATTCGTCCTACTAAACACTCTTTGTATTTCTCGCTCTGCCCCACAAACTCCAACCCGTTATCAGAAAAAATATTGCTTTCATTATATCTACGCACATAAAACCTCTTTAACGCAACAACAAAACAGGCTGAAGATAAGTAGCGGATATGAATAATATGTCTTTCTTAGATATAGTGCTCAATTCTGTAACTACAGGCCCGCAATGTTCAACAATTCTGTTCAAAAGAGCTCGAATAGAACATATACCACAATTTCGGTGTAACTCGCTCAAGATATTTGCCACTTAGAAGCTAATATCTTTGCATTCCAGCGTGCCTGTATCTAACTTCATGGTAACTCCATTGGTCATTCTGAAAATACCCAAATGGCCCTTCCCACCAAAGTGTATCCACTAATTGTTCTCTCACATAGTTACTGCAACAAGTAATCGAATTTTTATTATTTACTGTATTGTTGCCAAAACGTTTCAATTAAGTTCCTCAAGTATCCGAAGCAATTAGTTGTTTGTTGAAGGGGGATCGTTGAGCGTTCTCTCTGAAGTTAAGGAATCGCTGATTTGTTTCACTCAAAATTTTTTTGATCAAAGTTATTGATCGAAAACACATTATTCAATGTGCCAATTCGAGAACCTGTACGAAACAAGACATTCACTTAATTACGAGCGAAAGAGAAAGTTAAAAAATAAACATATGACATAAATCATACCTGAAAAAGCAAACATGCCTCAACTATTTTAGAACTACTTATGCGCAATGAGAATAACCACTTTAAAGAAAATCATAAGGAGCCGTTTTAGAGAAAATTTAAAAAAGCTGAAAAATAAAATCAGCGAAGTGATTTTTTTCGGTTGGCTGATTACAATATCTGATTGTCCAGTCTGATAATGGCGCCTAAACCAAATATTAAATTGGAACTAGCTGCAATTATTTGTTTTTGCGTAAAACTGACCACACAGATTGCACAGACAAACGTAAAATACTTACTTAATCCGGACTTACCCTCTACGGCTTTCCGTCCGGTCATCTCCTGTCTTCAAAAACTCTACATCCACCAGTCATCAACTCTAACACCTCGATCCGCCATTGGCTTGCCGATTTCCTCCTCCCATCTCGTTGGCGTCTTTCACTTCCTCTGTTCCTCGAAGGATTTCACTTCCTTACTTCATGTGGCTATCTCTCAGTTTGTAAAAACTCTTTTTCAACACGAATATTTCCGTTAAGAACTGCAAATCTAAATGTTGACGCAATACTTCCACTTGTTAGTGCAGTGTTAGAAATTATCTTAATTATAACAACTCTTCATTAAAGAATATGTTTGTCTATTTTTTATTTAAAAAATACATTTTTGAAAAATATTTTAGTTCGGTTCCGGAGAACTGCTTAGGTTTCTTCCCTCTAAACTGCCATTTCCTGAAATTCTGTGAAGTAATGCGACTAAGTAATCAAGAGGCCATTGACTTATATGCAGCTGTGGTAAATGAAGATAAATTTAGAATCAGAATCGGTCGTTTAGTGAGATCTTTATAATTAGACTATAAAGGGTAATAATCAAATTTTAAAAGTCTCAAATTTATTGCTAAGCAATTGGAAAATAATCCGTATAAGGAATAGAAGTGGAAATTAACTTAGAAATATTGTTTTGTAGTGTTAGCGTAACGGGATTACCAGGTAAATGCATTATGCTAATTGTAAAGACAATAAAACAAAGAACGGGACCGTTGGTTTAAGAAGTGAGATTGTAATCCTTTTCTGCATAATGGCGAGTAATTTCATTGAGTTAGATTTATTTTGTGCCACAATAGTCTTAAATTGGTTGACATTGAATTAGTGGCCTTGTTTCCAATGAAAGTTTTGCCGGCAGAGCTAATACCGAAAACTACCAACCTTTCCCTTGGTTTCTCGCCTTAACCTCCCTCTCTTCAACTCTTTGGGGACCTGTGGCAGCATAGCATACTCTCGTACTAAAAAAGTATTCCTCACTAAGCAGGAAAAAGACGGAGAGAAGAGCAAAAACGTTCCTTCAGTGAAGTAGTAAGTAGTTTTGGCTGGGGCGACCAACTCTTAGTCGGGGGCGGCAAGACATTTAGCATTTAGATGAGCCTCCTTTCCTCTCTCCATCTAGCCAGTGCTGCTTCTTCTGGTCCACTCTTTGCATTCTGATGAGCGACACAGTCTGCATTGAGTTTAGGAGGAAAAGCGACGAATGAACTGATTGCGTCTTATTATGTAGAATATAGAGTACCTTCAAGTATCTTGTACAATACAAGTCTCCGCACAAAAGATTTCCAGCATCAAACGTCTCAAAAATATTTTGTGTTGGTAAAGTGCACCCCAAAGGTCTTACAGGATTAGGGGTAATATTATCCTTAAAATATATATTGCTCGAAAATATATTAAAATGTATTTCAAGGATAAACAACAGGAACCTTTGGACCATTTCCATCCAAAAAATAAATTAACGAAAATATGAATATATAAAATTTGGCTACATTTTTTATCAATAGAACTAATAAAACAATTTCTTCTGACTCTGCAAATACATTTTTATAATCGCTTCAACAGAAATGTACAGTTTAAAAAGTTAAGTATGAGGGTTGATCCAACGACAAAAGGTACACAAATCAGCAAGTACCTAGCATTTCATTGCCACTTCATCTCGTAATATCAGCGAGTTAGAAACGTTCGAAAAATCTTGTTTTTTCCCCCTATTTCTCTTTATGAGTACTTTCGGTGATCGATAAAATGCAGTTTTCCTACTTCATTTTGTGGTCACAAAAAACATTGAGATCAAGGAGCCTCTTATCAGTGTTGGGGCATAAAATTTAGATGTTGGTTGCTGAAAATTGTAAATTTGATGAATATACAATATAAGTAATATATGTAAAAGACAATCTACTGCATATTTTTATCTACTGATCATCTTATACAACTGTAGTTGGGCTACATTCAATTTAAATTGAAATCCTCGTGTCTGTTATTTTTAGGATCTTCTCGTCAGCTAATAAAAGGATCTTATACGAGGAGTATGAGGAACTGTACTAAGCCAATCTTTAGCGATCTTAGGGTCCCTGTAGGAATCCCACTCTAATAACACAAACGACGGTTACAGTTGCATTCTTAACTCTCACATCTACACTTCACAATACACCAAGACCTCGTTTAAATGTAACTAGTGTAAAACTTCAGTAAGAACTAAAATGTTCATTTTCCATAGACTATAACTGACTCATCAGTGAGACGCTGGTGTGGAATTAACGAGTTGACTGCCACAATGTCCACAGATATGGTCGGATAGCCTGGGCGTTTACCAGGTTTCAATTAATTTGAGGTGTTATATTTGTAAAACCTAGAGGGGACGTTGCGGGAAGAGATACAAACGAGTACACTAGGGAGTGATTATCTCCTACCAACTGGCTCATCTTTCTTCCCAGAACTCATCTGGATCGTTTGGTTCTCTTTATCAGAGAAGACTATTCACAAAACTTCTAGCAAGCGTCGAAAGATAGAGAGAGTTGAAAGAGGGAGAACTTATCCCTAACTGAGGTAATCCCCAGCTAACTGAGGCTTCCTAGAGAACCTGGTTAGTGTTACCAATTGTTGTAGGGCAATATACCCTACCTAGAATGGGGAGCTTTATTTAGAACATTTAGAGTCGGCGTTAGCTTCAGGGAGAGCTTATTCCTATTGGTTGTCACTTCTCCTTCTAGAGTTTTACTAAAGAATCTGTCTAGATGAGTTATTTTTTATTTTATTTTTTTATTTATTTATTTATTTACAACCTGTATACATATAACATACATCAAGTAAATGCGTTCATCAATTTGTTAGGCACAGGTTGTAGGCTGAACCCGAGGATCCAGCGCCACAATCGGGAAGGCATGGTGAGAGGGGCCAGCCAATGCTGGAACTCTCTAGGGGTTGGAAGGAAGTTTAGGAAATAGGTAAAAGGTCACGGGGCCAACGTCGTTTCAGGCGTCGTGGAGGACTGTCGGGATGGGTTGTTGTGGATAAGGCTTGTGCTGTGGGATTAGGATGTATGGTTAGGCTATTATGGAAATTAAGGAAGCGAGAATGGATTAGGTCATTGACAAAAGGGATATTGAGGTCTGTGTGGAGGGTTAAATTGGATACATAATAAGGAGCGTTGACGATATGCCGAAGGACTTTAGATTGAAAGGATTGGATTCTTTGAATGTTGGATGGTTTCGCAGAACCCCACAGTTCAGCTCCGTAGGTCCAGAGGGGTCTTAGTAGTGTCTTGTATAGAGACAGTTTGTTATGTACGTTCATGGTTGATCTCCGCCCTAGCAGTCTTCGTAGTTGTCCGTATCTTCTATTGAGTTCGTCTTTTCAGTCTAGTGTGCGGGTTCCATGTAAGTCGACTGTCTAAATACAGTCCTAGGTAGCGTACTTGTGTGGAGGTCGGTATTTCTCTGTTGTGTATGAGTAGTGGGGGGCAAGTTTGTCTACGTAAGGTGAATGTTATCTGTTGGCATTTGTCTTCGTTCAGTCTCATTTTCCATTTTTTGCACCAAGAGGAAATGAGATCAATAGATGAGTTATTTATTTATTTATTTATTTATTTATTTATTTTTTTTTTTTTTTTTCCTACAACAGTACTGTAGTGTGGGTGATCTCTCCTAGAACCCAAAACGATAGATTTACTTGGCCACTGTGTAGAATACCACGTTAACAAAAAAAAAAATGAGCGTAAAAAACTCTAAGATTCTAATAAATAAATAAACCCCAAATTACGTCAAACCAGATTTTTTTTATTTAACGAATAAAATAGATAACTATTTTGTTAAGGAGTAGATAACTAAACTTATTTCAAGTAAACAAAGTATCTCCCCAAAAGCGCGAACATGTGGTTGACGTTAACTGTCTTTCCGGTAATAACTCCATATTGCTGCAACGGAAGGTTTACATTCCTGTGGTAAATGAAATTGTCAGGAACAGAGTAGTAACTTCCATTAGAAATGTGGAAAGGTTAACTTCCCATACTACTAGTTTTCAGCTCTTATAATTTACCCTCTTGTGAAATTACATTGTTCGGTACATGTTCGCATATATATTAATATAGTAATATATATTTTTATTTCTAATTCTTCTTCTTTCGCCAATACGCTGTAGATAAGATCTGCTTCCGTTGGTGTACATTATTAAATAAAATGAAAAAATATTACTCACAGGTTTTCCTCTTAATACTATCCTTATTCGTTTATCATATTGGTTTCCTACACGGAGATCCTGGGTTCGAATCCAGCTGCTGTACCTAAAATTTTCTCTTCCAAGGATCTTATTACAGCTCACTGTCCGGTGATGGACAGACTTTTAAAGAAAGTGGGACGATACATCTTCCCTAGAATCTACAAAATTAATACTCTCTTAAAACTGACCGACTAAAATGCCAGACCTCTAGCATCAGGCTTAATATCAAAACGCTTTCACAGAAAGTTACAAAAAACTATTTAAAAAATATTATTATTATTATGCAGTTCATTATTCAAAACAGAATTAATTAAAATCAAACAAATCATTAGCCTTTGTTAATTCGGTCTATAAAAAAAAAAAAAAAAAAAAAATGCTTTCACAATACGTCATTTGATTCTCTCAATGATTAGAAAACAAGCTTAGAATATTAAAACTGCCCCGGTAGGACAGTTGTATAAGGGTTGATCGTCAAAAACTGCACGAAAAACCGTAACGTTGAAAAACACCCAACTTCGGCAATTAAAATTCCCAAATTTTCTTTAAAATATAGGGTAAACCCTCCTTTATAACTGTAATTTTTTTGCAATCACCTAGACCTAATAGATTTTGAGAAAAAAGTTGCTGAAAATGAGCAAAAACGGCTTTTTCAAAAATTGTTCTTCTTCTTGTTGCCATTTTGTAAACAACGTAGAGCCTAAACACGTGAACCGATTTTCATGAATGAGGTGTAAATCTATTCGAGATTTACTCAGAAACAGTCACTACGATTTTCTTGCACTTGGTATACTTATTGCTCATACGCATTTTATTTATTTATTTACAAGACGGGCAATCACCCAGTTACAAAGAAATATAATTTAAAATAACATTTAATAATAACTCAATATATAATAATTATAGAATATACATATATCATACATTTATACATATATATATATCGTAGAATAGAAATAAAAATAAAATGGAAATAATATATACACATAATTTACTTAATAGATAAAAAATACTTCAAAATATGTACTATAAAATATACTTTAAGAATAGAAACTTTACTCAATTAATAAATCTTAATGATATCACAAATGACCGGTAAGTTTTCCCCAGTACCAATCACCGCAAAATCAGCTATTTAACAAATGTTTCAACTCGATCATGTTGGTGTTGAATATATCAAAATCAGCGGGTAGATGATTAACTTGATCCGCAACTCTTGGAAAATAACTGAACTTACGATAATTAGTACTATGGCATACTTTAGAAAACACTTGTTTTTGTCTAGTACTGTTTGTTGGCACGTGAAAATTTAACAATGATAAAAGTTCAGGGCAGTTAATATTATTATTTAAAATTTTGAAAATAAAATTTAAGTCTGTGGCTTGTCTACGAAACTGTAAAGTACTCAAACCAGTAAATTCCATTACGTCATCGTACGGTACCTCCGTCATGGCTTTTGTCTCTCGATACCAGAGCAATCTTAGGAATCTTCTTTGAAGTGATTCAAGTTTGTTAACGTAAATTTTCTGATAAGGAGACCATAAAGCAGAGCAGTACTCAAGAATAGGTCGCACCATTACTTTGTAAAGGATAATTATGGTTCTGACATCTTTAAAGTTTCGAGTAGATCTAGATATAAAGCCAAGCATTTTATTTGCCTTTGTGACTATGGAGTTCATGTGGAGGTTGAATGAAAGGTTAGCACAGAACGTAACACCAAGGTCCTTCACTACATTAGATCTACTTAGAGTTGAAGCATGAAGAGAATAATCGAAGTTTGTACACGTCCGACTACGATGATAGGATACTACCTTACATTTAGAGATGTTGAGGCTCATATCATTTTCATCACACCAAACACTGAGTCTATGAAGAGAGTTTTGGAGGAGGAGAAAGTCATCCGCAGAGTTAATGGCAGTATAAATCTTTAAGTCGTCCGCAAAAAGCAGAAAGTTTACTGAATTGAGATATGTAGATATATCATTGATAAAAATCTTGAATAAAAAAGGGCCAAGAATAGAACCTTGAGGTACACCAGGTGATACAAGAAATTCTTCTGACATTAGTGATTTGTATTTAACTGATTGATAACAAATTTCTACAACTAATCAGAAACATTTTCCCAGATAAACTCGATTAAAGGTAATTTTGGGCGAGAGAGATATATTTAGTCCTTTCTTTGAAGTAACATTTTTAGGGGAAGTTACAGGCTAATCACTATTTAAGGCTTAATTGCATTCATAACCGAAATTCCAAATTTGACCGACAGAGTGTGCCATTTCACTGAATTGATTTTTTGAAAATGTTAGCGTTTTTTTTTTCGAAAATACTTCTTTTAAACTGAACTTTTATTTAATACAAATTGTGATTTTCAAGAAAATTTGAATACTTCAAATGCTTTAATAGAAGTCCTTTGAGTGTTAATACCAGATTTTAGTATTTTAGATTATTTGACAGCAGATATTAGTGTTAATAATTTGGCAACTAAATAGTTTGCAAGCTTCAAGATCGATTATAATCTTAGAGACTTGTGCACAGTTCTGGTGAAGTGCTTGAACAGGAGCGACGGTTGTGTTTATTTAAGTGCTGCCATTAATTTCTATAAACGATTTCCCTTCCATCGCAACTACACTCTGTTTACTAAACAGTGGTGGTACTAAAACCGACCCACTTGATTGAACACCGACTTCTGATTTATATTAATGATTTCTACATGATTGTTCAACTACCAGACTGTTACATTACTATTAAATGCTTAATTACTACTAATTAATTGGACAATAGTTTTGAAGGTTCAATTAAATTGATTTTGTACTTTAAATATAATATATAGTTATTAAGAATACACTTAAAGGCTTGATAAAGGTATCGTATTCGAAGTGTTGGTATTTATAAATTATAAAGTGTGTCTGGGTGAACGTATTATAAAACTGCAATGTATTGTAACGAAGTTGACCTGAACAGAAAAGAAAGGCCTAGATTGTTCTAGGGGTTAAGCGACCAAAGTCGGTAACAGGCCGACACTGTGTAATCAAAAGGCCGGTCTCTACCTGAGCCAGATGAGAAAGGCCTAGATTGTTCTAGGGGTTAAGCGACCAAAGTCGGTAACAGGCCGACACTGTGTAATCAAAAGGCCGGTCTCTACCTGAGCCAGATGAGAAAGGCCTAGATTAATCTAGGGGTTAAGCGACCAAAGTAGCCTGTAACGGTCCACCGCTAATACTTTTGAATAATTTTTAATTTCTGAATTCTTATTTTACTTTCGTGTGGTTTTGTTGCTAGTAAATTAAAAAAAAATAATAAAAAAATCATTGTATATATGTTCATTAATTGATATTATACCGCTACATTACCTACATTACATCTTTAAAAAATATTAAAACTGTTCGATAGATCAGAGTTGACTGTTCTTTAAATTGATTTATATATTATAATATAATGCAGATTTTTTTTTTTTTTTTTTTTTTTTTTTAAATTGAAATATATGAGCTGTTATTTTTGAAAGTGGTATAAGTCCAATTTTCCATGTATCGAGATATTTAAGGTTTTGCATTTGAATTAATTTAAAAATATTCGTAAACCTTAATCTATTCAAGTGATGTTATTAACACTATACACCTTTTAAACGAAAATCGCCTCTATTTGATAAATAAACGCTCAGACCGCACTAAATGACCAACGTTAGATGTATCAGCTTTTTATTACGTTTCTATTACTTCCTGCTGAAAGAGGAGATGTAAAATTCAACATCATCCTTATCAAAATAAAATCTTGCATTAATTGTTTCAAGTATTGAAGCTGGATTTGAGATTTTTTAATGTGAAAAATGTTGTTTAATTCTTAGCAATGTCTCATAAACTATCATAAAAATGGCAGAATGCTCAAAGTTAGTATCTTTATGTCACTTCTGACTTATCTAATTAGCTGATATCAGTACAACGAAACTTAAAAGTGAATTTCAATTTTTATGGATTATGATGTAAATGACTTCAACGATTTCTTTTATTCTCCGCACACTATGTACTGATATAACTAGCCATCGCTTGTGAGCGGAAAATTCCTTGGGAAAGTGTTTTTTTCTGAAGTTTTATTGAAGTACTGTGACTTTAAATTACTCCTTCACAACTATTCAATATTTCTTCAACTGTACGATAATGAATATTAAAATTATTGCTAGACTTTTAATTTTTAGTAAAGATCGGCTACCCAGAAGGGTCACCTCCGACTTTTTTTCAAACTCAGAGTGAAAATTGTCCACATCAGTATCTATATCTGGAACAATTAGTTTGGGTAAATCTGAGAGCGCGATGTTTTGTATGACTGCCGCAAAAGTGCAAGAATTGGGAAATTAAGGCGCTCTTTCTTCAAGCCAACATAACACCTCAGATGCCTGTAGTTAAAATCCCCATCATATCCTTTACATAGTGGCATTTGAGGTATTTTTGTTTTGTCACTATATAGGTACAGTAAAGTAACTTATAAGTTACAATAAGTCTTCCAATTACTGTCGCGTCAGTCTTTTAATTCCAAAATCCTCCGGCGATTCACTGACTTTATTAAGTTTCCAATCTTATTACTTCAGATTCAGGTGATTCCACGCCAGCCCAAGTTAGTTACCAACCTTCCTGAAAACTCAAGGCATCGCCTGAACCGCAAGTGTCTAGAATGCCATCAGGTGCCACATGTGTTTTTTCGTCTTTGTACTTAGTTTTACTTCTATTGGAAAGTTGTAAAATAAAAAATGGAATGTGTAAGTTACAAGATCGATTCACAGACCTAGGATAAACGCAAATTACAACTTAAATAGTGGGTTTTTATAAGGTTTATACTTTATCAGGTAGATTTTTATATGTATTAAACTTTATATGGTCATATTTTATATGGCAAAAGTAGTACTATTTTATGTGGTGCTGTTTTATATGGTGAAAGTGGTGGCATTTTGTATGGTAAATGTTGTGGTATTTTATATGGTGAGCGTGATGGTCTTTTGTACGGTATAAGTTTAGAATTTTGTAATTATATTACAATAAGAAAACGCAGTATAAATGTTTGTTATGATATTTATTGTTGGGGTTTCAAAGATATCACTCAAAGATCACTTTGAAAGTTCATTTACTGATTTTACTCTCAATATTCTACCACACTTTATACTAAAGTATAAATCAATTACATCAAAGAGTAATTTCTGGCAAAAAATATTTTCCTTTAATTATGTCAGTAGATTATTTGATAAGAATTTGCATAAATCTACATGTTGTGTAGGAGCTTGCACAACTGCACCAATATTTGTTTAAGAGCTGTAAATCAAGCGCAAACTTCAGGCAATAAGCACATGTCTCTACCGCCCCCGTTGCTTGGTACATCCTGGTGTAAATTGACTTGCGATGAAGTGCGGTTGGAGACAGTAAGAGAAGTGCGATGAGTTAGCGCATGTAGTATTTGCAGCTAAGAATAACAGTGCATTTCAAGTAAGTAGAAAGCAAACAACCGTGCGGCCAATGTTTTGAAGGGCTAGGAGGTAGTCCCAGAGGTCTGCGCCTTGCTGTTGCCATAGTGAGTAGTATATTTTGTATCTAACTGGAAGGGTAAACTTTTCATCGTTTATGATCCTCTACCAACCAAGTAGATACACATAAAACTTCGCTTCAAAACTTAAGTTTTAAAAAATTCAATTTGAATTTACTTTTTAGTTTTCTAGTTGCGGTAGATACAAATATAGACCCAGAATCACACATGCCAATTAATAAAAAAAACACTTTTTCGACTTAGAGAACCGCAAAACGGTATACTTCGGTGGAATATCAAAATCGAAATTTTGCGCGATTACAATACTTTCTCTGACTAGAGTAGGAGAAAGTGAACAAACTTGATCAGATGCGTTTTTGTGTGTAGATTCTATTCATTGACAACGTTACCAACTACATAGATGTAGATTTGTAGGTAAGAAAAACTATTTTTAGTAAGTCTAACTGAAGATAAAAATCCTCTCCGATTACTTGCCTTGAGTAGAATTTCTATTTTGGAAAGTAAGATTATTTCATCTATTCGTACTACATGTTGGAGTGGTGTGCTCCTATAGTGGACAATAAGCATCAGACTGGCGAAGACTTACTAGTGGAAAGACTAGAAAGCCAATCTCCAATCTATTGTAGAGAAAGACATAAAGGTTGGATTGTTCCGGCCAGAACACAGTAATCAATTGTAAATCTTGAATCCTTTTTCAGCCAGGATATCCTACACAATCCAAGAATTAGTGCCTCCCGCCAGTTCTATAAACTCCTTCTTTCAACACAGATTAGCGGGTGAATTACACCAGCAGCTATTGCTCACGAAATTATAGGACATTAAACCTAATTTTGGTTCTGATTCTTTCAATTCTTGGTTAATCACCACCTTTAATATAATGAAGTGTAACCCAGTTAATTTCCCAATAATCTAGTCCGCTGTAAAAACATTTATTAAAATTGAAAAAATAAAAAAGAGGTAAGAAAAGTATTCATGATTATTATCTTTTCGGTTACAGTCAATGCCTCTGTAACTGTAAGCAAATTTTTTACATTATCGAAAAGCTTACAGCAGCAGTGCGTTCTATAAGAAATCATCTCTTCCACAGAAGATTAATCCAAGTAATAGATTCCTCGAGAAAAAGTTGATACTCCAAAGAACTCACAATTTTCTTGCGGTTTTAGATTAGTTGAGTTTACACTTTTCTTTCCATCTTCTGATGGAGCCAATTTCTCGACTGTGAAGAATGGTGCGCAAGACTAATGCGGATTTTTTGTCAATTCTTAATCAGCTTAACTTATCGGCAGAAATATTTTGTTACAAATAGAAATTTCATTACAAAGAATCTCATTATTTCTATCTTGCAAAATTTAAAAAACCGAAAAGTGTTGAAACTCATTGAAAAAAATGTATTCACGTTCAAATTCGAAACTCGAAGGCAGCTTTATTGCGTTCTTCAACTGTGCACATTTATTGAAAATTTCCTTCATATTTTTGAAAATGTTCGATTTTAGCATTTAAGTTTGCTTTCTAAATCATTATTATTTGCTAGCTCTGTAATCTCAAATAATTTCCGGAATATCTTTTTATTTTCCCTATTAGTTAGATTTTAAACGGGCGGGACGGGACCTATACCCCACGGCACCGCAGCCACAAGAGGCTTATTGTGCCTTCCCTCTAAGTCTAGTAGGTGAAACCTCCCCTTTTAAGAAGGTTGAGGGCTTTCCCTACCAGTTCCTTCAGCGCTATAATCTCCTTTGGTCTCAATGTCCCAAAGATGTTGTAGCGCAGTCTCTCGATTGCAACGCAATCGAATAACAGGTGAGAGGCCGTTTCTTCCTCTTCCTGGCACAATCTGCACAACGGTTCCGAGCTAATAAGCCCTAATTTGTGCAGGTGCTTTCTGAACCTACCGTGCTCTGTGAATAGGCCCGTGATCAGAGTGATCTGATTCCTGCCCAAGCCCAAAGTCTCTTTGGTTTTGTGTTTACACAGCAAGGGCATAACACTCTTGCTGTGTTTGACCCCAGGAAGCATCACCCAGTTCTTTTCGTGTTCTCTCCAGATCCAATCTCTGAGAGTCTCACAAACTGCACCCGTGGTGATCCCCAGGACAGACTCCGGGCCAATGAAAGGAGTGTTGGCTCCATTCCTGGCCAGTAGATTGGCTGTCTCATTCCCTTTAATCCCCACATGACCCGGCACCCATTCTAACCGAACTTTATTGTGCCGAGCCAGTAGTTCAAGAGCCTTTCTGCATTCCCAGACTAGGGAAGAGGTAGTTCTGAAGAAGACAATGGCCTTCAGCGCGGCCTGGCTGTCCGAAAAGATGCGAACCTCCCCATCCCTAAGATTCATTCACAGATTTCCCTCAGCACAGGTTTTAATAGCAAAGACTTCGGCCTGTAAGACGGTGGCATATCTCCCAAGAGCGCTCTCAATAAGTACCTCAGGTTTAGCCCCATACACGCCAGCTCCGGTCCCATAGGCCATCTTGGAGCCATCCGTAAACCACATGGCTTCCTTTTGGCACTGTTCTGTCCAGTTTACCCTCCATTCAGTCCTCGATCTAAGGATCACCTGAAATGGAGTCTCAAAATTGTATTTATGGCAGACATTGTCCCCAACCATGTATATGTCCGGCATTGAGTCGACCTTGTCTGTGATATTCATATGTCCAATAGAGAAGCTAATGCGCCTCCATTGTCCATTTCTCGCTAGTCTGTACGCGCCAGCCCTATCAGTTAGTTCTTAATGATTTGGTTTCTTAATTCTTTAACACTCAGTGCTTTTTGTTTATCTGGCTCTTTTTAGCTACCCTAGATACCCTGAGGATCCCAGTTTAAATTCTGCGTAAAGCATTTGTACGCGTATACTTTTTGTTTATTAGGAAAAAATAATTTAGTTGCAAAATATGAGCGCCTCCGACCACGATGCCTAATTGGTGGTTGAAAGTTAACCCCAGTACAAAAAATTGGCGATTACTAGACGTTCGATTAATTTTTCCAATAGCCACAACAGAGTCTGTCATGGAGAATAGCAGTCAGAGATACATACTATTTAACCCCAACATATCATGATGTCCCTTTTGTAATTCGCACTTATTCCAGAAGAGTCCAAACAATTCTAAATTATAGTATCAAAACAAATTCGATTACAACTGTCCTGTAATTCAAATCAACGTATTACAACAATTATTCAATTTCATCAAAGCATTCCTGTCGACTTTCATTATTTTGTAGACAATTCCATGATTAGAGATTACTTTACAAATGAATAAGAAAAATCTGATTGATGCACCTCCAATGCATGATGCAACATATTCAGTTTCATCTTATTTTATTTTTGTTAACTTACGGAATGGGAAGAAAGCAGGTACTTTATGTATGTTACATGAGTGTTGGGCAGGCGAACACAGGTCTGCTTGCAACTGCTGTGTTATTTATGACTTCAACCTCGGAGTAAATCCCTGAGGTAAATCTTTTAGAGTAGGGAGAAGGGATGGAACTGAGAGCAAAGAGTGAATAAGTCCTTTAAAAAATTTATTGGCGCAATTGAGTAATCCTTTTTATTCGTTCCGGCGATAATCCCAACACTTTACTCCTGAAAATGGATTGGAGATTTTGAAAAGATTACGTTCCATCTTTTATTTATTATTATCAAAACTTGTTAATTTTCTGTTTAAGGACAGATTTATAGCAAAGGAAAAAAAAAATAGACATTTTTTAAATCAGTGCATTATTACACATTTTATGTTTAATTTAAGACTCCAGTGTGTTTACTATAGGTAATATAATGTATTAGCAGCTTACATCCTGTGTACCTTGGGACGCTGTAATTGTACCAAAATAAGGTTCAATTTTGTATTCTATGCACCGCACAATACCTAATGTTATTGATTCTGCAAACTTTATTAAAACTGTAAAGTAGGACCTATACATATGGTTTGATCGTCAAAAACTGGACGAAATAGAGTCACTAACTTTAACAGTGTTTTTTTTTTCTTTTTCTACAATATATAAAATTCCCAAATTTTCTTTAAAATATACGGCAAATCCTCGAATATATATATTACGTGTAGTAAGTTTTGGTGCCGATGTTACTACTTCGAATTATTTAGGCAAGTGATTGGGCCAATTAATACGGCAGGCGCAGGGTCAACGATGTAAGATTGGAAATGTCTATTGTACACATGATTTCGGGGATGCCTGTGCTTTGTAACTTGTAGACTGAGGATCTTTGGATTGGGGAAGGACGATATAATATGCCTGCTTTTAACGGATTTGAAAATTACTGTAACAAGACAGGTAGGTTTAAAGGAAACCAGGATGAAGATTGAATGTAGGAGTTGGTTGAGAGTTAAGGTATTCTAATAGGTAAGCGGAGGGACCCATTAGTGGCTTGGATGTTGTGGCTTAGGGTACCCACCTTGAAATAAGTAAATATTAAAAAAAAAAAAAGTATATAGGAAAAATCGTGGAATTGGATTCAGTTTAAAGTTATTCTCGGCAGGTTCTGGATCCATCAGAGCATCCAAAAGACTTCGTTAAATTGCTTTGTCGAGCTGATCAAAAAATAGAGCAAAAAAGTTTCTGAAACCACATAACAAGATTGTCTTGAATATTGTTTATATCTTGCTTTCAGATAGTGTACAAAGTAACGATATTTGGCGATAAGGATCGGCAAGAACAGACTTTGTTTACGTGATTACAATGAGCTGGAACATGTGAGGTGATGTTTACGAATATAAATTAGTTGATTGGCTGTTTGTAGTGATAGGATTGAATATCCATGATTGAAATAGTGTGGGAGGATTTGTATAACTTAATCAAAGTATGGGTGGAGGATGTGATGATGTTGAGAGGAGATGGTGTTACCAATCCGGCGACAATCTGTGCACTACTCCATCAATCCTGGTATAGTAAGCCGCGCGCCCTTACTCTCTATATACATCAACAGGCCTCTTCAGTACACTCTCGGCAAAGCATTCAGTCTCCAATACCATCCTGCTGCACATCTATATGTTTCCCCCCCTCTACCACCAATCTCCGTCAAGCTTATTGGATCAGTCTCTACGTGGATTTATTTTAAACAAGACGTATATGTATTCTGTAGGTGCAAAGTTCAATTTATTTGGAGAAAATTTATGTAAGTCGCAAGTATGAAAGTGTAGCAGAGCTGTAGTGTCCGCGAACACAGATTTGTAATGTACAATACTATTTCTACTTCACACATTATTTGTAAGATGAAAGAGAGAGATAAGTCAGAAGGGATTAGCTATGAGGTTAGCATACTGGACTCCCACGCGGAGGTCCCGGGTTCGAATCCAGCAGCTGACCCTTAGATTTTCTCTTCCTAGGAGCTTCTTACAGCTCACTGTCCGGTGATGGACAGTGTTGTCTGTAACGAGAGAACACTGTCCGGAGGCCGGCAGTGCACTGGAAAAAGCTCCGGGCGCTAATGACCTCAGCTGTTGATGCGCAAAAAAAAAAAAAAAAAAAAAAAAGAGATAAGTCATGTTGGGAGTCATGCATATAAAATATTTGTAAAGAAATTATTTTCACTTTTCCGTTTGTTAGTACTTAGCAACATTGTACAATCCCTAATTTTTCTATTGCAACCACATATTTGGAAATATGTAGGCCTTATACAATTTCTAAATGGGATGTTGAATGCGATCTTGAAATGCGCTTCTCTCAGCGGCGAGGCTTCTAACCAGTACTTAGAATGGGCCGCCGTCCTTATTTACGTATATTTTCTTATTCTTCTCACAGTCTTATCCTTCAGGCCGACCCCTCAGGAAGCGAGCACCTACGTCTTAAGCTCGTGATGCATTAATCTAATAATGCCTTCCAGTTTAGCGAGGATACTGAATACTTAATTCGTGGAGCAAATTTTTAAATTACACAAACGATTCCTTCCATTGACCAAAGCAAAAATCTGTTTTTTATTGGGCCTGTATGCTTTGTCGGATATGAGCTTTACACTGTGCTTAAATACTGAGAATTGGTTAGTTAATACGTAGCTCTCTAATCATTTTGTGTAAGTTTGTTAAGTCATAAAGATTTTTAATCGTTTTTGGTAACTGACTGATTAATCCAAAAGGGTGAATTTCAGTTATAATTTTGTATTTAGTTTTTGCCAAGCTTTCGACCTAGGTCATTTTCAGGGCTTATGCTTATTGCAATATATTTTGCATATTTATCACCAAAGTTTAGTGTCTTCGGTCCTGACTGTTTAGGTACTGATTGTGGTCAGTTCTGGTGGTGAACAGGTCACTGTTGTCTGTATGTAGGTTACTATGTACGTATAATGCAGAGGTTTCTAAAAGCTAGGTACGTTCCTTACTTTCTAGTCTGATATTGTTACTATGTTCTTTTCTGAGCAAAATTAATTTTTTGGCAGATTTCATATTTAAATTAGTCTGCCGTAGGCCCTTTCTTTGAAAGAGTTAGTCTCAAAGTGTTTTAACAAAAAACTGTTCATATATTTTCTCATGGCACTGTTTAGATCTGCAGAAACGTAGACTGTCTTTAGGAGATTGAATAGTACCTAAAAAATTCAAAAATGGAACTCTTGAAAACGAACTTTGAAATGGAGAAAATAAGGAATATATTAAATGTACAGGCTGCAAAGAAAAAATTTAAATGGTATTAATCTTAGAAGGATAGTTCCCATTAGGTGGCCTTGTAGAATATATAAATGGTTCCCCAACATCCAAGAAGAATTGGCTGGAAATTATCAGTTGGGTGATGATTTGTAGGACAGAGAGAAATAGAATGTATCTTGACTTGAATGGCTTCATTCACTAATAGAATAAAGAAGCCTAAAATTATTTTGATCAGAAACTAGCGGAGTTCTATAAGCTTCTGACTGTCGATAAATTTGGGATAAGATTGGTCACTGAAAAATGATTCGGTTAGTTTAGACACTGACAGAGAGACCAGAATGGGAATTTAACAAAAAAAAGGGAATGGGAACCAGAGTTTTGGAGAAAGAAAGGAAGTCTAAGAGTGCTTGGAAGAATTTGTTAAAGGAATGATTGCATTAAGATCACCATCCTGAAGTTAAGGAGCGCCTCAATAGTATAATTGGAGAGATTCTTTGATTCAAATATTCTCTCAAGAAAACTTAGTTCTTACGAAAATCAATATATCGCAAGTAAAAGGATCTGGAAAACTCTATAAGTCCCATCAGTTAGATCTTAATTCGATAAGCAGCGCATACTCTAACTGCAATACAGCTTTTCCGAAACATCTGCAACTCCGATAGTTATGCAGCGTATTTTGGCCGCAATTAAAATCACCTAATTCAGCGTTTAGAGCTACAATAATGCCTAATGGAGGTCACCAAATTGGCTTCCAACCTTTTTTTTGTCCGCTATTTGAAACTGAGAGGTTTGTTGGGGATATATTGAGATCACAGTTCTGAATACTGAACGTTTAGAGTTGGGTTTCTCCAATCTTTTTCGGATATTACTTCTTAGCCTAATATATCCTATTAAAGACACGATTTCTACTTCACTCGAGCTTTCACCTGGAACTTTATAGTCAGAAGCATGTAACGGATGCCTTAAAAGACTAAACTCTCTATTTACAAAAAAATGCTAATTTATAATAATAATATAATTAATAACTAGGCGTATTGAATAGAGCTGTGAAGTTCCAGAAATCTCCAAAAATTCCATCTCGGCAATCTAAAATTCTTAGATCCATAGTACAGCTCCTTTTTATGTTTCTAATCGTGCTTTATTACAAATCTTAATATATAATTAGTCTCTCGAGTCATCAAAATTCGATAATATTCACTACATTTGAACTTTCAGTCACACACAAATCTTTAATCCAAAATCTGTCTTCCAGAACTCTTGCTGTCAACTCGAGGTATCTTAACAGTTAGAGCCCTCATGATCTCCTGTCTGGCGAAAGGAATGACAAATGGTTCAGAATACAACACTGGGTAACGTCTCCATTTGTTTGTTATTAAATTGATACTCGTAAGTAACAACGCGCTGATTGAAGCAAAAATAAAAGAGGGAAAATGAGATTGCATGCCAGCGTGGTAAAATACTTGGCTTGTAAATGATATATATATGCGAACTCATCATGGCTGGTATGGGAAAAGAAAAAAATATATTTGGTATAAAGTCGAGGCAAGAAGTAGAGACAGGCTGAATGTCCATGCTATAAGTACCAAGGGAAGAGCAATATCGTCTCTACAAACTAAGTGAGATATGCGGTGCGGTGCGCAAGTATGTGTACAGACTGAAGAAGTGGGTAACAAGGATGGGAGGTTGTACTGTTCTTCTTTTCTCCAGCAATACTGATAGCAACTCCCTGGTGAACTTCAATAGTTCGGCGAACTAGTCTGGACGATTCTTATAAATTGTTTATCCCTTGCGGCCAATCCTATTGGACCTATGGGAGCACGTATATTGTGATTGTGTGCGCGTACGTACACTGTAAGTATGTTTTTGAACAAGTAGATAACTGGGCGCTAGAAGTGTTGGTGAAACCCCATCCATCTCAAGCTAACAACACATCCAAACTACCAATACCAAGCTACAAGTGCCAGAACCCATTGTCGCCGGTCCACCAGTACGTCATATGGTGCATATTACCCAAACCCTGACGTTCATTATCGCTACTAGTAAATCATGGTGATTCATGCTCTCTACCACTACTCTGTATCACTCCTCTTCATATTTCATCATTCACTTTAGTTATCTTCCAACATTATAAACCAAAACTTACACTAAAAATATTTGATCCACACAAAATTAACAAATAGCAACAGATTTCAAAACATTTTCTTTTGTGGCCATTCATTTGAGCAAATTTTTGCTGCTGAAACATAGAAGACCAGCTGATTCATCAGAAATGATTCATTATACTCAATCACTTATTCATCAGAAAGCCCCGAAGTTCTTGCCTAACAATGTTCATGTTGAGCAGTTTCTCTTAAATCATTCTAAAATTAAGAATTGTGTCTGCATTGTATTATACTTATAAATTAAAACAATATTTATTATTATTTTTGTTTGTTTTTAAGGCACGTCAACCTCTGAGGTTGTTGAATTGTTGCGCCCGGAACATGTTCTCTCGTTACAGACAACACTGTCCATCACCAGACAACCGGTACTATAAAGGCATCTTCAAGTTCATTATTTACAGGAGAACTTTCTTATATTCATTTAAATTCAAAATATTAATTTTTGCTAAACGTATTGTTATTAACACTTATTTTACAAGCCCTTCTATTTAACACATTAATTTATACTGTAAAATATTCTGTAATTTGCAGCAGGTGCAAGTCCATTTTACGTATTGGTTATCTTGATTTCAATCAGTATATGCGCTTATAAATTATGTTTGAAAAAACTGAGGAACATTTCTTAGGGAATCCAATAAAAACTGACTTTTCAGTTACAACTCTCCTCTTCTTTCTTATTTAAAATTAGAGTACATCTAATATAAGAAAAGACATTGGAGTCCCATTGAGAGAATGCGTATAACTGCAATTTCCCTTCAATATATTCCGCTGGAAAAAGTATCAAATTAGAAATTGAGGCGCATAATTTAATTAAAGTGAATTACGAATTGCTGTTCCAAATCCACTGATCCATTATGAAGTAAAAGTTTTTGGAAAAAATTGGAAACTTGCTATTTCTTATGTTTGGGCCACAAAGTAATACTTATTATTATTATTTTTAAATATAAATTAGCTCATTTAAAAGGAAATTTAACCTTCTTTCTAATGAGTTTATTGAAATTGCTATAGCTTTAGTAGTTTGAGAAATATAGACAACTGTTTGCTAAAAAGTAGTGATAACTTGAAAAAACATAAAATTAAAAATATCTATAAAACGGAGCCGAATCGAGCCATAGTTTATATGGAATTTTTTGTTGCAAATGATGCCCAGAATCACCTCCCGAAGTAACGGTAGTCTTATGCTGAACACCCTGTATAACATTTTAACATTCTTTGCATTATAATTAAAAATTGTTTTATACTAATTTATTTAGTATTTATTTTGGTGAGTTTTATATTCTAGCGAATAGTTTCTTGGACCTTCTTAAACGAATTTTTGTTTTTGTGATGAACACCATCTTTAATAACCTACAATTGGGTTTACTTTTGTGTAAAACATTGTTAATATTGAATTAATTTGTATCTCCGGGATGGAAGAAAAAATACATCCGGGAAGAATGTTAATTTTTCTAAAATGTTTCTTTAATTTTGAATGTTTTATTTATTTATTTTTTAGCTTTATTTTCGCGGCAGCAGAACATTTCAACAACGAGTGAAGCTGCTCCATCATGACGCTTCACCCATTGGTGAAACTCTGAAATGTAGAGCATTATACTGGCCACCGGTGCTTCCATTGTAGTATTTCCTGGTAATACAGTAATTTGTGAAACTTGTGGGATGGGATTTGATGAAATTGGAAGCGTGGAATTTAACATAGCAGGGTCTTGCAGCTTCAGAAACATCGGAAACCAGGAGATAGTGGAAGGAAGTGTTAGAAACAAATTAAGAAACATTAGCGATTCCACGGAGTGTTTTTGATTGAAAACATTGGATTTTGTAGATATTGGAAGCTTTGGCTGAGCCCCAAAGTACCATTCAGTACATCCAGGCAGGTTTGAGAATCATTTTGTGGATTTGTCGTTTGTTGTTTAATGAAGGTTTCGATCGTTTGTCAAGAATTCTTGAGAGAAGTTTGAATCGTCTGTTTAGTTCTTTCCGTTTGAGTCCATGAAGAGTTGTACATGAAAATGGATGGAAGTATACTTCGCCTTGGCGAGAATAGAATGTAATTTCATTTGATTTTATTTATTTAAATTTTTAAGAGGTATGTTGAAATACGACTGAAATTGTTAATTGTGTTTAGACTGTTTTCTATTGCGCACAAATGAGTAAAACATATTACACATTCCGTGCTCGATAACATTTCCTTCATACTTGGAGAGTCGCAAGTTTAATTTCTGGTTGGAAATTTCTCTTAAATATGAGAAATAGAAAATAATAGAGTTATTTACTTTGGAAATAAATGTAAATTCCTTAAAAAAACATTTTTGATGCATTAAAGAGAATTGGTAAAACATTAAATCTTAGTTATTGTCACCTGCACATAGAACACAAATTACCTTTAAATTAATTACGATAGTTTATGATGGTTACAATGCTGCAATAATGGTAAGTAACGTAATGTTTTTGTACAATGCATTCATTGGTATCAAAATGAAACTGCTATCGTAAATGCTGCTGGCTGTCGTAAAAGTGCATTGGTGTTTATGAAGATTTAACAGTCCATTATCCACAGTCTGTTATTTATCTATTGATGCATCTAAAGCTGCTAGAGCTTGTTACTAAAGCTGTTCTTTCAAGAAATATTTGAATATTAATTCCTTAATTTGAAATTAATTAATTATTAATTACTTTTTTAAAGTTTTTCAAAGAATTTTAATTGTTACGATACATTTCTAACGACTTGTATAAGCAATATCTTAGGTTAAAATCTTTTTCAGTGAATAGCCAACCTACATGATCTTTAATCTGATTATTTGCTTTCGCGTTTTTAAGAAATGATTTTCAGTGCCCTAGCATTGTAAGCAAATGCTGCTAAGTGAGCTTGACAATGGTTACAAAAGGCCTGTGTAGGTCTCTTCAGGTCTGTAACATGTAACTAATTTAAACAAAGGAAGTCTCCAAGGGCTAGTTTCTTATAGTTTTGTCTTTTTTGTCTGCAAGATTTTAAAGAAATTGAAACTAACGTTTTAATTTAATTGTAGCTTTAAATAGCTTTTAAATTTCACCCAATAAACTGAATTAATAGGTATTTCGAGGGAGGTAAAAGATAGCTCATCATTTAGAAACGGCACTGATAGTGATAAGCATAAACGAACTAGTTAATTAGTGTTGCCAGTTCAAGTTGGCGCATCCTCTACGCATAAAGTGCAATCCCAAACATTAGTTATGCACTAAGTATGCAGTACACTTTAATACTCAATACTTTTCATTTGCTTTATTTTTCCCAGTAAAAAAACAATCAAGGTCATAGGTTCCTCTACAATCAAGGTCATTCATACGCAACAACTCTCACCCTATGTAGTGACAGCCAGGTACGTAGCGGAAGTCTAATTCTCTACGCCAGACTGATAAATTAACCTCTAACGATGGATGAAAATCGGAAACCAGACAGAAAAAGAGAAAAAAAAAATGCTATGATGGGTAAACTCAACGAGGTTATCCATCAGTTCGGCTTGATACTGATCCTGAGTAAACGCAGAGTGAATATTTAGAGGGATTTCGGATGAGCTATGACGTCAATCTTCCTTCAACAGCATACTTCTTTTGCTTTTAGCATGTTTACTAAAGAAATCAACATAATTTTTGCGGAAATCCCAAGTCTACAGAAACTTAATTACGTAAATTATTTAATAAAAATAGAATGTTCACGCCAGAAATTTATTAATGGGATGTTGAAAATGTACATATTTGATAATGGACAATTAGTGGATCATGCGTTGCAAGGTTATTGTGCAGTTATAAGGACTGCAATCAACGTATCATAAATTATGGATACTGTACGTTAATAGAAGAGGAGATGAATGATTACGAATTACCTTTAAGCCCTATAATATTGGACTAATGGTCAATGCAAATATCATTTATCAACCTATCGGAAATTTACATGTTTGTTCCTCAACAGTGTTAAACTGCTGCATTATAATCACTCTCAATCAAGCTGCCATTTTTGAATTTAAAGTAAAATTAAAAATTATCAGTACTCTGAAAACAACACAACAGGCACAAATCAATCATTGCATCTGTTTAAATAGTAATAATTTCATTTGCTTATTTTAAGGAAAGGATTAGCTGAGTGTTGAGCGAATACTGACTTTCAACGCTGAAATCACAGGTTCGAATCCAGCTGATGGCCCTTAGGCTTTCTCTTCCTAGAAGCTTCTTACAGCTCACTGTCTGGTGATGGATAGTGTTGTCTGTAACGAGAGAACTATCCAGAGACGGTAGTACACTGAAAAAAAGCTCCAGGCGCCAATAACCGCAGATGCTATCACGCCTTGTTTACAAATAATAATAATAATTTTATTTATAAATATAATTATATATTTTATGTGGAATTTTTTGTCTGTTCTGCGTGGCCTTCTGGATTCCAGTGACAAAAAAGACGGCGGATCGTTTGGCGCGGGTGAAGCCTTGTGGGGTTTTGAGGGTCTGAACCCTTTTACAGTAACGCAAAAAGCTTTGCATTGCAGCCATCAAAGTTTGGATAGACATTGCTTCGCAGAAAAGAGAGGGCCTAGGCAAATGGGCGGCAAAAATGTTCATCAACAGCTACTACTCCAGATTAATTGGCAACCGTTAGATTGTTCGTGCACCTCTTTGCGAGCCGTTGTACGTTAAAGGAACACATTAGTCACAAAAACCTGGCAGAGGTTTGCCTATGTAGATTCTGCCTACAAGGAAGAGGAAACTGCGGTGTACGAATTCTGTCAGAGCAAAAGGTTGGTATGGCTCACAGTTCACTTTTTTGGGGAAGAATACTTTGTCCTGCTTTAATATTGTAGACTTCAAATTCTCTAATTCCCTGTTATACGATTTTAACCTTTATAAGCATTGGTAAATAAACAATAATTATTTAGAAAAATAACATTCGGAATGTTCTAAGGGAAAACATAGTCTCAGGAAACTAAATAAATACAAATAAATATAATAAAACAAATATTAATGGTACTGAATATTCAGCAAAAATACCAACTGTTAAGGATTCCATCCATCCAGCGATAAAAATTACATCATCATCATCATTATTATTATTATTTATTATTATTACTGTTTTTCTCAATAACGCATCAGATGCCAAGGCAATTACCGCTTCACAGAGCGTGGCTTTTTAAGTGGGAGATCCCCAGATCGAATCCTGCGAATGGCTACTTTTTATTTATTAGAAAAAATTGTTTATAGTAGAGTATGAGCTTCCACTCCTGGCAAAGACATCTAATTGGTAGTAGTTGGACGATAAGTCCCGCCTAAAAAAGTAGGCGATTACTTTACCTTTTTTTACTATTAATACCTTCAGTGATTTTTATTACTTCTTTTAGTTCAGGGATGATTTTTTATTATTGAACTTCGGAGATTCTCTTTGTTTATGATTTCTTCCTCTCCATTTAGTCTGTATTTCCTTTATAACGGCCATAAATTGTGACAGAACCAAAGCAAATCAAAGTTATGATAAAAGAAAGTTCCAAGAGTATGTCGAAACCCGGGTAACAGTAAATAAAAGAGAGTTAGAGAAAGGTGAAGAATATGTTTTCCAACATGTATCCCAAGTGAAATGTGAAATTTCCAGCTGAGTCAGTTGTATTACAGAGTGCGGCTCTCTAGCATGACGAGGGCAAAAAGTTGCTTGGACCTACATACAAACAGACACATGCACAAACAACTCTTCAATTTATTACCACCTTTTTTGCATACGCTTACACTTTCTGCTAAACTGTACCTCCTCACCCCCTCACCCACTTACAGTAACTATAAATAATGCTGCGCCAAGTGTTCATAATTACTTTTAAATTCAGTCATTGCCTAATGAATTATAGGCTAGATACGAAAAAAGTTTGAAATTTAATAAAAAGTAAAAGGAATTTATTAAAAAATACTTCTTTTAAAAACTCAACAAACTTTCATGGTTGAAGTTTAGCAACGTCACGGTTTGTTGATGGTGAAGATGAGACAATGGCATTCTACTGGTTTTTTGTTTTAAATTTTTCATTTATATTTTGATTTACAGCAGGAGTTGAAACTAGCCATCTAGTGCTAGTACTGCAGCATTGCAGCTGAAAAGTAGTTGCCCTCCAAAGTCCACAGTTTGAAGTTCACCAGCTCCTCTAACATCACCAATCCAAAGACAACTGCCAAAGTGTATGCTGATATCCTATTCCAACAGTATAATGCACGGTCTAGTGTTCGCATTCAGCTTTGAATTCTCGAAAATGTGATTAGGTTCATCAAATGGATTAAGTTTAAAAGTACGATTAATTTAGTAGATTAAAATTACCAAAAATTTATCAATTAAAAAATTTAATCAACTGATTTTAAGAGATTAAACTTATTTAATCAGCGCCAATCTCTAGCTGCATTAACGCTGAAATAAGCACCCCATTGATTAAAATCATTAGACTGGAGCAAATCGATTGGCGATTGGTTTTGTGAGAGAAATTATCAAATATATTTTATATTATTTTCGTATTCTATTAGATAACCATCGAGATAACAATGATGCTCACTTTTAAGCTGAACATTGAGCTACAGAAACTGCGAGGAATGATGATCTAAGGCCATAATACACTAGAATGATCAGCAATGTTTCTTACAGCTGGATCATTTTTCATTTCTTTTCACAAAAATTGTTGCTGGTGGGTCACATTATTTCTATTTTAGTTTTTATATTATCTCAGAGAGTAGAAAATAAAAAAATTTGTACAGTTGGGATAATCCAATATACCTTAAATAGATAATTACATATTTATATCTTCAAATCCTTCTTTATAACTTGCAAAAAATCGTAAAATATTAGCAGATAAGTAAAAACCACTCAGTTAAGAAAATTTAATCTTTTTAATGACTTCCTTAATGCTGTTTCATTATCCCTGTAAGCTGTGGGATACTTGGCTGATGGCTGGTTTTTAAAAGTAAACATGATTGTGAATCATCGTCAGTTAACCTGCTTTGCGATGAACTGTAAATGAATTTCATTTTGTTCAAATGAGTAGCTGGCCCCAAAAGCTGTTCGTAAAAAGAAACAATCATTCTTTACCTAAGAAAATTTTGAAGGAAATGATTCCCAACATGTAGCAATCTTGCTTAAGAGATTTACATCACTTGTTGCAAGTGTCTTCTTAAAGAATACGAAACGGTCGTCATAATTAAGAATCGTTTACTGGGTCACTAAAATTTCCGCAGAGAGCCACTAGGTGGCCCATGGGTCATAGGTCGCCGACCACTGCCTAGATACTATTTTTATTTTGTATTCTTTATTCAAGTACGTAAAGAAAGTTTAGCTGTGTGGTATGAGGTCCGAGTTTGTTCAAGATATTACGTCACAACCCACTTCTGCAACTGGTCATTGTTACTAAACACTGGCAGCGCATTTTATCGAGCCAATTATTAATGAATATTTTGTGTTCAATGATAACTTTCAATTACAACTTTGTCAGTCTACTACATTATCACTTTCTAATTTGAATATTGTCCAAGTATAAAAGGATATATCGTAAATTATTGTAATCTAACTAATTGATAATGAGCTGTTAAACACAATGGGCGAGGCGATTCCATTCTATTGAGAGATAAATAAAGAACCATCTAATTCTTGAATAATGGCCAACAAATCAGGCTTAGATGCCTCATATATCATCTGTTTGTGAGTCCACCAAGTTCATGTGACAAATTCCGTTATCAGTGTTTTTGGGGTTTTATTTTTTTTTATTTTCTGACGGATCCATATTTAATTGCACAGTAAGTAGAGACATGTTACCTTCATATAATCTCTCCTATCTCTGCGGGGGAACAATTCAGCGAGTGTTCAAGTTTTTCGAAAATAATTTTATTGAAAATCTTTGTCTTCTGAGTAAAATCGAGAGAAGTCTGAGAAACTCCTTGTTTCTGCTGTTTGTTCTGTGAACCAATCGAGGAAGTTCCTAAGATTTCGTTCAAAGTCACTCAGCCACTTTTATAGAGCATGAAGTCAGGCCATTTTTATTTAAAATCTAGCTGCTTCATAAAATTCAACAAATTGCCAAACAAATTTAATATTAGGTCTATATTCCTTTAAAATTAAACATAAGGTTGGTAATTATTTTTATTATGCTTAGGGGTCTTATAAAATGTTAAGAAGGAGAATATTCTATTTGTTAAACATTTTGAAATACATTTTTTGAATTTCAATATTGCTAAACTTAAAAAAGAAATTTGAAATTAATTTGCGAGAGCCTGATATGCTAAGATTGCAAAATGCATACACTAATCTTTATCATCTTAATTTTTTTTAAAGCCAATCTTGTCTAATTCTTAACGTAAATTTCCAAATATTAGTCAATTTCACATTTTTTCTATACAACATATTTTGACAAAACTAAATTTCAGTGAAAAATGTAAGTCATGTAACTTTGTAAATCATGTTACTGGAGATTCTTGTTTAAAACTTCAGAACATGTACTTTTGTTTGTCGAATGTGCAATTTGTCTATGGAACATTGTCTAAGAGACTATCATAGAAATTTAAATCTTATCTTGACTAAATGGAATAAGGAACACTTGAATTGTATACAGTAATTAGGTTCAATAATTAATTATCATAAAATTATGGTTAGATTATAATTATAATCAATTAGGATTAGTTATTTTTTTAAATCATCTAAGTTTTCTGTTTTAAGTTCATTTATTCTGTTTTTATTAATTACTATATTTACACAAATATAGTTTCTGAACAGTTAATGTTTTTGGTTAAACTCTTCCCATGTGTATACGATTGTATTGAATAGTTATTACAGATAAGAAATCTATATTTCTAATAACACTATTATAACAGTATTGTTACAATTAATTAATATAGGTATACGTATGTATGAAGAAAGTGAACGAAGTTTGTGGTTTTTACAGTAAAATTTCTCATATATTGAACATCGGTAAGTCCAAGTGCAAGCCTTGATTGAAAATTAAATTTGGTTACACGTAAAAATGTTCTGTGACTGTTCAAGAACCTTAATGCACTAGTGTCGAGCTTAATTAAAGTAGAAACGCTTTTTGTAGTCACAAGCAGGAGGACATGCAAGATTTTGAGACCCAGTTGGTCAAATTTTAGTGAACTCACGGGTTTTTACTAACAACCCTTGGTGATCACAATCTATTGAGACTTTAGAGAGCCATGTAGGTTTGCTGCAGAGTCTCATTTATCAGATGAACGTGTGAACCGTTTTATTCTTTATTTCGGACTTAAGAGGTTTTGTAGATATTCCGCCGAATTATGTTCGTGATGTGCCACGGTAGTTAGAGGCGCGTAATGTAAAACTAAGTTACTCGTATATTGCTGGGTCCCGGTTCTTGGCGTGGACTTTAACTAAATGTAATCATATAAAAAATTGAAAATATAAATGTGTTTGTAAGCTACCCATCTCCTTCTTCGACTCCTGATTGGTGTTTCGGCATAAAAGCTGACTGGTTTTAGAATGCCAGAAAAGCTTGGTGAATTGCTAAAAACCAGCGATTTCCTTGATTTTCTCGAGATAGTGGAAAGTCTCACTCATTACTTAAATTGTAACAATGATACTATAAAGAATAACAACGGATGTAGGTTAGCTAAGCGGTTAGCGGTTAGTTGGGTTCCCACAAGGAGATCTCGGGTTCTAATCCAGCTGCTAGCCCTTAGATTTTCTCTTCCTAGGAGCTTCTTACAGCTCCGGTGATGGACAGTGTTGTCTGTAACGAGATAACACTCCGGAGGCTGGCAGTGCACTGAAAAAAACTCCGGGCGCCAATAAGCTCAGATTTTGACGCGCCTTAAATCATAAATATATTATATTAACTATAAATGGTTTTTTGCAAACTATTTGCTGTAAATTTGTTGGCAGTAAAGGCATGAACGTGTAATTCAGAATTATGAAATGACCAAAACTATCTTTCAGGAAAATTCCAGCGGACATATTAATGGAAGATAATAGCGAAGATAGTCTCCGAGTAGATATTGTCGGCCTACTGCCTCCAGAACTAGGACAAATGGTTTTGAGTTACCTGAGCGCCAAGAATCTAGCAGTATGTTCTGGTGTATGCCGTAAATGGAGAGATCTAACCAACTGTAATCCCATTTGGCGACGACATTGTATCAAGGAAACGTGGTGTACTCTGGATATGGTTGAAAACTACAGAACACATTTCTCCAAGAAACTCACAAAGAAAGGTGATGGTATAACCTATGTTATCAGATAGTGGGTAATAATGTTATGGTACATTCGTTTTAAGAGACTCCTTCGGGATTGGGTTTTTAAGGGCTAATAGCTTAGCAGTTCATCCAATTCACCGCCCAAAGAAACGTCTAGGTCCGTGGTCAGATTCACATGCTGTTTCACAGCTAGATTCAAAGAGCTGCTGTAGCACATTTATTCCATTCCTTATTTAGCAGCACAACCGGAAGTAATTGTAGATATGTATATGATTCGATTTAACTATAAAATTAAGTTATTGCACTGTTATTCATTTATCTATCTGCTAAAGTTTAATAATAAACAAAATTAAAAAAAAATAATAATAATAATAGAAATACCAAAATCGAAAATGAAGAACACCAATTAGAGTGTAACTGTTGCAAAAGTTATTCGCTCCGGAAATGAATTGAAAAAGGCTCCAGGCTCCATTGACTTCGCCATAATTAAACAAAAAAAGTAAGTTTAATGGTCTTCATTACTCTACAAACTTGTGGCGGCTTCTGTTGGCTAATTATTCGCTTAAATCAATATATTCAAACCAAAATTAATTTAAAGATTTTCTTTACAAATAGAATCTTGTTTCCGGTTTTTCCACAAATTTGCGAAAGAAAGAGATTTTGTTGCTCAAAATGTGCCAAACGTCTTTATAATGCCACTTTCTAACTTTGGCTCATTGTTCTACCAAGAATTTAATTAATTCATATTAGCTATTATTAATAATAAGCGACACATAATTGTTTGTTTCATAATAATCAGGGAAATGGTTGAATGGCTCCTGCAGAATGTAAACTTACTTCGCTCACCAAGAGTGCGCCACGGTGAGATTAATTACCATTCCAAATGAATTCCATTAATTATGTATTTATTCAACCTCTACGCTATCCTCTCTGCTTCCAGCATCCTCTCCACTATTCCTACCGTCTTGATTATTTTCTAGTGAGATTTTAATAAAATCTCTATTATTTCCAGAAATATAACTTTTTAAATTTTATTTTTCTCTAATGTGCTAAATTTTGTAATCAATTTTTTAAGTTTCTCTTACAGGGCAAATAAAAGATGGTATTGTGACCGCTGAAAGTTTCTATTCTTAGTTTTCTCACCAGAAATATTGAGGTTTTGAGATCCCATCAGGAAGGGAGGATTTCACAAAATGGTTTGAGTCTGTCTTTATGTGAGTGGTCAGCGTAAATAAAAAAAGATTAAAATCGCGGAGAGTTCTAGATTGGATATTTCGGAACGATGCTCCACCGAGAGGTTTTTCGCAAATCAGCTGGCCGGAAGTACCCCTCTTTTACTCCATTTTACATAAGCCATCATGCACGGATTGTTTTTATGTAGAGGGTGGTTTGTCTGTACAGTTAATTTATTTATTTTTTTAAATAATTTTTTCCAAATCTAGCTTCGCCTCTTTCGTACGTTCATTTCTCTCATCTAGACCAACAATTTTCCAATGAAAAAGGTTTTTAAGGCAGTAATGGTAGAGAGGTAGGTTAAGCTTCTAAATGCATCAAACTGCCTCATTAACTGCCAATATTAAAAGGAATTAAATATGTTTATTAAATATTAAATTTTAAATTCGTTGAGCGTTAGTGCCACATTAATGAATGTTTAATCTGTAATTTTTTAATGTTCTTTTCGCATGAAATAATTTCAACTTATATTATGTAATTTACCATAAGAGAGAGACCTTGAGTGTTTCATACCAGTCATCTAGCTGGTTCATTGGCTTCTCGCAAAATATGTCTGTAACTTTATTTGTGTACAAATTGTAAACTTTTTTCTTAGTTACTTGCTAAATTTTTGTCAATTTCCTTGCGGAAGATAATTTCTTTGTTTTCTAGGTCTACTTCGACAGTATTACGCCAATTATGGCGATTATCTTTATCTTTCCTCCTCCTTCATAGCTCCGTCACGGATTGTAATCCGAATTAACAATAGGAACTTCTACTGATGCAGACTTACAACATAATAGAGTACACTTCATGTATAAAGTTGATATAAAAGAAATCCATAACAGTTTTTTTAGATCACAGAAGTTTGTGGCTTAAGAAACCGTAGTTTGAACTCTAAATCTAATACCCTACTGGGAAAGTCTGAATTTCAGGATGCTCAGGAAAACGTAGTCATCAATTGTGATCATAAAAAAAGTTTCCCCGGTCGGTGTATGGTTTAATAAAGAGTGGTGAAAAAGTGGTACTGAGTGCCAGAAGGGTGAATTGATTAAGGGTGAACGACAGAAAAGTAAATTACGAGCAGTGGAGTCGTGCCCATGCAGAAGAGGTAGATGTAATGACAAAGTGAGGAAAATGATGAACTCAGAGGTGTTATTGTCTGTGGGATTGTAAACAAAAGCTTGTAATTGAACTACCAAGAGAAAAGGGCGGCGAAAGAGAGAAAGGTTGTTAAAGACTTTGAATGGACGCTCCCATGTATGAAGAAAGGAGACGACCAAGAGCACTGTGGAGAACAAAGGTAGCGCTATTAAAAAAGGCACGAGATAGCGAGCTAAATTTTTGGGTTGATCAAACAAATAGAGAAAGAAAGAAAACGAAAATATATGACCGAACGAGTGCGAAAAGTGTAAATAAATACCCAAAATTCCTTTGCGAGAGAAACCTGAGAGATGGGTATCTTAAATGGCTGTTGCAAGCTTTGCTGGAAGGCTCACAAAGTAGCGCGCCGGATTTCGTTCATTGTAATCACCTTCTTAATAGTAATTACCTGCGAACATTCACTTACAATGGATTCGATCAGAAGAGCATCACAATGCAGCCTTCCACTTCGGTTATGTTATAACACTCGAATATATTTTTGGTATTACTAGAAGAAGCGGACAAACTTCTGGGGGATATCCTTGAAACTATCACTTGCACAGACTCAATTCTCAGATCTGTAGAGAATGCGTTAAGCATAGGGGTGCTTAACGATAAATCCTGAATGGCCATCCAAGAATAGAACACTGTGAAAAGGTTATACCCGATCTGTGTAAAATTAAAACTGAGGAGATTAGGTATGAACCAGATTATATGGACTGACATCCTCACAGGATAGGTAGTTCAGGAAAAATCTCCACAGAGTGGGGTTATTTAACCGAAACCTCTAGGTAGGTTTTGTCCGCAGAAGGAAGAAACTGCTTCTCACAGCCTGTCTGATTACCATGCTGTGGCGAGGTATTACATATTAGATTACGGAAACTTGGAGGGTTTACTTATTCGACCATGTAGGAATGGTATAGTGAGCCTTCAGGCTGTGGTGCTGTGGGGAACCGAACCTACTCTGAGAGTCAATAATTATAGCAGGTTAATTGTTTTATAAATTTTTAGTCGTTCCCAGCGTTACATGTCGGTCCTTTAAGTAGACTCAACCTATTGCGGGGTTAACAATCTTCATCTAATGCCATCTGAGGACCAGTATGTTAACTAAATCTTTAGTATTAACGCAAGAATAAGAATAAATATTTATTATAATAAATATATGCAATACATAAAATAAATATAGAAGTATAAATGTATAAAAACCTTTCAACCTTCTTAACAAAGTGAAGTAAGAGAAAAGTTAGGTGAGGAGGATTGAGATGCAGGGAAAAAGGAGGAAAAATCTGCAGCTAGTGTAAAGAGTTAGAGTAGGATATGTTTTAGTCTTCTGTGTCTGTATGTTGTAGAAGGATCGTAGGAGGCTATGTCACGGCATAGTGGGGATTGGGATGACAGACTAGGATGGAAAGGAGTTTCAGCAGAAGATTTTGGATAAAGGAGTGTACGGGAGTAATGGACATAGTCTCGTGGCGTGAGTAAATTCTAGTGCGTCATGGAGAGTCTGTGGCGAGTCTGAGGAATTTGTTCTGGGTTATCTGAAGTTTCTTGATGTTGCTACTACAAGACAGGCTCCAGGCGGAGCAGGCGTAGAGCAACATCGGCCTAATGACTATTTTGTAAAGGAGTAGTTTGTTAGTCACAGTCATTTTGGAGTCACGTGAGAAGTATTAACCCAGTTTACTGGCACTCCAGAAGGGGTCGTTAGCCTCCAACTGTAAGACTTGGTAGACAGTAAAATTTCACTACAAAAAATCAAGAAGGCAGTATCTTTATCTAACAATGATTTTAATAATACTTTTTAAGAAAATATAGAGAGAACTTAAGAATTTGATTATTCGTGAAAATTAAAGTAGAGCAAATAATAGCCCGGGTTACACAGTCTTAGCAGTAGCTCGTTACACCTCCAACTTTCTGATCAGAATCTTTAGAAGACCGAGTTCTCCTTAGCACGTAAGAAACACTCTTAGCAAGTGTGGTAAGAGTCGCCGGCGTTATGATCTTAAATTTGTATTTATTTAAAAAAAAAAGAGCATCAATTTTATTTTAAAAAATTTTATAAACAAAATGAAATAAATTTCTTTCTTTCGCAAATAAGTAATTTTCGTACTTTACAATTCCAAATCATTACCCATGCACTGAACTTACAGATCCCTTAAGCCAATTAGGTTTCATTAATTTTTATCTCACTATTTTTACAAAATGTTTTACGATTCATTAACATTTTTAGAATAACGCACATACACATACTCCCTCACATAGTCAGCAAGAGCAGTGAGAGACAGCAACGTAAGTGAAGTCGAAATCTCTACACTTAACCTCTGCTGATGGATAAAAATCCAAAACCAGTCGGGGATACAAGAAGTATGCATGCCTCGACGGATAGAATCAATTAGTCAAACTGTATTTTATATTTAAATTTCATAGACTCCCTTATTCATGTTATTATAACTGTTTTTGTTGCAGAAAACAATGAAAATTTGCTAAATCTTTGCTCTTGGAGGATAAACTACGAACGTCATTATGAACTTCCTTTAAATTGGGAGAGGAATAGGTCATGCCAGTACAGACTGGTTGATAGACCTCCAGTCACCTGTTTGCATTGTGATAGCATCCGTCTTGCAACTGGTTGTGAGGATGGCAGTGTTATTGTGCTCAACGTCAACAAAGTACCATATTTAGAATACCGGTTTGAAGGTTTACTCAATTCAAAAATTATATCGCTAAAAATCTTTGGAAAATACTGCATCGTACAACAATGTATGCTGTTACAAATATTTGAAGATGAATATTTCGTAGATGCAAAATCGTTTGATTTAGGTTTATCAATGATCGAAGTCTTACCAAGATCTGGTGTCTCACCAGAAGAATTAAATACTTGGTACAAACCTGGTAAATATAAAGATGTATTCTTCGAGATATATTTAGGGAATTTATACGCTACGCATCGTGACGCACAATGTATATATGTTTGGTCTTTAAGAAATGGTAAAAGAATCACAGCAATACATGTAACAAATCATATGTGCAAAATGCGTGATATGTGCTTTAAAAAAGACCGCATTTACATTATTTTCGCAGCTTCTAGAAGTGTAAGACATATATCTGTTTATGATATTACGATAGAAAAGTGGATATTCGAAGTGACGACACCTTTGTGTAAGACACAGAAGATCATGTGTGCGGACAGTCTGCTGGTGGGCGTGGCCGTGGCTGGACCGGCACTCACCTGTACGGGAGTTATAAATGTGTGGGACATCAGCAATGGCAAGTTGGTGTCGGAGAGACACACGCAGGAGTTCCTGTCTCGCTCCAGTGTCAGCACCGCCTACGACGTCATCATCTACTCAACCACTACCACTGTAAATATATGGGAACCGCGTACAGACACACTTATCCGAAGATTAACTACTGACGGTAATCCACTATTTCTAAAAACTCTGCCATTTATCTATGTGGCCGTATTTACTGATAAGACTGCCTACGTATGGGATTGGTTTAATGGTAGCAAACGTTTCAGACTTTTTTCGAAATATAACGCTGAAATGCCTGAATTTATGTTTGCTGATGAGACCATGATCTTACTGTTAGATGAAAGAAGTTCGGTTCAAATGATTGGATTTTGTTAATTTAATTAGTATTTTAAGTCTTTTCTTTGTAACTTATTGTATTATTTAATATTTTACTTTCTTATAAATAGAACATTTTTAACTATAGTGTTCATTTTTTTGCAAAGCATACGACAAACCTAACAAATAAATGCCTATTAAAGCTTTAATAGTTTCTGATTAGCGGTAACATTACAAAAAGTAGCCGCTAGCTGAAAAGGCAACTTTAAGAAATAAATGGATAATGAATTCCCGTTTTCATTTTAAAGTAACTATCTCAGTTACCTATTTTGTGAAAAACAGTATTAGTTTTTGTCTATTTTTGCTACTTTAGTTTTAACCAAAAAAGTGATAGATAACTTCAACCAATGCGAGTAGTTGACCTTTTTTTATAATGCTTGCATATCATACGTAATCATAAAGAAGTGACTGAAATGTTCAACCTTCTTTCATTATTTTTTTAGGGTTGTTTAAGATTGAGCTAGAAGGTTATATGCTGGAAAAAAAGAAAGACAACCTGCAGCTAGCGAAGACTGTATAAGGAGGATATTGTGTAAAAGTACTTCATGTCTGTAAGGAATAGAAGGATCGTTGGTGGTTATTTCACGGCAGAATGGGTAGGATGATAATCTTGTGTGGAGACGGTTTTGGTTAAAAGAATGTCCTTGGATTATGAAAGACATTTCATGAAGGTAGTGAGATTCTATTGTGTCGTGGAGAATCAGTCGCAAGTCTGAGAAATTTTTATCTCGAGATGTTACTAACACAGGTCAGGTTTCGGGCGTAGCAGGTGTAGAGTAACATCGGTCTGATGGCCACTTCGTTGAAGAGGAATTTGTTCTGAACGGTCATCTTCGAGTCCCTAGAGCAGGGATGGCTAACCTTTTTTGAGACGTGGGCCAAATTTTGTTCATTTTTTTTAGTACTATCTCTTGGGCCACTAACGCCCATTTGCACAAGAGTTAAGATTAAAATTTTAAACTTAATATTTTCAAAACTAAACATATTTAAAATTCAGTTGACTTAACGGGTAAAACGGGACGAAACAAGTGCTATGGAAGTCTTTTGTTACAAACTTAACTGAACAAAACCTTACAAAAGTGTGTTTTATCTGAAGAAAAATCTAAATATGGTTATTTGCTTAGGGTTGTCGATTTTTTTTAACAAACACAATATGAGTGAAATTATACATTTTATTTGATATTTTGTAAACACTTTTGCTTTATTTCAAATACTACAAAAGCATTTGTCGTCATTTGCGTTTTAGAACTGTAATGATCAAAATAAAGGTTATAGATAGCATTTAAATTGCAGCTTTGATACAGATAGAGTATAAATTATCCACAGAATTAGAAAATCTAAATCAACCCGCGTAAGAAAACAAATGGTTACTTAGCAATTGTGGATCTGTGAAAAAGCTTGCGCGGGTCAGTGTCTGACCCGCGGGTCATAGGTTCACCATCACTACTCTAGAGTCTAATAAGGAAAGTGATCTTGTAGCTTGTGTAGTTATTTTGCTGGAGTTCGATACATTGATAGAGGCTAAAGTCTGTATTTCTGCAGTATTTGACGTGTTTAGAGCAATGATCAAAGTATTGCCGTATCCAATACTATCTCTTAAGGATAAGTGTATGTTTATTTTACAAATATGGCGTTAGTTTTATCGCGATTCATTAAAATTTTCCATTTAGCGCAACATTTAGTCATTTCTAAAGTAAGTTTGTTTGTAATAAAGTTGATTCTCCGGGATGTTGATTTGTTTAAGGCTACGTTAAGCCTACGCATGTAGGGCAAGGTTTGATATAAGGAGGATTGGTGAAGGGATTAATGTAAACGATGGGTAAGATAGAACCTTGAAAGACGCCCACTGCTATTGGATAAGAGTTAGAAAAAGCGGTGATGCGTGTTATTCAAGCAGAATTTTTAATAGCAAACATGGTCATCAATTTCTATAAAAACAAAAGTGCCTGAGGTTAGCGCTTAAAGCCTACAATAATCATGAGAGCTGTCTGGATCAAAGTTTCAAGACTGGAGCAGGGCGAAAAGTTCAAATTCTTACTTTGGAACGGCAGACGTTCATTCCGTGAATGTTTGCTCAGTAAATGAGAAGTGAGCAAGCAAGAGCCCTCTCTTGGAAAAAATGAAAACCTGACACAAGATCGTGACTGATGTCCAAGCCTCTAACAGTTCTAAGATACGAAGAGGTGAGGATGTACGTTTGTGGGCTTTACCTTTAACGAGTTTAAGCTGAAGATTATCAATGTCATTAGAATATAATCAGCGAAGTTTAAAAAATAATTGGCTTTTAGGACTGAGTTAATTCTGACCTAGACAATGAACTGCCACTGAGGAAGTAAAGAGGGGACAAATCAGTACCCTTCATGGAGGTTAAGCTTCAACAGCCTTTTTAAAATTAAGTGAAATGATGTATGTTTAGAGAATTATTTAGATGACTAGCAATATTCAGCAAAATTAGATTTGTCACTTGAAATTTGAAATCATGCAAGAGTAAGATGCTTGAAAGTTCTATCAGTGCCGATAGTAACACTCCTCAGCAGCTACGAGTATATGACTCTCATAGAAGAAGTATAGTGATCGTGTCAAATTAGTTACCTCCAGTTTTTACAGGAAATATCGGCTCCGAGAGCCTCAAAAGAGAAATTTTCATAAATCGCTGTGTAAGGTGGGTGGCCAGCATAAATAAAAAAAATTATAAATCTAAGAAACTTAAAATTTCATGTTTAGTTAAGGAACCACCATCCACCATGTTTTTGGACAAAATATTTAAAACGAAAAACCAAATATTCTAAATAGATTTTGCAGGCTTTTTTTTTTTTTTTTTAATTTTCTTAAAGGATTCCAACTTTTTCCTCAAAACTTTAAACAATAATTTCAAACATTTAGATCTAAAACATTTATTTGAAATATTTTCCCAAGAAATGTTTGATTTAAGGTCACTTTGGGGTGAAAAGTTTAAGGTTAATTTCTCTATGGAGCCATTCCAGTGCAATGTATGGCCTCACTGCCTAGAAGATATGCGATAAGAACAAAGCAACTACTAGATCTCTCTTTTATTGCATTTACTTATTAAATTTAGTTCAGATACGTTTTGAAAATCTTAAAGCCATCTCAGATTTCCCTTGAAATTTATTCGTCTTGAATATTTTAAGTGAAGGAAATTAAAGACTGAAACTTGCTTTGAAATGCTGTAAAAATTTGATAGTCTATTATAATATAACTGTCTAATATTGTAATATCCCAAATTATGAGTTGGAAATATCAAGGTGTGACTTTAAAGTAAGGCTTTTTTGTTTTCTGTAATATTCTAGGCTAAAGGATTCATTTGATCGCAAATAAAACGTGTAACAGGCCTGTCTATCAGTTTCTTTTGAAGCCTTTTACTAACGGCATGCGATTTCGTTCAACATTAATATTTTGTTTCAGTGAATAAGTGTGGTATTGAAGCCTATTCAGAATAAATTACATGTTTCAAGACGATTTATAATCAGTTATGGTAAGAGAAACGGTGTGTTAGCGATCACAACAGATATTCCCTAGTAAGAATTCAAAAGCATCTAAGATATGTAGGCCTTAAAAGCTGAAAAATTAATCTAGAACCCAGTTATACTTTCCAAAACAAAAGTATCAAAAATAATTTTTCATAAAAGTAACTTAAACTTAACTTTGATGAAGTTGTAAACTAAACAAAGGTATGTTAGAACAGCTAAGCTTTCCTGCAGGATGTTCTCTCAGCCGTCCACAGGATGTTCCCTTGAAGTAAAATGTGGAAGCAAAAGTTTGAGAGCTATGTTTATGTGTTAGTGTTGTGTTTGTGAATAGAAGGGGTGAGTCTGTTGTGTGGTCACACAACTCTGGCATGACTTGCCGACTCCAGCGGGGGTCAATGTCCTGGCCAAGCACCAGCCAGCAGTAACCTATTAGCCAGTTTGTCTGACCGTGTCTGTCACATGAGGTTAGGGGAAAGATACATCCCCTAACTTTTACCCCCTACCTATGCACTACGGTTTCCATTTATCCCAGATCTAATTCAGACAACTCACAACCCTCTTCAGTTTGCCTAAATACTTCAGTATCAGTATAAGCATTAACTATGAAAAAAACATATATATACAAAAAAAAAAGTTAGTAATTAATGGGAAAAGAGTAGAAAGGGATGTTTGTGACGAATGTAAACACACTCTGTGTGACATGTATAAATTGACATGAGGGTTAGAGAGGTGGTCCACGAGTATCTGTGAGATTCAGCAACAAGCTGGCAGGCTGAGGACCACTCCTCCACTCCTTTCAGTCTAACTAAGCAAAGGGGATTTTGAGGATGATGAAGCTAAGATTCTTTTGATTACATTCGGCTTCGTTTTTCTAGCTTATCCTTTTTCATCTTTTTTTCTCATGTTACATAATTACTGAGGTCTGAATATTGTTCAAGCGTGTAGATCTGGGCTTAGAGAACTTTAGAAGATTTTTACTGACTTGAAAAGCAACCATTTTTAAAGAGAAATGCTGACATTTTAAGCACCTATTAAAAGTTCAAGCTAACTTTAGTATAATGAGTAGATTAAAAACTTTAGTTTGCAAACTGCATTTTTTCACCGGGGTACTACAGTGCGATGCGAGCTTTAAGATCTACTGTGCCCTCTATCGTGTGCCAGGCCTTCTCTCGTTCCTGAGATCAAAAACTCCCTGGATCTGAGGGGGTTCCAGAAATGGAATATCCACTCGAACTGGTGAATCCCCAGGTGTTCTAACCTTCCTTAAATAATGGCATCGCATTCGATCAGGAGGTGTGCTGGCGTTTCCACCATCTCCCCACTAAACCTGTCCCCAGCTTGTTCAGGCTACAGTGCCTAGGAAGAAAAGCTCTTAGTTTATGCAATTTAGAATTATTCAGATCGAGGCATACCTCAGACAGCTATAACTAACTACCATGCAGATCTTTGCCTCAGATCCGAAAGGCTGGTCCTCTGCTGACTTTTTCCTCCATCTTTAGCTCTTTTTCAGAGAAAACTATCACTAAAGACTACAGGACTCGACATGTTCTTTTTAAGCCGCCATGCCCCGGTATCCTTAACAGCAAATTGTGTTGCCACTGCTTATTTCACTGTGTTTGCTGAGAAATTCTCAGACCGTTATTTGGGCTGATAACACAGGATTTGAGCGCTCTGATGGCAGCAGGAGAAGATGACAATCACTCGATTTCAATAGCCTACGGCGAAGTTAAACCGACCAATTCCTATTTTGAATAGTTTGGTTCTTAGCCCATAAACTTCAGCTCTAATCGCCTGCGGTGTTCTCTATTTCATTTACTTTAAAGCAGATATGTTTTCTAAAATATTTGTTTACCAACTAAGAAATAAAACAATTTATAATAATAAAATTTAACTAAATAATTAAGTACGCTCTTCCACACTCCATAACGATTCAGTTTTTAACAAACATATTTAATCCTTCGAGTGTCCGCTGTATTTATGATATACGCACATTTTTTCCCTCTTGCAATGGCATAAACATAATGAAGATAAAAACAAATTCTTATTTATCTGTGCAAAACTGAAAGAATTCAATACAAATAACAGGCTTACTAGAATTATATTTCATGTTGATTTGGTCCTTAGTTTGGTAACACTTGAGAGATTGCATCGTTATGGTCGTTAGCCAACTTCGGACGTCTCTTCTTTTCATGATGTGATAAACAGGGTATCAAGAACACGTATATAGCTTAGTCAATATCTACCTTTACCAATTGCAAATGTATTGTATGCTATAGAAATATGATCAAGACTGTTTATCAGCACTTATCAGCACTGATCCACTGTTTATCAGCACATAATTTAGGGCAAACGCCGTTGTTTTATTTGATCAATAAAGTATTGACTGGCCTTAATGGTAGATTAGATCCACGGACTTGATTTGGGTTTCAGCATGTTTTAAAGAAAGCTTGCTGAGTTTACTTTTCCAAAAAGAATATAAGAATTTAGATTTCCGAATTTAATAGTTCAAAACTCCATAATTATAATAATTATTATTATAATATACAGTGTGATCCATTTAAAACGCACCAATCGCTAATAACTTTTTAGGAAAGTGGAATTTCGAAAAAACTCGAAACTTTACTTCGAACGAAGCAAACTATATCTTTTTTTTTTTTTGGTCTAGTTTTCAAATTTCTGCTGAAAAATAATATTGAAAACCGTTCACGAATAGATGAAATTGTAACTTTCATACATTATTGTAATCTTAAATATCTCAACCAATATTAGGGATATCAAAACGGGATTAAAGTAATTTTTCACAGTTTTTATGTAGTTTTCATAATCATTGTCAAAACCAGTGGTCCTTATGAAACCCCGATCAGGTTTTTGGTTATAACTCCTCCAAAAATGAAGATACAGCATCGGGGTGGAAAATTTGAAAACTAGACCAAAAAAAAAAACATATAGTTTACTTCGTAGGGTTTTTTTTGGAATTCCGCTTTCCTAAAAAGTTATTAGCGGATTGGTGCGTTTTAAATGGTTCACCCTGCATAATGATATTATTAATAATAATATTACTGTCATAATTACCATCTCTTCGGAATGAATACATCTTTTCTATTTAACAACTCCACAAAAATCTATTAAACTAAATCGAAATATATAAAATAACGTGACCTAAGACACACTAAGTTCTCTGGTCATGTGATTTGACGCTCAACGGACTCCAGAGTAACTAATGACAAACAAATCCCAAAACAATTTAAAAACCACAAACACACCCAAATAGCAATAATAAAATGTAACATAACTTTCTTGAGAATTACTTGAAGAAGTATTTGTTCTGACAGATCGTGGATATACATCAAAACAAGGCATATTACTGTGCATTATTACAACTAATCCAATATCATGCTGTTTAAATTGAAGTTCGCAGTAATTGACAATTTGGCACCAAATAGTGGGAGATAAGGATGTTGAGGATGAAAGGTCCCCGTTCAAGATGAATGACACGTGGCAAGTCTCCAACAACAAAATACTCATGACCCAGTTCTTACTACTTTATTTAATGAAAGAAAAAATAAATAATAAAGAACGCTATCCATATTGATTTTCAACCAATATATGAAGTATATTTACTAATGGTAGGGTCAAATATTCGTGAATCGCACCTGATCGAGTAAAATGTTGCTTAATTTTCTTGGTTCTGTTTAGAACTGAATTCAGATTCGAATAATTAGTTGTGAACCAAAATTAGTTATGGCTGTCTTAATTTTTATGACTCAATTAATTGGATGTTTAGTCATATAATTTTGAATACTAAATAAACTAAATGGCTGAATATAATAACAAGTAATAAGTAACTACTAAATTGTACTGCTGAACCACTCCATTCCTTAGTCGTAACCGGTATATCACTAACTTATTCATAAGATTTTGTGATGACTAAATTTTGCCCCACACTGTTGTGAATTCTGATTTTCAAAAGGAGAAGGGAGATCAAGATGTTATTAAATTTATCAAGCAGTGTGACTGCGATTAAATAATTAGTTCAACATTGGAACACTTTTTTAAAAAAGTATTACAATTCTATCTGAAAGGATGCGTTGCAATTCTAACTGAAGGAGTTCGGTACAATTCTAATGCTAACAAAGCAATATACTAATATTCTAATTCTAACTAAAAGAATAAAATTCAATCCTAATTCTAACTGATGGAATGAATCCGATTTGTTTCTGTCCCTACCCTGTTCCACTGTATCAAATTCAACTCCATACTCTCCCTACAACAGAATCACTTACTCCGCAAATGGATCCAGTACTACCCTTCTGTCAAATCCTTTTAGCAGGCTGAGGTGAGATGGCCTCGCGACCACCTGGTCGAATGATGAACAAGGCATCCTTCGAATTCAATTCATTCGGTTCTTTGAATTTACTGACTTACTGCTGGCCATCGTTGGATGTCCTTCATTCTAGTCCTTCGAGTGATTTTGTACTTCATAATTTTGTTTTGTTTTGCCGATTGGATGTTTATGCTGTATTTGTACATTTATTATTTGACAATGTAATGCGCAAATTTAAATACATTAACAAAGAGGAAAAAAGGATTACCGAGCAATAATTCTACCACAACTGACAGAATACAATACAATTCTAATACAAACTAAGGGATAAAATATAATTCTAACTCTAACTGAAAGAATCAAATTCAATTTTAATTTTAACTGTAGGAATTCAGTGCATTTTTTTTTAACTGAAGGAACGTAGTACATCTCTACTTCTAATTGACCAATTCCAATTGGAGGAATTGTTCAGAAAAGTTCAATAAGATTCTCTACTAAACGGGGTATAGAAGTTTCTATTTCACTGCATCAACTTTGTGAAAGACAATTAACTCACGCAATAACAAGATTTAATGAAGCATTTGTAAAAATATTTTTTTAATTATTCCCCTTTATTCCTAATAAATTATATATAATAATTATTATAATCAATATTGTAATAACTAATATAGTTATACAGATCCAGGTCTGTCAGACATTCAATTTAACAAAACTATAGAGAAAAATTAGAGTTGTGTTTAAAAACTATAAAGCTATGGCCCTTATCAATTACAAATTTCTTATGTGTACTCTAGATTGTAGGTGTTCGAGACTCTTAAAACTTCTTTCTTGTAATGTTACACTAGTAGCTAGTGTTACAGTAATAGAGCAGCCATCAGAGCTACAGGAAATAGTAGCACTTTTGGAACAGCGTGGAGTGTGGTTCTGCGAAATAACTTATCAAAATCTTCACTTTGTGCTTCTTCAAGTTTTTGAGATCTTTTAGCTATAAGAATTCGCATATCTACAAAACACGTAAATTCCCTCTTTCTCTTGTAGTATTTGTCTTTCGTTCAATATACCTTTGTTTATGTAAGGGGTGTAATGTTGGTAACAGTGATTTGTAACAAATGATAAGCTTACCCTTCATTGTGCATACAAATTACCTCTTTAATCTTCAAGGAAATCTCCCGCAAACTTGGCTATCATTAATACTAATTAAGTGGATTATTCAAAGAAAAATAGCTGGCTCTCGTCGGCCCTCTATTCATGTTGCCTTTAATATTATGGTGTAACGGGAAACTCTAATAAGGGCTCAAGTTGAATTTTTGCTATTTTAAAAGTGAACGTACTTTGAAATTTCCCTTAGCAACGAAAAGAGTTGATGTATTGTAGAGTGCTTTCGTTCAAAACGGTTTAGATGAATATTTCTCTTCAAGCAGGATGCCAGCGAGAAGGGAAGAAGAAATTGTCACCAAATTCTCGTGCAGAAGGCTAAAAAGAGGTTGTCCTACGGAATCCAATCTTTCCATCTGTTTTACTTCCAATTTTCCCATGTATCCAGTTTTATTTAAGTTATTTTCTACATATCAGGCTGACCAAAGAACTGATCAATAACAATTTGACACAATCCCACAAAGGTGAAAGCAGAAACGTCCATCAATTGAATAGTAGTTTCATTGCTACCATGTTACAATGGTACCATTTTTTGAAGAACACACTTGAAGCGTTGGAGACTGTGGGCGTTAGTAGATAGGGCAGATCTATCTTAGCGGCTACCAAGCAAGAGGCTAACAATTTTACCTGTCAATCTTTCTGTTGATAAGCACACTTAAGAAGCCCCTTTCACCAAGTCACTGAGGGACACTCGGAGGGGTCAATGCCAGAATGTCCAGGGGCATAAAGAAGCCCAACAGAGATCGCTTCCCCCAGACAAAGCATCAATATTAATGTTGATATCTTGAAGATAGGCGAACATCTAGAGAAAAGCTAGCAAAGAGAAATATTTCCAGAAGGTCTAGAGTTTCAGAAGTTTTCAGAATCTAGCTAATGTTGACATTTCCGAGCTAAAATATCGAAAATGGACTTAAAAATAATGAACATACTTATATTTTTTATTTGTGAAGCCTCAGCCATACAAATGAGTACAGTATTTATACACAAAAAATTAAAAGTAATAATAATCTTATAATAAACAACAAAAGGAATTACTTAACTCATATGTTGAAAAAAGAAATAGAAAGAACATAAATTAGATACTATTCAAATTAAAATAAATGAGTATTATAAAATGAAAGGAATAAACCCACTTCTTAAAATAAAGATGAATATTAAGTCAGTATAACTACTGTCAAAAATAATTAAAAATATAAACAACAAAAATGAAAAACACTAACTATACATTAACTATTCATACAAAATGGAGAACCTCAATTTTGAGCATATCTACAGTAATTAGAAATAAATTATCTAATTGATCTTTATCTGCTATTGAAAGACATAAAAGTAAAATTAGCGGGCGAGTCAGAAGGACTGTCCATTGCAGATCCTGTCAAAAGACTTCCTATTACCTGTTAGATTACTATCGTAAATTCAAAATCGTCACATTCTTATTGATTCAATTCACCCACCCTACAGTTAGAATCCCCCAAAACAATTATTCTTGTATCAAAATAACAGTGAAATTGCATCTCTGCTATAAATTATTCAAGATATTCAGTACAAAAAACTAGTCTACAAGTAAGCTTAAAATACACTAAACAATAATATATTCCATATCGAACAATCTAATTCTAACAGCGAACTACCAATTTGGCTTAGAAATCAGCTTAATTTGAAAATAAGTTTCCCACTTAACTGAAATGGCCAGTCCACCGCTAGCCCTAGTCATAGTTGACTCTCGAATTCCCTCGCTTAAGAAAACATTAAATGGATCAAAAAAGAAGCCGAGGCTATGCCAGCAGAGGAAGATCATTATTCACAAAACACAAAATATCACAATTAATTAAGAAATGTTGATTAATCGAATCAGCATCAAATAAATTTTTAATACCACCAATGTTTCACATAAATAACTTGATAACCGTGAGAAGAGCAGAAATCGTTAACGCCAGCTTGGGAAGATAGAAGGCCTCGTTAACTGCTATACAGAGCCAGCAGCATTACATTGAACACTCAATCCAGGGGAACCGCCAGAAAGATAAGAAGTTCCATCGGATGGGTGTGCATTCTTCGCATCACAATTAGCTACATTCTTCTTCTTTTTAGAGTTTCTTCTTTTCGTTGGCGGGGATTTCATGTATGAGGCCGAAGACTGACCTCTATCTGAATGTAGTGAAGAGTGAACTTGCTGGTAAGGAACTATCTCAGGGACACCCTTGCCTACTCCAAGCTCGGATGAAATGGTGGAGTGGTGAGCACAACCCGTGGTACCAGCTAAAGACGCACTCAAATCGGATTCTCCAGATAAAGTCACAGGAGCCACAAAGTTGTCAGGAATAGATATAATTTCAGGCTTTTTGTTAACGACCGGCAAGTGTATTTCGGTGGAATTCTTCCCCTCACATATGGTTCCTCGTCTCTCTCTCTTTCCTTCACACTTCTCGTCTCTTCATCCCAATAGTAGAATTTCTTGTCCATCATCAGAATATCATCCCTAATTAATACCATTTTATTGCTGTTTCTTTGAAGAATACTTCTTTTAAACTCGTGAAGCATCTTTCGTCTATTTCTGACAGCTAAAGAATAATCTCTACTTACAGAGTACATCGTGCCTTTCAATTTTTTTGAATTTTTAATAATATTTAAAACCACATTTCTCGTATTAAATGTAACTTTAACCATATATTTCTCATTTTTAAAATTTTTAATCTGAACCACTTCATCTATATCGGATTTAGCAAATCCCACTCCTAAAATATCGTTACAAAATTTAACAACTGTTTCTTCATTTTTATCATTACAAGCATCTAACCCTCGAAAAATTAAATTGTTTCTACGATTAAAATTATCTGGTATATCTAAACGTTTTTCGTAATATTTATTCTTATTTTCTAGAACTTCAATCGTTTGCTTTAATTTTGTACATTGTTCATTCAATTCAACTACATGAGTCATCAACTGAATAATATCAGCCTTTTGAGCTAATTGTTTTGCATCAATAACTTGACTTAGAGCTTGTAATAAATCGTCTTTACTTAAATTTGAAGATTTCTCCATACCTTCAACTGAATAACAAAGCTCCAGTAAATTAGTAAACAAATGAATGCGCACGCAGTCCAATACAGACCAACAAAATGTACTTCACTAACACAGACACACTATGAAATTAACTTCACATAAGGAGGAAAAAATTAACTATTTCACCATAGAATTTCTCAAAAGTGGATCGATGAAATTTTATGAAAATTTGAGAAACGAGTAAATAATAGAAAAACTAGCCACACACCAAGTTTCATCAAAATCCAAGCACAAAATACCGAAAAAAAACAGAACTAAATACACTCGTATAGACACGATGTTACTCGGTCAAAAGCTCATACCGCACTCCAACATACTTATATATTTTTAAATATAATATTATATTTTATTTTATATTATATTTTAAAAAAAAGTAAAAAAATCGCCTATATATTCAGGCGGGTCTGAACTTTCAACTACCAATTAGTGTCGTGGATGGAGGCGGTAGTGCATAGTTTACTTTAAATTATTTTTTTTAGCGAACATGGGATCCGACCTGTAACCACTTTAGTTAAAACCTACCCCAACTTCATAAGTCCTATCAGTCTTTTTGTATTCCTAATCTAGCAAAATCAATCATCTGCAAGAAGCGTTCACCCTTTCAAACGCTCTACTTAGAACAGCTTCCAATTAAAGATGTGTCTAATTAAAAAATGAACTTTATCTGGAGTTCAAAAGTTAAATTACTCATCTGTGAAAATGGAAATCACAACAAAAAGACATACGTCCAAAACAGTGACAGGAATTCGTGAAATATTCAAAAATTATTTCTGAAAACGACAAATTGATCTGATCAAATGAATATTAAAAATAAAAGCAATAAAATAATGGGATGTCCTCATTATAGATAATTATGGCGTATAATTATGATCGTTCTCTTCTTCAGTGATCATAGTCGCTGGTGGCCAATATTTTTGAGATGCATTAAAAAGATTTTGGATTTAGATGATAATCGTTGAATTAAACAATTGGCACTGGAAATTAGAAAACAAATTTTGTGGTCTAAAGATTTGGCCAATTGGCTTCAAAAGTTGGAATGTGATGTTAGTTTAGATTCCAGTCTCCTGACAGGTTTGGTTAAATCAGTACTATATTAACTTTAACATTTCTAAAGCTCTTAATAATACGTAACATAAAATTTATAGTAAGTTGTTTTTCAAAGTAAATTCCACTTATATTGGTTTGGATGCCTACAGCGAGGGTCTAATTATGAAAATTAGAGAGGAGCTACTTGACCTAAACTATAAGCCATATAATTCAAGGAAGAAACTACACATGCAGTATGTGCAATATGGGCCTCAATGAAGATGTATTTCACTTTCTTGGTCATTGTAGAATATTGGGTTTTATAAGAAAGAAATTCTTTGACAAGGTGACCTTAAAAGAAAGTGAAATGAGTCTGCTGTTGTCTGGCTCTAATTGGCTGCCATTAATTGCCTATATTAAAGAATCTATGGCATATAGAATGTTTCTAGTGGCAAATTTCAATTATTAAATATTATTACCAACCCATGTCTCGGATGTAGTTTTGATTATTACTATTTTGATTATTATTAATATTATTGTTATTATTATTAACTAGTTCTTTCCTTTGGAGCCCGATTTCCGCTCCTTAAATTGAAAATATTTCTATTTATTCATATTATTATAAGTTTTGAAAATGTTTTTACTTTAAAATGTTAGCCACAATTTCCTGACAGACGATTGTATTCGTGTCAGTATTCATACAACTCAAATGTGTAATTTTTTTTTGTAAATATGATAATAAAGTATGTTTTCTATCTATCTAGTCGCTGGTGGCTGGACTTCAAAACAAGTGATTTTATTTCGACACATCTTATTTTTAGTAATGTACATATTGTAACGAAGTTGACCTGGACATAAAAGAAAGGCCTAGATTGTTCTAGGGGTTGAGCGATCAAAGTCAGTAACAGGCCGCCACTGCATAAACAAAAGGGCGGTATCTACCTGTGGCAGAGAAGAAAGGCCTAGATTGTTCTAGGGGTTAAGCGACAAAAGTCGGTATCAGGCCACCACTGTGTAGACAAAAGGGCCGGTCTCTACCTGAACTAGAAAGGAAAGGGCTAGATTGTTCAAGGAGTTAGTGACCTGTGTAAAAGCCAGCTAAGAGAAAGGCCTCAGTTGGGGTGGTGGCATATGTGTTTTCCCAGCCAGTGATTGACAGGTAGGAGCGAGACAGAGAGTAGGAGGAGGGCGGCCCCAGCTGAGGTGGTGGCAGTATGTGTTTTCCAGCCAATGAGCGGCAGGTGGGAGCAAGACAGGCGGAGTTGGAGTGGGACAGAGAATTGGAGGAGGCGGCTCCACAGCTGAGGTGGTGGCAGTATGTTTTCTCCAGCCAATGAACGTCAGGAGGGCGTGGAAACTTATGCTCAGAGAGTTGGTGGAGGGCAGTCCCAGTTGGAGGGAGGCACGCAGTTAAAAGGAGGCAGACACAGCTGGAGTGGTTAGTTTTAAGGAGTTATTAGAGTTGTTAATCAGTTTTAATCAATCAAGTTTTGAGTGAGTCTTGGAGAGACACTTTGGAAGTGACAGTTTGAGAGAGTCGGTGTTGCGAAGTGCTTCAGAGATAGCTAGTCAGGCGGTTAGTCAGTTAGTGAGTAGAGCTTTGTTTGTGTAGCAGAGACTAGTGCAATTCGGTGCAGTGCGGACCAGTGGTCAGTCGGGGAACAGTTTTGTGGCGTTACGTAGCGAGTAAGTAACAGTAAACTGTTGTGACTTGTAAATGGTGACTGTAATGAATAGCGTTAGTTGCTAGTAAATGTTAATGTGAGTAAAGGTAATGTGTTAATAAATCAGGTTATTACTTACAAATTTAGCGAGTTTTATTATTTAATCAAACCCACATATTTAACGTAACTAGTGGCAGGCATTAGTTATAGGTAAAGTTTCTAGATAAAAGGTAGAAAAACTTTACAATATATTTCAGGCTTATTTCTTCTCTAACCACAGAGAGTTTTCTTAAACGAATAACATTCAAATTGAAATTGTATTGCTTATTTTATATGGGGGCACAGGGCACAGTTACTCTGAAATGTACGCTACCGTAGGAGCTCTGTTTAAACTATCAAATGTATCTTAACTCTCAGAAGGCCCTCCAACAATTATTAGCGCCCTACAGGTAGATTAACTCTAGACACAATCTTTTGGTTTCTCTATCTTTAGTTTAAGCTTAACCACGAATAACAAGGGCGGATAGCAACTTTAATATGGCCATTGATGAATAGTAAAACAAATCAAACGCACAATCTGATGGGACATTCATTTGACTTTGATCGGGTTCCTTCCCATCATCGGAGGGCATCGCAACTTCCCATTCCCAGGAAGTTGTCAAAAATAAAATGATTCAAATAAAAGAAGTCTGTCCATATCTAGAACCGTATACATCAGAGGTGGCCAACAAGTCGATCGCGATCGACCGGTCGATCGCAAGGCCAGTTTTGGTCGATCGTCGAGCCCAGTATCACCAAAAGTAGCGAATATAACTATTCTTGTTTCCGATCTACATATTTATGCGAATCGGCATTTTCATACTTGAAGCTAACGAAGACAGAACAACGTTCTGTCCTGACTGATTCCCATACTGAAGACTCATTATTATTATCTTTGTCAGGATATACACCTAATTATGATTCTTTGGTTAGAAACGTGCAACTCAGCCTTCCCATTAATGTTAAGGCAACAAAGTAAATTCTAAATCTGTCTTTATCTGTAACTACTTTGAATTAATAAATATTCTTAATAATTATCCATGTTCTTTTAATTCCCCTGGATGTGAGTTTTTTGACCCTTTAAATAATTATTGTTGTTGTTTTTTACGTACATAGATAAACCTCGCTGGAATGCACCTTATACTGAAACACAGTGAATAAACAGTATGCATTTCACACCCCTTCTTCCCCCTTAGACTAGGCCTATGACAACAAGTCGATCGCGACACACTTTTAAGCTAAAAAGTAGATCTTATATACAGAAAAGTTGGCCACCCCTGGTATACATAAACCAAATTCAATGAAAATTATAAACAAAATTCAATAAAATTGCTAAATATGGTAAATCAATTCCGGAAAGTGGCATTTGCGATGAATCGATTCTTACTAAAACCTATTCACAGGGTCACCTGGTTTAAACTAAATGAAATAATAATTTGAATTATTTCCGGAGCCAATTCAAGATGGAAAATCTGTTAAGGAGAAAGTGAAAAATAAATTGAATAATCTTTCACTGAATACAAAACTAAAATACGAATGAAAGCAAAATTGCGTATAAAACATGGAATTTTAATTGGTTACAAGAAAGCTGTGAAACATTTAATAGACTAATTAGCTTTTTTACAGATGTCGCAATTATAAATTGTATATAATAGTATAAAGAAGGCTGTGCAAACAGAAGTATAAAAAGTTTTTATTTAATTTAACTCGACAAAATGTTTATTTTGTGAATGAATAAGAATAATTTAGGTCATTTATGTTATTCTTAATTATTGTTTTTTTTATTGCAGTTTTAAATAAATATTGTACTGTACAATATTACTACACTTACTTTAATTACAATATTATTACATTTAATTACTTTTAATAAGAATTAAATTTATTCTCTCCGGCCCTTGGGCGAATGACTAAATTTTAAATTTACATGTATACCTAGAGGGAAATTGTTATTAGTTATTTGCTTAGAACTGTACAAAGGAATAACCAGTCCGAGACCAGAGTGGAACTACTAAAATTTTGTTGAAAAATTCACGTCAAGTTGTTCGGTAGCTTAACGTTAAGCCTGAAAGAAACAGGATCACTATTTCTAGGTACGTTTTAGCGCAATTTTTCTACTCAAAATATTAACAAAAAGCGCATTTAGCAGAATTCAGGCCTGCTTGCTTGGATTTTTTTTTTTTGCACTATTTGCTGTTGTTAACCTTTGTTAAGTTTAGCTTTTTGTCTGTCATTGGGCGTTTATATTTTTTTATTTATTGTAGTTTCGTTTCTTTTGTACCGAGTAATTTATATCTAATCTAAACGTACTTGAATCGTGAAGGCAGTGCACATTATTGTAACCCTTTAGACCGCTTGAACTCTAAGTCCTCGCTTATTTAACTGTCTAACTTCTGTATCTTTATCTTGGTCCATTTCAAAATCATTTTTCTGATCAGAGATCATTTGTAACCAACTCACCAACCTTTTGTCATAATTTTTCTGAATAGAAAGAAAATCAGATTTAGTGTTTAGTGTTTTGAGGGCTTTCAATTTCTGGCAAGTACCTTCCTATGGTCAAGATTATTTCAGAAGTTTATCTCTCTGTTTGAAGAACTCAAGTGTTAACTTTTGGTTTCAGCAATTCCAAACAAGCAAACTCAGCGATTCTACAGTTTAATAAGCTTCTACTGAGTATTTGCTGGACACTAGGAAAACTGGGAGTTTAGGTGGTTCAAACCCTCTTCATTTTCTCTTGCTCTAGCTCTCTAGACTTTGATATGCTGCTTAAGTAAACTTTTGGTCAAAAGTAATTTGTCAATCCCACTTCACTGAATAAATTTGTCAGTTTTTTAAGGCTTTCTTCTAGAGTGCTATTGCTGTTTATTGTACTTCATTACCCTTTTGATTGTATTAATATGAACCAAAAGTGAGAAAAATTTCCTACCTACCCGGAGGCACTACAGCAATCCTGCAAGGACCCCACAGTCACTATTTTTTGCCACTCCGATCTCTCGCGGGCTTTTCTTCTCCAATTTCTGATTTCCTTTTCCTTTACAATGTACTCCCATCTATTCACCTCTTTCTTGGGGGCCCGCTTCTAAGCCTTCCGTTCTGGTTTGCCCTCTGGGAGTTTTTTTGGGGGGAGATTCGCTGATCAGGCATCCTCACGACGTGTACCACCCACCTTATCTGGTTATTCTTTTTTTTATTATTAATTTTTTTAAGCTTTTATTGGAATGTACTACTGCAACGATTGTTGCAACAAGCAAATGTAGTACCTGATTAAAAAGTAAAAAAAAAATACGTCAAAATCACGAGTGGAGAAGGCACCCATTGGTGTCACTCCAGTAACGTGCTATACTGCTCTCACGATAAGAGAAGATCACGAGGCCATCTTCTCTTCAATCTCCTTAGAGGATTACCTGGTAATGTGGAGGAAGATAGGTGTTCTATGAGAGGGTTAGGATAAGCTGCTGTAGAGGAATGAAATTTGAGAAAACGAGTGTTAGCAAGATCTGTAATGAAAGGGATTTTGAGGGCATTAAGGATAGTGAGGTTATTCTTAATGAATAAAAGTAGATCTGGTTTCTGAATCATTTCACGGAGTTCTTCGTTTTTCCTTATTTTCTAAACTTCTTTTTCATATACAGGTCCATATACGAGGGTCGTTTGAAAAGTCCGTGCAAAAATAAAAACTACTTAATTTTTTGGGGTAAACCTTTTCCATTTTTCAACATAGTCTCCTTTTAGGCTTATACACTTCGTCCAACGCTGCTCTAGTTTGTTGATCCCTTCCGAATAATAGGATTTGTCCAAGTCTGAAAAATAGCCATTCGTTTCTGCAATCACCTCCTCGTTTGAATAAAATCTTTTTCCCGCCAGCCATTTCTTCATATTGGGGAACAAATAGTAGTCCGAGGGAGCCAAGTCTGGAGAATAGGGGGGATGTGAAACGAGTTGGAACCCTATTTCCATTAATTTTGCGACCACAACTGCTGAGGTGTGAGCTGGTGCGTTGTCGTGATGGAAAAGGACTTTTATGTGGGCCAATCGTGGGCGTTTTTCTTGCAGCTCGGTTTTCAAACGGTCCAATAACGATGAATAATATGCACCTGTAATAGTTTTACCCTTTTCCAGATAGTCGATGAGGATTATTCCTTGCGAATCCCAAAAGACAGTCGCCATAATCTTTCCGGCCGAAGGAACGGTCTTCGCCTTTTTTGGCGCAGATTCCCCCTTGGTAACCCATTGTTTAGATTGTTCTTTGACCTCAGGAGTGTAGTGATGTATCCATGTTTCATCCACAGTGACGAAACGACGCTTAAAGTCCTGCGGATTCTTCTGGAACAGCTGCAAACCGTCCTTGCAACACTTCACACGATTTCGTTTTTGGTCAAGCGTGAGCAATCGCGGCACCCATCTTGCGGATAGCTTTGTCATGTCCAAATGTTGATGCAAAATATTATGTACCCGTTCATTCGAGAAGCCCACAGCACTAGCAATCTCACGCACCTTCACTCTTCTGTCATCCATCACCAATTATCAATGATTTCTGGAGTACTAACCTCAACAGGGCGTCCAGAACGTTCAGCGTCACTAGTGCCCATTTGGCCACTCCGAAAATTTTGAAACCACTTATAAACTGTTCTAATCGAAGGTGCAGAGTCACCATAATGTTTATCAAGCTTCTCTTTAGTCTCCTGAGGCGTTTTGTCTTTCATAAAGTAGTGTTTAATCAGCACACGAAATTTTTTTTCGTCCATTTTTTTGAAAATCACTCGACTTCCTCGATTCAAACGAATGCCAAACACAAAGAAATAGACCGATCTGGCTGAAACTTGGTGTGTGTTCTTCCAAGAGATGCTACTAACTAAACATAACCTCGATACGCGCCAGTGGTGCTATCTCTCTGACTTTGCACGGACTTGTCAAACGACCCTCGTATGTAAACTTCTGAGGACCTTCCTTTCCCAAACATTGAGCAATTGTTCACTTTCCTTTGAAGGTAATCAGGTTTTCCCAACCATATCTGACCACTGGTCTAATAATTTTTTTGTATAATACGACCTTAATTCTGTGCCTTAAGCTTCTAAATTTCATTGGTTTCTGGAGAGCGAAAAACCATTTATTGCCAGGGAACACCCTTGCTTTTATTTATTCAGTTAAATCACTGTTCTTGGCGGAGCAGTATACCCTGGTACTTGATCTGGCTTACAATTCTGAAGATGTGTTCGGCTAATTCTACTGGCCATAGAGGACGCTAGTCCTACCTACTATGAAGTCTTCATGTACACCTTCTTTTCACTATTAATACGAAGACCAAACTTCCGAAACCTTTCGCATGCGCGCCATGACGGACAAAATCAGCAATATTATTCAGCATTGTGTACTTAACAACATTTCCAGCTTAAGAATAAAGTATTGTTAAGTTATGGGGGAGTCCGAAATGTCCAAACGTTTCACTCTGCATAATATAGGCGCCTATATGAGCACTCTCTAAAGGAGGTTACTTGATTGTATTGTTAAGTTACTATTATTATAAAAGACAATCTATGTTTACAAATTTATGAACTAATTAAAAAACTTTGAACAAAATTTCTTAGAGAAATGATCAATGAATGAATAAAGTTGTAATAACATAATTCATATTTAATTTTGTGGAACACTTCCATTGAATTCTTGTCTTAGAACCCAAATAGGGTGCGTTAAGATATTAAATTCTAAACGAAAGGCAAATTCTGGTGGATGTTTTAGCTTCTATTGTTCTAATGTTCATATTGTAGAAATCATTCTGGAGACAGAGCGCTCTTCTCCACTTCATTCATCGTTAGGAGGCTGAGAGAAATAATTAATTGAACTTTATTAGTCTAAGGCAGCCGCCTTAGTATTAGTCCAATTCAATGGCGTACTGCTTAGAATCCCATAGGATAAATTAGATCATTTAGTTGGATAATCAGATTGTACTAAATACATTTTGCTAACTGAAGAGTTAAGAACATTTTAGACGCTATCCCTCAATGTATTCAGAATTGTAATGACAATATTATAATCTTGCTGATTTGCCAATTGCAGGTATCTGGAATTGCACGCTTTGAGTGATCTTTGTGAGGGTATCAACACACCCTCGCAAAACTCAAAACAGAAACTAGGAGAATACACAATACTGGTCTGTCTTTTAGGTGACATTTATTCAGTTCTCATATCTACAAATCATGCAACATGCAACAACCTTGAAGAAGTCCTTTGCTTGTGGGAAAGTCTTCAGAGATCCTCGAGCCTACTCTTACCGCATGTCACCGGTCCTGTTCAAGATTTACCTCGACATGAGTTTGAAAGAGAGGACCAGGAAGTGTAGCCAAATGGGAATCCAAATCGGAGAAGGATTATACCTCTCTAACCTGCTCTTCGCTGACGATCAGGTTCTGATTGCTCAAGATGAGGAAGACATTAATTACATGCTGAGAAAGCTGATGAAAGAATATGCAAAGTGGGGTCTAGAAATCAATTTTGACAAAACAGAATATATGACGGCAGACCCTGATGAGTGTATGATCGATGGCCACAGATTGAAAAAAGTACTGAACTTCAAGTACCTTGGTTCTTATCTCCAATTGGATGGCGCGTCGGATCTGGATATAGAAAGACGGGTGACTAGTGCAAGAAAAGCTATTGGAATGTTAAACCCTATCTTATGTAGCAGCAATATCCAGATGAAGACCAAGCATCTAATATATGATGCAATCGTCCAGAACATACTGCTCTATGCTGCGGAGACCTGGACGATTAGCAAGAAGTTACAGAAAAAAATAGCTGCGACAGAAATGGATTTCTGGAGGCGGTCGGCCAGGAAATCTCGCACTGAAAGAAGAAGAAATTCTGAAATAAGAAGAATTGCAGAGAGAGAAAAATCTGTGCTAGAAGAAATTGATCGCAGGAAACTTGCTTGGTTCGGCCATCTGAAGAGAATGCCAGAGAGCAGAGTACCCAAAGCAGTCCTAGAATGGAACCCTCCAGGCCGCCGGAAAAGGGGTAGACCCAGAAATAACTGGAGGAATGGTGTGGAAGAGATGATGATTGGTAAGGGACTCTGTGAGGAGGATGCAATTAATAGGGACCAATGGAGACACGCTATTCGGATAACTATTCGGCTAACAATGATTGGTCCGGTATAGTTGGTTATTTGTTGGATGGATGATCCTTGTTTTTTTTTTTTTTTTTTTTTTTTTTTTTCGATCCGAATGAGCTACCCAAAATGATTGTTTATAAAAACAATAACGACAGTTTCAAGTCTATAGAAAGAGAATGCGGGTGAAACGGGATTAAGATAGGTTTATAGTTGTGACTCAGTTCGCTAAGCTGCTCGCACTGCTAGAGAACATAGTGTGTATCTAAACTGGCCCTCTGCCGCCCTCGAGCGCCGCCTCCTGATATAATACACTGCACACTCTTCGCCGCCACATTCAGATCACCTTCCCCACCAACAACTGAGTTGATTACACAAATCTAATTTGAGTAGGAACGTGTGCTAATGTAGAGATTATTATAGTACTACCCCATTGCAACCAAACAGAGACATCCCATTACTATAGAAATTCCCCCAACCTTAGTACGCTCCCTATTTCTGCTAATATTCAATATTTATTATAGACTACATAAAGGGGTAACCCGGCAGCTCGCTAGTAGCTCTAGAGTTCCATTTAAGAGAGGGTTTGTAATTAAATCAACCTTACACCGTTCATTTATGATTCACAATAAAGAATGTAAATTGAGATACTAGGTATATTCAGAAAATTATTACAAAATTGATCGATAATTTCAGTGGGTAATCACGTTAGTATTGCACCAAAAATATTTATATTTGATCGATAGTCGATCGTGACCAAATTGCAAAATAGGCATTACTCAACTTTTTAGGTAGGTAACACAAATCTCTCTGAAATAATAATTATAATTGCGTTTATTTAAAAAGTAATCAATAAATATTTACAAATTCACATTATTTACAAACACATCTACACAGACTGTGACTGTCTACAGAGTTGTTCTGAATTTAGAATATAATTAGAAAAGTTTCGATTTGTTAAACCTTACTAATAATCAGTGTTGTCCATAGGAATGTTATTCCCATGGGAAACGTCCCATGGGATGGGACAGCACACATTTGTATTTCCCATGTTAGTCGATACTTGATATTGTAAAATAAATTCAGGCTGAAATTTGCAGTTGCGTAAGTGCAACAAAATATAATTCATTCATCATCTATGTAACTGCATGACTGAGAAGGATTTCGAGTCTAAATAATAATTCAGGTTTTCCTAGATTTTTTATAGGCTCTGTCTAGGTATTAATATTATAATAGGAATCCTGTGGGATGGGATGGTTTGGGACAGGCATAAATTGCCATGGGATGGGATGGGATGGGACAGAAAAATATGTCCCATGGACAAGCCTGCTAGTAATTACCTGTCTCCAATCACTATTCGTGAGATTAACATTGATGGTGAAATTATCCAATTGATTTCACCTAATATATTTCTTCAGTTTATAGTGGATTATTTTATATTGCCTTGTTTCATTAGGCAATATCATGGAATCAAGGAACTCACTTAATCTACCTAAAATTACCGGAAAAATTACCAGCGTTAGATTTTGCAATTAGTTAAGGGTTTTTATTTACAAAATATATTATACGAGGGTCGTTTGAAAAGTCCGTGCAAAAATAAAAACTACCTAATTTTTTGGGGTAAACCTTTTTTATTTTTCAACATAGTCTCCTTTTAGGCTTATACACTTCGTCCAACGCTGCTCTAGTTTGTTGATCCCTTCCGAATAATAGGATTTGTCCAAGTCTGAAAAATAGCCATTCGTTTCTGCAATCACCTCCTCGTTTGAATAAAATCTTTTTCCCGCCAGCCATTTCTTCATACCCGGGAACAAATAGTAGTCCCTATTTCCATTAATTTTGCGACCACAGCTGCTGAGGTGTGAGCTGGTGCGTTGTCGTGATGGAAAAGGACTTTTTTGTGGACCAATCGTGGGCGTTTTTCTTGCAGCTCGGTTTTCAAACGGTCCAATAACGATGAATAATTTGCACCTGTAATAGTTTTACCCTTTTCCAGATAGTCGATGAGGATTATTCCTTGCGAATCCCAAAAGACAGTCGCCATAATCTTTCCGGCCGAAGGAACGGTCTTCGCCTTTTATGGCGCAGATTCCCCCTTGGCAACCCATTGTTTAGATTGTTCTTTGGTCTCAGGAGTGTAGTGATGTAACCATGTTTCATCCACAGTGACGAAACGACGCTTAAAGTCCTGCGGATTCTTCTGGAACAGCTGCAAACCGTCCTTGCAACACTTCACACGATTTCGTTTTTGGTCAAGCGTGAGCAATCGCGGCACCCATCTTGCGGATAGCTTTGTTATGTCCAAATGTTGATGCAAAATATTATGTACCCGTTCATTCGAGATGCCCACAGCACTAGCAATCTCACGCACCTTCACTCTTCTGTCATCCATCACCATATCATGGATTTTATCAATGATTTCTGGAGTAGTAACCTCAACAGGGCGTCCAGAACGTTCAGCGTCACTTGTGCCCATATGGCCACTCCGAAAATTTTGAAACCACTTATAAACTGTTCTAATCGAAGGTGCAGAGTCACCATAATGTTTATCAAGGTTCTCTTTAGTCTCCTGAGGCGTTTTGTCTTTCATAAAGTAGTGTTTAATCAACACACGAAATTCTTTGTCGTCCATTTTTTGAAAATTACTCGACTTCCTCGATTCAAACGAATGCCAAACACAAAGAAATAGACCGATCTGGCTGAAACTTGGTGTGTGTTCTTCCAAGAGATGCTACTAACTAAACATAACCTCGATACGCGCCAGTGGTGCTATCTCTCTGACTTTGCACGGACTTTTCAAACGACCCTCGTAAGTGGCCATCCGGAAAAGTGGAAAGCTCCTTTTTGATTACAACAGTTAAAATATGTTTATCTACGTTAATACGAGAAGGGAGCTAAATTTGGTTCTGGGTACCTTAACTTAGTTTCTTTGAATTTTCTAATAAATAACCTGCCCAGAATTAGATTTTCTTGAATAAAACTGTTATTAATTTTTTATTGCTCTTAGTTCCTTAGATAAAGCTTATTTTACAAATAATGGCAGAGATATCCCCACATTTGGAGATTGCAGAAATGGAGGAATGGCGTTAGGCGCTCTCAGATTGTCATCTCGAATATCGTAAAGTTGAATCGAAGGATTGGTTGAAATGTTCCACTGTTCTCTCCTTTAAGTTCGTTGGTTACCATTTCCTTACCTAAATGAAAATACCAAAATATCCCATGTCCAATTTTACAACACCGCCGATCTTCACACATATCTCAATATCCGAATGAGATTGCCCTTAGTCTCCATTTCCGTATCTCATAAATTCACTATTCTATCCAATCAGAGTAAATTTATTTTCAATTGCTTTAGATTTTATTTTTGTTATTCCAGTGAATAATAAATATTTCTAATAAATTCATCACACTTTTCTTATAAATTAAAATTCCTCAGAACTGGAGAACTGAGGAGGATAAAATTGTGTTGAACTGCAGTTAATCTTCTGTTGCTGACATGTAGCAGGAAATTGAATGATGAATCGGAATAAATTTTATCAAAATTGAGCATTCATTCAGAAAATAAGTTAAAATAAGAGAGCAATATATGAAATAGCTTTCAATTTATGATTATGGTTGCAGTTTTTTTTTTATTTTTTTTTTAATTTATTTATTTTCACAACTGCAGAATAATTCTGCATCAAGTGAAGCTGATACAACATGATAATGGAATAGATACATGAATACATGAGGGGAGAATTCACCCATTGGTGAAACTCCCAAAGTGGTACAGTTCACTATTGTACATTGGCTCTTACTTCATTTAGAAGATCGCGTGGCCACCTGCGCTTCAACCGCCTGGGAGGATTTCCTGGTAGAGTGGTAAGTTGAGCTACTAGAGGATTGGGATGTGAGGTGATTGATGTGTGGAATTTAAAGTAACGGGATCTTACAGCTTCAGAAACATAGGGAACAAGGAAATCTCGGTGCAAGGTATGATTGGAAACAAAGTAAGGAGCATTAGCGATTCTACGGAGAGTTTTTGACTGGAAGGATTGGATTCTGTAGATATTGGAAGCTTTGGCTGAGCCCCAAAGTTCCATTCCGTAAGTCCAGGCAGGTTTTAGTATCATAGTATAGATAGGTCGTTTATTCTGTAGAGAGAGTTTAGATCGCTTGTCAAGAAGTCTAGAGAGAAGTTTGTATCGTCTGTTCAATTCTTTCCGTTTGAGTCTAGTATGTGGATCTCCTTAACAAAAACTTACAGTTTAAAATGTTAAGTATAAGGATTGATTAAACGCCAAAAGGTACACAAATCAGCGAGTACCCAACATTTCATTAATAGTTAAGCAATTCTACTGCATTAATTTTCATTAATAAGTTATTTCTTAGAATTTATTAGATGTCACAGACCCTTATGCTGGCCATTTTCGTCTACAAAATATATGTTCAAGTAGCACTGTAGATTGACTGTAATATCTAGTTATCTATAATAATCAAACTATTAATTACAGGTTAAAAAGAAAAACGTTATAAAAAATTTAAAAAAAAAAATATTAGGCTAAAAAATTCAAAACTTTTTTTTATAAAAAACTTACATCAATGATTTTGTTTATATTATTTATTTATTTTTATTTTTAAATAAAAATCGTCGGTTTAAGTTCATTCTTCGATTAAAGCAATTGTTATTTTATGCAGTAGTCAAACGTTTATAATAATAGGTAATAATTATCTGGCTTTATCGCAAATAATATAGTTTTCTTCAATTACATTCTCAATCTAGGTATTCATCCCACAATGTTGTATATATGTAATATAAAGTAAATAAGATATGCATATTTTTAGGGCAGCTAATTATTCCAGTATTTTACTATAAGTAAAATTAGGGGGACTAAATTAAATTACAATTGAGAAATGAATAATTGTTGTTGAATAATCTACTTGTTATTAACTGTGTGTTATTTGTGCTCACGAATATTTCGGTAAGACGAATTCAAGACAGTAGCCTACTCTAACTTTGTCTTTTTCTACTTTAACATGCATGCACATATTTATGTGATTTATCATAATTATAACAAAAAAATATTATAAATGAAGTGGCCAGCATAAGGGTCTGTGACATCTAATAAATTCTAAAAAATAACTTATTAATGAAAATTAATGCAGTAGAATTGCTTAACTATTAATGAAATGTTGGGTACTCGCTGATTTGTGTACCTTTTGGCGTTTAATCAACCCTTATACTTAACATTTTAAACTGTAAGTTTTTGTTAAGGAGATTTTTGTACCTTTTGGATAGATTTTCCTTTTTGTCTATTAGCAAAGTTACGTCTGCTTTACAGATTTTTTTAAAATTTGGAATAAGCTATTCTATCATTATAACCTGATATGGTGTTAAATCGGAACCGTAACTACCACTGGAGAGATCTTTTTAAAGAATGGTTATAGTTGCGGTCCCCAAACCATCCTCAATAACCATTTTTTTTTGAGAAAGCGTTTTGAATAAAATAGGAAGGTATTTTTACGTAAATAGCAAAATTAAACTGCGATTTCAGTACTTCCTTTTAAGAGGAGCAAGAAAAATAAACTGCGATTACAGTACTTCTCCCTAAAAGGCAAAGATTTTGAATCGAACGACAATTCATTAATGTAAATCGGTTCACTCATTGATAATTTTAACGATTGCAGTACTTCCTCTTAGTAGGTGTAAGAGCATGATGGCACTTCACAGCCATGTAGAGCAGCTTTAATCACTTCTTCGTGCTAAATTTTATCAAAATCGGACTAAGGTTTGTAGAAATATTAGTAATAATAGTTTTAGAAAGGGCCTTATTTGGGTGGGGCAAACTTCCCTTCTTATGAGGCATAGCGTCGAGACTTTTAAAGTACAAATCTGTACAAAATTTTGATTCGAATGACACTTCATTCATGAAAATCGGTTCACGTGTCGATAATTTGAAACGATTGCTATACTTCCCCTTAACAAGTGTAAGAGCAGATCGTCGCTTTATTGTTATGTAGGGGAGCCCTAACCCTATCATCCTATCAAATTTTATCAAAATCGGGCCAAGATTTACAGAGTAATTAGTAATAATAATTTTGGAGGGGGCCTTACATAAAGGGGGCTAACTCCTCTCCCATTCGATGTACAGGGCCGAGACCCCCAAAAGGCACATCTACATAAAATTCCGAATCGAATGACACCTCATTCATGAAAATCGGTTCACGCGTTTAGGCGCTACGTTGTTTACAAAAAAGGTAACAAGAAGAAGAAGAAGAAGAAGAACAACAACAACAACAACAACAACAACAAGAACATTTTTTGAAAAAGCCGTTTTTGCTCAATTTTGGCAACTTTTTTCTCGAAACCTATTAGATCTGGGTTGTTGCAAAAAAATTACAGTTATAAAGGAGGGTTTGCCCTATAATTTAAAGAAAATTTGGGAATTTTATCTTTTATAGAAAAAGAGAAAAAAATTGTCAAAGTTGGGTGTTTTTCAACGTTACGCTTTTTCGTGCAGTTTTTGATGATCAACCCTTATACAACTGTCCTACCGGACAGTTTTAATTCCAGGTTAGGCGTTTGTCCATGAAGAGTCCTAGATACTTAACACAATCTGTTGTGGGAAGAGGAGTGAGGTTTAGGTAAACGGGTGGAAGGATAGTTCGCCTTAGGGAGAATGTAATGTAATTACATTTATTTTCATTAATTTTAATTCTCCATTTCTTTAGCCAAGGCTCAAGAGATTCTATATGGGATTGGAGGAAGCGGTAGGCAAGGACCGGGTCTTTATGAGGAGAGAGGATGGCCGTATCATCGGCATAAGTAAAAAGGAAGGTACGAGGATTGGTAGGAATATCAGCAGTGTATATGGTGTAGAGTACAGGCCCAAGGACACTTCCCTGGGGAACACCTGCTTGAACTGGGTAACAAGGAGAGTAGGAATTTCCACAGACGACACTAAATAAGCGTCCAGTAAGGTAAGATTGAAGGATGAGAAAATATGTAGTTGGGTGGATGCTCTTGAGTTTGGCAAGCAATCCCCGGTGCCAATGGTTGCAGTTAAATTAATAATTTGCAACAATTTGTAACGTCTACTTCTTTTATTAAACGGCATTTTACAAATACAAGCTGTTTATACGTATGATGTAAGACGATTATTAATTAAAAAAAACAAACACTATGTTAGATATTACGTCATGAAAATGATAAACACGCCCCTAAATGTACACTTGTAGAATTTCTAGTAAAAGTAAGTAAAATTCCTGATGTGCAACTTTTTGATTGAACGAAGGAAGAAGTAGAATTGAGACATTAAGGTTTGTAAGGGTAGTATCACTGACAGTATCCTGTACACCCTCTGGATCCTGATTGGTTTGAATGATTTAGAAGGCGTACAAGGAAAGTCCCCTTTTCTTGATACCTGACACCGGAAGGAGGCCACGTGACCTCAAACATGAAGCCACTGAAATACTATTCCAGTCGTCCTATTCCTGATTCCCTCACGTTCTTTCTCAAACCAGCCAATCACAGACTTTGAAATTATTTAGAGATTTATTTTCTTTTTTATTTTTACTTGCGCCAAACTGTTTACCTGCATTTTATTTTATGTTCTCAAATGTTTGTATTTTTCTCCAATGTTACATTAATTCACATAACGAAGGGAACCAATCAGAAAGCCGGAACTATTTCCATGTATAGTTTCATATAGTTTTCCACGTATCCATCTACTCTATGACACCTAGTGGTAGTACAGAAAAGTACCACAGAAAGTTAGGTTTATTTTTACCTATAAAGGAAGTCCCCTCCAATGTACAATCGCAGGCAGTTGCTGAAACCTGTTTTTCTTACTGAGAGATATTCAAAATGCTGTACCTCAGAAAAACACTCAATCTCTTTATTAAAAAAACGAAGAAAATATAAAAATCGTTTTCGACTTGTTCCTAATTAATTTTCAAGTATTTATAAATTTATTGTGAGTTATTCGATTTGTAGTCATATTTATTTAGATTAGCGGTTTAAATAACAATGTTACTATTGTAACAACGGTTTGTAAGATATTTGATTTCATTGTGGGAGGATATGCTGCAAATAGCAGAGGGAAATCACTCTTTGAATTAAGTTAATCAGATAGCTTATCTCCAAGGGAACGCCATCAAAGTCGCTTTAGAAGTCCTGTGGTGCACTACAGCTAATTATAACAAAATAACTCGATTAGCGCCATCCAACTGAAGCATTACAATCCCAGCCTCACCACTCTCTTTCTAAAACTGTTCACACGGGTTACCGGGTTAAGACCAAAAAGAGCGGTTTGACTAATGTCATTAAACCAGGCTAAAGACCTTAAGCTATTAGCAATTTAAAACAGGATTTAGGTACCCGTACAGACCTTAAGGTAAAATAAATCCCCCCGTTTAACAATTCACTATCAGTGCATTTTATTTAATTCTTAACCATTTATTTAAACCTCTTTCAGTGCTCTAAACTTTATTTATCCAGAACAATTAAAGAAAGAATCAAAATAATGTGGCTCCTTACAGCTTGTATCCGTCATAACCAGCTGGTTTCTTCTTGCACTGGTTTTTCTTTTCGAATTTTTATCCATTATCAGAAATTTAACATAGTTCGGCGTAGAAATTTGTCTTCCATTAGTATTAATATTTCTGTTAATTTTTCTGACATTCGATACAATTGCTGAGTTGAGTTAAAAATGGTTAGAGCAGGGTGCAATAGAAAATTTGGATTTTGTTTAAAGCAATTAGGTTCATGTTAAGTTCACATTAAGACTGTAAATTAATTAATGGTAAATTCAATCATTTGTTTCAATTTAATGCCTGTATTAAAACTGTCCGGTAGGACAGTTGTATAAGGGTTGACCATCAAAAACTGCACGAAAAAGTGTAACGTTGAAAAACACCCAACTTTGACAATTTTTTTCTATTTTTCTATAAAAGATAAAATTCCCAAATTTACTTTATAATATAGGGCAAATCCTCCTTTATAACTGTAATTTTTTTGCAACCACCTAGATCTAATAGGTTTCGAGAAAAAAGTTGCCGAAAATGAGCAAAAACGGCTTTTTCAAAAAATGTTCTTGTTCTTGTTCTTCTTCTTCTTCTTGTTGTTCTTGTTGTTACCTTTTTTGTAAACAACGTAGCGCCTAAACGCATGAACCGATTTTCATGAATGAGGTGTCATTCGATTCGGAATTTTATGTAGATGTGCCTTTTGGGGGTCTCGGCCCTGTACATCGAATGGGAGAGGAGTTAGCCCCCTTTATGTAAGGCCCCCTCCAAAATTATTATTACTAATTACTCTGTAAATCTTGGCCCGATTTTGATAAAATTTGGTAGGATGATAGGGTTACGGCTCCCCTACCTAACAATAAAGCGACGATCTGCTCTTACACTTGTTAAGGGGAAGTATAGCAATCGTTTCAAATTATCGACACGTGAACCGATTTTCATGAATGAAGTGTCATTCGAATCGAAATTTTGTACAGATTTGTACTTTAAAAGTCTCGACGCTATGCCTCATAAGGAGGGGAGTTCGCCCCACCCAAATTAGGCCCTTTCTAAAACTATTATTACCAATATTTCTACAAAGCTTAGTCCGATTTTGATAAAATTTAGCTCAAATAAAGTGGTTAAAGCTCCTCTACGTGGCTGTGAAGTGCCATCATGCTCTTACACCTACTAAGAGGAAGTACTGCAATCGTTAAAATTATCAATGAGTGAACCGATTTACATCAATGAATTGTCTTTCGATTCAAAATCTTTGCCTTTTAGGGAGAAGTACTGTAATCGCAGTTTATTTTTCTTGCTCCTCTTAAAAGGAAGTACTGAAATCGCAGTTTAATTTTGCTATTTACGTACAAATACCTTCCTATTTTATTCAAAACGCTTTCTCAAAAAAATGGTTATTGAGGATGGTTTGGGGACCGCAACTATAATCATTCTTTAAAAAGATCTCTCCAGTGGTAGTTACGGTTCCGATTTAACACCTTATAATGATAGAATAGCTTATTCCAAATTTTAAAAAATCTGTAAAGCAGACGTAACTTTGCAAATAGACAAAAAGGAAAATCTATCCAAAAAGTACAAAAATCTCCTTAACAAAAACTTACAGTTTTAAAAGTTAAGTATAAGGGTTGATTAAACGCCAAAAGGTACACAAATCAGCAGTTCCCAACATTTCATTAATACTTCATTGATATAATTTAAGTAATTTTACTGCATTAACTTTTCCTTCACATTTTTTAGAATTTATTAGATGTCACAGACCCTTATGCTGGCCAGTTCATTCATAATATTTTTTTATTATAATTATGATAAAATGAGTGATGAATTATTCTGAGTAGTCACATATACATGCATGTTAAAGTAGAAAAAAACAAAGTTAGAGTCGGCCACTTTTTAAATTTCAATCACGGAGGATTCAAAACAATATTTCAGTCTTAAATTCGTCTTACCGAAATATTCGTGAGCACAAATAACATACATTTAATAACAAGTAGATTATTCAACAATATTTACTCATTTCTCAATTGTAATTTAATTTAGTCCCACTAATTTTACTTATGGTAAAATACTGGAATAATTAGCTGTCCTAAAAATATGCATATCTTTATTTTCTTTATTTTATATTACATATATATAACATTGTGGGAAGAACACCTAGATTGAGAATGTAATTGAAGAAAACTATATTATTTGCGATAAAGCCAGATTATTTATTACTTATTATTACAAACGTTTGACTACAACATAAAATAACAATTACTTTAATCGAAGAATGAACTTAAACCAATGATTTTTATTTAAAAATAAAAATAAATGCATAAAATCATTGATGTAAAAAAAGTTTATGAATTTTTTAGCCTCTTATTTTTTTTATATTTTTTATAACGTTTTTTTTTTTTCACCTGTGATTAATAGTTTGATTATTATAGATAAATAGATATTGCAGTCAATCTAAGTTAAATGGTGTGCTACTTGAGTAAATATTTTGTAGACGAAAATGGCCAGCATAAGGGTCTGTGACATCTAATAAATTCTAAAAAATGTGAAGGAAAAGTTAATGCAGTAAAATTACTTAAATTATATCAATGAAGTATTAATGAAATGTTGGGAACTGCTGATTTGTGTACCTTTTGGCGTTTAATCAACCCTTATACTTAACTTTTAAAACTGTAAGTTTTTGTTAAGGAGTAATAATAATAATCATATAATAGGCTGTACCTGGCATTGAAAAGATCTTGCTGGTGGAGGATTGTGCAAGAAAATGCACTGGATTTGGTGATTCTGAAAATTATTATAAGTTCGGTGCAATTTAAAGCAATTGGTAAATTTTGAGTTATGCCTGACAAGTGCGGTCTGAGACAACCTCAACCTTGAAGATTATCTTGTGCTTTAAATAACTAAATATTCTTTTAGGGCGATAATGTTTAATATTGATAGGTATCTGTTTTGTTGGGCTATTCCTATAATAATTTATACAAACATACCTTCAAGACTAAAAAATAGAATTTAAATAACTGAAACATAATTGAAATAAAAAAAAAGTTAATTATTCGTCAATACTATAGAATCTTATTTGCTTATTGCAATTAGTACAAAATGTTGGTAAATGATCTTTAACTAGTGCATATTTGTAACTTTTCCCCTCGATCCTTAACTAAGGAAATCTGTACCGTTTTCTGCGATTGTGTGGAGAGTAAAGTATGTGGCCAGAGTTGTAACCAGCCCTGCAGTTGTACATTAGGGAAGTAGAATCAAGTTACCGGCGCGAAACACCATCACAAATTACCCATTACCAACAAAATTTCCAACTCGGCTCCTAAGATCAAGTATCAGGCTCCATAAATGTTTTCCCATTGAACCCTTATGATCCATTAGAGAGCATTTTATGGCGAAAGTTAAATAAGTACAATTGCGAAAAAGGAAAATACAAAGTAATTAGTAAGCATTGCTGCACATAGCAAAGTTATCACATAAAGAGCAATGTGAAGGATTCACTTTAATGGCGCCCAAATTACTTCAACCACTACTAATATCCACAACATTACTTTCTCAAGTCCACCACTGAATCCTGCTCTACAACTTCTCCCCTTGAATCTTTAAATATATTATTCATCGTCTTTGTTTCAATTTCTCTCTTTTAATAATTAACTCATTACTAAATCAAGGAAGTCTGGTTGTTCAAAAATATTCTTAAATTTGTGGAATTAGATAGTCTAAATTCAATTTATTTGCATCGTGCCTTCCAGTAATGTACATTGAAACCAAAATAATGCACTAAGTTCTTACCCTTATCAGAGTCCACTTCATGTCCTCTTTGAAACTGCCCGGTAGGACAGTTGTGTAAGGGTTGATCGTCAAATTTGCACGAAAATGCGTGACGTAGTAAATCATCCAACTTTGATCAGTTTTATCTTTTTCTATGAAAGATAAAATTCTCAAACTTTCTTTAAAGTATAGGGAAAATTCTCCTTTGTGACTGTATTTTCTTTCTTTTTTTTTTTTTTTCTTTTTTTGCAACAGCCGAGAAAAAAAGATGCTGACAACAAAAAAAACAGCATTTTCAAAAATTTTTTGTTGGTAAACTTTAAACAACGTAGCCTAGTGACGTAGTGACTGAGGTGTCGTTGGATTCGGAATATCATGTAGATAAGCATAACTGGAATAAATAGCATGGTTTTCGAGATAATCGTTAACGTGATATAATAGAAGGTTAAATTTTGGTCGTTTAACAATTCGTTCAAATTTCAAACCTTTGTAACTGATTCCGCATTGTTCAGATTTTAATGAATTCTTTACCGAATTGTAGAGAAAAGTAAGTTCTTCAACTGAAATTAATAGGAATGTTATAGTGATAATAGTTAATGTCATACAGAAGGGTAAATTTTGGAGGTTTTGTGAATCGTTCAAATTTAAAACCTTTGTATCTCTCTTCGTGTTTATCAGATTTGAATGAATTCCTTAGCGATCTGAAATTTTACTTTCTGTATCACATGAATTTTAATCACTTAAACATTGCAATTTATACCAGTTATATAGCAAACTTTTCTCTACAATACGGTAAAGAATGTATTACAGCCTGAACTACACGAAAAGACATATGTATAAAGGTTGGAAATTTGAAGGAATTTAAAAATCTCCCAAATTTAACCTTCCATATCTCAATAATAATATTAATCATTAAAACAGTGCATTTTATACCAATTATTGAGCAAACAAATAACAGATAAAACAAATAATTCGAGTTTTTAGCTTATCTTGGAATTTAATGATCGCATTCATCTCAAATTTCTGCTGGGTTTCTTATTTGCTGAATAGATAACAGAAATTTACTTCGCAAATGGTTATAAAATGGACACAGCTAACCCAACTTCGAAAACAATACGATCATATGAACAAAAATCTCTTGGCAACAATTCTCAGCTAGCAAGCCATTCTAACCAATTCTAGAGGAAGTCTCAGTTGCAATTAGTGATCACTGCCAACCAACTTACTGTATGCTGATATTAAGGGAAGTTGGCTAATCTATAGGTCCAAGGGTGGTTGGAAGGATTGGACAATCTTTTCATCAGTGCATTACTTTTTAAAATAAAAGCATCCTGGGTAGCCCAAATGTTTTGAGCACCTAATAGATACGTTATCTCTTATAGATGAGTGACTCAATTAAAGGGACCTTACTATTTAAGTACCATGCTAAAAGAGCTTCATAATAAGCTCGAGGGAGTCTTGAAATGGGTTTCGCCATATCTTTATCTACCAAGATATAATGTATGAATGTGACAATAGATTTAAAGAAGGGAAGTAGTAACTAATTGTAACACTCCGAGGGGATCTTTTCCAGATATTGGGTCCGCGAGGCAGTCAAATGGATGGAGTAGGCATCCCAGTTTAACGCAATGGGCTCGATTGCAACAAGACAAACAGTTTTGTTGATAGAATGAGTAGAAGCTACGAATAGCTAATTGACTACATTGCGAAAGATTTTTGGAGAATTCGTTAGAGTTAAGGCATGTGCAGATCCACTCTGTTCATGTGTAGATCAATCTCTAGTAGTGAAAGATAATCAATGCTTTAAGTACTGAATTATTCGGTTGGAGCAAATTATTTATTACACCATCCTCATTCTTCCGTAAACTTGGAACTTACTGTTGTAAGAAAAAGTTCTATCCTTACAACTCATCAACTCTAGCCGCTAGCCAAGATTTAGTGGCACAGCTTCAACCCTGCCACTGTCCTCTTACTGTGTGGGGAAAGAATACCCAACTATAAAACTTGACAATTATTCGGGCACTTCTCTTTTTAGTTCAGACCGCAGCCGGAAGCATCTTTAGCGCTCGAGTTTAACATTAACATTAGGAGCCACTAAACTACCATCAACAACTGAAATCTTCGGTCAGCTTAGCCAGCTTTTACCTCCAACACTCAATATCTTTATCTTTTTTTTATCTTCAGAGAAAATACCTGACTTTTATCTAAAGAGAAAAAGACTAACTAATAAAATGATGGTCACATGACAATCAACAACAGTCTTTTCCAAATTTTCCGAGTAAACAATCAGTAGACCAAAATGTCAAAATTTCATTCAGGAACTTTAGTTTTTTATTTCCTACAGAAAAGACTGAATTTAATATCTAAAAATGACTTCCATTTACATTTATAAAACTAGAAAGAATTTAGAGGCTCCTTCCCGGCTTACACAACTAAAATTCTAGGTTTAGTGCCACAATACCTCCTTTGATCCTTCAAAATAAAATAACTCGGTCACGCTGTATGTACGTATTCTAAATATAAATTCTTGTATGTTCTCTGGAATGTAGGATGTATGTAGTTAATAGTCTTCACAACTTGGTTTTCTCTCTTTACAAACGATTAAATTGTAGAACTGGAGCTACGAGAGCAGACAGTTGAGGATACAATTTGCCTCCGATCCAAATCTAATTAAAAGGATACCACTTTGATGTTCTCCCCCCACTCTAATTGGCGTAACATACTTTGCTTGTAATATTGTCATAGCCGGAGGGTAACTGATACTTCAAAAAATTTCAATAACAAAACTTTTTTATTCAAAACCATTAAAACTAATTAATTATTAACTTCAAATAAAACTTTAATAGAAAATTAAAATTTCAATGTAAACGTATAAAATGACACATAGCAGCCTATATTATCGTTATAAATGTGGTTAGGTATGCAGTGCAACGGTCAGACTCAGCAAGTGGTGTGGCGATAACATAAGTGAAAGCTCTACATTGAACTAATTAATCTATCTCTGCTGATGGATGAAAGTACGACACCGGCCAGAAATTCAATCAACATTCGTCTTACTACGGACAAAATCAAAGATATTGACGTTATATATGAAAATTGTTTTCCTGTGACAATAAACAAGTTTCTTGGGATTCCTAAACTATGGGTCAAAAAAACTGTTTTAAAAAGATCTTTAAAAAAACTGCCACTCGACGATCCAGCAGGCCCATCGTGTTGTAGACACCATCGCTTCTTCACTCGAACGAAAACAGTACTGCGCTGGAGTATTCCTCGATGTTTCGCAAGCCTTCGACCGAGTCTGGCATGAAGGTCTACTGTGGAAACTAAAACGCATCCTTCCTAGCACTTATTACCTCATACTCAGCTCTTATCTCTCGGTCAGATTCTTCCAAGTTCTTCAAGGCACTACTCACTCTTCCATTTATCCTGTCCTTGCTGGTGTTCCACAGGGAAGTGTCTTAGCTCCTCTTCTTTACACAATCTACACTGCCGACTTACCTTCTAACCGTAATATCTCTATTTACACCTTTGCTGACGTCACTGCCATTCTCTCCACACACTCTGACCCTATCCTTGCAGTACGCTCACTACAGTCCCATGAAGGTAAATAGAACCTTGGTTAAAAAACTGGCGTATAAAAATTAACCCAACTAAATCTAAATACATAATACACTCAAACGTCAAACTCCACCACCTGTCTTCTTACATCATATACCTATCCCACCAGCCGACCATGTGCGGTACCTTGGAATGTACCTAGACAAGAGACTTACCTGGAACCTCCATACAAGATTTAAACGTACCGAACTAAACAAACAATACAAACTTCTAGCCAGACTACTCGACAAACGCTCAAAACTCTCACTACAGAACAAACGACGACTCTATATAGCTCTTCTCACACCAATATGGATTACGGACTCGAACTTTACGGAACAGCTAAAAAATCCAACAACAATAGACTGCAAACACTCCAATCCAAAATACTCCGCCGCATAGTAGACGCTCCATTCTATATTAGAAACCACACAATACATACAGATCTCCAAATTCCACTCATCTCCGAACTTGCCAAAATCCGATATAAAAATTTTCATCAAAAACTCTCATTTCACCCCAAAGCATTAGCTGAAAACTTGCCTTCAACTACGCTACCCTCCAATCCTCGAAGACGGCTGAGGCACTGTTGGCCCCGTGACCAACTGGGTGACTATGGCGGCCATCACTGGATGACCGTCATTCACGTCTGCCACGTTATTTATACACATTCATCACATTTACTTATTGTACCCAGTAGGTGTAGATGTAAATTTCAATAAAAGGATAAATAATAATAATAATAATTAAAAAAAAGATCTTTAACACATAGATTAAGCTCGAAAATTTTAACTATTTCCGATTTTAAAGTCACGCTTGTACGGATTATAACTTGATCAACTACATCCTGTAAACTGTAAAACTTAGTGTGTGGTCTTCACCAAGTTCATTAGATAAAAATGTACAACTAAATAAAATTATTGAATATTAAAAAGAAAAATAATTATCAAATAGTTGTATAATATTGCCGCGTAGGGTAATAACTGTCGAGTAGTTGTCTAATTGTCGGGTAAGTGATAATTATTGTCAGTTAGAGAAAGTCCTGATAATGTGTCTTTCCGAAATTTGTTGGCCACTTGCAGGAACTAATAGTGACCACCGAATGTCTTTCTTTTGTCTCTTCAAGATTTATACTTTAAGTTCAGGCAATTTTGATACTGGAAATGCTTAATCATTTTAAACAATTGGATGAACGGATTAAAACACATCAACCTTAAATTCGATTGTTGATTTTGCGGGAAGTGCAATCAATTTTAGTTTAACTCAGTTTTATGTGCATCAGTTGGCATTATGGCCAACCAATTTTTAAGCTTTCATTTGTCATGGTTTAATTTCTAATTAATCATAATTTTTGGGAAATGATAATTACTAACTCCACAGTCACAATCAAAGATCAGTAAACTAATCTAAATCCACGACATTGTAACTTCTATTATTGTGGCAAGCAATCAGAAAAGAAGATTCACTACCTATTGGGGGAGGAAGTGCACGGCAGGAAGAAGATTAGCTGATAATGAAGAAAAATGATTTCGTCAGTAAATCTGTCGATTCGGGATAAACCCGTTAAGTAGATTTTTCACTGTTTGCCCAATATAGGATATCAATTAATAATCATTATACTGTAATTTGTTTGTTTTTATATGTTTTATTTTTTAGTTCATGTTACTTACAGAGGGGCTGTTGAAGAGGGTAAAAACCGCATGAGTGTTCCTGACACAATTGACGGATGTAATAATGCATTACCACTGCTGTTCTCGACAATGCACATTTGCACTGTGTTAATTCCAATAATACAAAACAGCCCCATAATTCTTTATCCAGGAAATGCTATTTCTCTTATTTGTAGTTAATGGCACGAAGAATTCAAAGGTATGTGGAGGGGAAAGTCCCTCTATAGAATAGAAAAATAGAAGCTCAAAAGAAAATCTGCAATAAACTCAAAAAAATAAAAATCTTTCTGCCCAAAGCGATTTGACCTAGCATGCTATAAATCTTTTTTTTTTTTTTTTTTTTTGCTCGTAGCTGCTATTTGCATTTGTTTCATTCGATTCCGGATATCCTAGTTGAAATTATTTTACGTTTCTGTGTAAGGTTTTCACTTACATATTTGTTAAACTATGTACGTTATAAATAAGGTACTATCTTTCAAACAGAGGCAACTTAAAATTTGAAACCACATTTTGCAATTCTTTCAACAAGAAAAGATTTTTTTAATTCTGGAATGTTTGTGGCAGGGAATTGAATAGTTTAATTGAATTGAATTGAATAATAACAAATGTCCGCACTTCATATCAGTGTTAGTTAATTGTCTGGAGAAGTGGATTTCAGAAAGAAATCTATGAAACGCAGTCTAAACTTGAATGAATGATTTTATTTTTCAGTTTTATGTTACAAACACGAAGGCAGCTTTACTGTGTTTTTCAACTGGAAACTCGAAGGCAGCTCTACTGTGTTCTTCAACTGGAAACTCGAAGCAACTTTACTACGTTCTTCATCTGGGAACTGGAAGGCAGCTTTACTGTGTTCTTCAACTGGAAACTCGAAGGCAGCTTTACTACGTTCTTCAATGTAAACTCGAAGGCAGCTTTACTGAGTTCTTCAACTGGAAATTCGAAGGCAGTTTTACTGTGTTTTCAACTAGAAACTCGAAGGCAGCTTTACTGAGTTCTTCAACTGGGAACTCGAAGACAGCTTTACTGTATTCTTCAACTGTGCACATTTACTGAAAAATATTTTCATATTTTTGAAAATGATGGATACTAGCATTTAAGTTTGCTTTACCAAAGCACTAGTTTAGTATTAGTAAATGCATCGAATTTGGACCTACGGAAATATAGTAGGTGAAGTTAAATTTTCTACAACAAACTGATTTATCAAATTCTGATTATGGATGAAAATGCGAGACTGTCCAGGGAGATGCGTGCTAACACGGATAGAATCGGCGTTTTTTTGGGGGAATGCGTTGATACTTTAAAGTTCAAGTAGAAACATTTGGTCCTCATTTTATAAGTACTTCCTGGCAACTGTCTTAAATGGAAAGATCATAAGTTTACTGAAACTCTTTGCTTTTCAACAGGTTCTCAAAGAGGAAGTCTTTTAAAACTAGCCTAAACCCCTATGATGTTAATCTCCGGCCGAAAAATTTGGTACAGGAATATAAACAATCTTTAAGAACTATAATCCAGAAAACAAAGTTCTAATTACTAAAGAGAAAATGAAAAGATCCGTAAAAAAACAGCCGTTACCATTTAACTCAATGTTCTACGAAAAACTATTTAAAGTAATATACTAAAATTAACTGTTTCCATTTTGAGAAATAATTATGCAGTTAAAGTGTATGAAATTTTTGCAAATGGTGCTATTATGGTTTACTATTCTGAAACCATGACCAATTAGATATGACAATTATTTAAAATGTTCATATAATCAGAACACTGGTACATGCCTCACCCTCCACTTTTGTATGCGCGTGAGCTACAAATTTATTGTAGTCAAGCATTCTTGCTGCAATCAGTTCCGATCCTGGTACTGTCCATTCAATCATGAAAGGCTCCCAATTCCAATATTAGCTGTGGGGACATTTGAAATGAAAGCGGTTGACTATTAGTTGGCAGAGGAGGGCGAGAATAGAATGCGTCCTGTTGGTTGTCACTACAGAGAGAGTTGGTAATTGGTGTAGCCATCTGCCCCAGGAGGCAGCAGTGTGGTCACATACGGTGCATATAACCAGACCATGCAGCCCTGGACTGTTACTGACAATTCAGCCAGATTGAGGGGCGCTCTGTTACTGAGGGATCTCCCCTACTTCGCCACCCTAACATATTCTACAATCTCTCTCTCTCTCCCAATAGTTTCACGCCTATTACTTCTCCACTTAAATTGTAACAATCCTCTAAAACTATTGTTGTACAAGAGAGAAATGTTTTATAACAAAATTACTAAATTAGTACAATGACAACACAGAATTTAATGGAGCATAAGTTTTTATATTCATTCGCATTATTTTTTTTAATTTTCTTACTGACAGGAAGTAGCTTATTTTCGAAATTGATTTTGTACCAAATATACATGTGCTCCCTTGAATTCGAAAAAATGTTTGTAGGGGGAACGTCTGTAAGTGTGAATGAGTGAGATGAGCATGAAAGAGATGGTGAAGGAAAGACTATTAATGGAAGTAGATTGCCATGAGACAACAAGTATGCATGTAAAAATAGTGCTCAGGGTACTTCACAACACAAAATTTGAAAGACTAAAATAATAAATGAAAAAAAAAATTAAAAAGGATACAAAACCTTTTAATGAAAATTCAAAAATATTGTATAAACTAAATAAATGCTTACATAATTTTCATTTAAAATCCGCTAAAGTTTTAGATCTTACTTTTACGGGAAGTGAGTTCTAGAATCTACTGCCCACAACAGTGAACGACTTTGTAGAGGTGGTTGTACTGAGTACCAGTAACGATAGATCAGTTAATCAGTGAATGCACGTCAAACCAAATCTCGGTTACGGTGCGTTCGACGTGTATACTCGTGAAAAATATAAAATTGCCATTAACTATAAAAACTCGAAATTTTAATAAAATACAATGAGAATATTATTTGGTGGGATGTTTCCTTTATCTTACCAATAAAACTGCCAAGTATTTTATACGGAGGGTGGTGGAGGGTTTCAGCCAAATGATAAGTGGTTGGTACATGTTTGGTCTCCGCATTAGAGATTGGGATTACGCACACAAATAAAAGCTCTCAACCCTTGTGCAATGCTGTTATTACCTTAGATAGAGGTTCAGAGACCTCAGTACGAGCATGATTTCATTTTGTACAGAATTCAAAGCTCTTTTCTTCCTTATAAAAGCTCTTGCGTCCCTAGTTAATGCATACGTAAAGCGGTGCAAGATTTTGAATGAGCACAGAATGCTTTGTACACAGAACTTTAGCGGATTTTAAATGAAAATTATGTAAGCATTTATTTAGTTTACAATATTTTTGAATTTTCATTAAAAGGTTTTGTATCCTTTTTAATTTTTTTTTCATTTATTATTTTAGTCTTTCAAATTTTGTGTTGTGAAGTACCCTGAGCACTATTTTTACATGCATACTTGTTGTCTCATGGCAATCTACTTCTATTAATAGTCTTTCCTCTGGGAAGTCCTAGAGATTGCAGAAAAAGTGCTTGCAGTGACTATTATGATGTTGTAAACTTTTGGTTGTTTTGCCCTGTGTTCAACATATACACGTCATTGTCTGATTTTAATTCCGCACACTGTGAAGGGGTTTCTAAAATTAAATTCCGCGCTTAACTGGTTAAGTCAGTTCCCAATTTAATAAGTGATGAAGTCCGTACATTAAATGAAATGGGACTTTAGAAAGACTTCCTTATAAAGACCAATGCGGTGATCGAACTCAGATCTTTGTTTGGCTCTTTTCACCACCAGCCAGCAATTATTTCTGAAATTAGGCCCGAAGTGGTTTGGTTTATGATTTAGGTTTATTTGCAACTTTATAAATAATTAGTTTAATAACGGGGTACAGTAAATTTGTTCATTTTTTCTTTCCTTCTTTTAAGATATATATGTCGACTTAAGTCTAGCCGTGAAGAAGTAAGATAATCTTATGGTTTTTAATCAATAATCCTTTATTTTATAATACAAAAACAATAATACAAAATATAAAATTTATCGTACAATGAAGAGTCAAAGAAGAGCAGCAAACCAAATTCTAAAGCTTTTACAAAAGTACTAAATAAATCATTAAACTTCTTTTAAAAAAATAAAAGATATTTAAATTTTATGCTCTCCATTTATAGATTTATAGATTTTGTATCATAAATTTCAAGCACTCCAGGCAAAAGTAATCCGTGGAAGATAATCCGAGATAGACAGCAAATTAACATTATAATGGCCAGAAAGACTAGAACTACCCCAGTGATTCGGAGTTGGAGCTCACCTAGAATCGGACATACAGCTAAGAAATGATAGAGATCCTCCTGTACCCCTAAAGGAGCACAGAGAGCAGGTTCATCACCTTGCCGTTCCAACCAAGGGACACTATTATGGTTTTTCAATAATAGGTAGATAGGAAAGCTAACTATCTTCGCTCCCAGAAGGGCCTTTTTAACGAATTTTTACAACGGTGAATTAAAAATTAAGTTGTAAAACTGCTAATGTACATTAAGTATAAAAAGTCAAATGAAAATTGAAAGAGCCGTTTTTAGGAAAAATTTAAAAAATTGAAAAACCGATTTACTGTCAGCTGCTTGCTGCCTGTCGTTTGACCATTTCTTTTCCGAAAGCTTATAGCCTGCCAAAAGTATCGTATCAAATTAACTTTGAGCGTTTAAAAAATAAAAACTTTATTTTGGATTCAGGGTAACAAAAAAAAGGGGATTTCCAGTGAAGACGATATTGAGAATTTGGCAAATTTGATCAAATTGAAAATAAAATATACGATCAATGTATTGCAAAAAAATAAATAAATAAAATTCAGTTTGTAAATTGGTAAAGGCGAATCTTCTAATAGGTATTGTCATAGAACAACTGTAATTGCACATTCATTGAACCGTGACTTATGCGATGCATTGTTACATCAAAGATCAGGAAACATAAAATGTAAGCTCACACCAATACACTCGTGATGCATTAAGATTGGGTATATGTGTGCGGATATATTGTTCATAACCGTATCCAACGGCAGAACTATCTTTACTACCCATCGCACAGCAATTGCTCTTTACAGACTCCATTCGTGATATCATATCTAGCCTATAAGCGAGAACAATGCACCTACTATCATCCCCTCTGGTTTAATGTAGAATTACCCGAACAGTCGAACAGTCCTGTATCGCTGCATCAGACACAATTATTACTACTGCCAATGTTGTTCCTTGCAAACATTATTATACTCGTATGTCTCTGAGAACCAGTCAAAAATTTTAAAAAACCATAAGATTATCTTATTTTTTTCACGGCTAGACTTAATGTCGACATATTTATCTTTTAAGAAGGAAAGAAAAAAATGAACAAATTTACTTTACCCCGTTATTAAACAAATTATAAAGTTACAAATTAATCTAAATCAGAAACCATCCACTTCAGCCGATGTTGATGACGAAATGTCCGAGATGGAAGAGGAAAGGGGTGCTTCTTCGTACGGCTGGAAACAATTGGCAAATTGGGTTGGTGGGAAATCTTAACAACCCTGACCTTGCCCCTTAGGTTTTTTATCTGTTTGATCCGATGAATAAAGCTTTGCATGACAGCAAGTCCAACGGCAAGTAAGAGCTAAAGAAAAAAGTAGAAACAGGTTTCAAAATCAAGAAAAAGAATTCTGCTGTTGAAAAGAAGTGCTGCAATTGTGTCAAATTGTGAAAAATTCAAAATTGCTATTGACATGCGCCAAATCCATGTTTTTGTGGTCTTCCGGTTACGCAAAACACTGTTTTCGCGCATTTGTGGATATGTTCGACTTTTTTACTTATTGTACAATTTCTATTGGCAAGTTTTCTCCAAACTTAAGATTTGAGTTAAAAGGGATGTATTCAAACTTCCAATAGGTAAATTGATCTCATTCCAAAATAAGACAAATTATTGAACTTCAAAATTTATTATTGACTGTTCAGTCTTCCGAAGGAAGGTTTCAAAAGATATCTATCTCCCTGTCAACTTTAGGGAATATGGTTTCCAGTTTTCCTCATTTTTTTCGAAGATAACCTAACGATTTTTCTGTAACTACGTGGTCTACGATCTGTAACTACGTAGTAAATATAGTCAAGAACTATCTCTTTTATTTGAAGTGTTTTCTCATGGAAAAGCAACTATAACCATTTCCCTGGAGCTTTTACTGTTTATGTCCGTATTAACCCATTTCTATTTGAAACATGTTTCTGAAATGAGCTGCGAGAAGAGTTGACAGGGAAGAAGCGTTTACATAGTCGTCCTGCGCCGCCAGGTCTTGCAGCCAGCTTATTTTTAAGTCTCTTCTCAACATTTATATTTATTGGGCAACTAAACTTTATTAGAGAGGATGGGAAAAGCTAAAACCATGCGGAAAAGCCAATGAAAACTGCCAAATATCGTTGCAATAAATGCAGCAAGAGAAACTCTTGTACATGTTTTGCACATTTTTCTAAACACAATTCGCTATTAGCTAGTTTTGTAGAAATTATTTCGCAGCAAGGCAAACCGCTATTGTTGATGAAAGTAAAGATTCTTCTTTTCCTTCGATTGGTTTCATCAATTTTAAATCTCTTTGGAGAAAAAGGCCTACAGAATTAGTTCTCTTTAGGAACTAATGTCACCAAGGTGTCCGCCCTATCACGCTAACCATTTACTACATTTTCTACCACAAAAACGGCCCTTGGCCTTTTAGACGAATTAAAACCGATTTCCATCTTTAAGAATGCTAAAGCTATGCTGTACTTTCAATGCTTTTTCAAATTACTGCTAGACCATGTTAAGTCAAATTTTTTATTCATAGTTATAATTGTATTCCCATATTGGCACATTAATCCATTTCACTGATAACCTAATTAGAGCAGCGCTACTATTCTCTAGTTATTGACTTCAGGAACATTTTACCTACCTCTCAAAATGTTAAAAACAAATTTTACTTAAAAAAATTAATAAATAAATTTTTTTTCTAATTATGATAAGAAACATTTTAGAGAAAAAAATCTAAGGAAAGTAAAAAATCCATTTAGTACACTTCCGATACTTTTAGGGATTCATTTGGAATTCCGCAAACTAATAATTTTATAAAAACTTTAACTCTCATTTATTGTATGAAACATGCAGAACCGTACAAGAAACTGAATTGGTACTTTAGAAGGTACAAAAACCATTCCCCCACCACCTAGAGTCCTCTTTTTCCAAAATTCCCAAGTAGAAGTTTTAGTCCAAACTAGTGCATTGAAGATATAAAAGTACGGTGACCATTATTTTTGTATCAAAAAACAGGACAAGGAGCAAAAAAAAATATTAATACGTTTATTAACTCGAGATCGGTTATTACAAAACAATGGCCATATAATTTGGCCCATGTTCAACCGAAACTGAGCGACTACTTGCACTATACACTTATTAATTAGTAACAAAATGTAAATAGTAACTCTTGTAAATAGAAAAAATAGTCAGTCTTTTAAAATCACAACAAATTTTGTTTTAATGTCACATTCTTTAAAACAATACTAACGACAATAATATACAAATATATCTAATTTTCACAATATGAAGGTCAGATCTTAACAAAATCATACATAAATCTTCGAAAAAATATTCATATTTTCATTAATTTCATTGAGTACAATTAAAATTTCATTGAAAAACAGTACAAAACAGTACAAATGAATAAAAAACAGGACATTTATGCTTAAAAAAAAAAAAGAAGGACAGCGTCTTAAAAAACAGTACTGTCCTGCCAAAAACAGTACGAATGGTCACCGTATATACAATAAAAGCCAAAAGTAAATCGTTGTAGCCAAATTTTTAGAAAATCCTGCTTCTAGTTAAAAGATTTGGCTGCTAGATGGCCAGGTCCCAGATAAGACGAGACGTGTTTTTTTTTTAAGTATATCGCTTTGAAATTCGGGCACTGCAGTGATGCGGTCGGCATTTGACGCATGCGCTCTGTATACCTACATCAGTCAGGAAGAAACCAGACGCTACTATGGAAACATTCGATTGTGTTTGCGTTTGTTTTTGAGAGTTTAAAAAGCTTCCACCGATTAAGAATCCCTCCGACTGAGAAATATGCGCTGTGATTCGTTTTCTTAGTGCTAAAGGTGTGAAAATGGCTGAAATTCATCGAGAGATCAGTGAAATTTATGGAGAAAACATTGTGAGCATTGGAATATTAAAGAAATAGGTTAGAGCTGTTAAAGTTGGCCGCACGAATGTTCATGATGTGGATCGAATCGGGCAATCTTCACTCATTACTGAAGCTTTGGTGCAGAAAGTTGATAATGATTGGTCTATCACCTTTTTCTGCAATTGAAGATGCATCTGGGTGGTCAGCGCCACGACGACGATAATGAGGTCAAAACATCCGTGATGCAGCGGATGCCAAATCAGGCGGTAGACTGACTAAAAGGATGGGATGTACGATACGATATGTGCCTTAATATTATTGGCAGTTATGTAGAAAAATAGATTAAGGTGCAGGCTTACATGTAAAAATAAAATTGTTAAGAAAAGTATACTTTTTCTTTTATTTCTCAACGGTACTTAAAAAATGTCTTGTATAAAGTTTTAGCTTATTGATTTTTAATGTCCGATTTACTTAACAATAAAGAAAACAATCACTATGAACTATTGGGTTCAACCAAGCCATCAAATACCCGTCTAAGCCAATCTTTTTAACCAAAATCCCTAAGAACCATTGCTAATGCTTTCTTCCATGCTTCAAATCTGCACCAAGACTTCAATACCCATTAACTTATCGAAGTAGTTAAAATAAATATGAAAGTCTGACAAGATACAAGACTCATGGAATTCCACCAACTTGGTTTCTCTAACTGTGCTCAGAATCCACTTGAACAACTAAAACGTGGCTGGCTTCGTGACCGCCCAATGAGTAACTGAAAAGTTACCATATGTTAAATTAAATAGACCCTTGCCAGCGAGTGGGGCGAATTCTCTACATAATGGATCATCTCATTCATTATCATCCTTTCTGACACTACTAGTTTTAATTACTTTGTTTTTATTAATTACTGATGTAACAAAATAAAAAGAAGTAATATGAATTTTGATTACATCGTATTGGTAAGTGTTAACAAAAAAAATAAATATTTAAAACATATTCAAAAAAGTTTAAATTAAATGCAGGAGCAAGCTTGTAAGAAACAAGAGGTTGTTGGAGTCTACGAGTGTAATATTCTAAAACTGGAGTTCCTATACAGAGATAACAAGTATTATATAATTTAGGGGAAATGTACGACCCCCTTGGGCTATTACATATGTTACATTTAAAATATTCCTGAGAATAGGCTAAGAGAGCAAGGGACTTTCCTCGCTTCGTTTGTTACCTAGCAACTACTTACTATCCAGGTAAAAATATCTATCATCCGGCTTGATGAGAGGCGAGGCGTAGAATAGGATGTCATCTTAAGAATAATTCCGCCCTTACGACTACCCTTCATGCTGTCTGACTTCGCTTAAAAGGATAATAACATTTTTTACAGACGGAAAATTGAACCCTCCCTTCCCAATCTTGTTTTACAGAAACTGCCAGCCACTTTCATTATGATTATCTCATTTTTTTCTTTTTTAACGTTTTTTTTTTTTAAAAAAAAAAAGAGGTCAGAATTGTAAAGTAAATTATGCCCAGAAAAAATGTTTTCACAATGGTTCTTTAGTTCAGTAAAAGGATTGTCCAAATTAGTTTTTAAAAATAATAATCCAAAAGGGAAGAGAGAATATTGTCAATTTCAGACATTATTTTTTATTTTATGCCGAGCTTTCGACCTAGGGACTAGATCATCTTCAAGGCTATGCAACATATTGTGCTCTAGCCGAATTTTAATGTACATTAATTTGATATGAAAAATAGTTCCCAAAAAATGGATTAATTTTTAAAATTACTCATTATTTTTACTAATTTAGTGGTGTTACTGCAATATGTTCTAGAACCACACCAACTGAAACGGTTTGAGTACTTGCCATGCCTGGGATTCAGGGATGTTGCTGATTGGCGCGCAAAGAGAGTAATCTGATAATCTGAGAAAGATATTTGAAGGTAAAGGAAAGCGCATATGGAGGACGCTAGAGCCTGGGTAACATGTGTTGGCTCAGAATATGTCAACCCTAAGAAATTGGAGGAGTGGTCTGAATCTTGAAAATTAGAAGTGTTTATCTTAACCTGCCGGCTCTCTAATCACTGAGATTCCCAAAAGAGTCTATGAAGGATTGGAGGAGCATGTAAACTCCTTAAAAAAAAAACTCCCAATCTATTGTTGAAGGCCAATTTGGGGACCCCAAGCCTCTTCCGGCACAGTCCACCTAGCACTTCCTTCTTCCTTTCTACTGTTTACTCGTACCGTATTATCCCCACAAAGGGAAATATTACCCTAGCAATATCCCCGTCACTGGTAACTCACTACGTCTACGAAGTTTTCCTAATTCCGTAAGGAAAATTAGAATACTATATCCGGCCAAGCCGAAGAGAAGAGAATACTGAGCTCAACTTCTCAGGAGCGCTCTCTGTATCTAACTGTTCACTGTAGCAAGCTCCGCTTACTCACATACGCGCCGCTCTCTTTACTTCTTTTGTTCGTAACTCCGAACTCCTTGCTTCTTTGTTAACAATCCGAAGTAAAATTTTTCTCTTTTAGATTTATAGGTACTTATTTTATATATAGATATATGTATATTTCATTCCAGGCCTACATTTGCTTTAAAATTCTCTTATTTAAAATTAAAATTGTCCAAAATTTTTGTTGCCCCATTTTAATCGGTAACATTAAAAGGAGTACATTGAATATGGAATAGCAACTAATGGCTGCCCTTTCATTCCAGATGTACCAATAGCCCTTTCAGGAAACTTGGAAAGTCTACAGGGTCATACCTACCACTAGTAGAGGCCACAATAGATTTAAGTAAAAGTGCAAAATGCAAGAGTGAAGGAACAAATAACTTGTTCTAAGTTGTGATTCTTGTTGCAAAATGTATCCTATTCTCTCTGGGCACCACGCCATCAATATCAACGCCGTCTGTAATTGCTGGGTACCAAATAAAGTATTGATTCACATTCTTATCATTTGTTACAGGAGTTTTAGGCCATTATTCACGCGGAAGCAGCACTGATTTTGTACATTTGAAAATGAAGGAGCAGACTCATTATATTCTTCACCATATTTGGATGGATTTCCGTTTGTGGTAAGCTTCTAAAGCCAGGAAATTTATGCCGGGACGATATTCTAGTTTATATGCAAAAAAGGATATACGCTCTACTCATTAAATTTAAGTACCCGTACAAAAAAAGAAATTGACAGACAGATCAATGCTATCTCTGGGCTCGGTTGAGAACTGTTATCGTGCCTTGAAGTTATGAACCTTGAATATAATGTCATCTTTATTTATTTATAAAAGTACCTCTCCTTAATTCATTATTTGAGGAAATATGCGTCCGGTGAATAATGAAATAAATAAATAAATTATGTATATATATATATTTTAAAGAATTATTTAAAGAAAAATGTTTAAAGTCAAAATAAGTAAAGAAGAGATATCTCGCTGGAAACTTTTTCAAAGATATTAACTCACAGACTCTATCTTCTTTCTTTTCATTTGTCTGGTGAAGTTCTTTTGAGGAATTGCTGCCTGGGGACAAATAGCATTCTGAACGCCCGATCTAGTCTCCAGTTTTAATAACAAAAGGGAACTAAAAGCAGCAGATAGTCTAATATTCTTTGCTAAGATAGTGCGCTGGATGGCGCCTACTTCTCATTTCTGCTTCAGTTTCTTTTTTTACTTTTATTTCAATTTTTTTTCTTTTTTCTGTTTGCAGAGAGTGTAGACAAGATTTAATAAAAGTCTATATTGTAACACACTTGCAAAATATCTTGTATTTTATGTATTTCATTATTTATTCCAGACATTCTGCTCGTCAACTTTAACAAGCTGGCAACTTTTATTTAAGTAACTCATTATTTAGACCTACTTACGATATTTTCTACTTTTAATTTATTCGGATTTTTTGTTATACATTTAAAATAATAATGGAAGTTGAGGAAATATTTATTTAATTTTGTTTATTCTGAATTTATCAAGACTTTTCTTCTTGATTTCCACCAAATTTTGATAGATTAAATTTAAACCTGGATTATATTCCATTACCACAAATACCCTAGTTGCAAGGTTGCAGTCAAGAAGAAGGAACTTGGGTAATGCTCCATCAATCTTGGTGTAGGCGTGTGAAGGCGCCTGCACCCATATTTGGATAGGGTTAGTCTCTATGCGGGAAAACGCATAAAGACGATGGCGGGAAAGATAAAAGAACCGCCAAGTGAAAGCTTTGTACACCTGAACACCTGGAAAATTGCCAACAATTAAAAAAAGGTGAAAATGCCCTAATTAATATGATCTAAAATTCATTAAACTATATTGTTCATTGCTATGCGGGTTGGTTGAGTTCAACTCGCCACGCCCTGAAGAGGACAATATATTTGTCGAAACGTTGGCAAAAAGACGAGTTTGTTTTTTATTTGACCGATTCCTCTCCAATCTTGAATCCTTAGTTCAATAATTTACGGTCACGAAGCCTATATATTCATAGTTAAAATTATTCATTGTAAGAATATCACTTACGGATTATTTCTAAGTACTACCTGAAACTATAGATTTCCACATCGCAATTCACTGTTGCTGTTAGGTACAAAGATAGCCAGCGACCATTATTTCTCCATTCGAGGCATTATTAACAAATTAAATCTCATTTCTAACAATGATTTCGTCTAGCACAATCAAAAGACTTGCTTTAAATTTAGTTTTTGGTTCTCTTGTTGGTTCTATTATTTTGATCTAAAGATAAGTTTAGGAGTTCACAGTAGTTCTTAAACTCCTCTAAAAACTAACTTTTGGAATTTGTTATTTTAATAACGAGAGAGAAGCGTTCAAAGAATTCTACTCAAACTTTAAGAAGAAGTTTTCAACTAAATAACTGTTATTAATTTATAGCTGTTAATGAAGTAAAACGTTCCTTTAAATTTTCAATAATTAATCGCTGATCATAATCTAGAAATAAATTTTGACAGACTTAATTTCAAAACTTTTCTGACGTTTCACTCAGCTTTAGTGCTTACATTTCAGAAGTTTGCCTATTGTAATAAGTAGTACATTGTTAAAGTTATTCATTTCATGCAACTGTTTTCTTTGGGCACGGAAGAGAACAGAATAAGCACTCGATAAACTTTTACTCAAATCGAAAAAAGATAATTTTACAAAGGAACTGTTTTGATAGGAGTTTGGTCACATTGGAATATTATGCAGCAGTTTCCGTTTAAAACCATTGGTTAAGGTGGTGGATGGAAGAATGGTCTAGAGCTTCAGATTAGATGGAAGGTGAGGAAAGGTCAGTGGATTACTTCAAAATTATGAGGTAGATTAGGGTTTTTTTATGAAGGGAAACATTAGAAATGATTCCTCAACTTTAGATTGGTATTCTCTGGCTGGACGGATTCAAGTAGCCATTTCAGTTGACTGTATTTTCTCTTCACTTAGTTCTTTATTGCCTTTCAGTCGGGTGTGTGTGGTCCAAATAAGTCTACTATCCAGGAAAACTTCTGCGTCAGATTTGATTGAGTATTTATCTGTAGAGTCAGGCAGTTTTATGGTTTTAGTGCAAATGTAATCTATGCGGATTTATTTGCTAGCGTGAGCACCATTCAGTTATGATGGTCCAGCAAATTTTGAGAGGCTAAAAATAATATAACGTTATCATCAGAATAAGTTCGTTATACCAGGATGGGTAAGGATCAACAAGAAGTGTAGGATAGGACCTAGGATGCTGCATTACATGTCAACGTTTGCTTCGAAAGCTGTCATGAATTAGACTTTTAAAAAAAATAATTATTGTAAATATAGCGTCCTAACGTCTCGGTCCATTGTTGGTTTTAGTATAGTGTTCTTTCTCTTCGTAGAACACCGCCCAATGAGCTGTAGATGCTACCATGAACGTGACTGAGGAACATGAACCAAAACCCACGGGAAAGTTAGCGCTATCTTGAACCAATCACTGCCCACGATCTCCAAAATTTAATAAACAATTTGAGTGACGTTATTTTGTCAATTTTATCGGTTTAGAATACAAATAGTTAAAAAAATAATTATTTTTAGAAAATAGATTGTTTAAAAGATAATAATTTTATCAAATTAGATTTCTTGAAAAGTATTTGCTAGATTTATTGTTAATTTGATTTGCTAATTTTATTACGTAGATCATTCATTGTTTAAACAATGTTTTTAACATGAAATGACCCACCTTGTTTACACTTGATTCCAACGCGGAGACTCCGGATTCTAATTCAGCTGCTGGCCCCTAGATTTATTCATTCTAAGAGGTACTTATATCTCATTGTCCGGTGATGGGCAGTGTTGTGTGCAACGAGAGAACGAGAGGAAATCTGTAGGCCGGCAGTGCACTGAAACAAGCTCCAGGCGCCAATAACCTTTAGATGTTGATGCTCCTTAAAACAAAAGTCGAAAGACGTTCCAAAATTTCGGTTGGAGATATTCAAAGTTCTTTCGAATACATTATAGATTCTTTACTGGACTAGAGATAGTCAGAAAACAGACGCACAGGTTTTACAAGACGGAAAAAGAAGTTGATAGATTGATTTTTTTCAATTGAAAAGGACTAATATGCACCTAATATCCCATTTTTGTATTAAGAAATTTTAGGGGGCATATTTATAGCGTATTAAGAATAAATGACATTTTAAAAGGTAATAACGAAGTTCCCAAGAATATTAAAATTTATTAATCAAGCGTTAGCCATGTTTACTTTTAATAAGTCACACATTAACTTCCTATAATTAAAATTTATTTAGAAAGATAAAATATCAGTTGGCGTGACAATTGAGCATAGTTAATATTCCACACGTACATTCAGATAAATTGAACATCATTATATTTTTGATCGCGTTTGTAAACGTCATAATAAGGCTCCATTGTTACAAAAATGATAAAGCCGACGTATATTTCAATTTTTATCGGCCACTACAGAACACTGGAGTCATTAACTAGCCGCCATTGAGTTGATTAAATATCAAAATGTCGTGCGTTAGGCTAGAATATTATCTTATATTTCTGTCCGGGCAATAAGTGTCGTAGGGTGGAATTGGTTTATGTTACCGGGGTGTTCGTGATAACCTGTCAGCGGAAAATTACAAGGGACATAATTTTTTGGTGGAAGAATGAAGGGTAGATAGTGAGACGGAAGCAAAGCAAGATGTGGAAGGTAATTGAGAGAGGGCCAAACTTAGGCACAATGGCTTCCTGTTTAGAAGGGAAGTGAAATGCTGTAGATCTGGGACAGCCTGGAAGAAACATGTGTGTGTGTAAATATATGTGCGTAGGGAAGCGTGTGTTTGTGAAGAATGGAAAAAAAGGGAATGAAGGGGGTGGGCAAATTGAATTGTGTTTGGAGGCTGTGGGGCCCTCTAGTGAAAGAGCCGGTGGAGGACCAAGTGGTGCGAAGTGGCGACCACTCTCCTTGATAGCCACCAGCAGCCAATAACTTGCCGGCCAGTGGCACACAATCTTCGATGTCACGGCCTCTCATTCTCCTTCCATAATCACTAGCAAGGGCTCTTTATTAAAGAGATATTATCTAATATCTTTAGATTATTAAAAAATAAATAAAAATATTGTGGTACGTTCTATTACTATTAACAAGTTTATATTTTATTAGAAATTGATAAATAAAAATATTTGTCTGTAATCGCTTAACAGTAGGCCCAAAATTTATAAAAGCTGAGTGAAAGAATTTAACATTTCAAGCACTAGTGACTGAATTATTTTCAGTGCATCGTTAGATAGATAGATAGATTTAACTAGGGCGGCCTCAAGGTCTACGCCACTGCGACCCCTTTGGATCTAATCAGTGCTCTGTTGCAAAGTGCGATTGATTGGTAATTTATCAGTTTTAAATCATTACAAACAGAATAATGTAATATAAATTTATTGTTAAAATAAATAAATATATTTTTAGTTTTGAATTACATGTTAGCAATACCCTTTAAACAATAAATGAAATAGTCTGATTCATCACGAAGCGATAAATAGTTTTTACGCGATATTGAATATATTTCCGAAAATTCATCTCAAGAATCAAATTGTTTATATAATACTACTTGCATAATAGTAGCAACTAATCATCAACAAGATTACGTACCACCGATAGTTAAGAAAATCATGATACGATTTAAAATATGATTTACAATAAATCTAAGCAATTTTAGTTAGTTTTTTAATTTAATTTATTTTACTTTTTATAAAAGTTTAAAATTAATGGGCGCCACCGAGCGGTTAGAGCGGCCCGCAAAGCTAAGATTCTCGTTCTAGGCCTTGGATTTTATTTAATGTTTATTACATATGAGAACTTTGTAGTAAAGAATTGTATATTACTAGTTGCCTCCGTCCAAGATACCTACTTAGGGAGTTGGACTTAAAGCCCGTCTGAAATTATAGGTGATTGATTACTCTACTTTTTAATTTAAGTTGATTTCTTCTTCTTAAGTTGATTTTAAATTGATTTATAGGGAGAGAGGGCCCAATTACTTCCTCCTCTTTGAATTGATACTTCTCAATTTGTAGGAATTTAGAATATTATTCTAAATTTAGCCAACTTATTTAATTAGAAGTACCGGCGATAATGTACGTACTTAAAGATGATTTAGAGAGTAACCCAAAAATTCGTCTTTTTCAATAACTATAATAAACTGAACTAAGGACCCTCAAAAAAAAGTAAGCGCAAATCCGATAGGAGAACCAATGTGCAGTTATGGAGAGTTCATCCCTTATTGTTGCACTATCTAGTGTTCTCAGTAGAAGGATACTAGTTTTAGGTTCTTGTTGTATTTACCAGTTCCTGATGGTAAAAAAAAAAAGTTTTAAAATTACAGTTCTTTCATAGAGTAATTTCATAAATCAGTAGAGGTCTCAGAATTATCTTTCTAGCAAGCACAGGCGAAAACATTTTAGAATGGACAAATTCGATCAGGAAATGAATTTCATCGAATAAAAAAATAATAATATCAGTGCGATGTGTATTGGCCAAGTTTGCTACAGCGGAATCGACAATGTAACAGCATTTCTATTTAAACTGCCTCCTTCGGGTTAGGGGGCGGTCATAGTTTAAAAGTGAGCTGGAGGAGCCAATAAAATTCATGCGCCATGAAGGCAACATGTCGCCTTTAAACTCCTTTACATTGATAATAATGCAGCAGGCTCCTGCTCTCTCCAGTTGGTGCAACTTTCCTTCCATGTATAGTTTGTCGTCCCCTCAGTCTATCACACAGTATCCTCTTTCTCTACTTTAGATCCTTTATGCAAACACAGAAAACATAGCTTATTCCCCAGAGCGTGATTTTGCACTCATACTATTATCCCATAGGACTACACTCTGTCCTATATAATGACTATAAAGGCGAATGGCTATAATACCCCTCCACTTCGCTTTGCCCAACAGCGCTAACTCAGATTACGGAATACAGTTTTATTTATGACTCTATTTCCTTCTCCTATTATAATAAAACTTAAGCGATATCGAAATAAATTGCTATGTAGTAAACATAAGCAATCATTATTTTTACTGTACAAGTCAAAATTGTTAATTTTATTACTCGATGGGAAATTGTTTTTTATTTTTATAGTTTCGCATAGTTTTTCAATTGAAATTGATCAAAATATTGTAAATCTTGGTAATTAATTAAAATTGCAAAATCTGCAAGTACCTGAAAGTCTTTCATATTACAGCTCATAATTTCATCTTTTAGGCTAAAACATTCGAAAAAGCTTATGCAGTTTATTTAAATGTGTTTCAATTTTTTCCCCATTCCTTTAGAACTTATTTATCTCACCACTACTGCAGCTTTCTTTCACTAGTTGAACAATGTTTCCATTTCTTAAAAATTCATGCAGCAATAATTTAACAATTATAGTTGTGGGGAAAAAAAATTACTTCTTCCAAGAACAAGTGAACTAGATGATTCAGTACTACATCGTTCTTACAGTTAATATCAGCTGATTAGCGAAAATACAGGACAATCTTATATTAACGCTGTAGTAGGCACTTGGCTGGTTGAAATAATCAAAACTGCGCTGTCTGATTGCTCGTTCAGTTTAAGAAAACCATTAACATTGTTCCACACAAAACGGCATCAGCAGCTGCAAAAATTTAGTTATCGTCTCGTATTCTGAAATTTGATTCATAACTTTCGCTTAATTTAGCTACACTGAAGGCCCTTACTTCCTTTAGAACTACCACTTCCCTGGTTTGGGAATGAAAAAAGACCCTGGAACAACTGGCTCGGCACAATAAAGTTCGGCTGGAATGGGTGCCGGTTCATGTGGGAACGGAGCTAACACTACTTTCATTGGCCCGGAACCTATCCTGAGGATCACCATGGGTGCAGAGACTGGATCTGGAGAGAGCATGAAAAGAACTGGGTGATGTTTCCTGGGGTCAAATATGGCAAGAGTATAATGATCTTGTTGGGTAAACAAAGAACCAAAGGGACTCTGGGCTTGGGTAGAAATCAGATTACTCTGATTACAGGCCTATTCACGGGGTGCGGCAGGATCAGAAAGTACTTGTTCTTGGTGGGGAGGGGGACTCATTAGCTCGGAACCGTGTGCCAGGAAGAGGAAGAAACGGCCTCTCACTTGTTCGATTGCGTTACAATCGAGTGGTTGCGCTAAGAAACCTTTGGATCTTTGAGACCAAAGGAGATAGTAGCGCAAAAAGAACTAGTAGGGAAAGTCCTCAACCTCCTTAGGGTACGTTCACAACGGAGCTGTGAGCATAGATGATAGCGGAGATGATAGCAGTGATGCATCAGCGCTTATAGAATAACCTAGTACATTCTTATGTGAGCGTGCACAACGAAGCTTCGACTAGTGACTCATACTCGCTGCTATAAACGAGCATAGATGATCGAATTGAATTTTTCATTTTTCTGCTAGCTGAACTCCAGTATCGGAGCTTCAAAATGGACGTCGAAAAATTATTTATTTAGTGCTGTCTTTACTCATTATTATTTTATTATTTACTTTTAAACAATATTTAGTTTTTTAAATCGTGCTTACATTTATTTTCATGTGTATTTATTTGTTGTTTTTTTTCAATAAAATCATTACTAACCTAAGAGTAATCACTAGTTTTCCTTCTATGGTTATAGGATTTCCATGACAATTTTTCCAAAGTTTTCTTAATTTTGACCTTATTTTTTCTAAAATATAGTCGAATGTGGGTGGACTCATCCTCACATATTCAAAAAAACGATCCGGATAATTTCTAAGTTCTATATATAAATAGTGAAATTCGCCCAAAGTACTTCGTTTTTTATTTATGGTATGTACATGATATTTTCTAAAGCGTTTTTTCTTTAAAATATACGTTTTTGTTGCTGCTGAACATAAAAACTCTTCTTCACTTCTCGGACATGTTGCATGTATCACAGCTCCGTTGTAAACGTACCCTTAGTTGGGGAGGTTTCGTCTACTAGATCCAAAGGGAATGGCACAATAAGCCTCTTGTGGCTGCGGTGCCGTGGAGTGTAGGTCCTATCCCGATAATCTAATCTAACCTAAACTATTCTTTTATTTTTTGATGGTAGAAGTTAATGTTGGCTCGCTAAAATTAATTTTCTTTTCTTTTATTTTTTTTTTAATTTTGCAAATAAATTTAATTCTAGCTGGCCATTGAAGATTTTTGGCCAATTTTTAGCAAAAAAAAAATGAGTGGGTTCAGAGCATGACGAGCACCTGACAGTTTTCAATTTCGAAAAGTAGATTCTTAAATAAGTATAAAAAAAAAAAAAAATTTTGAATAGTTAATTCAGCAGGGAGGAAGTGTAAAGTTTAACATTTCCGCATTGCTTCCGTAAATGGGGGAGAAAGTGGGATGAAGAGACATTTCAATTAGTTGATGGCCACCATGTTGCAGGAAGGGAAAAAGGCATCATACTTTTTTCTATCAGTAAATTGAGGAAAGATGGTCAAAAGTCTAAAGCACCAAGTTTTTTGTTCATAATAAAAAAGTAGAATCGCATCGACTTTTTGAAGCCGACCTGTAGTCCAGTTATTGATTTATATATATAATATTTTACTAGTTACTTTTACAGGGACGGGTCTAGTGGTCAAGAGGTGGCTTTGTAAGTGGGAGATCCCCAGTTCGAATCCCGCGTACGACTACTTTTTATTTCTTAGGAAAAATTGTTTATAGTAAAGAATGAGCTTCCGCTCCCGACCACGACACCTAATTGGTAGTTGGACGTTAAGCCCCGCCTGAAAATAATTTCTTTACTTACTTTTTCCCACAAATAATACAAATTTTGTTGCATTTTACGCAGATCTTACATTGGGAATCTCCGAGACAGAATTAATGCTCACAATTTCTGTACCAAAATCTTCCCTCTAAAAATAAATTGACTAAATAAATTTATGAAATGTGAAAATGAATACTGCACAAGTAAGAAAACGCTTCCTCCGGGCCGAAAAAAAAAGTAGAAATTTAAAAAAAAAAAAACTACGTGAAATTCAAACACAAACTGGAATAAAGTAAAAAATGATTGCTAGGGTGGTCTTCGTACAGAGTTTTTAGTGATATGACTAAAAATGGCAATCAATTGCAATAACAAAGCCAAATTTCAAATTGCAATATTACATCTACTGAAAGTAAGAAAATGAAATCCCAATTGGATTTCATAAGTTAGGAAACGAGTCTTTTAAATATGAAATATTTAAATTTTTATTAATCCAGTTTTATCAGTATTATTAATTTACACAATCAGCAAGCGATAAGTTGACCAAAATTACTTCACTTTCATTGATAAAAAAAAATTATTTTTACGCCATTTTTATGTTGATATCCACAAGCTGATAGATCGGAAACAAGTTTCTCGCCGCGCTCCTATCCTTGCGGTAAACCCTGACTTTCTGCACGATCTTAGCAAAATACCATTTAAAATTACGATTGATTGTATGATTGTAAAAATAATAATTTCTAGATAATGAAACAAAATTTAAATTATCAATCCGCTTGCTATTGGTTAAACATATCGGCTGTACTTCTCAGTTTCCCGCATTGAATAATGATGGGTTGACACATCTATTATTAAGATCTATTACTTTCAGCTGATGATGGATTACGTGTTTGGTAACCTTTTTGAATCTGTTTGGGGTTCTCTCTTCAATTATTTACAATCATCAATCTTCCAATCCAAGATCCATACTTTTATGATATTCTTGTTCAGATTTCATGCACTTTAATATTTATTTATCTTCATTTTCAATTTATTTAAAAAAAAAAAAAAACTGTAGACATAGTTTGTAGACAATTTATCAAAACTAAGATAATAATTCATTTTTAAACTTAATCTGTAAGAATGTTTCATGATTGGCGCTAGTGTTTGAAAATCGTTCCTGTGCTATCTGGAATTATTTTAGGTGCGAAGAAATAGAAAAATTCTTTTTTTTGGAAATAAATATATTTATTTTTCATTCTAAGTTACAGGGTTTCTAGACTGCCTTAGCCTTGAGCAATGCTAGAACAGCACTAACTTTCTTATGCCCACGAATTTCACTTACACTTAGGGAGGTTTGTACTTGGTTTTAGGGACAGAGATCAGTAAATGTAAAAATTAAAAGACAAAAATAATAATCAATTTTAACCAAATACACATTATGAAAAATTTTAGTAAAGGACCTACTGTTACTTTATCGGCTAAGGGTACGTTCACAACGGAGCTGTGAGCATAGATGATAGCGGAGATGATAGCAGTGATGCATCAGCGCTTATAGAATAACCTAGGACATTCTTATGTGAGCGTGCACAACGAAGCTTCGACTAGTGACACATACGCGCTGCTATAAACGAGCATAGATGATAGAATTGAATTTTTCATTTTTCTGCTAGCTGAACCCCAGTATCGGAGCTTCAAAATGGAGGTAGAAAAATTAATTAGTGCTTCTTTACTCATTATTTTTGGTTATTATTTTATTATTTACTTTTAAACAATATTTTGTTTTTTAAATCGTGCTTACATTTATTTTTATGTGTATTTATTTGTTTTTTTCTCAATATAACCTTACCTCAGAGTTATCACTAGTTTTTCTTCTATAGTTATAGGATTTCCATGACAATTTTTCCTACGTTTTCTTAATTTTGACCTTATTTTTTCTAAAATTTAGTCAAATGTGGTTGGACCCATCCTCACATATTCAAAAAAACGATCCGGATAATTTCTAAGTTCCTTATATAAATAGTGAAATTCGCCCAAAGTACTTCGTTTTTTTATTTATGGTATGTACATGATATTTTCTACATCTTTTTTTTTTAAATATACCATTTCGTTGCTGGTGAACATAAAAACTCTTCTTCACTACTCGACATGTGCATGTATCACAGCTCCGTTGTGCACACTAATCAGCGATTATATTTTACTCTATCAGTTATCATCTCTGCTATCATCTATACTCACAGCTCCGTTGTAAACGTACCCTAAGTTAGTGATTCCCAAAGTGTGCGCCTCGGCTCCCCGGAGCGCCGTCATAAGGGCCCCGCGAAATATTCAATTAAATAATTCGGCAATTTTCTTGGAATTTCCAATTCTTGAATTTTTGCGCTGACAAAATTCCAAGAAATTAGCAACTTTCGAGTCTTTCATTGTTTTCTTTCCAATCCGCATCTTTTGAAGTGCGGCTAGTGCGCAAGCACGGCTTCCCCACCCAAGCTTTGACTAAATATCGCTCGAAAATTAACGTTGAACAAGAAATGAGGGTAGCCATATCCAATTTTATTCCGAGATTTGAGAAGTTGTGTAGTGAACATCAAGCCCATCCATTCCATTGATAATTTTAATAATGTTAATCATCAATGGACGTTCAACAAATTGTTTGTGAATTTAAAATTCGTGTTTAATTTATTTTTCAACTAACCTAACCACATGGTGGTTGTCCCGTCTCCATATGGATATTACCGAAACAGTTGAAATTAGATATTTTATATTATCCCAAGGGAAACAGTATCTGTTTTTAATTTTCCGCTTTTGAAAAGGAAAGTTTTCCAATTTTTCAAGAAAGTCAAAAATTTAGGAAAAATCTCATGTATATTAAGGGCGCCGCGGAAAAAATCCGATTATTTAGGGAACCAGAAACCGAAAAAGATTGGGAAACTCTGCTCTAAGCATTTATGATAATAATTACTAAAGTAAATTTAGATTTTGGGAAGTTCACTCCATGAAACTACTTCGTACTATCTTCAACTCTTCTGTTTGATATCTCAGCCGACAACAATACCTGTTGCAAACATCTCTATTGCTCAGGACACACATTTGATAAACTAGCTCTGTTGTTAGCGTATTGATATTGATCTCGAGTTTGAGTCCAGCTGCCGGATTTTAGATTTTTACCTAGAAACCTCTTACAGCTTACTGCCCGGTGATTTACACATATTTCCAGGCAGCCTACTGAAAAATACTTGCAAGCTCCAGTGAGCTCAGGTACTGACACGCCTTAAATAAAGAAACAAGTGCTAAAGAGCCGTACAGTCTTCCAAACATATATAACGTTTTCACCAACTAATTTAGATGATTTTTGATTTGTACCAACTTTTCAAAATTTAGTTTTCAGCGGAAGAAGGTTCCTGATATCCTTTATAAAATATTAACTATTAAACTCTCTGTAATTATTATAAATTACAGCTGTGAAGGTAATATTATGATTAGCTGAATTGTGGAAGTACTGATTATGCTGAATTATTTCTGATTGGTTTAATACCTGATTGAAGGCGCACCTGATTGGTTTAAATAATTGAAATGGTATAAGTTGATTGGCGGTTGAGTTTGAGAGAGAAATTATCCTTATAATGATAATAATCTCAGGATTTTTTATTATAAACATTCAAAGTAAGAAGTAAACTGCGTCTTTGATCATTCCAATTTGCACAGTATACCTTATATGTACTTTTTCTACTTGAAAGGGAAGCCATCCGTTGAAATAAATATTTCTCTGAATTAAAAATAAAATACCTTTTCCAAAAAAGAAATGTACATAAATAGGGTACTTGGACTGGGATAAAAGAGAGGTTGTTTTACCCAACACACCGCCGCGCCATGGGACATGGTTTCAGTGGATCGGGGACCCTTTTATCGAAAACGAAGAGAATTCTGTAGAAATTTATTTTAATTAGGTTTCCCTTCTTCCTGACTCTGAGAAAGAAAATAAAATAAATTAAAAGGTTTTTCCTTGAGGGCAGAGTTTTTTTTTTTCACTATATCCTTATTCAACAATTTGGTGAATTGGTAAAATGGACGGAACTTAAATTTTAATTAGAGGGGTGATAATAAAATAATGCAAAACCTTGCTTACAGAGTTACGATTCAAAGAAAATCATCGGAAAAATCAGTTTTCCTTTCACTTGGTCCTAGTAAGAAAGAGCTAAATATCGCTAAATTGATTTTCCATTGGAAACAAAAGTTTACGGGCTCGCCTCAGTCTGGAAAAGTAGTTTTTAGATAATATACGCAAATAGTAACTAACATTGTACACTATAAAATTTGTAACAGAAATTTAAAATAAATCTTTTAATTATTTTTCCAAATCACTAAAACTTTGACAAAAAACGAGAAATTACAATTAGACTCCAATATTAAAGCAGATTAACTAAAAAGAACAAGTTATTCTGCAAAATTTTTAATCACTTTTAATTTAATCAAAATTTTCAATCAATTAAAAAAAAAAAGTCTACAGAATTTAAGGATAATTTTTGGAAAGATTCCTACTAATGCGGCGGGGAGCGTTTTTTGGTTTAGTGGAAATTCCAGCCTGCTCAAGGTACTAAGATTTTTCTCTTACCTGGCTTTTCCAGTCAAAAATTTTTAATTTTTTTCTCCTCGGCCAGACCAGGTGAGAAAGGGAGGAATCCGTATATGTGCACCAAAAATCACTCTAATTTTTCCATAAGCTCTGTAAGGGTAGTGAAACCCCACCACTCATCCACTCTAGCGTAGGGGTAGTGAAACCCCACCACTCACCCACTCTAGCCAGAGAGAGAGAGACAGCCCCCTCGGCACACAGAGAAGGGAGGCTCGGCGAATGTATATAAGAACGAGAGGAAAGTCAAAAAAGGGATTCTGATATTCTGTTCAAAGTCTTACACTTGAGTTGTACACATCGTTTAGCCACGTCAGTCAGTCTGTTCTGTTCTTGTAGTGTAAAGTATACAGTCCTTGGCAGTCAGTCATATAAATATACAAAGTCTTATACCGATACTAAAAGTGTTATTTATCCATCAACATCTACAACCAACATCTCCTCAAACACTATTACAGCTCTATATAGTGAAGGCAATTCCAAAGATATATAATACAGTATGTACAATAGTTTGCTATAAGAGATAATAATAGTAGAGACAATAATTTGCTATACTAACAGAGGAGATACGTACACAGGGAGCACTGGTAGCGGAGTGCTTCACTTCGCTCTCCAGTAGCGTACCAATATTTTGGTGTACTTTGCCCTGACAGGTTATCTCTACCAATATACCCGGTGATGATAATATTTTTCAGTATATTTAAGCGGCCCTGATTACAATGAAATAATTATTTTTGTTCTGCTACTGCTCAGAGTGGCCACCAATTGACTAATTATTTGAATTATTGTTTATTTTGCTGAGTTTTAGCATACCCTGAGCGGAGAGCGGCTTAAGATTGGAGCAATATCTGCTACAAAAAGATTCCAATAAAATAAGCAATGAGCATTGATAGTAACTCTTTTCAGTAGCAGATGTTCGCACTCCTTACTGAGCTAAATTGGATCTATGCTAAAATTCTACTAAAAATTTTTTATTGTTGATTTTAATGTAGAAAGATTCCGAAATTTGAAGAAATTTAGTGGAAGGAAGGTATTGGGAGCAAAATTTGTTTAGTTGGCAAGGCAAACAGAAATTTATGTAACTTTTGAAATGAAAGTGCTCTAATAATTTCTTATCTTCCATACAAAACAAAAAAACGAGAGCTAGAACAAACAAATCTTCTATGAGAGCTGGCTGTCGAATATAATAAGAGTTAATAAACTGCAATCTTTACTAAAAGTAGAACGTGAGCCACCAGTACACCTACCTGATGGACCACGTTAGAGGATCATTAATGTTCATTAACTTATACAGGAGATGTAACATAATTAGTAGCTTGTTGGCGGGCGAATCTTGTTCTCCCGCAAAATAGATAAACTAAAAAAATTAAAATACATTAAGTAACTAAATTCAATTGGATTTCGGCTGGATTAATTAACAACCTTCCCTGAATTATTCAGGCGGGGCTTAACGTCCAACTACCAATTAGGTGTCGTGGACGGAGGCGTCTAGCAAACATACTTTACTATTTCTCATTTTTAAACATTAAATAAAATCCAAGGCCTATGACCGGGAATCGAACCCAGTACCACAATACATTTTAGCTTCGCAGGTCTCGCCTCTAACCGCTCGGCTACCGTGGCGCCTACCTTCCCTGAATTAACGAGCTGGTCAATAATATCAGATCATTAATTTTTTGCACCTAAAATTAAGATAATTAATTTTTTAACAATGTAATTTCATTTTTTCGAACCCAATTGAGCAATACTTTTGGATATCTTCGAAAGTTGTAGTATTGAAAAAACTTGTTCATTTTAGCAAATGCAACTATATTTCATTAATAATGCTGGTTCGATTAGATTTTCTGCCTTAATACTGACGGCATCCATATGTTTTTCAAACAAGTATACAGCACAGGGTTCAAATTTGTGTCCCAATTATTTAAGTATTCCTTATTTTATTGCCAAGAATATTAAATTGATAATATTAATTAGGAAATAAACATTTGGGAGGATTATGTTCTGAACGAACGTATTCATTGAGTCTTTAGTTTTCATTTTGATTTTTATCAACCAGCAGGTTTCCTTCTACCTAACTCTTGAATAATTTAGCTAACACAATTCACTTAAGAAAACTCAAAAAGAAAAGTAGTCCATCTCTTTTCAAAAATGGAAACACTCGACTTTCTATTTCTGCAATTTATTCTAAGAATTTATTTTGATACTATTTTGTTTGTAAAAGCGGATAAAAAACATAACATATATTCTAAACTATTACCTACTTATCCGATTTTCTAAATTTAGAATTTTAAAAAACACATTGAATTTCTATTAATACTTTAGAGGTAATTGATAAACTTAATGCAACTTAGGAGGTAAGCTTCAGTTCAATCGATACACTACTCTTCGATGCACTTCGTGAACCACTGCCCCGAATCTTTTTAAAACGTTATGAAACATTCCCGGTTTATTTAGAGTTACTAATGTTTAGAGAAATAACGCCATACAATTTTCCACAATTCAGAGCTCTAAGATTTCTTTGATATTCAGATACTTGTAAAGTCAGGAAATCGTGAAGGAGATTAACATCCAACATTCTGTACGGTAGACATTCATTCTCTCTCGTAGCAGTATTGTTGATCTAAAGAAGTAAATGTAACTTGACTCAACAGAGAAGACTGCACCCTCTGCATTCAGCCATCACCATTACTACAATTATGTCTGCTAAGTTTGTGATTACTTGTAGGAAATTATATTGGATTCCAACAAAATCTTGCATTGCCATAGTAGCTAATGTGGCAGAACTACTCTTGTAAGGCCCGCTGGAGCGCCATATTCGGCCTTATGAAGATCTTTCTTGACCAAAGTGCTGGGGCAAATTATCGTCGATATAAGCATTTAGAATTGTAATAATATGTGCAATTATTATTGATTATGGAGTACTTAAGACCCGGCTAAAATTCAACATTATTAAATCAAAGTTTGCAACTTATTTAAATAAGTTAATTTAAATTTTACTAATATTTTTAAAATTAGAGCAACGCTTTGGTGATAATATAGAAAATAGGCTATTCTTCTGTTCATAAAACCGGCATCCAATGCTTTTACGTCATAAAACTAGACTCTGCTCTCAATGCAGTTTGATGGCACATTAGATAAAATGGACAGTTTACACCGAATGTATCTGAATTCTCGTTTAAGCAATCTACAAAGAAAATTTTATTATTTTGTTAATTTCAGGTAATTTTGAGTGAATAGATTTCCAAACCAGCTGAAACGCCACTATTTTACTTTCTCTCACTCCATTCAGTGAGGAGAAGATACTGGACAGATTTTCGATGTTGACTTTTCATAAGAAATATCCATTCTTTTCCTTGACAATTGCCTTTCCTTCACTACGGCAATGGGAAGTGTCCTTGCTATGTAACCACTACTACACAGTGATACCTAAGGTAACTAATTACAGTAGATCTAAGAGCAATGGGTGTCCTGTGTACCCATTAGTAATTCTTTATTAACTAAACCAATAAAATAATGGGATTTGTGACCTTAAGAACTCTGTTTGATGACACATTAAAGTATAACTTTTTTGGTGCGGGTTTGTACACTGAAATGATGGCGGGCTTACTTTTTATTTTTTTACAAAGGGTATTCGAATAGTTATGTAGAAGGTTACTTTGACAATTTAAAGTACTATCTACAGGGAGAGTGTGTTCTTATAAAATTCTCTTTGACATTTTTTGTCTAGCCGACAAAGTTGAGCATCTTATTCCCTATAGACTGATGCATTCTTTTGAGTAGTTTACGCACTAGTCACTAAATTGAATCAAGTGCGGCACTGTAGAAGGGTAAGGATCTTGCAGCGTGGCAAATTTAATAAGTTCTGTTGAAAACAAAGTTTAACGTGGGTGACCGGCTGCAAGATAAGAGAATTGGTTCTATCTAGGTAACGGACCCTTATTCCAAACCACAACCTTATCCTGCATCTTTTTTTTTTATTTTTCTCTCCTAGACGACTGGGAACCCTCTTCAAATGTCTGCATTTCACCCGAGGTCACCCTAAACTCTTATACATAATCTCTTCGGTTATATAAAGTGACAGGAGCTTATTTAATAGCGAAAGTGAGTGAATTATTTTTCACTCCGTTGTCTAATAGGATTATTTCTTGGAATAATCTGCAATAAATCAACTCTTTCATTTTTTTCCCCCCCCAAAGTTAAGTCTAATTTAGTGGAACCGAAGTTTAAAAAATGGAAAGTGGATCTGCGGAAAAGAGATTTTAATATGGCTGAACGACAAACTTCCGTGAATTTCCTAGCTAACAAAGATTTTAGAAAAGACAGCGTAATAACGTATGTTCATATTAATTGTCATGGCTCTTCTGAACCCATAAGGATAGCAATGTTAATTATTTGGCCTGAAGATATCGCTACTGTTTTTATTAGAAGTTTTGCTTAGATAAATTTACCTAGTAGGATATTTCGAAACGCTAAACAAAAAACCTCAATTCAACGAAGTCACAACTCATTAATGACCTATTCCCGGAGAGTGATATTCTAAAAGAAATAAATGCCATTAAAATTGGCAAACCGGTTAGATTGGATTTTTTTTTAATTTCTTAAAATGTAAGGCCTTCTCAAAAACAAAACAAAAAACAATAAAAAAACTCAAAATCATAAATCTGACAGGATTGCAGCATTCAAGGAGAAAGTGACAAGTCATTCATATTCAAGAAAGGAAATCCCAGGATTAATGTGATAGTATCATAAATCTAGTCAAGTGCAGATTCCGAATTCATAGATAAAAAGGTAGCTAAATATTATTTTCTAGTCAATGCGGCGAAATCTGCCAAAAAAAAAAGGAGAGTCGTATTGAGAAGGGACAGTTTAGAGGAGAGCGCAGCTTCAGATGTGCTGAATTAAAACCTATATTAGGCTGGTATTCAAATATGGAATGCTAAGGTTTGCCTTAAATATCTAGCTGCATGGTAGCCGAGCGGTTAAAGAAGAGACTCGCAAAGTTAATATGTACTAGTTTCGATACCAAGGATAGGATTTAAATTTTATTTAATGGTAACAAATAATTTATTTTAAAGTATGTTTGCTATCCGCCTCCGTCCACGACATCTAATCGGTAGCAGGACATAAAAGCCAGCCTGAAAAAATGGGCATTCCTTCACTATTTCGTGTTCTATCTAAATTAAATTTTGTCTAAGATATTACTATCAGCTTCAATCTTTGCATGGATATATATTTCGAAATCCAACCTCTGAAAATAGGAGAAACAAAAGGGCCCTTGCTTTAATAAAAGAATACTTCGCGAAAGGAATAACCTGTGAACAGCATACTTAGAGGCATTACGGAGTCTAAACACTTAACAATCTTTTCTTGTCGTACGTGCAAGAAACGGGTCTAAACTGGAACAAGGCGAATCTACAACTTTGGAGAGTACAGTCAAATTTGATCTTCTTCGAATGAGTAAGAAATGCCACCATCTGTTTTAGGAATAGAAGTATGCGGTTTTGGAAAGCATTTAAAAAATTGAATAGTGAGGAAGAATAGAACTAGCCCATTCGTAACTAGAGACTGCTGGCCCAGCCAGTTAGCAATTTGGTTTGAGAAACCAAAGCACTAAACGCTGGTCCAGCTAAATGTAACCAAGGTATGTTAGTAATTGCATTGATTCAAATGCTGACTTTATTTTGTTCAGGGCAGATCTGTTACGCTGCATGAAAAAGTTGAAAAACAAGTTTATCATTCTCCGCAAAAAATTGAAGAAATGTGGCTGCCAGCACATCGCGGGTAAAACGTCGGACAATCTGAGTCTCTGATGGAGTCTCTGAGCATCAGCTGCAAATTATATTGTCGCTTACTAGAGCAAAAAGGGCTATTCTGGCTGAATTTAAACTCGAGTTCATGGCTGACTGCTTAAAAACAGATCTCTCAGAGCGACTACGGCATGTTTTGGGCTTATAAATACGAATTAAAGCCATTTATTTGCAAATTGTCACATTTCAACATATAAAATATAATAAAGAAGAATAGCACATACTTTGGAAAACCTTGCATCTGCAGTCTGTTCGCCATTTTATCGAAGATACTGGTATCTCATGTTTATTATCCTAGTAGGTACCAACTATAGTTATTCTCATTAGAAGCACTGAGAGTCTCCCTCTCAAGAGATTGCCATAAAAATAAATTTGTACGTGAATAATGTTCCCATTTGGTTTACTTCCGCGATTCACAAGTTACTCTCTCAATTAGGGATTCTTTCCAGCAGCTGATCTGAGCATAACTAAAAAGCCTCATCCAGTCTTTACATGTCTAAAGTCTCTAACTTGGCTTAAACTATCTCTAATCCATTCACTTGTCAAATAAAGATTTTTCCCCGGCTGCCTTCAAAAAATAGTAATATTCCAATCAATAGTTTCAAAACGTTCCATTAAAGTAAGACAATTTTAAAACCCGTAATAAAGGACGAACTTTCTACGATGGCGTTTTGAGAGTACGGCCTGGAAATATAAAACGTAACTGAAACAACAGAAGCGAAATTATATTTCAATTTACTTTAAATGTATTAAGGAAAAGGAGGCCAGGTAGGAGGAATATGCTGAACTCAGGGTGAAAGTGATGTAGTAGGTCACTTCAAGAAAAGGGTAAGGGAGAAAACAAAGGTCCGCAGGACCCCAAGTAAGAATGCTGACTGTCTTCTTTTATTGCGTTAGAGATTAGGGGACGCCCGCAAACTTGCGATGGAGGTGGAAGTCCCGGTGGTTCGCCTCTAGTTCGCCACTCTCGCCAGCATAAAACTGATACTTGGTGTGTGCGTTTTTATATGGGCGTCCAAACACAACCACTTTCGTCCGCTAAAACCGTTCTCTTCCGTTCTCCCAGTAGACCCAGAACAGAAATAAAAAAGAAAAGAAAGAAAATACCTGAGATTTGTAGTGCTGTCAGGAACTCGGTTTATACTTGGTCCTGCACCTGTAACCAGTTACCACTACTTAGTAATGGCTCCAACTTTTTACAGACCAGAAAAATGAGTACAACTTTGTTTTCATTCGAAATCCAAGGATTCCATTTAAGTAATATTTATTTGATGAAAATAAACTTTTCAATTATACGATTTATGGGAATTAAATTAAAATTAGTCTACAGTATTATACTATTTTATACTATAATATATAAAAATTTTGATTTTTGCATGCTCACGCAACTTTTATTTCTTGCCACAAGTTTAGTATTTTTTTTTTTTTTTTTTTGTTGAAGTTGGGATTCCAAATCACTGCAAGAAAATTAAAGTATGCAATGATGCGTGACTCCGCAGTTCACCTTGTACCGAAGTAAGATTTCCTGAGAAAAAGTGGCAAAGCACTGAGTTTGGAGTAAATCTCTTTAACAAAAACTTACAGTTTAAAATGTTAAGTATAAGGGTTTATTAAATGCCAAAAGATACACAAATCAGCAAGTACCCAACATTTCATTAATACTTCATTGATATTATTTTAAGTAATTTTACTACATTAATTTTCATTAATATTTTTTTGAATTTATTAGATGTTTCACAGACCCTTATGCTGGCCATTTTAATCTACAAAATCTTTGTTCAAGTAGAACACCATTTAACTTAGATTGACTGTAATATCTAATCAACAAACTATTAATCACAAGTTAAAATAAAAACTTTATTTAAAAAATCAAAAATAATTATGAGGCTAAAAAATTCAAAAACTTTTTAAAAAAAATGCTTACACCAACATTCATCAATGATTTAATTTATTTATTTTTATTTTTAAATAAAAATCGTCGGTTTAAGTTCATTCTTCGATTAAAGTAATTGTTACTTTATGAAGTAGTCAAACGTTTATAATAATAGGTAATAATTATCTGGCTTTATCGCAAATAATATAGTTTTCTTCAATTACATTCTCAATCTAGGTATTCATCCCACAATGTTGTATGTATGTAATATAAAGTAAATAAGATATGCATATATTTAGGACAGCTAACATAATTATTCCAGTATTTTACTACAAGTAAAATTAGAGGGACTACATTAAATTACAATTGAGAAATGAATAATTAGGGTGAAGGGACCAGTAATTGACTGCTTAAGAAAAAATTCGAGTTTAAGATAGAATAACTTTCGTTATTTTGGCTCCAGGTGTAGGCTGTAAAGTTGTACCGCTCCAGTAGGATGTATTCTATTTTATTAATATTTTAAAAGCAGTAAATTCGATCTTTATGTCAACCAAAAATGATTTTTTTTGGAAATATGTCAATGACCCAGTAATTGACATACCGAATTTTCGGTGGAACCAGTGTTTGACATGGGGTGGGACCAGTAATTGACATACAAATATATTCATGAAACGACATAAGGTATGCATTCAAAATCACTTTTAAATCTAAATAAATCACTTATATCACCTAAATCACTTTTTCAATTGGATTTATAACAAAAATTAGTCTTATTCATAATTAATTACAATCAGTTTTTAAATAGGCAAACCTAAATAATCTAATATTTTTTCAACTTTACCCTTTTTTATGCAGTTTTTGACGATCAATTCTTACACAACTGTCCTACCAAGACAGGTAATTTGAAGAACAGCCCTTACTTTCAATAGTACCAAGGAGATATTAGCTAACATGCTTGTTAGATCGTACACAATGTCTGTCGGCTCGCTTTTATCTCTTTCTCTTAATTCTTCCGCTCTCTTATACTTTCAAGTTACCGCTAAATATTTTGTTACTTAAACCTTTTTTTGGGAACTTTTTTGGTTCTCACTTTACCAAACTACCCTCTCTACTTCCGATTAGACTATGTGGCCACATCCTTGTTTCATTCAATCCGCCTATAACGCTGCTACCGATGGCATCTACGTGTCTTTGGGTTCGAGTTGTTGGTGCTTTCTAGTGAACCAAATTTCTCCTACACTTCCTTTCTTTTGGAGCGCTTCGCTAATATTTTCCACAATCTGTGCTGCCAGTGTCATTTGCTTCGAAACCAAACTATCTGAATGTAATTCATTCTTACTTTCTGCATCTATTCAGTATTTTATTGTTTATTATTACTGAGTTACCTCTTGGGCACATGTATATATACATTGTGTGCACGTTCATCGCGTCCCGCCACAGGTTGTAAGCATTCGCACTTATAACAGTAATAAATAAATGAATCGTCAATGAAAAAAAAACTAGATTAAAAAATATATATCTGTTATTGACTCTTTAACTTGGAAAAGATAGGTATTAATATACACATACCTACAAATAAACCACTGATATTCACATAACTAGGTAACCAATTGACAAAAATATGTGTTATTAAAATAGGCGCACCATAAAAGAAAAAATGAATGAAAAAACAAAATATTCTTTCGGAATACATAGGAAATGAACATCATAATATATCTTATGTAATTGATAATTAGACACTTGAAATCACAAGCCATTTGAAAACCTCACACATCAACGGTTTTATTAAATTGGTAACGTTCTCCATAAAGTAGAACAGGGCGATCCAACCTTCACGACTTTGGGGATTAAAAATGGTTTTCATACCGATTTCATTTTTTTTAAATACAGATTAGCCTATTTAGCCTATGGGATGCTATATATTCGTCTTCCGTCAACATGTCTGTCAATTGGTAAATACAATATATCTTACAATCTTTTTTATGTTATTAATGTGTAACATCACTAAGTCACCAACTCTCCACGTATGTTTGATTTCGCACCTGGTACTTCTCTTGAGGGAGCTTCATTTTTCCCCTGGCCGTTTTATTTGATGGAATTCTATGGTTCAGCCATTTCCTCCCTTTCTTCTTTGTCATGTGGCTAGGACCCAAAACTGAGGGAGAATGAGAGATTTTCCAACTCCGATAAGTGGGCGTCGTTTTTATCAATCACGTAGGCCTCGGAAGCTGTTCGGCGATCACGACTGTTCCAGTTTGTTGTTCATACATTGTTGTTCTCTACAGAATAATCATTCTGCATGTCCTCTTGGAATAAGGCGTACATTTGCTAATTCATTAATTTAAACACATTTTGTTGGAAGTTTTACTATTTATTTTATGTTTATAATAAAATTTACCAACCTATCTTATCATTTTCCCAGGAAGTCAATCACTGGTCTCAAACAAAAAAGCTGTAGGACTAGTAATTGACATACATGTCAATTACTGGGCAGATTGCCGTTTCAAGGACCAGTGATTGACAGCCCCATTTTAATCCTCAATGCTTCTTATAATTAAAAAAAAAACTACATAAATGAAATCTACAAGCAATACTAATTATAACAGAACATTGATAACCACACGAATATATGAACAAATAAACGAAAAATAAGAAAAAAGGAAAATTATTTTCTTATCAATCCTCCTTAGCAACGGCTTGTTTTTTCCTTGATTTTGAACTTTTAACACAAATAACCTTCCACTGATACCAAGGAACCTTCCAATAATTAATATTTTTCTGGAACTCCTACCCAAAGACTTCTCAATATCGAAATTGAAAGAATCACCACTAAAAACGGCTCATATTCCTTATAATACCAGTTTATTTCTGGTATGTCAATTACTGGTGCCCAGTCAATTACTGGTCCCTTCACCCTATTGTTGAATAATTTACTTGATATTTATTACCTACGCGTTATTTGTGCTCACAAATACTTCGGAAAGACGAATTCTAGACTGAAATATTATTTTAAATCCGTGATTCAAATTTAAATAGTAGCCGACTCTGCCTTTGCCTTTTTCTACTTTAACGTGCTTGTACATACATACGAGTATATGTGACTTCTAAGAATAAAGAGCATAATAAAGATAAATCAGAAGAATAATTTGGAATAAAACTAAAATAAAGTACCTATTTAATTACAAAGATATAATATACATTTTATCATAATTATAACAAAAAAATAAAATATTATGAATAAACAAAGGGAAGGGATTAGCTATGCGGTTAGCGTATTGGATTCCCACGTGGAGGTTCCGGGTTTGAATCCAGCTGCAAACCCTTAGATTTTCTCTTTCTAAGAGCTTCTTACAGCTCACTGTCCGGGTGATGGACAGTGTTGTCTGTAACGAGAGAACACTGTCCGGAGGCCGGCAGTGCACTGAAAAAAGCTCCGGGCGCCAATAACCTTAGATGTTGACGCGACTTAAATGATAAAAAAAAAGAAAAAGAAAATTAATGAACTGGCCAGCATAAGGGTCTGTGAAACATCTAATAAATTCAAAAAAATATTAATGAAAATTAATGTAGTAAAATTACTTAAAATAATATCAATGAAGTATTAATGAAATGTTGGGTACTTGTACATTTTAAACTGTAAGTTTTTGTTAAAGAGATTTTTGTACCTTTTGGATAGATTTTCCAATTAATGAAAGGAGTCACATATACTCCTTTTTGTATGTTTTGCAAAGTTACATATTTGCTTTACAGATTTTATTAAAATTGGGAATAGAAAATTTTAATTTTATCATTATAACCTGAAAAGGTGTTAAGTTGGAGTTACTACACTGGAGAGATCTTTTTAAAGAATGATTACAGTTGCGGTCCCCAAACCATCCTCAATAACAATTTTTTTGAGAAAGCGTTTTGAATAAAATAGGAAGGTAATTTGTATGTAAATAGCAAAATTAAACTGCGATTTCAGTCCTTCCCTTTAAGAGGAGTAAGAAAAATAAACTCTGATTACAGTACTTCTCCCTAAAAGGCAAAGATTTTGAATCGAACGACAATTCATTGATGAAAATCGGTTCACTCATTGAAAATTTTAACGATTGCAGTACTTCCTCTTAGTAGGTGTAAGAGCATGATGACACTTCTCAGCCACGTAGAGGAGCTTTAACCGCTTCTTCTTGCTAAATTTTATCAAAATCGGACTAAGCGTTATAGAAATATTCGTAATAATAGTTTTAGAAAGGGTCTTATTTGGGTGGGGCAAACTCCCCTCCTTATGAGACTTTTAAAGTGCAAATCTGTACAAAATTTCGATTCGAATGACACTTCATTCATGAAAATCGGTTCACGTGTCGATAATTTGAAACGATTGCTATACTTCCCCTTAAAAAGTGTAAGAGCTGATCGTCGCTTTAATGTTACGTAGGGGAGCCCTAACCCTATCACCCTACTAAACTTTATCAAAATCGGGCCAAGATTTACAGAGTAATTAGTAATAATAATTTTGGAGGGGGCCTTACATAAAGGGGGCTAACTCCTCTCCCGTTCAATGTACAGCATCGAGACCCCCAAAAGGCACATCTACATAAAATTCCGAATCGAATGACACGTCATTCATGAAAATCGGTTCGCGCGTTTAGGCGCTACGTTGTTTACAAAAAAGGTAACAACAACAACAACAACAAGAAGAAGAAGAACAAGAAGAACAAGAACAAGAACAATTTTTGAAAAAGCCGTTTTTGCTCATTTTCAGCATCTTTTTTTCTCAAAATCTATCAAATCTAGGTTGTTGCAAAAAAATTACAGCTATTAAGGAGGATTTGCCCTTTATTTTAAAGAAAATTTGGGAATTTTATCTTTTATAGAAAAAGAGAAAAAAATTGTCAAAGTTGGGTGTTTTTTAACGTTACGCTTTTTCGTGCAGTTTTTGATCATCAACCCTTATACAACTGTCCTACCGGACAGTTTTAATAATACCTTTTTTTTTCTAGTCAAATGAATAAGTTCTTTACTTTGTACATTTGGTGAACTGAAATTCTTTTCAATTTTGGTTAAAAAATTCATACTCATACTCAAGTATTAAACAGATTTTAGAGCTCATTTGGAGCTTCTTTCTGCCAGCAGTCGCTAAATAATGAGCACCTTATTGATCTAAACTTAATGAAGGAAGTTCAAATTTCAGTTTCAGGGTATGATGAGTTCTTTCAATTAAGAAAATGTCCCATTTAAATAAATTAACAGACTGGTTTTTCTTCCCTATAGTTGATTGTTTTATATTAATATTTCACGATTAATTATTGCTTTACTGGCTTGAAGCGAAATAAGTTACAATCTATTAGGCAGTACTATCAACTGTTTCTCACTCTTCCATTGTACTACCACCACTACTGCTAATTTCTTTTTCTTTTTCTTTTTACTGATTCAGGGCGCGTCAACATCTTAGGTTATTGGCGCCCGGAGCTTTTTTTCAGTGCACTGCCGGCCTCCGTTACAGACAACACTGTCCATCACCGGACAGTGAGCTGTAAGAAGCTTCTAGGAAGAGAAAATCTAAGGGTCAGCTGCTGGATTCGAACCCGGGACCTCCGCGTGGGAGTCCAGTACGCTAACCGCATAGCTAATCCCTTCCCTCACTACTGATAATCTTATCTATTTTATTTACTCTCTAGTAAAATAAATATTCAGAATAATTATATATTGTAAATTATAAAAATATACATAATACAAAGTGTGGTAACTTTTTAATATATGTAATCATGTACTTAAATTTAAAATTTGAATGTTTGACCTCTTGTCCGCCATTTATCATCTCATCGCCATCTAGATCATCCTCCCAGACGATTGAAACGCCAGTGGCCTCGCGATTTTCTCTCTTCTGAAGAGAGTAGCTAATTCTAGAGACGACTTGGGGAGTGTTATCACGAGGTTTTTTCCCCTCAATTAGTGAGTGTGTAGTAGTGGTGTCAGTTATCTTCATTGTTACTTAAAGTGTATCTAGCGCTGGTGTAACTTAACAAATAAATTAAAAAAAAAAATGTTCGATATTATTATTTTTTTCTTTCTTTTGGCGCATCAACAGCTGAGGTTATTAGCGCCCGGAGCTTTTTCCAGTGCACTGCCGGCCTCCGGACAGTGTTCTCTCGTTACAGACAACACTATCCATCACGGACAGTGATCTGTAAGAAGCTCCTAGGAAGAGAAAATCTAAGGGTCAGCTGCTGGATTCGAATCCCTAATCACTAATCCCTTCCCTCACTACTGATAATCTTATCTATTTTATTTACTCTCTAGTAAAATAAATATTCAGAATAATTATATATTGTAAATTATAAAACTATTATTTCTATGTAATTTAGTTTGAAATTCAATTATATACTTCATAATTGCGTACTTCTTCGCAGACTGTGAGCCAATTTACTTTTCCGATTATGGAAAAACCCACAGTTGAATGCCATAGGCGCACAAACTTACAAACTAAGTCTTTTGTTGTCCAGAGTTTTGATCTGTTGTCTTTTCAGTTGTGGGAAGCGTCTGTTGTTTTCTGTTATTTTAAGCCGTTTATGAGGCTTCCAAGTAAGTCTTCAGTGAAGATAAAGGGCAATGTCTACGTTAACTACTGGTGAAAGAAGTAGATTGTAAAAGACAGGAGGAAGAGTGATGCGTCGAAGAGTGAAGGTATTATTTTGAGATTTTGTCTCGTTCAGTATTATAGCCCATTTTTGAACAATTTTTCTAAAGAGGTGAGCCGGCACTGTAGGTACTATTGGTGGATCTTTGTTTGTAGATAAGATGGCAGTATCATCAGCGTATGTAAGAAGAGTAGCCTCAGGATGAGTTGGTATGCCTGAAGAATAGGTTGTGTACTGAATTGGAACTACAATAGAATGCTAATTTGTGAAAATGTAGCATCAACATTGCTGAATGGAGAAAGAATAGTTCCTACATTAACTGGAAAATATCTATTACTCCAGATGTCCGAAGACATAAAGTTATTTATGTAAAAGGGTGCTGTGCTACCCGAAATGAGTTCAAATTTAAGGATTGTGTGATAAATGAGTAATATCAAATGTTTCTCATCGGACTGAACAAGAACCTAACCTTCAGCTATAAATGTATGTTTCTTTTTAATGGAAGAAATATGTCCTCTTTTAATAGTTATAAATTTATTCTTCGAAGGAAATGATTATAATTTGAGCTCTATATTGCGATTTATCATCATCATCATAATCATTCCCCCCCCCCCCAGTTTACCGCCTAAGCAGTGTTGGGAGTTTTTTGTAGAGTGCGGTCCAACACTGTCTGTCCTCCGCCAGCTCCTTTCTCTTCTGCCAATCTATTCCTCTCCTCTGACAGGCCTCTCTAACACCTTCCTCCCATTTCCATCTGGGTCTACCTCTCTCTCTCTTTTCCCTTCCACCTGTGTGCCGTATGCAATCTTTGCAACTCGGCTAGGATCCATGCGTAGCAGGTGTCTCAGCCATCTTAACCTGTTTTCTTCTATCTTTTCTACAGCTGGTCTGGTTTCGAGCTTTGCCCTGATCGTTGTGTTGCGGATCCTATCTCTTCTCGTTTTACCTTCCACTTTCCTCAAGAACCTCATTTCGGTGGCTTGTATTTTTGATTTATTTTTAGAGGTTAGGGTCCAGGACTCGCTCGAGTATGTTAGGATAGGAAGGAATGTTGATTTATAAACAGCCATTTTTGTAGCCTTAGTCACCTCTCTGTGATTCAGGAAGCCTCTCTTGGTCGCCTCGAACATCCTGCTTTCCGCGCTGACTCTTTCGGTTATTTTCCGATCAAAAAAGCCATTCTCCTGCAGGTGTGCGCCTAGATATTTGAAGGTCTCCACTCTCTCAATCACCTTTCCATTTAATCTGATGGGGTCATGAGGGTTCATTGGTTTCCTGGATTTTTTGCCTATCTTCATGACCTTTGTTTTTTCCGGATTAATACTCATGTTTATTCTAGTTAATTCTTCTTGGAGAATCTTCAGGTTATCCTGAAGATCTCTGTCATTTTCCGCGAGTATTACCAAATCAATCGGCAAACGCCAGTACGGATAGGCTAACTGGTCTCAGGTTTAAGTAACCAAGATTAAATTTCTTCATCCTTTCCTTAGCATTTTTTATGGCTGTGTCCAATACCAAAATAAATAGTAGCGGACTTAGACTGCATCCCTGTCTTATACCCACTGACGTTTCAAATTCTGGGGATACATGACCGGCAAATCTCACCACACTTCTTGTCTTTGAATAGAGACTTCTAACTGCAAATACCAATCCTTTGGGTACTCCTTTCTCTCTTAGGGCTTTATATATGTTTTCCTTTCTCACCCTGTCGAACGCCTTAATTAGGTCAATGTAACAGACCGATACTCCCTTGCCTTTTTCGATTACTTTTTCCATGACCTGTCTCATAGTAAATATAAGGTTATAAATTTATTCTTCGAAGGAAATGATTATAATTTGAGCTCTATATTGTGATTTATATTTTCTCTTTTGGAATTTTTCATGTACAACACAGACCTCACAAAACCCTTTTGGAGATGTTTCTAAAACCTCTATAATTAAATATTGAACATTAATTTCCTAAATATTATAAGAAACAACCACTACTAGCTCAAAATATTAAATTACACAATGTTTATATAATAATGTTAAGTATAATTATGTTTACAAAATGAGGAGCTAGTGTAGCTTCCTGTGTAATTAAATGTTGAAATCTGAGTATGTGGCTTTTGATTTGGTAGTGCTGGTGATGATGTGGTCAAGATGATCAATATGATGATGCTCTAAGCGTACTGTCTTGAGTCTTCCTCTGCTCACATATTTTCCACAGCCTCCTAGCCACCAATACAGGGTGGGAAATAGAGGGTGTTTTCCCTTTTCTTCTGTTAAACTTCTGTTGTGATGGTGGCTTTATATATTGAATTACTGCGGTAATTTTCCTCTTCCTTCCTTCTAGTCCCAAACTCTAGAAGTAAGCATAAACTGCTGCTAGATACAACCCCTTTAAAATCAATGTTTCTCTTAAATGTTTCAAATGGGAATTACAGAGAGACACATGTGTAGAGTGACGCTTGTTGGGCATCAAGCCGTAAAAACAAAAAAAACCCTTCGAGAAGCTTTATTTATGCGCATATTTAATTAAAACGTCCCCATATCCTTTATGCGTAAAGTAAGTCGCCCTGAGCTAAAAGACGTTCCCTTCCTTAATGAGCTAGGTATAGAGTGGACAGTATAGAGCAAGTTCAGATACACGACCTTCCCGGGAATTGGGTCGGGTTTATGAAAACGTAAAAGTAGGTACCAAACCTATTACTGCATCTATTTGTTAAATTATTGCGAAATGCATTAAACTAATTATGTGATGCTGAAATTCATTCTGTTTGCATCTTCAGCTAAATTTGTCTTTGTCAAGAGCAAACCCCCGTTGATCACTTCTTAATCACTTCATATCGTTTAGTCTACATTATAAATTCCATTCTATTCATTTATTGTACTGCCGCTAGTGAAACACTTGAACCACAAATTCTGTACATAGCCCTTGTCAAAATTTATCTATTCAGGGCAACACGCATCTATTTCCGTGCATACTCCCCACGATTCCGGATATCCACATAATCTGCCTCTTCGCATTTTGCCTCCCACTTACCTGTATAAAACTATCTTCGGAATTCTTTCTTCCTTCATTCTCCATAAATGGCCGTACCATCCCAGAGTTTTTTATGTGTATTTAAGAATATTGGCCTTAGCTTGCTTTCTTTCTTTTAGTCCTGTTTTTTGTTTTGTTTTTTTAATTTTAATTTTTAGATTTTGGGTGTGGTAACAGATTTCCATATTCCATTTCTGGCGATAACAATGTGTTCTTCACGCCATCTTTTAGCGTCTCCGCTGCAATATTATTTTGCCTTATACAATAATATTACATTATTATTTTTTTTTTTTTACTAACTATTATTTTTAATGTGATCAATAATAACCTTAATGATCTAGTGGAAACACACGATTTTTTTCGGATTTCTATTTTGTTTTTGTTTTAAATGCCATTACCCTCTTGTCCTAAAATATATTTTTGCTAAATTTTGACAAATAGGTGCTTTTGGTGTACAAGACTAAAAAATAAAATAAAATTCATATACATACAGAAATACATTCATTGATTGTTATATTTTATACAATAAAATTAAAGCGAAGTTTTTGGAGTTTGAAGAGAACAACTGATACTCTTACTCCGGCAAGAGAAACATTTACGGCTGTCACAAATCAGTTCTTGAAGAGAAAGAAGAGTAAGAATTGGGGGAAGGCTAAAGGATGCTGGCGATTGATGCTCCAAGATACATGAAATTATAGGCCTACAATATTGAGGGACTTATTGAAGGAAATTTTTCACGATGCCACCCTAAACCACCTAATTTTTAAAAAAGCTAATAATGATGTAAATAAGCTCCAAAAACATAAGCGAATTAAATATTTAATTTGTTGACCAACTTAATTTGGTAAAATTAGTACACTTACTCTCCCAACATAACGTGTACCTCAAGAAAAATGTATTTAAGTGCCAACTGGAAAAGGAATGAGTGAATGTAATTGGGGACTTTTAAAGCAATACATTAATTTGATGATAAATAAATTATATTAGTATTATTATCATATAGTTCAGGGGTATTCATCTTGATTAGTGTTATCTATAAAATTCCGAATCGAATGACACCTCATTCATGAAATTCGGTTCTCGCGTTTAGGCGCTATGCAGTATACAAAAAAGGTAACAACAATAACAAAAAGAAGAACAAGAACAAGAACAATTTTTGGAAATGCCGTTCATCCTCATTTTCAGTAAGTTTTTTCTTAAAATTTATATGTTATGGGTTGTTGCCAAAAATTACAGTTACAAAGAAAGACCTACCCTATAATTTAAAGAAAATTTGGAAATTTTATCTTTTATAGAAAAAGAGAAAAAAAATTGTCAAAGTTGGGTGTTTTTTAACGTTACGCTTTTCCGTACAGTTTTTGACGATCAACCCTTATACCCTACCGGACAGTTTTAATTTTACCTTAAATTTGTAAAGTGTTACTGCTAATGTTGGATACATGTTTTTTTTTAAAAAAAAATAATTTAAGGCGCTTCAACATCTGAGGTTATTGTCGCCTGTAGCTTTTTTCAGTGCCGTCGGACCGTGTTCTCTGGTCACAAATAACACTAACTCCAGAAAGTGAGCTATAAGGAGCTCCTAGAAAGAGAGAGAAAAAACAATTGGATACATGTTGTTGACAGTTGCACTTACTGAGTGAACAAATATATGTATTAATAAGATATGCGAAGAAAAAATAAACAATATAACACTAATACAACTTTTAATAACTAGCATTAATTAAACTGAACGAGAGATTTACACTAACTCAACGAGGGAACACTATCCTGTTGAATAGTTAAGAGCGATGGCGGAGGGAATATTAGTTATGATGTACAGTAAACTTGTGGTGCTCCTTATATAAGGTTAGGTGTGTACAAACCGGTTGATCTATGCCTGGTTGTTGCTCGCACTAATTAACCTGTACTTCAGCCTTTACCAAGCAGTTACAGTATTACATTTGTATATTTTATTAGTTTCAGCTACACCACTGCCAAGTTACCTTCCATCACGTTTTATCGCATTACTTCATCGTCTCCAACCATATATTAACTCATTCACCTCGCCGTTTTTGGGGTTCATTTTTTGCAATATTCGCATATAGTTTGTGGCTTTCAGTCATTCAGTCAATTTTACCATTTCCATGCTAGAAATTGGCAGCAATTAAATTTCTGGTTATTCCCAGAAACATGCCTAATTTACTCATACCCTATTTTATATCCAACTGTATTTAGCATTTTTACTTGGGCCTAGCTACCCACCATGATGTCGTCTTTTTTAGTTTCCTCATTCAAGAACTTCATCCTTTAATAGTTATCGTCACTTCCTCTGACGGAGTTTCCAACTATGTTTCGAATTGAGGGAGCTGTTCAAATACATTTTCACATATTTTTTGGAAGGTAGAAAGCGTAAACGTATCTTAAAAACGTAAGTATTGCTGATATGATTTCAAAAATTTGGTGCCATTCTCTTAGTCCATATTGTAGTGAAGAGTTTTTTTTGCGATTTTTAAGTATATACATGTAATACATAATAAAATAAATAATTTATGATTGCAAAAGATAACATAAAGACAAAAATGATAATAATTTATCAAGACTAACGCCATTTTTAATTTAGGGTTAATAAGTGTGCTATTTATAAATAATATTGTTCATTACGTACTTTAAGTTCTACTTCTATTACTTTGAAGTTCATTTTAGCACGTTTAAACACAAAAAGAGAAGATTTATTTATAAAGGGACGAAAATTAAACCTCTTCTAATACAGAAAATTTAACTCACTGGTCGTTATAGTAAATTTTCGTTCCGTCTAGAAACTTCTTATAATATAGACTGGAACAGAGAACAGTAATCAAAGTTTGGAAACACTAAGTTTACTTACCCCTTGGAAACAAGTTTAATTTTAATGGAAACAGATAGTAGTAAGTCGGATGTTGTAGAACTTACGATCTCTTTAACCTTGTATTAACTTATAAAACTCTGGAGACCGCAATAAAGCGCCTCTAAACACCAAAACCCCAACTTCGCTCAACGACAAATTTATTAATTAATGAACTTTATCGCTAATAACTTTCATTTTTATTTGCAATTAAGAATCTTTATAAAAGTTATATTAACGAAGGATTTGTTATTTGGGTTGTGAACGGCCAATAGTAACACGGAATAGAAATTAAATAAATTAAACCGCGGAAAGAGGTCCATTGTATGCGCTTGATGTCACCTCCATCTAAAACATGTAAACTGAGCCTTCTTTTAGGCGCTGGCAAGTATCATTCAAATCTATTTTGAAGTATGCACACAATCAATTAATTATAAACTTCAATCTATGATTGGTTGAAAAAGTTTATTACACATTTTTGCTATCGTAACTAGAACCAATAGACCACAAAAAAGAGCACAATGGCGCTCTTTATTCAAACATATACGGCGGATCTGATCCACTAATTGGGAATTACACCGCACTTGGGCGCTAAAATATTTTAACTATAGTCTACCACCAGTTTCAAAGAGGTTATCAACGATGTGGCCATGTTAAATACAAAAAAAAATAAAAAATATGTACGTCACTTGAAACTTTAAAAGCGAATTACGAGTGGGTAATTCTATGCCGACGAAAGGGTTAACTAATTAAAACTTGTTATAAAAATTCTCTTTAGAGGATTTTATTTTTTATTTTGTTGGTAATCCTGCAGCGTACTCTAAACAACCCTTTCCTTTTTTCCTTTAATTCAGGAATTCTTATCCTGCTGATTTTCGATTTCGGGTTTTTACCGAATTTATCCGGTTTGAGGTGTGCCCAGTCCGAAAAAGTAGTTTTTACAAATTTGTAAATTGCAGACCGCGGGAAATTTCGAATGTGATAGTTTGCAAAGGAGCCGTCAGGAAATCGATCAATCGGAACTAACCATTTACTAAAAGTCAATTTTCCTAGTTTTTTTAAAAATATTTTTCTAAAAAAAAAAACGCTTCTATCATTTTGCTTAAATTTGGTGCCGTGGAGAGGGGGCACATTTGAACAGAATTTACATTTTCTGTTACAGAGTGCACAGAATCGTATTATTGAACCTTTTTATTTTGTTTTCTACAACTTTCAAGTCTTCTTAACAGATCTATATCAATAAACAGTTGGTACTTTACATACATATCTATATTTTTTTAATTTAAAAAATTGGTATCAAATTTTAATATCTACACCACTGGTGGGGTACCTTTGAACACAATACAAAATAGTAAGAAATGCTATTACTTTACTCTGAATCTACCTTCTATCAGTTATTTCTCTCACTACTACATTACTTTCTCTTTTAAACCACTGAAATCTAGTTCAAAAATCAAGAATGTCTCAGTTCGGGATGTTGTACCCGAAGTGATGGGTTTAGGAAGTTTGAACAAAATATTCGGTTTATTGCGCTTCTTAATGTAGGTTCGGACTACTTTCTCCTTCTCTGCGATTAAACAAAAAAAAAAGTCACAAACTTGCAGGTCGGTAGGGCACATTTTAACCGAGATGTTGTAATGTGCCCCCTCTCCTTCCATAAAAGAAAATATAATATCCAACACTTTTTGCAAGCAAATAGCAAATTTTGTAAATACTAGAATTAAAAATACGAATTCTAAATAGTAATGTGGACTAACAATAGTTACACCTTGTCCACTACAATCTTCGCAATACACTTCCAAAGCTGCAACCAAATTTTAACTTCCACCTTACAAAATAAAACATTCCTCAATTCTGACTTTACAAATAATGAAAACGAAGGGAAAATCTGTTAATTATACAACAGGGCTAGCACAAAATATGGAGAAAATTGCCAATCATAAATGTTTTAAATATTTGGCGAGAAATTAAAACTGTTCAAAGGTGCCCCCTGATCAAATGTGCCCCCTCTCCCATACTAATAATATAAGTAGATCTAAAACAATAATTTGCAAATATTTCCTTGAAAATTCGATTTAGAGCCCTCCTGGTAGAGGGAAGGTTAGACTTTTCTCTAAAGAGCTATTTTTACATATTGTACTGCCTTTTTCACGAAAACGCTACTCAAGTTTTGTTTAAACTTCGTGAAATGTAAATTAACAACTTATATTTGTAACATCTTTTCCCTTGAAACTCAATTAATAATATCCAAAGATATTGCCAACTGTCATTGGGTGAAAGGAGATAATGAGGCCATTGACGCTTGAAACGACCGTATGGGTTGTTCGGAACGGTTAAAACTTTATGAGTAATGGATTTGTGCGAGTTCTTAGGGTTTTATGGTGTTTATTGACTAGTAGGGTTCCATTTTTTTGAGATAGTACGCTAATCTGAACCTCCAAGTTCTACTCCGTACACCCAGATGTTTTTTTAGGACTGAGTTATAAATCAATTGTTTATTTATTGAGTAACCAGAATGGTAGATTCCTGCGAGAGAATAAGAAGACACGGTATCTTTTATATATTCAGAAATTCAAGACACGTTATTCAATTTCGTTGATTGCGAATGAAAATAACGATACTTCATATCCTTGAGCGAACAATCCTTATCTTATTCTGCCGTCAACAATTTAACAATCAACAGTATTGTGCAGTTAATACTGCATGGTCAAATAAGCGATCGACTAAACGTATCTAAAGCTTAAGTTCAAGTAGGCTTTTAAGAACTATGTTCGGCACAATTCTAAACAAGTGCGAATTAAATTTAACTATTTTAACCGAAATACAGAGACTTATCAGTAACACTTGGGGTATGTTCTTTAAAATAACGCAAGTGAAAACGCCAAAAAATTACTACTGTTAAAACAATAAATAACGTTGATGGATTGTCTGTCATAATAACATAAAGTATTTAAAAAAAAAAAATTAATTTGTTTAAAAGAGTTTTCTAAACTTTAAATTCTCTTTTACATTATTTATAGTGTGAAGCTCAACAGGTAAAACTAAAATTGGATGCTCACAAATCCAAGTTGCCAAAACTTCGACACTCATCCACCCCGCACGTCCTCGCAACTCCCTCATTATTTTGCTTTACACCAACTTTTCAAACTTAATTCCTACTAACTTGGAACTAAGCTCAAAGAAATACCATTACCGTGAAGCTTTTTCCCCAGCCTTTCAGTTCACTATAATGGACCGAATTCTGACCACACACTACAAGCCATTTCTTCACCAGCATTAACTTAATAAAAGCATATTCGCTTCTTATTTTTTAACTAATCGTAGAAAAAAAAGTCTTTCTATTTTATGTTACTGATGCTTTGAATTCAAAAATTATAAAACTGAGCTTCATGTAATAGCACAGCCAATCTATGGACAAAGTGAGTCTAATTTAAAGTTGATTACGCTCTTATCCTGCCAGTTTGTTTAGCTGCTTATCAATTTTTATATTTTACGTATTTTGGTAAACTGATCTTTTATTTATTCTAATGCTTAAATTAGTTATTTTAAATTGTTTGAAAACTTTGAATTCCTAAATCTGTAGGTATAGTTTCTATTCTAAATTTACATTCGCCGCTCGCACCTTTGTGGATAAAGCAATGCCTATTTTTTCAGGCCAGCTTTACGTCCATCTACCAAATTAGGTGTCGTGGGCGGAAGCGATTAGCAAACATACTTTACTGTAAATTTCTTTCACTAACCGTTAAATAAAAACCAAGGTCTAAACCGGGAATTGAACCCAGTACCACAACACATATTAGCTTTGAAGGACCCGCCTCTAACCGCTCGGCTACCTTGGCGGCTGGCTAATACAAAACACATCACCGCGTCACTCACAGTGTGTGATGGTCTATCACTCTAATAGAAGCAGCCCGAACATTTCTAATATTTTAATTTGGAATAAGATTGTTCAAAATTAATATTACAAAATAATAATAACAATAAAATAATGAGTTATCTTATTTTTCATGTGATAGCCGTCTCTTCTTCTTTGAATTTGAATTTCTAACAAACGTGTAATTTTTATTTAATTTTATTTAGCCGTCTATTTTCCGAGAAATTCTCCATTCCATATACAGGGTGACCAGAGTTATATGCTCCACCCACTTTTTTTTAAAGGCGGGAAATTTCGAAAAAATAAAAAACACGTATTTAATCATTTTTAGTCTAGTTTATTTTTAGTGATTGACCCATTTTTTTAAACCCCTGAATCTCGAGATACAGCATCCATCTTTGTTTTTTCAAATGGAACGTTATATTTTTTTGTGCATATTTTTAAAGTATTTGAGGTCCTAAAAAAAACAAAAAAACATTTTTTGAAATCGGTTAGGTTTTTCAAAAGTTATGGCAATTTAAAATATGAAAAACAAATTTCAGTTTATTGTCAAAATTACGTTATTTTTATTAAAGAATCTGTTCAAACTGGGCACAATCAACGGATAGGCAAGCCAAAACTCTGGACTCCAACGCTCTGTTTGTAGCAGCAGTTATGGTGGCAAAGTCCAAGATCTAGGCAGGCTAGAGTTATTCGACGTTTCTGATCATCGACTGAAGCCATTAAGAATTAAGGTTACTGTACACTTTATTTTTTAGATATCCCCACAAAAAATAGTCCATTGGGTTTAAGTTCAGAGATCGAGGTGGCCATTGCATGGGATAATGAGTCCCTAGGCACTTTTCATGGAAATTTCTGTCCAGGTAACCTCGAACAACTCTCGCATTATGTGCCGGGCAACCATCTTGTTGAAAATACATATCTAGCCGACGTTGTAGAGGAACATCTTCAAGCAGAACTGGCAAAATGTCTCTTAAAAAAAGTTAGATACCTTGCACCAGTTAAGTTCTCTCTGTAGAAGTATGGGCCGATTACTTGATTTCCTAAAACTCCACACCAAACTTTTGTAGAAAAAACAACCTGAACGTCGAATAATTCTAGCCTGCCTAGATCTTGGACTTTGCCACCATAACTGCTGCTACAAACAGAGCGTGGGAGTCCAGAGTTTTGGCTTGCCTATCCGTTGATTGTGCCCAGTTTGAACAGATTCTTTAATAAAAATAACGTAATTTTGACAATAAACTGAAATTTGTTTTTCATATTTTAAATTACCATAACTTTTGAAAAACCTAACCGATTTCAAAAATTTTTGTTTTGTTTTTTTTAGGAGCTCAAATACTATAAAAATATGCGACAAAAAATATAACGTTCCATTCAAAAAACAAAAGTTGGATACTGTATCTCGAGATACAGGGGTTTAAAAAAATGGGTCAATCACTGAAAATAAACTAGACTAAAAATTATTAAATACGTGTTTTTTATTTTTTCGAAATTTCCCGCCATTAAAAAAAAAAGTGGGTGGAGCACATAACTCTGGTCACCCTGTATATTGGAACACCCCAATAATAATAATAGTTTGTTTATTACGAGCAGATGCTAACACAAATCCAAAGGAAAAACCCAGGAATAATAACTCAATACATGGACATTATGACCGAAACTTAGGTCCGTCTCATGATTCGTTTTGTAATTTTCATTTCTTATTTTGCAAACGATCGAATTTTTCAATAATTCATTTTTAGTCTAAAAAAATTAAGAGAAGTCAGATGCATCATAGTACAAATAATATAGGTAATTATTCGTTTATATATATTCAAAAATTATTTATAGTTAGGATGATTGAATGAAAGGGCCTAATACATCGTATGGAATTCAAACCTCATAGATTGACTGAATAGAAGGTTTCTTTTGGCAATGTGATATAAAACAGTCTAGATACCCACCATCATAAAAGATCATTTGCTTTTATTTTTTGAAATTTATCGCATTCAGCGGGTAAAGTGATAAGGTTGGAGAACGTTTTAATCATTCTACAACTAGTAAAATAACGTAACAATGATTCTGTACTAAAATTCTAAGTTGAGTGGTGTACAAAAAGATATTGATAAAGTGAAGGTAGAATTGCTTTCCAATTTGCTTGCAGTCTGGATTCATGAGTTGGGATAACAATTCTTTTATTGTAGTAAAAGTTATTTGGAAAAAGGATTAAATATGGAAGATAGTGGAGTAGAGCTGGAGTAAGGAGGTACGTGTACAGAAAAGGAACTGAATTTGGCAGATGTTGGTTTAATTTTTCACCGCCTCCAACTGCCTCCACCTCGCAGAGTAGCACACAAATGTTCTTCAGCTGCTATCAGCGAGCTTATCCTTCTACTTCTTCGTTTACTTCTTTCTCCTCTCTTCTACGTGTGTGAAGGTTTGTCTGGGTAATCTCCCTTTTCATCTCTCTGCCTCTGACATGGTCTAACTGCGTAGATCCCAGACTGAATCAATTGCACATTAGTGTTCTCCCTGTTCCTATTTGTAAGTGGTGTGGCGGGAGTGGAATGGTTGAATACACATAGCGATTCCTCTCGTCTTTCTTAGAAAATGGAACCATCTTGGTATTATCAACATGCCGAGAATAGAACTACAATAAGCAGGAGGTTGACAGTTCTCGGTGAGAGAGAGGGAGACAAGTGAAAAGAGAAGTTGAAAGGAAAATGAAGGTAGAATAAAGTAGAGAAGGGTATGTGAGGAATATTGGAGCGGTTGGAGATAAGTTATTCAACGTAATCAATAATTGAGGGGGATTTCTTTTAAAAGGAAGCTACCTACTTTAATGTTTTAAATTTTAAGGGAGATCATGTCTCTGGGTACACATGCATGTATATACTACATGTGCATATGCGCGTGTGCTGTATTTGTACAATTTCCTTATCTCTCATCTCTTTCGCTTGTTGTACACTATATCCAGCTGCAAAATAAATTAACAAGTGAAAAAGAAGGGAAATTCAATTACTATGGAAACGTTCCCTTGACATTTAAAACTTTTTAGACCATAAAAATTAACAAATTGAACATTAAGTGTGGACATTTTTTAGTTATTCTTAAGAGCCACATCAGAATCTTTCATTAAAAAACAAAGGACTTATCTACACCATTATACTCAAACCTGTCTGGACATGCGGAATGGGATTTTAGGGCTCAGCCAAAGCTTCCTATGTCAACAGAATTAAAAAAAACTAATCAAATCACTTTAGTCCATTAATTCGTTTCTTATACAACCTTGCATGGAGATCAAGTTGTGTCCGAAGTGCAAGAACTCGTTCTTCAGTAGTTTACATTCTAACCCTCTAGAGACACCACTCGCTGTATACCAGGAACTCCATGAAGGACCGGTAGGACGATGAAGCGCCGGTGGTCATCGCCATACTTATGTTCTGTGAATAAGCATGAGCCAGTACACAGTGACTGCAGTGCTTCTTATTCTTTTTTTTGGGGGGGGGGGGAGTTCACCGTTGGGTGAATTCACCCCTTATGCAACTCATTTATTGATAAGCATCATAAATTAGCTTCTTTGTTGCAGAAATGTTACAGAAAATTGCACTTATGAAAATAAACAGTTTTAATTTAAAGGCATTAATTAGTGGTTTGATTTATGTAATTGATTATAGTTGTGTTTGGAATTAATACTCCAGACCATTCATTTTATTATGCATCTATTTAATTTAACTAATGTTAGTAGCAAACGAAAATATAGCGAGATCTGCGCAGTGTTTAATCAGAATCGATGGTAAAATTAGCTGGGTAGGATGCGTTAGGCTTACAAAGGAAGACAGCCACTTTCCATCCGCAATGAGACCAGTGCAGTGTTTGCGTTGCGCAGAACACAATGCAGCCAGCCAGCCATGCAAGCAAAGAGATAGGAAAGCACTCATTTGGATTGAACAATACTCGTAAGCGCAATTCTAGTTACGGAAATAGAACAGATAATGCCATGCAGAGCAGTTATTAGATCAACCTCAGTTCCCTTCTGTTTGCAATGGTATATTCCACCATACAAACATGCATGATCGATATTGTATGTATTAATACGTATAGAATCAACATCTATTTCGTTAATTAGAATGCGAATACTATGATGTTTGCTATTTAGGTTTTACTTTATAAACAAAATTCTTTCACCACATCAAATACCCAACAAACCAGCCACATCCTCAGGGAGCTTACCTCCATACCAGTTTTCCATCGAATCCATAAGAATGATAGAGCTATGAGTTACGTATCCCCTACTCACCATTCTAGGGGTCTTTAAAGGTAATAGATGTTTGCAGCGGAATCTTTAATGGGTGATAATATGCTCATTAAAGGGAGATAGCAGATACTGGCCCTTTATCTACCTGATCCTTCACCTTTTCTTCGCGTCTTGCTTCCTTTATCTATATTAATTAATCCTAGTAAATTTATCTCTGTATTTACTAACACTAACATTCCAGAATCCTTACACCGTTGTGTAAGTCGTTACCTATCTATCCATTTTCCTTTGTATTAGATCTGATAAAATTCCGCTATCAAAGATTACAGACTCCACATGCTGCCATCGCAATTTTCTGGTAAAATCAACTTTTAAGCCTAACTTTACCCAATATCCCATTCACACAACTAAAGTGCCAGTGTATGGCAATCATTTGCACTGATCCAACGCCATGATGAAAGTGGCATTACCGGTATCTCCTTCGCATGTTGCTCAGGTTTTACTGTAGTACCACCGCATCGGCTATTTGTAAATTTTATAGTCATATACGTACAGGGTGATCCATTTAAAACGCACCAATTGCTAATAACTTGATAGGAAAGCGGAATTCCGAAAAAACCCACGAAGTAAACTATATGGTTTTTTTGGTCTAGTTTTCAAATTTTTTACCCCCGATGCTGTATCTTTGCTGTACCCCCGTATGCAAGACTTCTTAACCTATGATTAGGGTAAGAATATCTTGCCAGGGTGTTGGTCTATTGATCAAGAGCGTGGCTTTGTAAGTGGGAGGTTCCCAGTTTGAATCCCACGTATGACTACATTTTATTTAAAAAAGTGTTATGATCTATTACGTATTGTGAATGACTGCACCAGCGGGATTCATAGGTCAAGAAGTCTTGCATACGGGGTACATTAAAATTATGGGATGGTTGCTTTTATTTGATGATTAAACAAATTTATCCTGATTCTCCCTCAACCATTACTTTACACTACATTCATTAAAATCTTCAATTATTATTATTTTTGTTCTTTGCATCAAAAATAACATTTTTTGAAAACAGAAGACCTCCCAAAACGTGTATTTCTGGTGGAAAATTAATATCGAAAACCGTTCACGAATAGATAAAATTGTAACTTTGATCATTGCTTTTGTCTAGTATTAGGAATATCGAAACGGGGTTAACGTCCTTTTTCACAGTTTTTTATGTAATGTTCATAATCATTGTCAAAACCAGTGGCCCTTTTGAAACCTTAACCAGGTTTTGGCCGCAACTCCGCCAAAAATAAAGATACAGCAACGGGAGAGAAAAATTTGAAAATTAGACTAAAAAAAAACATATAGTTTACTTCGTTGATTTTTTCGGAATTCCGCTTTCCTATAAAGTTATTAGCAATTGGTGCGTTTTAAATGGATCACCCTGTATATGTCGCGCTCTTATTTCATCATTATTAAATCAAACTGATCCAAAATAAGAAAGATAACGTGACGCCATGATTTCTAACAAAAACTATGTAATACAAGACAGTGGCGGGTAAATATTAAATCATACACTAGTTATTGCCCTTGTCGTTACGATCTATTTCATGTTTTTTCTAATTAATCTTTATTAGTCTTTGCCGTGGATTTTTTATTGCTTTTTAAAACTAAAGTTAGTTATCCATAAAACATTTAGATTGGTAATTTTTCTCTTATCATTGTGGAATTTTCTGGAAATTAAGAAAAGAAATTAAAGAACTGAACGACTGGATTGTTGCACCAACGTAGTCTAACGTTTTGCTTACTATTTCCTCTGGACTAGAAGAGGCAACCAATGTTTGTAACGCAGGATTTAAGAGACTTTCCTGCCCACAGTCAGTGCAAAGAACCATACTATTGTGCAGAAGTGTTATTTACTCAGCTTATAAATTCAATTTAAGAGAGCACGGGGACTCGGTCTCGAGTTATTTACTGTTTAACTTCACATGATTGTCCAGTCTTATAGTAGCTCTATAATATCCCAGAAGTCTTTAGAAAGTTACCTTTACTTACCAAAAGTATTGCTTACTGTGGCTTATTTTCCATTTTACACTCTGGTATCAAATGAAGTCGGAGAGAACGAGGTGCTGGTAAAGTAGGAACGTCAGTTGAAATTCCAAATTCAAAACACAAAATTCATTTATAATTAAAAATGCTTGTGTAACTCGAAAATAAAATAGTTAAATAATAATATTTATTTTATAGTATAATTTGTTGAACTTTCCCTCTATTATTAAAGATTTACCGTGGGCCTGAATATGGAATTATTGATTATACAACTTATGTATCACAGTGAAGGCACTGTCCAATGTTGTTACTTAGCCCATCCCTCCTGCTCCATTTCTTCATGAATAAATTAATAATGATAATGCACAAAATGTTGGAAAACTTGTTTCCTAACTTTTCCCATTAGTATAGAATTAAGTTTCAGTTATTACATTGTAAGAGCTACTTAAGGATCAGAATGGAAGTAAACTTACAACATTGTAAGAATATAAGTGCTTGGAGAGCATACATTTTCTAAAAAGTACAACATGAACATTTTAGAGAAAAAACTTTAATTTAAATAAATCGAAATCAAAAAGGCGCAATATCTATAATATAATTTTTAATATGTCTGATGCTGACTTATGGATGAATCACTTTTGATGATAAACTTTTTACTGATTTATTAACTCAGGCAAACTCAAAATATCTAATAGAAAGGTTTTTGTAAAAATTTTATACACCAGATTTCGGGATAGTTAAATGGAGGTTTCCATCTTGGAAATACGCAACAAAACAAGGTGCTAAATCGGCAGGCGAAATACTTTGGGTCCTTTTTTAAATGATGAGTCGGAATCGGAGGATATATCCAAATGACAATCCCGGTGGAAGAAGAAGTATATCCGGAAAAAAAAAATATCCTAGCCTTTAGCTACTAGAGGAAATACTTCATGTTCCTTGATCTGCCTCCAGAATTGTTTAAGCAAAAAGGATGAAATGTCGAGAGAATTGTGGGAAACGATTTGAAAGTTCGGATGAACGGGACTGTGCCTGACAAATGAGTGAAGGCCGACGAGTATCCTAAAAAGGGAGACCAGATTGTCAGTGATGGCTACCTATCTCAATAGTTCACATAAATTTTATCCAATTACCACACTCTTGCCTCACTTAATACTGATGGGAATCAAGAAGAATAAATCCACCACTGATCAGATGTATTGCACCCTGTATGACCTAGAAAAGCTTAGGGAGGGAATTAGACTTGAAGATACAACATTTATTTGTTGTCGTCATCTGCACCTATGTCAGCATTAAACGCGAAGTACTTTTTGAAGCGCAGCTAGAGATGGCTATACACCTAAACTAGGGCGATTGGTTAGAATAGTAATGATGGGGAATCGTGATATGAAAGTGGTGGACTCTCGACGAAATTTTATTTAAATGAGCCAATTAGTTTGTTACTAGCCTCTTAGGCTCCATTATTTAGATTTAAAACTTATATTAAAAATTATAAAAACTAACGGTAGCCGAGTGGTTGGAGGCGAGACCTGCGAAGCTAATGTGTATTGTGGTACTGGGTTCGATTCCCGGTCTCAGGCCAGGGATTTTATTTAATAGTTAATAAAAGAAATTTATAGTAAAGTATGTTTGCTAGTCGCCTCCGTCCACGACACCTAATTGGTAGTTGGACGTCAAGCCCCGCCTGAAAAATAATCAATTTGTCGTCCACTTGCGTCCGGTGCTGAGTTAGTTTACTATAGATGTGTGGTGCTCTTAGTTTTTTGAGGATTTCATTTGAAACATATTGAAAATGGAAGCGGAAAAGTTAAGTTGAGTTAGTGTAAGCTTAGTAAAAAGGTAGACTAAATCTCCTATAAGACCAACATACCCTTACCCAACTTCTTACGTGAAGATCAAATTGTAGACGGAATTAGATTGGGATAAATTTCAACATGTTTGGAGCAAGCTCAGGTTATATTATAAATTTTTTTTTTTCAATTTAAGGCGCCTCTATCCTGGGTCAAGTGACGCGCGAAGTTTTTTTACAGTGTCGACTTCTGTACTGTGTTCTCTCTGTTACAGACAAAATTGTACAACACGGACGGTGATCTGCATGTACAAAGTTCCTTGCAGCTAGATTTGAACCCGGAATCTCCTCATGGAAGTGCAGTGTTCTTACCACTGAGCTAGCCTCTTTCCTTCTGTACTATTTATTGGCAATGCGAAGTAAAATAGAATGAAATGAAGACAAGGACATCATATTATTAGTCTTTTTTATAGTAAAAAGGAAGTAATTCCGTGAAGTTGTATTAATGGAAGATGTTCACAGGATAGAATTGTCAGTACAAATGGACTTTAGCGGTATCCACAGTAGTTTTAGTTCACAAGTTAAATGGCATCGTTGACTTGCTATCAAGCCCTTCACATATATGTGCGGTTTTACACAAGTGTGAGTTCGTAGTGTACATCTAGTGTGGAAGGTGTACTGTGCCAGAAGATCTTAAAGTTGTAAACCTCGACTACCGAAAGAACCTTATTGTACCTTAGGGAGGTATACTAGAAGCACGTCTAACTTCAGTCCTCTACTTTAAGGCTGTATCGTGCGGTTTTAAAAGACTAAGGGCACAAGGTAAGATTAAACTTGCGTACCTTTATCTCTTTTAGTTTTTGTAATTAAAGACTCTCTGCTAAAATGGTACCTTCAGCTACCTACATCCTATCAAAAAATATCTGGTGAGAACCCTGATTTGACTTCCTTATTGCCATTGCCTGGTACTAATTGCCAATCTATGAATTTTTGAAAAGTATTTATTTCTCACTAGTCACTACCATTTGTGTAACGTGACCTAAGGAAATCTAACTTCGTTCTCACGAAGCCCAAAAATGAGTTTTCTAGATCAACTATTCATATAAAATAAACTCTCACCTACATTTGAGTTCACTTAAAACACAAAGTTTTAAAAAGTCGTAGAGGATTTTTGAAAAATTTCAGGAAAGTGGAAAAATCTTTTTGTAAAATTCTGATTGTGGAATTCTCTTGAAAACTCGAGATTTTAGCTTCTCATTTATCCCGGATTATCCAACACATATGACACAAGCGGTGGACATACTGAAATGGTGATTTATAGGGAAACAAACCAGCTCTTCTCTCATTAAGAAATCTACTCCATCGAATTTTCTTAATCAAAATTATTACTACCATAAATGCGAGTATACTAAGTTTTAGAAAATAATTTCAATTATTTTAGAAAAAAACTCAAAATAATGAAAAATGTAGCTGATTTTATTTATTAGTCGTAGCAAGTATTTTATTCTTTCACTGACCGGTTTCGTAAATTCATCCATCTTTCAGAGGTACATTAATCTGTTTATTGCAGAGAATTTGACTTGAATAATGCTGAACTGATTAATCTACTTCTTATGAATCTGGAACTGATCAGGGTGGATAAACTGGCGAATTTGTTGACTAGTTCGATGCTGAACATTAACATACTTGTTTGATCTTTCATGAATATATTTTTTATGTATTTTTTAAATAAATTAATATTATTTATTATATTTAATCTCCTTAACAAAAACTTACCAGTATAAAAAGTTAAGTATTTTTGACGATCAACCCTTATACAACCCTTAATAAACTTGCGTGGTACGACGGATAAAGATCAGCGACATTGCCCAGTACTATGGACCTAACCACATTAAAGAGATGCTCCTGTTCAGAGATTATGATGGCTAACTTACGAGGGTCGTTTGAAAAGTCCGTGCAAAAATAAAAACTACTTAATTTTTTGGGGTAAACCTTTTTTATTTTTCAACATAGTCTCCTTTTAGGCTTATACACTTCGTCCAACGCTGCTCTAGTTTGTTGATCCCTTCCGAATAATAGGATTTGTCCAAGTCTGAAAAATAGCCATTCGTTTCTGCAATCACCTCCTCCTTTGAATAAAATCTTTTTCCCGCCAGCCATTTCTTCATATTGGGGAACAAATAGTAGTCCGAGGGAGCCAAGTCTGGAGAATAGGGGGGATGTGAAACGAGTTGGAACCCTATTTCCATTAATTTTGCGACCACAACTGCAGAGGTGTGAGCTGGTGCGTTGTCGTGATGAAAAAGGACTTTTTGTGGGCCAATCGTGGGCGTTTTTCTTGCAGCTCGGTTTTCAAACGGTCCAATAACGATGAATAATATGCACCTGTAATAGTTTTACCCTTTTCCAGATAGTCGATGAGGATTATTCCTTGCGAATCCCAAAAGACAGTCGCCATAATCTTTCCGGCTGAAGGAACGGTCTTCGCCTTTTTTGGCGCAGATTCCCCCTTGGTAGTGTAGTGCTCAGGAGTGTAGTGATGTATCCATGTTTCATCCACAGTGACGAAACGACGCTTAAAGTCCTGCGGATTCTTCTGGAACAGCTGCAAACCGTCCTTGCAACACTTCACACGATTTCGTTTTTGGTCAAGCGTGAGCAATCGCGGCACCCATCTTGAGGATAGCTTTGTCATGTCCAAATGTTGATGCAAAATATTATGTACCCGTTCATTCGAGATGCCCACAGCACTAGCAATCTCACGCACCTTCACTCTTCTGTCATCCATCACCATATCATGGATTTTATCAATGATTTCTGGAGTAGTAACCTCAACAGGGCGTCCAGAACGTTCAGCGTCACTTGTGCCCATATGGCCACTCTGAAAATTTTGAAACCACTTATAAACTGTTCTAATCGAAGGTGCAGAGTCACCATAATGTTTATCAAGCTTCTCTTTAGTCTCCTGAGGCGTTTTGCCTTTCATAAAGTAGTGTTTAATCAACACACGAAATTCTTTTTCGTCCATTTTTTGAAAATCACTCGACTTCCTCGATTCAAACGAATGCCAAACACAAAGAAATAGACCGATCTGGCTGAAACTTGGTGTGTGTTCTTCCAAGAGATGCTACTAACTAAACATAACCTCGATACGCACCAGTAGTGCTATCTCTCTGACTTTGCACGGACTTTTCAAACGACCCTCCTAAAGTTGGATTTCCTGGAAGGGGTATGAGATTTTTCAGTTTCAACTTTCTGCGTTTCTTGTTTTTGAGATATTTTGTTCGTACGATTTCTTATCTAAAACTTTGGCATTCTAAATTACATTTAATTCTCATTAACATGTACTTTTAATGCTGCTTATTACAATGAAATGCCCTTTAGAGTGAACCTATATCCGTTCTCATAATGCCCTAAAAAGAATTTATTGCAAACAATTAGATCATTTTATAGAAATCACTTTTTGGGCCCACAGCACCTCAGAATGGAAATTTCTGGTACAAATTGGTAAATAAGAAAATCAATTTGATTACAATACTTCTTCTTACGAATAAAAGAGAAAGTTAATAAAATCATTAAATAAATAGAAAGTGACCAAGATTATAATTTTGCCAGACAAAATTGGTCCTTTTTGTGTGCATGTGTGTGATTTGTATAGAACGCAACTCATATCCCAAAATGGCAGATAGTTATAATTTGACATTTCCCCATGAGCCAAAAACGGCTTCTTCTATTTTCTCTGAACTTGTACCATTTGTTGGTAAGTTCTTTAACAAGTAGTTGCTGAAGAAAAGTCTAGTTAAAATCACTCATTAAAGTGCCTGAAATTATTAAAAAAAGTTAAATAAAGCAACAGTGTCCTCAATTTCTGTCGCTATTAAAATATAACGTTACTCTTTGCTTACTTACTTCTATTTAAATAATATTCTTAAATTATTATTTCTAAGAGTTGTGTATTTTAATTATATAATGTCTTATAATGTCTGAGGTCATTGGCGCCCGGAGCTTGGGCCGTGAGCTGTAAGAAGCTTCCAGGATTCGAACCTGGGATCCAATACTCGTTCCACTCAGCTTATTGTAAACTGTACATTTTATCTAATCATTTAACAATACATTATGATTTAATATACAATATAAATTAGTTTCGTAGGTATGTTCAGCCTGAACACGTATTAAAAACGGTTATTTTATCTGTTTGAAAAATATTTTTAATTTCTTTACTAGAAGTTGAAGTAACAAATCAGCGCCTTTGCTTTACTGAACCGGGGTTACAAGATAGTAATGCATGTTGCATATCTACACATCAAGGGGCTTAAAGCAGTGAGTCTACCAAGTTGAACCATAACGAATAGAAATTGTAGCGCTAGTATCGTTCAAATTTGATTTCTGTAAAGTGTTTACTGAGTGAAGAAACACAGTCATTGTAACTTAGTAGTCATATATTGAGCTGCAACCCTGAGGTGGCCGAAATCATCAGCAGGGTTTCTATTTAAGTAAAAATAAAACTTTTTGACCCTATGAGCAATTCCTGTACAGACTGATTTTGTTTTGTTTTATTTTATGTTTTAATTATTATTATCATTATTTTCTTTTTGGACGTTTAGTTCTCTTCTTGAATCTGCACACTTCTTATAGAGGTAATAAGTCAATTTAGAGGCTGAATCACAGAGAATCCTTTCTTGCACATTGACTGTCACTTCGAGCAGGTTTTTAATGTATTCAGAAAATGAATATCGCATTTTCTACTTTAAAAAGAAAAACTTTACGAAGGATAGCTTCTTACTTACTCTAAGATGTCAATTTTCATATCTGTTTTTATCATAAAGACGGAGGCGATTTCGACTGTAAAAATTACCATTTAATATTTTTTTTTTTTTAAATTCTACCAACGGCAGTGTTAATCCGCAAGGTACGAGGGTCGTTTGAAAAGTCCGTGCAAAAATAAAAACTACTTAATTTTTTGGGGTAAACCTTTTTTATTTTTCAACATAGTCTCCTTTTAGGCTTATACACTTCGTCCAACGCTGCTCTAGTTTGTTGATCCCTTCCGAATAATAGGATTTGTCCAAGTCTGAAAAATAGCCATTCGTTTCTGCAATCACCTCCTCGTTTGAATAAAATCTTTTTCCCGCCAGCCATTTCTTCATATTGGGGAACAAATAGTAGTCCGAGGGAGCCAAGTCTGGAGAATAGAGGGGATGTGAAACGAGTTGGAACCCTATTTCCATTAATTTTGCGACCACAACTGCTGAGGTGTGAGCTGGTGCGTTGTCGTGATGGAAAAGGACTTTTTTGTGGGCCAATCGTGGGCGTTTTTCTTGCAGCTCGGTTTTCAAACGGTCCAATAACGATGAATAATATGCACCTGTAATAGTTTTACCCTTTTCCAGATAGTCGATGAGGATTATTCCTTGCGAATCCCAAAAGACAGTCGCCATAATCTTTCCGGCTGAAGGAACGGTCTTCGCCTTTTTTGGCGCAGATTCCCCCTTGGTAACCCATTGTTTAGATTGTTCTTTGGTCTCAGGAGTGTAGTGATGTATCCATGTTTCATCCACAGTGACGAAACGACGCTTAAAGTCATGCGGATTCTTCTGGAACAGCTGCAAACCGTCCTTGCAACACTTCACACGATTTCGTTTTTGGTCAAGCGTGAGCAATCGCGGCACCCATCTTGCGGATAGCTTTGTCATGTCCAAATGTTGATGCAAAATATTATGTACCCGTTCATTCCAGATGCCCACAGCACTAGCAATCTCACGCACCTTCACTCTTCTGTCATCCATCACCATATCATGGATTTTATCAATGATTTCTGGAGTAGTAACCTCAACAGGGCATCCAGAACGTTCAGCGCCCATATGGCCACTCCGAAAATTTTGAAACCACTTATCAGCTGTTCTAATCGAAGGTGCAGAGTCACCATAATGTTTATCAAGCTTCTCTTTAGTCTCCTGAGGCGTTTTGCCTTTCATAAAGTAGTGTTTAATCAACACACGAAATTCTTTTTCGTCCATTTTTTGAAAATCACTCGACTTCCTCGATTCAAACGAATGCCAAACACAAAGAAATAGACCGATCTGGCTGAAACTTGGTGTGTGTTCTTCCAAGAGATGCTACTAACTAAACATAACCTCGATACGCGCCAGTGGTGCTATCTCTCTGACTTTGCACGGACTTTTCAAACGACCCTCGTATTTATTACCAAGAATACTAATATAAGTCACAGCATACTTAAACCTATTAGTTGTTATACATTACAAGGGAAGAAATTTCTTGAATATCATTCTGGTATTTCTTGAATACCAGAATAGGGAAGGTACTGGAAAACGAACTAAAAGACAAATTAAAATCTCCAGTTTATTAAAAAATACAAATACAAAGTGTAAATATCAGGGAAAAAAGGCTAGCACACTAGTAGAAGGATATAAACTCAAACATAAATTATTGCTGTTGAGGTTGAGCAGAATTCGGGTCCAGTGCGTAAGGACAGCCGAGGAACTGGTCAGCAATTCGTCCGCCTTCGCGCAAACCGCTCAAGAATGCACCGTGCACCGTTGCTGGATAATTGCGAATTGTATGCTCGCCTGAAATTGTATCAAAACACACAAATCACATATTAGATTGATTACCCTATTTATATTAAGAAATAAGCAGAAGTATAAAATGCGATGAATTAAGTTAATAATCAATTTGAATGAGGTTCAAAATTATAATTTATGGTCTACTAGTGTAACATAATGCTAGCACAGGCTATTTCTCTCTCTCGTTGTAGAACAGACACTGTGAGGTTTCAGGGATGAAAAAATCTAAGGGTGCTTGCTGCCCTAACTCAAACTCGGTAAACCACTTTGCCAAAAAAAAAATACTGCAGTTAAACAAAAATAAATAAAAAGTTTAATTATTACTTTTATTTGTGAACAATACAAACCAAAAAGCTGATGTAATGATGCCTACACCACCTTCTTCTCTAACTGCAATTTCAAAAATTTTGCAAAAAAAACATTCCTCTAACTTCAAATATTTGTTTGCTAAATTAAATGTTACTGTTATAGTAAATTAAAAAAAATAATAAAATCACACGGGAAAAGCGAGTAATGTCCATTCGTTCGAAATCCTGAATTAGTTTTCCTGTCAAAAGGTTTAGAATAAAAGTTTGTCTCTTTCATGTATTTATTATACAATAACAGTCTTCAAAGAACAAGTATGGAGTCGTTTACAAAAAATCTTAGAAAAGTGAAATGCAATTAAAGCAGCACACTTGGCTACAAATTAATTCTTATTAATTTCTTGATCGAATCAGAACCGTTCAATAAACTGAAATGGTTGTTTAGACTATCATCAACCTCTCAGAAGTAGCCTAAAAATTAATAAGTTGAATTTGGCTGTGATTAGATTCCAACTATTTGTACTTACACCGCCGATTTTACCACTTATTTATACTTTACTTTTATGTGTACAATAAATCAGCTGGAAATTATCAAAATTTGTATTTTTATATTATTCTCTGAATATTAAAAAAAAACCATTATTTTTAGATAATATAAAAATGGAAGATTTTTTGATTCGCTGTGTTTTTGTTTTGATAAAAATGAATAAAGCATATATATTTTCTTAACATTAGAGTTTAAATGAATCGAACAAAGCGGAATAAAGTAAATATGGAGGGAAAACAAAACATGTGTGCTATAAATGTAAAGGAAGTTGAGAAGGTTTGTCTAGCATTGAAAGGCAGCCAGCACATGTGTGATGTCCCACGATGGTGGTAGCTGTAGCAAAGAAAGAGGACAACGTCAAATAGAATCATTGTTTTTAGAAGGCGCGTCTGCTCACAGCCGGCTGAGCTCCACCACTGTATCAGCAGTCGGCCGGCTTTAGAACTTCCTCCTTGTATTCTCTTTCCTAACCTTCTTATCATCCTCCCGGCTATTATATTAAATTTTTCTACTTTTTTAGTTTTGTTTTCTACAAATACTTTTCCATCGCAGTGTGTGGTGTGCCGATGTCACGTGGTCTGTACCCAGGGCCATCAAAAATACCCAAGTGGCGCCACTTTAGGTCGTCGTGTAAATATAGTGGCTGCTTCTTCTATAGAACTAACACAATTCTTTATTCTTCAACTTCTTTTCTTCTTGTTTACCTTGTAACTTCTTTGTTCTCAATGTTTGCACACGAAGAGAAATGAGAAAATAACATTCCTTTAACTTTGCTCCTTTGCTCCACACTTACTCCTCCAGGAGAGTTTCGCTTCATCAATGCTAATTTTAAAGATAGATTGCAATATATCGAGTATTTACAATTTATCTAAGCACATCCAGCTTTCAACATTTTTTTCGTTCAAAAGTTCAGCTGCGTTAATGTCACTTTCAACTATTATTTTCACAAACAAGAGTATTGTGGAAACCAAACTTTAAGGCATATTCTATTCAATGTTGGTTACCATTGTATAATCTATTTTTAAAATTAAAAAATAAAATAAAATGTTTTCTTTTTTTTTATTTATTAAGATATCTACAATACATACAAATATATACAATAAATAAATCAGGAAGTACAAGATTAATTAGTACGTGAAGAGCAGGAGGAGAGAAACTACCCAGTGGTAGCACTCTCTACAGGATATAAGTTTTCAGACCTCAAGGAAGTCGCGGGGCCACTGGCGATTCAGTCTGCGAGGTGGATTGTTAGGAGGATAGTCAGAGGAGGCGAGAGACAGTACAAGAGGATTGGAGCAAGTGGAGAGAGCAGTATGGAATTTTTGTTATTTAATCTTGGCGAGTTGATGTACGAAGGGGATGTTGAGGTCGTTGTGAAGAGTAAGGTTAGTCACCGTAGAAAGGAGCGTCAGCTATCTGTCGGAGTAGTTTTGATTGAAACGTTTGTACTATCCGTATGTTTGTAGGTTTGGCTGAACTCCACAGCTGCAGTCTGTAAGTCCACATAGGTTTGAGGATGGTACTGTATATTAAGCATTTGAGTTCAATGGGTAATTTGGAGCGTCGTTCAAGAAGTCTGTAAAGCAGTTTAACACGTTTCGTCCTTGCTTATCTAGGATTTCTATTATAGTAAAAATGTTTCCAAAAATTTCTATAAATAATTTGCGGATTTCCAAAGTAAGGAGTAAAGAATACAGAGTTGGGAACACAATGAAATAACTAATTTAATGACTAGACTTAATTAAAAAAACGATCTACAAATATAAAAATATAGAACTGGATAGACATTTACAGCACCCCGACAAACAGGTATGGGGACAAAGCACAGTTGGAAATTAGACTGCTCTTGGTGGCACTAACGCAGCAGTATACACAAAAATTCTTAATTCTTAAGATTCAGCGTTAATGCCAAAAAACTAAACTTTATTTTGCAGCCTATTTTGTTTTTTCAGCAGACCCTGAGTAAGGGGTGATGTATGCAGTCTGAAAGAACTAATGAAATTTGTGAATGGTGAAATTTGTTCCCTTTAAAAATGAAAATTTGATAACGAAAAACAAAAAAAAGAGAACATATTTAGTGTATTAACTGAAAAACAAAAGAAATTACTAACAATGTTGCTGGTAAAAGAAAAGTTTTTGACATTAATGTTGCAGTTTCAGGAGATAATGAAAAGGGAGTACTGTAAACTCAGCACTGTTTCGAAGAGAACAAGGGACAAATACGAAACGTAAAAAAAAACAACAAAAGAAATTTGAAGTAGCAGAAGTAATGAAAGAGAAATGATACAAAAAAAGGAGGGTGTTTTTTATGATGGAGAACGATTTGAAGTGAAGTAGTTGAGGAGTAAAGTGATAGTCAAGAAGTACAATACTGGCTGTGTACATAGGGGTTGAAGAGGAGGTCTTGCAAACTCATTTTGACATTCAGTACTGGTAGCAGGATGTGATCGAGGAAGCAGAGGCTGGTAAGAGGGAAATGTTGATATCAGTGGAACTTTGGAAAATGGGCGGGAAGGGCATATAATCAATAAGTCCTTATTTCTTGTCGATTGTGAGTGATGTGGTCAAATAAAGAAAGGAATGAAGGAGGATATTTGGGGATGTGTTGTCGTGCAAGTGTAATAATGGAAAACAAAAAAAAGGGAAGAACAAATACAAGAAAAGGGAGGTTCACAACGTACATAGTATAGACAAAGATGGAAACAGAAATGAGAAGAAACTGATGAAATAGGATGAAGGCGATGAGACCAAGTGGTAACGATTGGGTAGTATTGTCAAAGGATAGTAGAGAGAAATAGTGAACAAGCATGTGTGTAAGACGCTGATGTCCATGTATCCAAGTGTTCGTAGCTGAAGAATTCATGAGAGGGTAAGAATGTGTAGTAAGAGAAGTCTGTGTTGTAACGAATGGGGCGTTAGGAGTTGCAAAGAGAGTTGCACACTCTACAGGAGGGTGGTGATCAAAGCCGGAGACGATCTTGGAATACAGATACGCTGAGATACAGAGGGAAAGCAGTGTCGAGAAGTATCTGCTGAGAGGGAATAACCCGGACCACCTTCTTCAGGCTTCCTCTTGCTTATATCTTTAGTTAGACACTAATGGAGCCTAGCGGCTACCAATTCACGTCACTCTTCTTCTAACCTTCTCTGTAAACTACAAGTGTAGCCTCTTTTGTCTCTCAAGATTTGTCTTATACAATTTAGTTAGACAGCCAACAATTATATTCACAATCTTTCTTGTATCGCAATGCGTACCTAGATATTCTCTTTCTCGTTTAGAGTTCAAATTCGCTGCAGTTGTTGTTTGCAAAGTATGACATTGTTTTGGAAGCATACAATTTCGGGATGCAGTAGCTGGCCCAGTTCTTACACGTGAGATTTATGTACAAAATTAAGTATAAAAACTTGGTACCGAACTGCTGTATATATATAAAATACAAAAACAAAACCAAAATCCACCAATGTCAAAAATCTCAAACTTGTTAGGAAAAAATTAAACTCTTATTCAATTTAAAAAAAATATTTATAAAAAGCATTATTTCACTTTTGTTAAATTACGTAAATTTATTAGTTATTTTTTTGAACAACGGATTTCGTTTTCAATAATTGTTCTCCATCTGGTTTTTAATGCTTGCCTGGTTCATTACAAGATATCCTTCCAAACATTTTTATCAAAGGATTTATACATCATTTCTTGTACTAAGATGCTTGATGTGTTTGGGTACAGCTACAATGCGAATCGTTTATATAAAGAGATAGGATAATCAACTAAGGACTTAATGAAATAGAATTTAAAAACAGTTTTAATAACTTTACAAATATAGAACCTAGAACTAGATAAAAAATAAAGGCTAGACCAGTGGTTCCCAAACTTTTTTGACCCATGGACCCCTTTTTATAGTCAAAACTTGCCCATGGACCCCCAAGTGAAAAAGCTACATAAATGCATAGTCCAAAAATTACAAATTTAAAAAAACATTTTGTTGAAGAAGTATTTATTGAAATTATAACTTTTGTTTAAAATAAAATTAAAAAAATTAATAATTTTGATGAACGTGATGAGATGCTATGAGTGAATTTATATCCGGCTCAATGTTTGTGAGTATCTACCGCAAATCCCCACGAGTAATCTTTGGTTCAGGTCTGCATGAAGAAACTGTTGACATTGAGCAAGCAAATCTTCATCTCTATTTTGCAATTTCGAAAGATCTGGAAACTGAGAACGATCTCCTCTTCCCAAGTTTTGTTTTCACAGAAAACGTTTTGCAACAAACACAAATATTACGCTTTCAGTTTTGATTAAATTTAATTGGTCACCTTGTTAGTTTATAATTTCCATAATAATAAAAATGGATCACAGTTCTATTATTTTATATTGAACCTTGCGCGGACCCCTTGATGTTGTTCAGGGACCCCCAAATCAATTTTAATTTTCCACTGACCCCCTGAATGATACCGGGGACCCCTGGGGGTCCGTAGGGACCACTTTGGGAACCACTGGGCTAGACAATCTGGCAACGTGGTTACCGTGATTACTCGCAAAACAAAATTTATTTGATTTTATTTAATTTTCGCAATTTATGTTTGCAAGGTGGTTGGATTAATCACTTTGTCTTTTAGCCTCAATACTTGTCTGCCGCGCAAATTCACCAAATGGCTTTCAACATCTGAATTTCTGATTTGAATTCACAGATTTTCGTATGATTCTGCTGCCATTACTAAAATATGATGTCTATTATGTTTTCAACTTTCAACGGTATCATACCAAAACAAGTATAGTTGCAATATTTCAGCGCTTCCCTTACAAATCATTGTGAATATTTAAATAAACTCTCTAATACACACAGGCCATCTAGATCTTGGATAAAAATAAATAAATAAACTTGAACAGGTTATATATGGAAATTCAATAAGAGTAATGGATTTTTATACTCAATCGTTGTTCACTTCTCAGATTCCTCTACTGATAAGAAGTTCTTGTTGTGTGCCATAGAGGGGAAGGAAGTAAGTCTGAGAGGAGATTCTATCTATTTGAGAAGATGAATTCGCAAAGCAAGAATAAGACTTTGAATCCAAATAAAGGAAAGAATAAAAATAAGCTCTTAAAAAAAGGAGAAAAACTAATGCACTCGAACAGCTCCTTCAGAAATACAGAAAGTTGTTACTTCTGTCTTAATGGAATATGGAAATTTAAAATCAACATCACTTTAATCGAAGCTTTGTTGTCTGTTTATTTTTACTTATCCATATAGTCGCTTTATATTGTTTATTTTACTGTCCGACCAATCCTCTTAGCAAAAACCGCGATCTTATTACAAACTGACACCGGTAGAGCGCGGTGAGCCCTTTGGTAATTTTGTGAAAATATTTGCTGGTTATACTAGACTTTGATCTGGTTAGATCGACTCCTTTGCAGCACTTAGATGGCTAGAATAAAATATTGAACTTTAGTCCTAACCTCAAGTTGGTTTTTACATGTTTTTAGATGAAACATTCTTTTTTAAAGAACCAATTTCTTTTAAAATACTTAATTTTTTTAGAAATCCGTGGCCGTCAGCAAACTGCGTGGCACAAACAATTCAGGTAAAATGGCAAGAGAGAGAAACACTATTTTATAACAGTTTTAATTTGTTTGCAAATGTTAAAAAAGGATAGTAGAATGCATCAGCTCGACATGACATCGATCAGTCTGTAAAATCATCACAGTTTCGGTATCCAGGATGATTTATTATGGATTAGCCTATAAAGTTTTCAAGATGGTGTAGTCCCCTGATGATGTTGGTGCCGCGATGACATTTTGTTTGGAGTTCCTCCAATCAATCGTGTTTCAATAAGTAGCCTCCATGATGTTTCCCATAGATCAGAGTAATTTCGAATAAATTAGTCGATTAATTGATGGATTTGTCTAGCCTACTAAAACCGTAAAGTGTAGTTGTACTAGACTGATTAACTCGCTCGTAAATAACACAAATAATTATATTTATATGATAAATTTTATAATAAAATGTAAATAAATGGATATTTCATGCAACAACTCCACAAACAGTGTCATATTCGAGGAAAAAAACTGTTAAACTTCATCTAAAAACTTGTAAAAACAAATTTGACATTAGGCTACATTTTAAATCAACATCACTTTAATCGAAGCTTTGTTGTCTGTTTATTTTTACTTATCCATATAGTCGCTTTATATTGTTCCTGAGGTTAATTTCGAAAAACGTTTATACGCTTGTCTCATACTTTTTTCACATTAGAAATACCCCTAAAACTTCCATTAAGTTGGGTTCTGATATGTAGGAGCTGCTGCTGTGTGAATTTATATTATTATTAATTTTTCGATCATTTTTGTCTATTTATACGAAAGTGTAAAATTATTTACGACGTAGAATAACTAGTACAAATTTGAACAAAATTGGAAGGAAACTAACCATTGGTGTACCCTATATAATATAGAGTTAGACCATCATTTTATAACAAAATATAAAATTAGTACTTAAAATAACAAAGTGGACCGAAGACACACCAACCTTAGATACAACAATGCAAAAAATATTATTACTATCAATAGCATTAGCCCTGAAGATGATCTAGTCCCTTAGATCGAAAGCATGGCAAAATAAAAAAATCATAACTGTAATTGGCAATATTTTTTCTTCCTTCCAATCGTAGCCACATTAACACTGGCAAACAATGGCAATATGAAAGCGATCATTCCAAATAGATATAATATATCTCAGCTACTTAAAATACGAGGGTCGTTTGAAAAGTCCGTGCAAAGTCAGAGAGATAGCACCACTGGCGCGTATCGAGGTTATGTTTAGTTAGTAGCATCTCTTGGAAGAACACACACCAAGTTTCAGCCAGATCGGTCTATTTCTTTGTGTTTGGCATTCGTTTGAATCGAGGAAATCAAGTATTTTCAAAAAATGGACGAAAAAGAATTTCGTGTGTTGATTAAACACTACTTTATGAAAGGCAAAACGCCTCAGGAGACTAAAGAGAAGCTTGATAAACATTATGGTGACTCTGCACCTTCGATTAGAACAGTTTATAAGTGGTTTCAAAATTTTCGGAGTGGCCATATGGGCGCTGAACGTTCTGGACGCCCTGTTGAGGTTACTACTCCAGAAATCATTGATAAAATCCATGATATGGTGATGGATGACAGAAGAGTGAAGGTGCGTGAGATTGCTAGTGCTGTGGGCATCTCGAATGAACGGGTACATAATATTTTGCATCAACATTTGTACATGACAAAGCTATCCGCAAGATGGGTGCCGCGATTGCTCACGCTTGACCAAAAACGAAATCGTGTGAAGTGTTGCAAGGACGGTTTGCAGCTGTTCCAGAAGAATCCGCAGGACTTTAAGCGTCGTTTCGTCACTGTGGATGAAACATGGATACATCACTACACTCCTGAGACCAAAGAACAATCTAAACAATGGGTTACCAAGGGGGAATCTGCGCCAAAAAAGGCGAAGACCGTTCCTTCGGCCGGAAAGATTATGGCGACTGTCTTTTGGGATTCGCAAGGAATAATCCTCATCGACTATCTGGAAAAGGGTAAAACTATTACAGGTGCATATTATTCATCGTTATTGGACCGTTTGAAAACCGAGCTGCAAGAAAAACGCCCACGATTGGCCCACAAAAAAGTCCTTTTCCATCACGACAACGCACCAGCTCACACCTCAGCAGTTGTGGTCGCAAAATTAATGGAAATAGGGTTCCAACTCGTTTCACATCCCCTCTATTCTCCAGACTTGGCTCCCTCGGACTACTATTTGTTCCCCAATATGAAGAAATGGCTGGCGGGAAAATGATTTTATTCAAAGGAGGAGGTGATTGCAGAAACGAATGGCTATTTTTCAGACTTGGACAAATCCTATTATTCGGAAGGGATCAACAAACTAGAGCAGCGTTGGACGAAGTGTATAAGCCTAAAAGGAGACTATGTTGAAAAATAAAAAAGGTTTACCCCAAAAAATTAAGTAGTTTTTATTTTTGCACGGACTTTTCAAACGACCCTCGTAAAAGAGAGAAAAAATATAATTAAACTTAATGAATCAGGAATAAAGTGAGTTTTAAATATTAGAACACAAAATTCATCCAAGTTTTTTAGATTGATTATTAAAATGAATGAATTAAAAAACCATTTCAAATTTTCGAAGAAATAAATAAGCTGTAATGAACTCAACAAATAAATATAAAATATCAATTTGGTAACTTAATTTTAAACGTGATTTCAGTTAGTAAGCGAATGGACTCTAGGCGTTTCTGGAATTCTATTAGTAATTTATAATGCGTTACTTGAATTTGTAAAATTTTAATTGACTTACCAGCGAAAAAAAGTCTTGGCAGAACAGGAGGATTGTCTTGTGGGGACGGTGTTTGCGGGTGTACCGGAGCTGCGAGGACATCATAGTCTGACCCGGATGCACCAACAGCCACAAAAGAATATGATCCTCGAGACCATTGATCCACTCTCCAGCGCGTAACCACAGTCTCTTTAGGCTAAATATTATTTCATCAAAAAATAAATTTTCTATTTTTCAAAATAATAATAAAAGGTTGTTTTATAATATGAACTACTTTTTTAACTACCTGAGGAACATTGTTGTTGCCAAATATTCCTTTTAAGACGGCTAGACACCGACCAACAATCACATCATCGCTAACATTCTCCATTATAGCCGCAGCTTCACCGGCCACTAGAGCTAACAATACTGGCGCTTTGTAGATGTTCCAAAACAGAAAGAGTTCACCTGGAAATTGGTAATGAATCTGGTCAGTCCATGCGGAAAGGTCAGACTTCCTATCTCTAATTTTGTCAGTTGTTTTTAATACGGAAAATGAGTCATTTGAACTTCGGTAATTTGTTGATAAACCAGGAAATAAACTATTAATTTACAGAACTGCCAACTAAGATTTATCTATAACTTTTAATAAAAAAAAAAGTCTGAAATAATTTTTGCTTTCATTATTTTATTTTATGGATTTTCTAATTTATGGATGAACAGATATGGATATAGAACAGAGATAGAACGAGTACAATTTTATGTGCGCCAAATAAACTAATTTGATTTGCTTTGGTTTTTAAGGTTTACAATGTTCCATAGATTTTAAATAATTTCACAGTGAATTTGATATGATTACCTTTAGCTTAGAAAGATAGTTGCATCTTTTAATTTGTTTCCGTTTTATTGAATTGCAATTTGAACGTAACTTGTAACTAACTATTGCACTATTGTTTTGTAAGCAGGCTGGTCAAAACTATTGATACAATGACATGGCAAACTGTAATTTCAGCATGATTTGTTCTATGTGCAATAATTGTTTTTGAAATTATTAATTTTTTTCTATCACTTTTTTTTTTTTGGTGAACAGAAAACCAGTCTTATTTTTTACTTAATTTTAATGATATGAATATTTTGAAATTAGTTGACTGCTACTTCATAATTCTCTAAACAATTTAAAGAATCTAACAATGGCTTTCAAGTTAAAATTTAAATTTGCATCAAAAGAAAGCTTAGTTATTGCTACAATTTTTTGTTTACCTGAAGGGAGGAAATTGCATTCTGAATTTTTTGTTTTTTGAACAGCTGATGAGAAAATAATGAGATATTTGGGATGGGAGCTATGGACACTGCAGCAAATAGCTTGTCTTGGTCAAATATTACAATCTGGATTTTGTTCTTTCAATTGAAAAATCAGGTTTTAAATGAATTTATGGATATAAGAAAATTTGAAGTAAAACGATTGCTGTTTTTAAATAGTAAAAGGTACTTGATCTATTGCATTGATAAAAAGACAATTTCATTCTATCCGGAAGAGAGCAACTAAATATGAACCAGAATTAAAACAATTTAAATGATCAAACATACCAGTGTAATTGAGTTGAATTTCTTTTTCCTATTTATTGAATTTCTATTTAATGGCAAACTAATTGCTAGTGAGATATTCCCAAAAAGACTTGCAGATTAATAATTGCCTTGTAGAAGATAGCGATTAGTTACTGTCAAATCTGTCATTATTCATTGTATTTCATAAATCAAATGCTTTAAATTTGTTCTTGTATTGACGGCATAAATGGAGACAAAAAATATCATACAGATATTAAATTATTATTCGACTAATTTGCGTTCTCTTAATTTTTATTTTTATTTTTGAGATTTGATTAACTGGTTTTTAATTATGTTTAATTATTATATATTTAGTTTTCCTTTTGTTCACACCATATTGAATTTTAAACGTGATATGAAGAACTTCAGCTTTTTTTTTCTTGCTGGTCAGCAAAATTTCCAATAACTGTTTTTTAAAAGTCTGCAAAATGATATTCTCTAACTTTTATATTTAAGTTTAATAAAGTATAAACTGTACTATTAATTTAAATAAATGAAACATGTGAACTAGCACACTCTAGTGAAAGAATACTTTTTAACTTTATGAAAGAATCTTAACTAATAAAAAAAAAAAACGGGGTAACATCATGTCCAAACTGAGTTTAAAAAGGAAACTAAAAACCAATTTGCATTATTAAATAATTTGTTTTACTATTTATAGAAAAATATTTAAAAATAGAACCAAAAATCAATTTTGGAAACCAGTAAATGCTTGGTTAAAGTAATATTATTGAATTCAGGCGAGCTTCAAGTCCAACTACCGATTAGGTGTCGTGGACGAAGGCGGACAGTAAACATGTTTTTTCTACAAATTTCACATATTAGCAATAAAAAGGAACGCCTCTAACCTTCAAGCTACCACCGAGGCGACTATGGTAGGAATTTGAATTACTGAGTTTCATATACAAAAGGGAACTTTGTTCTAATTTGGTTTGAAGTTGTTTTTAGCTATTTTTTCATGCGTTCATAATTACGGGTTCGGTTTTTTACAGAAGTTTTTACTGAGATGCAGTAGGTCAGTTTAGATGAACTATGAGAGATTACCAGCTGAATTTATAATCGATAAAAGGTGTGTTATAGTAGATTTACAAAATGTACAGCAACTATTGTAAAGTAGCCTTTATGTTTATTTTGGAAATTTCTTTTAAAATGGATTCCCTCTGGTGCGCCAATTAATTTTTGTAATTTTATATAATATGACTTTTGATTTATTTTCTTGAATATCGGAGTTTGTATTTAGTGTATCAGTACTTTGTGGTTGTAACAGACATGGCATTTTTTTTTTTTTTGTAGTTACTACTCAATTTTATGATTAACCAATTCCAGTAAGTTAAGATTTTGAAAATAAATAAGAATTCCTTCCTTTATTTTTTTTATTTTTTTCTATTTTAATAAATTATTATTTTTCTTAATGATTATGTTATTGCAAACTGTTGATATGAGGGAATAGATACCAAAAAAATGTAGAAACAATAATTAACTAAATTTTAGCGAAATTGGGGAAAAAAATAGAATTAAGGAAATAGATGCACATTCGCACAAAACGCTCTCTGAAAAATGCATTCACACTTCCAATATTCAGTCAGAAATTTGCGAGGCTTTGAGTCTTATTAAAGGGTAAATAAAATACACTGAAAGTACTAACAGAACTGAATAGTTTAAATATGTAATTTGGGTTTGAGCTCAAGGTTTTATTTATTATTTGTGAATAAATTGTTTTAAAGCTAAGTATGAAGAACTGAGAGGTATTAAAATTTGAATTTATCAGCAACATAAATTTTCAACAAAAAAATCTGGAGAATTAAAAGAAAATTGTAACAGGCAGGAAAATTGCATGAGGGAGATGTAATTTAATCATGTAGCATTGTGAATAAATAAACAATAAAGCCAGTAAGACGTTTGATTAAAAACAATTAATTAATTAGACTAAGTTTTGATTTAAAATTTATCAAATTGCCTGAACTACTTTAGAAATTGGTCTTAAAAGCAGTGGTACCAAAAAAAAATATTTGAAATTAAATGGATTATAATCTGGAAAGAAATCTGAATGGAATTTCAACTGAGAGAAATTGAAAATTGGTAAAAAACTGTGATCTGATTCGATAGCCAGAAAAAAAGAAATCGCAAAAGAGAGGAAAAGCAGAGAAAATACTGAACTGAACGGAATTTAAACATAAAAGATTATTTGAGTGAACTTTTAAATTATCGTAAAGCAAAAATATTAGTGAACTAGAACAATTTATGAGAAAAATAAATCTAAAAAAAGTATGATGCAAATATTATTTCTGAATACTGATCTGAAGAATGGCCGAAGAAGATTAAAAGCAAAAAAACTGAATTATTCCTGAAGTCTAAAAGAAATGCCATGGATTTGGTTATCCTGTTATTGTAATTTATTTTCTGGAATGTTGAAACATGGAATTTGTCTAGTTAATATGGAATACTGTTTAGTTCTATTGTTCGATTGTTCTTTGATAAATGCTAGTGGATGAAATTATCACTGCAGTTTTCTAATAGATATTGTGAACGTAATTTTATGATAAGTTTGACTTAAGGATTGATCTTTTAAGTTAGTGCTTTTTTAGCAATGAATTTTCTCATTGTTTGAAATTGAAACAAATTATCTGGGGTAAGTTTTTTTCTAAAATAATGAAATAGTCGAAAAAGCAATTAATAAAATAACATTAAATGTTCTGAATAATTTTGGATAGGCAAAATTTATTAGTTATAAATATAATACTTGTGGCAGAAAATCAAATTTGACTGGAAACTTTGATATAAGTTAAATTTTATAGCAGGGGTGTGGAGAGTTGATTTTGAATGTTAAAAATTTGATAATTTATTGCATTTTATTGCTCGGTTTATGTTGGTTTATTGCTGCAAGTAAAGTAAATAAAGAAATGACTAAAAGAAAATAAATCTAATAAAATGGATTTTGGTCGGAGTAAATTCGTTTTGGAATTGCGGAATGAACAACTAAAATCAATGCAGGCCTGAGGAAAATATGTCAATTTTAGTGGAAGCAAATGAAATGTAATGTTTAGAACCAACAATCTGAGAATATTTTGGTCTAAAAAAGTAATTTTTACTTAGATAACTGATTTATTTATGAACCATTATTTTATTATTGTTTTGTGTAAAATATAAAAATGCATGAGCAATGATTAACACTGGGAAATTTTAAATGAGAACATTTTTCTTTTCTCTAGTTTAGGTAAGCAAAATTCAAACAAATAGTCCAAAATAAATAAAAACTCCAACCCAACTGTAATTCTTAAAAGTAATAAAAACTATTGTCAAAAATGGTTATTGAAAAATAAAGAAAATCAAGAGCAAGAAGGCTGACCTCTACTGGCAGTTGTTGATCCAACATGTCCAAATAAGTTTGAAGCTGGATCCCAAAACTGTTTGTCAAAACATAAAACTACTTTGTTCAAGTTGCCAAAACCAAGGCGTTGAATCGCTGAAATTTTCCAATCAGGTAATGGAGGCATAAATTGTACCACGTTTGGTACAGGCTGATTGGCGCTTGAGGCTGACTGTTTGAGAACGCCCAGCGGCAATGTGCACAGTACAACGTCACCTATCATAAAATAAAAATATAATAATCATTATTTACTGTAATGAGAATTTATAGAAGACATAAAATTATGATGAACTATTAAATGCATTTGTAGACGGAGGGGCATGAATTCATTAAGCTTTATTATTTTAAATTAGTAAGTCCAAATTAAGTAACTCTCATTTAATAATTAAAATTCTTACTCATCTAATTGCTAGATTTACTACACGATAATGGCGGTGGATTAGGCTATATCCGGGGCAAATCTATAGTAAAGTTAATATTATAATAAACTGACCTGTATAAGTAACCAATGAGCCGTTGTTTCTGCCTTTAGCGGCCACCACTTCCACGCCTTTGTTGTCATAACGAATCTGTTTTACGGCAGTATTTAACTTGATGTTCAATCCTTCAGAGAGAGCCAATGGTACGCAGGAGTATCCATTACGAACTGTAACAAACATTTATTGTTATACGTCAGTACGTTCATTTGATTGATATTTTTTATTTTTTAATTTAAGACGCACAAACATTTGAAGACATTGGTATTCGAACTTTGTTTCAGTGTTCTCCCGGTTTATACTCAAAGCCCACTGTCCGTTAAGGGTGATAAAAGCTGTAAGAGGCTCATGTGAAGGGAAAATATAAGGGCCCACCCCTGGACTCCACTTTGAGTTCCTCGCAAGGAGAGCAATGTTCTTACCACTGAGATAATCAAAGACTTTAAACATGATTTAATATCCGCTCAAACAAAATTAATTTGGAGTTGAGAAACAGTAATTTATCTAATATAAGAAACCTTTGTAAATATGAGTAAATAATAAAATATACATAGAGTTGCTAATGGGTTACATTTCATTCCACAATCAGAGCGCAAACCATTTTTCATGAGCGGATTGGAATTATTAACAAAGTAGATATTGCGGAATTCAACTCATTTGCAATTAATGGCATAATTAGCTAGATTAGATTACAGCGCATAGGATACAGCCTGCACTAGTAGTGACATTAAGGGCAGAGCAAATATATGCATACATTAACTGAAAACAAATACATTACTTATTATTAGTGACAGCCAGTAGGTAATACATAAATTGGCATGCACTTTCTAATGGCATAAATCACATTTCTATCAGCAGAAATTGTAGAAATGGTAGCAATGGTAGAAGTCATTACAGGATTAAAGTAAATAAAGGTGAGACATGCTTGCCTGGGTGGCCATCTATTATAATAAGGAAATGGATGATTTTTAGAAGCAATATTAGCAGACAGAGTATACAGTAAGAGCAATAAAGGTAACTTCTTTAAAACACTAATACAAAATGCAAGAATTTCCAAAGAGATCATGGCTTCGGGCTCCTGTTCTAACAAAAACGTAGACCAGTCTACACAGTGAGAGTTAATCGCGTAGTTTGAGGATGTCACGCAGCCAGGAGACCTTCATCTATTTGTGGAAATTGTAATGAAGACGAAGATTTCAAACATATGGGCATGTTTGTTTCAGGCAAGAAAAGAGATTATTGCCGATTTACCAATATTAATTAGGATTATTTACCATAACTTGTAAGATTCCTTTTGGAAAGAGAATACTGTATCCTCCACCAACAGTTCGCAGATTCCTAATAGCACTGACCAATGAATATAAGGTTGGTTTAAGGCTAACTTTTATAATAATAAGAAAAAAGGTTTATAAAGTTAAGTTTTGTCAATTTTTCAAGCAAGAAATAAGTCCAAATAACAAACAGGAGTGGTGACTGAGGTGGATAGAGAACATTACAAAGTCCAAGACCATTTATATAATGTATAGATATAATATTAAAATATATATTATAATATTAAATATAATATATATACATATATATATAAATACAACATACAATATATATTAAAAGAACAGAATCGACCCTTTCGACGACTTAAACAACCGAAAACTTTTGACAACTTCAACTGCTTAAAACTTCCGCCAGCTTAAAAGACTCTTAGAAGATGGACCTCTCTCTCTCTTGATAGCGAAAGATTAATTTAATATTAATAATAATGTTTGTTCGTCCATGAAAATATACGATTATTAAAAAATGGAAATAAAAGAAAAACATTCTTTGCACTGGATTTTTCCAAAGATTAATTTATACATAGTTTTCAAAAACCCAGCTGGGTGTAGAGGGACTGAGTTTGTTCAATCAAACGCTCCCATAACTAATGAATTAAATTTTAAAAATCTAAAATACATTGATTCAAGTAAACGAATATTTTCAATTCAGCGAAATATTTACCATTTTAGTTGAATAACTGTTTGCACTAGAATTGAAGCAAACACTATGGATAACATTTACGATGTTTTCAATTATTTTTGTAGTATAGAGGAGTTTAAGGATTTTGCGGAAAAAATACTTTGAATCAGAGAGCTGCATAGTAAATATTTTTCGGTAAAAATCTGGCTCTCTAATTGAAACAGTTCTGCTGCAAATAGAATTAGAATTGGTGTTACCAAACACAAAACAGTTTGATTCTACAAGAAATATTCTTTATTCATATGCATACCACGAAAATTATTGTTTAGACTTTATTAGAGCTATATTCAAAATATATTGTTTAATTGAATAAAAGGAACATTCAAATTTGTTCTGGTCTCAATAGAATGTTTTATTGGCAATAACAATACATTGAAATGTTTGTAGAGGACAAATGTTTAATGGTCATAAAACTAAACATTATATTCAATTGGATAGAAATGTTTAAATTATTTTAAACAAAATGGATTCCAGAAGTAGCAGAAATCTGGTCTGTACATTCACTCGATTTTCTCTAACCACCGTTTATGCAGTTAAATTTTTTGTTTTTATTGTTTTTAAGGCGCATCAACATCTGAGGTTGTAGGAGCCCGGAGCTTTTTTCAGTGTACTGTCGACCTCCGTGTTCTCTCAAATTCTTTCATTACCGGACAGTATCCTGGATAAAGACAATTTAAGGACCAGCTGAATTTGAACTCAGGATCACCGTGTTAGAATCCAGGATACGGTAACCACTGATTTAACACCTTCCCTTAAAACGTAGTTAACTATCAACATGGTTCACGTTCCGGCCAGGCGATACTCATCAAGTCACTTTTTAATATTATACAGGTGGCATGACTGTTCAATGAATAGTAATGGTAGTTCAAAGGAAAGCCTAACTATACCATTTCCCCGGAAGTGACCAATTGAATTTTTCTAGAAAAATGTTTCGAATAAAAGTTTTAGGCTTACGTATTATATTAGCAGAATAAGTTTGAAGAATATCGCAGTAGCTAATTTTTTTTTTTTAATTTATTTATTTATTTATTTTGCTACAGTAATAGTTTACAAAGAAAAGAGTTGAGGGTAAGGAAATGGCGCAAATACTCGGGCACGCACATATGTGCACTTACATGCACGTACGCGCTACGCGAACATGCATGTGCGCCAAGAGGCGTGAGTGGAATGAACGACGACCATCCAGTGATAGAAGCCGTTAGTTCGCCATGTTTGCAAGCTTACACAGCAAACATCCTAGGAGATCGGCATTGTGTTGCGATGGTCGCATGGCCACTGCCGCTTTAGTCTGCGCTTTAGATTTGAAGGAAGTGTTGTTGTAGATATGTTGTGGATCAAAGGGTTGTAATGACTGTCTAGATTTGAGTGGAGTTTTGGTTGCGAGACCTGCAAAGCTAAGATGTATTGTGGTTCGATTCCCGGTCTTAGGCCTTGGATTTTATTTAATGGTTAATAAAAGAAATTTACTGTAAAGTATGTTTGCTAGTGGCCTTCGTCCATGACACCTAATTGGTAGTTGAACGTTAAGCCCCACCTGAAAAAATAGGCGATTACCTTACTTTACTTTGTGTGGAGTTTTTGTGTATCGAGATTGGGCTGTTTCAGAGACGAGAGGAATATTTAGATCAGAATGTATTGTGTGATTGGAGACGTAGAAGGGAGCGTTAACTATTGTTCTTAGAATTTTGGACTGTAAGGTTTGAAGTCGGTTGATGTTCGATTTTTTGGCACTACCGTACCGCAGTATTCCGTACGTCCATATTGGGGCAAGTAGGGCGGTATATAGTTTTCTTTTGTTCTTCAGGGTCAGTTTTGGAACGTTTGTCGAGTAGTCTTTTCAACATTTTATACCTCAGACTGAGGTTGATTCGTTTGAGTCTCATGTTGGGGTTCCAAGTTAGTCGTTTGTTGAGGTAGTCCGAGACACCGTACTTGGTATAGAAGTGTTGTTCAGGAGGAGTCAATTTGAAAACTAAAAAAAACCTAAAGGTATACTTCCTGTAGACTGATTCTGACCTAAATCTGGTTGCATCCTCTGTTTGCACCTAAACTTAATATCAAATTTAAATTTTCTGCTTTAAATATTTCAGATTTTTTCACCCCTTAGTTTCTGTTGCGCCTCACACATAAAGACGAAGATGGAGAGAAGCCAATTTATAAAAAAAACAAACAATTTTTTCGGATTACGGAGACATTAAAACGGAAATGTTCGGAGAAAACTTAAATAACAAATAATCTACAGGTTTACGGTACCCTCTCTTACCAGAGGGAACAGAAGTAAGTCATAAATAAAAAATAAACAAAAAAGACAAGCAGAATTTAATATTTCTTTTAACTAATCAGTCTTTATTAATTTATGAAATGAAGATATGTGAATTTCAAAACCTAGTATTATTTTAGTGCAGATGAAAAAATAAAAAAGAATTAATAAAAAAAGGTGTGCAAAGCAGTTTAATACACAAGGAGGCTACATCTAAATACTGTAGGTGGCCGGGTGGTATTAGTTGGCTAGTTTATGGGTGGTTATAACTAATGTGCACTCTAGGACCAACTTTAATTATTTTGACCATTTTAATTATTTGATATAAACTACCTCTCCCATAGGGGGGGCCTCTCATCTCCCTCTTACACATACACGAACACATAATATGAGTGAGTTGTGTTTGAGAGACAGTGTGTGTGTGTGTGTGTGAGTAAGTTAATTGTTTCTGTATTTATTATTATGACTGCAAAGGTAAATGAAAATAAAGCTAACTAAAGAAGGTTTGTCTTAAATGGGGTAACAAATAGAATTAATGAACATTAACGCGCGATAAATTATATTCATTTTTAATTCCTTTTATTTTCGAAGCTTTTTTTAAATTTATTCACTTTTATCTCTTTGAGGCAGACGATTTTAAATAAAATAAAAGCCCTAATTGCACAGAATTTCTTTTATTATTTTCTGAATGAAAAACTTTAATAACATATTAAGCTGTGTGCATGAATAACTTCAACTTTTCGAGGTGGGTTAAAATATATCCCACCATGCAGCAAAAGCTAAGCAAAAGGTGGGACAGTTTTTAACCCACCTAGCCGCAGAGTTACATATATCTACAATAGACAAAGCTTGCCTACTTAGCGACAATGTGATACCTAGGACTCTGGCAAACGATTATCATTGAATACCTACCACGAGACTCAAAAAAAATTTCCACTTGGGCATCCTAGAAAGAGGATCCAAACCACATTAAACTATCTAGACTTGCGGACTCGAACTATGGGAATCAGTCTACCATTATAATATTAATCGCCAACAATCTTTAATGAATAAAATACTACTTTAGGTAACCAGTGTTCCTCTAACAGTACCGCTGATAATAACCATTCAGCTATGAACTCATCTCCTTTGCTACACAAAAAATTTGATTCTAATTTCTTTGGACATCCGAATCCTCTAAATTCATACTTTTCCTTTATACGCTTCAAACAATACGATTCAACACTGAAGGACTGCTAGCCACGAAAATTCCTAGCAATGGAGATAAAAACTCATCTCGTCACTCAAGATCGCACTATTAACGTCTAGCAGAAATACTACTTGTAGATGGTTGATCAATAGTTATTGAAGTATCCTAAGATTACTTAAAACAAAAACAAAAAATCACTTAACCTGGCATAATCCCTTAAAAAAATCCCTTGCAAAGTCTCCTATGAATAAAGAGCTAAAAACTAACCATCTTAACTGCAATTTGTTGCACCCCTGGAGCCAGTCTACAAGTAGACAGCCTTTGGCTCCAAGTTATGGAGAAATTAACTTCAAGCTTTAACCAACACGACTAAGAGAGCTTAAAATATAAATATCCATACATATTTAAATAAAAATAAAAAACATTTACAACAAAACGATGAAATGAAATCCAATAATCTTTAAAACAAATCAACTTATTCTCGGATTACGAACCGGAATCCAGACATCTTTACTTCCCGCAATAACTAATACAAGGGTTAACAAACCAATGATCCTCTTAAATTTAAACTTTAAAAAAAAAATACATTACAGCAAATCTCATTACTGTGATTTTCGCAAACAGGACAGAAATATTATTAACTGTACGAATGAAAGATTAACAATTACAACAACTTACAGAATAAATTAATAATTTTTGCTCAATCTAAACAATTAACGGAAAGTAATGAATTAAAATCTTACATTAATCCTTAAAATTATAAAAGAGAACAGTAAAGAGAAATTTAGAGCAAAAATAGTCAGAAAAAATATGAATACCCTTATAGTTTAACATTAAGCTGATTTACCCGTATTCCAGGATACGGGAACTTCGTATCTAGTAACGTCACTCTTCAAGAAAATTTTTTGACTCAAGACAAACGTGCAAGAATTCAGGAAGAGAGGTAATAAATGCAAGATTCTATCTGCAGGTTTGTTCAAAGGTTCAAGTTATAGTTAGAGACTAACCAAAAGACACCTGCAGTGAAAACATGAAATAAAAGTGCCACATTTGAATAATGAAGATTAAAGTAAAAACAAAACTCTTTTGTACGTAAGACAGATTGGGAAGATTGTTCGGGGAAGCTGCGGATTACTGTTTATTGTGGGGATTGTAAGTCCGTTGTAACACATCCCAGTTAAATGGAGGATGGACACATACAGATATACAATATATAATAACTACAGGAGATATGCTTTACGCATACTGTGGGCTTAGTTACTGCTGTATTATACTTATATATACCACACACACACACACATACGTATATACGTTATATATATATATATAAAGTGAGAGAGAGCGAAGTTATTGCTATCAGAATCATCCCTTCCTGATCGGAAAACTACAAGGTATCTCGCAAGGCCTTTTCCACATGGTACAACCCTTCTTCATAGCAAACGTTACAACCACAATTTAGGCTGTGCAGTAGCCAAGGACTAAGGGTTATAGATATATAGATAAAAGAGTGCGAGGTGGTGGGGGGGATTAGAGAAAGAGAGAGTTTAGTTACTTTCTATATAATATATAAATATATATTATATATATTGGTTGTTATTTATATAGAGGGAGCAATGTATTGTAAAAATAACTCGTCCTTAAAAAACCTGACATTCTTAGAATTTTCTTTTACTCCATTCAAGATCGATAACCAATAATATGTGAAGCAAAAGGCCAGAATTTCGTTTCTCTTACCAATAGTAGGAGAAGTACTGAGGTCGTCATAAATTTTCAAAATGGAATTTCACAAGACATATCCATTTTGAGATCCTCTGAGTCCGAAAAAGTGGAATTTTATGAAATGGAACTTGTTCAGAAATTATCTCCGTAATTCGAAAAAAGCGCAGCCAATTGAAACTTAATATTTCGATTGGAATCTTTTTCAAACTTTCAAAATTCCACGATCCAATTTTGATAAAATGTTGTCACTAAGTATATTTCTTCAATTGTTTTTAATTTCCTCTCACGATTTTCTTAAAGAATTTTTCATTTTTGTGCGCGTTCTGGTCAATAAATTTTATTTAGAATAATTTTGCCGAAATATTCGATAAAAACACTTCTCGAAGAGATGGTGGAGAACATGCAGGGTAAAGTGCTACTTCAGTAGAATATATGGTCCTTAATTCCTTTATTTTAAGGAGGATTATATGTGTTGCCTTTAACATCAAGTTCTAAGAAAATGCTTAGAAGCCAATGCAACATTTCAAAAGACGGATTTCCAAGTTTTTGTAAACATTTGCTCCAAAAAATTGCTTCTACCAATTTCTCTAAACTTCTTATTTATTTCATGAACATAAATCTAAAACTTTTCTTTAAAGAATTTTTTGCGGGAAGCTCTGGGGCGGAATGATGACCTCTTCCCTCCGGTGTCCTTAACTGTTCTTAAAGTTTTACAACTGTGTATCGTGAGTAAGAATTAAAAATGGTAGAAAATACCGAGTTTTTACCAAAAGTATGGGTTAGGAAGTGTGGTAAATGAAGAACATATGATTGCTCTCATTAGGCTAGTTTTTTTCTTTAATTTTTCAAAAATCCATTTTCGAAGTACTTTACTAATGAAATCTGGAAAGTGATTTTAATCGATTAATATTTCTCAATTTTATTATTGCTAGTTTAGATGGTACAAAAATTGTTTTTTTAAAATGATTTTGGGTTTTCGTTTAAACCGTTAACCTTGAGGGACCCAACCAGTAGTCTGAGGATTGGCAATGACAGACACATGTCACTGTGAGACATATCCGGATTCCTTACGCATCTTAGATTGCCGCCAATACACCGACTAACTGTAACACTGTAGACTTGAGGAACCCTGAATTGGCCACAAATTTTGATTTTTGCTTTGTTTGTTTGTTCGTATTTTTTAATGTGCAAATAATTTTGTGAAGTAAAGTACATTGCATATTTTTTCAGGCGTGGCTTAACGTCCAACTACTAACAATTAGGTGTCGAGGACGGGGCAGATGCTCATGCTTTACTATAAACAATTTTATTCTAACAAATAAAAAGTAGTCATACGCTGGATTTGAACTGGGGATCTCCCACTTACAAAACCACGCTCTTGACCACTAGACCGATACCCGCCCCTAAATAAAAAATGAGGAACGCTCCACGATTTTGCGCAGGAGCCATGCTAATCTTCTCTGTATAGTTCCAATTTTAGTAAATTTGCCACCGAAGTGAGTACAAATAATACAAGTGTAAAATTAATTATTCAGAAAAATGATAAATAAAATTTACCACAAACCTACAACTCTAGCAACAAAGAAGTATTTAAAGGAAACTTGAGGAAGATGATATTTTGTAGTTTTAGATGTGTCCGTGTTTGTTATAGTGGTTAGTCTGACAGTGTATATACATGAGGAGGCTACAGGTGGCAGGTAGTAGTGGCTAGCCAACAGAAGCAGCACCAGAACTATGTAGGTGGCAAGGCTATACATTACTATCAAAAGAACTTTTTCAATCTACCCTTTGTTTGTCTTCTGCCCGTTCCCTTGTCGTAGGCTTACAACAAGTGTGATAACGTTTCGAATCGATTACACTTCCTTCCGAACGATTTCTCTCTCAAACTGCTAATATTAAAAGAATAAATATATATTCCTCAAAGGACTCTGTTATCTATCTACATTTCAACAGTTAACACTTGCAATAAAACAGTATTCTGCGTGTCGTATCCTTAATTACTTAAGAAGTAGTTTAAAAATCAATAAATATGATAATCGCATCAATATAACGTAAGAAGAGATGCCATTGGAAAGAGAGCTATGTGTTAAAGAAATCGATTCTAATTAGAGAGTGAAAAAACTGTATTATTCGACCAAGTAATAATCTCGCAAGTTATTTGTTAAAGCAGTCGGTTGTTATCAACTGATGAAAGGGCAAAACACTATTGGAGAAGTTGCAAACTAAGAAAAAAGTCTGTGTTGAACACCGACGATGTTAACTGAGCCATATTCAAATTGAAAAGCCTTAAAGACGGAGCCTACTTTGCCATATATACGAAGTTTACAGAAAATATTAGAGGCCATTTTTTTCACGAAAATCTCAAAATAATGGAACTTTCATCGAGTTCTTCCGAACATAAATTCCAGATTTTCTTCAAAACGGCAATAAATTTAATCCTCCTTAAAACAGGCAGGCCTTAAATTGCTCAAAAATAGGACTTTCCAAGGAACCTTTTTTATAATAATTTTTTCTTAAACGAATTAACCAAGAAGCATCTATTACTTATGATTGATTCTCACTGTACGCTAGCCCTGATTATTATGACAATCGAAACGCGGGCAAGACGTAAATGTCAAAGATAAATAATATTAGTAAAATTTTGACGAGAAAATAGAGATTTAATATCTCCAGAAATTCAATTTTAATTAAAATTTAGAAATTATTAAAGATTAAATAAAAATGCAGTTCCAACCAATTAAGAATATATGTATATCTCTTTAACAAAAACTTACAGTTTAAAATGTTAAGTATAAGGGTTGATTAAACGCCAAAAGGTACACAAATCAGCTAGTACCCAACATTTCATTGATATTATTTTAAGTAATTTTACTACATTAATTTTCATTAATATTTTTTTGAATTTATTAGATGTTTCACAGACCCTTATGCTGGCCATTTTAATCTACAAAATATTTGTTCAAGTAGAACACCATTTAACTTAGAATGACTGTAATAAGATAAATAAGATATGCATATTTTTATGACAGCTAACATAATTATTCCAGTATTTTACTATAAGTAAAATTAGAGGGACTACATTAAATTACAATTGAGAAATGAATAATTATTGTTGAATAATTTACTTGATATTACCTACGCGTTATTTGTGCTCACAAATACTTCGGAAAGACGAATTCTAGACTGAAATATTGTTTTAAATCCGTGATTCAAATTTAAATAGTAGCCGACTCTGCCTTTGTCTTTTTTTACTTTAACGTGCATGTACATACATACGATATATGTGACTATTCAGAATAAAGAGCATAATAAAGATAAATCAGAAGAATAATTTGGAATAAAGCTAAAATAAAGTACCTATTTAATTACGAAAATATAATATACATTTTATCATAATTATAACAAAAAAATAAAATATTATGAATGAACGAAGGGAAGGGATTAGCTATGCGGTTAGCATATTGGATTCCCACGTGGAGGTTCCGGATTCGAATCCAGCTGCTGACCCTTAGATTTTCTCTTTCTAAGAGCTTCTTACAGCTCACTGTCCGGGTGATGGACAGAGTTGTCTGTAACGAGAGAACACTGTCCGGAGGCCGGCAGTGCACTGAAAAAAGCTCCGGGCGCCAATAACCTTGATGTTGACGCGACTTAAATCATAAAAGAAAAGAAAAAGAAAATGAATGAACTGGCCAGCATAAGGGTCTGTGAAACATCTAATAAATTCAAAAAAATATTAATGAAAATTAATGTAGTAAAATTACTTAAAATAATATCAATGAAATGTTGGGTACTAGCTGATTTGTGTACCTTTTGGCGTTTAATCAACCCTTATACTTAACATTTTAAACTGTAAGTTTTTGTTAAAGAGATTTTTGTACCTTTTGGATAGATTTTCTTTTTTGTATGTTTTGCAAAGTTACATATCTGCTTTTCAGATTTTATTAAAATTGGGAATAATAAATTTAATTTTATCATTATAACCTGAAAAGGTGTTAAGTCGGAGTTACTACCACTGGACAGATCTTTTTAAAGAATGATTATATTTGCGGTCCCCAAACCATCCTCAATAACAATTTTTTTGAGAAAGCGTTTTGAATAAAATAGGAAGGTAATTTGTACGTAAATAGCAAAATTAAACTGCGATTTCAGTACTTCCCTTTAAGAGGAGTAAGAAAAATAAACTGCGATTACAGTACTTCTCCCTAAAAGGCAAAGAGGCAAAGATTTTGAATCGAACTACAATTCATTGATGAAAATCGGTTCACTCATTGAAAATTTTAACGATTGCAATACTTCCTCTTAGTAGGTGTAAGAGCATGATGGCACTTCACAGCCACGTAGAGGAGCTTTAACCACTTCTTCTTACTAAATTTTATCAAAATCGGACTAACCGTTATAGAAATATTGGTAATAATAGTTTTAGAAAGGGCCTTACTTGGGTGGGGCAAACTCCCCTCCTTATGAGGCACAGCGTCGAGACTTTTAAAGTGCAAATCTGTACAAAATTTCGATTCGAATGACACTTTATTCATGAAAATCGGTTTACGTTTCGATAATTTGAAACGATTGCTATACTTCCCCTTAACAAGTGTAAGAGCAGATCGTCGCTTTAATGTTAGGTAGGGGAGCCCAAACCCTGTCATCCTACCAAATTTTATCAAAATCGGGCTAAGATTTACAGAGTAATTAATGATAATAATTTTGGAGGGGGCCTTACATAAAAGGGGCTAACTCCTCTCCCATTCCATGTACAGCGTCGCGACTCCCAAAAGGCACATCTACATAAAATTCCGAATCGAATGACATCTCATTCATGAAAATCGGTTCACGCGTTTAGGCGCTACGTTGTTTACAAAAAAGGTAACAACAACAAGAAGAACAAGAACAAGAACATTTTTTGAAAATGCCGTTTTTGCTCATTTTGAGCATCTTTTTTCTCAATATCTATCAAATCTAGCTTGTTGCAAAAAAATTACAGTCATAAAGGAGGATTTGCCCTATATTTTAAAGAAAATTTGGGAATTTTATCTTTTATAGAAAAAGAGAAAAAAATTGTCAAAGTTGGGTGTTTTTAAACCTAACGCTTTTTCGTGCAGTTTTTGATGATCAACCCTTATACAACTGTCCTACCGGACAGTTTTAATAAATAGGTACATACTTCCGGGCAAAAAGATTTTGAAATAGGCCTCTTATAGGATATATGAAAACCATAAGCGAAATTCAAAGTATTGGATAAAACTGTAATTAAGGTTTTTCAAAAATATGAAGAGTTATTAAGAATTTTCTGTCGGCCATTAGTTTAATGCTAAGACCCCACGACAAGACCAGACATCATAAAGAAATAACAATAGGAAATATTGTCTGCCCATATATTTTTCTGTTAGGGATATATGCGGCTACAGCACAATAAGAATACAGACAACAGTGTTTAGAAGAGTAAAGGTGAAAAGGATATTATAATAGAAATCTCAGTAGCTGGCAGTAGGCTGAGAAGGGGAATATAATATTTGAAGGAAGCTAAGAACAAGGGCATTTACTGGCGCCCTAAGACAGCATAAGTGAAGAAGTATTGTGCAGGTATGGGGGACTTATAAGGAGAGCTGTAAGCGTGAAGACAGCGTAGCTGGTGTACCGGAGTATCGTGTGGTGTGGGCAGATTTATACATTATTGCTGGTACTACGATGAAGCTACGATGTAGAGATTGCTACGATGAAGGAGCGAGAAGGAAAGATGGAGCAGCCAAGAAGAGAGAATGCGCTCTTGGGTTTGTGTTCTTGCAGTATAATGTAATGGTTATGTGAGGCTGCTGCAGTTAGCACACTCTCCTACTAGATATATATATATATTAATATCTCAAGCACTACTTGCTTCACCGTTATTTTAACCAGAGCGCTGGGGAAACTAACTACCTACACAGCTCCTAACAATGAATTCATCTTAACACCAACAAAATGAAAAAGATATTACACTTCTAACCCAAGGTTTTGCCCATAAATGCGAACAATAATGTGATAGATCTTAATTGTTGGCCCCAATGAGTTCAAAGTTTATCTAAAATTTATCTCACTATTCCGCTCACTTGAATGACTTTTGGAAAACAAAAAGGTCAAAAATTCACTCCCTTAATTGTCTGACTCTTTAAAGAAGAGGCAGGAAGTGGGTGTAGCCTGAAATTTAACCCAAGGCATGTAATTTTGTAAACGTGACCCATGATTTCCAAGCAGAGCAATTTCAGCAACATATCGATTCGCAAAAGGAAGACTATCAGAAGTTAGACCAGTGTTTAAACCTTCCAGCGGGCGCGCATATCTCACAGATACAAACTTAGACTAAAATAAGGCGGAGGATGCTGTCCTTTAAGCAATGCTACACTCTCATGACTAGTTTCCTTCAGTAAAAATCTTATCTTGTTTGGGGTTGTACATTTCTTTGCAATTGCCGATCCGTGCCTGGCATATACTCGCGACCATTCGAGTAAGTTTCCTGACTTATCAATTATTTATATTTTTTCTTTTATACGTGTTCATCAAATTGAACTATTTTCAACATTGTTTATAAGAATATTGTTTTCAACTGACAGAAAAAGACATTGTATATCTCAGATACGAGGAGGAAATAACTGCGAACACTTTTAGACAGTCTAGTGGCTGAACACGGTGATTGTAAAATTACACTTATTGGCTTGTAAAAAATAAAAAGTACTGTCGTTTTCTGAGCCTTTTTTTATTTGTTATTTCATTATTAATAATTACAGATGTTATTTAATTAATTTAATTTCTTCTATTGATAGAAAAAATTAAAAATACCAAAGTAAGATACGCGCGCCCGTTTTTGTAACTTTTTAGGCGCGCCCGCTGGAAGTTTAAGAAGATTTCTCTTAAGTTAAAGGACAGGGGATGTCTATAATTAAACAAGCTTTGAATATTGTGAATCATCAATAAAAAATACAAACAGCGGGAGATCAAGAATTGTGTTTAGCAATGAAATTAGGGATATTTAGTGGAAACTGAGAAAAAGAGAAAAGTTGATAAAGATTACTATTTACCTCGAACTCTCGCAGCACAAAGTTGGAGTCTCCAAACAGAAATATTCACTTCTTTACTGTATATGAAAATAAAACGGAAATAAAATATGTAAACTGAGATGTTGACCGCATGAGCGTTGCCAATATTATGAAGAGTTAGACGATTATCAGGGCTATAAAAACAGAAGGGCCGGACCAAACGGTTACACAATTTCAATTTCTACTGCCCCCACCCTAAAACCATCTAGTAGCTAATACAATATTCTTGTGGACCAGGCTATCGCCCCTCCTACAATATTTAATCACAACAACAATACGGCGAGCACAATACAAGTTAAAGAGTTCCTTTTATTGTTCTGTTTCTTTTACCCCTAACAAGAAGTAGAGAGTAGTCTTTGAATTTGTGAACAAGAGGCACACAGTAACTTCATTTGCAAATCTAACTTTCTCTTCGAAATCCGCCATCCCCTAATTCCAGGTTGAGCTCGCTACTACTTACCCTTGCTAGCACCCCCTCCGGTAATACCTTGTCCAAGTTACTATATTCGTTATACGCACCTGGTACATTCAACCCAATTTACCAACTTCTGGCAAAATTTTCTTAACAAAATCTGCTTACAAAATTAATAAATATAGCAAATAAAGTCTTCAGGCTATTCCAAACCATTAGCTTTAAATTAAGAGTGACTGAAAAATGTTGGACAAAATAGTTTATAGTAATATATTAAAAAATAATTTGGAAAAAGTGCCAAAAAATTGGGTATTTTAGGGTCTTTTAAATTCTTCCAAGATAACGACCCCAAACCTACGGCTTGGGTGATACGCCAGTGACTGTTATATAATTGCCCAAAAGTATTCCAAACCTCTCCGCAGTCTCCAGGTCTTAATCCCATTGAAGATTTATGGCAATATTTAGCTAGTGCTTTAAGTAAACGAGTAATATCTAACAAAAATGAATTAAAACGATGTTTCCTGGAAGAATGGGAAAAAAACACCACCTGAATTAACCAAAAACTTGTTTCATCCATGCCTGATCGTTTGAGGGCTATTGTAAGTCAAAAAGCAATTATTAAATTATTACCAACCAATTATTAAATAGTAGGAGATTTTAAATATTGAACATTTAATCTCTAGCACTTCTGGTGTCCCAATATTTTTGAGAGCCTTATTTTACACTTTTTCAAAAAGTGCTACCTAACAGTTTGGAATTTCATCGATTTATACTTATATATAATTTCCACAGATTTGCTAATGTTATTTAAAAAAAAAAAATTCCAAACTTTTGTATGTTGTTTTCATTTTCCTTTTAAATCATTTTGTAATAGGTGCGCCAATATTAATGGGAGTCACTGTACATACTTTTATTTTTTATTCACCTAACGAAGATGAACCTTGTTAGGCTCGACTTGTGTGTTGAAAACCAATTATTTAAAAAAAAAAAAGAAAAGTTATTTTGTTTTAATAAAATGTTATTATATTCTTTACAATCAGCGTAATAAAAGTGATATTAGCAACACGAAGCGTCCACTTAGAGTGAAGAGGTTCCGAGTCTTCTTTTAGAGGGGAGATCGCGAAGCTACAATCTTTAGACGTTTCTGAGCAAGATATTTGAAAGGATCCTGCGAAAAAAATATTTACTAATAGTTCATGAGGATAAGATTCTAGAGTTCATGTTAAAAGGTAGTATACTTTTGTAAAAATAAAAGAGCATTCATTATCTATTATGCAACTGCGAAATATCCGCTCTTGGTATTACATTTCCAATAATTTAATGTACCACCCGAGACTTCCGAAACCAAAAAAAAGAAGCAGTATAATGTTTGAATATTTAAAATTGTGGAAAGCTGCCACGTAACATAAATATACAAATTAAAATACGTGCATACAATAGAAAACTCTTTGTGTAACTGACAGACAAATAATTCATTACTTCCAGGTAATTTGTATTTCATTTCATTTTTAATATAATTATTTTAATGCATGAGCCTCTTGCATTGATAATTCCTTTGACATTACTAATTTTTCTCTGGTACTTTATTTTCACAAAATAGCGCTCTTTTTAAAGTAAAATCTTTTCAATTAAAAAAAAAAATCTACTTTAACTTTTTGCTCTTTTACTCTATCAGAGTGACGCGAAAAATCTCACCTGAGCAAGACTGATAATGGATCCGGGCAAATTTCGTAAAACAATATTAACAAATAAGTAACAAATTTTAATGTCTGATTTGATTGATTATTTTAAAAAATTATTATATTGAAGAATCATGGTAAGAAAAAGCCGTAGGGTTCGTTGGGAAATTTGTTTAAATAAAATAATATATTTTCAATAAGAAGCCACTTTTTTCTAATTTCTTATTGTCTATTTTTTCTAAATTTATGATTTAATTGCAAGAAGAATATAATTTGAATATTATTTAAATTTAATTTCTATTATACTAACAAAATATAATAAAACGAATAGAAGGCAGAACTTTTCAATAAAACCTCTCTGGTTTAATTTTTAATGGCGGCACAATGAAAAATTATGTTTCATTAATAACACAGAGATTCTTGGAAAAATGCTTTATTGAAAAGAATTCACTTTTAAAAAAAAAGCACCATTTTATGAAAAATTAGGTACCAGGAAAATTTTTAATATTGTTAAAGGAATTATTAAAAATAAAATTGATTGGGGCTTTGTTAACAAAAGGGTCATGAGGACAATAAGTTGCCTGGAGCTGATCAAGCAGTATGATGAGCATTTTATTAAGCCATTTAATAATGTACCAAATCTTATTTCTTTGGCTAATTGCAGGAGCCATGGCCTCACACAAGACAATTCATCAGGCATGTTCGAAGAGAAGTAGACAGCATTTCTGTACAAAGCGCGTTTCTTCAGTTCTCCACTAGGTATTCCCACTAAGCGAGGATATCTGAAGCCATTATTATTATTATTATTATTTCTCAGGAATGCCACTTAATTGGAACCTGTAATATCAGTTGCCAGGAACCTCTCAACTACAGGAGTACAACAACAATCCGCTGACAAAACCTCCAAACTGAAGCATCTTTAATGATTTCCAGTTCTAGGGACCAACATTTCTCTATCGTAACTGTTACCTACAATAGAATATTTTGCGAGAGTTCAGTAGTGTCCTAGAGATGGTGCGAACATATCGCAACAGCATCACAATGGCAAGGTTAATTTTTAAAATTCTCTCACAGAGAAATATAGTCTCAACATTTATTTATATTAACAACAGATTCAATTGTTTGAGTTCAATGAGCATAGTTTATATTAATTGTCTGGACAACTATAGCAATTTAATATAAACCAATGATTTCAATAGAAACTGTATATACTGTTATTTAAACATTGAAATTGCAGTGGTTCAAATATTCTAGAATCCTAATAAGAGATGGAAAATAATTCAGGGAGGGCACCTCCATTGTGCTCTACCATTAATTGGAATAGTTCGCAAATTAGCAATTACTCATTTATTAGATGAAGAAAAGAGGATATAATTATATTGTTCGGTGCAGAATGAAAGTACGTATGTGTGGGTGGTTGGAAGAGAGAGCCATTCAGAATTACAGCCGAGTTCACTGCAGATATTTTAATTAGCAAGATTGCTATGCCGTAATTTATCATCAACTAAATAATTTAATCAGGTATCACTTAGCTCCCCTATTCTACTCTTAGCTGATTCCTTGGTTTCTTGTTCAAACTCTGTCTTTATTCTACTGTTTCGTATGTGTATTATACATAATCAAACCCAATTTATTGTACCTACATAAAGTATAATAATTATAATAATAAGGTTAGGGATTAGCTATGCGGTTGACGTATTGGATTCCCACGCGGAGATCCCTTATATTTCTTCGATTTCCCCTTCCTAGGAGCTTTTTACGCCTCACTGTCCGGTGAGGGACTGTTCGAAGGCCGACAGTGAACTGATAAAAGCTCCAAGCACCAATAACCGCAGATGTTAACACTGGTGATAATCATTAAAACAAATAATCTGGTGTGCCCACTCAGTCTACCATTCTCGAGTTGTTATAGAGAAAATTTAGAAGACATTTTAGGAAAAAATAAATAAATAAATATCAAGAATATTTAAAAATCCATAGATAAATATGGCTCCTCTGATAGTTTTGTAGTTTTCTACGAACTCAGAATTTCATAAAGAAATTTAACCGCCCTTTTTAATAATATGCAGAGCCGTAAATTATACTGAAGTGGTAATTTGGAGGGAAGAATAGCCGCCTCTCTCCCAAGGGTTCCTTTAAACCAGTGGTTCCCAACCTGTGGTCCGCGAAACACTTAACATTTTTAAAATAATAATATATTTATTTGACGACGGCGCGGTGAGTGGGACGTCGAGCGAACGTAGAGCAAACAAGTCCAGGAGTCGACTAAAAGCAAATGATGATGTGCGTGTCGCTTTGAGCAATCTCATCAATCTCAGGATTACCCATCTTGCTAAAAAGATGTAAATTCGAAAAGCACATTAATATAACTGAAAACATAATCACAATGTTAATTGAAGTTTACTTTTAAACATCTAAAAGAAGTTTATTGTGATATTAAACCTTGTGGTCCCTGCTAACAACAAAAATATTGAAATGGTCACTGGTCATAAAAAGGTTGGAAACCACTGCTTTAAACGAATTGTTCTGGGTAATGTTATGAAAAGAGAGTTGCATTTCAACACTAGGGCAACGGAGAATACAAAGTTCAAAGGAAATAGTTGAAGCTATTTGGAAGAAAATCTCAAAGAAGTAAAGTGGTACTTCTGGTGGTGGAAATTTGGACAAACTTGGAATTTCAGCCACACATCTAACCCTGATTAATCAGTGAAGTTCGCACTAGCTGTCCTAATAAGGGCTAAATTTGTACTAAAAATGAGTAATGCATCTCCTTTGGATTAGACGTCACTAATTGCATTATTTATAATCACTCAATCAAATATATCGGATGAAAAACAAGTTTCATTTTGTTTGAACCTTCCAAGCGACATAATCATCTGTTTTCTTTATTTACAAGCGATAAGAGGAAAAGGCAACATCAAAGATAAAAAGGAGATGCATTGAGAGCGGTTACGAGAGGAAACAATAAGAATAGTTAAGCGGTAATTTTATGCAGATTGAAATTGTTGCAATGTGAGTGTGATACTAGAAGTGAGGCCAGTTGGAATGAGCGATGTGTTAGTGAAGGTACTACAGAGCAGCGAGCTGTGCACAGTATTGGTTGGAACGAAGGCAATGTGTTGCGAACAAAACGGCAGTGGTATGATAGTGAACAGGCTACCTTCATCCAGTATTATGGTGGAGGCTTCCAACTCTTGCTGCATTCTTCATATATCATAAATACTTCGCTCCAATATCCTCCTTGCAGACACAGCCGCCTCCTATTCACTTATCCCATACCGCCCCACTCACTAACACACATGCTTAGAAACACCCGTCAAACTCACTCAACAATACTATTCGCAATTTCCTTCAAACAATATTCTTCCACCAAAAGCCAAGAACGTAGAAGGAGTAGAAGCCGCACGAAGAAGGCACCAAACCGCTTTTACCAACTTTTCTACCTTTTTATTTACCTCACCACTCTACCATCCTACACAATCTAGTGTGCACATTCTCTTCGTGCTCACTATTCTACCATATATATATATATATATATATATATATATATATATATATATATATATATGTATATATATAAAACTTGACACCCTATCGCGCAATAATCTATCTCAAAATATATAAATACACCGCCCTGAAAATATTATTGTTAGAATATAAAATGCAATAACATTTCTTTTTCTTTACCAAACTGACTATAATTTAGCACATCAATCGTCATTTGGATAAAGGATGTTGATAAAGCAGAAAGTGAACAAAAATCAGAAATAATAATAATACGATAATTAAATAGATAGCTTATTTCCTTCTTCTGACGTTATAATTTGATCGATGAACAAGAACACTTCCTTAATGTTTGTATAAGTCAGGTGGAATATTGATACGATCTTTCTCATGCAGCATCTAATTAATACATTTCATTAACATGTACAATTTGTCGAAAGAAGTTAGTTGACTTCAACATTGTTCACATTGAACAAAATACAAAAAAAAAAAAAATCTAATACAAAAGGTGTATTCAATAACCTCCTCCGCCGATATTCTTTGGTTGTAAAAAGGAAAGCCTTCCTCGCTTAATAATGCCCTGAATCGTTTTTTCTTAAGTTTATGATAAAAATAAAATTTGTGGAAGAACTTATTGCTCAATAAGTACATCATTTAAAGAAAATGGAAGATGTATTCCAGAAAATCTCAAAAAAAAGATTTCCACCAAAATCTTTGAAGTGACCTCCATTTATGGAATTTCAAACTTGCAGTTTCTATTTTTTTAGTTTTATTAGTTATGGTGGATATATAGCCACAAAGACTCACATGCCGCATTGTAAAACCACTTTTTTTTCCAACTGAGGTAACCTCAAAACGGATATTTCTCGAATCAAGTCACAATAGAAAAACTACATGCTTAAAATACTTATGGAAAGGGATTAATAAGTATTGTACTAATCGTCCTTCCAATTTAATACCTTTTTTAAACATTCTGGCAAAACAATCAAAGGGTTTCAAAAATAGTTAAGTATGTTTAAAGGGTACGTAGTATTAGGAAAGCAGAGATAAATTCTACAGAAATAGGCCGGAAACCTTCTACAGCATAACTCCGACAGAAATTATAATACAATTTGGAGTAAACAGCAAATCCAAGTTACGGCAAGCCAGCTTGATCTATGAGTTATGATGGGTAAATTGACAGGGTACTTCGGTTCAGAACTTGCTGGATCTAGTCAATAGTGGAATTGCGGGTTTTTATTGACTGAGGAAGAGGCACAGTACCAAGAGTTCTGGCAGGAGCGAAGGTTTGGCTCGCCTATGTGGTGAGAGACGTTTTTAACTTTGTTAAGATGGAGATGTTACAGATAGGATCGCACTGACTGTTAGGTGTTTGGCTCGTATGCTCTCCATTTATTCTATTTCTACTAATTATTAATCTATTAATAAAGGCCACATCCTACAAGCCCACAAAAACCCAAACAATCAGGAACGGAAAAGGGATTAGCTATGCGGTTAACGTATTGGATTTCCACGCGGAGATACCGGGTTCGTATCCAGCTGCTGACCCTTAGATTTTCTCTTCCTAGAAGCTTCTTACAGCTTACTGTATAGTGATGGACAGTTTTGTCTGTAACGAGAGAACACTGTCCGGAGGCCGGCTGTGCATTGCAAAAAGCTCCGGGCGCCAATAACCTCAGATGTTGACGCGCCTTAAATCATTAAAAAAAGAAGAAAAAAATAGGAACAAAAAATAGAGTAACAGTAATACTAAGAAGGGAAAGCATTTAACATTTATTTATGTAAATAAATGTGAATTAGAACGAACGATCGATTTGTTTTCATCCACTTTATAAACTGGATAGTCAGCAGAGAAAAAGTGAATTCGATATGAATTCTAAACGAGTAAGAGTAATCGTATTTTCGTAGTAAATTGAGAAGCAGAAAACGCAACGAGTTCATAGCCGCTGGCAGTTTTTTTTTTATTTCAGAATCGATATTTATACTTTGTGATACTCGAGTGGTTGGTCAATTGTTCCATGGAATTGAAAGAGAAAGACTCGTATATCCTACTACATGCTGTATATAGCAGTACAGTTCGTATGAAACACAAAAATAAACAACTGTTTTCAAAAAAAAAAAAGTAGACTAATATAAAAAAGGTAGGATTGAGGGGAAAACGGTGCAAAGTAAGTTTGTTAGACTGTGGGGCAAATTGTAACAGGTTTTGTTGATCATTGTGAAAACATCAAAAGCCCGAGTACTCCACTTCATGGAGGCCACTTTAGCTCTGCGTGCGTGAACAAATATATTTAACGAACTTGTTTAACCGACACGTTCACTTGCAGAAGAAACAACACTGGCCACGCTGCATGCTCCTACATAATCATATTTTCTAATTAAAAGTACAACCCTGTTTTTTTTCCGTGCTGGTAGTTGGGCAGTGTGAGAAAGTTAACACAATAGTGGACTGCTAACAAAGCTAGATCAATAGTTCTGGACAGCCAGTACTGGAGCGGACTAAAACTATGATTACACCCTTTTTAATAATCACTTCTTCAAATGTTCATTATTTTTTTCAATATACTTTGAAAACAATAACGTTAAACCTGTTATTTGAGAAACAAATTTCTTAGAATATGTTAGACGGCCATTCTTAATAACTTCTAGTCTTAAGAGGAAGTATGGTTTCCAAGCTAGGCAGTCCAAAAATAATGTACGAGTATATATAAAAATTATATACGCACAAGTTCTTTATTTTGAGAGTGTGAATAAAACGTAGGAATTATTGAAGAAAGATCATATACCCCATCTAAAACATTTCGTGCGTTTAACTTTAAGGCGCGTAACATCTGGTTCATTGGCACCCTGAGCTTTTACAGTGAACTACCGGCCTCTGGGCACCGGTCCATCACAGGGAGCTGCAAGAAGCTCATAGGATTAGAAAATCTAAGGTTCTGGTATCTGAATGAATCGCCCCGTGGGTATCTAGTCAACCGCTGGGCTAATGCCTTGCTTATTGTAGGTATTGTTTCAAAAACTGAGGGGAATTCCAGTAGGATCTTTGATCTAGTAGAATATGTCATTAGAAGGCCTGATGCTATCGTGTAAGTTGAAAATGCTCGTCAAACATTTGGCTCACTGCTGGAGATTTGTTTGTAAAAACGGCGGGTTGTATGGCGGCTATCTAAAATCTAGTAATTAGAGAGATATACAATTAGGTTATCTAGAATTTCGAAAGATAGATGAAGACCATGCCATCAACAGCACATTATAATCTGGTGTGAGTGGTTGGTGCAATCACATTAACTTAACACATGAAAATTGGGCATTGTGCACAAATTGGGAAAAAAGTGCACTGTGTCTTACTACCAATTTGAGCCTCAACATGACTTGGGTAAGAGAGAGACAGATTGTACTAAGAGCGGACGGTAGACTCTGACAGAACATCACAATCGACCTTACAGGATACGCACCGGAGGATGGTAATGATAGTGGACATTGTTGAACTAACGACCTTCTTCAAGTTTCTATAGAGAAAGAACAAAAGTATGCGGAATTAGGGTAAAAGAAACAGAGAAGAAGCCCAAGTCTGTACGGGTAGTGCCAATAATTGGCGTAGTTCCATGGATGTATAATCCAGTGTAACAGTCGAAATATTGAACAGAAAAATATTTACATCCAATTGTAAATGCGGTGATCTTCATATTCGTGCTGTACTGTCCGAAAATTTCTTTATACGTGACGAATAATAATGTGTTTGGCTGGTCACCTATACATTGTAATTTTATTCCAAAATATCGAAGATTGGTAAATAAATAATAAAAAATATTTTAATAAAATATGCATAATACATGGATCACAGTCAAATACAAATAAAAAGTTTTAAGTGTTTGACTGAAGTCTACATTAGTTGACTCAAGAAACGTAGATTTATTAACAGCTACAAACTAAGATCAAAGCATCACTAATGTTAATAAGACGGGCGTTATTGTAAGTCAAACTTCTGCATGTAAATATACCATCCAGTATTATGTAAATACACTTGTACTTGAAGTTATTTGCACTAGTGAACAAAGTACTAATATTTACCTCTTGTAAGGAATTTACTTCAAATCTAAATTTTAATTTAACTGCTAGATATACCTGGCCGAAGTCTACAACATTAAAATATATTGGGGTGTACAATATCTAATCATTCTAAGTAAAATTTTTAAATAAAGAATAGCAACTGACATTATTCTCAGCGTATAGCCAAAGCAGGGACGCCCTTATCTTATAAACCGTAATCCATCCTTTAGGTATGCTTATCGACCGCAATTTTTGGCGGATGGTCTCTTCATAAGAATGTCTTCATAAACAATGAGATATACCCGATCTGCGAAGTCAGACTGGACAGTCACATATCCTTGCGGAATACGAAACACGATGAAAACCATTTGGTGCCGCAAAATTCAGTCCTGTAGTTTGATCAAGAAGATTTAAATTACTTTTCCGAAGGTGCAAAAGGATGCTCCTTTGCTAGCAGACAATGTGTCTGATTTAGCAAATGGGCTCAGGAAGGAAACTTAATGAAGAGAAAGTTAGGTCTCCAAGTATTTTTCTTAATTTTTACGTCGCTTCGACAGCTTGACCGTCTACAGGTAAATATTCGCCTTTTCTTGATTCACATGGTCACGAACGTGGATTTGTAAGTTGGAGATTCCCAGTTCAAATCCCGAGAATAGATACTTTTTATTTTTTAGAGAAATAAATGTAGTATATTATGACACGATACCTAATCAGTAGCTGGAAGTTAAGCCCCGTCTGAAAAAATAGACGATTACTTTACGTACACCACATTAGATAATAAAATTAATTTAATAAATATTTACTTCAAAATCGATTTATTTATTGTAGATTTCAGCGCAATATATGAACTTGCTATTACCGGTGCTTTTTTTTAATGTATCAATCATTGAATCATTTTCAATCAATAAAGGATATGATAGAGTAAGCAGAGGGAGGAATGCAGATCAGGAATGTGAATGAGCCAGTACTGATGTTTACGACATCTTGCTCGTAGTAGTAATACCAAAAGTTGGGGTTTGAAGGTTATTTTAGAAAAATCTAAAATTATAATCTGCAAATAAAGGGAGGTAGGCGCTCAAAGAAAGAAATATGCTTCTACGAATGGGTTAATTTAGACGAAATCGACAAATACAAATATTTGGGGAAGGGATAGTCTTCAACATTGTCTTTTAATGCCCATTTAAAAGAGACTATCTTAAACAAAATTTGAAATTAATTGCACATGACATAAATTTTTTTTCAAATATAGAGGTTCCTTTAAACAATAAATTTAAAGTGTTCTCTAGTACATCTAGAATAGAAATAATTATTTTATTACAAAATTTCTTCACAAGTACTCAATTAAAGGGACTGCATTTAATTATAATTCAGAAATGAATTGTAATTACAAGTATTATTTATTTGTTATTAATTATATCATTTGTGCTCACATAAGACGAATTCAAGACTGAAATTTCGTTTTAACTCCGTAATTCAAATTACATTAGTAAAAGACCAACTCCAGCCTTTCCTTTTTCTTTTTAATGTGCGAGTCAATGTGGTGATTATTCAGCATAAAGATAAATCATAAGAATAATTTAGAATAGAGTTAAAATGAAATGCCTTTTTGTTACTAATTATGATGATGAGATAAATCTTTTATTATTCTAACAGTAAAATATTTATGGGTGATAAAAGGCCAGCATAAGGGTCTGTGATATGTAATACATTCTAAAAAATATGATACTAGAAATATGAATGAAATGATGGGTACTCGCTGATTTGTGTACCTTTTGGCGTTTAATCAACCCTTATACTTCAAATTTTAAACTGTAAGTTTTTGTTAAGGAGTAGAAATGTGCTATTTTAGGCTCAAGTCCGGCTTTTCAAATGTACAAGCTAGTACAAAATGCAGAGATTCTTCGTAAAAATGCTGTTTAGTCTACCGCAACGTAGACCAAATTATATTTTGGAACTGGAATTAGGATAGAACAGTTTGCAAAATATCTAATTTTTTCCTGAATTGTGGTCCCAAATAACTAAAATATTTCTAAAAATAATAAGATAAAAAAAATCGTAAATTTACACTGGCCAGATTATGAAAATACGGCTATTAACGCTTTCAGAAATTGTAGATTAAATTACGTGATTTGTGGATAAATTACACTAGCAAAAGTTTAATTTAAGTATAGAAATATCGTAAACCTTAGTTTTAAAATATATTGATTGCATTCAGAAATTAATCGTCTGTCAAGTGTGCCTGCCTTGATGCAATGTGAATAATTATGCATTAAACCTTAGGTGCATTGCTACCTTTTGCGTGTTACGCAGCCGGCCCTGTTAGAGTTAGGGGGATCATTGTAATCATTGTCCAATGTTCTTAACCCGGGTTATACCCATAGGGACGCCAGAATTCTCTGAAGAAAGTGGTTAGTCCACGTCTCCCTTCCAAGAGAAATTGACCCTACACAATATCATTCACCTACTGTTTCTTTCCTTTATTTGCCTTCCATTATAATGCTATCTACACATGTTTTTTGTTATGCCCACTGTGCGGAGTAAAAGATCAAAACATTAATGCTCCCCCATGTACAATGCAGCAGACAGTAGGGGTAAATTGAGGGCTCATTGACTGTACGAAAGGGCTGTTATTTTGTTATGTGAAATTGAGAGTAAAATGTTGCTTGTTACTCACACATCAATAAGTTTAGTAAGTCTATAAGTATTTGGCTTGTTAAATTTTTTTCAGGTAACAGCAGAAATTTGGTGTAAAAGGGATTTGGCTATGTCAAGAACAAAAGAGATTTTTTGGTCGTTCTGTTAATATGATTTTGGATTGGAGGAATGGATCAGTTAAGAATGGAGTGCTTGACGGTTCCGGACTGTTCAAGTCCGCATGGGGCTGTATAGATCAGTTTAACCCATTTGCATCATCAGGAAGTATGGAGAAAGAAGGTTCTTGTCACCAAAAATTGTTTTATTATATTTATGTACAAAAGAATTTCGTATTTCAGCATTCCTTTTATTAAAATATAGGTTTATCTAGGGCTTTTGACAGTTAATTTTCTGTTTTGAAGAAAGTAAACTCCATGTTGACGGTGAATCAATTGAAAAGAGTAGATATGTTTTCAGCTAATTACAGAGGAACCTGAACAGCAAACCTGTTTGCTGATTTCGTCAACTTGAGATACTGGCAGTATTATGAATGTGCTTTAATATTACAAAGGAGGTAGACTTGTGAATTGTTCTGAAGTAGAACATTAGATGGATACTTAAGCTTCCAAATTCCATAATATTATTAATTTTAATAATTTTATTAATTACTTAATATTTGTAAATAATGACGTGTTTCAGGTTCATTTTATTTTATTTTTATTTATTCATTTTATTTTTTATTAACTCTTCTGCGTTCAATTTTTTTTTGTTTTTCAATTTAAAGTTCTGACTTGAAGTTTTCAGCTAAATGAAGTTTGTTAATGATGATGATGGAAGAGAAACTAGAGACCAAAAAGTTAGTATTAATAGAGTCCTCATCAAGCCAGGGAACTTGACCGTAGAACGCCATCATCTCTAGTTAGCGACCGTAATAACTCATACATGAATTAGTAAAATAAAAACTCTACTTCCGTCTACATGCTTTATGCTTTTGATATTATTAAATTAATTTTATTTGCTTAATGGTCTTCACTAACAATTTTCAAGCAGGCCTTTGTTAACGTAAGATACTAAAGTTGGGGGACGAAATTTTTCTAAAAGACAATATCTTATCCAGTTCAGTGACTACAGTGAATAACAGTTAAAATGAAGATGTTCGAATCATAACTTGGGTAGCCTCTAAAGACTTAACATTCTACTTATTCCGTTTGCCTTCAGGGCGAAGTCAAAGATTGTCTGATATAGCAGAGAGAACTTGCTACTAAGATAACTGATAAGAATGGACATAAAATGAAGACAAAGGCCATCTACATTTCTACAGATATCTGCCAGCGGAAATGTTTCCCTTATACTCTTTCTATCGGAACTCTGGAGAATAAGAAATAGAGGTTCACTTTACTCCATAGAAGTGGAGAATGTTGATAACGAGAGTACGAGGGCCGTTTGAAAAGTCCGTGCAAAGTCAGAGAGATAGCACCACTGGCGCGTATCGAGGTTATGTTTAGTTAGTAGCATCTCTTGGAAGAACACACACCAAGTTTCAGCCAGATCGGTCTATTTCTTTGTGTTAGGCATTCGTTTTGAATCGAGGAAGTCGAGTGATTTTCAAAAAAATGGACGAAAAAGAATTTCGTGTGTTGATTAAACACTACTTTATGAAAGGCAAAACGCCTCAGGAGACTAAAGAGAAGCTTGATAAACATTATGGTGACTCTGCACCTTCGATTAGAACAGTTTATAAGTGGTTTCAAAATTTTCGGAGTGGCCATATGGGCACAAGTGACGCTGAACGTTCTGGACGCCCTGTTGAGGTTACTACTCCAGAAATCATTGATAAAATCCATGATATGGTGATGGATGACAGAAGAGTGAAGGTGCGTGAGATTGCTAGTGCTGTGGGCATCTCGAATGAACGGGTACATAATATTTTGCATCAACATTTCGACATGACAAAGCTATCCGCAAGATGGGTGCCGCGATTGCTCACGCTTGACTAAAAACGAAATCGTGTGAAGTGTTGCAAGGACGGTTTGCAGCTGTTCCAGAAGAATCCGCAGGACTTTAAGCGTCGTTTCGTCACTGTAGATGAAACATGGGTACATCACTACACTCCTGAGACCAAAGAACAATCTAAACAATGGGTTACCAAGGGGGAATCTGCGCCAAAAAAGGCGAAGACCGTTCCTTCGGCCGGAAAGATTATGGCGACTGTCTTTTGGGATTCGCAAGGAATAATCCTCATCGACTATCTGGAAAAGGGTAAAACTATTACACGTGCATATTACTCATCGTTATTGGACCGTTTGAAAACCGAGCTGCAAGAAAAACGCCCACGATTGGCCCACAAAAAAGTCCTTTTCCATCACCACAACGCACCAGCTCACACCTCAGCAGTTGTGGTCGCAAAATTAATGGAAATAGGGTTCCAACTCGTTTCACATCCCCCCTATTCTCCAGACTTGGCTCCCTCGGACTACTATTTGTTCCCCAATATGAAGAAATGGCTGGCGGGAAAAAGATTTTATTCAAAGGAGGAGGTGATTGCAGAAACGAATGGCTATTTTTCAGACTTGGACAAATCCTATTATTCGGAAGGGATCAACAAACCAGAGCAGCGTTGGACGAAGTGTATAAGCCTAAAAGGAGACTATGTTGAAAAATAAAAAAGGTTTACCCCAAAAAATTAAGTAGTTTTTATTTTTGCACGGACTTTTCAAACGATCCTCGTGTACAGGAAAATTGGTCACCTCCAGATTCTTTATCTCTCCCACTTCGGATATCCCAGAATGGAACCAAAAACCAGGAGGTAAATCGAACTTTGGACACGAAACAATTAAATAAATATGCAATAAAAACGCCAAAAAAAAGTCAGATAATCGGGAGTTGCGTTTTTAATGTCTTATTTTAAATCTAATAAAAGTAAAGTGAGTGCCCATTTTTTCAGGCGGCCTTACGCCCAAATACCAATCACATGTCATGGACGGAGGCAATTAGCAAACATACTATACGACAAAGTTTAAACCATTAAATAAAATCCAAGGCCTCTAGACTGGAAATCGAACCCAGTACCAAAACACACATTAGCTTTGCAGGTCTCGTAAAATCTAATGAATAATAAATAAATCTTATATACTCACTTCATAAATGTAGATCTATCTTATATTTGAAATATTTACTTAGCAAGCCTTATTCAATCGATTTTCTCAAGGGAATGAAATGAAGGCTACCTCTAAAGTGCCGCTGCTAGATATCGTACACTTCCAATAGTTATGAACACGAAATATGTAACCAACATTTTGAGTTAGCTCTGATAATTGTGAGTAGCTTAAACGAATGCTTATTTCTATGATAAGCGCGAGTGTGTGGCTGGCTAATGGAAACTAGGCAGTCATTTTCTATCATAGGCAAGATTATCTAATGGAATTTTTTTTTTGTGCCGGGCATCACACATGTAGACTAACATCGGCAACATTTAGAGTTATTTTTATCAAAAATCACAGCTAATCATGAATACTATATATGAATACATGATGATTGCCCCGTAAACTGTCGCCCAGCAACATATTATTTCAAATTCCAGCCGTCTTAATGAGGAGCTCTGCCAGTTTTCTTCTTTTTTGCTATCATTTTTTTTTTAAATTTATTTTGTAATTTATAATCTGTATAAATACATACAATAAGTAAATAGGAGGTGAATGAGATGAACTGGAGCGGAAAGAGCTGGAGGAGAGAAGCTACCCAGCGGCTGCACTCTCTATATGAGAGAGGAGAAACGTGTGGAGGAGAATATGAGTGGGAGAGAGGAGAGATTCAGTTCTTCAGACCTCAAGGAAGTCGCGGGCCACTGGCGATTTAGTCGTCGAGGAGTATTAGGGATGTCAGAGGAGGCGAGAGACTGTACAAGAGTATTTGAGCAAGTAGAGAGAGCAGTAGGGAATTTTCGATATTTCGTCTTAGCGTGATGGTCTATGAAGGGAATATTGAGGTCGGTGTGAAGGGTGAGGTTAGTCACGTAAAAAGGTGCGTCAGCTATCTGCCAGAGGAGTTTTGATTGAAATGTTTGTACCGTCCGTACGTTCGTTGGTTTGGCTGAACCCCACAGCTCTAGTCCGTAAGTCCACATAGGTTTGAGGATAGTATTGTATAGTAATCGTTTGAGTTCAATGGGCAATTTGGAGCGTCGTCCAAGTAGTCTGTAAAGTAGTTTCGCACGTTTCGTCATTGCTTGTCTTTTAAGTCTAGTGTGTGGGTTCCACGTGAGTCTTTGGTCTATGTAGAGCCCAAGGTAGCGCACCAGATCAGTACAAGGAAGAGGATTGCTGTTGAAGAGGACAGGTGGACAGAAGCCACGCCGGAGCTATCAGTTTAGGCTATTTAATATGTTAGTAAGAGTTTAATAATTAGCATTGACGTTCTTGATAAATATTTCAAGATTAATTACTCACAGTATGGACGTATGCTGTAAAGGCAATTAATAAACATTAATTTATTTTTATTCTTTAAAAGAAATAAATTTAAATGTTTGTTAAAATAACTCTTCTCTCAAAACCCTGGAGAAGTTATGGAAATAAAATATATATTTGAATAAATTTACCTCGATTTGTTATGTTATCAAAAAAAGAAGAAGTAGAAAGACAGAAATGTAGAAGTTATTTTAGTAGTGTAGTTAATTAGGGAGAATAGGACGGATGGTAGAATAGGATGCTGTCAACACAACTTGAATAAATTGTGGAGAATAACGGGATATGGCTGCAGAACTCAGGGGGGAAAATGTGGGCCATTGAGGAGCTCATCACAAAGACTTGTGGGCAGAGCGCGACGAACACACAGTACACCCAGAACAACACATCATCACCATCATCATCCTAGTAAAGCTTAATACAATTTTTCTCATTCAGGAAGTTGGTAACCGAGTGAAAGAAATAGAAAGAAGGAAAAAAAAAATTGAAATAAATGCGAGGATCCCACCATATACAGAGATATGTATCCAGCAGCGCTCATATGGAGGGGATGTAGTTAACATTCATCAACTCGCATTTATATACATGGCCATTCTTCCTTTACTCGCTAATAATTCATCTCGCTGAAAAATTCTGTATCTCAGCAAGATGAATGATAATGTTATTGTGAAAGTAATTGTTATTCTTGTACTTCATTGTCATTAATGTCTCTATTCAGATTTCTAGTTGTCGGTCTTCTTCCCCAACACTGACAAACTCAAGTCGAATAGACCTAACTGTATAAAGATAGCAACTAGGAGGTGAAAAAAAGACGACTGTACCAAAATTTGCAATTTCGTATTTGAATTTTTTACTCCATTTGAGGGGGAAGGGAGCATTTCGAGCTGTAAGTTAAAATATTTCTACAAATCAGTAACTCGAGAATTGTAGTAAGAAAAAATTGTGTAAATATTCACGATTTTGTTTTTTTAATATAAAGAAATCAAATATTGTAAGGTGCAAAATATTTTATTTTAAGAGTACTATTCAATTGGTGATTGGGGTGATTGATGCAGTAAGATCTCATTTTTACCCCTTCAGAATTAAAAATTATAACATTTTAATGAGTAGTTCAAAAACCTACATCATTTTTGAACAGTCACCTGTTGAGCTTAATCAGGCTGTATAATTTTGGCATCTCTGTTAGTAAGAAGGAATAATAAGGTGATTAAATTGCAAGCCTTATTTAGTCATAAAATTCTGTTTAATTTGTTAGAGTGAAACGTTTAAGGCTATCTTGGGCCCATCTACAGCTTAATAAAAAGCAGTAAATTATTAAGCTAATTTTGGGCTTAGTCAAGAGTTTACGCAACCTTCTTTACTACTATCATTCTTCCACTTCGTTTAATTAGATCTATTGCAGTTCTTTCACTCTTAGAAAATCCATGTTAACCGAGTAAATAGCATGCACGCGAGCTCTCCAATTTAGCAAAACTTATTCTAAAACTTCTAACTCACAAACTTGCTTCAATCTCCGAATTCCTGAGTCATGCTTCAGCCTTATCAAGTTAGAAGGAATCTATGCAAACCCTCTCTCCGAAAGAATTTCTTTTTTAAAAATGATTTATTAAATTAAACATTTATGTTATACATCTTTAATAATTTTCAATTTTTAAAAAGTAACTTATTAATTTATTTAACCTAAATGAAAAACATTAATTTATATTCATAATTATAGATAGTTATGTTGACTGATGATGGCATGTAAAGAGATGGCAAAACGTCTCTATAAACGGTGGATAAAGAGTTAAAAAATATTAACTGAAGACTAAGTATAAATAAGGGAGTTTTCGAAAAGTATAGGATTCTTGTTTAGATTATGCAGATGAAAAGAAAGTTCAATGAAGGAGTAATTGCACTTTAGAGAGAAGTCTAACCAAAAATAAAACAAAAATTCTTATCGAGCTACACATGCGCAACAAGGGCACCAAGTTTTAAAGGAAAATTGTTGGAGCCGTCTGCAAGCACCAGCTTCTCTGTAAGCATCTAAGCTTTCTACGATTATTGGTTTATAAGCTTCGGGGGATTTATGCGCAAATACACAGGATCAACACTAATTTGAGGAACTTTTTCTCAAACTAGGGGGGCATCAAAACAGAGAATACTTAAACTGGTAATCACTTAATTGAAATGGCGGATATTAACTGACAATAATGTATCATCACCATCTTTGTTTATATTTTGAACAAATTGAAACACTTACAGTTGCCAAAAAAAAATGTAGATACGTACAAGTGATCAGGATACAAAAAACAGGTTGAGACCTGTAGTAGATAGAATTTCGATTAAGATTTGAAATTTTGGTACCACAAGTTGGAAATAATATCAAGTTTGCTCTCTTCGGATTGTATAATTCTGCCTTATTTTCTCATATACTTAGAGCTGAGCGAAATGTCACAAATGAAATTGAATGATTTTTTTTTTATAATTTTCAATTTCTCTCTTTTATTCATTGAAATATTTTTGTATAGCATGTGCTAGAATTCCATTTGATAACACAGGAAATTGACAAGAAGAATACTGAAAGGAAATTGAATTCTAAAGAAAGTGCTTTCTATAAAATTATGTTAAATATGTTGCAAGAAATATCTGAACATTGAAAGTAAATCTGCAAAATATGTAAAGTTTCGTAGTAAAAGTATTGGAAATCAAACGCAGAGTAAAAAGTGACGACAAACCTACTGAAAACAAAGGAAAGAGAAAAAAGAAACGAGTTATTTCATTACCTCACGATCTTCTCTCTGACGACGAGAGTAAATAGTGAAATGTTGGAGTGTTACCTACCACTGGGTAACATCACGCCCAGGTGTATATTGTTATCATTGTTGCATAAAACGCAACAAATGCTTTGATTGTAACTAAATAAACGATTAAATATAGTAATAAATGTTTTATTGGGTATAAAGGAGAACATATTATCAAATCCAGGATCCTGCAATGGGCGAGGCTTACGGCCAACAACCCTATCCTGGACAAAATCAAGCCCCAAAACTAATTTCTGTTTTTTATCATTAATGCTAACAGAAAAAAAAGGTTAAGAAATATAGATTGTTCTTTTAAAAATTTTATTAATGTCATTGTCTTGTCATTCCACGATTAGCTTTTGGCTGCCATTTAACAAACAACCAGCTGTGTGGTACTGTAACGTTTTCTTCAACTGATGTTTCCTCCTTCTTAGACACGTTTAGACCAACTCTGGGAACGTGAATTTAATTTCTTTGAATAAAATTATACAAGAAATTAATATAAAATCCAGGGGAACCAATTTCGAGAGAATATCAAAATCCTTTGAGTAAGGTATTACTTATGGTTGAGGAATGACCTTAAACTATAGGAACACTTTTATCTCACTTAACGTACTTAAGGAACCGTAACATAACCCAAACATGCCACTTCAGAAGGAAACTTTTGTTCCTTCTCCAGGTTAACCCTGCGGGGAAAATGTTCCAGGTAAAAGTTATAAATCTAAATATATGATTTGGTACACCAAATTAAAAAATTTATTTTAGAGAAAAACTTGTTTAACCAGTTAAGCGTATTTGACGTGTATACACGTGAAACCAAATTTCTGTTACGAAATATAAAATTGTCATTAACTACAAAAACTCGAAATTTTAATAAAATACAATAAGAACATTATTTGGTGGGATGTTTCCTTTATCTTACCAATAGAACCGCCAAGTATCTTATAAGGAGGTGGGTGGTGGGAGTCAGCCAAATGATAATGCTTGGTCCATGTTTGGTCTCCGCATTAGAGATTGGGAATTAGTCACACAAATAGAAGCTCTCAATCCTTGTGCAATGCCGTTTTTACCTTAGATAGAGGTTCAAACCTCAGTACGAGCATGATTTCATTTTGCATAGCATTCAAAGCTCTTTTCTTCCTTGTAAAAGCTCTTGTGTCCCTAGTTGACTAGGCAATGCATAACGTGAAGCGGTGCAAGATTTTGAATGAGCACAGAATGTTCTGAAATCTCAAGCCCCAGAAATTGCAGAAAAAGTGCTTGCCGTGACTATTATGACGTTGTAAACTTTTGGTTGCTTTGCCCTGCGTTCGACGTGTATACACGTCATTGTCTGATTTTAAGTCCGCACACTGTGGTTTTTTTTTTTTAAACTAAATTCCAGATATCGGCCTTTGGTTTTTGTCTTTCTACGAACTTCTTACAGATCACTGTCCGATGATACACAGTGTAGTCTGTGACGAGAATACTCCGCCCGGAGAGAAAAAAAAAATGTTTCCTGGCACCAAAGACGGATGTTGATGCGTCCTATATTTTAAAACAAAAAGTAATAAATAAAATAAAAATTGAATTTTACGAATAACATTTTCCTAACCTGAGAGTATGGTATTTAGGGAAAGAACTAACAATCTAGCTAGCGATTCAACAGCGAAATTATACTTGGTCCTTCTCAGACAAGACTATCACCAGTCTACGGCTACAAGTTAGGGAAAAAAGTACTTCTTCACAGCAGCGTCAGACCGGGCGTGGCGGGGTTCCTGCTTCGAGGTACTTAGCTACAGTTCAACTCTCTCTCATATTTCCGGTGAATCATGGCTTTCCTTAAATTACGAGTAGCCTAGCAGTAGAACGGACTCGCTACAGAGAGCCGCTCAGCTACGGGCAACATTCAGCCATTTCTCTATTTAGGCTGGCACATATTTCATTGTTAATGGGACTTCCATGCTGCAATATCTATTATTCTAAATATATACAGACCGCTTTTCTTCTTAACAGTTCGCTTTTATATAACATAACGGCAGCTACGCTTGGCTGTAGGTAATATTTTTAACTGACAATTTATGTATTAAAACAAGTATTTTAATTTTAGGAAAGAAAAAATCAAAAAAATAAATTTTACAATTGAAAATGTGACCCAAACTATACATAAAATTTCATCTTTCAGCGATTGTACATTTCAAATTATCACTCTGTACAATTTACGTACAGACAATCGATTTTACTTAAGGAGCAGTACATTCAGAATATTGAATCGCGTGAAATTACCAACGTGGTGATAGACGGATACGTTCTCTTGGCTTAAACAAGTGCCTAAAACTTTATATAATGTTTAAAAGTGTTGATAACTTATTTTTATGTATTCTAAATTTAGTTCGGCACAGATTGTTGGCTGAATCCTGGTGGATCCAGCGCCACAATCGAGGTGGAATGTTGAGAGGGGCCAGCCAATGTTGGAACTCTCTAGAGGTTGGAAGGAAGTTTAGGAAATTGATAAAAAGTCACGGGGCTAACGTCGTTTCAGGCGTCCTGGAGGACTGTCGGGATGGGTTGTTTTGGATAAGGCTTGTGCTGTGGGATTAGGATGTATGGTTAGGCTATTATGGAAATTAAGGAAGCGAGAATGGATTAGGTCATTGACAAAAGGGATATTGAGGTCTGTGTGGAGGGTTAAATTGGATACATAATAAGGAGCGTTGACGATATGCCGAAGGACTTTAGATTGAAAGGATTGGATTCTTTGAATGTTGGATGGTTTCGCAGAGCCCCACAGCTCAGCTCCGTAGGTCCAGATGGGTCTTAGAAGTGTCTTGTGTAGAGTCAGTTTGTTATGTACGTTCATGGTTGATCTCCGCCCTAGCAGTCTTCGTAGTTGTCCGTATCGTCTATTGAGTTCTTGTATTTTCAGTCAAGTGAGTGGGTTCCAGACACTGTCCGACTGTCTATACGCGTACTTGTGTGGAGGTCGGTATTTCTCTTGATAACTTATAATTTTAAATGTTACTTATTAATAATGAATTTAAAGAATCTATAAAAATGTATTGTTACACGATTTTTTAAAAAAATCTTTTATTGAAAACATGATTGATGCAAAAGTAAGTACTTTATTTATTAATGCATTAACATCAATTGTACATAAAACAATATCTAAAGCACCTCTTTCAATCACTAATCAATGAAATCTAACTTCCTTCACAGAATTTAGTGCAATAATTGGTACATTATCGATGTATGCACAATGATATTTTGCATGAAGTTCCTCCAATCGATCATGGTTCAGTCAGCAGCCATCCTGATAAAGTTTCAAAAGATTAGAATTAATTTAGAATATATTAGCAGATTGTGTGACGGATTTGACTTAGAAAATTGAAACTGCAAGGATATTTTTAAGAGACTGACTGAAATGCTTATTAACAGCAAGAATAATTAAAAATGTAAATACTAAGTACATATTTGAAAATGTGGTTAGGTCCGCATTGATGGAATAATATCTTTGATTTTATCCCTCGTAACTCACATGTTTATTGTATCTCTGACCGGTTGCGGACCAGTTGGATCACTTTGGCGCCGCAATGATTTCTACTTCGTTTATTTTTCAGTCTTGCACTATATTTGCTGGCACAGTTGATGGGGATGAGGTTGCTTAAGCGGTTCACTGCACACTGGTATCACACATTTACTATTTATTTTATTTATTAAACACTGTTTCGATACAATATCACACATTTACTAGAAAGAAAAGACCTCAGAAAGGAAGATCTGTTCCACATTTCCATCAAGTGATCCATCAAGCACCCACGCCCTGCACCTCTGGCAGCTCTATTGACACTGCTAGCTGCCTGCCATCTCTATACAAAGTATAACAAAGATTTGGGATAGATAGCGTCCCATGAACTTATATATCGAAAGAATAGCAGAAGAATGATTATATGCCAACTTCTATTGGAAATCTATTAGACAGGACTTGTACAATGATTTCTGATAAGAGAAGTAGTTTCACTGAAATCAATAAAATAACTCTAATTGAATTGAAAGCATCAATCACTTCTGGAGTAGGCTATTGTGACTATAAATTCAAAACGCCTACAATATGTTGTTTACAGAATGAGCAGAAATATTGGAATACTAACCAGTAAAGACAATTAAGTAAATAGTTGATAGTTAACTTTTAATAATAGAATGGAATATACATTAATTGAACGTTCATCCTGCCAATATCTTAGTTTTTATAAAAAATGATGGGGCATTGTTGAGCTACTCTGTAGTGGGAAGGAAAACAAATCTAGGGTGTAATGTGGGATGCAATAACAACTGAACTTGCTCAGAATGAGACCATATCACCATTATCTTTATTCTCTGAGATAAAATGGATATTGGATGACCAAATGGAGATCTACATAGAGAATATGACTTTGCAGCAATTCATCTCCCCACTCTAACACATTCAGTTCCTTCGGTTTTATCTCAACAACAACTTATTAAAATGGTTATACTAAAATATGCAAACCCGGCCCAAACAAGGCTATTATGTAGAACATTCCAAGTATTGGAGAGGGAACCCGCCCATTTCTTATCGCATACCCCAGGGACAATTCCATTCACAAACAGGGCAATGTTAATATCTTCAAGCGTACATCATATAAATAAGTCTTGCCAAGGAACTGTACACTACAGATTGTAGCATACCAAACATTCCAACTGCTCTTTATTATCAATTTCTAACCTCTCTCTCTAACCTCCAAAAGATTGTTCCAGATTTGGAGATGTCCAGAGTATTGTTTACACAACTTCCCGAATATGGTGCAATATACAGAAACATCGATGTAAAATTTATTTTTATAACCTTAGTGGTCATTTCTCAAAATGCTCAATAATTTGGAAGTTTTAATTTTCTTTTTGAGAGTACTCTGATCACTTTTTAACTGATAAAAGTTTGCCTTTTATCAACTTTTATATTTTTTAAAAATAATTGATAAAAGCCTTAATAAATAATATTAAAATACTTCAGCATCACACGATCTCAGAGGGTTAAAACAAAGTCTAAAAAACACATTTTAAGTTTGTTCTAAGCATTTTCATTCAAATTATTTCGCTCATTAATAATAATCCAATAATATCTTTAAGATACAAAAATCTTTCTCACCAAATGATGATAAAAAAATCATTATTTATTTATTTATTGGCAACTTTTGTCGAAATTCTGATAAGCTGACGTGGAAGAAGACGGATTGCAAACAGACCAGTATTAACTCTTTATTAGAACACATTTAATAAAATCCAAGGTTAAGAAAGCAGGATTGTGGTTTTAAAAGAAAAAAAAGAAAAATTAACGATTTATAACTGTTTTTATTAATCAAAATAGTCTCCATTACTTTCTATACATTTCTGCCAACGTGTGGGTAACTTTTCCATACCCTCTGTACAGAATTTTGAATCCTTAGAATTTATAAATTCTGAAAACGCATTTTCTAATGTTCTTTGGTCAATAAATGTTTTATTTTGTAAATAGCGGTCCAGATGTCTAAAAAAAATGGTAATCAGTAGGCGAGAGGTTCGGTGAGTAGGGCGGGTGTGGCAGAGTCTCATAGCCAAGCTCCAACAATTTTCGGGAAGTCAAACGTGGGATATGTGGCCGAGTGTTGTCATGCAACAGAATGGGCCCCTTTCGATAGACTAAAGATGGCTTCATTACTGCCAATTTCTGATACATTACGTCAATTTGGTTACAATACGATTGGGCATTGATGGTTTCGCCAGGTTTCAAGAAACTGTAATGAATCACACCAAATGAAGCCCACCAAACTGTAACCATCACCTTTTTTGGCGGGCTTTGGAAAATGTCGTGCTGCTTCTCCTTTATCAAGCCACTGTCCAGAGCGTCTGCTGTTGTCGTAGAGGATCCAATTTTCATCGCAAGTCACAATTCTGGACAGAAAAGGATCGCTGTTGTTTCGGCAAAGAAGTGCAGCACTAATTTCATACCGCTGATCTTTTTGGCGATCGTTTAATGTGTGAGGAACCCGACTTTCGAGCTTTTTCAATCGCCTTGAGATGGTCATTGACGGTTGATTTGCTAACTTGGAGTTTCCCTACCAGTTCTTGAACAGTTGTTCTGGGATTTTCTTCCACCAAAGTTCGGAAAACATCGTCGTCAAGGGCAGAACTTCTTCCACGGCCTTCTTTGTCTTCAAGGCTCAAGTCTCCCTCTCGAAATCTCTGGAACCACCATTGAACAGTGCACTCACTTTTACTGTCTTCGCCCTAGACACATCGTTGATATTTCTGGCCGTTTGGGCCCCTTTCCCGCCTAGTTTGAACTCGTAAAACAGAATTATGCGAAAATCACGCCTTGACATCTTAGTAAAGACTGAATTATATCCAAGTAGCAAAATGTTACAGTAGTAAACCAACATTTTTGTTTGAAAGAGGATTAATAAGTGCTTACATTTATAAAAGTCGAAAGTCCAACAAACATAACAGTTTACTATTTGGAGGGGTATTTTAAAGAAAACATAAAATCCTGCATTATTTTCCAGAAAACCCAATAGAATCCAGCTCCATTTAAAGGAACAGTAAAATCTCAGAATTTTACAAAAACTGCTCAATTTTCCTTTCTTTCTCCTACTAAAGGAAGAATCCTTGATTTTCAATCATCAAAAAATCGTACTGGATTTGATGATTCTGATCAGTTATATTCTTATGGTAGGTGAATTCCTTTCATAATGCCGACACTGTTTTGAGGCCTACCTTTTTGCAATTAATCACAGATTTCTGCATCAATTTTTAACATAACCCTAATTATTGTATACCGTTCGAAAGGTGATCGTATGTAGATGTTTTTCCTGAATAGTGCACGGTTTTTTCATATAAAATGTTTTTGAGAAAAATGAAGTCAAAGTTTTTAGAAAAAATTAGAAACTTGCTATTTCTTATGTTTGGGCCACAAAGTAAAATACTTAATATTATCATTTTGGAATACAAATTAGCTTATTTAAAAGGAAATTTAACCTTCTTTCTAATGAGCTTATTAAAATAGCTGTAGCTTTAATAGTTTGAGAAATATAGACAACTTTTTGCTAAAAAGTAGTAACACCTTGAAAAAACATAAAATTAAAAATATCTATAAAACGGAGCCGAATCGAGCCATAGTTTATATGGAATTTTTTGTTGCAAATGATGCCCAGAATCACCTCCCGAAGTTACCGTAGTCTTATGCTGAACACCCTGTATATCAAGGTGTTCAACATCAACTTAGTCGAGTTAATAATATACTAATTTAGATAAAATATCTCCTGTAATTTTGGGCCCATTTCAGTACGAATGAGATTTTTTATTTTTCAAGGATAACATCGACAATTTTGTAATAAAATTCTATGCATAACACAACCAGCTACACAACTAACACAAAACACTAATTTAAAAAAAGATAATCAGCATAAAAAAAAAATGTAATTCCAGAGAGAATGTAAAAGTGATACTATGAAAAGGATGTTAATTTAAACAACAATATACAGTAGACTACTTCCAAATGAAGGCATATTGTGCAGAAATGGCAACTTGTCAAAAACAAAAACTCAGAAAACTTGATACTCATTGTGAAGAAGAGAGGTTTTAAAGTGGTATTGGGAAAAACCAGTTATACAAAGGGTGAACTAGCGAAACTCTAGTTGTTCTGTAGTGGAAACCATTGGAGACTAAGAAAGTCTTGAGTTAGTGGGGATTTCTTTCTTTCCTTTTTTCTTTGAGGGCATGTGGCGAGAAGCGAGAATAATCTACGTCTGTCAAATGTTCTTTTTCTAGACAGGAAGGGGAAGAAGTTTGACAAGTTTGGTAACAATAAAATACTACGCTCGCTCAAGAGGACAGTGTTTATATATAATTTTTTTTTTTTTTATTGCCAGCGTTTAATTTTCTCAACTACGGAGGGAACGGGACCACTTGTATTTCTTAATTTTAAAAAACCAGGCATTTTAAGTTTGCATTAAAATAAAACAATAATTGTACCAGTGATGAGCATCGTCAGCGGGGTGGTGAGTTAGGGCAGATGGTCCTTCCTAGAGCCTAGAACAACTTTTAGTAATCCTATCTTGGAATCTGCGACTATAATCCCAACAAATCAGTTTGGCTTCGACAACAGCACAGCACTATTCACCAGTGTCACAGAGAAGTAGACGCCATTGCTTCCTCTTTGGAGCGGAAACAATATTGCTGTGGGGGCCTTTCTCGACGTGGCACAGCCTTTTGGACCGAGTGAGGCACCCAGGATTATTGTGGAAGTTAAAGAGAAGTCTTCCATTAACTTATTACTAAATTATACTATCATTTCTTACTGAGTGTTTCTTTCAGATTAGTTGAGGATTAACCTCTTCCGGCTACTCTCTAGCACGGGCTGGTGTACCTTAAAGTAGTTTACTCGGTTCGCTTCCCTATACTGTGTACATATCTGACCTACCAACTGAGTTCGTATAGTGATTACAAACATATAACTTTTATTCGGAAATCTTTTCCTGGTCAACTCAAATAAGGTGGTGATTCTGTGAGAGAAGTGAAGATTCACTCTTAAACAGTAATTTACTTCTACTCTGTACTTTTAGGAATGAATAAAATATACGAATTTAAAAATTCCGAATTTAAACAAAAGATGGTTTTAATTTTGATATGTTTACGGTCAAGGCACTTTGGGGATTCGATGAACTTCGTAAATTCATTGCATATACATAGTTTTATAATTTTTCTAGATAAATTATTTTCTTGGAGGCCAATTCGTGTGACTTTTCAGATCAGATTTTTCTTACTCCTTCTGCGAAAATGAAAATTTGTTACAGATGTGGATTCTGCGTACCAAATTGAGTAGAACTTCCTTTTTTTGCGAAAACCAGCTATTTACAATATTGTCTTCTAAGAGACATTCATGGTACAAAATCCATCAAAGCACAAATAAAAAGCCACTCTTACGTTGAACAAAATCACGTTGCTACCCTTCCAATGGCCACTAGATGACATACCATAGGTGTCATTTAAAATGGATGCAGATCAAACAGGATATTAGGTCCTTTATCATGAACTTTTCCAAACATAAAGCTTAAATTTTTATAACGAAAATTTGAGATAAAGTTCAATTTTTAACCATAAACGTCAAATTACTCTCGCAAAGTTGGTTGATACCTTATGGCCCAGGTGTATCATAAATACAAAACAGAACAGAATACACTGACTTACTGTAACAAAGATAAACTTGGCAACTTTGATGGCATTTACTTTAACGATTTGAAGAAGCACTATCTGAAATAGATGACTGTCCGAAAACTTTCTGATATTAAAGAAAAGAAATTTGCTGTGATGTTCAAGTAACTGAGTGATATCATTTTTCTTGAATTATGATTTGTGTATTTTGAAACGTTTTAAAGTTAATCTTAGAGAAGACGTTCTTTTTATTTAAATAAATATATTAAAAAAGTCCGTAAATATTCAAAAAATTTAGTTGGCTGACAGTGCCTATTAGAGAAAAATTTAATATTAAAGGATCTTAAGACTGTCAAAGTCTAAAAGTATTTACTAGGTAAATTTCGTGCCTAACAGGTAATAAAGCCACGTTTTGTTTAAAAAATTTTTAACATAAAAAACTTTAAAAAATAAGTGTTATAATAACAATTTGTATAAATTATTAAAAGGCTGGGAATATCTGCACGTTTTCTTCTTCTTTTTTTTCTATTAGGTAACTTTGTGCTCTGTTGGGAACAGGTAAGAAAGCACTCTGTATACAGGAGGGCTGCGTTGATAATGAAGGGCTAGGCCAGGACATAGCTCCCTAAGGGATGGCAAGCGTATCCCTTCTTGTGCAGTTAAGAACGGTATCGCTAGCTAACTTCCATCTTGCAGCAGCGGAGAACAAGAAGGGCTTAGTTGGGCCAGAGCTCGCTACTAGTTTGTGTTACCCATATAACCTTAGTACCCGGCAGGGCTACTAATACACTGTGAATCTCTACACACAGACATATACATGGAGTTCTTGTCACGATCTTGCTGCTACAACCCTTACCCTTCTCCTTTGCCGACGGCTGCTCTAGCCGCCTGTCTGCTAACTTTACCACTCCTCTTAGCCCATACTTTCACAGAAGCATAGTGTATATCCATTCTCTAGTAACAGCATCACCGCCGACTCATCATCATCATCACAGTGCCTAAGTTGTTTGCATCCACTCCCAAACTTGCTCTTCAACTCACTTCACTTTTATGTACTCCTCTTTTCTTCTTACTTCATGATGTTTTTTTTTTTTTATGCGTTTATCAAGTATTAAGGAACAAAACTAATAATGTTGAGGGCGGTTAGTGTGAACTGTTGTTTTTTGCAAGGTCCAGCGAATTAGCAAGTTAAGATGAAAGCCAGAACTGGGAGGAAAGCATCCTTATCAATATTGCATTATCACTGTGACGATGCTTGTTTGTATTTAGTGTTAACTACCAAGTGGTTTTATCAAAAAACTAAAATTATAAAATAAAGACAGAATTTAAGAACACTTTGAAATAACAAATTTAAAGACTAGATCTACATCATAATCATCGTTTAAAATTCTGTGGCTTGGTGCAAGAAGTGCCAATGTCAAAAAAAGGGATTACCAGTGTACGCCCTCTTTGGTTTACCTGGAGAGGGGGGAATATTGATGCTAAATTTTGACATTGGCACTAGTACGTTTTAGTTACTCAGTTTCTACTTTGAAATTGACTTCGGCACTCCTTGCAAGAAAAATTCCGATGGTTAATATATCAAAACAGATTTTTTTACTCATTTTTACCAAAGTCTGACATTGGCACTTCTTGCACCAAGCCCCAGAATTATACTCTATCTTCTGCTAGCTAATTACTCGGATAGTAGTCCACTTTGTAGTAGTAGACCTTGATACTAACTAACCGAGACTCCGTCTCACTTGAGTTTTTATGACGTTTAAATTATTGCTATCTGATTTCTTGCTTCGAATTTTCAGTTTTTCGTCGGAATCTACTGCTATTACAATGTTTTCTTTTTTAGCATTCGTTTTTTATCAATCTGCCAGCGCATCTTCCCTTAAGTGAAGCAAATTCTTAAATATCATCGCCAATACACATTCTTCCATTAGCTATAAACATATATTTATCTGATTTTCTTAAGAGCCTTACACGAGCTTCCTGCTTTGCAAACCTAAACTGAAAGATCATCCTGTCGTGTTCTTATTGGCTTCATCATCCTTGGTGAATGAGCATTGCAACTACACTTAGAGTTATGGTAAGTACTGCCAAGGTTTGGAATACGATATGGTTTAAATGTTTCTGGTAAGCATCACGTTCTCATAACGATAAAGTGCAAGTAATTGCTAAAGAAAGAGTTAAATATTTTCTTTCTCTGGTTATGCAGAGTGGATATAAGGATTGTCTTCTTCATTAGACGCAGATGTGAAGATCACATATTGATTTTGGAAAGATATGAGCCATAAAGTGCAAGATTAGATATCAATGCGCTTAAGCAACACTTTATCTTTAGCCTTTCCTTTCAACCATGGTCATTTGGTTAATTCAGGACACAATAATCTTGCAAACCACCATTTTCTGCTTGCTCTTTATAAAAGGCTAATTTTGTAATTTTACACCGAATATAGATAGGAGGATAATAGAGGGGGCACAAATTCTGTGTTGCCTGCCCTTCTCGTATAGTATAAAATTCAATTTTAAGATTTAATCCACAACCTCCTTGATCTCCATCCTAATCCTCTTGTCTCCTCTCCAAACCTACCAGACAATCCTCCTCGTCGCTTAAAGCGGAAATGGCTTAGGGACCTACTGAAGTGATTAAATCATTGTGAAAGAGTTTCACCAATGGGTGATTGCTCTTACAAGAATTTCTGGTGAACTTAACCAGTACGACCAAATTTACTTGATGCAACGTTTGTAGTAGTTGTAAATATATTAATAAAGTGAAAAAAAAAAAAAAATGTATAACGTTACCTACGTACAAAACATACAGAATCCTTAAATACATACAGTAAAAGTAGTAAAGTAAAGTAATCGCCTATTTTTTCAGGCAGGGCTTAACGTCCAACTACCAATTAGGTCTCGTGGACGGAGGCGACTAGCAAACATACTTTACTGTAAATTTCTTTTATAGAATGGATGAGCATTAAATAAAATCCAACGCCTAAGACCGGGAATCGAACCCAGTACCACAATACATATTAGCTTCACATATAGTTTTTTCTAACTTTATTTTACTTCTTTTGTAAAAATATTTCATTGTTTATTAAGATGTTAAAGTAATATTCATAAACACCAGCTGACGTATAAACCTCTGGTGATGGATGAAAATCCGTAACCAGTCAAAAATAAAAATAATGGAAAACCTACACATATAGCAATAAAATCAACGAAACACTGTTAACACTTTCAATGATAAATGAAAATCTTGTTTGAATTTAAAATATTATTACTGAAATATTGAATATTATTATAAAATTTGAATATTGCCAAAACAATTCTTTATATTGTGTTCGAGTTCTTTTCTTTAATTCTAAACTTTCTACCTTTTAACTACATTGAATTATAGTAAAATCTACTTAAGGTAAATGAAGTAATGGAGTGTAATTAAGCAAGCATTAGCCATTAGCACGCTTACTTAAAAGTAGCAACAGAGAATGCATTATGAAGCAGCTTCAAGCACACTCCGTGCTGAAAGGTCCAAACTGCCAAGCCCTTCAACCAAGTGAACATCATCCCTTACGCTCTCTTTGCTGCCAGTGTGTATCCTAGTATACTCGTATACCACATCTACGATCCACTCCCCTCGAGGCTCATCCACAAAACGTCTTCATCCCACTCCTGCCCATAAAGCTTCTATTTCGGACCGTCAGGATTAACCCTCATGGGGCCTCCTCACTTCTTCCATGCATTTGCATCTAACCTGTGAAAGGGGAAGTAAAGTACTTTTGGCCATACTCCGGTAGTTTCAGGTCGTCAAGGTTTTCTCTCTATTCCGTAGTCATATTGCCGTTACATTCACCACTCTTGCGTTACTTTAGTGCCCTTGGGAATAAAAAAAAGAAATGTATGCAAGTTACCGTCAGCTCTTTTTCTTCGCTTTATCGCCATAAAATGTAAAAAAAAAACATGTTCGTTAATAAAAACATGTTATTAATTTAACCTCCCAATTATAATTATGAATATGTATTATGGCTACAATTTAGTAGAATAAACAAAATGGAGGACCTAATGCATATGAGGAACAATTTCCTTCCGATTTGTTTGTAAATACCATATTCATATAATTCTATTTGGAGAAATATACTTAATTAATGTTAATGTTAAAACAGTCGTCGCCCTAGGCAAGACGTTAAACTGCACTCTGAGGAAATAGGCCTCAAAGTCGTGGTGAAGGCGACCGATCTAGGGGAAGGGTACTCTGACATTAAATCAAGGGCGGGCCAGGTTCTGTAAGGTGTGGTGAAAGGAAACCCCGAATTCAAATGACCTGGTCCTCCAGGTTGGGGGTTAGCTGTAGGGTTAACAACCCTACGCTATAAAAAAATTTTTTTGCCACGTAACTACGAATAGCCGGACGATTTTCAGAGAACGATCTAGACGAGTGAAAGGATATAACTTTAGGCACCTGGTACGTAAGAGGGTTGGCCCAGGCGGAAGGGAGCAGAAATTTGGAAGAGGTCTGCTACGTTACGGTGTGGATATTATAGCCCTTTAGGGGGAAAAAAAGTAGAATAATATACAGAAGTTTTGGACTTGAGAAGTAAATAATTATAAATAGCGGATATAGCAGCAATATATTGGTCATGGGCTTCATGATAAAGAAGTCATTAAAGAATTCGCTCTATAAAACAGTTAACGAAAGAATATACAATAAAGAACAAGAAAAATAGAGAACAGCCCATTTAAAGTTCCCTCCCCAGAAAAAGAGGGCGTCCGAGGGTACCTAGTTTGATGAGATCAAAGAAGTAATCAGAACTCCGTCAAGACTCTGGAACTGGAGAAAAACTGCAGAGGAGAGACCTGGTCAGCTGGCAAAAGCCCCTAGAGGAGGTCAAGATCCGTGAGTATGTTGCTTTTCGTTGAAGCAGAAGAACAATCAACGAGCTAATCTATCACGAATTGTCTTCCTTCATTTTCAAAAGCTAAATAAAGTGATAAATAGTATGTAGTAAATAATAAACCTGTTTCTAAGTCTACGACCGTAAATGCTAATAATTAGATAGTGGATTATCTTTTTTTAAGCTCCTTACCTTTCTGGAATTAATCCCACTCAACTTTAGTAAAATGGTTGGCAGAGAAAAATTTCCTGCTTGAATTAATCGTCAGGTTGTCGAGCAATTAAATACTTTTAAATAAAAAGAAGTGAGCCAAGGGAAGCAAGAAAACAAAATGTAGGAGCTGCAAGAGAGAGGTGGAAGGTAGAGGGGTAGAGGATGAGCGCGGTTAATAAACAGTCTCCGCTGAAATTTAATTAAGTGACGGAGGTTCCCAGGAGAGAGTTCGCACAATAAGAATGGCCGACAGAGGTGCAAGCCAACCTAACTAAAACAGTATTAATTTCCAAGTACAAGTTTAATTATTATTTCTTTAAATAATTAGTTTAGTTATATCCTCTTGGAAATGATAAATATTATCCAAAAGGCAGAAAGATTATTGTCAATTTCAGTGGTTATTTTTTATATTATTTTTTTGCCAAGCTTTCGATCTATGGGCTAGGTCAGTCTACAGTTGCTGTTGAACACATGTTTTACTATCAGATTACAATTTACAGTGTTTTTTGGTTTACCTTATGCTTATTAACCAGTTATGCGTGGAATTTAGTTTAAAGAAAATCCCCACAGAGTGCGGAATTAAAAGCAGACAATGTCGTGTATACAGGTCGAACGCAGGGCAAAACAACCAAAAGTTTACAACGTCATAATAGTCACTGCAAGCACTTTTTCTGCAATTTCTGGGGCTTGAGATTACAGAGCATTCTATGCTCATTCAAAATCTTGCACCGCTTCACATATGCAATGCCTAGTTAACTTGGGACGCAAGAGCTTTTACAAGGGAAGAAAAGAGCTTTGAATTCTGTGCAAAATGAAATCATGCTCGTACTGAGGTCTGAATCTCTAAGGTAATAACGGTATTGCACAAGGGTTGAGAGCTTCTATTTGGGTGCCTAATTCCCAATCTCTAATGCGGAGAGCAAACATGTACCAACCACTTATCATTTGGCTGACTTCCCTCCGTATAAAATACTTGGCAGTTCTTGTAAGCGCGTGAGGCTTACACCCAGATGCGGAGAGGGGAAGATGACGTAAACGTAATTTAAATCGATACGTGCTCGGGGGGGGATAAATAAATACAAAGAAAATATTTAGTAATGAAAATGGTCAAGAAAACACTTACCTTTAACGCACCGGAAGTGAGCGCACACAGCATCCGCAAGGCGGTGAAGGATCTCTAATTAAGCGGTAGAAGGGAATAGGAACTATTAAGGAGCTTAGGTAAACAAGTGTGTAAAGATGTGTGTGTGTGTGTAATGTGTAGCTGAGCTCCTAGAAGCGTAAGAAATATTGGGGTTCAAGCCCAAAGAGGCGTATTAGAATTGGAAGTGAGGTAAGCGGAAGAGGGAAGGGTAATAGTGCACCTAGTGCACTAGCTGCGGATGAGGAAGAGGTAATAGTACAATCAATGCACTAGATGCGGATGAAGCGAAGTGCTAGATATCAGCGGAAGTGACTCTTAGCAGGTTGAGGTGCAGTAAGAAGTACACCAGCAGGCAGACTCGAGTGACGTAGGGCCGGAAGCAGCCGATGATGAAGCGTTGCGGAAGTACGAAAAGCTGTACTTGAAGCGTTGGTCCAGCGGACGCGTACTATATCTGATGCAGAGCAAGGGCCAGACGTCGACTCGTTATGAAGCGGTACGGAATTGAGGAGCACTAACTTATTTGCACCGAGTCAGCGGCGTACTGAACTACAGCAGACGGAAAAACCCCACGGGTAAGAGAGGATAGAGAAGGGGAAGGTTGAAACCATGGGAACTGAGAAATAAGCAAAACTACAAAAAAGCAGAAAATTAAGCTATTGGCGGCGACACCAAAGGAAACGATTAACGAAAAATAACGCGTACTACAAGGATTGGAATAAGGAGAGAGGGAGAGAAATAGGAAAAGGCGAGATGGAGCACTGTCAAACGGTACCGCCGAGAAAGGACGGTACGCGGCTTAACAGTTCTATTGGAAAGACAAAGGTAACATCCCACCAAATAATACTCTTATTGTATTTTATTAAATTTTCCAGTTTTTATAGTTAATGGCAATTTTATATTTTTCACTACGAGTATACACGTCGAACGCACCGTAGTAGAGTTACACGTCAAACACGCTTAAATGGTTAACAATTATAATTTGTTTTACGATGTTAACATGAAAAAGTTAGGGGCCTTTTGTCCTGACTGTTTAGGCACTCTGACTGCTTCGAAGATTTCGGAGACAACAACAGAGTGAATCAGTTTTACTAAATGCTATGCAACATAGTGACTGAAATGTGTGCAGAACAATAATTACGCTTAGTTTATGAGAAACCGCTCTTTGCTGTGAAAATTAAATGAGCGTAAAAGAAATATGTGTGGTACAATTCAATTGATCTTTCTCACATACGACGAGATGTGCTTGTAGTGAGTGGGATCGAAATGCGTACTCCTGGATCCTGATAAAAAAAACAGCAGTTAGAAGAAAGGAATTGAAGAAATTTGAAGAGCTATTTTCGTTCCTTTTCTTGTTCAAGTAAATTGTAAGAGAAATAATTTAAAAATTAAATTTTACAGCCAGATAAGAGACGAGTAATAAAGAGAGAGGACGGTACTTAGAACAAGGCCTGGAAGTGCGGAGGCGGCGAAATCTCCTTTGTAGAACTTGAAGTGTTGAAGGAGATGGGCCCGCAGCGCCCAGATCTCGTTCTGCTGTACCATTCCACCTTTTACCAACTTCCGCCCCCACTTAATTACACCTCTGTGTACTAGTAACCTCTTTAACTTCGATCAACTTAATAAAGGGGGACCTCTTCTCTCATTCTTTTCAGGTACTCTTCAGACAAGAGATCTATCGTAGTTTCTTTTCAACACATTTATTATCTAAATACCCTCAGCTCCTAAGTAGTTGTACACTGTTTACTGATTTTATCCAAGCCATTGTGCTAATAAAAACCTAAATCATTGGGGGCAACTGCCCAAGAATGACCAAAATTGGCAATCCATCATTTTTATGATGCATTAAAGCAGCGCTGTTTCAGCCCTCCAGTTCTTACCTTTGCAATCAGTAAGCTACAATATTGCACCACCTTTACTAGGTGAGAAAAGTGTTTTGATGTTGCCAATATGTTCGACAGAAATATCGGTTTTGAGATCACTGAGTCTGAAAAAGTTTTAAAGTTTTTAAAAAAATAATGTTTAGGCAAAACAAAATAAAATAAAATCGAAAGAAGATTAAACTATTAAATTAACATTTCGATTAGATCTCACCAAGGACCTGAGCGATCGAAATTCATCGTCCGGAAGTACTTAATGGATTTTTTGTTCACTTTTTCACGGATTTCCAAGAAATTGGTTCCAACGATTTTGTTCATATTTTATATAAACATTGTACCATGGAGCCATCCAACTTCAGCTTGAAGAATATTCAATAATTGGAAGTACTATTTTGTAGAATGGATTTTGCACTTACCTCCTTTTTCTCACCAAAAATTAGTAAGTACATCATCAAAAGTGTACAGGATCAGAGGTTAAAAGTAAAGTAATCGCCTATTTTTTTTTTCAGACGGGGCTTAACGTCCAACTACCAAATTAGGTGTCTTATACGGGGGCGGAAGCACATAATTTACTATAAACAATTTTGTATAACAAATAAAAAGTTAGTCCTTCGCGGGACCCGAACTGGAGATCTCCCACTTACAAAGCCAAGCTCATGATCACTAGACTAACATCCGCGCCTAGGATCAGAGGTTATATTTTTCACCTTTACATTTGTTAAACAGTAATTTATTTATTTCATATGTTCCACTAATTCAAAAAGGCTTCACATAGTTTCTTGCAAATTAGCTAAACTTCAAAATAGAAGTTTAAATCTAAAGTTACAAACTAACAGATAAACTAGTAGCTAGTAAAAGTGAGGGGTTTGAAATTTTAAGTTGATTAGTGAATGTAGAGGAACATTGGAATGCTGGAGTAAAGTTAGCCGTAATCAAACCATCAGTTGTTTTATCCCTTGGGATTATTAATGAAATTTCATTTTTATTGAGGTAAAAGTTTATCAGTAGCTATCTATGTCTGCTAATCAACATTTTACAAGAGACAATTTTATTGCTTAATCAAAGCCTCTTAACAGGCAAAAATCGCATTTTCCTTTGCAGGCTAATTTCGTAAAACATTGAATGTTAATAATATTTATTTAGAGTTTAGTGTTAATATTATCTTTAATAATTCATTATATTCTATACAAGAAAAGAAGTGCAGTAAAAACCCGCCGCTTACAGCTGGTCCGTTTAGCGATGTATCGGTTTAAGGCGTTTTTCTTGGATTAGTGGGGAATTCCCTGCAAATTGCACGCAGAATTGGGCTTGCCCGAAATCCAAAGTAATTTAGCTGCATTGCTTCTTTATTATTTCAAACATTTGTTACCGTTATTGTAAGAATAAATTTGTGTAATATAATCATTGATATAGTGATAAATATTATAATTTTTGGTTTTTAATGTGGGTGATAATAAAAAACTCGAAAATAAAGCGACAAGAAAAAGCGTTTCGCTAGAAACTAAAACTGAAGTGCTTATAAGATTAGATAGTGGTGAACATCAACGTCAAATCTGTGTTGCAAACTTGTCAACTTCAACAATAGGGATAATTCCCAAGAATAAAGAAAACATAGTGCCATCAGCAACTACAACTTCAAAAAACCACTACAACTAAGAATACTTGAACAATTTTTTAATTTTATACCCGTTTTCCACTAACCCCATTATTTACATGATGAGATGACCTCGTTTAACGCTATTTCGTATATCGCTCTACTTTGATGGAAAGTATAACGCGGGGTTTTACTGTAGTGTGCAACAGCTGATGTAGATGATAGGACGTGGTTGTGGAAACAACTCATTTAACCATCCACGTAGAAACAACTCTACATTGCACTAAAAATTTAAAATGAACTCCTTCTCAAGGATATAAGCTTAAGAATATCCTAGAAAATTTTGTTAAATAGAAACTGTAAAACCACAGTACCAAGATTAAGGGACATCGTTAGAGCATTGGGTGAAAATTTCTAGGATGATAAAATTCAGTCAGTAATCACCTGTTCCAATCATCACACAAGATTAAGCGGTTTTTCTGAGCTAAGTCACTGACATTGTTACAATTAGCCAAATTTAATGAAATGTTTAAATTAAATTTTTCAATATAATGTTTAATCTCTCTGAACCAAGAAATATCTTTTTTAATTACTATTAGAGCTAGAATTTTTGGCAGTCTATTATCAGATAGAGACAAAACTTTAATTAAATAATCAAAATGAAGTTTGATGGTATAAACAAAGATGGGGTATAAATTTGTTTCTAAATAGAGAAAAGCGGAAGGAGTGTATTGAGGCAGTCTGAATAGTTTTTTAATGAAAAATCGCAACACTTTCTCAACTTCATTATGCAATTCTTCTCCCCATACTTGGGCGCCATAACAGAGTATGCTCCTACTAACCGAATTGAATATCCGTAATTTATTTAGGTAAGAGATGTTCTTGTTGTCCATAAACTGCCGCCATACAGTATTCAAACCCACTTTCACTTCACTTACCTTATTGACAATGTGTTTACTGAAGGACAAAGTAGGCGTGAGACGGATCCCTAAATACTTGTACTCATTTACAACTTCAATATTGTCTGTACCGAGATGCCATTTATCCGATTTCGCAAGCCTCCCCCCATTTCTAAATATTAATACCTTGGACTTCTCTAAATTAATCCTTAAACTCCAGAATAGGCAATATACCAGAAACGAGTTGATCATCCTCTGTAAGGAGTGCGGATCAGATGCAAGTAACACTATATCATCGGCGTAGGCGAGTAATTTCACTTTACCACCGCCCTCCAGACAAACGCCCCCATCTAAATGAACTTCCAAATCGTTTATGTACAGGGAAAATAAAGTTGGACTGAGAATACAACCCTGTCGGACAGCTGTTTCAGTTAAAAAGCTAGGAGATAATCCATTGGTACACCAGACGTTGGCTGTCGTTTTAAGGAATAAATTTTTAATAGATTTAATAATTTTTGCTCCAGGGCCGAATTGGAAAGAAAACTTTTTTCACGAGCCGAACGAAATATTAAAATTAAAAAGTATTAAATACTAAATGATTTATTTAAGTAAACAAAATTCTTTATTATTTTGTTTATGAGTAAATGCAAGTAATTTAGTACCATTAAAATAAAAAAATAAAATAAAAAGTGACTTGTTGAGAAGCTTTGCTTCGTCTATTCGTTTCTTAATATCCGGCTCTGTATTTGTAGCAGCTCTTAACACAGCCTCCAAATGTAAATCATTCAATTTTCATGTTCTTCCGTGAATCCATTAGACCAATCATTAAGTGAGCCGGATCCCGACCGTAGACCGCAAGTAGGCCATGCCTAGTCTAGTCTCATGGTGGTTTACAAACGGAATGAAAACGTTAAAGGAAACTAAACCTACGACATTTCCATTTTGGAGCTAGTGATCAGAAAATGTACAGATTAATTTCCAACTAACCTTTTTTTTTGTACTTCAAAGTGTTCATGAAAACGGAAAATTCCACTGAAAACTCCGACAAGAGCGCAGATTTTCCCATATTCTGTAGTAAGAGAAAATAATATGGAAAGAATCAGGATTTATTAATAAACTGCTCTCCTGTTATCGAATATGTGAAAAATTCATTTTAAACTTGAATTGGATTTTATAAACAGAATTCTATCCGACTTTTATAAGTTTGTGGAAACTTGGCGATTGGGAGCAAAAGAATTTTCTCAATAAATCGGTCTGATTTCTCTCTAAGAGGGCAGACTTCAACATTCGTGGACAATTTTTATTAAACTTGAAATGCGAGCACGTTCAACATAAACTTAATATAGCCCATTCTCATTTAGAAATTCATGGACGCAGACTAAAAGCAGATTTAAGTTTAAGCATAAGTTTTAAGATAAGTTTAAGCAGATTAAAAAGTGGAAATTCAATCAAATTTTAAAATAAAAATCTCCAATAGGAACTCGTAATCCCCTTTTTAGCAGAGATATTTTTCATTAAACTTAGGTTTATATCCTCATTTAATTGATCAAATAATTACATGCAGTCAGATGATTGAACGATCCAAGCTACTCATAATGGAGCTTTGACACGACAAACTGAAGAGGAAGAAAATGTTGGTTCAGTTGTCTTTAGTACTAAATGGTAAAGATGTAGAAAATGGCTGTGGAAAGCCTGATTTGGTGAAACATTATCGCTTGAGATTTCCATTACAATCTAAATTAAAGGAACGACTCTTTTCTGAGACAGGCACAATGTTCAACCAGGAAACTATCAGTGAACTTAGACAAGAAGAGAAGAGACTACGTCATAGTTACTATTAGAGAAAATCTAAAGGCAGATAGTCTTGGATTTGAGCCCGGGATATCCGCATATCAATTCACTGCAATAATCACTAATCCTTTCAATATAAATTTCTATCCTTGGTTCGCATAATAGCAGCCGTGCTTTCGATAGAATAATGTCTGGACCCGATAGTATACTCTGGCTGCTGAAACCAAACAATTTGTGGAATTGTTTGCCACATGCTACTACAAACAGCTGTTTATACATACCAATGTGTAAATAAATTTATGTTTAGTAAATTTCCAATGAACATGCGCACAAACGCTAGAGTGGTGAGTAGAATCATAACAGCACCCACCAGCGTTATAATGTAACAAGAGAGTGTCAATATAATCGAAATTTATTAAAAAGTAATTTCACTTAATTGAAGAAGTTTTACACTGACTCGCAAAAAAAAAAAAAAAAAATGCCTAAAGTTAAGACAAACAATGTTAGAAGCAAAAAGTTTATTCCTTGCCAAATTAAAAACTTAATATTTCATGATTGTTTAAGGTGGGCATCGTTAGCGAGAAATAGTATGGGCTCTTGTTCCGATATTTAATGTTAAATAATGTAGAAGAAATATCAAGTTGTTAACTAGATTTGACATCTTTGGGAGCCAAAACAAGATTTTGAAAGATGTGCAGATATCTCATTCTTATCTCCTTCCACATTGCAACAAGATAATTTTTTACGACAGGACAAGGGTGCGATAATAGATGGTGCAGTTTTCTTAAAAAGAGCAGCTGTCTTATTAATCCTCCTCCGAAGGGACTGTCCTTACTGAATAGGAGATTTCAGTAAAAGTAAGAGTAAAAATCTCCCCTGATACATTCTTCTCCCACGGCAATTTTCAATTAAAATAAAATTTCTGATTTCTAAAAAACAGATTTGAGGACTTTGATACAAACTAGGATATCGAAACCTAATCAAAATAGTGCATCTCTGCAGAACTAAAGAAGCATCTTTGAGAGCTTACTTTGGAAATAGCCATCTTTAATACCCAGCTTACATTCACCAGGGACGATCTTAATCTATTTCTAAAAATGTTCCAAAATCAGTTTTAAAGGTCATGCAGTTTAGTACTTAGCTTGTCACAGTACGTTGCACCGTGTTAACTCCGCAAGAAGGCACAACTTTGCCAAGTACATTAATTTTGCAATGTGAAACAAGCACGATCTTTCACGCTGTAATCCTTATCACAAGCATAAATCTCTAAAGTTCCTTCGGAAAAGCGAGGCCAAAATTTACTGGGACAATCAGATGATCGCTGGCAGAGCAATTCCGAATAGCAAACCTGTCATATTATTAGTCTTTGGACGTGAAACTGAAGAAATAATTGATATCGCTGTTTAACTGAAAGTAATATCTTGAGAGAGACCCAAAAGTCGGCAATCCTTGATAGAGTGAAGTAATGAAAAAGTCTCCAGCATTAAAGTTAAATGATACAGTAAGATATAGGTGGTTGCAACTACACATCACGTTAGCAAACAATCCACGCCAGACGCGACAACAAATGAGAAAACAACACGATGGTATCGCACATTTGTGGAAGGGAAGTAACAGAGTAGTTAAAAACAGTAGGTTGACAGATGAGTGGGTCGGAAAGGCCTTCCAGGTCACTGGAACATAGCCTCCTTGATTCGTACCTCTGGAGTTATCTAAGAAGCTCACCTTAATGTTAATAAAGCATAGCAATGAAGGATGCCAATCGAATTAGCAAGAAGAATGAGATGCACTTTGAGACCGATCAGGTTAAAATTTACTTCAGTGAAACATCCATTACAGAATATTATGTAGGATTAAGCCCTGTAGATTTAGTCGTATTATTTGCAGCTGCAACTCTATGTACACATTTGAATAACTCGCTAACTAAACTATGCATATGTGTGTGTACTCACGACAATGTTTTTAGAGGAGACGCACACTTAGTAGAACGGTAGTAGTGGTGTTGTTGTACAAGTGTCCGGGACGGGCACGTAAAATGGGCGGAAGGATGGCAAGAGTATTGGACCCAAGCCCGCTGGCACAACTGCTGGTCCCAGTACTGGTGTTCTGGACTAGTGGGTACAAGGCGCAACATACAGAATAAAACTACAGCGATATCCAAGGGTGGACGAAGCCGTTGGAGCGTCAGTCTCTAAATGACCTCAGTAAACAAGGTACAGACCCCCAACTTCCAACCATCACTAGAGCGGCCGGCCACTAATTGTCAACACATAGCCAACACAGGATATCACTTGTTTTACAAGCCTGGCTTTAAGTTCACTCACTAAATACTGCCAAGGAAATCATTAACCTTGCCAATCTTTCATGGGACAGACAGTCCCAATTAAGGGGTGCATTTGTACCGTAATTACTAAATATTATTTAATTTTATTCATTAATTTTTTAGGCTATTGGAACTGCTATTACTGGTCTCAGTATTTATACGCATAAGTTTGTTTTTTACTAAGGTCCTTTAAACCCTTCAAATGGTTTATTAATTAAGAAGGCCAATTAGTAAAACGAGACTTAGATTTTAATATAAATTGTCATTTTTTAAGGAATGTAAGCAGCTATGTTTTGTTTTACTTCCTAAAGAATCGTTTGGCCATTACATAAATTGATTTGCCAACGGATACATCCAACAGATTGGAGTTCAAAATATAAACCTAGAAACATGAATAGAAATTGTAAAATTATTTATCGGTGCCACTACATCAAAGTGTCGCTCAATAAAAAGTAATGAAAAACCCTAATGTAACTGAATAGACTCCAATTGAATTTAATATAGAATAAATACATAAAGGAAGAAATACCTTACAATTCGTACGTTATGTAGCCAACCAAGCGGTAGTTTTGTTACTACAAAGAAGAAATTAATTTATTTCATTTAATTTCGTATTTGAAGACTAAAAAAGTGATAAAAAGTTGTGTTTATTTTTTGTAAATACTCAAATATAAATTACAATTACTTAGAAACCTTATTTACAAGCAAGGAGCGCATCCTTGTCACGACTGCACTGATGGGAGCCACACCGAACGCTTTGCTGCGCTCTGAACCGTTCGCAGAAGAATGAACGGAGCTAAAATGTTGCTCAAATTTAAGCTACTCCAAATTCCAATGAATATTATCCTATTATCGTAGGTACATCAAAGACAAACGTTCGTTCGAGTTCGCCTATTTTGAACGTTGTTTGTGCGCTCGGCTCTATTAGCGTGCTCACTTCATTTTCAGGTGCAATCAGTCAGACCAGTGCGTTCTTTTCTGCAACATTCGCACACGCCAGGATGTTCTGCTCTCTGCCAGGATGATTCTAAAAGAATTATTTAGAATTGCCCAGACCGTTTGATTTTGTCCTCCTTTGGCACTAAATTTTACTTCAAAAAGTATTTCAATGCAGTATCTTCTTTTACGAAGAGTAAAGTAAATTATCTATTTGTTGCCAACAGGCGAGTTATAACTACTTTGTGTACAGTACCATTAAAGTCAATGCTACAGTTTGTCCTGGAATGTCTTGGTGCGCTGCATGACAGTAGATGATGCGTGGGTGCGATACGATTATACAATATTTGAATATTTTTTAGTTGTCAACCCTCAGCAAATATTTCAACTACTTACATGTGTGTTTATTACACTCTATAAAGTAATGAACGAAAATCAGTTCATTGGTGGTCTCCAAGACTTAACGCGATTAGTGAGAATGCATTTTAACTGTTACCTCATTTTTATTTTCCCAGATAAAATTACAATTTACAAATTTGAATCAAATCTGCGGACCGGAAATGTCACATGCGAGTATATTTTTTTTCCAGGTTTTTCGAAAATGTTTTCATTAAAGTAAAATGCCCAGTAAAGTAAAGAAAGCCTATTTTTTCAGGCAGGCTTTACGTCCAACTACCAAACTAGGTGTCGCGGACGGAGGCGATTTTATTTGGTTTCAGAATAATACATTTTTTTTTATAATAAATTTTATAATAAAAGAAATAAAATAATAACTTTCAATAAAAATCAAAAAAGAGTACTTATAATATTGATTTTATTCTTGAAACCAGACCCATAGGCTTGAGCATAGGCCTCACCCATTGAACTCCACAATTCTTCATCTTTCGCTTTCCTAGTCCATGATAGTCCAGCATGTCGAACAATATCATCTGCCCATCTCTTTTTTTGTCTGCCGACCTTTCTTTTTCTGAATTTCATTGACCAGTTAGTAATTCGATTAGTCCAACGACCATCTTTCACTCTCATCAGCTTTCCTGCCCATTTCCACTTTGCCATCTTCACCTTTTTTTATAACATCTATCAATCCCGTTTGCTTTCTCATAAATGTGCTCTTGATTTTTTATCCTTCCGACTAACTCCTAGCATACTCCTCTCCATAGCTCTATGAGTAGTCTGAAGTTCTCATATTAAACATTATATAAATCCAAGGCGTAGACCGGGAATCGAACCCAGTACCACAATACATATTAGCTTTGTAGGTCTCGTCTCTAACCGCTCGGCTACCGTGGCGCCTAAAATGCCCAGAATTGATGCCAATTTCTTTTTAGTTCAGGCTCTATATTTAAAAAAAAAAAAAAAAAAAAAAAAAACATGAAAACTACATTAAGAAAAAGGTCATGAGAGTGTTCATAACAGATTTTTTATTTCACTGGTGTTTGCTCCCCTCTCTTTCTCCACAAAACCTTCTTTTTTTTCTTAATACTTATTTTTTGTAACCTGAACAAATATAAGAATATTTACAGTGGCAATGTGCAACTATTGTGGATAACAAACAACAGTGCTACAGGTTACAGAACCGGTTAGCATCTCTGTGAACAAGCATTTTCACTTTTTTATGCAGTATCTGTATGATGCTTGCAAAGATGAGATAATAATTACTGAATGTCTGCAAAGTATAAAGGACATTGTAAGCTGCTACAATGTATAAAGAAAGCCTTGTGCACTGAAATTGTGTATAACTTGAAGGGAGTTTGGAGTATATTGGTTTTTTATTTTGTAATCCAAACAGGGGTGCCCGGAGGGTGTACAAGATCAGAGAATAAAGTTGCCCCTAATGGGGAGATAATGCTGCCAAATTGAGAATGTTATTTCAAATACAGTGTATTCTTCAGAAGGTATTTAAGGTACGGTGAGGAATTTAGTTAGAAAAAAAATTGTATTGTCGAATATGACGCTAGTTTGGTACTTTTATAACGGCTAAAGTCGGAGTTTTGCTTTAACTGCTCAGTGTAACTTGTTCTGATAGATGTTCATCCAGTGTATTGACCATTAATTGATCAGAAGGACTAGAGGCTAAAGGCGCCTCAGCTCCCTTTAACCATTGAATGGAAATATGGTGATAGATAGTTATTGAACAACAGGAGGATTAGGGATGTAAGAACATGATTTGGTGAAGCTAATTTGGAAGTTCAAATATAAATGGAATCTTGAGGTCTAAATAAAAGTTAGAACTGATAAATATGGAGAAAGCGGGCTCGTGTGAAAAGGCGAAGGCTCCTTTAGAACAAGGAGAGATCCACAGCTGTCTCTCTCTAATGTGTGCATAAGAATTTGACCAGCTACCTAAGGAGCAATATGGTATAGTTCGACAATCTATTCCGCAAATTTTACCGTTATTTGGCGATTAACTAGATTCTCTTAATCATAAATTGTATTAGTTAATTCCATAGTTTAGAAATTGTAATGATCTCTCATTTTCAGCTACAGCTAACTGTACTCTCTGTATGAAAGATCTTAGAGCTGTACTGTATCATTCGTATTTTCGTATATAAAATGTATAATTTATTAATTAAAACATATTAATAATAAATGAAAAAAGTATTATGACGCTATAATAATTCTCGTGGTTCTAACTTTTCCAAACTCCGAATTTAAAGACATGTTTAATGTGCCCAATAACAATTCTGGCAGACGGTTTAATGCCATGTGGTTGTAATATTGTATGTTGAAATTATATCAATAATTTTGTTGTTCTTTTAATAAAGTATCATTATTATAATCACTGATATCTAGATTATGAAACTATACACCGAAATGGTAGAAGGGATATCTACACCCATTCATCCCCAAAATTCCAATAGAAAATTTTGCTATTCAAAATTGATGCCATTTTTATGAAAAATCTCAAACTTTAGTAAAAAAAAAAGTAACTCAGTAAGTGGTACTTTCTGTCGAGAAATATTGATCGCTAAATTACAATTGATTCTTCAGGTGAGATCAAATTGAAATACAATTTTTCATATTCTGTAATTGTTCTTACCAGATATTTGAAATAAAACCACTTTTTCAAATTCAGGATACCACAAATCATATATTTCCGAGGAAATTTAATCATGATAGCAATACTTTTCTTTCTTATGGAGAGGGAACAAAATTAAAGTTATTTCTATTTATAATAAAGTTGTAGCTAATTTCAGTTTTGAAAATAGAATTTCGTGAGTAGCTGACTAGAAAAATAAATACATCATTAAAATTAGAGTTAAATTAGTAAAACAAAAAAGTATTCTGACACTATGACCGGGAAGGGATAGTCCCTGAGGAAAGGATAATCCTGAGCAATCGATCTCTATGCACGCTTTTAAAAGGATAACTGCTGCCTGTCTTCGATCAGAAGTGAAGTGCAGACAAAAAGCAAAAGCGGATGGAAAACGGTGGCAAGTATTGGTTGAACCAGGTGGACGAGTTCCACCTAATCTGACAAGAAGGGACGGCGTGACCTGCTTCAGACTGCTCACGGGCCATTATTATTTGCAGGCCCACCTATATCGCATTGGGTTGGCGGTGGACCCGACCTGCACTCTGTGTGGAAAACAAGACATGTCCTCCGAACACCTTGACGTTTGTCCTTCTATCGAGTACATAAGAAGTCTTATCTTATCGGACGATATCTACAGGAAAAAAGCATTAGTGTACTGGGAAGCCCGACGTCGGATGGCAGAACTGCCGTGACTTACGGGTGGCGTAGATAAAAAAAAAAAAAGGAAGGGATAGTTATGCGGATTGCGTATTGGATTCCCACACGGAGGTCCCGGGTTCGAATCCAGCTGCTGGCCCTTAGATCTTTCTGTTCCTAGGAGCTTCTTACAGCTCATTGTTGTCTGTAACGAGAGAACCCGGAGGCCGGCAGTGCACTGAAAAAAGGTCTTGGCGCCAATAACCTCAGATGTTGAGGCGCCTGATCCAATGACCCAATCGTTTTCAAAATAAAGTAAATTCTCGATATTTCAAAATAAAGATAAAAAGCAGAATACAAAATAAAGAAGAAATGAATGGTCCATTTGGTAAGGCTAATGTCAACATTGCCATCGAGATGGAGTACATTATTGACTTGTGTTTTCTTCATTTACATTCTATTTTGCTTACATTTCAATATAAAATTAAATGTATTCAACAAACAGTATCTCTCCAAACAATAATATAAAAGAAATGGAAATTCCCTGCTCCTTCTATTATATATTTTATTTTATTATTGGCGAGTTCTTTTTTAGAAATTTTATGGTTCAGAGCCTAAGGTACTTTTTCTTTAAATATTCTGAACTTGCCTTAATTCTGAAGGTAACCGGAATATTTTTATTATTCAGGTATTTCTTGCAGCAATAAAAAAGTATACTCGAGAAAATGAAATTTAAGCGGCGATCAGCTGCAGTTTGGGAAGAACTTATCTAGTAGGGAAAGGGCTTCACTCAAATTACAAATAGGATCACTCATAAGCACTAAGATTAAATCCTTCTCTACCGCACGATTTCTCTTCTCTTATTCCAGCCCTTCGATGTTAACAGGCACCAAGTTCCCATTTCCCGTGTAGACCTGCATTGGGCTCTTTTGCCTCTAACCTCAGCATTATAGCTTCTTATTATTTATATTAAGGTTTAGATAAATTATTGGGGTCCCCCAATTTTATATTAATTCAGTAAATGGCCGCTAAATATCTGCTGGTTCTCTTGGACTATTCGGATGATAAGGCCTATGATTAGGCCAATCGTACTGGTCGAGTTCCTTTCTTGCTTTACTTCCTATTAACTCTAAGGAATCTCATTTCCATCGTCGAATTCAGGAAACTACACAAAAGTTGGTATACAAGCCTAGTTTGACATGCTGATCAAAAATATTTCAAATATCGCAACATTTAATTTTTCTCGAAGTTATTTAACTCAAACGAAAACAATACTGCGCTGGAGTATTCCTCGAAGTATCGCAAGCCTTCGACCGAATCTGGCACGAAGATCTACTATGGAAATCAAACGCATCCTTCCTAGCACTTACGATTACCTCATACTCAGCCTTACCTTATATTACCTTATCTCTCTGATAGATTCTTGCAAGTTCTTCAAGGCTCTACTCACTCATCCATCTACCCTGTCCTTGCTGGTGTACCACAGGGAAGTGTCTTAGCTCCTCTTCTTTACACAATCTACACTGCCGACTTACCTTCTAACCTTAATAGCTCTATTTACACCTTCGCTGACGACACTGCCATTCTCTCCACACACTCTGAACCTATCCTCGAATTACGCTCACTACAGTCCCACCTACACTCAATAGAACCTTGGTTAGAAAACTGGCGTATAAAAATTAACCCAATTAGGTCTAAACCCATAGTCTTCACACTCAAACGACAAACTCCACCACCTGTCTTCTTACATCATACACCTATCCCACCAGCCGACCATGTGCAAGTACCTTGGAATGTTTCTAGACAAGAGACTTACCTGGAACCCCCATACGAGACTTAAACGTACCGAACTAAACAAATGATACAAACTTCTAGCCAGACTACTCGACAAACGCTCAAAATTCTCACTACAGAACAAACGACGACTCTATACAGCTCTTCTCACACCAATATGGACTTAGGGACTCGAACTTTACGGAACAGCTAAAAGATACAACATCAATAGACTGCAAACACTCCAATCCAAAATACTCCGCCGCATAGTAGACCACACAATACATACAGATCTCCAAATTCCACTCATCTCATCAAAAACTCTCATTTCATCCCAACCCTTTAGCTGCAAACTTGTCTTCAACTACGCTACCCTCCAATCCTCGAAGACAGCTGAGGCGCCGTTGGCCCCGTGACCAACTGGGTGACTAATAGCGGCCATCACTGGATGACCGTCATTCACGTCTGCCATGTTATTTATTTATACACTTATCGCATTTACTTATTGTACCCAGTAAGTACAGGTGTAAATTTCAATAAAAGGATATTTAAAAAAAAGTTATTTAATTTTTTAAGTCTAATCGGTTTGCAAATTTATAAAGCATTCTATTAGAATGCAACTTTTCGTAAATCAATTTAAATTGTCTCGGAATTGTTTATTAACAAATGATTATTTGTGGATTATTGAACAAAAAAAAATAGCTTTTTTAATCTCATTTTAAAAATTTAAAAATTTCTGTACTTTGATCTCAACAATATAATGTAAATAAGAACTACCTCTTAGTGAAATCCTACTAGTTTGCCCAGAAGGTGACAGAAAAGTTAATACATCATTGAAGAGTAAAAAACAGACAAACCAGGTACCATAACAATGCTAATTTAAGAGGAGGGATCCTGCTGCTGCCCGTGGCAGGACGAAGGGAGGACAAGTTTGGCCATCAATCACCGAGAATCTTGCATGAAAAGTGCATTCCGCTGACAGGCATGGTAATTTCTTTAAGTTATAAACAAATTATTTCACTTCCTGTCTTTGTTTGTTGAATAACAGATCAATTGTCTATTTTCCAAGGGAAAAACATCTGACAACTTGGTCACAAAAAAAATAAATAAATAAATGTGTTACTTTCGCAGCTCGCGTTTTGCCAAATGTGATTTTCTGAGAACAGCCGCACCAGATTCCAACTTGTCATTTTCTTTTAAAGAACGGCCTTGTGTCTTAGTCTGAATCAGATGTCATGGACGAGGAAGAGTACTCCGAGCAGGTATCGATTAAATGCTTTTTAGATTACTGTGGTCAATAGGTAACTAATAAAGTTATGAAACAAACAAGTACATTAAATAGTTTTTAAGCAACATTTGATTATTAAACCGAACACAGTAACTACGAGACGGATCACCACAAGATGGTGAACAAACTTAGCCACATAATAAAACGCAGTCCGAAGTGACATTCTTTACAGCCAAACTTATTAATCAACTTCTGATGATGGAATAAAATCTAAAACCGGACGGACAGTGTTTAGAAAGAGTTCCATAAATTTGCTGGGACGGATAAAATTAGCAGTAAAAACAAACATCTTTGTTTTGCGAAATAGACCAACAAGAAAACTTCAGCACGAGCGAAATTGAGGTTAAATATCCTGGGTAAGTGGAAGCTAAGACAGGCTTTATTCTCCGATGAATGTTTTTTACGACAGATTCCACAAGGATTCCCGAGTGTACACCTAGAGCTCTTAGGTTAACTTGTGAACGCAAGTGTTAAAAAAAATAAAATAAAATTAAACCCTTTCATAATCTAGGAGCCTGAAAGAAAGGAATATCACTTCGAAAAAATTGAGCACTCCCGGTATAAGATAAAAAAGTAAGAGTGGATGGCAAAATTAATCGAAAGAGTAAAATGGGGATTTTAATTTAAATAGGCCGACCCGACAATCTCACAATGAGAATGAAATTAGGAGATGTTGACAATGGGAAGAAAGCGGACTAATAGAGGCAGTTACTCGCACGAGGCTGAATAGTTAATTGTAAAGTGCATTCAGACCAGATATTCAGTTGCATGTTTCAAAAGAAAGAAGTGTTGTCAAATGCAAGACCGACAACAGAAGCACAAACACAGAAGCCGACACAAATAGATGGTAACAGGTTTCTATTTGAATAATAAATGATATCTAATTTAAGAGAAGGAAAGTCTGATTAGACTAGCAACTACGCCTTGAGAAAGAGCTGAGAGAGAGGCTGCGAAATTAGCGATGAAGAGCAGATCTCATTCTGAAAGAGGTGAATAGTAGGGAAGTCGCAGAGCGATGGCTGAAGTAGACGAGCCATTAGACTAACTATATTGTCGCAACCTCTTTGTAAAACTCAGACCCACGCTCTTACAATGAAAACACCGGCACCACTGTCAGCCTTGCTCATCTTCTTACTGGCCGTGTCTTGGTGTTGCACAAAACCAATAGAATTCTATTCTCATTTTATTACCTCGTCAACTTCCTCAAATTAAAACTGTTCGTGCAGAAAATTCATTGCCACTTCGATCTTTTTCTATACCAAATGACAGTCGATTGTCAATTGATTTTCCTTTTAATTTAATTAGCGAAAAGAATGAAGTATTCAAAGAGAATCAACAAGAAAATAATAATAATTATTAGAAAAAACGAACTGTTATTTTCTTAGTCAGACAAGTTGCAATAGACTTCAGTGATAGATCAAAATCTGTAATAGAGTACTGCAAGGAATTAGTATCTGTGATGGATATACCACTAAGATGGATGCCACATGCTTTGGCATTGAAGCCCACAAAGAAGCCGACAAATTGGCAAAGGAAAGGGGCCATCAGAAAATCCCTGGAGGCCATTACAGAAGTAAAGTAAAGTAATCGCCTATTTTTTCAGGCGGGGCTTAACGTCCAACTACCAATTAGGTGACGTGGACGGAGGCAACTAGCAAACATACTTTACTGTAAATTTCTTTTATTAACCATTAAATAAAATCCAAGGACTAAGACCGGGAATCGAACCCCACAATACATATTAGCTTCGAGACCCAAAATGATTTCTGAACATCAAAATGTTTCTGGGTCAAGTTATTTCTGGTATATTTCTGCAGGTCGTAGCTTTTCAGCGACGCCTTCTTTATAAAGGCCTTATAATTTGATCATCTTTTGATCCTGATTTCCGGGTGTTGGGTAAGATTGGACATTCAAGTGTTACTTCTCTCTATCCAATTCCACTAATTGGATTTCCCTTTATATTAGTTCAATATGAGTAAATACTCTGGTCAAGCATTATAAAAACTATAAACTGTAAATCAGTAATTAAATATATACTTAAATATTTAGTTCTCGTAATTATTACAAATGTTTTAAAAAACAAATCTGAAATTTAAGTTTCAACTTCAAAATCAGTGAATTTAAAGTTCAATAAGATAGAGTAAACAAAAATTAAAATTATTAATTGTATCATAAAAATATTAAGAATATAGCAACCACTGGACTTTATTAACTACTCAATAATTTTGTTATTTATCAAGATCGCGAAATCGTTACATAAATCCGCCATATTAGCTATATTTTTCTCTGGAGGGTTTTATGGTGTAACATTTTCTTGATATACAGAATGTGAGAACAACCAAACAGAATTATTTCAAATTCGTGAAAAAAATGACTCTACAACTCAAAAGTCAATAATCTGGGGCCTCGCCAATCATGCATTTATAGTATTCCATTATAAATATCTCATGATACAAAGAGAATTTAAGGCTAGAAACCAGGATATGAAACCCAGCACTTCAATATGCACCTTTGCTACGAAGACAAAAGAAGCTGTTATTTTCAATTGTTAGTATTCTATCAGGGTACTCCCCTGACATTGTAAGAACTAAAATAGAGAACTGACTGAATTTAAGCTAAATAATAAAGTGATTAAATAAAATGGCCTTTATATTGTCCACTTAGAGATATTGTAATAATACAAAATAAAGCACATGGCCAATTTCGTTCAGTTCATTACACGAAGCACACAGTTGGTCGTGCGGTGACCTCCACGCTCTCTGGGGAAATCAGCCTTAACTCTCCAGGAAATCCTAGTTCATAGCATTTAGTCGAGTGTAACATTATTTAGATTAAATAAAAGTTTACTTACTTATCCAAGTAGAACAATAAAATAAAGTCCATTACCTGAAATAAAATAAAAACGAAATTACTTTTATGGAATAAAATGAGCATAACAATAAATAAATTGGATCGAGATTATTGATACTTTGTTGTCAAGTTTTCTGGATTAGAGATTTTTAAAGGAAATAACACCAAGCGACTTCTCACTTTCTACCTTCTATGAATGCAAATAAAATAAAGTCACCAGATTTTCATAAAACAAACAAATACAATACATAAAAAAGAGATCATAAATTAATAATATAAGTAATGTAATAAGTTGTCCTTTAACTCGCCTTGGTCCTTTCCGGATTTTTCTTGCTGCTGAGTCTTCGCAACAAATGGTTTTTTATAGAGGTGCTGGTATATAAGACAGTGAGTGATAAGGCCAATAGTAACTTACGCAAGTGAGACGCGGGTTTTGACCAGGGAAGACGAACCAGGGCTCTGAATGTCTGGGAGAGAATGATCCTCAGAAAGATTTATTATGGGCCAGTGAAGGAGCGAGACCGGCGGAGGATTAGGTCGAATACAGAGTTTAAAGAGATATACCAGGAACCTGATCTCGTAGCCTTCATTAAATAAGGACGCCTTAGGTGGTTAGGTCATGTAAAGCTGATGGAACCAGAGCACTTGCCCAGAAAGACCACTTGCTGTATGGCGCTCCAGGGGGTCGACGTCATCGAAGGGAGCCTAGTTTGAGGTGGCTGGATGATGTGGAGGCAGACCTGAAGAGCGTGGTCTTTCGTAGATGACGATCTAGAGCTCACGAGAGGAATGGAGATGGCTGGGTGGGGGGGGGGCCGGGTCCTATCAGGACTGTAGCGCCCCAGAAGAAGAAGAATGTAATAAGTAGGGTAGGATTATTAGCACTCTTTTAGATGACCTTCGAGAAGTAAACTATTCAAAGCATTCATGTCTAAGGACTGGGGAGCGAAATCCTGATTCTAACTCCACATGATGCTCTCGGACAACTACTCCTGGGGTCAGGCCAACAGGGACGGTAAGAGGACTTGTTCCACTTCCTGAATTGATGACTTAATCCTCTCACTTGCTGAAAATCAGCTAAGGGAAACATCCTCAATAACCAGGAGAGGTTGTTTGGGGAAGAAAATAGCGCTAGAAAATATTCCAGTCTGCTGTTCCCCTATCTTCCCAGCTACAAGGCTATCCGTGCTGAAGACTGGAATGAACTTGGAAGGGGCTCTAGAGTTACCGGGAGGGCCTCTACAGAGAATATAGCGTATCCTAGTTAATGCAGGCTAAGCAGGACATTTGACCACCCTAAATTGCACCGTAATTTGTAATTTCGCAACGGATGAGCATGTTTCCCATCTTTTGAAAGAGAGAGACAGCTGATTGGTTTCCTAAAAAGTAGTCATTCCAATATTCATACTCCCTGATTATTGGTATTTCAGTATAAGTTTAGGCGGTTAGCAGGGTTTAAAAGAGGAAGTCCTTGAAAAAAAGAAAAAACTCTTTTTACTTTGGGACTAATTATGGAATACTTGGGAAGAGCTTTGTGGGCAGTGATGCTTAGGACAGTAGAATGCTTGAATGTGACTTACAGTTCTTCTCTCTGTTTTAATCTATAGGAGGCATATCTTTTAAGGGAGCTTTGAATTTGTGCAATATAGGGGAGGATTGAACTGACTCCAGGGGTAGTGACTCCTTAACTGCCGGCTCTCGCTTCTCTCCTCGAACTGGCTTAAGTTAATTCAGCTCTTGAGTGAGCAGCAAGGACTCACCAGGAACTAGTGGGAGCACAACAGATCTAATGAAGGTCGCTTTGACAAAAACCCTGACAAAATATGTAAATATATATGTATAATAATAATATAATAAAAGGGAAGGGATTAGCTGAGGTGTTAGCGAATACTGGAGATCTCGAATCCAGCTGCTGACCCTTAGATTTTCTCTTCTTACAGTAAGGAGCTTCTTACTGTTCTCACTGTCCGGTGATGGACAGTGTTGTCTGTAACGAGAGAACTGCACTGAAAAAAGCTTCGGGCGCCAATAACCTTAGATGTTGACGCGCCTTAATAAATAAATAAAAATATATATATATAATATAATAAATTTATTACGAGAATATAAGGTTCTCCAGCAATACAAATTTATATACAAGTTAGTTCAATTCACTTCGTCCAAATGATTAGATTCCATCCCTGAAGAGCGATTCTAAAAGGTGCTGTAACCTCTTCCAGTAACCTTTATCACCCTCTAATGCCTTTTAGTTTCAAAATAGCACCTTTAAAGAAGAGCTGCCTGATCAAAAATTATTTATTTATCTTTAATCTTTGACTCTGCTCACGATTTTGTGTTATCCAGATGGTCTAGAAGGGTTGCGTCGTTGCGGGACCAGTTCTTATATTATTCCTTGCAAGATAATCAATAAAAACAATCATTTTGCATCCTAGGAAACACTGGCCCATGTCCTTTCCGGATGATCAAGTACTCGTATACTTCCCATTCCGCTTCAATCTTCCGCTTTTCTTTACCCATTGCTTCAATTGTTCTTCGTTTCTCAAGTGGTGAACTCATACCTCACAAACGAGGTAACAAAACAGCACACAAGGTCAGTTGATTTTCTTCTTTTTTTTTAACGGTCCAAACATTACTGCAAAATCCTTATAAAACTTTGACGAAATAATTCACCAAATTTTCAATATTTACTTGTTTGAAGTTGGTGCTTATTTCGATAGCTCTGTACGATACAGTACGACTTTTCTATGTTTATTGTGTTGTAATGGTCTCACTTTCTCATTAAATTTTTGTCGTGTATTTTTAATTTACGATAATGTGACTAAAGTTTTAAAATGTATGCCAAAATAAATCTCTGATTTGGATTTAAGTTCCTTAGGATCTGACGTAGAGATTTGTTCTGGAACCTCTGCCCCAGCAGCAGAAGACGGTTTATAAGTTTAAGAACCAGGATTATTTATGATCAATTAGAGTAATACTTGAATTAATTTAGAAGAATTTCTTCGCAACTTTTATAACCTTTTTCTGCCTAAAGCAGATATTCCTATTTCTTGGGCTATTCCTTCAATATTGTACAATTACTTTTGCACCATTACTTCTTAATTTATATCAATAAGACTCCTTCTGCCTCAAGCTAATTACTCGATTCTTTTTTATTGTTACTATTATAATTTTGTTTATAAAGGACATAATATTGCCGTATTTAAATTAACTATTTAAGGACTAGATTTAAGTAAAGTAATCGCCTATTTTTTCAGGCGGGACTTAACAACTACCAATTAGGTGTCGAGGACGGAGGCGACTAGCAAACATACTTTAATGTAAATTTCTTTTATTAACCATTAAATAAAATCCAAGGCCTAAGGCCGGGAATGGAACCTAGCATTGCAGGTCTCGCCTCTAATCGCTCGGCTACCGTGGCGCCTAGCAACCTTGCGCAGTGGCAATATCGTAACCAATGAAGGACTCGATTTATCTGCTTTACGAAAGAAGCAATTTCGCATGATTCAGAATTGGGGTAAGGCAGGGTACAGGAAGGGCAGTCCGAAAAGAACATGAAGTTAACCAAGGGAAAAGATACCTTATAAAATGGCAGGTTAGAATAGAATAGAACAGACTAGAAAACGGGTCGGGACCTACACCCCACGGCACCGCAGCCACAAGAGGCTTATTGTGCTTTCCCCTTTTGAGTCTAGTAGATGAAACCTCCCCTTCTAAAAAGGTTGAGGACTTTCCCTACCAGTTCCTTCTGCGCTAATATCTCCTTTGGTCTCAAAGTTCCAAAGATATCATAGCGCAACCGTCCGATTGCAACACAATCAAACAACAAGTGAGAGGCCGTTTCCTCCTCTGTCTGGCACAATCTGCACAACTGTTCCGAGCTGATAAGCCCTACCTTGTACAGGTGCTTTCTGAACCTGCCATGCCCTGTGAATAGGCCTGTAATCAGAGTAATCTGATTTCTGCCCAAGCCCAGAATCTCTTAGGTTCTTATGATCAGCAGCACTAAGGAGTACCAGCTCCATTCCTAGCCAGTTGATCTGCTAATACATTCCCCTTAATCCCCACATCACCCGGCACCTATTCCAGCCGAACTTTATTGTGCCGAGCCAGTTGTTCCAGGGCCTTTTTTCATTCCCAAACCAGGGAAGTGGTAGTTCTAAAGGAAGTAAGGGCCTTCAGTGCAGCTTGGCTGTCCGAAAAAATGCAAATCTCCCTATTTCTAAGATCCATTCGCAGGTTTTCCTCAGAAAAAGTTTTGATGGCAAAGGCCTGGAAGACGGTGGCGTATCTCCCAAGAGCTCTCTCAATGAGTACCTCAGGTTTAACCCCATACACTCCAGCTCCGGTTCCACAAGCCATCTCGACTCGCTTCGGAAGTACATATACTAAAATGGCAAGTTAGAATATTAAAGAACCTGTTTCTTTATGAACAGCTATTAATGAATAATCAAATACTGCTTTATGTCAACAACTAATAAATAAATAAATTGTAGTAGTGATGTGTCAGTCAGTGTTCATACAGACTAGAGAGGTTGAACAGCTATTAATGAATAATCAAATACTGCTTTATGTCAACAACTAATAAATAAATAAATTGTAGTAGTGATGTGTCAGTCAGTGTTCATATAGACTAGAGAGGTTGAACAGCTATTAATGAATAATCAAATACTGCTTTATGTCAACAACTAATAAATAAATAAATTGTTGTAGTGATGTGTCAGTCAGTGTTCATATAGACTAGAGAGGTTGAACAGCTATTAATGAATAATCAAATACTGCTTTATGTCAACAACTAATAAATAAATAAATTGTAATATTTGTTTCTAAGCGAATTAAAATTTTTTGTTCCTAATCAATACTAAAGTTAAGGAAGATAACTTCTTAGCAACTACAACAGTTTTATCTTTTAAGCAAGTTTTATAAACTAGATTTAAAGGCAAATCTGACATGAAAGCATCCAAGCCTTTAAAATAAAGCCCAAAGAGATAATCCTACTATGAAACAGAGTCCTTTAACAATGTTTAAAATAGTACATAAAATCGTCGACATCACAATAATTAATCTTCATCCATTAACTTAATTAAACTCACTACAATTGAGTGAACATGCTTGACTGTATAGCAGCGTTTTAATAAAAGTTGAATGTTTCTAAAATAAATATAATAATGAAAGCTACAGCTTGTATATTATTTTACGCTCTGTGTTAGCTTATTTGAAAACGAGATTTGATCCAAAGTGCTGGATAATTTCCTTAATTTTATTTGTCAGCATGCATTTTCTTATTTGTGAACTGAATGTTTGAGTAAATAAAAAAAAATATGAAAAAAATTCACAAGTAGGAAAAAAAAATATGCTAGCAATGAAGGATAATCTATGAATCTATTAACTGTATCAATTCGCGTTCAAAAAATATTAAGTTCTGTAAAAGAGTAATTTAAAGTATATAACTTCTTATTCTTTAAAAAAATTATAAAAACAAAAAACTTTTCACAACTAAAAGGTAAAACTTAGGGTTCCAGGCAGAATGGTATTGGAATCTGAACGCTAACGGCATCTAGCGGCTTAAGTATCAACTACTTACAAACTGATGTTACAACGACAGTTTTGATTGTGGTTTTGTAATTGATCTGCAATCACAGAACAGTCTAAAACAATCATGTATGTATTATGTGATTGTGTTTATTTGTTAGTTGAATTATTTGCGAGATATAATATCTATACAGGCAAAAAAAATATATATATATAGTTACAAAAACACAATTCCATTAGACTTATTTTATTTCAATCTGAATAAAAATATTAAAATATTATTTAAAAATATTATTTTTTTCTGTTATTTCTATTAGCTTTTTACTATCATCTGTTTATCAAAGTTTAAATAAATAAATAAATAAAATAGCTTCCAAAATACAACCGTTCTGAATTTTATTTTGACTTTTTGAACAAATAAATTCTGATCAATCAAATACACAATTCCAATATTATGTAATTTTACAATTTATTTGTAATGGTAATTAAGATATCGCTATCCACCTGACGCAGCCTGATGTATCTGATTTTTTTCTGGCAATCCCGTTGTGATTTGTCATTGTGAACGTTTGTGGAGTTTTTTCGAAGCAGATTCTTTAGTTTCGTTTAATTTGTAAAGTTATCAGTCGAAAGAGATCTAATAAATGAAAGTAGCTGATTTTAATCACTTTATTGAAAAAGCCGGCACCCGAAAAAAAGAACAATTGATTTCTATTTAAATAGTTTAGAGTTTAGAACTAAATAGTTTACGTTTACCATAATAAGGTTGCCTCAATATTAGAAACTTCATATCTATTTGAGCCTAATAAAAACTTAATTCTTAGGCATCCTTAAACGCACCCTATACGATCTTTCATTTCTTTCTTTTACTTCTTAAAGGATGGTATTTTGCACAGAACTTGCCTGATGTGGGCAGTGGGTTTGGTATTAGTGTGACTACATAACTAAATACTACAATAAGCGCCACAATAAGTTTTTATGAACCAGTATACTATTGGTTTCGAAATCAGTTTTAGATTCGCACTCGCGGTACTTGTTTTACATTCTGCTTCTTCTTTTGGGAAGTTCGTTGTTAATGCTTGTTTTGGCGTGTGACCATCTTAGTTCATCGTGCCCGTTAACCTTTTCCAGTGTCTTTTCAGGCTCCGAACGTGCTCTCTCGTTACGGGCAACACTTCTCAACAGTGAGCTATAAAGGGGCTCGAAGGTAGCAAAAATCTAAGGGAATCAAACCCAAGATTTCCTTGTGCAACTCCAGTACCCTAACCTCTCAGCTAATCTCTTCCCTATATTTATTTATGTTTATAGCTTTTCCTTATCAAAATTATTTCTGCACAATGTTTGATACTTAGAAATTAAATGTTGGTACTTAATTTCTAAGGATCCTAGGCCCAGATCCGTACCTACCTATTGCATATTTTTTTTTTTTTTTTTTTTTTACAGAAATAACATTTTTGAAGTAAGTACAGTAAACTAATTGAAAAATATATATATATTTTAATTATACAAAATATACCATTTTTTGAATTAATATTTCTCTAAATTATTTATTTACTTGCATTTTAAGCATCATGTTTGAAATAAAAACTCATTAAAAGACCTGCATTTACAAGTACGCCCATTACAGAGATGTAAATAAAAGTTGAACTTTGTTCCAATATACTTCCTGATCTGGGTAAGGTAGTTTTGTTTAAGTTTCAAATCAATGAAGACAATAAAGTTGTAAGCAAACGTTACCTAGGTAACTATTTGAACATTCTGTCCTCTAGTTCAACAAATAGAAAACCAAATCTTTTTCATTTACAAATATAATTAGCATCTGCCAATTTGGTTTTGTTAGTAGAAATACCTAAAATATAAAATACCTAAATAAAAAAGCGCGTCCTTTAATTAATTACATTTGTGTTAATAAACAATGAGTTAGAATTAAGTTCTCCTCTAAAACACCACTTCAATTCATTGCAGCTTCAAATATGAGTATAATATTTACAATGAGAATGAAATTTAAAGCCTAAAGACCGAGTTGGTAGAGTTTTCCCTAAAATATCCGTTTTGAGGTATTCATAGGTATAAAAAAGTAATTACTAAATTTTGTCTGCCCACTTCCACGAACTCAAAGAAACAAATATCGCAGAAAGTTCAAATTTGCTACTTCGCTAAGTTGACTCCAGAGATCGTAACCATTAGACATTACTATCCATCATCTGACCACTAAAGGCAGTCAGGAAGAAAAAATAATAATAAAGAAAAGCAGGGAAGGGATTAGCTATGAGGTTAGCATACTAGACTCCCACGCGGAGGTCCCGGGTTCGAATCCAGCTGCTGACCCTTAGATTTTCTCTTCCTAGGAGCTTCTTACAGCTCACTGTCCGGTGATGGACAGTATTGTCTGTAACGAGAGAACACTGTCCGGAGGCCGGCAGTGCACTGAAAAAAGCTCCGGGCGCCAATAACCTTAGATATTGACGCGCCTTAAAACATAAAAAAAAAATAAATAAAAGAAAAGCTACACTCGAACCCGGGATCCCCGCGAGGAATCCAGTGGACAAATCTATTCCCTACTAAAACAAATATAAATACAGGGAGAGAGAGATCAATATAAAAATAGAAGAAGAAAAGGGCCAAAGAGCCGGTAGGAAGGTTGAATAATTATGTGCGTGGTAGCAGTGATGAAATCAACAACCATAAATATAAATATGTATAAAGGACAGAGCTAATAACTGTTGTCACCATATACATAATAATACTCTCGCATGAATCCTGCTGCTGGCTCACGGCCCCGCCATCGCCACACTGTCAGAATGGAGAAGCTGTGGCTGTAAGATTAGATATATTTTTAATTGGATTTTGTACGAAGAGATGAAAGAGAGCAACAAAGTGGCGCTGCTTTTTTGCATAAAATCTTATTTGTAAACATGAAATAAAATGTAAAAGCAAGTATAATCTAATATTACTGAATCATTTTGACAAGATAAAGAAAGAAGTCAATTAGAAGTTGCATATAAATGCAGAGAAATTATGGACTTGATATCGATAAAAAAAAATATAGCCATAAACAAAACTGAAATAAAATTAAAATTACTTCCTTTGGCATCATCGCGAGTTTGATTTGAAATATGACTCCGACTGTAGATGGGATGGACACCGGAGAGAGAAAATTGAGATTTGCTTAACAGTTCCTTTAGAGCAATGAATCAAAATCAGGAATCTATTCCATGAGAGCTAGCTCCATTTTGGAACACCGATAAGTTTTGGACATACGCCCTCATCATATTATCTTGATTAACAGTATGATATCACAGACTTTTATAAGTCAGAACTCAGAACACCCAGTTATTAGTAAGACGGTATTAAAGTGGCGGAAGGAATTATTTTCCTGAGTAAATATAAGCAAACTGGCCAAAGCCGCTAAGCCATAAAGAGGCTTACAATAACGAAGAGAATACAATATCCTACAATAGTAAAAATATTGGTATCAATAAAAAAGGCACACGTAGGAAAGCTGGCGATTTTAAACACACAGCACTCATGGACGAACTACAATTGTCTGGTTTACAACCGACGAGTATATCTGACTCATTGGTCTGAACAGTAGAAGAGCTGTCCATACATAAATCCGCTCTCTGCCGACCCATAAATGTCCACAAGCGCTTTCACTTCTGATTTATAATATACATACCATAAATTTCCCTTCAATATAACAAGGTACCCACCATACTCCCTCGCAAAGCGTATTCAGAGACTACCCTAAAGTTGCTATCCCAAGGGACGAGATGGTCGTTCAGTTTGCAAGATAAAGAGGCGATAACCACCGCCTACATAGTCTCTGCCGGTAATAAACTCAAACGGGGTACACTCAATAATGTTACATTCCAGATCTCTGTTCTTGTGTTCAGTTACTATAATTATACTCGTTACGGAAAACTAAACTTCTCATTTTTGTTTATTTTGAAGATTGTGATGGTGTGCAGATAAAGAGGATTATTTAAGAAAATTGATTAGGTTATGTGTTGCGAATATTCTGTCATTATGATGTTGCTCGTTCTGGCAAAAGTACTTTACGAGTTATCCTAACTTTGACCTTAGTGGTAGTCGCAAAGTCCAAAGAAAGTTCACAAACCGCAGGCGGAATAGTTAACCGGACCAAAATCAGCATTGAAACTATTTTTACCAACCAATTTGCCACTTTAGGAGACTCTCCATTTTATATCTCTTTAACAAAAACTTACAGTTTAAAATGTTAAGTATAAGGGTTGATTAAACGCCAAAAGGTACACAAATCAGCAAGCACCCAACATTTCATTAATTCTTCATTAATATTTAAGTAATTTTACTGCATTAATATTCATTAATATTTTTTAGAATTTATTAGATGTCACAGACCCTTATGCTGGCCATTTTCGTCTACAAAATGTATGTTCAAGTAGAACTGTAGATTGACTGTAATATCTAGTTATTTATAATAATCAAACTGTTGATTACAGGTTAAAAAGAAAAACGTTATAAAAAATAAAAAAAATTATGAGGCTAAAAAATTCATAACCTTTTTTAAAAAATGCTTACACCAACATACATTAATGATTTTGTTTATTTTATTTATTTATTTTTAAATAAAAATTGTTGGTTTAAGTTCATTCTTCGATTAAAGTAATTGTTATTTTATGTAGTAGTCAAACGTTTATAATAATAGGTAATAATTATCTGGCTTTATCGCAAATAATATAGTTTTCTTCAATTACATTCTCAATCTAGGTATTCTTCCCACAGTGTTATATATTTGGAATATAAGATAAATAAGATATGCATATTTTTAGGACAGCTAATTATACCAGTATTTTACTATAAGTAAAATTAGGGGGACTAAATTAAATTACAATTGAGAAATCAATAATTGTTGAATAATCTACTTGTTATTAACTGTGTGTTATTTGTGCTCATGAATATTTCGGTAAGACGAATTCAAGACAGTAGCCTACTCTAACTTTGTCTTTTTCTACTTTAACATGCATGTACGTATATGTGATTGATCATAATTATAACAAAAAAATATTATAAATGAAGTGGCCAGCATAAGGGTCTGTGACATCTAATAAATTCTAAAAAATATTAATGAATATTAATGCAGTAAAATTACTTAAATATTAATGAAGAATTAATGAAATGTTGGGTGCTTGCTGATTTGTGTACCTTTTGGCGTTTAATCAACCCTTATACTTAACATTTTAAACTGTAAGTTTTTGTTAAAGAGATTTTTGTACCTTTTGCATAGATTTTCCTTTTTGTCTATTTCGCAAAGTTACATATCTGCTTTACAGATTTTTTTTTAATATGGAATAAGCATTTCTATCATTATAACCTGATAAGGTGTTAAGTCGGAACCGTAACTACCACTGGAGAGATCTTTTTAAAGAATGATTATTAGTTGCGGTCCCCCAAACCATCCTCTATAACAATTTTTTTTTAAAAAGCGTTTTGAATAACATAGGAAGATATTTGTACGTAAATAACAAAATTAAACTGCGATTTCAGTACTTCCCTTTAAGAGGAGTAAGAAAAATAAACTGCGATTGCAGTACTTCTAGGCAAAGAGACAAAGATTTTTTAATCGAACGACAATTCATCGATTTAAATCGGTTCACTCATTGATAATTATCGTTACAATTGTAACGATTGCAGTATTTCCTCTTAGTAGGAGTTAGAGCATGATGGCATTTCACATCCACATAGAGGAGCTTTAACCACTTATTCGAGCTGAATTTTATCAAAATCGGACTAAGCGTTATAGAAATATTGGTAATAATAGTTTTAGAAAGGGCCTTATTTGGGTGGGGCGAACTCCCCTCCTTATGAGGCACAGCGTCCAGGCTTTTAAAGTGCAAATCTGTACAAAATTTCGATTCGAATGACACATCATTCATGAAAATCGGTTCACGTGTGGATAATTTGAAACGATTGCTGTACTGCCCCTTACAAGTGTAAGAGCAGATCGTCGCTTTAATGTTACGTAGGGAAGCCCTCACACTATCATCCTACCAAATTTTATCAAAATCGGGCTAAGATTTACAGAGTTATTAGTAATAATAATTTTGGAGGGGGTCTCACATACATGGGGCTAACTCCTCTCCCATTGGATGTACAGGGCCGAGACCCCCAAAAGGCACATCTACATAAAATTCCGAATCGAATGACACCTCATTCATGAAAATCGGTTCGCGCGTTTAGGCGCTACGTTGTTTACAAAAAAGGTAACAACAAGAACAAGAAGAACAAGAACAAGAACATTTTCTGAAAATGCCGTTTTTGCTCATTTTCAGCAACGTATTTCTCAAAATCTATTTAATCTATGTTGGTGCAAAAAAATTACAGTCATAAAGGAGGATTTGCCCTTTATTTTAAAGAAAATTTGGGAATTTTATCTTTTATAGAAAAAGAGAAAAAAATTGTCAAAGTTGGGTGTTTTTCAACGTTACGCTTTTTCGTGCAGTTTTTGATGGTCAACCCTTATACAACTGTCCTACCGGACAGTTTTAATTTTACACATACAGTTTCAAGTGGTTCAATACCATGGTTCGTTACAGTTAATATCACACTTCGTATTAGCGCCGTAAACCCTTCATCTGTTCGCCACCTTCTTCTTTCCTGAAACCGTCCGAGAACCGCATAATATTCAAAATAATTAGTAATGACTATCAATTATTATTGTTTATTTAATATTTGAAAAATGTGGTTGGGAATGGATTTTTGGATAATTTCATTGTTTTTAACAATTGTAGCACGCTTCTTTTTTTTTATTTCTGACCAGATTCGAATTTTCAGACATCATCAGAGATTTATTTACAAGTTTGGTGTAGATAATTCGATTTCCACTATGTTTTTACCAAACACTGGGTAGTAGTGAATGTAAAGGCAGTCAGTTAGTGTAGTTGATGACAGAAATATAGTTAAAAAGTTAAATTCTTTACACCTAATGATAAATTCATGTCTGGTGATGGATGAAATTTCGAAACCGGTCGTTAATAGCAAAAAACACCCATGGTAAGACGGAAAAATTCAATAAGTTTATTTTTGGGCCGTTCACTGCACAAATAGATTAACTCCACATTTTGAAATATCTTAAATTTAAGTGTCAGAGCAGTTGGTTCAGTCATAGCTTTTTTATGTTTACAATAAATTTCCCAAATAATGATTAACATCATTAAACGACTAATATTTTTTTGGCCATTAAAAATTAAATAATTTATTTCAGAAGCCACTTTGATTAACTCCGTCCTTTAATGTAAATCGTTGTAATAATTCTACTCAAATTCAGTAGCAGCTGCTAAATGATAATGGTAATTTTGTTTTGTTTTGTGGAAACCGAGATGTGCAGTGAACGGCTCTAGAGCATGAAGAGATCATGTTGCCTCAATTATTTGGGAAACAATGTCATTAATATAAAATAGTTTTTAAATAAAAAAGTAATATATTTACCTCCCCTCTTTCACGCAATAAGAATTCTACGAGGGTTGGCTGAAAAGTAATGCACACATGCTTGCCGAGCGCGAACGAAGACCTTCAAAAAGCACGCGAGGTGGCATTAGGAAGTCACATTTCCTCTTATTACGTATGCGCAGTTTGAACTCGCTGCGTTCAGCCAGTGTATTTTTAGACGCCGAAGTATGGACCCGTGTACTGGTGCTATGTCACTGCGAGTTAAACAGCGTGCTCTTATCGACTTCCTTTTGAATATTGTGACAGGGGACGAATCATGGGTCCATCATTACGACCCAGAAGAGAAAAGGCAGAGCATTGAATATCGACATGCGTTTTCTTCTCGGCCGAAAAAGTTCAAAACACAACTGAACGCGAAAAAATTCTTCTGTGTTTTGAAATGCTCTCCAAGTTTATATGACGGATTTTCTGGAACCAGAGGCAACGGTAAATTCTTCTCGGTACGTACAGACTCTAAGAAACCTCCGATGTCGAGATTGTCGTGTTAGAGGCAGCTTGGTACCAATAATCTTGCAACATGACAACCTCATACCCGCGCGAAATTGCAGAGGCTCTGGAAAAACTGTAGTTTGAACCAATTCCACACTCTCCTTATTCCCCTGATCTTGCCCTCTGCGATTTTTATTTGTTTCCTCTACTCAAGAGAGACCTCAAGGGTAATCACTACTCCTCAGACGAACAGGTGAAGGCAGCTGTCAAGTCCTGGATACAAGAAAAGTCAACAGAATTCTTCAGTGACGTAATGAAAAAACTTGTTTTACGTTAGGAGAAATGTACTCGTATTAACGTTAATGAAGACTACATTGAAAGTAATACATAATTGTGAAGCTTAAGAATTGTACTTTAATATACTTTCTGCTCGAACTTGATAACTCTTTTCTTTTCCCCTCTTCTAGCATGTGTGCATTACACGTAGAAGAACTAAGAAGCTCCTATAGCGAATTTACATTCGGAAAAGTAAAAGTTATTAAAGATGCAACTCATTACATGCAATTGAATAAATAAATAAACCATTTTGTAGGTTCTCTCAGGCTATAATGAAAGCAATGAGGCTTCTGTTTATCTACTTTATCTACTTCTTCTTTGTTTTCGTCATAATCTGTGTGGCAATGCTATTTCCGACTTTTGCTTCCTTCAACACCTCTCTAGACTTCTGCTTTGCTCGAGCCCTTGTCCACCAAATCTTGTCCTGCACCTTGTACTCAGCTTCGATCTTCTTCCCAGTCACTTCCATTGGTCTGCCCTCTTTACCTCAAACTCATTCCCAAACTATAGTGTTCATTTTTTGTGTGTGTTTTTTGTAATTATATCCTTTGGTCCTTTAGCCAATAAAAAAATATATACTGATTAAAAAGAAAGACATTCTTTTTCCTTCTTAATATATTTAGTTTTTACAAGAACTCTTTAAGAAGAGAAAATTTTTAGAACACAAAAAAAGTGTAAATAAAGGTAATAAATAGACGTAATAAATGGATTACAACAAATGAATGCTAGAGATACCTTTGAGATCAGATAGTGGTAGAATGTTTTATCTAAAGGGCGACCTTTCTACAAGTTCCTCGCCAAGATATTGCCTCACCGTTCCATCTTCCACCTTCTTCAAATCTCTCTCTTTCTCTCTCTCTTTATTTATATATACATATATATATATATATATAAAGAACAAGAAATTAATTCTTTCTATTGGTTAGTTGGTGGTGTTGCGGTTGTCTTTTTTGTAGGCGTTCACCACTTGAGAACACGGAAAGTGCATTTGGCGGGAACTGATGTACGATATAAGGCTGGCGGTTTGGAACTTCTTCACTCCTTGTTTAGTTTGTTTGTCTATATACATCTATATATATCTATACAATCTCTTATTCGACCACCCGCCTACAGATAACAAGTCTCAATATCTGCCCATAAATTAAAACCATACACCCACGGGTGTCGGCATAATTTACATTTGATGGACATAACATATTCTTCTACTGGGCTAATATTTACTGATCTATGTCGTATTCTAATAACCAAGCACAGCGTCAATAACATAAACATCAGTTGATAGAAAGCTGTTTAAAGGTGTTTAAAACGAGAGAATACTAAACTCATGAGGAAGAATACTAAACGATGTAAGGTTTAGCCAATGGTATGGTACAGAGTATTGGATTTGGTCAGCGAGTTTCGAGTCCAGCTAGCAGTCTTTAGGATTCTTTTTTTATAGATTCTCTCAGCTCCCTGTCAGGTGATGGGCGGTATTGTCAGTAACCAAAGAATTGTATACTCTAATCTAGGAATAGCGTACGTATTAAAGGCATGTCCGCGTGCTGATTATTTGGTTTCTTAATTTTCAAATTCGAAAGAACTTTTGCAATAAATAAAAAAAAAATCTCTGTAGTAAAAACTAATACCTTTAATAATTTCTAAATATTTCTTTAGGTACCCAATTTGGTTGAAAATTTTGTGTGAAACAAAAACGGAATGTCAAGTTTGTGCACAACGAATGTTCGCAGGTACACGATATTCTGTTCAAACTAACATGACGTCTTTTTTCTTTTCACAAAATTGAAGATGGATCTCCTAAAAACACTAAGTTCGCAAAAGTTAATATTCGCCATGTTTCCTAATGTAAAGACCAAAAAAGTTAAAAGAAGTTAAATATGTATTAGACTAGATGACAATAGTTTGCCACAATTTTCTAGAATTACACAAAATTACTTGATTTAAAACAAGTAATGGACGATAATTGTAGAGCATTACATTTAAAAGAGGATGAAGTTAAAAAAAGTAAAAGAAATCTCAAAGGGAGAATGCTTTTAGTCGGCATCATATCAAAAGCCGACATACACATGGAAAGCATTTGGAAGGACGGCATCAAAAATGATGACGTAGCGCATTAGAAATCCACAGAAATCCTTACCGTTATTTGGTGCCAGTCAAATAATATTTTGTTCCTAACCTTTCTTTCCTTTCTTTTAAAACAAAGAATAACTGAAGTGAACGGCAATGCAATATAATAGGCCATATCTTTCAAAGGAGCTTTTGGTCCTCTTATTTGTTTAATTTTCAACGAATTTTATTTTCAAGAATAGTTACGTTCAGTAGTGGGAAATATTTATTTTCATTACCAATAATTAGAAGTGCTTTAAATAAAGATATTAGCTGTTGCACTTGTAGGAGTGGTTAGAGAGCCGAATACAAGACAACTAAAAGATCTATCACCTCTTTGCAGTCAGTATTTCGTCTGCTTTAGGACTACTTTTTGGATGTGACCTTCTCAGTTCTCCATCTGGCTCTGGACAGTGTTCTCTCATTACAGGTAACACTGTTCATTACCAGACATCGAGCTGTGTGAGGCGATTAGAAAGGGAGAAAATCTAATGGCAGCCAGAACTTGTAAGCGGAATCTCTGCGAGGGTGTCCTATTTAGCCAATCCATTCCTACGAGGGTCGTTTGAAAAGTCCGTGCAAAGTCAGAGAGATAGCACTACTGGCGCGTATCGAGGTTATGTTTAGTTAGTAGCATCTCTTGGAAGAACACACACCAAGTTTCAGCCAGATCGGTCTATTTCTTAGTGTTTGGCATTCGTTTGAATCGAGGAAGTCGAGTGATTCTCAAAAAATGGACGAAAAAGAATTTCGTGTGTTGATTAAACACTACTTTATGAAAGGCAAAACGCCTCAGGAGACTAAAGAGAAGCTTGATAAACATTATGGTGACTCTGCACCTTCGATTAGAACCGTTTATAAGTGGTTTCAAAATTTTCGGAGTGGCCATATGGGCACAAGTGACGCTGAACGTTCTGGACGCCCTGTTGAGGTTACTACTCTAGAAATCATTGAAAAAATCCATGATATGGTGATGAATGACAGAAGAGTGAAGGTGCGTGAGATTGCTAGTGCTGTGGGCATCTCGAATGAACGGGTACATAATATTTTGCATCAACATTTGGACATGACAAAGCTATCCGCAAGATGGGTTCCGCGATTGCTCACGCTTGACCAAAATCGAAATCGTGTGAAGTGTTGCAAGGACGGTTTGCAGCTGTTCCAGAAGAATCCGCAGGACTTTAAGCGACGTTTTGTCACTGTGGATGAAACATGGATACATCACTACACTCCTGAGACCAAAGAACAATCTAAACAATGGGTTACCAAGGGGGAATCTGCGCCAAAAAAGGCGAAGACCGTTCCTTCGGCCGGAAAGATTATGGCGACTGTCTTTTGGGATTATCTGGAAAAGGGTAAAACTATTACAGGTGCATATTATTCATCGTTATTGGACCGTTTGAAAACCGAGCTGCAAGAAAAACGCCCACGATTGGCCCATAAAAAAGTCCTTTTCCATCACGACAACGCACCAGCTCACACCTCAGCAGTTGTGGTCGCAAAATTAATGGAAATAGGGTTCCAACTCGTTTCACATCCCCCATATTCTCCAGACTTGGCTCCCTCGGACTACTATTTGTTCCCGAATATGAAGAAATGGCTGGCGGGAAAAAGATTTTATTCAAACGAGGAGGTGATTGCAGAAACGAATGGCTATTTTTCAGACTTGGACAAATCTTATTATTCGGAAGGGATCAACAAACTAGAGCAGCGTTGGGCGAAGTGTATAAGCCTAAAAGGAGACTATGTTGAAAAATAAAAAAGGTTTACCCCAAAAAATTAAGTAGTTTTTATTTTTGCACGGACTTTTCAAACGACCCTCGTAAGATCATGGATTCTGTCCCTGAGGACTAAGGGCCCCCAAATAAGAACCTACAAACTGTAGATAGTAAAATGGTTGTAGGATGATGTATTTAATATGTTTTTCTTTCTTTGAGCAGTTTCTTTATAGTCAATCCTTATACAAGACCTACTGGCCAGTTATAAGTAGATTTTATAATACGAGATTGCGAGCAGTGAGCTAAAAAAAGTTAATGATTCATAATTATTTTTTAAATTTCAACAATCCATTACGAAAATAATGTATGACAAGAAAGTGTACTAACGCAGTGTTCTGGTTAGCTTCTACTGTAAACACGCCCACGTTACTTATTTATAAGTTTCAACAAAGATGTATCACTTAATTTTCTCTCTTAGTGGGGTAGAGTTCTCGTGAACGGAAGTATGAAGCCAACATCTCATGTCTGACCGCAGTGAAAATGCATCTAGTTATGTAGATTTTTTTTTTTTGCCCAAACACTCAATTCAAGTTAAAGAATTTACTGTTCTTAGACGGAGCCCTTTGCCTCACTGTCAAAGGGTGCGAGGAAAGAAAATGTTTAAGAGTCCCTGGCCTAGATTGTCATTATTACTATTATAGTTTGAATAGTTTTATTGACATCCCAACTCTCCTCATTGTTATGTCCCAAGTATTCTGATTTTTATATATTTTTTTCCCCGAAAACTCCAAGATTTTTGGGTAAAATAGATGCTAAACCCTTTGTTTAGTCCTACACAGCGTTTCTTGGCGGCCCTTTTAACTTTCCCGCCATGCTTTTTCCCGCGCTTCTAGTTCCCGCCAAACTTACAGAACTTCAGAGCCTCGCATCTTATAACCCTTGCTGTGTCCTCATTTCTGTTCCTTCCAGGCTGCAGTGCACCTCGTTCATTGGCAAGAAGAAGGAGCAACAAACGCCTTCCTGTATCCTTTACATTACATATTCTCTTCAGCATCAGTTTTTCTCCATTTTCATCTGCAGGGTTGTCTAGGTGTCTTTTGTTTGCCCTCTTTATGGCCCTGGCCGATTCAGGCCTTGACCCCACTTGGTGTCCAGCCTTGACGAGGTGGTGGGGCTTACGCACTAAGGGCACTAGAGACTAACCCTCTTTAAAACTCTCGCGTTTTCAGCTTCTGGGTGTAGACGTCTTCGCGCGCCTACACCCTCTCTAACATAACCATAACTTAATTTTGTCAAATAAAATATTAACATTTTCCAAAAAAGGTATAAAACTTTATAAAGCTCCAAATATTCTTACCCTTGTTGCCTTAGTTTCTTCAGAACGAATCCCTTATAGAATCTGCAAAGTATTCACTCAGTTTTGGCCTGGAAAGGCTATTATTTCAATTTTTCCACTCTGCAAATATAATATATTTGGAAAACTATGTATTTTAATGATAGCATTAAAAATAGTGAAGACAAAATTGAAATCTAAACTATTCCTAACCTCCAATTATAAATAAAACCCACTTGAGTACGCTGATGATTAACATAACAGAATTAAGTATGTAGAATTCAATTTTAATAAGACTTATTATGAAATGGAAAACCCTAATTAATATAAAGACCTCAAAACTTGAAAATAGTTATGTTTCTATTGCTGTTCTTTAAAATTAGTAGTAATAAATAAAAGATAAGAGAACGTATTCACAGGCAGCTGTTAAGGAGAATGCTCTAAGTAACTAACAGATAATTATCTCATTTTATTACTTCCATGCCTTCTGTTAATATATCACTGCCTTATTTTATGACAAAGCGCTTGCTATCAATGGTATAATTGGTCTTCCTTCTGAAAGAAAGATGTAGTCTCACTCTAAGGGTGGACGGTTGGATCTACCATCTGACAAAGGGCACTACAAAGAAATGAGAGAGAATGTGCGTACGCTAAGAAGGAAGGGATGAAATGTTCCATTTCAGTTTGGAAAGGGCGATAAGCCAAGACAGATAGCAAGGACAGTGAAAACAAAAATACAAAACAGAGGGACATAGTATGGGTTGGAGACACGAGAATAAGACTGCCATCCCCCCAGTCACTGGTCCGTGTAATTTGTCAAGGACCCTCTTTGCAAGAACAAGGATACGGCACCTTCCTCTGCTTCCTCCTGATGGCAAGTGTGTGTCGTGGATCAGATAGCAGATATCTCCAACTCCATAAAATGTGTGTCTCTTATAATAACTTTTTCCCATTTAAGGATAACAAAAGGATATGGTAGGATTTCAGTAAAGAAGTACCATCTATTAAACAAGATTATCTTATTTCTTTATATAAATATCTTAATAAAGTTCACTCTGCTTTTATTTATTATAAAGCAGGACTTTAATAAAATGAGCGTAAATAATTCTAACTAAAAATGGAATAGAGAATTCATTCCTCAAATGTAATTTAACTAAAATTCAATCTTAATCTAACTTTCCAAGTGGCGCAAACTTCTTCTCAAGCACATACCCTGAAAATGCTAGATCCACACCACATTCGGCACGAAGTCCCCATCATTCTAGAACCTTCGTTCACTGAATAATTGGTTCGTGAATCTACATAGTGTACATATTGGATGAAATTTTCGCCTGCAACCGCCTGTGAGTGAAGTAATACGCCTATTTTTCCAGGCAGGGCTTGATTTTAACTTTAGGTACCAATAACGGAAGCGGAAGATAATACTTGCTACTAACATTTTTTCTAACAAATAAAAAGTAGCTCTAATGGATTTGAACTGGGGACCTCCCACTTACAAAGCCACGCTTCATAACCACATCAAAACCATTCATTATTATATTATTGTTGCAGCCGCCTGTGTACAGGGGCGCAACCGGAAGTTTTACGGGAAGGAGTAGAAAGGTAATTTTTTATTTATTTTAAAACTATTTCTTCATTTAGGATATAGCGCCATCACTTTCTTAATGAGATTCTCTCTGAGCATATATACAACATGATTTATGCAACACGATCTCATTAAGCAATAACATAAACATTAATAACTGACAGTCATTAATAATTAAGTATTTAGTTCAAGCTTATGGTTCTAACGGGTTCTGGGACAGTTGCCAGGACAGTAGAAGCGAAATCCAGGACCCTAATCCGAGGTATAATATCTCGGAAGAACAACATTTCATTCCAACTATCTAAAAACTGATCGTAAACATTGCAAAATACAGAATTTAAATTGTTACCACGATAATTCTACATTGTTGAACAATACTTGATGTAGCAGGTCTATTTTAATGGTTGTTCTTGTTTGTGAATCGATAGTTAATTGAAAATTAATGTAAAAATAGGAAGGATTGTAAAATAGTATATACATGATATGTATATATGTACGAGGGTCGTTTGAAAAGTCCGTGCAAAGTCAGAGAGATAGCACTACTGGCGCGTATCGAGGTTATGTTTAGTTAGTAGCATCTCTTGGAAGAACACACACCAAGTTTCAGCCAGATCGGTCTATTACTTTGTGTTTGGCATTCGTTTGAATCTAGGAAGTCGAGTGATTTTCAAGAAATGGACGAAAAAGAATTTCGTGTGTTGATTAAACACTACTTTATGAAAGGCAAAACGCCTCAGGAGACTAAAGAGAAGCTTGATAAACATTATGGTGACTCTGCACCTTCGATTAGATCAGTTTATAAGTAGTTTCAAAATTTTCGGAGTGGCCATATGGGCACAAGTGACGCTGAACGTTCTGGACGCCCTGTTGAGGTTACTACTCCAGAAATCATTGATAAAATCCATGATATGGTGATGGATGACAGAAGAGTGAAGGTGCGTGAGATTGCTAGTGCTATGGGCATCTCGAATGAACGGGTACATAATATTTTGCATCAACATTTAAACATGACAAAGCTATCCGCAAGATGGGTGCCGCGATTGCTCACGCTTGACCAAAAACGAAATCGTGTGAAGTGTTGCAAGGACGGTTTGCAGCTGTTCCAGAAGAATCCGCAGGACTTTAAGCGTCGTTTCGTCACTATGGATGAAACATGGATACATCACTACACTCCTGAGACCAAAGAACAATCTAAACAATGGGTTACCAAGGGGGAATCTGCGCCAAAAAAGGCGAAGACCGTTCCTTCGGCCGGAAAGATTATGGCGACTGTCTTTTGGGATTCGCAAGGAATAATCCTCATCGACTATCTGGAAAAGGGTAAAACTATTACAGGTGCATATTATTCATCGTTATTGGACCGTTTGAAAACCGAGCTGCAAGAAAAACGCCCACGATTGGCCCACAAAAAAGTCCTTTTCCATCACGACAACGCACCAGCTCACACCTCAGCAGTTGTGGTCGCAAAATTAATGGAAATAGGGTTCCAACTCGTTTCACATCCCCCCTATTCTCCAGACTTGGCTCCCTCGGACTACTATTTGTTTCCCAATATGAAGAAATGGCTGGCGGGAAAAAGATTTTATTCAAACAAGAAGGTGATTGCAGAAACGAATGGATATTTTTCAGACTTGGACAAATCCTATTATTCGGAAGGGATCAACAAACTAGAGCAGCGTTGGACGAAGTGTATAAGCCTAAAAGGAGACTATGTTGAAAAATAAAAATGGTTTACCCCAAAAAATTAAGTAGTTTTTATTTTTGCACGGACTTTTCAAACGACCCTCGTATATCATAACAACCAAAAATTGAATTATTAAAGTCGCTAGCTTATTCATATTGACTTTTAAACGAAATGACATATGTGCCCGAGGCATAGAGCACCCCAATATATAATTGATGTGGCAGGTGGTGAACAAGGGTAAATTAGTTGTTTAATATTTTCACTCGAGTGACTACTTAGTAATAATGCTTTTGTTTGTTTGTAAGCTGGGCCCAATCGTAGGTAAAGGTGCACGAAGCAGAAACGTCGGTCACAATAATTCTCCACAATTTTCCGCTGGTTCACAGTAAATTAGTTTGTTTGTTGTTTTTTTAAAAATTGTTTTTAGTTCTTTCATTAAAAATATAGATTTTTCTTACAGAGCGATCACTTAAGTGAGAATCACTTGATATATCACTCTCTCTTTTTACCTTGAAAGAAAGATGTGCATTTTATTAAAGGCGCGTCAACATCTGAGCTTATTAGCGCCCAGAGCTTTTTTCAGTGCACTGACGGCCTCCGGGCAGGTTTCTCTCGTTCCTGAAAACAATGTTCGTCACCAGACAGTGAGTTGTAAGGAGCTCCTAATAAGAGAAATCTAAGAGCCAGCAGCTGAACTCGAACCCAGGATCGCCGCTTTAGAATTTACTTTACCCACTCAATTAATCCCTTTCCTCAGCTGCGCTAATGAGAGGCTCCCACAAATTTCTCTTAGAACAGCGACTGACGTTTATATATTTTACGGATTTTCCGCAAACTGGATTATTATCCAGTTTTTTTTATTTATAATTTAAGGCGCGTCAACATCTAAGGTTATTGGCGCCCGGAGCTTTTTTCAGTGCACTGCCGGCCTCCGGACAGTGTTCTCTCGTTACAGACAACACTGTCCATCACCGGACAGTGAGCTGTAAGAAGCTCCTAGGAAGAGAAAATCTAAGGGTCAGCTGCTGGACTCGAACCCGGGACCTCCGCGTGGGAGTCCAGTATGCTAACCTCATAGCTAATCTATTCCCTAAATTAAGAGGGTCCGATATGTTCACGTACACCTTTATATTGATGTCCTAAATGGACGGATTCTTTATTATCCAGTTAACAACATATTAATTACCAAAAACCATATCTAGGAGGCATGCTAATTTCAGATAATGAAATGGCACTATGGGGAAAAGTCTCTAGCCTACTTTTTATTTAATAATAATACACAAATAACACATATTTTTTCGTGGTCGTCTCTTTTTTTTCCACAAATCACTATTTTTAATTTTTGCTCATTTACATCTGTCTCGTTACGCACTCAGCACCCGACTCACTCTATACACAGTAATATGTTTAACAATCTACATGTTCAATCATATGTAAATCTTCTTATTTTTTATTATGATTACTGTTGAGTGACTCTTGCGGGTGGGGCCCCTACACTAGCCCCTACAGCATCTTAGAGATACCTGATTCCCTCGGAAACCACTTTGAATAAAATTTCAAGCGAAACTGATAAGATCTTACAAGTATTGTTACCCACTAATTCCTCCGGGTATCTGCACCTAGAAGCAGGCTAATGGGGACACTTGAGGACGATCTTCCTGCATAGTTTGAGGCAATCCTCTCTTCATCTTTGGGTCAGTTAGCGCTAAGGAGAAGTTATGTCTGCCGGCTCTCTGCTTTTCATTGACTTCCTTATTAGGAGCGTGATAAGTCAGGTATTGGAAGAGGATTTACTTCCCTCGGGAGTGTTGTGGATATCCAAATGGATGCTTTGCCACTATCTCTATCTGCCGACGCCTCTTCTCTCTTGGAAGCCTAACTAAATACCTGGAGTAGGAAAGTTATAAATCCTACTGTCAGATTCTTGTATTTCCAGAGACTTTCTGAAAGCACGCGGCTAGTTACCAGAGGGGTGTTCACCCTTCCTGGTACCTAACCAAAAAACTTTGTTTCAGGATGAAATTTTTGTAATATCTAAGCCCAAGTATTGCCATCTGGAATCGGTTATCTCTGACTGTATGCGTTCCGAGAACTGAAAAGCCTGGCTCAACTTATTTGGGAGAATGTTCGCAAAATATGGAGGCAGGCAAAGGAAACGGAATGGTTGAGATCAGTAAGCAGTTATTCCTGTCTTCCAGCTCTTCTCTTTTCCAGCAGTTCCTTGTCAAACTCGGTGTTGGATGGGAAAATAAACTACTTATAATTCTTCTAGTTTATTTTAATTGTGGCGATTCTCTTCAGAATATTAAAAGGGTTTTGGAGGAGAGAAGTAAGTTGACTTAGGGATTGTCATGCTTGAATCACTTGAGTTCCCTTCCTTATTGGTAATTCCGTACAGAGGCTGAGGAATCGTTTCTTTTCTATTATCACTCCGCATCGTTGGGAGCAAAATAGATCAGAACATCCATATGGCACAGCCTTTCTCAATCTTATCTATTACAAAGGATTTCAAGTTCATGTTCACCTTATAAATTTTGAAAAGTGCAAGATCTTAGTTTTAAAACTTTTTTTAAATAATTAAAAATTGCGTACATATTTTCCTCTTCAAAATTATTAATTAATTTACAAAGTTCTTCTTTAGGATTATTATATTTGTGCCCAAATCTTCTAAATTAATTTCTTTTAAGAAATTCAAACTACCTGTAAGTACCAATTAAATTTAATGCTGCTTGGATAGAGCTTACTCATTACAATCAGTCTCTTAAAGCAGATTTTTACATAGTTATCATTTAAGGCTCTGTCACATGATAATTCTATTAAATTTTCTTTATCTTTTATCGATAATGATGTAGCTTTTCCTAAATTTTCTTTATAGAAGGGGGGTTTGAAATGCAATTATCATTTGTGTTTCGGGTTTTGGAAAATACTCCAAGAAAGACAATTTTATACTTACACACTTTATCTATAATTCTTGGTGTTCCAAAGATTAATCTCCGAATTTCCGAAACATAAACTAGCACCTAGGTAGTACTTTAGAGGAAAGCACTTCCTTTTCCGGAAGTGCCCTAAAACGAATTTTGCTGTAGAAAATGTATTTTAAATAAAAGTTATAGAACTACTTATGAGCAATTGGTGTGACAAAAAAGGAAATTGTTACGTTAAAAAAAAAAAAAAAATCTCTAACGTAGTATTTCCGGCAAGAGGACGGATGTGGGTAAGAATATTTCACACTTAAAAAGACACCGCCTGCCTAGTTTCATACTAGCATGTGCAAGTATAGTGCAAAAAAAACACCCTTATTAGAGAAAGAAAATTAGAAAATACACCTTGACAATGAAGGCATTAACGGGGGGATCTAAGCTCCTCCTAGGAAGTCAGCATTCCCATACTATGTACGGGAAGACAGATGCTCTAAACAGTTGTACAGCTGGTAAGCGCGACGTTTATATTACTAACAGCGGAAATTTGAAACCACCGGATGGTATACATGTTTAAAAGATGTACTAGAAATAGATGGATATAATTTAACCGACGATTTCAATTAATGGCTACAATTATTAGTTTCTGATCATATATTACGCCCAGGAATCTCTTTAACAATATCGGACATTTTGATCATGTACACTGTAACATGATTAGTACCAGATTCATGGCGTAATCATGCACCACGGATATACCATGTACGTTAGTTAACCATTTATGTCTGACTGATGCACCTTCATGTATCTATGTTATCTACACATCAAATTCCTATAACAACATCGAAAAGGGACGGATTAGAAATCTTAATTTCCGGGGCCTAATTGCTGTACCTATTATTATTACATCGATTTCCAACTGAATATATCTAAGCTAAATCTAATATACATGTGGCAGTTGTCGCAGTTTCTGTTGACAACATTACACAAAACTCCGGTTTAAACTGAGAACTTTGTTAAGTAATTTGAAATAAGAAAACCTTACTGCCAAAAAGTTTAGCAGCTAAATTGCTGATCACAACTGTGTAGCAGATTTTAGAAAGTATGCGACGAGTGTTTCAAGGTATTGCAAAGGAAGCTGCTAGATAGCCGACGATCTCGAAATCATTCTGAAACTTGGTGTCTGATTTCTTTATAAAAAAAGTTAATTGTCAATTTCGCTCATTATTTCTTTTCTTTTTTTTTGTTAGCTTGCGATCTGGGACTAGGTCATCTTCAGGGCCGTGGAAAACCGACCATGCTAAGTAACTAATAGTCAGGACAGAAGACACAACAACCTTAATATAATAAAATTAAATATAATTTTTATTAACTCATTTCTGTAAACTGTGACTTAATTTACATTACAATCCATTATTGTAAAATAAGTTGCACAGCCTTGAAGATCATCTAGTCGCTTGGGTCGAAAGCTCAGTCAAAAATAAGTAAAAAATTATAACTCTAATTGGGAATAACTTTTCTTCCTTAAGGAGACAAAGTTACAATGGGCGATGCCTATTTTGAGGACCTTTAAATTGAATTTGTGATTTTCTCAACTGAATTTCTTTAAAGTAATCATTAGCCATTTTTACGCTATCGTTAATTGTGGTTATTTGGAGTTATATTTATTTCTCTTTTTCTCCTCCTTAAAAAAATTAATATAACTCTTTAATTTCCAATTATAATTAACCGAAAATACCCGTTATGAAAATTACTGGGTAAGAAAATAATGGTTTTTACTCAAAAAACGGAATATTACAGAAGATAAAGATTTTATATGCCACTTAGTAGCGGCCAAAACTGGAAGTACAAGTCTACCGAACAGGTTTTCCACTTTGATGAGGTTTCCCCAATTAACCAGCTTCTCTCCATCCCAGGCCAAGGCCACTAGATAAGTTCTTTATTCGCTGGTTTTTCACTTTTCAGGGTTTCATTACATTAGTTTAGTACATACTAGATAAAGAATAACCTGAAGGACACAACAGATCTTTAACTTGAGGAGAATATTGTGATTGCCACTTAAATTCGAAACTCAATAAGATGAATCTAAAACTATTGAAATTATTGGGCAATATTTGCAGTAGCGGAGTCCTAGACCGAAGTTAGCAGCCGAAATAGAACAGAAATATATCGAAAATAAAAACTTGTTCAAAATGAAAACCCCAAATAAGGCAAATTTTTTCCAGGTAATTTCTTGCTGTTCAAAAATCACAAATGCAACAAGCAAATGTGATATAATATAATGTCGTGAATGAAGACAGGAGAAGGCACCCAGTGGCGACACTCCATTAACGTGAATAGATGCACTATACTGCTCTTATGAGGAGAGTAGATCGCGGGGCCATCTTCTCTTCAATCTCCTTGCAGGATTACCTGGTAATGTGGAAGAAGATAAGTGTTCAATTAAAGGATTAGGATGAGCTGCTGTAAAGGAATGAAATTTTAAGAAACGATTTTTAGTAAGGTCATTAATGAAAAGGGATTTCGAGGTCATTATGAATGGTGAGGTTAGAAATATAGAACGGAGCGTTAAGAAGTTTTCGAAGTATTTTTTACTGTAATGTCTGGATGCGTAAAGAATTGGAACGCTTAGTCGATCCCCATACTTCAATGCCGTATGACCAAACAGGTCGCAGTAACAGAAGGTATAAGAGCCCTCTTGTTTTGTAGGTTAAGTTTCGATCGTTTGTCAAGTAGTCTGGTGAGAAGTTTGTAGCGTTGGTTAGTTTCTTGTCTTTTCAGTCTAGTATGGGGGATTCCATGTCAACCGTTTGTCTAGGTGCAGTCCAAGGTAGCGTACTTTGTCCACAGCTGGTATAGGAGTTTGGTTCAAAATAATTTAAAAATTAATATTACATATTTATAAATTAGTTAAAAATTATTTACATGTTCGATTTACCAAATAAAAAAAAAACTTATGTTAGAGAAGAAGGATACCGGTGTTCATCCTTAATTTATGCTTTAACGTTTTTCTCATTTTATTTATAACCGGCACATATGTACTCGCGCAAACGAACATCACACAAACGCGCACGCCTTTATAACAGCGTATTCTCTAAGGTTATTAAACTATGTGAGATTTAAATACGTGGACAAAGTACAAGTAACGAACAGTATGGAAAAAGAAAAGAAAAACAATGTTTTTTCTACGTCGTGCTGAAGTAAAATATGCCTCATCGATAGGAATCGTTAAAAGAAAATACAAGTACGGTTAGTCTTGTTCGTTCTTGTGGACTGTGTCTCCGCTCGGTCTGTTTGTGCCAGTGTGTATGTGTGTATGATCATGTGAGGAAAGAATGAGAGAACACCGTTACCCATTAACTTCAACGGCATCGGGCAATTCAACCATTGAGCCAGGCTACGAGTGCAACATGCATGTTATAGCACATACCCTAGAGATAGAAATATAATGCATTATGTTTCCGGTAAACTATGAATAATTACTGTGTAAATTCAACGAACTGCCTAAAATGCTAGTTACTACATCATCTTTATCAGTGGTCAGTACAGTGGACCCTAAAATATCTTCTCTTCCTTCTTACAGCTTACTATACTGCGATGGACAGGGTTATTAACTGATATACGAATTTATTTAATGAGTACCAAAATCTAAGAACGTTAGCGTCTGGAGCCTTTTCTGTGCACTTTCAGCCTCCGCTCTGTGCTTTCTCGTCTTAGAAAGCTGGTAACGTGCTGATAGGTGCTACGGGCGCCAATGACCTTATACGTTGATGCGCCTTAAAAATAAGAGATTAGTTCCGAAAAGAAATTCTGCTCTCTCGGAAACATTTCATTTAAAATTTCGGAATGTATCCCACAATATGACAATTGATTTTACAGTTGTTTTCTTGAGAACATATAAATAAATAAAAATTTGAGCTAACGAGCCATTTCGGTTGGTAAAATGAGCGCATTCGTTCTGCATTTACAAGAAAATTTAAAAATATTTGAGGGATACAGTGCATCTTGTAAATAGGACTAACAAAAAGTGAAGTTTTACATCATGTTTCAAAATATATAAAACTGCATCGCCATTCTTCACTCATTACAGTTATGATTAATGGCGACTAACATAAAATTTTACAAGCATTACTATTAACCAACTAAATAAATCTTTCCTAGGCCTATTTATTTCATAAAGAATTAAATTAAATTCAAATTATTAAATGGGCTTAAATTTGAGGAACCTTTATTTTATTTATTTGTAAAAAAAGTAGAGTAGTGCCTATTTTTTTTAGGCGGGGCTTAACGTTCAACTAACAAGTAGGTGTCGTGGACGGAGGCAACTAGCAAACGTAGCATTGTCGACGGAGGCGGATAGCAAATGTACTTTACTATAACTTTATTGTGTAAACTACTAAATAAAATCCAAGTCCCAGACCGGGAATCGAACCGAGTACCATAATACATCTTAGCTTTGCGGTACGCGTCTTTTTTATTAAATATTTATCTTCTTTTTTTCCACACCATCTTCATTATAACGGAAAATCAGAAATGTATTAATAATGATAATGTTAAATTAAGGGCTATAATTTGTTCTTTCCTCCAACGCGAATTAAAATTTCGCTGAAGATTGTCTCAAAAATTCAAAATACATAAATAATAATTACGATAATAAATAATAAAGTAATGCCTATTTTATCAAGCGCGCATAACGTTCAACTACTAATTAGGTGTCGTGGACGGAGGCGACTAGCAAACATTCTTTACTGTAAATTTCTTTTATTAACCTTTAAATAAAATCCATGGCTTAAGACCGGGAATCGAACCCAGTACCACAATACATATTAGCTTCGCAGGTCTCGTTATTTATTAGCAGAAAGTATTTATTTGCTTACTATATTTGCTATTTGAAAACCTTAATTCTAGACGCATAATCCAGATGCAAGTTACTTTTTTTCTTATTTTTTTGGCGCATCAACAGCTGAGGTTATTAGCGCCCGGAGCTTTTTCCAGTGCACTGCCGGCCTACGGACAGTGTTCTCTCGTTACAGACAACACTGTCCATCACCGGACAGTGAGCTGTAAGAAGCTCCTAGGAAGAGAAAATCTAAGGGTCAGCTGCTGGATTCGAACCCGGGACCTCCGCGTGGGAGTCCAGTATGCTAACCTCATAGCTAATCCCTTCCCTGCAAGTTACTTATTATCATTCTTATAAAAGCGTAATGCAATAAAATAAGATAGCAGTTTTAATATAAATTTATTCAACTTTACTTGAAGATTTCCAAGCCCACTGACTGAATATGTGAACATGTTTGAAACAAAAATAAATTAAAAAATCTCGGGCAGACCAAAAGCCTTCTAAAACTTGGTGATATTATTGGTTGTTGCAATTAGAACATTGGTTAGTATTAATTTTCGTATTAAAAAATAAGAAAGTATAGGAATGACTACTTTTACAGGTGGATTTTATGTATAATTACCAAATTAGTTATCGTGGACGGCGGCAACTCCTACAAACAACTTTACTATAAATTCCTCATAAAACTTTTATAAAATCCAAAGGCCTAGGACCGGGAATCGAACCCACTAACCATCAATACTTCTTAGCTTGCGGACCTCGCCTCAACCACTAGGCTACCGTAATTTTTGAATTAATTGCTGCATTAAGATTCGCTGAAATGTTTGAAAGTGGAAGTAGGAGAAAGAAATTATTGAAATTTCGCAACTAGTGGACAAAAAGAAATACTTGCTCAAGTTCACTTTTGTGAATAAAAACAATTCTATTAACGATTAAAATTGTTGACAAAAACCTTTTTCTTGGCTGAGAAAGACCAAGAAGATAAAAAGTAAGTTGCAGCAGTTCCCGCTAGATAGCGCAGGCGTATAACTCTGTAGTTCATAACAGTTCTTCGAAACAGTTCTTAGTTGTTGACGTACCTTAAATTAAATTCACATGTATATTTGATTTAATGCGCTTCAACATGTAAGGTTATTGGCCCTTTGCAGCCTTTTCAGACCACTGCCATTCTCCGGACAGGGTACTCTCGCTGCAGACTATCCGTCACCGGGCAGCAAAGTTTAGAGTCCCCCACGCAGTAAAAGTTAAGGTAATTCAAATGCCTATTTAGTTTAATTCTTTTATCTTTACCAAGCTTTCGATCAAGAGATCGTTATTTCGCAAATAATATTGTCTCACATCCCAAAGATGACCTAGTCTTCAAGCAAATACTTGACACAAATAAATAAACAAAAAGACTGAAATTGACAATAATTCTCTTCCCTCTTAGAATAATTAATCGTCACCAGAACAAATGAATAGCAACTTAATTAGGACTTCTTTTTTCTAATTTGGTAATTTTTAAAAATTACCAGTTAAAATTAACCAGTTATACCATTAATGCATTATTAATTTATTTCAATTAATAATATTTCTTCAATAATTTTGAGTAGATTATTAACTCTTGCCTTTCTTCCTTTAGAGTAGTGGTTCCCAACCTGTGGTCCGCGAAACAACATTTTTAAAATAATAATATAATTATTTGACATGCGGCCGTCGCAATGAGTGGGACGTCGAGCGAGCGTAGAGCGCCTAAAAACAAGTCCAGGAATCGATTAAAAAGCATATGATGATGTGCGTGTCGCTTTGAGCAATCTCATCAATCCCAGGATTACCCATCTTGTTAAGAAAATGCAAGCACAAAAAGCACATTAAAGTAAATGAAAACATAATCACAATGTTAATTATAGTTTATTTTAAAAATCTAAAAGTAGTTTACTGTGATATTGAACTTGTGGTCCCTGTGCTGACAACAAAAATATTAAAAAGGTTGGGAACCACTGCTTTAGAGAATCTCACTTGTGCACTTAGCTTGGAAACAAGCTCGTTTAATCTACACAAGCTTACTGAAGAAATATTTCTGCACTTGTGGTATTACCATTGTTATACGAGTCAACATAGAAACATAAACATATAGTTAAGCCATTACTTGACTACAATCTTATTAGTTGTAAATAAAGTGTTCTCTCTTTAGAAAAGTGTAAAAGAAACTAAAAAATATCTAAGACCATATTTAAATTGGAAAAATAAAATGTTAAAGAATAAAATGAAAGCAATGTGGAGAATTAGTTATGGGTTAGCACGACTTCACAATTCTACAATATAAGATTGTAGTGAGCCCAAGGCTAGACTGGGAAGCCGCGCGCTCCTCTTTTGTACTTGGGCCGCGGGTATCTCACAAGACTTAGCTGCTTCAGCTGTTTGATTCATGACCGGTTCACATGTACCAGCTAAATGAAGTCGTACCTGCAGTGTACCTGTATATATATAAAATGCCCAAGGATGAATATATTTTCATTCCTACATTATTCTTTTTTTCAAGTTTGGTGATCAAGTTAACTCCCAACCACATACCCCTACCTAGTTTGTACAATAGCTCTCATTACTCTTACGTTTTCACTATGAATAGTGTCTGGTGTCAAACATAGAAGCCATTTAGTTGGCTTCCAAGGTAATCTCTCATTCCGCCTCACTGCTAATTTACTAGTTTGGAAATATTCTGCTTGCCGCAGCAGAACGTATGACTTATTTGCTCTCTTATATTTATACATTAATTTTAATTTCTTTTTTTGGCAAAGTTACTGGATTCGATTAGACGATAATTTATTTAAATAATAATTACAATTTGAATCAATCGCACTTCTGTATCTCACCTCGTAAGACAAAGTAAAAGTCAGAAGAATTTAAATTAAAAATTTAAGCGATTCATTTTTTACTTTAATTGAATAAAGTAAAATAGAGAGCTTAGACTTATACTTGGCTTTAAATATTTCTAACAAAATTGTACAGCCATCTTGATTTATTAACACAGATCTTCTTGACTGTATTCACTTTCAGCGAAGTAGAATAGCCAATTTAAACGTTGATAAAAAAAAGTTGCATTAAAACTTAATTTTAAAAATATTATTTATTCGTCCGTGGGAAGGGACTAAACCCTAAGCTATCTAAAGCCCCTCTAGGCCAAAAAATTCAAAAAAAGATTTAGTTTTTAGAGAATAGAGGGTAGATATTAACGAACAGCCTGTATTACTTATAGCTGTTTGGAAATTCACGTTTTTATCCAAATTTAATAGTTTCAAATAAATAATTGGCGAAGGTCAGCGGAAAGGCTAACTGAGGAATTTTATTTGATGAAATAGTTAACCCCATTTTCTAACGGCCTATAGAGATATAACTTGCACAAGAATAGAATAATTTACGTAAAATAAAAATATAAAAAAATGAAGACTAGAAAAAATAACAGTTTATCCTTGAGGTCTTTCATTATTTTTTTTTTAACATTATTATTTGTATCTTATTCTTCGTTGGCCGAAGGAAATAACATGCAAGAAGAAAGTGGAAAGAAGATGAGGAGAAGTTTAGAACATGCAAACTATCTTAACTGTTAACACGACAAGAAAAAACAAAAAAATTAATTATTAATCATAGAAGACTTGATATATAGAAGTGAGCAATCACGCTATTAAGCCATAAATCATCACTCTCAGTGTGTGGTGAGTGTACCATGTGATCAAACAATGTGTGGTGTGAAGGATAGAATAAATCATGAGAATCGCCAGAGCTCTTTGGATGTTACAGCCATGAGTAGGTAACAATGATGCACGCGATATCCTTAGCTTGACAACTTAGCCCAACTACATTCATACAGCAGGCAGCCAAGTCTTTAACGAACCAATAATTAGTATTCAACCGTAAAATCGGTGCCAGGATGACAGTGATTTGACTTTCTCATTTTTAGATGCGGAAGTGCTGCGATAGTGTCAAATAGTCCGTGTTCTCGCCAGAAATATTTAGTGTGGTGAACGGAAACTCGATAACTAAGGATGCAGGAAGTTGAAAGCTGGTATCACTGTGCGAACGAACATCACTTATCAGCAGAGGATACTTCTCAACCAGAACTAGAACTTTAAGAGCGGAATGTTTGACAGCCACGTTGAGGAATTTAGATAATCTCGTTGCATTCAAAGATCTTACAACATTTATTTAAAACTTTCGTTCAAGAAAATTTTATTTAAGACTTTTTTGGGAAATAGTGGGTAGCTTTCCATCTGAAGAGCCATTTCAGTGTTATGTACGGTCCTACCACTAGAGTACCACTAAGAAGGGTTATATTTAGGGAAAAATGACGAGTTGAAAGAAAACTCCTCATCCTCAAGTACCATTATACTAACTGGACTAAGTAAAATCTTATAAAGAATTTCCCTAAACAGTAGAGTAAATTTTAGATAAAAATATTACTTATTCAACTGATTAGAATCCCGTGTTTGATAATAACAATAATTGGCATTACAGCCCATTACTGAGCCTTGGCCTTCTGACAGTCCCCTGTAACTGTTGCAGCAACCTTCCAGTTACTTTCATGGAACAGTTCTCTGGTATCTTCACTTAATTTGGGCCAGCCTACTCGCCTAACCTCCATGTATTTCTTCCTCCTCCGTAAGCCTTTTGGGCGCTTCCTCATTTGTCATCCTAAACAAAGTGGCCGCCCATCTGAGCCTGTCAAGTTTGATCGTTTCAACTATGTCTGCTACCTGGAAAAGATGCTGTAATTCTTGATTCTTCTCCTTGCAACCGTGCCCTCTAGGACTGGGCCGTAGATTCGCTAGTTAATTCTTCTTTCAAAATCTTGTAGTATCTTTTTATCTTTTGAACATAACCCAGGCCTCAGAAACATTAGCAAAGCTCCGGCTGGATTGGTGTTTTATAGAGATAGAGAGTGACTTTTGTCTTTCTTGGAAGTAATTAGCTCCTATTTTGCCGATTTAGCCCAAAGTAGCTTTTATTAGCCATCACCCTTCGCTTTATTTGTAGAGATAAATATTTAATTGAACTAGATGATTCAGAGTTACCAGTTCAAATTCGCGCTTCCCCATTATTTAAATTACAACTTCTACTTGATGTTTTCGAACTTCATTTATACACACAATACACAGAACCGTTAATTACCCTATTACTATTATTAGTTTTACTATTTTTCACAAAAATATTGTTTAATTGAAAACATGCTAAACGAACACGCATACTCATCATGTTACCTTCCTCACGCAATCAGTAAGGTTAGTCTGTGACAAAAAACATAAGTAGAAGTCCAACTAATGGATTAACCTCTGATGAAGAATGAAAATCCGAAAAAAACGCGCGCCAAGATGGATAAAATCCATTTTATTTACTGCATTGCCGAAATGTCAATATTTTCTCATGTGTTACTTATATTCTTGTTCATAATTCTAGCTCGCCATCTCTGGTCGATGTTCAAGGCGTGAAGTAATAAAGAGTTCATTTTGATTAATGTTATTCTTACCCAAATTTTTCCATCCAACTTGTCTGGTGTTAAGTCTGTCCAATCAATGAAGCTGTATGAAGTTTATGAATTACTATGAATAATTGCAGTTAATTTTACATACTAACTTTTGTCTGTTATAACTTTGTGAGATCCATCCAAAGAAAGAGTATCGGGAGAGCATTTTTCAAGTAAATGAGATGAGTTTTTAATTAAGTAGGTTATGCCAAATTTAAAAGAAATTATGGTATTTTTGAGGAAAAGCCACAAAACTGGAAGCTCTATTCTTCAAAATATAAGTTACGTCATCAAATATTTAAATTGGCGCTACTAATCTGATAAACGATAGAACATAGCAAAAGCACTTGGAGCCACATTGTGAAGTTAAATAGTATTACGCCGAGAAATATTTTATATAAGAAATATACAAAAACTCACTTAACGAACTCAGTTTTTTTCAAAATTTTGAAGCAGTGGCGTTGGAGATAGTAAACTGAATATCAAGCTGAACTCTCTGAAATTGTTCGTTGCAAATATTTTGTACACATTCAGAGACGATCGCTAAATCATTGCAGCGAAAACACGTCTTAAATAAGCAGTACTTCTCCTCAAGAAGCTGCGAGAAAGTAAAACAAACTATTTGTTAATGTCAATAAAATATTATCAACTTCAAATATGAAATTGTTTTTTAAAATTTACATAATATGTTATGCAAATTAAATATAATTTATTTATATAATCATGCATGAGTTGGTATTTTGCTGTTTGTATAGGATATAAAAAAGGATGACTGGGATTCACAGTTGGGACAGAGAAGATGCGGGGGACGACGTGGGATGTAAACAGATATTATTCATGATTCCATAAAGAATCACATTAAATTGTTATTGTGAGTTGTTTTTATCTTATTTTATAACACAATTAACAAAAGTATGTAAGTAAAGTGTGAATTACTGCTGGTGTTTTTTTAAAGAGTGGATTCGAAATGGATGTTGGCTATCCGCTTGTGTCCCTGACTACCAGCCAATGCTTGAAGCGAGACTTTCGGAAAAATAAATAACAAAAAAATAAAGAGGGAATCAACTAACTCCCACGTGAAGAGAATCAAATGTGGATCGATCCACTAATATGGCCGTTCTATTTACCAAGCCCCTAAAAATGAAATAGAAGACAATGATGAACCGAATATTTGATACTTCAGAATAGACTTTCATGTCCACTTGGAAGCGGAAACACCATCACTTGACACCTTAAGAAGTCCAGTGTCCAAGATGGCTTTGATTTCACCAAATGAAATCGAGTTTTATCACCGTTGCAAGCAATCAGGGTCCGTTTTTACTAATTATTTTCTGTACAGGTCTGGTGGGGCTCTAATAGTTGTTAAAGGTTCCAATTTTTCCATTTCACTTCCTTCATTCCGCTTCGGAAAACCAATTTCCAAGCAATTTTATTTTAAATTGATAATACCCTACTCAGGAAAAAAAAAAAAACATGGTTCATCAAGCAATAACGCTCAATCGTCCTTCGACAGACTGCCAATTCATTCACAACTGGCCTGAAGTCGGGTATCCACTGGCAAACTATCTTCCAGCCCGTCTTAAGAATCTTATCAACTTAGTGCCTTCTTATCGTAAGATCCAAACAAAGTAGATTTGTAAATGGAAAACACTTAGGTATTGTGCAGGGCAAACTGCAGTGGATGAGCACTCTCTAAATTACTCAAGCCTTTCTGTTCTGCAATCCATGTCATTTTGGGAATCGCCTGTATAGAGCACAACCAAATTCTAAGACGGAAACGCTAACTACTTAGTAGTAATTCAGTTTTGCGATTTTGCTGTAGTAAGACCGAATTTCTTTTTTATTTTAGATTTTATACATTCTATATTATATAAATTTGTTTAATGTCCAAATGTTGTGTAATCAATTTAACTAATACATTTGATTGAAAAAGATGTATTCGATTCTTATCAATATTTGCATCTTTCTTTAAAAATATCTTGAGGAAGGAGAAAAAAAAGTGATCGAGATAGTTAGACAAATAAAAAAAAACAGTTGTTTTGATCGTATTCTTAATAGCAATCAACCAGAAATCTCTAGACAATTACTGAAATCGTTGATTGCATTATCAATCATGTTTTCAACAACAGATGGTTCCAACTGATAAACACATTCGCGATTGAACCTTTAAAGAAATTATCTCCGATCAGCAATCATCTAGAACCGATTAATATCCCTGTTGTTTTAGCAAGAAACAAAAACTTAATAACTGCCAAAACTTTTCTGCTCCTATGAAGTAATGAATACGAGAAGTTAATTCAAATTTCGAACCTAAAACTGTGATGGAATTTCTACGTTTGTTTTGTTCCAATAATAATTTTTTTTTTTTTCCCCATCCACCATTTTATAGCTTTTGGCTGCTTTATCAAAAACACTGTTATTATTAAATAATTACAAGTATTTACAATTACAACTCACGACCTTTAATTGATGTGAATCGATTATATCGGGGGATAAAATCTGATCTCTACTTGCTCGTAGTACATTTCGGACACAGGTTCCAAAAACCAGACCAACAGACGGCTTGTCCCTTAACCGGTGTTGAATTAATCTTCTCATACTTCTTCATCTTGCTGAAAGCTGCTAGACAACAGCATTAATCTTCAGAATATCTAAGAAAGATGTTTGGAGGAAGGAGAAAGCACATTGATTCCCAGTCTGCAGCTCTACTTAGCACTGCTTCTTAGTGATATTTAGATTTATTCTTGTTATTCAGACTCTCTAGACATTAAATAGTAACTAGATAGACTTTCCGCCTCAGAATTTCGTTGTGCAGACGATTGCAAGGTTCCAAGGTAATAGGTATCCACCTTTCCTGGTTAAAGAAGTGCGTTACAGATAATCCTAGAAAGCCTTCACAAAGTCAGAGCACTTGGAGGAGACGGGTTCAAGTTTTAGATAGTACCAGAGGAACACCCAGTAAGCCTGAGTGGTTTCCAGGTGTTGGGGACGGAATATGTCCTCCCTAGAGAACTGGAGAAGGTTTTGAGTTCCCGATCCCAACTATTTCTGGAGAGCCCGATCGGCTACCAGGTGGAGAGGTGTATGTAAGACAAAAAATAAATAACAAGGAGGGCACAATAAATCTAACAAGGTCGTAGTGAAGGATACCCCTTTAAAAAAAAAAAAATCGAATATATGCCATAAAAGACTATTTCCCCTAAAATTAGCACGAGTTGTTAGTAACTTTAAAATCCCAAAGGAAAGTAGAGCGGTCACATTTTTGGATAAACCAGTGAGATTATCCCATTCTAACACCAATACTAATGCTGAACAATTGCAAAACTACACAATACACATGGACGGTGGTGATATTAGCTACTATTTGGGGGCCCCCAAGTTGTTCCATATCAGAAAGAGTTTTATTTAAAGTAATTTGAATACTGTTATTTAAAGTAAATTCAAAAATCTAGAATCATTCTACAAAGATGATTTAGTTTTGCTCCTTATGTCTGTTTCTCAGTCTCCGCTTTCTTGTATTTGTATTACTGGTTTATTTATAGGTTTTAGAATTGCATTTTATATATGTATTTATATAATGCAATTCTAAAACACGAATACTCGTACACATACGTATGAGTGAGGGTGTTTTTGTGAGATGGAAATTAGGTAAAAGAGCATACTGTTTTTTGTATGTATTTATTCTAATAGTGGTATACTGAACATATTTATGTAATGTCTACAGTCCGTATTTTAATGTTCAGACATGTTCGGAATGCATAAGTTGAGTAAATATTCTATTTAATTTAACTTTTGGTATTTTACATGATAAAAGAAGCAATATTATTTATGTACACTTACGTTTGTATAAAGCTTAATAGAAAAATATAAGCCCTCCTACCGTGAGAAGTAAACCTTCTCGGCGATTAGAAATTGTTTAAAAGTACCCAGATAAAAACTTAGAATAGAAATGATAATATAAATAAAATGATGAAGGTAAAAAGAGGAAGCTGATGCTGGGTTTGTGAGCAACGGTTGACTAGAAATCTCCGCCGGTAACAGCATGCTGAGTGTAGGGGTCAAGCGTAGGCATTAATAAGGTTGCAAGTTACTGTGGGGTAAATTTAGAGGTGACTCTAATATTGTTCCTAAAGATAGTTTATGCTGGTATAAAAGAAAGAAACGAATAAATATGTGATCACTGAAGTTGAATTTAGCAAATGTTAAAATTGAGGAAACATTTAAATGCAAATGGGGTTCATATATGGAACTCAAGAAGAGGGAGAAAAATTCATACCCACACCCAGAAAATAAATGAAATAAAAATAAAAATTAACCGATAATAAGCGATAAAAAACATATATGTTAATATGTAACTTACAAAGCATACATTACTTAATAAATTCCAGCTTTAAGAAAATATGAAATGATTTAACTCTCCTACATGGATCCATCTGTTGATTTCTCCAGACCTGTCTGTATAATTAGGGGATCCCGCGTGAAGCTCGAAGACCTGAGTTCCTCTCCTTCAAAATGCAGAACTCACAGCCACAACGCCTCTCACAACTACAGCAAATATTCAATACGTGTAGTGACGCTCCTTCTTTAGGATGAAGTTCCTTCTTCCTATAAAACCTACAATAGTTTTCGGTGGCAGCCAATGTGTTTACTTAGTCTGCCAGCTTTTTGAATGTTCTGGTAGCCTCCCGGCTTTTTGTAGTCAATACTAAACTTACGCGGGTGGCTAAAAAAAGACTAGCCTCTACCCTGAAGTTTTCTCTCACCAATCGCTACGACTATTTGTCTTATTCCAAAGCATTTTAGGCTGTGCTATGGTGGGGTATTTCCTTCACCAAGAAAATGGCTCACTTCGTTTGAGAGTATCGTGAAGAATGTTCCCGGGCCAGAAGAAACGCCCTTTTCATTAGGTTTTAGTCGTGAATGCGTATACAGTATGTACTAATCAATACTTATCAGAATGTCCATCCTGGCAGTTCTCACTTCCCAACTCGTAAGGCTTGATAGCTGGCCAGCAGAGCCCCGCATGGATGTCTACCACCTCTCAGCGGCATAAATGTATTGCGGCTAGCTCTGTCTGAAAAGCCAGTTTTCCAAGGCTAACGGAATTGTGATAAAAATATTAATTTATATTATTAATTTCCCCTTCGTTTGCCCCGGGATTGTCTAAGAAACAAACTGAGTTATCAAATTTAAGCAATTATCAATATATATTTTTAAAGCTTAGAAAAACATAATATATTGCCAAAGTTATGTAAAAAGACTGTCAGAAACAATCTCATTTAGAATGTGACTGTGCAGCATTCTTAAGAAAGATTGGTGAAATACTTTTACCCATTATTCAGAATATTTACTGATTAAACCAATAATGTAATTAAGCTTAGATCTAACACCCTATAAAATAAATACATGGTTTTCCTCGTGTAGATATTTCTCTTAATTTCAGTTTCCAACTGGATCTATTCAGGATATCCTCTTCTGTCAGTCAATAACCTTGGAGGATTTCTCTGAGGCCATCTATCCACTTTTCCTTGGGTCTGTTCTTACTTCTTCATGGCTTCCCAGTCTAGGATTCCCTAGCAGCACATAGTTGTATACTTTGTACCAAGCTACTGTGTTCTGTTCTTTTGCAACTATTAATCATTTTCTTAAAATAACATGAAAATTGGGAATCTAAAAATTATAATAGTTAAATTTCTCAAAATCTATTGTGAATCGAATCTTGGTTAATATGACCGTGTTTATTACAAAATAAAATGTAGGACATTTTAGTTACAATGTGTCATTTTCATCTTGGAAATAATTACTTAGTCTCGCTTCCGCCATTCACTTCTGTTGACTAATGAGATGTGAACAAATATAGTGTTCAATGCTGCAAGATAGACGGCGTAGCCACTAAGGCGGCTTTTTATTAAAAGAATATTTAACACAAAATATTTCTTATTAATATCATGGGCAGTTCTTGAGACCGGATCGTCGGAGAGTGGAGGTAGGTAGTTTGGATTCCATTGTAACTGATCGCTCTGTCAGGGTAGATGACTGCTGGATAATCTAGATCTTGGGCTACCGAAATTAAAGACAGGTTTAAAGTCAGGAAATTTCACCTCTTGCTCAATGTTATTCTTTCAATTAGCATGAAGAAGTAAAGAATTCAATTTTTGCCAAATAACTTCTGTTGTTATGAACTTCTCTGAGTCCGGGAAACTCAGAACTGTAATTTTTACCGTAGTTTTCTTTCCTATTCCTTTAGCTAATTTTTGGCTACGTAAGCAAAATTTTCCATTCAATAGAATTTCGCTTTTTTTAAAGCTAATATTTTCGGAGCTGATAATTTTCCCGGTAAACTGGCTTGTAGATTTGCCACAAATAATAATCTACTCAAAATTAACGAAGAAAAATTAGGCACTATTCAATTGGCCCATTTCACCAACAAAACAAACGATTAGAGTGAGGTAATTAATTATTAAATTGGTCATGTTTGACAAAGCGACAGTTTTCACAATTAAAATATTTGTTTAATGTATATTTAGTGTAGGTAATTAGAAGAAAATTACAGTTACACGTTTATTAGTTACAAGCACAAATGGCAATAATGTACAAAACTGAATGAAAACTTTTTAATCATTTTGAGTAAAATAAAGGGCGTATTAATTAGTAATTGCAGACAAAAATATGCCTACCTGAAGCGTGAAAAACTGCGGTTCCCAAAGCGAGTAACTTCGCTCACTGACAGACAGACGATTGTAAACCCTTGAGGAGTGATTATTTATCACGTGGTCGTAAGGTAAAGCTGGACGATAAGCCTCCGTATATTAATATAAATACTCTAATTGCTTCGGTTTAAGAACACGATTAAAATAAGATAAGATTCTAATAGGGCGGCCCTTAAGGCCTACGCCACTGCGACCCCTTTGGATCTGTTGTGGCTCCCCCACTCTAGATCTCGCCCTCCAGACCCGTCCGTTTAATCAGACTCTTAATGCTGGAGAGCGACTCTTGGGTAAAGCTTACAGGCCTTGGTTTTCCTCCCCGAGAAGTAACATCCTTAGCCAGTCAAGCCTCTCACACTGACACAACACGTGCAGTGCCGTTTCCTCCTCTTCCTGACTGAACCTACAAAGGCTATCATCTGCCAGGCCCATGCGATACATGTGTTTTCTGAGCCTGCAGTGGCCGGTTAATAGACCTACAATTATCCTTATAGCCCCACGGCCTTGACGGATTAATTCTGCAGCTAGCCTTAACTATTGAAATAAAAAGTTGATTAAAGAATGTAAAAACGTAAAATAAAGAAAATCGTCGATCCATCATAAACTTCTTTTAGAATGAAATATCAAATGAACTATTTAATATTTCCGTGAAATTTGAAATATTGAAACAGAAAAAGAGCCATGAATTAGAAAATATATTTTAAACGCCAATTAACGTGCTTAGTTCCTCAATGGTACATAATATCGCAGAATTTATCCAAAGTAGAACGACTATTTTTGGAACCCCTGAACGGTTTTAGACTTTCACCCAACTTTAGAACTTCATTAATTAGGTTGATGTACAGAGTTTTGAATAAATACCGCTATTTTTCATTAAAATTAATTTCACTATGTTTACAAAACTGTTTTAACATTCATTAACCTTTAAAATAACCCACACACACCGTGTAAACTCCTTCGTGACACAGAAAATAGATGAAGACAATACGCTACACCAAACCATTAATCACTCACTGATGATGGATTTAAGTCCGAAACAAAATAAAATCAGCAATAATGACTTAGTTTGGCAACACTGTGGTATAACTTAGTGAACTCTGTTCTCAATATTGACATTCGAAAGAAATTCAAACAAGCTTTAAGTACCGTTCAACCTTTTACTTGTGATCCAGAGAATCATATGCTTTCCCTTTTTGTGAATTTTCTGACTTTTTCTGCTGTGGTTTTTCCATAACTACCTACTTCATACTTTTAGCTTAGCAAGACCCAATCCCTACAAGGGTGTACTACACTAAGGAGCCTCTTTGTACTACCCCCTAAAGAATCCTCAATCACAGAAGGCCCTTTTAAGGCTTTCCTCATGAACGGTTCTCTTTCTTACTTCCTTCTTTCTAAAAGGCGTTCACTCTCACAAAGGAATTTATTCTATATGGTTCTTAATTTGAATGTGCTTGCTTGTATTATAAATAGAATTTGCATTCACAAAAAACATCTAAAAGGAGATTTCAGGATTTAAAACTTTATTTTCACCGATATAAAATACGGCTGAATTTCTTATCGACTTTAAAACCAAGTGTAATAAGATATTTCATAATTATTTTTGTTATTTATGTTAGCCTCTAGTCTTATTGGTTACCAAATTATGGAGGTTTTTAGTTCCAAAAGAGGGTATTTTTAAAGGAACATTGTCTTAGAGAGTAATTCTCTTTATTACTTTAGGTTGGGATTGTTTGCTGGTAAGATTTTTGTATCCAGAAAATCACCGTATCTAAAAATATATTGTTTTTAATAACTTTGGTAATACACGAAAGAAAGCAGTTACCCAGGGGAAGTACTAAAGGAGGACATGAGCTTCATGATGGTAAACATAATAAAGACGATGGCTCTACGGGGTAAAGGGTTAGCAAAAAGGTGTATACACTTCTACACTTCTGTAAAGCAGGTCTGACAGTTATTATAAATGGCACGGCCGTTAACAGTAAGACCCAAAGAAATTGTAAACTCTAGGTTATGTCTTTGGTCAGTCATGTTTGTTTTCTATTAACAGTACCATACTCTCTCACTTGCCTTTTATTACAAAGGCTAGAGGATGATGATGTAAATTAGAGTGAAGAAAAGAAAAGTCCCAAGACGTAAAAAGAAGAAATAAATATTTCTTAGGAAAAAAAAGAAGAAAGAACCATTATTACAGGCATAACATTACTCTGTGAACCATTCAGAAGGTAATATTATCTCACAGATTCTTTACAGTTTACCATTATCATTGTCACTAGGAAATTGTTTCTAAGGTTGCTACTTTGGACCAAATAGCTCCCAAGGGGTATATTAACGTATTCCTTCACATTATGTTAATGTACTAATTTTCAGGTGATTCCAGTAAACACCCATTCCCGTACATTCTAGAATAGGGTTTAATAATAATTCTCAGTAAATAAACTTTCTTATTTTGATGGTAACCTATTCAATTTAACTGCAAAGATATTTACAAAATTACCAACTTTCTGTATTTATTTACACTCTATTTCGGTTTATACATCCGTAATTTCCAGTCATTCTTTTGTGAACGCAGTATTCTCTTTTCAAGTGATAATTTTGAGGGCAATCTCTGCTCAAAGTACAGTTTGTTCAAAAGGACCTGCACATTAATGCTAGATGTTCCGCTTCATGACTCAAATTCATAATGCAAATAGTACCAAGTTTTGCGGCGGCATTTTTGGTACCTACACCTAAAAGTCAGGTAGTTATATTTACGAGTATTTGTTTTCATTCAATAGAAACAAATATTTCATAACTTACAACTACCTCACTAAATATCTTTGATTTATAAATTGTAGCTCGCATTTTTATGGTATTTCAGACCGGTTTCCTTCATCTTCAACAGAGATAGATTAATCAGAGGGTGTAAGGTTTCGATTCACTATGTTTCCTTCAGACAAAAGTATAATCTAGTCAGCGAATCTAGTGTGGGCCTAGTCTCAGTATTTTGACAGTTTTTTTTTTATATGTTCCCTCTTTTTAAAATAGAAAATTTGAATAGAACCATGCCACAAAGTTTTTCCTAGTAATATTTGGTTTTAATGTTAGCCTCAAGACAATTTCTACTTAAATATTAAAAGAAGAACTTATATTGGTGGGCACCATGTTTTTTGGGCACTGGCTTTTTTGGGCATTGTGGATACACTATTAAGAAATAAAATATTAATAAATCTGAATGATTTTTTTGTTTTTAAGTAGAAAAAAACATTATACATACTTATATTAAAGAGATCTCGTGCATTTGTTGCAAATTAAAAGTTAAAGATAATATAAATCGAGCTAACAAAACATGGACAATGAAATAGACAAATATCTTGTAAACATTTTCCTCGATTAGTACAGAACAATGGCGGCCGGTGCCAAAAAATTAAGGAGGATAAAACTTAACAAAATTAAGTTTTTGCGCAGCTGTTTCTAACATTGAGGCAGTAGTATCAAAATGAATCTTTAAAGACTTAATCAGCTTTAAAACACCTTCCAGGTCAACAAATATGGCTTTCAGGTCAACAAATATGTCTTCCAGGTCAACAAATATGGCTTTCAGGTCAACAAATATGTCTTCCAGTCAACAAATATGGCTTCCAGGTCAACAAATATGTCTTCCTGGTCAACAAATATGGCTTCCAGGTCAACAAATACGTAACTTTTTATTAATAATAAAACGCTCAATTTTTAAATAAAAAACACTTATGACCAGTCCCAGCCAAAGACGACACCAGATGGAAAACCACCTTTTTTAGTCAGATATTTAAGATTAAACTAAATAAATATCTTTATTATTCCTTATAATTAGTCAAAGCCCAATAATAATAAAAAAGCACGTACGTTATCCAGTATAAGAAAGCAATCAAATTACAGCCAATCCAAGGTAAGTGAAATCAAAAGGAAATTTACGAGTTTCTCCGATCTTTGAAGCTCACTAACACTGCTAGTGGTGGTTCACAAAATTCCCAAGTTCACCAGGAATATAGTAGACAAAATTAGCAGTAAAAAAAATCTGTCCACTACATTATATTAAAAATGCTGCAGACTAAACTCGGAGAGCTATGGCCTACTTGTACAACGGTGCTTAATTCAAAATTTAAATACATTTAGCATGTTAAGTTCATTACGTTTTTTTATATAACTTTTAAAAAATTCAAACTTTTACATTAAAAAAAAAATATGTTATATTCAGTGTTTGAAATAATCCCATGTTTAAATAATTCAATGTTTAAATAATAAAATATTTAAAAAGAAGTTACATTGAATTTTTAACTAGGGGTTATAAATCCTTGCAAGCTGAGCCCCCACTGCAACGTGATTATAAAGAATGCAAAGTTATAGATCTGGGATTGGCTTTCTAGTTAACGCTTTAGCCAATGGGAAGAGACACATATATTGACTGACAGATAAAGCTACGGACGAAGTTAAGAATTTAAACAAGTATTTTGAAAAATAAAATAATATTGCAGGTTTATTAAACATTACTCTGTAATAATTACTAATAATGAAATTTGTAGGAAAATGAGTAGTTTAATAGTAATTTTTTTTTTTAAATTTAAGTTATTCTCTGGGTAATAGTTATTTATTTAACAAGTGTGGAAAGTAGTACTTTTCCTCACGCGAGGCAGGGTTTGCACGCACGAGCGAGCGAAGCGAGGCGAGTGCAAGTGCAATTTGCCGAGTGTGAGGAAAATACTTGACACTCGAGTTAAATATTATATTTTTTCTGCAACCATTAGATCTATTAACTAAAAAAATTAAAAATTTCATTTTTACAGTCTACAAAAAGTATAAACTTTATACTTTTTATACAAAAACTTTATACAAAAAGTCTACAAAATTATAAACATTTATTGTTATATTACAATTATTTACATTACTTACGTATTTACATTACTTATTACATTTTCTGCTGTTTCTTTTATTGATGGAGGAGTGTTTTCTAAACAGGCATCACTAGAATCCATTTTAAACTTCTATAAGGTAACACTATAACCTTTTTACTATTGTAATTAAAAATATCTAATTATTTATTAAAGTATTATTTTTATTTCTATATTCCTTTCAATTTTTATTTTATTTTTTAATATTCGTTTTTTAATTATTTAGTTACGTTAAATAAGCTTATTAAAGTTTTACAGAAAATATTTATGTTAATAACAAAACTTCTTATATCAAGGAAGCACAATAAAACTTTTCCACTCACTAGTGAGGAAAGTGACACTAATGGGAATTTTCCTCCACTAGTGTGGGAAGTTGGGCATTACACAGCTGATTTTAATTGAGTAATGAGAACTTCCCTACATGGTTGCAGAAAAACAATATTCTATAACATGCAACGACTCTATTTAATTATTCTCACAACAGTCCGATTAAATTAGGGCAATGAATAAACAAATTCAAGCGATAAAAAATTAATTTTTGAAGGGTAATATGAAAATTTAGGAAAACAATAAATACGAGATGACGGAGCAGTTTGAAGTGAAGTTGACTTTCTGTCGGCAGATAAACAGGCTGCAAGAAGTTGTAGTGAAGATCAGCACAGCAGTAGAAGAGGGCTTAGCTTCCTCTTTCAGCCTAGGGGGAGTTTGTGGAAAGGGTAATCTCTTTATTGAGAGTTTAACTTATTAGCTTTACGTATAGCTATAGAAGGAAAAGTCTTAAGGATGAACAAGTGAAGGAAATGTCACGTTGAAAGCCATTTAAATCTCAGACAGAATTATCGCTAATGGCGGCAAGAGGGTATAGTGTGAGTGAGGTACAAGCAGTCTCTGAATGAGGTGTTATCGTATGATAAGAGTTAATTAAAGTTTCCTTTTGTATGTGAACACTAATTTGTAGATTAAAGGAATAAATTTAAATGTTTATGTAACTTTTTTGTTTTGTTTTGAAGATAGATCGGAAGGCACTAAGAAGTTTATTTCTGTCAGAAAATTTCCATAACAACTGAGAAAAACAAATATGTAACTTTTTCTTTTTCTTTTTTAAATAGTTTAAACTTTGGTCTAATGTTTGTAGATCTTGAAGAAGAGTTTAGATTTTAATTTTCAAATATTTCTGACGCGGATTCATCTCCAGCAGTGACTGTGATAAAGGAGAAGTGAGCACTAAAATGCGGGAGATACGGTGTAGAAGTAACAATCAATTTGGGGAGGCAAGGGTGGTTTATTGTCGCTTGCTTCTTGATGTGGTTTTGAATTTGCAAGTGGTTATATTTACCACAATTATTTTATTTTTTTCACTCTGAATTCAAAAATTTAACTACATACTACCAACAGGAAAGACAATAGCTTAGATTCCAACGCGGAGATCCCCAGGATGTATTCCAGCTGCTGTCTCTTAGATTTTCTCTTCTTACTGTTCATTTTCCGGTGATGGACAGTGTTTTCTGTAACGAGAAATCCACTGAAGAAAGCTCCGGACGCCAATGTTCTCAGATGTTGAGGCGCCTTAATTAAAAATAAATAAAATAAAACTGTTACTAACGATATCTTTATTATAAAACTTCATTTTGCACCGAAGGGAAGCTCAAGGATGCCCTGACAAGAATATTGCTGGGCAAAGTATGGAAATACAAGTTATTGATCTTCTTTAAAGTATATAGAAGTTTCGAGGGAATTGTAGGAGGTAATTCTTCAATTAAATAATTAGTAATGCATCACCGTAGTATATTCACTACTGGATTAGCCAATTATTTTTTGCTATTACTTCGCGGAAAAATTGAAATCAGTTAACCGAGCTCATCATCTCTAGGAGCTAATTAAAGTTTGGCGCGTCCAACTTACAAGTGTTAGGAAAGTTCAGTATATAACTAAGTCGTGTGAGTAACCCTCACTAGATTTGTATCAGTGAATAATTATACGGAGACTGGTCGTCCATCATTGTCCGCTATTATTTGAGTATAGTAGAATATAGCGTGGGCTTTGGATCCATACAATGAGTATAAAACCGAAAACAACAGTGTTTGTAATTGTGTAGAAGCTGACCGCTATCGGCTTTTAATTTGTTCAGGAATGTTCATTAGTGTAGATTGTGTGCGTGTGTAGTGGTTTGTATGTGTAGGTGTTCTTTTGTCAACCAAAAGAGTAAGAACTCTCTTGTATCCCCTTTGTGCAAGAGGCTGCTGACCTCAATATTACTTGATAAATTAAATATTTCTGGCCTGTTGCACAGAATTGAAACCCCTAAGGGCCCAGCTATGTTTCCTTTCTTGGTTAACTTCTTTCTTTACAAGGCTATTCTGGGAAAGACAATAAAACAACTTTATGTAAGCTTTATCTATTAAAAAGGAAATGATTATCTTTACATCTTCCTAAAGTTTGTATAAAATCTAACCACAGTTTCTACATTTTTTTAGATTACCTGAGGGTCAGCAAAGAAGTGCAGTAAAGAAAATAAATAATAAAGGCAACTAAATGATTTTAATAAATTCCAAAACTTTCCACATTCGAAAATATCAAAAAATCCTTCCACTATAGTCGTGAAGAATTTCTCTAACTATAATTCCTGAATTTCTTACTCATACAATTCCTTCTTCATCCAACTCCCAACTTTTGGAACATATTTACTTCAAATTAACATAAAGCTTGATAATGTCAATACAACTGAAGTGACTGCAGTTCCCAAACATCCCCGAGAAACAATTTTAACTTATAAATTCTTATATTAACTCTAAATTCTAAGATCTCTTTTCAGACACTACATTTAAAGATTGGAGTATGAGAAAGTTGGGTGAGTTATACATCGTACTGAAAAAATAAAGAACTAGCCCAAAGAGAAGGGTGGTGAGAAATAGCTAAATCAGAATGTAAAGGTAATATAGTTGCTTTACTGGGCTGCAATCAATGATAGATAGCTGCGGGCAACCCAGATCGGCGCTGTTCTAGTTGCAGGCCACCACTGAATCAGCTAATTTGGCCAGCTAGGGCACTCTCCACACTAATTTTACAGCCAATCCGGCGACTTCCTAAATTAGCCACTAAACTCAACTACCGCCTCCACACTTCTAGTTCATTAATATGGAATGTTTTCTTTTCAAAATATTTCCAAATATTTAAATTTATTAGTGATTTTCTAATGAAAATTGTGTGAAAACTTACACGACTTTTAATTTCTATTATACTGGAAATTCTAACCCACATATGTATTTTCGCCCAATCTTTTACTTTTTATTTAAGTCTGCGTATGTATTTCTACTACACTGCCTCTGAAAATCGTGTTAAAAATTTATATGACATCTTTTGTAAAATTTTAGCTAAGTAAGGAGGATTGTTATACATCGAGAGAGGTTGCGAACGTTCCTTCTGAAGAGATAAGAATTAGATATGGCTGTATACATAGAAGATGTTAGCTGTAAATAATAAATAATAATAATAAAATGTTTATTAATTTAAAAAATAATACAGTAATATAAAACATAAAAACAAAACACAAATAATGCATGGATTTTACTCCGTCTTCCGATGTTAGCTGTATGGCGAAAGCCAATGCCAAAAATAGCCAAAAAAAACCACATATTTTTTAAAAATTCTGACATATCTAATTCTTATCTCTTCAGAAGGAATCTACGCAACCTCTCTCGATGTAGATCGATCCACCTTACTTAGCTAAAATTTTACAAAAGGCAGTGTAGTAGAAATACATAAGCAAACTTTTAAATACTCGTAAAAAGTAAAAGATTGGGCGAATTTTGGTGGTGGTGCCTAAATAATGAATATTTTGCAACAAATTGTGTAAAATAATTTTGCAATACTACCTTGTTTTTAATTATTGCAATCTGTCTTAGCAGAATATTGAGGGATGTCTTTTTGAAACCGTTCAGTCGAGACTAATTTTCATTTTAAAAGAGATTTTTTTTATTTTGTTTACAAATTTGAGCCCCTAATATACTTCAACTTGAGAGAATGGCTTTATGCAGTTTTAATTTTTGTATGCAACAAATTAACTGGAAAATATATTCATAATTACATTAATTTCTTGCCAGTTAAATGCAATTGCATTTATTAATAAAGATCTCAAATCACTTGCTTTATACGCATTACTTTATCTATTGTGTTAGTGTATTAGAATTTAGATTCAGTATTTCCATCTTCTACTATCTTGAACATATGTCACTGACTTCACTTTCTACTCAGCAGCTACAGATTCTGGGTCCTTACAGAATGTTGAAGTGTATTAGAAGAAAAAAATCTAGGAGAAAATGCCTAACGCATAAAATCTTGCAAAAATGGGTGCATAAAGCAACCGAATTATTGCAGAACTAATAAAGTTCTCAACTGTGTGTACTGTGTTGTTGATAGAGATTGCTACAGACTTTGGCTATGATGGCGAAAGGAACGATTAAGTTGGTTATTTAATAAGAGAAACAACAGCAAGATTCTGCATGTCCGCCAGACCAAACTGTTGTCGTCTGCTAATCTCCGTTTTATTCTACCAGCAATGGTAACCTAAAATAACTGAATAGAAGAAAATTTTCAATTTTAGAAGCTTTTTAAACTAGTGACATCAGTAGAAGGAGAAAAACCAAGTAAACTAGTGACATCAGTAGAAGGAGAAAAACCAAGGAATTTACTATTCGGTGGAGCATTAAATGGGTTTATTTGAAACAGAAGTAAACCATTATAAGTTTTCGCCTACTGTGAAGTTTGTTATCTAAGAGCAGAGAGCGCTCTACAAGAAGTAGAGGAGTTGGTAAACAGAGAAAGTTCAGTATTAAAACACACAGCATCATCCTCTGTTATGGCCTTGGACCTTCTTAATACTTTGATATAGCAGTAGAAGGAAAACCTGCCAAGGGAGTAAGTATACCTACCAGCTGAGATCAGTTGGGGAATACTAAAGGAAAAGTGGAATACTTTTAATTGGATACTACAGCCCTACTAAAATCCTGGCCAGAGAGTTTTAGGTAAATAAAAGGGATTTATTTTAGAAAATACAGGATTTTGTAAATATCCTATTCAGTTTACCTTTTCCCTTAATGGAACTTCTTTAAAATTATCTCTAAAAATAAATGTTCGCCTTGGAGTTGATATTTTATGGTACCCTAATGGTATTAACTACACAAATGATGTTATTTCGCTAATGTTTAACAGCACTCGTACATTAGAAAGTTTCAAAGAGGTCTCATTCCTTCGCCTTTCGATATACACATATACATCTTATTTTTTTCCGTCGTAGCAAACAAGTTTCACTTTATTCTTGACCGGTTTCGAACTCTAATCCACCATCAGAGGTAGATTAATCACATTGGAGCAGAGTTTTCTCCTGTATTCCGGTCTAGCACTGCACATGCTGACTCAAAAACTAAGGGCTAGACTTCAAAGGGGGAAAAATTAGAGAAGTGTTACCCAAATTTGTCAATTCTGAAGGCTTACCTCCTCCTGATTAATGGAGTCGAGCTCATTTTCGCCAAGTAATTGTAGTACCTTATCATTATTAATTTTAATTAAAATGTTTTCAGGAGGGCGAAAAATGTTTAAAGCGGAAACAGTGAAAGTAAAAATATAAATAGATCGGTTAAAAGAAGAAATGAGAGACACTTTTCATTAAGTTTAATTGGACTGATATAAATAAGGACTCAGCGATACAGTGAAGACACTTGAAGAGGAAGAAGCAGCAGTAGTATGAAGTGACTGAGAAGAGCAAGATAGTGGATTATGTAAAGAAGAAGTCTGATTAGAAATGCTGGTGTGCTCTGTAAAAGGAGGACTTGCGCGACTGGAAGTCTAATTGGTCGATGCAGAGCCACGGTAGGAAAGTAAATGTGATAGGCAAAGAGAAAGAGGAGAGATTAGAGGATAAATCTCGATAGTTAGACAGTTCATAACAGCAAATTGGTTTTAGAAGCCACGCTGGCAGTAAGATCAGTGCGGAATTTAGATCTGTGTAGAGGAAAGTATTTAACTTTCTTGGACAGTATATAAGGACAGACCTGTCATTCTAGAACCAAATAGTAATTGATTAATTCAAAGATAATACACTTACAATTACTTCATTAATCTGGAAATCATAAACAGTTATCAAGTTTAATTAGAGTTTACAACTTCTGCAAAGTCGGAGAGGAAATTATCTGCCTCAATATTTATTTAATATTTATAATAATACTAATAATATTGACATTTTGAAAATCTCCCAACTGTTCAGTTTTCTCCTGAAATTCGCAAATATTTGTAAAGTTTTACTTTCTCTTATTAGATAAATGGGAAGTACTGCGATCAAGTAAACTTTGAGAAATTGAGTTTTTACAAGAAATGTTTGATTTTAGTGCGAATTTAGCGCAGCAGTAGGAAGGAAAACATCGTCAGTTTAAGTTCATTCTTCAATTAAATTGTTTCACTTTCACTTCACTGACTATTCAGGGTGTGGGTCCACTTTCCAAGTTATACTTGATCAAATAGCATAATTTGCTTCAAAAACTTAATCACCTGGTTTACTTGGGCTGAATCACAAATACGAACCCACAGACAAATAAGAGAAATTTACGAGAAAGAAAAAAAAAAATCGTAAATAATAACTTCAATTAAATAGCACTTCCGTTTGTATCGAGTTTCTTAAAATGTAAAAATTTTAGTTTTCTTTTATTTTTTTTAAATTTCTAATTTTATTAGTAATAAAAAAAAGGTAATTTGTAGCTTAACCCTCAGAATTACCGTAAAATCCCTTTTTGCTTGGTTTTTGATTTAGAGTTTTAGATTTACATGTGTGCAATGAGCAGTGTAAGTACTTTAAAGAACATCGTTGGAGAAGTTTTCCGAAAATGATCTACCAAAAACAATAACTGATTGTTATTTTACTCTATCTAGTAGTTTTTTTTTTTTTTTATTTGTAAAGTTACACCAGCGCTAGACACGCTATAAGTAACAAGGACAATAACTGACATCGAACTAACTAATTGAGGGGAGAAGTTACCCAGCGATAACACTCCCTAAGTCATCTCTAGGATTAGCTACTCTCCTCAGAAGAGAGAAAATCGCGAGGCCACTGGCGTTTCAGTCGTCTGGGAGGATGATCTGGATGGTGATGTGATGATAAGTGGCGGACAAGAGGATTGGAATGAGAGTGCAAGTTCTGATGAAAACTTTTATAGCGAGTTCGTGCAACCTGACCAACAAACGGAATTTCCAGGTCTGTGTGGATGGTTAGATTTGAAACGTAAAATGGAGCGTTAACGATAGTGCGGAGAATTTTAGACTGGAGAGATTGAATTTGTTGAATATTGGAGCGTTTCGTTGAACCCCACAGTTCAATACCGTACGTCCAGGCGGGTTTTAGTATGGAATTGTAAATCAGTCGTTTGCTGTTAAGTGAAAGTTTTGAACGTTGGTCTAGTAGTCTTTTAAGTAGTCGATAACGCCTGTTAACTTCAGTTCGTTTAAGTCGTGTATGCGGGTTCCAAGTCAGTCTTTTGTCTAAATAAAGCCCAAGATAACGGACAACATTGGCAGGAGGAATTGGAATTGAGTCATAGAAGATCGGAGGAAGAGTGATGCGGCGGAGAAAAAAAGTAGTTAAACGTTAAAAATAATACAAAATTAATAATTGATCTAGTTTCTTAATATTAAATTTTGTACTTTTGTATGTACAAATGTACTTTTCTTAAATTAAATTCTTAATCTAGATGTTCTTCCCTCAATGTTGTATGTATGTAATGTAGAATAGATAAAGACTAGCATATTATGAAGAAAATTGATAATTTTATCTTTTATAGAAAAAAAGAAAAAAAATCGTCAAATTTGGGTGTTTTTCAACGTTACGCTTTTTCGTGCAGTTTTTGACGTTCAACCCTTATACAACTGTCCTACCAGTTTTAATTCAGAGTTTGAAGTACATTAGTTTATAGTAATGATTTTCTTCTTCTTTTTTTTGAGGTTCCCTCGTAAACAGCTTGGACGATTTACTTCGGACTTCTTGTTTACAATATTTGCACATAAATCCATAACTTTTAATTGAATAAGTTTTCTCGGGCTAATCGTTTTCGGGTAGATCTGGAGAGGGATGTGAGTAGACTCCCTCTGGTGGCACTTCGATTGTTATGTACGATTTTACAAACTGTGTAAATGTGAGTAAAAGTTGAACATATTTTGAGTTAGAGTAGAGAATGTGTCAGTTAGAACTTTGGGAAGAGCGTAAAGAAAAAATCATGCGAGTAATTAACGCTAGATATATAATTTTTTTTAAATTTTGTAAACTACGTTTCTTTATCTAATTGGTACCTTCTCTCATGAAGGAAGCAATTAAAATCAATTGTAACTTTGGGATTCATGTAGTTCGAAAACTTCAAGAAGTTCAAGAACAAAGTATAAGTGGATTTGTATGATTTTGTCAGTTTTCAGCGCAGAGGTATTGGTCTATCAAAATGAAAAGTTTTAAATTTAAATGAACGAACTAAACTCCAAAATTCCTTTGTGTCATTGACATATTTAAATTTATTTATAGTACCATCTAAAAACTCCTTTTTTTTAAAATTACATAATTTTTTATAATCTTTGACACCCTTTAAATAAAGAAGCTTAATTGTGGAGGAATCTGTTTTTCTGAAAATACTTTATAAACCAAACAGCCTAGAACGCATTACTGCACAATCTCTGTCAAACCATTCCTGTTTTTTGTTATAACTGTTTTGTGTATAGTTTAATAGCTCTTGCTTCTTCGCAAAGTTTATAATTAAATTAATCAATTGTTTTAAATTATCATGGGGGTTATCGAGCATAAATGATACGTCTTCTAAGGTTCTTTGTAATTCTTCATGGTAGACAGTACGAATTCGGTTTAGAACTTAGCAAGAATAAAGTATAAGTGGATTTGTATAATTTTGTCAGTTTTCAGCGCAGAGGTAATCCAAATTGTGTTCTAAGCATTGGGTAGCTCTCTTTTTTATAGTTGAAAACTTGACATTAATTTACATTTGATGTCAGTGAGGAAAACGATGCCGTATCTAAGAACATCAGAACCAAAGAACTTCTTCCGGTAATTAGTTAAACGATTACGATGGAATCAAATCTCTGGTTTGAACTTATTACTTGGTAGATTTATAATCAGGTGAAGCTACTGGAATAATGGTATAATTTAGTTCTATAACCTGGTACCATAAAAGATAACTGTTCATGAATTCAATTTATCAGTTTGGATCTTTAAAAAATTCTCTAAAATAATTTTTTAGTTGGAACAGACTAACTGACAAACAGAGACTTAAATATGACTGGTACTTACAGGTGAAAATTTGATAATAATTAGGCGTGGCAGTAATCAAAAACGGTCAGCTGTATTAGCTCCAATAATCTGTGAGTGTTTTTACACACTGTGCAAGCGAGACATAATTACATGAGGCAATAAACCAGCCGGTCTGAGGTGCAGCGACAGAGAGCGCTGTAAACGGCACCACGCTGAGACTCCGGCCAAGAGCGCCTAATCAGGTAATAGTTAGGCAGACCGGCGGACAGGTAAATGGAAGTCAGTCTGACAAGGAGGTTCCTTCCTCACTCCCAGGTCCTCCTTATTAACTATACAAATCATGATTTCCACCACAGCGGCTCCAACACATTACACACACACACTCTTCAGTCCTTAAAGTTGTTGGCCTCCCTTCTAACATCGCTTAACCAAGATTTCTTCCGCCCTCTTAAAGATAGTTGGCTCTTATATGTGACTTGGTTTCACTGCAAAGCAAATTTAAAAGCAAAATAAACGACTGGCACCGTGCAATTGAATAGAAAGATAGGGTTTCTTTCAATTAACTATATGGAGGAAGGCGCTTTGGCTGTCTACAACAGGTGCTTGCTTCTTATACGCCAACTGATTGCCTTTTTCCTGATGGTTTTGTTTTGCTTTTTTGTAATCTAAGAAACTATCAGAACAACCTTCGCTTTTAATAAAAAATAATTTAAAAAGTTTTATTATACTTTACAACAGCGAACTTCTTAGGACTCCTGAGATCGTGAAAATGGACAGAATCGCGAGGTGATAGAAGCCGAAGAAAGTATTTACATATTCAAACAAGTTAGCACCGTCACTCACCTGAAACAAACGACAATCATTGTAAGAACTCTTGTTTACAAGGTTCAAAATGCCTTAACTTATAGAAGTTGAACTTTCAACAAGTATTTCTAATTTCAATTAACAATGTTGAAAAACCAAAAATTTAAACTGAAGAACAAGTTGGCTGTTTGTCTCTATTAAATCACCAACTGTAACAGTTTCCTGGGACCAGAAAAGAATTCAAAAAAGTAAAGCCTATTTTTTAAAGCATACTTGACGTCCAACTACCAATTAAGTGTCGTGGACGGAGGCGATTAGCAAACATACTTTACTGTAAATTTCTTTTATTAACCATTAAATAAAATCCAAAGCCTAGACCGGGGGAATCGAACCCAGTATTCACAATACATATTAGCTTCGTAGGTCTCGCCTCTAAACGCTCGGCTACCGTGGCACTTACAAAAACCAAAAAATTGCTTAAATTTTCGGACACCTCTGGTGTTCTTCTTCAGGAGCTGATATATGGATGTAAATGGCAGCTTAATATTTGTCTCCAGCCAAAAATTTAAAGTTTATGAAGTGTTCTAGTTTTTTTAAGAAAGATTTTACCTACAAATAATCAAATGATTTCAGAATATCTGCTTTGGCTTATTGCTTTTCTGACATTTCAACTTCAGTTTGTCTATTAAAAATAGGTACTTAAAATATTTTAAATACTTAAAACTTGATTTAGTAGCAGCCAAACTATCAAAACATTTTGCTTACGACATTCCTGAGTTTCAAGTTGGATTGTACTTTTGAATGTTGATTATCTACTTTCAGGGCAAGATCTCTGGCAAATGCTATCCCAATACCTTTTAGAAAATAGTGGGACCAGAAACTGCAAGAGAATTTAGTGAATTACCTCTTCACTTGAAATCAAAATTTAGAAACAATATTACAATTAAAGCAAAACGGAAACAATGCATTCTCTCCGAGTTAAATGATAATTGAAATTTAAACTGGATCAAATTTCATCAAAATAAAAAAAGAAAACTTCTAATGAGTTTCTTGTGTGAGGAAACTGAGTTTTATGTTAAACTTCCTTTAATTTTCATTTTCTGGAGTAAAAGGAATGGGAAATCTCCAAACATGAAAACAATTTTTTTAGCAAATAATCTGAAATTTTAAATTCCAATTCTTGAAAAAAGTAAATTTTCATGCACAAATAATTGTATAAAAACCAAATTAGTTTTTCCGATTAGAAAATAATGTTTCTAACAGTTAGTGTCGGCAAAAATCTAGCCAAAAGGGTAAACATAACTAGTTTTTCAAATTTTAACTTTTTTTTTTTTAAATGGAACTAATTTTCATTAGACTTTAATAACCCTGACAATGTTTGTATTTTTTATGTGAATCAGTGGCCAAGGAAAATTTATTTTTGGTTGATCGATAAGCTAAGGCCTCTAAGAGTTATTTTATTTATTTATTTTAAGGCGTTTAAACATATGTGGTTATTGGCGCCGGGAGCTTTTTCCAGGCAGTGTTCTCTTGTTACCTGAAGACAAAATCTAAAGGCCAGCAGCTGCAGTTGAACCTAGGAACTCCGCGTGAGAATCCAAGTCGCTGAGCTAATCCTTTTTATCTCTAAGAGTTATTTCTGTGAAATTTACTTACTTTACAATTTTTTTCAGTTGGGATTTCTAGTCTGAATTTTTTTTGGAATTTCTCTGGAAAGCGACTCTTATCTGCTCCAAAAATGAAAATTGAATATTTCAGGATCCGCAGATTCAAAAGTCATACAAGTTACCAGAATTTCAGTAAGACTGAGTCGTGGTGGCTGTACAAATAAAAATTTTTAATTAGTTTTTATCCATTGAATAGAATATAATTATGAATAGAAATGTACTTCACCATCGGCTACTAAAAAAGGGTAGAAATATTGAGTGCAATATTTTTCCAGTAAAGTGAAGAAGCAAAAGGAGTGGCATTAAGTATGCCAACTAACCGTTAGTGGCAAGGACAAGTTGTTCATGTTGCAAGAGGTTGTATATCATTCCTGCGTCTTTATCTTCATTTAAAGTAGAAGCTAGGGAATGTTTTACAAGAAATGTTCTTGTAAGATTTACAATGGGTTCCCAGGTCTCCGAACAGGTTTATACCCAAGCGTGTATATCATATTTCCTCTTTCAAACACACACATTACCTCTCTCACACCATCTGAAGAAGAGAGGGGGGCTGTATAACGACTCCATTTTGGTAGCTTCCAACTCGAGTTCTAGGTAAGCAAAACTGTACAATGCGGGCAAACCTACGTGAAGGTCACCTGACCGAAGACCTGAAGAGAAAGTGACAGAGAACAATATCGCTCTAGCGGCCAATAAACCCCAAATAGCTGTATGCAGCCAAAACATCCCTGCTGTGACCCATCAGCCCGAACACCTAAATTTACTGTCACTTTTCTTCTGTCAAAATAATAAGTTAATAGTTCCATAGAAAGCAAATAACCCACTGATTTCTCGCCATTGTTTGGGTGGGACAAGAATGCAACAGGTGGACTTTAAACTTGGTGTGGTCCATGCATAAATCACCGGCTCTACCCTAACTAACCTTATTTTTACTGTTACACAATTAGAAAAAGTAAAAGTGAAGGTTGTTGTACGAAAAATTAACCTAAACTAATAAATTGCCATAAAACTACTCTGGAAAACTGTTTTGAAAACAAACTGTCTTCTTTCATCAAGATGTACCTACCAACTATGTTAACTATAAAATGCTTTTAGCAAAATTCTAAAGAAAAATGTGAAAGGCACATTAAAACTGTCCGGTAGGACAGTTGTATAAGGGTTGATCGTCAAAAAGTGCACGAAAGAGCGTCACGTTGATAAACACCCAACTTGGACAATTTTTTTCACTTTTTCTTTAAAATATAGCACGCGTTTATAAGTAATTTTTAAGCAACATCGCAGATTTAACAGATTTCGAGAAAAAATTGCCAAAAATGAGCAAAAACTTTTGTTTTCTCAGAAATTGTTGTTCTTCTTCTTGTTGTTGTTACCTTTTTTGCAAACAACGTAGCGCCTAAACGCGCCGACCGATTTTTATGAATGATGTGTCATTCGATTCGGAATTTCATGTAGATGTGCCTTTTGGTGGTCTCGAGATTGAAGAAAAGGAGTTAATCCATATATGTAAGGCTTCCTCCAAAATTATAATTATTAATCTCTTTAGCAAAAACATTCAGTTTTAAAAGTTAAGCATAAGGGTTGATATTAAACGACAAAAGGCACACAAAATGACCAACAAATGAGTGAATTTTTGCTCCCACCAGCGATATCTATAGCAGTACTAGAATACACAAATCAAGTCTTTCAAATTAGGAAATAGAACTTCATAAAGAAAGGAAAAATGGGAAATACTGGCTGGAATGATCAGCAAATGCCTGAATTTTGGCTTCCACCAGCAATATCTATAGCAAATCACCAGCAAATTATTCAGACTGTGAGATACATAGACATTAAAAATTGTCTTTAGCAATTAAACCAAAATGTTGATAAAATTCAAGTAATTTGGGGGAAAAAAATAGTCTCTGTGGACGATAAAACATTCAGGAAATACGTATTTGACTTTTGGTGAGTTCTGATGATTCCGTAAGCAAAGTAAAACAAAAAACTAGTTTTGATTTCGACTGTGAGGTGAACATGAGCTAGTTCAATCTCTTTGAGTTTTCGGAAATTCAATGAACAGAGACAATTGAAGCTATGCCAAACTTAAAGCAACTCCATAGACCCTGCTATTGGCCGAGAAAAGATTAATGGATTGCATTAATTTCTCTCTTTCTGTATCATTTATTAGCTGCTTGCTATAATTTGACCCTAGTATGAGAGCTTCACTATTTATGCATTCGGTGTTACAGCAAGAGAAGGTTTTGTGCTATTGAAAGAAAAAATTTCTGACTTAAGTTACTTTTAATTAAAACTTTGTCCCTAACACACACCTCATTAGAGAGCGTTGCTAGAATTCTAAATTTAAAGATAATTCTAAATCAGCAACTCTGAATTTATTGAACTGGTTTCCAACTTTTCCCAAACTTTTATCTGCAATAAGCTGAAGATTTTCTTTAACCTTACATTTTCTTTTACTCTGCCGACCTTTGGACAAAGTTCACACGCTGCAGACAACACTGTCCACGATTGGAAGAGGGAGCTAGGAGTATGAATTTAGAGGCTTCAAACAGGTAGCGTACAGTGCTACCAACTTTATTAATTTCATCCCGTTTATTTGAAACATTTATCTGCAAAAAGTGATTGTCTGAAAGTTCTGAAGGAGAGGCCAGAGTACGTTTAGGTAGACTAGAAGCGCTGGTTCGCGCTAAACCTGGGGTTTCTTAACTTATTTGTCCCCTAAACTCCTAAAGACAGAAAGGAATATAATTAATTTGACTCTAGAAGTAATTCTTAAACATATAAAGCATGAACATTAACAAAAATTAGTTTTATACTAACTATAAGTGCGTGCACTATCAATTTCTGTTATTTCGTGCAAAACAAACGAAAAATTAGATACATTAGATCTTAAGATACGTTTTCACGTAGCGTTAGATATTAGATTTTCTAACGGTTTTGTTGTCTTTCAATTTAAGTCCGCGATAGAAAAATATTTTAAAAACTATATTCTTTAATCTAGTCTACACAATGGGGATTATAGAATTATGTCCCAGGATCTGGGTCAATTAAGAAGTCGAAAACAAAAAATTCAATGTACTATTCAAAAAGTAATTTAAAATTAATAATTTCAATCTACGCGTGATCTAGATAATCTAATTAATTTCATACACTTCACAGATTAATTTCTGCATATTTTGTATAAAGAAAATTGAAGTCATTTTTCAAGAGCAAAATCTAGGGTACTTGATTCTATGTAAGTACATACATATCGACTTTTAAAGTAAATTTTATATGAAATTTCATCATTTATTAAAGCCAGCTACTGTTATTGCATTAATGTTTAATCTAGTGTTTGTACAAGAAGCTCTTTTTCCGTCTTTATTAAGAATTTAATTTATGAAGTTTTCAAACATCCTGGAGATGTAATAATAAATTTAAAAAAGGAGAAGTAAAATATTGAATGTAAACAACATGTAGATTGGCTGGCTTCCTACGGGCAACATTTTCTTAATATTTTATTATCTAAAGGAAAGATCGATTACTCAGTTAAAGATAGCAAATTAAATCAGCTGATCTAAATGAATACTTTGTTTCCAGCAACAATTTCCTGAATTCTGACCTTGCTGTAAATTCAGTCAGTAATGTGCCACTGTTCTTCAAGACTTCCTGAAGATGGACAAACCACCCGAAACCAGGTAAATAACTCGCAGACTATCTTTGAAAATATTTCTGATCTAGAAAAAAGAAATTCACCTTTTAACCAGAAATTAAGAACTCCAGGTATCAAAAGTGAAATATGTATTTGCTTCTTCATATAAAAAAAAAAAAATTGACAATATCCTCTTGTTTAATTATAAAAAAACAAAATATTCTCTACGTTTAGATCCAAATAGACTATTTTCTAGGGAGTATCTAAAATCAGGACAATTAGTAGACATTAGATATATTAGAGTAAGCTAAAAATACAAGCACATTTGAATGTTATTGAATTTGTTAATGCTAACAAAAAATTACTCAGGCAGGTCGAAACACAAACTTATTCAAACTCTATTAGGAATCCACAAAACTAATATTTTTGGTGGAAAAGTGAATATCAGTCGGAAAACAATACTTTCTTCTTATTATTTAAGTGAAAGTGAAAATGACCGCATGGAAAAAACGTGAATCCTTAAATATAAGTTATAGATATCAGATATTTTCGTACATTCAAAAAAATTGATCTTTTTGCCATTTATTAGTTATTACAGCAATTTCAGACCCAATTAAACATATCGCTAATCTACACTGGCCAAGATTTAAAGAAATTAAGAACTTTCAAGATTCAGGTCAGGTCAGAGGTTAAAACGCTCGCATCTCGCACTAGCAAGAGAAATGTTTTTAAAAAAACGTAATGTGAACCGAGACAATGGCTCTTCAGATCTAATAAGAGATAATTCAATCTTCAGTACATTTTTCATTAAACGCTAGAGAATAGGGAAAAAAACATTTATTTCTCTTTCTTTTTTAGCTCAGAAAAAAATAGAAGTTCAAACCAATATTATCTTGATTATAGGCAAGAAATTTCTTCACAGAAATAGTAAAGGATAGTTGGTGTCCTATTAAGGACTTTAAGTAGCCTAGCACATAGGTCAAGTGAACGCCATGGAATGTTGAACATTACTCTGGAATAGCCGCCCTTATCTCTATATATGTGACTGCCTCATTCTGGGCAACAATTGGAGTTGTCACGATGAGTTACGTTTCACATCGCTCAATACAGGAAATATCACAATCTTGTGAAATTATGAAACCGAAATCAGTTTCGAGTTTCTTAGAAACTAAACCAAAAAATTAAATTCGAAGAGAATGGTTGTACGACTGACTAGGAGGCCATGTACCGCAAGAGCTACAGTAGATATAGCAACCATTTGAAAAAAAATCACTTTTCATAGTCACATGTCCTCAAAACCGAACAAATTTCGAGAAAAAAGAAGTGGGTAGCTCAGATTTGGCACAAACAAGGATTATTTTTGACTTGATCTGTCGTCAGATGTGCACACACACACACACACACACACTCTCTCTCTATTGGGAAGTACCAAGAAGAAGATCCCATCAAATTCCCAAAATAGTGTTTTAGCCGGAAATATCTTTTTGAGACCCCTGAGGCTAAAAAAGAGATTTTTTCAAAACTGACCATGGATAGCCTTATCTAGCCATTTAGAGTGAAAACTTTTATTCGGAGAACACCTTGCGATCCCAGGGAAACTGTGACGCCATTTTTTCCTTTAACATTTATATTTTATTTCGGTAGAACTGGATTATTTTGAAATAGACTTTTATTACTATTTATCAGGCGCCACACTAGCCGAGCGGAGCTAATATGTACTGTGGTACAGGGTTCGATTCCCGATCTTAGGCCTAGGATTTTTTTTAATGATTAATAAAAGAAATTTACAGTAAAGTATGTTTGCTAGTCGCCTCCGTCCACGACACCTAATTAGTAGTTGAACGTTAAGCGCGCTTGAAAAAATAGGCATTACTTTATTATTTATTATCGTAATTATTATTTATGAATTTTGAATTTTTGAGACAACTCTTCAGCGAAATTTTAATTCGCATTGGAGGAAAGAACAAATTATAGCCCTTAATTTAACATTATCATTATTAATACATTTCTGATTTTCCGTTATAATGAAGATGGTGTGGAAAAAAAGAAGATAAATATTTAATAAAAAAGACGCGTACCGCAAAGCTAAGATGTATTATGGTACTCGGTTCGATTCCCGGTCTGGGACTTGGATTTTATTTAGTAGTTTACACAATAAAGTTATAGTAAAGTACATTTGCTATCCGCCTCCGTCGACAATACCTGATTGGTAGTTGGACGTAAAGCCTGTCTTAAAAAAAAACAGGCAATACTTTATATAAGTATATATTCTCTTAATGCATTAGTCTTGTACTGATCGCCAATTTATTGTTACAGCAACAGCAAGACAACTACTAACTTCTTCACAGTACCGTGTGAGAGTTTAGTAGGATATAATAAAACAGATAGGGAAACGAGATTAACAGAACTTGGACGATTCTCAAGGGAAGAATTTGATAAAGAAACACTTAATTAATGCGTGGAACTGGTCTTGGCTGGATAAAACCAAAATTGGCGCGAAACAATCACAGCCATTTTCCCCTACTCATTGACTATAATATACCTAATTATCCTGGACCTCCCATAGGCAGAACCCTGAGCTCCTCCATGGCTTCAAAACAATTTTCTGCAAAATAATTATAATAAATAGTGTATTGAACAGTAAATTTAGTAAAACCCTAGTTTAATAAAAATCTTGGGAACTGTTTTGGTGAAAATGAAAAAAAAAAAAACTTCCTGAAACCCATCCCCTTCATTCACCAATATGGGCAATAACATGATTATATATTCCAAACTATTCGAGTTTGTCTTTAGACATAACTTGAGATTTTTTCGCTGATGGCTAAGTCATATGACGAGGGCGCCACGGTAGCCGAGCGGTTAGAGGCGAGACCTGCGAAGCTAATAAGTATTGTGGTACTGGGTTCGATTCTCGTTCTTAGGCCTTGGATTTTATTTAATGGTTAATCAAAGAAATTTATAGTAAAGTATGTTTGCTAGTCGCCACCGTCTACGACACCTAATTGGTAGTTGGACGTTAAGCCCCGCCTGAAAAAATAGGCGATTACTTTACTTTACTTTTTTTTACTCCAAACTATTATAGCAACCATTTAGGGAAGGGATTAGCTATGAGGTTAGCATATTGGACTCCCACGCGGAGGTCCCAGGTTCGAATCCAGCTGCTGACCCTTAGATTTTCTCTTCCTAGGAGCTGTCTGTAACGAGAGAACACTGTCCGGAGGCCGGCAGTGCACTGAAAAAAGCTCCGGGCGCCAATAACCTTAGATGTTGACGCGCCTTAAATCATTAAAAAAAAAAAAAAAAAAAAAAGCAAACATTTGTAAAAATCACTTTTTATAGTCAAGTATCGTCAAAACCGAGCGAATTTCGAGTAAAAAAAAGTGGGAAGCTCAAATTCGGCACGTCATATTAACTTCTTACCCTAACCCTAAATTACATTGAGATGTAACTTACCAGGAAAATACTACCCCTAACCCATCTTATATTTATAAATATAAGTAAAAACGTGAATTATTAAAGGCTAAGGTGGTAGATAAAGGACAAAAAGAGATAGTGACCAGCCTGTAGCTATCTCTCTCTAATGAGTAACCAGAAATCCGGCTAGCTTGCTCCTTCGCATACACAGATTATAGGTTAAAACACTCTGCAGCAAACACTACCCTTATTTATTCTTTAGCCATATTCTCTTACCTTCAATTGTATTAATTAGTTACCTAGTTAGTAACAGGAATAATCTGTTGTTAGTTAAGTTAGTGATAATGCTAGTCATTAAAAACTATATCTATCTTAATTTCTACTTGCCCTTTCTGACCTATTCCATGTCATTTACCTCTTAATTACATGAAACTACTTCGCAGTATTGGTCTAGGAGACAACATATATTAAGTCTACACATTACTTAACATAAATATTAATAGAAATGTCTGTATAAAAAGTAATTAATCACTGAATTTTCTGTTTCTAATAAAAAAAATAAAAAATTATTTAATTAAAAACTTTAGTTTAATTAAAAACTTTTAATGATATTTTTCGCCAATCTGCTTGCCCAGAGCCTTCGCGAAAGATTGTAGGTTGTAGAAAGAGACTTAAAACAACCAATCAAATTCTACTTAAAAAAAGATCTATTTTGACAAAAATAATGGAATTGACTGTAAAAAGTGTGTGCAAGTGTGGTGTAAGAGTTAAGCGATGATGAGCTAGAGATCACTGTGGATACAACGAACCGAAATGTGGGTACAAATCGTCAAGCTCTGCAGGCAAGAGTGTAGGGTGCTTCAAATAAGAGTAGAGCCACAGTAGACCTCTTCTGAGTTGCGTTGGCATAAAATTTCTGAACAAACCTGGCAGATTCTAAGTTTAGTTAGTCTGAGGCTCCGAAGGGACGCTAGAATCCCCTGAAGACATGGCTACTCCACTTCCATCCTACCATCCAAGAGGATAAAAGACGAAGTTACGACTAACCTCTAAGCAACTCCTAAAAAAAATATGAAGTTTCAAAACCGTAGAAAACTACCTTTTCTTTATTTGAATGAAAGTCTAATTTTTGTTTATTTATATGTTTAAGAGAAGGCTGAAAGAACATATTTAAACAGCGAAGAAATAAAGTGCAATCGAAAATTATTAAAAACTTTATAGAAGAAATATTTGCAGATTGTACGATGCCTCAGTAAATGAGTAACAACCTCAGTAACATTAAAAGGGAAACACAATTTTGAAACACAATTAGTGCTTCAATCACAAAAATAAAAATAACAAACACCTAACTAACCTATATGCATAAATAAATAATTTATTGATGAATAAAACACTTGGTTAAACGGTGAATCAGCCTTATTATTTGCTACGTGAAACAATAGCCTGCCGATAAGAGTAACAGTGGATGTACCGAGTAGTGGAGGCACCGTTTCCTCTGGTTTAGTGGTTAGTATTCGGTTAGGGCCATCTGATAATGAGCATAAATTAGGCCTTCTATCGACTCCCTCCCATACAGGAGTTATTTGCATTTGGCCTATCTTTTAAACGTCACAGGAAATCATATGTACATTTAATGCTCCGAAACAAGCTAAACTGGATTATAAATGCTATTTAAATAAAAAGAAAATGAAGAACAAATTTACAAAATGTATATCAGTCCATTTGCTAAATCAACAAATTTTGTACAAAAATTCACCATTTATAAAAATCAGACAAAATAACACCCGACATAATATTTTATTTTAAACAGCACATAGACGTGGTTAGTTCTTAGAAAATACAAAAAAAATATCACTTGCACAAATTACGAGTATGCTTAACAGCATACACTTTTTGAACCTAAAGACGTACGAGGGTCGTTTGAAAAGTCCGTGCAAAAATAAAAACTACTTAATTTTTTGGGGTAAACCTTTTTTATTTTTCAACATAGTCTCCTTTTAGGCTTATACACTTCGTCCAACGCTGCTCTAGTTTGTTGATCCCTTCCGAATAATAGGATTTGTGAACAAATAGTAGTCCGAGGGAGCCAAGTCTGGAGAATAGGGGGGATGTGAAACGAGTTGGAACCCTATTTCCATTAATTTTGCGACCACAACTGCTGAGGTGTGAGCTGGTGCGTTGTCGTGAAGGAAAAGGACTTTTTTGTGGGCCAATCGTGGGCGTTTTTCTTGCAGCTCGGTTTTCCAGCGGTTCAATAACGATGAATAATATGCACCTGTAATAGTTTTACCCTTTTCCAGATAGTCGATGAGGATTATTCCTTGCGAATCCCAAAAGACAGTCGCCATAATCTTTCCGGCCGAAGGAACGGTCTTCGCCTTTTTTGGCGCAGATTCCCCCTTGGTAACCCATTGTTTAGATTGTTCTTTGGTCTCAGGAGTGTAGTGATGTATCCATGTTTCATCCTCAGTGACGAAACGACGCTTAAAGTCCTGGAACAGCTGCAAACCTTCCTTGCAACACTTCACACGATTTCGTTTTTGGTCAAGCGTGAGCAATCGCGGCACCCATCTTGCGGATAGCTTTGTCATGTCCAAATGTTGATGCAAAATATTATGTACCCGTTCATTCGAGATGCCCACAGCACTAGCAATCTCACGCACCTTCACTCTTCTGTCATCCATCACCATATCATGGATTTTATCAATGATTTCTGGAGTAGTAACCTCAACAGGGCGTCCAGAACGCTCAGCGTCACTTGTGCCCATATGGCCACTCTGAAAATTTTGAAACCACTTATAAACTGTTCTAATCGAAGGTGCAGAGTCACCATAATGTTTATCAAGCTTCTCTTTAGTCTCCTCAGGCGTTTTGCCTTTCATAAAGTAGTGTTTAATCAACACACGAAATTCTTTTTCGTCCATTTTTTGAAAATCACTCGACTTCTTCGATTCAAACGAATGCCAAACACAATAAAATAGACCGATCTGGCTGAAACTTGGTATGTGTTCTTCCAAGAGATGCTACTAACTAAACATAACCTCGATACGCGCCAGTGGTGCTATCTCTCTGACTTTGCACGGACTTTTCAAACGACCCTCGTATATTACATATTTGAAAATCAAATTCTAAACGAAAATACGTAGATCAATAATGGGTGTTGGTCTAGCGGTTATGAAGCGTGTCTTTGTTAGTCGAAGATCGCTAGTTCGAATCGCGCGTATGACTAGTTTTTATTTGTTAGAAAAAATGTTAATAGTATGTGGTTCCGCCTTCGACCACGAATTGGAAGTTGAAAGTTAAGCCCCGCGTGAAAAAAAATAAGCGGTTACTTTATTTTAAAGAACAATAAGGTAAATAAGAAATAAAATGAAGTTTCTCCAACTTAGTCGAGTTCAAATATTTCTGAAAAAAAAAAACGGACTGTAACTATTAGTGGGCATGTAGTTTTAAAGAAACAAAAGATAAAATGACCCAGTTGGGTCGATAATAAAACAAGATGAAAATGTAAGGTTTTTTTACTTGAAGAAGAATCAATTTATACCATAGTAACTGCTATACCATAGTAACTGCTATACCAAAGTAACTGCTATACCAAAGTAACTGCTATACCAAAGTAACTGCTATACCAAAGTAACTGCTATACCATAGTAACTGCTATACCATAGTAAATGTTATACCATAGTAACTGCTATACCAAAGTAACTGCTATACCATAGTAACTGCCATACCAAAGTAACTGCTATACCATAGTAACTGCTATACCAAAGTAACTGCTATACCAAAGTAACTGCTATACCATAGTAACTGCTATACCAAAGTAACTGCTATACCAAAGTAACTGCTATACCATAGTAACTGCTATACCATAGTAACTGCTATACCAAAGTAACTGCTATACCATAGTAACTGCTATACCAAAGTAACTGCTATACCATAGTAACTGCTATACCAAAGTAACTGCTATACCATAGTAACTGCTATACCAAAGTAACTGCTATACCAAAATACTATACCAGAGCCAGGGAAACACCTAAGAGCAGACTACATTCCAGCTATAATTCTCACTATTTATTAATTAATTTTTGGACACCCATTTCTTGTTTTTACTTGAAATAGTGGGCATAACTTACCAGCTCTACATGAATAAATTGAACTTATGATCTACCACAATATAAAACAATTTCTTATTTTTAACATTTTTTACATCATTAGAACACAAACAAATAAGAAAAAAACAAAATGCAGAAAATTAGTCCAATTGCTGCAATGTACCTTAAAAATTTTCATACAATGTTAATTAAAGAAAAATTTATACAAACATTTTAACAAAATGCAAAACTGAATACAACTGAAGAACATAAAATAAAAATATATACAGAAAATAAACATTTCTTTCTGTTCCAAATAGAACAAAAATATTCGACCTAAATAAGAGAATAACACTTTTTTATGCTTAAAGAAATAGATTAATAATTGAATCGATCAGTTAGCATCTATTTACATTCACTATCTGAACGAATAAATTTATTTAATAATCTTTTCTAGTCAAATAATCAATCAATTATAACACATTTAATCGTCCTTTGCAAAAATAACTTACAGTAAACTCCCAAAGGAGTGGACAACCCAGTTTAAAATTATAAACATTTTCAATTGTTCTGAAATTACACGTGGGACAGTAATGCTGTGCTTGCGACCGAGCCGAGCTGCCCTCTTGCTTTTAAACACGTTACTCATCAGTGAAGTAATATTGCTAGGAAACACGCCAAAATGTTTAGCCAAACTTAAATCCAGATCGTTATACTGAATGGAAAAAAACTTTCTTACTTCTTTAAATTCTTTTTTTATACACTCAAATAATCCATCAAAAGAATCAACCTCTACTTCTCCCTCAGGAAATTTTTTCAAACTAACAACAACGAGCAATTTAGGCAGCCTTTGTAACGGTAAAGACATGATGCTCCTAATAAACTTCAAAAACAACTTCAATATAAAAAGATAGTCTCAGCTCCTGCACCTAAATAAACGATGTAGAGGGGAGTATTTTTAGTTAGAAAAATATTTTTTCAAATAAGATAATACATAACTGGTCTACCGAATCGTATTGCCTGAAACGACTCTGGTCGTTCTTAAGCACAATAATCTTAAGACTCCAGGTTCTCTTGGTCACAGTTAGCGCTTATTCTATTTATCATCGCCTGCAATACGAATGGATGATCCGCCATAATAACAAAAATTACTCCCCAAAAACTTCATAAAAAAAAAAAAAAATGAAAATAAAATATGCTGGAGCATACATCTCTATTTAAGTCTCGTTCTCATTACAGAACACTCCATAGCATCACTAGGACGTCCAAACACTTGCCTGTGTAAAACCCTTCATGTTGAAATATATTGTGATGAAGTTTAGAAACCAGTGGTTAGAACCAAGTAAACAACCGGGCGTACACTTCGTGGGCGGACTGAAAGAAAAGTTTCTAAGGTTGGGCGAAGTTAATTAAAGGAAAGTGACAAAAGGGAGTGTGATTGTGTGACACCCACACACAGTTGGCGACTGTCTTGTTGGGCGGTAATGGAGCGCTGATGATTGCAGCCTGGTGTTGGTTGTGGCAATCCTCGCATGCATCCAGAGCACAGCTACATGAATGGGTAGCTAAATTATCAATTATCAAGCGACATCTGTGAATGACGCTCTTTGATGTCTACTATCTACTTCGTTTGCCATTAATTGTTCATTAGCCTCCATCTTTCTTTGTTACTTTCAATTATTATGATAACGGAACAGTCTGCACCTTTCAGATAGAGACCTTTTACTCAGGAAAGCCTCGCTGATATGCAGCTACCATCATTCATTCTCATCCTTCATCGTAGGCTGCATTGTACTTAATGCATCAGCTAATTTATTACTTTCACTGACGTTATCGCCTTTCGGAGCAAAAAATTATCTAAAAGCAAAACCAGTTTATTACTTTTACTTTGAGAATAATTAATTTATTGTTTTATCGAGTAGAATGTTTTTGTTTCCAAAATACCAAGAAAAATTCAAGAAGAGCAACAATAATGGCTCACTAATCCCTTACAGTGCACTCGTCAACTAGCAATTTCCACTTGTTACAATAGTCCGTACCCACACATAGTAGCCATTGTTAATTACAATATAAACTCTCTCAGTTATAAAAAAAATAAATATAAACGCTTAAAGCATCTTTTGTAACAACTACCTGTATATCAAGCTGAGGTTTTTTTTTAAAATTTTTTCCTTAATATGTAAATATGTTCCTTTAAACTGAACTAAATAATTTGATGGGTGTATACAGGCGCTAAGCTTGAAACCTCAATTTCATTTCAAATTTGTGTACATATTTAAAGTTTTGTAAATGAATATTATTATAACTAGCAATGAAGGTCTTGCACGTTAGTGACTATTTGGAATTCCAAAATAAGTGATAAACGTATTGTTGGGACACTCTTAGGACCGCTAGGAACCCTAGCGGAGTGATTAGCATATTTCCTTCTTCTCTGCAGGGTTGTTCACTTACCACTGCACCTTAGCCAAACAAGTTTGGAGATGTGTGCCACTTGTATGTATGAAGAGTACTGATTAACTTTGACTGGAGAGGGATGGCTTGGAACCAGTTCTTGTGAAGGATGTTTTTGAATTAAGTTTCCTCTGAAGATTAGTTTACTGAAAATTAGTAAATTGATTCCTCTTCAACAGCAATCCTCTTCCTTGTACAGATCTGGTACGCTACCTTGGGCTCTTTATAGACAAACGACTCACGTGGAACTCATACACTAGACTTAAAAGACAAGCAATGACGAAACGTGCGAGACTTCTTGGACGACGCTCCAAATTGCCCGTAGAACTCAAACGTTTAATATACAACACTATTCTCAAACCTATATGGACTAACAGACTGGAGTTGTGGGGTTTAGGCCAAACCTACAAACATTTCAGTGTGCAGACATTTCAGTCAAAACTCCTCCGACAGATAGCTGACGCACCTTCCTACGTAACTAATCTCACTCTTCACAACGACCTCAACATTCCGTTCGTACAACTTGGCCAAGGCGAAATATCAAAAGTTCCATACTGCTCTCTCTACTTACTCAATCCTCTCGTACTATCTCTTACCTCCTCTGACATTCCTAACAATCCTTCTCGCCGACTGAATCGCCGATGCAGACTTTCTTGCAGTCTGAAGACCTAAACGTCATTATTTTCCTATAGAGAGTGCTGCCGCTGGGTAGATTCTCTCCTCCTGCCCTTGTCGCTCTAGTTCATCATATTTACTCATTATATACATGTATACAGATTGTAAATGACTAAATAAATAAATAAAAAAAGTAAATTGATAATTGCAAAGTTAATATTCTCTTAGAGTAAAAAAAGTAGAAGAAATAAACGCCAAAACAGTGAGCAGCAAGCTGAACACTCAGACAATTAATAGTAGTATAGTATAGTATAGTAGTATAGTATAGTATAGTATAGTAGTATAGTATAGTATAGTAGTATAGTATAGTATAGTAGTATAGTATAGTATAGTAGTATAGTATAGTATAGTATAGTAGTATAGTATAGTATAGTAGTATAGTATAGTATAGTATAGTAGTATAGTATAGTATAGTATAGTAGTATAGTATAGTATAGTATAGTAGTATAGTATAGTATAGTATAGTAGTATAGTAATAAATAGTATAGTAATAAATAATAGTATAAAACAAAAGTAGGTGCAGATTCTTGCTCCTCTGTTAATACTATCGATTAATACTTCTAAATGAAAGGAATTCCAGCTAAATTATGAATTATTTTTCCGAATATTAGGGGAGCAAGAATATTGTACTATATGACAGCTTTTTCTCCCAATGTTGAAACGCATCAAACTGCTTTTGAGTGCAAGCACGATATTACTAATAACGCCTCTAAAGAATAAAAACTAGATGCCATATTTTTTTATTTCGCAAATGGAAGCATATTTTATTAAAAATTACGCACGATATTTATTACAATATTCTCACAATGATTGATAGTAAATAGGGTAATGAAAAATGTTATTAGTAAAACTTCGTGATTCGTCTATTTGAAACGCGCGCTATAAAAAGGAAGGATTTAAGATGTTTATTTCATGGTGGCCAGGTCTATAATTTTCACCCAATGAACGTACCCTTTCTCCGTATATATGCAAGAGGTAATAACCAATAAAATAGAATCTCCTATTTGAGAACAGCCGGCCAGTATGAAGATTATTTTTCTTACATACAATCATTAATCATAACAAATTATATGTGGCTTCTTCGAATAACAGGAATCTAACGGAGTTTTATTACATATTTACTAAGTACTTTACATATATTTAAAAGGTTAATTACAAATATTTGGTAATAAAATAAAATGAGCAGAGCCAGTATCTTGTAGATCACTTTTTAATTATTTAAAAATCTGCTTTGACCACTCACACGACGTTCTCTAACTGATATTCTCAAGGTTCTAACTCGGATCTTCAGAACGTTTTATTATTTTTTTTTTTTTTTTTTTTTTTTTTTTTTTTTTTTTTGCGCATCAACAGCTGAGGTCATTAGCGCCCGGAGCTTTTTCCAGTGCACTGCCGGCCTCCGGACAGTGTTCTCTCGTTACAGACAACACTGTCCATCACCGGACAGTGAGCTGTAAGAAGCTCCTAGGAAGAGAAAATCTAAGGGTCAGCTGCTGGATTCGAACCCGGGACCTCCGCGTGGGAGTCCAGTATGCTAACCTCATAGCTAATCCCTTCCCTTCAGAACGTTTTATTATTATTATTATTTTTATTTGTTAAAGAATATTCTTATACAAATTTTGAGCCTGGCTCAGTTAATATACAATACAACAAATAAAGTAGAAATAAATAGTAATAATGCTTACGATTCGAAAAAACCATTAACTACAAGATTAAATAATTCAAAAACTATTGTAAAAAGGGGCGATAACATAGTCCTTTAAAGAAAATAGATAAACAAATTAAACATTATATAACTTTTCATACAAATAAAATAAAATAAGCAACCCCTAAGTAAATATAAAATCAAACAAAATCGTTCCTTCTTAACATCTCCACTAAATAACAATAAACATCATTTAATTTTGTTAGATTGTTATAATCCAGGATACTCTCCACATTTTGTAAATTATCATCATGAACTAACGCTGGCGGTAGTCACAACAACCAGAACAGATTAGAATAAGATGCTCCAAAACATTGCCTATAACCTTATTACACAATTTACAAATTTCTTCTGCTTTGAAAATATACATTTTCCCTTTTATATCATCATTTGCAACCCTCAATTGGCTGACTATCCTTATTTTTTCAAAACTTGTACAAAATTTTATATAATCCTCAGGCTCAAAACATTTAAAATTAAAAACTCTACGATAAAAAGGCAGATAATTTGAGTTAATAATTCTATTTAAATCAACCGATAACAAGTTATTATTAAACTTCTCCAACAAGTTCTTCCTATTCTCTATTAGAAAACTTATATCCAAAGTAGTAAAAAATTTTGGATCTCCTCCATTTTCTGCAAGACATTTAACTTGGCTCACCCAGTTATAATTGACATCTTCAGAACGTATTTAACTCTGTCTCACATTACATAGTTTTTATAAACCTTACATTATTACTATGCGACACTACAGGCAACTGTCCCCATCTCTCCTCAAAAAAACCCAAAACGAATGCTGCTAAAAAAGTTACATAGTTTTAGAAACTAAAAAAGAAAAACACATCTACTTTCTTAAGATGCATCAACATCTGAGGAACATTGGTGCCCAGAGCTTCTTTCAGTGAACTGCCGGTTCCGGACAGTGTCTCTCGATAAAGGCAACACTGTCAATCGCCGGATTTAGGACCTCTCAGAAAAAGAAAAAAACTCCCAGCAGCTGTATTTGAACTGGAAATTGTTTTCATGCAGATTTCCGAATTTAAATGTTTACAAAGAATATTGGGAGACTCAAGAGAACCAAAAAGTGGTTTTTTACCAATTGTTCTGTGTGTATATGTATACGTCACTCAAAAAGGAAACATCGTGGAAAGCTCAAATTGGCGTAGATACCAACAAAGGACGCTTAATAAGGTTTTGGTCAAATTAGGCTCACTGGAAATACCACTTTACTGAATCAATTTTCCAGTTTTGAAGCGTTTTTCTCTCCAAAAAAAACAGTTGCCCCAATTTTCTCAAAACTCCGTACTAGTTGCATATTTTTAGATCTACGACATTTATTTAATACCTTTTTCTAGGATTAGAGTATTTCTGGGGAACAGGGGATTGGTTAAATACTCCTCTAAAGTGCCAAATTCTGATTAAATGTTCTGTCGCGCCACCCATATAATGTTAATGACAATCAAATTTGAGACTAGATTTCCAAATTTATGGAAAATCAACTGATCGAAAGAGCCACTTTACTGAAAAGATTTATAACAATTTTGAGACTATCCCAAAAAATATTATACCAATTTTATTGTAACTAATATAGTGATCATAAGCAAAGCACAATTTTTACTTGTTACATTTTTATAGAAAATTCAATTAGGAAAAATTCTGTGAATGGAGATGGATAAAATTCCTCCAAAGTGCCACTTTTTGTGTGACGCATGATCCTATCTCTTGTATAATATTGAGGAGGCTTAAATTTTTTGCTATAATTCTGAATTTGAAGGAAATTCCTTAACCAGAAGATCAATAAGTTGATCACTTGTTTGGCGATTTTCACAAATCTCCGATGATTGCAATCTTCAAATATACGCACAAATTTATATATACGAGCGGGTACCCAAAAAAAACCGGAATTATTTTTTAAAAGCTATTTATTTACAAATTTTTTACAGAACAACCTTATCCCCTTCAAAATACTCTCCATTACAACTAATACATTTGTCCCACCGGTGCTTCCACTGTTCGAAACATTTTTTGTAGTCATCTTTAGAAATGGCTGACAGCTCCTTCTTCGTTTTTTTCTTGACCTCTTCAATGTTGTCAAATCGGTGACCTTTCATGCCCTTTTTCATGCGTGGAAATAAGAAAAAGTCGCACGGAGCCAGGTCAGGCGAGTAAGGTGCGTGGGGCAGCGGAACCATGCCATTTTTAGCCAAAAACTGTGTAACAGAGATGGCTGTGTGTGCAGGTGCATTGTCATGGTGGAAGAACCAGTCTCCTGTTGCCACAAATCGGGTCTTTTTTGGCGAACACTATTGCGCAATCTTTTCAAAACTTCCAAATACAAGGTTTGATTGACGGTCTGACCTGGGGGGACAAATTCTGAATGGACTACGCCTTTGGCATCAAAAAAGCAAATCAGCATTGTTTTGATGTTTGACTTGACTTGACGACATTTTTTTGGTCGGGGTGAAGATGACGTCTTCCATTGGCTCGACTGTTGCTTTGTTTCTGGGTCATAACCATAGCACCATGACTCATCACCAGTAATGACCTTTGACAGAAAGTCTGGATCAGTTTCAAGCTGTTGTTTCAAAGCACGACATGTTTCAACTCGATGTTCTTTTTGATTGTCAGTCAGAACTCGAGGAACAAACTTGGCAGCAACCCTTTTCATCCCCAAATCTTCCGTTAAAATTCGCTGAACCGAGCTCCAAGATACCCACTACTCTCTGACAGTTGATCAATTGTCTGTCGACGGTCTGTGAACACCAGCTCTCGAATTTTTTCAACATTTTCGTCGATTCGGGCAGTTGATGGACGTCCAGAACGAGGTTTGTCATCAATTGACATGTCGCCATTTTTAAACCGAGTAAACCACTCGTATACTTGAGTTTTTCCCATAGCGTCATCTTTGTAAGCTGTTTTCAACATTAAAACACTTTCAGCAGCATTTTTGCCGAGTAGAAAACAAAATATCAGAGCTGCACGTTGTTCACTTAAACTTGCCATCATAAAAAACGAAAAAAGAACAAAACAGCGCTGGTAAAAACAATCACTGCAGATAAACAGAACAAGCCAGGCAGACAACACAGGCAGGACTGAACTGGCACGGAATTGCGCTATACACGTCTAGCGGCAGAAATGCGTACTACATAAGCTCAATGCGCGACAACGCAATTCCGGTTATTTTTGGGTACCCCCTCGTATATATTCAGAAAAATTCGTTGTAGGGTAGTTAATAAAGAGAGCCGGAGATAGGCTGCACTTCACTTATACTTAAATGTAATGTACCATATTAACGTATAATCTTAAAAATAATTAAAAATGACTCAAATTTTTCGGAAGAGAAGAATATTCGTAAATTACAAACTTGAGAATTATAATATCAAAAAGTCGTGTATCTTCACACAGGACTGAATTTAAAGCAAATATTCTGAGAGTTGCAATGAATGATTACATACTAACGTATGTAAAAATTCCATAAATATAATACCAAATGAAAATGTAATACCGTCTGCTATGAGATTAACTAAAAACGAAGCAATAACCACTACCCAACCCCATCCGCCATCTGGCACTCTAGCCTCGCTGAAACCTTCAATAGAGCTTTCCGAACTAGAAATGGATATTTATTTTCTCTTTTTGTTGGATTAAGTATTGTCGTTAAATATTTTTCATAAATCTATATTAACACAATAAAGAAAACAATAATATTGCTGCTTTAATCATGAAACGAACATAAAAGAAAATAATCAAACGAATCCATTGAAAGATAAAGGAGATGCTCATCATGCGTCTCTTAAAGCAACAATTTCAGCTTTTCCTCGCAAGTAAATTTTCCAAAAAATTTATCTATCAAAAAAAAAAAAAAAAAAAATTTGGAGAGGAATGCAAAAGTCATGGTGGTGTAAATGTCATCTTTTTAATGTTTATCAGTCGATACTGATGTTATAGATAAGTACGAAAGTGTACATGAAATCTATTCTTAACGATTTCTTCATGAATCCTGTGGTTTTCTTTATTTGTCGTTGGAATATTGAACCATTTCAGGAGGTTATTGTTTAAGCGGCTCCCTCTATTTGACTTTATACCTGAGTGTGAGAATGTGTCTTCACTGTTTTTATCACTTCATCTTTTCTCCTTTCGTAATAAACAAAGAATAGTTTTCCTTACAGAGCAAGATGGTAAATATAGCCTCAATTTAACGAGCTACGAACCCTCATATCATTGAAAAAAATCTAGGACACAACAGACTATCTCAATTATCTTTTTACCATACTAAGCAATTAGGAGCTGCCCCTAACAACTAGAAAAACCATCTTAACACCTTCATCTCTGGACAACAATTTGGGTATAACTAATCAATAGAAATAATGCTGTTCAGTCCAGTGAACAGATTTGTTCTGACATGTTTTTTTTTATTTTTTATATCTATTCTCCCTTTTTAAAACCTTTTGTTACAAATCTACAAGGGTTATTGTTTACTTAATCAGATAAGAAACATTACTTTTACAGGTGAAATGAATTATCATTCGATAAACGATAGAAAAATAAATAAACACGAAAAAAAAATTTAACTTTTTAGGTTTTAATTAATTTGAATGTTTCAGCTTTCACATTATTATAGCAATCATCTTGAAATTCGTTAACTAATGTCAGAGTTTCATTGGATTTTTTTTTTAAAATTCCAAGTTAGTTTTGTAGTTGAATAATTTCAACATGTTACAAACACTTTAACAAATCACAATTATCTTTAAAAATATAGTCAATTGTAGAAGTTCTCGGGTTCTGGTTCCAATTAAAACAATTATCAGTAAATGGTAAACATTTCGATTATATTCAAAATCTTCCTCAAATCCTACAAATAACAACCTCAGCAACGAATTATTATATAATTCAATAAAATAAATAAATAAAATAAAATATATTTGGGAGAAGAAGAAAAAACCATTAACAAATTAAGACACAATGCAGCACTCTGATCAGTCACAGACTCACAGAGTCATTGTTTAAATATGTGCATAAGTAAGAATTCGTTATTTTTTTTAGCAGTTAAATAGATGTCATTAATTAAAGAACTATCTAGGTAGACTAAGGTAAAATAAATAATAAATACCGCAATCCTAAGCAAATAGGTAAACATTTAAGGTTATTAATTTAATTTGAGAGTTTATCATTAATCTAAATGATAATTCCAAAATCGCAAGAAAATTCTAGCTGATGGATCCTGCCAGGGCATTACGACCTCCTCAAAACAGTTGAGGTATTATGCTTCCTCGAAATCCAAACCACAATCTGCGGAAATTCTTTATCTCCGTACTTTTTACGGAACTTTTTTAAATGAAATCTTGTACATTGCTTATAGATGCATTGCTTTTCTTAGCCCGTTCTCTGATCCTAACCTCATAATTATTTTTTAATTGAACAATTAGATGTATAATCCAGGAATTCTTCATTAAATACACATAAATGTAAAGGATTTTGGAAGAAAATGCTTAACAGAGTTCTGAAAAATAAAAAATTTCTTTCGTTAAATTAAACAGCAGAAGCTCAATTTACTCTGAAAGAATTTCAAACTCAAATTAGATCTCCTTTAATAATCAAAATGCTAGAGTAAAAATCTATTCAGATATCTGCTAGAAGAAAATAGAACTAATAAATTATTCAAATGCGCCTACGACAAAATTGGAAAGAAATTAAACTGTCTCATCTCTAACGGCGATTCAGAAAGAACATCCTTAAAACAAACACACTGTCTTCAGGAATCCTAACCAAATTTTAAAAATACTATTAAAAAAATAGAGAGAAAAAGGAAATTAAAGATAATTTTGCGTCTGGACTTTTGAGCCTTTGATAATCGAACCGTTTAATAACATAATGGCAGTGGTAAATATTTTAGGTTACAGACTAAAATTAAGGCAACCATTTAAGTAGGACCGCAAGTGAATAAATATAAACGTACATCATTTGCGGTGGCTCTCATGATAAATAGTCTTTGCAAGGGAATATTCAAATAGAGCCCTAAGGGAAGTGAACGCCCTACCAGGTTGTTAATTAGAGACTACTTCTTTCTAGAGTAGACTTGAAAAATTACCGTTTTTATTTCCTTCTAGATGGACAAAAAAATTAATGAAAAAAATGCGGCGTTACATTCTTATTTAAAACATTTGACGAACAATGGTGGCATTAGAATTTCATTATGGCTGCTGCAGTGAAATAAAACTTTTTGTTACTCACAATGCCAATGCAGCGTGCCCTGAACTCAATTATAAATCCATTTCTACTTTTACCTTCTGCAATTAAAGCGGCAAGTTTCAAGAACGTAATCTCATCGCTAACGGGTTCTTTTTAACAAACTTTTAAACTCCAACTAACAATGCCTTCCAATTCATTGAACTTATTATTAAAGTTAACTGCAATAATTATGATTTTTTAAAAGTTCTCGAAGCACTCAAGTCTATAAATAGCTCAAATAGAAGTAAAAATTAAATTCTATTTTCCAGTTAACTAAACCATGTATTTCCTAAAATTATTAGAGTAGAAGCTTTTTAGTTCCTGCTACCAGAGACAATGTTGCGATGGAGTCAAATTTGTTGATATCGAGAACAATATTTACGATATTTTAGAAATTTTCGTCCTGAGGTTTCCCGACTCTGCTAAATACTGCAAGCCTTGAGCAATCACCGGAAAAATAAACCCATACCTTCCATTCATTCAGTGAAAGACGTGTATGGTAACAGTACTTTTTGAGAAATTTTTAGCAGCAGTAAATTTTGAATTAATTCATTAAAAATAACTTAAATAATTTATAGTTATAATTTTTTGTCATAGTTGTAATTTTTGTGGATTACTTAATATGATTTAGGTATTAAAGTTATGGCTCAGTTTCAGCAATGTTATTACACCTTTATTTACCAATCAACACCACATTATCCACCTTCTTGATGACTCCATCGGCAATTACATTTTTAAGATGATTTTCAATTCATCAAAAAATCTCTACAAATAAATAAAGATCTAGTTAATTCAGCCTATCATTTTCCCTCTTTGGTAAATTAAGTAACAAGTCCTTCGACAACGTTATTTGACTTTCCATTAGCAATAAACTGTCCAAGACGAAGAATTTTCAATGATAATTCCCAAATTCCAAGAAAATCGTGTACTCTAGTTTAGAAATTAGTAAATAGAAAAGTATTTGACGGATCGAGTTGACCATATGTTTATTTGACTTTACTGCCATAAGTTTAACGACATACGAAAAAAATAATTTCTTTGATAGTAAACTATTTCTGCGCGTGCAGCTTTTCAGCTAACTTCAGTGATAGACCACAGTGGATTCTCTTATTCAGCTAACTTCCCTTTATCGTGCCAAACGTTATTCAATTTGGGCTAAGATTTACAGAGTAACTATTACTATTCATACTTTTAAAGGGGGGGGGTCTTAGTGGGGGGCAAACGTCCGTCCTAAACTGTGTTCAGCAACGAGACCCACAAATGGCTCATCTACATGAAATTCCGAATCGAATGACACCTGATTCATGAAAATTGGTTCGCGCGTTTAGGCGCTACGTTGTTTACAAAAAAAAAGGTAATAACAAGAACAATTTTTGACGTTAGGGCTGATAGGGCTAATGCTGTTTTGGCCCATTTTTGGCATCGTTTTTCTCGATAACTGACTAATCTACGTTGTAGAAAAAAAATTAATACATTTTAAAGGATGATTTGCCCTATGCTTTAAAGAAAATTTGGGAATTTTAACTTTTATAGGAAAAGAAAAACTTGTCAAAGTTGGGTGTTTTTCAACGTTACGATTTTTCGTGCACTTTTTGACGATCAACCCTTATACAACTGCCCTACTGGTCAGTTTTAATAACCCTTAATTAATGTTTATTAATGAGAGCATTCATTCATATGTGTTTATGGTTAATTTTATAGCTTCTACATCAGAAGCACCTGTCTAATAGCTGCTTACCTGGACTAAGATGTGGCATTCCTTTCGTGGCCCCCACTGTTAGCCCTCTAACACCAACCCAAAACATCCTTACTCATAGAATTAGACGTAAATTAATTTCTCTTAGAAGCTACGCTAATTGGAGAGAAGCAGCTGCTGCGATGAGGAGCTCAACAAATGCACCATCCTTGTGGGCCCAACGTCGAAGCAATTTAGTGAAATCATTACGCCAGTCTATTAATATTACCTGCTTAGTTAAATCAATGGATTGTGGTAGGCAATTTGCCAGCAAGCTTTTTTAAAAGCACGAATATGTTTAATTATTACAGTGAGCTATAATGTTAGATCATTTGCAACGTAAGATGATATTTATGGCCCATTGTAAACGTTCCTCTTTACGCCTAACCGCACTAACAGATCTCAATATTCTTTTAACAACCAAGTCACCAAAGACATAGAAATTTCCGCCTTAACCTGCAGTCACAATAAATTATTTGCTTTATTCTTAATTCTTTTTCCTCGGTCCAGATTCGAAAAAAGGATCATGAAATAGTTTTCATGTTTGTGGCCAACATTCATATAAACTAGCTAAGTGAACGTTTGGTGAAATTTTTCAGCTTTCCGAAAATAACTTAAGCATTGATGAAGCTATGGAGCCATATGTCGGTCCTCATAATACTAAAGAACACTATCACGGGAAACCAATAAGATTTGGCACAATCATATTTTATAATATGGTATCACAAGATTAGGGTACCTAATGGAAGAAGAGACATCTTTGTGTGAAAAAGTATGTTAACATTTTCAATTAGGATGAAAAAATAACTGCTAGTTTCAGTCATGATATATTTTTATTATGCCATTGAGTCCATGAGCTGACAAGACAAGAAGACTTAACAGCCCTTTAATGATAAAATGTTACATTGTCAATTAGCCCTGAATATTACCTATACCCTAGGTTGAAAGCTCGGCATAATAAAAATATATCATGACTCAAACTGGCAGTTATTTTTTCATCCTTCTGAAACTATGAATCAGTCAGCAAAAATAATGAACAGTAATTAACATTTTCGACGGAGGCAAACATACTTTACTGTAAATTTCTTTTATTAACTATTAAATAAAATCCAAGGCCTAAGACCGGGAAACGAACCCAGTACCACAATGCATATTAGCTTTGCAGGTCTCGCCTCTAACCGCTCGGCTACCGTGGCGCCTTCGACACCTAATTGGTAGTTGGACGTTAAGCCCCGCCTGAAAAAATAGGCGATTACTTTACTTACTTTTACTTTAACATTTTCGATAGATTATATTTCCTTTATTTGCCAATAATATCACAGACGTTCTTTAAACTTTTGAAAATTGGGACACCCAATCAATTGCACTATTCCAAACATGAAACATGTCGTTAGCGTAAAATAAAAATAAATTTAATTCTAGAGGAAATGCTATTTACTAACATCTAAAAACGCGTTTTCATAAATAATACTGTCATTCGAATTATTAATTTGGAATTCAATGGGATTAAATTAGATGTCACTAATTTATTTCTCAAAAAATTAAAACTGTCCGGTAGGACAGTTGTATAAGGGTTGACTATCAAAAACTGCACGAAAAAGTGTAACGTTGAAAAACACCCAACTTTGACAATTTTTTTCTATTTTTCTATAAAAGATAAAATTCCCAAATTTTCTTTATAATATAGGGCAAATCCTCCTTTATAACTTTAATTATTTTGCAACCACCCAGATCTAATAGGTTTCGAGAAAAAAGTTGCCGAAAATGAGCAAAAACGGCTTTTTCAAAAAATGTTCTTGTTCTTGTTCTTGTTCTTCTTCTTCTTCTTCTTGTTGTTGTTGTTGTTCTTGTTACCTTTTTTGTAAACAACGTAGCGCCTAAACGCGTGAACCGATTTTCATGAATGAGGTGTCATTCGATTCGGAATTTTATGTAGATGTGCCTTTTGGGGGTCTCGGCCCTGTACATCGAATGGGAGAGGAGTTAGCCCCCTTTATGTAAGGCCCCCTCCAAAATTATTATTACTAATTACTCTGTAAATCTTGGCCCGATTTTGATAAAATTTGGTAGGATGATAGGGTTAGGGCTCCCCTACCTAACATTAAAGCGACGATCTGCTCTTACACTTGTTAAGAGGAAGTATAGCAATCATTTCAAATTATCGAGGCGTGAACCGATTTTCATGAATGAAGTGTCATTCGAATCGAAATTTTGTACAGATTTGTACTTTAAAAGTCTCGACGCTGTGCCTTATAAGGAGGGGAGTTTGCCCCACCCAAGTAAAGCCCTTTCTAAATCTATTATTACCAATATTTCTATAACGCTTAGTCCGATTTTGATAAAATTTAGCACGAAGCAGTAATTAAAGCTCCTCTACGTGGCTGTGATGTGCCATCATGCTCTTACACCTACTAAGAGGAAGTACTGCAATCGTTAAAATTATCAATGGGTGAACCTATTTACATTATGAATGAATTGTCGTTCGATACAAAATCTTTGCCTTTTAGGGAGAAGTACTGTAATCGCAGTTTATTTTTCTTGCTCCTCTTAAAAGGAAGTACTGAAATCGCAGTTTAATTTTGCTATTTACGTACAAATACCTTCCTATTTTATTCAAAACGCTTTCTCAAAAAAATGGTTATTGAGGATGGTTTGGGGACCGCAACTATAATCATTCTTTAAAAAGATCTCTCCAGTGGTAGTTACGGTTCCGATTTAACACCTTATCAGGTTATAATGATAGAATAGCTTATTCCAAATTTTAAAAAATCTGTAAAGCAGACGTAACTTTGCAAATAGACAAAAAGGAAAATCTATCCAAAAGGTACAAAAATCTCCTTAACAAAAACTTACAGTTTTAAAAGTTAAGTATAAGGGTTGATTAAACGCCAAAAGGTACACAAATCAGCAGTTCCCAACATTTCATTAATACTTCATTGATATAATTTAAGTAATTTTACTGCATTAACTTATCCTTCACATTTTTTAGAATTTATTAGATGTCACAGACCCTTATGCTGGCCAGTTCATTCATAATATTTTTTTATTATAATTATGATAAAATGAGTGATGAATTATTCTGAGTAGTCACATATACATGCATGTTAAAGTAGAAAAAAACAAAGTTAGAGTCGGCCACTTTTTAAATTTCAATCACGGAGGATTCAAAACAATATTTCAGTCTTAAATTCGTCTTACCGAAATATTCGTGAGCACAAATAACATACATTTAATAACAAGTAGATTATTCAACAATATTTACTCATTTCTCAATTGTAATTTAATTTAGTCCCCCTAATTTTACTTATGGTAAAATACTGGAATAATTAGCTGTCCTAAAAATATGCATATCTTTATTTTCTTTATTTTATATTACATATATATAACATTGTGGGAAGAACACCTAGATTGAGAATGTAATTGAAGAAAACTATATTATTTGCGATAAAGCCAGATTATTTATTACTTATTATTACAAACGTTTGACTACAACATAAAATAACAATTACTTTAATCGAAGAATGAACTTAAACCAATGATTTTTATTTAAAAATAAAAATAAATGCATAAAATCATTGATGTAAAAAAAGTTTATGAATTTTTTAGCCTCTTATTTTTTTTATATTTTTTATAACGTTTTCTTTTTCACCTGTGATTAATAGTTTGATTATTATAGATAAATAGATATTACAGTCAATCTAAGTTAAATGGTGTGCTACTTGAGTAAATATTTTGTAGACGAAAATGGCCAGCATAAGGGTCTGTGACATCTAATAAATTCTAAAAAATGTGAAGGAAAAGTTAATGCAGTAAAATTACTTAAATTATATCAATGAAGTATTAATGAAATGTTGGGAACTGCTGATTTGTGTACCTTTTGGCGTTTAATCAACCCTTATACTTAACTTATAAAACTGTAAGTTTTTGTTAAGGAGTAAAAATAAAGAACAATGTTTTAAAATTAGTCATGATGAAGAAATTTAATTCCTTCCCTTCTTTATTTTACTCCTGAATGATAAAAACGTTTTTAAATATAAATAAATAAGAATTGATTTTAAAGAATAAATTAAAATACTGAAAATAATGATAAATGGAAAATAATTTTTTGAGACGGCAGAAAAGAAAATTGCAACCATTATGATCATTTCGGCAATCACGAATTGTTAGTATTGGTAGTGGAAAGGCAGACGTGAGGTTGTCTTTTGTAATAAAGGAGATGGATGGGGGTTTAGCAAGGACAGACACCTCTGCTTGCCGTTAGCAAACAAAACTCACGTCAACACCTCTAAACTCACCCAACTCACTAATACTTCTTCTAACTAGGAAGTTCTATATTATCATGGCGTGAAGTAACATAGCATGACCTTTCGGGGTCAGCAATGTCGGCTATATTTCGTGAGGTTATAAAACAAACATGCAAGAGATAAATCAAAATAGATATAAGAATGAGTGGGGAAGGGCAAAAAATATATATTGCATAATATATATATATATATATATACATATATTTTTGGTTTATATATTATTTTGAAATTATTGTTATGAAAGTTTAGTTCAATTCTAATGTTGGTACTTCTTATAAGTATTTTTAGAATTAAGAAACTGCGGTAATGCTCCAAAACTACAGATTTCATTTTGCTAACTACCTTCTACAGAAATTACCAATCTTTTATAAGAAAAGTTAGAACCGACAGGTGGTACTTGTTGACAAATCCGGAAAGATCTCCATCTCTTAATTACAACAGATCAATCATTCTAACATATTTCATATTTGGTAGCATTCTTCAGTTTGATAGATAGATATAGACTTTATTATTAAAAAAGAAGAGGCGAAGTAGAGAATCCAACTAACTCGGAAATATCAAACTGATAGGATTACAGGGTCAGATACCTTGAGTTTCTCGAGCAGAACCTGGTGCCAAACTCGATCAAAACGCCTGTTATACCACAGAAATCAACAGCAGCGAAAAATACCTTGTCCTTGATGAGATAGTGCTTACAATGTGATGACGCTGTAGAATACTGTCATATCAAGTGAAATGAAAACTAAATCTTTACTCAGTTTCCTTCTTGTTTAAATAAATTTATTGAAATTCACAACTACAGCTTTGATTGGTGCGCAACAAGTAAATCAAGTAACTGATACCTTGTAAAGAGTTTACCACCCACTGATGGCTCTTTAAGAAAAAGTTGAGATGTGCGGAAGTAGTGTTTAGAGTCGGTAGATGTTGGGATGTTTGGCAGAACCACACAACTCGAGTCCTTTAGTTCAAAACGGTAGCGTGTTATAAGTAAGTACTTTAATATAACAAGAAACAATGATAACTGAAATTCAAAATATAAAAAATATGTTTTGATAAATAAAACTACAAATGATAAAGTTTAATGACGCACAAGAAAAAAATAAATTAATTAATAAAAATAATAATAATAAATTCATGGTACGAAGTTAAAAGGGAAAGAAGAAAGAAAGATGTTATCACAAAGAATCCAATTATCCTTTGGAAGGAATGAGTTGAAAGTACACTGTGCAGCTAGCGGCAGGGTTGCAGGGAGAGTGATGGCTAGTCCAGCAGTCTGGCCCTACTCCATATTGTAACTTCGCTGTACCATTGCTTTTTATTGTATCGGGTGGTACCGCGGCTGTAATTCTAAATCTAACGGGTTCTCCTTATATACAGATGTTGTGTACAGATAAAGGAATACACTCCCCACTCTGGACAACTAGAATGAAACTGTGTATGATTTATTAAAGGAAGAAAGAGAATTGTATCAAATGATTACTTAGAGAAAGTAATTAATAAATAATCACTTCTTGCTGACCAAACCAAACTAACCGTACTTACAGCTGATATGTGCAAATTTATTTAGGTCTTTGGTGAAGCGGACTTTTCGAATAAGTTTCATACTCCAAGCCTGAGATTGGTCAAAAGGTGGTCTTTTGGAGGGCCCGTTTAGTCGTATCTTTTATCTTCGGTTTAATAAATTGCACGTTATTTCTTTGTAAAAAAAAAAATTATCACTTTTAGTTAAACAAATTCCTCCAGAATGATGGTAACTATCAAATACAAATCTCATACTTTTTTGTAAACCATTTTTTTTAAGAGCCGTAAATGTTCGGGCCACGACAACGCCACAACTCCAAGATTCCTTTTATATATAATAAAGTTTAAATAATAATTACAATGAATTGCACTTTGATTTCCTCTCCTACAGCTTCTTTCAGCTCACTATTCGTTAATGGTCAGTGATTTCTTTAATGAGAGAACCCTGTCCGGAGACCGGCATTGCACTGGGAAACGCTCCGAGCACTAATACCCTAAGATGTTGAATATTTTTTTTTGCGTTTATTTGTGCTAAAATCAGCGCGTCAGTGCTTTAAGTAACAGTGATAACAGAGTATCAAATGATAAGGTATCGAGTGGAGAAGTTACCCAGTGGTAACACTCCACAACAGAAAAAAACAAAACACAATCCAAAACATCAGACGATTAGTCACTCTCTTCGCCTGAGAAGAGATCACGAGGCCACTGTCTTTTAAGACGTCTTGTCGTCTCGTCAGGAAGAATTCTAGAAGAAAGATTTTTAGCTAGAGGATTTATATGAGATTGCAGGCTGAAGTGGAGTTTTATGTACCGTGTTTTAGCAACTTGTATGACAAAAGGAATGTTAAGGTCAGTATGTATAGTCAGGTTGGAGACATAAAATTGAGCGTTTACATCAGTTCGAAGTATTTTAGATTGTAGAGATTGAATCCTTTGGAGATTGGGGCGTTTGGTTGAATCCCACAGCTCTACTCCATACGCTCAGATGGATTGCAAAACAGAAGTATAAATCAGTCTTTTGTTGTCCAGAGAGAGTTTTGATCTTTCGTCTAAAAGTCTTTTAAGTAGTCGATAGCGTCTGTTTAGTTCTGTTCTTTTAAGTCTAGTGTGGGGTTCCAAGAAAGTCTTCGGTCTAAGTAAAGCCCCAAGGTAGCGGGCAACGTTTACTACTGGTAGAGGTGTTAGGTTGTAGAAGACTAGAGGAAGAGTAATGCGCCGAAGAGTGAAGGTGATGTTTTGCGACTTAATTTCATTAAGCTTTATAGCCCATTTCTTCAACCACTGTTCTAATGAGGAGAGATGTGATTGCAGATTTCTGCAGAGCAAGTACAGGATCATGATTAGTGAGCAGTAAGGCGGTGTCATCTTCGTATGTGAAAAAACAATAAAATAAAATAATAACTTAAATGTAATAACAACTAGAGGTGACACTATTACTCATATTGAGATCAATGCGTAATCAAGGGGCAAAAGAAGATTTCCTAAACTCCTAACAATGTGGTAAAGAGCGATTTTCTGCAACGACCATAAGAAAAATTAATTACTTCACCGATCACTGTTCCCAATCTAAACTTCATAAAGCTGAACATGTTTGAATATATTGATGAAAAATTACATCTAACCAATAATGTGATATAATTAATGTTGAGTTATGCTTTCATGATTATGTTAATCATTTTTATAAGTAAAAAAATGATAGGAGAACTTTGTTTTTTTATCTGTCCCAAATTATTTAATTACTCTATCACACCAGCCATCAGATAATTAACATCTCTTCTGATTAAAAATTTAAAGTTAGTAACTAAGAGATAAGTTGAGATTTTTTTTTGGTTAATTAATTTGAGAAATTAATTAAAAGTAAGGGCTATTTTTATACAAGAATATTTAAACAATTTTTTTCTTGAAATTGTGTGTAAAAAAAAAATAAAAAACAACTAATTAAATAATTAGATAAGAAGGTGTTGGTGAATTCCTGATGTATATACCTTTATCTAATTAAGGAGGAGAAAATGTAGGTTTAACGGTGTTAAGAGGACGAGATTTGGCTTAAGTGTGTTAAACGTGAAGATCATTACCTAGCTGATGCAAGATCGAATGATGGAGAAGGTTTTAGTTTTGGATTGGGGAGGCTGCGCCAGTGTCAGATAAGATAGCAAAGAACTGCACTCACACTGGCGAACCCAAACATGTGTAGACGGTAACTGGAGGGTTGAACACACAGTTAGTGGCACACCTAGATAGATTGTGCTCATGTTAGCTCATTAAGAACACACGACGATGGAGGTGTTAGTAAGATTGTCATCTGGCCAAGAAGTCTACGAGAGAATGTGAGGACTTAGGAGTCTGCGAGTTGGACGCGATGTACAATAGTCCAGACTGGACCATTAATTACTGGACACGTAGTACGGGAGGACGAACACACTCTCCTAGCTATTTCTAGTCTTTGGAGAGTGTATGCTGGAGCTGTTACTTCGTGGGTGGCTTTGAGTGAACAAGAACTGACCCTGTTGTTGTTACGTGCAAGATAGTGTTATCACTGAGAACTAAGATCAAGCCGGAGGTTAATCAAGATTAAATTTGCTAAATTTACAAATCATGAGCGTAAACGGTTCGCTAGCTAAAAACAAAACTAATAAATGTTTTACGAATTCGTTAGGTTTTCAAATGCAATAGTTATTTCCGGCAATTTTAGGTCAATAAAACCACTCACTTATTCCTAAATAGAAGCCTAAATTGTAAAATCAACTCAAAATTACTGAAGTGTAACTTTCGCACGAATGGTGGCGGCTAATTGGATAATTTGCCAAACACTCAAATAATTGGACCTTGAAATTGGTATCTAATGTTTAACAAGAAGATACTACAATAAAGAGAACATTTTGTTAAGGAATTAAAATATTTACAATAATATTTTTTATTCTATAACAACAAATCACTGCTGATGTTCGTGATATAACAACATCTGAATTAACGCAATTACACAACTTGGAGCTTGTTATCGCCGTAATACGCGCCTGGATTGGTTTTATTTGGTTTTGGATTATTGAAATAGTGCAAATGATTGGCGGATAAGGTTGCGAGTGAAATTACCAATCTTATTAAAGTTAATCAAACTTTAATAGTAAGGCAAAACATATTTTAGAAATCTTACATCTTCGTCTTATCTAAAAAAAAGCTTGAAATTTTCAGTCAAAATGAAGAAAAAAGTAAAGTAATCGCCTATTTTGCAGGCGGGCTTAATGTCCAACTACCAAATTAGGGTTCAAAATGAATAGGATTTGACCGGCCAAATAAAAACAAGTTCTTTCGTTTATCTGTGGAAATCAGTTAGAACTGGAACCGCTTTTAAGAAACCCAACACTGCTCGCACCAGAACAGTGATGCTATCTATCGAGACACAATTTATAAGCCTTTCATTTAGATTGTCATTCTTTTTTTTTTTTTTTAACCCTTTAGAGGTTAGTAACGAGGTCTGGAATTATCTTTAAGCACAACTTCGTGCAGTAATTGAATTACAGCTGATTGCTTCGCAAGTCTCTGATTAACCTCTAGTCACAGCGTAGCACACACATTAGAAAAAATAATTAAAAACAAAACTTTGATAATTTATAGAGATTGAAAATTGATAATATTACTTAACTTACTGAAGATGTAAAGAATATTATTGTATTTCGGAATTCGTAAAATAATTAAGTGTATCGATAATCCCAGACCAGTTTCTTTCATCCACCACCATAGGATTGAGTGTAGTATGAGACAGAAACACAGTTGAAGTCAAATTCTCTACACTAAACAAAATCAACATCTGATGATGACTAAATCTACGAAACCGGTCAGAAAATCAAAAAAAAAAAAAAAAAAACATCCGCGCTAAGGACGAATAAAATTAGCGATATTATTTAGCACTGCGATCCTAACCAAATTTTCAACATAAACATTGTTTTTTCTGCAACCATGTAGGAATGTTCTCATTACTCAATTAAAATCAGCTGTGTAATGCCCAACTTTACCTCACTAGTAGGGAAAAATCTCCATTAGTGTCACTTTCCTCACTAGTGAGTGGAAAAACTTTATTGTGCTTCCTTGATATAAGAAGTTTTGTTATTAACATAAATATTTTCTGTAAAACTCTAATAAGCTTATTTAAATTTATTTTATTTAAATAATTAAAAAACGAATATTAAAAAATGAAATAAAAATTGAAAGGAATATAGAAATAAAAATAATACTTTAATAAATAATTAGATATTTTTAATTATAACAGTTAATAAGGTTATAGTGTTACCTTATAGAAATTTAAAATGGATTCTAGTGATGCCTGTTTAGAAAACACTCCTCCATCAATAAAAGAAACAGCAGAAAATGTAATAAGTAATGTAAATACGTAAGTAATGTAAATAATTGTAATATAACAATAAATGTTTATAATAAATAAATTACTTTTTGTAGACTGTAAAAATGAAATTTTTAATTTTATTAGTTAATAAATGGTTGCAGAAAAAATATAATATTTAACTCTAGTGTAAAGTATCGCTTCGCTCGCTCGTGCGTGCAAACCCTGCCTCGCGTGAGGAAAAGTACTACTTTCCACACTTGGTAAATAAATAACTATTTATTATTACTTACTTTCTATGTACATTGTAATTAAACTGAATAATCATATTATCTATGTGTACATAAGAATAATAAATAAATAAGTACAAAATTTGTCAGGTGATGGCGTGGAAATAAAAAAATTGGGATATGGAAGATTTTATATTATTTATTTATTTATTTTTTTTGAATTTATTTGCTATTCACAATCTACAAAGAATAAAATTTAATAAGTGAATACGATAAACGAACACTTCATGGCAGGATTAGCTTGAGGAGAGAAGCTGCCCACCGGCAACACTCTCGCTGGAGTTTCTTGAAGCTGGTCACGAGGCCAACAGCGTTTCAATCGTCGTGGAGGACGATCTGGAATCGTTTTAGAGGCGAGATTTCGAACAAGAGGATTGGTACAGAGTGGAAGAGAGTCAAAGAATTTTCTATATTTAGATTTAGATTCGTCAGTTACGTATGAGATTTTGAGGTCGTTATGGAGGGTGGAGTTAGAGACATAAAATGGAGAATTCATAATCTGACGGTATATTTTGGATTGGAAGGACTGGATCTTTTGTGAATTGGAAAGTTTGAACCCCACAGTTCGAGTCCGTAAGTCCAGATCTGTTTGAGTACGCAGTTGTATATTAGTCTTTTATGTTCCAGTGGCAGCTTAGATTGTCTGCCAATTAGTAGCAGTAGTAATTTGTTTCGTCGGTTGAGTTCAAGTCTTTTTCAGTTTAGTGTGCGGATTCCACGTTAGTCTTTTGTCGATGTACATCCCAAGGTAGCGAACTAAATTAGCAGAAGGAAGAGGAATTTAACTATTTTAAAATTAATTTTGAAGTCAAATTTTACTGATGTCTCCTATTTAGCATCACTACTTCTCTGCTTTCAGAAGAAGTAAGAGCTAATTGTATAAATTTATTAATTACTAATTATTATTATTAATTTCATCAGTAAAATAAGTTTCCAAATATACTTATTGTATCCTCTAGCAACTTCTAAAATACTTCAAGCAAATAAAGCAGTGATTTGTCAATTTTTAGTTTTGCTAGTTTTTGTCAGGGAAATCTTTATTTTATTATCATTATTAATAAGTTCTTTGTTGTCAAAATTTCTCGCTCTTAAAAATATATTATAAAGATGATTTTTGGGAGTTTTTGGACGACGAAATCCATGCCATTTTGTTTTTAGTGGATCTTAGTAGTGATGTCATCCGTCGGGTAAAAAAGATTTAACCTTTCTGGGAGAGGATTTCAAAATTGCTGAAACTAATTTATTATAAGTTCCCAATCTGCAGTTAGATAAAATAAATTGGCCGAAAAAGCTGTCATCTGTTTTGTTTCCTGACCCTGGTATGGATATATTTTAGCGTAAAATTGAAATTGTAAGTCTAAATTTGTTTAATGCAAACACAGATGGCTTTCTAATCTGGTAGATGGGACTTCTCCTGCAAAATTAAGCATTACGTTACTGTATGTTCATACAGTTACATATAACAAATCTGCAAATGAATAATTCTGTTTTGCGTCACAGACATTTCCATACATCAAGTTAAAATAATGTTAAACACGGTCTTATTCCCTTATCAATCTCGTTTATTCCAAAAAAGAAAAAGAAAAATTTAACATTTTTTTTATGAAGACAAAAGATTAGATGAGCAAAGACTTGGAAAAATTCATTTTAGAAAATCTATAACAGTCCTTGTGTAAAAATGGGAATAAGTAGAACAAAAGTTAATACATAAAATGAGATAAAAGAAAGAAATCACAAGAGAATAATAACAACAAGATAGAAGAATAATTGTGGGATCCCAGAGCAAGAAAAGTAGTCAGCCAAGTTCTATTTTTACAAACAAAAGTTCATCCAATTTTTTCCCTTAAGTTCTACTCTTTGTGCAGTAATGGAACAAAAAACATAATTTATAACTTTTTCAAAGAATTAAAAAACTCTTCAAAGTTGCTATTTGAAATGAGGTAGCGAAACAATTCTAGTTATTACTTCAGAAGAAACACTTTCAATTGAATGAGTTTTTTTCATTTTTATTCCTTTTTTTTTTCTTCAACTATAACATTTTTAATAATATGATTTAATTTAGTGCAAGGAAAAAGATGCTTATAACTATAAACAATAGTTTTTTATTAATAATTAAAATGCTAGTATTTTTGCCCTCTATTAAACACGGCATAAATTGAACATTATTGATTGTATTTAAACCAAAATTTTTTGAATTTTTAAACATTATTTGGGTCAGATTTTTTAAAATAGGTTTCAATTAAATTGAAAATTGAATTTACTTTTTAGTTTACGAGGGTCGTTTGAAAAGTCCGTGCAAAAATAAAAACTATTTTTAATTTTAATTTTTTAATTTTTATATAAATAAAAACAGCTCGGTTTTCAAACGGTCCAATAACGATGAATAAAATGCACCTGTAATAGTTTTACCCCTTTTCCAGATAGTCGATGAGGATTATTCCTTGCGAATCCCAAAAGACAGTCGCCATAATCTTTCCGGCCGAAGGAACGGTCTTCGCCTTTTTTGGCGCAGATTCCCCCTTGGTAACCCATTGTTTAGATTGTTCTTTGGTCTCAGGAGTGTAGTGATGTATCCATGTTTCATCTTCAGTGACGAAACGACGCTTAAAGTCCTGGGACAGCTGCAAACCGTCCTTGCAACACTTCACACGATTTCGTTTTCGGTCAAGCGTGAGCAATCGTGGCACCTATCTTGCGGATAGCTTTGTCATGTCCAAATGTTGATACAAAATATTATGTACCCGTTCATTCGAGATGCTCACAGCACTAGCAATCTCACGCTGCTTCACTCTTCTGTCATCCATCACCATATCATGGATTTTATCAATGATTTCTGGAATAGTGACCTCAACAGGGCGTCCAGAACGTTCAGCGTCACTTGTGCCCATATGGCCACTCCGAAAATTTTGAAACCACTTATAAACTGTTCTAATCGAAGGTGAAGAGTCACCATAATGTTTATCAAGCTTCTCTTTAGTCTCCTGAGGCGTTTTGCCTTTCATAAAGTAGTATTAAATCAACACACGAAATTCTTTATCGTTCATTTTTTGAAAATCACTCGTCTTCCTCGATTCAAACGAATGCCAAACACAAAGCAATAGACCGATCTGGCTGAAACTTGGTGTGGGTTCTTCCAAGAGATGCTACTAACTAAACATAACCTCGATACGCGCCAGTGGTGCTATCTCTCTGACTTTGCACGAAATTTTCAAACGACCCTCGTATAATACTATAAATACCAAGTACAAGGGATTCCCAACAATTTTCTTTAAAAGTAAGCATAAAGTAATGCGTGAAATGTTTTTTTTTTCATAGTTCCTGCATTGCGTATTAACCCGCAAAGTTATGAGTGGGTGGTGGTTATGAGAGAGATGTTGTAAATGGGATACACCAGATCGAGTTATACATGTAGCTAATTTTTATTTCATTAAACAAAAAAAATTGACGGTTACTCTACAATGGAGTACCAACTTTCCTAACCGGATTTTCGACTATTTTGTCAATAGTGTGGCTCCGAAGACTCATTTTTTAAACAATGTTCACCATACATTGTACTCGTTGTTTACAACCTTTTATTTCAGGGAATTTCGATTCCTTGGGAAATCTTGGGAGCGAGAATGGTTATTCTTCTCGTTAAGGTTCCCATTTCATTGTAATTTATGACTGTGTATTTTTTATATTGAACAGCGCGGTTACATGTCTTGATTGAATTCCGAGAAAATTACTGAAATTACGCATTAATCAATGGATTTTTTTCTTTTCCAAGATATTTTTTAATTTTCATAAAACATTGTACTTATAAAACTTAGGATTCAAGATTGGAGAGGAATCGGTCAAATAAAACAACTCGTCTTTTTGACCGATTCCTCGCCAATCTTGAATCCTAAGTTTAACAATTTACGGTCACGAAACCTATACATTCATATTGTATTTATACAGTCATAAAGGAGGGTTTGCCCCTTATTATAAAGACAATTTGGAAATTTTATATTTTATAGAAAAAGAGAAAAATAAAAATGGTCAATGTTAGGGGTTTTTCAACGATTACGTTTTTCCATGCACTTATTTTTGTCGATAATACAGCTGTACTTCCGGATAGTTTTAACATCAAAAGATTTTATTTGAAGAGTTTTTTGGGGGAAAATTGGTTTTGGGTATTCAGAGTTGTGTTAAAATGTTGCTCATCAACTTTCATGAACTCGAGTTTTATAGTAAAGTCGTGTGAGTTTTCGAACCACATTTTTTGATTCAAACTTTGAAACTCAAAATTCTAAATCACAAAGTTTAAAATAAGAGTTCTTGTTATAGTGCTACTAGTTCAAAATTAGTATAAGATTTTTACGGGAGGTTTTTCACAATTAAACTGGAAATTTTCTTCAACGGTACTTCCAATCATTAACCAATTTTAGCCAAAACATTTTGTCGCTTTGGCAACCAATTTTACTAAAACTAAACGCAAATTACCTAAAACTTTTCAATCCAATTACCTAGACGAAATATAAAATATTAGTTCCTGAGATTATTCACCTGCTGACCAGATAAACAGATCCAGCCAGAGTGAGATCTTTTTGTCCTTTCAAGAACTCACAGTACCTCAAAGAAAGTGTACTCGTATTTCTGGTGACTACTCTAAAAGGAAAATGTGCACATTGCAACACTCATAGAAATGAATATTTTGTTTCATTAATTTGAATGAATGAATAAATCAACAAAAACGAAATTTTAGCGAAAGATCACGATTCATTTATGCTCTTTTACATTCGAAATGAAGAGCGCACAAACAGACACTTTAATTAAAACATAACATATGACTATCATCTAATTATGAATTCATTTGTCAAAATAAATTACCTGCCTACAGCTACAGTTAGTTAATTGCCAAAATACTGAACATTTTGCTAGTGGTACTTCATAAAACAAACACATATACTATTATTGGAAAATGTAAATTCATGAAAATGTTGTCTAAAATACCTAATGGATACATTAACTAAAACCCATAGATAATTTTCAAAAATTAAAAGTCAAAAAATGTGAGGGAATTCTAAGTTTGAAGAAGGGTGTAAACAATAAATTTCTCTAATTGTGATCAGATGAAGTTGAAGTGCAATACGCACTTGGGACTGGTGTCAACCACTAGGGACTGAATGACTTTTAAAGTACCAATATCTAAAAAAACAGCCGTGTTTTTTCTTCTTCTTAGACTTCTACAGATTTTTTTAGGGCTTATACGGACTTCATTCCAAAATTCAGCACGCCATTTTTGTGTTCAAAATCTAACTATTCGCCCTTAGTTACAATCATTTCATTTGTAAGTTAGGAAACACGAACTTGTTTAAAAAAAAAAATCCATCAAATTTATATTCTCTATTCCAATTCTGTTGCCACATTCTAGATCATCAAGTCGAAGTGACAGTGGTGATTTATTCAGCTCTGATGAAGACGACAGTCATTCCCTAACTTATGGAGTGTTAACTGCTGGGTAACTTCCACTTTTAGATAGTGACTGAGTTACTGAGTCAGTGCGACGGTGTAAGATTAAAAATCTCAGAATGTAGACTATAGACGTTGTACATAAAATTAGGTTATTTAGAGGAATATAAAATTAGGTTTCTTTTGTTATTTTTGATGAATTTGAAAGCTTTCAACCTAACAGGCCAACAATGCTTGAACATCAAGCAAATTCTAATGTAAATTACTTCGTGCTAATAAAGGAGAGAATTTAGATGATTTAGTGTAGATAGATATTAACAACCACTAGCAGATAATATGCTACATTGTTAGCTCCAGGAATGACCGGGAATTACACAGAGGATACGAGAAATGTGAGGCGTTGATGAATTCGAAAGGATTAAAACTCTTATAAGGGAAAAACCCTATGGTTATGATAGTAAACTGGTGACACGTTCAACCTGCATTTCTTTATAGTTTCTAATGTGTCCGTCTATTTTCAGGTGGGTATGACGGCAAACGGTGTCCATTCTAGTCTTTCTCACACTTCTGTCTCGGAGATGTAACTATTTTTTACTGTAGAAAAAGCTGTTTCGGTAAAAAAATGTTCAAACCAGCTTTAACAACGACACCCCCTTGCAGTGTTCTGACTTTTGTGCATTACGTATGTGGTATAACATCGCGCTCTCTGCGATGCTTGATCCCCATATTACTGGCGCCCGGAGCTTCTTTCAGTGTACTATCGGCCTCCGTACCGTTACACGGAGAGCTGTAAAAAGCTTCTAGAAAGAGATAATCGAAGGACCAACAGCTCTTCCAGTCGTTATTTGCGCTAGAGGAGACAAGTTCCCTGAAGTACAAAGGTGCGGCAAAAGAAGCCATGCTGGAGAGAGCTACTGAGAGCTGAAAATCACGGGCAATACTTGTCCGATATCCTTTTTTAAAATAACTAGGAACAACTTAAGAAAGGCATAGAGTATGTATCCACAATTAAATTTGATGTATTCTGAAAACTTGTGTTTACATTTGAAAATAGGGAGGTTATTTTGCCGCACCTTGTATCTGCTGTTTCTATATTGATATATGTATCTTACCTAATAATTTAGAAAAAAAAATTATAACTCCTGGTTCTATATTTACTTAGAGTGGTAATGTACTTGGCATATTAAAGGATCAGATAACAATATTAATGTGAGATATACTCGTAATAACCCAAACTCTCAAAACATAATCAGAAAATAAGAAGGTTCTTGTAACTAAGTATAACTAATACTTGCCGACCAAAATCAAGAAACTTCTTATCAATATGGAAAAGTTTCCATGTAGCTTTTAGATGGAGGATGGTAAGGGGTTAAACTTAATATTGAATTCTTTTAGAGAAAAATATGAAGATGGATACTCCTAAGTTTGTTGGCTAAGAGTTAAAGTAAGCCATGAATTATAAAACGAGTTTTATCTACTTTACTTTTAGTAAGAACGAGAGAAGCAAAAATAGTACAAAAAGCAAAAGCGAATAAAGATATTTTAAACATCTCGTAATTTTATGCTGTTTAAAATTTCAAAAAGTGAATTTATTTTATATTTTTGGATGGAAAAAAATAGTTATTTATCTAACAAGTGTGGAAAGTAGTACTTTTCCTCACGCGAGGCAGGGTTTGCACGCACGAGCGAGCGAAGCGATGCGAGTGCAAGTGCAAATTGCCGAGTGTGAGGAAAATACTTGACACTCGAGTTAAGTATTATATTTTTTCTGCAACCATTAGATTTATTAACTAAAAAAATTAAAAATTTCATTTTTACAGTCTACAGAAAGTAATTTATTTATTATAAACATTTATTGTTATATTACAATTACTTACGTATTTACATTACTTATTACATTTTCTGCTGTTTCTTTTATTGATGGAGGAGTGTTTTCTAAACAGGAATCACTAGAATCCATTTTAAATTTCTATAAGGTAACACTATAACCTTTTTACTGTTATAATTAAAAATATCTAATTATTTATTAAAGTATTATTTTTATTTCTATGTTCTTTTCAATTTTTATTTTATTTTTTAATATTCGTTTTTTAATTATTTAGTTACGTTAAATAAGGTTATTTAAGTTTTACAGAAAATATTTATGTTAATAACAAAACTTCTTATATCAAGGAAGCACAATAAAATTTTTCCACTCACTAGTGAGGAAAGTGACACTAATGGGAATTTTTCCCCACTAGTGTGGTAAGTTGGGCATTACACAGCTGATTTTAATGGAGTAATGAGAACTTCCCTACATGGTTGCAGAAAAAAGTATTTTTTTTTAAAGGATTACTTTACTGGATATAAATGGCAACCGATAATGTTACAGGGAAAAAAAGTCACAATTCATTTATGATCGGTAGTCAAATAAATCACAAGGAAAATTAAATAAAAATAATAATTATTGTGATAATGATAATAATAATAATGAATTGGATTTTGCCTAGTTAAGAAAGAAGGTGAAGACAAATATAAGGCATTTCACACTTTGCGTATAACAAACAATTATTACGAGGGTTGGCTGAAAAGTAATGCACATATGCTTGCCAAGCGCGAACAAGAGCTTCAAAAAGCGCGCGAGGTGGCATTTGGAAGTCACATTTCCTCTTATTACGTGTGCGCAGTTTGAACTCTCTGCGTTCAGCCAGTGTATTTTTAGACGCCGAAGTATGGACACGTGTACTGGTGCTAAGTCACTGCGAGATAAACAGCGTGCTTTTATCGACTTTCTTTTGATTATTGCGACAGGGGACGAATCATGGGTCCATCATTACGACCCAGAAGAGAAAAGGCAGAGCACTGAATATCGACATGAGCTTTCTCCTCGGCCGAAAAAGTTCAAAACACAATCGTTCGCAAAAAAAAAATTCTTCTGACTGAGTTTTGGGATGCTCGCCGATTTTCAAGTTTATGTGACCGATTTTCTGGAAACAGAGGCAACGGCAAATTCTTCTCGGTACGTACAGACTCTAAGAAACCTCCTATGTCGAGATTGTCCGGTTAGAGGCAGCTTGGCACCAATAATTGTTGCAACATGACAACGCTCGTCCTCACACCTCGCGTGGCGAAACTGCAGAGACTCTGGAAAAACTGAAGTTTGGACCAATTCTAAACCCTTCTTATTCCCCGGATCTTGCCCTCTGCGATTTTTATTTGTTTCCTCTACTCAAGAGAGACCTCAAGAGTAATCACTACTCCTAAGACGATGAGGTGAAGGCAGCTGTCAAGTCCTGGATTCAAGAAAAAGAATCTTCAGTGACGGAATGAAAAAACTTGTTTCACGTTAGGAGAAATGTAAGGTGACTACATTGAAAAGTAATACATAATTGTGAAGCTTAAGAATTGTACTTTAATATACTTTCTGTCCGAACTTGATAACTCTTTTCTTTTCCCCTCTCCTAGCATGTGTGCCCATTACTTTTCAGCCAACCCTTGTAATATATATTATTTTATATGCATATACTCGGCGCCACGGTAGCCGAGCGGTTATAGTCGAGGCCTGCGAAGCTAATATCATTTCCTATAAACCTTTTTTCCGAACAAGAGGGGGTCTGAAAGGGAAATTTTCTGTGATAACTCCATTTCGAAAATATCAAAATTTTGGTCTGAACATAATGGCAATAAAGTAAAAGTAGAAGTAAAAATTAATAAAGGAAGCAGTCAGCTACAGAGATAGTTGAGATTATAATTTTCCAATAGCTTTCTTCAGAATACCAGAAGAAAAACCTGAAACCAGTGTGCAAACAAGTTGATGGAAAGAAATGATGAACGAAAAAGTAGCCTAGCTTGCAGAAATAAAAAGTAATCTCCCCAAGTAAAGTTAGGTTAGAGGAGGGGAAGATTGTGTTACTTACAATGGGTAAACTCTGTTAAAAATGTGTATTCATGTAATAATGGTCAAAATACTAAGTCTGCTTATCAGTAGCCAACAGGGGTTAGCGCAGAAAATTGCACTGTAGAACATTGCACGCCAGTTTTAGACCCTAACGACCATTTCCAAGTAAAGATACGAATTTAGGAAATAAAACGGCTAAAATACGATCATCACCAGCTACTGCGGCTTGTCACTTTACGGTATTCTTTATTAAGTAGAGGTGGAGGGGGAATATATTAAAGATAAGAGCTTTAAAACAGAATAAAATTATCTCTACTAGAAAGAAATCTTAGTTTCGCTACTTTGGATATTGCCTAAAATAAACCGCTGAAATTGATTAGCGTTTCAGTTCATTTTATGAAGTCAAGTACACAAATTCGTAATAAGTAACTGTTAACTAAAAAAAGGTTGTGTGTATGCAACCCTCTGCCAACACTGTTGACAAGCACGATGAAATACAAAGACAATTAAATTATAAAAATATAAGTATACGAGGGTCGTTTGAAAAGTCCGAGCAAAGTCAGAGATAGCACTACTGGCGCGTATCGAGGTTATGTTTAGTTAGTAGCATCTCTTGGAAGAACACACACCAAGTTTCAGCCAGATCGGTCTATTTTATTGTGTTTGGCATTCGTTTGAATCGAGGAAGTCTAGTGATTTTCAAAAAATGGACGAAAAAGAATTTCGTGTGTTGATTAAACACTACTTTATGAAAGGCAAAACGCCTCAGGAGACTAAAGAGAAGCGTGATAAACATTATGGTGACTCTGCACCTTCGATTAGAACAGTTTATAAGTGGTTTCAAAATTTTCGGAGTGGCCATATGGGCACAAGTGACGCTGAACGTTCTGGACGCCCTGTTGAGGTCACTATTCCAGAAATCATTGATAAAATCCATGATATGGTGATGGATGACAGAAGAGTGAAGCAGCGTGAGATTGCTAGTGCTGTGAGCATCTCGAATGAACGGGTACATAATATTTTGTATCAACATTTGGACATGACAAAGCTATCCGCAAGATAGGTGCCACGATTGCTCACGCTTGACCGAAAACGAAATCGTGTGAAGTGTTGCAAGGACGGTTTGCAGCTGTCCCAGGACTTTAAGCGTCGTTTCGTCACTGAAGATGAAACATGGATACATCACTACACTCCTGAGACCAAAGAACAATCTAAACAATGACTTAGGGAAATGGAACTTCGGGACACAGCCAAAGCTTCCAATATGTACAGAATCCAATCCTTCCAGTCAATAACTCTCCGTAGAATCGCTAATGCTCTTTACCATGTCTCTAACTCTACCTTGCACCGAGATTTCTTTGTTCACTTATGTTTCAGAAGCTGTAAGATCCCGTTACATTAAATTCCACACATCAATCATCTCACATCCTAATCCACTGGTATCCCAACTTACTGCATTGCCTAGAAATACTCCAATACGACTGAAAGGGGCTCAGAATGAGAGAAGCGGGCGTATCCGGCGAGCAGCTACTTTTTATTTTTTATTTAATTATTTAAATGCCAACAGATAACATTCACCTTACGTAGACAAACTTGCCCCCCACTACTCATACACAACAGAGAAATACCGACCTCCACACAAGTACGCTACCTAGGACTGTATTTAGACAGTCGACTTACATGGAACCCGCACACTAGACTGAAAAGACAAGAACTCAATAGACGATACGGACAACTACGAAGACTGCTAGGGCGGAGATCAACCATGAACGTACATAACAAACTGACTCTATACAAGACACTACTAAGACCCCTCTGGACCTACGGAGCTGAACTGTGGGGCTCTGCGAAACCTTCCAACATTCAAAGAATCCAATCCTTTCAATCTAAAGTCCTTCGGCATATCGTCAACGCTCCTTATTATGTATCCAATTTAACCCTCCACACAGACCTCAATATCCCTTTTGTCAATGACCTAATCCATTCTCGCTTCCTTAATTTCCATAATAGCCTAACCATACATCCTAATCCCACAGCACAAGCCTTATCCACAACAACCCATCCCGACAGTCCTCCACGACGCCTGAAACGACGTTGGCCCCGTGACCTTTTACCTATTTCCTAAACTTCCTTCCAACCCCTAGAGAGTTCCAGCATTGGCTGGCCCCTCTCACCATGCCTTCCCGATTGTGGCGCTGGATCCTCGGGTTCAGCCTACAACCTGTGCCTAACAAATTGATGAACCCATTTACTTGATGTATGTTATATGTATACAGGTTGTAAATAAATAAATATATACAATATAAAAAAAAAAAAAATTAATTATTTAAGGCGCTTCAACATCTAGAGTCCAGAGCTTTTCTCCGTGCACTGCCAAGTTCTTTAATTCTTTCGTTACAGACAATACTGTCCTTCACCAGGCATTGAGCTGTAAGGGACAGCTCTACGGGACAAGGTAAGTCCCTAGGGACAGAAAATCTACGGGCCAACATCTGGAATTGAATCCGGGATCTCCGCGAGGGAATCCAATACGTAATTTTAATTTTGTTGAAAAAACAAAAATTGAATAGTAATGTTCATAGTGAAGTAAATAGTACAGGAAACTTTATTTGACATATTAACGAACTAACAGACTAATTCCGCATATGAAGTAAAGTAAAGCCTATTTTTTAAGGCGGGCTTTACGTCCACCTACCAATTAGGTGTCGTGGACGGAGGCGTTTAACGAACATACGCACTTTACGTCAAACTTCTCACATTAAATATTTTTTTTTTTTTTTTTTTTTTTTTTTTTTTTTTTTTTTTTTTTTTTTTTTTTGGCACATCAACAGCTGAGGTCATTAGCGCCCGGAGCTTTTTCCAGAGCACTGCCGGCCTCCGGACAGTGTTCTCTCGTTACAGACAACACTGTCCATCACCGGACAGTGAGCTGTAAGAAGCTCCTAGGAAGAGAAAATCTAAGGGTCAGCTGCTGGATTCGAACCCGGGACCTCCGCGTGGGAGTCCAGTATGCTAACCTCATAGCTAATCCCTTCCCTCACATTAAATATTAAATAAAATCCAAGGCCTTGACCAGGAATCGAACCCATTACCACGTAATACAATTTAACTTTGCAGGTCTCGTCTCTAACCGCTCGGCTACCGTGGCGCCTGCACGTATTATAATAATTGGTAAATGAAACAAAAAACAAAGAAGGAGCCAAAGATATTTACACTTTGCAATTAATATAAAATACTACTTATTATTTCAGGTGAGCTTAACCTCCTTCTTACTACCAACTAATGTACGAACTATTTATGTAATGTAACATAAATTGGTTTTAAGTTATATAATTATTGGCAAAGTATGAGATAATGCAAAATAATTGTAATAGTTGTCCTTACAGTCATAGACTTCAAACGTTATTTTTAGAGTAAATATAAATTATGGGAAAAGAAGCTGGTGAAGACAAATGTATAAACAGTTAAATAAAACTCGTACAAAGTACATTCAGCTCCAAAATAATATGAATTCTATCCACATTAAGCTTCGATGAACTAATTATATTTTCCTCAACAATAAGTACAACGTTAACATTATGTATATAAAGTTTGTTTCCACAATGGTTAACTTTATTCAATTAAATTTACTTGTTTTGTTAATTTTCTTGTTAATAATTCTTAAGGGCCTTTTAATTAAGTAAATTAAACGAGATAAATGTAAATGAAGTACATGGAAGTGAAATAAAACTTGCTTATGAAGGAAGAAAGTTATTACAAAAATTCTAATTAATTATAATAAAATGTAAGATTGATGAAACTGTAATTTATGCACAAATTTTCAATTAAAAGCTAATCATGTGTAAAATTAATTATCTAATATTAATTGAAAACAAATACTTCATAATTCCTTTGATGTGAAATACAGATATAACCATACTAAATTAAACACACATAAATAATGTACATATGTTACATGGAGCTACGTTTAACATTGGACGCCGTATTGATGAAATAAATAAATAAAAAATGCAACGTTGGCGAAATAATTAATTTTAGTAAAGTTAGATAAGAAACATATCAGTAAGATGTTAAGAAATGGAGGCAAATTTAATTGTTTTTATTTCGAAGGATAAATGGATTCGTCCAGGGCACTTCAGCGACCCTGAAGGCGTCATACACATATCTGACTTAGCAATTGGGTGTACTCTGCATACAGGGTTTTTCAGAGAGAACATGAGCCGAAATATCGTTTCAATTTTAGTGTGGAAAAAAAAATATTTATTTACAAGTTTGGAAAGTTGAGACCAGATTTTGCCCAAACAGGCAAACAAGAAGAGAGTAGCCAACTGGACGAGGGATTGAAAACACAATCTAAATGTGTTTCTGCAATCGTTTCAATAATTCTGAAGACTAATTCTAAGCTTAGAAAAAAGCTATCCCGGATACTGAATTTGGAATATTGAATTAACTTGAACTTTAGAAATTTAAACATTAGAAAACAAAATAATATCACTAAATTGTATTAAAATTTAATTTTTTACAAATTGATGTAAATGTGCCTACAAATATTTCCATCTTCAAATTGTGATCTTGCAGTAGATTAGTTGTTAATAAAATATACTAGTGACTTGTAAGTTTTTCTTATTAGATTTGTACAATTGATCTCTAATTTTGTAGGGCACCAACTTAGAATGGATACCCAATAAGCAAGCCTGATTCTTTAAATAAAGATAGAAATTACAACGCATCACTCAGGCACGGGCTCACACACAACTGAAATTGGTAGCATTTACTGAAATTTATTCTAGGTTATATTTGCGACGACTGTAGTTGTTTTCATCCCACTGTAAAAAGTTTTTTTCCCAAAGGAAGAGAGTAAAAATCCTTTGCAAAGCTTTGAACCTTAGAACTGAAGTTGACCTGAAGATTAATTGATGAGGTAAATAACGGATTTCCCACAGTTACATTCTAACTTACTAACGCCACTTTCCACACACATTCCTATTTGCAAATTACGCATTTCGCAGACTGTTTCAAGTTATGAACACTAAAATCACAACAGATCTACAACAAATCTTTAAGATCGAAGTGGATTTGAGTTTACAGAGAGACGTAATACATGTTAAGTAAAGTAAAGTAATCGCCTATTTTTTTTCAGGCGGGGCTTAACGTCCAACTACCATTTACTAGGTGTCGTGGACGGAGACGACTAGCAAACGTACTTTTACTATTTCTCATTTAACCATTAAATAAAATCCAAGGCCTTAGACCGGGAATCGAACCCAGTACTACAATGCATATTAGCTTGGCAGATCTCGCCTCTTAAACCGCTCGGCTACCGTGGCGTATTTTCAATTGATAATTAAAACTAGTATATACGAGGTGTGTTCAAAAAGTAACGGGAATTTTTAAATTTCGCGGGTTTGGAGAGTCTGATTGTAAAATTTTTTTTTTATTATGTTGGTACACATGCCCCTGAAGTACGATAAAATTTTCAGTAATATTCATTGTTTACTTCTTAAGTGGCAGCCGTTAAGGTTAGACGTGTTTTTCGAGCTTGGCGATTTTTGTTTGTTAAAAAAAATGGATCAAAGAATTTGTATTAAATTTTGCGTAAAAAATGAAATAAAGTGTGTGAAATGTTAATAAAGGCATATGGTGAGTCTGCTATGAGTAAAACAAGGATTTACGAGTGGTATAAGCGTTTCCAAGATGGCCGCGAAAACGTTGAAGATGACGAACGACCTGGACGTCCAAGCACATCAACAACCGATGAAAACGTGAAAAAAGTGAAAGAAATGGTTATGAACGATCGCCGAATCACAATCAGAGAAGTCGCTGATGATGTTGCCATATCAATTGGCTCATGCCATGAAATTTTTTCGGATGTTTTGGGTATGAAACGTGTGGCAGCAAAATTTGTTCCAAAATTGTTGAATTTCGAACAAAAACAGCGGAGAATGGAAGTTGCTCAAGAGTCACTCAATGAAGTCGACAACGATGCGGATCTACTGAAACGTGTTATAACAGGTGACGAAACATGGGTTTACGGATATGATGTCGAAACTAAGGCTCAATCGTCCCAGTGGAGGCATTCTGGATCGCCAAGACCGAAAAAGGCTCGACAAGTGCGGTCGAATGTGAAGGTTATGCTCACTGTGTTCTTCGATTTTAATGGCATAGTGCATCATGAATTCTTGACACAAGGTCAAACAATCAATAAGGAGTACTACCTACAAGTTCAACGCCGTTTGCGTGAAGCAATCCGAAAAAAACGCCCGGATTTGTGGCAAAACAATTCATGGATTTTGCACAACGATAATGCACCTGCTCACACTTCATTGCTTGTTCGTGAATTTTTGGCCAAAAACAAAACTTTAACGATGCCCCAGCCTCCATATTCGCCAGACATGGCTCCATGTGACTTTTTTCTATTTCCAAACATAAAGAGAACATTAAAAGGCCGTTGTTTTACAAGCATAGATGACATTAAAAGCGAATCGCTGAAAGAGCTGAAAGCTATCACAAAGATCGAGTTTCAGAAGTGTTTCGAGGATTGGAAAAAGCGCTGGCACAAGTGTATTGTATGCGAAGGGGCTACTTTGAAGGCGACAATATTAATGTAGATGAATAAATAAATATTTTTTCAAAAAACGAAAATTCCCGTTACTTTTTGAACACACCTCGTATGTTAACAAAGTCAGTTTAGAGCTTATAGCAAGATAGTGATTAAGACATTGAATGAAACAAACAAAGATCATGGATGTAATGATTCAGCAATTGTTCGCCTATTATTATTGAAATAAATGCCTGTGTAACATAAGTTACACACATCCTTCTGTAATAAATATTGAGTTTTGAAATTTGTAACTGTTGTTGAAGACTAAAATAAAGTTGTAGATAAAGCCTGGTTGAGTACACTTCCGATCTAACTTCCATTTTTGTAAGAGGACAACTATGCGCCACCTTGTAATCAAGTCTACGGAGAAAGGAGAGAAAAAAAAAACAGGAATGTTTATTACTAATTTAATAAACAGTTACGCAATAAAACGGAAACGTGGAAGAAATTAAACTTTATTCAATAAAAAGGAAAAGATAAAACCGGTAAACTTCTAGACCAAGATAAGAAAAGACGCAATTTTACGTATATTAATTGTAAAGATATGTATAAAAAAATAATTTGTAGTTAAAGTGCCGTTAAATATCATTAAGCGGAAAAGCAATTGTAATTGCTTGTGTTTTTTTTACAGATTTGTGTTTATAGTTTTTGTTTATAAAGTAACTGGAATTTATTATAAACAACAAAGTTAATCTCTATGAAAAACAACATAAAAACCGTTTTTATCTATAATGAGAAAACAAAACTTTTAGCATTGAGTCATTTATTTCAATTAATATAAATTAATTATAAATAATGTTATTGATAAGTTAATAAAAGTAAATTATTACATATATGTAATTGATATGCCTGTACTATGAAACCAAGTTATTTCATTTTCAGAGATAGCAAGAAATTAATTATTTACTTTCAGAAACAATATCTCTAGTTTTATTATCACCATTAAGAGGTAATAATAAAAAGAGCTTTTATTTGCAATGAAATTGCTTTTTTTTTTGCTGAAGTGGTGTTCAGTTAATTGCGGGATGTGGGTTTCTTGATATGGATAAATGATAAAGAGAGATGAAGTGATTGAGGCATTCCTTGATTGTTGCACAGGTTGAGATAACACATCATCTAACAAAATTATAAATTATAAATTCAGCCACGCCAAACCATGTAACCGTTTATCAATTAAAAACTGACTAAGGAAACCTGAGTCGAAGTACACTTTATAGTATCCATAAAAGTAACAATTTCACACTAGTTACAAAATTGTTACAGATAAAATAGTCTTTACAATCTTTATTACAAATTAATATGTTTTATTAATCATAACATACATTTTCGATTAGTTGTTAGTTTGAAGAATATAATATATTTGTTCCTAAACTGATCGATTGTCTTCAAGAATTATTAATACACAACTTTTTATAGCGAAAATCTATCCTGCGGGTACATTGTATGGATACAACACCTGTCCACAGTCTGGAGTGATAGAAGTTGTAGGGACATGTCGTTTACCACATCAACCCTCTTTTTAGGAAGCGACTTGAGAGACATGGAAAACAGCAGAAGTCACACAGGAGGGCGACTGAGGGGATTATCAGTTACCACTCCAGTAGAGTTCATTAACCAACATCACTTCTAGAGAAACCATAATAACCAGCTCGAAGTCCCACTAACCTTGACTTATCTTATTATTATTGTAAACATGATATCATTCTTATATTAGGTTAGCTCAGTTTTTGTAGAAATACATGAGAAATAAGAATCAATATCTCTATAAATATTAATTAACCAAAGATCTTTCGACAGTGACAAGGAGCTTGAGTTTGTTATAAAGAATGTATTTTCATATAATAAAATATAAACAATTTTATTGGTTCAACGATTTTCGAAAAATTAGAATAAAAAAAGATTAACATTTTGTTAAAGTGAAGTTTTTTGTTTAAAGTATTAAAAATATATCCGATTTTCACCACCAATTCAGCTTCTCGTCACACGTGTATTTAATTGAAATATATTCCTCTTCTGAGGGCCCTTTTGAAGCTGAACTTAAAGCTTTCCTCAAAAGATCCACTTTTATGAAAATATAGAATCCATTAAGCACAACATAATTATACCTTGGAACCATCGCAAAAATTCCAAAATACTTTAGTTTGAGGGTAAATTTCAGTGTAAGTACAGTTTTACAAACTGGGTAACGTTGGTAAGAATTAAATATTCGTCTCAAATATTTGGAGTTTGTAGAAAGCTAAGTGAGTTAGAACACCTTGAGGATGGAAATAAGACAAAGTCGAGTGAGTGGCCACATCCTGACGAAATGAACTGATGCTTTCATTTGGACAATTTTTAGGAAAAATTATTTTAGCAGCAGATAGGCTAATTTAATGGTTTCACTGAGTTCTGTACATTGAAGCTATCAGCTATTAATGTTGGATTATTATTGTACAGGGATGCTACATGTACCCCTCAATATAACACTTGCATAAAGATTTAAACCTTTAAGAAAAATTGAACTTTGTAGTTTGTTAATTGTAATAAGATAAAAGGAAAAGATAAGCTCACTGGTTAGTGCACGGGTTTTCCAAGAGGAGGTTCCAGGTTCGAATTCAGCTATTGGCCAAAAGATTTTCTGTTTTTAGGAGATTGCTCCAGCTTACTGTCCGGAAACGTACAGCATTGTGGGCATCAATGACCCTAAAAGTGGATACGTCGTAAATTTAACCAAATAAATGAAATAGAAGAACAAAAAAAAGAAAAAAGACAAAATGAAAAAGTAGTGGAATTCACACTAAACCTACCATATTGTAACGAATCTAAATTATATCTTTAAGGAATCATAAAAGTTGAAGAGCATGAAAATTAAAGAACAAAAAAGTAAGTCGCTGAAAAAGAAAACCAGCGCTTGAATTCACAGGATAGAAAATTAATATTAGATCCTATATTTGTTTAACGCAGCAGCAGTATAAAATGGTTTTCAATTTAAAAAGTTCATAACATAAATTTAATAATTTAAGACAATCCTCCAGTTTATAATCTTTAATTCTGCCACATTTATTATTTTAAGAGTTTAAAAAACAAAACAAAAAATGATCGCGTTCAATACAATAAGCGTGCACTACTGTTTTGAAAAAAAAAATATATATAAAAAATACTGTAGTCTTAGGTATTGATCGCTTCCAAAAGAAATGGAGGAACCCCCTGCCACCGAAACGCCCTAATAACAATAAAAATACTTTATCCAACCTCATTCTGTCTTTTTTCAGTTCTCCGCTTGGTTCGTGAATCGTGACTGCGATATAGTTGGTCTAGCACACACTGTAGCCATACACACTACTCACTCTCTTTGGATGGTAGTAGCGGCCAAAGAGAATTTAGCAGTAACGGAACTTATTGGCTTTACTATACTCTCTTACGTAAGAGAAGTTTTGCGACCGTTCAGTTTCTATTTTCACTGGGTTATAGTTTAGAGGCCTGCTTACTAAGAAATACAGATTAGTTATAGTATGTGCGTTATTATCCTGACTTCCTGGTCAGCAAACTTATTTCTCTCTATTAATTATATTTACAACTTCAACATAAGTTGTAACAAATTTTATGCAAATGGTAAAGTTTGCATGTTATGACTTGTTACAGTAATCATCCAGTGCTGAAACTTTCACGAGGGATTGTAAATACATTCAGCTCAATAGATCTGTTGGCCACTTCCGCTTCAATCATCGAGCAGCATTGTTTGAAGGGTTAGGAGAGAAGAGCTATTCCACTAAAGGTTTAGGATGTGAGAGCTATTAGGGCTACAAAACTTGCGGTAGGGAGATATTATTAGCTTACCAATAACATTAAGCATGTGAAGATCAAAATGTAAATGGTAAAGTTTGATATGCAGCATGGTGCATTAAGGACATTTCGTAAGATTTTTGATCACAGTGTTTGGAATTTGGAGGTTTGGCTGAGCCCCCATACTTCTGCTCCATATCAATCTTAACAATGTCTTGTAGATGGTTAGTTTGTGATTTTACGTCAAGATTGGATCTGCGGTCAAGTAGTCTAGAAAGTAGTTTCAATCGTCTGTTCACGTCTTGTCGTTCCAGTAGAGTATGTGGGTTCCACGTGTGACTCTTGTCAATATACAGCCCGAAATATTGTAATTCATCAGCTGGTGGAATAGATTTCCATTTTATTGAGCTGGTAGACAAATAGATTTTGAATTTAATGAAAAAAGAATTTTGTTTACTGTTTTAAGAAGTTTGAAGAAGTTATGCCGAGCTTGAAGCGAGTTTCATGTTGAAATTGTTCCATTTTGGGACAATAGCAAGTCAGAAGGAAAAGGAAAGTGTCTAAAGTAACCTTGAGGTAACCCTGCTGAAACAGTAATAAAAATTGAGAGGACGCGCCAATATCGTCCTTAAGATATGATTTGGTAATGAGTAAGTGGTATATAATTTTTAAATTTGTGCAGCAAGCCCACTTTGCCAGACTTGAACAAAAGTCCGATCAGACTGTGAATTTCAATAAATCGTTAATAATAACAAGGATTAGCCCAGAATTTAGAGTAATGAAATGCCACGCACCGGGAGACCCAGGGTTCAAATCTAACTGCCTTATTTTAGATTATCTCTTCCTTAGAGTTGCCTTAATTAAAAAAAAAATAATAATAATGACTATGACAAGGGCCAAATGATAGTATACAATAATCTTTCCACTACAGGATAGATAGTCAATACGCAAACTAATATCCAGAAGCTTTTCGACAGCCTTATCAGGCATTTGATCAAGCCTGGCAAAGTAGGCTTGCTGCAGAAACTTAAAAATTATATACCTTTGCTCATTAACACATCATCAAATCATATCTTAACGACGACATTGGCTACTGCCGAGGGACGTCCTCTCAACTTTTTATTACAGAGTAAATTTTAAACCCCTAATATTAGCATTAAGCTGGCATCTCCTTCGAGGATCTTTTTGGATCAAAACCATTATTATTCGTTAACGAATAGAGGAGGAGATATCTCTTAAGGAAGCCTTGCCGTTACCGAATCTTGAAGATCGCTGCCTACCACGAATTCATCCCAAGATGGCATTTCGCCCTAGTATAGCGTAAAGTGTCCAAATTTCGTCCTCCCTAAGTAATTGAAATTGGGGACGAAATTAGGCGCAGGTACGAAATTTGGGCACTTTACCCTACGACAAATGAAAATACAAATGAAATTCTTGTCAGAGCTTTACGGAAACTAAAAGACGATCATATCGTGAATCAAGACTTGCTATAATGAATTCCTCTTTTTAACAAAGTATAGATTTCTACGTCTTGCAGGGGTTCAAACTCTGTATCGTAACTTAGCACTGCAGTTTCAACAAACTAAAATATTCTTCTAACACTGGAATTCAAATGTAACTTAGTGGCTACTAATTAAGAATAATGAAAGAAGGCCTTTCCATTCCATCCTGAGCGCTTATCCCAGGAAGTGTGCGTACGCCTACCTTAACCTTTGAACTCTTTTAATTATGTTCCTCCACTGCGACAACACTCACTGCTGCACAAACACATGGTTTAAAAAAAAAGAAAATCGATTGGGATATTTTAACGAATGATCTATAGTTAATTGATTAATTAAAAAGTTTTAGTTTGGCGATTCAAGGGACAACAATAATGAGTAAATTAATGATGCATTATGTATTCTCTGTTAACTTTCATTAACAATTCTACAGGAAGCAACAGATAATTTGTACGTGTCATTCATTCTCTGGTGCTTCAGCTTGCTCACTAAATGTGCGTAGAATTTTTGTTACTTTATATCTGCTGATTGCCTGTTTGTTAAGTAGGAACATTAAAATAATTAAAACTTGTAACTAATATGTAGATACAAATAGTGAACTGAAGGATCGTTAATTTCACGTAATGTAAATAGGGAACGTGAGGTGGCTGTTTGATTGTAAATAATTTCGAGTATTTTTTTAAGATACATTAGTTTTTACGATGCAACAACCCAAAAATTATTTTAAATTCTCGTATATCCGATACGCTTGGGTACACATTAACTGTATAATAATTTACTATTCACGTAATAAAACGCCTTTTGTCACAACATTTTCTGATGACAAATAGAAATTAATTGTTTAGCACTCTGTGTTATCCTTCAGAATATTTAGAGTAGCTAGAATTTAAAAGATGTAAGCATTTTATGAGTAAAAATCAACACAGTGATTAGATAAAAGTGTTCAGATAGTGCGAATATGGATGGAAGGCAGTGATAATGAAGCTATGATTTCCAGGAGCCTATGGCACTATGACACAGCTGCATAGATTCCAAAATTAATGTATAAATTACCACAAAATTACGTTCGTTATAATAAGAATTTCATAGAAAGGGAAGAGATTAGCACAGTACTTACTGTATTCTCACTTGAAAATTCCGGATTCGAACCCGGAAGATTCGAATCTAGCTGTTTGCGCATTAGATTTTCTCTTCCTATAAGCTTCTTACAGCTAACTTCCGGTGATAATAGAAAGTGTATTATGTATCGACAGAAGACTTTCCGGAAACCGGTAGTGCAGTGTAAAAAGCTACAGCGCGCCATTGACCTTCTTCAGATGTTGACGCACCTTAAATAATAAGTTCTTAGAATATTTTTATTAAAAATTATGAAGTGTTAGGAAAATGAACAGTAAAGTGAAACTTGAAAGAAATGCAGCAGCAAATGGTACAGCGTAATTCGATTTACTGTTGCAAATTTTCTACGACGAATCTGGTAGGCAGTATTACTACTTTTTAATTACTGTAAATTTTCTTTTCTTGCTTCTGTAAACAGTGCTCTTGAAACAGTGGCCCTTCTGCTTCATTTAAGTCCGTAAGTTGGTGGCGAGAATTAAGTAATAACAAGAATAGATCACTTAAATGAAATTCGTAACTTATTAGTGGCATGAATTTAATAAGCTGTCCGTTTTATAAATATATTTTGTTTTCCAACATTATTTTACTCGGTAAAAAAGTATTGCGAATTCAAATTATTTTACCAAATTTTGCAAATTGAGTTTTTACAGGAAAGTCTGTGTGTGTGTGTTTGTAAAACATCTAAATTAAAAATTGCAAAAAGAGGAAATTAATTATTTCGATTTAGTGCGGCCAACTGGAAATTAGAGATTAAATTTCCTTAACCAAAACTACTACTTTACAATATGGATTTTTTTTTTTATTTTATTTTTTTGATTTTCTGGAAAATGGCTCAAACTTATTCCCTTTAACTTATGTATTGATTAAGGGCACTTCTAGGCCCTTCTAGAAGTTTGGACTTCCATCTATTTCAGCACAAGATGGCACCATATTTCATTTATTGTAAAGAAGAATTATATTATATATTATATTTTTGCTGAGATTCAGAGTTTGGAGAGAATTCCAAAGCTTAAAGATTTGATGTGGTTAGGTCCACAAAGCACGCGTGTTTATTGTGTTCCTGATAGGTTTCGCTCCTTCATCCATCAACAGAGGGAGCTTCTTCATCAGTTTAGTGTAGAGATTTCGACTTCAATCACGGAATCATCTCATTCTAAACTTGCTGAACTCACTACTTCATAGTGAATTGCTTTTATTTTTTGTTTGTTTTAATTAGTCATTGTAGTTTTAATCAAATTTCTAATCAGTTTCTTAAAATAATTTTAAGTTAACTTCAAAATGTTTGGATTAGTTGGGGGAAAAAATTACTAATTTACTTCCCGGTGTAACAGTTTAACATGATTCAAAACCAAACCTGATGAGCTCAAACTCTGAAACTCTCCTTGAAGGATCATAAAATAAATAAATAAATAAGGATTTACAAACTTAAATGATCTAATTGCAGCCGTAAAATTTCAGGACTTCGCTCGTACTAAATAAGGAATGTACATTGGAGTGTGTGACATCAGATACTTTAGGGTCATACTATCATTTACATCTAATGGGATGTTCACAAGATAGAGGCATTAAACCTTAAATCTACGGCCATTCAGCTGGGCATTGAAAACAGATTCTAATAGCAGCTGAATAACTCCGCTGATATATTGCTCAAATCTTAAAAGTGCTGAATTCTTCGATCACTACTTCTTCCCAAAAAGTGAGATAAACTAACAGCATCTATCTAACTTTTGAATTTTCATACTCGTTGCATACCTGCATACATTCGAAGCGAAAAATTCTCAAAGGTATCCATTACTTCTTGTTACGCAAGAGCAATCCGTGACGCTAACACTGTTGGTCTTCAAACAGGTTCAGTGTTTGATTCTCCATTAAAAGTGCTTTACTCTCAACTTTTCATTTTATTCGATTCATAATATTTATTCTTAAGCCATAAAAATGGCATACAAATGAATCATTTTTACCAGATTTTAATAAAGGAACTTGTATTTAAGTTATGGAATCCTTTTCAGCTTACTGCTCAATAAAATGTCAAAACTTTTATAAAGTAAATAGAAATAAAATAAGCGCCCAAGTTTTTTTTACTGCGTTCAGTGATTGCACAAAATGGAAATTTTAAACGACGTTCAAGATTGAGCTAAGCTCTGGCTTACATAGAATACGTTATGTGGCAATATGCAGTTTAACATGTAGATTTAACGCCTGGTTCTATGTATTCAATATTTATTAACATGGTCTGGTATTACTTTATATGCTGCATAGTCTTTTTATAAGCATCTTATCCAGCTGCGGCTTCTGTTCACATCGTAAAAGTTGTCCAGACTATCATTTACATGTTCATTCTACTTATAAATACAATTTTGTGCAAAAACTCCGCTCTCTTCTTATTGCGATTATTTTGTCGTTTTTTTCTCTGTTTATTACTATTTTTCCTTCCAACTTTTACAAAGTATAATGGTATGCGCTCTTTCTTTGCTACAATTCTTTACTCTATAAAACAGTAACAGTTTCATAACTGTAATCTGGAGTTCAATACGTTCCAGATAATCGCGAACTTTTGCTGAATTCAAATTGATCAATCAATTTTGGCGAAATTTTCTTTATTTTTAAAATTTCATGTAAACATTAATTTTACGAAATTCTCTAACGACTGACTCCATGTCTCCATGGAGTTCATGAGACACTTGGAATACTGTGCCGCTGAGGTTGAATGTATTTGCTTTTAATTAATATCTGCAAAACGACCAAAATCAATCGAACCTCTTTTCAAAATTTCTAAAATTAGATCAGCTACAATTTGGGGGGGGGGGAAGCCAAAATTAGAAAGCTCAGCTGGTAATGCGGTGGACTATTGGGCCAATGGTCAAATCCAGGCGCGCTACCTTTAGATTCTTTTTTATTCGCCGTTCGATGACAAACAGACGGTTTGAAGCGAGAGAACACTACGGAGGCCAAATGTTGCGCGAAGAAGGCTTTGGGCGGCATCTTTAGATGATCACGTCTTGAATTTAAAATAATTATATCCACCATTTCATGATTTTGAATGAAGTAAATGCTTGGGGTGACATTTAGTCGAAATCACAGATAAATGATGATTTAGTCCGTCATAACACACATGTTTGTTGCATCCCTCATGATTAAACTATCTCTGATTATGGTCAGATACTGGTCAGGGATACAATCAACATGGCTGCTAAGACGGATAAAATCAAAGATACGATCTAGCATTGTGGACCTTTTCAAATAATGAAATCCAAGTGTTTACCGCCACAGAACGAGAGAACGGCCTGGGAACCTTCTGCTTCGTAGTAATGGAAGTATAGATCAGAACAGAAGCAGAAAATACCGCAGCCTATACAAAAAATTGAAGTTTTCAATTCAATTTAAAATGCGAGTTGGACGAAGTTTTGATACGGTTTAAGGGGTATATAGACCAAGAAACAAAAATGGACCCTTACAGCAAATAGGTTCCAGCATCAACATTCCCAACTGGACCAACTTGTATGAATTCCGTGGAATCATTAACTATAGAAAGTCTATATCCTTATGTACGCCGTTGTTTTGACTAACTTTTTATCCATTTTATAATTTATGTAAACATGTACTTTAATAATTCTGACTTGTCAGTGAATTGGTACAATACTAAGTCTCAAATATAGATAAGTTTCTGTCAGTCATATTTTTTATAATGTATTCTACATTTTGATAAATCCGCTTGTGCCTTGTTAGGTTATTGTTATGAATCAATCATAGTGCAGTAATTTCTAAGGAGGTAAAGAGAAGGCAAAAATTGGATAGTCTTAATTATTTAGCACTGCATTGCCAATCCGGGGTCAATTTGACTCCAAAAAAGAAAAAAAAGAAAAAAAGAAAAAAAGAAATGGCTCTGTTTCCCCACATCTCAAAGCTATCCCGAAATGCTCTTAGATATGCTATCCCTAAGCTCTCACCATTTGATAGTCACGAGCTGAAGACCGTGGAATTCTTAGTTTTTTTTTTTTTTTGCAGATTAGTTTACTTGAATCAAAAGAGTCATTTCGACTCCTGATTGGTAATATATTGACTCCAGATTATTGCCTAAACGCTTATTTGATGAGTTTACATAATTTTCATAGAAAGTATCAAGGCACAAAAAAGCCTCTTCCTAAAATTGATCTTCTGTCCGAATTGCAGCAAAAACTTGTAACGAGTTAAGTAATTTCCGATCAGTGTCAACAGCGTACAGTAATTGAAGAAATAGTAAATGTAATTAAAAAAATGAAAATGTCCCTGATCAGAAGGCAGTCAATCAGGATTCTAGAAAATACTGAAATTACTGCGATCCTAAGTTGAAGTTAATTCCTTCTGCGTGAAATGTTAAAGCCGATTTGTGGACAAAATTTGTTTTTTCGTCCTTAATCCCTATTCTCTCTCATCCTTTAATGCAAATTTTATTATTAAAATTGAAATCAATATAAAAAAGATAAAAATAAATTATGGAGTCAATATGATTCTACTTTGGCAATAACTGACGTAAGTTCGAGCATTGGCAATGCAGCGTCAACATGCGTCAATTTCTGTAGTCATTAAACGTTGCTTTCCGGTCTTTGGACAATGTTCTCGTAATCGACAGTCTCATACCGGACGAAGATTTAAAGAGCTCCAGAGGGGAAAATCTTTTGTGCAGCATTGTCTGGTCAGGAATCAGGATACTCATCCTCGCTCAATCCCACTAAAATCAACCAAGCTATAGTAAATTGATTAAACAATTATTTCATTGTAGAATATAGCTAATTGTATTATTGTACTTAAAGGATTACAAAATTTAGGCAAATTTCGGCCTTCATTTTGTAATTGCTTTTTACTTGGAAAGTATGTGAACTCCATTTACTGGAAATCTAATTCTGAACATACACTTTATCAGTCGCATCCGTATATTTTACGATCATATAATTGCTTGACATTTGCCACATGGAGCTTATGACAAATTATAATGGATAATTTAATATCTAAGCTTACAATGCTTGATAATGATTCCTCTGTCATGAATCTAATTGTAAGCAGAGTTGAATCGTGCAGACCTGAGTATTGTAGGTGGAGCCGGTGATGTGTCATGTTTCATTATTAAACAAATGGATGGCCCGAAGATAGACGCCTCGTTATTATTGCATGTCTTCACTGTAATCGGATTTCAACAGAAATCGATTATGTGACGATGTTAGTAGCGTTTTTTTTTGTGGCTTGACAACAACGAGGACTAGACAAAAAATCGAAAAAGCCAACTAAATGTGATGACTTACAGTATGCAGAATATACATGAATTTTACAGAAAATCGTTACAGCAGTTACCTTTAATTAATCGATTCTGATGAAAACTTTAATTTTTAATGGATTAGTTTAATTACAACTGGTCTTGGAATCCTCTTTTTCTTCTTCTTCTTCCTTGCTCCTTGAGGGACTTAGGTCTCCTTAATTACGCTCTTTCATTCTTCCCTCACCAAAGCATTCTTTCTTCAAAGCCTTACACTGAGTTTCCAAATATCACTCGAAATCGTCAATAATGGTGTTGTATCGAAATAATAAGAAAGAAACAAATATCTGTTCTATACTATTCTTCTTTACTTTCTCAAAGAACTTTAAAAACATGTAATTTTGGTGAAAGCCAAAGCTGAAGATGAAAGCAATGAAGGGAAACTGTTCGTAGAGTGGGGGCCAATATCTAGTCGGTTCTACGATTGCACTTACAGGAAATATCAAATGGATCTTTCTCTAATTTCCCTTATTAGAATTAAGCTTAATTACGGTCCCTAATGTAGTATAAACTGGATATATATGGTATATAACTGGTATAGCCAACAAGTCGATTGCGAAGTGATTGTTGGTTCGATTACAGCCGACAGGAGACGATAAAGCTACTGAAGATTCATTGCCATTATCTTGCCTGGATATAATTCACCAAATTGTGATTTCTTGATTAAAAATATGCAGACAAGGCTTCTCAATAATAATAATACGGCAGTAAAATAAAATATAAATCCGTACTTCTCAAATAAGACATTATGTTGATTCAATACTCTTTCCCCATAATTAATTAATCCAAGTTTGTATTTTGTATGCATTAAATATCAAGATTTTCATAAGTAAAGTAAGGAAGTAAAGTAATCGCCTATTTTTTTCAGGCGGGGCTTTACGTCCAAATACCAATTAGGTGTCGTGGACGGAGGCGACTAGCAAACATACTTTACTGTAAATTTCTTTTATTAACCATTAAATAAAACCATAGTCTCAAATCATTCATTATATCTAAAAATCTTATTAAAACTTCCATTTTAGTAATTCACGGAGCCATTGATTTTATTTTGGAATCTATAAAAGAAGAAAACGTACAACTTAAATCGTGACAATGTCCGGAATGTGTATCCATGGAAGATCATACAAATAATTTAAAAACAGGAAGTTAATAAAAAGTGAGCATTATTTTTTATTGACATCTGGCTGTAAGATGAATGAACAGAGCGACAAAAGATTCATATTATAAGAAAAAGGAAGGATAAAATACCAGAGTTGGTATGGAGAGTGTATGAAAGGAGGTCAGACACTTTAAGGAAATGATCGCAGACAGTAGGATGTTCCCGTGGAAAACTGAGGCAGGCCAGAGTGTGTCAAATCGTTTTAGTCGCGCAAGTCAAACCTCTCCACTCGCTGCTTCTAAACTGGGCTAGACGTGTGTGTGTGCTGTAGCCGGCTGCTGGTGAGGGTAATAAAAAATATCCAAGAAAATGATAAAGAAATGGTGAAGTGAAAAAGAAGTATTGAAACAGTTGAAGGAGGACTTGCTGACCAAGATCAGGTCACTAACGTTCCAGTGTTTACTCTCTTAGCCAAACTACATCCAGTTCTTCCATTGTTCTTCCTCTAGTTGCTTCTCACAGAGGATGACACCAGGAAAAGAAAAACTCTATAAACCGGTTTAGTTCATGAAGAACATTCATTCACGATTCACACAACAACCAAACTTCGGCCGATCCTTGCAACTGAAATATCAGAGAGAGTGAAAGAAATGTAGTGTGATTTCTTTCATGATCTTCTCCAATCGCCGTTTTCGTAATTACATTTCTTGATACTATCAGTACCAAAAAGAATCCTCTTTTTCTTCTTCTTCCTTGCTCCTTGAGGAACTTAGGTCTCCTTAATTACTCTCTTTCATTATTCTCTCACCAAAGCATTCTTTCTTCAAATCCTTACACTGAGTTTCCAAATAACAATCTCGAAATCGTCAATAATGGTGTTGTATCGAAATAATAAGAAAGAAACAAATATCTGTTCTCCTTAATGTTCACTCGAAAGGTAATATTGCGGGAAAAAAATTTACTAAAAACTGCAAAAGCTCTATTCATTGAAGTGCTCTTTTCGTCGACCGATTCACTTCAAATTAGTATTTTTGATACATTTTTGGTCTATCTCCAGCTCTAAAAAACCCTTCTAAGTTATTTTTGACACAGGAATTCACGAATAAAAGTGAGTGTTACAAATTAAGTTAGCATTCCGTAGTTTGGTTGATCGACTTTCACCAAAACCTGACGGTTGTATCCGTTGTTGGCAGCTAAATATAAATTGGAACTTTCTGCTTTTGGGTTAGGGTAGATACATACACAAGATGTAAACAGTCTCAATTGGCTAAATTAAAATTAACTTTGACAAGGAAGTAGTTAACGTAAAGATGGTTATAATAAATAATAGGCGATTCTTAAAGATTAATAAAGTAAAATCGGTTTCAAACTACAATTTCTTCCTCTGAAGATGGCGAAGAGGGCCGAAACTTGAGGTGATTTAAACAGGAAAATAAGGAAATAGAGAAAAGGAACCAGTAAAAGAGGGCATTAATACTCCTTAACAAATACCTTTATACTTAAAAATTTGAATTCCCTGTCAAAAAAAAAAAAAAAAAAAATTGTAAAGTGGAACAGAGGCAAACTAGCTTCAATCTGACAGTTTGAAATCCTAGTTCAGTAGAAGGCCGCTAGATAGAACTAGTACGCGAAATGATCCTATCTATTCCAAGAATTAAGTTTTAAGTATAATTAAAAACAAAATGCTATATTTCATTTATATTTTTCAATTTATATTTCGTAATATTAGCATTAGATTGGAAGAAATACTAATTGCTTTAGGAAATATAAAATAGGATATAGTGGGATTAGGAGAAGTGAGAAGAGTTAGGGAACCATTAGGGCATTTACAAAATTGGTCCACCTGTGTGGAGAACATGGCCAATACTATATTATGTCTAAGGATAATGTTTTGAACCCATAATTTGATTCTGCTCTAGGCGCTCCACTATTCTCACAACTTCAAAACGTTTAAAAATGCTCTTCTCAGAATCGGCAAAATGGCTGCTCATGAAAATCTTATTTATTTCTGAGGCACCTGAGCTCTCACTATGAAGTTAATCTAACCGAAGAAGTAAAATAAATCATAATTCAGGGTGTTCTCCTAACTTCGGGCCACTGGTCCTAGGGAGTATCTTTAATGGACTGAACACCTTGGATTTGTACAGAAGTATTAGATAAATAGGTTTGTAATGTTCTCTTGCAATGCCAGAGATACTTTCAAAGTTTGAGTGGGTTGTTTCTAAATCGTATTTTGAACTTTTAAACTATGAACTATTGAGACAGATGGATTTGAACCATTCTCTTTTAGTTAAAAATGTGTGTAAACTTTAAATAGCAGTTTTTTGCATAGAATGATATATCTTTTAAGAACTTCTGCGTCTAAATTAACTCGCATTGAAAAATCCATAGACAGAACCAAACTGATTGATTAGGGGAAACATTACTTAATAATAGTGTTCACGAATTCGTGAATTATAAAAACAAAATGATGCTAAACCATAAACAATGACGTCTGGTAAATATGGAAAACATAACGGCTGTATTCGATAGTTGCACACCGGGAGATCGCTAATTATTCACCGTTATTTGGAGGAGGAAAAGAATGAAAACTTCAAACAGAAATTATAAATCTAATTGAATGAATAAAGCTATAGAAAGAAGAAGTGGAGAAAAAGATTCGAAGTAGAGGCCGAATGTTTGGCGGCAGCGTCAGATCAACTTCAACATATCTGAGTGTGTCCAGGCGCAAAGAATATGTAGTTAGGAAACATCCCTGGTACTGTAATAATATATAATGGGGAAGGAATATCAGGCATGGGGATCTGCATGCCTGGAGCCAGACTAGCTAGCACACATACACTGGGGCCAATGCAGAGTTGCTGGCAGCTAAACAAGCATCTTATAAGAGAACCTCGCACACCATTCCCAACCAACCTGGAGGTGAGTGAGGCGCGTGTGCACGGAGGTATTGCGCTCTCTTATCTAGAGAACATGCAACGGTGCAGTTCACACAGGCAATGGAGCCTAGGCAATGTGGCCGCCAATCAAACTAAGGCTAAGTACTCAAACAGCTTTAATCACTTCTCAGCAATAAAACAGACTACTCATTGCCTGAGTTTACCTACTTAAATGGGACACCCAAGAAGTTAGCGGACTAAGCAAGAACTTGGTTTTTAAAAAAATCATTCGAAGAAACATTACTTTTAAGCGAAAAATTGCTCAGTAAACATAATTACCGATTATTACACAGTAAAGAGCTAAAATTTCATTCTAAGTATTAAAAACTGGAGTTTACTTCTGGGTAACCTGTTTCCTAGATCCTTCCTCTGCAGCATATTCTATTTTCATATAACTAAATTGATCCAGAAAAATAATCATATACAACAGTATCAAGAAATCAATGTTAATTTCATTCTCAGATTCTTGTAGATTATCGTCTAATAAAGGACAATAGATGTAGACTTCTCAAAATTCTTCTCGCACTAACTCTGAATCGCTCAAAGGTCTAATTCTGTGTGCTAACTAAGTGCGGATGCAGGCACACCGGAACCAATAAGACTTGTGATTGCCAAGTGCCTATTTTCACATAAAAAATTATGTCCACCTATCAGCGTTCTCTTTTACGTTCCTTAGCTCTGATTGGTTAGAAAAGATGTTGTGATCGTCTAGATTTTCGATAATGAGTTTTGAGGTCTACTAAGACCGATAAATTGGTTTTGCAAAGTAGATTCAGAGAGTTCGCCTTTAATATTTCGATCAGCTACCTATAGGGGATTAAATAATTCGGTCTAAATCGCCTGACCGACAGTGTCATTCCAATGACTCAAATTTTCAGTTTTTAAAAATTTTGTCGAAAACTGCTCTTATGATTTTCGTTAATCTTGTATTCGTGCATTAAATGTATATGTGAGGATTTACTATTATTTGAAACATTTTTTTCTGCTATTTTCTTAAGCATCATTTTTGTTCATTGTAATACCCCCAGCTAAATATTTTTTTGAGAATCGAATGTGACCCTAAATTTAAAGAATACCAGCTAACTAGAAATGATGCTTTACTGAACAGGTTCTCAGTGTTTTTTGATTTAGAAAACCACTTACTTTGCCGGACGTATGCTCAATAGAAAAAACTAAGTGCCAAGAAATCGGAGCTGGTAGTCTGGGACTGTTGTAGGGAATTGCTTGCAAAAACAGCCGGAGATAGATGTACGTCGCTGCAAGGTTGCCGGAGATACTCTGTGCTTTACTCCATCTAAGCTAGTGTAACACGAACTGTGATTGTGGCACCGCTAAGTGAAGTCGCCGGCTAAAACCCGACAGGGCTTAAACGTTTTTTCTATGTAAGTGATCGCAGGTATCGCATACCGTTTATACAGCTAGGAAACGGGGTTAGTAGGTGCCAATTAGGGCTATCTCCGCTAAAGAGTTACGCTGTTAATTAAAAAATCAAATTAAAATTTAATTATATTCCATGAGAAATGCAATCAGTGAAATGGCGAAGAAAATCGGTTTACAAGCTAATAGTATTATTAGAGTAATAATTTGTAAATATAATTAAATTGGGATTCAAGGACATTAAAATTAGAGCAGTTACTAGTTAGTAGTTTGGGGGCATAAGGTAGAGTCTGTGGCTTTGCAATAATTACATGCAGTATGTTGGCTAATAATGGCGGATTATTGTGCAGTGAAAAGGTTAAGCATAAGGGGAGCAGGTAATGCTGTCGCCGCAGCATAATAATGTTGAGTGCCATGATCACCAGACCATGCCACCTATATAATAATCATATACATACCTTATTACCCTTCATTACATTAACGTGGGACTCTATAATTTTTACATACACGTTTATTTTTTTAAAAAATAATATGAAAGAGAAAACAACGGCTAAGCTTTTGTGTTAAAATAACAAGAAACACGATGGTTGCCTGGAAATGTACAATTATATTTGTAATGAGGGGTAATTTTGTAAATAGGACTAGTTCATTTATATAGAATTATATACATAGCCAATTGATGTATGCCCAACTAGCGGGAGCATTCTGGCTAGTTCTCTGGCTAGACAAATAGACATTAAAAGTGGGATCTTCTAGTTCTATGAACATTAGATCTCCACACATCCATTCAGGGGATGATTCGTTAGTGATCTTTCCTGCTTCCTGCTGAAAGCAAATCCTACCTCTAGGCAAGCTCGAGGAAACTGACTTATTCAATATAGTCCAAGGTTCGTCACAATGGCTCCTCGTATCCTTATCCAATGTATACTAAAATATCTATAGTGTGAATACTCATTGCCTTACTCTCACTTCCACTTTAACATTCTGACAGTTTTTTGTTTTTCAATTTATTTGTTAAGTTACACCCGCGCTAGATACACTATAAGTTACAATGAAGATAACTGACACCACTACGAACTCACTAATTGAGGAGAGAAGTTACCCAGTGATAACACTCCCTAAGCCGTCTCCAGGATTAGCTACTCTCTTCAGAAGAGAGAAAATCGCGAGGCCACTGGCGTTTCAATCGTCTGGGAGGATGAACTGGAAGGTGATGAGAGGATAAATGGCGGATAAGAGGATTGGAATGAGAGTGCAAGTTTTGATGAAAACTTTTATAGCGAGTTCGTGCAACCTGACCTACAAACGGAATTTCCAGGTCTGTGTGGATAGTTAGATTTGAAACGTAAAATGGAGCGTTAACGATAGTGCGGTGAATTTTAGACTGGAGAGATTGAATTCGTTGAAGATTGGTGCGTTTCGTTGAACCCCACAGTTCAATACCGTACGTCCAGGCGGGTTTTAGTATGGAATTGTAAATCAGTAGTTTGTTATTAAGTGAAAGTGTTGAACGTTGGTCTAATGGTATTTTAAGTAGTCGATAACGCTTGTTAACTTCAGTTCGTCTAAGTCGTGTGTGCGGGTTCCAAGTCAGTCTTTTGTCTAAATAAAGCCCAAGATAACGGACAACATTGGCAGGTGGAATTGGAATTGAGTCATAGAAGATCGGAGGAAGAGTGATGCGGCGGAGAGTAAAAGTAATATTTTGAGATTTGGTTTCATTCAACTTGATTTTCCATTTTTTGAACCATTCCTCAAGAGAAAAGAGATGAGTTTGGAGATTTCTGTGTGAAATTTCTAGATCAAAGTGAGGAGAGGGTATAGCTGTGTCATTTGCATAAGTTAGGAGGACAGATTCAGGTTGGAGGTGTAAATTTAAAAATGAAGAGAAAAAACATTTGCTGTTGAATCAGATTGAGATTGCGTTCCATAGGATAGATACATGGTCAGCTACCGTTTTGCCCTGACTTTACGAAGAATCTGAATCCTCTAAAGAGGAATCACTTCCTTCCTGGTGCATACAGAATCATATCAAATTATCGGGCGTCAAACTGGAGATATGATCCACTCGATGTTTGATATTGTTATCTTTAAATAGTTCATTTCTTTTCTTCTCTTATTACTTCAACCAGCTGACCAGCGCAGAAAGCCAAATGCACTTTTGAAATAAACAAATGAATTGAGAACTTACTGTAAATTTTTGAAACAAAACAAATAAAATCGCTAAACTCTCTCGTCGTCACGAAAAATTGTTCTTTAAAGGCCCTGATACAATTTTTAGGAAGAGCGTTTTGGTCTAAAACCCGAGTTTGACCGAAGATTAATGAGGAATTTTCTACTTTGGATTTGGAAACTTGGAGGTTGAAAGGAAGATTAAGGAATTAGAAACCATACAGAAAGTGCGGTTGTTCTTAGAAGGTTTTGGAGGTATTGAAATAGTTATTTATTTAACAAGTGTGGAAAGTAGTACTTTTTCTCACACGAGGCAGGGTTTGCACGCACGAGCGAGCGAAGCGAGGCGAGTGCAAATTGCCGTGTGTGAGGAAAATACTTTACACTCAAGTGAAATATTATATTTTTTCTGCAACCATTAGGGTTATTAACTAAAATAAAAAACTAAACAGGAATCACTAGAATCCATTTTAAATTTCTGTAAGGTAACACTATAACCTTTTTAACTGTTAAAATTAAAAATATCTAATTATTTATTAAAATATTATTTTTATTTCTATATTCCTTTCAATTTTTATTTTATTTTCTTAATATTCGTTTTTTGTTTATTTAGATAAAATAAATTTAAATAAGCTTATTAAAGTTTTACAGAAAATATTTAATAACAAACTTCTTATATCAAGGAAGCACAATAAAGTTTTTCCACTCACTAGTGAGGAAAGTGACACTAATGGGAATTTTTCCCCACCAGTGAGGTAATAAAGTTGGGCATTGCATAGCTGATTTTAATTGAGTAATTAGAACATTCCTTCATGGTTGCAGAAAAAATCTATTTTCTGCTATTGCAAACTATAACCTTCAGTGTCTTGCTGTATATGGAGAATACAACTCTGTTCATGAGGACGAATTTAAGATCTATAACTACTCAATAAAACTAAGTTCATATTATCTCGAAAATTACAACATTTCCTGAAAAATCCCTATGAGATTTTCCCTTGCATATGATAAAAGCTGCAGCTCATCTACAAAAGTAGAAGCTAACAGGAAAAGGATATGAAATAAAAAATATTTAATTATATAGCCGGCCGTAGAGTTAAAAGAGTTTAAAATTTGGCGAAAAGCAGAAATTAGCCCAAGGATCAATCAGAAGATATTGCTCCAAGAATTCTACATGATTTGGAGATTCGGACGATAAGTAGCAGAATGCCCATTAAATAAAGAATAATGAAAAAGCAATAAATCGAGACTTGTATATATTATGGACAAGCCTCGTACACCGACAGCAACACAAAGTGCCCCAACTACCCCAACTATTGTTTATTTAACATATTAATGGGCGCCACCTACCCAAACTTCTTAGTCCACCAAACATTTAGATAGTTCATCTAATCCACTGGAATTTCATTATCTGCCACTAAATAAACATTCATTAAGAAAACTACTCCTTTCCTTCTCATTTAATTTGGTATTTTATTAAAACTGCCTCATAGATATTCTAATTTCTGTTTATTTACCTTAATAAGGTTAAATAACAGTCCCTAGTAGGTTTTTATTTGCATAATTCTCTTTTATTTATTAGCAGTAAACAATTGAATATTAATTAAATAATCGACATTCTATTTATTTACATTTTTTATTCGGACTTTTTACTGTTGCATGAGCAGAATATGCGATTTTGGGAGACTTTTTTCTTACATCATTGTCAATTTTAAAGATATACTCTTGAATGAAAGTAAAGTCAAGTAATTGCCTATTTTTTCAGGCGGGCTTCACGTCCAATTAGGTGTCATGGGCGGAGGCGACTAGAAAACATACTTTACTGTAAATTTCTTTTATTAACCATTAAATAAAATCCAAGGCCTAAGAGCGGGAATAGAACCCAGTACCACAATGCACATTAGCTTTGCTTATCCGCTCGGCTACCGGTGGCGCCTACTCTTGAATGACATTTTGTTGAATTGAAAAAGAAGGCTATTTAGTTTCTTACACTCCCCTTTTCTGCTGTACTGAATTACAAATGCCTCCAAGCGTTAGTAGTTCGACTCTTCCGCCTTATAATGATCTCAGATCTAATTTCTAGGGGTTAGTAAGCAACCATCTTCTCTGTGAAGTAAGTAAAGTATTGCCTAATTTTTAAGACGAATAGGTAACTTAGATGTAGGCGAATAGCGATCAACTTTTCTAAAAAAAAAAAAATCCTTATTCACCAGTAAATAAAATCCAAGGCCTAGACTGGGAATTGAAGCCTGTAAAACAATAATTATTAGCTTTGCGGGTCCTCTAATCACTCGGCTACCATGGTCACTGTCATCTTCTTTGTACTCCTCTTTTTGAAGCAGAGAAATTATTAATGCCTCTTACCAGATCCGTTTTTGGTATTATCATGTAAAATATTATACAATCTGATTAGTTCAATACCTGAGTACGCAATCTACAGATTACTGTAAGGCTTCCGCGTCAAGATAGTTAAATATATCTCTAGACTATCTTCTCATTTCTCTATATACACCTGTTCTAGACGAGGGAAGCTTCATTATAAATACATATATTTGAGGATTTAGTCAGATGCATTCGGCTGAAGAGGTGTGTTGGGGATGGTGTATTCTAAGTTGATTCTGAAAGAAACCGACAATGTCCGCTTAACTATCTTCTCGGCAGAACAAAAGTGCAGCCGAGGAAGGTAGCTGCCATAGAAAAAGGGCATTGCCTTTAAAGGACAAGGGCAGGAACTAGTTGTAGGGCCATTGAAACAGCGTTCCACCTCTCTGGGGCATGCGTGCTCTGCGGTTACAAATGATTGCTAATGTTTTGTGCCAGTAATCTGAAGCCAAACTGGGGTTCAAAGCCATCGCGTGCCTCTGCCATGTCGTTTGTTATTTTTATATATAAAGAGATCTACCTGTTTTAAACCAAAACCCAACTACACTCACTCGTGATCTAAGTGCTCATCTTAATTGCTTATGGAGGCCCTGCTTTTGGATTAGTAGATTTGGGGCTTTCATCAATAAATTGTATTAATTTTTTTTTTTTTTTTTTTTTTTTTTTTTTTTTTTTTTGCGCATCAACAGCTGAGGTCATTAGCGCCCGGAGCTTTTTCCAGTGCACTGCCGGCCTCCGGACAGTGTTCTCTCGTTACAGACAACACTGTCCATCACCGGACAGTGAGCTGTAAGAAGCTCCTAGGAAGAGAAAATCTAAGGGTCAGCTGCTGGATTCGAACCCGGGACCTCCGCGTGGGAGTCCAGTATGCTAACCTCATAGCTAATCCCTTCCCTTGTATTAATAATTATTAATAAAATTATTTTGACTAAATAAATTCATTTAATTTTTTGTGGTTAAAAACTGGATGCAATGATAAGCTGAACAGCTGCTTCTTTTCACCGCTGTTAATGCAGCGAATATAGGAGTGGGACATTAATACAACTTATCCAGGCCGGTAAGCAGAACAAAAACTTTTCTGAAAACTTTTAGTGAAGATAATGTGCTAACAACAATAAAGGAGGGCGTTCCGTAAGTACGACTAGAAGAAGAAGAATTAGTAGAGAGTTAATGTAAACTGAAAGCAAAAGAAGCAGGACCACTACTTGGCTTGGACTTCCTTAACTGCCCTTGCTCATCATCACATGAATAAAATTAACGGAGACCCTCTTTTGTGCTGGCAAAGAGGACCGACTACCGTGGAATGTCCGACGTCAGTTAGGAGTCATTTAATTTGTATGCGCCTTTCATTTCCCCACTTCTAAGCTTCCCCTCCTCTGAAGAGGAGAATCAAAAGGATCAATAGAAGTACAGAGGGTAGCACTTTGTGTTGGAATGACATTCCCACTTCGGGTTAACATTTAAAGAAGGTAGTCTGAGAAATATTTAGTTGGACTCTCAGTTTAAGACCGGTTTGTGAATATTCCTGCAAACATGGCTGAAAGTTAATAAAATACGAACTATATAAATAAGTTGTTACCAATAAAAATATTTGTAAGAATAATTATTAATATCAATCGACTAGCACGAAAACCACAAACTACAGGGTGTCCCAAGCTATATGGATAACGACTTTTTCTCGGAAACTAAGATAGCTAGAAAAAAACTAAAAAATACGTGTTCCCTTAGTTTTTTGTTAGGAATCCAAATTTAATTTGTAAATTTTTTTCGGTGCTTCCAGAAGCGAGATACAGGCACCAACTTCATTTTTTCAAATGGGAAGGTGTGGTTTTTATTTCAGAAATAGATTCCTCTATTTTTTTAAAGAAAAATTTACTTGAACGGTTTTTTTTGTGAGCGATATTTTAGAAGTTATGAATGAAAACATGATTCTTATAATTTAGTTTCCGAGAAAAAGTCGTTATCCATATAGCTTGGGACACCTTGTATACTCAAAACTTAAACACATTCAGACGTACTGATACTAGAAGTACAACATTTAAAACTGACCCTTACAAACAAGAAAAGACTATTCTACACGCACCACCTGGATTTACGGACTTACACTCCACGGAATATTAAAGCGTTCAAATCTTAACGGATCCAAAATCCTGCAACCATTGAAACACCCTTCAGTGCTTCAATCATACCATCAACAATCGACCTTGCGTATCCCCATTTGTTCGTAATCTTGACCAATCCTGCTATGTCAAACTCAACTCAAAACACTTTCCCTTCTTCTTAATCCCTAAATCCGAAAACTTGTCCCATACAACACTCTCGTTAAATCTTCCTTTAGGCTGAAGTGGGGTGATGGCCTCGCCACCACCTGATCCAACAATTAAGAGGGCATCCTTCGAAATCAATTCAGATAGTATTTTTTTATGGATGACCTTCATCAAAGCTTTAAGTTATTATAATTTTTATTTTTTTTGTTTTAATTATGATTTTATTTTTATTATTGTTAATTGGCTAACCGGAGGTACGGACTGTTTTAAAACTCTGAAGCTCTCAAAAACGGCTTTTTTAACTTAGAATACTTATTGGTTATATAACCTTAATTTGAAACATTTCCCGGGAATATTTGATTCTTTTTGGCGAATCAGATGGTTACGCTTTTCTCTAATGCGTAGAGATGCTCTAATGCAATTCAATGTGAAGAGAAAAAACGTAAATTAAAAAGTAACGTTTAGATATATCTCGTATTAAATATTAATAAAGTTCAATCAAATAGGTTTAAAAAAAAATCTACACTTTAGAAGAAAATTGACTGGCTGAAAGGTTCAACTCCTTGAGTGGATTATTTTTGTGATATTTTTGAGAACCTTTGGAGTGAAAATGTGTATTGAAGTAAACTATTTTATTGAAGAAAATACAAGTTTCAAGAGGATTTAATTGCGTTCACTATGGGGAGAGAAAGGCGCGTAAGTATTTTCATAAAATACTGTTAAACATTTAAAATTCAAATACTCTAAGTATTTATGCCAACCTTTTAATGGCATTGTCAGCTATTTACAGAAGGATGCTTAATATCTAGAAGAAATAAAGTGTTAGTTATTTGATTCTGCTTCTTTTAATATGGAAATACATTAGTTTTACTCCCAAGCCAAACATAAAACGAAACTCCCCATCAATTTCACCTGCCAAGAGATTTACAGATTTTTCCTTTATGTACTTAATTTCCCATATTTTTTTTTTTTTTTGTTTTTTAACTTAACTCAATTAAGTTTGGTTGATAATAATTTAATAGCTTCGTATTTCTTGTTTTTTCCCAGCCAACAGGTACATTTCAGTCTAATTAAATGCCCCTCTAAAAGATATCTGGAAATAAACGTAAAATTTTACGATAATGGTGAAGCAGTATCAACAAATATCGTCTAGTACATGTGTAGAGGTTTGTATTATGTAGGGAATCTGGACAAGATCATTTTATAAATAATTTACATTAAACAGTTTATTGAGAACGATCTCTTTCTGCCGCATAACCTTGAAGGGTCACGATTGGTAATTTTTTTTTTTTTTTTAAATACATCTTGAGGAAGCAGGACGTGTTTCCCATCATTTTAGTTCCGGACTTTGTTTCCACTTCCGCACAATTGTCACCACCTTGATGCACAAATAAGAGCATCTACAGCTATCTGCACCAAGAATGCTCGCTCAAGAAATGGCTAACAACGAGTGAGGAGTGATATACTAAAATACAATTTGTCCTGTGGCAATGCTCAATCAGTAGTGACGGACAGAGTTAGTCTATTTGTGGCATCAAGCTGAGTTATCCTCAGGAAATGTGACACTTCTTTAAGAAGTTGCTCCTTGTACGCTTCCTCACTTCGTCCAATGAACTGCAATTACTTAACAGATGATAGAATGATTAAAATTAAGGAAAGTAACAATTTTTGTTGCAAGAGAAAGGTGCGGGGATATTCAGACCATTGTTGTTTACTAGGGGAATAAGGGCCCGATTGAAAACAAAAATAAAGACCTAAGTTAAAAGAAATTGGATTCTCTACAGGGAAAAGAAGTGTATTGCTTACCAAGTATAAGGAACCTAAAAGAGATGCCAAGGGTACTTACAACCCGAATCTGGGGTAATCAAGTACGTCTTTCTCTTAAAACTGTTCTAAAGATCCTTACTTGAAAATTTCCTTCAATTTCTGAACATTTGAGTCTTATTTAATCAAACAACTATCGATGTTAAAAAGTTTGTAAAACTGTACGTTACCTTGAAATGGGGAACCGTACTCTCATACTTTCAAAACCCTCAACAAATGACGCGTTTCGTACGTTTCTCTCAAATTTCGGGAAAGACGCGAAAAGGCAGTATTGTTGCAAAATGAAACATCAAGCACTGAGATACATATTATACATATTTGTGCAACAAATGGAGAGAAGGTGCCCTCATCAAATATTTCTGAAGACTTCACATGATCAGAAATGTTAGAATGGAATGTGATTATATGGGGGCCATGGTTTCTGGCTGGTCAGTTCTTTTCCTCTTTTGAGATTAGAGGATTATTAGAAGTGGCGGAAAATTTCAATAGGAGAGTGAATAATAATAATAATAAATCCAGCTGCTGACCCTTAGATTTTCTCTTCCTAGGAGCGTCTTACAGCTCACTGTCCGGTGATGGACAGTGTTGTTTGTAACGAGAGAGCACTGTCCGGAGGCCGGCAGTGCACTGAAAAAAGCTCCGGGCGCCAATAACCTCAGATGTTGACGCGCCTTAAATTATTAAAATAATCAAAATAATAAGGGCTCCACGCTACCTTGTTAAGCAAGTTGGTGATTGGAAACTATAAGCCCCACGTGACATCCCAGCTCGTGTGGTGTTAGAAAAGAGAAAAGAAAATCGATAGTGGGCGCTAATGACCAAGGCTGTCGATGCGCCGAAATAAAAATAAGGGCAGTCTGAGGACTGAGTGCAGTAAACGAGAATTTAAAGAAGATCTAATTTCAAATCTAAAAACATGTGCGCAGTTCCTAAACATTAAGGAATCCAGAGAAGTTGACTACGAGCACTGTGGACATAAAAAAAAACAGGCAAACGGGAGCTGGTTAATAAGATGAGAACATGGACATTTTTTCTTTTCTAGCCGAGGTTAGTAGCGGAATCCCTAAACCGAGATGTACCTAAATTGCGGTGAGGGTTTGCTGTAGCACAATGGAAGGTAGGCTAGTCGTACAAATAAAAAGTTGACAATGAGGTAAAAGAAAAAGTGTGGAATAGCTGTTTGGAGACTACGAGGTAGAACAACTGAGGTGAAGCAAGTAAACGTAATAAGAGAAGTCTTGAGGACAACAACTCGCGGTAGAACAGCCAGAGTTTATTTTCGGACAGATTGTCTGAGATTATGGTATCATCTCGTGGCAAGCCACACCAAATTATTGCATAACCAGCTGTGGCTTCTGTATTAAAAGCTCTCATAATGGTAATTACCACTTTTACGTCCAATGTAATAAAAACAAAAATAATAAGTTCCTTCTATCGATACATTTCGATTATTAGTAGTAACTTTAGCGAAGGAAATTCTTTAAAAATAATAAGATACTTTTTTAAATATTAATTCAAAAAACTCAAATACAATTAAATAATTAATATATTTTAGAAAATTAGATAAAAAGCTATTTATTTTCAGTAAAAAAAAAGGCAAAAAATTCGCCATAATACAGAAATATTAATATTAGTCAACGCCATCCACTTTTGGTGTTCCGAAATCTGAATTCTCTGAAAAAGGCAATACCCCAAGATATGAAACATTTGGCGCATAAACGTGAATCACAATGAAAACGATTTCTCTTAGTATTTTTACCGATTCTGCTCAAAAAAACGAACACACATACATACAGACGATTTCGTAAAAACTATTTTTTTGACTCTGATATCCTCAAAATGGATGTACCGCACAGTATAAATTTATGATTCTTCGATTCTGAAATGGAACTTTAAAGAGAATCACAATTCGCTCTTAATCCAAATGTCTTAGATAGTAGAAGTAAACCACCATGAGTGCTCCATAAAGTTCATTTTTAAAACACACAATCCATTTTCGAACCTAAACAGCAGTTTGACAACACCTAACCAAAAGGGTACGGACAACTATGACGCTGATGATGACCTAATCTAAAATAAGTACTAAGCACACCCAACTAACTAACCCTCTGCAAGACTCTTCTTATACCCATCTGGACTTACGGATCAGAACTATGGGGCTCAACTAAACCCTCCAATATCTCCCGTATCCAATCCTTCCTATTAAAAGTCCTCCGCCTTCTTGGTAATGCTTCCTAATATGTCACTAACCTCGTCCTTCACAAAGACCTAAATATCCCTTTTGTCACCGAATCTATCCATTCACGATTCCTCAATTTCCACAGAAGCCTATCCTGCCATCCCAATTCAACAGCTCAAACTCTTTCCTCATTAACCAAATCCTGATAATCTACCACGACGTCTAAAACGACGTTGGCCTCGTGATCTCCTATCCTCGACCTTTCCAGCAACTAAAATTTCCAAGAGCGTCAGCACTGGGCGATTTCTCTATTCCTGTGTTCCTACGGTTGCGTTATGCATCGGCTATGCCGGGCCGCTTTCGCATCAAGTATTGTAGTCTACTCACTGTACACACTTTTCCTGATGTATATGTATTTTTATACAATTAGCAATAAATAAATATTTAAAAAAAAATACTTAAAATCCACTTTTCGGGGCTCAGAGGGCCAAAACGGATTTTCCTGAAGAATTTACTAGGAAAATTGGCATGATCACTACTAAATTGCAAATTATTGCACTTTTCTTATCCAGTAAGAGTAACCAATAAGTACAATTTCATTTCTATAAAAAGGAAAGTCGATGTAATGCAGGAATAATGGACAACAAATTTTTCAACACTCGACTGCCATAAAACATTTAAAGGGCAGTGGCACTGAAAGTGTAGAAATGTGACAGCTCAACGGAACATTATTTATATGTTTATAATAAAGGCGATAAAATGAAATATTTGCTTTGGCTGGACCGCTCAGCCTAAAAAAAAGGCTCACATTTTAAAATATTTTTATAGGTCAAGGCTACAATAAAAGTAAATATGAGGTACATAAATCACTGTTATATTATTTTTATTTTAAAGTAAGTGAAAGTGTCCCATATTTAGAAATTTAAAGTAAAATTTTCTGGCTCGCAATAAGTACACAAAATAACTTGTGTACAATATTGAAAATGTTTGTCAAGAAAAAGAAGTAAAAGGAAAGCAGTGAGTGAACCAAGTTATAAATATGTCTAGTTGAATAGTTATGTTGTACTTTAGAGCCCTGCCGAAGAAAAGGAAAATATAACCATAAAATAGGGTGAGTAGGATAAGAAGGAAGAAACAGTAAATAGTAAGATCTAGGTCAGAAGGGTGAGTCGTAAAACTGAGGGTACACCCTAATTCATTCCAACATGCAGGCACATACACTTTTACTTTAGTTTGACTGGAACGCTGTTGTGAAAGGGAAAACGCCCAGAAAAGCATACACCAAAAAAGGGGAAACTATATCTTGCCACTACTAAACTGGTTGTAAGTGTATTTGCAAACTGTGTAGTTCTGGATTATAGGCAACAAACCAAGCTGGGTAGTAAATGAAATTGTCACAGAATCAGCAAGGGGTTGAGAGAGATGAGTAAGCGAGTTAAATATGGAGCTGGGCAGGGGGTTGGTGCAGCAATAGACGCGGAATAATATATATCTGGGACCCATTGTTCTCCATCGCAACACAACACTCCAAGTAAAACCAACTATTTCTTTATTCTTCTTTTCTGTCTTTTTCTTTTATCTCTTTTTCTTTCTAATAAACTTGAGTGCCCTTCAGCCCTTAACCGCATCGTCACCAACAAAAAGACCCACTCCGGGTTTATCCACTTCCTTCTACAACCAACTTCTACTATACAGAAGTACAAATTGAATAAAGTAAGAATGGGAAAAAATATAAAGTACCATCATCACAGCACTCCCCAAGCCACGGCCATCCTTGGTCAAAGATCCAGAAGTAAGAAGGAAATAGGAGATGGTTTGGGGGAGTCCATCGTTGGTTCTGCTGAGGGAGCCTCGACACTTCTCCAATATATTTCTATATAGCAATGACATCGTCATCTTTCTCGTAAACTTGTTACCTCATTGTAACTTGATTTAATCTCCCCATACCAATCTAACTTCGTATTCTTTCCGTTCCTACTTATAAAAGCTCAAAAAAAAATATTTTAAAAATACGCAGTTTCTATCGTGCCTCTCAGGGTTTTGTTTCCTCCCCCTCCATCTTTCTTCTAAGGTTACGATTAATTCCCCCATACAGGAAGTAGACTTATTTCCGTTTCAGATATCTTGCAGACCCTCTGGATTATCCAGACTAGATTAAATTCCATGGGGGTTGGCCAGAAAGCCTAAGCCATTGCTATCTAATGAACCCCAACACTAACTCTTCCTATCGTAATATAACATACCGAAGGCTCGCAACTACGGGTGCCCACTGGTTAAATCTAGTTCATCACACTCACATTGTACACATTATCGGCGTCTACATCCTCCACATACTGGACATGTTATCGATTTAATCGGCTTAACAATAATCGCTTGGGCACAAAGGAACTTGGCTTTATCAATACCGTTTTCTCTTATTATGAATTAAGTTATGAATCCCCAACAGAATCAGTTTCTCAGGACCCGATCATGGAGTTGCTCCTAACATATAATATGACTATCTTCAATTTTGGTTAAAGATAATCTTAACTTTTGTTAACGGTAATATTGCACTGATTTTTATTTTTCTTTGGAAATATTCCAAACATTCTAGCAAAATGGAATGCTGGACAATCAAGACCAGATTGGATTCCATGGCGAATTGGTCGCCAGTTTGTCTAGCCAAGGCGACCAAGTGATCAAGGAGTCTGTAGACAGTAAATTACTCCCTCAAATACTTCTCTTTGATTAGTCAAACCAATTTCCTAGTAAAAAATAAAAAGAAATACAAATTTGAGGAAGATAAAAGTTATAGTTAGTTATTGATTGATTCACTTAGGCAAAGAGTTGATTAATAAGAAAAAACTGCTTTACTAGCTAAGGTTTTTCTAGCTTAATTAGCTAAAGATCTATTTGTGTGCTATTAATGAAAGCACTAATTATTCTAAAGAATTTATAAACTCAAATTGAGCAGGAAAACATGATTGACATTTTTTTAGCCAATTTGTATTAATCCAGAGAAATCTGTAATGATTTTAGAGAAGGCAAATTTGAGGGGCTACCGATCTTCGCCAAATCCATTTTTTGAATTGATTCGTCTACAATTTAAGGGTGTTGAAGAAAGGCATATGGGCATATTTCGCCCTCTAATTTTTTCTAAAATTGTAAAGCTTTATCTAAGACGAAAACAATGCGAAAAGTATTCGGTAATTCCTCTGAATGGATCTCAGGTGCTAACAAAAAAAAAAAAATTCAGCTCAAAACAGGGCTTCTACGAAACAGCCATTGCTCCATCGTTTCTGGACTTTAACATACAAAAAAAAAAAAAATAAATGTGACACGGCTATAGTGGATATTCGAAATTAGCACCTGAAAGACCAGAATGAATACTTTAGGTTAAGGTCGTTTGTTTTTCAATGTTCCAACTGTATTCTTTTACAAAATCGTATTGTTCGTCGAATTTGAGACAATATATAATCGTATATAATATTTATATTTTTAATCACATTTACTATTTACAACTGGGTACTAACAACGAAGTCTTTAGTGGCGGGAAGTGTAACTTGTAATCGACTTCAATTTCTCCCACGTTTCTAGTGATATTGGTAAAAAATGCCTTTTCATCTTAAATACAAAAAAAAAAAATTATTTAAAAGAGAGAAGTAAAATGTTCTGAAAACGTCTCACCACGTGTTCTTTATATTCGATGGCTCAAATATTCAAGTTCTATCAAGTATTGCGATTTTCCCGTACTTTAGCCTTAATAGTTGCCAGCAAATGTACGATTAAATCTCTTTAGAAACTCGACCCGGCTCTACTCTTAGATGCCTTAAATAAATATTGATTATTGAAACATTACAAGTTTAAAGTTCACGACTTTTAGATTGTCCAAATGTTGTTCCTTAAACATTAAGCTGAACAAATTTCAGTACTGTTAGTAATTAGATAATTGTATTTGAAAGAATAATTGCATCACCAAGTGGAACTGTCAGGAATTATGGTCCATATTGGTCTCTTTAGGACAAATCTTCGTTCTTCAGCTCGTCGCAAAGAAAACCATCACATACCTCTACAAAAATGTTAAGACCCCATAAGTTTACTTTGCTCCAAACATTCGAGTGATTGTGAAATGATCCAATTAAATAACATTCGTTATGATTTTTCTTCATCATTCTTATCATTATCATGGAAACAATGTAGTCTTTTCATCTACTCAAAATTGTCAGCACAGAAGTATCACCTTCGAAATATTCGTCATCAAATGTAAAGTACAATAAGATAAAGGATAAAGGAAACGGAGCGATGGTCGAAATTAGGCGCTAAGAGCTTTAAAATGCCCAGCTATCAGAAAAACATTCATAACGCTCAATCATGTAATAAAACTTATTTTACAGTAATGAAGAAACAATAAATAAACGAATAAATTATTTATGTTGCAGGAAAAAACGAAGTGTAAGGAACTAACTACGATCGGACTGTAATTTGGATTACAATATCGACATGAACTATCAAGAAATTATTTAATTAAAACATACAATTGAAATAATGGAGAATGGGCGTAGAAGGAAATAGAAAAGTTAAAGAAGTAGTCCTGACATTTCTTTTAACAGTTAGAAACTGAATTAAAGTTACTAAAGTTACCAAGAAACTGGAAGTTTGACTGGCGAAAAGCAGTTACCCTAAATACTAACTAGTTTAATTTGTAGCTCATGTAGACAATTATAGTAAATCTAGGTTTCTAGCTGGTCGTCCGACTCATATGGGAAATGTGAGCCATATTCAGTGAACTCATAAATTACTTAAATGAAAGGGACATAATTACATCCCTGGAGATGTTAATAACACCAATAATGTGATACATGCGTTCAGAATGGATGGATAATGCTACATTCAACAATTCGGAATGAACTTACTACGAACACACACTTCATACAGAATAAAGCGTTACATATTTTTTATGGGTAACTTTTTAATTAAAAAGTCAGTTTACGGATATTCTGATGATGGTTTTAAGAGATTTCGTTTTCACCCACTAAACCAGTGTAATCTACTTTAAATATCTTGGGATAAGGAAGTACTCACAGTGGCTGCGGCACGAAACCAGAAGCGAAATACTTCTGCGCAAAAAAAGATACTTTAAAGCAGAGAAAGTGAACATTAAATAAAAACTGGTCACAAAGAATAAAGCATCACAAATGAGTAATACACTTGGAGCAGGCTTGGTGGTGTAATTATCCGGAGGAATGTGAAGGCTGTTATAGGTTATGTAGCGGGTAACGTCACAACGTTATCAGTGAAAATCCTTTGAAGCAAAAGTTGACTAGAATTTCCAGTTTCTCAAGTTCGCTTTCACTATTAAGAGCTGAATGTTTTAAACGTCCGAATGCAGGATTATTTCTGAGGGATGCTCATAAAGAACATGAAAAAACGGACCAATTGTAAGAGACAAAAGTTAGCTTACCTTTCCCAAAATATACCCTATAAATGGCGTAAATATGTCAAATAAAAGTTATCGAACAACAAGTAAGCAATAAGCAGAAGAGGCAAATCTGGAGGAAATGAGCCGTTTCGGACAAAACTCACAAAAATTTCTTGTCAGGCATTGAAACTAAACTCAAGTTTCTGTGATTGTTTTGCACACATGGAGGCCAATTTATAAGAACCACTTTTGGGACTCAGCGGACCTCAATAGCATCTTTATGGGATAAAATCAAAATTAAAAATGTTAATAGCAGGAAGAGAAAAATCAGTCAAAACCACTTCAAAGGAAACAGGAACCCCATTTGTACAACTTCCAACCATACAAACAACTAAGTTTAAACTAGAATATGTTATTTTTAATAAAAACCTTAATAATGGCCAATATTAAACCGAAGAGGAAAATAACAAGAAATCAGTGCTGACATCTGGATGAAATATGACAGATAACCTGTAATCATATCATTCAACTATTTTTGTACCTGTGCTACAGAATTCTTACCCTAATTAAAACTGAATCACAATCCGCTTTAAAAACCAACCTAACCCATTATTATCTAGAGATTTTAACAAATGTGAAGAAGGTACAGTTTTGACAGTTAAATGTTATTAAACCAAAGTTCTAAACTATAGAGTATTCCAATAAAATATATTTAAAGTTATTTTTAAATGGCAACTCAATCAGCGAGTAGTGTAATTATACCTTGTAAATAAAACTGTAGTATTATTTGGTAGAGAAGATTGTCTATCATTCAATTGTTACTAATTACTGCAAGAGGTACAATCACATTAAACACAACCAAATTCCTTAACTAGCGAAAGGAAATAACCATTTAAGGAAGAGATTAGATCGCCCAAACGCGATTCCTCCAAGATCGCACTTAGTTTTCTATAAAAACCATTATGATTTATTTTATATTGGGATTACTGCATTTTCCGTTGATGGTAAGAAGATTTAAAGAGAGTAAAATTAATTAAATTAAAATACAAACATTGGTTGAAATTGGATTTGTTTAAAAAGGCAAGTTTGGTTTCGTGGTAACGAAGCACAGAACCATCCAAAATAATAGTATTAATAATAATAATAATAATAGTAGTAGTAGTAGAAAGGGAAGGGATTAGCTGTGCGGTTAGCGTATTGGATTCCCATGCGGAGGTCCCAGGTTCGAAACCAGCTGCTGACCCTTAGATTTTCTCTTCCTAGGAGCTTCTTACAGCTCACTGTCCGGTGATGGACAGTGTTGTCTGTACAAGAGAACACTGTCGGCAGTGCACTGAAAAAAGCTCCAGGCGCCAATAACCTTAGATGTTGATGCGCCTTAAATCATTAAAAATAATAATAATAATAGCAATAATAAATAAAAAAATTAAGAAAAATAAAAATATGCTGAAGGCGTTGTCTCCCTAAAAGATTTAGAGTAACCTTAAAAGGCAAAGAACTAGCAGTGTATCGCAATTTGATCTGATTTGCAATGTTTTTTAATTATAAATTTATAAAATAATATAAGTTTTCAAAAATTATTTAAAAATTAAATTAAAGCGTAATTGTAATAAACTTTAATAAAGCAAATTAAGAGTTAAAACTTTTGGAGAGAAAATTTGATCCGACTATTTGCGGAAACTGATACAAAGTCTATTAGGACGAAATGACGGCGCTTGTAAAGTCTGTGAACCAACACAGCCATAGCAATTTGTATTTGACCTTATTTACCCAGCATTCTTTTGCCGGCATGTTGTCCGACCTACAGTTCTGTATGCTCCTTCACTAATGACTGATATATAGAAGTGAGAGGGTAAAACTAGAGTGAGATAGGGTTGATGAGGAAGGTTGGACTTGCATAGAAAGTCTCTCAGGGAGAGTATTTCCATCTGTGTTTCTCCATGCCGAACTCAGTCATATAGACTGAGTCCATTCAGACTAATTTGCTCTAGTTGCTGATACTAGAAGACTATTGTCAAGTAGAGAGGTATTGTTGATGGCTACATAGAGGCGTTCATGAGTCCTGCACTAATGGACAACGGACTCGCAACCCGGAGATATTTAGTTACATTCTACATCTGCACTCAGTACTTACTAGAGAAACATGTGCACTACTTCATAGAGGGGGACAATGCCAGTGCACTGCATCAAAAGCATTTGTAACTTTCCTAACTAAAATCAACCCCAAAAACTCATTAAACTTATAAATCGATAGAATAAACACCAGTTCTACTCGCAGCAAATACGAGTATAAAACGAAAATGTAATTAACGTAAATTTTATACTAAATACTATTTTATGACTAAAGTAAAGTAATGCCCACATTCACAGGCGGGCTTTACGTCCGACTATCAAATTAGGTGCCCTAGTCAATTTTATGACTATGAATTTAAATTAACCCATTAAATATACCATAAAGTTCAGATGGCAAAACAAATAAATCTGCAATAATTATCACCATACCGATCGAATTCGAATCGACTTTGAGAAACATTTATTATTTATTTTTTGTAAAAGAAGTTAACACTTTCTAAAACTTATTAGCTGCCCATTTAAGATCACTTTTTAAATTTTTTTTTTTGCTACGGTCATGAAGGAAATGGATTTTTGCCACGAGGTTGCAAATATGAAAGTATGTACTTCTTTACGACGTGAACTTATTTTAGGCATTGATATCAATTTACAACAAATTTAAAACTAGGTTACAAAGTTGAATTTTATATTTAATTTTTAAATTCGATTCGGCTTATATATTTCTGTTGAATAACACAACATTTGGGTTTTAGATTAGATTAGATTGGACTAGGGCGGCCTCAAAGCCTACGCCACTGCGACCCCTTTGGGTCTATTGTGGCTCCCCTAACTTTAAAGCTCACCCTCCAGACCTGTCCTTTTAATTAGACTCTTAATGCTGGAGAGCGACTCTTGGGTAAAGCTCACAGGCCTTGGTTTTTCCTCCCCGAGAAGTAACATCCTTCTCGGAAGTTTAAAACATTGGGGTTTTAAATAATTTAGTTTAAAAAAAAACCTAAGAAACTTAGTTAATCTTTTACTGGAATGTACAAATTAATAATACAGTTAAATTTAACAATTTTATTAGAAATGATAGATTTCCAAGACAGCAGAAAATAGGTTGATCGGTTAAATTAAAAATATTTTTGGAGACTTACAATATAAATCTTAAAACACATTATTTTTATAGTATTTGATACCTAATAGGTGGCGCAAGCTAAATATTAAATCCCAAATAACTGTTTTAGGAGGCCAAGCTTGTAGATTATTATAATATTTAAGTAGTTCATATGAAAATGTAAATATTATGCGCCCGACGATAACATTTTAAATGGAATGTTAAAAACAGAAATCTCAGAACTTAAACCTTGTGAACTCAGTAAATCTGGCGAAGTTGATAATTTACAGCACTTCCGGATTACTTGTCCTGTTTTTTACCTCATTCAGACAAAAATATATCGCTACACACCTTACTCAAAACACAATGCATTCTTTGCTGGTGATAAATGATATAAATAAATTGAACAGTTTATATATTTCTGATTATCTGTTTAAAATTAAGGAAATTCTTGATCGAATATTGGTGAACTAAAATTTTTGTTACTCGATTATTATTATTATTATTATTATCACTTTCGACTTTTTTTTTTTGCCTTTTTTTTTGGCTTTCGCCATACAGCCAGCATCGTCTAGGTGCTTATCACTAGAATATCACTCACTCTCCATTCTTACTTATAAATACATTCGCTTCACACATTCATCCCTCTACTACGAGGGTCGTTTGAAAAGTCCGTGCAAAGTCAGAGATAGCACCACTGGCGCGTTTCGAGGTTATGTTTAGTTAGTAGCATCTCTTGGAAGAACACACATCAAGTTTCAGCCAGATCGGTCTATTTCTTTGTGTTTGGCATTCGTTTGAATCGAGGAAGTCGAGTGATTTTCAAAAAATGGACGAAAAAGAATTTCGTGTGTTGATTAAACACTACTTTATGAAAGGCAAAACGCCTCAGGAGACTAAAGAGAAGCTTGATAAACATTATGGTGACTCTGCACCTTCGATTAGAACAGTTTATAAGTGGTTTCAAAATTTTCGGAGTGGCTATATAGGCACAAGTGACGCTGAACGTTCTGGACGCCCTGTTGAGGTTACTACTCCAGAAATCATTGATAAAATCCATGATATGGTGATGGATGACAGAAGAGTGAAGGTGCGTGAGATTGCTAGTGCTGTGGGCATCTCGAATGAACGGGTACATAATATTTTGCATCAACATTTGGACATGACAAAGCTATCCGCAAGATGGGTGCCGCGATTGCTCACGCTTGACCAAAAACGAAATCGTGTGAAGTGTTGCAAGGACGGTTTGCAGCTGTTCCAGAAGAATCCGCAGGACTTTAAGCGTCGTTTCGTCACTGTGGATGAAACATGGATACATCACTACACTCCTGAGACCAAAGAACAATCTAAACAATGGGTTACCAAGGGGGAATCTGCGCCAAAAAAGGCGAAGACCGTTCCTTCGGCCGGAAAGATTATGGCGACTGTCTTTTGGGATTCGCAAGGAATAATCCTCATCGACTATCTGGAAAAGGGTAAAACTATTACAGGTGCATATTATTCATCGTTATTGGACCATTTGAAAACCGAGCTGCAAGAAAAACGCCCACGATTGGCCCACAAAAAAGTCCTTTTCCATCATGACAACGCACCAGCTCACACCTCAGCAGTTGTGGTCGCAAAATTAATGGAAATAAGGTTCCAACTCGTTTCACATCCCCCCTATTCTCCAGACTTGGCTCCCTCGGACTACTATTTGTTCCCCAATATGAAGAAATGGCTGGCGGGAAAAAGATTTTATTCAAACGAGGAGGTGATTGCAGAAACGAATGGCTATTTTTCAGACTTGGACAAATCCTATTATTCGGAAGGGATCAACAAACTAGAGCAGCGTTGGACGAAGTGTATAAGCCTAAAAGGAGACTATGTTGAAAAATAAAAAAGGTTTACCCCAAAAAATTAAGTAGTTTTTATTTTTGCACGGACTTTTCAAACGACCCTCGTATATACAACTATTTGCATAAACTACAACTAATGGTTGGATCAGTACTCTATATTCCTGCCATCCTTATAGCTTAACCGAAATGAAAATCACGTAATCCTTCTCTAATCATTTTCTTCCATTCATTCTAATCGCCTATAACTTTTAAATACATTCATATTTCTTTGCTAGTTCTGCTACAGATTTAAGCACATAGATGTTGGTGACTCGATTATTTTGTTAATTATAATGTACCTCTATAATTTATGTGCATGAATATGTTCAACATGATGATTGGCGATGATTTATTTTTTTCTGTTCTTTCTATGAATTATTTTTTCTATTACTTTTTCAATTCTGCACAAAAGGGTTCTTTAATTTTTTGTTTTTAAGTTTAAAACTTTGTCTATTTTGTAAAAACTATGTACTAATTTTAGTCAAACTGTTGCTATAAGACCAAGTCTTTATAAGCTAAATCTACAAGACTCGAACATTCCTAAGTTAAGCACAAATTCTATACTTAAGAAAAAAAATGTCAACAGAATTCTAAGAATTGCAGAAAAAGACATGAAAATGTTTCTCATCAAGTTACATTTTTGGGTGAATTCATGAATGTACATCGGCTAATTAACAGCAAAGTATCGAATGCAAAAAAAAAAAACGCATTTTCATTTTCACTTTCTAACGGTTACTGAAGGGATGATACGTGTGGTGGCGAATTGTACAGTCAGAACTCACATTGTGAAGTGGCGAAATAAATGAAAAGGAAGTGTCCAAACATGTAGACTTGTTCCTTTCTACGATTTTTACTTTTTACCAACTTCTTGAGTATATTGCAGCTCCTTAGGAAAGAGTGTGGCATTCACGAAAAATAAATTCTCCCATGCAGTTGTTTAATTCACTATTCCAGGAATCGCCAGCTTCAATAATGTAGTTTGATACAGAGTAGTTTTTTTGAGCATTATTCCCTTTGCGACCAGATTCTTTTCACATTCTTCTTTTTGGACTAGTACTCTACTTTTTTGAAATTCTCATGCAAGCCCTACCTACAGGTTTCATTCACATGGAAATCTTATTAAACAGCCTTTGTTTCAATAAGATCAAACCAGGTTAAGTATTAGTCACAAACGCACAACCAAATTGTTCAACAATTTAGAAAGTTATTTAATCCACTAAATTTCAAATAAAATATTCAGTTTAATGTTTTCCTGTTTACAGTCGACGCCCATGCCATAAAATTGCTGATATTAAAGTAGCAGTGTATTGAATTTTCAACACATCCGGAGATATTCAGCAATCATCTCTCCTTGTTCACAATCCTGTTTTGTAAAAAAACAAAAATAATTATTACTTTTTATTTTGATACAGTAGCAATTTCAAGATATTATCGTCCAAATAATTGGTCTAAAATCACAGTTCATGGCCGACATCAGTGATATGTATCGCCAGCAGTGTGTGAAGGATACTCGTATTAGAATATTGCAGGATTCTTGATCTCGCAGGATGATACCAGATACTGAGGCCTTTCATTAAATATCCACCTCATTATTATAAAGGAAACAAAATTACATAAAAGAAAAGTTGAGTAGACTTTTTTTTAAAGGTTAAACTAATACTTCGCGATGACTCTTCTCGGAGACACATTATTAACTCCAACTGTGAAGTGAATTGAATAAAAAAAATTAACTTTCTCTTGTAACTGTATGAGGAAATACAGCATCCATTTCAAACTTTTGAAAATGAATTCTTTAAGAGAATAGTTTAATGTCTCGGAGCCTGGTCAAGTGATCTCTCACTCAGATTCTATTAATAAATGCATGTATTTCTAAATGGAGTATTTTGCATGATGTAAAAACAAAAGTTCACGTCCAGAAAAAAAAAGATTTTGACAAAAAAAAAAACACTTACCGGAAGTATTAAATTATTGACTATGATTATGATAATTGTAGCACCTGGGCAACGTGGGAGCTGGACGTGCCCCAAACCCAAAACCCTCTCAGCACTTCTCGTCTCTAAAACTGATTCCCGTTTGCCTAACACATCGTAAGCGAATTCCTAGTAGCCGGGCACATAGGCCAAAGCAATGGTATACCGTTTCTTTGGTCCCTTCATTGAATTAAGAACGGAACGACTTTCCGAGCTTTATATGAAAGACCGAAATTGCGAGAATGTCAAGATTCGCTTGGTGAATGTTGAGATTCACACAGTTGCTTGGTGTAACACCGAATTTTTTGGTTTAAGTTGTTTATTTATTTATTAATTGCCTGAACATATAAAAATACAAAAGGCACGTCAAAATATTTCCAGTCTTTGTAATACAATAATGTAAATAAATTTTTAAATGACTATGATATAACTTTATAAATAAATAAATTGAATATAATTTACAAACTGAAACGACATTGAACTTAACCAGTCGATAATGCTATTAACTTCAGTTCAAAACTGCTAGGTCACCAGTTTACCTCAGTGAATTCTTTTACACTATAAAAACTCGTCTCTAAAACAGATTCCCGTTTGCAAGCGAATTCCTAGTAGCCGGGCAGATAGACCAAAGCAATGGTATACCGTTTCTTTGGTCCCTTCATCGCATTAAGAACGGAACGACTAACTGTTCTCCGAGCTTTATATGAAAGACCGAAATTGGAGAATGTCAAGATTCGCTTGGTGAATGTTGAGATTCACCAAGTGTGTTAAATGTACTCGAATGAAAAATCCAGAGATCTGTCTGTGAATCAATCCATAAAGAAAATCGTTGGAGGATGCGCTTTATTAATAACAGTTTTTAAAAAAATTATCCCAAATTTATTATCATTCCAACTGTCTTACATGCACTGGGATTTTAATAAAAATTCTTATGGAAGCAAATCCGATTTCTTTAACCTTGTCGCAGTTAGGTTAACATTTTCTTTGCTTCATCCATTTATTGACTAAATTCTCGCAAACTTAATCCGCAATATTCACATCAAACGTCGCATATCCATTACACACAACATAACTTTTCCATTATATCTTAGAGAAAAATTACATTTCTAAGTGTTTTGAGGTAACTTTTCGTCTAAAACTCGTGAACTTCAATAAAAAGTTTGCTCAAATCTTTACTGAATACTAAACGTGAAGTATGGGCGGTAGATTAGGCCAAGAAATTAGGCAAAGAATTTTAGCGGCTAATAGGCGCTACTATGGGTTAGAAAAGTACATAGAAAGCAAAGATGTATCGAGAAGGAAATCGAAGGTGTTTAAATCCCTAGGCTGGTCCTTACAAATAATGACGAAACATGAACTGTAACAAAAGCCAGCGGGAAATCCAAGTACTCGAATGAAAAATCCAGAGATCTGTCTGTGAATCAATCCATAAAGGAAATCGTTGGAGGATGCGCTTTATTAATAAATAAAAAATCTGCAGCGGTTGCAAAAATTAAATAAAAGAGTAGCGAAATATATATTTAGAAGAGAACAGATTAATATTCAATGATTGTTAACGGCAAGAATGAGAAACAATATAATTAGTGATTGGGGGCCGCGATCCTGGGCACTGAAGTGGCTGCTGTAGTTACTGCAGCGATTCTCTTCTAGTGCTATTTGAATGAGCATCAATTTGCCGTCTCTAATCTGATGGGATAACTGTATAAACCAAATTCCATATAATAATTCTCTCCCACAAAACTCCATACATACACAAATACAAACATATATGTACATAGATATATTTGAATATGAATTAGAATCTGCGTTAGGCTTTTGGTCTGTATTCCCCCATCTACAACTACTAAATTGTACGTTTTGTTATTTTCATGCAAATTTACATGAGTATAAAATTTAGTTACTGTGATTATTCACTCTGCCTAAGTTATGAGCAATTGAAAATAAATACCAATCTAAACACATTGTGGTCGAGTTTATTTTTATTATGAGGTCGTTTTGTGGTGGGTACAAACTATTCAACAGTAAATTAGCAGCGATAAAGATTTGCATTTTTCTTTTGCAAACTGGAGAAGCTAATTTTAGGTTAGTTATTGATTTTTATTTTAAGACTAGCGAATTGGACAAGATCCCTGCGAAGTTCGTAAAATCGTCAATCAAACGGACATATTTCTCTCATCCCAGGTGAGTTCTACTCGCCTCCTGAAGCGCCAAAGGCCGCGAAACAAACTAAAAGGTCTGGCGACAAATTTTAATGTTTACAGGCAATGTTCCTCTCAAATTTACATATAAATAACAGAACTTTTCTCCTTTTTGTATTATTATAATTCCTAAAATTGTAAATATCAATTCAAATTTTTTAAAAAAGTAAGTAGGAATGAAGTTGAAGTCCATCTTCTTGGTTATTTATTTTAAGTTTCCCTTCCAAAAAAAAATAGGTTTTTAGGTTTTGCCTGACCTGCGCGGGACCCAAGCTTAATGTCACTCCTATCCTTCCATACTAAACTCTTTCTAGAGAATAAATCGTACGGAACCTCTCCAGAAGCTCTCCTGCTTGCCTGTAATATCATAGATTACAATGATTAATGATTCTCAATTCTTTGTTGGCCTCATAGCTGAAAAATATTCAACTTAATAAAAAAATGAGTTTTTTTTAACAAACAACTTCACAGCATTTCTGGTCTTCAGTAATAACGAAAACAATCAACGTGCAATATGCAAATCCCGAGCGCATTCTTTGAGAGAATGTTTATACCAAACTCATTAAGGTTATGGCGAAACAGCGAAAGAAGTAATACACCGTACCCTAACTACCCATCAAGTCCTGGCTAAATTGAAGACATATTATTCGTCACGGGGGGAGGAGCGAAATCGGACACCAAAAGTCATATGCCTCACAAAGCCTCTTTCGGCCACACTGTACCCCAAAGAGAAACAATCATAGCAACAGAACGAGTCAAGAATGGCATCCAGTACTAGGATTCGATGGCTGACTGAACAAATCGAGCACCAGCATTAAGGCTAAAAAGCCTAAGTTCCTCCACTCCTCAAACCGGTCACACTAAACAGTTCGTCATAAGATGGATGGGCATTTCCTTCTCCGATTTACAAACCGTAAAGAAAGAAATGGAAATGAGCCTCATTTTTTAGATATGTCTCCTTTAAATCCAGAATGTCCATTGATAGAACCAACCTAAGAGGGGTTCATGGACGATCCCAAAGCATTCCACTAAAGTTTCTGCACTTGCTCCGAATCAAAATTTTGTCTGTCTACAAAGGATGAATGCGGCGATGCTGTTTGCACCAGGAAAACATTCAGGAATCACTGTCCTTCCGATAAGCTCAGTAAATAAGTAAAACATAAAACCAAAAAGATAATTTTATCATTAGAAACGTCAATTGCTTCATAATTGGGGAATATTGCTACATTTCTTCGCCAATAAAATGGAATAAGTTTTAAGCATGAACTTTAATGATGGGTTATTTAGAAAGATAACTGTACAGTGCTTAACAGTCAATAGACTTTAAATTAAAAGTAATATTAGAAAATGTGGATTGATATTAGAATGTGAAACGGATGTAAATGTTAACGAGCTGTAATAACATTGACTGGGTGGTCGCAATGGGTACTGAAGAAACAGTAACATAGCCAACCACATTGCAAAACAGCGGCTAACTGTTCTAAAATACAAAACGACGCACTCAACAAAAAAAAAGAAGACAAATAAAACTCCTTTTCTGTCTAATGGTTCAAGACCAACTTTATACTCCTCTTTGTCTACTAATAGATACTTCTTCCATTCTTCTAACAATAATTCCTTAAAAAGGGATTCAGTATTTAGAATTGTTAAACTTTTATGTTAGAGATAACCAGAATGCAAACACAGTATTTGAATGCAAACAACACAAGCTAGTCAATAAAAACTTCTTCTAAGGATGTCCGAATCAAATATAAATTTAGTTACGTTCAAAAGGAAATCTCCTAAACGGAATACCTCGGCAATATCTGTAACTGGTGTGAACACCATGATTCACTCTCACTGTAATTATCCAGCATCTAACTTTTTTTAAACTACTAATTAAAATACAAACTCATGCTCCATAATATTTGAGAAAACGCAAATCAAACAACATTTCCTCTAAAGGGTTATTAGTTTTGTAATGTACCGTCCCATCTCTTATGCATTAATAAGGCTGGAAACATAGTGGAGCGGCGGGCAAAGCGGCGATGATAGCTGCTTCAGATCAAAGAGAGCGACGAGCAGCGAGCAAAGATTCGCATGACCATAGTGACGAGCTTAGTCGCGTTCTCCTTTTGACAAAACAAGATGGAGGAACTATTTTTATATGAAAATTCTTCGTTAAAACTTTGGTATTTGCAGCAGCTTAGTAGTAGGAGCTGCAGTGTACATGACATAAATAAGTTTAGAAATGAACTTGGTGAATTTCATCACTTGTACCAACAACTTCGGGAGCATCCTGGCAACTTTCATGCGTATTTTCGAATGTCTATATCAACATTTGATTACATACTAGCCCAGTGTAACCCCATAATCAAAATCAAATTTTATTGTTTTTGAGTAATACAACTCATAACATGAGTTAGGCACAATATAGAAAAATTAACCATGTAGGTTATTTACTAAATACAAATCTGTATAACCCCATTAATCCTAGCAGTTACTTTAAGGTTAGAAAAGAATAAATAAAAACAAAATAGAAATATATGCAGATAAAAAGAAATTAGTCAATTAAAAAAACACAATAATTTTATTAAATCACTTTATTATTACTAATAATTATTAAATCAGTCGTAAATTAATGTTATTCAGCTGAAAACCTGGAGTAGTACGACGCTATTGAAGAAGGATTGGAGAATTCGTTCTGATCAGAAGTAGTAGGACTGAAAATGTAATTTAATTTTGCCTAGTACTTAGATGAAAGTTAGCATTAAGGGATTGAGAACCAAATTAAATGTAGCAAAAATTACCTGAATTCTCCATTAACTACTAATTGTTAATTAATTTTAACGATTAATTATTAATTGTTAAAAACAAATGTAGCTTCGCAAATATTATGGTCCCACAGAGGTTTCTTTAAACAAACTAAACCAATAAATGTATCAATATCCATAACCTTTAAAAAATAACCTTTACAAATTGAGCGCGATAAAAGCGAAGAAATCAAACATGTCATAACGCTTTGCTCCACTCTCTACAGACAGCGTTGCTCTATCTTCGCTTTGCTCGCCACTATACGCGGTCCCATATGTTTACTTTGATTTCGCCGCTTTGCTCTTCGCTATCATCGCCGCTTTGCTCGCCGCTCCACTATGTTTCCAGCCTAAGGAGGATCAAATGCGTTGTTGAAGATGCTAGTTCTAAAGAGAATTCTTTAAGAGGAAGTATTTTACTTAACAGGTCAAGATTACATTCAATTTTTTGTACGGTTTAACAAATTTTATAATTTTTTTATAAATATACAGGGTGAAGCAGTAAGTTTTGTCCATAGGCCTACTGTGTGTAGTACATCTAAAATGGAGTTCAATGACGTATTGGACAACTTCATATTTTCCCCTGTTCTTGAGTGACGTCACTTAATTTTTTTTTTTTTTTTTAACTACTTTTTTGCAATACAAATGTTATTACTCAGAAAGTTTTAGTCCGAATTCGATTCTGATGACACGGTTAGAAAGACAGATAAATTTTCTAAAAATTTGTAACCTTTTACTTCCTTATTTTAAGACAATCTACTTTAAAAATTGACTACTGGTCCATCTAAAAGAGTTTTCAATGAATTAAACAACTTGATAAACTAACACTGTTGTGTGCATGTGAACACGTTTTCTTGCTAAACAAACGTAATTTCTCGTACGAAGATAAAAGGAATCCTGGAAAATGATATATCGTTTGAAAGCCCATTAGACAAGGAAACTTTTATAAAAAGTGCCAGCACCTAGATCTGATAATGATCATGTAAGGGCCTAATGAGTTTTCTTAAAAACTTCGATTACTTTTATTTTTCCAGCATCCGGAGGAAGATTGAGGTTGTTTGGAGAATAACTTATGCTTCAAAATGACATCGATTTTTTGGAAATTTATCTGTCTTTCTAACCGTGTCATCAGAATCGAATTCGGAATAGAACTTTCTGAGTAATAACATTTTTATTGGAAAAAAGTAATGATTTTAGAAAAAAAAATTAAGTGACGTCACTCAAGAACAGTGGAAAATATGAAGTTGTCCAATACGTCATTGAACTCCACTTTAGATGTACTACACACAGTAGGCCTATGGACATTACTTACTGGTTCACCCTGTATAATAATACAATTCAAATGATGGGGAATATTAATAAAATTAGTAAGTTAAATGGTTGAGAATGGCAGCTAGAGAAAGTGGTATGAGTGTACAAGTTTGTTCAAGTTCATCAGATAGAATCAGAACAACGATAAACATCAAAAGCAAAGGACCAAATGTTTTTAATTATCAAAAACCTCAACGTTAATCATAGGTTGAAGTTAGAAAGAAGTAGAGAAAGGAAAGAAACGGCGGAAGGCAGTCCGTACACTAACAATGAGAAAAAAGCTCAAGTTGGTCAGGATGTTGATTTTACGAGACAAGAAAGGAGTAGATCCTTCCCTACCATTACCTGTAATCTTGCCAGTTGCCAGCAGAGAGTTGCGCTATAAATCAACATAACGGGAACTAATGCCAATATCAAATTCTTAGATAAATCACTAAACAAAATTACCCGATGATTACCACAAATCCAAGGAAACTATTCCACTTGGCAGCCATTGTTCTTTGTTTTCAACTTTTATGGAAAATCTATAATATTTTGCAAAAAAATAAATAAATAAAACCAAACATTCTTTAAAATAAAGGACATAACTAGGTATCCTTGTTTATAAGTGCAATTTTTAGCAACAAAGTAGATAAAGTGGATTTAGAGAAAAACGATACAAAAAAATTTAAAAAAATAAATAAATAAATGAGGAGAAAACGGAGTTTTCAGAAATTGTTGATGTTGTTATTTTTTTATTTTATTTTTTGGAAATAACGCAGCGACTAAATGTACTGATTTTAACGAATAAACAGTTCTTCGATTAGGAATTTCATGTAGATGCGCTTTTTGGGAGTCTCCACGCTGTATATCCAATGGGAGAGGAGTTAGCCCCATGTATGTAAGGCTTCCTATAAAACTGTTATTAATAATAACTCTAAGGGAAGAGATGCGGTTAGCGTATTGGATTCTCACGTGGAGGTCCCGGGTACGAGTATCCAGCTGCTGACCCTTAGATTTTCTCTTTCTAAGAACTTCTTACAGCTCACTGTCCGGTGATGGACAGTGTTGTCTGTAACGAAAGAACACTGTCCAGCAGTACACTGAAAAAAGCTGTGGGCGCCAATAACCTCAGATGTTGGCGCGCCTTAAATCATAAAGAAAAAAAAATAAGACAAAAATAACTCTAAAAATCTAAATCTGATATTGATAAAATTCGGATAATGTGAAGGGGTTAGAGCCTTCCTGCTCTGACACCTACTAAGAGCAATCGTGCCGTATTTGTAGTTTAATTTCTTTCACATCTCTTATGGTTCTTATGCAATCGCCGCTTAATTTCACTTGGTCTTTTCCCGGAGAAGTACGGTATTCGCAGTTTAATTTTTCTTATCTCTCTTAAGAGAAGGTGCTGTATTTATAGTTTAATTTCTCATATATCCCTTAAGATTTTGTGTACAATATCAATAAGTTTACAAAAAGTTATCCACATTGATGAGAATTTTCCTTCCTGGTAATAGTGCGGTAAAGAACTATTTTCTGCCAAACTATACAAAAAAAAAAAAAAAAAAAATGCTTACGTACTTCAAAACTGCAAGGAGCAAACTTTCTTATCACGGTTCGTACTTAATAAAAGAGAACTTTACCATCTAGAAGATATTTCGTGAAGATGGGCGACAGAGCCGTCTGCTACAAAGGTGCTTAAATATTTATTCTACCCACAGTATAAATCACAATGGCAATTCTTAACTGTTGACCTAAAACTGTGGCGCCTGTACTTGTCCTTATGCCCACATGTTACAAATTAGGCACATCACCACATCTTGCAGTGGATACCCTCTTTTCATGTGCACCAGGTATATTGTTAGAAAGTAAAAATGCACTCAAAGTTCCACATATTATATCTACTTATTTTGAAAACCTAATCTAATGGTTGGTTATTAATATATTAGTTTATTTTATCAAAAATAAAGTTCCATTTTTTGTGAATGAACACTAAAAAGGAAGTAATAATCGATAAATTAAAATCGATAAGAAATTGAATTTTAATTACTTATCACACAATTATACTAGCACAAGCATAAAACGAATATTACTAAATAGTAGCTACAATACTATGCGAAATGCTTGTAAGCATCTTTAATGATTTGGTATTTAACAGATATCGTTTAAAAAAACAAAAGGGCAGTCAATGTTGGTGAAATGTGAGAAAATAGATGCACAAATATTGCAATAGATGCACAAATATTGCAATAGATGCACAAATATTGCAATAGATGCACAAATATTGCAATAGATGCACAAATATTGCAATAGATGCACAAATATTGCAATAGATGCACAAATATTGCAATAGATGCACAAATATTGCAATAGATGCACAAATATTGCAATAGATGCACAAATATTGCAATAGATGCACAAATATTGCAATAGATGCACAAATATTGCAATAGATGCACAAATATTGCAATAGATGCACAAATATTGCAATAGATGCACAAATATTGCAATAGAAATGCAATAAAACAGTAGGGAAACAGTTTTATGAAAATTAGAAAGTATCGAAACAGTTTTTCTTATTTAACTCGTCGAATAACGCTATGTTTTAAGATTTAAACTGTAATCGCGTTTATTAAATATAAATATAAAAACTGAAGTGCATATAAATTTGACATTTTATTCTGTAAGAGCTGGTTAAGTGTTGAGCTGTGCCACTTTTGATGTAACAATCCAATCTTTTTTACCTAGATTTTAAGAAAGTGTATAAAATTACGCTAAAAATAAGTGCAATGCTTCCGTTGCTAGCGTAATATTTTTAAAAATCTCTTCCATAATTTGGATTACATATTTTATTTACCAATAGTTCTTCACAAAGTCCTTCACATTTTGAAATTATTAAAACCGAGAACCCAATTATCCAATATGATTGATCTCTAGTGAAAGTTTGCTGTTTTTTTCCAATTTACACAATTTTTTTATACGAGTATATTATATATAAATAAATCTCCAATCTTAGTTGCTAAAAAAAGTGACCGACCTTCATCTTTTTCAACTCCACACAAATTGATCACTTAAATGAGCGAGAAAATGATGAAATTTTTTTTTAAAAAAAAAAACCTCATTTTAGTTACACAAAAATTAAGATAAGCGATTTATTAATTAATTGGAGCACAAAATGATGAATAATGTACCTAAAAATAGTTTTACATAGATTTGATGTAGTTGTTAATCTTAATCGGTTTGATTAATGTGTACTTTCCGTTAAAATCAGTAAACCGGAAATTACATAGCGCGAAACCGAAAAAGTCAGAGAAGCCACTGAGAAGGCATTCTCTTCACCAGACTCGGCTGATAATCTGCTTTAGAAATTTTTAATGGCTCAAAGAGGAAATGCCAAATTGTGTTAACAGACTCGCTCAATAGCCTTTAAATTAGCGTTCTGAAAGGCTGTATCTTTCTCCAGAACAAGCGATGTTCGTGTTCTCCTCACATTATTAGACAACTACAAAAGGGACTTAAATGCAATTCAAAAGGCATGTTGATCCGAGAGTGGGCTATGTGAAATAGAATTCCTCACTACATCTAGCTTTGTCATAGCGGATAGGGCTAAACAATATAACGTATCAAGTTTTAGTCCTACCAAGTCAAGGCATCAAGACCTACCAACCAATCAACGCCCGTATGTGCACTCCGAACCAAAGCAGGCATCTACGACAATAATAATATGTTTAGGTGTTTGCCACAACGGAGACGTAATGCGATGCGAAGAAGGATGCTTTCTATGATTCTTTAGAGAGCGCGGATGATGTTAGGCTCCTGGTGTGACATGAGAACCTAATTCTCAACTACTGACGTCTCACACAACAAAAATTATGCCCAGTGTGTGAGACTTCTCATAAATATTGATGAAATTAAGTAACTTTGGCTAAATAACTATTAAACGAGTACCAACATTTAATTTAGACTTATATTTATTCGTTTAATTTTAAAAAAATAATAATAAAAAGATAGCAAAGTTTGATAAATATTTAGAAATAATAATTAATAAAAACATCTTTCAAATTGATGCACAAGCTGGGAGAAAGGCAGAATTTCCAACAGCATCAATATTTATAAATATGTAGTACTTACATAGTTATGGAAAGGAGGGAATGTCGAAGTCTTACCTGGAAAAAAAGAAAGCAACTTCATTAGTTGACAAAATGACTCGAAAATTACAAAAACATTTACAATTTTTAAAAATCTCGTGCGGAGACTCACATGACTTTCACTGACAGCAGTTTACGTAATCAAATTTCCTAGAAACTTACAATTATTAGCAAAAGGGAGTTCACTTTAATATTGAAAAATGACAGCTTTTAAAGGTACCATTTTCGAAGTTGTTAAAAACTACAAAAATCCATTTAGTTAAATTATTTAACTTAAATGCCATTCCGAGCAGCCATTTTTTTTTTCGTTTGTGTATCACATTTGATCCTTGTCATTACTTAAAATGTAGACCTCTACATTCCTCAGAAATTAATATTATTTTCCTGTTTTAAATAAAAGATGCAGAAGTAAATTTTTAAAAAATAAAGCGTTAAGAGAATTTTAAAATGGATTTTTTTTTTTTAATTTTCTATTTCAGATATACCTACTCGTAATTTGAGATTTTTCACTTTACGGGGAAGGGAATGAAAAGGCGCAATTTTTGATTTCACTTTGGATGTTACTGTGTTTTCCTTTTTTTTATGACTCTGAAACGCCAGCAAAATTTCTTGGGATTAATTTCCTTCCATTTTTACTGAATATTTAATCCATTTTTCTGAGAAACTTTCGGTTTTTCTATTTTCAACTATTTTGATGTACTTTTTTTTTTCCTTTTTAGTTTCAATTTGAAGACCCTTACTAATTAGCACTTCAGAAATGCAATATATACGGTACTGCTAATTTTAAATTCTATCTTCGTCCAAGTAAGATCCATGTGGCACTGAAAGAGAATTATTTCCGCAACTTCCAGTGTAAGAGTTAAACATTCCTCCCGTTTAAAGAGATTACATTTCGAAAACATCCTTAGAAATAAGAACAGCTAAATTAAATGAAAAATTATGGTAATAAATAAGAATTTTTTAACATTATATTATACGACAAAGCGCAGCACATTAAACTTAATAGATGTGCATACCTGAATCAAGTTCAGTATGAATTGAAAAATTATCAATACACAGAATGACAATTCTCACATCTATCTGACAGTGGTGTGTAATTGTGATCTGATCAGTAAGAGGCAATATATAGATTATGGTTTGTCAATGGCGATAGCCTGGGGCCATGGGGAGGAAGCAGGTCCTAGTGCTGCCATCCTGCGAGAGACTAGATTCGGGGTATTCGGCCTGCTACAGCCAGCCAATGTTGACTTGGTCTGTCCCATTGTTGATCTAAGGGCAACTTCAAATCTTCCATCTTCATCACTCATTCTACTGACAATTAATCACCGGCTATCGAATTGCTCACCCCTACAGCATGTCTGTTACCAATACAATGCTCACCACTCTGGGCACATACTTTTTTTCATTTTTAAATTAACTTTCTTTTTTTATTTATTGAGTTTTTCTTTTTTTCTGGATAACGATTTGTTTTGGGTGACAAAGCACGTGACAATTGATTTCAATGTTTCTGCCTCTTTCATGCTAAAAAATATTGGTTAAAGGGTGTAATCTTGCCATAGTTATTTATATTTTTACTTTCTCTTTACCAAGGGCCTCCTGCGAACGGCTTCTAAGCACTGGCTTTGGAGGGAGCACGACAAATTCTAGAAGGCTATTCCAGGAGTTAAATATGGAAAAAGACTTACGCCTGATCTGAGTAAAATTAGAACTAAGGAGACCCAGAAGTTAGGTTGAAAGGAGATTATGCTGGTAACTTGCCTCCTTACTGTCACGGTAGGTTCAGAAAACACAGGATACGGTCACACAGGAACCTTTGCTTCTTGGAATATGAAAAGACGGCTTTCCACAAAAGACTGTGTAGATATTGTGACGTAGTGATATGAGATATTTGGCTCTCTGGTGCTACAGGAGAACATATTCTAACCAAGAATGGCCAAATCCTAAACGTTATAAGGAGGGAAACTTTTTATTTAAATAAGGACTACAGGGGGACCTGGCTGCAAGTTAGCAATCAAAACCCCTCAATTAGAAGTACTAATTTACCGCGTGATTTATTACTTTCTTTAAGATTATAGTTCTTTCATGATGCAAGAACCCGCGTGGGGTCAAGGCCACCCGTAATAAAGTTTTCTCGACAATTCTGTCTGTAGCTGCCGTCCTCCGGCCTCGAATACTTAGCAGGGTTCACGCGTCTGCCTGCACAACAACCACCCAACGCAATTTCGGGCGCCTCGCCGAGTGGATGATCACCTCTAAGAACTTCCTTTATACGGAATTATCGCTCATTCTAACCAGATGCCCTGCAGATCTAAGTCCGCCAATCTTTCTAAATTGGACGATATCTCCGTACAAATCCATCATCTCCGCATTAATCCTTATAAACCAGGCGAATTAGACTGCTCAGAAAATCCACCTTAATATTCTTCTTGGACTTCTATTTAACAACGTCCAGCATTCAGATCCGTACGTAAGCACAAGCACAGGCCTGATAAACGTTTTGTACAAACGCAGTTTAGTAGTGCGGGATAAAACGCGACTTTTTATTTGCCTAACCAGTCCGAAGAAACAATTATTCTTACAATGGTAATTATTCTTCGTTGAATTTTTGCATTTATATCATTATCGCTTGTAATGTTCCATGATAGACAAAGCTATCTTATTCGTATTTCCTGGATAGTAGTCATGCCAACCCTGATGGAGTCAAGTTGATTAAGGAGCAATTGAAAAGCTCCAGATCGATAAAGTCGAAAATCCCTTTAGACTCGCGTTATGTCGTTTTATGGGCTAATAGCCCCGCGTTAAACCCTCAACCTGGAGGACCAGGCCATTTGATTCTCCTAGGTAGATAGCCTCCACCTTGGCCGTGAGATCTGCTTTCCCAGGATGCAGTTTAACGTCTTGCCCAGGACGGGCTTATTATAGTAGAACTTGGTAAAAGTTTCAACTATCAAGGCGAGGCCCGCAAAACTTGTATGTATTGTGGTAATGGGTTCGATGCCCGGTCTAAGCCTTGGATTTTTTGAATGCTTAATAAGAGGAATGTGCAGTAAAGTACATGTCCCTAGTCGCTTCTGTCCAAGGCAACTTAATTGGTAGTTGGACATAAAGTCCACCTGGAAAAATAGGTATTACTTTGTAGTAGAACTTTTAATTGAAACAATTTCTTTTATGGAAAATTCTATTAAGAAAAGTGCCTTGAAATAGGATTTGGCAGCGTTTCATCTAAAGTACATTTTAGTACAATGTACAGCTCTAATTTTACAGTTTTTTTTAACTGAAAAGTTATACACTATGATGGAGAAATGAATGTGTAACTACAATTCCGATCATTTTTAAAGGAAAATACTATTCAGGGCATTTTTCGGCGACACGTGGAGGTTTGTTTTCATCTGTCTTTTTGTTTGCTGTTCACAAATTGTATAAAGTTTGCAAGAAGTAAATTGTCTCAAAAATACGTCAGTTAGAATAACGGCAAATTATAGAAGAAAAGCTTCACATGAGATTTCGATCTACATTCTGTAAAGAGGAGGTTTAACAAATCAGAGTTAAATTGCCTTTAGATTCTGAATCCACACACTACCAGAACTACAAGTTCTTATAATTTATTGTTATTTTCCTAATTCTGGTCGCTTCAAAATGTGTGTTTCAGAATAAAACTCTGGCAGAAAAAGGTACTAAAAACACAACGAATAAATTTAATAATTAATTATAGAAAGAGTGAAAATAAACCGGCCGGATGTTAGATTTGAAAAGAGAAGTCAAGAAAATGAGAGAAACAATCAAGAAAAAAAGGGGTTTGACAGTCACGGCCCCTAAGAAAAACTTTATTGTCCGGTTCATCTCCTAATGACCATCTTCTTCTCTAGAAGCCCAGTCTGTATCCAGGCTGTATGTGGGAGTGAAGGAGGTTGGTAAAGAAGAACTAAGCTAGTGATAAAAGCTTGCTGTGCTTGTTCTAGATATAGAAATAGCTCCCTCAAGTCCAACACCCAGAGCAAAGACAAATTCTTTTTACAAAATGTTAGAAAGAAACTGTCCAACAGCAAGATAAATGCTGCAATAAGAATCTTTTGCCAGTAGGATGTGTCACGTTTGAAAGAAAGTATGCCGCAACGATCACTCTTTCTAGTTAGAAAAATGATGAAATAGTAAAGGGACAAAAGAGAAAATTATATAGAGAAGACAGAAGGGATTTTTATATCTACCTTTCTCACATCAGAAAACTGCTCCACTAACAAACTGTTCTTCATTCCTTCTTAGAACGTTTACTTGATTAAGAGCCTATTACTTTTCAATAAATGAACAAAACATAGTGAAACAATATTCCATCTTTTCGAATATCTACTTCTTTATTTAAAAATTTACGATATCTGCTGGTAGGAAGCAAACAGATGAATATGCAATCTGTCTTGCTAATGACATGTTAATGATCATCTACCATGCTAAGCTCTTGCCATATTTATAATGCAAACCTCTTTAGTTATGCACAAGATACGTCTAAGAAGCGCATTACCGCAACTGTTATTTTACTGAGAACCCAACTAGAGGGCGACCAACTCCCCCTGAACATCATAGAGGAGCGCAGAGCAGAGATGGAAGGTCGATTTGCAATGGATCCTGTATATTATTCGGTTCCTTGACGAACGCCATATTGCTTCTTCCAGTAATATGTTAGTCGGTAATTCAATTCAATATCAATTACTTTACTTTCTGAACATTTATAATAACAATATTAATTGTAGAAAACAATTAGTTGAACGCAACACGAATACTAAAAACAGTCAATAGACTTTTAAACTTCATAAACAAAGTTTATCAGAATATTTTGGAAAATAACAAATAATGTAGATCAAATGAGCTTTTGTAAATAAGTAATGTGATTTAAATCCAAACATTGGATTCAAAAATAAATGATATTAAAAAGACCCCCACTCTCTTTAGGACTATTTGGGAACTAATTGTGCCCCTCCCCTCACAAAGAGCTCTAGGAACGCCGAAAGGTCAGATGGGGCCAAAGTCTCGATTTAGATACACATACTGACGCACACACTCACTAATTTGTTTCGTGGAGGATCAATTTACAGAAACAAACAAGTGTCGGCCAAAAGGGATTCGAGACGGTGATATATTAGAAAAGAACCTGAAAAGGAACGCACCAAACCATCTTCTTCTCTTTTTTACTCGCACTGTGAGCCGTTGGTGGGGGTTTAGGGACGGCCAGCTTGGTTCGGAGAACGTTGGCGTGAAAATAATGTTTGGCCAAATGCTTCGGGCATTTACTACAGCTATACATTATTTCCGGGCGTGCCATAAACAAGCGTATTATTTACTAGTGACGGCAACAATTACGCCGATCTATAGATCCACACATGTTATATACCTCCATAGTTTACAAGATTAAAATAATACATTTTTAACAACTATTCGTTTTCTCACATTAACACTCCAAGAATAAAGTAGCTGTGGCAAAATGTTCCTCATGTGTCAAGATCTCGATGTTTCGGTTTAATTATTCAGTCAACTGTTTTACTTCTAAACGGATATGAGACAACAGGTTTCTTGTTAAAAATTTGAAGGGTGTAATCAAAGTAGCACTGATTTCATATATAGGGTAAGGTTGCTCAAAAAACCCTTAAAAACGTTCTCAGAAATCAGAGAAAATATTATGCCTATATATACATGCTTATGGGTATCAATGGAAACTTGAGTAAACCCTGCTTTTTATTTATTGCACAAAAATAGTCAGCGCACTTTTTCCTTAAAATTCTAAAATTAAATAAACTGCAATCGGTTCGACTAAGGAAACCAATACCTTAAGTCGCGCCATCTACTGCTTAAGTCATACCTCAAGCTTAAATTAAATGAATATTGGTTTATTTCCAAATAAATATATTTGGACGTCCCGAAGCCAGCAAATTTCAATTTGCCTTTATTTCTCTCGAAGTGATAAGTAGGAGATTGAATCTGAGACAATTTCAACAGTAAGTATCGACAGCGAGTGTTTCAATTCCTGTATTTGTCACGACTTGTGTAGGTGTTGTCCAAGAGGTCGATGGAAGTGAGTCGGCTGAAGGATTTTCAGTTTCAGTATTCTCTTCTGGAGCTGGTTTAGACAATGAGTCCTCATCATTTATCATTGAAGCAGAGAAGTCTTCATTCCGTAAGACTTGACCATGACTACAAACCCATAGATTTTGAGTACTCCGAAACGGTACTTTGTTTAATTGTTTCGCCAGGAATTATTCTTACTAAATTGATGAGGCTACGTTACAATAACTCTTAAGTGATTTAAAAAAAAAAAGAACGTTTTAATGGTTGAAGACGGCGTGTTCATCTACCTAGCCCCATAATTGTAAAAAATATAATTCTACAAATACATCAGAAAACTTAACTTTAAACTCGTTGCGGCCGGGTCTTAGTACGACTTATGAAGCGTCAAAGCACCATGCCCCAAAACTATTTTGAGAAAATCTTTCACAAAACTGCAAGAGGCAAAGAAATCACTAATAGATATATAACTTATAATAAAAGAGCAAAATGCACTTATCTAGTGTTAACTTGCCTTAGGAGCTTCCATACATCAGAACAAAATTAGAATCAAATGGCTATAAATGAATTTGTTTCCAAAAACAGTTTTAATTCATCGAAACGCAGATACCACTGCCTACGCGCATAAGCACAACCGAGCAGTACGAGGGGGTACCCAAAAAAAACCGGAATTGTTTTTTAAAAGCTATTTATTTACAAATTTTTTACAGAACAACCTTATTCCCTTCAAAATACTCTCCATTACAACTAATACATTTGTCCCACCGGTGCTTCCACTGTTCGAAACATTTTTTGTAGTCATCTTTAGAAATGGCTGACAGCTCCTTCTTCGTTTTTTTCTTGACCTCTTCAATGTTGTCAAATCGGTGACCTTTCATGCCCTTTTTCATGCGTGGAAATAAGAAAAAGTCGCACGGAGCCAGGTCAGGCGAGTAAGGTGCGTGGGGCAGCGGAACCATGCCATTTTTAGCCAAAAACTGTGTAACAGAGATGGCTGTGTGTGCTGGTGCATTGTCGTGGTGGAAGAACTAGTCTCCTGTTTGCCACAAATCGGGTCTTTTTTGGCGAACACTATTGCGCAATCTTTTCAAAACGTCCAAATACAAGGTTTGATTGACGGTCTGACCTGGGGGGACAAACTCTGAATGGACTACGCCTTTGGCATCAAAAAAGCAAATCAGCATTGTTTTGATGTTTGACTTGACTTGACGACATTTTTTTGGTGAAGATGTCGTCTTCCATTGGCTCGACTGTTGCTTTGTTTCTGGGTCATAACCATAGCACCATGACTCATCGCCAGTAATGACCTTTGACAGAAAGTCTGGATCAGTTTCAAGCTGTTGTTTCAAAGCACGACATGTTTCAACTCGATGTTCTTTTTGATTGTCAATCAGAACTCGAGGAAAAAACTTGGCAGCAACCCTTTTCATCCCCAAATCTTCCGTTAAAATTCGCTGAACCGAGCTCCAAGATAACCCACTACTCTCTGACAGTTGATCAATTGTCTGTCGACGGTCTGTGAACACCAGCTCTCGAATTTTTTCAACATTTTCGTCGATTCGGGCAGTTGATGGACGTCCAGAACGAGGTTTGTCATCAATCGACATGTCGCCATTTTTAAACCGAGTAAACCACTCGTATACTTGAGTTTTTCCCATAGCGTCATCTTTGTAAGCTGTTTTCAACATTAAAACACTTTCAGCAGCATTTTTGCCGAGTAGAAAACAAAATTTCAGAGCTGCACGTTGTTCACTTAAACTTGCCATCATAAAAAACGAAAAAAGAACAAAACAGCGCTGGTAAAAACAATCACTGCAGATGAACAGAACAAGCCAGGCAGACAACACAGGCAGGACTGAACTGGCAAGGAATTGCGCTATACACGTCTAGCGGCAGAAATGCGTACTACATAAGCTCCATGCGCGGCAACGCAATTCCGGTTATTTTTGGGTACCCCCTCGTATAACTGTATGCTGTTGCAATTTGTAAGGTGGGAAAAGTACTTTTGGAATCATTGAGGTACAATTTAAGCACCGGTAAGACTTAGGCTACTTTCCCCTACAGGTTTAAGAATTAGGCTACAGAAGCCTAACGGTATACTATATATTAATATTGTTAATTAATTAATTAACACTGTTACTGAATATTAATATTGTTTCAACCCTACATTAGTTACAAGCTGTAAAATACATATGCTTCCATGTAAAGTGTTATTATTTACAACTCCGCCGTAGCCGGTGCTAAGCCCGGTTGAGAAAGGAGGGTCTGGAGTAATCTGAATGTCCTTTCAGATCGTCTCCGGGAGTCAGAATTACATTTAATCATTTCTCTGATTCTGAAGCTTTGACAGCGCAAAAATACTGTCAGGAAGTCTACCATGAGGATTGCCATTAAAAAGGAGAGAAAAAGGAATTATTTATTATTACTGTTATTGTTATTATTTGAATGTTGGCGCTTCAACGCCAGTCTCCTAACAGACTACCAACTTCAGATATGATTAGTATTTCTTTGTATTTCAAATGTCTCACGGTAAAGGCATATTAAAACTGTCCGGTCGGACAGTTGTATAAGGGTTGATCGTCAAAAACTGCATGAAAAAGCGTACCGTTGAAAAAAACCCAACTTTGACAATTTTTTTCTCTTCTTCTATAAAAGATAAAATTCCCAAATTTTCTTTATAATATAGGGCAAATCCTCCTTTATACCTGTAACTTTTTTGCAACAACATAGATTAAATAGATTTCGAGAAATACGTTGCCAAAAATGAGCAAAAACGGCGTTTTCAGAAAATGTTCTTGTTGTTCTTCTTCTTCTTCTTGTTACCATTTTTGTAAACAACGTAGCGCCTAAACGCGCGAACCTATTTCCTATAAAAACCAAATTTCCTATAAAATTCAAGCAATTTACACTATTTTAGTCTGTGGAACAGCAAAAATAATTCTACCAAAAGGTACCAGAGTTCGCTTATCATCAGGGTATCTTGAGTGTTCGCAGAACGAACAAGACTAACTTCCACAAAAATAAATAATTAAAAAAATAAAATTAATCGTAAATCATAAAGTCTTGCAATATATTGTAAAAAGTGGAATTTAATACAAAATTATTCTAATTAAAACAAAATGACGCGATCATAGCGGTTTGGATTAAACTACAAATACTACTACGTAATCTAGTAATGAAGGGAGAATAAAATTTAATATAAATAAGATTTAAATTCGGAAGAAAATCTAAATAGAAATGTTTTAAAATAAACTTGAATGTTCATTATAAGTAATGAATATTCATTTGAATGGAGACCTACTTAAATACTTGACCTTAATTTACAAATTATGTAAATGATGATGAAGACGGCGATAAATGCGCCTTCAAGATTTATATTTCATTGTTCCTTCTTAGTTAATATTAGTTTGTTGGATGATACACAATGTGAATAACAGATCGTTCCTATATTCACTAATAATGGCCCATTATTCACAGCGTAAACATTTCGACATCACAGAAATAAATTTGTTTTCGGACAGTATACATAAATAACTCTATTAAGTGGCATAATCATGATGGATAATTGTGTCCAGCATTAGTAAACATTTTCGGAATATTAAAAGAGCTATGATAATCAGGAGAAGAAAAAAGCGAAAATTACACTCTGAGAATGAGGGAGAACGCCGTAACAATAATTTACATTAATAATTAGCCATATCTTGGTTCATGATATTTGATTACTAAAATCTTTTATTAAGCTTTTAGTACAACTTCCAAAGTTCTAACCAATACATGCCTTCGAATTCGTAATTTTGAAACATATTTTACTCTTAGCCACATTAAATGAACTGACACATAGAAGAGGAAGTGGCCCATTAACCCTTGCTCAGATGTGCCCTGAATCGAATTGCAAAGAGAAATTGTTCCAAGTAAAAGTTAAAGACCTTCAGACTGAACATAATTACAATATTTGGAACATTTTTGGAAAAGATCAAAATAGCAATGAAGTCCAATCGATAAAGTGACTGGTTGATCTGATTTAGAGATTCCGATCGCTAAAAGTTACAGACGGAAGTCCTAGTGGGTCAATTGAAATATAAAATATTCTTTTTGCATTTCCCTTTAATTTTTTTTTTTTAGTTTTATTTATTGTTCTAAAATATTTTATTTAATTGTTTAGAGATATTTCGTTCACACACAAACACACTATTTTCTAAAATCACTTTTTCTGATTCAGGGGACCTCAAGAACAGGGAACTTCTTTGAAAACTCAATATCAATATTTTGCCGTGTCGCAATAATTTACTAACTTATACAAAGAAAGAGCTTCCTGCTACTTTCTTAGGGACATCACGAAACACTTTCCCATTTTAGCTAAAGTTGGTTAAAAAAAAAGGCACTACTCAAAGCGGAAACGCCGTCAGGATCTCTGAATAGGTTTTTCCAAGTGCAGGGGTCGGCAACACGCGGCTCGCGAGCCGCATGCGACTTCTTTATCCAAATTTTGTGGCTCTTCAGCCTGTCAAAAATAAATTATATATTTCAATTTTATTGAAACTAATGAAAATTTCATTTATTAAAGTAAAGATATTTTTTTCAAAAGAATTTTAAATGAGGTTTGGTTTGAAATTGAATATAATTATTTTAAAATACAGTACGTAATTATAAAAGGCTGCCACTATTTTCATTCAATTTTTTTTTTTTTTAGCGCGTCAACATCTAAGGTTATTAGCGCCCGGAGCTTTTTTCAGTGCACTGCCGGCCTCCGGACAGTGTTCTTTCGTTACAGACAACACTGTCCATCACCGGACAGTGAGCTGTAAGAAGCTCCTAGGAAGAGAAAATCTAAGGGTTAGCAGCTAGATTCGAACCCGGGACCTCCGCGTGGGAATCGAGTACGCTAACCACATAGCTAATCCCTCCCCTTTTTCATTCAATTAAAGGCTTAGTTATTATTTATTTGTTTATTTACTTTGCAATATGTGAAAATAAATATATAAAACATTTAAATGTTATTGAATATCATATAATAATAATTTGTGAACACAAATGATCTACAGAGTTGTTTACACTATCATCCTTGTGGCTCTTGGTAAGAGTATATTAAAATTATTTAAGGAAAAATGGCTCTCTACTTGAAATAGGTTGCCTACCCCTGGCCAAGTGGATTACTATTGCCCTTAATAATAAACATATTTAATTAAAGAAAAATTAAAATTTGATTGCTTTATTTTATGGCAAAACAACCTCCGGAATATAAAAATAAATTCAAATAAAGATTATATTAAAAAAACTATTTAAACTATAACAAAAAATGTCTTTTCAAAATTAAGAGTCCTAGTTTTATTTTTATTACGAATAAAAAAATTAATACATTTTAATTAATTTTTGTTTAGTCTATGAATAAAGAAGGATGAAAATTAAAGTTCCAAAACTAAGATATTAACATTACAACTATAATTAGTATTCTAGAAGAATGAAGGAGGGAGGGCAGTCAGACCAGTCAACACGCCTTCACTTGCTCAAGATTAATGGCCACTGAAAATGACAGAATTCAATCATTCTTATCCGGTTTGCCACGATCTTCAATGAAGCGCAGAACAGGTCTCAGGAAGCGACATTACGTAGTTAACTCTAGACCATTAATATTACAGATTTATAAAATATTAAATGATTTATTCATAAACGTATTAATACTGAAGGGAAATCCTTTCCATCTATTTATTAGAATTCATTTTTTTTATTTTTTAAACCAAACTGTAATCACTCTCTTAGTTCAATGCTCACAGTTGTAACTTCGGACAGATCTTTTATTAAATATTAGTTCATTTATATGGAAGATACTTGAACTCACAGGAAGAATCTGTTCAGATGGTAACGTGAAGAACTACGTTTACCTCAGTTTCTAAGAAAAAAAACAAAAAACAAATGTTGTGTACCTGTAAATGTACCATTGTACACACTTTCTCCAAATTTTGGAATTTCAAATTAACTTGAGCGCGTCTCTACAGAGAATCATGAAAACATGAATTATTTCTGAAGAAATTCGCACTTTAATTCTAACGTTTTTCTTCAAACTCGGCCTGTAGATAGTGCGGTGGACTTGCAAGGTTGTTACGCCATGGTAGCCGAACGATTAAAGGCGAGGCCCGTAAAGCTAAGATGTATCTTGGTACTGGGTTCGATTCCCGGTCTAGGCCTTGGTTTTTATTAATTGATTAACATGTAAAATTCATAGTAAAGTATAGTATGTTTACCAATCGCCTCCGTTCGCTACACCTCAACCTCATTAGGTCAAAAGTCCGCCTGAAAAAATAGGCATTACTTTACTTTGCTTTTAAGTACATACCTCTATATATCTACACAAAGATAAATAAGCCTATGCATAGCTATCTTTGCATAACAATTTTACATAATAATATTTGGTCCTTATTTTATCTGTATTGCTTTTAATAAAATGCATTTATGCAAAATAGAAGATTGTTCTTGATTTAAGCTGTTAAATTTTGATGGTCAAATAGAGGAACTTTTTTATTACTGTTATTATTATTTTTGTTTATCAGAATTTAACAAACAAGGAATCTATTAGAATGTTTCTCTCCCTTGGGCCATGCAGTTTCATACTGAGAATGTTTTTAAGTACACCCCGCTAGGTGGGAAATTAAAGATTAGAACTCAATTCTACTTACTGCAGCTGATAAGCGATAAACGTTTTTATAGGTAGTTTCATTACATAAATAAATACGAATGCGCAATAAATATAGGTAATCTATAATTATCTTCCACTTTTTTACAAAAAAAAGAAAGATCTTAATGTACTCAACTTTTTTTTGAGTTTCTCTTTTTTTAAAAAAGTATGAAAACATTCTTCAAGACATGTAGATATTGAATACAACTCAACACTATCTACCGACCGATCGTATTAACTTCATATTTGCTGAAATATTATCTCAGATCAGTAGAGTGAGAGAGAAAATAGAAACTTCACCTACGGCACAATTTTTTTTTTTCTAGACAAAGCCGCAGTTTGTAGACTCTGGAAGGGCAGAAAGAAGAAAGAGACGGCCAACTCGTGACCGAAATACCAATATCCTAACCTAGTAATATTCATCCTACAGCTTCTTCAATGGCCCTTCTCGATAATACTAACGTTACACTCAGCCAAAATAGTTGCGATATTTTTGTGTCAGATAAAACCATAAAGATAGTGATACACTTTGTAATATTATAAACAGCTTACAAGGAAAATCAACGTTTTGGAACTATACAGGGTGAATGCGGATGAGAGGTCGAAACTTCGGGAGGTGATTCAGCAGCTCAAATGCAACAGAAAATATTCTATTCACTTTGGACCGATTCTCATTAGTGGCCAAGATATTTGCATTTTTAACTTTTCCGTCGATATTCGCGTTTTTCACCATAAAAACGGCCGTAACTTTTCTACCCTTTATCCTACAACAAATCTGCTTATTCCAAACGAAAGAGCATTAAATTTGGGGAAGGAAAAAAAAAATAAATAACCATTTTATTTTTGAATTATTTTTTGTCCTTCTTTTGAATATCTTTTTGTTCCTTCTCCAAAAATTGACATTTGAGTAAATTAGTAGTGAAAAGTCGGTTACGCAAATCCCAGTTTTCTGCATTTACACCCCTCTGTTCGGGGTAGGGTTTTATTAAAAACAAAAAAATCCATATGGTCTTGAAGCTCAATAAATGCGAAACTTTTTCTGAAATAATGTGACTCTTTGATTCATTAATCATTGAAAAAATGCAGTTGAAAATTTTCAACAGAAATCATCGAGAACGAATTTTTTAGACATTAAAGTAAAAATGTCATTGTTACAAGAAACGTTTTGAGGCTAGGTATTGATCAAATTTATAGAAAATTTAATGCTCTTTCGTTTGGAATAAGCAGATTTGTGGTAGGATAAAGAATAGAAAAGTTACGGCCGTTTTTATGGTGGAAAACACGAATATCGACGGAAAAGTTAAAAGTGCAAATATCTTGGACACTATTGAGAATCGGGCCAAAGTGAATAGAATATTTTTTGTTACATTTGAGCTGCTGAATCACCTCCCGAAGTTTCGATCACTCCTCTGCATACTAATAAAAGCTCCGGGCGCCAATAACGTCGGATGTTGACGCGCCTTAAAAAAAAAAAAAAAACTCAGTAATCAAAAGCACACAGCAGTTAATAATAGAGAATAGCATATAATCTGTGTACCCTTATCTTTCAGCGCTTCAGAAATAGAATAATTTTTTGACAAAGTTAATGTTGAAAATTTTAAGAAAATTATTTATAAAAAAAAATAATTAATAACTGTAATTATGTAAAGGGTACGAAAAGCAAGGAGGGAAAGTCATATACAGTATGTGTAAAGTGCAAAAGACCAATTGAGGCGGTGGTAAGTTGCACGCTCTATATTTGCAGTTGCTATCAAATTTGCATGATTGTGATTATAACGCTGATTAGAAGGCTTAGCTCTCTTCATGGGCGTATTAAGAGGAGTTTTCTCTCTCTCTCTTAAATAAGCGCACGTGCATCAGCGTTACTGAGAGCGACTGAGCGTGCAAAAGAGACAGGGCTAGTGTGCACGCGCGTCAGTCCGTGTTCATACTAATCCTTCACGATCAGTTCTTCAAATTGCTAATAAAAGGCGTTAAAGAGTGAGTAGAGGGGGAAAATGCTCAATTCACCGCTACCGAAGGAGTCTAACAACCAGTATGTGGTACCCAAGACAGAGCAGGCTCGTATCTCATCTATTCTGGTGACCAGCCCACCGCGCAGGTGTAAACGTGCAAAACTTCAATTTAACCAACTACATCGTATTTATAAGCTCATGGAACTAGTTTGTTCCACAATCAAAACAAAAAAGTGTTACATTAATTAATGTTTCGATATAAATAAATATATTTTAAGAAACGTGAGCATGAGGCCGATAACAAATAAATACGCATATAAAATATAACGAATTTATTTAAATAAGATTATAAACATCGTATATTATGTCCAAGTTAGACTTTCATAAATATTTAGCATTTAGACACTAGTCCTGCATTCATTAATACTCAAAAGTGCACGCACACATTCAAAAATATATGTACATATACTTCACACATTCACTACACATACATATACGACAAACCGAATGTTTATTCACTGTGTGAGAGCGCCGCCAATAACAATCCAATAAGAATTTTAATTGGATAAATAAATTCAATTTACAAAACCATTAATTTGTATTTTTGAAAATATTATTGCAAAACGTTCATTCATTAGGTGAAAAAATAATTAAAATGCAAAAAATGGTTTGTTTGGAGTAGAAGTGTTACAGTAACGCTCTCTAGATTTCCTTAACATGAAGGTCTGAATTGTAGTAGCAACATCAAGAAACTTCAGATAACGCAAAACAAATTTCTGAGACTAGCAACAGACTCTCCACGACGCACTAGAATTGACTCACTCCACGAGACTCCATCCATAATCCCCGTACACCCCTATATCCAAAATTGTCTGCTCAATTTCCATCCTAGACTGTCATTCTAATACACTCTGCCGCAATATAGCCTCCTAAGATCCTTCTACAACATACAGACACAAAAGAATAAAACAGATACTCCTCTAACTCTTTACACTAGCTGCAGGTTTTTCCTATTCTACTCACTTAACCTTTCTCGTTCCTCACTTGTTAAGAAGGTTAAAATGTATTATACATTTTATTTCTGTATTTATTTTATGTAGGTATATATATTTTTAGAAATCAATATTTATTCATTCGTTCCTAAACACGAAGTTCTGTCACCTCACAAAGAATACCTCAGATTCATATCTTGCCAATCACTTGTGAAAGATAAAGAAAAGATTCTGACAACAGATGTAAGAAGTACTTGGAACGTCTTAGGAGTTGCTTTTAGGGAAGTTTCAAGTCCAAATAAACAACTTCATAAAAACCTATAGTGAACGGATGTATAAAATATTTCAATATGCATAAAAAAGAAAAACAAACACCAAACGAATCCTTAAAAGATAGATAATGAAGATTTATATATGTTAATGGGCTACCCGTATAAAAATACACATACATCGGGCAAAGTGTGGACATATTAGACTACAATACACGATACGAAAGCGGCCCGGCATAGCCAATGCATAACGTAACCGTAGGTACACAGGGAAAGAGAAATCAGCCAGTGCTGACACTCGTGTATTTTAGTGATTAGAATTATCTAGTATAGGAGATCACGAGGCCAACAGCGTTTTAGACGTCGTGAAGGATTATCAGGATTTGGTTAATGAAGGAAGAGTTTGAGCTGTTGAATTGGAATGGGAGGATAGGCTTCTGTGGAAACTGAGAAATCGTGAATGGATAGATTCGGTGACCAAAGGGATATTTAGGTCTTTGTGAAGGATGAGGTTAGTGACACAATAGGGAGCATTTACAATACGGCGGAGGACTTTTGATTGGAAGTATTGGATGCGGGAGATATTGGAAGGTTTATTAGTTGAGCCCCACAGCTCTGATCCTTAAGTTACTAGGCACGTTTGACGCCTGAGCGTGAAAGTTACTCGTTGCTGAGTAAAATTCTTTTCTCAGTTATTTGCGTCGATGACCCCTTTTATTTAAGGTACTAGAAGTCTATAGTAACTTTTGTTATGGTTCTCCAATGGTTTCAGATCTACCTTGCCCGATGCACACCATATGCTAGCATGTGGCGCAAAAGTGACGAATTGTGAGCTGTTTGTTTGTTATTTAATGCATTCTGTTTAAATGAACTCCATAAATAATGCACTTTACACAACTTCTAAAGCATGTACTGTGCCTTCAAAGGAGCCTTCTCTGGCTCGCAAGCCAGGTTAGCCTGGAGGTTATCAACTGTTCTCTGTATCTGAGGAGGCACCTTTGAAGGCACAGTACATGCTTCACAAGTTAAGTAAGGTGCATTACTTGATAAATTAAGGAATAAGTTTGATCCTTAACATGAAAGATATTGATCACTTAAATATGAGGCAGGTGGTTTCCTATTTTTTTTTGGTAATTAAACGCAACTCTTTCAAAATTACCAAATAATTAATAAACCTTCTTGTTTGTAACAGATGTAAAATTAATTTTTAGCCATTTTGTGTATGCTTGAGAACATTTAAAGCTCTTAACATTTGATTTTTCTTAGAAAAATCACTCGGAAAACGACTTATTTCCCGATATTAAGAAAAATACTAGCTTTACTGCCTTGGCAATATTTTTGGTAGAAAGGGGATGAAAAAATACATAAAAATGACCTATCGCGTGCTCTTCTTTCTCTTTGATAACAAGTTAAAAAATTAAAATATGATTAATAAATTCCAGATTTTGAAATAGCCTAGCACCTTTAATTTTGAAGATATCGAATTGTGGTTTCCGGTTTCTTTCATTACATTTTATACTCTTTATAACGGTGTACATGAAAATGGGGACCAACTTCAAACCCTCACTTTTGGTCGCGCGTCAGTCGCGTATATGGGCAGGAATCTAAAATCAAGTCACATATTCTGAAACTAGAGGTGAGGGGCAACAAATGTTTCCTCTACCATTTTTCGCTCAGATCAACCATTTAAGCATGAAAGGCATTTGAGCCGTCTTAAAATGAACACCCTGGATAATTACGCGTCAACAAAAATCGGAGTCCTTTTTCAATGCACTGTCAGTCTCCAGACAGTTCTCTCTCTTTATACACGATACTAACCATCACCAGTTCCACGGTGTAAATAAAAAGAACGTTAGTGATCAAGTCGAATTGTAGGTCATACTGGAAATCACTAGTAGCCGTGACAAATGTGCCATTCTAACGTGCGCATTTTAAACACAAGCAGAGATCAGTAGGAACAAATTTATTTATTGGTAATATTGAAAACAGTAAGAAATAAATGGCCAATATTTAAGAAAACTATAATTTATTATCCACGTATAGATTTATTATCAAGCAGTTTTATGGCTAACGGAATAAAATACAAAGTTTTGAAAGTTCTGACATTATTATTTTGAGACGTGACAAAATTAATTTTTAGTTTCCATTATTGAAACTTTCAAGTCAAAGAAACTTTCCATAAAGGTCAAGTATGTATACCATGGCGTTGATGTTTTCATGCCTAAATTGTAAACAATAATTTATTATAAAAGTTAAACTGTAGTCGGAAGAGAAGACGTTGATCTTCCTATCCATCAAAATAGGAAGTGACCATCAACTTCTTCTTTACAACACAGATATTAGTGAAGTTTCACCATGATTAAGTGAAATATAAACACATAAAACTCAGTTTTATCTAAAAATAGTTTGAGATATATTTATTTTAGGGAGTGTAAAACGGGTAGAAGAAGGGCCCGACTTCATGGAACATATGCTCGCTTCAACAAATCTTTGGGCACAATCACTGTGTCAGTTCATTCAACCCTTCTACATCGACTAACACATGTGCTTATATTATAGTAAAAGTTTACACATCCGTACAATGTTATTACAGCCTCCCAAATACTGTGATTACTAATTATAATTTATTCCTACTGCTCCATTGGAATTTCTATTTTAGAGATTTCTGGTTAGTTGAAGAGATTTTAAGCATCCTTACAAAAGGGTTAATATGGTAAAATAGTTCAACACTGTTCAACAATGTTTTGAATATTGAAAGCGCTCCGCAATGAAATAGGGTTTTCCCTCTGAACTAGCCTCTCTCGGCTAGGGTTCATTATCCATTAAACAACAAAGTAGCAGAAGAGAGACACGTGTCAGATTATAAATAAACTAGATATGGAATATAAAAAAGTTGATTATAAAATAAATTGAAAAAAGCTACAAATTCTTTCAGAACAGATTTTTTTTTAATTGATGGAGAGAAAATTATTTGCCCACAAAATTTAATTGTTGATTCCCAAACTAATTGTAATTGAAATTACCTGAGCGTACCAAATAGAGTCACTTACCTGCAACAAGCGAATCAAGTAAGTTTAAATAAAAGTTCGGTTCAAAAAACTAAGGATTAAATCAGTCTTTCTCAAAAAAAAGTAAAGTAAAGTAATCGCCTATTTTTTCCGGCGGGGCTTAACGTCCAACTACCAATTAGGTGTCGTGGACGGAGGCGACTAGCAAACATACTTTACTGTATATTTCTTTTATTAACCATTAAATAAAATCCAAGGCCTAAAGACCGGGAATCGAACACAGTACCACGATGCATATTAGCTTTGCAGGTCTCGCATCTAACCGCTCGGCTACCGTGGCACCTTAGTCTTTCTCAATGTGAGCGATAACGCCCCCTTGTGGGCGCTGGAAACCTATAGGAGGGCGGTAAAGGGCCCAGAGAAAATTCGGGGGGTGTTGAAACGGTTTACGGGGGCGGTGGATGATTTTTGTTTTTCTAATATTTTAAAGCAAAATCAAAACCTTCACTACGTCGATTTTTTTCGTTGCTTTTTTTTATTTCGTTTTTTCGTTAATTTTGGCTACAAAACTCAATCCCGCAATTGTACTCTTGATTGTGGTCGATTGTTCAACGATTTTTGATATGATTCCCATCGTCGTATTTGTGTGAACGAGGATTTAGTGCTGTGGCAACGCTGCTAACTAGAAAGAGAAATCGTTTACATGTTACTGAACGCGGTAACATTGTATTACCACTGTTTTAACTTGAATAAAATTTCTCTGAATATTATTTATAAAGTTGCGTTTTATTGCTCTCATTAGAACGGTCTCATTTAAAATGTAAGTTTGAACTAAGAAACAGTATAAGACTCATATGGCACGCTATGATTAAATTAATGACTTCAATTGTGATTTTTGAGATGTGGTTAAGTTAAAAATTTTAGGGGGCGCTAGAAAATAATTGATTCTCAAAGTGGGGGGGTAGACGAAATAAGTTTGAGAATCTCTGGTTTTAATGGAGATGAATTGCCACTTGTTTATTACAGTCATAAACGCGTAGAATAACTTTCATTAGATAGCGGCGATTTACTAGATGGATCTTGGAGAAGCCTATAGTGTTCTTGCTCAGTTCCAAACGGACTACAAAAAGTCTAATTCAAATTCGGAACCAAGGAGAACGGAAATGGCCCAAAAATTCGCTTGACATATAAATACGTATATAATTTAACATTTTGTCTAAAGATAATGACTAAGGAAATGACCACATTAACAAAGAATGCAACAGACTGGAAAAGTTTTTTCTCCAGGAAGTAATAATTACGACTAGAGGAATACAGTGGTCTGTAGCAAAAAGTACATTCTTTAACCCACAATGTGCATGACAACATGAAGTAGTTACTCCTGCGTACAGTGTCGCCCTAAAGTTTATGCTGAAAGTAATTATTAAATACAACTATTGTGGTAGAACCTTTTCTCTTTTTTTTTGTCGTTATTCTGCTTTTAATTTCTGAAAATTACCGTAATTTATATTCTGTGTATATAAAATTACAATATATTCATATGAAATTCAGATGATGCCTTTCGTGAACTAATTTATTTGAATACTTTAATGACTATTTGTTTGGTTACAATCAGATGACAGGGTCACCTGACACTAAATAAGTAATTCTAGAAAGCTAATCTAGTACTCTCAAAGAAATTGAAAGTCATTAGCAAATAGTGTCATTCAATTTCTTCTCTCGAAGTTAATTGAATAATTATACAATTTTTTGATTGAGAACTTGCATTTTATCGCTATGATAAATGTTGTAATTTTGTTTTGTTTAAATTATTGGAGGCCTAAATCAAGGTCCTTCTAGAGACTTCTTCTCAATGGAGGCGACTGTAAGCGAAACTACGATATCAGGCTAGGATGGTTACGTCGCTACTGTTGTTATCAATCTAAAGCGAACAAAAGAAACGCGTTAAATCACCAAATTAAAGTAAGTGTAAAATGTTAGATCCCTAAGCATGATTAACCGCATTAACATAATCGCTCCTTGTTCCCATTCCTTCCTGAACAACATTTTACGCAACATCTGCCTTGAATGAAGGTAGTGAAGAATTCCCTTGTATTTAAAATCAACTTTATAGAAGAAAAGAAGCTAACTGTAACTAAATATTCACCAGTGTCACATGGGGATTCACCACTTTGGTGTAGAAGGGTCTGAAACTTTTAAAATAAGGTAAGGTACATGTTTTATGAAAGCATCCAGAAATAATCAAAAAAAAATATATATGATAGTATTTCTTCAAATTATCAGGAAGTTGATATAAAAATCTATTTTGTCTTCTTTACAGCTGGTGTGGGATTAAAGCAAAAACGGATGTCTACTTTCACTAGTCGGCTGAAGACGTCACTCTCGAAAAAGTGAATCAAAACTTAAATATTCTTTTTACACAAAATTTAGCAAAGATTTCTTTTTTAAAATACATTTTTAAGAGTCTAAAGTTTAGTAAGAACGGAGAATAGATGACAATTGGCAGTGCGTGTACACCTATATGGATGCACGAGTCACGCTTGAAATCGGGTATCTGAAGACGAGAAGCCTTATAATGTTAGTTAAGTTAGACGACTAATGTGAGTTGTCTAGTTAAGATGCGAATCAATAAATAGTTTAGCAGAGATCTGTTCAACAACAAAAGAAATTAGTGTTGGAAGCAATAAAAAGACCAAAACGTTGCCTAATTGACGGTGTTAAAGCCAAGTAGATTAAAAATGGTTTTTAGTAATCTTCATTATAAATCAGAACGGAGAAATTCTAGTCAGATAATCAACTACCTTTTCAGTGTCAGCAGTTTGTAGTTTAAAAGTGAAATACTTTTTCTATTTCACCTAGTTGCTAATATGAGAATTAAAACGAGAATCCCGCTATAAGAATTAACTAGGAACGTTTTTAGTTGACAAAATAATAGCTGATAAAATAATCCTAAAATCGTGATTACTATGAACGAATTTAGACAGGCTTTAAAGGAAAAGCGAGCAAGGAGCTTTTACGACAGTGGGCTGTTCTTTAGTGTGTGAAGTGAAATTAGAAAGAGGTAGGATAGGATGGGTAATGGGTGAGCTGGAAGCACGACATACTTGCACAGTGGGTCGATGGGCTCGCAACTCCCGTTGGATCGAGTGAGAGGACGGATGGCAGACAAAACGCTGCTGCTCTTCGTGAACTCCTCTTTCTCGTGCAAATGAATTATTTAATGAGACCACCTGGAGTATTAAGACGGCCCGAGGTTCCCCTCTACTATGTACTTAGTAATCGCTGCCCTAACAAGATTAACTCTTCAATGTTAATTAGAATTGAATCGCAATTACTTACCTATTTGAAAGATCAACAGAATGGCAACATCTTAGGCGCACAACCTGATTTCAAATCAGTTAATTAATTAGAAAGTAGTTAGACGATACATTTACAAGAAAAGAAAATTAATCAGTCGCCATATTGTTTCAATTAAGACTACGAGTTTAAGCGTAATTCCTATTCTACTGTTTTCAACTTAAGCTGTTTGCGTGGCTTTAAAAAATTATTTTAAAATGCGAAAAATTGCTCTGGCTTCTATCATATCCAAGTCGTTTCTGCCTCTGCTTTCAGTCTCCATTTTTTATTCCAAGTTCTTTTTTAGTTCTTCAGTTCACATTATTTTCGGCCTTACGACCATTCTTTTACCTCAAGTCAGTCTTTGCACTATTTCTTTCATCTCTTCATGACTAAGTTTTAGCTCTAATTTTAACTTTTGCCATTTACTTCTGCCACTACGAGTGGGGCACCAAAACCTCTCCGATCTCAATGTTTTTCCTGACTTTCCAAATCACAATTCCCGTTTTTGTGAAAATTTTTTACTAACATGTTTTTTTCTAGTAAACTAGTTCATTTGCTTTAACTAAAAAATTTTGTTTTCAAGCTTGGTAAAAACTTACAGCAACTAAAAAGTGGAAAGTTATATCATGCAAAAAAATAAATTCACTACTTAATTATCTTAGAAGTGACTTAAGATAACAAATATTCTGTTTTCCATTCAAATGTTCGGTTAAGTGAAGACTTCTAAAAGAGAAAGAACAAGTAATATCCTGATGCCACTGGATAAGCATAAGCACCAAACTTAAGAGCCACATAAATCGTTTTTTTTTTTTTTATATATATAATAAGACTTCTACTTCTAAAAATAAACCATTTGCATGAAGAATACTGGTTTGCAAAATGAAGCTAAAGATTGGGACGCTTGACTGAACCTTGCTCTCCTATCTTGAAGATCATGAACGTTTCATATTTGATTTATACAACGATGGTGATAAAAAAGTTTGAAAAAAAATAAAATAAAATAAACTATACAACCCAAGTAATTACAAACTATATAATTTATTGAAGATGTGAAATAAAACTATAAGAAGTAATATAATACTGTAATTGAAAGGTTTTATGGTTTAGTAAATATTTGACGGTGAAAGGTTGATATAGTTTATTACTTTTAATAACTTCAGAACTTATCATTGAGGTTTTAACTATCTACTCGCATTTATCGTTTATTAGTTTTCTTGATTTCTTTCATCTCATTGGAAGGCGAGCCGCCAAGATATTTTAATCTCGGTAGACAACAACTTTCAGACTGTTTAGTATGCTGGAGATTGTTTCTTACTTAACTACGCTCATCTACTGAAATTTCATAAAATATCCGTCACAACAAAAGCCTCATAAATCTATCTGTTGGCGTACTATGCCTTTTCTGGAGATTAAATTTTCTAAATATTATAACAGAACAAGTATTGAATTATTATTATTTAATGTATAGCAAAAATTAATAAATCAAATAAAATAATAATAACATTGTTATGAAATAAAATTTTAATAGGTAAAAAATATATCAATAATTTTAGATTTGTATTCATCGTAGATTTTTATGCGAATAAATTTTAACAAAACGACTCACAACCATGCAATGGTTTCTTGATTTGGTAATTTTTTAAAACTCCAATAAAAATCTCAGATTATTTGTAAAACAATCTAGTCGAAAATAGACTTTACTACAATGAATTTGTATCTTTTTTAAAGTTTCGTCCTTTGTAATGTAACCTCTCAAATAAAAATATTGCTGATAAAAATTATATTAAAAATCGGTATAAAATTAAAAAAATCGAAACAGAATCATTGATTTCTTTCATCTCATTGGAAGGCGAGCCGCCAAGATATTTTAATCTCGGTAGACAACAACTTTCAGACTGTTTAGTATGCTGGAGATTGTTTCTTACTTAACTACGCTCATCTACTGAAATTTCATAAAATATCCGTCACAACAAAATACTTATTCTGAGTATTCAGTTATCGATTTTGTAGTTTCCAACGCGATTTTGTCGCGCATGCTCCTTGAATAATGTAGATGTATGTTGTAAAATTTGGAGAAGAAATATTATACTATGTAGAGAAGTAATTAGCTAAATAGATACTGCATTGGACTCCCCCGAGAGAATTTCTATTTCGAGACCTGTTTGCCTTTGATTCTTCGGAAATGGAATACGTTGTTTTTTTAACGAGTCCGGACGGCAGCAATGTCTTCAGATTAACGCGCTTTAAATCACAAATAAATAAATAAATACACTGTTTTTGCAGTTATGGCAGTTCATCAATTGACCATTAATCCTTAGCGTTGATTTATGACAAACAAATCATAGATTGTTAGAAAAGATTCTGGTAAATAAGAGAAACAGAGCTCGTTCTAGATGTTCTAGATCATTTTAACGAGTGTAGAAAAGTAGGGTTGCGGACCCAGTGAGTACAATCATGATCAAAGGCTGGTAGTGTAAAGTTCTAAGTGAATAACAATGAACTGATCGAACATTTCTGTATTGGTTAGTTTAGTGTTTATAATTTTCCCTGGAATAGATCAGGGAAATCACAAGTCTGGCGTGTTTTACCATATTCACATACACCTTTGGATTAGTCACTAGTACGAAGATCTGCCCAGGTAAACTTAGCTGGAAAAGATCTGAGGCTTGTCTCATTATTAACAAAAACAGGGCGCGCAAACTTCTCTAAGGGCATTGTCAACTCCGGTGGTCAACTGGAAAAAGATGGGCCTGAAACGCGACAACAACTGCAAATCCATGAGATGACATAAACGAAACTCCACTGATTCTGCAAAGCTGTTGTTCAGAAAAGTATGACTATCTAGGAAGCTACCAGATATTGAAGGAGGATGTAAACTCCAAGAACACTCCCAGATTCTGAGCTTTCTCAGAGTTCTTAAGCCAGCAGATATGGTGCTCCAATGCCTGGCTAATGTAGTGTAATACATTTATGTAAGGAGACTGCGAGTGTTGAGCGTCTTAACCGATGTTCAACCCACAGAACATGAATTCTGCGATTCAAAACTTTTTTTTAAATGAAGCATACCTCTTTGAACATGCTCTTTCATCAATAAGAAAATACACTCTGATAGAAGCTTCGCTACCGATTTGTTGTAACCTTTAGAAAGAATTATCTGAAGGAAGAATTAAATCGGCTGAACGTTTTGTGCGATATAATGTAAAAAAATAAACGAATGAATTTACCTACTTTACTGAAGAATCAATAAAAAAGTATTGTTATTGGAATAATATTTGAAGGTTCAATCAATAAAAACATGAAAACAGAAGGCTAATGACCTAAGGATAGAAGAAAGAGAGCTTGGCTGGTTAGAGGACCCCTGCCGAACTGAGTATCCTTGCATTAATAATTGGGAGAATAAAAAGGATAGAGTAAAGTTGAAGGGGACATAAATTAGAGATCTCCATTCCAATCAATTAGACATGCCCTCACTCACTAAATGAATATTAAGGGGATATTAATGCAAAACTATTGGTGAACCTATATAGATAATATTCAAAATTATTGGTTGAAAATAGAAATGTTCCGTCATTCTTTATTTTACATAAAAATTCGTATTTTAAATGATCAATTTTGAATAAAAGTTATACTCATTCAAAATTAGTTTTACAAAAAATCTGAAAGAATTAAAAGAAATATTTATTTAAGAATTCAATTTAATGACTTTGAAGCTTATTAAGCATAATTTCATTAACATATTTTAATAAAACAGAAGCTATTTCTGTAAACAATGCTTTAGAACCTGTTAGAATGATAATGAAATAGTAATATGGCCGGGATAATCTAAAAACAAATCCACTGAATTGGGTAATTAATTGAAGGCAAACATAATAGATCAATTACAAAAAGTAGTTACTCAAGTAATAGAATCTGACACAATTAGAGCACAACTCTATTGTATCCAATTGCCAAGTTATTGCTAAGTGTAACCTTAGGCAACGTGAAGGTGAGTACAACCCATTGCAGACAGTGCTTCTTTTTAATACACGAATTGGTAGTTCTTCTTCGCCAGTTGACGGTGTATTAGGCGATCGCAGCATTTTTGTGAATTCCTTGCTGTATTTCTGTGAGTCCTTATAACAAGAAACAATGGAATGGTGAGCAGTAAAGCGATTGTTTTTTTGACCAACTGAAGATCACCACCAAAAACTCCTGGATGAACGGGCTGAAGTGAAATATCTTTCCGTTTGCACTACTGTTTTATAATAATCACATACTTGGTGCACGGCATTAATAATGATATCGCAACATGAAAACAATTTCTTAATTACTAAGTCAATTATGCTGATTCCGGTAAAATGAGTTAATGAGGTAATTTTAATTTGCATTCAAAAACATAAGATTCTTGTAAAAGAATCATATTCAATAACGAATATTTTTTTAATTGAAATAGCGAGCATGGAAACCGGGCTCAAATATTATTTATTAGAAACAGACGAATTTTAATTAATTACACACAGTATTGTGAGCGTAAGCTGGAAGGAAATAGTGGCATAGTTTTCTGTAAAGTCACCAAAATGGGTAAACTATCTTAATAAATTTTCAACAGCTATCAAAAAATGGTAGTCCGCGGTAGATATTAGCAGAACATTTTTTTTCCCCATTAAATGGAGCTCGTCGAATTTAATTTGAAATCGGAACCAAAGTTTTGTGATTCCTCAGATGTGAAAAAAATATTTCCACCGAATCATCTATATCTGAGTGATCTAACGATTGAAGATTTAAAATGTGTGCTTGGGTTCCTGTGCAGTTTTCTAAACTTCGTTAACTTTTTAAATTATCAATTTTATTTGTGAAACACTTCCCGCGTAGGTTGTAGATTATTTTAAATGTACTTGTATTGAGATGTGTTGTAATGAAATTCTATTAATATGCAGCGAGTTTAAAACATTTACTTTTCTGCTAACATTTAATGATTTCTTTCAAGTTAAGTTATAAATAAGCATTTGATGATTATGGACAAATTGGATTAGTAAGTAAAGTAATTGCCAATTTTTTCAAGCGGCTTTACGTCCAACTACTAATTAGGTGTCGTGGATGGAGCTGACTAGCTAACATACTCGTACTTTACTGTGAATTTCTTTTATTATCCATTAAATAAAATCCAAGGCTTAAGACCGGGAATCGAACCCAGTACCACAATACATATTAGCTTTGCGGGTCTCATATTATTATAAATTGGATTATCAAATCTGTATTTCGTTTGTTTTTTTTCTTTTTGTACTCTGAAATAATATTTAATCTAAAATAGAAGTGATGTGGCCCATCAGCAAACATTTTGTTGAAAAAAATTGACCCACTTGTAAGAAACGTTGCCGAGCATTGTTACAGAGTGTAGTTATAAACCAAAACCACTGCCATCTAAAAGATATATAGTGGCTTCGAAAAAAATTTTTTCCGGTGCACCGACGTCTATGGTAATTAGCACCTATTAGTTTATTAGTATATAAGAGTTTTAATGACTAGCATTAAGTAATCTGTTATAGAAATTTCGCTTTGCAAATTTATGTACAACTAAGTGCACCATAAACTGGCTAAAGGCCTAGACGAAACTTCGTAAATACTACTGTGGTTGATGAATGCAGCATATAAATGCAGAAAGCCGAGTCTCTCATACAATGGATCAGAGATTGAGCAAGTTTGTGACAGAGAGAGAAGGCGATAAAGATCTTGACAGTTGTCTGTATCCTGACATTTGTCCTTCGGCACGATTGCACATATTTTCCACAGATAGAATTCTGTAGAATTTCCATCTATTTCCAAACAGCTCACCTGTACCATATCAGTAATAAAGTTAGTTCCACCGTCTTAACATTGAGGTTAATTGAATACATTAATAAATTTAGGGGTAAATACAAAAAATAAAGTTTGAGCAGCTACCCAGGCTTTCTTCAGCTACCTACGGGTTCGAGTGGCACATTTCAATGCGAAGTGAGGAGTCCATGTTAGTCGTATGTCGAGCAACACACCAAGGTAAGGTTTAAATGAACGTCTTTTTATTCTGTTTGAGTAAAGAGTTTTGTTTGTGTCTTCTGCACTTAAGTCCAACTTCCAATTGTGAAACTAGTCCGTTATTTTGTCCAGAAACTCATCAATGGCAACAGTAAGATTGTAAGTCTGGGAAGTAAAAGAGCATCGTCTGCATAGGTTTGAGTCTGCGAGAACAGATGCGTCAAATCTAGGAACAGAATAGGGACTAAGAGTCACTAGCTAACCTTTCTCTCCTGGTGCCGAGGTTCTAGTAAACCAGAATGTAATGAAAATAGAAAAAATTAAATTAATAAAATTTAAAAGCGAAATTAAGAAAATTTTGAAATTAGACCGAAGAGAAGTAGTCAAAAGAGAGAAAATTCTATGAAAATCACAAAAATAATTTGTTGCGCCAGTACAGTTTATTCGTAGCCGAAATTACGTTACATCAATAATGTATTGCTCTCCATTTCCTACAATTTGAGGAGAAACGGAGATAAATGCAGAGAAGGCAATGGGGAAGGGAACAAAATGAGTGGAATTAAATAGGCGAAGTATGGCACTAGAATGCAGCCTGCATCAGCAGCTATTTCGCCTACCAAGGTTTCAATCCTCTCTTATCAATTCAATAAGATCCTCTGGTCAGTCCCGCAATTTTTCGTCTTCGATATATTACCTAAAAATCCCTTTTAAGGACAAAGAGAGTACAAATACTTGGTGTGAATGTTTATGTGCCTAACTAATTGCTAACAAGGTAGGCTTACGGCAAAAATAACGAGTAAGTAATGGATAAATTAACAGTTTTATGGACATTTTGTAATATTTTGTATACTGTTCAGTGTCGTAGTAAACAACTCCATAGACTTCTCCTAGGTTTGCATCGCAGGACCGAAACCGTAGCACCATCAAAGTTGACTTAGCGTGCTGAAAGTGAACGTATCACACGTTTCGCGCTTGATGCCGTTATAGTGCACAAGCAGGTTCCTAATGGAGCAGAGAACCGAGGGCTCATCAAAGGTTGTCATCGACCTCAAGATGTGATCAAGTGAACCTGATCAAGATTTTGTAAGACCCGTTATTCCTGCTAATAGATATCATCATTCCCACTGGCTTTTAAAAAAAAAGGGGAAAAAATTGGAGTTAAAAGTAAAATAAAAAGTTTTAGGATAAAAAGGAGTCGTCTCAATGAGTTTAGGTTGTTAAAAGCCCATTTTAATCAATTTAAATCTAATAGATAATAGAAATCCAGTTACTTAATTATTAATCATCTCTGCTTAAAGAATTATTTACGCAGTTAAGAGAAAGAACTCCTGAGAAGGAGTTGGACCTGACTTTCTTATTTTATTTTATTTTTTTAAGAAAAAAGTTGAGCGCGGTAAAGGGACTGGGCTTAATATACGTAAATTTTTTTTTAAAGAGAATAAACCTTTAAAAAAAGAGGAAATTAAAAGTTGGGCCAACAGGTTCTTGTAGTCAAAGAGAACAGATAGAAGAGAGACGGATAGATGGAAATTATGAGCAAGCAAGTGGAGGAGGTGGAAGATTGATCTGCCAACGAGGTGTTAACTCTTTTTACTTAACTTGATTCGTGCACCTCCAGTCCTACCTCCCGGACACTCCTGGCTGGCTACCAATCTCCTTAATCAATCCACCTTTTTTTTAGAAATGATTACTTACACAAGCCACATCGGATCATGGAAAAACTATCAGATTATCAACAGCTAGCCATATTTTTTTCTCCCCATCGTCTTCCTCTTCTCCTTCACGGCCAAATTCTGGATCTGTAGATTTCCTATGTACATATAACCCCCCCATCCTTCATAAGCCCAACTGCTCGTTGCCAAGAAAAAAAAAAATCTCCCACCCAGGGGTTGATTTAACTAATTCACGGTCACCATTTAATAACACCTAATCGAACTGTAGATAGTACGATAATTTAGGCCATAGGGGATAGCCCCACTTCAACTTCTTACTTCCAAAACTTCTATCAACGTGACACCCTCACGCGCACACGGAGTTTACTAAGTCACTTGCTCCTCCACTTCTAGCTGCCCTAAAGACCAACTACCATCTGTACGTGAACATGTTCAGAGTGAGGTATTTTAGTAACTAGTATTAATATGGGAGAGAATTAACCACTAGACAATCTATAATGCGGATCAAATTAACAACTTCAGTGTGCATGTATGAGATTACACTTATTCACGGGTACTAAATCATTATATTACTCCTTTAATCTATTCCTTTTAATCACACCGTATATTTTAAGAGTTCAGACGGTATATACCTAAATAAAAAATAATTATTACACAAGCTGTAGGGAAAAAGTTGATTAAATTCAACCTGCAGAATTCCAGCAACTTTTTTTCTTTTTTGTATTATTTTCTTCCTGCGTAAATTTTATCACCGCGTAATCAAAAAAAAAAAAGAACAAATAAAACTTTTTATTCATAACCTCTCGTAATTATAACATTTTATTACCTTCCTGTTTGAAAGAGATCCCCTAGCTGTTATTTTAAAGCAATCAAGAGAAGCAATGACCTTTTGCATCGCTTTCATCTTCATGTTAAAACATGTACTGCGCTCAGAATGATAACACGTGAATCAAAGTTAGGTAAATTTAGGACTGTATTTAACTGGACAAAGATATTTCTCTCTACAGTTAATATACGAGGTGTGTTCAAAAAATAAGGTGAATTTTCATTTTTCTTAAAAAATATTTATTTATTCATCGATTTTTATTTTGTCTCCTTCAAAGTAGTCCCCCTCAGATATAATACATTTGTGCCAGCGTTTTTTCCAATCCTCGGAACAGTTCTGATATGCACTTTTTGGTATGTCCTTGAGCTCTCTCAGCGATTCGGTTTTTATCTCCTCAATCGTCGCAAAACGCCGTCCTTTCATGGGTCTCTTCAATCATGGGAACAGGAAAAAGTCGCAGGGCGCCAAATCTGGTGAATACGGTGGCTGAGACATGATAATGTCATTCAACAATTCCTGAGCGATGCTCATGCGACGGTTTTTTTGATCAAAATTCAGCAATTTTGGAACGAACTTCGCTACCACACGCTTCATGCCCAAAATTTCCGAAAAAATTGCAGGACATGTGCCAACCGATATGCCGACAACCTCAGCAACTTCTCTAATTGTGATTAGACGATTCTTCTCAACATTTTCATCGGTTGTTGATGTGCTGGGGCGTCCAGGGCGAGCGTCGTCATTCACATCTTCTCGACCTTCTGTGAAAAGCTTGTACCACTTGTAAACATTTTTTTGATACAGAGTACTCTCACCGTACGCCACTCTCAACATTTCAAGTGTTTTTGAGCACTTAATTCCATTTTTTACACAAAATTTGATGCAAATTCGTTGATCCATTTTTTTCGACAGAAGAAAATCGCCGAACTCGCAAAACACTTGTCTTATTTATGCCTCTAACAAACAAACTAAACATGCTATATAGCTACAACTTTGAAAATATGTTCGAGACAAGTGTACCAACATAAAAAAAAAAGACAATCGAAATTCGAATGTACGTAGCCCGCGAAATATAAAAATTCACCTTATTTTTTGAACATACCTCGTACAATGTACACCGAAAACTGAGTATTCGTTTTGAGGAGCTTTAAGTACTTATTTTTATAAAATGGTCTTTATGTTTACAAAATATCCCAAAATCTGTTGTCTAAGAAACGGAGAAACATGAAACTTTGTATTTCTATATTTCTCACCGATCGAAATTCCTCAACTGAAAGTACCACTTTGTACAGATTTTTTTTTTTTTTAAGATTTTCATCATTTCATTTGAATGCGTATTTGAGATAAGGTAATTTAGAAAATATTTTTATCCGATCCAAGAAAGTAAAGCAGTGTGTAGCATTATTTTTGATGTTTTTGGTTCATATTTATGTTAATATAAATAAATGAAAAAATGTTCATGAAATAAATAACGAAAAAAAAATATAAAAGTCATTTCATTGCAACCAAATTTCATATCAAACATACTCTGGGTTTGACGAAAATATTCGTCAACGCTTAATTTGTACGACGCACGTAGGGGACAGATTTTCCAACAAGTTCGGAACAGTTAACTGGTTAAAGAAATGGGCGCCACGGTAGCCGAGCGGTTAGAGGCGAGACCTGCAAAGCTAATATGTATTGTGGTACTGGGTTCGATTCCCGGTCTTAGGCCTTGGATTTTACTTAATGGTTAATAATAAGAAATTAACAGTAAAGTAACATACGAGGGTCGTTTGAAAAGTCCGTGCAAAAATAAAAACTACTTAATTTTTTGGGGTAAACCTTTTTTATTTTTCAACATAGTCTCCTTTTAGGCTTGTACACTTCGACCAACGCTGCTCTAGTTTGTTGATCCCTTCCGAATAATAGGATTTGTCCAAGTCTGAAAAATAGCCATTCGTTTCTGCAATCACCTCCTCGTTTGAATAAAATCTTTTTCCCGCCAGCCATTTCTTCATATTGGGGAACAAATAGTAGTCCGAGGGAGCCAAGTCTGGAGAATAGAGGGGATGTGAAACGAGTTGGAACCCTATTTCCATTAATTTTGCGACCACAACTGCTGAGGTGTGAGCTGGTGCGTTGTCGTGATGGAAAAGGACTTTTTTGTGGGCCAATCGTGGGCGTTTTTCTTGCAGCTCGGTTTTCAAACGGTCCAATAACGATGAATAATATGCGCCTGTAAAAGTTTTACCCTTTTCCAGATAGTCGATGAGGATTATTCCTTGCGAATCCCAAAAGACAGTCGCCATAATCTTTCCGGCCGAAGGAACGGTCTTCGCCTTTTTTGGCGCAGATTCCCCCTTGGTAACCCATTGTTTAGATTGTTCTTTGGTTTCAGGAGTATAGTGATGTATCCATGTTTCATCCGCAGTGACGAAACGACGCTTAAAGTCCGGCGGATTCTTCTGGAACAGCTGCAAACCGTCCTTGCAACACTTCACACGATTTCGTTTTTGGTCAAGCGTGAGCAATCGCGGCACCCATCTTGCGGATAGCTTTGTCATGTCCAAATGTTGATGCAAAATATTATGTACCCGTTCATTCGAGATGCCCACAGCACTAGCAATCTCACGCACCTTCACTCTTCTGTCATCCATCACCATATCATGGATTTTATCAATGATTTCTGGAGTAGTAACCTCAACAGGGCGTCCAGAACGTTCAGCGTCACTTGTGCCCACATGGCCACTCCGAAAATTTTGAAACCACTTATAAACTGTTCTAATCGAAGGTACAGAGTCACCATAATGTTTATCAAGCTTCTCTTTAGTCTCCTGAGGCGTTTTGCCTTTCATAAAGTAGTGTTTAATCATCACACGAAATTCTTTTTCGTCCATTTTTTGAAAATCACTCGACTTCCTCGATTCAAACGAATGCCAAACACAAAGAATAGACCGACCTGGCTGAAACTTGGTGTGTGTTCTTCTACGAGATGCTACTAACTAAACATAACCACGATACGCGCCAGTAGTGCTATCTCTCTGACTTTGCACGAACTTTTCAAACGACCCTCGTATGTTTGCTAGTCACCTCCGTCCACGACCTAATTGGTAGCTGGACGTTAAGCCCCGCCTGAAAAAATAGGCGATTACTTATAACTGGTTAAAGAAATGCACTTTATTTATTTAGAGCAATGTAATAGACCTCTAGCATTGAATTCTCAACATCAAATTAAAAAAAAAAAAATCAGTGATTAGCGTTTACTGGAATCCAGCTGATGGCCATTAGATTTTCTCTTTCTAGGAGTTTCTTACAGCTCACTGTCCGGTGATGGTCAGTGTTGCCTATAATGAGAGAAGTCTGTCCAGAGGAGGCAGACAGTTCACTGAAAAAGAACTCCAATGCCAACGATCTTTCAAACAATGAGAAAATTGTGAGGCCGTGGATTTATCTTAAAATAGAAAATAAAAACGTAAACTGAATAAATTATAACAAATACGCTTTCTTAACAATTTAATGCGAATAAACAAAAATAAAATGCAAAAGGAAATAGAAAACGTTTTACGCACTCAGGAATGGTGAAATTAAAGAAGATTTATGCTTAAAATGGTGCATGATGAAACGTTTGAATCAAATTAACAGTTAAAAAATAGAATAATAAAAAAAAAAAACTGACCCAAGTTAAAAAAAAAAAATGGTTATTTAGTAACAATATAATACAAATTATATAAATATAGCTAAATATATATATATATGAATTTCGCAGACCGTAAATTTTGTGTTGGTGCTGGTGCTCTCAATTGCTAAATTCCATCCTACCCGGTACAAGGTTAATTGCAAGGTATAAACGTCAGTTGAAAAATACTACAAACAGTTATGTTGTCTGAGTTGGAGAAGAATATTTATGTTACCAGCAGGAGAGGGGGCAAAGGAGGGGCTCACTAACTTCTAGTTTTAATAAGCAGTTTCAGCGCTCAGAACTCAGCTAAGTTCAAATGTTCAAAAAGGTTTCATGTCGCTCGGCCATAGACAGCACCAATCAGCGGCACAAATAAAGGTCTCCTTCGAAGACTCGGCAGCATTTCTTTAATTATCCTAAATATGGTCCATTCATCATGTCTCAATGTTACTGCAGATTATATATATATATATATATATATATAGCGAGCGAGAGAGGTTTGAGATCTATATCCAAGATAATGTTTGAAAGATGAAGTTAGAGAGGATTGTATATCCTCTTCTCCGGTCCTCAACTTACCGCGTACAGTTCCCTGATCACCAAGAAGGTTGATGATGATGGAGATGACCTTGTCTAGAAGACGGAGAAAACAAGACGAAGCACCGGTGCCTGATCAGTCTGTGCCTAAGGGGTGTTAAAAATACACACGCACACCATCTCATAATAAACTAACCAGTAAATGTTACCACTTCTGTTACAAAAGAAATATTAACCATTTAGATTCGTTCTCTTTATTTAAAAAAAAAGAAAGACTTCTTTATAGTTGTTATCAATCACTTTTAAAGGAACAGTTTAATATTTACTGACGTAGCCTTAAAGACAAAGGTTAAGAGTCAATAACCAGATGAGGTTTCGACAAATGTGAAAGCCTTCTGTTTTAATTACGAGAATTCCCTAAGACTTTTGTTTTTCTTCTTTTTCTTTAACCTTCTCGAAGTAGAGGCTCGCCTATGTGATACTAGGGAGCTGAGAGAAGCCTAAAAAGGGACAAAAAGGTTGCTCTTTAGTTTGTTCATGTATGCGAGAACACTTTGAATGCCAAATTCTCTGTGAATTCGAATGATTCTCCAGAATGAAGGAGCATTTAGAGCCACATTTAGTATTTATCATTAACTTATATTTTTAAATGCAACATTGTATTGTATTAATTAATAATGAATTTTACAAATCTATTTACATTTATATTACATTATTTTATTTATGCCAATAATATAAAAATGAAAACTAATTACGCATACTAAGCAATTGTGCAAAAAATACATTGAAAATTTAACTTGCTTCATTAAATTTAACAATAGTTTATGAGCCCATTAATTAGCGAACGCAAAAAAGGGAAATGTATATAAATCTCTATGTATCGAAGGCGCCACGATAGCCGAGCGGTTAGAGGCGAGTCCCGCAAGAGCTAAGCTGTATTGTGCTACTGGGTTCGATTCCCCAGGTCTAGGCCTTGGATTTTATTGAATGGTTAATAAAAGAAATTTATAGTAAAGTGCGTATACTAGTCGCCTCCGTTCATGACACCCAATTTGGTGGTTGGACTTAAAGCCTGCATTTTATATATCCAACTACAACATGGAATTTGCAGATAATATTTGTACTGTTCCAAAAAAAAAAAAAAAAAAAAACTTCCGAAAAATGAGTTATGTATAAAAATTTAGAATCAGACACGGTATAACACCTGAAAGAAGCCCCAAGTATAAACCTAGGTTTAGGTATAAACCTAAACGGCTTACCACTTTAAAAACTTTCTGGTCATTTCGGAGCAACTCTCTTAGAAAGCAGCTAAAACTTTTTTTTGTGTACTTCAGGGACCTCAAAGCAATTTTCTAGGAAAATTCAATTTTGCAAATTTGATCAGTCTTGTTGCCAATAGGCAGTTGTAAATTAAATAAATAGAGTTAATAAAAAAGGATCAGTCCATTGGGACTGCAATTCTTTTGCAATGCAGAAGAAATAATAAATGATTTAAGGCGCGTCAACATCTAAGGTTATTGGCCATCACCGGACAGTGATCTGTAAGAAGCTCTTAAAAAGAGAAAATCTAAGGGTCAGCAGCTGGATTCGAACCCGGGACCTCCGCGTGGGAGTCCAGTACTCTAACCGCATAGCTAATCCCTTCCCTATTAAATAATTATTAACATCCGTTCTAACAGTTGTCTCTGGTTATCAGTTCTAACAGTTGTCTCTGGTTATCAGTTCTAACAGTTGTCTCTGCTTATCAGTTCTAACAGTTGTCTCTGCTTATCAGTTCTAACAGTTGTCTCTGGTTATCAGTTCTAACAGTTGTCTCTGGTTATCAGTTCTAACAGCTGTCTCTAGTTATCAGTTCTAAAAGTTGTCTCTGGTTATCAGGCCTAACAGTTGTCTCTGGTTATCAGTTCTAACAGCTGTCTCTGGTTATCAGGCCTAACAGTTGTCTCTGGTTATCAGTTCTAACAGTTGTCTCTGCTTATCAGTTCTAACAGTTGTCTCTGGTTATCAGTTCTAACAGTTGTCTCTGGTTATCAGTTCTAACAGCTGTCTCTAGTTATCAGTTCTAAAAGTTGTCTCTGGTTATCAGGCCTAACAGTTGTCTCTGGTTATCAGTTCTAACAGCTGTCTCTAGTTATCAGTTCTAAAAGTTGTCTCTGGTTATCAGGCCTAACAGTTGTCTCTGGTTATCAGTTCTAACAGCTGTCTCTAGTTATCAGGCCTAACAGTTGTCTCTGGTTACCAAACACAATCCTCTTAACGAGAAATTGGTTTGTTTCCCTAACATTTCAACATGTTTGGAAGTAACAATGTGTAAAAACGGACAAACATCTAATTAATTAACCTATTATTCTTAATATTTATATTCAAAAAAATTTTCTATAATGTCTTACGATTGTAAAATAATGATGAGTGTAAATTGTGTTGAAATAGTTGAACTAAGGAGATCAGAAGAGGTGACTAAAGTAAAGAAATGAGGAGTCATTCACCGAACTAAAGTAACCGCTGCGAATTGGTGATTGCTTTAACAAACAATCTTCTAGCCACGCGTAACTCTGCCAAACATACAGTTTGCCCTAACTACAATACATTTATCTTCTTGTTTACACTACTTAGTTATAACTATCAGCTTCTATTTATTTCTTTTTATTGTATTTTTATCTATTTTTTATTTACTTCCACTGAGCAACAGAACCGTTAGCAGTAAACCAATGAGAGTAGTTAAAGAAATAAGTTCAATTCAAATAGGATTTGGAAGAATCTTTTTTTGGGTGACAGGAGGGTTGCTACAGAAGCCGGCTAAATCTAACAATAAAAAAATAAATAAAAAAAATCACACAATATTAGTCGCTCTTGATTTCACACATGTCTTGTTCGGCAGTAAATACAACTGTCATCGAGATATCTGCTATTGTCAGACACTGTTTGATTTCGGCTTTGTGTACTCGTACTACGCAACTACGCATTCTTTCTTCTTTTCTTTAGCCTACTAAATAGAACCAATTGATCAGAGATTTTATTGGTGGCAGATGGTTTCACAATGTCACGACAAAATACATCTACATTAGTTAAGATAATCTTCCTTCTTACTGACATTTTCTATAAATAAAATACTTCCTTATAAATAAACCTTTTTCCTTATGAATATCAAAGCTATTTAAGTTATCAAATTGGGTAAGCACGAAATGTGCTCATTATTCTACATATTTGAAGATTATAATTTTAATAAATTTTTTTCAAGTAAAAGGACGTTAAGAGAAGTTTGACTGATATAAAAATTAAAATTTTCACCGACTGAACCTGAAATATCAAAATTAGGCAAACTCAGCAACCAATGATCAGCCTACTGTATTCTTCCCATCAGCATAAATTAGCAATCATGTGTCCACAGCCTCCTTTATATCCAAGTTAACCCATTAACTGCCAAATTTTTTAAAAGCATTTTTTTTGTTCTATCAGGTTTAGTTTGAGTCAAAATTGTCATTAATAAGTGAAATTTATGAAATAATGCATTATATAAAAAATAAAATTTTTTTAAAAAAAGTCCCATTTGGGGATCGTGGCAGATTGGATGTTCAAAACTGAGTATAAGTTGTTACGTCTTATTGAAACATCTATTTATTAGCTCTGTGTATTTAACGGGTTTTCTTATTTGTCAGTAATAGAAAATTTTAAAAAAAAGTAATAGAAAATAGATTTGAAGGATTATCAATGATTGAAATATTTTTCAATATGACGGAAGCACCATAATTTTCAACTTGAAACGCACCGTTTTATTTGCCTTCGTATTATTCAGCACGAAAACAGTAACCGATTGCACATGACCTCTTGCTTGAAGCCAAATCGTATTGGTTTCCCTCTTATAAACTGATTCAAAAAGTGATGACCGTAATATCGCACCATATGTACATCCTTGATCTGATTTGGTGGGATATAACTGACAGTGTCTGGTTCCATAAAAGAGGACGCTACAGAAAAATTACTGGAATGAAGCTCTAATATCTCCGGGACATCCTTTGGTTGGCAATGAACTAATTCATTTTCGTCAATTTCTTCAACATCAGAAACAATATCTAGTAAGTCCGGAGGCTGTTCAACAATATCTATTGTTGAATTAGTATCAGACTCAAAGTCAAACTGCTCTAAAAAGTGAAGGCCCTTTACTACTTCTTTTACTTCACCAAATGTGTAAAATTCTTTGGTTCCGATTTCTATAAATAAATACTAAAAGTATTCTATCTCGGAAATTTGTTCACCCTATATGCCACGATCCCCATTTGGGGATCACTGTTCAAAATCCATTTTCTCTAATTCTCTAAAATATTTATGGAAGATAATATTGTTTCCTACAACTAGAACCTTTGAATTAACTGTGCTAAAACGCTTAGTTTAATTATTACAAAAATAATTGATAAAAAACAAACTAGAAAAGTAACATGGCTGCTATGAACGACTAACCTACAAATTCTCACTTTGTTTTCTTATTGACCAAAAACTAGGCAAGAGAATGTAAATGTTTACCATCAATACAGTATACTAATTACTGCTCTAAATTAATTTGTTATTTGCCGCCAAAAAACAGTTCTACAAATTTTTAAAAAAATATCCCCAATTGGGGATCGTGGCAGTTAATGGGTTAACTTCTTGTTGTCTAGGGTAGCAAACAAAGCAACAAAGAGACAGATGTCGTAAACTTATGCTATTATATTCTATTTTAGAATAGAGAAATACTGTTTTTAGAATATTTCCATAATCTTGGTACGAGTTTGACGAAGGAGACAGTAGAGCGTAGAAAAATGCTAGAATTATGTGACCGTCTTGGTACACAATTTTGTATTTTATTTTTTATTTCTTATTTTGGATATGGTAGTGATGAGTAGTTTGTGTATAATTGTGGGGGGAAGGGTTTGAGAGTGTAGGTGGAGTTGATAGTGGACCGGACAGAGTATTACTGTTGGACACAATAACATGGCCAACTGAGTAATAATCTTGCTACGTGCTCCAACTACACCAGACCGAACAGGGCACGGGGCTCCTCCAATGGCTCCACTAAAAGCGGAACAATGAACGCCTTGACATTTCACTTCTTCACCAACTTCTAGCAGTACAACTGTTTCCACAACAACAAAACAATTTCAGTTTGTAGAAAAGCAGCATGGCCTTGTATTGTGATTATATATTGCATGCGTATATCTGTTTTTATCTACGTAAAATCATTGTTGAATCTCCGTGATTTGGTCACACTTTTTTTACCACACCTGACGCCTACAAACTCTGCATTGACAAATCACGAATGGTTTGCACTTTTTAACAAAATGACATTGAAAAACTAGGTTAGATTACTAGTTTATTTTATACAGCTCATTATCATAAAATACTATAACTTTTACGGTAGGTTTTTTTTTCCCCCGAACAAAGAATGTCAATTTCACTCTACATTTCCAGTCTAGATTCACAAAATCACAGAGAAAAAAAATCAGCCTAAAAAAAATGAACGCATCACAACTTCCACGTCAAATTATAGGCACTCTGTCACCTCCCAGGACAATAATAATACGGCGAATCGATTGACACACTTTCTGCAGGCTAAAATACATGATTACCAACCACCTGTACTCTGGGTATTTTAACCATCTCTTCTTCTCTGCTGGCTGCAAGTTCTCCAAATCACCGCCGCTTGTTACCCGGCTCAATCCAACGTCTACAATCTCCATTTGCGCTTAACCATACTTCCAGCCTACTTAATTCTACTTGAATAAGATTTTTCATTCTCCGTTAGAAGATCAAATCTGGCCAAATATTCTGAATATTTTAGATACATTCCACAGGTAATTTTCGACACTTCCCATGTAGCTAAAGGTTACCAGAGGTTACAAGCTAGTTATGTTACATTATTTACTATGACGAAAAATATAAAAACATTTGGCCCAGCATTCTCCCCAATAGGCATAGAAAAATCCTTTGCTATAAAGTGCCCCTCTTTATCAGTGACTAACGATGAAAATATGAACAATCCTAAAAAAGTAATTACAGATTTACAAAAATAGGTTCATTTATAATTGTTCCATGTATTTTCTGGATTACGAAAACAGTGAACGTTCTCTCCAAGAAATTTGTTTCTCCGAGTAGGCTAGTAAAAAAAAAAAGTAGAGAATCTGAAATTCAATAAAACAATTACAACAAAATACTATGACTGTTCTTTAACATAGTTTCACAACGTTTAAAAAAATAACAATATGATAACTGCCCTTGTGAACTGTCAAATAGTTTTAAATAAACGAAAGCCAGCTGATTATCTATTTCCACACATAGACACCAAAATACATTTATACAAATTAGCGTGCGTACATATGCTCTCAAAACAACTGAAAACATTGCAACACAAGGCCAGTGAGTTATACAGTTTTGAAATATAGTTAACTTGAAGTAATAGATGTAGAACTGATTGACGCATTACAATAGCCAGGGCTTCTATATCCTATCTAAATAATTATTTCGTAACATAATTCTTCGGTCATGTTTCACTATGAAATAGACGATAATTTTTACAAAATATTGGTGTAACACTGTCAATCTTCATTGTAACGATTTCTGAAGTAAATGCTAAAGCGTACCAGCAATCGTTAAATATAATATAAAGTTTTGGCACTCATTTAAGATTTAGATTTAATCAATAAAATTGTGAGGGACCATGAATTTTATTATTGAAAGAAAAAATGTAATCAATTTTCAAGCTGGGACATTCTCTGGGCCAACAAGATCGTAACTGCAATTACTCTACCTCTAAAAACACTGGCTAATGAATTAGATTCCAGTTCTTTTATATTTAGTACATGTAATGCTGGAAAAGATAGTCACATTACCGGAATTCGTGTTTATTGAACCAAAATACTTGTATCTATTTATTAAAAATAATAACTGTCATTAACAAAATTAGAAACAAAAGAATGAATAAAAAAACCAAACGCTCCAAAATTATTGACATAAAACATGATGTCATTGTTTGGTACTGGAATATCGCTTCAGGGTATTCGGTACTATAGCAACCCAATTAAGATGAAACCGTAAAGAGTGGAACAATTCTAATGTTACAAAACTTTTAGAAAGCTTTACGGTCGAAAATAGAATTGTTACTTTTTAAAGCAAAAAGTTTCCATTTTTTTTAATCGAACGGAGAATAACAATTTCATACTAATGACAGGCGCCAGAAATAGAATTATTTGAACGTATACTAACATAAAGAAACTCAAAAAAATAAAAATAAAAAATAAACAATAAGAAGATAATATGTGAAGATGTGGTGTTACAAAATTGCACAGGAGAAATTAATATTTGTAAGTACTACTGTTAGCAGCCAATTAAGGTCTTTTCTTTTAACTTTTTTTACGTTTATCTTGCTGTAATATTGGCCGTATGTCCGTTTTCCTTCATTAAAGGAAGTAATAAATAAACAAGACGAATGAACGACTGTCGCGAACTGCGTAAGAAAACATTCTTCATTCTAGAATCTAAAAAAGAATCTGCCTGTGCGGTGTGATTGGGTCCCGTTCATCGGTTCAGAATTCCTTCTGATTTCTAATTTAGATCTGGCAAAGTGATATGTAAATAGGTACGGTACATTTTCTTTCTCTATTTTTAAGAAATCTAAGTCAGATTTTGGGGTTATTGATCCTGATTTTAGATTCCTGATTAAAAACGTTTTATACAATGATGCCCAAATATTCAGGGTTATTTTCGTTAAAGCACAAATTTGAGAAGCTTAATAAAGATCTGTAAGTGTATTCTGAAAGAATAAAAAAGCCCCATTTCCAGTCTCAGCCTCAAAAAACTTCATTAAAATGGCATACCTCCTCCAGGTTCATCTCTCCTCAGTTCTAACAATTACCTCTTTTTCGCGGCACAAAAGGTTAGGATAACACTCTACAGCTGACAGCAATTTTAGCAGACAGTTTTGGATAAAGGAGTCGATTCTATTACTTTATGGAAATTCAGTTTCAATTTGTTCTGTGTTGTACGGAATTTCTCGATGTTACTGCTACAGGTCAGGCTCCAGACGGAGCAGACGTAGAATACCATCGGCCTGATATCCACTTTATAAAGGAGGAATCTTTTCTGAAGAGTCATCTTCGAGTCGCGTGAGAGTAAAGGGAAAAGTAGTCTTCTATTCAGAATCTACTTTGTACTGAAAGTGACTAGAATAGGTTAGTTTGTTGTCCACGTTAAGACGATGTACTTGGCGCGTTAGCCCAAGAGATCAAAGTATTATTGTTCTAATAAGTCAGTTTTAGTACTCTTCGTTTTATAAAGAGTATTGCATTACTTTTGTCATAGTTTATTTTAATTTGCCATTTGGTGCAGTTTTTTGTTTTAATTTAATCTGTAGTCATTGATACCCGGAGCTTTTTTCAGTTTACTGCCGGTATCCGAACAATGTCCTGTCGTTACAAACAATACTATTCATCATTTATCATTCATCACTGGTAATGGCTGAATGGCAAAAAGTTGATGCACAACTCACTCTAATAAAATGTGAGAATAATGTATACAAAGGAATTATTGGTAACACTTAAATAGTTCGCTTTTATCCATAATGAATGCCTTGAGGACACCTAAGAGCCCTTGTTGATATCCCAACCTAACTACCCAACTCACGAAGCACAATTACTCATATGCGATTCATAAAGGCCAGCCAAGATATTTTTGAAAACTCAAATTCTGGAAGAGATGGAAACTGTGAAGCTAATTGTGCTTGCGAGTTGATAGATACATCTTCTTCTCCTTCCTCTGGCTCTACGGTCCCCGAAGGACCTTGGCCTCCTCTAACACCTTTCCCCACTCCTCTCTCACCAAGGCAATTCTCCTCCACGTCCTCACTCCCAGACTCCTAACATCTTCCTCCACATCATCCAGCCACCTAATCCTCGGTCTTCCCCTTTTTCTCGCCCCCCTCAGGGTGTCCATTCATTATCTTCCTGGGAATTCGGGAATCTTTCATTCTTACTAAATGGCCTAGCCATCTCAATCTTCCCCTCTTAATGAAACCTACCAAATTCTGCTCCTGGTACAGCTCTCTTATTCCCCTGTTTTTCCTGATTCTGTACCTTTCCCCTTTTTTCACGGGGCCAAACATTTTCCTCAGAATCTTCCTCTCCCAGGCATTAAGCAATTTTTCATCCACCTTGGTCAACACCCACGTTTCACTGGCATACGTAACTACTGGCCTCAATATGCTTTTATAGACGGTTAGCTTTGCCTCCCTTGATAGTTCTCGAAAACTTAAGACTTTCTGTAGTGCCCAGTAACACCTATTGCCAGCCATTAACCTGCCTTTTATTTCTACACTCACCTCGTTCTTATCGGTTAAAACGGCCCCTAGATATTTGAAAGATGAAACCCTCTCAAAATTGTACGGTGCGCATATAGGCGCCTCATCACTACCTAGGTTTCTGCGAGAACACACATAAACTTCGTCTTCGTCTGATTTATTTTTAAGCCCAATTCCTTCGGAGCCGCTTCAAATTCTTGAAAAGATCCCGCCAGAGCTGCTCTGGTTCTTCCAGTCAAGACGACATCGTCCGCGTATGCCATATGTTGGCTTAATCTATTATAGATTGTGCCATTGGGACTTTTCCGTATGGCTTGATAGATACATCGGCAGTCAAAAATTTGAAGCTTTTATTTGTTAATCCATCACCTTTAGTGCAAATCATGTACTTCACAATGTGATTGAATGAATGAATCCTGCAGACAAAGGTGAAAACAGTACTTACCAAATTTGGGGCTAATTTCAAAGAAAGTGGGTTTTGTAAAACAATTATTTGAAGAACGAATTCTCTCAGTCAGAAAGTTAGGATACCCTTGGAACGAAAAAAAAAAAACAAAAAAAAACGAGAAATAAAGTTGAGGGCAGGAATGACTCGTTAGCTCCTCGAAGTGTACTTCTCCTTTGGCTCACGAAATGGAGATGGCTATGTACACACTAACCTTCACACCTGAAGGTTTCTTTTTTGTTTGTTTGAGACCCAGACACAGCCTCCGTGTGGCTACAATACCACCAAGCTGTTGTACGTTTACTTTACTCTTTTATGACCAATAAAGAGATGGCGGGGGAGGTGCTAACACATCCCACTAATGTAATATCGCCGTTCACAATTTATGAAACTAGTTTCACACCTCCATGCTGACGGACAGACCTACACGCTAGCAATGTTCTACCTGTGCGCATAACAAATAAGCACACAACATCCTGCCACAACGCTTCCAATCAAATATGCTCAGCTACATGCCCAAAGACTCTAAAATAAAATATTTACAGCCTTTCTTATATTGAAAATGTGACAATTAATTTTATCACTGTGCTTATATAATGTGACTGTAATACATGCTTACAACTTGAATCGTATAAATGCTTATTAACAATTGAGTATTTGACATTGAGTATTTATTAGCAATGTTCAGGGGGTATTACTTTTCTTGTTGAATATAAATAGAACTTTTATTAATGCAGATAACCCAGCAAGAACATCCATCGCAAATCAAAGACGAATAAAGTAAAATAATTGCTATTATTTAAGGGAGCCAACTACCAATTAGAGCCAAAAGTTCAACTTGACTCCTGTATTGTCCTAATAAATATAAATTAAGTAAATTTAGTGAAGTTTGGAACTAAGGACCTCTTAATCACAAGTTCACGCTACAACTGGCCTATGATACCCTAGGCTACCTTTTTATGCGGCCAAAAATTGAATTAAAAAATTATGTATAAATAACTTCTTTATTATATATCACTATTTCTCTCTAATTTTTGAGGTTGCCATCCGAATCCACACTCATACCTATGAACTCCTGCTGTTTCGGTGAAAGTCGCATGCAATATCTCCTTTCACTTAGGCCGAGCCATCGAGCGGTTGCAGGCAAATTCCACATAGCTAAGATGTATGTTGAACAGAGTCTTGTCTAGCATTTTATTTAATGTAATAATTGAAAAATTTAATTGAAGTATATTTGCCATCGTCTAATCCAGGACACCGGCAGCAGAAAGTAAAGCGCGCCTGGCAAAGACATTAGATTACTTCGCTTATTTGTTCACCTCATTAAAAGAACAGAAAATAATGGCCGTTACGGTTAGAAGTGAGAGATCGTAAACCGGAATTTAGCAATGATTACAACGAACATAGATGGAACATAAATAAGTGCACATAAAATTGATAGTGGTGCTCTAATCTGGCCGGTAAATCATTTTCTGACCAAGCTGACACTTTACAAAAACAAGCTTCTTCTTCATCTTTGTTTGGAATTAGATTCTGCTGGACAGAGTTTCTGGATTATATATGAAGGACTTGTTCGTTAGATATGGCGACTGTACTCTGTTATCCGGCAACCTGGACGCTATAGTTATTTCTGGGCCGATTTGTCACCTTCCTGACTATTCACACGGTATAGTCTCCAACCGTCCCACCACCACAAGTTACTCGTCCATTAATAAACTCTGACACTTACAAATACTTGATGGCGATCAAATAAGATGAAACGTGCTCACATATTTCATTTTTAACTTTGGTGCCCGCTGCTTTCTAGTATTTTAGCCGTTGCTTTTTAAAATTGTACTACTTGCTAATGAACTATTTTATAGGTTCGACTGTGAGCTAATAGGAAGGAAATTGATAACAAGGTAAATAATTGGAGAGATAGAGATTAGCTCACTGTTCGTGAAGATCTAGGATCGGGTAGGCTGCCCAAAAAACTTAAAGGAACCGCTCACTGCCCGGTTAGGGTCACTGTTTCACTAATTTAGGCAGTTTTTGTCTTATTTTTTTTTCGAACTAATTTCTATTACTGTTTTATTATATACTTATAATAGAACATACTCAACTGTTAAAACGTTTTCAAACTTCAATTTCAATTCAAAAGTGTAAAATAAATAACGAAACATTAAACGATATTTTAAATTTAAATCTCATTGCAATAAATGTACCAAAATTAAACAATTCCAGTCTTACAATTTTTGTATTGAGTATTAACAACTCCATATCTATTTTGTAATTTATCTTTGTAATGAAAGACCTTAATAAAATGTCCCAGGAAATTGAAGATGCTTTTAATGAATTTCATCTTGATACTGCATCAGAATGTTCAGAAGACCATTTTGATATCCATGATGGGGACATTATCAAACCAGGAAATAGATCTACTCGTAGAATAATTTCAAGCGATTCAGAGAGTGATTCAACTATATTCTTGCAACTCGTGGGGTCGGCAATGTGTTAATACTTATCGACTAATAAGTAAATAATTTATACATGAACAAACAAACCAAGTAAGCCTGCAAAGAACATATAAAACAGTTTAAATTATTGTTTTTATTTTAATTCATTAATTCTAGACTAACTCTGGAAAGAAATATGTTTGAGACTTACGGGCCGAACTTTGGGGCTCCTTGAAACCCTCCAACATTCAGAGCAGCATTCAATCCTCCCAATCTTAAGTCCTTCATCATATAGCCAACGCTCTCTATTTCTCCAATTTAATGCTTGTTGAAACCCAGCATGCCAAAATGCTCTCTAATTCATTAATTCTCCTTTCTGGCATTTTTTAGGGAAACTAGGCATTCCCTAGCAATGTAAAGCATGAATAGTTACCCGCTTTGTGTTCATTTTTAAAGAATTATATATAAACAAAAATATGGAGTCCGTTCACAAAACTAACACTGCTCTAAAAATAATTTGTTATTAAAGGTATAAATTAATAAAAAAAAAAGACTATTTATTCTCCCACCACGCAAGCGTTCTGTATAAAATCCTGTAACTTGAAACTCTTAAAATAATTACAACTTACCGCACCAGCCGTAGAAAACAAAGCTGTCTGAATACTTGTAACTGTATTCATTCCTACCAAAAACCGAAGGTGATAAATAAACCATGAGTAGCATGAGAAAGTGCAAATCCTAAAAGCAATAAAAATCCGCGAGTCTCTACGGGGCCTAATTGGGAATATGCTAGAGTTATAAAAAGATGTCCGCATCGATCTGATCCGCTTCCCAGGCAAGTAGTCGGTTTAAAAACAACTTTTTTATTATTTCCTTCTTCGAAAAGTAATTCAATTTCCCTTTTAGGCCTAATACAGAACTAAAGCATACTAAGTCGACGACGAAAAAAGAAGTATAAAGAATTATTAAAAGCAGAATTCAGTAAGGAAATAAATTAGGATTAGAATTGAAAATGCTTGTATGCATACGATTCCCTATTAAGAAATGGAAGTGATTTGGAAGATAAGTTGGTAGAATGGCTGAGATGAGAAAAATATAATTAAATAGCGTTTAAAGAAAACAATATAAATTTTTAAAAAGAAATCAATAATTTAGCAAATACCAAAAAACTATACGTCATTCTCCTTCGTTTCAAAGTATTCAAAAATTTATTGAAAACAATGTAAAATGAAAATATTCTTATGAATGTTCAATATTGGAAAAACAAATAAATATAAAAAATGGTCAGGATAGGAAATTCGCATGCAAAGAATTCCCTTCATTTAGTTGATATATCGTATGTATTTTGTGATAGTGTGAATACATTCTTATGGCCAAACCTTACATCTTTAATTCAGCAGGTACCAAAAGAATATTGAGTAATATGTACAATATTGGAATATTCAGCGAATGCACATTGTAAAAGTATGTTGAGCCAGTAAGATACAAGTGGTCTGTAGAATATGAAACTACCAAGTTACTGCCAACTGAGTTTGCGTTTGTGTGTCTTTAAAACCTATTAGATCATTTTCGAGATCCAACTTGACATTTTGGTCAATCAATAAATATCGTTTGGAACGGAAACTAGATCTACTACGAACGTTTTAAACTGCGCTCTTGAACTGGGGAGTTCTGGAGCGCAATAGTTCGTGTACTATGTCGTGACTGAAAAAATCTGAGCGCGCACAACTGATGACAGCGTAGAAGTTTATTTATTCCATTATTGCCAACTGTTAAGGATTAAAAAAATGAAATAATTGCACAGAACATAATTAATTCCAAACAAAACAAAAATCGGGTTCGATTAATCAGTTTGGAGTAAAGAATTCGATTCAACTACTCGTACATTTCCGCCTCCTATTGCACTCACTGGAAGAAGAGTGTTGGAGCCTGACTTGTAGCAGCAACATCAAGAAACTCCAGACCACATAGAAGAAATTTCTCATACTCGCAACAGATTCTCCACAACTCACTCCAATAGAGTGCATCCATTAACCCCGTACACTCCTACGTATATCCAAAATCGTCTGCTCAAACTCCTTGCCATCCTAGACTACCATCCCAATCCACTCTGCCGCAATATAGCCTCCTACGATCCTTCTAGTCCCCACTGACACAAAAGAATAAAACACATACTTCTCTTTCCACACTAGCTGCAGGTTTTCCTTCCTTTTTCCCTGCATTCTTATCCTACATCTTAACCTTTCTACTGGCACTTATTATGCAGGTTACAATGTTTTGAATAATAAAGATGTATATTTGTTATAATAGAGATTTATTCTATTCTATTCTAAGAAAGAAGAGTGAAACATAAAGTAAATTCAAAATCAGTGATATTGTCCAGCACTAATTTTGAAGTAGGCACATATCTTTGATGGTAATAAACAACAAAATGTCCATGAGCTGGCTTAATTACTCCACAATTTATTCATCAATTGTTTTTATTAACCGTAAAAAAAGTAGAAAGCTGTAATTATTTATTGTCCAGGCCATAATTTATGCATTCATTTTTAATGAAAGTGTACAACCAACAAGTTAATTGCGATTCTTGAAGAGCCCCCACATAAATGTAAAGATATACCAACATTACAGCATTTGACCCTTTTGTGTAATAATATAGCCTAAATACTTTGTACTTCATACGAAGATTATATTACAAGGACAATAACGGTCTCCCGTTCATGTATTAAAGATGAATTACAAATTTTGCTAAATTTCTGATTTAAATTAAATGTTCTACCTATTTAATTTACACAAATTCAACAATTAACATAAAATGGAAATATTTTGTTGAAATAAAGGATTAAATAAACTAGAGACAGCGAATGTTCATTTTTCTTCTGCTCAATAAGTTCATTACAATCATGGCACACTGATATCCAACCAGATGGAGCAAGGCCTACTCCAAAGTAAGAGATATTTTTATTAATATTAATTAACCAACTGTGAAACCTGACTTTGGCGGCTCTTTTAATTGGCGCCCACTTCATCATTGCTAATTACTTTAATCCTAGTTATGTTAATTATATCTAGATAGACCTCACGCTAAAAACACAATGCTCTACCACTTCATAACAGTTCTCCTCCAGTCTAAACGCTTCATTATACAAAATCTTGTTCCAATGAATGAGTTCTGGTTCAACGGTAAATAATACCACGAGTGCTGATACTTTTTCTTGGGTAATATATGTTTTCTTTTCGAATCGAGACTATAGTCTATCTAGATGGATGGCATTTTCTCAGTTTCAGTAACTCGAAAACCTCCTAAAAAAAGCTCTACTGTGGCTGTGTCATGGACACGGCCGTGTGTTGTACATGAATACGTTTACGGAACGGGTTATATTTCTTATATAAAATATTTTTATTTATGTATCTAGGATGAAATAAAGGAAACAAATAATGACTGTATTACAATATAACTTTATTAATTATAGGTCCGTTATACGAAAAGTACGACACAAATGGCATACAAGATACATCGAGATTTCTGGTAAACGTTAAATCAATATAGTTATTACCTAACGTAGTTGGAGAAGTTTCAATATAAGACAAATTGAACTCGCTGAGCAGGAAGTCGGGCAATAAGCGGTTTTGTAAGACATCAACATTAAAGTCTCCAACTATCATAATTGGTCTAGTAAGATCAGGCTCGTAATCGGGATAATTTTAGAGCTGTTTTTGGAATATTTTAACAACGATCGTAACATACAGAATTTAATTTCTGCTAACGCTGTGCCGGGATGGATATACACACACACACCCAAGTACGAATTCGAAGATGCCATTGGCCTTTTTCTTTTACTAGACAGACATCACCAGCTTTTGCGACTTTCATTTCCAAATAAATTTCCGAAATGTCAATGTTAACTCTATTACAATCAGTGAAGCTATTAATGTTACGATATATGGCGACTCCACCGGCTTTGCGACTTTTACCATTCGATTGTTCTTGAGAAGCCCTTTCCAACCGCATACGATCTCTGTATTTGGTTTTGGCTTTTCGTCGCGTATAGGCCGACATTACATATTTTTGATAATATTTTTTTATTCTAACACCTTATTATATTAACTGTCACTATTTTACACTAATGTTTTATACACAATCGATAGATTGAGACGACAGCTAACGATTAAAACTTAAACAAACATCGCAGCTTCTCCGAGTCAAAAGTTATCCTAATTGCAAATCTCGATACGCCGCAAAATTATCTCAAAATGGCGGCGCTTCCCCCTCCACCGCGCGCGATGCGTCACAGTCCGCGCTTATCGTAATGAATTCTTTGATTCTTTAGCTATCCAGTGGTCTAATTTAATTTTGGTTGTAGACGATAGATTCGAAACTATAATGCCAAACTGTATTCCCCAATTTTGTTATCATTGCCACCATATGATATGGATTGCCACCATATGATTCAAATTTAAAGACGTATTCACGTCAAAAGAAAATGTTAAGATAATAATCTTCCTGGGTCAACATTCATCCTGCTGGCAGTGCAGTATGTAAAGGAAAAATCGCCTAAACTCCAAATTTAAATTTTAAAGGCGGTAAGGTTTCTCTCAAAGCTGGATCAGAAATTTCCAATGTAATGAATCATTTATTTTTTACCTTATCGAAAACCCAACCAATTTTGTTTTAACTTTAAACGCTGATTGCACAGATTAGATACATAGTATATTACTTTTACTGAAGCATTTTCTCAGAATTTCTAAAAACTTTTATTTACTGTTTAATATCGATTGGTTGTTCCCTTGTTTCATTAAAGTTTCATTAAACTTACTAAAATGCTTTTTATTCCAATTAAATTTTTTTACAAATTTAAATTAAATTTATTGACTTCAAATTAGTAATTTATTAACTTTTTTGGCGACCAATTAAATTACTGAATAATCCTCTAGTTCAGTTCTAAATGTTCTACCAAAAAAAGGAAGTGCAATATAAGTGGCACTGTTTAAATCATTAAAAACAAAAAATCTACAAAAGCTGAATGATTCGTGAGACGACAGTTAAAAAGCACGCTTTAACAGTGTTACTTATGTTGCACAAATAAATCTCAAACGATCTGACAAACAATCAACATTACTACCTAGAAACGGCAAGCAAAGTTATGATACAAAATACTAGAATCAGCTACCTATCGAAACGTACATTTCCTTAAAAAAAATAGATGGCAGCCTAAGTTCCGTATAACTGCATAAGACACGAAATTAAACAGAAACGCAGGATAATAAGAGAAGAAGGTGGGCAACATTAAATCGGCTTCGTTCTCGTCCAAAGCGAGGGAATGGAGATCGTGATCACGTACGTATTTATTTATATATACGAACAAAATTCAATACAGAAAGTAGAAATTATTTACTACTTATTATATCAAGTTTATATCCCCTGTAACTTCACTCTAGTAAAACAAGGATATCCCCACACATACTAGAATACTACAGACACTTCGTAACACTTGCCGTAATGTGAAAATCAAATACTATTTTATACAGTATCCTATTTCTTTTGTAATTCAGACAAATTGTGGAACGCAAGTAATTTAAAAAAAAAAAGAAGAGTCACCAAAAATGCAAATGATTATTGGATATTTTATATTTTATGAATTTATCAAAATTTAATTTAGTTTCTCCCGTGAATTGCTGAGAAATTTGAGCTGCTCTAATTAGGATGTCTTGGAACGTTCTTCAAAGCAGTTTTGCCACTGTCTTTACGTTTTCTATTTTTTCTGAGAGAAAATAAAGAATAGAATTTTGATAATAAGTATCTTGTCAAAAACTGAAAAAGATTTTCAGCAAGTAAAAATAAGTAAATAGAATCTGACTATCAAGAATTAGAATCAAGTTAGAAGTGCCCATTTTAGGACTAGTGCTTTCTTTAATTTATTTCAACCCCATTATCATGCCCTAAAGAAGTTCGATGGCTCCTTATATACAGACTAAATCGCTATTTATGCCATTTAATGGGCAATAGATTAAATAGTAAACCGTTTAAAAAAAGGTTTTGTTCTACATTGAACGGTTCTTAAAAACAATAGATGGGAAATTCTGACTAACCCATCCAAATCTGAGGCTATTTAATTCCTCAGGCGTAGGCTGACGCTGAGTCATCACGTCGGCTTCAGGAGTCAACTACTGTCTTAATCAGTCATTATCAAGTATCTTACAGTAATTCTTGACCAGAAGCTAACTATCCACATAAAAGACAGGATCAGCAAAGGAAGCCTGGCCTTACGGACAATACTTCCGTTTCTTTGCAGGAGAGTCGAGCATGTACCGAAAATGTAAACTACTCCTTTATACTGCAATGGTTAGACCGAAGTTTTGCTCATCTCTATGCAGGTGACACAGGGATAAGTTCCTAAGATTCCTGTGACGTCTTCACCCTGATACAGGTGCATTATAGACCTGCACATTGCTACTAGCACTGAGTATGATGCTCATCACTTTAAAGTTACCACGCTGAAGTTTTTCGACATATCAATAAGTATTTCGACAAACGAATACCTGCTATAAGCACTTTTTGGAGATTTCGACATTTCGACTAGTTTACTAACCAAATTTTTCTAATAAAAAGACTGCTACGTGGCTCTAAGCATTGAACTGTGGTCGCCAAAAAAATATGCTATGTGCATCAACCAGAATATTGTCAAATAAAAACTAATAATAATGTGCACATTTGTCACATAGCAGATATTGGTTTGACAACGACAATATGTATCAATATCCTTTGCAGAAAGATAAAGAACTGTGACTCAGGAACTTAAAAGATGGAAGCCCGCTCCATTACAGACTTACCGTAAAGCTAGATTATTTTTTTGTAAATCTTTTGGTAAATTTAGTCTATTACAAAGTACAGGCATGAGACGTTAAAGCTGGTATTTCTAAGTATCTTCATTTAAGTATATACAGCAAATATAGTGAATAAAGTTCTAAGTGACAAAACTGACATCTTTCTCATATCTTTTAATTAAATAATAACTATAAGTTAGCAACAATAAAAGCTAAAACAAAGCAATTAAACAAGCCATTAGCAATGCTCTTCTTTCTAAAAGATGGTTCAAGTGTATTATGTAAGGAATGTTAATATGGATCTTGATGGGTATCCATATAAAGGTTGGAAGATTCAACCATTTGAATCAATAATAATAAAACTCTAATCTTCAAGAAAGCGGAATACATAAACAAATAAGATCTCTTAATACATGGATGATGGCGGCCAGCTATTTAGACAGATCACGTTTTAGCGATATAACTGAAATAAAGAAATAAAATATGTATTAACTTCTACGTTATTTTGGTCCTTCTAAAGTGTTTGAAAAGAGATTCCGGTGATGAAAGATAACTGTTCTAACCCCATAAATCTAAAAATAGTAAACAATGGCGCCTAAGTAAGCCTGTTTCTGTCATTAATACTTCCATTCCATTTCAAGAAATACCTAATACTAATTAATTAACTGAAATTACCTTCACAACGTTAGATTCTGAAAACCATCATTGTTAGCTGGGTATCTTCTAAAAAATTTCCTCCATTAAACAGTTCACACTACATGTTCAATTTAAAAAAGATTAAAAAAAAACATTCGATGCGCCCCCCTCAAAAAAGTTTAGCAACTTGAGCACAATTTTTAGAGGAAATCGTTGCATCATCAGAGAGAAAAAGCGGAAAAACTAAAGAAATAGTCGTTTTGGAAAAACGCTACAATATAAAATCAAATGAAGGTACCACCGCATCAAGTTAAAATCATGCATAATTCTATATGAATTTTATTTATAATGCTAATTGAAAATTCTCCAATTATTTTAAAATTTATTGCATAAAATTAAGAGAATTTGTACAAAAGATAATTATAGCTATTATTTATTGACTTTGAAATTGATAAACAAGAAAGTGATTAATTACAAGAATTTTTTGAAAAATATAATGTAAATATATGCGCATATATTTCATTTAATTTAAGTTGAATGCCGTCGTCTTACGCTTTATATTCATAAATATTTTAGCTTACAGATAATATAATATTTAACTTATTTGTCTCAAGTGGGTTTCAAGAAATATAAAAAAGAGTCTAAAGAACAATTGAAATATTAAGATTTGAAATCGTTGATAATATTTGGAGAAGTTCGCATATTTTATTTATTTAGCATTGCATAATGTAATACAATGTTTACATAATTTGAAACAATGTTTGGTGTTCTTGAAACCCCTTCCATATATTTGCAAATATTATATATTGTATATTTGTAATAAATCTTTATCTCTCCATGTTCAAAAAAAAAAAAAAGAAGAATACTGCGTCAGCAGTATTATGTAAACAAATGTAAAGAAAGCATACAGATTGATTATCTAAAAATTGAAAGAATCATTCAGAACATGCGCCTTTCTTATGTCGCCATTTTAAACGACTCAGAATTTTAGAATCTCATTTAATCGCTCAAGAATATTACATATAAAGTAAAAAATGGGGGCGCCACGATAGCCGCGCGCTATGATCCAAAATGTATTAGATTAAAGCAGACTGCATATTATAATGCGGTACTGGATTCGATTCCCGGTCAAGGCCTTGGATTTTATCTACGAGGGTCGATTGAAAAGTCCGTGCAAAAATAAAAACTACTTAATTTTTTGGGGTAAACCTTTTTTATTTTTCAACATAGTCTCCTTTATAGCCATTCGTTTCTGCAATCACCTCCTCGTTTGAATAAAATCTTTTTCCCGCCAGCCATTTCTTCATATTGGGGAACAAATAGTAGTCCGAGGGAGCCAAGTCTGGAGAATAAGGGGGATGTGAAACGAGTTGGAACCCTATTTCCATTAATTTTGCGACCACAACTGCTGAGGTGTGAGCTGGTGCGTTGTCGTGATGGAAAAGGACTTTTTTTGTGGGCCAATCGTGGGCGTTTTTCTTGCAGCTCGGTTTTCAATCGGTCCAATAACGATGAATAATATGCACCTGTAATAGTTTTACCCTTTTCCAGATAGTCGATGAGGATTATTCCTTGCGAATCCCAAAAGACAGTCGCCATAATCTTTCCGGCCGAAGGAACGGTCTTCGCCTTTTTTTTGGCGCAGATTCCCCCTTGGTAACCCATTGTTTAGATTGTTCTTTGGTCTCAGGAGTGTAGTGATGTATCCATGTTTCATCCACAGTGACGAAACGACGCTTAAAGTCCTGCGGATTCTTCTGGAACAGCTGCAAACCGTCCTTGTAACACTTCACACAATTTGAAAATCACTCGACTTCCTCGATTCAAACGAATGCCAAACACGATGAAATAGACCGATCTGGCTGTAACTTGGTGTGTGTTCTTCCAAGAGATGCTACTAACTAAACATAACCTCGATACGCGCCAGTAGTGCTATCTCTCTCACTTTGCACGGACTTTTCAAACGACCCTCGTAGATCTAGTATTTAAGCACCTTAATTTAGTAGTAGGATGCAATGCCAGTAAGATAACGAAATAACATAATAAAATAGTACTACAAAGGAAGGCTTAAGCAAAATAGGCACGGTAACAATTCTTGTTTAAAAGATGCCTCAAAACGCAAAAATATTCTGTTTTCACTTGATAATTCTGACGATAGGTTATAATTCAACAAATTACTTGGTTGAAATTAACACTTGGTTGTTCTCTTAAACACAGAGTTGTTCTCCCTAAAAATGTCATCCATTAAATTTACTTTTCTCCCCTCACTGGAATATTTAATTAAAAAATGTTTTTTTAATAAAACAATGGAGTATACACATTGATTTATTCTATTGATTTTACAGAAAACACACGCGAAACCAAGTGCGGAAGATGTTATTAATAAATACACTCCGACCCCACACTTGAAACCAATTGTATTAAGTCAATTTATTAATAACAAACAATATTGGTTAATACAAATGTATTTTACTAGGCTATGAGTCTCAAGAACACTGACACCAACGCGGACGTCCAACATACTACCTACTCATATAGCCTCTGCCCTTACACCAGACACCTCCCTCACCCTTGCCCTTTGCCAAATTATCTACTCCATCTTTACTTAAACCATTTTAGGTACTTTTCCGTTTTACCCCTTTTATTCCGTTAACTTAGCTCGCGTTTGGTTCACAATTGGCGCCCGGCTAACGGAAAAGTACCCCATTTTATGTTAAACTATGTAATGTAACTTATCCTTGGCCATGTTGAAGCATCTTTCGTTTTTATAACTTAAACCATGATTTGATGTACTGGTGTTATTGCCGAATCGTCCAGAGTATGCAACTTAACTTCGATCCGAATCGCGGCCTAATTCAAATCATTCCTCATTGCTTTAAAAAAAAATGTATTCAATACGCATACACCATTGTATGAAACTACACACTAAATTGATTCTAGGAAGTTTTGAGGAAATGCCAGTTCAGCCAAAGGGACGCAAAAACTGAAGCAAGAGAAGAACGTGGGAGATAACTGTTAACCAATGTTTTATCTATTTTTATTTATTTTCATAATACTGATTGTATAACATATTTGTCGTGAGGTACTAATTTTTGTCGCATAGCTCTACTGAATCATCAGTTTTCTTGAAACCGGGGTCTTCTAAAACAAGACAATGGAAGGGACCAAAATGGACAGGAAGAATAAGAAATGATTAAATATGTGCAATTTGAATTGGGATTGTATGAAATAGAAGTCAGTCATGTGTAACATTTTATCATTCTTTTCCCTACTATGTTACAATACTGAACATATCGAGGGGGCACTTCGATTGGTGGGAGTGTAGGAGAACAATGGTAGCGGGAGTGTGCCTCACATGGCAGGAACAGAAAACAGAGGAACGTACTATCAATTAGTCGTACAGAGTACAGAGTACTAGATGCAATGTTGGGTAATTCCGTTTGTCGTTTGCTCATGCGCTACAGTTAGAAGGAAAAGGAATTGGAGAAGCTGGCGAAGGGGAACCATTGTCATAGTAGGGGATATCGAGAAAAGCATTGAAGAACATCTGTGACGAAGGTTTGACAAACGAATTGGGATAATACCGCTATTACATTTGATTTGTGTCCTTGATTGGCAGGTGAATGGTAGCCGTGTGTCTCTTTTCCATTCTGCCCCTACTCCTTGGGATGCTCGTACGTTGGTGACAATGCCCCAGAGAACCGCTTCTGCCTGATTCACCTACAGATACCTGGGATATTCAAACAGGATTATCTCCCCCCTAAAAGGCCTAGGTGACCTCCCCACTTGGCCAATTCCCTTTTTACAGCCCTCTCGAAAAGCAAACACCCTCTAACTAATTTTACAGTTTACTCAAGCGTAGTTAGTTTTTAAAGAGTATGAAAATGTAAGTAACACTTAAACCGGACTATAAGTGAATACTCAAAGGATTAGATCCTGATCTGAACAGACCACACACGTGTAAAATCGTCCAAAATGCCGCCAGTGGTGTTAGCCTAAGCCCTCAGGATGTTTTAGGTTCAAAAATGCAATTATTTTATTATGTAGTCCACTTTAGTTCAATGCAATTCGTCAATCGTTTTTCCCTTAAATAAATCTCATACCTGAAGTACGATTTTGAAAGATATGCAAAATACCGTTGCACCCATGCAACAAATTTGTATTATTAATCATTTTAACAAAATGATTTCGTGTTGCATATTTTACAATATTAAAATGAAACAAACCAGTAGTATGTATGAACAAAATCGACAAATTATTTGTTTAGCATACAAAAAACAATAAAAATCAATAGAAAATAATGATAAAGTATAAATATTTAAAATACTACACTGAAACAATTTAAATTTGTTTCTTAATTTTTTTATTTTTAAAATTCAAGTTAATCCAGTATTCTAAATTCAATTATCCACCAAATCTTCAGCGGGTAGCCTTTTTATGTAAGTTAAGAGTTTGTCTTTTGAATTATTGAGACGATAAAAAAAAAAAAATGATACTGAACACCAGGCTTGCCACACTCGAAGGGCAAAGCTGAACTTGGTGAGTGGAAATTCAACTTACAATTTCTAGAATAAGTAAATATTTTTTTAACAGTTTAAATTTGTCTAATCATCTCAAAGATAAGATATTCTTTAATTGTAAGAAGAAATTTACGACATAAAATATGAATTGTGAACGTTGTTTATAGAACAATTTATAATAGATCTGATGAAAGGAATAAAACCATTTTTAACTAGAACTAGAACGTGACTTTAACATAGTTCAGCCGGGCTATTTATAGCAACACGTATTCAATGACCACGGGAGGTTTAATATACAGGGATAGAAATGATTATCTAAAAGTTTCAGGTAATCATGTTCTAACACGTTCTTCATAAATAATGTGCCGAACTATTTTAAATGAGCCATGTTTTGGAAGAATTTAAGGAATTTAAATATTTATCTAATCGCTAAAAATTAATTCTTTAACTACCATTACTGAGGAGATTCTGTGTTAACTTTTAAGAATTAAAACTCGGTCCCTCAGCCTGAGCGGATTTCTCTAGTAATAGGCTTCGAATAAAAGTGATTGCGAATTTATTCATCAGCTAGCATTAAATAACCTAACCTAGCGGATCCTTAACTTGGAATTCCTAAATAATTTTCGTACTAAATAAAGTTCACCCCAAATCCTGGGTCAAAATTAGAAGAAAACTGATAGGTCTTCATATTATTCGCGAAGTGTAAATTTTAAAGAAAATCGTACCCATTATTTATCAAATAGCAAAACAAAATTAGCGATTTTGATCGTTAAGGCCTAATTTGTCCTGATCGTACCACTTCCAGTAACTAGGAGGAAGGAAGATAATACAGTTTTGGAAATTTACTTTAATGAGTAACATTCCCTAGTTATAAATTTTCAAACTTTAGCTTCTTTTGGCCACTTCATGGAGAAAGACAAATGTCCCCAAAATGTTCTGATATTTTGGCGGAATCCCACCAAGAGACCTCAGTGTAACTTAGCATTTCCGAAACCTACTACTTTACTCAATGGATTTTCACTTTTTTTAAAAAAATAGGTTTTCATCAAAAGTTCCGTTTAAGAAAATAAAAAAAAAAAGAAAAGTAATTTGCGGCATAGAAAATCTATCTTTCGGAAGTCGATGGTTATATAATGATTGCATTATAAAGCACAAAATATGTGAAAACTTCAGAGAAAAATAACTAATCGAAGAGAAGTAAAAATAATAATTATAAGAGAAAGTAGTGATGGAAATAAATTCTCCATTCAAACAAAAATAGAGAAAATCTAACCAATTGCAGAAAGGGATATACAGGGTGTTCATTTTCAAATGCATTTTATGCTTAAACGGTTAAGCTGAGCAAAAAATGGTAGAGGAAAAATTTGTTGCCCGTCACCTCTAGTTTCAGAATATGTGACTTGATTTTAGATTCCTGCCCGCATACGCGTGAGGGTAGGGTAAGTGAGGGTTCGCAGTTGATCCCTTATTCCTTAATTTATCAAATAATGAACTTTACTCAACTTGTAAAGCATGTACTGTGCCTTCAAAGGTGCCTCCTCAGATACAGAGAGCAGTTGATAACCTCCTGGTTAACCTGGCTTGCGAGCCAGAGGAGGCACCTTTGAAAGCACAGTACATGCTGCAAAAGTTGCGTAAAGTGCATTATTTGATAAATTAAGGAATAAGTTTGATCCTTTACATGAAAGATATTGATCACTTAAATATGTGGCAGGAGGTTTCCAATTTTTTTGGCAATTAAACGCAGCTCTCCCAAAATTACTAAATAATTAATAAACCTTCTGGTTTGTAACAGATGTAAAAATAATTTTTAGCCATTTTGTGTATGCTTGAGAACATCTAAAGAAAAATCACTCGGAAAAAGAGTTATTTCCGGATATTAAGAAAAATACTAGCTTTACTGCCTTGACAATATTTTTAGTAGAAAGGGGATGAAAAAACGCATAAAAATGGCCTATCGCGTGCTCTTCTTTCTCTTTGATAACAAGTTAAAAAATTGAAATATAATTAATAAATACCAGATTTTGAAATGGTCTAACACCTTTAATTTTGAAGATATCGAATTGCGGTTTCCGGTCTCTTTCATAGCTTTTTATCTCTTTAAAACTGTGTATATGAAAATGGGGGTCAACTGCGAACCGTCACTTTTGGTCGCGCGTCAGCCACGTATGCGGGCAGGAATCTAAAATCAAGTCACATTATCTGAAACTAGAGATGACGGGCAACAAATTTTTCCACTACCATTTTTTGCTCAGATTAACCGTTTAAGCATGAAATGCATTTGAGCCGTCTTAAAATGAACACCCTGTATAAGGCGGTTATTACTAATAGAAAAGATGCATGGCGCGCATAAAAGTAAAGTAAAGTAATCGCCTATTTTTTCAGGCGGGGCTTAACGTCCAACTACCAATTAGGTGTCGTGGAAGGAGGCGACTAGCAAACGTACTTTACTATTTCTCATTTAACCATTAAATAAAATCCAAGGCCAAGACCGGAAATCGAACCCAGTACCACAATGCATATTAGCTTTGCAGGTCTCGCGTCTTAACCCGCTCGGCTACCGTGGCGCCTCACACATTATAGTATTAATATGGTTTAAATATTCAAATTAAATTCCAAATAAGCGGAAATTCAGTTGGGCGTAAGATTAAGATTAACTTAGCAGGACGGACCTCAAGGAACCGCAGGCACAAGAGGCTCATTGTACCTTCCCCTTTGGATCTAGCAGACGAAACCTCCCCTACTAAAGAGGTAATAGAAAAGATGCATGGCGCGCATAAAGTGAAAATAGAATGAAAGCCCTTATGAAAAGATAGTTACTTCTTTCAATCACCGAAAATCCATAATGCCAACAAATTATTTTGAAAACCCACAAAATGCTCACTCGTTTTAGAGCATTCGAATAGAAATTTCTGATATAACACTGCTCAACCTGCTATTCAAAGAAGATTATAATTCCAAGAGAATAACTCTCCCCAAATTTTATACAACCATCGCAATTCATTTAACTTAAGATAAGAAGCGCTTTCATTCTGTTCACTGAACAAGTCGAAATCTCCTGGCACTTCTTTGAACGAGGTGAAACGCAAAAGATCGCGTTCGTTCGCAAACAAAAGTCGTCTCGATGATTATTTTCCGTGTTTGACAGCAAAATAGAGACCTAACTAGCTGATTGGCAATGTTATCATTTGCAGAATGAAAGGTAGGGGAACGTCTGCGATCATTAAGTTTTCAGTTAAACTGTTCCTATAAATCATCAACATTTGTACTAATAGAAAATCGATTGTTGTGTTATTGTTATTAACATTGCCAAAAGCTTCTTAGTAGCAATTCACAGGTATTGTAAAAACAGCTGAAATGTTGAAGCTGTCAATTAAGAGGAACTTACAACCTTAACAAAAGGGAAAACTTCAACGAATTGTGAAACATTTGAAACAAAATTTGACAGCAAATAATATTTAGAAAAGATAACATCAAGGTTTGGCAAATATTTTTCTTAGCTAGGAATAAGTTTATCTAGTGCAAAAGAATTAGCTCCATCACAAAGATAGAAAAATCAGGCCATGCGGTTCTCTTTAAATTGGTTAAGGTGACAATAGCAGAGGCACAATAGAGCGTGTATTTGCCAGTAAATGGTGAACAAGAGGACTCTATATTGAATACAAGTGCTCTCCGCATAGACAGATGTTCCGAGTGGTATAGAATTGGTAAGAGTCGTCCTGGTAAATCCCCTTTCCACTTTTTTTGTTGTTATCAATAGAAAGGATTTCAACCAGTTGTTAATCTAAATCTCCCCAGCTTCACGTCTAATTATTAGCCGATTGCCACAGAAATTCCCCATATGTCATTATATTGCATGAATAGCCCAGATAACCCCATAATTATAACCCCTTTTGCCAATGTATCTAACAGAAACCATGGAAATAAGATCCGGTTACAAACAGTTGTCAAAACCTTATCCACTTCTATAGATAGCGTTACTATTCATGTCGTTAACATCCAATACACTATCTCTCGTACTATTCACATGTAAAGTAGTTGGGCGTGGCACTCCGTATCTGGCTGGTAGCTACTTGTCATGTGGTTCATCATATAAACCTAGCAACCTCCATTTCCACTCTCCTTCTAATGGGTATGACTTCAGTCTGTCTGTTTTTTACGTTCTTACTAACGAATTACTTATATCAAAGGACTGCCTATACATCCCTGCTTTACACATGTTACCTTCATCAACTGCTACAATTGAGTAGCATGAAGGCAACGAGATGTTACATTGTGTACTAACAGAAGATGGCTGTCTGATTGTGACAACAATGCTCTCTCCAATTGGACCTCTGGCCAACCAAATGTTGAAAAGCAATTGGATGTTTAAATAACTTTTGTTTATCCAATATAAAGAGATCATGAAATCAATACATTGTAGTTTTACAAAGATGTACAAAAATTAGGGTTATTCAGAAAAGTCAGAATTCTTTGGGTAAATTGTGGAATTCAGCACGTTTTCCTGGACTGGTTTGTGCTATTCTTTGTTGTATTTCGGATGAGCAATGCTCTTTAGCAAAAAAAAAGTTTGCATTTGTTCAGGAAATCAGGCTACAATGAAGGCGCTGAACTATTGCATTTTCTCCTTTAGATTGGTACTGGAATGATCCAGAATACTGGAAGAGCTAGCTGTAATTAAAGATGTTCTTCTAGCCTGGATGCCGGACCAATTGGGGATCAACGAGAAGGTTGGCTAAATGGGAAGCTTTAAGCTCCCAAAACAGGCTCGAATCTGCTACTTGAGTCTATTTGTCATTTGGATACCGTGTTTCCAAAGTTACAGAGCATTCAGTATTGAGTTCGGTGAGTTGTCGACAGTCAAACCAGGATCGTTAGGGTATGTGCGTGTGTACAAGATTTGGATTAGATCAAATTACTCATTTTCAGTAAGGATGAAATGTCTAGATTTCACAAGAATGTACTTCGTCTGTACGGAATGCGTTATTGTGCTTTAATTTACAGTTAGCAAACAGTATCTCCAGTTCAGGCACAGGCACAGGCACATATAATGGATTATTTCTTTTGTAAAGCCATTTCCAAAATTGATAGGAATCTTTCTTTGTTAATGTCGTTAGGTGGTTTATATATAAATAAAAAAATATCCAATAGATTTTAGTTACCACGAGAATAGTTGGGTCACAGGCGGAGATGAAAAGAGGAGGGCATGGCAAGGCGTGAGGGAAGATTTGTCCTTTGCTACACGAGTGAAAAAAATACACGTGTCCAAGTTGTGGCCTCGCTTTTGTACTGAACGTGTCTCCTATTTTCTAAAAGGGCAAAGGGCTGTTCTACACTAAGGGTGAACATGTCAACTAAGGCACACACACCGAACCACAGAGTGTGAGAGAAAGAGAGGCTGGAATTGTTGCGCGTGAGTACGTTTGTGTGAATGTTACAGGACCAAGATATATTTTTCATCAACGGAGCTGGCCGGTGGCAGCGGCAGCAAAAGGCGATCCATCATTGGCCGTGGGACTCGTACAATGGCCAGGCAAACTGTGTTCTTTTCTACCTAACTTACCTTCCCATAAATACCTAACTAACAAGGTACCACCTTTCTTTTGTCAACTTGCATCACCCACCAACCGTCGAAAAGAAACTTAAGTAAATATTTAAATCATTTCGATAAAACCAAACCATAAACATCTCAATCATTTCTAACTTTATATAAAATAGAAATTTTTGTTTTGTAAATAAGACATTTTGCTTCAATCAGCAACCAATTTAGACGTGCTTTGCAGTGAACTGCAGCAAGCCTGGAACTCACAATCTCAAGATGGATGATATGGATAATTTTAATCGTAGCATTTAGCATTGAATTAGGCAACTTATTGTGCAATACTAATGGAAAATACATATCTCTATTTCTAATACTTGCCATGATCACGAGATTTTCTGTTGCAATGGTGTGGGCAAGAATCTGGTGAGCACACTCACACGACTTTCTTGTTTCCAGAACGTTTTGAACGTTTGAACGTTTTGAGTATTTTTCTATAAAAATACTCAGAATTATGAAAAATCCATTGATTAATGTGGTATTTCTTCGAACCCAGAATTAAAACAAGGAATGCAATCGCCCTTCATACGACATTATGATGAAATGATACTTTAGAGGGAAGAACATCACTCCCTCTCCCAAGAGTCCTTTATATATGTGAATTTATCCTGGAAGAATTTATTTACTAACACTAGTAGTGCAAAGAGAGAGAAAGTTTATAGGAAATAGTCAACGATACGGAATAGTAAATAATCTATTCAGTAATATTTTTTTTTTTTTTTTTTTTAAGATTTAAGGCGCGTCAGCATCTAAGGTTATTGGCGCCCGGAGCTTTTTTCAGTGCACTGCCGGCCTCCGGACAGTGTTCTCTCGTTACAGACAACACTGTCCATCACCGGACAGTGAGCTGTAAGAAGCTCCTAGGAAGAGAAAATCTAAGGGTCAGCTGCTGGATTGGGACACGGGATCTCCGCGTGGGAGTCCAGTATGCTAACCGCATAGCTAATCCCTTCCCTCAGTATTATTATTATTATTGTTATTATTAATATTGTAACTGGCTGCGATTTCGCTGTATTACTGGGTATTACTTTATGCCTAGAGAATAAAAGTAATGCCCGTTTTAGGACTGAATTCAAATGTAACCTTAAGAAGGATATTACGATAATTAATCATTGAATTCTAGAAATATTTTTGCTGTTTTCTTTTTATTTTCATCAGCGGGAGACACAGTAGGACTGCAAATTTGGTTAGAGAGAAATGAAGGTGTACTTTGTTTGCTCGATGATATTTACAACACGGTCTTGGGGTTGTACAAGCATTTTCGTAGTGGTCTGCAAAGGAAATACACATGTTGTGGTACGACTTACCGTTGGAAGAATGAAAAGCATATCGAAGTGGGTGAATATCACCCTGGTATACAGCACACTTTCTTTTAAAGTGAAAACGAACCCCGTACATCTTCTGTTATAAGCCCAGCTTCACTTCTTAGTCATTAAACTTTCTTTAAGAAATGTTTAAAAGTTATTGTTGGTTCATTCGCTCAACACCTGGTCTGTGGAGATTGTTAAATTTTCACCTACCTCTAAGAAGTGACTTCTTTGTTCACAGCCACGCAGCCAACAATATCGTCTTGTATTTTCTATTATGAATAGTCCTGCTATACATGCTCACGCCGACTTTTAGTACGTGAACCATGAAAGGGCGTTTTCTATATCCTTGTACATGGGCCAGTTCTTAAAACTCCTAAAACTTTATTCCAGGTGGTGTACAAGCATGTTTAGTTGAATGAAATAAAATTATTCCTCATCAAGAAAATAAAAATAAAATAACTACTGATATTTAGACATAAATTCTTCTCAGCCAAAAGAAATTGATTTGATTTTTCGTACGCGTGCATTAGGGCGTTTCAAAAAATGATTTTTAAATTTTAAAGAGCGCCGGGCGGAAAATCAAAGTTCATTTAAAAACAAAAAGTTTCGTCCGTATTAGAGCGAAATCGATTAATATTTAGAGGTCGCTACCATTGATCAAAAAATTTTTGTTTTGCTTTTTTTTATAAAAAAAAATCTTTATTAAATGTTTTGTATCTTTTCAAATTATTAGCAAAATATGTAATTGTGCAAAGTTTATTTAAATATAATCTGCTATAAAGACAATGGAATCATTTTAGTAGCCATTTTACTTTCAAAGTTATGAATAATTAAAGAGCTGTATTAAAAAAAAAAGAAGAAAATATCAAGAAAAATATATAGTACATTTTGTTAAATTAGAGTTTTAAATATTTGATTTGAATGGTTATCTGTTGGATAATAAAATCAGACATGTTTGCAATAATAAAATGATTATTATCACACATAATTTCATACAATCGATAAAATTCATAGCTTATTTATCGATGTATTGAACAATTGATTTCTTATCAAACATTGACAAATCTTCGCGATTTTGTGAAATTTCTAGAAGAATATCTTGAATTTCACCTTCGTCTCTTGTTAAAAGCGAGTTATATTCTTGAATTAAGGATACTCCCCTCTCGGCAATAACATTAACCACCTTAAAATACGAAATTTTTCTTTTCGGTTGAACAAAAGAATTAGCGTTGGCCATTATCTTCAACACTTTGTGATAAGAAAGTTGAGTCTAAATTTAAAACTTCAAAAAAATTTAAACTTCTGTATCCCGCGAACTCTTCTAATTCTTTAGATTTGATGTCTTGTATATTTAATACTGCTTTTAGCTGCCTTGTAGTTGGAGGATGATCAACATTTCTACATAATAACATATTTCCGCAATTTTCGATTTTGTAGAAAGGGACACGTTATCATCGTACAAGGCTAACCAGACGAGTTCCTCCCGAGGGTACCACAAGTGTCGCATAAACTTTTCTACTTCTTTTCTTGAATCTTAGGTATCTATGTTGGCATAATCGTCAAGACTTTTTAAAAAAGCAAGATGATTGCGCGGTGCGCTTATAGCTACAGGAGCACTGAACCATCCAAAAATATAAATAATTGAAATAAAAATACAAATCTGTTGAATTTCTATCAAATTTTTTTTTTTTTTTGTTAACTGAAATTGTTCGCGGAACAAATATAGTTTTAAGGTGAAGATGGCCTTTGCTATCCACCTTGCATGGTGCGTTGCCCCAGCAACTTTAAAGCTGGCAACATTCGTTTCACCTATAAAAATTAAGACTAACTCGAGCAACTTTGTCGAGTTTGTAGCATTTCCCATAAAGAGCTGTATTTAAAAAAAAAGCAATATCAAGAAAAATTTACATTTTTGAAAGATTTGGATATATTAACGTTAAAATCCAAAATTTCGTATTTTAAGGTGGTTAATGTTATTGCCGAGAGGGGAGTATCCTTAATTCAAGAATATAACTCGCTTTTAACAAGAGACGAAGGAGAAAGACAAGATATTCTTCTAGAAATTTCACAAAATCGCAAAGATTTGTCAATGTTTGATAAGACATCAACTGTTCAATATATCGATAAATAAGCTATGAATTTTGTCGATTGTATGAAATTATGTGTGATAATAATAGTGCTGCTCGAGACCGAGACGAGGCGAGACTTTATGCAGTCTCGATCTCGGTCTCGGACGCTCAAATCTCGGTCTCGGTCTCGGTCTCAGTTTTTTTGAATTTTTGTTTAATTATTAAAAATGGTTTGCTATTAATAATCTTTTCAAAAAATGTTATTATTTTCTAATAATTATTTTAATTTATATATTGGTAATGAAAATGTGTGTAAAAGAAGACAACTACTTACACTTCAATGCATCATATATTACTATTACTATTATATATCTTTATATAATTTCAAGAAGATGTTAAAAACGTGCCAAATGAAAGACCCAAATATCATATCTGCCTGCTATAACAAGTCGATTCGTGAAATAAAAAATACACCTCCCAACAAACTTCCCACTCTATTAGTTATGGCTGTTGGTGAAGATAAAGAATCTGATGATTCACCTTTTGACGGCGACGACGACTGCATCAATATTTTTGCACCATTTGCTCAAAAATCAGCAAATATCACCGAAGCATGGAAGACAGAAATAATTAATTATACCAAATTAGACCAAGCACCAGTAGACGTTGACATTTTAGAATGGTGGAAAACACTTGAGAATTCCTTCAAAAATTTGTCTAGAATGGCAAAAGATATTTTTAGCATCTGTGCAACTTCAGTGCCATCGGAAAGATTATTTTCGCAAGCTGCGATGATAATGACCAATAGAAGATCTTCTTTAACTTCTGACTCAGTAAAAGCTCTTTTATGTATCAATGCTTATGCAAAGAGTATCTTAAAAACGAAAATAGTGCGAGACCTGCGAAGGTAATGTGTATTGTGGTACTGGGTTCGATTCCCGGTCTTAGGCCTTGGATTTTATTTAATGGTTAGTAGAAGAAATTTACAGTGAAGTATGTTTGCTAGTCGCCTCCGTCCGCGACACCAAACTGGTAGTTGGACGTAAAGCCCCGCCTGAAAAAATAGGCGATTACTTTACTTTGCTTACTTTACTTATGTAATACGAAGTCAAATAGATGTAGTAATATTGAACATATATAATAAAATCGTATCTTTTAATAATTAATTCAATACCCGTAATGATTATTTATTAATAAAGAACACAATTTTATAATTTTGTAGCTAAAAATTACTATTTGAAAAACCGAGACGAGACCGAGATTTCTCGACGAGATATATATCATGTCTCGATCTCGGTCTCGGTCTCGGTTGCTCAAGTCTCGTCTCGGTCTCGGTCTCGGTCTTGGTACCGAGACCGAGACCGAGATTTGTCTCGTTTCTCGTGCAGCACTAGATAATAATCATTTTATTATTGCAAACATGTCTGATTTTATTATCCAACAGATAACCATTCAAATCAAATATTTAAAACTCTAATTTAACAAAATGTACTATATATTTTTCTTGATATTTTCTTTTTTTTTTTTTTTAATACAGCTCTTTAATTATTCATAACTTTGAAAGTAAAATGGCCATCAAAATGATTCCAACTGCATTGTCTTTATAGCAGATTATATTTAAATAAACTTTTTACAATTATATGTTTTGCTAATAATTTTAAAAGATACAAAACATTTAATAAAGATTTTTCATAAAAAAAAAGCAAAACAATTTTTTTTTGATCGATGGTAGCGACCTCAAAATATTAATCGATTTCGCTCTATTATGGACGAAACTTTTTGTTTTTAAATGAACTTTGATTTTCCGCCCGGCGCTCTTTAAAATTTAAAAGTCATCATTTTTTGAAATGAAATTGCACTTTATTTGTTGATCAGAAAAAAATATTTAAAAGTATAATTAGGTATCAAAAAAATATTTTATATTTACTCAGTTTTCTAAGTCTTCGACAGAACACTCAGGTTCTTTATCGTTCCCTGTGATTCTGAAATCTCTTCAGGTTTTTTTTAACTTTTTTTCATTCACTGTTATCTGAGAACGAGAATGGTAACTAAATCCCTTTAACACAGTTCACTTTAACTCCTGAAGGAGTTCGTTATCCTGCTACAGAAGGCCTGGATCAGATATTCCATAATGAAGCAGGATGAAAGGTCGTTAAATAAAAATAAAGCGAACGTTGAAAATTCCATTGACTAATTATAAAAAATAAAATCTTGTTAAAATACAAAAAAAAAAAATTGAAAAAAGATAATTCTAAAATTATTCTTGAAATTGAATAAACTCGGAAAAACAACGGCCTGAGATATCTTGGTAAAATAATAACAAATCCTCCTTAGACGATCGCAGACTATGAGAGTGTCTGTCAATTTTTGTGAAATGAATCACACAGTAATAGCAGCTGGAAGAAGTTAACATGTATTGAACTTATATAAGTTTTAAATAAAAGTAAAGTAATGCCTATTTTTTCAGGTGGGTTTTATTAAGTCTCACTAACAACTAGGTGTTGTGGTCGGAGGCGACTAGCAAAACTACTTTACTGAAAAGTTCTGATTCCAAGCCCTAGACCGGGAATCGAACCCATTACATATTAGCTTTACAGGTCACGCCTCTAACCGCTCGGCTACCGTGGCGCTTAAGTTTTAAATATAATTACTGCTTGCAAAAGTAATTTTCATAGTTCTAATAGAAAAACCTAACTCCCTACATACCAATAACGTTTTTATTTAATCTGTATAATCATATCAGGTACTTAAGTGTGGTACATTGGAAAGGAGATTAATGTTCGCCGATCACAGGATAAGCTCCCGAAAACAATGCTCCTGGAAACTGTTCTTGAGAATTATAAGAGAACAATTTGCTTTAGTTTGCCAGGGAATTGCCATTTGCAATCAAATAACCACTAGTATTTATCAAATAAATGATTTCAATCATTCGGATAGTCCGGTTGATGAACACAGCATCAAACGAAATACATAAATAATAATAATAAGTAATATATGTAATTGGACTGACATAACATTTCAAAGAAAAGTCTTAACAAAAAATTACCCCGGATGTTGCGCTCTGAAAACGAGTTATGCATAAAATTAACCAAGAAATTAAGTTGTTAACATTCTACGAATAGACGAACAATCACACTAGAAAAAAAATCTGTGTTAAACAAAATCTTCACATTTAAAATAGAATATTAAAAGTTTTATGTTAATTAGCTGCAAGATAATTTACAACTCTAATGCGAGATATATATTGCTATGGACTGTTATATTTCTATAATACTAATTACACACTAGCGTTAATTATACTATGGAACGTAAAAATTTAAATAATTTTAATAATAGTAATAACAGCAGGTCAGTTTCCATTACATTCACTTCAACATTAAATGGGTGTTTATTATTAAATTACAACCTGAAATGAATTCATTAGTTACGGTTATATTGCTATAAAGTATAACAGTCTAATTCATACAGGTAATTCGATTCTGTAACAGTTCATCTAGAAATGAATGACTCTATTTCTTTAGTAACGAATCAATCATGGTAAGTTATTACGCAATTTACAATAAGAAAAATTAGTTAAAAGAACATGAATCTAATCTGTATCCGGGAGGGAATATAACCTAGCGGTAACGGCCCATATCGGTAAGTTTTACGACTTAATCATAATAATAATAATAATAATAATAATGAACTAGCAAAATAATCATTAGTCTGCAGTCTATGCAGTATACTTTTAATCCAGCATATACGGTGTTTTAGCTCCGATTGTCCTCATTTAAGTAAATTATTCTCCAACTAACATTCCGTTTGAAAATGATTGATTCTGTAAAATTGGGTTTGCTTTTGAGATGATTAAACCAAAAGATTAAAGATTAAATATTACATATTCTCTAGCCACTACTGTTTCCATTGCGTACCACTTTTCATAATGTTAGCGAACAGGTTTTTCAAAACTAATACAATAAAATTTCTTTTTTGCTTAAACTAGTAATATTTTTTTGTTAATTCAACTTCCTGAGCTATTTAAATATGAAATTTGGTTAAAATATTTTCAAAAAAGATAAATTTATTCATTGCTTACTAAAAGTGCAAACAAATTTTTTGTTACCGCCAAAAGAGAAAGAATAGTTATTAAGGGGTCATGCCAATTACTATCATTACTAAATCCAAATATACAGGGTGAACCAGTAAGTATTGTCCATAGGCCTACTGTGTGTAGTACATCTAAAGTTGAGTTCAATGACTTATTAGCCAACTTCATATTTTCCTCTGTTTTTGAGTGACGTCACTTTAAAGTTTTTTTCTAAAATCATTACTTTTTTCCAATAAAAATGTGATTACTCAGAAAGTTTTAGTCCGAATTCGATTTTGATGACACGGTTAGAAAGACAGATAAATTTTCTAAAAATTGATTCCATTTTGAAGCATATGTTATTCTCCAAACAGCCTCAATCTTCCTCCGAATGCTGGAAAAATAATAGTAATCGAAATTTATTAAGAAAACTCATTCAGCCCTTACGTGATCGTTATCAGACCTAGGTGCTGGCACTTTTTATAAAAGTTTCCTAGTTTAATGGGCTTTCAAACGATGTATTATTTTCCATGATTCCTTTTATCTTCGTATGATAAACTACGTTTGTATTACCAGAAAACGTGTTCACGAGCATTTAACAGTGTTATGGTACGATAGAAAATTTTGAAACCAAGGTAACAGATAAGTGAAGTTTATTTGTAAGGCACCTAGTTGTACTGGTTAATACCTAATTCAGATACAACGATTATCTGTTAGAGGGTTCAAAGGGGGTACAAAGGGTGGTTAAGGCTTATTTACATTTTTTTCTTTTTCAACATGTATTGTGTGTGAAATTGTAATTTGGAGTAAATACAAACTATATGATTTTTTTTTTTATAAAAATAGTACTTGTTTAAAATATTTCCTAACATTTTCTCAAATATTTCAGAATTTAGATTTTTTTTTTTTTAGTGCAATTTTTAACCTTTGACTTCCTAATTTAAGGACAGTCTACATTAAAATTGACTATTGGTCCATCTAAAAGAGTTTTCAATGAATTAAACAACTTGATAACTAACACTGTTGAGTGCTCGTGAACACGTTTTCTGGTAAAACAAACGTAATTTCTCGTACGAACATAAAAGAAATCCTGGAAAATGATATACCGTTCGAAAGCCTATTAAACAAGAAAACTTTTATAAAAAGTGCCAAAGTGCCAGCACCTAGGTCTGATTATGATCACGTAAGGGCCGAATGAGTTTTCTTGAAAATTTCGATTACTATTATTTTTCCAGCATCCGGAGGAAGATTGAGGCTGTTTAGAGAATAACTTATGCTTCGAAATGGTATCAATTTTTAGAAAATTTATCTGTCTTTCTAACCGTGTCATCAGAATCGAATTCGAACTAAAACTTTCTGAGTAATAACATTTTTATTGGATATGATATGAGTAATGATTTTAGAAAAAAACTTTAAAGTGACGTCACTCAAGAACAGAAAAATATGAAGTTGGCTAATACGTCATTGAACTCCACTTTAGATGTACTACACACAGTAGGCCTATGGACAATACTTACTGGTTCACCCTGTATAGTATTAACTCTTGGACGAATAATCCTACCTCCCATCTTCATCAACCAAACTCCTATACCAACTGTGGACAAAGTACGCTACCTTGGACTGTACCAAGACAAACGGTTGACACGGAATCCCTATACTACACTGAAAAGACAAGAAACTAACCAACGCTACAAACTTCTTGCCAGACTATTTGACAAACATTCGAAAATTAATCTACGTAACAAAAGACTTATATCTACTGTTACTACAACCCACTTCTACAGCATCGAAGTATGGGGATCGACTAAACGTTCCGACTTCCTGCGTCTCCAGACATTACAGTCAAAAATACTACGAAAAATACTTCCACTATTAATATTTCTCCGGAACTGCGCTTTAAGAGTAATTGGGTATCTGAAAAAGTGTTTGTGTCTGATTGTTTACAAAGATCTTGCAAGTAAACTTATTATTTTAATGCTGCTGTGAACCTGAAGTTAATCGGCAATTAATAAAAAATAGAATTTGGTAGGAAATTTGAAAATCATGCTAAGAGAAGTCTTGTGTATGTCACAGTTTTTGTTTTTTAATGAATAAATTTTTTGAAAAATCTTCCGAATTTCAGCATAATGCTGAACAAACAAGTAGAGTCAAGAGAAGGCAGCAGATTAGGGCATTTTGCCCACGCAATCTGAAATGCGTAGCAACCTGTAGGCAGTAGTATTAATATTGCTAAAAATATTACAAAATAAATTAAAATTTTCGTCCAGATCAAGCTGTGGAACATGGTCTTTTTTTGAGACTAGTAACACTAGGTAGTTATAACGTCAAAACTCGTAGTAAATTTCACGAAGCATTACGTTGGTAAGATCTCAAATACTAATTAAACATCATTCCTTTAATATCTACTAAGTTTTATTAAGTTGAAAATTAATTTATCTAGAGAGAGAGAGAGAGATGGCATTTTGCTTGATGAAATTTCAAACTTTGGCCATTAAATCTTATCAAAGCTTCAGATAAACGTGAATTCTCGAATGAAGCAATTATCCGCATTCACACAAGATGTACGTGTGAAATGTGGAAAATATTTACAACAACTACCACATTCCTGTTCGAACGTCGACAGTTAAATGTGAGTGAATGAAGGAGCAGGAAATGGCAGTTTACCTGAGCAGGTAACACAGTATAGATACAATGTACAGGAGGAGAAAATTTGATTCTGGCAAGAATTTACTTCATTTTTCTTTTTTAAAACTTCTGTTTTTGAAGATTTTAGTTTTTGCTTTGATACAAAGTTCTTGGCCATTTAATTTCTCTTATGGAGGGAGTACTGTGATCGTGGCAAGAATTTGATATTAAAATTTTAGGGGAAATAAAAGTATTTAGATCTTCTGATTAATTATAAGTATTTTCAAAAAATATTCCGTAAGTAAACAGCACGGTTAAGGACGAAAAACTGCATTAAACTCAAAGATTACCAAATTGCGAACCTACCAAAAGGCTTGACCGACACAACTAACTAAAAGATCCGCTTTAATAAACAGATACATATTTTTTTTTATGGTTTTAAAATTGGTTTCTACTTTCTCAATGGCTTCATTTCATTTGCAATTTAAGAACATTATTCCGCTAAAAGAAAAAATAATTGTAGGGAGGGTCTGTTGTTCTGTCACCGGGTGTTCGTTACCTTGGACTTTACCTCGACAAATTACTAGCCTACTCATACTCGTCTAAAACGAACTGAGTTAAATAGAAGCTATAAACTTTTGAAAAAACTACCTTTACTAGACAAATAACAAAAACTTACAGTTTAAAATGTTAAGTATAAGGGTTGATTAAACGCCAAAAGGTACACAGCGAGTACCCAACATTTCATTAATACTTCATTAATAGTTAAGTAATTCTACTGCATTAATTTTCATTAATAAGTTATTTTTTAGAATTTATTAGATGTCACAGACCCTTTTGCTGGCCATTTGCGTCTACAAAATATATGTTCAAGCAGCACTGTAGATTGACTGTAATATCTAGTTATTTATAATAATCAAACTATTAATTACAGGTTAAAAAGAAAAACGTTATAAAAAATTACGGACAGTTTTAATGTTCGAAATTGATATTACAAATTTTAAAAAACAGATGTACTTACTCACTACTAGCCCCTATAAGGACATACGGAATAGAAATAAACAGGGCAGCCAAACATTGGAACCTTTATCGATACAACAAACCCTTCAGTCACAAATCTTAAGCACCCCAGCCCAGTAAATGCTCCCTTTTACGTCTCTAACCACACTATCCACAATGACCTTAAAATTCCCTTCGTTTTTTTGTCTCACCAAATCCCGTTATCTAAAATTCTATTCCCAACAATTCTCTCAAACGAATCCTTCATTCCAAGCCCTCTCAGTTTCCACCTTCCCAGACGTTTAAAGCGGCAGTGGCCTCGCGATCAGCTGCGTTTTTTTAGCGTCGATTTATAACAGTGGGACAGTCGTGAACCTCCTGCCATAAGGGAATATTACGACTTCTTTCGCTAGATGACCGTCGCCATGCCAGTCAGTGTGCTTGTTGGCTTCCGCCTAACACACTCACTGTCTATTACAAGTCATATGTTTTACTTGTTGCATTTAAAAAATAAAAAATAATTATAATTAAAACTCAATAAAAAAAAAAGCCGTTTTGAGGAGGTTAGTGTAGGCTTTTATTTTTTATGATGAATCATCAGATTAAGTTGATTGTATTTGTAATAAAGCTTATCTAAATCTATTAAAACAAACGTTTCCAGTTTAAGCGCTCAATAATGTATTTCTCATAAAAGCGAACCCACTTCAATTAAAATATTGTATAACTAAATGCTTACTTACGAATTTGTAACTGTCATATGCAAGGCTTTCTCACCTGAAACATGAAACAAAATGAATTGTCATAAACGTTCTGCGAAGAAAAACAGAAATCATTAAAAAAACACCAATCTGGTGGACTTTTTTTATTTTTTACTTTTAATCAAGTCGTACAAACCAATAAATTACAAATCTGAAAACATTTGCCGTTTACTAAAAAATAAATAGGGAAAAAGCGTCCCTATTTCGAGCTAGATGTAAAAAAAACAATCCATCAGTTGGCTTTTTGTTTATCCGTTATTTACTTCTGATACATTTTCAGATGGTTTAGATTACCACAAACTAAAAAGTTCTTATTTTGGATATTTAGAATTCAGTATTTTCGTTTAGTGAGCCTGCAAGACGTAAGAAAACCTAAGATTTAACGGATGAAGAGAGACTCTAATTTGTAGATTCTAACTTTTTCTAGACACAATATTCAGTACAAAGTCCATAATCTATAGGGATATAAAGAGAAATGAAGCAGCAATACAGAGGAGGAGACCATAACAATCCAAATAGGATGAGGCCTATGGAAAAAATTGGACGAGCAAGAGTACTCCGAAGGGGACCCGGATGAGATGAACATAACGGGAATGGAGCCGAACTCTCCACTGGACCGAAAAGGTTCCAAGTTACCCTTAGGTAATACCGACAGGAATCTTGGGTGAAAAATTATTTTTGAATAGATCAAATTTTAGATACAAGTCTCAACAGTTCCTTACTGTTCAACCATTCTTTTTGAAAATCCTAAGAAAAATTGATTCCTGATAGTAAAAATTTTCAAACGCTACTTTTTAATATTTTTAGACCATCAGACAAAGTCATCCTTTACTATTTTTTGGGGATGATTAAACCTTTTTAACAAATTATCTGGCCTCAGCTTTTTTATTAATTTTACTTCTTTTACAATTCTTATGCCAACTTTTAGATCTTTATCAGATCATCATCAAGGCTAAGCTTACAATAGCATTTAATTATACGCTATATATGTTTTTAGTATAATTAAATGCAAATTTAGTCTTCAGCAAACCTTATTTTGTCGAAAATAAGGTTTTTTAAAATATAAAATTAATAATATTTTTTCTGTTCCAAATGGTTGATAGACTTTATCTTTTTAAATATTATATTTTTTATTGCTTTGACCAATTATTCTGTAATCAATATTTATTTATTAGGTATTATTTTTTCAATAAAGTTGATTACTTCTTAATCATTATATTAAGGAATAAGGAATAAAATAGCGGGGCGAGACCCATGGCATCGCAGCCAAAAAAAAATCTTATTTCCCCCTTTGGATCTAGTAACGATAACTCCCCTACCAAAAAGGTTGAGGGCTTTCCCTACTAGTTCTTTTTGCGCTACTATCTCCTTTGGTCTCAAAGATCCACAGGTTTCATAGCGCAAACGTTACTGCACATATATTTTACTGCCCTCGACACGAGTTCCACATCTCAGGTTGGGTAGGGATCCGGGGGGGGGGGATCAGGAAAGGGATAGACAGGATCATAAGGGGGATAGAAGCAAGAATTAGCAGTAGAGTACACCGTTACTATGCCCATATATTTTAAAGAAAATTTGGGAATTTTATCTTTTATAGAAAAAGAGAAAAAAATTGTCAAAGTTGGGTGTTTTTCAACGTTACGCTTTTTCGTGCAGTTTTTGACGATCAACCCTTATACAACTGTCCTACCGGACAGTTTTAATGTGTACTGTGCAAATGTGTTGGGGCGTTACAGTGTAATGTTACTCATGTTCAAGTTGTTATGCTGGGATACCCGCAGGGACGCCAAGTACCCTGAAGAAGTGGCTAATCCACTTGCCCCTATAAGGTAATTATTTTATAGTGTAATTTATTTAAAATAAAATTAAAAAAAAAGGAAATAATAAAAAGCTGATCCCAAAATATTAAAATTAATGTTCCCAAAAATGTTACTTTTTGCTTTTTCAACATTTGAGAAAATTATCGATGAAAAAGAGACTATCTTGTTTGTTTCGTTGATTGTTTCTTTCTCAGAGATCGGATCCAACACTAAAATAATCTTTCAACAATAAATAATTATAATAGGAGACAGTACCTAATTATTTTATTGTTACTGATAAAAACTTAAGGGCATATCAACGCACGAGTATACCATGAATTAAAACATTACTCTGTTCTGACTTAAGAAAGGACAAGAATAAGGTACTCGTTGGAGATGTGCTGAGGTGCTGCACTAACGTTGAGCCATAATTTACCTCCGCAGCAACGGTAATTCCAATTACCATTCCCAAGTTGGAAGATTTAATGACTGAATTCGCGTACGCCATTTAATAAAAAAAGTAATGTAAACTTTTTTTTGCCAATAAATAAGTTTCTCGCATTGAATTAGGGCGGAACACTTTCATCCATGTTTGATAGATACCTAACGGCCGACCAATGAAAGGTTTTTTGTTTGGGGTGCAATAGACTTAAAGAGAAATAAGTAGTAAACACTCTTTAACTCGAATTGTAATACGTTCACAATTAGATTCTTACAAAAAAATTCTAACAAATGATTAAAGTTAAAGAAACGCCAAACGTTTTATAATTTTCTAAGTGAATAGCCTGGAATAGGAAGAGATTGGTATGAACGTCAAGGACGAGTTCACGCCTCCCCGCAGGGAGCAGGGTGGCCTACAGACCGAGAGGGTATCAACCCTAAGAGCTCTCCTGTCAGGAGAGTAGCCCCCTACGGTGCGAAGTGCAGCTGCCTTGACAGGAGCAACACTAGTTTCTCACTTATAGAAGCTGTTACTTTGTGAGTTTAGAAATGTGAGTGTGTTATATCCAGCCACGTTCGCATGTAACCAAACCAGAAAGCCACTTAACTGAACACTATTAGTGCAACATTATTCATCCCGCAGACACCACTACAAATGTCGAGACCACTTGTTGCTGAATCATCTGAAAAGAAAGTCAAACACATAAATAAATTTTTAGGTCAAACTTCTAGGAGATCTGATTGACATTAGAACTGTCAATAGATACCGTTTAACTGTTATCGCTGTCAATAAATACTTCTTGATTTAAGAGAAAAAAGTATAAGAATAAAAGAAGTAGAATTGATAATAACAATAATTTTGATCCGATTCTTAGAGATCGACAAGAAGATTTGATTTGAATTTCGCAGCGCCGTTGATATAGGTGATAATCCGCAATAGGAACCGATGAAACTTAATAATTAATCGCGTATCGCTGATCTTATCAGTTGTAGGACACCTGTATATTGCATCCCTGACCGGTTCTAGACTTTCATCAGAGGTGAATTAAGCGGTTTAATGAGGAGATTTCGACTTCGTTTCCTTCTTACACTACACCTGCTGACAGAATTTTAAGGAACCTGCTGTAAGTGCTAATTTCTAAATAGATTATTATCATTTTTTTAAATATTTCTGAAAACTGTTTCGAATATTTCCTTTGAAAATTGCAATAAAATCACATTTATAACGTTTGTTTAAAATCGGAAATAGATGTTTGGAGGCCCTCTGAGTGCCAGAAGTACCCTTAATGAATAGATTTTTCACTTTTCTGAGATTCTTTACGAAAATTATTTTCTTTTAGATCAAAATTTATTTTAATAATATTTCGGCGGAATACCGTTAAAGGGAATCTTGAGGTGTCTTTAAATTAACTCGAGAATTGCAGTGAGAAAAAGTCTGAGTGTTCAAATCAGATTTGTTTACATATCCTTGTTAATCTGGCAAAGGAGATCAAAAAAGTATAAAAAAGTTACTTATCTCATTTGTCCAATAAATAACTATGCAACCTTTCTTACAGTTCGATTAAAATATGCAAATATAAAACTACCACATTAATATCTTTTACACAATGTCTAGGTACTTTGCCTTTCTAGTATTCTCAAAGCATTGATCGTTACTGACCCCGGCACTTCTCAAACATGATTAGCTTCTTTTTTAACTATAAAGTCATCTTTTAGCAAGGCGAAGTAGGATAAAGGAGCTTAGATAACTCGAGTACCTCTACTAGCTTTAGTATAGTTAGTACTACAAAGATCGTATAAAGTTTCTATTGCCATTGAAGATGAGAATAGCGTCAATATATATTGGGATATAGGCAATAATACTGCAAATCTATTCAACAAATGAATAGATAATTTATAGCAAGAAGCATTGAATATGAGAATAATAAAGAATGAAGAGTCTTCCTTGCATCTAGCCAAAAGGAAAAGACAATTTGAAAACTGCTGTGGTAGTAAACAAACCTTGCCATTGCTGTAAATAATTTGAAAGAATAGAAGGGAACAAAGCGAGCCGCTAACTGTCAATTCCTACCGCACAGGATGTGATAATTACTTTCATATTCAGAAATAGTGGAAATTGTTGTGATAATAAAAGATTTTTTGTCACCATTGCAAGCACTTGAACCAATATAACAATAAGAATAAATAACTATTTATTACAACTTTTAAAATTAAACTTTTTATTTGCTTTATAAGGGAAATCTTCAAAAAATGAGTAAACTGATCGATTTTAAAAACATTATTAAAAAAATATTTAAGAATAAGTGCAGAATGTAACCCACAACCATTAATAATCACGGTGGCTGTCAGAAACAGATATATAATTATATAGTACATGTAGGCAACCCCTACATTTTTTCCTCATGTTAGTCACCCTAATTTAGAATTCATTCAATTGAATATGAACGCCCTATTATAACAATTTACTCGACAAAAATAGTTAAAACCAGATAGGGTGATTCATAATGCGTGCAAAGCGTCCATAAAACTCTGAAGTTCGTTGAAAAAGTACCGGAAATAGTTGCTGAAGCACTGAACTTTGCCAATATTCAGTTTCTTAACCAATTCTTCCGTCAAGGCCGGGGGGCTATAAGGATAATTTTAGGCTTATTAACTGGCCACTGCAGACTCAGAAAACACATGTATCGCATGGGCCTGGCAGATGACAGCCTTTGTAGGTTCTGCCAGGAAGAAGAGGAAACTGCACTGCACGTGTTGTGTCAGTGTGAGGGGCTTGTATGGCTAAGGATGTTACTTCTCGGGGAGGAAAAACCAAGGCCTGAGAGCTTTACCCGGGAGTCACTCTCCAGAATTAAGAGTCTAATTAAACGGACGGGTCTGGAGGGTGAGCTCTAAAGTCGGGGAGCCACAATAGATCCAAAGGGGTCGCAGTGGCGTAGGCCTTGAGGCCGCCCTAATTTAATCTAATCTAATCTAACCAATTCTTAGTTTTTCGATAGTCGTAATAAACGGATTTGCTTATAATTACCATTTGGATCTATTATTTGAACAGGACATTGCGGCATGTGCATTGGACCCGGTTGCCGGTTGGACATGTTTTTTGGTTAATCTTTGGTCAGTTGGATAAGTGTTTCTTTAATTTATTTTGCCGAACTTGTCGGGATACGCGCCTTTATCACAGAATGGTACGATACTGAAGTGAGTTGCAATACGATCTGAAGTGATCTACACAAAAGCACTCTGATTCATGCGCACTTTTCACGCTATTACTATTTCAGCTACAGGTTAGCGCATACAAAAACCGCCAAAACATTCGCTAACAGAGAATGACGAATGTATAAAGTCTACACAAGCCAACAATCCTGAGCTCCAGCCGCAAAAGAACCAAATTTTATTTATTAAACATCTACCTTAGAAAAAAAATTATGGGAGGGTTTTATTTTTTAATTAATTTCTTTAAAAATAACGTTCTTTAATGTTATTAAGTTTATATTAGCTTAGTGTACTTAATTATTACAATTTAACATCAAATTATAACTACAAGTTGTTTTTTGTTTGTTTGTTTTTTCCCTTAAATCCTTTCAAAAAGAAATGACCGATTTTCTATTTCAAGTGTTCAAAACCAATCACCGTGATCTCCCAAGTCCGAAAAATGGTTTTTGTATAATAGTCCGATATTGTGTGTATCCACCGCAATTCAAAAACGAAAACTTAAAATTAAAGAAACTTCAAATTTGCTATGACTTACCTTAGGTGCTACCAGAGGACGCGAAAATGGAAATTTCGTATAAATATGTTTGATCGAAAGTTGGACTTTACAGAAATCAATATTTCAGTTTTTTGAAATTTTTTCGATAACGGCTAAAGTGTACTTATTTCCCATAAAAAAAATTTTGTATAACTTTTTTTAAAACTTTGTTTCTGGGAAATTTGTGAAAACCGAATTTTGGGAGAGTAGGTGGTTGGAAATCACACTTAAAGTTATTTCAGGCGAATTTAAAAACTTATCACCAATTACAGAATCAGAATCAGAATCAGCAATAATTTACCAAAATTTAAGAAAATCGGTTCACCCAACGAGACCCTTTACTGAATAGATTTCTTTAGTTTTTAATTTTTTTCATTAAAAAAAAAGGCTCCAGCAAAGTGAGCATGGGCATATTTTTTTAGTTTTCGAACGCCTGTTTCGCTCCACTTGTTTTCGTACAGCATAGCACAGCTTTAATGCTCGGTGCCATTTATCGATTACCTCGGCCGATAGCTGATCATTTAATTTCGAGTACACTTCATACTTTGCTAACTCGTCATTATCTTTGCAGATCCACAGAGAGGACACGTCGGATCGATCGTCCAGTACAAATGAGCCATCAGGTAATTGTGGCCAGTGGCTTCCTGAAGCAGCAAAAAAACTTTTGTGGAAGAGTAATTGGGGCAAATAGAAGTTAGTTGCACTTCTGGTGTGCTTTGGAAGGTGATTTGCAATGCGTCCAAGCATGTAGTTGATGTGTCTTCTAGATATTCCAAAGGTAAAATTAACTACTGCATATAGCGTCAAGCATCCAAAGAGATAAGCAAAAATTATCTCTTTAGAACAAAATCTAAGATTCGAGTAAATTGAGTTTCATAAACTTCTGTAAGAGAAAATTGCACGGGTGTTAGAATTTTGCTTTTTAATGGTATGACACAATAACATTTGTCTCACTTCGCATTTCTATTAGTCACAATGTCCTAGGCGGAAGTCAAAGCAGTTATGGCAACCCTAATAAATGATTACACTATGCTGCTTGTTTACTAGTTAAATGAATTATAATTTTAAAATTATTACAAACAAGGATGTCAATAACGAAAGAATACCTCAGTGTGTAATACCTTGTTGAAGAGTTGATAGAATATAATGTAGTGTTGTCGGTAATTTGCTTAGGCTTTGTCATGGAACGGAAGTGAGGCTGAACGCCGATCAAGTGGCTGGTGAACAAGGAGTATAGAAAGGACGAAATGAGCGTGGTGAGAAAACAGAAGCGAGCCGGCGAGTTCCTGGCGGAGGCGATCGGAACATGAGTATGGTAATGCAGGAGGTTACGGCTCGACAAGCACTCACAATATCTCCAGCTCGCCCCACACAACTGAACTATAGTTCTCGCAATGATTATTGTTATTATTACCATGGATTTATAGTTCAACTATCATTAATTTAAAGGAGCATTCACTGAGGACATAATCTTTTATTTTATAAAGAAAATTATTATAACTAAAACCGTTGGTACATCAGCCCTCGGTGGTCATGGTTGCTTGATAAGAAGGTTTGGGAATCTCATCACTGTGTTTTAGTCTTGAGTAATAATGGACAAACCAACCTTAGCTTTCCCAAAAGTATTCTGGTTAAATGTGAGAGGATCTAGAAAAAGTTAGTCCAAGCGCAAGAATTAGCCAAGGCGATTATGCAGTTCTTGCTACACACTAGCGTTCCAAAGTTCACTCTGGTGTACCGATATTTTTAAAAATAATGTATCGAATTGTTAAGAATATTGGTGGGTCTGCAGTGGTGGACATTAACAACGACCACATTAACTGCAACTCGGACACATTTTTGGAAGTCTATCCGTAATTCTAGATACAGCTAACAGTTAAACAAACCTCACCAAAATACTCTCCAATATAGGGTAAAGTCGGGTGAGATGGCCAACAGCCGAAATTTAACCGACGGCGCTGCGTGACCTCTCAAGTGATGAACATTTATGTCTGACTACAGTGAGCTTATTTTGGTCTGCGTCAAAGCGTTATTAATTAACTCAGAGAATAAAAACATTAATCGTCTCAACAAAAATTTTTATGATAGTTGCGTATTGCGTGCTGCAGTGAATTATGTGTCGAAATTTTAGTGTTGTTTTCTACATATTAGGTAAGTACAATATACATTAATGAATCCTAACCTCTAAAACTGTTAAAAATTATGCGTTGTGCTTTGTTTATCATGATGGCCATCTCTTCCTAGCATTCGGGACAGATGGCCATACCAACAGTAGGGATAGATGGCCAATTATTTTTACTTTTAGTTATTGTTTGGCTCAGTTTCCAATTCACTGCAGAAAAATGCCAACTCAGCATAAAAGACAGAACACTAACCACGGAAATTATACTGAAGAAAATTTGAGATCGTCACCCAAACTGTCGTCTCTGCAAGAAAACGAGCCTAGTCCGTTGTTACTTTATTAACTTCTCTCGAGCACATTGCTATTGTGAAAAACAGAGTTGCAAAGAAATCCAAATCAAAAAGAAATACCATCCCCAAAGAGACAATTCTGAAAGAAAGGGTTGTCCGAAAAAGAAAATGCTCACCTTCCCCAAGTTCCGATGAAGAGGACGAAACAGGAATCGAATTTGAAGAGGAAAGTGATGCTATTTCAGAAATCGATGAAACTGAATGTACAGGATATGGGGAAAGCTACAACAAGACCAGAAAAAAAAAGATTGGTTGGAATGCATAATATGCCGGAAGTGGTTCCACGAAAATTGCTCTTCTTTTGCATACGCTTGCCAAAATTGTAGTAAAAGCGCATTTAAAAAGAAGAATAATAAGTAAATATTAAGTAACCATTCATTTTTTTCTGTTATTTTTACGTTTTACTAGTGCAATTTCATTTACAATATGTGGCCATCTCTCCCAAGTTGCACTGGCCAACTCACCCAACCCAGTGGGGATAAATGGCCAATTGCTATTTTTCTTTTTGTAAGAATAAAAAAATGTTTCCCTTAGTATTTTTTCTGAAATTTTTTTCCTTATCTTATGTTTGTGAGCGTATGAGGTTTCCAAAAGTAATAATAAAGTAAGCCTAGCCCTTACCAAAAATTTGCAGGCACCCTCCAAATAAAATGGTGGCCATTTCACCAGACTTTTCCCTACTTAAAATTGTAATAATAGTAATAATAAATAGCAGGAAAGAAGAGATAGCTCAGTTCAGGTGCTATTCTTTAGATTTTCTCTTCCTAGGAGCTTCTTACAGCTCACTATGCGGTGATGGAAAGCGCTGTCTGTATCGAGAGAACACTATAAGAAATGCAGTGCACTGATATTGACGCACCTTAAATTAAAAAAGTAAAAATAAGAAAATAATATGAAAAAATAAAACGCTGGAATATACGAGCATGTTTAATGATCTCTACTATTTGAAGGGTTCTTTTTAGGATTTTACTTATTTGCGCATTATTTAAACAGTGATTTGAATCCCTTGTTTATAAGGATTAAATTTAATACAAAACGCTGATGAGCATTAACCGAAACCAAAATACGAAAGATATTAAAATTTGAATTAATAATTTAACAAACTGAATGTAAACCAAGCTTAATAGTAATTATCTCATTAATTATAAAAAATTCTTTTTACCATAAAATCTGTAATTGTCTGCAACCAGGTAATATATGCGAGTAGAATTAAATAATTGAAAACAATAAAATCAATAATAACTGGAAGCATCTCTTGAGTCTGAACATTTAAAGTTCAAAAAGCCGATAAGCCGATAAAATCAAATAATAAAATTCAATTAGCGAAAGAGTATTGGACCAATAAACTAATTAATCCTTTACCATTCCAATTGCAATGTAAAAGGGAGAAAAATGTTCCAGGGAAGATTAATTAATTGGAAGTAGGCTTACCAACCTAATTAATAATTTCTGCTAATTATCATATTGTAAAATAATAAAACATTCAGCCATATTAATAGACTGACTTCATCTAATACGTGGTTAGCGTGCTCTATATTGGCAATTTCCATAAAGTGCTTTTTTCAGTCTAGTAACGCATGAGATGAATTACAATTCAGCTAGATCCATTAGATGAAACTCTGTGTAGTATCTTAAATCCGAACTGAAATACTTTTTTTTGGGGGGGGGGGAAATAGATTTCTTGTTTTATTGACAAATAAGGCTCATCTGGATTTCGCATCAAGAAACATCTTCTAAGCGTTTCAGATAGCGACTGCCTGAGCGCGAAGGGAACAATTAGCAGGAAGTTTTGTCCTGGTTGAGAAGTTGGCTGTGAAAAGTGGCTTCTAGAAAGAGCCTAACCAAATTATTTTTTTAGTAAAGAAAGTATTGACTAAATCAAGAGAATGGAGATATGCAAAAGGAAGTAGATCTAGGTCCTTGTTGAATTATTTACCTATTCCTAGTTGAATTTTATTAAAAGTAAAGCTTTTATAGCTTGCTACTGCTACAGTACTTGGCAGGATCAATGAGGATCAAGAAGGACAGTCCAACGCTTGTCTTTGCAGTGCATCCTCATTTCGAGCAAGTGGTGGTGGCAATATTTTTAGCACTTGTTATTGGTAAAGGTGATTCGGAATTGGGTGGAGCATCTCTCACCTGGAACCAAACGTTACGTTCAGTTTTATCGGTGCATATATTTCTCTACGTGACTGGAGCCATTGCAAAACCACTTCCTTGAGGAAGTGATGCCTTAAAGCTTCGGTAATAGAGGAACACACCAAAAAACAGTCACAATTCGAGGGTAGTGGCTAATAAAGTATTAAAAAAAAAAATAAATAAATAAAATTGGCTTTGTAAGAGATTGGGATCAATTCGAACACCCACAAGGCTTTAATTTACCGTAATTTACATGATGAAAGTTTCTTGAAAATTGGAATTTTCGCGGAAAAATCGTTAGAAATCACAAAAAAAAGAAAAGCATTTGCGTCAAACTTTGGATTTTAACGTTTTCTTTATATTCGGAATTTAACTTAAATATTTAATCACTAATTATATTAGAAAGATTCAGTGCCAAGAATGCCCTGTTCTTCCATTCTGGGACTTATTGCTGCATTCTTCCTAAATAATCCAGCGATATCAGCTAGCTCCTGTGCCTAAAAATTCTAATAATTGGTAATTGCCAGTAATCACAATTAGTGCTGCCTTTGAATTGAATAACAGCTGTTTTTTTTTTTTTTGCTTTAATGAAAAAGTGGAATTTATAAAATTTGGGAATCAGCATCAGTAACACCAAGGAGTTCTCTCATTTGGAAACCAGTATTTACAAGACCAAAAAAAAAAAGTTTTAAACATGATGCCAAATTTTGGATAACCATATTAAAATAAATATAATTCGTTGTATACTAAAGGAGAAAGAGTAAACATGGAAAAAAAAACAAAATACATAATAATAATAGAGGTGAAAAATGGCGAAGAAGTGTGAAGAAGGTTTGGCAAGACATGAATCAGTAATCCGAATGGAAGGTGGGTAAATCTAGTTAAGATTTGAAGAGTTGAAGACAAGCGGCGTGTCTAGAGGGAGGCCCCTAAGAACTGTGGCAAGGAGCAAGCCCAGGCCTTCAGGGCTTGAATTCGGCTATGTGCGGACATTGAACCAAAAACTACCTTCAGAACCAATATTTACCATTTTCAACAACCCTCTCGCTTACACTCTCAATGTAATTCAGCCGTGTGTACAGTGATAAAGGAGGACCACGATACACACGTGTAAACTGAATACACACACATGTACACCTAATTATTTTCGGCCTATAATCCGTTTCATTGGACCGGTTATAAGCTTATCTTATAATGACAATCTGAGCGAGTGAATAAGTGAATGGCAGTGCGACTGAGAAAGGTAGAATAGGCAATGTGGTCTACAAACTCACATAACATAAATCATCGATATTACAACGTTATATCCTGACTGCCATCGCACCTTTCGATTTATTGGAATGCGTTCCCTTAACTGGCACCTGGTCTAGTCCAACATATCTGTAAACATAGAATTGCTTTTCATCTGAAATTTATTTTGTTAAAGTAATAATAATTGTTATGTACGAACGAAGAACTATTTTAAATAAATGTGAAGAGGAGGCAGAAAATATAAAAAAAGGTTTAAAAATCGATTGATATAAAGGAAGCAATAAATAACATTTGTTTAATAATTCCTTTCACACCGAACTAAACTACATTTCTAGATATTTGGCTTTTTTACTTGTAGTTTTTTTTGTTTCTTTGTTTTGTTTTAAGGCGCCACCGCAGCCTAGCGGTTAGACGACCTCAAAGCTAGGATTGATTGGGACTCGATTCCAAATCTAGTTCATAGAATTTATATCGTGTTTTAAAATAAAAGAAATTTAATTAAAGATAGTTAGCTAACCGCTTTCGTTAATGAATCCAGTGGAAAAAGAAGCCACTGGTGAAAACCGACGAAATTAAAACAATTAGTAACAAATGATTAAATTTTTTTTTTTTTAATTTAGAACATGTTTTGATGTAACCTCGAATCACTTAACAACCTTAGAGTAACCCATATAATTTAACTTAATTCTTTAACAATTTTAATTTTTGAAAACGCTGTAAAAAAAAAAAAAAAGAATACAAAAATCCTACACGAGTGATTATTCAAAACCAACTTTACCGGGCTGGGGAATGGATTCGAATTATTCGAATCCCGGGAAAAGCCGGAGAATCTTAGCGCAATTAAAGGTAGTTAACTAACCGCTTTCGTTAATGAATTCTGTAAAAAAAAAGAGCACATATTATAGTAAGTAAAGTAAAGTAATTGCATATTTTTTCAGGCAGGCTTTACGTCCAACTACCTATTAGACGGAGGCGACTAGCAAACATTCTTTACTGTAAATTTCTTTTATTAACCATTAAATAAAATCCAAGGCCTAAGACCGGGAATCGAACCCAGTACCACAATAAATATTAGCTCTGCAGATCTCGCCTCTTACCGCTCGGCTACCGTGACGCCTCACACATTTTAGTATTAATATGGGTTTAAATATTCAAGTTAAATTCCAAATAAGCGGAAATTCGGTTGGGCGTAAGATTAAGATTAACATAGCGGGACGGGACCTGTACCCCAAGGCACCGCAGCCACAACAGGCTCATTGTACCTTCCCCTTTAGATCTAATCGACGAAATCTTCCGTACTAAAGAGGTTGAGGACTTTCCCTACTAATTCCTTTCGCGATAATATCTCCTTTGGTCTCAAAGATCCGAAAGTTTCATAGCGCAACCACTCGATTGCAACGCAATCCACAACAAGTGAGAGGCCGTTTCCTCCTCTTCCTGTCACAATCTGCACAACGATTCCCCAACAAGCCCCACCTTGTGCAGATGTGAACCTAACATGCCCTGTGAATAGGCCTGTGATCAGAGTGATCAGTTCTCTGCCCAAGCACAGAGTCACATCGTCTCTTTGCGTACTCAGTGTGTCTGACACCAGAACACTTCACCAAGTTCTTTTCATGCTCTTTCCAGATCCAATCTCTGAACTGCATCTTTGGCAACCTTGGTTCGGTTGGGCGTAAGTGCCAATTTATCGTATAATCTTTGTGGTTTCTGAATTCCACGTTTCATTCATTCATTATGTAAGAATTAAATCGAGTGAGCGTTTGAATTTTTCACATATGACATCATCGTTCCCAAAATTTTGATATGTTTCTGATGACTTCTTTTCCCATGGACATTGTTAGCGATCACCAAATTTTTGGAAGAAGTACGCAATTTTGTGATCAGCAGAAAAACAGCACAAGTTAAACCCTGAAGTCGTGAGAGAATCAAAGAAGCATGCTGGGTAGTTTATTAATAAATTCTGTTTTAGTTTAATCATTGCCAGCACAACATAGCAGTTCAATTATCCAGCAATTGCTCCGTGTATTTCAACGAAGCAAAAAAAAAAAAAAAAAGTTAAAAGAACATTTAAACTTTATAGAGCTAAATACAGCAAATAAGAATCGCGAAGGAAAATAATGAGAATTCCAAAAAAAAATCTCTTCTTCAAAAGATAATCTAATTTTCTTTCTACTGTATTTTATTACCTTCGTAAAAAACAGTTCTAAAGAAAAATTATTTTTATTACTTGTATACTATAAGAAAATCTATACATTAATTTATGAAGTGCAACAAATGTGTTCTCTGTTACATGGATGAGAAAAATAAAATATGTGCATTGAACTGAAAATAATAAATAAAAAGCAGTAAGGTAGCGAACTGTCCAGGTGGAGGACGGCTAAGCCCTCATATAAGTACATGGCGACAAACTAGATTCTGGTACCAGAGTACCAAACAATAAAGAGTGATGTGGATTGCCATCTTAATGTTTGTTCTCTGGCTATTGGAGATGCGGGCCTCCCTCTCATTGCAGACGCACACACTGGCGTATATGGAGAAGAGTGTTTTTAAAATTAAAATACGTTTATCTCCGCAATATAACAAATGGAGGGAAAAAGAAGAAGAAAGTAATTGAATCGTATTTAATATCCGGTCTAAATGGGAAGGAATTAATTTATGATTTCGATTCTGATTGAGATTTTGAATAAGATAATGCTAAAAGGGAATTCAATAAAATTCTACAGCTCTTCTAATCAACCAAGAAATAATAATGAGGATGGGGATATTGTGATTTTGAAAAATAACCGAAGGATAAAAATCGGATTTTCAATTTGACAACGAGCATGTTAGGCAACAGCAAGTGGAGGTTTTAGCAAAGGTGCATAAGGACTAACCACCACTTATTAAAGAAACCACAGAAGTCGATGTAGTTTTAGCGCCAATAAATTATAGGAGACAACAGAAAACAACTCAAGACTTTAATGCATATTTTGTCCATTCACCGGGTTCAGTGCATGTGCAATTTTTCTTCTCTCCTTGCGCAGATATTAGATTAAGAGTATTAAGTGTAAATAAAGTTTTGAAATCCCGAACAGTTTTTGCAGTTATGCAGTTGAATGGACAGATATGTGGTACAGCGTGAGTAGCGTCATAATAATAACAGGGAAGCGATTAGCTGAGAGGGCACCGAACTGGATTCCCATGCGGAGTTCCCGGGTTCGAATCCAGCTGCCGTCTCTTAGATTTTTGTCTTCCTAGGAGCTTCTTACAGCCCACAGTTCTGTAATGAACAATGTTGTCAGTAACGATAGAACACTGTTTGACGCCCAGCAGTGCACTGAAAAAAGCTGTGGGCGCCAATGATCTCAGATGTAAATGCGCCTTAAAATTACAAAATAATGATAATAATAAAATATTGTTTTTTCAGAAAATCTATTTTAATTTCAATTTCCTTCATTAATACACCAAGTTATTTATTTAATATATACGTACATGAAAAATAGCTCAATTCAACTTTCGCAACGTGATAAAGTAAGCGTTAAAAATACTTTAACATGGAGCGGAAAGAGTATTACAGTTTCCATATTTTTAGGAAACTTAAGTAAAGTAAGTTCCATAAGGAGGGGAGAAGTTAAAGTACCTCTAGAGTGTCATTTCAGAATATGTGCACTGACGGCTCAATGATTCTGACTATGAGTAAGTCAAGCCAAAATTACAACTACACAGAAATTCAGTTTTGCAGAAGAAAAACGTAAAGAATGGTTTATTTTTTAAAAAATTTTGTGTCCTTATCTAGGAAGCATCCAAAGGGTTCCGTTTGAATACCCAACCGAGATATCTGAGACGTACAGTACAATTCTGTTGTAGAGGGCATTAATAATATTGAAGACAACTATTTTTTATCAGTAAAAATTGTAAGATTTCGATAAAGTTAGAAAATAATAAATGATAGATAAAGTCCTTTGAACGCAGTTTTTTTTTTTTTAAAAAATATAAATATATGTGTTTTTTAAAATAACTTTATCGAAATTTACAACTGCAGGTGCGATTGTTCCAGCAACGAGTAAAATATTCAAAATACACTGCAGAAAAAATGTTTGTAAGGTGCAGGCAGTGTTACACTTAAGTTTAGGTCTTGGTTAACTAGTATTTCTCATAAGAGAGCTAAGTTGAGTAAATTAACTCAATTTTTAGTACTAGCTGATAGGATACAGGTGGTGAATGATTACTGTAAGTAACTGAAGTGGAGTAAGAAGTTGCTTACAATAGTTATAAGAAAACTATTGAACATTGATGACATTCACAACAAAAATTTAATATGATGAATAATTGGCTATAGTTGTGGTATAAATAAAAAATTTTGAATCTATTGGCGGGGAGAAGTCATAGTAGTGCGCATTGTAGTTAGAAAGAGGGTAATGATTGTGATGTGTATGTGTAACTAAACTGTCGGAGGGCGAGGAGGCGTGACTACTGACAGGGTGAGATAGGGTAGTTAGCTCCCTAACAACTGGTGCTGCCACGCCACTGTCTGGAGAGTGTAAAAAACTGACAATAGGATTAAATACTGTTTAAAGCTGTGGAGTAGAGGGGTGGCAATGCCGAGTTGTTTTGCATTACAAACAGCTCTGTCAGCCCGACTTGGATACGGGATTATAAAAAAGTGGAACAAAGCTTAGGGATGGAAGCAAAGCTTTTAATTTCCACACTCCCCTCTATCGCATACAAATCTGTCTATTTATTAGAATACATTGTTAAAAATGTGACACCACGGAATGTAGACCACGCTTCCACTGAGTTTACACACATAGCTGATGTAGGGGTGTGGAGCCGAAGATTTGTGAGCTAAACCAACCAGAGTTATAATCTGCTGAAGAAAATCATCCATCCAACAACGGGAAATTCAGACAATTTTATATAATAATGAATTTCTTATAAATGGATGTATTCAGGATTTATATTTTTTGGATTCAAGTCAACTTAAAACTTGCATTGCGAACTATTTGAAAACCAGTAGAGGTTATACTAGAGTTTGTTCCACGGGTTTCTATTCTATAAAATTGTCAAATTGATTCTAAGTGAATCAAGGGCCTCATTCAGTTTACATTCTTCATTGTTTTTTTGAAGCACATTATCTTAAGTCATCCCGCTTTGTGATGGCTGAAGCTCAATTCAGCAAGAGAGAGAAAATTCATCAAGTAGAATAGATTCAATTTAGTAACTACTGACATTCCCTAAAACAAAGAAGTAGCTCGGTAAGACTAGACCATTCTTCAGGGCGAACGGTCACTTACAAAAAGAAGAAGCAAGATGGCCCCAATTTTAGGCTAGCCAGCCAAAAGGGAGAGAACACAATGTCCGTTAGGCTAATAGGTAATAAAGATTTCACTAATGGTATTAAACTCACAAATTTTGAATCAAAACGTACTGCTTGAAAATACAGTTAAATACAATTAAAATTGATTTGAGAGCTACTACCCAAGATATGTAAGAAACGAAGAGGTTACAATGGCCCGAGACGTTGGCACAGGAGAAAAGCAAGGAAGAGGCCGGCCAACAAATACGGGGAATTCGCAATGAAGAAGAACCTAAGAAAGCTCACGCCGACGTAGGATTTACAGGGCAAGAAGTTAGACAGCTTTAATTGAATAGGGGGTAGGGGGCACCTTTGAACAGTTTCAATTTCTCGCCAAATATTTAAAAAATTTATTATTGGTAATTTTCTCCATCTTTTGTGGTAGACGTGTTGTATAATTGACAGAGTTTCCCTTCGTTTTCATTGTTTGTAAAGTCAGAATTGAGGAATGTTATATTTTGTAAGGTAGAAGTAAAATTTTTGTTGCAGCTTTGGAAGTGTATTGTGAAGATTGTAGTGGACAAAGTGTAAGTATTGTTAGTCCATATTACCATTTGGAATTCGTATTTTTAAACCTAGTATTTACAAAAATCTATTTGCTTGCAAAAAGTGTTGGATATTATATTTTCTTTTTTGGAAGGAGAGGGGGCACATTTCAACATCTCCGTTAAAAATGTGCCCTACCGACCTGCAAGTTTGTGACTTTTTTTTTGTTTAATCGCAGAGAAGGGGAAAGTAGTCCGAACCTACATTAAGAAGCGCAACAAACCGAATATTTTGTTCAAACTTCCTAAACCCATCACTTAGGGTACAACATCCCGAACTGAGTCATTCTTGATTTTTGAACTAGATTTCAGTGGTTTAAAAGAGAAAGTAATGTAGTAGTGAGAGAAATAACTGATTGAAGTTAGATTCAGAGTAAAGTAATATCATTTCTTTCTATTTTATATTGTGTTCAAAGCTACCCCACCAGTGGGGCAGATATTAACATTTGACACAAAATGTTTAAATTAAAAAAATATAGATATGTATGTAAAGTACCAACTGTTTATTGGTATAGATCTGTTAAGAAGACTTAAAAGTTGTAGAAAACAAAATAAAAAGGTCCAATAATATGATTCTGTGAACTTTGTAACAGAAAATGTAAATTCTGTTCAAATGTGCCCCCTCTCCACTATAGATGATTCCAAACTAGAGTTATAATTGGTTGGATCTGCCCATAAATTGTGATCAAGTCCGAGGGAATCAATATACTATTACACGCGCCGCCTATAGTATATCTAGAGGTTCGTTAAATTTAGAGTTATCTGTATTTAAACAATATGGGTGCCTGAATTTTTCAATATTAAACAATGGTTTGTGTAAAACAACAAATAAAAAATAGTCTCAATTACAGTTTAATCACAATCAAATCTGTTTTAGAGCGGTCGTCTTTTTTTATGCGGTGTATGAATATGTCTCGAGATTCTAAATGTTGCACTAGCCAATTTCATTGGGCATGCTCAATGTATAAACCACGCTACTGCAGCAGTTGTTCAAATAAAACAACACACTTTAAATTCGTGCTGGAAAGCGGTCTGGCTTGTATGAATAGGAATGTCTATGTCATCATCAGAAATCGTTGCGCTAGCACATAACATCTTTCAGCGAAAATGATCTTATGATCAAGGACGATACCATAAATGGTAGTGACGTTATCAATAATATAACAGATCATGAAGACGGACAAGAAGAACTGGATTCAATGATAGTGGATTTGCAGGGATCCAGCTTGGTAGCAATTGGAAAAGTATTTTGTTAAAATAGATTGCAATTCCAAAAGAAGATTGAAATACCAAAAAGAGTTTCGATCGTGAATATCTGGCTATGGCGACGTTTACAAGCAGCTGATCAAACGACCGTCATCACAGAAACTTATCACCCACAACATGGTAACAAAACATAAATAAACTCTAATATCTTCAAGTGACGGAAGCGATTACTAACCAGTTCATCGCAATAATGTGCGCGTTTTTGAGCAAAAATTGCACTTAAAAAATCACATTCTTTTCCTTTTCAACAGTGTAATCGTGTGTGAAATTGTAATTTGGAGTAAATACGAACTATATGAATTTTTATTTATAAAAATAGTACTTTAAAATATTTCCTAACAATTTCTCAAGTATTTCAGAGGGATCAGATTTTTTTTTTTAGTGCAATTTGTAACCTTTGACTTCCTTATTTTAAGACAGCCTACTTTAAAATTGAGTACTGGTCCATTTAAAAGAGTTTCCAATGAATTAAACAACTTGATAACTAACACTGTTGAGTGCTCGTGAACACGTTTCCTTGCAAATCAAACGTAATTTCTCATACGAAGATAAAAGGAATCCTGGAAAATGATATACCGTTTGAAAGCCCATTAGGCAAGGAAACTTTTATAAAAAGTGCCAGCACCTAGGTCTGATTATGATCACATAAGGGCCTAATGAGTTTTCTTAAAAATTTCGATTACTTTTATTTTTCCAGCATTCGGAGGAAGATTGAGGCTGTTTGGAGAATAACTTATGCTTCGAAATGGTATCAATTTTTAGAAAATTTATCTGTCATTCTAACCGTGTCATCAGAATCGAATTCGGATTAAAACTTTCTGAGTAATAACATTTTTATTGGAAAAAAAGTAATGATTTTAGAAAAAAAAAATTAAAGTGACGTCACTCAAGAACAGTGGAAAATATGAAGTTGGTCAATACGTCATTGAACTCTACTGTAGATGTACTACACACAGTAGGCCTACGGACAATACTTACTGGTCCACCCTGTATACATTTTGAAAATTTCTTAATGTTTAAAATGAGATATTCAAATTAAACCGCACTGGAAGAACTAGGCCATCTATCTAATAATCGTAATAATAAGGATTCTTCAATTTAGATAGTTGCAGAACAATTTTATATAGCGACATTCAGCCTTGAAAGTAACAGTAGAATTAAAACAATAAACTGAACTATCTGTAAATAATAAGAGGAAATAGTTAGAATGACTCAGTGTAGCACAGCCTTGCGGAGAGATAAAAAAAAGAAAATGAATAGGGCCAGTAAGATATCGCCAGTACCGCTCTAGGGTCTGGAGAGTTTACCAATCAAACAAACCGCACCAAGTACTTCAATTAAAATTAAAAGCATATAAACTGTACACAACAACAATTTTACACAGTTTATTACATCTGGTTTACGCCTAACAACAGTAATTAAAGAAAGGTAATAATTATGTAGTTCAACCGTACAGGGACGGGAAGTTGAGGATGAGAAATAAAAAATGGTAAAGATTTATCTTGGTAAGGCGAGGGGAGCTTTGGTGGCCGGCTGGGAGACATAAATCGTGAGTCTGGGACACCCAGTACAGCCAGTATTGGGCGAACCAGCGGACCGTGTGCCTTAGACACAATGCACTACCCTGGCTGCCTAGCTGGACACCTATATCGTCCCTCTAATCTTTTTTACATGTTATACTAATTTCAGCTGTATTATACACATGTATATATTGAGTTAACACGCACTCTACATACAGTTCAGTTAGCATTGCAGTTCGCACATAGAGTCTGTCGGAACAATAGATATCGTTCGCACTTATCTACATTACTTAAAGTGTAATGCATAAATATCAACGACAATTAACAGCTTCTTCATTTACTAACAAAAGCACCTCTCATTTTTATGCTTTAATCTGGTAAGTATGCTAACAATAGTTTTTGTGTTTGAAATTTTTAGAAAAACAAAGAGTTGCCCATCTTCGTATTTCATTTCGTAAGCATTTGCGTATAGTATTTTGACTTTTATCGAGTCAAATATTCCAAACTCGACTGAATTGGAATGAAAGCTCTCAACTCGGTTTCCAAACAAACCATCCTATACAAACAATTCCTGCTAACTCTATACAAACATTTTGAGTCAGTGATAGAATGCTGTACTGAGTGTGGAGCTTTCAAACTATGAACTTGGCAGAGGGTTTCTCAACCCTTTGGGCTGTTTTCAATTATAACGGGGCATGAAGGCAAAAAAAAAAAATTGTTTGTAATATATAGCTAGCTTTAACGTTGTCTGTTAAAATTGATACCTATACTGATATGTAGTGATGAAAACATAACTTTTTGAACATTATTTTTGTTAATGCTAAGTGGCCAATCTTTAAGACAAAGCCGAACGCATCTACCGTGTTAATTATCTAAACAGCCATAACAATTACTTCATATGTAAAACATCGATTCTAAGTTATAGCTGGGTTATTTGGCTTAAACTTCCCTTAAAATGTATAAACTACGAGTAGTATAACATTTAGAAGACACAAATTTTTTTAAACATTCTTATTTGTCCGCCTGCCATACTGCTAAATATTGGTTGCATTAAGTATAGAAATAATGTCTCAATCGAAAAAAAAAAATAATTACTTCGGCCATTAAAAAGAACGGTTATTATTATTATTTTTATAAAGCGCGTCAAAATCTGAGGTTCTTGACACTCGGGGCTTTTTTCATTGCACTGCCGGCCTCCAGACAGTGTTCTCTCGTTGCAGATAACACTGTCCATCATGAGACAGTGAGCTGGACCTAAGGATCAGCAGCTGAATTTGAACCCGGGACCTCCGCATAAGAATCCAGTACGCTAACCGCATAGATAATCCCTTCCCTTATTATTATGTTATTGTAATTATTATTATTTTTTTTTTTTTTTTAACTAAAACACGCAGTTTAACCTAACTTTTAAATCATATTGTAAATTAAATTCTCTATCAAATTCATCCGAATATCACAATATCGTGTTTATAATATAAAAATATATTGTTTTATGCAAAATATATTTCTTAAATTACAAAATAAACAATTAGATCGCAGAACGACTTCAAAGAAATACAGTGGTCACGTGACAAAAAAATGAGAAGCCCTAAAGCACAACAGCCTGGAAAATGTTTTTGGTTACATAATGCTCATCATGGCGGCGTATTCCACGCATAGTTTCAATGGCAATGTCAGCTGATTATTGTAACTTTCATCAGAGAGCTGGCGACAAATACTGCATCTTTCTTTTAAATACAAACTTAGAAATTGATCACCCTTCTAAATTCGTGTGATTCGTGTAAGGGTCACGGCACAAGGCCTGCGGCATCGTATACACTACACCATTCTTGTGTTAACAATAAGCTGTAGCTAATTAGCTGCATACAATGCTGTGAATGCATTGAAAATGAAGTATTCTTCAGCACATTGCCAAAATCAGGAAGAATTTATTTATATCCTATAAAAGCACGTTAACTTATCAACGGAAATACCACAAGTGATGATAATTTTTCCAATAGTTTAGAATAGATTACGCCTGACTTGGGTAGACAAGGCAGGAGTTAATAATCTACTCAAAATTACCGGCAAAGCAATAATAGTAGGAATGGAATTTAATTGGATAATTTCACGAACACTCACTTACAGGAAGGTTAATTACCAATTGCATTGATAAGGTATATTTAACCTTTTCTTTAGCAAACAGAAAGTATTACTTTAAGCAATTTACTTGTTTATTACTATTATCTTTTGAGAAAACAAAATAGTTACAAATAAATGGCCAGTAAAAAAATAAAATCATTAATGAAATTAAAATAATTTTTCCATCAAATGATCGAATAAACAAGTAGACCAGATTAATGGAAGAACTCTGCCAACGTCATATCACTGAAATACGCCCCTGATTGGTTGAAATAATTGAAATGGTGCAAATTGATTGGATGTTGAGTACATTTTCTTCAAATTACGTTATATTAACCATTAAATAAAATCCAAGGTCTAGACCGGGAATCGAACCCAGTATGTACCACAATACATATTAGCTTTGCGAGCCTCGCCTCTAACCGCTCGGCTAACGAGGCGCCTCACACATTATAGTATTAATATGGTTTAAATATTCAAGGTAAATTTCAAAAAAGCGGAAATTTGGTTGGGCGTAAGATTAACTTAGCAGGACGGGACCTCAAGGCACCACCGCCACAAGAGGCTCATTGTACCTTCCCCTTTGGATCTAGTAGAAGAAAAGAGGTTGAGGACTTTCCTTACTAGTTCTTTTTGCGCTACTATCTCCTTTGGTCTCAAAGATCCGAAAGTTTCATAGCGCAACCACTCGATTGCAACGCAATCCACAAGTGAGAGACCGTTTCCTCCTCTTCCTGACACAATCTGCACAACGATTCCCCAACAAGCCCCACCTTGTGCAGATGTGAACCTACCATGCCCTGTGAATAGGCCTCTGATCAGAGTAATCAGAGGTGCATAGAATTAAATATGAATATTGTTGTTTGGAGTTAACTTTTTAAATTGAAACCTTGAGAACAGCAGAAATTGTGAATGTTCAGCCAGTTTTATAAGCCATAAGTATTTTCATGTAAAATTTCCAAATTGTGGGTGAATTAAAAAGCTTCTGGCATTTCTCTTCAAGGAGAGAGCTTCAAAGTGTTTGGTAAGCACTAAATGGAGCTATTATATGTTGGCATCGTGCGGTTAAGAAAGTTAACTCATCACTGTTGAATAGAATAAGCAAAATGCGCGATGAAAGCCTTTCCTTTAAACAGTATATTATTATTTACATACATAAAAAAATAAATATATATAAACTCGTCACAGCGTTAACTGCTTAAGCTTGTAGAAGGGTCTGAAGAATAATGCGGTTCTGTCATACTTGTCAACCTAAACAAAAACAACATTTAAAAATAAAAACGAACATAACAGAGTACAATCTGTTTTACTTCTTTAGAATATGGATCTGGTTCAGAAACTCGCTTGAAAGATGACACGCAAGAATGTGGCTCTTGTTTCTTTGTCAGAGTGAGTCCATGTTGTAGCCGGAGTCCCGAGTGAGTGCGAGTTCAAGTCAGCTTAGAATAATATAAATGGCTTTATGTCTGTAATACAGCTTTCAATTGTAAGTGTAAAATGAGCTTTGCTGGAGATACACATTTTAGTTATTTTCACTTTGACTAAGTCTCGTGTTGCTTTGCTATTATTACTCATATTTACTTCTTATAGTTTGTAAATATAAATAGCCAAACGTACAAATCTGTAGCTAAAGGAATCAACAAAATTATAGCAGCTCTATAAAACATGCGGACAGAAAACGGTTTGCTAATGGTGTCACAGTTAAATTCATGTTACGTATTTTGTATGAATTCTTTATAAGAATTTATAAGATCGTTCATCAAGGTGGATTTTTTTTTGTGTGTGTGTGAGCGTTTTTAATGAAATGAAAAATGATTGCGTCGAGTTAGAGCTATGATAAATAGAATGTACACAGTGGCCACCATGCGTGGGAATTCTAACATCCATAGTCTTAAACGAAAACCGAGTACCAGTCCTCGGGCATACCAATAAAAAGCGTTCCCGGTTATTTACCACGTGGTAAGTTTAAAAAAAAGAAAAGAAATGGTATTAATATTAATATATAACATTACTACAATTAGAACAAATCATTTAGTTACTTCGGAGATTCAAAATGAAAGATTTCCAAGACCACTAAATAAATGTTCTAATTTGTCAGTAAAATAAGAACCGGAAACCCTCAGCTGCACGAGAGCCTCCATCTAAATTAAAATAGATAAAATATTCAATATTCGAAATCCCTTCCAAATATGGTTAAAATAGCAATCAAAGCAATAGACTGGGCCTACAGAGTTAATTATACAGAAGTCATACTGGGCATATACCGCAGTTATTGATGCATTAGTTCCAAACTATAGAGGACTAAATTTACAACTATTTCCGCTGTAAGTTTGTCTTATTTCGCTCCAATTACTTCTAAAATCTTCTCTAAAAGAAAACTCACATAACTTACATATACATAGAATTCTGAGCAGCGTAGATTAGACTAGGGCGGCCTCAAGGCCTACGCCACTGCGACCCCTTTGGATCTATTGTAGCTCCCCTCACTTTAAAGCTCACCTTCCAGACCTGTCCTTTTAATCAAACCCTTAATGCTGGAGAGCGACTCTTGGGTAAAGCTCACAGGCCTTGGTTTTTCCTCACCGATAAGTAACATCCTTAGCCACACGAGCCCCTCACACTGACACCACACGTGCAGTGCCGTTTCCTCCTCCTCTTCCTGACAGAACCTACAAAGGCTATCATCTGCCAAGCCTATGCGATGCATGTGTTTTCTGAGCCAGCAGTGGCCAGTTAATAGGCCTAGAATCATCCTTATAGCCCCTCGGCCTTAACGGATTAATTCTGCAGTCAGCCTAGGCGAATAGCCTTTAATAAACTCCTTCGCCTGTCTCTGCCCAGTGGTGGCAAGCCACCATTCCTGAGACCTACTCTGCACCCATAAGTTAATGGTCGCAGTCTTAACACACTTCGGAACCCCAAAACAGGGCTCCGGGCCAACAAAGTGTCCCGCAGAGCCTTCCCGGGCCAATAAATCTGCCGCTTCGTTTCCCTTATGTCCTGAATGACTAGGTACCCAAGCCATAAAGACTTTATTTTGGTCACCAATTTCCTTCTCTGAGTAGCGTAATGTAACATACGATTTCATTTTATACAATTAAATCCATCCATTTATACTTTCTCTTACTCCTCTAGTAAGAAGGTATTGCGATCGTGCTTATTTTGATCATATCCCGCAAATATCCGATTTTATAAATTGTTTTGACTGCACTGTATCAATTTGAAATTAGTACCAAAGTTTTTCTTCTAAATTCATGCTCTCCCACTGGGTTTAAGCAATTTTCTTGCACTAAGTAGTTTCAAGAAAAATTTCGTTACGTAAATTGCTATAAGAAGAGGTCATGTGAGGGAAATCCATGCCATTACAAACTAGTCAAAGGTTCTGCTGGAGGAAAAAAGAAATTAAAAAAACATGAAACCACAAAAAAAAAAAAGAAAAAAAAGAATCGACTACGCTAACAAACAAGATGGGGCCACTGCCTCTGTGAGTATACTTGTAATTAATATTCCTTACTGGGCGGAAGGGGCCAACCGGCAACTTCCCAGCTTAAAACCAGTCAAAAAAATTATATCTCGGCGATGAATGGACAACCTACGCTACCAGTTCTTCTACTTAAAGATTAAACAATTTCATCAATTTATATTTACATTTTTCTGATTTTAAATACAGATAATCTCATCTAATCAAAAGCAACCGACACCTTTATTTCGCGAGCAATGAGTTACATTTATCTTCTGCTTTACCAATATAATAAATAATTGGGACAACTTGTTAAAATAAGAAATGTGAAATGAATTTGTTCATATGTGGAATGCAAACCTGCATTCTTTCTTCATTTATTAGGCTTCAACTCCACAAAGGAAATAATATTTTAGTGAATATTCACGTTAACACTCAATGAGTCATATTAGACAAAGTGGATCAAGCAAGCTAACTGCAATATTAGCTACTCTAGGCACGATCAAATCATATCTGTAATAATGAGGAGATATCAGTGATTTGTAAGGGAAGCTTTCTAGCCCGGCATGAGAGGGATGTCTTGTTAGGACGTCAGATATCCTGCACTAGCCAAGGACTTGCACTCGACCTGACTTTACGAAGACCTCTAAGAGGTGGTCTTCTTTCCACCCTGCGGCCTTTGAGAGTGTTTAGTTAGAGAGGTAAGTTCCTTAGTGCAATGCCTTGTAAGTTATAAGATCTTTGGCATGTTGAAATTATTGGAGTTCATCGTAAAAAATAATTTTGGAATTTAAGCCGTGGATATTCAAGAGAGAACGCTATATCTAAAAAACCTTTTAAAGGAAATGGCATTACTCACCCTCTGTATGGACTTTTTAACTGGGCACTTGAATTAAAGATGATGCTTTATTTAATTTAGGAACAATTCTAAATTAAAACAAAGTCTAATTTAATCAAAGAAAAACCACTAACGCAGTGACGGTAATAAATTCCAGATTGCAAATCTACTCTCGAGATAATAGGAGTCTAAAGTATTATTTCCTTTTGATTAAGGCTAAATTGATATCCCAATTTAATGCAAGGATTAACATCAAAAGAGATAAAATGTCAAGAATTAATTATTAAATTAATAATTTACGCAAGGAAGTAAATTTAGCGAAGAATTACCTTGCCTAAATTACAGTATGACAAGACCCGATAACACATTTGATTCACATTTTTTTCCTTGATGGAGTGTAATTCATCCACAATAATTTTTTTTCCTTGATGGAGTGTAATTCATCCACAATAATTTTTTTTCCTTGATGGAGTGTAATTCATCCACAATAATTTTTTTTCCTTGATGGAGTGTAATTCATCCACAATAATTTTTTTTCCTTGATGGAGTGTAATTCATCCACAATAATTTTTTTTCCTTGATGGAGTGTAATTCATCCACAATAATTTTTTTTCCTTGATGGAGTGTAATTCATCCACAATATTTTTTTTTTGATAAATAATAATTTCCAATAATTTCGATAGAAAATTAACAATTAGAAAGTAAAGACAAACAAGAGTTGAGTTTGAATCCCACATATTGTTGCAGCTCTCTGAGAACCACAAAACAAATTAATTATCCTGGGAGAATACTTTAAACAAGAGTGAAAGGCATTTAGAATAAATAAGGAAGTTAGAATAATTTGCAGGAAGAGAAAAGGTGCAAGTTATCGCGTAATTTCTTTTTGCAATTAGTCTTCCTCGATTCCTGTTGTTAAATGCGTTTCATTTGTTTTAGCAAAGCGTCATTTGTTTAGGGTTAGAAAGGAAGTTAACGATAAAATGATACGCCATTGATATCGATAACAGCTTTGTACACATCGTACTACAAAATGTAAAAATTAGTCCATTTCATTTTTAAGAATGTATAATTGTTCACCTAAATCTTTGCTTTATTTGGGGCCCTCTAAAATAAAGTTCAAATTTGAACATAATAAATATTTGCAGAAATACCAGTCTATAAAATACTTTATAAATTAGGTTAGCTTTATCACATTATTCATTATTATTAATGCTTTATGAATAAAGTATCTATTTAACTAAGTACCTATCTGTAATAGATATCGTTTTATATTTATTTATTTATTTTTTTGAGAAAAAATTAATTATTTCAGAAAAATCCCACTTTCCTGCTCTAAACTAGTACTTTCAGGATGGAAGATCCGAGGCAATACTCTAAATTAAAACATAGTTTTGTTAATAGATACGGTCAGAATGCAGGAGGTAAACTTAAATAGCAGGTAACAATGGCTGATTATACAAACATATTGCAAAGCTAATTTTAACTGACCTCAAACTGAGAGAAAGGAAATCCAAAAATTGGAAAATAATGCAATAAATGAGCTTTAAAAGCTGCTCGTTCAGTAATTAAAGGAAACTAATTACAGTAATAGACCTTTCTAATGATGTCTAGTTATTTAAGTAATAGAAGAATAGCACAGCTAATAGTTGAAGTAAGAATTAGAAAGTAGTGACAGGTGATGTAAAAGGCACTAAAACTTAAGCCCGAGTGGAAAACTTAAACTGCCAAATGTGAAACGTGGAAACAGTGCCTTAACTGGTTGCAGTACTGCAATTAAAAAGGTCAACTGCGGTGAATTTGAGAATAAATGGATGTAATATAGAACTTGAAGAGGAATCTTGTTGTCTTATTATTAGACATTTTTAACTGTAATTAACTATAACTTTTCTGTGATATACTACAAACTGTTAGGTACAAAAGTTTTAATAGCAGATTTAATTGGTAGCTAGTTTTATTCTAATTATATTTATTCTATTGATTACACTTCACTCAGTTACAGTGTTAAATATTAACGGCAATCAGATAATTTGGGAATGAAAGGTGATATATAATTACAAAAATAATGTGTAAATTACCATTTTTTAAAAATGACAAATCACAACATAATAACAATTATGCATTTACCAAATTGCAACCATCTTATACAAAAGAGAAACCAAATAATACCAGTCCCAATACTTATAAATTGTTGGGCAGGCATGTTTTAGACGTAGACAATGGACCGGGCTTATTATAGACTTTATTAGCTGCCAAATATTTTTTGTCAGTTACGTAGCAGTGTTTCGGATTAAATTATCTGGAAATGAGTAACATTTTGCCTCTTAACTCCAATTAACCGAACAAAATAGATTGTAATTGTCGGTGCTAGACCATGATCAATTAGATGTACCATTTTATAAGAATGAATACATCAAACAAAACACTCTTTCACAGTACTGTGCTTCGTACTAAGACATAATCCTTCTAAGATTGCCGAAAGAGCGTTCAGCATTACTGATGATTATGGCTGCAGAGCATCAGCACATCCTTTTTCGTCACCGGATAGAAAGGCTGCGTATGCTTTAATAGTAATTTGTACCAAAATTCTGCTCCTAGGCCATCCAAATGGTAAAAGTCATAGAATGAAGAAATTGTCGTGGATAATTTCTGCGAAGGATGTAGCCACTGCGAGCTAAAATAATTATTAAGTTACGGGCTTAGAGCTTTCGCAGTTTATTTACATTAACCTACAAAGTAGAACGTCTTTTCATGAAAAGTTGAAAATAACCACAAATAATATAAGCGTATATAACGGTCATATGCGTTCGCTTTACCATCTTCCCAAGTATTCTACCTACTTAAGTGTTGTGTTACATAAAAGTAATATGTGCATTCGTACCCAAGAAAATCCAAATGCGCTCTTGTGGCTTGTAGATATTTGTGTGTTATTGTGTTTGTGCGTTTGTGTGAAGGTAAGACAGAGAGAATTCGTGAGAAGAAGATAGAGAACACAGAAATGTTGTGGTCACGAAGGATAACTAAGTGGCTTATTCACCTGTCAGCTGGATAGGTCTTCACAGTCTTAAGACTGCGACATTAACCTCCTGCAAGAACATTCTAGTCCGGTAACTGTGACTTTGTGTGCGAGCATTTCAACTAGCCGAGTGTGCACTGATTAGTCCCTAACTTGCTTTTACAAATACTATCTAGCAAAGTTCCTACTTGAGCACAACATCGTTCCACTATTAGCTTCCTCTACCACATACTGCACTAACTTATATTATACAATACTTATATTATAAAATTAATAAAACCGTATTACTTCTTGAAATTTCATACTGCAAAAGTTTTGGAAAAAGCCAAACAAGCAAAAATCTTTTTTGGCAAAAATGTGGCACTTGAAACTTTTGTGTATTACAGCTACAAAGTGAATATTCAAAAAATAAATAAACTTGCTAAAAAGGGCTGATCTATAAGACAATATTGTCTATTTTTCCGGCTGGCATTTAGAAGTACCATGATCTGAAGAGTATGCATTTTTCCAATTTATGTTGTGCTTCAGCAATTGTAAACCATTAAAGCATACCCTACAACTGTTTAGCTGTTAGTGCTTTGGAACACTAGTTTAGCGCCTGAGTTTGCCGAGTTAAAGATAAACAGAAACTCTGGCTAGCCATTGGAGTTGAAAGCGATTTTTTTTTTTTGTTAAGGTGCGTCCAACATCTTAGGCCATGGCCACCCAAATCTTTTTTCTGTGCACTGCTGACCTCGCATACAGTGACTCTTGTAACAGACATTCCAGTCTATCACTGGACAGTGAGTATTAAGTGTCTGTTAGAAAGTGAAAATCTAAGGGCTAGCATCTGGATTCGAACCTGCGATCTGCGCGTGGGAATCCAGTAAGCTGACCACTCAGCTAATCCCTTTCCCTCATGTGAGGTAATAAATAAATTGTATTGTTACACCAGCTTTTCTTGCGCTATAAATAACACTGCTGAATATAACTGCACCTTTACGATTGCACGGATGATTTTTGATTGAAGGGACTGCATTCTTTGGAAGTTGGAGTATTTGGTGGAACCCTATAGAAGGCGCGCCTGAAAAAATAGGCATTACTTAACCTTTTTTTTACTTCATTTTTTTTAGAGAGAGCAGGATCTGTTAGCCTTTCAAAAGGCAGTTGAATTCATTTCTTTTCAGTCTTTTATGAGGGTCCCAATTGAGCCTTTAGTCAATGTGCAGCCCAAAGTAGTGGATGGTGGAGATGGGAACTGAATTGTTATAAATTGGAGGGAGAGTGGTGCGGTGGAGAGTAAAAGTGATGGGTATTGGTTTCCTTGAGCTGAAGTTTCCACTATTAAACCTTTTCTCCTAGGATGTGAGATTGGACTGAAGATTTGGCAGAGCACTGCGAAGAATCTGGGCGCTAATGACCTCAGTTTTTGATGCGCATTACATATAAAAATAATATATAAATAAAATAACTGTTTAATCAATAAAAAAAAAAATAAATAATAATATTCAACTTTACGAATTTGAAAATGTGCCTTCAGTTTCTACTAATAATAATTATTTCAAAATGAGTACACGTTGGGTGGCTCAGTACCAAAACAACGACAAATAAACACGTGACCAAAAAATAAGAGATGCCACGTGTGACTGAAAGCGTAACTTAGTTGTAATTGTGATTGGGTATGCAGTGCTTAATAATACGATTATACTCGAATAATTGATTTCACCCGATAGAGTCTGCATGCTTCTTTTTTTTTCTATTACTGACGAGTTTAGCAATTTCATTCATCACCAGAGATTGATTCTTCACCAGACAATTAGAATTCAACTTTTAATCTTTCTGCCTCGTTCTAAACTTTAAAAATTATTAAGTTCATTTAATTTTATGATACTATCTCAAACGATAATTGGCAAAAAAGCACCAATTTTTCGAAAAATTTTAATGTGCGATACGTTCGACCTGATGATACCTGGACGTAGGATTAGAGGAGGTAAAATAGGAGAAAGTAAAAAGTACGTCAATAACTCCCGCTTTTTTTCATGAAAATGTTGCATTACAGCATGGAATAAGAAAAAAAAAAAAAAAAATGAGAACGAATGGAATAGATATTGAAAGTGAACAAATGTGGGCCATCTGTTTGCGGCAGAGCGAATGAAGCTTAGAGACAGTCTGAAGATGGCTACAGCTTAGAGCAGTCGGTGGAGATGAATGAATGGTTCTGACGAAACTGGTCCACTTGCTCTCTCTCATTCATTCACCGAGCGCAAGGAGTGTGGGAGCAAATATCTGATCGAATGGCCAAATAAGTCAAAATAAATGGGAAATGAGTTGGAAGTTCCGTTACAGATATGACAATATGCAATCATTTGGAAAATACTACCGCAAAATGTTTTTTTTTTCTTTCCCGCATTATTCTTAATGTTACACGAAAAAGTTCGACTAATTTTCTGATTACTGCCAGATATCGGAGATCTTTCTTTACTTAGCTGGTCATCTTCATGTTCGTCTACCTTCAGGATGTCTAAATATCAGTGGGATGTCGCAGTGTACAGTAAGGCATCCTAAACCCTGGTGGCAGAGGTCAATCTGCACTTCTCACTTTTACTTTCCCTAATACTCCCTAATCCTCCTCCCTGACATCCCTAATACTGCTCGACGGGGCCAGTGGCCCCGCGACTTCCTTGAGGTCTGAAGAACTAAATATCTCCTCTCTCCTACTCTTATTCTCCTCTTCACATTCTCCTCTGTCCTATAGAGAGTGCTACCGCTGGGTAGCTTCTCTCCTCCTGCTCTTCCCGCACCAGTTCATTATATTTACCTCCTATTTACTTATTGTATATATTTATACAGATTGTAAATTACAAAATAAATTTTAAAAAAACAAAAAACTTTCCATTCCTATACTGCAATAACTATGCTGTAATAACTAACTATTCTGTAATAACTATGCTGTAAAGCAGAAGTTCCCTCTCGGATTTTCTCCGCGGCGCCCTTAATACAGAAGATTTTTCCTAAATTTTTGACTTTCTTGCAAAATTGGAAAACTTTCCTTTTCAAAAGCGATTTAACAGCGAAAAATTAAAAACAGATACTTACTATTTTCCTTGGGATAATATAAAATATCTAATTTCAACTGTTTCGGTAATATCCATATGGAGACGGGACAACCACCATGTGGTTAGGTTAGTTGGAAAATAAATTAAACACGAATTTTAAATTCACAAACAATTTGTTGAACGTCCATTGATGATTAACATTATTAAAATTATTAATGGAATGGATGGGCTTGATGTTCACTAGACAACTTCTCAAATCTCGGAATAAAATTGGATATGGCTACCCTCATTTCTTGTTCGCCGTTAATTTTCGAGCGATATTTACTTTTCATTACCGCGACCGCCGAAAACGCAGCTTCGCACAAATAGGACGTTGCAAATGGAATTAATATTCGTAGAGCTTTACCACTAACCAGTGGATATTCCTTTTTTTACTGATATCCAAAAATCAGAAAGTTCCATGCCACCAAATTGTCGAATTGTTTAATTGAATATTTCGCGGCGCCCTTATGATGGTACCGCGGCGCTCCGGGGAGCCGCGGCGCACACTTTGGGAATCACTGCTGCTGTAAAGGGAGTCTTTTCGTGCACATTACCAAATTTTGAGTTACCACCGGAAATATCAGGTCTGTGATTGCCTGTGACCAAAGAACAGGATTACAAATGGCTCACACATTGATCTATAACTTTTATTCAGACACTTTAACAGCTAAATTCTAATAAGGACATGGAGATGGAAGTTAGTTAGATTTCTCTCTAACGTGCCATTGCTGTTTATTGTATCGTAAGACCACAATTATAGCATTAATAAGAATTAAATGTAAGTCTGAATTTCTAAATTTCAAGTAAATTGATTGCCCCCAAGGGCCACTTTACCGAATAGAATTTTCTGAATTTCGAATTTTTATTTGTCCAACGGCTTTTCCGAATTCATTTATTAAAAACATGGTGAAGGCAAACACATCAATCTAAAACTTTACTAAAATGATTTTGGCCGGAATTTCGATTACGGGTTCTGTGATAGGGGTGAGTGGATTCTTTATAAAATGACAAGAATTAAACGATAACTTTAACGTTCGGAGGTTGAAGGAAATTTGGGAGAAGAAATGATCATTAAAACTGTCCGGTAGGACAGTTGTATAAGGGTTGATCATCAAAAACTGCACGAAAAAGCGTAACGTTGAAAAACACCCAACTTTGACAATTTTTTTCTCTTTTTCTATAAAAGATAAAATTCCCAAATTTTCTTTATAATGTAGGGCAAATCCTCCTTTATAACTGTAATTTTTTTGCAACCACCCAGATCTAATAGATTTCGATAAAAAAGTTGCCGAAAATGAGCAAAAACGGCATTTTCAAAAATTGTTGTTGTTCTTCTTGTTGTTGTTGTTGTTGTTGTTGTTGTTGTTGTTGTTGTTGTTGTTGTTACCTTTTTTGTAAACTGCGTAGCGCCTAAACGCGCGAACCGATTTTCATGAATGGGATGTCATTCAATTCGGAATTTTATGTAGATGTGCCTTTTGGGGGTCTCGACGCTGTACCTCGAATGGGAGAGGAGTTAGCCCCCTTAATGTAAGGCCCCCTCCAAAATAATTATTTCTAATTACTCTGTAAATCTTGGCCCGATTTTGAAAAAATTTGGTAGGATGATAGAGTTAGGGCTCTCCTACGTAACATTAAAGCGGCGATCAGCTCTTACTCTTGTTAAGGGAAAGTATAGCAATCGTTTCAAATTATCGACACGTGAACCGATTTTCATGAATGAAGTGTCATTCGAATCGAAATTTTGTACAGATTTGCACTTTAAAAGCCTCGAGGCTGTGCCTCATAAGGAGGGGAGTTTGCCCCATCCAAGTAAGGCCCTTTCTAAAACTATTATTACCAATATTTCTATAACGCTTATTCCGATTTTGATAAAATTCAGCCCGAATAAGTGGTTAAAGCTCCTCTACGTGGCTGTGAAGTGCTATCACGCTCTTGCACCTACTAAGAGGAAGTACTGCAATCGTTTAAATTATCAATGAGTGAACCGATTTAAATCAATGAATTGTCGTTCGATTAAAAAATCTTTGCCTCTTTGCTCTGGAAGTACTGCAATCGCAGTTTATTATTCTTACTCCTCTTAAAAGGAAGTACTGAAATCGCAGTTTAATATTGCTATTTAAGTACAAATACCTTCCTATGGTATTCAAAACGCTTTTTCAAAAAAATTGTTATTGAGCATGGTTTGGGGGACCGCAACTATAATAATTCTTTAAAAAGATCTCTCCAGTGGTAGTTACGGTTCCGACTTAACACCTTATCAGGTTATAATGATAGAATTGCTCATTCCAAATTTAAAAAAATCTGTAAAGCAGATATGTAACTTTGCAAAATAGACGAAAAGGAAAACCTATCCAAAAGGTACAAAAATCTCCTTAACAAAAACTTACAGTTTAAAATGTTAAGTATAAGGGTTGATTAAACGCCAAAAGGTACACAAATCAGCAAGCACCCAAAATTTCATTAATTCTTCATTAATATTTAAGTAATTTTACTGCATTAATATTCATTAATATTTTTTAGAATTTATTAGATGTCACAGACCCTTATGCTGGCCACTTCATTTATAATATTTATTTGTTATAATTATGATCAATCACATATACGTACATGCATGTTAAAGTAGAAAAAGACAAAGTTAGAATAGGCTACTGTCTTGAATTCGTCTTACCGAAATATTCGTGAGCACAAATAACACACAGTTAATAACAAGTAGATTATTCAACAATTATTGTTTCTCAATTGTAATTTAATTTAGTCCCCCTAATTTTACTTATAGTAAAATACTGGAATAATTAGCTGTCCTAAAAATATGCATATCTTATTTATTTTATATTACATATATACAACATTGTGGGATGAATATCTAGATTGAGAATATAATTGAAGAAAACTATATTATTTGCGATAAAGCCAGATAATTATTACCTATTATTATAAACGTTTGACTACTACATAAAATAACAATTACTTTAATCGAAGAATGAACTTAAACCGACGATTTTTATTTAAAAATAAAAATAAATAAATAAAATCATTGATGTAAGTTGATGTAAGAATTTTTTAAAAAAGGTTTTGAATTTTTTAGCCTCATAATTTTTTTTTATTCTTTATAACGTTTTTCTTTTTAACCTGTAATTAACAGTTTAATTATTATAAATAACTAGATATTACAGTCAATCTACAGTGCTACTTGAACATATATTTTGTAGACGAAAATGGCCAGCATAAGGGTCTGTGACATCTAATAAATTCTAAAAAATATTAATGAATATTAATGCAGTAAAATTACTTAAATATTAATGAAGAATTAATGAAATTTTGGGTGCTTGCTGATTTGTGTACCTTTTGGCGTTTAATCAACCCTTATACTTAACATTTTAAACTGTAAGTTTTTGTTAAGGAGATTTCATTTGTATATTTATTTGTTTTATATTTTAACTAATAATTTTTTTAAACTACAGATATGCCATTCTTCTGTGAATAGATCTCATCGAAATAAAGACCTTCCTCAAATAGGTCAAAAATTTGTAATTGAGAGGCACGTTCCTCTGTTTGTGGCATGGGTAGTGACTAAGAAAAAAAAAATCTACCCTTGGATAATCTAAAAAGATATAAAGTACAGATCAGCAATATGGACTACACAGCTGATCCGTTAACTTTCGTTAATAAGCGCCGCTAGAGGCCCACCCTTGTTGATTTGTTTACGCAATCAACTAAGCAAACGTTGAAGCATCCGCACTAGATCAGCAGATTATTTCCTTCGTCAAAATAATATGCTAAATCAGGATTGTTTAAAGATTCCATATTTCTTGGCATTACAAATTATTTTTAAACTAAAAACTTGTCTTAGTAATACAATCTGTAATTGTTAAAGATTAATAATAATATATTTAGACTCTTCTTTTTAATAATGATAATGATATTCACTTTGTTGGTGTCGACGCGACATTGGAACGCTGTGCTCTTGGACCAAGATAAAGGTCTATTTTTCATCGCTGAATTCTTCATATTATAAGGACTAATTTATTATGAATATTTTTAATTCATTGGTATATTCTTGTTTCCTTTACCGCAAAAATGTACTTCAACACTGGTTAGGAAAGTTTAATCTCCCTTAAGAGAGTTTAGTTTAGAAAATACAAAAATCAATAGACAGAAGGTTGGAAATTGCTCAAAGGAATTACTCCAAGACTATTCCAAGGGTTAAAAGGATGCCATTGCGTAGTAAAGCCTTTGTAGTATCCCTAAAAGGACTTTTCTAGGCAAAAAGGATGGGCCATCCGAGTGAAACGGCTTACACGCAGGATTAAACACTACAAAGTAAGCTGCCCACCGTTGTCCAGTAGATTTCAATTACTTTTTGCATACTTACTGCTGCTAATATTGTGTGCAATGGCAAACTTCTGAATTTTCTACAGCAAAACAGTTTAAAGTTCCACTGAGAGCGAAAAATGTGGATTTTCGCACTCTCTCTGTGTTGTTCTTTAAACGATGGTTTGGTCGATGGAAATGATTTGTGTCGAAATTTCGAAACAATTTTGGAGATTCTCTCTCTGAGAAAGAACCGAATGACCTTCCCAATTGATTGAAGTATTTTTTTTTTTGCTAAGCTTTGATATTTGGACATTTTAAATTGGATAATCATTAATGATAAACGCCATTACAGGAAATGTACGAAAGGCAGAGGAAATATGTTTACAGAAACTGGTAAGTAGGAGTTCATTCTGAATTTTAACGAGCTAGGTTATAAATCACAAGATATTGTGTATAAAGCACAGTCAAAACAGTAAAACTCTACTGAACAATGGCGTGTACTCTTTATGACCAAGGTAGTACAGAATTCCAGCCAGACGATCTTGCTCTTTTATTATGGAAGTTTATTTAAATGTAGAGCCTATGAGATGATAAGACCTGAACAATAGCTGCAATAGGGATTTGTTGTTAGTGAAACTGAAAAGTAAAACTGCAGCGACGATGAATTGTCCCCTACAGATAATAAATATTTAGAAAAACGAAAAATCGATCTTAAAGGACGGAATAAAATGTAACTGAGAGCACTGCCATTTAACTTTTTATGCAGGTTTCCTTCAAATTTAGATGAGAAAACTTAGAAAATATCTAGTTCAATTTGAAAATTCTTATAAGAAATTTGGAAAAGTGTGCTACCGAGCATGTGGGAAAAGAGCAAATGCTCGACCAGGTGCACTGATTGAAGACCTCGTGACGAGGGGATTGTAATAAGGATACGGATTGGGAGACAAGTACCCGAAGTAAGTACAAAAGAAAGTTATCGAAAAACAAATGAGGGGAATTAAAGTAGGATTTATTTAATAACCAAGAAGTCACCAGTAATAAACTTCAGTAAATAAAGGGGATCAGAGCAGCCTGGCCATTCTTTTCAAAAATGAATTTAACCTGTCTTAAAAAAGTTATCATCCCTGCATGGTGATTTTTGCAAAACCTGGACAAAAAACTTTAAATATATTCCAATCTTTCGTTCAGGAGAGCTATTTGTTCACACAAAGCACACGCACAATGGAGTTTTTCTAACTAAATTAGTTTTTTCAAGTTTATTTTTCATATTTAAGGGACTTACAGACTGTACCAATTCCTATTCTCAAAACATGATTCCAATACTTCAATTTGCATTACTAAGATTACGTAATTAAAGTAAAAAAGTAAAAAAGTAATTTCAGGCGGGCTTTACGTCTTAAAATTTAAAATTACGTAATTTACAGTAGATAAGTTCATAGAACAACTTAAAAGTTTCAAATGTTGATAATCAGCTCGGTAGGAATGGTAGAAATTAATTTAATAACTTTAAATATGTTTTTCTTCTAACATTTTACTATAAAATAAAATATTAAACATTAGGAATGAAATTCAAGTCCGCTTTGGATCGCACCATTTTGTATGGATACAGAACTAATGGCATAAGCTAGGATTTTAGTATTTGTTGGATTGAAGAAGTAACAAAGCAGCTTTAAAAAGCCAAAAAATAACCTTCTTTAATACAAATTGTAAGATTTAATGGAAATTGTTGGATCCTAAGACAATCGATTCTTCCTCCCCTCCCCCCAAAAAAGGGGAGAAAGTGACGGGAAGTGAGAAAACATGTACTACGACAATACCTTTTGTAACCAAGACAAGAAGCACAAGTGTTGCCAACACTAAGTGCATAAATTTTGCAAACAAATTCTAATTAACGAATATGTCTACGAAGTGTTAAAAAAAAATAATTACAATTTTTAATAAATTTTACGAAAGATGGAGAAACAACTTGTGTAGCACTTAGTAAATTATTAGTATTTAAGATCAGTTGAAAGAAAACTAAAATTTCTTGCATAAATAAGATGGACGAGGAAGATATCTAGTTGTGGAATTAATAAAAGATTCTAAGAGGTAAAAAGCCAAAATTCTAAAACTTGGAGAATTAGTTGGATAGGAAGAAGATGGCAGACCAATTATAGAAGTTTTAATAGATGTTATACCAACTGATTTTAATTTTTTTTTTTTTTTTTATACCAAACCAGAAGAGAATATTCAATTAATGTTTTACTTCAGAAAGCATACAGAATTTTACTTTGCACACTCGTGAATCAAAAAAGATTGATTCGCAAGACAAAAAAAAAATAATTGTCCAACCTTGTCAGGAATTATTTCTTACTTTCAGTAGGAAGAAAGTAATATTGCTTCGAAACTGACTTTCAAAATGGAGTTTGGGAGGTTATTAAAAGAGTTTTGGGCAGAAAGCTGTGTGTTCGTGGAGCAGCAATGTGTAGTATGAATTTCGGGCGTGCCTGTTGATAGATAGTTATTGCTAGCCGGAGATGAAGCTACTCCCTTCGATACGCTAGTTACAATGATCTCGAAGTGCTGTAGTCAGAGGGAAAATTGGGGAAGGGATCTAATAGTCTCGGTTCCCCAAAATAAAACTGCTTAAAAAGGAAACATTTGATTTAAATAGCACTTTTTTTCGGCCAATCTTTTCAAACAGGCTTTACGTCCAACCACCGAATTTGAACTAGCGAACTTACTTGAATGTAAATTTCTTTTATTCAGCAATAATTAAAGAAAATGACATGGAATCGAACTCAGTACCTCAAGACTCTCCTCGAACCACTCGGCTTTAGGTTAAAGGTCGAAGTATTACAACTCTTTTCTTATTTTCCGCCCTGATACTCAGTTCTGGAAGTCTTATGAACCTGAGACTCCTTTCATTAGATAAAGGAGACTTGTGATTGAAGTTAGGCAACATCTGGCGTCAAGATAGGGAACCAGGTAGTACGAGTTTTTTGCAGGCTAGGGATCAGACTCAGGCCAGTTTAACTTGGTAGTATTCGAGATGAGGAATGCATTTTCGTAACCAACTGATGAAGTCAAATTCAAATTAAAACAAAAATGAAATCTTGTTTCATAAAATCTTTAAAAAATTCAGTTCATTTTGAATAACTAACTTTAAAATTTCATTTTAAAACTCTCCGGTAGGACAGTTGTATAAGGGTTGACCATCAAAAACTGCACGAAAAAGCGTAACGTTGAAAAACACCCAACTTTGACAATTTTTTTCTCTTTTTCTATAAAAGATAAAATTCCCAAATTTTCTTTAAATCTTACTCCAAACCCTCCTTTATAACTGTAATTTTTTTGCAACCACCCAGATCTAATAGGTTTCGAGAAAAAAGTTGCCGAAAATGAGCAAAAACGGCTTTTTCAAAAAATGTTCTTGTTCTTGTTCTTCTTGAAGTTCTTCTTCTAGTTGTTACCTTTTTTGTAAACAACGTAGCGCCTAAACGCGCGAACCGATTTTCATGAATGAGGTGTCATTCGATTCAATATTTTATGTAGATGTGCCTTTTGGGGGTCCCGACGCTGTACATGGAATGGGAGAGGAGTTAGCCCCCTTTATGTAAGGCCCCCTCCAAAATAATTATTACTAATTACTCTGTAAATCTTGGCCCGATTTTGATAAAATTTGGTAGGATGATAGGGTTAGGGCTCCCCTACGTAACATTAAAGCGGCGATCAGCTCTTACACTTGTTAAGGGGAAGTATAGCAATCGTTTCAAATTATCGACACGTGAACCGATTTTTATGAATGAAGTGTCATTCGAATCGAAATTTTATACAGATTTGCACTTTAAAAGTCTCGGCACCGTGCCTCATAAGGAGGGGAGTTTGCCCCACCCAAATAAGGCCCTTTCTAAAACTATTATTACCAATATTTCTATAACGCTTAGTCCGATTTTGATAAAATTCAGCTCGAATAAGTGGTTAAAGCTCCTCTACGTTGCTGATTCTCTTGCTCCTACTAAGAGGAAGTACTGCAATCGTTTAAATTATCAATGAGTGAACCGATTTAAATCAATGAATTGTTCGATTAAAAAATCTTTGCCTCTTTGCCTTTTAGGGAGAAGTACTGCAATCCTAGTTTATTTTTCTTACTCCTCTTAAAAGGAAGTACTGAAATCGCAGTTTAATTTTGCTATTTACGTACAAATACCTTCCTATGTTATTCAAAACGCTTTCTCAAAAAAATTGTTATTGAGGATGGTTTGGGGGAACGCAACTATAATCATTCTTTAAAAAGATCTCTCCAGTGGTAGTTAACACCTTATCAGGTTATAATGATAGAATTGCTTATTCCAAATTTTAAAAAAATCTGTAAAGCAGATATGTAACTTTGTAAAATAGACAAAAAGGAAAATCTATCCAAAAGGTACAAAAATCTCCTTAACAAAAACTTACAGTTTAAAATGTTAAGTATAAGGGTTGATTAAACGCCAAAAGGTACACAAATTAGCGAGTACCCAACATTTCATTAATACTTCATTAATATTTAAGTAATTCTACTGCATTAATTTTCATTAATAAGTTATTTTTTAGAATTTATTAGATATCACAGACCCTTATGCTGGCCACTTCATTTATATTATTTTTTTGTTATAATTATGATAAATCATATATACGTACATGCATGTTAAAGTAAAGATAAAGTTAGAGTAGGCTACTGTCTTGAATTCGTCTTACCGAAATATTCGTGAGCACAATTAACACACAGTTAATAACAAGTAGATTATTAAACAATAATTATTCATTTCTCTATTGTAATTTAATTTAGTCCCCCTAATTTTACTTATAGTAAAATACTGGAATAATTAGCTGTCCTAAATATATGCATATCTTATTTATTTTTTATTACATATATACAACATTGTGGGAAGAACACCTAGATGGAGAATGTAATTGAAGAAAACTATATTATTTGCGATAAAGCCAGATAATTATTACCTATTATTATAAACGTTTGACTACTTCATAAAATAACAATTACTTTAATCGAAGAATGAACTTAAACCGACGATTTTTATTTAAGAAATAAAAATAAATAAATAAAATAAACAAAATCATTGATGTATGTTGGTGTAAGCATTTTTTAAAAAAGATATTGAATTTTTTAGCCTCATATTTTTATTTTATTTTTTATAACGTTTTTCTTTTTAACCTGTAATTAATAGTTTGATTATTATAAATAACTAGATATTACAGTCAATCTACAGTGCTACTTGAACATATATTTTGTAGACGAAAATGGCCAGCATAAGGGTCTGTGATATCTAATAAATTCTAAAAAATAACTTATTAATGAAAATTAATGCAGTAGAATTACTTAAATATTAATGAAGTATTAATGAAATGTTGGGTACTCGCTGATTTGTGTACCTTTTGGCGTTTAATCAACCCTTATACTTAACATTTTAAACTGTAAGTTTTTGTTAAGGAGTTTCCCATGGCATTTAAATTTAAATGGAAAAAAATATTCCAAAAACTTGAAAAACCCTTTGCATTTCGTTTTGATCATGGACTTGGTTCAAATCTAATGAATTCAAAAGGTGACTAGTTTTTGCTCCATACCATCTATGGAGACAGACCTTACGCGAAGATTGTAACATTTTTTTACTACAAAATAGCAGAAATGGCGTTTTTTCTGTCTCTGGCTACATCATACTACACACCGCTTAGGCAACATTTACATTTCACTCCTGTAAATTGCTACAAATAAACGTTTCCAGAAAAGTGTTTTTAATTTTATTTTTCACTTGTTTTCCCAGAATGGGAGAGGCGGAGGTCAACATAAAGGGAAAAAGTCCAACTTCACACTTTTTTACATTTAGTTAGTTCAGATGGAATGAAAAGTTCAAACCAATTAAAAAAATATTCCACAATGAGATGTGTGAGATGTAGTGGACAGTGTGAAGGAATGGAGGGGAGCCGAAAATTCAATTCTACAAAGTTTTTATACATACACCTGTACAGGTTGAAATGTCCAAAATTAAATGGTTGACATTCTACACGGCGCTATGAGTCCTGACATTCCACGAATCAAAAGGTCGCTATGGTGGACCCTCTACCACGGCCGTAACAAACAAACCCATCCACTCACATTAACAATGCTTTGTCTCTGCTCTATAATACATCAAACAAAAATAGAGTACACAATAATGCAGAGTTATCAGCACTGTTAGAAATCGAAATGTTCGTAATGTTTGAGGATAAAGAATTTGTAGAATGCTATAATGGATTCATTAACATTATAATGGAGTACGTTAGGATGATTAGCGCATTGATGACGCCTCATAGATGCTGTGTAGGATGGAGTTCGGGCATTACTGAAAATAAGAGTGGAAACGAGAGAAACCCGGAAATACGTACGTACTTGTCTAGGATGCTTGTTAACTAAATTTAAGCTAATGTGGAGAGAGGAGACTCCACAGAGGAGGGCAGCCCCAGGGCTGTTCCGGATATATCTCTAACATTTAGAGCTTTTTACGAATTTTGACTCGAAAAATAATTCGCGAGATTTTACAGTGTAACTCCTATCAAGGAGATATTTCAATATAAATTTTAACCAATATTTATTGGATAAATAAAAGAAATCGCTTCACTTTATGGTTCATAATTTGTCAGGTATTCAATGAAAAGAGATAGATGTTCAACAATCGCCAACAAAAAGTACTCATTTTAAAAACTTAATTAGTGGTGAACGTTTCGGTTACCATTAGTGCTCTTCATTAGGTGCTTCTTTGAAGTTGAAACACTGGGTGCGTTATAAACGATCCGAAACGTAAAGTGCTGTTAGGCTCGGCTCCTCGCTACAATACCCCAGCTATCTTAAGAACTCGAAATGAGGCTACAGAAATAGAAATTGATTTGTCCGCTGTCGACAGGTTGCACCTTCTGTTATTAGAAGAAACATCCTACGAAAAATTTAACACTCGGAGGTTAAAAGCGTCGGATTTGGTAATGATTTGGTAAGGATTGGACGGAGAAGAGTTTTATATATGAGTTCTCAGGAAGAGAAAATAATTTTTAAACAGACAATAATAATAATAATCTATTCTATGGATGGCGGGAGAATTTTGACGTCACAAGACACATGGTAACTTGAACAAAGAAAACTATTTACAGTATAAAACACATTGCGTCGGCGGTCTGTAACGAGCTGCAATTGTAATATTCTGTACAGAGAATTATTATACACACCCAACTACAGAAGTTCAATTTATTTTTTTTCTATAAAGTGTCAGTTAAAATTTACTTATTTGTATATTTAGATTTAAACTTAGAAGAGAGCATTCGATTGCAGGATATTTCTAATATGATATTCAACTTAAGTAGTATATATTTTGCGGACAGCTACGTTTTATGATCTCCACTAAACTAGAAGAACTTCGCCAAGAATGCAGCCGAGCTAGTAGTCTTCTTTTTGAAAACTTGTTCCAATTAGTAAAGGAGGATCGCATTGGCAGGAGATGTCTTTGTTTAAGTACCTGCCCAAGATAGAAAGAACTAGTCTTCGACTACTGCATTCTGGCGATGGTTTTTCTAGCCAAGAATCCAACGAGGGGAGGTAATATCTGACAGAAAAAGATATGAAGGAGCACCTTGAGTAAAAGGCTAAATGATGGCTACAGAATGTCTATTAGAACGATTTTCAACGTTCTAGTTTACACATTTTCTTTAAAATTTTAAAATGTTTATCATGAATTAGAAACATTACTGGAGGGAAGGGATTAGCTATGTGGTTAGCGTATTAACTTCAGTCCCATATTAGATTCTTATTAATGATATAATGGTGGCAAGCCAGAACAGTAAACAGTGATGACACTTTAGAGGGGAGAGTAATCAACCCCTCTCCCAAAATTACCCTTCATCGAATAATCCTGGAGTAATGTTTGAAATAAAGGTTCAGATCTTTATTATGACGAAAATCCTAAACAAAATCAAGTAGAGTGATACATCCGGAAGACCGATTTTCGCCAAACCATTTTTGCGGCATACTAAGCTAAAGTTCAAATTTTTATTTCTGTGATTTTGATACTTAAATTGGATAGAGAATTTGAAAAACCCACTTTTTCTGACCAATCGGACATTTTCGGTGAAAATATTGAAATGTAAAATCAGCACGATTACAATACTTCTCTTACTGACGTAGGGTAAGAGAAGGTAAAGAAGAATAGGAAGGTAAAGATGACACCTTAGTGTAAGTTTTATAATGGTGCAGAACAAGATGGGGTTGGCTCACCGGCCTGAACAGCTGGCAAAGATTGTTCCACTTAGATCTGGTACACTGATAACGAGCAGAGTATGTGCCTCAGTAATACTGGCCGCTGTGCTATTCCTATCTCATGGAGCACCACTTAACTGCAGTACTTGGGCTGTTCAACAATGCAAAAAGAAAGTACTCAGATACTTATGGTTACCATCATCATAAAGGCACTGGCCAAGTTAGGAGCTGTGCTATCTTGATGGGGCATACTTTACAATTTCTCCCATACTTATCAGTAGATAAATCTGTTTTTAGGACTATACCGAGAGTTTTACTTTAACATATTTGAAAAGTCCTAGATTATGTTCTAGGAGCTATGAAATTTAACCTAACAACTTAAATGATTTAAGACAGATCACGATATTTCAGTTGTCTCATAATTAGAACTTGTGGGTAATTAGAGCCTTTTTTAAAAAAAGAAGTTATAAAACAGAGGAAAAGTTTTTTTTTTTAAAAAAGTTTCATTAAACTGAAAATTTTCCCGAGGAATAAACAAATTTTCTACATTTCCATCTTTAAACTTTTAATTAAATAAGAGTTTTCTAGCGGGGAATGAGACGCTTTCCTCTACCGCCACCAGCCATTAGAAACAAAGAAATCCTAAGAGGTTACAGTTGCCAAGGGAGAGGGTAATTAAATCCAATTTCTTTTGATTTTTTTTTTTTCCTTTCTTTTTAATGACCTCATCTCAAACTTTACTATCTGACCATCTAATTAATACAGATCTTTCAAATAAACGTCCTCACACAATAAACTTAACTTTTAACAAAAAAATGTCATTCACAAATGGTAGTATGGTTTTTGACAGTCAAAGTTGAAATAATTTCCTCATTCCGGCTATTCTTCGTCGGATAGGATAGAAACGAATCCCATGCTCACAGTTTTGATTCCCAAAGGGACGTCGTGTAACGAATTGAAACAATTTAGGGCTGCATTATATAAAATGGCTATAAGGCAAAACGCATTTCAAAGCTTACTTAAGAAATAAATCATCGTTTTTTTGTGGAAGCGAATGGAACTTTTCAAAAATGAGAAAAATTCCTGCAAAATACAATATTTATACACTGGGAAAAGGGAAATTTTCCAAGTCAAATTCATTTAATGAAACTTTTTGGATTAAAAGAGCCCAAATAATTTTTCTGTCGGAAATTCCCTCAGCTTCAAAATGGATGCATTGGTTTTGCAAAAAACTGTATTGTTTTTCCATTTATTGGGCTTAACAATGCAAAAAAAGCCGTTTTTTGACCTGAAAAATTAAAAAAAAAAATCCGCAACGTAAACCGATTTGGTTTTCAGTGGATTTTAGTTAGTTTTGACGCAAATAATAAGGAGAAAGAAAAATTTTTCATGTTGGTGAACTTTTCAATTAAAATCGTTCTAGGCGAACCGTGATATAAATGCGTAGAAATATTTTTTATCAAATTTGTTGACCATTAATAAAATCATCGGGAAAAAAAGTCTTAATTATTATAGTGGATGGTGCATCACCAGAAAATGAAATAAATATATAATAAATTCATGCTTTATATGAAAGTCAGGACAAGATTCTATATTAAACACTCTATTTAAGTGTCATAAACCAACCATTAAACAATTTGAACAGAAAATATTAATATCTACTATTAACTGGCATCACTTCATCATATAATAGCACGTAACAAAAATTGAGGTGCCAACTCTTCCTTGACTTTCACTTACCATTGAAATGAAAATTTTGTTGGAACCAGAATTATTAAGGAAAATTGCCACAATCCATAAAATGCGATTTTCTTCCATTTGGGAATTTTATTTGCACATTTAATAATATGTTAATATTATAGAGGTAATAAGGCCAAACATTACGCGATGAAATATTTAAAAAGAACCTAATCAAACACCTCTCCCCCAAAACTGTCTTAAGATGAAGTCTTCCAGGAAATTTTATATATATATATCTGCAACGAGCATAAGAATATTAATGAAAATCGATAGTTCCTTGTAACCTAAACTCAAAAATCCCCTCAACAAAATGGAAGTTCTTGGTTGGCTGAATTTGATGGTGATTGCCCACTTTGCACGGTAGGTTGTAAGAAATTACAGCCAAAACACTGAAAGTCAGTACAGAAGTGACGTTATGTAATGAGCTTCAAGAATCGAATGGCGGTAGCCATAAATAAAACCACAAAGACGGGTTAGTTGCCAATGAGTTGCGAACATAGGGCTCACTGTCCTCTTCTGTAAATTCTGTAATTTTGTATCCTGGATTCTCTAATTTCCAGCTCCATCCACTCACTTTCATCAGTTAGTGGGACGTAACATGGCCTGTAAACTAGGGTAAGGATGGTTTTCATATTTTCCTTCCCTTCCAAACTTGGTGAGTTCCCAATACCGTTGGAGTACAGTTGGAGTACCAAAGAAATTTAGAGTTTACGAACATTAATAGCCTCTCCAAAAGGACTCAGAGTTTCATTTGCTAGTTTCGCCATTATAATTAAATAAAGAAAAGAACTTTTAACAAAACGATTAAAAAAACTGATAAAACAATTCAAAAGAAGTGTACATGAGAAGTTTAGTAGAATTCAGAGCGGAAGCTCCCTAGAGGGGATTGATACACATTCGGGAAGGGATATAGAAGCGTGAAATCGGCGGCGTCCTTTGTGTCTGACTTATTACAAAACCTTTTCGGAGGGCTCGTGATACGCTGATTTAGCCCAAGGCTGCCAGAATCTCCTTTCCATTGTATATGTACACATCTTTCTATATCGGTGACAAACACAATAAGAACTGAGAAAAAAGGGACAGCCCGTCTTGATTTGTATCGCAACATTGCAACTCTTTGGATCTCCATTATTTCCCATTCTTAAAAAAGGGAAAAATAGGCATCCTAAATTTGTTTTTTTAATTATTTTCTCTTTTGCGAAAATAACTTTTGTAGATTGTGAAATGAAGCGTTAAACATTTCTTTACAACAGAGATCCCTAACTCTGTTTCCCTGAAAACTTTCCTGTCTCTTAAAGCTAGGTGTAGACCAAACGAATAGGACCTGAGCATTAGCAGAAACATGGAATAAACGTTCGTTTGGTTCAAATGGTGTTCGTTTAGCTGATCCTAGAACGTCTTTGCAGCGAATGCAACGTGAATCAACTAAAAAAAATGTTTTTCTGTTCAGTTTACAGAAAATTTTTAATTGTTCCTAAAAGTTTACTGTTCGTAAACAAGGACATCAGGCTAAAATGTCACATTAAAGAGAAGTCTTGCATCCATCACTCCTCCTACATACTAATTGACGCAACATCCCACCTAAATCTGGATCTCCTAATAATCCTCCGTCAGCCATCCAGTTTGTAATGCCAAATGTATAAATTTGCATCCTCAAGTAAAACTATCGACTTGCCTTCGGCCGACGTATCATCCTGTGGATCTTTTCATTTAGCGCGTTCCTGGCTACCTGGCCTTTTTCCATTCTAGTCAAATGTCCTGCCCACTTCCAACTTGATAAACACCTCATCCTCTGTCATGTTTGGGCTGTACAGCTGCTGGTTTCCTTCTTCTGTATAATCTGCTCCATCCTAACCGGACCATATATTGTTCGAAATATTTTTCTTTCGAACATCACAAGTTGCTTTTATTCCACCATTCTAGTTTTACAGATTTCTCAGCCATAGCTGTAATTATTTGTCTTTCTTGATGGTCCAGAGCAGTTTGGTGCGCCCAAAACAGTACCTGATGGCTGCAGTAATTCTCACTTCTATCTCTGGGCAAATATCCTTCAGTAAATTCCAGATAAATAAAAAAATCTCTTCATTCAAAAATGTAAGGTTCAATATTAATAAGTGCGCCTTCCAGACATCATATATTTTGTTTTTGTGTGATTTATTACTAGCCCAAAAACTGAAGCAGTAGCTTCCAGATTTGTAAATATTTTATCCATTTTCCTCTTAGATCTCGATTCTACCTGGCAGAGCCAAGTATTAAATTCATGTGCAATGTGTGTACATAGAAATGCACATTAATCGAAAGGTAGATGCGTATTGTAAATATATGCAAAGTATTGGCAAAAACTTAACTGCTCAGAATTTTGAAGATTTTTACTAATTTTGTAACTTCCCTATATGCTGAAATAAAGTTGAATGAAATACGTATTTATGAAATTTATAGAAAGCCATTCATTCCAATCGCGAGAATTAATGAAATTCCTCATGATCTCCAAGATAATGACGATTATGAGGAAGCTAATGTTCTTACCAATTTATTAAAATAACACAAAACAGAACAATCCATTAAAAAATTATAAAAAAAAAAGAACTCGTGCAAGAAATGAAAACGAGTCTGAGATGCGGGAGAAATTTTATTGTGTAATAAAGATTAGTTATTATGAAGTGAAGTCCGGAGCAAAAATTATAAACCTTCCGTACAAATACAGATTTTCGCAATGTTAAAACAAGATCATGTCAAAGAAAGTATGGAGCGAAAATAAAGTTACAACTTTTAGGTTACTTTAAATTATAGCGCAAGATATGTTTTCATAAATAACTCGATAATATTAATTTTACAAATATTATAGTATTATCTAGTTAAAGAGTAAAGAAGTATAAAAACAAAATGCACGCAAAGATTATGTATGCACGAGATGAAGTAAAACAAGAAATTGTTAAGAAATCTAACAGACTTGTTCTAAAATATTTACCATGCTGAGAACACTAAATAAAATAAGATCATTAAAAAAAAGGTACAAGCTTGCCAACTTAATATTAATAACTAAAAAAGAAATGCGCAATAGTGAGTTGACCGTAAAGCTTTAAAACGATATTTTATTAAGATTGGTAATATAAGCTCTAATTTCATGATGCAATTTTCCTTAACTCTTCAGTTAAATAAATTTTACAAAACTTAAATTAGAAAAAAAAGAGAAGAATCTTATTCTCAATTACATGAAGCTTTCTTGATGTAATTGAGTGGCTCAATTACAGGAAGGGAGAAATCAGCTCTAGGTTTTAGCTTTAGGTTAATAAACTTTTTATGAAACCATGTAATAACATGATAATTATTCATTTAAAAGTAGTTGTAATTTTAATCTCAAGTGACATAAATGAAGCCAGCCAGGAGATTTCAACCACTTTCTTGAATTTAACTATCATACATTAATTCTGGATATCTAGGTTCGAAAGAATGAATATTTATGTATAATTTAAATATTAGATGTTCGATGTGAAGCCTCTCAGACTTCCTCTTATGTGATTCAATTTTGTTCAGGGGAATTTTACTTTCATTTTCTTATTAGTGTAAGAGAGCCATTACACTTAAATGACAGTTTGCTTTAGCTTAAATGAAACTTAATCCACTTCCCTTTTAAAACTGCAATAAGACGCAATTTCCTTTGTGATGAATGAATGCTGACAATAGACTGCTCGATTTCAACAATTCATCTAACTCTGCAGGTCTATCGAATAAATCTATCAAATAAGTGTTGTCCATTTCAGTCAGGGAACTCGAAGAATGTCCTAGAAGAAGTGGCTATTCCAATTTCCTTTTTAAGATATCAAGAGCTATTAAAAGTTTATCCTGTTTATTCAGTGAAACGGCAAACTATCAAATTCGATGTCTTGACCGTAAAAGATGCATCTATTGTAGTACTAACATTGATTCTAACCAATAAAAATTTAGTACTTTTGAAACGGGGATCTCTCACAAGACTACGCTAATGGACTACGACCTCGAATGCCTTCCTTCAGCTCTCCGAAAATAAGAAGAACTTTAATATGTCCTAAACGGACGAATGCAGATATGAACTGAGTAAATCCTACGAATTCATGCGCCTCCACATCATTGACTTTAGCATTTGATTGAATTAATACTTTGAAGTCAAAATTAATTAACTCAATATTTAAACAAATTCAATTTAAAAAAAGTAACGTAATACCCTATTTTTTTAAGGCGGGCTTTACGTCCAACTACCAAATTAAGTGAACAATCACACTTTACTATTAATTCTTTATTAATCATTAAAACATAGGCTAGATCAGAAATAGAACCCATACAATTAAGCGCAATACAATTGAGAGTTTCGCCTCTAATCGCTCGGATATCGAGACATCTTAATAACATTCAATATTTTGGGATAATTTACCAAAATGGAATAAATTGCAAAATAGTGAGAAAGAAAACGTAGCAGTTTTTTCCTGATTATACCTGATTTTATATGAATTTATGTTTCAGAACGCAAGGAATATGGCTGATAAAATTAAGCTCATGATGAATTTATAAGGGTCGGCTTGCAAGCATGGAGCTATGGCAAAAAAGAAATCTTTTTCTGTTCCAATTTCATAGGAGGGAAGTGAAAATCAAATTACCATAACCTTGACGCCAAAACACAGGTCCCAGAACATATTGGCGATTGTTTAGCAAGTTCCAGCTTTCTCCTCCACATAACTGACAACATATGGTGTGGTAAACAGCTTGTTTACCCACCAAAATTAGGGCTCCACATTAGTAGTATAGTTTTAAGAAACAAATTTGTGTCATATGCTTAACCTTGTTTCAAAGCAATATGTATAATTTTGTTTGATTGCAAGGAATGAAAGCTTGTTTGTCGGTAACCAGGACTACAAGGTGAATTGGTTAAGAGTAAATAGAGTTCTGGCGTAGGTACAAATCTTCAGGCGCCCCTTTTTTCTTTTTTTATTTTCCTTCGTTTCCTTCGCCCTTACACACATCTCTTCTAACAAAGAGGGTAGCCACGTAATTATATCTTCTCTAAAGGCAGGTAGTTCTGGGCAGGGCGGTTCCCTTGAACCTGCGGTCTTCAACAAGGTACCACCGCATCTTCTTCTAAAGGTATTTACCAACTCCGGCTGTATTAACAACCAATACAATAATGTTTCCTGTGCTTTCTTGCGCAAACCATTTATTGCAACACCTTGTTATGCTAGCATTATTTTCATCCTAACATACTACTCGTATTTCTTTATTATCTAACAAACTACCGATAAAAGAAAATTTGTCATAATTTAGAGCGCAAATTTTGCTAATTCCTGTTTTTTGTTCATAGTTTTTGGCGAGTGATTCATTATTCCAGAAGTAAGAAAGAATATTGTCAATTTCAGTCATTCTTTTTTAATTTCTCAAGATTTTGATGTAGGGACTAGGTCATCTTTAGGGGTTATGCTATTGTCAATTATGATAGCTTTTAACATTGTTCATGTAAAATTGGTCTTTCTTCTGAACAGTTCATAAGCAGTCAGGACCGAAGACACACCAACCTTACGCATAACAATGTAATAAACTATTAAAATTGTCAATAGAATAACCCCTGAAAATGATCTAGTCCTTAGGCCGAAAGCATGGCAAAAATAAATAAAGAAAATAACTGAAATTGGCAATATTCCTTTACTTCCTTCTATTTTTTATTATTTAATCCGCGTTTAATTTTACTATACTTAGAAGAATCTTACAGCTAACTATGCGGTGAAGGAAATGTCGCATATAACGAGAGAACACTGTCTGAATGCCGATAAAGCAGTCAAACAATCTACGGAAGCCAACAACCTCAGATGAACATTATCATTAAATTTAAAAATAACGATAGATAATAATTATTATTGTTACTATTACCAGCACTAACAAGTTACAGGAGAGAAGAAGTACATAATATGGAATTAGAGTACGTCCTTATCAAGGTATTTCAGTTTGGATATCACATCGGTAAAGCAGCCCTGGGATTGGACCGAAATATTTACAAGGGCAAAAAACGGTGATCCTGAAGACATGCAATACAGTCCGCGAATTTCTAGGTGACCAAGAATAATGTGCTTAGCTGTCTGTTAACTCGTATATTGTTATTTTTCTTCAAGATATCTGATATTGGATAAAAAAAAAATAATAATAATAATAAAATTAATCTAAAATATTGCTAAAATCAATAATTAATTTGAACTAGAAAATCATGAATAAATAGTTTTATTCGATTAGAATAATAAAATAAATCAAATTCAACTACAACTAATTTAGAACCATAACACTGTAGTTATACCATAACACTGTTCCTACTGGTCGTTAGGTATTCTTCTGGGATCTGTCCAGCTTTCTAATCGTGTTTTAACTAAAAATTCACCTTCAGAGAGCTCCTGAGTGCGAAAAGATTCTTTAGGTGTCTGCATATAGATAATATGTCTCACCTGAAAAGGCAGTTCAAAACTTCATTTTCAGGTTAAATATCGTCTGTTAAGTATATTCTACTATTAAAGAGCTACCAATATAGTATAGGGAGTCCCCGCAGTCACCATCTTGCAACTTGACTAATAACCTTTATTTTGTCACGATGAGATTCAATTCCCTTTCTATCTTAAAACGATAGCGTATTAAAACTGTCCATATAAATGTTTCTAGGATTCTATGTAATTGAAAACAAATAGAAAAAAAGTACATAACTTATTTTTCCAAATTTTCGCTAAAATGCTCCATCGAATCTATTTTAACGCAATTTCGTATTTAAGGAGGTTCCATTTACTGAATAATGGCAGCTGCCCTATTGACATCTACAGTGTTCCATTGTTTTTTTCTGAATCTACAAAGTAAACTACCAATTTTCTCCTTTCATGGTTCAACTAATTTCTGTTATTAATTAACAGAGAAGGTATTTTTTAAGAACAGATGAGCGATGCTAGGTAGGTGCCGACATTTCTCCCGGAAATTGTGAATCCATTTATTAAAGGAACGTATTAATTTTTAGTTTGTAAACTATTTAACTGTTTTTATAGCAAACGAACAGGACTGGCATATGCCCCAAATGGGGTAGCATCTCAACCACATCTGTTATTTGGTATAACAGTTGGTTGATAGTTTGTGCTAGAGGGAGGACGGTTTGTGCTGATGGTTTCACCAATTTGGATCGGTACCCCTAATTACCACGGATGAAGCCTAGGTACCAGATTACTTTAAAAGATCGTCTTTATTTACTACCACGGCACCCTCCTTTTTAACTGAAGAGGAACGCGCCTCTTTCCTTTCACTTGTTAAATATTACCTTTTATACCTCCATAGTCTTTCCTATGGGTTATTTCTACGCTGCATTCTCTTCCGAAAAATATCTTTTGACCATAACATTCACCATATATTTCTATAGGCCATTAATTGTAATTTGAACACTCATACATGCAACACAAGCCCGTACTGACCATCCTCTGAGAGCCCATATAACACAGGTGACGCGTATTTTTTATGTCACTTTAGACATTTTCTTTTATAATTCGTGCTGGTCCATGTAGATGAAACAGGAATTTTCTATTGTGTGAAATTTACGTGAGGTTTGATTATATCGTTCAAAAATGGTTTTGTTCTTCTTCACTCAGTAAATTCTGCCGAATTCAGAATCATTTCTAACTTAAAATAACTTCATTAAAGAATGTTTGATTTCCTTAATTATCGCATGTTCCATACTGCTCGGAATACTTGCTCCAATACTCTAGTACAGTCTCTCGCCTCCTCTGTCATCCCTCACAATCCTCCTCGCCTAATGAATCGCCGGTGATTCCTCGACTACCTAAAGGATCATCCTCGACATCGATTACCTGTAGAGAGTGCCATCGCTGGGTAGCTTCTCTCCTCCTACCCTTTACGCACCAATATATATCTTCATTACTTTCTTCTTGTACCTACATTGTACGAAAAAAATCGCTAAAAACTACAATTTTTAGCATTAATTTGGCACTTCAGCCCAACTGATTTTCTTAGAATTTGGAATTCTACTAGCACATTTAATTCCTATTAATATCCCACAGGCATTAGGCCGCTTAACATACTTTAGAGGAAAACCTAACCCACCACTTAGTTTGTATTGCCTCAAAAACCTTTTCAGATTAATGAACTACGAAGACTAATAAAAATGTCGGCGCCGTTTTCGAAAAAAAACCTCATGAAACTTGAAAATCGATTCAGTAAAATGGCTCTACTGTTGGCTGAATTTGTCCCGAAGTTATTCCCGCTTCATTCTCCAGAATTTTCGCAGCCCAACTTCTATATTTTAGAGTTTATTGAGGGGTATCATTTCAGTACGTTGAAACATGTTTGTGAAAACACAGTTAAGAAATACAAGCTATTGAGAAGCGAAACAAGCTTCTGGTCTCTTACAACAATCACGTCTCCCTTGGCAATAATATTTCGCTAAATGTTTTTTTAATTTACTGCGTTAATTTCATTTAAGACATAATTTTGCTAAACAATAAATTTACAACAAAACTTATTACCGCCGTTCGTGGTACCTAGCAACAGCAGAATAGTTTCCAAGTTTAATATGTTTATTCGCCTGAGTTAACAGCAATCGAATAACAGTTTACAAGCGAATAGCCTGATAATTTGTCATTACAAACTAACTAATTTGGTTTGTATGCTAGACTGAAGTAATTAGTAAGAAGAAAATGCCTATCTATACGAAAAATTGTGATTTAATATTTTATTAGATCAGTAATGGAAACGCAGATATTCTCGTGATAAAACTCTAAAATAAAGCGTTTGTAAAATTTGTAGATTTATGTGTAAGTAATCACCATGCGGAATTCAGGGAAAGTCGTAGGAGCGAAATCTTCTTTGTAAAGTGATACTACCGGTCCACCGACATTGATCTAAAGAGGGCGAGTGATGGAGAAAGAGAGCGACTAAAGAATTCTTTCTTGGACTCAGGGAACCCCAAAATCTCACCGAATTTCCAGTGAGAATTCATAATCGAAACTGGACCCTATGGTAGAGTAAGAGAAACTGTAAATGATCCATTTAGAAAGTAACGTAACAAAAACCAAAGAATTGGCCGACCAGGAGAAACCAACTAGGGAATAGGATGGGATAGCAAACAGACGTCACTGAGGTCGACCAGATGGTCTTCCGCCATACCCACATTCCTCATAAAAAAAAAAATATATATCAGAGAATGCCTATAACTTTTCTTCCAGTTGGGCTGTGTGTTCGGCAAGGTCTTTGGGCATCAGAAAGAACACTTAGTGTGAACACTCACCTAGACTTTCTATTCCGAGTCTATTCTCAAAGTTCCAAAGTATATATCATCTTCAAATTCGGAAATTCAAACACATTAAATACTTGTTCACATTATTTACTATCAATACTCCTTACAATAACCAATAACAAATTCTCCTTGAATTAAGAACAATCAATATGGATCTAACAAAATTAGACAAAAAGTTTAGGGGAAATAGTAGGATAACTTTTTGGGCCAAAAAAAAGGTGTTATGTCCATTCGAAGTAGTTGTACAGCCTGTAGAGGAATTCCCTTTGAACGCATATAATTTTAGAATTTTTGCAACCTAAATTCTCCTAAACAATTATAAGAGTTCAAGTGGAAAAAAAGTAAAGTAATGTGTATTTTTTCTCAACAACCTAACTAGGTGCCATGGAGGAAGGCGACTAGCAAACATCCTGAAACATATTGAAAATTTCTTTTATTGAACATCAAGTTAAATCTAAGGTATATGGACCGGGAATCGAACCCATTGTCACAATACTTCTTAAGCTTTGCGGGCCTCGTCTTTAACCGCTCGGATACCGTATTGGCGGCTCAATTATAAGAGCTAGGCCCATACATGTAACTCAAATAGTGTTTTGAAACTACATTTATCAACTTTTCCGATTAGTTCAAGCATACTTGGGAAACAATTACGAATGAATGTCTTAGATCTGATTGTGACAAAGAGTCTAAAGTGTTTTAAAAACATTATTTTTGACCCATTTTCAAGAAAATCTCAAAAAAAGTGAAAAATCCATCAAGAAAGTTGATTTCCTTCTAAGTGACAGTGGGGTCCCTTCAAGTATTAAATTCCAACTGCCGGCCATTACTTGCACTATTAAACTTTTTGTTTACACTCACATAAGCGAGTGCGTAATTTTCTCTTGTATTTGAAGTTAAATACACACACAGACCGTAGTATAACGAAGAAAAAGTGAATATTATTCTGAAAATATTCATAAATCCCAACTAATAAGGCGACACTTCAAAACACTAAGCGTTCTAAAATTAACAAAAGAGTTATAAATTACTTGCTAATTCCAAACTAGGTTACCCCAGTACGAAAGAAGAAAATGCCTTACAATTGTCGGTACGTTTTTAATTAAAACTAAAAGAGAAACTTAGCATGGCTAAAAAACAGCGTAGAGAGCACCCAACAAATTTATTACACAAAAAGGTAGGGTCTTAATAAAAAATTAATAATATTAACAAGAGAATGCAAGAAATAATTACAATTCGCTTTAAAAGATATTAGGTGGCTCTATTATTAGGTTCCCTCTATTCATTCAGTTTCTTAATTAAAACTAACTTGGTTTTTTTTAAAAAGTTCTGTCTGTCAAGTCTGGGATTTTTCATTTAAGTACAATTCAAGGAGTTCCACTGCGCCTAACGAGAACTTAATTATACACTTTATTAAATTAATGCCTTAAGTCCCAGCAATCCCGTTCGATTCCGTTTGTCGATTGCCTCTCATCCTGCCAATCTCGATCATGTTTCTACGCGATTAGACAGCCAGTGGGCTCGCGCTTTGCTTCTTTAAATGAGGGCTTACTACTCATACTAGATGTAGACATATGTAAATTACTGAATGATTTTCTTAACTAAACAGACATTGGCCTAACATCAATTTCACAAACTAATATAAGAACGACAGAACTCTTAACTTCCTGGATATCACATTTACTATAAAAAAACAACTTAGAATTCGGGATATTCAGTGTCCACTGTCACTATTATACACAACAGTTTCCACCATCCTATTCAACATAAACTAGTCGCTCTCAGACACCTGACAGACTGAAAACTAAACCTCTTGTACTGAACAACTATCAGTGAGAACTGAACATCATTCGCACAATAACCACAAATAACAGTTATATTACCAACATTATTAACAAAATAAATTATTAAGTACAAACAAACGTTGCCCAAACCAAAGTCAAATCAATAACCCACGTATCGTATTCCCCACTCTTACTTACATCGAAAACGAGACGTACAAACTATGTAACTGTTACGGTAAATGTACACTCTTGGGAAATGTACACTTTTACCGTAAAATGTGTACATTTCCTAAAAAGTTAGGTATATGTGAACTGAATATAATGTATATGTACATTTCCCGGCAAATGTGTACTCTTGCCTTCACGTTTTGGTAAATGTATACTCTTACCTTCATGTTTTAAGAAAAGTTGGAATACAAATAAATTAAAAATGTTGTTGCATTAAAAAAATATTTATTTAAATAAACATAATAAAAAAGGCTTTAATAACGAAAATTATTTTAATTAAAAAATGTAAATGACAAACAAAACGTACTTTTCTTTGCATATTATATAATATGCCGTAGGTTATGATCCCAATATTCATAAATACAATTTTCGTCCTAGTTTTTCAGGACCAATACGATGGCAATCAAACAAATAATAATAATAACATACTTTTCTTTATTATAACTGTGCAAATATTTATCGGGAGTATAACAAAATATTTTGTATGCTCACATTTACCAAAACGACATGGTCATTGTGAATTCAATGTACATTTCCCTTCTTTGAAATTTTAAATGTTAGTTGAATGCACATTACCCAAACGAGGAGGAAAATGTGTACACTTGCCGCAATATCTACTTTTACCGTAACATAACCATTTCAAGAAACTAGGCCTCAAAAAAGCATTTAGGACTCATAACAAACTGGGAAACAATGCACTAATCGAGACTAACAACCCTTATGACAACAGCGGTATTTACAAACTAGTTTGTCCAGACTATGATAGTACCTATCCAAGACAGATGCAAAGAACACTTCCGCTCGTACAAACACAACTTACGCAAACCTCCTTATCAATCACAGTCATCAACTGGACAGTATCAACAACCCAATGACACTGTTAAGTTCAGGAGACAAGGAAGACTTACGGACATTTTAGAAAGAGTAGAAATATACAATCAGAAATCCATTCACCAAAACATTATGAAAGACCAAATTAACTATAACTCTGATACAATGTTTAAAATCATTCCGTACCAAACACGCTTAACGACGATTATAAAAAAAGATTAAAGATTCTTGCTCCAACCACCAACCCATAGTTGCTAGAGACACTGTTGGCTTCCGTAGTAACCACCTCGAACACTGCAGTGAGTGTTGTCAATCGCCTTCTCTCCTCCACCTAATCCAGCCAAGAACACCACATACTCATTCACTTAAATAATTTTCTGTACTTTTCTTATTATAATTTAAAAACTTGACTACAAATAGCTAACTTAATTTTTTATATCTGCAAGTTATATACGAGTATTATGTAATAAATGTATTTAAATAATAATAAAATTGAGCTTTTTACAACTTTATAATAATTTTTGAACAAAATTCTGGTTTGCCGAAAATACAAATAAATGCCAATGATACATTTGCATTTCTTTGATACTCAATTGAAGAGCAGTCACTTCTAAAATATGAAAATCTAACGGTTTAGCTGGAATATAGAGAGATCTACGTCTTTTTGTTTTGCATTTTTAATAACCGTATTTTTATTTACATATAAATATACATATAAAAAAAACAAAACAAAAAACAAAAAAAAACAATGTCATTTAGTGAAGGAGCAAATCAGTAGAAAGATAATGACAGCGCCAACAATGAACGTTGAAGGCCGGTAACTTAATAGAAACGAAATTATCTTAGTTTTTTGTTAAACAAATTTAAAAAAGCGAAGATCCAAGAAAATTAGTTTCAGAGTCGGTTTAATTTGGAATTTCCAGCGCTGTAACCATGAATAGTAATAGCAAGGAAATTAAAACAGCAGAACAATAACAAAGAAAACTCATACAGTTCAGGAACTAAGTAAATATAACTCATCACTTTTATATAAAATAACACTTTCTTTGCAAGTAAACCAAGCGGAAAATTAAAATATTTCAAAAGCGCTTTAAATAGTAAATTTTCATGAAAAGTTAGTTATCTTGTGCGTCATAAAGGAGAGATAAATGTGTGGCTAAAATTTGGTATGCGAAGAAAATTCCACTAAGGCAGGAAACAACTCTATTTTTACTTTCACAGACTTTTCCGGCTACTAATTTTTCTAAACTTCGATATACAATAGACACATGTAGGACAATAACATTTATCCAAATATTTTTTTTAAGAAAATTCTGTTTGTAGTATTCCGAAGGCAGATTTAGGATTCTTCACTAAAGAAAAGGGCAACTCTTCTGTAATGTGAGGAGACTGAGTTTAAAAATCTAAATGGCTGAAATTACATGCTGAAGTATGAATGAAATGTTGGATAATTGCTGATTTGTGAACCTTTTGTCGAAAAAAAGTATCAGAAAAGTGAAAATGCATTCAGTTATGTAGTACTTTCGGTTTTCAGATTTTTTACAAACTTGATGAACAGTAACAGTGCTGAAATGGCACTTTGCTGAAATGATACTTTAGATGAATAAATTTCTCAAGTGGACATTAGAGTAGCATTTAATAAAATTTTTTAACTTAAAAGTGTGAATGAAGCGCACTCTGCAACAACTACCGGAAGTACCCGAAAGTATTTCGAAACAGCATTCAGGTCTCAAGACTTTCAAGCAGTAACCACAAATGGAGTAGCCAACTGCGCAAGTGCAGAAGACTAAGAACAGTGCCAGCCTTTGCTCGTATAATGATTGAACGTCCTTCATAAGGCTTCCCTTATTATTAGAGCATGTAATTCAAAATGATATTTTTTTGAATGTTAAAAACCAAGAAAAATATTTGTTTTTTTTTCTTAAAAATACGCAGACTTGGCTCCAGCCTCGGTAATCTGCGTAACCCCTGGCATGAAATAATGTGAGACGCAGTTTTAAGATGCATTGATTGTTTTTTCCTTATAAAAAAAGATCGCAATAAACATATAACCGTTCTTAATTTAATAACCTGTTCTGCTATGTAGTGTCTGCACTAAAAATTAGAGGATTTATTGTAAATATTGAAAAGTACAAAGCTGTCAGTTATTTTTCTTTCTAAATTTTGGCTCTTTCAGTTGTCTTTTATTTTGCCATTAGATCAGTTATCTTTTTAAACAAGAAGCAATATTAAAAGTATACTTTTAATTTTTAATTTAATTTTATTATGCGTAATTATACTGAATTTAATATCATTTCTGTAACCAATACTCCATTTGTAGAGGGTCAATCCCTGAAAACAAATAAATATATACAATATTGTACTATAACCGTCCATTTAAAAAAAAATATTCACAAATCCGGCTAATATTTAATTTTGAAAATATGGCATTATTGCAAACTTCCACTCAAGCAGTCAGGTAAAGAAATGAATTAAACAAATTAGAAAATTAAAGGTAATTATATCTTAAATTGAGATGATTAGTGCTGCACGAGAAACGAGACAAATCTCGGTCTCGTTCTCGGTTTTTCAAATATTAATTTTTAGCTACAAAATTATAAAATTGTGTTCTTTATTAATAAATAATAATTACGGGTATTGAATTAATTATTAAAAGATACGATTTTATTATATATGTTCAATATTACTACATCTATTTGAATTCGAATTACATAAGTAAAGTAAGCAAAGTAAAGTAATCGCCTATTTTTTCAGGCGGGGCTTTACGTCCAACTACCAATTAGGTGTCGCGGACGGAGGCGACTAGCAAACATACTTTACTGTAAATTTCTCATATTAACCATTAAATAAAATCCAAGGCCTAAGACCGGGAATCGAACCTAGTACCACAATACACATTAGCTTCGCAGGTCTCGCACCGCTCGGGTGCCGTGGCGGCCCCCTTCGAATTACTTAATTTTTACATAAATTCACTTAATTTCACTATTCATATCATTCATTTATTCAATTTCATAAATTTCATTATTAATAATCTAATACTTTGAACTTAAATATTATATTTGAATTATATTTTAGAATTTTAGAATTAATGAATTTGAAAAAAAAGACTATCTATGCACCTAAAAAATATTACCACAAATTTTCGTTTTTAAGATACACTTTGCCCAAGCATTGATACATAAAAGAGCTTTTACTGAGTCAGAAGTTAGAGAAGATCTTCTATTGGTCATTATCATCGCAGCTTGCGAAAATAATCTTTCCGATGGCACTGAAGTTTCACAGATACTAAAAATATCTTTTGCCATTCTAGACCAATTTTTGAAGGAATTCTCAAGTGTTTTCCACCATTCTAAAATGTCAACGTCTACTGGTGTTTGGTCTAATTTGGTGTAATTAATTATTTCTGTCTTCCATGCTTCGGTGATATTTGCTGATTTTTGAGCAAATGGTGCAAAAATATTGATGCAGTCGTCGTCGTCGTCAAAAGGTGAACCATCAGATTCTTTATCTTCACCAACAGCCATAACTAATGGAGCGGGAAGTTTGTTGGGAGGTGTATTTTTTATTTCACGAATCGACTGGATATAGGAGGCAGATATGTTATTTGGGTCTTTCATTTAGCGCGTTTTTAACATCTTTTTGAAATTATATAAAGATATATAACAGTAATAGTAACATATGATGCATTGAAGTGTAAGTAGTTGTCTTTTTTTACACACATTTTCATTACCAATATATAAATTAAAATAATTATTAGAAAATAATAAGATTTTTTGAAAAGATTATTAATAGCAAACCGCTTTTAATACTTAAACAAAAATTCAAAAAAACCGAGACCGAGATATCTCGACGAGACCGAGACCGAGATATCTCGACGAGACCGAGACCGAGACCGAGACTTGAGCGACCGAGACCGAGACCGAGACTTGAGCGACCGAGACCGAGACCGAGACTTGAGCGACCGAGACCGAGACCGAGACTTGAGCGACCGAGACCGAGACCGAGACTTGAGCGACCGAGACCGAGACCGAGATCGAGACTGCATAAAGTCTCGCCTCGTCTCGGTCTCGTGCAGCACTAGAGATGATTCAATCTAAATACGGTAATGAAAAAATTAACATAAACCTTTCGAGAAAATAAATAAATCTAGCAAGATTAAAGACCTCTTCCCAAGTTAATATTCAATAGAAGCAAAAGTAATGGAGTTATAATAACCTAGACAATGACAAGTTCCATAATTAAATGCCGAGCTCTGTAACTCTATAATTATTATAGCTTTTATAAAACGTATCTGATTTTATAATTACAAAAATAGAAGGTATTTAATATTGTTAGTAAAGTTAGTTATACTTCCTCTAGTTGGTGTAGCTTCAATGGGTGTTTTGCATAATATCTAATTCATACTTATCTATACTATCAGGATGACCTTCAACTAACTAAGTAACTGGTGTTAATTTAACGGTCAATAACACTCGTTATGGGTAATTGTGTTACTAACGAGCTCTATAAAAATACTTATTTATTTTTAACACAGCATGGCAGAAAATTAGTTAAATATATTTAGTAAATTCACTTCTATAGAAGAAAGAAAGAAGAAAAACTGCTGCCCAATTATTCAGAACCCTAATTTTCCACAATTTGACTTTTCTAATAACTGTGATGCAATAAGCCAAGCGTATGTTTGAATTAGATGAATGAAACTGGTGGCCTTAGGGGAAACCGTGCACCCTAGCAAGAAAAACACACGGTATTGTTCACTTACTTGGAAAACCTGACATCCTTATAGGGGCAGCAACTGCTGACATCACAGAACTTTACTCTGCACAAAGAAGTAACGAATTGTTACTGCCTTACAATTGCATCTACAGCTAATTGTGATGGTCGCTAGTAAATGTAAGGAATGCCTGTAACTAAATCCTTAACTCCTGGATATAAGCATTGGTTATGTGCCGAAAATTTGTAATTGTTGTTTATATTCGCATTATTATTAATAATTATTCGCACTTATAAGCGTAAAGGCCAGATCTTGCTTATTAGAGATGCAGAGCAACAGCGCCTGCTCTAGTTTCTTAATTTATTTTATTCTACTCGTATTATTAATTTATTATTTTTTCCCCCGGGCGCATCGATTTCTTAGCCAATAGCGCCTTGTTTCTTGTTACTATCTATTACTAGATAATTAATTAATTACATCACTGAATGGATTTCTCAACATTTTTGGGGGAAAATTGCATTTACCATTTCCCCTAAATTTTGTAAAAACATTGAACTATAACTCTTATTTAAATAATTTTGTTCATGAAAATTCACTATGAGAGGTTTGGATGTAGGTTTCCCTCTAAATGGGATACATCCTGGCTACTATGTCCTTTAGTCCTTCGTAAAAGGTTTTTTTCAGGATAACTGGTACCGACAATTTCTACTTTTATTAAATAAATCTTAATGGCAATGTTTTTAGCATTTCTTAACAAATAAATGCCTTTAATACCAATGATAACCTTTTTGTTTATTATTTTGTAGATAACGTTTTGAAAAATATCTAAATGGCGATTTTTTTTATCTCTCTCCCTCACACACCCTTCTCTCTTTGTTTGTGTGTTAACAATGTTTATAAAGAATGTACTATGTGGCAACATTACAATAGTTTGCACAAACTAAAATATAGAGTGGTATTTTTATAGTGATAATGATAACACTTAAGGTTATCTGATCGTGTACTATAAAAACTAATCTATAAATGTTTTACTACTGATGTAGTAACAGTTTGTTCTTTACTGTATATGTAACTTTTACATTTCCATGTTAAAATATTACCTAGGATAATGCCAAGCGAGAATATTTTATATTTTATTGTAGTCTGTTGGAACAACATAAACCCAAGGACCAAATTGCATAATAGGATGTAAATCAATCTAGAAATAAAAATCAATACAAACAGAAACTGCAGTTTATTAGCAAAAAATAAAAATAAAATAAAATAAACCAAAACCTTGATCAATTTTTTTTGTGTCAACTAATTACAGTTAAATATTTGATTACTTGGTTGTGTTCAAAATAAACTCTATTTATTAAATCGTGAAGATCGATGGCGAATATTAGGTTATAATTAATTAAAACTGTCCGGTAGGACAACTGTATAAGGGTTGATCGTCAAAAAGTGCACGAAGAAGCGTAAAACGTTGAAAAACACCCAACTTTGACATTTTTTTTCTCTTTTTCTATAAAAGATAAAATTCCAAAATTTCCTTTAAAATAAAGGGAAAACCCTCCTTTATAATTGTAATTTTTTTGCAACCAGCCAGATCTAACAGATTTCGAGAAAAAAGTTGCCGAAAATGAGCAAAAACGGCATTTTCAAAAATTGTTGTTGTTCTTCTTGTTGTTGTTGTTGTTGTTGTTGTTGTTGTTGTTGTTGTTGTTGTTGTTACCTTTTTTGTAAACTGCGTAGCGCCTAAACGCGCGAACCGATTTTCATGAATGGGATGTCATTCAATTCGGAATTTTATGTAGATGTGCCTTTTGGGGGTCTCGACGCTGTACCTCGAATGGGAGAGGAGTTAGCCCCCTTAATGTAAGGCCCCCTCCAAAATAATTATTTCTAATTACTCTGTAAATCTTGGCCCGATTTTGAAAAAATTTGGTAGGATGATAGAGTTAGGGCTCTCCTACGTAACATTAAAGCGGCGATCAGCTCTTACTCTTGTTAAGGGAAAGTATAGCAATCGTTTCAAATTATCGACACGTGAACCGATTTTCATGAATGAAGTGTCATTCGAATCGAAATTTTGTACAGATTTGCACTTTAAAAGCCTCGAGGCTGTGCCTCATAAGGAGGGGAGTTTGCCCCATCCAAGTAAGGCCCTTTCTAAAACTATTATTACCAATATTTCTATAACGCTTATTCCGATTTATAATTGTAATTTTTTTGCAACCAGCCAGATCTAACAGATTTCGAGAAAAAAGTTGCCGAAAATGACCAAAAACGGCTTTTTCAAAAATTGGTCTTGTTCTTGTTGTTGTTACCTTTTTTGACAACTACGAAGCGCCTAAACGCGTGAACCGATTTTCATGAATGAGGTGTCATTCGATTCGAAATTTTATGTAGATGTGGGTTTCGACGCTGAACATCGAATGGGAGAGGAGTTAGCCCCCTTTATGTAAGGCCCCCTCCAAAATTATTATTACTAATTACTCTGTAAATCTTGGCCCGATTTTGATAAAAATTTGGTAGGATGATAGGGTTAGGGCTCCTCTACGTAACAATAAAGCGACGATCTGCTCTTACACTAGTTAAGGGGAAGTGTAGCAATCGTTTCAAATTATCGACACGTGAACCGATTTTCATGAATGAAGTGTCATTCGAATCGAAATTTTGTACAGATTTGCACTTTTTGCAAAACTCTCCTCATAAGGAGGGGAGTTTGCCCCATCCAAAAAAGGCCCTTTCTAAAACTATTATTACCAATATTTCTACTATTACGCTTATTCCGATTTTGATAATAAAATAAAATCCCTAATCCAAAAAAAGACAAAAAAAATTAGTATAGCCTCACTGTTCTCGTCTTTTCTTATTTGTTCTTTTATACTTTGTTCTCATTTTTCCACCATTTTGGTACCACTGCCCCATAAGTTGTACCACTGTTCTCTCTCTTGGGCTGCAATCCCAAAAAACTGAGTAAATAACAGCAATACCCCTTCAATAAGATGGGGATTAGCTTCCTTTTAAATTATCACTTAAGCATAATGTGCGACCAAATTGCCTGAAAAACATTAATAGGGATTAAATATTCAAGTTATCAGGGGCTGGAGTTGGTCTGATGGGTATGAAGCTTGACTTTGCAAGTGGGGGATCCCGAGTTCCTACTTTTTATTTGTTTTATTTATTAGAAAAAATGTTAATAATAAAGTGTGGACTTCCGCCTTTGACCAAGGTACCTAATTGGTAGTTGGTCGTTAAGCCCCGCCTGTAAAATAGGCCATTTACTTTACTTTATTCAAGTTCAATTCCAAACAAGAAGAAATATCTTTAGCGGATGTGCCTAATTATTTTTTTTATTATAATTATTAGTATTTCTTTAATTTAAGGCGCGCTAACAGGTCATTGGTGCCTGGCGCTTTGGCAGTCGGAAGTGCTTAAATTTTGGGCATTCTAGGATTTTTCCGTGCCAATTTCCAGTTTCATTACACTGCCATTACGTAAATTGTATTACGAGGAAATCGTATGAGGATACGTCTTTCAATTTTCAAATAAATGTAATGCTGTCAGTTCTTACAAAACCCAAATTATTATTCTTCTCCTGTGACTTTATAACCGATTATCGAAATACCAGGCCAAACCAGAATTCTAATCTATTAGCATTGGTCGAATAATGTGCTTCAAAACATTTCAGCCATAAGGTGCATTTTGTGAGAGAAATGCAGCAATTTAAAGCCATCACATGGAAGAGATCAAATTAATGCACCTTTAATAGTAAATATGAAGTATCAGAATAAAAATAATTTGCACACATGCTTAATTAGAGCATGTTTCTCGAATGTTATAGGCTGACAGGAACTCAAGCATTGTTATCCTCCTGTTTTCAAAAGTAACAGTGTATATGTACACACCACAAGATGGCTGAAATACGGACATGTCTACCGACCAACACTTGCACATGAACTATTTTATAAAAATTAGTTTTCTAATTACAAGGGGGACCTCTAGAACTAAATTATTTCAGGTGAAAAATTCAAAATTGTATAAACTGCAACATTTCCCCGCACTAGGGTAACGAGATGAAAATGGAAGGGGAGAGAGACTCTACAAACACCGGATGATGTTGACTGACAGCTTCATGAAAGAATAGGAAATGAAAAGCAAAATGAAAACAAGCTCGTACTTGTATACTACGAACATCACAAAAGCAAAATACATTCAATGAGAAAGATTTTTCCTATCGCAACATTTCCTATTAGAATTCAATTTGGAAAACAAATTGTACATTATCTTAATACTTCCTGCGAGTAGGAAGGCGTCTCAGTTCTGAGTTTGTCAAAATTATAAATGATTCTATTTGAGTTTTATTGAATATGCCACAGCCAGATTTGCAGAAGAATTAGGCAGAACTTTAAAAAAATTTGCTAGAATAGAATAAAAATAATAATCAATAAATCAATTATGTTTGAATTAACAATATTTATGATGCAGTAATTACAGCAAACTATTAGACAATAACTAGGAATGCAACGATAACACTTAGCAAGTGAAGGGATTGAGCGTTAAGCCGTAGCGAAAGTGGAGGTACGAGGTTGCGTGCAGGGCATCGCAGATGACCTATCCCAGCCACCACATTATCGGCAATCAGACAGCCATTCGACTAACTGATATCACCTACAGGCATTCCACCTCTGGAAAGATTATTCACCTTCTAGGGATTTGCCCTTTTATTGAGTAAATACTCATCTATACAACAACAAATCTTCTGAAAATCAGTGATGGTTAGTGATTATGATTGAAGATTTCTGTAGTATTGCCTAATAGAAGAAGAACCTGAACAATAATTCAAGACTAGAATTTCAGTTTTTTTTTTTTATTTTCTACATATTTTTGAAAATAAAATTACAATTTGAGAATATCAACGGTAAATACAGCGCATGGTACTCAAAACAACTTAATTGCTGCAATTGAAAGTGTAGTAAACTCAGGTAAGGCTAGACTGCATCACAGATCTTCGCATTTATATTCGTATAAGTTATTTTCAAAAAGCGATCATAGATTTCACAAGGTTCTAGGTTTTAGCATTACACATTCAGATGCAAATATTTTTAGCTTGGATTTTGGTAATATTGTTTAACCAGTTAAGCGCGTTTAATGTGTATACACGTCAAACTAAATCTCTGTTACGGTGCGTTCGACGTGTATACTCGTTGTGAAAAATATAAAATTGCCATTAACTATAAAAACTCGAAATTTTAATAAAATACAATGAGAATATTATTTGGTGGGATGTTTCCTTTATATTACCAACAGAACTGCTAAGTATTTTATACGGAGGGGGGTGGAGGAAGTCAGCCAAATGATAAGTGGTTTGGTACATGTTTGGTCTTCGCATTAGAGATTGGGAATTACACACACAAATAGAAGCTCTCAACCCTTGTGCAATGCCGTTTTTACCTTAGATAGAGGTTCAAATCTCAGTACGAGCATGATTTCATTTTGCACAGAATTCAAAGCTCTTTTCTTCCTTGTAAAAGCTCTTGTGCGTCCCTAGTTAACTAGGCAATGCATACGTGAAGCGGTGCAAGATTTTGAATGAGCACAGAATGCTCTGTAATCTCAAGCCCATAGAGATTGCAAAAAAAGTTTACGACGTTGCAAACTTTTGGTTGTTTTGCCCTGCCTTCGACGTGTATACACGTCATTGTCTGATTTTAATTCCGCACACTGTGGGTATTTTTTTTTAAACCAAATTCCACGCTTAACTGGTTAAAGCCTATTTAATAGATTCAAAACCTGGTTAGCCAAAAGTGGCACATTCCAATTTGTTGATTGTTGGCGATAGTAGGACATTGTCAGAGAGAGTAACTTACCAGATATGTTACACTATTTTACTAATAGTGAAAAGATGGATGTAGTAGCACGAAAGTAATGTTAGTAAAATATTCTGTTATGGCCATAGAAATGGACGGAACTAGAAATTAAGAACAACAAGGCTGATTGGTAAAAAGTTGCAGGAAAAAAGTCACAAATCTAGCCTTAAGTTAAAATAAGATCGTTGTGGCCGTTGACCGAAAAATGAAAAAAAAAAAATGTAAAATCAAAAAAGTGAAAAGGATGCTCCTGGACATTAGGACCCCAACTGCCTTGTGGGAGGAGATGCGGTTCTTTTACTACAGGGGTATGCTTGGAGGAGAGAAAAAATTACTTATCAGGTTACTTTACCTCAACAATGCTTATCCCAGATATTTATGTAATACTTGGAAACGTCATTATACTTTTTATGCTTTAAAATTTACATGCACAGCAAGGCAGTAATAATGGTATCACTGTGTAAACTAGAGTTTAATTTACGGTGTAGAAATGAACTTTAAAGATAGTTAATCCTTGAATATCATACTTAAAAAAAAAGAAGTGCAATAATTCTAAGAAGAGTACACGTTATATTATGTATATGTCAGCGATAGATCCTATGATATATAGTCAAGATATGCGAGCTAGAATGAAGGATGGAATAAAGAGGAAGGACATTCTGTAGATGGTACAAACAAATACATCATCGGTTTGGAAAAGACATCGCAGTAATTGGCAGATAGGCGTGCGGTCATAACTCGACCATAGTTCATGTACATAGAAAGCACCTCGTAGGATCGGACAATGAGACAGCTTTTAACGCCCTTCATCGCTATTCACTCACAATTTTCTGTTCCTTATTTACTTGTTATAAAGATGAATACGAAGAAAGGGAATAAACTAGGTATTGTATCCAACTGGGAATTTATATTCTTCCAGCATATTTTATTTTTAAATAAAAAAAGTAACCAATTATTTGGTCGTACGTTTCTTAATTCACTATGTTCACTACTGCAGTAGGGGTCATTAATTTTCTTACACTTTCTCTTATCGTTTGCAAGAGAAAGTGAGAAAGTTTTAACCGAATTTGGTATTAGTTATGGCGATTGATGGCCTCACGAAAAAAAAACTTCAATAGTTCAATTTTTATTTTCAAAAAATAAAGCATAAAGTGTTCGACGCTTCATACACCTTTGATGTCCAGGTATTTAAGAGAGCAGAGAGGCGTAGGGATACATTCCCAAGGCGTTACCTACAAGAAACCTAAAACTCTCTCTCATCAATTTAGAAATTCATATACCGAACGCAATTTTAGTTACGCCGGGGAATTCCTTTAGACCGACATAAGCAATCTTAAACAGTTTACTTCCATAGAATTTTCAAAGAAAGTATACTTCTGTAAAGGAAAACCACTTCATATTATCGGAGAGCAATAAGGAGTCTTTAAAAATATGAAATGGATGAAAAATCTATCTAATAGTCTGCTAATATTTCCAGCCTAGGCCGACTTCTATGGTGGGCATCTGGATATTTCTTACCTAAGAATTTTTAAAAAAAATAACGATAATACGAGACAGGTATTTATTTTAGAGCCACCCATGAATATTTTCGTGCTAAAAATAAATATTAATGCAGACAATGGGGGGGGGGGGGGGGAACCCTGCAAAACATAAGAAATAAGAAAGCCGCAATTTTATTAAGAAGGTAGCTCAGATTAAGCATGGCCAACTTGTGATACAGGGGTTGATTTGGGGAGGAATAAACGGGCCCTTCCTGCCTTTTAGTTGTAAACAGGGAGGCTTCCTTAACTTCACCCCCTAAAGGGGCTGCCTAATGGCCAATTATTCCAACAAGACCTTCATGTTGAACACTAAACAGTTCCTGCATTATTTTGAAAGTCAGGAACTGCCCTTCAAACTTCTTTGTTAGTATATATTGATTATAATTACCAAGTGATTAATGCTGAAATGCTTATCCGATATGTTGCAAGTTTTAAATTTTAATTAGTGTTAATACAATTAAAATTCACACTCATGCGTAATTGCACTAAAGGAAAGCTTTCAGACTTGAGTCCTGTAAAGAACAGACGATGCTAAATATCTGTGAAGGAAAGATATTGCAGAAAATATGTGACTTACTTCACAGGAACACTGTTTAGAAGAACACAGGTTAGCTAAGAAGAAATGGAGAGAAATATTTAATGATTGCAGTGAAGGCGAAAGTTTGTAATGGTTGGTATAAGTACGCATGGAACCCTAACGCGGACGGAAGACTTGTGTGAATCTTTAAGATTGAGATCTGTTGGAGTACAAAAACAAAAGCATCAAAATCCGGCTTACTCTTTGAGAATTATCGTAGTCCAATCGACAAGAGAACCAAAAAAGGCGTTTTATTCAGAGTTTACAAGTTACACGTCCTCTTCTGTTTTCTACATCAGTTTCGATTTTCAATTTGCGATTCCTTCAATCGCGAACCTTTAGTAGAAGGGCAACACGACATGGAGGAAGACGAGGAGATTTCAGTGTACTTAAATAACCATCATGATCGAGAATCAATTGGGGCAAAGAACCGAGAGAGAAAAAGAGACAAGTTCCTCTTCCAAATCTTTGATTGCTTCTTTGGTATTCTCGGCAGTCTCGCTAATTTGAAATTCGAAATTCCTTGTTTTTCACCTGCCAAAAGACAGAAAACTCTTACACAACACTATGAATTCGGTAAGAAATCCAAGTAAGCACTGATGTAGGTCAGCATCATTAATCTTAATTACTTCAGAGAAAAAATGTGAACAAAAAACAGATGCTTGAAAACGTCAATATAGATATACGAGTATAAACAGAGTTGGGGCGAAAGACGCTACATCAAATCGATGCAGTGTTTATAAGCTCCGACTTGTCAGGCAGATTCTCCGCTATTTGATTCCCTTCGGTTCAAATTTTCGATCTAATTCTTGACATCATTCTGACTCGATAAGACTTACGATTTGTTGTTTATACGCTCCGTTTTCTTGATATGATTTGCTAATTCAGGCAAAACGTACGATAAGTCATTTTTGCATTTGCAAATTGGGTTTAACATACTTTAAGTACTTAATTTATTTATTTAACAAAATAAATATAATTCAATGCCTAGATCAGGAATCAAATCTAGTACCCCAACGCATCTTAGATTGACATTAAATCGAAGCTTCTTCAAGTACTTATCAATAAATAAGTACGCTTTGCAGACAATTCTGGAAGAAAGGCTAGGGATCTTCAAGGACCAAAGGATCTGCGGAAGAAGAAAGCATAATTTGGATTTAGAAAAGTTTCATTTTTGTTAATAAAAATTCTGAAATGATTCCCACAATGTACTTGCAGAAGGAAGTGAAAATTGTTTAACACCACACAGAAGATATTTTCCCTATACCATTTTCATTTTAGCAGCAATAAATGGAGGCACGGATTTCGATTGTAAATAATGATCACACCTTTGCAATTAATTTCCAAACTTTCACCAGCTCGTATTTTATAATATTTCTTAAGAATAACGGACAACTATTTATTCATAAATCTTAATATTAAAATTATTATAGTGGTACCATTTTTGGATGAAACAAGTTGCATTTTAAGTGGATTTGTAAAAGAGGAGCGTGTAGGAGAATGTGGTCCGTCATATTTAAGAGTTAGCGCCTGGGGCATATTACCAGCCTGCGCTGGAACAGTCCAATCTCGTTATGTATGAGTTATGGATCAGTATCCTACATGATATATATGTCCATGACAAACTGCATTCATGCACAAACCAACCTCTCCCACCTACATAAATATTCCTTCCCCTTTTTTGGTATTTGCAAACATTGGATGGTAGGGTGAGAGACTTGCATATAAATTTTGAAATTGGTGAAATTAATAACAAATTATTTTTTTTATTTTTGCAACAATTTCCGTTGTGGTTGAAATGAATGTGGAGAGTGATTAACGTTTACGAAGAGTTTAATAAATTATTCGAATAATAAAAAATGATTTTAACGTGTTTATTCCGGTATTTCTGATTATTTACAAGTAAAGGAATAGCATGCCTTGCATTTTTCGTTCACCCAACTGGTTCAAAATTATGAACAGCTAAAACTACGCCAAACCGTACAAGTTTGTGTTCTATTATTGAAAGATAAAGAAATATGCATTACGAATCTACCTCTGTCCACAACCCCTAACTGGTTTTTGGAAGTAAAACCCGCCCGAACAAAATAGGCATTACTTTACATACCTAATACATCTAATTCCATGCATTTTATAAAATTTCTATTTCGAAAAATTTAAGATTACGAAATAATAGGTCGCATATATTTATTAAACAATTTTACGTTTTCAAATTACAATAATAATTAAATTAAGAACGATTAGGAGAAAGTGAGAAGAACAAAGAAAAGTTAGGCAACGTTTTAAATATAAATCTCTTTACAAATAAACATAATTAAACTAAATAACATCCCAGTGAGCGCCTTATAAAATATCTACAAATACATATGTACAAACATAAGCTGACCAGCAAATGGCAAAACATTTAAATAATTTAATGTTCACTAATTTTAGTTAACTGCTCTAGACCAATCTAACTATATTCAAAACACCTCTGAAACTTATTTGAACTTATGGGGCCGAACTGTAAGGCTCCGAGAAACCCACTAATATTCAGAGAATCCAATCTTCCATATCTTCTAATCCGAGTCCTTCTTCACATTGTCATAACATAAGTCCCTAATTCTCCCAGCAATTTTACGTTGAACACTGCATGAAAAAATGTTTCACTAACAGACTATAGTACTCCTAATTAGACTCGTACTCCTACTTGGTAGTTTCATAAGACACCTAGGCATTCCATAGCTTAAATTATTTTCAGGAGGGGCTTAACGACCAACTACCAATTAGGTGTCGTGGACGGAGGCGACTAGCTAACATACTTTACTGTAAATTTCTTTTATTTAACCATTAAATAAAATCCAAGGCCTAAAAACCGGGAATCGAATCCCAGTACCACAATGCATATTAGCTTTGCAGGTCTCGCCTCTAACCGCTCGGGTACCGTGGCGCCTTCCATAGCTTAAATTATAATCTCTTTTATGTTTCATTTCAAGCTAATAAAAAGAAAAGTTATGAGCGAGCTTTAAGTCCAAATACCAAATTAGGTGTAGTGGACGGAGGCGACTAACAAACATACTTTACTACAAAGTTTTCATATTAAACATTAAATAAAATGCTAGGTCTAGACCGGGAATCGAATCCCAGTACCACAATACATAGCTTCGAGAGCCTCGTTTCTAATGTAAAGTAATCGCCTATTTTTTCAGGCGGGGCTTTACGTCCAACTACCAATTAGGTGTCGTGGACGAAGGCCATTAGCAAACATACTTTACTGTAAATTTCTTTTATTAACTATTAAATAAAATCCAAGGTTTCGTTCCTAATCGCTCGGCCTAATTCAAACTATTTTGGGGCAAACAACTTTATGGTTAAATTTTCGAGGAGAATATAAGCTGATCAAAAAACTATGGATTATATTTAATACTTGTATTGAAACAGCTAAAGAGACGAAGATGATTCTCGGCCCTGGAAGCAAAAGAGAAAACAGTAATTTCTCGCGAGATTTGAGAAAGTAGAAATATGTATAAATGAAGGAATGGAAAGGTACGTGCAGCTGCACCACGAGCCGGCTGAGATAATGGCGGTGAGAAATAAATCTCTTTTTATCACAGTTTTCGTGACTTTCAGCGCCTCTTTTCTCTACATGGCCACTTCCCCCACTTCTCTCATACACAGAAACGATATTCAAAAATTTACAAATACTTACACACCAGCACGAGAACACACACTCACGTTACTCCTCCTTCCTTTTTACGTATATTCCCCCTCATACATTGTTTGTGATCATTTCTAGACAAAACTTTGTAATATATTACAAAATCGACATCGTGATAATGACGGTAGCCCTGTTATTAAAAATTATACATCTTCATAAATGTTATATATAAGACAAAGAACCGCTGGAAGAGGAGAGTAGACAGATATGTATAAAGAATTATGAATTTCTATGTATGTTAAAATGCGTGCGTTTGTATGGAGCCAACGAACCGGTGTTCTGACCAGAACGTGTTATTTCATGTACACAAAACGTGGACTATAATTTTATTATGACTGTTCAAACATATAGAACAACCAGACTGTACTCAATTACAAACTATCACCTACCTTTCTAGTTCTATTACTGAGCGGCAAAAAGAACTATTTTATTTTTATTTTTTAGAGGATATAATTGTAATTCAAACAATTTGAATTCTCCATTTTGTAACTAAACTAGATCGTGTTTTCGTTTAACTGTGAAACTGAAGTATCCTCTATAGCCGGTTAAATGGTTTTTCGATCAATCCTCTAAAGTCTTCTAAGTAAACTCCAAAAAGAATTGTTACTAAAAGTTTCGAGCTTGCAGCTAACATGATCTAAACCGACAAAAAAAGTTTCTGTAACAGTCACATCCAGATCAATTCCTAGTGATTGATTATAATCAGTTTAAATTACAGCCTAAATTATTGAACAGCACCGTACGCCCCTAGAGCTACTCAAGGTAAATAAGGATAATTTAACGAATATGGTAAATGGAAACTGGCTATTTTAAAAATAGTAATTCTCAAATATATTTACAGGATATGCAGAGCGTGATAGTGCTGTTGATATTATACACCATAGCATTAGCAGTTGTTTGTTTAATATAATTAGTTTTGGAATTTCGTCCATTTTCAGAACTTTATTCATTAGATTGGTGTAGGAGACTTGACATCCAATTACAGGTTGTCGCACATTACAGCACAGTTTTTCCAGATAAAAATTATATAAATACTTTTGAGCAGTTAGTATAATAAACTTAAACATAAAGAATATTGTAAAAGCTGTTTTCGAGAAAATATTTTATAAATAATTTAGAAAATCGATTAACGAGAAACAAATTTGAACAAAATATTAATTTCGCATTTCCTAGGAGCAACTAAGCAAAATATCAATTTGAATTTCTTGCTACTTATTTTAGTTTTCGAGTTATGATGAGATAGTGAAAGAGAAACCAACTTTTAAAAACCTATTATTCGTATTCAGGAGACAAAAACAGGATATTTCAGGAAATAACGTTTTCAAAATTCTGCAAGATTCCAATAGTTTGTGCTAATAAGAAGTAGGAGAAGATAAGCGGTTTAAATATTGTGATGAAATATTCTAAAGAATATTTACTACGAGGGTCGTTTGAAAAGTCCGTGCAAAGTCAGAGAGATAGCACCACTGGCGCGTATCGTGGTTATGTTTAGTTAGTAGCATCTCTTGGAAGAACTCACACCAAGTTACAGCCAGATCGGTCTATTTCTTTGTGTTTGGCATTCGTTTGAATCGAGGAAGTCGAGTGATTTTCAAAAAATGGACGAAAAAGAATTTCGTGTGTTGATTAAACACTACTTTATGAAAGGCAAAACGCCTCAGGAGACTAAAGAGAAGCTTGATAAACATTATGGTGACTCAGCACCTTCGATTAGAACAGTTTATAAGTGGTTTCAAAATTTTCGGAGTGGCCATGTGGGCACAAGTGACGCTGAACGTTCTGGACGCCCTGTTGAGGTTACTACTCCAGAAATCATTGATAAAAATCCATGATATGGTGATGGATGACAGAAGAGTGAAGGTGCATGAGATTGCTAGTGCTGTGGGCATCTCGAATGAACGGGTACATAATATTTTGCATCAACATTTGGACATGACAAAGCTATTCGCAAGATGGGTGCCGCGATTGCTCACGCTTGACCAAAAACGAAATCGCGTGAAGTGTTGCAAGGACGGTTTGCAGCTGTTCCAGAAGAATCCGCAGGACTTTAAGCGTCGTTTCGTCACTGTGGATGAAACATGGATACATCACTACACTCCTGAGACCAAAGAACAATCTAAACAATGGGTTACCAAGGGGAAATCTGCGCGAAAAAAGGCGAAGACCGTTCCTTTGGCCGGAAAGATTATGGCGACTGTCTTTTGGGATTCGCAAGGAATAATCCTCATCGACTATCTGGAAAAGGGTAAAACTATTACAGGTGCATATTATTCCTCGTTATTGGAACGTTTGAAAACCGAGCTGCAAGAAAAACGCCCACGATTGGCCCACAAAAAAGTCCTTTTCCATCACAACGCACCAGCTCACACCTCAGCAGTTGTGGTCGCAAAATTAATGGAAATAGGGTTCCAACTCGTTTCACATCCCCCTTATTCTCCAGACTTGGCTCCCTCGGACTACTATTTGTTCCCCAATATGAAGAAATGGCTGGCGGGAAAAAGATTTTATTCAAACGAGGAGGTGATTGCAGAAACGAATGGCTATTTTTCAGACTTGGACAAATCCTATTATTCGGAAGGGATCAACAAACTAGAGCAGGGTTGGACGAAGTGTATAAGCCTAAAAGGAGACTATGTTGAAAAATAAAAAAGGTTTACCCCAAAAAATTAAGTAGTTTTTATTTTTGCACGGAATTTTCAAACGACCCTCGTATATTATAAAGTATATATGTACATTCGAAACATATATAATTTTATTTCCCGCATCTGTATCATTTCATAAATTTATCCACTTACATATATTTCAAAATAAATTAAGCTTATAAGAATTTTCTAGTAAGAAAAAAAAAAAATGAAAATACTAGGAAGGGCCTACAATATATTCATGCGCAAAGAAGATAATTTCCTGCCACTTACCAACCGGAAATAAAAACCACAAATAAAAGCATGTTTATTTATTTATTTTTTTAACCTATTTTTTTGCAAGCATGATGGTGGAACTTATTTAAAATGAAAATGAAATGGAAAAGCCTATTTCAAGCACCGAGGCATAAGAATTATATCAAAATATAAATAAATAGATATTTTAAAGAAGTGAAAAGTGATACATTAATAACAAAAGATCAGTGAAATATTGTTGGAAATTAATCATGTATTATACAATTAAAAAATAAAGAAATATTAGCTTCACTTAATATGGAACATATATATTCAAAAGATTTATGATGCGTAAAAAATTAATTAACCGAAACATAAGAATGAAGAGTGGTAACATGATACTAAATATTGTTTTTTATATACGATATATGTATAGGTCAAAAATCACAATGAATTACGTTCATAGAGTAAGATTATATTCCTACAGTTTTGCCATATTAAACCAGAGACGTATAAAATAATCTTAAACTATCATTTTGGTTTTTTTTCCTTCTTTTATTTGAAAATCTTTATGTGTCATTCAAAAAGTAATAAAAGTTTATAGCAGCAACACCCTTGTCTATAGCAGTTTAATTAAACATTTTTATATAAAGCTTTGTGAAAAAATATTTTTTAAAGAGGTATGGGACGACAATAAAAAGCTAGCATTTACGGTGCAACTTCTGAGGCGGAAAGTGAATGAGATATAGTTATATAAGAAACCACTCGATTCACTTAGAAAAATGTAATCCTTATTGTTGCTAGATAGCAGACTATTAATGCAAACTTCTCATTAAATAATTGTTTGATATATTCTTTACTGCTATCTAAATGTAAGGATTTTATTTGTGATGTAATCTTCTTCAATTAACAGTAAAGTAATCACCTATTTCTTCAGGAGGGGCAGAAGCTCATACTACCAAATTAGGTGTTGTGAACAGGGGCGAAAGCTCATACTTTACTGTAAACAATTGTTTCTGTCAAATAAAAAGTAGTCATACGCGGGATTCGAACTGGGAATCTCCTACTAGACCTATGCTCTTGACCAAGGATGAGCAACACGCGGTCCGCGGGCCGCTTGCGACCCTCCAAGCATTTCTAAAATTGAATTTATTTTATCGACTTTCTCCCATCAATATATTGTTATAAAATTAATTATAATAAAATGGTAGTACATACTAAACCAAAATATTTTTTTATGGCGAGTTACTTGTCGACGACGTTTTTAAACATGCAATACGAACGCGCCGCGTCTGCGCGATTTTTTTTGTGACGAGATACACACTTGTCGGTGACTTGTTCAAACATGCAATACGGACGCGATGCGTTTCGTACGAAGTTTCGTAAATTATTAATAAGAGTTAATCTATGTGCGGCCCGCCAAAAAAACTTAAAATTTAAATTGGCCCATTGATTAAAAAGGTTGCTCACCCCTGCTCTTGACCACTAGACCAACCTTCCCAACCTAAATTTAAGCTTATATTTATAAAAATCTGACAAATATTTTCAAAATAAATTTTCTAAATTGTCTTCGAGAACAAAAATGATGTTAAAAAAATAATTCATCGAACTGTGGGGTTCAACCAAACGCTCAAATCTGCAAAGGATCCAGTGCTTGCAGTCTAAAATTCTTTGCTCTGTAGTAAACGCTCCTTTCTACGTCACCAATCAAACCATTCACACAGACTTGAACATTCCTTTCGTCACACAAGTTGCTAAAACACGTTACAGAAATTTCCATCTTAACATTTGAACACATCACAATCCACTTGTACAACATCTATCTTCCAGAACATTTCCAGACAACACTTCCAGACAACACTTCCAGACGTCTTAAAAGACAGTGGCCTCGCGGTGAGTCAGTAGAATTTAAAATATTTTTGGAGTGTTACCGCTGGGTAACTTCTCCACTCTGATATGTGTATGTTATTTACTGTTATCATTGTTGCTTGTAACGCAATGCGTTGATTGTAACTAAATAAATGCTTAAAAAAATAATAATAATAAAATATTTAAGTGAAACTGCCTTGAACGCACAATTATAACCTAACCCAATTTATAACAATCAGAGTAATAGATGTAGAAATTCGATCTGGATCTACCAATCAACTTTTCTGTAACTACTTATGTTAAGTGCACATTCACACGATTTGGACTTTACACTGGGTTGCAATTTCTTACAAATAATTGGCACGGAAAGGAAACGTAATAGTTCTTTCATAGTACGTTTAATTTAACTGAAATCAGCAATATTAATCTTGAAGGAGCGGAGGATATGAACAGATGCTAGAAATCTTATCATTTCATATCTAGATAATATTAGAATAAAACAACTATTTAATCAGAAACTAATCAAAACTTAAATCATTAAAATATCTCTTATCTTACTTGGAAATTGTCTTCCAGCGTAATAGATAATAACTGTTTAAACATTTGTATTTATTAATGACATTTCTATCGCCTAAAGTATCAGATTTAATTATAAAAACTGCTGAGGCAGGATTTAAGTGTAAATATGAAAAAAAACAAAATGATAATGGTGCAAATGACGATTTTTGAACAACCTGGAAGTGCATTCTTCTTTGTTCTTCGTTCATGCTTTTCAACTACTTCGCAATATTTAAGTATTTATTTATATTTTAAATAATTTATTTTTCCGCTAGAATATTTTTTTTTTATTATTCTACAATAAAAATAAGACGGTCTCTCTTTTTATCGGATTTTCACAAAAGATAGAAAGTGTTATGAAGTAAATCCTATTTTGAAGAAGGCTTAAATGTTACAATCAGTAGGTATATTCTATATCGCATTACGTTCCATACATTTCAGCATTTGCTGCGAGATAGAATAAGAGAGGACGCCTGTATAGCTTGTCAATTCTCCAAACAGCAATGACACTGCCCGTATATTTCTCATGGTGGATGAAAATAAATTATAAAGCTGTGTGTGTGAACAGAAAAATGTTTATGTGAACACTCGCACGACTTTGTAGTATTACTTCTACAATCAAGGATGTGACTTGTTAATTGTCTTCCAACTTTGAATATTTAAACTATAAAATTTATTACTTAAGAACGCGAAACACTTAGTAATACTAGACTATTACACTGAAATTGAACCTTACAGGATAGCCTAACTCTAACTCCTGTTCGGGAATTGCTTTAAAAAGAATTTTATTAGAAGAAATGATTAAAGTGAAAGTTACGAGTATAAGTCAATAAGATAAGTATGCATAAGTAGTTTTCTAGGAAAATTCTAGATGTCGTTATCAAAAAATAGTTAAGTACCATTTCTTCAAAAGGTAGCTCGGTTTCTCGGATGATGAATTTTTCTTCATTTTTTTTTATTTCATTTTCTTTATTATTTTCTTTTTTTTATTTATTTATTTTTTGGAATAAGTAATTTTAGCGACACATATTTTCAAAATAAGTGTGTCAAAACTTATAATGCCAACAAAAATTGCACATTGTAAGGAATTCTTCCAACTCCTCAAAAGAATTGAGTTTTATTTTATTTATGTCGAAGATTTATATGTCTGGTTTAGAGAAAATTAGAAGATCCGTTTGTATTTTTAGAAAATCTCAAAACACTGAACAATTTACAGTGTCGTTTGAAAAGTCCGTGCAAAGTCATCTTGTTGAAAATACATATCTAGCCGACGTTGTAGAGGAACATCTTCAAGCAGAATTGGCAAAATGTCTCTTAAAAAAAGGTAGATACCTTACACCAGTTATGTTCTCTCTGTAGAAGTATGGGCCGATTAGTTGATTTCCTAAAACTCCACACCAAACGTTTGTAGGAAAAACAACCTGAACGTTGAATAACTCTAGCCTGCCTAGATCTTGACTTCGCCACCATAAATGCTGCTACAAGCAAAGCGTGGGAGTCCAGAGTTTTGGCTTGCCTATCCGTTGATTGTGCCCAGTTTGAACAGATTCTTTAAAAAAAAATATCGTAATTTTGACAATAAACTGAAATTTGTTTTTCATATTTTAAATTACCATAACTTTTGAAAAACCTAACCGATTTCAAAAATTTTTGTTTTGTTTTTTTTAGGAGCTCAAATACTATTAAAATATGCGACAAAAAATATAACGTTCCATTTGAAAAACAAAAGTTGGATGCTGTATCTCGAGATACAAGGGTTTAAAAAAATGGATCAATCACTGAAAATAAACTAGACTAAAAATGATTGAATACGTATTTTTTATTTTTTCGAAATTTCCCGCCGTTTAACTGGTCACCCTGTTTATATATGCCGTGAAACTCAAAATTGAATTATGCAAATATATAAGACGAGAAATATATAGAAAAAAATTGGAGATAAATGTAAATTAAAACGCTTATAGTGCCAAAGAGAGAACATTCGTCTAAATTCAAAACATAGATGCAAAGAAATACATTAGATTTGAATTTTTAAGAATTAAAAAACCCTTATCAATATCACTATCCTTTGATACTTAATGGTTACATTTCACTAAGGCATCTCTAACGATTCTCACGTAAATTAGGCCCAAGTATTTAGATAATTATAGCGATCTGATATTTACATCCAGAAAGATTTATATATATATATAAAAAAAAAAATCCGGAAATAGTTGGAATTCGGATGAAAGAGCAATATGAAAGAACTCAAAATGCAACCCCACCCTTGTCTTATCTGTGTGTAATTAAGGAAACTACCCACAAGGGCCAAAAGAGGGGCAAGAGTTCGATAAAAGACGTGAAAAGGAAGTTAAGAAACATTCCTGGGACTTGGCTAAGTCCGCTGCAGAGCTCCAGATACCTGGACGCCTGATTATGAAAAAAAAAGTAGTTCGTTTTTTTAGAAAAAAACAAAAAAAAATTAAAATAAAAGCCTACGTTCTAGTTAGATTTATACCAACAGCAGGATATGATTAATAATACCATTGCGTCAACAGATTCCATTCCAATGTTAGAGTTAGAACATTGGTTGGTATATTTGTGTTATTTATTCTATACATTCATGGCAGTAAATGTTTATTTTAAAAGAGGCGAGCAAATGTACCGAAACTAGACAGTACTAAATAGATCAACGTTCTTTTCGAAATAGCGGAAATCTCCTGTACCAAAGCGAAAAATTACAATTCCTTATCTCTTTGCAATTAAAAGCAAGAATTTATGCCTTTTTTAACCATTATTATTAACAATAAAGTAAAAGGAATTAATGAAATGCAGGTTTAGCCAATTCCTTATTATCAATTAGACGAGAAATGTGCAACTCGTGAACTCAGGGATTTCAGTTTCATGTTTGTAGCGAAGATTTATAATTGGATCGAATGACCGATTGGATGGAAGAATGGATTTCTTATAAGTATATAGTTGGTATTGAGTCTTCTCACCTCAATGAACTTTTATAAAGTTTAAAAACAGAAAATTATAAAAGATAAAAAACTTAATTCTGTAAAATGTACTCTACTCAATCTCCTTAAAAAAAATTGTAGTTTACAAAGTTAATTATAAGGATTGATTAAACGACAAAAGGTACACAAATCAGAACTCAGCAACAGAAATCGCTCAACAGCTTTTTCGTGCAGTTTTTGACGATCAACCCTTATACAACTGTCCTACCGGACAGTTTTTAATCATATAGCTGTTAGTACCATGTACTGTAATGATTTGGAACTTAAGAGAAAACTATGGTCCACGAGACATTTTTGATCCCGTTGGAGCAATTTTACAGAAAAACTTGAAAATTATTTCAGAAAAGTACATAGCTCATTCTAGAGAAAGATTTCGATTGAAAGCTGGGGAACCGGAAAGAAAAAAGTTTTAAAGCGGAACACAAACTTTGAACATGTGCGAGTTCTAGTTTTAATATTTAGTGAGCTCATAATAATATGCAGACCAAACAACAGACCAAACATACAGACCATATAAAAACTTCAGCGGCAGGGAGTTTCAAAACTATTGCAGTGAAAACTACAATTCTAAAAATTAATTTAATGGCAACACTTTCACCTACAACTAGTGAAAGTTTATTTTGGAGTTATTTATTTGTTCGATGAAGAATGATGATCTGATGAGATGAGAACAACAGTTGGGCTAAGGAGCAGTGAATAGGAGACATCTAGGATTTAAAGGAAGACAATGGGTTCGAGATCTTCTCTCTGACGACGAGAGCCCGTAGATAGATGAGTGAAATGTTGTTGGAGTGGTACCACTGAGTAAATTCTCCTCACTGAGAGTGCAGTGGACATTGTATATTATTATCATGGTTGTTTTTAACGCAATAAATGCTTTGATTGTAACTAAATAAACGATTATATAAAAAAAAGTATTTAGCGCAATAACAGAAACAAATAATTAATAAAGTCACGACTAAAAAGCCTTTTAGCGAAAAGGTTAAATTGCGTTCTAATTAAATAAATTACTTTATTATTTAATAATCTAAAAGCATCACCATTTTACAATAAATCAGGAAAATATTCAGAGATATAAAACTGGTCAACTTTTAATAATGACTATTTATAAAACAACAGTAAAGATTGCATTTCTTTGCAGTTTTTGTAGCTTAAATTACGTATCCATTCTATGTTAGCAACCATACAATACATACAGATCTCAAAATTCCACTCATCTTCGAACTTGCCAAAATTCGATATAAAAATTTTCATCAAAAACTCACACTTCATCCCAACCCTTTAGCTGCAAACTTGTCTTCAACTACGCTACCCTCCAATCCTCGAAGGCGGCTGAGGCGCCGTTGGCCCCGTGACTAACTGGGTGACTAATGGCGGCCCTCACTGGATGACCGTCATTCACGTCTGCCACGTTACTGTATACATACATTTATCTCATTTACTTATTGTACCCTGTAGGTGCAGGTGTAAATTTCTATAAAAGGATAAATAAATTTAAAAAAAAAAAATGCGTATGTGGCTTATATTATGTATTAATAAACTATATGTATCTCTGAAAAAATAAATAACAGTAACTGAACTTAGCGGATAACTGTTAACCTAATTTTATACGCAACTTTAATTATCGTGCGGGAAACAAGTTTAAGGCACACTGAAGTACTTCCGGAACTCGTGGCCAAGTGGGTGAATCTTCTGCACCACTGACCGGAAAAGGAATTGCATTTTTTACTCTCTCTCTCTCTCACTTGAAAGCAATCTGTGGCTGACAATCTGCAGAAACAAAAAGTCTAAATAATTTTAGATGGGTAGTTGATTTAAGCACTGGCATTAGGAGTGATCCTATTTTATTGTGGGATCATTCAAATTCTATTGTCAAAACAAACTTTCAATCAATAAAACAAAAAATGAGTAAGTTACTAGGGCAATAAAGGGGTTAATAAAAGGGTCAGAGTATCATGAACTCTATCGATAATAGGAAGTCTAATACGTCCGTGTGTAATATACAAGTGTTATGTATGTTGGTTACATGAACTATCAGCTAGTTAGATAGAGAATTATAGATTTTATCACCTTCAATTATGCGAACATTAATGATAATCTGAATTATCGAATAACCATCTCTATATATTCAATATGTGAATATATACACACAAACACATTATATAGTACATATATAGTATATACATTTAAAAAAAACAAAAAACAATGCAACAATCACCAAGCGTAAAGAAATGAAAACTATAAGCAGATGCACGTAACAGAAATAATGCAATCAGATAGCACCATATGGACTATGGTGTTGACATTTCACTTTTGATTCCCGGGCCTTCAAACACATCCTAATATTCGCCTCGGCCGGTGAAAGTGATGATGATACACAATTATAATCTATTAAACTATTATATAAATGCCAATAATGATTCCTTTCATTTTGATTTCATCTAAGCGCAGAAAGGTTTTAGAATTGTTAAGATCTTGAGATAAACTTAATAAGGATGTAGTGATTACATAAATATAGGTAATTTTGAGCGCACTTTGAATTTTAATAGACATCGAAGGACTACGAAAATTGTGCAATTCGTTTGATTAATAAGGCATAAATCTCTTAACTAGTTTGTAGAAAAATCGAAGTTTTGAAGGGAAAAAGTGTTCAGTTTAGTTTGGAAAATTTTCAAAAAAGTGGAAAGTCCATTCAGTAAGTTGTATATAAAAAAAAAGAAATAACCAACTCTCTTTAACGATAAATAGGAGAAAGTACCGTACACTATACGATAATGGAACTTTAGAGCAACGCCGTACATCCTCTCTCAACTAATTTCCAGCATACATATTTCAAATAAAAGTTGAAGAGTACAATAAGGCCAAAGTTTAATGCAAATCGTCGGAGCCATTTAAGGAAAATCAGATTAAAGAGAAAAAACCTATTCAGAAAAGTATGGTTCCGTTTGAGGATCTAAAAATAGATATTTCCGATGCCAACTCATCATCGTAAGAAAAAGTATAAATTAAATGAAAAAAAAATCCAAAATAAAGAAATGTTACTAGGAGCCTCTATAGTTCTTCTGTTCACATCCGATCAATGTTGACTGCAGTGAGAGAACACTCATTCTCCGGATGACGACAGTGCACTTTAGTTGATGACAAACCTTAGATTTAAAATAATAATAATAATAATAATAAAAACTTTCCTAAGTTTGTTGACATTGCAAATGTAAGAAATGTGAGATAAACAGATATAACAGTGCACCAAAGCTTACAGCGTATCAGGGACATACTGTGGGAAAAACGGAACTTCATAAAATGATATCTTTAGCGGATCTTGGTGGGTTAAAGTGGACGTGAGCATCCAGCCGGGCTGGGCAACTCTAGCGCTTTCTCTTCCCTTTGGTGCGCTGCACCAACACGAGTCTTAAAGAGAGAGATTAAATGGCAAGATGTACACAAACCTTGTCCTCACTTAAATGTACAACTAATAAACAAAGAATATTTAAAAAAATAAAATGTTTTACAAAAACATGGGACTTTAGATGTTAAGACGTGGTATTTTAGAGAAGCGAGGAGACAATGTGGGCGCCGACGTCACATCCAGGCGCCCAATGTTTGGCTAGAGGCTCGGGCAGTGAGCGCCAACATTATTATTAAATACTCTATAGTTACATAACTTCAGGAAATATAATCACTTCCCACAATTGTACATCGAACTGGCAAATATTCGAACAGAAAGATGGGTGGAGCTGCGATATTGGGTAATATCATTTGCAAGAACATAGAGACGTTCTGATCAGAACTTATTTTCATACTTATTTCATCAAGATAATCGAATAGAAATGCTGATTAAAGTGACATTAAGAACTCACATTTCATATAATAATCACACAATAGGTAAAATGTGAATGAATTACTCAGCAAATAAATTCGTAATTTGTATTTTGAATTTGTAATAGAAAGCAAAAGTTTAAATTACGAAATAAACTACAAACAAATAAAATACCACGACAGAAAAGTAACCTTGCTATAATTTATATTTAATAACAATAGTTTAACAACAGTCCATTGTGCTTAAAAGAACTTCAAGCAAAGAAATTTTCTAAAAGTGTCTAGAGAAAAATGACATCTTTTATTTATATATTAGTACAACTAAATTTAAAAGCTATAATTCAAGGCAAGTTTTCATGATAACCATCTTCTTCTTCTTTTTTTCTAACGAGAGAGTAACGTTAGTCTGTTGTGCAGATCGTCAACGGGTGCACGATTAAACGAGTTAAGTAATCGACAATAGAATGGCCTGTCAGAAAAAAGTTCTAAGAGAATCATTGCTAAACGAAAATTATTACAACGCCAAAGAGAGCATTTGAACGAGAAATAACTAAAGTACATAGTCATGATCACGACTTTTTTAAAAATATTTTTTCTTTCGCACACAAACTCCGAACTCCGCCTAATTTATTTATAAAATGTTCTATTCAAATGTAAATCAACTTGTTAACATAAAAATATTAGGGACGGCTGGTGATTTCACTTGTTCAACAAGACATTTTTACAAATAGTATCGCACATTCTAACTAACAATGAATATTAGTAGTTCTAATTTCTAGTAGAGTATGAGATGCCAGTATGAAGATAAAATCTAACTAATACTAAACTGTTATAGCTAAATCCTCTTGTTATTACGCTTATGTAAGTCCACGGTGTTTTGTCGCTTACGAGATGCGGGTGCCTCTGGATTGGCATGAACTAGAACGCATTCCTTTCAACTTTATCAAAATTAAACTGATAACGCGCTCCAAACCCCCAATATATGGCGTATTACAAGAGACCGAATAGATTAGGTAATGGTGGTGACCTGTCTGATATTAACGGTGGAGAAAGTTATTCAAAGGAATTTAGGTAGGCTTTTTTTTTTAAAAAAAAGTCTTAGATAATAAATATTGTACCGATGTAAACCCAATTATTTACTCTCATTTTAACAGTGAGTTTTGCTAAATAAGTTGTGAAGCAGAACCTTATCTGAAGCTAAAAGAACGTTATCTGTAGTCGAGAATGCCGATTTCTAAAAGGGGGCTGACTGCAAGCCCGAAATGGGATCGGAGGTTTTAAGACGTGACAGTATGAGTGCTAAAAATATAAAAAACACGATGTAATGAGAAAAGGGTTTCAGTGCTTTGAAGTCTGAGACTACAAGGGAGCGAAAATTATGGCTGTTGAGATAAAAAAATCCAACAAAAACTCCAAGATACGGAGATAATAAGGGAAAAGCTTACCAGAAGATATTGCGAACAAAGAAATTAGCAGAGATGTTTCCTTTTCTACACGTGAACTGCTATGCGCTACACGAAGCAGCGACGCTTACCGAGCTCATGAGCAACCATCCAAGTGGCAACGTTTGTGGTATGCTTTTGGAGAACGATATTGAGGTGCGTGTCAATTGCTAAGGTCATGGTTTAAACTCTATTCTCAATGTTTATTCTTTATATGTTCATCCATTCGTCTCTCTGAGCACGATATCCACCCCAAAGTGCGATATCATCAAAGAGAACCGAATGTGGTGCACAAGTAGGACCTTTAAAAGATGATGACTTTGAGGGAGAAACAAACAGTGTGCATTCTGAATCTAACTGCACACATCTTCAACATCCTCAACTTCCTCAACAGCTCCACAAAGCCTTATAAACTAGATAGATCAACTTAGGTGCAATGTGTAGGTAAAATGTTTAAATAAAACATCATAAGCTCTTTCAAGGAAATCGCATAGTAGAAAAAAACTTACTTGGAGAACTATCGATAACACCGATTGCGAGGCGATTCCTCGAATGATTGTAAAGTCTGAGCTCCGGGCGAGCTCTTCTATTTCATTGCGTAGTACAGCTGAAGTGCTTAAAGTAAAAATCATTTTCTAAAAACAAATACAAACGCTGAGAAATCAGAGATCCTGGTAATTACATCAAAGACTTCGCCTTCAATTTTTTTTTTTTTTTTTTTTTTTTTTTTGAGGCGGACCCTGAGCGCTAGCCATTGGAAAACTCGGTCTTTCCTAAGAAACGAAAAAAACGTTGACTAAACTGATTTAGGAAACCTAGTGGCGCTAATTAGCTGACAAGCAGCTGAGGCTCTTCAATGTTAAACATGCAGATAATTCGGTTAGCACACAGCATCAATAGTGTACGATTATGGAGTCTATGGTACATAGACTGGGTGAATGCTAGCGCTTTGGGGAAGATTTTTGAAGAGGATGTAATTTGGAGAGACATCTGTATAGAACTTATCTTCAATGGTTTCAGAAAAGAATAGTAATGACAGCAGAACGACCACAAAAAAAAAAAAATGAGAATTCCAATTTGGAATTCAGAAATTGAAAATAATTAAACCTTTTACAGCCAGATACTTTTTGCTATTTGGAAAACTAACAACTCGCCGGCTGCAAACACATCTATTACAAGAATATATTCCTAGAGATTCTAAGATGTATAAAAACCATCCCATCTACTAGAGAAGGCAGGAATCTTCAACAGATATTTGCCAGTTTTTGCATACCATCTGTGCTTTCCACTTCCTTGGCGTGTGAATCAGAGAATTCGGTGAGAATTAGGGTATTCTGTCGGGTAGCAAGTGAACCCAACTTTGATGTAAACATCAAAATAAACAAATCTGGTTCAATTTTTTTAAAAATAAAAAAAACTCCCGAGTACAATGTGCGTTCATGTGATGCGAGGTAACTAACCCCCTCCTTTTCTCCAAAATCAGCCGCCCACAAAAAGGAAGTTTAAACAAAGCGAATGATGCTAATGGTTAATATTTCGAGACAGAGTGATTAAAAGAAGAAGAAGGTAAGACTCAGGGTTAATTTTAAAGTATAATTAATGCGGGGAAATTGTTTACTAAAGTAATTAAGGGTTAGGCTGGGTGTGGAGGAGAATGAAGAGAGAGAAAAATAATAGGAAAGAGAGAAGGGGAGATATGTGTCTAGGAGAGTAATCAATCATCATCGCATGTGTGTCTGAAAGGGTAACACAGATAATGTTTACCTCGAGTGTGCAGTCTCGCCAGGCGGTTTTAGAATTATCATGCATTAGACTGCATGCTCTTCTTAAAACTTTACCACATTCTTCTATCAAAAGAGTAACTTAAAAGAAGACCCTTAGCAATGTATGCAAACTCATCTTCTCACGCGGCCGGATATGGAAAACTATTGATGTCGCTTTGTTCGTCCAGGAACACACTTCTTCTAAATCTTTCATTGACTAATTAACGAAGGATTAGTATGCAAAAAAAAAAAATGCAGGAAAAGAGGTGAGCAAGCAGAAGAGTGAAATAAAGAAGTAGTGGAAGAGGGATGAAGTTGACAACTCGTTAGAATGAAGATAGAGCACTATCATCTATCATTTATGGTTTTTTATGATGGACAGCCGATATTGGTATAGTGTCGGAGGGCAACCATGACTTTAGTGTTGTATGGCGATGCGAGGATTTTTATCTATGATGGTGGTAAAATGAATAATCTCCATTGTTGATGGTCCAAAAGAGCTGCAAGTGACATGTCAGATAATTCGTTTTTGTCTTTGTTTGTTTTTTTGTAAGCTCAGTGTTGATTAGTTAAAAAAAGAAAAAAACTTGAGAACAGGCAAGAAGTTACAGCTAAAATAGGCCTGCCACAATGTAAACTGTTTCAATTGTACAATAATAGTCAACGAAATAAGCACTGTAACAAGGCCAAAGAACTGGAAATGATTATAGCACTATAATTAAGTATAGTTAACAAACTACTCGTAAGAAAATATTTAAAACGTTTAAAATACCGCATAATTGAAATGCATTAATTGCGGGTCATATTATAGCCTGAAGTTATGAATAGGATTTAATTTTGCTAGGCGATTAGAGGAGCCTAATTGATGATTAGTCTATAGTGTTTCATAGTGTTTGCATTGTTTGCTTTTGGAACGATTTGTCTAGTTTTTTTCATCAGAAAAAAGAAGATAAAAAAATAATTGAAAAAACTGTTTTTGAACGCAACATCTGTGTTATTGCCACTACATTATCATCCACACTGACATTGATTGTGGAGTTTCCGGTTTAGATTATATTTCTCAACAGTCAGCCACATCACCCAAAAGCGTTTCTGATTAAAAAGTTAGATAACTCGAAATATGTCTCAACTATCAGATAATGAAAATGACTTAAGCGAATGTAATAACTAATGTCTAGGGTTAAACAACTCTTGAAAGATCAGATATACTTCATCCCAATACTTCTTCATCAAGGCAGAATCATACGTTTCATACTGGAACAAGAGAGAGCTCAAATAGAGATGCAATTTTAGCGATTTTGTTTATATTAGCAATTCCTTTCTCAACAATCGCGGCAAAAAAATACATAAAAATTAAAAATAAACACGATTCTCCTTAAAGTGAACAGAAATACCTTGCAGAAACGGACAACCATTCGCTAGAGTAAAGTAATGCCAATTTTTCAGGCAGGTTTAACGAACCTCAAACTACCAAATTAAGTGTCGAAGACGAAGGTGGATAGCAAACATTCACTACTAAAGTTCTCATATTTAACATTAAATAAAATCCAAGGCATAAGACCGGGAATCGAACCCAGTACCACAATACACATTAGCTTTGCAGGTCTCGCCTCTAATCCGCTCGGCTACCGTGGCGCCTGTTTCAAACTATTCTAGACCAAACTATTTAATTCAACATTTCGTTAGAGAATGCACACACGACAGTGGCGGCCAAGAATTCTCAACAAAATAAATATATCAATAAATAAATAGTAATATACAGGGTGAACCAGTAACTATTGTCCATAGGCCTACTGTGTGTAGTACATCTAAAGTGGAGTTCAATGACGTATTGGCCAACTTCATATTTTCCACTGTTCTTGAGTGACGTCACTTTTAATTTTTTTTCTAAAATCATTACTTTTTTCCAATAAAAACGCTGTTACTCAGAAAGTTTTAGTCCGAATTCGATTCTGATGACACGATTAGAAAGACAGATAAATTTTCTAAAAATTGATACCATTTCGAAACATAAGTTATTCTCCAAACAGCCTCAATCTTCCTCCGGATGCTGGAAAAATAAAAGTAATCGAAATTTTTAAGAAAACTCATTAGGCCCTTATGTGATTGAAAATGTTAGGAAATAAGTTAAAAAAGTACTATTTTTATAAAAAAAAAATATTTTCTCAAATATTTCAGAGTTTAGATTTTTTTTTTTTTAATTTTTAATTCTTTTATTTTATTTTTTTTTAAAGTGCAATTTGTAACCTTTGGCTTCCTTATTTTATGACAGCCTACATTAAAATTGACTACTGGTCCATCTAAAAGAGTTTTCAATGACTTAAACAACTTGATAACTAACCCTGTTGAGTGCTTGTGAACACGTTTTCTTGTAAAACAAACGTAATTTCATCTTTGTATGCAAAGATAAAAGCAATCCTGTAAAATGATATACCGTTTGAAAGCCCATTAAACAAGGAAACTTTTATAAAAAGTGCCAGCACGTAGGTCCGATAATAATAAGATAAGGGCCTAATAAGTTTTCTTCAAAATTTCGATTACTTTTATTTTCCCAGTATTCGGAGGAAGATTGAGGCTGTTTGGAGAATAACTTAGGCTTCGAAATGGTATCAATTTTTAGAAAATTTATCTGTCTTTCTAACCGTGTCATCAGAATTGAATTCGGAATAAAACTTTCTGAGTAATAACATTTCTATTGGAAAAAAGTAATGATTTTAGAGAAAAAAATTAAAAGTGACGTCACTAAAGAACAGTGGAAAATATGAAGTTGGCCAATACGTCATTGAACTCCACTTTAGATGTACTACACACAGTAGGCCTACAGACAATACTTACTGGTTCACCCTGTATATACTAACATCAGACATGACCCCAAGCAACATACAGTTAGAATAGAAGATTAACTGCAACTGGATAATAGTGTAAATTGGCCAGCCATAGCATTATTTGGAAAAAAGAATTAAATAGCACGAAAGATACACGAATAACAAGGAGTAATGTAGCGCCTTAGCTTACCAAGCCAGAACAGTATTATAGTATTACTTGACAGTATTAACAACAAAGAATATCAAAACTAAAATAAATGTATTAGTATCGCTACTAATGGTTAAAGGTACAATTTAAACTCCAGAAAAAACAAAAAATTTAAATCATATTCTCATCCGCATTAATCAAAAATCAATTAGGAAGAAACATAAAGGCAAAGGCTCCTCATGGATCATGCTCCTCTCATGAAGAACATATCAGTCCCTGTCGAAAGCACAAAGAGAAAGACATCATTTCTAGTGCTACAGCCTCTCAAACTGTGATTGCAGAATTTCAAATAACAAAGAGAAAAAGTCAACCATCCTGCGACATGTTTAGTTCTTAAACCTGAGAACCAACCCAAGAGTACTTCTGGTTGCTTCTTATGCTGGCAAACGTGGCTATTGATCGAAACATCATCATGGATTTTTACCTTGAATAAATTTGAAAACTGGCTAAATTCTCTTCTCAATAATTTCAAAATCCAAATTAAGGGAATTTTTGTCAAAAATAAAAGACTGCCCTTATATAATCAAATAGGGGTAAGATAATTACAAATTAATTCGATAATTAATATTTAAGTAATATTTTGTGAACACTAAAAGATAATATCCTCCTTCCATTAAATGCAGAACATGGAAGTTTGGCAGGGCGGTAGAAGGACTGGTGTACAGATTAAAGACTAAACCACAATGGAAGACATTAAAAGGGTTAGTTTATATTGTGTACAAGCAATTTAACCCCTTCCCCCCCATTGTGTGACAATGTAACCATGCGCCCTTTCGCCTTGGTGTATAATAAGGCAAACCACCATCAGCTTACATGTTGGCTTGCCAGCACTTTACAATAATCAGGACCAGGGGAGGAGTTGAACAGAGAAACAACTGCAGTGTACTAACAAACTCAAATACATGTACTGTGTACAGCTTCCCAAATTCAATTAGCCCATCCTGAAAATGAGAACAAATGAGAAGCATACAAAGGTAATTTAGAAATTACTAAATAATTCTATAGAAAGTGATGAAGTTTAAAGGTAAATAAAATAGAGTGTCCTCGAGGCATCGAATTTAATTTATTGAGTAGTTTAGATAAAAACAAACTTAATTAACAAAACTTCATTAAAGTTGAAGCTTGACGCCGGGAATCTTATGCGGAGGTCCCTTACTCCGACTTCGCTATACGCCCCTGGATTTTGGCCTCCTGAGAGCTTTTCTGCAGTTCTCTATTCAGCAAAGAGTTGAATGAGAAGAGAGAACACTAAACCAGCACTGGCACAATCTCTTAATTCATATCGTTAGTTTAATCCTTCGATTTCCAAGTTGAGACCAAGCTGGCTTACAAGTAATATCCGCCTTTTTTTTTTAAGGAACTAACTTTGAATTTTCAAGACTAACACACATTACATACAATTAGGGATAGAAAGAGCAATGTATTTCATGCTACAGCATAGACTTCAGTATGCTGCGCACAAGCATTAAATCTCACGAAGAAAAACAAAATACCTCTGTCAAAAAATAATGAAACATGTTTTGTAAGAGACAAATTTATTCTGTTTAATGCATTTTTACACAGTAATAACAAGTATTTAATGGCTGGCAATGCAATGAAAAAGCTCCGGGCGCCAATAACCGCCGATGTTTACGCGCCTTAAATAAAAAGAACAGATTTTCAAACAATGTTAGTCTACCGCCTCCTTTGCAGTAATAATAATAATAAAAATTACTCGCCGCCCCATCAAATATATCTCTTATGAGCAAACCCAAAGGGAAGATACTGCATTATGTGGGTATTAAATACTCGTAAATAAATAAATAAAACTGATAGATTCCATTGCAAATAAGATCCTTTGGAAAATGAAATGTCTAAATTATTCAACAAAATTAACTTAGAATTTCAAAATCAATAATGAATCAAAACAACCAATAATCATTGCACACATGTAAAAGTGGTTTACAGGGAAGGTCGATCTTAGTGCAGAGAATGTCAGCATTAATCTTCTTCTTCATATTGAACGGATTCCGGAATCAATAATTCACCAATGACACGACCAGCTAGCATTTGGAAAATTTAAAAATAAGCCTTTTGGCTTAAAAAAGTTGCATTGATCTGACCAATTGTAATGATGTAATCAGGCGTTCGTTTCTACTTTTGGCTCTGATTGGATAGAATGCCCCCAGATTGAACTTGATGCTCAAAAACAGAATTTAAATTCAATTAAAAGTAGTCAGAGGCAACAAATAATGGTTAAAATAAACCGCAATGCGAATACGTTTTGATGCACAACGATCTGTAGCTAAATACCAAAATACTTTCATTACATTCCTAGGAGCTGAAGTATTGTCCTTCACAGCCAGATTGGATTAAATTTGAATAATAATTATAGATTTTTCCTATGTATGCAACGTGATCGCAAAAAAAGATGCGGGTGTGAAGGAGGAATGTAAGAAATGTTGGGGCTGACTGTTCAGTTAAGGCTGCGATAAGATCAGTGGCATCAATATCACTAAGAACAGGCAGCTCTACTGAGCAAATGGAGGCTGTACAGTTGCAGAAAGTAATGTAATTTCGGCGAAAATAAAGTAGAAAATTATTCGTGTAATAAATTTAAAAGGAGAGACAAAAGAAAGACAAATGGTTGTTATAAAGTAAAAGGGAGAAAGTTGTAAACAATTTTACGATTATGATATCAAGATAATCGCATTAATGAATATTATGTTGCCCGCAGTTATAATATGAAGAAACATAATATTACAGAGACAATAATTTTCAAAGTTGAAAACCAAGATGAAACACAACCGGTCCTCAACAGCCAATCTTCCGTGTCCTCTAATATACTGGTTAATCCATTTTAAAGCTGTTGGAGTCTGACTGCAAGAGAAAGATTAATATTTAGATAACAAACCTCATTTCAGTTTTTTCTTTTTCTATTTTTATTTGGTGGTCCGTGTCTCACTTCTCCCGTGTGTCTCTTGATCCGCCTTTCAAGACCAGTATTTTGATATATTCATATTAATAAAATTAATTGCCCATTTAATGAGATAATTTATTTTTACACTTGTAACATTTTATTATAATCCTGCGCTGAATATATATACATTTTGAAGTGAATTTATATAAAATGTATACGACAATTATTGGTAATTATAATAATTATTGAAAATTTAAATAATTATTTTTGAATATGTTAATTCATTAAAAAAAAGTCGTACGTAACTCATCGGAAAGAAGTAAAGATTAAAAAGCATGATTTATAGCCCATTCTGACAATATATTTAGCACACAGTATACAGGGAATGCTAAAAAGTTTGGAGGATGAAGGACTGATTGTAGCGCCGTTTCAACCTATTGTAAGGTTCTAATACCTGTTTAATATTTATCAGTAAGTAGTCTAACCAAAATACGAAACTACAAGGAAAAACTGGTTAATAAACTGGACTTAGAGATCGGAAGTGTAACAATACAAACCGGCTTATTTAAGTTTTCTTTGTAAAACCTAGACTTGTGAGGGAAAAATCAATTTCCCAGACTTATATAATACATTACTCAATTTGAATTTCAAACCATATATTTTTAGGGGAATTTATAATTGCTCGATGTGTGAGCTTAAAGAAGTCGAAGATGTTTTCCACTTCTTGGGACGTTGTGGAACTTTTAAAATGATACGATTGAGGTTCTTTGGTGCACAGTACTTATTGGAGGATGAAATGTTGGGTTATTTGAATGGTACAAATTGGGCAGTGTTGGCTGGCTTTATAAGAGACCCTCTAGCCTAACGTTCCTTTTCTTGTTTCTTAACAACAGGGGGAGAGAAGGCTCTATAATTCGAACGAGGCCGCTTCCCCTCTTTATAATTCGAATTTTCCCTAGTAATGTTTACTTCTCATTTTCCGCTCATTGTTTATTTCCTGCGTAATGTTTCCCTCCTCTCAGCCCTGTTTAACTTTCCAATTCTCTTTCTTAATTTGTCACGATGGGAAGTACGCCTCCCTTACTGTGTCCGACAAAAAAAAATTATCGCGGCCGTGAAAAAAATCGCCAAAACTTTCAATATTCCACCATCAACGCTTTCTACAACTCTAAGTCACTTGACTTAGTCAAGCCACATTGAAACAAAAAACTGTTCTTCATTTTTTTAATTAGGTACATATGTATATTATTATTTATTGAAATGTATATACATATGTATTTTTTTTGTTCTTTTTTGTCGTTTTCATTATTTTTACTTTTTTACTTGAGGCTATATATGTATGTCTAAAACTTAGGTAAGCTCATACGTATTTTCAATATACGTATATTGAAAACATACAACATACATATATACAAAATAAAAACTCTTTATAATTCTATTTTTTCCCCCTCCTTTATAATTCAAACTCCTTGATAATTCGAAATCTCGATAATTCGAATTTTTCTTGTAGTCCCTTGGATTTCGATTTATCGAGAGTCGACTGTAGTTTCATACCTGTAATTAGCACTCCTGACAGACAGCCAATGGCTATGTCAGTTATTACTTTTGTAAAATATTCTTTTTCTTTGTAAATTATTAATGGATAAAATAAAAAAGTTTATCTATCTATCTATCTATCTATCTATCTATAATACATTAAACCCAAAAAAATATTTCGGGAAAAACTGTTCAAAACTTGATTGCAACGCAATAACCGTTAGAGCTGTTAGTACAAATAGAAGCAGTTGCAGCAATAATACTAGTTTACGTCCTGATTTAACGTCTCCTGCCTGGCCTGCGAGTTCGCCTGATTTAGCCCAACCTGATTTTCTGTGGGGTTACCTTAAGTCTCAAGTTTACAAGGATCGTCCCAACACCCAGGAAGACCTACGGAACAATATCCGAGCCGAATAGGATAATATCCCGGTCGATATGCTTGAAAGAGTGATATTCAAAACTTCCAATATCGACTGATTCAGTGTAATGACCACGGAGGGCGACATGTAACTGACATTGTGTTTAAAACTGTGTAAATATAAATTTCCAATGTTGGTGTGGTAGGCGGAAAATAAAAATAATAGTGTAGGGTGTTTTATTTCATTCCCAAAACAGGAAGTCTCCACGCCCCACCCTGTACTACTCTCGTTGCAAAATAAATATTGATAATCAACTTGAAATTTATTCTAAATTAGAAAATTTTTAGATTCTTTTATCTAAATTAATAGATTAATCAAAAACTTGAATGAAGCTTGAACAGCCTTCTAGAAGAAGTTAGAGGCTGTTGGTGACAATCGTTTGAGAATATTGTGTAAGAGGATGCTGATTGGGCCGAATCTGGTAGAGGGTGGAGATGAATGGCTTGGCCAGATCTGCACTCTACCACTTCATTGATATATACCGTGTGTTTATGACATTAGGCGCTCTCAATGGTAATAGATCATTCTCAAGTATAGAATGGTAACTAGAGGAGGTCAACCGCCTCATTTGCTACTATTATTTCAATTTGGCCTCATTAAGTCGGTACTGCAAGCATAAAGGAGCTTGCCTTACCTGTGCACCAGGCCGATATAGACATTGCTTATACCTATGAATTATTCACTATATAAATAAATAGAACAAAAGAAATATTAATCTAACAATATAATTATTTAAATATATGACAGCGATTTACAAACCCATGTTATTGAGTTATTTTGTGCCTAATTATACGCTAAGCGTTTTGTAATCAAATTCTGTGCCCTATTTCACAAGTAAGCAAAATTTCTTAAACCTTTTTCGAAATTTGGAGACAAAATGAATAGTGCAATTTCTAAAGAGTGCTTACGATTTTTTCTGTCCTGATAAGTTTTCTATGCTGAAAAATTTCCAGTATTGTGGGAGCTCGCATTATGCATGGATGTAGCAACAGCTGACCCTCCATAATTACCTCTCTGGGACTTGCCAAAACTATTTCTATTCTAAATTGTTACCTGCAAATTATTTTGACATCTCCTTAATTTCGTTGGCATAATCGGGTTTTAAGAGGCAAGACACTACACGAATTTATCCAATATTTTAGTTTAGTACAAAGGAGACCGTCATTAACAAATTCTAACAGATAAAAATTTAGTTTCTGAATCTAATTTTGGTTGAGCTTCTTGCAATTGTCTATCTCTTCAAGAAATGTTCTATAAAAACCTCGATATTGCCTTCCTAACACTCGTGAAACTCAAAACACTATCTTTCAATGGAAATATCTGCTCATAGATTTCCACAAATAATGCACAAAGTCTGGTGAAGGGTAGTTCAGTCTATATTAAGCGAAAACTGCCCGGAGGCCATCAGTGCACTGAAAAAGGCTCCTGGCGCTAATAATCTCAAATATTGATTGCATTTAATTAGTTTATAATACTGATAAAAGAAGGCACCACGGTAGCCGAGTGGGTTAAGAGGCGATACCTGCAAAGCTAATATGCACTGTGGTACTGGGTTCGATTCCCAGTCTTGGCCTTGGATTTTATTTAATGGTTAATTGAGAAATAGTAAAGTAAGTTTGCTATTCGCCTCCATCCGCAACACCTAGTAAATGGTAGTTGGACGTTAAGCCCCGCCTGAAAAAATAGGCGATTACTTTACTTTACTAATAAAAGATTAGCTTTGTGGTTAGTGTAGAGGATTCCAACACGGAATCGAATCCAGCTGCCTGCCTTTATATTTCCTCTTCCTAGAAACGTCTCAAACTCATTGACCGTTAATGGAAGGTGTTCTCCACATCCAGTGCAACCCAAACGAGCTTTCGTGAGCGCCCTTAAGTTTAGCATTGGTTACAAAATGTAAGTGTAAAATATAAATTGAATCATGTGAGTGAGATGATAACGAAGAGTTTGCCCATGGGTACGTTAAACACAAGCAGCTGTGTCCCATCAAAACCAGTAAAATTTACTAATTTGCTTCTTTAAGATTAAAAATAGCGAATACCGCAGCTGATCATACCATCGAAATCTTACGACTAGCTGTGATATTGATTTCTGTGATTCTGCCAATATGACTTCCAGACAATTCCAGTCCTTTCACAGCAACTATCTCTGAGGTGCCTTTGTTATTCTGGCTGTGAGCACTTGTTAGTAAATGGGCGGTTACCAGTTTGAAAGCCACAGTTAACTACTAAGTTAGAAAAATTTCAATGGTAAAGTATGTGTTTCTGACGTCTTACAAGACACCAAAGTTTGGTACTAGGCCGTTAAGCTGCAGTAAGTTCTGGGTGTTAAAGCTGCAGTGTAATTGGCACTGCAGAGAGTGTAGTGCGAAATTACACTTTTGCTCAAATAGCTCATTTTTGCTCAATCAGTGCGAGAAGTGATATTGTTCAATTTCAATCACTTTTTCTTAGTGCCTTTTTGCGGGCTCGGCATTACCATCGGACCAGAGACATTGACTTATATCACTCAGTCACATGTATTCTAAACACTAACTCCATTTGCTTTCAGCTAAGTACCTGCTATCTCTCGTCCTAAACCTGTTTGCAACATTCCGGAGGAAATGCTACCCATCTAGGTACCCCCACGGAGATATTACTCCATATTCCTGCATTCATGACGCATTGTCGCGTTCGTCCATAAGGTTAGACCGATTTTAGTATATTCGTATTTATTATTTGTGGATTGAAATACACAAATGATGGTGGGAAAGATAATGTACCGAAAAGATGCCTGGAATTGTCTCGTAATTGAGAAGATATTGATCTTCTCCAGCATTCTTCATTAACCATGAAGTGTCGCTCTAAAAATAATTAAATAATAAAACTGCACAAATTTGGCTACAAAATAATTTAGTTGATAACGCATTTATAAATAAATAAAAACATGATATTAGGTGCTCTACTTAGTCATGTATTTTCATCAACATCCAACAGTAATTATGTTCAAGCAGGCATAACAAAGACGTAATGGTATGTAATTACTAAGGAGGCATTGATAGAGCATATCTCAGTGCCGACGTAGTGCGTGGATATAAGAGAGGGGAAGCCCAATTCCTAGTGATCTACAATACAATTACATGCAACGGAATGAGAGTTGGTATGAGATTCAAACTCATAACACTAACAAATATATATATACAGCTTTGAAATATATATATAATTTAAAGAGAAGGAGCGAATGTTGTAATTCTCTCTCCCTCCTCTGGTACACACACAGACACGTTGCACTAATGAAAGGTGATTTTCTCACCTATGTGTTATTATATAGCAGAGCTACGAGATGAATAATTTGCCACGTACAAGTTCAGACAGGTAGGTGGTAGATGATAATGCTCATGCGTGTAATATGTACACAGTGAAATACTGCCGCCAAATCTCCCAACAAGTTATAGTAGTCGCCACTAGACTTGGCGGTTCAAGGTCATACCATCCCTCTCAGCTGGTTCTGTTTCTTCCCTCTCTGGGGCTTTCAATTTGAAAGTATCTGTTTATTAGAATTGTTTAACTTTAATGCTATTTGTAACCGTTACTTAGTTAACTTCGTCTCAGATTGCATTTACAATAAATTTTTTTTTTTTATTTTGACCAAAGAAAAGTCACTTTTCTCACTGAACCAAAACAAATATACAATTAATAAATCTAATTTTATTTTTAATGTAAGATAAACACCACCCTCATTTAAATGAAAACATTTGCCAACACTGCCTTTATAATATTAATCTTGAGCAAATTCCACTAAGCACTGAAATTGGTAAATGGACATTACTTTACAAAGTAGCATTTATTTATCAGCAAAACGGCCTGGTATACCACGCCAAACTTTCACGAAATAAATTTGAAAAAGAAGAAGAAAAGTAAATGATAATGAATAAAATTACAATACTTTAATAAAATTATCACTCAAACTTTATTTGCTGTCTTTAACTGAACAGAAATAAGGTAACTTCTTTTTTTAAATATAGTTAGGTTTGGAAAAATTAACAATTGTTAGAAGAAAATAATTTAAATTTCTAATTTGGACACCAATGATGAGAAAGTAGGAAAGTGAATTAACTTTAACCATATGAAAGGAAATGCAATTTTCGATTACACCACAACTTGTCATTGCGCATGATAAGCGGAAACAGGAACAGAGCTACAACTACGTTTAGGGGAAGGGATGAAGCAATTTGACCTTGAACCGCCCATTCGAGTGGCGAAATTTCTTGTTGAGCTTGATATTTCTTAATGGCCAAGTCATTCATGCTTTTATCCTTAACTTTAATGTAAATGTGTCACGGAAACGCGTGGTAACATCAATGTTAAAGCCGTCGCGAATAATATTCAATGCATAAACGCGGTAGATAAAATATTTGCACTACAATTTACACAACAGAAATTACTAAAGTAACAAACTCGATAACAAAGGCACAATTCTGGTGCCTAATAAAGCTTACTGAAACTGCTTCACTGCAAGCACTAATAACACTCTAAACGTCGAATTAACTTCAATGTGTAAGTTTTCTCCAGTAATAATTGTCTGAGTGCAATTGTCAGAAGCTATGTACGTAGGATAAATATGGCAACAATCACGATCCGAGGACCCGCTCTAAATTCACACGAAGAAACCCTTCCAATTGGCTGAATTTGTGTAAAAGCTAGTTACTGAATCCCTCGAAGCATCGTTTAGAGAAATCAAATTTGAACTCCCTACGATTTGCCGTTTTTGTGTTAATCTGCTCGCATTTACACTCACACAAGTGCACAAGAGGGAGAGAGAGAGAGAGAGAGAGAGGCCAATTTGTAAGAAGCACTACATCGGACGCGCAGGAAGTCCAAATATTTTTGGCATTTTCTGAGTGAACTCAAAATAGAAAATCTACTTGATCGTAATGCTATCTATCTTAAAGTAGATGAAATGAACGCGAAAAAAATCTATTCACATGCTTTATAATTATACACTATCAAAAGGAGGGAAAATTTTCCTCAAAGAAGCACTTTGGAGGGAATCAGGATTTTCGCCTTGAAAACAAGGATGGCCCTGAAAAAACATTTTCCTACAAAATGTAATATCTGCTACGAAAAGGTTTCAACTTAAATTGAAACACATGCCGAAACACATTTTGAGAAAAAATGTAGAAAACTTTAAAAAGAAAATTGATAGTGTTTTTACCACTAACTTTTTAATTTTTTCCGTAATGTCCCATTTTTGGTTGACGGATTAACAATCAAATATTAAGTTTAAATTTCACATGAGTAATCATTTCAGAGTTGCCCAAAACAATTCACTAGAAATATTCTATTTTCATATTTACGGGCTCTCAATTTGGGCCCGTAAGAGAATAATTTTAAGTTGAAACGATACCGAAAGAGAAATTTCCCCACTAATTGTATGTCAAGAGAACTAACTGCATAAAATATTTGAATGAGAACGGACAGTATTGACCAAGAACTCGTTAATGAAGTGGATAATTAGACTGGTCAGACTAGTAACTACATCTAGTATAATCAATACCAGACAATAACCTGATATTAAGCAAATTTTATAATTATGTAAGTGACAGTTCCTGATATTTTTATTATGTAGCTACATAATTGGCAAGTGCATTAAAAAATTTATAAATTATTTTAATTTAACTGTATTTAGAATGTGCACCATGCAGAGAGAATTGCCTAGCAGTTCACCTTGGTTATGTAACAAACAATTTTTTTTTTTCTAACAAATAGAAGCGCGTATTTGTTACAAGAATTAATTTCAAGAGCAACAAACATGCTTTAACTGGTTGGATAGTATAATCACATCATTAATGTGATAAATTATTTGGTGCAAGGAACATATTTATTTCATTTATAAGTTGATAGGTCTTGAGTTAGCGAGTAGATCCTAGCAAACGTACCCTTTTCAGTGTTATACACACAAAAAAAAAACCTAAAGATTTGTTGTTTTATAACGATTGTGTTTAACTAGCAGCTCGTTAAGTTGGGTGAATGTTATATAATGCGATCGTGAGCAGACAGGAACAAAAAGCTAAGGCATTGCTTAAGTAACATCTAAAACTTTTAACACAATATTTCGTTCTGTTTTTTATTTTTATTTTTTTTCAAATTTTTCAAACGCAAAATGTCATCTGTCAACAAGTTGTAAAATAATAAATTATTGATTTTTATTGTAAATCCAAAGAAATACAAGTCGTGAAAAATAAATATGAACTGCCTTTCTAGCAACTTAGGGCTTAGATAAATATCAGATCTTCTAAGACATTCTTAAGAAATCATACTTTCTCCTAGATATTGGATTATGTTCATTTGTGTAAAAAGGACTTCGTGCTGTCTGCGTTGATGAGGAAATCAAAGCTATTTCTTTCGATATTGCTAAAGATATGGGAAGTATTATTTCCCTTAAAAAGCTTCTGCATACAGTAAAATATGCAGTGTAGGCAATGTTGAATGAGTGCACCCACATAGCCATTGACTGCGATTATTTATAATTAATTGCATATTAGAAAAGGCTAAATAGAAAAAAATATTTAAGCACTGATTAAGTTATTTAAAGGATAGATAAGGCCTTGGGAGCGCCGTGGTCAAATGGAAAGTACAAATCCTAGTAAGTTGGAAGGAGGCTTAATAGAGGACTTTTTGGACTAAATAACACACATCTCTAAAGAATTTACTTGCTTCAGAGACTGGACTTTCGACTTGGAGAAAAAGCAGACCAACGTCGGCTAAAACCTAAACTTGACAATCAGCCAATAATAATTTGAAATGTAACCACGCAAAGATTGTTGATGTCTGCAACCAATAAGGTTAAGCAAACTCCAGCTTAAGTGTAGTTCGAATGAACGGATAGCAAAGAGGAGACTGTATCAAAAACGAATCCTTCTTGGCTCCAAACCAAGTGCCCTCTCGAAGTAAGAAGCAATTCCTGAATAAAGAGGTTTAGAATGGCATTGTTAAGTACACCAGTCAACCTAATAAACTTTTTCTTGCAAGTAGAGGAACGTTTAGTTCCCACGGAGCGGTTATTCTGATAGACATCAGGTTTAAGCAGGATATATTCTCTCTCTCTCTCTGAGGGGCATTGGAAGGAATGGTGTTGTCTTCAGGGAATAGTTATCCTGAGTGCCAGGATGATAACCATGAGGGGCCCTTACTTTACACTTAGGAACTTCTTAATGGGGGGGGAGCCATCTTTGGAATATCTGGTGAGCACGTTAGGGGAGGTGCAGTGATTTCCAGAAAGTAGATATCCCTGACTTCCTTAACAAACGTCCCCTAAAAGAGAGGGACGTTTTTGGGGAGGAGTTGTTATAAGAACGTATGGAGAGCGTTGTGGGTGTAGCCTAAGTTGCACCAGGTTAACTACAACAAAGCGGGAGGGGGCACACAGATCGCGGGCAAAACCATTTCCGCATTTCCAAACATCTTTTGAGTTAAAACTCGGTTAAAGTAAATATATTTATAAAATTTAAATTCGTCCACGGAATATAATCTTATAAAGGAACATACAAAATTACTGGCCTAAGAAATTACAGTACTTCCATTAAAGCCAAAAGCTTTAAGTAATTAAAAAATGGTTTTAAGCTACACGTTTCTTTGGGAAAGAAAACATTAGCTTGGTGCTTTCAACATACCGCTTTGACGTTAGCATCGGATTTCTTGCTCTTAAATGCAGTTTATAACCATTACGTTTTAATATTAACTTGAAATATATTTATTAAAACGCTAGTTTTCTAAAAGAAATAATATTGTATTAAGAAATGCATGTAACTAAGCATATTATATTTATAGTAGGTACTGGCTGCATTGCTGCATGCACAAAATGGAGATATGAATGTGCTTACCTCTCACCTGGGGAATGCAGTGAATTCAGATAAACATACCTGCAACAAAAAGAATAAAGTTTTAGTAAAGGAATGTGAGAACACCTTAAAGGCAAATATGACAATGCTTAACACTTAAATTAGGAAAACCTAATTAATGTGAATAATAAAGATAAGTGTTGTTCGTTCTTTTTTGGTGACTGATTCATAGTTTCAATGGGATTGAAAAAATAACTGCCATTTCAGTCTAGAAAAATTTATTTTGCCGAGCTTTCGACCTAGGGACTAGGTCATCTTCAGGGCTAGTTTAGAAAGTAATACTATTACATTTCAGGGTTGGTGTGTCTTCTGTCTTGTCTGTTCAGACAGTCAATGAAAGCGCGGCAAAATAAATTTTTCTAGACTGAAATGGCAATTATTTTTTCAATCCCAATAAAGATAAGATTTGAAACCTTCCAGTTAATGTGCAGGTATTTACTCTCAGTTACCTAATTTGTGTTCACAGAATTATTTGATAAACATATATCTCAAATACATGAATTGAATAATGCAAAAAGTGAGCAGCATTTCTTTTAGTCAACTCCTTTTTTAGGTTTAAACCTCATTTAAACAGAAATTTAGGCCTTTTTGTGAGTTTACCTCTCAACGCGATGCGTGGGAAATTCAATGACAATTGAAATCTCAAAGTAATTCCACGAGACCCATCAGTGTAATTCTGCAGGAAGTATGATTGAAGTTGTATCATGTTTCTGAACTTGCTTTTGTCAATCCCTCCCGCAAGACAGTTCGTAGCTTGGAGAAAATAAAAATAAGAACAAGATGTTTAATTGGAGAACAATATTTTTCAGAAAAATTAAGCACATCAAACTGGTAACAAAATACCCCTCCAAAAAAATTCTTGTGACTTGCATAAAACTAGATGACTAGACAAAACTAACAAATTAACCAAGCCTTCCAATAGTAGTCGCATCCCTGTCAGCCCAATCCAAACTGCATCCGGTGAATCACTCACGCTCCCTGTTATGTAACCAATCGTGCATTCCATAATGTCCTAAATAACTCTTTCGATCCAAATCTCCATCCTTTCTGTTCATGCCAATCTTTTTACCTATCTTTATTATAAGATACCACCCTTCCTAAATATATAAGGCGTCGCTTGAAACGTAAGTGTATTCTCGAGATCATTTAGAGCGATTTTAATTGTTGAAAAGCAAGGAGTAGAGGCTGGGACTTCAATATGTGTCCCAAAATGTGTGCTCACTTTGTGCTGTAGCAAATCAATAAAATGAGAGAGGGAGAAAAACAAGAAGAAACAAATTATTTTTTTGAAACAAAAATTCCATCAACTTGTTATTTTTGAGATATGTAAAGCATGCTTTCTTGAAGCATTCAAGACAAACTAGTTGAAGATATTTCACACTTCTGGTAGCAATTTTTGTACGGCCACTCAGATAAGTAACTAAAAACGTAATATATAGAATGAGTAGATGGCATGCCGCCAAATACTCTGCTTGATAGAACATGGTGTACCAGTGGGATGAACATGGTCCTGGAAGACCCGGAGATCTCACCTCAGAGCAGTGTTAGCAAACAACTATTCACACCTGTATTGCACTACAAGATCACCTGATACAAATTTACATGATGGCTTTTGGGGGAAGTGAAGTGCTGTCCATCATTCAGGACCAAGATTCACTTGAGTGTCGCAGTGAGTACCATAATTTTGCTTCTTGGAGTATCTAGTGTTTTAGTATAGTTAAAAGTTTTTGTTTTAAAGAAAAGTCTGCTAGGATATGTGGCAAACAGTTTTATTTAACGGTAGCAATAACAATAATTTTCATTACTTAGCAAGGTACCCCGAACCATGATTTCTTGGGTGAAAATTCTGCTTGATAACAGGTGGTCTAACCTAGCATTTCGACTCACAATGATTGTCATTAGTTTGAAACTGGTGACTAAAAAGTATGGCGAAGCGCTTAAGGCGCACATATCTAGAAACTTCGACTTGTTCAAGATCTACAAGATTAGAGAGGAAGATGAGAGGCAAACTGTTTAAGTTGTAGAAGTGGTACCATCTTGAACACAGATATTTGTCGTTTTATCAGTAGAATGTTGCACAGTCGCGCCTCCAGTCCTTATATGGACGCGTTGGAGTTCAAGTGAGCCGCTTTTCACTGGCTCCTCCGCAAACGGATATTCCTCTCCAACTGGATTTCTTATCGGTTATTAACAATCTCTTCGTATCTAGAAACCACTCTTAGCGTCGCTGACTCATTGAAGATAGTCATGGAAATAATTCAATATTTTTTCAAATAGAGACAAAATCATAACGCGAACAAATTGTTTTATTGTTAACATGGCTTTAGTGACTATTTATCGGGAATAACAAATACTTAATGAAACTGTTATTAAATTTACATGTCCTTTGTAACACCTCATTAAACGTTACGCAAAACGAGATATGTAATTGGTAAATCTTGTTAAACACTGAAATAACATTTGAGAGAGGTCTGACTACAAAGTACTCCCTTTCGTAGGAACCTTTTTAAAACCGTTTATCAATGAAATACGTTTCAGTTATTAGCGTACAACTGACTACTCTCTGCAAGCAAGTATTATTATGCTAATAATTTGAATTAAATAATTTCTATTTTAATAAAAATGAATGTGACATGCAGTTCTAAATCGTAACTTTTGCTAGTATCTACCGTCAATTTAGAACGGTATTTAAAAAATAGTAAAATTTAAAATGTATTTTTGTTATAAAGTTAGTACTTTAAACAAATGTTATTGTTTGTATACATTATTTTTTGTAGGTTTGGCTGAACCCGACAGCTCTAGTCCGTAAGTTCACATAGGTTTGAGAATAGTATTGTATAGTAATCGTTTGAGTTCAATGGGCAATTTAGAGCGTCGTCCAAGAAGTCTGTAAAGCAGTTTCGCACGTTTCGTCATTGCTTGTCTTTTAAGTCTAGTGTGTGGGTTCCACTTGAGTCGTTTGTCTATAAAGAGCCCAAGGTAGCGCACCAGATCCGTTACAAGGATGAGGATTGCTGTTGAAGAGGACAGGTGGACAGGAGCCCCACCGGAGAGTAAACGTGGCATGCTGGCATTTCTGTGGGTTCATTTTAATCTGCCACTCTTTGCCCAGGATTCTATTTTATGTAAGTGTGTCTGTAACTTGTATGAAGCTGATGTAGGATGTGTACTTGTAGCTAGGATGGCTGTGTCGTCTGCATATGTACAGAGTAGTGTAGAGGGTTGTACAGATATGTCTGATACTGTGTAGAAAACGGGGAATTTAAAAAAAAAAATAATAATTGGATTAAATTGAATTTCCATGTTAATAAGGCTTTACAGTTGTTAGAACGCTGGTAAAAATAATTATTTATGAAAATTTTAAAATAATAAAGGAAACTGAATAAAATAAACGTTAACATCCAAACAGTAATGAGGATTTAAAGAGGATTGTATATGTAAGTAGAATGTCACCGAAATTGCAAAAATGAAATTTGTTTCCTGAGAAACATGGCGAATAATTCTTAGAATTGAAGTGCTTGCATACAAAGGACCCTAGAAAAGGGAATGTAATGAAGCGCTAGTATCTTCTGAATAAGAAATGTTCTTAATTAAATGAAATTATGAATTAATTGTAGAGAGACAAGAGAAGTCATAGAGGCGAAATCAAAAGAATTAGGTATTTACATAAACATATTACAAGGCTAAATAGAGCACAGCATCATTTTCATCTTTCTGCAAGATCATATTATTGAATCAAACATTTCATTAACAGTTCGAACGCCTGGATTTCTATAAAATATCGAAGTTTAAGGTAAGCTGATTTGGTTGTGCTTAGAAGGGGAGAATGTCCTCAAAAACTTACTGAAAATAAATTTATGAAAGCCAACTTCTCAAAAAAATTACAACTTCAGTTATCAAAAAATTAATAAATAAAATTTACAATTAACACTTTTTCTAGATACTCTAAGGGCACAAATAGTGGCCAGCCCTTACTATTTGAATTATAATCTCTTTATATTATATTTCGTAAGAACAACTGTCCTATTGAACCCAGAACTCAACTACAAGTTCCCTCTAGTTATCCCTGCCATGCTCTTCTGCCCTAAAATTCCAGGAGCTGGGCGTTATCTGCCCACCGCAATCATGGTGCACCTCTTTGTCAAGAGAAACTTCAATATCCGTAAATGAATTTTCTAGGAAACCTCTCTTCCTCTTTCCTTCCTATCCAACAGAGACGACCTTTTCTTGTAACACTGTGGATATCTTGCTCGGTTACAGCTGGTACAGTTCTTCATTAAATGAATTTTCTTCTTGATCATCTCAGTCATTCACCCATCTTGGACCAAATAACTTTCTGAACACCTTTCTTTTCCATATTCCGAGCAAATCCTTAGACAAAACTTATGTCTCACTAGAGTATGTCACAAACTTGAATCATGGCGTCAAGAGATAGATTTCTAAAACCCATAACTCTTCGATAGTGCGAAGCCACCTGTTATCCCACGATTATGTTCTAGACACTTGGTTGTTTGCATGTTCAAGCATTAATTTATAGTCCACGATCCCTTCCTCTTCGTTCAAATTCCTCCATGGTTCTTTCCGTTGCAACTTTGACCATCCGGAAATCACCGGCAGTTACGAGATTGTGAGTTATTGAAATTCATACGATTAGAGTTTGTTTTAATTCTTCATATCAGTGGCAGGGTCAACTTGGTATGCCAGATCTAGTGGTGGCTACAGGATCTTTTTGCTTTAAACCTGACATCAAAGAGTTCCGAAAGTACATTTTGAACCTCACTCTTGCTAAAGCTATCTTGCTAACAGCCGGCCCTTTAAAAAGCCTCTATATAAACAACTTTCATCCTTAAATTTTGCTTTAATGTATGCAATAAAAATAACTCAAATCACAAATGATTTAAACAATTAATTTTTTTAAAACGGTTTTAATAATTGAAGCTACGGATAAGTTGAAAGTAACAACGTGAGAAGGGAAATCTAGTCACACATCAGCTCATTGATCGTAAGGATGATTGGTTGTGAAACAGTGTAACTAACTTGAATAATTGAGTTATTATCTGGGACTGTGCAGCTGTGTTGGCAACGCACTGACCAGTAAAGTGCCTTGATCCGTGGTCCAGCTAATTTGGACATTTTCTTAGTAAATAAGGTAGGCTTGTTATGTTCATTTGATCACATCCAAATGGGATCGATTCCGTTTATTCTAACTCAAATTTTAAAACATCATGTTTTATGCCAATCAAACATAAAATTATGAAACGATTGATCAAATTGGGACATTCTGAAAACCCCGTATAAGTACTTGTAAGTAACAATTACAGCATTCGACTTCAAGCATAAATGCAATAGAATTCATTACCAATTCTAAAATCTACCCTCTTCACACATATTATAGTTAGAGGACGTTAAGAGAACCTTCCTAACTAGAAAGCGCTCTTAATATTGGAGTTCAGTTCGATAAAATTCGTAGACAGCCATTGACAAAGCAGATGTACGAGGGTCGTTTGAAAAGTCCGTGCAAAAATAAAAACTACTTAATTTTTTGGGGTAAACCTTTTTTATTTTTCAACATAGACTCCTTTTAGGCTTATACACTTCGTCCAACGCTGCTCTAGTTTGTTGATCCCTTCCGAATAATAGGATTTGTCCAAGTCTGAAAAATAGCAATTCGTTTCTGCAATCACCTCCTCGTTTGAATAAAATCTTTCTCCCGCCAGCCATTTCTTCATATTGGGGAACAAATAGTAGTCCGAGGGAGCCAAGTCTGGAGAATAGGGGGGATGTGAAACGAGTTGGAACCCTATTTCCATTAATTTTGCGACCACAACTGCTGAGGTGTGAGCTGGTGCGTTATCGTGATGGAAGAGGATTTTTTTGTGGGCCAATCGTGGGCGTTTTTCTTGCAGCTCGGTTATCAAACGGTCCAATAACGATGAATAATATGCACTTGTAATAGTTTTACCCTTTTCCAGATAGTCGATGAGGATTATTCCTTGCGAATCCCAAAAGACAGTCGCCATAATCTTTCCGGCCGAAGGAATGGTCTTCGCCTTTTTTGGCGCAGATTCCCCCTTGTTAACCCATTGTTTAGATTGTTCTTTGGTCTCAGGAGTGTAGTGATGTATCCATGTTTCATCCACAGTGACGAAACGACGCTTAAAGTCCTGCGGATTCTTCTGGAACAGCTGCAAACCGTCCTTGCAACACTTTACACGATTTCGTTTTTGGTCAAGCGTGAGCAATCGCGGCACCCATCTTGCGGATAGCTTTGTCATGTCCAAATGTTGATGCAAAATATTATGTACCCGTTCATTCAAGATGACTACAGCACTAGCAATCTCACGCACCTTCACTCTTCTGTCATCCATCACCATATCATGGATTTTATCAATGATTTCTGGAGTAGTAACCTCAACAGGGCTTCCAGAACGTTCAGCGTCACTTGTGCCCATATGGCCACTCCGAAAATTTTGAAACCACTTATAAACTGTTCTAATCGAAGGTGCAGAGTCACCATAATGTTTATCAAGCTTCTCTTTAGTCTCCTGAGGCGTTTTGCCTTTCATAAAGTAGTGTTTAATCAACACACGAAATTCTTTTTCGTCCATTTTTTGAAAATCACTCGACTTCCTCGATTCAAACAAATGCCAAACACAAAGAAATAGACCGATCTGGCTGTAACTTGGTGTGTGTTCTTCCAAGAGATGCTACTAACTAAACATAACCTCGATACGCGCCAGTGGTGCTATCTCTCTGACTTTGCACGGACTTTTCAAACGACCCTCGTATGTGATGACCAAAACTATCTCACCCGAAAATCAACATAAATAACAATACTCCTGTTTTCTGAGATTTGACATTTTTTTTTTAATTGAAAAAATAAAATCTTGCCTGAAGTTAAAAGTTGCCACAAGGGAGAGCCTGTTTAGTGAATTAAATGAAAAATTATTGGCATGTTTTTATCTACCTACCAACATATCTGAGCTAATTTATTCTGAGGAGGATCGTAAAAGTGGATCTTATCGAATGTTTTAGAGTAGCAATTAAGTGTCAAATCCTCGATGGCTGTGGTATCAAAACATTAATTTGCTCGGTAAATATTTGGAGTCATTAAATTAAGGCTTTAAGTACGATAACTGAGAATATCTCCTCATTCATTTAAAATTCACTTTATTAGAAATACTACTTTCTTACAGTTTGGTATAAATTATACATAGGGTTCAGTCGGGGCTGGGTGTTATTGTAGTAGTTATAAAGTGTGGATGTGTGAGTAGGAGATAGTTTTCGAATCCCTCGTATAGCACTTATAATTTGTAAGAAAATATATTGATATAAAGTACGAGGGAAGAGTTTAGCTCAGTGGATAGGGAATACTGGAGATGCCAAGTTCGAATCCAGCTGCTAGCTGGTAAAATATGAGCTTCTGTCAACGTCCACGACATCTAATTGGACGTTAAGCCTGGCCTAAAACAAATTGGCGAGCGTTCCTTACATTAAAATAGACCAGGGATTGCGAACTGAGGGTCAGACGCTGACCCGCGCAAGCTTTTTCACTGACCCACAATTGCTAGGCAACCATTTGTTTGTTTACGCGGGTTGATTTAGATTTTCTAATTGTGTGGATAGTTTATATTCTATCTGTATATTTTTCGATCACGCATTGACACAAAAGCAATTTAAATGCTATCTATAACCTTTAGTTTGATCATTACAGTTCTAATACGCAAATGCTTTTGTAGTGTTTGAAATAAAGAAAAAGCGTTTACTAGATATCAAATAAAATGTATAATTTTACTCATATTTTGTTTGTTAAAAAAATCGACAACCCAATGCAAATAACGATATTTAGATTTTTCTTCAGATAAAACACACTTTTGTAAGGATTTGTTTAGTTATGTTTGTAAAAAGAGACTTCCATAGCACTTGTTTCGTCCCGTTTTACCCGTTAAGCCAACAGAATTTTAAAGCTGTTTAGTTTAGAAAATATTCAGTTTAAAATTTTTAAACTTAACTCTTGTGCAAATGGGTATTAGTGACCCAAGAGCTAGTACTAAAAAAAGAAATGAGTAAAATTTGACCCACGTCTCAAAAAAGTTCGCCATCCCTGATTTAGACGATACATTGTATAACAATAAATAAATAAAATTAAAATGGTGTGAACACTCAAATGACCTTTTCTTTCTGTAATTCTCTAAAATACGGAAAAGAAAGAAATTTTATTCACCAAACTTGAGGAAGTGGTTGCTAAAATTTAAGAAAAACTGAAATACTAACAAGTCTCAGAGATTAATCGTTAAAAGCGTAGAATTTGAGCATTCTTAACTTTTAAATTAGCTTTTTTCTGTAGTGTAATAGCAAGTTAGTAAATCAAGTCAAAGTAATTTAAAAGAAATTCTTTACCGCCATAAAATCTGAAAATTATACGTTTTAATCAATATAAAACGTCCAAGGCAAAGCCGCTCACAAAATGAAAGAACAAACATTATTAATTTAACTAGTAAGAGAATTACTCCTAAATAAATACTGATTAACATAATTAGAAAATTATATAAAATATTTTATTGTCACAAAGATAGCACGTTTCACATAAATTTGTCAACTAGCAAATCAGTGCTACTTTCTTAGGGAACAAAAAACTTGGATGAGAGGAAAAAATAATAAGAATAAATGACAATAAATTTGAAAAGAAAATTATGCAAACTTGAAATGTTTAGAACAGACCATAAAACCAGCAGAAAGAAAAAAGTTCCGAAATTATCCCACGGCTGGGAGTTCAGCCCGGACTACATGGTGCGGTGCATAGTAGTATATAATGAAATGGGGAACATTTCTAGAAGGTCGTATAAGTAAATTTTTAACGCGTACATTTAATTTTATTTAAATTTCGTTGAAACCATAAATCCTTGCAATGTATAATTAATTGACCATTTCTTTTGTCAACCACTTACAGGCGGACAAATTACTGAAAGTCAATTTTTTTTTTTTTTTTGTGACTACATTTACGCTACATTCCTTTAGCGCAATATAAATAATTAAATTTTTCTTAAATCTTATGAATTTGTGCGTCAAAAAACATTAAATACTATAAAATTTATAAAGTCAAGAGGCAATTTCAGCTTAAATGATTTTCAACTTTAGAATTTAACTTACTTATTTCTTACAAGCTGCTCAATTTTTTAAAACTAAGGGTATGTTAGCTGTCTCTTCGGTTCTCTCTATTTTAGCCAAAATGAAATGTGGCTCTTGGGAAGTTAAAAATTATTTATTTAACTCTCTAGTATCCAGTGTTCTCCTATATTCATCTGAACTATGGGGCTTCGAATATGCCGATATTGCCGAGAGAATACCTCTAAAAATTTTCAAAATTTTGCTAAAATTATCCAGGAATACCCCAGATGCATTTGTCAGGTTGTAGGTTGGCCACATTCACATAATTTCAAAAATTTTTAAACGTACAGTCTTTTTATGGCAGAAAATCTTAGCCATGCCCGAAAATAGATTGCCTCGTATTTGTTATGCCGCGTTGCTTGACAACATTGATAGCCCTAGCATCCCTTTTAACTGGACCGCTGATTTGCGAAAGCAATTTAAGATTATTGGCTCCGATGATGTCTGGGAAAAACAGTATATAACTGAGGGTAAACTGACGGATATCATGGCAAGGTTCAACAATAATCTAATTAGTAAGGATGTTGAATCCCTGTTAAACGCCAGGTTTAACTCTTTCCTTAGGAATATTAGCAGTTTTGGTTTAGGTGAACAATACATTCACTTTAAATGTGACATCGATATGATCAGAGTTGCCAGTCAACTAAGATTAATGTCTGAGAAGAAGCCTCAACTGTATATCCTTGGTAGGGTATATAAATTTAATACTGGTTCCCCCTGCCCATTATGTGGAAAAGATCAAGATGACTTAATTCATTTCTTAATTATCTGCCCGATAATGGATGTCTTAAGAGCCAAGTATTTGCATGCGCAACACATTAACTTTTCTACCAGTATTCAGCCTAAAATTATGTTGGAGAATCTCTTAAGTTTCGACTCAGTAAACAAAGTTAAATATATGTACTTTTTTATAATTAACTCAATAAAAATTAGAAATTTGTTCTCATTAATTTAATAAGTTTTTTCTTTATTGTATATTATTATTTGTAAACTGAATCTATTTTTGTTTTCTCTTTCTCTTTCTCTTTTCACGTATCTTCTGTATTTTATCCGAGTAAAGGCACGGGTCAACCCCTTGCTACAATGTATTATAAGCAAGTAACAATAAATAATACTTATTTCTTAATTTATATTTACTTTTTTATAAAGCACGTCCACATCTGAGGCTATTGGCGCCCGGAGCTTTTTGCAGAACACTGTCGGCCCTAGGTCAGTGTTATCTCGTTACAGATAACAGTGACCATCAACGGATAATAATGGGCTATGAGAAGCTCCTAGGAAGAAAAAAAAAAAATCTAAGGGCCAGAAGCTGCATTCGAACCCGGGATCTGCGCCCCAGAATTACTTTAAGAACGATTATCAAAAAAGTTATTCGTACAAATTAGACCTTCTATTTATAGGCAAGGGTTCTTTAATTTTATTTATTTATTCTCTACTATATATATACATATTATTATTTATTTATTTTTGATAACTTATAAAGAAGTAAACCTTTAAAAAAATACAATAAATTGTAAAAACGTTAATATTTAAAAACTATAATTATGATTTTGTTTTAAAGTTTACTATTAATTTTAAAAGATACTTAAATATGTCTAATGAATAAGTTATGTAAAACATAAGGATGTAAGTAAGTGATTATTTGCGGGATTTTGTTATAATTAATTCATTAGAAATCAAAAATCCATCAAACTTCCAAACTAAACAGCAAAATTTTTAAATATTTTATGTAATATTTTTGATAAAGGACTGTTCACTAGCCAGTTGTGTCCGGACATCACAAACTTTGGATGTTAGCAGATCTTTGTGACTGCCCAGAGTAGCCTGTTGTACGATAGGTGTCTGGAAGCTGGGATCATCTCATAATCACAATAGCAAGGACGAAGTTTTTTTTGAATTCATTGAAAGGGTTTTGCCGGTAATCTTTTCCTGGGTTTTCTTAATATGTATTCCAAGAAACTTGGATTGTAGAGCCATTGAGGACATGAGTTCAATGCTAACTACTGTAATCAAGATTTAACAAAGTGTAGAAGCCGTTTTTAAGCGGATCTCTCAGACCCACAATGCTAAGATTTATTGGGTTTGATTTCAGATCTAGCATTTGGATATTTGGGTTGAATTTCATACCGAATTCTCTTCTAATCGTCCTGTAACGCTTAAAAATTAAAGTAAAAAGTAAAGTAATGGCTATTTTTTCAGGCAGGCTTTACGTCCAACTACCAATTAGGTGTCGTGGACGGAGGCGAATAGCAAACATACTTTACTGTAAATTTCTTCTATTAACCATTAAATAAAATCCAAGGCGTAAAAACCGGGTATCGAACCCAGTACCACAATACAACTTAGCTATGAGGGCCTCACCTCTAACCGCTCGGCTATCATGGCGCCTGCTTAAAAATTATAAACGATACACGCACCATAAAAAATAAATAAACATTAGTTGGGTAAGAAAAATGCAATTTACTGTAATGTAGTCACAAAAATCCGTTTAATTGTTTCCAAACGCTTATTTGTTAAAGGGAATTGTTTTTTTTGGAAGATGGCTGGACAGCCAAACGTGGACTGGTTTGAAATCAGAGATTTCCAACCAAGTGATGATGGCTTGCTTATTGATAATGAGAAAGATGCCCTCCCAGTCCACCTAATGTTGGTGATTAGTAAAGCAGCTTCCACTTCTCCTCCTCTCCTCAAACTGTTTTAATTCCAACGAGATGATTATAGCGGTCAAGAGCCTTTTTTTTTAAAAAAAAAAAAATTTAAGCAGCTAGTTAAGTCGGACATTCTGTCAACAGCATGGTGCTTATTTATACTGATCAAAACTTCAAACACTAATTCTACAAAATGGTAGTAACAAATGGAAATTAGAAATAGCGGTTCTAATATCAAGAAGGCCTATCATTTTTTTGTGCAAAATGAATATTTAATTTTAATTCTCTTTAGTAAGAAAACTAAATAGGTCAGCTACAAAAAAACTAAAGGAGAAGGAGATTATTGTGGTGTTTTCATCGTGAATTATTGAATTATCTCAGTTCAAAATAAATATTATAAATGAAATAATTTGTTAAAATAATCTCCAATGCTGTTTGAACCGGAAACATATATATTTTTTATTGGTGCATCAACTGCGGTGGTCATTAACGCCTCCGACTGATTTTCTTTCTCATTCTAAGGCCACTCGAACTGTGATGATTCACGTTTTACCTATTTGGCCTCCATATACAGTGCTTTGCATTAGTAAATCAGGGTGGAGCCCCAGGTTATGGAAATTCTTTATCACATCCTGTTTTTCTTTACGACCCCGTCTGTAAGGGGGAGAATACGAGGGAGGGATGGATACTGTTTTGTGGAAACCATTTTTTTTATTTAACTACCTGTTTTATCGCTGATTTCATTGTAGCATGCATGTTGTTTGTATCCATCATCAGCATGTTTGCATCTATTAATCAGTACAGTGCAGAGAATTCAACTTCAACTATGATTTCGTCTCATTAAACACTTGCTGATTGTGTGAAGGAGGTTACATATTGTAGAGGAGAAGGTGGTAATATGGGACAGTCTTTTTTTACCTTGCATTTTTTGAACACTACTGAATTTAACATCTAGTCTGAAGTAAAATCATCGACATACATTATTTGTCTTTGTAAATTTGGAGTCCTGAGTGGATTACAGCAAGGAGTTTGGAGTTACACTGAAAAAGTCTGTCGTGGTGCCATATTGAGTTTTCAGAAAGTGTGGTCGTAATATGAGACACACGTAATAATTATATTTAATGTTCTCGTTTCTCCATGAATTGTAAAAATAATTCTTAAATATGCCACAAAACTATATTTTACACAATTATCGTACATTAAGGACGAAAGTTAGGGTGTAATCAGTTTTCTTAGAGAAATGTCAAGACATGAGACTGGTAGATAGACTGGACACAAAAATCACAAACAAATGACTCCTGATAACAGACAAATGAGCCGAACGATAACAAACAATGCACTCAATCCACATTATTGGAAATATGATGAAACTAAAACGTCAGAATCGTCTTCAGAATCTGTTTGTTTTGATAATAGGCGAAGCAATGTTGACTTTGGGACCCTGAAGTGAAGTGCAGCTTCTCGAATACCAAGTTTTTTTCCCCGGTACAGTTTTAATAGCATCAACCATGTCCTTTTCATCCAAATTTTTACGATTGCCTTTTGACGATGGTCCTAATTTTGTTCTAGGCATCATATCTTTTTAGGCCCTTTATAATAACCTGTAGGAAAAAAAATATATTTATAAGACACTATTTTCGTCCTCAGTGCCACTTTATACACTTGCTTGGCAGATCTGCAGCAGACAAAGCCTACCCAAAAGAGTAGTAAGGCACCAAAAACTATCAGATAGTTTTTCTACTGGTTCTACAGTGAAACTATTGGTTTCACAAAAACAGGGGTGTCCCAAATTACCGCCTTTTCCCCAATATATGTGTTTTTTAATATAATGTTAATGTACAGTAAAACATTTTTGTAAAAATTGTGAAATAAAATTAATGAAACCTATTCAAGGCTTCTGTATGTTTTCGCATGTGTAATGTTTTAGAGTTGTACAAAGAGGCGCGCGAATTCAAGTAGAAAAGACGAAATTACCCATTTAATTTGTACTGTGAAATAATTATTGTTAATTTAGCTATTAATGAACATGAGTTTCTAAGCACTTAAATAAACAACACGTAAATTAGTAATATCTGGTTTTTCTCTCCTTTATTTGAGCTACAATCAGCGCTAATAAGTAACAATGATATCACGGATCAGCTTGGGTAACCATAACTCCAAAAATGCTGAACTATCAGTCACTCACTTCACCAGTGAGGAGATCGAGAGGACACTGTCTTTTAAGACGACTGGCTGGGCTGTTAGGAAGAATTCTAAAGCAAGATTTTGAGCTAGAGGATTCGCGTATGATTGCAGGCTGAAGTGGAGTTCCATGTACCAGCTTTTGGCAACTTGGGTGATTAAAGAAATGTTAAGATCTGTACGTAAAATCCGGAGTAAAATATTAAAAGGAAAACTTAAAATATTACAGAGCATGTTCTATTCATACTGTAATTTACAACAGTGTTTTGTGAGGTTTGCTCAGCTGGGGTCTATGTGTTTGGTTCGGAATTATAAGAGAGCGAATCCGAGTTAAAGATGATTTGGCCGTTCAGTGATGATTTTTATGAATGGCTTCCTGTTTGTATACTTCTAAGGAAAGGAAGACGTATGGAAATCTTAGAAAGAAATGTATAAAACCCTTCGCTTGTGGCAGAAATGGAGTGCAGTTTTGAAATTAAATAAAATAAATAAATATCTGTGAGCTACCGGTGGGGGGGGGGCTAACTCCTCTCACGTCACATCCAGTCCTCTGGTTCACTGTTGCAGGCTTGCAGTTGTAAATTTCAATAAAGTAGTTAAAAAAGAAAATAGCAATAATAATAATTAAAAAATAAAACGACCCCCATCTTAGAATCAATGGTATTTAAAGATTCCAGAATTATAAAATTTCAAAATCAATTTGGAAGAAATACTTAAAACTTTCTTAGAAGATTATAAAAATTTAAATGACGTGTTACGATCGAGACTAGACGATAGGATAGAAATCTCCCGATTTAAAACGAAGAAATAAAGTTATTACTGATACAGTATTATTTGAGAATATGTTTAATATTTAGTTTAAGTGAAGATATTATTTTTTACCATCTGCTGCATTTACAATCTGCTTCTGTTCGTATTAAATTACCAAGAAGTAGTTGCAAGTTACAGGTGAGAGGCTATGGCTGGTTGACAAATAACAGATCCAGTCTGCGATAGCAGAGTTTGAGACGAGTGATATATGGGTTTTGATACACTTCATCTAGATAGAATCCCTAACATAACCAAGGGACCTCCACAATCCCATATCTATCTGTTTAGTCAGCTCTCTCTTTCTATCTCTCTCCTCTTCTCTCACTCCTCTCTAACACACACATACACAGACAAGAGAAATACACACCTTCTTGTTATTTCCTTCTATCTCCTTCTTTTGGAATGATCTATTTGTAAATGGTTGGGTAACTTGGCCCCCAATGTCATTCACCTTGGGCAATTTAAATTTTATTTATATTTTTTAAAATTATATTAGTTAAATTATAGGTTTTAATGTTACACATTGATTACGCAGGAAAATTGAAGTAATGGAAATCGTTTAGCCAATTTACTTCCAATTTAGTTCCACATTTGATTATTATTAGGCCGATGGCAGGCCAGGCAGTACAATAAATCAGCAATATTACTTTAAAGGAAAGCTGAACAACACTTTTCTTTTTCAGAACTGACAATAATTGAATTTCACTAGAAAAATATTTCAGCTAAAAGTTACAGTTCACTACATTGACACAATTAGGTCGTCCAGGTTTCAAGAAAAACCTAGAAACCTTTTCGGAGACAATCTTACAATAGAAACTGATAAATAATTAATAAATTGCCCACATTCGCTCACAAACGTTGTTTGTGATTTCACTAATATTCCTTACCATAAGAACATTTGACAATTTAATCTTTGAAGTGTTAAAGAATCATTTTAAGATTTGTTTTATCCTTCCAGACAAAAATTCTCCGTAGAATCGCTAATGCTCCTTACTTTGTTTCCAATCATACCTTGCACCGAGATTTCCTTGTTCCCTATGTTTCTGAAGCTGTAAGATCCCGTTACTTTAAATTCCACACATCAATCACCTCACATCCCAATCCTCTAGTAGCTCAATTTACCACTCTACCAGGAAATCCTCCCAGGCGGTTGAAGCGCAGGTGGCCACGCGATCTTCTAAATGAAGTAAGAGCCAATGTACAGTAGTGGACTGTACCACTTTGGGAGTTTCACCAATGGGTATGTATTCATGTATCCATGTATTCATGTATGTATCTATTCCACTATCATGTTGTATCAGCTTCACTTGATGCAGAATTATTCTGCAGTTGTGAAAATAAATAAATTAAAAAAAAAAAAAAAAAAAAGATTTGTTTGATGAAATTGTTAACATCTTAAATGTCTTAGAAAAAGATGAATGATGTGAAATAAATGATGAACAATTGCATTCACTCGTAATCAGGGATATTCCATATTTTCAGTCAAAATTATAAAACTAAAGACTACAACTAAATAAATTAAAACTAAGATTGACCCAACTTTTTTGTTTTTATTTTAAGGCGCATCAACAGCTCATTGGCGCCCGGAGCTTTTTAAAGTACACTACCTCTGAATAGTGTTCTCTCGTTACATTAATGTACGCCACCTGACTGGAGCTGAAAGAAGCTCCTAAAAAAAAATTAAAAAAAAAAACAACAATCCTAGAACCACCACTTTCTAAAACTATAAAGGGAGTGGCGAAATCCTTGCAGATCTACCATTCACCCCTTAAGGGGGCATCCATAAATGACGTAACGCCACTATGGAGGGGGAGGGGTAGAAAAATTGTGACACTTTGTGACAAGAGGGGGTTAGGGGGATAGAATCAGCGTTATGTCACGCTTTTTTAAATCACTTTTTCATTTCCTTTTTTTTGAATAGCGCGCGTTTTGTGTACCATATGATTTTCGTTTTCATCGACTGGGTTATCGATATGTCGGTATTTACAAGAGCGCTACTCAAAGACTGTTGTTTTGCATCGGTTTTTATGGCTGCCCGTAGTGAATTCGTTGAACTAAAATTATCGCGATTGATTCTACCGTTTGTTGACAATAAGATCGGAAATTTATATTATAAAATGTCAGAAAATCTTAATCAACGTTTTTACAAAGCTGTAAGAGTAGCATATCCTTCAATACAAGGAAAAATTTTTAATGAGAATGTATAGGGGGGAAAAACCAAGATGTAACATAATTTTTATGGGGGGAGGAAAATAATTGTGACTCAGTGTGACAAAGGGTGTCATTTATGGACGTCCCCTAAGTGGAATAAAGTTCATAAAAGTGGGCATCAGTAAAATGTTGACTGTGTATGCGAGTTGTGATGATGAACTGCAGAGATTGTCTGTGGGTTTGCTTTCACTGAGGAGAGAAGATAGTGCGAGTGATTTACGCTAGAGTTTTGTTATTTGAGACTTAAAAAGCGTGGGTATTAGCCAGGAAGTAAGAATAATCTGATAACGTTGTTAGCAATTTTATATAAATTGAGGTAATATTAAACTACCATGGAGCTGTCAATGAGCGACCATAAGAACGGGATGTACATTAAAAAAAAAAAATATCCATCTTTAATTTTCTAAAAATTAACGGAAATTAAACTGGCAAGCCAATCAAATTTAAGCAATCTTTAAGAAAGACAAAAGGTGAATATAAATTTTAAATTCTAATTACTCGCTTTACATTTTATTAATAAGTGTTATAAAAAAAAAAGGTACGACATTTGCATACTAATCGGCTATTAATCACCAGCGCCCAATATTTAGAGAAATTATTTATAATATTATAATGAATAAATTTACACTTGAAAATAGTTAGATAAACTCAATTAGAAGGGAAGCCACAGAACTAAAATAATCATTTACCTGTAGGTTAACAATGTTGCAGATATTTCAAGGTTAATCAAATGCTTCAAGAATGTATACTACTGTGAACACTCACTGGACTTTTCTCCTTCAACAATCTAACTTATACATTTTCCCTTGAAATTTTGAATTTTATTGATACATTGATTAATCAATAATAGTAAACACCGATGTACGAATCTAGTGAAGAAAAATAATCTTCAATCTTAAACAATGAATGGTGCGAATTCTTACACGACTTTGTTTAGTTGAAGTTACCATGATCTGAATAAAGCATTTTCCCAAATTACTAATGGTGAAAGATATTTGCTATCTAATCTAATAACATTATTTAGTTTTTAAAACCGTACTTCAAACTAAAATGTCAATTTAGAAGGAACCTAATTCCCACCCAATCCGCGGAAATGCCCATGAAAATTTTCCTCGAATAATGATTGAAATAAAAATTACAGGAAAGTTGCAGGAATCTAGGAATTATACAAAATGAAGTTTAGGAAATATTTTCGGAAAATCTCGGTAAATTTAGAAATCCAATCTCTAAATAAGGAATATCCTCCAAACTCCGAATTTTCTGATTTATTAATATTATAATGATAAAATTCACTTTTGATATATATTATTCTAGAAACAGTACCGAATATTATAGTTAAATTGACTTTAAAAAGAATCCTGACAAAATAACTCTCTTTCAGAACTCTCTTTTAGAAAATTGTGGGCACATAGTTTTTTAAAAAAATCTCAAAAATGTGGAAAAAAAATGCACAATTTCAAGTACAGCTCACAATGATTTCTACTTTTTTGAGATATTTTGTGACCCCCCCCCCCCCCCCCCACACACACACACATACTAACAGTCCATTTTGTAAAAACCACATCATCTTTCTCAAGAGATCTCAAAGTTGAAATTTAAGATGAAAATTCAATTTTTAGAATTTCAACTGGTCGCAATAATTTCTTGCCTAGGCTCAACAAGTATCAATAATCTGTATATTTTTCTTGTTCAGTTTACAAAGAAGATAATTATTATATTTTAGAACTTCTATTGGCAAAGCTATTCACTTTGGTTTAACATTTCCTTGCAATAATGCTGAAAGAGAAATTAGGAATGGCAGATCATGATACAATGTTCCTTTAAAAAAAAAAGTGCTGCTTAGAGAAATTAAACCGAAAAATTCATTCTCTAATCGAGATTAGCCTAAATGTGACTGTTGGGTACTGTAGTTCCGGATATATTTTTAAAGAAAGTCGATTCCGTAAGAAATTTCGTTTTATCCACCTAATTATTTCTGCTCATGAATCAGTAACTATTGAACTTCGAAAATTTAAGAGTTTTTATTTATTTTTATGTTAGACCAACTCAAAATCAAATTTACCTTATTTTTCAAGGAAAAGAAAAGGTTTTCAAAGAAACCATTAACATTACAACCTAAGGCTGGAAACATAGTGGAGCGGCGGGCAAAGCGGCGATGATAGCTACTTCAGATCAAAGAGAGCGACGAGCAGCGAGCAAAGATTCGCATGCACATAGTGACGAGCTTAGTCGCGTTCTCCTTTTGACAAAACAAGATGGAGGAACTATTTTTATATGAAAATTCTTCGTTGAAACTTTGGTATTTGCAGCAGCTTAGTAGTAAGAGCTGCAGTGTACATGACATAAATAAGTTTAGAAATGAACTTGGTGAATTTCATCACTTGTACCAACAACTTCGGGAGCATCCTGGCAAGTTTCATGCGTATTTTCGAATGTCTATATCAACATTTGATTACATATTAGCCCAGTGTAACCCCATTAATCAAAATCAAATTTTATTGTTTTTGAGTAATACAGCTCATAACATGAGTTAGGCACAATATAGAAAAATTAACTATTTAGGTTATTTACTGAATACAAATCTGTGTAACCCCATTAATCCTAGCAGTTACTTTAAGATAAGAAAATCAAAATAAATAAAATAGAAATATATGCAGATAAAAAGAAATTAGTCAATTAAAAAAACACAATAATTTTATTAAATCACTACACCATGATTTGTCGTAAATTAATGTTGTTCATCTGAAAAACTGGAGTAGTACGACGCTACAGAAGAAGGATTGGAGAATTCGTCCTGATCAGAAGTAGTAGGACGTGAAAATGTAATTTAATTTTGCCTAGTATTTAGATGAAAGTTAGCATTAAGAGATTGAGAACCAAATTAAATGTAGCAAAAATTACCTGAATTCTCCATTAACTACTAATTGTTAATTAATTTAAACTATTAATTATTAAAAACTATTGTAGCTTCACAAATACTATGGCCCCACAGAGGTTTCTTTAAACAAACAACCAATAATGTATCAATATCCATAACCTTTGAAAAATAACCTTTACAAATTGAGCGCGATGAGAGCGAAGAAATCAAACATGTCATAACGCTTCGCTCTACTCTCTATAGATAGCGGTGCTCTATCTTCGCTTTGCTCGCCACTATGCGCGGTCCCATATGTTTACTTGTGTTTGATTTCGCCGCTTTGCTCTTCGCTATCATCGCCGCTTTGCTCGCCGCTCCACTATGTTTCCAGCCTAAGTTAAAACTGCAAACAGCTCCAATTTATTTATTAATAAACAAAAAATTTAATTAGAATTAAGTTGCAAAACAATTTAGCAGGTTCGTCGTGGAGTTTTAACAAAAAGGATTTAATGGATACAAGAAGGGGAATTAATGTTTTATTTATTAAAAAGAAACAAACAGAGAGTGTAGTTAGTTGATGATGTAGTTAATTAGTTGGGAACAAAGGGGATAGGGTGATGATGATGATGACATATACCCTCTGGGGGAAATATACTTTTTAATAAAAGAAAAGTACCCTAACTAAAAGCAGTGTATTAATAAGAGCGTTGGAAAGAAGAGGCCTCTGGGAGATTGTGAAGTGGAGTGCCTCGCGCTGGCCACATTCTCTTCGGCTAATTAAAGGAGACACAAAAGTTAATTACAACAGTTTTAATCTAATCAAGAGAAAAAGGAAGGAGCATCTCGAGATAATGGTTTCCAATGTGAAACTGAAATTAAAAAAAGAAACTCTTACAGGGCTTTTCCAAAATCATCACTATGCAACTTAGTGTTCTTGATCTTCCTTAATTCTCACTCCGGTGGCACAATTTCCTTCAAATACGGGCTAGAGATTTAATTCCTACCTTGATTCTTGATAACTTGGGAAGTGAGTCTGAGGGAAGACTCTTATCACCGCTCTAATTTCAAAGCAAAAGTTGTATGAGAATATTTGAGCTGGAATGTTCATCGACATAAATAACAGGCTATTCCCTAAAACCTTCCTTTTTTTTGGCCTCTCGTGCCTAGTCTGAGAGTCCCTTTTTTGGGCTCAACAAAACGTTTATCTCCGGATAAAACAAAGAAGATTTTGAAACTAATACTCCAACTAACATTAGAGAAGGAACAATAACGGAAAGACCCTATGGTGGTTTTCACCACTGCGGACTTAGCTAAACAGATCAGGCGTAATATTTTCATCAAGTTAAAAGAGCTAAAGCGCCTATGCCGTAACGGTACGCTGACAAACTAAACTAAACCTACAGGTCACTCATCTTCCAGTCCCTCCCAACCTCACTTGATTACGTCTCTCGTCAGACAGATGCTCCTCTTTGTAAAACATATTATCTCCGCATTTTATTTCTCTCCATACTGAACAGCAGTGTGCAGCAAAATTTATAAATTCTTAATCTTATTTCTGCAACATTAATGTACAAAAATGGGTAAACAGATAGTAAGTCAACTAATACTTGTGACTAAAACATCAATAATTAGCCAGTCTTAATCAAGATGTGACTAATTTTGTCGTAAGAATTAAGAACTATTCATGACTTAGTTTGTTAAAAAAATGCTTCACTGATGATCTGTGTTATAAACTTAATGGATTTAATGATTGTAATTATATTTGACGGCTATCGCAACAACCAAAAATTCCTTTTTTTATATAATAAAAAGTTGAAGGCCTTAAAATATCGAAACTTTCACGACTCAACGCAAACGCTAATTGGTTTATTTTCCTCAAAATGGGAACTTTTTAAACATGCGCTGCTCATAAAAGTAGGTCTGTTTTTACTTCGGTGCTAACAGCAGGGATATTTTTTAATTCCATAAAACTGAATTAGTAGATACCATTTTGTTGCATTTACTGGTTTTAATATAGATAAAACGATTTCTTTCTACCAATTCCTTCAGGTAGACTTTCTAAATTGTTTTGCCGCAAAGCGGAAATGCGTGAGAATGTAAATAGACGAGAATAAATTGAGGATTACTTGGGGTGGCACTGCATTGAGTTGTAAGCTGCAAAAATATGGAATAGATAATTTATCTAAGATACAGGGCGGCCATGGTTCCCGCAAAAAAAATGCATGACCTCATTCTGCTATGAAGTTTTCGGTTAGAACTTAAATGGAAAGGAAGTGCACATTGGTTAGCGTACTGGATTCCCACGCGAAGACCCAGGGTACGAGTCCAACTACTTTTTTTTACAATTTTTTTTTCCTAGAACCTCACTGTCCGCTGTTAAATAGTGTTTTCTACAACGACAGTGCACTGAAAATTACGGGTGCCATATTCACTTCACAGATGTTAATGCGCCTTAAAAATGAGTATCTATAAGGCTGCTGTAAGTACATAGAAATTTACGAATATCAGAGAAAGAAAACCAAACACATGTGGTTAAATTACAATTTTATATATATTCAGGGTGACCAGAGTTATATGCTCCACCCACTTTTTTTTTTAACGGCGGGAAATTTCTAAAAAATAAAAAACACGTATTTAATCATTTTTAGTCTAGTTTATTTTCTGTGATTGACCCATTTTTTTAAACCCCTGTATCTCGAGATACAGCATCCAATTTTTGTTTTTCAAATGGAACGTTATATTTTTTGTTGCATATTTTTGTGGTATTTGAGCTCCTAAAAACAACAAAAAAAGATTTTTGAAATCGGTTAGGTTTTTCAAAAGTTATGGGTATTTAAAATATGAAAAACAAATTTCAATTTACTGTCAAAATTACGGCACTTTTTGAAGTGCTCCTTATACACTCAGTTCTTAAGAGCAAGGCAGTAAAAGCTTCACCTTATTAAATTCCTCTTAGATTCCTTATAGATCCCCGATAACGCCTGAAGATATGAAATCAGTTCTCTACTGATGCCGAAGATTATATTTGTTCAGGAAAATTGGGGATAGGAAAAAATATAGCACAATTCAAACAAACAAAAATGATTTATAATTTACAACAAAAAGTAAACCGAGGGTAAACAGAATTCCTAATATAGGTGAATTCAAAAACTGTTTGAGCCATGTAAATCGTTTTACATTCTGCTATTGAATTAACAAAGTTTTCTAAAGTACGTAAGATTTTTTTTATAGATTCCAAAGAGGAAATTATATGCTCATAGGTTAGGAAAACCGACAAAACTTTTTTTCCATTTTCTCGGCCCCTTACTCAAATGATTTAATCTTCTTTGTTTTAAATTATTAAGCAAAATTTCAGTTTAAATTGATCTATATCCATTAATTGGTACATCTTCTTCTTTGAAAACTACCAAACAAAAGTCAAAACGCTATTTATTTGTCGTTATTATTTTTTTAAAGTAGGTCAAAAAATATAAAATCAATTTGTCTAGAGCAGTGGTTTCTAATCTTTTTTCTCCAAGTACCCCTAAAGACATTTCACTCGAACCTCCCAGCCCCAGAAATTTAAATTTTGTGCTCTGCTCACATCAAAACAAGTATAATAACAATCCAAGATGTGAAATACACTCATAAAACGAAAATAAATGAGATGTTTTCTATCAAACTCTTAATCATTAGAAATAAAAATATGAAAAATATTTGAATAATAATAATATCCTATTATTTACCAGGACTTTACTCGCACCCCAGGTTGGGAACCCCAGGCCTAGAGGAATGTTCCAAATATGTAATAGTAACATGGCTTAGCGAATTATAATTCTAGTAACACCAAATGAAGTGTAAAACATTGTTTACTTTTGTTCACATAAAGAAAATAATTTTCTTAAATTCACAAATTCGGTAAATGAATTTTGAAAAGAGCCACCTTCCAGCAATCCAGTGGCGGAGGCTATAAATAGAAGATCAACTTTAGCTTTTTGAAATTGTTTGTGTTCTTGTAGCACATACAAAGGGACAATATGACCAAGCTTCGGATATGCAACATTTTGCACACAACGCACAGACCTAAACTAAAACTCAAATTTTTAAAAGACAAGAACATAATTGCTAATTTCGGTCATCTTTTATTATTTTCTCCTAACAATCCCCATCATTAAATAGTCTTATAAAATCTCTCAAATACAAACTTTTACAATAATTAGGTTACCAAGTTAAAAGCAAATCATTGGGACTTCCATCAGAAAATCTTAAACAAGTGAAGTTAGGCGCTACTTCCGGTTATAGTTCGAGTTCTAAAACTCGAAACTTTTCTTACAGATCGAACCCTCCTAGTTTGTGGGAAACAAAACCCAATATTACACTCAAATGGTTCTTTAGAAGGAAGCCCCCCCCTCTCACCAAGAATTGCCATTAATCTATTTTTTCTAGGAAATTGTTAAAATTTATTTTAGGGAAGGGATTAGCTATGAGGTTAGCATACTGGACTCCCACGCGGAGGTCCCGGGTTCGAATCCAGCAGCTGACCCTTAGATTTTCTCTTCCTAGGAGCTTCTTACAGCTCACTGTCCGGTGATGGACAGTGTTGTCTGTAACGAGAGAACACTGTCCGGAGGCCGGCAGTGCACTGGAAAAAGCTCCGGACGCTAATGACCTCAGCTGTTGATGCGCCAAAAAAAAAAAAAAAAAAAAAAAAAAATATTTTTAGACCACCATTAGTACACAATGGGTACATATTTTTATTTAAAAATCGATAAAACTAATTTCGAGAAAAATACTCTCAAAAATTCAAAATTCTACCAAGTCTGGTCGAGGATTTTGACTGCTACCTTTCAGTCAGGCCTCCCCAGTGGAGCCCAAACTAAATATAAAGTTACAGCTTCCCGCAATTTTTAAGATATTTAGTATATATAAATACGCCCAAATACATAAACTATTTTCTCGAAATCACTTTTTTGGGACTCAGGGGACCTCAAATAGGGTCTTTCAGGCGATAACTCGAAATCAATAATTTAATTTGATTAAAGTAATTATAGCTTTTATGCACTAATAGTCAATATTCTATAACAGAAATCGGTTGAAATAGTTTTCCATTTAATTGCGAAAAATTCCAAGAAACTTTGCGAACCTTCAGGAAATTCATTCTTTGTTCGCGCCTTTTTCAAGTAAAAAAAGAGGTAAAGTGGATTATAAGGAGAAGTATTCGCAAAAACTTATTAATTTCAAACTTCAAATCATTTTAAATTTAAAACTTGAAACATAATATAGTCAGAACAAAGAAGAAATAAGAAAAAAATTACTTACAGTTTGAAATTAATCCTCTCGTAAAAAATTTAGTAAGTGAGGATGAAGGACTTAAATTTATAAGGAAATTATCTTCTTAGGTTGCACTGGGAAGTTATAGTGTTTCTTTTTATCCTCAGAATTAAGATATTAAAGAAGAACGAGAGAGATAGAGAGAAGAACGAATTAATATCTTCAAAAACCTGTGAAGAGAAGGTTCAAACAAATTTCCATGAAATCGATTTGTTAAATAGAAATAAACTATCAGCTCATCAATAATATAGAAAGACGAAGAGGAGAGAAATGTTCTGTAATACTTGTGTGTTGAATTCTAAATCGTTTCAATCCGGATTAAAAGGGTCGGAGTGAGACTTGAAGTAAAACGTAGCCAGTAACAAAAGGTATGGTAATAGGATTCCGTTGAGAGCCGCAAAGCGAGGCAATTAGAGTGAAATTGTGGTGAATAGACTTTCATACAGGAGGCGGGGAAGAATGCGCAAGGAGGAATGGGAGTTTTATACCTGAAGGTCCCATTGTCGATACGGCATTAAAGTCTCTCAGGGAGGCCGCTCACAGAACTTGTATTATACGGTGCAAGCCAGTCTGTGATGCACATTGAATGCCATCTATTTCTGTACGAATTAAATTGACGTTTTTTGTTTTTGTTTTCAATATCTTCTTTTAATTACAGAAGCCGCCCCTAAATTCCCAAGTGCTTTACATTCTTCTTGGTTACACATCTACCTTTGACTAAACCATAAAAAAATAAAAATAAAACAAAAAAGAAAAAAGTAAGAATGAACACTTGAGAAATTCCTCCACGAATTTAGAGATAGATGGAAATAGCATGAGAACGTATTACATCCGCGTTGTAAAGGCAAGTTTGACTGGTTAGTAAATTTGACCGAAGTGAATAATGAGGGAAGACTTGAACATATTGTGCATAGTAGCTGCGAGGGTGTTAGAAAGAAGAATGAGCGGATCGGCAGGGGCTACGTGTACCTCTCTCCACATGGTGGGAGAAAGAAGCCTAAGTGGTGGAGTGGTGGTTGACCTTGCAGCAGGCGCGGCCCCTGTCGGCCCCAAGTGGAACCAGAGGACCCCAACCCGTAGTTATTGGGAGTGGGGAGAGCGGGCACAAGGCCAGGGTTCACATGAACACTTCAGTAATAGTTTAGACGCGCGCTGAGTAAGTAACGCTTGTCACAGAAACTCGTATTCATGTTCCTCTGGGATTATGTGCCTGTGAAATTGTTTTGATGAGTGAATTGGATAGTGATGGTGCTGGTGCCGAAGTTTTCCTGCTTCTTGCGGTCGCAGTTATGGCCGGTCGTATAATGTTTTCGGCGGTGTTTCAGTGCTAATCAATTCGCCCTACTTCTTCCTCCATCCTTAACGACTACTGCTGGCTGTTAAATCAAAAGAATGCGTTCCAGTTCGCTAGTATTTCCAGTACTGCTGGGTGCAGTATTTGGTGTACTAACTGCCTCTTTAAGCAAAGCGCTTCGTTACCAAGCGCCGGACGAATGCAAATGGATGGCAGTCACCAGTGCTGGTGAAGAAGAAGTTTCTAGTGCCACTGAACCTGATCAAGAAGTAGCCTTAATTTGTCACCTACGTACAATTAATTCTGAATTAGAAAATACAAATTTCAGCGTGATCCAATCTCAATACACTGTAAGACTGAGGATAATTTGTGCAGATATGTTATACTTTCATAGTGCATTAACACCGGGCAGTCTGCAGACGTTAACCGATCTACGAGACCTTTCAATTGAATATTGTAAAGTGGCCAATTTGACAGCAGGAGCATTTCGTGGTTTACGACAACTTAGAAATTTAACGTTACGCACCCATAACGTGGACTGGTCACCAGTGTCTCTTGAAATATTTAACGGTGTTTTCACTGAAGAATTAGGTTTATTAGAAAGACTGGACTTGAGTATAAACAATATGTGGAGGCTTCCGGAAGGGGTGTTTTGTCCGTTACACAGTTTACAGTTCCTTAATCTAACCAGAAACAGGTTGAGAGACATAACTAGTTTAAGATACGGTAGTTCAACAAATGAAAGATGTGGCGTAAACTTAAGAACGTTGGATCTCTCAAATAACAGTATTGATTCTTTAGCAGCCGGTGTACTTTCTAAATTGTCACGTTTACAAGAACTGCATTTAGAGAGCAACGTTATTTCTTTCATGGCTGATCACGCTTTAGATGGATTGACTTCGATAACATATTTAAATTTAGCCGATAATAAGCTAGTCAACCTGCCCCCTGAAATTTTCTCCGATACAAGAGAATTAAAAGAATTACATTTACAAAATAATTCTATAAACGTTTTAGCGCCAGGACTTTTTAATGGATTAAGCAATCTATTAGTGTTGGATTTATCTGAAAATGAATTGACTGATGAGTGGATTAACGGCGCTACATTTGCTGGACTGCTACGCCTTGTTATTCTCAGCATATCTGGTAACAACATTGTCAGATTAGAAGCTTCAGTGTTCAGAGATTTGTACAGCCTTCAAATATTACGCTTAGAAGATAACGCAATAGAAACCATTTCCGATAATACATTCACTTCCTTAAATAATTTACACACACTTTCATTATCGAATAATAAATTAACGAGAATTGACAGTAACACGTTAAGCGGATTATACGGACTGAGCGTGTTATCGCTGGATAGCAATAAATTACATTATATTGACCCCGAAGCTTTAAGGAATTCATCAAATCTGCAAGAATTACATCTCAACAGTAACAAGCTATATGACATTCCAGCGGTGTTATCTGATGTGCCACATTTGAAGACATTAGACCTTGGGGATAACCTAATTACGGAAATATTGAACACCTCTTTTACAAACATGAGTGAACTCGTTGGATTGAGGCTGATAGAGAACAATCTTACAAACATCACTAAAGGAGTCTTTGATCGTATGAAAGCTTTAAGAATTTTAAATCTTTCTAGCAATAAGTTGCAAAAAGTTGAGGCTGGCACTTTTGATGAGAATAAAAATCTGTTAGCTATACGTTTAGATGGAAATTATTTAACAGAAATTAACGGACTATTTGGTAAATTGCCAAATTTAGTGTGGTTAAATATATCAGAGAATCTATTACAGTGGTTTGATTATGCTCAAATACCAACGGGCTTACAATGGTTAGACATTCACAGCAATCAAATTACAGAGTTAGGCAACTACTTTGAAATAGAGAGCCAACTACACCTTACTACCTTTGATGCAAGTAAGAACAAGCTAACCGAAATCACTGGAAGCGCCATTCCAGACAGCGTGGAAATTCTCAACCTTTCAAATAACCTCATTACAAAAGTACAATCCTATACATTCTTCAAGAAGCCTAATTTAACAAGAGTGGAACTTGTTGGCAATCATATAAAAATTTTAACCCAGAATTCATTAAGAATTTCTACAATACCAAGTGGGAAACAATTGCCGGAGTTTTATATCGGTGGCAATCCATTTCAATGCGACTGTACAATGCAGTGGCTACAGCAGTACCCTGGTGAACAGCAGGAACGAAATAAGCCTCGCCTAATGGATCTCGACTCAGTTGTATGTAAACTACTCTACAACAGAGTGAGTACATTCGTTTTATTAAAAGAAGCCTCTCCAGACCAGTTCTTATGTCAGTACGAGTCGAATTGTTTCCCATTTTGCCATTGTTGCGATTTTGACGCATGCGACTGCGAGATGACCTGTCCCACTAATTGTACTTGTTACCATGATCTATCTTGGACAGCTAATGTTGTTGACTGTTCCATTTCCGGTTATGTAAACAATTTACCGGATAGAATCCCAATGGATTCGACGCAATTATATTTGGACGGCAACGACATACGGGTCGTTGGTAGCCACAGTTTCATTGGTCGTAAAAAATTACAAGTATTATTTTTAAATTCATCAAATGTTGAAATTATACATAATAGAACTTTTAATGGATTAAAAGATTTGGAATTGTTAAGATTAGATGACAATAAATTAGAAGAGTTACATGGATTTGAATTCGAAGGCTTAGAAAGGCTGAGAGAGTTGTATTTACAAAATAACCGCATTTCTTCAATACACAACGCTACATTCGTCGGATTGATGGAGTTGCGTGTGTTAAAATTGGATCACAATAGGTTGGTCAAGTACTCTGTCTGGCAGCTGTCATCTCAGCTGTCGCAACTAACATTGGGCATTAACCCTTGGTCTTGTGATTGTGACTATACCGAACGGTTTAAAGAATACTTAGTTTATAGTGGCAATGCCGTTCTAGATGTGATGTCCATTCGCTGTTACAATGGTAGTGAATATGATGCAGGTTATTCTATTCTTAAGGACAACATCACTTGTGTCCAAGAGAGTGTTAGTAACTTTATTGAGCCGCCAATTAATGGTAATTACACTTCCACCACAATAATTCAGAGACAAGAGCTCCAAGATTACATCCCACTACTAGTGGCTACACTTGCTATATTCTTCACCATCATTGTATTCAGCTGTTTGCTGTTCATGTACAGACAAGAGATGCGAGTGTGGTTTCATTCGAAATTTGGTGTTAGATTATTTTATCGTGCAACCGAAATTGAAATGGACGATAGAGATAAATTGTTTGATGCGTTTGTTAGCTATAGTGCAAAAGATGAAGCATTTGTTGCCGAAGAATTGGCACCAATGTTAGAAAATGGTGATCCATCTTATAAATTGTGTTTACATTATCGTGAATTTCCTGTAGGCGGTTTTTTAGCCGACACGATCGTCCAAGCGGTTGAATCATCGCGCAGGACGATCATGGTATTATCAGAAAATTTTATAAAATCTGAATGGTGTAGGTTTGAATTTAAATCGGCCCATCATCAAGTGCTAAGAGATAGGAGAAGACGTTTGATTGTTATTGTATTAGGTGAAGTGCCTCAAAAAGACTTGGATCCGGATATAAGATTATATTTAAAGACTAATACTTATTTGCAATGGGGTGATAAATTATTTTGGGAAAAATTAAAATTTGCCTTGCCTGATGTGCCGAACAATCAAAGGCCAAAAAGTAATCATTTACAAGCTAGGCATAATCATTCCGTCCATCACCATCATGTACATCGCAATCATAATAACGCAAGGTCTGTTGCCATCCATATTTAAGCATAATCTTTTTGTTTATATAATTTTACTGTGATAATTTTCCCTCTTTATTTTTTTAATATTTAGGGCGTTACTTTTCTTTACTGGAGTACTTAATGTAAATATTTTGTAATTATATAATTAAATGTAAATGTTGTACAGATGAAAAGAAAAATCTTCAAATTGTAAATAGAAAGACTTTAAATTATTTAGCCACATATGAAGTCAAGTCATTAAATTTTTGTAAACATTTTTTTCCACTTAAATTACTTTTATTATATTTATTTGCCAAGCGTCGTCTGTGTTTGTTGTAATAAAAAAATAAAAGACGTCACTTTTGTAATAATTTAAAAGAATTTTCTTAATTTTACAAGTTATTGTAAAAAAAAAAAAAATAATAATTAATAAAAAAAATGAAAATGTAAATAACATGTATATTTAAAAAATGGTTCTATTGTATATTTGAATCACCATTTAAACGACTGAAAAATTATTAAAAAACCTATAGATTGAGTGTGATATGTAATTTAAGTCAAAAGAAAAAAAAAAAGAAAACATTTTGTAATTTTATAAAAATTGTTCAGTTTGACTCGCTAGTAAGGGATATTGTTATCGATATATAATAAATCCCATTTTTTTTTCCTAAATTTTGACTATTATTTAATCAAAACTAACCTTAAATTCATAAACAAATATTACAACGAAATACGGCTGGTTACACAAACTCCACTATCACTATTTTACTTCTCGCCCAATGTATAATATTTTTCCCAATAACAGAAGTATACTTGTCAATCAAAAAAATGCATTAACATGTGAGGAAATTGGTTTTGTAAACAGAAATAGTTAAAAAAAAAAAAATGCAAAGTTATTATGTAACATAAAGCAGTGCAATCTGGAAGTGTTGCATTATATCGTGGTCGGTTACAATCGTATAGATCCGCCGTTACTGATTTTAGATGCACTTCTTTGTATCAGAGCGAGTAGTACCTTATAGTTTTGTCCCTTCTGTTTTATTTTATTTAATTTTTTGGTTAAATTATTTATTTGCCTTGTTATTAATATTTCCCTTTTACAGTGAAATTTATATTAAAACCAAATGTCCAATGGAAAACGTTTAAAGAAATTGTTTTATTGTAATTCAGAAACCGAAATCAATCTTAACCATAAATAAAGAATTAAACATTTTAGTCGAATGAATTTTATTCTTAAATAACGGCTCTAAAAGGATCAATATCTTGTTATTTTTCAGCCTGCTATAAGTTTGTTTCAGGGATACAACACTACTTGTTCAGCAGATCAATTAATAAACGGATATTTTAAATCAAAAGTGTTTAAAAGCTGTAATAAATACTTTTTAACAGTTAAAATACTTACAAAATTCTAACTTAGAATGAAGTAACTTAAAAGTATGTCAAAATATTAGTAATTACTGGATCTAGACTTTGCCGTAAGTTTTAAATTTTTTATTTATAAGACTTTTAAATTTATTTATTAGAAAAAATTATTTTTGATTAAAATTGGGTCCAAATAAGACTAACAGCCTCACACCGCTAAGGCAATAGAAGAGGCATACGGTTAGGATGATAAAAACTAACACTAATAAAGTTGGCTCCAATCAAAGGAAGACCTGATAGGTATCGGCTGATTTAGGTATCTGCAAGAAGATTTAACTTGAAAATTTGGCATTTCCGTAATGGAAGAGAAATGCGGCAGCTTGTTGCATCGGATTTAAATTAATTATTTATTTTTATTAATTTATTTTCAAAATAAATCTTGAGACATTTTAATGGATGATGAACAAATTGGGTATCAGATTATTTTTCAAATTAAAGCGAATCGGCTGTTATTGAACAATAATATTTTAAGTAAGGAAGGTGTAATGATTTATTTGTGATATATGAGATATTACAGTTTAAAAAAGGAGAATGATCACGACTGAGAAGAATAGAGAATAAAAATAAAGAAAGCCCGTATAGTGGTGGGCAGTAACTTCATGATAAGCTACAGGGTTTTAATCGGCATTATAAAATACGAATGTAGTTAGTGGCAAGCCTTCAAGTTATAGTAAAAGAGAATAAGATAGATGGATAGAGAGTGGAGACGGAGAGTGTAGGATGGGATGGAATAAGCTGGAGAAGGCAGCAGACTCCATGCACAACCCTATTATTTGGAGCTGTCCAAATTACCGCCAAGGCACGGCCACTTCAATTAAAACTTCAACCGGTCTAAAAAGATGATAACGACAACAAATGTAAGAGGAGAGGGAATGGAGGAGGCACTAAATAGGAGAGTAAAAGAAACACACACAGCTACATAGATATTTAAAGGCTCTGAATGTAATACTATTTTTATAATATAGTTGGCGTTGAAACTGGTGTAATTATGCGTGCGATTGGAACTGGAGTAAGAAGAGCATTAGAGCGACTATGTAATTGGCCCATTCCCTCTTAAAATAATAATAATAATAATATAAGCTTAAACTCAATTTTATTAGAATTGAATAATAAATTTTGAGGTTGTTTTAGTAAAAGTTTTGTTTAATAGATTTTTATGGTTATATTTTTATCACTAATTATTCTCAAAAAGAAACTAGCCTTGAAGTATGACTTGGTGAAGTATGTGATGACATAACTACTGGCAAAGATTACCTGCAAATCTTCTTATCACTCTTTTTCTTCAATCTCTTGAAGCTATCAGGTACTTGAAAACATAGAAATGGGTGAAATACTACATTACTAGGCTTGGTTGCTCGTACCACTTTCAAAGCACTACGTTGTTTATAAAAATAATTATTCAGTGAATTTTTACTTAATAATGTGCATTGCTATAGCCTTTAAAATAGGAACTTTGCAATTTTATTCCAAACTTCTAGGTCGCTTTGTGGTGCTAACTTCTACAGCAGCTTGGCTAAGATCTTCTTCCACATCATTCAACCATCTTAGCCAAATAAAACCTCGTCTTCTTGTGCTTACAGCTTTTTCTTTCATGGTCTTCTTTAATTAGCCACTCTTTCTGACAACCGCAAGACGTGTCCAAGCTTAAGATGGTTTTCTCCTTCCCTTCTTCATATTGGCGTCTTTCATCAGGCTGGCTCTTCGAAAACTTCTCGAAACAGTAATCGCTCTTCTCCTTAACAAAATTCGAACAATCGGCTTATACTCCTTGGACAATATCCTAGGTCTCACTTGAATCTATGTGACTCTAGGTGTGACTACAACATTTATAAAATAAATAGTTTTTCTTTGCGTGGACATATTTTTCAACAGCAAAACCTTCAGAGTTGCGTTGAAATGCTTCCTTAAAAATTTGGTTATTTTATTTCATGCTCCCCTGTCCATGGACATTTGTCTATGAAATTTTTAAATATCGTGTACTCAAGTAGCAACAGTAAGTTGTAATCCAAAAGGAATCTCACTATACTACTTAACACTTTTTATATTAAACAGATAAGTTCGTGAAATTTGTAAGAAAAATGTCCACTTAATACGTCAAACAAGTTTTTCTCATATATATTGTTTTTTTGTTTTTAAACGCGTAATTCCGCAAATATTATCACCAAATCCATAAATTTATTTTTCTCACTTTTGATTATTATTCAACATCAACAATTTATTAATAAAATACAAAATTTGTCTACTTTGGATAATCCTTTCTCGCAAATAAAACCAGGGACTAACAGCCTTATACTAAATTTGTACAATATAATATATTATATTAAGACATTAATTATAATCCAAGGGAAGACTGGAAATACCCAGTACCGCTTCTCTAATCGCCCGACTACCGTGGCTGTCGTCAAATTTAGAGAAGTATCACTGTTCTGCGTCAAACATTATTTTTCTGCCAACTTCAATAAACGTTGTACAGTAATTTAATAATAACTGAGTAATTGGTAGGTCAGAGCTACAGAAGTTGGATGTAACATGTCTAGGGCGCTAGACCAAATCCTCTGCAGTCTAGCAGGTCCATTGCCACCAGCTTCGAATGTTGCACTCCTTATCAGAGATGCAATCAGATCTCCATCGTCTAGAGGCGAGGAGTGTAATGTGCCCATCTTCTCCAAGAGGGATAAATATACGATTTTCCTTCTTTTATTTCAAACCAACTTCTTGGCTACAGAAATTCCTTAAATCTTGCTCCAATGTTCTTCCAGCTCGTTTTGGTTAGTTCTGCTCGATTCTTAATGATGACTTCTCCATATTGGTCGTTTACTTCTACAATAAGTCAATTGTTGACCTTATATTTCGTACATATTGCATATACCTCAAAGTCGAGTTTCTAATCTATCTGTTTTTGTTGTACACATTATTTTCTTTGAGAAACCTCATCTCCATCGCCTAGATAGGTTCTGTAAGCGTTTATCTTTGTGCGCTTAAAAATTTCTCACCGATTGAAAACAAAAATTAAAAATAAAGCCGTTGTTTAGCCTGTCTTTAGGTTTTTGCATCCACATAATTTTAAAAATTGTGCATTTAAACTATATCTACTATTGTGGGCCGTTCTGAAATGCGAATGGAGGCTACTCATGTGTTCTGTCTCATCTTGTGGATCCTGGAAGAAGAGGCTAATCCTGTTATATACAGACATGTCTCAACTGGCTTAATGTATTGTCCTCCACTGTACTATGTGGCTTCAGAATGTTCTCTTTTGTGCTTGATTTAGCCACTTAACAGTAAACGAGTACTGTCAAATAATTTGAAGCAAATAACTAATTCATAAAATAATTTTTTTTTTTTTAAATAAATGATTAATCAACAGTTGAGATCATCGCAAAAATGAAGAAGTTAATGCTTTTTCTTTTAATTAAAACTGAGTTATTTTGGGTGTCACACCTGAAGGGAGATTATTTATTATTTTTAAAAAACAAATTGAACTATTTTTCCAAAATTTAATTGTACAATCAATCCCTATCTTAAATCTTACTTATTTGTTCGGTTTGGAAGTTTGGCAGTAGCGAATCTATCTCTACACTTAGTTTGGGAGACTATAAAAATGTAACAGATCACAACTCAAACGTAAACTGAGATCCAACAATGATGGAAAACACAATTACGACTCTGGATTAACAAAATCAAGACCATGATCGGAACCGATTCTGGGTGAATTTACTTTTGAACATATAAATAATCCAAACGCCATGTAATTAATAATTAAAAGAAAATCTTATTAGTTGATGACAAAATTGTATTTCTTGTTCAGTACAGAGGAGCCAATGCAATAAATTGACCTTCACTTTACCAATAATTTTACGAAAATTATTATTATTTTGCAAATATTTAAGATCCACCCTTTCTACATAGTTATCTTAAGAAATTATTTTATTAATATATATTACAGGCCTAATGGCTGCCATGTGTCAATCGTAGGGATTACAACTGGGGATTTAATTTATTAATATTAATGTAATTTGTTTGTTTTTAACGTCTAAGTATCTTGAATTTTAACTTGAATTTCAATCCAGTCTAGCCAAGGAACTAGTCAACGGACCAGCGCGGAACATTTCGCGGACAGCCCACAGTATGACGTTGCCGTTACCAAACAATCATCATAAACCTCCTTCAATAGTGAGAGAGAAATTAGTTTTATGTCCATCCATAAAGACTCTAGTTACGGATTTTTAAGGAGAAAAGCAGACAACTAGCGATTTTGGACTTTATAAAAAGATGTTCACGCTTTTACATAAAACATTTTCGTGACCTGCAAAGCTAATATGCATTGTGGTACTGGGTTCGATTGCCGGTCTTAGGCCTTGGATTTTATTTAATGGTTAATGTAAGAAATTTACAGTAAAGTATGTTTGCTAATCGCCTCCGTCCATGACACCTAATTGGTAGTTGGACGAAAAGCGCGCCTGAAAAAATAGGCAATTACTTACAAAACATTTTCTTCGCATTTAGTTAGGGAAACCTGGGGCTCTCTGACCTCTTACCCCCAAGCTATTTATATTAAGTACACTGATTGCTGGATCTGAAATATTTTATTTCTGATCAGTTAGTTCTTAGGTCTAGTTCTAAACACCAAGTTAAAATCAAAAACTATAAAAATACTATTAACCCAATGAAATTACTAAAAGATAGGCAGAATTACAAACCCCTATTATGCGAAAGTGTTTTTATTTAACATTTTGAAAGCAATTTGCTCTAAAGTGATATGTTTCTCCCACTTTACGAACACAAATACACCCTAAATAAAGGTCAGAAAGAAAGAAGGAAAATCTAACGGTTAAATAGATGTGAAATTGGAAGCCTAGCCTGCTGGCTACCTGGTATATGAATGCACAAACCAAACACCTTTTTAACAGCAATATTCAAAAAGTATCGGTTAAACCTCCAGCCAGTTAAGGTTACAATCCTTATAACCATGAAGAAAACATTCTCTCCAATCGTTCTTTTTTTTTATTTTATCTCTCTTCAAAGTGTTCGCTGGGCAGATAACCACGCCTACAAATTATACACACTTTCAGTTTGAAGTTTTGAATCTCATTACTACATAAGTATTCAATCAACAAGTGCTTGCACCATAATTTCTAAATAGAAAAGAATTTTAATAAGGCGAGCCACAGAATTAAGAATAAAAAAAAAATTACTAAACATTTTGAACTCTAGGATAATTATTTATTTTTTACAAACCCGAAACTTATTTAATAATAATTTAAAATACAAAATGGAAGCAGAATTTTAGAATTAACGAGCCATGCAATTTAGATTAACAAGCACTTTCAAACTTTAAATATTAATGTTCCTTTAAAGAGCTACCAAAATATAGCTCCGTCTGGATTTCTTAAAATCCATCTACCAGATTTCCAGCTTAACTTGAATTTTTTTTTTATTTTATTATTTAAATCAGAAATGATTTTCCTTGTTTACTTAACTATGAATACAGCATATTTCCTGTAAGCTTAAATACTTGTCACTTTGAGTTGAACAAATTTTACAAGAAACTCAATTTCTTGACGGTAGTTTTTTAATTGAAATTAGTTTGTCATTAAGCACCTGAAAAGGTGGTTTTTGTGAGCTAGTTCTTTACAATACCTTTTTTAAGGTTTATTGATAGAAAGTGGTTTTGATGAGCTAGGAATGTCTTTAAATCGTTTGCTAAAGGAAGACTTTGTGGTAAAAGTATCAGTTTCAATTTTCGGTACAAGGATAGATGGAATTCTGTGAGATTGATATCTCTTAAATTCTCATTACCAGGTACAGAGTGGAAGTTGCTTTTGTAAGCTAGGTGTCCCTTTAGATTATCGTCAGAACGGCCACAGAGGAAGAGGCCTTTATGAGCTAATTAATAAATAATTAGCTCACCATAATTAAAATCATAATGATTACAGTAATTATGCCTATTTTCTCTAACCAATTTATTTGGCTTTACTACAACGTGGATTGGTTGGAGTCAGTACCGAGTTGGCTCTAGCTCTCGTACATTACTTTAAATTTCTTATTGACTTATCAAATAAAATTCAAGGGTAAGACAGGTACCACGATCTTACTTTGCCAAACAATTCACGGCTCTAAGTGCTATTGTAACGAGTAGCCCGCTGTATTGTGTTTCAAGATGAGATTTAAGAAGATTATCATTAATTATAACAGAAAAGTCCCAAAAATAACATTCACTTTCTCTCTCGCACAGCAAAAACAAAAACAAAGAATATTTCAGTGGACCGCCATTATTCATTAGATCATTCATTATAGACGACAAACTCCCCCATAGTCTGCGAACAGAGTTTGTCCATTTAATTTCAGTCCGTCCGTTGAATTCACATTATGCCACAACATGGAAAGCTACTTAGAAACAAATTATAAAAAAAGGCATAAGATAAGATATCCAATAGATATCAAGAACAACTGGCCTGAACAATAAAGAAACAAAGGAGCCGAGAAACTAAATAATTAGCTCTTCATTATATATATTCAACAATTAACTCGAAGACGGATTTAGAAGACGGATCGAGTAATATATAACAACAATGGGAAGGGATTAGCTATGCGGTTAGCTTATTGAATTCCCACGCGGAAGTCCTGGGTTCGAATCTAGCTGCTGGTCCTTAGAATTTCTCTTCCTAGGAGCTTCTTACAGCTCACTGTCCGGTGATGTAAAGTGTTGTCAGTAACGAGAGAACATGTACGGAGGCCCGTACTGCACTGAAAAAAGCTCCAGGCGCCAATAAACTTAGATGTTGACACGCCTTAAATCATTTAAAAAAAATAATTAGTAAATGCGATATATTTTATCGCTAATTTAAGAATATCGACTACTCTCAATTTTAAATCTTCTGTGTGTAAATTACTTCATGACGGATATAAGGGACATCAAAATCCCTTGTATTTAACCTATTCGGAGACAAAAACTATTCTTAAATAAAGATAAGAATGCATCTTTTGTAAGAACATGTTAAATGATTTTTATGGTGACAAAAGAATTCAGACTTAAATTAATATTTTTAATACTTTCCTTAAAAGACAATGTAGCAAAGTATTTCTAAATCCGTCTTCAAAGAATTGTTTATTAAAAGAACCAAGTCTTTAGCGACCGATTAAATCTATTCCCAAAATTTTATTCGAGTGAAAATATAAATAAAATTGAAGGAATGCTGAATAGGAAGGAACACAATCATAGCCGTACCCCAAAATTATATCGTAACATTTTTGGTTTGTTTTCGGAGACCCTTGTTTTTGGACCCTTTTGCTTCATTTTTTTGGCCTCAATCAATTTTTGGAAAATAACAGGAACCATCTAAAAGTGAAAATATTAGGAAATCGTCATGTTAAATTCAAATAGTTAATGCATTCACTGGCCGCGCAAAAATCAATGTAATAAATACTGGCAATACAAATTCAGATGAAATAATATTAAATATTAGATATATACTGTATTAAAAGGGCGGTTCCACCAAAAAGGGGAAGGAACGCAGGCAATCCAAAATGCCCATTGTTCCTCTAAAAATATTAGATATTAGCTTAATGTATAGTCAATGCAGTTCATTGTTGCAAGCTCATTGTTTCAGTTCATTGTAGCAATTCATTGTTTTCATTTTCAATTTTATTTAAAACAATTAAAAACCACCATCTACATATTCAATTACCATTTATTTCATAAATTATTGGAAATTCTTAAGTTTCTGTGGAGACAATATGATTTTTTGTTTTTCTTTAAAGAGTCATAAATACGAGCAGTGTGTGAATTTATGTATGGTAGTGTCCTGGTTGCACATTTATAAATAGAGCCGTTACTTCAAGCAGAAAAAAAAGAGTAACAAACATTTACTAATTTTAAAAATATTTCCTTTAATACCAGTCATTCGGTAATTATTTTTGATAGCATGTTTTTATGTAGTTAGACATATATTTTTGATGGAAATGATCGTGAATTTCTCCGCTAAAGTTGTTAGATATTCGATGAAGTATATCTAATACGGAATGTCTAGCTGAATGAGTTGTGAGTTTCCTAATTTACTGATGAACTTACGAGGGTCGTTTGAAAAGTCCGTGCAAAAATAAAAACTACTTAATTTTTTGGGGTAAACCTTTTTTATTTTTCAACATAATGGCCCATATGGCCACTCCGAAAATTTTAAAACCACTTATAAACTGTTCTAATCGAAGGTGCAGAGTCACCATAATGTTTATCATGCTTCTCTTTAGTCTCCTGAGGCGTTTTGCCTTTCATAAAGTAGTGTTTAATCAACACACGAAATTCTTTTTCGTCCATTTTTTGAAAACCACTCGACTTCCTCGATTCAAACAAATGCCAAACACAAAGAAATAGACCGATCTGGCTGAAACTTGGTGTGTGTTCTTCCAAGAGATGCTACTAACTAAACATAACCTCGATACGCGCCAGTGGTGCTATCTCTCTGACTTTGCACGGACTTTTCAAACGACCCTCGTAGATGCGGTGATGCTCTTTGATTTATTCTTTTTTGAGAGCTTCTTGTAGTCAAATGTACGGTGTTAGCTTGGAATACCTGTGAAGAGAGAGCACTATACGAATGCCAAAGCAATGCAATTACGGACTTCTGAGCAACGATAAGCTAAGAAGTTTCTAAAATCAGAGCTCTCGGCAGAATGTGCAAAAGAGGCATTTTAACTAATGCCCAAGTACTGTATAAAATGATTTACTGATTTAATTAGTCTATATTATGAATTATTGCATTAAATATCTTGCGAAAAATAAAGTTTATAAAGACAATAGTTAACATATTTGTTAAACAATTTCATTTGTTCAAATTATGTGAAATCTTCCAATATTCATAGAATCAATCCTTTTAATCTAAACTCCTCCACTTCTCAATGATGGGCTTTAATCTTCTAAAAATGGCACTTTGTAGGTAAGTCTAACTATCCTGTACTTAGAAGGAACATTAATCGCATTTCTGATCAAATATTTCAAATAGAAGTTGTAGAGTTTGTGACACCTGTCTGCAATGAGTGCAGCAAGTTGAATAAAATCACCGGAACTTTAACGAGAATACTCAAAAATTAAAAACAAATCTTTGGAGATACTTCTGGTTAAAGGTTGTGATTGCTAACATACCGTCAGGTTCCAAGTAAGAATCGACACGAAATATTAAAATTCGATCTTTTTAGGATTTTTCCTTTTCAGAGTAGATAATAGTGAACGTAGGACATCTTTAGCAACAGTATAAAAGAAAAATAAAGCAATCCAAGTGTGGGCCAATTACAAGATGTCAGCAAACAAATATTTAGAAGGTTTACAATGGTCTCTGCCGGGGATAGAACAAAATGGGCCGTGTTACAAGTTAATTCTAACCAGGACTTCTCACAATCAGTTGGAATTATAGGAGGAGACTACAATGCCAATTAGCTCGGTCACCAAAAAGGTATTTTCAAGGAAAATAGACTCAATTCGTAACCAAGCTAGTGGTAACGATTTTGGACTAAGGAGCGAAGACTATGATATCTTATTAAGGAGAAAAACATTTTACATGGATCAAGCATATTGTTTAACTACTACTATTATTGCTATCAGTCAGTCACACTTGGTGCCCGTAACTTTTTTTTAGTACCATGGCGGCCTCCGGACAGACTTCTTCGGACAGTGAGCTGTAAGAAGCTTCTAGAAAGAGAAAATCTAAGGATCTGCAGCTAGGAACAAAGGACTTCTGCGTTGAAATCCAGTTCTCAGCTAATCTCTTCTCAATAAGATAGTTTTCTACCTTAATTTAACATTACCCTATTATTGCCTGCTTAGTACGGATTGTAAGCTTGAGCCGCGAAGAATCGTTACAAATAAACCTTACAGCATCCGTACGTTAAGATGTTGGTTGTAACAATTTATGAAACTCATTCGAATCATTTTCAAGAAGAACGAATTGTTAATGGTAGTCTGTTTTAGACCAGTGGGTATTATGGTGGTGGCTGGCACTTGAATCACATTTACAATTTGATTTCTCTTGAAGTAAGTGCAGGTTGTCACTCTGTGTCTCTCAGTATCCATTTTCACACCCACACACCAATTCTTAATTAGTCCCAATTGTGCAAATCCGAGGAAAGTCAAAACCAAAATGCGCACGATCGCCATAATCCAGCTTACGGTGAGAGAAATTAATCAAAAATGAAATGAATTATAAAATTAAAGATGTTGTGGGTATTTTAAATCGCTACTGAGTCCTGTAACGGTAAGAAACCTAACAATACCCAATTTTACCTTCTAAACTTAGAGTATTATCCCAGATAGCTTCCCTCCCTTGCAGGAAAATCCCTAGAGAGAGCCTGTTTCCCTAATTTGGAGCAACCAGCTACAGATATCTGGGGAACGTTGTGAGATCACTGACTGCCGACAGCTCAATCAGAGGCTTTTTGGAGGGCCTGGGTTGTTAGCGCTTATTGGAGGGGAATATTTCTATCTAGATTCCTCATAGGAAGGATTTCTGTAGAATACACTACATATACTTGCAGAATATATATAGGCTGGGGTCATCCCTAACAGCAGACTCTCACTTCTCTCCTTAGTACTTAGGCAAGTTGTTGCATCACTTGTTATGCAGAATGCATCGCCCACCTGACATAAGAGGATGCATAATGGATCTAAACAAGCAGCCAGAGTAACATACTGTTAATTCTAGTTTTTATGTACAGAATTTCTATTTAGCGCGTTTGTGTCCTAGGCAAAAATTTACGTTCGCTTCAATTAATCTTCTGTCGGTTGCGGTCGCTCCTTCAAATGAATCGCAAAGGTACTCCTGAAGTTTATTGTTTGCAAAGTATTGAAGGATACGTTTAAAATAAACACTACTGTTAAATATCATTTCGACGCTAAACACATCAAGAATTAGAAAATAGATTGCAAAAGAAGAAATATACAATGAACATAGTGATGGATAAAAATATTACGCATATATTTTTGAAACCATTATCATTTTCTCTGTTTTCCAGACCAATTAGGATGACTCTTTAATCAACTTCGTCTTCTAGTTTTCTTTACATAATTCACATCGCTTCAAAGACTTTATTTTCTCTTACTCTACTAAAAAGAGAGAAAGAATTGCTCTGAGAATCTTCTGAGTCAGAAAAAAGGAGTGTATGTGTTTTTGTCTGTCAGAGTGAGTGATGTATACATCGTAATGAAAAACGGAAGATTCGGAACAGAATGTTCGGCTTTGATATTTATTCTAAGCGTCGACAGAGGGCGCCACATTTGGACCGAAATCGGTCAGCCAGAAATACCGCTGCAATGAGTGAATTGTTCAGCTTTTTTAAGATTTCTGAAATGTTCTTTAAACAAGGAATGCTAATTGAATGCATGTAGGAGTATAACTGTCTTTTGAAACGTTTTTTTCTGACAATTCGATTAAGGGCACTTTTTATAGAAAGGGTGGGAGTAATAATGATAACAAGGATCATATAAATTAAATTTTCCCTTCGGCGGACTGGAAGTACCACATTACTTGGCACTGTATAGATTTGTTTTAGAAATTTGGAATTTTTTCGAAAACGGAACATACAAATCTATAAATAATATTTGAAAATTATTTTTGCCCGTAAAATTCGGTTAAGTGCACTTTTGCTAAGAGAATGGGTGGATTCATTAATGTATCGTCCTATTTCTAATGTAATGTTAATGGGAGTTATATGTGTTGCTAAAATCGGGTTTGCCAACCAGGAGTACCTCTTTATTCAATGGAGTTCCACAAAAATGGATTCTAAACTTTTCTATATAGGGTAAAGTGCCCAAATTTCGTTCCTGCGCCCTAATTTCGTCCCCCTATTTAAAACAATCGCCAAGTATTGCACACTAATGGCAATTTTAAGAAAGCTACATTGAGGCAGCAGTAATCGTTTGGAAATGTCAACGCGGGGTACGGTTCATGTCCAGCCGAGTTTTGAAGTATTATATTTTTAGTCATAATAAGTTTCTATATTTGGTAGTGTTTCAAAACGTATTCCAGTCTTTTAAAGGTTCGTTAAAATATTGATGTTGCTTAGGGCATGTCACATACTGTCTTTATTTTGAAATTCTTTAACGTCCCGGAGACGAAATTTAGAACATTATTTTTATTTCATATTTGAAAAAGTAATAGAAATCAGTTGATTATTTGCTTTCGATTTAGATGGCAAAACGTAAGCAATGGAATCCTAAGGCAATGGTTGAAGCAGTGAAGGCGGTGAGAAAAAAAAGAAATGGGATACAAAACGGCAGCAAAGGCATTCCAAGTTCCAAGAGCAACGCTGAAGGATTATGTCCCCAATCCTCATTAGAACCAGAGGATATGGTTAATAGAAATATTGGGCGACCAACAGTTCTGCCCAAAGTCATCGAGCAAATGCTTGCAGAATACTGTCTGACAATAGAAAAAACTTCTACGGGAGACTTGCCTCGTATGGCGTTTCAGTTAGCCAAGAAGAACAATTTGCCTCACCTTTTTTCTGCACAAATCAAAAAGCGGGTAGAAAATGAGTACGGCTATTTCTCAAACAAAAGACATCCCAGTTTTTCAATTCGTTTGACAAAAACAATTCGTTTGTGAAATTTGTTCAGAGTTTTGACTTTTCATCTTATTTGTGTATCAATATACGAGTATTATAAAAAAAACACAATGTTCTTAATTACCCAATATTTTTTTTTACTTGTGGCCGAGGGGACGAAATTAAGAACACTTTTTTTAAACAACTAAAAGAGTACTTTTTTAAATTATATTTTTTGCGTTTCTTGTATGAATTTTTTAAATATTATTGCAAAAATCAATAACTGAATCTTCAAGGTAACAATAGAAATTTTGCCGAAGTTATTATTAGTTTTTATTTGACAATAAAATTCAATATACTTAGGGGGGACGAAATTTGGGCACTTCACCCTACTTCTATAATTACATTAAGTACATTACATACACGAAACTAAATTCATTAACGTAAGAGGCTTCTCTGTAACACAGCTGGTGATTGGCTACAAAATAAGTGAGCTAAAACAAATAACGAATGAGCAAAACAAACAAGGGTTTAGTAGGTTTAAGACGATATTTTTTATATTAATACAACTTTTACTAAAATAAAATAAGTAAATAAGAAAATCATCGCATACAGAAGTTCTTTGATCATGAAGTAAAAATAATTCCAATGGACAAAGTTGAGCTAAAACAAATAACGAATGAGCAAAACAAACAAGGGTTTAGTAGGTTTAAGACGATATTTTTTATATTAATACAACTTTTACTAAAATAAAATAAGTAAATAAGAAAATCATCGCATACAGAAGTTCTTTGATCATGAAGTAAAAATAATTCCAATGGACAAAGTTAATAATAAATCACTGAGCAATAAATGCAGCCTAGGAAGAGATAGGGTTTGGGTTTGAGAGAGAAGAAGGGGGGGGGATGTCTGATATTAGCGAGTAGATAGAGGTGAGTCCACTCTTAAGAGTAGTTCAAGAGGAGGTGAGCAACAATTACCCCGCCTACCATCAATAAATCCCTAATTATAAATCCGGCAATTTTTCACATAAAATGGCCGCATCTGTGAATGCTTCAGTGTGCGTGAGCGGTGTGGAGCATAGACATACATTTGGATGTGAAGTCGATAGATAGAGATCCAAGCACGTATTATACATGACCTGGGTGTACCTCAATCGTTTCTTGTTCGTCGGCTAACCAATAGGGTAGCGCTCTTACTCTAAACCCACCTATTTGAATAGTTTTTTTTATTAATATTTGTTTTCGTTTGTCGTTCTTGCACTGCTGCTTATATGCATCTCATATGCAATACATAACTGATAAATAAAAACTCAAAGAGAGACAGAAGAAGAAGCCAAATAAAAATGACGGGCAACACAAACATCTGTTTTTTATCTCTGCTTATTTTTTTTTTATATTTTTTTTTTTAATTTGGTTCCTTGGGCTATATCTTTTTACTACAGTTTTATCCAATATTGGATTCGTAAAAAAATATCTTAGATAATGATTTTCTGCTGAGATCCACTGAGTTTACTTTTTTTTTAGCTTTTATTAAATTACCCCTAACAACAGTTATTTTGATCAACAAAACTCAGAGAAAAAAACAAAAAAAATTGAACTCGTAACACATACATATATCTGTACATACATACAGTGTCGTCTTTTGTGGACATCAGAGAACGATTGTATTAAAACTGTCCGGTAGGACAGTTGTATAAGGGTTGATCGTCAAAAACTGAACGTTGAAAAACACCCAACTTTGACAATTTTTTTCTCTTTTTCTATAAAAGATAAAATTCCCAAATTTTCTTTAAAATAAAAGGCAAATCCTCCTTTATGACTGTAATTTTTTTGCAACATAGATTAAATAGATTTCGAGAAATACGTTGCTGAAAATGAGCAAAAACGGCATTTTCAAAAAATGTTGTTGTTCTTGTTGTTACCTTTTTTGTAAACAACGTAGCGCCTAAACGCGCGAACCGATTTTAATGAATAATAAATCACAGAAATGCAGAAGGAAAACACCAAATCTGAGACAGACGAACAAGTTTATCAGCAGCAACTCATCCAAACTAACGGTAGCATCATTTCAGCAAGATCGGACGGCCAATAGTTGATCAAGGGCCATTATAGACCTGGAAGGGGACCGCCTAAGACCGGTTTCTGTCAGAAGAAGGAAGAAATGGTATTGTATATATTATGTCAGTTTGAAGGGATTATATGATTCAGGGGTTCGGTTCATCGAAGTAAAAAAATTCACCCCTTCATACTTGGAAGCCCTGGAGCCGCTCACCAGACTCTTAAGTCTAGTTAAACAGGCAGAACTGGTGATGAACATTTAGACCAACTCTCATAGAATTACTTCTAATCTAGTCTTTGGGTTTGAAGTGTAAATAAAGCTAGACAAGATTTCAGAAGCGCAGCTTGTGCCGCCATTCCTAAGCTTGCGGACTTGATAGCCAAGATTTCAGAGTTCTCTAAAAACAAACCTTGACAAGCTGTGCATTCCTAAACAACACAACCTAAAAACTGAACATGGTGGAAATCTTGAAAAAGAATTTTCAGTTCAGGAGTGAATGTACTAGTAAGTACATACTTAACATAATAGATAGATAACACACATACATCCATTCGTACTTACATACATGCATATTGTTTTAAGGTGTAACGACTTCTAAGTTACAGGCACCCTCAGATGTATTCTGAGGATCTTTTTCAGAGTACTAAACTGGCCTCAGAATGATGTTCTTTGATTACAGACAGAGGACAGATAAAATTGTCCATCTGGACGAGTGTACGAGTCTTCTAGCAATCAGTCTACTAGAGTACATATAATCAAACTGCTGAAAATGTGGTTGGATCCGCAGTGCTGGATAAGATGTTTATTTTATTCTTCATAGCTCGCGTTTTCCTGATTACTTGCGATTTCGGATTTTCCCCATCACAGTTGTTGATTTATCAGTAGTTGTAGAGTTTTAATAGCACAAGAAAGAGCAACCGTCCAGCGTAGTGTGTGATAGAAGCTTTGTATGTATAAAGCAAATTCTACATCTATTCGAATCAACCTCGAGATGATGGCTGACAATCCGAAGTCAGATAGAAGGAAATAGAAAATGGGAGGAGCTATGGCAGAAAACAAGGGACACATGAAGAATTAAATTCCTAGTAACTTCCGAGTAATCTCTAAAAAAAGATGCAGGAATGCATAGAAAATGTCCAACCAGTCACCCCTGATTGCAGCTGCACTGTTGCAGCATTAAATTTTACAAAAAATAAATCAACTAAATTATTTAAGGCAAACTGTAATAGAAAAGACGAAATAGAAAGGACACTTTTTTTTAAAAGTAATTTATGAGTCAATACTGTTACAAAAACAATATTATATTAGTTTTATTATAGAAATAGATTTCATATATATATTTATAGTTGTGTATTATCACGCACAAAGAGAAAGATATGTATGGGAGGATGGTGAACTGGTTCTAAAGGATGAGGCGCTGGTATCAAACGCCCAACACATTACTAAATAATCCGACATAAATCTATGAACCAGGTGCAACATGTTTATATCAGATGTCAATGGCAATTCTAAAAGTAATGCTTTTATTTCTTCTAACCTTTTAATAATAATCAGTTCCATGATTGGCTATAAAAGAGTATTTATTGCAGAATCGAATCAATAAGTTAATGCATTAGCGTTCTTTTGCCGAATAAATAGATTAAAACCAAAAATCTGATGTTACCACTCATATGACTTTCTCTTACAACTATTCTAAAGATAGTAAGTAACTTACAAAATTTTCTTCACGTAGAGAATATTTGAGTCATGTGCAATTATAATAACCCTTTTATGGCTGCAAAACCGTTTATTACACTGAAATGTAACTTTGAAGGGATATCTACCTCTAAAAAGTACCATAAAACGAATTTCTCTAATAGCCATTTCAAGAAAATTAAAAAAAAATTATAGTATAAAAATCCGTAAGTATACTTTCAGTTGACCGATTTTTTCAAAAAGCGTATTGGGCTACTCTCTGTTGGTATCTAAGGAAAATATTTAGACATTTTGCACTTATTAGCTTTTTGCGTGTGAATGCTACTTACACATTCACTCACAGACCAATTTGTAAAAATCTACTTTTTGGACTTAGGGGGCCGAATGTGTTCGATGAAAATTCAAAATACAAAAATAAGCACGATTAAAATACCTTCTCTCTCTAGAGAAAGAGTACAAAGTTCGGTAAGAGATGAGAGGCTCTCTTTTGGACCTTAACTACTCGCTCTGTGAATACAGATGACTTCTGAAATTGAGTTCAAAGTGGTCTCAATGATTCCAACAAAAAAAAAATGGCCAGATTTGAGGTTGCGAGAAAAATAACCAGCTAAATAATTTTGTTTCGAAAAATATTTTTATTTAATCAAATTTTAAAAGTGTTGATAAAAAAAAAAGTTAGAAAATCTCACAGCAAAATTCAATATGGTCAATAATTTGTTAACCGATTGTGTTCAAACGTGGTTAAAAATACTGTTAGCGAGCATATTTTAGATAATTAGAAGTGGGAGATGGAAATGGTGCTGTACTAATGTTGTCAGCTTAAAAACTTCAAACTTAATTCTTCATTAATATTAGTTACAAAAGTTATAGGCCACAAACTACGCCTAAAAGAGGGGGAACATATGTACGAGTAAGCCAACAGAACACCTAAAAGATCTGATAGGACTCCAAGATAGTGATGATTGAATGTAGTTTGATGGATGATATAGGGCAGTGATATGAAGGAAGTGGTGACAAATATACTCCAAAGTAGCGATGCTGGTCAACATGCGAGCATTCCATCTCGGATTTCTTTCGACTATTCTAGTATTGAAACAGTAATTAAGTAATAGGACGCATGAAAGCAACTGGGCGTATTACTGGGTATCAATCACTCCAATTTCTCTTACAAAAATTATTTCAAAACTAATTGATAATTTATTTTCCGCAAATTTCCGGCAGCCCTCAAATTAATACAGAGGAAATATAATTGTTTCTTCTATAGATATGGAAAAGTATCTTATCTGCTCAAATTGTTCTAGCGCAAAGACTAGAACCTTTTAAGTCAATGTCATAGTTTTTCCTAAAACCCACAAATCATGTTTCCTGGAAAAATCATTCAATTAAACCTGATTGATGATGGGCATTGAGTGTGAAAATATCATTATGAGTTTATAGGAAATCGATTGTCCTTTTTTCCCTGAAAATGGTAAAAAAAAAAAAAAAATTAACTCAAACTTGAAATTATAGAAATGATTTCACTTTGATTTCACCAGATGTAGAATTTTTCTTAAGGAGCATTTTGAAGAAACAGTTGCAGTTCTCTCTGAACGCCCATTTAGAACATAAATGAGAGTTATAGTGGATGAATTAATAAGCTGACTCATCCAATCGTAAGCAAGAAGAATTGAGTAAAACACCCTTTGCTCTAGGCCAATAGGAGCACCCTTTCCTTTTCAGAAAGGGCTGTAATAATATGCTGAGTGGTCAATTAGATCAATTAGATCACTCGCATCAATTATGCTACTACAATCTACGTAAGCAAATCTTTCCCTTTTTTGCCCAATCAACATTGGCTGCATCCCGTACAATATTAAACATAACCATTTATCATTCATTCTAATTCTTATAATTAATCTAGCAATTAGCCCGATATTTTTATAAATCTGCAATTCTCTCTAATCTTTATTTTTCATTCATTCGACGCATACACATATAATTTTTGAAAAAAAAAGAAGCGAAAATTTAGAAAACCTTGTTTTTGAAATTGAAGAATTTCGGGCCAGGTCCACAGTAATGGAATCGAAAATAGCACAAACTTTGAGAAACTTATATTCAATTCTCACACGACCACAGAGCATATTAAAACCATTTATTTATTTATAGTATTTGTAGAAGTTTAAGATGAATTGTCGGTGAACTCTTTTTGAAAATTTCACAGCACCACATTTCAGGCAGTAACAAAATGGGAAATTAATATCCTGCCTCACGAAATATTTAAGGGTTAGACAATTAGAGAGACTGATTTTTGCAATAATTATCTGAACTGTAATGCATAAGGAGGGGTAAATTAAGGAAATAAATCCAACAAAGAGGAAAGTGGAAGAAATCGGTTCATAGATTAATAAAAGAGGCTGTTGGGTTATCTTATCATTGGTAAAGAAAATGATTATAAAAACATTAGAAAGATTCTGGCTTAGTGTTTAGGTCAATTAGTGAGGAGAGAACAAAAGCATTGGCACCTCTCCAACAGATAATTCCTAACGAGGGCTCATTTCCTAGTTCTTTTTATGATAGTTACGTCATTGAACTCACGAGACATTTTGACCTAGCTAGTATATTAGCTATTTAATAAAAACTATTATTTGCTAATATTTCAGGGCGCAAGTGAAGCCACAAATATACACCCGGCATTCTCTAATTTTATATCGTGTTTTTAGGCGGCCACAATTACACATGTGTGCAACCTTTAAAATGCTATAATTAATTACAGATACTTCTTTCAATAATAATTATTTTTTAAAGGCGCACCAAACTCTGAGGTCATTGGCTCCCAGTGCCTTTACTAGTTCACTGCCAGCATCCTAGAACAGTTTTCTCGCTTTTAGAGAGGCTCCTCTGGGGAAAACTATGCTAATTTGTACGAGGGGGTACCCAAAAATAACCGGAATTGCGTTGCCGCGCATGGAGCTTATGTAGTACGCATTTCTGCCGCTAGACGTGTATAGCGCAATTCCTTGCCAGTTCAGTCCTGCCTGTGTTGTCTGCCTGGCTCGTTCTGTTCATCTGCAGTGATTGTTTTTACCAGCGCTGTTTTGTTCTTTTTTCGTTTTTTATGATGGCAAGTTTAAGTGAACAACGTGCAGCTCTGAAATTTTGTTTTCTACTCGGCAAAAATGCTGCTGAAAGTGTTTTAATGTTGAAAACAGCTTACAAAGATGACGCTATGGGAAAAACTCAAGTATACGAGTGGTTTACTCGGTTTAAAAATGGCGACATGTCGATTGATGACAAACCTCGTTCTGGACGTCCATCAACTGCCCGAATCGACGAAAATGTTGAAAAAATTCGAGAGCTGGTGTTCACAGACCGTCGACAGACAATTGATCAACTGTCAGAGAGTAGTGGGTTATCTTGGAGCTCGGTTCAGCGAATTTTAACGGAAGATTTGGGGATGAAAAGGGTTGCTGCCAAGTTTGTTCCTCGAGTTCTGACTGACAATCAAAAAGAACATCGAGTTGAAACATGTCGTGCTTTGAAACAACAGCTTGAAACTGATCCAGACTTTTTGTCAAAGGTCATTACTGGTGATGAGTCATGGTGCTATGGTTATGACCCAGAAACAAAGCAACAGTCGAGCCAATGGAAGACCTCATCTTCACCCCGACCAAAAAAATGTCGTCAAGTCAAGTCAAACATCAAAACAATGCTGATTTGTTTTTTTGATGCCAAAGGCGTAGTCCATTCAGAGTTTGTCCCCCCAGGTCAGACCGTCAATCAAACCTTGTATTTGGAAGTTTTGAAAAGATTGCGCAATAGTGTTCGCCAAAAAAGACCCGATTTGTGGCAAACAGCAGACTGGTTCTTCCACCACGACAATGCACCTGCACACACAGCCATCTCTGTTACACAGTTTTTGGCTAAAAATGGCATGGTTCCGCTGCCCCACGCACCTTACTCGCCTGACCTGGCTCCGTGCGACTTTTTCTCATTTCCACGCATGAAAAAGGGCATGAAAGGTCACCGATTTGACAACATTGAAGAGGTCAAGAAAAAAACGAAGAAGGAGCTGTCAGCCATTTCTAAAGATGACTACAAAAAATGTTTCGAACAGTGGAAGCACCGGTGGGACAAATGTATTAGTTGTAATGGAGAGTATTTTGAAGGGGATAAGGTTGTTCTGTAAAAAATTTGTAAATAAATAGCTTTTAAAAAATAATTCCGGTTTTTTTTTGGGTACCCCCTCGTATGATCAACGAATTAATGGACAGAATCTTGACAAACACCTCCTGATTCAGTTTCACTGAATCTTGGCACGATCGCATAACTACCTATTTAAAATTGCCACATCTTTATTTGAGCACACTAATTGAAAGAGGAATACTGTTCTCGATTTACGAGAAAAATTATGAAAAAGTTTTAAACCCTTCAAACTATTTTTTTTCTTCCGCTCCTTGTAGTTTTCTAAATTTCAAATTTTAGTAATGCTCACTAACATCGTAACAGAGTAACAAGAGTTAGAAGTAGATAGTCTATATGAGTTTTCTTCGAAAAATATGCACTGCCTTTTCATTCGGTTTTAGCAAAAGTATCACATCTTCATCTGTACTTTTCAGCATTTGCGTTTGATACTTATTTTCTGAAGGTAGAGTGTTCAAAAAGTTGTTACAACATTCACCCAAATCAAATAAAAATATTACTCACAACTCAAATTTTGGGAAAATAGAAAAATCACAAAGTAAAACATTCCGACAATGTTATCTTAGAATATTTCTCAATTTTTCATAAAGAAGATAAGCATCCAACAAATCCGAGCTTCTATAAGAACTGTCCAAAATCAATTGTACGAGAGAAGGTTTGAAAGAGAGATTTAGAAAGAATACGAAGAAAATACCGAACTCTTGCTTCAGTTCGAATTCCCTGATATTTTGTATTCTACTTCCACAGAAAAAAATCCAGTCAAACTTTATCCTATAAAAAACTACATCACCAATCAGGTTCTATTATGAAATAAAAGCCATTACTTTACCATATTGGAGATTAGTTTCTAAAGCTAGCGTGGAATCTGTAAGTTATGTAAACCCGCGAAGGAGACTCAAGTCCAGAATCCTACAACATAACCACTATCTCATCCTATTGACAAATTTAATATCTTCATTGGCACTAAGCCAATTAATAAATTGGTTTAAACTTATTGTTATTCAATTTCAATTTTGTATCTAATATATAAATTATTCAAATATAATAGCATTCCAATCATATGCTTCTTTTTTTTACACTTAAAAATCCTTCAGAAAAATTGAATTACAATTTTTATTCAGAAAATTTTGGTTTGAAGCGCTGTTCTCGAAATTCTTGATTTCAAATTTTTTACTTAGCCAGGAAATTGTTCAATTTATATACTTCGCCATAACATTTTATACTCAAATTGTTAAATGATATCGATTTTGAAAAGAATCAAAGATAAATAATCAATATTGGACGTCATAACTGATAACAAAGAGACAAACATCTGCCTAGAAGAAGGAGGTACATATCTCTGCTATCTCTTAGTCATGGTCAAAAACTGACCCTTCGCTTAAGCGTTAATTATTAGTAGAAAGATTAATGAGGTTAAAGCACTTCAAACAAGTCACCACGTTTAGAATTACAAGCCTAGGTTAAGGAACAGCCAGTTTTACAAATATTTTAGTAGACAGAAAATATTTAGCAATGTGTAAATATTTTGATTTACCGAAGATTTATGCAAAAGAACGTTGGGTTGCATATGATTGGCCAGCGCTAGTTCCCTCTGAGAGAGCCCACAAGAGATTTCCTTATGTCAGTCTTGATTTACACCACAAAATCATTGGGGGATAGGTACCGTTCTCATTCGGTATTCATAGCACAACTCTAAAGAGAATCTAGCCGAACGCACTTTCTATTTACAGATTGCTCAAAATCGAAGTATGGAGTGAGTTATGCGGTATAGCGAATCCCGAAAGGGGTTCCCCTCGCATTTACGTCACCATATTTTAGGGAGATTTAGCTACCTGTAAAGCCATAAATCTGACTTTAGCAATGATGAATATCCACCTTAATTTAAGTCGCTTGGAAAAGTTTAAAAAGTAATTAAGCAACAGAACCTGTTATTATGGATGTAGCAAGAAGTTTAGTGAATCGGAAAAGCTTAAGAAAGTGCAGTGAGTTGGAAGAGTCGTTCGAATCGTCATGCAATGGTAACGTCAAGATATAACTAAAAAAGTCTATCAATACGTCGGCCAAAGAAATAAAAGCAAATACTTGTCAAGAACTCAACTTATTTTAGTGCCTATTTTTGGACCATACCACGGTATCTATCTACTAGTCCCTGCATTCTGTAATTGTAAGATCCATGACAAAAACCCAGCTTAATATGAGCATTCAGGCTTTACAAATTTCTCCGATACAAATGTGAACACTCATGAATTTCTGTTGCATTAACCACATTTATAACCTAGACATTTTATTCTAATTTAAAATTTGAGTATATTTATTAACTCTTACTAACTTTATGCAGTTTGTAAAACCGAGAATTGCAACAAAGTAATACTTTAAACGGAATTAAGGTGGCAGTGGTTATGAAGAGTGATGTTTGTAAATGAGACATCGCCAGTTCGAAACCTGCTTCTTTTTATTTGTTAGAAAAAATGTTAATAACAATGGAAGTCTTCCACTTCTGCCCACGATACCAAATTTTGGTAGTTGGGTTCAAAAATAAATTATAGATGTAGATCCCAACAAGTTTATAGTGAATTAAAAGAGCTGTTATCAAAATGCTCCCAAACAACTAAACATCGATTCTGTAAAGTGAAATGATTCTACCCAAAAAGGTGCATTCGGATTCGATATTGGAATTTAAATTAAATAGATAATTTGAAGTTTCTGCACTTTTTAATGTTGTGTTATGCTGACGATAAACCCCACTCACACATCCCCACATAGAAGGACAAATTATAAACATCCATTTTTTTCGGACTAGGGGGACCTCAAAATAAATATTTCTGGTGAATAATCAGTAATGAAAATTTGGCATGGTCGTAATATCTAGTGCAGCAAGAAAAAAGTAAAAATTAATCTTTTGCAGTTTCAAAATCGAAGTACGTGTCGATACAAAAACCATGCGACATTAAGAGAATGTGATCTGTGACTGTATGAAGTAGTTCGGAACAACCTCATCCATCATATTAAATTAGAAATGCTTGAAATAACCAACAGAATCTATCTTCAAAAGTTAGAGGCACAGTAGTGGAATAATATTATATAAATATTATATCTCTTTCTCATTAAACTACACATAATTCCTGCTTCAGTTGCTCGCCCAGTCGTTCTTGTTCTATCAATCAATGACAAGTGACAACAACTAATAATAGAACTACTACGAAGGAAACCTATTAGAAACATTAATTTGAATGAATGAAACACGATCTGCTAATGATAGCAACCAATACAATTTCGTAGATGATTTTACCTAATCAATGTTAGCCATTCATTGAATATTTATATTATATTAATTGATTTATTTTATTTTATTTTTTTAACTTAAAAAGCAAACATTGTTGTACGTTTTTGTTACAATAATCAATAACCTGTCTATTTTCTAAAATTTAATTACAGATTTTATCTCTGTGGGGTTCAACCAAACGCTCAAATCTGCAAAGGATCCAGTCCTAGCAATCTAAAATTCTTAGCTCTGTAGTAAACGCTCCTTTCTACGTCACCAATCAAACCATTCACACAGACTTAAACATTCCTTGCGTCACAGAAGTTGCTAAAATACGTTACAGAAAATTCCATCTTAACATTCAAACACATCAAAATCCAGTTGTAGGACATCTATCTTCAAGAACATTTCTAGACAACACTTCTAGACGTCTTAAAAGACAGTAGCCTCGCGATATCCTCTCTGAAGACGAGAGCCAATAGAAAGTAAAATGTTATTGGAGTGTTACCGCCGGGTAGCTTCTCCACTATGAGATCATTGTTATCATTGTAGCTTATAACGCAATAAAATGTGTTGATTTAACTAAATAAACGACTAAAAAAATATATATCTGCCAAAGCCTAATTATGTTATTTTTCCCGGATGGTTCGGTTTATCCATTAATGTAGAGATTTTTACTTTCACCACAAAACTTCTTACTCACAACTCTGGTTAGTGCAAGTCAAATTCACTGTCTAAACTTGCAATTCCTAAAAATGGAAGAAAATACGAAACATTCAACAATATTCTAGCAATACTTTCATCAACCCTGAGGATCTAGCATCCATTCCAAAAATAACTATGACTAGGAGGAAAGAACGGATAGCTCAGTAGTTAGAGTATACTCAATCCCAACGCGGAAATAATGGGTTCGAATCCACTTGCTAGCCCTTAGGATTTTCTTTTCCTAGCAACTTCCTACAGCTCACTGGACGGTGATGGACAGTTTTTTGTAACGAATGAATACTGTCTGGAAGCCGATAGTGCACTGAAAAAAGGTCAGGGCGCCAATAACCTCAGATCTTAACGCGCCTTAGAAAAAAAAAAAAAAAAAAATTAAATTAAAAATTATTAGTGCATAAACAGTTAGGACCGAAGACACACCAACCATTAAAATATAATTTCCAACAAGCAAAAGCCTTAAAAAAGATGTCCTAATCCCTAGGTCGAAAGCTTGGAGAAAAATAAAACATATAATGACTGAAGTTTGCGATATGCTTACTTCCAATGGATTAATGAATTAGTCACCAAAACGATGTAAAACACTCTATAGTAAGTTAAAGATGATTTTCAGAATGAAAATGGTCGCAAGATAGCCCGAAACGTTCCATATTCTGTAATAAACAGTCTGAATAAGTCTGATTAATTTAATCTCCATTAAAATCCAGTCTAAAAGTAATGCCTATTTTTATTCAGGCGGCTTTACCCCCAACTACCAATCATGTGCCGTGGATGGCGGCAACTAGCAAACACAGCTCGCTACGATGGTTGTTATTAGATTATCCTAGAGAAATTATTGAGGTCGAAAACCAAAACCATCATTCTAATGAGTTGAGAGCCTGAAGAAGGTAATATATTTACCGAAACGTTGGTGTGAAAAAGAAATTAGTTTGCAATATTAATTGTCCGCACCTCAATAATCTCCCTGGGATAATAGTTTGCTACCAAATTCTCATATTAAACTGGGATTCGAACCCAGAACAACAATACATATTAGCTTTGCAGGTCTCGCCTCTAACCGCTCGGCTAACGTGGCGCCTTAAATTTTGCTCTAATCATGTACTAATGCGTTCACACTGTTTAGTAATGAGTCAAGAATTAGACATCTATTCTACCGGCTACTCTATTATCCTTATCCATTTAATTATTCAGAGTAATGACAATAAATAAAAGTAACCAACTATACTGTAACACTTTACCAATAAGTAAATGAATGAATAAAAAAGTAAAAATAAATAAAGCGTTTTAAAAAGGGAGAAAAAACTGAAAAGAATTTCTTAACTCATTAATTATTGAGATTTATTTGTCTAGGATAAAGAATACGAGCCAATAAAAAGAGAAAGAGGTCTATTACTTTGTGAAGTCTTCAGAAGATAAACTGATACAGCGCCTCATTGGAAGCCTTGATATAAAAAAACATTAGACCAAACTGTAGTAGGTTGAAGTAAAAAAGTACAAAAGCAGCGAAGAAAAGGGCATCTATCTCTCTGCAGGTTCTTGAACAGGCAGCATCCGTCCGATCTGGGGTTTAGCATTAAACAAACAGAGGTCACTTTGAGTTCATTTCTGCTCTTTCCTTTTTTCTTTTTTTTTAATCTTTATTTTCCACCTTTAATCATGGGCCAATAACTGCAACCATAGCTCTGAGAGGCGCCCTCCAAGGGATTGTTAGGCCACAGCTGTGCAATTTCCTCCTATTGAGAGTCAAGCCCCCTTCCTACTTTAAAATGCTACATACAATAATTTGAAAAGAAAGGAACGTTATTACGCAGCTACAACAATAAGAGTATTTTTTGCTAAATTTATTTAGGACGCCATATGGCAAAAAGTTAAACTACTAATCATAGAAGGCGGCGTTTTAATGTACTTACAAAACAACACCGTAAACATTGTGCAGTCCGCGTTGTAACAAGCAGGTAATTGAAACTATCTAGCAGGGAAATAGAATATAGGGTAGAAGCTATCAATTATTTGAATAAAGGTTGTACATAACTTTATTCTTGCAATATTGAGTTCATTTATTACAGACACTATGAGACAAATTATCATAATATAGACTTGAGCGCTAATGACATGGCAATCGATGCGCCCTAAAATGAATTTTAGGGGAAGGAATTAGCTGGTGCAATGAACTACCAAGCACTTAAGAAGAAGGAATGCTGTTCTGGAGTGTTTCATGAAGGAAGCCTTCGATCGAATTTGGCACCTTGAACATTCCCTTGCGGAGGCTAAGGAGTGGCGCAAGGCAGCAGGTTGTTATACACAATTTACACAATGGATATTCCAAATTTTTCGTGAGACTACCTTTCTAAATTACACTGAAGCTATCTCATCCAGAAATTATGATTAAGTTATTGCCCATACACTCCCCATTTCCTTCTTTAGAGTAATGATTTGAAACATGGGTTGTTAAATTGAACCTTCAACATATTATTCTACCTACAGTCTCCTACAACCTAATTCCCTTACCAGTAGTCAACAAAGTTCGCTGACTTGGGCCCTATGGAGATAAAAGATAAAAGACCTACCAGTGCTTCTTATACAGGACTTAAGAGAACACAACTTGAAAGATTTTTTCAAAGAACTTAAAAACTGTTAGAAAAAATATGTAAACTTTCTCTCGAGAACAATACACTTAACTGTGCTTTACCCAAAAGCATTAAGGGGTTCAGGCAAACGTTTTAACTTTACAATGACACGTTCCTTGCAATCAAATATTCTTCATCCCATAGTTAAAGTATTATGCCTCCAATCAAATCATTCGTAAAGAACTAAAAACTCCATTCGTCCCACTGACTGTTACACAAAATCCCAACCTTAACTTAGGATTTCATCCAAATCCACAAGTACAGCACCTTTCTTTTGAGATTACTCGCCTCAAAGGGCAGTGGTCCACAATCTTTTCCATGGCCATCAGAGACAATAGATTGTAAAGTGATTGGGTCTGTTATCAACTTTTCCACTCAGAGAATAATGTGGGCATTCCACAATTAATCTTGTTGCTTCCAGAGCTGATTGTAATTAAATCAAGTTAAAGAATGCTGAAAGATTACCCCAAAGTCACAGTTAGTGCGAAATAATGCTTATATTTGGTACGAAATAGCTTTTGTCTATTCAAGATGTGGCTGTAAGCATTGCTTAAAAAATGGTTAGCTAGTATCAGTATATACATTTCTATTTTTAGTAAAAATTGATAATTGATTAATTCTGTCCACAGATCAACTAAAATTGGCAGCAAAAAGATTTGGAGATAAAATTGAAGATTCGAGAATACAGTTTGCAGTTTTCATTCAATGTTTTGTTTCAGGAAAGTACACTCCTTTCTTACTTCCGTTTACGATACCATGTAATAAATAAAACTATTTTGAATATATATCTTTTTCAATACATTAAAACCATTCAAAAATCCTAAATCCAAAATCTCGTTTGAATAACAGATATTTTCGTGGGTCGTAAAGCTAGGAACACATTATGGCGATGAGATCAATTACCAATCTAAGCCTTGGGTTTTATTAATCATAATTATGGGAAATTTAAAGTTTGATATTTGTCTCCTTCGCGTGTCTATTTTTCAGGGGGCTTTAAGTCCAGCTACCAAATTAGGTATTGATAATAGCATAGTAATTTATATACATTCAAGTACATATTAGCATACGTATTTTACTATTAAATTCTCACATTAACAAAATCTAAGGCTTAGACTAGAAATCGAACCCACTAACCAACAATACACCTTAGCTTTGCTGGCCTCCAGGTTCGTCCTATTTATTAACTCAAATTTGAGTTAATTTGTACTTTTGTTGAAGTAACTTGTAAAATATACATTACAAGCAGTAAATTATTTTGGTTTCAGGGAGTTGGTCCACAAAAAAAAAAATTCATTTTTACTTTGCCGACATTTCGAGATTACTTAATTAATCACTAATCAAGATTAGATAAATAACATGAAATAGAACATTTATCCACTGTAAACCAGATCTACAGTTAATTTTTCAAGTGGTCGAGAAGAAAGAAATAATTTTTAACATATACACACAACTTTCTCAATAATTTATTTTCTTAAGTCTGGGGTGCTAATTTGTAAAAATGATTAGAGCTATGAACTGCCAGCAAGTGTAGTATCAGACAGAAGTACAATTGAAGTTCTCAACGTCGAACTGATGAATTAACATCTGATGATGGTTGAATATCTAAACCGGTCTGAAATAGATAAAACTTGTTGGGTGTGACGAGTTCTATAAAGGTTTTTTTTTATAAGGTTAGTGATTGAAAATGCTTATTTGTTTGTTACGTATTTTAAATATTTCAAAACAAATTATTAAAATTTTTGAAATTATTTATGGCTTCAATGGATTTCAAAGCAATTTTTTTTTATTCACCTCAATTTTAGGATTTTATATATTTTAATCCCTTGCACAGTCTTGCATTATTATCAGACAGGGCAGTTTGCAGGCAAAGTACAAATCAGTATAATTACAAAAAATAAGAAAGATATTGTATTATTAATTGTTTATTTATTTTGCAACTGTATGCAGTACAATAAGCAAAAGAGATGAGTGATAAGGAATGGCATAAATACACATACACGCATACGTATATACAGGGTGAACCAGTAAGTATTGTCAATAGGCCTACTGCGTGTAGTACATCTAAAGTGGAGTTCAATGACGTATTGGCCAACTTCATATTTTCCTCTGTTCTTGAGTGACGTCACTTTAAAGTTTTTTTCTAAAATCATTACTTTTTTCTAATAAAAAATGTTATTACTCAGAAAGTTTTAGTCCGAATTCGATTGTGATGACGTGGTTAGAAAGACAGATAAATTTCCTAAAAATTGACATCATTTCAAAGCATAAATTATTCTCCAAACAGCCTCAATCTTCCACCGGAACCTAGGAACATAAAAGTAATCAAAATTTTTAAGAAAACTCATTAGGCTGTTATGTGATCATTTTCAGACCTAGGTGCTGCCACTTTTTACAAAAGTTTCCTTGTCTAATGGGCTTTCAAACGGTATATCATTTTCCAGGATTCCTTTTATCTTCGTATGAGAAATTACGTTTGTTTTGCAAGAAAACGTGTTCACGAGCATATAGCAGTGATATTGTATTGTGTTGTTTAATTCATTAAACTCTTGTGGATGGAGCTGTAGTCAATTTTTAAAGTAGATTGTCTTAAAATAAGGAAGTCAAAGGTTACAAATTGGTCTTTAAACATTTACTTCTGATCTCTCTGAAATATTTGAGAAAATGTTAGGAAAATATGAAGTTTACTAACACGTCTTTGATTGAACTCCACTTTAGATGTACTACACACAGTAGGCCTATGGGCAATACTTACTGGTTCACCCTGTATACATCCATACATATACGCGCACATGCATGTGCGCCAAGGGCGTGATTGGAGTGAACGACGACCATCCAGTGATGGAAGCCGTTAGTTCACCAGATTGGCAAGCTTACAAACGTTTTAATAATTTAGTAATGATATATAAAATTATTTTCTTCTTTCATAATAAACTTCCCTTGTTACTATTGTAATTTAAAATAATACTGTGCCTATTATAGCGATGCTGAGGAAAAAGACATTCCCAGGAGCATTTGACACCTAGAATTATGAAATAACCGTAAAGTGAGTGTGCTATCCAGTATTTTATTCAGTGCTTTAAAAGGAATTTTTATTTCTATTTAAAAAAATATAAATAAATACGTAGCAGAAGTAGAGTACTAATCAACTAGCGACTAACTTCAGTTGGAGCAAATTGTAGCTCAATAGCACAATAGTTCCACAATTAGAGAATCTATTTGCGAATCTGTGAGATCTAAAGTGGAGCATAAAGAGGAAATGTTAGCAAAAATGTCCGATTATCAGTCTCAAAGTCATCAGGAACCAGAGCGACAATACAGAAATCAACAATATTAAGTTTATGTATAATGTTGGACAATGGGTTAAACAATTTTTAAGTAATGAAGAAGATTGAGTTAAATATAAGCTCTTCTAATGCATATCTATCTCTGATGATGGAAGAAGTTTGAAACCAGTCAGGATCAAATCAAAGTTATTATCCACCACAGCGGACCTAATCAAAGTTATTATCCACCACAGCGGACCTAATCAAAGTTATTATCCACCACAGCGGACCTAATCAAAGTTATTATCCACCACAGCGGACCTAATCAAAGTTATTATCCACCACAGCGGACCTAATCAAAGTTATTATCCACCACAGCGGACCTAATCAAAGTTATTATCCACCACAGCGGACCTAATCAAAGTTATTATCCACCACAGCGAACCTAATCAAAGTTTCAATTTTCCCTCAACATTGAGGTTTTCTTAGACCAATGATCTTACCAAAATCAAAATGTTCATTATTACTTCCGTATTCTCAAATAGAAATTTGCTTACATTACAACATTTTACTATGATGCAAAACTGCACACTACATGTACTCTATCTTATTATTATCCTGCACTATTATACACACTAGAACTGCAAGGCGTTAACAAGCTGTAGCTGGCTAAAATAGCACTAAACATTAAAAAATATGGAAGATTTAAGTATTAAAGGTATTTCTTCCATATTTTTCATGCTTCTGGTGTATATGTGTGTACCAATAAACAGACAAAATTGTCGATTCTATGTATATTATACCATAGAACATTATTCACTCTAATTTCGCTCATTTTAAAAGCAAAAAATAAATAAATAAATACTCGTAATAAATCAAAGAAAATTGTTAAGTAAACAAGTTCGAAAAATAACTGATGGCAGGGTTAAATGTATTTCTCGTCCATATTTTAAATTAACATATTTAATTCCATCTAATCATCTCTCAAATAAACCTCTGCAAGTATGTTACGGATATGAAAGAGAACTGTTAGAACTGTTGCAATGGACGGTTTGGATAAACGAGCTACACTAGAATCCCATTTACCGGTCATGGCTTCTACTTTCAACTCGTACACACATAGTACCATTAGAGTCACTCTGCACGTTTCACTACTATCAACCCCCTACTGATTGAAATATCAGTTAAAAACTATATTTCCAGCACTATCTCTAATAGTAATGATTGTTTATGGTACCGTTTAATAATACTGTACGATGGCCTCCATATTACAATGTTCTTCAGTATTGTTGGTGATTAGGATTAAGTATGGTAATTATAATTAAAGATTCAGTTCAACACTGACAGCATGGGAAGGTTAGAGTAGATCTGTCATTTTCTAGAAATATAGCACTAGATTGGCAAGAATGTTCTTATTATTAACACAAGTAACAAAGAGGGATACCGTTTACACCAAATATCTTGGACAAGAGAAGAGGTTAGCGTACTAGATTTGCCAGCGGATATCCCAGTTTCCAATCCAGTAGTCGGCCCTTACATTTGCTCTTCCTTAGGAGCTGCTTACCGCTCACTGTCCGGTGATGGGCAGAGTTTTACTATAAAAAGAAGAAAACCAACTTTTTCCTGGCGTCAAAGACCTCAAATGTTCATGCTCCTTAATATAAATAAGAAAATATAGACTATTTAGTGGCTAAAGTCACCACTATGTGAACAAAATTATCTTAAAAGTTGTTCAAAGTTGAAAACTACGAGGTCTGTAAATTAAGTAATGAGACTGATTTTTTAATTTTTTTTTTTATTCAAAAAGAATTACAATTCTATATTGTCACTTTCAAAATAACTTCCTTCTGAAGCCACACAGCGCTGGAGACGTTTCTTCCACTCCTCATAGCAGTGCTCGAACTCCTACACTGGTCGGTTACAGCCGTTTGAATGATTTCGGCTGTCCCAAAATGCGTTCCCTTTGATCTTCGACTTCGCCATCCTAGCTTTTTTGGGTCTTGGAGAGGTTGAAGTGTGCCACTCCATGCTCTGGCGCTTGGTTTCTGGGTTGTACTCAAACACCCAAGACTCGTCACCAGTAATGACACGTTCCAGAAATCACCTAAAGGGAACTCATTTTGGGACAGTCGTCGAAAACATTCAAACGGCTGTAACCGACCAGTGTAGGAGTTCGAGCACTGCTATGAGGAGTGGAAGAAACGTCTCCAGCGCTGTGTGGCTTCAGAAGGAAGTTATTTTGAAGGTGACAATATAGAATTGTAATTCTTTTTGAATAAAAAAATTTTAAAAAATCAGTCTCATTACTTAATTTACAGACCTCGTATTTATTTGTTCTTGGCAAATTATTTGGGTACAACATTATGATTTTACTTTGACTAAATGAAATATGTCCTAGAAAATAGTAAAATAATTTTAGAAGAAACGAAATGTTTATTTTGTGCTTCTAAGTTGGGTAAATATTTATTTAAAAAGGTTGGTCGTCTTAATTTGTAAAAGAGGTTTCCTTCTTTTATTCACTCTGAAACTAGTTTCTTTATCAAACCCAAAGGAGAGAAAGATAGATGGAAGTGAATGTAGGATATCAAAACGTTAAGGAGTCGAAGTAAAAAGAGGTACACAATGGGTGATAAAACGAGCATTAGATTTATCGTACCGGAAACTGTTGGACATCAAAGAAGAGATTTGCCCGGATTTAGGAGCGTTCAAGACCCCAGTTTGGTATAGGTGAAATGAAATAAGCTGTCGGCTAGGTATTAACAAAAAAAAATAAAAAATAAAATGGGAAAAAAGGAAGAAGGAGCAGAACTATTTGGTAGTAGAGGGGGTAGGAGAGGCAGCCATGAATCATTGGGGCATAACTAGGTGTGTATCCTCTCTCTCCGGCTGGTCAGACTTCACAGCTACATATATATATATATATAGCGGCTCTCTTCCACCCTATCTGTCTCTTTCTCACACTTCATCCCCACTCTGCCTTAGCACCTTAGACAGCTTGTACAGCATTCTACAAACTCAGAAAGCTGTACAATTCTATCCAACAAATAGCAACAAAATTATCAAATAACTCGAGCCTTGTTGCATTGTTATGGTATCGCATAGAAATAAAATAAAAATCTTCAAAAATCGTTACAGTAACAACGAATCAAATTCATAAAATATAATCCTGTATAAAGGAGAGCAGATTCTATAGTAATTAAATTAGTTTTTTTTTTTTTTTACTTCAAGCGAGGCTAGTCAGGGAAAAGAAATGCTACTCAGACGCAGATATCTAAGAGTATAAACCTGGATTCCATTTTTCGCGTGGTGATGTCAACCTAGATGGCCAGTCCTGGCAGAATGGTTATGATTAGAGAGAAGTCGGTTTAGCGCCCTCCTAAAATTGTAAACGATAGAAAACGGAATAGTAAAAAGCATTAACTAAGTACACACCAAAGAGATACTTGATTCTTCTCAATTTATGGCCTCGATTAAAAATAAATAAGTAAACTCAGGTTACTAAACAGACGTTACAAACTTCTCTCTAGAGTTCTCGGCAAGCGATCTAAACTCTCACTATAGAATAAACGACTTCATCTACACCATGATACTGCAACCTGCCTGGACTTACGGAATGGAACTTTGGGGCTCAGCCAAAGCTTCCAATATCTACAAGAATGCAATCCTTCCAGTCAAAAACACTCCGTAGAATCGCTAATGCTCCTTACTTTGTTTCTAACCATACCTTGCACCGAGATTTCCTTGTTTCTTATGTCTCAGAAGCTATAGGACCCCTTACATTAAATTCCATACTTCAATTACCTCACATCCCAATCCTCTTCTATCTCAACTTATCATTCCACCAGGAAATCCTCCCAGGCGGTTGAAGCGCAGGTGGCCAAGTGATCTTCTAAATGAAGTAAGTGCCAATGTACAATAGTGAACTGTACCACTTTGGGAGTTTCACCAATGGGGTGAATTCTCCCCTCATGCTATTCATGTATTTATTCTATGTATCATGTTGTACCAGCTTCACTATTGCAGAAATATATTGCAGTTGTGAAAATAAATAAAGTAAATAAACCCAGGTTAATGAAGTAGCGGTGAAACTTCAAGGAAGATACCCGACAGCAGACGGGTAGAAAGGAAGGACAACCAAGTAATTCCTGAAGAATCGCTGATTTTCTCTGTCACAGCAAGCCTATTTTTCTACATTCCTCACCAGTTTCGAACTTACATCCAACATCAGAGGTTGATTCATAATCACCTTCAACTATGTTACCCTCTCACACAATCCTCCATATTTACTTGTAGCCATCAGACAGTTGGATCAGCGGTATTATTCAGTACTTTGAACTAACGAGATTGACTAACGAATATCAGGAATATGGACCTTCCAAAGAATAATGAGAGTTCCTTGACGCAGTTAATCAGGCCAGTGATGTCCGTTATGATTTGATGAGCGAATTCAACAGTTTTAATTTATGTAGATCATATTTCTGAAGAGAATGTGCTGCCTTACGTCTAGTAACAATTGATTTAAAGGATGTGTTTAAATAAGGGTAATAAAGTGCACTTTACGTATAGGATCAGTCGTAGAACAGATCTTAACGCAGCGTTATAATCAAGAGCGAAAATTACAAACGTTTATACTTCCACGGAAGGCCAAGCCCATATTGCTGAGGCATAAAAAAGGACAAGATATTGAGGAGGTAAAATTGCCAACATTATCATGTTGACCAATTATTTTTCACATTGAAAATAGCAAATGCGGACTACAGTATGGCGCCTGATACTACAAAATCTGCAGGGATGCAGCTTAAAAACGAAATAATTTTTTTGCCAGGATTATGCAAAAATGGAATTTCTAATATTAAGGTGGACTTTAAAAAAAGGTTCTTCCACATTTTTCCGATTCACCGTATTTAAAGAAATAAGTCTATCTTCTTTTTGGGGGGAGTGGCTAATTTTGATGATTTGAATACAAAATACATTTTGCCAAAACAACAGCTTTGTTTAAAGTTTTATAAGGAAATTTCATTAGAATGGATGATTTCAGGGCGTTAGTTGATACGACAGGATTGTTTAAAGATTTCAAATACCAGCCCTGTTTGAAACAACTTACTAATTCCTATAATAACTATATCCTTAAAAAACTTGAAATTTTACTTCAAGAAAATTATAAGAGAACTTATTTTTACATCGATTATGTTTACCTATCTCTGGAGCTTTAGAACAATGAAATAAAAAGATTTCCTAAGCGATAAAATGTTAAATCTAAATAAAGGGTATCCTATAAAGGTCTAAATACAAACGCAAAACCATAATGATGCGTGGATTTTTGCGCTGCCACAGATGACAAAAACAAATAAATCTATTATAAATAAAAGACCACATAACAGAGAAGGAAAAATTCAGAAATCTGTAAACATGTTAGGCCAGTATGCATTTAATAGATGTGGAGCATTTACTCCAGTGAATATGACGTTTGTTTTAGTCGGGAAAGATAAGAACACATTAACCTAGAGGAAAGATTAAACCGAGATAATATCACTAAATGATGTTTATCGAAGAAAATTAGTACAAGAATTATATGTAACTTAACATGAGCCAACTAAATATAATTATAAGGTGGGTTAAAAAAACGCTGAGAAATTAACAGAGATGAAAATCGGTGAAATGTGCCCATCGCGGCGTTATTTACACTACAAAATTATCTTCTGAATTTAAAAAATAAAAATACATTAACACGAATGGCGACCCATTCTGATAAAATCTGATACTGAGATACATTCACATTATTCCAACGAAATTTTGCTCTAATATAGAAATTTTGTCGAACATAAATTATCTAAATAATTTTATCCATTAAACCACTCATCATAAGTGTAATTATACAGACGGCTCTGCTGAAGAAGCGAGGAAAAATGCAGGAGCCGGCGTCTATTCAGAGCATTTCCAAATGTCAGTAGCCGTGGGCAGAAATGCATCCAATATTGACGGCGAGATTATGGCAATAGAAGTGGCTCTGGCCGAATTAGTTGAGAGAGAGTATACGCACATTGTCTTGCTCATTGATTCACGGGCGACGATAGCGGCGGTCACAAACCCAGCTTTTAGTACCTCGGATAGTGTGAGTAATTGCAAGTACCTGCTGGAACGGCTACTGTTCCGTCCCACCAGGGTAGTACTGCAAGGTAACGAGGAAGCCGACAACCTTGCAAAACTGGGTGCCCAAAAGGTACAGCCCGAAAACGCGATTAAGTACCTAACATCAAAGAAGAATATTAAGGGTTACATAATGGGAAAACTACAAGAGATGCTGAAAGGGAAAGCGGAAGGCAAAATCTGGGGCTCATTGTTAGATCCGGCGGGGTCGTGTTCCCACAAACCTTCCACGTAGGACAGAGGTGGCGTTGTTTCGGATGAAAACGGGCCATGACTATTTACAGTCCCATTTACATCGTATTGGTGTTGCTGGATCACCAATATGCCCCTTATGCAGTTTAGAAATTATGACTGCCTCGCATTTAGACGACTGCATATCTCTGCAGGATGTACGAAGCAGCAACTGCTGCAAATCTGATTTATAGTGGGCTGCACGCAGTCGTATGGCCGAAGTAGCCAGCGACCATGGCGTAGGATAAAAAAAATAAATAAGTGTAATTATTTCCCCCCAAAAAATAATAAATAGTTGACTAATTTTTCTTTAAATATTTTATTGTAACTTACCACAGCAACAGTTGTTGCGACAAGCAGATATTGTGAAAGAGAAAAGAAATAACAGGAAATCATGAGTGGAGAAGGCCCCCAGTGGTGCCACTCCAGTAACGTGCTCAGCTACACTGCTCTCACGATAAGAGAAGATCACGAGGCCATATTCTCTTCAATCTCCTTATAGGATTACCTGGTAATGTGGAGGAAGATAGGTGTTCTATGAGAGGGTTAGGATGAGCTGCTGTAGAGGAATGAAATTTGAAGAAACGAGTGTTTAGCAAGATCTGTAATGAAAGGGATTTTAAGATCATTATGGATAGTAAGGTTAGATACATAGAACGGAGCGTTAAGAAGTTTTCGAAGTATTTTTGACTGTAATGCCTGGAGGCGTAGTGAGTTGGAACGCTTAGTCGATCCCCATACTTCGATGCCGTATGACCAAATGGGTCGCAGTAACATTAAATATAAGAGTCTTTTGTTCATTCATTAAATGTATGTTTGTTTAAACAATTTGCTCGCGGTACTTTTATTTCCGAGTTATAAATACTACCTCATTACAAAACAGAAACAATATTAAGATATCGATTTTGAGGTTTGATGCTTTAAATTTTTCCGCAATTTTCTTGATGAAATGGCCAAATCGACAGATCTATATTGCGATCACACACACACACACACACACGACGATTTCTTTCTACAAATTCCAAGCTATTAAAATTTTTATTAGATGTTAAATGGCTTCGCTGTTACAAAAGTTATTTGGCTTTACTATAGGTTTATTGAAAAGCGAATTGCTGGTTATGAAGAGTGGATTGAAAACTCCAAAAAATCTGTAGAAAGGCTCAAGTCAAAATGAATTGGGTGAGCTAACTGTAATTATTCAGTTTAAAATGTAATTAATTATATCCCATTAATATATGTAATTACTAAAAACTAAAAGAAAAAAAATCTACAAATAAAAACATGGAGAAGTAGAAACAAACTCAAAGAAGTTTTTCTTTAGAAAAATGTATAAATAAATTAACATTTTTTTGAATATAATTATGTAGTTGAAGTATAAGTAAATATGGCGAAACTGAAAATAATGATGTGTAAATTGTAAAATTATAATAAAGTTAAATTTAGGTGGAATTATAAGAGAGAATATAAGTAGAAGTTTGTAGTTGTGTAGTAGCCGAATTATTAGGAGAAGAGGCTTGTCTCAGTGTGTGTTGAGATAGTAATAGTGTATGTCTGTGTGCAGGTATTACTAACCAGTATTATAATTATACACATTCTCCACTCTATCTCATATAAAGGGCTACAATTATGTTGTTGTTAGTGAAACAGTGTCTGTACCACTTGTCATTCTCCATCTAAATTATCTACCTATTTTATTAAAGGCCATCTTCTACTTTATACCTAATTCCATTTTTATATACAACTTTTAAATACTTCCTTTCCTTATCTAAAATTATAAAAACCAGCATCTACTAGGTGTTGCATTCTCAATCTATCAGCACTTTTCTCAAACCTATTCCCATAAACCTGGTCTATGTAAAAGTAAGTAGAAAAGACTTAAGACTTCATTAGAGTAAAAAGATCTCTCCTATCAAGAATTATAAGAAACTCAAGCGTTAGTTACAATTTTAGAATATAAGGAATACTAATTGTGAAATTACAATCAATTGCCAAGAAAATATTGCGATTAATGGTACTTCAGAACCATTTATAAATCTATGACGTAATGTTAGAAGTTAAATGAAGTGGCCAACAACTCAACACCAATATTAACTTGTAACTTATATTTTGAATTATCAACTTAAGAATTATAAAAAAAATGATTGAAATTTACAAATAAATAACATGCTTAAATAAAAGGTTTACCTTGTTGAAAGAATATAAAAATTCATTAGCATCTCAATGGTCACCAGTCCAATAGTACTTGACACATTTTAAAATAATTCACAACACTTTTAGCACTAAAACTGTTTATCACCACTAAGTATAACTTATAAACAATTTATAAAATAGAACTTCACTTTAACATACTCTAATATTCACTTAAAAAATCACGTTAATAAAGACACATCACTAACGAGTTAAAGATGGCCGCCGGTAACTGGCCAGGCAGATCGGCTGATCAATTAAGGTTATCAATGCAGAATGACCAACTTAACTTTTCCAATAATTGAATTACATGTTAAACAGTATAACCTTTACAACTAACACAAACAGAGATAGATATCATTTAACTTCTAAGTATTAAGCATATTTATTATTGTTAGTGGTCTGTTAATATCATTGTTCATTAACTATTTTTTTCTAACAACTCCAATATTAAGAATGGCTACTTTAAAGAAACCATTTTCGGAAAACTCTCTAAAAACTAAAAAAATCTATTCCGTAAAATGGCATTTATTAGTTAATTTGTCTAAACGGTGCACCAGATATCAAATTTGATTTCTCTTAAACATAGTTACCCGTAAAAATGGGCACAACTATTTCTAGCAAATCTTCTTAAAATTTATATTACTACTTCACTATCGATTAGTTGATGAACTTCTCATCGAATAGAAACCATCCTGAATTACTCCCTTCTCTCCATGATAATGACTTACATGAATGCATTACTTCCGATAATCCTTGACTACGAATTTAAATTTAGAGAAGCAAACAAACATAAGTGAATGATTTACACAAGCCTCTATTCTACTAATTACTTATTAAAAACTATAAGTATTTGAACACGAAAATTTTATGAACTTTTGCAATTAGAAGTTGTCCTAATGATTCGTACAAAAAGGGACTGAGAAATGTGCTGATAGATTAAGAGTAGGATTACGTATTGTCAGGCAATAAATGAAAAAGTAGCATTTCAAAATGTAGAAAAAGGAAGGGCGAAGTCAGGTAGAATCCAGTATTCATCAAACATCAGAGTATTTGGTTATAGTATTCGTCGAAGCGCGTATATTGTGTTGTAATGTGAGTGTAAAACATTGTTTAAGTCAAATTCTCTGCACAAAACTGATTAATCAATCTCTGACGATGAATGAAAGTTAGGGATACAAAACAAACAAAACGTGCATGTTATGGTGGATAAAATCAGCGATATGTAGCGTTGCGGACATTTTCAATCACAGTATTCCTTATGGAACATATTCCATCACCAAACTTTATCTGTTTACATATTTAGTCGCTTCTATTACTTATTGCACAGTTAGTTTTCTAAGATTTGTTTTGCGTAAAATTTGTCATTTGCTTGGTACCTAAACTGCAGAATTTGATTAAATATGATTGGAACTTCATAGCTACCAGGATCATCCAAAATCTACTGGCACGCCCTCGACAATAACCTGGGTACGGGTACAAGTAAAGCACAAAAAACAATACTAGAAGTATGACTTTAATTTTAGAATCCCAGAAATCTATTTTCCCATAGACGTGTTGGAATACAAGAAAAAGTAGCTCTCTTTTGGCTGTGTTTTTAGTTCATCGAGCTTATAAGGTTCTATTCGTAGCTCTATCGAGATATAAGGGGCTTCAAATCAGTGTTCAATCTCATGACGTCTAAGTGGAGAAGTTATTGCTATTGAACTAAGAGATAATGAACGTTCATTACTTGGCTCACAGCAACGAATTTTACATTTCAATAATAATTATTATTACTTAATAACTGAAAAGTATTGATGTGCTTCAAATACTCTTTTCAACATTATATGAAGAAATGGAGGAAATATCACAGTCTTCTCTCGTAGGGTTAATTAATGCGATTAATAAAACTATTATTTAACACTAGTTTACCAACGCAATTGAATGAGGTTTTGTTGCAAAAATCAATCTCGCAAATATAAAATATATGCTGATTATAAATGAGATTTATGTGTACTTTGAATAAAACGAAAAATTTTTCTAATCCAAGCTATTTCACACGATAATCCCTTAGTTAGGCTGTTTAACCATAAAATGTATTTAATCTTTAAAATTAATAAATTACAATCGTAAATTATCGACTAAAAAGATCCCTTATAAGATTCAAAATCTACTGTTCAATTATTATTATTTTTTTTTTTTTAATCTTTTATTGCAATTTACCACTGCAACAGTTGTTGCAACAAGCAAATACGGTGAAAGAGAAAAGAAATAAAAGGAAATCATGAATGGAGAAGGCACTCAGTGGTGCCACTCCAGTAACGTGCTTAAGATAAGAGAAGATCACGAGGCCATCTTCTCTTCAATCTCCTTAGAGGATTACCTGGTAATATGGAGGAAGATAGGTGTTCTATGAGAGGGTTAGGATGAGCTGCTGTAGAGGAATGAAATTTGAAGAAACGAGTGTTAGCAAGATCTGTAATGAAAGGAATTTTGAGGTCATTATAGTGAGGTTAGATACATAGAACGGAGCGTTAAGAAGTTTTCGAAGTATTTTTGACTGTAATGGCTGGAGGCGTAGTGAGTTGGAACGCTTAGTCGATCCCCTTACTTCGATGCCGTATGACCAAATGGGTCGCAGTAACATTAGATATAATTTTAAAAAATAAGTATAAAAAATATATCATAAACAAAAGTTGTAGAAAGAGATAAATTTGCATCTAGGCCAGTTGTCATTGCCCGAAGATAACATCTTACATTAGCTCTGCCTGATACAAGAACGCCAGGGCAGACACGAGGGAGAACTTCAACTTCCAACTCGGTTCCAGGATGCAGGCGCCCGCCTCCAACTTCAGGAACTGCCTCTGCGAGCTTAATGCACACATTCCCCAAGGAGAGGATCGAATTCAGCTCTTCTAGCCCTCTTGACAATATTTCAAGGAAAGTAAGTATTAATTTCATTTACAAAAAAAAAAAAAAAAATTATAAAATTACGTATTTTTTTGGGGTAACGTAATACAAAAGATGACTCCTTTAAACAGGGTCTTATCAATTTCCAATTTTGTACTAAGGTTTTGTTTGAAGGTAAAGGAGAAATAGTAACTTAATTGCTTAATTTTAGGCAAGGTCGTAACTTGTCGCGTTCAATCATTTTATCATTTCCCACTGGAATTGATCACTTCACACGCCGGCTCTCCTAAAAATAAATAAATAAAAAAGTTATATTTTATATTTGTAAAAATAGGAAACAAAGCGAGTAAAAATGTAAATATCAAATAATAACCTTGCGATTGTGCACAACAGTCTACAAGAAATCTAAGTAATAAATAAATAAATATTTCAAAGGAGAAAACAATTAACAACTCCTTATGAATGACGCAGAACTTTTAAAAACATTAATAATAATAATAATAATGTATATAATATAAGAATTTAAAGTAATCGAGTATTCCAAAGAGAAAAAATTATAGCAATAGATATAAATCAATTACTGGTAGATTGTACGTTGCAGATAACACGGATGATTGCGGTGAAATGAGACTGTCCGCCCATGCAAACCTTGACTTTGCATTCTTATGCACTTAGCTGTTTGCATAAAACTAGATTTACTATTTCTTTTATTTGTTTATGAGATACTACTTCAGTTAGTGGGATAAACTTTAAATATCATTTTAAATAGTAATGTTCTCAAAAATATCTTTTTTCTGCAACCATGTAGGAATGTACTCATTACTCAATTAAAATCAGCTGTGTAATGCCCAACTTTACCTCACTAGTGGGGAAAAATTCCCATTAGTGTCACTTTCCTCACTAGTGAGTGAAATAAACTTTATTGTGCTTCCTTGATATAAGAAGTTTTGTTATTAACATAAATATTTTCTGTAAAACTTTAATAAGCTTATTTAACGTAACTAAATAATTAAAAAACGAATATTAAAAAATAAAATAAAAATTGAAAGGAATATAGAAATAAAAATAATATTTTAATAAATAATTAGATATTTTTAATTATAACAGTTAAAAAGGTTATAGTGTTACCTTATAGAAATTTAAAATGGATTCTAGTGATTCCTGTTTAGTTTTTTTTTTAGTTAATAACCCTAATGGTTGCAGAAAAAATATAATATTTAACTCGAGTGTAAACCCTGCCTCGTGTGAGGAAAAGTACTACTTTCCACACTTGTTAAATAAATAACTATTCTTTTTAAACAATTTGGTTCACAATTTATTTTAACAACAAAATTTAACGTAACCATCCATTTAGATTGCGGAATAAAGCACTTTTATTGGTAATCTTGAGTTGATAGGTTTCAAAATCTACAGTTCAATAATTTTTTGACCTATGAATAAAACTAATTAATTCTTACTAATCCAAGCTATTTCACTAGATACTCAATTTCCAAGATACTTCATTCATTTTTCATTAGATTTAACATTACTGCTTCATTAAGATATACCGAAAAATCAATATTTTTCTCCAGATTACAGAAAAAAGCTGGGCTGTCCGGGAAAGGAAATAGTGCCAGTTAAAGAACGAATAGACAGATAGATGCTGCAGCGTCTATTTATTAATGACTTCACTTAGGTAAGGAGCCTCTTATACGCATTAGAACTTTACCTACATCTCTTTGGTAGGAATTGTGAGACAAAAGAGGAAATTCATCTTGCGGTTGAGGTCATACGAATTGTGACGATGGTTGTAGTTCTTCCAGTTTAACTTGTCCTTTAGATCTCATATTTAATGTCCATTTGTACAGGTTTGATATGGTGCGGAACTGGATTTTGTTGGATTCGTTAATGAAAATTCGTGTTAGTTGACCACAGATTTCCTCAGCGCTTTGAATTAAATTTTTTTTAAAAAAAAAATGTATCAGTTTCCACAATCAACGTTTTAGGAGAACAGCCATCTGAGCCAAACTTCACTCTCCTACGAACGTAGAGAGCCTAAGCAAAATCAGCAAAAAGAAACCATAAATAAGTTATTGTTCTGCAAACTATTACCTTTCTTTTTTAACTACAAAAAACTATTAATGCGTGAGCACGCTGACCCACACTCAGTTGGAGGGCAATCAAATGAGGTAAGTAAACTTAGCATCGAAGATGATAAAATATAACGGCTCCTCTGCCCGGTAAAGGAAGTAAAAATTATTGCGGAGAATGTAAGTAATAAAATTAAAGATAAAAAATAAAATATGAAGCCTGCAATATTAAATGTAAAGAAATAAAAAAAAAAAAAAGTACAGGAATATTAGAGAGAGCACATTCCTTTAATAGCAGTAAACTTCTTTAAAATATAAAAAGAAAAAAGAAATGTTAACTACAACTGTTTCTATTAAAATAATTGGCCAAATAAAAATAAAAGTACAGTTGTCAAAGTGTCATATTAATTTATAAGAATATATTAGAAATGCCCTCCGCCCGACCGTGGAACACTATTAGAGAGTTGGGGGCGGAAGAGAGGCGGGAGAAGTCTGAAGTGGCAACTTTAGGAAGTGTTACAAAACACTGAACTGTAGTTTTTTGTAAATTTCATTCCCTTAAAAACCGGTTTTATTCTCTTATGCAATGTTTATTGCGCTGCACCGTGACAAATATACCAACTATTATTATTATTATTATTAACACAATCCTAGAATAAACTCGTTTATTTACTTAGCAGGTCTTAAGGTGGGATTATTGCCGTCGTTGCAGTTCTAAGCACACGCTGTATACATTCTGATGAAGCTAATCTGAACTATCAATGTAGCAACATTTCTTTGCAACGTATTACACGCGAATATTGCGCTTATTTATTTTATTTTTTTCTTTTTTAAATATACATTGTTCTGTTAAGTATATCTTATTGTTGAAACGTGATTTTCCTTCTATAAAAGTTTATTTTGAAAACACTTAAACCATTTTATGCAATAAAAAATGGGAGCTAGTACTTGTACTGGTAGACTACAATTTGCATGAGGATGTGATAATGTCAGTCTATTGGTTTGTTCATTTTCAACCCAGCAATTCTTGCCTTCAGGTGACACGATATTTTTTTGAGCGGATTTGTCTAGCTCACTAAACTGGCCACAATATCTAGTACCTTTTTTTTTGCCACTTTTGCAGCTACAACTGAGAAAAGGTCATGTTTTATTATAATAATAGAAAGTTTATGTCACGGTTAAAAACTTACAAATCTGGTGATTTCAATCAATTGTCCAAATACAATGTATTTAAATTATTAAAGTGGAAATGGTGTAAATAGTTATTTATAATTAGTTTTTGTTCTTTGGGAATAGCTCTTTAAAAAAAGTTAAATGCTTTCTTGGTCAAGATTCGACAGTTTTCTGTACGAGGGTCGTTTGAAAAGTTCGTGCAAAGTCAGAGAGATAGCACTACTGGCGCGTATCGAGGTTATGTTTAGTTAGTAGCATCTCTTGGAAGAACACACACCAAGTTTCAGCCAGATCGGTCTATTTCTTTGTGTTTGGCATTCGTTTGAATCGAGGAAGTCGAGTGATTTTCAAAAAAATGGACGAAAAAGAATTTCGTGTGTTGATTAAACACTACTTTATGAAAGGGAAAACGCCTCAGGAGACTAAAGAGAAGCTTGATAAACATTATGGTGACTCTGCACCTTCGATTAGAACAGTTTATAAGTGGTTTCAAAATTTTCGGAGTGGCCATATGGGCACAAGTGACGCTGAACGTTCTGGACGCCCTGTTGAGGTTACTACTCCAGAAATCATTGATAAAATCCATGATATGGTGATGGATGACAGAAGAGTGAAGGTGCGTGAGATTGCTAGTGCTGTGGGCATCTCGAATGAACGGGTACATAATATTTTGCATCAACATTTGGACATGACAAAGCTAACCGCAAGATGGGTGCCGCGATTGCTCACGCTTGACCAAAAACGAAATCGTGTGAAGTGTTGCAAGGACGGTTTGCAGCTGTTCCAGAAGAATCCGCAGGACTTTAAGCGTCGTTTCGTCACTGTGGATGAAACATGGATACATCACTACACTCCTGAGACCAAAGAACAATCTAAACAATGGGTTACCAAGGGGGAATCTGCGCCAAAAAAGGCGAAGACCTTCGGCCGGAAAGATTATGGCGACTGTCTTTTGGGATTCGCAAGGAATAATCCTCATCGACTATCTGGAAAAGGGTAAATCTATTACAGGTGCATATTATTCATCGTTATTGGACCGTTTGAAAACCGAGCTGCAAGAAAAACGCCCACGATTGGCCCACAAAAAATTCCTTTTCCATCACGACAACGCACCAGCTCACACCTCAGCAGTTGTGGTCGCAAAATTAATGGAAATAGAGTTCCAACTCGTTTCACATCCCCCCTATTCTCCAGACTTGGCTCCCTCGGACTACTATTTGTTCCCCAATATGAAGAAATGGCTGGCGGCAAAAAGATTTTATTCAAACGAGGAGGTGATTGCAGAAACGAATGGCTATTTTTCAGACTTGGACAAATCCTATTATTCGGAAGGGATCAAAAAACTAGAGCAGCGTTGGACGAAGTGTATAAGCCTAAAAGGAGACTATGTTGAAAAATAAAAAAGGTTTACCCCAAAAAATTAAGTAGTTTTTATTTTTGCACGGACTTTTCAAACGACCCTCGTATTCTTTAGAAATGTTGAAAGTGAAATTTAAACAATTGTAATTGAAGGAAATTAAAGTAATATATTAATTATAATTTTTAATCAGGCTTTTCGTTAGGGAAAATAGAGCAAAGAAACTGAGTGTTTGATTCCTTTAGCAATACAGAGTCACAAATAATCTCTGAAACAGATAAGCCCAGATATATTATACATTCAGGGAGACCTGCGAAGCTAATATGAATTGTATGGTACTGGGTTCGATTCCCGATCTTAGGCCTTGGATTTTATTTAATGGTTAATAAAAGAAATGTACAGTAAAGTGTTTGCTAGTCGCCTCCATCCACGATACCTAATTGATAATTGGACGTTAAGCCCCGCCTGAAAAAATAGGCGATTACTTTGCTTTTACTTTTTTATAATACATTCAGGGGTGCTTACACAATTTTTTTTTGGTGTGAGAGTTTGGTTTGGAAAGAAAATTCCTTGCATTATGTTTTTATTCAAAACTTTGCTTTCATTTAGAACACAATACATTCACAATCTTAACGTGACGTTTCTTAAAATATGCTTGCAAAATAAAGTAGGCAATAAGATCTCTTTAGGCTACAAAATAAACAGTAATTAAGTATTTACTTTAAACTTATGATTCTGAGAGATTTTCTAGCAACTCCAAGGCATACGGTGCCAATCAAGAGTATAATCACCTTGGTGGGACTGCGAAAACAGGCAACAATTTTTCAGACAGAGCTGGTTGAATTATATTTATGCTGGTGAGATATAAGAAAATAAATAATTCGGAAAGGTAATTTTATTTTCGGATAACCAGCGGCTCTAAGCTGGTTAAGAAGTTCTACGAATAGGATGAAAAAATAATTGCCATTTCAGTCGAGTAAAATTTATTTTTCCGAGCTTTCGACCTAGGGACTAGGTCATCTTCAGGGCTAGTTTATAAAGTAATATTTTTACATTATAAGGTTGGTGTGTCTTCTGTCTTGTCTGTTCATGGACTGAGTGTGAACACTCGACTGAAATGGCAATTATTTTTTCATCCTATTGGAATTATGAATCAGTCACCAAAAAGAATGAACAACAAGTTCTACGAAGTTAATTCAAGACAATGTGAGACTCTGGATGCCCGGAAAAAGCATAATGAGACAGCAGCCAGACTGGTACAACAGGAATCCCATGGTACCCACGAAGAACCTGAGCCATTTAAGGCACAGCAACAAGCAGCAATATTGCAGCCTACAAAACCAGGCACACAAAAAAGCAGTGGTGAATAAAAGAAACCTAAGACGAAAAATCATGACTAGCCACTCGCGTAAGTTACAGCATTATACCAAACATTCAAGAAGACCATTGGTAAGCGTCACTGACAACTGTGTTTACAAATAACCTGCGTAGGTTTGATAAGAAGAAGACACGCCGCCGCTACACCACGTATGGAGGATTTCCAGTTAGCGCGAAGAGAGTCTGATAATGCGGTATTTTGGAAAAGAAAAACCAGAAATTATTCTAGCTTTACCGAGGAATCTCTTGGTCGACTCTTAAATCAAATCAAACTGGACAGGACTGAAGCTTTACCTGGAAGGAGCCACAATAAATCTCTAGGTCGTGGTGGTGTAAAAAACCCACGAAATCTAATCTAATCGTATTTAAAATAAAATTCAGATTAGAGAACTGTGTTTAGAGTTGGTTTCTGTTTCTGCACAGTTCTAGAAGAATCATCAGAGTTAGGTCATTCCATCTTGCATTAATAGTCTCGTTACGATGACATCAGCAAATTGATTGAAAACTTTTATTTTTTCATAAATACAAATACAATCTCGATATATGGATTTTACCACTAAAAACCCGTTCGAGCTTAGGCAAGTATTCTACTTGAACTTCTAAAGGAACTGATGGTCAGGTAGGATATTTTGTATTTATTTTTAGAAAGGAGACATCATATTTTCTATAAAAATTTAAATGAAGAGAAGACTTTATTTTCCCTCAGAATGCGCACAGTTAGAAGCTAAGATGATCTCGTAGTATTTACCGTTATGTGATGTTTTATAAGGAAATAACATAAAATTCTTTAGCTAGTATAAATGCATTTAGAAAATGTAAAATGAGGCCGTGAGAGAGTTAGCAAAAAATAAAAGAAAAGAAAAAAAACAAACTCAAAATTCAGTACAACTGATAGTAAAAAGATAGTTGGAAAGGGCGGTATCCCTTGAGGTGGTGTAGTGCGCCTTGGTAATCTTATCTCGAGACCCAGGGCTACCAAGGACCGTTAGAAAGGAGTCCTTCTTTTTAACAAAGTAACAAATCCATCTGCCCTCTCACTCACCTCTCTAGCATCCACTTCTGCGCACATACGAAACAGCTAATCATTAACTGATTTCAAAGTAACCCTGTAACAGTTTTAATTTAATTTTGTTCCCTTTTCACAAGGCAATTAACCTGATAAGAACTTTTTACTTTATTACATTGAAAAAGTAAAAAATTGTAACTTTATTAATTAAAAAGTAAATTCTCGTTACAGTGCGCTACAATGTTCGTCAAGAAAAATGCTTGCGAACAAGCAGCATTCAGGAATAAACAAGCTGGATAAACTTGGCCCAACAATTACAGTTCATTCTCTTTTCAAACCAAAAGATGAACACGACATTCTTCTACCTTCTACCTATTCTATGACAAACATAGAATTCGTTCTAAAAAGAAAATTGGATTCAATATTTCACACATGTTCTCTAACATGGAAACATTTTAAGAAAATTGCTACAAAAATGAACGTGATCTATTCCGTAATGTAACCTTTCGCACAGCCAAGTTTCTTCAAATGTAGGAGTATATTAAATATTATTAAAAATGAATCTAAAGTTAAATGTGTATTTCTTTAATTCAAAGTGCATCTTAATCACGATAATTTTAATTAACCTTTTTCTGAATACTGCCAGCCTCTGGATAGTGAGCTTTAAAAGATTCCGGAGAAGAGAAAATCTAAGGGCCAACTGCTGCTGGATTCCAACTCGCAATCTCTGCGAGGAAATCTAGAGTGCTAACCATTGACCTAATCTTTTCGCTAGCCTTTATTAAAGTAAAAAAAGTAAAGTAAAGTAAAGTAATCGCCTATTTTTTCAGGCGGGGCTTAACGTCCAACTACCAATTAGGTGTCGTGGACGGAGGCGTCTAGCAAACATACTTTACTATTTCTCATTTTTAAACAATAAATAAAATCCAAGGCCTATGACCGGGAATCGAACCCAGTACCACAATACATTTTAGCTTCGCAGGTCTCGCCTCTAACCGCTCGGCTACCGTGGCGCCTGCTAGCCTTTATTATTATTTAATAGGTGATAAGTTCCTAAATTATCTTGAAATGACACATTAGAGGAATGCCCAATCACCTCAAAGTCAAGAATAATAGAATTTACCATGGAGATTGTTTCAAAATAAAGTTATCAACTACTTTTGCGCAATGTATAAAACAAATGTAAATCACGAAAATAAAATAATAATAACAATTAGTGCCAATAATCTCAGATGTTGGCACGCTTTAAATTAAAAAAAAAAAATTAATAATAATACTAATAAATATAATATTATAAGAGATTAGCTTGGTGGTTAGCTTATACTGGATTCCAAAGCAGAGATCTCGGGTTTAGATTCAGCTGCTGGCCCTTCGATTTTCTGTTCCTAAGAGCCTGTTACAGCTCACTGCCCGGTGATGGACAGTGTTTCTTGTAAAAAGAGAACATTTAAAAATTTCGCAAAAGAAAAATAAACTTTTAATCAATACCTTATTGTCGCGTCTTGTGGTGGCAAAACTAAGCAAAATATCATATTTGAACTTTGTACGGTTTTGTTTTTGAATTTAGATGAACTTGCTGGAAAACCTACACACGCATGTATAAATATGTATGAGTATACAGGGTGAACCAGTAAGTATTGTCCATAGGCCTACTGTGTGTAGTACATCTAAAGTGGAGTTCAATCAAAGACGTGTTAGTAAACTTCATATTTTCCTAACATTTTCTCAAATATTTCAGAGAGATCAGAAGTAAATGTTTAAAGACCAATTTGTAACCTTTGACTTCCTTATTTTAAGACAATCTACTTTAAAAATTGACTACTGGTCCATCTAAAAGAGTTTTCAATGAATTAAAAAACTTGATAAACTACCACTTCTATACTCGTGAACACGCTTTCTTGCCAAACAAACGTAATTTCTCGTAGGAAGATAAAAGGAATCCTGGAAAATGATATACCGTTAGAAAGCCCATTAGACAAGGAAACTTTTATAAAAAAAAAAAAAGTGCCAGCACCTGGGTATGCTAATGATCACATAAGGGCCTAATGAGTTTTCTTAAAAATTTCGATTTCTTTTATTTTTCAAGTATTCGGAGGAAGATTGAGGCTGTTTGGAGAATAATTTATGCTTCGAAATTGTTTCAATTTTTAGAAAATTTATCTGTTTTTCTAACTGTGTCATCAGAATCGAATTCGGACTAAAACTTTCTGAGTAATAACATTTTTATTGGAAAAAAGTAATGTTTTAGGAAAAAAAAATTAAGAGACGTCACTCAAGAACAGGGGAAAATATGAAGTTGGCCAATACGTCATTGAACTCCACTTTAGATGTACTACACACAGTAGGCCTATGGACATTACTTACTGGTTCACCCTGTATAAAATTCTACTACAAATATTTTTTTTGTAGCAGCTTTCGCCATTCACAAAGTAGCCAAGCTTTACTTCTGTGTTTTCTGTTTCACTTATTGTCTACAAGAAACATGTGAAGTACGGCCAGCTGGTTGTATTCTCAGCTTATTTAAAAACGTACATATATTTGTATAAAACTGTAAAAACCACTTCTTACTGTTGGTTCCACAAAATGGGTACTTCCGGATTTACATAACAAAATGTTACTTTTTTTTTTTTATAAGTGAAAGTTAAAAGGAAATGAATTAACAAATACTATTTTTATAGAGATTTGTCCTGCTGAGAATTCCATAAAAAATTAATGAAATTTCAGGCCATAAATAACGATGGGCCATCATTAAAAAGAGGGCTTTGATACTACAAGATCTGACATAATGAGAAACTACTTAAACTTAATTATGAGAAACACGACGAGACAATTCGCCATTCACAATAAGGGCAAGCATTAACTATTTTGCCATTGAACGAACGTGTTTTAAAGTGCAATCAGAAATTTTACTAAAGTGTTTAAGAAAAAAAAAAACCTCACAGTTCAACAAACTTACATCGTCAGAGCTCTACCAACAACCAGCTCGCTCATCTAAAATAATTATTAGTGTTTTCAACTAACCATAATTTGTCCGTCGGTGGAAATTTATTAACACCTGCCGTTTAAAGTTTAACTATCTACAAGAAATAGCTAAAATGATCGCATTAAAATATTTCAATATGATGGCTGCATTTTAAATGCGTTTTCTAATCGCTATCCATTTCTTGTTTCCATTATAGGCGATTAAAAGAATTGGGTGCATCGTTAACTCTATAAAACATGATTCTAAACTAGGCTATCACTTTCCATGAATCCAGTATTTATGTCAACGGCTCAACCATTCGGCAGGATACAACTCTATCGCTGGCGAGGTTTTTATTTATAATTTTCTGGGATGTGATATGAGTAGTAATTGAGATAAACTGTGACAATGAGTTATTTTTTATGTAAAACTTCAGGAAATGATACATCTTGCAAGTTATTAGTTTACAGTTTCCTACATGATGTAATCCTAGCATTCGAAGATAAGTGTGCGACAGTGGCAGTCAGTAACAATGGAGAGGACGGTCTCGCTTTTCACCGTCTCATGTGTGGGCTCAGAAATGCGTGGGCCCCATGCTTGTAATATACATCCCAGTCCTCGGGGAATCACCACCAGCCTAAACAGGATCCCAACAGGTTAATTACGGCATAATACAACCAGAAGCATCTTCTACCATTTCAAAAACACCTCCATTTATTATAATTTACAAAATGAAGATATTAAATATTATTACATTGCGCTGAAAAGTCCATAAATATTTATTTTATTTCTCTAAAGATTTATCTTGAATCATTTACTTGTTTTAAAACTTATTGAAATATTTATACATAAATGAGTTCAGTTAACTATGAATGTTGTTTAAAATGAAATACATAATTAAGACCTCTCTACTGTGCAACTGGCAGCATGGAATGGAGAAATGGCTGGAGCTTCTGGAGTACTAAAAAGTAAAGTTTTGCACATCGAATAACTCTAATTGAATTTTAGGCTGAAGTTCAGTGGAACATTTCAGCCTTGAAGACGACTTCTTTGTATCACGTTTCAAATAAAAATATTTGTTATTTTAAAGGTTTTTATCCTTTATGACAATGTCTTGCTCAAAGAGCCAGAATCATCAACTTTCTATAGTTTTCAATTTCAGAAAGATAATATTGCCACGATCCAAAAGCATCGCAAACTTAAAAAATATTTGTGGATTTCTTTTTTTAAAATTAAGATTGACGCAATTATTAATTTATTTAGTATTAGATTATATTACAGGCATAATATTAGGTATTACCAGCTTTTTTGTAAGATACGCAGCAAGAGAGGCTGTTTGTAACATCCTGTGGTAGAAGGTAATGTAAATGAAAGTAATGCTTACTTTTTTAGACGGGTTTTACGTCCAGCTATCAAATCAGGTGACTTGGACGGAGGTGACTAACAAACATACTTTACTATCATTAAATAAAATCCAAGAAATAGAATTAAATTAAGGAATCGAACCCAGCACCACAATACATCTTAGCTTTGCGGGCCTCGCCTCTAACCGCTCGGCGTTAAAAATGCGTGCCATCTTTGCGCACAAGGTGTAATTATCTTCTCTGTATTCGGACTAGTAGTCACATCCTTTCATACTTGAAAGGACCAGAATCTTCTCTATCAAATCTATAGTTCCCTCTGAGAACCAAATATCTCACATAACAATTTCGCAACTTAATGCTATTAAGCAGGGACTGAGAAACTGTACCCTCCTTATCAAAGCCAAAACAAAGGTCCCAGGTTAAATAATCCTATACTGTGATGCAACGTTCCTGACCTACAGCGCCCTCTAACAAGGCCAGTCGTCAATGAAATTTATTTTCCAACCTAACTTCAGGTTTATCTGATTGTATACAGATCGATCATGACTTTCATCGTAACAAACTTTCATGATTCCAGTGCTACCTCCAAAGCCATTACATAAGAGCCGTTCACACAATGCTCTTGTTACTAGTAAACAGAAGTTCTGGACTAATGAATGGGATGCAAGGTCCAGTACTGGAGAGCTGATCATCGACGTTGCTACTTTGGTGTCAGCATGACTAGGCCAATCTTGTTGCATGTACAATCAAGATATGAGTATGTTTTGCAAGTTGAGAACACTTTTAGCGCAGCCTGGCTGGCCAAGAATTCATCAGAACCTCCATGTTTTTCAGGCTTCTTTTCAGAACCAAAAAACTGATGTAACGGTTTTGCAAAATGCTTTATTACAAAATTAATCAGTCGTCACGGGATGCAAAGTAATTTTATTCAGTTTGGAATTAATTACAAACAAGCGTTTCGATTGCTAAAACTGAAAATCATCTGGGAGAAGAGTTTTAAAAGAAAAATAACTTGAAAAGATCATTGATTTACCGTGACAATATCTAGAAAAAAGTGAATGACTCTACGACTTGTTTGATACTTCGCTTCCTCTCAACTCATTTAGATGGAGAATTACTTCGGGTGAACTAATTTGATAATTGTGAACAGAAAAGAGCTTCGAACGAAGGAAGTGAAAAAGAAAGATAGAAAATTAAGAACGTCGTTTATTCCAGAATCTTTGGACCATTTGAAAATGTTGTGGCATCACGTAGAGCAGTCAAGACACGACCAGCACGACGGCAGGTGAACCTGTCCACGTTTAGAGTAATCTTACAACAACCTGCCAGCAGGACATGACAGCAGTATTACCTTGGCAACACACAGAGCGGCAGCCACTCAAATAACGGGCTATTGGCAAGCAATTTTTACTAGATAATATCGCCTCATAGATACGCTGTAGAGGTTTTTTTTTTTTTTAATATATTGTAAAATGGGCAAAATGATTTCAAAAATAATTGCTGATAGTGTCAGAAAAGAACGGAAATACTGTCTTCAAGAATTTTTACCAATCTACTCCATAAAAACAAGAAATAGCACGTTGAAAAATCAGTTTAGCCACACTCTAATGGCTGTCGAAGAGGATTAAACACTGAAAACAGAGTCTTCCGGATCGGTTTGAAGGCATCTTCATTAACTGGTTTTATCACCTCAAAATCCCACCTCAAGGACCATGACGAATTTAATTGGGTTTATGAATTGTTTTGCTAGATTCTGATTGTCCAGCTGATAAAACTCAGTGCCCCATTAATTATTATCAGTAAATATTATTAATAAGAACAGTTAATAATATATAAGCACGAGATATAAATGAAGTCTGATGTTAGAGTTACGCTTGCTTCAGCTTGCCAGAATGCCTACAGAAAACAATGTGATAACCTAAGGCGATAACAGCCACTATATAGAAAATCTCTAGCATTTGGAAAATGAAATATTCCAGGAAATACAAATAGAAAAGATAGATTTTTTTTTTAACTTACGTTAAAAAGTGAACTCTAGCGAAAAGTCTAAGAAATCTGACTTGAAGTTATTATTAGGTATAATAAATTTACAGGTACTATTTTCCTTGTCAATCTGAATTAATGATCTCAACTGTTAAAGATATTGCAAATGATAATTTTTCAGACAACTAAAACAAGCTTTGAGAATGAATTTTGGAAAATTGTAAACCAAGATATAAAAGTTTTGAGAAAAATATCAGCATTTCAAACTTAGTTTACTAGAAAATCCTGTCTGAAAAAAAAAGAAACGGTCATAGAAAATTAGTTTGTGTTTAATTGTACGGCTTAGAAATTCTTCAAATCAATCAAAAAATCACCGACCAAATCTTAAAGAGAGAAGTTGTATTATTTCAGCAGAAAAGTACCTTGGAGCATATACCTGCAGGAGAACAGATTTTCGATCGAGAAATCAATGATGGTGTAGAAGCATCGAGTAGAATGTTAGGGATATCTTAATTCAATGCGGAAATGGTAATGAACGAGATCCACATGGCTTCTTCATAATCTATTGAATAATGAGATAGTCGTAGACATTGACGACAAAATATCACTTGAAAACTCAATCTCCTGGAATACGCTGCTTAAGAATAGGGAAAAGCCATAACTAAGAGAGACAAAGTTAGTAATGTAGCGATCAGAGCAAATCTCGTCATTAAGTCGGCCATTGGAAAGCAGGCTGAGGAACAGCTGGTGCTAAGATTCAAGACAGACGCCAAAGTGGATGGCAATAGTGAGAGAGAGGGACCTAGATTAAGAGAGAAAGGAGCTGAGGAAACGATGGGGAAAAGAGGCAAGAGTGGAGGAAACGAAGGAGATCACCGACTGGCATTCTACTAACTAAAAACCACATTTTCGGACTCAGCGGACCTTCAAACTAATATGAAAATGTGAAATCCGAAATTTCACACGATCGAGCTAGATTCTTCCACCTGGCTAGTGAGAGAAATTAAAACATGGAAATTTGCTTTGTATTTTTCATCATATATTACTTTCTAAACACTTCATCGCCAACCTAATTACGGTTCTTCCGTTAGACATTCTAGAATGTCAGGAAGTCGTTAGGCTTCAGGAAAGTGCTCTGGTTAAAAGGCAAATTACTTTTTACAATGGTTATAGCTGCAGATTGGTTGGCACTAATTTTTCTTGCCCTCTGAATATTAATATCTTTTTGTTTTGTTTTGCTGTATGTAAATGGTGTAAACAGACACACACACGACTGTCTCTTTTTTTATGATTTAAGACGCGACAACATCTGAGGTTATTTGCGCCCGCAGCTTTTTTCAGAGTATATATCTGGCCTCCGGACAGTGTTCTCTCGTTACAAATAACACTATCCATCACTAGACAGTGAGCTGTAAGAAGCTCCTAGGAAAAGAAAAGGATCTCCGCATGAGAATCCAATACGCTAACCCCACAGCTAATCCCTTCCCTACGACTATCCCTTATTACAATTCTGGAGCTGTTGTCTTATAGAAACATTTTAACACAACTGTTGCAATAAATTGATAGATGAAAGAAAATTTAGAAGGCAATTTCGAAAATATAATAAAAAAAATCTTAGAAACATTAAAAATCCATTGAATATCGCAAAACGTCCGGTATGTTTGGAATGTTCTATGAACTCGGAACTGAATCAAGATATTTGATTTTTCTTTATAACATAAAACACGCAGAGTTGTACATTATACTGAAATAGCATTTTAGAGGAAAGTACAGCACTTTTTTGCAGGGTATCCTTCATTAAACTTTTTCTTTTTTTTTAAATTCTGTTATAGTTGCATTCTTTTTCGATGCTGTGGCCTACCAGGGCGCAACTAATTATTAAATTCATTAAATCGTTAATATTAATGCTGTTAAATCGTTTGATTAAGCGCTTGGGAAAAATTCAATCAATAACTTAATTTAAGAAATTTTTTTTTAACAGAGATTACATCCCATCCAATATATCGGTCACTCTGCCCAAATTCTAATTAATATTAATAAAAAGTAGAAATAATTAAAGTGTTCAACATGAAAGCAAAATGACATCATGATTGCCTAATTTATTAATTGAGATGACGAAGCAATTAATGTTACCAACTATGAGTATAGTGTGCTCACTAACAGGAAATGTTATTAGGTCATTGTAGTAATCCAAGGGCATTAACATTAATTGACTAATTTTCTTTTCATTAAACTATTTTATTTCTAAAGTATAGTTGAAGGCAGTGATAAGAAGGATGAAATGTAGTAATATTAAAAGAAGAAGAAGAAGAAGCAACAAAGAAAGCAAGCAACTTTTAATCTCCAACTATGCCCCTTTACTTGAAAAGAGACGAAACAAAACTCGCGGGGATTCCTTGAATGTTATAAGCAAACCATCTAATTATCCTATCAGACCGCGAACTCCTGAGTAGAAAAACCGCAAACTCCCCGATTCATTTTAATGATAGGTCTATACAAGTGATTTAAAAGAGGTGTTAATAGTTTTGATAGATTTTATTTGAAAATAGTATCTTTAAAAAACAAGATTGCGTTGTAAATAATAGTGTGTTTATATAGATTTATTTTTTTAAAAAAGTACATAAAATAGCTAAAATTACTAAATTGAACTTGCCAAAATTTCAAATAGAATACTATTTCATTAACTTAATTAGCTTTCTACAGCCATGTCTTTATAAAAACACATTTACGTGTTCATTATTTGAAGAACAATAGTTATATACCTTCTAAGAGCATCTTACTTACAGCTCACCCTGTCCGGTGACGAACTGTGTTGTCAGCAACGAGAGAACACAGTCTTGAGGCCGACAGTGCACTGTAAAAGCTCCAGATGCTAATAACCTCAGGTCTTGAAGCAAAAGAAAATAGGTTATTCATTGTACAAGAATTGGAATGAATGTCTAGTTTTCACTCACTGAGTCCAGATGTTGCCCACACGAGCCAAGTGATTGTACTACTGGACGAGACAGTGATAAGATTTCACTCGTTTGTGCGACTAAATTTTTCTGCAATAGTTTCAATAATTTAGAAGATTATCTTTAAATTTAGACGAAAAAGCTATGCTTTAAAAGTTTAAAAATGGAAGAAAACATCAATAATTGCTAAGTTATATTTTAATATAATTTGTTGACACATTATTTTTATAACAATGTCCAAAACTAGCCATGGAAAGTAATACTTCTTGCTTTTGATTTGTTGCTACAAAATTTATTAAATCTATGTAGCGAAAAAAAAAATTACTTGTAAAGGAGGATTTGCCCTATATTGTAAAGAAAATTTGGGAATTTTATCTTTTATAGAAATAGAGAAAAAAATTGTCAAAGTTGGGTGTTTTTTAACGTTACGCTTTTTCGTGCAGTTTTTGACGATCAAACTTTATACTGCCGGAGAGTTTTAGTTATATTAGAGGATCATTTGTTAGTTTTCTTAAGTAGTTCTGAAAATGCCAGGAGTACGTTAAAAAACAAAAAATCATAACTATCCCATGAAGTTAGCCGTATACTTGTCTAAAAGATCAGTACCTATGGTTTTCTTTTCTAATTTAAAGAGCAGAAGTACATTTTGTACTACATTTACTGTAGTAAAAGGTATTTAGTTATAATTTTAAATTAATATTGTACTTGTGAATGAATGTGAATTTGATTTGTAAATGCTACCTAGTTTGTTTAATTAATGTAAAAATGAAAAATTATCAAGCAGTAGATAATTGAAATTTCAATCACTAGTGACTGAAAATTGAACTAAATTTAGTATAATATTAAGCCCATCATTTAGTGACTGCAGAAGAATATAATTTATTTTATGTAATATTTGTTAAATTGTAATCACAGTTGTAAATCAGTATAATAATAAAATGCGAAACTTGCTGAACTAGATGAATTGTTTCTTTTAACAATGGTTAACTATAAATTGATGACGTATGTTTTGCGACATGATGATGTAAATAGAATGATGGCAACAGTCAGATTGTTGACAATTCTTAAATCGAAATCTGATATACCTCAGCGAATACTATGTAATTTCTCAAATGAAATGTAATTTCTGCAGAATTTCAGTAAGACAGCATTAATAAGTACAGGTATACTCACAAATATCGCGTTTTTCTCTAATTCTCTTTATTAAAAAAAAAATTAAAATTTTGAAATAGAGACATCGATAATGAGTCAGATTAAAATATATTTTCTACCAATTGATAGAATCAATAGATCGACCGATCTATTTTCGCGACGAAGGTAAATAGCAAACTCATCTATACAGTTATACAATACATCAAATCCAAGGTGAAGGCCGAGCATAACGTACCGAAAAACCGCAATACACTTCAGTTTTGCGGTCTTCGTCCCGCTATCGTAACGCCTTACTGAATTAGTGAATCAATTATTTAGCACAAAATAATAATAAATAACTTTGGCTAGTGTTTTGTTTAATGATATTTGAGTTTTATTAAAGGATTAAAATGAAATATTCTTCTGTTTGTCGATTGTAAAAATTTACGGAGAAAATTAGGCTAATTGTTCGGAAAATTATATGGCAATTAATATTAAGCCCTGAAGATGACTCAATCCCTGGGTTCAAAGACTGGCATTAAAACAATTTAAGACTTAAATCGGCCACAATCTTTCTTCCCTGATTAATGAATCAGTCAACAAAAATGATGAACACTTGTCCATAATATTTTTATATAACTCATAGCAATTGTTGCTGCACGATTAACTAATAATCTTGTAGGAAAAAGTTTCTGGTTGTCTAGGCTATCAACAACGATTTATAGGATTAAAAACCAATAAGCTAAGGGGCACAATATCAATCTTTCGCTCCTCTGAGGCAAACCGTGGTAGATTTAGTCCTAGTTTAATCTCAACTATCTGCTTATTAAGAACACGGTAGTAAAGCAAAATGATCATCTATTCTTTCAGAATATACTTATCGTCCAAATTATCGAATTATAAATGTCGTGGATGACAAGTAAAAGCTTCTAAGCTCTAAGGTAGTTTCACGCGGTACTGGAACTGGTCCCACACCCATTTGTACGATATAGATCATGAATCTAAACTAGAATTCGACAGCTGGATTGGAAGTCGCCGGCAAGTTTTAAGGTTAATGGAGGACGATCCATATGACGGTCCATCTTGGAAGTTTTCCTACTTATTGTTGAGCGAACAGCGAGTGTGAAGCAAACGAAATGATTTTCCCTTCCATTCGTGAAGTAAATCGATCTTTACCACATTTTAAGAGTGCCAAAAGTTCTTCTTTGCTTAATGAACTTACTTCCACATGCATATTGATATCGTGTTTGCAATTAAATCATCATGATATATTTTACCCACATCTAATTACTTCAATTCGGCGTATTTATTGCTTAGAAATGCACACAAAATGACTAATTAATTGACTGCTTATATAAATTAATAATATCGAAACAATTTCAGTAATTTTGTTTAGTTTCAGTATTGACTAGTATCATGACTTGTCAATTGTAATTGTGATTTTATTTTTTTTAAAGCAGACAAGATATTTCAATTTGAAAGAAACGTTTGTTATTACAACTGTTAGCACAGCAGCGTTGTTTACTTAATTTCAGGCTATGTTAGTATTTCAAACAATCATGTTTTTTTAAATATTTTGTATTTATTTTGTGGTAGAAAAAATATAGTGCGCAACTGGTACGAATGTGTTTTCTTACTTCGCAAAGTAAAAATTCTCCCTTGGGCTAGTGACGTAATATTCCTTACTCAGACAAGTAGAGTCACTTTGCGCGCTAGTTACACAAATAACTGTTTCGAAAAGTAGTTGTTTTGAAACAGTATGTTTACTGTAAAGTTTTCTTTTAGTTAGTACAAGTAAAACACAAATAATAAAAAAAAAAAAATAAGAATTTTTATCATTCAATGAGTATACAAAAGGCAAAAGCGGAAAAAGAGATATAAATGTTGGGAAAGATAGTAAGAGGAAGACGGAGAAGGATGTTGACGAGGCCCAAGTAGTCATGAAATCATAATTATTGTCATCGTAACATGAAGGTCCGCTGTAAGCTCACTCAAAACAACAATCACGTAATTACTAGCCTCAACTTCTTACAAAGGAAAAAATACACAACAAAACTGAGAGAGAAAGCATGCGTAATAGAGAGAGATATTGCTGGTTATTGGGTTATGACGGCCCTCATCTTAATGAAGTCCTGGTTTATATACACAGAGTGAACGTCACGATCTTACGTCGTGGATATTATCAAAATTAGTTACTATTGGAAAGTCTTGTGAAGAACAAGAACCAGCTCTTGTGGGAGGAAATCAATAGGTTGGTAAATGCATGACCTTATTTGTTTACTTTAGAATTATATTTCAGTCTCTTATTAAGAAAATAATAAATTATAGAAGAAATTAAAACTACTATTTTTAGTAATTTTTAAAGTAGGAAATATTCTCTAACTTTTTCCATCAGATCTCCGTGAATAAAGCCCGATGAGTGGAATACAGCGTCTTAGTCTGCCCTGTTTTCAAAAATGGAAGTGAGCTAAGGATGCACCAATTATAGAAGAATTGCATCAACGTCTACAGCATACAGATTTTCTATCGATTGCTATTAAAGAAAGATTAACTTTTGTGGTGGATTCGCAAATAATTCACCACATTTTTCAGGCTTACGATTGGTTACAAAAAGCAAAAAAATATGAAAAGTTTCTTGGTATACCAGCTTTTCTTATAGCCTATACAGGGTGACCAGAGTTATATGCTCCACCCACTTTTTTTTTTAACGGCGGGAAATTCCGAAAAAATAAAAAACACGTATTTAATCATTCTTAATCTAGTTTATTTTCAGTGATTGACCCATTTTTTTAAACCCTTGTATCTCGAGATACAGCATCCAACTTTTGTTTTTCAAATGGAACGTTATATTTTTTGTTGCGTATTTTTATAGTATTTGAGCTCCTAAAAACAACAAAAAAAATATTTTTTTGAAATCGGTTAGGTTTTTCAAAAGTTATGGTAATTTAAAATATGAAAAACAAATTTCAGTTTACTGTCAAAATTACGTTATTTTTTTTAAAGAATCTATTCAAACTGGGCACAACCAACGGATAGGCAAGCCAAAATTCTGGACTCCCACGCTTTGATTGTAGCAGCACTTATGGTGGCGAAGTCAAGATCTAGGCAGGCTAGAAGTATTCGACGTTCAGGTTGTTTTTTCTACAAACGTTTGGTGTGGAGTTTTAGGAAATCAACTAATCGTCCCATATTTCTACAGAGAGAACTTAATTTCTAACTTTTTTAAAGAGATTTTTTACTAGTTCTGCTTAAAGTTGTTTCTCTACAACGTCGGCTAGATATGTAACATATTTTCAATAAGATGGTTGCCCGGTACATAATGCGAGAGTTGTTCGAGGTTACCTGGACAGAAATTTCCATGAAAAGTGCTTTAGGACTCATTGTCCCATCCAATGGCCACCTCGATCTCCGGACTTAACCCAAATGGATTATATTTTGTGGGGATACCTAAAAAAATAAAGTGTACAGTAACCTTAATCCCGTGGCTTCAGTCGATGATCTAAAACGTCGAATAACTCTAGCCCGCCACCATAAGTGCTGCTACAAGGAAAGCGTGGGAGTCCAGAGTTTTGGCTTGCCTATCCGTTGGTTGTGCCCAGTTTGAATAGATTCTTTAAAAAAAATAACGTAATTTTGACAGTAAACTGAAATTTGTTTTTCATATTTTAAATTACCATAACTTTTGAAAAACCTAACCGATTTAAAAAAAAAAAAAAATTGTTGTTTTTAGGAGCTCAAATACTACAAAAATATGCGACAAAAAATATAACGTTCCATTCAAAAAACAAAGTTGGATGCTGTATCTCGAGATACAGGGGTTTAAAAAAATGGGTCAATCACTGAAAATAAACTAGACTAAAAATGATTAAATACGTGTTTTTTATTTTTTTCGAAATTGCCGGCCGTTAAAAAAAAAAAAAAAGTGGGTGGAGTATATAACTCTGGTCACCCTGTATAATAAACACAAGTTTCCCAGTCCAAGATAGCTTTACTGTTAAGGATTGGGTAAGACAGAGGAGCCCATGGCACCAACAATATGCACTGTGACTTTAGAATGGACAAACTTATTTGCCACAATAGATTAACACAACGTCTAGCTTACGTAGATGGTGTACTTTATCTTGAAATATCTGTCAATGTTTGTAGATGGCTTGAGAAAATTCGAAACGGAAGCAAGAAGTGTAGAACAGCACATGTTCATATGCAGGCCGAACTTGCAAACCTCAAAACACAACTTCAGAAGTGATGAGCATTATAGATCTCGAGTTCGCTGGCTCTCGAAGGATTTCCCAAATGAAATTGAAAGATTTATAATGATAATTATTTATTTTGATTTATTTATTTTATTTTATTCTGAATAAATACAAACGCCAACTCAAGTCCAGAACAGAGTACGTAAAAAGAGTTTGTTTTTTTTCCAGCGTCAAAATTTGGGTCAGAAATAAGAGATTACATTAGATAGTAATTAATCACTCTGTAACTTTACTAAAAAATAAGCGTAAAGTAAATAATTCTAACGCATTTTATCTTAATGTTGTAGCTATAACAAATTATGTAATTTCTTATAATATGGTGTTCCCAATAACGTATTACACGCGTTGAGTATTTATACCCTTGAACTTTTGAGTTAACTCGTTTAGGTATTAGGTCATGCTTAACGATAAACAAAGTAAAAATAAATGAATTAAACGTAAAGGAATTCTGTTGTATTTGAAATGTCTTGCAAAACTGAAAAGGAGACCAAAATAAACAATAACATAATTTCAAATTGCTTTCTCTATTTGTACGTATTTTTGGTCACATGTCATTCAAAATGAACCAAAATCCTAGAAGAAATTATTTAAATCTGTCAGTCTGGATGTGTGAATGCAAGCACTGCACCAGTGCCCTGCAGACTTCAAATGTTACGTTCCATAATTTAAAACTATGCCACGGCGTCTCCAACGCCAGCTTTACTACGTAACCTCTTTCTGGCCATATTAATGGCAAACAGTATAAATTTAAATTCAGTAGATTCTGAATAATTTTTGTTTAAAAAAAAGAGAAAGAGAATAATGTTTAGTGGAAACTATTTTCTTCTTCGTACTCCTCTCAGAGAGGAGCCATCTCGGATTTTTATCGAAAAATTATTCAAATGAAAACTGAAGAGCTACAGTTGGGCTATTTTGGTTATTAGTGTAACTAGTTCCAAGACAATCTTAAGAATTATTTTAGATAAGAGCTTAAACAAAGAAAAAATTCTGGTTAGGGAAGATGTACGGCAATTTTAGGAATGTACACAATTGGTATACATTTAATTTTTTCTAACAATGCATCATTGGTAGGACCATATTTAACGTCAAACATCACTTAAGAAGGACCTTAAGAATCCTCATCTTCTAGGAACGTCCTTTAATCGAATTTACCACGAATAATCTCTCACATCAGAGTATCTCTTCTTGAGTGCAACAAGTGGACATAGCTTAGAGAAACTCGTTGGGCTCCTATTCTTTTCTTTAAAATCTCAAAAAAGTGAAAAAAAATCCCTCCTCTAAAGTTGATAGGCTGAAACTACAGGTTAAGAGATCTTGACGGCTATTTGCAAATTTTAGGGTGGATACAAAATGAAATGAGAGTTTCAGCTTACTGTGAGTTTTGAGCTAGCATTATGAAGGAGAATTTCTTTAACGACCTCTTTGTTGTACAAATAGCGGTTATTTTCGATGAAAAAAATCACATCAAACATTCGACCCGATTGCAATACCTTCTTTTAAGAAAAAGTAAAATGCAAAATTATAAAATTTTAGAAAATAATAATCCAGCCATACACACTCGCTCATTTATTTGACTATTAGGGAGGCAGTTGTAAGGCATTAAGGAAAGATTAGATATGAAGCGTCATTAATGAAATTAGTAGCAAAAAAAAATGACGAAATGTAACACAATAAGGTGTCTGTAGTATGTGTAGTATGTCTGCAAAAGAGTAGAATTACACTTGGCCGGACACGACCTCGCCACAACGGGACACTCAGCAAGGACACTAAACTAAACCGCCGTCGAACGGATGCAATCCTCCGCTTTCACTAGACCTATCTCTAGCTCTTCGGCCGACTACCTTATCTGTAAACAGAAACTACTTAGTAGATCGTGTATTTACACATGATATTCTATGCAACATGACCTTTATTTATCAATTTAAACTACATATAAATAATTCAACAAGAGTATACAACTTTTAACCTTTTCTAGCGAATACCTTCTGTATAAATATATTTTTAATTTTGGTATTTACTCTTTCACAGTGCTCATTATAGCGATCACATGAGTAAAATATGAAATAATATTTTAAAACAGTTCACTAAATACTCATAAAGAAACCGCTCCTATCAACTTTATGATTTATTAAATTCCTTAACAAATTTAACGCATTATTATCCTTTACACGTACGAAGTACATTAATTAGTGAACTTGAATGTTAATACATCTAAAACAAAAAGTTATTAAGATCAGATAAAGAAAACATATTAAAGAAACAAATTAGAACCTTACATGTCGCCTTACACTACAAAATAAAGCGTTCAACAATAATACTAAGTTGTTAATATATATTTATGAAACTAGTTTAGAACATGCCCTTCAACGAGTGTCTAATGGTGTGGAACTGATCAAATCTATCTGATTTCGCCCACGCAAACCTCTCTAGTTACGTAATTGTGCAAGTGTTCCTTGTTTTCTTTTTTATAAAGCAAATTCGCTTTAACAATACAATACATTCTGAATTTTAATAGTCATTAATGTTCTGTTTTAATGGAAATCTAATTTCATATTTGTGTACATTAACCTGGTAGTTTGATGAGCTATGGTCGCACTTTTGCAGTTTTTGAGACAAATTATTTATTATAGTGGTTGCAATCTTAGGTCAATATAGATGCCAGTCTGAAGAGAGACAATCTAAATACCTTCCAACTTCTATTTGCCAGTCAGGGCAAGTTTTGAGTTGTTATTAAATCGTTTTCACGTTCCTGAAGCCAGAAAAAATGCTCAACATAACTCAAAAAAGGAACTAGAAAGAAGCTCAAAGTATATATTTCGGCTGGGCGTCACACACTGGGCTCCAATGACCACAGATGTTGAAATACTTCCAAATTAAAATAAATAAACCTTAAAAAACCACTAAGAGAGGTTTACCGAACAAAAATCTAAGGTGCGAACCTAAGGCACACAACTTAATCTAACTGCTAATTTCAGGGTTCACCCCCATTCTTTCCCTGAAATACCTTTAATAGAATTTGCTAGCAAAATGTTTCAAATAAAAATTGTAGACCTAAACTTACAGAATTATTACAGGAATTTGTAAACAGGGCAGCTTCAAAATACCGATTAATAAAAGATTATCACTATATTGGTAGATTTAACCCGACAGGGTAAAGTCCACCAAAACAATGGTACCGGCAGAGAGCGAAGTGGAGCACTCCGCTACCGTATCTTCTCTCTTATGAGTAATCTTTGTAAATATTGTATTATAAGGCATCTACCTTGGAAATTGCCTTCAATATATATCTAAACAGAAAATTAGATTAATTTCTGTGAACATATCGTACACGAATCCCCCCCCCTCCTCACCTGGTCAAGCCGAAGAGGTTTGAAATTTTATTTTTTGTGTGACTGGAGAACCCAGGTAAGAGCCTTTATCTTATTTTTCCTTGTGGCGCTGGGAATTTTCCGGGCTCATAAATTTTAAAGAAAACTGTTGGTGTGGCTTCCGAGAAAATCTTGAAAAAAAAAAAGATCCATTAGTGATAGTTCTGGTTGATCGAACTTATACCTTGTTTGGCACCTAAGTAATAAGTTTGATGCCTATGCGATGAAGCCTGTAGTTTTAAGGTGCGGGTGGACACTTACACAGAGTTACAGTCAGTAAGATAGACACACACACACACACACACACACACACACACATACTTGTAAAAACCAAATTTTCGGACACAGGAGACTTTAAAGCGGACATTTCAAGTAAAAACTCAGTTTGGGCAATCACAGAACTACCTCTTTTTTGGCGGCGAGTAATGAAGCAGAAATAATTGCGAGCAGTTAAAAAAAATTAGAATTATAAACAATTAGTTAGATAAGAGGACAGTAAAACAATTGAAGACATTTGTGGATCATCACTATTTAGAGCGCTTGTTTTTTCCACTGTGTTCTAAATGTAAATTACTCATGTTTAATTTACAAGTGATTACGTAAGCTTAGTGCATAAATTAAAATATAGCTCCTTAATGTTCCCCTATTAATGGCCCCTTAATTACTATAATAACTTTTGTTTGTAATCTTGATCGTTTATACAATGACTTTACTTAAGTGATTTCCTTTTATTAATCTAGAATTTTAAATTTACTTTAAAAATAAAAAAATGTACAGCCACCTAAATACAAATCTTGGCTATTGTTCACGATATTGTATTGCTATTGCAAAGAAATGTTGAAATTTTACGGTCATGTATCGTAATTACTAGTTTGCGAAAAACGTGGTTAATTATACTTTAATTGACGAATGAAAGGAATCATTATAGGAAATGCTCTCTAATAGAACTGTCTCAAATAGTAATGCCCTGAGATAATGTTTCAAATGTAAGTGATAGACGTTCGCATAAACATGGGAGTTACACTATGAAAAACTTGGGTATACGAGGTGTGTTCAAAAAGTAACGGGAATTTTTAAATTTCGCGGGTCTGGAGAGTCTGATTGTAATTTTTTTTTTTTTATTATGTTGGTACACATGCCCCTGAAGTACGATAAAATTTTCAGTAATATTCATTGTTTACTTCTTAAGTGGCAGCCGTTAAGGTTAGACGTGTTTTTCGAGCTTGGCGAATTTTGTTTGTTAAAAAAAATGGATCAAAGAATTTGTATTAAATTTTGCGTAAAAAATGAAATAAAGTGTGTGAAATGTTAATAAAGGCATATGGTGAGTCTGCTATGAGTAAAACAAGGATTTACGAGTGGTATAAGCGTTTCCAAGATGGCCGCGAAAACGTTGAAGATGACGAACGACCTGGACGTCCAAGCACATCAACAACCGATGAAAACGTGAAAAAAGTGAAAGAAATGGTTATGAACGATCGCCGAATCACAATCAGAGAAGTCGCTGATGATGTTGCCATATCAATTGGCTCATGCCATGAAATTTTTTCGGATGTTTTGGGTATGAAACGTGTGGCAGCAAAATTTGTTCCAAAATTGTTGAATTTCGAACAAAAACAGCGGAGAATGGAAGTTGCTCAAGAGACACTCAATGAAGTCGACAACGATGCGGATCTACTGAAACGTGTTATAACAGGTGACGAAACATGGGTTTACGGATATGATGTCGAAACTAAGGCTCAATCGTCCCAGTGGAGGCATTCTGGATCGCCAAGACCGAAAAAGGTTCGACAAGTGCGGTCGAATGTGAAGGTTATGCTCACTGTGTTCTTCGATTTTAATGGCATAGTGCATCATGAATTCTTGCCACAAGGTCAAACAATCAATAAGGAGTACTACCTACAAGTTCAACGCCGTTTGCGTGAAACAATCCGAAAAAAACGCCCGGATTTGTGGCAAAAACAATTCATGGATTTTGCACCACGATAATGCACCTGCTCACACTTCATTGCTTGTTCGTGAATTTTTGGCAAAAATAAAACTTTAACGATGCCCCAGCCTCCATATTCGCCAGACATGGCTCCATGTGACTTTTTTCTATTTCCAAGCATAAAGAGAACATTAAAAGGCCGTCGTTTTACAAGCATAGATGACATTAAAAGCGAATCGCTGAAAGAGCTGAAAGCTATCACAAAGATCGAGTTTCAGAAGTGTTTCGAGGATTGGAAAAAGCGCTGGCACAAGTGTATTGTATGCGAAGGGGACTACTTTGAAGGCGACAATATTAATGTAGATGAATAAATAAATATTTTTTTCAAAAAACGAAAATTCCCGTTACTTTTTGAACACACCTCGTATTATGCACAGAAAGCAAAATACCGAAGGACTGATTACAAGAGCCATCAGCCATCAACAGAGCTAATCCGGTTGTATCCAATAAACTGCAACTTGAAGGCTGGGACTTCCATCTTCAATGGGTTAAGGTCATTCGGACAAACGCACGAAACCAGCTGTGATTTCGGTGAAGCCATTATTTAATTTAACAGACCAATGTTATGCGTGGTAAGGGAATTATCAGACTTCAGTAATGAAAGAAAGGACTTAGAATGGAAAATACTGACGCAGTTGCTGAGCGGGATGGTAAAGTATTTGCTCTGCATCAACCTCATCAGTCACCCATCACGTAACCTTGCTGCAGAAGGCAGTTAGAGATCAATCGACGAAGAATGTTACAATAAATTGGTACTGAATGGAGAGATTCAGACGAAATGAAGGACGCTATAATCTATGAAATTCATAAAACTTATCCAAAACATTTAACTCCAACAACTAAAGAATACTCTTGGTTTTAAGGAAACTGGTAGAAAACAGATTCTTTTTTGGAGGATTTTTTCAAAAAATAAGATTAAAACTAACTACCAGAATTAAAAAACAAGGTTAAAACGGTATAAGATAATTTAAAACACATAACCACGTGTTTTGTTAGAGCGAACTTTACAATAACAAACTATAGCCTAGAACAAGAGCAAGAACTGTCTTTAATCGTTTGGTGTAAACGATATTGCTTTAATTGTTCTTAGTACGTTCTTGTTGCGCATGATTTTCCGAACACGCAATTTACACTAAAAGAACATGTTTTAGTTCTGTTCAGCCTTCTCTCATTTTCCATTACATCTTTCTCAAAACCAATTTTCACATAAGAAAGCTTTAAAATAAAAGCTATAGAACTACAGGTATCTTATCTTTATAAAATTCATAAATTCCGAACTTTTCCTGAATCCACAAAATAAAGTTTAACTTTATTAACTGAAACCACTAAAACCGATAAACCAAGAAAATATTATGATGGGAAATCTTACTTTCGCTATTTTCTAGATGAATTTTGTTTTGGGAAAGTCGAAAAGTAAATCCAACGTTTCTTCTTTAAGAAGCTAGTCAATTATTTAGCACATCACATTATCATTTTCTTGATGGGATTGTTTCTGAGATTATGTTTGCAAAATAATTTAGGTCCAACGATATCTGTATGTTATAAAATAAACACTCTTTCCGCCTCGTTCTTTCCGATGAAATTTCGATTTTGTAAACTTGGCATGATCGCAATGCATTCTCTGCTCACAATAAGCGAACGTGATAAAATTTGTTTCATTAAATATAAAATAAAAAATGAATTACTTAAATCACGAAACTGAATTAGCTTAAACTTTATTAAATCCATAAAAATAAAAAAAAAAGATTAGGTAACAAGTTAAAAAATTGTTGGGTCGTTGTTAAGAAAATATGTTTTCAAAAAATTGAATTAACAACTGGCTAGAATGATATCTCAAACTCTAAACCGTATGATTCCGGATTAACGTTATAAGAACATGTTTTTTATCCTATCTACCCCAAACGAGCGAGCATTTTGATAAATTTTCTCAAGTCCCTTCCGGCTTTGTGGTGGTTGCTTGTGCAAGCGTTCGCTTGGTTTTTTAATTATAAATTAAAACATTAATTTTCGCCCGTTCCATCTCATCTAGAACCAAGAAAGATCAAAAAGAGCAGAAGGGTGCTCCTAGTTAACACACATAAGAAGGAGTGTATAGCAGTAATTGAGAATTACGCTAGACTTTGTTGTTATACTTCGTAGTTAAAATATTTTAATTATACTCTATTACTAGTCTCATAGAGCTTCTCATGTTGGAGCAATGCCAAATAGAGGTAATAAAACGTTGCTTGGCATTTTGAGAGTGGAGGAAAATGTAAATCAAATTGCCAGCGTTAAGATTAAGGCAGTAAGGCTTCTTTAAACTGGCAACAGGCAAATTTGTATAAAAACTGTAGCGTCAAAACATTTAAAAATATTAAATACATACATCTTTGAAACGCAAATAATCTTTGACAGCTTTCAGTTCATAAATTTTTAAGTTTTTGTTTTATCATTGCATTCGACATGATTTCGGTCGAAGAAATAATTTTAACAGTTCAAAAATAATTGAAGAATTCTCTTTAGTTTTAAAGAAAGTATGCCGACATTCTCTAAGTTTAATGTTTACAAACATATATATTGTTCAATAATATAAAATGTACAAAGAATTAAGTAAATTCTTCTAAGGAGGAGTAAGGAGAGAACGTGCAACTCCTGTTTTGGACTTTTCAAGGAGAAGTGGTCACGCCACAATCCTTCGACAAATAAGAGCCACTCTGCTGTTTACCTCCTCACATTCAGCATACCAAGGGTATTCTATTTCTGGGCAAGTAAACATTTTGTAACAACACAGCTGCTACAAATGTACTCAATATTTATTAAAAAAGATTGTTGCTAATGAACACGTGAAATCAAATAAATAAATAATTAAGAAGGAGGAAAGAAATTGCCAACTCCAGTCATTATTTATTATTTTTGCCAAGCTTTTGGCCTCAGGACTAGGTCTTCTTCACGGGTTATGCTATTGACAATTATATATTTTTACATGGTTATATGAGAGGTTGGTGTGTCTTCTGTCGTGATTGCTTATGTACTATCAGAAATAAGTCAAACACGTAAAAAAAAATGTAGGCAAATTCAGACTAATTCGGGTACTTTCATCTAATCCTTTATATTGCACAAAGAGATTTTGATCGATTCAGCTACACTAGTTTTATGTAGGTGACTGTGGAGAAAGGCAAGCAAAGGTGAGCCTAAAGCAAGCTACTGCTACGGCTCTCGGAAGGTTCAATGGGAGTAGTTTCTTAGGGTCGAGAAGGGCAGTCTAACACATTGCAGTTCATTTTCATTTCCTCAAGGAAACTCTCCTTGTTAGGTGGCTGTGACACTCCTTTTAGAACTGGTTAGTGATAAAGGAGATTCCGGGTTAGGGGTTGGACGTCTCCAATTCACTCCAAGCGATCTGCCTGTTTGTGTCCACGTACCAGCAATATCATGGAACCCATTGCAAACACCTCCTTACTCATTTTCGTGTTATCACCTAGCTCCTGAAAGTTTATGAAATCACTGATTGTTTAGGTGATTGCAATTAATGAATACTATTGATTTGGTTAATACTGCTGTTTGTTTTTTAATCAATATAATTATTGATAGAAAAATTAAAATGTCAGAAAAGTGTAGGGAAGGTACGACAATTTGTGATGAACAAAAACACAGCAAACGGATAGAAAGCTGAAAGCTCCAGCAAACATAATTAGCAACTTTTATCGAGCAGCATTGCGCTCGAGTATACAATGTATGTTACCTATTCAAGTAAGAAAAAGTTCTACTTTTTCATCTCTCAAATGTGTAACACGAAGAGAACCCGAAACTTTAATGTTCATTAACTTGACAACGTAGAAAACCAGCTGATTAAAGTGATAAAATTTATTTCTTTTTTAACAGAATGTAGTCGACGAAAGGTGGTACACGTGTAAAGCTGGTGTAAGAGTATTGAATACAGATGTACCACCGCGGATCGTGACTATCCTCCGCCGCACTCGGCACTAAGCTACATATCGACACGCCAATACCAAAGATACACCATAAACTTTTGTCAAATATATCACGCATAAATCATTTACATTTGGCTTACGTTATGTTCTTTTAATAAACTCTAATTCCCGTAACTTGGGTATATCACTAACAATACGCTACACTCCGTTTGATAACAACAATTACTGCACTCAGCGATGATATGTTAGATTTATATACATACATATACGAGGGTCGTTTGAAAAGTCCGTGCAAAGTCAGAGAGATAGCACCACTGGCGCGTATCGAGGTTATGTTTAGTTAGTAGCATCTCTTGGAAGAACACACACCAAGTTTCAGCCAGATCGGTCTATTTCTTTGCGTTTGGCATTCGTTTGAATCGAGGAAGTCGAGTGATTTTCAAAAAATGGACGAAAAAGAATTTCGTGTGTTGATTAAACACTACTTTATGAAAGGCAAAACGCCTCAGGAGACTAAAGAGAAGCTTGATAAACATTATGGTGACTCTGCACCTTCGATTAGAACAGTTTATAAGTGGTTTCAAAATTTTCGGAGTGGCCATATGGGCACAAGTGACGCTGAACGTTCTGGACGCCCTGTTGAGGTTACTACTCCAGAAATCATTGATAAAATCCATGATATGGTGATGGATGACAGAAGAGTGAAGGTGCGTGAGATTGCTAGTGCTGTGGGCATCTCGAATGAACGGGTACATAATATTTTGCATCAACATTTAGACATGACAAAGCTATCCGCAAGATGGGTGCCGCGATTGCTCACGCTTGACCAAAAACGAAATCGTGTGAAGTGTTGCAAGGACGGTTTGCAGCTGTTCCAGAAGAATCCGCAGGACTTTAAGCGTCGTTTCGTCACTGTGGATGAAACATGGATACATCACTACACTCCTGAGACCAAAGAACAATCTAAACAATGGGTTACCAAGGGGGAATCTGCGCCAAAAAAGGCGAAGACCGTTCCTTCGGCCGGAAAGATTATGGCGACTGTCTTTTGGGATTCGTAAGAAATAATCCTCATCGACTATCTGGAAAATGGTAAAACTATTACAGGTGCATATTATTCATCGTTATTGGACCGTTTGAAAACCGAGCTGCAAGAAAAACGCCCACGATTGGCCCACAAAAAAGTCCTTTTCCATCACGGCATCGCACCAGCTCACACCTCAGCAGTTGTGGTCGCAAAATTAATGGAAATAGGGTTCCAACTCGTTTCACATCCCCCCTATTCTCCAGACTTGGCTCCCTCGGACTACTATTTGTTCCCCAATATGAAGAAATGGCTGGCGGGAAAAAGATTTTATTCAAACGAGGAGGTGATTGCAGAAACGAATGGCTATTTTTCAGACTTGGACAAATCCTATTATTCGGAAGGGATCAACAAACTAGAGCAGCGTTGGACGAAGTGTAAAAGCCTAAAAGGAGCCTATGTTGAAAAATAAAAAAGGTTTACCCCAAAAAATTAAGTAGTTTTTATTTTTGCACGGACTTTTCATACGACCCTCGTATAACAGAAGAAGAGGAATTTGCTCGATTTTCAAATCAGGAGCTCACCTGGTATTTATCAAATTTAAAGCCAGAACAATTTCTGATTTTTTTTTTCAATTAGAACTGTTTTTCAGACAAGGTATGAAACACTAAGTTATTTACTTTAATGATGTACTGCGCAAAATAAGAATATAGTGTTCAGAATAGTTCAGATTCCAGAAAAATCATTTCAATAATTTGCAAATGAAGTTATCTTGCTATTAAGTCTTCAAATAAGTTCAAAATTAGAGAGTAAGGAGGTAAACGTTTTATTTAATAACGTTTTTCTTTTATTGAAAAAGGCCTTTAAGCTCAAAGATTGAATGTCGGACGTACGATCAATATTTCAAGATAGGGAAACGATTAGCTTAATTGGTAACACGTTAAAAAGTAAGCCGAAGTTCAAGGGTCCCAATCAAGGAGAAATGCCCAAAAATTTATCTTCCTACAACTCACTGTCTGGAAGCCGATATTGCAAGAGAAGGTGATGGATGAATTGACTTAAGATGCTGATGTAAATTAAAATAAACAAAAACGAATTTTGGTAACAATGTTAATTGAAATTTAAAAGGATCTCCCACGTGTGGCGCCCAAATGGCTTCTTTCCAGGGATAATCGACGAAATTCCGCGGCTTTTAGCTATTGGCTAACGATGGTTTATTAAGAATAAGACAAAATTGAAAAATAGCTAATTACTGAGAAGATTTGGGATAGATTATAGAGGAGAGTGAACAAAAACCTTAATTATTTCCCTTAACATTACTTAGAGCAATTAGTTAATAAAATAAGAAATAAACTAAATGTTCTAGATATGGCGGTTGGAGATTTGACGGGCTCCTTCAATGATACTGAAGACAGACGGACTAACTAATCCTCTGGAGGACTTCCAAGCGAAGTCGTCAGACATCAACGCCGCTAGTTCGTCAGCGTATATTTTAATACTTACCAGTACTACCAACCTGAACACTGTGCCTTCATAATTACATCAACAGAAACCTCGTTCTCCTATGCTTCTGTTTAAATACCAGACTCAATTAAAAATAGTCTCCTCAACCCGGGCCCGATGATAAGGAAAGTTAATCCCCGGTCGAGAACAAATATCATTTTTTTTTTTAAATAATTTATTTATTATGTAAATCTTTTAAGATTTAAATCTAGACAGACTGAGAACATTAAAACTCAGATTTTTTAATAACTTTTTTTTAATGTTTATTTTTTACTCATTCTTTTTGTACTTATTAATTTTTTTATATTTTAAGAACCAAAAACACAGTGTTTAAAATTTGTTTACAACTTCTGTATTAGTGGGATATGTCAATTAAAAGACTAAATAAAAAAAAAGGAATTTTAGTCTTAAAGAAGTCTTATGCTTGAAAGATGATAGAATTAAATGTTTAATAAAGAAATTATAAACAAAGAACTATCTCTAGTAGTATAATAATTCAAAGTTTTTAGTTAATTTTGATCAGAAATTAAAATTATTTTAAATTTCTTTTTTATATTTTATTGTAATAATAAATAATGAAGAGTTCACTTCGATTTCACAATCATCCTTCTTCTCAACACAGAACTGATCTTTGCAAAAATACTGACTGAACCCTTCATTTAAATACTAGAACCTCAATCCATCAATTTGCATTTATTTAGATCTTTTCATTCGCTCTTCCTACAAATTAAAGTCATAGAAATCCATCGCTAGTCCCTTGGGCTGAAACATTATCTAGCAGTCTTTTTAGACATTGCCCAAATAACCCTATTTGGATTGGGCTATGGTTTGGCATGAAGCGACATTTTCGAATGCTCAAGGAAATAATTCCTTTATACAATATTAAAGTCTTATCTCTCTGATAGATTCTTCATTGTGCCATTTTTTCTCTCACCTTTCCCGCGCATTTAATGTTCCAAAAAAAAAAAAAAGTACGTATGAAAAAATAAAATGGTAGAAAGTGCACTGAAACAAGGGAAAACTTGATAAAATTGCGATAAAAGTTCCAAAGAACCCTCGATTGATCGCTAGTGAAAGTTTTCTAAAAAGAGAAGCAAATAGTCATTATATACAGTTAATTACTATTCAAATCATTGTTAAATATTGTGCATGACGATGAGCTCCCTTTCAATGCAGCTCTAGAGCCTCCATCGCATCAGAACTACGACTATCAGACGCACTCTGCAATACGACTTAACTGTAGGATACCAGTACCATACAGAATTACCATTCCGAAGTGTTCTTTTCTTTTGGAAAAGAATTAAGCCTTAGAAAACTCTCAGATAAAAATTTCTAACAGGCAATAAATTGGGAATCATTAAAACCTTGATATTATTAAATTAAACATTAATTACGTCTACTTATGTATGTACATACAAACCCACTCTTAGAAAGACTATAGAATCTCCGCAAAATTCGTAAACAGGTCATCTACAATAAATTAAAGAAGAGTGAGTTTAGTGACGGCTGATTCAATTGAACGAAGTATACGAGTACGTTAAACACAGCTCAAAAAACTTTGACTTCTTAGCCAGTCACGAAATGAATTTTTAGAACTACATATTTTCCTGTGTCAATAAGTTTAAGATCTAGATCAATGCAAAGTTTTATTCAGACAAAATTAAGAAGACTATTCCTCTGCAATCTCTCTGAAATAATGAGAACTTTATTATACTAAATGCAGTGAATCTCTATTTTCAAACAAATTGGACTCAAGTTTTGTCTTATGACCTAGAAAAAAAATCAGAATGAAGATGCTAAAGTAGTTACTAGCTGAAATTTTACAAATTAAAAAAAATCACAAACAGTACGTTTAGTAGTAAAATTCTACTGTTTGATATTTCGAAAAATGTGTACAAAGATTTAGTTTTAGTAACTAATGAATGTTTAACCTTATATAACTCCTTTCACTTTGCCGTTCTTCCATAATCCCACAATTTCTTACTCGGATTACAGAATTTACAACATTTAAAACCAATCAACCATCTGGTCTAATCAGCATAGACACGTTACTTTTACTAATTAAGGAATAGTTGCCCACTGGTTGTTACTAAAAGTATTTCTTTAAAAGATGTTTCTATTTTAATTTGCTCGCTCCGATATTCTTTCACTTAGGTTTTTCCACCCTTTAAGGAAAAGGCCAATGTTATACTCCCTTCACTAAATAGGGGAAATTCCCTCTAGGTTTCCACAAAACATTAATAATTAGTGATTGAAGAGAAAGTACTTAGAATTGACTTTAGTATCTGGTGAAAAAGGTATTGAGCAAAAGTGAAAAGAGATGTTCAACTCATTAACATCTAAGTGATGAATTATCTATCCTTTGATATTTCATTATGTTATTCAATTTGACTTAATCAACATTCAATCGTTTTTATAAAGAAATTTTGCACATTTTTTGACACACTCTTATTCTCACTCGTATTACTGGATACAAATTAGGGATCTTTGATTTTATCTAAATTGAGGTTATCAAACTTGTTACTTAATTAATCAAATTTTCTTATACGCAGCCAAGTGGATAAGTGGGGGATCAACCTCCCGCATAACTTCCATAGCCGTATGATTTCTTGAGATTTTGAGCCACAATGCATTGTTTGCACCTCACAGATGCGCTGAAATGCATAGAGTGAAAGAGAACAAGAATAAGACCAGTTTGCTATAAGACATGTGACGAGTCAAGGAAACGCTATTTTTCACGAGATATCATGATTCTTAGTAACAGTGCATAACAATTTCTTGAGTACTGAGTTTGACGCTTTAGGCCACGAGTGAGAATTTTACCATATAACATCCTCGCAGGGGGTCAAGGAAAACTAAGACAGCAGTGAAAGTCGCCATGTAATGAGAACGCTTAATTATATTTCATCATCTAGTTCCTGGATACAAAATTAGATACATGTGATTTACAATATAATTATCCTAAACTTGTGGAACTACAGAAAATTAATAGAAGTTAAAAATTAAATTTTGCATTGAAGGTCATAGATCTTCTTTTGTACGCACTATCGCTAAGGTAACTCTTTTAAAAAATAGAGTAGATTCGCTCAACTCTCTTTCCGAGATAGACAATATAGCAGACGCAATTGGCAAAGGATTGGATAAATGACCAGCAAGTGTAGAGGAAGAACCGGTAGAAGACACCAGATCTGCAATTTCTTGACCATCTGCGAATTCGCGGTCCATCTTCATACAAACGAAAAGTGGTTAAATGATGTTAATGTGTTTGGCTTGTGATCAAGTAGAAGTTAGTTCGTCAAATATTGTTCGCTAGAACTATTCAGTGTACTATTGGAATTACATTCAAAATCTATGCCATGGATTGCAAAAGATAACAAAATAGATATAAAAAGTATAGAAAACGTGGTTAGATAATTAGTGCTCGATATTATCGCAGATTTCAACCGTAGTAGTGCGCATGTTCATTGTATCTCTGACCGGTTTCGGAAGGTAGTATGAGGCTAGAACACAGTTGATATCGAATTCTCTAAACACAACTGATTAATCAAGCTATCGCAGTGGACATAAAACCGTAAGCAATCAGGGATGCAATAAATATGCGTGCTACGCCCGACAAAATTAACAATAATAATACTTTAAAAATAATATAATTGTAATAATTACAATTAAAAAAAAAAATCAGCTATCGATTACGCCATATCACATTTAAATGTTGTTTACGAAAATCAACAGATGTGATGGAAATAGACAAGAAATGTAGAATCAAAATGAACAAAAGAATAGATGTATGAAAACAAAGCCAAGTTAAGACACATGCAAGCAATCAGTTTATACAAAGGTTTAGAGTAGATCAATCAGTTGGCGAGGGTGTGCAAGTTCATGATGGTAAGGATGCTAAAGAGTGGTGTGTTGGCAGCAACACTACAGCAACATCAGTCCCAACAACAAGGTAACAATGACTCCGGTTCGGACAGCATGCTTCATTGTCTACTGCACACTAACATCGTTTCCTCTCTTTCTAAACACGCACACTGCAATCCAGTCCTTCGCGCTGGACAGTTTAGCACAATCACCGCCATCTACATACATACTATACCATTCTCTCTATTTAACCTTCCAAAAGAGAACACACTGTGCTTAGAGAAACCTCAACTTTAACTAATATTATCCCTGCACTATTTTATTTAAACTATTTAATGACCAAGTCCGCTAGCTGAGTACAACATCATACAATATTCAACAAGCGCTCAGCATAATTGAATGGCAAGCAGTAAACAAAGACTTAAAGCACAGGATGATAATACAACTTGAAATCTACAATAAACTTCATCCTGCAAACCAATTTACCATAACTGGTAAACACGGTCAAGTAATGGCTGCCACTGTTCGAAAAGTGTTTTCAAAAAATTAATAATCTTTACTCGAATAAAACAAACAATTTTAAAATAATTTAAATAACCATATATTTATAAATTATTTCAAATAATTACTGCAATTTTTATGAATATATATATTTGTTTTAGTGACCGTAAAAATTTTATATTAAGGATTCAAATAGGCGAGGAATCGGTCCAAATGAAAACAACAACTCGTCTTTTTGCCTTTTTTACCTCTTTGTCGAAAAAGACGAGTTGTTGTTTTCATTTGGACCGATTCCTCGCCTATTTGAATCCTTAATATGTAAATTTTTCTTCTTCTTATTATTAATTTATTTTTATTTTAATTGTTTATATTATTTTATTTGTTTGAGGGAGGAGGATTTCTGAAAAATACAAACTTAAGCATTCCTCTTGTCGGAAATGATACATATACTTTCTTAATGAGGATATACTGTCTCAAACAGATTTGTTTTAAATGCAGAAAATTCAGCAAAAAATAAAACAACGAGCGAAGAAACAACCGTGGGTTCTCCGCTGAAGACTCTATTCTCTGAATTTAGCATAACCTTAAAAAATTTCTATAACCAATAAATAAAAGAAGCAAATAGTTCTCAATAAAACGGCTGGCTACATTCAAGCAAAGACACAAAGCCTTTACACCTTACTCTGTCAGATAAAATTTATCCCGATCATTTTAAAATTGAATTAAACACGACTATTACAATAAATCTCTAAAGAAAGGTTAAAAACATTTATTCATTCAAACAATAAATTTAATAACGCTATGTGCAATGAACGAAGCGATTGAATTTATTGGACATTAAGGAATTCAAAGTAGTCACGACATTACGGTAATGAATAACACTAATTATACCAAATCAAAGCGTACAAATTAAAATAAACAAAACAAAAATTAAAATAATGGCCAATGAAAAGTATTTAGTCATTGAATTATTATCTTAAAAGTTTCGAACGTGTTTACAATATTTATCAAGTGGTAGAAAGATAAGGAATGGAATGTTCGACATTTTAGAAGTGGTGTTTATTTAAGAATTCCTCTTCATTAGAAGGAAATGTTCACTGTTCACTTACCAGATTTACTAAATCAGTTACTTTACTGTCAAGATTAGAAGGTGCTAACCAAATCAGAATAATATTTATATATACCATAGCCAGAGTAATAATGTCTCATTCAGCCTCATTATTAAAGTTATATGATAAAAATGCAAATTCTATACTGATAAATAGCTATTATCAAATTTTATTTGCTTATTAAATCAAAACATGAGTTGATTTTATCCAAAATCTCGGTATTTGAAATTCCTAGGGTTTTCCTTTTTGAGTATGCTAACCACCTTCGCATTCCACAATCAGACAGACAAACATCCGTCCAAATTTGTAAAAATACTTTTTTCTAGTACCTCAAAATGGATATTTCTATGGAAAAATCAATTTTGAAAAGTTGACACGCAAGAAGTAAAAAATTTAAATCAGGACTTGAACTATCTAGGAAACTTTAAATGTAGATCAAATTAACGACAATAACCTTGGGCGAACTGCACTGCTGATGCACTCCTCGTACTGATGCAAAGAAATACCGGAAATAGAATAAATAAATATTAGTGTAGCTGGCAGAATCCTATGAAGCGTTGGATTGAGGGTTATTTCAATAATAAATACTCGTATATTTTATATTTCATAGATTCTTCAAACACCTTTATCAAAATAGGAAGATTTAAACCTAAATTTTACCATAGCACGAAATTAAAAGCAAACGCCAACAAATCTTGTTTATAACAACATAATAATAATAAAAGTCGGCTTTGTTTATGAATTAATAGTAAGAATATAGAAATTGAACAGATACATGAGGAGATATAAATTATATTTCCAATGTATGAAAGAAGATTTGTATTGGATGTTTGACACCATGTGTTATGATGGACCAGCAGGTTTGGAAAGGTAACGGTCCTGCTTATCACCTTCAGGTTCAAAAATGTATACATTGAAGAAAAACAATGTGTATACATATTTTACATAGGTTTTTATTTAATCGCTTTACACGTACTTGGAGATTTACTTTGACGACTACGTTTACTGAACTCGAAACTTTTATGTACGAAATCGGCTATTTTGCGAGCAGCGAAAAGAGAGGAGATTTGCGCCAAGAGAGCACTTCTTTGGCGCCAGTTCTGAGCAAAGATTGCAGGTCCTATATCTTCATCCAACACTGCTTTTAGTGCTCCCTTCGCGCTTAGAATCAAATTCAACTCAAATGATTTTAGCCAGACATGAAAGACATGAATTTGACATGGACATGACAGGTCGGAATTTTGTGATAGAAGAGAAGATAGTTGACAAATAGCTGATAATGATAAAAAATAAAATTATTTGCGCAATGGATTTAGGAGGGAAAACTTATTAAAAACATCCAGATTGTTGAAAATACGATTATAGATAATAACTTTCGTTGATTTTATTCGTCGAAGTCAGTTTTCAACCGGTTTCAGATTTCCATCCACCGTCAGAGGCTGATATATCATTTTGGGTAGAGAATTCGTCTTACACTTATTCTCTGTCATGATATTTTAATATTTCTTTTTTTTATATTTTAGCTATCTACTACAAATCCTGGAATTAGAATCACAAGTTAATAAATCTTAAATTTAACAATCATTTTTTTCCCAGTACAAATACACTAGGCGAGACTCATTTGTTAACAGTTCTAATTCGCGAAAACTCCTCTTGTAAAATATTACTCCGACTTTGAGATTCCAAAATTCATTTATGATTATTGATTGCGTCTCTCTCAGTCAGCGAATGTAGACAGAAACATTAGAGTAAGTCAAATTCTCAACCCAAAATGACAAATCAGCCTCTGTCAACGGATGGAAATCTGAATTCTGTCAGGAATAAGATACATACGGGCTACAGGTAAAGTCTGCGATAGCTAATAAAACATGTTTATTGAAATTTATATTATAAAATGCATAATTAAAAGTATTGTATTTTTTTGTAAATTTTTTATATTAAATAAAAAGAAATGTACTTATCATGATGTATATTTTATACACGAAAGAATGCATTTAACTCTAATATAAAAGGCTGACAAGAGCTCGAGCTTCAGTGCACGGGAAGTTGGCCCAAATGAAACCAATGGTTCCATTAATTCTTTACTTTCTTCTAGTTAAAAAGGATTTTTGTATTTTGATTTCATTAATTTGTTTGTGTATTTATTTTTTGCCTTCATAAATTTCTTAAATTGAACCAAAAAATGAAAGATAATAAAGCTTCTAAAAAACAATATATTTCCACATTTCATGAGAAAATAAAAAGCTGAATCTAATCAAAATTTAGCAACATGTTACAATTCTTTCAACTAATTTCTAACAGTTGATGACGAAGGGGGGGTAGAAGTATTATATTGTAACTCCACTTTCTTCTAGTTCTAGGAAACTATCTTGACTCCTTTAAATTGTAAATGTATGTTAATCTCTGAGGAGGGATGTGCCAAGAGAGCTTCTGGAAAGGTTGGCTTAGGAGAAGGGAAGTATTTGATTTGTATTCGAAGGCAGATATTATCTAGCATACGGATTCAACATTTGAATATGCTGGCAGTTATTATCTAGCATACGGATTCAACTGTCTATTCAACCGGATATAAGTATCATGACATCATAGTATTTACAAAAAAAAAAAAATTGAAATTTAAAAAAAAAAGACACTAAAGACAAAAAATGCAATACATATGCAATAATTAATCCACCTTACCTTCAACTTAATTTGTTCACCTTGAATACATTTTTAAGGAAAATAGGTGTCCCTGTTCCTTACCTGGAAAAAATAAAATAAATGTATTTAAAAAATGTTGAATGTAACGTTAAATTAATCTTAAGCTCTAGGCCCATCATCAAATGAGCCGTTCACTCACTGCACAAGCTCGATTAGCTCCATAAAACAAAAAGTAGAGAAAAGCGATATAATAATGTACATAGTTCTTTGAAAATTCCGTTTATAACATAATTCAAATAACTTTTCCGTTTTCATTCAGCGGCTGCTACTGAATTTGAGTTGAATTATTGCGATTTACATTACTGCATGGAGTTAATCAAAATGGCTTCTGGAATAAATTATTTATTATTCAATGACCAAAATATTTTTGTTGTTTAACGGGTTTAATCTTAATTATTTAAGAAATTTATTATAAATATAAAAAGCTATTTCTAAACCAAGTGCTTTGATTCTTAAATTTAAGATACACTTAACAGCAAAAAACCGAACACTCAGATTTGGTCTCATAATTTTGTTAAATACGCTAAACTTTTTAATTTATGGTAAGAATTGGTTTATTTATAAGTTATTTACACAAAATCTGCCACAAATGAATAATTTTTATTAATTATTAAAACAAAATTATAAAATAAAGAAAAAAATAAGAAATTAACACTTTTTTTTTAAACTTTATTCTTCATTTTTATCAGGTTTTCTGACAAGGGATGTTCTTCTAATAGCGGGTATTTCTCCCTCGTCTACGGCGAAGGGCCCTAATCCTGTCAGGCATAGAAATTAAATTTTGGACGTACTTCACAGGCAGAGCATCCCATTCTTCACTAAGAGCAATTTGGAGCTGATTAAAGTCACTAGGAGGAGGATGACGATGTCTAACACGCCTTCCTAAATTATCCCATAAATGTTCTATGGGATTCATATCGGGAGTTCGTGCAGGCCAGTCCAGAACTGTGATTCCCACTTGCTCTAAGTATTCGGTAACAATTCTGGCGGCATTATCCTGCATCAAAATGAATTGGTCACCAATAAATGGAGCCAACGGGATCACAGCCTCTAGGAGCACTTCCTCAATGTACTTCCGAGCAGTCAGAGCCCCCATTAACAATGAAAATCAGTTCAGTACGGGCGTGGAAATTGATTCCACCCCAAACCATAACTGATCTCCTTTCGAAAGGTCGTGACTCGCGAAGAGTACATTGAGCAAATCGCTCCCTTGATCGTCTCCACACTCTGTCTCGATCGTCTGAGTGGTATAGACCAATGCGAGACTCATCTGTGAATAAAACTGTTCCCCATTGCTCTACAGTCCAATGAAAATGCTGGTCAGCAAATAATCGCCTTTCTCTACCATGCCTTTCCAGGAGTTGGGGACCTGTCACGGGGCGCCTTGCTTCCAGTCTACGCTCCCTCAGTCTCCGCCGTACTGTGTCCGAGCTAACACGCGTATTTCGCGCCACTAATAGCCTGTCCCGAACCTCAGGAGCAGTTAAATGGCGGTCTCTCAATTCTGAGAGCGTGATAAATCGATCGTCAACTTCAGTTGTGGCCCTTGGTCGGCCACTGCCAGCCCTCCGTTCATAACTGCCAGTCTCCCGGAAACGCCGGAGTGCATCATTAATGGCGGACTTCGCTACTCCAAGGGTTTCTGCGATAGATCGGACGCTCTGGCCTTCTCTTGCCAAGGCATCAGCTCGGGCTACGTCTACATTCGAAAGAACCATTATTCTGGTCCAAAATAAAAAAAATCACGTCTATTAATGACAGAAAGGCGCGGTTAATAAATTAAAGATCTTTAAAGGTGCGAAAACCTGCTTACAGTTTAGAAGAGTTCCGTCAAGTAAAGCAGCCTCAAGACAAATAAGCCACATCTGAGTCTTATCTCATGCCCTACTAATCCTGAAGGGATTAGTTCAATGGACTAAGACCCTACATTCTCTGTAATAACCAGATTACCCACAAAAACATTACTGATAATCAGCTTTTAATATAAAAAATATTAAGTGTCCGGTTTTTTTTGCTGTTGAGTGTATTTCAAAAAATTGGAGTTTGTGCAATTCGATTTGTGCAATGAACGGCTCCAAATAAAAGATCATTTCAACTATGAGTTTCGAGCAAATCAGGCACCACCATCTACTTGAGACTCCAAAGATCCAGCCATTATTCACCCAAAGAAACTGCAATTTTCCTGAATGCATATATTGTTTGGATCGATCCATACTATTCCTCCATTGTTTTGTAATTACAGGTATAAAAAAATTTTTTATAAAATTTTAATAATTTTTAAGAGCAAAAAAAAAAAAATGGTTGTGGCTTCCTAATACTTCCTGAATTGGCTGTTCGTTAAAAGATTTTCAGGAGAAGGCTGACATACACAGTGGTTGGTTATAATTAGTCATTTTCAACCATTAACCATTAAATAAAATCCAAGGTTTAAACCGGGAATCGAACGAACTACCAACAATACATCTTAGCTTTCAAACCGCTCGGCTACAGTGATGATGCCTATTGGTGTATTACGAGGGTCGTTTGAAAAGTCCGTGCAAAAATAAAAACTACTTAATTTTTTGGGGTAAACCTTTTTTATTTTTCAACATAGTCTTCTTTTAGGCTTATACACTTCGTCCAACGCTGCTCTAGTTTGTTGATCCCTTCCGAATAATAGGATTTGTCCAAGTCTGAAAAATAGCCATTCGTTTCTGCAATCACCAAATAGTAGTCCGAGGGAGCCAAGTCTGGAGAATAGGGGGGATGTGAAACGAGTTGGAACCCTATTTCCATTAATTTTGCGACCACAACTGCTGAGGTGTGAGCTGGTGCGTTGTCGTGATGGAAAAGGACTTTTTTTTGGGCCAATCGTGGGCGTTTTTCTTGCAGCTCGGTTTTCAAACGGTCCAATAACGATGAATAATATGCACCTGTAATAGTTTTACCCTTTTCCAGATAGTCGATGAGGATTATTCCTTGCGAATCCCAAAAGACAGTCGCCATAATCTTTCCGGCCGAAGGAACGGTCTTCGCCTTCTTTGGCGCAGATTCCCCCTTGGTAACCCATTGTTTAGATTGTTCTTTGGTCTCAGGAGTGTAGTGATGTATCCATGTTTCATCCACAGTGACGAAACGACGCTTAAAGTCCTGCGGATTCTTCTGGAACAGCTGCAAACCGTCCTTGCAACACTTCACACGATTTCGTTTTTGGTCAAGCGTGAGCAATCGCGGCACCCATCTTGCGGATAGCTTTGTCATGTCCAAATGTTGATGCAAAATATTATGTACCCGTTCATTCGAGATGCCCACAGCACTAGCAATCTCACGCACCTTCACTCTTCTGTCATCCATCACCATATCATGGATTTTATCAATGATTTCTGGTGTAGTAACCTCAACAGGGCGTCCAGAACGTTCAGCGTCACTTGTGCCCATATGGCCACTCCGAAAATTTTGAAACCACTTATAAACTGTTCTAATCGAAGGTGCAGAGTCACCATAATGTTTATCAAGCTTCTCTTTAGTCTCCTGAGGCGTTTTGCCTTTCATAAAGTAGTGTTTAATCAACACACGAAATTCTTTTTCGTCCATTTTTTGAAAATCACTCGACTTCCTCGATTCAAATGAATGCCAAACACAAAGAAATAGACCGATCTGGCTGAAACTTGGTGTGTGTTCTTCCAAGAGATGCTACTAATTAAACATAACCTCAATACGCGCCAGTAGTGCTATCTCTCTGACTTTGCACGGACTTTTCAAACGACCCTCGTATATCTCAGAATTTGCGTAATTCTTTCTTAGTGTTTGTCTTCAAAAATCAAAATTTCCATAATTTGATTGTCCATTTGATGTGGTTTCTGCCTTAAGCCGGTCGGTAATCTTCATGCGTAAATAAACTATTTAGTGTTTCATTATTAAAAAGTTAGTGATTTTAAACTTATTTGATGTTGTTTTTTATGTACTTGGTAATTATTTTCCTAGATTTTTTTTTTTTTTAAATTACAACTGTAGTAATAGGAATAAAGATAATGTTGAAGTTTTCAACCAAAATACAAAGAAATTGTGGCAAATGAAAATGAGATGAGGCTGTGGAAGGTTCTACGAGTATCTTTAGAGAATATCTTTAAGAATGAATTTAGTAATTGTCGAGGGGGCAGCTTAACTGGTAGGAACTGACCTCTAGTTGCTGTCCTACTCTCCTAGCAAAGCTCAATATTTCTATAATGATTTATTTTTTCTAAACTTCTATTTCATTTTATTTACTCCGAAATTAGATGGAAGTGAAGTAGATCTAAACTAGCTCCGTAGTTGACCCATTTATTTCAAGTACTCACACTTTTTCCCATAAAAACTCCAGTTACGCCGCCCTGGTTAAGGCTGAACCCCACAGCTCCTCTGCCGAGGTGTTGGGTTTAATTTCCGGTCTACTAGGATTTATATTTGCAAAAATGTGAGAAATTATTGTAGCTGGCCGCAGAACGTTTACTTTTTTTTGCAACCAGCAAGTTGTATGTAAGATTCTACAAATATAGGGGATATAATAATGTACTAGCAAGGGAAAATCATTCGAAAATCTAATTTTCCATTCACACCGGACTAAACATTCCTTGCGTCACACAAGTTGCTAAAACACGTAGCAGGAAATTCCATCTCATCTCATCTCATACAATCTCATCACAATCCACTGGTACAAAAACTTTCTTTCAGAACATTTCCAGACAATACCTCTAGACGTCTTAAAAGACAGTGGTCTCCTGATCTCCTCTCTGATGACGAAAGTCAGTTGAAAGTAAAATGTTACTGATTCCTAGGGTGTTGATATTGGATATTGTTATCATTGTTGCCTATAACGCAGTAACTGTGTGGATTGTAACTAAATAAATTATTTATACCAAAAAAATTCTAAAAATTTAAATTTTTTACTTTTACATAGCACTTTGATATAGACGAATTAAGTGCAGATTTTTCTATTTACCATGTATGAAGTCCCCTAAATACGAAGAACTGTTTAGCAGATTGGGTCAGAGTAACTGTGTTTGTTTTTGTGCGTGCTTATGTTCGCGTTACACACTGGAAAACAATTGGTTTAAAGGCTACCCAGGAAAGGTGAAAATAAAGTTTTTTAGTCAAATTAAGCCACTCGAAAATGTCTTTTCACTAAATCCAGATTTAGATTTTGCTATTTTCATGGAAATAGCTCTAAGAACTTAACATACGGTGGAAGTTTGTCACTGTTTATTCTATTTTGGACATTCTATCGAGCGAAAACAATTTAGAGAACTTCTGCAAGAGCTGGCACACACCGTTCTACCTCTCTCATCATCAGTGAGTACATAAAATAGCCTTTGTTTGTTTATTATTTCTGAAGTTACTTTTACACCGCTTTAGTAAGAGAAGGTTCTGCTGTCATCTTGCGCAGATTTTAGGTTTTCAGTTTTCACCAGATTTACCCATTTTGAGGTACCTTGAATCCGAAAAAATGGTTTTTACAATTGGTCAGTTTAAGTGTTCGTATCCACTGAAACATATTAACGAAAAATAGCAGAATTTTAAAATTTGACATTGTGCTCAGGTGCCAAAAGACGTTGCCAGGATAAGGTTTCGTCTGAAACCCGTCAAACAAACATTTCTTTCATTTAATATAGAAGTGAACAATGTTTAATATTAAAATTTTAATTTTTATGGAAATAATCTAATTAATAAATCAGGGAAACAGAAAGTCGTGTGATTTTTTTATGATGTCCTTGAATTAGTTGGGTGGGGGAAGGGAGATTGATTGGGAGGGAGGGAGGGTGAGGACTGAGTGGGCGGAAGTGTCCTGTGTGAAGCCGGCGGTCAGGTATGTTAACGAGAGCAGCAGGAGAGAGGAGAATGAAAAGAGAAAGTAGATAGGAGATGGGAATTGTGGGCAGTGCCCGTGCGTGCAGCGTTGCAACGTCACCCTGTAATTCCAAAGCTATATACACAGTTCTAACCTCATTCCATGGACAGCTCCTATTCCTCCTATTGTTTTTAATACTTGTCAATACCACAGCCAGGTCCCGGTAGCAGGATACAGAAATTAGACCGCAGGTATACCAACTTATTGCTACAGACAAGTAAAAAAAAAAAAAAAAACAACTTTAACGTCTCCCATCTTGTTATAGTCTGCTATACTTCTCGCCCACAGGCAAGGGGTAAAAAAAAAGAGTCATTAAACATGCTAGCTGTTCTCATTCTTGATTGCTTTACAATCGACTAACCTATTCAATAGAACAGTAAAAAAGTTAACGGGCATAAAAAAAGACATTGTATTAATTTATGGGCGCGCATAAAAATTGTGTGAAACTTTTTGTCCCTGAGGAAGGGCCAATGAAATAGCCTGTTTTTTTACAACCATCATGAAAATAAATTTTGACTTTGTTCATTTAACTTTCACCGTCTGAAAATTGCAATTTCTGGGAAAGTTAAAAAATATTTAATTTAAAAACGGATAAAAATAACAATGGCTAACTTTACACTCTTACCAAAAATGAAATGAAAAAAAAAGCAACAAATTTTTAAAAGAAACAAAACCTGGCCAATTATTTGAATATTTAATTAATAAAAGTCAAACAGGCAAGAAATTCCAAGCAATTTAAGTCTTCAATGTGACAAGAATAAACATCAGTGGTTTTTTTTTTATCTTGATAACACATTTAAGACCTAGACTAGGATTTGGCGTTCGGCCAACTGTGATAGTCTTGATAGTATGGCATCAAAGTCTGGAGTTTATTGAGAAATTGTTATTATTATCAGTTTGCGCAACATAAATTCAACTTTCTTTGCAGTTTATCTAACAAAAAACAATTATCAAATTAAAATCCTATTTTTGCCAACATACCAACAGAAATAGATGAGCCAACTTAAACTAGATAGGTTTGAGTAAAAAATGACTTTGTAATCTAATTTTAAACGCGATTTCAACATGCGTGCGAAAAGTCCATGACGCAAAGACGTATTTCCCGTTGACGTAATCAACAGAATCGGCAAAGATCTAATTTTTTCCACGACCTTAGGGAATAAAATAGTTAAAACTATTAAGCATAGCAATGTGTATCTAAATAAGTTTTATGAGTTCTTAAAAATAGAAATAGTAACCTCTAGCGGAAAGTTAAAAACATTACCACGCTGCTGCAAGAGAAGCCATTAAAGGCTGTATAATTTAAATAGAGAAACCACCATTTCTCTTTATCAACAATAATGGCTATTTTGATTTTCAAAAATACTATAAAACTGGAAAAAACAACAATGATTTAGTTTAGTTTAAGTGATGTTAAAACCTAATTGAGACAACCTCTTTTAGCGTCAAACTAGAAATATCAAATTTGATCTTTGGGCGATTTTTCGTTTTTGAGTTCCGGTAGGACTCAGGCAACCTCAAAATTTGTTAATTGCAGATATTAAGAACCTCTCTAAAATATTACAGGAAATGGTCTATAGAGCACGAGAAAAGAGAGAAACAATTCGTTGCAAGAACAACAAACGGTGCTCCCTAACTCCGTGAGGTTGCTAAAACACAGCTTACATATCAATCCTCCTGATAATCTTGCATCTCGTTTTGCGGGTAACTGTTAATATCTGCAATTAACAAATTTTGAGGTTGCCTGAGTCCTACCGGAACTCAAAAACGAAAAATCGCCCAAAGATCAAATCAAAATATGCCAAAGGTAAATTTTACACCTACCGGCAGCCGACAATACCTAAAAAAAAGACCGTGGTTTACTGACTTCGCAGAAGGTAGAAAATTCTTTACTACTCTGATCCGATTGCAAAATCAAAATTTCTCGTATAGGAATTTCAGTCCCTCCAATATGCTCTTGCCCTTCTGATACTATCATAGACGCCAACCATCTGTTCCTAGATTGCAATAGTCACCAGCTCGATAGGGACAAACTGTGGAACGCGGTTATAAAAGCGAAATGTCCACTTCCTGTGAACCTGCATACCATTCTCACAGAACCAACATTCGAAACATATCTCTGGCTATTTTCCACTTCATTTCAAAAAATAAAATTAAACTTTGAAAATAAAAGTAAAAAAAACATCATAACAATAGAACTCATAATTAATATCATTAAATAATACATTAGTTACATCTCTGGCTAATCTGCACAGCCGGGAAAAGCCAAAAAAAATTTTTAAAAAAAATGAAAATTTCTTACAATATTTTCTTCTAATATAGAAGAGTAAGAGATATAATAAAAATAGTATAATGTTAAAATTAATTAAGAGCGATGAGGAGTATAGCGGGACCTGAAAGGATGTTAATGACAGGATTGAATAAATATTAAGCAGTATTAAGCTCATGTTGCTAAAAAAATTTGAGTTCATATAAATTTAATTTTAATTAGGTTTAAAACTGAGCAACATGCACTGAAAAGAACCGAAATGGACAAACTGAACACGTATATTATAACATTTCAGGTTAGATGAATTAATGTATTGCTTATTATTTTAAAAGTGGTTCATAAATTTTTAAATCTAAAGAATTATTAAATGTACATAACAAATTATTAAAACAAAACGAAAAAAAAAGGTATAAAATATAAGAAGGTGATAAATGTAGAAACGAGGAAGAGACTGAAGAATGAGAGAAATACTTAAAATTCTGCAAGCGCTTATTTGCCATTCATAACTACATTAACAACCGTTAGCGGGGGACATGGACAGGAGGCTGCAAATAACAAGAACTTGCCGTCGTACCTACAAACGCTCCTGCATGCTGTAGAACAGCGCAGTTGGGCTTTCAGGCCTCCGCACGTTTCCAACTACAATTCTGTTGTTGGAGAATACTAGACAATTTTCTATCCACTATTTGTTGATTGCAGAGGTATTGAAAAGTAAGCCATCTGAAGATGGACACTAATACCCTCGCCTTGTTGCGGAATAACTCTTGCGCGTCTATACTGTTTTTTTAGAAAAAGTTACAAAATATTAATGTATCAAAAGTATTGAAACTGTCATTTTTTTTAAAATGCTATTTCATCTTTATCATTTGGCAACACGTATTCATGCCTAACCTGCAGACTGTAAGTCTAATCGTAACAAATATGTTAATCCGCGCTCTTGACCCTGCCACTCCTCCCTTTACATTGCAATAAATTTTTTAAAATCTTCAATTATTATTATTTTTGTTCTTTGCGTCAAAAATAACATTTTTCGCAGTCAGAGGACCTCCCAAAACGAGTATTTCTGGAGGAAAATTAATATTGAAAACCGTTCGCGAATAGATAAAATTGTAACTTTGATCTTAAATATCTCAACTAATATTAGGGATATCGAAACGGGATTAACGTCATTTTTCACAGTTTTTTATGTAGTTTTCATAATCATTGTCAAAACCAGTGGTCCTTATGAAACCCCAATCGGGTTTTTGGCCGTAACTCCGCGAAAAATGAAGATACAGCATCGGGGTGGAAAATTTGAAAACTAGACCAAAAAAAAATATATAGTTTACTTCATGGGTTTTTCCAAAATTCCGCTTTTCTAAAAAGATATTAGCGATTGGTGCGTTTTAAATGGATCACCCTGTATATGATTCCTTAATGAATTTCGGATTAGCATAAACTGTTTAAGCCTAAGACTTATGAGTTTGGAAAACTGAAATAAGTAATTAATGGCTAGAATATGAATAACTTACATTTACAAAATCTAGAACTAACATTGTTAGACTAATACAACAGCTAGACAATATGTCAGTGAAAGACACACTGTAGTTAGTGTTGATATTAGGTTCTCTTCTCTGTTAGCCAAGGCCTAATAATACAAATAATGCCAAATCCAGTCATAACTTTTTTTTAATTTTCGCTGAGCTTTTGACCTAGGGACTATTTCATTTTCAGGTTCTATTGACAATATAATATTTTTACATTGTAAAGCCCTGAAAACGTAACCTAGTCTCTAGGTCGAAAGCTCGGCAAAATAAAATAAAACAATGACTAATTGGCCTTATTCTATCTTCCTTCTGGATTAATGAATCAGTAACCGAAAACAATAACAAAAATAATTTAATCGTCTGGAATAGTGCATCCATCGCTGGGAATACTGGGTAAATCTCTTTTGTCATTTGACCTCAATTACCAGCTAATTGTACTAAAATCTGCCAGACTACATCTAAGTTTACACCATTTTTAAATTATTTTCAAATTCTAAATTTCTTATTTTAAGGCCCCTTTTTTTAATGAGATGGGAGAAATCGATAAATTGGTTGTTTGTAAAGATGCAAATATGTGAATGCTAATGGCGCTTGTTTCTATCAAATTGAATAAATATTAGTTCGAGTTATACATTGTTCAACTATACCCTACGAAAACCATCCAAACCTACGTTCCAAATATAATTAATAATTCTAAATTAACAATTGCTTCAGTATATATTTTCTACATAATCGATATGTTTATTTCATTCTCTTGATTGGACAGGGAATTAAGAGATTTAATGATTGGATTAAAATGAATTCACTGTCCATAATTTACAAATTTCAAATAATTTAATTTATAAAACAGCCTTAAAATAAATTTCACATTAATCAAGCTCATGTTCATCTGGGATTATTATGCTCTTGATGCCCTTAACAGAATTACGACAATAATGCAGGCCTAGTAATCCTCCTTTGATAGATCCATCATGATCCATATGGACTTGAAGGGGGATAAATCCGGCTGAACAAAAGTTCTACATCAATGAAAACAATTTGAAATTTCTAAAATGTTCTGGAAAACGCTCCACAGCTTTTCTTTCAATCAGCACATACACTGAAATATTGTAAAATTTTTCCTCTATCTTTCTCTAATTGAAAAACTTCAACTACAACTAGTGACTGCCATTAGTTATTTAGTTATTAATTAGTGGGTTCGTAAAGAATAAAACTCGCTAAACTTGTAACAAACCTGGTTTATTAGCACAGTAACATTACTTACATTATTAACATTTACTAGCAACTAATACTATTCACTACATTTGCTATTCCCTACAGTCACAACAGTTTACTGTTACACACTTACTACATAAATGCACAATAAAAACTGTTTAACGACTGACTACTGGTTTGCACTGCACTGATTTGCACTAGACTCGACTGCACTAACAAAACTCAACTCAACTCAACTGCTTACCCACTCAATAACTGACTAACCCCACTCACTGGCTAACTGCCCAACTGGCTAACTCTGAAGAACTCCGTAATCACTGACTGACTGACTGGGGCCGCTCACTTGGTTTTTATACAGTAGTGGAACGTTCTAGAGTTCGCCAGAAACTTCCAGAACAAACTAGGCCTTTCTGTCTGGCCCTGGTAAAGTCCAGACTTTTGTTAGCCCCTCCCAGCGGCCCCCCCAACGAACCATAGGCTCCATTCCCTCCCAAGAGTCGGCGCCAATGTCACTTCGTTACAATATACAATCTTATTTCTCTTTCTTTGAACAAGCAAACCAAGCAAGCAAAAGAAACTAGATTTCTGTTTCGTCTTCCGCTGTAGTGTAGAAATACAATCAACTGACTCCAGTCTAGAGAGAAAGTGGTCATCTACTTCTCTTATAAGGAAGAGATTTGGAGGGCGTTGCAGTCACTTACAATTGATTTACGAGTAATATCCAGGAAGCACAGTTTTTCAAATTGTCCAATTGCTTAATCCATTATTTATTTTAATAATTAAAATTAATTATTATTGTTTAATTTAATTAAGCTCGGTAATCGTAAGTAAATATTATAATACGCAGTGTAGCACCCTACCTAATGTTATCTTAATCATTAACTCATGTCAACTCACTATTTTTTGTGATATCCTCTTTCTGCTGAGTCCAATCCTGCTCTCTACAGTGACACTACTTTATTTTGATCAATTCCTTCAAATCGCTAAGATAGCAAGCATTAAGATCTATATTTTCAGGCTAGCTAGCTTCCCACTAAAAATCAGCCAAAGTAACTTATTATTCATGAAAATTTGGTTGGTTCCTCAAAGTTAGAAATTAAAGTTGATTTTATCCACTGGCCTGTTTTACAAATTTTTGACAATCATCGGAAGTTGTTTTATCAGTAAATGTAAAATTTGATTTCTACACTTACAAAGCTTCATTAGGCTACATTTATTTGTCCATTCGGATTACCAGCCTTATTTTTTGAATCGCTTCTTATTTCTATTCTTTTCTACATATTAATAATGTTTTTTGTTTGTATCGTGATTATTTGATATCCACTTTTTCTGCAGAGTCCAAAAATAAACCAAAAGTTACGTTGAGACTAAAATGATCTATATTATTGTTCTTAAATCGGAAGTATAGTATATGTAACAGCGTATTCTTTTTCTCTTCCTCATTATATGAGAAAAGATGAAAATAAAATGGCAAAGAGAAAAGTTTGCAAAGTTAGACTAAAGGACTACCTCGCGTTTTGTACCAGCTAGATTTTTATGAAAATATAATATCGTCTCGACGACCATAGATCAGAACTTGACGATTGAGAAGAAACGTTTGGCACGACAACCCTGGGCTGAAGTGTCTTCTGCTTTGGTATCTTCCGCTCAAGTCTGGAGGAGGTCTTACTTTCAGTCTTTTGCTCTTATCTTGGGTTAAACATCATCATGTTCGAAAAATGAAGAAGAATGCATATTTTCTTTAGAAAATCACAATTTCCTAGTCATGTTAAATCAATACAATCTTAACAAAATAGCTACACAATAATTATTATTTGGGTCGATCATTATTTAAAAATGTTTAAGAAAGTAGGTACTGTAATCTAGCTAAGTGTGGATTATGTAGGCGTATATCTCATTATATTAAGTAATTCCAAAATGGAATGGGACAGCAGGCAAATCTATTGTTGATCGTACGAGAAGTAGAAAGAGAGCCAGCTAATTCCATAGAATGAAGTCCCCACATACAAACGGCACCGGATATTCATTTCCTTTGCAACTGACCTTCTTCCTCTTCATCTTGTTTTCAGTTATCCGTTTATATCTAATTTAATTTGGCAGACAATTGCGGCTGCATGCTGCATATAAAAAATAAGTTGCGGTTACCACCGACCAAACATGTAGTGCATTCGTGCAATTCTAAAAATTATAAGTGGGTATTTAAGTATAGTTAAATTAATATGTGAAAGCAAAATTTACTATTATTACAGCTTCACTTTAACAGTACCTGAATGGATATTTTCATTGATGTTAGGTGAGATGGAGATGAAGGGAGGGACTGCATTACACCCAAATTAGTTGTACCTGTAATTTATGAGCGGCCATCCCTTAGAGAGAATAAAACTCCCCAAGGAGTTAGGAGCGAGATGATAAGTTTCAGATTTATACCAAGTGGTGGTATCTGTTAGTGTATCTATGTATAATTAGATAATAGTGTTTGTTAGTAGGTATAGTAATGGGAATTACCAGGTACACTGCTTAATTAAACAGTTTATGTAATTATATGATTAAAGTAACCGAACATGGTAATGAATATAATGGATATTGAGCATATAAAGAGCCTAAGATCTGGCGAGCGATGTGGTCTGCTTGTGCACTAGTGCGAATTGGCGAACTAGTCTGCATTAGCCTGAATTAATCCGCGAATTAATCTGCATCCGTCCAATTCTGTTTAAACGTAACTGAGCAGAATTCACCTTGAGTCCCCCCACTCTATGTTGTGCTGGAGGGGGTAGGTTGACCGTCTCCCTAAAGAGAGAATAGAGATCTGCTTTGCGATTTACTCTCTCCATGTTTCTCTCATTGTCCACCTCTCCAAATGAGTAAAAAATAAAAAATACTGGCAAAATAATTAGAAATTTTAATCGAATTAATGATAAAAAAATAAGTATTGTTATTATTAAAAAAGCCCCATAAACACTAAAATTGATTTGTAACCGTTAATTCGACTAAAATACGCATTAAAGATAAGGGATAAGATTTTAATCCTTATTCGAATATGTCCACTCCTGCAGCTAGACACAACAAAATACAATATTGATAACAGCATTTTATTTTTTCCAACAGAAAACTCATAAACATCAAGCCCTAAAAGATTTGACAAAAACAATGGAATCTCTATTAGTTCATTGCCTGCTTTTGGGCAGTGTTCTCTCTCTACAGCCAATACTTGAAAAGTATTAATACTTCGGAGACTAATTTAAAGCTGTTCGCGATAAAATGTAAGGACACCGGTTAGTAGTCCCGCTAATTATTTAAAGATTATTAGCTACTTTCGTAAAAAGTCCTGAAAATATTTTAATAAAAAACATTAAAATTTAAACAATAAAAAAATTTGAAAACTTTTCAAAATTCAATTTTAGTCAAATAACAAGATCTAGTAATTAAAGTTTGGAGAAAGTATGGAGCATTAATACCAGGTGTAATAGCAAATGGTATGCAATGTTGGTATTTTATGGGGAGGTTATTAGAATTTTACGTACCTAAATCATCAAAAAATATCTTTGAAAACCAATCCAGTTAGGGAAACAGTGCGCTGCCCAGCAGAACACAAACATTTATCCCAAGAATAATGGGACAAGAGTCGCTCAGTGGTGAAATAAATATTATTTAACGATCAAAACTCCAAATTTGAAGCAAATCGGCAGGACAGAAGTTCCATTTTTGATACCAAGTATTCAGGATTTATTTTTTTCGAAAATGTTTGATAATATTGATTTTTGGGACATTCAAGAAAATTCAATGACGCATTTTTGCGGTAAAAATAAGTCCTGTGCTTTTCTCATCAGATTTTTACTTACAGGACTGGATCGGTTTTAGATTGAGTATCCTGGAAGTATCCAAATTAATAAGGACCCCTAACTCCTCCCAAAGAAGTAGGTATGTGAGTTTTACTCTCTGTAGAGAAAATTTGCCTAAACTTCTTACTAGAAAGTTTATAAGCCTCGATATTTATTTGTTTCTGATCAAAAAGAAATTAAAAAATAAATTTTGGAATTACTACTTTTATATTATCAAAAATGTGACTCTTTTAAATCAATAAAAAATTGTGACAAATATTAATTGTGGTAATTAATAATTTTCTCAAACGTAATACATGTTAGGAACTAGAGAATAAAAAGCACAGGGATGCGGATTGGTTTAAACACTATAATATGGGTTTTTGTAGGTGGTTTGATGAAGTGTGAAGCCAAGTATTTTGGGTGGAGAACCCCGTTGAGTTTTAATTTCATTTTTGGCACTTACCAGAGCAGTGGTGAGTGGTAGTGTATCGTGTGTAAGAGTAATATCTGCGTTTGTGTGTGAATGTTGGGATGTAGTTGTGGTAGACGGACAGCCCAGACAGTGAGGTGGTGTTGATAATGAGCTGTTGGCAGCGCGGTGGCATGCAGAAATAACAGGGATGGGTGTAGACATAAGTGGAGGAACCACTACTCTGGCTGGCCATCGCCTCTCTAGACCTGTACCACACTCCGAGTGCCGAGGAAAGCATCTATCTTCAGCCGCAGTATAGCCTCTACACCCACATGGCCAGCGCGGCATATTACTAACACATACTCTTGTTTACTTCTTCAATATTACTTCGGTCGACCTTACGAACTTCATAGGCCACATGTCATGTCATACATTCTCACTTATCAAACTATACACACACCACAAGCTCATTTCACATCCCACCAAGAGCCACATTAATTATTATCACTTAAAAATTAGTCGCATCCTTTTATCTACACCCCACACTCCCCGAGCTGGTAGATGCATCATTCAACATCTTCCACCTCCTTTTCTCTTCCCACTTAAACATTTTAATACTAAGAAATGTAGTGACACTCACATGACATTCTGTACCATAGTTTATATCACATAAATTCCTTAAAACGTAGAATTTGTACTAAAAAGTAGATGACTTCAAGATTATGAGTTCAATTTAAAGGTACTACAAGTATTTTTGAAAAGTAGCTAAATACTACAGGAATCTGTACAAAGAATTGTAACTCCAGTCAGCCAACGTTTCATATTTAATCATTTACATTAAGTGGGTAGTAAGTCCTTAAATTTAACTGAAATAGTCCTTTAGAGGGAAGACCAACAATCCCTTCTGCCCAGAAGCATGTCTCGATCGCATTTCTCCAGGAAAATGTTACAAACAACTTGTAGAACTACTAACGGTATCCAGACAATGGGGCAAAAAAAGGCGATCCCATTTGGCTGATTTTATACATAAGCTGAATTTGTGGGATTTGATAAGAGAAATTAAGACCAGGGATGGCCTCTCACCCCAAAGAAAAAGACATGGGGTAAAGTGCCAAAATTTCGTCCCTGCGCCTAATTTCGTTCCCAAATTTAAAACAATCGCCAAGTATTGCGCACTAATGGAAATTTTAAGAAAGCTACATTGGGGCAGCAGTAATCGTTTGGAAACGTCAACTCGGGGTACTCGAGGTGTTATATTTTTAGTCACAGTAAATTGTTATATTAGGTAGTGTTTCAAAACGTGTTCTAGTCGTCTAAGGTATGTTATAACATTAATTTCGCCTAAGGCATGTCACATATTGTCTTTATTTTGAAATTCTTTAACGTCCCGGGGACGAAATTTAGAACATTATTTTTATTTCATATTTGAAAAAGTAATAGAAAACAGTTGATTATTTGCCTTCGATTTAGATGGCAAACGTAAGCAATGGTGTCCCAAGGCAATGGTAGAAGCAGTGAAGGCGGTGAGTAAAAAGAAATGGGATACAAAACGGCAGCAAAGACATTCCAAGTTCCAAGAGCAACGCTGAAGGATTATGTCAAATCCTCATTAGAACCAGAGAATATGGTTAATATTGGCCGACCAACAGTTCTGCCCAAAGTCATCGAGCAAATGCTTGCAGAATAGCTGTCTGACAATAGAAAAAACTTCTACGGGTTAACTGTCGGAGACTTGTCTCGAATGGCGTTTCAGTTAGCTAAGAAGAACAATTCGTTTCACCTTTTTTCTGCACAAATCAAAAAGCGGGTTGAAAATGAATTTTTTAAACAATATTATTGTAAAAATAAATAACTGAATCTTCAAGGTAACAACAGAAATTTTGTCGAAGTTATTTTATTTTACAATAAATTTCAATATACTTAAGGGGGGACGAAATTTGGGCACTTTGCCCTACCACTGACCAGTGTGTAAGAGCTATTGTTTTGGACACGATAGCCAAATTTTCTCGCCCCCCTGCTAAATAATTAAGTGAGAGAAAAAAAAAACTCAATAAAAAAGAGCACCGTTTTAAAACCAAGAGAAAGTAATTAATGGGAAATTTTTGGCAAACATATTTAAACTATTTAGCTAAGCATACAATTAGTGCCAGCAAAGTTTTATCTCAGTTTAGCACACACCAACTCTCATTTAGATAATAATCGCAAACTACTTCCCACAAATAACCCAATGTCCATATAATTCGGCAAAATTAAACAAACTAGGCTGGCTAATTATCCTTTTCAGATAAAGTGGAAATTTATTACCCGCAGAAAATCCGAGTGTTTTCACAAAAAAAAAAATTGTAAATTTTGTTTTGGTTTAATTTTCATCTATAACTTCCATGGAAATAAAAGATACATGACGTAAGGAGTAAGGGAAAGATTCGCAATAGTTACTAATTATGTCATCAATTTAAGTATCTGATGTGAACACTCACAACACTTACTAATCTTACTAGTATTCTCAAGGTTTAACTCATAACTTTTCTTACAACGCCGAACATGTAACCCACATTTGGGCGCGTCTATATCTTGGAGGTTATTGGCGCTATGGGAAATATCAATTTGGACTTCACTTCAATTGAAATGGTCAGTCACACACCAGAAAAATCGGTAAAAACAAAAAAAAACACTTTTTCTAACTCAGGGACATCAAAACGAATATTTGAAAACTCACAATCTAAGATCTGCACGATTGCAATACCCTCTTTTACTTAGTGAGAGAAAGTACTTCCTGACAGACTGTCAGCTTTAAGAGTAACTTCTAACCAATATTTATTATCTTCTTTTTTTTCCAAAACAACTAATAGGAAGTATTATCGTTTGAATTCAAAAGTTTTATAAATAAATGTTTGAGGAACAGAAAACAAGTGTGTGGAACAGGACAATTGGTGTTCTCACTGGTTTATGTGAAAAGGAGAGTTAAAATAATAGACTGGGAATTCAGTTAGTACACATTGTTGTGTGTTAGACAATTACATTTACATGAATGTCAACCTCCGATGTATGAAATTTACAAATTGAGCTGGCTTTATTTTTAGCAGCAATAGAAACTTTTACCAGCGTTATTAATATTATTTTATTTTGGGTTTTTAATAAAAATGCCGTTTGTTAACTTGTTATATGTGTATGTTAACTAAATAAGTGATTACCTAACTCTGCAATAGGTAGCGTTGGTAAGAACCATAATATATGATTTTTTGAACACATTCCACTATCGTAACTAGCTAAATAATGTCTACATTTCGATTTGAAAGGTGAAAAAAAAATTATTTGAAAGAGCCGGATTTTTCTTTTGAATTTACAATGGATAATTTTCTTTCCTACAATTATTAAATTGAGTTACTTTGAAAGCCACGCTGAGAGTTTTAATTGATTTTTCACTTTGATTGTAGTAGTGTGCAGCTTTGTGTCGCAGAATTGAGCAAAATTTTTAAAACGAAATTTCTTAATAGGTACAGTGACTCCCATTAATATTGGGACACCTATTACAAAATGATTTAAAAGGAAAATGAAAACAACATACAAAAGTTTGGATTTTTTTTTTTTAAATAACATTAGCAACATCTGTGGAAATTATATATAAGTATAAATCGATGAAATTCCAAACTGTTAGGTAGTACTTTTTGAAAAAGTGTAAAATAAGGCTCTCAAAAATATTGGGACACCAGAAGTGCTAGAGTTTAAATGTTCAATATTTAAAATCTCCTACTATTTAATATTTGGTTGGTAATAATTTAATAATTGCTTTTTGATTTACAATAGCCCTCAAACGATCAGGCATAGGTGAAACAAGTTTTTGGTTAATTCAGGTGGTGTTTTTTTCCCATTCTTCCAGGAAACATCGTTTTAATTCATTTTTGTTAGATATTATTCGTTTTTCTTAAAGCACTGGCTAAATATTGCCATAAATGTTCAATGGGATTAAGATCTGGTGACTGTCGAGAGGTTTGGAATACTTTTGGGCAATTGTATAACAGTCACTGACGTATCACCCAAGCCGTAGGTTTGGGGTCGTTATCTTGGTAGAATTTAGAAGACCCTAAAATACCAAATGTTTGGGCACTTTTTTCAAATTATATTTTAATATATTACTATAAACCATTTTGTGCATCATTCTATCAATAAACACTAATTCTCCAAATCCTGATGCGGACATCCAGCCCCAAACCAGAACTGACCCACCTCCACCCGGAGGTGCAGCTTTAAAACCCTTTAAAGTTGGCTGTAAATTCTTCTTTTCGAGTTCAGCATTCGCTTTCCTCCAGACCATAACCCTTCCATCTGACTGAAAAACATTAAATTTTGATTCATCGCTAGAGTATATCATTCCAAAAGTCACTATTTACATTGAAATATTTTTCGGCAAATTTCACTCTCTTAACACTATTTATCTTACTGACAAAAGGATTCTTCCAGGCTACTCTACCATGATAGTCGAGTTTTCTTAGCACTCTCCGAACAGTTTCTGCTCCATTTTTGCTCTCTGAACATGTCAAAAATTTCACATAGAAGTTTTGGAGCACTAAATCGGTGATCTTTTTTAATTCTTTTAATATATAACGCTGCTCTCTCTCTCAGAGAGCAGTCGAGGACGGCCTTTTTGTGGGGTTGAAACAATTCTTTTTTCTTTTTGGTAACGCTGAATGATGTTCCACACAGTAGATGTTTTAGGTCCGATCAGTTTTTCTGTCTCTCTAACACTTTTTTTGTCTTTGTGCAAAGAAATTATATTTCTTTGTTCAATCGTTGTATTTGGATTTTTGCGCGACATGTTACACCTGGCTTGATTTATATAAACTAATTTAATTATTAATTTCATATTGAATATATGCTTAAGGTATATATTTACAAATTGTATAAATATTCGGGCAAAACCTTGGACAAACTATAAATTATAATAGTGTCCCAATATTTATGAGAGGTAGAATTTGCTCTTACTTATTTTTACGTACTTATTTAAATAGTTTTTATTTAATTAATAGTAATTATAAAATGAAATGAATTTATAAAAATTTGAATAAATGGGTGCCACTTTTAATTTTCGTCAATTTTTAACTTCTGTTTGTACTGTCCCAATATTAATGGGAGTCACTGTAAATAGATTTAGCACGCTGTAACGCAATACTTGCAGATTTTGTGGAGTGTAGTTCATTGTTTTTGGAGACTGATTCATTGATCGAAAAGGATGTGCTTTAAAGGACATGACAGGAGAGACACCAACCTTAATATAACAATGTAAAGAGATATTATAACTGTCAATAGCATAAGCCAAGTCAATAAAATGACCCTTACGTCCCTTACGTCGAAGGCTTGCCAAAAATAAAAAACAATGACTAAAATTAAATATATTCTTTTTTCCTATTTGACAATAGATTTTGTTTATTGACTTGAAGGTCTGGTCTTCGGCAACTGTGCGTTTTTACGATATGAAGAACGATGTATGTAAAGATATTAAAGGAGATAAAAGTATCAATACAAAGTTTAGGGCTACTTATCTAGATTAAATGTTGGTTTGGACATACGCACGCTATTACGTCATCGCACATTTAAGTGAACAATAGGTGCAACAAATTCTGCGATTATTGTGAACACTACTGCGGCAAGGTGAAAGTTTCCGGTAAAGCTTACAGATAGGGATGCTATCAATGATATTTTGTTTGAGTTGCACTTGTTCACATATTACAATGATGCCCTCTAATAATGTAAGATAGTTTTCGTAACACAATTTTGTTTTAAAATATTTATATTCTAAGTACGATAATACTTCGTTGACAAGGGTGAGCTGTAATAACGTACCATCATAAAATACTTCGTTTGGATGGTTGAACTGCAATTCGTCTAATTTTAGATGAAGGTTAATTAGGAAATTACTACGGTATCGGATTGGGCAATGAACTTAAGACAGATCGAACTTCTCTTAAAGGACAGCCAAAACAAACAACAAGAAAGGGCACGAAATAGTATGAGACAAATCGACGATCAATGTTTTATCTGCAGGCATATCAGAAAAAAAAAGGGTACAATTTACAATATGATTTACGTATCAGAAGCTCTGCAATATGATGGTGCCCAATTTGTTAAATGTTAATAAAAAAATAAGTGAATAGTTAGCTTCACCGCGATATTTGGACCATTTATGAAGAAACTATATGATTTTGGGCGCTGATGTGTTGCTTTGAATTAGACTTGGATTCCCCCTCAACGCCCTAGAAACAATGAAATCAATCAAAACAATAAATGGAAGCCGATGGCTGGCCATAAAAAATGTAGATAGATTTCACCTGATAGATTGGTCATACCTAATATTTTGTAGGAATTAAAACAGATTATTTTTATCGACTTAACTTAATTACAATAAAATCAATAAATAAAACCAAGGCTTAGACCAGGAATCGAACCAGTATCACCTGAATATGAGTACTTCTCAGCTTTGCGGACCTCTAACCGCTCGGCTACCGTAATCTCAGGCAGATTAAGAGAAAGTAATACCAAGATTAATGAGACACCCTGCCTCAGAGTGCAATCAACTATTTAATTTCCACCTTTCCTTTAACAAATTACATTACTAATGAACATATATATAAAACCTTTCCGCCCTCTTTTAGTTCGTGATTCATACACTGAACATTACAAAATTCATTTAAACAATAGACTTGGTGTGCGAGCTAACGTTCAATGTTACCACCTACTCCAACAGTAATGAGATGGCTTCATCCTGCATCACGTGAATATTAACTTAGTAAATAATGTTAACAACAATGAAGAAAAGAGAAAGAAATTAATTGAATGTGACAGCAGTTGATTAACATAGAATTCCATTTATATCTATTGTTAGAATAACAATGGCCAGGGGAGTGATAAAATTAGGAGACAAAAATCTTAGGCAAAATTTTTATTTAAATCTACAAACTTCAACAGTTATCTTAGTGTTTATTTAGAAGGAGAGCTTCTGTAAGCAGTGGTGGCAGTACTGGGGTTTAGCACGGTTGCACAACCTTCAACTAACAATCAAATGCAAATTTTAGTAGCATTTCATCATTCAGAACCATTTATGAAACCTACTAAACATGCAGAGAATCTGAATTTTGAATTGTGCAGTTCTACTGAGTACAGAGTAATCCTGGCAATTGCTAATTGGACCGAACTATTGATTTATTAGTAATTTTGCAGAGGATTCTTCACTCCGATTCATAATTTTAGAATGAATTGGATGTTGAGTGTAGCAATTGCAACATAGGAACGCCCATAGCAACACTAGTGTTTGACGCTTCGGTTAGGGAAACATGTAATATTCTGTTAGTTTTAACTTAATATCCTTTTAAAAAAATACATTAAAATGCATAAAAATACATTAAGAATTAAAGCTTAGTAAAACAATAAAATTGTAAAAGTAATTATCACTTATCTTTTCACATAATTTTCGAATTTTTGCTGAGAAAGTGCTTTTCAGGAGCATGAATGCAGACAATGGATTAAATATTTTGAAATTTATAAATTAAGAAATAAAATGGAAATCACCCTCCAAAGGTTTGACATTTCTGAAGCTTCAGTTCTAAAGATAACAAAACAAACTAAAGAAATCATTAAAATAAAAATAAGTAGATAAGGCAGCCATTTGGAAATATTCAATTACTTTTATGAAAAGATCGATAAATGGGAGCATAAAAGCGTAGAAGAAGATAGCGAAAAAGTTGTGGAAATAAGGGTGCAGATAATATTGAAGTTCAGCCAAGGGCAAAGAGAAGTGCATATAAGATAATGAGGATTGGAGACCATCACAGAGCAACGCTATCACAAAGTAGTTCGCCAACTTCTCTCTAACTGCGTACAGTTGACACAAACACTAACTTTCTAACAACGGCGCCGAGAGAGACGGAGCTTCCGCAACATCTGCCTTCCGAACCCTTCTCTAACAGAACTCATTCTAACTCACACACCCAAAAAATTCTATTCAACATTCATAGTTTTTATTAATTTTTACTTTTTTCAACTAAATAACAAAAAATATTTCGAACTTGCCGAATATTCGATATTGGATTATCACTGGAAATGTGCAGTTTCCTGAATTCGAAAAAGTGTTTTTTAGAAACTGGTCTGTCTGTGTTAGTATTCTACTTCAAAGCCTAAAAGTCAAAGGAAGCTCCTGGATAAAACAACGGGATCTTAGCGAATCTCTCAAACGGAAGTAATACTTAGCAAAGGGCATTTGCGGAGGAATTAAGAGTTTCTCAAAAATGGTTGATACGATTTCTTAAGTCTTTTTGTAATTACGGGTATTAATAGAAAACAAGGATATTCGATTAAGGGCACTTCTAGGGATAGGGAGTGACCCTACCTCTTTAAAGGCCATTTAAAAGTGATATACGACTCAATCTCCGAGATATTGTTGAAAATGGTCAAATTTACTTCCAAAACCAGGTGTTTGAAGAAATTCCTCAAATTCCACTTTAATGAATAGATTTCTAACGTTTTGAAATGTTTTCTATCACGATAGGCTGTCCCTTGAAGTTACATTTTATTGTAAAAAACATTTAAGCAAAGTGCATAATGTTTCCAACAACTAGGTGTGCTTTGAAAGTCCGAGCTTGGGACCAAATGCATGATTTAGAACCTTGAGAAGTATAATGAGAGAAAGTGCAGAAAGGAATCTCATTATTTATTTTATTATTTCATTGTATTTTATCCAAATTCGTGGCATGAAACAATTTTATTTTTCACTTAACCCACCTGCTGCTACAATCAATCAAATTTCTGATCTGTTAGCGTATTTTCTTTGGTCCAAGAATCGAAAAGCCATTCATTCATTTTTATTATTTGAGTGTCCCAGTTATATTTGAGCCAAGCTCCTCGTTTGTTTTGGGTGGATAATTTTTAAGACAATTAATGTAAAAAGTGATTATTTTTTATCTTTTTCAGTCATGCAAAAACAAATCAGACGATATTCTCTTTTTTCAATAAATTTTTTGTTTTGGCGCAAAATCCTCCTTTGAAAAATTATCATAGGGGAATCCTATTAAGTAATGTAGAGTGTTAAGAGCATAAAAAAATTCGTTTATAATGTTTTTCAAAAATACTATACACCCAATCACTACAGAGAAAACTCAACTTCAGAAGTCACAGCTACATATGCTTACAAGCACAAACTGCCCCACTAACCTCAAAAACTATAAATTTGTTGCAATTCTACGAAAAAGTTAGGGGAAAGAAAATTGCACTCTGTGAAATATGAGTTTGATTGCCTCTGTGCACTTTAGATGTTACTTAAAGTTCAATTTCATACTAATTTTATTATTCACCCCTATCTACATGTTACCTGATCAGAGAATGGATGCAAAGTCAATTTCAATTATAAGAATCTCTATAACTTATTATAAAATGTTAATCACTAAGCACGAGTAAGGGCCTCAATGATTTTGAATGAGGTTTCTGTTCTAAAAGTATTTGTTTCTCTCGTCTACAAATCTGAACGTATCAGACTAAGCAATTTAACTAACTACAAAATAAGATAAGAACTGGGGCTCCTGAAATAACAATTCTGAAATTTCGGTACCCTTGCACTTGAAGAAATATTGATTAAGATTAATGTGAGAAATGAAGGGAATAATGGAAGTTTAAGTTGGTTTCAAGATGGTAGAGTTGGTTTCAGAATTGCAAGGCTGGTAGTTCAAGAGAAGACCTGCCGCTAGTGATGTCTGTTCAAGGTTTCTGGGGAGCACAATGAGAAGAAGCCACACAGTTTTGTATTCAAATAGGAGAGATGATATCACAGCCTCATCAATCTCATGAAAATCCCCGCCATCACTAACCGCTCGCCTCCCTTTGTCCCAACTTAATGCTCTATCAGATTTAGACGGGACTTACTCTTAGCATGCCTTGCTGCTGTCCGTCACAAGTCTAGGCTCAGAGAAATAAGACGGCGTCAAGATTGAATAGGATTGCCCTTCTCCACTACATCACCATCTTCAACACAACTACTAGCACAAAATAAAAACAAACCATTTCTCTACCCCATTGGTGGTAATAAGCAGTTTTCTATGTAAACTTTACAAAGAAGATTAATGTACAAGTGGATTTAATAAATGAATGGAACTGCTCAAGTACAAAGTGCTTGCAGACTTTCTAAAGCATCGCATCAAGTTGTTTTAGTTAAAATACAGAAGGCATGAAGCTAAAATGTCTGTAGAATAAAGGAAGCTCTAGAGGGCAATGGGAGAACTCTGCTGAAAAGCGACACAATACCCAGACAAGACAAAACATCACTTCTTTGTTAAACCGCAAGATAACACTGAGTTCAAAGCTGAATTTTTGTCTTATTTTTGTATAATCTTCAATTAAAAGTTATACATATATACAATGGAGTGGATGTTTTGCAGATTTTAAATTGTACAACGCAATCTTTGCATGCAAAAAAAAAAAGTCGTTTTATCCATGCGCTTTAAAAATTGGGACCCAAGGATTCAAAGATTCCAATGAATAGTAATTTTTGCCTGGCCCTCAGTGGTTCGTTTATTGTTGAAGTTACCAGCTGCTTGAAAAGGAGATTTGAGGTTGTCAAGAGTAATTTTGGATAGGATAGAACATCGAGCACAAACATATAATTGTCAGTGGGAGGTCAGCTCCCACGATTGTTCTTAAAGGATCATACACGATTAGCGTAAGCGATACGTTGCCTGTCTATATAGTTTACATGGACATTATCGAGCTAATAGGGGCAAGGACAAACAAAAATGACCTACAGAGATGCTGGGTTCCATTTTCCAGTCCTTAACCTTTGGTTTTTATTTTTGTAGTACGTATATAGTATAGTGAGCTATCCTCGCAACATTCACATCTAAGACACCTGGTGATTTGTTGAACGTGAGGCATAAGTGTAAAAACATGCTAATTTCTATTTGTTGCCATTTGGGAAACAATTATACGAGGGTCGTTTGAAAAGTCCGTGCAAAAAACAAAACTACTTAATTTTTTGGGGTAAACCTTTTTTATTTTTCAACATAGTCTCCTTTTAGGCTTATACACTTCGTCCAATGCTGCTCTAGTTTGTTGATCCCTTCCGAATAATAGGATTTGTCCAAGTCTGAAAAATAGCCATTCGTTTCTGCAATCACCTCCTCGTTTGAATAAAATCTTTTTCCCGCCAGCCATTTCTTCACATTGGGAAATGGTCACCCTATTTCCATTAATTTTGCGACCACAACTGCTAAGGTGTGAGCTGGTGCGTTGTCGTGATGGAAAAGGACTTTTTTGTGGGCCAATCGTGGGCGTTTTTCTTGCAGCTCGGTTTTCAAACGGTCCAATAACGATGAATAATATGCACCTGTAATAGTTTTACCCTTTTCCAGATAGTCGATGAGGATTATTCCTTGCGAATCCCAAAAGACAGTCGCCATAATCTTTCCGGCCGAAGGAACGGTCTTCGCCTTTTTTGGCGCAGATTCCCCCTTGGTAACCCATTGTTTAGATTGTTCTTAGGTCTCAGGAGTGTAGTGATGTATCCATGTTTCATCCACAGTGACGAAACGACGCTTAAAGTCCTGCGGATTCTTCTGGAACAGCTGCAAACCGTCCTTGCAACACTTCACACGATTTGAAAATCACTCGACTTCCTCGATTCAAACGAATGCTAAACACAAAGAAATAGATCGATCTGGCTGAAACTTGGTGTGTGTTCTTCCAAGAGATGCTACTAACTAAACATAACCTCGATACGCGCCAGTAGTGCTATCTCTCTGACTTTGCACGGATTTTTCAAACGACCCTCGTAAATAGTTCTTCCCAATTGTGAAACTCCTAGTTCACTTTAGAATGTGAGGTTAAAGGATCTGCTAGCTAGTGTTGAGGGAAATGCAGTTAAGAGCTTTAGTCTCTCGGGAGGTGATTGTATGATACAAGGAATCTTATACCTAATCCATAAATTTGGTTAATTTGACAAATAACTGTGAGTTATTTTTCATTTAGGCAGTAACGTATTATCGTTACCATCACACTAAAACTATCCTCAAGAAGTAGTCCTCATGAATGGCTCTCAACGACAGTTTTAATTGCAAGTAGGAAGGTGAAGAGGATCTATCTCTTCGATATTGCGCGTCTATCCTTCTTTCTCTCAATTCCATATCTCATCTTTTTCAAGCTAAAAAAGATAGTTTTGTTTAACCAAATTCAGTTCCCTACACATCATTCGTTTCTTATTTTAACTTATTAAGTATACAGAATTTAAAATTAGCTTGACCACAGACTTTTCAAATTCCTCGCCATCCTTTGAAGTTTTATTTTTGAACTTATTAGTTTCAATGTTTTGAAGCAGTAAAAACCAAATATAAATAATAAATATAAGAATTGTAATACAACACAATTCTAGATTTGAAATACAGTCGTAGTAATCGAAATCGAAATCATAAAACAAATAAGGTTTTTTCTTATTTATTGTTTTAAATAATAAAAAGGCAGAAGGAAGAAACAAATTCAGAGAGAATAGTTGATCACTGACCATCTCCTCTTTTGAATAAATTATAATCTTATCAAAAATATTATTAATCGCATTCTTCGGGCTGAAACAAAATTGATCGAATTCAAATTGGAGGAGCTATTATCCATTCACAAAGTGGAAGTTAAGAGAGACGAAGAGAGAGCACTTCTCCACAACTCTCTCAGTCTAGCAAGTAATACTCACCATTAAGCAATTTATCCCTTTTGCACTGAACACTTCAACGGCCAAGACAAATTGATCCTTAAAAAAAAACCCTTTCTTCCCACTCTGTCCAATAAGGATATTACAATAATCGCATACATTTATAATGGCCAAATAAAATGTAAATGTAGTCTTCTGCCAAAATGGTATTTTCAGCGCTCCATATAAGTAAAAGAATATTTCAACACTTAAACGGTGCCAAAACTCGATGGAATGAAGAATTAGTTAAGAGAGATCAGTTGTTATCAAATTTAGGCGAATAATCTCTGTGGCGCAAGGATAATAATTTCTATTTTTTTATATTTTTACACTTTAAGCTGTTCTAAGAGTCTTCAGTCAAATAACTGGAGCAAACAGAACAGTTCGCTTGAATTTTCAACGAGTCGACAAAGCAAATAAATAATTTAGATCTATTGTCTCTTTGAAGGAAAGGTAATGATGAAGAATCACATCTTGTGACAAAGAGGAACCCCATGAGGGATTGGATTGGTACTTCCCAGAAGTTTGCCATAAATAAAGTAAAGAAGCAATTTATTGTAACGTTAATAATTACAAATAAAGATATTATCTAGTGTTTTGTTCATGATGAAGAACTTATCGTCAGAATGAATGATGTATATTTACAAAATATATGAAAATACATAAACAGAAAAGTAATACTTATTACAAAATGAAATCCAACTAAAATAAATTAAAGTACACTATTCAAAATAACTTCAAATAAAATAAATTTCGCATCCTAGACAATGGCTCGTGGGCCGTCTGTCGAGTAGTTCTATTCAAGTTTATAAATATAAGTTCGAAAGTGGATGATATATAAACTACAAGAGTAATAATGTGCACAACAAGCGATGAGGGGCTAAACAATATTAATTGTTATAATTGCGTATTATTAATTTATTTTAATTTTTATTTATATATTAATCATTATAATCAAATTGCGAGCATAATATTTTCCTGTAACGATATGCGTCGCGGACATATTTATATAAATTATATAAACTATTGACATTATTATTATCATTTAGTGTATCAATATATTCCTGCCACTCCAATCTCTTTTTCCCAAAAAACTGTAACCTAAACTCATTAAGAACAGGGCATACTGATACAAAATGGTAGGTATCCTCGTTCACATTCATGTTACAGAGGGAGCACACGAAGATTCTGTATCTTTTCTATTTTAGGTAAGATTCTATCGTTCTATAAGATTCTATCGTCAGAACATTACGTTTTCTCCAACGTAAACAAATTATATAAATGTAAAACAGATTAAGCTTAAATCCGCTTTCCCGACTATCGCCTCTCAAGGCGATAGAGAACTAAACGTAACGACAGATCGTTCGTGTTTTTCGACTAACTGAATGCTCTAACGTCCAGGCGTCTTAACCAGGCAAATAACAATGTACGAAACCTTTTGACTTTATGTTGCGGTCCAAATCGAAAATAAAACAATGTAAAAAATAAGCGTTAATTTCTTTATAATGAGTAACACTATTACGTTATAATAAACTATTTTTTACAATAGAATTAAAAAACAAAAAATTTGACTGTTACATAACTTTAAAATTATACTCGTGACATTGTTATTATTGAAACTGTATTTTTATAACATTTTATCTAATACAGTTTTAAGAATAGAATGAAGTTGTTTTTACTTAGTCGATCCTCCTACACCCTTTCCAGTTACCTCTATTTCTTTAACATTTCTACTAGTTCATGTAAATTGAATTCAAACATTACTTCCACCCTTTTAAAGTCTGAGTCCCATCAAAATTCGGGTCTGCCCACTTTCCTTGCTGAGCCTCTTGGTACCATTTAATTTTCTCGGTATTTTTTTTTTTTTGTTGCAAGTTTTGAATTAAGAGTCAGATTCATAGAATTCTGTACAGATTTTACGAAGTGAAGACAAACCAAACCAGTATTTTGAAGAAATATTTAATGATTAAATTTTTATTAAATATGTTTCCTCTAGTTGTTTAAAAAAAAATTGTTCGTAGTTTCTCACTAAAATACGATTTCAGTACTATGTTTGGTCCTGTGATTGCATGTTATTATAGTGGGTTAAATTTGCTGCTAGAATTATGAGTTCGCAGAAAATTTCACAACCGAAAGATACCCATTACTGAATAGATTTTCATTTTTCTGGGACTCGTTCTAGAATAACATCTAAGAATTTCTATTTAGTACATGCGCGTGGAAATAATATTTTATTAGAATAATTTTTATTTATAGAAACTGTTTTTAATGGCATTTTTAGGAAGGAAGAATTAAATAAGTTTTATATTATACTGAGTGGGAAAAATGTGAAAACTATGCGGCTACTAGTAAGGTAAAAAACCTGCGAGTGTTAATACCAGATTTATACTTGTGAGGGATGCTGTGAAACAGAAAAAAAGAATAGAAAACAAAGAAGTTCACCATATTTAATTTTATTTACACTTTAGCGGCACAGTTACAACACTTTCTTGTGAGTGATTTAGAGCAATGGAAGGTTAAAATGCTACTCAATCGTCTACTAATTAGGATTTCCGCGAAAACTTTGTCAGACAAAATGATGAGACTTCTGTGTTCCTACCTGACTGGTTTACCTTGGATTTTTTTTTACTTAAAGGATTTTTACAAAATCTGAGAAGCGAAACTCCGCGAGTTATTAGCTTAGCAATTTCGGCTTGCTAGTTATTTTTTACCAAGCTCTTTGGAACTATAAAAAACCATTCAACCAAGACTTTGTAGCAAAGCGTTGGTACCTTAAAGTCTCCAAAAGATTGGATTGGATTATTGTCTCATTGAGAAATTTGATAGTAGTTCATCAATTTGTTGAAAATTCAAGCAGCTTCACTTTGCTTAAGATACTTTTAGATCGATGGTAGTTCTTCTAAAGCGAAAAACATTTTTGAAAGAAAAATATTTTTCATTCAGAGGTGCGTGCTGTTCAATAATATTTTAAGGTTTGATCAAAATTGGGAAATCATTGGAAAGGAGACAATAGAAAGAGTTTTCCTTGGATTCGCTCCAGCCAAGCAATTTCCTTCAATTGTAAGTGTCTTTCAAATTTTATTTGAAATGTTTTTCGCATGAACAGTTTTCTTTTATCCTGAGAAGTAAAATGTTGAACATGACTGTCTATTAAAGTGACAGTATAAATATGTATTGTAAAGATCACAGTGCGAATGAAACTATGTCTCTCAGATCTTGAGCTTGCCTCTAGTTATATTCTCCTAAACTAGATTAATATTTCCTTAAATGATGGTATTGTACGGAATATCTCAAAAAGCTTTTTTAAGTTTTAAAGTTTTGAAAGAGTATATTTTCATTTTTATCACACCATCAATGTTTAGTTGGATTCTGTTTGTTAGATTTCTATGAATCTATAAATCTAAAAAAGACAAGAAATGAAAATAGCAAACAAATTTTACAACAAATGATAAAAGCCACATTGTAAAGTACAACTTATTTTAAAATAAAAATTATAAAACTGAAAACAAAATAGTGTTTGATAGTAAAGAAACATGAGCCGGACTGGCAGAAACAGTTAATTACGTGTAGGTCCGAGCCGCGAAAAGATTATTATCAAAGGATACAAGAATATGTCTGTTGCAACGGGATCTCCACTCCTAACTGATCAGCAGGGAATTTCTTTTTAAAGCTCAGCCAGAGTGTTGAATTGTACAAGGCGATGTACCAACTGGGCATACTTTCTGTAGCTATATAACTTGTATATCCTCTGCTATTTAGTTATCGTTGACAAGCATGCGCAATCTGAACACAAGGTTTTTGTTTAATTTAGAAAGAATTGGGATCAATTACTCAGATAATAAATAACTATCTCTTTCATCTTTGGAAGAGAATTATTCTTCCTTTGACTTTTGAAAATGGAAAGTTTAATATATTGTCAAACAAGAAATTTTACAATGAATTAGGATGTACAAAAACATTAGTTAAGCGGTGAACTGCTGTCTTCGACATATATCAAATAGACTAAGTGAACAAAATATAGTATATATCGTAATTGGAAAGACGAAAATGTTAGCCGGGTAGATAATTGGTAGATTATTGCGAGGAACCGATCAGACGAAAGGCTACTTTGGGCCACCTTCATTGAATCTAGTGATAGAAACTGCTCTAACTCATCAAAGCACCAACTAACAACCGTTTAACGAAGCTCAGCCGTCTCTAACCCAATAACTCCTAGCATGGAGATTTGCCACTTAAGGAGGTAATAATTCCGAGATCATTATTTCAATTTCAATGAATAATCCTTGTTTATTTTATTTGCATATTTTATATTACCATCTTAATAGAAAAAAATAAAAACTCGGACCCTTGGTGTGATAAATATTGAGAATGTAGTTTAAAAAAGAGTGTGTAGTTTGGAAGAAGTAGAGGAGAGGGTGCAGAAAGGAGATGCTGGACACCTCCAGGCGTCCACGACCCGAGTCCCCCCTGTTTACATTATTTTTAATGAGCATCCCAACCCCCATCGTATTACACCTATTTCGCTCAAAAATATACTTAAATAACTACATTCATTCTATTGCTACAGTTAGATTCGCCAAAAAAAGAAATTTATGGGTTCTCTTTTATATTTGGTTTGAAATTTTATGTAAACTCATATTTTATGCAGTTAATTTAAACAGAATGCATTAAATAACAAACAAACAGCTCATAATTCGTCACTTTCGCGCCACATGCTAGCACATGGTGTGCATCGGGCAAGGTAGATCTGAAACCATTGGAGACCCAGAACAAAAGTTACTAGAGACTTCTTGTAACTTAAATAAAAGGGGTCATCGACGCAAATAACTGAGAAAAGAATTAACTTTCACGCTCAGGCGTACGGATCAGAGCTGTGGGGCTCAACTAAACCCTCCTATATCTTCCGCATCCAATCCTTCAAATCAAAAGTCCTCCGCGGTATTGCAAATGCTCCCGATTATGTCACTAACCTCATCCTTCACAAAGACCTAAATATTCCTTTTGTCACTGAAACAATCCATTCACGATTCCTCAATTTCCACAAAAGCCTATCCTGCCATCCCGATTCAACAGCTCAAACTCTTTCCTCATCAACCCCCCATGACGTCTAAAACGACGTTCGCCTCGTGATCTCCTAACCTAGACCTATCCACAACTAAAATTCCCGAGAGTGTCAGCACTGGCTGATTTCTCTCTTCCTGCGTCCTTACGGTTGCGGTGTGCGTCGGCTATGCCGGGCAGTTTTCGCCTCCTATACCGTACTTGTACTATTAACAATTTGCCAGGTGTATATTTATTTTTATACAGGTAGCAAATAAATGAATTAAAAAAATAAAAAAAAAAAAAGCAACGAGTGGTGAGACCAAAATAAAAGGAGAGTGGAAGTAGATGCCTTTTTGAGCCAGATAAAAAGCAATTATAGACATTTGCTCTTAAGGAATTTATTAAAGGAAAAGTAGACGTGGCCTCTAAATTAATATTATCCAGTAAGACGACCTTAAAGGACACCTAAAAGGATGCCTAAGATTATGGCATACCCGAGTGCAAGCAAGCGAAGAACACCTGCAGGACATTGCTGAAAGATGCGAAGGACGATCTAAAGAAAACCAAGATGTGAAGAGAAACAAAATGTAGAATGAAAGGTGGACATCGACAGCTAAACAGGCCATTGTCTTACAGGAACTGGAACGATGGTAAATATCTCTGTAATACACGGTAACTTAACCAGGCACCCTGAGGAAACTCTAGAGACAAGATATCAGTTGGCCTTACGTCACATAAGCACGCACAAAGAAGTTTGTGAAAATCCCTTTTTACGTCTCAACAACCTCAAAACAATTATTGGAAATTCAAGAAAAAGAAAATCTGCATGACAAAATACCTTATTAGGAGGAATAGAAAGTGAATCGTAGTGAATGGTTACAATTGTGCAGTTAGAAAGAAAAAAAATAAGCATAAAAAACTGCTGCATCTGGTTGAAGAAAATTACAAAAGAAAACTGAAAATTTCATCAACAAAGAGAAACCAATTCGCCACACTTTCACTAGAAGGCTTTTAAAAGTTAACATTGCATTCATTATTCATCATAGCTTTGTACCAAAAGAATAACTCAGCTTGTGCCACAAACATTCAGTGTTTCAAGCGGTTTTTGCATGAATGAGGTTGATTTACTGATGCTATGAATGAAGGAGAATAATGGTCAATAATAGGCCTGCGTTTTTTAACTTTTGCAAAAATTGTTTTAAATTTGTTACTTGATTTTTATGTATTTTTGTGTGCTAATTCCAAATATGAACTCAATTTTCCACCATCGCTTCACATTTTACAAAAAATTTGTGAAAAAGCAATAGCATTTAAAATTAGATTTTATTTGCAAGTGATACGATAAGTAAAATTACTTTAAAAAGCAATTAAATATAATGAAAATGCACAGTAAAATACTACTTAATTCTTTAAAAGTCCTTTTAGAATCTTTTCCTTTTCATTTCCATGCTCCTTTTGGTGCTTTGTCTTCTGTGGTCTCGAAGCAGGTCGTCCCTTTTCAACATCTAACAGAAGTCAGCTATCATGCTTACGTCCCATCTTCCAAGGTATCTCCTCTCCATTTCTTTTATATCTTGGTGGAATCTTTCCCCCTCCTCCTCACTTACTGTACCAAGATTTGCAGGAAAGTAGTCAAGGTGCAAATGTAAAAAATGCACCTTTAAACTCATGTTACAGCCTAAATTTTTCTAACATATTCTTTACGATATTTCTATAATCTTCATCTTTTTTGTTGCCAAGAAACTTAGTAACTACTTCCTTGAAGGCTTTCCATGCTTGTTTTTCTGCTTCCTCCACTTTAAATTCAAAATTTTCTTTGTTGTTTTTTAACCCTAAAGTTACCACAAATATAACAAAAAGAGCCTGGCTTATTGACACAACCTCTTGAAGCCATTGCAATTTAATTTAATTTAACACTTGTACAACAAATAAATAAATAAAATTTTGGTGGTGGCGCAGTAACAGGATCAGACATGTCTTGACGTGACAGAGGTTGTATTTACAGTTTTGTTATAAATTTACCATTGCTTTTAACTTCTATATCATTATAATTCACAATACTTTATTCAGAGTATTACGTTCTTACTTCATCACGGCTAAAAATACTTATTATTCATTTAAATAATTGTTTTATAAAATGATCCTTTACCATAGGCCATCACCTGTAGTATAAAAAAAAATCCGAAGTTGTGGGAAAACGTGATGGAATTTTTAAAATATTTTTCCCATTTTCAGCGCCTAAAAATTTATTGAAATCACACAATAGATTCCAGACAATTTTTCCATCGCAGGCCTGTGATAATTGAAGAAGCTGTCCAATCATGAAACTGATGACAACCCATGAGATGAATATTTCACACAAAACTGAAATAAATCCCAACAACAATTCGAAACGTCAGAGTTGTTTACAATTGTTTATGTATGTGTATAAGAAGTGCATACACTAAATAGTATTAACGTTCCCATTAGGGGATAATTTAACCAAATTTTATTATTATTGGCTAATAAATGCGCGGCACAGCCTATAAATTAACATTTAATTTTCGATTGTTCTTTCTGCCAATAAGGCATCTATTCTTGACTAGCTAACAAATAATTAATTCAACATTGTGTGTATTATTCTTGAATAATTCAGTTATCCGGATAGTAATCTTTGTAAGAGAAGAGGAGAGGCAAATTAATAGCTAGGTAAGACAACACCCTGAAAGTTCCTTTGTCGAACAGTGACAAACAAATGGGCAAAGTCTGTAGAAGGAAACAATGTATACAGGAGGCAAACTGTCTCCTACGCTCCTTACGGAAACAATACTATTGAGTAGGCCATACGTTCCTTCGCCAGGCTCTCTGTCGTACGTACGTTAGTCACTACATACAAACAAACCATTTTACAACTTCTAACATACCGTTAAACCAACGCTAAACAATTTCTAGATACTTTAAAGTTCCCATAATTTTTATTTACTTTTTGTTTGAATTTTATTTTCATTTATTTTAAAAGATGAATAATTATATAAATGCAAATTTTACTGTCACACTAAAAATGTTTCTTTGATATTATTTCATTAATAATTGAGGTTTGTATTGCAAAAAGTCATGTTAAACTTTTAAGTATTTCTGGATTAGTTAAGGCTAACGACCTTCCTTCTTTACTAACTTCCGTCAGCAAACTCCTCGGAAAATCAGAACGTAGAACATTTTGAAACAAACCACCAACTAAATAAAGAACAGTTTGACTTTAAACGAGAACTCTCTACTGAACTTCAACTAAAACGAACTGAAAACGATGTTACACAAAACGTCCACTGTAATACTCTTTACTACTAAACGTTGACTATTTCCTCAACAATCAGGTAAGACACAATAACAGTTGCAAGTACCTTGGCTTAGCTGGGGATAACAAAGTGACCTTATCTACTCTTGTGCAGGGCAAAGGGTATCTGATAAACTGGCTACAAGAGTACTATTCTCTTTACTATCACGCGACTCGGAGATGAGTGTACAGAACTGACTCCTCCTCTACAAACTGTATATCAAGCTGTTGTAACTGCAGTCAGCCCAAAACAAATTTCTCAGACTTGCGACTGAATCTCTCTCAACTTTCTAGAATCGACTCACTCCATGAGAGAGCTTCCTTAATCCCCATTACACTACTTTATCTAAAACAGTCATCTGAAACTCCTCTCTACTGTAGATTATCATCCTGACCCCCTCGGGTGCGAAATAGCTTGCAAATACTTAAGAATTAAGTACATCTCTAACATTCACCACTAGCAGTTAGTTTATCTTTCTTTTCCCTCGCCTACCCCATCCTAAACTTCGATAATGAATACAAATAAAAACTTTATGTATAATTTTTTCAGGTTTGACCTACGATCGATTATGGATTAGGGTGCTTATTACTAATAATGTCAGAAGTATATCCAGAGAATGAAGCGTTATACCATTATTTTGCTTTCGGAATTAATTGTTTGTCTTCCGTCCTTAAGGAACTCATTGCAAACAAGTATTTTTCCCACTTCCTTTTCCCCAAACACCAAACTAGGTATCTAATTTGTTTACACTTCGACAACTCCTCAACAGTAAATTATCTTGGCGCTAATATTTGATTATTTTTATGTATCTGTAAGAAAATATATATATTTAGCTTTTCTTGAGGTTTGTCCATCCTGACGGCACACAAGTCGTGTTGGATTGATGCCGGATCGTGTCCTGAAAGAGGAATGCGGACCGATATGATCTATAGATCAATTACCGTGCCAAGAGCGAGGGCATTCTGTGCAAGTGTGTGTATGTATACGATGAGAGCGAGCGAGAGAGAATTGCCCATGCGCGAACGGCCCGAGAGAGATGGAATAAGACGTCGTGGCCGTGTAAAAACCAACAAAGCGAAAACCAAACAGTGATTATGGACCGGCAAAGGGGACTGCGCACTTGTGTGCCTGTAAAGAAAAAGAGAATTAGACAGAGATGGATATAGAGTTAAAAGAGGTGGTGATAGTTGGTGGGGTGGTCGGAACCCAGCCAACAGACGAAACGTGAGGCGGCCGACAAATTGCCTCCCATGATACACTTCAATTACCGAACTAGGAGAGAAGGATAGCATGAGCGGCTATGGGAGAGAGGTGAAGGGGAAGGAAGGATCAGTGAACAAGGTGAAGAAGAAGAAGAAGAAGACCAACAGAATCATGGGAACATTTCTCCATATATGCCCCAACACCTCGTTAGACCACGCCTGATTACACCAGTGTCATGATCCCCACTTAAACTGCACACTAAGTCACTCTCAATGTCTAACTTCACTTTTCTCTTGTGAATGTCTGTATGTATATAAGTCAGTCCATCTGTTTGAGCGCGCGGCTTTGATAATCAGTTGCACTCTTTACATCCATCCTCGCCCAAACACTCTCCACCCACTTGCACCCACTTGATTAAAGTCCAAACACAGACAAAACATGCATGTAATCTGTTAGCTTGTTCGAATTATTTGCCGGAGTAACCATGTCTCATAATCGCCTCTACTCCAATCTCTTTCTTCTCATTTCGAAGCCCCTCTGCTTCGAAGAAAAAATAAATCAGTAAAAAAGAATAAGTAACAATAGATTATGAGCAGATCAACACGAATTCGTGAGAAAAATAAAAATACTCGCATATATTTGTTGCGATGTGTTGATTAAATGCTTAGATATTTCGACATTATTTAGAATTTATACAGTAACTTATACATAATTTAATGTTGACTTGAAATCGTGCTCACTGGAATAAAGGCATCACATTTAAACAGTGACAAACGAGAATTACTCAGATTAGATAGCACCTTCCACAATATTCTTTCAGGGATGTGATCAATCATCGGCTACACAGATAGCCTCCCCTAAGTCAACAAGGTCAGCAGCATAGAGTTATAGTTAATGTAACATTGACCATTCGAAGGATTCTCTTCATCAGTTGTAAGTATTGAAGGTAAGCAGATCTTCCTGCATTACTCGCACTGTAGCCTCAAAGGAAATAGCTCATCTTTCCTTTTACCACAATGACGCATAAGCCGCTGTAAGTAAGCCACTTTAATTATTCACAACCTACTGAGCACACCTAATGATTACTTTGCAGTAAAGCATGCCTTTTTTTTCAAGACATTTTATTCATTTGGACTCACATCTCTGTTTTACTAACACCTTCTTTGTTTAATTGTCTCTATGAATTCAGTCAGTAGGCTGGTTCGAGCGTGTTGATACGAAAATTGTAAAATCTTCTAGATATTTTTTATAGTAATTATTTTGTATAACAATTAAAGCGCGTCAACATCGGTGGCTCTGAAGACTTTTCCATATACTCTTCAAGAAAAACTCCCGACGGTAAAAAGAGTCAAAACCGAGATATCCCCGTTCTGGGTGGGATTAGAATTTTAAGACTCAAATGGGGGGTCTATACAGGCTCAAATAAGCTATTCATGCCGGCACAACTAAGAGATGTGAAAGTAAATAAGTCATAATCAATCCTAAATATTAAGTTTATTTACAGTTCAACATCATTCCCAGGTGAAAATATATTATTATTATATCTTTGTTATGGTGACAATTACTCTTCTGATTTCTAACCAGATTATTGACTTTCCTCTAGAATATACTAAAATTGGAAAGCCACATAATCCTAAAATGGTAGATCCAAGGAAGTTATGTTTTTGTAAGAGATAGTTGTACAGGGATGTAAAAAGTTGTAGAAAAAGAAATGCACCAAAGGGAAACTATTATATTTATTATAAAATATTATTATTTAATATTATATTTATTATTATAGAAATATTATTATAAATTATTAAAGATACAGAAAAAATCATTTAAGGTATCCGTGAAGTGAATACCCGATCTTTGCATCAAATTTATTATTTAATTTAACAGAAATGAAATGAAATCCAATCTGAAGCGATCCATTTAGCTCGAATTATCTGGTTTGAGGATCAGAAGAACAGGATTTATTAATGTGAGGAGTGTGTACACATTACGTATCCCCGTAATTTAGTTTCTTTTTGTACTAAAGAGGAAAGGAGCTAGACCCAAAATGAGAATCACTATTTGGGAAGAATGCAAGGGTTCCCTTGAATTTGCCTCGTTCGTGGGTGTTGCCAGAATTCAAATATTGGCCGGCCATGACTTGCTTCCAGAAGTGCTTACATCTAACAAGAGTAAAGAAGGCCCCTTGCTGTCAGCGATGTATTAACGAAGTTATTTATTTAAAAAACACCGAATTCCATTGTTGCTAAAAAGAAAGAATCTAGATATGTTTTGTCTTTGGAATTGAAAGCGACTGCAGAATGCCCGGGGTAACTGGCGAAAGCTCCTGAAGGAGCCAAGATCTACTTTCAATCAGCTCATTCCTTAAATTCAGCTTCTACTTTTAAAATACTTAATCTATTTTATTTTTTTTAATTCTACAGATTTCAAACATTTTTATTTTTTCAGATATTTAAAAATCAATAATTTCTAGAAATATCTTATCGTTCCACAGATATAAAAAAAACATTAAAATCGAAATACCTACTCCGTGAAACCAATTGCTGAAAATGGCTACTGGAGGGAAGCGTGAACAATATAGAACATGTGATAAAAATTAAGTTCAGAAGTATGTTGCAGGCAGAAAATCCTTAGTTTAACCCATCAGAGAGAACTTGGTACGAAGAGGTATTCAGCTCCAAGGATCCGAACGAATGGCTCGCAATAAATTACTGAAATGAGCGCAGACAGCTGAAATAAAAGTACAACAATACCGCCAGGTCGACTGAAGATCAGGCGGCGTTCTAAAATGTACCCAACCTGTGACTCCATCTAATAAAAGATAAATGATACGCCTTCATGTGCCAACCAATCACTGTTTCTAAAAAAAATTTGGATCAATTTGAATTTTTAAACTAAGAGAAACAGAGTAGAAAAGATGATAAATTTGGCACAGTAACAGATGGACTACTTCGGGACAAAATAGATCATCTGAAAAACCAAAATATGGTCTGTTCTTCTTAATAAAATAACAGTTATCAGATGAAACCATAACTTTGGTTAATATTAAATTATAGTGAAGGATAGGGATTAGCCCAGTGGTTAGCGTAATGCATTCTCACATAGAATGATGTATTAGTAATCACTTTATAAACTTAAAATAAAATCGAAGGAGGTGCTAGATGGAAAATATAAAAATTCGGAAACTTTTATTCTGCAAAGTGTCACTTTTGATCATCCGATTTTAACAAATTTGCAAAATTTAGCCTCATATTTGATTTTATTAATATTATACAGGTGATTAGCCAGTACAATGAACGGTAAAGGCACATTAGAAACAAATCATAACCATCCTTTATCCCAGAAGTTCGCTTCATAGAATTTCAATGAATAAATGTTTGAAGTGAAAGTTCTAAATCAACGAACTGATTGAGTCTATTCAGTAGTTATATTTCCAGATGGCCAATTGTAACCGAAATCTTATATTTAGCACCTAAGCTAAATATGAAAATCGAACTTTATGTAGTTTATCGTTTTTGAATTAAGATTACAGCCACTCATCTCCAGTGGGAGAGAGAAATATGTAGAAACCACCTTTCTGGAATCAGAAAACTCTTTGTGAGTTCCTGAAGTGAACGTCTCGTCAACAATGGGTAACTTCACCCAATAAAAACACACCCAAAAGCCATTGTTAAAGGCTAATGTATAAAAGAACTGCAATGATCTTGTAATTGATTTTAAAATTTATGCAAAGTTGAATAAAAAAAATACACTATTATTATATCACGACGATCGTTATCTCTTTGAGACGATATTTTATAATCAAGTGATATTCCCATGGAGAAAAAAATCGTTATAATAAGAACCAACACGTCCTATAAATACATAATAAATGTTTCTACTGTCACGATAAATGTCTAGGCGAGTATCCTACAAGGGAGATTAATTACAACACTTTTTAAGAAAGTTAATTAAAGAAAAAGTGGAGTGTATCTCTTGTTCATGGGGCTTCTAAGAAAAAAGATTGCATCCATATGGATCATCGGAAATCCAAAAATAAATGGTTTTTATAAAATCTTGCTCTCCCTCTAGCAATCGCTCTCCCTCAGACCCAAATATTCTATTTTTTATTGCTCTGGTGACTACTTTTTTGATACTTCATCTAGAGATCTAAAGATTATTACTGGGCAATTGATTTTTAGAGGCAGCTAGGAGTTGCTACCATAAAATGAATACTCACTTTACTACAGTATTCAGTGGTACCAGCAGTACACATTAAAATTAAGCGCTTTAAAGGCATTGCTAGTATTCCTGGTAACAATCTGCGAAGTTGGCTGAGTTGATGATCGACTCCACGACCAACACCGAGAATAATATTCTGAACAACCAGAGGACTGTTAACACAGAGTAACTTCTTTATCCAAGACAACAGTGCCAACTACACACTTCATGATATACAGACCATAAAATAATCAATTAAGTTAATCAATGAGAATGCTTAACCATTTTTATTTTAATTTTTCTTCGCAGTATTTAGAAGTAGGCAAACATATTGAATCCTTTCATTACAATTAAACGTCAATTAGAGAGAAGTTTAACCAACTTCTTAGATAAAACCGCCTTAACAAGCATTTTCTTGGGGAACAAATTTTAAATTTAAGCTGCTGATCTAAATGAGTGCAATGAGTGTACGGATTTTAAATGAATGTTCAAGTATTGAGGAAATTTAAAAGAAAACTGGAAAGATCGACAAACACGATTAACTTGTAAAAACCAATTTTTTTTTTTTTGTAATCAGGAAATGTTTAAACGGAAATTGAAAACGCAAAAAAAAAATGTACGCACATCAATCGGTAAATAGAAGCGTGGTTTTATATTTTAAAATATTTTCTTGAAAATTATTCCAAAGGATTGCGTTAAACTAGAATTTATAGCTGAATATATATAAATAATGATTCTTTTAACTGAAACAATTTTGAGAGAAACATTGATTTCGACGATGTTTGAGACCCCCAGGTCATTTGTACGACTTTAAAGCTTTAGCAAAGGAAGAAATCACCATAAATGTCAGCCGTCCCATAGCGTAAACTTGTAAAATTGACTTTGTAAAAACTTACTAATAACAATAAAAACTAGAACTATATTCCACGGGCACCGTACAAAGAAATAAGTACATACTGAAGTAAGAACAATTTCCGCAGAGAAAGCAGTATAACCAGTGTACGTCATCCCTAAGGAGTAAGAAGGATAGATGGAAAGGCCAGATATGACGTAAGAAGAAGTAGATTATGCAAGAGAGTACTAGTAAGGAAGTAAGAGGAAAATGGCGATGGGTAAGTTGGTACAGTGGCAAGATGCGACGAAGTAGATGGTAATTAGGAAGTCTCCTGTGTGAATGGGAGCAACAGAGGGATTATGGCAAAATAATTATACAACAAACAGCACCCTCTTTCTTCCGGCTTGCTACATTGTAATGAGCTAAGAATTATTAATAGTCCGATGGGAACAATGTAGCTTTTTTGGAACACCTAACTGGTAACATTCCGTGAAATTCCACTACTTTTTTTTGTCAAGAACATCTGCGACAGTAGTGGCAGTACAAAACAGCGTACAACCAGGGCCATTTCTCCCGTTATGATCGTTCAATTATTCTTATTCAAGGAGAGAATATAAAAGATAAAATCCAGTGGGAAATAACTGTGTCACTCTTAAGCCATTCTCCAACTTCTAATCCACCATTTCCTTCCAACATGGGACTTTTACTTCACAATCATTGGAAATAACACTTTATCTCAAATATTCTACGAATTGATTTCCTTGGTATCCAAACCGTCGGGCAGCAGAAGTGCGAGATAGTACTGTGAGATGGTATGAACCCACCAATCTGCTTGGGAGTTGATATGGTGGCTTGGCATCAGCGGATAGCAACAGAATTGGACGAATATTGAATGGGAGGTTAGATGGAGTTTGGAACAGTTAGCAGGTTAATTGCGGTCAAGAGACAAAATAGATTTGCCCAACAACATCAGAGTTTATTCCCGAAGATTCAGCTGCTACAAATACCAGGACAACTGTCACGAGAGTCTACCTCCAAAAACAATACTACGCTCTTTCAATGCCAGTTTGTCCAGCAGTTTCTAATTCTCTACCTAGTTCTATATGATTTAACACTTTTAAATGGATGGAAACTTTTTTGTTACAGACACTTAAATTAGTTATTTTAAAGTTTTTTTTAATTAAAAATTCTTAAGTTCCTAATTTATGATTCTATTCTTTAAATAAATAAATAAAATAAATAATTCTTTAAATAAATTAACCTTTACGTATAAATACACGTATAAATAAATTAACCTCTAATACGAACTGCATTAAACAATCATATAGCCACACTACAACTACTTTGGAATTCTGCCACTCGAGACATCTTAAAAAAAAGAAAAATTTATTAAGAAGGGAAAAAAACAACAAGCAAACATAAATAAATGGTTCGAATAAATCCTAAGATTCATAGAATTCTGAAATTCAAATAGCGAATCCATAATGCCACATTTTCGGATGAGGAAAACATTGCGATCCATTGATATCGCCTGATGTGGTATTTCTAATCATTATAATATGAAGCTTGAATGTGTATCCGAAATATTCATCAAATATATTGAACATTGAATTGATTGAAAACAGAACATTTTAAATTTTGCTTTTTGTCAAGCCAAAGATCAATGTCACGTCGGAGACTTCAGCAAACACTTTAATATACTTTTTTCCTAAAGCAAAAACAAGGCATGTACAAAGTACCGCTAGATTATGCATTTTTGCACAGCCATAACAAATGCTTAAGAGTGGAGCTTTATTTCTGGTGAAGGCTCAGTTAGCAAGATCGCAATCTAGAAGTTGAAAGAAAGAGAGAAGCCCAAGGAAGAAAATCTACCCATCATTGAATTCCTCAATTTAAATTTTTAAACTCTATTATTTTTATACATATTTCTGGTATTATTCTTATACCATCTATTATCAGGGAATAAATCGTTTCTAATAAAACAGTTAAAACATTGCCAATCAATTTGTCATTTTGTAACACACATTTTCCGATAGAAGCATTTGCCAGGGGCTTCAGAGGCTTTAATACAACTACAGAAGTGGCAATCCCCTGAGAAGTTTAGATCGGAAGGAATGAACTTAATTTCTGGATACCAAGAGAGATATACTCGTATATATCTACCTCATTGCATGCCACAGTAAGTGAAAAATACTGCATTTATCGACAATTAATTAATCGCAGTAAAAGCCAATCTGCTGTTTGGTGTAGCTTGTTAGACGCGAGTACAGTTTGATAGCGAGACAAGAGATAATTGGCCATTACTTTTCTTTATTAAGTTCCACAATAAATATAAAATAAAATTCCTCAATTTATTCGGTCATATAAATTTATGAGGCACTAACTCCATCACCTTATGCAGCTGTTCCAGTTTCAAAATCTGCTATTATGTTAGCGCTTAAAATAAAACGGTCGCCCTACCAATGTAGCTGTCAATATGAATATATCAGAACACATATCACGTTGGATTCGCAATTATAGCTAATAAATAATAAAATGGGGCTGGCTGAGAAATAAAATACAACATTGCGCGATACATTACGAAGAATTTATAAAAATATGTATGCAGTAAATTAGATTCGTTACATTTCTTTCAAATATGTTGAATTGTGATCTTACATTAGGATTAAATTATTTTGGATTTTTCATACTTGGCGCAGTCAATTGATAATTTTGACGATAACTGTTCTGCATGATTGTAGCGCAATGTGCTTACTAACGAAGCAAAACTTAAAACTAAAACTGCGATAACTCAGTAAATGTGGAGGTTAATAATAATATAGATACAAAATCATTTAATAACTTGAGTCTTCTTTTTATAAACACGAAGGAATAGTACAAGTTTATAAAAGGGCAGATGAGAAAATGCTTTAATACTCACATACTTATTACTAAGTGCAAATGTATTCTTTTAAAAAAATTACTGTTCTCTTGAAACTAAACGAGCTTTGTGCCTTGCTTTTGATGACTGATTCATTAATCCACAAGGAAGAAAAAATAATGACAATTTCAGTCATTACTTGTTTATTATTTTGCCGAGCTTTCGGCCTACGGCCTAATTCTACTGTAAAATACGTTCCACAATCCTGAAGATGACCTACGTCCCGATATAATAATGCAATAGGCATTATTCTTTTATCCTAAAAGAACTTTATGACACAAAACATAACTACAGATTTTTCCAAGGTTTGCACTAGCATTAATTTTGGAACATGGCAAAAAAATAAAATAAATAAATAAATGTCCTTTTAAAGTAATATAGAAAATAAGGGAAATGAAACATGAAATAGGAGAGGACACATCCGTTGCACTCCAACCAGACATATCCCACACTAAACGGCTAAAATTTCAAATTCAAAGATGAGTTACGAATCGTACAAGGCGTCAACATTCTCAAATGGAGTTACCAGTCTCAATAGAGTTACCATTCCCAGAGAGAGTTACCATTTTCGAAGCAGAAGAAGAAGAAAATACAGGGGTATGGAAGTAAGAAAGCATTATGCTAAGGAAGAATGAAATCTCGTCCTTTCTCGCCAAGGACAGGAGACTAAATCACCTTCCTCATCTTCTCAAGATTGTAAAGACCTTCTCCATGCACCTTCTCCATGGGGGGAGAAAATGTCATGCTAAATTAGTAATAAAGAGTATGAGCATGCCGGTAACTAAGTAAATTAGAGAAGTTCAATTGACTAAGAAGGTGGTTGGTCACCTTTATATAAGTGAAGTTCAACAGGAATTGGCAATGAATTCGTATTTTTCCCATAACTAGAGGAGTCACATTGAACTTTCAGTTCAGGGTTATGAAATATATTTTCCTTTAATATAAATTAAATCAATATTTTTTTAGTTCATTTATTTTGCAACTATAGTCAATGCCCAACAAGCATAAGAAATGGGAGATAATGACAGCCAGCGCAAATACGAGGTGTGTTCAAAAAGTAACGGGAATTTTCGTTTTTTGAAAAAAATATTTATTTATTCATCTACATTAATATTGTCGCCTTCAAAGTAGTCCCCTTCGCATACAATACACTTGTGCCAGCGCTTTTTCCAATCCTCGAAACACTTCTGAAACTCGATCTTTGTGATAGCTTTCAGCTCTTTCAGCGATTCGCTTTTAATGTCATCTATGCTTGTAAAACGACGGCCTTTTAATGTTCTCTTTATGTTTGGAAATAGAAAAAAGTCACATGGAGCCATGTCTGGCGAATATGGAGGCTGGGGCATCGTTAAAGTTTTGTTTTTGGCCAAAAATTCACGAACAAGCAATGAAGTGTGAGCAGGTGCATTATCGTGGTGCAAAATCCATGAATTGTTTTGCCACAAATCCGGGCGTTTTTTTCGGATTGCTTCACGCAAACGGCGTTGAACTTGTAGGTAGTACTCCTTATTGATTGTTTGACCTTGTGGCAAGAATTCATGATGCACTATGCCATTAAAATCGAAGAACACAGTGAGCATAACCTTCACATTCGACCGCACTTGTCGAACCTTTTTCGGTCTTGGCGATCCAGAATGCCTCCACTGGGACGATTGAGCCTTAGTTTCGACATCATATCCGTAAACCCATGTTTCGTCACCTGTTATAACACGTTTCAGTAGATCCGCATCGTTGTCGACTTCATTGAGTGACTCTTGAGCAACTTCCATTCTCCGCTGTTTTTGTTCGAAATTCAACAATTTTGGAACAAATTTTGCTGCCACACGTTTCATACCCAAAACATCCGAAAAAATTTCATGGCATGAGCCAATTGATATGGCAACATCATCAGCGACTTCTCTGATTGTGATTCGGCGATCGTTCATAACCATTTCTTTCACTTTTTTCACGTTTTCATCGGTTGTTGATGTGCTTGGACGTCCAGGTCGTTCGTCATCTTCAACGTTTTCGCGGCCATCTTGGAAACGCTTATACCACTCGTAAATCCTTGTTTTACTCATAGCAGACTCACCATATGCCTTTATTAACATTTCACACACTTTATTACACTTTATTTCATTTTTTACGCAAAATTTAATACAAATTCTTTGATCCATTTTTTTTAACAAACAAAAATCGCCAAGCTCGAAAAACACGTCTAACCTTAACGGCTGCCACTTAAGAAGTAAACAATGAATATTACTGAAAATTTTATCGTACTTCAGGGGCATGTGTACCAACATAATAAAAAAAAAAAAATTTACAATCAGACTCTCCAAACCCGCGAAATTTAAAAATTCCCGTTACTTTTTGAACACACCTCGTACACTTGTGCACCCAGAGACATAAGTGAATGAACGACGACCATCCAGTGATGGAAGCCGTTAGATCGCCATGTTGGCTAGCTTACACAGCAACCATACTAGGAGGTCGGCGTTATATGTTGAGATGGTGGCGTGGCCACCGCCGCATTAGTCTGCGCTGTGGATTTAAAGGAAGTGTTGTAGTAGACATGTTTTGGATCAGAGGGTTGTAGTGTAGATTTGAGTGGAGTTTTGTGTATCGAGATTGGGGCTATTTCAGAAACCAGAGGAATATTTAGACCAGAGTGTATTGTGTGATTGGAGACATAGAAGGGGGCGTTAACTATTGCTCTTAGAATTTTAGATTGCAAGGTTTGGAGTCGGTTGATCGATTTTTTTTGCACTTCCGTAGTATTGTATTCCGTACGTCCATATCAGGGCAAGTAGGGTATACCTGAAGTTTTCTTTTATTCGTCAGGGTCAGTTTTGATCGTTTGTTGAGTAGTCTTTTTAACATTTTGTACCTCAGCTTGAGGTCAATTCATTTGAGTCTCGTATGGGAGTTCCATGTTAGACGTTTGTCAAGATATAGTCCGAGATATCGTACTTGGTTAGTAATTGGTACAGAAGTGTTGTGGAAAGAGAAAGGTGGGAGAGTTTTCTTGTTAAGAATGAATACCATAGTATAAATACATAAATGTATAAATAATATGTATGTATCGTATACATATAAATACATATATTTAGATTTTAATTCATTCACTTTGATTCTCCACTTTTGCAATAACTATTTCATGTCCATAACAATTTATTCGCTTTTTAAAAAGATTTAAATTGTTTTGTTGTTTTATATTATTTATTTCCGGAAACGGAAAAGGTAAGCATTTTATAACTGTTAAAATCGTTATATTGTAGAAGATAATTCTTGGTATATTTCAAATAAAATAAAGTTGTTGCAGCGAAAATAATGGAGAGGTAGAAATAATGTTAGTACAGGATGTGCTCACAATTAAACTTTATGTCTATTCAAAGATAAAGGAAACGAGTGAAAACATTGTTCGCCTCGGGCATCCCCGAGCATTCTTGAAATATACGACTAGAGGCAATTCACAAACACCATTAAATGATTCTTCCTCCCGCTCTAAGAGAATGGCTCCAGAACAGACTGCAATTAAACAATCATTAAGGCGACATAATGACATTCTCTTCAATGCAAATCATCATTATCATGTAAAGCTTAATAAAAATTGTTTGTTTTTTTATATGCAAATATCTGAGATAAAAGATTGAAAAGATTCTTAACTTCTGTTATTATTTCAGATCTTGTGGCCAAAGTTCGTAAAGTTCCAATATAAATTTAACTGCCACAAAATTAATCCTCGTACATCACATGTCCTTGCACCTACAGGTTCTAGCCAGTCATTAATACTGTCAGGATTCGGCCTAATCCAGGTAAACCCCAATTTTTTTTTTTCTTTGTATAAATAATCAGCCCTTTCTCACGCGCTTCTACTATTTTATGTCTTGCACCGAATAACGTTTGTCATACATTCGGGAATATCCTGCTTCGGCACCTCTGAAAACTGTGCATTTAAATGTCATAATTGGTGGCCACCATGCTAACAGCCATAATCTAGATAAAACCAACAATTATTATTCTTTTTTAGAATAAATTCTAGATTTTAACAAAATAGCGGTGCGTCAAAGAATAAATATTATAATTTTGTAATTTTTAGTTTGATTTGGGGTAAATTAATGAGAGAGGCAAATGACTTAAGGTTAAAGGAAAAGAGAGTTAATTATTGTTGTTTCTTGACGTCATGATCTAGCAGGAAATGTGATATTATAAATAATGTGCAAAACTGTAAATAAGCACCCCATTGAAAGGAGGTAAGAAAAAACGCTGCAACACCCATTGAGCGTGATACGGTCCAGTGAAACAAACTATCCTAGATGCTGAATCACCATCTAACGGCCCATATTTCATTCTACAACGAGAATTATTAATTTTAATGCCAAAAACAAATAAATCATTATACTTTAGTGGTTATATAGAAAAAAAGGTTAATCTTCCTTTCACATTTCTCGCGATCATCATTTGTTTAAAAATTCTGACAAAAAAAAATACTCTCGAACAAAGCTAATGACAATAAATCTTCTTGCAAACTAAAGATTGAGGCTGCATAAAACTGAATTCCTTTAAGTTTGTATTTTACTCTCGTAACAAGTTAGCAGTAAGATGCGGCCGTTAATCCGAATGAAATACATTCAACAGTTTTACTAAAGTTCGTTCGATCGCTTTCAAGTTTGGGAAGTTTTGGCTAGATAGTTGCCAACATCCACTGCATTCAGTCAAGGTAATGTGCTAATATCTTCTACAACTAAAGTAATGAATTTGTCTGCCCTATTTCAACTATTAAATTGCATATCAATATACGAGGGTCGTTTGAAAAGTCCGTGCAAAGTCAGAGAGATAGCACTACTGGCGCGTATCGAGGTTATGTTCAGTTAGTAGCATCTCTTGGAAGAACACACACAAAGTTTCAGCCAGATCGGTCTATTTCTTTGTGTTTGGCATTCGTTTGAATCGAGGAAGTCGAGTGATTTTCAAAAAATGGACGAAAAAGAATTTCGTGTGTTGATTAAACACTACTTTATGAAAGGCAAAACGCCTCAGGAGACTAAAGAGAAGCTTGATAAACATTATGGTGACTCTGCACCTTCGATTAGAACAGTTTATAAGTGGTTTCAAAATTTTCGGAGTGGCCATATGAGCACAAGCGACGCTGAACGTTCTGGACGCCCTGTTGAGGTTACTACTCCAGAAATCATTGATAAAATCCATGATACGGTGATGGATGGCAGAAGAGTGAAGGTGCGTGAGATTGCTAGTGCTGTGGGCATCTTGAATGAACGGGTACATAATATTTTGCATCAATATTTGGACATGACAAAGCTATCCGCAAGATGGGTGCCGCGAATGCTCACGCTTGACCAAAAACGAAATCGTGTGAAGTGTTGCAAGGACGGTTTGCAGCTGTTCCAGAAGAACCCGCAGGACTTTAAGCGTCGTTTCGTCACTGTGGATGAAACATTTATACATCACTACACTCCTGAGACCAAAGAACAATCTAAACAATGGGTTACCAAGGGGGAATCTGCGCCAAAAAAGGCGAAGACCGTTCCTTCGGCCGGAAAGATTATGGCGACTGTCTTTTGGGATTCGCAAGGAATAATCCTCATCGACTATCTAGAAAAAGGTAAAACTATTAAAGGTGCATATTATTCATCGTTATTGGACCGTTTGAAAACCGAGCTGCAAGAAAAACGCCCACGATTGGCCCACAAAAAAGTCCTTTTCCATCACGACAACGCACCAGCTCACACCTCAGCAGTTGTGGTCGCAAAATTAATGGAAATAGGGTTCCAACTCGTTTCACATCCCCCCTATTCTCCAGACTTGGCTCCCTCGGACTACTATTTGTTCCCCAATATGAAGAAATGGCTGGCGGGAAAAAGATTTTATTCAAACGAGGAGGTGATTGCAGAAACGAATGGCTATTTTTCAGACTTGGACAAATCCTATTATTCGGAAGGGATCAACAAACTAGAGCAGCGTTGGACGAAGTGTATAAGCCTAAAAGGAGACTATGTTGAAAAATAAAAAAGGTTTACCCCAAAAAATTAAGTAGTTTTTATTTTTGCACGGACTTTTCAAACGACCCTCTTATAGCAAAATTTAAACGACAAGTTGATGTATTTTTAGGTTAATGAAATTAAATATAAATAAAGAGGGAACATCCATTCAACAATGGTTCACTTCGACGGGTGGATATTGGGCAAAACATTGTCAGACTATGTTTCTCCTTCTATAAAATCTCACTGTCGACTGATGGATTTTGAGCAAATTATTACCACTTGTTGACCGAGTTGGCCGACTTATGTAGGGTACTGCTGGGGCAAATACTACTTACTTGCTTCAGCGGCAAAACCTTTTAATTTCTTGACCTAATTTACCAGCATGAACATTTTGGTTTTAGTTCACAGCAACAGGTAATAATTTCGAAATATGGTCACATCAATAATGTCCATCTTATTTTGTTAGCACCAAAATAATTAGAGTGTTGAGTAATCTATACGAACGTGCAAACTTAAAACTAATATTAAATAATCAAATATCCGACTGGAAAGTAGAGGTTACCCAAGGCGTACTTCAGGGAGAATCTCTGTCGCCACTATTGTTTCTTGTCTTTTCATATCGGACTTTGAAAAGTGTATAAGGTCACATAATCTAATAGGAATAAAAACAGGAGAAAATAGCGATATTCACAGCCTCTCTTTCGCTGGCGATATAGTTTTATTGGCAGATTCGCGAAGTGATGCAAATCAAAAATTGAACTGTGTTTCAGAATATTGCAGAATCAATTCGTTAAGAGTTGTACGCTGATAAAACAAAAATAATAGCATTTCGACGCTCTCCTAAAATGAAAAGAATTTTGCCCGTCTATTATGAAGGAAGCGTAAATGAGTATGTAAACCACTTCACATACCTGGGTATTCCATTCAGTTCGGCCGGAAAATTCGCTATAGCTGCTAAGCAGTTAACAAACAGAGGTTTCAGTGCAACTTCTGTTATCAATAAAATATTATTATCAGGTAAATCAAATAGCTGGGATTCAAAATTATAATTATTTAATTCTATAGTAGATGCATTGTACGACTACATTGTATGGTTCAGAAATCTGGTCACTTAGGTATCTTACACAAGTTGAGAAAGTATTGACCATGTATTTAAAAAGACTTCTCTTATCGTACTACCATACAATACCCCTAATTACCTCGTAATGACAGAAACTAGAAGTGTGCCATTAACTGTTAACATATTCTCAAAAACTATTAACTATTTGTCAATTATCCTTAGAATGACTGATTCTATTCTAGATATCCAAAAATATGTCTTAAGCGATTGAAACAAATGCATGAAAATAAAAATAGTTCGGAGGAATATGATTGGTACTCTCAAATTTCAAATCTTTCTTCTCTTATTGGTATCGATATTAGTAGCCAAATTGAATGTGATACAGATCTGAATAAGGTTTAGGTGAAAATTACATGACTTACAGAAACTCAATTCGCGAAATTAGAACACTAGCACAGATCAGGTTAGTCGGCAATAATAATTTGTATATCTATCATAAAGAAAATAAATATCATCTAGATTATTTAAATAAATATATGTACAATCTGTAATTTGAAGAAAGAAGATTTAAATTATTTCTATTTGTATTGTCCTATTTACAACGCACTCAGAAAACATTACATTGATTACCAATGGTGGACTGGCTGAACTCAAATTATCATTTGACGAAAGTTGATGATCTGTTATATTTCACTATCGGAGCTTTTAAGTTGCGTTCATTCATTATTAATGAATAAGCTCATATTATTACTTAATGAACAGATTGCTTTCAACTGAATCTAATGTAAAGTTAAAATTAATTTACAACTATTTTTGTTTATTAAAAGAATTTCAAACGCAAACTCCTTGCTAAAGGGTCTTGTAGCCTTAAATACAATAAATATATTATTATTATTTTCATCTTATTTCGGCAACAACAAACAAATCTATAGTAAATTAAAAGAGTGGTATGTTTTTGTTCTTTTAATAATCAGGAAGCTATAGCCCACTGTATCTCCTTCTTCACACAGATAAAACTGATCTCTGGAGATTTCCAGAAAATCGGCCATAATATAAGAGTAATTGCAAAATAAAATGACGAAAATGGAAGTAAAAGTACTAATGTGCTCAAGTGTACGTACAGCTTCTTCAATTTGTTGTAATGTAAGGAAATGGAGAAATGGTTTGTAATGCTACTAGATACTTTTCGGCTATGAAACCACTTAGAGTAATTTCACAAAGTGCTTGCCACAACTTGAATAAAGTGAAAGATAAGTAAAATGAATACAAAATAAGGAAAGAGAATAAAAAAAAAAAAAATCTTAAACTAAAGTGCTGCAGAACCCTAGATAAGTGTTTCGGAGTAAGTCTGACAGCGAGGAAACCTTTTACCGCAACCCTATTTATTAGATTAATCAAATTCTCTGCTGGAAAAGCTAAATTCTAGGTATTTAATAGTTCAATATGAACTGTAAAAAATAAATAAAAGTAAAAAGCGAATCAACTAAAAAACAAATACAAAAATTGATATGTTGATAAAAATGTAACTTCAAATAAAACAGATATTGAATTAAAATATATAAAAACCACCCTGAGAATAAAAATATTATCTGCGGTTCACACTAAGAGCTATTAGATAAATATAAATGGAAAAACTAATCTTTCAAAGTGGTCGCATTCCAATTGTTTATCGTTAGAGAAATAGTTTACATAACATGAACGCTCCAACGACCAATTATGAAACATGGGCTTACATATCGACAAATCAGGTTATTTTAAATGCAATAACTTTTTTCAATTTACAGTTTATTAAATTTGGGTTTTTGAGACTTTTCGTAAAATTTCAATCAAATATATTCACAAATTTTAAAAATAAAAACATTTTTAGTCACAGATTCATTGCTTAATCCACTCTAAACGGCCAAATAAGCACGCAAGTTTTTCACTTTTTTCTGAAATTTTGCATACTTGGTAAGTTAGAAGCTTCTAACAGATTAAGTTAGAAACTTAATAGTCTTAGTAAAATGTTTGATTCAGGTAGGACAGTTGCATAAAGGTAGACCGTCAAAAATTACTCGAAAAAGCTTAACGTTGAAAAACAACCAACATTATCAATTTTTTTTTTTATTTTTCTGTAATAGATAAAATTCCAAAATTTTCTATAAAATAAAGGGAAAATCCTCGTTTATTTTTTGTAATTTTTTTATGCAACAACATAGATTTAATAGATTTTTAGAAACAGTGACCAAAACTGTGCTTAAGCGGCATTTTAATAATTGTTCTTGTCGTTCATCTTCTTGTTACATTTTCTGTAAACAATGTAGCGCCTAACTAAACGCTCCGACCGATTTTCATGAATAAGGTGACATTCGATTCTGAATTTCATGTAGATGAGCGCTTTAGGAATTTTAAATTTGTACATGCAATGGAAAAGAGGTTAGCCCAATTTAAGTAAGGCCTCTTTTAAACATTTATTACTAAAACTCTGTAAATAACTCTGTTCCTTTATCTATAAATAAATGCATTAGTACATTAATAAATAAATGAATGAATGGTTCAGAAATCAACACCTAAAAACCACTGGAGGAAATAAAGAATTGAACTTATCGTTAATTAAAATGGCTAAAAACACAGCATTTGAGGAACCAAAAACACTAATTTAGAACTTCTAGTCGATATATATACAGGGTGACCAGAGTTATATGCTCCACCCACTTTTTTTTTACCAGCGGGAAATTTCGAAAAAATAAAAAACACGTATTTAATCATTTTTAGTCTAGTTTATTTTCAGTGATTCACCCATTTTTTTAAACACCTGTATCTCGAGATACAGCATCCAACTTTGTTTTTTCAAATGGAACGTTATATTTTTTTTTTTCATATTTTTATAGTATTTGAGCTCCTAAAAACAACAAAACAAAAAATGTTTGAAATCGGTTAGGTTTTTCAAAAGTTATGGTATTTTAAAATATGAAAAACAAATTTCAGTTTATTGCCAAAATTACCTTATTTTTTTCTAAAGAATCTGCTCAAACTGGGCACCATCAACGGATAGGCAAGCCAAAACTCTGGACTCCCACGCTTTGCTTGTAGCAGCACTTATGGTGGCAGAGTCAAGATCTAGGCAGGCTAGAGTTATTCGACGTTCAGGTTGATTTTTTTACAAACTTTTAGTGTGGAGTTTTAGGAAATCAACTAATCGGCCCATACTTCTACAGAGAGAACTTAACTGGTGCAAGGTATCTAACTTTTTTTCAGAGACATTTTGCCAGTTCTGCTTGAAGATGTTTCTCTACAACGTCGGCTAGATATGTATTTTCAGCAAGATGGTTGTCCGGCACATAATGCGAAGTGGTTCGAGGTTACCGGGACAGAAATTTCCATGAAAAGTGCTTAGGGACTCATTGTCCCATCCAATGGCCACCTCGATATCTGGACTTAACCCCAATGGACTATTTTTTGTGGGGATATCTAAAAAATAAGGTGTGCAGTAACCTTAATCCCGAGACTTCAGTCGATGATCTGAAACATGATGATCTGCCTAGATTTTTTTGTTTTTTGTTGTTTGTTTGAAAATTCTTTTGTTTTTTTTAGGAGCTCAAATACTATAAAATATGTAAAAAAAAATATAATGTTCCATTTGAAAAACAAAAGTTAGATGCTGTATCTCGAGATACAGGGGTTTAAAAAAATGGGTCAATCACTGAAAATAAACTAGACTAAAAATGATTAAATACGTGTTTATTATATTTTCGAAATTTCCCGCCGTTAAAAAAAAAGTGGGTGGAGCATATAACTGGTCATCCTGCTACAAGCAAAGCGTGGGAGTCTAGAGTTTTGGCTTGCCTATCCGTTGATAGTGCCCAGTTTGAACAGCTTCTTTAAAAAAAATAACGTAATTTTGACAATAAACTGAAATTTGTTTTTCATATTTTAAATTACCATAACTTTTGAAAAACCTAACCGATTTCAAAAAGAAAATTTTTGTTTTTTTTTAGGAGCTCAAATACTATAAAAAACAAAAGAATTTTTTTTTAATTCGGTTAGGTTTTTCAAAAATTATAGTTTAAATTATAGCCATCCATAAATTAATTTCATCAGGTAGTAATAAGGTCGCGGGGCAAAAATGCCGAAATAGATGTTGTAGTAAGATGTGGCTAGAGTTAAAGGTGAAGGTAAGATCAGTGAGTAGTGTAAGGTTGGATTCACAGTATGGAAAACCGATGATAAGGAGCAGCATTTTAGATTGTAGAGATTAGATTCGTTTTTAATTGTAACGCTTTGTCGTGCCATAAAGTTCGAATGTCCGTCCATTGCAGTGAAGTATGGCGCATAATCGTGATAGGGATAAATATGAACGGTTTATGAGCATTTTTAGAGAGAAGACCAAAAACTATTTTAGAGTACACAACTATAAATCATGTGCGTGGATTTATTTAAGTCTTTTGCCTAACTACAGTGTAAGGGAATACACAGTTAGCAGGCGAGGTTTTTGGTTTAACGTAAAAGTTTCATATTTACATAAAAACTGGCATTAAATTTATAAAAGTGAAAACTTACTAATTAAGAGTTTTTGCCGTTGAAAGTTTTCCGAAAACCGCACCAACAATTTTCTTAAACTTCATACGCAGATCTAATAACTTTTATGAGAAGCATTTTCCCAAGAAAATGCTTGTTAGGGTACTACTTCTGTGGAGGGATGGTTAACCTTAACTCCTAACGTGCCATTTGAATGTAAGGCAAGACTTATGTGTAACGTTGATGGCAATTAAATATGTAAGTAAAATTCCAAATAAGATAGGATGAGCAGAAGTGGCACACTGCTGAATAAATGTCGTATATAACAATTTGTTCGTACTAAATAATTAAAACAACAATTAACAATAAAAATTAAAAAATAATAAAGTCATATTAGCAAAGAAACAAATATAAGGTTTTGAAGTTAAGGAATGGCAATTAGTTCCACACTTTCCTCCTCGTCGACTAGGTCGATGATCAAGAGAGGATGTATGGATAATGGACTTGTGCCCCCTTTCCATGCTGGACAAGGTAGTAGAAGTGGATGCTACCTAGGTCAAGAGAATGTGCAGCGTGTCATTCATGCTCATGGTGCGCTAATCGATGCGCCTAAAATGAATAAAGAAACAAAGAAAGTTATTTACGTATGTCCCACCAGACATCTAATCTTTTTAACAAAGCTATAAAAGTGACAATTAAAAAATTAATACAATCTAATAACTAATATGTTGATGAATGGAGCGCAAAGTGATTAGCAAGCATAATTTGATATTACAATGAAGAGGCAATATTTATGGGGTATTATGGGTAGGAGAAACAGGTGTGCAAGAGGTTAATGGGACGGTAAGTGAATTACTTTTATTCAATCATATATTATTCTATACATTAGCATAATATATATTATATTTAAAGCAGATAATAAATAGACTTAAACGTTTTATACGAGTACATAAAATATTATCAATAGAGAATTGTTATTATGTATAATTTTAATATTTAAGTTAGATAAATGATATCATTCATTGATTTAACAGGTGAATTTCGGGCTAATAATACACACACAGGTGGTAATAAATTGTGGGTACAAAGGCCAAGATATATAGATATATGCAAGAAAGGTGAATTGGCAAAGTAGGGAGTGTATAATTATCAAGATTTGTAATATTGATGAAACGATACTAGCAGCAGGAGTGTTTATAGGTATCTTGTTCTTAAAATACCAAGTACACAATTATAAATTATCTATGTGATAATGTATCACTAAGAGTATGCATAAAAAACTTGGTTATGTACTTGGTCACACTCTCGGATACCAAGTGTCTAAATGACTAATATATACTACGGCCAGACAGTTAATTCTTACAAGAGTCGTGTCAGCAGATACATCATATAGTCTGGAATACTTTCTCCCAAAAAGAAGTTGTTACAAAGTAAGAAACATCCCCAGCTAGACTATTAATCAATAAATACAAAGTAATTTCATCGTAGTAACACTACAGCTTGCCAACAAAATGGAATATATAAACAATGCCTCTTCCACTCCTACCTAAACTTTGCTTAGTTACGAGGGCAACTAAGGTGATCGATATTTTTTTTAATTTATTATAACATATTTATCTGATAATCGATTCTTTCACCAAGTTTTTTTTTTTTTTTTTTTTGTATGTCTTTTGAATAGAAATTAATATATTTTTGTTTTTAGATCGGCAGATACTATGTTGGTTATCAAAGTGAATGGATCTTGTTCAATAGGGTTTGTAGAAAAAATTAACTTTCATTTTTTAGAAGAGATCTGGATTGCAATAAGCAGTTTCAGCAGACCTTGGGTATTTTGGCCATTTATTCTACTCACTGGAAAGACGTTGGAAATGTAAAATGAACAGAGAGGGAAAATGAAATCATCATGGACAATTGATAAGGCAATCGTTTAAAATTATCTATTTTTTTAAAAAAATTTATTTGTTAAGTTACACCAGCGCAGACACGGTATAAGTAACAATGACAATAACTGACATCGAACTAACTAATTGAGGGGAGAAGCTACCCAGTGATAACACTCCCTAAGTCGTCTCTGGGATTAGCTACTCTCCTCAGAAGAGAGAAAATCGCGAGGCCACTGGCGTTTTAATCGCCTGGGAGGATGATCTGGAAGATGATGAGATGATGATAAATGGCGGACAAGAGAATTGGAATGAGAGTACAAGTTCTTATGAAAACTTTTATAGCGAGTTCGTGCAACCTGACCTATAAACGGAATTTCCAGGTCTGTGTGAATGGTTAGATTGGAAACGTAAAATGGAGTGTTAACGATAGTGCGGAGAATTTTAGACTGAAGAGATTGAATTCGTTGAAGATTGGTGCGTTTCGTTGAACCCCACAGTTCAATATCGTTACGTCCGGGCGGGTTTTAGTATGGAATTGTAAATCAGTCGTTTGTTATTAATTGAAAGTTTTGAACGTTGGTCTAGTAGTCTTTTAAGTAGTCGATAACGCCTGTTAACTTCAGTTCGTTTAAGTCGTGTGTGCGGGTTCCAAGACAGTCTTTTAATTAAAAATTATCAGTAGGTCTGCAATGCTATAACAATTAATTTTATTCATCAACAATTATAATGTTTGACAGCGCGAACTGTTTCTTCGCTTGCTTTTATCAAAGAATTCTCTATAAACATGAAGTTCATTCAATTAGCTGATGAGGCCCACACTACTTTTTGAAATAGAAACCCATCCAACTATACTACCAGAAGAAAAATTGAACTCTCAAAAAAATGAAATTGAGAACTCAGCTATAATAATATGAAGAATTCAATTAAGCCTTCAATAAAATAGCACTAATAACAATATTCTTGTCTAAGTGAAAACTACAGAGAGACGAACCAATTTGCGTAAGAAGGAGTTGCGATTATGGAAGTAAGAAGATTGGATTAGCCTAGTGTCCACTTAGAGTACTAGTGGAATGCGACAAAAATACTTTCATGTCACTATCCCACAAACGCTGGATCATCATTTTGCAGCATCATCATATTAGATGACATCACGTTTTATTTTATTTTTTTGTGATGAAGAAAAATAATAATAATAAAAAAAAAAGATAATGTGACTAAAGTATTTACAGACTACATCAAAAGTAAATAGGTATAGTGACAATTCAGATAGTAGTGAGATATTCCAAGAGTGGTAACATAAATTGAAACAATGACAAGACATGTCTAGTAATTCGGAAATTATGGTTAAATTAAGCCTTTACTTTATTTAAAAAATGCTTTCCACAGAAGTGAAAAATAAATAGTGGTAAAGTTAAAATGACAGAATCTTTTCAGCCAGTATTTGGTATAATATATAATAAGGCTCTTACTAGACAATATCAACAACTATGATTCTATCCAATGATTCAGTGAAGTGATACTTCTGAACCACTGAACTGCTCCAAAAGCGATTCTTTTATTTCTGAGTTACGCTGTTTAATATGCACACACTGACTGATACGCTCATCTTTGTTTTTATCTATAGAAGAGTATGAAATGCTATAAATTAACTAAATTAAACAGTTAACTGTTTATGACGAAGATATTCGTCATGAAGAAAGTGTAAAATTTTGTGCTATACGAGTATATACGTCATGCGTTTTCAGAAGTGACCATCGGCAGTTAATTTTGCAATTTTATTTAAAACTAAAATGAGTTCGTAAATTTATCTTTAATGTTTTTGGTTCCTATTTATGTTAATATAAATAAAGGAATAAATGTACATGAAATAAATAACGAAAAAAAATATAAAAGTCATTTCAATGCAAACCCATTTCATATCAAACATACTCTGGGTTTGACGAATGTATTCGTCATCGCTTATTTTTGTACGACGCACGTAGGGGACACATTTTCCAACAAGGTCAAAACAGTTAACTGGTTAAAGAAAAATAAAAAAAGTTTTCCAATTATGAACAATGATTTATAGTTGAAATCATAAATTGAATCCTAAAATATTAACAAAAAAAAAGAAAAAAATGTGAAAGCAACAATATACGTGCAAACAGTTATTTTATGCTACGTTATTGGTTCAATGGATGAACTGAAGAATGGAAAAAGACGTGATGTATTCGCAAGAATAACAACTAGATGTGATTGGATACAATATTGAGTAATTGGTGCGAGCTTTTCTTTCTAGTAGGTGAGTATGTGTCACGTTGGAGGATGACGGTCCGTGTAGGTGGGAAGCCGGCGAGGAGATCATTCTCACCATGTTCCAGACAATGTTATTGTGGCTGCTATACAGACACACATGTTTGGCTAACGTCAACCATAGAAGAAAATTATAATACACTTGAATATGTGGAAAAAAAGAAGAAAAAAAATTGAATAAAATGTAAATATTCAAAACTTATTTATCCAACATTAATTTTTAAAGACGAGGTGGACTTTTCGACAATAATACTAAGATTGACGAAAATTGGCGGGTAATTTTCCCTGAGTATATGAAATAAATTTTCATTTAAGAAGTTCTGTTGATGAAAGCTCTCATTCTGTCTGATTTTTATAAAAATATTCTATTTGTTCAATAGAATGTTACTGCTCAGATAACTAGATGCGTTTTAGAGTTTGCAAAACTAAATCCACTGCGACCTAAAATTCTATATTGCATCATTCTTATACACAAGAAATAGTACCTGTAAATTGAATACTTGTAGGTAGGATTCGTGGTGATGTGCTGAAGATTACCAAACACGATCATTTCCCCCAGTCAATTATATATAAAAAAAAGTAGAGTAATAACGTACTCAAAGCAAGAGCTTAATGTCCAAATTAGGTGTCAAGGACGAGGGCGGAAGTACATACTTTACTATTAGCATCTTGTCTAAGAAATATAAAGTAGCAAGACGCGGGTTTCGAACTTTACAAAGCCACGATTCATAACCACTTCTTCAAATTTATAATATAGTGAATAGAATTAAATAGTGTAGTGTTCTCAGTGAAAGTGTTGTGTTAGGCAGAGTTAAGAACAAGGACTCCAAGAGCCCTGAAGTAATATACGTGTACAATAGAATACAAATTTCCTGGAGTAAAATCATCGTAAAAAGTTTTCACTATTTTACTCTGTCCGGAACATTGATGCAAAGATAGGGTTTCTATCTGCAAAACACATGAATCTTGCAATGCCTTAAAACATTAAAGTAAATAAAGGAAATTATGGAAAATGATAGGTACCTACCTAAAGATTCAGGGAAAATGAGGCAATTAGTATAAAAGTTATTTTTTGAGATTTAGTATTAGCGCAAATTTAGATATTAGTCTTTATTGGTAAAGTTTTTACTTTTAGAATTAAAATTAAGTATAAGTATTAGTTTACTAAGTTTGGTGCAATCTCCTAGAAGTATAAGAGAAACTTTACAAGGTTTTAGGACATTAGTAACTACTAACTCAAAAGAAGTCGAATCAATATTCAATAGTTTTTCTACTGGAGGTAAAAGTAGTGAATAAACAAAAAGGAATCTGACCAAGAAAACTAGATAAAAGTGGAGGTAAATTAAGAACTACGATCATGAGAACTATTCTCGATGTTAAACTCCAATTTTGGAGTTGGTAACTCTCTAGTCCTGGTTTTCGATTTGCTTTGCAGAATTTGTTGGAAATACAGCTAGGCGAGGAATTAGTTATTAAAAAGAATGGATGAAATTACTGAAATACTAAAGTACTTCGATTTTATGAAATTATTATATTATATTATCTCCCACGTACACACAACTTCGAGGAGCATAACCAATTACGTAAATAGGATCTAATGATACTAATGGTGATAAAATAGAAATGAGTTTTGTTATTCAAAAGCAATTCATTTTCATGAGGAAAAGAGGTTATACGCAGTACTTAAAGCCAATCGTATTAATTGTAGAGCCAAAATCCCAATTGTTTGATTTAATTCTTCCGTACGTGAAGTGGACTAAATACGCCCTGGGAAGTAAAAATAATTAAGTAGTTGTTCCCATTATGAATCCCATTAAAGCCAAATGTAGTTATTAATTAAATATTTCTATGCAATCGATTTAAAAACGTATGATTCAGTTAACTATTATGTAATTCAAACACTTACTGGTTCATTTTTCAGTCTTTAGACATCGCTTTACTAGATTACATTTACGATAATGAAAGCCCCCGTACCTGAAACAAAAATATATTAAATTAGCACAGTTCTGAAATGATCGTTATAGAGGTTAATTATTGCAAATTCGTTAATAAGACTCAGATAATCTTTATTTGACATCTAAATCTTCAAGTTGTCATTTTACACGAACATTATGACTCATAATTGGTATAGTTTTTCTAATTCAATTACTTAAGTACATATCTCTTTAATATTTTCTAACATTAATTTATGTGATTATGAGAACATCATTTTAAGAGCATGTCTCTTAATAATCAATGTTTGTTAAAGTACAATATTTCTATATTTACAAAACTTGGAAAAAAGGAAGACCAAAAGCAACTCAAGAAAACAACGCCAAAATGATTCTTCATCTAAATTAAAAGAGCCTTCATTAGGATTCAATTCCCAAAATTTCAGCGATATTATTCAAGGATAGTGTTCGAAACTCAATTCAAATTAATTTAAAAGACATCAGAGAGTTGCAAAATCTGTGGCTTCCTCTTAGGTCAGTGGTAGTACAATTTATAAAGATGTTTGTGAAAATTAGAAGCAAGATGTTGTCCTAGAATTAGCATTTGGATGTGCTAAATCAAAGAAGAAATGTGAATCAGTTTACAGATAGGAACATAAGCTTTTTCATAAGTATGTAAGCCAAATCCTTCCCTACCTCAAACATCTAATATGAATTCCTTGGTAAGTTCATAAAACGTAATTGCCCAAAATGTTTATGATATTTAATGTAGAGTTTTACTAAACTAATAGCTACATATGAACAAACCTCTGCAGGACCGTTCCGTGTTTAATAAGAGAGTTGGAGAAGTTACGGTCAGAATTCGAGAATATCTTGAAAAACTGTGAAAAAAAAAAAACATGCCGCCTAACTTTTAGACTGGAGTTTTCGCAAGCCCAAGATCAATAAGTTTTCACTTCCAAACTGCAGAAACAGAAGATATAGTTCATATTGCTCGAGATTTTTCTGTTTTGAGATACTTTCTCTTCACGCAAACTTTTTCAAATTGCTTTAAGGGCAAATAACAAAAAGTCTGAATTTACTTCTATATGACTCTCAAAAAACTAAAATTTGTCTAACAAAACATATATTTATACAAAAAAATCAAACAAAAAACTAGAATTCTTAAATTAGACGCGTTAGCTTTATTTCGTTCTTACAACAGTTTGAGAATGATCTAAGTACAAAAAAGGTCCGGACAATCCGTTTACGGCAAAACTATTGTTAAAAGTGTGTGTCTGACACTGATTAGAATTTTCGGATTGATAACTGAACAGATTTTTGAGCGAACAGCAAGAGAACCAATCCTTGGCTAAAGTACTTTGTTGCCTGATGTACAAAAGTTGCCTTCAAGTTAACTTTAACTCCAAATGTATACTAAGTTCGGTAAAGCTGGGAGTAAGAATAATACTTTAAACCACTTATAAATGTAAAAACTAAGATTATAAGCTAGAACTATCGAATACAATTATTGCTGAGCTGTTTCCAGTAACTTATTTTGGAGAATGCCTAACTTGATAACTAATTTCCAATTATAAAATAAAGCGTTATAACCGAATAAAGCGATGAGTTATTATCAGCTCATTGTAATTGGTTTTAAAAAGTACTTTAAATTTATTAATTCAAAAATGTATTTAATATATGCATCGTACAGTTTTAAGATGCACTAAAGATAACTTAATTTATTATTAATGGAGTTTATTCGAAGAAGCAAAACTAAATCATTTAACTTGTAAAGAAAAAACAAATAAAGGAAGAAAGAAAAAACAGTGAACATATATATTGAATTATTAAAAGTGATGGTAGGTAAAAATTAGAACTAGGCATTTGAATAAATATCAAACGCCTTTAATATAGTAACTCCAGAGATAAAAGTGTCAGAAAGAGATATGATTATAACCGAATGATAACTGGTAAAGGAATAAATCGTATATTATAATTGGTTGACAATTGGATGTAGGTGTGTAAGTTGCTCGTAGTAATGGTCCACACAGCTTCCTCCAATGACTATACAGAAATTACAAAAGAAACCGTTAAAGAACTCACAAGAATAAGAATGCACCTGTGAATGAGATGACAGGCAGACGATTCGTCATTATCTATCCTAGGCCAGCAAGCTAAAAAAAAAAAAGAAAAAGAAAAAATATCGATGTAAATGACTCTAATCGATTTATAATGAAGGGGTTTAGTATCGATGGTGGGCGTTAGTGATGAGGTTTTTACTTCAAAGGTTACTCATTTTACTTCTACTCGTTCATTTGAGCTTCACTCCTACACACTACCGAGCTAAACAATAAAAAAGTAAATAAAAATATGCCGTTGATAATTGGCCAATAAATCAGTGAACTTGATGCTACGTCCTCTCTTACTTAAGTTGTCTATGGGACAATGGACTATAGTCGCTAAACCATTATATGAAAAAGACCTGCCGCAGTGTCAACTCTTCATGATGACTGATTGTGAGAACTGCCTTCAAAACTCCCCAGAGTATCTACTCCTATAATGGAAAGGCCCTCTACTGCCACGTAGTCCGCAAAGGGATTACAAAACTAGCTACCGTAAGTACTAATGGCCATTTCCCTTAAGGGATTACATACTTATGTGCCATGACATTTCCCGTTAATATAGTTACAAGTTTTTTTTAAAAAAAATAAAAGGGAAAGATTTACAAGAAGTCAATGAAACATGTTTGTAAATACAAAATGGCACTATCTGTCCTGTCCATTTAACAAACAACATTCTTACTTCCAAATCTTGCCTTTCTAACTACCAAAAAAATAAAAATGTTTATAAGACTAGACAATTTTTACAATTGTTAGGAATACTTTACAAACTACTGTTCTGACAAATAGTTGATGTTGTATCTGTGAGATAATAAATCGCAATACAAACCATCACTAATTCCATACTGCTCCCAGTAAGAGTGACAACGTATTTTTTAAGAAAATTTCTTAAATTCTGTAAAGCAGAGGACGCCAAACTTTTTTGATCATCGACCCTTAAAAATTTGCTAATTTTCTTATCGACCATTTTTTTTATTTTAACAAAATCAAATTATTGCCTAAGTCAATGAGAAGGATGAGCTTGATGACACTTGGCAAGATTTGCAGTGTTTGGTATGAATATGAAATTTCTTAGTTTCAATTGTAAATCGCCTCGGAGTTCCATATTCAATTTATTTCTCTGCTTTTTTTTAAATAGAATTAACATGACTGAAGCTAGATTCAACCATATACGAGCTTGGGAATGCAATTAAAACGGGAAATGTCGCTAATTACGAAGTTTTGGATATTTCTGCGCAATATTTTTATTCGTCCAAAACTTGCTCATAGTTATATGATTAAAGAGCATCTTACCTTCAAGGTCAACTAATAAATCAATGACTTCATCTTGAAAGTGTAAACTTCACTTACTAATATTTTAATTACGAATGGCATTCCAAACGAAAATCGTAAATACTGCGTTGATGACAATAAAGTTGCGATTGAATAGCATTGGCATTCATCGAACCCTAATCGACCCCCCTAGAACGGATCGACCCCTAATATATCGACCACTTTGATATCTCTCAAAAAGTGTAAAAGACGACGCTAACTGACATTTAACCAATAAACTTTTTGGATTGAAGAAATGTGGATGAAGTATGGTTCTAGAGATATACTTTAAACTTGAACAACTGAACTAATGCTAGTTAAATTTAATCTAAATGAGCACCATTAGCATCAGCACATCAATATGAAGAACCTAGTCGATTTATTCCATCACTTTAAAAATGATGTACTCGGGATTGAAGGTTACAATATAACCTCATTTTTTTCCAATATACTCGGACATTCATATTTGAAATCCATAATACTGGCATTTAAAACTCTCTACTTTCTACATTTTTAATGTCCAAGGGAAATTATTCTAACTTTCCTCGGTATTAACCAAAAGCAGAGGAAAATCAGCCTTAAGAAAACTTTTTAGCACTGACAAAATCAACACGGTCCTCTCTTGGACAAAGCTGCCACTCGATTGACGCACTGCCTTCTGCAGCAGACAAAGCCTACCCCAAATAGTAGTAAGGCACCAAAAACTAACAGATAGCTCTACTGGTTTCACAAAAACAGGGGTGTCCCAAATTCCAACCCCGTCCCATACTACCACCTTCTCCTCTATATTTATTGGTAAAATATCTATATCTAATAAAATATCTAAAATAGAATGTATTGCAGCAGATGGTATTGGTCAGAGTGATTTGAAGATAGGTGATTCACAAATCACACTCTAATGAGAAGGTAACAAGGCATGAAGAAATAGGTAATCTATTTATTACAACAATAATAAAAAAAAAATTAGAAAATTGGAATATGATTACTAAGGCGGAGGCGGCATATTTCGGTTATATGTAACTACGTGAGGTGTAAATATTAATAACAATGGGGTCATCAAGATTAACCTTCTCCTTGCCTTCATATATATGTATTTCGACGTAGAAGATATAAAATGGTTCAAGGGAATATTCCTGATTATGCATAATCATGAATCAATACAGAAACAATGTGTATGTGAAGTGAGAGAAGCGCATGCACACAAAGACATACTCAAATATATATATACATATATTTTATATACACACACTTGTAGGCCCACATAATCTAAAGTAAGCGTGGGCTATGGTGAATGCCCCGGAATATAATTAATAATTCAGATGGCTGCATATTATTACTTAGATATTTGCAAATTTACACCACAAACTGACGCAGAGTTCTTGCGCCGGGTATGGGGGGGGGATCCAAGGGTTGGTTCCTTTGTGACATCATACATTGTGTGTCTTTGTATTTAAAACTACCATGTTAATGAATAACCCGCCGGGTTAGTATAATAGGATATTAATAAATGATGTAAAATGTATACATTTTGTATAGCAAAGAAAAACGTACTGCAAGATATTCACCACGAGTTAACAACCTTGCATTTATGTTTGAACTTTTGCTATTCAATTTATTAAATTCATCTCAATGTTTTTATTCACTTAAAAAAGATAATTTCAGATAATGATAAGCTTCCATTAAGTTACAATATTGATTTTGTATGTAATTCCTCTTATAGTACCTACAGAAATATCTATCTCTACATTTAGCCTAATGGAGTAATAATTTATATTTAACACTAATAATGAGGGTATAAGATAATTAGCACAAATACGCTTATTGGGAAAGAAATTAAGCAAAATCACAATAAGAAGTAATAAGCATGAATCTTAGGCTGGAAACATAGTGGAGCGGCGAGCAAAGCGGCGATGATAGCTGCTTCAGATCAAAAAGAGCAACGAGCAGCGAGCAAAGAGTCGCATGCACATAGTGACGAGTTTAGTCGCGTTCTCCTTTCGACGAAACAAGATGGAGGAACTATTTCTATATGAAAATTCTTCCTTGAAAATTTGGTATTTGCAGCAGCTTAGAAGCAGGAGCTGCAGTGTACATGACATAAATAAGTCTAGAAATGAACTTGGTGAATTCCATCACTTGTACCAACAACTTCGGGAGCATCCTGGCAAGTTTCATTCGTATTTTCGAATGTCTATATCAACATTTGATTACATACTAGCCCAGTGTAACCCCATTAATCAAAATCAAATTTTATTGTTTTTGAGTAATACAACTCATAACAAGAGTTAGGCACAATATAGAAAAATTAACTAGGTTATTAACTAAATACAAATCTGTGTAACCCCATTAATCCTAGCAGTTACATTAAGATAAGAAAATCAAAATAAATAAAAATAAAATAGAAATATATGCAGATAAAAAGAAATTAGTCAATTAAAAAAAACACAATAATTTTATTAAATCATTACATCATGATTTGTCGTAAATTAATGTTGTTCATCTGAAAAAATGGAGTAGTACGACGCTACAGAAGAAGGATTGGAGAATTCATTCTGATCAGAAGTAGTAGGTCGTGAAAATGTAATTTAATTTTGCCTGGTATTTAGATGAAAGTTAGCATTAAGGGATTGAGAACCAAATTAAATGTAGCAAAAATTACCTGAATTCTCCATTAACTACTAATTGTTAATTCATTTTAACTATTAATTATTAATTGTTAAAAACTATTGTAGCTTCGCGAATACTATGGTCCCACAGAGGTTTCTTTAAACAAACTGAACCAATAAATGTATCACAATATCCATAACCTTTGAAAAATAACCTTTACAAATTGAGCGCGATGAGAGCGAAGAAATCAAACATGTCATAACGCTTTGCTCTACCCTCTACAGATAGCGTTGCTCTATCTTCGCTTTGCTCCCCTCTATGCGCGGTCCCATATGTTTACTTGTGTTTGATTTCGCCGCTTTGCTCTTCGCTATCATCGCCGCTCCACTATGTTTCCAGCCTTCGGGAGGGATTAGCTGAGTGGTTAGCGTGCACTGGATTCCAACGCAGAAATGCTGGATTCGAATCCAGCTGTTGGCCCTTAGATTTTCTCTTCCTAGGAGCTTCTTAGAGCCGGTGATAAACAGTATTGTCTTTAACAAGAGAACACTGTCCGGAGGCCGGCAGTGCACTGGAAAATAGCTCCAGGTACCAACAGGCTCAAACGTTGAATTTAAAAAAAAAAGCATGGCTTTACCGAACGATAGGTGCTTATTAAGTCCATTAAATTTGAAGGACAAACTCTACTATTTATTATTTCAATGAAAATATTTTCTCAGTAGAGGAATAAAAAAGTTCGTTAAGTTTTATGAGATATTGGTAATGTTTAGCAAATAAATAATGTATTTGCGTGTACCAACATTAAATGGAAAAATAAAAGAAAAGTCTGAAATTCAATTGAAAGAAGTAGAACTTCGGCCTACAGTAGGGTGTTAGAACAAATGTTCCCCCCCTTTTGGAGGTTTTTATTTATTTTTCCCTCTAATTAAATTTGTACTCTATTACTATCCTGTGTATATATGCGATAACTGTGTAGGAGTTAGAATACACAAATTGGTACTCCTGTAAATATTTTGTACTTATTTTGTAAATAAATAAATAAACACTGAAAAAAAAAAAAAAAAAAAATGTTCGCTCGCTTGGTGCAAATGTATCTTTAGATTTTTCATTTTTGATTAGCAATTTTCATTAAGAAACGCATAATTTACTAAAAAACTGTTTGTTTTTTTCTGGAACTTTAAAATGTATAGGTAAGTAAGAAATTTTTACAATTTCTAAGTAAAACTGAATACATAATGTGTGAATCTGAAGTTAGTGGCCTGGAAATCTGAAATATTTTATTAATTTAAGCGAGAATTTACCGGAAGTTTTAGAACAAGTTGAACAAAATGAAAATGTAGTGTAGCGGAAAGGAGAAACTTGTCTTTTATATCCACAACTAGAACTGAAATTATAATAAGAAGAGGTGGGTAATGAGTTTGAAGCATGTACAAACATGAAGGCATAGCGAGTTGTTCACAATGTCTAGAATTAATGTAAAAATAAGTTCTACCTTTCAAACATTTCCTAAAGTAGAACTTCTCAGCTACAGTCTAAACTTTAATTGCTAACAGCTAAACATATGGAATTTACTAATAAAAAGTGTTCTGGAACAGTTATGAGAACAATATTAAGAAAATATTATTAGTATAATGAAAATGAAGATATTGTAGGACACTTATTATCACTTCCACAGTGAAGAAACTGTGTCAGAATTCTAATATTAAAAGCACTAAAAAATTAACATATATTGAGTGATCAAGACATCTATTCCAAAATAAAAATATTTTCAAATCAGTATTTCAAAAAAACCTTTTAACCTGAAGTTGATAAAGCAATCCTTTTATCCCATTAGGATTTTATACTCTTTCTTTTTAGCCAGCTAATCTGATGTAAAGTAGTAAAAAAGTTAGACTTAGTACTTATTTCAATAAAACAGCTGCAATATCCTAATAAGATCGCCGTTATCTCTGACCTCTTATGAAGCGTCTTGTACCGAACGCGTAGGTATGTCACCAATATTATCTGTCACAAAGCACAAAGCTGTCTTTTTATAGTTTTGTATGGACACGGATCCAACAGAGATTGATTCATTTTCAACGTACGTATTTTGTAGACTGTAAAGGAAGTAAGTGATAAAAGTGAGAAGTGACAATTCCATTGCGTTCTAAAAAATCTATTTGATGTGACTTCCTGAAGTGTAACGCTCGTCCTAAAATTGAGTACGAGTAGTGGGCATGTGTTTCTGGGTAATGAGCTAGAGATTGCCTTTAAGTTCGCTTAACTCAAACTGCAAAACAATACATGAACCAGCTCTCGTAGCCTAATGCATACCAATATCCTGAAGAAGTGGCTAGTTCACATCTACCTATTAGGTTATTAATATCAAAAAAATGTTACATGCATCTCTTACATTATTAAAAAAACTTTTAAAAAACCACGCGCCAGATCAAAAATCAAATTCTAATTAGGGTGATATAATTATTATTTATCTGAAGAAAGAGACTAAGTTCTAGGCTGCCTAAATCCCCTCTGGGCCGAAATAGAGACCCAAATGAAGAAGAACAGAACACTTGCTGAGGTTAGAAAAATATTCCAGACACTGACTTGAGATTCACTGTCCGAACAATTGGAAAATCGAACAGATCGTTAATATGTTTCGATTATCGGCCCTGTACAGTATCTCCTCACAACCTAGGCAATCGGTTAAGAGATGTTTGGGTGTCCGCTCCTGTAGTAAAATAATGCCAATTGGGAAGAAAGATTATTGCCAGTTTCAGAGTAATATTTATATTTGTATTAAGCTTTCGACTTAGGAACTAGGCCATCTTTAGGGCTTATACTGACGAAAAATTGTTACTGTTTTACATTATGCGTGTTTGCCTTTAAGGTTAGTGTCTACTGTTTACTGTTTAGGTTTAGTTTTGGACATGTTTGATTTCATCGGATTACAAAGATATTCCAAAATCCTGGTATGAACAGTCAGCTGTATCTGAAAGAACTTTAAGAAAAATTAAATAACAGGTGAGCTAACATACAAACAAATAAGCAATCATTTTGATAAGAATGAAGTAATAGGAATAGTAAGTGGAAGGAAGAGGACTTTCAAATAGTGGCTTTTCTTGCAACGGGTTCATAATATTCATTAATTAATACCTGTCACTGAGAAATCCGGATAAAGGGGCTAATGTAAAGAAAGGGGTGAACAATTTAGGGCAAAGCGATTAGGGTTTAAACGTTTACACACGGATCTTGTACTCATCACGCAATATTTATTTTCAACACTCAGTCATTAACTGCTACGTAGGTGGATAGTAGAGGGTCCCCAGAAAGTCTAACGAGGTGGTGGATCTTGAAACATTCCCAGCGAACAGCGCAACCTTTCTGCTATCTAATGCAGACACGGTGGTTTCTTTGCAATTAATCAAACTAGAGTTCTCCGCGCACTAACACATGCTTACTTGTAGGGCATACCATACCATTTATGCCTATAATGCTTATGATGAGCATAGAACCGTTGAAGGTATGGGTATTTTGGATTCATGATTTGCGCTAACCACTTACCAGAGCAACTCGATGAGCCTTTAAGTGTTAACAGCTGATAGGTTACTTGGAATGGACAAGCACGAATAACTGTAGAGAAACCTTCTATACAGTAAGATTCTAAATACATAAAAATGTGAACAAAATTTTTTGTAGAAAAATTAACAGATAGGAAGCAAAGGAATCGTTACATCTGTTTGAAAATTAAATAGTATTTACAATATTTGCCCAAAAGGGAGCGCTTTACTATGATTGTCAGGCAAACTGCACGGACCAGTCTGGAGTCAGGCTGCAGACACCCTGGATCTATGTAGTTTGATTAAACAGACTAAGGTTTTTCTGCAGTGGACCACTGAATAAGTATCTGAGCTATAAAAATCTTTTAGGCATGACCTAGTTATTTACAATAGAAATAAAAAGCTTTATTTTGGACTATTATTTAATAATAATAGTAACTTAATAGCAGTATTACTTCTATTAAGGCGCCTGAATACTTGCTATATGGAAGTACATATCGTATGTATGAGAATGTTATGATGTAGAACTATTGTTTCCCGATGGGTTCCCAAAATTTAAACAGTTAATTTTTTTTTTTTTAATCATATTAAAGTATATTATAATCTGTAACTGTAAAATATGTTCCACAGCCCTGAAGATAATCTAGTCCTTAGGTTGAAAGCTTGGCAAATAGTAAAACAAATTATGCCTGAAATTGGCAATAATTTTTATTACTTATGGTTTAATGAATTAGCCACCAAAAACTATGGACAAAAACAATCAAAGTAGCAAAAGAGCGATTTTCGACTCGTTTTTTGTTAAAAGAATAACTTGCGGTGGAAAATGACAATATTTTTAATTCTATTCTTTAAACTTTGAACTTTTACTATACAACTAGTTATCAGAAATACAGCTACTGATAAAAATAAGTTCAGCGCTGAACATGAGTTTTTATAATCATCAAATTGCAATGCCTTCACGATATTTTCCTGTTCAATTAAAAAAAGTTCAAGTAACATACTTTGTACTTCGTCAAGAATAAAAACTGTTTAAACTTCTACTTTCAGAATATTAGAACTCTAAAAACGTATGTTGAGTAAGTCCTCCTCTCTTTTGACAATCAGATTCGTGTCATTACTTCCACTGTCATCAGTAAGAAAAAATAACTATTCCCTTTTCTCGCTCTGTAGAAGCAGCTAATTCATCATCTTTTATCTGTGTCTTGCCACATTTCCGGCGGAATGTTTGTGAGATCCTCAGTTGACGGAAGACAATAAATAAATGGTACTGGAGAGACGCTACTGGTAGATTACCTCCGACAACTTCGCTATTTATTTACTTCTGGAGAATCCAGTTTTGTTTAATGTCAAGTTGATAATCCTGTATATACTTTATTTATAATAAATATAATGAATTTATATTCAAATCTCTAAGAAAGGTCTGCAGTCGGGCTATTTAATGATTTCAGTTTTTACCTAATAATATTTTTCGGTCCCAATTTTGTTTTAAACATGAAAAAGATTTGTTTCTTTTAACAAATGAATCTTTTTGTGTGTGTTCAGCATTATTCGAAAACGGAAACGGGCAGATAGATTTCAAATCTGAAACTTTGTTAAGAGGCGACCAAGGGACACAAAAATAAGATTTTGGTCTGAATTGAGCAAATGAAAGTATCCAATTCTGAATCGATTTTGATTCTTTGGATTGTAGATCTCTACATTATAGTATTAAATCTATAAGTTTTATTAAAAATGATTTTCTTTGTAAGTAAAGCAATACCAATTTTTTCAGGCAGGCTTTACGACCAACTACCCAATTAGGTGACGTGGACGGAGGCGACTAGCAAACATACTATACTGTAAATTTCTTTTATTAACCATTAAATAAAATCCAAGGCCAAGACCGGGAATCGAACCCAGTACCACATTTGCTCTGTAGGCCTTGTCTTGAGCCGCTCGGCTATCGTGTTCTTAAGACCCATTCCTTTACCCTTCGCTCCCAAATTTATCACTTATTTATGAATAACTAATGGGAGAATTTATGTAAATTCTAAAATTTGGACTATGAGGAATATAGAAACGAAAGTAAGTATTTCTTGAATATAAATTTTTCGCCACTCACTTCACCTCGAACTTAGTTTGGTAGCTACACTAGGAAAAGAATTTCTTTTTTCCAAACTCTGATGTACCAATACTCTCGATGGAACACAAGTACGGATACTTATCTTGCAATAAGTTAAGGATACTTGATTCGTTCCTAGGGTATACATGGCCAGACTGAGGACATTTTGCTCCTGGCCAACACCTTCTTTGGCGCTCAAAGTACTGTGAAGACACATTGATAGGTCATGAATTTCCAATTGCTGCAATAATATTAATAAATACAAAAAGATTAGATTTGAACACTAAGAGGACACTCTGTGTACCCAACAGAGGCTTATTGTTAGTGTTGCACGAGACCGAGACGAGGCGAGACTTTATGCAGTCTCGATCTCGGTCTCGGTCTCGGTCGCTCAAGTCTCGGTCTCGGTCTCGTCGAGATATCTCGGTCTCGGTCTAGGTTTTTTGAATTTTTGTTTAAGTATTAAAAGAGGTTTGCTATTAATAATCTTTTCAAAAAATGTTATTATTTTCTAATAATTATTTTAATTTATATATTGGTAATGAAAGTGTGTGTAAAAGAAGACTACTTACACTTCAATGCATCATATTACTATTACTGTTATATATCTTTATATAATTTCAAAAAGATGTTAAAAACGCGCCAAATGAAAGACCCAAATAACATATCTGCCTCCTATATCAAGTCGATTCGTAAAATAAAAAATGCACCTCCCAACAAACTTCCCGCTCCATTAGTTATGGCTGTTGGTGAAGATAAAGAATCTGATGATTCACCTTTTGACGACGACGACGACTGCATCAATATTTTTGCACCATTTGCTCAAACATTAGCCAATATCACCGAAGCATGGAAGGCAGAAATAATTAATTACACCAAATTAGACCAAGCACCAGTAGACGTTGACATTTTAGAATGGTGGAAAACACTTGAGAATTCCTTCAAAAATTTGTCTAAATTGGCGAAAGATATTTTTAGTATCAGTGCAACTTCTGTGCCATCGGAAAGATTATTTTCGCAAGCTGCGATGATAATGACCAATAGAAGATCTTCTCTAACTTCTGACTCAGTAAAAGCTCTTTTATGAATCAATGCTTGGGCAAAGTGTATCTTAAAAACGAAAATTTGTGGCAATATTTTTTAGGTGCATAGATAGTCTTTTTTTCAAATTCATTAATTCTAAAATATAATTCAAATAATATCAAAGTTGAAAGTATTAGATTATTAATAGTGAAATTTATGAAATTGAATGAATGATTGATATGAATAATGAAATTTAGTGAATTTATGTAAAAATTAGGTAATTCGAATGGGGCCGCCACGGTAGCCGAGCGGTGCGAGACCTGCGAAGCTAATGTGTATTGTGGTACTGGGTTCGATTCCCGGTCTTAGGCCGTGGATTTTATTTTATGTAATATGAGAAATTTACAGTAAAGTATATTTGCTAGTCGCCTCCGTCCGCGACACCTAATTGGCAGTTGGACGTAAAGCCCCGCCTGAAAAAATAGGCGATTACTTTACTTTGCTTACTTTACTTATGTAATTCGAAGTCAAATAGATGTAGTAATATTGAACATATATAATAAAATCGTATCTTTTAATAATTAATTCAATACACGTAATGATTATTTATTAATAAAGAACACAATTTTATAATTTTGTAGCTAAAAATTAATATTTGAAAAACCGAGACGAGACCGAGATTTCTCGACGAGATATATATCATGTCTCGGTCTCGGTCTCAGTCTCGGTTGCTCAAGTCTCGTCTCGGTCTCGGTCTCGGTCTCGGTACCGAGACCGAGACTGAGACCGAGATTTGTCTCGTTTCTCGTGCAGCACTACCGCGATATCATTCCCTCTGGTTTTAAAGTGTGTCTGATGCCGTTCTAGGTATAATTTCATACACTGATATCACACTTTGTTATCAAGACTAAACTGAAGATGCAAAATGGAGGCAACTGGTCTAATAATCTTAATTATATTGAACTGAATATAATTTTATTTATTTATTTTTTAACCAAGTTTTCAGTAATGATACAAACTGAAGTTTTCAGTAAAAAACGCACTATTATTCATTTATTTTTACAAAATAAATTATTTTATGAGAAAAGGACAACTCAATTAACTCGGTTATTATTATTGTTAATTTAATTTCGATCCGCGGGCCGCACATAAGTGTTACCGTCTGAAATAAGGCCTGCGGGCCATGAATACCAGCCTGAACTTAATTGAACTTACTATGAAGCAAAAATAACTTTTATTAAAGTGAAACTAAATCCGAAGTTGGCAGAAAACTAGGTAAGAGAATTTGGTACCAGATATACGAGTATATATACATATAATTTTAAGTTAAATTGCTGCTGTATATCGTTGGCTGGTTAGACACTAGTCGCCACTTGTCCTAAATGTCCAGTATGTAAATCACCGCATAGAAATAGCTCCCAATCAGCAAGGAGTCAAACTCCTTGAGGCTATTAGATGGTCTGTCAGTCGGCTCATAATAATCAACTCTTCTCAACTGAAAATAAATGGACCAAATCACTTAGAACTGCTAACATTTTATACAAACACATTTCAACAATAAATATTCACAATTATTATTCCTTAAAGGCAAATAAAAATTGCACGGACATATTTAGAATAAATGTACAAATAAAATAAAAATCAGTTTATATAAATCAAGATAACTGTTTATTTCGTACAGGGAAGAAATTTGTTTTACTTGAGATGGAGATAGTTAAATTGTTTGATAAAAATAGTAGTTAATAACGTTGGCAAACAGCAATATTACTATATTTCTTGCTCCAAATAAACTGTTATAACAAATTAACTGAAGTGAGGAACAATTTTATTATTAAATGAAATTAGCCAAATCTGTTTTAGGAGAATTTTGTCTTGATCGTAAAATGAAATGAAAGATCATTTTTTTAATAAAATGGCAAACGTTTCTGCAAGGATGTGTGCCTATTCAGGGCTTAGTGGTAATGTGGCGGTGAGTTCACTTTGTTAATCTCATAATTTGAAAATTGTAAGATCAGTAAGTTTAATATAACTAAACGACAGTAAATATATTTTTAAAAAACGAAGAACTCTATAAGGTGCTGTGGTCTCTAACACTAACAGTCTTGCGAAAGAGATCTCGGTCTTGCCTCTAGTATTTGAATAGGAGATGAGGAAAAAAAGTCTAACTAACGGTCGCCTCGCTACTGTGTCTCGAGCAAAAGCCATGGCGATTACTGAATGTAGCATACTAGGGATATTTAAGAGACAACAGATAAAGGCGGTCAGAATCTTCTCTGTCAGTCAGCTAAGCTACTTTGAAAGCAATGATTGCTTTTTAAAAAAAAACCTTGTAACAGAATGCCAAAGAATATTTAACGAAATAGGGCAGAAAATGAGCCCTCTAGAATCCTGGACATGAAAAGTTGGATAAGTTGGATTCATCCTAACTGTTCATTGGCCCAGTATCAGAGATATCCATTTCAAAGAAACTTGGGAACACCAGAACTAAGGACTAGGAAGTAGATGAGGTAAATAAATATGCAACACCGTCACCTTGCGACTTACACTTAATCCAAGAGATTTGCATATAAAGTCATGCAGTAGGGTTTTTGTTGAGTTGATTAATTTAATAGAAAAAATTGATTTGGGGAAAAAGATAAGGATGATTACTGGTTATGCCATGGTTAGGTGTCACCTGTTCAATATGAAGGTACCTGGACAATCGAGTCAGAAAAACTCTCGACACACTACTCAGGTGGTGGCTCGAGATTTGTTCAAACCATATTAAGGATATTCGGGGCGGATTATTGGAGAAAGATAAATGTAGATTTATCCTTGATTACGTAGAGGGGATCGGTAGGTTTTGAGTTAATATGGGTAGTTTGACGGCTTAGATTATAGCTTGGGTCTTGTTTGCAGACTAAACAAATACGCTAGCTGTTGTATTCACATGTTTAAATCCAATATAGTGTTATTTAAATTAATATAATATTTTAAACGTTGTCAGCTATTCTTTTGATTTTTTGGGGGCACATAAGGGGATATCTAATCCTCTGATATAAACTGCAAGCTAGCCAACTCTTCAAAAGCTCAAAAACCCAACTCCAGGGTAATTAGTCAGAGATCGATCAACGATCAGGCTCGTAAATCAGTTTTCAATCAATCATACCCTTAATCACAAACTGCAAAAAGTGGGATGATGCTTTAAACAAAGACTTGATAGAAATAAAAATGCTAGAATTACAGAAATAACGACAGTGCTATGTAATTATTAAAACAAAAAAATTGTAGAGAAGATTGAAAATAGAAATTTAGCAAATAACAAGCATGTTGGTGGAATGAAGTCAAAACTAGCTGATAGAAAACTAGATCTGGCCACTATTACTATAGCAACGGGAAGCAGCAACACCGCCTACCGTTTTGATCGAGTTACTCGAGCTTGCTTGCTGCTGATGTATGCATGCTAGTATGGCATTAATTAAGCGGTAGACTGGAGTAAGAGATATATCGTGCGGAATGTAGCTCGATCGTGCCTTGCGCACCCTCATGACAACAGTACCCACATACTTGCGGCCAATACGATAGCGACTGAGAGAGAGAGGAAAACGTTTTCGCACAATCACTTCCTGCCAAGTAAGAAAGTTATCCAGATAATGTATGATTGGCCACTGTGCCCAAGAGATAGCTGACTGTCGATATGTTCTATTTAAAATCAATTACTATTCGAATATTTACTTTTTAATTTAATCGCTTTTATTATCTGCACATATTTAAAATTTAAAAATCTGATTTGAACACTAATTTTCCCTTCCAACTAATCTCAATGTTCCTTCGTCTATCTTCGAATATTCGAGTCATTTAATACTTCCAACACTACGCAGTCTGTGCCGTTCTGTTTGGATCGCAGTGACTGGGGCCGTTGGACTCGCTCCTCCTTTTATTTATTTCAATCGTATCTATCAGACCGCTACTTTTAAGTTATCCAACGCTCTTCCTCCTCTTTTAGTTATCCTGGATCCATCCAGTCTCATCTTCATATCCTCGAACCATGGTTTCGCAAATGGAGAATAAAGGTCAACGATTCTAAATCTCATTAAATAACCTTTACCCTGAATCACAAGGTACACCCACCAATCTACCTGCACCATATTCCTATTCCTCCGGCAGATAACTTAACTTACGTTACCGAACGACCAAAAGACTCCTCGACAAACGCTCCAGATTGTCTATTACCAACAAAAAGAAAATCTACACAGCTCTACTAGACCCAATCTGGACCTATGGACTTGAACTGTACGTTACTGCAAAGCGTTCCAATCTCAACCGCATCCAATCCCTTTAATCGAAAATCCTACGCACAATCCTTAACGCTCCTTTCTACGTAAGCAATCACACCATCCACACTGACCTAAAAATCCCTTTTGTCCTTGACCTAGCCTAATTCCGTTCGCACTAAATTTCATTCCAAACTTTCCCAACACTTCAACCCACTCATAAACAATCTACCCCAAACTACTCTTCCCTCAGATACTCCCCGAAGACTGAAGCGTCGATGGCCTCACGATCACCTGATCGCAAGATAAAACAGGGCATCCTTCGAATTCACTTCAACGGCAACTAGTGTTAGCCGACTCATGATTAGTATCGGATAGCTCTCATTCAAATCTTTCAAGCCATGTTTATTTATACATTGTAATCCGATTTACTTGTTGCCAATAGGAAGTTTTAAATTAAATAAAGAGAGTTAAAAAAAAAAAAATCACCCTAAAATGCAACCTTAAAGGGTAGCCTACCTCAACCTCTACCTGAAATGCATTAATGTGAATACGAAGATTACAAAAACAGCCAAAAAGTAATTTTGAAGAAAGTAAATAATCCATTGAGTCAACAGGTTATTTCGTGTCTGGAATTGATTTCTTACTCGATTTTAGCTAAACATTTAACCTTCTTTAACAGTATACAAGAGATAGAGCTGTATAATACAGGTTATGGCTCTTTACAGGAAATCTACTCAACTCTTACTCCATCTCTCAACATTTGTTACAAAACTTTTATAAAAAGTGCCAGCACCTAGGTCTGATAATGATCACGTAAGGACCGAATGAGTGTCCCAGGAATACACTTTTTTTCGAAATTTCTGGGGAAAATGTTTCAAATAAAAGTTATAAATATCTACAATAATTGTAGGAGTTACTATACTCTTAGGAGCCGTTTTTGGAAAATCTACAATACTCATTAAGCACTTCAGATGGAAGCCTTAAATTGGCATCCAATTGAATTTTGCTGAAAAATTGTTCTGTGAATCAAAATACGAGGTGTGTTCAAAAAGTAACGGGAATTTTCGTTTTTTGAAAAAAATATTTATTTATTCATCTACATTAATATTGTCGCCTTCAAAGTAGTCCCCTTCGCATACAATACACTCATGCCAGCGCTTTTTCCAATCCTCGAAACACTTCTGAAACTCGATCTTTGTGATAGCTTTCAGCTCTTTCAGCGATTCGCTTTTAATGTCATCTATGCTTGTAAAACGACGGCCTTTTAATGTTCTCTTTATGTTTGGAAATAGAAAAAAGTCACATGGAGCCATGTCTGGCGAATATGGAGGCTGGGGCATCGTTAAAGTTTTGTTTTTGGCCAAAAATTCACGAACAAGCAATGAAGTGTGAGCAGGTGCATTATCGTGGTGCAAAATCCATGAATTGTTTTGCCACAAATCCGGGCGTTTTTTTCGGATTGCTTCACGCAAACGGCGTTCAACTTGTAGGTAGTACTCCTTATTGATTGTTTGACCTTGTGGCAAGAATTCATGATGCACTATGCCATTAAAATCGAAGAACACAGTGAGCATAACCTTCACATTCGACCGCACTTGTCGAGCCTTTTTCGGTCTTGGCGATCCAGAATGCCTCCACTGGGACGATTGAGCCTTAGTTTCGACATCATATCCGTAAACCCATGTTTCGTCACCTGTTATAACACGTTTCAGTAGATCCGCATCGTTGTCGACTTCATTGAGTGACTCTTGAGCAACTTCCATTCTCCGCTGTTTTTGTTCGAAATTCAACAATTTTGGAACAAATTTTGCTGCCACACGTTTCATACCCAAAACATCCGAAAAAATTTCATGGCATGAGCCAATTGATATGGCAACATCATCAGCGACTTCTCTGATTGTGATTCGGCGATCGTTCATAACCATTTCTTTCACTTTTTTCACGTTTTCATCGGTTGTTGATGTGCTTAGACGTCCAGGTCGTTCGTCATCTTCAACGTTTTCGCGGCCATCTTGGAAACGCTTATACCACTCGTAAATCCTTGTTTTACTCATAGCAGACTCACCATATGCCTTTATTAACATTTCACACACTTTATTACACTTTATTTCATTTTTTACGCAAAATTTAATACAAATTCTTTGATCCATTTTTTTTAACAAACAAAAATCGCCAAGCTCGAAAAACACGTCTAACCTTAACGGCTGCCACTTAAGAAGTAAACAATGATTATTACTGAAAATTTTATCGTACTTCAGGGGCATGTGTACCAACATAATAAAAAAAAAAAATTTACAATCAGACTCTCCAAACCCGCGAAATTTAAAAATTCCCGTTACTTTTTGAACACACCTCGTACATACTACCAACACACGAATGGAAGAAATATTATTACCAATTTCAGCCATAATTTTGTGTTTACTTTTAGTGCCAAGCTTTCAACCTTCTGACTATGTCCTCTTCTGGGTTTCTAGGACATCTCCAGAGGCTCTAGGTCGAAAGCGTGGTAATATCTATTAATAAGCTGGAACAAGACAAAATCATTCTTAAAACATTTACCGGAACTTCCTTCCTTAATTTCTAAATAAATAAATCACCTGAGGCCGATTATAACCTTACTTCCTTTACGTAAACCTTACATGAGAGGTCAGGTATTCTTCTAATTTTTATACTAACATTTAAGAACGAAAGCACTTTGTCACCAGCCTAACTGACCGGCAGGTAACATCGAACAATAAAAGCTCGCTATTGTGAATTCCACTGACTAAATGCTCTAGAATTTAAGGTGGCAAATTCTCTCACAAGCTACTTAAATCGTTACAACTCCATCTCTCAACATTTGTTACAAAACTTTTACAAAAAGTGCCAGCACCTAGGTCTGATAATGATCACGTAAGGGCCGAATGAATTTTCTTGAAAATTTCGATTACATTTATTTTTCCAGCATCCGGAGGAAGATTGAGGCTGTTTGGAGAATAACTTATGCTTCAAAATGGTGTCAATTTTTAGAAAATGTATCTGTCTTTCTAACCGTGTCATCAGAATCGAATTCGGACTAAAACTTTCTGAGTAATAACATTTTTATTGGAAAAAAAGTAATGATTTTAGAAAAAAAATTTAAAGTGACGTCACTCAAGAACAGAGGAAAATATGAAGTTGGCCAATACATCATTGAACTCCACTTTAGATGTACTACACACAGTAGACCTATGGACAATACTTACTGGTTCACCCTGTATATGTGAGGGATAATTAACTTTAGCAAATACATATGTACATAATACATAATACATTTGTGGTATACGTATATCTTAAAAAAAAATCTATCAAAGCAATAACATATTTTAGTAATAAGCGAATACATCGCGTGCATATAAAAGAGATTGTAATAAATTATGTAAAAAATCATTCAGTAAAACAAAAATTCAACAATAAAGTTCCAAAAATATTCCCTTAGTTGTACAATTATTCCCACAGGACAAAACTAACTTTATAGCGATCATAAACTTTCAGATAAGAACAAAAAAAGGGTAACCCCGATCAAAAATAACAATAAAAACAAAAAAAAATAAATAAAAACTAAGCTTACTCGACAAAAACTTCTTTCAACATTCCTTGCGTGCCTAGGTATAGTATGTATATCATTAATTTGGTGGTTAAAAAGGTATCGCATCAGGAATCAAGCCAAACATTCTAAATAACACCACTATAATTATACTAAAAGAGGTAATTATCAAATACGACAAAACTAACATTTATTTGTAGATAAAACTCACTTCATTATGACTCAACTTTATCTTTTCTTCTAAGTAGAAAGATCCGACATATAAAACAACAAGCAACGCCTACGTCCATTTTGGAAACTCACGAATCTGCTATTCCTATAGTAGACTTAATTAATAAAGCGATAATTCAATAAAAATTCTTTATTTCAATCAAACACTCTACTTAAAGGGTGCTTTCACTTGAACTAAAAATGTAACGTTAGACTAGCTTAAATTTCATTATTTGAAAGGGACAAATATTCAAGTTACGCAAAGCATTATTTTAGTTCCCAGTATTATAAAAGCACAAAATAAATAAAACAAGCTGCGATGGATTATGTCTTAAAAAATAATTACTGGCTGAATTAGGGAAGAGAGATTAGCTATGCGGTTAGCACACTGGACTCCCACGCGGAACTCCCGGGTTCGAATCCAGCTGCTGACCCTTAGATTTTCTCTTCCTAGGAGCTTCTTACAGCACACTGTCCAGTGATGGACAGTGTTGTCTGTAACGGGAGAACACTGTCCGGAGGCCGAAAGTGTACTGAAAAAAAGCTCCGGGCGCCAATAACCTTAGATGTTGACGCGCCTTAAATCATTAAAAAAAAAAAAAAATTACTGGCCGAAGTTTGTAGCCACATTGTAATCACAATTCAAGATTTCCTAATAAACTAGATCAACCAGACCTTTGGTAATGTGTGGAAATTGTTAACCGACGAAATGAAATCCAACCCCCCCGCACTCCTACAAAGAAAAATAAATAAAATTATAGAGTTGCTATCCGAGGCTCCGAAAAGTGAGAAAAAGCTTGGCCAGTAATTTGAAGAAAAACTTTAACAGAATTACTCTTAATTTGTTAATTAAAAAAGTTCTTTTTTTTTAGAATAATAATTTGAACCAGTTCATTTTCATTTTTACTTTTATAAGCTCAAATTAAATACATCCCCTTCACCTGACCCGGGGGTTGGTTTATTTTCGTGTTATTGTTGTTGCAGATAGTAGATTCTACAATTATTTATCGCTATTGTTAGGATTTATTTCATTTTACTTCTTTTTGTTAATGAAGTTTATTTAGCTGGCCATTTCAACCATGTTTGTGCAGCTTTAATACTAATTAATTTCGTAATTATTTTTAACATTTTCAGTTATTATTCCAGCTTTTTATGTTTAAAATATAAAATTATTTAATTATTTAATACTATTGAGATCAGCGGGTAATATTTTTTTAATCTTGTTCAGAAAGAATTGTTGTACTTTTAATTACAAAGTAATTAAAATGGTACTTAAGCTAATTAGAAGTTGTTTTCAAATTTCATTTTACTTTTTGTCAACGCCATATAATGAAGAATGATTTTAATCTCTAAAGTTCTTCTTCAGTGATAAACCCAAAAGTAGTTCTTTTTCAAAAGCTCCGTTCAGCCTAACAAAACAAACGGCCTAGCACCAAAAATTGATTTATATAGAACCTTTAAGTCGTTAAACTTTAGTAAAAAATGCCACTTGACCTCGAAACTAGAGCGTCTGGAAGCTCTATCCAGGACATAATATGTTCCTCACGCTCTAACTGAAATGCAATCTTCTTGTTTCACATTTGAATGAAATATCATTGCAACCCAGAGTTCTGTGAATCTGATTATCACCATCCAGATTGTAGCAGAGGTAAAGGAAAAGTGAAGCTTTCAACTTTCTGCGATATTTGAGGTTTAAATTGCGCAGTTGTCCTCTTTTATCCATTGCAACATGCATTTTCCCCGACCCTGATCGATTTCGAACTTCCATCCATCAACAGAGCCATATCAATCAGAGGTGGAGTAGTTATTTCGACTTCACTTACGTTACCATCTCACTTCAGAAGGTTTGTGCTCGTATAGAAGTTGGCTGACGGATAAAACCGAAGATTAACAACCTTTTCCACAAGGGAACTTCACCATCTGTTTCCCTAAGTAAATTACTATTTTAACAATTTTCCATGATGCGTACTTCTTGAGACATGACCTGTTAATAACCTCTTTTGGAAATAAATCTAGGCAAAAAAAAGAATCAAACAAAAAAATAATCAGAACAATGAATGGGGCAAAAAAGCCCCATAGTTATAGAAATGGACAATCTTAGCCCAAGGTCTGGAACACATACGATCTTCGCAGCAAGTACATGTACCACAATATCATTTCTCCCGCAGACCTTTTATATTTTTTTTTTACAACCTGCATCGCAACTCAGGGAAACTCAGACCAAATCAACTATTTCCAGTTTTTCGAGTTTTTTTTTAGATGGATGCAATGATTTCCTTCAAAATTTATACGCTCATTTTATTTGATTCACAATTTCAGGTGAATCCTTCTTAAGGGAGTTCAGGGGAAGAGGTTAGGGATTAGATTGCTTTGCGCCACAATACCTGTTTAATATTAATGTGAATTATGCTTGGCAGTAAGATTCCCAATTAACAGCAAATCGGATGAGCGGCAGTGATAATTCCCTGAATATTATAGTGTTTCCGGGCGGTAAAAGGAAGTCGTGTTAGGTTCGCTACACATTTTTCAAATACATGTCGTCATATATAGTGATGATGTGACGGGTTGCCAGTTTTAAAAGTACTTAAATAAAGGTGATTTAAATGAGCCCTAGTTTCTAAAGTACTTTTATGGCTAAATTGGTGTTTTTTTCCTCCCGAATGGGGTTTTTCTGGTAACTGGAACCGCAATGGGGTAGCTTAATAAAGACAATAGTCCACTATATAAAAATATTAATATACGAACTAAAAAATTTGATTTTGCCTATCAATGTACTTATAAATCTGTCTGGTGCGTGGTAGAATACATAGCACACATGGGCACTGCAATAATATCAAAATAATGGAGTCAGTATGTGTGTTAAATGATAAGGAAGACCATTATGATGTAATCGGTCTTTACAGTTATGTTTGTTAAGAAATACCCCCTCGACAAACTATCACAATGTCAAAAGATGTATGCGCTTCTAAAAGGGAATATAGTGGACTCGACAATAGAAGCATTTCATAGTTGGACAGAGAATATAGTCACTGGGCTATTTCTTGGTCTTTTTCTAACTATGAAACCTTTCTCTCTCTGTCTCTTTCACTCTCCTCACTCTCTTTCTTGTACTTTGTGTGTATCAGTGTGCAACATGTGTAAATACAACTATGTGCAGCTTTGCATTCATCCAACCGAGACGATGCCGTTCATCCGGAAAAGGTAACGTATAAAGTATGAGGTAGAAAACACTTTGGTATATAATTTTGCATGAGACAGGGATGAAATTGGAAATAGGGAGCTTTGCACTGCCTACCTGCGCTCTCAAGAATAGTCAAACTTCAGCAAAAGAATTAAAATTAAAATAAATAAATAAATTTGTTAAAAAAGAAATCAACTAATCACAGGAATTAGCTGTACACATAAAACTTGCAATATTAATTAGTATTCGTTTCAATATTAGTTACAAATGTTTTATCTCAATAAAGAATGCCAATCCCAAAAAAATAAAATAAATGTACACACTTACTACTTGCTCCTACTCTAATTATTATAGTATTAATCACATCTTACCAACTTACGGAATGTTGGTTATATTTGAGACAAGTTCAGTTCAGTTATCAATGTATCGCTTGGACCTGCCATAAATTACCTTTCCGGTAAATCAACTGATTTCTACTCCCTCAATTTATCTCTATCATCTCTCAAACTAATCATTTGTTTTGTGAAATCATTTCAAATAACAGTGATTGTTTATTACTTAAAAATATAATATTTCAAGTTAAATAAATTACGGAGTTATTAAAAAAAAAACAAAAAATTTTCGGAGTGGGAGGTGGGAGTCAACCAAAAAGTGGTTGGTACATGTTTGGTCTCCGCATTAGAGATTGGGGAATTAGGCAGCTCTCAACCCTAGTGCAATGCCGTTTTTACCTTAGATAGAGGTTCAAACCTCAGTACGAGCATGATTTCATTTTGCACAGAATTCAAAGCTCTTTTCTTCCCTTGTAAAAGCTCTTGCGTCCCTAGTAAACTAGGCAATGCATACGTAAAGCGGTGCAAGATTTTGAATGAGCACAGAATGCTCTGTAATCTCAAGCCCATAGAGATTGCAGAAAAAGTGCTTGCAGTGGCTTTTACAAACGTTGTAAACTTTTGGTTGTTTTGCCCTGTGTTCGACGTGTTTAATTCCGCACACTGAGTTTTTTTTTTTTTTAAAAAAAAACTAAATTCCACGCTTAACTGCTTAAAACTTAAATTTTAATACTAACTCTCGATATATTGTGTTGAGGAACTAGTATAAAATACCTAGTGATCATCTCCAGGGGTCTTCAAGCCCACAAGAAGGAATCCCGACACTAGTAACAACATTACAACCTAAACTACCACAATCTCAATTTTATTCATTAAATTGGAGCGGTAAAAAATGAATAAAAGTTGATAATAAAGTGAAAGACAAGTCGTAAAGCCTACAAATATTCAAATAATGTACTTTATTTTTAAATGAATTCGAAGGCAAAGCTATCTAAACTAAAAAACATTATAAAATATTAGAAAAGAATGCATACAAGGCAAGCAAATATATATTTTTTTTTAAATACGTGAATAGGCGTAAACTCTTAATAATCTCCAATCACTTTTATGTCTTTCTGAAAAAATACCTTGTTGAATAAACTGCAAATGAAATTAAGAAATTTTCAGAACTCGTGAGAAGATAAGATCCACGTAATCCTTGAGCTGTATTAGTTTTCATGCAAGAGTTATATTTATTGTGGTTTTCTCTTTAAACTTCCTCTACTAGCTAAGGAAATTATCAAAAGGAATGTTAACGGTGACAATCTGGCTAGAGAATTCAGCGCCTAGTCTTAACAATTTCCTTTAATAATCCTTTGGCTAAAAAAAGAAGGCACTAATCATTAATTATAAATGAAATATTTAAACAAATTTAATCCTGACACGTCAAAAACCATCTAAATTAGGAGCCAAATTCGAAAGACTAACTAAAATAAATAACCTAGTAAATTTAGTTAATTATCTTACTGAACAAAAATTGAAAAAAAAAGATCTTATTTAATGAGGAAACATTGAGTTTAGCGATGATGTCTCGCCCGTATGATTTCATTCCCAGCATCCATTCTCCGCTATTAAATTTAGTAGAAAATTAATAGAAATAACAGGACCAGAGCAATAAGAGTTGACCTTTAGATAGTAGAAGTTAAATCAAAATTGGAAACGACCATATTGAAGATGCCGAAGATGCTTCACAACAAGGCGGCTAAATTATGACACCGGCGGAGAGCGGACAAACAACACATAAACCAGTCAAAGCAAACGGTATTTCTTACAGAAGATACTTTGGTAAAATGCAAATCTTTTTCAAATGATTTCTTATAATATAAATTCTATATACAGTGATTTACTTTTCTACATATAAAGAAACGAATAAATATGTGAGATATATTTTGCTTTCTATTTTTAAATAAATTTATTCCCTAAACTGGATACTTGTATGAAAGAAATAAATTAATTGGCTATTTAAATAAAACTAATTTATAAATTATTTGTTACGAATTTATGTTACGAGAAAATTGATTTATTTTTACAATTTATAATTACTAATCTACAACATTTTTACAGTACCGTATAGATATGTTACGGTAAAAGTGGATATTGCGGCAAATGTACACATTTTCCGCTAAATGTGCACATTTTCCTCCTCGTTTGGGTAATGTGCATTCAACTAACATTTACAATTTCAAAGAAGGGAAATGTACATTGAATTCACAATGACCATGTCGTTTTGGTAAATGTGAGCATACAAAATACGAAATTGCGAACAAAAGTTTATAACATACGAAGATGTTCCTCAAGATGTTGAGAAATCGGTAAGAGAAATTATAGGAATGTAGTCCCTTACTGGTGGACAAGGTTTTAAAAGATGCATCTGTAAAGGAACATGTTCCTCAAAAAAATGCTGGAATATTATGCAATTCCAAGTGTCACAATAGCAATTCTTGCTCAAATAAATAAAACTTTTTTCATTATGAAATTTATTATGTTCCTTTATAGTTTTATAAAATTTAACTGTTATTGTCCTGAGAAGTAGGCAGCAAGCCATACTTCAGGAGCTTACAATAAAATGATCTTGTTTTACATTCTTTATCTAATGTTTTGCTCTTCACTTCTTTCTTCATCTCTACTTTCTTAAGGGGAATTTTCAAAAAACTTATAAACTTTTATAACATGTAATAATGTTATGTCCACGTAATGTGTTAGAAAGGAAACGAATGTTTGACGATATATACAGGTATTTAGATGCACCATTTCGCTACGAAGACATTATATTCTCCACCAACATTTATGTGCTTAAGTCATTGCAGAGCTAGCAATGAAATATGAATGTATTTAAAAGCTATAGCCCAATTAGAATGAATGGAAGAAAATGCTTAGAGAAGGATTACGTGATTTTAATTTTGGTTAAGCGAGAAGGATGGCAGGAGCACAAAGTGCTGCTCCATCCATTAGCAGTAGTTTATGTAAATAGCAGTATATAGTAGAATGATGAATGTGTGAAGCGAATGTATTTGTAGGTAAGAATGGAGAGTGAGTGATATTCTAGTGATAAGCACCTAGACGATGCTGGCTGTATGGCGGAAGCCAATGCCAAAAAAAAGAAAAAAAAAAGAAAAAAGGATATTATTATTATTTGTTTGCTTTCCATCGTATTGGTCCTGAAAAACTAGACGATTGGACGAAAATTGTATTTATGAATATTGGGATCATAACGTACGACATATTATATAATATGCAAAGAAAAGTATATTTTGTCATTTACATTTTTTAATTAATAGTTATTTATTTAACAAGTGTGGAAAGTAGTACTTTTCCTCACGCGAGGCAGGGTTTGCACGCACGAGCGAGCGAAGCGGTGCGAGTGCAAGTGCAAATTGCCGAGTGTGAGGAAAATACTTTACACTAGAGTTAAATATTATATTTTTTCTGCAACCATTTATTAACTAATAAAATTAAAAATTTCATTTTTACAGTCTACAAAAAGTAATTTATTTATTATAAACATTTATTGTTATATTACAATTATTTACATTACTTACGTATTTACATTACTTATTACATTCGTTTTTTAATTATTTAAATAAAATAAATTTAAATAAGCTTATTAGAGTTTTACAGAAAATATTTATGTTAATAACAAAACTTCTTATATCAAGGAAGCACAAAAAAGTTTTTCCACTCACTTGTGCGGAAAGTGACACTAATGGGAATTTCCCCCCACTAGTGTGGGAAGTTGGGCATTACACAGCTGATTTTAATTGAGTAATGAGAACTTCCCTACATGGTTGCAGAAAAAATAATTTTCGTTATTAAAGCCTTTTGTATTATGTTTATTTAAATAAATATTTTTTTACTGCAACAACATGTTGAATTTATTTGTATTCCAACTTTTCTTAAAACGTGAAGGCAAGAGTACACATTTGCCGGGAAATGTACATATACATTATATTCAGTTCACATATACCTAACTTTTTAGGAAAAGTACACATTTTACGGTAAAAGTGTACATTTCCCAAGAGTGTACATTTACCGTAACAGATACACTGAATCAACTGTAACCATTCTAGAGATTTTTTTGTAACGCCTTACATTTGATAGAGAAGGGATTACCTCAATGGTTAGCCTATTCTTTATTCCAACGCGAAGATTCCAGATTCGAATCCAGCTGCTGGCTCTTAATTTTTCTTTTCCAAAGAGCTTCTTACAGCTCACTACCTGGTGATGGCCATTGTTCTCTGTAAGAGAGAATACCTTCTGGAGGCTGGCAGTGCACTGGAAAAAGCTCTGGGCGTCAATGACCTCAAATTTTGATGCGATTAAAAAAAAAATTATATATTTGATTTTTAGTTACAGTGCAAGTAAATTGAGTAAATAAACCCCATTTAAGCAGAACAAGGAAGTCCTGGCAAAATTTATTTAAATTACATTTTGATCTACCATACTATAGTATACATATCTAACATCATTAAAACGTGTAATTTTAATACTTACTCTCAATGTATTGTGTTTGGAAGTAGCATTAAACTTAATTATAATTAATTAATTCAATTAAAATTCATTAAATATTAATTCAATTAATTTCTGAGAGGTTACATTTCAGTGTTTGGTTACTATGATACTGTATTGGTTAGAAAATGACTCAAATTTTAGAAATTGGAAAACAAAATAGTATAACCTTTAAAATACAGTAAGGAATGTTTGACGACATGTACAGATGCACCATTTCGCTACGAAGACATAATACGATATTCTCCAGCAGCATCTAAGTGCTTAAATCTATAGCAGAGCTAGCAATGAAATATGAATGTATTTAAAAGTTATAGAATGAATGCAAGAAAATGATTAGAGAAGGATTACGTGATTTTAATTCAGGTTAAGCTATAAGGATGGCAGGAATATAGAGTACTGATCCATCCAATAGCTGTAGTTTATGTAAATAGTTGGATATAGTAGAGGGATGAATGTGTGAAGCGGAATGTATTTATAAGTAAGAATGGAGAGTGAGTGATATTCTAGTGATAAGCACCTAGACGAGGCTGGCAGTATGGCGAAAGCCAATGCCAAAAAAAAAAAGGCAAAAAAAAGTAAGGAAAAGTCGTGTTCAAACCAGAATTTAGCTTAAATTTTATTGGTTAAAAGATTCTATACAATCCCCAAGCAGAAGTTGAGAATGGATGCAAGGTTCAGTTATATCACTATTTTCTTCGTAAAATGATAATAATACGCGAACATTAATTATTTTAAAATGTTGGTGGGAATTTAGGTTATTATTTTGAACATATAAGTAAATAATCATATAAATGGATGTAAATCAAGACTCATTGATTGTATAATACAAAACTGGATATAAAAAATTGATTTTTTAACTAATATAAACATACTTATATTATAGGAGTATATAATATATAAAAGGAACGAAGAATATTTTAATAAGGAAAATATGGCCACTAATGGCCAAGCTGTCGAAGCGAAAAAAACAAAACGCACATAACAAGCATGCATGCTTAAAAGATAAGAAATTAAATCATTAAAAACAGGAAAATAAAAATAAAAATTTAATTGGTTCCTTTACTTTAACACTTGGAATAAAGTAAATAAAAGTGAAGAATTTCAGATTAGGTGGAGAATGCAAAGAGAGAACAAAAAGGTAATAGCAAGCAGTAAGTATTTTCACGTAGTTAACAAGTTCAAGGTGTCCAGGTGTAATTAATAATTAGTGGGCACGAAGATGGAGGTAAATTGGTTTTTAGCTGTCTAGAGGCTGGCACTGCCATTGGGTCTTCCCTTTACAATAGTTCCATGTGTAGAAGAATAAAGGAGGGTCTAGGTGTGCCCGGCTGCGCAGGAGACGGCCGCACTCCATGTCTTAACATGCTATTTAAGAAAACCACACAATGCACTTCCTCTGCTAGATGTAAAGTAGGCCAGTATTAAATAATATAATCACACCTCCTTAGAAGGCCTCAACACTTCCATTCTTTGCACAAGAATAGCTGTTCATCAAGAAAGCATCATGAAAGAGGATATAGGTGTACCAATACTATATGCTATTTTTCTTTTTGTACATCATTTAGAAATTAAAACCTCTGCTCTATTGTTTGCCCATTACAATACTTACCCTTTATATTTTTAACAAGGGTAAAATTTAGACGCGACAACGGGAGAGAGATCCCAGAAAATGGTTATTATGCAATTAAAGCTAGAATATCCGCTCTCTCAAATAACCCAACATTATCTTAGCTCTGTAATTAACGGAACAGCCTCGCTGTTTACAGTATTAGATGAAATTCTAGTAATGAATTTTCAACTTTAATAAACCTTTAAAACAACTTCTTCTGTTACTTCATTAAGACAAATATTAAGCAACCATTTTGTTCTTTAATATTATTTTAAGTAATAATACAAAAGAAAAGCCAGAAAATGAGATAATATGGCAGAAATATTGTGATGCAGATTGATTCACTTTAAGCGATTCTTGTTTCTGCAATTATTATTATTTTATTTTAAAAATCTGATCCTCCTTTAGGTTAATTTAGATTTCGGTTTACAGAAAGTTTAAAGTTTAATTATTATTTATTTATTAGTGCAGAATTACGAGTATCTGTTATAGAGTTCAGTTCTATTTACTTAACTGATGAGAAAGCGTATTAAATGTATGAAGTTAAAACAAAACATCTGCTCGAAAAACATAACTATAAAAGTTGAAAACCCAAAAATAAAGTACAAGATTCTACTTATTAAGTATAAAAAGATCTTGTTCTGAATATATTTCCTACCAAATTATATTCCTATTTAAATTAAACACTTTTGTTTCATTTACCACTAAATATCTACAGAAAATATCTACTAGAAGGTGAAATTACACATAAAATAAACCTGACTGAATTATGCAGTTTGTGTATCACTTTCTAACCGGAAGATCGACCGTAGATTTTGTAGTAAAATAGAATACATTCGCCGCTGTTGTTCATTATTTAGACTTTTTACACACGAATTTCTTCTTTTTTTTCTATAATTGGCGATATCACTACAGGAAGATTTGAAAATATATTTATTTTACTTGAAAAATGCAATCATTGCATTGCAATCAATTAAGGATATTGATTTTAAACAAATAATATATATACATATAGAGTTCATTACATTAATGTACTAGTGATATTTCACTTAACTGAATTCGTTTTTACAAAGAGAATTGTTTCATTTTCTCTATTTTCGTCCAATTCAAAGTTTTTTACTTTTAAATATTTTGTAGGGTAGGTATTTATTTATTATTTGTTTTTTGGTATTATTTCTACAAATAATTATTGCTCTCAATATTTTTGGAATTACTTTATAATGGGTTTTAAAAATCCATTTTTTTTTACCAATTTTTCTTGGATTTTCTTTTCAAAACTGCTTACAGTTACAAAATCAAAATATTGACGAATGAAAATCATGAGACTTATAAAACACAAAGCTGAAAATCTAACAAGCCAATAAAGTACAAATATTTATTGATTTCAAATATACTTGGAGCATTTTAGTAGGGTATAATTAAAATTTTAATCACAGCTTCCGAGCGCTAAACTGCAAAATACAGAGTACAGTTTCTTGTTCCCTTAACTAGTCGTAAGAATATAAAATTATATTAAAAAGTTTCGGATATTTATCACAAGCATGAGTTTTATTAAAAAAATTCTTCATTTTTATTTAAGTTGAAAAATTCAGTAGAATCTAGTTAAAAGTTGACATTGCAGAGCAATTGAAGCTTTTACTGTTGGTATCATCTTCCAGATAATATGTTATTTATTATTAAGAATAATCTTTTTATGGGTACAGATGTGTCTAGCAGGCTGAAAATATGTTCTATAATTTAAATTTTATCAAATTTAGAGCACAGAGTTCTGCGGAAAATTTGACACTTCTCACTTTGGCACTTATTGAATAATCGGGAACAAATTATCCAGCACCACACTTTCATACGGGACATTGCTACTTATATAGATGTATGACGTAATAGAAAGGCGTTCGTTGTACTCGTTAGGAGGTGAATTGCAGCAGCAGATGTTGTTGTTCCAGCTAAGTGATCGGTAAAATGGAGAAACAATTTGTTGAAATTAATCTAAAACCCATTCTTCATTATACCAGGAAATAAGCTTTGTTATATCTTGATAATTATTCTGTTTTAACAATATCTGGAATCAATCGCTTAAAGCAAGATTAAATTAGTGAGCACCTTGATTTTGTTTTATAAATGGAACAAATAATAGAATCTGCTGACGTTATAAATTCATTTCCCTCCGGCTTACTATATTTTAAATCACCTACAGCTTTTAAATTAATGAATTTCATTTGCTTGCTTTCATCTCAGCTTTCTGAGTTGAAATAGTGAATTTTCAATAGATATAGACGCTCTGAATCAATTAATAAATATATTTCTTTATTGCATCTAACTGCTTCAAATATTTGTCATTATAATTTTACCCAGGAAAGTCTTTCTAGGGCATTCACTCACCCATATCTAATTAGCACGCTTGAAGAAAATAAAAAAGTAACCAATTTCCACTTCTTTCCCCCAATATTCTCCAAAATGATTGGAAATGAGAACATGGAAGAAATCGTTTTAAATCCATAATCCAGTATGTAGTCCTGTTCCGCCTGGAGTCTGACTTGTTGTAGTAACATCAAGAAACTCCAGACAACAACACAGACAAATTTCTAAGACTTACGACAGACTCTCCACGACGCACTAAAATCGACTCACTCCGTGAGACTACATCCATAATCCCCGTAGAATCCTATATCCAAAATCATCTGCTGAAACTCCTTTCCATCCCAATCCACTTAGCCGCGACATAGCCTCCTCCTACAATCCCTCTATTCTCTTCAGGCGCAAAAGAATCAAACATATCCCTACTCTAACTTTCTCCCCTGGAAGCAGGTTTTTCCATCCTTTTTTTCAATGCATACTCTATCCTTCCCATCCTAAACTTTCCTTAATGCTATGTTATGAAGGTTTTATTGTAATTGCACTTTGAAACTTCACGTTTGTATTTATTGTATACATTTACAATAAAGTTTATTTATCTAGCCATAATCCTGCAAGATTTCTTTGCCTGAAGTTACAGTGAGAGGTCGTAGGTCATTTTAAATGGGAATTTTTTAGATTAGTGATGAGATGTGGAGGTGAGCTAAGTTGTTTGTAAGTTCTCTAAACGCACGTACCCAGCGTGGGTTCAGTCTGCCCTGATCAATGTTGGGATGTGTTTCTAGGTTGTGAATACGGAGAATTGGTTCAGGAAATCACACTTGATCTTCATTGAAAGGGTCACATAGCTCTTTCCGGTGTCCAGCTAAACTATTAAAACAACATCATTGATTATTTTCCTAACCCAGTTCGGATAGTCCATTCGCCCACCCAGTACATAGACAAATCTAAAGAAAATACGTAGATGGTAAACAATTAAAAGTTCGAAACTAAAACCCAATTTTTTCTATTCCCTTAGATATTTTACTTAATAGAACGACGTTTCGGCTAATTCGCCAACTTCTTAGTTGCTGTATTTAAGATTATTCCATTACGATGGGTACTGTCCTGTATTTGTAGTTATTTAAGTCATTAAAATTGAGTATCTAAATATTTTCATTTCTTTTCGAATTTTTTATATTTCGTTTAGTTAAGAATTGTGTTTTGTTTCTTAAATACTCCTTCTTCACAAGATTAGAGACTAGAATGAAATTACAGGAAAGATGTCTCTATTAACAAATGTCTGCATAAAATAAAAATTTAAAAAAACCAACAACATACGACTAATTATAAAAAAGTAATAATGCAATAAAATAAAATATTGCTAATATTAATACATAACTAACTAAGAGACCAGAAAAAAGTGGTTCTTATCTATTAAATATCACCTTAACATTATGGTCTACAGCAATGACAAAAATCTTCAAGAAATAGAATCTATTTCCACACAATTAGTGATATTACGTTATTACGTTACTAACTAGCATGGCTTTGTTAATTTACGAGGATAAGTTGTGCAGTTCTCGGTAATTAAAATTGGATATTTAGTTAAAAAAAAATTGCGTTTTTTTTTAACTAAATAGTTAAAATTCAGTTGAACACTCTTCCACCAAAGTTTTATTATTAAAAATGTACTTCATCCCTGAAGTGCGATTGTGGGTGGTTTGTGACTCTTATCGCCAGTCAATTTGAACCCTTACCTTTTCCAGCCACGAATTTTACATTAGATTTGGCAATAGTAGGTAGAACCCACCATTTTTTTTTTTTTTTTTTAATTTAAGGTGTGTCAAAAATCTGAAGTTATTTGCGCCCAGACAGTGTTCTCTAGTTGAAGACAACGTTGTCCATCCCCAAGTATCTTCTCTTACAAGGTAACCGAGTCCGCCAATCAATAAAAAAATCCCACGTATGTCCTTTTCGGAAGTAATAGGCATTGTCTTTCTTCGCAGACTCTGAAACACTAAAAATCCCAGGCTACTAATAGAACTCATGATATGATTTTTATCTTGAGATATATCTAAGATGCCTCAGCTCTTTAGCAAATGATCTTTGGTACAGTAGAGCAGTTTCTCTATACGCCAGGATACGGTCTGACTCACTCATACTAGAAAAAGGTTTCGCATTTTATTTCTAGACGTATATTATTAAACAAGGGGCTATCAGTGGACTATATTTTTAAAGTAAAAATGTTATTAAACTATAAAGTAAAAGGTAATAATGGAATTAGGACTAATGAATTTCGTATAACAATTTTCGCATATAAAATACTGTAGGTAATTCTTCACTAAAAAATTAAATAATTGAAACCAGAAAGATCAGAATAAAGAAGCCAAAAGAATAAGAAGACAGACCTAGTTATTACAATAATTATTAAAAGAAAGAAATGAGTATAGTTGTTACGGTGAAGTTTAATGGACAACTCCTGCAGTTTGATGGGGCAACATCCAATGATGACCGGGCATATGATAGCCGGAGCCCCGTAATATACCATACGATGCAATTATTGTTGCAGGCTCCATAATAAGTTGTATATGATTAAATTGATATAAAGCCGCGAGATGGATTCTTTTAGATACAAAATTAAGTACCGCCGCCTCTGGGAGAAAAAAAGTCAGAAATAATTTGTTCTTTCCGCCGTCTAATCATAACCAACCAAACAAACTTCAATTAAACTTTTTTGCACCTATTTAATCAAAATTGGTACATCATTAATGTCCCGTATTATTTTACTTTTTAAAAATTATATTAAAGTATTAAAAACAATTTGAATTCTTCTGAAATGCTAGGGATAAATATCCATTTTAGTTAATCTTAAAATCGGTCAAGCAGTTCAGAATGGAGCCTTACTTTATGATAACTTGGAACCTACTCAAAATTGCTTTTGTCAAACAAAAATTGCAAAACACATTTTGAAAGACGTTGTTGTCCCCCTTTAAAAGTAGAGCCTTTTTTCAAGCAGAGGACTTTCAAGAGGAGAATGTCCATAAGAAGCATTTTTTTAAAATTCAAAATAAAATCATAATCATTGTTTGTTGTTACAACCATATTAATGGATTGATTAAATTCCACAAGATTAATGTTAATCTTCTCCAGTGAAATGCCATGGATTGATCAGATACAATGCCATTGGATGATATCCAACATTATTCATTTTTAATTAAGTTATGACAACATTTGATGTTTTAGATTATGAAGGAAGTGGATGAAGCAAGTATCCAGAGGAACTGGTGTTTTCCTAGTTGTTCAGATAGAATAGTTTTTGTATACGTAAACATAAGGCGTCTTAAAATGTTGAAAGTGTTAAGTCAAGATTGCCTGTGGTAAGCCAAACCCAAATAGTTGCTAATTTCAAGTAACTCTGCAGACCCTACGTTCATTTTCTGAAAGTTTGGGATGTTAGTGTAAATTTAGTTCAGTTGTTTAGATAGGGGATTCCCTCAGAGACATCATAATCCCTGAAGAAGTCATTAGTTCACATCCCACTGGAGGATTTTAGCAATTGCCTTCGGAGTTTTTTTCAACGCACGGCCTGTATCCGTACAGTGTACTCCGTTACTATCTAATTTTATTTACATTTGCAATTAAAACTGTCCGGTAGGACAGTTGTATAAGAGTAGATCGTCAAAAACTGCACGAAAAAGCGTAACGTTGAAAAACACCCAACTTTGACAATTTTTTTCTGTTTTTCTATAAAAGATAAAATTCCCAAATTTTCTTTAAAATATAAGGCAAATCCTCCTTCATAACTGTAAAACTTAACAAATTGGTGATCTCAAGAAAGTATTGGATCATTCTATTCGTTCAAAACTTGATATAAAAATCTTTTCTTTATTATATTAAAATAGAACAATGAATATATATTAGTAGTTTGTTAAATTTGTAGTTACAACAACTGGAAACACAGAAAATGTTTCCAGACAATCTGAGATGAATTTTTATTCTGCACAACCTTAGTACTTAAATGGGCGCTATTTGTAAAAGGCTTAACAACGCTGTTTTATTAAGTTCAGCTTTTCAAGGAGCTTTTTTCTTTATTGTATTAGTGTATATGTATAAATCCTATGTAATGTATAATGTGTGCATATATGTAATGAGAGAGTATGTTGCTATGGTGGTTAGAGAAGTGGGCAAAGCTTGAATAATGTTTAAGACTTTAAAGTTTTTTAATTAACGAATTACTCATCGTATACTCCGACATGTTGGAAAGAATACATCTAGTCTTAATGCTGTTATAGAGCATTAAGACTATTGTTGCTAGAAGCACAAGAAATACTATTAAGATATCAACTATTTACATAGCAACTGGTCAAGTGTGCCCCATTACTCTATTAATTAACGACAAGAGAAAGAATGAGAAAAAAAGAGATAGTTTAAACAAAATTAACCAATTGATGGACATGAATGTAAATTTTAAATCTGTTAGAATATATTTAGAGTTTTATTTTATTTATTTATTTTTGCTTTGCTTGCAACAGTTTCGAATGAATTAAATACAATAAAAAACACCTTAAAATGCTGAAGAAAAAAGAAACTTCTCTAACATTAGTTCGGTAAAGCCAAAATTTAAAATGAATGCAAGATTATCGGCATAATCCGGCCGAGAAGCACTGGTATAGTGTGTAGAACATTATTATAGCAGTCTACTTTTGGAGAGACGGATCCAGAGCTACACTGATTTGATTTGATGTTTAGGGCTTCCAATGACAACTTGGTAACAGAACAAAATGGGTTTTCAAACAATAATCAAACTGGCCACATTGCAGAAGTAAAAGTTGCTCTTAAAGAAGTATAAGCTGCAAACACTACAGTAAAGAGATTAGGGAACACGATCCAATAAATTTTTATGTCTTACACCTGAAGCATAGAACAATGTTTTTATTATTTATTCAGCAATATTTTTCCAATCTCAGCATCTATAACCTATTCTTTAAAATAATAAATCTATAATGCTCCTATTGGTTAATAAATATAAAATGTGTGAAAGGTCAATGTACATCATAAATAAAAACCATATTGAAAAGAATAAAAAGAATTTCTAATGCTAGAAGGTTTCAACACTGTTTGCAAATCACGAACCTTTTTTAATTCCTTTCAACTTCTTTCAAAGAAATAATTAACGTTCTAAATAGTAATCTGAACAAATGATAGTTTATTTTACTTATAGTCATTTTTAATTTACTATTACACTTTTTATATGAGTCTAAATGGCTGTATGAAATTATTAATATTTTGTAGCAAATTAAGTTGGTCAAATTGGTCTAATCAAAAGAAAAATGTGCTAATCAATGTCGTAATTAAAGGGTCTGTAGAGTGGTCCTACTGGTACGTACCAAACTAGCGCATTCACTCTTGGGAAAGATTGACTTGGGGTGCGAACAAGGGTGAGGTCTGCAGCCATTAGGCAGCACATGCAGCCGTTTGGCTGGAGAAGGGCAGAGAAATCCCTCAGCCATTAGCTTCCTAACCAGAGGAAGGTGCTTTAGTCGGCCTAAAAGACTTCTGGCCATGGCAACACAATCACCCATTGGCACAATCAAAAGAATGACTAATAAAAGCTTATTATACTGAGCTCCTCAATGGCTGGCCATTATTAAGGAAATAATGACTAATAATCAAACAATTTATGTAACTCGAATTAAATTGTAGTTTGGTCGGCACAGTATTTAAGGCATAACTTTTACTTACCCTAGTAAGTGGAAGTGTACACTGCATGAGTTCATTAAGAAATCCACGGATTCTTTGAGATAAAACCTAAATAAATTGTTTTTATCAAACGATCCGTTTTTCTTTAAACTTCGAGTTCTAGTTCCCTAGCCAAATGTCTATCTCTTTTAATTGTAACATTTTCCCCAGGAAAATCGATTTGGGGATCTCGGGGAACCGCCATTTTAAGCCACCTTCTAAAGTGTCACTTCAGCACAGCAAATGGTTTTGTCACGAAAAAGGCGTTTAAGAAATTAACTGAATTTTCATAATTGAATCAAATCGCGTCAGAAAAACTTAACGAATACATTACTAAATACATTTCTAAATTTTTTAAAATTTCCTGAAAACGTCTAAATTTTTGAGTCACGGATGCTGACCGCTTTTATAATAATCAATCATAGAGATTTGACAATTAGTCTGAGAACATATTATTTGAGCGTTTTCGAAAGTAAAAAAAGTAAAGTAATCGCCTATTTTTTCTGGCGGGCTTTACGTCCAACTACCAATTAAGTGTCATGAACGGAGCAAACATACTTTACTGTAAATTTCTTTTATTAACCATTAAATAAAATCCAAGGCCTAATTCAGGGAATCGAACCCAGTACCACAATGCATATTAGCTTTACAGGTCTCGCCTCTTACCGCTCGGCTACCGTGGCGCCCTATATATATTATATAATATATATATGTATTATTATTATTATTATAACTATTTAAGACGCGTCAACTGAGGTTATTGGCACCCGGAGCTTTTTTCAGTGCACAACCGACCTCTGGCCGGTGTTCTCTCGTTACAGACAACACTGTCCATCACTGATTAGTGAGCTGTAAGAAGTTCCTAGGAAAAGAAAATCTAAAGACCTGCAGCCGGATTCGAACCCGGGATCTCCGCGTAGGAATCCAATACACTAACCTCACAGCTAATCTCCTCCCTACATTATATTGTTTCTGAGATTATTGTAATATTAACTGTAATTAATGTGTGTAATTAAAGACTCAGCAATAATTTTGACCACAATGATGGCTTGTTTTCAAATGTAACTCTATATTAAAAGCAATCATTAACACTCTTTTGGATCCAGTAAGATTCCACAAACTTGTTTAGATTCTGTGTGTTTTACATTTTAATCCATCTTCAGTGAGTGGATAACCAGATACATATGAGGAGTAGGACCATCAAAGTATAGTGACATGTCCTGATTCCGAAGATTATGCACCTTTGATTTAGTGAATTTTGAAATTGTCTCAGTTTCTGAACAATACTCTGAAATTTTCTTTTGTATTCCAAAATCTATTTAACGGTAGTAGGTGATGAAAACAGTTCTTCCTTCATTTGCCAAAGTTTTCAGCACGATTATGCTCCCATTAGTAGAATCATCCGTATGAGCATAAAAGAAGGCATTTCTAGTGAAGTACTAAGTGCGAAATGTAGGTATTGCAACTCTATAGTGATCTGAAAACCATTCATAGAAGAATAACTTTAATAAAAACAAGGGTTCAAGAAAAAAACGTGGCGGTTATGATAATCAACATGGATGCATTCAAATACAACGATAATAAGAGAGAAAGCAAAAGTTCTACCTGCGCAAGAAAGTATAAAATATTTATAAGTAGGTACTAACCGAGCTGAAGGTTAGGACCTTAAGGGTGAGAAATAATGTTCGGCATAGAACAAAGTAGAGGTAGGTAACAGAAATGGAATTATTTGAATTAAATTACGTATAATTATGAGGTGTTACGTATGTCACATTAACAAGGAGCAGTTAAGGTGGGAAAGAAAATGAGACAGGTGTAGTGGGGAAACACGCTATGCTGCCATTGGTTAGAGTGTTAGAACGGAAGTATATCCGGTGTAAGATGGCCGGCGGAAATCATTCCTAGGGACACAGCACTATTCGGACAATTCTAATGTAATTAGTATATTATAAAGAAAGATGTATCTGGTAACAAGGTGAAGAGTTCACATATAACCTGACATTTCCCTTCTTAGGCTTTTTTTTTATACCGAGAGCATTTTTCTAAAAAAACAACGTCCAGCTAGATAAGGATCGCATAACGAACTAGCACATCTAATACTGTTATTAGTTTTGTCCAAAATTAGATAAATACATCCTCCTTGCCGGCCAAACAGACAGTTGTCTTTTTTTTTTATATAATTTCATAATAATTATTTTGGTACTGTCCTATTAATTAATAATAGTGTTTGAGTAAGAGCAGGAGTAGAGGGTGTTAATGAGAGTTTGGGACAACAGCTGTTAACATTTAGTAAGTCAATTATTAGGGTTGCTAGGATACAAAGGTCTTCTAGAATGAGTCTAAGTTTAACTCCTCTCCACAAAAATATATGAAAATAAAAAAAGTTTGCAGATAATGTGTTACAAAGAATATAATTGTAACGTAGGCAGTACACATTGTTCAGGAAATCCTAGTTCTTTGGCAATATTTAAGAGTTTAACGCTCCAAAATCTGTCTTGAAGCATAAATCAGTCTGCATTCCTAACCTAATTCTTTAATCTAAAAATTGGACGTAAATTTAGTTTACATCATATCTCGTGGGGTAGGCCGATCAGCATATACCAGCCCCACTCCGGGATCTGTTGCAGCATCCTTCAGTGAAAGCATTCCAGTGCTGTCAGTTAGATCAGGCTTAAAAGTATGGCGAGGGTCACCTTGGTAAAGCTGGAAGGCTGAGTTTTTCTTTTCTTGCGGCCATACACCACCAGGGAATATTCATTACAGTATAGCCGTTCGCAGGTCCAAGTAGAGTATGTGTTTTCACAGTCTGCAGACGCTAATCACGTAATAAAAATTATTATGCGAGTGGTTAATAATGAATGGGTGGGTTTTTTCGCCTGCATCTGACCTGGGTTTTTCGCCCATCAATGCTACTTCCAAGTCCATGTTTTGTTGGATGCACTACTGCTGCATTTTATGTTCAATAAATGTTCTGGTTCACTGAGGGTATTAATGGGACCCACCTGGGTCAGGCTGTCTTACTATAATTTTATCCTGAATGCCCGCCCACCCTGTCAAAATGCATTAATACTAATTGGAAAGTTCATCTAGACCAGGGGTCCCCAAACTACGGCCCGCGGGCCACATGCGGCCCCCTGAGGACATTTATCCGGCCCTCGCCGCACTTCCGGAAGGGGCATCTCTTTGATTGGTGGTCAGTGAGAGGAGCACTATATGTGGCGCCACCGCAAAATGCTGCGTCGCTCATGTACAGTACTACTTCCGGTGACGCGGGCTCCGAAAAATAACAGCAGAAGTAGGAAGAAAAGCAAAGCACTATAACTAATCCGGACATTGACCATCTCATTAGCCAAAAGCAGGTCCATAGTTCCCACAGAAATACTGGGCAGTTTGTTGATTTAAATTTACTTGTTCTTTATTTGAAATATTCTATTTGTTCCCATTTTGTTTTTTTACTTTAAAATAGGTTTTTTTATAGTCCGGCCCTCCAACAGTCTGAGGGACAGTGAACTGGCCCCCTGTGTAAAAAGTTTGGGGATGATCTAGACAGTCTCACACTTTGCATTAAGTTCGTTGCATTCTCTTCTCTTACAATCTCATCAGCCCAAATTAATTACTACTAGCTGTAAAGGCTGCCAGTTTGCCTAGGCTTACAGAGCTATCCAACCAGATTTATCTATTAACTAATTATATTACTGTTAATAATGTTGTTAATTATTTAAGATATATCACATTCTTTTTATGGTTTAATTTCTATCGTATTCTATACTTTTTTTTTAGAAATTTCTTCACCCAATAGTTATAAAAACCAAATGATTCATTTTGAAATATATAATTATTATATATCTCATTAAATTCGTATCAGAAAATAAATACCTTTCCACTAATCCCTTAATTACATGACTTTAAAGGCTAGATCTAATTGTAGTGTGCCTTATATGGTGGAAATGTTACCTCACAGTCTAACCCACAAGTTGGTTGCAAATGGTTGGTTTTTACTCTGGATAGCAAGGTGATCCTTATCATGAAACTTTGGGTATTCGGGATAGGATCGCTTTCTTAGATTGGAGTAAATCGAAGTTTCGTGCCTCCTGAATAATATAATTTACACTTCATTAATAGCTTTGTAACTTGAGACGGATTAATACCATAAATTATGGATTTTTATACTACTACCAAAAATCTTAGAGCTTTGGGTAAATAATTTTTTCTATGTTAGTAAAATAAATTTATATAATACCAGTTTATGACATCCTTGAAATCATGTTCACAGGTTCATCTTAATTTAAAAATTACTTTGTGAACTCTTCTACAGTTCTTCTTTCATCAAATATGGCTAGTACACAATTGGGCATAAGGTCACGTGACTTTGTCATGAGCGTTCCGCTATGGAGCCCATCGTAAGTTATATTTTAGAAGGACGAGGGGAAATTTTTTAAAAAATAAAGGCTTTATTAGTAAGAAATTATAAAGCTGTTCAATAAACAAAAGCTAGCAAAAGGAAACTTTTTTCTACATGTACAACGGTTTGTGACCTAGGTTACTAATAGAAACTGAAAGAAGATGTACTCTGTCTAAGTGAATAGTCTGCAGTCTCTTGTCTGGAGTAGATCGGTGGTATAATATACTGATGCGTTCTTCTTATCAGTGTGTATTCCTATGTTGAGGCATACACAACTGCAGACAATCTGCAGCACCCATACGTGAAAGAACTGTAACTTTTTCGGGGCAAAAATTGCAGTTGTTGTGTCACCTACAGAAATTAGAGAACTTTTAGTCAATACTAAGTAATTCTGTGCAGTTTGGACATAACTTCTGAGCTCAGTGCCTGTGCATTGCCACGCGCTCAACATGGATCCATAGAGAAATCTTTTTCGCTCATTTAGTTGAAGTGCTGTTTATGAAAATAGCAAATAGAGAGAACATGCAATTGAGAATTGGACAACAAATTACTACGCTCCGTTTTCTGAAATTAAAAAAAGTTTTGTTATAATTATAAAATTAAAAAGCTCTGTTGTGGCAACCCTACAATAGATTCTTCTGGATCAAGCATAGAAAACCGGAAAGCGAGCTTCTGTAGTATGTTATAGTCGATACTGTTTTGTCTTCTCCTCTTTAATCTGAGAAATGGATTAGATTAAAGCAGTATCATGATATTTAATTTCTTCTTCCATGGTATCTAGAAAAGAGAAATTATTGTTTTTCGTCTCAAATTTTTGATACCAAGTTTTCAGCGGAAACCTGAATCCTAAAAATGTGGTTTCTACAAATTTGTGACAATTTATGAGGAGTGTGTAAAGGTATCACTTCAAATTTGATCTTTATTTTACTTTCTAAAATGTATTCAAGCTATACGTAACGAGCAATACCTAAGCTTTTCAGCAGACTCGGTCAGTCGAAAGAGACATTTTACTGAAATTTTTTTACTTTTTGGAGATTTTCCAAAACGGATCTTACGAGTTTCTTGAAAGTTGGCATAGTTAATGTGCATAAGTAGTGCTACAACATTTATTAGAAACATGCTCCCGGGAAATTAAGATTAATGGTATTTAAAGCAGGATGGTTAGGATCCTTTCTTCCATTTCAGTGTGATGTATGGACTACATGGATCTCTGCCTCTTGTACTTGATGATTAAGGATTAAGGGCGTAAACTGGACAAAACAATGTGGGAGAGTTGTCAGTTAACAACCATTGTTTCAGAGAATATCGGTGGTTATGGAAAAGCTGTGATGCTATCTTTCACAACACTGATATTTTTTTGACATTGAACAGGAGTAATATTGTAATCCGCTATATTTTTAGATCAAATGCCAGGTTTCTAGAAAATATTGCAGGCAAACAGAGATGAGAGAATGCCAGGAATTTTCACGTAGTTTTTATTAATTACGAGACGTCACAATTGGAATTATTAGAGTCTGTTTCAGTACACTCCCGACCTTCGAACAGTGCTAATTCGCTGTAAAGAAGACAATGAACAATGATGGACTACTGGAGCTTTAGAAGGCCTCTGGTAGAAAAGAATCTAAGTTGGACTCTAACCCGGGATCGACGCGTTCCAGTGAACTAACCGCTTTCCTTATAGAATAAATGTTTTTAAAACCCTCGATCTTCAAAGTAAAGGAACTTGTGCTCCAACTTTAATACTGAAACAGTCTGCTCTGTAAAGGCAATTTATCTTTTCAAATCCAGTTGTGTTAATTGGCTAATAAAGTTGCCTACCTTATAGATAAATATAATCAAAAACTTAAATATTTGTTGAGATAAAATATAAGATAACCCTTATATTACTTTAAACACTTTTCAACAATATTTATGTTCGTGTTGGCTGACAACAACAAGAGGCTAAGGCAATGCCTCTTAGGAAAGGAAGAGAGTGAGGAGGGATGTGGAGGTGTTGATAGCTGGTACAAACAAGCCGGTCGAAGAACTCTTTAAATTGGCATCGGTGTGGGTGTACGACACGGGCGCATTCTGACAGTCAACGTTGTCCTTCCAGAGACCTCCCTTTCTTCTAACTCTTCACTGCTCCGTGAATACCTCGGTGATGAGATTACAAAGAGGAGAGATTAAGAGAACAATTAGTTCTTGGCACTAATAATAATATAGAAATTTACTCCAAAAATTACAAGATACTCTAATTAAATATGAAAAAAGAAAAACTAAAATAATTACTTGACACGCATGTCGTATGATTATACTTTATAATTAGGTATTAATTATTACGCCTAATTAGCCAAAATATCCTTAACAATGCACCTAACGTTTATATTCGGTTGGCGTTAATACTTTAACATGTATCTATTCCTTTGTGAACCCATGGTGGTATTAAAATGTTCCTGCATTCTTCCAGCAATCCTCTTCAGCACTTAGCTTGCAAATCAAAGATGCTAGATGAAGTGAGTTAATAAAGCGTAATCTTGAGCGACTGAAAAGATATTTTTTTGTTTCCCTTAGAAACATAGAATGAGGCATTAGTACCTTGTATAGTTTGAGACAGTGTGGCTAAAGCAAAGAAGTTGCACACAATAATTACCTGTGCATTACCTGAGTGTCAGTAATGTGTGTGGTTCATTTTTATTCTGGGATACCCACAGGGACGATGTGAGACTCGAAGGAATCTTCGTGTGAATTAAAAATAGTTTTGTATATTTTCAAAAGTTCAGCTGCTTCCAAATTTGCTGAATTTTTCTGCAAATCATTCAATGACGCCATAAGATACCAAAAGGGTTCCTGAATAAGTTTTTACTAGGCAGAACCGTTTGAAGAATATATAGATAAATCAGAATATAAGACAATCCCTCAAGAAGTTAGGCTAAACGGCCGAATTGAGAAACTTGTTTTTACAGTTACATGTCAGGTTATGTCATATTATCGTGGCATCTGCTGTGTTCGTTTACAAAAACGTTCTCTTTGACCACAAAACATTTACAAAAAAAAAAGAGGATATTTCCATCAATTTTCACAATTCATTGTTTTTTCAATGCTTTAGTATTAGTGAGGCGCCACGGTAGCCAAGCGGTTAGAGGCGAGACCTGCAAAGCTAATGTGTATTTTCGTACTGGGTTCGATTCCCGGTCTCAGGCCTTGGATTTTATTTAATGGTTAATATGAGAAATTTACAGTAAAGTACGTATGCTAATCGTCTTCGTTCACGTCACCTAATTTGGTAGATGGACATAAAGCCTGCATCACTTTTGTTTATACAGGCATCACTTTTGTTTCTTACCGTTTGGAAGCAATAGAACAAGCAACGAATTTCTTAACTATTCTTAATAGAATAATCTTGATAGATTGGATACAATATCGTAATTATTTTCTCTCAGTTAAATTTAATATGCAGAGAAAGAGATCAAATCAGAAGAAATACTCTCTTAAGTATATTATTAAAGCTCTGACCCTCCTTATAATTGTCCTCTCTTGTCATTTTAAATTGAAAATTGTATTTATTAAAACTGAATTTAAAAATCTACACAATTTATACATAAAGTAATAGTTATTTATTTAACAAGTGTGGAAAGTAGTACTTTTCCTCACGCGAGGCAGGGTTTGCACGCACGAGCTAGCGAAGCGAGGCGAGTGCAAGTGCAAATTGCCGAGTGTGAGGAAAATACTTGACACTCGAGTTAAATATTATATCTTTTCTGTAACCATTAGATTTATTAACTCAAAAAATTAAAAATTTCATTTTTACAGTCTACAAAAAGTAATTTATTTATTATAAATATTTATTGTTATATTACAATTATTTACATTACTTACGTATTTACATTACTTATTACATTTTCTGCTGTTTCTTTTATTGATGGAGGAGTGTTTTCTAAACAGGAATCGCAAGAATCCATTTTAAATTTCTATAAGGTAACACTATAACCTTTTTAACTATTATAATTAAAAATATCTATTTATTAAAGTATTATTTTTATTTCTATATTCCTTTCAATTTTTATTTTATTTTTTAATATTCGTTTTTTAATTATTTAGTTACGTTAAACAAGCTTATTAAAGTTTTACAGAAAATATTTATGTTAATAACAAAACTTCTTATATCAAGGAAGCACAATAAAGTTTTTCCACACACTAGTGCGGAAAGTGACACTAATGGGAATTTTTCCCCACTAGTGTGGGAAGTTGGGCATTACACAGCTGATTTTAATTGAGTAATGAGAACTTCCCTACATGGTTGCAGAAAAAGTAAAGTAATCGCCTATTTTTTCAGGCGGGGCTTAACGTCCAACTACCAATTAGGTGTCATGGACGGAGGCGACTAGCAAACATAAATTTATAAATTTCTTTTATAAACCATTAAATAAAATCCAAGACCTATTACCGGGAATCGAACCCAGTACCACAATACATATTAGCTTTGCAGGTCTCGCCTCTAACCGCTCGGCTACCGTGGCGCCCCATATTATATTATATAATATATATATGTATTATTATTATTATTATTATTACTATTTAAGACGCGTCAACTGAGGTTATTGGCACCCGGAGCTTTTTTCAGTGCACAACCGACCTCTGGCCGGTGTTCTCTCGTTACACTGTCCATCACTGATTAGTGAGCTGTAAGAAGTTCCTAGGAAAAGAAAATCTAAAGACCTGCAGCCGGATTCGAACCCGGGATCTCCGCGTAGGAATCCAATTCACTAACCTCACAGCTAATCTCCTCCCTACATTATATTGTTTCTGAGATTATTGTAATATTAACTGTAATTAAAGACTCAGCAATAATTTTGACCACAATGATGGTAAAATTTTAATTTCCTTGACTAAACTTTAATAATGGGGCCCATTATTTAGAAATTGCAAAAATATGAAATTTATTGCAAAAAAGAAGCTTCTTTTTTACGGGGGGGGGGAAATAACATATCCGGTTTTTCCATCAAAAATGCGGTTAGTTTTTTTCTGTACTTGGTTTTATTAAAGTCAATTTTTTATACAATAGTACAATATTTTATTGAAACAATAGCTATAATATTTGAACTTGGGTCAAAAATAAACATGTGAATAAAAATGGAATAAAATATAGATATGTTTAATACATTAAATGCCCTTAGGTATATACGTTCCGGATATATTCTATGCAGAATATTATAAAATACTGTGTATTGAAGTTCTCAGCGGTTATTTCATATATTCTAGCCTACAGATATATCTGCAGTAAATATAAAATTCAAGTGAAACTAAAGGTCAATGATGCAATATTTTGAACATATCAGCGAAAATGAACTCCAGTTTTAGTAGCTTTTTGGTTTCTTTATATTTTTATTTTGTTTTATATGTTCACGATAATATCCAAGAAAACAGTTATGTTTACATAACCTACTCTTCAAGACAGATGAGGAACATCATTGTAGGAGCTAGAAACTATCTGAATATATGAATAAACAGACCATAGAAACCAAATTGCTAGCTAAAGTGCAAAATTGAACTTTCACCCATTTGGTTGCATCACACTTCCCCACCGATCTTGGCGCATGGTAATGTGGATTTTATAAAAATCGCTGATGAAACTTCAAACATATTGTTTAAATTTCTTTCTTTTTAATTCAGTTAGTTAGGTTATAAATAATTTGTATTCAAATTCAGATTAATATTTTATAAAATTAGGTCACCTTAGTCCTTCATGAAGCCAATTCACACTGACAAACTCTCCCCTTCTTTGCCCCATTCCTGCTCCACTGGGAATCAAGTAAAATATCTCGAAGTCTGAATAAAGGACTTACATGCACAAAGGATTGCAAAGTTATAGTTTGCTCCATAGTTGTAATTATCGCAGTAGAAGTAATAAATATAGCAGGTTTTGGTATTTATCCTTCATTATATTGTTTCTTTTTCAACTTTTTTAGAATTCCAAGGTTACAAGGCTCCTTAATTATGCCTTGAGCGATGATGTCAACGAATGGCAAAGGTAAGGATGAGTTGGTTAAAAGTTTTAAAGGTAATCATACAGTGATCATGAAAACAATTACTAAAATAGATCCTATTCTTTCATCTAGTACAGACTTGGTATGTAAAAGTAGAAGCTTCATTACACACTATCTGATAAGACTTAAGAGGTTGAGCGAATCAGAATTTGAGCAAATAACAGATTCTGAGTCAGGAAACTTGTTCTGGTTGATAGACGTTTCAAAACCATGAAGCACAGGCCTTACCGGAGCTGGTAGGTAGATTAAAGAAAGGATGTAAATATCAGCTCACCGCTGGGGTGTCTGACGTCATAATTTACAGGCAAAATTTCCATGGCGATTCCAGAGTGTTCCTTGCTCGAGGTAATTAGAGAAGAAAAGGTTGGAATTAGAGTTAGAAGTTTCTTTACTCTAGTTTTTGAAGACACTGGATAAAATCAGAGTGGTTAAGGATTGTAGAAGAAGAAACTAGATCGAAAAAAAGGTAGCGAGCTTTCGCTGGCGTCCAGGGCATTAAAAAATCCTGGTAAATGGAAAAACAGAAGAGCTGGCAAAGGTGGGGCTCTTCTCAATCCTTCGAAGGCTCAGAATCCGTGTTTCTAACTTTTGGCCCTTGCTGGGTTGCTGGAATCTGAGAGTGAAATGGTCATAAGTTGGCGACTACTTAAGTTTATATTCTCAAATCCAATTTTAATATTTACATTCATTTTCCATTTCATAAACTACAAGGGAGTGTTAGTGCAGTTGTAGAACTCGTCAATGCATCAGTATGCAGCGAAAGAATGGCTGTGTCAGCTGAATAAGTAAGCGTTATAGTGAGAGAGTAAAAATTAGCCCTAGAATGCTTTTCTCAGTAACACTGGAGTTCGCAAGATATGTTTAATACATAAGAATATGTCTAATCTTAGCAGAAAAACTTTTTGTAGAGATAGAAAGATAGGATTAAATAACAGATAAGTACGAGGAAGAATGTTCTGGAGCTTCTATAGTAAACCCGAATGGTGAATTTAGATCGAATGCCCGTCGAATGTCAAGAAAGTCACACGAGCAGTATTGTTTTTTCTCTAAGAGATCTGTAACTCAATCCTACGCTAGTAGTAGAATGAAAACTACCAGACCTAAACTGACGATGAGCGAGTTATCAATTGAAGTCGAATGTCTTCAAATGCAAACTTTCAAAGCAGGATCTGAAAGGAGATGAATCATTCTTCCTCAATTTAATCACCAGCAACTTTTAAAAAATAATAACTGATTATTAAGTCCACAGAGAAATACATTTTATTTATTTGCCCTGTATTCAAGTTAATAAGAAAAAGAAAAGCGACAGACCTGCCGAACATTGTTAACAGTAGTAATCTAAATAGAAATGAAACATAACTATTAAAGAAATGGAGAGAGAAAAAAATAGTCTAGCTAGTTAACTAGAAAGATAGATGAGCTGAAGTGAAAACTAGTAATCTATGAGGCTAGAAAATAGTAACACCTGCCAGCCCGTAAAGGGAGCCAACATGGCTAACTAGAATCTCCTCATCACATCACACACAGGTGAAGAAATCCACAGGTGGATCATACAAAGAAAAAAATTACACCAATGAACAAAAAAAGCAATTTAATTTACTACCTTAATCTTAAATTAAAATGTAATAACACCTTGTTATCATGAAGTCGGAATTAGTTCATTCTTATTGTAATTATTCAACTTTTTTTATTACAATTAATTATTTTTCTATTACTTATCAAGTAACAATAATTTTTAATCATTAAAATAAAATATAAATTAACCCTTGAAAAAAAGGTTTACATTTTATTAACCAAACTATTAAAGTATCAACGAGTTCGTACCAAGCATGTATGTTCAAATGGAAACCAGAACATAATGTACTCTGGGAGCCGGTTAGGTTCTCCTAACAGCAACGCGGCCCATCGCCTAACCATGAGAGACTCCTTAGGAGTAAAATAGCTGAGGTATCTAATTTCAAGTTCTCTGACAGCAAATCAACCAGACCATTCTTAGATCTTAACATTGCTGACGTCAAGTGAATATTTGAAATTAAAATGAGTTCTAAGAAAAAGAAACGGAAAAATTAGCAATTAAGTTGCCTTGCACCTTGCTACATTGTATTCTTCTTAATTCTTTACAGAGGACTTCCTCAATAACCTTCACTAATCATAAAAATGTCTACTTATTTTTACAAACTTTCAGAAAAATATCTTTCTTATCAAAATAAAGTAATGAGGTTGAACAGATAAGGGTCGAAACGGCCACTGTAGGTAAGTTAAAAAATAAAAATAGCCCGAAGATATTTTTGTGACTAGTGAAGGTTGAATACTTGAGGAAGACGTCTGGATAGAATTAACACCTCGGTACCATCACAATTCTCTAATCATTAATCCAGAATTACTTTTTAAATTAAAGTGACAATTACTAATTATTACATTTGTTACCTATTCAGTTGCAACTCTCCGACGTGACCATTGGCTGAAACTATTTTATTTTTAAACTCTTCCAAGGGCCTTTTTCATTCGGGAATTTAATGAATTTTTCTCTTTTCCATTTTTAAAGTTAATCAACTTTTATATTAATTTCATACAGATTTTATTACTTATACTAACATAACTATAATCATAAATTCTTTATTATGAATTTACAATTTGTTAAAAATGAATAAATAAGAAACTAATGTGTATAATAATACCTTCTATTTTGGCCAAATACAGTGGATCAGCTCCACTTTTTGTCCTTCACGCAAAGGTAAAGCAATAAAACGGGAAGATCTTTCTCTAACAAGAACCTCAACAGAATATATCCAATAATTGAACATCATAAATTGTAGAGCACACATAAGTGTTTCTCAAAATAACAGTTAATGGTAATAAATTAGGTTATAATTATAATAACTAATTAAGACGGAGTAGATAATTAATTTTGAAAATGATTTTCCTTGAATTATTTTGAATAAGACCGGCGCTATTATTGCATACTTTAATAGAATGTAATGTTTACCGTTAGATCATTATCTGCAATGTATTTCATATTCATATGATCTCAACTAAATTTCAAAAAAAAATCTATTTGACATAATTAGGATTTACACTTTATTATTTTATATTAGTGATTTACAAGACGATTATAAGACTAATTCGAACCCATGAATTTGAGCAGTGGGACTGACAAAGGGCTCGGAATCTAAAACACTGCAGACCCTAAAGTCAAAATTATTTTAAACATCGCTCTAGCGCCCTAAGATGTATCAAAAACTAATACTCATCATAGAAAACCTAACCGTTTCCTGTTATAATAGTTCTCATGAATCATTATTACGAAGTGCTTCCTTTATCGTGCAGCTGAACTCCCTTCAAATCCCAGATCTTTAGAGGCAAGCTGAAGCACCAGTGGTTCAGGCCTTCTAAAATGAATGCTTCTGCACATTACACCGAAACGACTTAACGAGGCATTTATCCCCTCCGATCCAAAAATGCCCAAAAATGTGAAGAAATTCGCTACAAAAGTATTTAAATTAAAATTATTAATTTCAAAGTGTAAAATCAATTCCATGTAGAGGACTGCCGGTGGTGAAATTCTCTTCAACCTCAAAGATTAAGCATCATATTGATCGGTTTAAAACACAACAAGGTGTCACACATTACACTGAAATGGTACTTCACGAGCAAGCCAACCAATCTCCCATCTCCAAGAAATACTCTTAATGGTCACCCACACCATTCTCTATGAACCCACATTTTCCAACTTAGAAGATCTTATTACAGACATCTCATGAGGTAACTCGAAATCTAAAATTTTACAGGATCGCTACAATTTTCTAGGAAGAAAAAGTAAACAAAATTTATCAATGGAGAAGTAGATGAGTCAGTTATTCCGGTATCGCTGCGACGATGCCGATTTCACAGTTCAACATTAGGTTGCTTAGGACCTATTGAGATAATGTGCAAATATTTGGGTTTTAGCGAAACCCACAGACAAATTGTAGTCTAACGCTAACAATTAAATTAAGCCCAATACAATCTTTTAAATACAGTAAATGTGGCTAGATGTTATTCGCTTATTAAATCTGACTTAATTTTACATTACCTGGTAAAAATAATTAGAAATGCAGTACAGGAGTAACAAGCGGAGATTACCAAAAACTTAATCGAGCAAGAGCTAGTATTAGAATAGATTTAAATTTTGTTTCTTGTTTATTTGCAACAAAACACAACCACCAGTTGAATTAAATTTAGTTATGATAGATTAAAAGGCAGATATTGTTTAGTAATACGAGTAAAAATGCATATTTTTCAAAGGACAGATTTGGCGACAAATTACCTTCAGTTGGGAGAGAATAGACAAGAGGATGTGTGAGAAGGATTAGTGGTGTATTTTATAGGTGTGTGTGTGTATTATAATGTGATATGTTTATCAGATGATGGATCGTTGTGAATGGACTGGAGTGAACAGAAACTGGAGGCAAGATTTGTATGGAGACAGCTGGGCGCTGCAGACTGGCCATGGAGAGCGTAATACACACAGGACTCAGTCAATGAAGACATCCTCTAAATGTATCTCAACTTCCACATCTTGCCTCTTCCTTTATTCTCACAAATTGTTGGATTATCCTGACTTTTATTGCCTCCACTCACACTTGCGCACCCAGCAGGACTTCTTTATGCTCTCCTCTCTACACACAGGTTGGGGCACCGCATAAATAATATATTCATAAACAGTATAATGCGTAGATCAGTTCTGTGCAAATATTTTGCAAATATTGTCAAAATTATTTACTTCCAATTACTCAGAAAAAGTGCTAGTGAAATTCACTGATTTCTTTTACGTGATTCAATAAGGTAACATCCCCAAATGAGGGTAAAATATAAATCACAGAATAAACACAATATCTGGAGTTAATATCACATGACCTTCCTGTCACTAACAATACTCAGGAGTTTTTCACTCTTGGCAATTTCACTAAATCTGCAGTATCTTCAAGACTTTTCCACGAAAGTGGTGACATCCCTGCATGAAAAATCTATTCCTCTAGTTGTATTTTTGATTTTCATCATATTACAAAGGTGATAGTACAGTACAGATCATGGAATAATACGTTAGAGGGAAACCTATCTTCAACCTTTACCAAAACTGCCTAAAATCCATTTTCCTGGAAAATTATCAAACCCAAATTGTACTCTATCCTAAATTTAAAGAATTCAGAAGTAATGGTTTTCATATGATTAAAAACTATTTTTAGAGAATAACTAGTGGCTGTTAAATTAAGGAGTTATTATCAGCAAACAAAGAACGGTCCCCCTCCAAAAAATATAGAGGGAAGAATATCGAGAAGGCAGCCCTGAGAAAGAGAAAAATATCGGAGGCCCAAAAACAATGTTGATCGTTCCGGCACTCTTTCATCAATGACGTAACAATGAGTTAGATGATGAAATAAAGTGAATACAGGACTGCAAATCTGGTTTAAGTTTGATAAGACATAGGTCGATTATTATTATAGTAGTTTTCAACGACTATTAGCGGAATGCAGTCCTATGCTTTTTTTGCTTTTGAAGCTGAAGGGGTCTTCAGTCTTTAGTGGAGCCCCTGAAAGTGACTATAATTAGTACTGAAGATAAGCAAGGTTAAATTATTACAGTTATTTTGCAAGTTACTAGAAGGAGAGACAGTATTATTATTATTTAGGTACATTCTTTTATATTTATAAACTAGAAATATAAGAGCCACATAGTATTTATGTGTTTTTTTTTAAGCTGTAGTATAAAGAGAGTACTTTAGAGTCAGCCACAAACAGTAGACCGCAACAGCACACTTATCTATCATTTGCAGTCATCACGCTACCTGCATGGCGGAAGCAGAGGAAACAAAACCATTTGTATCAATTGGAGCCACAAGCCTGTCCATCAAATGCACATCAACTAACTCTCTTGCAAGTTAGGATCCAACTTCAATGTATTAGAAAAAAAAGATGTGACAGACGGACTCTTTATTCTAATTTGATATATCTTTCAAAGAAGGGAGACAGTAGTATTTACTAAGATAGCACGAGTGAGATGCGTGATCCACTTTTATTTATACTTCGGTTAAGTTTAAGGTTTTAGAAATGTTTTCTTAAAAAAATGCATCATCTGCATAAGAAGTACATGCATAGTTATTCAGATGGACTGCAATAAGGCAGGTGAGAGCCATTTGCTTAGATAACTTGAGTACATCCACTCACTTCACATCTGAAATCCATCCGGACAGGAGGATCCTTCTGCAAGTGTATTTTTACTATCTATTTATTGTGTTGGTGGTTCTGTTTGCACACGAACCATTATTGTTTAGAATAAACCAACATATTGGTATTCATAGTAACTCTTGGCTTCTAATGCCTCAATTTACTATCATATTGGTGGGAAAAACCAGCCCTATCTTTTTCAATATTCAATTAGTTTAAAAGGAATAGTTCCTCTGCAGCCTCTTTCACTTCTTTCTTCTCCAAGACTTCCTCGAGGTAACTCTCTTCCACTACTATCTTCTTCGTGGCTTCCATGAGATATGAATAACTTGAGCGCTGCATAAAGGCTTATTCCTTCATAAAAACTACACTAATGGTAACTAAATGTGATTCGATAGTGTTAGTTCTGCAATGTAAGAAAGATAAAGGTGAACTAATGGTTACAGCAAGAAAAACACAATTAGATATTTTGCAGATTTTTTTTTTCTGGGTAGATTTTGATGCCAGTCATCTCACTACTGCACAGCTCTGCAACTGGTGAGCCGCGGCAATTGTTGTGCCATTCCTTGATGAGAGAAGTGCAATTTTAAAAGAGATAACATGAAACAAAACCATATTTTCGAGGAGAAAATTCTCTGCAGGAGTATTGCGTGGCGGTGCAGAGTTAATATCAGGGAGTGGTCGCCCCAACCTTTGGCTTTCCTCCTTTGCTGGAGTTTTCTTGGAGAGCAAACTGGGTTTGAATCCGTCCAGTTTCTTTAAATTATGGGAAATTCCTTCAGAATATCTTGGATCACATTGATGGCTTAGATTCGTGATTGCCAACTCTATTTTCCACAAACATCCCAGATTAAATTGGTTCTGTGTCATAACTTTCAGCTCCCTTGCAACTCCTAAAACTTCCCAAAAGAAGAACCTGGGTAAGTAGTTCAAATAACTGGGGGTTACAGGGTCTCATGAATGTAGAAGTCAATCAAACAGTTTTGGTCGTAATACTCAATAATAATAAAAAAACAAAACAAGGATTGCCAAGGTAATGGTGTTAATCACTGATTTAATAGGGAATGCTGACTTCGAAAAATGAAGGTAATAAAGGGTAAATATATGAAGTTTTTGAAACTGCATCATCTGGAATAAGTTAAAAACTTTATGTTGAGGCAGATGGAATGATTATAGAATATGGCGTGTAGCGAATGGAGAAAGGTTGCGGAGTAGTGCTGTATTCTACCGTATCCTGGTCATTGTTCCATTACTAGCCTGGACAAAAAGAACATTAACCATGTTGACGAAAATTTTGTGTCTGCTTCGAGAATTTAAGGCCAACTCTGAGTGCCAAGTTTTGAGGTTTTTACCACCAAACTAGAAAAATAAAATGGAATTATGTCTTACAGAATTTAATTTTATAACCAATAACATTTATAATTCAGTCTGCCCTTTGGCCAATTATTGTTTTAACGAGAGAGGGCAGGAATCAACAGCGCCAGATGAAAATAAAAACATTGCTAGAGGCAGGACTGGTCGACACCAATCCTCCGCATATGGCAGTACGACCAAAAGGAATATTAAACCGACTACAAAAGTACAGATGGTCGATTTACTTACATCAGCAATGTTGCGGAATTATTCCTAACCAATAATGCTTTCAGTTTAGCGTATTTGGTTTCATTAAAGATAATAACTTTCCCAGCAGGGCCGTCCAGGGTTGATGGCCGCCCTGTGCCCAAAACAGTACCGCCTACTAATTTAATATTATTTAATCAAGAATTTGATATGCTAAGTTAACTTTTATAATAATATGTAAATAATAGCTTCTCTTTCTGAATTTAATTACACACTAATGGTTGGTAATTATATACACTGAGAAGCGCAAAGAGGTTACTTTATTTGGGTAAGCAGAATAGTGGTGACTTGCTGAATTTTACACAATAAAATTTCACCTCTGAATAGTAGTCACATCTAAACAACGTGCGTCAATTTCCCTGCAGAAATACAATGGCGGAAGCGGAAGTTCTTTAAAGGAAAACTTGTGCAGATTTCTTGTTTTCATTTTCACCTTTCAACCACTACTTACGTGATGAAATTCCATTAGTATCTTTTAAATTTTCATTTTCACTTACAATAAACATCTGAATCTAAAAAAAAAAAAAAAAAAAAAAAACCACTATCGACTTTCACTACAATTATCGAGCTTTTCACTTAACTATCTTCCAACTCCTGTTTTTTAAAATACATTAATTATGATTAACTTGTGCACATTACGCACAGAAAATTATGCAATAAAAAAATATTCCAATGAAGTAACTGATCGACACGTAAATAAGAGACATTTTTAAAATTACAAAACAAAAAAAAAGTTATAAATATTATCATTAAAAGCTGTTTGTATTATCTAAACCTATCTAAACCATTAACAATTCCAATAAATTTTCTTTTAGTTATGTAATTACATATATGTAACATTGGTATTTAAAACTATTAACATACCATGATTCCTTGTTAAGTGGCATAAAAAGGTAAAGCGGCAGAGAGTTAAAGTATGTAGTTTTAAAGAAGAAAAAAAAATGCATAATAAAAATAGCTAATAAAATTGTGACTACTACGTTAAGGTACGTGCCTATTATCATTTACATTTTAGAGCGCCTTAATTAAAATGGGTTGATATAAAATCCTCCTTAAATTCACATAACTATAAAGTATAGTTATCTTGAACGAGGCATTATTTTTCTGCTCTTGTTTAATTGTTGAAATAACTTTTTAAATGCCCTATTATTTCATAACAATTAAGGGGGACATTATTATTTCTTTAAATTAAACACTACATAAAATTAGATTATCTCGAGTGTGCTTCTAGTTTGAATCAGTCGTAAGAAGAATTTGTCATTTCCTATAAATTTAAACGCCAGAAAAGTTATAATTGCTAGACGGCCACGACAACTGAAGACTAATTTTGAAAAAGGTAAAAAAACGATTTAAACACCCAGTCAAAAAAATCGCAACACCTATAAATTTCGATTTTTTTTTTTAGATTTGGAGCCTGGACCAACTTATGAATTAGCTCATGAGAGACATTAGGAATTATTCACTACCTTTGTTACTCATTATCTGTCAAGAAACGGAGGATTAGATGTTGATCTTGATTGATTTCACTTCCTCTTTCAGTCGTGTTTTCTACCTTTACTTCGCCCCCTAGATCCGTTTCTTTCTTTTTTAATTCAAGTGATAATGAGTCATTTAAGCCGTGATGATTCAGTAAGAGTAATAACTGTTCACGAAGAAGGAAAATCTTTGTGAAACATCGCTAATCGCCTTGGATTTTCATTTCTCTACTGTTTCAAGGGCCATTTAAAGGTACAGAGAGACAGGGAGTCACTCAAGACGACCAAATTCAGGACGTCCAAAAGTCATACATCCCATTGATGATCGTTTTATTAAAATGCTCAGGAAACGCAGTTCAACAGTTTCAAGAATTAAAAGCTTGGTTGCTAGTGTTCGGGAGATAATGATCTCAGGGTCTACTGTTAGAAGAAGACTGAGAAAGTCAAACCCTTTATCCAAAAAACCTGTGAAAGGACCACTTCTTACTGCAAAACACCGTAGACAGAGACTAAGATTTGCAAGAGAACACTAAACATGGACTGAAGAGGAAAGGAAAACTGTCCTATTCACTGAAGAGACGAGCGTGGCTCTAAACAGTCCAGATGGCCGTGGGAGAGTATGGAGAAGACTTAGAGAACGGTACAGTCAGTGCTGTGTGTCAGAGACTGTGGCATTTGGAGGGGGCTCAATCATGTACTGGGGTATCATTTCTTAGGGAGGCACGTACCGAGTTGGTACCAATTCAAGGAGGGGCCTTGAATGCTTTAAGGTATGTGGAGATGATTTTACAAGATCATGTAATGCTCTGCATGCCTTCACTGGTCCTGAATCACTGCTTATGCACGATAATGCTCAACCACATAAGGCAATATGTGTTTCTGAGTACTTCAACGCAACCGGTATCCGTAAGTTAGAGTGGCCAGCAAGAAGTCCCGAAAAATTCACAAGGTTGTAGGGCAGCTGTTGTTATCCGTGATAGGGTATACAAATTTAGCTTGCCGTCCATCAGTAGTGTCTATCTGGCAGAGATGTATGCGATTTACAAGGCATTGGTGACTGTGGGAGGCATTGTGGGGAACATAGCGATATGCTCAGACTTCACAAGCTCCCTACTTTCCCTCAGACAAATGTACTCGAAGCACCCAATTGTACAGAACATCCATGCTTCGCTGTAAAATTTGAGACAAGAGGGGACAAATATAATATTCGTCTGGATACCAGGTCACTCGGAAATCATTGGAAATGAAACTGCTGACGTGGCAGCAAAGGCGGCAGCCAATATGGAGGTTACGGTCCAGAGACATCTGCCGGTTGATGTGATCAGGGAGATCAAAATAAAAGTCCTTCAGGGTTGGCAGGATGAGTGGACCTCAGTAACTGGTAACAAACTGAGGGAAATTAAAGATACCATCGAACCCTGGGCCACTAGCTACAGAGGCAATAGAAGGGAAGAAGTGGTGTTAGCTCGATTGAGGATCGGCCACACTCGACTAACCCATGGATACTTGATGACTAGAGATGCGGCGCCGACCTGTGCTTCCTGTAATGTCCCCCTTACAGTGAAGCACATAATGCTAGACTGTTCCAGGTATAATAGTTGTAGAGCATCTAATCACATACCAGGGAGAATAGAGGATGCTCTCGGCAATGACCCGAGCACTATCGATAGAGTCATAAAGTACCTGCAAGATATTCACATATATAATAAAATTTAGAGGTACCTGAAATTACTAAATTGTAAATAATATGAAATAGTTATTAATTTTTATTTGGTAAAATTGTAATTAAATCATTGTTAGTGATAATACTGTAATAATATTAAATTACTGTGATAACTACTGTGATTATACTAAATCTGTTAATCATATTTTTAAGGGCATTGTTATGAGTTATTGTTCTTTAGTTGTTTAGTAACTTAGTCTAGTTAGTAGTAAGTTTAGTCAAAAGGAACAAGGGCAGAGGGCATAATAACCCATTGGTCCCGACCTTAACCCAATCGAGCATGTGTGGGACAATCTTAAAAGGAAGGTTCGGTCGCGGAATCCTCCTCCTACCACACTTGAAATGCTGAAGACAGCTGTATTGGATGAGTGGGACGACATCCCCCAAGGTTTTATTGAAAATCTTTGTAGAGGTAGGCCACAAAGGATGGAAGTCCTTATTAAAGCCAGTGGAGGCAATACCACTTGTTAAATTCTGTTCTTAACCTAAAAAATGTACAATTTAAAAAATAATAATAATACTTTTTTGTGTTGTTTTGAAAAAAAAAATTGTTTTAATTAAACAGGAGTTCAATTTTAATTATTTGTTTATTCAACTTGATCATTCTTGATAGGCTTTGTTTATTGTGAATTTATGAGCATATTTGTGAAATATAACACCTGCTTTTCCCGAGAAATTCTAAAATTTCTGGGTGTTGTGATTTTGTTGACTGGGAGTATAGTATACTTAAATATTTACCTTTGGGAACAGCAAACCGTGGACCGCAACCGCAACACAGTCATATTAGACTGAAACCAGTCTAAATTTTCAAATTTAATTACAGAATGGACGGCTCTCATAAAATGAGAATTTAAATTAACAATGACCAAATTGTTAGCACTGACGTTTTACATCACGGTAGAGGATTCTGTTTACTTTATTACATTTTTTTTTAAAGTTAAAAGTCATTTAACTTATATAACATCTTAATATTATTCAATAAACATAGTTAAATGTTTGAGATGAGAACAAATAACGTAATTAGATTTGCTTAATAAACAAAATTACTTTTATGTGTTACTGCTCTAATATTTTAGAAGCACCATAGTCTTATCATAGAACTGCGGAGTAATAACCAAATACGGTTTGCACAAATGCTGTAGTCCGCTGTAATGTTAGTAAGAGAACTCTGGTTTCTTCTGCGCTATTTTGGTTAATGTCTCATCTATTCACCTTAATTTTTTTAACTCCAATATTACAATTATTCATTTACAAATTGTTTCACCACAGATCTCTGAAATCATCTTTCACCAGCTTAACATGTTTTAAACACCAGAGCTCCGAAAAAATGCATGCATATCGAGACATTTCCATAACATTTAAGAATTGGCAGTGTTGGTTCATTGATCGAAGAGGCTGTTAAGTTTAACACAGATTCCAAAAGAAAAAGACTATACAGATCTACTTTGCTTGCTTCATATCCACTTCTTACTGCCTACCCTAACTAGGATCGCTAGCCATCTGACAGAAACTGCCCATAATGATACATCTTCCTCTGCGCATATTGAAGGCTTGATTATTACAAGCGGTAAGTAAATTGAACCTGATTGTTTCTTAGTTCATTGATATGCAGATTACAGTAAAATTGAGAGCAATTTGTAAAATGTATTGACAAAACCATTAATTGCAGGTTAAAGTACTTCAAAGGTTTTAGATTGTAGATTGATTCTGTATGTTTTAACAATAATCTGGCAGAATGGATGCAACCTTACGATAACTGAAGAATATTTTAAGATAAATCTCTGGTAACTTGTAGAAAGTGAAGAGTACAACCAGCGATCAGACTGTTCAGCCTTGTACAATATGACATCTGCAGCATTTATATGGCTTACTTAGAGCCTTTTAGAGGAAAATTAAAATAACTTAGTTCACTAGAATGGGTGAGATGGCGCGAATGTTGCTTTGAAAACCATTTTCGCTCAGATACTGCCTTGATGTAGATAGCTTTTAGTTAAAGTATAAATCTGTTCTCATGTCTTTGCACTGTTCACTTCGATCAATCTACTATTTTCTACTTATTTTGTTTTAATCATTGCACAGATAAGACCGAGCTCCGTGTGCCGACACAAGGCCTATTAACTTGCGCATGTAAACACTCTAATGAATGATTTATGACGATTTTTTTTTTTTTTTTTATGATGCGCCAAATGTATTGTATTCCTGGAAATTCTTTTGTAATGGTGAGAAAATGCAATTCAACGAATGTGTAATAAAATATTTATTACATTTTTCTTACAGAAGAACATTATCTTTCACTTAATTTATTCATTTTCCAAACAACTTTGTCTAGGGAAACTTTATATTTTTGTAGATTCTTTTTTCTAATAAAGTAAGAGAATTCTAATAATTTTTCTTTGTTTTTATCTAAAGTCCACATCAGTGGCCATTTTGGGAATTCGACGACTCGTAACCCGGTAATGCAACGACCCTTGCTGATCTATTCTCATATTCTGCAGCACACCTTAACTGAATCGTGCCCATTAGGTCATTCCGATCCTGTTGGCAAAAGTTGAAGAATAAACCTCACCGATCCTGTACAGATGTTTGTTCAAATAGTAGAATCTGGAATATTCAGCAATGCCCTAAATATTCTGGGTCTACTCTGAATGCCTGGGAATACTCTGGTCGCCTATAGTTTGCCCTCTGAAATTCCCTGTTTGTATTTCTCACGCAAGATCTTAAAACAAATTTCAATTAATAACCGTGCCATCTCCCCAGAACCGTCCTTTATTTTACTTTTCGTTTTTGATAAAACCAAGTTCGTGTATTGTGAGTGAATTCCCACATAACTTAAATTCAAAGGAATTTTCGTAGAAAACGAACTAGGTTTAGCAGCTTTTTAGACTTCCGATTTTGATTGAGTATGAGCCAAAAAAAAATTTAAAAAAAATACAAGAACATACAAATTAATAATGTTTTACTTCGTTTCGAAGTTGTAAACTTGAATGTTTCAATAGATAAACAAGAATAGAAAATAAAGCCTCGTGAAGAAATAATCCGACAGTTCCTTTACTCTTGTCCTAGATCAGATTCCACGAGGTGTGGATAAAAAGACTACGCCCCGCGACCCACAGAATCTATCATGGCACCCACTAATTAATTACAGCACCTACAATTCCTCGGTTAAGCGGCTCCTCGGCAAAGAAACACACCATGTAACCTCCCTCTCAGTCAGCTAGTGTAAACCGGTAATCTAAGTGAAATCGCAATCTCTTCTCCTATCTGATTAATAAACATATGCTGATGGATAAAAGACCGAAACGTCTCGAAATGCGAGCTATGATGGAGCTAAAATCATCGAGAATGTGTGAATTTGATCTAAACAGATGCAACGGTTTAGTAGTCCAATTTGGTGATTATTCAATTTCTTTCCAATATTGGACACGAATGCAATACTTGTCCGGTAACAGAAGGTAATAAAAAAATTCTCGTCACTCAATTAGATATTTCTTCCTTCTGGCCTTCTATTGTTAGATGAAAGCGATATCGTCAAAAAAAAAAAAAAAAAAAAAAGACAGAGAGAGAGAAAAAGCGTCCATCGGCATCCAGGAAAACTTCAGCCTTTTCGCCGCTTTGATCTCTAAGAAAGTACTCCTTCAACGTCATGCTGCAAAAACTGTTCTATGGGACAATCAGTCACTGGTGAAAAAGCCATCGATATTCTAGCCAATTCTCCGATACGGAAATCTTTTCTATTGGCCAATGCTGTTATCTGGGGATCAAATTTCAGTCAGGGTCAAGATGGGTGATCGCTTTCTGAATTTGACGGAGATACCTCACTACGCCTGCGCAGTGTTGCAGGGAGGATGGGTTTCTTCACATGTGCCCTACATTTATCTTCCTGTATCACTGATACAGAGCGTCAGCTGTGGAAGTAGAGGATATGTCAGTAATGGAAGGAGCTTTAAAGGGGTATGGAAACATAATAAGCTTTTAGTAAGAGCTGGGAAAGGCAATGTAAATCGGATACAGTTACCGGCGGAGGAGCAAGAGACTGAATCATGGGCTCTTGGTGTGAAAGGAGCTGAGTTCAAAGAAAACCCTTGGAGAGTATACTGCTTAGAGCAAGATCCGACTAAGACCAAACTGACAATACTCAATTTAAAAAAAAGAAATTTTGTAAAACAAATCAAAATAAAAAAACATGTTCAAGTTAGCCGCTGTTGAGGGGAAAGGAAATTCAGATTATTTTCAGGATGGAAAAGTCATAAAAGGTGTTTCTCCCATCAGTCTAAAAAAAAAGGTTATGTTACGTACGTCATTTGAATTTATTGCTTCCAATGTAATAATAAAAAAAATCCCTGATTTTCTGCCGGCTCCTTTCTACAGCCAAACATTCGGTATATAAATTTAAGAAATAACATTTTATTATCCACTTAATTTTATGGAACTTATCGTTACGAACTGTATGTAAAGCTATAATAATTTGCAGCATTTATGTAGAAAATAAGTAAAATATGTCAGAGTATTTATTTAAAGTATTTATTTATTTTAGTTAACAAAGACCACTGTGCAAATAAAGAAGAAAAAGTATAACTAAAAAAAAAAACTTTTGCTCATTCAAAAGGAATAACTTTGCGAGAGAGCAAGGAATCATTGGAGGAGCAGAGGATCATTATTTATTGTAAGCAGGCACCGCTGTCTTGCTCTATTACCCGTTTAAAAATATTTTTCAGCTTTCTTTAGATTGTAGAAAAGGATATACAAGAGCTAAACAGAAAGATATCGTTGGAAGCACAGTTAAGAATTTGTCTTCAGCTGCAGACACAGCTACAACTTGCAGAGGATATCCATCTACAAAGGTAACGAAGAAGGTTCCAAAAGATGGTAAATCATAGGCGATTTAGTTATATAAAAGGAAAGGATTAGCTCAGTAAATAGTGCTCTGGATTTCCATGCAGAGATCCCGGGCTTGAATCAGTCAGCTCTTCTTTAGAATTTTCTCTTCCTAGAAGCCACAAGAACCTCAAGTCAGGGAAGTCTGCAACGAGATTATAGTCCGGGGGCTGGCAATGCTCCGGATGCCAATGAGAAAAAAAATAAGAAAAACCATTTTAAGCTTTAGATTGAATCCGTCAGGAGAGTAGCTGGTGCATGATTAAAACAAAGGCCGTAAAAACTTTATTACTAAAACGTCAATAAACAAAATTATTAAAATTATACTTCAATTTAATAAAACACAATGTTTTAAGAGAATTTTTTTGTTTTTTGATGCAGATACTGGCAATGTGTTCTCTCGTTACAATCATCACTGTCCGTTTCCGGGCAGTGAACTGCATGAAGCTCCTAGGAAAAGAAAATCTAAGCTTCGGCAACAAGATTTGAAAACGGAATCTTCTCGTGGGAATGCAAAACCATTTAGCTAATCTTTAAAGCTTTGGTTCAACCCGTTAATATTATTTTCATTTCTAGGGAGACTAAGTTAAGATGTTGAACAATGCAGCGAGGTCTTAACTAAATATATATTACTGAAAAACCTCCGGTGATAGTACGAGAAAACTTGTAAAAAGAAACAAACATCAAGTTGGCAGTTCCAGCGATTTATAGCTACTAACCCTCTGACAGAAGCGCTAACTCTGTGTATATCCGTTCTATCTAAAAATCATTACTTATAAATACTTATCCTCTTATTTTGAGAGAACGTATTTCCTGAAAAATATCCAATTACTTAGTTTTTGACAGGACACAATTGAACAAGGGACTGGTTAACTAAGTTGTCCAACTTAGTCTCCCGGTAATGAGACCAACGAAATGCAAAATTGAAATCCTATTGTTGCTTAATCATTAATAATGAATTATCTAAAAAGAAAAAGTTTAAAAATAGAAGAAAACATGTAAAATTTTAAATCTGACCTTGCTTCTATCAGTTCCATTAAAATTTAGATGTAGAAATGAAGATAAATGCATTGTGGGTACATATTTCTTTGGTTAAAAATAGAAATAAATAACACACTCTTTCAATTTTGTAAAGTTATTTTTTCAAAAAAAAAAAACGAAGTACACGCTTCAAAGTGATTCTTACACTTTCCAAGAAAAATCTAATAAATCAAGAATGATTTAACGTAGCTCTACCTGACAGCAGATACATGAAGCGGCCAGGGTAGTTTCCAGTACATATATCCTTTTTTGGACCAAGAGCTCAACACTAGGTACTACTGTTTTGATGGAGTCTCCATTAATTAACTTAGCCTGCTTTAACCAACACGTCTGAAGGTCATTATCAGCCTTAGTACGTTCAGACACGCGGCCACATTTATTTACAAATACGAATTACACGCAACGCTCATAAATTAGCATATTTAACATTCTGTATATCCTTTGATTCCAATAATTACTTCTAACTTACGCCATTGTTATGTAAATAGATTATTTAGTTACATCAGAGAGAGCTGGAAAAGGTGCTTATTTTAGGAAGCACTGGACCTACAACTTATCAAAGATGGAAAATGTTCACAGTATTTCTAATAATATCCGTTACAGCATACACTTGTTTTTCAACAATTTCGGAGTTCCATAAAAAGTATTTTTTAATAAATTTAATGCAAATATAATTTTTCAATCATCATCCATTTTATTTTCTAAATGAATCGGCCATTCAGTTAATTTTCTAACTTTCCATTTTATATTTCAAACTTTTCTCAAGTTACCGGTGGGCGCTGAAGAGATCTAGGGGGACGTTTTTGATCAAAGGCCAATTTTGGGGGGCGTTGAGTACTAGCCGACGCTCCCCTAGGGAATGGAACGAGCCAAAGCATAAGCCGTGCGCAGGTCATGACAAGATTGCCAGCATTTGGAAGCACTTAAAGAAGGTATTACAAATAGATTTTGGGATGTCCTCAACATGATCATTCCAGCCTTCCTCAAACCTACATACAGCAGAATTATCACTGCAGGAGGAGTTGATAGAACTGACAACAAACGAAGAGTTAAAATTGAAATTAAAAAATGGATATCAAGAATTTTGGCTTCAAAGGCAAAGTCCAGTATTATATCCGGCCGTATGGGCTACAATCAGAAAGTTTTTTATTGCATTCCCATCTTCATATTTAGCCGAAACAGTCAATCTACTAACAAGCAAAAGAAACAGGTTGTCAGTAGTGGAACGCGGCGACTTAAGATTGCTGGTGACAATAATGGCACCAAATATCGAAAAATTAGTGTCATTACGCCAGACTAAGCCCTCTCGCTAATAATATTATATCTATTTTTTTAGTAATATATATTTCTTAATCAAGTTTTGAGCAATACACCAATATTGGTAATATCTTCTAATAAAATAATTTTCTAAATCTTTCTTGTTTTTCACCCAAGACCCGAGCGCTATCGAATCATTATTTGAAAAAGTAGTACGACCCAATAAACTTGGGAACCTATGGATTACAGTTGGATTATTGTGTTCAAGAAGGGGAGCTGGTAAGTTTATTTTTTTCTGTATATTTCTATATACTATAGAAATAATATTTCTGTAGTCAGAGGACCTTCAAAAACGTGTATTTCTGGTGGAAAATTAATATTGAAAACCGTTCACGAATAGATAAAATTGTAACTTTGATCTTAAATATCTCAACAAATATTAGGGATATCAAAACAGGATTAACGTCACTTGTCACAATTTTTTATGGAGTATTCATAATCTCTGTCAAAACCAGTGGTCCTTATGAAACCCCAATCGGGTTTTTGGCCGTAACTCCGCCAAAAATAAAGATACAGCATTGGGGTTGAAAAATTTGAAAACTAGACCGAAAAAAACATATAGTTTACTTCGTGGATTTTTTCGAAATTCCGCTTTCCTAAAAAGTTATTAGCGATTGGTGCGTTTTAAGTGGATCACCCTGTATAATTATTTTGCAATTTTTGTGTATGAAATAAACAAACAAATAACTTGAATTCTGATTCTTATTAAAAAATAAAATTTGTTTTGTAAATAAATGTTTTTTTTATAAGGTGGGGCGCGAAAAAATTTAAAATCTCGTACCGGGCCGCGGTAAAAAAAGTTTGGGAAACGCTGCTCCAAAGTATCGTTGATCTGGCTAGCCACCTGCGTACAAATAAAAAGAATAAAATGAGGGACTAAATTTAAAATTTTGAAAAAATTACCTGATTGGAAGTGCCAAGATATTCAATGATATTGGATATCAAACTACTTTTCACCTTTTAGGATTTTCTCAAAAATGGTTTTTCAGATTTTTTGTTAGTAACTTTGTACCCACCTTAAACCCACTTAGACTAATGGCTTTTACTACAATAATTATTTTGGAGGAGCTCAAATACTGTATTTTGACACGATTTTTTTGTTTAATTTCACCATATTTTTCTCGTAGCTGTAAAAGAATCTAAAAGAAATCGAACGTCTATTTTCTCCCAAAATAGAATTGTGTAGACAAAGTTATAAAAATAATCTCTTAGTGTAAAGAGTGAATAGTTTGGTACGCCTACATTATTTCCTAATTTATGCGCTAGTGTAAATAAGCATGACAATAGAGGGTGTTAGCTTGTCCAGCAGGAGGGCCAAGTTCGAGGCAGGAGGGCGCCTCCTTCAAACCTCCGTCCAATACTTTTATCTCTTGTTCCTTTTTCACTTTTAGAAGTTGACGTTGCCTTTTCCACTATTGGGAAAAGCCGACGGGGAGTCTGTGCAGGTGTATGTATGTATTAAGACGAAGAACACCTTCAACCACTTAACCATCTCCTGCGCTGCTACTTCTCAACTCCTCCAACTACCACGGGCTCACCTTCACTAATAAAACACTCACATAGGGCACAGCATCCAGAAGAATACCACTCCGTTTTTTTTTTCAACCCTACGTGTGACGTATGTTAATCGTTGTCGACTGATACATAGCCGTGAAATTATCTCTGTGTACGGTAAGGCTGAGGGATGCATTTGTGATTGGTTCTAACAGACTCTTCTGATTTCTTCTTTCTACTTTTTAAATCTTCTGTTCATTTTTTGTTTTAATTTTTTTAATAGAACTTCCATCTTGTTATTTAGATATTACATGGACAAAGAGTCAAGGGTAACTCGTAAATTTACTGATTTTTTTGAACCTATAAAATACTTAAACTGTAATTTACCGTATAATTTTAAATATTTATGTTCATAATATTTTAATGTAAGGAATGGATAGATATGCCTCAAATTTAAATATATAATCGAGAGAACAGGAACGAAAATGAAGCAAGACAAGTAAAAAATTTTGGAATTGCAGCTCTCATTGGACAATACCAACATTAAAAAAATTAAATTTAAATATCTAGAACGTGTACATTAATGATAGCACAGTCTGTTGTCGTGTGAACAATCATGATAAGTTCGCAGAGAAATATAAATTACATTTTTCAATTTCTAGACAGAAATACGGGAAATTTTATTTCCAAACGAAACTCTTTTAAGGAATGACTTGTAATTTTCCCTTTGTGTATCCTTAAAGAGAGATAGACGAGTAGATCCTGCAGTAATTGTTTTTTGAGACTGAGGAAAGAGATAGTTTCTATTAAAGAATCTGTTAGATTTTCGTTTTCAATTAAAAGCCAAATTCTTGTTATCACACAAAAATATTAAATTCAGAAGTTATAATTTCCATACCTTACAGTACCAAAAATCCAAAATAAAGGTGGCCGAAAGGTGTCCCTGAAGTGCACAACTGCGCTTTGCAGGAAGGTGAGCTAAGTGCAAGCTTGCGGTATATATCTTGAATTTTTAAGCTTCGTTTATGCAACATATTAATTTAAATTTATTTCCTATCAAAGCTGCATTTATGTGGTGCAAAATAGAAAGCTATAAAAGATTAATGCTTTTTCTTTTAGAAAATATTTTGGCTAGATTCAGCTTGAAGGGTGTCTACGCGCTGATTGTAGAACAAATTCATTCATAAACTTAACTTAAAGTAGACACGGATGTACTCGTACAGAAGGTGGTGAACGTAGTTACAAATTATTGGCTGAAAATTCTGATTGGACAATAGTATAGGTATAATAATACCGGCAGGTAGTAAGTGCCCTAGCAACACCCTCTCTTCGACAGGTTTCTTACAACTCTAGAAATAATTTTACCAGAAAAATGGAGCAAATAAAAATACAGGTTTAAACCGATGAACAAAGTTGCAGTCGTTTTTGAAAGAGGGAGAAATAAATAATAAAATTATGTTCCTTAAAATCGCACTTCCAGTTTCTAATTTAACTACAATTTTTAAAAATAAAATAAAAATCATTAAATTGTTTTTCCTCATATTCATGGCAACTCAGAGCAAGGAAAGTTAGTTTATAAACAATTGACACAGTAAAGTTCTACCAGTGATGGCAACTGAAATATTCAAGCATTTATTCAAAACCTAGAATCAGGGTGGTTTAATAGCAAGATTTAACGAACATATTAATGTGGAGGAAAAAATCTGATAATTAGCTTCCAGTAAAGACATGTTGTTTCCCGGACAACTCTCCTAGGAAGAGCACATCAATAGAAACGGTAACATTCAATCTCACGCTTAGCTTAACAATCTTGCTAGAAAAGGATTTAAGCTTGACTGCTGATGGGTTCTTAGCACTTCCCAAGCCCAAGGCGTCATGGAATACCGAAAATGAGGCAATCGAACTCTGTTCTTCTTAACGCAGCGGTTTTCCTCTTGGAGTAACTAAGCTGTCCTAGATAATATTATAAGCTAGGTAGGACATTTGTTCTCCTATGTGTGCCTTCGTAAATACAGCGCGGTGTTGTTGGATGTACACTCTCTTGAGTGAAAGGAGTGTTAAGGCTTTAGGGAGTAGTGATCATACTTCCCACTTCCTGGGAATTCTGCAGAGAACTTGTATGATTAACAATTGTTATGGTGAAATATGTGTTAGAAGAATGGGAAATATTTGGAGAATTGAACACCCTGTGGTGGGGGAGGAAGAATACACCCACAGTATCTCTTCAAAACTGTAAGAGGCGACTAAAAGAGAGACCCTGAGTAACTGTCCGTGGACTCAGGATTATTCCCGTTCCCCGTCTTTTCCAATCTCTCGTTAACCTGCTTTTATCCTACTTTGTCCTATACTTTTCCAGGGTAGACAAGACTTGAAGACAACCCGTCTAGCGGAAGAAGACTATAAATCAAACATCCTGGTCCTTCAAGTTGAAGGTTGTTACGACGGGCCAGCTCACCGTCCAGAACAAAAAAACCGACAATGCTAAAAGATATATAAGTAGGGAAAATGTACGGATTAATCGGCATCGACCAGGCAAACGGAGTATAACTATTTCATTAGGATCCTGGAATGTGCAGGATACATCAAACAATGTGGATCTGTTACCAAGTGAATTGACGAAATATGGAATTCTAGTAACCGTTTCTATCAGAGTCTAAAAGAAAAGTAATCGGAGCGTATGTTTAGGAAAATATACATATTTCTTGAGTGTATGGACAAAACAGCTAGAGCAAAAGAAGGAGTGTCTATCTTGATAAGTAAAGAACTTAGAAGAAAGATACCGAGTTGGAACATTATTAGCGAACAGATAATTTTCCTGAAAATGAAGCTTATGGGAAGGGAAGTGACCATAGTTGGTTCGTATGGGCCAATTGATGATACCCTGCAGAGAGAGAAGGATACATCCTGGGACAGCATAAGAGAACTCCTGGAAGAGATACCGGAAAGAAAAGAAATATTGTAGATGAAAGGATTGCACTCCAGAGTTGATGTAGTTCCGTACATCTACGTCGTTAGTTTTTCTTCTACGTAAAAAAGATTAGCTACAGTTCTATCCAAAGTAAAATCATTATTAGAACAAACTTTACCAAATAATCGTTCAAAACTCTCCAATGACGGAAAAACATCAAAGATTATGTCCATTAATAACAACTTTTTACCCAAACAAATTATATATATAACATTTTATAAAAGAAATAACTATTTGAATACATTATCAGTAATAAAATCATAAATGTAACTAGAAAAAAGGTAAAAATAGATTACCTATTGAAGTTTATAGATTGTGAGGCAGGTACAGGTGAATAGAGGCAGGGAGGAAAAGCAGGTGTGATGGTTATAATTATCATCACAAGTCTCTCACAAACAAGCCTGCTTATCTCGCAAACCAGTTCACCTTAATATTTATTTAATCGATTTTAACCTGACTGCCATCTTCTTTATAATAATAACTTCTAAAACAAAATCTACTTAAACAATCTGTATAGTAAAAGAACTAGACCGCCAGTAAATAACAAATTTAAAGTGATCAACACCTACTGTATTCTATATTTATAATAACAAATATTCACCTAATGGGCAGTCTCATTTTATAAAACTGAACCCATACATAATCTTCAGTTTAATCGGTTCTAGTTTGGAGAATGTTGATTCTTGTTTTTTTTCTTTGAAAGACTACTAGAACTAGTCTGTGTGAGACTTCCAACAGTCTCTATTTCAGCATTCAGTTCGCTTGGGTATCTGGCACTCCGTCTGTTTGCCTCCTGCTGCTCTCTGTTTCCAAATGTGAACAGTGGTATTCAAGATATATCCATGAACTTCTGAAACCCTCTTAATCTTTTGATACTAAAGAGAGGGCCGCTTATAAGTTCTTTTTTACACACCATTCTACGCCAACAATGTTCATGTCGGCGGTGTTTTGTCACTAGTTGTTGGACGTTTTTCGAAAGGGTTAAATTCAAAAGTTTTCCTCGTCGAAAATGCTTTATTCTTTGTATTTAGAACAAGTATAACTTTCATAATTCTCAGTGCCCTAAAACTTTTTTAATTAAGTATGATGGACGATTAACATTTTTCCTTTATTCTTAAATATGAAATGTGGAGAGAATATGTTGATGGGAACCATTTAAAAAAAAAAAAGAACCATCCAAAGAACCAAAAAGAACCAAAAAAGAACAACATTTATTAAAGAAATCTTAAATGCTAATCAACAAAATAATTTCCTTCATTTTCTAACACTTTTTGCCAGCGAAAAGGCAATCGTTCGATTCCCTTTTTAAAAAAGTCCTTCGATTTTTCATTGAAGAACTTTTCCAAGTGCGTATTCACTTTTCCAACATTGGTAAATTTTTAACGGCGCTCGATCAGATCAACGGCATACCATCAGCGCGTCTCTTTTGTCTCGGTATGAAACTGATCCATTTTTGCGACGAATTGTAACTGGAGATGAGAAGTGGGTGCTATACACCAATCCTGCACGAAAAAGACAATGGCTTTCTCCCGGAAAAGCACCTGATCCGACACCTCGACCGTCACTAACGATAAAGAAGGTCCTTGTGTGTGTGTGGTGGGATTTTTCTGGAATCATACACTATGAATTGCTTGAACCTGGTCAGACCGTTACAGCGACAGTGTATTGTGACCAACTCGAGCGAGTGAAACAAGAGCTCATAAAAAAAACGATCTGTTTTGGTCAATAACAAAAAAAGGATCCTTCAACACGACAGTGCGAGGCCTCACGCAGCAAAAATAAGACAGGAAAAAATAAGGGAGCTTGGGTGAGAACTTATACCCAATCCACCCTATTCACCAGATCTCGCGCCGTCGGATTATCACCTTTTCAGATCGTTAGAGCATACAGTAAGAGGTAAAAAATTTACCAATGTTGGAAAAGTGAAAACGCACTTGGAAAAGTTCTCCAATGAAAAATCGAAGGACTTTTTTAGAAAGGGAATCGAACGACTGCCTTTTCGCTGGCAAAAAGTGTTAGAAAATGAAGGAAATTATTTTGTTGATTAGCATTTAAGATTTCTTTAATAAATAAATGTTTTTCGAAAAAATAATTTGATTACTTTTCGGTCCCCCTATAATTGACACCACTGATTGTTCATCAAAAAGGTATGATTCGCAGATTTGGTGCAGCTACTTTTTATTTCTAAAAAAAAGGGTTAAAAGTAAAGTATGTACTCCGACCCCCTGTCCACGATCCTTGTCCAATCCTTGTCTAAAAAAAATAGACGATTATTTTAATTTAAATTTGAATATTTAGTGAATTAATATGAGTTGCCAAAGTGCGTTTCTATAGCACGGAAGTATCAATGTCTAAATTTTTATTGTAGATTTAAACTTATTTAATTTTGATCATTATTATTTATTTTTCACTTAATTTATTTTAAAGAGAAAGATAACAGGCGCTTTACAAACAGGAACTCAAGTGTCCTGTGCTTTGGAACCAGAAGAGGGTGCTGCTTGTGGATTTTTTTGTCTCGTGGTGACACATTAAATTCTGCAACAAAATGTGAGACTTTAAAAAAACTAATTTATGTTTAAATAATGAGATATATTAATAAAAATAAGACATTATTTCTGTTAATAAAAAGATTTATGAAAGAGAAAACACGGTTAGAAAGATAGTTAAGAAAGAGTGACTTAAACAGGAGTAGATTAAATTCTCTTACCTACATGGATTAAGCCGTAACAAGTGGCATTGTTAAATGCCACAAGAGTTAATTACGCTACCTATTATCTATTTAAATTGGCTGATGGGAGGCGAAGATTGTGAGGGAATAGAAAGAGAGCGAGCCGGGAGTTGTAAGAGCAAAGTTTGCAAGTATCTCATTTATTGAGACTACTGCACACTTCGTCACTGAACCAGTTACTAGTACGCACTGAATATATGCATAAGAACACATACATGTACTTAAAACATTACTGCACTAAATAGCATATTCTGTAATGTAACTGAAGTAAGAATATTTGCACAGTTTGCATGTATTTATACCATCTCTTTCTCTTGTTTACAAAGGAAGTACAATCAATCCTAATTAGCATGCTTATAAAGTATGCAGAGCATAGACACAGACAAACACAATGCTGACGCTCCGTATCTTAATCACTTTTAGACAAATAGAAAGCCTCTCTAAGGGATCTCTGCCAAGTGCTCGCCTTTGACTAGGAAAACTCGAATTTCATTTTCATGTGGGACCAATTGATTCAACTGTTTAGACAGCTAAGCAATTTTGGGCGTAAAGCTAAATGAATGGACTCGAAATAGTAGATTGCAGTTCAATTATACAAATATAAGAGGTATGGCTATTAAATAACGAGACTATTGCTATAAAACATTTTATTTTAAATTTATACATATTTAGTTATTACCACCTTCAATATATACCCCTCCCCTATCCCTACAACGCTCCATACGAATTTACCATAGTTCGAAACAGTGCTGGAAGTCTTTTTCTTGGAGCTCCAGCAAGACGCGTGCCGCTTTTTCTTTCCCAGCTTCAACGGGATAAAATCATGTTCCTTTTAATGCAGATTTGACTTTGGAGAACAGATAAAAGTCACACGGGGCCAGGTCAGGCGAATAAGGCGTATGGCCTAAAACTGGGATGTTGTACTTGGCTAGAAACGTCTTGACAGACAATGCAGTGTGAGCCGGCGCGTTGTCATTATGGAGAACTCATGGCTTATTCTTTCACAAATCGGGTCGTTTTTTCCTTACTCTTTCATGGAGTTGAGCAAGCACCTCACGGTAGTAATGTTGATTAATTATAATCGATATTCCTGTAAACGATCATAAAATCAACCAAAGCACAGGTTCACTTCTCCCAGTTAAAGTAATTGTATTTCAGTCTATGCTTTCATTACTTATTAAAATTTTAGATATGCCTCACTTTCGTTTGCTCAGAACCTCTTATAACGCTCTCTTTAATTTAGGTAATTCTTTTTCTAGTAAGGATAACAACTGGGTCTCCAATTTGAAAAATATATTTATCTCTGTGGGTTCGTTGGATCTTTTTCACTGTCAAAGTGCTGCTGTACTGAGGAAAGAATTTCACAATCTCATTAACAAATTTAAAAATAAATGTGTCAGTGAGGATATTGATTGCATACTCAGCTCCAGATACAACTGTTTATATAGATCCTTAGCTACACTCGGATTACCAGAGCCATATCTGGATTGGAAAGTAAATATTAAAAAAGTGAGAGTGGTAGTGCAATTAAGGCTGTGCAATTTATCCAAGGCAAGATTCTATATTAATGACACCTATTATGAATTTGACGAAAACAATCTTTGTCTCATCTGTAACTCTTTTTCTCCAGATTCAGTTCTTCATTTCCTCTTTGAATGTACCTCACTATTACCCATCAGAAGTCATTTTCTCAACTCATACTATTCTTTAAATGCATCTAAAAATGATAACCTTCTCAAATTGTTAAATATAAATAGTGTACACCAAATTAATGACATTTACAGTTTTATGTACCAAGCTCTGAAGCTCAGAAGTTCTTTGCTCTTAGAGTGATAACTGTTGAGTAATTTATGCCCAAATAACTAAGATATTTTTCACTTATGTACATATGTCAATGATTATGTTTTAGTTTTTCCACTTTTTTACCTCACAAGGAATAGTTTTCTTTATTTTATTACTATATTATTCAAATGTTATTTGATTTATCTATTTTACTTTATTTTATTTTATTATTGTATTTTGTATTTTTCATTTATTTACTTTTATTTTTTACTATTTGTATATTACTGTTACAACTCCCTGCTAAAGGTATTTACCTATAAGCTTGGAAATAAATAAATAAAAAAAATAAATAAATAAATAATAATCGATATTTTCATCCGTTTTGGACGTGGAAGGGCGACCTGGGCGGTCATCATCTCCGACGTCTTCTCGGCCATCTTGGAAACGCTTGAACCACTCAAAAACTCGCGCACGTGATTAACTTTCACCGCCATAAACCTCTTTTAATAAAAGATAAGTTTCAGTAGTAGATAAGTTTCGTACACTGTGGTTGTAACCAAATCTCTTTCATTTGAAACTCCTCACTATTTCAAAAATGGTTCCCACCTCTAATTGGAAAAGATTAAAGGGAAATTTTAAAAGGACACTTTAACGCAAAACAATTAAAATCCAATTCAATTATCAGTATCTACAATTAATACACAAAATAATCTTTGTTACACAAAAATGAACAAAAAATATAACTGTAGGCAAGGGCTTATTAGATGGTAGTGCGATGGACTGATAATTCCGAGATCTTAAGTTCAAAGCCAGGCGCGCTATCCTTCATCCTGCAACGAACTAAGATCTCTGAGGATGCCATAACCTTAGATGTTACCATGTCTTTAAGAGAAAATATTAAAACATGGCCTATTCCCTAAAAGTCTGCATAATATTATTGTAAAGTAGCATGCTTAACACATGTGAATGTTAAAAATGAGTGATCTAATGTGCTATATTCTTTGTTTTAGGAAGGATTTGTTGCACTGCAAAAGCAAGAAAAATGTAGATCTACTGATATCCTGTTGGTACCAGCCAAATTATGGCTCACGCTTAATTGATATATCTCAGAAGTCTTAGAACCTGGGAAGGTCTATCCTTAACCAACTCACGTTATAGCTAGGCATTCAAATGTTCCTTGAAAAACAAAAAAAAATATCTAGCTTAAATACTAAGTGGAAGGAAATCTTTGATGGATCTTTCAGCAGATTTAACTTAGTGATTTATGTTAGCCCAGTTTTAGGATAGAACGGCTGATTCAGAGCTCCTGCAGTCTACATATGACGTCAGCTACATAAACTTTAAATGGCTACGAGAATACCTGGAATGTATTTAATCATGAATAAGACAGACCAATTCTAAACCGAAGAACTAACAAATTTTACGAAAAAATCTGTCAAACATTAAATTTAATTGCAATAGAACTACTCCCACCGAAAAAAATCATACAATTTAAATAAGAATATGGAGTACCTGCTTCGGCGGTAAGAATATGGATCAAGTAAAACGTCACAGCGTTGAAACAAAAATTAAAGTTTTAATAAATTAATAAAATATTTTAGTTTTGTAAATTAATAAATTTGGGAAGAACATCATTAGTAACAATTTAACCAGCATTCAATGATAATATCGAAATAATCTTAGCTTGAAGTTGAAGAAATTATAAAAAGGAAAAACGCGACATGCCAAAAATTTATTAGTCTCCGATGTCTGACATGAAAGTATTTACTAATTTAATTTTTTAGACATCGTGTTTGGTTTTTTCAGAGGTTTGAGCGTGCCAATCTTTAGGACCCTCCAGAACAAAACTGGAAGAAGAAGAACAATACTTCACCACCATAAAACAAGCAAATATAAACTTTAAATTACATGTGGACAAATTTAAAACACTTCTGTTGGTTTTACAATGTGCACATATTTATACTGTCACATACACGGCAGCATTCTGAGAATACATTCACATATAGGCAAGGTACTTTGGCAATGATCTTGCTTCTTCACTCTTGTATACAACATCGGCGTCATCCCTTAAAAAGTGTTATCTCAAATCTCCAGTTTTCTGTCGAGGACATTTCAGAACTGAAAGAAAAAGTAGCGAAGGAGAGAATAAAGAAAAAGTGAGATACGCTAAGGTAGCTAGAAAGAGAGAGGCGATCAAACAAAACAAAGTAAAAAAGTAAATAAGCTAGCTTGGAGGAACGTGAAGGAGAATTGTAGGTAGAGTGAGAAAGATGCGAGTGAAAAAGAGAGGGTGCTGGTCGGCGGCGATGAACACGAAGGAGACTTGAAGCAAGAACTGCGCGGGGGAATTTGATTTGGAAGGCGACACGGTTTTGGCATGTAATGGCCGCGGACTGTAAAGAAGTAGTGCTCACAAAAAGTGCTCTGACGGGTGTCTAGCGCACAACACTGTGGGATTCCATACTAGCATATCCTTTGTCACTCGTTTGCTCCTTCAACCGCTCCTCCAGATTTATACTTTTAATAAGTTAACTAACAAGTAGAATGTTATCACAGCAAACACTATTCATATTTGACAAATATTTTAAAATGTCCTCAAATTCGGTCAAAATAAAAATTCACCAAAAAGTGTAAAAATAATTATGCGAAATATTATCACTTCACTGAGAAGAGGAATTTTGTTCTACTGGTTATCCTACGACAAAAATAAGTCAATACTTATTCATTCGTTCGTCTGAATGCGCCCCAGGAGCCCCCAAAAAAGTATTTTTAGGAATAAAAATTGTTTCCGGGAAACAACTGTAACACCTACAAACCTAAACTAATCTTAATGAAATTTTTAGGAGTGTTTTATGAAAAAATATGAGACAAGGATATAGAGTTTTTCCGAAACTAGTGTTCTGGAAGGCAAGAATAAAATGTCAAAAATTAGACTCCCGTCAAGATAGTTTTTAGACCAAATTAAACAGCTTTCCGCCCGAAAGTGACACGTTTTGGAGAGCCTCAAAAATATATTATCCAATTTTTGATGTAAGAATTCGCCAAAACTTTCTTAGATGTGATCAGAGGTTTCTTACTTCGTAAAAGCCATTTTTGCTCCTAAAAATATTTTTCCCTGCATCGCTGAAGCTCATTCAGGCGAATGACCAAATATATATAGGCTTATATCCTACCTAGAATAAACCGTAAATATTTAACCATAATTTTAGAAGAAGACCACTCTTTCTCCTTGTCAGTAAGTAGAACTTTTCTCAAACTTGTGCAATATCAGTCAGTACTCCTTCTTACGGCTCGGCCTGAACCAGTTGTCAGCGGAGCAAACTCTAACGTTATAGCCCTCTGTTAGAATCTAAACTACTTTCTTGAGAAAAACCATTGATGCCGTGAATTTTTATCAAAAAGTGGTTTTATTTACGAGAAAAGTGCAAAATAATATTTGAAAACAAGACAAAAAATGCTATTTTAACATCTCGATTTTAGGCTAAAATCTCTGCATTACATCTTTAAATAAGAGCGGAACGAAATGAGAAATGTCACTCTGCCTATTTCCTTATTGTCTGTTTAATCCAGATCAAAATATAAATTCATTTTTTTTTCTTTTGTTTATTTATTTTGCAACTATAATAGATATAACAAGCAATTCTGACAACCTTTAAGCCCTTTATTAGAAATAAAGACGTTGCGATGAAGGCTAAATTTAAGGTTTTTAATTCGGTGATGAGGGCGATTATGTGTTACGCGGCCCAAGTATGGGGACCAGCGGTACCAAATTGTCAAAAAAATTGGCACGTTTTTTCTCAAAAGATTGTTCATGCTGCCTAGAAACATGCCCCATTACATTGTATATTCCGAAACAAATGCACTACCCCTCTTCAACTACACCATGAGACTCCATTACAACTACATAAAGAAAGTTATGGCAATGCCGCAGCACCGTTTCCCAAGATTAATAGCTCAAAAAATAATTAATAAGAAAATATATTGGTATAAGGATTGCCAAGAGTTATGTAATCAATACGGATTGCCAATGTTTAATTATAATATAAATAGTAATAATCTAGATTCATTTGAAAACTTTTTAGAACGAGTAAATCTAGAATTTAAACAAAACTTAATGTGCAACGCTAATCAGTCGAGATTTCATACTCTGTATAGACTTTTAGATACCAATTTACTTGAAAATCATTATATTAATGATGTAAACAGTGTTCGGGTGATGTCAACAATCTTTAAGTTGCGGGGCGAGGCGCAGTACTTAAATTATAACATCACTAGAGAAGAGAGAGCACATAAATGCGCATTGTGTAATCTAAATGCTACAGAAAATTTGGTACACTTTTTAGGACTTTGTCCAATTTTGCAGGAATTCAGAATGAGGTGGTTAGGTAATAAATTCATAAGTGTTGATGAAGTCATAAAATATCTGAATGGTGATTATGGTTGGGAAAATTTATATAAGTACACCGAGTATGCCTGGAAATATAGAAGTTTTCTTATAAATGAGTTTAATTTTTAGTTTAATGAAAGTATTATAATTTAATTTTTTTTCTTTTAAAATAACAACTCAGTTTTAATTTTTATTTTAATATATTTTCGTTTTTATTAGTTTTGTATATTGAGTAGCGGCAAGTATGGAAGTCCAGGGTTTAGAAGTTCAATTCTAGTTTATTATATTTATATTCTGTAAATTTATTTGAAGAAAAGAGAAAGATAAAGAAGTAAACATCTTTAGTTATAAACTTTTATTTTTGCACTAGACAACTTGGTCAACTTGGCGGACGGACTCTGGAGTCCATGCCTAAAGTGTTTGTAAATTTGTTTGTATTGTAAATATGTTATTTTTGTTCAATAAAACACTATTATTATTATTATTATTAGATATAACAAGCAAAAGAAATGAGGGTAAGGAAATGGCGCAAATACATGCGCACGCACATACATGCATAAGTTCATTTAATGAAATAAATTTGAGGAATAAGAAGATCTGCAAAATTCTAATTCACAAAAAACTACTACTGCTTTCTTTGTAGTAATTAATATTTATTCTGAAAAATCGATTCAATATAGAAACACTTGCGATAAAGTTAATCAAAATGGCTTCTAAAATAAATTATTTATTATTTAATGGGGGGAAAAAAATTGTCGTTTAGTGGTGTTATTCTTTATTATTCGGGAAATTTATTATAAATATAAACAGCTATCACTGAACCAAGTGCTTTAACACTTAAAATTAAGATATTTCAAAAAATGAAGTTAATCGATTTGTGCAATAAACAGCTCAATTATCAGTTAATTATCACAATCTTTGTTATTGTACACAAATTTACTTACTAAAAACTCTGTACGGAAAATAATGCAGCCTAGATAAGTGAAACTGTATTTTCCGATACAATGCATTATTTTCGTGGAACGCATAATTTATCTGCTTCTATTATTGCCTCTACATTACATGGTCTGCTTAGAAAGATGGACTGAATAAAATAAAAGAAGAAAGCGATAAATATATAGTGTGCAGCAAGAAGTATGTTATTAGATATCTTGACGATGTTCATGGAAAGAGAAATTAAAAGCATAAAACTTAAAACTAAAAAAAGACTGAAAAGAGAGGTTCAATTATCGCTGTTATTAAATATTAATAATTGTTAACTCGTTTTGAATAGGAGAATGTCCATAATTATGAGCGACAATATAATTAGCTACAAACTAGACTTCAAACATGGTGAGCTGGGCTAGGAGTCTACCTGCTGGAGACGGAAGTTTACCTTTCTCCCACTATTTTAATATCTCCTCTATCCACCAGCCGCAATAAGTTCCAGCAGTAATGAGTGAGTAATTAAGATGGAAATAATTCTTTGACACTAAAACGGAGAGGGGAGAAGTGAGGAAAAGAAATAAAACGAAAGTTTAGGGAGGAATGGTGAAGATAAGTTGGTTTACTTGTACTATTCTTTAAAAATAAGTTTATCTCCTCTTAGAACAAGTTGGGTCTAGGAGAGAAAGGAATAGATAGAGCGAGATAGATAGCAGCAAACTAACTAGTAATTTTCGTTACTAGTGGGTGGACTGAAGTTACACGCGATCTGGCTCTCTAAGGTTTACTCTAGGACAAGATATGCCTGGAGAGGAGGAGACTAAATGATAAAGAAGACTGGAGAACTGTCATCGGTGTGCAACGACAAAAACTGCTCATTACTGCAGCAGCCTCTTAGAAGATCGGAGACCTTGGAATAGTGATACTTAATTCTACTACACTCACAGTAGACAAGGTCAAAGGCATCTCCAAGATTGCCGACTGCACACTGCCTAGTGATGCTGAGATTTTCTTTGTTACCACAGCTAACTTTTCGGCAAAGCAACTTCTTCAAAGTAAACCCAGCGGTAATAATATAAATTTCTTACTTTTACGTTAAGGATTATTTAGATTAACGAAAACATAGTAGAAATCGAAGAAGAGTTAAAACCAAAAACAAACAGCAATTATTACAAGAACATAACATGTTATCATGTTATCTAACAATAAAATTTAACTAAACATTAAATGCCCTTAAGTAACTACTTAGTACCCAGCTCTCTCTTAGACTACCCGGAATTATGATTTTTGAGAAGATCAATCGCAGTTGGGATGAAATAGTTCGTAATCAATCGTGTGCCTTTTAATTTTCAAATAACTAGGAGTCAGCCTGGGTAATTCTGTACTTTGTCAAGTAACACACTTCAGGTTTAAAATTAAATTAATTGCGATGGTTTTAATTACTGTTCATTATTTTTGGTGACTGAATCATAGTTTCAATAGGATGAAAAATTAATGCCAGTTTCAGTCATTATAAACTTTATTATGCCGATCTTTCGACCCTGGGTCTAGGTAATCTTCATGGCTAATTTTTACAATATACTGTTTTACAGGCGCCGCGGTAGCCGAGCGGTTAGAAGCGAGACTGGTAAAGCTAATATGTGTTATGGTACTGGGTTCGATTCCCGGTCTTAGGGCCTTGGATTTTATTTAATGGTTAATAAAAGAAATTTACAGTAAAGTTTGTTTGCTAGTCGCCTCGTCCACGACAACTAATTTTGGTAGTTGGACGTAAAGTCCGCCTGAAAAAATAGGCGATTACTTTACTTCATATTGTTTTGCATCATTAGAGGGTTGGTGTATCTTCTGTCTTGTCCGTTCACGGACTGAGTCCATCTTTATTTATAAATGTAAGTTGAAAAATTATATCTACGATTTTAATAATTCTTCTCATTCTTATAATTAATAATGGTAGGTTTTTTCTCTGATTAATTTTATTTTACTTTATTAATATTGTCAGGTTTCATATAATTTTTAATATGTAAGATAATTTTGGAAACACCATCGACCTCCGGCGGACGGATTTTCCGTGCCGTAACTACAATCTTCTTTTCTTAGGTCGCTATGGTAAAATAATTATATTATTATTAAGTACCCCTAACTAATCGTTACGGTCTAGACGTCAATTACTTGTTTGGAGAATGTCACTCTCTTGGAACCAACTTGAACATTTTTTCGAAAAAAACTATCAAACGGAAAGTGTTCTATTTAATTTAATAAGATAAGATTCTAATAGGGCGGCCCTTAAGGCCTACGCCACCGCGGCCCCTTTGGATCTATTGTGGCTCCCCTTCTCTAGAGCTCCCCCTCCATACCCGTCCGTTTAATCAGACTCTTAATTCTGGAGAGCGACTCTTGGGTAAAGCTTACAAGCCCTTGGTTTTTCCTCCCCGAGAAGTAACATCCTTAGCCAGACAAGCCCCTCACACTGACACAACACGTGCAGTGCCGTTTCCTCCTCTTGCTGACAGAACCTACAAAGGCTATAATCTGCCAGGCCTATGCGATGCATGTGTTTTCTGAGCCTGCAGTGGCCGGTTAATATGCCTATAATTATACTAATAGCCCCACTTAATTTATTATAGGAATCTACAATAAATTAAATTCCAAGTTTAATGGAAATCAATGTAGGACTTGGGTTAAATTTCAAAAAGGCAGAATCTATCCTGTAAAAGTGGGAGTCTTTTTCACGTACCTTCGATGCGCCTTATTAGTATTTAGGTGTGAAGTATGAGCAAATTATGTTGAAATGGTGCTATTTACAGATGTACGTGGTAAATGCAGTTTTCGCATTAAGTGGAACTTAAAACTGATGAATGTGATTAGAAAGAAAAAATAAAATAAATTGGAATGAAAAACTTAAATGGCCTAAAGCTTAACTTAATGGGAACAAATTTACAACAAAGAAAGAGAATCAAATAGAGAGAATGGTGGGGGTATTTTTGTAAATCCATTACCCAATGATGTATCTTGAATTTTAATTTTAAGGTTTTTCCTAAAACCACTACTTTACCAACTTATCGCTCATGAAGTTGCTTATCTTCTACAGCTTTTAAACACATCTTTTATAATTCTTCAACAGGATTGGCAGATATCTTGAAACCACGTACCTTTCGACATCTAATAAACTGGCGTTCGTTACAAACAGTGTTCAACTAACAAAAAAATGAGACATTCCTGGGTGCATATTAGTTCCGAACTGCATATTCTTATTAGTTTTAACGCATTATCTTGCATTCAACTTCTCATTTCTGGAGATCGAAACAAGATTTCTTACAAGAGGCGAATTTGTAAACATTTCGCAACTAAATGTTCATATTTTCGTTCCAATAAAGGACATCAGTTTAAAATAAAAAATGAATCTAACCATTTCTCAATCGAATCACACAAAACGCAATATAAAAGAGAAAACTTAATGCAGATATACAGATTAATAAGCTCCGGAGCTAACAGGAACATTAAGTTTATTCTAACAATAAGAAGAAACTTATTAATGGTGAAAAATGTCTTAATTAGGGCTCTTTTATAATAAATAAAGGATCTGGAAGAATACGTTCCGCCATTAAAAATAATAATGGAAAAAGAAGAATAGACAGTTAAGATAAAAAGGTTGATGTTCTTCAGGTAAGAGAGAGCAATATTCAACTGGTTGAAGTGAGCAACACATAGGATAGGCTGAGGAGTAATCCATCAAGGGTCAGCTATCATCGCGTCATAACGACGGTCAGGACTGAGTTTTTTTTAAAAAAAGTAAGAGAATAAACAAAGGCGATGTTAGATGAAGTGAAGGGAATATATCCGTGAACTGATGAATGAGGGACCATTTGCATTTGAAAGTACAGGCGGTGCAATGTTACCACATTGTATAATGAAGAAGAAGGAAGTTGAGGTGATTGGTTGAGGTTGGAGCCGCCGACACTGACTCTACTTCCAGGCAACAAGTAGAACTATTAGCCAGTTCAAACTGGGTACCGTGGTGATGCAAAACCGTCTAGCCCGGCTTAATGAGCGATTAGTGACGGTGCGTGCCACCGGCTACTCTTCCCCCACTCACAAACAGTTCTTGTACTCATATCTCTAAGCAACAAATTGACTTGTTAGGTCTTCTTCAATAAATAAATTATTCAACAAAATCAAGGCAGCTGACTAAAATAGCGAATAATTAATTTGACTATGGTCAGAAAATGTAAAATTCTTCTTATCGCCTACAACGTGGCTAAAATTTCACACATGCAACATAATAAAGACATAATCGACAAAGAATAATCTCTTCATTTATATAACAAACCTTCAGCGGCCACTTTTAGCAGAGTCGTCCAACTGAGTTGAATTTATTGAATGTGATAAATACGAAAAGAGATATTACAGTTTGAATTATGAACGAATTTAAGAACTTCCAAAATTTATACTTCCACATCTCAATACCTGTGATACGATAACTAGAACATTAACACTTATACTATTTATAGATGTTACTTTTCTCTACAATATAATAAGGGACATATTGAAATCTGACAAATAAGGAGAGAGATATTGAGGTTTAAATTTGAAATCCTAAAAAATTTGAAACTTATAATTTCATGTCACAATATCAATTGAAACTAAAGCATTTACATTCATTCGTGTTTAGAAATTAGATCTATTTACCATTTGGTAAATTATTGACTGAAATCTTAACACAATACTTAACCTAACCTAACCCAAATTAACGAAGCCAACCACACCAAACTTAACAACCCAACCAACCCTAACCCAGAATAACCTATCCTAGCTTAACCTAACCTAACCTAACCTAACCCAAACCGACCCAACCCAACCTCACCTCACCTCACCTCACTTCACCTCACCCAACCTAACCTAACCTAACCTAACCCAAACTAATGTAACCTAACCTAACCTAACCTAACCCAACCCAACCTAACCTAACCCAACCCAAACTAATGTAACCTAACCTAACCTAACCTAACCTAACCCAACCCAACCCAACCTAATCTAACCGAAGGAAGCTGCACTAAGCACACTTCATGTATCTTACGCCATGTATCTTATCTCAGGGAAATTTGCAGGCAAGCAGTGTATGCTGGATGGGAGAAAAGATGGTACGATACAGCGAACGGAAGCGCTACAAAGCAATATTTCCCTCATATCGTTGATCGGCAACGTGCAGTCTATTTGCCATTGGGATTCATGCTCACTCAAGTTCTGAGCGAGCATGGAAAACATCGAGCTTATCTATATAGATTTGGTTTGGCTGATAGTGGGCTTTGTTCTTGTGCGGAAGAGGTTGAACAGACATGGGACCATTTGATATACCACTGCCAAGAACATGAAAGAGAAAGAGAAAGATTCGATATGTGCTTTCAACAGGATCAAGATGGCCACTACAAAAGCAGAACCTGATATCGAAACAATATGTATGCCAGTTTGTCCAATTCATTAATAAAATCAAATTAAACAACTTAGATTAATGTATGCAGACAGATGTGATAAATTGAAGTAATTTTTCAATATTTATTTATTTATTCATTTATTTTCTTTTTTGGTATCTGCTAGTACTATATGTTAGTTATGCAAATGTAAATTTGTGATTATGTGATCTTTAATAATAAGTGATATAATATATACATGTAATATTGTAATGGAGCATGTAGAATAAAGTTTAACCTAACCTTACCTAATCTAACCCAACCTGAAGGAGTGCCTGAATTCAGAATTAAAAACACTTATCATTTTATTACAGTTTTCGGAAATTATTTGTGTGAACTGGGATTTACTGCACTCTTAAATGCTTCAGGAAGGAGTAAGATTAAAACCAAGACCTCATATCAAAGAAATGTGCAAACAATATCAGGGGCATATTTCTCTTTAGGTTAACATTTTATTACCTTTGTAATAATATTAATCTGAAGTAGATGTGTTGTTTGCGAATAAACTAACTTCCTTAAAATAACTTACATTTTACCAATCATACAGTGCAACATTCCATATAACAAACACCTAATCTAATACTATACATCTTTACTAACTGTAAAAATCAAACAATAATAATAACGGGTGCCTTGAATTTTTTTTTTTTATATTATTTTAGTAGCCGCTAGACAAAAACGTTTGAAAACCATTGCTCTAGAATAATAGCGCACAGGTGTTTGGCGTGAGCGCTTGGCACACTAAATAATAATATAACGGCTGGTGAAAATAGATAATGAAAGAACCCATTGCTACAACCAAAACGACTTCCTCTTTCCGCTATTCTCGAGCTCCTCTCTCAATCATTTTCTTCGAACTCCGAATATTTGAATAATAATTAATTCTAACAAAAAATATAGGATGAAAAAAAGTATCTTTCACTGGGACGACAGTATTATCCTTCCTTTCGGTGACTAACATAAAGTAAAAAAAGATAGCTTAATACCAAGTCTCTGCCATCTCTATAGTCCTGTCGACTGAAAAAGAAAGGAAACTTTTCTTATAGAACCTATGGCTTCTCCACAATGCTTTCCAATGGAAGCTTCTAGGGAGAGAAAGGAGAGAGATCCATTCCAGCTCGACTGGTTCTTTGACAATAGAACGACGCCAGTGAAAAATAACTATGATAATAACCGGTGCACTTAGTTAGCCGGGTCGTTTTCAAATCCAGACGAACTGCATTTAGAAAATCCTATTTCTATTCACTGATGATGATTATAATTTCATCTTACCTTGTACCGAACATCCAAATTTACCATTTGAAACATTAGTTCAGTCACATACCTGAAAAAATAAAAAATGGTTAGTATAAACCTTGATACCTGATTGATAGAATAACTTGGTCAAACTAGGATTATTTTTAGTGGTAGCCAAAGGAATTGGCAGCTCAAGGGGCCATACCACCCCACTCAATTGTCTCGCTTTTCACCCTGACTCCATGGTCTCTCAATAGCAAGCAAGGGAAGGTGTTTCTATGGTTATAATCCTGAGTTTGACAGTAGGAGTCTACTGAATACATTTAATGTATTTTTTCAAATGTATATACCAACTAGAATTATTTTTATTGTTAAAGGACAGAAAAATCTATAATTTTGAAAAAAAAAGTTTTTGAAATGAAACAAAAACAATGAAAAGAAAGAAGCTGAAGCAATTTGACCTTGGACCGCCAATTCACCGTTCGCAACTACTATAACTACTTTTGTGCAACTACTCATTCCTTGATATCTAAAACTAAGCAGATATTACTTTTCATTAAGCAAATGATAGGCTGCTGTGACTAGTTGGGAATATACTCGTATAAGGTTGCTTACCTTTAATTATAAAAAACCATAAACAGCAATGAAAAGAAAATGAACAGTAATCCTAAGAGTTACGAGTACGAAAGCAATTAAATAATTTTAATTACAATAGCGACATAAATTCAACTAAATAAAAGGCAGTGTTAATTATTGTAGAAAATGTGAGAGATTCAAACAGGTGGACAGAATAGTAACCGCGACGTCACCAGTACATGTAATGGCCATCAACGTTAGACGACGATAATCTTGCGTCATTAGAACCACTATTGTCTCATTTTTTTGTTTTGTTTTCTCTCCGCCTATCATAATCATCTACTAACGAAGAAAACGTAACGGTAACAGAAGCTAATGTAATATAAAACAAACCTTTTTGTAAGAAATCACACTGAAAAACTCACTATTGTTGGTTTTGGCAATCGCATTCTTTTTATTTCATTCTGGGTGCTCAGAAACATTTCATCCGTTTACAGTAACATTCTTTCTAAAGTAATGTTTTTCAACCAATGGAAAATATTCCACTATTGAGATTTTACCTAAAGAGTTCTTGAAAAAACTATCATTTTGTCATTCTTGCCTTTAAAGAATCGTTGTTGCATCATTTTATTTATTCTACGTAATGTACGGTTATTTGTTCTTTGGATAAATAACATCAAAATATCGTAATATACGGTTATTTGTTCTTTGGATAAATAACATCAAAATATCGTAATATACGGTTATTTGTTCTTTGGATAAATAACATCAAAATATCGTAATATACGGTTATTTGTTCTTTGGATAAATAACATCAAAATATCGTAATGTACGGTTATTTGTTCTTTGGATAAATAACATCAAAATATCGTAATATACGGTTATTTGTTCTTTGGATAAATAACATCAAAATATCGTAATATACGGTTATTTGTTCTTTGGATAAATAACATCAAAATATCGTAATATACGGTTATTTGTTCTTTGGATAAATAACATCAAAATATCGTAATATACGGTTATTTGTTCTTAGGATAACTAACATCAAAATATCGTAATATACGGTTATTTGTTCTTTGGATAAATAACATCAAAATATCGTAACTTTCCTTCGAATTGTGGGCTTTTAGTAATGTAGCGAAGTTCACCTTTTTTAAATGTCGCATCATCTTTTTCATAGAGTATCCAAACGTATTCTTGAAGAAATAATCGTATTTCAACTAAACTTGGCTTCCAATTTCCGTAAATACGGTTAATACGGGGCTCTAGATAATTTTATTTTAATAATTCCTGCGACAATGATGTTAATGACTGATCAGCCGCAAGTTGAAGAGGTAAATACGAGTAACTCTAATTGAGTTACCACTTCAAGAATTAGTTACCGCGGTAAGACAGGAAAATACTCATTTGAGGGTGAGAAAAATAGAGGAAATCTGGAAACACTCCTTCCGCCAGGAATCCGGATCTTCAAGAAAAAGTACTTGGAAGAAGCGTCACTATTGCGTTAATAGGTTAGTCTCTAAAGTTCAAGTAACATTAGTTTTACTTTCAAATTTAACTTCCTAAACTCGAATCCTTGTGATAATAAGCACTTTTTTGCATAACTATGAGAATAGTAATTTAAATCAGATTGGAAAAAATTTTTAACATAACTAATAAGTAATCATCTACTGGCTATCACGTATTCTTACACTTAGAATATAACAAGATAACGAAGGTAAGATTAATGATGGGCTATTTCCTGTTCATTAAATTAAACAATCATCAACATCAGTTCAATTATTGTATCAACATGATCTTCTACATCACTTGAAATGGCTTCATTATTTTAGTAATTTAAGAATGGTTTCAGACAAAAATGGAATAAGTGGAAAAATTTATTACAATTAAATTTTTAAGGCAGAATATGAGCAGCTGATTGGAGCATTCAAGGGAGACTGGTATTTGCAAGAAAACTGTAGTAATTTTACCAAATTTCCCAGATAGAAATTTCGCAAGAAATATCCGTTTCTAGGTTCCCTGAAGTCCCAAAAAGTAATTTACAGAATATTTGCTTTTGTATACAATCTATCTCTGAGAAGAAAAATTGATTGATGATGGAATTATTAATTCTATCTGTCTCACAAGTGGTTCCGATTGTAACTTAGCAATCAAAAAAGTGATTTTTTTTTAAAAAATTTTCCCAATTTTCTTGAAAATGATTCCAACGATTGTCTTTAAATTTATAGCCCACATTTTAGTCATCGAGTTACAAAACATTTATTTTAAACTTTTATTTCTAGGAAAATTATTTATTTGTTTATAATGGCATCATCGCCTCTACAAAGGGTTGGTATTAAAAAAAAAAAATCTGAGAATTCGAACAATCCAATTCAAATTGAAAGAACTGAGAAAATTCAAAAAGCTAGTTTTAATGCTTTTAACTCAATCATTCAACTATAAAGCTCTCATTTTATTATATAAAAGATATTTGCCTTGTTAGGAGTCTGCAGGATCAGAGGATAATCAAAATATCGAAAATTACTAATGAAGGAATATAAATGGGCAGATCTCAATGGAGAATTTACAGGACAAGAAATTAGGAGGTGATACAGGTCCTGGAGTTCATACAGACTACGCAGGGTGCATAGCTCTGATGGGTTAACTTTATAAGTTACCAGCCGACCTTTAAGTTTAATAAAAACTAGAAAGAAATCTAAGTTGAGCCAAAACTCTTAAAAACTTTAAATCTAGATTGCTTGATAAATAAATTTAAGGTTGTTAATAGTTCAAGAAAAGTGGACTATACAGGGTGATTCATTTAAAACGCACCAATCACTAATAATCACCAGTTGTCGTTTTATAAGTTAAGTTCATCTTCGTGTTTTTAGTGTATCAGTTATCAAACGTTTACAGAGCTGTTCTCGAAATCAACACTCTGATCTGGCCAGCGAGTAAATGCTATTCATTGTGTTACCTCAGGTTCGTGATGGCAAGCCGTCTGAGTTTTTATTATTACAATAGTTCTGTCAGGTCTGCGCACATACGACCAGTTTCACATTACACGTATAACACTTATATTAGTTAACCCAGAAATAGATTCAGTGACGAAGCCTAATGTTACTGAAGATGTGTCAAGAATACTTTTGATGTTCATAACTAAGTAGTTAACTTTAATAACTACGAAAGTATTCAATTAAATTTCTTTATTATATTTTAATTTTATAGAATGCAAGCAGTTGCATGGGTGTTTGTCCAGTTGTTTTTGGTAAGATAACGTTGCTGAGCATTGCGGAACAAATCACGAATTACTGAATAATATTAATATTCACTCTCTCACTTTTTGTTTCAATGAAACACGGGCAAATTGTTTCAAACTCTAGAAACTCTCTTCTGGGAAGAAGGTCCAAAAGTGCACTGATGATTTCAGCGGCAATTAAGTCATGACCAATTTTAGACGAGGTTAGAATTTAGGAACGCGATAAAACGCCTTAAAATTAATCATTAAATATTGGGGTAAAACAACTATTTTTTAATTATTTTGCTTAAAAACAATTCTCATAGCTTCCCTATTAATAAATAAATAAATAAATAAATAATAAAAATAAACACGTTTCCTCTTTCTTGCAAGAACATCGAAATTTAAATTTTCTCAAAAAGAATAAAATTGTTTAAAAAAAAAAACTAGCTTGACGCTTTAACATCAACAGCTAAATAAGGCAAGTGATGATTGGCTCACTGAAGTGGCAAATTAATTTCATTCACGCAAAAATATGTAAATTTATATATTAAAAGCTGACATGATAGATATTATACGATACGTAGGGACAATTTTTGCGTAGGCGCCTATTAAATACATCATGCTGAAAGAATTCTCCCTTCAAATAATAATTAAAAAACAAAATGGAATCAATATTTTACCTTCAATCTTTTCGTAAAAATAGTTTTCATTTTAACAACTAGGTTTGAAAATTTTCGAATTAATTTTTAAAGAATTTTGAAAGAGTTAAGCAATCATCCTTTTTTTTTTAAGGGAACTAAACGTTTAACGATCAAATTATTAATTTTGATTGATTGAGGTTCTAAGAACATCATTCAAATTCTCTTTAAGAAATTAACAAAAGGAGACGAAGAATTTCGTAATGCTGAGCAGCTTAAAAAATACACGATCAAAAAGTAACATAATTTTTGTGTCAAGGAAGATATGTATGTATATGCAAGTATTACTCAGGAGTTAAATTCAATATAAAGAGATACACCCTAAACAAATAACTATCCCGGCTATTATAGGTCTTAAAACTTGAGAACGGCTCTTTCAGCAATGGCCAGAGTAAGAAATCGCCCACTGCAGAGAAAAACCCGCTCATAACGAATGTACAAAGAATTTCAAACCCTAAGGTTTTTTTTTCACCTTGACATGCCCTTATCGGATAAAGTGGGCGTATTAAAGCTGGTACCTCAAAGAAGAACTCTTGCATCCCTCGTCTAACACTTGCTTATATGTATACTTAACTTGTATACCCAGCTCTGAATGGCTTAATTGCCGAATATAAAGATTAGGTCGGCAAACTTCTTTTTGAAGAGGCTAGGTTTTAGAAGCTCTATGGCATTATTCATAATTAGTAGCTCAAACGGGACTTTAGTTAGCTAGGAAGTGGATTGGTGCGAAGAATCAGCTGCAGAAGTATTAAGCTCTGTCCTTACCAGTTTCATCAAATTACGCTTCCTGGGGCGCAGAGATTCTGGGTCGTTTGGCTCTCTTTTCTTCATAGCAATTACATTTTATGTCCAAGTTAAGATAGGATCATGTTAGTAATATTTTAGTAGAGCTAGCTAAAATGGTGGCTGGTATTGAATATTTATTATGGTAGGCATGAACTGGAGGTAGCTACTAAGCCCTGAGGAAGGTAACCAAACTCATCAGAGCATATCTGTCCGTGCAATTACATAATTGGACCTTTGTTCTCGGTTATTTGTTATTATTCTCTTTTTATTGCTTCTCCTTCAAGCAGTTCGCTTGGCACAACCCCATCTTGGTCACTTCGTAGATTCTTTTTGAACCTATTATAGTTTAAAAATTACATGCATAATATACTGACTACTGATACCACTAAAGTGTCAAGACACGCGGACGATACTGTCCTTTTCTCTCATAACAATAATACAGACTAAACTACAAACTGTAGTTAACTTGAAAAAAAGATGGAGGTTAGCGTATACTGGTTTGCAACTGGTTCGAATCCAGCTGCTGGCCCTTAGATTTTCTCTTCCTAAGAGCCGTGCACAGGAAAAAGCAAGCTTAAAATTCTAATTAAATGTTATTTTTAAATTAATTATCATCTAGAGTGCCTAGTAGTTGGCTGCAAGGCGTCAAGCAAATATACAGCAACAATACACTGCAAAAGTCCTCCTTAACGCTGCTTAAATTACGCAAAAAAATACCCAAATAATCAAAATTGAATTGAACAACTGTAAAAAAAGGTGATACAATAAACTACCAAACCGCTGTAAGGTAGTCATGGAAAATGTAAAGGTAGTCCCTTAGAAGAAGTAACAGAACTTTATCTTCTAAAAAATCAGATATGACTTAGCATAATATACACTCAGCAGCAAAAAAAACCGGACACTTAATATTTTTTATATTAAAAGCTGATTATCAGTAATGTGTTTGTTTTTGTGGGTAATCTGGTTATTACAGTGAATGTAGGGTCTTAGTCCATTGAACTAATCCCTTCAGAATTAGTAGGGCATGAGATAAGACTCAGATGTGGCTTATTTGTCTTGAGGCTGCTTTACCTGACAGAACTCTTCTAAACTGTAAGCAGGTTTTCGCACCTTTAAAGATCTTTAATTTATTAACCATGCCTCTTCTGTCATTAATAGACGTGTTTTTTTTAAATTTTGGTCCAGAATAATGGTTCTTTCGAATGTAGACGTTGCCCGAGCTGATGCCTTGGCAAGAGAAGGTCAGAGCGTCCGATCTATCGCAGAAACCATTGGAGTAGCGAAGTCCACCATTAAAGATGCACTCCGGCGTTTCCGGGAGACTGGCAGCTACGAGCGGAGGGCTGGCAGTGGCCGACCAAGGGCCACAACTGAAGTTGACGATCGATTTATCACGCTTTCAGTATTAAGGGACCGCCATTTAATTGCTCCTGAGGTTTGGGACAGGCTTCAAGTGGCGCGTAATACGCGTGTTAGCTCGGACACAGTACGGCGGAGCTGAGGGAGCGTGGACTGGAAGCAAGGCGCCCCGCGACAGGGCCCCAACTCCTGGAAAGGCATCGTAGAGAAAGGGGTATTATTTGCCGACCAGCATTTTCAATGGACTGTAGTGCAATGGGGAACAGTTTTATTCATAGATAAGTCTCGCTTTGGTCTATACCACTCAGACGATCGAGACAGAGTGTGGAGACGATCAGGGGAGCGATTTGCTCAATGCACTCTTCGCGAGTCACGATCATTCGAAAGGAGATCAGTTATGGTTTGGGGTGGAATCAATTTCCACGCCTGCACTGAACTGATTTTCATTGATAATGGCTCTGACTGCTCGGAGGTACATTGAGGAAGTGCTCCTAGAGGCTGTGATCCCGTTTGCTCCATTTATTGGTGACCAATTCATTTTGATGCAGGATAAAATGCTCGCCCACATACCGCCAGAATTGTTACCGAATACTTGAAGCAATTGGGAATCACAGTTCTGGACTGGCCTGCACGAATCCCGATAGGAATCCCATAGAAAATTTGTGGGATAATTTAGGAAGGCGTGTTAGACATCGTCATTCTCCTCCTAGTGACTTTAATCAGCTCCAAATTGCTCTTCGTGAAGAATGGGATGCTCTGCCGGTGGAATACGTCCAAAATTTAATTTCATCAATGCCTGACAGGGTTAGGGCCCTTCGCCGTTGAAAAGGAAGAAATACCCGCTATTAGAAGAACATCCCTTGTCAGAAAACCTGTTAAAAATGAAGAATAAAGTTTAAAAAAAAATGTGTTAATTTCTTATTTTTACTTTATTTTATAATTTTTTGTAAATAATTAATAAAATTTATTCATTTGTGGCAGACTTTGTGTAAATAACTTATAAATAAACCAATTCTTACCATAAATTAAAAAGATTAACAAAATTATGAGACCAAATCTGAGTGTCCGTTTTTTTTTTTTGCTGTTGAGTGTAGTTTTTTAAAAATAAAAATAAAGAAGAAGGTATTCATAAAGGTGAACTTTCAAAACCAAGAGGTATATGAGGCAAAAAAGAAAAGATAAATGTGCAAAATGAATGGAGCGTATGTTATTAAATAAACGCACATTTAGCTGAAAGCAGAAGAGCAGAAAACCCATTGAGAAAGTAGAAAAATAAAAAAGACAAACAGTTTGAAATAAACCATAACTACCACATGTGAATGTATTATATAGTCGAGGGATTCTGGTTAAGATGAATGATTTATAATAAAAGCGACACAACTTTTTTTTTCAACTCCAAATTTATCGAAAAACATCATTTTATATTACATAAAACATTATTTCTATATTATAATTAAAACATCAAGAATATTATACATATATATATAGTGTAGATTATTTCTCTTTTAGTTATTAATGACTGACTATACTTTTTCAAAGCAGGTAGGAGCGCGATATTAAATTCACATTACATACACACTGGGAATCTGAATGTGTATTTGTAAAGCAGCAGAACAGTTCATAACAGAAACACATCAATCATACGGTTATGGTTTTACATAGGACACTAATGGTCTTTTTCACTCTCCTCTACAACTCATAAATAAAATAATAGAAATAAAAAAGAAAAAAGAAAAGCGAAACGAAACATTAAATAAACAAACGACAAAATAACAGAACAGCTTCCACTACTTTGTTTCATGCAAACTAAAAGATACAACAATAATGTTTTATATAATCAACAATGTTGATTTAACTTAGATTTATTCCTGAAGTAACTGGCTCGTATGTCATTTCGCATCAGCCTATCATTATTTTTAAAATTAGAATCAATTTTATTTATGCCCTTTTAAATACTTTTAAAGCGATTGTTGACAAAAATTTAAACTAAAAACAATGTCTTTCTAAAATAGTAAATATAATACTAACCGACTTGGATGCAAGGTTAGAAAGAGAAGAGCCCCGTGCAATTGGAGCTACTGAAGTTTTTATTACACGTGTCTGTGAAATTGTCCAATATCGACCACTTGAACGGTGGCTGCACGTATCGGCCAGCTTTATAGGCTACCTACATCCATCTAGTTGTCAGCTCCCAAGCGGATTGTTTTTAAATAAATTAGCGGATTATTTATTTATTTTTTAATTTAAGGCCATTAAACACCTGAGTTCATTGGAGCCCCAAGTATTTTATAGTGCTCGGCCGACATCCGGACAGTGATCTCTCGTTAAAGATAACTCTGTCCATTACCGGACAATGAGCTCTAAGAAGCTCAAAGCAACAGAAAATCTAAGGGCCAGCCGTCCGGAGCGGATTAAAATTATAGTTGAATTTATCGTGATTACTCCTAAATATTCCGCGATTCCGTAGGGGGAAGTGGCGTTCCTGCGGGTATCCCAGCCCTAACAACATGAACATGTTGAACATATACTGTTACACCCCAATACATTTACATTTACACAGTACACATAGGGCGTAGTCATCTGTACAAGGAGGGGTTTATTAGCTTGGAACCGTTGTGCAGATTGTGTTCAATTGTGTCCAATCGAGCGGTTGCACTATGAAACCTCTAGATCAATGGAGAACAATGGACAGCAAAAAGAACTAGTAGGCAAAGTCCTCAAACTCTTTAGTAGAAGAGGTTTCGTCTACTAGAACCAAAGGGGAAAGGCACAATAAGCCTCTTTTGGCTGTGCTGCCATGGGGCATAGGTCCCACCCCGATAATCTAATCTAATCTAATCTCTAATATTCCGTGATCTTAAATTGGAATATTAAAGAACTCATTGTGATGATCTGATCTTCATCCCAAAAAGCAAGCTCAATTAAATGATTCTGTTGCTTAATAATGGACTATCAATAAAAGGAACTAATTGACTTATGAACAGCTAAGCGCCAGAACCCTAACCGTATTCAATCCCACCAATTTATCCTACACACCATTGTTAACGTACCTTTCTACATTAAAAATCAGATTATCTACATTGACCTGAAAATAACCCATTTGTCTCAACCCTGTGACGCCAATTTTCATTCGAAACTGTCTCTCTAAAGAGAGTAAAATAAAAAAGTGTAATTAAATATTAAAGGTCTGTTAATCAGGCGGCCTTCGTCCAACTATCGAACACAGGTGTCTTGGACGGAGGCGACTAGAAAACATACTTTACTGTAAATTTCTCATATAAACCATCAAATAAAATTCAAGGCCTAGACCAGGAATCGAACCCAGTACTACATAATACATTTAAGCGTTGCGAACCTCACCTCTAACCGCTCGGCTACCGACTCCCTAAAAATAGTAAGTACAATTCTAAACGTTTTGGATGAAGGGTTCAAATGTCAAAGCCACGAGCAACTGGAGCACTTATAGTTTAAATTACACATTACACTCTGAATCTGCAAGACTGAGCAATTCGCTCATTCACCATCTGTCCCAATCTATCCTTCCTTCGAATCCTTTCCGAAGGCTGAAGCAACGGTGGCCTCGCAATCACCACATCGCATGATAGAAAAGCGTATCCTTTGAGTTCACTTTATTGGTATCCTAACTCTGATTTACTTAAAGCCAACCGACTGTTGTAAATTATATTGAGGGAGGAAGTAATTGAAAATGATTTGGGTTTCTCTAATTAAAATCACGGTCTACAATCGAATTGAAAATTATGATAGTATTCAACTACAATGAACCATTACTGTAGCAACTGTAGATCTGTAACAGACTTCCAAAGTAATTTTTATAAAACTTAATTCATATAATATAAACAATATTAAAACTAATATAATATGGATTTTGGATTTTTTTTTTTTTCCTAAACAAACTAAGATAACCTAAAGATAATTAAAAAGAAGAAGGAAAAAAGTTAATTAAGAATTTCGAGGCGATATATAGAAATACATTGCCAGAAAGGTGTGTATATACTAGTAGTATTAATATTCTCACACATAAAAACCAAATTAATGATGTATGTTTTGTTTTTATAGCTGAGTTAGGGAAGTGGATAAAGAACTGACGGCCATTTTGCCTACTCTACTCTAAATAATTGTAGTAATTGTTTGATCTTCACGCTGGTTAGCAGGCTTTGTATTCACTATTTTCTGTTCTTGTTGACACTTAATTTTATTTCATATTAATATAATATTAGTTTGGTTTCTATAAATTAGTTTGGATAAAACATAACTTTTTTGCGATTTACCACTTATTACTACAAGCTACTTAGTAGACTACTTGACCGCAGATCCAAGCTCAACGTGAATCACAAACTGACTATTTACAAGACCCTGTTAAGACCCATATAGACATACGGAGCAGAAGTGTGGGGCTCAACCAAACCCTCTAACTCCAAACGCCTACAGACATTACAATCTAAAATCCTAAGGAAAATCCTGAATGCTCCATATTACATTTCTAACCTTACCATACACACTGACCTACACATCCCTTTTGTCACTGACCTAATAAATTCTCGCTACCGCAACTTTCACAGCCTCCTAGCTTTCCATCCGAATCCTCTTGTCCAACAACTCTCCTCTCCTCACCTTCCCGACAATCCTCCTCGTCGCTTGAAGTGAAAATGGCCTAGAGATCTGTTGTGATTAAATCATTGTGAAAGAGTTTCACCAGTGGGTGATTGCTCTAACCATGTCATTACAAGAGAACTGAACCAGTAAGATCAAGTTTACTTGATGCAACAATTGTTGCAGTTGTAAATATACAAATAAAGTGAAAAAAAAAAACACTTATTAAAATCTATTGTTATGGAAAAAATTTGCTTAAGCAGTTAATGTAACATAAAGCCGTAGAGGCCCCTTATTTGGGTATAAGTAGAATTGAAAGCACTAAGATTTTCGCTTCCCTATAAGTGGCGAAAGTATTGGAACATTAAGACAGACAGAAGATCAACAATGTGAAGGAGAGGGATGATGTTACCTTTTCGTGAAAAAATACATTCGATTTGAACCTTACTGTGTCGTCGTCTCTAGGAACGAAAGGTTAATTTTTAAGAGTTTCAATTAATCGTGTGGTATGTTTGTATTTAATAAGGTGCTTTTTTCTTATACATGAACATTCAGTTTAATGGTAAATTGGCAGCACTAACTGCATGCGTAGAAATCCGACGGCAATCCTGCTCAATTCTAATATATATGTCATAAAGCAGTATACTTCGTAAATAAAGATAAAAAAGAAGAAGAAGGCAAAAAGAAATAATATAATAAGACTATAATACTATAATATCGTAAGATTATATTTATTTATATATATATATAGAACCGTGTATATATATATATATATATATATAGAACCGTATATATATATATACGGTAAAGTGAACGAACAAAATTAGACTTTATTAACTAAAAATTAAATTCTTTAATCAAAAAGCTCCTGGCTCATTACATCTGGACTGTTTCTCAGAGTAAAGACTGTCCGTATAACAAATGAATTCATTTTTGTCTAATATACTAGACTAATTTACAAAAGAATAATAATAAAAATATTTTATTATTAATATAAAACAAAATTAAGTAAAAAGATCAAAAAACACGACTTTCTGAATCCTCCTAACAAGGGAAACACTGCCATTTAATGAAAAATATCTTCTATTTCCTGCAAATTGCTGAACGAACATGTTTGTGCTTCTTCATTAAGACCTACTTTCTAATTTAAATTAAATAGGGTTCCTTTAATTGTATTTATGTTTTGAATTAAAAAAACAACAATAAAAGATCTTCTTTAAAGAACAGTCTCATCCCACTTATCAAACTTCCTTCCGCGCATTATAATTCATCCACAGCCATAACGTTAGGGTGGATACGCTGCATAAAAGGGCAGATCTCAGCCATAGACGACTGGTAAAACTCACTTTCTCTAACTAATAGAACCTAAAACTAATACTTCACGAATATTAAGAGAATGAAAAAGAAAAGTTAATGGGGCTTAGCTATTAATTTTAAAAAAACTGAGTTCATGAGTACCCAAGGAGGGCAGAGGGAGAGGAAATTAAAAATTCAATGTACTTTAAATATCTTGGTACCATCCTTGAAGTAAATGGCGGCTCTAGGAGAGAAGTATCAAGAAGGATCTCTGAGGGTCGCAGAGGGCCATAGGGTTGCTTAACCCTCTACTGTGGAGCAGTAACATACTACCGTCAGTTAAAAGGCTGATGTATAATTTCATAGTCGAAAGCATTATACTGTACGGTACTGAAACATGGACTCCAGGAAGTCAAGAGGGAGGGAAATTGTTGGCAACCGAGATGGATTTTTGGAGAAGGTCCGCTCGAAAATCCCGTTTGGAAAAAGTTAAAAATTCGGAGATAAGAAACACTATGGAAGTAGAAAAGAGCATCCTCCAAAGAATAACGGAGTAAAGGTTGGAGTGGCTCGGACATGTTTCAAGGATGAAAGAGCAAAGGATTCCTAGACGGATCATGGACTGGGATCCAGAGAGAAGAAGGAGAAGAGGCAGGCCGAAGCTGTCGTGGCTGAAGATGGCTAAAGAGGATATGGCAGGATACGGCGTTTCGATAGAAGATGCGAAAAATAGAGAGATTTGGAGAAGTAAAATAAAAAATTAAATTAGTTTGGGCGAGGGAATCCTCGTTGTGGGGAAAACCCTTAGGAAAAAAAAAGAAAAGAAAAGTTGATTGAATATTGAACAATAAACGGGCAGAAAATTAAGAAAATCACCTCCTGGCACTGTTAGAAAGCAGCAATCAACTCTAGGACTCAGACCGAACTAACCAACTGTTGACGTACCACAGTATTACTGGCCATTCATTTGCACTATTACAGCAGTTTCTTCCTCGTAAAAAAGTAATGGGGTTGTAATTTTTGGTTCAAACTAAACTGAATTTCATTCAATTTTAAAACAGAGGGAATAAACTTGAATTGTTTTATGTGTTTGGATGAAAATGTGTGTAATTAAATTTTACAAGTACAATGCAGCCATGATTAAACTGCTATAAACTAGGTGTTAAGCTCTAAATAGCCAATTCAAAAACAATAAAATTATGAAAGAAATCAGAAATAAGGCTGGAGCTAACGAGGAGCAGCTGGAAAGAGAAATAGAAGAGGTATGGTAAATAGATATAAGTAGAGGTGTGTGTCTCCATGGAAGACTCTTTTATTAGTGGCTGCCAGAGCCGCCTACCACGCTAACTAGGGCTTGTTTCCCAATTTTGACAGGTATAACTAGGTGCTAGGTGCCTGGTGTATGTACGTTCAAGAAGAGACAAACTAAGTTCATCTCACTTCACATCTGCCTCTCTTTAGCTCCCCTCCAGTAATGATACTAACGGCCCTATGTCGCCCCAATTAAAATATTTCTTACCTAGTTTGTCGGCCAAACCTCTAATCACTGAGATGGTATCGCCAGCAGCTGGCCCCTACCCTTCCCAGATTTCTCCTCTCTTTTTTTCTTTACTCCATTGCAAGGAAGAAGCAGTAGAGGGGGTTAAGAAGAAGTAGAAGTTGCTTTTTGATAAAGCACCGCCCGCTCTGATCGCGTTGCTTTGCTCAGTCAGAGACTGTCCGCCGCTTGTGCCATCTTATTGATTATTATTCAACATACCAGTGGTATAATTTAAGATATTCACACAATGCACTTACTAAACCAGCCATCCAAACTCAGGCATTAATCAAAACTATAATCTCTATGTTGATAGATCAACTTTCTTTGAATTAGAAATTTTTAATAAACGTTTCTTCTTCTACAATTTGGAATATCTAACGTAATAAACATTGGAAGCAATTTTATTGGCAATAATAGGGCAAGTGCCGAAAAAGCTGGGGTACGGTCCAAAAATAATGCTAATAATAATGTAGGAATAGTGAAAAATAATGTTCTTTAAAGAATAATGACAATATACAAAATTGTATGGGTCTTCTAACGATCATTAAGCTTAAGGTATTATTTTTGGGGGGCATTGAGGAGAGGTCAAAAAATACATTGTTTAAGAGTAAATTTCTTTTTCACGGACGTTTCGTCAAATTTATTGCTTTCTTCAGGGCAAAAATAGGTTAATTAATTATACGGGTGTTCATTTTAAGACGGCTCAAAAGCATTTCATGCTTAAACGGTTAATCTGAGCAAAAAATAGTAGAGGATAAATTTGTTGCCCGTCACCTCTAGTTTCAGAATATATGACTTGATTTTAGATTCCTGCCCGCATACGCGGCTGACGCGCGATCAAAAGTAAGAGTTCGTAGTTGACCCCCATTTTCATTTATACCGTTTTAAAGAGTATACAAAGTTATGAAAGAAACCGGAAACCGCAATTCGATATCTTCAAAATTAGAGGTGCTAGGCCATTTCAAAATCTGGTATTTATTAATCATATTTTTTTTCATCCCCTTTCTACTAAAAATATTGCCAAGGCAGTAAAGCTAGTATTTTTTTTAATATCGGGAAATAAGTCGTTTTCCGAGTGATTTTTCTAAGAAAAATCCAATTTTAAGAGCTTCAGATGTTCTCAAGCATACACAAAATGGCTAAAAATTAATTTTACATCTGTTACAAACAAGAAGGTTTAATAATTATTTGATAATTTTGGGAGAGTTGCGTTTAATTGCCAAAAAAATTGAAAACCTCCTGTCACATATTTAAGTGACCAATATCTTTCATTCAAAGGTTCAAATTTATTCCTTAATTTATCAAATAATGCTCTTTACTCAACTAGTGAAGCATGTACTGTGCCTTCAAAGGTGCCTCCTCAGATACAGAGAGCAGCTGATAACCTCCTCGCTAACCTGGCTTTTGACAATTATGAAAACTATATTTAAAAAAACTGTGAAAAATGACGTTGAACCCGTTTCGATATCCCTAATATTTTTCATAATCATTGTCAAAACCGGTGGTCCTTGTGAAACCTTGATCAGGTTTTTGCCCGTAACTCCGCCAAAAATGAAGATACAACATCGGGGGTGGAAAATTTGAAAACTAGACCAAAAAGAACATATAGTTTATTTAATGTTTTTTTTTTCGAAATTCCGCTTTCCTAAAAATTTATTAGCGATTGGTGCGTTTTAAATGGATCACCCTGTACGAGTATATGAAAGATTTTTTGTTTATCTTTTACCGCTCCTCAATACCTCCTAAAATTAAGATAATCAGATCCCTCTAAAAATGTACAAAATATAATATAAAACAACTAAGCTGATATAAAAGAAAGTGTTGTGAAGACACCAGATTTTTTCGTTGAGGAACATCTAAACTACTTCTGGCTAACTCGATATTGAATTTTTTTTTTTTTAAGGATTGAAGGCGCGTCAACATCTAAGGTTATTGTGCCTTCTTCACAGTCAGTGAGATTAAATTAATAAAACCATGTGTACTCGTACGTTAGGCAAAGAAACCGCACGACCTATTTTCGCTTGTGTAATTTTAGATGAACTTCCTGGGAAAAATTGCTTGATTAATGCTGTTTCCGGTTTGGCGCTTGTTACTTGTATTAGTCATGCGGATCTGACTAACTTTTAGGGGGGATTATATGTAAGGTATTATTTGTTCAGTAGCTGGATAGGTTGAATGTTTTTCAAAATAGACAATTTATTTGTTGAGCATAAAGGACTGATGGTAGTTGAAGTGGTAAATTTCAATCTAAATTATTCTTAATTTATTCAAAAAATTACGCAGAAAAAAATACTCAGCCCAATGTTTAAAACTCTAAAATCTAATAAATTATGCATTTGCAGAATGTTCGTTCATTGGCGTTGGTACCAATACATCCGGTGACTAATATTTAGTGAAGAGAGATTAGTTTTGGTGGAAATATAGAGTAACTACAGAGGTTACTGGAAATGTGAAAATGAGGTTCAAACTGATTGGCGGTTGACTTTGTGAGCGAAAACTACAATATAAACACCGTGAGTATAATAACATTCTGTAGTATTAAATAGTTACTACATTTGCCTTCGACCCGTGTATTAATATTTCAGACTCGCAAAAAAAATGACTAAATTCCTATATTTCAACCCCATTTATTTTTCAAGCCATTTTTATTTATGTATTGCAAGCAATCTGATTTACAATGTTGCCAATAGGCAGTTGTAAATTAAATAAAGAGAGTTACAAAAAAATCCGTCTTATTAATAACGAATATTAAAAACATTGCTTCGAAATCGAGATAATAATCAGTTTAAATTCAATCAAGTCAGCGAGGATAAATCCCAATTCAGCAGTTTGGTAACTTCCCAGGTTGACGAGAGGAGCCAACAGACAGTAAGGGATGAGCATTCCCTGGGGCCAAAAAAACTTCATTTCATGCAATCTCCTATGGGGAATATAGATCCCCTGGAAAATGTATGACTGATTTCGAGGGCATGTGGGTGATGCTTATTGCTGTAAGGACATAGCAAACACCCTCTAATTATAATAATCAAAATTCTGCGCGTTTTCCCTCCAGATTTATATACAACAAACAATCAAAATTTATAATAATAAGCGATAAAAGTAAAATTACCGTAGCGATGGAATAAAATAAAACGAACAATGAATGCAGAAGGAGACAACGAATAAGGCGGTAACAATAGCAACAATAACATAATTAATAAAATTTATAATTAAGGAAAGATGGATGAAGCAAGGAGAGGGGATGGGAAGGGCGAATGATAAATGACATTTCAAATTAATACCGACAGTGTAGGCAGTGTAACTATACAAATATTTAACGTAGTTGGATCAAAGGTCATTAAACGCTATGTTCTAACTAACTTTCCAAAAGCGTTAGGCAATTCCTCGTAAATGTTGTCTTTACATTAACGTCTAAACATAACTTTCATGTTACAACTTGTCAATTTTCAAGATCAAAATCATTTGGTGTTGGATTACCTTGAAGAAATTTACTATATACCCCAGTTATAATTTTAATAGATTATATTTTATGTAAGCTAGTATAATTAGTTAATCTTCTCAATTATTGTGAATCTTTATAACTATAAATTTCTTAATACAAACAGCATCCAAATTCAGAAGTACAGGTAAAGGTAGCGAATCGTTGGATGAAAATAAATTGAAGAATCCAAGCCTTGTTATGAAAATATGTTGGTAAGTGTCAAGCTTATCGTTGATAAGCGAATTGGTTAGTCGATAAAACTACCAAAGTTCAAGCGAATATCTGTCGACATTAGTAAGTGTCAAGCTTGTCGATGGTAAGCGAATTGGCTAGTCGATAAAACTACCAAAGTTCAAGCGAATATCTGTCGACATTAGTAAGTGTCAAGCTTGTCGATGGTAAGCGAATTGGCTAGTCGATAAAACTACCAAAGTTCAAGCGAATATCTGTCGACATTAGTAAGTGTCAAGCTTGTCGATGGTAAGCGAATTGGCTAGTCGATAAAACTACCAAAGTTCAAGCGAAATATCTGTCGAAATTAGCAGCTTTAGCTTTACAACTTGTGGCTTCTTCTTGATGTATGTAGGCGGTATTAGAGATCTGATTGCACTTTCTTGATTAAGCTTTTTCAGGTGTCTAATTCTGCAATTTAAAACTGTTTCTTTGCTACTTCCCTTGTTGACGTTCTTGATCCTAATTTTGCAAAGAAGCAGCTTTCTTATTTTATTACTCGATTTATTCTGTAGTAATGGGATATCCTGAAAGCACATCTTTTATTGGCCTGCCCAACCAACCAATCTATGTGAAATTTGCCTTAAGGCTCACGTTACCACCATTAAAAACCACTTATATACTACTTATATACGAGTATAATTAATATAATATAAACAATTTTATTCTCAGAATAATTTTGACAAACCATGTTCACTTCACATATTATTTTATACATATTACTGAGCAAAATTGTTATCGATTGGAGAATTGGAGTCGAAGAAAAAATTTACTTTATGAAGCAGCAGCTACAGTGTTGTGTTACCAAGGGAGAAAACCATATTTTAAAATTATATTTCGCTATCTCATTGTATGGCTGACCTTAGTACATTTCGCAGTTTGTTCTAATGCGCACAGTTATTTCTCAAATCATACCTTTTTCTCTCATCTGACCAACTAATAAACATGCCTTGGAAAATATATGAAATTATGTGGGTGGGTGCCTGTGTGTTTATACATATATGCGTATTTTATAGAGAGTTAATTGAAAGAAATTGCATACAACTACCTCATACGTGCAGTCATAAAATGCACAAGTAAATATGTTTGTTAAGTGAAGTTGTAGTGAATTATTATATAATGAATTTATTTATTTGCATTAGTTAGGTTCTATCAACAAGTAATTGCCATTAGAAGGGGAAAAAATCTTTCATTAACATCAAGAAATTCTTTAAAAGATGCTTGGAACATCGCTGGAAATTACTTGATTTTGAAGATAATATCTGCTTCAAAATCCATTTCTGACAAAATATCACAAAATTTCTTTAAATATGCAATTTTTATACAGAACCTAAATTGCTAAGGTGTAGTTCGCAGCTTTCGGCTGTAGGTTGTTAATTACCCAGTTCCAGAAATCTCGGATTATCTTAGTTTCTATAAAGTAGCAATTTTAGCTGAATTTAATTCTCCTAAAGTTTGTACAAGCAGTAAAATCATTAATAATTGAAATGGTACTTTGTAAGCCAAACTCCCTAGTCAAGTTTAGACTTTTCGCTTTTCTTCATAAGGTACGAGTATTTACTCATCCAAAAACCCCAAAAGCATACAGAAACAGACTCGTTGGTTTGCATTAGTTTCTTAAAAAATTTACTTTACACTAACTTTTGCATAATTTATACGCTTTTAGCTTACTTATACTTACGCTTGCTTACTTTAACAATGATCTTAGACTTCTTGCGTCCTCTGGTCTATAATTTTACGGAAATCAGATCCATGAGAACCTTAAACCCACGGAAACTAGGGTCAGTTAAGATATAGAACCCTATATTATTTCTTGTGGCTGTTTTTTTACACTTACATTAAGCATTTTATTTATTTTATGGTTACTTAGGAGTAGGTGACTGCATTTTCATTGAATTCTCTTGTAGCATATTCCAGCGCTTCAAAGAAAATGGCTCGTATTTACAGAAGTGACTACAAGTGACTTAGTAACTTCTTTTGGATTTCTAAAGTGTAGTATTTGTGTTTCTTAAAATGTGATAGAGTTTTTCTGTAGATTCGCTATCTCTAATAGAACTTTAACTATCTGTGCAGTGTTCGTGTAGTTCGTGAAAGACTGTGATACCCGCAGAGCAAACTACATTACTGAGAAAATGACTACCTCTGTATCCTTAGCGTTTACAAAGTTTTTCAAGGGTGACTAGAAGCACCAGTATCTATGTTATGAAGAATCTTCAAACGAATTTCCGTAAGTATTGACTCCAGGAAGTCTTTCACAGGATTTAGTATGCAAGCCCGGTAGTAGCAATAGTCATTCTTAAGGTAAGTGGATGAGACGTCCCTTGAACATTTAACTAAATAATTCATTCATAACAATAATAATAACAAAGGATCGTATTAGATCAGTAGATATCGCACTGGATTCTACTCTCTAGTGATGAACACGAAATACTACAGTCCAGAGGCCGACAATGCAAAGGGCAAAACTGTAGACGATAATCAACTCATGATCAGATATGTGCCCTCATTAATTTATAAGTAAATTAAAATGTAATTATGTACGTTTACATTAAGGTACTGGGTTCGCTTCCCGGCCTAAGCCTTGGATTTTATTTAATTATTAATATGAGAAATTTATATTAATCAAAGTACGTTTGATTCTAGTCTCTTTCCACACCTAATTTGGTAATTACGTAAGCCCGCGTGAAAAGATAGGCATTACTTGTACTTTACTTTTTTAAATATGTATTCTTTTTTGCGGGCTAATGGCAAAAATTTTCACTTTGTTTCATGCATTAGGGTGGAAACAAGAAATACAACAATAAAAATTAATAAAAAAAAAACATCTCTAGCTGCAGAGGCTGCACATTCTTGTCATTATCGATCGTAATGTTTCCCTAAAGTAATAAATATAACACAATATAAAATGACAAATTTCATCCAAGAGAAAATCTAAAGATAAATAATTACACCTGGTACGAGTTTGTGCAATGGGTAAAGGTAGTAGTAACGACCTTAGAAGGACATTATAACGAATCTATTATAAAGCTATTGTGATTGCGGTGACAAAGGTAAGATTAATGAAGCATTTGTGTCCTGTACAGACCACCTAGAGACACACCTCTTTCATAAATACAAACACAGTAGGGACGATAGATAATGGTTAGTAACATTCTCTACAAGGAAGCAAGTCACAGAAAAACGATAACACAACTTATATATATACTCGTATACACAAATATTTTGTCACGATCATGTTTATTGTGTGATGTAGTCGTGCGCTTAAAAAGTAAAGCGGTCTTATTTGGTTTTACATTAACTACAAAATAGTTGTTAACATTGTTTGATTCTTACCTTTAACCAGATAATAATTTTACAATATTCCTTAAAAAAAAAAGGATGAAGAACTTACCCTGGCAATAGTACGTGCCTGACATGTTAATAGCGGGTATATTCCCTACGTAGAGAAAGTATAGAATACTTTACAAATAGCATAAAGAAAATTATATATTCTTTTACATATATTTACTCAAAAACAGCCATACCTTTACAAACATTTCATAATAATCTAACAATAAATGCTATTGTAAACTGAGAAATATTTGCAGAACAATATATTGTAAGTAAACTATGGACGAATACGAAATTCTTTGGTAAACTGCAAACTTCCTTTTGTAAAACATAGAGCATCGCATGCACTTCAAATAGAATTTCCAGATAACATGTCAAAGGACATGTTCACTTGTAAAGTGAATTGTACAAATGAATGGAAAATAATAGAAATCGTTGTGACAAAGCTCTTTCCTAAAGATCAATGTAACAAAAATTTAACTAGGGTCGGGCTCTTTTTCTCTCATCTGGCTCGTAAAAAAGGCATTGAATCGGGCAGTTTTCCTTTTTTGAATTTTTTTCAGCAAAAATACTATTAATGGGGTGCTCTGTAAATGAAAAAGTGGTTTTTACGAAAACCAGTGCAGGTCTACCTGTCTGACAGAACGCCACTCGAAATCGGAAAATTAAATATTTCGAAAAGGAAAAATATTTTTGACAATTTCAGTCGTAATTTTTTATTTTATGCCAAGCTTTCGACCTGGGACCAGGTCATCTTCAGGACTGTGGAACATATTTCATAGCAACAGATTATAGTGTACATTATATTTAAGCATATATATCTAAGGAAACGGAAAATAATAATAATTCTCTTTATGTATATATTTGTTTAAGTTATTAGATAGATTATTTTGCCCCCTCCGTGAAAAAAATTAGCCTATGGTCCCATCTTGGCCTTTAACGCAAATAAAACGGTAAAAGAGAATTTTTTATTAAAAGCAACAATAAGTAATTTAAAAAGTTATAGTTTAGAAGTCCTACAACCCATAATTAGGTGAAATTTGTCTGTTTGCCAAAGGGAATATGATAAGTTGACATTGTACCCGCACGACTTCTCTGGAGAACAACAATACCGTAAAGGTCAGAATTGGTCTCGAGAACCATCAATAACGAATGACTCTGTTGGACAGTTGCGACACCTTAGAATCTGTAGCTGGACTGTGCCAAGGTGGTACAAAAAAGAAAGTCACCTTTACAGAAGCATTGTCACTAAACCGACTATCAGGCAGAATCTAGAACATCAGTCCCACTTACAGGCTGTTTTGGGACTGTATTCAGTTTCTCACTGAGGAGTACAGCTTTAACACGTTCACTCCTTTAACACGTTCATGTAGACAACGAGAAGGCGGTTGAACTGGTCCGGTTATGTTCTCATAAATCTCTCACGTGAACGGAACCCTTCAGCTGGATTTCTAGAAATGTGAAGAAATTATAAGTTATGGTTCCGCAGTAATTTCGTGGCTGCTGGCATAATACTACTGACCAAAAGACAAGCGAAGAAGTTCCTTCACAAATTGTACGGTAATGTACAGCGCTGCTTAATTACGGCCTTCTTGCACGAAGAATAGACCCGCTAACTGGGCACTGCGAATTCAAAAGACACACGAGTCTGTGTAGAGTCTGGTTGTTGGAGTTCATTCTCGGTTTGCTAAGTTGAGGAAGAGACTTCCAATGCTTTTCTCTATCGAGGAGTGGTAAGAGTGATGTTCCTCCAATTGGGCGAAGAAGAGCTCAAGCCCTTCAGTTAAAAGGAGGCGCCCCTAAAAAGTAGTAAAAGTAGTGTTAGGGCCCGCTTGTAAGCACTGAACTTGCTATTAGCCCTTCAGTTAACCAGGTATGTGACGATAGATCCTTCGTGGGTCCCAGTTACTGACGGCTGCTTGCTACAATCTCTTCTTAATTTTTTCTACTCCACTTTAACAAAGATGAAACAGAATGGTGACAAAATAAATTAAAAAGAAGGCAAATTAAATAAGATCTCTTTTCTGAAATCTATAAAATAAAAGAGGTTGAAGAGAGATTACTAAAATGGAAAAGTAAGACGACAAGTGAAAATAAGCTAATTAAAGAGACTAGTGAGCGTAAGAATCTCTATTTCTCTCTCTATAGAGAGAACTGAGGAGGATAAGTTGAACTTTTCTTTGAGGAAAATTAAGAAAAGGAAAGAAATTCAATGCAATAAAAGAATGGCGAAAACAAGAAGCGAATAAGAGAAAACTTTTTAATAATTTAATATTTTTATATAAAGAAGGTCAGTTGTTACAAATAACAAGGCTGAAGTGTGAAGCTGGAAATTAACTTTTTATTTAGATTAAACTGCGGATGAAGGGGTCAGGGTAGACACAATGTGAGTGGTAAGATGAGTCTCACAGAGATAATTGCATTGAAGGAGAATTTCTCACTTTTCCCCCTAAACTTGCTTCAATTTTCTCTTATTTCTTCTTATTATTTCACAGTATCAAACAAAGACAAACATGGAGAAGTTTCTATCGATATGGTAACTCTAACGAAGCCAATACATCAATTAGTAAACATACCAAAGTTAAAAATAAATAAATGCACTTAAACATTTTCTCCAAACCTCAAATTACAGAAAAATATTAAATACTTACAAATACAATACATACATTTATGCATTACTGTACGCAACACTGAAATAGCAAAGAAGAGCCACTCACCCCGAAAGCTGTCCCAAAGTCAAATGATTGGGAGAAAAGTTATAGAATTATGTTCCCATTGTAAAGTATTTGGTCTCATTGAAGTTTACCTCGGAGGGCTTATTACTTTTATTTGATTGAACAGGAGGCCCTACGTACTTCAAGTGGATCTACTCAGCCGACAGTAGTCCTGGAACTACAACTTCCTTTCGCCCTTTTTTCTGGCAGAATTGATTAGTTACGGTGCCTGAAATGTTCGCAGTTGACTGTCTCAACCCAGTGATGGATCGTCATGCGGAAATAGGGAGGATCACACGTACACGAAGCGGTACTGTATACTGAAGTGAGTGTACCCAAACAAACTACGAGGAAATTCGAGCAAAAATATATTTGCTCTAAAAACAAAAAATCAAAAAACTATAATTCGACAAGGAGTTTATTAACAACGCAAGGTCTTTAATAAGAGAAAATAGACTTATTTCCTGAACTTATATTTGAATTGAGGTGGGCATTAGCCTAGTGGTTATGAAGCATGGATTAAGTGTGAGATCCCCCCCAGGACCATAACGCAGATAGTAACACTTGTCGGCGTGAACGGGCGAAAAGTGAACAAACTTACGAAGTAATCAATCCTTCTCTGGTCCGTAGCAAAGAAAATCTCGAAAGTGGTCTGGCGATTCAGACGGCAAGATGGTTTAGGGTCTTTTGCCAGGAAAGCCAGAGACTGTAAGAAAGGATTATAGCAGTGAGAAAGAGAGGGCTGATGGTATTTTGTCTTTTCCGAGTTGTTCGTAAGAAACTTTTGAGGACATTAAGAAAATAAAGGTTTGATTAAAACGTAGAAAGGTTTATCAACTATTTGATGAAGTAACTTAGATTGAAATGTCTAAATGTTTCGTATGTTTTTGTCGATTTGACCCAACTCACAGTTATGTCCAAAGCCATTATATTTTTCTACATAGCTTCATTGTTAATAAGAACTTCTTCTTAGAAGTCGGTAAAGAACTAAGTCAAACTAACTCAAAAATATTTTTTTTAAAAAAGCAATAACAGCAGAAATTTAATCTATAAAATAAGAACAGTCCTATTCAAAGATTTGCGCTGGAGTTTCGAACTAGAAACACAACGCGGTATTACGTTAAACATTCCTCTCATTCAAGTTCTTCGGGCAAAGACGACCTATAACCAAATAGGGTGAAGAACAGTAAGATTCAGATTTAAAAAAACTGAAACCTCACATCGCACTTTCAAACTCTCCGAAGGACAGATAAGGTGAAGATCTACTTACTACAAAAAGTAATTACGAGAAATAGTTTGACCCTTAGTTGGAAATCAATTTTTAACCTTCAGCGTTGTAAACAAGAGTTAATAGTGCAGTAAAGTTGTCTACTTGTAGAGGAAGATGTTGCCAGCAATATGATGCTACTGTAAGCTCCAATCGAAATACAAAGGAACTTAAAAACAAGTATCTTATGACTTCGTAGTCCTGCGTTTTCCTACTACAATTGAACAAAGAGCAATGAAAAGTAAAATGTGACGTCATAAACGAAAGTAAATGAAAAGTTTAATGTTTTGCAATAAATAAGTAGAAAAGAATAAAAATTCAAAAAAAATGCAATACTTACCGCGTTTGTGAGGATTACAATGACAAAAGAATAAATTAAAGGTGTGGCAATAATGCAATTTACAATTCCCCAGTGAATAAGGCTGAACACAATGCTTAGTAATAGATGAGAATGAATTTAAAAAAATACAACACAAGAAGCTAACCGATGGGTCAGGCAGTGGAAGTTCAGTTACTGCTGAATCATGTGGGATGTAGGATGAGAGTTGATTCTCGATTGATATGTTAATATTTTCATTATTACCGTCAGTTTGTTGCACAAACCGCGACCATAACAACAATACAATGTTCAATCTGGCACGTACACTCATGCGACTTGCTTTTACTGCAAATGGCAAGGTTTAAACCTCGAAGTTTCGAGCCCTATTCAATTCTTCCTCACTGACTAGAACTGGCTCTACAGTCCAAGGAGAACTTTGGGCTCCCTGTGACAATTCTTCTCCAAGTATCTCTTGTCTTCAGCTTTTAGTCACCATTTGGCCACTCCGATTTTTACATACTTCATCTTTACTTTCGTTAGTTAGACTCTTGACCATACTCTCTTCTGTAGTCTTTCTACATTTTCAAGCTAAGTTCTCTCAAAAACTGTTGGTCTATTACTTAGTGAGTCCAAGTCTTTACACCGAAGCGAACTACGGGTCTGGCCTGGCATTAGTAAAACTCCATTTTGGTCGCTCTTAATAAAAGAAAAGAGTAGCTTTGAACAACTATAAGAGGCCATCATAATATGCCTTGTTACCAGCCACTGTTCTTTCCTTTATCTCATCACTAACCTTGTTTTCTCTGGTTAGTTCAGCTCCAAGGTACGAGAAACATTCGCTGGCTCCAAAATTATAATTATTGATAACCAGATTATGAGGTCTACTTCTTGTTCCGGATTTTGACAACCATGTACTTGGTCTTCGACTCGTCAGAATCGGCATCCCACTATCCATGATTTCTCTCTTAAAAGGTCAGTAAATACTACTCTCTTAGAGCTTTTCCATTTCATCCCAAAATAGCGATACCATCACCATATCTGAGAATCTGTCATGATCAGCTTGCCAAACTTCCTTTAATTCTCCCTAATCTTCTTAAATCCAATAAGTCCGTTGAAAAGACAATAGAGAAATGCCTTTGCTTGTGGCCGGCCACTACTTCTTTGTGGAGAAATAATTATGATACAAGTCGTAAAGCTACGGTATAAGGCGCCACGGTAGCCGAGCGGTTAGAGGCGAGACCTGCAAAGCTAATATGAATTGTGGTAGTGGGTTCGATTCCCGGTCTTGGGCCTTGGATTTTATTTAATGGTTAATAAAAGAAATTTACAGTAAAGTATGTTTGCTAGTCGCCTCCGTCCACGACAACTAATTGGTAGTTGGACGTTAAGACCCGCCTGAAAAAATAGGCGATTACTTTACTTTACTTTTTACAGCTACGTATGGCCATTTCTTGGACAAATAGTAACTTTAGACAGATAGGTAGCACTCACCCATTGGGTAAATTAGGCAAATTTAGGCAGATCGTAACTGGCTGAGTTGTTGTTTAGCAATCATTTATTTGAGGTTATTGCAGTTTTTTTTAAAAATACTCTAAAACTTACCTATTTAGTAACAAAATTAATTTACTTTTCTTTTCATATAAATTACAACTGGAATACGCTGCTATAGACATTTTAACAAACAAATTATTATCCTTGTCACTAGCAAATAAATAAAACCGAGAAACCGACCGCCTAATCTACAAAGTAGAATAAAACGATACAATTTGAACAAAAAAAAAAAATTACTAGGTTATGAACTTACCTTTTCTAATTCAAAATAATTTTTACGATTTTATGCTATAATTTACATTTCGAATTGATACAAAACATTAGATATAACGTAACTCCATGATTATTGAATAATTCTTTATCCAAATCTGGACTGTTTGTATTATGTGACCTTTTTCTTTTGATCTTTTAGCAATGACCACATACATATTTGTGTTCCAGTCTATTTCAATATTCTTTACTTTCATATTTAATTTTAATTAATGTTTTGTCAAAAACTGTATAATTGTATTTCTTTAAGCTCACATGCAATTAATTCTGAACACTATAAAGCAGCCCTAAAATTATTGGTTAAAGTAAAGCTGGTCAAAAATACATCGAAAAATACTGGTTTTTGAATAAATATTCAGTTAATTTTCATCGAATGTATCACTGGTAAATATGTAATCTCTTATAATATTTAACAAGTATTGCCAACTTATCATTTTAATCTGTACTTACTAAATTTCATTGAATAAACTAAGCAAATATAAGTAGGGCAAGAGGCAGAAATGAAAACTGAACTACTGTAACTAAGTTTAGCACAATAATTGCTAATTATTTTACGACTTTAGAAAAATTACTTCATTTGAAATTAAATTATACGGCAAAGCGATGAGACAGGACAGAATGAGAGGAAAGTAAGAAACCTGAAGACCGTTTTTTTAGATGTGGAGAGAGTGTGCAGTGTAAACAGGGCAACAGTCGAGGCAATTCATTACTCAAGGTATGTTGGTTTAGCTAAGAAGGGGAAGAGAGATGGCTCCCAATGACGCTGAACAAAATTGATGACGCAGCGTAAGGCGGAAATGTTGTGCGCTGAGTACATGAGCAGCTAGCTGAATAACAACCGCTCCCAACTAGCTACTCTTTCATATTACTAGCGTAAAAGTTCTTCTAATCGAAATTAGCAAGCACATATTCAACAACCATCCAATTGACTGGCAATCATTTTTCCCTATTTCGATAATTTATCTTTAAATATGAATAGTCGCCCTCTGATTAACCGATATTCTCAAACCAGACATCAACTGTGTTCAACCATATTCTGCTACAATGCATTGATCCTGGCCGTTCAAGCTCCAACCTCGCACGAAGTCTTCTGATATGTCGGAGTATATTTGCCACAAATACTACAATGTGCATTGTTAATGGATCTGCAGCTGAATAAGTCGCAAAGCTAAGAATTCGAAATAAGGATTCAGAAATAGTAAAAATTTTAAAATTTATAAAAACTACCTGGTACCAGCAAGTACCAGGGCTTCACGAGCAGCCAAGAGAATCTAAATTTAACAGGTAACCACGCTGTAGATACAGACGTAACATATTGTACGTCATTTATAATTGTCCCTTAATTACTATACTTAATATTTGTGAGTTGCTCTTAATATTCTAATATTATATTAATTACTTATTAAAATTGTCTTAACTTCGAATTTCCTTAATTCTTATTGCCTAAATAAGTGGCTGTTCTAAAATACTTAGGCAATCTCATAGTCACAATACTTTATTTTCTAAATTTTGCATCCATGAGTAACTCCAGTCTCGGAATGGCCTTATACAAGAGATTTTCGGATTTTCTTGACAAATCGGACAAATCCAGAGTATAGAGATTTCATCCGCAAAAACCACTCTCATTGGATGGACGTTAAAGTACAAATTTCCTCAATAACATAATAACCAAATTCCTAAATTCTACTTAATCGCGATAAATCCTTTACAGTTAGAAATGAAATGTGGCCAACAACAATCCCAATAAAAATAGCTCAACTATATGGTAAAAGTAGTCTAATATATTAAATTTTTATTATATATTATTCCATTAATCAGGCAACAAGATTGTACCACAAAGATCTGCTGGGAATATGGCCTGAGGCGAGACCTATTGTGTACTGGCATAGCACGGCCATTGGCCCACAAGCTTGCTCTACACACTTGTTTCAAAACAATCCAACCAGAAAGTACCAAATTTTATTTTGAAGTTCATAATTCTAGGAGATTGTTTGGAGAGCTATAAAAATGAAGATCATAGAAACAATTGCTTTAAAGGAATGAAGAAAACCAAAAAGATGATCATGAAAGTGATACCGTTGAGAACAGCGAAGAAAAATGGTGAAAACTTTTCAGCGGTAATAAAAAAACATGTTCCAAAGTAATATAAACTTAAATATTGAACCTTGGGCAGGTGCTACATTACTCTAGCAGCATGAATTATCAAGAAGTATTATAGAAAATACAGAAGGATCTACACGTTGGGTTTAAATTGGAAGTTTGACTGTTTGGTTTACAGTAACTGTACAAACGCAAGACATCACAACCGGTCATTCCGCTGTCATTCAAAATTCGATAATATTAAGCAACGTAAACATACTTAGTTTGGAACACTTAGTAAGCCTAAAAAAATTAATAAATCTATGAAATTAGGTTCATTACAAAGATGACTTAGTGAAACGATCTGATACTTCAATTACTGGGCAGCCGGGCGAAGTTTCACTGAGAGATATCCCAGTGTAAACCAAATAACGACTACGATGACCGAGTAAATTTGGTGCAGATAAGGCAAAGATTAATCATCGTCTGACTGTGTTGCCTTGGTTACGATAATTTATGAATGACTTGGACGAGAAGAGTGGCTAATTGCAATCCATAAAGTGAAAATGTCATTCTCTCTTTGTTGAAAGAAACTGAGGCCAATTGTCTCATTTAGTCATGACTAATCTCAGTTCTTAAGACATAAAAAGGTCAAAGCTTAATCATGACCAAAAATTGATAATTTAGTCATTCAAATTGAGATTATTTAGTGTAGAGATAGGCTGGAAACATAGTGGAGCGGCGATGATAGCTGTTTCAGATCAAAGAGAGCGAATAGCAGCTAGCAAAGAGTCCCATGCACATAGTGACGAGTATAGACGCCTTTGTCCTGCAGTGTATAAACATATTTAGACATGAACTTAGCGAATTCTATCATTTGTATCAACAACTTCGGGAGCATCCTGGCAAGATTCATTGGTATTTTAGAATATTTATTTCAACATTTGATTACATACTAGCCCAGAGTAACCCCATTAATCCTAGCAGTTACTTTAAGGTAACAAAATAGAAATATATGCAGATAAAAAGAAATTAGTCAATTAAAAAAAAACAATAATTTTATTAAATCACTACTCCATGATTTGTCGTAAATTACTGTGGTTCATCTGAAAAACTGGAGTAGTACGACGCTACAGAAGTATTGGAGAATTCGTTCTGATCAGAAGTAGTAGGACGTGAAAATGTACATAGATTTGCCTAGTATTTAGATGAAAGTTAGCATTAAGGGATTGAGAACCAAATTAAATGTAGCAAAAATTACCTGAATTCTCCATTAACTACTAATAGTTAATTAATTTTAACTATTAATTATTAATTGTTAAAAACTATTGTAGCTTCGCAAATACTATGGTCCCACAGAGGTTTCTTGAGAGAAACTAAACCAATAAATGTATCAATATCCATAACCTTTGAAAAATAACCTTTACAAATTGAGCGCGATGAGAGCGAAGAAATCAAACATGTCATAAACCCTTTGCTCCACTCTCTGTAGATAGCGTTGCACTATCTTCGCGCGGTCCCATATGTTTACTTGTGTTTGATTTCGCCGCTTTGCTCTTCGCTATCATCGCCGCTTTGCTCGCCGCTCTCCAGTTTCCAGCCTTAGTCAGTTTATTATAATTAAATATTTATTTTTTAGTCCAATTCAATCGTTAGAATTATTAATAAAGTAAGCGCGCAAGGAGGCGAATAGTTTACTTGTTTTAAACAATTTTCTCATTAAATACATTAAATAAAATGCAAGGCCAGATCAGGAATCGAACCCTTGTACTACAACACATTTTAGCGTGCGACACCACAGCCGTAGCGTCTCCAATTAATCGTGACTATTTTGCGCAAAAGACCTAAAAAAGATTTCATAACTTTGCTAAAGGTGTGAGTTTGATTTTGGAAAAGCCAATTAACTAAAACCATGATGGTAGGACAATGCAGACAACAATTTAGAGTTTGTAAAAGGGTTGCGTCATTGCAATTCCCGGAGGATTCTGAGCTAGAGCTTGGGGGAGTAGACAAACAAATAAATAAAAATTAAAAGCTGGCTAAAGTACCTTGGGGATAATACAGAGGTACTTTTTACTATAGCCTCTTTGGAGCTTTTCTGTGGCTCCAATCCAGCCTCTCACTTGAGAAAATGCATTCCATCATCGCAGTTAAAATAAAAGTAATTTGACAGCATCACCAATAAGAAGGTTTTTCCTACCATCGAGCAGAAAATCAGTCTTTACCTCATGGTTGAGTGTGGACAAAACTTCTTGGCAGCTAGTTCTCAGATTTCGCACTGACTTCGACAAGCCTAAGGACAATAGTCACGATAAAAATGCAACAGTAGAGATTTAATTAGTAAATATTTTTTCAACAAAACTAGCAATTAAACTTAGGTTAACTGAACCTTTACAATTTTGTAATTTTATCCTGATTTACGTCTAATGGTTTTTTACTTAATTTACTTAAAAAGTAAATGAGGAATTTCAAAATATCAAAGTATCGTTTTTTGTTTTTGTAACAAATTATTTACCAGAAATATCGACGGTAACCACTACTTCTTACTCATGCGGTTACAACATTCCCGTTCAGCTATTGTCACATACTTTTAAGGAAAGAATCCCAAAATATTTATTTCAAAAAAGAAATAGTTTCTAAAAATCGTTATAATTAGAAAATAGAAACATATTTAAGATTTTGTTGTAATGACAAATAAATATTTTGTAACTAATTGATGATTAATCAATTACACGTATAACAAAGATGTAAAAGTTGTGAAGTAGATCGAAGTATCTTTAAAACAGAGATTAAAGATTAGGACTTTGCTTGCTAAAAGCAAACCGTAAAATAAGCATAAACAATAACTCAGGTAGTTAAGCAAAACGAAAATGCATTAAAGGTTCGTTATGAGCTTCTTTGTGCTCTAAATGAGGTTAACATTAACTGATAATCTTTATTTGTTTAACCTGTTTCATCAGCCGTTTACGTTCAATGTTTTGTAATACTGACTCTACAGTTATGGACTGAATAGGAGAGAGAGACTGTGTGATCACCTAGTAACCTAATAAAGAACAGATACACAAAGGAGGAACTGAATAAAGCAAAGGCAGAAGAATGGGAATTAGACAAAATAGAAGTGTCTAATGTATGAGGTTATAGTGCGTGTACAGGTGAAATCGGTTTGGTAAAGTTGATGAGGGATAAAAGTGACGGTGGTTGAAGAAGGAACGATGGTTTACAAGTAGAAGTATTGGAGGAAGGTGCGTGCGCCATGTAACTATAAGAGAGTGGTACCTGTTAACTGCTAAAGCGAGCCAGTAAACTATAGTAACGAGTGAAGAAGACAGAATAGACAGAGTATGACAGAGAGAGAATGAAGAGGATGAAGGTGGAGGTGAGAAGTGAAGAAGCGACCTGCGGAGAGAACCTTCTGGCATGTTGGCCAGTTCAGCCGGAGAACTCTCTCACATACCGCCGCAACCGAGAACCTAAACAAGGTTCGGCCAACACACACTAGGAGGAAAGAAACCGGTTTGCCTCCTCCAATCTTATCACCCAGACAAGCCTAATCTCCTCCGATTTAATTATACTAACAACAGCAAAAAACACAAGTTAGAAAGAGACAGACAAAAGCTAAACCATCTCCAAATATGTATTGTCATTTTTGATTATTTTTGCTTCTAGTCAACTATATTAAGTATATTGCTATTTCAAGCCAATTGTAAATATAAATATATTATTGATTCAATATTTACATCAGCTTGTAGGTAAACTACCTCTTTACAAGTTAGCTGAAAATGCTTTTAACTTTATCAATCATTAAACTCGATTTACGATAGTAAGAACACAATTCTACTACGTATAAACACAATGTACGAACAGGAACCAGCTTAACGACAATTATTCCATCTCACCACTGAAGAATAAAGTTCGTCCTTTTCTACTTGAATAAAACGATTGAATGATGTTTTAATCACTTTAGAGTAAAGCAATGGGAGCCCAAAATGATCTATCACACGAACACACTGCTTTTTCAATATTACACCTTCACAATTCTTGAACTACGGGCATTCAATACCTTCCAAAGATTTATTTCAACATCATAATCCAATAAACACAACTTTTATTTGTAATCCTTCTTCAATGAAATTGGTTATAACACAATTTTGTGGGTAGTTTCAGTCTTAGGCATCTTTTTCGCTTCGTGTAAATTTACCACATTTATGAAGGGTTTACCATTTACGCATTATAATGTTAGTAAGAATGAAATTTGTTCAAAATTCGGAGTGCTATAACCTAGTTAATATGAGTAATAAATATTACTTGCGTGTAATTTTTTTCTAAAGTTTTTTACCAACTTCTAAATGCCAAATTTGGGTAAGAGTGGAATATACGGCCTTGCCCGTAACCTCTTAGCACATAACCCTCCCGACCACCTCCAACACTAATGCCAACTATCGCTACATCATTCTACATTCATGATACAATGTTTTTAGGCGTTTAAGTTTATTTATTTACACACAATACCTTCATTTTTACTTAATCCTTGCGATCTCAAACTGTTTTCGAGCTTTTGTTTTCTTCTTAAAAAAATTACTAAACATTATTCACAAATTAAACCAAATCTTCTTCAGTCCCCAAAATTTAATTTTTCTCTATTTTTGGCAGGCGTTGTGGAATTACAGCAGAGTGAACATCTCTTTCAAATATCATGTTATAAAATTGAATAAGAAACAAATTCTTTTTCTAGAGGGAGAAGAAGTAATTGCCAATTTCTGTCCTATTTTTCAATTAATTTTTGTCAAAGTTAGATAAATGTCAAAGGGCTATGAAACTTATTCTTTATTAAGAACTTATTTCAGTTCAACGTAATTCCAACTCCATAAATTTACGTATTACGTATATTAAGATAACATTATGTTTCGCAGGCCTAAAGATGTTCAGTACCTAGGATGAAAGCATGACCAAAAATAAATAAGACTGTAAATGACAATAATTTCTGTCCCCTCTCGGATGAATCAATCAGCCCCACAAAAACTAAATGAACCACTAAGATTAACAGCACATGACAAATTTAACTTAGGTTTTTAAGTTAGTTAAGGTTAGTTTCTCGATCATTTAGGAATTATTTATAATTTTTCATTATAACACTGTTGCTAATAATCATTTTTCAAAATCAGGTGAAATAAAAAGACAGAAATTAATAATAAGTAAACCTGAAAAGGATTCATACACCATTTTGAATAAGATGAAACTTAAAATTAGTTTAGCCTTTCATTAAAAGTTTTTCTAAACCTTATTATTATTTATTGTCATTGAATTTTTGAACGCAAAGAAGAAAAATCTTAGCAGCAGTTTCGAAGACAGCAATAAAAGAAATGGAATTCGATGCATCGATAATGTAAAGCAAGTCTAGTTCGTAAAAGTCTGAAGAGCAGTATGGTTTGAAGAGGAATGAATTAGAAGGGTTCGGCGAGGCTGTATATTCTATTCTTGCCAGAATTTCTTCAATTTTGCACTAGTTGAATGATTAATTATACGAAGGAGGGGTATTGTATTATCATAAACAAAGGAGGGGTTAGAGGAAAGACCTGCAAAGCTAGTATGCATTGTGGTACTGGGTTCGATTCCCGGTCTTAGGCCTTGGAATTTATTTAATGGTTAATAAAAGAAATTTACAGTAAAGTATGTTTGCTAGTCGCCTTCGTCCACGACACCTAATTGGTAGTTGGACGTTAAAGCCCCGCATGAAAAAATAGGCGATTACTTTACTTTACTCTTTACTTATCATAAACAAAAAAAAAAGTTAGTGTTATTACGGATATTGAGATTTAAGAGGCTAATACAAAGAGAAAATCTAAGGGCTGGCTGTGACTAACTCCTCTCAGTCTAGTCGTTCTTATATTTAGCATTTGAACTCATTAGTTTTTATAAACTCATTCTCACCATAATGGCATTAAGAAAAATCACGCAGCTAATGATATGCCTCATTGTAGCCATCGCATTTCCACCATGTCCAAGTCGGTAGATGCAACTCTAAACAGCACTAAAGTGCTTTAGGCGAGCGTATGGAGAAGATATTAAAACCAAAGTGAAGGCTGTCCTGATATAGACTTCATTATGCCGTAGTAGAAGTGAGTTGTAGGAAAAACAATTAGAAGTACAGTTTCCGTTTTTAAACAGTTCGAAAGCAATTACCATTCTTTAAACAACGAGTAAAATAGTTATCATTCAATAAATGATTACTAATAGCCCTATTTGGAGAAGTAATTCGAAAAGGCATCGTTAATTATGTTAATTAATTTAAAGCGCGTCAACATTCTTTCCATTCCATAAAGAACGCTGAAGAAGACGACAGCTCCACCTACCTATCTTCATCTTCAACGCTACCATCCTCATCTTTCTATTTCCATATATCTACCTAGCCTCTGTAAATATAAATATCCTTCACCAATGTTCACCGCCAACGCTGCCACTACATTAACAATAAGTTAAAATTTAGAAAAAGAAGTTATGATGCAATGCAACAGTAATGTGGAAGTTACAAAAGATAATTGTATAATTAATGGAAGCGCGCAACAAAACCAATTAAATTAAAAAATAAGTTGAAAACAAGTTAAAGAACATGGAATAGACATCGGTGTAACCGAGACTTGCCAGCCACTGAAGTTGCACTTAATATGATATATATGTATTGATTAAAACCGGTCTCATAGATTATAATCTTTCATTCGTTCTCCTCCTTTCCCATTTCTCCTGCGCCCGATCTCCTCTCTGCTCCTTGCCGCATTATCACCACGTGATTTACGCTCCTTACACTGTGCTCGCAATTGATCACTTTCCAGATGTGGACGACTGCTTGTAATATAGTGGTTTGGTAAAAAAAAAAACAAAATAAAATTTAAAAAAAGAAAAAGATAGAAATAAAGGTGGACACCACTGCTGCTGCCTTATGGTACGCAAACTGGTTATTACAAATGTAAAAGTACATGCGTCTTGCTACGTCCAATCCTCGGCTATCAACCAAACCAACCAAACTATCTATCTCATCTACCTTCTCATTTCAGTCCTAAGTCTATTTCTATCTCTCTGTCCAGCTAAAAATTCTACTAGTACATCCTAGAAACCCGTTTTCCACCTCGCTGCTTTAATTGTCTACGTTCTGTCGCACAATAAATCAAACGTTTGTCTACAATCAACTTCTCCACCCTAGGCTACAATCGTAAAATGGAAACACTAGTGTTAAAATGTACCAATAAAAAGTAAATAAATACTTTTTAACAAAGTATGTTATAACCTCAATTTTTTTTTCATTAGTTAGCAATTCATGAGGGTCTGGCTAACTATATCGGCATTCATTATTCAAAATCAAAAGCGGAAGAAACAACTTGGCAATGATCAGAGTAGAAAAGTAATACGCTATTTTCATATAAATAGATTTCTTATTTTAAATTTATTGATTGATACAAGGAAGTGACCAGCCAGTGATCTGCTCTACAGCCTTATCACTTAACAAGCTGAGCTTTTAGAACAGTATCTAATTTCAGAACACTCTTCTCAGCACTTCACTTCTCTTCACGTCCATTTCGCAAAAACACACTCACTTGATTTTCATTTAACTTTAAAAAAAATTAAAGTGACGTCTACAGGGTGTCCCAAGCTATATGGATAACGACTTTTTCTTGGAAACTAAGATAGCTAGAAAAAAACTAAAAAAATACATGTTCCCTTAGTTTTTTGTTAGGAATCCAAATTTACTTTGTAAATTTTTTCGGTGCTTCCAGAAGCGAGATACAGGCACCAACTTCATTTTCTCAAATAGGAAGGTGCGGTTTTTATTTCAGAAATTGATTTCTCTATTTTTTTAAAGAAAAATTTACTTGAATGGTTTTTTTCTGTGAGCGATATTTTAGAAGTTAGGAATGAAAACATGATTCTTATAATAAACGTCAAAATGATAATATTTTAACGGTTTTTTGATTAAATAAGAAGAAAAGTACTATTTTATTATAAATTTTACTCCTCATTAATATTACAAATCATGCTCGAAATGGCGTCCACCATTAGAGATGCATAGACCTGCACTTTCCTGCCAATTGCCCCTTTACTCTATTATTCTCTGCTTTAGTTCATCTACAGATGCCATCCCGGCTTGATTCTGATACACCTAGATTTAGAAATGCTTTTAGGTAAGCAGAAATAAGAAAAGAAAGAAAAAAGTTATGAATAATCACCTTGATTTTCAGGGATACCCAAAGGAAATAGTCCATAGGTGTCAAATCCGGTGAGAGAGGTGGCCACTGAATTCCCCCCGTGTCGATATAACACGCCCATCAAATTTCCTATCGAGATATCTCTTTACATGCCTGATGGTGTTATATCCATATAGCTTGGGACACCCTGTAGATTAGCTGAGTGATTGCTTGAAGGTTGTAAAAGAGCAACTAAGTGTGGTACGAGAGGGTAATTTATTTAGGGAAATCATCTTTAAGAAAGCTTTGAAATAACTTATGTAATGACTGAGCAAGAAAAGCTGTTTACAAATATAAAAATATAGAGCTACATAAGATAACAATTATTGTAAGTGGCTAAACAAACTGGCAACGAAACGGCGTGGTTAAAACCGGAAATAGGTTCTCTATAGATTGGCTGCTTTTCATACAACTTGCGTCTACTGAAAACTTTTTCAGATTTTCTTTTTAAAAAGTCTCTAAGGTGCTTGGGATGAATCTCTTTGGTCTTCTGACTTCAAATAACAAACCAACCACTCCGAAATTATTCCAGCTATATTGAGTTCTTATTATTTTAAAATTATTTTCTATTTCTAAATTCCAATTTCGGATTAGCATTTTGTGTGCTTCTACTGTCATTTCAAGGGGTAAATAAAAGTTACCAAATTAAATTAGGATTCGCTGGTTAGAACCGAAGCACATTCATTCATCTATCTAAAAATTTAGTAGTTACACAGAACTGAATACTTCCCATCAATAAGGGAAGGGATTAGCTATGCGGTTAGCGTACTGGACTCCCACGCGGAGATCCAGCTGCTGACCCTTAGATTTTCTCTTCCTAAGAGCTTCTTACAGCTCACTGTCCGGAGGCCGGCAGTGCACTGAAAAAAGCTCTGGGCGCCAATAACCTTAGATGTTGACGCGCTTTAAATCATTAAAAATAAATAATAGTAATAAGTTCAACAGCGTGACCTCAAGTCCTGCTCAAACTGCAATTATTATGTGATACTACTTTTAAATGTTCTTAAAAGCAAACGAAATGTAAACACAGCGTACAAATATTGGTGTAGGGCGTTAGTATGAGAAGTTCTGGGAGAGAGATATGCGGTACCTCATCGTTATGTCCCTTGCCCTCCAAGTCCTTGTATGAGATTCGATCAAACCAAATTTTCGGATAACCCAAAAATAATTTTCTCAAAAAAATGTTTATCACGCTCTTACATAGAACTGTTCGTTCTGAACCTCTCTTGAGGATGTACAACCTTCATTTTGGATCTGACATATGCAGGATTTGATTTGGATCTCGTTGAACTGTGGGACGATGATGTAAGGTTTCTTCTATTCGTTTTGATGATTTAGGGCCGTTAGTAACGCTTTTTTAGAGTTAATCGAATACTTCTTGGCGCTTTGGTGGTTCATTTTCGGCAGAGGCTTAGCTTAATCAATAAATCCCTGAACCAAATTTCCTGTAGCAACTGCACACTTCAAGGTACCTATTACCTTGAGGGACTGTTCTCGCATCAAGGTTTCAGCCTTTTTGCGGTTTCCAATTCAATCAAGAGTTTAATTTAATTAAAATTTCATATTCCTTCCACCAGCTCATCAGGCTTTCACTTGGAGAAACGGAAGAATATAAAACTAAATCAGAAGATTGCATCTAAAAATTAATTATTTAAACGATAACGATGCAAATGTTAAGTTTAGTGCGTGTCTACAACTTTTCTTCCATAGTGATGGGATGTACTCTTCTTGTCAGCTAAAACATTCCGCAGATCTGCTAGTTAGTAAACTGCTCGCGTTATTTAGAAAGATCCAGTTGTAGAGTCAGAAGAAAAACCCCTATTTTTAATGAACAAGTCAAAAGATAACGCTAGAAATTATGGTCACATTTTATGCTTATTAAATAAGATGTGACTCGAAACACATCACACTCTGTACTGGATTGAAAAAAAGATGGGACATCTCACTTCGCAAGAAAGCACCTAATAAGTTTCCGGACGTAGATATAGATTCTGCAATCTTTGCAGAACTCTACAATAAAAGGGACTGACAGAAAAATTGCACATAAAAATATATCTCAGTTAAAAAAAAAAAAAAAATCCTCTTGAAAATAAATAAATAAAATAAATGTAACGAAATACATAACCATGTAAATGTTCACCTAAATAAATTACTTCATTATTTATTGGTAGGGAGCCGGAGAAAGATGAAGTGACGGCAAGGTGGGGGTAGACTTAATAGCAGGCTATAAATCTAATGTCCCGAGGACAATGCGATTAACTATATTTATTGACCGGTGTGAAGTTATATATTTAATTAAAAGCAATGTATGTGCACACTTAGATCCAGTGGCAAAGACAATTAATTAAAAAATTTGCGCAGAAAATAATTAAATCATTTAATTTGATATTCTAAAATATATGGAATAAATCAACACAATTCCTAAAGAAACTGGTTACCGCTAAGAAAAGACTAAAAAGATTAATAAAAGCTAATTAAAATTCTTTAATTTTTGTATTTGTTTATATTTTTTTATGCTCAGCTTTGAGTAACACTTTTTTTTTAAACAATTCCACATTAATTGGGCATCAATTGGTTGATTTGCATGCCAGTAACTTCATGGTGAAAATGGTGAAGCAGCAAGCATAGTTTTTACACTAATGATCTTTAAAAATATTTTAGATTGAGAAAGTGCTTAGGTATTGTAAGTTTAACCATTCCTCAAACGAGCGATAAAAATACGAACATGAGACCATGCACCCTGTTGAGGGGGACTTGCTGTACTCAAATAAGCTCAAAAAAATTGTTTAAAAAAAAAAAAACAAATTGAGACAAAAGAACTGATATTCACAATTAGAACAGAACAACAGCAAAGAACAGCATAAAATTAACTGAAGGTGGCATTGTTTGCTGCAAGAATGAGTAAGACGAGCGGAATAAACACGAAAAGCAAGAATTGTTCCATTTAATAATTTGTTTAAACACAAAATCCAGGGCATTTTAATATTAATGCTATCAGAAACGTCACTTTTAATGTTCCATAAAGCAGGACTGGTTCGCATTTAACTGAATAAATTAAATCAATATCCAATTTTTATCAGTAGCCTCCATTTTTGTAGTATCCGATCCCATAGACCAGGGGACCCCAAACTTTTTACACAGGAGGCCAGTTCACTGTCCCTCAGACCGTTGGAGGGCCGGACTATAAAACAAACTATTTTAAAGTAAAAGAAAAACAAAAACAAAACGGGAACAAATAGAATATTTCAAATAAAGAACAAGTAAATTTAAATCAACAAACTGCCCAGTATTTCTGTGGGAACTATGGGCCTGCTTTTGGCTAATGAGATGGTCAATGTCCGGTTTAGTTATAGTGCTTTGCCTTTCTTCCTACTTCTAGCTGTTATTTTACACTGTTTACGGAGCCGTGACGCGTGCATCCCGCGTCACGGGGGAAGTAGTACTGTACATGAGCGACGCAGCGCTTTGCGGCACCGCTATATATTAGTGCTCCTCTCACTGACCACCAATGAAAGAGATGCCCCTTCCGGTCGGGGGCCGGATAAATGTCCTCAGGGGGCTCCATACGGCCCGCGGGCCGTAGTTTGGGGACCCCTGCCATAGACTGTATCACGAACACAGTAGACTACTGACATAAGCTTCTCAGTGCGAAGAAAGCGGTCTTCGTTCTTCGTTCGAACGGAGTATCATACAGCTGCAGTTATTTCGAAGGAGTCCACTATAGTACCGCCAATTTGTCAAAATGCCTTCAGTACGGATGATGAAGCTTTGTGCTGATTATCATGTGAATTGATACTATTCATGCTGCAGACTACAGCTGCATTAGGCCTAAACTTGGACCTAAGTCAAAAAGCCAATATAAATGGTTGGTTGGACTAACTCGGCATTTGACTAACTGCAAATAGGCAAGACCTATTAGAAAAAATACTTTTTCTTTTACTCTAAAGCAATACATAAATGACGCTCCATAAAAAATTCCTAAATTTGACGATCTCTCTCAAGTGCCAAGGAATAAAAAAGATGATAAACATTTAGTAATAATGATCTACGCCCAGAATATAACACATTGTTCGACTATCTGCTCGAATGTTTGCAAGAAAACTCCGACTACACTGTTTAAGATCCTTTGGTTGCTCCTCCAGAAAATAATCCTTCTAAGACGGCTCTCGGAAAATTTAAAGAAATCTACCAAAGTTATTTCAAGATTAAAATATCGTTTCTATCACAAACGTTTACAACATTATCATTGCTACAGAGTAGCAATGCCATCCTAACCAACTCATTACACAAAATTACCTTGAAAATAATTGGCTTGACGAATAAGTAAACAATGTGATGAGCATGACCAATTGACAGACAACAGTTTAATACGTAATTTAGATAGACTACTACCAGCTAACGAACTATTCTTGCAGACTAGTAGAACATCAAGTACAATGAAATAAAGACTAGAACAAAGAGTGCAGATTACAACATCATTAGGCACCTGCAAACATGTGCAAAGTGGTAGTGACTTAATGAACAATATCTACAATAATGTTTACATTCACCAATAATAACAAAACGTAACCTTAACAACAGGGTGTCAGTTCTAGTACCACTGTTTTAATGTTCAATGTGCGGCAAACACGCATATTGATAAGATGGAGTGCACATATATCTGAATTTCATATTTATTAAACTAATACATTGGAATTGTAGTATAAAACTTACATTTGCTTTATCAATTTATTAAATAAAATAATACAGCCTCAAGGCATTATTCATAATCCAAGGTAATGTGGGTTGGAGTAGCAAAATGCTTCGATATTACACTGTAACAATGCAACATACAGGCCAAATTTCTCCACTCTCACAATTCCTACCAAACTTTAATAATCTCCAAATGTTGAAATCACCATCGAAGGTATTTCATTCACTTACTTATGAATGAATAGTGAATAGCGAAATGTAATATAAACTACGAACTAAATGTGAACAAAAGACAGTTAGGCAATAAACATTCCCAAAGAGAGGCAATCAAAAAAATATCATAATTAGAATATAAAATAAAATCTAGATAAATTGTGTTACACATGGAGAACTTATTGGTGGATCCGATAAATACACGAGTTGTTGCCACCATCTTGACATTACTAAATAAACTCTTAGTGTGTTATCTCCATTTATGGAAGGCAGATTTATTCTCTCTCAGGAACCAAAACCGGTTGCCAGGCTATTAGTCCTGGACTCTAGAAAATATTCTCTGATTAAATGGTTGGGTTACCTTAATTTTAAATGTAAACGGGGAACTGAGTGCGTATTTATTAGCTTCAATTTTACAAGTAATAAACTTAAATGTGTAAAGGGATTTTCTGTTATAACCTCTTTTTTTTCTTTGCACACTGAGCTTGTGGCGAAGTACTACTGATTCTAAGGATAGATTTCCCTTGGAGAAAAATTAAATCAGAAAATATTCGACGAATCTACAGCTTTTATTTAGGGAAACAGTTTTTCATGAACTTTTTTTCGAATATTTAAAGCGGTGGCCATCACTTCCGCTAAATCCTCAGACTAATTGCTAATTAAACTTCAGCTTCTTCTCCTCTCTTTTAACTTGAGCAACTCTATTGAATATTTACCAAATTCAAGCTGGACTTGATTTAATTAGGAAGTTGTTTTCAATATAGTCTGTAACGAGTATGTTTGTTGAAGAATGTGAAACTGAAGACGATGTCTCTTAAAGAGATCACGTTGTAACCGGAAATCACATAAATCCACTTTCATTGCCAGAAGTATCTTTGTATTTCTCTGTCTAAAATTTGTTCCCTGCCCTCTGGTCTCAGATAGCAGAAGTTTAATGTTCGATATTAGCTGGCTTTTTCTTAAATAAAACGAAAAACCCAAAAGGTATTTTAAAGAAATATCCGTCTTACTTTCTGCCTAAGTTGTAAAGGAAAATTAAAAGTTCTAAACCTAATTCATTAACTAACATGAAAACCGTCAGTTGTTTATAATAATTCAAACAATCTCCCATATTTATGCCAGAAATCGGATAATGTTTCTCTTATTTAAGGGAAATTCATTCAGAGGGAACCCTAGAAAGAACTTATGCAAACCTACCAGAGATTAATCACGGATTAATCCACGGATCTATCCACGCAATGTTTATTCACGCCATATTAAAACTGTCCGGTAGGACAGTTGTATAAGAGTTGATCGTCAAAAACTGCACGAAAAAGCGTAACGATGAAAAAACCCAATTTTGACAATTTTTTTCTCTTTTTCTATAAAAGTTATTATTTCCAAATTTTCTTTAAAATATAGGGCAAACCCTCCTTTATAACTGTAATTTTTTTGCAACAACATAGATTAAATAGTTTTCGAGAAATACGTTGCTGAAAATGGGCAAAAACGGCATTTTCAAAAAATGTTCTTGTTCTTGTTACCTTTTTTTGTAAACAACGTAGTGCCTAAACGCCCGAACCTATTTTCATGAATGAGGGAGGTGTCATTTGATTCGGAATTTTATGTAGATCTGCCTTTTGGTGGGTCTGGTCGCTGTACATCAAACATTGTATGTAAGTGGGGCCCCCTCCAAAATTATAATTACTAATAACTCTGTAAATCCTATTTTGATAAAATTTGGCAGAATGAAAGGGTTAGGGCTCCCCTACGTACCATTAAAGCGACGTTCTGCTCTTACATCTACTAAGGGAAACTTTTGCAATCATTAAAAATTATCGTTTCGTGAACCTATTTTCTTGAATGAAGAGTTATTTGGTTCAAAAAGTATTGTAGATTTGCATTTTTATAGGTCTTTAGCCCATAAAATGACTACGATATGCTACTGCTGTTACAGGATTTCTGTCAAGCATTATTAAAGTAACAAGGAACAGTGCATAAAAAAAAATGCGTATTTAGATTTATAAAATATCTTTCAGTCAGTGAATAATTCTTGGTACTGTAGACTGTAGACTTGCTAGAATCAAACGAAAAGTCTTTGAAAGAGTTGGAAATACTAAGATTGGTGGTATGAGAGAGAAGTAACGTCGTTAACACGTATTTTAATGGGCGGTTCGTGTTATGAAGAGTGTGCTCGAGGACTCTTATATACATATATACAACAACAAATACTGACGAGAAGTGAGAAGATAGAGACAGAAGGATGAAGAGAGACAGAAGAAGATGTAGAAGAGTGTGGAAGGCTGCTAGTGAAATGAAGCCAATTACTTAGCTCCGGCTCTCCGACTAGTCCGGTAGTGGAAGAGGTGGAGCGACTCTTTGGTCCGGCAAATCGGCTTCTTCTCATTCCTTTTTTTAACTTCAAGTAATTAGTTCAAACGTTCCATCAACTTCTTAGCCGATACCAACTTCTACCTTACAACAATCTATAGTTTATTTATCAGGGCATTCTTTGTTACTTCATAGCGCCTTGGTTGAGAAAACTTTCTTCCTCCATCAATCTCTACTAAAATATCGGAATAACTTAAATAACTTATGTAAAAAGTCACGTGTGGAGATTTATTATAATTAAGTACATTGTGGGAAAAAATGCATTGCTTTCCATTCAGCCACATCCGCATTTATGTACACCAGATACCACAAACAGCATCTTCAGTTAAAATGCACCTAAAAAAAATCTGTCAATAAATATAATAATAAGAACCCAATTTTTGTTTTTATTATATGCAATCAGCTCAGTGTCACTATAGTAACAATAACAGCAACGTATACAATTTTTAAAATTCACAATCCTGATATAATAACAAATTTATCCACTTCTGCAGAAGATCTTGCAGAGAGCGGAATCAGATGAGATAAGTTAATGAATAATAACAGGTTAGTTAATAAGGTCAAGAATATATTATAATATAAGAAACCGAAATAGCCAAAATACTGAACATAAGATAAACGTCAAAGGTGGATAGCAAGCAGGGAGTGTGGTACGAAACGGGTGGCGAAGTTACTCGCGAAGAGAAATGCTAGCTGGAGTCTTGCTCCTAAGTCTTCTTTTGGTAAGTGTCTCTCAGCTATTATCCTTGGCTTTCAAGATTCTTCCTTAAAGGTGTAGGATGGTGGAAATGGTACTCATACCTCTACTTGCCTTCTACTGGTTGTACCATTACACAGGGAAGAGAGGAGAATATTTGTTTGAGGAGGTCAAGTCAAAACGGCCGCAGAACCAGAGGTAGTCTTGGAATATGATGTTATGTTCCAGTTTTGACTTGATAACTCGACAAAATTCAACGATCTGTTAGTTGCATCTTTTACTAACCATGGCATAGCCACTCACAATCATTATTGCTTTTTCTAAAAAATAATTTGGACCATGCCAGTTATTTAAGGAAACAGATGAACACTGTAAGAACTGGTTTCTTCTTTGCTACTTTACCCACATACTCTAATAGAGAAGAGAAGTTGTTTTCAAGTAGTGACGTCTTTCATTTTTAAAGAAATTCATAAATAAATTAATTAATCTGCTTAAGTTGGTAGCTTAAAGTTTACGTTTGTAAGTTGGCATCAACTTCAATATGTAGCCTCTTCATCTTTCAATTCTTCGAACTCATTAAAAACATTATTTCCGGTTAGACATTATTTTCCTTTCCTGTTTATTAAATACCCAATTTAAACAAATAACATAATTAAGGATACTTTCCTTAAAAAAACAAAACAATTAATTTATAAGGAAAAATTAGAAAATAAATAAAAATAGTTAAATAATCTAAACTTCAAAGGATTGCGGAAGTAGTACACAGCTGGAAAGACAAGCTTTAACATTCCACATCCGGTGCTTAAAGAGAACCTGTAAAACAACACAAACAGCAGCTTCAGAGCACTCTAGCGGTTAGCTCAGGTACTAGAACTTTGTTGAAAAACTGCTTGACAGGGGGTAATGAACGTACACAATTTTTTTGTTTACCATAAAGTTTTGTAGCTGATATCTTTCCTAGATATTTATGTTACCTATTTATTTTTAATAATTATTTATAAAAAACATACATTAAAAAAAAAAGTCATTTCAAAGGATGATACAGAAGGAGAAAATGTGCTGTACCTTTTATCTCAGTATAACTCCCACAAATATAACTTACAACATTTTCCACAAATTATTAGTACTGAATATTAGTAGGTTTGAATATAGGTTTCTTGCAGTAAAACATCTTTTAAACCGGGCTATACACTGAAATGACAATGAAGCGTGACCATCCTAGCTGAAAATTCCTAATTTAACAACTGAACGAACTTCTATCTTTAAACATGGAATTTGATCTAGGACATTAAGCATACGATATCTATGCGAGTACTGCACTCATTAATATGGCAGAATTGTGTCCTACCGAAATAAGTATTTTTAAAGTATTTTAAGGAATAAATAAATAAATAAGATAAAATTGTGGTTTGAAAACACTTTTTCTCTTTGATAAAGCATTATTTGATGTTATACGTACGTTAGATCCTAAGTGTATGATAAAAGCTTTAGGAATGTTAAATTGTAAAACGAATAAAGAGAAAAAGTAGAAATTTATGAAGAAAATAAATTGGATAAGCGACTGAACTCTGACCGTTTGTTTTTATGTTAAGTCGTACTTATGAATATATGTATGTGAAGAGTAGAATCAAGTTCCTATTAATAAGGAGACTGGTTTGTACGTATGTGCTACTTCTGATTCTACCTCTAGAAGTGGCAGACCAAGAGACGCACAATGCTCCCTCTCAAACTGAGCAGGAGGTTATAAGTTAGTCCTCAAAATGTCTCTCAAATCAAGTGACCATCTTCCTCAGTCATTTACAATGTACGAACATAACGGGAATCCAATTCCAACATACCGGTTCGTTAAATGATGACACACCGTCTCAACTAAATGTATATATCATCCACAAACCAGGTTTAAATTAAAAATTTTTTAATATATTTTGTTAACAAGTGTAACTCTAATTTATTTGACCTTCGATTAAATAAAACTATTTTTTTACAAAGACTCTTTAACTTTAAAGCTATCAGTAAGATCTTTTAAAGAAACTAAAATAGAAGTGTAAACTTCAAAGTAGCCATTACTTTTCTTTACTTTCATTCAAGTTAACTAAAAAGAACCTTCAAAGAAATTACCTTATCATTTGGTGACCGATAATCTTACAATTATAGTGGCTGGTACAGAAGTCACCAAAAAATTGAAACAAATCCAAATTGAGGTTTTGGAAGGAAGTAAGGTAATGAGACAAAAAAATGTTAATGTGCTACACTTAAAGTAAGGCGCAATTAACAAACTAAAATATTTAAAAAGAAAATATTACCAGCTATTAACAGGCTACATATGACGTTACCTGAATGTGGCGAAATGACTCTCTGCCGCTATTTACTCGTATGTCATTAAACATTTTCGAAACTAAGAATTTGCGATGAAAATCGCCATAAACCACAGACTGACATACAGAAGTGGCTCTTTACTCTAAAACCACTTTCTTGAAATCTGTAATTTTACTTTTATATGGTTTGATTCCTATTGTTTAACACAGGACTAAGGAAAATTCTTCAAGTAAAAGTTATCGAACTCAGTGTTTGACAAGGTTATGAATTTCAATGAAATCATTGGTGCCATTTTCGGAGATGATCTCAAAAATCCTTTAAGCAAAATGGCGCTTCCAGCAGTTGAACATTGATGGAGATAAAGTTGCATTGCAGGGTGTACGAAATAACAGCAATGACATTGAATGTCGATGACGGAAATGACATGAGGCTGCGAGAATCGTATGGATCTGCGCTGAAAACTAATGCTGAGTTCATAAAGAAAAATAAATAAATGACAAACGACAAAATTACATAAAACGTCCGTGTGAGGGGCCATCACTTGCTAACTGCAAAAAGTCGCAATCGGAGAGCTAAGACTCGTAAGTTTTTTAATTCTTTCACTTTTTTCCAGTTTTATTTTTGTCTTGTGACTTTGTTTCTGAAACGTTTATACCGTGACTTCTTTAATGTGCCTTCTTTAACGTGATTCTTTACTGTGCCTTCTTTAGCGAGACATGTTCACCATGACTTCTTTACTGTGCCTTGTTTAATGTGATTCTTTACAGTGCCTTCTTTAGCGAGACATGTTCACCATGACTTCTTTACTGTGCCTTCTTTAGCGAGACATGTTCACCATGACTTCTTTACTGTGCCTTGTTTAATGTGATTCTATACTGTGCCTTCTTTAGCGTGACTTTTTTAGTGGATTTGTCTATTTGTCTACCTTCTTTCATGAAGTGTTCAGGAAGAACAAAGCGCTCTCGACTTTTGCTTTTTATTTTTTTTTTTTAACACCATGCATTCGATCAACCTAAAGATTTAACTTTCCAAAATAATCCTTCTTCTTCCTTAACCTGGGAAAAACCATCCTTTCGGGGGCAGGTGTTGGTCTAGTGGTCAAGAGCGTGGCTTTGTAAGTGGGAAATCCCCAGTTCGAATCCCGCGTATGGCTACTTTATTAGTTAGAAAAAAATGTTGATAGTATAGTATCAGCTTCCACCCCGTCCACGACGCCTAATTTGTCAGTTGGAAGTTAAGCACTGCCTGAAAAAAATAGGCGATTACTTGACCATCCATACATCTTTTCCCCCTTCTAGGGTATAGATGTTCCTGAATTCTAAAGCCCGTTAACAATTTTTTCTCTTTTAATTCTCTTATTTAAGTTTGATGCCTTACATTAAATTTCTAGTGTTTCTTTCCGTTTTGTCTGTGGAATTGCATTTCTAGCGCCTGCAGGTGGCTTCAAATCGACATCACCCTAGTTCTGGACTAGCAACTTATGATAGGATAGGAATATTAGTATTTCGAACCACTAACAGCTTGGTCTCCTTACTCACCGGTCGTTTGCACAAGAGTTAAACATTCTCGAGACACTTGTCTCAGCAAGATCGAACATTAAAAAAACAGGTGCATTATTTTTTTCACAAAGTAACTGTAATGTAAGGCTGCCTAATGCATTAAAAAAAAAAAAAAAAAAAAATTATATACAAGAAAATAAGGATAAAACTTGGTATCTTGTTAAACAATTAGAACGGTTGGAACATTCAGCGAGAGCACAATTCTGTATAAGCCGAGCACAAAGTTAATGTCTTACTTTATTAACTGACAAGATGAATTAGCGAAAGAAGAGAGAGATAGAAAGTTGGAACCGCAGACTGAGTGACGTCAGCGGGAACAGACTGTGTACAGACCAACTGGCGGACTGGATGAAGCCTTTCAACCTCGTTCTGCAACACTTCTGATTAGGGGAAAAAACGCTGGCAAACACTCTCCTTCTCGAACAAGTAAATTAACTTTTCCACCAACTAAGAAATTGTATTTAGAAAATACCAATCTCCAAAGCATAAAATGCCAAATTTTTTGCTCAAAGTACCAAATTAAAATGAATTGATCACTATAATCCAACTAGTAATGACATCATAATATTTGAATATCTGTGGTGTTAACTCACATAACTTTCTCTTATCAAAGTTTTTCATAATTACATTTTCTCAATGTCTATGAAAAATATTTGATTCAATATTAAACGAGTGCATTTAAAGAGCTTTTTTTCCAAAGCAGCATTTTCAATAAACAAAAAAAAAATTAAGTAAATAAGCCAATTTGGTCAGCCAAATATTATATTTCAAATATGTAATTCGAATTTTGATTTTGAATCCTCAGTAATATTTTATAAAACAACCACTACTCCCACAGACAAGTATAACCAAAAAGTTCCATGTTAAAACTATTTCTTAAAAATAGCTCTAAAAATAAAATCTAGAAACGTATTGTGCATGAAAGACATTATTGTTTCTTATTTGAGAAATATGAGTTAATAAAAAAAAGAAATAAGAAATGTATGAACCAGGAGTTCCGCGTACATTAACACAACAGAGCGTAGAAGTAAGCTGATGTGGAGTAATTGCACATTACTTATTCATCGCATACTAGAACAGACAGGTTACTAGTCTGACAGAACTACGCTAAACAGACGGCTCTTTTCAATACCTTGGGTGTCTCTTACGTATGTACTTCGCCATACATACGAATATAAGAAAATATTAAGTCTCAGTAAAAAGTGTTCTAAAATATTTTGCATGCATAGGCTAGAGATATATCGATACGTTATTCTTTCAGAACTGATTGAAACTGAACAACGTAGCCGACATAAAAGTGAGTTACTTAATGCAATCTCAAATTTACCACAAATATGTCTGAAATATATAAAAAAAGATTCATTATTTTGTAATTGTCTCAATTTTCAAGTTGATTTCCAACTCTCTTAGTTTATTAAGCAATATTGCCTAAGAGTTTTTATGATGTCTCTCAGGCATTCCACCAATTAAGGCCTTTCAGTTAGGCTCCAATCTATGCTTCCCTCTGATTGCTACCTTATCCCAAAAGTCTTAATAATCAGAACTCGCTTCCAAGTTCCCATGATAATCATCCACTCCTCTAAGCGAGGAGTTCTGCAAGGAAGATCTACTGTCTGAGTATATGGGAATGATCTTCTTTTCGACCATCAACTTATTCGTATGCCGACGGCCACCAATCCCTTATTTTAGATCTCTCGTATGTCTGGTTTCGCAAATGGTATAAGAAAAGAGCCCACTAAACGCTCAATCGTAAAGTACTCCCTCCCTCTAATCTATCTGAGCCACACTCCTATCCCACCGGCAGATAAAGTGCAATAACTGGAAATGCACCTCGACTTCTTCTCCTAGCAATAGGAACTGCCAAACATCCATATAGATTGGAATAAGGAAAAAGATACGATTAAACCCTACTACAAAGGGCATTGTCGGTAAGCTAAGCGCTTGAATCTTAACTGCATCTTATCTACAATTGCAAATCCTATGGAGCAGCGTTAATACACTGTTCTATGTTAACAATAATTATCCAGATACCTGAAAGATCCCTTTTGTCCTTGAACTAGCCCAATTTTGCAACACGAAATTTCATTCCAGACTGTCCCTACAATGTACCAGCTCTCCTAAACTTCTGAAACCACGAATCCTTCCCGAAGGCTGAAGGGTCGCCTGATCGCATGACAATAGAAAACGATCTCAACTGTGTTAGTCGACTGACTGATCGACTAGATGGGCAACAATAGACGGCTCTCAGTACAATACAATAAAATACTATTAAAAGTACCAAAGTGATATTTGTAAGCAATGATATGAAAGTGCTTTTGTTTGGAAATCAATTCTGTTTTACGTTATCCACATATTAAGGACAACAAGAACTTCATTATGTTTTAGTCAGAGTATAAAAATCGAGGTCATTAGCACCCCAAAACATTTCAGCTTCTCTCTTGCTGTGGCTACTGGAGCTGAATCGGCACGCTTAACCTTCTTTTGGACTGAATTAAGCCAGCGATGCTAGATTCAACAATGTCACCACTTTTTTTATTCACTCTTTCCAATTCCATACAAATGTCCTCTCAAAATTACTTAACAAATAATTTGTGATCAAAAGAAATGCTTAAATTGTAAGCAAAATATCTTTTGGTGCTGAAAGAACAAAAATTACTAGCCAAACAGAGTAAATGCACATCAACTCACGAAGAACCTGTTCAACTTACTCCTATAACACAAAATGTTGACAGAGTATGCGGGTACAATGGACAGAATGTATTTATCTTTTTCTATTTTGTCTAATGCATGTTCATGAAATATTGTCGTTTAATCAACCCTTATACTTATACTTTAAATTTTCTGCTTGAAATAATCTTACCATTTATTTTTTATGTTGTAACCAGAAAATGACTTAATTATTTATATAAGAACGGTGGCATTGAGTGAAAACGTTGTTCTCATTGACTAACCATTTAGTTCGATCGTACAGTTGCTAACAAATATAAACTGATATAGTTTCCTTCAAAACTGCAAGAATGGTTCAACTCTCCGTGTCTACTCACCCCTTCAGAGAGTTGTGCGGCCCACTAGCTAGAAGGGACCCCCCCCCCCTAATTGCTCAGAACTTTCAGAAAGTAATTTAATACAATTCACACCAAAATGTTACATTTTTCCTTCTGCTTCAAATTTAAATTTTCGCAGATCTTAGGGATACAAAGCGCCAGGTTAGTTGTTGACTCAAGTGCAAGTACCAGTCTAACTCGATCCCACAATAGCTTTCTAGTTTCAATTTCATTTTTCTAACGAGAGAAGTTTACTGTAAACGTTACTTCACAATGTGCGGGGCACTTTTTTATGATGATATTTGATACATCAAGCCCGGTCCTTTTACTTTTAAATAATAGTTTATTAATGCAATTTACATGTTCTCGAGATAATTACGAGGGTCGTTTGAAAAGTCCTTGCAAAGTCAGAGAGATAGCACCACTGGAGCGTATCGAGGTTATGTTTAGTTAGTAGCATCTCTTGGAAGAACACACACCAAGTTTCAGCCAGATCGGTCTATTTCTTTGTGTTTGGCATTCGTTTGAATCGAGGAAGTCGAGTGATTTTCAAAAAATGGACGAAAAAGAATTTCGTGTGTTGATTAAACACTACTTTATGAAAGAGAAAAACGCCTCAGGAGACTAAACAGAAGCTTGATAAACATTATGGTGACTCTGCACCTTCGATTAGAACAGTTTATAAGTGGTTTCAAAATTTTCGGAGTGGCCATATGGGCACAAATGACGCTGAACGTTCTGGACGCCCTGTTGAGGTTACTACTCCAGAAATCATTGATAAAATCCATGATATGGTGATGGATGACAGAAGAGTAAAGGTGCGTGAGATTGCTAGTGCTGTGGGCATCTCGAATGAACGGGTACATAATATTTTGCATCAACATTTGGACATGACAAAGCTATCCGCAAGTTGGGTGCCGCGATTGCTCACGCTTGACCAAAAACGAAATCGTGTGAAACGGTTTGCAGCTGTTCCAGAAGAATCCGCAGGACTTTAAGCGTCGTTTCGTCACTGTGGATGAAACATGGATACATCACTACACTCCTGAGACCAAAGAACAATCTAAACAATGGGTTACCAAGGGGGAATCTGCGCCAAAAAAGGCGAAGACCGTTCCTTCGGCCGGAAAGATTATGGCGACTGTCTTTTGGGATTCGCAAGGAATAATCCTCATCGACTATCTGGAAAAGGGTAAAACTATTACAGGTGCATATTATTCATCGTTATTGGACCGTTTGAAAACCGAGCTGCAGGAAAAACGCCCACGATTGGCCCACAAAAAAGTCCTTTTCCATCACGACAACGCACCAGCTCACACCTCAGCAGTTGTGGTCGCAAAATTAATGGAAATAGGGTTCCAACTCGTTTCACATCCCCCCTATTCTCCAGACTTGGCTCCCTCGGACTGCTATTTGTTCCCCAATATGAAGAAATGGCTGGCGGGAAAAAGATTTTATTCAAACGAGGAGGTGATTGCAGAAACGAATGGCTATTTTTCAGACTTGGACAAATCCTATTATTCGGAAGGGATCAACAAACTATACCAGCGTTGGACGAAGTGTATAAGCCTAAAAGGAGACTATGTTGAAAAATAAAAAAGGTTTACCCCAAAAAATTAAGTAGTTTTTATTTTTGCATGGACTTTTCAAACGACCCTCGTACAGTTCTTTTTGGACATGTAAAATATATTTTGTATGTAGAGTATATAATATAAATATTATATAGAGACAAAAAATATTATAAAGATAGGTTAAAACTTGCAATAGCCCACAAAAATTACCCTTCCGGTAACCCACAGGAATTAGTAGATGAAATAATATCAGATATTAAAAAAACAGCCGAATTAGGACTGAAATTATTAGTTTACAAATTTACTGACGCATGTTTGTTTATAAGATAAATAAGTTCTTTTGATTGTTTGTGGCTTCTAAAAAGCCAGTGTTGGCATAATATAATTACCAAATGATCAATAAAGTTGTAAGAATCCATATTTTTATGGAAATAATTGTATAATTTGAATTATAAAAGTGCGGAACTCGCCTGACGATCAAGGCGCTAAATGTAAGAAAACCAAAAGAAATGTAACAAATTATATTCAAATAAAACATTTATAATAATAACATAAATATATGTATTTTAATTCCACATTTATTTTGCCATTTTATTCATTTCAGTAAACAATACACATGAGAGTAAATTGTTATTACTTATTTATTTTATTTTATGTATTTTATTTAATGTCGTATTTTATTGTTCTACTTACAAAAATTGTCTGATTGTACTTTTATTAGAATAATGTTTTGCTTTGCAAGAAATAGACTTAAGTTTGTGTAAAAGCGTATTTTTATGGTGCTTTATATTTTATTTGAAGTATAATAATATTGACTTATTATTTAATATGTTGTTTCAATTATGGAATCTTTGAAACAAAATAGTTAATGCGATAAATTTGATGGATCGCAAACGGTCGTGGTATAAGTAAGAATTACGGCGTCCCTTGAAAGGTTACAAGGAAATGCTGAGAAGGAGCAGTGTGGTAACTAACTCGTAAATACTTTGCGTAAAATGCCTCTTAATTTAAGAAAAGGGACAATCTATATATTCAAAATATGACTAAGACTAGAAAGAGTCGTGCAGGCGTTTCACGTCAAAAGTACCAACCTTTAAGGCTGTCCAGCTAGAAACCCAAAGGCCGTGTACTCCATAGTTCGATTGTAATGAAGAGGAAGCAGGAGCAAAGAGGATATGGAAGGCGTGAGAGTGAATGATGGAGGTTGGTACTGGTGAGAAATAAACTCCGAAAAGAAAATTAATAAAAGTTGGGAAAAGAAACAAAAAAAATAGCAGCTAGTGTTAAGTTTCTCGACTGGGAAAGTTAGTTAACTGAGATGTTTTTCACCAACTGAACATCAAGGACAAGTCAAAACTTCACAATTCCGCAAATATTGAACAAAAAACAAATTGACTTCCCTTCAAGCGCCACGATAGCCGAGCACCAAGAGGCGAGGCCCGCTCATCTAAAATGTAGCAGCACTAAGTTTCGACTCCCGGTCTGGGTTTTGGATTTTAATTAATGATTATTATGAAAACTTTATAGTTAAGTACATTCGCTAGTCGCCCACGTCTGCAACGCATAAATCAAAGGCAGTCTGAAAGAAATAGGCATAACTTTTTTTTTTAACAAATTGCTTTTCTTTTAATAAAATTACATATGCAAGGCCATGTTGGAATGGTGGAGATTTCTTTGTGTTATTAGCTATTGTAGTAATGAATTTAAACTTTACGACGCTCTCAAACTGCCAATAATATTGGTGGCAAAGTCGAACAGGTCTGAAAGCAGTGAGTTGTCTTTGCCAGTTAATGTAAGCAAGCATTTGAACTTTATGACGTCAAGCTGTACACCATTTTCATGTTGTATCTTGCCAGCTTTATTTACTTTACAGTGTCCACAATGTTCTACCACCTTCTGTCGTACATTTTATTGGATCGAATATATTAATATATCGTGTATGGGATGCGAGTTGTCCTTCATAATACAAAACTAATATTTTATATAATATTATTGCCTTTCCAACACCTACTACAACCACAAATCTGAATGCATTACCATAGAATATAGAGAATACTGTGCACACATACATAAACCAATATTCATAACATTCAAATATTCTACAGCGCAGTCGCCTTTAATCTTATCACCAATACTGCACCAATATTCAAATTAAAGCAAATAAAAATATATGTACACATTAACTAGAAACAATTTGCAAAACACATATTTCTGTTTTACGTCCACATCTGTAAAGAAAATTGTAAGAATAATTTTTCTGCAAACACAATTATTTTGGTAATTTAATATACTTATTTTGTTAAGTACCTGGGATCGCTTAGTAAGAAAAAGGACTACGGGAAGTACGGCAAAGAAAGAAGACAATCCGGAGACTGCCTTAAAAGTAATTTTAAAAATTTGACACTAGAAACCAAGATATTTTGTATTTAGAGTGCCAGTAATAAGCGATTTTCACCATCGGTGAACTTCTCAAAGTCTTTGCAGGTAAGGTGGTAGGTACCCAAGAGGTCCAGCGAGAATACTCCTTCTACAACGGCAGGAAGTATCCAATCCTAACTCTTACTTGAAAGGAGCATTGCAGTTCTTTAGTGAAGGACCCATCTGGACTTACAGATCAGAGCTGTGATGCTCAACTAAACCCACCAATATCTCCCTTATCCAATCCTCCCAATCAAAAGTCCCCCGCCGTCTTGTTAATTATCCCTATTATGTACGGTGACCATTATTTTTGTATCAAAAAACAGGACAAGGAGGAAAAAAAAACCTATAAAAAATATTAATACGTTTATTAACTCGAGATCGGTTATTACAAACAATGGCCATATAATATGGCCCATGTTCAACCGAAACTGAGCGACTACTTGCACTATACACTTATTAATTAGTAACAAAATGTAAATAATAACTCTTGTAAATAGAAAAAATAGTCAGTCTTTTAAAATTACAACAAAATTTTGTTTTAATGTCACATGCTTTAAAACTATACTAACGACAATAATATACAAATATATCTAATTTTCACAATATGAAGATCAGATCTTAACAAAATCATACATAAATCTTCGAAAAAATATTCATATTTTCATTAATTTCATTGAGTATAATTAAAATTTCATTGAAAAACAGTACAAAACAGTACAAATGAATAAAAAACAGGACATTTATGCTTAAAAAAAAAAAGAAGGACAGCGTCTTAAAAAACAGTACTGTCCTGCCAAAAACAGTACGAATGGTCACCGTACTATTATGTCACTTCACAAAGGCCTAAATATTCCTATTGTCACTGAAACAATCCACTCACGATTCCTCAATATCCACAGAAGCCTATCCTGTCATCCCAATTAAACAGCTCAAACTCTTTCCTCCATTAACCCATCCTGATAATCCTTCACGACGTCTAAAACGACGTTCGCCTCGTAATCTCCTATACTAGATCATTCAAAACACTAAAATTCCCGAGAGTGTCAGCACTGGCTGACTTCTCTATTCCTGTGTCTTTGCGTTGTGCGTCGGCTATGCCGGGCAGCTTTTACTTCATGTATTCTATTTACTATACGATATTCACACTTTGCCTGATGTATATGTATTTTTATACAGTAGCAATACACATATAGTGGTATCCATACCCTACAATGGAAGAAGAATCGCCAAACAGTAACCCTTCCAGAGGAAATTGCACCACAGGCACCCTACTTTGATCAGACTGCATCATACGTACGTAAAGGATCCATCTGAAAATGTGGATGGATCACAGTGCTAGATACTGCTGCTGATTTTATTCCTCATAGCAAATAAGTTTTCTTTATTTCAGAAAGTTTTCGCATTTTTATTCATCATCTGAGATTATAAGAAATGAAGCTAATATAAAACCTACAAAAGCCCCGTAATATTTATTAACTGTACGTGAGTACACCAGCTTAGTGAACTATCAATTAAATGACGCTCAAAAAGTCCATCACTCGATATTCAGTATTTGTCACGGAATAAATACCTAATTTAAACTAAAATAAAAAAGAAATAACTCTTAAAAATTGCTTATAGAGTTGATTGGCTTAAAAGTACATAATGCCAACAATAATAGCCAACAACCTTGATAATAATGTATTCAGGCTTTATTCACAGAAAATACAATATCACTCCCACCACACAAGTACCAAAATGGCGGCCATATATTCCCCGAATAATGCACGAACTTCACTCGTGCCAAATATGTATGTATAGGTACGAATAAAATCGATTTGGAAATAACATAAATAAATATTTATTTACATACAATTAATAAATAAAAAATTACACAATCGATTTGAACCAAAAGGTTAACATAAAACTATTATTTAATGAAAACACTAAAAACCGAATACGGATACCATAAACATGCATACAACGACGGGTAATATCAAAGAAGTTGTGCTTATTATTCTAAGAGGTACAGAAGTTATGTATCTTCAGTTAGAAATTCGCTATCCGCATAACCCAGACCGGCCTGTGCATTTAAGGTAATTGTATCTATGGAACTGAGTCGTGAAAATTAAGGAATTTAGTGTTCAGTTCTTGAGAATTTAGAGAAGTTGAGAAATGAAAGAAGTCGGGAAGAAGAACAGTACAATAAGATGGTCCCAGTCTGTATAACAAATAAACTGATCGCGTCTAAAGGCGGAAAAACAGGCCCGGAAATCCAACTGATTCCTCACAAGACCACAGAGTAGAAATCCTAAGACATCTTAAGATCCTAGGGGATGATCTTAATATGAGTTCGAGAATTATAGCCAAATCTGTTCCTGTGACAGAAGTGAAAAGCGTTCGTGTATTGTCCGTATTTGTTCTTGGTTTTATTGTCTGTCCTGAAAAAGGCTAGCAAAGTTTCAATTGAATAAAGTGAACTTTGTCAACAATAATAGATAATATTGAGTTTTTTTTCAAAGAAGTCAGTTTTGCTGGGAATGATCAAAGCACTTGTTTTCTGTGATAAATTCGTTTAGATGACAAAAACAGTTTGCAATTAAAAATGTATTAGCTGAGTTTCGTGCAACTGTCTAATATCCTATGGAATTTTTATATAGACTCTAGCTGAATCTACATAGAGAGTTAGTACAGAGTTCGTCAGTTTTCTAACAGGTTAATGTTTGTTTTGCTCCTTTTAATATATTGTAAGAATGTTGGTCTTCTCTGATTTTATTGTTTGCATTATTTATCTGTTTGATTTCCAATCTAATTGTACGTAGCGATGGCCGTGTTACAATAGAGGTCTACTAGCTCTGTTACAATGAACAAATAAATTGGTTTGACTTTAGAAAGAACTGCACTTGATGATTGTTCGTAATATTAACATAAACGATTAGTTGTTTTTCTAAGGGTAGAGAGAGAGCCAATCGCGTGATCTACGAACATTTTTAGCAGTGTTACAAAACATCAGGCCTCCTAATTGCCAATAATTAAAATCACGTATTACGATTGAAACAATATTATTTATTATTTCCAGTTAATATTAGATCTGTGTGATATCATTCAACTAATAAATTGAAATAAATAAATAAGAGAATTAAAAAGCAAAAACAAACAATATTTCGTCAGTATTTACGTTCGGCCCAAGGTCTTAACAATGTTACTTTCAAAACAGGGGAGAAACAGAAATGTTTATGACTGTATTTTAATTAACACTTTGTTTTTTTAAATAAAATTAATAATATGGCCAAAATTTATTTGTAGGGTGTTGGCACAACATTCAGAAATAAATTACGAACATATCAGTGTAAGGCATTTTTGTTGCAACTATTAAACGACCCTAAATTAACTAGAACTAACTTATTGAAAGTGTGGTTCGGGCCACAGTATTGAATAATATTTTTATCCGTTCATTTATTTATCTGTATTTATTTTATCTCTGATAGATATTAAACTTTCATTCACTGTCAGAGGCTGATTAGAAACTTGGTCAGTTAGGTTTAGGAAATTCTACTCCAACTACGTTTCCGTCTCACAGTACACTTGCTGACTCACTCAGAAAGCATGGAAATAAGATACACGAAATAACAGCAATAGCCAAACAAATTCTAAAACAAAAAGGTTGAATTGACATTTAGAAGAAACGAAAGGTGGGATAAAATATTCAATTTAGTTGAGATTTCCAAGTAGTGCGCCCAAGAGAAATAGAACTGGGCTAGGGGTAACGGATATATCCTCTTTGTGGTGAAGCCGGTTTAGTCCTGGGCATAGTGGTTTAAAGGAAATGCTGGTTAACTATGGCGTTGTAGATGTTAGTAGACCTCACTTCCGCTAATTTGGCTGAACATTTCCAGCACGAGCCGCAGCTTCCTTTCTTGTCCCGCTAGTAACTTTGGTCCTGAGAAGATCAAAAGCAACGCCACACAACTCCGTCCGTCTAGACTCTAGAATACAAGACCGTTGTACTAAAATAATTGCACTATCCCATTTACTTAGTGCAAGGTTATGCAGTCTCTTACTTAACGAAAACAAATATTGCTTCTACTTTCCACTTATATTAGTTAATTTTTCAAAAAGGTGTAAATAATCTGCACTAGTAATAAAGGTTTACTAGTTTTTAAAAAAGGAAATAATAAAATAATAGTTACAATGTTGTGACTAATTAAGGTCCTCAGCAACTGTAGTTTTGGAGCAATAAAATGAAATCAAACGAACTATTTTGTAGGGCTACTAGAGACGGAACAGAGAGGTGAGACTTCCATAAGGGCAATGTTCTCCAGTGATTCGATGGCAACAATGGGACAATCTGGACACGATTTTACCCAATTCCAGTAACCAAAAAGCCAAAACGACGAAGCAAAATTAAAACAGAACAAAATTAAAATAAAAACTATTTACTTAAAGGATGAGGCCTTTAGGAGAAAGTGGATTAGCCACTTCTTCAGGGAGTTAGGCGTCCCTGCGGGTATCTTGGTCTAACAACACTTACACACTACACCTAGGACCGGCAGAGGTAGATGATGAGTGCAGCTACTTGGGTTTAGCGAACCCACAGGTAAACTCGAGCTCCCCACCACACACACTCATTTACACCTTAACATTCACACTTTACAGACGACTACACACACTGCACGAACATGGACACGCACGTTGATAGTCGGAGAATAATATCTCTCCCTTGCGTGCCGTGGCGAGGCTTAAGGGCTAGGGGTGAAAAGTCAGTCCTGGACAATGAGGGAGACGCCGACCTGCGGACTTCTTATCCCATCACATGTCTTCATCCAAGTACCCTACCTGGAGATATCCCTACTTCGAGAAACTGTCAAGGGAACACTGTTTTAAGGGCAGGAAGAAGACCACTGGGGCAAGGGTCAATACTTATATGTGAATTATATATATGTCAATACTTATATGTGTCTTTCGCGGCACTGGGCTGTACCGAGGTACGATGGTCCGTGGAGGCGGGGCCACGTATTTCGATGAATTGAAGATTTTCTTATGCAAAATACTTCATCAGGGCAACGTCCACCAATTAATCCACACTCCTCTCTCGTCCAAATTCTCCAACAACCAGCTCTATCCTCTCCTACATTTTCTAACGGATACACATCCTTTTCCTCTTCCTATCCCAAATCCCCCACAAGACTGTCCAATTCTAAGAATAAGGACTCACATAACGATCATGTAATAACTGAAGAATCAGCTAAAGGTACAAAGACAACCTTACGAACCCACTTCACCGCCAAGGAAGAAAGCAAAGGGAGGCAACTCAATAAGGAAAGGCAAACCACCACCATTTAGAGATTTTCAGGAAGACAATTGGGTCCGCTTCTTCATCATGAAAAGAAAGAGGGTAACTTCACTATTATTTGTTCTTTCAAGTTGTGTACTTTCGACAAAAAGCAGATTTGGAAACGCTAAAAGTGTAGAGAAACTGGCCGATGGAACTATTTGCATTGAGACTGCAACTCCCATCCAAGCAAATGCAACACTAGCTTTAAACAAAAATAGGTGATATAGAAATAGAAATGGCCCCTCATAGGAAGTTAAACTCCTCACAAGGAGTGATCACATGTAGAAACTTTCTTCATAGCGATCTTGAAGGTGACATCAAGGAAGGGCTGGCTTCAGAAGGAGTTATTGATGTTAGTAGAATTAAGAGGGGACAAGGCGTCGTGTCTCCTCGATATCGATTCCCTAATTCTACATTAAAATATCAAATTTTTATCCCAATTATAGCCGTATTAAAGCCTCACAAATCGTACAATCCAATTAAGGCTATCTTTCAATTCCCTAATTGTCTATAGCTCGTAAATCAAATACGTGCAAGCCTAACGGTTATCGGACATGTGGATTAAGTGACTTCAGAGTAAAATTTTGAGTAAAAAAAAAAAGTTGGAAGCATTTTCAATAAAACCGCAAAGTAGAACCAAACGAAAATCCAGATTAGAGGTTTTATGGTAGTTGGATACAAGAATATTGAATCAAAATCCAGCCTAAGAATCAGTACTTAGCTGACAATGTATTTGTATGTGATTTTGGCGAGCTAGAGTTACCTAGTTTTGTAAGCCCTGTTTGTGCTGAGTGTTCGTTGAGACACAATAAGAATGGCTCATATTATTTAAGCTAAGTTAATAGCAGAACACCCAAATAATGGCTGTACCATTTCTCTAACAGAGAGAAAGAGTGATCATGTTCCAGACAAACAATTTTTTTTCTGCAACCATGAAGGAATGTTCTCATTACTCAATTAAAATCGGCTGTGTAATGCCCAACTTCCCACACTAGTGGGGAAAAATTCCCATTAGTGTCACTTTCCGCACTAGTGAGTGGAAAAACTTTATTGTGCTTCCTTGATAAAAGAAGTTTTGTTATTAACATAAATATTTTCTGTAAAACTTTAATAAGCTTATTTAACGTAACTAAATAATTAAAAAACGAATATTAAAAAATAAAATAAAAATTGAAAGGAATATAGAAATAAAAATAATACTTTAATAAATAATTAGATATTTTTAATTATAACAGTTAAAAAGGTTATAGTGTTACCTTATAGAAATTTAAAATGGATTCTAGTGATTCCTGTTTAGAAAACACTCCTCCATCAATAAAAGAAACAGCAGAAAATGTAATAAGTAATGTAAATACGTAAGTAATGTAAATAATTGTAATATAACAATAAATGTTTATAATAAATAAATTACTTTTTGTAGACTGTAAAAATGAAATTTTTAATTTTTTTAGTTAATAAATCTAATGGTTGCAGAAAAAATATAATATTTAACTGGAGTGTTAAGTATTTTCCTCACACTCGGCAATGTGCGTGCAAACCCTGCCTCGCGTGAGGAAAAGTACTACTTTGCACACTTGTTAAATAAATAACTATTTCACAGACAGAGCGATACCAAAAAAAAAACAAATGTCTAATGAAAAATTAATTTCAAAACATTTGACCCGATTTGATTTCGAATTTTGACTCAACTTCATTTTATGCTCACGATAAACCAGCATTTGAATCTATTTTCTGCACATTCCTTTCTTTTTAAAGACATCTTATTTGTGAGGAATCACCTCATCATATTTTTTGATACAATGAGGAGCAACATCGATATTAGTCCCATTCAAATCTTAAAAGCTTCAAGAATTACTAGAATTATTGGAAAAAGAAAATTATTACAATGATTTCTATTCATATTTGTTAAATAAACAATTATTTCACTACTGCTTAGTAGTGCTTAGTGTAGAACAACAGGACTGCATACAACGCGCATCTATACTAGGGCAAAACAAAACAATGTTTACTAAAGCGCTGAACACGTTCAATTAATTCTATGTAACCATTAATCATGAATTCCTCGAACTCAAATTATACTCAATTTTGAGGGCTTATTGATCAATATGAATAATTTTATCCTCATTCAAAGTATAATTAATATAAACTATGAACAGAAATGAATCGTACTATTCATTGCAATGATACGATAATACCTGTAAATTATTTTATGATATTAAAACAGACTAATTCTAATAAAACATTTTAATTAAAATTTAATTCTAATTTAAAATTTAGTTACTTAAATGGGCAACATGTGCTCTTAATTTAATGTTTCCTATGTGAGTAAACATTGTCTAGCTCTTGTTAGGAATCTAACATACGATTGTTAATACAACCATCTTGCTTTGATCATAATGAAAAGCTAATTTTGTTTCTACTAAGTATGGTAAACTTATTTCCACATCTAATGAAAACTACAGATAGAAAACATTCCATGCGCACTTGTGTGTGTTTCCTGCAAACTTACTTTTGTTCCAAGTTGTTTTATACAACAATCCACTCACCCACTGGTGCAAAAAACGAAGTAGATATCTGGTGACATGGGAGCTTCTGTCTCTTCAGGGTTCCCATTTCATTTTCTCAGAACAGTTGGAAATAAAAAAAAAAAACTTCATGAAATTTGGCAGTTGGAAGTTAAACACTGCCTGGAAAATAGAACATCACATTTTCTTGAAGACTACATGGATATGAACATGGACATCATTCTTCGCAGATATTGGTACAGCACTATCTTCCAGGCGCTCAGGAGTCGATGCAACGGAAAAAAAATACTATCTTCTTCCACTTCTCATGGGCGGTTTTGGTGTAGTGGTTTAAGTCCGGACTACTCAGTGGCACATTCGACTTCAGAGAGTAGATGCTTTTTACGAAATTGGTAAAATCTGAGCTTCCAAATCCTGCACACATTCCTCTGCTGCTTCTCGCAGATTTTCCTGTGTCTTCAATTAGCTTTTCTTTAAATTTTAATAAATTTCCATCATACTGTGGCAGGATCAATAGTTTATAACAGGGGTGAGCAACCTTTTTAATCAATGGGTCAATTTAAATTTAAATTTTTTTTCGCGGGCCGCACATAGATTAACTCTTATTAATAATTTACGAAACTTCGTACGAAACGCATCGCGTCCGTATTGCATGTTTGAACAAGTCACCGACGAGTGTGTATCTCGTCACAAAAAAATCGCGCAGACGCGGCGCGTTAGTATTGCATGTTTAAAAACGTCGTCGACAAGTAACTCGCCATAAAAAAATTTTTCGGTTTAGTATGTACTACCATTTTATTATAATTAATTTTATAACAATATATTGATGGGAGAAAGTCGATAAAATAAATTCAATTTTAGAAATGCTTGGCGGGCCGCAAGCGGCCCGCGTGTTGCTCATCCCTGGTTTATAAGATTACTGTAAAATGTTGGCCCTAGAAATATTAACTTTATCAAAAAAACAAACATGAAATATTAAAAGAGGTTCCACTGTATTTGTACCCTAGGCTAACAGAACTTCTGAATCTCATGGGCAACGATTAGAACTGGTTGACAAAGTCATCCGTTTTAATAGCACAAAAGGGACAAAATGCGAGACTTAACAATAGCAGAGTTTATTGTCCCTTGGAGGTTACTGGCGATGTTACAGAATAGCGTGCAAGTGACAACTATTTGTCTTCAATCAGCAAGTGTGGCCCACCCTCTCTACCACTGCTCATATCCCAGATATGGACATGCAGATGTAAAGTATGGTGCGAGCGATATGGTATGGGCTGATGCACACGGCTGTCTGGGGAACAATAGTCTCACAAGTACTGCCTCGCCCGTCATTTTCACTTTATCCACGCCCGCCAGACACATTGCTGTGTTCAGTCCAACTAACTACATGCTGAACAAACCGCAGTTTTCGAGCGTGTGCCTCACCAGTGCCACTATAAGGAACTGACCGCAATAGCACTGGGTAATTTGTATAAAATATAACGTTTCGTTACAGCGTAATGATCTAGTACAAATAAAAACATCGCTCTTAACTAGAGAGTATTAAGCACATGTTTTATTAGGATGCGCCTCGTGCGGCAGACGCGAAAGCACCAGAGTGAGAAACAGCGAGTCACACCTGTTCTAACCTGCACAATGCCATAACCTAGAGTTCCAGCGCATTCTCGAAGCGTTTTACACCTGTGAACTGCGAAGCTAGAACTGAACAAAGTACACAACAACAAGCGTCAACAGCATCTACAATTACAGATCTCAATGTAATTATTTTTTTACTTTAATCCAACTCTTATCCTCAGCACAATACTCTAACCAATTCCTTTACCTCCTACTCTAGTCACAGGACCTGAAGACTGGACTCCCTTCCATACTACCTCACAAAACAAACTGAATCTGTTAATATCATTAAGAACACAGACAATGCAGTACTTTGATACAAACTTCTATTTCGGAATCCACCATCAAATACACTTTGAGAATAATTTTCGACAACCCAATATACCTGTTATCATACGAGTGCTCTAATGAAAGAAACGAAGAGTGGCAACACACTCGCTAATCTAACGACAAACTGACCAACATACTAACGAGAGCTATAAAAACATAGATCTTTGATGTATGACGAGTACGTGGTCTCGATGGTATCACAGACCGCAAACTTCTCTCTCGACAGCCACCACACGATTACTCAGGAATCATTCCTTGCTGACCGTTTCTTTAGTTTTGGAACAGCCTCTTCCGTTTACTCACTAGCACGGGCTGGTGTAGCTCAAGGAAGTATTCTCAGACCGCTTCTCTATACTGTGTACACCATCTGACCAACCAACTGACTCAAACACACTGCTCTGCACTTACGCTGACGATACTGCTATTCTATCTTCTAACTCAGACCCCACAACAGCTTTCTCTAATCTGCTCACTTAAAGAAACTTGAAGTAAATTTAATATGCTAAAATGCCAACAAACACACTGTGAAGTAATTCATGTCCTCATTTAAGTTTAAAGTCCTTTTTCCTTTTTCTCCTGTCAACTTAGTGGGATGTACATTGAGAGAAGATTAAGTGGAACCCGAACACTAAACTGAAAAGACGTGAACTTACCGACAGATCAAATTACTGTTTCGACTAATAGGCAGAAAAGCCGAAATGACCACCAGAACACAAATGACTATTATACAACAGCGTACTCAAAGCAATCTGGACTTACAGACTTGAAATGTGGGGTTCGACCAAACCTTTAAATTCACTAAAAATCCAGTGCTTTCAATCAAAAAGACTTCTTACATCACATTCATATACATATATGTATATATAGACTGACATCATCTTTAATTTGGAAGGAGTAAGTCTCGCAGATTGGGTTGTTTAGGTTATTAGTCGTCGGCCTCTCATCTGTGTGAATTGTGTAACATTTGCACTACAGTAATGTTCCTCGCGACCAATTTATCGAAATGTTGGCATAAACTCGCAAATATATAGACCCAAATTTCTTTTTTTTTTTTTTTTTTTTTTTTTTTTTTTTTTTTTTTTTTTTTTTTTATTTATTTGGCGCATCAACAGCTGAGGTCATTAGCGCCCGGAGCTTTTTCCAGTGCACTGCCGGCCTCCGGACAGTGTTCTCTCGTTACAGACAACACTGTCCATCACCGAACAGTGAGCTGTAAGAAGCTCCTAGGAAGAGAAAATCTAAGGGTCAGCTGCTGGATTCGAACCCGGGACCTCCGCGTGGGAGTCCAGTATGCTAACCTCATAGCTAATCCCTTCCCTAGACCCAAATTTAACAGTCACAAAAAAAGAAATATTGACTGTAATTTATGAAGTTAAATTTATAAATAAATATAAGCGCTGAAACAAAGAGACAAATTGAGACAATGAATGAAAATTATAATATTAGGAAGCTACAGATCCGTTGGGGGTCCAAGATTAGGATCTAGGCTAGGCAGGGCGAGTTAAAAATGTCATACTTTACAAAACTGTGCGTGCACCTTTTATATATTCCTTTAGAAAACAAAGGAACATTAAACCGCAGGACTTCGGTAGCGGCGGCCAAGAACCAGGTCCATTCACAATGCAAGAATGAGATAGTTGCCCTAGTGTTAGTCTGGATGAACAAGGAACACCACACTCTCTGCTAACACATACACTGCGCAAATATAACGACTCGTTTTTAGTGTTGCATACGCTAGTCTTCAACCTTATGTTTTACTATATTCCAAGACTTCCAACATAAATATTATATGTTCTCCTTAAACGGACGAATAAAGACATTAAGCTAGCTGAAGGTCCAGAAGTAAAGGGAGCCTGGTCACTTCTTGGGCTAGGTATACTGGCAGTTCTCGGCAGTGTGTTACACCACGGAACATGCAAAATAGTCCTCTCATCCTGCATTGTATTCATCTTTAGTTACCGGACATCTACATATCTACTGTTTACATAAAACAATACTGCTTTACATAATTTTGAATATAAAAATCAAACAATTCCCTATCAAAAATTTATTGCTATGTACTTTGCATTTGTTGATTATCGAAATAATTACAAATACTCTCTTCTAAAGGACCCGGCGGAAGAACTAAGAACAATGTCCTCCAAGAAATAGCACATTCCTGGTGATGGAGAGCCAATAAATAAAGAAAGAAGATACTTTCAAATTAATTGAATATTAATCCGTGGCGGATACATAAATGTAATTTTTCATAGATATCGCTACGGAACATAGGTAAATGAGAATGGTTATTTTGCCCGATGTTTTTGACAGTTTTCATTTGAAACACTTTTCAAAAAAGAAATTATTATATAAAGCAGTTTTCAAGAAAATTGAATTTTAGTTTTACTAAGAGCCATTTCTAAAATTAACGGTTCTACAACATATTAATTGAATTAATTAAATATGTATTTTTTTTTTAATCATTTATTTAGTTACAATCAACGCATTTTGCGTTATAAGCAACAATGATAACAATAAATAACAGAATAACAGAGTGGAGAAGTTACCCAGCGGTAACACTCCAAAAACATTTTACTTTCTACTGACTCTCTTCATCAGAGAGGAGATCGCGAGGCCACTGTCTTTTAAGACGTCTGGAAGTGTTGTCTGGAAATGTTCTTGAAGATAGATGTTGTACCAGTGGATTGTGATGTGTTTGAATGTTAAGATGGACATTTCTGTAACGTGTTGCAGAAATTGTGTGACGAAAGGAATGTTCAAGTCTGTGTGAATGGTTTGATTGGTGACGTAGAAAGGAGCGTTTGCTATAGAGCGAAGAATTTTAGATTGCAAGGACTGGATCCTTTGCAGATTTGAGCGTTTGGTTGAACCCCACAGTTCGATGCCATAAGCCCAGACTGGCTTTAGTATACTTACATACGATATAAGTCTTTTGTATATAAGTCTTTTGTTGTCCAGAGTGAGTTTTGATCTGTTGTCGAGTAGTCTTTTCAGTTGTCGGAAGCGTCTGTTGAGTTCTGTTCTCTTAAGTCGAGTATGAGGGTTCCATGTGAGTCTTCTGTCAAGGTAAAGCCCAAGGTAGCGGACTACGTTGACAGCTGGTAAAGGAATAAGATTGTAAAAGACAGGAGGAAGAGTGATGCGTCGAAGAGTGGAGGTAATATTTTGAGATTTAGTTTCGTTCAGTTTGATAGCCCATTTTTTGAACCAATTTTCTAAGGAGGTGAGGTGAGACTGAAGATTTCTATGAGCTATTATTGGGTCTTTGTCAGTAGATAAGATGGCAGTATCGTCAGCATAGGTGATAAGAGTAGTTTGAGGATGAGTAGGTATGTCTGAGGAGTAGATTGTGTACAGAATGGGGCCTTGCGGAACTCCAGCATCAGCATGGCTGAATGGAGAAAGAATAGTTCCTACCTTCACTCTAAAATGTCGTCAAGTACGATTTCAAAATGAGGAAATAGGTGGCTGGAAGGATGGTCTTGAGCTTCCAGAGAAGTCCAGTATGCCACACCCGATCGAAAGCCTGCTTCACATCAAGGAACACCCCAGAACAACACTCCTTCTTCTCAAGAGAGGTGGAGATTACATCTACAACTCGATGGCACTGCTGTATGGTGGAGTGCTGTCGCCTGAATCCAAATTGGTGATCCGGGAGAATGCCAGTAGATTCAATTATTGGAAGAATACGTTTTAGCAGGAGTTTTTCAAGAATCTTTCCTAGCCCTGACAGTAAGCTAATGAGACGATGTGACGTCGGGAGTTGTGGAGGTTTATTTGGCTTAGGTATCGGAAGTATAATGGAAAATTTCCAAAGTAGCGGAAAGTAGGTGGTGCGGAGGGTGGCGTTGTAGATTGAGGTGAGGACAACTATAGCTTTTTTAGGAAGTTTTCGAAGGATGGTTGGAGTTTTCAACAGGAGTGTCATGTACTGATATTTTTGCTTTCTTTCCACTTTTTTAAGGAAACTATTTCTATTCCATCAGGAAGAAAAGAATAATGACAACCCTGTTGATGAATAATTATAGTTTGAAATGTATTGTTTAATTTTTTTGGTGCATGATTCATTAATCCCCTCCTTAAAAAATATATATTATTGCCAATTTAAGTAATAAATTTTTGTCAAGCTTTAGAGCTACGGACTAGGTACTCTTCAGGGCTTATTCTTATCAAAAATTATAAGTTATTAATAAGATTAAAAGTAATGTTAATAAGTATAAGAACTGAAGATGACACTTTATGAAAGCTTAGCAAAAAATAGCTAATAAACAAAATGTGACTGAAATTGGCAATAGTTCGCAACGTTGGCGAAAAGTTGACCAAAACTCAAGTTTCTTAAAAAGAATGGTCTTTTAAAAGATCTAATGTGTAGCCTGGTATAAACGGATACCACTCATTATCCGCAGTTTTCTCTTCGTCTAGAATTCAATTGAATACAATCAATTCATATATACTGAGACTTTCGTTTGTAGTTGTGCGTAAGAGTATATTAGATTAAAACGCCTGCAGTTCATAAACCGAACCATGGCTTTGAAATAATAGCAAAGCATGAACAATTAAATATGGCTGGGCATATTAAAGCATTGTAGAAGAGCTGTAACATCGTTGGATAAATTTTCATTGAATTTATGACCTGGAAGGTCCGTGTGCGCTCGAAGCTGGCTTTACTATGGTCTTTTAAGGTTGTTGAGCAGTTTTCCAAATAATCGGGTCCATTTCCACTTTAGATTGCTCGAAGTCCGTGGAGTTCAAAAAAATGTTTTTAGGAAATGGTTTATCTGTCTAAGAACAAAATATATCAAAAACTAAACCTCGTAAAGGAAGCTAAATAAATCGTAAAGGAAGCTAAATAAATCGTAAAGGAAGCTAAATAAATCGAAAAGGAAGCTAAATAAATCAAAAAGGAAGCTAAATAAATCAAAAAGGAAGCTAAATAAATCGAAAAGGATGCTAAATAATTCGTAAAGGAAGCTAAATAAATCATAAAGGAAGCTAAATAAATCCTAAAGGAAGCTAAATAAATTAACAAAAATTCGTATAAATAAATTACAAAAATATGAATATCTTTGGGTCCAGAACTGGACAACATGACCAGTTATCGAATTACCCGATAGCGGTAATGACGCAGGAGCGATATTAAGGTCTGCAATGAGGGTGGAAATTAATTATAACTATGGTGGATACAAACAACAGCCAGAGGAGACAAACAGCCAACACATATGCCGCTATGTGAATATATATATATGGACTAAAAACGCTGATGGTATGCGTGAGATGCATCCTCTAATTTGAAGTACACTAGGTTAAAGATGACAAAAGCCATAAAATTACGTTTACGTACGAGGCTTTAGTAATTGCATTTTTTATTAAATTATTCTTGATTTTTTTTGTTGATACTGGATCCAAGAGGACTGAAAAAGTGATAAAATTTCTTAAATTCTTGCTCAATTTTTTAGTAATATAAATCAAGAACATTATATCAGTGTTATACTAGTTGAAGTTAATTCACATTTAAACAGAGGAACAATAAGCACCGGGAAATGGTGTTGAACTAAGTTACGAGATAACAGAACGGAATTGTGATCACGTAGGAGGAGCATTAGTAGCACATACATATATATGATCGGCTGAATGGTAGCAGAGCAATCGTGCTCACTCAGAGATCTAATGTGTAGCCTGGTATAAAAGTCTTTCTACTTTAGATAAGGTGTTGGCAGTATTTCCCTTAGGGGTAGTATTGAGTCAAAGAGCAGTAGGCTTGACGGGGTGGAAGCGGCCTAACATAAATCCGATGTTCACACTATTTTAGAGTAAGAGGATGGTTGGAAGGGTAGAAGGCCCCGTAGTAAGCAGGCTAAAGCAGCAATGGAACACCACCTGGAGATAAGGGTGCAATGAGTGTCAATTAACTCCTAGCAGATTTACAACTTGAGAACCACCTACTCGACCCATCCTGAATAGTAATCCACCGCCAGCACTTACACCCAGCACACTAGCGTCAAATTGAACCCACTTCCTACGTTTCCTTAAGACAGATCGCCCTATCCACAGCTAAATTGAACGTTTAATAAAACAGGAGAACATCTTCTACTACAATTTACCTTGTTCCTAACTTATTCCTACTTATAAACTCAATTCTGCACAGCAACAATACTCGCCATCTTGATATAAAGGAACACTTGTCAGTAACTAGATTAGACTTCTTTCTTTTTTAACTTTGAATAAGAACCTGCCATATTATTGCTGCCATTCTCTCTTGAAGATTATAATATTAATTAATAAAAAAAGAAGGAATTAGCTTAGTGGTTAGCCACTGGTTTCCTAAGCAGAGATCCTGGGTTTTATTAATCCCAGATTTTCTTTTCCCAGGATCTTTTTACATCTCACTGACCCGCAGAGTACTGGAAATCAGGACGCCAAGAGTTCAGATGGGGCACCCCTTAAATTAATTTTTGAAAAATAAGGAAAAATGAATAAAAAATCTTTACTAAGTAAAAAATTTTCACGAACCGCCAATTGATCAACTATCTCTTGAAGTATTTATCAACGACTGAAAGTAAAATATGGCCAGATAAACAGAAAAAACAGAAAACATTTATATGATCTTCTATTTACCTAATAATCCGAAGAGTGATCAGTCCAGCATAATTATTTTATAAGATACAAGCTCAACAATCAAACAAAATAGGAAAGGATGGGAAAAGCTATCACTATCAACTCTGTTCCCTCTGTCGACTGGATTAGATGTGTTAAGAGAAGAGATAGAACAATTTTGATTCAGTATTAGTTGGCTGAATTCCCGACGCAAACCTTCATGGAAACAGGTCACTCTCTAATAGTAAAACGGCGCTCACGGGCCAAATTCTAGGTGCGCCACAAAGAAATAAAACTAAAAAACTAAAAAACAATTTTTTTTTTTTTAAAGTTCACAATAGGCTAGTATTGTAATTTAATCGCCTCATTTTGTGTTAGTAAATTTTTAACATAATCAAATCATTTAACAGGCGGCACTAATAACACCCAATTACCATCTTACTATTTAAATTATACCCATGAAACAAAAAGTCTAAATTAAGTAATTAAAACGTGGGTTTGTTGATTCTTTACATAAAACAATAGCTCTTATCTGGATAATGAAAGCAGGAAAGGCAAGACTTGTGTACTCTTCTTAAACTTATAACGCAACAATTTTCGTTCTAACGATCTACGAGTCGTATGACTGGGAAATTCTCCACTCAGTAGATTTTGTAGTTTGTAAAAGAGTTTAGGATCGATAACTGACAGATTTAAACAAAATGAGGGTAACATCACTTATTAAGAATAATCTAGTTAGGAGGCCGTTAAACATTTAAAAGCAATGTTCACTATAAATTATTCACAGATTGTAAGAGGATTGATTTCGCGTCTCGATTGCTTGATTCGAAAATTTGGACGCTGTTGAACGTAAATTTGTAGTTTCGTTTTATTAGTAGCCAATAATTGAAATTATTTTTATTTTATATAAATATATATTTTTTTGATAACATTTATGATAATTCCTTCGAAAAGTTCATTGCCAAAACCGGTTATTGTTCTCTCGATGGAGTTTCCAAGCCCAGCACTACCTATAGTCGAAGGGTAGTTTTTTCTTATTGATTGAAGGCGCTTTAATTATCTAAGATCATTAGCGCCCGGATCTTCCTGAGGACACTGACAGGCGGGACAGTGAACTGAATGGTCTCCTAAAAAAAAATCTAAGCACGCCTGGATTTAAACCCGGGACTTTCGATTGGTTAGTTTATCGCGCTACAAACTGTTGTTTCCCTTGTTTCAGCGCATGAACATCCTTGGTTATTTAAATTGCTCTTATCAAAGCCAACCGCCTTATGATAATAAATAAATAGTGTATATCAACAATAAAACAACTTAAAAATGTTGTCTCGATAGAGATAACCAACCCGAGATCTACTTGCATGTCTTCTGCAATTCACGAACAACCTCGACAGTGCCTTCAAATTTCATATTTCTCCAAAATAACGGACTCTATCAGTATTTCACTGTCCAATGGACATGCTGGCTAACGCTTCCATAACAATAAATTAGTGTGTGTTAGCCGGATATGTTCCGTCTTGGTACCTATTCTATCATATTCATTCGAATCTCTCTGCAATTTCTCTAAGAAAGTGTTATTAACGAATTAGTTTTTTTAAATCAGCAGATAGTTGGGTATTCAGCTACTTTGGACCACTATCCGCTTCTAACTATTATTAGTATTAGGGAGAATGCGAATACATGGATAAACTGTGATGTAACATATGTGCAACTCCACCTGCTACTGGAGATAATGTCCGGCCAATGACAACCGAACTTATATACCCAGCAGATGTCCTTGACAATACCTTCTATTATTGGGCCGGTTGGAGAGATATTATAAGTACAAAACAGTGTGCGCACACATAGACAACATGACCAGTTATCGAATTACCCGATAGCGGTAATGACGCAGGAGCGATATTAAGGTCTGCAATGAGGGTGGAAATTAATTATAACTATGGTGGATACAAACAACAGCCAGAGGAGACAAACAGCCAACACATATGCCGCTAGACCCGCTCTGTATAGCTGACAACTACATCTTCATTCTAAAAACAACAAACCTCCCTCTACTTGAGCCACCTGCAATGCAATTATAAGTGGCTGGATACACACATGTTACACAACACCAACATAAATAATTGCGACATATCGATAAGAATCGATGAACCGTCAAGTCTACACTAACAAATGATAATATGTCATTAGAAGAACATGGCTGTTCTATTTTATAGCTTACTTTCGTACGTCAATATATTGTACGAGGGTCGTTTGAAAAGTCCGTGCAAAGTCAGAGAGATAGCACTACTGGCGCGTATCGAGGTTATGTTTAGTTAGTAGCATCTCTTGGAAGAACACACACCAAGTTTCAGCTAGATCGGTCTATTTCTTTGTGTTTGGCATTCGTTTGAATCAAGGAAGTCGAGTGATTTTCAAAACATGGACGAAAAAGAATTTCGTGTGTTGATTAAACACTACTTTATGAAAGGCAAAACGCCTCAGGAGACTAAAGAGAAGCTTGATAAACATTATGGTGACTCTGCACCTTCGATTAGAACAGTTTATAAGTGGTTTCAAAATTTTCGGAGTGGCCATAAGGGCACAAGTGACGCTGAACGTTCTGGACGCCCTGTTGAGGTTACTACTCCAGAAATCATTGATAAAATCCATGATATGGTGATGGACAGAAGAGTGAAGGTGCATATTATTCATCGTTATTGGACCGTTTGAAAACCGAGCTGCAAGAAAAACGCCCACGATTGGCCCACAAAAAAGTCCTTTTCCATCACGACAACGCACCAGCTCACACCTCAGCAGTTGTGGTCGCAAAATTAATGGAAATAGGGTTCCAACTCTCCCCTATTCTCCAGACTTGGCTCCCTCGGACTACTATTTGTTCCCCAATATGAAGAAATGGCTGGCGGGAAAAAGTTTTTATTCAAACGAGGAGGTGATTGCAGAAACGAATGGCTATTTTTCAGACTTGGACAAATCCTATTATTCGGAAGGGATCAACAAACTAGAGCAGCGTTGGACGAAGTGTATAAGCCTAAAAGGAGACTATGTTGAAAAATAAAAAAGGTTTACCCCAAAAAATTAAGTAGTTTTTATTTTTGCACGGACTTTTCAAACGACCCTCGTAATTATTACAGAAGCGCCACGGTAGCTGAGCGGTTAGAGACGCGGCCTGAGAAGATAAGATTGCGGGTCTAGGTGGATTTGTAGGTTCGATTCCTGGTCTTGGTTTCAATTTTATTAAATCTCATAAAAATATAAATAAGAATGTAGCTATCTGCCTACCAAACCTAATCGGTCGTTAGACGTAAAGCCTGCCAAAAAAATGTAGATCTTACTTTATTTTAAATTATTACAGATAAGTTATTGTACTTCCCAGCCGTGGCAAGTGGAAATCTAAATTATTCTTAAAAACTCACGTTTCAGTTTGAATTTTTCTCTAATAGAATGAATTTGTATAAATACACTACATCTCTTCGACCAACGCTACATAAAATTAGAAAACGAATATGTAAAATTGTCTAGAAGAAAGAAATTTTCTTTAAAAAACAAAATGGTAGTGCAACAGAAGTGATAGACCAATTCTCATTCACCAATGTGAGAAATAAACTCAAAAATAAAACTGCCAGAAGGGCTCTTCTTTGAAGGAAATTAAAGAAGGAAAACACATTTAAACAACAAAAAAGTGTCAATAAGAAACATGGAAACTAAACACGTGAAGAAACGTTAGAGGGAATTGAGAAATATAAAATGAATTAAAGAAAAACAAGAGATAACTAGAGAAAGCGAACGCATAAAAAATCGGGCAAAGGAAAAAAACGTCTTTTTGCCCTAGACCAAAAGGAGCTCTTGCCTTCAGGAGTCTGAATAAAACGCAAGCGCTCCGTCATTCTCATTGAAACCCCAATCATTAGATTCTCATTCAAGAAACTCAAAATTATTAAAAGAAATAAAACGACCAGTGTTGCAAATATAACTTAAATGATCAGAATTTAATCAATATAAATCAACACTCTATTACCGTTCTAGTTCGACATACTTAGCCATCACTACCATGTTCATTCTTTACATTATATCATATAAATCTAATTAATAATCACTTAGCTTGTTATTTAAATATAATCAGACGCGGTGTAAACAAACTCAGATACAGAATTGTAATAAGCAGGACTCTTATCCTTAGATTAACTTCCGAAGTCCTTACCTCTCTCTTCCAAACACATAACCATTAACTCTCATCAACCTTCTCACCCATCACCCATCACGAATCCCACAGTATCCTTGATAAAAATGATGTCATATTTGATTTCCTTTATATCTTGGGAAGTTTCAAATAAACTTGTTTCCCTACGTTTTGCCAAAGGCGAAACAAATTTTAAAATTAAATTGCAGATGTCTACAAACCATCCTAGAATAAAAGTACTAATATAAACTGCAGGAATTTAGAATCCTGAAGCAAGGATTGAGGATGTTAAAAGAAAAAGTTATTTGGTAAAAGAGACGAAGGAAATTCTAGATAAGTATGTTCACAGTAAGATAAGAAATGGCAGTATTTGTGCATACGTACGCGCGCGGTGTGTGTGTAAGTGTAAGGGGTAGGGCGCCAAAATAGGCTGAAAGGATAATTGTAGACATCCTCCCTTAGTCCAAGTTATCTGGAACAATAAAGGCGCCTTTAATGACTAACCGGCTCACAGGAGTAATTAGGAAGAAGTGCGCGTTACATCCCCCTACAAACCCTTTCAGTTCTGATCCTCTCGCTCTAACTTATTCCAACTATATACCACCTTTCACATGCTAATCTCTGTTGTTTAGCTTTATCCAGCAGCCAACCATCTAAAACCGTTTTACTTCTTTTCTACAAGTAAAGACATTGTAACTCTATTTTAAAGGCTTCAATCAAAACCTCACTTTCCAAGCCATTCCAAAGAATTTTCTTTTTACAATTCGTACCTTAAACAACTACTATCTTTCAATGAACTATAAAAGAAGAATTTGCATTTCTAGAAAGCTGGAATGGAGTCCAGATATAAGCAAAATATATTTGCCTTTAAATCTGAATTCATAAACTACTCGTACATCTATCTCCAGCTAGAACATTTTCCAACAAGTTCATACAAATGAATCCGAAAATTCCAAGTTTTTGGCCATAAGATTAAATAATACGTACTTCAACACTTCAATTCTGATATTTCAGGTTAGCACTGGCACATCAATGTCTCCTGTTTCTAGTAGTGGCGCAGGAGCACCAAGGAGGAGTATTCTTGGCCTCTTTCTGTACACAGCAATACGAGGGTCGTTTGAAAAGTCCGTGCAAAGTCAGAGAGATAACACTACTGGCGCGCATCGAGGTTATGTTTAGTTAGTAGCATCTCTTGGAAGAACACACACCAAGTTTCAGCCAGATCGGTCTATTTCTTTGTGTTTGGCATTCGTTTGAATCGAGGAAGTCGAGTGATTTTCAAAAAATGGACGAAAAAGAATTTCGTGTGTTGATTAAACACTACTTTATGAAAGGCAAAACGCCTCAGGAGACTAAAGAGAAGCTTGATAAACATTATGGTGACTCTGCACCTTCGATTAGAACAGTTTATAAGTGGTTTCAAAATTTTCGGAGTGGCCATATGGGCACAAGTGACGCTGAACGTTCTGGACGCCCTGTTGAGGTTACTACTCCAGAAATCATTGATAAAATCCATGATATGGTGATGGATGACAGAAGAGTGAAGGTGCGTGAGATTGCTAGTGCTGTGGGCATCTCGAATGAACGGGTACATAATATTTTGCATCAACATTTGGACATGACAAAGCTATCCGCAAGATGAGTGCCGCGATTGCTCACGCTTGACCAAAAACGAAATCGTGTGAAGTGTTACAAGGACGGTTTGCAGCTGTTCCAGAAGAATCCGCAGGACTTTAAGCGTCGTTTCGTCACTGTGGATGAAACATGGATACATCACTACACTCCTGAGACCTAAGAACAATCTAAACAATGGGTTACCAAGGGGGAATCTGCGCCAAAAAAGGCGAAGACCGTTCCTTCGGCCGGAAAGATTATGGCGACTGTCTTTTGGGATTCGCAAGGAATAATCCTCATCGACTATCTGGAAAAGGGTAAAACTATTACAGGTGCATATTATTCATCGTTATTGGACCGTTTGAAAACCGAGCTGCAAGAAAAACGCCCTCGATTGGCCCACAAAAAAGTCCTTTTCCATCACGACAACGCACCAGCTCACACCTCAGCAGTTGTGGTCGCAAAATTAATGGAAATAGGGTTCCAACTCGTTTCACATCCCCCCTAATCTCCAGACTTGGCTCCCTCGGACTACTATTTGTTCCCCAATATGAAGAAATGGCTGGCGGGAAAAAGATTTTATTCAAACGAGGAGGTGATTGCAGAAACGAATGGCTATTTTTCAGACTTTGACAAATCCTATTATTCAGAAGGGATCAACAAACTAGAGCAGCGTTGGACGAAGTGTATAAGCCTAAAAGGAGACTATGTTGAAAAATAAAAAAGGTTTACCCCAAAAAATTAAGTAGTTTTTATTTTTGCACGGACTTTTCAAACGACCCTCGTATATACGTATATATATATATTTCGTTATTAATCTTGCTAATTTTAATTTATAACAGTGAAATTTTATTGAATTGGTTTATTTGTTTGGAATTAATAAAGGCTATTTTTTTTTTATTTATTTTATTAAGTTTTCTTAAAAAACTGGGAAACTAAAATATGGATAGCTCTAGTGTAAGAAGTCGATTAGTTATCGAAGTCGATTAGTGGGAAGGAGAAAAAGTGGAGGCACGCAGTTGGAATAATTCAAAAATTTGGCAAATAATCAAATCTAAGAAAGAGTCAAAGCACAGATAACTAATAAAGCGGTCACTTCTATTGTTGTTTAGTGACTGAATTTTTTTTTTTAACGTAACTTGGTAGGTAAAGGTACGTAAGTTGAGTCAGTTTGCAGTACGAACGGATGGGTTCTTCAAAACTGTCTTTCTTTTTCTCCTATTCTGGCCAATTTAAGAACAATCACAGTCAGGACAGACTATTTGAAATTCCTTTGTAGTTTGTATTTAGTTTGTCGCCATATTGAGCGGAACATACTAGTTTTCATTTTCTTTAATTATTTTCTATGAACACATTTTATAACATTTTAAAAACACCCTGACTTACCCAGTCAGTAAACATAATATATGACGTAGTGGAGGTTAAATTCTCTGCACCATGCTAATGAATAAAACTCTCATACTGGATAAAATCCTAACCGGTCAGAAGCGAGCTAAGATTCATAAACCGTACGAATACTTGAGACCAAAACTTGAAAGAGTTTGGAGGGTTTGCTCTGGTTGAAACAAATCTTCAACACATATCTTTTAGGCTTGGTGACTTAGTAAGAAAAACCAAACAAAAGCATGTTTATTAGGATTTGTTTGCCTAAATTAAATTATATTAACAACTGATTCGCAAAGTCGAAAGAGAACTGGAATATTTTTGTCGCATTTTTACGTTAGTTTCTTTTAAACAGCACAATAGTCGAGCGGTTAGAGGCGAGGCCCACTAAGCTAAGAATTGTGGTACTGGGTTCGAGTCCCGGGTCTAGGCCTTGGTTTTATTTAATGATTAATAAAAGAATAAATTGTAAAGTATTTTAGCTAGTCGCCTCCGTCCACGACACCTAATTTGGTGAGCGTGCCTGAAAAAATAGGCGTTCCTTTCCTTTGCGGCAAAACAGTTTTCTTTTCTTTTCCACCATTTAATGACGTAGGAGAAAAGCATGAAGCAAGTGGTGTGAAAAAGATGGAGGAAAGAGAATCTCGACGGTACAAGCAGACGGCATTACAGCCAGTAAATCAATGACTCGGCGTTATTGGAAGTGTGGTGTTGAAGATAGAAGGGTAACGTGTTATCGAAAGAGCATGATGCTGTGGCAAGGATGGGGGATAAGAAATAGGATGGCTAACATCATTTACACCAGCACCTGCATAGTCCACCTACGTTCGCTGCCGAGAAGAGAGTATTGTGCCAGCCCGCCGCGTTACGGATCTCTAAGCATACACTGTCAGCTCAACTGCTACCAGAAAATTAATTGTTTTCACATTTACTGGTTCATTCAGTAAACATGGGACAATTCATGCGTTGAAATATATTTCATTAATAACACATTAGAAATTATAATCACCCTTTTTAATACTCAACCCTTTTAACAATAGTTATGGATTTTAGTACTTTGTCATTTTCTCAAAAAGGACCCAATGATTTTGGTAGAAAAGATAATATATAATTGCTTATTACTATTTCGGAGTATTATTCGGATATGTTTTTGGTATAACTGAATATAGAAGTTTAAGGAAAGGGTTTTATTTTAAATTTCTTTAACTATTTCGGTTCGAATCATTTCATTTAAAAACTATATTTTATAATAAAACAGCATCTATGGGTTGGGTTATATTGAAGAAAGTGAAAACTGAAAACTTCTAGCAAAATTCCTCAAAATTTATTTAAAGCATTTAGAAATCAATAATAAATTCAGCTAGTAAATTTTTAACAGGATGTTGAACCGAAAATCAGGAATACCAAAATATGATTAATATCCGCCCTGAGAATTAACAGGTTCTTTTCTGATGAATCATGTTGCGTTCTGCTGCATAAACAATGCTAAATAGAGCAATACGGTGTTATTGCATAGAAATGGAAAGCTCTATCTAAATTGAAGATTCTTTTTGTTTCACTTTATTTGTATATTTACAACTGCAACAATTGTTGCATCAAATAAATTTGATCTTTCTGGTTCAGTTCACTTGTAATGTCATGGTTAGAGCAATCACTGGTGAAACTCTTTCACAATGATTTAATCACAACAGATCTCTACGCCACTTCCGCTTCAAGCGACGAGGAGGATTGTCTGAGAAGTTAAGAGAGGAGAGTTGTTGGACAAGAGGATTAGGATGGAGAGCAAGGAGGCTGTGAAAGTTGCGGTAGGGAGACTTTATTAGGTCAGTGACGAAAGGGATGTGAAGGTCAGTGTGTATTGTAAAGTTAGAAATGTAGTAAGGAGCATTCAGGATTTTCCGTAGGATTTTAGACTGTAGTGTCTACAGGCGTTTGGAGTTAGAAGGTTTGGTTGAGCCCCACACTTCTGCTCAGTAAATTGACAGTTTGTGATTCAAGTCGAGTTTGGATCTGCGGTTAAGTAGTCTAGTATGTTAAGTAGCTTGTAGCGTCTGTCCACGTCTTGTCGTTTCAGTCGAGTATGTGGGTTCCACGTGAGTCTCTTGTTAATGTACAGTCCTAAGTAGCGTACTACGTCAGCTGGAGGAATCGTTACACCGTTCAGTCGAACTGGTGGACTCGCAGATTTTCGTTATGTAAAAGTAATGTGCACTGAAAAGGAAAGAGCCCAGAATGCTTCCTTGAAGGACTCCAGCTTTTATGGATATAAAGGACGAGAGGGCCTGCCCTTGACGAACACGGCAGTACTGATCAGTGAAGTAAGATTTTAAGATCAAGTAAGATAAAATTAATTATTTTTATTTTTGACTTCAGGAAAAAGTTTAAAACAGTAGTTTTGTTTTTGCAATGAATTACCACCCTGGATTTTTTAGAATTCAGGTGCCCCTTTTCTCTTTCTAAGAACCAATTTCAGCTCCCAGTCCGTTGGTCGGCATAGCCCGTTTCGTCTACTAGAGTCCAAAGGGGAAGGCACAATAAGCCTCTTTTAGCTGCGGTGTCGTGGGGCATAGGTCTCCTCCCGTTTTACATTTCTAATTCTACGGTATGAATCATTCACAGGATCAGACTGTATCTAATTTGGTACTGGTTCCAGGATTCATTTCCCTAGCGGGAATCATATCTTACCAAGAGTGTGAAATGTAAAATAGTGGCCTCCTAGATTTTTTTGGTAATAAAAAAAGGTTTATTTTGATACAAATCTGCCATCATTAGCGGCAAGTGATAAACTTATTTTAGAAAGAGAAGCGTAAGAGAGGCGCATTCCTAGCTGCCGGTGAGAGAGACAGCTAACTGCATTATCTCCCAAATACAACAGCAATATATTTTAGTCAATGTACAAGTCACCTGAGTGGCCCACTATTTATAAAACAACACATTAGTTCACTCAATACTTCGTTACACTATTAACATTCAATAGAGGGAGCATTCAATTTAATTCAAACAAGCACTAACCTTCATTAATGAATACAAACTAGGATCAAAAGAAACGCGTCATCAGTACTTTCTATAGGCCAATACCTTTCATTAATTAATGGTACCAAGCCACTGGTAGCTTGTAATTTGAAAAGCTACGTTAAGGCAACATAAACTAAGGGTTCTATCTTTGAAAGGTGATAAAATTACAGCAGTTGAATTTACAAGACAGAATGAACATTGAGTTTCAAGTCAGAAAGGGTTTATATTTTATTTATTTTTCTACTTTTTAACAAGATTAATTAAAAACGTGCAAGTTGTCACCTCATTTTACAGCTTTAATTTAAATGAATTCTGTTAATAAATATAGAATAGTTTGCTACTTTTTTTCATTTTGAAGTGTTAAACTCTTTCACTTGAATTTCACAAGCCAACCAATCGCAAGTAAGTGACAGTTCGCTAGAAATAAAATGAAATCTTCTTAAAATGTTTTCGCAAGATCCTAAGTAATGATGTATTTCTCCAACAATTATTGTTACAACAAATAAATGTGGTACGTGATAACACAGTATCAAAACTTTTAAACAAATCAATAAAATTGGTTTTTGCGAACACTTTTTAAGAACATTTAGGTTCACACTCCACACAGCAGACTGATCCACTCGTTGTGTTCAAGTTCAAGCTAACATGATTTACTGAGAACCCTTGAAAATGAATTTTCCTGAGAAAATTTGTTCAATAAAGTGATGTGACGAAAATAAAATGGAATTCCTTTGAACCATTTTCGGGAAAATCAAAAATAACTTTAAAAAAACAAGAAGGGAGTAAAGTTGCACAACTGTTTACGAAATTTGGACAAAATATTTAAATATAAATCAAAATATCATAAAAGATTACTCTACATTCCAATTCAAGTTTCCTGTGACTTTTGTATTCTGTTCACACACAAAAATATGTGCTAAAAACTTATTTTTTATAGTATTCACATGAAAAGAAACTTGGTTAAACGATACAAAAATCGATTTCGAAAACAACATGGTTGCAAGAAGTCAAGGATAAAAATATGTTATAGATTTGTGAGCGAGTATGTTTGTATGAATTAGCGAAAACTGTATTATAAAATACAAAAATCACTGGAATTTGAAGCAAAACATTAAAGAAATTATAAGCTGCGGCGCCAATGACTCCAAGATCTTGGTGCGCCTCAACTTAAAATATATCCATCGTATACAGGGTGACCAGAGTTATATGCTCCACCCACTTTTTTTTTAACGGCGGGAAATTTCGAAAAAATAAAAAACCCGTATTTAATCATTTTTAGTCTAGTTTATTTTCAGTGATTGACCCATTTTTTTAAACCCCTGTATCTCGAGATACAGCATCCAACTTTGTTTTTCAAATGGAACGTTATATTTTTGTTGCATATTTTGATAGTATTTGAGCTCCTAAAAAAAACAAAAAAGTTTTTTTTTAAATCGGTTAGGTTTTTCGAAAGTTATGGTAATTTAAAATATGAAAAACATATTTCAGTTTACTGTCAAAATTACGTTATTTTTTTTAAAGAATCTGTTCAAACTGGGCACAACCAACGGATAGGCAAGCCAAAACTCTGGACTCCCACGCTTTGCTTGTAGCAGCACTTATGGTGGCGAAGTCAAGATCTAGGCAGGCTAGAGTTATTCGACGTTCAGGTTGTTTTTTCTATAAACGTTTGGTGAGGAGTTTTAGGAAATCAACTAATCGGCCCATACTTCTACCAGAGAGAACTTAACTGGTGCAAGGTATCTAACTTTTTTTTCAGAGACATTTTGCCAGTTCTGCTTGAAGATGTTCATCTACAACGTCGGCTAGATATGTATTTTCAACAAGATGGTTGCCCGGCACATAATGCGAGAGTTGTTCGACGTTCAGGTTGTTTTTCCTACAAACGTTTGGTGAGGAGTTTTAGGAAATCAACTAATCGGCCCATACTTCTACCAGAGAGAACTTAACTGGTGCAAGGTATCTAACTTTTTTTAAGAGACATTTTGCCACTTCTGCTTGAAGATGTTCCGCTACAGCGTCGGCTAGAGATGTATTTTCAACAAGATGGTTGCCCAGCACATAATGCGAGAGTTGTTCGACGTTCAGGTTGTTTTTCCTGCAAACGTTTGGTGAGGAGTTTTAGGAAATCAACTAATCGGCCCATACTTCTACAGAGAGAACTTAACTGGTGCAAGGTATCTACCTTTTTTTAAGAGACATTTTGCCACTTCTGCTTGAAGATGTTCCGCTACAGCGTCGGCTAGATATGTATTTTCAACAAGATGGTTGCCCGGCACATAATGCGAGAGTTGTTCGACGTTCAGGTTGTTTTTCCTACAAACGTTTGGTGAGGAGTTTTAGGAAATCAACTAATCGGCCCATACTTCTACAGAGAGAACTTAACTGGTGCAAGGTATCTAACTTTTTTTGAAGAGACATTTTGCCAGTTCTGCTTGAAGATGTTCCGCTACAGCGTCGGCTAGATATGTATTTTCAGCAAGATGGTTGCCCAGCACATAATGCGAGAGTTGTTCGACGTTCAGGTTGTTTTTCCTACAAACGTTTGGTGAGGAGTTTTAGGAAATCAACTAATCGGCCCATACTTCTACAGAGAGAACTTAACTGGTGCAAGGTATCTACCTTTTTTTAAGAGACATTTTGCCACTTCTGCTTGAAGATGTTCCGCTACAGCGTCGGCTAGATATGTATTTTCAACAAGATGGTTGCCCGGCACATAATGCGAGAGTTGTTCGACGTTACCTGGACAGACATTTCCATGAAAGATGATTAGAGACTCGTTGTCCCATCCAATGGCCACCTCTATCTCCGGACTTAACCCAAATGGACTATTTTTTGTGGGGATACCTAAAAAATAAAGTGTACAGTAACGTTAATCTCGTGGCTTCAGTCAATGATCTGAAACGTGGAATAACTCTAGCCTGCCTAGATCTTGACTTCGCCACCATAAGTGCTGCTACAAGCAAAGTGTGGGAGTCCAGAGTTTTGGCTTGCCTATTCGTTGATTGTGACCAGTTTGAACAGATTCTTTAAAAAAAAAATAACGTAATTTTAACAATAAACTGAAAGTTTCACATATTTTAAATTACCATAACTTTTGAAAAAACCTAATCGATTTCAAAAAAATTTTTTTCGTTTTTTTTAGGAGCTCAAATACTATAAAAATATGCAACAAAAATTGTAATGTTCCATTTGAAAAAACAAAGTTGGATGCTGTATCTCGAGATACAGGGGTTTAAAAACATGGGTCAATCACTGAAAATAAACTAGACTAAAAATGATTAAATACGGGTTTTTTATTTTTTCGAAATTTCCCGCCGTTAAAAAAAAAAGTGGGTGGAGCATATAACTCTGGTCACCCTGTATATAGAAACATCTTTGTAAGAAAATCGATCGGTGCGAGAGCTAAGATGGAAAACCGCTTCAAACCTACATAACACATTTAAAATAAAATATATAGGATTGAAAAATTGTCTTATTATGAGACATTCTAGAAACAAAGTAAATTAAAAGGTGTTTCAACAGCGTTTAGCCCAATTATGAATTTAAAAAAAATAATCATCTTAAATTGTTCCCTACAGTAGTTCAGAAAAGTAAAAAGCAGAAAATTTACTGCAAGTAAATCCATCAGCAACACGATATTAAGTAAATACTCCGTTCAGAAAACCTCTGATAAACTCTGAACTTTTCAGAACTGTAAGAGAAATTAATTGCACAAAAAACTAAACTATGTTGCAAAAGGCTTCCAGGTAAAAAAGTGGAAACAAATTTAATGTAGGTTCCTCAACTCTGTATTAGATTGCAGTATTAAAATGATGCAAGAAATAATAGCATAAATCATGAAAAAAAAAAAGCTTGGTTTACGTGTGTATAATATCTTGGAGAACAGAAATTGCACAAAAATATTAGATGGACTGCATAAAATAAGAATTTAATTTTTAAATAAAATGTTAGATAAATAAATATAATTAAACTTCTACGACTAAAATCAAATTAATGAAAAAAATAAGTTACTGTAAGACACGCAACATTACAATAAATTAGTAACAAAAATTACAAACGAAAAGTATAACTTTTTTTATTTAATATAACCTAAAAAAAAGTATCTAATAACTTGTATACGTGTTAAAAATTCTCAAATCTGAGTTATTATTTTATTACAAGTCCTGCTGCACGTACAGACCTGGTGCGCTAATTTGGGCTATTCATGGACTAACACCTCACTTGGAACTCACAATTGTAATTTTTGTTTAGAGCACTTTATACCATCCAAAGCTATAGAGCGACTAAAAACAAATTAATCCACGGATTCTCGTATTGTTTGCCCTTCCATTGTGGCCCTTCAAAGCATCATATTCGATACTCTAGATTAGTAAGTCGGTCATCTTTGAGGAACAAGTATTCAGTCCGCAAATTTCTGTTACTAGTATAGTGTACTGTTTTCACTAAACAATCGATGCCCACACAGTATTAATTTTTCTGTATAAATACATATACACAATAAGTAAATAGGTAAACAAGATGAACTGTTGCGGGAAGAGCAGGAGGAGAGAAGCTACCCAACGATAGCACTCTCTACAGGAGAGAGGAGAATGTGAAGAGGAGAATATGAGTAGGAGAAAGGAGAGGTAGGAGAATAATTACGTTTAGTTCTTAGACAGTAAGGAAGTCGCGGGGCCACTGGCGATTCAGTCGTCGAGGAGTATTGTCAGAGGAGGCGGGAGACAGTACAAGAGGATTTGAGCAAGTAGAGAGAGCAGTATGGAATTTTCAATATTTAGTCTTGGCGAGTTGGTCTATGAAGGGAATGTTGAGGTCGGTGTGAAGGGTGAGGATAGTCACGTAGAAAGGAGCGTCAGCTATCTGAGGAGTTTTGATGAAATGTTTGAACCGTCCGTATGTTTGTAGGTTTGGCTGAACCCCACAGCTCTAGTCCGTAAGTCCAGTTTGAGGATGGTATTGTATCGTAATCGTTTGAGTTCTATGGGCAATTTAGAGCGTCGTCCAAGTAGTCTGTAAAGCAGTTTCGCACGTTTCGTCATTGCTTGTCTTTTAAGTCTAGTGTGTGGGTTCCACGTGAGTCTTTTGTCTATGTAGAGCCCAAGGTAGCGCACCAGATCAGTACAAGGAAGGTACATTAATTTAAAGTAACTTTTCTGATGTATAACTGTTATGAAGACAGAAACAACAAGAGGAGAATGCTAAAACAGCCAACTTATAAAAAGTCAGAGAAGGAAATGCCTTGTTAAGCAAAATAAGGCAACAAAAACAGGGTTATTCCAGGGATATGTCTCGGTATTTCCAATAATGCCAAAAATAAGGGGCTCAACTAGACTAAACTAATACAAACAAACAAAAAAAAAAATAAAAAAATTCAAATTAAAAAGAAAAAAGGGTCTAATGATAGAGCAAGTCAATTGCGGAGAAAAGTGACGTGGAGAAAGGATAATGTGTTTGTATTTGTATGAGAAAAGGTCGTGATCCCACTTCACACATGCAACGGCCATATTGCAGCGCGCCTACCGTAAAGCGCCAACCAACCAATTCGTGAGTTCTACAATTAGTAAACGTAAAATATCTGGCATTTATAGCACTCGAAATTCAAAGGACCTGCATGACTTCGATTTAAAATTCCGCATAAATTGTAAATGTACAAATCAATTAATACCAATTTTTAAGACTAACAATAATGATTCTAATTTTTGAACTATTGTTATAATTTAACAACTCTTTTTCGAAAAATTAGCTCATTACTAAACAAAATGGCCTTCCAGACAGCCAATTTTTTTTCAAATTTGTAACTTGAGAATTTGAGTTGATTCTTATTACTGTTTTAAAATAAAAAGTTGTTCCATTAAAATTATTATGACCCTTTCAGTCACTTCCCACCTTCTCATCTATCTACATCATCTATCTTACAAATCCAAATGAATATAAAATATAAAATATATTCATAAATCAGGAAGAATGATCAAAAACCTAGAGAAAACGTTCTCTAAAGGAGGTGTCTTGCACCAGACCGGAAATAAAAGTTGAACTTAATTTAAAACAGTTTAAACGCACACCAAATGCCTAGATTCGATCGTAATTAGGCAGCTATTAGACAGAAGTGAAACTTTTCAATAAAGAAATAATGTACGGGATAAAACTGATGAAACTCCCAGAAAAAAAGCAGTTTTTAAAAATACCTAAAAAAACGCAATAAAGTTCAGTCAAATACCTACCCCTTGATCGAGTATTTCTGATTTGAACTAATTTCCTACAATTTAAGTTTTGTCATTAAAGTGGGTATTTGAGAAAATTCTTTAAAAAATCAATTCTGCAAAAGCGGTACTTAACGTCCACATTTTGTACTATTTTCGATCTCAGAAGACCTCAGGAGAGATATTTCAGGTGAAAAATTTAAAATAAAAAACAAGCATAATACCAATCCATACTTCTCCTTGCTAGCAGAAAGAGCACAAAGAATGGTAACACAATTTCTGCATATATACGAGGTGTGTTCAAAAAGTAACGGGAATTTTCGTTTTTTGAAAAAAATATTTATTTATTCATCTACATTAATATTGTCGCCTTCAAAGTAGTCCCCTTCGCATACAATACACTTGTGCCAGCGCTTTTTCCAATCCTCGAAACACTTCTGAAACTCGATCTTTGTGATAGCTTTCACCTCTTTCAGCGATTCGCTTTTAATGTCATCTATGCTTGTAAAACGACGGCCTTTTAATGTTCTCTTTATGTTTGGAAATAGAAAAAAGTCACATGGAGCCATGTCTGGCGAATATGGAGGCTGGGGCATCGTTAAAGTTTTGTTTTTGGCCAAAAATTCACGAACAAGCAATGAAGTGTGAGCAGGTGCATTATCGTGGTGCAAAATCCATGAATTGTTTTGCCACAAATCCGGGCGTTTTTTTCGGATTGCTTCACGCAAACGGCGTTGAACTTGTAGGTAGTACTCCTTATTGATTGTTTGACCTTGTGGCAAGAATTCATGATGCACTATGCCATTAAAATCGAAGAACACAGTGAGCATAACCTTCACATTCGACCGCACTTGTCGAGCCTTTTTCGGTCTTGGCGATCCAGAATGCCTCCACTGGGACGATTGAGCCTTAGTTTCGACATCATATCCGTAAACCCATGTTTCGTCACCTGTTATAACACGTTTCAGTAGATCCGCATCGTTGTCGACTTCATTGAGTGACTCTTGAGCAACTTCCATTCTCCGCTGTTTTTGTTCGAAATTCAACAATTTTGGAACAAATTTTGCTGCCACACGTTTCATACCCAAAACATCCGAAAAAATTTCATGGCATGAGCCAATTGATATGGCAACATCATCAGCGACTTCTCTGATTGTGATTCGGCGATCGTTCATAACCATTTCTTTCACTTTTTTCACGTTTTCATCGGTTGTTGATGTGCTTGGACGTCCAGGTCGTTCGTCATCTTCAACGTTTTCGCGGCCATCTTGGAAACGCTTATACCACTCGTAAATCCTTGTTTTACTCATAGCAGACTCACCATATGCCTTTATTAACATTTCACACACTTTATTTCATTTTTTACGCAAAATTTAATACAAATTCTTTGATCCATTTTTTTTAACAAACAAAAATCGCCAAGCTCGAAAAACACGTCTAACCTTAACGGCTGCCACTTAAGAAGTAAACAATGAATATTACTGAAAATTTTATCGTACTTCAGGGGCATGTGTACCAACATAATAAAAAAAAAATTTTACAATCAGACTCTCCAAACCCGCGAAATTTAAAAATTCCCATTACTTTTTGAACACACCTCGTACACACATGGTAAGTAGATAAAAACCTTTAGCATAAGGCTTAATTTGGCGATAACCCTTCAAATTCAGGCTCTATCTTTAATCGAGAAATTAAAACTAAGTAATTCTTAAGTTCTGATGGAGCAAAAAAATGATTGAGCTTAGTTGTAATTATTTACGGATGTAAAACTTGAATTTTGTTTCTAAAACTTTTGGTCTAAAGTAGCTGTGTGAGTTAGGAGGGGCAAAATGCTCTAAATGTTACAAGTTTCTTGGGCCAAAAGAGAATTGGCTAGAGTTTCAATAGACAGTGAGGACGCTCCTTTAACATTCTTCTTCAACTTCCAAGTTCTCGGTGTAGTTGTAAGCAGACTTACTTCAGCACTTGTAAAACGGGTGGATGACTTTAGTAAGAAGTAGACAAGCTAGAGAGAGAGTTCATGGATGGGAGGAGAACATTTAAATATGCAGCCAGAAGTCAAGTCAGGTTGTCAAATCCAATATGAAGTTGGCTGTAGTCTGTAGTCAGAGAAAGGAGAAGAAGTTTCCCTAACTCGGACGACACTTGGTAAAACATAGTTAAGTGTCTACTGTTATGGTATCCAAGGCATGGCCATAGTGACAGAACTGGCAGTAGTTCCCCGTTCTGGCTACACAGTTTAGTATTTCTGCACCTCCTCTGGTGATAAACTATTCCCTATGAGAATATGAGAAGAGCAATCCACCGTATCACCTACGGATTCTACAGGCCCACGAGTGTGCATTCAACTCTATGTATTCCCTTTGCCTTTTAACCCCTTAATTGCTTCATCATAATCTCAAATATTTACTAGTCGAGTATTGCTGAATAAATAATCAGTCGATTAAACCTAGCCTGCTACACTGCTCATCTACTTATCGCTCCATCTCATTCTACTCACTAATTCCACTTTAATTTAAATGAAGCAGCCCGTTCTTTGGCCTCCAAAAACCCGACTGCAACTGGGCGTCTTTATTCTCTTGGCTCTGCCAGTAATTGCAAGATAGACACAAACACTCAAGATCAGAATTAATTCCTCTTTGGAGTCGTACATCATTAACAAGAAGATGGTTTGGAACTATACACAATTTTAGACTTGTAAACAGGAATAACCACTTTTAAAATTACTGCTTAGAAAGAATTGTAAGCATGTTAAAAAAAAACAGATATTTTTTAAATATTCACAAGGGTAGAGCAAGGGCAGCTCGCCTCAGGCACCAAAGCTGAGCTTAACCAAAATGTTTTTCCAAAAAGAAAACATTGCTTTTATTTCTTTATATTTCCGCATATAATTTTTTTATTATTATTATTATTATTATTATTGTGCTCTAAAAATAAGCTTGAACGTTCAAGATTTAAACCAAAAGCTTGCTATTTGCTTTATTTGAACACTTTATTCTCGCACAAGCTATGGTCATGAAGAAAATGATTATACCGTTCTAACACTTGTATAGTATTTGACTAAGAGTTGATTCACTAAAATTCCGAGAAGAAAGTATGTCAGTATACCGGAAATATGACTACAAAAAGGATTTTTGGCGTGCCCATTAAGGCGTTGCGGAAAGAGATTTTTCTTGAACGTACACCAAAAGTATAGTAGGCCTTTCTATTACTTTGTTTCAAATTCTCGTAGAATATAATGTGATTGTAGGGCAACTGTGATATCAACATTCCTTCAGCAGTCATATTTAATTATAGTGAACAATTTCTATTATCGATTCATCTATTTTAAAAAAAAAAACTCTAAATCTCAGTTTGATTATGTAAACTGTGGTAGGAGAAAGTTGTGTTAGTGTTCTGTGTTGGTAGTAATAACGCTGAAACGGCATCTTGACAGTTAATCGAAGTGTACCACTCTACCACTCAGAGTCAACTACTCTAGCGGTCGTAGTTGACCGCTTTGGAAATACGAGGGCACCCTGAACACTTGTTCATTTTGGAATGATATTGTTGCTTTATTTATTATACCTATACCAATTCTTTGGGTTCCATTTCCTCCCTTGAAAACTGGGATTTTGCCACACATGACCCGATATTCATTTAACACGGGTCACCACTAAGTTTTCAGTCTTACATTACATTTTGCACTAAGTCCCTTAAAACGGAAGATTTCGGTTTTTAATTCAGGCCCGACATTGATATCCCATCCGAAAACAATATTCTCGGAATAAAACATTTATTTCCACTCAAGAGATACGTTCGAAGAAAACTGATATATTTATGTGTAATTAGTAAGCTAAGTTCAGCAATAATTCATTTCTATATTTTACCAAATTTTTTACAGTTTTGGTTGTGACGCAAAAGGAGAGCGTGCGAGAGAAGCGATGCAGAAATAAATAATACAATTCGTTTATTTATTTTTTTAGCAAAAACAGTCACAGTAAATCTCTTGAAAATTATATGCAAATAATATAGAGTTATGATTTAGTTTACAAATGTAAACACAGAACAAGACTGTGCCACTCACTATACATACGTTGCACATTTTTTTATACACTTTGGAAATGTAAAAGGCGTTTGCTCCCAGATATAACTGTAAAGAGGTTATAAATCATTTGATACTAGAGCCAACCTCGGGACGGGAAGTAAACCATCTGTTTTAATAAGTGAGCTGCGGTGTTGAGCCTAAAGCAGGAAAAGGTTATGTTAGAATTAACTAATCAAAAACAGTTTTTGTTCGAACAAAATTACTGTACCTGTGGCCAATGTATTGCGTACATCACTCTTCATGTACGAGTATTTGTTGCAGCTGCAGAACCTTAGGATTCAAATGAACAAAACTTGTGGAGCATGTGATAATCACATCGCTTTCTCTAACTACAAACATTTCAAAAATAACTGGCAATTTTTTTTTTTTTCAGTGAAATAGCAACAAGCTTGAGAATTGAGACTGGTTTCGTAAGCAATTCAACACGGGGGGGTATCCGGTTGCAACTTCCTCGTGGCACCTTCTGTCTCCGAAGCAGGACCCAGAGATAGCATGAAGAGTTGTCCCACAGTCAGGTTAGGGTAATCCTCAATTTCCGCCTTTTGCTCAGTGATGAGCCAAAAATTTTCAAACATTTGGAGAAGAAGTTTTTGGGAAGGGAAGGATCCCAGACTATATCTCGCTTGTCTTCTTAGCATTTTTCCATCTAATACAAAGCGCCAAGCGGTGCGTGCCAAAGGATGGATTGCAAGAGGTGAAGGATAGATGAAAACGAAATCATTAAGGTACCAGGCGCTTCCTCGGAGTAAGAAGCAGTTGACAACTATTTCTGTAGGACCATTTTTGGATTTTGTAGGTATTCAAGGTGTATAGTATAGATTAGGAGGCGCCACGGTAGCCGAGCGGTTAAGAGGCGAGACCTGCAAAGCTAATATGCATTGTGGTACTGGGTTCGATTCCCGGTCTTGGCCTTAGATTTTATTTAATGGTTAAATGAGAAATAGTAAAGTACGTTTGCTAGTCGCCTCTGACCATGACACCTAATTGGTAGTTGAACGTTAAGCCCCGCCTGAAAAAATAGGTCTTTACTTTACTTTACTAGTATAGCTTAGGTTCGAACTAGTACAAGTCTAGGTTATAATTCGGTGATTAAGGCGCAAAAATATACAAAAGTGACTGTCACATCCCACTGTAAGGCACGGAAAGGCTTCACAAGAACATGGAAACGCCAAGTGCTTTGTTCACATGATTGAAAACCTTCGGTAGGAACAAAGGATATGAGGGAAGGTGAAATTGCGGAGTCAGTGACTGATGTTTCTAGTTTTTGGTTTAATATGTAAACATAAGAGATTATTTTTCAAAATCGCTACAAAATGTGCTTCTTGAAAGAAGTTACTCAAAAAAACAACGTACCACATTTCTTTCTTTCATAGTTGATTAAATTCAAAATTTGAAAGCGGCGTCAAACAGGCTGTAGGAAGAACAAAGTTGGAATATCATCAATCACTCGCTGATGGAGACATGCCACCAGATATGTGTACGCTACAAATATTGTTAGAGAGACATTATTGAGGACGCTGCTGTGAAATTGTAGATTGCGTGACTGCATCCCTCACCATCCACTTATACATCGTAATTATGATTTACTACGTATATTTTTTCTCCTACACTGAATAATCCAAATAGATTTTTAATTCTAACAACTTCTTACCAAGTATGCACAATGTATTATAAAATTACAGTATAAATATTTGCAGTACATGTGAATAAGGTAATGACACGATTTGAATGTAAATCGGCCAGTTTATACATTTACCCTTAGTATACTTATAAACTTGTCAAAATGTTGATGTCTTTATTTAGACGCAAAAAAACACACAGATAAATATGTTCTCTCTTAAATCAACAATCATTCACGAATCTATAAAATAACTTTTGCGATATGAAGATGAGAAAAAAGACAGAATAACTTTGGAATATTGCTCTTTTTATTCAACCTAAAATGCCCAAGTAACTTAAACTGCTGACAGAACCTGTTTGTAAACTTAAGGACTAGTGGGAAAATATTTTTTATAGTTTCGAAAATATGGTTGGGTGCTGGATAATATTGTTCATTCCATCCGTCGTATCACTCAAGCTACGAGTATTTTTTTTTTTTTTTGTTTCTGACCTGTTTCAGATTTTCAGCTATCATCAGAGATTGAAGTTTGATGAAGAGGATTTACCTTACACTTATGTTTTTCGAATATCTTTCCCGACAAATTCTGCTTAGCCGTCCACTCTTTTAGTAGTCTGAAATGTGAAATGTTGGATTGCCAAATCTGTTTTCCACAAGGATGTAGATTTTAAGACAGTATTTTCATAATTTCCTTTTTAATCTACTTCCAGCAATTTAAAAGGAAAGTTTCTGCAGCCTTTGTCGACTTCCACAAATATTTTGATTCGGACCGGCATAACTTACTATGGTCTCTAAATAATAGTTGCTAGGTCTAAGCACGTTCGGTCACTAAGATATCTGTTCAGTACTTCTTCATGTTGCTTACTTTTTGACTTTTGAAGGTGTTGTAACGGAAAATAGAGATTAATACAAAACAGGTCCGAAGGTAATCTAACTTCTGGTAGAAGGACTTATTGTAATAGATTCTTTACATAGTGGTTAATATATTCTTTCTCTAACGCACTTTGTTTAGCGAAACAGTTGAAGAGAAGGGTTATATCATTAGCCTACTGAAAATGGTTGCTTCCTTCCTAGGAAAGAAAATAATAGCCAAACTTGAAATATCCACTAATTCTTGGAGTCCATTTCTGGACGAAGATGAGTATAATACCAGACATAGGGAATAGAACATGGACCTTTAATGACTCAGTCATGGCTGGAGAGGCGGTCCCAGCATTAATTGATCAATCTTCCTTAGAGGACTGGCCGAAGTCAATTCTAGAGGAACTGAAACTTCTGAGGATCTCATAAACTAGGGGGCATAAGTAAAGTCAAACACATTATCGAGACAGTCCACCGTCCGATCAAACAGTGCTACTACCCGGTTTCGCCATATTTTCAAGAATTATTGAACAAAGAGCTGGATGACATGCTTGAACTCAGCAATAATAATAATTTTTTCTTTGGGGGTCAGTCCTTGTTAAGGCATCTCTTAATGAAGAATATTTAATTTTGTTTTAATAAAAAAAATTAGGCTCAGCAGTAGTTGAAAAAAAAGGATTAGAAGACCAAAAAAGAGGGGAAACAAAAGAAGAAAGAAGAACCAGCACTACAGGAGGCAGTGGGTGCACGGAAAGAAGAAATAAAAGGTTAACACGACAGAGTTGGTTCTAACACCTCGGACGACAGAGATCTGAAGAAAAAATTTGAGTCTTGGACAGCTTGTCTTCTACCGTGCAGAAATACGCTCGCAAGAGGATTAATTGTGGAGTAACTGGAACCAAGGGAAAGATCTAAAGACGTAAAGACACGAACTGAGAATCTGGTGACCGCCTATTTCAAAGCTGATTCTAGCGGTGAGTGTAGCAGTGACCCCAGCGCTGGTGGGTAGTTAAGGTAAAGGAAATTTAACAATTTGGGCAAGTTTGAGCTGTTCATTTATTATTTTCAATCAGAAGCTTTTTTTATTTTCATTTTTAGTGTTTTCATTTTTCTTATAAATTGAAGCATATTCTTTTTTGTTAGCAGGGTCTCTTAATCTAATTTAAAGTTTTTTCTTTCAGAATTTCATTATCAAAAATTTTCTTTTGTACTACAAAATTGTGTAATAGTTTGTTCTAATATTTGTGTGATTACAATCCAGCAATTAAGCATTTATTACAATAAAATTCAATGGCCACATAGAAATATCAAAGCAATGTTCATTCAGTTCCTTAGCCACTTATTTTTACTTACCACTTTTTACTAACTCTAACTAGTAACAGAAGGAGTTGTATTCGTGAGGAATTTCGATTCTGAAATTTCAACAAAAATAACCGTTTTGAGACAAAAACTGTTCTGAGTCCAAACAGCTCTAAGTAAGTGAAATGAAAAACATCAGAAAAATCATCCAAAATAATCGATGCCTGGAGATTTCCTGGTCCAGGCTGACGCCACTCATTGGTCTTGGCACACCTCATTCCCTACCTTTTCATTATTTTTTCAATTGTACCAACTATTCTTCCACTTTTTAAGAACGAACAAAAATCGAGAAGCGTGTTAACAAAGACTCTTACAAGATATTAACTCCCATATCTCATCAACTTCACTTTAAAAAAAAAATTTATATATGTATCATGCAAAAGATTTTGGGTGATGATAGTGTAAGATTAAAAGAATGGTTGTTATTCTGATTTAGTTGATGAAGTATGAAGTGTTAGAAAACAAAAAGAAGAGAAATCTGTTTGAGGAGGGGAATAAATAAATATAGAAGATAGTAAATAGGGCGTGTTGCGGGCAATTTGACGGCTGGTAATGCTGCGGCGAGTGGAGAGTGGTGTTGATGGGCAGTGATGTGATAGGCTGTGGTTAGAGTTATGGAAGAGAGGATGCTGAGTGTAGGATAATTGGTTAGTCGTGGGGCAGCGTGCACTCACAATACCTGGTATTTACACATCGGCGCTCTCAGTGTGCAGAGCAGACCTTCTCGCCGCTAACACCAATCTCTCCTCAACATCATCACATCATCAACCCTTGCACCATCGCTCTCTGCTAAATACATGGTATCCCTTTCTTCCAAACAACACACTTCTTCCATTTTTTTTTTTAATCATTCCTCTTCATCACACTCAGTTTCAATCATTATGAAACTATTCCATACTTACTTCGTGGCTATCAACCTTTATGACATCCGTGTTGTAGTATTTAAATTAGATAACCCCAGTTACACAATCTTTGAGTCATCATGCTTTCACACACCATCATGAATCATCAACTTAATGTACATTCAAGAAACTATTTCATGATGCAGTAAATTATACTTAAGTATAATAGGGTATATACAAATTCTGCATTTCTTTAGCTGCAAGTCTCGGCGACAAGATTTCTATTAAGGCCCAACAAATATCGTGCGAAAAGTAAAACAGGAGAGTGCCGCGTGAATCTTTCCGGACCTCCAGGAGATTGGATTCCAACCCCCTTCTCATTCGAATTCCACTTGCCATTCATTTTTAGAAAATCCTGAGACAAGTAGTCAATAGGTAGGATCACGATTGAGCGGTTAGTGTGAGAAGTCGATTAGATTGTTTTATGCAGTTAAGAATAAGTATTTATCCAGGAATTGGTTCCCGACAGGTTGTCTGTGCAATCTGATTACCAAGATCTAGATAGAATGAATGAGTTTTGGTCAATGCAGTCATTGTTTTGTTCTAGATTCGGCCACAAAAATCTTCTTCAGAAACCTTGATGACATCACCCTACCGTTCAGATGTTTTCCCCCTTCGTGAGTTTGTTTTACGCGGCACACTTTTCTTCCGGTAGAAAATTTAATAACTTCATCGAAGTTGAGATTAATGTAACCAACCCAAATTTAAGGAATCGATCAGAAAGGAGACCAAGTAACAAGTCAACTTTAATGGAAATAAAAAAATACATAAAAGCAATTAAACTTCATTTTTTCCGGAAAATTTGCCACCACACAACAAAAATATAATTTTTTCGGAAATACGTTCCAAAATTGGCATTTTCTGACGCAATGAGAAATATACTTTGTTTCTTTACAAACAAAGATCGAGTCCAAACAATACAGATGCTACACGGCCCAGTACTAGAGGTACCAACAGAAATTTGTTTCGTTGTTCGTATCAAATAACTTTCCCAGTAACTTTGAATTTTTGTTTAATTAAATCAAAAATAATATGCACTTTTAATCATATAAGAAGTTAAGCAACATTCTTCAATTCCAGCTAGCTCTACAACTACGGGCTGCAATATAAACAACTTTCAGAGCGTATATAAGTTATAGAGAGTACAACTACTTGAAAGAAAATGTTTCTGTATGTTTGTTAAAGTCAAGTATCTACTTGTTGCAAATAAGCTTATTGTGTTACAAATACGTATCAATGTTTCATCAGTGCGTTAAGCTAGCGATGCTTAATTCCACATCAAAATGTGGTCTACAGCACACAAGTTTCGCTTCCTCTCTCAAGTTAGTGGATGCCGGTATAAGTAACTGCATCTCCATATTATTATACTTCTTACTTCTTAAAAATTGTGTAAATCCACAAACAGGCTTAGCCAACACTACTCATTTTATCTGCGAACAGAAGTTTCAAGAAGACACCAGTACAAGCTTTAGTTGTTGCACTGTAGTGCTTTGTTTTTCGCAGTAGCGGTGTAACTACTTATTTCAACACCTTATCACACAACCGCTTGTACAAGAAACAAGCGCGTCTTTGGAATATTCCTAAAGGTTTAAACACAGAACAGTGAATCTAATTTAGAGATGAATGTTGCATTTCCACCATCAATGCTGAGCCTTAAAATGCAAACTTATTAACACTTAAGAAAAGACATGTCAGACATGGACGCTGTAATAAAAGTAGTTATGGCGTGAAGTGATCAGAATAAAAAGCAATTAAGGACAACCATTGATTTAATTTGGAATAGTCGTTAAAGAAGTAAAGTATTTTCTTGTTTAAAAGATGGTTATAACAAGCGGAACAAATATACAGCAAGATATCTAGATAGTGTGAGAGTAGGCGGTTAAAATCAGAAGGGAGGAGAGATGGGGATGAAAGCAAAACTAGAAGACTTGGGGCCGAGCTTGAACTATGATTTGTGGTGCTGGCAGTGTACAATTAAAGGAGTCCAGTATTTGTTAGGTGTCAATGTGGTCGGCACCCACAGGAGCCGCAGAGGCTCGCCAACACTCCAGGTGGCAACTCCACTCTAGAGTTCTAGCCACTCACACTCACGCGCCCTTAACACCTACTCATTAACTTCTGTCAACATTGATATGTCTGTTCTACGGTGTAATTATTACTTCAAAGATTGGTACTTCAATCGAGAATTATGTATGTATAAAAGCACAATGGGAATAGCGAAAAATATATTATACACGATCTAACAGTCAATTTCAGAAAAAAGAAATATACAATATAATATACTTTCGGAATTAGTAGTTATTAATTTTATTTTAATTTTTTAGATTTAGTTTCAAAAATAATTCATTACTTTTACATTGATGGCGGCAAGTTCTCTCTCTTTGCTAAGTTTCACCCTTAATTTCCATGTCTTGGTTTGTTTTCTTGATACGAAGAGGAAACATGGCCTAAATTTAGAATATAAAGAAATCAGGGCTAGGATTCTTTCAACCTAAATGTAGGAAATCATCTATGAGGGGCATAAAGCATCCGAAAAACAGGCGAAGACAATGCACTCGAACCAGTAACTGAGGGAAACCGTACCACTGCGATTCTGAGCTGAAGTTAAGTGAATTAATTGGGGCCAACAAGCGATGTGCAAGTCCATTAACAAGTCTCTGCTGGTCAAGTAGTCAAATAGCACATCTCCTAGCATATAGACCGATTTTATCTCTCTTTATGTCTTCTTAAGCAACGGTAGGAGAGAAAATATCTCCAGAGCGTGATCTACGTGGAGACTAAGGAGGAGACAAAACGTCTGTTTTACCCTGTTACATATGTGCTGCAAACGCCAGATTGCGAATGAGGTCTCTTATTGTTGGAAGTCTAGAGGAGGTAACCAGCAAAAACGATTCGTAGGAAACCTTAAACCTTGTAAAAAGGCGAATATTTTTCTTTTAAGAGAATGTCATAATCAGCCACTTTTTCTTCATATAGTTAAGGTGATAACCCTTAGTCACTGTGCAGAATACGTCAAATAGAGGGGAAAAAAATGATCTTCCGACCGCGTATATTGCTGTCTAAAAAAAATGTTGACATGCTAAGAATACAGATGATGTGGCTATACCATTGGTAGTTAAAACCCTTGAGAAAGGAGGCTGGATAGCTACTAGACCTTACAAGGGAATGGTACAGTAAGCCTCTCAATAATTCATACTAATTCTAAAGATATTGGCTACAGGAGAAGAAATTAAGTTGGAATTAGAATCTCTTGGGCCATTATTGTGAGGTTATCTAAAAAGATCTTAGCTCCAAGACAATAATTACAATTATACAATTTGGGGCATCCTTTTTGAGCATCCAATGATTAAAAGTTTTGAAAAAGGTTTTAACACAGAAAAAATATTGAGTATTTATTATTATAAAACGTCCAATTTTGGTTGCACTCCTTTAGCCCACACCAGTCCAGTGAGTGTTAGTTGTTCCAAATTAAAACTAAGCGCGAATAACACAGCGAGATAGAGCTAGCTGGCCCGTGGTGGGGGCAGCGCGCACGAAGTGAGGGGTTAAAAAAACTAAATAAATAAAAAAGGAAGAAGGAAGAAAAGTGAAGCTGAGAGATTTATATTGAGTTTAACAAGGCGATGGCCCGCGGGCCGCGTCACAGCCTGCCCATGCGTTACTCTGCCCCTTATTTATTGGCCCCCAGTCCCTTTCCAACTTACCGCGAATATAACACTCTAATTGTCTATGAATAATACTAAACTATTTATGTGTTTACTGATACAATAATAATACAAGTGATTATTGTTACTTCTTTTTTTGGGCGGCATCAGTTTGTTTGTCTTTATAATTTCAATAAATTACAGCTATTAATATTTATGCTTTAATGAATAATATAACTGAATTTATTATTACTTATAACAAGCAGTCTGGGATTTAGGTTCAAAACTACAAGCAATGTTTTCATTTTTTCTTTTATGTGTTGCTTTTCAGCTCAACAAATTTTTCATTCAGTTTGTTAATTTCTGAAAAACTAATTAGCCTAAAATAATAATTCATAATTACTATTATCAATGTAGAATCAATTCTATATTATACAAAAAATTTATTATATCCCATAAGCCAAATCAGTGGAATGGACAGCACTAGTTAGGGTGTACACTCTCTGGACGGCTACTGAGATTTGAAATAATGGCATTTGATTAATATAGAATACAATGGAGATTCTTTCTAGTAGGAAGAGCAATATTAGAAACCTAATATGAGGCGTTAGTGAAAGACTTTGAAATACTAGAGGCGATAGGAATTGGAAGGCTTAGTGAAACTCGTAACCAAACTCTTAACTCTAAAGCCAGAGGGGTTTTAGGACCAGAGTTTTAGATCCAGAGATGTCAATTAGATTTTTATTCTTTAGAAAAAGTTTTCTAACGTCATTTAAGTATTTCCAAAAACCTAGTGTAATATCAACTGAGGTCTAGACTGCTCCGTGTTCCGCAACAGTCATTTGTCCAAGTTCAGCTTTAAGTAATAGTAAGTAAAGTAATCGCCCATTTTTTTCAGGCGGTGCTTAACGTCCAAAGCCTCGCTCATAACCACAGGACCAGCACCCGCCTCTTTAAAGCTTTAAGTATTTTCATTTGTCCACAGTCAATTTTACAGGCCATTGGCGAAGTGAACTCAGCTACCAGCCTTCTTCAATGCTAGATTACTGCTTATAGAGGCGTTAAGAAACACAGCAATTCGTGAAACCCCCAAACAGTAAAGCATTATCCTTGTTAGAGACGACACAGTTACCTCATCAACGTTATGAACAGCAAAGCCCTCACTTAACAAGCACCATGTAATACGAACTAATTGTTACCGACCTGAAGCAGTAGACATCACCAAAGAATAATATTAACTCTTTCCCAAAATTGTAATCTTCAACTGATCCACACACTAACTAATCTTTTCATTTGGCTCATTTAGACTGTTATATGATGTTTATCGATTCGCAAAATTTGATTTTCGTCTAATCTAATGACCATCCAGTTTATAATATCTTGCTTTTAAGCAACCCAAATGATCTTGTGCACCACTCACGAAATTCATTATAAGCCGACGGACCGCTTATAAAATTATATGTACTATAATATCTATTATTGTAGATGGATCCACTACAAAACATTTTAGCAGTGAAAAGTAAAATCATAATTAATTATCATTATTACGGTTATTGTGACTATTCAAATAAATGAACACAGATAATATTATAATGACAATTATGAGATGGACGAACAATACTTAATTCACTTAATTAGTGAGATATTTGTTTCTCAACACTTGCACTTATTTCTTGCAAGTCGATCACAATGAGCGTATTTGTACAACGTGATTGGTGTCGCAGATTTTCATTCACTAAGTTCGAGCATGATTTATGTTTGATAAATTTTATTTTCGAAAAAACGAGTTGCAGGTGAAATTAGAACAAAAAGCACTCACAACAATTGTGCCAAATTTCTCAAATTAGAAAAAAAAAATCACATAAGCGTTATAAAAATCTATTGGATCGATTTTAATGTTTCAAAAATTAGGTTACAGTTCCTTATAAAATTAGATTCCACAAGAATAATTTAGGCCAGAAAACATACACCTCTGAGACGTAAAGGTCTACTGTGGAAACCACTAATTACTCCCTTCAGCCTGTTTAACTAGACTTAGAAGACTTTTAAGATTCTGTTGGGCAAACTATGACGGCATGGACTTTTCTTCTCCGAAAAGCCGAACCCTGAGTCAAACTAACCCTTCACACAGGCAAAAAATGTTCAGTGCTGTTACATCTACTTCCTGGCAGAACAGAGGTAGGAAAAAGAGTCAACGATTATCCAAATAGATGAGCGACATTGCTGAAGTAATGCCGTAAGTAGCTGCTAATAAACTTCGCCTGCCTCTGGCCTGGGGTTTTGCTCCATCGTTCCTGCGACTTATTAAGTACCTACCCATTCATCGATTACTGCACTGACAAGGCATTTAGCCACACCGCCAAGAGTTCAGCAGCACAGGACCCTTTGCAGGCCAAATAATCCGCTGCCTCATTGATCCTGTCTCAGTAAATATGCCGGTTACATTGCAGCTTAAGCTTTTTGTAACTTTCTTGCACCTCTAACCTCTAATATCATAAAATTTATTAATCTTTGGTCTAAGACATCTAATTTAGTAGACGGACGAAAAGAACGTCTAAAAAAAAGTAGAAATAAGTAGTTTATATTTAATTTCTCCTACATCTACGATCGTATAAGAGAAATTAAACCCACAGAGCGAAAAGTATTTCAGTTATTTTAAATCAAGTATTCTCAAAGCAATGAGCTGAGTAGAATTAATTATTGTTCTTTGACTCTTTGGACGTACCTTCTTAGACGACAAACGATCTTTAATAAATTACCCGACACCACACAGAAGTAACACTGCTTTCTAAAATAGCTATCACAGAAGTAGAAAAACGCTTTATAATAATAATAATAATAGAATGAAATTGGCATAAATAAATAGCGATGTGCGAGAGAGATAGTTGGAACAAGCTATTAGGAGCCAGGAGCGTGTGGAAGTGAAGTTTGGTACCGGCGGCCAGCTACATGTAGCTACATTCGAATAAAAAGATTAAATAAAATAAATAAAGTAAAAGTAGAAAACTTGCATATGGTAATATGGTAGGTGAGTTCGTATCAAATAGACACATACAGAGGGGCCACTAACGGCGGGGGTCCTACTGGTCGCCCACCTCTTTACATATACATTGGGCAGGCTACGCCCTGATGTATGGTCCCAATTACCATATTATATCATGAAAGTGGTACCATATACACTCTCTAGGACCACTTGTAACGGATTCACTAGGATCTCCATTAGAACATTTTATAACCAATGTGTGCAATATGCTTTTAAACAGTTCTGGCTGGCAACTAACAGATTAACTAAAATCAATTCAAAAACTTTATATTTTAAGAAAAGTTTAGGAATAGTTAAGATAAATCCGATAAAATGATATAAAAAAACCTGGAGTTGCCCTTACGATTGACAGATTGGTAGAACAGTTTAATGTCTATGAATAGGATGAAGAAATATCTGCCAATTTCAATCATACCATAAATTCTCCCATAAACCGATCATACTCAGTCCATGAGCAGAAGACACACCAACCTTTATTGATGTAAAATATTACATTGTCCATTAGCCCTGAAGATGACCTAGTCCCTAGGTCGAAAGCTCGACATAATAAAAGTACAAAATATGACTAAAATTGGCAGTTATATTTTTTTGCATCCTATTATTGAAACAATGAATCAGTCACCAAAAATAATAAACAGTAATAATTGGTGTATGGATTTCGAGGTTTTGAGCAAATGGTTCGCATTTTGCAGAACAATTAGCTCTGCATTAGGTAATAAACAGTAAATTTGCATTTATTAATCATCATACAGTGCATTTAATATACAACTATAAAAAAATACGTTTGAAACACACAATCTACAATAAATACTTTGCAGGTTCTACTCCAATCGACTGCTACTGATTGGCTATTATTTGTGGCCCAGTTAAGGAATGGCTGACTTCTTACTCTTCAGCTTCGTTTGTAGCTTTGTTCGACTATAGAAAAATGTTTAAATGTTGAGCTTTGCACAACGAAGGATAGCTATAAGTAGTGAAATAGTTTTCAGAAAACAGAGTTGATGGTCGTTTCTGAGTCCATATTATATTATAAAGTAATCTCCTATATTTCTAGGGTGAAGTTACGTCATTATAATAAAATATACACCATTTTTTAAAAACTTCTCTTGCAGATTCAGGAAATCCAAAACAGTCACTTCCGGTGAATTTTTTTATTTATTGTGGTCATTTAATTGCGTTAATCATCGTTATTTAGAGTTGGACAGAAACCGGAAATGATATATATACACAAACTCTTAACTAAAGTATAGATGAGGCAATTGGAGGGTGGGAATAGTAGAGGAGGTAATGGAAGATATAGAGGTGTGTATAATGTGGCGAACCAATCGTTTGTAAAGTGGTAGGAACAGTGGACTAGTAGAACCCGCAAGCGCCCGATCTGTTTAGTTTGCCCATTAAATTATAACTGATCTAAATTATACTAATTTCGGCATGTTGTTTTTACCTTAAGAGTTGATATATATAAAAAAAGGGAAACTGTTTAAGAGTATTCTTAAAAGTATTACCTTTAAAAATACTTGTTGCGGACAGAGAGGTAACACGGGCGCTATCTACACCACGCAAACAGACATGGTATTAAACCTAAAAACTAAATAATGAAATCAGATACGTTTAAAATCCTCTCTAACAGACAAATGCTTTGATTACGCTATTTATTTGTAATTTGAAAATAGAGAAGAGTGGACTCAACTAACCTTGGCTTCTTTAATCTAATTCTTCACCATAATAAACAAAATCTCAAGATAAAGATTGCTCTATCACTCAGATCCAAGCTAAAAAAAATTAAATAATTAATTTCTTTAAAGAAGGGATTAACTGAATGGTTATCGTACTAAATTCCCTCGGGGTGAATCCAGGTTCAGCTGCTGATCCTTCTAGATCCTCTTCCTAGAAGCTCTCACTTCGGCGATGGACCGTGTTGACTGTATTGAGAGCATATCAGCACCAAGGTCCTCTAGTTCCTTTATTTTTGGCTCTTTTCTTGTAATTTAGCTTCCTCTTAGTTTTCACTTAAAGAAGTATTGTTTCATTTGCTTTTTTTATTATTTTAATTTTATTTCAATACTTAGCGATCTGTGCGCTTGATATACTTTTTTTAAAACCCTATTTATTGTCACTACTGCAGTAGATTTCTGCTATTAGTGAAGTTGTTACAACATGATGCACGGTATAAATAGAATATATGAGTAACATGAGCGGATTCAATTCACCCAATGGTGAAACTCCCTAAGAAGGACATTTTACTATAGTGAACTAATTTCATTAAGAAGATCACGTGGTACTTCAACCATCTTGGCGTCCGGAGGCAGGAAGTGTAATGAAAAAAGCTATGGGCGCCAAAATAAAATAACTTTTCCACAGTTAAAAGAGTCGCTTTTAAAGTAATTGAATTTTCAGATTCTCACTTAAAATTCTCATTCTCATAAATAAAAACGATTCTCCATGATTCTTTTTTTAAATTTCAATTAAGAACCAAATATGGATTGTATGTAATAATGATATGCAGCTATCCAATTTTAGTTATTAATACGCACAAATAGTTATCATTGCTAATGAAACAGTTACCAAAAGAAGTAGGTAAATAATAAATGTACAAATAGTTATCATTGCTAATGAAACAGTTACCAAAAGAAGTAGGTAAATAATAAATAACTTTAACAATCACCATAAATTGTAAACAGTATTTTTTACTCAGAATATTTAATTATTTGCATGAGATGTGTCTCTTTATCAGACGGATAAGATTAGCATTTTTCAAATCTTCACAACTACAAGGATGTAAATTATTAATAAGACTAAAAGTTATAAATATGCTAAACAAACTTAGAGCTAGGCTCCGCAGGCTGCTAATTGAAATGTTATGTGACCTGTTGATGCGAACATGATTTATTAAAATAATAGCTAAGGAATATTCACTGTTGAAGAGTTAATATACGAGTAAGGGGATAATGGAGTTTTCAACGTTGTGTGGGAGCCACTTTGTGGTATTCAATAGTGAGTGGTACCGATTAGAACTTTATTATGAGTTTTCGTTTTTGAGTTTTCGATATAGTACTAATAGCCAATACACAAGAGCAAACTCAGACAGCAGTAACAAAGTGAAGGGAAGAGCTAAAGGTTTGATCATTAATACCTCTAACAGTAAGGTAATGTGCATAGGGAGAGATGAGGAATCATCATCCCGAATTACATGCAATGGAGAAGTTCTGCAGACAGTCACTGACTTTCAATATCTGCGGTCAGTGATCAGTCAGGAAGGAAGAACCTATCATGAGGTATTAAATAGGATAAAGAAAGCTAACGGCGTATTCTACCAAATAAGTACCACACTGATTGGAAAGCAGGAGTTGAGTATTGATGCTAAATTGGTGCTATATAAAACGGTATTTCTGCCTGTGCTCCTCTATGGCTCTGAAAGCTGGACGGTGCTTGATAGGCATGCCAGTAAGCTGTCGGCTGCTGAAATGCGATTTCTGAGGCGCATGCTGGGTAAAACTGGGAGAGAATCCATCAGGGATGCGCGGACAAGAGAAGATTTGAAAGTACAGCCAGCGCGGCAAATTTTGGTGGCCCGACAGTTGGAATGGTTTGGCCATGTTTTGAGAATGGAGGATGGACGGAAGGCCAAGCAAATGATGGAAGCCAGACCTATTGCCAAGAGAGAAAGAGGCAGACCTCGTACTATGTACGAGGAGTACATTGGAAGTCTCGGCCGAGCTAGAAGAGAATCTCTTGCGGAGATGAGAAGGATGGCACGGGATAGAGATCAATGGAAGGGTTTGATTGGGGCTGCTTCTCCATGCCCACGGCACAAAAGAAACAGGAAAAGAAGAAGAAGAAGATTTTGAGTTTTACTGGCTGACCAAAAGCACACAAACCACTTTCTTTCGAACTCAGGGCCCTTTAAAACGGGTAACTTTAGTGCTTTTCACAACCGAACATGTACAATGATCACAGTTTGTTGAGCAAGAAAAAGTACACGATTCTTGAAGCATGGCTGTACAAATCTTGCTTTAGTACTTTCCAAAACTTCCAATATCTACAGACTCCAATCTTTTCAATCTGTAGAATTGCTAATGCTCCTTACTTAGTTTGTGACGTTACCTTGCACCGAGATCTCCTTGTTCCCTAAGTTTCTGAAGCTCCAAGATTCTGCTACGCCATTTCCACGCCTCAATTTTCTCATATCGTAACCATTTAGTTTCCCATGTTACTGCAATACCAGGAAATCCTCCAAGACAGTTGAAGTGCCGGTGGCCACGCGATCTTCTTAATGAAATGAGTGCTAGTGCAAAATAGCGAAATGTTCTTCTTTAGGAGTTTCATCATTGGATGAATTCTCCCCTCATGCTGCTCATATATTTATATTATGCATCATGTTGTTGTTACAAATTAACTTATAGCAGAAATCTAATGCAGTTGTGAAAATAAATAAGAGTAAAAAAGAAAAGTAGATCTGGTGCAAAGGTCGCTAAGTATTAAAATGAAATTGAAACAATCAAAAAAGCAAATGAAACAATACTTCCACAAGTGAAAACCAAGAGGAAGCAAAATTACGAGAGAAGAGCCAAAAGTAAAGGAAGTAGAGGACCTTGGTGCTGATGGATGAACTTGGGAAATTTATTTGGAGTTGTCACAGTCATACAAATACACGCCCTGGATGGCAATGTTTCTCAATCTATTGTATAAGCCAAGTGTTGAAAGGCATTTTTAAAAAAATACTTCTAGCCAGAAATTTTGGATGAAACATTGTTTTTTACACTTAGAATTTTATTTTGTGGGAATAGATAAGTTTACAGCTGTTTAGAGCCAAAATATGATTCTTTATTATTTTGGTTTAGGTTTAGTGAAGTGGTTAATTTGTATTCTGACGCCAATCCCAGTCCCTACTAAAAACTCCAGCGCATCATCCGCGTGGATTTTCAACTATATGTTACTACATACTTTAAATAAAAGTCTGAATAATTTGTAAAAATTTTTTGTTTCACTTTTTAGAACAGAAATAATGGCTTACACGAAAAGGGAACACTACTTCGACCTTTAGCAACTATGGCAAAATGTTTTAATTTACAATATGTTAATTATCCTTGGGAATTTTGAGGAGCTGTCAATAAAATTTTGTAGACTTTCTTTTTTGCCTGAAGAAGGCAATATTGATGCCGAAACGAAGGTAAAAAAAAAAGAAAAGAACTTGATCTACAAAATTTTATTGACAGCTCCTAAGAAACCCCAAGGATAATCTATTAACACGGTCGAAAACCAAACCATCATTAAAATATGTAATTTAACTCAATTTTTAACATATAAATTATACAGTCGACTCTCGATAATTCGAACCTCGATAATTCGAATTTTTCGATAATTCAAACTCTACAGCTGTTAACTTCGGTAAATCGAAAAAATGCAGTGTATTTCGATACGCTCGATAACTCGAAATCCTTTTCTTAACAACAGGGGGAGAGAAGGCTCTATAATTCGAACGAGGGCGCTTCCCACTCTTTATAATTCGAATTTTCCCTAGTAATGTTTACTTCTCATTTTCCGCTTATTGTTCATTTCCTGCGTAATGTTTACCTCCTTTCAGCCCAGTTTAACTTCCCAATTCTCTTTCTTACTTTGTCACGATGGGAAGTACGTCTCCCTTACTGTGTCCGACAAAGAAAACATTATCGCGGCCGTGAAAAGTGGTTCGAAACAAAAAGATATCGCCAAAACTTTCAATACTCCACCATCAACGCTTTCTACAATTCTGTCACTTGACTAAGTCAAGCCACATTGTAACAAAAAACTGTTCTTCATTTTCTTAATTAGGTACATATGTATATTATTATTTATTGAAATGTTAATACACATGTAATTTTTTTGTTCTTTTTTGTCGTTTTCATTATTTTTCCTTTTTTACTTGAGGCTATACATGTCTAAAACTTACGTAAGCTCATATGTATTTTCAATATACCTATGTACATACATATATACATAATAAAAACTCTTAATAATTCTAATTTTTTCCCCCTTCTTGATAATTAAACTACTTGATAATTCGAAGTCTCGATAATTCGAATTTTTCTTGTAGTCCCTTGGATTTCGATTTATCGAGAGTCGACTGTATGTCAGTTTTAAGTAGTGTCGAGTCAATCTGCGTAAATATAGAACGTTGACGATATTTTTTTTTTTAATTACATTATAAGTTATAAATTAAACAACTGGGTTGAATTACGAAAGAAATAGGAAAAAGCAATGGGAAATAGAATAAAAAGATAGGATGAGTAGCCCGGCAAAGTGAATGAGACACTTTGCACTTTGTGTGGCAAAGAATAACTAACAGTGAATTTATGTGACAAAAAAATAAATAATGTAAGAATTGTGAAGAAATAATTAATTCTAAATTAACATTTTACAATTCACTAAAACGAAGCAATTATAAAATCAAACCATATTTACGACTTAAGTGATAATAAATAATTATTATTAGGTATATCAAGAGATAAAATAATAAATTTTTTTTTTTTTAAGTTGAAAGAGAAGCAACTTTACTTTTCAAATATCACTGGCGTTGCAGAATACAGTCTGAATTAAAAAGAGGGATTTAACGAAGGCAATACACTTGATGCCAACCAACACTTAGTTACAGACAGATATTGGAACATGTTCATAACTTGCTTCCAGCCAGAACTCTTAGCTACATTTCCTCAAGAGGCAAATCTTCTTTCCTTAAACAAAAAGAATGAGATGATTTACACGCAACACTGACAAAAGATACACCTATGTCTCATACATGAATAAAAATAAAGGACTGAAAGAGAAGTTATAATTGAGAAATGCACGCGGACTAGAGTGAAAGGGGTATGGCGGGGTAGCGGCAAGAGAGCTGTATTTAAAGCCTTGTTTACATAGTAATTACGGATAATGGCAAGAGCGGTACGCAAGAAGGCGCCTCTACCAGAACTAGCTACAATTAAAATAATAGTGGAGCACACACACTCACAATTAACTAAAGTAAATATTCTACAATTTTGGTTAAGTTGTTACATCAACAAACTTATCTTCGTTTTTCCCCACTGAATTGGAAAAAAACGCTTCTAAAGTTTAAAACTGTCTTGTTAGCATTCTGGAGTAATTATAATTTAGAAGGAAATTGGTCCATTATTATTGTTATTGTTAGTTTTGGAGATGAAAAAAAAAAAAATGAAGGCACTCGTTAGACAGACATTGGCTGGTTAGTGTACCGCACGAGGATGTAAAGTTATAAGGCGTATAGCATTTTTTTTTTATCAAAGTTGGTACCATTGCTGCATACAGAGAAAAGCCAGCTGAAGCCAAACGAGCGTAGACGAACGTCTATATTATAAACTCTCAGCACTTGCTGAAGGTTAAAGATGAGCCTACTCAGTCCGTTTCCTGTTCAAAGCGAAATGTACTCTGTACTACGCACTTTGTACTGAATGCAAAGGGCAAGATTGCCGCTGTTATTCATCGCAATATCGTTCCACTTTATGAGGAGTCCATCAAGCTAAGAGACCACAAGTAACCAAGTGGGTACGCAATGCAAGAAGTGGACTGCTGTCCATGGTATAAATTGCGAAAAATTAAAGTGAATCTTATTTCTGACGGCCGTTTAATCGTTGATGACCTGAACGATCTTTGTCCTGAAATTTCACGTAATATACAATCGGCGCTACATAGGTCTCGAGGCTAACTACTCTTCAGCATGGGGTCTTCCATGGGGTGGATTAGTAAGGACAATAGCCGTAGAGATGGATTGGATAAATGGATTTGAGTGAGAGGATGATTGGGAACAGAATTAGAGAAACCCGAACTTGGCTGCACCAGAGACGAAGAGAATCTAAAGGTCATTATGTACGGTACGGCAATATACATAGCAGGATGAACTGACTGCGGATCGTAGGAGAGATATAAGTGGTTATAAAAAAAAAAACAAACTAATAAAAGCAATGTTTTCTTCTGTTGGGAAATTATTTTGGGGAGGTTCAGCCAGGTAGCCTAATGGAAAGCTACTGCAACAGCAACAATAATGTGTGTGCATCCTAACCTCATTTTTTTGATCAGTGGTTACCTGTAAGTCAAGTTGTAATTTTACCAAAGGGGATGCAGGACCTACTTTTTGTTTTGTTTTTTTAATTTTAAGGCGCGTCAATATCTCAGGTCATTGGCGACCAGTACTCTTTTCAGTCCTCTGTCAGCCACCAGACAGTATTCTGTAGTTACAGCAAACATTGCCCAACGCAAACCTAATCGGGCAGAGAAGTTTAAGAAGCTCCAATGAAAAGATGTTCTAAAATGCAGCAGCAGGGATCTCCACGTGGGAATCCAGTTCGCTAACCACTCAGCTAATCCCTTTCCTGATAACTAAATTTGTTTTTTCCATTTCTAAAAAGTTTCGTCCAATGGTTAAGAGTTCTATCTCTCTAATAGAAGTAAAGTTTCATGTCTTTTGGTTTCTGCAATTTTACAACTTCGGAATTTCAGCGTGACGTACGCATTATTAAAACACTTAACCAGTTTACCGGATATTAGGCGAACTGGTAACCGTAATTGGTTTTGTTTCGACTCAATTTGGTACTTTGTGCCTCTCTGTAATCCATTTTCATCCTTCCTCCTAATAGCCACCCACCCAAATTTACCTTGGTGTTTTCACTTATTTGGAACTACAGTTAAATTAAGTTAACTGTTCTTTTCTAATCCTAATCATGATACATGGGTTTAATAAGATTTTGACATCTGGAGATCTACTTTCTCCCTAGTCATCACAAGTACACGCTTTGGTAAACTATGTTGTTGAGAAGCACAGTTTATTTAGGCCCTAGGTTCTCTTTGAACTCATTGATAAGAACTATTATTGTTTATTTGATACTTTTTTTATTGGGACTCAATGTGGCTCATATTCCCTAAAGTAGATTTTGTCAGTTTGCTATAAGTTCCCTGAGCAACCTCCCTATAACCTCTTCTAAGTGCTCTTCTTCTTCGATATCTGCATTTGTTCATCTAGAAATATCATTTCATCCGAGACAACTTAGTTTGACTAGAAATGGTTCAAAAGGAAAAAATATAATGACTTAAATTGACGTAGGGCACAACAATTAGAACAACTCAAACAAGAACCTCAAGCTAGAAACTATAAAATTAGCAGTAAAGTTCTATTAATACAGTCTCACTTTTTTAAGTATATTTATGTTCAGTTCAATAATCAAATCAAATCTCCCCTTAAATATCAACCATAGACTGAAAGCGGTAATCTAATCCACTTGATTTGAAAAACAAAATTAATGAACGACATAATCAGAATAATGTCTGATATGTATTCAGCATTCAACGTTCTTCCAAGAAAAATACTCTTGACCAAGACATTTTAAAGAAAAACTAGCGAAGGAAAATTGGATAGTATTTGCGAAGAGAAACAACAGCTGACGGTTTAAGCTGAAAACAGCGTCGCTAGATTCGTTTCTTGACATTTGACTGCAAAGTGAGCGACATAGAAAGCGAGGAATGATGAATTGTGATGAGATGATGAATATGAAAGCGATAATTAAATACACTTAAAAAAAGATATCGTAACTAAACTACGTTCAATTCTAAATTTACACTGAAAATAATGGTACTGGAGCATCAAGAGGATGGAAACTGAGAATTGATGTAAGAAGCTGAGACCTCTACGGCGCTGAACTGGTGATTCATAGGTCGTTCTCGGCTCAAGTAAGTTACTCGCAAGTCTCTTCCTTTAACGGGGTTAATGGTAAATGGTATCCCAACCACGTCTAGCCTGTGGCAGCTGAGAGTACTACTTCTGAGGAGCATATCTTGGTGGTATGTTGTGAAGAACGTTCGGTTTCCATGCATCTAGTAACCATCTAGAAATTGTAAACTACACACTACGCAATCATTTATATTTGATAAGTTCTCACATTCGAAAATTCACTAAATTCAGAATAAAAAATAGAAATGAAATGAACCCATTTGAATGAATTTTCTTTTAATCGTAGCCTAGTTTTTTTCCCTTTTATATGTGAGCGAAGGTAGCAGCATAGAATTAATCTAATAAAATAGATAATTTGGGAACTAATTATGGTGCAATCTCTACTTATTTTTACTGAAGTTCATTTGATTGCTTGTTTTAAGCAGAAAAAAGATAAAAGATAACGATTTAAGATAAAAAACATCACGGACATGCTCCACCTTTCTAGAATTTAAATTTAATTACTATTATGTAAATACAGACATCTCAATTAGACAAGTCATTAGTAAGAGCATTAGCTTATACACGCGGGTAGCTAATCACGTTCACTCTCGCATCAATTCAGTCATACATAACAAGCAAGAAACTTGATTATTAAAAACTTAAGCGCTTTCAAAACTAAACTGCACATTCGTCTCGACAGGGCCGCTTCAGAGAACTTCTTTTTTTTTGAAAGGAATTATGCACTCTTAGATTTGAGCAATGAGGGAAAATGTGATTGGTTTAACTCAATGCGAATCCCAAGGACTAATTGAAGTTTCTTGCAGAGGTCCTCTGTTGTTTCCTCCTCAACGTAACAATTCTTAACGATTTGGTTATATGCTTTTACCAGTTCTTGCATTAGGCCAAAACGTTATTTCCATTTTCCCTAGAGATCTGAATCACTGAATAAACCGCAGCCTGTACTCGCTACTTACGTTGAAATGGATCCATATAAATCCCACTTTAAAAGCTAAAAAAACAGATTAGATGCAGCAATGTTGTTCTTCAATAAATGCGCCACTCGCTGACTAAAAGTAAAAGTACGTCATAGTTTCTACAAGATATAGGGAACACCACTTACTTCATTCTCTAACTCAAAGTGGATGCCGCCTGCGAGTGGAGTGTGACTTTAAGGGTATGGTGAGTAGCAAACAAACTGCTATGGAGACAAGTACAGTAACTGGCTGTAAAGTGTGAAAAGACGCCTAAAGATTCAGAGATTCACTGTGGTGATGATGTGAAAACATCACCGAAGATTTACAGACAATTGATTCTATATAGAATTGATTATAGTTGCTTTCTTTATGGTTACGCTTCAAATACCCCTTTACAAAAAGTAAACAGGATAAGGATTGAGGTCCTCAAATCCATCCTAATAAACATCCTTCTTGTAGAGCCATTAGACTTTCCTTTAATCATTATCTACAACTAACATAACGGAATCTTTTATCCATTACAAAAAGATATGTCACCAAATTTGGGAAGAACAGTTTAAAAAAAGTGAAATCTAACCCGAAATGAGATTTCAATACACCCGTCTTGTTTTTGTGATAAAGCATCCTTAGCTGACTCCAACCACATACCGTTAGCCAGCTCAAAATACGCCCTTGGCAGGCAGGAATCAACTGTGGAAAACGTTAGTACAGACTATTTGTTCTCTTCCATTGATGTTACGCACAATTTAAGCTCAAAATGATATGCCATGCCAAACATAACTATAAAAAACCAACACTCATAATTTCACAAAACCTACTAAAACAACTTTAAAAATTAGCAACAAATGCTTGTAAATAAATATTCACGTACTTTTAATTGTCGGCCTACGGTTGAAGTATTTCTTCAAATGCAAGGCTATCTGCTAAGATCAGAAGGCAAAAAAATCCTACAGAAATTCAACTTACTTTTTCGCAAAAAAAAAGTAATAAATAGTAATGATGGTATACCATTTAGTTTCTTGCGTTTTACAATCATTCGAATAATAGATGAAGACAGAATGTTGAAAGCCAGTTCAGCGATTATAACCAGGCAGAATGAAACTAAACTATTTATAATAAATCAGTTTTCTTTTCTTTTTGTTTTAATAATATTTCTTCTCATTGCGTAGCTAAAGAGAAAGAGATGCACAGTAGCGGGTGAAGGCGCGCTGAGAAGTGAGATGTAGAGCCGGATTTAAACAGCTGTCTGGACAAATTAAATAATGGAATTTGTGTGAAAGAGAAAGACGTGTATTTTAAAGATGAGATAGAGGAATGTTGCTATGTGTGGGGGCCGCGTGTTTGGTGTTAAATAAAGGAGGTGGAAGTGCTAACTCGCGCACAACCCGGGAGTGAGGGAATTTGGAGGCGGGTCTAAACTTAACAGCATTGAGGACCCATTGCTCTGGCTCCCTTCCACCATAAAACGGTTCATCATGAAGAAATGTGGCGAGGGAAAGAAATAAGTGGAGGAATATGTGGCAGAGGCCACTGATCTCCAGTTCCTTTCGAGTTTCCTCTACATCCTCAAGATTAATTGGTGAAATAATCGGCTGTCGAAAACTGAAAATCATCCTTCAAAATACCATTCCTAAAAATTTTGCCTCAAAATAAATTCTGCCAAGGAGAGTAAATGGTCCAGATAACTTGTAGACGTCCATAATTAAGAAAAAATTATTTTGTCTTTATATTTAAATTTTGTGTGTTTACTCAGCAATAGAAAGCAGCCAAAAAGTTGACATGAGGAGCAAAAGAGACTTCATGTCCGAAGATAGAGTATTAAGCAGCGAGGGAGGACTAGTTCCTACTAATTATTAGAAAGTGCTTCAATTCCATTCTGCAGACATTCGGATGTTTGTTCTTATGCTCCAATGGAATGATCACTGCCTCTTAAGGCAACTCTTCACAGGCTTGTTGAAGGCGACGAAGTAGCTCCTCTTAGAGTAGCCCTCTAAGTTGTTTGCAATGTGCAGGGAACACCTTAACGCAAACCCATTATATCCCACACAGGATCTTGAGTGAACGAGCTGCCTGTTCTTATTACAAAATAGTTGTGACTAATCACTGAAGTCAAACATTGTCTGGTTGGGAAAGACATATCAGCATGACCGTTCAACAAAGAGTCTAAAGATTTTGTTGACGTGCTTTTTGAGTATTAGATTAAGATTAGAGGTGACCTAATCCTAAAAACATGCCCTCTCACACCTGAATTCGTGCTGCTGTGACCTCGAGCAGCAAACCTTCGAATGACATTCTCACCTTCTTCTTCGATCTAGTCTTAGTTCATTTCATAGTCAAAAACGAGACTAGTCACTAAAGATAATGAACTCCCATTGATAGAGACAATGGTTAGCTGATGTTTTATTGCTTCCACAAGAAGTTTGTGATTAGTATCCTTCGGCATGGACGTAAGTGTTAAAACCATATACTATAGTCAACTTTTCGCTAGGTTAGTCTAATGTTAAGGTGTTTATGTAATAGCCTAGAAGCAGCAGAAGAGCGAAACCTCTATCTAAACTCATTTGTTGGAAGTGGCGATATTCGCGTCATTAAGTACGTTCCGTTACAGAACTATATGCCCTTCTCAGACCAGGATCTCACACTCAACGCTCGGAATAATGTTTGCAGTCCAACCGATCCGTGATTTCTCGTAAGGAGCTCCATGCAAACTGATCAGTCTTCGCCTTTTGAAGCCTTTAACTTCGTGTACACTTTTAGCATTCTTGGCATGCTGACGTTCAATGCTCTATTTTCTTGTGAAATTCTAGACTAGACGAAGATCGATTGTTTTATTGAATAATATCAATAATTGAATTTGTTTACCGAATCGACTTTTGTCTCGAATGTTGTCATTTTTTCCCCTATAGAAACCATTTACCAAATTAATGAAAGCAAAAGGTGAAAGTTTCGCCAGTAAATTTACTTATTCTTGATACTGCAATTTTTTCAATATTTCGACAATATATTGGCAAGTGTGAATTTTAGCACTTTTTATTCCCTAAAATATTAAGCTATGTTAGATTTTCAGTTTCAGCGCCAGCTATAAGCTGTTTAAATATGTATATTATATATATGCTCTTCTTTTACATTTATTTTTTATTTTTTTCATTTATCTAGAACTCTAGGGGGCATCTGCCCCATGAACTGAACTCTTCAAACAGAAAATCCTACTTACTCGTGTCTTTATCAGTTTTTCTCGAAATGACTCACATAAACTCAGATATTCAGAGGTTTTTCGGAAATGTGGTATTTGCACTTCCCTCCAAAAAGCCATTTTTGGAACTTTAACTGTTTTATCCCATATATTAATTAGGAGTTAATTATATTGCCAAAATTAAAATTTCACTTAAAAAAAAATCGGAAAATATTGTAAACTGCGAAAATTAAGTAACAGAATATCGAGCTATTCCTGTAAGTAAAATGTTTCCTTTAGTTAAAGAACAAAATATTATATACCAATTGAGTAAAGTATATTTTCACATTCTTGTTTTAATTAACACATCCACTTCGTTCCCATGTCAATACAAACTGGTACAAAAATAAATACTACTTTTTCACTTTTAATAAATAACTGTAACAACATTGGAACTAATTTCAATAAACTCGATTATATATTTTGACATGATTTGATTAAAGTTAACAAGGACCCAAACGAAGGCACCTTAAACAAAATTAAATATATATATATATTTTATCAATACATGATCTTATGTATAAGATATTCGACATCTGAGTTGTACCTCGCTGAGAGACATTCAGCCCCCAATTATCTAACTTCCCTTTTATATCAGATATAATTATTAGTCGCTAGGAGAATTACAGTTATGTACAAGTTGATGGATGATGAACGAGATTTATTTTGGTAAACAAAAATATTCATTTTAGTTAACATGACATCTGCTTAAAAACATTCAGTTCATCAAATAGTGATTAGTCTAATAATAACTAAATTTTTCACCTGCCAGCATCAAGGAGAACTATTGATACATCCTGTTTACAAACTGCTGTAGAATATTAAGATGTCACTGCACGAAAAAGCGATTAAATCGAAGAAAACATTTTTTGTAGAATGTGTAGTAAAGCAATTTATAGTGAAAGTAATTATTCTTGTTTTGATTTTATGATCATAAATCATTTTTATTTATTTGATCAATTTAATTGAAATATGAAATGTTTCGAAACATTAAGTAGTAACATTAGCTGCCAATTTAAAGCATTGAAGAGGAATCACATTCCTGGAACTACTAGAGGAGAAGGTGGTAATATGGGACGATGTTGGAATTTGGGACACCCCTGTTTTTGTGAAACCAGTAGTGTGCTATCTACTAGTTTTTGGAGCCTTACTAACTCTTTGGGGTAGGCTTTGTCTACTGCAGAAGGCAGCGCGTCAGCCGAGTGGCAGCTTTGTCCAAGAGAGGACCGTGTTGATTTTGTCAATGCTAAAAAGTTTTCTTAAGGCTGATTTTTCCTCTGCTTTTGGTTAATACCGAGGAATGTTAGAATAATTTCCCTTAGGCATTAAAAATGTAGAAAGTAGAGAGTTTTAAATGCCAATATTATGGATTTCAAATATGAATGTATATTGGAAAAAAAATGAGGTTACATTCTACGAGGTGTATGGTGGGATTATGGGGCAGCGTTTTCCCATATAACAACCTCGTTAATCGTCTGCCGAACAAGTGTGAAAAATGGCACTGAGGACGAAACTAGTGTCTTATAATTTATTTATTTTTTACAGGGTACTATAAAGGGCCTAAAAAATCATTTCAAAGATATCTTGACATTTCTCTAAGAAAACTGATTACACCCTAATTTTTATCCATAATGTACAATAATTGTGTAAAATATTGTGGCATATTTAAGGCTTATTTTTACAATTCATGGAGAAACGAGAACATTTACTATAATTATTATGCGTGTCCCATATTACGACCGCACTTTCTGAAAATCTAATATGGCACCACTACAGACTTTTTCAGTGTATCTCCAGACTCCTTGCTACAATCCACTCAGGACTCCAAATTTACAAAGACAAATAATGTATGTCTAAGATTTTACTTCAGAGTAGATTTTTTAATTCTGTAGTGTTCAAAATATGCAAGGTAAAACAAGAATGTCCCATATTACCACCTCCTTATCAAATAAGTGATCGGTGATTGTATCAATGATAATTTCACATCAGTGAAAAATTATTTTACAATATTCTTTCTAACATCCTGTTCCAGAGGCTCTTGTCGTTTGCAGAACGAGAGATCGGCAAATATCAGTGTGGCTTCCGTAGAGGAAAGTCAACAATTGACCAGATCTTCTCCCTGAGAATGACGCTCGAAAGGCTGCAGAATACAAATTTAAAACACACCACCTGTTTATAGATTTTCAATCCACATATGACAGTATTGACAGAGAACAGCTTTACAGCGCCATGATGAAAATGAATATCCCTGCAAAGCTAGTCCGCCTCATAAGGATGACAATGTCAGTGGCAGAGTGTTTTGTGCGCGTGCAGGCAGATCTGTCGGAAAAATGTTTGCCAAATAAGGGACTGCGACAAGGGGATGCCCTAGCCTGCCTTTTATTTAACCTAGCGTTGGAGAAGGCTGTGAGGGACTCTGGTATTCACCGTGTCGATATAACACGCCCATTAAATTGCCTATCGAGATATCTTTTGACGTGCCTGATGATGTTATAACGATACGGAGACTATTCAGTGGCCACCTCGTTCACCGGATTTGACACCTATGGACTATTTCATTCGGGGATACCTGAAAAACAAGGTGTTTATTCATAACTTTTTTCTTTCGTTTCTTATTTCTGCTTATCTAAAAGCATTTCTAAATCTAGGTGCATCAGAATCAAGCCGGGATGGCATCTGTAGATGAACTAAAGCAGGGAATAATAAATACGTGTAAGTCGGTTAAAGCCGAATCTATTTCTTTGGCAGTAAGGGGCAATTGGCAGGAAAGAGCATGTCTATGCATCTCTAATGGTGGAGGCCAGTTCGAGCATGATCTGTAATACGATATTAATGAGGAGTAAAATGTATAATCAAATAGTACTATTCTTCTTATTCAATCAAAAAACCGTTATAACATTATCATTTTGACGTTTATTATAAGAATCATGTTTTCATTCATAACTTGTAAAATATCGCTCACAGAAAAAAACCGTTCAAGTAAATTTTTCTTAAAAAATAGAGAAATCTATTTCTGAAATAAAAACCACACCTCCCCATTTGAAAAAATGATGTTGGTGCCTGTATCTCGCTTCTGGAAGCACCGAAAAAAATTTACAAATTAAATTTGGATTTCTAACAAAAAACTAAGGGAACACGTATTTTAAAGTTTTTTTTCTAGCTATCATAGTTTCCGAGAAAAAGTCGTTATCCACATACCTTGGGACACCCTGTATACGCACAACGAAACGATTTTACAAAAAATCTTTTTTGAACAAAGAGGATTACAAAATGTGAAAACAAGAGACCGAAAATTTGACACGATTTATCGTGCTAGAAAAGTGAAAGGAATCAAACAAATGAATTAATTAAACTAACTGATTAGTAACGTAAATAATACGTAATATCCGGGTAACATTATTGCTAAAAATTTGGTAATTCATTCGTGAACATCTATAATATCCCAACCAAGATTTTATCAGCTTTCTTACACAATAACAGCGATAAGGAGATTTTTTATTGGAGTCAACTACTTCTATATCTAAAAAAAAATAATTAATAATAGGAACAAAATTAAAAGAAAGACCTTTACAAAATTTCTTTTAATTTATAAAGTTTAAATAAATGCGAGCCAAGTAATTGTTTAAACAATAAATGTATGCAAATTTATTTATAGATATTGTGCGAAACTATGTTTGCAAAAGAGTAAGCAAACTTTTAGAATAAATAGTTAAACTAGCATTTCTGCTGTTTCCTTTGTATACAGTGGATTTCTTAAGTGCATAAATCCTTACTTCAAAACCGTTCGCTGATTTACATAGCGACAATATAAAGTTAGAAACTAGCAGAACCAAAGAGTTTGCTAAGAGAGAGATTTGTGATACTGCCAACATTTACACACACTACAACAAACAATATGTATATCCATCCTCAGGTAATGAACTTTAAGTAAATACATATACAGCCATCTTATTATCCATTTTAATGTTATATGAAACATTGCTTAAATACGTTCCCAACATTTTTAAGCAAATAAAAGACTTATTTCCGCCATCACTAAATGATTGGACCCGTTATTGCACTAAATTTAGTGTACGAGGTTTGAATTTCAATCACTAGTTATTGAATGCAGCAATTTAGAAGTGTGAATCACAATTTCGCGCATTATTGCTGCGTGCTCAATTAATAATTTATCATTTTTACATTAACTGTGCAAAAATAAATAAAAATCACATTTTACATTTATTATGAGATCGTTAAATTCAGTAATAGTAAATACAATTTTAAATTTAAAATTATCAGTTAAGCGTTAAAACATTACGTAAAATTTTAGGTATCTCTATTCGGTAACCTAAGTGAAACCTTCTTACTAAGATCGTGTGGGCATACTTGAAAAGTGATAACTTCATTACCTCACTTTTATAATGAATAGCTTTTATGGCAAGATTCTATCAAAAAAGAGAGGTCATATGATATGGAGATGAATACAAAATACTTCCACTCAACATGTAGAATCTACAATCAGAATAAGTCTTTCCAGCTTCAGCGACTTAATAATCCAATTGGCTTTATGGATTTCCTTCAATGCAAGCGGCGAAATTATTTTATAGTCGAAATAACTTCAAAATAACACCCTTTAAACTTCATTTAAGTTTTAGAAATTAGCCGGGTGCTAAGTCAGGAAACAAGGTGAACACCTAGACACTGTTTTGTGACCTAAAAACAATGGAAATCAAGCGACAACTCGACACACAACTTTGGTGTCTATATTATGCTACAAAGTTGCAACTATTTTCATCCCAATACTCTGAACGAATGCGACTAATTGTGGCCAAGGACATGCTTCAAAACTTTCAGATAATTCTTATCAGTAATTCCTCCACGTGGAACGTTTGATACTTTTACTAACGAAGAATACACCAGTCCCAAAAATCCGATCTCTTTGTGGATTTCCGGCTTGTCCTTTGCTTCCACTTTATCAATCATCATCAGCACTTTTACATAATGATGCACACTAGTGAGTATGTCCATTGATGACAGAAATGTAGTGACAAAAAAAAAAAATCTCTACACCAAACTGATGGATCAATCCTTGGAGATGGATGAGAACTTAAAATTGGTCAGGAATATAATTTATTTCTGCATTGAATAGAACTTTTGAAGACAAACTGAACATGAGTGTGCAGATCTCTGACTTTCGGTAGCACTTACGTAACAGAATATGAGATATCCATAAAAATATCTTATGTCAAGCCAAAAGCCTTCCAACTGTTGGGAAGCCAAGGAAAAAAAAAGACATCATGCATTCATATTTCAATATAAAAGGAAAGGTTTAAAGATCTGCATCCTAAACAGTGTCCTTTTTTTTGTCTTAAGAATACCGATTTAAAGTTGAATCGTTTCATATTTCAAGTCAATTTATCTAAATAGTTAAGGCAATGTTTAATTTTGAATAATAAACTTCTTCTTTTTTTAATAACATTTAACAAGAATCCTTCATTAAGAATAAGTTGGTAAATGAGGTATATCGTACATAGAAAACATTGAATACTAACGTAGACTATGACATTAACTGTTCCCAAGCCCTTCAGAAGAGCAAGAACTTATGGCGGCGGTCTCCTGTTCTAGGTGACTCCAGTCGTTCCAAGCTGAAGATGGGCACTTACACTAAACAAAATGCAACAGTTTTCCTAATTTCATTTCTTTTTAAAACTGTCCGGTAGGACAGTTGTATAAGGGTTGATCCAAGGTAGTATTCGAGTCAATAGTTGGAGAAAGCCTGCTGCAAAGGAAGGGGCTTTATATAGGCAAACTAGCAGAAAGGAATTGAAAGGCAGGACCGTTACCGTCATTGTGATCACCAACAAAAGGCTCATTCCTTCTAAAGATAATTATTTTATTAACTTCAACCCTAAAGGCAAATTATCCAGCCCTTCTCTCAGAAGACATTCTTTTCATTTCTGCTTTATAAAAAAAGAAGCGAATACAACGTGTAATAAAGTTCTTTTAAAAACCAAGCTTCTAGTAACATGGTAAGAATATAGGTAAGAAATATTCCGAAATTATTGTGATGCTTTAATTAACAATCAGTGGAGTGAAAGGAGGCATGGAGCAACACCATTGAGTGCCATAGCTGAAATTCAGTGAGTGTCGTAGCGGTTAGCACTTGTAATAGCTGAAATTCAGTGAGTGTCGTAGCGGTTAGCACTTGTAATAGCGGAAATTCAGTGTGTCGTAGCAGATAGTACTCATAAAAGCTGAAATTCAGTGAGTGTCGTAGCGGTTAGCACTTGTAATAGCTGAAATTCAGCGAGTGTCGTAGCAGATAGTACTTATAAAAGCTGAAATCCGGGCATCCAAAGCTTTAAATAAACTTCCCAACAAATATTAAACAAAAAGAAATCACAAATTCCAGATGGAATAGAAACAATTCCTGAATTTGATTGTTCTAACCAGGATCCGCGGGGTAATCCGATAAAACGTAATTATCTAATTACAGAAATCCGTATCTTCTTTAAAATCTAAAATAACGGAGAATCATTAAATACCATAAATTTGTATTCATAGGATTGTCTCTGTAACTTGAACACATTCGGGAGCCAACAATATGTTCGGTAACAGTGGCTACGTTTAAAGGGACCAACTAGCAGAGGTGAAGAGAACAAATTACTGTATAATAACTTAGTAGCATCCACAGCTCATGGTAAAATACAAAGTTCGAGAATAACGATTTTCATCCGACGACCATCTACATCACAGACAGGAGGTCTAACCTTCCTTGCAAACGCTGGTAAGGTTAGTTATCTCCTCCAGAAAGATGTTCTAATATATATTTGTTTTTAACATTAGCCTAATACATGAAACATTTAATTTAATTGGTATTAATAAAAGTGAACCAAAAAGAGTTGGTTCTTAAGTTCAGTTTGATTGTCAACTAAAAGAACACTCTAATGTTCTTTTATTATCATTGATGCAGGCTGCCAATAACGTCAACCTAGATTTCCTTGCGCTGAAGTCCATATATAATCTACTAGATAGCAATCTGCAATGAAGATAAAATAATATTCAGCCAAGAAGTACGAGGGTCGTTTGAAAAGTCCGTGCAAAGTCAGAGAGATAGCACCACTGGCGCGTATCGAGGTTATGTTTAGTTAGTAGCATCTCTTGGAAGAACACACACCAAGTTTCAGCCAGATCGGTCTATTTCTTTGTGTTTGGCATTCGTTTGAATCGAGGAAGTCGAGTGATTTTCAAAAAATGGACGAAAAAGAATTTCGTGTGTTGATTAAACACTACTTTATGAAAGGCAAAACGCCTCAGGAGACTGAAGAGAAGCTTGATAAACATTATGGTGACTCTGCACCTTCGATTAGAACAGTTTATAAGTGGTTTCAAAATTTTCGGAGTGGCCATATGGGCACAAGTGACGCTGAACGTTCTGGACGCTCTGTTGAGGTTACTACTCCAGAAATCATTGATAAAATCCATGATATGGTGATGGATGACAGAAGAGTGAAGGTGCGTGAGATTGCTAGTGCTGTGGGCATCTCGAATGAACGGGTACATAATATTTTGCATCAACATTTGGACATGACAAAGCTATCCGCAAGATGGGTGCATGGACGGTTTGCAGCTGTTCCAGAAGAATCCGCAGGACTTTAAGCGTCGTTTCGTCACTGTGGATGAAACATGGATACATCACTACACTCCTGGGACCAAAGAACAATCTAAACAATGGGTTACCAAGGGGAAATCTGCGCCAAAAAAGGCGAAGACCGTTCCTTCGGCCGGAAAGATTATGGCGACTGTCTTTTGGGATTCGCAAGGAATAATCCTCATCGACTATCTGGAAAAGGGTAAAACTATCACAGGTGCATATTATTCATCGTTATTGGACCGTTTGAAAACCGAGCTTCAAGAAAAACGCCACGATTGGCCCAGAAAAAAGTCCTTTTCCATCACGACAACGCACCAGCTCACACCTCAGCAGTTGTGGTCGCAAAATTAGTGGAAATAGGGTTCCAACTTGTTTCACATCCCCCCTATTCTCCAGACTTGGCTCCCTCGGACTATTTTTGGTTATTATTTCTTTTGGATATCCTAGAAGCAGTTCATTAAGGGAGCGTTACTCTTAAAGATCCTGAATTTTAGGTGCCCAAATTCTGCTTCTAATTAATTCGCAGCTTCATCCTTAGATATGAGAATAGCTTCTGAATTCTTAGATATCCATATTTCCTCTGTCCGACCAGCAAGTCTCAATGTTCCCCAATATGAAGAAATGGCTGGCGGGAAAAGGATTTTATTCAAACGAGGAGGTGATTGCAGAAACGAATGGCTATTTTTCAGACTTGGACAAATCCTATTATTCGGAAGGGATCAACAAACTAGAGCAGCGTTGGACGAAGTGTATAAGCCTAAAAGGAGATTATGTTGAAAAATAAAAAAGGTTTACCCCAAAAAATTAAGTAGTTTTTATTTTTGCACGGACTTTTCAAACGACCCTCGTATATATCAAGCTGAGATGAAATCTCTTATGTTAAGAGGCAATAAATGATACCCCCCATAGTCGCACCTCAATTACTTTGAGGAAAGGGTCAGTAGGTTAGATTCACCGTTTTCATTTTAATCGGAATAACGAACATTTCGTTCTAAATAATAATTTGTTTGGTACCACAAACTTCCTTCGGGTTCTGAAGAAAAGTTTAACAGACATGAACTCGGCATGCAGCTACCTGGTTTAAAGTTAGACACCTTTTTTAATTGTTGAATGAGGCACGTCCAACCACCTAATTATTTCCAGGTACACAAGCGAGAATCAGTTTCCAAACTGCCGTTAGAAGTACAGAATCTGAGGATAGAAAACCACCTAATTTCCAGAATCATATAACCTTCGAGAGGCTCTTCCTTCGCTCATTTTGCATTTTGTGCAAGTAAGCTGGCTAATAAACTTCCTTCCTTTTATCGGGGCTGATGTCCGCTGAATTCAACACTCATTCTATCTGGACCAAGTAACAACACAAGTCGAAGATCAACTTTTTTGGTTATTATTTCTTTTGGATATCCTAGAAGCAGTTCATTAAGGGAGCGTTACTCTTAAAGATCCTGACTTTTAGGTGCCCAAATTCTGCTTCTAATTAATTCGCAGCTTCATCCTTAGATATGAGAATAGCTTCTGAATTCTTAGATATCCATATTTCCACGTTAAGGAGCTGTCCGACCAGCAAGTCTCAAAAACTTCATATTTTTTCTAACAAATTAAACACATGTTCTTTCCACTGCTAAAGTGGCTTTCCATGTCACTTCTGCCAATAGTACATACAATAAAATGTTAGGGAAGGGATTAGCTATGCGGTTAGAGTAATGGATTCCCACGCGGAGGTCCCGGGTTCGAATCCAGCTGCTGACCCTTAGATTTCCTCTTCCTAGGAGCTTCTTACAGCTCACTGGCCGGTGATGGACAGCGTTGCGTGTAACGAGAGAACACTATCCGGAGGCCGGCGCCGGCAGTGCACTGGGCGCCAACAACCTGAGATGTTGACGCGCCTTAAATTATTAAAAAAAAAGAAAAAGAAAAAATATAATGTTAAGAACCACGGTAGTACATTCAAAATTCGGATTTTGAAGAGAATTTGAAAATGAACTCCGGTTACTGAGACATGAGAAAAATACTTGAGAAATTTTCCAAAATTTCCAAGAAAACAGCTTTAAAAGAAAACAGTCTTCAGCAGGCAGGAGAAAAAAAACCCTTGAGCTTTATCCGAGCCAATTCTGAAATCTAGGTGGAAATTTAGAAAAAAAGTATTTTAGAATCTCATGCAGAGGCAACCAATGGTAAGGTAACGTTGCTAAAGAGTTACTTACTTACTATTAATTTCAAACTACGCACTAAACCATCACTTGATCAGTATAGGAATAGGAGCTGCAGGTTATGATTCATTACCTTGATTGTACGAGTAGTTACACTTTCTAAAAGTACAGAAATTTATCATCTAGGTCTTTCCTATTTTAGGTACATGCGTAACAACATTCATACACATTTACAGAAAATGTACTTTAGCGTTGTTTTAAAAGTTAAACCAATCGGCCGACCCATATTTAGACAATATACTGCCTTCACTAATTACACGTTCAGCAACCAGCACAGGGAGATTCTCTTCATGAGTTGATTATAATCATGAACAGCATTTAAATAGGTCGATTAATGGACTTGTGGAGATCTAGGTTCGACTTCACCTGCCTGCCTTAACTTTTTCTCTCTAGGAGCCACGGACCGGTGATGGACAATGTTGTTTGTAATGAGAGAACCCTGTCTACACACCAACAAAGCAATCAAATGGCCTCAGACAATGACTCACCTTAACTATTAAAAAAATACAGACATAATCAAAAAATAAACATAGTTTCGAAAAATTATAGCGCTAAGTAAAAGAAAATGGTAGTATAAGAAGTTGTACATAATAGGGTAAAATGTATAATTATATTTTAAAGAGCCCTTATTTCCTGTATATTATGTAGCGATAAATAAATGATAATTAGTATTTGAGGATCGCAGCAGAAGCGTGTAAAAGTAGATATGGGTGCGGGATATAATTCAAACTTATTCAGTTACACCTCCTTGGACGGGTAAAAAATGGCTGCTAATTAAACTGGAGGTGGAGGTGGTACCGAAAGAATCTTTTGAAAATTCGAACGTCGTCTTGTGCATATTTATTATCTTTTTATGCACTCATTTAATAGAAAGAAATTACGAATACATAAAAGAAGAACTATTTATCTAAAATTAAAATCTAACATTATTTGCTAAGAGTTACTTTCAAATTATTCTTTTATATTACTTACTTATTTTAATTAAGGCACATAAACATTTGAGATCATTGGCGTCCATTGCACTAACAGCCTCTGGACAATGTTCTCTCGTTGCAGACAACATCGGTCCCCGCACCAGAAGCTGCAGTATATGAGAAAATCTACGAGAAGCAAGCTGGATTTAAAACGTGGCACTGTACTGAGAAACTAAAAAGTTAATTACCAAGAAACAAGAAAGTGGAGCAGATGAGCTTTCATGAATTTTAAAAAAGTGAAATGTATAATATTTTTTGTTAGATTGAGTTTTTATTGTGGTACTGGATTCAATCCCTGGTCTAGATCTTGGATTTTATTTATACAAGGGTTATAGAAGAAGCAATTGTAAAGTATAGTTGCTAATCGCCTCCGTCCACGACCCCTAATAGGTACGTTGGACGTAAAGCCCGCCTGAACAAATTTTACTTAAATTTACTTCTTTTTTTATCTTGAATAGACACAACTGATAGGTTGTGCAATGGTGGACATTATTAGGCAACATGTGTCACTTGCTCCAGAATCTTAACCAAGTTATTTTTAATTTTTCAAAACCGTACGAAGCTAAAACATATTTTGACTTGGTCACTTCAAGGAACCAGCAAATTAAGGATTAAAATCTCCTCTTGTAAGTACCACTTTACAAAGAGGTTTCCTAACTTCTTTTGATTTTTGGAGGTGAAAGTGATCTGTGTTCACGCCAGATGTATTGCCTTAAAAGAACACATTGTTTTGTTGCAATAATTAAACAAAATATGGATATAATTGAAGCAAGCCAAATAAGTTAAATAATAATGCTAAACAAATACTGAATAGATAAAATTGCAGTGAAAGTTGATAAAAGAGAAATAATAAGGTGGTGTATGAATAAGGTGTAACTAAAAGGTCATAGAATGGTGAGGTCAGCCTCCGGGAGAACCAAGGACGTCGATTGGTATTATAAACTATGGTGTGATGAGTTATCTCATAGAATGCTATGCACAATTTCTCCACTTCTGTTTTCTGCCTCCACAACTACTAAGCTACTAATAATCGATCTACATGGAGCTGTTTTATTACCTGCAGCTGCAGCCGAGTGCAAACAACTTGTTAGTGCAACTATTCTATCACCCAATAAATAACTACGTCCTGAGAATGCAGCATCATCCTAAACCTTCGTGTTGATGTAATTGCTTCCAGTAATAGATATTATGTGTTTATTTTAGTAGCCGAGTTTCATTATTAGACAACCGACTGTATTCGGAACATATTAGTTAACTGTAGTAACCAAACATTCTTGGTTATTATTGTTCGGATTCAGAAGCAACTTTTTTTTAATTATTGATTTACAACTGGACAGTTACAATAAGTAAGATCACAAAGATAAAAATAAAATACATGTTTCACTTGAAGTACACTCCCCCTGGAATGCCTTCTACACAGAAATTCGCATTATTATGTGACATGTCTCTAGGCCACACATACAATAGGCTCTTCAGCGCCTAGGGTTTCAGAAAGAGTGGTAGATGATAAAGAGGATACCTGGGGGATCGGCAAGATGGAGAAGGCTGGAGTGGAATTTTCTACATCTTAGATATATCCAAATCGGATGTTGAGTTCATTATGGATAAAAGGGACTCAATTTCTTAAATTAATTTTTTGCTCTACGTTTCAGTCCCACTGACTATTTTCGTGGCTATATATTATCAAGAATAAATTTAACGTCACTAGGTACAGAAAAATAAAAAGGAAAACTTACGAATTCCAAAACTGAAACGGTCTTAGGAAAAATTGGCTATTTGTCCGTCAGCCAAATTACCTTCTACGATACATAAAATAAAACACAACTTCGAAAATTTAAAATTTAAATAACTTCATATACAGGGTGTCCCAAGCTATATGGACAACGACTTTCTCTCGGAAACTAAGATAGCTAGAAAAAAAACTAAAAAATACGTGTTCCCTTAGTTTTTTGTTAGAAATTCAAATTTAATTTGTAAATTTTTTTCGGTGCTTCCAGAAGCGAGATACAGGCACCAACTTCATTTTCTCAAATAGGAAGGTGTGGTTTTTATTTAAGAAATAGATTCCTCTATTTTTTTTTAAGAAAAATTTACTTGGACGGTTTTTTTCTGTGAGCGATATTTTACAAGTTATGAATGAAAAACATGATTCTTAGAAGAACAAATTGTACAAGAGTTGATCGTTAAAAAGTGCACGAAAAAGCATAACGCTGAAAAACACCCAATTTGACAATTTTTTTCTCTTTTTCTATAAAAGATAAAATTCCTAAATTTTCTTTATAATATAGGGCGAATCCACGATTATAACAGTAATTTTTTGCAACAACCCACATCTAATAGATTTCGAGCATAAGTTGTTGAAAATGAGCAAAAATGTCATTTTCAAAAATTGTTCTTGTTCTTGTTACCTTTTTTGTAAACAATGTAGCACCAAAACGCGAGGGCCGATTTTCATGAATGAGGTGTCATTCGATATGGGATTGGGGGGTCTGGATGCTGCACTTACTATGAGAGAGGAGTTAGTATGACCCACTCTTAATTTATTATTAATTACTCTGTAAATCTGTGGAGAGATAGTTAAATGGAATTGATTCCGAATTTAAACATGATTTGTTTACCAAAGCTGGTCGATCTATTTATCATAGCATATATAATGAATTGCGATTTGATTTAGAGGCTAACCATTATATCTCAGATGAGCATTCATTTAAGTTAATGAAAAATGTGTTTAGAGCTAGAGGACAACTGATGAATTTGAATTTTAGAATAGGGCGGATAAATGAACAACACCTGTATTCTATGTGCAATAGAGCAGAAACTGAGGATGTCTACCATTATGCGGCTGTATGCCCCATAATGGTCGAATTTAGAATTGCGTGTTTTGGCAAGAGAGTGTTGGATAGGCGGAATTTTTAGAATACCTGAACGGTAAGAATTGGGCTAATTTAAATAAATTCTGTACATCCGCTGGAAGATATAGACAGTTTCTCATGGAAAATTATAATTATTAATTTAGTATTATTTTTTAAAATTGTTCTTAAGTTTTAGTTCTTTATTTATAAAGGAAAAGTAGTCTCTCTTTGTTTATTTTTTGTTTTTATTTTAAATTTTGGTTATTGGTCGGGACGGAATTGTAACTATTAGTTCAAAAGTGCAACTCAAGCAGACGGACGAGAAGTCCATGCTTAAATGTTAAAAATGTGAAACTTACATTTATGTGTATATTTTGGAAATGCTAATAAACAACTTATTATTATTATTACTCTGTAAATCTTACCACGATTTTGATCGTGGAGATTAAAGATTTTTCCTATGTGACATTAAAGTGTCGTCCTTTAAAATACATCTACTAAGGGGAAGTACTGTAATCGTTCAAATTATCGACGCTTGAACTAATTCTCATAAATGAAATGAAAGTCAATTAGAAATTTTATGTATGTTAGATATGGTTTTTTGAGGTTTCGATGATTTCGATGGCGACTTCAGGAGCTGTGTTTGTTCCCACGTAAGAAAATTGTATCTATTATGAAATAATAACAGTAAATCTTCGCCATATTTTTATAAAAGTGGCCGGAAGAAGAAGTGGCAGGGGGGTGCTGTGGCGGTCCACTGTTGTCACGAGACTGCCTCGGGCTCGGTGGAGGCGAAAATGTGTTTTTAGTTGTTTTATTTTTATCTAATTTTATTTTATTCATTTAAATTATATACACATGTTTTTTTTGTCTTTAATACATATGTAAGATTTTATTAAAGACCAGTACCTTTTAAAAAGTAACCCAAAATTGTATGTACTAAGATACGAAGAATACATTGTTAAAGGTACATATTTGTGGTAGAAAAATATAGAGAACGTTTGCTTTAATACTGTTCTTATTTTAACTCATAACCACAAGTGGTGACCCCAACAATAAAAAGCATGCCGAAAAGGAGAAAAGCACAACCAGAACCCAGCGATGATGTAGAAGACGGGGGTACCACAACATCCCGCCAGCAAAATGAATACATCCTCTAGATCCAGCAGTGCTGATAAATGCCTTATACTACCGCATCCAGCCAGCAAGATAACAGCGCCCCCATTCGCCCCAGTGCACATTTTCGCCTCCTCCGAGCCCGAGGCAGTCCCGTGACAACAGCGGACGGAGGAGGCGAACCGCCACAGGATTATTGATTTATTTTCGTTATTTAAGTAAGTCCGAGGGCTCTCTTCTAACCATTCACTGCGTAAAAAGTGATGCTGGGTTCGAGAGGCAATGTCAACCAGAGATGCGAATAAGAAGTATCAATCCGACGGACCAGTCTCTACCTTCTTTCTACTTACCGCAATCTTCACCAATTACCTCAATATTACAGTCATATTACAATGTGTCAAGTCATTCTTTGCACCATACAGCTTTTTTTTTTAATTGTCACAAATAATAATAGAAAAAAACTTTGTGCAGAAGAAAGTAATAAACCAAAAAGATACATCTTACATTTGTATAAGATAAGAAACAAATTTAGAATTAAAGACCTGTTAATGATATTTGATGAAGAACGACATTAGAATTAAGTACCTCAGCCATTTCCATATAAACCCATACCGACTTGCACAGTCTAATATCTTTTGAAATGGATCCATCTAACGACCACTCCACCAACATGGAATGTAGTCCAACAGCTTCCGTTGGAATACACTATCTTCATCCAATCAAACTGTAAGTTTAATTAAGTCCAAACTTCTACCTCACTTAGTATATATATATACCAACTTACTAGAGTTGTTACTCTCCTAAATCAAAGTTATATTTGTTAAAATAGACTTCTTCTTTTTTCAAATCTTTATCTTTTTAATTATTTTCTTATCACAAGGCGATGTGGATTACTTTAACAGAAAAATAAAGGAAAGCTAGAATTCATTATAAGAACAGATTTAACTCTACGTATTATGAAATAATAACTGATCAAAATTGTAATATCCCAATAATATTATTTATTAATTTTTATATAGAGTACGTCACCTGAGGTCATTGGCGTTTAGAGACTTTTTCATTGCAGTGCCGCGCCATCAGGATTGTATCCTCTCTTTACAGACATCACCAGACAGGTAAGAAGCTCACGAGAAAGAGAAAATCAATGGAGCAGGTTGTACTTGAAACCGGGATAAAATAAACCACAAAGCTAAACTACTAATTAAGAGATTGATTGACAAAGTTTCTATTAAAAATAAAATACAGGTGAAGTAGTCTTCATCAGAACGTGCCAGACACGAATTGATAGTAATGATGTTGTAGCGGATAGGTCACGGTTGAGCTTTATTGGGTAAGTAAAATATTAATTGGGTGACTAGCGCGGAAAGCGATTCTCTGGAGCCAAGTGGAAGACCAAAAAGAAAAAAACCCATTGGTTATTCACAATAATTTAACTAGGATCAAAAAATATAGAGGAAACAACTACCTATTGCAAAACAATTCAATTATTTTAATCGCAACCTAAAATAAACTAAGGCAGTCATGGTAACACTGATAAAAGCAAGTAAAATAACAAACCAATTCTTTTTTGGTAATAGCAAAAAGCCTAGGCGAGCTTATCTAATTATTATGGATAGGGAACCATAGTGCTATTAGAATGAAATTTAATTCAAGAAGTAGAGAATCAGTTACGAATCGATTAAATATAGTGAATTTATCACACAATATTGATCAAATTTTAGTAATAACGTTAATTTATATAACAGTAAAAATGAGGTCAACTGAAGTTGCTTCGTTTTTTAAATTAAAACTCAATTTCTATATATTTCTTTAGAAATAAATCAGCCGAACTTTTATACAGGTCATACAGTTATAACGTATAAGTTTTCCCTCTTCTAAAGAAGGCCGTGATGAAAAGCTCCAATGGTGCCAGGAACATAGAGAAAATTAAAGAAATTGGGCTTATAAAATACTTTCCACGGCAATTGCTGATAAATAAAATCATGATTTAAGACCTTATGAACAAATGAGACAAAATGTGTCAGAAACAATATCCGCAGTAGATATGCTACAGTTTGGTCCAGTACCTGTAATACTTTCACGAAGAAAAGAAACGTCTCTAATGCATAGCAGATAGATTGACTGCAATATCTAGTTTGCGAAGTGAGGCATTTGGCACTTGGATAGTACAGGAGAAAATATGCAAAAAAACGTCTGGTGAGGAGGAGGATCCCTCTGTGGTCCAAGTAAAAAAGTCAGATTTTTCTTACAAGAACTTAGAAGGGTCGTTACAATTAGTCTTCACAGGTTAGAGGTTGATTTATCTAGAGTCTCTGAGCAAATTGTACCCGAAAGAAATGGAAATAACCTTCTTGTTTGCGGCATATCAATCGCAAGGTACGATATAAATTGATCTAACGTGAGCCCAGAGGAGATTATAACTCAAAAATAATTAGTGAGTAGGTTCCTGCATTCCGTCAAGAGAAGAGGAAATGTCTACAAGATTTTGCAAGGAGATGATACAATAATGCTATTGTATTGTATTGTAATTATGATACAATAGTACAGGACCGCACCATGTTCTAATAATGTTGCACTTTGTAGGCAATAAGAATACTGGATGAACCTTCTTTATTTTTAAGAGCAAGGGACGGAAAGTCCCTCTCCTTTGGAGACTAGCTTCTGTTAATAAATGTACTAATAGCTACTAAATATTTTAATAACTGAAACTTACGGCCAGGAATCAAATTTAAGAGCCTCAGGAAGAACTTCCACATACCTGAAACAAACCGAATTAACATTACACTAGGACAGGGGTCGGCAACCTATTTTAAGTAGAGAGCCATTTTTCCTTAAATAATTTTAATAAATCTTACCAAGAGCCGCAGAGATGATAGTGTAAACAACTCTGTAGATCATTTGAACTTACAAATTATTATTTTATGATATTCAACAACCTTTAAATGTTTTAAAACTGTTCGGTAGGACAGTGGTAAAAAGGGTTGATCGTCAACTTTGACAATTTTATATATTTATTTTCACATATTCAAAGTAAATAAACGAATAAATAATAACTAAACCTTTATTTGAATGAAAATGGTGGCAGTCTTTTATAATTACGTACTTTGTTTTAATATAATTCTATTCAATTTCAAACCTATCACATTTAAAATCATTTTTGGAAAAAAATATCTTTACTTTAATAAATGAACTTTTCTTTTGTTTCAATAAAATTGAAATATACAATTTATTTTGGACAGGTTGAAGAGCCACACAATTTGGACAAAAGAGCCGTATGCGGCTCGCGAGCCGCGGGTTGCCGACCCCTGCACTAAGACTACCTTGCGGACGTATATTCATATATAAACGAAACAATATTGAACATTAAAATGAATTATTCAAACAATTCGTATTTTCACAATGGCAATTAAATATTACGAAGAGAGATAAAATTATAGAAACAAAATACGAATCGACCAGACGATAGTTTATAGGTATATAGTGCGTGGATCTATTTGTTCATACCACGCCTATCGTGAATAGAAATAAAGTAGCAACAGTTGTGTAGAGCCTAGCCATAAATCTCACGTGAGTTACCAGTACCATTGTTCCACAGAACGCAAACAGAAGAACTAAGTGCACAATTTTAAAAGCACTCAACTTGTTGCATTCAGAGACAGTTCTTTATTGTTAATATCAAGTTCACCATCGTTAAGTTTTATATAAGAATATGTCATACCCTTAAGGTGTGTTATTTTTACTAATCTCATTCATTTTCTATACTTCAGGCCTCCTGATTTTCAACTAATTTCTAATTTAAGTAGACGTTTGATATAACTTCGGTTCTCTGCCCGAGAAGACATCAGACGGAAACTAATGTCCCAAGAAAAAAATCAAAATATGAAGGAAATGTAAAGTTTACAAAATTTAACACCTTATATCTCCTTCAAAAATGCAGCTAGAAAGCTGAAATAATGCACAATTGTATAGGTAAATGAATACTATCATTGTCTATATTTTCGCAGAGATTCCGCCAATAGAACATGAGATACAGCCATTCGAAATATGAAGGAAATGTAAAATTTTCAAACTTTATCACCTTATATCTCCTTCAAAAATAGATCTAGAAAGCGGGAATACTGCATAATTGAAGGAATGAGTTCTGTAATGGTACATATTTTTGGAAAATTTACAGTGTAACTTTGTGTATGGCAAATTTCATTTTTGATAAAACGATTTGCAGATGCGTGGTAGCTATCAGGGGCATTCCAAACAATTTAAAATTCTGAACTGAATAGGATTATGGCTTTGAGCCTTAGCCATCTACCGCTCTTAAGAGCATTGCTTTATTCCGATAGAAATGAAATACACGGGCTACGTTGGCAGTAATATACTGCGGCGAGCCGAATCTCGGGGTAGTTTCAAGATCTTATAACTAGAGAATAGAACTCATTTAATTATCTTGTCACCTTCTCCAGTTACCACACTATCTGTAGTTTATTGCTGGCGATTGGGAAAAAAGTCGAACGCTGTTTTATGAAATTTGTTAATTCAGAGTGGCATTGGCGTTGCTTAATACAGTATTTAGAAGCTCCATTACGTAGTCAGTCTGTAATTACAATATTTTCTTAACAGACAAAATTTTGTCCCAAAAAAGAGTTAACCAACTCTAAATATTTACGAGTATACGAGGGGGTACCCAAAAATAACCGGAATTGCGTTGCCGCGCATAGAGCTTATGTAGTACGCATTTCTGCCGCTAGACGTGTATAGCGCAATTCCTTGCCAGTTCAGTCCTGCCTGTGTTGTCTGCCTGGCTTGTTCTGTTCATCTGCCGTGATTGTTTTTACCAGCGCTGTTTTGTTCTTTTTTCGTTTTTTATGATGGCAAGTTTAAGTGAACAACGTGCAGCTCTGAAATTTTGTTTTCTACTCGGCAAAAATGCTGCTGAAAGTGTTTTAATGTTGAAAACAGCTTACAAAGATGACGCTATGGGAAAAACTCAAGTATACGAGTGGTTTACTCGGTTTAAAAATGGCGACATGTCGATTGATGACAAACCTCGTTCTGGACGTCCATCAACTGCCCGAATCGACGAAAATGTTGAAAAAATTCGAGAGCTGGTGTTCACAGACCGTCGACAGACAATTGATCAACTGTCAGAGAGTAGTGGGTTATCTTGGAGCTCGGTTCAGCGAATTTTAACGGAAGATTTGGGGATGAAAAGGGTTGCTGCCAAGTTTGTTCCTCGAGTTCTGACTGACAATCAAAAAGAACATCGAGTTGAAACATGTCGTGCTTTGAAACAACAGCTTGAAACTGATCCAGACTTTCTGTCAAAGGTCATTACTGGTGATGAGTCATGGTGCTATGGTTATGACCCAGAAACAAAGCAACAGTCGAGCCAATGGAAGACGTCATCTTCACCCCGACCAAAAAAATGTCGTCAAGTCAAGTCAAACATCAAAACAATGCTGATTTGCTTTGTTGATTCCAAAGGCGTAGTCCATTCAGAGTTTGTCCCCCCAGGTCAGACCTCAATCAAACCTTGTATTTGGAAGTTTTGAAAAGATTGCGCAATAGTGTTCGCCAAAAAAGACCCGATTTGTGGCAAACAGGAGACTGGTTCTTCCACCACGACAATGCACCTGCATACACAGCCATCTCTGTTACACAGTTTTTGGCTAAAAATGGCATGGTTCCGCTGCCCCACGCACCTTACTCGCCTGACCTGGCTCCGTGCGACTTTTTCTTATTTCCACGCATGAAAAAGGGCATGTAAGGTCACCGATTTGACAACATTGAAGAGGTCAAGAAAAAAACGAAGAAGGAGCTGTCAGCCATTTCTAAAGATGACTACAAAAAATGTTTCGAACAGTGGAAGCACCGGTGGGACAAATGTATTAGTTGTAATGGAGAGTATTTTGAAGGGGATAAGGTTGTTCTGTAAAAAATTTGTAAATAAATAGCTTTTAAAAAATAATTCCGGTTTTTTTTGGGTACCCCCTCGTATACATGGATTGAGGTAATCAATTCTCTTCCTATTCTTTATTTTTACTTGTTCTGTTTGAATTATTTTTTTTAATTACTTCTATTATGGTAAATACAAAAAAAGCTTTCAAAATTGTTAATATATTCATGATAGGGTTACTATAATAGACAAGAGAAATAACAGCAATTGAGGAAACAAAATACATGGATTAACTTAATTGAAACGACCAAAACGCTCTCGAGGAAAGAATAAAATAAAACTACAGCAAAATTAACAAAATAAAATAAATAAAAAAAAAACGAAAGTTTATAAAAAGAACAAACTTTTAAGCGATTCATTCACACGATCTGCGACATAAATTCGATAGGGAAACAAACAAAAAATCAAAGACAATAAAAGTTAGTGAACAAACAAAGCTAAATACAAACACTTTGTTTTGGAGTAAATTTCTTTTCATTTTGTTATATATTTTTAAATGTTGCCCCCCCCCCAAAAAAAAAGAAAAAGGAAAACTTCTGAGACAGTAATAAAAAAGAAGCATTCAAATAAATTTGATTTTCTTATAGAGTCGAAAGAAGACGCTAATGGGCGTATGTTTTACCATATCTGATCGGAAACAGAGACGATACGATCATTGATATCAAATGTTAGAATAGGAATCTTCGAATTATAAAAAGAAACGAGCATTAAACCTAAGTGGTGGAGTGCACACTAAAACTGCCTACACTTACAGAAACTAGAATTCAAACATACAGACTGTGTTGGTATGTGTGAGGTTGTTGTTTTTTTTAAAACGCGTATACACATGTGTGGGGTGTATGTGTTGTGTAATATTTATTAAAAAGGTTCCTATCGTGTTATCGAATGCATAAATCAACATAATCACAATACATATTCATTGATTTTTAACGACACATTTAGTGACAGTATAATATGTAAATATATTTAACTAATTAAAAAGAAATTTAAGGCCTATATTAAATATTCTGGGTGTACTGATAGAAAAATATATTTTGGACTTCTCTTTCTGCAAATTGGCAGAGATACAATGCTAACAAGAAAAGCGGTCTGGCTGTTTGTTACCGCAAATCCCACAATGTGACGGAAACCATTGCAAAGCATTTCCTTAATAATATGCAGCAGTTTAAGCTTAAGTATAAGCGGTATATTCTAGCTATTGGCAGGCCCAGAAAGTTCTACGATTGCAATTAATAACGCCATTCAACTGGATAAGTTGCTATTTTTATAAAATATTCCTAAAATCTTAAACTGTTCAAAAATGTAGAGAAGGGGAATTTTGGAAAACACTGTGTTACGTTTCCGTTTCTACTATCCTACGTTACATGTGGTCTCATTTCGTATTCAAAACAAGGCACACCGGCTTCAATACACTAGTTTCATTGATTCTGTAATGGTTCGAAAGCCAGCCTTAGATCAGATTGTAGAATTATAACACGCGAAAAAGCTTATTATTTTTTGGTCCGAATTTCATCAAAATTACACCATTTTTTTGCTTTGTTTAGTAATAAAGAGTAGTTACAGGATAGTAAATCAGCGAACATGGTGGATGAAGCAACACCCGGGCATTATTAAAACTGTCCGGTAGGACAGTTGTATAAGGGGTGATCGTCAATAACTGCACGAAAAAGCGTAACGTTGAAAAACACCCAACTTTGACAATTTTTTTCTCTTTCCCTATAAAAGATAAAATTCCCAAATTTTCTTTAAAATATAGGGCAAATCCTCCTTTATAACTGTAATTTTTTTGCAACAACCCAGATCTAATAGGTTTCGAGGAAAAAAAGGGCCGAAAATGAGCAAAAACGGCTTTTTCAAAAAATGTTCTTGTTACCTTTTTTGTAAACTGGTTAGCGCCCAAACGTGTAAACCGATTTTCATGAATGAGGTGTCATTCGATTCGGAATTTTAAGTAGATGTGCCTTTTGGGGGTCTCGACGCTGAACATCGAATGGAAGAGGAGTTAGCCCCCTTTATGTAAGGCCCCCTCCAAAATTATTATTACTAATTACTCTGTAAATCTTGGCCCAATTTTGATAAAATTTGGTAGGATGATAGGGTTAGGGCTCCCTTACGTAACATTAAAGCAACGATCCGCTCTTACACTTGTTGAGGGGAAGTATAGCAATCGTTTTAAATTATTATTATTATTATTGCAAAAATCTATGACCGGTTAAGTGTAACTGTGATATGGGTCCCTTATCATGTAACAAACTGTTTTCATCCCAATATTATGAACGAATCCTGGCCATTAAACGCATCAATGCTTTCAAATAAAGCTCATTATCACTTGTTTGGAAGAAAGCTCTAGTCCTAAAAAATCCTCTACAAATGTGAATTTCGTCTTCCCTGCTGTTCTAAAAGCTCGCCATTATCAAGCGATTAGCTAGAAAACTCCTCTGCTCTCAATGACGATGGAGTTGGGCACGCATTGTATCTCTCAAGGACAGAACTTTGACATCAGGCCATAAAAGTGGCGGTGCACCTTTATTTACGGTCAGTGCATTTTAATTTGAACCATTGTTCTGAACGAAGCACCATGCTGCCTGGTTTTTATGTGAAATAATAAGATGGGCAAAGATAACCACGCAAAAAAGGGAAAGACTAGCAAAATGCCAAAGGATTTATTCGTTACCTTTTAGATCGGCACCCAGAGCAAACCAGGCTTCCATAGATGTGATTAAATTCAAGGAGTGGTTTCAGTGGATAATAGAGGTACAGGCTGTCGTCAGGCTATGACAAGCTGGCTATACTAATACAGGGGTAGAGGGGAGTTAAGTAAAATAAGTGGATGTAAATTAGATATATGTAACTTGGGTAAGCAAGGAGGCACGTCCGGTCTAGTTCTACGGCCGCCAGAATTTTCTGTCCACTCTTCTTCAATCATGTTGGTGAACCTGTAAGTCGGTCGATCGCCTGATCATACACCTCTTCACACTCTTTCTACCCACGCTGCCTATTTCTTTATTTACTACACCGCCTTAGGCATTAATCGCTAAACCTAAACCATAATCTCCAAGTTTCTTTAAGAGAACTTGCATTATGGTAACTTATGAATGAGAAGAAAATATATTGTTTTAAAGCGAACTGACCCTTCTAGACAAGTAAAACTATTGAACGGTAATACAGTCTAGTTCTACAGATCTCTTTAACTATTTAGCTAAGAATTATTTAAACACCAAGAAAACTAGGCTAAGTTAGTTAATGCAAATTTATACATGTCACCAAAAAAAAATAAAATAAATAATTAAAATTGTCCGGTAGGAAAGATGTATAAGGGGGTGATCGTCAAAAAATGAAACAAAAAGCGTAATGTTGAAAAATGCCCAATAATTCATCAGATGTCACATACCCTTATGCTGGTCTCTTTTCATCTATAAAAGAATTTTTGTTCAGTGAAGAGACTAATTCACTTAATTTAGATTGATTTTTAAAAGGAAATGTCAAACCCTTAAAGCTCAGGTTTTTAATAAAACGCTATTCAATAAAAAAAAGTAAATAAAATATAGAAGCTGCAAAATAATAAACACTTTTTTAAAAAAGCATACACCTACATAAATGAACGATTTTTTTTGACGTCTAATTTAACTGCAAATTTATAACATAAAAAGGAAGCTAAACATCGTCGGGTTAAGTTCATCCTTTCATTAAATTGGTTGGTTGAACTTTGACTAATAAACAGTGTTAAAAATAATAGATAATACGAGGGGGTACCCAAAAATAACCGGAATTGCGTTGCCGCGCATGGAGCTTATGTAGTACGCATTTCTGCCGCTAGACGTGTATAGCGCAATTCCTTGCCAGTTCAGTCCTGCCTGTGTTGTCTGCCTGGCTTGTTCTGTTCATCTGCAGTGATTGTTTTTACCAGCGCTGTTTTGTTCTTTTTTCTTTTTTTATGATGGCAAGTTTAAGTGAACAACGTGCAGCTCTGAAATTTTGTTTTCTACTCGGCAAAAATGCTGCTGAAAGTGTTTTAATGTTGAAAACAGCTTACAAAGATGACGCTATGGGAAAAACTCAGGTATACGAGTGGTTTACTCGGTTTAAAAATGGCGACATGTCGATTGATGACAAACCTCGTTCTAGACGTCCATCAACTGCCCGAATCGACGAAAATGTTGAAAAAATTCTAGAGCTGGTGTTCACAGACCGTCGACAGACAATTGATCAACTGTCAGAGAGTAGTGGGTTATCTTGGAGCTCGGTTCAGCGAATTTTAACGGAAGATTTGGGGATGAAAAGGGTTGCTGCCAAGTTTGTTCCTCGAGTTCTGACTGACAATCAAAAAGAACATCGAGTTGAAACATGTCGTGCTTTGAAACAACAGCTTGAAACTGATCCAGACTTTCTGTCAAAGGTCATTACTGGTGATGAGTCATGGTGCTATGGTTATGACCCAGAAACAAAGCAACAGTCGAGCCAATGGAAGACGTCATCTTCACCCCGACCAAAAAAATGTCGTCAAGTCAAGTCAAACATCAAAACAATGCTGATTTGCTTTTTTGATGCCAAAGGCGTAGTCCATTCAGAGTTTGTCCCCCCAGGTCAGACCTCAATCAAACCTTGTATTTGGAAGTTTTGAAAAGATTGCGCAATAGTGTTCGCCAAAAAAGACCCGATTTGTGGCAAACAGGAGACTGGTTCTTCCACCACGACAATGCACCTGCACACACAGCCATCTCTGTTACACAGTTTTTGGCTAAAAATGGCATGGTTCCGCTGCCCCACGCACCTTACTCGCCTGACCTGGCTCCGTGCGACTTTTTCTTATTTCCACGCATGAAAAAGGGCATGTAAGGTCACCGATTTGACAACATTGAAGAGGTCAAGAAAAAAACGAAGAAGGAGCTGTCAGCCATTTCTAAAGATGACTACAAAAAATGTTTCGAACAGTGGAAGCACCGGTGGGACAAATGTATTAGTTGTAATGGAGAGTATTTTGAAGGGGATAAGGTTGTTCTGTAAAAAATTTGTAAATAAATAGCTTTTAAAAAATAATTCCGGTTTTTTTTGGGTACCCCCTCGTAGATTATCTAAAATACTCAATACGGTTTATTAATATTAAATTTTTTTATAGTCTTCTTTAATTGTAATCTTAATTTAATTACTTATATAATATACGAGAATATATAATCCATAAAATTCGTAAATAGGAAAAATGGGAAATACTAGCTGGAATCATCTGCAAATTAGTGAAGTTTGGCTGCCACGATTGGTATCTCCAGCAGGGCTAGAATATACACACTACGAATAAAAGAAAAATAAAATCAATTTTTTACAAATTATAGTAAAAAATAAATGAATAATTCTGATTAAATCTCTTCTCTCAGGAATTTGAACCTTTCAGATTAAATGAACATGTATTAAGTACAGTATTAAGATAATTGAAGTAGTTATTGTTAACGAACCACAACTTGTTGGCCCAAGTAAAACTACTTTTCAATCGCAGCCAGTCTGTCATCCTTTAAAAAGAAATACTTATTGTGATTAGGGGAAAGGTATAAGGGGGTTTATCCAACTCATATAAATGCCAGACGGTTCATATAGCGTTAAGAAGTGACAGGGTAATAGGGATATGTCGTATAACAGGCCATCTATAACGCAGCATTACCTTTCTCTCCTCCAACCGCCGACAATAAAACGTTACGTAACATTTTTTTAAATTAATTATAAAGTAACTTAAAGATCCGTCCAAAATTAAAATAAATCAGAAAGAAGCAATCATTTAAAACATAAAAAGTCAATAAATAATCAAAATAAATCTGAGAATAGGAAACGTCGTCATAATGTTAAACGAAGAGGAGCGTGTGTTCAGCAAGTTTGAACCCGCATGTCAACAAATTCAACCAAACAAAGAAACAACTAGAAAACGATTATTGATAAAGCACCCACAGATTTAGAAAATTAGAGACAAAAGGATTTAGATACAAGTTGTTTACAAAGTAAGGAGGATTAAGAAGGAAAAAGCAACTACATATATTACTACCAACATATGAAGCGAATTTATTTGTGAAACAAATATTGGAGTAGTCAGTTTGTAAACCAATTTTCCTACATTAAAGGGAATAAAACCGAGAGGGAGACCTAGGCTGCGTTGGATGAGTGATGCTGAAGAGGATCTCCGGGAGCTGAATGTGAGACAGTGGAGAAGGAAGGCTTTGGATAGAGAGGCTTGGGGTCAGGTATTGGCGGAGGCCAAGGTCCTACACGGGCCGTAGTGCCACAGTTGAGTTGAGTTGAGAGAAAGGGAATGAAAAAGCGATCAGTATAATAATACGAGAGAAGGGATTAGCCAAGTGGTTAGTGGAAGTCCAGGAGACGAGTGAAACCTACTCTTAGGTTTTCACCTGCTAGGAACCTCATACAGTTCACTCAACTAGATTAGATTAGATTAGGGCGGCCTCGAGGCCTACGCCACTGCGACCCCTTTGGATCTATTGTGGCTCCCCTCACTCTAAAGCTCACCCTCCAGACCTGTCCGTTTAATCAGACTCTTAATGCTGGAGAGCGCCTCCTGGGTAAAGCTCCTCGGGCCTTGGTTTTTCCTCAGCGATAATTAACATCCTTAGCCACACGAGCCCCCACACTGACACAACACGTGCAGTGTCGTTTCCTCCTCTTCCTGACAGAACCTAAAAAGGCTGTCATCTGCCAGGCCCATGCGATGCATGTGTTTTCTGAGACTGCAGTGGCCGGTTAATAGGCCTACAATTATCCTTATAGCCCCACGGCCTTGACGAATTAATTCTGCAGTCAGCCTCGGCGAATAGCCTCTAACGAACTCCTTCGCCTGTCTCTGTCCAGTGGTGGCGAGCCACCACTCCTGAGACCTACTCTGCACCCACAAGTTAATAGCCGCAGACTTAATACACTTCGAAACCCCAAAACAGGGCTCCGTGCCATCGAAGTGCCCTGCAGAGTCTTCCCGGGCCAATAAATCTGCCGCTTCGTTTCCGGTTTGTCCTGAATGACCAGGTACCCAAACCAGCCTTGAATTGACCTGGTAGGAACTGATAGCTCGTAGAGCAGCCTGACTGTCCGAAAAGATTACGACCTAAGAATTAATAATTCCTCGCCCACTAATCTCGGTAGCGCAGAACCTAATTGCAGATAGCTCAGCCTGAAAAACTGTAGCTAGTTTCCCTAGGCTAACCGAAAAGCCTCATTTCGGCTTCGTCTTGTACACTCCTGTTCCCACACCCTCCTCCGTCTTGTACCATCCGTGTACAGTTCACTCAACTAAAATGAAGAGTAATTTTGTCTGCAAATAGTGTTTTATGTCGGTAAGCGGCAGTTTGGCACAGAAAAACGCTCCGAAAACCAATGATCTCAGATGTGACGCTTAAAGAAAAACAAAACCAAAAAACAAAGGCATATCACACACTATTTTCCAGCTAAAACCTCGTTTTAAATCTTCTTCAAATTTTAATTTTGTAATAACTCTTTAAATTTAAAAAAATCACAATTTTTTCTTTCTTTTGGTAATTTAAGGCGCACCCGAGAGCGTTAAACAGAGGTCTGCAGCCTTCGAACAGTGGACTGTAAGAGACTCCTGGATTCGATCCCGGAATCTCCTTTCGGAAATCCAGTTTTCTCGCCAGTGAGTTAAATTCAACCTAACTTCCCTAGTTATACAGGGAAATAAATTCCCTAAATAAACTACACAATCTCAATGATTGTGTTAGTACGAGGGTCGTTTGAAAAGTCCGTGCAAAAATAAAAACTACTTAATTTTTTGGGGTAAACCTTTTTTATTTTTCAACATAGTCTCTTTTTAGGCTTATACACTTCGTCCAACGCTGCTCTAGTTTGTTGATCCCTTCCGAATAATAGGATTTATCCAAGTCTGAAAAATAGCCATTCGTTTCTGCAATCACCTCCTCGTTTGAATAAAATATTTTTCCCGCCAGCCATTTCTTCATATTGGGGAACAAATAGTAGTCCGAGGGAGCCAATTCTGGAGAATAGGGAGGATGTGAAACGAGTTGGAACCCTATTTCCATTAATTTTGCGACCACAACTGCTGAGGTGTGAGCTGGTGCGTTGTCGTGATGGAAAAGTTTTTTGTGGGCCAATCGTGGGCGTTTTTCTTGCAGCTCGGTTTTCAAACGGTCCAATAACGATGAATAATATGCACCTGTAATAGTTTTACCCTTTTCCAGATAGTCGATGAGGATTATTCCTTGCGAATCCCAAAAGACAGTCGCCATAATCTTTCCGGCCGAAGGAACGGTCTTCGCCTTTTTTGGCGCAGATTCCCCCTTGGTCTCAGGAGTGTAGTGATGTATCCATGTTTCATCCACAGTGACGAAACGACGCTTAAAGTCCTGCGGATTCTTCTGGAACAGCTGCAAACCGTTCTTGCAACACTTCACACGATTTCGTTTTTGGTCAAGCGTGAGCAATCGCGGCACCCATCTTGCGGATAGCTTTGTCATGTCCAAATGTTGATGCAAAATATTATGTACCCGTTCATTCGAGATGCCCACAGCACTAGCAATCTCACGCACCTTCACTCTTCTGTCATCCATCACCATATCATGGATTTTATCAATGATTTCTGGAGTAGTAACCTCAACAGGGCGTCCACAACGTTCAGCGTCACTTGTGCCCATACGGCCACTCCGAAAATTTTGAAACCACTTATAAACTGTTCTAATCGAAAGTGCAGAGTCACCATAATGTTTATCAAGCTTCTCTTTAGTCTCCTGAGGCGTTTTGCCTTTCATAAAGTAGTGTTTAATCAACAACGAAATTCTTTTTCGTCCATTTTTTGAAAATCACCCGACTTCCTCGATTCAAACGAATGCCGAACACAAAGAAATAGACCGATCTGGCTGAAACTTGGTGTGTGTTCTTCCAAGAGATGCTACTAACTAAACATAACCTCGATACGCACCAGTAGTGCTATCTCTCTGACTTTGCACGGACTTTTCAAACGACCCTTGTATCTCATAAATTTAAAAAATACGTAATTTAAAACCAGTTCAAAGAGATAAACGGTAGAGGAACCTGAATAAAATATAAATTATACGTATATTCTACACGACTCCAGATTTATTAATTACTAAGCGTTTCTCTTCTTCTGGAACAATATTAACAGGAAATGGCAAGTAATAAATTCTCGCCATTTTTAATGTTTCATGTTTCCCCAGCCGTTTAGTTTTTTAATAATTAACATTCTAAAAATAATAAAAAAAAAAAGAATGTAGTTTAGTTCCTTGCATTTAAACATATTCGGATTTAATAGTTACGGAATGTATTTAAAATTTCCAGATTTAAAAATTACTGCCTAATGTTTAAAATAGCAGCAATCATCATCATATGAAAAAGGCGAAATAACTTTCATTGCATTCTCCTGGGGCTTGTGCACTAATCTATTGCTAAAATTTTATAATTTAATGATTTTATTTATTTTAAAAAAAAAAATGATAAAACTAGAATATTAGTTTAGTAAAAAGTAATCTAGGACAAACTTTTCGTAAAAATTTAAAAAAGTAAATAAGAATTTAAAAAGTGGCAATGAGCAATGCTACGAGTAGATGCGATCTTAAGTAGTAACTCAACAAGTACAAAAGCAACGTGCTACTGATAATACACACTGCAGCGAAGTTAGTAAAACGCACGCGAACTTTCAGCATGCAATCAAACTGTAAATGTAATTACTTAATTATAAATTTCTGTATGTATTTCAATGAATACATTGTTAAAGAATTGAACTATAATATTAAACTTAAATCTGGTGTTGCGGATCTCACGATCTTCTCTGACTACAATTTTCAACAGACACCGCACCACTTATACATATTCCAAATTTTTGAAATAATGAGTTTAATCGTTATGCTCATTATCGGGGTAATCAATCCAAGAATTAACTAAAATGAATTAATTCAGGGATTTAAGCGTTCAATATTTACGCACTTTTATTACACACTCAATGGCACTTCATATTACGTGGTAGATATGAATAACGATTTGTATATTAACTCTTCTTCTAAAGGATAATTGGGCTGTCACATTTTACTAGCCTCATCGTGCTTCAAGAATTGGTTTGTTTTTGATCGCAAATTATAGGTTCGTAGTTGAAATGTTATGCCACAGATTTCAAGCTAATTTACATCGCAGATTGCAACAAAATAAAATAATTATATAAATTCAAATTATAAGAACAAATAATACATGGCATCGTGCTCATTAAACTTTATTTTTTTATTCGGAAATACAATATCACTTGTATCTGAACAGGGTAAATTACACATCGTGATAAGTTCACACACTGTATATCCTTCTCAGAGTAGAGCTAAGAAAGAGTGAGGCCCGTTTGAGATGGACTTAGGGACTGTCATCTTAATAACAGTGCGCACCGCGAGCAGCCCCGAGGCTGTCCTCCATCTTCCTCTGAAAGCTCTATTTGCATTGCAACAAGGCACTCTTTCATCTGGCTGGTTCCGACACGGCTGTACACTGCTATCGCCCACATGTGTACACATCAACTTAGTTTCATCATCCTATACTTACTAACTTTGTTATCCTAAACACACTCCAAATAAATACTCTTTTATATTTCCCCTAATTCTTAATCTCTATTTCTTTCGATTCTCATATTTCTAGAGTTGAGTCCAATTTAATTAATACTTATTCTTTCCAAGAGGAAGTTTGCGAACTTAAGATTTCCTATTTTTATTTTCAGCAAATACATCATTACAAAACAAGTACAGTTTACAAATTGACTGCGCGTTATGAGTATGTGGGTCTGCAGTCATCATAACACACATCAACAAAATAGCAAATAGATCCAATTAGATATTTCGTTTAGATGCCAACTGAGACCGTTGTATCTAAGTTTTGGACTATCTCCTGATAGTACCACTTAAAAAAAACAATCCTCTCAAAAAGGATCAATAAATAGTATGTGTTTAAATTTGGTATACTGATAGAAAATAGGTTAACCGGAAGTAAAACTTTACAAAATACTTTGATTGCTTAACGTTTTTAAAATTTTCACGAAAAAATTACCAACAGTTTTCATGAAACTTCCCGTGCAAACTACTTCCACAGTGACGACGTAAGGTGATGGGCTAATGCAACATGAAACGTAATTTAAGGAGCGGAAAGTGGACCAACCAGCGCTAACCGATAATAAAGTCACAGGAAAACAGTTACACTTCAAATTTAGTGGCCGGTAAAAAAAAATTAAAAGTTGTTCATGTATGAAGGAATCAGAATGTAATCGGAATTGGAATGTAAAGGAATCAGGAAAAGAGAAAATTCAATCATATCTTATTTAATCACCATAAAGCATTAAATAGTTTTAACAGAAAATATATCAGCTAAGTAACTACCAACATGGCTTGCACATATACGATGTATTATAAGATGACAATAAAAGCATGTGAAAAAAATCAAGTGCCCTGTTCCTATTCACTCTTAAAACGAATGTTCAAATTTTGAAGACATCTTTAACCACTTAAGCGTAGTATACGTACACGTCAAACCAAATCTCTGTTACGGTGAGTTCGACGTGTACACTCGTTGTGAAAAATATAAAGTTGCCATTAGCTATAAAAACTCGAAATTTTAATAAAATACAATAAGAATATTATTTGGTGGGATGTTTCCTTTATCTTACCAATAGAACAGCCAAGTATCTTATACGGAGGGGGTTGTGGAAGTCAGCCAAATGATAAGTGGATGGTACATGTTTGGTCTCCACATTAGAGATTGGGAATTAGGCACACAAATAGAAGCTCTCAACTTTTATGCAATGCCTAAAATAGAGATTCAAACCTCAGTACGAGCATGATTTCATTTTGCACAGAATTCAAAGCAATTTTTTTCCTTGTAAAAACTATTGTATCCCTAGTTAACCACGCAATGCATACGTGAAGCGGTGCAAGATTTTGGATGAGCACAGAATGTTCTGTAATCTCAAGCCCCTAGAGATTGCAGAAAAAGTGCTTGCAAGGACTATTACGACGTTGTAAACTTTTGGTTGTTTTGCCCTGCGTTCGACGTGTACACATTGTCATTGTCTGATTTTAATTCCGCACACTGTGGGGGGGGGGGGGGGTTAATACTAAATTCCACGCTTAACTGGTTAAAGCCAAGTTAATAGATTCAAAACCTGTTTAGCCAAAAGTGGCACATTCTAATTTGTTGATTGTAGGCGGATTGTAGGACATAGAACTTCAATGACAGAAATGACGTCACATTTTGAGCTGAAGAATTTATGGTCGAAACCGTTATTAAAAAATAAGTAACGGAGAGGTAGGCGATCACGTGTTTTAACTGCCAACGAGGCGCAGATATTAAGGATGTCCTGTACAACAGTTCTGTGCCTTTTTTTCTAGATTCTAGTCAGCTGTCTGAGATTAACTAAAAACTAATTGAAATAGTTCAGAATGAGAAGAAAATTTCCCAGTAAGAACTCATGTTCGTAGTAAGGGTTGGTGGCGGAGAGTTTTCATCAGGGTTTAAGAGTACTTAATTAAGTTTTGTAATAATAAATACAAAGAAGTTTATTATTTAAGTACTAGGCACTGTAAAGTATCTAACAGTAATTCAACCGTATACAATGGTGATACTAAAAAATATGAAATAAGAAATAAAGAAGATACCAACCAACCAACTAACTAGCTGTAAAAGTAATTTACAGATTAGATGAGAAAGCTGGCGGTAAAAGGAAGAAGTTTATATATAGGAGGCTAATCAAGTTTGGTATTCCAAGAAACCCAGTCGTCCAGACGTACCCTGGGCGTTTTACACTTTTCTTTATAATGATCAAAGGGAACTGTAACCAATTTCAAGTAGTAATCAATTGCACGTTTCCATTGTTAATTGTGGTCCCTCTAACACTGACATTGCATATCTTACCTTCACTTTCTTCAGTAAGAGTAAAAGTCGATTGCTTGTAAGATTTACCGCAAAAGTAAGACTAATGCAACCACAATAGAGGATAATCCACCCACGCTACTCTGCAGTGACGGTCGCAGAATAATCATTACTGCGACTGTGTCGTTGGATGTACTTTAGAAAGGATTTGTAGGCAAGAGCCGATAATTTATTACAAGAAATAAAATTATTAACTAAGAACTTGAAAAGTCAGAACTCAAGAACATTTTGAAATAACTAATATAATGACTAGAGTCATTACGTGCTGTTTGTCTCATATAAAATATAAAAAATCTTCAAGTTCCTAAGGCTTATCCCCTTGGCGGGAACCTTCAAGTAGATGCAGTAATTCACTTGAATTTTTGTGGCTTCCTGCTACGAATCAACCTCCAAAAACGTCCATTTAAGTACATTATTTCCCATTTTTGAATTTTGAATTCCTGTTTCAAATACTTAGCTTTTCGTCTGATTCTTCTATTCATTACTCTACGAGTACGAAGATCACTTAACACCCAACATACTATTTACAGTAATGGAAGAATTTGTAGCGAAGAATCAATCTAAAACGAAAACATAACATATCACTGAAGAGGCAACATTACAAGAAGAATATTCAATAAGAAGCTACAGTTTTATCCTGTTAAAGTTCACAGTGGCTAAACTTCAAACAGAAATAATAGTGGCCTTTAGAACCCAAATAGTTCGCCCTCAAATAGTTGGGAGTTGCAATCCAATACAAAGGGTTTAGAACCTTACAGATCAACTTTGAGTAAAACTTCTATTTGTTTTAACCCTTAAACGCCATCGTGCGGGCACAAAGAGTGTTTAATTCCGATCAAATTCGATCCGATTCAATCATTTTTTTTTTTTCAATTAATACCTCCATCAATTAATTCTTTCAATCCATTGCTTCATGACAAACGTGCTACATGAGTGGAGCAACCACATTACCAAATATAAATACCCACATTCTTCACGATCTAAGAGCGTCCATAAAAAGTATATTGGGTATTTGAGACCGTATACTCCAAACCAATCTAATTGGAGAGCGTAAGGAACGTCAAAACAGACATATCCGGCCAAAAATCATGAAGTAGTCTTGGTAAAGTAAAGTAATGCCTATTTTTTCTGGCGGCAACTACCAACTAGGTGTCGTGGACAATTTTTCTAACAAATGAAAAGTAACTATACGCTGGATTCGAACTGGGGATCTTCCACTAGCAAAGTCACTTTCATAACCACTATACCAACACCCAGCTTTTAGTAGTAGCATATAATATTCTTTGTATTTATCCACTTTTATTTATTTTGTTTAAAATTTACTCTCACTTGAATACAACACAAGTAAATTTACTTAAACAAGCAAATAAGATCTTATCTAGTGATTTTAACTTTGTTGTCCAAAAGGTATTCTTTTAAGAATAGGAAGTTATAAGGTCGCGCAGCTATCGACGCCAAATTCGTAGATGTGGATTTCTGGGTAGAGTAATAGAAGAAAGTGTCAGGTTAAGAGTGAGCGTCGAATCTGGAGCGAATTATGCGGTAGAAGGATGCTGCAAGTAAGTATACAAAGGAAATGTATAGATCACTGTGTGATGTAAGGTTAGATACGCAGTATGAACTGCTCTAAAATAATGTTACATTAGAAAAAACAAATAATAATAATAATAAGGGAAGGGATTAGTTATGCAGTTAGCATATTGGATTCCCTCGCGGAGGTCCCGGGTTCAAATCTTGCTGCTGGCCCTTAGATTTTCTCTTCCTAGAAGGATCTCACAGCTCACAGACCGGTGATGGACAGTGTTGTCTGTAACGAGAGATAACTGTTCGGAGGCCGGTAGTGCACTGAAGAAAAGCTCCGGGCACCAATAATCTTAGATGTTGACGCGCCTTAAATCATAAAAATATAATAATAAAAACCGCAGGATTTTCCGCTGCATTCATCACTGAATCTCGAAATAGCTTCTCAAAATAAACAGGAGTTATTTAGATTATTTTTTTGGGGGGAGAAAAATAATCAAACTACCTACTCCAAAAATTATCAAGAAGTAGCAATTACAAAAAAGAGCTGCTTAGAAGGGGAAATAGTTATTTTGAGAGTATTGAAGGAAATATTCAAGAAGCAGAAAAGATTAAGAAAAATTAGCAGCTGAAAAAATAGTAATGACAACACCCTTGGTTATCTCTAGACTTCTAGACTCTAGAAGAGGCCTCAGCCCTGTCGGCTTTGAGCTAATTTATTTGTTTGTTAATATGTATATTTACTTATTGCATTTGTGTAAGTATAGCTCAATAAATGGCTCATTTATTTATTTAGATTAATTTTTCAGGTTTGCCTAGGAATTAAGTCTAATTAGGCTACTAATTCGAACGTAATTTATCACTTGTAAGTTGGTTTGTTAATTCAGCTAAGTAAAACAATCCGTAAATAATGATTTGTACTAACCAATCAGACTACTCGTATATTACTGTTGAAATGAAGAAATAAACCAGCAAACCACATATTTGATAGATTATAAGAATAAAGTTGTTTTTTTGCATAAATTGATAAAATGTTCATAATAAAAATACGCGATAATGAGTATTAGACAGTACAGAGATTAGAGAGATAAGCATGTTCAAAGAGACAAGATAGTGGCACTAGTAGAAGGTAAGGAGAAGTTAATCTGCTCAAAGATAGCCGAACTGGGGAAGAAGTAAATCCTCTTTCCAGAAACCCGAGCAATACGAAGGGGATTATTTCCAGTAAGGAGATCTTCTAACCAAGATAAAGATAAGCTTCTTTCTAACAATATCACTTCTCCTAATAAAAAGATATTTATGCTTTACCACCTCGCTGATGAAAAATTCAGAGAAAGAGAGAGATTTTGTTTTTAAAGTGAATTAATGCCAAAACGATTGAAAATAATCCTTTATAATCTCCGCTGATCATTAAAAAAATCGTTCTCAAATTTATAATACAAGAAAGAATTAGGTTTTATGGCCTACCTTCTTCTTCCATCTTTCTATATTATTTATTGATTTAAAATAACATTTAAGATAATATAACATTTAAAATTACACGTTAACACTTCTACGTACAGCATAAATCAATTACGGTTTAATAAATGTTAGTTACTAATAGTTAGTTTGGACCAATAAAAAATATATTTCTGAGAATTGGAAAGGCAAATGAGCTAACAAGATACAATTCACTGTTTCAATCTTTATTCTTAATTATCATCCATTCCTTGTTATTCTTCTAATACAGTTTTGTCTTCATTAGAATACAGTCTGGTGTGGATATCTTTAAGAGTTTTCAAGTAATTACCTTTTTTATATTCATCATCACGCCTCATTCATCGCTTCTCACAACGCTCATTTCCGCTCCGTACACAGTACAATATTAGCAATGGTAATTTCTCTCACTCTGCTCTAGTAAGAGAAGATATCGCGATAGTGCAGATTTTCAATTTCTAGTTTTTACAAGGAATATCCATTTTGAGGTACTCTCAGTCAGAAAAAATGATTTTTACCAAATGATCTGTTTCGTGTGTTTTCATATCAATTGCTATTCAAAAACGAAATATCGAAGAAAGTTAAAATTTGATATTAAGCTTACATGGTAACAGATAAAGTTTTGGTCGAAATCAGTCACCGATTTCAGAAAACTGCCACTCTACCTAAATCAATTTTTCAAGATTTTCAAAAAGGCTCAAACGATTTTTTTTAAACTTTTGAATGAAAGATTTTTCCAGGCAAATTTGTTTCAGGGAATCTGGTAAAGCTTTCCCTACAATATCGACTGACCCGAAGGGTTATTTCCTCGAAAACGACTCAACAATTTCACTTTTAACTTCATATAGAAATTGAAAACATATAAATCTGCAACATAAGAGGGGTTCAAATTCTTGTTAAAATCGAGATTCGCGAAAAGTCCTCCAACTAGAAATACTTCCTCATTAAAACTCATCGATGAGAAAGTCGTATAAGATGGTAAAAAACTGCAAGAAAAAGCTTGAACAATGAAAAACACCCACCACTTACAATTTGTTTCTCTTTTCCTATAAAAGAAGAAATTCCAAAATTTTCTTAAACCATTACAAGCACATCCAAGTTGATAAGTGTAAATTTTTGAATCAACGTAGATTCAGTAAAGGTTGAGAGGTAGCTGAAAACTTGTATTTCTTCTTATTTTCATTTTATTCTCATTATTTACTTTATTTTCATTTAATTTTACTCTTAATAATTATGTTTATTCAAAGGTTAAAATTAAATACTTTGAAACGAATAATGTGTAAAAAGTATATTTCTCGTCAAAAAATAAGGTAAAATGCAACTTTTTTATAAGAAGAACAATGCTATAGGAGATTATCAATCTATAGAAACTGTATGTGATGGGCGGGGCAGTGGTAGGGGGAAACATCAGCCAATGCGTATTAAGTGTCTACCATTACAAAATATGACTACTGTGAACCTCTTTCCGATTGGCTGATAATATCTTGATATTCTTCCACGCCTCTTTACTCTGATTCTACACTTAGCTCCTACAGCATTATGTTAACCGGATACAAACTTTGTTTTTCGTTGTATTTTTTAAGAGGATTTTTTTTTTAATTTTACTTCTTTTTTAGTATATTACTAGATATTGTAACTTACTCTTGATAATTATGTTTTAAACAAGAAATTTTATAAATGCATTAGGTACTTTATAGAATTTAAATTGTAAATTTTTAATTTCATTCCCAATTTTATGAATGAAATCAACAAAAGTACTACATTAATTCATAAGAATGTGCAATGATAAAGGTAGGTATGTTAATAATAAAGGGTTGTGATAATTTCTTTACTCTTTATTGTGTTTATTTTTATCACTTTTATCTTTTAAATCATTGTTTCTGTTTGGATTACATCGTGTGACTACAACTGAGAAACTAAAGTTAGAATTTTACAATAAAGAGAGAGGTAAAATAATTTAATATACACTAGCATCCGAAGATAATAATTCAATAATTTTAAGGTGGTACCAACCTTGGAGAACATTTTATGGAGTAATACTTAAAACAGTTTGAAAATTTAAGATATTTATTACCTAAAAGTCTGAAAAAACGAATGGAAAACATTTATGTTTATTTAAAGGTCAAAATTAAATATTTTGAAACGAATAATGTGTAAAAAATAAAATTATCCAGTGATAATACGTAATTGGCCAAAATTCTCGTCAAAAAATGAGGTAAAATGCTACATTTTTATCGGAAGAACATAATGCTATAGGAGATTATAATAAAAAATGTATGTAATGGGCGTGGGCAGTGGTAGGGGGAAACATCAGCCAATGCGCATTAAGTGTCTACCATTACAAAATATGTCTACTGTGTACTTCTTTCCGATTGGCTGATAATATCTTGATATTCTCCCACGCCTCTTTACTCTGATTCTACACTTAACTCCTACATTATGTTACCCGGATACAATCTTTGTTTTTCGTTGTATTTTTTAAATTTTACTTCCTTTTTAGTATATTACTAGCTATTACTCTGAATAATTATGTTTTAAACAGGAAATTTTATAAATGCATTTTTATAAAGAATTTAAATTGTAAATTTTTATTTTTTCCCCAATTTTATAAATGAAATCAACAAAAGTACTACATTAATTCGTAAGAATGCGCAATGATAAAGGTATGTAATAATAAAGCGTTGTAATAATTTATTTATTCTTTATTGAGTTTATTTTTATCACTTTTAAGCTTTAAATCATTGTTTCTGGTTTGGATCACATCTTGTAATCCAATCATCTGAGAAATTTAAGATAGAATTTTACAATAAAGAGTAAGGTAAAATGATTTAATTTACACTAGCACTGATACTTTTAATAAGATAATAATTCAATAATTTCTAGATGGTAGAAACATTTTATGGAGTAGTACGTAAAACAGTTTGAAAATTTATGAAATTCATTACCTACAAGTCTTATAAACAAATGGAAAACATTTATGTTTATGCTCTCCTTCATCTCCAACAGAATTATGAAAGAAGTATAAATCTCACATGGCAGAAGATATTTTCCGTCGAATACACAAGGTAAATTCAAATATGAACACCTGAAATCTACAACGAAACGTTGATAATGATTAAATATTTGTGCTTTCAATTAGTCAGAAATACCATTACTGAATCGATCTGCTGACGTTTCGTTCGATGTAGAAAATATGCGTCGTGAACAAATTTACTACATTGGGTGATCTTTTGTCGTAAGAGCCGAAAGGTATTTACGTTCAAATAATGTAAACTGTCAATAACGGAGAAATCTTCTTAGATGCGCCAGGAGGTACTGGTGAAAGGATTCTAATTAGATTGATTCTGGCAGCTATTCGATCCCAAAATGACATGACCTTAGCGTTTGCGTCGTGCGGAATAGTTCCACTTAACCAGACTGAGCGACAGCTACGCGTGGCCTGGTACAGCTACTTGGTACTGATTAACAGAGTTGACCTAACGTTACTATTTCATTTGAGTAAGCGCCTCCCACTCTTCGAGCTCTATCTCAAGAACGGTTGATGGTACGAAAACTTGCATAGAACCAAATTTGAAGAGAATTTTAGGCCCTACAACTGTTGTAACCACTTTAAATGTCATTCAAAGCAAAGGAAACATAATGTAGCCTTTGAGAACAAATAATCACCCCTATACTTAGTAGATTATACACCATAACCTCTTACCGGATCAATTGGAGCAATAACGTCAGGGATAATTAGATGATTCCATAAATATAAACTGATACCTTTAGGCATCTTTATCCTTACTTTAACAATAATTCAGTGATGACTCGAGAAAAAGCTATCAAGGTAAACATACAATCGCTGTAACTAAAAGACTTGAATAAGGAATAATTCTATTCATTATCTCAGAAGTACTCTTATTCAGCTCCTTCTTTTGAGGATTTTTTCATAGAGGCTTATCCCTAACAATTGAAATATGACCTTGAAAATATTTACAAGAAAACGATTTTAGTGACCTTCGACCACTGATTTCAAAAGATTTATACAAGTTTATAGCTTATTATCTTCCATTCCGAGGTTTACCTCTTTTTTTACCAAATTTGACTGGGCTATAGGTAATTTGCTCGAAAATGGATCTTAGGCTAATCTGTGAACTACGCACTGGTTGTATAGGCTTTTCTGTAAAGTTAAATGCCATAGTAAAGTACAGTTTACAAACTAAAATGTCCGTATGAATTAATATAGATCGAATATTCGCAGTTTGAAGAATACTAAGTATTGAGAGAAGGTCGTGTGAGTGGTAAGAAGAGATTTATTTTAGCGGCCTACGCTCATGTGTTACTACCAATCTCAGAATTAATTTATTTATTTAAGTTAGTAGTAAGTATAATCGTAATCTAGTATAAATATTTACAGCTACGAGTATTATAAATATAGAATAAGCTACAAGATTAAGGTGGACACCACTTCCTTCAAACTTAAGAAAATTAAATTCTTTAAACACTAAACTTATTGAAATAATAAGTAAGAAAGGGCAAAGACATGTATGGAAATAAATACTGATTGGTTACATGTATAAATAAAAATAACTCAAGACGAATTAAAATGTAGACATGGCTGATGTTAACGCCAGTTTCAGTCTAGGACAATGTTTTCACCCACGCTTAAGAAACTTTCTTACAAGAAGAGACAAAGATGAAAAGAGATGTGAATAAGCAATGAAGTCGTAGTTTATTTGTCAACACTATACTTGTGACAAAACAAATTCCGCAGAAAGAAGAGTGTAAAACAAAACAAACAAATCAACAAGCACCAACATTGCTCACCGTCACAAACAAGAAATAAACTTTGACGATAAAGAAAGTAGATTTTTATGGAAACTTTAAGCCAGTTGGCTGAGTAGAAAACCAACATGTTCTTGGTCTGCGCGCACCACCAACCAACACTTAGATTGCTTTAAATAAGAGATTTATACCAGTACAACACTCTCTTGGATTATAAATGAAAACGTACACAAGAATTGCAAATGCCGGCCGTAGGTAGTTCACAATAAAATGACTTGGAATCCATTACCTAGGAGAGATGCACAATGTCTTGATTTCATTGCAACAAAGCTGATTCCTTATCCTTTTTCCTAAAGAATAATGTTTATATGATTGGATTACTTGCAATGTTGGTAAATGCCATTAAACGGCAAAGTATGCCACATGATAATTTGACAATTTTCCTCCCAACAAATATCATGTTAATGTAACCGTATGTTTAAAGTAGATTGTCTTAAAATAAGGAAGTCAAAGGTTACAAATTGCACTTAAAAAAAAAAGAAAAAAAAGGTTGTTCACATTTTTTTCCTTTTCAACAGGGTAGTTGTGTGTGAAATTGTAATTTGGAGTAAATACAAACTATAAGAATTTTTTTTAAATAAAAATTGTAGGCACTTGTTTAAAATATTTCCTAACATTTTCTCAAATATTTCAGAGAGATCAGATTTTTTTTTTTTTTTTTAAGTGCAATTTGTAACCTTCGACTTCCTTATTTTAAGATAGCCTACTTTAAACACTGACTACTGGTCCATCTAAAAGAGTTTTCAATGAATTAAACAATTTGATAACTAACACTGTTGAGGGCTCGTGAACACGTTTTCTTGCAAAACAAACATAATATCTCATACGAAGATAAAAGGAATCTTGGAAAATGATATACCGTTAGTAAGCCCATTAGGCAAGGAAACTTTTATAAAAAGTGCCAGCACCTAGGTCTTATTATGATCACATAAGGGTCTAATAAGTTTTCTTAAAAATTTCGATTACTTTTATTTTCCCAGTTTCCGGAGGAAGATTGAGGCTGTTTGGGAAATAACTTTTGCTTCGAAATGGCGTCAATTTTTAGAAAATTTATCTGTCTTTCTAACCGTGTCATCAGAATCGAATTCGGACTAAAACTTTTTGAGTAATAACATTTTTATTAGAAAAAAGTAATGATTTTAGAGAAAAAAAAAAATTAAAGTGACGTCACTCAAGAACAGAGGAAAATATGAAGTTGGCCAATACGTCATTGAAGTAGGCCTATGGACAATACTTACTGGTTCACGCTGTATATGAATTTAACCGACCAGTAAATTTTTAATCTTTTAATTATTTTGTTTGTACGAGTATGATTACTCTAGATCCATTGGGTCGCAGTGGCGGAGGCCTTCAAGGCCGCCCTAGTAGAATCTAACCTAATCTAGTGATTACTCTTAAAAATAAAAACTTACTGTTAAAACGGCTCTATAAAAAGAGTACAAAACAGAAATTAATTTTAAATAGAAACTGCTTCCACCACCAAATTTAGTTGATTAATGGGCTTATTATCGAGCAATCGCAGGGGGAAAAAAATCTTACTTAAAACAATGTCCAGTTCTTTAAATAAAGTTTACCAAATGCAAACAAATAATAAATTTTGTCGATTATAAACTAAGTTCAATTTTTTTTTTTGTTTAAGCGATTTAATAATATGTTAATACCGAGAGAGTTGAGCCGACTATTCAGGTACCAACTAGTTTTTATTTTTGTCCTCTATTAACAGCCACCATCTGATGAAGTATTTTCCATCATGACAAGAATATTAAAAAAAAAAAAATGTTGACAAGGCTGACGAAGGTATATTTCATAATAAGGAGTCTTGAGCGGGAGCTAATATTAGTATATAATATGTAAATGGGATTAGGGATATAATTATAGAGTAGCTGGGAGTAACAGGAACAAGAGTGGTCCTTCAGACGGACTTAGGTACTTTCCTCTTCTTGGAGCCTTCAGTTTACAGAGCACTTATCCTAGGGCGCTACTTATTGTTATACTAACATATATGTGTTCGTTTTGCTGCCGTGACCACCCACTCACTTCAAAGTACTTCATTCCTCCTACTTAACTCATTTTATTTACAATGATGAGGCGACTAAAAAAAAAAAAAAAAGCAGAAGTACTAATTTGCTACATTGAACGATCAACCTCTGCTAAGGTGGTGATCAGAACTGGAAACCGGTCGGAAATAAGGAAACATCTGGTGCTGTTATGGATAAAATCAAAACTGTTAATTAAAAGTATCCAGCAAAAAACTTTATGATCTGAATTATTCAAAAAACAAGCTTACTTGTCAGGATGAAGTAATAGAACGCAAAAAGCATAGAACCGAAGCCACCGAGATTTTTGTCACGAAGTCATGCAATATTTAGGAATATTGACGACTTTAGATCCTTCCTTAATACCTAGCCGTTTCTTTTATGTTTCGCTTAGTATTGGCCATAACCAAATGTCTTTGAGGAAACGTGGAGAATCCCAATACACAAATTGAAATAGGTATTCAGTACTATGAAATGAAGGGGAATAAAAGCTACACTATCAAGGTAAATTAAAGGAAGCTGGGATATACAACTCATATTTACACTAAATGACTCTAGTGGGCTAAATGTGTGATGAATGTAGATGGTAGCGAAAAGAGCAAAGGTCTTCTGATCTGTTGGACTTCCCCTCCACTCCAAAATGCTTCGTCCCCATCTTCTTTGATGGCCACATCCAGCACTTAGCAACATCTGAGGCGCTAAGGTAGGGTTCAACCATGCCTCCTGGACTTAAGCTTGTAAGACAGAAACTTTTCTCAAGACTTATGTAAGCCCAAACTTACCTGACCCAGAAGCAGGCCTTTACTTTTTGATAATTGCCGGTCAGATGGTTAGCTGACTTCTTTCTTTGCTAGTTCATTAGCTCTCTCATTGTTCTAAATCCCAGAATGTCTGTGGATCCAGAAAAACCCAGAGCAAGATGGTCAAGACTACAGCACTGCAGACTCCAGCAGTTTAGAATCCCAGTTGGGTTTAGCAAGCGGCCGTTTCGACAACTTTAACTAAAAAGTTATAATGAAAGTTGTTACTACTGCAACAAGAACTGCATTGTGAGCAGAAAGTTACTAGATTTTTCTCTATTGCATCCTAGTACAGGTAAGTAATAACCTATACTTGCCAGGTGAGAATCAACGACCAACCTCGAAACAATCCTCGTTTTAGCAACCGAAATAACGTAGACAAGTACGTAGACGCAGAGAGAAGGAGAATGGTAGCAGGCTTTACAACTTCAGAGATTCTGCCAAGGCTGACCAGGATAGCAAGAAGAAGCAAGTCCACCAGGGACAAGTCGACATGACGAAGAAGACGAAGATAGGGGAAGTAAAAAGTAGAGGATGGATTGGACATATACTCTAGGAAAGCCGAAAGATTGAAAACAATAATAATAAGAATTGTAACAATGAAAGAAATATGTAGAGTTCAGAGTTCGGTAAGGAAAGAACCCTGGTGAGTGGTGTGGAGCAGAGACGAAGGCAGAAGGAGGTAATCCGTTGCCGAGATAAGAGCACGGGTTTGCGGAGAAGCTGCGAATTGATAGCTGATTGGCGTGAGGTGAGCTACATCACTGATTAAGCCCTCTGTACACCCTTAACCAGGGTTCAGGCATTTACTCCGATTTTATTGTTTAACCAGAGTTCATTTTTCGTTCAAATTATTTGTTAAAAGCGATTCAGTTCATTTTTTATCTTTAACTTCTTTGATCTGTAATTTCTTTTATTATTTCAGTTCATTTCAGGGTTTTATGTTATGGAAATTTTGATAAGGTCTAGTTGGGTAGTATGTCTGAAGTAAAAAGTAATTAGTTAATAAACCGCTAACTCATTTTCTGTGTCCCTTATTCCTCTCCTCTACCTGTGCAGGTGGTCGTGTGACTGTGAGTGTGAAGAAGTTGAAGGAGAGCGCGAGCTGTGGAAGTAGGTAAGTGACAGAGGGTAAGTGACAAGGTTATGAGTAATAGACAGGAATGGAAGCACATAATTTATAATCGACACTTCTTCTAAAAAATAGAATAGCTACTCACGGCACTGTAAATGGGGATCTCTCATTCAAATGTCCACACACATAATCACAACTAAAAAGCACAGTTTTAAACCTGAACTGTTTGCCAATGTCCCAGCTGTTCCTGAGAGTGCTGCGAATCACTCGTACTGGCGATTTAAATGGAGATGTTATTTCGTTCGCACAGAGTGGTCAAAGCAAAGGCCAATCTTACTTTTTCCAAGAGTTCTCAAATAATATGTACACTATTTCCTAATTTTCTGTTCATTCGACCAACGGGTTACTGTAGGTGAGCATTCGACTGTGTAGATCAGTGATGGCGAACCTATGACCCGCGCAAGTTTTTTCACTGACCTACAATTGCTAGGCAACCAATTGTTTGTTAACGCGGGTTGATTTAGATTTTCTAATTGTGTGGATAATTTATATTCTATCTGTATCAAAGCTGCAATTTAAATGCTATCTATAACCTTTATTTTGATCATTACAGTTCTAAAACGCAAATGACGACAAATGCTTTTGTAGTATTTGAAATAAAGCAAAAGTGTTTACAAAATATCAAATAAAATGTATAATTTTACTCATATTTTGTTTGTTAAAAAAATCGACAACCCAAAGCAAATAACCATATTTAGATTTCCCTTCAGATAAAACACACTTTTGTAAGGTTTTGTTCAGTTATGTTCGTAAAAAGAGACTTCCATAGCACTTGTTTCGTCCCGTTTTACCCGTTAAGCCCGTTGAATTTTGTTTGGTTTTGAAAATATTTAGTTTAAAATTTGTAAACTTAACTCTTGTGCAAATGGGGCATTCATTAGTGACCCAAGAGCTAGTACAGAAAAAAAAAATGGACAAAATTTGACCCACGTATCAAAAAGGTTCGCCATCCCTGGTGTAGATCAGTATTTCCAATAAAATAATCAATTTATAGAATTTTAGATACTACCTAGTAATACTTTTCTTACCTAGTAAAGAAATTAAAAATATACCTAGTCTGTTTTTTCAAGGCGCGTCAACATCTCAGGTGAATGGCACCCTATAGTCAATATTTATTTATCACACTGAAGTTAATTCAGGAATGCAAAGCTCTCAGAATACATACACTTATTTCCTTGTCCTTCAATGTCCTTTTGATTACTTTATAGCCCAATGAGGCGCTTAATTTTTATAATTTTGACGCCTCATCGTACGTAAAAAAGTATTGTTTAGAAACTTCTGATTTATGGTAATTAAATAAAGACCAGTAGGCTGAATAATTGCATCTGATAACCTTTCATAATACAATATTTATTTATTTATTTTTTTGTTTTACAGATTACTCGGCATGAATGGAGATTTATTATCGGCGTTTCCAGTTAAACTAATTCATTCGAAAACACATCTGTATGTGAATGGCAATGAGGCCGACCATATAGACAGATGTTTCATTTTAAAATGGTCAAATCTCTCAAATCGATTGTTTGTTAAGTGGATTTCACATTAAAAACACAAAAATGGTTTCTACTTTTACAAAATAACCTAAAATACAGCAATATTGGCATAACCAAACAGAACACAGGTGTTGGCTAATCACACGTTCCTATCCTTTGCCAGTGTACGAAATTATATTGTTTGCCTTAGCATCAACATTGTTTATTTAAGGTAATTTGTAATATAATCGCTACTCATTATCAATATATATTTTTTTGGACTTAAAAAAGAAATAGTTTAATGCTATTAAAATCACCTTTTTTTTAACCAGGAAAAATCTCACGAGAACTTTTTTAATTTAATTCTATATATTTAATTACAGGTTTATGACGTTGCCACCTGAATCCTATTTGCGTTATTGATTATATAATCGTTACATTGAAGGAATTTCGGGTTGACAAGCGTCCTTAGTTACTCATTAACACCTCCTTATAACTATGCATTAGAAAATACCACAAGACAAGGTCCACAATAGTTCCTACAACTGTTATCTTAGGTCCAGACATCAATCACAAATCTATCTAATTACTGTAATTCTAATTAATGACTGCGTTAATTATATATTATGCCCGGGCCAGAGTTATCCACTGGACTTTTTCCTTTTCACATTACTACGTAAATACTTCAAAATGTAATCATTTTTTTTTTTTTTTTTTTTGAGAATAGAAGGGGAATAAAGGTTTAAAAGCATTTCCTTTTTCTATTTAAAACATTCAAATAGACACTTCCGGCACGGTAATAAAACAAAAAAAATAGAGAGATAACCCATAATTATACCGACTAAAACAGTTTAAAATAGGAAAGAAAGAAAATTAGTTAGTTTCTCCTAATTTATGTTTATAGTATACGCAAACAGCTACGAAATTTCGTATAATTAATTAAAACGTTGGAACATTTCTGTTCACATATAGTGCCCTTTTATGATGGTAGAATGCTCAGGCTAAGATAATTAGCGGTCAGCACGATGGATGATGTGTCAGTAGATTTTGATGATGATGCACTCATACCACCATAGTAGTAGTAGATTACAGGCTGTATTAGAAAAGCGAATAATTGTTACCCTATTAACTTACGACAACTAAAGGCCATTAAAATTACAGAATCTATCATAACAATAAAAATATATTTTTTCTGCAACCATGTAGGAATGTTCTCATTACTTAATTAAAATCAGCTGTGTAATGCCCAACTTCCCACACTAGTGGGGAAAAATCCCCATTAGTGTCACTTTCCTCACTAGTGAGTGGAAAAACTTTATTGTGCTTCCTTGATATAAGAAGTTTTGTTATTAAATATTTTCTGTAAAACTTTAATAAGATTATTTAAATTTATTTTATTTAAATAATTAAAAAACGAATATTAAAATAAAAATTGAAAGGAATATAGAAATAAAAATAATATTTTAATAAATAATTAGATATTTTTAATTATAACAGTTAAAAAGGTTATAGTGTTACCTTATAGAAATTTAAAATGGATTCTAGTGATTCCTGTTGTTTTTTTTTTTTTAGTTAATAACCCTAATGGTTGCAGAAAAAATATAATATTTCACTCGAGTGTAAAGTATTTTCCTCACGCTCGGCAATTTGCACTTGCACTCGCCTCGCTTCGCTCGCTCGTGCGTGCAAACCCTGCCTCGTGTGAGGAAAAGTACTACTTTCCACACTAGTTAAATAAAGAACTATTCTTAATTGGGTGGAATTTATTACAGTGCTAGATAGATTCAAAGCGTTACTTTAAGTGCCACTTTATAGTTTAGGAAAATAAATATAGTTTCCATAGATAAAGCCTGACATACACCAAGTTGTACTCTGTGACCCGGACAGCTGATCGGTATAAGTGTTCGCTGTGTAATATGTCGTCTATAGAGGATACTTATCATTTTATTGCCGTTTGTCTAGTTCTGAATGGATTTCGGCGAAATTGCTTTGGGATAGATGTAATGGTCAGGGCTTAGTTTCTATTGTCTCAATGGTAACGACTGGAAGGCTATATACAATAATTATACAATATTAGCACTAAATTACAGGAGGGAATTGGTTTTGGAGTTCAATTATTGAAATAAGCTTTAGTTCAGAAGAGTTTGTATTACTTTTTAATTTTTTGTATTCAGAGAGACTTTTGTTTTAGTATTACCGAAATCTCGGCAGACGGACTGATGTCCATGCTTATGTTGTTTGTAATCAAATACAGTCGAACCTCGCTTAACGAGCATAATTCGTTCCAGAACCTTACTCGTTATGCGAAATACTCGTTAAGCGAAACAATTTTTTTATATAAATTAAAATAAAAGGGGATAATTGCTAGATCAGCCACACTTACACCATTTTCTCGTTTCTCAATGATTTTACGTTTCAATTCTAACGTTATTTTAATTCTTTTCGAAGCCATTTTGTTAGAGGGATAACAAAATAAACACAATAATATTTAAACACAAATGTCACTATATGGACTTCCCCTATACACCACTCATTCGGTGAAGTTCGGTTTCGACTGTATCAATGCATTAGATACGTGGAGAATATGAAATGCATATGCGTAAACAGGAATGACTAATCGAAGAATGCGCAGTTTTCGATGAGTCAGCGAAAACTGCACAGTCAGCGAAATGTCATTGGAAAACTATCGTTATGCGAAACATCGCTCGCCATAAGAATCAATTTGTTTTACTCGTTATGCGAATTACTCGTTAAGAGAGGTGCTCGTTATGCGAGGTTCCACTGTACAATAATATTATTTTATGTATACAAAATTATCAATAAACATCATTATTATTGTTGTTATTATTATTATTATTATTATTATTTCATTTCTGACTTCTTATTAGGGAAATCACTTAGGGGGGTGGACTTTGCCACAACCCCTTATCTAAATTACATAATCTATCTCTCGGAGTTAAAAACTAAATCCAGATAATAACGGGCTGCACGCGGCGATTGGCTGTATTGATCTGCTTAATGGGCAGCACTCAGGAACTTTCGGACGATACGGACCATATCTAGGAGGACTGCCTTCTGCGCCTCTAAAACCAGATCAGTGGATAGGCCCAACTCATTGACAGCAGTCACCGTTGTTCTGGGCAAGAGGCCACTCGTGGAAAGTATTATAGGCGTAATCGTCGTTTTGTCCAGTTTGTACATTTCTCTTAGTTGGAATCTAAGGTCCTGGTACTTCCGGATCTTTTCGCCCCTGCTTTTCTGCATGTTATCATCATTGGGTATGGCGATATCGACGATATGTGCCACTCTACCCTTCCTATCCATAACTAGTAAGTCCGGCTTGTTGTTAGCAACACTCCTATCCGTTACTATCTGAGTGTCCCAATATACTTTTGTGTGCGCATTCTGCAGCAGCGTCGGCGGGTTATATTTATAATATGGCACTTCTGTCTTCAGCAGCCCAAACTTTGAGCAAAGTGCTTTATGGAACGAACATTATTGTGCCTGAAAAGGTACTCCTTCGGCGCAAGTACTGAACATCCTGAAACTATGTGCTGTATGCTTTCCGAAGTGGAGTTGCACATTCTGCATTTATCGTGCACTAGACTTTCCCCTAGAACCCATCTTCGGTACACATTCGTAGCTATCACTTGGTCCTGCATCGCCATTTCGAACCCTTCCGTCTCAGGGAATAGATGGCCTTTTGTGAGCCATTGGCACGAGGCTAAGCTATCTGTTCCTTCTGCAGTGGGCATAATACCTGCCATGTAGCTGCTTTTGGCCCCATTCATTCTTCATATCCCTTTCTAACTGCACAACGTTATTTCCTGGCTCACGCAAATTCAAGGCCGTGAAGCCTTTATCTAGAGCCTTCATCTTTGCAAAGAGGGGGACTTCTTGTTGTTGGAAATACTCTTTAAGAGAGTTCTCTGCTCTTTTGCAGAGCTGTTCAACACTGAGTAATCCCCTCCCTCCTTCCCTTCGCGGTAGATAAAGCCTGACAGTGGATGCGTTGGGATGGTGCATCCTAGCGGACGTCATACTAGTTTATTATTATTACATTAAAATGTAAAAAACAACGTTTCTTGTTTTGCTATTCTCGAGGCTCGAAATTTTAAAATATTATATTGTGTAGTGATTGAATTTGAAAGTATAGAAAAGGGTTGCAACCTGCGGAAGGGCTAAGACCCGGAAGCTAGGACTGAAACCGGGTATTCTCTCACAAACACTCTTTGGTCACATATAAGGGACATGAACTTCCGTTCTACGTTCTCTCAGTGACGCTTCGGCTACCGTTAAAAGACATTTTCAAGTATTTATTGTGCAGTTAGTTCATTGCTAGTTTGTTATTTTATCTCTTATTTAAGTTTAGTTAATGCTAGTCCTTCTATCGTTTATTCAAATTAACACTTTCTTCAAATATCTTTTTAATATAATAATTCAACCAGCAAAATCACCCTTACACTACACGCTCGTCCACTAGGACATCAGCCTCTTATAAAGTTAGTGGGTTCAACTGTTGTACTGGTAGTCTATACACCAGAAGAAGCCACAATTAGCGATAAATTACTTCTGCATTTTTACTGCTTTTTAGCTCATCTGATGAGGCGTAAATAATTTATTCAAAACTATGTATCAAAAGACTAAAAAGCAGGGCTACTTTAATTGGAAGCCGTTGTATTTTTTAAATACAAATTAATTTGGACTAAGTTGACGAAGGAGAAAAAAGATAGAATTTTATACACTAAAAAAAAAACCTTCTAAATTCTTAGATTTGAAATATCTCAAGGCTACTGAAAACTGCTCTGAAATGAGTTTAATTTTGAATATTTTCAATTTTCATGAGGTAAGAAATATAAGAAGGCAGGCATGAAAGCAGATGGATATGTTAGATAGATAATTAAAAAAGAGATATAGATGGATGTGTGTGCTTTGGGGCAGAAGGAGTTAGGGGCGTTGGGCTGCCGCTTCGGGGCCGACTGTTAATTGGCTTATTATTTGGCCTGTCGTTACCTCTACCGCGCTCAACTTGCCACCCATGACTGATACACCAGAGTGATATTTCCATCTCTGTTAGACACACCTTATTCAATGACAAATCATAACAGTGGTTGCCTTAGAAAACTTACAAGACTACCAAATCGCTGTACCCTCCGGGCTAACACTAACTCGTTCTTCTACTTGTCACAAGCAAACAACACCAACTGTTGCTACCGGAATGAGTTTCTACTCAATTCATACCTCAAATCCTTCTACTCTTTATATTTACATTTTCATTAAATAAATAAAAAAGATAACCTTGCCTAATCTAAAATTTGATCAGACTTGTTTTCATCTTCATACCTAACAGTTCCAAGAGACATATAAATTACTAGGATAGAGTTATTACAAATTAATTTTTTGAAGATCTATATGATTTCATTTCAAGAACACTTGCTAGAAGGGATTTATAATGAATTGTAACCAAATATAGTTCTTAAATGTTGGGATGCCACGTTTTGAGAGCGGATCGTTGTACGAACTTGAATCTCGCTTGTAATGAAACTGTGTAGTACATACGAGTTCTTTCCTTGATGCAACTGCGTTCTTTCAATACTTTTAATAACTAAAGATTCAAGATTGGCAAGGAATCGGTCAAATAAAAAACAAACGTCTTTTTGCCAACGTTTCGACAAATATATTGTCTTCTTCAGGGCCTGGATATTACAAATACAAAACAAATAAGCAGATATACCTGCTTCTCCAGTTCTGGCTCTTAGTTTCTGTAACTCAATCAATGGCATAGCCACGTAAGTTTCAATAATTATAAAGAATTTATTGTATTTTACTGTTTATTTTTGTATTACTGATTTTTACTGATTTTCAATGTTACTGACTCTGTAAATTGTTTTGTATTTGTAAAATATCCAGGCCCTGAAGAAGGCAATATATTTGTCGAAACGTTGGCAAAAAGACGAGTTTGTTTTTTATTAGACCGATTCCTTGCCAATCTTGAATCCTTAGTTTAACAATTTACGGTCACGAAACCTATATATTCACTTTTAATTACGTTAAATTTACAACGATAGTTTGTCTAATCTGGCCTCTCCTATTGACCGACCTTTAACTTTCGTGAGAAATCTCATGACAGTTATTGGAGGCTAACTTTGACCAGTAATGCCAGATTATGGCGAGGAACGACAGAGGCAGAAACACTGTGGACACATTGGACTGAGAATCATATTTGCGAAGCCATAATTAAACAGAATTTAAGGGTGAACAAGGGGGGGGGCCACTTAGCTGCCAATAAGACGCAATCGTATTTCTAAGATTGTCTCTTTTTTTTTTTTAATTCTGCGACATTTTTAACCGGGATCCCATCAGGTCGGGGCCTTATTACATATTTTCTTTTTAAATTGCTAAATTAAAAATGTGTTCATATTGTAAACAAGAAATTCCTAATCAATCTTTTCATGCTCAAGTAGATGATAAAAACCAACTGCAAAGTTAATTACTGAAATAGAGGCTTATATAAAGAAATTATAATCGTTATTTTTTAATCTGTAGAAAGCAATTTCTGGATGCTTGTGTGCTATATCATCTATCTTGACCAAGTTCAGTTTAGAGCTTTTATTGATCACGAACAATCAATGGTCAAATATTGGTAGTCAGTAAGAATGCAATTGTCTTCGCATATTTCAACTCAGAAAAAATATCCGACATCGACAAGAAAACAGCTCTCACTAATGAACCACATTAAAAGCTATTAATGTGTACATTTTTAAATGAAAAAGGAAATAAGAAAGTGAAACTTAAAAAAAGTCTAAATTGCATTTCTAATACATAAGGGGGAATGCACGTGCAATAAAGAAAAAAATTAATGAACTACTAGGCTGCAGTAAATTAAGTAATTAACTTCAAGAACACAGTTTTACCATCATTTGACAAGGTACGCAACGTGAAAAAATTATTATTATTACTATTGCGATAATAAAAAGCTAAGAGTCTGGTTATTAGATTAAAAATTTGTTATAATCGTATTGAATAGATAGGGTAGTTTTAAGGAAGTCTGAACGTAGGAAAACCCATTAATACTACTTCCTTCTAATAAATACTGTAGTCTTGATAAACTAACAAAGAAAATTAAAGAAAAATAATCCTTACGGAAAGTTCTCAGGAAAGCGCTCTCTTGTAATATGATTTAAAATAGACAAAAAATTCAAACTGTTACGTAAGTCAGTTTTACGATCCAAATTTAGGTCTTGAAGAATTAATTAGACAAATTCTTGCTTTTCTTCCCTAAGCAAGGCTATTCCGGTTGCTGAAAAAACGTGTTCTAAAGTTCTCGAACTGACCCTGTTGGAACGAGAATCTCTTGAGGTCTAATCACTAGTGTCAAAACAAAAACTTTAGAAATAATTTGATGAAATTTAAATTTATAGCAAAATAAATTGAAATAGCAATAAATTCAATGAAACTGAATTGCTCCAGGTTATACCGCGTAAAAAATTTGATTAGAACTCTTAATATTTAGTGCATTATTCTAACTACACATTTTTTCAAACAGGGGTTTTACGAGACATTTACGAGACTGAGTGTATGCAACAGGCTGGTGTGTATGGGCCAAAACTTTGCCAATTATGAATGGCTTTCAAAGAGCTATTAAAAGAAAAAGATGGCATAGTGTAGATGCAGCACATCAAATAAGTACTCGTAAGTTGTTTAATTAAAAAAAGTGATTCAATACAGACTAGTGATCGCAGCAGAGCCTGACGGGTACAGAGGGATGGATGCTGGCTGACTAAAGGAGCGGTAGAAATAAAGGACTTGAGGTAAGGGCAACCCCAAAATAATGTAAACATCCCTAAGTGATGGGAACAAGGACAAAATGTGTTTAGAATTTTTATTATTCTGATTTACCCAAAGGTAAAAATTGAGACGTTGCTTGAGTGCAGACCTGAAAATTAAGTAAACAAAGCTAACTGTTGGGGAAATAGAATTTTTTTTTTTTTTTCTTCTTGTTTAAAATGATTTTAATTGTTTAATTTCTTTGCGGTAAAACTGTGGTTAGGTTTCAACAGCACGCATGCTTTTTACGAGTATTTTCTTGAACAGTTTTTGATTAGCATCCATCATTGACAGGGGTTTGCCAGCTTGGTTAGACGATTTTATTTAATCTAAGTTTTCGCATCATACTGTATTTGCTCACATTCTCATTATTGTTGTACTGATCCTGTTGCTTACATAAAGAAAAATAGAAAATCAATTAGAAAACCGATACAAATAAATAAATTGCCGTGTTTAGTGATCCAAAAGTAACGGAATAGTTATTGAAGAATTATGATAGAAAGACAATAAAACCAACAAAAGTCTAAATCTTGAAGTAAATCAAGTTTGGACTTTTAAATTTACCGAAAGAAAGATTTTCAAAGTTATTTTTCTGTCAGGACTCTATGATACTATGATATGGTCAACTATGATACTAGTTGCTAACTGCAAATATGAGAAGGAAGTCAAATTCTCAACCTCTGATGGTGGACTTACACTACGTACTCACTCTCTACTAGCATGTGTAGACGCTTTGATTGCCGTTAGAGACATTATTCCATTTAATTAGAATTTTGACTGTAAATTACTGAACAGTCTTAGTTCTTGGCTGAACCACACCAATGCACAGAAAGGTCTCCTAAATTAATACCAATTGATGCAACTTTGTTATGTTTTTTTATTTCAAAGCCATAAGTTAAATAAACAGATGTTTGTGCTCATAGCAGATACAATGTTGGGCACAATTGGTTTCCGGTAATTAGGCGAGTGTTTCAAAGGGGAATAAAGAATTAGTCACATTTTGTTTGAAAGGAGGAGGAGAATTATCATGGGTCCAAAAAAAAAATGGCGGTATCTCTCCCACCTTTTCTATTACTCGATGACGCACATTCTAGAACCCTGGAAAGATTAATTTTTAAGAATTTTCAAATTGTTAGTCTTGAAATGGATATACGGCGTTGAAAACTTTGCACGATCGTAATACTTCTATTTCCTGGCAGAGAGAGCAAGTGTAATATAACAGAATTTCTATTCTGTTACGTGCTTAATAGTTACACGAAACGATGAAAGTTAGTTTCAAAAGAAATAATTTAAAGACCGGAAGTCGGTTTTTGACAATGGTATTATGGAACCAAGAAAACCTTACCACAACAATCCGAAGCACTTTTCCATTCTTGGGATAGAAAAGTGAGTACCTGCAGTTAAAGCTTTACATTGCTGATTATATCGGTCATAGTGCGCTAGTAGCTGACTAGTTGATACAAGTTGCTAACTGCAAATATGAGAAGGAAGTCAAATTCTCAACCTCTGATGGTGGACTTACACTACGTACTCACTCTCTACTAGCATGTGTAGACGCTTTGATTGCCGTTAGAGACAAAAACCGCAAAGCGAAGATATAATGTGAAGGTAAGTTTTAAGTTTTAAGAGAATTTATTCTCTTATCATAACCTTGGATATAACTTAAAACATAAAATTATAACTCCTGATTATTATGTTCGTTACCCGCTTCTACAAATCTCAGCGAAAAATAGATACTAATTTATTTAAATATGTAATTTTATTGACTTTTATTTGTATTTTTTTAAAAGAAACTTCGATTCAAGAGAGAATTGACGAGAGAGTTTGAAGACTTCCCTCCAAAATGAGGTTTCTGCATAATAATATGGTCTCATACCACTTGCACAGTTTTAATAACAATCTAATGTGAAGCAAAATACCAATTTTAAATAAAACGTATTGACCGAAAAAGAGTCACTTAATAGGGTACACAGGATCGATTCGATTTTATTCAATCGAAAATGATTTTATCGATTGTTTAACTAGATATTATGATCTAAGAATATTGAATGTACAGCTAAAATTACGAGTAGAAAGAATATTCGTACACTGGAAGTGCGATTTATTTAAAAGTGAACGTAGTTTTTGAGTTTCTTGTTACTTTTCAGAAGTCGTCAAAAGTTGCAATTCGAACCTTGGATTTCAACACTCTAGTTGCATCTTTTTTTCTTTTGTTACGCTCATGGTATATTAATTTAAATGGGTTTATGTGTGATCTGTATAGCAACAAAGAAGATTTATCTTTTATAGAAAAATAGAAAAAAATTGTCAAAATTGGGTGATTTTCAACAGTTTTTGACGATCAAAACTTATTCAACTGTAACCTGCAGGACAGTTTTAATTAAAAAAAAAAAAAAAAAAACCTATTGGTTTTAGTTAAGATTTAACATCAGAACAGAAACGTGTTGCACCAGATTCTTTTTTCAAAATACAAAACTAGGCCTCCGATGCTTCCAAAAACGATGATACCCATTTTCAAAAAACTATGGGCGAATATATATATAGCAAGAGCGAGAGATTGATGATAATCAACTAAACGAATAGTATAATTAAATATTACAAAGAACATACAATGCTTAGAGCTTACAATAGTGTGTAGGGGATAACACGGACGTCGGACCGCTCTTTCTTAATGTGTATATGAATGTTACTTGTCCCATACTGAAATCAAACAAGTAGATCAGTTTAAGAAAATTACATATTTACGAGAGGCATCAGCATCTCTATAAAATATGCATATTTCTTCTTTTTTTTTTCTCTTTTTTTTACTTTTTTCAAGTATGTAGAAGAAGGAGCATGTTAATTTGCATAGCCATCGGCCGTATTTCTAGCTCCATGCATTTAAATTGATCCTTTACACGTAACAAAAAAATCAACCAAAATGAATTTGTTAGCTTTATCTAATATGAAACATAGACGAGCTGGACAATCGTTAAAGTAAACCATGTTGACATACTCTACTACCGCTTTTCTAGCTAACTGTTCGCCTATATTCTATCTTTTTTATAGGAAACAAGTTACATAAAATTAATAGGGAAAACTAGTATACAACAACTCATGTTCTCAGTTCCTATAGTTTTATGTTATTGAAGAATTTTATGACTTTATTTTGCAATTTTTTGCCGTGAAAACAAAGACCAACATATCACTGTTTGGCAAGGGAAGGGATTAGCTATGCAGCAGTTAGCGTATTGGATTCCTACGCGGAGATCGTGGGTTCGAATACAGCAAAAAAAGGCTCCTATAAATTTTACACTTAAATTATTTAGAGTGATTACAGACTCATAAACCTACAAAACTTTAACTGAAAACATTTTTACCGAAAGTATGATTAACTTCTGAGAGAAGGGATGGATAAATTCCTCTTTAAGTGATCAGAATTATAGATGATTCAAACGCTCGGAGTTTGAAGAAAATTCATGAGTTTCGAAACTTTGAGAACAGTAGTAAGAGGATAATTATAACTAGGGAATGGATTCGTATGTATTTACATATTTTTTTCTAGGCAATTTACAGACGTTTTTCAACTAGAAGTATTCATACTGACACTTTTTAAGCCGTTTGAGTCTACTTTTATTTCACATATTTCCACATATTTGGATATTATCGCATATTTATACATATTTGATTAAAATAAATAAATATTTCTACATATTTAATCAAAATACGTACATATTTTTTCATATTTTTCATTTTGGGCATATTTTCATAATTGGGAGGTGGTTGACAGGAACTGTGAACCACAGACTGTAGGGCTGTGAATCACAGTGGGTACAATGGTTATTGTAATTTACACAGAATGCTGCTAAACAGTGACGGGCACTTGTTAGTTCTTCGAAGTTGTCTGACGTTGTCTGTTCTTTCAGCTCGTTCGTTGAAGTGTCCAATTCATTTCGTTCGGTCACTTAGTGTATTCTTTTTTGGGTGAAATGCCACGAACATCGGCCTCAAACAAACAACTGGTTGCTAAATATCTTCGCGAGTTTCCAGCAGAACTTTTTCGAAGTGATGGAGGCATTTTGTACTGCACAGCTTGTGACAAGCGCGTTTCTTGCTCTCAACGTTCCCAAGTCACCCAACATATTGCCACCGGATCGCACATAGAGAATAAAAACAGAAAGAAAGAGAGGGCGTCCTATCAAGCCTTCCTTACATCTCCATCAAGTAAGTCTACTCTGAGTACAGATCTGTGTCGGGCTTTGGTTAGAGCAGATATCCCTTTCCACAAACTTAAAAATCCTCATTTCAAAGGATTCTTAGAGACCTATATTGGGAAAAAAGTGCCTGACGAGAGCACTCTGCGGAAAAACCACCTGGAAGATATCTATAAAGATACACTAACCAAAATTCGAGAACATATCAAAGATGGACCGATTTGGGTGTCAATTGATGAAACCACTGACGTTGAGGGCAGGTATATTGCCAATGCAGTTATTGGAAAACTTGACAGTGATGCTGATGTGGATACAAAGCCATTCCTTTTGAACTGTGAGGTTCTCGAAAAATGCAATCATTCCACCATTTCACGATTCTTCGATGCCTCAATGCATATCCTATGGCCCAGTGGAGTTTTGAACGAAAAAGTTCTTTTGTTTCTCTCTGATGCTGCCCCCAACATGGTCAAGGCTGGGCAATCTATTCAGGTATTTTATCCTAAGATAATTCATGTGACGTGTATTGCTCATGCCTTGCATCGAGTAGCAGAAACTGTCCGATCTTTGTTCAGTGACGTAGATTCCTTAATCTCCTCGGTTAAAAAAGTGTTCTTAAAAGCACCAAGTCGCATTAAAATGCTAAAAGATCTCTATCCAGACTTGTGCCTTCCACCAGAACCAATATTGACAAGATGGGGTACTTGGCTGGAAGCAGCTCAGTATTACTATGAAAATTACAATAAAATCAAGAATGTCCTTTCACATCTCGAAGACGAAGCAGTAGCGATAAATACAGCCAAGTCTTTATTCGAGAAACCTAATTTAAGGAACGATCTTGCATTCATTTCTGACAATTGCGTATTTCTTGCACAAGCCATTACCCAACTTGAGTCCCAAAATGTTCGACTGACAGAAAACGTGTCCAACGTTAAAAAAGTCATCGAAAAGGTGGAAGGAATACCTGGGAGTAAGGGAGATCTGATCAGATCAAAACTGGTAGAAGTACTGAGCAAGAACAAAGGGTGGGAGACCATCTGCCAGATTTCTGATATTATCAGTGGAACAGAAGTCACCTCAGAACATCGTGTACCCTTTACAACCCAATGAGATAACTTCTTTCAGCAAGGCACCTATAACATCTGTAGATGTTGAACGATCTTTTAGTCGTTACAAGTCGATCTTACGCCCAGATCGTCGTCACTTTACGTTCCAACATTTGAAATTTCATGTGGTTGCAAACAATTTCGGAGAGTGAAGTTTTCAAAATTGAAAATTTAACACATCTTTTTATAAATAGTAAAAATGTTCTTTGTTGTATAAATCATTATAACTTGTAAAAACAAATTATTTTGTTCCTAATAAATTATTATAAATTGTAAAAATGTTCTTTTCTTGTATAAATAATTATAACTTGCCCCCTCCCAAAAAAAAAAAATCCATTTTCATAAAAAAAATGTCCACTTTACTTAAATATTCCAGAAAATATTTCAAGAAAATCACATATTTTCCACATAATTGACGAAAATAAATGCATATTTTAATTAAATAATTGGCATTTTTAAATACATAAAAATCCGTTCCTTAATTATAACTAATGAGGAATTAGTAAATAGTAGTGAGCAGAAATGAATAGTGTTAAAAAACCAATCTAATCGATTTATTACCGGTAGAGTATGAATTAGCATTATTTCACACAATTTCTTATCGATTCAGGCTGTTTATTCAATTTATGTAATCTGTACGATGCGAAAAAGAAAGTTTATTTGAAATCGATCCTACATTTTGCGTTTTCAAATTATAATTTTGATAAAAATAAGACTGAAAAGAACAAATATAAATTAAGCGACATTCTAAATATAAATCTCATTTAAATAAAAGTAAATTAAACAACATAACCTTTTAAGCAATGAATGGATATAAAACAAGCAGCTAACAAATGAAACGTTATGAATAATTTTATGTTCAATTATTTATTTATCTGCTACTGAAATAAAATTATTTGGAAATACATAAAATTCGAACGCTTCATTCCGAATTTTTCAATTATGTACTGAAAACATTTTTGGCATGTAATTTTTCTTCCAGGTATTGAATAAGTGATCAAGGCATTGTATATGAAGCCTAAATAATAACCCACTTTATGCTTAATTATAAACGATTAATGCAAACAATAACCTTTTAGGCTATTTGTCGAGTTTTATAAAATAACGAGGCATTAGATACTCTGAAAGCCGAATGCAACACACTCCCTTACCACGAAAATTCTATAAAATTTGGAAATTTGAAAAATAGGTTTCACTTGGCTATCACCTAAGCACGGGATTCTTTAAAACGTTAAATTATTCATTTTTTTCCTTAAAAAATAAATACAATATTCGCTTTGGCTAAAAAACGTATTATTATTTATTTTTTTTAAAATGATTTAAGCCGCGTCAACATTTGAGGTTATTGGTGCCCGGAGCTTTTCTCAGTGCACTGCCGGCCTTCCTACAGTGTTCTCTCGTTAAAGATAACACTGTCCATCACCGGACAGTGTTCTGTAAGAAGCTCCTAGAAAGAGAAAATCTAAAGGTCAGCAGCTGGATTTGAACCCGGGTCCTCCACGTGGGAATCCAATACGCTAACCTCATAGCTAATCCTTTCCCTTTCACGGATGCTTGATTATTCAACGCTTAGTAGCGAAATCGGGCTAAAATCGCTGTGCGAATAAAAAGTCGCCGCTTCAAGATGTCTTGTTAACAAGTTCGATTTCGATTTAGTTATCTTAAAAGAATGCATTAATTAAAACTGTCCGGCCAGACAGTTGTATAAGGGTTGATATACACCTTTTTAAACTGTAAGTTTTTGTTATTGTATTTAGGATTTTGACAACTAAAAGCGAAAAAATGCTAAAATACTGTGGCACCAGTACTAAGTATTTTTTCCAACTCATCGCTTCCTGAAAGTGTATGCTTTCAACAGCTAGAATATTCGGCAAATATCAAAGGAAAAAATAGTTACAAAAACGTTTCTATTGAGCTCCACGTCTCGAGCAACTTTGGTATCTTTCAAATGCCACTAAGTTGGTTTTTGGTTTGTATTTTTCAGTAGCGGTAGTTTGGCAAAGGAATTAAGATCATTTATATTTAAACATAATTTAAATGTTCTAGATAGATGAAATAAATAAAAAGTAATCATGTACTTTCAAAATAGCAAGTTCTTCGTTAAATATTACGTGTCCAACGTAACCCAAGAACTAGATATTGCCAGCCGAATAAAATGTTAAACTACAACAACAACAAAAAAAAAGACAAAGTGAAAAAACAATAATAATGTCTATTTTTTCAGGGCAGGCTTTACGTCCAACTATCAAATTAGGTGTGGAGAACAGAGGAGTTTATCAAACATACTTCACGACAAAGTTCTCATATTAAACATTAAACAAAATCCTAGGTTTAGATCAGGGAAACGGACCCAGTACCACATTAGATCTTACCATTGCGGGCAATGCATTCAACTGTGTATTGGATTCAACTGTGTATTGGAAAGTATCTTTAGAAGGCTGGATTGGGAGAAGAGAGGAATCTGGTAGATGGTGCGTTCCTCAATCACCTTCGCTTCGCTGATGATGTTGTAATCTTCGCACCAAATCTGATACAGGCGGAAGAAATGCTAACCGAATTGCTAAAAGAGTGCAAGAAAGCGGGATTAATACCGAATTGGAAGAAGACCAAAATTCTCACCAATGGGAAAAGGGAAGGTTTTAGAATCGAAGGAGAGGAACTAGAATTTGTAGAAGATTTTAACTATTTAGGACAAACGATCTCTTTTAATTGCAGGAGAGAGGAAGAATTGTATAAAAGGATTAATAGGGGATGGAAGAAATTTTGGGCACTTAAAAGTATTTTTAAAGGAAATTTCTCGAATGAACTGAAAGGAAAAGTACTTACTCAGTGCGTTTATCCCTGCATTCTGTATGGATGTCAAACCTGGACCCTCACCAAATACCTTTCCAATAGGCTCCGAATAACCCAAAATAAATTGTTGAGGAGTATGCTAGGAGTAAAGAGGCAAGAAAAGAAAAGTATTGTGGAAGTACGAAGGAAATTCGGAAAAATGCAGGATTTAGAATTGGAGGCCCATCGATTAAAATGGAAATGGGCAGGTCATGTGGCCAGAATGGAGGATAAAAGGTGGGCAAAGAGAAGTTCTGAGTGGACGCCAAGAAATCGGAAGAGAAGAAGAGGACGTCAGGAGTAGTGGAGATGGAGAGATGCGATGGCAGATAGAGTGGGTTGCCGGTGGTGGACCACAGCAAGAGATAGAGGTGTAAGGACTAAAGTTGTGAAAAATTATTTTGAGATGTAACAGTTATAATTTATTAATGAAGAATCTAAATTTATTAATTTAGAAGAAAGTAATTTTTGTTATTTTTTGTTATAAATTTTGTAGCTTATTTCGTTTACAGTATATTACGTTCTAAATTTTGCTTACTTAACTGTTCATTTAATTATTTTTTAATTACTTGCTATTTTTTTCTTAGTATATTACATTCTATAGAAATTGTTAAATTGAATTGTACAAATCTAACTCTAAATCCTCCAATGGAGAGGCTTTTTCTCTGTAAAGGGTGTCAATAAAGCTTTATTATTATTATTATTATTATTGCGGGCAATGCAACCAAAACGCTAAATAACCTCATTATTAACGCGCGCATTTATGGTTTATTCTTGCATGAATTCATTAATAACTCACTCAAAAGTAAAATACTAACTTCAATACTTGTACATACTAATACTAAATAAACCTTTCATTCTGTAGAAACGATCTATTATAGAACGATTACATTTGAAAATAACTTCAAAGTTATAAATAAAATTCAATTATAAGCATTCAATTAGAAGCGCATATTGCCGTGAAATTCGATAGAGAAATCAAATTCCCTACATCACCCTCTTGTTCAATCCAATGAACGAAATTACTGTTCCAATGGCGGAAAAGAGATTCCATCATCTACTTCATAATCTCATGACTCATAGATCATGGTCTCTCTCTTCCGAAATAGAAATCGCTCAGATAATTTTTTTCTTTATTTGTAAAAGCAAATAAGTTTGACTCACCGGAATTTGTACAGCTGATAACATGCTACGTAAAACGGAAATTCCACTGAAATTAGTAAAAATTTAATAAATAGAATTAAAAAAAAAGCATTCAAAAAAACAGTATTCTAAGAAATGTTTGTTTAAGGCTTTGTAAACGTTACGACAGTCGTTAGATGTATTCCAAAGTATAATAAGATACTTCAGAAAGGTATAATTTCCATGTAATCACTCAAGATTAAGAACAAGAAGTTCCCAGTTACCGCTGCTCCATCGCTTTTTTTTTTTATCTTTTTTTTTTTAAAAAAAAAAACTATTAGGTACTTCTTGAAAAGTTCTACTATAATTCAAGGCTGAATTTTCTTGACTAATTTATTTGATTTCATTTTTTAATTTAAGGCGCGTCAACATCTGAGGTTATTGGCGCCCAGAGCTTTGTTCAGTGTATTGCCAGCCTCAAGACAATGTTCGAAGTAAATTTGTGAGAATTTTACCCAGTTAAAAAATGTCTCGCGCGTGTTCTCAATAGATTTGTTCTTTATTTATTAAATTAAAGCGACTTACTGAAACAAACTGAATGTCATTTTAAGCAATAATATTATATTAATGTTATGCTAAATATTACTACTGAAAAATCTGTTAACCAAAATAATCAAGGAGAAGAGAAATTCTATAACCGCACGACTGGAGTCAATGACCAAATATCAGTGTTCTTCAGTACACTAGTATAAGAGCTACAAACGCTTTCATGTTGGAATATCCAATATCCAAAACATTCTGAGACCAACCAACCCTTTCAAGCTCACATTCAGCCGAGTGGAATGCAACAAATTCTTGGGCTACTTCTGCTCCATTCAATTACACCCTCTGGTACTACCAGTTTCACATTCTAACGGAACAGTTTTCACTTGATATCCTAAGTCTAGGGGCTTCTTAACTTTATTCAATTCATCTACGTTAAAGGTTTAGCGACTTTTGTGTTATACGAGTATAATATCACTTAACTTTTTTAAATAACAGGAACTCACTGTTCAAACAAACGAGATGTTTAGATAAATGTACGAAACATTTTAATTCGCAATTAAAAGAAATAAAATGTACAATAAGACTTCAAAGATGAACCAATGGTCAAGTTTTTTATATTTAAACTTAAATAAAACAAAAAAAAAAAAAAACAATTTCTCAACTAATAACAGAGTGAAATTCAAATTGACTTATTGCTTTTAAAATTACAATTTTATAGCAAGAGTTCAGTTTGCAAAACAATAAGAACATAAAAATAATAATTACAAAGTCAATTTGCCAGTTTCTCCAAAAATATCCAATTTTTATAAATATTTTTTTACTAATCTAATGCAAATGTTTGAGAGCCAAGCCTTTCTCCAGGATTGCACGATATCCGGTTAGAATGAGGAGGGCAAGTTGCCATAGATAGCCCACCATCAAATCCAGCGATGGTAGAGCTAAAGCCAACCCAGACACCCTAAAGTCTATTTCAACACAAAAAAAAATGGATGAGATAAGTGTTTTAATACTTAGCAGCTAGCTTACCAACCTCTATAATAAAGAATATGTTACGAGAAAATTTAGTAAAATTGAAAAACCCTATTTGTTAAAATTGCATTTTCGGTTCACCAATTTTCCGCAAGTTGGAACTGTAACTTCTATGTTTTCTCTCTCGTAGCTTATCTTTAATCGCTTCTTTTTCAATAAACAATGGAACAACAGGTGGTACCTAAAGTGATACTTTTCTTGGGGAGAATTATAGTTTTTACATCTTAACTTGGTGCAAAAATTATCGGTAGATCCCACTTCAATGAGACCTGTTTTGGCCGAAAACTTGGAATTCTGGTGGGTTTAGACAGTCAGGAAGTTTAGCTCTACCCATACTCACACCGTTCACTAAAATGAGTTTTTTTCAACAAGTGAATTTCCGAGTAAAAATTAATGTTGAAAATTTAACAAGATTATTAATTACAATTATACATAATATTAAACAATACGATTACTTTAAACAAATAAACGTTTAAATTGAAAGCAAATAATGACCGTTCTAATGTGAGCTGACAACTGACCAACTGACATAAACTAAAAAAATGTATTGGGCAAAACCTGATCGAGAAAGGCTGATTTCTTCGTACATCGATTGTACAAGCTTCCTGCCTTTTTGTCGATTTGCGCTCCGTAATAATCACTCGACTTACTGCATGACTAACAAAAGTAACTTACTTCATTACATCAAAGTTTCAAGCTAAAAAAAAGTCTACTCGGTTGGCTGAGATAGATAAGGATGAAGCCATTGATTTTGTGCTTCTCTTTAGGACAACCCTGTGCCATTTTCTCACTGATCTAATATTGTCATCAAAAGCTACTTATCGAAACCAGAACATTCTGTCTAATAGTTGGCGATGCTGTTCACAGTGTTAGATCATTGCTCAAGTATAAGGTCTTTGGACCCACGCTATTCTTTATAAAAAAGATTATATTTTGTTAAAAATTTAAATTTGGTTAACAATTAACATTTTAGGGAGTTAGAATTTATTAAGATAGGGAAGCAATAGATTAGAAAAACTCTAGCAGGGACAAAGTGTATAAGCATGGCAGCTATTCCAAATTAAGCACCGTTAATTAATGATCACTTTATATTGATGCCGTGGCGGTCTAGTATCTCTAAGCTACTACCTACAATTGGTGTTAATCTCCGGGAGGAGTCTTTGCGGTCTGCCCAGTCATCCGCTAGGTTTCTTTTATACAGAGAGCTCGATCATACCGTCTGGGTCTTTAGTTTTAATGGTAGCACAGCTGACACGTTAGGTCTTATTAGCTTCGCTGGTTGTTCAAGTTGCAAGGAGAGCTGCTATACCTGAACTACATGCCGTGGTATGATAGAGATACAGATATCTGTTCATTGTGTGAACTCTGGAGCCAAGGAGGACATTTTCCACTTTGTGACTGAATGTCCGATCCTAGACGAGATTCGTCTCCTCGACGCTTGGTCGTCGCTCCTTATCTAGATCTCAGTTTTATTTTTACCCCCTAATTGAGAACTGAAAACCCCTTATATGTTTTGCTCTTCATGCATGGCAATACCGCTATCAATTAGTACAAATTAATTTTTTTCATTCGCGTACGCATGAGAAGAGAGAGACCGTTGGAGAGCGATTGTAACAGAAATATACTGAAATTGAAACCATCCGTATGGTAACATCACTCGATGGCTAATGGCGCAAATTCTTCATGGCAGAAAATGTATTATTCATAAACAAAATATCTGTTCAATGTGTTGTCGTCTGGAAATTTCGAACGGCTGTGAATAATCTATCTATCAAAATCACTAAATCAATAATAAATTAATGAAATTAGGTAGTTTGCAACTTCGACAGATAATAGATAATAATTTGGAGCTTATTAAATTTTTTAAGAACATTTCCTTCATTTATTTATTAGAAAACAAAGTTAAAAAAAAAATCGATCTCCTCTAAATAATAGAGAAGCCTAGAGGTAGCAAAGTCAATTTACCAGAATATTGTAAAATTCACATCATCAATCTTAGGGAGTTAATTTCTCTTGCAATGGTAAGACATTAAACCACGAGATCAGTGAATACATTACATACCGGCAGTAGTAACGAACGCTAGTGTTTATAATTATTAGTCTATGATATATTGTGCTTTTACTATTCAAATGATAAAACTTACTCATTTTCAAATCCAAAATAAATTATACGCATTCAACTAAAACCTTTCACAATTACTCGGATCACGTCTAGACATCCCTTACACGATATCGTAGTTTTTCAAACTGTAAACACTATTAACTTTCTTTTTTTTACCAAATAATTATATGCTTTGTTCCTGTTTGTTATTTTCGCCTCCCTTCTGTGTATATTACTTAAACAGATATAAATAATATAAAAATAGACATATGAGGGTATTACAGGTAGCCACAGCACTCGTTAAGGGAAATGATGTATTAGAGCAGATCTAAATATAATATCTTATAATTATTGATAAATATATTCAAAGAGCTTGCGGCTACAGCCGGTCTATGTAGTAGTTCTACATTATAATGAGCTATTAACAAATTACCATTAAACAAACATGGAGCTGAACATGCCCCAAGGTATTCGGATACTCATTCAGTTCGCTTTCAGCTTTTCATCTCTCTTACTAAAAGTCCCAAGATTCAAACCTGAACTTTGTAAAGAAACCAAGAAGTTTGGAATTCAAACGGCATAAAATGCCCTCTCTCTATTGTTTATGGTTTAGAAGTATTTTGTTCAAAAAAATACCTAACAAACTGTACTCCTTCTTTTAAAAAAAGATTCTTTTTTTGCATTCGGTGACATCAAAAAAGCGAGCTTAAGTCCAAGAATCGATAATATATAGTGTATTATTAAAACGGACAGCAAATTAACCTGCGATTAACCTCCTGGAAGTTTTCAAGGAGTCTGTGTGCCCCATGCCTGAATCAAACTTAATCTTAGGTCGTATAAATTACCTGAAGTCTCTTTACTTGAAGTGAATAACACAAGTTATGCAGATTGTAATTTCCAAAATTATTTCATAAGTTGCTAAGTCTGTTGATAAAAAGTTGTACGTAACAAGGCGATATTATTAAAGAAAGCACATTAATATTGAACTACGTAAAATATCGCAAAACTGAACATAATTTTTTAATTTACTCGAAATGCAAATTAATTAATCTATTTCATGCATAACTGTTGGTGAACAAATTTTTTTATTGCCTTTAATTACATATTTCAACAAAGTTATTATACAGTTTTTTATTTCATTGCTAGTTAACTTTTTGATTTAATAGTTAACTTAAATATTGTTTGATGTGTATATATTTTTAGTATAATTATCAAACATTTCTAGGCTGTATTAACATATAATGAACTGTTAGAAGTAGCACCTACTTGAGGTGCGGTAAACCATTACTTTTCGCACATAATTTGATCCTATTAAGTATTTATATTACCAATATTATTTCCACATCTGCTTATTAATTTTAATATTTTTATTATAAATTAAGTGTTTTTAATTTTAATGTGTATCCTTTAATTAATACATTTTTATGATAATTATATATGTAAATTAATCTAGTTTACCATATATTTATGCTTTCTGGAAGGAACCAGAAATTATTTTGTCTGGCAATCGTTCTAAATTTAGAAAAGGAATGTTAACTTTTAATCGACAATGTTGACCTAGAAGTTACCATTCAATTTTTTGTACAAAGCGCCGAAATCAGTGTTTTCACTTTTATGTTAATGATGCATACTTTAAATCTTAAGCTTAACTTCCCTCACTTATATAATAACTTACCATTATTACAAAAAAACTACTTTTCAAATTGAGGAAGAAAAAAATGCTATATGCAGATTGACAATAACTGCAAGAAATTGATTATTAAAATATTTGCTGGCACCTAAAAGTATTAAGAAACATAACCAACTTTTTTATTAAAGTTCTGCCGATTTAAAAAATTAAAATATCAGCTGCATTCCTGACATAGGATGAAACATAAACTCCCGTAACTACTCCATGTGCCACAATAATCTATGTTCTGAAAACTGTAAATGGCACAGCATACTATCTGGACCAAATTTAAACACATTCCATCTACATTTTATGCAAACATTCATTTCTTAATCATGGCTCTAAATAAGTGGAATCTGATAACCTGATATTACAAATTACAAGTAAAAACACATATTGCACTTGTATATTTCTATTTACTTGCTTACAGCAATAGCGCGCAAAAATTAAGGCAGAATTAATATAAGTAGATCGTCCTAAATGATAAATTATCATATCCTTCTAGTTTCTAGTGACAGGTCTCTACTTAACAGATCTATAGTGATCATGTGCTGAACCTAGAGAAGAGACTTACCAGGAGTCTCAAAACAAAACGTTAACTTACTGAACTTAACTCGCGATTTGAACTATTAGCGCAAGTACTCAAGTGGCAAAAAGTCAGAAATAACAACATAACAGATTAAAGGCTTATTGCATCAATATGAACTTACTAACAGCTAAGCGATCAAAGATAAACAGAATACAAACGCTACAGCGTAAATCTCTCCGCCGCATTGTAAACGCTTCGTTCGGCATTAATAACTTGTCCTTAAAGACCTCAACATTCCTTCTGTATCTCTATTCCCCCCAAAAAACAATGCAACAAAGTGCACCAAACTTGTCTCCAAGCACCAATTCTCTCACTGCAAACTTGTGCTCTACCATCCAACCCTCAAAGACGGCTGAGGTTTCGTGAACTATCAAGAGTTCGTCGCTGCGTGATTGCCATGAGTTCTACGAGGTGTGGCTATTAAAAAACGAGACTATTGCTGTAAAACATTTTATTTTAAATTTATACATATTTAGTTATTAACACCTTCAATGTACACCCCTCCCTTATCCCCACAACCCTCCATGCGGATTTACCATTGTTCGAAACAGTGTTGGAAGTCTTTTTCTGTGAGCTCCTGCAAGATGCGTGACGCTTTTTCTTTCACAGCTTCAACGGACTGAAATCCTATTCCTTTTAATGTAGATTTGACTTTGGGGAACAGATAAAAGTCACATGGGGCCAGGTCAGGCGGATAAGCCGGATGGCCTAAAACTGGGATGTTGTACTTGGCTAGAAAAGTCTTGACAGACAATGCAGTGTGAGCCGGCACGTTGTCTTGATGGAGAACCCATGACTTGTTCTTCTACAAATCGGGTCGTTTTTTACTTACTCTTTCAGGGAGTTGAGCAAGCACCTCACGGTAGTAATGTTGATTAATTATAATCGATATTTTCATTCGTTTTGGACGTGGAAGGGCGACCCGGGTGGTCATCATCTCCGACGTCTTCTCGGCCATCTTGGAAACGCTTGAACCACTCAAAAACTTGCGCACGTGATAAACGTTCATCGCGATAAACTTCATTTAATAACAGATAAGTTTCAGTAGCGGTTTTACCCAGTTTCATGTGAATTTTCACGACAATTCGTTGCTCTACTACTTGTGTAGTATCATGTTTCCGGCAAAACGAAACAAACAGCTCTTACACAAACGACGGTTCCGGTCAGACAGATTTCTCTACAAACACGTGAGACGCTGCAATCGAAAGAGAAGGCTTTATGCTGCACAGCTGTCCGGTCCTTAGGATTTGGCGCATGCATAGTTCTGTAGCAGCATCAGTCTCGTTATTTAATAGCCAGCCACACCTCGTATTACATTTACGAGCGCTCTAGTTGGTTTTAAATATTCAACCTTAAGTAAAAAAAAAAAAAAATATTAACGGCAAACAATTTGATCCCAAGGAGCAGGAGTGTCCTGTCCATGTTTACATTTTATTTATGGTTAGATTTCGCCGAAAAGCATAAAAAGAAGATGCATAAGGGAAAAAGAAGCAAAGTTTATGAAAGTACAAGTTAGCTACCATAAAATGGTTATTTATGTGAAGGGTAAAAAAAAGTAGAATAAACTTAGCTGAAAATCTAAAGGCACATCAAACACTAGAACATATGACATGCTTTTAAAATAAGATAAACGAGTATGGAAAGATAATGTTTATTTTTAAAAACACATCTGCAAGACCTTGCGTTTGTTTTAGAAATAGGTCTCATCAGTGGTTTAGACACTAACTAGAGCCCGTCCGTATGCCTATGCTCTTGGAGAGGCCGTAGTTGTACTGGAGACACTTGTAGAAAACACGATGTTCATATGGTGCGTGGCATAGGGGAGCCAGTCGCGTGGGTGGCCTACCATGTAACTTTAGACGCTCCGCAGCCGGGCGCCCTCCACAACCCCGCCGATCTTACCATCTCCTACTGTAAGCCTCACACCGTGTCATTGCTTTGCATGCTTCTAATGTATCACCTGCACTGATTTACTTATGTAGCAATCAATAAAGATTTATATCTGGGCGAGCACATATTGTACATTTAGTTGTCTGCAAACAAAATTTTATCAATTATTTATTTAAAAATGGTAGGTAATGTTGTTAAAAATAAATAATAATAATAATGGCAGCGTATAAGTCATGTATTATAAATTATGTACAATAAGTGGTTTTTCATATGTCAAAAAACAGTAGTTTAAATAATAAAGCTTCAAAAAAGCATTGTCATAACATTTATTATTTAACAAATTTAACATTTATTATTTTGCCAAAACCCGGAAATACGATTTTCCATTTTGTTTTAATAACGACGAACTAGGGACTACTTGCAAAATGGAAACTATAAGTATCAGAATTTTTATTAAAGGAATCACTGTCCACGGCTGAGGTACCACTAATTATCGTCTCAAATAGGTGTAAGGATACCTAAAAAAATTAAAAATTATACTTTCAACGTTCATAAATCCTTTCCGAAGTTTCTATTACCAATGAAAAAATGAAAGTTCCTGAAATTGAAACCTATATCCCAGAACAGGAGTTTACGGACGGAGAACCACCTATTAGCTGACGACAAAACAATGAAACAACAAAGATAAGCAAAACTGTTAGAAACGATAAAGCAGTGGAGAATGCAAGCGAATGTTTAAGCTAGATGCACTTGATTCTCAAAATCACATGAAAGATTGGTTGATTACTAGATCTAAAACCTGGCGCAGGACCTTTGGCCAGGTGGGTCTAAGTTAGAAATATAATAACTGCAGTGCCTTTCATGTAAGTTTGACAATCAAAGGTTTCTTTATTAAGTAATAAAGCTATTACGCATAATTTTTGTAAAGTTATTATTATTTAACACCTACTTTATGGCTGCGCGTTATAATAAAAATAATTTTAATTACTTTTACAACGTTAATTTTTTGTTATGGAAATATTACCTATTTGTTAATTTCCTAATAACGCCTACAAAGTTGACCTATCTATGCATATCATGTCTTTTATTAATAAATATTTACTCAGATCGATAAAAATAATAAATGGTTCAAAGACAAAAAGTATTTGATAAAACAATGGAATAAACGAAATGCCTACTAACATTATATTATAATAGAATTAGTAGTGCCTGTTAAGGTTTCACATGACGCTTTGAAGCTCAGCGTGCATTAGCTAAATTAACCGAGTTATAATTGTAAAATATAATTATAACAGGGAAATTTCCAGTATGTTTAATGTTATCAAAAATTGATAAAATTAGATTAGTTCACTCAGAGTTTCGTATTTAGTAGAAACCTCCATTAATATATAATATCGCCCCTAGGAATTGTTAAGGATAATTTCTTTTGAAAAACAGTAATTTAGAAAATAAGAAAAACTTACAACTTTCTCTTATTCTGGAAGTTCTAACTGTAGATTTCCTTAAACCTCAAAAGTTTGTGCCTTAATGAGGTAGAATAAGAATGGTGTGCATTTTGTGTTTAGGCGTTAGTGCGTGATCAAACTTATTCTAAAAATAAGAATTAAAAACGCATCAACAGTTGTTTTAATGAGTCCGTGCTAAACATTAACTTTTAACTTGCTCAACGTAGAATATTTATTATTAACTTACTACATTGCCGACCACTCGTGGAAATCTCTCTGATTTGTAAAATGTCAGTGCACGACCGATGGGGGAAATCTCCCCGTTTGACAATGCAATGCAATGGAGTACTGAATACATGGTTTTAAGTATATTAAGTAGTTATATATTTTGATGCCCGCTTCTCTTCGTTGATCGCTATATATTATCACTATATTTTTTAAATAATAGAGAGTAAAAGAATTAGGAGATGAGAAAGAAAGAGATATTGCTGAAAATAATGCTGATAAACGGTTCAAGAAATTTTCAAAAAAATATACGCCATATATTACAGTTGATAGCATAGTCATCTAAAATTTCAGTCTTACAATTTTTGTAATGAGCATAGTTAACAACTCCATATCTATTTTGTAATTTATCTTTGTACCATATTAAAAGACCTTAATAAAATGTCCCACGAAATTGAAGATGCTTTTAATGAATTTCATCTTGATACTGCATCAGAATGTTCAGAAGACAATTTTGATATCCATGATGGGAACATTATCAAACCAGGAAATAGATCTACTCGTAGAATAATTTCAAGCGATTTAGAGAGTAATTTGGAAGAGAGTGATTCAACTATATTCAGTTGCAACTCGTGCTGTCGGCAATGTGTTAACAGTAAAGGTTAGATGTCTATGTTGTTTTCGATAAAATAAATCGATTAAAACCACATTTTAAAAAGATGTTTCTCTAGAAATAAACCAGCTGAATAAAATTAAATACTCGTAGATTAATTTTAAGTATAGCACAGCGTAAGTATAAAACAATGATTGGTCAACGTGATCTTAACGTAAAATGAACTCTTATTTCCTCGAGGCTTTCTTTTCTCTCAGCTGATTAGCAACTATGTAAACAAGACACTAAAAATTTTGCTCTGTATTTAATTTACTTTTTTCTACAATAAGTAAGACTATCGTGAGCAAAATTTCACACTAGAGAAGCTACAAAAGCAGCGCGTAACATTTTTACTGAGCGGTTCCCAGATCACTGCAGCTAATTTTAAGTTTCGAAACAGAAGTTACTTCTTTTTTTGTTTCTTGAAGTTTTCTTCTGTTTCTACTCTTATTTTTTTTTCTCATTTAATTTCATAGCAAGTTATAATGACCGGGTAATATTAGAGGGTAGATAGGGTATACCGCCGGATAGCGGGATGGATGCCCGATTTAGCACAAGGGGTATCATCGAGAAAAATGTAGAATAGAATGCAAGAGCTGATAAAAATATACCAACAGATTTGGGGACCAATCTATGTGGTTCTAGAGTGTAGTAATAATGACAAAAAAAAAGTATTCCCAGAATCAACCCGACGACAATTGGGAAACTGTAATCAAGAAAACTGTGGCCCAATTAAAAATATATAGGATAGGAAAAACATGTATTATTGTAATTTAAACGTGCGTGTGGAAAGTTCTTGACGCAAAAAAGTCCTTTGCCGACCAGTAGACCGAAAAAGAAGTAGGAAAAAGAAGTTTTCAAATTTTTTGAAAAACTGATCCACGCGGAACAACTCACCTCATTTACATACTCAAGTTATTACCGCAATTAAAATTTGACAATTTTTCTACATCGTAGGTAAAATTTAAATCAATCACTAATATGACCGAGTTTATACAGCATAAGGCAGCTTTAGAAACAAAGATTGAAAACGAACCAAAGTATCAGAACAAGAAGGCAGTATAATAGAGAAATGTAGATCGGCTAAAGGAATATATTTGTCATGTTCACCGTGAGTCTATATATCGACCAGAAAGGTATATAAATACTGGTCAGTGTTTGTGTATGTGTGCATAATCGTTTGGTTTAAATCAATTCGTGGGAGGTGAGAACATGGTCTGGGAACAAAGTCTGTCTTACTTCATCTTTTACCAAATACAGGGCTCTCGTACACCGACACACTAACCAACACCAAGGTGACTGCTGTGGCATCTTTTATTTTTCCAAACATAAAACTTGTGGACAGAGACTGGAGTGGTCGATGTTAAATTCCAATACATTGAAGACTTATTGTCGCTTGGAATGTCAAACCACCTACTCGTTCTTCACATATTTTTAGTTTCAAAGCCCAAATAGACCTTCACCTTGGTTCCTCCTTTCTCAGACTTTTAAATATAAACTGTTTTCACATTTTAATAAAACCTTAATGCTCTAACAGATCATCACAAGTTGAGACAATCAGATTTCCAGATTTTGGGAAAACTAAATGCTGAGTATAAGCTGTGAGTGAGCTGAGCATGCCTTAATAAAAGTTATAGCAAACCTCTCTTTCAGCGACCGAGATGGGCATCTTAGAAATACCTGGATTAAATCCAATTTGGGGGAATATGCTTATCAAAGGTCAGAAACCCATCTCCTTTAAAGCAAGTAACACTGGCCAGTTGTTACGTTAAGCACACAGATATCAGAAAAATTTTGTGAACTGACGCACAGATTTTCGGCACTAGAAAAGTGATACCAAAGTGATACACTATATGCTGGAGAAGAGGTTATTAAAAGATTGAAAGAGGTAAAACTTCCGAGGCCGTTATAGTTTTGTACCGGAACATCACAAAAATCCTTGAAATCCCAGGATAGACTGTACCTACAATCAAAGATTTGAACCTTTTTGCTTGCGTTCTATGCTGTTAAAACTAGTTTCCGCCAGGCATCACTTTACTGCCCAGTAAAACTTCAATTTCTTACTTTATTATTCTTGTCCGTGATGTTCTAATCAAATGTACCGTAGAGCAGGGCTTGTGGGCTCTTTCAGAGCTTAAAAACAGTTCCCTGCCACCAAGAACGAAACGCATACCACGTTAACTCTTGATAGAAATCAACGGTAGAGCAAACAACGACTGCGCCATAACACAGTTCTATTTACAGGTTCAATCCCCCAAAGAGGGAAATGGATTCGATGCTTCCCTAGAGAGTTTTGGCATCCCTGTGGGGATCCCAGTCTATCAACACGAACAACTCTTACACTGAAAGCCTAAACACTCACCCTTCTTCAGAAACAATTGATGGTCCCACTAATTGTGTTTAGCGTATACACAGGCGACTAAGCATTCCCGTTACACCCTCAATCACGCTTACATATAGACTTTGGGTAGCCAACGCTCCGGTCACCCTAATGTTCATTAACTTATTACTGTTTCCCCGAGTTAATAATATCTAGGAATTCAATAAAAGACTCTTTCGACGTCTCGTAAATTTAGTATTTTGCTAATGATAGAATTAATGAAAAAACGATGTCAGGAACTATATCAATTATTATTATTGTCAATGATTTGATGACAGTCTACAGGCATTTAGAAACAAGTAAGAAATAAGTATGTAAGAGGCTGTGGCAACAAAATAATTCCTACAATCATCTTAATTGGATGGGAACAGCTGAGATCAATCGTGCCCTGAGCTTTTATTAGGTATTCTATCGCCTCAGGGTAGCATTACCTTGTTTACAGACAAACAAAGATTCGCCGGATGTGCCAAAGAGGCGGCCAGGGATATTCTAAGGAAACACTGCCTAATTCCAACCAATCTGATTCCAAGCTGTATTAATCTTGCCAGCAATACAAAGCTAATTAAAGCGCCTTACAAAATAAGGTAAGGGATCTTTTTTTCATGAATAAAGTTAACAAATGGCTGCTTAGTGATATAAACGTAACTTTTAATTCTTTTAAGTGCTTTGATTTATATAATTAGATAGAATTATCTTAAGAGTCTGTGAGTAGTTAAGAAAAAGGGTGTTTTGATATAATTGGCCCTGTTCCCATGTGTTCGAGCGCAAAGCCCTTTATGTGAATGGTACCTTAAAGTAAACCACTTCATTTACCAAACTAAGTTGGTCGCTATTGTCTCGCCTCGCTATCTCACCACTTCCATCTGTAACCACGCAGCCCTGCTCCCACTTTGTTTAGATCCAATCTGAACCATCCAATGTAAACACTTTTGGTCTTGAGACAAAATAATATGATAACAAGAAAATATATCTACTTGGATAATTAGGCGGTGGGAAATATTTTGGAAGTTTTTAAAAAATATACTGAAGCAAGAACAGAACGGATGACACGGAGTGCCCTGATCTGATAATCTGATGAATAGATAATCGTACTGATAAGAAAAGCAAACAAAACTCTGCTAGAAGATTTTGCTCAATTTTTATAAATTACAAATTACCATGATACTTAATCTTAACACACAATCCAACAGAGATAATCTATTTTTATTTTTTATTTTTTTAATAAAATTGATTATTATTCAATCAATTACTAAATCAACAATTTCGTCGTTCGAAAGAAAGTTATGCAAAGCAGATTTGTAGAGAATTGTGAAGATGATTTTAGTTCCAAAAAGAAGAGGAACTAAATAGTTTAATGAGATAAGTCTGCTGTCATTCTGGGGACTTCATTGGGAAATATTACCTCCACACAAACTGGAGTATTCACTGAAAATGCATACATGATACAAAGCCCTTTAAATGGGAAAGATGTGCTTCTACAAAAAAGGAAGCGTTTTGGGCGTCTGCGGGTCATTTTAAAAGTTTTTGAAGTTATTTTTTCTGCAAATGTTATAAAGAGTGATTGTTACTTAGAATTCACCGAAACCGTGGCCACAGCTAAGTTTTTATTTATTTTTTTTTTTTAATTGTAAAATGTTCAACTTGTATCATCTTTCTACTTTTATTTAAAACATTTCTGCAAAACTTGATTTCCTTGATTATGAGCTTCATGATCTTAATGAAGTCGCCATTCGTGTAATGTTCAATATAATATGAAAGTTTTTAGACATCTGTAAACTTACGAGAAGCCTTTTTTTTTTTAACCTACTTTATTAGACTTAAGAGCTGATTTATTACTGGAGTGCTGTATTAAACAATTAATTTTTCATTGATAGCGTTTTATTTCTGACTAAAGAGATTTATGGTCCAGACAATTGTCGTATGCAAAGTTGTAATGATAGGTGATTAGAAAAGTGGTTTGGGACTTGGAAACTTACTTCTCTACTGTGACTGACGGAGGCGCCACGGTAGCCGAGCGGTTAGAGGCAAGACTTTCGAAGCTAGTATGTATTGTGGTACTGGGTTCGATTCCCGGTCTAGGCCTTGAGTTTTATTTAATCATTAATATGAGAACTTTGACGTGAAGTATGTTAGCTCCGTCCGCGACATCTACTTCGGTAGTTGGACGTAAAGCCGGCCTGAAAAAAATAGGCTTTACTTTACTTTACTATACTTTTTACTGTGACAGACGCAAATTTTAAAAGAGTTCGGAAAATTAATTGCGAATTGAGAATTTTGCTTTGTCAAAAAGAAATTCAACGTTTTTTTTAACGTTAATTGTTTATTTATTTATTGTATTTTTTTTTCGGCGCATCAACAGCTGAGGTTATTAGCGCCCGGAGCATTTTCCAGTGCACTGCCGGCCTCCGGACAGTGTTCTCTCGTTACAGACAACACTGTCCATCACCGGACAGTGAGCTGTAAGAAGCTCCTAGGAAGAGAAAATCTAAGGGTCAGCTGCTGGATTCGAACCCGGGACCTCCGCGTGGGAGAAGCCTTCTTAAATATTTGTGTAACATCACGATGCTGTGGCTAATTTCGCGCGATAGGGGATAAATTTATTTTCTGAAAATACTCCTCTTTAGAAGGATTACTCTGTTTTTAATCAGTTTCTATTCTGATCTGATTTTACTTTATCCTTTAATTATGTGTTTATTTGTGTACTAACTTATAAAACTGTAACAGAAAAGATTTAATTAATGTGAACTGAACTATACCTTTAAAAGGTGCCACAGCAATTTTGCTGAGTTGCTACTTATGTAAAAGAATATATAAAATCATGTATTTGTAGATTAAGAGCATTAAATGGCTTATTATTATTACTCCTAAAATTATTAATTGCAAAAACTAAGGAATAAATTACTTTATAATTAATCAACAGCAAGATTGTGATAGCTAAACCCAGCCTGTATTGGAATTGCATGCTCAATAAACAGATAAAACAATTATTCGTAAGAAATGCAAGTAAGATACGTGTTGGCAAGTTTAACATGTTTTCTTAATTTTTTACACTTCTAAAGTTCAAGTTTATCTAACGTTCTAAAATTAATAACCTTCAGCAAACAGCCTTTACTTATAACACTATTATTTATCTTTTGAATTAATGAAATGATTGAAGAAAAAAATTAATACTAAATAATTGAAGGAAGTCTTACTCCCTCGAAAGCTATATATGCTACAGCCCTTGAAGGGATCATTTGAACCGTTTGAGCGAAAAGTATAATTTCCGTCTCTTGCACAATAAATAACTATTATTTAACTTACAAAATTTGGGATCATACTAAACCAGGACTTGAACTGTTATCAAGTCAAAGCCTGGAAGAAAGGTATTTGTAGATATTTATGATAAATGTTTTGTTAAGCAAATTGTATCCTTCCACCCAATTAATTCAAAACAGTATTTTTTTTAAAGATTATACTTTCCAAATATTGTAGAAGAATATAAATACAGATTGTCTGTGCGAACTAAAAGCGGTCCAATGTTCTCAGGATGGTACTGATAAGTAAAAGGGATAAAAACATGCAAGAAAAAGTTGATCATGAATCGCATGAATTTTAAATCGCGTGAAGATAACGGGGTGACACTATTTAGAATTGTGCTTACCGAAAAGGAGAAACTTAACGGGCCTTCTATCACGCATGCTTATAAATATTGGCAATGTGTGCGTAGAAATAAAGGAGAAAAGATGCAAGCAAGAGGAGAGTGTCTTTCAATGTAAATGTAGCATGGTACGCCTTGCGAGGTGGGCTCGGTTCTCCAACACTCCACGATTTACTACACTCGGTTTACATATTATTCAAATGCGTACACGTGGCCCTTTTGTTTGACAAGAAGCGCTATTTCGACAGATTATGCAAGTAATTCACTTTGTCCTATAGGGGGGAACCGCCAAACCTCTTATCTCATTGAAATTCTGCTTTACATGTTTTTTTCTTCATTCTACATCACTCAAGTCCCAAAGAAAAACAAATAATAGAATAAAAATAACCACCGGAATCTCCGCGTGGGTGTTCAACGCCTTACCTTGCACCCTCACCCTTTCACCTCTTACTATTCAATTATTACTTCTTCTTTAACTTGAGAATCGCCTGCACGTGAAGAGGTCTGGCGTTCTCGTCAAGAGGCTGTGGCAGTGGATACAAATACCACTTTCTTCGCCTTACTGTCAAAACTCTACCTCAATGCGTTCCATATAAAGTGCTCAAACAAAGTTTGGAAAAGGGTTACCGTGCTGCAAAAGTGATTGAATTCAAAAATCAGTAAGCGGCAGGATCAAAAAGCAGTTAAAAAAATGAAAGACTGGGAAGATCAAAGAAACGGGGCAAAATCTTATCTCAATCTGGACAACTGCACTTAGGAGCTGGCCAACAGAACTGTACGAAGACCTTACCCTTTGCCAACATCGAGATATACCTCGATCTCTTGCTGAGAAGTGGATACAGGGAGCCATCCAGAGTACCCTTGGTTAGGTTATTTGGAAGAGCATTTAGCTGCTCCAATAGCTTCACAACACTTCCATAGCCCAATCTAAGCCGTCAAGCCTATTGTGACGAAGGATTCATGGCCAGAGGTATATGCCTAAAAAAAGAAGCCCCTGAGCCAACTGGCACTCCCTCCAAGCAATCACCCTTTTCTAACATACTGGGCTAGGGAGGGCATTTCATCTACCCAGAAAGCTTAGTGAATACCATGGTGTAGTGGATGAGGGGGATACTCTGTCTCTGGAAGACTAGTGTAAGGATTTGAGAGTGTTCATCCCAAACTTCCGGTTCCTTTCTTTTCCTAGGGATGGAGAACATGGACTCCATGGGAAACTGGAGGGGAAAGGGTTTTAGCGCCAAGGAGAGGTTTATACCAATCTAGAGGTTCCCCGGTCCCTGGTATTTACCTAAAAAGCCTGGGGTGTAACCAGAACCTTCCTTAGTGCCAGTGGACTGGAACCAGTGAACCTTCCTTAGACCACTTCTCACCTTTAATTTGGAGTCGTATTTGGAATATCTGGGGAGTGGCCTGAAGGAAGGGGCTTATGTAACACTAGCGAGATTGCACCTTTCCGCCGGTTCCCCTCTCTTCCAAGAACTTTCCTGATAGCTAATGGGCATTAGTGACTTTGAGGTCACCTGAAGAAGCTGGGACTAGAACGCGAGCGCAATAGAGGATTTTGTGGGAAGATAGAGGAAACACCACCACCTAATAATGCAATGCAATGCCCATGGAATATTCAGAAACCTGGGAGAGGAGGTTTATCACCGGAACTCTCTCAGATCTCGGGATTTCTCGGACATCTGAGGTTAGAGGGATTGCTATATAGATTCACCTTGAACCAGTAAGAGGAGCACAACAGATTTTGTAGATAGCAGCACTATCATATTCCCGGGAAGTTCAATGAAGGGTCAGTCTAAGAATGCAATGACGCAGAATAAATAAGATAATTAGACCACTGACATTCAAAGAAGATTTAGTAGGAATAAGAGATGACCAAAATTCCTCACAATGGATCATGTCTGATTTAAAGAGCCTGCCAAATTTTAGAGTTTCCATTCTATTAACCTCTTGCTTCTAGTTATAGTTAGTATGCTTATAAATCCTCACAAACTTCTTTATGGTAATCAAATGTTTTTGCTGCGCCTATAATTGTGGATAATTATTATTGAATCGACAGTTAATTGAAACCATGTAACCACAAACAACTTACCGGTATCCAACTGTTGTTATTAAACCACATTAGTTCCTATTAATCACAAGTTAAATTACTTTTCTTCAATTATTTCTTTTCAATTTTTAATAGTCCAATTAAATAATTAAAAAGACTAACTTTGGAAACAAGAGAAGCGCACAGTAGATTAATTACATCCTATTCTAAACACAATGGACTTCAACTAAGATTTTAACGCAGTAGCTTTATAAATAAAAACACAGGAGTAACGAAAATAACAAAATGGAAACATCAGTAAAGCGGAACAATCGTCTGGAAAAGAAGATTTCATACGATTGATCTGTTATGGCGATAAAAAAGATTAAAATTTGGAGCAATGCTTAACAAAGTGTTCAAGCACATGATTATGAATGGATTATATAAAATATGGTAACACTGAACATGAATATTTGTTAAGAAATTTCGTTCAATTTTTTCCCTATAATCGAAATAAAACAGGGCCTTTGATGCGCTGAGTTTGGCGAAGGAAGTGTAGCGAACCAGCGATTAAAGCATTTGGTCCCTGTTTTAAGCAGATCTGCCTATCCACACGGTTAAATTGGTAAGCTTGCAGTTTTCACAAAAAATTATTATTCAATAATGTTAAATTCATTACTAAAGTTCATTAAAATGTATTACTCAGTGCTGACACCTAACAGAAATCTTATATACTAGGCTAATCGCAATTCATTTATTTTGAACCCAGAATTACAGAATTAGAATCACAGAATTACAGAAATTACACTTTTGGGAGAGGTCTAAACCCTCCTCACCCAAAACTGTAAATAGATGCAAAGTTATACAAGGAACAACTATGTTTCAATTTCTGACCTAGCCAACACAAAATCCATTGCAAATAAGTCATAATACACTACTTTTTCGAGTTCAGCGAACCACAAAACGGATATATGCTGTTAACTATCAATATCTAAAATTACGTAACACTACCACTTACTTAGCACTGAGAGAAAGTAAAAACTAACAGAATTTACATTGAAAAGGTCGTTAAAATTTAAAGGTGTTAAAACTAGCTGCATAAACATGCATTAACTGTAGCCGTAAAAGCTTACTAGGGATAATAAAGAGCTCCTTATCTAAACTGGCCGTCTCAAAATGGTAGCTATTGGTCGTGTGAGGAGCATTCTAACGCCCCTAACTAATTTATCGTGGAGAAGTTCACTATATCTGGAACATCTTAATGTAGTTGTTGTGTAAGACATGTGGATGTGGAAATCTAAACATTTCCCATCTGTTTTAGCGAGGGGACAAAGTAATGCTTTACTTCTTTAGCTTTACGCGCGTAATAAATATAGACAGGGCGATTAATTAGAACGCAAATCGAAGGTCCTGAAAACTGACCGGATGTTGGGATCTTTATAACAAAGTAACTGTATTAAGCGAACTTATCTAATCGTTTAAAACCATGTTTGTTTTTAAGTACACTGTACTCGTATTTAACATTCAGATTGATCTGAAAGAAACCAGAGCATAACCAACAGAAACTAAATGAAATGCTTAAAACCGAATATTTACAGGAAGCTTATACTTTGTTTAGATACCTCTAAGTGACCCACCGCTACATAGGGGTCAAATTCACTCAATCTTAAAAAATATCAGAATACAGAATTCGCTCTTCCGTCGCTCAGTAAATCTTTTATTCGAATCTTCCTTTAAAAAAATTAATTAGACCTCGTTTATCAAAATTAATAAAATTGTGAATGTAAAGTTTTGTTTTCTTCCAACTTCAGAAGTTAATTAATCAGTTTAGTGTAGAGAATTTGACTTCCACAACGTTTCTGTCAGGTGACCCAATGCTTAAAATAGCGATATTATTCTTCATTAGGGACCTCATCACACTCAACCGGTTAGTCCAAAAAATAATAATAATAATAAACTGCTTTTTGTGAATCAAACACACAATACAAAAAACTTTGACTCGATTGCAATACTTACTTCTTACAGAAATTAAATAAAGAAAAAAAGCGAAGGTCAAAAATTTAAATTTAAGTAAAACAAACTCAAAATATTTGAATTTTATGAAGTCTAACGCTGGTAAGTGCAATTAACATTAGGATGCAGAGCGACTCCATAGTTTATATTTTAGTAAATAAGAATTAATTTACTCAAACACTATCAAAACTACACTACTAATTACACCTCACTAAGCTCACATCAAATAACGAAGTCAAATTCAGAGACCATTGTGTTGTTCTAGGAAGGAAAAAGTCAGTACACAGCGCTCAAGATATCCTTATCTCATGGAAGCCACGAAGCAGAATGTAGTAGAAGAGTGGCAGTCAAGATGAAGAAAGAAGGGAAAGAGGCTGCGCTATTCCTCAAATTGTATATTGGGAAAAGATAGGGCTGGTTTTTTTCCACCAATATTATTGGTAAATTAAGGCATTAGGAGCAAACAGTAACAGTGCATACCAATATGTTGGTTTTTTTCCAGCCCTCATATAAAGTAATGGTTAATGTGCAAACAAGACCACAAATAGGGAAGGGATTAGCTATGAGGTTAGCATACTGGACTCCCACGCGGAGGTCCCGGGTTCGAATCCAGCAGCTGACCCTTAGATTTTCTCTTCCTAGGAGCTTCTTACAGCTCACTGTCCGGTGATGGACAGTGTTGTCTGTAACGAGAGAACACTGTCCGGAGGCCGGCAGTGCACTGGAAAAAGCTCCGGGCGCTAATAACCTCAGCTGTTGATGCGCCGAAAAAAAAATACAATAAATAAATTAACAATTAACGTTAAAAAAAAACGTTGAATTTCTTTTTGACAAAGCAAAATTCTCAATTCGCAATTAATTTTCCGAACTCTTTTAAAATTTGCGACTGTCACAGTAAAAAGTATAGTAAAGTAAAGTAAAGCCTATTTTTTTCAGGCCGGCTTTACGTCCAACTACCGAAGTAGATGTCGCGGACGGAGCTAACATACTTCACGTCAAAGTTCTCATATTAATGATTAAATAAAACTCAAGGCCTAGACCGGGAATCGAACCCAGTACCACAATACATACTAGCTTCGAAAGTCTTGCCTCTAACCGCTCGGCTACCGTGGCGCCTCCGTCAGTCACAGTAGAGAAGTAAGTTTCCAAGTCCCAAACCACTTTTCTAATCACCAATCATTACAACTTTGCGAACGACAATTGTCTGGACCATAAATCTCTTTAAATAGTCATAAATAAAACGCTATCAATGAATAATTGATTGTTTAATACAGCACTCCAGTAATAAATCAGCTCTTAAGTCTAATAAAGTAGGTTTAAATAAGGATTTACTGTTAAATAATGTCAAAATAAATAAATTAAAAGATGGATATGAAATTTGATATGAATAAAAATGCCATATGACGAAGTATATTAACAACGACTTATACGAAGACCAACTGCCCGCTTACTTCTTACAGTTGCTAAGAAAGAACATCTGCCACTGTAAAAGAAGAATCGTGCTTTTATTTGTGAGGATGTGGGAGTTTCCATTTACTATAAATATGTACAAGCCTAGACAATTCAAAATACACTCAAAATCTCATTCTCGATACGTCTAGGGGGTCTCCTATTTAAAGCACTGAACTAGATAGACAGGTAAGCGACGACAATTTTACCTTGAAAGGTAGTAATTGATATCCGAACCTCTAGCTAATATTGATTTCAAGAAAGATATTAATTGTCAACGGTTATTGGTGCGGTTTACAATATTGTCAAAAATGAAAATTAACTATTGGTTCAAGCAGAAAAAAAAAAATTGTTTTCACTTTTTAACAAATTTAACAAACTAGTGAAAAAAGGGGGGCTGAGAATTTGGATATTTCAAAACAATTTCTACAGAGAAAACAAAACTCCGAATTAGATGTTCTGATTGTACGAACAAATTGTGAAACATTATTAATCATACAGCATCTGAGAAGTACTCTTGAATGCGTTAGCTACATACAGTAACCATCGAAAAGACACTAAATAAATATTGAAATTTATCAGAAATCACAAATGACGGACAAAAAAAAAATCGCTTATTTAAATAAATACCAATTACGCAACATACGTTATAATTTACAGTAAATCTAGGCGCCAAAATTTTAGTATACATAATTATCTTTGGTGTGCTTAAATTATTTTCACACTGAATCAGTTCGCTGTCTTTATCCATGGCGCTAGTTGATGACCAAGTTACTTTTGTTGTTGTGAAGTAATTAATAATTTACTTCCTTTCAGAATCTGGGTTAACTTTATTTTGGGGGGGAATTTTATTTTACTATGCCAAAATCACTTAAAGGCATGTGATTTTATAAAAAGTTTAAAATGGATATTTTAAAGAGAGCACCAAAATATTTCTTGCGCCAAAAACAGAGAAGACCGGCTTTAGTCTCATAGTTCTTGTAGAAATACCTCTCAAGCTTTGGCCACTACGCTTAGAATAAATAGAAAATCAATTATTTCGAGATGATAATCCTAAAAAGATATATGACGAAGCAATTTGAAAGCACCTGGCGATTGCCACTACGCTTAGAATAAATAGAAAATCAATTATTTCGAGATGATAATCCTAAAAAGATATATGACGAAGCAATTTGAAAGCACCTGGCGATCGCCACTACGCTTAGAATAAATAGAAAATCAATTATTTCGAGATGATAATCCTAAAAAGATATATGACGAAGCAATTTGAAAGCACCTGGCGATCGCCACTACGCTTAGAATAAATAGAAAATCAATTATTTCGAGATGATAATCTTAAAAAGATATATGACGAAGCAATTTGAAAGCACCTGGCGATCGCCACTACGCTTAGAATAAATAGAAAATCAATTATTTCGAGATGATAATCCTAAAAAGATATATGACGAAGCAATTTGAAAGCACCTGGCGATCGCCACTACGCTTAGAATAAATAGAAAATCAATTATTTCGAGATGATAATCCTAAAAAGATATATGACGAAGCAATTTGAAAGCACCTGGCGATCGCCACTACGCTTAGAATAAATAGAAAATCAATTATTTCGAGATGATAATCCTAAAAAGATATATGACGAAGCAATTTGAAAGCACCTGGCGATCGCCACTACGCTTAGAATAAATAGAAAATCAATTATTTCGAGATGATAATCCTAAAAAGATATATGACGAAGCAATTTGAAAGCACCTGGCGATCGTATTCATCGGGAAATCTCGCCCGCTCTAAGCAAAAAAAAATAAGCTGAATTGGTTTAAAGTTTGATTCTTCAAGTTAAGCACATTGTCTTCTACTTAAATAATTTAAAAAAAAAAAAAAAAATTGAGTTCACTAAGAAAAAATCTTCATTCATTCAAAAATTCTTTGAGTAGAAGAAATTTGTCAACTACAAATTGTAATGGTGGTTAAACTAAAAGAAATTCAAACAACAAATGGTTTATACAAGTAGAAAAAACTTCCGTATAGGTAAAAATGTTCAAAACCTTTAAGTTGTTAAAACTTCTTACCTTATAAGTTGTTACAGAATTTAAAAAACTATTAAATTTAAAAGATGTGAAGTAACATTAATAACCTCACCTAATTAATTATAATTCAACTCAGTTGGAAATGTTCTTTCACACATTACAATCTGATTTAGAGTGTCATTTATTATAAAGAAGAAAAAAAATTTCAAGATTAAATAAAATAAAAACGCAGGGTGAATTCATTTAAGGCAGTTATAAATAATGAACTTAAATAAGTAAAAAGAGTTTTTAAAAAGAAAAAGAATTTAACAGTTTTAAAAAAAATATACTCAACATTTTGTGTTAATAAATTAAGTAGGACGCCATTAAATATATAAATTCTCTGTTCGTTCTCATTCTCTGAAGAAATGGAAACGATTTACATTTGAAGTACAGATATAGTGAGCTACAGCAGCACAGTTGGAGTTGATTCAGAGAAAATAAATAGTACAGTTAAATAGAGGAGTGTTATTCTTTTAAATTTTCATAATACATCTTGTAAAGAGCTCAGGAGTTATGTAAATCTAAGGGCAACTCTGCCAGGCGGTCGCACTTCTTACGTGAGCCGCAAACACCAAGCCTGAGGAATTCAAGCCGCTTCTCCGTCCATCTCCTACCTTAATAAACTGAATTCTGGTTAAAATTCTAAAATAATTAATTGTAGAGAATGCCAGCTATTAAAGCTTTAGCACCATGTTGATAACTTTTCATACTAATTATTGTCACTATTCACAAACGACATTTATTTATGTAGTTAGTAACAAGGAATTTTTACTGAACACGAGAAAATGGGCAGCGAATTGCATCTCCAAATAGAAATTCTTTGCATCAAATTACAAACAAGAACAAAAAGATTTTAATTTAAATTTTCACAACTTTAGACTTATGTGATAAATAACTAACAATGCACACTCTCGTTTATCAGTGTTATGTCTTCACTATATTCACAAATTGTTAAGACCACGGTTTGATTTATACTTCCCAAAATAAGCACAAATAAGAAAAGATTATTACTTACTTCAAACAAGAATTAAGTCCATAATGATTTGGGAATACAGTTGTAAATCTGTCGTTTGTGTTCCAGTGGAGACTTTGATACTCTGTTTAGTTCCTAGTCTTTTAATTCGCGTTTGTGGGATTTAAGTTAGTCAGTTGTAAATGTACTCTCCCAGTTAGCTGGGAGAGTTAAAGCTGACGGAAAGGCAAGAAGCAAGAATTGTAGCATCATGAAAAGAGTAAGGAACGTTTTTCACTGTGACGGACGTAATGTACAGTAAATAGAAATGGCCCTAGATTTACTCTGAGAATCTGCCATGTGTGCAAGCGAATATTCTGATGTAGCTGTTCTGCTACATTTTTTGGATAAAACGACTCGTCAGATATGATTTTAAGATTAAGTAACGCGTTGAAGATGAGATTTCTTCAATTTCCAAAAGAGTTCTCGGCTCCATACTAGATCAAAGTTGGTAATATAAACGTAAACTTAATTTTCTTAAGTGATCTGGTAGTGGTGAGGGGTCACCTTTGAACGGTTTTAATTTCTCGCCAGATATTTAAAACATTTATGATTGGTAATTTTCTCCATAAGTTGTGGTAGACCTGTTGGATAATTGATAGAGTTTCCCTTCGTTTTCGTTGTATGTAAAGTCAGAATTGAGGAATGTTATATTTTGTAAGGTGGAAGAAAAATTTGTGTTGTAGCTTTGGAAGTGTATTATGAAGATTGTAGTGGACAAGGTGTAAGAATTGTTAGTCCATATTAACATTTTGAATTCGTATTTTTAAATCTAGTATTTACAAAAATCTATTTGCTTGCAAAAAGTGTTGGATATTATATTTTCTTTTATGGATGGAGAGGCCGACCTGCAAGTTTGTGACTTTTTTTATTGCAGAGCAGGGGAAATTGGTCCGAATCTACATTAAGAAGCGCAACAAACCGAATATTTTGTTCAAACTTCCTAAACCCATCACTTCGGGCGACCCGAACTGAGTCATTCTTGATTTTTGTACTAGATTTCAGTGGTTTAAAAGAGAAAGTAATGTAGTAGTGAGAGAAACAACTGATAGAAGGTCGATTCAGAGTAAAGTAATATCATTTCTTTCTATTTTATATTGTGTTCAAAGGTACCCCACCAGGGCAGATATTAATATTTGACACAACATTTTTAAATTAAAAAAATATAGATATGTACTTAAAGTACCAATTGTTCATTGATATAGATCTGTTAAGAAGACTTGAAAGTTGTAGAAAACAAAATAAAAAGCTTCAATAAAACGATTCTATGCACTCTGTAACAGAAAATGCAAATTCTGTTCAAATATTCCCTCCTCTCACGACTGTTTTTTTGGCCTAAGAAACCAATTAAAACATCTATTTCAAAATAATGTAACTAAATGAATTTGAATGATCGTTGGTTCTTTACTTTCATTAAATGAGAATGTTCCTTCACTGTTAAGTGGTAGAATTATTTGCAAGGTAATGGGTAAGGAATAATTAAAGTTAATCTGAAGAAAGGGCAAGCAAGGGTTAGGCCACATTGTTGTCCATATCGGGAGGGGTTCTGTGGTGCCACTAGTAAACACAATAAAATATATTTCATTATTGGTTGGTAGCGTTTAACAGTCAATTAAAACTAGAGGGCAATGCAGCCTGGCTAGTATGGGTACAATACGTTGCGTGGAGGTCTTTAACGAAGTCAATAACTAGTGTTAATAAGGTCCTGGACATGTAGTACGTCAATTAGGTGGAGTATCCTTGCGTGCCTATAACCATTACCTGCCTATAGAATCTATACACTTATCTCCTGCCTCTAACTAGCCACTACCACATGTTCCTAACACAGTTTTTAATAATACATAGTTAATACTAGTGTGTGTAACGAACTATAATATGGGTCCGAAATTTAATGCAGTTTAATTCAATCTCACTTACTGGTCGTTTGGGGCAATGGTGATAAATCTTTCATTCAACTTTTTTGGGTGAAAATCTTTACAGCTACGCTACTTGTAAATAAATGTGATGAATAATAAGAGAGTGGAAGTGAATGTCGTGAAAAGAGTGAATGATGATCATCCAGTGATGATCACCATTAGATAGAAAGAGGCATTTCCCGACGGCACCCATTTGGGAATGAACGCGAGCAGGCACTATCCATTGTTAATCGCCGATGAGTTCAATTCATCTGAGTCTCGAATGGGAGGTCCATGTTACTCGTTGTCATAAGAATATATTTACAATTAAATTTTCAGTAAATTAATTCATAAATTACAACTAGTATGGTAGGAATAAGGTAACATAGGAACAAGGCGACGGTGTATTATCACTGTAATGAGAACTTGATTGGCTGAAACCACTGAAATGGTGCTAACTAAGTGGCTGTAAGTGACATTACTTCATTAATAGGATTTAAGTGATTTAGTGTAAAGTTTATTTAAAAAAAAAAAAAATTTTCTCAACCTGGATAAACTTATATAATACTCAAATTAGGTGGTAAAATGTGGTTTATTAAAAGAAGCTGCTGTATATAAATATACACCATCTCCTTCGAGGGCGAACCGCAGACATATTCTTGTGAATATGTTATGGAAATAAAAGGTCTCTTTAAATGCCCATTATTGTAAAGAGATCATCATGTTTTGTACGTTAGACGTTAGATTGGTATTGTGTTATATTAACTACGTGGTAATTTTGATGCCAAAGTAAGCACGCGAAGTGTTCTGGTGCCATATGCTGCAAGAAGCTGCTGCTTTGTCATAGATCATTTAGGAATTGATAGAAAAAAAAGAAGAAGTTGTATAGAAATACCGCAGTCGTTGTAATAATCAAAAAGGGAAATAATGGAAGCTCTATAATTAAAGGTGACGTGTGGTGAAGGTGATGATTGCGAGGGATGAAAGATGCGATAGATATTGTAGAGTAATTGTGGAGATAGCAGCTTCGTGACCCAAACTATCCTCGGAGGTACCACCTAATTGTCACCTATTCTTCCATAAACATATACCTTCCCCCTCCTTTCAAACACTATTTTATATTTAACTTTGGAACAGAAACACACGTATCATTCTTTCCAATAATCTAAAACAAAAGAGATATTAAAAATATATTTTTAAAAAAATAACCATTTAGAAGAATCTCAGATGAAATTTACTATTTTTTACTCTTCTATTATTCTAGACCAGTGATTCTCAAACACTGTGACGCGTCACTTTTGTGTGCCGCGAAAGTTTTGAAGTGTGCCGCCAAATTTTAGAAATGCATACAATAAAAATTATATATTAAATATAGAAGACGATATGAGAGTGGCATTATCATTTATACGACCAAATATAAACGAAATTATCAAAAAACATCAAGCTCTAATTTCTCATTAAAAGTATTCTTATTATTAACTTGCAATTAATCCCTTAATAAACAATGGTTTTGTAGTCCATATTATTTAATTTTATATTGAAAATAAACATACAACTATTTTACACAGTGTATTGTGGATAAGTAAAATACTTTTAATCTTATCTTATTGTTAGTGTACCGCCAAATTTTGAAATTGTTAAAAGTGTCCCGCGACAAAAAAAAAGGTTGAGAACCACTGTTCTAGACCAATTAAACGTTTGATAAAGAGTTAAATTTTACAAACTGTAGAAGTTAATTAAAACTGTAAAGAACACAACGCACATTTCAACCTAGAATATTGGATACATTTTTCGTATTAACATTTATTTGGTCTAATTGTGCATCTATACATAGGACTTGTAGCACACAATACTGAATTGCTCAATCTGAAGCATTCTCTTAATTCTGTCATAGAAATGAAATCAGGGCAAAGTAATATTTATTGTGATGCAGCACCCACTAATCAAGTGCCAGTAGGGGGTGCTAGAAGTCAGATTTATTATAAATTTCAAATATTAATGTTCAAACCCAAAAGCCAAAACTGAGGAATCATAATCTTATTCAGCTACCAGAACAGGTAATATAGGGAGGGTCTCTTTTCACAGCGAAGATTTACTGTTTAGTAAATTCAATGTTAGAAAAGAAATCCTCGATCTAATTACTACTGTAGGAGTACTTGGATGGGGGCAAAATCCGATTTCTACTAAATTGATGCGTTTTCTTGACAGGCCAACGGATAGGATATGGATACTTGTCCCAAAATCGGGATTGAGGTAATCCTTAATCTTTCTCTCCATCTTACTGAGAAAAGGACAAAGTGAGTTGTCCTTTAATCATCTGGGAAAGATGTTCAGGGGAAGGGAGCACAAGGCGCTATGGAGCGAGATTTCCCAGACTGCTGTTTCACTCCTTACTTGCGCTTTCCTAATCCAATTCTTAGTGCGCCATGCAACCCGTGCCGAAATGGAGGCACAGAGGTGACTATGTCGAAAATTGAACCATTTTAGACCACGGGTGACTATGCTCCTTAGAAGCCATTCCAAGTTAACACGGGTATTGGTGGACATTTGACCTTCAAACAATCCTACAGGATTATTGGAATTAATAAGCCCTACTGAAGGTGGAATCTTAAAGCTTAGAAAATGGTAATCTTGATTTAATGGTATCCCTTTTTTACTGAAACTTCCCAATTGGAGTCTAGTCCCCTTTGACGTTCCCAAAAGAAGCAATCCTTGTAACTTTTGGACGTTGGCGGAAAACCAATGCTACCTGAGCATCCGAGATAGCTGTCAGGTGTTAGAGGAGGATTAACGCTAACTATAACTAACTTCATAGACCTTAATTCAGAATAAAGCGAAAAGGAGTATGTTGGCTCCAGCGAACTCTAACTGCGAGCTCCCATATCTTCTTCCGATACTTCCCTAGAGTAGCTAGGTGAGTTGTTGCATCAACTGTGGATGCTGGAGGCTCTCATCTGGCGTTACTCTTTATAAAAGATACTTTTTTATAAAGATCTAAGCAGGTGCTAAAGAAAAGCATGAAAATAAGTGAAAAGAGCAATCCAGTCGTCATTGTTAAAGTGAAAAGAATGAAAATAGAAAAGGAGATCTAAATGCAGCAGCTCTCATCACCAGGTATCATTTTGTCTGGCTAACTGTAAGCGTCATTACGTGACACCAAGGAGGGTAGAAGTGGCTTACATTTCAAGAATAAAATGTTTTACTGCTAGCAGACACCTAAGTAACAATAAAACCACCTTCTCACACTAGCGTCTTGAAAATGAAATGGAAAATTTTATGAAAACATCACGAACTAAAGATACAAATGGTGTCAACAGCTGGGCTAATTTACAAACAAAATCTATATTATTCCATCTCGCCTTCTTCAGCCAAGTATTATTCACTAAAAAGAAGAGTACGGGAGACTGTAAAGACTAGTTAAGTGAACAATAGAAACCTTCCGAAGATGAGGTTCTCCTGAATTACCATTTAATTTTATAAATGTTTTTTTAGCTTACCAGGAGCTATTTATGTAAGAGCTAAGACCAATCGACAAATTATCACCCCCACACTATCATGTGTCTTCATACCTAAAGGGCCACGAATATATTTTAAAATCCCTTTATATTTCTTTTGAATTTTTTTTTTTTTTTTTTCTCGCCTTCTACCCTCTTTTAATTGTTCTTTTCATTCTGGTGCGTGATACAAAATCTGGATGAAAAAAGAGAAGCAACAATCAAACAAAAAAATATATGACCAACTGTTCGACCGGTTGTTATTATTTCTATTGTACGATTAGACGTGACACTGTCAGGCCTGGTGGATGTGGACATCATGTTACTGACGTAATATATGTGATAAACCGTTTGTATTTAACTTCTTTTTTTGTTTATTCAGTTTTTGCTTTTTGTTTAAATATAAATGCCACATATTTATGATGGACAGAAAAGTGTGTTTTTTTTTTACTTTTTGTTCCTTATCTTGGAATGTTTATTCAATAAAAGATGGCAAAACCTGGTTTGATGCTCGAAGTAGAGTAATAGCAATTGTTCTTCCACCGAATGTTGCAAACTCTTCGCACTCTAAAGTTGAACGATCTACTCATAGATTTCGCACCAAATATTCATCGAGCTTACAACAATGTGGAAAAAATAGCAAGCTGTAGCCTGCATGGAAAAATAAAAACTCTCTACTGCATTAAATGAAACAATGTAAATATGAGCTGTTATTTTTGAAAGTGGTATATGTCCATTTTTCCATGTATCGAGATATTTAAGGTTTTGCATTTGAATTAATTTAAAAATATTCGTAAACCTTAATCTATTCAAGTGATGTTATTAACACTATACACCTTTTAAATTTTATTATGAAATAATAATTATTACAATTCTTTAAAAAATAAACGATTTTTTTAGCTCCAAATGGACCACTTTCAAAAATAACATATTACAAGAAATAAAAACAGGAGTAAATTTAAGTCCATATTTTTATAGACATTAAAGCTTTACTGAAATGGGTTTTTATGTAAAAAGTAATATTTAAAATGAAAACATTTAAATACACGAATAACCAAGTTTATTATTTTTTTTTTTTCAGTTATATTAAAAATAAAAAAATGAAAATTACTTCGTTAAGATCTTTAAAGCAAAAAAAAAAGATATTTTAAACTTATTTTCTTTTACAGTTAGCATATATCTGCTAACGAGCAGCGTACACTGAAGTAGCAATAATCAAAAATAATTGCAATAAGAAAGTTGTTTTAATTATAATTATTAGAAATGGACTTATTCCACTTTCAAAAAAATAAATATTTTTGTGATAACATTTTATAGTCAAATTCTTTTGTTGACTTTATAAAAAAAATCGTACTCCATTGAATGTTTGATTATAAATATGGAAAGAATGTGTCTATATCTTACTGAAATTACAATTAAACTCATTTTTTGAAAATTGGACTTATACCACTTTCAAAAATAACAGCTCATATACTGCTAGGCAAAAATGCGACTATGATTTCATTTCTTCTTCACCATTTTCTTCCTTTCGCTCCACAGTACTTGGAGGACCTTGGCCTCCTCTAGCAGATACTCCAACCATCTATATCCGTTATTTTCTTCTCCTCTGTAAGTCGTCCAACTCCAACAAATCCACCTCAAGATTCTTGGCCATTCTCTAGGTTTCCTCCTACCTGGATGTTCTTTATAGTCCTCTCCAGAGTCTCTTTCTTCGCTCTTATTTCGTGCAGGCGACCAAGCCAGCATATAGTTTTTACCAGTTTTGTGTAAGCGATTTTATGGTTTTTGCTTTTGAAGTTTCTAAATAACGTAAGAATTTTTCTACATTTGAAGTATTATTATTAACATAATTGTTTTTGCAGAACACAAGAGGCGAATTGATAGAACATCAATGAAGTAAGATTGTACATATTATTTCAGGCGAGCTTTGTATATGTCGTTTTACTGATCAGGTATCTGGTCAGAGGGTTAATTGCTAATAAACTTTATTACCCTTATTAAATATTATTCCAATACCTAAAGCTATAACCGGGAATCGAACCCCGAACTACTTAGCTATACAGGCGGCGCTTTTGACCACTCAGCTACCATGGAATAGTTAACCAAGTTTAGTTTTCAAACTCTTGAAAAATCTAAAATAAATAAAAAATTTTACGGAAGGTGTGTAACTAAAGAATGAAACTAGAATACCGGCCTAACACTGAAATCTTATACCTGAAGGGTCCATGTGGTCTTAGCACTAGCCCCAACCAGCTGACGTCAGGCGGCTGCCTTACAATAAAACAAAAAAATGCGAGACTGTACGTTACCTCACTTCTATAAATACAATAGCTACTTGTGAAACTAGCGCGAATTAATTCCTTCCTTACCAGTGAGAGATACTGCGACACAAGCTGAATGTGAAGTTATGACTTTGGAAAATAACGATATTTAGTAGTACTTACAGCACACATCTCACAGATGAGCTCACAAACACAGCTGTTGATGTTAATGAAAACAAAAAATGAATCGTTATCGCTAATATATCACGAAAACGCTGATAAAGTTTGTTTTCGTGATAATGGAAACATAATTCTACAAAGTAAAGACATAGAAAGGATCCTTAATTCGAGATATAATAACAGTTACAGATTGATGGCTTCATTTATTGGTGGCGAACAATACCTTAAATACAATTGCAATCTCAAATATATTAGAATTGTCGCCCAATTAAGATTGTCAAATAAAACCCTTGTAAGATTGTATATTGATGGGGAGTCTCACATAATTAATGCGGAGGAAAAATGTGAAATGTGTAATTGTAATGAATATGAGTCCCTTTCACATGTACTTTTTAGATGCCCGTATTATAAATTATCTAGAGACCAATTCCTACAAACATACATTGATAAAAATATCAGCGAGGAAGAAAATTCAGTAAATTTATTAATGATTAATGATTTGAACAAACTGAAATCTATAGCGTTCTTTATGCTGGCTGTTATTAAAAGAAGGGATTTTGCGTTGAATTTATTTTAAGTTATTTTGTTTAACTTTTTTAATGTTTCCTTAAAATGTTTAGTTTAATTTTTATGGAGCTACTTATTTATTTACTCTCTTATTTTTAAATATTTTGTTTTCAAAAGGAGTTTATTATTTAACTAATTATTCTCTATTTCATTTATTTCTTTTATTTGTAATGATGTACGAAGCTGACTCCCTGTAATATGTAATATGCATAAATACAGTATTATTATTATTATTAATTCTACAAAAATAAATATTCACTGAAAAATGCTTCTCTACGTTTTCATGGAAATCAACATTAGTCAAGTGTAACACACAATTTGACAGACTAGAAAGTCTAGTCTTCGCTTTAAACTCAATGTCTTACTGTAAGACGACTATCGGTCACATTATTAGGAAACAGAAAATCGGATATTCTAACAATGAAGGGACACTATTGTCGATATTAGAAATACCAGTAGCTAAGTGTACCCTACAGGAATCAATTCAAAACAAAATGATTCCATCAAACCAACTGTAAGGAATTAGAAAAATACAGAAATTAAGAATTAGGGCACGAGATAGTTACTTTCAGAACAGAACTTTCAAGATTGTGTTTCATATTCATTTGACCTTCAATATATTTTTTTATTTTCTAAATTATAGTTACTATTATTCACTTATTTGCGAGAAAATTAAAGACTAGGCTAACTTTAATCAATGGAGTACTATCTGTTGTACTTCTCCGGTCAAACAGTGAATTTACAAAGCATTTAAGGAAAGCTAACATGGTAACAGAGGAACAATATTGGTGGCGCTGAATGTAGCAGCCTGAAATAACAAGAATGTCGAACTAGATGGGCCTCCGAGATGTCACAAACCGAAAGCTACCTTTCTAAACATTATCAAACTTACATTATGAATTATTAATTTATTTCAAAATTCACAAATTGTCCACTCTGCAACCTAACTAACATTCAAGCATATCAAATGCACAAACATAGCTTATCTATCCATTACATGTATGTGTTTTCATCATTATGTATTCCATGTGAACGATCCAACAGCGTAAACATTTAATAATAAATATCAAATCAAATCAAATTTATTGCTTCTAAAAATGTAAATTTTACAGCAAGGAGTTCCAGGGTTTCAATTTTTTTCTAATTTCTAAACATTTTATGACAAAGTAACATAAGTTTTTAATATCTAACTCTGAATAGGGATTCAAGATTATATCTAGCGCATCTAACTTTAAACCCGGTAGCTTGTCAAAATACTTAATTCTAAGTGCGCTAAATGTACGGCATTCCAAAGAAGATGCTCAAGCGTATCCAATGAGCCACCTTTACAGAATGAGCAATTTTCAGTAGGGTTGAAATCATGTTTATCATCTTTAATCACAATTCTTGGGTATTTTTAATAATAAATATATATTTTCATTGAAAACGTGTTTAGTTCCGCAGTACTGGATAATATCGCTGATTTTATTCCTCGGAACAAGCTCGTTTTATTTTTTTGTATCTCAGGTCGGTTTCGGGATTCCATCCACCATCAGAGGTATATTAATCAGTATGATGTAAAGAATTCAACCTAAACTACATTTCCGTCTCTCACTGCACTTGCTGACTGATTGAGGAAGGTGTATGTGTCTTGTTTAATACATTACCTTTAATTATGTAGTAGGTTTCATTAACTTTACTTCACTATTTTTATAAAATGTTTTACGATTCAGTAACATTTTAAATAACACAGTAACCTTCCTCACTAAGTCAGCAAGTGCAGTATGAGACACTAACATAAGTGAAGTCGAAATCTCTCTACTAAACTTAATAATTACTCGTAAATCAAGTATTAAATTATTTATGTGAATCTATTTTGCAATTTGGAAAAATAATAGGTTTCAAGTGTAAATCTCGAATAGTTTTTGACCCAAAATAATAAATTCCCAGAAGACTGTCCCCAAGATCAAAATCTAACACTAACCGCGATCAGTTTTTAAAAAAGAACTTTTTCTTGATCATCGGCCCTCAAGTACATTGAAAAGTCAAAATCGCATTGTAAAACTTCCTCTCTAAGATTAGAGGACGTAAATATTCAGAAAAGATGAAATTTAAGTAGAGAGAATGTGATAGCGCAGCTGAAAAACACTCAACTGCACAGTTCTTGCAGGCAGAATAACGCCAGGTGAAGTAATATCACATTTTTTTTTTCCACGTTTGAGAACGCTTCACGCCGGAGACAAAATGTTACCACAGAAGAGAAGGATGTTGACAGTGGTCGGGTGCAAAGATGCGGAGGATGTAAACATTGGCCGGACCCTACAATGACAGGCTATCCCATACAATTCCTTTGTTTCATCGACACCTCTCTAATACAAATATATGCCAAGCCCTGGCAATAGAAAAATTGTAATTAAACTGAAAAATTAAATATCTTGTATGGAAAGTTAACATGAATTTCTTTTATTACGTAATAAGTTTTGGTGATATTTTTCGCGAAAATATTTAGAAAACACCAAGCGCCATATTATATTTCCACTCAACCGATTTTCTTTAAATTTGGAATTACGCTTACGTATTTAATTTTAAAGGCGATAATTACACATATTACACTAAAATCCATGGATTTAACTTAAGCCGATTATTAAACTCCTGTGATCAGTGGGTATTCTAATGGATCATATCTTTTTACTTTAATTATAACGGAAAATAATCGTTGTTTTAAGTTCGCATCATACCAGAAGCTATCTGTCTTTTTGCAGAGTTAAGAAAGCATTATTCTAGTGTACGTTAAGGTTATCACGATTTGTAAAATTTTTGATATATTTAGAATACCTTATCCTTTTCAAATTGATGGATAAGTTGGATGTTTGACCCTTGTTAGAATACAAACTTCAATGGTTGGTTGGTTGGATGGAGCCAAAAAATAAAAATTGTCTTAAATATCTCGACTTTTTGGAAACCTCTGTGTTCTTCTTCAAATACTGGTTTGTAGAGACAGTAAAGATGGAAGAGGTGTCCGAAACTTAGAATTTTAGAATTTTTTTTAGCCCCAGCCAACCACAGGAGACTTTGCACACTCTCCATTTCTAATTTATTATCAAATACAATTTTTTCATTAATGAAATTATGAAAATCTATTGAAGAGTATCAATAATTTTGTCTTATTACAAGTGGAATACTTGTATTTTGATGTCCTTTGTTTATATTTAACTTTAATTAAAATGCACACCTTTTCACTATTTCTCTCTTTAAAATAATTCTCTGCTAAAAACGTTATAATTCATGAATGTATCTGTAGCATTGCATATTACATCTAATGAATAAAATCATCTATACGTTGGTAAAGAATATAATTAACTACAGTCCTGATCAGAATATGTTAAAATAAGCGAAGCAAAAAGCAGCCATAACTACGTAAAATTTTCAGCATCTGGTTTTAATTATATGTGGGCCCCCTCTCATTCGCTCTCTCTCTCTCTCTCTCTCTTTTATCCGCCATTGTTTTACACGTCGCTAACTTCTCCATCATAATGGCCTTTGAATGTAACCGGAAATCCGCGATTTACATGTAAAAAAGAGGCCTCCGTTAGTATTTTTCATTAATTGTTGTAAAACTGGTCTACACAATAATTTTTTTTTATATATTTTAATTTTTTTTTAATTTTAACGGACAAACTTGCACAGCAATAACCATGCTTATGGAAAGAACTTGTACGATCTCTTACTCCCACACAGGTGCACAAGACTAGGAAAGCGAAGTTGTGACGAAAATGGATAAGAATGCGCACAACCCTTCCAAACTCGCTTCCGATATTTATCTCTGACTTTAAACGATGAACATCAATACTTGTTTGAACATAAACTTTCCGGTTTAACATCTCTCTCATTTATGTATTATTCGTATTAACAAATTCAAACATCGGCTCCTTTTACAATTTCGTGTAAGAACGGATCCGTAGACACCGTATTTAAGAAATTAAGACTATCTGCTAACCTATTCGCTAAAAAAGAATTAACATTAACAACTTTAACAAAAATATTTACGATTGCTCAATATAAACTGAAATGTGTAAATGCTGCTTTATTTTTGATCATTTGCAAATTAACAGTCCTCCAAAACCAAAAAATATGCTAAATTAAAATAGTTAAGTTCTAACAACTTTAGTAACTGTACAAAAATAACTAAAAAAAACTTTTAGGTCTATTATCTTTAATGCTCAAAGTCGTTAACAAGTTCGACACTTTAGTAATAATTTTACGATAAAATTTGGAATGATCACAGCTTCCAAATTGCAATGTACCTTACTAATGGGGAACAAACAGAGGATAAAACAGAAATCCCACTTCTCCACATACTCCTTAAAATAAAATAGTTGATAATCATGCCATATTAAATATAAAGAAAATCCTTTATTTAAAGATAAAACAAGATCATTTATTTTAATCACTTAAACTACGTGTCTAAAACAGAAATTAATTTTAATTGTAAAAAAAACATTGCCGCTAAGTTAGTCACAAAATTGAGCTCACGAATCAGAAACAACTTTGCAATTTCGACTGATAGACAAGTCGCTTGAAAGTTAAATATTTGGTATCTTGAAAAACCGGTAAATTGAAAAAGTGGACATATGCATTTATTACTGATAATAATTGCTCTCACAAACTCAACCGCCAATAATTTACTTTCTGCATATTGCAGTGATAATGCATTGCTATGCTGAACGTCGCCTAACATAGTGTCGTCCAGCATTTTTTTTAATGTTTCCATTTGTTATTTTGAGTAGCATTGCAAAATACTTCATCTACTTCTCCATTTCACGCTGTTTATTTGGCAGAACTAGTAACTAGAAAAAAATTGTAATTTTCACTTGTTATTTAAGACAATTTGAACATTAACGACAATTGAAATTGCAGGGCAAACTACTCTTCAGCAGGCATTTTTATTTGTTTTAAACCGCTGCTTGGATTTCCAACGAACAGCTCTTTACAACGCTGGTCTTCAAACCGAGTCATAAGCAAAAATATTATCTATCGGTGGAATACTATAGTATCGTAACCATCTTTTAAGAATATCTCGCCTCGAACCTATTTAAAATCTCCAAAACTAAAATTCTATTCACTGATACTAAAATTTTTTCAGCAAGACTGGATAAATATTGATGTTTTCCCAATGTTACTCATCAACTGCCCGGTGTTTATACTTGCGACACATTCAACATAAGTGAGTCATGGACATACTACGGTTCTTTTAGTAATGAGAGAAACAAAATTACTTGTGTTCTAGAAATAAAGAAAATGAAAAATAAGAAGTAGCAGGGCCCTCCTTACGCTGGAGCGATTTCATTAGAAGGAGGGTTGTAAAGGATTCTAGTTAAAGTGAAACAGCAGCTTCCAGACAAGAAGCAGATCGGCGACATATGGCGTCTCCACCGACCGACCCTCTGAATTATTAATAAATACCATCTACAGCACCATTCCGTCAGTGGCGCTTTCTCCTAGCTAATGTATATATAATTACACAACTACTGCAATCTTCTTGGCGGAATAATGCTCCCTGAACTGGATGTCACTACCACCAAACTGCTTCAGTCTCACAGAGCTAACCAACTCACATCTTTCACTAATAGAACCTCAACATCCATTTCTGCTTGATACGTGGTATCGGCCTTAACTAGTGAAGAAATAGCATTGATTGCTCATATAAACATTGTACTGAGTATGCTTTATTATTACTTTTAAATATTCATCAATAAAATAATTGTTAATAAATATTCAAAGAATCTGAAAATGCAGAATATACAACTTGATAATAGTAATAAATAAACATGATTATCCATAGTTAATACCTTCATTTTAATCACATAGGTATTTAATTTTCAGAATATGCATTAAAAAAATAAATAATTATTAAAAGTAAAAAATATCACAAAATGTTTGAGGGGTAATCTCGAGCCATTTAGTCGAAGTACTTTACGTTGAGGATTTTCTTAAAACTTGAAATGTCAGAGACACATTCAACTCTTCGGAACATTTGCTAGACATCATCATGTTCATCGTCACTAAAAATGTTATTTACTCTGTCAGAAATACCCGTTATAGAATTTAGCATGATTATTCAAAAAAAAAATTGTTGATGCATTTGATTGTAATCGTAAAAGTTATATATTCGTGGAAAACTCAAAATAGGGAAAGCTCTATCTCAGAAAGTCGAAGAAGCCGTTTTCGAGATAATAAAACCAAAACCTGGCTGATTTCGTCTAAAATCTTCTTCTAGAGTCTAAAAGTGGAACCTAAACTAAACGTCCATTTTGAGTTTTCAGCCATTTTCAGCACTTCATTTGCAGATACTAGCACAAAATGGAGAATGTGGGAAATACATTCTTCTTCAGTGAGGCCATACAAGTAGGATTATAACTTTTAACGGTAACATTTTCCTAGAGAAAGCCTTTTAATGAAGTTATGGGAAAGTTGTGGGTTAACCTTCTCTATAAAAAAAAAAAGTAAGTTTAATAAGTTTAAACTCACTTCAGTATAATGAACGGTCTAATTATCTGGGTCATATATTAATAGAACTGAAATATGTTCGTAAAATTCTAAATTTGGAGACAATATGTTTGGAAGAAGTGTCACATTAGTGGATAAATTTCCACGACACCTAATTGGTAGATGGACGTTAAGCCCCGCCTGAAAAAATTGGCGATTACTTAGTGGATAAATTTTGGTGGTTTTTATCAATTTTTCCCACAAAATAGTTTCAACAGAAATTTAGTTAAATTAATTGCATAAGATAAAACAAATTAGAGCGTTTCACATAAGATTTCTTTTTTATTATAATATTTTGTAGATTAAAAAAATCAAGTCGTAATGATTAAATATCTTTGCCCTGTAAAATTACCCAGCTTACAGAAAAAAAAGAAAAAGAACATTACGGAAATTAATTTTCTAACTTAATCGTAAAGGAAATCCTTCAAATAGCTGTAATTACAAAAAGAAAAGCAAACAGAGTCGCTGTAACAAAAAATAAAAAACAAAATAATCTTTTTAAACTCTGTGATGTTTTTAATGGCTTTTACCTTTCATAATATTATAGAATGAAATCAGTGAAAAGTTGTTCGCCATTTGGAAAAAGCATATAAATAAGTGACATCAGATTTATAATTTACAAAACTCCATTTTCCAAGAATGTCCCATGTAAAGGAAATGTATTTATAAAAAAGAAAATCTTGGTAAAAGAAGCTTACATTTTATTTTTTAAATTTATAATTTTAAAGTAGTAAAATATAAGTATAGGAGTAGAAGCAATAAATCCGGTAAGAAAATAGGACATTCCCTCGCAGCTGTAAATACCTAACAGAGAATTTTAAGGAACTACAGATATGCATAATGTTTTGGTCCTTGCAGACATTGTAGCGAGAGACAAACTTGGAAAACTGGAGTAAAAAGTAACAGCATATTTTACTAGTGAAGCCACTTGGCTTGAGGACTTACGAGGGTCGTTTGAAAAGTTCGTGCAAAAATAAAAACTACTTAATTTTTTGGGGTAAACCTTTTTTATTTTTCAACATAGTCTCCTTTTAGGCTTATACACTTCGTCCAACGCTGCTCTAGTTTGTTGTTCCCTTCCGAATAATAGGATTTGTCCAAGTCTGAAAAATAGTCATTCATTTCTGCAATCACCTCCTCGTTTGAATAAAATCTTTTTCCCGCCAGCCATTTCTTCATATTGGGGAACAAATAGTAGTCCGAGGGAGCCAAGTCTGGAGAATAGGGGGGATGTGAAACGAGTTGGAACCCTATTTCCATTAATTTTGCGACCACAACTGCTGAGGTGTGAGCTGGTGCGTTGTCGTGATGGAAAAGGACTTTTTTGTGGGCCAATCGTGGGCGTTTTTCTTGCAGCTCGGTTTTCAAACGGTCCAATAACGATGAAGAATATGCACCTGTAATAGTTTTACCCTTTTCCAGATAGTCGATGAGGATTATTCCTTGCGAATCCCAAAAGACAGTCGCCATAATCTTTCCGGCCGAAGGAACGGTCTTCGCCTTTTTTGGCGCAGATTCCCCCTTGGTAACCCATTGTTTAGATTGTTCTTTGGTCTCAGGAGTGTAGTGATGTATTCATGTTTCATCCACAGTGATGAAACGACGCTTAAAGTCCTGCGGATTCTTCTGGAACAGTTGCAAACCGTCCTTGCAACACTTCACACGATTTCGTTTTTGGTCAAGCGTAAGCAATCGCGGCACCCATCTTGCGGATAGCTTTGTCATGTCTAAATGTTGATGCAAAATATTATGTACCCGTTCATTCGAGATGCTCACAGCACTAGCAATCTCACGCACCTTCACTCTTCTGTCATCCATCACCATATCATGGATTTTATCAATGATTTCTGGAGTAGTAACCTCAACAGGGCGTCCAGAACGTTCAGCGTCACTTGTGCCCATATGGCCACTCCGAAAATTTTGAAACCACTTATAAACTGTTCTAATCGAAGGTGCAGAGTCACCATAATGTTTATCAAGCTTCTCTTTAGTCTCCTGAGGCGTTTGGCCTTTCATAAAGTAGTGTTTAATCAACACACGAAATTCTTTTTCGTCCATTTTTTGAAAATCCCTCGACTTCCTCGATTCAAACAAATGCCAAACACAAAGAAATAGACCGATCTGGCTGAAACTTGGTGTGTGTTCTTCCAAGAGATGCTACTAACTAAACATAACCTCGATACGCGCCAGGAGTGCTATCTCTCTGACTTTGCACGGACTTTTCAAACGACCCTCGTATGGCTGAAAATGAGAAATTCACTTGTTTCTAGAAACCAAATCCTTCATTCTAGTTGATAAACAATAGTTTTTTTTTTTTGGCATTGGCTTTCGCCATACAGCCAGCATCGTCTAGGTTCTTATCACTAGAATATCACTCACTCTCCATTCTTACTTATAAATACATTCGCTTCACACATTCATCCCTCTACTATATCCAACTATTTACATAAACTACAACTAATGGATGGATCAGTACTCCATATTCCTGCCATCCTTATAGCTTAACCGAAATTAAAATCACGTAACTTTTCTGTAATCTTTTCTTGCATTCATTCTATAACTTTTAAATACATTCATATTTCATTGCTAGCTCTGCTATAGATTTAAGCACTTAGATGCTGCTGGAGAATATCGTATTATGTCTTCGTAGCGAAATGGTGCATCTGTATATGTCGTCAAACATTCGTTTCCTTACTGTATTTTAAAGGTTATACTAATTTTTTTCGAATTTCTAAAATTTGAGACCAATACAGTAGCATAGTTACCAAACACAGAAATTAATTGAATTAATATTTAATGAATTTTAATTGAATTAATTAATTATAATTAAGTTTAAAGCTACTTCCAAACACAATACATTGAGAGTAAGTATTAAAATTACACGTTTTAATGATGTTAAATGTGTAGACTTAAGCACATAGATGTTGGTGGAGAATATTATATCTTCGTAGCGAAATGGTGCATCTAAATACCTGTATATGACGTCCAACATTCGTTTCCTTTTTACTACATAACGTGGACATATCATTATTATATGTTTGAAATCCTCCTCCTCATTGCAATCTACGCAGATAAACAATAGTTGATGTTCTTGTAACACATTGAGCGAATATTTACCAGCACATTTATAAGCCTCGAACTACGATGGAAATTTTTCACAAAAGACTGATTTGAAATTGAGTTCATTGCACTTCAAATTACAGTATATAAAGAAGAGTTCCAATTCTGAAGAGCATGAATATCTGGAAGAACAGGCAGTTACCCCAGCTAGAGTTATGATCATGTACCGAAACTTTTTGACATCCACGGCAAACCTAATTCTGTATTTCAAGTCCTTTTGGTACGCCAAAACAGTTTAGAGTACATCATAGAACATGTAATTTCAAACTTTTAGAGACATATGTTTACAGATACTAGAGTATCTGTTTGTCGTTGTTAGAGGGTTCCATTCTGATTTACTTAACCACTGAGGTTGTTCACGCGCTTCGTTTTTCCCTCTATAAAAAGATTTTTTTATTAATGAGGTTCTTTTTACTGCCTTTGGACCAAAACAGTTCTATTAAACTCTACACCATGAGACCACACTTCCCTACAGTACTCACCAAGGATAAAATCACACATCCATGTTTTCTAGAGAAGTTCTCTAGAGAAGAAGCGAGGAGCAGGAGCCGTTGATCTACACCTGTCAGGAAATCACCAGTGGAAATGTAGTTCGCGAAATCAATCGCTAAGGATTAAAACATTTTCACTAACTTTTTTGCAAACAGCTGTGGACTTAATTAGTAAGTATGGATTTTTACATTAATCATACAAAGAAAATACGTTTTCAACTGGCAATAGTTTTCAATCAGCCTAAATAGCCGATTGGTTCGAGGCTAGGCACGCAAAGCTAATTTGTATTGTGGTACTAGGTTCGATTCCCGGTCTAGCTTTGGATTTTATTTAATGGTTAATAAAAGAAATTTACAGTAAATTATGTTAGTTAGTCGACCCCGTCCACGACACCTAATTTGGTAGTTGGATATTGCTTTACTTTATTTTTTTTACTTACAAAGAAAATAAAGTTAGATTATAAATTTTTGGTTATTGGGAAAAGATGAGACACTTCTGAAGGACATCTACAAACCATGAAGACTAACGTGGCTGGATGGGTAGATTCCAACGACACGAGAAATCTTCTGGGCACACACAAAAGGAAGAAGCTCCAGCCAGTAGAGATATCTGGAAAAGACTCGTTGAGGAGACCAGGATTCATCAAAAGTTTCCTCACCACGGAGATACATAGATGATTAATTTTTGTGTTCATTCAGTTAAAATAAATACACATTTAAAACATAAAAGAACCTTTTTAATTTTGTATGAAATTTTAGGCACCACTGTACTGTCATCAAAAAGAAACCTTCTTACATACTTAGCTGTTTAGTTAACAGCAAGATTACCAACTACTGACAGTTGAGGGAACAATTTTGAATAAATGGACACCAATATGAAATAAAAATAATGTATAAAATAGTAAATTAAAGTGTATTTCAGCAATATTATGTTGTTTCTTAATTTTTACATTTCTAAAGCTCAAGTAAAATCAATATTCTAAAACCAATAACCTACGAGTACTCAATCTTCAACAAGTAGCCTTTATTTTAAATATTATGTGCTAAATTATTGAAAAAATCGCTGGAAAAATTTAATATTACACAGCTGAGGGAATAGATTTCACTCCCTAGACCAGATGCCAACTCACTACGCTCTTGTGGGCAACACCTGGACTCAACGAGTGAACACTTCCCGTACTGGTACAATAAGTAACTATTCTGTGGCCATTGCCAAAAAAAAACATTCTAGCTTGAATAGATAAATTTTAATATTTAAATAGAATGACAAGTTAAATTAAAGCAAGTCAACATTAAAGGCAAGCTTGGTACAGAGAGGTGAAATCATCCATCAAAGTGTTACATCAATAATGCATCACCCGATGACACGATGCGGGTCGCATTACTGTCAATAATCTACCCCCTTCCTATATGCTTTACACCAAATTATAATGCGCATCCATTATCTTCTATTTTGTAAAGTTTGACATTTTATCCCGCAGCAGCAAATTTATTCACACACATCATTACTGTATCGTCAAAATCATTATGCCGCCATACAAATTTAATAGAAGTAATAAATAAAAATAAAGTTGATTGTTTTTTCTGTTAATATTTCAATCAAAGGATCTGAGGCTTTCATTTGTACATCACTTGTCCAGAATGATCATGTTCAAAATATTATTAGGTAGAGACAACTACTAGAGCAAATGGAGATGTGTTGGGCTATGAGATCACTTAGACAGTGCACTCGGTACCGTGAACCCACAAAACTGAAGGTTTCTTTCCTTTAAATAACATCTAACCTCATTGTACACAAAAAAAAAACCTTAAAAGTACTGCAGCTTATATTACATTACTTGTAATAGCCTGATGAACTGCCCCTATTTCCTGACAATAGGCATGACTTCAAAATCTTAACAATATTTAATTAAATTTTAATAGAGTCACAAAGGAAGAAAGATGGTGTTTTATAAATTTTTGCTGCAGATAGATTTCAAAAATTTAGAAGTTATTCAAAACTTTTCCATTAACTTTTAAATAAGAAGTTACCAGTTGAACATGTGCGCTTCAACTGCACGCAAAAAACACAAAACTATGTTAAAATAGATATTAGTACTTACAAAAAAAAAATTAAAAACGGTACTAACAAGTGGAAGAGTCCGCTAAAAAACAAAGGCGAAGCTCAGAACCAATGGAAGTGTATGGCTACAAAGGATGATTTTTAAAAAAAAACACCAATTCTTAAAAATGCGACAGTTTCAAGTAGCGAAAGGTTAACGGCGGAACAATTATATTTGATTTTTTAGGGAATCCGAGACATTGGTCTTCTATAAGGTAATAAGGCTTAACAAAAATTATTAAAAATTAGCGGCTTCTATTTGGCCAATTATTGATATCAGCCATCGAAAACTGTTTTCTCCTTTTACGAAGGTCGTTTGAAAAGTTCGTGCAAAAATAAAAACTACTTAATTTTTTGGAGTAAACCTTTTTTATTTTTCAACATAGTCTCCTTTTAGGCTTATACACTTCGTCCAACGCTGCTCTAGTTTGTTGATCCCTTCCGAATAATAGGATTTGTCCAAGTCTGAAAAATAGCCATTCGTTTCTGCAATCACCTCCTCGTTTGAATAAAATCTTTTTCCCGCCAGCCATTTCTTCATATTGGGGAACAAATAGTAGTCCGAGGGAGCCAAGTCTGGAGAATAGGGGGGATGTGAAACGAGTTGGAACCCTATTTCCATTAATTTTGCGACCACAACTGCTGAGGTGTGAGCTGGTGCGTTGTCGTGATGGAAAAGGACTTTTTTGTGGGCCAATCGTGGGCGTTTTTCTTGCAGCTCGGTTTTCAAACGGTCCAATAACGATGAAGAATATGCACCTGTAATAGTTTTACCCTTTTCCAGATAGTCGATGAGGATTATTCCTTGCGAATCCCAAAAGACAGTCGCCATAATCTTTCCGGCCGAAGGAACGGTCTTCGCCTTTTTTGGCGCAGATTCCCCCTTGGTAACCCATTGTTTAGATTGTTCTTTGGTCTCAGGAGTGTAGTGATGTATCCATGTTTCATCCACAGTGACGAAACGACGCTTAAAGTCCTGCGGATTCTTCTGGAACAGCTGCAAACCGTCCTTGCAACACTTCACACGATTTCGTTTTTGGTCAAGCGTGAGCAATCGCGGCACCCATCTTGCGGATAACTTTGTCATGTCCAAATGTTGATGCAAAATATTATGTACCCGTTCATTCGAGATGCCCACAGCACTAGCAATCTCACGCACCTTCACTCTTCTGTCATCCATCATCATATCATGGATTTTATCAATGATTTTTGGAGTAGTAAACTCAACAGGGCGTCCAGAACGTTCAGCGTCACTTGTGCCCATATGGCCACTCCGAAAATTTTGAAACCACTTATAAACTGTTCTAATCGAAGGTGCAGAGTCACCATAATGTTTATGAAGCTTCTCTTTAGTCTCCTGAGGCGTTTTGCCTTTCATAAAGTAGTGTTTAATCAACACACGAAATTCTTTTTCGTCCATTTTTTGAAAATCACTCGATTTCCTCGATTCAAACGAATGCCAAACAAAGAAATAGATCGATCTGGCTGAAACTTGGTGTGTGTTCTTCCAAGAGATGCTACTAACTAAACATAACCTCGATACGCGCCAGTGGTGCTATCTCTCTGACTTTGCACGGACTTTTCTAACGACCCTCGTATAACCCTGTTTGACATGACCATCGCCTGGTCCCGTGGACAACTAACTACCACACCAAGAGCTAATATAAATTGGATAAAAGTTCACCCAGATCGTAGCTTAAGTTTAGTCAACAACCAGTCTGGAAACAAGTCGACAAAGAAGGCATACATTTTTGGGTAAGTTTTCAACATCTTCAAAAAGCAACTGATGAAATTAATAAGCAAAGCTAGTGCCCGAAAGTGCTTTTTCCAGGAGTTTAATCTATGAACTTCGCTGAAGGTAATGATGTGACCTATCCTAGCCGCTCTTTACCCAGCTATCAACTACATAGATTTCTCTCCTCATTAAGCATGTTGTCAATTCATTGGTCCTATTTTCTATCTGCTGTCGTTTTTTGGGGAATTTACATGAGAGAAGACTGAAACCTAAAAGAAACTTTACTGAAAAGAAGTCTGCTCATCAACAACGCGGTAATCGGCTTGGAAAGCAGTCGCATAAATATGTAAATGTTATTTTTAAAAAATAAAAATAAAGCGATTAACATTCGTGGTGTAATTTTTTAACTGTTTTGATCAAATAACCTAAGATAAATAAATATATATATTTGGAAATGTAAATGAAAATATATTTAAAAAAATTATATTTTTTTGTTTATTATTTATTTAAGGCGCGTCAACATCTAAGATGTTTTTTTCAGTAAACTTCCGTCCTCTGGACAATGTTCTTTCGTTACAGAGAACAGGGCAGAGGCTTGTAACAACTTTTTAGAAAGAGAAAATTTAAGGGCCAGAAGCCCGGGGATCTCCGCGTTGCAATCCAGTATTTGCTATACACAAAGCTAATTCTTATCTTAACATTAAGTTGTCAGAAACTATGAAGATGAGAATGAACAAAGAGTAACTAATACTAAAGAAGAGAAAATAGAGTCTGATTGTGAAAGTAGGATGGCTTAATTTCAATGGGGGTTCTGCAGAGCGAAGTGTTTAAGGCTTCAAAGCCGTAAGATATTGTTGGGTAATTAGTATTGAATTTGGGCAAAAAGTAGGGGGTTTATGTTGAGGTGCAAGCAGCGATGCGGTGTGCTAGTTTGAGAGAGGTATAAGATTGATTGCAGTAAAGCCAGCCTATCTATCTCCATTACACTGTCATTGATGGAGCCCACTCTCTCTCTCTACGCACAGAGCATTGGGTTTATCAAGTATCTAAACGTACTTATCACCATTTTCTATAAGATGGAAGCCACTTAAACCATTTGCATTTTTGAAATCAATCATTTCAACCCCATTTAGGTTTAACTGCTGTGAATTAAGCCACTGAATGAAAATTAACCATCTAGTCAATGAATTATTTCAAACCCTTGACATGAAAAACCAAACACATCTGATACGTCTTGCAAAACTGGATAAAACAAGTAACCTTTCTAAAATATTATTTTATCAGCGAGACATAGAATATTGCTAACAATTAGAAGTTATAGCTAAAAAACTAAATAGGTAAATGAAATATAATGCAATGACTTCTAATATGATCTTGTGAGAATAATTTGTTATATAATAGGTAAAATTTGGGTACAAAGTTTAAAAAAAAAAAGACAAACAAAGGGAACCACCTGATAACAACCACTTTTTCCGACTCAAAGAACCTCTTAAAGTGGATTTTTTAAAAAAATGAAAACTCAATCTTCAAAATTTGGACAGACCGAAATCATGTTTGTACCGGGTGAAATAAAGAACGAACGTCCAACAAATTTGGTCAAACATTTTATAAGTTTCCAAACTAGTGCAATATAAGTTTTCATTAATCGTCTGCCATTAAAACTAAGAATAATCTTTAAACTCTAACTTTGTCAGGACTAAGCTTTTTCTAAAAAAATAAAAAATATATAAGAGAAAATATCCACTTATTTATTTTCCGCGAGGATACTTCCGAGGAACTTGCGAGGCAAAATAAATGAGAAGGAGAGATGTTTCCCCTTATGCTTTCAATGACATCGCTATATCACAGAAAGCTCGGTAAGCTATAAAGCTCTATCACAAGCTGTAAACCTCTAAAAGCACCAAAAAAAAACCTGTAGTTACGAACTCAAGCTTTTTGTAACCCCGTCAACCTATTTTCCCCTTTAGTCAGTTGCTTTTTATAAAACTCCACCAAAGAATAGGTGTTTTTATTATTATTATTTTTAATATAGGATTATAAGCTTGGCAAAATCCTAACAACTCTCAGCACGGAGAACATTCTACAATTCTACATTCAATTCTAAAAAAAAGCTAGATGAACCTTTTTCTTTTAAAATATTTTGTAATGTTAATGATCTTTAGACATGGCTGATTTTAACAAAGTAGGTTATGAACATGTGTGAAAAGTGTGCAACCAAAAAAAAAGATAAAATCACAAATATTATCGTAGATCACAAAGAAGTGAGAAATTTACCTTCCTGGAAGAACGAACGTAATCATAAATATGTTGAAAAACCCTGATAAACAGGAAATTAATTTCAATATTAGGATACCCCGATATAAAACTTTTACAAAAAAAAAAACAATCTTTCAACAAACTGCGCAAGCAAAGAAGATATTAAAGAGACCATAAATTACAAAATGAAAAGTGTAAAACTTTGTAGAATGGAAATATTATCATGGGTGGTAGAAAACAAAAAAATGGTTATACCACCCTGGAGCATGCCCGCACCAAACATTTATTTAAATAAAAGATTGACGTTTACGATCTTCAAACGAAGTGGAAAGCCTACCAGATTGCGTTAGATCTAGATAAGATTATATAAAACAATCTCATTCGTTATTATAAGCATTCTCCCCCACTTTACAATCCTTACTTTCACACCTGTCGGTAAATATACTTAAAATATAATGCTCGAGGTGGGGGTTACTCCTATATAAACATAAAAATATGGATGCCTTTGTTTAAATATAAAGTAGGGGGTAACTTTATGAGGTGTTAAGTTTCTCACCCTAGATAAGGCCCCTCTTTTACAACTTTCTACTGAAAAAATGTTTTCTAGATATTTCCCTAACTTAAGAAAAAATATATAGATATATTTGCTTTAAAGAGTAAAAGAACTTGTAAAAACTAGCGACTAAAATAGAAAATATCTATTTCAAAAGAGAATAATGGTTCCAAAACTATGCACAAGGTGATTGTCATGTTGTTAAGAATGTCATTAATTCCAGCTTGCGTCATTAATAAATTTTCAGTCGTTCATACCAAACAAGCCTTTCGCCAGAAAGGCTGCAATTATTCTGTTAATTTGATTTGAAAATAGAAATCACACTAGGCTTAAATTTAGCAATAGATCTGGCAACAAGCGCACAACTGCAACTACGGTATTCGTGATGGAATTGCCACACTTAGGGAAAGTGTCCAAATTTCGTCCCTGCGCCCTAATTTCGTTCCCCTATTTAAAACAATCGCCAAGTATTGCACACAAATGGCAATTTTAAGAAAGCTACATTGAGGCAGCAGTAATCGTTTGGAAACGTCAACTCGGGGTACGGTTCATGTCCAGCCGAGTTTTGAAGTGTTATATTTTTAGTCATAATAAGTTGTTTTATTTGGTAGTGTTTCAAAACGTATTCCAGTCTCTTAAAGGTTCGTTAAAATATTGATGTTGTTTAGGGCGAGTCCTCATATTGTCTTTATTTTGAAATTCTTCAACGAAACGCCAGTTCATTAATTAATTCCGGTCCCTTAATTAGTATAAATTTCGTCTCGGGGACGAAATTTAGAACATTATTTTTATTTCATATTTGAAAACCCCATCTGGGCGTATGGAATAGAGCTGTGGGGTTCAACCAAACGCTCCAATCTTCAAAGGATTCAATCTCTACAATCTAAAATTCTTCGAACTATTGTAAACGCTCCTTTTTATGTCTCCAACTTGACTATACACACTGACCTTAACATTCCTTTTGTCACACAAGTCGCTAAAACAAGATACCGAAAACTCCACTTCAACCTGCAATCTCATATAAATCCTCTAGCTAAAAATCTTTCTTCTAGAACTCTTCCTGACAACCCGACAAGACGCCTTAAGAGGCAGTGGCCTCGTGATCTCCTCTCAAGTGAAGAGAGCGACTAATAGCCTGTTTTGGAGTGTTACCACTGGGTAACTTCTCCACTCGTATTCTTCTGTTATTTGTTGTTACCCTGTAGTTATCACTGTTACTTATAGCGCTAACGCGCTGATTGTAGCTAAAATAAACGCAAAAAAAAAAAATATTTGAAAAAGTAATAGAAAACAGTTGATTGTTTGCTTTCGATTTAGATGGCAAAACGTAAGCAATGGTATCCTAAGGCAATGGTAGAAGCAGTGAAGGCGGTGAGAAAAAAAGAAATGGGATATAAAACGGCAGCAAAGACATTCCAATTTCCAAGAGCAACGCTGAAAGATTATGTCAAATCCTCATTAGAACCAGAGGATATGGTTAATAGAATATTGGCCGACCAACAGTTCTGCCCAAAGTCATCGAACAAATGCATGCAGAATACTGCCTGACAATAAAAAAAAATTCTATGGATTAACTTCTACGGGAGACTTGCCTCGTATGGCGTTTCACTTAGCTAAGAAGAACAATTTGCCTCACCTTTTTTCTGCAACAAATCAAAAAGCGGGTCGACAATGAGTACGGCTATTTCTCGAACAAAAGACATCCCAGTTTTTTCACAAACAAGACAAATTTGTTTGTGAAATTTGTTCAGAGTTTTGACTTTTCATCTTATTTGAGATTTGTGTATCAATATACGAGTAGTATAGTGTTATTAAAAAACACAATATTCTTAATTACCCAATATATTTTTTTTTTACTTGTGGTCGAGTGGACGAAATTAAGAACACTTTGTTTAAACAGCTAAAAGTGTTCTGTTTTTTAATTATATTTTTTGCGTTTTTTACATGAATTCTTTTAACAATATTATTGCAAAAATCAATAACTGAATCTCCAAGGTAACAAAAGAAATTTTGTCGAAGTTATCATTAGTTTTTATTTGACAATAAAATTCAATTTACTTAAGGGGGACGAAATTTGGGCACTTCACCCTATAACAACATTTAATTCGACATGTGGACAAATATTCTCGAATTCATGCCGTATAAACAATTTCATGAAAAAGTTCGATGAGAAGTTACTAAAGTTACTGATCTTACGACTGCAGATTCTTGGGAATTAAATGTTTTTGTGCTTGTTTTAAAGGTGTAACTGCATGTTGTTATATGTGGAAAGATTGCCTTTTAATGGAAATTGGTCTCCAAAACATTATAGTATAAACCTGCAGTCGAAGTTGAGTTGCTAGATAATACTCAATTCGGACAATAATGAACGATTCTGATAGTTTCCTTCAATAAAATTCAAATCTTACTAATTACTGAGAAGTATTACAGAGAACAACTCACATAATGTGCGACATTGCGTTGTTTGAACGATAACTATTTTCGATCGAAGGAAAGAATATTTTGAGCCAATGCAAGAATGTGGCGGTATAGTCGATTTTAAAAAGTTATCCAAAATTGTCACAAGTAATTTGTCTTTCTTTGAAATTTGAAGAAAATCAGTCAAACCAAATCCATTTTACAGTATAGCACTTTCATTAATCTTTGTTTGTGTGCGTGTGTTTTTTCTGAAAAGATTCCTACAGTCACTTTCTTTGAACTACCGCAATCACGTTTCTTTCTCAAGAGACACTGAAATTTTTCAAGGAAACTTCATTCAGCGAGGTTCTTCGGCAGGGGTTAAGATAAGCTAGCCTCCAATATGTCACTGCCATTACAAGTGCAAGTATAATACTCGAAGGAAAAGTATAGAAAATTAACATGATTAGTTGGAAAGAAGTGGGTAACGAGAGCATCAAGTATTGAAATGGGTAACTCTAGCGATATTTCTTTTAAACTAGATGTATAATAAAACACCGCATACTCTTAAAAATTATGGTGAAAAATAGAAAGAGGATTAGCTCAGTGTTTAGGTTATACTGGATTCAAACCCAGCTTTCTCTTCCTAGGAGCTACTTACAGCTCACCGTTAAGTGATGGACAGTGTTACCTACAACGAGATGATACTGCAATGAGGCTGGCAGTGCGCTGAAAAAAAGCTTCCACTCAGATCTTGACGCGCCTTAAATAATAAGAAATGTAAATAAAACATTTCAACCAAGACAAGAAATATATTTACCCACTGACAGAGGCTGAGACTGCCGATCTAACCAGCCAAAAGTAACGAAAAATTAACAGTCTGGCCGACTAGATAATTGTTTAATAATTCTTTCATGTGTGCAAGAGGTATAACTTCCCCTACATTGTTTCTAGCTGTGAAAAAGTAGTTGATTGGGGTTAGAATAGCCGCTTTTTGATTAGTAATAGTTACTAACTATAGTTAGTGTTGGCTAGAAAACGGGAAACAGCTAAGATTAATGTAGTACGTCCGTCTAGTTAACAACAATTAAAGCATCAAACAAAATACTAGAGTATCTACAAGATTTATATCTCAGACACATTTAGAAAATATACGTTTTCATTCTTTTCGCCCCTTATTTCATTACCATCTCTCCTATACTCCAGATGGAGCAGATAACTTGGTATATAATACTCTTTCTTCTTTTTTCAGTTCCGGCAGTCTCCCAGTCCTTCTGCTTTCTACATCCCGGCATATTTACCTGTAGGGTATAAATGCGTTGCAGGCAACCAATAACAACAGTTAAAGCCGAATAATTCTTAAATTGTAACGCTCTAATGGATTCACAAAACTATATCTGAAATCAGGAAGTCCGCCCCTAGGGGTTCTCTTAATGTAATGGTAAAGCCTAGTTTAAATTATCTATATTTATTATAAACGCCAATTTCTTATTTAAAAAAAGAAAAAAGAATTCTGATCTGAACACACCCAACTTTGTCTGACTACTATTCTTAAGATTCTAACTTTGTAAGTTTTCTTCAGTTTCCCAACAATTGAATCGCATTAATTACAGAATTATCAAACATTATAAAGTAGTAAAACCGTTCACTGAACTGTAACCTTAAAGAAGATGTAAGCATCCCAAAGGAATTACCCTAAAACGAATTTTTCTACAACTATAATAAATAAATGTATTTACTACAGAAAATAGTAGAAGCCACTTTCCAAGAAAACTCAAAAACGAAATGAAAAATAATCTGTAATGACTGCAAACCATCTCTGATCTAATTTGAACAGAAGCTGTTACGAAAGGCCAATTCTGGGAAGGAATTTTATTAGCTGAGTGGTTAGCTGTACACTGTATTGCAACGCGGAGAACACGGGTTCGAATCCAGCTGCTAGCCCTTAGATTTTTTTTTTCCTTTCAACATTTCATTGACCGATGATGCAACGAGAGAACAATATTCGGAGGTCAGCAGTGCTTTGGGAAAAAAGCTAAGGACGCCAATGACCTCAGATGTTGACACGTCTTAAATACAAATTTAAAAAAAATTAAAACAGCAAAAAAAGAGAAACCAATTCTTTGTTGCAAGGTGAAGATTAACTGAAGACTGCAAAATGAATATTTAAGAACAATGTTCTTTCACGAAGACTATTTTTAGAATAATGTTTTTCTTATAGCTCACTCAATTATTGGGAAAAGGAGAGGGAGTAAGCTTAAGTAAGCTGAAACCAGCCATGTTGGCTTGCTTGGTTTGTTTCAAGCTAATAAGTTTCTGCTTACTGCCACAAACAGTATTCTCAAATGCAGAGTCCTGGATAACGTCAGCATTATTTAAGCCTTATTTTCTTTAATATAATTCATTTTAATATACAATAAATAATTACTTACTCAAGCTTCAAAGTGAAAAACCAAAATTCTTACCTGTGAAAAACCAAAATTCTTAATTAAAATTGTAATAATAATCATAATTAAAAAATAAACTAATTTTTTAATATCAATTTTACATAATTAACACATAGGCATCCTGTATTATATTACTAAATTTCCGCGTGTTATAATATATATTATATTTTATATATGTAGAAATGTAAATATGAAAGAAACCATATTGTCAAGCTGCGAACAGGCTGCACTGGAAGGACGTGACAATATGGCTCCCTAACACTCCACAGCCACAATACATGAAGGGGTAAATAACAGACTATCCTCCACAACCTAGTTCCCTCTCACTTTCATTTAATATGTATACGTATACATATTAAATGAAAGTGAGATATATGTAAGTAAAATATATATACGTATATATTTTAAAGAAAAGAGAAGTATATACACCCTTGCTGTTATAAACTTTCTAACCTTTTACCACGAAAAGTAAATGTAAATAGAGTGTGGTATGTATATATATATATATGTTGTATATATTTGTAAATAAAGAAAGGAAATAAGAAGAGTTTTTCATAATGTTTACAAAGTGGTGTATCATGTAGCAGCAAGAAGGCGAGCAAAGTGTTAGGACGACCTCACACATTGGAATACCCAAGGAGTTCGTGCCTGTGGCGGGCTGTTGCTCGCTTCACACCTTCGCTCGTCTACTTTTATTACGATTATTACTTTGTAGGATACCCGACAGTACATAGTCCAACATCCGGCCATATACCTGTTACACAATAAATATACCAATTCGAAATTCTGGAGCCGCCAAACACTCACAAACATCTTTTGCACTTTCATTGCACACATTTCCTTTACATTAGGATTTTTATTATTTTAATAAACGTTTAGCATTACTTTAAATAACTAAAGAATTCCATCAGCACGTTTTAAGTTCAGCCCTTATTTAGTTAGTGGCTGGAAATAATGTCAAAGAAAACACGTCACAATTTTGGCTCAGGTAACAGTAGCAAAAAAAAAAAAAATAATTAAAATATTGGCTAATTAATGATGTCAGGTATTAGATACAAAATGCAGCCTTTCTCACTTTAAAAGCGATAAAGAAATCAAATTTTCCGAATATTGTGTACAAATAAAATTATCAATCAATGTCTAATTTTAAGGGAATTCAAAATTGGCAAATTTTACCCGGAATCCCCGGAATTTAAAGATTTTCAAACGGGCAGAATTTTCTATTCGCAAGAAGTCTCCTGATGAGGAAACGCCCATCATTTCAATTGAAACCTTTTTTTTTCATGCTTCGAGTAAGTGATCCTGGTTTAAAGAAGGTATCCCACTAACGTCGATTAGGAAGTGGATCTTCTTTAGTGACGCGAAGATCGTAACTTCCAACCAATTTTCGCTTTTCAGTTGCTATTGGGCAGATAAATACACCACCTTAAGTTTAGATTATCCAAGCGAACAGTTCGATTCGTCAAAACACCTACTTTGTATTTTCGTGCTCCTTAAACATTATTTAATAGAAAATCTTAGGCCACATTAAACTGTATTAAAGTTTACATTTTTCTACTCTGTCAAAACAAGCTTCCAAAAATTGAAATTTGATCTACTAAACAATAAAAATTTTCAAAAGCCATTAATTTATGATTTTATTATAGAAGATAAGGATTGTCTTACAGCTAAACCCTGCGCAAAAACCATAAAATTTATCTGAATAACCAACCATTTGAAGAGAAACATCACTTAGAGTGATGTGAAAAACATTTTAAAAGAAATTCGAGAAACTTGATAATTATTTGAAAATTTTATTAATGTTTATATTCTACTTACACAAGGAAATAGTTCGTTTTTAGTGATAAATTAAAGGAGTTTCACTCCTTAATGTCTTACTGAAATTCTCAAGTTAACTAATTGGAACATTTGAACAACTCTCAAAATGTCTGAAACGAATTTGAAAGAAAAACTTGTTGAAACATTAGCTTTTGATATAATTACAAAGTTTAGAGCAAATTTAGGAGGCATTTTCGAAAAAAAAAGCATTCAACAAAGTGGAACTTCCGATTGTTTTGCAATTTTATTCGATCTCGAGGTTTTGCCAACACATTTAAATGCCTTTTATAATAAATAACAGGTAGAACCGTTTATTATAATGAAGTAGTATTTTAGAAGTAACAATATTCACCTCTCTCTCCCAATAGTCCCTTTAAACGAATAGTTTTGGACAGTGAGTTGGACAGACAAACATTTTCAGAAGTTGGCCAAAAACTAAAAGGAAAATTTTGACGCGCCAAATAATTTTTTTTATTTAAAAAAAAAAATACATTAAGCGAGTAAGACATTTTTATATCAAAACTGAACTACTGCAATGTATGAAGCTGCGAATGTTCTGACAATACGAGGGTCGTTTGAAAAGTCCGTGCAAAAAAAAAAAACTACTTAATTTTTTGGGGTAAACCTTTTTTATTTTTCAACATAGTCTCCTTTTAGGCTAAAAATAGCCATTCGTTTCTGCAAATCACCTCCTCGTTTGAATAAAATCTTTTTCCCGCCAGCCATTTCTTCATATTGGGGAACAAATAGTAGTCAGAGGGAGCCAAGTCTGAAGAATAGGGGGGATGTGAAACGAGTTGGAACCCTATTTCCATTAATTTTGCGACCACAACTGCTGAGGTGTGAGCTGGTGCGTTGTCGTGATGGAAAAGGACTTTTTTGTGGGCCAATCGTGGGCGTTTTTCTTGCAGTTCGGTTTTCAAACGGTCCAATAACGATGAATAATAGTTTTACCCTTTTCTAGATAGTCGATGAGGATTATTCCTTGTGAATCCCAAAAGACAGTCGCCATAATCTTTCCGGCCGAAGGAACGGTCTTCGCCTTTTTTGGCGCAGATTCCCCCTTGGTAACCCATTGTTTAGATTGTTCTTTGGTCTCAGGAGTGTAGTGATGTATCCATGTTTCATCCACAATGACGAAACGACGCTTAAAGTCCTGCGGATTCTTCTGGAACAGCTGCAAACCGTCCTTGCAACACTTCACACGATTTCGTTTTTGGTCAAGTGTGAGCAATCGCGGCACCTATCTTGCGGATAGCTTTGTCATGTCCAAATGTTGATGCAAAATATTATGTACCCGTTCATTCGAGATGCCCACAGCACTAGCAATCATCCATCATGATTTCTGGAGTAGTAACCTCAACAGGGCGTCCAGAACGTTCAGCGTCAATTGTGCCCATATGGCCACTCCGAAAATTTTGAAACCACTTATAAACTGTTCTAATCGAAGGTGCAGAGTCACCATAATGTTTATCAAGCTTCTCTTTAGTCTCCTGAGGCGTTTGGCCTTTCATAAAGTAGTGTTTAATCAACACACGAAATTCTTTTTCGTCCATTTTTTGAAAATCACTCGACTTCCTCGATTCAAACAAATGCCAAACACAAAGAAATAGACCGATCTGGCTGAAACTTGGTGTGTGATCTTCCAAGAGATGCTACTAACTAAACATAACCTCGATACGCGCCAGTAGTGCTATCTCTCTGACTTTGCACGGACTTTTCAAACGACCCTCGTAGTTCGTCATAATTTGGTCCAAATTTGGACGTAGTTATTCTTAACAGTGAACTGAGGTGTTCATTCCTCTATCTATTTCTGTCACAGCTTTTTCTAAGTTTCATTATTGTAAAAAGCTGTTCACAAATATAAGAAGAGTAATTTTATTATAAAACCTTAACAAAAACTTACAGTTTAAAATGTTAAGTATAAGGGTTGATTAAACGTCAAAAGGTACACAAATCAGCTAGTACCCAACATTTCATTAATACTTCATTGATATAATTTAAGTAATTTTACTGCATTAACTTTTCCTTCACATTTTTTTAGAATTTATTAGATGTCACAGACCCTTATGCTGGCCAGTTCATTCATAATATTATTTTGTTACAATTATGATAAAATGTATATTATATCTTTATATTTTTTATAACGTTTTCTTTTTAGCCTGTGATTAATAGTTTGATTATTATAGATAAATAGATATTACAGTCAATCTAAGTTAAATGGTGTGCTACTTGAGTAAATATTTTGTAGATGAAAATGGCCAGCATAAGGGTCTGTGACATCTAATAAATTCTAAAAAAATGTGAAGGAAAAGTTAATGCAGTAAAATTACTTAAATTATATCAATGAAGTATTAATGAAATGTTGGGTACTAGCTGATTTGTGTACCTTTTGACGTTTAATCAACCCTTATACTTAACATTTTAAACTGTAAGTTTTTGTTAAGGAGATTTTTGTACCTTTTGGATAGATTTTCCTTTTTGTCTATTATTATACAAAGTTACTTTTGCTTTACAGATTTTTTTAAAATTTGGAATAAGCTACTCTATCATTATAACCTGAAAAAGTGTTAAGTCGGAGTTACTACCACTGGAGAGATCTTTTTAATAGTGATTATAGTTGCGGTCCCCAAACCATCCTCAATAACAATTTTTTTGAGAAAGCGTTTTGAATAAAATAGGAAGGTATTTGTACGTAAATAGCAAAATTAAACTGTGATTTCAGTACTTCCTTTTAAGAAGAGCAAGAAAAATAAACTGCGATTACAGTACTTCTCCCTAAAAGGCAAAGATTTTGAATCGAACGACAATTCATTGATGTAAATCGGTTCACCCATTGATAATTTTAACGATTGCAGTACTTCCTCCTAGTAGGTGTAAGAGCATGATGGCACCTCACAGCCAAGTAGAGGAGCTTTAATCACTTCTTCGTGCTAAATTTTATCAAAATCGGACTAAGCTTTGTAGAAATATTGGTAATAATAGTTTTAGAAAGGGCCTTATTTGGGTGGGGCAAACTCCCCTCCTTATGAGGCACGGCGTCGAGACTTTTAAAGTGCAAATCTGTACAAAATTTCGATTCGAATGACACTTCATTCATGAAAATCGGTTCATGTGTCGATAATTTGAAACGATTGCTATACTTCCCCTTAACAAGTGTAAGAGCACATCGTCGCTTTATTGTTACGTAGGGGAGCCCTAACTCTATCATCCTACAAAATTCTATCAAAATCGGGCCAAGATTTACAGAGTTATTAGTAATAATAATTTTGGAGGGGGCCTTACATAAAGGGGGCTAACTCCTCTCCTATTCGATGTACAGCGCCGAGACCCCCAAAAGGCACATCTACATAAAATTCCAAATCGAATGACACCTCATTCATGAAAATCGGTTCACGCGTTTAGGCGCTACGTTGTTTACAAAAAAGGTAACAAGAAGAAGAAGAAGAACAACAACAACAACAACAAGAACAAGAACAAGAACATTTTTTGAAAAAGCCGTTTTGCTCATTTTCGGCAACTTTTTTCTCGAAACCTATTAGATCTGGGTGGTTGCAAAAAAATTACAGTTATAAAGGAGGATTTGGAGTAAGATTTAAAGAAAATTTGGGAATTTTATCTTTTATAGAAAAATAGAAAAAAATTGTCAAAGTTGGGTGTTTTTCAACGTTACGCTTTTTCGTGCAGTTTTTGATGGTCAACCCTTATACAACTGTCCTACCGGACAGTTTTAATATGTGACGGGCCGGATTGAACTTTTCAATGGGCCGGAGTTGGCCCGCTGGCCGTAGTTTGCCCATCACTGGTTTTGAAAAACCATGTCTCAAACAAAAATTTGTAGATCAAATTTAGAAACTAGGATACGAAGTTTGAAATTAAATCGTAAGGACTTCTTTTAAGGAAGTGCACTCAGTAAAATTCATTTACATTCCTCTTGTAAAATTTTTATCAAACTCGAAACACTTTCAAATACTCCATTATAATATATGTATATGTACACAATACCTTACATTATAATGGAATAGTCACTTTAGGGAAGCCTCACGTCTCTTCCAGGGATGCCTTTATTTAGAATTTCATGATTCAAACATGATTCAAATAAAAGTTGTAAAATGTGTAAACAGTTTAAAATCATAAGAAAATTTGACACGATTGCACTACTTCACCTAGTGAGAGAAAGTAAGAATCGTGTCCTTGAACAGAATAGTGCTACAGGCTCTACAACTGTCAGACCCAAAAAAAACAATTAAATAGGACAAATTTACTACAAACCATTAAAAAGAGGCTCTAAAAAAAATTCTAATTCCAAAATCGTTTTACTAAGACATGATAGGGGAAAAAAATATAGCAATAAATATTTTTTTAATGTTATAAAACATTTTATGACTGGTATCTGTCGGTAATGGTTGACAATTACAGCGGTTATAATTTAATAAGAGACCGAGATTTCTGGGTACAATAAAGAGTAGATTGACCGTTGTAAAATAATAACAAAAAGGGGCTATAAAACTGTAAAACTAGCGAAGGAGAAAAAAACTTATTTGAACGAGAGAAACTTATTGCTGGCGTGTTTTATTCCAACAGCTGCTAAGAGAGCTAATCTGTTAGAACAAAGAACTAGCGTCTATTCTCACCTACTGAATGACTAATTATTGTTAGTTAATGCTGGACATATAAGCTTATGTTCCATCAAGCAATTTGTGTACAACTGACAAATACTTTGTAATTAATTAATCCATGTACTTAGTTTTAAATCGACATAACTAAAAGTTAATAGAAATTAAATCATGTAAAATTATCATAAAGGAGGGTTTGCCCTACATTATAAAGAAAATTTGGGAATTTTATCTTTTATAGAAAAAGAGAAAAAAATTGCCAAAGTTGGGTGTTTTTCAACGTTACGCTTTTTCGTGCATTTTTTGACGATCAACCCTTATACAACTGTCCTACCGGACTGTTTTAATGAAAATATTCTTTCCAGCATTTTGGAAATGAAAATCGTTCATTAATTTATAAAATATTTTAAAAATGCACCCTACACTTTCATCAGTAAGTGAGTGATAAACAAGAGTGACGTGTGAACCGGCTGCAGAACTCTGTTGAAAATGTCTCTCAAGCATGAGGGTCGTAGGTAGGGATGTCAAGCAGGAAATGGGAGTAATGGGCTTGATCGATGAATGAATAGTGTCCCGAATGTTGAGAAGGAACCTAGGAATCTAGGATGCCCCATGGAAGATGGCTAGTGATGGTGATTACTCTGTGTTACAGAAGAAGAGGAAGGCCCATTGAGAAGGTGGGATAAAGAGGTGATTACCAGAGACCTGAGGCTCGAAAACTGGCAGGATTGGAAGCATCGGCAATCAAATTAAGTAACAAAGGAAGGAATACTGAAGAAATAAATCAAATTACCTTCTAACATCGGGGAAATTAAACAGTAATCGAACTAATAGTAAGCAAGTACTTGCGTCCTGCAGCTGACCTAGGCACTTGTAAGGCTTACTAATTAAAATCCTAATTCACTCTTGAGACGAAATGAAATTGGAAAATAACATCGGTGGAAATAATAAGAGAAAAACACGTGTATATAGCAGTATATAAGGCTACCATTGCCCGCATGTTGAGTACGCTGAACAGAGGCTGGTAACTACCGGCTACAGGTCACTGGCTTGTTATCGCCATGTGTTTAGCGAAGATTACTTATTTATTTTTACACCATCCTTGTTTCTGTTACATACACAATGTGGTAGAGGCTTTTTACAAATTATCCCATCTGCCATTTACTCAATTTTAAATGAGTTATATTGTAACAAGGAGTTACAATAATCACTGGCAATTTAATTCATAGACCAATAGTAACGAAGTCAAGTAATTGTTAGCTATGGACACTCTTTTCCCTTCAGCGAACTCTGTAGCCTTCTCTCCATCTATTTTATAATCATGTAGAAAACAATATCTTTATCTAGTGAAAAAAGTAATTGATTTACATATAACGATTCCTCTTGAGTAACCCTTTTCAAAGAAAGTACCTTCAAGTAAGCAACGATGGTGTTAGGAATTAAAATTGGCTGGACTTATTTCGCATTCACTGTTCGAAACTCAAAATCTTTTACAGCAAGTAGCGCTAATTGTCTAGTTTTAACGCGTAATTGCGAAGAAACCTATTCATAAACTAATTTGGCTACAAGGCTCTTTTATCAGCAAAATTTTTATCCCAGCTAAAACATCATTTGGGTAATTCGAGTTGGTGCCAAAGTAAATCCAACCTATCGTGAATCCAATAAAACTAATTCAAATAATAGTATTTATAATAACAATAGCTGCAATTATCAAAGATAGTGCTTAGAATTAAATTTAAATACAGTTAGGTTACGAAGAGGATTGGGGGCTATCCAGTGCCGAGAGTGGAGGTAAAAACCAAAATAGAAGATTGGAAATTACTTTAAGGCAACTTTATTCAATGTTTGTGGAGCGCAACATTTATAGAAATATCATTTTTAAGCACATGAAAGGAACAAAATGTGAAAAAATTAAGCAGGAGTCTCATTAGCAAGAGGCAATGGAAGACAAGGAAAATAGTTGTTTGCTTTTTATTAAATTTTATAATATCGGGATGTTGGATTGGAGAGGGCATCCAGGGTGTTTCTCCATCATCTGACTGAATCCAATAATTGCACTGAAGTCTTGGCAATAGTAAAGGCCATATTCTCTTCAATTTCCTTGGAGAATTACTGTGGAAGAAGAATTGGAGCGAGCTGCTATAGAGATATGAAATTTGAGAAAACGAGTAATCGCAAGACCATGGACCAAAGGAACTTTGAGGTCGTTATAGCTAGTGAAGTTGGGTAAAACAAGGAGATTAAGAATTTTCCGAAGTATAAATAATAAGTATATCTTAAGAAAGTACACCTAACCAAAGAAAGTTTACCAAGAGTTTTAATAAAATCAAACTTAGAAAAATATTATTTACAACTCGAATGATCTAGCCAACCCGAAAAGATGTTTTTCCAACCGTACAAACCATAAAATCCACTTTGAGAAAGCCTATGAGCCAAGACCTGCTTCTAGATTTATAACAACAAAGAAGTCAAAGAAAATTCCAAAATTTGTACAGAATCTATGTGGAGAAAATTTGGAACTTTTTGGTGGTGTCTATGGCTATCACTAGTCCATGTCGAATTAGCCGCCCATACAAACCTTTCACCCGATCTCTTTCTACAAGAGAACTCCCCGACTAATTTTTCTAGCAAACTCGTGGTCATTTAACTGCATAATGTAGAACGTCCTATGCAGGCTGAAGTAGTAGCTGACTAATGGCTGCTGGAAATAGTTGTTTGCCGATCACCCGAGAGGACGCGTATGTAGAGCTGCTGCACTATTGGATGCAATTGCTACAAAAAAATAATATAAAAATCTGATCATACAAAAACTTGCAGTATCTTTGAAAATGCATACATTCATATGAATTTTAAAAGGTATATTCATAAATACTTACTCACATATAGTAAAATGAATAATGTTACGAGCAATAATTCGTCTGGCACGGCTCTAACTTATGCAATCTGTCGCTAATGCAATTGCTTTTTTACTTTATGTATCTGTTCTTAAGTAATGATATCTCTGCAAATAACTAACTTTTTTTTTTTCAAATAGCTTTTTCTTCTTTTTGATTCTCTATTCTAAAAAGCGCTAACTCATCTACACTGCGACTAAGTAAAGTATTCACGAACATTAATATGTTCGGCACGACCAAAGGTAGCAGCATAAATCCATTCAACGGCCACAAGATGCGGGAGCTGTTCAATACGCTCACCTAGTACTATTCCAACCATTTAAATATGAATAATTTTTTTTTCTATTTGCAGTCTGGTGAGATGGGAAAAGAATACCTCTTGAATTCATACACATTAGAGATTAGTAAACATTTAACCTGGACAGATTCTTTAATCAATATTTACAGTCATTCCTTTTAAATTGTTATTTCTTAAAAACGACTGTAAGATGTTTCGTCTTTTTCGGCCAACTGCAACTTTTTCTCAATTCAAGCAGAAATATTTAATGCTTTACAATTTTTAACTTTTAATTTGTTAAAACCCTATCTCTCTATTCAGATTGTTAGTTCTTCAACCACGTTTATTGGATCATTTTGTTGTCATCATCTAGGAGGTTGTTGATCTGCATTATTGTGTTGGTTGTGCTGTTGCACATCTTTATCTTCTACTGGTCCTGTAGCGAATCCAGGCAAAAAACGTTAGAGGAAAAAGTTACAAAAAGTAACAATCGAAGCCCTACGTCATCTTCTCATTAACAGCTAAGAAGTGATCCCCTTCGCTCGCCATTAAACTTTTACTATAATAGTTACTTCGGCAATACGATTCTTTCTCTTAGACGATTGCCTGATCTACCCTATGGTGTAGACGCAGGAGTGACTAAACCAAATGATCTTGTGGGCAAATTTGGGAATTCATTATAAGCCTGCGGGATATGTACATCTATTAGATTGGAACCACTACCAACATATTTATTTTGTAGTGAGAATTAAAAAAAAAACATTATTATTATTATCGTTTTCATTTACGAGGTGTGTTCAAAAAGTAACGGGAATTTTCGTTTTTTGAAAAAAATATTTATTTATTCATCTACATTAATATTGTCGCCTTCAAAGTAGTCCCCTTCGCATACAATACACTTGTGCCAGCGCTTTTTCCAATCCTCGAAACACTTCTGAAACTCGATCTTTGTGATAGCTTTCAGCGATTCGCTTTTAATGTCATCTATGCTTGTAAAACGACGGCCTTTTAATGTTCTCTTTATGTTTGGAAATAGAAAAAAGTCACATGGAGCCATGTCTGGCGAATATGGAGGCTGGGGCATCGTTAAAGTTTTGTTTTTGGCCAAAAATTCACGAACAAGCAATGAAGTGTGAGCAGGTGCATTATCGTGGTGCAAAATCCATGAATTGTTTTGCCACAAATCCGGGCGTTTTTTTCGGATTGCTTCACGCAAACGGCGTTGAACTTGTAGGTAGTACTCCTTATTGATTGTTTGACCTTGTGGCAAGAATTCATGATGCACTATGCCATTAAAATCGAAGAACACAGTGAGCATAACCTTCACATTCGACCGCACTTGTCGAGCCTTTTTCGGTCTTGGCGATCCAGAATGCCTCCACTGGGACGATTGAGCCTTAGTTTCGACATCATATCCGTAAACCCATGTTTCGTCACCTGTTATAACACGTTTCAGTAGATCCGCATCGTTGTCGACTTCATTGAGTGACTCTTGAGCAACTTCCATTCTTCGCTGTTTTTGTTCGAAATTCAACAATTTTGGAACAAATTTTGCTGCCACACGTTTCATACCCAAAACATCCGAAAAAATTTCATGGCATGAGCCAATTGATATGGCAACATCATCAGCGACTTCTCTGATTGTGATTCGGCGATCGTTCATAACCATTTCTTTCACTTTTTTCACGTTTTCATCGGTTGTTGATGTGCTTGGACGTCCAGGTCGTTCGTCATCTTCAACGTTTTCGCGGCCATCTTGGAAACGCTTATACCACTCGTAAATCCTTGTTTTACTCATAGTAGACTCACCATATGCCTTTATTAACATTTCACACACTTTATTTCATTTTTTACGCAAAATTTAATACAAATTCTTTGATCCATTTTTTTTAACAAACAAAAATCGCCAAGCTCGAAAAACACGTCTAACCTTAACGGCTGCCACTTAAGAAGTAAACAATGAATATTACTGAAAATTTTATCGTACTTCAGGGGCATGTGTACCAACATAATAAAAAAAAAAATTTTACAATCAGACTCTCCAAACCCGCGAAATTTAAAAATTCCCGTTACTTTTTGAACACACCTCGTATTCATACATACTCGTATAAACATAGATAATATAATAATGGCAATTGAGATATGGTCGAATAATATTTAATTTATTTAATTGAGAGAGATATTTGTTTCTCAACGCCTCCGCATATCTCTTGCAAATCGATCTCAAAGAGCGTACAACGAAATTGATGTCGCAGGTTTACATTCGTTAAGTTCGAGCACGATTTAGATTTGGTAAATTTCAATTTCGAAAGAACGATCCGAAGGTGAAAGTAGATCCAAAAGAGATTCTCCAATCAAAAAAAATTTCATTTGTGACTGAAGTGTCTCAAAAATCAATTACTTAAACTAATGAATCAAAAACGAGTTTTACTTCACTACTACATGGTAAATCAATCAGTTCCCTAATAAACAAACATTGTACAAAAGCACAGCTAGAAAGAAGGAATTCTACACAATTGTAGAGGTAAACGAGTACTATAATTCTACATATTTTCGTAAGGATTTTACTAATAGGACAAAAGAAAAAGCAATTCGAAATATGAGGGAAATGTAAAACTCCTAAACTTTAGCAACTTATATCTCCTCTAAAAATACTGCTAGAACTACTCTAGAAACTTAAGAAGGTTCCAGAAAGACAAACCTATTGATCTTAAATAAAACATTAAAAATGAGAAACGATTCTTTTAATGATGCAGAGATGTTAGCAAACTTTACTTAAAGCACTATATAAAAGGTGGCTGATTACTTAAAACAACAAAATAATATTATAGGGAAAATAAGCGCTCGGTAGATAGCTGCGATCAAGATCAACACCAGGCGAGTGGTATTTATAGGTCCTGTAAACAAAGAACATCGCACGTGTGTCAAAATGGTAGAACGAACACCCATTAGTCATTAAAATAATATTTCCATATCTTGCTACAACATAGCCTCTATATCGCTAAATATCTAGCCTACTTGAAATTATAATCCCCTAGATAATCTATCGCACTTTACATTTCCTTTGTTTAAGCACTGTTAAATATATACTAAAGATCATATATCTTTCGGCGGGCAATAAACAATAAAAAAATAGATATTTCATACTAAAAACAAGGGGATATCGACCATAAAAATTACGATTCTTTCCTGGTAAAGTATAATAACGTTCGTTATCTCTTTCCCTGCCTCGGCGATCAAAATATTTCGATACAGATACAGCTTCTTAACTATCATATCTCCCTCACACTTCCAATTTTTTCATTTAAGTTGATCTCTTATAATATATACCAAGTTTACAACGTTCGACCAAATCCAATTTACTTCGCTTCAGTGAATAATCACATCGTATTAGAAACATTGAATAAGTCGACTTAAAAGATAGGATAATAAACATTAACGTCTAAGGATTATGAATTTATAGTTAATAAAAAACAAACAATTCGTAAAGTAAAAGATTAGAAGGTTTTATTAATTAATAATCACGCAATGTCCAAGGTTGCTATTACAAGACGTTCAGAAGAAAGATTGAAGGGGAGGATAGCCGGAGGGTACTCCGGTGAGACCTAAATCTTTCTCTTAGAGAAAATTAAAGAGGTAAGAATTAAATTTTTGGTAGCAAATTTCTTTGAAACAAAATGCAAGGGAAACTAGTTAGAAAATACATAAGAATTGTATCAACTTTAATTTTAGCATTTTCTTCCCATTTATAGCTCAAAGATATTTTCTTAATTTATGTATATAGATAAATCAATACAATTTAAAATCAGAGAGCTTAAAAAAACCTACAATTTTGATGTTAGCAGTCGTTTCCCGTTTCGCCGAATCTCTAATGACAAGCTAACCAAGGCTACTTGTACCGAAAGCTATGAAGGGCGTAGATGAGGTAGAACTAAAGACCTTAAGCCGCAGTAGTGATGGTGAAAGTAGATCCCAGGCACAGCCCAGTCAGTGGTAGTGGTCAAAAATGCTTGAACCTTTGAATGCTTAGTCCCATGCGGATGGAAATTACAACCTCCTCAACAATAATTCAACAAAAAACGCGGCTATGAAACTGGAGAGAATATTACTCATTTTCTAGCTGCCGAAGATTGTTTCATCCGGAGGATTTGCAAAGTTTTTAAAACATCAAAACATAAAGCACATGATAGAACTTCGAACCATCCCTAAACGGATGGATTAGCTATTCTAGGAACACCGGCCTGACAGTACAAGAAAGGGTAAACTTGTTTTCTCTTTCAGACTAGCCGCAAATGAAATATAGATGTTGCACTAATCAGGCAAAGTCAGAATCGGATCACAAAGGAACGACGTTTTGAAGCTGGAAAGGAGTATTAAACCATCCGGAAAGGAGAGTAACCATGGAACAATCCTAGTCCATGGATTCTTGATAGACGGAGTAGTCAAGAGGAGGCTTTTGCAGCTCAGAAAAACCTAAAATACTTTGGACATAATTTCTTTATAGTTATAGCTACTTTCTTTACGAAATTATTCGCAAAAATCACTTAAACAGAAGAACGTAACTAAAACCAAAAGATAAATATTATTGTGTAGTAGTAGGATGTAAACATATGTTCTGTATAAGTGTGTCTATCCACGAGTCGTGAGATATCGCACAGAATGGAAGTTAGAGGACTTAGATAACTTTTGTTGATATTAAAAGAAGTAGAGAGGGTATCTCCGACAATAGCTATTGTTCCAACATTCCTTACTGAGTCTAAGATTGTGGTGTGCGTACCTGTGTTGGTGGTAGGAACACTGCTAAATCCTCTGCACACCTCAACAAGTGACCCAATTCACACCCTCTAGAAGAAGGCCGAGTGCTAATATGAACCCCTCATCTCCCATAACTTTCAAGTTAGTCTAGCTTCGCCTTCTCATCCAAAGTTACCAACCTCACCCTGACACTATCACACCACTACTCACACAAAACCTTTCTCATACTCTCCAAACTATACTAAATCTAATCCAACTTAAACTTGAACGCTTCTCGCCTCATATAATTATAACCTATGAAACAAAAAAAGTAGTTTCATTTGGTTTTCCATCAAAGCAAAATGGAAACAGAAGCAAGTTTAGCCCCAGCATAATAATACTTGGATGTCTACCCAGTAATCCCTTGGGATGTCTACTTCGATTTTTTTAAACTTTTAAGAAATTTATCTTCAAAACAAAAATAAGAATAGTTATTAATTGATATGCTTACATATTTAACAAAAGATTACAAAAAGATGTCTCATTGTAACAGTTTATTTTTATTTTAAATAAGTAGTATTGGTACTATAGAGGTAGTCAAACGAATTGGTGGCTGAAGGGCGTACCATCCTTCACTGATCGCTCGTTTTTTACCCCCATGGCTACTTTGGCTACAGAAAGTATTTTCATGCTTATAATATTAAGTAAAAGTTCGTGTATTCATTAATTTTTTCATTTGCATACAACCGCTCACATTATTGTTTTTTATTGAAAACACCAAATCACTAGAAGTAAATGTTTACAGTGAACACATCTTTGAACATTCCATTTTGGGATATTCTTAGACATGATCCACTAAAACATTGAATTGGTCTCGCCAGATAATGCATCAATATCATCAGATATTGTAACTGTTACGCTGTTAAGATTTAACTGATGATTAAGTGACATTACAGTACAAAGTATAACTTTTTTTTCTGCACTTTCTACCCAATCTGTGAGACAGTACAATTAATTTACTTCTGGTCAACTGTGTACCCTTTTGCAACCTAAAAGAAACCGAAGATATTTTGCACTTTGACGGAGTATGCCCGATACTAGACCCCTGACAGGCGCCAATATTTAGGAAAAAAAGTGCTCTCAATTAAGGAAATTTGCACATATCTTGACGGTAATGATTGGTCTAAGCTCGGTAAGTACATAAATGATGCCCTATATTATAGAAGATTGTTTGGAAGAGTTGATATAATTAACTTTTTATTTTATTGAACTTATTTTTTTCTTGTTAATTTCTATTAATTATGAAGAGCACAAATTACGTTTGTAATTATACATTAGCAACTCGGCAGACGGATTTATACATGCTGTTAGGTGCTACAGCTACGTTTAATTTTTGTACAATGTATTTTTATTCTGGATAAATGCACTATTATTACTATTATCATTATTTTTTTCGCATCGACTGCCTTGGTCACTAGCGCTATTATTATTATTACAAAGAATACTTTTTTTTTGCACTTTCTAACCAATCTATGAGACAGTACAATTTAAGTTATATATCTGGTGGTATTTTATAGCAACAGAAAACAAACGAACATTAGAATAATCGTTTTTTCAACGATGAAAAGCCAAAGAATGTTATAATCTGAGGGAAATATGGCTAGATAGTAGATAATATATAAATATTAAATGTGCTAATAAAAATAAAGATAATAATGATTTTTGGTTCTCTCCACCATAATAGCTCCTAAATACAGTTTCACATAGCATTTCATAAACCTATTCTGGAGAGATGGGTTTGGAAGCACAGTAGATCGCACAGGCAAAGGATTTTTGGTTAACCTCCATAGTATCTAATCTCTAATCTATAATTAAACTATTTCTCGCTCTAATCATTAAATCCATTTTAGGAGTGATCTAGATTTGCGTCAGTTAACGATTTCTTTCCAAAGCCCTTTTAAATTATCAGTTTAAAGTCATCAATTACAGGAAACCAACATAATATTAGAATAGATTTTTTTTGTTACAAGGATGCAGCAAAGAGAATAAATCTAGCTAGAAACTGGGAAATAAATGGTCAGATAGAAGGTAATTTATGAACATTAATTGCACTATTGAAAATGGACACAATAAATAAGAACAAAGTGCACTCTGGAATCTGAGAAAACACAATCGTCACCAATGGACAGGCAACACAATAAATAAGTTAGTAGTAAATAAATAACTACTAAATCAAGGCTTTAGTAAGGTGTTCTCACTCAACTACTTACTGCAACACACTAAATTTATGATTTAACTTAGCAGCTAACTGGACTTGAAAGTTGTGTAAACAGCATTACACTGTGATTGCCTGTTAACAGCGTAATTTAAATTTACATTCAAAAGAGCAGAAGATTCTAATTTACTGAGATATGGAAAATTAAAATGTGAAAAATTTTCGCAGTAAATCTGGCCTAGCTTAGATGCTCCCCAAATGAATAATAATAGATACTTATTACATCTGGACTGGAGTCCTCACAAGATGTCCCTTATACTGCTATTGTTTTACAACTCTAATTTCTTCTAACTGAGTTTACCAAATAGAAATATGAATCAAACAATTGGAGTTAATAGAAAATTTATGAGGAATGAGGAGCGGCTGTTGGTCTAGTGGTTATGGGGGTAGCTATGTGAGTGGGAGTTCCCCAGTTCGAATCCAGCGTATAGCTACTTTTTATTTGATAAAAATAAAATAAAATTATTTATAGTAAAGTAGGTGCTTTCGCCGCCGTCCACGAAACCTAATTGGTAGGACGTAAAGCCCCGACTGAAAAAAATTGGCATTACTTTACTTAGTAGTTGGAACGATGAGAGTAGTAGTGAAAGAAACTCGTGAAAGTCTTCAAACCAGATTCTCTAGGTATCCTGTACCAATTTGATGCTGCATTATACTATTTGTATGCATCATACTGATATCCAAACGTTTGTTAGATCATTCGAAAGCCTTCACTTTAAAATAAGATATGCAAATGCATGACAACCAAAGTAAATTCAATTAAAAAAAAAATTAATCATTAATTACAAGAATATATTTTCGCGTTCAATTAGAAATCTATAAAAACAATTGAAATAGTTTAAAATCATTTTTTGGAAAAGCAATTTACATATTTGTTTGTACGTGTGTGCGTGTATTTAAATGTATTGGTGTAGGTGAAGTGGTAACAAGAGTGGTATTTATCAAAGAATCCAACAATATATAATTATGTATAGAGAAGGCCTCTGGACTGCAGCAGGCCATCTCTTTCACAAACATGATATACAGTTAAAAGAGCGGATTGGAATACTATCCATAAATAACAATAAGAATGGAGAAAAGAGAGCAAGGAATAGAAGAGAGAGATAGAGACAATGTTTTCCAGAGTAATTGCCCAGTAGATGGATACAACATGAATTTACGATCATCTTTAGTTATTATGGTCAGTGGAAACTAAATAAATGCAACTCTGCCAGCACGTATAATTAACAATGTTTCTCCACAGTCAGTTACTACTGCAAGCTTCGTCAAAATAAAATATTTTGCTAAAGTAGTTGCGGACTCGAATTGACGGTTCAAGGTCATCGCTTCCATTACTTCACTGCGGTGACGCTGTGTTACCTGCCTCTCTGATCATGCGCAATTATAGGTTATGAGTATAAAAAAACAGGGTACTTCATTTCACATGGTTAAAAATACCGTGAACTACTTATATTGCTTCTTTAAAGTAACCCCTAACAGATCCTAACACTTCATTTCTCACAAACGCAGATGACACCGCCTTGCTGTCCACCAACCATGATCCTGTACTTGCTCTGCAGAAATCTGCAGTTACATCTCTCCTCATTAGAACAGTGGTTCAAGAGATGGGCTATTAAGCTTAATGAAACTAAGTCGCAAAACATCACCTTCACTCTTCGTCGTATTACTCTTCCTCCAGTCTTCTACAACCTAACATCTCTACCAGTAGTAAACGTTGCCCGCTACCTTGGGCTTTACTTATACCGAAGACTTTCTTGGAGCCCCACACTAGACTAAAAAAAAAACAGATCTAAACAGACGCTATCGACTACTTAAAAGACTTTTAGACGAAAGATCAAAACTCTCTCTGGACAACAAAAGACTAATTTATACTTCTATTTTGAAACCCATGAATAGAGCTGTGGGGTTCAACCAAACGCTCCAATCTCCAAAGGATTCAATCTCTTCAATCTAAAATACTTCGATCTATTGTACACGCTCCTTTTTATGACTCCAACCTGACTATACACACTGACCTTAACATTCCTTTTGCCACACAAGTCGCTAAAACAAGATACAGAAAACTACACTTCATCCTGCAATCTCATATCGATCCTCTAGCACAAAATCTTTCTTCTAGAACTCTTCCTGACAACCCGACAAGACGTCTTAAAAGGCAGTGGCCTCGTGATCTCCTCTCAAGTGAAGAGAGCGACTAATAGCCTAATATTTTGGAGTGTTACCACTGGGTAACTTCTCCAATCGTATACCTCTGTAATTCATAGTTCTGTTATCACTCTTACTTATAGCGCCAACGCGCTGATTGCAGCAAAAATAAACGCCAAAAAAAAGTAGCCCCTTAAATGTAAATAATTTATTTTTCTCCCTCTGGTTTAACAATTATTGTTAACAGACATCCCGTTTTGTACAGAACAATCCCATTTTACAACCATTCGCTGATTTGTCCCACTTTGCTAGAAAATAAGTTATACGACAAAAAAAAAAATTCTTTACAGTTATGAACCGCGTAACCAGTGTTTAAGATCGTGTTAATGAACATTAACATTTACACAATCTTTTAAACGTAAAATTAATCTGGTAGGCAATTTATTACTAAAGATGCTCCCTTGGAGAAATACCATCTGTAAGATAGTGGAAGTAGGATAAAGGTTGGTACATGGCCAGTAAACTATGAATCATGCTAAAGACCACAAGTGTATATACAAAAAAACATGCAGAGGGACACGTCTTGCGACTATGTATTTCGAGAGCTATGTCCCGTATTATGATTACTACCTCGCCCTTTGTGCCTTTATGACTTATAGGAGGCATGATAGAAATCGTTTATATGTCCTTTCATTTACAAGATATAAAGGGAAATAGCTGGGCTTGGTGGTCTTCAAGCCCCAAAACTCTAACAAGGATCAAGTAACATTACGAATGCATGAGTTGCCTTACGAAATGCTGTAAGCATAATACTAGAGGGGGCCAGATACACCCTCCATTATTTCCCCCAACTTATTTCTTCTTTCTCTTGGGGGAAAATAAGAATCTCTGATCTATGGGTATGGGGGCAACCCAAAGAATCTTAAGCAAGAAAACATTTATTACATACTGACCTGTACAAAATAAATAATAATAAAAATAAAATACCTACAAAATAAAAAAAAATGACTGCGGTTCCAAAAAGTACAGTTTGTAAAATAATTATTTACGAAAGGTTATAAGTTAGATTGCTTTCAATCATTCAAAAATAAAATTAATGTTAACCTATTAAGTTAAGTATTTCGGCTAACATCACTCACTATAAGAAATAACATCACTCTAGAAGATATAGAAAAACGAATCACTGTAAAATCGGATGACAGGTGGAATTATCTTCCTCAAGAACTATCTCTTGTACAGACATCATGCTTGAATAAATGTGACAAATAGACCTTACAATAAGGATGAGCATCATCACTAGTTTCGATTCCTCGGGACTCAGTTACCACTGATTTTTATTACCATTTTTTGAAAACAGATATTTATTTTGTCATAAAATCATTGTTATTAATTTAAATTTCTTTTGCTCAAAATTGTATTTAGACACTTTTTCTAACTAAACTTTGAACATTGTCCAACAATAATAGCAGACAAATTGAATGGGTGTGTAATAATGGCAACTGAATAGAATGAGCAGGAGGTTTGCTGGAAATGTAAATTGCGCAGGCGGGAAACAATATCATCAACGTTCCTTACACATTTAGAAAACTGCCTTTACTGCCTTTAGACAGTAAACATAGAAAGGCCGCCATTTGGGAGTAAAACAAGGAGACTCTGTATGAAGACTATTACGTATTACAAATCGGTGACATGAACTCGCGCTTATGAGTCGTCCTGAAGTTCAACACATGTTATAATGCTGGTGGTTAGAGACTAGAAAAGCGAAATTATTTTCAGAGTGAAAACACGTAGATAGAGCATTCTCTCTATAGCCGTCTCTGAAGTTTAAACTAATCTTTGCAAGTTCTTAAAGAAAATACAAACCAATCTAATGTTTTTCAAGCCATTTTTGTAAGAACTTCCTTTTTAACCAAACATATACAAAAAAAAAAAGGCTCGAAATTATAAATATTAAGAAGGCGTCTTTTTAGCCCATAAAATAAGCACAGGGCGTCGCAACACCGCTAATTGCAAGCAGCGGAAATGCGCTTTCTTTAAAGGATTTAGGGAAAGATACTACGAGACAGATCTCTTTCGAAGTCAAACCTTCAGAGGGCGTAGAATAAACTGGACATGATGGAAATGGAAGCAAACGATACAGCAAAAGTTTGTTTTGAGGCGAAAATGCAAGACCAAAGCGGTAGAGGAAGACCATACTAAACCAAGGAAGGTTTAGCAAGGGAGGAAATTTAGATAGAACAGGCGAGCTAAACTGAAGTTAAGTAAGATATCCTTAATGTTAGGGGATAAACGAGAACAATATAAATAAAACGGATGTTACAAGAAGGAGCTACGCAGCTGCTCCTCGAAAACAGTTCTAAAGGAAGATATTACAAATTTCACTAGTCATCAGTAAAAAGACTTCCGTTTGCCTGGATGAGTGGAATTAACGAAAAAACACTCATATTGTTTTTGAGATTGTGCTTTGTTCAACTTAAAGCGCAGTATTCAATATCCTCTCCTCGTGATATCCTTCTTTCAGGAATTTACATAGATTTTTTTAAAATGTTAACAATTACCACAATTAATAACAATTCCTTTAATAAAGAAAAAAAATCTTCGCAGTGGATACGAATACAGAAATAACGACTCAATTATATAGTATCTGATCTAAGAAAATAAAACATTTTACAACAAAGAATCACTCGCAGCTCACAGAATTTTCTTGCAACAAAAACAGGAATTCTGTCAGGATTTTTCAACAAAAAGAATCTAATGTAGATAGAAGTAAGAGAGGCCAATCAAAGTGAAAAACATCAAACAAGTAACAAAAAAAAAAGGTAAATAATAAAGGAAGACTACACCGCTGGTGTACATATAAATGACGCGAGGGAATTTAAATTGAAAAGGGGGAAAAAACCAATGATAATAAAAAAAAAATGAAAAATAAAGAAGGAATGAACTAACCAAAGAGACATGGCAAATTGTATCAAAGCAGCTAGTGAGAGAGCGTAAGTGTCGTATAAGTGGTGAAGTGTTCGTTAATGATGTTAGAAAAAGTATGGGCCGTGGTCACAGAAGCTGCAACACGAAGCTGTAACGTTGGCCGCCCGCAGACAAGAAGAAGTTGCGGCAGTCACGTACTCCAACCTCCGAGGCCAACACACCTTGCTACAACCTGCTGTATGTTCCCTTCTTACAACATTCATAACCTATTGTAAATATATCTAACTTCGCTTTTCAAATATACCGCCGGTGTTCACTTCTTTTATTCTACTAAAATTGTTATTAAATCCACATAAGCAAGCATTAGACCATCTCTTCTTATAAAAGTAGAAAAATGTTCTCTTTTACGCACCATTACCACAATGCGCTGTATTAAATAAGTAATATTTAAAATAGTAAAGCAATCGCCTATTTTTTCAGGCGGGGCTTAACCTCAAACTACCAATTAGATGTCGTGGACGGAGACGACTAGCAAACATACTTTACTGTACATTTCTTTTATTAACCATTAAATAAAATCCTAAGTCCGGGAATCGAACCCAGTACCATATTATTACATATTAGCTTCGCAGGTATCGTCTCTAACCTCTCGGCTAACGTGGCGCCCAATTAAAATATTTATATTTATTGTAGATTTTATACGCCAGAACACACTGTATTTAGAACAGTGTCCCAAGTCAGCAAGTTATGTTGTCAAGGATAGCATAAAAAATCTTCGTTAATATTCCAATTAAACTAGAAAGACGTTTCCAATCTTCCAAATCCATCTTCAGTCTCAACACAGAATAATACTAGAATGAGCGTTAAAAGCCTTGAAATTGATGAGCGCGCAAAAATATACATACTTATACATACTCGTATAAAGTAAAGAAAGTATAGTAATCGCCTATTTTTTCAAGCGGGATTTAACGTCCAATTATCAATTAGGTATCGCGGACGGGGGCGGAAGCCTTTACTGTAAACAATTTTATCTAAGCAATAAAAAGCTATACGCAGGATTCGAACTAGGGTTCGTCAACTTGCAAAGCCACGCTCATAACCCTAGACCAACACCCGCCACAAATTTACAATATTTATAAAGGGGTGGGATTAGCTAAATGGTTAGCGTATACTGGATTCCTACGTTGAGTACCCGGGTTCGAATCCAGCTGGCTCTTTGATTTTCTCTTCCAAGAAGTGCACCGAAAAAAAGCCGTCTAGATATTTTGTTTATTCAAGTACTTTTACAATGTTCACATTTATTTAATTTTATTCTGTTATATTGTAAACTTCTTTTCTTTACTTTAATAATAGGCACGATCTGATAGCAAAGGTGCGTACGAGGCTGTGTATGACCTGCGGAAAAGTGTCCAATTAAAAACGATAGAAACAATCACAACGAAAACACCCAAATTAACACATAGATTAAGAACGCCTACAATATGTTTTACCATGAAACCGGACACCAGACTATACGCACAGGTAAAATATATACTTGGGACGGAGGCCACAATGCTTCCACTAAACTAATGTGCGTAGGATTACTTCTCAGATTATCTATTAAGCAATTAAACTAATCGCTAAATTCCAATAATTTCAATATTAATTTAGTAAATGCTAAAAAAGGCTGTTTAAAATGATCAAAGAAATCTAATAAAGGAATTAAAAATTAACACCTACAACTTCTACACAGGTATGAGAGTGTTGACAGATTCCCGAACAAAGATAATATTAAAATAAGGACACTGTGGTTTCGGTAAGTGAAAATTGCGACGGTGGCCGGTACTCTTAAAGACCCCTGACGCAGGTGCTCCTCTATTCTTTAACTTCGAGGCATATTCAAAAAGTTAGTTAATATTTAAATATTGGCGTGTCACAATCAAACTTATGGAGCGCTATCTATTGACTGTTTGCGAAGCTATTGCAGTTGTAGTTTAGATTCAAAAGTCGTTTGCCTGTCCGTGAAAGAGGTTTCGCTATTCCTCAAATTGTATATTGGGAAAAGATAGGGCTGGTTTTTTTCCACCAATATATTGATAAATTAAGGCATTAGGAGCCAACAGTAACTGTGCATAACAATATGTTGGTTTTTTTCAGCCCTCATACAAATCAATGGTTAATGTGCCAACAAGACCACAAAACAATAAATAAATATCAAATTTGGACTTCCTGTGGTTCTTCGTTTTTGAGTTCCGCTGGCTACGGACAGACAGAAACAATTTTATAAAAAACATTTCGGACTGAGGGAACCTCACAACTATATTTATTATTATTACGTTACTTACTGTTGTAAGAGAGAGAAGGTAAAAATAAATACGCTCAAATTTAAAACAATTAAATAAATATTCATTGAAATTATTAGAAAAGACGTTTAGAATCAGTATACTTGTATAAAACAAAAAGTGATAAGATACGAAGAAAGATAACCAAGGCAGAAAGGAAGTATGAGGCCACAAAGTAGAACATGTGGTTAAGTGTGAGGACAATTACACTGCTGTCGCCGTTGGCAGTGAAACTCGCCAAATGGTCAGAGTATGTACGAGCCATTGGGTGAACAATCTTATAAATCTTAGGCTAATAAAGTAAGAACACCAAGTACGAGCAGATTGGCCAGGGTAACTCTGTCCATCGGATATTGGAGCTTCACTTACAAGAATACTACTGCGAGCACAAGTACTCTACAGACATGTTGTTACCCTGCTTCATTATGTGTTGCAGCATACAACTGTAGAATACAATTGTTGGCCTTTAAGATTTTTTTTACAGCTCTTGGCACCAATAACCCTCTAATGTTGACGCGCGTAAAATTAAAAGAAAAAAATCAGTACAGAGTCATTTTCTAGACCTTATGAATAAAGTAATATAGTTCAATCTGAAAAATTTTGAACTCTAAGAATAGTGCCAATTTCAGTCATGAATTTTTATTTTGTCGAGCCATAGACCCTAGGGATTTGGCCATCTTTAGGGCTGAGGAACATGTTTTACAGTAGGGTTATACCTAGTCCCTAGGTCGAAAGCTTGGGAAAATAATAAGAAAATTATCACTGAAATTGTCATTATTCTTTCTGTCTTTTAGATCAATGAATCAGTCACCAACAGCAATGAACAATATTTAAACTCGTAAGTTACAGCCGGGTCTCCTGGTCGGGCCAAATCAAAATATTAAGTTTCATCTTTCTGTGATCTTTCGTCACCCACAAAGACCATTTTAACGACCATTTTTCGACTTACAAGTCTACAAAATGTATATTCCTCGTTAAAACCCGAAACGGCAAATTGGACCATATCGATTACTAATTCTCCCAGTCCACTTTGAATAAATAAACAATAATCAATAAAAAATACAGTACATAATGCGCCAAACAGAATACACAATTCTTAAATTGCTCATAAAAATATTTGTATACATTAAAATTGAATGGCTTGCTCCCACTGTGAATTTTATGAATATCACAATTATTATACGATGATTATATAATAGACTTCTGATGTGAACTGTGGCTCCCACTTGGTAGTTATAACAGTGAACAAAAACTTGAGGTTATAATATTACAATAAAAAATTTAACAACTCTCATAAAATTGGAGGAGATGTCAAAGCGGCTGAGGCTGAATCGACCGGAAGATGAGCGAACATAAATAACAACTTCTGCACATTTATTTCGCTTCTTTTGCAGATAAAATGACCAATAAATTCCACTTGTTTTTTAAATAGTGGCACATAAATTTCCCCCCCTTCAAATCCTAAGAAATATTTTTATGCAAAACTAAAAGCAGCCCAACACACACACACACATGTATTAATATATATACAATCTCAGGTGCCAAATAACAGGCCAACTTGATCATCAGCTAAATAATAACTTTCTACTATTTGCGACGTCAAGATTTATCACTAGTCAGGTTCAGTTTGGCTATTTGGATGGAATAATTCTACTTTTATTCTTCTCGGAAATGGACTGGGCGAAACTATTTTGTATTTTGTTTTTTTAGAAATCAGCAAAAACCGCCTCCCACTTGTAGGTTCTAAAATCCATAAAAATCCGTCCTTTTATACCAAAAACTTATATAAAGACTATAGTTCGTATGTTTTCGTCTTTATTTTGCATTTTTCTCCATCTAGAGTATGAGAGCTCCTCACTGAGTGTTGCCAATAAAATATTATTTATTAAGATATTATTATACAAGGTCCTGGTTAGACCTGCATTGACTTAGCAGCTTCTTGATAGAGCATAACAAGCTAGACTATCCTAAAGAAATCGCAAAGGATGCAAAACAAGTTCTTAAGGTTTACCATTGATGCTTCAAAGATATACACCTACTGTTAACTTACACGAAATTACAGGCATGATAAACTTATTGAAGGAAATTTTTCTCAATTTCTTTCAAAATCCCACCCTAAACATAAATCCGTCAGAAATTAAACATTTTTGCTGAATAGAATTTTTGATATTTGGTCTTGGCGACTTGGTGTAGGAAAGGGATGTTGAGGTCGTTGTGAAGAGTGAGAAAGGAGAAAGGATGTAGAAAGGAGCGTCAGCTATCTGTCGAAGTAGTTTTGATTGAAATGTCTGTACAGTCCGTATGTTTGTAGGTTTGGCTGAACCCCACAGCTCTAGTCCGTAAGTCCACATAGGTTTGAGAATAGTACTGTATATCAAGCGTTTGAGTTCAATGGGTAATTTGGAGCGTCGTCCAAGAAGTCTGTAAAGCAGTGTCGCACGTTTCGTCATTGCTTGTCTTTTAATTCTAGTGTGTGGGTTCCACGTGAGTCGTTAGTCCATTTAGAGGCTAAGGTAGCGCACCAGATCTGTACAAAGAAGAGGATTGCTGTTGAAGAGGACAGATGGATAGGAGCCCCGCTTGAGAGTAAACGTGGCGTGCTGGCATTTCTGTGGGTTCATTTTAATCCGCCACTTCTTTGGCCAGGATTCTATATATGAAATTTGACGATAAATAAATATTATTATTATTATTAGTTTGAGAACAGCCTCTTTCCAGGCCGAGCGGAGAGTTAAGAAAAAAAAATTAGATTTGATTTTCCACTTTCCAACACATTAACCTGGCAATTATGGCAAACATTTTCTACTTATTTATTTCAAACTGGGAAACCTAGACTCCTAGAACTCCCCTTCAGTATCGCCATTGAAGTTACAAAGAAAATATTTAGCAAGCAACACGGTCGCTTAATAAGGCAGTGGAAAGGTAGTCCGTTGTCAAATTGGAAAACTTTATTAGATCAAAGTTAGTTAATGGCTCTTGTCACACCATCTGTTGACTGACAGTAACTAGTAACAATTTACGAATTGTGCTACAGATTCTTTTGACAGCACAATCACTCTCTCTCATCCCATCTCCACAAACTCTCCTTGTTTCAATTAAAGAGATTTATTTTTATAAACAGGCGTTAGTAAAGTTACCATCCTTTTTTTTTTTGGTAATAAAGTACGTTGCCGAATTATCTTCATCCAAGTTGAGATAGGGTATGTTTTCATTTTTTTTTTTTTTTTTGACATTCAAGTGGCCACCCCTGGCTTTCTTTCGTGGCGAACGAAAGGTTGCAGTGTAATTGCACACTCTTTCGCTGTGGTAGTCGCATTACCAATGGAGAAGTCCATATTTTTGCCTTTGTCATTTACCATAGTTCCAAGAGCAAGATAGGAAGTAGATGGGAGAGGCTGTGGAGGGAAAGAAGGAATATCGGGGTTGGAAGGAACTGTAAGAAGGGAGCTATTAGAAAGGGATGGAAAGTAGAGTTGGACTCCACTATTTGTTTTTTGTTTGTTGGAGATGTCATTTGATTCCCACGAGAAGCCAAGGTAAATAACTGTCACCCACAGCAGAGCATGGATACCATGGAAAGGCTATGTTACAACCGGAGAATGCCTGGTGTCCGGAGGGCACCGTTAGTGACGGCCAGCAATTTCGCCGCCAACCAACTCCTCATACCTTGAGTTAGGTCCCTAACTGTGTACTCTGTATGCAAAAATGCATTTACATGTGCCAGTGCGTAGGTGAGAGAATGCATGTATGTCACAGTGAAAATATTCATGTTCAGTGTATCCCCTGTCAGGCTGGGCTTGTAGGGAGATCCGACCGCCCTAAGAAGTGCTAGTCACTTCCCAAATATCCTGTTAGTCGCCTCTTACGACATCCCGGATAAAGGAGCAGGCCTATTCTGTCCCCGGACCTGCAGAAGGCGCCCTCTAAATATTCTGCTTAAGTCCAAAACCTCTTCCGTATATTCTTTTATATAAAGTTCTGCCCTTTTCCAGCATTTCAATAAACTAGTTTGACCTAAATGATTAAAATTGTCAACCATCCCAAGTTCTATCCCTTCTTCCATTTAAGAAGATTCTGGTCTTTGTCTAATTCAGCTTCCAGTCTCCTCTTTTAGCTGCAGATTTTTCCTCTCTTTTATTCCCTGCATTCCAATCCTCCTCACCTAACTTTTCTCTTTCTTCACTAGATAAGAAGGTTAAAATGTATAATACATTTACACTTCTGTATTTATTTTATGTATACATTTATTGTAATAAATATTTATTCAATTCAATTCCAGTCTCCTCTTTTACATTTTTTTGCATTACAAAATGAGTATTACAGAAAAGCACTACTTAAGCAAATAATTGTAAATTAAATTTTTATTTTGTAATTTACGTATTGCACACGCGCTCTGTTAGTTCAATGTTCGAAAAAACTGTTGACATAATTCGACGATGATTAAGAGAGATTAACAAATACCAACGGGCATTTTTATTGTATAATGTGTTTTATTAACAAAAGAGAATCCAAAACTTCTTTCAAAATTAACTTATTTGTAATATTTCTCTTGATCTGTAAGAGAAAGTAATACATTAAACTAAACAGGAAACAAAAATAAGGCTCCAACTAGTGCTGGTTATTTAATCATGTGAGTAAATGAAATGTTTAATTCGGAAGTTGTATATAGAGACATGAAAGTGCTTGATTACAATTCTAGCTGACCAAAGTCCATCTGGCTCCTTTATGTACCTTAATTACAGCCTTATTTACAAACACATGACGCACATCTTCAACTATCTCATCGAAAGCTTGTCCATCCTAATTCATTCTTTGGCATGCATCAATGAATATTTCCACAAATAAACAACCGCAAGATTTTTCTAACTAATTAAACTGCAATTAAGTACTTTTATTATTAATATACCTTTTACTGGTAGAAAATAATTACACGCGCTAATTGATTATTATTATTAGTGTTATTAAAATTTTAGAAAAACGTTAATAAATAATGCACACTATTTCCCGTCAGTAATGCCAGGAAGCTCATTTCCGTCTCAGAAAATACTTACCTTTAATAACTTATTTACATTTAAAATCATTTTCTTTCAATAAAATTCAATTAACCAGAGATGTTTTTGGTGCAAGTTTTAACCAAAACAAATACTTCAAATATTATTCTTCCAAAACCTATGTATCGTACAACCACTTAAGAGATTATACTTCATTTCACTGGCGTTACTTTGGTTAAACATCTTTGGAAAACGTCCCACTATGGGAAAAAACTATTTAAAAAAATAATAATAGCACTATTCGAGACTTTTTATTTTATTTTTTTGTTTAAAGGTGCATCAACATCTGAGATTATTGGCGACAGGAGCTTTCTTCAATGCATTGCAACTCTTAGCAAGAAGTTCTCTCGTTGCAGACACCACTAGCTGGCTCTCTAGCTGTAAGAAGCTCCTTGTAAGGGCAAATCTACGATTCAGCTGCTGGATTCGAACCTGGGATCTCCGCGTGAAAATCTAGTATGGTAAGGGGTTTTAACCCGTTAGCTACTCCCTTCCCTAACCGTGAGGATTCTTTATAAAAGCAATAAAGAAAAAGACAAGAAAGCCGGAGCAGAAATCAAAAATTAATTTAATTAGCAACGCCATCAGTTCACAGAGAAAAGATACAGGTTAAATCTGACGGAGTAAAAGTTTGTCTTTTACTCAACTGAACTCGGAGCTGTTTCGCTTACCGAATCCGACTGCGAACCGCGTTTTTAAGCTCAAAGCTTTAAATTTAAGTTAAAATAATATTTTCCTCTTGATTTTCTTTACAGTTTACCTGAATTTTATTTCTCTTTAAACTTTTTTAAACCAGGTGGATTATATGTAGATAAATTTTATGTAGATCGTACAGAATGTAAATGTACGTAGATCTATGTTTTCTTTTAAACACTTTCTAACGTTAATTTATATAAGAGATTTTAAGAGAAGGTTGAGACAGGCTTTTACCTTTAAACTAACTACCATGACATAACTACCTATTTGATGTTACAGGAAATTATTAAACAGGTAAGCATAATTCAAAATTTGAAGTAACTTGGTTATTCGCAGGTGTCATTTTTCAGAAAAGGTATTTTTTCTTTTTTTTAATTAAAGGATTCGAAACTACACTTAAAAGTTTTTAAGAAAATAAATTAATAATTTGTATGAATATAATTAATAAAGAAAAAAATTAATTTGTTTAAAATTACATGAAATATAAAATTTCTTAACTTATCTCTTTAACAAAAACTTACAGTTTAAAAAGTTAAGTATAAGGGTTGATTAAACGCCAAAAGGTACACAAATCAGCAAGTACCCAACATTTCATTAATACTTCATTGATATTATTTAAGTAATTTTACTGCATTAATTTTCATTAATATTTTTTAGAATTCATTAGATGTCACAGACCCTTATGCTGGCCATTTTCATCTACAAAATATATGTTCAAGTAGCACTGTAGATTGATTGTAGTATCTATTTATCTATAATAATCAAACTATTAATCACAGGTTAAAAAAAAAATCATAAAAAATATGAGGCTAAAAATTCAAAAACTGTTTTTAAAAAATGCTTACACCAACATACATCAATGATTTTGCTTATTTTATTTATTTATTTTTATTTTTAAACAAAAATATATAAGTTCATTCTTCGATTAATGTAATTGTTACTTTATGTAGTAGTCAAACGTTTATAATAATAGGTAATAATTAATCTGGCTTTATCCGCAAATAATATAGTTTTCTTCAATTACATTCTCAATCTAGGTATTCTTCTAGGTATATATGTAATATAAAATAAATAAAATATGCATAAATAAAATTAGGGGGACTAAATTAAATTACAATTGAGAAATGAATAATTATTGTTGCACAATCTACTTGTTATTAACTGTGTGTTATTTGTGCTCACGAATATTTCGGTAAGACGAATTCAATACTAAAATATTGTTTTAAATCCTCCGAGATTCAAATTTAATCAGTAGCCGACTCTAACTTTGTCTTTTTCTACTTTAACATGCATGTACATATATGTGACAACTTCAGAATAAAGCATATTAAAGATAAATCAGAAGAATAATTTGGAATACAGTTAAAATAAAGTACCTATTTAATAACGAAGTTATAATATACATTTTATCATAATTATAACAAAAAAATATTATGAATGAACTGGCCAGCATAAGGGTCTGTGACATCTAATGAATTCTAAAAAATATTAATGAAAATTAATGCAGTAAAATTACTTAAATAATATCAATGAAGTATTAATGAAATGTTGGGTACTTGCTGATTTGTGTACCTTTTGGCGTTTAATCAACCCTTATACTTAACTTTTTAAACTGTAAGTTTTTGTTAAAGAGATTTTTGTACCTTTTGGATAGATTTTCCTTTTTGTCTATTTTACAAAGTTACTTATCTGCTTCACAGATTTTTTTAAAATTTAGAATAAGCAATTCTATCATTATAACCTGATAAGGTGTTAAGTCGGAACCATAACTACCATTGGAGAGATCTTTTTAAAGAATGATTATAGTTGCCATCCTCAATAACAACTTTTTTGAGAAAGCGTTTTGAATAAAATAGGAAGGTATTTGTACGTAAATAGCAAAATTAAATTGCGATTTAAGTACTTCCTTTTAAGAGGAGTAAGAAAAATAAACTGCGATTACAGTACTTCTCCCTAAAAGGCTGAGAAGCAAAGATTTTGAATCGAACGACAATTCATTGATGTAAATCGGTTCACTCAGTGATAATTTTATCGATTGCAATACTTCCTCTTAGTAGGTGTAAGAGCATGAAGGCACTTCACACCCACGTAGAGGAGCTTTAACCACTTCTTCGTGCTAAATTTTATCAAAATCGGCATAAGCGATATAGAAATATTGGTAATAATAGTTTTAGAATGGGCCTTATTTGGGTGGGGCGAACTCCCCTCCTTATGAGGCACGGCGTCGAGACTTTTAAAGTTCAAATCTGTACAAAATTTCGATTCGATTGACCCTTCATTCATGAAAATCGGTTCACGTGTCGATAATTTGCAACGATTGCTATACTTTCTCTTAACAAGTGTAAGAGCTGATCGCCGCTTTAATGTTTCGTAGGGGAGCCCTAACCCTATCATCCTACCAAATTTTATCAAAATCGGGCTAAGATTTACAGAGTAATTAGTAATAATAATTTTGGAGGGGGCCTTACATAAAGGGGGCTAACTCCTCTCCCATTCGATGTACAGCATCGAGACCCCCAAAAGGCACATCTACATAAAATTCCGAATCGAATGACACCTCATTCATGAAAATCGGTTCGCGCGTTTAGGCGCTACGCAGTTTACAAAAAAGGTAACAAGAACAAGAACAAGAACAAGAACAAGAACAAGAACAACAACAATTTCTGAAAATGCCGTTTTTGCTCATTTTCGGCAACTTTTTTCTCGAAAACTATTAGATCTGGGTTGTTGCAAAAAAATTACAGTGATAAAGGAGGGTTTGCCCTATATTTTAAAGAAAATTTGGGAATTTTATTAAAACTGTCCGGTAGGACAGTTGTATAAGGGTTGACCATCAAAAACTGCACGAAAAAGCGTAACGTTGAAAAACACCCAACTTTGACAATTTTTTTCTCTTTTTCTATGAAAGATAAAATTTCCAAATTTTCTTTAAAATATAGAGCAAACACTCCTTTATAGCTGAAATTTTTTTGCAACCACCCAGATCTAATAGGTTTCGAGAAAAAAGTTGCCGAAAATGAGCAAAAACGGCTTTTTCAAAAAATGTTCTTGTTCTTGTTGTTGTTGTTGTTCTTGTTGTTGTTACCTTTTTTGTAAACAACGTAGCGCCTAAACGCGTGAACCGATTTTCATGAATGAGGTGTCATTCGATTCGGAATTTTATGTAGATGTGCCTTTTGGGGGTCTCGATGCTGTACATCGAATGGGAGAGGAGTTAGCCCCCTTTATGTAAGGCCCCCTCCAAAATTATTATTACTAATTACTCTGTAAATCTTGGCCCGATTTTGATAAAATTTGATAGGATGATAGGGTTAGGGCTCCCCTACCTAACAATAAAGCGACGATCTGCTCTTACACTTGTTAAGGGGAAGTATAGCAATCGTTTCAAATTATCGACACGTGAACCGATTTTCATGAATGAAGTGTCATTCGAATCAAAATTTTGTACAGATTTGTACTTTAAAAGTCTCGACGCTATGCCTCATAAGAAGGGAAGTTTGCCCCACCCAAATAAGGCCCTTTCTAAAACTATTATTACTAATATTTCTACAAAGCTTAGTCCGATTTTGATAAAATTTAGCACGAAGAAGTGATTAAAGCTCCTCTACATGGCTGTGAAGTGCCATCATGCTCTTACACCTACTAAGAGGAAGTACTGCAATCGTTAAAATTATCAATGAGTGAACCGATTTACATCAATGAATTGTCGTTCGATTCAAAATCTTTGCCTTTTAGGGAGAAGTACTGTAATCGCAGTTTATTTTTCTTGCTCCTCTTAAAAGGAAGTACTGAAATCGCAGTTTAATTTTGCTATTTACGTAAAAATACCTTCCTATTTTATTCAAAACGCTTTCTCAAAAAAATGGTTATTGAGGATGGTTTGGGGACCGCAACTATAACCATTCTTTAAAAAGATCTCTCCAGTGGTAGTTACGGTTCCGATTTAACACCATATCAGGTTATAATGATAGAATAGCTTATTCTAAATTTTAAAAAAATCTGTAAAGCAGACGTAACTTTGCTAATAGACAAAAAGGAAAATCTATCCAAAAGGTACAAAAATCTCCTTAACAAAAACTTACAGTTTAAAATGTTAAGTATAAGGGTTGATTAAACGCCAAAAGGTACACAAATCAGCAAGTACCCAACATTTCATTAATACTTCATTGATATTATTTAAGTAATTTTACCGCATTAATTTTCATTAATATTTTTTAAGAATTTATTAGATGTCACATACCCTTATGCTGGCCAGTTCATTCATAATAGTTATAATTGTGATAAAATGTATATTATATCTTCGTATAAATAGGTACTTTATTTTAACTCTATTCCAAATTATTCTTCTGATTTCTCTTTAATGTGCCCTTTATTCTGAAGTTGTCACATATACATGCATGTTAAATTAGAAAAAGACAAATTTAGAGTCGGCTACTGTTTAAATTTGAATCACGGAGGATTTAAAACAATATTTCAGTCTTGAATTCGTCTTACCGAAATATTCGTGAGGACAAATAACACACAGTTAATAACAAGTAGATTATTCAACATTATTTATTCATTTCTCAATTGTAATTTAATTTCGTTCCCCTAATTTTACTTATGGTAAAATACTGGAATAATTAGCTGTCCTAAAAATATGCATATCTTATTTATTTTATATTACATATACACAACATTGTGGGAAGAACACCTAGATGGAGAATGTAATTGAAGAAAACTATATTATTTGCGATAAAGCCAGATTATTTATTACCTATTATTATAAACGTTTGACTACTACATAAAATAACAATTACTTTAACCGAAGAAAGAACTTAAACCGACGATTTTTATTTAAAAATAAAAATAAATAAATAAAATCATTGATGTACGATATGTTGGTGTAAGCAATTTTTAAAAAATTTTATGAATTTTTTAGCCTCATATTTTTTTATTTTTTATAACGTTCTCTTTTTTACCTGTAATCAATAGTTTGATTATTATAGATAAATAGATATTACAGTCAATCTAAGTTAAATGGTGTGCTACTTGAACAAATATTTTGTAGATGAAAATGGCCAGCAAAAGGGTATGTGACATCTAATAAATTCTTAAAAAATATTAATGAAAATTAATGCGGTAAAATTACTTAAATAATATCAATGAAGTATTAATGAAATGTTGGGTACTTGCTGATTTGTGTACCTTTTGGCGTTTAATCAACCCTTATACTTAACATTTTAAACTGTAAGTTTTTGTTAAGGAGTCTTTTATAGAAAAAGAGAAAAAAATTGTCAAAGTTGGGTGTTTTTCAACGTTACGCTTTTTCGTGCAGTTTTTGACGATCAACCCTTATACAACTGTCCTACCGGACAGTTTTAATATAAATAGTTAAACTAATGTAATGTAATTCTACATTTGAAAGGGAAATTTAAGTTTATAAAGAGACCAGTAATGGAGGTTCGGTACTAAATAGACAATTATTGTATTTTACTGGGGTTCTAGGGAAACTGTGACAATACTCAACTTCAACATTTATTGTTACAACATTGGAGTCCACTATCTTCTGACCAAATTCCAAGTTGGAGGAACATTTATATAGTATAGTTGCGAGTGCTAAAAGGTAATATTCTACCTTTTAAATTATATTTAGGCGTTCAGATGTTACGAGTTTTAATTGGGTTTAAACCATTTGATTTTGTTGATCCACTTATAGCCCTGCTATTTGCCCCTGGGTCCGGATAATTTTCTTTCTTTCCATTCTTATCCACACACTTCCTTCACGATTTGAAGCTAGCCACCGAGGCAAGGCAATGTGTATACCTACTTCTGATAGTTTTCTTCTCTATCCAGAGCTGAATATTCCGTTGAATGGTGGCTGGTTCTTCAAAGAGGACAACTGTAGTACGCTGATCCTGGTTAGAAAAAAGATATAGACCAAGAATAGTGTTCACTCAGTTCACTTACTCCGCTGTACCACAATTTCTCTGGGAGTGACCGCTTCTAGTAGAGCTACGGCTACTCCACCCTAAATCAACTTTACTTCTCCAAAGTTGAAATTTCGCTATCCCGTCATATGTAGCCGGATGCGTTAAATTTGATTGGGTTGCGGACCTTCCCTGAATTATTTGGTGATTTGCGCTTTTTTTTAAACTGTAGTTATTTTCTTTCATTTGGGTTTAATATTTATTATTTTTTAGTTTTTGTATGTTTCGGAAAATAAGAAAAAAGAAAAATTATTACTAATTATTATTACTGCTTTTAAAGAATTGTTTGTATTTTGACTAGAAAGGCCTTACGCTGCTCACTTGAACAATAAATAAGCACTAATGAATAAAAATGAAATGTACAACTGTAAAATAGAATGGAGTAAAAAAGTGGGAATACAGACCAGAGTATTAACATAAGCAGTTGTGAAGTTTACAGAGAAGAGCAGCACATTAAGGCAAGAGTAAAGATTATGAGGACGATATGCCGTAGAGGTAGTAATTGCAGATACTAGAGGCATATAGAGAACGAGCCGCCGGGGCTTGTTAGTGACGACCCTCAAGGTCCCGGTCATCCTGGGCCTGTTAAGTCCTAGTTTCACTTCTTCTCCACTCTTCCTTAAATTACAGGCTTCTGCTACTGAATAAAACATGCACATTTCTTGTTCAAACCCTCTACTGGGACTGTAGATGGAACGTGAACAGGTGAGTTGATAAAAGAAAAACAACTGGTCAACTTCTACAATCACAATCTTTTAAAGGTTTTCTGATGTTTTGCAGCTTACTTTGACCATAGGCATAGTGTTACTAGATTTTTTAACTTCAGCTGTTATAACAGTTTAATGGTGGCTCCTTTATTACTTCGTGCACCGTTACTAAGAAGGGCGGATGCCACGTTTTACCATTTGGTTTATATCCTACATAGTAGCAGCTGAAAATATTGTGCAACTGAGACACTGAAACATGTTTTTAATGTATCTAATTCCAATACTAAACATAATATTTCAATTTATATATAACTTTTATTGTAATTTAAGTCCTACTTAACTATTTCGCTTAAGAGCCTCATATACACTGCTCTCGATAAAAAAAAAATCTTTAATTATGTGATTGTTCTTTATTTAGTTAATATTTTATTATACATCTATTTATTTCTCTACTCCGTGCCAAATTATTTACAAGGATAATTGCATTTAAGTTTGTAACTAATCTAGTTTTCTAAATTTATTTAATTTTGAATGAAAATTGTCCAAGGCTAAAATGAGCTTAAATACAATTTGGCATAATTTTATGGAAAACATTAAAGTTCCTTATTCTATAAAAGTTCGTATTTTTAATTCTGTAAATAGGTCTACGATGTGCTACGATGCCCAGATGTGGGGTTGTCGAAGTGGGTAGACTATTATATTTTTTTTATTAAAAAATTATTTAAATCCCCAAAAACTACTCCATCAGCTTTTATCCATGCTGAAACTGGAATTGACCTCATTTATTTTTACACCCTTAAAATGCATTTTAAATACTTAGCTAGAGTTCTGCAGCTTCCTAATAACAGATACCCTAAAATTTTATGTCATGAAATTATAAAAAAGAAAAATCTATTGGTTTTTAGAAATTAAAAGTCTTATATCAAAATATAACCTTCCAAATGATTTAAATTGGCAAAATGTTGGAAATATTACATTATGTGAGGACAACTTCAATATCATAATAAAATCCTTGCAAGCCGATATGAGCACCGCTTTCCAGTTGAAGCTATTTAGTTCTATCAGCCATCCACTATAATAAAAACTTGCAATAGAGGCTAATCCAAATCTATCTGTCTATCTGATAAACCACTCGTTTCATTTCATCAGAATGATTTTTAGAGTCAGAGAAGATCTTTTGCCTCTTAACAGAATCCCCTGACGGTCAGAATACCATGTGGACGTCTTTATGGCTAAAGATGAGTAAAAATTCAAAATAGATAAATTAAAATTAAAGTATCTTTTTTGTTTTTCTTCTTAGTATTATTTGATTTATTAATTTGTGATTTCTATTTTGAGTATGTGAACTGAGGTAACACTTTTCTAGGTCTACATCTTTTTCTAACCAGAATCAGCGTACTACAGTTCTCCTCTTTGAAGAACCAGCCACCATTCAACGGAATTTAAGCAATTAATAAGTTATTTATTTTATTTTTAATTGAATGAAGACTTCTTTATTCTTCAGAATGAATTCCCAAAATACAGCATAGAAAACGTAAAGTTTATTACAATAGATGTCTATAAATACTTGAAAAAATCATCAGAATTGAAAATAATAAGAATTTATGAGTCATGAAGAGAGACTGCAGTCCACAGGCCAGACTAGATATTATTCGTTGTTTTTAAATCCTAGTTTGGTGGTATTAAGAAATGGAAAGCGAAGGAGAATGAGAGAACTTGTCCTTACATCCTTACCACCATCGCAGCCCTCATCCCAGGTAGCATTTGGCCTTGAATGTGTTCTCGCCGAGCAATAGGAGTAATAAGGAAGTAATGCTCAAGTTTGCCACTTATTCTTGTACTGTTTAGCTGAGTAATAATAATAATAATAAGCTGTCTTTATTTATAAATATACATAAGGACAGATGTGGCCCTTGGTATAAAACCATGAGGGAAGAGGGGTAATTTTTTAGAAAACAGAAAAATATAAATACATTTTTTCCTACAAAATAACTTAAAATCATTTTCTGGTCTAATATAAACCTTAGGCTACAATAACACAGAACTAAATAGAAACTTAAATAAAATTAAATTCAGCCAAAAGTTGTTGCCTATACTTAAGAGCCATCCTACAATATTTCAATACTAAATCCCACTTCTTTCCGTTTAAGTATTCCTCTAATTGGGCCATTGACAAAAAATCCTCATTGAAATAAATTCTTCTGAATTCTTTCAATATAGGACACGTCGCCATAAAATGAAATACAGACTCTAATTCTTTTGCATTACACATTGAACATATTTGTGGACTCTCACTATTGTACCTTTTATAATTTAAATTTAATAACTCGGCTCTTATCTTTATAATTAGGCTTATAACATTTATATTGGAATTGTTATTAAAGTAAGCTGCTTCATCTTTTAAATTATAATTTAATAACTTATAAGTCTCACTAAATAAAGAATTCCTTGCCTTGATACCAGCTGTTTCCACAATAGTTAACCTAATTCTATCTCTAAGTTTTACAAAGAACTTTTTCCATTCGTTATAACTATTGCTTTTGAAATCATACACTAAACCGTACTCATTATTTACATTTTGAAGCTCCCGATACCAATATACACCTCTCTTGATAACTTCAAGCGCCACAAGCTTCGGATATCTGTTTTCTGGTAGGTTTAAAACTTTAATTATATACTCATGATGAAGCTTTAGTGTGTAGAGGTACATTGGCGGAATCTGGGTTTCTAATATTAAGGCATAATTCGGTGTATTGTGGGGTAGTCGCAATAATGTTTTCATAAAAAAAGCAAATAACCGGTCAACCTGGTGATATTTCTTCCCGCCCCACACCTGTGCCCCGTAACACATGATAGCTCTATTCACTGCATTAAACATTTGAATTTTGGCGGAGATTGGTACATTTGTATTCAAAATAAAACTTTTCCAAACTGAGTGAATACCGGTTTTGGCTTTAATTAATTTCTCATTCAAATGCTCCGTTAAACTTAAAGAGGATGTTAATTTGATTCCCAAATATTTATAAGAGCCTTGAATTCTCGGCGAGCAATAGGAGTAATAAGGAAGTAATGCTCAAGTTTGCCACTTATTCTTGTACTGTTTAGCTGAGTAACTTCAAAGAAAAGTAAAATTCTGAGTTACATAAGGGATCTTACAATTTGAGTTAGATACTCAAGCGAATTGGTAGTTGGTATATTTCTAAGTTGGTGTAGTAATCCAGAGAGTCAATCTGTACTTTATGACGCTGCCGCTACGTCATAAAATTGTGTATGACTGTTATTATATTATTTACTGTTCACTTTATTGAAGAATTAATGTAGTAATATTGATTTTTTAAAATATTTATTCACTCTTTTTTCGTTTTTGATTTAGAAGAATTTTAAGAGGGTAGTTAAGCTGGAAGATCTTCACGATGTCGGAGATGACTCTTTATGTACAGTGTACGAGGTGTGTTCAAAAAGTAACGGGAATTTTTAAATTTCGCGGGTTTGGAGAGTCTGATTGTAAAAATTTTTTTTTTATTATGTTGGTACACATGCCCCTGAAGTACGATAAAATTTTCAGTAATATTCATTGTTTACTTCTTAAGTGGCAGCCGTTAAGGTTAGACGTGTTTTTCGAGCTTGGCAATTTTTGTTTGTTAAAAAAAATGGATCTAAGAATTTGTGTTAAATTTTGCGTAAAAAATGAAATAAAGTGTGTGAAATGTTAATAAAGGCATATGGTGAGTCTGCTATGAGTAAAACAAGGATTTACGAGTGGTATAAGCGTTTCCAAGATGGCCGCGAAAACGTTGAAGATGACGAACGACCTGGACGTCCAAGCACATCAACAACCGATGAAAACGTGAAAAAAGTGAAAGAAATGGTTATGAACGATCGCCGAATCACAATCAGAGAAGTCGCTGATGATGTTGCCATATCAATTGGCTCATGCCATGAAATTTTTTCGGATGTTTTGGGTATGAAACGTGTGGCAGCAAAATTTGTTCCAAAATTGTTGAATTTCGAACAAAAACAGCGGAGAATGGAAGTTGCTCAAGAGTCACTCAATGAAGTCGACAACGATGCGGATCTAGAGAAACGTGTTATAACAGGTGACGAAACATGGGTTTACGGATATGATGTCGAAACTAAGGCTCAATCGTCCCAGTGGAGGCATTCTGGATCGCCAAGACCGAAAAAGGCTCGACAAGTGCGGTCGAATGTGAAGGTTATGCTCACTGTGTTCTTCGATTTTAATGGCATAGTGCATCATGAATTCTTGCCACAAGGTCAAACAATCAATAAGGAGTACTACCTACAAGTTCAACGCCGTTTGCGTGAAGCAATCCGAAAAAAACTCCCGGATTTGTGGCAAAACAATTCATGGATATTGCACCACGATAATGCACCTGCTCACACTTCATTGCTTGTTCGTGAATTTTTGGCCAAAAACAAAACTTTAACGATGCCCCAGCCTCCATATTTGCCAGACATGGCTCCATGTGACTTTTTTCTATTTCCAAACATAAAGAGAACATTAAAAGGCCGTCGTTTTACAAGCATAGATGACATTAAAAGCGAATCGCTGAAAGAGCTGAAAGCTATCACAAAGATCGAGTTTCAGAAGTGTTTCGAGGATTGGAAAAAGCGCTGGCACAAGTGTATTGTATGCGAAGGGGACTACCTTGAAGGCGACAATATTAATGTAGATGAATAAATAAATATTTTTTTCAAAAAACGAAAATTCCCGTTACTTTTTGAACACACCTCGTATATGCATTAGAGTTTGAAGTATGCAATAGTTGGTCAACTAGTGGAGGGAAGTAGTTATTCTCCAGAGAGTAAGAAGTGTTGTGCTGCACCAGTAAAAATACACCACCAGTCAGTCACTCTCCATATTTTTATAAAAGTGATAAAATGTTATTTTTAAAATGCTAACATTACCTAAAATAAGTAAATGTAACCGTGTTAATTCAAGTAAACGCAATAACAAACGAAGATTTCATATTTAAATATCTTTTATATTTATAATAATAAGAAAATCACTCAGACCTAATAAGAGAGGAAACAGTATTAAAATGAAAAACTACTTTAACTGAAATATTAATTCATTTACCCAAATGTAGCGATTAGGTTAAAATAGACTAAATTAAATTAAAACTGTCCGGTAGGACAGTTGTATAAGGGTTGATCGTCAAAAACTGCACGAAAAAGCGTAACGTTGAAAAACACCCAACTTTGACAATTTTTTTCTCTTTTTCTATAAAAGATAAAATTCCTAAATTCTCTTTAAAATATTGTGCAAATCCTCCTTTATAACTGAATTTTTTTTTTTTCTGCAACAACAGATTAAATAGATCTCGAGAAATACGTGTCTGAAAATGGGCAAAAACGGCATTTTCAAAAAATGTTCTTGCTGTTGTTCTTCTTCTTCTTCTTGTTACCTTTTTTGTAATCAATGTAGCGCCTAAACACGTGAACCGATTTGCATGAATCTTAAAGTAGAAAAATGTATATTCCACTCCACTGAAAAGTGTTTTATCTTTACCATGTTAATAGTAAACCCACTGAAGGGGACTAACAACGTCCAGGGTTGAGTAGATATCGAAGGGTGAAAACCGCTTTCAAGTAATGTGAGCTTCTAATGCTTTGGGTTTTACCCCTTCATTTATTAGTCTATTTTTAAACCTTTCATTGTGAATAGGTAAGAGATTATAGTGTTAACTGAAATTCCAGATGAAAAAAATGTACACATGTTCATATTATATTTTGATATAGTGTCTGTCATTAAATTAATTGAACAGAAACAAATAAACCGAATTAAACTAAATCGATTGTGCATATTACATAAGATGTTTTAATTTAATTTCACTCACGACATCTTGCGGTAAGTAAATGTGGCAAAGAAAGACCGTACCCTTTCACAATGCGGTAAACATCGATTTACCGCACGATCGTGGGAAAGAGTAATGATCGATCTTTTCTCTCTTGATTTGCCACTTTTATTTTATTATTAAAAAATTTTTTGAAAATTAATTTCAGAGGGGATGATTTTTTTCTGTCAGGTGGTAATTGGACTAAAAGTCCTCAACACATTTTCAGGATGGGCACTGTGAGAAAGAGTGATTTGAAAGAAGCCTTTTTTTCAGATCTCAGACCAAAAACAAAATTGAGCTTCCGGAATGAACTCAAACCCTAAAATTGGGCACAATCACAAAACTACACCTTAAAGAATTAACAGAGAGTACATATGTTATACCATTAAAAATCTAGCAATGTGAACACAGCTAAAGAATGTTAACTCTATAGCGCTGTTAATTGGTTAGAGATATTGCAAATTCCAATCTAGCCGAGTATTAATGAATGTTGTAAGTTTAATTGCAGACAATAATTACAATTGTTACGATGATAGGTTTGGTATATAGTGACTATGTCCGGCAATTTATATGTTAGTAAAGCTTTTTATTAGAAGCCAAGCAATAAGCCGAACCGAGCTCAGTGTGCGAAGGGATGCGCGCGTGTAGCTGTAGGGGAATCTACAGTGTTTATTGCTGGACCATAGCGGATTGGGGGCTAAGAACTACAGAGTGCTGAGTGTGCGAAGTGGCTTAAGATTGTAGGAAGTCCTGGATGGTACTCCACAGCGCTGGCAGACCACTATTTTGCACATAATGGAACAATGGAACTAGCTACACCACCTTCTCCTCCTATACGCTATCTATCTTCGCTACCTTTAGTTTAATTATTTATCCCACAATTATTCTTAGAGACAGTTACTTGTGTCTACGTACAGACAATTCTAACTTATTGTTCCACTTTGACAAATATCTATTTCCAGTTAAAAAATACATCCATCCTCAGATTTCCCTTTAATTGTTTAAAATCATTCACAACTTTCTAAAATAATTGAATTATTTAAGAATTAGAAACAATACAAAATTTAAAGAAAAGTGATATAATTGTATTCGAAGTTTACGTCTTACACCAATACCTCGCTTTGCGTCGTTTCGTTTTGCGTTTTTTCGAAGTTGCGTCGCTGCTTAATTAGTACTAATTTTCACTCTGCGTCGTTAGATTTTCGAAGTTGCGTTGTTTTGGGTTCGATTGAAATTTTAATTTTTCTCTAAAAGATGGTAACACTTTTGTCTCTAATTGCGCCATGCCATCAAAACTCGGGGATTCCCTTTCTAACTAAAAATCAACGCAATTTGCAGTTTTATTTTCACTTTGTTTTGCTAATTTTAGTCGGGTTCTACAAGGAAATTTATTTTACGTTGAAAAAAAAAAAAGAAGCTGTTCAGCAAACATTGGACCAATTCTTTGTGAAAGAAAGCCGACTTACGACAACAGCCACTATGGACTCATCAGACAGTGATTAATTTTAATTTTGTTTTTCATAAATTAATTTTGTTTTAATTGAATACATACGTTTTTTTTTTGTTTTTTGTATGTATGTAACAAAATTTTATATTATTTTTGCTTTTTAAATGTTTACTTTGTTCAATTTTCTTTTTAAAAAGTAGTATTTCCGTAACCCTGGAACCTATCTTCGATCTTTACATGGTTTGCTATAGAAAATCTTAATTCACTTTGCGTCGTTTCAATTTGCGTCGTATTTTTTTGGAACGTAACCACGACGCAAAGTGAGGTATTAGTGTATTGAAATAAAATCCGTACGAAGTGAATCAAATTGATCACAAAGAACAATAATAAACTAAGGGAATAAAGCTAATCATTACAAAATAAGCACAACTTTCACGTGTAATCACTTGGCTTTTTCTAAACTGAATTAACGATATAAAATTCTTGCTCAAACCGTTAGGAAAATGTGGTTAGCTCCTCAGTGTTTGGATAATTTTGCTGATTTTATCCGTCATAGACCGCTTTTTTTTTGTTATCCCTAAACGGTTTTGAACTTTCTTAAAGCGGAGACGGAAACATAAGTCAGATTTCCTACACCAAACTGTGATAATCAATCTCTGATGATGGTTGAAAGCACGAAACTGGTCAGGGATACAAAAAAAAATATATTGCTTGATACGACGGATAAAGTCAGCGATAAAACCACTTTGCCCGAAAATTTAACTTTTTTGTGAACTATAATTTTAAAACTCGGAATTTTAATTCAATTTAATGAATTTTTATTTAAAATTGAAAATAATAAACCACAAACATTAAGGTTTACGAATTACACAAGGCAAATTGTAAGCACAACTAGGCAGTTTTTATTTGTTAAAAAAAAAAAAAAAAAATGAAAAAGTCCCAATTATACAAGAGTAGCTCGGTTTGATTTCACTGAAAATTGCAGTGGATATAATGTGGGGAGACCTGATTCCAAACCAAGGAACCTGATTGGTCCTAGCTGAGACAATGTACAGTTAACAGTCCACCATGTTCCTGCCCCGAAGGAGTTCATTAAGGGCTATTCGCCAAAGCTGACTGCGATTTAATCCGTCAAGGCCGTGGGGCTATAAAGATAATTGTAGGCCTATTAGCCGGCCACTGCAGGCTCAGAAAACACACGCATCGCATGGGCCTGGCAGATGATAGCCTTTGTAGGTTCTGTCAGGAAGAGGAGGAAACGGCACTGCACGTGTTGTGTCAGTGTGAGGGGCTTGTCTGGCTAAAGATGTTACTTCTCGGGGAGGAAAAACCAAGGCTTGTGAGCTTTACCCAAGAGTCGCTCTCCAAAATGAAGATTCTGATTAAACGGACGGGTCTAGAGGGCTAGATCTAGAGAAGGGGAGCCACAATAAATCCAAAGGGGTCGCGGTGGCGTAGGCCTTGAGGGCCGCCCTATTAGAATCTTATCTTATGTACAGTTAACAGTCCATCATGTTCCTGCCCCAAAATTTATTTGTTCTGGGAGTTAAATTTTAAAATAATGGAATTTATAGTTCTGGGCATTTTACATCACAAAGGGGGTTAAGGTCTTTCCAAAATTCTGAGATTTGTGCAAAATTCTAAAATAATTACTATTAGTAGTACTTTATTAAATTAATTTTTCACTTTTCTGAAAATGCCTTTTCCGATTTCTAAAAAACTTTTTTGGCAGTACTTTTAATTCAAATAAATTTTAAGGAAAAAAAGCACTTAGGGCATTTTGTAAAGTTAAAATGTTCCAAAATGGACACCGAGAATAAGAGATAGTCTATCACTGGACAGTGAGCTCCTAGGAAGAAAAAATCTAAGGGCTAGCTGCGGGATTCGAACCCGAGATCTCCAGTATTCGCTAACACCTCAGCTAATTCCTTCCCTTCTGAAAGTTATATTTTATTTGAAGTTATTTAGTTTCATTTTTATGAGTTAATTAATGTGACGCTAATTAAAAGAACCGAAATGGTGTTTTGCAAGAAATGATAAATCAAACTTCAAAAAACACAAGTCTTCCCATGTGGTAGAACAATCAATTAAAAGGGAGGAAATACGTAAGAGTAAAGTTACTTTCCTTTCAACTAGGACCACACATTTGAGTGTAGCGAAGTAAACGTTACATTCACTGTATTTATCGTAATAAAAAAAGAATTAATTATACTTGTAAGAAACATTTTCTCATATAAATAATGCGCACATGTACGTACATTCATATCTAGTACAGAGGAACAAGACAAGAGCTAGGAGTAGAGTGAAAACTATGGGAATCAAACGAGGAGAGTAATAAACAGATAGACATACAAACAAGACTCAATAACGTATGTAAGTTTGGTAACCGTTAGTCTAACAATCTCGGCCCAATTATATATGGGAAGTCGTGTCAACAAATGGTGCAGCCTTCACCAGAGAATACACTGGACCAGACGAAGTGGATGGCGTTAAGGCGATGGGAAATATAAAGAGAGAATAAAAGAGCAAGATGAAGGAACGAGAGTATGGATTGGGCTGCCCAAAATATTTTATAGACTCTCCTAAAGTAGAGGGCACCTGCATCAGATGCTGTAGATTAAAACAGTCCCCACCTACTCTCTGTATCCCTAGTTACACTTCACTGGATAATAGTACCATTCCATTACTACTTAGCTAACGTTCAGCTTCACGCTATCAACTAAACGGATGTTCATTTACAATAACTCAAAACTGTATATGAACTAACCACTAACTCGTTACAATTATATCAATTGTTAAGTTATTATATTCTTCGTGGTCCTTTTTTATTATAACGAATTATTTAACATCTGAGAATCATGAATGGATACAAGAAGGCTTCCTTAAAGCTGTGGCGAGACTCTCAAGCTAAAAGAACCACAATAGCATTTTTTAACTCGAGTATCATTGCCAACATTCTTTAAAAATCGAGAACACGACCTACTCTAACTGCAACGCCTGAAGTTCTAGACCAGGGATGGCGAACCTTTCTGAGACGTGGCTCAAATTTTGTTCATTTTTTTTTTTTTTTTTTTTTTTTTTTTTTTTTTTTTTTTTTTTTAGTACTAGCTCTTGGGTCACTAATGCCCATTTGCACAAGAGTTAAGTTTAAAAATTTTAAACTGAATATTTTCAAAACTAAACATCTTTAAAATTCAATTGGCTTAACGGGTAAAACGGGACGAAACAAGTGCTATGGAAGTCTCTTTTTACAAACATAACTGAACAAAACCTTACAAAAGTGTGTTTTATCTGAAGAAAAATTTAAATATGGTTATTTGCTTTGGGTTGTCGATTTTTTAAAACAAACAAAATAGTAAAATTAAACATTTTATTTGATATTTTATAAACACTTTTGCTTTATTTCAAATACTACAAAAAGCATTTGTCGTCATTTGCGTTTAAATTGCATTTGTGTCAATGCGCGATTGAAAAAATACAGATAGAATATAAATTATCCACACAATTAGAAAATCTAAATCAAACCCGCGTAAACAAACAAAGGGGTTGCCTAGCAATTGTGGGTCAGTGAAAAAGCTTGCGCGGGTCAGTGTCTGGGTTCGCCATCACTGTTCTAGGCTATGGTTTCTCTTCAAACTTGTAATTTCAAAACATTTTAGAACAGGGATCATCAGGGATATAATATGATTTAGGGGTCGATCCGTTCTAGGGGGTCGATGAATACCAATGCTATTCAATCACAACTTTATAGTCAGCCACGCAGTATTTACGATTTTCGATTTGAAGTTTGCACTTTCAACATGAAGTCGTTAAATTATTAGTTTAATAACTTAACTATGAGTAAATTTTGGAGGAATACAAATATTACGTAAGAATATCCGAACCTTTGTAATGCAGCTTTTCTTTTCTTAATTGCTTTCCCAAGCTTGTATATGGTTGTTCCATTAGCCGAGTAAACTCTTTAAATCATTATTGCAAGGAAATAACGAAATAGCGCTAACACAATTTTGTCTTTTTTTACAATAAACATGTGAGCTATGGCTGATAAAAGTAGATATTCTTTTACATTTTTTGGATGGCAGACCGAAATTTAAAAGACATGTAATTCTTCCCTCTCCCAAATTCCATATAACTTTTTTCAAAAAAATTATTCAATTGAAGATTTAGATCTTATAATAGAAATTACATGCATTTATGTAGAATGTTACATAAAGAGAGAATCATAGAAGTCGTGATATAATCCAAAAATGTATAAAATCAAGAGCTACATCCCATAGTGAAATTTATTCGAACTCAGAACTTTAATATTACATTTAATTAAACATTTTTTAAAATTATAAAGGGGATTGTATTGAAATGGTACTTTAGAACAGAGACCCTATCAACTCTTCCCCTCACAGAACTCAACATAATCGATTTTTTACGAGAAAAAATTCATAAAACAACATGAGTAATGAGTATATTTATCGTTTGAAGAAATTCGTTGGAGACATTTTCGAAAGAATCTTAAAAAGCCAATTAGAAAAAGTAGTAGGTACAACTGGTAAAAAATTATGATGATTACATTACAGCAGGATCCCCTGGTTAAGCACAATCGAAATATTAAGCTATCAGCTTCCCCACGATTTATTCATTTTAGGGAAATTTTGCTTTTATCATGCACACATGGACATTCAGAGAGAATATTTTTTTAAACATTTATTCTCACTCAGGGAACGTTAAAACGGGGAGTCTTCCTTGGAAATTCAGAATCGAAAGTTCGACCTAATCGCAACAATTTTCTCATCTGGTATGAGAAAAAAAAAATACTACTTTTCTTCGAAAATACATTAAAAATAAAACATATTCAATCAAAAAAACAATGCAAATTGAAGATACGCAAATACAGGAAGGCACATGCCTGAGGTAAACAGCACGACAATCAGTCATGCATAGTGCCACACACAATTTCCCGGAAGTAAAGTAGTAGCGAATCATAAAACATTTAGAAAAAGTAGGATGTGGGTTTGTGGTATAAAGACGTGGAAGCTTGCGGTAGAGAATATTGTTTATATAAGGAGGTGACCGCGAAATACAAACGGCATATAATGTTCCAATAAAAACAAACTAGAATATAGTCGATGACAAAGAAATGTTACAGGAAAGAGGCAAGAGGGAGATATAACCAAAGGATACTTTGGGGTTATGAAACCATAGAAATATTAAAGCCGACAGGAAAATAGTTCCTAAAAATAGGCGGCCAGCAGCGGAAGAAATTATTTTTTTTTAAATTATGCGCTGCAGATGATTGATTTGCTTAATGATTGTATACCGCAATTAAGGAATTCTATTGCAGAAAAAGAGAACGAATAATAATATTAGTTAAAAGACCTGATACTTGCTTAGTAATGTCAGCAAGATCCTACCATCATCTAGACATCAATATGATCATCAAAGTAAACAAAAGTTCGGATTTTGACCCGCTATATTCACTTCTAGTGACTATAAAGTGGGGAAGTTCAGTCATCGCATGATCTTTGTGCAGCACGATATTTGATGACATCCAAAAGTGATTTATCTACGTGATCTGCAGGTTATTATAAACATTTTCCACTCTATATTGTTGCAAGTGTTAATTTCCAAGGTTTTTTCCATTTTGGTGTTACCCCAACGAATAGTTAGTGCTTAATTTTAGGAGCAATGCTGCTCCTTATTTTCTTGGAGTAAGCAAACACTCAATCCAAAGGCGCACTTAGGGATCACACCCTTAAATGTAGTGCATTTACTTCTCCAACACAAACCCCGCCCAAAAAATAATACTGGCTCTCTCTATAATTGCCGAATAACTCGAATGATATAACTAGTGCAAATCTTGTGGAGAGTCCCTTGTATTGACTGAAAATTTCTAAAGTAGATGAAATATAGAATGAACCCGTACTAAAGGTTAGGTCATTCCGTTCACTAATCACTGGCAGGCGGTTTCAGGACTCAACTGATAACTTGCTCAGTCACATCAATTATTTGGGAGTGATTCTTGATAAGACAGCTCATGTTCACTCCCTAAGGCTGGAAACATAGTGGAACGGCGAGCAAAGCGGCGATGATAGCTGCTTCTGATCAAAGAGAGCGACAAGCAGCGAGCAAAGAGTCACATGCACATAGTGACGAGTTTAGTCGCGTTTCTCCTTTCGACGAGAAAAGATGGAGGAACTATTTCTATATGAAAATTCTTCCATGAAAATTTGGTATTTGCAGCAGCTTAGTAGTAGGAGCTGTGGTGTACATGATATAATCAGGACTACACATGAACATGGTGAATTTCATCACTTGTACCAACAACTTCGGGAGCATCCTGGCAAGATTCATTCGCATTTTAGAATATCTATTTCAACATTTGGTTACATACTAGTCCAGTGTAACCCCATTAATCCTAGCAGTTTCTTTAAGGTAACAAAATAGAAATATATGCAGATAAAATGAAATTAGTCAATTAAAAAAAAACAATAATTTTTATTAAATCACTACACCATGATTTGTCGTAAATTAATGTTGTTCATCTGAAAAAATGGAGTAGAAGAAGGATTGGAGAATTCGTTCTGATCAGAAGTAGTAGGACGTGAAAATGTAATTTAATTTTGCCTAGTATTTAGATGAAAGTTAGCGTTAAGGGATTGAGAACCAAATTAAATGTAGCAAAAATTACCTGAATTCTCCATTAACTACTAATTGTTAATTAATTTTAACTATTAATTATTAATTGTTAAAAACTATTGTAGCTTCGCAAATATTATGGTCCCACAGAGGTTTCTTTAAACAAACTAAACCAATAAATGTATAATATTCATAACCTATGAGCAATAACCTTTAAAAATTGAGCGCGATGAGAGCGAAGAAATCAAACATGTCATAACTCTATGCTCTACTCTCTATAGATAGCGTTGCTCTATTTCGCTTTGCTCTCCACTATGCGCGGTCCCATATGTTAACTTGTGTTTGATTTCGCCGCTTTGCTGTACGCTATCATCGCCGCTTTGCTCACCGCTCCACTATGTTTCCAGCCTAACTAACCGATAGGATCCACTGGAGGTTTAAAAAAAGTTCCATAAGCTGATAATCATAAAGTATTTCATTAGCAATAAAGACTAATTTATGGGTTTAAATATAGAGGCTCCGATATGTTCACGTACACCTTTATATTGATGTCCTAATGGACGGAAACTGAAACTCTAGTATTCATTTGTACTTCTAGGGAAGCAAAAACTAGCCGAACGGTTAGAGGCGAGACCTGTAAGACTAATATGTATTTTGGTACTGGGTTCGATTCCCGGTCTTAGGCCTTGGATTTTATTTAATAGTTAATATGAGAAGTATATGGTACAGTATGTTTGCTAGTCGCCTCCGTCCACAACATTGGACGTAAAGCCTGCCTGAAAAAATAGGCAGTTAATTTACTTACTTATGGGTTTAAATATTTTATTTGATTCTTACTTTATATCTGTGATCTGTTCTTCATGAAATCATTATATATTTCACATGTTCAACATTATATATTTCTCAACAAATGTTTAGTTAATGAATGTACAACAGGTACTGTAAACAACGATGGAGAGGTTTCTTAATGAATGCAGAGCTTGTCTATGAATTCTTTTTATATAGTACTTTATTCATTTTGGACGAAATAAGTAAGAATTTACTTTTATCGCAGAATTCGTGTTACATTGTTCGCCAGTGAATGTATTGTCAGATCATTTAAATTTGGCTGAGCCCCAAAGTTCCATTTACGTATCCATTTAGTTCCATTTGCGATAAGTCGTTTGTTGTTTAGTGAAAGTTTAGATTGTTTGTCAAGAAGTCTAGAGAGAAGTTTGAATCGTCTGTTTATTTCTTTCCGCTTGAATATGTGGATTTCAGGTTAGGCGTTTGTCCGTGGAGAGTCCTAGGTACTTAACACAATCTGCTGTGGGAAGAGGAGTTGGATTAGGTAAACGGGTAAAAGGATGGTTCGCCTTAGGTAGAATGCAATTCTGTGACAGTAGATGCAATAGCTAAGTATTAGTTCTTACACTAAAAGTAAAAATACCTAGGATAAAGCAAATAGCCACAACTTTAATAATGAATTATCCCAATCAGAAAAAAAACCTCTATTCTATCAACGCCAAGCTCTAGTCTGAGCAGTATTGCATGAATGCCCAATATCAGTTGGCTTTCAGAAAATCGTAAATAATCCAAATTTCGTAAATTGGAGGGTTAGGAAGTGAAAATGATAGAAAAACGTGTGGATGTAGAGATTAGGCGGAAAGACGGTCGATTTATTAGCAGAGAGAAAGAAGATTATTGAGGTATAATATAGAGGGCATAAATAAATAAGCGAGTCTAGGAAGCTGTGGATGTTGTTGCCGCCGACAGGTTAATGCCAGGCCGACCTAGCGGCCATGTATCAAATCCCAGCCACAACTAGAAGAAAGAGATGAACAGTATTATAGCCATAGTCCTAAAAGGTCCGGGCGAATCAACATTCAATTATGGCCGGTGATGGACGAGCGACCATCTATCTTACGGATTGAGGATAATTTCAGAGTTTGTTTGTTGTTTGTAGTTGTTCTTGTTGAAGTTATGAATGCTGTAGATATATGTGTAAGTGTGCGTGAGTATACGGGACTCGTGACGAGTTGAAGATATCGACAGATATACGTCTACACCTCAGCCCTGTAGCCACCCCGCGGCGGCTCGGTCGTGAGGAGCTCCGGCTCTCACATTACTCCCTCGCCATGTTCCCCTTTCATATCCAACGCCATTCTCCATTCTTTCTTTCCAAACGAAATAGCAAGCTGTTTATTTAATACATTCTTATGAAAGTACCAAAAAAAAATAAGAAATTCCTAAACCCTTGCAAATAATGTAAACATGACAGTGAAACAAACATGGATAAAATACTCAACTTGACCCCAACTTCTCACCAAAAACTATTCAAGGATAGTTAGCACTTCTAAGAAAAACATCCAATAGTTAATAAAATTGCAGAGCGAAGCGTTAAGGTAATAATACGCCATTGGCGAAGATTTCTCTTCCAATTCACTGCTAACATTTATTTAGTGTTTAGTTCCTAGAGAACAATTTTTCTAAAAATGATAACTCCCAATGAATCATTAAATGAAAGAACATTTTCAGAGTCTAAAGAAAACAAAAAAGAAGTGTAATCCTGAGAAAACTTAGTTTTATAAAAATAAATGCAGAATTTTTTTTTTTCTTCTTCTTTTTTCCTTTATTCTTAAATTTGCAACTGCGTAACACATAAATGCAACAAGCAAATATGATAACGTAAAATGTGAAATATAGAACAAAAAAATAAAATAAAAATAAAGTAATATATAAAGTAAAAACAAAATAAAATAATAAATAAATAAGTAAATAAAATAAAATCACAGGAAGGGCTTGTATGAAGGCCATCCAACGATGACCATCATAAGTCGGTTAAAGTAAAATACCGAATGGATTGATTTCAAAGGATGACCATTTTATCGTTCGACCAGGTGATCGCGAGGCCATCGGCGCCTCAGTCTGCGAGGAGCATTTGACGGGAGGTTAGTGCAAGACATGTTGCTGTTTAAGGGATTATGGTGTAGGTAAAGTTTGGAATGGAATTTGATGTAGCGGGACTGGGCAAGGTCAGAAACAAATGGGATTCACAGGTCGGTGTGGATGGTATGGTTGCTTACATAGAAGGGTGCGTCAGTGATGGTTCGAAGGATTTTTGACTGGAGGGTTTGGATTCTGTTTAGGTTCGAACGCTTAGCTGTTCCGTACAGTTCAAGTCCGTAAGTCCAGATAGTAGCGAGTAGGGCTTAGTATAGTCGTTTCTTGTTTGACAGAGTCAGTTTTAACCGTTTGTCAAGTAGTCTTTTGAGCATTCGATATCTCTGGTTTAGTTCAAGTCGTTTGAGTCTAGTATGTGGATTCCATGTGAGTCGCATCAAGGAATATTCCAAGAGTGTATATTCCATGTGAGAGAAGGATATGCAGCGGGATTTATTTCAGTTTACCTTTATTCTCCATTTACGGAACCAGGGGTCAAGGATGTTAAGATGGGCCTGGAGGGATCTAGTGGCTATAACCGGATCGGTGTTATGGGAGAGGATAGCAGTATCGTCTACGAAGGTATAAATGCTCGTATTTGGATGAAGAGGAAGGTCAGCCGTGTAGACAGTGTATAATAGGGGGCCAAGGATACTTCCTTGCGGGACTCCAGCTAGGATCTGATAGATAGGATTTTAGGATAAGGTAGTAGGTACTTGGAAGGACATTCTTGAGCTTCAGCAAAAGTCCTTCATGCCACACTTTGTCAAAGGCTTGAGACACATCCAGGAAGACTCCTGGACAGTACTGCATTAGCTCAAGAGAGGTGGCAATGGTGTCTACAACGCGATGTGCTTGGTGGATGGTGGAATGAAAATTTCGGAGTCCAAATTGATGATCGGGAATAATAGAAGGAATTGAAGGATTAGGAGTAAGGATACTTTGCAGGCGAAGTTGGAGTAGCTTCTCTAGCATTTTCCTAAGAAATGGGAGAAGACTAATGGGTCGGAAGGAGGCAGGATCGTGTGCTGGTTTTTTGGGTTTAAGGATCATGCGTATAGAGAAAAACTTCCAAAGGATAGGGAAGTATGTGGTTCGTAGGACTGCATTATTGAGTGAAGTAATAAAAGAAAGCTTAATGTAGACATCCTGGTGGAAGAAGGCTCCGAAGCAGGCCAAGGATGAAGTAGCTGAGGAACGTGGAAGACGACTTAGAGGCCACCAGCCAGCGTAGTTGGAAAACGGCCGTGAAGGATGGAAGACTGTTGTGGCTGAGGCTCAGGTCCTTCATAGGCTGTGATGGTCAGAGTGTAAGAACTACTCATCAGCACTAAGGAGACCAAGCTTAAAGAACACGTCAAGCGCCGTTTTTGAAAAATAAAACCCATAATTCTAAAAAATCAATTTAGTTCACTTCCCATTGTCTCATTTTATACAATCAGGAGCTCCTAAATCAGTTATAAAATTTAACTTCGCTTTGAGTTTGCAGACCACTTACTACAAAGAGGGGAAGACATAAACGCAATACACACAAATTAGTAAGAAACATATCTTCGGACTAAGCTCAAATCGGATTCATTTGTTCAAAACTTAGAATCGAAAATCTAACAACATAGCAAACTTGCTCTTAACTTAAATTAACCACAATTTTTTTAAAATAATAATCAAGTAAGTGGATGAGATTAGCTCCGCAGCATTCCAATGCAGAGATCCTGGGTTCGAATTCAGCTGCAGGCCGTTAGATTTTCTTTCTCTAAAAGCTTCTTTCAGCACAGTTTCCAGAGATGGGTTACTGTTGTCTGTAAAGAAAGAACATTGACCAGAGAACGGGCTGTGCACCGAAAACAGCTACGGGCGCCAATGACCTCAGATGTTGACGCGCCTTAAATAGAAATAATCAAATGTATGAAACATTGCATCTTTAAATAAAAATTCGTCGAAATCTAAACGTAAAAACTAGTAATACAGTAAAAGTAGTGCATCCTGCGCTATCCATTGAGCAAAGTCCAAACTAAACAGCCTCTCGTTTAATGAGACCATTTATTAGGTCTGGTGTAGAAGGCACTCTGATTATATAAATATAAAAAAGTCTAGTTTTGATTTCAGCGGCCGAAAGGGAGTATCCATTTGGAAATTTGGAAATCAGAAAGTTCAACGGCCTAAAATAGTCTCAATCACGATCACCAAGAGAAAAAGAGAATAATACAACAAAAAATTAATAGAATAGATAAGATCAAATTATATATTACAGAAGAATAAATGTTGAAAGATTTCTTTTTATTTATTTTCAATGAATTAATTTAAAATTAAAAAAATATACAAAGTGTTATGTGATACAATTATTAAAATGTGATTGTGAACATTGATAATTACAGTTGAGGAAATTTGTTTTAACTGATGTTGAACTTTAAATTACTATTTATATAAATAAGAGAAACAGCCATGGGGTACTTAGTATTGGTAGTGGCAGCATTCGACAAGCAGCATGCAACCTTTACGTGTAGCTTTAGTACAAGCCTATCTGATTGTACACGCAATAAACTAATGTGTAATGCACATTATTCACCAGTAGTCCTCTGAACTGATTGAAACTCTACGTTATAAGTGACAAAATCTCCTAACCAACTACGACATACAATTGCGTTCGCTTTCAAAATATACACATATACAAAATTTGTGATTCTATCATAATAGACAATTATGGCAGAAGTTCCAGTGTAAATTGGCTATTCCGGTCGTCTTTTGCCAAAAGCTTAATTTCGGATCCCCTAGAGGTGCCGAAACAAAACATTAGAACTCTTTGCATTATTTTCATTTTAGAGTAAGGCTGACCACACATACATCGGCAGTTTGAAAAATCCATTGAATTTTCGAATTCAGGCATCCTCAAATCATTAATTAAACCTCAAGAATCGAAACTCTGCACAAATATAAAAACCTCAAATTAACCCAATTATAAAAAAAAAAAAACCTTTGACCTAGGCCAGGGGTCGGCAACCCGCGGCTCTTTTATCCAAATTGAGTGGCTCTTCAGCCTGCCCAAAATATATTTTATATTTTAATTATATTGAAACGAATGAAAATTCCATTTATTAAAGGTATTTTTTCAAAAAGAATGTTAAATGTGATACTTCTGAAATTGAATAGAATTATACAATAATAAAATAAAGTACGTAATTATATAATACTTTCATCCAAATACACGTTTAGTTATTAATTATTTATTTATTTACTTTGTAATATGTAAAAATAAATGTATTAAAACTGTCCGACAGGACAGTTTCGTCAAAAACTGCACGACAAAGTGTAACTTTGAAAAACACCCAACTTTAAACATTTTTTTTCTCTATTTCTATAAAAGATAAAATTCCCAAATTTTCTTTATATATTACAGTAAATCCTTCTTTATAACTGTATAAAACATTTAAATGTTATTGAATATCATAAAATAATTTGTGAATACAAATGATCTACAGAATTTTGTACATTGTCATTCTTGCGGCTCTTGGTAAGATTTATTAAAATTATTTAAGGAGAAATGGCTCTCTACTTAAAATAAGTTGCCGACCCCTGACCTAGCCCAGTAAAACAAATAATTCCGGGATAATGAATAAGAGTAGGCTCAGACACAAGTTATCAGACCATGGTCGCACCTAGGGAAGTTTAGGGGTAAAAACCTCACAGATAGTATAAATAAACCCAAAAAAATATGGTATAAAAAAAAGTAAAAGTAACTTAGACTACATGAGTAAGTGAACACCCTGGTGAGGCCCAGTGAACACCCTTCATGGGGCCTGGATCTTAAGGATTCTTAAGTAGGAACTCAAGAAAGAAGTGGAAGCTAGCAGAGGTGAGCCTTAAGACCTCCCACGATTGAGAGCATTGCCTACAATGTGTACATCAGAAAAAGCTAAGTCTTAATCTTCTGGAACAACCTATAAATTATATGAAGAATGGACTAGGAAGCTGTTATTCAAAGATTTAGATTTCTATGCAGAAACTAGGTATTGAAGGAGAATATAATCTCCCATCCAAGAACATCCAAGATTCTGGGCTTTCCTCGATGTCTTGTTTTAGAAGGAATGCTACAGCGGTCTTATGCCGCTGGCACAATGGGGAGTAATAGATCTATGAAGCTTGCAGGACACTATAACTCCTCTACCTCAAAAATAGACTATGTACAAGTATATATTACACAGTACTTGCACATTATTAAGGAAAACTCAAGTGTAAAACGAGATAAAACGGCTGAAAAAAATTCTAGAAGCAACTCTAACTTGTCAGCAAAGGCTTGAAGCTTCTGCCCTATATAGAATAGAATAAAAATGTTGCAGACAGATAGATGTTGGGAACAGTGATGTAAAGAATGCCTAAGTTGTATTTAAACTTAGGCAGGATGCAATCTCAATACCAGGTATCAGTTTAATAAAGTAGAGACCCAAGCCCAAAGAAGTGCTTAATGCATTACCGCCTCAGATCATATGTCCAACTTTACCCATGTAAACTTATACCCATCTCTTTGTAAAAAATTATCTTTCTTTTTGCAAAAAAAAAAAAAGAAGTAGTGATAGGATTAAAAGTAGTTTCAAGGTGTACAGCAGAGATAACATTGTCCTATAAGAATAGAAGAAGTAATGGGCTGCAGGTTCGCGGGAAAGACCAAGAAGAATATAAAGAGGATCGTCCGGATAGAGGAGATATATATATATGTAGCTGCATCCATACAGATATTGTACTGCTGCATTTAGTTATACAATAGTTCACTTTAAGATTAGAATCTCACTTATTCCTTCTGTACCTGAAGTACATAATAGAAACTGAAAAATAGTTTTACAGCAACTTATTCCCTCTACTGTTCAATAAACATTTTAAATAAAAATTAATTTAAACAAACAAAAGTGCTGCGGAAATATGAACTTCAACGCGAAATACCGTTGCGTTTAGAATACACTGAACTGGTTTTGCGTCTTTATCCTCAAATATTGTTAGAACATAATGGTGGATGCCTTTCGAACTTCAACTATTTCTGCAAGAAAATCTGGCGTCACCCAACTTTCTTTTACTATCCTCAAGTTAATTTCAATGATGGTTATGGTTTTTTCGTCGTTCCCCAAAATCATTATCCTCAAGGTTTCTATTTCAAAACTTTTTACATACTATTACTTAAATATTATTATTATTTTTAATCATTTAGTTACAATCAACGCACTGTGTTATAAGCGACAAGGGTAACAATAAGCAATATTTCACACATATGAGAGAGGAGAAGCTACCCAGCGGTAACACTACAATAACATTCTACTGACTTGATCAGAGAGGAGATCACGAGGCCACTGTCTTTTGAGACGTCTGGAAATGTTCTGGAAGATAGATGTACAAGTGGATTGTGATGTGTTTGAATGTTAAGATGGAATTTTCTGTAACGTGTTTTTGCAACTTGTGTGGCGAAAGGAATGTTCAAGTCTGTGTGAATGGTATGATTGGTGTCGTAGAAAGGAGCGTTTACTATAGAGCGAAAATAAATTATTAAATATGGATAGCTATTCTAGTAATGGCATTAAATACAACTGGGTATCACAGATAAAAAGCTATTTTATAACGTTAGGGTATGACTGGCTGTGGGAGAGCCAGCGGGCAGATTTAATGAAAAAATTTAAAAACAAAATGTTAAGTGATTGGAGGCAGAAATCCATTTCAAATGACCTAGAGAGCACATTAGAGAAAATCTATAGAGAATGACCTCTAGAGAGAGCACATTCTTCCTCGTATAGTACATTGTATTAGGATATCCTGCACGCAAAATACGAGAACTATTACTTGTTCTATAATATTGGTTTGGAAGCCGTCAGGGTGTACAGCCAACTCAGGAATAGTGCTGCTAAAAAATGTACCATTTATACAAAAAAATAATAAAATAAAATAACGTATAGCGTAGAATTATCTGAATCTAGTAAATTATGCAGAGCAAGCGAGGAATCTCTCGGACACATATTTTTCGAATGCCCTTAGTACAGTTTGCATAGAAATAAATACCTTAATAGTTCTTCAGATACTTCTTGTATACATACTTGTATGTGAAAACAAAATTATGCATTTAATGTGTATAACTTTTTTACTAAAGCAATGAGACTACGTAGTGCTTTGCTAAAAGAGTAATGTCCAGTCTGTGCTCACTAGATCTACAATGTTATTTTAATCGGTAATGCAAACGAATAATTTGTGATTTTGTCTGCCTAGATTCCTGTTTATATGTTGATGCTGTTTCCCTGAGATACCTCTTATTTTGTTTCCTTTCGCACAGGAATAAAAGAAAAGAAAAGTATATGTATTGTTCGGTGACATTTTCCTTTTTCTTTAAAAATTCACCTACACTTTTTGTATGTTTAATTTCAGTATAAGTTTGTTCATTTCAATTATTTTTGTATCTTCATTCTTAAGCAAAAGGCTAACTCTTTCTGTAGCACGCTACTTTGTATAATACAGAAATAAATAAATTAAAAAAAAAACTATAGAGCGAACAATTTTAGATTGCAAGGCCTGGATCCTTCTTTGCAGATTTGAACGTTTGGTTGAACCCCACAATTCGATGCCATAAGCCCAGGACTGGCTTTAATATACTTACATATATAAGTCTTTTGTTGTCTAGAGTGAGTTTTGATCTGTTATCGAGTAGTCTTTTCAGTTGTCGGAAACATCTGTCGAGTTCTGTTCTTTTAAGTCGTGTATGAGGATTCCATGTAAGTCTTTTGTCAAGGTAAAGCCGAAGGTAGCGGACTTCGTTGACTGCTGGTAAAGGAATAAGATTGTAAAAGACCAGTGAAAGAGTGATGCGTCGATGAGTGAAGGAAATGTTTTGAGATTTTGTCTCGTTCAGCCCATTGAATATTAAAATTTAAATTAATATTTTCTAAATATCTATCTGACTGCAAAAATAGGAGTTAAATGCGTAAAAACAAAGAATTCTCGTAGTAGAAATTAAAAGTAAAAAAAAAAAGGAGTTTAAAAAGTAATTTCATTACAGCTGCTCTGATTAGCAGAACTTAACTTTTAGCCTCACTCCTACCAAGTGAATGGAATTGCACGCTTCTTCCCCCAAGGATATCTTTTACCCCAATCGGAAATAGAAAAAGGAAATGAAAAAAAAAAGATGAAGAACAAGTAAAAAGGGAAGCAAAAGAATGGTATTTAGTTGAAAACTACTGTGAAGATTTGCCGACTGAAGAAAGAGAGCGTTGTTGTACGAAGCCGGAACATCTTAGGTAAGTACCTAGCCAACACAAAGATCATCCGATGCTCTTATATACATCAAAGCTGGGACCCGCTGCTACCTAAGTTTCCTTCACACAAACCAATGACAAACTAATCTGTATTAGAGGCACGACTTCTTTGTGTTCGCTAGATGAGTGAATGCGACGTTTCCGTTCATCCCTGACAGTTCACTTCAACCCCTTCGCCTATTCATTTAGCTTTTTTTCTTGACATCCAACTGGAATAGCAGCACATTTTTTTTTAAAAAACGAATTGTCGGCATCAATCTTACAATACCTATTTTTTTTACCTTTAACTTTTAATAAATGAGATAGAATTCCTGAGCGATAATCGGTTTTTCTGGCACCAAGATCACATATCCAACTCAACCATAAAACCTTTTTTTACACCTTGAAAGCAATTCAAAACCTAAAGAATTGTATTGTGTTATAATACTTAAATATCAGCCATAATAAAAATGATTAAAGAGCGGCCGACTACAGAAGAGGTGTCCGTTTTACAAGCAGTTTTTTAAATAATTCCATTATTTAGTGAGGAAAATACTTAACACTCAAGTTAAATATTATATTTTTTCGGCAACCATTAGATTTATTAACTAAAAAAATTAAAAATTTCATTGTACAGTCTACAAAGAGTAAATTATTTATTATAAACATTTATTGTTATATTACAATTATTTACATTACTTACGTATTTACATTACTTATTACATTTTCTGCTGTTTCTTTTATTGATGGAGGAGTGTTTTCTAAACAGGAATCACAAGAATCCATTTTAAATTTCTATAAGGTAACACTATAACCTTTTTAACTGTTATAATTAAAAATATCTAATTATTTATTAAAGTATTATTAAAGTATTAAAAGTACTTTTTTCTGCAACCATGTAGGAATATTCTCATTACTCAATTAAAATCAGCTGTGTAATGCCCAACTTTACCTCACTAATGGGGATAAATTCCCATTAGTGTCACTTTCCTCACTAGTGAGTGAAAAAACTTTATTGTGCTTCCTTGATATAAGAAGTTTTGTTATTAAATATTTTCTGTAAAACTTTAATAAGCTTATTTAAATTTATTTTATCTAAATAATTAAAAAACGAATTTTAAAAAAATAGAATAAAAATTAAAAGGAATATAGAAATTAAAATTATATTTTAATAAATAAGATATTTTTAATTATAACAGTTAAAAAGGTTATAGCATTACCTTATAGAAATTTAAAATGGATTCTAGTGATTCCTGTTTAGTTTTTTGTTTAGTTAATAACCCTAATGGTTGCAGAAAAAATATAATATTTAACTCGAGTGTAAAGTATTTTCCTCACACTCGGCAATTTGCACTCGCTCGTGCGTGCAAGCCCTGCCTCGTGTGAGGAAAAGTACTACTTTCCACACTTGTTAAATAAATAACTATTTCATTTTTACTATAGCACTGAGTAACTGTTTTCCTCACAACTTCAAACTGTCTCTATCTTTGTTAGGTTATAATTTTGGTCTTGGAGCGAATTCGCCTTGTTCTACTCATGGAGTGTGACCATACTGTGACCCGTGCGTAAGTTACATTTTAATATTATGAGCGTCAAGAGAGTTTCTTGTCTTTTTCCTAATTTTTCTTCTTTAATTAGTGCCTGAAAAGTATACAGTTGATTTATTACAAGGAGATATTTCTTTAAAGGGATCGTTTCCTATGTAATTTAAAATTGTAGGAGAGGGGAATCAAAACAAAAAGGCACTTTCCTCGGCAACTTGATCAGCAACTAACTCAGTACCACATCAAGTTTAGTGGGTGTAGTAGGTTTAGTTCAAGATGAGGGTGTAATCTTTAGATACTCTAAAGAACGAAATAAGAATATAACTTGGCGAAAAAGAACCAGTAGCTCACAGCATTAGTAGCCAATCTAAAGACTAAGGGTACGTTCACAACTGAACTGTGAGTATAGATGATAGCAGAGATGATAACTGATAGAGTAAAACATAATCCTGATTAGTGGGCACAACAGAGCTTTGATACATGCAACATGTCGAGTAGTGAAGAAGAGTTTTTATGTTCAGCAGCAAAAACAAAATGGTATATTTTAAAGAAAAAACGCTTTAGAAAATATCATGTACGTACATCCCATAAATAAAAAACGAAGTACTTTGGGTGAATTTCACCATTTATGTAAAAAACTTAGAAATTATCCAAGATCGTTTTTTTGAATATGGAGGATAGGTCCACCCACGTTCGACTATATTTTAGAAAAAATAAGGTCAAAATTAAGAAAACGGAAAAACTGTCATGGAACTCCTATAACCATAGAAGAAAAACTAGTGATTACTCTTAGGTAAGTAATGGTTTTATTGTACACATAAAAATAAATGTAAGCACGATTTAAAAAACAAAATATTGTTTAAAGTAGGTAAATAATAAAATAATAACAAAAAATAATGAGAAAAGACAGAGCTAATTAATTTTCTACGTCCATTTTGAAGCTCCGATACTGGAGTTCAGCTAGCAGAAAAATGAAATATTTAATTCTATCATCTATGCTTGTTTATAGCAGCGCGTATGAGTCACTAGTCGCAGCTTCTTTGTGCATGCTCACATTCGAATGTATTATGTTTTTAAGCGCTGATGCATCACTCCTATCATCTATGCTCACAGCTCCGTTGTGAACGTACCCTAATTCTGTCAGCAAGTACAGCGCGTGACGGTAACTAGTGAAGACGAAATCTCCACACTAATCCGATTAGTCTACCACTGACGATGGATGGACCTTCGAAACCGTTCACGGATCCAAGAAATACGCTACGACAGCTAACACAAAAACTTGTGATGATAACTGTACTTTCATTCATTACTCTTTTTTCCCCTTTTTTTATGATTTAAGGCGCGTCACCATCTGAGATTATTGGCGCCCGGAGCTTTTTTTTTCAGTGCACTGCCGGCCTCCGGATAGTGTTCTCTCGTTACAGGCTACACTGACCATCACCGGACGGACAATAAGTTGTAAGAAACTCGTAGGAAGAAAAAAAATCTAAGGACCAGCATCTAAGCAGCTGGATTCGAACCCAGGATCTCCGCGTGGGAATCCATTACGCTAACCGCATAGCTAATCCCTTCCTTATTCTTTTCTTTTTAAAATATAATTTGTTGATCCTATTAAGATTAGTATATTTGATTCAACATATTACTGCTAATGATGATCTAACTAGTTTAGAAAATTAGTTGACTATAAGCAAGTTTGTTCAATAAATAAGATATATGGAAAAGCACTGAAACTTAGAGATCATCTTAAACATTATTGTGAAATGCATGTAATATTGTATATACAGGGTGTCTCAGGGTTAAGTGTTCTAACTGAAAATATGAATTTAGGACTTCAAAACAAGAAAACATTTTCCTCTGAAGGTATGTCCGTTAACGCTTTGTTTATGGGATATTCACGTCTAAAGATTTTAGCACGAATGATAAATTGATTGTATAACTGCTAAAATCACCTTGTATCTCTAACTGCTCATACCAATATTGACATTTTACGGAATAATACCATCTGGAATTTGCACTGTGGTCTTTCTAAATATTAACTGTTTCTCAATAACATTTATCAGTTTGACGCTTTTACAGAACTTGCATCATTATGCATCGCATTTATTCTAACAGTGAATATGCCGATATGGTGATTGTGTACGTATGGTTTTTGCAATGCTGCCCGTCGTGAATTTCCGCGCGATTTCCGAATAAAAGATTATCATACAAGACTATCTTTAGGTCCACATTTCAAAGTCTTAGAGTAACTGGCACATTTGGTTTAATGCCACGAGCTGATAGAGCTCTTGTCCCTTAATGAAATGAAAGGAGTGCGACAATATTGCAATAATTTGATCATAATCCGTCCGCCAGTGTGCGAAGAACTACAGCTGAATTACATATTACGCCAACTATTGTAAGGAGAACTCTTTTTGTAGATGGACGTCACCCATAGCATTATCAACGGGTACGACATTTATTACCTCAAGAATTTTGTCAAAGAAATTTTTCCGTCATATTCTCGCATCATATTCTCTGGACGGATGAAGCTACACTCACAAGAAATATTCAACCAAAAAACTTATCTCTGGATGCTCGAAATTCCTCAAGCAATTCGTGAGTACCATTTTCAGCGTGAGTTTTAGTGATATTAGACAATATTTTAATTAATCCGCATTTCTTACCATTTAGGCTTAATGCGGACAATTTTCTGCAATTTTTTTAGTGATGAGTATTACATTTTGATTGAAGATGTTCCGCTACAACTGAGTAGGAACTCATGGTTTCAATTAGATGGTTGTCCAGCATATTGCGGCAGAGATCCACGAAACTGGCTAAATCAACATTATTCCAATCGAAGGATTGGCCGTGCAGGACCAGCGGCTTGGCTTGCACGCTCTCCAGATCTGCCACCTATGGGTTTTTTTCATGATTTTTTTCATTTTTTGTCTTCATTCTTTAAGAAGAAGAGTAATTGAATCAATAACAGCAATCCAGTGTCGTTCGGCTATTGCTGCTGTGGAAGAAAGATACCGATTCCTCATTTTCTTTATTATTTAATTATTTACTTTAAATTATTTTCTATTAATAAAGTAGTTGGAAGACACTATTAATTTTTTTTATTATAACCTATCTAATAATCATCTTTAGACGTGTATATCTCATAAACAAAGCGTTAACGAGCATACCTTCAGAGGAAAACCCTGAAACACCCTGTATAATAATAATAATAATAATAAGGGAAGGGATTAGCTATGAGGTTAGCATACTGGACTCCCACGCGGAGGTCCCGGGTTCGAATCCAGCAGCTGACCCTCTCCTCTTCCTAGGAGCTTCTTACAGCTCACTGTCCGGTGATGGACAGTGTTGTCTGTAACGAGAGAACACTGTCCGGAGGCCGGCAATGCACTGAAAAAAGCTCCAAGCGCTAATAACCTCAGCTGTTGATGCGCTAAAAAATGCGTGTGTGTTGATTTGTGGTTTAAGCATCTTATTTTTATTTTCTTTGTAACTATGTGAGACTCTTAGCTAAGAAACTATTAAATTACTCTTAGCTACCAACTAAATAAATAAAAGTTTTCTGCACTACTTTATTAAAGAAGTAATTAATTTGTTTTATTTAATTTCATTTCAGCCTTACAAAAACTCTTTCTACCATGAGTATTAGTTACAGTATAAATAAAGATGATAAAATGAAACAGAAGAACAGCGTTTTTGTTATAAAAGAGTATGCCATTGTTTCAAAGGTAAACCTTACAAGCAGTCTGCAAATCCCCGCAGCGCTAGATCGTGGTTTTCAGATCGCCATCTCGTCCGATCGGTATGGAACACCATATCACGGCTCCTTCCCTCTTAATTAAGGCTAACTTTTGCCGCGCACAACCAACGTAAAACGATATATCTAGTCAGGTAATTGGACTTGTTTAACCTCAGAGATATGTTAATTAAAGAGTTTTCTCTTAACTACCATGTTGTGGTTGTAAGACCGCCCCGGTCTCTACTTATTAACATCCACATTACAAATAAGACTACAACAAAGAAGGTGTTGCCTTTATTTATGTAACCAAAGCTATATAACGATTTCATCTAGTCTAGACTAATTTAGAATATAACTTAAAATTTACATTTTATCAATATATTTACAAATATACTTAGGCAGTATCTAGAAATGGACGCAATTGTGAGGTGTAAAATTCTTAACCGGAAATGCTATGTAGACCAGCCTGTATACTAAAAAAAAATGTGGCTGTGTCATGGACACGGCCGTGCGTTGTACGTGAATACGTTTACGCAACGGGTTATATTTTTTATATAAAATATTTTTATTTATATATTTAGGATGAAACAATGTGTCTTCATAATCGACGATCGAACACAATCTATGCCTATACAGTTCGTTGTCGATGTAGAAGCTGCACAATTTCAACCGCCCCAGCTGCAGATGTACTGGCCGCTCGGCCGCATTCATTCTTTTACGTTCCCGGCACAGCTTGACTCGGTCATATGGTGTTTTATTATTACCATTCGATTGTTCTTGAGAAGACCTTTCCAACCGTATACGATCTCTGTATTTGGTTTTGGCTTTTCGACGCGTATAGGCCGATATTATATATTTTTGATAATATTTTTTTATTCTAACAACTTATTATATTCACTGTCACGATTTTACACTAATGTTTTACGATAGATTGTGACGACAGCTGACGATTAAAACTTAAACGACCATCATAGCTTCTCCGAGTCAAAAGTTATACTAATTGCAAATCTCAATACTCAGCAAAATGGTCTCAAAATGGCGGCGCTTTTCCCTCCACCGCGCGCGATGCGTCACAGTCCTCGTTTATCCTAATGAATTCTTTGATCCTTTAGCTATACAGTGGTCTAATTTAATTTTGGATGTAGACGATAGATTCGAAACTATAATGCCAAACTGTATCCCCCGATTTTGTTATCATTAGGTTTTTTGGATTGCCTCCATATGATAGCAAATTTAAAGACGTATTCACGCCAAAAAAAAATTCAATGGCCACGTTTATGGAAGAGGTTAGCTAAGTGGTTAGCGTATACTGGATTCTAATGCAGAGATTCCGAGTTCGAATCCAGTTGCTGGCCCAAAGATTTCCTTAGGAGCTCCTAACAGCGCACTGTCCGGTGATGGACTGTGTTGTCTGTAACATTCAGTACTCTTTCCGAAGGCCGGTAGTGCACTGAAAAAAAAAAAAGCTCAGGGCGCCAATGACCTAAGATGATGACGCGCCTTAAATTGAAAAAAAAAAAAAAGCAGGAGTATTATATTTTTATTAAATCTAAAATCAGTCGTTGCGCTGTAAAAAAATAATTCCGTGTTAAGAAAATATGGAATACTATTCCCACTGACAGTTAAAGAATACAGTACCAATCACACTAATTATTATTAAAGGCTATTCTTCGGGATAACTGTGATAATATTAAAATAATAATAAAAAGCTAAAAATTTAACCAATGAAATATTAACCACTATCTACCTTAATTGGAAATAAATTAATTCTGTAGAAACTATTAAAAGAAATAGAAAGAAAAATATTAAAATAATAATGTCAAAGTGTAGTCAACATTAAGGCTAGAGTGTGTAAATATGCTAACAAAGGTGTTATTTATATGATGGCAGAAGTTTTACTGTTTCCATAAACTAGTTCGGGTGTGAACGGTGGGTTTATTTCCATATTCACTCCCTTATGTTGGGAAGTGTGTTATAACACTTTAGAGAGAAGGAGAGAACCAATCAGAATAACTCTTACATTGGTAAATAGAGGAGACGGGGAAGTAGGTATAAGAGGCCACCTCTTTATGGACACTGCTCGTAAACAACACATCCTCTCCTCCGTTCTAATTGAAATCTCGTTAACTCTCATCATAACTTAACCATCCAAACCAACTCTGCCACTTACATATAATATCTTTAAAACATTCCTTTAAAATAAAATTTATATATTACTAAATTATTAAGTTGGATGTCAGTTTAAATAGAAAACCTCAGATCCAGGAATTGGAGTTTCGTGTAAAAGTCCAATTAAAAATAAAATAAGAATTAATAAAATGCTCTTTTGGTAAACTTGTTATCAACATTTATTAATACAAATAATATATTCTTGGAGTAATTATTTTAGTTTTTGCTTCCCTGTGATGGAGGGAAGGAAATTCCAAAATTTTGTTCAACAAATTAATGAGCGTGTCCTGTTTTGTTTTTTTAATTTTAATTTAATTTTATTTTTTTTATTTAAGGCGCGTCAATATTCCCAAACCTGAGGATCGTTGGCGCTTGGAGCTTTTTCCACGCATTTCTGACGGAAAGAGAAAATCTTTTTCTTCTCGTTCTTACCATTTTTTTTAAATTTTGTAAACAACGTAGCGCCTAAACGCTACGTTTAGATGTTATTCGATTTAATTTCATGTAGGATTATAAACGTACATGTTACCTGCAGAATATGCAAATGTACCTGTTTATTTTAATTCCTTATTAAATTTAAATTTATATTAGCTTTTAGTGGCCGTAAAAATATTTATATTTAAGATTCAATTTAGCTAGAAATCGGTCCAGAACAAAAAACAACTCTGTCTTTTTGCCAACGTTTCGGCAAATTTATGGCGTTCTTCAGGGCCTGGACATTACAAATAAAAGGAATACAACGATTTATAATACTGAACCACGGGACTACAAATACAATATATTAATAAATCTTATTAAAACTGTCCGGTAGGACTGTTGTATAAGGGTTGATCGTCAAAAATTGCACGAAAAAGCGTAACGTTGAAAAACACCCAACTTTGACAATTTTTTTCTTTTTTTCTATAAAAGATAAAATTCCCAAATTTTTTTTATAATGTAGGGCAAATTCTCCTTTATTACTGTATTTTTTTTTTGTAACAACATAGATTAAATAGATTTCGAGAAATACGAGTCTGAAAATGGGCCAAAACGGCATTTTCAGAAAATGTTTCTTGCTCTTCTTCTTCTTTAACTAACCCTTATACTTAACTTTTAAATCTTTAAGTTTTTGAAAAGGAGATTAAAACTATAAGAAATTATATAGATTATTATCATTAGAAGTTACGTGGCTATGCGGATTGGTTGAGTTACAGAAAACCAAGAGCCAAAAATGGAGACTAGAAAACGTTGGCAAAAAAGGCGGAGTTGTTCTTTGTTTTGGATCGATTCCTCGTTCAATTGAATCCTCAATATTAAATTTAAATATTAATTTCTGCTTACTTAATACTACGAACTCCCTGACATGCTAGTACACTATGCGTATTCGAGTAAAATTAAGTATTAAGCGAGTTATTATTCAGACTTTACGAGTTGTGTCTAGATAATTTAGCCACGAAGAAGAGCAATCAGTTTAACAAATATTTCAGCACAATGTTTAAATGGTTTGCCAAGTCTGATACATGGAAATTTTGCTAAATTCACTACCAGCTAATTCACGCACCCACAACCATCAAAACCCGGTTTGTCTGATCACGTGGTATGACCTGTCTCCATGAAAAGGAGCCTGAAGTGAAGACTCATACAACTCTCTATCCCTACTATCAAGGTCATAACTCACTAATTTTCTTCTACACCAAAGTTGAAGAAAAAGTTTTAAGACATTATTTATATTCAAAAGAAACAACCAACAAACAGGTCACAAATTGCTTTGGGCAGCTTACCCTATCACCCTATAGTGGTATATGATATATGAGCCGTTCACTTCACAACTCGATTAACTCCATAAAACAAATAAATGGAAAAATGTGATGAAATAATGTAATTGTTTTTTTAAAATTGGATTTATGCTATAAAACCAAATAAATTTACCGTTATCATTTAGCGGCTGCTTCTATATTTGAGTTGAATAATTGTAACAGTATACATTACTGCATGGAGTTAATTAAAATGGCTTCTAAAATAAATTATTTATTATTCAATGGCTAAAACATTTTAGTCGTTTATTGGTGTTAATCTTAAATATTTGGGAAATTTATTATAAATATAAAAAGGTACTGAACCAAGTGCTTTGACACTTAAATTTAAGATATTACAAAAAGTGGAGTTAATCGAACAGCTCATATAAAGATACTGGTACCACGAGATAATTTTAGAGTAAAAAAAAATTGATACAGTTATTAAACCAATAATCTCAAGCTAACCGCAAATCTAACTCCTAACTGCAACTCCTAAAAGACATCACAATAAAGAGAAACAATTCCTTGAAAATATCTGTTTTCAAATGCACACAAGTAATCGTGAGAACCAACTGGGTAAAGAAGCCACTTGAAGCCTAATGACCGCCCATACAAAGTGATGAACAGAAATAATCAATATTACAGCATACTCTTAGAAAAAAAAAATTTTATGTTGGCAATTGAAATCAAGTTCAATCATTGAATTAATAGACCAATTGATATCATCATGGCAGCGGATGAAAATCATGTAAGATACTTTCTTCCTCTAATAATAATAATAATAATAATAATAATAATATCCAGCAGCTGACCCTTTTCTCTTCCTAGGAGCTTCTTACAGCTCACTGTCCGGTGATGGAGTGTTGTCTGTAACGAGAGAACACTGACCGGAGGCCGGCAGTGCACTGGAAAAAGCTCCGAGCGCTAATAACCTTAGATGGTGATGCGCCAAAAAAAATAATAATAATAATAATAATAATGTAGGAAAATTGACATAATTATTTTTCTTATTTCTAAAATAGTCTTAATCTTATTGTTTTAAATTTTTTAAATATAATTTATACAGAAGATCCATGAAAGAAATGATGTCTTTTATTCTAGTTTTGTGTTTCCTCTATTCGATTAAATTCTTCTTAAAAAAAGTAAATGTGTAATCAAATCAAGTATAACAGTGCTTCTTGGAAACATCACAAATTATTAAAGAAATAACAATGTATACGGAACATTAATGTATAAAGGATAAATCGAGAATACAACATTCTAAGTGGCAATAGAAGGAACTAACCTGTTAGATGGCTTCCAGTAAACTCAAAATCATCGTCTTGGTCCCAGTGTTTCAATGAAAGATTGTTCAAAGGAGTAGCATTGGCAAATTCCAAATTGGCAAAATGCCAATCCAAAATTTGTCGATCTTGACATGAGAGATATACATCACTGTAAAATGAAAATTATTTATTAATAAATGTGTAAATCAAAACAAAAATTATTCTCTTATATGAAGAACTTTTTCTTTTTTCTTTTTCTTTTTTTTTTTTTTGCGCTGCGACGAAACAGAATTATTGGGAATGCACAGGTGCGATCAGGTGGTAAAACAACTCAGTCAGATTCTAAATAGAAGTTCTAGGAGGAGAGACTCAGTAGTTAAGGATTTTGCTTCCCATATTTGGTGAAGGGAGACTTCCACAAATTGAAGGGACAGAGATGTCTGTCTAATAGAATAAATATCTGCTATTTAATCATTTTCTATTTTAACCCATCTATAAATTGTGCTGAGATCGACCCTTAGACAAAGAACTAATTAAAATTAAGGGAACTAAACCAATCAAAATAATCCTTCCAGGAGCACTTTTCATCCAAACTTCATTCCAAATTCCAAATAACTACACCCACCTATTACTATGCCTATTACAAAAGTTCCCAAATTTCTAAAATAGGCTCAAGCGAAAATGGTTTCTTAAAACTTTCGCAGTCACTAAGATATTACACTGCTAGAATTATTGCCATTATTGAAACGGATAATAAATAAAATTACACTTTAAATGGAAACCAATATTTATTAAATTTCTCTCGAAGCTGATACTGGCTAAGAATTCTAGTTGTCTTTAATAAAATGTATCATTTATGATAGTTAAACAGTACTTTACATCAAAACTTCAGTTCAACCTCAAGTCACAGCTCCAATAGAACATAAAATCGATTCTCGAAAAGAGAAAAACAACTAGTAAATGAAAAAGGTAAGAAAAAGTTCGAACTATATTCGTGAATGTAGCCAAATACTGACAATACGTTTAGTTTCACGGATTTTTGAAAGGAACCTTTGTTCACTGATAATTAGTTTTTTTAGCTTGATCACAAAACCCGCAATTACAATTATAAGAAGTAATTAAATTTTCCAAAGAAAACTGGCCAGGTCACACTACACAACTAATGTGATACCGCTCTTAACTAACTGTAATATTTGTGTGGCTTGAGTCTTCTAAAAAAAAAAAAAAAAAAAAATTATAAAAAAGAGTAAGAAGGCTTTTTCCCCCAAAGGTTTTGTGCAAACATTAGCTTCTATGACTAGGCGAAATTGTAAGCACTTTGCAGAAGAGGAAATATTAATTCCAACATCATAACGTGCTCTTTCCTTGGGTATTTAGTTTGATTCCCACGAGAAACGTCAAGCTTTATTAGAGAACAAAGCAGTAATTAACCTACCCAAGAGACAGTAGACATAATAATAATAAAAGAAAATATTCTCACCTTGGAGGAGAATTTTCAAGATCTCTCAATTTCCCTTCAATCTCATTTTGCTGTTCAACAAGTTGGTCCCAATCCTAGTCGAACAAAACGTAATAAATAAACAAATAAGTGAAAAACCAGTATCTAATTATAATATTTATAACACAAACTTTGCACGCATTGTGTAGATCACGCAGTTTATATCTCACGCTGAATTCTGAAGCAATATTTCGAGGCGCTTTGTTTTCCTGCATTGATTTATATTGCCTACTCAATTCTGCAATATTTTCTTTGAGTTCAATCATCTGAAACAAAGTATTAATTGTAGAATGTTTGTTTATGAATGTAAGAAGATCGCTTAATAAGCGAATTTTCTTTGTATAATAATAAACAAAGATATTTAACACTTTTTAACTAAGCTTGTTTTCTTTCAACATAAACACAATTAATAACTGGGCCACAGTAACACATCTTAATAGGAGAAGCGACTGAGGTATTAAGTATATCTGCGCTTTGTTTTTAAGATTCTAAATGATGAGACCAATAGTGTAGCAATATTATCTAACAAGATTCCACCGTTGACAAGTCCCAATGTTTTAAATTTCCCATTTCTCCAGCTCACATTCAGTAAATAGAAAAGCTGGGACTAATCAGACACGAAGTACTGTTGACTCGATTTAGCTGTTTTTACGACTTCAACTATTTGGCTTGGTAGATGTTTGTAGATTTAATAAATGTTAAAACTCGATATTTCCATAAAATGGCGTATTGGAAAAACCAAAAACATTTTATTACAAATTTCTTATATTCAATACAAGGCAAAGACTGGGAATCAAGTCTAACACCCAGTATAAAGACGTTCAATACATCCTATCTTAGGATCTACCACCTTCAAAATGGTTTAATGATAAGACTTATTTAAAATCTACTGATTCAATGGTTATAAAAGATTTATTATTCACTAGTGAAGAAATGAAAAAGTATTAATGTCAAATTTAAAAGTTCGGTGAGTTCTTAGCCAAATCGCGACAATTTTGAACTACTGAAGACTTAAATTGGTAATTGAAATGATTGATGGAAAAAGATTCAGTTTTATACAAATTAATCTTCACGAAATAACTGAATGATAACAAAACATTTCATTGTAGAAAATAATTAAAAATCCTTGACCAATACAGATATAAAGAGGGCAATTTAAGGTCATGTTATTGCCATAGTTCAGTTCTATGCAGTATTTTGTTTACCACTGCAACACAACAAATAATAAAACTGAGTATACATGAACTGTAACGGCTAAACTTTTCCATGAAATAAATGAATTAATGATTAATTGGGCTATTAGAGGAATCTAAAGCAGGTAAGAAATTTTATATCTAGAAAGTGTCTGTATTTTGTGGACTAATTGTGTACATTAGGCTTTCCATTCCATCTACATAAGTCTAATTTAATGTTTCTTTAATATTCTTATCGTTTTCTGAACTGATAATACCACCAAGTTTTCTTATTCCAGTAATACATAATTTAGTAACTTCACTCTATTCATTCTCTGGATATTCACAGCTACTAACAATTTTTTATTTGTGCTTCACTCGAAATTTTGACGGAAGAAGTTTATTAAGACAAACAGGTCCATTTCAAATCTATCTTCATAGATAAAAAGCTTCAAATAACATTTTATGCCTACCTGTCTGCAACTATGTATACACTAAATGAAGGGCAGGAAAATGAATGTGTTCTAAATTTTTGTTTTTGGTTACACGAAATCATATTGACCTGATAGGCTGCGGGAAAAAATCAGCCAACCGAAGGCCATTTTTGTGGAGGCTGGCAATCCTTTTAAGTGCCCCTTCAAAACAGTTTATAGTCTCCCTAAGTAATATTAGTAGGAATTAATGAGAGTAACAAAATGTGTTAAATATCTTTCCTAGTTTGAGAAACAGTCCACCGAAAATGAAATTGCACAAAACAGCTTTTTCGATTTTCCAGTAATTTTTTAAGACAAAAAGTTTCAACTTCATTTGAAACTGGGCATTATTTTATTACATCTGTTTTAACCATAAAGGTGTACAGAAGTAGTTGAGCAATCGTACATGCAAAAATAAAACTAATTATAAAAATGGTTTCACATAGAAATCAAAGTAGAAAATAATAAACCTTAAAAAATAGAAATGAAAGAATCTGGTTTTTCTTTTCTTGTTTTTTATAATCTGAATTATTTCTACACCGCAAGGTAGATGAGGTTAGTAAGCAAGTTAGCAAGTAAAAAATTAATATGTAAACCAATATAAACTAATTAAACCAAAGTTAATACAATAACTAAAAAACAAAATAAATAAAACACAAATAAATAAATAAATCAGCACAATATCTTTTTCACTTCAATATTTTCAGAAAGAAAATGAAAAAATAATCTATTTTACTCATACTTTCGGGTCATTAGAAGCAGGGCACTCAGGGCATTACACGACCAATCTGATTCCCTCTTATTCACCAAAATTCACAAAAGTTGGGTATTAAGAATGCTAGATCTGTCACTTTAAAACTTTTTTTCCCCCAGGAAATATTGATTTCAGTGGGGTTTTGGACAAGCTAATTTGTCTACAGAAATTCATCTTATTTTAGTGAATTTGTATGCTAATGAATAAAACTACATATATCATAGACATATGAGACTAGATTATTTAACTTTTTTGAGTCCAGATCTTAAGAATTTTTTCAAGAGATTGAATCAAATTCAAAACTAATAACAAATATCGTAAAATAATTTAAAAAAACCTAAGCACACCTGATTCTGATTAGTTTTAAGACGGTCTTGTAAATTAACTACAGCTTTATGGTGAGCGATCTGTTTTTCTTTAATATTCTTTTCTTGCAATCTAAAAAATAAATGTTTCAATGGCTAGAATAAATAATTAATACTAATCAATATAAAATAAATATAACTTAATTACTCACTTGATAACCCACTCTAGTGCTTGACCTAGAGAGACAGGTTTTCCGCCAGAATAATTGAAATCCAACATATGAGACAAGTAACTCGTAGCTTCCAACAATCGATTGAACTCTCTTTCTACCATTTCGTCCTTCTCTTTAGGCACCTTTTAAAAATAATTAATTACTCAACGTACTGCTCTAGCACAGTGGCATTTTTATTTCTAAAATCATTCATTTTGAAGACTAAGATTAGGAAATCTCTGATTTCAAAACCACTTCCTCAGACATAAGAAGATCCTCAGTTATATTACACAGTTATATATATATATATATTTTGATAATAATTCGGACAATTTATTAAGGGCACTTCTGGACAAGAGGGACGTGATTCGTTTGAAGTCTCATTTAAGTGTAATTGTAGACTGTCATCTAATACAAATTAACAAAGATTAAATATGTTAACGAAGCATGTAATAAAATAAGAAAAGCGGCTAAGCTAAAATTCAATTTTAATTTGAAGACTTTTAGATTATAGTGATTTCTCCGAAAATGGTTCCATTAATAAAGTGAACTGTATAAAGTAGAAGCATTTTTTTGTGTTTGTTTGTTTTATTACTATTACAAATGCAATGAATTTTATTTATGTAAACTGCAGTGAGAGAAACTCATATGAGTAAACAAGATATTAATACACTTTGAATTTCACCAAAATATCAGTTTAGATATATTCAAATTTATTGAATGGTTATGTTTACAGTGAATTTTACAGTAAGAATAAAGACTAAAACTTCTTCTACTTTATTTTCCAAATCACAGGAATTTTCGAATGAATGTGAATATAGAAAAAAATGTACCACTTCTACTAACAAATTTTGACCTAAAACTTCACCCCTATTTATTGATTATATTTTTTTTTTTGTCCTCGTAATTTCTTTTTTGAGATATATTAATCAGAAAACATCAAAATCACACAGTGCAAGTACGCATAACTTTTTTTCGCGCTAAGTAGTAAAAGTGTAAGTAGCAAAAATATTTCAATAAACGTGCAAAATGCATAAATACAGTTTTTTTTATTTTTTTTATTTCGCTTAAAACAGAATATTACAAACCCAAACCTTTGCAAAACTTAAAAGTTTGACAGAATAAAATCATAACTAGGAAAATATTATAAACTGATATTTTGTATAAATTTTAAATTTTATCTTTTAAAAAAAAATCCAAAAATTGCCGTTGTCTACTCACAGTTTTGCCACTTGAGTCATACAAAGGGCACTTTTGGCGTATTTTATGCAATTCCATATTTATCTGTTTAGAAAGAACATTAACAGGATTTCCACCTAAACCTGTTACTACCATTGCTCCAAGATCTGCTATGAAATTGCCTTTTCTAAAGGTGGCAATACGTCCTCCAACACGTTCCTAAAATTATTAAAACAACATTATTTTAGTGAAAAAAAAAAAAAAAAAAAAAAAACATTGTGAGCAGAATGAAACAAGTTTATATAATAAAAGTAAGGTAGGGATTAGCTCAGTGGTTAGTGAACTGGATTCCCAATGGAACTGGATTTTTTATGCCTGGGTGATTGGCGATAGGCAGTGTAGTCTGTAACGAGAGAAAGAACACTGTCCTGGGGCGGCAGTGCACTGAAAAAGGCTCCGGATGCCAAAAACTCTGATGTTGATATATCTTGATTTAGATAATTAACAAAAGTTGGCTGAAGGAGATAAGTATGCTTAATATAACTCATAACTAAACTTATTTACATTTGATAATCTTAATTGTGATCAGTTTGGAAGCCCATCAACAAATGTTTCAATATCAATGAGTTCTCTATTTGATACTGAAAACTGCTGAAAAATAGGCTAATCCTACTCTCTGGGAAACATTAATTCTAAGTACCCCCTCAAAAATGAAAAAAAAAATTAGCTTCAGCATTCTGAAATTTATGAGCTTAAATTGTACATATTAACTAATTTCTGACAGTCATTGTCAGTCAATATTGATTTGACTATGTGTATTGAAACATATCATTTTCAATAATCTGTAAACAAACAATTGAAACTATAGTATTTAGCAAATGATTAAAAAAACAACAACATTGCAATCAGGTCTAAATTTAACCTCAAAATATTGTAAATAGCGAATTTAAACAAAATCTTCTTCTGAATTAATTTTACCGCGTTGTTAATATGGTGTTAAAAATCTTAATTCTAACTATTTCTTATTTCAGTTTTAGACAGACTCATGATTAAGTCTCTAACGTTATATGCCGCATTGTGTGGGATCTTGGCGCAAGGTAGTGATGTATTGGACAACATTGTCGAGACTGTTTACATTAAAGTAGGAGCTCCAGCATATGACAGCATCTACTATAAAACACTGCCAAATAACATAACCAAAAAGTGGATATTTGTAACAGATGACCATGGCAAGATAAGTTTTTCCTGTAAAGAAATGACAATTTCATATGTAAGAATTAATACACATAGAATAGGATGTTAACAAAATAGACAATTACTTTGATTTTAATATAAATGCATTACATATATTTTTTAATGTATATAATACGAGTATATATTACATAAATATATTTGGCGCCACGGTAGCCGAGCGGTAAGAGGTAAGGCCCGCAAAGCTAATATGTATTGTGGTATGTGGTACTATGGGTTCGATTCCCGGTCTAGGCTTTGGATTTTATTAAAACTGTCCGATATAAGGGTTGATCGTCAAAAAGTGCACGAAAAAGTGTAACGTTGAAAATCACTTAACTTGGACAATTTTTTTTCTCTTTTTCTATAAGAGATAAAATTCCCAAATTTTCTTTATTATGTAGGACAAATCCTCCTTTATAACTGTAATTTTTTTGATTTAATATGAGATCTTTATATTCTATTTAAAATGAGATCTTTATATTCTATTTAATATGAGATCTTTATATTCTATTTAATATGAGAACTTTATAGTAAAGTATGTTTACTGTCTGTCTCCGTCTACGACACATAATCTGGTACTTGAACCAAAAAGCCAGCCTGATAAAAATATGCACTACTTTGCTTACTTTATATGTAAACATTTATATAACAACTAAACTGAACCATATTGAATTTAGATTTCGGCCATACTATTTTTATAGCTGTACATAAATGGATTACAGAGAGCACTATGCAGAAAGGAAGAGCTAATTGTGGACAATGGAGAAATAGAAAAACGTTTCTGTGGGACACAATTTGATCTTAAAGTAAAATCAATACTAAATAGAATGATAGTGACGGTGAAAACAAGCCAAGAGACAGCTTTTTTAGATTGTTTAGTACAAGCTGTGACTGGACCAGATTTTGATCAGTACAAAAATATTGTATCCACAGAAATAGATTCAAGTGAATTTGGAGCTAAAAAAGGAACAAAAGAAACAACCTGTCCTTGTGGATGGTCGAACAAGGTACATACATTACGCATTTTGATGAAATTAACTTTTTCCTTATGTTTCTCTTAACTTCTTGTTTTTCTCACTTCCTTTATCTCTTAATTTTTTGAAGCGAGCAACTTTAATTGCAAAAATGTTCATTATAAACTTCATGTACAATTAATATTACATGAAATCTATCAAATGAACTGTAATGAAAAAATAGTTTTGTAATACAAAAAACAAAACAACTTCCTAAAGCAATACATGTTAAGAAAAAATGTAAAAAGAGCAAAGAAATTATAAAATCCCTTTCAAGTAAGCAACAAATGTTGAGTTGATAGGTCTACTTTTTTTCAATTAGTCAGCATAAATTCCAATTTAAGTGACTGCAATAAAAAATTAATATACTTATAAATTTGGCCCTTACAGTGGTGTGCTGCACCATTTTGGTCCTATATCTGCCTAACCAAATACAAAAAGTTAAAAAGTGTGAGTTAAAAAGGCTGATTGGGAAATTTCATCAATAGATACCCATAGGCTAAATGCAAGCAGTACTTGACGTTGCCATTGCGTTAACGTTTGTAAAAATGTTTTTAGATTCCCTTGGAACAAAATTCCTAATCGCAATTAGAAAATAATGTAGATTATAATGTAATTTCTTTTTCAAATAGGAGATATCTACATCCTAGACTAAAATATATAAGATAAGATAGATAAAAAAAAAAAAAAAACTGTATTTTATGTATTTACATATTACAGGGAGTTCTGTTAGTGAGTTAAATTCCATTAACAATATGGTAGTGTTCAGTAAACAAATAAAATTATTCCTCAATCACAAAAAATAAATTATACATAAATAAATAATATCCAATGACAAAAAAAATTAAATTATAAATAATTAAGAAAAATAATAATAAAATACTTAACTAAACTCACGACTTGACATGGCAAAATAAATAAAAATACAATTAAATAAGTAAATTTTGACCAAACTTAAAACATTACCATCATATTCGGACAGTATACATTGGAGAGAATTAATTAATTAATAAATTAATTTATCTTTTGAATTAGATTTAAGCGATTGTAATTAATGTTCACCAAAATTTTCATTTATTATCATTATTATTGTACTATTATTCGCTTATTATAAAGGATCTTAACTTGAGTACTTCTATAATATATTGGTACACACTGTTCAACTGTTGGATTGAGCAGATTGAGAGTATAGCAGTCAAATTTGTGTAATTATCTACATTGAATATAAAATTAGATAAATGATGTTGTCTAAGAGGTGAATATATTGGACAGCCCAAGAGGATGTGCTCCAGGCTCTCTTTACCGTTCAAATTACAGAGGGTACAGGTAGAGCTCGTCTCGATGGAATGGTATCCATTTCTATTTCTTATTCTTAGATATCTGTCACGAGAAATTCTCAGTTGACTAACTACCCTCAGTTTGTCTATAGCACATGCACAGTGAATATATTCCTCTGGAATTCCTAACAGACTTATATCTCTGTAAATGTGACTATAACCGGAGTGAATAGCTCTCTCAACATCCAATGAGATGGCATGGTTAGTCCACTTCTCAATTAAATTAGGGATATTCTTTATAATATACTCCACACTATCAGAGTGAATAATATCTGGCTCCCCAATGATACTTAGCCACTCAGAAAGCTGTGTAAACCAATTCCATTCCACTTTATTATACCCTGAATTATGTAGTTCTCTCAACCTGAGGAAACAAATTCTTGGCAGCCTATCTTCATTCATTTTTAATATCCGCAACCAATAATTCAGAGTTCTCTTAAACACTTGCACACTCAAGGGAGGTCTACCAGATTCCAAACGCACTAAATAATCCGGAGTATTTTTAGCCCAACCCATCAGTTGCTTAAAAAATTTGACTTGTGTTCTTTCCACTACATACAAATACCTAGAAGCCCAAACTTCTGATCCATAAAGAAGGGTAGATGAAACTAAAATATATAGTAATTCTTATTAGGAGCTCTCATTGTCGTTGTAAAGCGTTCGCATTGTTTTAAAAAAAACTGAAGATATCGGTAGAACTAGATATTCTAAGCCTTAAAGGTTTATTTGTAATCTTTTCCTAGACTACAATAACTAATGTTTGTATACACATATAAGTAGTTATTGTATATACGCGACATGCAACCTAAAACCTCTATTTGAACTCATTTTAGATAATACTTGATCTGTAAATAAAGTAATTAATGACTATCACGTGCTTCGAATTGGAAAATGTAAGTCTTAGCTGTTGAGACTCCCGCCAAAACAATGATTGCTAACAATTAATTAAGAAGTAATTTAATTGATATTGTAAAGGCTACATTTCAGAATTTAGCGAGAATAGTCAGTGGTAAGAAAGCAGGGAGACATGAATTTCCATGGATGGCTGGCGTGAGAAAAGATGGAATGCAATTTTGTGGTGCATCGATAATAACAGAATACCATGTACTAACGGCAGCTCATTGCACCGTCAATAAACACAATATAAGTCTAGAAGTGCTCGTTGGTACTAATATTAGATGGGCAGGTAATTTCTCAACTTATGTTACCTAAACTGATATTCAATATTTCCTATATCTACAAATATTGCTAACAATATTAAACAATATAGCCAGCGCTTAATAAGTTAATATTCCCTTTTGGTGACTTAAACTAAAAAGAATAGACATTAATTGGATTTTGTTACTGCTCTTTAAATTTCAATTAATAGTTAAACAAATTTTTAGAGCTGGAGGGCCAGAGAATTAAAGTGAAACAAATTGTAGAGCATAAATATAATAGAACTAATGGACACGAAAATGATATAGCAATACTTGTACTGGAAGAAAAAATAAACTTCAACGATAACGTTGGTCCTGTGTGCTTAACTCCTGAATTTTTGAGCGATAGAAATGAATACCTTACAGTAATGGGTAAGTTTCACATTAAAAACAAATTCAAATTAGAACAAAGCTGATTATTCTGAAACAGGAAAAGTTAAGAAGTGAGAAGACTTCTGAATTGCCTCAATAAAGTTAACTAGCTTAACTATTTTCAATTTAAAAAACTCAAATACATTCCATTATCGGGAAGGTAGAATAAACTTGCTCAATGAGCAAAAAAGTAAAAATATACTTGCTTCTCTTACTGCAACTTGGACGCTAATGAATGTTTACAAGTAAAGTTACCAGAGGAATAACCTCAATGGGATGCCCAGAACTTAGGTTAGGTTAGAGACGTTTTGTTGACATATCATTTAAGTCATGTTGACATTTAACAACTAGCACTTTTTAAAGTGCTCATTTGGCCTCCGGACAGTGTTCTCAACTGAGAAAAAAAAAAAAATTATCACCGAACATTACGCATGCAGAGATTCTTAAAAAAAAATCTAAGGTCAGGCAGATGGACATGACTCCTGAACTCCACGAGGAACTCCTCGCTAATCCCTTCCCAAAAAAAATTTTTAGTTTTTATGGCGCGTCAACTTCTGAAGTCATTGGGACTAGGAGTTTTTTTCAGTGCATTTCTGGGCTCCGGATACTTTTTTTTTATTATTACAGACCAGATGACCATCACTGGACCTGGACAGAAGATAAGGGCAGCATGCAGACTCGAAGCCGTGATTTCTACGAAAGAATTCGCAGAACTAATCACTTAGCTAATATCTTTAATGAAAAAAGTATTGTTTTGTAAAATGCCTCTCAAAATTAAATAAAAACAAAATAAAATTTAATTTTAATTTAGAAATTATTTATGAGAACAAATAAAAAGGTATTACTTTTCAAAGGATGGGGAACAACGAAGCAATTTAAATCTCAACATCCAGATTATTTAAGGAAAGCTAATGTAAGAGTAGTTGATATTAACACATGCTCTTATAAATTTAGACGTAAATTCATAACTAAAAACTCCAGCAGAATTTGTACTTGGTCATCTGACAAGGATTCATGCATGGTAAGTTTTTTTTTTAATTATAACTTTATTCTTTTTTAAATAATTAATATAAACATAAATTGTTGCAGGGGGATTCAGGCGGACCTCTGGTATGGCTGGATCCTGAAACAAACAGATATGTACAAGTGGCACTTGTATCATTTGGTAAAGGTTGTCGTACGCCTAATCCCAAAGTTAACACAGCAGTCAGTTATTTTTATGAATGGATAAAACAAGTAGTTGGAGGTAATCTAATTTTATCGCAACATAACCAAGATGACCAAAAGTCCAACAATCACAACGAAATATATGCTTACCTTAACAAGCATTAACTCAATAGTTGTCTTCAATTAATGGTGACAAACTTAATCTTATCTGAATTTTGTATTAACTTTTAGTGACCTTAAATTATTAACATTTAGGATTCTATTAACGAGGATTCGGTCAAAATTACAACAGCAACTCAGTTTTTAAATATCCAGGCCCTGAGGAAGACAATAAATTTGTCGAAACGTTGACGTAAAAACGGAGTTGCTGTTTTTTTTATCGAATCCTCTGCTAATATAATCCTAAATCTTAATCATATCTTAATAATTTCTTCAATATATTTAAGTGCGGTCAACAGTTCTGTTTTGCGCAGCGCTCAGATCAGTAAGGTCATGAACGTTAATTCTTCCCCACAAATGTTTGCCTTTGAAGAGACTGTGACTCTTCCTGCAACAACTTGTCTTGTCACCGATCACTAGATGTTGTTGGGCCCTGCCTTTCCAGTATATATTTAAAGCGAGGGCTCTAAAACGAGATCACTCACTCTACCACAGTTTGCCTCAGGCACTTTTCTTTTTAAATTGGTTCAAATAAATGCCGTAGGCCTAAAAGTTTTTAATAAAAAATGAAAATGCAATAATAAACTCTCAAGTAGAAAATAGTTTCAATTTATTTCAGAGATATAAATATTAATGAGTCAGAATATTTATTTCGGAGAAAATTCACAATTTCTCTTACAACAGTAAGCAAAATTAAGTAAAGCTATTATGTTTATATATTTCTCAAATAAATTAACAACTTTCGACTGTTATGGAGATTGATTCTCTCTCTTAACACTTTAATAGATAAATTTCATTTAAATAGAACTTATAACTCGCCGAATCCTATTTCATTGAGGGGCTGTCACATTTGTTAACTTAGAATTAACATTGAAATCTGCCAAGTCAAGTGAATAAAAAAGTTCAGCAAAGATGTGACCAGTTTTTCAGACGGACATAACATCCAAATCAGGTACCAAGTACGGGTACATAAACCCATTCATCACGATTAGTACTTTACAAAAAAACAAACATGTGAGATCTAAACGGGGGAACTCTTACTTAATAGTTTCTATCTATAACCACTACACCAAATCCGCCCCTTAATTTATGATTAGAACAATTAAGGGGCGTTTTTGGAATCATCGGTGCCCGGAGGTTTTTTTCAGTGCACGTCGGCCTCTAGATAGGTACCCTTGTTACATACATAACTGGATAGAGTGCTATATCAGGCACTCAGTAGAAAAATTTAAGGGCAGGCAGATGAACTCGAACCAACCCTGAATCTCGCCGTGGGAGGCCAGTGCGATAAGCTAAACCAATTTTTTAAAAGGAAAAAATGATTATTTTTTATTTATTTATTTATTTATTCCTTTAGATACAGAATCTGATGCGAAGATATGTACCAAAATTTGAAAATGAACATTACAGTAACGAAGTGATGTGGGGACGAACTCCTTCACCAACAGTACTGTTGATAAACTGCTTCAAATTATTTACTTAATGTAAAAAAAAAATATAATATATAAATGCACATGTTTCAAGCATTTTTTCCCCCTTTTATTTTTAAGCTCAAAAAGAACTGAAAATGCTTCTTTCTTACATTATAGAATATGGTTTATAAATTTTGGTGACTGAATCTTTGATCTAATAAGATAAAAATTATGCTTATAAACATTTTTGACATCAAACGTTAGAGTGTCTTCAGTTCTAGTCTACCTAATCAGTCAGAACTGAATACTTACCACCTTTTGATGTTAAAAATGTTTACTATAATTGTCTACAAGCATAAGCCCAGAAGATGACCTAGTCCCTAGGTAGAAAGCTTGGCAAAAAATAATAATAAAAAATTATTATTATTATTATTCCTATTCTTTCTTATAACTCTTAGATACACGTTTATTTATGAAATGAATAATACAAAAGAGAAATTGAAGAAATGTAAAAATTACTCACCCTGGCTTCTAAAACAACAACATCCATTCCAAACTGCTGCATCTGTTGGGCAGCAGCTAAACCAGCAATACCCGCACCAATTACAATTACTCGACCTTGCTTCTTCGAGGGCAATGGCTGAAAAAATTAAAAGGTTTTTGCAATTAAATTATCATTCTAAACTTGTAAGAAGTGGAAATCTAGATTTTCAGGAGTGTGAAAACCTCTTCGATATTAATATATTCGTTCTTCTTTCATTTTGTTTCAATTAAAAAAAGTTACTAATTTTAACCTTATAATGCTGGAACAAATACTAATCTTAAAGAGTTCAAAAATGGATATTTTGCTAAGAAATGATAGCAGTCAATTAATTCATTATTTTCGCTAAGTGGGCATACATCGGAATGATTTAATATTACAATATTGCTTTGTGTATATATTTATCAGATAGGATTGAGCAATAAATTGCTACAAGTTAAAAATACAGATCAGAAATCACTTAGCTTAAACCACATTATGAGTTTCAAAAGATTATAGCTAAATGTACATAACTGACTTAAATTAGCGTACCGTAAGTAAGAGTGATAATTAATAATTATGGTAAAATTATCAAGAAAAATGTTTGAGAATAACAAGAGGTATTTTCTCCGGCACGACAAAAACAGGTCGCCAGAGGAAATACTGGAGCAAAGACATAGATGATCTGTGTAAAAGCAGAGTGACCGAAGGGAGACGATAAGCTCAAGTCAAATACTTGGAGAAGAGTAGTCAGAGATGCAAAGTCTAGATAGGACTGTAGATCAAGTTAAGTAAGTAATAACTTAAATATGGTAGAAATATTACTTGCGGTTTCTTTGGGTATTTTAAAGTTTAAAATAGCATCCATAACGAATTCCTTTAGCATATTGAATAATTGTTAATTCAAGTTATATTCATCCATTTTGTTTAATTTATTTTTAAAATAAAGTTTTCTTCAAATACTTAAAGCTTCAATAACTCCAGTATAAAATTTCATGACTTTTGTTTTTTAAATACTGACATTTAGACTGTTTATTCAAGGCACTCCCTTGAGGATTAAGTTAGTCATACAAAAAAACAACTAAAACTAGGTATTCACGATACGAGCGTTAAACATCTGTTAAACGTTTTTAAAAAAATCGAAAATCGTTTTTAGGGGGTACACGGCCCAATTGAGAAAAGAGGTCAGCGTGTGGGAAAACGAGGAACTCCACACCTTATTTTGAAAACAGTCTGGGTAATTTGGGAAATAAAGTAGAATAATACCCTGAATAAAATAATAGAATACACAGAGATTTGGGTCTGTACGATTGACCGAGAGGATTTTACACAGAAGAGGCAGACGAGAAACGAAAAAAAGATAGGCCTGGAAACAGGATACGAATGAGAAAATACCACTGCATTGGATCGCGACAAATATCATGGAATAATTAATAACCCTTTCAGACCTAACCAAAAGAGTAAATACTGTTTTGACATTTTATCCTCCGTAGTGTATTCCTTTTCTTGTGGTTAAGGCGTCTGGCCAGAAATAAAATTCGCTCTGAGAGCGCAGGTTCGAGTGGGGCCGTCACATATGGGAGGAAGTGGTCCTGGTCCGTACACTAGTCTAATGACTAACTTTATTATTATAAAAGTTCAGTTGTAGATATCCTGGTCGGAGAATAAATAGTTTATTCAGGCAACTAAGACATACATTTCCAGAGTATTATTCATCTCTCTGGCTTTAAACTTCAACTTCAAAGTTTCTAAATAATACTCCACTTTTAGTTTATAAAACTATATCAAGAAGTTTTTTTCATTAAACATGGATGAATTCCGAACTAAAATAACTCAAAAAACAAGAGGAAATATATTCATAATTTAAAGTGAATAAATAAGATAATACAACAAAAACTTTACCTTAAGTCTCTTGAATATTCCGAAGTTTATAAAGCCATGGCGTTCCAAAAAAGAATGGATTCTAGTCAAAAGTGCAACATCACTATTGTACGGAGGTTCAACTAATGGAATTGCATTCTCAAGCAATAACTGTTGCTTCGGATTCTCTAACCACAGTTGGAGCTAATCAAACGGAAAATTCAAAAAATCTAGTTTATAAATGTTGAATTCATGTACATTAAACTAAATGTTTAATTAAGCAACAAACTTACTTCAGACCAAATTGTAAAAAAAAAATATTAAAATCTCCCCGTAAAGTACTAAAACTTACCAATCGATTTCTGATGTGTAAAAACGTTTTAACCGAACAAGGTTTGTCACTAGATATGTCAGGGAAGCACGAAGCTTCCGAAGCAGTCATTTTATCAAACGGCAGGCGACTTTGAAAAGCAGCACCTTCGAGACCTGCAAGATTATAGTAGGGCTTTAAATATTTAAAATAAGTACATGAAAATAAAGTTATTTTAATTTACCTGTTAAATTTTTGCATTGAAAAATTATTTGCACATTTAATTATTCAATTATTTTTTCTTACATAAATTTTGGCTGACTTTATAATTGATCAAACTTCTTAAGCTAAAAAAAAAACCTAATACTTTTATAAATCAAAGTTCAAAATTTTCAGCAACTGAGGAATCTAAAACTTGTAACTAACAATAGTCCTAATTTTGCACTAAACTATCATTTACAGGCACAGCTTCTAATGGTTTCAACAAAATTCATGTAGTGAAAAACCATCTCAGGGTAAATTTCATGCCAAAACACATACTATGTAACAGGTTAACATTGACATTAACCTTATGCTACAATACAATGCAAGTCTATAATTTTTTAGGTGGCATTAGGCAATCTGCCCTGCGCTGCAACGACAAAAACTGGCTTTTTCAACTTTTTTTTCAGTAACAAAACAAAGATGAATATAAACACAACATTTATGTTAGATTATATGAATGAGCAAAAGGAATCCATGTTTTAGAAATGAATGATCGTTTGCAACGCTTAAAATCCAAACGCAAATCAAGAAAGATTTGCTCGAAGCTGTATTTTAAAATAAAGATCTGAAACCTGGAAACCTACGAATTAGTTTCTTAATTTGTACAAGCTTAGCCCAAGAAATATATGAGGTTAAATTTAAGCAAATATTGTTTTGCCACCTCATCACTGCAATCGTTGAAAACTTAAATAGAAAGTAAGTGACTATCATTTTACAATCAGGTCAATGTGGTTTAATTACCATTAGGCGAAGAGAAATATACCTGTCGGATCATCTTGTTCTGAATCTTGTTCACCTTCTTCTTCTTTTTCAACTTTAACCGGTGTAGCGGTTGCAGAGGGAACCTGAACTGACCCGGAGGTGACTGCATTATCAGCAGATGCATCCGTCTGAAAGCAATTTAATTTATCAATTAGCTAATTACTTAAACAATGTTGACAATTAAAAATAATTGAAATAAATAATAGTTCCAAATATTAAAAATAGCCTATTGTTGTGCTGTATTTTCACAAATACAAGAAATTTACCGTCTAGGAGGCATTTGTACCTTCATTTCTATAGTAACAATATGATATTAAAATTATGTCTTTTTGCGTAGAAAATAAGAATAATAATACATAATCACAATTATTGTTTTACTTACTGACATAGTTACCGGAGACAATTTTTCACCAATTTTTGCCTTATTATCGGATCCCGCATCCGATGCATCGCCATCATCAACTGTCATTAAATAAGTGTCATCCACATCTACTAAATCAACCTATAACATTGTAAGTGAAAACAACACAAATTCATATAGATGTGCTTAAACCTTGTTTTTGGTTTTGATAAATCTTATGGAATTGTATTAATTTTTAAAATTACTTTTTCTTACCACAAGCAACATAAGGAATTATTAAGGTAATCTAGTTGACTTGAATTATCATTTCCAACGTACATTTGAGCCGTTCAAAAAGACCATTTTTGACTTGGTACCTTAAAGGGGGCCTAAGTTTTATCGAATTGTGAATTAATGAAAAAATTAAAATCTCAACTCTTTGATTAAAATAATTAATTAAATCTGTAATCTATTTACAATTACATTTCATGCTCTAAATCCATATTTCTTACTAAGTTCTTCTCTGAAATAAATGTGTAATTTTGAACATGAATGCTTTTTTTTTTTACTCTTTCTCTTAAAATTTTTATGGTAGTACATGGATTTTGTAGTGATTTATACTTTTTTAGGTAGAAAAAATTAATGAGCAAAAATTTGCTGGATATTAGTTGATACGGCAATGTATCTTTTGAAACCTACTTGTTTACAGTATTATCAAAAATCACATGGGCTGTATAAACAAAACAATAACCTTCCTGCAATACATTACCTATCCGAAGTTAATAGATTGTAATAGAAATGAACTATGCTACATACCTGAGCCTTTTTCCTTCTACTCATTATACCCTTTCAAATAAATGATGTGAAATTAAAACTGTGGAAATACTTATTTAACTGAAAATGAAATCTACCCGTCTACACAGTTCTTGTTACAGCACTGAAAGCAGTAAAAGGAGGGAATTACTGAAAAGAGTGGGGACACGGGACTCCCACTTCCAGGCTTGCGCAAAAAAGGAGCGCGTTTAAAGGAAAAAATCAATTTTCAAATAGTTTGAGCTTAAATTTAAACATCAAAATTACACAATGAAATAAAAATTGTCCAGAGAAAATTTGTTCTTTAAGAGAACTATATTGGAAAAACAGACATGCATGATACAAGTTCTAATCTGCTCATTAAGAAAGTACTGTCTGCTTCGCTTAAACCACTACTAAGAACAGAATACATGTTACAGTTTTTACACTTAATTCACTTCTGCAAAAAGGATTTTTAATGTCTTTTTTATTTTTCTCTTACTGTTTATGCCTAAGTAAATGGATAAAAAAAAATCGTTACGCTCAAACGATGAAATGGTTGAGTTCACATTTGTTTCATAACAATTTTAAAGCAAATTATTGACAAGAGTTAGAAATCCACAAATTTCAATGTCTATTTATTTTGCTCATTTTCCAGATAAATCTATTTTGTCCAACATATAACGCTGAGTTAATTACAGCTTTAAATTAATTTCATTGCTTCTTAGGAGAGCAAACTTCACAAGTTTCTTCTAAAAGTAAATCTATGGAATTAAAACATACTAGGATTCATAAAAAATCCTCTTGAGTTATTCCATTGAATCTTTCTGTGTTGTCCGTTTGGAGGCGGTAATTCGTCGCATGGTTTTAAAAAATGTTTTGGGGCAGAGTTGCTTTAATGGATAATAAATAATATACTTTACGAAGTTTGTTTTAAAAAGATCTTAGATATGTTGGAGGTGAAAATAGAAATAATGAACTAGGTATTTCAAATGGAGGATTGATTGATCTTACTCCATCCTGCTTGATATCGATCGGTTGGAGTCTTTTACGAAGGGCGCCAATACGTAACTTCGAGAAAGAGGCAGTATTTCCTTATCCTCTTGTAGTGGATGCCAACATTGCAGAATGTAGTATTTAGGATGACCTAACCGTTCAATGAGTTTAAGAATACAGAAAAATTTCCAAATTTTCTAATGAGAGATAATCTCATCTGTACGTGGGTCATGATTTGTCCAATTGTGAATGGGATGGAGGATGGCAATCGCCTAATATTTCATAGTCTCCCAGGTACTCCTCTGTTAGGAAGCTTTTCTTCTTCCCTATTGGTGGAAGGACTGTTAGGAGAAAAAAAGTGAATTTATTTTGTAAATACACAAATATTTATTTAAAGCCCGTATTTTAATTACAAACATGCTGGAAAGTTTGAACTGTAACTTAATACTGGAATTTATGCTTAATTTCCCAATTTTTGTTTAATTTAGTTTGAAAAAATTAACATTAATTGCTGAATTTGAAAGTATAGAACAGGGGGGGCCAACCTGCGGCTCGCGAGCCACATGTGGCTCTTTGAAGGATTATTTGTGGCTCTCGATAAATTTACCCGAGTTTCCTTTTCATTTTTGTGTTATTATATTTTAAAAAATTGAAATATTTTAAATCGTCTCTTGATTTTTTTCTGAATCCATTTGAAATTAACATAATTCAAGGTGAGTTTTCCATTTCCAATATAATTATGACCCAAAAAGCATCTGGAGAATTAGAATTAATAGAGATGCAAGAAGATCAAGCTGTACAATTAAAATTTAAGTCGACACCGATTACTGAATTTTGAAAATTTGTACCAGAATTGAAGTATCCTGAATTAAAAAAGGCTACTTTGTTGAATTATTTCAATATTCGGTACAACGTACTTATGTGAATCATTTTATTCCACTTTAAAATTCGTGAAATCCAAACACCAATCAGTATTAACTAACCAGCATCTGAAAGAATCACTGAGAAGTGCTGTTACCGATTTTTAACCAAATTTTAAAGAATTATCAAGAGAAGTAAAATAAATGAGTTTAATTTTTAATATTTAAATTCAATACACATAAGTATATGTATTTTGTACTTTTATTTATATCCGTCCACGACACCTAGTAAATGGTAGTTGGACGTTAAGCCCCGCCTCAAAAAATAGGCGATTACTTTACTTTACTTTTATTTATGTTTTCAATAAATATAATTTCTGTAAAAAAAAAAAAAAAATTAATACCTTTTTTGCATACCTTTTAAATACATATTTAATTGCGGCTCGCGAAAAATTTCAAATTTTGAAAATGGCTCGGACTATCAAGAAGCTTGGCCACCCCTGTATAAAAGATGTTTGTTTTAATAGAGGTTTTTGAAAATTTCAAGTAAATGAATGGAATTGTTTTTTTATTTTTATAAATAATTCGACTCTTTTTAAGGTAATGAAAATCGGTCGTAAAGGGGTTTGATTACTTTTACTTGTATTCCTTCAACTTCCTACTATACTTGAAACATTTTTTCGGATAAAAAATGGACATCGCTTTTGATGGATTTGTGACCAGAGGCTTACTCAATTCCTCTGTTTGAGATACAGAAAACTGCTTATTAACAGCAAAGTAGAGCGTATGTAAATTGTTTATTTACGTTGCCGAATTCCGATCACCTCTATTTAGTGATTTAGTGTTTATGATAAGTTAAAAGCCAGTGAAGTTAAAAGCTTTAATTTAATTTCAATGTTGGAAGATAAAATGAAAAATAACCGTATATTGTCTAAATGCAATTCTTTTTGCTTATATAAACAAAATTCTGCTGACATCTTTTTAGCTATTTTTAATCGATCTTGAAGGCCTAGCTCCTAAAGGTTTTGTTTTGGAGATGCCAGAAATAGAGGATTCCTTATTAAGAAACTATTTTTTAAAGCACTTCGAACTTGATAACTCCTGACTTGTTACTTGTCTTTAACCACATTCTATGAGGTGTGCAATGCAACATCTGTGCGCCTACCTTACTTTGTTTTTATGATTACTTACTTATTCCATAATTTGATTGTTATACCTTAAAATATAATTAGTTATACCTTAAACTTCCAAATTAATACCTCTAATTTACCATATCTCATATGGAATATTCAGTGACAAATATTTGTGAGAAGAAGTAAGGCGTTGTTGTCTATTGCCTCAATTAAGTTGTGTAATATTTGTATTTAATAACATATTTAAGCCATTTGTCATTTTGCCTACTCCGAACTTAATATTGATGATTATTAATTGGAATTATTTAAATGAAACTTTTTGTACCATCTTTGGCTTTGTTTATAATTGGAAAGGGTACGAACAAGCTGCTGCAACTTCCCCTTTAACTAGAGTTTTAAGATAAAGCCCATTAGCATACGTTATTTAAGAAGGAGAATAGTTGCATTTCAAAATATTCAAGGATTCAAGGAATTCCATTATCACGATAAATCTGTTGTAAACACATTTAACCTTAATAAAATTTTCGAAGATTTTTTCTAAAATACATATTTTTCCAAATATTTAATTATTATAGCTACATCACACTGAAATGTCTCTTCACTGAAATGACGCAGGAAAATGAAAGATTTATTTAGTAAAGAAGCATATTAATGATTATGGAATGTCCTTAAAACTTTGAATGTAAGCACAACTCATTTAATTTTTTAAAAATTCATGACGTTCATTATACTATATTAGAATCTTAATGGTTTTTGAGCCATTTTGTCTACAGATATATATACACCCACAAGAGATATACTTTTGACTATGTTAGAGAAATTAGATTTACAGGTTCTTAAAATATAAAGAAAACTGTGCACTGACAAGTGACAGAAATATTCTGCAACTAAGAGCTAATCTAAACATAAAAAGTTTTCAGATACATATTCATTGCCACAATCTGAAATATTTTACAATCTAAGTATGTAGCTAATTTAATTATTTTAGCTATGTGCTTTATGGTTAAAGTATTCTAAGCTAGAATAGACAATTATCTTGATTTTATTGATTGCACTAATCTTTATTATAACGAATACTTACTAACATCCTGGAAAAAGGAAGAAATTTTCTGTTAATTCCTGCTGAACCATTATTAATTGGACTTCTGGAGTTACCATCAGAATCATCTTGTGAGTGGGAGCCACCGGCCAACACTTAAACCAAACCAATCATAAATATTATCACTTTTTGGTATGAGAACAGTTATGAATCACTTTTAATACAAAAAAAATACACATATTTAAGAAAATTGCCACCAATTTATCTTTAATATTGACGGCATTTTTTCCTAAAACACTAATTGAATTTGAGGACGAAATATTTTTTTAAAAAAGTGATCACCTAGGTCAAACCAATGCTCCATAAAGTGCAGTTGTACCAAGCAAAGCACGCAGACTGAATAGATTTAAGTATTTACACTTTATTCTTTCATATAAACAAATCGTGTTTATAAAAGCCAAACATTAAATAATTTTAATAATATATGAACTTTGAACCGGAGTAATATTTCAGCAAACTACTGGAGGACATAGATTTAATTAGTCATGATGCTTTTAAGCTCATTTTCTTTATTTTAATTTTTGTTTATTTTAAGTATACTACTCGGGTTTATTGAGATGGCAAAGATTTGTTAGCTATAAAATATTGAGTTATTTATTAAAGCTGTCGGTAGGTCAGTTGTTTCAGGGTAGATCGTCAAAAGCGTAAACGTTGCAGAACACCAAACTTTCACAATTTTTTTCTCTTTTTCTATAAAATATAAAATGCCCAAATTTTCTTTAAAATACAGGGTATATCCTCCTTTATAAGAGTAATTTGTTTTTGCACAATGCAGATTAATTAGTTATTGAGAAAAACGATGCCAAAAATAGAGAAAAATGGCATTTTCAAAAATTATTACCTTTTTTGTAAACAATGTAGCGCCTAAACGCGCTAACTGATTTTCATGAATAAGGTGTCATTCATAATTTTCAAACAGTGATTTTTTGTAATAAAAAATTGTTGTTTTAAGAGGTGCGTTCCATCTCAAGTTAGTATTTATACAATTTTTACAAAATTAATTACTACAATATTATTTCTACAAAAATTTTGAAGGAAAGCCAATGGATAGATGTTATTTATTTAATTTAATGAATGTGTTTAAGGACCACTTTAACAGTAGTGCCTCAGCTGACCAGTAGGTGTTGCTTCCTAAGGGGAAATTGGGAAACATTAGCTCTAATGTGTGTTTAGTAGACAAGTTTTTTTTTTATTGAGATAATTAATTGATAAAGAATACATTTTTTTCAGAGCTCTAAAGAAAAACTAAATAGATATCACTTTATTTCGTGCAAATACTCATTATTATTATTTTATGAGATTGCAATGACAAGAATGAAATTCTCGTTTTTCAATTCTAATTTGTACATTTTTCCCAGTCTCTTTTTTCCCGCTCCATTTAACCAATTAAGCTTGGAATTTAGTTTTAAAAACCCGCCCACAGTGTGCGGAATTAAAATCAGACAATGACGTGTATACACGTCGAACGCAGGGCAAAACAACCAAAAGTTTACAACGTCATAATAGTCACTGCAATCACTTTTTCTGCAATTTCTGGGGCTTGAGATTACAGAGCATTCTGTGCTCTTTCAAAATCTTGCACCGCTTCACGTATGCAATGCCTAGTTAACTAGAGGCGCAAGAGCTTTTACAAGGAAGAAAAGAGCTTTGAATTCTGTGTAAACTTAAATCATGCTCGTACTGAGGTCTGAACCTCTATCTAAGGTAAGAACGACATTGCACAAGGATTGAGAGCTTTTATTTGTGTACGTATCTCTAATGCTGACACCAAACATGTACCAACCACTTATCATTTGGCTGACTCCCACTACTACCCTCCGTATAAGATACTTAGCAGTTCTATTGGTAAGATAAAGGGAACATCCCACCAAATAATATTCTTATTGTCTTTTATTAAAATTTCGAGTTTTTATAGTTAATGGCAATTTTATAATTTTCACAACGAGTATACACGTCGAACGCGCTTAACTGGTTAAAATGAAGGCAAAGCGTTCATTATACTTGTGGGTTTTTAGTACTAGAGGAATCTTTCATCTGAATGTGGCTGAATTGCATGAGCCAGTGACTAACTTACAATCCAGTGCAATAATGGGAGTTTAGAATTAAAATTAACTAAAACCATCATACGTTTCCCAAAACCATAAAAAATAATTTCTTGGAAAACACATAAAAGGCGAGTAAGTTAGCTTTCAAATTTACGAAATATTATTTTATGATTATGTAGAAGATGCAGTCAGAAGTAAGGCATTCAAAATTTTAAAACTTATTTATTTACCCAAATACAACTGTAAAAACTTCTGTAATTGTAAGGTTTATTTATTAATTTAGTCATAGAGACTACATAGTCATGTATGAGAGCTAGTTAGTACGTGCTCAACTTACTTTTCATAAATGTTGTTATGAGAGGCTTTAAGTAATGTTTTAGCGGCTGGTAAATTGTAGATTCTAAACCTGATTCGAAAAAAATTGTGTTCTTTGGTAGAAATGTTTCAGAAATCGCTTATCGGAGCAAGTCATTGTCTGGATCAGATAATTTCCATCATAAATTCTGTGACAATTCGTTCGTGCGAGGTGAGCTGTTTGGTGGTGATTGAACGTTTCTTCAATAGCTATTAAAGAATGCTCTCAGATTTTAGAAGAGGAAGGATGAAGTGAAGAGAAGTGCTAGAAGAAAAACCAACAGTCAAGGAAGAAAGTTCACCTGTTCTGTGAAATAATAGTATTCTAATTGGAAATAAAAAGATAATTTTTACTCCATCATCTGGGGTATTATAGCTTTTTGATGCTGAGACTTCATCAACACCCCAGTCTCAAGAATAAGGATTGTAGACATGAATTATTGGAGGAGGTTTATTAAAAAATTGCGAGAGGATGGAACGAAGAATGGGGATGTATGTTAAGGCAATAAATAGTAGTTAAACATGTACATACCTTTGTATTAGTCTGTGCCATTTGTTTTCTGACATTGTCTTAAATCTATTTAATGTAATCATCTTATTTAAATTTTTGTGGCAAATAATAATATTAGTTTACCATTTTTTTCATGGTTTGTAGAAATTATACAAAGCAATACTTTATTAATTAAAACAATGAAGTTTATGAAGTTTATTACTATGAAGTATATTATTTACAAACAATAATTATAACCCAAATGAAATAAGAATTTATTGTTTACAATTAAAACGTGATTGACTTTGGCCAAATGACTGACTACGGTGTAATCATTAAAAGTGATTTATAATAAATTTCTTGGAAACTGCTAAGAAACACTTAAATTCCTTGAAATTTTAAATATATTAGATGTTAGAAAGAGCTTTACCATCCAATTTCAAACAAAGATATTACCGTGATTTTTCACCACATGAATTATTTTTCTTTATCTATATTTTAATATTTATTTTATTAATTTATTTTTTTGTTTTCATAAAATATAGTTAGGTAATATATTGTAATATAAAGTAAAAACATAATAAATAAATATTTACAGTTAAGTAAAAGAACCAATAGATAGCGCTTTAAGTATCTTTTTAAAGGCTTGCTTTTACAACTAGCGATTTCTAGCGGTTACTTTTATAAGTTGCTGCTGACGCATTAGTGAAGCTAGTGGGGAGCCGCGCCCCATTTGGGGTTTACTATGCAGGTGCACTTCCAGCCAAGGTATTAGAAATAAAAACCCTGCTTATTTTTTCGTAATATTTTTCCTCCTATTCATGACATTTCAATAATTATTACTATTTTTTATTTTATTTCATTTAAATACTTCATTTTATTGACATTTAAAACTGTTGACAATTTTTTTCCACCCATAATTAAAATTTTACAGACTTACTAATTCTTGCAAGAGTATTGCCCTATTCAACAGTCTGAAGCCATTCTTGTCAAAAAATTGTTTTTTATTCTTCGCTATCTTTTCACAACCATCATACGGAGATCGTCCTCGACATGCTGCAGCCAGTTAATTCCAGGTCTTCCTTGTAGCGTTAACCTCAAGGCTTGCCGTACAGCATCTTTCTGGGAATTCTTTTCTCGGGCATTCCTTTGACGTAACTTAATCATCTCAGCCTGATTTCAATTTGATATAACATATGTAAGTTATTAAATTGAACACCAACAAATTCTGGCCCAACGAGAATGATATATTTGTAAATGTAAAACATTAATAGTTAATCAACGATAGCTGTTGCATTTGCAGTGTCTGTTGTTTCACTGCAGCAGATTTTTTCTAATTTTTATAGCATTTACGGTTTTAAGATAGTTTCCCATTTTTGGATGTAAAATAAGTGGCCTGTTGACTCAAACTTCCTTTTACTGAAATACTTCTTTTTAAATTCCTAATCTAATTGGACAGTAGAAGAATCTGCTGTAAAACCCTCTTATTATTTCAAGATAATTATCAAATTCAAAATTACTTTTCTCCAACTGGAAATTTTCACCATTTAAACCTGAAGTGAGTGATAGAATTTCACAATTTTAGGAAAGAACCTTTAGATTTCTTAAAGTTCTAATTCCCAAATTTTCTTCACCTCCGAAGGTTTGGATCACATTAGTTCTTATCACTTTGGAAAGAGTCTATCCATCCCCTTAAGTACCCTTAAAACAAATTTACGAGAAAAATGTTTCGAGTAGAAGTTGTAGATGTTTGTGATTGTAATCACTACATAAAGTTAAAATGGTAGGGGAGGATCTTAAGATTTCTATTCGATAAGGTGGCACTTCCGGTCAGCTAGTTCTGATGAAGATTGGGAATCAGTTTCACAAATGATTCTTATTCTAATTATGGGTGTCTCCGGGGAATGTTTGATATATTGCCTCATTTTTAGATTGCTCAGAACTTATTCATCTCAGAACTAAATACAGTTCCTGTTTCATAAATTAATCTGTCTGTATCAGAAAAAAGTCTTTTTTTCTGAAAAAAAGTCTGTATCACTTTTCTTTTTTCTTTTTAAGAGAGAGATTATTATTTATTTTTTGTGCTATTTCTATTTTTCGATTTTAATTTCTCTAAATTAATCAAATTTACTTCATTTTGATTTTCTTAATAAAGTGTTATACTTTTGTTTGTATTTTCTGTACTTTTTAAGCAATTAATTACATTAATTTTATATGTTTTATTGTGATGCATGCGCTGTTTGCATTCAATTATCTATTCGGATTACTTTACGTTCAACATCATTGTACCACAAATACATACAACTCCTTGCTTGTAAAGTGAATTACTTAAAAAGCAATAAATACATCAGTATCAGTATCAGGGTGTTTCTGGTGTAAACTTGATGCAGCAAATCTGCACAATTCAATACCACCTCTTACTTTGTAGGTTAATGGAAAATTAGGCTCAAATTTACAACTTTTAAGTTGAACTTCAAGTTGTACGATAAAATATTGCTCTGAGACCGGAACCACACAATTGGCGGAAGTAAAGTTCCCTGCCCCCAAACTCTTCTCGGAGCTTTTATTAATTATTCATGTTTTTATGTTAAGTTACTTTCTTCGTTTGTTTCTCAAAACGAAAGGATGGATCTATAATCCAGGCGAGCTTCTTGTTAAAGTGAAAAGCTTTAACGTCTATCCATCCTTTTTCCATTGCGTATCCCTCTTCCAGGCAGCTATGAGAACAAGGGACATGAGAAGGTGTCTCATTTTCTCTATCGTATTTACGTCAGTGCGGCACAACATCTCCTACAGATCGAATAACTCCAGGAAGAGCTCGTCATGCATTGACAGAAAACACATACCTAGAGCCAATCGTCATACCATACTATTCGACCATATTGTAATTTCTCTACAATATAGAGGGAATTGTTAATGTAATTAGTGAAATATAATTCTTTAAGCAGCAATATGCAAATCTCATTAAGTGATGTCAGTGGATAAACCAAAGACAGTCGCCGTCTTTTCCTTCCCACTTTTAATGTAAAGTAGGGAATAAAACAGGAAGTAATCTTAATGGTTAAATGTTAAATATTCTGAATATTTTATGGGGAAGAAAAGAAATTCCTTTTTAAATAAAATTTATATAATTCGCTTTAATCAACATTAACTTTAAACAAGTTTTGCCACAATTAAATCTTAAAGCCACAAATTAAATTATGAGTAAATATGGAAATGAGTAACAGAATATTTGAAAATAATCTAATTGACAATCTAAGATAATTAACCTCAAGTAATTAACAGTTACTTAATAAATTCAAAATCAAGTAATTTAATAATATTATTATTACTTAATAGCGTAAAGTGTAAAAAACTTTACGAGTAAAATGGAAAGTTTAAAATTTATTTATAAATATAATTATTTAATTTGTAAAATAATTATTTAAAGCAGATTAAAGTTTTGTTTATAATGATGAAATAATTAGTTTTAAAAACTCTTTTTTCTGCAACCATGTAGGGAAGTTCTCATTACTCAATTAAAATCAGCTGTGTAATGCCCAACTTCCCACAATAGTGGGGGGAAATTCCCATTAGTGTCACTTTCCGCTCTAGTGTGTGGAAAAACTTTATTGTGCTTCCTTGATATAAGAAGTTTTGTTATTAACATAAATATTTTCTGTAAAACTCTAATAAGCTTATTTAAATTTATTTTATTTAAATAATTAAAAAACGAATATAAAAAAATAAAATAAAAATTGAAAGGAATATAGAAATAAAAATAATACTTTAATAAATAATTAGATATTTTTAATTATAACAGTTAAAAAGGTTATAGTGTTACTTATAGAAATTTAAAATGGAATCTAGTGATTACTGTTTAGAAAACACTCCTCCATCAATAAAAGAAACAGCAGAAAATGTAATAAGTAATGTAAATACGTAAGTAATGTAAATAATTGTAATATAACAATAAATATTTATAATAAACTAGCTGACCCGGCCACGCGTTGCTGTGGCTAAAGTTTTTGTTATATTACATTATAGTAAACAATCTAGGAGGAACAATAAGAGAACATCAGTCACGGAGTCCACTATACTTTTTCACACAGATGGTATTTGTAAAAAAATATGGTGATCTCCTTATTTGACTTTCTACTACTATAACCCTTTAGTACAATGAAATTATTTACGAACAAAGACGAAAATGTTGATGTTGGTATACAAATTCACTGGATTGAGATTTGAAGGGGAAGTACGTTGAACAGAATTAATTAAAATGTTCTTACACTTGATATTAAGCAGAAATCAATAGGTACAAAATAAAAATTTATCAGATTTATTATTTCCATTTAATTTTATAACAAATATAAGTATATTACAGTATAATACAGTAAATAACATGTGACGCTTAAACTCATGAATGAGGTAGGCAAGGCAGACAGTCTTAAACTTTTAAACATAAATATCTATTTTTTTGAATTATAAATACTTTCAATTTCAATTTAATTTAACACCAATCGGTGCACAATGTTTTTGGTTAACCTGTCTTTAGCTAACACAAATAAATTCGACGGTTTCCCAACACGTGAACACGCAACATATAGTTGCCCATGAGAAAAACATGGATTTTCCAAATCTAAACCACAAATGGACATTGTTTGACCTTGAGATTTATTTATAGACATGGCGAAAGCTAAACGAATTGGAAACTGTAGCCTTTTGAAGGGTATGGTAGAATCTGATGGTATCATCGGAATACGTGGCAGCAGGACCACTTTTCCTTTAAACTTCCCAGCCAAAATGGTTGCTTCAAGAATGTTTCCGGTGATCTTTTTGATGACCAAACGCGTACCGTTACATAATTGAGGTGGATTCAAATTACGGAGGAGAATAATAGGGGAACCAATCTTTAATCGAAGATTATGTGGTGGCATTCCAGGGATATCTAATGAATTTAAAAATCCAATCGGAAAATTTACACTTTCATTTTCATCAACAACAGTATCGATTGATTTAAAAGACATCAGATCGCCTGGTAACAATTGTTGTATCTGGAAGTTAATTTCGTCAACATCAACGTTTTTGGCTGCCAAAATCGCCCGTTGACTAAGCCATTCATGATTCAAATAATTATTCTGTATATCCGGGAAAATACTCTGAATCAATTCATTTTTATCTTGAACAACAGTGCAAAAATTGTCTGTAGTTTAATGCATTGCGTATTTGGTTGCAGTTCTATTTTACCGTTCCCAATATCTAGCAGTTGTTCGGAAAATATTTGTGCTGATGGATCATTTTGCAATTGTACTCGCATATTTATGGTCAATCGAAGTGTTTCAACACTTCGCCATAAGAATGATTGTTTCAAACATGCATTAATCTCATCCGCGAAAGTAGAGCGAGGTATAACCGGTAAGGTCTGCCGGAAGTCACCAGACAAAAGTAAGATAGCACCACCGAAAAGTTTATTATTGCTGTTTAAATCTTGCATAGTTCTGTTTAATGCTTCAAGTGAATATTTGTGTGCCATTGTGCACTCATCCCAAATTATTATAGAACTCTTCCGCAACACTGCAGCTATTCCACTATTCTTTTTGATGTTACACATTGCATCTGGTTTATTATGAACGTCCAATGGCAGCTTGAATGTTGAATGTGCTGTTCGCCCACCATCCAGTAAAGTAGCCGCAATGCCTGACGATGCTACTGCTAATGCGATTTTTTGTTGCGACCGTATTTTGGCAAGAATCAACGATATTAAAAATGTCTTACCGGTTCCACCGGGTGCATCCAAGAAAAAAAAACCGCCTTGTTCAGCAGCAACAGCCAGCATAATCCGATCATAAATAATTTTTTGTTCTGCTGTCAGTAATGGTTCACTGTTCATGATAATTGTTGCTAAACTTCCATGGTCATATTGGTTTTCTCGTTGTAAATCGGTATTGACTAAGTCGGTGGCTGGACGATTAGGTGATGGCATACCATAACGGTATTTCGTTCACTACAAAATAAATTTAATTAATTTTATAGCGTCAACAACACGTGGTAATTATGCTGTTAAAATGTAGCTTATATGACACGTTCGTAGATTTACCATAGCAGCGCCATCTATTGATTACTTACTCAACCCAGTCGAAAGGTATCGACATCTGTTAGAATCATTTGGAGTTAACAGATAATTGTGACTGTCAAATAATAACAGACAAATAATTAGCAATAAATTAAAATTGCGACTATAATTTGAGATTTAAACTATCCTATCTCTCAAGTTGGATCGAACTGCACATGGTGTGCGAATTTTATTATAATCGGTTAAGTGGTTTAGGAGTCCATTGAGGACAAACATTGTGACACGAGATTTATATATATTAAGATAAATTACTTTTTTTGACTGTAAAAATGAAATTTTTAATTTTTTTAGTTAATAAATCTAATGGTTGCAGAAAAAATATAATATTTAACTCGAGTGTCAAGTATTTTCCTCACACTCGGCAATTTGCACTTGCACTCGCCTCGCTTCGCTCGCTCGTGCGTGCACACCCTGCCTCGCGTGAGGAAATGTACTACTTTCCACACTTGTTAAATAAATAACTATTTATCAAAACTCGTACTGCAAGGGAAAAAAACAGATACAAGAAGGAGTTATCTCTTATATTACGTTGTTATATCCTAAAATTCCTGTGTTCGTTTTGTTGGTTAATTGGAGTTGTATTTACCTCCGTTTGTTGTCTAGTACATCGTTGTTGAAAAGAACTAATTGGGAAAGGTCAGTAACCAGTACCCAACATCCCGACTTAGAAAGATTCCTGTAATAGAATGTAAGGCATTTCATTTCCTAAAAGGATAGGAAACGAAACGTTAAATGTATTAAAAATTGCGAATTTATTACAGTAAACGATGTAGAAACGAAACTAACAAAACTAAACTGGTATTTAGAAAGGCTTAATTCTATTCACAATATTATTTGCCTGATAAAGTTCTTTTATATTTTTATCTCGTTGCACAAATACTTTCTTTCAATGCAAATATTGCTTTCAAAATAGCATAAGCGCTGAGAATGTTGACCCGAACTCCGGGATGCCGCTGAATTACCAAATTTTTACTTCATTCATTTACTTCATTTTCGTCGGAATTGAAAAATCAAATTTGATTAACTAGTTTTAATTACTTCATTTGAATAGAATAAAATGTAATTTTATATCTGTGTTGATATGAAACGAAACGCTGTGAAACTTTATTTGTAATCAAGTTTAATTGTTGCGCGCACTTCTATTTTTGTGTCGGGTTTTGGAAAAGTTGTGTTTCAAGTTACTGCTTCTGGCCAGTTCTTCAGCTCCGTTTGCAGCACAAAACTTAACTATGATCATATCAAATCATTTAGTCATCGTGAGGAAGCAATCATTAGGGTGTTCTGGAAAAGTCCATTTCTGATAAATACAAATTGGTGTAGATTTTAAATATTTCTCTGTGTAAACATTGGAGCATGTCTTTTTTGTCAAATAAACTTTTATCCAACGCTTTTTGAAAGATGAACTTTTATTTCTGTCATACCAATCGATCAATTTTGGCCTCGGCTTAGCTTTGTTACTCTGATTTTTTATTGCTGAATTTCACTTCTTCTTTAGACTAGTTAAAAAAAAAAGGAAATTGCCTTAGATATGGTTTTCTGAGTTCTAAATACTCAGAAATGTTTTTAGAAAAGAATTTGTGGTTTTCTATTCTCGTCCTTTCACAACCTCCCATTTATTAATTTTATAAATTCTCAGGATTTCATCTTCTCTTTTCCAAAACACTACAAAGCTAGAAGTCGCTGCTTCTAAGAATGCATTATTTAAGCATAGCATGTATAAATAACACTACATTGCCAATCCGAAGTCTATTTGACTCCAAAAAAATAGGAATGGTCTCTGTTTCCCCACATCTCAAAGCTATCCCGAAATGCTCTTGATACGCTATCCCCACTCTCTCACCATTTGATAGTCACGAGCTGAAGACCGTGGAATTCTTAGTTTCTTTTTGCAGATTAGTTTACTTGAATCATAAGAGTCATTTTGACTCCAGATTGGCATTACACGTAAATAGGTATATCGGAGTCATTTTTTATTTACAGATTGGTAATATAAGTAGATTTTCTGTCATTAACTTGACTCCAAATTATTGCCTAAATGCTTATTTAATAAATTTACTTAATTTTCATAGAAAGTATCAAGGCACAAAAAACCTCTTCCTAGAATTGAATTAATGTCTGAATTGCAGCAGAAACTTGTAGCGAATTGTGTAATTTCAGATCCGTGTCAACAGCGCACAGTAATTGAAAAAATAGTGAATGTAATTCAAAAAATGAAAATGTCCCTGATCAGAAGGCAGTCAAGCAGGATTCTAGAAAATATTGAAATTACTGCGATCCTAAGTTGAAGTTAATTCCTTCTGCGTGACAAAATTTGTTTTTTCGTTCTTAATCCTATTCTTTCTCATCCTTTAAAGCAAATTTTATTATTAAAATTGAAATCAATATAAACAAAGATAAAAATAAATTATAGGGTCAATATGATTCCACATTGGCAATAACTGACTAAGTTTGAGCATTGGCAATGCAGTGATAATGATCTGTAGTGGAAGCGATTTAAGAAAAGTTTTCTTAAATTTAAAAGATTTCCTGAACAATAACGGAAAAGCAGTGAAATTAACCCGGGAAAACCCTTCACAGCAAAAAATTGCTTACTCGGAAGTGACTGAATGATTTAGCAATACATCTAGAAAGTCCATTCCGGAAAGATCGAAGTTTTTCTTCGATTGAAAGTTGTGATTTTGATTAAAGTCAGGATCCATTAAACCTTTAAAAACTGGTTAAACTTGCAATAATTTGTAAACATTAGCAATTTTAATTTTTGCTTAATAAAACTTGATTTATAACAGCAGCAGGATGTTCCTGGTCTCTTATTTATTGCAATTTTTCCTTAAAAGAAAGAAAAAGGAAAAAAAAGAATCTCCAATCTGCCCGGAATATTCGTCCCTTGTTATCCCTTAATATTTTTGCATTATATATTTATACTGTGAGATGCCGGCGCTACGGGCAGGAATATATAAGGCCTTGGCTACAATTTTTCTTTAGTTCACTTTGTATTCAATCTAGTTGTACTGGTGGATTATTAATGTAGGGCAGCTGAACCCCTCTCTTAGCTCTAGCTCACACCCCCGGCAAGTAAATAAGTCTCCGTAAGGTCCCACAAGACCTATTCTCGAATCCTGCAGTGTTATTGTGGCATTCTTTTTCTTTTCTTTCGTTTTGTTTATTTCTAAACAAGAGTCAACAAAATTGTAATTTTGTAAGTTAGATAGGGAGGCTTTCTTTTTTGTAAAAGAGATATTATAAATTAAATCCTGGAGAGCCAGAGAACAACAGAATTTGTAAGAATTCTTGATTGAAGTTTCTTTCTTAAGACCTTGATGATCTCCCGAATTTCTCTTACTACTCTTCTCAAAGTTTTAAATCACAAATTTTCTTCAAACCACTTTTGAGTCTTATTAATTTCTTGTCACTTAAAAAGGAGTCGAACTTAATCCAATTTTCGGCAAAATGTTTCCAGTAAAGGTTGTAGATTTATGAGTTTGTAATCACTAAACGAAGTTACAAGTAGTGCTGCACGAGACCGAGACGAGGCGAGACTTTATGCAGTCTCGATCTCGGTCTCGGTCGCTCAAGTCTCGGTCTCGGTTTCGTCGAGATATCTCGGTCTCGGTTTTTTGAATTTTTGTTTAAGTATTAAAAGCGGTTTGCTATTAACAATCTTTTCAAAAAATGTTATTATTTTCTAATAATTATTTTAATTTATATATTGGTAATGAAAATGTGTGTAAAAGAAGACAACTACTTACACTTCAATGCATCATATATTACTATTACTGTTATATATCTTTATATAATTTCAAAAAGATGTTAAAAACGCGCCAAATAACATATCTGCCTGCTATAACAAGTCGATTCGTGAAATAAAAAAATACACCTCCCAACAAACTTCCCGCTCCATTAGTTACGGCTGTTGGTGAAGATAAAGAATCTGATGATTCACCTTTTGACGACGACGACGACTGCATATATTTTTGCACCATTTGCTCAAAAATCAGCAAATATCACCGAAGCATGGAAGACAGAAATAATTAATTACACCAAATTAGACCAAGCACCAGTAGACGTTGACATTTTAGAATGGTGGAAAACACTTGAGAATTCCTTCAAAAATTTGTCTAGAATGGCGAAAGATATTTTTAGTATCTGTGCAACTTCAGTGCCATCGGAAAGATTATTTTCGCAAGCTGCGATGATAATGGCTTCTCTAACTTCTGACTCAGTAAAAGCTCTTTTATGTATCAATGCTTGGGCAAAGTGTATCTTAAAAACGAAAATTTGTGGCAATATTTTTAGATGCATAGATAGTCTTTTTTTTTCAAATTCATTAATTCTAAAATTCTAAAATATAATTCAAATAATATCTAAGTTCAAAGTATTAGATTATTAATAGTGAAATTTATGAAATTGAATAAATGAATGACATGAATAGTGAAATTTAGTGAATTTATGTAAAAATTAGGTAATTCGAAGGGGGCCGCCACGGTAGCCGAGCGGTGCGAGACCTGCGAAGCTAATGTGTATTGTGGTACTGGGTTCGATTCCCGGTCTTAGGCCTTGGATTTTATTTAATGGTTAATATGAGAAATTTACAGTAAAGTATGTTTGCTAGTCGCCTCCGTCCGCGACACCTAATTGGTAGTTGGACGTAAATCCCCGCCTGAAAAAATAGGCGATTACTTTACTTTACTTACTTTACTTATGTAATTCGACGTCAAATAGATGTAGTAATATTGAACATATATAATAAAATCGTATCTTTTAATAATTAATTCAATACCCGTAATGATTATTTATTAATAAAGAACACAATTTTATAATTTTGTAGCTAAAAATTAATATTTGAAAAACCGAGACGAGACCGAGATTTCTCGACGAGATATATATCATGTCTCGATCTCGGTTGCTCAAGTCTCGTCTCGGTCTCGGTACCGAGACCGAGACCGAGATTTGTCTCGTTTCTCGTGCGCAGCACTAGTTACAAGAAAATCGTAGAAGCAACTTTTGTAAAAAAATGATAATTCTTTTGTGCAATGAGATACTTTCGGTTAATCGATTTTAAAAAACAAAACTTATTGTGGCATCTTCTGACGGCCTCTAAGCTAAATAAAAAAATTGGAATTTTCTGTGATTTTTTAATTGTTTAATAACAGAAATTATATTAAAAAAAAAAAAAAACTTTTTCAGATTCCGCGGACCTTAAAACGAATGTTTCTAGTGAAAACTCAGGATCTAAAATCTGAACGATTACGATACAGAGGAGTAAGAGAGAGTAGAAGTAATCTGGCCAATAAGTCCTCAGACTATAAATTATTAGAAGAAGTAGGATGTGCGGTGACGCCCATAAAAGCTCGCCATTAAAGAACATTTTGTGCTCAAAAAAAAAAAAACCCTGAAATTGGAGAGCCCCTAAACCATAAAAGGAGAGCGGAAATTTAAATTAGAAATAAATTTTTAAACTTTATTTTTGTTAAAAGATTAGATATTTAGTTTGATGAGGTTGATGCCATTGTCTTTTCTGAAATGTGTTATGATGGAGATGAATTTATGCTGTTTTCGGATAGGATACGTTTGGAATGGTTAGGTTAAGTGGTTATAATGGAAGGAATGTTAAATTTAATGAATTGTTCCTTAATTTTGTTTTTTTTATTGAAGACTTTTTGAAACATTGGCGAAAATTCTTTTTAAAAAGAAAACATTTCTTAATGAAAAGTAATAATAATAAAGGAAAGCTCATCTTAATTTCATGAGTTAAAAAGCTACAACTAAAGTAAGAGTGCTATATTACATATACTTTAATTTCAGTATCGAACGATTTAGACAATGAAACAATCGGCTTGAAATAGAGTATTTAGAGCAATTATTCTGGATTTCATAGTTTCATATTTCCTGAGCTTGTCACAGTGTTAATTAAACCTTTGGCCCCCCACCAGACAGCGATTTTTAATTTTTTGGGGAATTGTAGAGAAAAGTTTTTTTAAAATTCTCTTTCTTATTAACCCAAAATATGCGCTACTATACAGTAATTCAAGCTTGTTATAGTATTACGAAATTTATAACAATCATTAAATGAAGCGCATATTTACGAATAAATTGCAATAAGCAAAACAAAAATAAAGTAATAAAATTAACTTAAAAATGTGAATGAGTAAGCAAACAATATGGACAGAGTAGTAAAACAACAGTTCTTACAGAAAGTTATAATGCAGATTTCATAATTACCTTACAAAACTTTAAATTGCCAGCAAAATGGTTATATAAATTGGAAACCCAAACACAGGCCTTCGTCAAATTCGTAACCTTTGTTCAAAAATAAATTTGCAAGGAGTAGACAATAAAAAGTAGAAAAATAGGGCAATATATATTTGGCAAATATTGCTTATATTATTCATTGATCTTGCAAGGGTTTACACACTATTTGGTTGATGGGCACCGAGATCTAGGAGGTGTGACCGGCATGGTATGCATTGTTATCTTGAGCCTCTGAATGCCGCCGGTACAGTTCCAAGCGTGGTGTTTTTATGAATCAAAGCCAAAATTAGCGCAAAATTAGGCCTCCTAAAAAGTACCGGTCAAGAACGTCAATTTCAAAATTTGTTGGTGCAGTTCAGAATTGTTACCCTAGCAGTAGGCGAAGAGTAGAAGAGTTCTCTTACAGCACCACGTACCTCGTGCAATTGTCAAGGGCTAGTTTGTTCAGGATTCCGCTCTTCAGAAAAGAAAAATTCACACGCCTCCAAACTATGCTCAGAACTTCCAAGTCTAGTTAGACAGAAGGAACTGGAACAGATGCTTTGATTAGTAAGTGTCACAATAGTATCTCCTGAAGCGCGGTGGCGTAAGCTTTTTGGCCAAGAATCTAATTTAAGGCTTTATCTTAAATCTTTACATCTTCATCAGTTTTTTGGTTATTACCAAAAAATGGTTCTTATTTTGCGAGTTAGGCTGACCACACGATAGAATAAAAGCTAAAACAGTTCAGTTCCTGCGACGTGCCGATAATTTCACCATTTGGAGCAGAAGATTATCGTCAAGAATAGAATTTAGCTAAGGATTAATGCGTGCCACTTTGTTTCATTTAGTATTATATTTTGAAGGGCCGGTGAACAAACCGATATTCATCGAAGGAGCACTGGTCTATAAAATCTCCATTAAATACTACTTGTGGCCAAAAGTATCTATAATTAAAAACTAGCTTCAGCTAGCTCAGAAGTTAGTGCTCTGGACTCTCAGGAGATCTTGAATCTTGTTGGTTTTAAGATTTTCTCTACGTAGGATCTTCCACATCTCACAAAACGGTGATGCTCAGTATTATCTGTAACAAAACACCATTAAACTATGGTGGCCAATAATATTGACACATATTAAGAAAAAAAAAAAACTAAATAAAAATTATAAAAATCTCGAAACTTTAGTTTCTACAATAATTATAATAAAACATTCTACAAACTTACATGTCCCTAAATAAACTAGTCGGTTGGGGCTTTGTAGTTGTTCTTTTGCAGGTAAAAAAAGGGACAACTCTGAGCACACTGTATTCCAGTAGTCAGCAACTGCTACTCAACTAATAAATTCAAAGTGTCAGGGACTAAGAAATGCAGAAACTACTTTAAATCACTAAAAAAAAAAGTGTTATTTTGGTGCCTAAAAACTTCTTTTTTTAAAAAAATTTTGTAGTCTCTTTTTGTACTTTTATTTTCCGTATAAAAATATATTCGCAATATACCTATATGTATTTTATATTAGTACACGAGTATATTATTTGTGGGTCCGAGCGGTCCTTGTGCCATTGTCTTCGTGTATTATGTTATGGTTCATCACATTACGGAACATGCTGATTATTACCATATTCCATGTTTATGATATAAAGATTATTTCGTTACATGTATTTTAAGATAATTTGTTAAAATAAAATGTCTACCCGCATATGAGCACCTTCATTTCAAAATTAGAGAAAAATTCCCAAAACCTTAGCCATGAAATCGCGTTTCTGCTTAACCAATTTTTGTTTTAGTTCTTGTGGCTACTTTTTGAATGTAATGTGTTGGGAACTTGTATTAGAATTGGTAGAGAAGAAGAATGAATGCTAAAGAGTAAAACTTCTGACTTTACCAAGTCCTTTTGAGGAGCCGTAACGAACAAACTCAATTTTGTAAAATAAAATTGGTCAGAATTTTAATAGAATGTCATCTAAGCTTAAATAATATTTTCACCAAATGCAGGTAAGCGAAATTATTCGTTACTAAATTGTAACTCTCGGTTTGTTCACGATTTGAATCTGATTCAAACCAATTTAATTATTTATTTATTTATAATTTATTTTATTTTTTTTGAGATTGGTCACTCTCTGTGTTCTTGGTGTGGCATTTTTTGAGATTGGTCACTCTCTGTGTTCTTGGTGTGGCATTTTTTGGCCAGCATATCCCAGAAACAAAAGTAGCCAAGTTCAAATTTTATAGCACTTCATACGCTACTAGAAGAACCGAAAATAAACTTTTTTTGAGAATTTCTCTAAAACGCTTTGAGATTTTTCTATAAACTTCATGTACCCATTCATTACACGGATTCAGATGAAAATTTTCGGAACATTTTTGATGTTAGCACTTGAAAAGTTTGAACTAAATGAATGTTTTCTTCCTCGGGAAATTGTGTTCCCACTGGCGGACACACAGACTAGTATCCTCAGAACGAGTATTTACGTGGAAAAGCTCTCCTCTTGGAACAATAAGAGGAGGTTAAATTGATGATTTTTGAATCTTAACGAGCATTTCATTATGCCTGAAACAGTTTTCAATTTAAAAAAAAAACTGCATGTTCTAGTAACGTTGTTTAAGGTTTTCTCCTCAAAAACTAAGGCACAAAATTCAATAAAAATGATACTCATGCTAAATAAAGCAATCAGGTAACCAACAAGTCTCTTACAAGGCTGTCTACTTGACCTGGCTAACTAGCCAACTACCTAACATGAACATTGTTAGGTCCTAATGTTACCATAAACTTCGGAAGCTTTTAATAAAAACATAAAAGCAATGTTAAAAAAACTTCTGTTGCGCCTAGCTTGCTAGGTTATGTCAGTTTTCGAAATAGAACTTTTGTGGGAAATAGATGATGTTTAGAGTTTATTTAGAAATAAAATTGAAAATTCATAACAAGGAATTTTAATGTCTTTAATTTTTTCTGGGACTTGTAGAAACTTAAATTTATCTATTTATTTAACAGTAAAAAAAAACAAAAACTCAATAACTTTTTTGCTAAAGAACATTAATTATTTATTCAAAACAATAAATTCACTTTGCTTTTATTTTTCCTGCTATTTATTTTTTAATGAAAAATTGACTTTTCCTTTTTTTAAAGTAAACAGAATTACTAATTCTTTTTTCTTACAAATAAATACACAATTTGCTTTTAAGTATTTCTTTTTAAGTAGTTGTTTCAAATGTTGTTAGTTCCGAAGTGTTGGATATCACTGATTTTCTGTTTGATATTCGCGCGCCCCATCCTGTTAAATACAATTCTAATTTAATTCAAAACATTACCTATGCACTAAATGTACAAAATACTTAAATACATATTTTATTCCATATATTCACATTCGAATATACACTTCTAGCGTTAGATGGGGCAAGATGCCGTCCTTATTTTCATTTTATTTTGCTATTTCCACAGAAATGTTTTACCGTTTATTAACATATTAAATAACGTACACTCCACGAGCAAATGATTTTTTAAAGTGGAATTCACTACACCAAACTGATTAATCAATCTCTGATGAATGATTGAAGTATGGATTGGTCAGGGATATAAATTAGCTTGCTTGCTGCTACTCAGAAAATCAGCGAAAATATTTCAAAATTTTGGGTTGCACATTTTATTAACTGAAATTTGCTAAATAACTAAAATTAATAGCTACTTAAGTACCTGTAATTCAAATTTGGCAGGTAGGGAAATAAATTTCCTCTAGCTTCGGTTAGGAAAGTATTTATTTTATGAATAGTGAAGTTTTGCTTGTAGATTATGCAAGATTTCTATTAAACACTATTTAAATAATACAAACAATATTCTATCATAACTAATTACTTGCTGGAAGACACTCTCTTACATCGTCCATTTATTTGCATTTTAAATTATAGTCAATTTGGTTTTGGGATCCGGCATTTACCTGATAAACCGAACATTATTATTTCATCAGCTAAAATTAAATTAAATTATATTCTGTATAAATATGGTCGCGTTAAGATCCTGAATTTTTGCCATTTCTTTAGTTTTTTTTTTTTTGTTATGTTAAAATAATGATGGTATAAATTATTTAGTTGGTTGATTTTTGGTGGTAGAGGGGGCAAGATCCCGCCCCTATTTTAGGAGGCGCTCGGCCGGTGGCGGAGCCTAGCGGCTAACGCCGGTACCTATACAAGACTAGTTGAGTGTTGAACAGCGATCAGTGTTTCACGGGCTGTCCAGCCGGCCGGACTGTTCCTCATGCCACGATGGCTTACTTGGAGATCGTACTGTGCGCTTTTCTTGCCGTGTTTAGTTCTGTGGCCGCCAACTCTGAGCCTGACTGTAATTGGCAACGCGTGTTGAGTGTAGCTGATGAGCCAGAAGTGACAGTGTCATTACAGTGCAAATTGCGTACTATCGGAAATGCCGACAGTGTTTTGTCCAATTTAACTTCCGCCCAAATGGATATGATTACAACCCTTAGGCTCGAGTGTAGTGATGTACTGTTTTTTGAAAGTGCTCTTGAACCGAACAGTTTTTTGACTCAATTACATCGGTTACGTGATCTGCAATTGGAATTCTGTAAAATTCGTCATGTACCGCCGGGAGTACTAAGCACTTCCAGGGAGTTGAAGAATTTAGTTTTGAGGACTCATAATACTGACTGGTCAGCAATGACGATGGAATTTCATCCCAACACTTTTAGAGGTTTGACACAATTGAAATATCTCGATTTATCGGACAACAACGTATGGACCCTGCCAGACGAACTTTTCTGCCCCCTTTATTCTTTAACTCATCTGAATATGTCACGAAACAGACTGCAGGATGTATTACAGTTAGGATTTTCCGATTGGGGTGCTGGCCCATCTGCGCCTGGAAAAACTTGTAATGTCGGGCTCGAAGAATTAGATGTATCTAACAATGATATAGCTTTAATTCCAGATAATGCATTTACTAGTCTCAGATCATTACAGAAAATTTTACTTCAAGAAAATGCAATATCTTCAATGGCTGATCGTGCATTTGTTGGCTTGAACTCGTTACAACACCTGAACGCTTCCAGTAACCAACTTGTTGCTCTACCGCCGGAACTCTTCCTGTCCACTAGGGACTTGCGCGAGATTTACCTGCACAACAACTCCATCAGTGTACTTGCGCCTGGACTTTTAGAAGGTCTTGATCAATTGCTCGTGATAGATTTGTCACATAATGAACTCACCAGCTCTTGGGTTAATCGGGACACGTTTTCCGGTCTAGTACGCCTAGTTGTGTTAAACCTTGGCCATAATCAACTTTCCAAAATTGATTCGCACGTTTTTCAAGATTTATATAGTTTACAAATTTTAAATTTGGAACATAATGAAATTGAATGTATTGCTGAAGGTGCGTTCATTACATTGAGCAACCTGCACGCCCTCACTTTGTCGCACAATAAACTGACTAACATTGAAGCATATCATTTCGCTGGATTATATGTGCTAAATCAGTTATTTCTAGATCATAATCAGATAAAAATGATTGATAGAAAAGCATTTGAGAATTGTTCGAATTTAAATGATTTGGGATTGAGCGGTAACTATCTTACGGAAATTCCCGATGGTATTACAGAGTTGAGATTTCTTAAGAGTTTGGATCTTGGTGAGAATCGCATATCAAACATCGTGAATTCTTCTTTTCAAGGACTTGATCAATTGTATGGTTTGCGCCTAATTGAAAACCATATTGTTAACGTATCGAAAGATACTTTTTCGACGCTTCCATCATTGCAAGTGTTAAATCTGGCTTATAATAAAATTGAACATGTTGACAAAGGAGCCTTCGGTGTTAGCCCAACACTTCACGCAATTAGACTGGATGGTAATCAGTTGAAGGATATCAGCGGTATGTTTGTCAATTTACCCGGTCTTGTTTGGCTAAATGTGTCCGATAATCAATTGCAATGGTTTGATTACGCATTAATTCCCCAGAGCTTGGAATGGCTAGATATGCATAAAAACAATATTGCTGATTTAGGAAATTATTTCGAAAAAAGAGATAATTTGCAAATAAAAATGTTGGACGCCAGTTTTAACCGGTTAACGGAAATAAATGAAAATTCTATTCCAGATAGTGTTGAACTTCTTTTACTTAACGACAATCTTATAAGAAAAGTTAAACCGGGAACATTTCAGAGGAAAGTAAGCTTGAGTCGCGTTGTCTTGTACGCTAATCAGATTCAAACGATTGATTTAGCTGCGTTACGATTAGACCCAGTTGCAGAAAATAAAGAGTTACCCCAGTTCTATATTGGCAATAATCCTATACACTGTGATTGTACGATGGAATGGTTACAGCGAATCAATCAGTTGAGCCACCTTAGGCAGCATCCAAGAGTTATGGACTTGGAATCAGTAACATGCCAGTTAACACACAGCCGAGGAAGTCCTACTCGTCCATTGATGGATTTGAAACCATCACAATTTCTCTGTCCATATGAGACACATTGTTTTGCATTGTGTCATTGTTGTGATTTTGATGCTTGTGATTGTGAAATGACGTGTCCTGCCAACTGTACGTGCTATCATGATCATACCTGGTCGGCTAATGTTGTTGATTGCTCCAACGCCGGCTATACTTCGGTACCAACAAAAATACCAATGGATGCTACTGAAATATATCTGGACGGTAACGATCTGGGAGAATTGGGAAGTCATGTGTTTATTGGTAAAAAGAAATTGGAAGTGCTTTATTTGAATAACAGTAACATCGATTCTTTACATAATCGAACGTTCAACGGTGTTACTTCACTTAGAGTGTTACACATGGAAAACAATCACTTACAAGAGTTAAGGGGATTTGAATTTGACCAATTAGAGAATTTAAACGAACTTTATCTAGATCACAATGAAATCAAACATTTAGGCAACAATACATTTAAAACTATGAAAACATTAGAAGTGCTGAAGTTAGAAGCAAATAAAATAGTGAACTTTGAACCGTGGGAACAGTTGACTTCGGAAACATTGGCTACAGTATCATTGGAAGGCAATACTTGGACTTGCATGTGCGATACCATTACCCATATGGAAAACTGGTTGAAAGAAAATTCCAATACGCTGAATGTGGATAAACTGCTGTGCGCGGACGGCAGGACCACTCTGCTGGACACAATACGCACATGCAACGAAGCTAGAGACAGCGCTGCTGCAACTTCCGCAGTGCACAGAAATACATTCTATAACACAGCCATACTAGGTGGTGATTATATACCTTTCGTAGCGGCCAGTCTCATCGTCTTTATTATCATACTATTGTTGACCACCTTGGGCTTCATTTTTCGTAATCACGTCAGTTTGTGGATACATTCACGTTACGGTGTTCGTGTGTTCAGTGAAGCGTCCGAAGGTGAAGATGACCGACTTTATGATGCCTACGTAGTGTATAGCGTCAAAGATGAAGAATTTGTAAGTCAAGTGATTGCTTCAAGTTTAGAACGTTCAGGATATTCGCTTTGCCTGCACTACAGAGATCTACATGTTATGAGTCCATCATATTTAACTGATAGCATATTAGGTGCTTCTGATGCTGCTAGAAGAATAGCTATTGTATTATCATTGTCATTTTTGCAAAATGAATGGGAACGCCCACCATTTAGAGCTGCTTTGCAAGCATGCTTGGAAAGAACAAGAACTAGAAGAAGCAAAATAATATTATTATTAACAACAGATGTCGGTCCAGAACCTGAATTACAATTGTTATTAAAAGCGTGTAAGGTAATCTCATGGGGTGAGAAAAGGTTTTGGGAGAAACTGAGATACGCCATGCCGGATGTACAACGTAAAACACAAGAAGGTATGAAAAAAGTTGTAGTTGAAGGTAAAGGGCCATGCGGTGCTAGGTATACGGCCGCACCGACAACTCAAGAGACTTGGTATCGAATGTCACCAGCATCGCTAACCCAGTCATCAGCGCCGACGCAGTCTACTTGTGTCTCTGAAGAATCGTCTCAGAGGACAACAGATGAAGAAGAAGAACCACATAGTTATGTATCTATCGATTATCAACAAAGGCCACCACCTCCGAAAGTACATCACCATGTGTACAGTTGCATACCGGACCCACAGTGTAATCAGGGTCGAACATATTTCGTCTAGCAGGTAAGAAATCTATACAATATACTTTTACTTTTAAGGTGAATAACCAGACAAAATAACTATACCTCTGTAACTACTTGCCTTGGAAACTTTGTGGTGTTATTTCCCTTTCTACCTGAAGTACACCCTCATGCCGACCTGTTCTTGAAATTTTAACTTTGCACTCTTTAAAAAAATATTCTCAGAAATAACATACAGACACAAGTGTGCTATTCATGAAATTATTTATTTCTAGTTTATTCTAAAATGTAAACAAACCGCAACCTCTTGGAGGCAGGTTCATTTAAACTATCAGTAGACTAGTTTTAGTAATTGCAACAGATATCAAAGATATAGTACCCAACAATAACCTTCTTTTAGATATTGCTTAACTTTTATTTTGACATTTATCAATTTATTGTCAATTACATTAGATAAGTTTCTTATTTCCAAACTAAACTAACAACAGTTCGCAGAATTTATATATTAAAATAATTCCCTCCTGTTAAGTCTAAATTTGAAATAAATTTCGAAGTCTTTACTACGGCTACAGGAACAAACCTTGATACATTTATTGAAGTTTTTACCTCATAGAATTAATGAAATTAGTTTTCAAAGAAAGAATTATATAAAAGATGTGCAAGTGAACATAATGAAAATTAAGTTAAGTTAAAAAGTAAGTTGAGCACCACCATTGCACCGAGCGGAACTTAGCGATAAATCTCAAAATTGGAAGTACTACGTCACTGATTTTCCTCCCACTTTTTGTGTGTGTAATTTTCTCGAAAATGAATCAAAGAATTGCTTTAAACTTCGTTTACATCTCATCGCGTACATCTTCAAATTTTATTTGTAAATATTTTTGCTTCCGTGTAAGGAGGGTGGTTAAGTTCCAAAATGCGATTTCAAAGTAACACACTATCCTACCGCAAGTGTGGTAATGAATATTAATTAAGATGCTAAAATTGTAGATGTGCTTGTGAGCGAAATATGTTCATGTGTAATTTTTCAGAGATGTATTCAGTTTCACAAAAATCTATGATTGAAAGAATTAAATATTATTCCGAAACTTGAAGAGTAGAGAAATATTATGGTGTTGGAGACCTTAACAAAATTGTGTCAGGGAAAGTCAATAATTCGGTCAAAGTAAAAATAAGAAAATATCAAGTTGGCCACTTCTAATTTTATTATTCAAAATTTGAATCGTGCAATCAAAAGTGACAGTTGAAACTTGTACAATGGGAATATAATACCTGAAGAACCAATTTATTAAGTTCAATTGGAGTCATCTGTTACGTGTTAGCGATTTTCTTTGCATTTTAAAGAATAAAATATCTAAAAAAACTAATGATTACAAAATTTACGTTGTTTTTCTTTCTTTTACTCCTAAGAAAAAAGTTTCACAATCGTATAAAATTGTCTAAATTGAGTTTCACCAGAAGCATTTGTTTTGAGAACACCAGAATACGATAAATTGTTCTAGCGGATATCTGTGTGTGTAAGGTCGAGGTATGAATGAGCAATGAGAAAGGTTTTTATTCTTACTCGTTCATTGTTGAAGGCAGAGCGCTCTATCGGGCTATTATTGACTCAGCTCACTCCTACTATCCCCACCATTCTTATAGTTGTTCAGACCAATTTAACCTCTAAAAATGGTCAATTGAAATTGCTGCAATTGCAGTTAGAGAAAGTTCTGTGGAGTGTTTTTGCAAACAGATTTTAAACTAAAAAAATAAAATCTGCGCCCAGGTTAGTTGGATTGAATTTTTTTCCGGAAGTTAAAGGTACAAATTATTCACAGCAACAATAGCTAACATTTCCTGTTGTGACTTTCTTGGAAACTCTTTGTTAGAGAATAAAATAGTCCCAAAAATGGATAATCAGAAAAAGTTCTAATTTGCTAGTTCGTTTAGATGCCACCAGGGGACTCTAGTAAGTGAAATTTCTTCGCTGCAATTGCCAATTACAGAATAGAATATTCAGCTATTTGCCATTTTCTTGTAAACGTCTGCATTTTAGGTTGTTACTTTTATTTGCAACACTTATCCCAAGAGAAACTTACTATTTAGGGCATTCCTAACAAAAGGAAGCCGGCTTATGCTTCTTTATAAAATTGGGTTTTGTGTAATGTGTAGAAGTGTCTCTTATTAAGTGTTAACGAGAATTTAATATTAATAAGTTGCTGAAAGGGAGGAGATTAACTTGATCCAACTGCAAGCTCTTAGATTTTATCTTCCTAGAAGCTTCTTACAACTTACTGTCCAAGGAGGGGGCACCAGTGTTGTCTGTAACGAGAAAACACTGAAAAAAAACTCAGGGTGCCAGTGCCCTCAGATGTTGACGCTCCTTAAAACAAACTATAACTCATTATCTGGCCTAGAATACTGTCTCTAAACTTGGATAGGTTAGGAGCAGAAAATATGCTGTATCTATGTTTATCAAACTGTGGACGAGAGACAGTCGCAAGGGTTGCAGCTTTTATAAGAAATATCTATCTTGAGTACAGACAGGAATCGCAGTTTTTGTAAGAAGTATCTATCTTGAGTACAGACAGGAGTCGCAGCTTTTATAAGAAGTATCTATCTTGAGTACAGACAGGAGGTCGTAGTTTTTATAAGAAGTATCTATCTTGAGTACAGACAGGAATCGCAGTTTTTGTAAGAAGTATCTATCTTGAGTACATACAGGAATCGCAGTTTTTGTAAGAAGTATCTATCTTGAGTACAGACAGGAGTCGCAGCTTTTATAAGAAGTATCTATCTTGAGTACAGACAGGAGTCGCAGCTTTTATAAGAAGTATCTATCTTGAGTACAGACAGGAGGTCGTAGTTTTTATAAGAAGTATCTATCTTGAGTGCAGACAGGAGGTCGTAGTTTTTATAAGAAGTATCTATCTTGAGTACAGACAGGAATCGCAGTTTTTGTAAGAAGTATCTATCTTGAGTACATACAGGAATCGCAGTTTTTGTAAGAAGTATCTATCTTGAGTACAGACAGGATTCGCAGCTTTTATAAGAAGTATCTATCTTGAGTACAGACAGGATTCGCAGCTTTTATAAGAAGTATCTATCTTGAGTACAGACAGGAGGTCGTAGTTTTTATAAGAAGTATCTATCTTGAGTACAGACAGGAGGTCGTAGTTTTTATAAGAAGTATCTATCTTGAGTACAGACAGGAGGTCGTAGTTTTTATAAGAAGTATCTATCTTGAGTACAGACAGGAGGTCGTAGTTTTTATAAGAAGTATCTATCTTGAGTACAGACAGGAGGAGGTCGTAGCTTTTATAAGAAGTATCTATCTTGAGTATAGACAGGCCACAAAATTTTCAATATACTGTGAATAGGTCACCTCATTAGGCCATAAAATGAGTAAGGGACATTGAGAGATAACTTGTACATTAAATTGTATTCTGAAAAATTCGCATGTCATAACTATTATACTATAATAAATAAGTGCTAAATTTTTTTCTGATAAAAACTAAACTAATTATAGAACATTGTGATCCATTTAATTAATGGTAACTTAAAAATAGTATTTACAAGATTAAACTGTTCAAAAATGCAGGGGGCGAGTCAATTTATGGTGAACAAGAAGAGTACGACAAAACAGGAAGTTACTGTAATCGGCCATAAAGTGAGAATGGGCATAATAGTTAAAATTTTGCCAATTTTACCAGACTTTAGAGAGAAGCTTAAAATTTAAATTCCGCGGAAAATACTTAAAAATGAAAATTTGTGGTCAAATGATTCGTATAAAACTTATAGATCTAAATCTATATAATGAGTGCATAACGAGAATGGAAAGAGTTTAGTTTTTAGAAAAATCGAATAAAACTGAAAAATAATTCAGCAGAGTGGGTTATATCCTAAAACTTACCTACGCGACTCTGGTGGTAAGTTATGTAATTAGTAAATTTGAATTTATTCCCATTTTTTTTTTTTTTTTTTTAAAGTTAGTTTGATCACTTCCCTACTCATCCTCAAACTTCTAAACTAATTAGTAAAATCTTCTTTTGCGGGATCTTAAAAGATGTTTTCCTATGAAAACATTGAATTAAAAATTTGAGAGATTATCCTCTTAAATATGAAATATACGCACTTGTATTATTAAATTTTGCAATGATTGTATTTACACGGAACAAACTAGCGTGTTATTTGTATTGTTTAATGGAGCAATGGAATAATTACTGAATGGAATATAACCGAGGGGGCGTATGTACTGGACAGCCCACATGAAGGATAGCGGTCATTATTTATTATCATGTATGATGCTCGAGTATATGGATATATCTATTTGTATGTAGATATAATGCTAGCTTACAAAATTTAATACTGGTTAATGCTTCGATATTCACCTTTGAGTTCACAATACATTTGAGTTCAAGTTCATTGCTAATTTAAATAAAGAACCGTTGATAGTTGTTTTTGTAACGTAAAATGTTATTAAAAATGTTGGATTTTTTTTTTTTAAATTAGAGAAGAGTGAAAAAGGAAAATGGCGCGTGCACTAATGTGATGCGTGTTATAATAACATCCATAATAAAATTAATATAAATTAAAAGTTATATTAAAAAAGAAGGTACACCTGGAGAGAGGGCTTGGTAGGGATAATAATGAAAGTTCAAGTCGGGGCTGTTCACTCTTAATCTACATGCGTTAATATTGATTGAACTCCACTAGAAACCCGTTCTGCTGAGTACTCTCCGCTCATCGTCCCACTGCCTCTTAAACCAATAAGCGTTCTGCCCCTCTACTTCGCTCCATGCCCAGCCCAAACCCTAGAGCTCTCTCTAGCTTACTCTTCTAGCATTTTTACTTTTTCTTACCCCGCTAGTAAGAGTAGTTATTGTAATCCTGTAAATTTTCCATTTTGAGCTTTCATCAGAGATACTCATTTTGCGGCCCTTGAGTAGGAGAGGGAGTGGTTTTCACAAATTGGCCTGTTTGTTTGTATCCCTCTTAACAGAAACAAAAAAAAAAAAAGTTTAATATTTCACATAAGAGTGCCAACAGAGGAAGTCTCAATAAATAAGGTTTTTGGCGATCAAAATCTGGCGACCGGAAATACCATTCTCACTAAATCTTTTTTTACCCAGTTTTTTTTGTAAAGATTTTCAAGAAAACGGCTTCTAAGAAAACATGGCGTACTGATTGTGTATAACTATTATTGGAAACAGGGTTTGAAATCGATAATTATTTTTTTCACCCCAAATCATGAAATAATCATTATTTTTTTATCAATAAATTTAAAAATCATGCTTGATTTATTAATATAAATAATATAAGTTTTATTGATTCCATTAAAAATAATGATCACTCTCTGAGCGAGACTTTTTCAATTAAAAATAATTATTAATTCTTGATCGAAAAAATTTCATTCAAAAAATAGAAAGCAGCTGAATTAAAACAAAATGCATTCGTTTCTCACTTTTGCAATTTGCAATGTTGTTTACGTAAATATTACTCACAAATGATAATTATTATTGATCGATAAGATTTCGCTCAGAAATAATGATCAAGTTATGATTTTTTTTTTTTCAGCTGTTCATCCAAAATAAAAATCACTCTTCAAAAATAAACATAAAATTATTTTTATGTTTATTTTTGATTAACGATTTCAAACCCTGATTAGAAATATTTTTCTAGGGAAATATGAAAAATTTAATCAAAATGGGGAAAGTGTTTGTGTAGATTCCGTCTAATGAGCCATTTTCTGTAATTTACGGCTCTAACTATTTTGCCCTGTTAAAGGGGGAGTTAATTTTGATACTTCGACCTGAATCTGTAGTTATTAGTATCTGTATTTTTTAACACAGTATGGCTTTACTGTTTAGTTACATTTCAATGTAATACATTATTAAAAACTAAATTGTGTTAGTAAAAATTAAACATAACTTAGGTTTTAAAGCATTTTGTAAAAAATGCCAAGTTCCCAAAACATTTGTCCGTCTATTATCAATCACAGTAAAGTAAGTTACTTAAATTGTCTTTTTCACCTGAAAGGCAATGGCTACATGCATTCTGAGCCGGGTGTCAGTGAACTAGGTTCATAATGCGGATGTTTCAGTTTCGATTGCAGCAGGTTATCCTTGGAATAACCTCTCTCTCTCTCTCTCTGGGAATCTCGTTGGTCGTTGAAAGTCAAGGCTTTCTGTCAGAAGAGAAATGGTTCTTAGGTCGAATAGTCTCTACAGTCTGGACCCAATGGCTTGCTCTAAATTTTTAATAATAATAATTTAGAACAAAAAATCCTTTGTTTTTGCAAATTTAATGAATTTATAAGTTAGGAAGAGATATTATTGACAGTTTCCCACTTTATTTTAAGCATTCGTACACTAGTACTAACCTAACATAGCACTTGTTTCAGAATCTTTTCGAGTCCCTTTGTACAAAAAGCTTGCCACAAAATAAATAATCAATAAAGAAGACTGAAATTGGCCTTCATTTCTCTTCCCTACTCGGATAAAATAATCAGTAACCCAAAATAGACGAATAAAACTGAAAATTTAGTCGTCTCTCCCTTTGATATGAGTGCTTTTCGTTAATGTTGTTTGAGCAGTAAATTATCACAGAATTTCGCAGTTACTGAATGTCATTTCACAAAATTAAACTGGTTATATCCTCTTTTATTATTACGATTTCTTTTCTTTCTCTTTTTCATCATTTGAACACAATTTGAGAGTGATTAGAGTGGAGGAGGCGATGCTATTGCAGAAATCATTGGTGCGCGCATTACATTCCGCAAGAATCACTTCTGCCAACATTGCAGAACACTAGCGCTCCTACTCAGCTGACAGTCCACATCATTAAATTTAGCATCATTTTCCAGAGATGTGATTTTTTTTAACCCCACAATAGATCGTTTTTTATTTTTACAATAGACATTCGCTGATAAAAAGTTGTAACATTAGTGCAGAGATTAGTTAAAAAGCTTGCTAAAAAAGGAATAATGAACCAAAAAAAAGTCAATCCGCAAAAGATATTGGCGGTGTCCTAGTTAGTTTTATGTTTACTTGTGACCTAGGTTTTATTTTATTTATCTTTTTGTACATCTGTCACGTAAAAAGTCCGACTGTCACACGTGTGTCGCATATAGTCGTAAAATCAATACTATTTGTTGGTAGCCTACATATTTCTCTGTAAGATTTATGCCTTTAGTTTAGTTTATTTTTAAGGTTACTTTTACTTTTCACTTTTTTTCTTTTTAATTACAAAAAGTTTGTGAGTCTTCTCTTTTCTCTTAACCAGTTAAGCGCGTTTAAAGTGTCAAACCAAATCTCTGTTACGGTGCGTTTGACGTGTATACTCGTTGTGGAAAATATAAAATTGCCATTAACTATAAAAACTCGACATTTTAATAAAATACAATAAGAATATTATTTGGTGGGATGTTTCCTTTCGTCTTACCAATAGAACAGCCAAGTATTTTATACGGAGGGTGGTGGAGGGTGTCAGCCAAATGATAAGTGGTTGGTACATATTTGGTCTTAGCATTAGAGATTGGGAATTAGGCACACAAATAGAAGCTCTCAACCCTTGTGCAATGCCGTTTTTACCTTAGACAGAGATTCAGGACTTCAGTACGAGCATGATTTCATTTTGCACAGCATTCAAAGCTCTTTTCTTTCTTGTAAAAGCTCTTGCTTCCCTAGTTAACTAGGCAATGCAAAACATGAAGCGGTGCAAGATTTTGAATGAGCACAGAATGCTCTGTAATCTTAAGCCCCAGAAATTGCAGAAAACGTGTTTGCAGTGACTATTATGACGTTGTAAACTTTTGGTGGTTTTGCCCTGCGTTCGACGTGTTTACACGTCATTGATTTTAATTCCGCAGTTTTTTTTTTTTTTTTTTTTTTTTTTTTTTCAACCTAAACTCCACGCTTAACTGGTTAAGGAGATGGTGAGCTGACCATCAGATCCGTATTAAGCTAAATTTTGTTTAATTAATTTTTGTACAAAAATGAAATATCGCAAGTTTTTTAGACAAATTCTACTGAAATCACCACCTTGAATGTTTTATCAGTTTCCCTAAAAATACCATGTCGTTTGAATCTCGAAAGATGAGTCTTTCTACTCAAAAGACTGGCTTGGGTAACGTTTGACATAGTTTTGCTTTTTATTATTTACTGTAAAAAAGTGTATTTATCTGAGATTTGCTTCATCAAAGCGAGTTTGGTCCTAGACTAGTGCTAGGTTTGCCTTATGGTAGTAGTTCATCTGAAATCAGCTGTGGCTGCCTTTAACAGTCACATTTTGAGTCAACTGCCTATTATACTAGCATTGCTAGATCATAATGTTTGAAAAATTACTAATTGTTATTTGTGTTTCGAACCGCAGTGGGTTTCTGAATGTATGAATGAGAGATTGAGGTTATTTTGATACCACTTTCCTTTCACTACCAAATGCGTTTTATTTTATAAATTTTACTGAACTGATTGTTTACTTTTGAATGTGTGGAATGGTAATGAATTGTTGTGATGTAAACTTCTGCTTGAAGTGGTACAATAAAATTACAATTGAGTGGATATTGGTATCGGAATAGTCTTCTTTTTTATGCTTTTGTGCAATGCGACATATTTTTGTTGAGAAAGTACCGATACTTATAAATACTAAAAGATGGACTACTTTAGAACCCATAGAAACCTTAAAACTTCGCTAAATCTGACAGCAACCTCGAGGACCTCGAATTTAATTTGAAAAATTACGAAATCTAACTTGATTTATTAATCATGGAAAACATTAGAACAACGATGGGACTTTATCACATTTCAATCATAGCAATGAAACTTCAATTAATAATAAATTCAGCAAGACAATGCCTTCATTTGGCTGTACAGCCTTCCTTAATTATCCGCCAAAGCGTGGTATCTACCTTGGAGACATCAACACTAAGTACTACTTAGATATTTATAAACTTCGTAGAAATCTTATCAATAGTAAAAGAAATAAAAGCAACATACTAAGAAAGCAAAGTAGATAATTACATAACAAAGCAAGTTTGACTATAGTACTCGTTTGTTTACAGAAATTATGTACTCAACAAAAATTAACATTGGTCCTCTAAGAGAAGGTTTTACAACACGAAAGGTTAAAGAGATTTTTTTAAACGGTTAATCATTTAGAAAACAATTGTCCGGATTAACCGGTAGATAAGTGGTCATATCACGCTATATTTAAACGTACAATAATTAGGTGTATGTGTGCCTTGTAAACAGTAGAAAAATTAATTTGTTAAAATGTTAGGGTCGGAGTTGGTTATCAGATAACAAAAAAATTATTCCATTCCTAAATTATTACAGCGACTGTGACTGTCACTGTTTTAATTAAAAAATTCTTTTTTTTTTATCATTATACTGAATAAAATAATGGCGCTATTCTTGCTTTGCAATTTCATCACATTTACTAAAATTCTAAATCTACCGAGACGTAAAAGTTATTTTGTGACTCCCTTAAAGGTCAGCTAGTGTTCGTAGAATGTCAGTGTGTGTGAGATGATGAACTAGAATTTGTCTGTGGCTTCGCTTAAACCAAATATTTGCAAAATATCAGCGCCTTCTGCAGGCTTTAGAGTGGTTGGAGGTGTCCAGAATGTTGTTTAGCCAGGATAACCGAAGGGACTCCCAAAGGTGGTGGTTCAACCACTTCTCCTTTCCAGGATTCCGCAGGCTTTACTATTTATTGTCTATTCCTTCGAAAACGGCTCCAATTTTTTTTTTTGTACCAAATTGTTTACACTCGCCCACAGATTTCTTGAAATTTTTGGAGACATTATTTTGGTTGGAGGTAAAAGTATATTTCAAAAAACAACCTTTGTGGAGGTTTAGTTTCTCTGTTCGGGTTGGTCACAATTTTAAAGTAAATCTGCTTGAATGTAAAATGAAATTTACGTAATAAAAGACAGATGGCAGCTCTCAGTACAAGAGCTCAACTTTTTTTTTTTTTTAAAGAAATCATCGACTCCACATTAATAATATAGCTTTTGCTATTAAATTTTACGCAGGTGGAATTGTATGACAGTTCCATTAGTTTTTTACGCCATTACTTTCAAAGATTACAATAAAACATATTGATTATTAGACATTTCTGATGATAATATGACAGCGAAGGTAATGATTTTTTGAAAAAGTAAGTTTTATAGCGGTGCTTTTTTTTGGTGTGAGAGAGAAACGCCGAGGAGTATCTCATAAATAACAAGGGAAGGTTTGGGCGTGTTCAGGTAAAGGTGGACCTTTCCACATAATAACAGTAAATCAGGTGACCGCCGAACTGGGCTAGGACCCTTTAGCCTGGCGCGTCTGTGTGCTTAACATTCCCTTCAAACGGCCTTTCAATACAGATTCAACCTCAAATATTAACACTCGTAAATAATGCCCAACAATTTTGGCTCTGCCAGTGTACCACCAATTTATTGTTTTAAAGGCAAACTAGTTTAACGGCTCCTCTCTTCTAGTCTTATCTCCATTGAAGGTGTGTGGGCACTTCTTTGTTATGTGTGAACTTAATATTTTAAAACATTATCTAAATTGGCGCTATGTGACACGAAGATCGAGTGGTGGTGCTTGGTGTTAAATGTGCAGCCATCCTTTACTTTCCCTTTTGATATTAGTCTGTTGGTTGTATTCAACAAAGAGTTGCCAGTACATGGCTATGTGTCTGTGCGTGGATCTAGACTCATCCCTTACTTGATCTCTTGCCAAACTTACATCTCACTTCCCCACTCTGAGCGCCACTCACTCCAGTGTAGCTGATCGTTTAACTTTGGGCCCAAACTGTAACCCAACCAAACTCATGGTCCTGCCGCCACTTCTCTTCTCCTTTCATCTCCAGATATCTTTACGTGACCAAAATTGCATTTTCCTTCGATCTCCTAAGGCCCGCCTTTTCATTGCTGTAGAATACTCCTACTTCATGCCTTATTCCATCATCGCCCAAACTCTTATAAACATCTAAACTCTCTTCCTTAAGAATTCTTGACTGTACTCCCTAAAAGTGGTAGAGAAAGTTGTTTCTTCTATACCATCAGCCTAGTTCTTCAGCTTTCTGGCGCATCTTTCAACAAATACCTACTTATACTCCTCCTTCACTTCTTGTAAGTAAGCTCCAGCCTAGGAAAAAGTGGAAAGAGGAAGGTCTTATGGAAGACATAAAGTTACAACCGACATGCTGCTTATATTCCTGTCTTGTCCTTCCTATAAGTTACATCCTCGAGCAAATGTTTTTTATATACCCTAATTCCGGCTAGTATTTTCCAGCTTCCCTATCTTTAGGCCCTAATGATCACCATTTCATGATCCTCCTTAAACACACTTACAGAGTAACAGCTTATCGTCAACACCATACTTTAAATATGACTAGCTTATATCCCGCTTCGCTACGTTATGCAATATTTTTAGAACCATTCGCGATTGTTTGTTTGGGCTTATAAGGGATCTATGGTCTCAGTCCATGTTAAAACAAGCTAAAACTATACATAAATCGGTGCTAGAATGATTGCTGTTTCAAACTCCTCAAGTGGGCGTATCACATACAATAATACATACGCGTTCTTTGTATCCGACACCTCTTCTGGCTTTTGGTCTTCGAAGCCAGGTTAACAAACTCTCCTAGTGTGTACTTTCAATTCTTACCGTACATTAACTGCACTGAACCTCTCTGTACAGAAAATGCAAGATTTTCCTAACATGGCTGGATGATGATATGGCCGACTAGTGAAGCCAAGTCCTACTGAATTTTCCATGAGAGAAGCAGTTACTCCTCAGATCCATTCCAGTCACTTTCAATGTTCCTGAGTCATATTGATGGTCTTTTAGCAAACTACCCTTTAGCTAAAAAGTAGTAGCATACATTTTAAATCAAAGCGATAGCAATGGCTTCAAACATTGAAGCCATTTGTGAGTTAGAGGAAGTGAAGATTGTTCTTGATGGTTTGCAAGAACTGCGCAGGATAAAGTACTGTATTCACGAACTCTACCTTACTTTAATAAACTCAGTCGCAGCTTTTTCAAAATGAAGTTGGTTAATGCTGTTGACGCTGCAATTAGGTTCTGTGCTACCGAGATTGAAGGGCGAGGAATTATTAATTCTAAGGTCGTAATTTTCTCGGATAGTCAGGCTGCTCTACGGGCAATTAATCCCTATCAGGTTAACTCAAAACTGGTTTGGGACTGTCTGGGTACCCTGAAGGAAATTAGTGACCAAAATTAGGTCTTTCTGGTCTGGGTACCTGGTCATTCAGGACATAAGGGTAACGAAGCGGCAGATTTATTGGCCCGGGAAGGCTCTGCGGGATACTGCGTTGGCCCGGAGCCCTGTTTGGGGGTTCCGAAGTGTGTTAAGACTGCGACCATTAACTTATGGGTGCAGAGTAGGTCTCAAGGAGTGGTGGCTTGCCACCACTGGGCAGAGACAGGCGAAGGAGTTTATTAAAGGCTATTCGCCGAGGCTGACTGCAGAATTAATCCGTTAAGGCCGTGGGGCTATCAGGATGATTGTAGGCCTATTAACTGGCCACTGCAGACTCAGAAAACACATGCATCGCATGGGCCTGGCAGATGATAGCCTTTGTAGGTTCTGTCAGGAAGAGGAGGAAACGGCACTACACGTGTTGTGTCAGTGTGAGGGGCTCGTGTGGCTAAGGATGTTACTTCTCGGGGAGGAAAAACCAAGGCCTGTGAGTTTTACCCAAAAGTCACTCTCCAGTATTAAGAGTCTAATTAAAAGGACAGGTCTGGAGGGGGAGCTTTAAAGTTAGGGGAGCCACAATAGACCCAAAGGGGTCGCAGTGGCGTAGGCCCTGAGGCCACCCTAGTCTAATCTAATCTAATCTAATGCTGTTGACAAAGAGCTGTTTTTTTGACCATGAGCACCTCTTTCTCTCAGCCATGACGCGCAATACCGATGAGTGTTGGGTGGATATTCTATCAGTCAAACTGATCAGATCTTCCAAGATTACCAGAGGTATTCATTCATTCCTCCTCTTCCAAAAGCATAAAGTTAGATGACATCCCTTATAGAGTACAATGTTCCCAAAAGCTGATCTTTCTTCACCCTTGCGAACCCTGACACTGGTTTCTCTTTTTCCTCCTGCACAACTCGAAGCTTTTCTCTTCGAAATAAGTTTTCACAATTTGAAAGGATTCAAGAATGAAGAATATCAATCCGATATTCTTCCGAATAGGTACTTCAGATATTATGCGGTTTTCCCGGTTAGGTAAAGTACTTTCAAAAACTCGTACTAATCGAGTAACACGTGGGAGTAATGTGCCAAATTTTAAATTAGTCGGACATTTAGTTTCGGAGATTTATTTAATCAATAAATATCATTTTGCTTTTATTTGTGTTATTAATATTAATTTAGACACTCACATTTTGCAACTAAGTAGAATAATAATACGATTAATATTTCAGTTTTATTATGTCAATTTTTTTTACGGTTTTCTGATCATAATATCCTCTTCTTCGTTTGCTTTATCCATAACCTGTACACACGTATGTGGATTCCAATCTTCCAGGAATTAATCCTATCTAGTTTCACTGTTAGTGCGCATCTCTAAAAAAAGATTTTGCGGTGAAATCGTGCGGTTAAAAGATCGGCTTTTTTAATTTAGTTAATTTTAATATTGTAAGATCCTGCGCTGAGATAAGCTCCTATGATTTGTTTGTTTGTAATAAATACTTACAATGTAAACACTTGCTTCAGATCACGATATAGGAGACCTAGCTTCTTGAAGTTTGTTTAAAATGTAGTTCAAAAGTTCATGTTATCCCAATCAATTTAGTTCGCCTGATTTCCGTGATTTTTAACAATACGCCCTACTTTATCGAACTTAGTTTATTGAAAGAAAGTTAATTGGAAAAGTTAATAGATAAATTTTGATTAAATCAGTAGTTGGTTCTGATACACTCTCTAAATCAGTAATTTATAACCCAACAATTTTATTTAAGCCTAAAGCGACCATGTTTAAAAAATAATTACAACTTACTTAAAGTAAAAAGAAATCAGTTCCAGCAAATTGCGTTTCGTTTTCATAAGTTTCATAATAAGTTTATTTTTAAAAAGAGAAGTAAAGTGGCCACCCACGATGAACAGGTTTTCGTGTGGAAGTTTCATTTTTCTCTATTCTTCGTTAATGATTTCCGGTTCTGAGAAGGTTTAGGAATAATGGCCACGCATGAAAGAGAGTATTTAAATAGTGTAGAACGCTTTTGAAAATTATCAATTAACATTTTAAAAGGCATTATTGATAATTGAGAATATTATTACATATTTTGTTTTAAATAAGTATTCTATTTTTTTATTCCGAATGAAATTCATTCCAATGGCGTTCTACCGGAAGGGAAATAAAAAAAGGTGCCTCCTCAGATACAGAGAGCAGTTGATTAACCTGGCTTGCGAGCCAGAGGAGGCACCTTTGAAGGCACAGTACATGCTTAACAAGTTGAGTAAAGTGCATTATTTGATAAATTAAGGAATAAGTTTAATCCTTTACTTGAAAGATATTGATCACTTAAATATGTGACAGGAGGTTTCCAATTTTTTTGGTAATTAAACACAACTCTCCCAAAATTACCAAATAATTATTAAACCTTGTTTGTATCAGATGTAAAATTAATTTTTAGCCATTTTGTGTATGCTTGAGAACATCTAAAGCTCTTAACATTTGATTGTGCTTAAAAAAATTACTCAGAAAAGACTAATTTCCCGATATTAAGAAAAATACTAGCTTTACTGCCTTGGCAATATTTTTAGTAGAAAGGGGATGAAAAAATACATAGAAATGACCTATCGCGTGCTCTTCTTTCTCTTTGATAACAAGTTAAAAAATTGAAATATGATTAATAAATACCAGATTTTGAAATGGCCTAGCACCTTTAATTTTGAAGATATCGAATTGAGGTTTCCGGTTTCTTTCATTACTTTTTATACTCTTTAAAACTGTGTATATGAAAATAGGGGTCAACAGCGAAACCTCACTTTTGGTAGTGCGTCAGCCGCGTATACAGGTAGGAATCTAAAATCAAGTCACATATTCTGAAACTAGAGGTGACGGGCAACAAATTTTTCTTCTACCATTTTTCTCTCAGATTAACCGTTAAAGCATGAAATGCATTTGAGCCGTCTTAAAATGATCACCCTGTGTAACTACAATATATTTACATACAGATAAATTTATGTATTCGTGTATGTATAAATTTTATTGCAATAATTTTGCAAGGCGTTTTTATTTTATTGTTTTATTTTTGATAGAAGCTGAGGGTAAATTTCCCTCTACACCGTAGTGCCATTTCAAAGTGATGTTCTTTTTTAAAAACCGTCTAATGATAGTAAAACGTAAATTAATTTATTGTAAAAAAAAAAAACTGGCGTTTTTATTTTTGCAGAAAATGGAGTAAGAACATTGAAATTATAGTAAGAGAAAGTCGTGTCCATTTTGTTTTGTTTGCATTTGCCTATAGTCTACCCAGATAAAGTACTGTCGCTTTTGTTTGAAATCCTTTCATGATGATAGCGTTCATCCATTGAAAGCTTTTTCTTTATAATTCTTTATTGAACCCAAATAAAATGTACATTTGATTAAAAACCTGGGTAGGTATAGAAGCAGAAAGTCATTTTGAATGTCAGTCAGATCGGATTTATTTCCTCAGGGTTCTTCCTCGGGATATCAAAGAACGAATTGCGAACAGAGACACAATTTTATTAATTTGATTAAGTGAATGTTGTCTATAAAACTTTACATACACTTTAAACTGTTGCTACTGCTCGCAAGGTAGATCAATAATTTTTACTTAGATTATCAATATCATTATTACGATTTTATTTAAAAATAGTATAAAAACAGTTAATAATAATTATACTGAATGGTTTATGCGCTGGAATACCTGACCTTCAATTAAAAACTTGCCCCTCCGTAAAAACAAATTAAAGCCAATAACTTTTTTTAGTTTTATTTCTTGTTTCAGTAGAATCTGGACTAGTTAATTGAATAAAAAATAAATAAATAAAAAAAGCAATCTTTACCAATTACTATAGGAGATGGGCGGGTAGAAATCTTCCAGATATAATAGCTTTCAACGGCCAGTAAATTATCTGAGTTATTAGCCAAAGGGTAATAAATAATTCAGTTCATAAAAACTTACTGGCTGACGAACTGCGATTTTATCAAAGCAAAAAATAAGTATTTAATAAGAAACTGCATAGTTCCTTTGTGCTTTAGAAACCAACCGTTTAAATTTCAGTTAAGAAACGTTTTTTTTATATAAGAAGCAAAAAATTGGAAGTAAAAACTTAAAATGGAATCAATTAGCGCAACCTTATGAAAGCATCTTCTGAAACTTTATTTAAAAGAAATAAAAAATTATTCGCAAGAGATTCGGACGAAAAGTTTGGAAACTGAGTTAACTGTTCATTTGCAAGATCCAATTATCTACCTCGGCAATAATATTATATTTGATTGAGATGAATCTCGACTGTTGCAGCTAAAAATCTTCAATTGAAAAAAAAATAATTTGGTTTTTGTCGATAACAATAATTGTGGCAGGCATACTGCTTCAAAATATCAGCTAAAGAACATTTTTGTTTATTTTTAATCTTTTATTGTAACTTACCACTGCAACAGTTGTTGCGACAAGCAGATATGATGAAAGAGAAAAGAAATAACAGGAAATCATGAGTGGAGAAGGCACCCAGTGGTGTCACTCCAGTAACGTGCTCTTGCTATACTGCTCTCACGATAAAAGTAGATCACGATGCCATCTTCTCTTCAATCTCCTCAGAGGATTACCTTGGTAATGTGGAGGAAGATAGGTGTTCTATGAAAGGGTTAGGATGAGCTGCTGTAGATGAATGAAATTTGAATGTTAGCAAGATCTGTAATGAAAGGTATTTTGAGGTCATTATGAATTAGTGAGGTTAGATACATAGAACGGAACGTTGAGAAGTTTTCGAAATATTCTTGATTATAATGTCTGGAGGCGTAGTGAGTTGGAACGTTGGAACGATCCCCATACTTTGATGCCGTATGACCAAATAGGTCGCAGTAACAATAGATAACATATAAGAGTATTTTGTTATGTAGGTCAAGTCTGGAACGTTGGTCTAGTAGTCTGGCGAGAAGTTTGTAGCGTTGGTTAGTTTCTAGTCTTTTCAGTCTAGTATGGGGATTCCATGTCAACCATTTGTCTAGGTGCAGTCCAAGGTAGCGTACTTTGTCCACAGTTGGTATAGGAGTTTGGTTCAAGATGATGGGAGGTAGGAATTTCTGTCTGATAGAGTAAATACTAGAAACTTTGATTTCGTAACGTTAGTTTTGATTCGCCATCTAAAGAACATAATAATTAAATGTTACCATGTTGAAATATCACTAATTTTGCATGAGTTTGTGAAAACGAAATATCAGTACGAAAATTTGATTCCATAAAATCTGTTTAATGTGAGCATTACTGTTCATTATTATTAATTATTTCTATTAGATTAATTTTGATGCGAAAACAGTCCATTTTGTGCAAAAGAAGGTTTGGGTAAATTCTGCCTCACCATCATTCTAAAAGTTTAAACATTTTTTTAAAGAAAAGCTCAGGGAAAATTAAAACAAATAATGATTATTTATTTATTTTTTTCTACCATTGAATACATTTTATAATAACAAAGTTTATTGTTACTGAAATAGCTCTTGTTTTTTAATTATTTTACTAACACCATCTTATTCATCTCCCGATTGGTTCTCTTATTGCCAGTTGCTTGCCATTGTCATTGGTACAGTTTGTGAATAGGAAATTTTTTTGTTTATCTGTAGCATTTGTTTATTATAAACGACATTGTTACCGTGGGAAGAAATGAGCACCAACTTTTCAGAACGAAGCCAACATTATACGCTTGCTTGGCTTTAGAATTGTTCTCGCTGTATTTCTAATTTGATTTAACTTATTAGAGGAACACTGATACAATTTTTCATTCTTTTTGGGAGTATGGGTCGTAGGTTAGGTGCCAATGATAGCCAAGACATTGCAGCAAAGCTAATAAGAAGACTTGTGCTGCTGGTTTTGATTCCCGGTCTAGGTTTTGGATATTATTTAATGATTAATATGAGAATTTAACAGTAAGGTATGTTTGCTAGTCGCCTCAGTTCGCAACATTTAATTTGTACGTAGTTAAACGTAAAGCCCGTCTGAAACAATAGGCGCTATTTTTTTGTTTTGTTTAACGTGCAGATGTTTGATTTTTAGTGTTCACGGACAATATCCACTTTAAAGCTCTCTGAGTTCGAACAAGTGGTTTTTATAAAATGGTTTACATACTCGTATATATATATGTAATGGTTTGTATATATCTACCGTCACTGAAAACGAAAAATAAAGTTCAAATAAAACATTTAGCTTAGGCGCCACCAGAGTTGGTCACAGTAAGACTTTTTTCCAAAAAAGGTCAGCCACAAATCTCATTTTACTGATGAATAGATTGTTTTTCATTTTTTCCGAAAATGGCTCCTGCAATTTTCGGGAAACTAAGTGTAAGTGTTCATATGCAGATTCACAGCCATTAACGGAAGTATTTTTCCAGAAAATTTTGTAATTAAGGGCACTTCTAGGGTAGCGGAAGTGGTTAGGCTTTTCTTTAAAGTGCCATTACGGTTATTGTAATGGCTTGCCTTCTATATAATAATAATAATAATAATAATAATAAGGGAAGGGAGGGAAGGGATTAGCTATGAGGTTAGCATACTGGACTCCCACGCGGAGGTCCCGGGTTCGAATCCAGCTGCTGACCCTTAGATTTTCTCTTCCTAGGAGCTTCTTACAGCTCACTGTCCGGTGATGGACAGTGTTGTCTGTAACGAGAGTACACTGTCCGGAGGCCGGCAGTGCACTGAAAAAAGCTCCGGGCGCCAATATCCACAGATGTTAACGCGCCTTAAATCATAAAAAAAAAAAAAAATAAGGGAAGGGATTAGCAATGCGGTTAGTGTATTGAATTCTCACGCGGAGGTCCCGGGTTTGAATCCATCTGCTGACCCTTAGATTTTCTCTTCCTAGGTGCAACTTACAGCTCACTGTCACTGTGATGTCACTGTGAGGTTAGCATACTGGACTCCCACGCGGAGGTCCCGGGTTCGAATCCAGCTGCTGACCCTTAGATTTTCTCTTCCTAGGAGCTTCTTACAGCTCACTGTCCGGTGATGGACAGTGTTGTCTGTAACGAGAGTACACTGTCCGGAGGCCGGCAGTGCACTGAAAAAAGCTCCGGGCGCCAATATCCACAGATGTTAACGCGCCTTAAATCATAAAAAAAAAAAAAATAAGGGAAGGGATTAGCAATGCGGTTAGTGTATTGAATTCTCACGCGCAGGTCCCGGGTTTGAATCCATCTGCTGACCCTTAGATTTTCTCTTCCTAGGTGCAACTTACAGCTCACTGTCACTGTGATGGACATTGTCTGTAACGGGAGAACACTGTCTGGCAATGAAAAAAGCTACGGGCGCAAATAACCTCAGATGTTGACGCGCATTAAATCATTAAAAAAATAAAAATATATATGTGTTTTAATGATATTCACTCCTGATATACGTATTCTTTTTTAAATCTCATACATTTAACCCATATCGATCTATTGATTCATCGATACGAATCTCCATGGATAATGTAGTTCCATGTTCTGCGCCAGAGTGACCAATAGAAATCGTAGTATACCTTTGCTATTTATAGTGTTTTTTCTAAAGAAAATGTATGCTATTTATTTCACCATCATCCAAGCTGGTTTTTGCTGTTAACCGAACTCATAGATTTCCCTCAACTAAAGTAATTTTTCTTTAAAATAATTTTCATAATGAACTTAGTATAGCAAAATCTCCGGAGCCGTTTTCGTAAAAAATCCTTATAACTAAGAAACTTACCAAAAATTAATTCTCATTTTCGAAATTTGGCACTATGATAAAGCAGGCACCAATTGGCAATAGGAAGGGATAGTATGGTATTGTGAGCTTCATGTTGGCGGGCATTTGTTGTTATTAAATTTATGGAAAATAAAAGGCAAAAGATAATTTTTTTTTTGCGTTTCTTGTAAAAAAAAATATTCAAACTAAAATACAGTATTTGTTTAAAGATCCTTGGAGGAATAAAGAAGTAGATGTATAAAATAGAAGGCGTGGATTGTAGTGCTGTTGAAGGATGTATGTGCCCTCCGTCCGAAGGTAGGCCGGAGACCGCCGCCGCTTTAGGCTAACGCGCAAAAAACTTGGAGTCCGGCTCGGCGAGCTCGCTGAGAGCCGGGCATTAGGAGTGGGGAGTTAGCAAGTGATTTCCGCTCGCATTTCACGGCTCAGCGAACTCCTTGCTCTTCTTCCATCCAGCGCCTAGGCGCTCTTAGTTTTTTTCCATTTATATTGTTGCTCCTAACATCCTACATAAAACATATTAGTCCACACAAAAAGGAATATAAAACATTTTATTATTATCGTCTACTTATTTTTAATGTAAAATAATTTTTTGTTCTTATTGCCAAGAGTAACGTTGGGTAAGTGAAATAATATTTTCTAAAATTTTTATAAATATAAGAGTTATTTTATTGTTTTTCTCTTCAAATATTTTTTATTTTCCTGCACATAAACTCACAGGACTTTGTCTTACCACTGCCCTCAAGATATAACTCACAAATTTTCTACACACCCCGAATATTTAACTTCGCTGATTTTATCCATTGTACTCGTAGAAGGCATTTTTTTCCTTTGTATCCCTGGCCGTTCCCAGACTTTTAATCACCATCAAAGATTGATGAATCAGTTTGGTGTGGAGTATTGTTAAAATAAAATTCTCTACAGCAAACTGATTAATAAAATCTATTTCCAATGATGGTTTGCAGTTTGAAACCGTCAGGTTTTCGGCGGGAAAAAAATCAGCGATATTATACTTAAACACTTTTTTTATAACCAAAAATCCTGAAAGTCGTTTTCAAGAAAACCTCAAAAAAGTTCACAATCTATTAGGGAAAGTGGTACTTCAAAAAAAGAGTGGATAGATACCCTCTAAATTGCCATTTTTCACTCGTGTACGGCCCCATCCCTTTTGAAGTGTTAAAAATGTTGACAAAAAAAGTTGCAGATTTGCATTTACACAATTTGAAAGTCAAATTTAAAAGGAATCGTAGTGCTGTTTTTGAAAATATCTCTAAAAGATGGAAAATTGATTTTGTAAAGTGGTTTTGCTAGTTGAGCGATTTAAATCAAAACATTATTGTGGGGTCCTCAGTGGGCGAAATATCAAGTTTGAACTTTCAACAATTTTTTCGTTTTTGAGTTTGGGGTGGGTATACACATATCCTGGAGGAGTGGCCACTAAACCACTGAATACTGTTCTAGAACTACTAGAACGAATTACGTGATGCATGAAGCGTCTTCTACGTTGCATCTTTTCACATCATAAGAACATCAAGCCTCACAGCAGAACGTTCTGTTTTACTGAAGCACCAATAGAAACTCAAGCGCATTCTTTTCATACTAAATTTTGCGGAAGGTCTCCTTCGTGTGGTGAGGAGCTGCCGGACCCTTAGATTGTCTTTTCTTAGTATCCTTGGATCCTCCTACAGCTTACCATCTGAAGATGTAGTTTGTTCTATAAAATCTGTACAATGTCCAGAGGTTAGAATAGATTTCAGGCGCCAATGGCCTCTAATTTTGTCGCGCCTTAAATAATATTAAAAAAATATTTTCTTAATCAGCTGTTTGCAAAGTTTGCCAATTTTAATTTAAATTTGATATTTGAGCTGCTGTCCAAAAAATCCCTTAAAAGTTTATTATAAAAACCAAATAAACCTAGTGCTATAAACTCATGAAGGTAAAAGGAAAAGTTAATGGTTTGACGAACCTATAAAAACAAATAATTACCTACCTTAAAAAGAATGAACATCACAAAACTTACATCAGCTAAAAACATTTAAATGGAATCATTAATATAATATTATTGACCACCAACCTGATCTAAAACCAGATAGATATAGCTGGAAAGATAATCTACACGCAATAAGATATTAAAACATCTTCTTTAATTGGCAATAAAATTATCTCAAATGAAGATGTACTGTTAATAGACAAATTAATTAATTTATTTTCAACTCATAAGAAGCAGTTAAAACTAGGATTAAATGATTTATAATTAGGTAAGATTAACGTTTCATTTACTAATTAAATATAAGATGGTTTCATCTAATAGTAGAAATACGATTATGTACGAGTATATGACAGGAAGAAATATATGCAGTATAACATGAATCAGTGGGCGGAACCCTTTAATTGCGTTGCATAGGGATTTATAGCAAAAAACATCTCTGCGTCACCATACTGTGACAAAAGTTTCCTTTAGAACAAACATTTTATATTGATGATAAAACTTGACAAATGATTCCCTTAGACCTGTGAGATGTTATCGTCAAGATTTGTCGTTAGAGTCGTTTCCTTGACAGTCGCGAAGAACTAAAACAAAAACTATGATTAAATTCGGTTTCTGGAAGACGGCTTTTAAGCCAAATTTGACTATAGTACCAAATTTCTGACATAATACTGAATTCGGACATTGGTCTGCTCTGGTTTGAGGATGACGTCACTTAGTTCCACCTCTGTGGTATCAAAACTAAGTTACCTAAACAGGTAATAAAGTTAGTGATGCCTGCGATTTTATATCAATAATAATAATAAAAATGAATCTATTATCTTCAAAAAAAACCTTAAGTTCATGTGCTGATTTACTTACTTGTGTGGTACATTCGCAATCATGCATCAAAACAAACGAAAATATTGTCAAACGAACAACAGTTTATTGCCATTAATTTTGTGAAATGCATTTTAATCGCTGCATTTAAAAAGAACATAACCGGTATAGTCCTTGGACCTCTTATGTGCAGTTTTATTTGACTATAAGATCTTGGCAGAACCCAGAATAATGAAGAGAAAAGCTACCAGTTCAGAGAGTCTAGTGTTGTAAACACTCAGGACATGAAGAAGTAGAATTCTGTTTCCCTGTTCAACATGTATGAGGCGCATGAAAAAACATGATGAAGTCAAAATTACAATTTTATTTACGCAGATTTTATTCTCAGCAATTTTCTTAAGTTGTTTTTTGGTTTTTAATCAATAATTGGATACCAATCAAGAATTTTTTATTCAGAGATGTCCTCGAAACTTGCTCTCTTCGGAAGTATTTTGAACTCGGCCAAGTCCACCAACTTTATTGTTCTCATCCTAATGTCTGTAAGCATTTTTAATTAATTCGAATGAACGAATGAAGTGTTGTATTTAAAACCATCGAACAATATTGATTTTTGTTTTGTTTTAACAATAGTAATATTAAACCGGATTCTTAAATTATATTTTTATGTTAAAATATGTTCTATTTTTATTATATTATTAATATGTGCTATACATAAATATAATAATCTAATAACTATGATTAAACATTTTAAAAGTAATTTCATTTAAAGTCTCTTGCAGAACGCAGATTAATAATAATGTATATAATTGGTTTTTTGCTATGAACAAAAGAAATTATGATTTTAGAAACACGATTTCAAAAGATTGAAAAGAATTTTCTCTTTAGAAAATGCATTTTAATCGTCCCAAATTTTAGGAATTCAAATTCCAAATTTTTTACAAGATTAGATTCTTTGAATTCTTGTATTCAGCGAGTAGGTATGGGGATGAGAACGCAATATCTTAAAACATAAAAAGTTAATGTGACTAAGGGGAAGATTGATTATTGCCACTTTCTGTTATAATTTTTGTATTGTTTTAAGCCAAGCTTTCGATCTAGGAACTAGCTCATCTTCAGGACTGTGGGACATGGTTTACTTAACTATTAACACAGGTTAATACTTAAACTGTTACATACGTTTATGTAATCGTAATCTCTTTCTGTAAACCATGTATGTTCCACAGCTCTGAAGAAGACCTAGCTCCAGGTCAAAGGCTTGGCATTAAAACAAATAAGAGGACCGATTAGACCGAAGGGGTTAGAATTCCTACGAATGATGCGGCTGCCGCTGTCAGGACTGAAGCTCGCCTGAAAACCAGAAGTACAACTTGATTTGAATTTTGGTTTTCTCGAAATTGCCTTCATCGATTTTTTTTTTAAATTAAATTTGTTGAACAGAGAACACATCTAAAGGTCTAACACCTTTCAGTGAAATATTCACGCAGAAAAATTGAATTTTTGGGTGACTTTTCTTGTATTTCCAAAATTATAATTACTTCTAGCTAATTTGTTTGTTGTATACCAAGGAGAGAAATATTTTTAGAATTACAAATTTGATCTTTGAGAGCTTTTGTTAAAAAAGAAATTACTTTATCCCTCTTTAGATGGATGTGGTAATCCTTCGGTTATAAGCTCGATGGGCCTTGATAATTTTGAATTAGTATGATTTTACCAGAATCATACTGATTGTAAGAACCAAATCTTTCTTTTTGTCTCAACAATAGCAAAAATAAGAAACAAAATCTTGGGTAATTTATGTACTAAAGAATATATGTATTCAGTTTTGTAGTAAAAGTTTCAGGCATCTTTATAGGCCCTAGAAATCATTCTTTCTTTTTCCCAATAGAACTGAAAGAGGTCTATTAAGTAAAATGTATTTATCCTTACTAATTTTCTTTTATTCTTGTGAAAATGGGTTAGAAAGAGGAATATAAGGGCAATGAAACAGTTTAGAGGGAATAAAAAGTGTGGCTAGTTTTCCTTTCCAGATAAAATTACGTCCAGCGCCGTAAAAACTGCCAAAAAATAAAAACCACCAAAGCGTAAGCAGTTACGAGTGGCGGCCATTAAGATGGTATTTTACTGGAACGTTAAAAAAGGTGGTATTCCTGTGACAGTAGTTTAAAGGGGTTCTAAACAGTTTTACGAGACTCGTGCGCTTCTCATTATTCTCTTACTCCAACGTGTTCATTAGAATTAAAATAAGAAAATTAAGCGGTAGTATTTATTTTAATTATTAAATGAAGGCATTGATGCTTTCTAGCGTCAAGACCAAGCCTTACAACCTGATAGTAGAATTTTCGATCAAATTGAGATTTAATGTGCAAGAAGTTGAAGTTTTCGCTCCCCGAGTTCAGATTTTGTTTACAAGAGCGTAGCCAGTGGTAACTTTGATAGCGAGTGAAAGTACTTCCCTTAAGTGTGCAGTATCAACTTCTTCCTGCACATGATTCAATAATTTAGAAGATGAATTCTAAAGATAGACGATAAGGATACCCGCTGAAGGATAGATAAGTTATGCAATGGTTAGTAATGAGTATTTCATCAGTTTGTATAATCCGGGGTTGGATGCTTTGCCGATTTTATGGGCGGAACCATCAGTGTCAGATCCCAGTCTTGACAGCCCATTTCGTGAGGATGAACTATCAATGGTATTGAACCAGGCCAAAGATAATAAAGCACCAGGAACGGATAGAGTTCCAAGCGAATTTTTGAAAAATTCACCTAAATTATTTCAAGATTACCTATTATACGCATTTAATGAGTACTACAATCGAGGAATTGTTCCGTCGAGTTTTGGCAAGTCCATTGTTTTCCCAATTTTCAAAAAAGGAGATATGCGGTGTCCTAGTAACTACAGAGGTATTAGTTTTTTAAATTCAGTTTGTAAGATTTATACGGCTCTATTGCTTTTAAGATTAAATGCTTGGGTGGAAAGTAGGAATTTGTGGAAAGGAATTAATCAGGCCGGGTTTAGAAAAGGTCATTCGGCTATTGATCATATTTTTTCGCTAGTTAATATTATTAAGTTAAAATGGAAGCAGCGCAAGAAAAAGGTATATGCTTTGTTTGTTGACTTTAAGGCCGCCTTCGATAGTGTTGACCGTAATGCCCTTATATATAAATTATACACTCTAGGTCTTTCTAGTAAGTTTGTAAACGCTATTAAAAGTTTATATTGCAGAACGGAGGCGTCGGTATGGTGCAACGGTGGTCTTTCCTCAAGTTTTGCTACTGAGATGGGAGTCAGACAAGGTTGTCTGTTAAGTCCGCTCCTTTTTGCTTTATTCATACTTGATTTGCCCGAAAGTATTGGTGGAGGACTTATGGTTGGCCAGACTAAAGTAAATACTTTAATGTATGCAGATGACATTGTGCTTTTGGCAGAGGACGCGAAAGTTCTCCAATTGATGATTCGGAGGCTCGGAGAATATGCTGATTATTGGAATCTCGGTATTAATCTTGCAAAAACAAACATTGTCATTTTTAGGAAAAGTGGGCGAAGAAATTGTATGGGAGAAAAATGGACATATAAAGGGCAGCCCATTGAGGTTGTGAGAAGTTATAACTATTTAGGCATTAATCTGAACTCGACTTTAAATTTTAAACTGCATTTAAAGGAGAAATTAGCTGCGGGGAGACGCTGTGTCGGCAGTATTTGGTATAATTTTATTAAAAATAATTTCATTAGCTTATCCGCCAAATATAAAGTTTTTGATGCAGTAATGCGTTCCGTTATCTGTTATGGTTGTCAGATATGGGGGTATGAATTATTTGAAGATGCGGAAAAGGTACAAAGATTTTTTATAAAAAGATTATTTAATCTCCCTAGAAATTGTCCAACATACTTCCTGCATTTGGAAACGGGAAGAAGTACACTCTTCAGTTTTTCCTTGAAGCTTCATTTTTCCTATGTGTTGAATGTTTTACTTACTCACTCGCAGGATCGACTGACGTATATAACTGCGATGGAAGTGGTAAAAAATAAAATTTGTTGGTTTCAAAGTTGGTTGCAGTTGGCAGAGAGGTTTGATGTAGTGTTGGATAACTACCCAGGTAATACATGGAAACTTCAAACAAATAATTTATTGTCTGCAGTTATAAGTAATGAGAGAGAGGAATTTCTGTTCTTAGCAAAACATGCCCAGTATCATGAGCAATTTAATTCTCTGCAGTTTAATGTTTCCTACATGATAGAAAATTTAAGTTTAGAATGTAAAATATTGATTTTTAAAATACGCGGAGAAATGTTGAATCTAAATTACAAGCCATGGCTTACTGGAACAAATTATAAATGCTCAATGTGTAATTTAAATAAAATCGAAAATACATTTCATTTTATTGCCGAATGTCCCATTTTTAATAACTACAGAATCCGATTTTTCAAAAAAAGATCATTATCACAAGAAGAATTCTTTGTTACGTTAAATGGAGGTAATTGGTGGAATTTGGCATTGTACACAAAATACGCATTAATGTACAGAAACATGCTGGTAGCAGAGTTCAATTACTAAATAAAAACAAAATAAATGTATGTAATAACATTATATTGATATCATCTGGTTTATATTTACCTGGAATTTGTATTTAAATATTTTGTGTAGACTCTGACAGACGGTCTATGGACCATGTCATATAGATGTTAGTTATATTATTTGTATGTAATTTCTTTTTTAATAATAAAGCATCATTCATTCATTCATTCATTCATTCATAGTAATTTGTCTATTAGTTGTCTGCACTTTTTATTTATTTATTATAAAATATTTAAAAAACATTCAGCACTGTCGCGTGTTCGCTGAACTTGAAAGACCTAGAATGTTGGGTTTCTATTGGGTTACTGAATAGGGGTGTCTAAAATTTCATTTATTTAAAAGAAATATTAAATTATTTAATAATACTGAATTTTTAAAATTTCCTCCAAAACTGATCAAAATTTTTCCGAAAACACTGGATACTGACTGCACATAGAAGGGAAAGGTCAACAAATTATTCAGTAAAATCTAATACTTGTAAATTAAATTGTGCCTCATCTAATTTATGCTTAAAATTACAACAAACCAGCCTTATTATTATTGTTCGATAGAGGCTCAGGCGAGGCTAGTTTAGTGTCATGTGAAATGAATTCATCGGTCGGAGTCATGCTCAGCTTCCTTAGTTGCTCTGAAAGCCACTGACAATGATCCATAAACTGATACCTTTTCTCTCTCTGAAATCATTTAGGTCTTCGTGCATGTGGAGGTTACCATTCAGTTTCTAATCGCCTGATTATCAAATAAGTCTGACTTTTATTGTTTTCAATGTGACTAGATATTTGAAGAGTCTTTTATTAAATTACTGATTCCATATCTACAAATTTTTTTTTTTGCTAGTTGTAAAAACCAGGCGGCCATAAGGAATGGTGTGTTTATAATACAATCAAGCAACGAACCAAAAAACAAAACAAAAGAAAACGGCTTGGTAAAAACCAACCACTTCTTACACTGTTTACATTGTTAAAGAAATAGGAAGTTTCAATTTTTCCTGGTTAAACTAATCTCTGCTAGAGCATTTCCAGATGAGTGCGCTTTTCCAGGTCATCCGTTTTTCTTTTACTTGTATTAAATAAAAAAGTACCTCATTATTCATTCATCTTGTTTAAGGGGAGAAAACTGTTTTTGTTTTTCTTTAATTCTGTTGGCTAATAATTCTTTTATTCGAGAAGAGAAAGAAGAGTAGAAATCTGAAGAAAGGCCGTCCATAATGACTGCTCCATTATGGCTGTCCGTGTTTCCTTAAATAGAGAGCCAATATGCGCTCGAAAGAAAAACATCTCATTAACGTTGTGACAAACTAACTAAACTGTCAGCTTTTTCATTGGTTTACTTAGGTCAGCTGGACGGTGACTCTCTTTAAATAACAGCTTATTTATTACTTCAACTAAGACTTTTGTTCACTGATACTAGTTACAAATGAAATTGTATTAAGAACCCATAAATTTATTTATACTCTTGAGGTTTTGAATAATAAAAAACCTGTAAAGTCTTCTAAAAGCTTACAAAAGTGGGCTTTATGCCAGAGCATGGATTCGGTAGAGACAGCTGCTACTTTGCTAATACTATTTATTTTAATATTTTTAGTTAAATCTAACATTTACGCCGCAAATTGAACCCTTAGGAAGTTACAAAGAGTCCAAAATAAATGTTTAAGGCTAGTTAGGTCACTCCGCTCCGTAAACGACCCATCTAAGGTGGCTGTGGAGCCGCCTGATAAATAAACATCTAATTACTTTCACTCTTCTACTCACGGGCTGCTTTCTTTTAGATTTGTTGATAGTTTAGCTATTGTTCTCTCTTTTTATAATATATTTCAATTCATTGATAACTAAAACTAACTACAGTATTTTAGTTTTTGCCAAAACAATTTTAAAATTAGTGCTGCGCGAGACCAAGACGAGGCGAGACTTTATGCAGATCTCGCCTCGGTCTCGTATGACAAGTGCTCGTCTCGATCTCGGTCTCGGTCTCGTCGAGATATCTCGGTTTTTTGAATTTTTGTTTAAGTATGTTGGCCATTTCTCTCTAGCATTCGGGACAGATGGCCATACCAACAGTAGGGATAGATGGCCAATTATTTTTACTTTTTTATTTTTATTTTTTTGAATATATTGGTTTCGTGACCGTAAATTACTAAATTAAGGATTTAGAATTGGTGAGGAATCGGTCAAATAAAAACAAGAACTCGTCTTTTTCGCCAACGTTTCGACAAATATATTGCCTTCTTCAGGGCCTGGATATTACAAATACAAAAATACCAACAATTTAGAGAATGATTAATGTAGAAAATCAGTTAACAAAATTAACAATTAACAAAAACGTTAAACACAAAACATCGGAAAAACCAAACTTTTTATAATCTTTAAAACTATATATATGAAAATGGGGGTCAACTGCGAATTCTTACTTTTGGTCGCGCGTCAGCCGCGTACGCGGGCAGTAATCTAAAATCAAGTCACATATTCTGAAACTAGTGATGAGGGGCAACAAATTTTTCCTCTGCCATTTTTTGCTCAGATTAACCGTTTAAGCATGAAATGCATTTGAGCCGTCTTAAAATGAACACCCTGTATAATAAAATCGTATCTTTTAATAATTAATTCAATACCCGTAATGATTATTTATTGATAAAGTACACAATTTTATAATTTTGTAGCTAAAAATTAATATTTTAAAAACCGAGACGAGACCGAGCTTTCTCGACGAGATATATATAATGTCTCGATCTCGGTCTAGGTTGCTCAAGTCTCGACTCGGTCGTTACCGAGACCGAGATCGAGATTTGTCTCGATTCTCGTGCAGCACTATTTAAAATACAATAATACGGTTTAGCTCAATGGTTAGTGAACTAGACTCCCACGTTGAGATCCTACGATTGCATCCAGCTGGGGATAATCTTAGATTTTCTACCCTGGGAGCTTCTTACAGCTCATTATTGATCATCACTCATCACTGGACTGTGTTCTCTGTAACTAGAAGAAGAGATTTAATTGAAAACTGAAAAAGTATCCAGATGCTAAAGCCTTAGATGTTAAAGCGCGTTGAATTTAACAAGAAACCCTTAATAAATAGAACAAAAATACAATTTATATTGCGTTTTAGTGCGCTAACATAGATGCGACCAAATTATTTATAGACAGACGATTCCAAAGATCCGTTTACACCTTTTTTTTCTGAGAGTCTTAATTATTGAACCGTTCACTCTTCGATTAATCGTAGAACATGTTATTCAATATGATTTTTTGTTAAACATTTTTATCAAGCTGCAATTGTATGATGAAATATCGTATAGTTTTAAAAGATTGATAAAACCAAGTTAACATTTATTTTAAACAAAATATTTTGGGTAGGCCTTGCCTTGCAGCGCAACAACTACGCCACTGCCGGGAAGTTAAACGTATAAGACCTTAGGAGGCACCATTTGAATATCAATGACTTGAAAATTAAAAAAAAAGATAAAAACAAACAAAGAGGTTTCTTGACGACAATAAAAGTAGAGAAAGAAAGTGTTATTATTGGTCATAGCCCTGCAGTACCCGCGGACTGAAGGGTAGAAGCGGTGGCGAGTGGAGGAAGACCTCCAAACCGGTCTGGCGGAGGCGGAGAAGACCTCGGTCCCTTACTTCGTCGTATATCATGTTTCATAGCCCACCGCGTACACAACTATCCAGTTTAAACTGTGTGTATATTTTAGTTTTTATCTAATTAAAACAATCTTTATCAACAAATATTTTTCTTACATTTGATGGGGGTAGCCTAGCGCTAATACCAACTGCCTTCTCACTTTATGCTGTTGATTAGGTTTTATGTGGCGATCTTTTAATTACTACTTTAGAAAAAAAAAGCAAGAAGTTGGTGGTGAAGATGTTAAGGTATTCCCTGGAATAACTTATTTACCAATATGGTAAAAGCCTTTTAAAATTTTTAATTATTTTTGGCACGTGATAGGTTATGAGGGGAAAGCAGAGTTTGTTAGTTGTGTCCATTCCGCTTGTGGCCAGCAGCAGTCTTGTTTGTCTTTTTATACGTAGCACACAACAAAACCAAACCGAACTCTCCCAATCTCTTCATATTGAAGTAAATGTAAACTTTGTGAAGTGAAACGTTTTACAATGTGTTTGTATATCGTGTGTTGGACGGCCCAGCGAGTGAAACAGATAGACCAAGATAGAGGTAGTTCTTCTATGTATATATAGAGGTACTGGCAGACGGGGCCGTGCGCGGTTGCTGTTGGTATGTTAAGTGGAGAGTTGGTCTGCCAGATTATTGTTATTATGGAAGGTGGGCCGCCCGAGGCTCATCGCTCTCCTTCTATCTAGCTCTCCTTCTTCTTCGCTCATCCTTGTTGGTATTTCAACCCCCACCACCTTTATTTCTCTTTTACTCACACACACACACATATATATATATATATACTACACAAATACTCCCATTACTAATCGTCTACAAAAAAAAAAAAAAACAAAAACTTAATGAAAGTCCGTTTCGACAGACTCCTCAATTCAAACTATACAAACACAGGCACAGAATCTCTTTCCTCGGTAACCCTCCTTCTCTACCGTATCCTTGGGCATAATGATTGGGTACTATCGCTCTGTGTTTGGTCTTAAAAGAACACAACGTTTTGTCGCAATACTAAAGCCTCAAGGAGATTGCCAAGAAAGAATCAAAGAAAAATATGTAAATATACGTACTTTTCTATTATGTCTCTCTTTTTTTTTTTTTTTTTTGCTTTAGGGTAAAGGAAAGCATTGCGTAAAATTTTCGGTTTCGAGTTTTTCACAGGAAATATCAATTTTGAGGAATCTGAGTTTGAGAAAGTGGTGTTTAGAAATCGGTATCTTTGTGTGCCGAGAAAATATCTCAAAACGAATGAAAAAGAAAAATACACGAAAAGCAGAAAAATCATTATATTTCAATTGAGTAACGCCCGGAAACCCGACTTTTGCGTTAGTAATCTTAATCCCTAAACCGGAATACTACTTCCGGTGAATAGACACTTTTCTTTTAAAATACCATAACTTTTGAAAAACCTAACCGATTTCAAAAACTTTTTTTTGTTTTTTTTAGGAGCTCAAATACTATAAAAATATGCACAAAAAAATATAACGTTCCATTTGAAAAAACAAAGTTGGATGCTGTATCTCGAGATACAGGGGTTTAAAAAAATGGGTCAATCACTGAAAATAAACTAGACTAAAAATGATTAAATACGGGTTTTTTTATTTTTTCGAAAATTCCCGCCGTTAAAAGAAAAAGTGGGTGGAGCATATAACTTTGGTCACCCTGTATAAGGTTTGACAAACGGCGAAAACAAGGTTAGTGATTAGATAAAGGAAAGAATAGTGGCTGGTACCAAGACATATTATGGTCTTTTAAACACTTATATGAAGACCGACCGCAATGAAGTTGTACAAGTCTCTAATCAGACCCTTAGTTTCCTACGGTGCTGAGACATGGTATTTCAAAGTAGTTGACCAGAATTTTTTTAAAAATCTTCGAGAGAATAATGAAAAGTATATTCGAACCAGTCTCTACACAAAGTACTTGGCGGATTAGAATCAACCAAGAATTGGACGACCTGATAGGTCATGAAGACATAGAACGTTTTTTTTTTAAATCAAGAAGCATAAGTTATGTAGAAAGGCTACAAGATGTGATGATGACGAAGAGAATAACGAGAGAAGAATTCCCCGAAAGAGAAAAAGAGGACGCCCTAGGAATGCTGGTGTTAAGACCTAGAAGATGATCTGTCTAAAATCATAGTGACCGAATAGATCACGATCTTGAATACTTGGAGAGGACTTGTTAGGGAACCCCCGAATTCTACCTTGGACTGTAGAGCCAGTTAAGTAGAAGAATAAGAATGTACAAAGTTCAGAAAATATTGTAGGGACATTTAAGAGAAATCTCGAAAAAAGTGAAAAATCCAAGTTGTCTTGTGGAACTTTTGGTACTGGATTTTGATCACTACGTTACCGTCCAATTGGATTATAGTTTCAGCAATCCGCGATTTTTTGTACTTATGTTATTTTGTTCTCATACGGACACAGAGTATTTTATAAACACCTCTTTTTCGGAATTAGGGCCCCCTTAAATCGGTGAATACTTTTCTTATACGATCAAGTTTAATATAGAATTTCACATAAAATCTCAAACCAACAAGCTCTCCCACCATTGTAAACCGAATCCTCTAGATCTTTAGCGTTCAATGAAGCAATAGTTATCGATAGAAACGGTACATCTTTATGTAATTGTGCGCAACAAGAAATGTTGGAGTTAAAATTGAGCTGCAGCCTAATGGTGCTGGGTAGAGATTGAGGCGGTTTGTTGAAGATAATTTCCTTGCGGGGTAAATGGAAGTACTTTGTGGTCATGGAGGCAATCACTTCTCTATTTACCGTTTCTGTAATTGTTAATCTACCTTTCTACCAGCCAAGTGTAACTTCACTCTACCTTAAGTACAATTTCCTGACCAAACTCTTTGATGCAGGACGTCCCACCTGCTGTCTTACTGTCCCCGTCATATATTTTCCTTTTTTGTTTTGAACAAAAGTGAGCCGAACATTTTCAGTATTTATTATGTTCTTTTACTGTAGTGATATAAACATGCAGCAGCATTGTCTAACATATTCAATAAAATATTGATGAATGAATTCAATAATTATTATAGCTTTCCAAATGAAACATTGTTCGTACTCATTGACGCGTTCATTAATAGTCCTAGCCTCTAAAGTCTTTCTCATCGAGAGAAATGTCGTCTAAAAGCTAATTTAAAAGAAAATAATCTACTTTTGATAGATCCCATTGAGTTATAATAATATAACTATAATTTGGTGGTACTTATAAGAGAAACTAATTAGAAAAATTGAATCTCGCTGAAATCTGAGGTACTCTGAGGGTAACCAAGTAGTAATTACAAAACGGTCTCTACTCTTTCTCCTTCTCTGCTTTAGCCATTAGCAGGACCATCCTCGTAATTAGCCAAAACGAATTACGAACCAATGCGAAAACAATTATATTTGTTATTCCTTACTTTAGTTTTATTGAAATTTCTTTATAAAATAAATAATTAAAAATTGTTAGTAAAAATAAAGCGATTACCTGTAAGACAATCTCATTACAGTGGTTGTATCAATCAATACACTCTGCAGTGCTTATTGTAAGTCCGTTAGACTATACTTTCTAATGACATTTTTATTTTGGTACAATTGAAGTGATTTTAATATAGTATTTGTGCATGACAATCTCGAGGAGAGCCCAACTATTTTGTTCCAATAACGTTAATCAAAGAATAGAGCTTACAGGTAGCGTATCCGGTAGTAAAGGCTAGAATTAAAAAGGCACACAGCTTAGCACAATGAGGCCTCCCACAATCTAGTCTTGCCAGCTTTAGGCCACCTGGACGGTTGAAATGAATATTATTTTTCAAGATCTCTTTCATAAACTTCCACACTTTGAATAATGCACTTCTCAATGAGTCCATAAAGTACAGGAAATTGTTCACAATCTCACAAGCTGGCACTACTTCAGCTGATTTTGGAAAATAAGTGTATTGTTTGGCAACAGATTAAATAACTTTCTATCTAAAATCAATCTTCATAATGTTTGTGCCAGAGTTTCTTTCCGGGAAATATGTTTGCACTGCTGTCTATTCTCGGAAAGTCTTTTCTTTTGCATTATTGCTCGCCAAGTGATACCCCAAATGCGCTTCCTCTAGTGCATGTATTGGTTTAGAAAGCGCATTGGTGTTTGATGTATTTTAATGCAAATCGAGCAATTTACAGTGAGCTCAGATATAATGGAAGAATAAACAAATAAACCTTTTTTCCGACCGCCTCTATCTCTATTCACATTACATATTAGAAATATTAGAATAATTACATTCTCTGGAAAAGATAACAGAGAGATATTTTATTTAATTGTTACTAATATTATAGGTTCCATATAAATAGGCGAACGTTCAAATTACCAGATAAACTTGATAAAAAATCTAATATATTTCTTATTGTAAAGTGAATGACTCTTTGTTATCGTACCATGTCGCCAGATGGTGCTGATGAGATGTGCTTAGTCATCTTTAAAATCACAATTTAGTTATCTGTTTCCTTTTGTTCGCTTCATTTTTCGTGTGCCTTTTTTTCTTTTTATTTTTTGCTTCATTTCGCTTATTTATTTCTTCTAAGATTGTAAAAAAAACGTTTTACTGAAAAAACGCTTTTGTAAACCACCCCTCTCCTCTGGCATTGCCCTGGAATGATTTATTTTGTTCCACTAATTTTTTTGTCTTTACATTATAAATGAAAATTATTAACAGATAGGTAACTAAAGCTTTAAATTTTCTCTAAACATTAAAGTTGTTGAAGCTGAGTAAGCTGTTAATGTAAAAAGACAAAACACAAATAACAGGGAAGAGCTTAGCTCAGAGATGGAGCAAGAGATCATTGTCTGGAAGCTGGCCGTGCACTGAGAAGCCTCCAAACGCTGATGACTTTTAGTTGTGGTCGCTGAAAGATGTTTATTAACTAAAAACATTAACTAAAAATGCATTACCAATTCGTTAATAATCTGTGCCTTTCAAGTATTCCATATTTTTCCGGCTTGTGTTCTCTCGTCCCAGAGACAAACATTGATCATTGGACAGTGTGCTGTAGAGGTTGCTAAAGAAAGACAATCTAGCGACAGCTAACTTGACTTGAACTAAACACTTCCAAATGGAAGACCAGTGCAATAAACACTTAGCTGAGTATAATTCAGTATAATATGGAAGTATTTGATTTTCACAAAGGTCCAGTTGTTGATAGCCCTAACTGACAGCTACTTAGTTAGGAGACTGTTCATATCTAAAGATTTTGAAGAGAAGAAAAAGGTTCAAGCTAGTTTTTCAATGAAACCCATCGAAACCTTCATAAAAAATCCGGAATCATTTTTTTGATGGCGCTAATGGCGATAACATTATTCTGGTTTCCTGCAAATTGGCGATTGTCACATATTATCATGTTTATTCAACTCTGCGTTCATCCCTTCATTCCTGATACCATTTTTATAACTTATTTATCATTTTCTGTTGATATTTTTGTTTAGAGCCAGCGGAATTTCGTAGATTATTAGTTGAGGAAATGTTTAAGGAAAAAAGAGCAAGTGGCTTGTGTCGGAGACGCGTTCTCGGACATTTTCAGTAGTAAAATTTGAACTAGAAAAGTGAATGGAAGCAATTTGTTAATTTTTTTTGGCTGTAATTATAAAATGATGTTGGGGGATCTGAATGATTGTTTATAAAAATACGCGTAATCTATAAAAACCAATAATGTGGTTCCATTGCTAACCTTTATAGCTGAATTGTGGTAGGAATGTTCAAATAACTTCACAAAGTTCAATTCTTTTATGTAATTGTAGCAGTATAAATAACAAAAGAGTAATCAATATTCGATAAATCAATATATTTATAAGAACATTTGTTTAAAACTGCTAATTATGTTGATTACTATTGTTCACTGAGACTGTAATTGAAGACTCTTAGATATGTAAATAAACATTGAGAAGGTTGTGTCAGGTAATTTTATTCTTTGTCCATTCACAAAGAAAACATCTAGATTGCATTTCTTTGTCTATCTAGATCTCTTTTCCTATTTCCACGTTGCTTTGAACTATTTTTGTCTTTGAGCTCTAAAGAGGAAAAACAGCTCTTGTGTAAGCAGAATTTTCAAGTAATCTTTAAAAAACAAAGACCCAAACATTTCAAGTTGGTTTGTTTTCCGTGAAGATTCTCTTTCAATCTAATTCTATTTGAAAACCGACCTCTAAGAGTGGAATTCAGTCTCTTTTTCTCTATTTCCTTCAGTTATTTCACTTGAGTTTTTTATTTTTTCTCGCCTTTTATGGATTTTTATTTATAGTATTTTTTTACTATGTAACAATTCTCTCTTCGTATATTTGCGCATCTCTATCGCACCCAGATAATGCATTTTTATCATAAACAAACAAACGACATCAAATTCTTTTTGCTAGAATTGTTAAGAATAGTTATTTATTTAACAAGTGTGGAAAGTAGTACTTTTCCTCACGCGAGGCAGGGTTTGCACGCACGAGCGAGCGAAGCTAGGCGAGTGCAAGTGCAAATTGCCGAGTGTGAGGAAAATACTTTACACTAGAGTTAAATATTATATTTTTTCTGCAACCATTTATTAACTAATAAAATTAAAAATTTCATTTTTACAGTCTACAAAAAGTAATTTATTTATTATAAACATTTATTGTTATATTAAAATTATTTACATTACTTACGTATTTACATTACTTATTACATTTTCTGCTGTTTCTTTTATTGATGGAGGAGTGTTTTCTAAACAGGAATCACAAGAATCCATTTTAAATTTCTATAAGGTAACACTATAACCTTTTTAACTGTTATAATTAAAAATATCTAATTATTTATTAAAGTATTATTTTTATTTCTATATTCCTTTCAATTTTTATTTTATTTTTTAATATTCGTTTTTTAATTGTTTAGTTACGTTAAATAAGCTTATTAAAGTTTTACAGAAAATATTTATGTTAATAACAAAACTTCTTATATCAAGGAAGCACAATAAAGTTTTTCCACTCACTAGTGCGGAAAGTGACACTAATGGGAATTTCCCCCCACTAGTGTGGGAAGTTGGGCATTACACAGCTGATTTTAATTGAGTAATGAGAACCTTCCTACATGGTTGCAGAAAAACTTACTTTTTTATAACTACTATTTTCTAAATCTTCTACACAATACGAGTACTTTAAACTTGGACAAACTGTTTAAGTACTTTATTGTGCTTCTAAAAATATAATACTTCATCGTGTAGTGTATAAGGTACAAGCGAAGTAAAATAAGAAACATCTAAAATCTAAATAGGTCTTTTTAAAAAAATAATATGTTGAAATGTGGATTTAGTATTCTTTGGGATAATAAAAACAATCGGAACACTAACGAAAGATTTTTGTTTTTTGTTTAACCCGAAGTTTTATCATTTAGATTTTTAATTTTGGCAGAATGAGAAATAGTTTTCTTAAAAAAAAAAAAAAAAAAATTATCAAGCAAGTTTGGTTTTTGGAGTTGTAAAGCAGCAGGTTTTCTACCTTCATTAGTAGAACGTAGTACTTTGGTCCGCAGCAATGTAAGGTTTGCTGCCGGCTAATTGTGATCTTTGCCACCCATGTAGTTTCTTCTTCCTTCTTAAAATAAAACAAAAATGGATCGTCGAAGATGTATTGAATAATGATTGTTGCTTCATTTCGTTCTTAAAGGATTCTTGATTGCAGTCTGGAAAGGAACATTAGAAAGCTGATAAGCAATTTATTTTAATTAAAGTCCGCGATAAGAATAGTTAAGATTATTTATTTTGTATTTTACTGAAATAATTTTTATACTTCTAACGCCATTATTTTTTGTTTTATTTTAATTTCTTTTTTTAAAGAAAACAATAAATTTTGCACATTTCATGCGCTCATTAACGGTTTTATCTGGTGTTTGTACGTGGTACTGTGGTTTTCTTATAATTAACGTTTACAACACGCCTTCAGGGATCTACCCCGTCTGATCGCTCGCAGTTTATCTGGCCAATTATTATGTTTGTTGATATAAGTTGTGCGGTATGTAGTGGGTGTTTAGGTGAAGCAGAAGATTCCTTGAATGTTGCAGTGTGTACGTGGGTTAATTAAGTCCAATGGTAAAGTCCGCTCTCTCGGCGTACTCCTTCTGTTCACTGTGTACACCGTCAGCAGGGGTGTGCAGGCGTAGTGCGTGTATGCATTATCTTGTTATAGAGAGATAAGGCTGCACTGCCGAGCAAGGTTATTGTATCCTGGGATAGATTAGAAAATAAAAAAAAAATTATTATACTAAAGAAAAAAAAGTGGTCTCTGGTACTTGGTGGCTGCTCCCAGAGGGGTATCTGGGGAGCCCCCTTCACTCCCCTCGAGCCTTTTCCTTCCCTCCGCTCATTATACCAATCTTCTAGTTAGCTGAAATTAATAATCAGCCCTCGGGGACCATGTTCGCAAATAATTGCCTCCTCGGGCTCTAGAGCTTATTAAAGCCAAGGATTCATCACAAAAACTACAAGAACCAGATAGTATAGCAGCTAGATAAAGCTAGATTAACGCAATTAAATCGCGAAAGTACCCTTCTAACATTTTACGTCAACTAATAGATATTATTCAATGCTTTAAATTGTTAAAACTTACATAAAGCCCAAGGTTTTTCTTGGGCTCTTCTATCATTACGAGACAGGCCATTGAGTTGAATGTTTGAATGGCGGAATCTGTGCTATTGTAGCTCCCAGCTTCAGAGAGAAAATAAGTTTATGGCCTTACAAGTCGATGGAAAAAAAAGAAGAAGAAACAAACAATTCTTAATATTATTATCTAAGGTTCACCAAATTATGTTCAAAAGTTATTAGAATTTTCTTAAAGATGGTGAATAGAATAGATTGCCGAATGAAGCAATAAAGATATAAGGAACATTACAGCGGTAATTAGGGACATACACCAGAAGTTCGCCACTTGTCCTACATAAAGGTAATTTAGAAGGCTCATTGTCAACTGAGAAGGATTGAAGTCGACGGTGCAGTGTACCTTTAGCGAATACTCGCGCAGATTTTGGAATAGATGTAATTCAGATGGACAAGTTCATAAACCAGTCAGTCTCTGAAGGATTTGGGAAGGGTTGATGAGTGGTACCTGGAGGTTGAACAGTATTGTCTTGTAAGGAGAACTCTGTTCCAGGATAACAGAGAGAAGGCTCGGGAGCCAGTTAGTTCTGATGTTGACACTCCATTTTAAAAAAATAAATTAAAAAAAAAAGGCAGATTTTCTTTCTTTTAACTGACTGACTTTTCTTTGGTACTTATTTTGTATTTGATTTTACATTCTGTTGCTGCTTAATAATAAATTTAATAAATAGTTACGCTGTCACAATTTTGAATTATTTAAATAAATATTGTTTGGTAGATTACTAATTTAAATAAATCGAATCAATAAATGAATTCTTTGTCATTTATACAGATAAAACTTGAAAATAAATACTTGGGTAAGTTTTATGAAACTAGGAGAAGTCCTACTAATTGTAAACTAGTCTACTATTATTATTCTGTAGTCAGAACTAGCAATTATGGAAGCTTTTTGTAAAAAACAAACAAAAACCCTGAAATTACTCGATAATATTAGTGTTCTCTAGTTGATTTTAATTACCTATTTTCTTTACGGTGTAATTCTATGTGAAAACTAATTCTAATTTGTTAATATTTCAATGAACATCGTTATAAGGTATAAAGTGTATTGGAATGTGGTTTCACTGTTAAGAGAGTAGTACAGAAATCCTATAATTTTCGTTGATTTATATGTGTGATTGTCAAGCTGTAAATCTGTTTTATATATCCAGCTCCCGCCTAAAATAAGTTGATTACATGTCCTTCAAATTTTATTAATGAGCCTCTTCTTGGTTGAAGCTCTGGGTAATGATTTTAAGTTAACCAAAACCTGGGGTTTTTTTTGTGAGAAAAGTAACAGTATCATAAGAAGGTACCATTAGGGAAACAAAGATTATTTTCTGTACCAGGAGCCATTTGCAGATTTTTGAAGGTGATTAGCGTACATAACGGGAGAACACTGAGCAAAAGCCGGCATAAAGTAGATGGTGTTTTTATCGTTTAAATAAACGAGATCTGTCGTTAATGCAGTTTTTTAATGAAGTTATCAATTCCAAGAGAACACTATTTCCTGTTAGTTAAAGTACCAATCTTTAGGAAATATCTAATATGACGATTAGAACTGTTAAAATCCGAATTATTATTATGTTAATAATGGTTTATTTTAAACAAAGTAAAAAGAGTTGTTTAGAGGCGCCAATAATCTCGGATGTTGATGAGTCCTAAATACTTATCTGAATTTTATGCCGAATCCCACCCTCACCACTAACACCATGAGATGGTGTAACTTAGATGAAGGTAATTAGTTTGGATGTAAACTTCAATCTAAAATCTTAGCCTTTATGAAGTTAGAATATTATTAGTTATAAAAAAAATGTCACCATTATCACATATTGTTAGAAGGCTTTAGTAGGAATCCTTACAAGTTTGAAACTCTACACCACAGTTAACTTTTAAATTAGCTGGTCAAATGTAACACCATTGATGGGCTCTTTTAATAACTCTGTGGTTTCTAGTTTAATGCTAGCTAAGTAAATGATTCTTTTTATATGTTTCATTTGGTTGACCATGCCATGTGTTATAATTTTCTGCATAATTATGTTAAAATGAGTGAAATAGGAATGAATATAGACGAACATTAATTGTTAGCTTATTTCAAGGTAAGCCAACGCCCTCGGTTTGCATTTAATAAAACTTAAAATTAAAAAAGGTTTAGCTAGGGTTATCAGCGCCAAAAGTTACTATTAGAAGGTGTTTGAAGATGAAGATCATCAAAAATTTGTAGATGTGTGAATTACATCAACACAGTTTAGACAGATTTGAACCGACTAGGTACACATCGTGCATTTTTGAACTAATTAGCTAACTAAGAAGCTTCTCGCCTAAAAAAAAGGTTATTTTTTTATTTATTATTCTACTTTTTATTTATTTGAGATAAAAATGAATGTAGCTAAAATTTAAAATGAACACTCCTCTCGCATCTTGCAGCAACACTTAGATTTCTAGAACAGTGATCTTGAAAATTGAAAAAGTGAATACACAAATATGGCCGAACTTTCTATCTCAGACAACTTGCCCTCGTGATTATTCAAATCAAACTGCACTTCCTTGCGTCTACAATTTCGGTTACCCAGGACTTAATCAACGATTGACGTGGAATCCGCACTCAACACTCAAACAACAAATAATAAAGAAACCTTACCACTTACTGGTACCACTACTTGACAGACGTTCAAAGTTAACAATGATCAATAAAATACTGACCCACCACTGATACAGATTTGGACTTACAGGATTAAAATCATGGGGGTCTGCCAAGCATTCCAACATCTACCGCCTCCAATCATTCAGCAGTTGATAAATTCTTTGCCGAATAACCAACGCTCCATGTTGTGTTTTCAGTAGAGCTATCGTTTATCGCTACCATTTATCGAGAACCTATTATCATCTTGCTAAAAAGAATTCTTCCTCTTATATCTGGTCAACTTATTACATCTGCTGTCTTGACAACGTCCTCTACGTGAGCGCGCGATTTTCTTTGTGACGTGTCACGTGCCAAATAGGATTGGGCAAAAGACACCTCTCACTTTTAAATTGTCATCTTACTCATTGTTAGAGCTTTACTGCCATGAAGTAAATTTCAAATAAATAAAATTAAGCGACATATTTATCTTAGTTTTTTTGTGATGGATGAGGATTAGTTAAATATCGGCCCAGTGAATGGCGTAATGGATTTGGTATGAATTGAGCAATGAACTGTGAACGGCTTTGAAGAGTGTGGCTTAACTTCTGTTTTAAAATAAATAAACCAGTTTAGCGAAATATTGCACACGCATACAGCAAGAGAATCATATCATTAACTTTTATCATCTCCTCTTGTGAATGCAATAGCTAGTGCAGTATATTCAATAAGTTCTTTGTTCTGATTAATATCATGAACTATTATTAGGGCATTATCAACATGACTTTGTCAGAAACAATCTCAGGCTACTTCTCGCTACCAAGTGCGCCATTCTTGACGAACTGGCTAGCCTCTCTGATCCGATAAAATGTTAACGTTATTACACGATAATTTTAATTTATCTAGATTGGTATTTCATTGGGCCGATTTTAAACTATTCATTCCTTATCACACAGCGTATTAATCCAGTATACTGATATAATTAATACCATCCCACTATCTTTATTCTGTTATCTATTAACCGTTGAAAAACAATGTTCGATAATAGGATCTTTTATTTGTGTTAAAAAGATTACGATTATAAATATAGTATCATTGACCTGAACAAAATAATGTTTAATTATTCATATTTTCCATTGCAAAATTATATTGTAGAACATTCTCAAACAGTCGATGGCTACAAAATTGAGATTGCTTTTGAAAAAGTGTAGATATCATACCAGCTTTGATTGTTTTGAGCAGTTAATCTAACCTTCTTCAGAGAGTCTGCAAAAAAGAAAAGGATTACGATATATATAATCAGTTCTTAGAGATAAGAACACTATACATACCAACAATAATTTCTGAAAATGCTGGATTTTCTCATTTTTGGCATCGTTTTTCTCGAAATCTAATTCTAATCTCCGTGGCTGCAAAAAATGAAAGTTATAAAGGAGTATGTACCTTTTATTTTATAGAAAATTGGGGAATTATATTTGTATAGAAATAGAGAAAAATATTGTTAAAGTTTAGGGTTTTTTCAACATTTTTCATGCATATTTTGACGATCAACCCTATTACAAATATCCTTCCGGACAGTTTTATCATGCGATATGTAAAGCTCAATGAAAATGGGATTTTAGTTGGTATCTTTAATAACTCTGTGGTTTCTAGTTTAATGCTAGCTAAGTAAATGATTCTTTTTATATGTTTCATTTGGTTGACCATGCCATGTGTTATAATTTTCTGCATAATTATGTTAAAATGAGTGAAATAGGAATGAATATAGACGAACATTAATTGTTAGCTTATTTCAAGGTAAGCCAACGCCCTCGGTTTGCATTTAATAAAACTTAAAATTAAAAAAGGTTTAGCTAGGGTTATTAGCGCCAAAAGTTACTATTAGAAGGAGTTTGAAGATGAAGATCATCAAAAATTTGTAGATGTGTGAATTACATCAACACAGTTTAGACAGATTTGAACCGACTAGGTACACATCGTGCATTTTTGAACTAATTAGCTAACTAAGAAGCTTCTCGCCTAAAAAAAAGGTTATTTTTTTATTTATTATTCTACTTTTTATTTATTTGGGGTAAAAATGAATGAATGAATAAAAATGAACACTAAACTTTAACAATGTTTTTCTCTATTTCTATAAAAATATAATTCCCCAATTTTCTATAAAATAAAAGGTACATACTCCTTTATAACTTTCATTTTTTACAGCCACGGAGATTAGAATTAGATTTCGAGAAAAACGATGCCAAAATGAATGTGTGAATTTCATTGATTTTATCCATCATTTTACTACGATATTTTCACCAATGTCAATTTCAACAACGAACTTGCCATAAAATTCTTTATTTTCATCAATATATTTTACATAATTGCAAACCTCTGCTCTAGAGAGGGACAGTCTAATTCGTACACCATAGAATAAATACTTCATTATAGAATAAAAATGAAAGCCTCGTCCTGAAGCACTGCTTAGCGAACTTATATATTAATAATTGCCTCAGTTATCCTTTAGAAACTGCACTAAATATTAGAACTGCATTATTCCTACCACTGTGACAAAGAAAAGAAGTCTTGAACAGCTGAAGGAATGCGAGAAAAGGTATAGCTTCCACTAACGGACCAAAGTATGGAAATCCATTCGTCTTAGTACCCGTAAAGCCCTGCACAGATCCCAGATCACTTGTAGAGTTTCGGGACTTCAGTTCGATACTAAAGCACAATATTTCCTGCTACTGCTTCACCCATTAATTAATTATTAATTGCATCTAAATTCATTTAAATATTTGTAGTCAAAACTTGGTTTCTTAATTGAAAAATGTTTCATCATACCTTAATTAAGGTGATATCATTTTTTGTTGAATTATCAAAAGCTCTTTTATGTTATTATCTCATCTATTGTAATATCTACAGCATTATGACACAAACCAAATTAAAATGGCTAACCGAAAGAAGAGAATACAGGAATAAGCTGTTAAATTAAAAAGTATAAATTATTAATAATTGAATAATATTAAAGTATTCCCCCATAAAAATTTAATTAATTCAGCCATATTATAAATTAATATATTTTGTGGTAATTTATGCATAATAAAAAAAGGTATGATAATTTTTTGTATTCATTTAATACTATTTTGTACTTTTGTGTGTGCGATTGTGGGTATGTATATGAATATACATAAATATATGGATGGATAGAAGATAATAATGTATTCAGAGAGTATTGTAGCTTCATTAGTGCGAACCCGGGATAATAGGATGCTAGATGCGTACGCGGCCAACAAAGTCTTTCTAGTTATCAATCTAATTTCAAGTTTTACAGGGGAGTACTTACTCTCTCCCCTGTATACAGTTTCCTTAAGAATAAAACAAAAAGAATAAGACAAGAAAAAAAAAAAGTTAGAAATGAGAGAAGAGTGAATTGTAAAAAGAAATAATAGAACATGATGGAAGTTTGTTGAGAAAGAACTTGCCGAAGAAACAAAAAACTTAAGAGATGAAAAGAAAGAACATAACTTCAGTTGGAATGTAATAGGCATGAGGATGGCTTAATTGCCTACAAGGACTGAATTACTAAAGCAGAAGATAAAAAATAATTAGATAGCATGAATTAATAAAAAGAGTAAAACTGGGAGAACAAGAACAAGAAGTTCGTAATGAAATAGAACAAGAAATTACTGCAAGACATCCAATGCAAATAATACATTAATAATTCCAAAGATTATTGGCTAAATAAATTATTTATTTAATTAGCGTATTTGAAATTATTAATTATCTTGACTCTGAATGATTTTGCAAAAGAAATTCTTTCTTTAACGCTTTATTATTCAATGTAAGGCAGGAACCTTTTTGTGTAGTTAAAAACCAATTGGCTTTTGTGAATCATTCAACTTGCAGCTGTATAGAAGTTAACTTCTCGTTTTTTTTTTGTTTTTTTTTATTACGAGTAAAGTTTTTTCGTTAATTAATTTCACCTCCATTAACTAATAACGATACATTTTTTTTATTTAATTTTTAACTTTCCTTTAGCCTAAGAATTTTGTTCTGCTTCCGGAATTTAGTTCTTCTATGACGACATTCTCTGAATGGCCAAACATACATTTACGAGGGTCGTTTGAAAAGTCCGTGCAAAAATAAAAACTACTTAATTTTTGGGGTAAACCTTTTTTATTTTTCAACATAGTCTCCTTTTAGGCTTATACACTTCGTCCAACGCTGCTCTAGTTTGTTGATCCCTTCCGAATAATAGGATTTGTCCAAGTCTGAAAAATAGCCATTCGTTTCTGCAATCACCTCCTCGTTTGAATAAAATCTTTTTCCCGCCAGCCATTTCTTCATATTGGGTAACAAATAGTAGTCCGAGGGAGCCAAGTCTGGAGAATAGGGGGGATGTGAAACGAGTTGGAACCCTATTTCCATTAATTTTGCGACCACAACTGCTGAGGTGTGAGCTGGTGCGTTGTCGTGATGGAAAAGGATTGTGGGCCAATCGTGGGCGTTTTTCTTGCAGCTCGGTTTTCAAACGGTCCAATAACGATGAATAATATGCACCTGTAATAGTTTTACCCTTTTCCAGATAGTCGATGAGGATTATTCCTTGCGAATCCCAAAAGACAGTCGCCATAATCTTTCCGGCCGAAGGAACGGTCTTCGCCTTTTTTGGCGCAGATTCCCCCTTAGTAACCCATAGTTTAGATTGTTCTTTGGTCTCAGGAGTGTAGTGATGTATCCATGTTTCATCCACAGTAACGAAACGACGCTTAAAGTCCTGCGGATTCTTCTGGAACAGCTGCAAACCGACCTTGCAACACTTCACACGATTTCGTTTTTGGTCAAGCGTGAGCAATCGCGGCACCCATCTTGCGGATAGCTTTGTCATGTCCAAATGTTGATGCAAAATATTATGTACCCGTTCATTCGAGATGCCCACAGCACTAGCAATCTCACGCACCTTCACTCTTCTGTCATCCATATCATGGATTTTATCAATGATTTCTGGAGTAGTAACCTCAACAGGGCGTCCAGAACGTTCAGCGTCACTTGTGTCCATATGGCCACTCCGAAAATTTTGAAACCACTTATAAACTGTTCTAATCGAAGGTGCAGAGTCACCATAATGTTTATCAAGCTTCTCTTTAGTCTTCTGAGGCGTTTTGCCTTTCATAAAGTAGTGTTTAATCAACACACGAAATTCTTTTTCGTCCATTTTTTGAAAATCACTCGACTTCCTCGGTTCAAACGAATGCCAAACACAAAGAAATAGACCTATCTGGCTGAAACTTGGTGTGTGTTCTTCCAAGAGATGCTACTAACTAAACATAACCTCGATACGCGCCGGTAGTGCTATCTCTCTGACTTTGCACGGACTTTTCAAACGACCCTCGTATAAAAGTGATTGTAGGCCTTGAGTATCATTTTTTTTTGTTCTCGAGGATTTAATGCCTAGACTTTGAAAACATGTTCAAGTATGCTGTGAGATGCTCCGTAGAAGAGAAGAATCTAAGAACAGACAGGTGAGCTCGTATCCACTAACCACTGAGCTAATCACGTCCTTGGTTTTGGTATCCCCTCTACTATTTATTTAAGATTATTTTTCTCTATTTTTTTAAACCAAACTGTTAAAGCTTGAATTAAAAACTAGCTTTTGCAATGTGGAAAGACAAAGCTCTGCCCAGGGCAAAAACATGTTTTGGTACTAAGGTACGTTTCTTCTTTTTTTAGCGAGACTGGTATCAAAATTTTGTTTGAAGTATTTATAAAAATTTGGTTTCTAATAGTTCTCATTCCATCAGTTTTCTTCTCTTCAAAACCCATTTCGTATCTGAGGAAGAACTACCTTAGAATAGTTTCCCTCGTTTAAAATTCTTGAGTTTCCAGAGAAAGCTGTGTTCGTTCATTTGGAAAATCCTTGTTAGTAGATTGTGCTTTATTAATTACAAAATCCCTAGCTCTTGTAATTAGTCAATATCAGCGATTAGTGAAGTTAGTAATTAGTAGGTAGTTATATCGTTTCCCTAAATTCTATATAATGGTATATAAAACAGTGGGATACCACAGTATATTTCAGAACTTTATATTACTGTATCTCTTTAGACGAACTTTCCTCAGTATATATTATTTATAATATGTAAATTTCAAACGCAATATATTCCTTTATCTCGCAAAAGTTTTTCAGATCCCTTCTTTATCTGGTTCTCGCTTCCATCTCGTATTTTGTACACACGCGTGTGTAAGGAGACCTTACTTTGTAAGCTTATTCTTTATCAGAGTATAATGTGGCTTATTTATTTATTCTTTGTAAGTTCATTAAATGATTTTCTATTTTGATAACTTTATTTATACTGCCTATTAAAGATTTATGCTTTACGTAATTTTGTTTTAAAGAAAATTTTTTCTTTAGTTCGAGTTTAGAAAAAAATATTCAGTTGTTAGTTTTCAAACTACATTTTATCCTTTTTATTTTTTAAAAAATGTGAACCAGTTAGTTACCTTTTTATAATTTTAATTTCCAAATAAATTGAAACAGTGCGTCTAATTATTGCTACTATTTTCAATACTAAAAGAAAGAAGTAATAACAAAACAAATCATATAAGAAAGGTTAGCGTGTAATTGTCGAATCGATTCTCTTCCGATCATAATAATCATGTAATTGGTCGTGTAAACAATAATTTTAGTAATCAGTTACAAAATGAAATCTACTTCATCTCGTTAAAAAGGAATAATTATGCACAAAAAGAGCTCATTTTAAATAAAAAAAAGCTATTTCCATGAATGTATTTATACAAAATAAGTAAAGATAGAAATTGTTGAACAAAAATATAAAAAAATTTGGAATAAATAGAAATGAGTGGCGTGCGTTATCATAAAAACAGTTACTGAATAAAGTTCATCATTGACAGGTTTCAACATTTCATTTTCAACGGCTCTATCTCTTGATGTCTTTCTCTTTATCTCGCTATATTTAAAACAGGTGAGATATAAATAAAGATAAATTTCTGAATATATTTACATAAGTTTAAAATAAGTGAGTACTGATTCTAAAAATAAAATATCCAAATTATTGTCATATTTTTTGTCATATTCTTATTCACTTACAAATATAATAATTTCTCTCACAAAAACACAACAGCCAACAGCCAACCGACTGAAAGTGAGCCAGCTTCCGCTCGGCTTTAAGTTAACCCAGGTGCTGAGTGGCCATGGCAAGTTCCGGCAATACCTTCATCGCTTCCGCATTATTAGTGACCCCAACTGCCAGTGTGGAGATTTATCGAGTCAGACGGTCACCCATATTATTTTTGATTGCAGGCTGCTTGAAAATTTTCGCCTTCATTTAATTCAGGCTATTTTGGTAAATAACTTGGAATTGAGTCACTTGTCACTGCTGCATAACGAAATTCTACCGTTATTTGTGAAATTTGTAAATAACATCAATTTTGATAAATTGTAATTAAGTCAATCGACCCAAAAGTGATCTTTCTTTATTTAATTATCTTTCTTTTCTCTGTTTCTTTCTGTTTATCTTTCTTATAATTATCTTTCTTTCTGTTTTGATTATTATGATTTTAATATTCTTTATTATTTTATTATATCATTTAATTTAATATTATTATTTTGTTAGTATTATCAACTATTATTGTTGTTAAATGTTGTATACCAGCATGTATTATACATTGTATGGAGCATGCAGAAAAAAAAAAAAAAAAAAAAAAACAGCCAATCAATTTGCACCATTTTAATGATTTCAACCAATCAATTACGATTTATAGCGATTATATACCTTCTTCATAGTAATTCCATGTAATTAGGAGGATACATTTTATTGTAAATATGTTATTTACTCAAAAAAATTAAAATATATAAAATGTTTTTTAATTTTGAAATGTAACTGGTAAACATTGTCAGTTTTGTAAGTAATTTGTTTTACTCCAAATATTTGGGCTTTCGTGAAATTTTCCAAATAAATGCCATTCGTGAAAATTTTTTAAGATTACAGATTCAGTTTTTATTTATTCTAAAACTTAAGTTAGTTTAAAAAACTTGGATTTAAAAAAAAGAAAAATGAATCGTTAAATATAAATGCTCTTTAAAATTTAGCAAAACTATTTGGTTAAAAGAATTTTTCAAGACCATTTAACACTGCTGCTCCTTAATTGCTATAAGGATTAAGTTTAAAATTTAAGCTCGTTTATTATAAGAGTCCACCATAAAAACCAGAAATGTTGTTTAAGCGAGTATTCTAGTTTTTTTGAAATATTGTTTCAGTTGAGAAGGTCATCTAAAACTGTTAAAAAGGATTAATTTATATTTACATTTTTAAATATTAAAACTGAAGTTGTTTCTACATGAAACAAGGCAACCTTTCGTAGAAATATCCACCCAGAAATAAATAAAGTTGAGAAGGCTGTTTCTTTTGTAAAAATAACGTCTTTCCTGTTGTATATATATATATTTATATTTTAATAAGTTGACACATTTTAGATTTATGGCCATTAACCACTTTTTTTTACCGGCTTTATTATTTATTTTTATGAAAAGAAGAGATAAGAAGATATAAGATAGTTTCTTGATTTGGGTTCTCTGATGAAATATCTCCAACCGTAAACACTTTTAATAGCATGCAATCCATTTAGTCGGGAGTTTATTTTATTTTTTTACTCAAGAAAAATAATTTAAAATGAAAAATGTTGAACTTTTGGTATTTTATCAGATTTTAATATTTCCTTTAAGAAATGAATTGTCAAAAAATTAACGAAGTTTTTTTTAGAAATACCTCCATAGAACAGAATATTATACAAATTTGCCAAATTTCAGTTAGTCCAGGCACAATTTATGCTAGGCCTGGAACTTTTTTCATTATTGGGAAATTATATTTTAGTGGGATTTTTGGGCAGTTGATGCGCCAAGCTGTTTTTTACAGTTTCATTTTATTATAGTGAACGAAATGTTTATCTAAAATAAATTCTAGAATCTTTGTCTTGTTAGTTATTGAAATGTAATAACTGCAAGTGTATAGAGCTGTTTACTCACAAAGAAATCTCATTGTTATGGTAAAATTATTTTAAAAGAGCAGTGAAAATCTTTTGGATCGAAATCTGTAGTTTTATTCAAATGCATGTAGAATATCAATAATGTAGGATGTTTTTCTACCAGCTATACATTTCATAATAACTGATTTTCCTAATTAAATTGCATCTGAATTTTTTTTTTTAAATTTGCATTTAAATTTAAGATCATATATATTTTTTTAAATACAATAGAGGAAATAAGAAGATGAAAATTGTTAAACAAAATCGTTTTTTAAAAAGTATTATAAATGTGATAAAGAATAATGAATTAGTTGATACTGATGACGGGCCAACAAAATTACTCATAGTCATCATGGTTATTGGGGTAGATCATACCTCAGTTTGAAGCTGCGCTGGTTTCATTATAAAATTAATAGTAATGAGAAAGTTAAATACTTTTAATTAACCGCTGAGAAACATTTTAAAACTTGAATTTAACCTGACTTCAAGCCAACGAATTTTAATTAAAAATAAACAAATTAAGGTTTAATTTTTTTTCTCCGCGATTATCCTCACTTATAAAATTTAATTCATTACGTAGATTGGGAATTTTATTTACTAAACTTTATTTATATTATACAGAGTACACTCAGAAATAAACCTAGGGTTTTCTGCTTTAGATTGAAGGTCGTAAAACACGCGCGCCACAATTATACAACTCAAGTATTCCAGCCATAAATGTAGTTAAATGTCTTTTCTTTTTTGAACAATTGGATTAACAGTAATTACCTTAATTATTATTTTTTTAATTAAAATTTATTGGGCGCCTTTGTCATGTTAACGCTTGGTATTGAAAATATAGGAACATAACAGGAGTTAATGTTCATGTAGAATTCAGAAATATATCCCCTACATTTGTCACCATATATCTTGTAATTGTTTTAACGCCGTTATAGACATACATCTTGAGATATATTTGAAAGCATTTTTGATAAGCTGAACAAAGGCTGGTATTAAATTGCTCCTTTTATTATTAACAGTTTCTCATAGTGATTTAGTTTTAGAGATGAGATTGTTTGAATACATTAAGTGAAGTTTCCAGGTCTGCCGAAGATCCGAATTTGCGGCGGATCTGGTTTCCAACGCAGAGATCACAGCGAATCCAGCCGCGCTGGCTCGTAGATTTTCTTTTCCTAGTAGCTTCTTGCAGCTTACTGTCCGGTGATGAACAGGCGTAGGTAAGTAGCGCCACCATCGCCCATTCCGTAAGGAATGCAATCAGCTTCTGGCTCTCCAGGTTGGGGAATTCCCAATAACCTTCCACAACCCATCCTTTATTCCTTTCCCCCAAGGATTGATATCATATTGGTCCTTGGTTCCTAGGTTACTGTATACCTGACCCTTCCGGCACTGGGTCAAAACAGTAGATGATATGTAGTCAGCTTATCGGGCGTGCGATCAGTCACGCTGCTAACTGATAGTTTATTAATTAGTAAAAGTACTGAACTACGGGCGCAAGCGCCAGTTTCCAGGCCAATTGCTTGCAATTGAGGTTGGATTCGTAGTGGCCGTTCGTTAAACAATAGGTCCGCTGTCCCCGGACATGAACTGGGCGGAAGGGTACACCGCCATAGAAATGAGTACCAGCCACCGCTTGACGATGGAAGTGCTGTTGCTAGAAGGTGCGGCTGACCAGAGCTAAAGTAGAGTATGCCTCCTCTACGATCTGGGAGTGAGAGCTGGGCTCACGCGTTGGTTGGGCGTAATCTCAACCTGCCTCCTTGGAGGCCAAGCGGGGGTGTGCCTTCGGGACACTTCTGCCGCGAAGAGGCCTAGCACACCAGCCTCTCCGTAGTGGTGACATCCCTCTCTTGTTAAACGACCCTGTGCTTGCACAGGGGGTCCGGTAAATCCGCAAGGATAGGTACGGACTTTAAAGATCCCTTAGTACTAGTACAGGAACGGGTCAAAAACGGGAAGAATGTCCGGTGATGAACAGTATTGTCTGTACACCATCCGGAAGCTAGCAGTACACCGGAAATGCTATGGGTGCCAATGACCTCAGATGTTGTACCCTTGAATTAAAAAAAAAAAAAAACCTATAGTTTATTGCAGTGATGGCGAACCTATGACCCGTGGGTCAGACGCTGACTCGCGCAAGCTTTTTCACTGACCCACAAATTGCTAGGCAACCATCTGTTTGTTTACGCGGGTTGATTTAGATTTTCTAATTGTGTGGATAATTTATATTCTAGGTATCTGTATTTTTTTCAATCACGCATAGACACAAACGTAATTTAAATGGTATCTATAACCTTTAGTTTGATCATTACAAAATATCAAAATAGCAAAAGTGTTTACAAAATATCAAATAAAATGTATAATTTTACTCATATTATGTTTGTTAAAAAAATCGACAACCCAAAGCAAATAACCATATTTAGATTTTTCTTCAGATAAAACACACTTTTGTAAGGTTTTGTTCAGTTATGTTTGTAAAAAGAGACTTCTACAGCACTTGTTTCGTCCCATTTTATCCGTTAAGCCTACTGAATTTTAAAGATGTTTAGTTTTGAAAATATTCAGTTTAAAATTTTTAAACTTAACTCTTGTGCAAATGGGCGTTAGTGGCCTATTAATGGGCATTATTCCCTGGTCTATTGGAAAAGAAATGAACATGATGTTCAGGCCCGTTTAAAGCCTACACATTATACTTTTTAACACCAATTATCTTGCGCAATTTAGGCAATCTAGATATACAGTTAAAATTTCATTTTCTAAAACTTGGTCCTCATATTTCTGTGAAAACAGGAAGAGAATACCTGACAGCGATGAACATGAAAGGTTGGTTTGTCTTTCAAAGTAGAAATCCACTCGCTGAATGAATATTTGATGCATTTAATTATCGAAAGATTAATTTCGTTAAAGTTAAATTTAACACTATTTTTTTTAATTTCGAATTTGATGTAGAAGAGTATTTCGCAGTAGGAATTGCGGATGGAACAAGTTAAGCAGGACATGTGTGCATACTAAAGATCAACAAATACAAAGAGGATGTGGCTCCTTTTTTTTGCCTTCTAATTTCTGTCTTGAATTCCGCCCCTCATTGCTCTGAATCTTTGCCGATTTCTCGTTCAGATACCGCCATGTGTGTGTTTCTTTTTTTATTTTTTTTTTGGTATTTTTTATTATAGTAAGGGGAATGTAACATACATAAAATTAGCTCGACACTACTGCCAGAATCACATGTACACTTGAAGAGCTATAAAAACTGAAATAGCCTCGATTGTTTCTCTTTGAACTTGGTGTCATTTTTGCTGTTTCTTCATAATATACGATTTGTTGTGTTTCTCATATTAAACGCAATTTTTACTAAACAAGTGATGCAAAGTATTTATGTTAAAAAACTCCTCCATGTTCGGCTAGTTAACAGGAAACAGGAACAGTTGTCTTGCTGATTTTTGAATTGGGGTTGCACTGGAAGTATCCCATTTTTTGATTAGGTTTTAGTTTTAGTGTGTAGATTAGCTTGTTATGAATAGCTCTAAGGTGCCATTTTCCTATAATGTCGTATCTGTACTATCTTTCTCTTGTGTACATTTTTAATCAGGGTTAATTTTTAAATCTGGTCTGAAAAATTCTACAAGACTTTTTATTGCTGTTCTGTTATTTTATTTTTTTTAAATTTTTTTATGATTTAAAGCTGGTCAACATCTAAGGTTATTGGCGCCCGGAGCTTTTTTCAGTGCAGTGCCGGCCTCCGGACAGTGTTCTCTCGTTACAGACAACACTGTCTATCACCGGACAGTGAGCTGTAAGAAGTTCCTAGGAAGAGAAAATCTAAGGGTCAGCAGCTGGATTGGAACCCGGGACCTCCGCGTGGGAGTCCAGTACGCTAACCTCATAGCTAATCCCTTCCCTGCTGTTTTGTTATTACTACAACAATGATAGAGAAAATTTATTTTAATAAGTAATAAGCAATATTAGGCTTAACATTAATCACGATTGAGAACCGTACTTTCTCTAGTATTGGTACCTACCTTAGATTGAGAGTTCAGACTTCTTAACATCCTTTTTGGCCTTCATGCAGTTACACAGTTATTTCTCAATAACTTTTCAATTTGAGCTTAAATGTGTGAGCTTACAGGCAAAGTTAAAATAAGTTAGACCATAAAAATTTACTTAAACTATTCAGTCGCCAAATTATTTGTATTTTTTCATAAAAATCTGCCCTCAAAAGTATGCGATTTATTTCTTATTTTCTCCCTTCAATTGGTTAAATTTGGCGCGATTACAACACTTCCACTTAAGCCAGTAAAACAGAAAAAAATTGGAGAATAGAAGATAGATGCGCTTATAAAAAGGAAGAAATTTTGAATAGAAGTGTATTTGTTGTGAAGGTTGTTAGAAGGAGAAGGAGGTCGATTTCCGTTAGGGTAGTGACGCTTGTAGCGGCGGAAGGTGAGTTCCCAGAGGATTGGAGGGGCCTCATAGAGTTAGTTGGTATTGAAAGAGAGAGAGGCTAGAGGCACACATATGCCTTTACCACCAAATCCTGGCCAACTACTACCCGACCAAACTGTACCTCGACAGGCCTCTACACTTTTTGTTGACCTGCTAAATCTACAAGATGGAAAGAAGTGTCGGTAGTCCCAATGGTTTAGCTCTAGCACCACCACATGTTACACAGTGCCCTATTTTAGAGCCCAGGCCCGATATTACTTGTAACACAAGGTCTGCTGTAACCAACCAAAATACATCTAATTTTTCTAATAATTCTGGAAGTTTCATTTTGGTAATTGATCGGCCACAGATGGGAGAAAAAGATGCCTAAAAGCCTTAAGGAAATGAACTTATTCTTGAAGAACACTAGATCCTGTATGCTGGTTTTTCATTTCAGTATTTCGGAAAATTGAAGACAAATAATTTATTTTCCTTGGAGTTATAAGAAGAGAAATTACAAATCTTATAATATAGCAAGTCGCCTCACTTTACTGTCTAATCACGTATTCAATTTAAGATGAAATTAACATAAGTTTAAGATAAACACTTTTAAACCGATTATTATATAACATATGTTTTCTTTGAATATGTAACGGAAATAGTAAAAAACATATAATTTATAACATATTATTATCATAAAAGCAGCTGATGACAGAATTGCGTCATTGTCTGGCCCAAAAACAGCTCCTAAAGTATAATTGTTAGATTCGGTTCTCAAGATGTGGCTTATAAATGCGTCAAATTACGAAATCGCCGATATAAATGTCGAAGACTCTGCGTTAGTGAAACCAACTCGTCTTCATCAAAGCAGGGAACATCAGAACTAGAGAAGACGCCGTTTTTTCTCGAAACTTGTATCTATATAGTTATTTAAAGGTTTTGAAGTTAGAACATCTTGTTAAAATTTATGGATAGATAAGCGATATTGTGAGAAGGAACTTCATTTATAAAATAAATAGAAAATATAAAAAAAAAATAAATAATAATGTAACGGAGATTTAAAAGCAAACTGCAACGCTGTAATAAACAGAGAGAATACGGTTTTACGTTATCTAAATACTTTATATAAAACATGTTACAGGACGTGTACTGTCCCAGAGCAATGAACTCCTGGTGAGTTTTTTTTAATCCATTGTTTATAGACACAATTTCATAATTTATCTCCTATTTCCTAGTTCCAAACAGGACAATCAGAGAATCGGCGAGTGTACAGAGAAAGTTCTCAAGTATTTACCTCTATCTTGGCTCCTAATAGACTGGCTCGGCTTACTACATTTATTAGCAATTAAGTTGAATAGTGTTCAAGTATGAAGCTCCTCCAATATTGGATGTCCTCTCTGATTTTTTATAATCGCTTCCAACACCTTTGAACGCATTTCGGAGAAACACTTATTTTTTAAGTTCTTCTTTTACTGTAATTGTTTCAAATATTTAACTGATGATTCACTCTCAAACTCAACCGCCAATCAGATTTCATCGTTTTTCATGATTTAAGCCAATTATAGGCGCATTACAGTGGCTAAACAGCGGTTTCAAGTTAACTATGACCAATGTTGGGCTGTAATGTTGGAAATGCATTCTTCTCTGATAGTAATTTTATAATTAGTGATTTATTAAAACATACCAATCTACACTGTGTTCTAGGAGAATATGAAATACGAGGGTCATTTGAAAAGTCCGTGCAAAAATAAAAACTACTTAATTTTTTGGGGTAAACCTTTTTTATTTTTCAACATAGTCTAATTTTAGGCTTATACACTTCGTCCAACGCTGCTCTAGTTTGTTGATCCCTTCCGAATAATAGGATTTGTCAAAGTCTGAAAAATAGCCATTCGTTTCTGCAATCACCTCCCCGTTTGAATAAAATCTTTTTCCCGCCAGCCATTTCTTCATATTGGGGAACAAATAGTAGTCCGAGGGAGCCAAGTCTGGAGAATAGGAGGGATGTGAAACGAGTTGGAACCCTATTTCCATTAATTTTGCGACCACAACTGCTGAGGTGTGAGCTGGTGCGTTGTCGTGATGGAAAAGGACTTTTTTGTGGGCCAATCGTGGGCGTTTTTCTTGCAGCTCGGTTTTCAAACGGTCCAATAACGATGAATAATATGCACCTGTAATAGTTTTACCCTTTTCCAGATAGTCGATGAGGATTATTCCTTGCGAATCCCAAAAGACAGTCGCCATAATCTTTCCGGCCGAAGGAACGGTCTTCGCCTTTTTTGGCGCAGATTCCCCCTTAGTAACCCATTGTTTAGATTGTTCTTTGGTCTCAGGAGTGTAGTGATGTATCCATGTTTCATCCACAGTAACGAAACGACGCTTAAAGTCCTGCGGATTCTTCTGGAACAGCTGCAAACCGACCTTGCAACACTTCACACGATTTCGTTTTTGGTCAAGCGTGAGCAATCGCGGCACCCATCTTGCGGATAGCTTTGTCATGTCCAAATGTTGATGCAAAATATTATGTACCCGTTCATTCGAGATGCCCACAGCACTAGCAATCTCACGCACCTTCACTCTTCTGTCATCCATCACCATATCATGGATTTTATCAATGATTTCTGGAGTAGTAACCTCAACAGGGCGTCCAGAACGTTCAGCATCACTTGGGCCCATATGGCCACTCCGAGAATTTTGAAACCACTTATAAACTGTTCTAAACGAAGGTGCAGAGTCACCATAATGTTTATCAAGCTTCTCTTTAGTCTCCTGAGGCGTTTTGCCTTTCATAAAGTAGTGTTTAATCAACACACGAAATTTTTTTTCGTCCATTTTTTGAAAATCACTCGACTTCCTCGATTCAAACGAATGCCAAACACAAAGAAATAGACCTATCTGGCTGAAACTTGGTGTGTGTTCTTCCAAGAGATGCTACTAACTAAACATAACCTCGATACGCGCCAGTAGTGCTATCTCTCTGACTTTGCACGGACTTTTCAAACGACCCTCGTAAGTGTAAAATATAATTACAAATGGTCTTGAGAGTATTCCATTTTAGTTTAAATTGAATATTTTACTTACAGTCAACTTTCTTCCTGAGGCTACATTAATTAATTGCAACGAGATTAATAAATAAATAACCAATTAAGCCTCAAAGAAAAAAAGTAATTATTTAAGAATAAACTCTAAGAGAGATTATAACAGTTGAAAACAGAAACCTTCCGCATCTAATGAGAACTTTTTTAATTTAATTCCAGTTAATTATTAATAAAAAATAATGGTAGTTTTGCCTGAAATTATTCAGTAAGATGAGCGGGATGTCATTTCTCCTGCATCGCTTTCATCAGAGATCATCCCTCCAATTCGATGTTAGTGCTAAGTCGAAAGCTTGGCTTTGTACATTCCAAGGAATCATGTAAAGTTCTGCCATAAAGTCAGGAACGCGCATGTGCAAGGTTAATTAATTTCTAGAAATTATGTTTGTGTTTTCTGAAGCTAAAACTCTGTTTTTTCGAAGGAAACTCACCTTTAAATATTTGGCTGAAGTTTTGATAAGAAAAGAAAAAACTTTTTAGATTTGCTGTTCATTATTTTTGGTGACTGATTCATAGTTTCAATAGGATGAAAAAATAATTGCCATTTCAGTCGTGATACATTTATTCTGCCGAGCTTTCCACCTAGGGACTAGGTCATCTTCAGGGCTAGTTTACAAAGTAATATTTTTACATTACAGGGTTGGTGTGTCTTCTGTCTTGTCTGTTCATGGACTGAACTCGATAAACATTGCAAATTATTACCATATAACTACAATTTTTATTAAGTGATTAGTATCACCCAATTTTCTCTGCTTATCTTTAGAAGAAAATTGACCTAGTTATTGAAGAGGGATTTAGGTTTATGGTTGAAGTTTTATTGCTGCAGCTCATAAAACTGAAGTGATACTCTGGTACACTGCCTCGTATCATGACGTACTGTCAGTTTCTTCTTAAGAATTCGCCAATCGTACTAGATTTCAACTGAACAAGAGAATGTCCCAGGTGGTGCTTGGATAAAAAAAACTGTGACGAATTAACTCCATTTAGTGCGCATCAACTCGTCAGATGCTGGATCCTAACATGCCTTGTCCGTTTTAATTTACTTTTGTCGTAGTATTTAATTAAAGCACTCTTTGTTTCTTTAACTAAAACTCGCGCGAGTGGAATTAAAGGACTTTTATTCTAGTCCACTATTTATGTTCGATAATTAAAAAATAAATAAAGTGCCTAAGAATTCCTCGTTTATTGTAAACTGTGAGAATTTTGCTTATCATTTTCGTTGGCTCATAAATTTCCTTTCTGAGATCTTAATCTGAAAACGTCTCACGAGACGGCCATTAGGATAAGTTGAAGCAAACAGAATGCCCTGATTGAAGCAGATTCGCACGAGGCTGTCGTTGTAGTGGCACAAGTTGCTAGTGTTTCTTGGCTGGGTAAAAGAGATCTTCACGAGTTGGAATGGATGAAATCTTCGTTACTCTTTGCCTTAACTTGAAAGAAATGTCTAATTTATTAAACCACGTCTTTTGAATAAAATTAATTTAGACGTAGACGTCCAATTTTGGTCTTATTTTATTTAGGGTAAGTTTCTTTATATAATTCTTTGATATCAACCGATCGAGACGATTCGTTTTGAGTTGATTACCTCTTGCTCTTATTCAGTAATTTGAGATCTTCGTATTTTTCAAAAATAGAAAATTCCTTTTCAAAGTGCATATATTATGCTTCGCATGACCAAGTTCAACTAAGTCTTCAATTATCAAGTTGAAAGTAAACAAAAAAAATATATATAAAATAAAACGTAAGTTAGTGTATAAAAAATTAAAAATCAAAGTAATTTTGCGAGAAGATATCTTTTTCAATGATCTATAAAAAAAACATAAAAAGTAAATTACTATGTTTGACATTCTATAATTACTTGAAATTCAGAAGGGAGCGCTTGTTGAAACGTCTGTCGAAACCTTCCCCAATTAAAAAATTCTTTCCTAACCATTTTTAAACATAACATTAGCTGCTACTGAGTATGCAAATATATTTACTTTTTAACGATAATAATTAAGAATCTTTATTATTATAATAATTGCTCTGGAGTTGAATTATTTAATCAGCCCTGTGCAAACATTGATTTGCTGTAATAATTAAAATTTGCGAAGTAAATATAATTTTGAATCTTTGGCTAATTACACATAACGCCAATTTACCTTCAACAATCAAATATTATAGATATTGATTGAGTTCTAGTTTGATTGGGTTTTAATTTGGTATAAATTAAATGAATTTTGAAATAACACGTCTGATATTGGACGTATTGATTACTGGACATAATCCTTGTTTTACAGCAACAAACAAAGTGAAAATGGGTGATTTAGACGTTGAATGCAATTAAAAATAGAGAAAGACGGTGCCATAGAAAGGCTATTCCTTGCTGGTATAGAGTTTCAAGACTAGTTAAATAGTTTAATGTCCATGTTCGTAGAGTCGGGCAACATATGTGCATGAGGAGATTCTAGTAAAAAATGTTGATTCTAATTTTTGTTGCTTGCTGATTTTTAAAAGCAATAGATTGCCACTTGGAGATCCCGGGTTCGAATCCATTTGCCGGTTCTTTGATTTTCTTTTCTCAGCAGCTTCTTTCAGCTCACTGTACGGTGATGTAATGAGAAAACACTTTCCGTGAGACAGCGCTGAGTTAGCTCACCACAGATGTCGCTGCTTAAAGATTTAGCAAAAAGAATGATACGATTGAACGTTATTTTACTTGATATTTCTTTCAATCTGTATTATTTTTGTTGGCAGTCGATTCAGAATAGGTTGAAAGGGGAGCCTTTTCAAGCAAAAACAAGGAGCAGAAAAGGCGATTGATATTTTTAATTTATTTATTGCCTCTCATTTATCCATTTCTTAAAACATTTTCATCCCAATAAATAGCTAAGAGCTCATTTAAAGAAAGAGTAATTGATAATGTATACAGTGTAATAAAATTACATGTAGTAGAAGAGCTTTAAGATGTATTTTTGGGAATTTCACCGGAACAAATATAGAGTTATCTTAAGTTGCTGATAACGACCTCTGCCCCTATATCTTGGGGAAGACTGACTCTGTGACTTTGTTTAAAGTTCTCACGCTACTCTTTTACTCTTTGCAAAACAAGTAACTATTCATAGCTTAATATATAATCAACAAATACTCAAAACAAGCGTCAATTTTAATTTAGTTAATTGTTAAAGAGTTTTTCGCTTGCCTTTGGGCAGTGATGTAATTCTTCAGATCTCAAAAATTAAATAATCTATTCTAGCTGTTGTAGTTACAACTTCCCTACCATCACTTTTGGTGAGCTAGTTCTACAAGGCTCGTAAGCCTTAGCTCATTTCCGAGCTTTACATTCGCTCCCTCCTGCACGACAAATACTAGCTCGAAGAATAGAAGAGGTAAGGACCATTTTTTTGTCTCAACGTTTTTGACAGGTACCAAGGGTAAACGCTGCTCTCTGACCTGGTTCTTCACGAAGGACCGAAGGCAGACTTCAAAATATTCTCATATTTTCTCTTCTTTGATCATTGCTTATTTATTGCCAATTTATGCGTCGCAATGTATTTATTTTTGATTTATTTACTTTTTGATTAAGTTTAAAAAAAGCAAGCTTAGATTTCTTATTGCAACAAGCAAAAGAATAAATAAGGTTTTGCAACAGATCTTTGAATAAAATATCAAATAAATAAATAATTAAAACCTAAATTAATTATAATTCCCATGAATAGTGAATATAATAATTGTTCACGCCTTGTTAACGATGATTTATTTGCATAAATTCCCAGATAGTTTCCAGTTTTGCATCTTTTAAATATTTATTTACAAAATTAAATAACATGGAACAAAAAAATATGTTAGAATTGTTGTTGGGTAATTAATTAGAATAGAAAATATGGCGGAATGAATATGATAAACAGTAATGCGCGTAATAGGCGTGCGTTTTTACAATCAATTGGGTCAAATAATATTCATAATCACTATCGCAGTAGTAGCGGAAAATCTAAGAGGAATTAAAAGTTTCTTTAGCTATTAATGTTTTTTAAAGTTCATTTCACAGGAGGGTAAACTGAAAATAGATTTTGGTGGATTGTTGTCCTCTAATAATACATTAGTAAGGTGATAGTTCCATCAAAAGGTTGAGGTAGGCCCTTTGACGGTAGCAGGGCCTACCTCAATCCTTAAAACGCTTCAAATAATGTAATGCATAAAAATTTGTTCGCACCAGCTTTTCCAGTCAAAAATGTTTATTACGATGACCTAAAATCTATCTTACAGATTGTTCTTATCGGATTTCTAAATAATTTTTAAAAATCCTTTACACACATTGTCAAGAGGATCGAGTCCCATTTTCTCTTACTAAATTTCACTTACTATCTGCGCAGAAATAGTAAAATATTTTGTTTTGTTAACAACAAAGAGAATAAAATAGAATCCAAAACTTTAAAAGTAGACCCATAAATTGTTGTTATCTCTCTTTTATAAATTAAACCACTTCTCTGGTGGCTAAAACTTCAGTAAAAGTAGAGTTCAAAAGTCAGTAAAGATAATTTGTTTATTTTTGTCGCACTACACAAAGAAAGTACGTAAGTTGGTCTTGCTGCTTCGGCAAGCTGTACAGTTACTTGAGCCAAGTTTTTGTGTGCCTATTTATCAACCTCAGTGAGCAAAGTAGTCCTTACGTCATTAAAAATAGTTTCAAATTTCATCTACCTTATTTCATATTCTGTTCATTTTTCACATAGAACATGCGCAGAATAATCCAATATAATCTCAATTGTGGCTACGGAATTCATTTCTACGAGCATTTGAACTTCCTTGGAAATATATCGTTATTGCTGGATAAATTTGTTTTTGGTTTTTATGTTTTATGTTAATGATTACGTTAATTTGGTGGCATTAGACGGTGAAATTCAAGCAGCGTTGATTTTGGATCCTACGGTGGATCTACCGTTTGGACCTATGGAGATGTACGATATTGATTGAACAAGAGAGACATACGAGGTGTGGCTATTAAATAACGAGACTATTGCTGTAAAACATTTTATTTTAAATTTAAACATATTTAGTTATTATCACCTTCAGTATACACCCCTCTCCTATCCCTAAAACGCTCCATGCGAATTTACCATTGTTCGAAACAGTGCTGGAAGTCTTTTTCTGTGAACTCCTGCTTGACGCGTGCCGCTTTTTCTTCCGCAGCTTCAAAGAACTGAAATCGTGTTCCTTTTAATTTAGATTTGACTATGGGGAACAGACAAAAGTCTTATGTGGTCGGGTCAGTCGAATAAGGCGGATGGCCTAAAACTGGGATGTTGTACTTGGCTAGAAACGTCCTTGACAGACAATGCAGTGTGAGCCGGCGCGTTGCCTTGATGGAGAACCCATGACTTGTTCTTCTACAAATCGGGTCGTTTTTTCCTTACTCTTTCACGGAATTGAGCAAGCGCCTCACGGTAGTAATGTTGATTAATTATAATCGATATTTTCATCCGTTTTGGACGTGGAAGGGCGACCCAGGCGGTCATCATCTCCGACGTCTTCTCGGCCATCTTGGAAACGCTTGAACCACTCAAAAACTTGCGCACGTGATAAACATTCATCGCCATAAACTTCTTTTAATAAAAGATAAGTTTCAGTAGCGGTTTTACCAAGTATCATGTGAAATTTCACGACAATTCGTTGCTCTACTACATGTGTAGTATCATGTTTTCGGCAAAACGAAACTAACACCTCTTACACAAACGACGGTTCCGATCCGACAAATTTCTCTACAAACACGTGAGACGCTGCATTCGAAAGAGAAGGTTTTACGCTGCACAGCTGTCGGTTGTTAGGATTTGGCGCATGCATAGTTCTTCTGTAGCAGCATCAGTCTCGTTATTTAATAGCCATACTTAGTATGAAACAGAAAGGTGTAGCACTATGGCGTAGCGCCTTCATTTAATTCGTGATTAAATGAAATTTCCTTTTAATTAATGTATTTTAATTTTTCGTTAGCTTTTAAAGGAAAATAAATACTAAAATTATGAAGCAGGGTGAAATACAAGGTTCCTAAACCAGGGAAATCTTATTATTGTCCAACCTTGAGTCCATATCGCAGTTTATGTATTGTCTGACTCTAGCCATCCTAATGTCTTGCGCTTGTTTTATCTAAGGAAAAATCTCTAGAATTACATCTGAACGCTCTTCATTTTTCCTCCATCTCTTTCCTTAAATTTTTATTAAAACAATAGAATTAAGGCTCCCTTCCCTTTTTTACATCCTTTCAATTATCTAACCACCTTGCTTCGCATGCGTGTAATTGGCCAGGTTGCCAACCAATCCTGTACTATGTTAACTTTGACGTCATACCTACAACGGATATCGAATACCTCCACTTCCGGTCTGTGAGCCCCTCTTCTTTTCATTATTCAGCCCACCCATCGTTTTTTAACTTCCGCCACATGTAAATTCTCGGTCTTTTGTACAGTAAATAACGACCAACGAAAAGAAGAAAAAAATAATTATAATTTTCAGAAGTAATATTATTAAGAAGTATAATTGTAGTTCAAATTAGGAATAATTTGCATATAATTATCTAAATTAGATAATGGTTTAATTAATAGATTTGGATTTTGAACATATTAATTTGTTTGAAAAAATACATTTTTGTATTTAACGCATTTATTATTTATTGTTTTTTGAATAATAAAAAGTCAAGTTTGTGAAAGAAATTGACTTGCCAGACACATACAACTGTAGTCACACATTTAAGAGTAGTTTTTTCGCATTGAACAAATTCAATAAATTGTCTACATTCGTGAATTCAACTAGTTACGAAATTTTAAAGAGTGGTTATATCATCCAAATCACCACTGTCAACTCTGTGATCAGTTGGGGGCCTAGCCAATATTCAGACTGTACACTTTAGAATTTAGCAGCAAAAGTTACTTTTGCATAGTGAAGTGATTACCGTATACTGGATTCCAATGCAAAGATTCCGGGTTCGAATGCAGCGGTTGGCCCTTAGATTTTCTCTTTCTTGGAACTTTTTATAGCTCACTGTCTGGTGATGGACAGTCTGTAACGAGAGGACATAGTTTTTGGTGGCCTAAAATGCACTGGATAAAGCTCCAAGTGCCATTGATCTCCTTTGTTGATGCGCCTTAAATTTTTGTTAAAGGAACAAATTTAGTTTTTGAAAAAATGTCGCCCGAACAGTTCTTTTGCTTTCCTCGTGTACTTCTTCAACCAATGGCTAGAGCTAGGATAATAATAATAATAAACAAAGAATTAGTTTTCGTAATTAACCCATGACGAATACAGTAGTGCCAATAGCAGAAGTTTCATTGCATTCACTGACGCAATGGAAATATCTGCAAAGAACAGATGTTGTTTTTCATAATATCGTAAATTATAATGTAAGATGGTCTATAAGTACGGGTAGCAGCTTCTCTGTCACGTAAATTAATATTTCTTGCGACAGCGGACATCTGAAAAGTCTTGTTCCAGTTTCCCTTTACGCCGATGACAGGTGTTACGAAATTAAAAAACAAACTTTCCTTCGGACACTTAGCAGTTTAATAACTAATTCGCAATTTGGTTAGAAATAAATTATTAATTAAATTTTAAATTGCTAGTTTTTCTTAGTTTTACTTTAGCAATGTAAATTAATTTAAGCATATTAGACTCAATCAAGCCGGCCAAGATTTCTGTCTCCAGAAAAATGCTCTTTTACCCTTCAGACACCCAGATTTATCTCCCTTAATAAACTGGTTTCATTGAAGAAATCAGACTTATCTTTTAGTTAATTTTCTCTTAAATAATTGTCCTCTGAGTCAGAATTAGTGATTTTAGAATATGGTGTGTTTGTGAGTAAGAAAACAAAATACAGTACAACCTCGATTAACCGGGCTGACCTCCGGCTATACCCACCTCGGAAAACTGAAATCCCAGTTAAACTGAATACACAGTATTACATCGAACATTTGTACCTAAGTATGTATGAAAATGTATATAAGTATGTATTATGTATTATATGCGTAAGTGAAATAAAAATTCGACCGAAAGGGCAAACGTAAGATGTTTTCTGTAGGACGAACTGATTAACACTGAAGACTAGCTTGAGGTTAGGCTGCTCTCTGGGAAGATTAAAATAATGCTGGTAATTTTCCATAAAAATATTACTTATAACCTTGAAATTGCACCATATTTTGGATTTTTACATACATACATAATGACCCTTCAAGAAAATTATAAAAGAGTTGCTGCCACGCCTACAAATATGTTACATCGGAAGACAAAAACTTTTCCTGTCGCCACCGAAAATTAACTTTTGTTTCGCGCCGATTCAGGTGTTCTTATGATAACTCAACATGATCCCGGTTAATCCGAATCCGGTTAATCGAGGTTGTACTGTATCTCAAAAATAGTAGGAAATTGAACAGTATTGTATATGTATAATTCAATCGGAATCAAATTAATTAATTGGATTGCTTAAGTGCAATGTTTGTTGCACTCATCTGGAAGTACAACTTCGCCAAATGGAATTCATGGGTTTTCTAGAAAATGCGAAATAATGCCTCTACCGAAGTTACCTCTGTAGATAATGAATGACTATCTTTTTTGATAGTTTCTTAAAAAATCGTCGACCGTCTTTGAAGTAGCCTTATTTATTATTGTGCACATGATCAGGGAAATTCAATCTGGGATCCTTCTGTTAGAGGGGGAAAGGCATTCTTCCCTCTAAACCGCTATTTTAGAAGAATTTACGGGTATAACTCTTTATATATATTCTTAAAAATGATTAAATGAATTGCTAGAAGTGTTTGATGCAAATTATTTTACTTTTATTTTCAAGTCACAAGTTCTAGAACTTTTATTTGAATAGTGTTCAATGAGAATTGGTTTTAGAGCAGTTCTGTGGAAGAATGAAGATAGACTTCCCTGCTCTAAAGTGTCACTTCTTTGTAATGTACGGACGGTTCTACTAACTGCATGAAGTATGAATTGAAAGTGTTTTGAAATCACTAGTTTGAAGAGAATGTGTGAATACAAAAAGTCGTGTGAATGATTACAGCAGATTTTTCTAGAAACTCTTTACAAATTTTACAAAAAAACGAACTGAGGTATTTTTGGGGGGGTGAAACAAAATGCGATAAAAATTATTTAAACAAAGAACTTTTTTCTTTTTAATTCTATTTTAACTCAATTAATCGATTTATACTTTTTAAAGGGGACTCATTGTACCCACCAATTGATAGAAATTCAGCCATTATTAAGGGACTGCTGTTCTCTACTCATGAATTCAGCCTAAAACTATTATTATCTCATGAAGTTTTATTCTAGAAGTCGTGTAGTGGTCAGAAAATAACAGCTGTCTACCTTGCTTAGAATATAAAATTGAGACATTCCAAATTAAAAGCACCAACCATAAAACAAATTGAATTAAAATTTTAATCGTATCTATAAATGTATGTATGCATGATCTGTAGCGTGCGTTTAAAAAGTAATAAATACAAAAAATAAAATAAGGATTATTTATTTATAAACAGGATTTATGAGGATAATACAATATCAGCATGGCTGTTGATTTTTTAAAGAGAATTATTTATATGGGAACTGATGATTTAAAAAAATATCGATGTAATTATTATAAAACTTCTACTTTTGTTCTAATTTTTATTTTTATTTTTTAATTGTTATTGTCTTTACAACTTGAAAGAATATGTTTTGCCTCAAGTTTTTATTTTTCGGCCACCAGTTTTACTAATAAACTAATTAATTTTGAAAAATCGGTCGATAAATGGAACCGTCGTTTAGCTAATTAACGTTGAATTTAACATATGAACAGCTCTAATTACCCGATATTTTCTAATTCACCCTAGGAGCACATTTAGAGCTCCAGGTCTGATAGAACATTCCATGACGCAAATCTTAAAATCATTAGACATCAGACGTTGGCCTAGGCGTAACCATTTAGACCAGTGGTTCTTAACCGGTGTTCCGCGGAAGATGGTCCAAGTGTTCCGCGAAATTTCAATTTTAAATGTATTGAAAATTAGAAACTTAAGAAAGATACGAAAACAAAAAGTCGTTCCTTTTTTTTAAATTTGAATTTTCCACTACCAAAGCTGGCCTATCTTTTTAAGTCATCGTCTTTTACAGCATTTTTCCAATGGAAGTGAATTAGTGATGGGCAAAATCGTTCATTTCAATGAGCGAGTCGTTCATTTTCTCTTTAATTTTAATTAATACATATATCTTTTTTGAAAATTATATTCGATTTTTTATTATTCATTAATTTTAAGTTCTTGCTAAATACCGAATTTCAAATTTTTTAATGTTAGTGTTCCGCGAGAAAAATATATACATAATTGTGTTCCGCGTCTTTGAAAAGGTTAAGAACCACTGATTTAGACAGTCCAGCTTTTCTGCGTTCATCCCGAGGTTTCTGAATCTAGTAGTTTAAGGCGAGTGGGTGATTGGCCCTCAGAGCCATAGTCCAATAGGAGGGCTGCCCCCATAAATCAATTGGGCTTGTTCCCCATTCGGAGTGGCCTCCTAGGAACGGTAGCCCTAGGGTGTGCACTGTTAGTGCCTTGATCTGTGTGTTTGGTTGGTGTAAATGCTCGTGTACTGTTCTAGTGAAGGTACATGGTGTACTGAGCGATTGTGGTAATCCGAGGGGACGTTGCTCTCCAAGTACCTGCATGCAACAGGCACCCATTGCGGGGGGTACAGGAAGCAATAAAGATTATAAAGAAACAAAAGCAACTTTAAATCTGATTAAAATTGCATTTTTCCATTAGAGAATAATTATTATACAGGCTTACACTTTATGAGAAAATAAATACGAATTGTATCAGGGATTTAGCTTCCAACTCAATTGCACAAGCAATTTAATTAGGTTAATCTAATTTAACTCTATTAAATGATAGTGAAATCGGATAAGACTTTCTTACGTATGGAGGAGGTTAGGGCAAGGCATGGTGGAGGCGTTAGTTGTCACTCTGCATAAGACTTAACTTCTCCGTCTTTTATCTCGGCAACTATTCCCAGTTTAGGGCCCAGCAGAAGCTGGAGTTACTGGTTTAGGTCTTGCCAGAATACTACTTAGTAGGTCACTACTTTCATGCTACTGTAGTCAAACTATTTTCTTTGAGAGACTCTGTTGTACAACCAACCATACATACTGAGTCACATTGTAACTGCTCGCAACTTGCACTTTACATTAATTATAACCTAACTTTAGTTTAATTCCAACTACTTTCTACAAATAACTCACAAAATAGTGTGAGCTTATAAGATATGACCCTTAACTGTGCTTCTTCATTATGTAAATGCATCATCCGTACATTACACGTAGATGAAATTTCTTAGCCAGGTCCTCTACTTATTGCTCTTTAATTACTCTTTAAACAAACTTTACCTTCCCATCTTGTTCTTATATCGTACTTATACTTTTTTTTTTATAAACGGTGGAGAAAATTCTGCAATAAGTTATATTAGATTTCATTAGAGAAATCCTTTATTGATGTTGCATTCAAAATGGGACGTAATTCGAATTCTATTTCCTGCAATGCGAAGTAGACGCTGGTTTGTTTACCCAGGAATCTAATGGTGAGTGATGGTCGAAAGCAAATCGAAGAGAGCAGTATACAGGTATCCTGTATGCATTTCCAACCAGGAATGTACTCTTGCGTTTAGACATCTTGTGATGATTTACTTTGCTGACTGTTGAAGCTGACGACTTGTAGTGGCGTCCAGTTGAGGAAGATGAGGAAAACATCTTGCTAGCGCACAAACTAGCAACATAGCCGCCAGAATGACTGAGTGTAGACTGGGTAAAGTAAGCTGTAGAATGTGGTATAGGCTTTTCCATTTGTTAACAAATCGGAAATTAGTGAATCCTTTTGTACTTACAAAATAATACTAAATTATGGAGAGTAATTTGATTTATCATGTAAAAGAAGTAGGTAAATCATTGATTTTAAAATCACTTTGCCAAATACCTTGGTTAACAGCGTCTACATCACACTGCAGTTAACAACATTTTGAATTATGCCCCATTTCGAATAGTGTATAGCAACATCAACATACGACATCCCTAATGAAATCAAATACTACTTGCAGCAGAATTTTTTCCACCGTTCATCAAAAATGAACCTATAAATAAAAAGTAAGAACAAGATGATAAGTAACGAAACTACTTTTGTATTAATTTGTTGTTAAATGGAGCTTTAAAATGTAAATAAATACGAACCCCAACACCAACAAAGTCACCTCCAATTTCGTGAACCATGGTTTCGCCAATGGAAGATCTAGACAAACGAACAAGAAGCCAGTTACATAGCGTATGCCCAGAACCTAACAAAAGTCTTCCACTTCTTTATTTTAAATACATTCCTGTGCACAATGCGAATTAAGTGAAGACGATCTTCGCCTGCGAAACCTCTTACGTGGAACCCGCGCATACTCTACTAAAACGGTTACACTGTGGTAACAGATATAAACGCTGAAAAGACTGCTTGACCATGACGCTCTAGATTGACTTGATCAAACAAAAATAAAATTTACAATGCTTAACTAGCTCTCAGACATGATCTAAAAGGGACAGCCAAACGAACTAAATGAACCAACCTTAATACTCCAATCCCTAATCCTAAGACTAATGCTCCATTTTATGACTCCAACTTGATTATCCAACTGAGACTCCCATACTCCCTTGGTTTCAGATTTAGCCTCCCCGCTACCCAAAACTCCATATAAATTAGCCTCTTACACCAAGTCTTTAATCTGTTCTCTTCGTTAAGAACACTTCCGGACCACTCCTCTTCGTATGGTCATTAACTGCATAATGTCATAGTTTGGTTGTCAAGCTGCAGTAATGGCTGACCAGTGTTACCATAACTGGTTGGTAAATATAAAATAACTGAATAAAAAAAACCTTTTAATAATTATTGATCGAGTTAGGATGCTTGAGCCACTAATTTGGAAATATTTGAATTTTGAAAAGAAAATTGTGTAAAGTTGTGCTATAATTTATTATTATTAGTCTTCGATGTATATCAAAATTTACATCATTGACGCTAATCTTTCTAGTAACTTTTTAAAAGTTATACTCTTTGGCGTAGAGTTTTGCACTAACGGTAAAAATTATACATGTATAAAGAATATTCGCTTGTGAAGAGCACTTTACGTAACCAGGACACGATCTTGGCTGAATACATCAATCTTCATTTCCTTTTTTTATTTGCAGACCGCATGACGAGAGTAAATCTTAGCCCTAATGCGACGATTTGTATGTAGGTCCTAGGGCTAAATGGGCTCATGCGCTACCGCCCACTTTTCCGGCCTCTTTACTTCAAATTAACACCAACCATCAGCATCAGCCCCCGCCGCTTGTTCTCCTACATGACTCTTGCTAGTCCTTCCATCGGCCCCATGCTAGAAGTTCACCCATTTTACGCCGTTGTACTTGGCTTGGGCTACTTCTACTCTTATTCTTCCCCTCACTATAAAACTCTTTAAAGAGATTTTCCTTTTATCAATTTGTAAGGCAAGTCTTTTAAAAAGCACTTTCTGCTTATATATATTTTTTTTAAAGCTTCGCCATTGTAATTAGGCCATAAAGATTTTGGTAGCTAAGTTTAAGTAATTGAGGAAATATAATATCGCTTCTCATTATTTACAGGGTTACTCCATTTATTTTAACGCTTCGATTAGCCACCGCAGAATTCATTTCTCCGTTTATTTCACCAGTTCTGGGGGAAATCTGAGCAAAGTTATGTAGTATTTTATTGATTTATATCTTTAGAAGATCCTAGAAGTCCATGCTGTAACGGTATAAACTTTAAACGTTTTAATTTTGTCCAAAGAGATTGGAAATATATTCAGGAAGTGCGGACGTTTATTGCGAATCATTAGTGAGCTGGTCGCGAATTTCTTAAAAAGATTGGATTAGTAGGGTGCAAGTTACATTTAAACTTAAACTATTATCCGTAAACGAATATTTAGAATATTCCATCTGTAGTAGTAATAACTTAGAAGAACATCAGATTCGTTAAATCTGTTTCCGAATAAGGATCTTAAAGTTAGGGAGGAAGTTCTATAGCAAAGCCTTGGAATCATTTTCTGATTAGGGATTTTAACCAATCCTAATAAACTACCAAAATTGCATCGCTTATTTCTACAATTCGCTTTTGGTTTTGTTCGAGACATATAAATGCAAGCCTTAAACCTTTCTTGTACTTGAACGGAGATTTCGGGAAATTTAAGCAGCTATTTTCTACGAATTTTTATTTTTCCAATTTAAGACCAACAACCTCTGAGGTCATTGCAGCCCGGAGCCTTTTTTCAGTGCACTGCTGACCAGTATTCTTTCTTTAGAAACAACTCTGCTCGTCTATGGGCAGTAAAGGGCAGGAAACTCGTAATTAGAGAATCCTGAGAACCAGCAACTGAATTCGAACCAGAAATCTCTGGTAGGAAAACAGTGCACTAAACATTGAGCCAGTCAGTCCTTCATTTCTAATATTATTATAGATTTTGAATTTATTCTTTATCTCTACTGAAGTGCTTCAAACCGAGCATGTGAACTTTATTAAACAAAACCAACTAATAAAGCAAAAATTAAACTGTTGAGAATATTACCGTTTCTCATTTGTTTGCCAAATTATCCGTCAATGTTTTCGGATCAAATATTTGTTTTCGTTGCTTATATAACAATCAGCTGTCCACTCCTTTATTTGTTTTAACAAATAAAAATCATTCAAAAAACTGTGGAAATCAATTTTTTAAAATTATTAGTTGATGTCTTTTGATTTTTTTAAATATAGTTCAACTTCATTTAATATTCATCTACTAACCACAAATTCAATTCGAATGATATTTTTCAGTTTTTATCTTTGTTAAAAGATACCCAACTTTGGAGTTCTGTCTAAGGGGGAAAAAAAGGATTAGAGATTTTCAGACCTTTTTAAAAATTCCCTTTTCTCCATTATTTAGTACTTAGTGAAAGTTCATTAATATATTATTTATGAAAAAGAGAGGAACTTAGGAGGGCAGATGAAAAGATAATGGCGATTATGTTTTATTAAAGCACAAGTATTACTCGAACATGGAGAATGAAGTACATAACTTTAACTCGGGACCTAGGAGAAGAGAATTACGGTCTTTATCACACTTTGCATGTAGTTTTTGTTATTTTTCTGGAATCACAAAGATTGGTTTTGTCACATTACTTCCAACATTTCTAGCTAGAGTTCAGAGGCTACTTCCACAGCTACACAAACCAAAAGTAATTGCTTCTCTGTATTCTTTCTTCATGCTATTGGATTACCTCTGAACTTTTAATTCTATTGATTGCCTGATTCCATACTCCCTTAGGGCCTTAGCCTCAATTAGGAGGACCCTTTTGTTTATCTTTCCCATGATAAAAACTAAGGAATAAAATAGCTTCTGTTTTTTTTTTGTAGCTTAATTTGTCTTTATTTTAGTTTGTTTGTTAATCAGATTGTTTTTTTCTCCTTCTACCACAAAAAGAGTAATCAATGAAGTGCAATTACTAATAATCTATACTTTTTTTATACATTACTATTTATAGTTATTTTATATACCTACATAATCCTGGTAATTGTAATTGCCGGGAACAAAATGCTCTTGTCTTAAGATTAATATAAAATATACTAAAAAGTATCGTTTTGAATAATTAAATTTAATAAAATTTACCGGTTTTAAGCCTTCTTATAAAACACGATATTTCAGCAAATAACTCCGTAAGGTGTTCTGCTGAGTTTGGTCCAGTCCCTAAAGAAGCTGTGACAGGAAGCTATGGTGAAAATTTCCTTAAAACCTTAAGTATTGCAGAAGGAATTAGTATTGCTACTTCGAAACGATCGTAGAATCAGAAAAAGCAAACTAAAAACTTGCATGTTTTGGAATTATAGTTATTTCATTTCATGACTGTTTTTTACAGATTTTGAGAAAAAAAAAAGTTTAGAAACAAACCTCATGTTTTGTGTTTCCAAACATTTGTACCAAAATCAGTATTAAAAATTAAATTAACATTGGCTGTGTTAATTGTCTCCGAGAAGATGAGAAGTCTCTGAGAAGTTGAGCCTAATATTCTTTGAGAGAATCGCCTCCATTTTGCGATTTTATACTACCACTCTACATTTATTTAATAATTTTTGGCAATTACAATTTTCATACTGCGCGGCACTTGCTTTTCGTAATTTTTTCGTAAACATTTTATTTATTTATTTTATTTTTGGTTTGTTTGCACATTAACCATGTATTGTGTAGAATTGAAAATGTCTTGGAAATTTAGAATTGTTTCAGTTAATCGCCTTTCTTTCTATGAGTATTTATGTGCTATTCATGTCGAAATTAGATTCAATTTGTAGATGTTAAAGTTGATTGTCAAACAAAATGTAGTTTCAAAGTTTTAGAATACAAATTACTTTTGAAAATAATGTATTTGGTTAAAATAGCGACATCATCTGTTTGAAGATTACAGTTTTTGTTAAAAGAACAGACTATTCTTCGACTGATAATAAACAATCTGTTTTATTTAGCAAGTTTCCGTTAAAATGATTAATGTCTCCATTGTTATAAAATTACTACAAGGGTGAAATAGTTTAATGTTTGCTTTAAAATTAATTTGGTCTTTTATACATATGTACACAGTACTTCTTGCTACATTCCCTTTTAGTATTGCCTCGGAAAGTTCTCAGTTTGTGTGGCAGAACTATCTCTTGATTACACTTTTGTTTCCTTCCAACATTTACTATGGGAAGAAAACTACTGAATGTAGTGGGAAAATAGTTTTGTTAACGTTAAGCATTGTTTTGCATCTTAACTTTTATAAATGTTAGTTTTAAAAAATAAACTCCAACTTCTTAAAAGCATAGCGTTTTATCAATCCTTTTTCTCTTTTAATCTTTACTTCTCTTACCGTTGGCTCAAATAATTACTTCACATTACCACCCATTCTCCACTTTTAATAAGTTCCATCCAATCTAATCTTAAGGGTTTTCAAGTTCAAGTATAAATTATTTACTGAGTAGGAGGTTATCATGGAAATAGAAAATTTCATTTCTATTTCTGATACTATTTAAAAATTCCGTAAAGTGTTGTTTTAAAATGCTATTTGATTAGAAAATGCTCTATAACTATACAGAGACTCAACATGACTCATCCCTGTGTTGCGCTAGATTTGTTTTTTGAAATTTTAGATCTGTGTTTTATTGTTTTTATTTAGAAGATTCTTATAGGACTCATTTGGGTTTATCGAAGTGAAGAGGAACCGATCAAGTGATTCGATTTAGCCGGTGAAATGTCTGATTTAATTGTTCATAATTTCAAATTGTAATTTTTGTTTTTCATATTCGACAATTGTCAACAGCATCTACCAGCTCTCTGAAACATTAAACAGCAAGAAAACAACGAACAAGACTTCTCAATAAGAAATTATTGCTAAATATGAAATCTTAATTTTCTATCTCTCTCTAGAAAATTCTGACAATTCTCTCCCTTTTCATTTGTAACACGGATTTAATATATTCCATATTAAAAGTAATATTTCATAAAAGATTTATTGTATGTTAGGTTCGTGCTGACTGAAACTAAGGAAACTTGTAATGAATGCTACTTGTAAGGCACGTGCACAAGTGATCCCATGAAATTAGAAGGCAGTAATATATGTTTTACTCAAGAAGTGAAATACCTTCCCATACATAAACTTTAATTATAAATAAATTCTCCAACAAACTGTTGGTGAAATCTGATTTCAATTGTACATTCTCAATTTTGATTACTCTGAAGGTGCGTTCTGGAGATTTACCTAAAGTTGTTTAGGGTCTTGGAACTTTACCTATTAGACCGTTTATACCAAGAGGGAGAGCCAATTCCAGCAGTCCCTTATACTGGATACCTTAATGCATTTCCATCTACAACCCCCTTTTATTCTCGCAAAATGCATTATTATAAATAACATTATTTGCTGCTTCTATGTGTATGCTTAACTTAACGTAGTATTATTAACCTCCATAACTGACTATTAAATTGCACTCAGCCCTTCGTGACCCTCTTTATCTAGACACATCTATTGCACCTACAATATCCTTTAATATTACAGTATTCATTACCTTAATGGCCAGTTGGTTGTTACCTAGACTACCAACTATGTTGTTTCTTCCATCTGGTATTCTATTTGCTTTCTCGGATTACATTTATCTATCTATGACACTAAACATAATATAACTACTGTTGCAAAATTGCAATATCTTGTATATTTTTTTTGTTAAGATACTTCTTTTTCCTTTGTTTATCGATGAATAAGCTTAAAATAAATAATTTTTCCAGCAAAAGGTTCAAGAACGTAAGTCTGTGCAATAGATATTCTTTCCATCCTACCGCCAGCTACAATATTATAGCCCACATAATACTGTTATTTAACTTAATATGAATAATATTTTATAATTAAGGCTGCCTGAACATAGAGGAATTTCGACTAAAAGAATGTTCCGTTTGTCTATTGTAACATATGTATTTTTATTCATTTTAGCTTTGAATTTCTAAAACAAAAGGTCATCTTTGATTTGTTAGATTCGCTTTAAAATAATATTTATTTTGGGGTTAACATTTATGGTTAATTTAGTATTTAGATTTTTTTATTTGCATTTTTAATTCATTCTTAAAAATAAATATTTTTGGTGGTTGAACTATTTTATTGTTTTGAATTTGAATTGTATAAATTTTGTTTTATTTTCTAGGTATAAGCGGAAGGACTGCGACAACTTGCTGCGGTGAGGTGCTTCTCTCATTTGTGATTTTTTTAGCCTATGTAAGTTTCTGCTTCTAAATAGTGATAATATTTACGAATTAGACGACCATGTAAATGTAAATATATATATAAATTGGATCAATGTCTTGTTTTTCTTTTTGATATATTTAAAAAAGAAGAGAAATAATGTGTAAATTCTATTTACTAAAAATGTTTACCAGTGATTTTTCTATATTTTCGTTTTGATTCATTTAACAAATTGTAAATATTGTAAAAATTAGGCTTTTCTTTCTTTTTTAAATTTCTTTTTTTATAAAAAATTATTTATTTCTTCAAGAAATGTTTTAGTTCCAGTTTGGGTAGCTATTGTAAATATGTTGGAAAAGATTCGAAAAATAAAAATTCTTTGTTTACAAAATCTCTCGGGGGTGAAAAAGAAGAGAGAAAATCTCTCTTTAAAAAAAATTAGAGATTTTTTTTTTAAATTAATTTAAAATTTGAAATTCACTTTCGAAGCGTTCCATTGTATTATTTTTATTTCTTTGTTCTTATTATTATTTTTTTTTTAACAATTAGTTTAATAAGCTTTCTCACAAGACTGATGGGCCTTAGAGCCGTTCTCCTCTATCTCGTCGAACTAATCTTACTTTAACTTTGTAATTTCTATTTATAGTATGGGTTGTATTTAAAATAAATGATCATTTCATTGATTTTTATATAGTTATTTATTTAACAAGTGTGGAAAGTAGTACTTTTCCTCACGCGAGGCAGGGAGTGCAAGTGCAAATTGCCGAGTGTGAGGAAAATACTTAACACTCGAGTTAAATATTATATTTTTTCTGCAACCATTAGATTTATTAACTAAAAAAATTAAAAATTTCATTTTTACAGTCTACAAAAAGTAATTTATTTATTATAAACATTTATTGTTATATTACAATTATTTACATTACTTACGTATTTACATTACTTATTACATTTTCTGCTGTTTCTTTTATTGATGGAGGAGTGTTTTCTAAACAGGAATCACTAGAATCCATTTTAAATTTCTATAAGGTAACACTATAACCTTTTTAACTGTTATAATTAAAAATATCTAATTATTTATTAAAATATTATTTTTATTTCTATATTCCTTTCAATTTTTATTTTATTGTTTAATATTCGTTTTTTAATTATTTAGTTACGTTAAATAAGCTTATTAAAGTTTTACAGAAAATATTTATGTTAATAACAAAACTTCTTATATCAAGGAAGCACAATAAAGTTTTTCCACTCACTAGTGAGGAAAGTGACACTAATAGGAATTTTTCCCCACTAGTGTGGGAAGTTGGGCATTACACAGCCGATTTTAATTGAGTAATGAGAACTTTCCTACATGGTTGCAGAAAAAAGTAATTTAATATAATTTCAAAAATTATAAACGAAACAAAAAATTATTAAACACTGACAGTTTTTATTGTTGTTTTGTAGTAGTCACGAGAAAATATTAATAAAAAGAATCCTTTTTAAATATTTAATAGTTTCAATAATCAAGTTCGTAAAAAAAAATCAAAATTTCCGGACCCTATCTTCTTGTTATTACCATTGTTATTGTTCAGTAACCACAAATCTGAGCTATCACAAGTCCTTAATGCTAACACGGTTTTTCCCAAAATGTTCTGCGTTTGAACGCTCAAGTATTCCAGCTAGCTGTTTGGTAGTATGTAACCACTTACTTCGCAAAAACTATGTTAATTGTTAGGGCTGTCAGTTGGTATGTATTGTTATTTTACTGGCAAGTAAAAGAATCCGAGATCCTAAGTTACCCGCAGGGTTCCAGAATTTGCCAAGAAATTCTCCGTGGGCATTCATTTTTGCATTAAATAAAGTTCATCATGGGTTATTTTATATACTATTTTATATTCCGAGATATTCGCTTAAAAATATCTGATAAAATAAATCTTTATCACTTTCCTAGCACGTAAGGAAAAGTAAAGTGGGTTGAAGGAAAGAGATAGAAAGTGGGATATTCTAGCGTTGTACGTTGCAGGGTTTTCCGATTACTCCGACCGCAAATCATGCTTTTTTTCTCTAATAATTTCTTAGAACCATCGAAATTGTTTTATATTCTATCGAACAAACAATCGAAAAAGCAAGACTAAACAAATTCAATTTGAATTATGTTTAAAGATTTAATTAAAATTAATGGATTTTTTTTTTATCGCCGATTTCAGCCGTCGTTAGTGCGCATGTTTTTTTAATTCTTGACCGGTTTCGCATTTTCATCCATCATTAGAGGCTTATTAATCAGTTTGGTGTAAAGAATTTGACTTCATTTTTCGTCTCACAATACAGTTGCTGACACTTGATTGTTTAACGCATGTTCGAAACATTTAAATAAGAAGTGGCAAATTCAATCAAAGTTAAACCAGAACAACGAACTACTACTTCCCATCGTCCAGCTGTGAGTGGCAAAATGTTTGCTTTTGATTCTATAAGTGTGTTAAATTTTACAGAAAATTGTATTCCATTGAGGCCCGATCCGTTTTCCCCTATCTTAATTTCTAGTTTTATTTTCGTTGTGTCGTAGAATTTTTTTAAGTTAATTGTTTAAAATTCGTATTAATTTTTTCCATTGTGCCGACATTTTTTTTTTGTTTTAATATAGTATTTAATGTTCTATCCTGGTAACTGTGCTTAGGAATTATCACTGTGATTTATTTTTACATTTTCATCATTGGATTTCCAAATTCCCTAGCTTCGAAGCCAAAATCAGGGTTGGATAACAGTTTTACTGCAGCGTCTGCTGGGCTCTGAATTTTTCCAATTGACCTGTTCAACTCCTTCTAATTATTATTTTAATATTTATTTATTCTTTTCAAAAGGAAGGCAACCGATTCCGGTTCCCGGTTTGGTGGATGAGGATCTCAGTTCATCATTCGCTTTGACGCTCATAATTTATCCTTCGTTTTCTTTTACTTATATTCAAAGTTGGTTCTTTTTTTCCACACAAATATTTGATATTTTTTTTTGGCAGTTTAGATATTAAGTTTTGATAATGTTTTATAACTTCGTTGTTCGCAGTTCTGAATACAATTAACTGCTTGCTTTTCTAGTTTACTCCGAAATAGTTTACACCTTAAAAGAGACTCCGCAAATTTGTAATGCTTATTTATTTATTTTGCGATGGTCGCGTTACTTTTTATTTTTTATTTTTATGTAATTTTGTTCGTGCCTTATTTATTTATTTCGGTTACTTTGGTAACCATTTTGTTTGCGTGAGGTTTGTACGTGGTACTTTTTGGGCTATTCTGCCGCTATTAATTTTTTAGATAGAAACAATCGAGGTCTGAGGATTTTGAGTTTACTTTAAATAAAAGATGCGACAATATTGCTTGTACCAAATTCTAGCATTAGTTGCTTTCTTAAATTTTGTCACATGAAAAGTCTTTTATTTTTTCGTTTTATTCTAAAAGACTTAATTTCCCTTTGATGCAAATTTTCTTAAGTACACTGTAATAAGTCTGCCGAGAGTCTACAAAAGATTTAGGTTAATACCTTCCTAAGATGTCCGCTTGTGGATGTGATACAGAAGAGGAGAGGAATTGTCTAACAACCCTCCCCATTCACCAGCTTCTCAATTATAATCTTATTATTTTATCTGAAATGTTCATTTATTTTAACAATCCTTCGAACTTTTATTATTATTTCTTCTTGCATTAAACTTTTTTACTCAAATATTTTGAAAAATAAAAAAAATACATATAGGTAAATAACAAAAAATCTAAAAAAAAAGAAAAAAGGTCTTTGTAGATTGGAAAATAAACAACTAACATGTAGAAATCGTCTAGTTTTAGTAATGGGAAAACATAACAAAGCCAGTCTTGTTGTTAACATTTAGATGAATGTAGATGTGTAATCATACATAAATATATTACATACATACATAAATATTATGTAATTTTTAACATTTATTTAAAGAAAAAAATGGGAGTGTTCCTAAAAAAATATTTATGGATCTCCATAATATAGCATAAATGTATATTTTTCAAAATACTATTTGAGCTTTTGAAATAAAGAATAAATTAAAAATGTGCACTACTGGTACTTTTAAAACAAAGAAACAATATAAGTAATGCTAAAAAAAAAAAAAATTTATAAATATCTATATTTGCGTAAAAAAGGCTGTAAATAATAAATATATACATATATACAATAATACTATCAAATTAACGAATATATTTTGATGTAGGCATTTTTGGAAGCGGGGAGAGTTGTCTAGTTTTTAAAAACGCTAGTCTTACGAGGAATTAAAAGGAAAACAATGTAAATAAAATTTGAAATAGAAATGAGAAGATGTAATGAACAAAAAAAGAATTACATTCAATTGAATAGATTTTATTCATTTCAATGGCTTTTTATTTTTTACCAATTTAAAAGAACTTGAAAAACAAAATTCTAGGCTAAACAATGGGAATTACATAAAATTAAAGACTGAATGGTGAGTGTATTGCAATTTTAAATAATAAAATTATTACAAAAAAATAAAATAAATAAATAAAAATGATGTTGAAAGGTGTTATGTACTTTAATGAACTAACGCGCTGTGCTCAATTGTATAATTTTCGCTTCCCATCTATATTTTTATTTTAATTTTCATTTTTATTACATGAATGTTTAAAATAAATTGTATAAATGAAAAAAGAGATACAGAATTGTTTTATAAGTGTGTAAAATATGAAAGAGTGGATTATAAGAGATTAAAGAAATATAAATATATTTAAACGTATATAAGAAATAATAAAAGAATTGTTATCGATTGGTGCTCCTCTTAAATAAAAAAAATGTGTACATTTTTTGGTAAATTATTTACATTTTTTTTGTGTTTTTTTAAATTCATTTCCTTTGTATATGTCTTAATTATATTTATTTTATATTATCTTCGTCCTGTAAATAATTATTTCTTTGTATTTGTAAATATGATATAATTTGAAATGCAGAGCGCTGCAAATCGAAATAAAAGCAAATATTTTGTATTGAAGATTTGTCTTATTTTTCGTTCTTTTATTTCCTTATTTATTATGAAACGTAAGAAGTTCAGATCCAGGAAATTCTGCTTAATTTCAAAAAATTGGGTAAATCAACAAATAGTAGACCTCGCTGGGTCCTGTTCAAACTAATTTAAAAACAAACGAGGTAAGTATTTTTGGAATATACATTTCAGATTGAATTCTACATGGCTCTGTATCCAAAAGTAGGCATAAAGCTTGGTTTAGTGACAGTGTGAACTGGTGTAGAGAACAATGTGTAGGTCTTGAAGTACTGTAATGAATACTTTAAATAAAATCATATAGAAAATTCATCCAACTAAAATAGAAAGCTTGGCATAATGACATGTCCACAACATGAAATACAAATTTCTGCATGATGAAATGTCCATAATATGAAACATGGCATGATGTAATGTCCACAATATGAAACACAAACTCTGGCATGATTGACATGTCCACAATATGAAATACAAAGTTTGGCATGATAATGTCCACAATATGAAACATGGCGTGATGTCATGTTCACAATATGAAACACAAAGTTTGGCATGATAATGTCCACAACATGAAACACAATGCTTAGCTCTCTTGGACAGGAATGCCGCCCTACTGACGCTACCTCTCAGTTATAAATAGTTGATAATGGAATCTAGTGTATGGGTGCAGGAAGTTGACAAAGAATATTTTGAGTCAACCATCGTTAAAGAAAAATTTTGAAGAATATTATATGATCTATTAACTACTGTATAATTATGATTATTACATGTCAATGATTCTAACTAACCTTTGTTCGTAATTAGTTCAATTACAGATCTGAGTAGATCTGTTAAAGAATTGCTTCATGACAAAAACCATTCTCTATAAAGAAATAACAATTTTAATTATGTAAAAGGAATTATTATTAATTATTTTTGTGATTTCTAGTGCCCTTAACGTCCAACTACCGATCAGGAGTCGTGGAAAGCGGTGGTAGCTAGCACACTTTGGCTTACTGAACCAATGACCAAAAGACTCCTCGACAAACGCTCCAAATTGTCTTTTACCAACAAAAAGAAACTACAGCCCTACTAGCCCCCAATCTGGATATACAGACTTGAACTGTACGGTTCTGCAAAGCGTTCCAATCTCAACCGCATCCAATCCCTTCAATCGAAAATCCTACGCACCATCATTAACTCTCCTTTCTACGTAAGCAGTCACATTATCCACACTGATCCGTTACACCAAATTTCATTCCAAACTTTCCCAACACTTCAATCCGCTCATAAACTACCTATCCCAAACTACTCTTCCCTCAAATCCTCGCCGAAGACTGAAGCGTCGATGGCCTCGCGATCTCCTGATCGCATGATAAAAAAGGGCATCCTTCGAATTCACTTCGAATTAACTTATATCGTTAGATAGCCATCTAAAATCTTTAAATCTTTTTAAAATTTAAATCTTCCAAGCTATTTTTCTTTATAATCTGATTTACTTGTTGCCAATAGGCAGTTGTAAATTAAAATAGAGTTGAAAAAAAAAATCGTACCATTAAATAAAAATAAATGTCCAAGACTGTGGTTTGAACCAGTGTCATAAATTAGCTTTACGGCCTTCACCTCTAACCCGCTCGGCCATCATGGAGCCTTTTGGGCAGTAGTATGTATCGTTTAATTGAAGGCACAGTAAGCCTTTTGTGGCTGCGGTGCCGTGGGGCGAAGGTCCCGTCCTGCTTGCTAATCGTTTAATTAGTAGTTAGTTACAATGGGCATCATTTTTACAATTGAAGGATTTTTTTCGCTTCCCTTGAAATATTGTGATTTATACCAGGAAACTTTATTTACTGCTTACTTCAATTGTTGCGACAAAAACTGGGCATTACTTTGTCAAGTATTAATTTAAATAATTCTGAGGGAATATGAGGAAAGGCCATTCAGTGTGTATTTTAGGCAAGTGAGGACTAAGACAATTTTGCCTTACATATGATAGCAGTCAGCCCATGGTTTTGGGTTTCTGATCGTGTTTTCTGTTCGTAACAGACTAGTCTTTTTCTCTTTGTTTCTTTTTGTTTTGTTAGGATTTAAAAAATGAGAATTGAATTAAACAGAGTGCTAAGAAGGAAAGTACGATTATTCCAAAATTAACGTAACAGAGATTAAATTTCCTTTCATAGACCAAAGGTAGAAATTTTTGCCTAATTTTTGTATTGTAGTTTTTTTAAAAACATTTTAATAAACTTGTTGAGACATGTTTAAACAGGCATTGTGAGATAGGACTGCGACAATGTTTCGCTCGATACTGTTTGAAACATTCATCAGGGCCATATAGTGTACTTCGTGTCACATACTTCATGCCTTAAATATCATCAACTGCAACTCTCAACGTCTATATTTATTTCCTTCGGTCATTGTATCTTGTCACAATTCCAGCTAGTGGTAAATTTACCATTTAGATTTGAAAAAGTGGCTGTGATAAGCAGTGAGAGGGAAGTTAGTGCAATGAAAATTAAAATCCAAGTAAGTAAATTAGAATCTGCTCGTCTAAAACGTTAATTAAGCGATAAAAGTTTTTATTACTTTTATATTAAATAAAATTTTAAACGGGAAAAAGGTCTGCACCCTTTTAGCGGTATTCCCGGCTCCATTTGCAGAGTTCTACAATTATACCATAAATATATCTCACATATAATTTTCATAGTCAGTTTTAATTAATTTTAAATTTTAAGATCATTCACCTTTTTCAGTGCACGACGAGCCTCGCACAGTGTACAGAGTTCTCTTGTTATGGACATTCACTGTACAACACTACACAGTGAGCCCAATGTAGCTCTAGGAAAAGAAAATGTAAGGTCTGGCAGGGAGTTCTAACCTAGAACCAGTGCAATAACCTCGCAGCTAATGTCTCTACTTTTTTACGTACAATTTTTACGAAATCTGCCAATATAATAACACAGTTTTAGTGTCTAGTTAGTGGAAGAAAAAAACTCTAATAATTCTTACTTCATCATATTTTTGTTATTACTGGATGTAAGTCTGAAATGTAAGAAATGTAACAAAGATATAATTGGGCACCTGTCCCGAGTAGCAATGTGCTTTGCTCTAATTAATTCAAAGTTTTGTAATTTCTTTAGATAAGTATAAATAGTGGTACATTTTCCAATTTATCTTTGAAACCGAGATCATATCTTCAATCAAATTTCAAAATTACTATATTTTCGCCTAAGAAAATAATAGGAATTTGCTGAAAATATGTTTTGAAGAGGCATTTCCAATCCGTATTTATCGCGTCCCGTTTGTTGTCTATCTTGTTCTCAACAGAATAATCACTTGCAAAAATAATAATAGCGTTTGTTCTAATACAAAACCCGTCCTTTTTAGTTTTAATTTATTAGAAAAAATTCCGTGGTGAACATAAGTGTACCTCCACATCTGTCGAATAAAAAAAAGAGTCGAGTTAAATGAATACTATTCAGACAATACTAGCATGATCTATACAATATTATTGTTTGCTTATTGAAACGACGCCTCAGTAGCTTAGAGGCGTGGATCGCCCGACGAGATTGATTTGGTTCTGATCTTCGTCTTGGATTACGTTTAAAATTAATATGAGTGATACTTGTTGCGTGTATTTGATACTTAATACTTAACTTTCTGAACGGCAGCCAGACCTTACGATAAAGCTGAATGCTGATGTACTTAAAGTATTCTCATTGAAGTAACCAACAACTCAAGTACACTGTAGGATTATTTTGAATAAATTAGAAACAAGGTAAGTACCTGGCTGTTAATATTTGGCCATATTATCTTCGATATAAAACAAATTATAACTTTGGAGTTACTCCCATAACTATTTTCGTGTGTCTATATTTTCTAACATATAATTTCCCGTCTTGAGAGAAGTATATTTTTTTTAAGGTCATGTGTGTTTAGTTTTAAAGAACGTATGAATAACGGGTGACCGTATTTTCTATTTTGCTTTATACATCCTTGAAAACGGAATAAAGTGAATTATGATCTCCTTATGTATTTGACAAGAAGTAGTACTTTTTCTATATTTTACGTGAATATTTTTTTGAAAACATCTTTAATCTTTCAAAAATATTTTAGTAAAAAAAAAAAATCACGAGCTTCTTGTGTGAAATTTTATGTCAATCAAAGTTTACAAAAGTTGGTAGTGATTTTTTATAATACTCTCTAGTATCAGTGGTGTAATTGGTAAATCAACATTGCTTTCGGTATTTAGGGCCATTGCAGCTAATCGAATCCTGTTGCATTCAATATTATATTTTCATAAATCGATTGTTTAAAAATTTAACTATAATATTAAACTACGTAATTAATGTTGCATCAATGCCTGTAGAATAGTAATAACTCATCATCGCTAGGGATAAAACCGCAATTAAGCAAATATATAAATATATGTATATTTTAAATTATTTACTTTGACTAAATACGAGGGTCGTTTGAAAAGTCCGTGCAAAAATAAAAACCTTAATTTTTGGGGTAAACCTTTTTTATTTTTCAACATAGTCTCCTTTTAGGCTTATACACTTCGTCCAACGCTGCTCTAGTTTGTTGATCCCTTCCGAATAATAGGATTTGTCCAAGTCTGAAAAATAGCCATTCGTTTCTGCAATCACCTCCTCGTTTGAATAAAATCTTTTTCCCGCCAGCCATTTCTTCATATTGGGGTCTAGAGAATAGGGGGGATGTGAAACGAGTTGGAACCCTATTTCCATTAATTTTGCGACCACAACTGCTGAGGTGTGAGCTGGTGCGTTGTCGTGATGGAAAAGGACTTTTTTGTGGGCCAATCGTGAGCGTTTTTCTTGCAGCTCGGTTTTCAAACGGTCCAATAACGATGAATAATATGCACCTGTAATAGTTTTACCCTTTTCCAGATAGTCGATGAGGATTATTCCTTGCGAATCCCAAAAGACAGTCGCCATAACTTTCCGGCCGAAGGAACGGTCTTCGCCTTTTTTGGCGCAGATTCCCCCTTGGTAACCCATTGTTTAGATTGTTCTTTGGTCTCAGGAGTGTAGTGATGTATCCATGTTTCATCCACAGTGACGAAACGACGGTTAAAGTCCTGCGGATTCTTCTGGAACAGCTGCAAACCGTCCTTGCAACACTTCACACGATTTCGTTTTTGGTCAAGCGTGAGCAATCGCGGCACCCATCTTGCGGATAGCTTTGTCATGTCCAAATGTTGTTGCAAAATATTATGTACCCGTTCATTCGAGATGCCCTCAGCACTAGCAATCTCACTCTTCTGTCATCCATCACCATATCATGGATTTTATCAATGATTTCTGGAGTAGTAACCTCAACAGGGCGTCCAGAACGTTCAGCGTCACTTGTGCCCATATGGCCACTCCGAAAATTTTGAAACCACTTATAAACTGTTCTAATCGAAGGTGCAGAGTCACCATAATGTTTATCAAGCTTCTTGAGGCGTTTTGCCTTTCATAAAGTAGTGTTTAATCAACACACGAAATTCTTTTTCGTCCATTTTTTGAAAATCACTCGACTTCCTCGATTCAAACGAATGCCAAACACAAAGAAATAGACCGATCTGGCTGAAACTTGGTGTGTGTTCTTCCAAGAGATGCTACTAACTAAACATAACCTCGATACGCGCCAGTGGTGCTATCTCTCTGAATTTGCACGGACTTTTCAAACTCAATAATGTGAGGAGGGACTATCCTAAGATAGGTCAGTGCAATGTTCTTTTCTAATTCTTTTTTCTTTTCTTAATATGTTAAAACATAATTGGTATTTGGCACTGGCGAGATTTATTTCTACTAAGTAAACATCGTATAATAAATCTTCCTTAACAAAGCGAAAGCGGTTCTTCTAAATTTCAATTTTATATGTTGAACTCTTGCATACATACGAGTACATCCCTAGTAAGCTAGCCGTGTACTTCTCTTTTATCACAATGTTCGGAATTATGATTTAAATTGGATATTACGTATGACCTAAGGAGTTTATTTGTGAAAACAAATTGTAATTTCATGTCACTTATGAAACCATTTAGTTTTTACTACAATAGATTTTAGGTTTGCAAACCTGGAGTGGAACTTGGCACCACTGGAATAGGAGTTCACAACACTAGGAGTTGAGCTAATCCTTCGCTAAGAGTTTAAAATGCAAATTGAATTTGATTATTTCATAGTAAATATCTAGATAGATGTGATACAATGTCGTGATGCAAATACGTTGTAGAACGTGAGACGGACAAAAGTACGAATATTTCAAACTAACAAAATTATAAGAATAGAATGTAGTTAATTTACATAATCAACACGCTGAGAACAAGGTGAGTTTTTCTTTTTAGCGCTCACTTCTTTGAAATAAAGGAGAAATTGAGGGGGAGAATGTTTTTCTCAAAATGTATTTAAATTTATCTTAATTCTGCCGTTGAGAAGAATTGGTAAAAGCAATCTTGAGTAAAATAATCACGAACTTAGATAAAATAATTAATCATTCGAGTTTAAGGCACTTTAAGGATAATTTATTTGGTTAATAATTTTTATTTGCATAATAATGAAAACTAATTGGTTGATAACCAATAGAAACTGCTAGAAACAACGGAATTCTCTGAAATGAATAATATTTGGGACCAAAATGTCCACTTGCTATTCAAACAAAAATCGTCAATTACAACAAAACACACTCAATTTAATGGAATTTAATGAGATAAAAAAAAAAGCTCTTAAATTTGGTTTGTACACAATGTATTTGGAAAAAGCTTATCAAAATAATTGTAAAATGTTTTTCCATTGCACGGACCTAACAATCAGAGTGACTTCAGCTAATTAGTCATTGCTGGCCCAATCAACTGATAATTGCTAGAGATTGTACGAATCGTATAATGGATTTTTCATTCATTAGAACTCTACAATTCGCTAACTAGATTGATTTTTAAAACGAGAACAGCTTCATTCTAAGCAACTATTTATTTAATCAAAAGGTTCTTTGGTTAAATTACTTCCTTTTAAAGAAACTTTAAAAAAGAGATACCAGTTGTTTGTTTAAGATCTTTAAGATCTTCAGGATGTAAGAGAAAGGATGGAAGGTTGTTGTGACGATTATTTAAGGAGTTATACTGATGGATCAAGTATGGATGGTCTAGAGCAGTACAGGAGACTTCTTGTTCCAGGATCAGTCTACTTAAACTTTAGGCTAAAGATCTGATTGTACTAATTTACAAAAAAACATAGAATTGTCGTTTCCTTGAATGTTTTGAAAACCTGACAGCTCATATTAGTGAAGATTTTGAAAATATAATATCTAGTTTTCTTTTTGTCTTCGTTAACTACAGGTAGGGTCTTTAAATCTGCAGGAGGTAAGATTTTATTCCATACTTTTGTTGAGTTTTTTTTCAAAATAGACAAGGGAATGTAAACATTTTTAGAATGATGTAGTAAGAAGTTAACTGTTCGAAAGAATTACTATAGTGGGTTAGCTGATGCATTTTAGAACGAAACAGATAATGATATTTGTTTTTCCTACCTAAAGACATGGTTCTCTAGATGAAGAAGAAAAGTAGCTTCTATAAAATTTCTTCCTAGTGGAGTTAAGGGACAGAAGGGTCAGAGGAGATCTAAGTAACTTGGCTCCTTGCGGACTAGAGTAAAGCAGATCCATCGATTATCAGTGAAATATCGTCCCAAAAAAGATATGCAATAGAAGTTACAAAGTGCAGTATTTGGATGCACTAAACCTTTAAAGTTAGCCACTCAGACTACATTTAGAGGCAGTAAGTAAGGGGAGACGTCATTTCGGCTCTGATTTCTGTAGTCTGTCTAGTAACACGATAGATTCCTGAAGAAATAACACTCCTAAGTTTTGGTTATGATATTTATTCGAAGCTTCAGATTTATTTGTCAATCTGAAAAAGGACGGAGAAGGTTTTTGTGTTCCAAAATTGCAGAAATATGTAGTTAAATTTAAGATTGAAAGTAAACATTGATTTCTTTTTGTAAGATCCCACAGAGGCCTATTCTAACAATGCTTCTAAAATATATTCTACACTCGACCCTTTAACCCTAACAGTTGAGTTGTGGAAGGCTTCTATATTCTGAACGACCCCCATGGGTTACGAGGGGGGTTTTGTTCCCCAGCAGTGGTCCACTATTTCTAAACCCCTACCACTTATAGCTGGTAGACGCCATATTGAAGAGCATTATGGATAATCTCTTCCTATACTTATTGCTGCTCTGCTTTGAATCTCTCTCTTTTATAAAGTGCCCCTCTATTTGATGTATCTATCAAATTCTTTCAGTTTTATACCATCCTCTTTTTCTCTACATCATCTATCTTCCCTATAATTACGATTTGTATGTTGGTTTTAGGTCGGCCATCTTGGCCGGTGGTCCTCTATACTCAGTACAAAGACGACTAGCCTTTCTTGCTGGTGGCTGCTAGTTCCCCTTCTAACAACATACCTACTCCACCACACTTTATCCACTATCTACAGATCACGTGATGAGCTCTGAGCCTAATTGCTGTAATTACCTTGAGAGACTTCACCTGATTACGATGGAGAATAAGAAAGAGAGGATGTGAGTGAGAGGGGAACATATGCAGAGTGCGAGCGAGATAGAGATGGCGAATGAGAGAATATCTGATGAACGCAGATACAGCCTGGCTACTACCACGGCCATTGTTAATTTTCCTTACTTACTATTCATGTTTTCTTATAGTTTAGACACTGTCCGTGCTGGTTAGACGGGAGGGGGTGCTCCCCGGCGGCATCCTGACTACCTGAATATATTACTTAAAAAACTGAACCCGCTCCACTACCACGATATGTATGTTTTTCAAATTACATACCATTTATATAATTATATTTGTTTATTAAAGAGGGCAGATGTTGCTCTGGGTCCTGGCAGAGCCCGGCCACCGTCTCTTCATCTCATTCAGCGGCTAATCAGCCTGAACTTGTTGGCCACTTATTCTTAATAAATTCACCAGCATTATAAATCATTAATTAATAATTTATAATTAGATATTTTATAATATCTCATTAATTATAAATACTGCTTCCTTAATATTTTATTTAAAATATAGAAAAGAGAAAGGGAAGCTTTTTTAAACAAATAATGTAACGTACTTTTTGACACAAAACTATCTGGAATGGTATCTGTAGGCATTTTTAAATTCAATCAATTAATTTAATCCGGAATTCTATCAGAATTAGAAACTGCGACAGTTCTTACCACTGCCAGTTTGATTAGGTTCCAATAATTCACTTTATTGGTACACTGAGGCCATTGTTAGAATAGGTTATCACATGCCTACTATATTTTTCTTAATTATCTCAAAATAATAAAACGTTGCCCAATTATGATTCTCAGATTTTTCAAACAAGAAATAGAAGCCTAGAAGAAATAGAAGAGGGGTAATTACTCTACATTCCAGGGATTTCAAATAAATAGTTTTGCTCTAGGAACTCGTACCAAACAAATTTTATAAAGCATATAACATAACGAAAAGCTTGACTTGTAGAGACAAACCTGATTGCACTTTGTTAAATCTCGTTTTGTTAAGAAAAAATTTTAAAAAAATAAAGAAAGAAATAAAAAATAAGTCTGTAGAATTATAAATAGGTCAGAGTACCAACGTAACATGAAAAATTGGGTTTATTTTTTATTTTTGTTCCGAATTATAAATATATGGAAATCAGATAGGTAAGTATTATCCGCAAACATTTGACACACTAGAAATGATTTTTGCGTTCATGCATTTTCTAATGTAGTAAGCATTTGTACACTAAAAAATTGCTGTGAAAGTGCACTAATGGAAAATGCTTGTAATATCTGATTGTCGGAACATTTGGTTAAATCTCTGCTACCTTTTTTTTACACAACGTCCTTTACACAACGTCCCCGCACGCAATATTTGTTTTGAATATCAGCGAGCACGTACTTATAGTGAATTAAAAAAACTACTCTGCGATCCTCTCTACGAAAAAATTAGTTCTTTGTTCCTCTGAACTATGTTTTGTGGATTATTTTTATATACACATATTACTCAAGTGTAATATTTCAAAAATCAGACTGATAGCTCAGATTAGGGTAGCCAGTACTAAGTATCTTAGGATTTTTAATAAAGGAATAAACCATGAAAGGGTTTGTTTTAGTTGTGCTGAAAGAAAAAGAGACAATATTATTCACTTCATGCTGGAATGTTCTTTCTATAATTCACTATAGTTACGAGGGTCGTTTGAAAAGTCCGTGCAAAAATAAAAACTACTTAATTTTTTGGGGTAAACCTTTTTTATTTTTCAACATAGTCTCCTTTTAGGCTTATACACTTCGTCCAACGCTGCTCTAGTTTGTTGATCCCTTCCGAATAATAGCATTTGTCCAAGTCTGAAAAATAGCCATTCGTTTCTGCAATCACCTCCTCGTTTGAATAAAATCTTATTCCCGCCAGCCATTTCTTCATATTGGGGAACAAATAGTAGTCCGAGAAAGCCAAGTCTGGAGAATAGGGGGGATGTGAAACGAGTTGGAACCCTATTTCCATTAATTTTGCGACCACAACTGCTGAGGTGTGAGCTGGTGCGTTGTCGTGATGGAAAAGGACTTTTTTGTGGGCCAATCGTGAGCGTTTTTCTTGCAGCTCGGTTTTCAAACGGTCCAATAACGATGAATAATATGCACCTGTAATAGTTTTACCCTTTTCCAGATAGTCGATTAGGATTATTCCTTGCGAATCCCAAAAGACAGTCGCCATAATCTTTCCGGCCGAAGGAACGGTCTTCGCCTTTTTTGGCGCAGATTCCCCCTTGGTAACCAATTGTTTAGATTGTTCTTTGGTCTCAGGAGTGTAGTGATGTATCCATGTTTCATCCACACGCTGCTTAAAGTCCTGCGGATTCTTCTGGTACAGCTGCAAACCGTCCTTGCAACACTTCACACGATTTCGTTTTTGGTCAAGCGTGAGCAATCGCGGCACCCATCTTGCGGATAGCTTTGTCATGTACAAATGTTGATGCAAAATATTATGTACCCGTTCATTCGAGATGCCCTCAGCACTAGCAATCTCACGCACCTTCACTCTTCTGTCATCCATCACCATATCATGGATTTTATCAATGATTTCTGGAGTAGTAACCTCAACAGGGCGTCCAGAACGTTCAGCGTCACTTGTGCCCATATGGCCACTCCGAAAATTTTGAAACCACTTATAAACTGTTCTAATCGAAGGTGCAGAGTCACCATAATGTTTATCAAGCTTCTTGAGGCGTTTTGCCTTTCATAAAGTAGTGTTTAATCAACACACGAAATTCTTTTTCGTCCATTTTTTGAAAATCACTCGACTTCCTCGATTCAAACGAATGCCAAACACAAAGAAATAGACCGATCTGGCTGAAACTTGGTGTGTGTTCTTCCAAGAGATGCTACTAACTAAACATAACCACGATACGCGCCAGTAGTGCTATCTCTCTGACTTTGCACGGACTTTTCAAACGACCCTCGTAAATACATAGTTACATAAGCTCCAATAACACTGAGGTTTACACTAATTTACTTAATATTTACAGCAAAGAAAAATTTAACAGTTTGTTCTATTTCATTTCTGGCGCTCTAGATGAGAGGTACAGATTTGTAATGATTATATTTAACAGCTATAATGAAATTCCGCCGCCCAATTATAATTAAACTCCTATCAGTTTCAAATTTAAGTTATTTTTTTGTAAATATATCAGTTTTCATTATTTTTCTTTGTTTTTAAGAAATAATTGTAACGAGGGGTGATTTTGATTTTGTATATCATTCTTTTATTTTATTTTGTATTTATCTTTCACAAGGGGAAGTAATGGGTATGGCTATTTCTTCTCATAATTGTTATTAATAACAGAGGCCAAACTTTGCTATAGAAATGTATCATTTCTTATAAGCAATAAAACAAAATAAAAATAAATATACACATATTCTTGTCATTTTTTCTTCAAAGATTTTCTAAATAAATAAATATTTCTCCATTTAGCTTCGCTAACTGAGACTTCATTTTGGAGAATATTTGCATTCAGCAAGTCGCACAGTTTTCTATCGATCGTATTCTTATTTTGTATCGATTTCTTAAATGTGAAGATTTCTAAGATGTATTTTGGTGATAAATGTAATAAAATATGGCTGCCAGCCAGCACTGATATTTCTCCTGTCATAACTAAATACTCCATACTTTGGTAGTTCATAATGTTAATAAATGAAATTTAGAGTGGCTTTATAAGTGATTTAAAGTTTATTTTAGAAAATTCTGAGATTTCTTTTTTTTTAAATCGCATACTAAATATAACAAGCTGGATTTAATAAGAATATTCTCCATCTTGTTCAGTAATTAAAAATATTTCCAAAAGTCATTTTAGTTGGTGCCTTTTATTTAGTGAATATTGATAAGATTTTATCTAACTAAAATAAACAATAATTTTAATTTTTTCCTAAAGTTGTTTTCAAGATACCAACATTATTGTGCAGTAAATTTCAGAGCTTCTCTCCCCAATAGCAGTATAAATATTTTGTAAGGGGCCATTAAAATTACCATCAAAAGAAACAACTAGGGGGCTTGGCTTTACAACCTTCGGCGGGCTGTTAGGGCTTTTGCTTCGATTTACTTTACAATCCTGACCGGCAGCCTCTACCCCCCACCACAAATAGTAATTTTTACGAATGTATATGACGAAGAAAGCGTTTTATTATTTTTACCCCCACTCTTCTGCCACTAACTCAGAATTTATTTTTGTTTTTTTTAGGCCTCCTCCTCCTTTTTGGCTCACACTCTCAGTTGCTCTCCACCAGTCCTGGCTTCCTCCTTCTCATCTTTAATGAAGTTGGGAGTCGGGAGGATGTTAAACTTTTTGTGGTTAGTTAACAGCTCTGTATAGGTACCAGAGAGTGTGTGTGTGTGTGCCCTGCACTTCAGGCCCCCAGTTAATGGTCCACTGGGGAATACGATCGCATGACAGCCTATAATAAAATCTGACAACATTTTACCAAGGAAATGAGTACAGAACTAATTACAGTTTTTAATTTGTTGAAAGGGAACGGAAGACCTGTTGAAATATTGGGTTTTTATACTTGTTAGCCTGCGCAATGGTATAAATTAGAGTTTATTGTCATTGATAATTAAATACGAGTACATTCAGGATAATTTGCTTTTTAATAGAGGCTTTTTTTATTTGTTAGTTGGAAATTGAAGCTGACCTTTACATGTTTTAATTTTGCTTCTGAACAAAGTTAATTTTGATGATCTTTTTAACAAACACATTTTTCTTAGCCTTTTTTTTTAGTTTATAATGAAAGCCATTAACTTTCTCTCGATTCTTGCAGCAAAAACATTTCTTTAAAGGTGCTAAAAAGGAAATTATGCTATACTCTTAGAGCTATAAAACAGGAGAGCGTTTTATTTCGCGACAGTATTCCAAATTCTTAACGAATTTCGCTTAAGGTAGTTTTCAAATTTACTTATTCTATTTATTACCCAAGTGGGGAAGATTGGCCCAATCAAACAATCTACAGTAAAGCGAGGTTGATTTCATTACCAACAAGATCGGTTTATTTTTCAAGTTTTATAGGTTCTTTAAAAAATGTTGTTTTTTGCATTGACTCTTTTATTTTCTCACTATTTTCTTTGAAAAAGATTTCATGTATGTTTTTCTTTACTCTAATGTTCTTCAGACGATCTTATGACCCTTATCAGTTCCTCATCTGTTGATATATGAATATGCAGTTTTCGTCCTGAGTTCTCCCTGAAGTCTATAGCAGACCGAACAAGTATAAGAAAAACCTGAAGGAAAACCAGCCTAAGTTCCTCCACCTCAAGCTTACCGATCAAAAGATCTAAACCGTAGCTCCTTACACGCTTCGGTTCTCTAATTAGACTGCTTCGTCTCGCTAACTCTACAACAAAAGGATCGTGCATCAACCAAATTATTGCGACCTGCTTAAGCCACAATGTCCCGCACTAAACCCTCTAGATTCCTAAGAGAAGACTGTAAAGAATCACACAGCATCTCACTATTGACTCTGGACCATCCTTGAATCCCTTTCTAGACATTCGGCAGCTCGTAAACGTAGTCCGGCATTAATTTGTTAAATAACACACCAATAGCTGGTTCGGGACTGTTTTGCGGAGAGTTAAGCCAGACATTTGGCCAGTTTGTTCACCTTAATCTCTATTTGGTCCGGCATCCAGACTAGAAGAACATCTTTAATTACAGCTAGCTCTTCCAGTCTTCTTGATCATTACAACAACAATCTGAAGCTGAAAAACGACTCACTTATGGTACTTATTGATGGCGGTTTCAACACAGCTGGTCTTCCAAACAGATACCAAACTCTTCTACCAGGTATTTGCGAATCCCTCATCACAAATTAGCCTTTTCCTTTCCTTGTACGACAGTTTAGTAAAAACTTTCCTGTCTAACAGATTGCATTGTCTGGTAATATTATAAAGGTACTTGACATAAACAATGCATTTGGGAAGATTTTTGGAATGTTTATCTTGGTTCAACAACTACTTTTACTATCGAAGCAGTTTCCTTGAGCTGAGTGGTCTACTAGCTCCTCTAGTATCTTAAATAGATTCTCTCATTTATTGTTATTCACATGAGTGCTGCTACAGCTTTCTGCAGAACACTAAAATGATGTTTAAGAATTAAGATCGTAGTTAACAATACAAGAATCCTAATACCATATCAAGAATCTCTGGAGAAAAATTTAGATCTAGAAAATGAACATGCAGGCAACTGAAGGTTCTGTAACCCCACACGGCGAGAGGAATAATTCAATAATGATTTGTGCTGTGCTTAGACAATTCTGACTAAAAGTGGCACTGTTCAAGTAAATCCGGAAATGGGGTTAGTAATGACTCAATTGAAAATGTAAATTTAAAATTGTAATGTAATTGTATTTGCCTGTTTTGGAGAGATTAACTAGAAGACTTAAAACCGATAGACATATTTAGTCCAATTTGATGGTACGTAAGATCAATCTGGTTCAAGTGGTATTCTTCCTTCAAGAATGAAGCTGCGTTGAATTCTAATAGTTTAAGCTATGATAGAGCCGTCAAGCTAATCTTTAATCGAGGCTAGAAAAATATTGTTTAATATTTGGATGTTGCATGATTTAAAAACTGCTAGATTTATTAATCAATAAGACTTTAATATAAAATATATTAAAAGCAAAATAATGATATAAAGATAAAACTGCCAACTAACAATAATCGGTTATTTAGTTATAATAATTAAATAAACTAAAATAATGTTGATTTGATATTAATAATAGGAGTTAGTTTAATATTAAAACATTAATGTTTTTTCTTTTTCTGCTTTTCAATTATTGAAATGGAGTATACATGAAATATTTATTATAATAATTGCAAATTATACACAGCTATTGGCTGAGATGAATTTATACAAATGGGTTAATAAATCGGTTGCATTGTATGAGAAGCCGATCAAGATATTGGCCGCCGGCGACCTCCCGCGCTAATTTACTCTCCCGCCCTCTCATTGATCCCCCTCCACACCCTCAATCGTTCCTTCTCGCTCTTGTCTAATTGACTCAGCAATTTGCCTTAATAGTTCAGCTTAGCTGGTATCCATGACTATTGTCTTCTAGAATACAGTATTCATGCCTTAGTGCCCCAGGCCATCTAGCTTTGTCTACAAAATAACAATCAGTTTTCCTGTTATCACTAATCATGATTATTGTTTAATGCACTCCCTTATGTACGCTGATTTGATAATTAGATGAAATTATTGTAGTTTAAATAAATTTGAATTATTAAACAAGAATTTTTACTGTACTTAACACTGGCATTGCCTATGCTCGAACTTAGTCAGTTATTGCCAATGTGGAGTCATATTGACTCCATAATTTATTTTTATCTTTTTTTATATTGATTTCAATTTTAATAATAAAATTTGCATTAAAGGTTGAGAAAGAATAGGAATTAAGAACGAATAAACAAATTTTGCCCACAAATCGGCTTTAACATTTCACGCAGAAGGTATTAACTTCAACTTAGGATCGCAGTATTTTCTAGAATCCTGATTGACTGCCTTCTGATCAGAGACATTTTCATTTTTTTAATTACATTCACTATTTTCTCAATTACTGTGCGCTGTTTACAGAGGTCGGAAATGAACCAATTTGCTGCAAGTTTTTGCTGCAATTCGGAGAGAAATTCAATTCTAGAAAGAGGCCTTTTTTGGGGGGGCCTTGATACTTTCTTTGAAAATTATGTAATTTTATCAAATAAGCATTTAGGCAAAAATCTGGAGTCAAGTTAATAACAGAAAATCTACTTATATTGCCAATCAGCAGTCTAAAGGACTCCGGTATATTTACGTGTAATGCCAATCTGGAGTCAAAATGACTCTTATGATTCAAGTAAAAGAAACTAAGAATTCCATGGTCTTCAGCTCGTGACTATCAAATGGTGAGAGAGTGGGGATAGCATATCTAAGAGCATTTCGGGATAGCTATGAGGTGTGGGGAAACAGACTCATTCCTATTTTTTGCTTACAGATTGGCAAAGCAGTTTTAAAGGTAAATTACTGACAATAAAATAAAATGGATCTGCTTTAGTGAAAATGTTAGTTTTTCTCACGTTTGGTTCGGTAACTATTTTCAAGGCATTTCTACCTACCAATTCTTATGTGCAGGCACTTGCAGAAGAATAAACATTAATACAAGTTGCAGATCCAACGCCAAATTGCAATTTTGAAAATATTGTTTTGCCTTAAAAAATAAATAATTAAAAATTCCTATTTTTTCGGCGGGCATTAGTTCAACTAAGAAATTAGGCGACAGAAGGGACTTTTCCCTTCATTTTGTTTTTGTTTTTTTTAAATTTATAAATGTTTCCTTATTAAACATCGAATATAATCCAAGGTCCAGACCTTAAATAAAATCATAATTAATAGTTAAGACAATAAAAAAGTCGAAGTATTTGCAGGTATAGTCGATGTAGTTACAAAATTTAGGAATAATCAAATAGCGGGAATTTAAGAATGCTCGTTATGTGATCAAATTTTCTTCTAATTTACAGCATTTTCTGTAAGGGTTCTGATTAAACTATTGTTAAATTCAAATATACATTTTGCCCTTTTTTAAAATAAAAGTTCGATTTTTAAAAATTTTAATTATAGGTCTTTTAGAAAAATTAAAAATATGTTAATTAAAGATGTACGTTGTTCTTATCGAGTCAAGAAAAATACATACACACACCAACAAAAGATTTTTGCTCATTTGAAAGATATTAATTTGCATGAAAATGGTTCTCAGTTGAATACGGAACGTTGTATAATTAAGAAAGAAATAGCTGACATAAAAAGGCTTTTTTTATATTCGGCAAGAGTAATGCTACTGTAAACAAAGCCTAGCCCACATAGCCAGAGGGGTTCTGCAACAAAGCACAGGGTTACACTAACAATGTAGGAATTGTAACCACCATACCACTAACCGAATCAAATGTATTATTCTCTGATGGAAAAAAATATTACTGTTTGTTTAATTTACAGGTGAACGTAGCTTACAAAAGGAATATTATGTATTATTTAGGACATTTAATTAATATCATATTAAATTAGATTTTTTGGAGTGGTATGCGCATTCAAGTTCCGTTGGATGGCCACTAGATAAGGAGTACGTGCATGGCGAATGAAAGTAATACCTATTTTCAGTTCGCTATTGCAGGTCTCAAGTCCTAGAAGGCTCACATCATTAGTTACTTAATAATTACTTAGAGTGGTTTCACATTCTCTGAAACTCAATTCTACTCGAGCAGTAATATTTCAACTCAAAATGAACTTTTTGCTCGCACTATTTCGGTTACTAACTTATTGCTAAGAAGTCAAAATAAAAAGTTTTTTTGTATGATTATTGCGGAAAGATAGTTTTTTGTTATTAATAGGGAATAGTGCGACCTGAAATGAAATAGACAAGTTCAATGCGAATTACTTTTCTTAGTTTTCTGTGATTTCCTTTTAAAATTAATCAAGCTGAACTCATTGAACATTCCTTTTTCTTTTTTCTGTAGCAAGTGGAGAAGTAATCGTGCAGATTTACGATTTAGCAGAAATTTGCTAGCCTAAACTAACCGTTACATTAAAATATTTTACCCCTTCAAAATTAACAAATAAATAGTAATGGCTCACTTCACTATTGATATTTTGTAAAGTTCATAACAGGCAAATTTAATCTTTACTTATTATAGAGTAGCAGATAATTCAGACAAGCAAATTTCTCAGAATGTACTTGCTGTATCACTCTCAAAGTCCTTTGCTTATTTTATGGCCTATTGAAGTGCCTGCCTAATATTAATAATTTTGAGGTTTGTTGGTGCTCAAAAAAGATATTTCCAAAAAAAAAAAACTTCGCAAAAAACTCCAGTTACTCTTCTAAAATTAATTTCCCTAAAAAATGATAAGCAAAACTGATAAGTACGGTTAACAAAGAAGAGAAATGTGGGCAACTTTTTCTTGTTGTTATTCTCAAGGTTCGAACTCGTTAATATTCTTCAAACTCGAATAGGTTCCAAGGCGCTGAAGATGACCTAGTCCCTAGGTTTTGAAAGCTTGGCCAAATAATAAAACAAATTATGACTCAATTTTGCAATAACTTTTCCTACAGCCAGCATCGTCTAGGTGCTTATCACTAGAATATCACTCACTCTCCAGTCTTACTTATAAATACATTCGCTTCTCACATTCATCCCTCTACTATATACAACTATTTACATAAACCTTACAACTAAGGATGGATCAGTACTCTATATTCCTGCCATCCTTACAGCTTAACCTAAATTAAAATCACGTAATCCTTCTCTAATCATTTTCTTCCATTCATTCTATAACTTTTAAAAACATTCATATTTCATTGCTAGTTCTGCTACAGATTTAAGCACATACCTAGATGTTGGTGGAGAATATTATGTCTTCGTAGCGAAATGGTGCATCTAAATACCTGTACATGTCGTCAAACATTCGTTTCCTTTCTATCACATAACGTGGACATATCATTTTCTTTTCTTCCTTTTGGAGTAGTGAGTCAATCACCACAAAAAAGACGAACAACACCCTACTGTTTTCTTAGTGCCACAGGAAACCAGTAGGGGCGTTAATTCATTTGCCTCGGCGGCAATTTTACTTCTTACAGTCCACTCTTGATTTCCTGGATTTTGGGGTGTTAGAAACGTCAGTTTAAATAATCTTGATATCCAGTCGGATAAGGATTGAAGAAAGGGTCCACTTTGATCACTAAACGTTCAAAAAAATTCAACGTTAAAAGCAAAGTTAGCTATTAGAATTGAGACAATTACATCTAGAACACCATTCTGTTATGAAGGGTTTCAAATAAAGGCTTTTATTCTAATCGACGATTATTCAGAAAGACGCCTGCTTAATAGATACTGAAGAATATAAATGAAGAGTGCCCTCTAAGATAGGAACAATGCCAAGTAGAATGAACTGTTTTGTCGCTGGTCAGTTAACTGTTGTTAGTTCTGCATTCTCCGAGTGGGTGGAACGTGTTGCGCTTGTAGATGAGCGTAGTAATTGCCACCTGACTTCCAGAGCAAATATATACTTTCCTGCATCCGACAGTCTGCTAACTTTATTAGTTCCTCACACAATCTTCTGCTCATTACACTGCACCACCCAGTCTGGTAACCATTCCATCTCATCTTACTCCACAATAGGCCAGTGTTTAAATTTTTAAATATCATCATTTACAAAGGAAGTGAAGGAATTCTAGTTTGTTCGGTAATACTTTACTATCTCTTATTGTACTGAAGGCTCCGCTCTTCCTGTAGCTTGTATTTAACATATTTTAAAAGAATGTTGGTTTTAAGTTAGTTATGGTATACGAGGTATGTTCAAAAAATAAGGTGAATTTTCAAATTTCGCGGGCTACGTACATTCGAATTTCGATTGTCTTTTTTTTTATGTTGGTACACTTGTCTCGAACATATTTTCAAAGTTGTAGCTATATAGCATGTTTAGTTTGTATGTTAGAGGCATAAATAAGACAAGTGTTTTGCGAGTTCGGCGATTTTCTTCTGTCGAAAAAAATGGATCAACGAATTTGCATCAAATTTTGTGTAAAAAATGGAATTAAGTGTTAAAAAACACTTGAAATGTTGAGAGTGGCGTACGGTGAGAGTACTCTGTGTCAAAAAAATGTTTGCAAGTGGTACAAGCTTTTCACAGAAGGTCGAGAAGATGTGAATGACGACGCTCGCCCTGGACGCCCCAGCACATCAACAACCGATTAAAATGTTGAGAAGAATCGTCGAATCACAATTAGAGAAGTTGCTGAGGTTGTCGGCATATCGGTTGGCACATGTCCTGCAATTTTTTTCGGAAATTTTGGGCATGAAGCGTGTAGTAGCGAAGTTCGTTCCAAAATTGCTGAATTTTGATCAAAAAAACCGTCGCATGAGCATCGCTCAGGAATTGTTGAATGACATTATCATGTCTCAGTCACCGTATTCACCAGATTTGGCGCCCTGCGACTTTTTCCTGTTCCCATGATTGAAGAGACCCATGAAAGGACGGAGATTTGCGACGATTGAGGAGATAAAAACCGAATCGCTGAGAGAGCTCAAGGACATACCAAAAAGTGCATATCAGAACTGTTCCGAGGATTGGAAAAAACGCTGGCACTTATGTATTATATCTGAGGGGGACTACTTTGAAGGAGACAAAATAAAAATCGATGAATAAATAAATATTTTTTAAGAAAAATGAAAATTCACCTTATTTTTTGAACACACCTCGTATACTTAAAAGTGTCATTTTAGCGAATTGTACAGTTGAAAAAACTGTTAAATTAAATATGTTCCGTCCGAGTCAGAACTTGAGAACTGCATTCACTAAACGAAAGTAGTGCACTCATATCAGACTTATTATCTTACTGCAATTTGCACACTAACTGAAACAGACTCGGAATCTTTAGATTGGATTATTCTAAATTAAGGCGCGGCATCATCTGAAGTCCATGGCGCTCGGAGCCTTTTTCAGTGCGCAAGCGGCCTCCAGATAGCATGATGTCGTTCGATAGCTGGTGCTAGTGAAGATAATGCGAAGATTAATGTTATTTATTGGCGGTAAATGAAGCTTAGAACAGTATGTGTTAATGAATCGGATGTTTTTATTGTTTGTAACGTCATTGAGTGGCTACTTCATTGAAATGTAGTATTTCCAAGTCAGACTTGAAAAATATTCAAGTGCAGCTTGCCAGCCTCTTCTTCATACTTTCTGCATCAAAATAGCTTTTCATATAGTGAACGTAAACTTTAAAAGGTAATGGAGGAAGTTTGGTGAGAATCAAAGCTTGTCCATGGAGCTTGGTGATGGTCGACATCATGAGGAGCCGATTTCTCACTTCTCTGGTTCCACTAAACAAATAAATAAACTTATCTTTTTTCAGTCAATTTTACAGCGATAAAATGATTAATTTGCCATGATAAATTACGTCCCACACGATTCCTTACCTTTCTGGTTTCCCTAAGCTGCGTAATTTCGAGTAAAAACCTGCAATAACGAGTGTGGTGTGTGAAAAGCAGGAAAAGATGCAAATCCTGTGATATGCACAAGATATAAACAAGTGTTTTAATTAAACGTTCATTTATTTTCTTCTTATCACCATGTAAAAGTTGGTGCTACAGTTTATTTTTTAATAAGATTTGAATTTAAGAAATTGTGTGAAAGGTGAAGTGATTTTGAACTGGGCTGGTGACCAGCCTAACTGAGCTAAAGTAATCCACTATCAGTGTGATACTCTATCACATCCATCATCTAGTAAGCTGCGGCTGTAGCGAGACGTCTATCTAACCGCATTACCGCTTACAGAAAAGAAAAAAAATCTTTCTACCCAAAGTGATGCTGGTTTATCGACCAACTGAGGTACTCAGTAGACACGGTTAGTGCTGCTCAGTAAACACAATAGGTTATGTTCATTATTAAGGGCGGCCCAAAGGCTAAAACCTCCCCGGCTCTATAGCTCGGCATCACCCAGTTTCCTTGGCTGGCTGCTAGTACAATCTGTGTTGTTATTCGCCAGCCATACACATCTCTAAAGGATTTCTCTTTGAATTATTGAAATGAATGCCACATTTAGTAGCTGCTATGCCACACTCTCTAGCCGATCTTCACTTCTGTATACCTCAACCCTTCTTTTGGCTTCCCTCAATTTTATTTGCAGTAACCTTCAAGAATAACATTATTGGTATTATCTACTGTTGTAGCCATTTATCTAATTTTTTTATACTTTTTATTTGTTTATCTTTATTTTTTAGCTTCTGAATGTTTTTTTTCATTCAGTCTTCTACAATAATCCACTTCTTCCGACAGTCCTGCTTTGTCATCTCATATCCCACTCTGACCCCTCTTCTCCGACCATCTACATCTTAAGTAATTACCATGGACTAATCCTGTTCACAAGTCCGAACCATGCTAGTAACTTGATTTCTAAGGACACAAACTAGAATCTCCCTACTCTCAAACTCCCTACAGCCTCAAAAGTCCATTTCAAGTGCCAAGTGTCTTTCACGCTGTTTGTTCTGTTTTTTGTTCAGAACCGAAGTTTCTGCGCGGTGCAATATACTAGTCCAATTTTTAGTTGCGGGCAAGTTTCTGCTCTAGAGAACTGGGCTCAGTAGACCTGTTACCATTCTACCCACAAAGCTGCTTACTGTTTTGAAGATCACTATTGACCCCTAAACTATTTTTTTTTTTTTTTGCGCATCAACAGCTGAGGTTATTAGCGCCCGGAACTTTTTCTAGTGCACTGCCGGCCTCCGGACAGTGTTCTCTCGTTACACACAACACTGTCCATCACCGGAAAGTGAGCTGTAAGAAGCTCCTAGGAAGAGAAAATCTAAGGGTCAGCTGCTGGATTCGAACCCGGGACCTCCGCGTGGGAGCCTAAACTATCTATTGTTTTGTTTTCTAGTTCTAATCTACCTCCATTGCGGGCAAGTGGTCCATCTTAACGATATTTATGCCCGGCCCAATTTAGCGTAAAATTTGGTTTGTACGATTCAATTAACCTAATACTTCATTTCCCGCAAAGAACTTGGGATTAACTGTACATTTAACATTTAGAAGTAAGACGTTGATGGCAAGTGATAGATTACTTCTGGAGATGTCAACCTTTTCAAGTGTCGGCCGCTCTCAAGAAGTTGCCTAGTTTTTCACCGACAAATCAATCAACACCAACTATAAACAAGTTCCAGTAACAAACTAATCGTTTCCATAAAGAAGTTCAGCTGTGGTGAATGATAGTGATGTTCGTTTTTAAATTTTACCCGAAAATATATTTTTGGATTTTCTCAGAATTTGAAAAAATCTGGGATGGATACTCTCCACCTTCAAAAATTCTATCATAAATTTCTTTAAATACTAACTTTTTATAGAACAAAAGATGGCATCAATAAAAGTGCACTATAATAGAATTGCTCTTTGTGGCCTTCATTGAAGAACTCTCCTTTAAATCAATTCCTATGAATAGTTTTCCAACTAAAAAGTGGAGTCTTTATTTGATGAGTACAAAACGAAAAATCAATCAACTAATACAATCTTCCGACTTATTGCATACTTCGAATTTGAACTAAGTATTCTATTTCTATTACCTAAAGCCCCACCAAATCTTGTTGGTCCAAGTCCTTAGATAAATAGAATAGAGCATAAAATTATTAAACAAATAACACCTTAGAGGCATGTCCAATGTTCCTCCTCCCTCAGAAGCCTACATATTCTCGGGCGTTTCAATCAGAAGTATATAGTTTGCTGAATGTCTACTTAATGCACCAAAATTAATTCTCTTTAACACTGCACAGATCCATCAATTGACACTTGAATGGAATGCGTAATCAGCCATCTACAAGAAATGCTTTAATAGGAATTTTCCCTTATATATTCCAAGTTCAATCAAATCATAATCGCCATTTTCGATAAAATAAAAAAGGAAAATGAGAAATTGTTTCAGTCAAATGGTACTTCTGGAAGTCGAATTTTGATTAAAATTTTGTAATCGTTCAGTTACCTTCATTCAAGGGCTGTCATAGTTACTCGTACACTTGAGGTAATAATGAAATTGCATTATTATTTCTCGGGAAATTTGGTTTCGATGACAGAGTTTCATTAAAGTTAGTTCCTCGAGAACCGTTTAAACAATTTTTTTTCCCCCCCTGGAGAAACGATTCAAATAATTTGTTGTAATATAAGTAGTTAGCTCATCCAGCTCAAACCAAATCGCCGCAGTTCTTTTCTAGAAAATCTCTGAAAACTAGGATTCTTGAAAAATCGCATTTTTTTGTTTCACAAGTTGCGAATCAGAAGAAGGAGTGAAAAGAGAACGAGTTCTCTGATTGAACATTCACATGGCCGAGAATCCTCAAAAAGCATTGTTCCAAAAATAAAAGTGATTTTCGTCCAAGATTACTTGTCGTAACACAGACAGACATAGATTATTTTCTAAAAAATACTTTTTCATTCTCAAATCTTAAAACTTAAATTTCAGCTAGAACCTTTCATTAAAAATTTGAAATTTCGCCTACAGTAGGAGAAAGAAAATGAAACAAAAAAATCAAAATAGTAAAGTCAATATTCATTACAGGTTAATCTAAAACGGATCCTAAGTTGTGTTTATTGTAAGAGTTGTGGGCGTCAGTAAAATATTTAAATTGTTAAGTGGAGGTACCACAGAAGGGGCGAATTTTAGAGCGAGTTACGACAAAGATGACGTCGCTGCAATTACTTTTCAGCAAAAATTTGGCATTCTGTGAAGCCCCGAGTTCATATGCCGCAGACAAGGCATGTGCAAGTAATGGCGCCAGACAGTGGTTAAAGTGGTCGTTTTCTCTTGTTTCAATTAACTTTTTCTATTTTCGGACATCATTATGAAATGCTTATTTATTTAGTGTAATTACTACGGGCATATAAAACTTAATTTTACTTAAATCTGTAAACGGTAGTTAAGTGTTATTTGCTAAAAATATTTTATAATTCAATGGGTAATTAAAGACAATTATTTATTTTTTCCAATAACCAATTAGGCAAGAATGAGACTAACGTTCACTGAAATTAGGAACATCCTTTCTACACTTATTTTGACTTTCTTTCATTAAGTACTAAATATTATATCCTGCTTGCCTAAATATAACTTACGTTACTTAAGGCAAAGATATTTAAGGTCCCTTCTAACTAAAATATCAAGAAGGTTATGTTTTCTTCAAACTTATTTTATAAACTCTAAATACATTTTTCAGAAATCTTTTTTTATTGTTGACTTACAAAAGTAGATTTATTTGTTATTTTAGCTGTGTGAAATTCGGGCTCTCGTATTCTTCTGTAGCCAAAAATTTTCTAATTTAAATAAAATTGGCTAATTCTTTTAAGAAATTGGAAGATGTTAAGCGGAGATAGACTCTACGGTAATTTTAACACACTCAGACTATGTTAAAACCACTTCAAAAACAAAAACGGACAAATCCAACTTAAGAACGACCCGACAACACGAGTCCAACAGCAAATCAAGTTAGCTATAAAAATAGCCACCTTTATGGTACCTAAAAATGGAGTTCTCAAATACCTATCCATGAATCCCACAGCACCTAACCTGAGAACAGTTCCCAAAGTTTACATATAAAAAAAGGCAATATTCTATTAAAGAGAAAATATTAGAGAATAGTCAAAAAAGGTTTAGAAATCAGTTCCAAAAAACATTCAAAAAACAAAGAACGCTAAAAGAAAAGTTAAAGAATATACAAAACATTTTCAGTTATCAATAGGATGAAAAAATAATTGCCATTTCAGTCGAGTAAATTTGTTTTGCCGAGCTTTCGACCGAGGGACTAGGTCATCTTCAGGGCTAGTTTGCAAAGTTTTCATCCTATTGAAACTATGAATCAGTCACCAAAAAGAATGAACAATTTTCAGTTATTATTATTCTTATAAACCAGCTTTTGCCCTGTATTTTAAAGAAAATATGGAAATTTTATCTTTTTTTTAGAAGTGGAGAACAAAATTGTTAACTTTAAGTATTTTTCAACGTTACGCTATTTTGTGCGTTTTTGACGATCAACCCTTATACAGTTGTCCTACCGGACAGTTTTAATAAACAAAAAAACAGGACTGAGAATTAGCAATCATTTCTCTTCCCTTTTTAATAAATAAATACAATATACAAAGTCGATAAATGTTCTCGAGTGACTCTAAATTTGATAAAATAGATAAATTAACTAACCTCTCAAAATTTTAGGTCTAGTTGAATTGAAAAGATAAAATCATCAACCACGCAGAAGAAGATTACTAATTTTCATTCAGCGGGCCATTTTGCACTATACAGAAAAAGAAGCTGTAATCTTTTGCTGGAAATGACTAAATCTTTTACAGTGAAAGATCCACTTTACAGTTTTTGCCATTCTGATATACCCATGTGACCTTTTTAAAATCCCCGGATCGCATAAATATGTTAGTGTATATAGTGGGTAAATTGGAGCCGAGCAAAGTCCAGACGTGCACTAATATCTTATGACGTCAAAGCCACTGGCTGTTGAAAGAGAGTGCCCATATTGCGAGGTGTCCGACCGGGTCACGTTCTTCTACTCTAACACTTCCCACATAAATCTTTGATGTATCTTCCATACAGAATTAGTCTAATATATTCCTTACCTCTCTGTACGCTTGTATTACATAACTAGCTTCATATATCTGCCATCTGTACGGAAGACATTAGATTTTATAACCATGAACAAACATTGATATAAATTATTATTATAATTACTTTAACCACTGTATCTATTTAAATCCAAATTGGCAAACGGTCCAGATCTGTTAAGGATAAAATATGTAAATTAAGCTTATAATAGGTTATTCTTAATACTTAAAATTTGTGCTGAAAAGATAATTGTCTTCAATATTGTACATGTCCAATGAAATAGAATATTTCTGTTAAAGAAAAGATGATGTCGATCTCTGGAGTTAATACTCCCTGGGAATCACGATAAAGGTTTTAAAACAAACTGATAGATACACGTTTTATCTATGTTCAAATGACTGCCTAGGCCTAGAAACTAACAGAACGGAAAAGGCCTTTATGTAAAGTCATACTACCGGTGCACTGGTATTTTACCAACTCGAAATTTTGGTTAGACATTTCGTTAAAACACTACAGTGGTTAGTAACTGAAAATAGCACTCGTTTGCCTCACTCACAGGTACCCCCATACATAAACAGTATTTATAAATATCTAGAATAATATTAATTTTTAATATCTGCTTCAGCAAATCAAACGATGAATTTTCTCTTATTGAGCTTGTTGCTCGGTCAACAGCAAGTGGTAGACTTTTGGGACCGTCAGATTACACCAATGAGTTTAAGGAAGCATTAGGTTTTACCATATCATAACCTGGAGGATCAAAGAAGAATGAATTATGGTTTATTTACTTTGCTGAAATACTTGGCTGATTTGATGGAGATGCTAAACTATTAATTGACTTCAAATGCAGTATTAATTTGGGCGGTCACTATTTTCGACTAGTTCGCGATGCTGGTCAAGTATAGATTGCATAGAATTGAACTCAATTCCTATTTTTTAGGGCTTGGATTTTACGTTCGATTCAATGTAGAAAATCCAACTCTACAGGGCACTTGACTGCTCCTTGTTTCGTCAGGAAAATAAACTTAATTTGAATTTTCTGATCGTATTCTTATTGTATCCTTCTCCATAACCTTTACTCATTCTCCTCAGTAAGAAATTTTAAATGAAGTTTTGTTAAAAGATCCAAAAATCAGAAAAGTTTTTCAGACATTTAAAACATCGTTAACGAAGCTGAAGAACTCAAGTAGCGCTGCTTACCGAAAAACCGGAACTATCTTAGTCGTTTACTGAATAAAAAGAGATATTTTGTAATATTTACATCATAAAGTAAACGTTTTTTTTTTCTTGACTTTTTAAGATGTTAGTTCTGAGTTAGCAATATGGTTTTCAATAGTTCATAATGACATCATTCAGTCGATTGATCACATACTATTTGATCAAATAAATTAAAGAAAAAAAGAATTTTAAAAACTATTCCAACAATGATGAAAAATGTTCAATATATGGATTCAATAAGGCAAAAACATGTATGCAGTAACGGCGGCAAGTGGGTGTCAACATGTCTATAAGTGATGTGCAAAGAGTGACTGGAATGCTAAATGTTGTGTCTCAATATCTTAATCGAAATCCAAGACATTGCGGACATCCGATCTCATTTCTTTTCAATGGTACGCCATTTATTTAGAGTTATATACCTTCTGATCGAAGAGGAGTTATTGAGTGACAAATGTTTGGAAATTATTTTTTCCCAGGAGGTGAGAAATTGGAAAAAAAAATGTTGCAAGTTCGAATTTGGCATATTTTAGTTTAGAAGCACAATTGTCGGGAAAAAAAGGATTGTTTTTTGTGGAAGGGGAGGAGAGATGGGCGTTACTGCCCTTAGATTTACTCTTCCGAGATCAAGATGTAGCTAAGAGAATCTGTACAGAACCTTCTCCGGTCCAAGACGTCAGAAAAATCTCTGGATTTCATGGTTCCACGGGAAGTACGTCTCCAGCTATAACTATAAATTGGTACTCGCAGATAAAACAGAAAAAGCCTGAATTGGTCTAATGATTTCTTTTTATTCTTCTAAAACTAATATGAGATACGTTTCGGATTTTCTCAGCTTATCATCATTCTCAAATCAGACGAACAAAGGTTGTGCAGGTGAGAAACGAAAGTATTAAGAAGGATTTTAAATCAGGACGAATCAAGAAGTCGCTGAACTGTTCGGTGAGCCAGATGTAGTAACCTCTATAAAGTCTGGTAGATTGCGATGGCTGGGACATTTGCACCGAATGGGGGAGACGAGAGGTCCCAGGAAAGCTTTATATGGACACCCTGGTGGAAAAAGGCCAAGGTGTAGGTGTCGACTAGGATGGTTGAGCGAAGTACAGAACGATTTGGAGGTTCTTGGTCCGCAGAGATGGAGATCTTCGGCAAGTGGCAGAAACAGGTTTAGAGCTGTAGTGGCTGAGGCTCGGCTCCTTTATGGTCCTTTATAGCTTATGAAGAGAAAAGAGAAGAGAGATCATCAGTCTCGAAAACAATTCCTAGAAAGGTCAAACGTATAATTACTAAACACTTTTATGAAAGATCTGAGATCAGCAGAGAGTATAAAAACAGACATTTAATACACAGTTTCTAGCTATATCACCAGAACAAACTAAACAAAGAAGGCATCAAAAGCAGTATTTTAAGCTGGAACACCTTCATGAATTTATTGTAATTTGTAGGCAACAATACTTGAGGTTAAAAAAAGGATGCGACTAATTTTATCATAAACACTAAGTAAGAACACAAAAAAAATGTGTCCAAAAAAGATACAAGTAAGTAGAGGGTTTACATCCTTAAACTAAAAATTTGGGGAAGTTGTTCTTTCCTTAAAAATAGGGCGTGCACAGTCACACGACCTTCTGTTTCTCTGGAGATTCTAACTTTTAGACAACCATAATTATATTAATTCTTATTAACATCATTTAGAATGTAAAACATTATACTGCATCTTTACAGGGAACCTAAACATCATGTCTCTGTACATAGATTTAATGTATGTGTGGCAATCCTTGGAGTCATTTTTGATAAAAATCTTTAAAAAATCATTAATTTTAATGGATAACATATTTCAATTGATGATCTCAATTCTCTGAGATACCCTTAGATAGGATTTCCCGGGAAAAATGTTTACATCTTCATTTTCATTATTAGTGTTCCAAGTTTAAGGAGAAAATGATAAAAAACTTGAAAATATATTCAGGAAAGAGATTGACCGATTTACGAGTGACCAAATCTTAATGTAGCACCTCAGCTAACCATCAAACTTGAACGGGCACCCACACGCCGCGGATTTAGAGGACATATCCATGGACATTATGGTCATAGCCGATGAAAGCTCAAAATCAAAAGACTAGCTCTCTTACAGTAAGAGAAAGTGAATATATGTATATGTACTACATCTGTGATTATGAACTGGACAGATGATATGTCCTTCGGTTAGTTATAGATTATCATAACAATATTTTAATAAAACTTAAGTCAAATGTTTTTTATGTCTTATATAAAATGAAATTTCGAGGCTGTGGATGAAGAGATGGATTTAGAAAGAGACCTCTAAACGTCTTGCAGGTTATAGTTTTGGCAGATTAAAAAGAAATCGCGAGACTTCATCTAGCTTTTTAACCATATCCATGTAAACCACAAATTTGAAAACTAGTCTACTTAACACACACTTGTGGACATATATTTAACACTGGGGATATTTATTGGAATAAAAACTAGAATTAAAGCTTCATTTCATCTCGAAAATCTACCATCTCAAGCATGTAGGTGGATGCTGGGGACATGTGCCACTGCAATCACTATAAAAATGGTTGAATAGGATTCCATAAGGAATATAAATTTACTTCTCCATAGTTACTTCTCCATAGTTAGATGAATTATGTTAAAAATTTATTATTTTCTATACACATTATTGTAATAATTCAGCGCTTGTGCTCCAAACACAATGAGAATATTAAGATGATAGAAGAGAAGAGAGAGAGAGATGAGTCGAAGGAGTTTTTAAACTGATTCATGTCCATTTCCATAATGATCTCCTCATGGTCATACTGCATTTTAAAACTTATTTACCATTAATGTATTTCGTTATAGATTCTACTTGCGTAAACGCATTCATCATGCACCCGTATATATAGAGAAGAAATGTCTTCCCCAGTAGAAATTAAGTTTATTTATATTTATTTTTGTTTTTACGTCTGAAAACTGTCAAATCTAACAATAGATAAGTCCAACAAAGGTGGTAAGCGACAGTGTTGGCATCTTAATTTAGAACGTTATTTTTTCTATTGTAACTCAATATATAAATAGACGAAGAACAATAGAGTTGGTAGGCTAGCGTTTGGTTTTATTTCTTGTTTTATTTATAATAGCTATTTTTTAAATTAAGAATAAAAATATCACAGGTGTGGGGGCCCAGCCATCCGTACAACACTCACCATCTAATGTATTGATTGATTGTCTATTTCTATCGAATACAATGTACGATATTAACATAAATGTTAATCATTGTCATCGATTCAGTAATTAATCGTACAATTCTTAGATAATCTTTTTTATTTTTTGCTGTTAAAAGTTTATTTCCTTGTGTCTTACCTACAAATAATTAATTGACATAATAAATATTCTTTTATTTAAACACATTTTTGTGTTTTGATTTCATTTTGTTTTAACATTTTGTCTGTCTCGATGATTTATTTGAAATGAGTGAACTGTGTGAATTTAAATCACTGTTACTAATTTATTAATGAATAATTAACTAATTGTTGTACTTAGTGGGGGGTAAATATACTCATTGGGGGAAGGTTGGTATGAAAGTTTATTGTATTCTTAGTCTGGGGGTGGAAGAAATTTTATAAAAGTATGTCAACCCTATTAGGTTTAAGTTTATTTTTAGGGTTGGGCCATTTTAGGGAGTGCAGGAATATTAGTTGAAAGTACAGCACGCCCAAGATGATAATTATAGTAAATAGCCCCCAAATACAGGTTAAAAGTTGGATATGAACATAATTAATCTCAATAGAGAAACAAAAGTCGTTAAGCTTCGCACAATTTCTTAAAACAACAAGATAGACTCAAAACACACAAGAAAGACTTTTGTAAAAACAAGTTCAAGAAAGACAAGGGATGGCACAAATAAGATTTCTCGCCCCTTCTTGTCGACAGTGCGATGAAGTAAGAGAGGATGTCAGAAAAATACCCTATCACCTATGATCCACCCTACCTTACTGGACAAGGTACTGTGGGTAGAAGCTATATAAGAATAATAGCAAGTGCCATCCAGCTCGAGTGGCTCTAGCAGAAGAAGGAAACTAGATTTAGGGCGCTAATGACCGTCCTAGTCGATGCGCCAAGAACAAAAAAAAAAAAAAAAAAACTAATTAGTGTGGTATTTGAACACAATCTGAAATTTAAATATTGTAAATTTAATTAAAAATAAAAAATTAAGATATCAAATTCAAAAAATGAAAGTCAGAGACTGGTGTGAACACTCTCACGACCTGCTGCAGTTCTATCCTTCACATTTTTCAATTTCACTGTTATTCACTTTTTTGTGGTTATTAAAATTACTATGGTGGCTTTTCCTTCCTTACAACTGTCTCAGAACGAATTCCCTTAAAGAATTATTTAAAATATATTGTTATAGATCTATATGGTTTAAATGTAAGTCCAAACTTTGGGTGAATCGTAGCACCTGTTTTAGAGAAAAGCTAAAACAATAATTAAACTGATCTCAGTAAAGCGGTATTGTTGAATGAGAGTGACTTTGTTTGTGCTCTAAAGTTTAGCGGCCATTTTATCGTTCCAAATGATATTTAAGTTATAGGATCGTATATTTCTCAAAAATTGAACTCTAAAAGGAAGTCCACCCTCCACTCCTCACCAAAAAAAAAAAACGATCTTAATAGAATTTTCTTGGAAAACCTGCATGTGCACAATAAAAATGTCAAGTTTACAAAAAAAAATCGATGGAACTACGAGAGTATGTAGGAATCAATTTCAAAAAAGTGAAAAATTCAATTAGTCAAGTGGATTACTTTAGTTTGAAGGATTTAAAATTGCAGTCAGGTCTCTTATTTGGAATTTATTGAATTTTCATTTTTCAGTTTCCTGCGACTTTCATCCCTCACGATATTTTCTTTATACCCAGTCACACCTATTCTCCGTGGCCATTTTTTCGAAATTAATTTTTTCTGATGTAGAAGCCCTCAAAACAAATGTTTTTGATGAAAATCCAATATTAAAAATATAAAAGTTTTACCATCATATCAAGTTTTTTCATTGATGTTGATTTTTTGATAATTATGACCGGTACTTAATCTATAACCGCGAAATTGGTTCATCAGGATTTGGCGTAAACCTGTTAGGTGTCCAGAGAGGCGCTAAACAAGAGCAGGAGATAGAGGTTTACAGGGAAGAATTATTTGGTGTAGCCAGTAAAGAAGAGACGAGAAGCGAGAGCGATTAAAAAGTCATCAGAGTGTGCACGCAGGTCACGTAATAAAATCAAAAGAAAATGGGAACTAATCTGCCGAAAAAATTGTAAAATTTTTAGCTAGCTGTAATAAATGGATCTTGTAGATCTTATAATCGCAAATATATTCATTAATTTTAAATATTCCATTATGTAGTTACTGATTACTTTAATGATATTTTTATTTTTATTTATTCAATTCATAGCAGAAACCTATGCAACCATTTCACGATAAGGTGGTTCTAGATCCAAAAGAATAATGGGGCAGAGAGTTCTAAACGTTAAGTTAAAAGCACGCTAAACTCAATTTTTATTTTTAAAACAACCTCATAAAGAATTACTGGTCAATGTCCGTAAAATATCAGATAATGTGACGACAACAAAATCTTTGAACTTGTACATTTAACATAAAGAGATTGTTAATTTGATTTTATTTGTAAGATTACTGGCGATTACAAATTAAAAGAGAATTATTTAATGGCTTTAACTGGCTAAGGAAAGTAAAAATGGAGATAAATGCAGATTGTGAGTGGACAGACGATATATATAGGAGTAAAGCGTGTGGTGTCACAGCGATTGGATAATACGGCAAAGATAAAGCACATCATAATGGTGAAATATTATTACAAGCTGGCCCAAAACTGAAGAGAGCCAGTGTATACACTGGCCGGTCTACCTGATGAATAAATAAGTTTGACAGTTATAGAGGTATGTAGGCCAGCGCACACATCCGGATTGGGCGGACGGACACCGTTGTGAGTATTGCTGGCCGGCCTTCGTATTGCTGGTTCGCTTCCCTTCTCTTTTGCACCTCTGTCCAGCTCCAGTCACTCTCTGCCCGTCTGTTATAATGATGCCTAGTACGATGTATGTTTTACTAACTACAGTCCGTAAGATAGACTCCCTTACAGCTAGAAGATTCAATTCTATATTCACTCTCTTTCTCTTACACATTATCTCTGGCTCTGTCTTTCAATCGTTCTTTCTTCAGTGCACGTATGGCCGATGTCCTCTTTAATTTGTCATCTGCTGCGTTGCATCTGTTGGAACAAGTAAAACAAAACAAAACAAAAAAAAAACGTATATCCTCAAATGGGACACATGTCAGTCAGTGTTGCTGCTGTAGAGGTCGACCAACAAAACCGCCAGAGTAATCTGCTATTGTAATTCTGATGTTAAAACAGAACAGCTAATTATTCTGAAAACAATACAAAAATAAGGCAAAAGTGAATGCAATTGGTTTAACTTGTAAGTAATTAGTAATTAGGAGAAAGCAAATCGTTTCTCACCGAATGTATTTATTAGATTCTCTTCCTTTCGTATTGTTTTGTGTCAACTTCATACACAATTTGGAGTTTTCTTCGGGAATACCCGATTTAAAAAAATCAAAGCATTTTTTAGAAATCTGAATTATATTTAAAATACTTTCTGCTCCAGGGTACTTATTTATGCGAGTTCAATTTCAAATTACACAACTTAAAATTCAAAATTAATTTAGAATATTTATTTTATTTTATAAAATTTAAATCTCGCCTTTCCGCACACCCCAGCTTTCATCTTTGCAACTTCCAGACTACCCCAACCGCCAACTGAGACGACGTTGCTAATTTACTTAGCAAGAAAGGTCAGTAATCGATTCATTGGACAGCCATCAATGGCATATCATTGATCGATACCATGTTATCGTATCAGTAACTTGATTTACTTGCATGCTAAGTGGCGCTTGTAGTATAAACTTCAATTCAAAGATGTAATAATAATTAATTCAATTTTCTCTTCTGTGTTATCAATAAAGAGAAAGTATTGTCCGTAGGCCGACTGTGCACTGACAAAAAGCTCTATGACCTCATGATGCGTCTAAAATTAAAAAATAAATTTTTAAACTAATTAAAATAAGTAGTTTAAAAAATAAATTGGTTCTCCTGTAGAGAATACTTTTTCATCGATTTCTTTCAGTAATCACGATTTTCTTTGATAGTGCTTGGAGTTGATATTATTGAGGATGAAAGCTTTAGGAAGAGATAGCCGTGGGTGCTTTCTTTTGTTTCCCCAATTTCTAAATTGAAATTACCTATTTACCAGTTGATTAAAGGGAGATAGCCAAGCAATTATTTCCTTTGAATTATTTAGTTTGAAATCAGAAACCTCCAGGATGCAGGTTATTCACAAAGGTTTACCTTCAAAAATAATTAGTACGCTTGTTTTGAATTCTAACACCTTTTCAAAATTTAGTTTAAACGAGCACTTTCATTGAAATCTGAAAGGGGAAGTCTTCATATAAAATCTATTTTTGTATTAAACATCATCCAATTCTGTTTACATTTTGGATCTTTTCCGAGTACTTTCAATATTTCTTGAAGATGAAATACGACATTTAGAAGAATTTAGAATCCATCTGATAAAGCTGTTTGAAAGGAATCAACATCACTTCTATTTACGTACTTTTCATGTTGAATTCTTGATTTGATATATATCGCTATAAAATCTTTTTTCAACTTAGCACCGTACTATAGCTAATAGTTTTATTTATAGTACCTAAAACATCTAGACCAAAAAAAAAAAACTGATATAAAAACAGTATTAACAAAGATGAGGACATTGTCTTTTGATAACCGCACGACATCAAATGAATAGCAATTTACCGACACGCACGCCACTGTCGGAACAGACCATTCAACACACCTGCCAGGAAATATGGTACGTAAAGCGTATTCCATCTGTAAGTTCAAAATTTTCTACTAGGTAAATTACATTTATTTTTTGGTTAGTAAATTATTTTGTATTATTCGTTAGTAATGTATTTCGTAGCGTTACAAGTGGTGTAGATTTATCAGGATTCTTTCTTTGGATTACAGAATAAACCTCCAATTTCTTTACAGAATGCTGTTCAGCTTCTTTTTTTGATGGCTGATTCATTAATCTAAGAAGAGGAAAGATTACTGCCAACATAGATTTGTTTTTTGATGCCACGCTTTCGATCTGGGGACTAGATCATTTTCTGGGCTGTGGGTCCCATTTTACTGAAAAAAATTAAAATGCAATTAATTTGTTGGTATAAACAATAATTTGCAATTGTTTACATTATAGTTATTAACAACTGTAAATTTTGTTTTGAATTTTGGACGTTTCGTGGGTCCTGTTAACTGTTAACGTTAGCTAAACGTAACAAATCTCTCATAGCCGATCTATGAGCCCTACTCTACCACACGAAGTGGACTAGGGATAACCCTTGTGCCTAAGTACCATTTCAACGTCGGAAAAGCCATCAATGAATGGCTTCGCCACTCGCAGAATTCACATCAATTGACTCATTTGTATGCAAAGGCAATTATCACAGTTATTAGATTTTCTATTTACAATAAGTAGTTTCAATACAAATCTTAAGGTATGATTTATGTGATTAAAACCATTATTCTGTGAAGAAAGTCTGTACGAAATGTTAGAGGCTTCTATGAAACAATTTTTAAGAATACCTGGACTAAACAAAAATCTTCAAATCTCAAATTCTATATAAATAATGAGAGAAAATTTAATCAGGGTCCTTTGCTTAGGAGTAAGAGCTATCAACTGTGAAAGTGGTTTAGGTCAGAAGTAACTGGAAATTCCCGTCCTGAAGTAAATAAGAGAATTTTTACCGAAATTCCATTCTACTCTCCTGGAAGGAACTCGCAGGAGCTTCTCTTCCTCATCCGAACCAACACGTTCTTTTTCCTTTATGTTCAGTTTTCTTTTCATCAACTTTTTTCTTCATAATGACGATAAAAAATTATTCGTTCAGGATATTAAAGAACGTGGTTCATTTATTGATTTTTTAAAATATAATTTTAGGATTTATAAATTGGTCAAGAAATAATTTGGGAGCCCCTAAGTCATCAAATGCCTTTTAACACAAACTAGTCAAATTTCATTGAAATAACCAGTTTTGAGTTTACTCCTACCTAAGCCAATAATTATTGAATAGTACTTCCTTCCTTACTTACATAACTGCTCTACAGTTGATAGTGGACTCTGAGCACCCTGACTATTCCCCTCCAAGTATCTCTTGTCTTGAGCTTTTGATTTTAGACAGATCATCTTCTGAGTCTTTACTCCAGCATTTCCTTGGGTGTCCTCTTTTTCTCTTTCCGGCAACCCTTGACTATCTGGTAATCTTTCTACATGTCCAAGTGTACTGTTGAATTCCTGAAAGGTGGAAAACAGTTGAGTTTTATCAATCCAATCAAAGTTATTGAATGATAGTTGATTATAATCTCATCTTGGAATTGTTTCTAATAATTATTAATAAAAAGAAGATTTTTAAATTTCCTTAAAATTTCCACAAATTTTTTGCCGGTCTTAATTTTAAACAAGTATCGAATTTGGCAAATTATCGAAAGACAATTAGTTGTTCGTGTAAAGACGATTAGACAAACTAGTTTTATTAGAATGTTCTGAATATTACGCAAAAATTTCGCAAGATTTTTTCTTAACTTATATTTTTGAGTTTTAAAACATATTATTAAAAATTAATAAATTATCTAAATAGTTAAACAGGATATTGCACTGACATGGAACTTTAGAAGGAACCTATTCACTTTAAAAAAGATTTCTGTTCATTCGAAAATTCGTTCAAATAAAGTTTTTTGATCAAAATACGAAGTACATGAAGTTTGGGGATGATCAAGAAGGCATTTACAAAAAAAAAAAAATCTTAGAATTGAGAGAAATCCATTCAGTTAATGGATCTTCTGGTTTCTGAATATTTTTCAAGCTCAGAATTCTATCTAGAATTAAGAACTTTATCGACATGTTAAAACTAAGTCTCTAGGATGACAGTTTCCCTCACATTCAGAATATCAAGCCAATTGATATAATTGTTCTCATTTAGTCGAGTAATTAATATATCTACTAGAATTTCGAAGTTAGATCCGTAGTTACCGAGTTAATAATCAGCCTCTTGAAATTAAGTAAAAAATCTTTGCTCCCATTTGTATTGTCCTAAAAATGGGCGAAATTTATACATGCAAAAAATATTTATTTAATTTTTTTTAAAAACTTTTTTTAGTTATTTACAATCTGCACACTCGGACTTATATGCAATGCAATAAGTAAAAAGGAATATATACGATAAATGGATGCATGAAAGGCAGGAGGAGAGAAACTACCCAGCGGTAGCACTCTCTACAGGATATAATGATCCTCAGATCTTTAGGCTGCAAGGAAGTCGCGGGGCCAATGGCGATTCAATCGGCGAGGAATATTAGGGGTGACAAAGGAGGCGCGAGACAGTACAAGAGGATTAGAGCAAGTGGAGAGAGCAGTATGGAACTTTTGATATTTTGTCTTAGCGTGTTGGTCTATGAAGGGAATGTTGAGATCGGTGTGAAGAGTGAGGTTAGTCACCGTAGAAAGGAGCGTCAGCTATCTGTCGGAGTAGTTTTGACTGAAATGTTTGTACTGTACGTATGTTTGTAGGCTTGGCGGAACCCCAAAGCTCCAGTCCTTAAGACCCCATAGGTTATTAGGATAGTGTTGTATATTAAACGTTTGAGTTCAATGGGCATTTTGGTGCGAGTACAAGTAGTCTGTACAGAAGTTTTACACGTTTTGTCATTGCTTGTTTTTTAATTCTAGTAGGTGATTTCCAACGTGATTATTTAGATTAAATTTAATTAGCAGATTGTTGTTGAGGCAGACCTATATTTCCTGCAATCTGAATAGAATAGAGTTCTCTAGTGGTCATCGTAACGTTCAATTACACCATAAACGTTACCAGCAAAAGTATTCTCTGCCTCTACCACCCATCACGTTCTTGTCTATTAATAGAACAGATGTTTTCTTTTTTCTTATCTTCTTCTTTTTCTCCTTTTAAATTAATAATTGAATAACCATTATTGGAAGAACATATCTGAAACTCTTATGTTCACATAATCTGACGGAACCACACTATGAATGTAAATTATATACTGGAACGGACTATTTAATTAACTCCATATTCCATTTATAAAATAACACTAGATAATCGACCATTAGTTATAATAACTGTACATATTGTTCTACTAAAAGATGTTTGTTCTATAATATACTCAAATAGTGAAATAATTGAAATCGCCAGAAATAAAATTAAAAAAAATAAAGAAAGAAAAAAGATCAGCATTCTTCTCAAAAATATCTAATTAATTTTTAATTTTTATTTTTAGTTACAATATGAAAGTATATTCAAACCTTTTTAGACGGATAATGCAATTCATTAAAAGGAGTTATTAATTTCTGAATTAATTAAGTTTTAATTCTTCTTGTTTTTCTTTAAGGATGCAAATTGCAGGTTATGTTTAAATAAGTTCTGAATTTGGCCGAAAGTATGGCCGAGGTTTTCCTCAAATCATTTCAAATTAATCGGATAATCGACCAAAATACTGGGCTTTAAAGTCGTTTCTTAATTTACTCAAGTTTCTACACTCGAACTACGGACTTGTGTCGGTACTACTTTTTCTTACTCCCTTTAAAAGAAAAAAGTATTGCAATTGGGCATATTTTCCGATTTTGAGTATATACACGTATATCTACCATAACTCAACAATCAAAAATTGTTCAAATAAGATTTTCCTTTTTTTCATTTCATGGAATAAAATTTTCTAAAATTTTAAAGAAAAGAGCTGGTAGGTGAATCCAAATAATGGAATGATGTTGTGTAGCGCATCGAATGTTAGCCGAAGGCTGCTGTTCTTTAAGAAACGAAAAGTTGCAACATGATGCAAGTAAAAGTTAAGAGACCTTCAATTTTGGAATTAGTTATCTGTAAAGTGTAAGGTAATTTGGTTGAGACATTCGCTCTAAAAATGAATAAAACTGGAAAAAAATCGTTATGACGCATTTCCGGTCAATGGAGGTTGATTGAATGTCAAATTGAGCTTGGATATTTTGTCCACAAATTCCCAAAGTCCATTCGAAAACAATTTTGTTATTCTTTTGACCATCCTATCATTTTATAGCCTTTCTACATGTCCAAGCTAGTTTATTCTTCTTAATTTGAACAAAAAAAACATGCTATATCTTCATGAGCCATCAGGTCGTCCAATTTTTTGATGGCCCTAATCCGCCAAGAACCTTGCGCACATACTGGTCCGAATGTACGTCTCATTATTCTCCTCTCGAAAATTTTCAAAAACTCCTGGTCATCTACTTTGAGATTCCACGTCTCAGCACCGTAGGAAACTATGGCTCTAACCAGGGAGTTGTTCAGCTTCATTTGGTCGGTTTCGATAAAAGAGTCGATTTGTTTGAACAACTTAAAGAGGCAGTGATATGCTGTTACCAGCCACTATTCTTTCCTTTATCTAATCCCTAACCTTGTTTTCGATGATTATTTTAGCTCCAAGGTATGTGAAACATTCAACGGCTCCAAAAGTATAATTATTGATAACCAGATTATGTGTACTACTCCTTGTTTCGGATATTGATACCACCATGTACTTGGTCTTCGACTCGTTCATTGCCAGACCAATATAATTGATTTCTCTCTCAAAGTCAGTAAATATTTCTTTCAGTGTTTTTCATTTCTTCCCAAAATAACGTGATATCATCAGCGTAGCCGAAAATCGGACATGACCGGTTCTCCCACTTCCATTAGGCTCGATTTTCATATTGTCTTAATGCATTATTCGAAAACAATTTGTTTTCCCCTGTTCAGATTAATATGAAACCAGCAATTCTAAAACCTGGGGCAATATCACTAACGAGCAAACAGAAAACTTGACAATAATGCTACGAAAGTCTGAACAACTTCAAACATATACATATCATACCTACATACAAACATACTGCAACAAATTAACATGTATGTAGTGCCGAACAAGATATTTCTAGACCTTCAAAGATCCATCTTTTTATTTCAGTATTTGAAATTCAATAAAGGAGTTTACTGATAGAATTGTGGTAACAAATTATTAGAGTCGTTTACCACATCATTTCATAAAATAGTAAAGCAGTAGTAATAGAATTTTATATTGAGCTTTTAATTATTAGCTAGCAGGATAGTAGAATTAAGTATTGATCGAAACCATCCTGGCAAACTACGTTGAATGCTATTATTTTAAATAACTTTTTAGCTATAATTGATTTCTTTTTAAGAATTATTTAGCGCGATAGAAACAGAGTCGCAGAGTGTTGTGAAAGAAATAATAACTGAGCAACAGCCACTCATTCGTTAGGTCTTACAAGAGAGGGGGTGAATGAAGACAAAGAATACAATTAAATATTGAATTGAGAATAAAAATGGGAAATAATCTAGGGAACTTCTTTCACTAATAAAATTTTAATTTGATTACTAGATATCTCGCAGGTTATAACATCCACTTGTCAGGTTACAATGAAAGTGGATGATCAAAGAAAACAATATACATTTTATTGACAAAAGAAAAGTCAGTCAGAAGAAAGGAAGGTAGAAAAGAATAATAAAATTGTCCCTTTCTAAAAGGATCTACAATAAATCCTTCCTTTGTAAACTTAATTGAACTCCATTTTTAATGATTGCAAGTAATTAATTCAGTATTAACAATATTTTATATTAATACTAATTACAATTTACAAAGAATTATATGGAAGTTAGAAATGGTTTACAGTTTTCTCTGTGCGACCAAACCAAATGTGGTGTTGAGCTATTGCAAGATCGACTTGATTTAATTACAATTAAAAACCTGGGGCTCCACCTTGCCTCACTGGTTGAGATATTGGTTGGACGCGAATCAGGTAGAGAGACATGTACCATCTCAGTCCGAGCAAAGAACATACCTCTAGATGACCGCAGTCATCGTAAAAACGTAAAGAATGGGGAAAATTTGTCCCGATTTATCCTGATTGTTTCTTCTAGGCTTCTTTTCAGAAGGAGGAAACATCCTGGAGAAGAGGATAAATAAAACGAGTACAGTGAGAGCCCGAATCATTCAGAAATGACTGGTTCAGGTAAATGTCAAACCAGGCAATTGTAAACGAAAGAGAAATTTACTTTCATCGACAGACTGTTGGCAACATATATAATGACGGGTTACGAGGGTCGTTTGAAAAGTCCGTGCAAAGTCAGAGAGATAGCACCACTGGCGCGTATCGAGGTTATGTTTAGTTAGTAGCATCTCTTGGAAGAACACACACCAAGTTTCAGCCAGATCGGTCTATTTCTTTGTGTTTGGCATTCGTTTGAATTGAGGAAGTCGAGTGATTTTCAAAAAATGGACGAAAAAGAATTTTGTGTGTTGATTAAACACTACTTTATGAAAGGCAAAACGCCTCAGGAGACTAAAGAGAAGCTTGATAAACATTATGGTGACTCTGCACCTTTGATTAGAACAGTTTATAAGTGGTTTCAAAATTTTCGGAGTGGCCATATGGGCACAAGTGACGCTGAACGTTCTGGACGCCCTGTTGAGGTTACTATTCCAGAAATCATTGATAAAATCCATGATATGGTGATGGATGACAGAAGAGTGAAGGTGCGTGAGATTGCTAGTGCTGTGGGCATCTCGAATGAACGGGTACATAATATTTTGCATCAACATTTGGACATGACAAAGCTATCCGCAAGATGGGTGCCGCGATTGCTCACGCTTGACCAAAAACGAAATCGTGTGAAGTGTTGCAAGGACGGTTTGCACCTGTTCCAGAATAATCTGCAGAATTTTAAGCGTCGTTTCGTCACTATGGATGAAACATGGATACATCACTACACTCCTGAGACCAAAGAACAATCTAAACAATGGGTTACCAAGGGGGAATCTGCGCCAAAAAAGGCGAAGACCGTTCCTTCGGCTGGAAAGATTATGGCGACTGTCTTTTGGGATTCGCAAGGAATAATCCTCATCGACTTTCTGGAAAAGGGTAAAACTATTACAGGTGCATATTATTCATCGTTATTGGACCGTTTGAAAACCGAGCTGCAAGAAAAACGCCCACGATTGGCCCACAAAAAAGTCCTTTTCCATCACGACAACGCACCAGCTCACACCTCAGTAGTTGTGGTCGCAAAATTAATGGAAATAGGGTTCCAACTCGTTTCAAATCCCCCCTATTCTCCAGACTTGGCTCCCTCGGACTACTATTTGTTCCCCAATATGAAGAAATGGCTGGCGGGAAAAAGATTTTATTCAAACGAGGAGGTGATTGCAGAAACGAATGGCTATTTTTCAGACTTGGACAAATCCTATTATTCGGAAGGGATCAACAAACTAGAGCAGCGTTGGACGAAGTGTATAAGCCTAAAAGGAGACTATGTTGAAAAATAAAAAAGGTTTACCCCAAAAAATTAAGTAGTTTCTATTTTTGCACGGACTTTTCAAACGACCCTCGTATCTCTCGGGTACTTGTCGATTCGGTAGCCATCTGAAGTAGCTTAGCCTAAAACAGATTCTGCGGAGAGATGTGGAAATGCCGTTTTGAATGTCTGGGCAGTCTAAATGTTGGCAGTGGATATTGTACCTTCCGAGACATTCCCGGTTTCTAAACTTTTTTAGAAATGTTAATTTGGAAGAATTGCCTTAAAGGAAAATTCTTGCCCAGTTGAGCACAATAGATCTATAAAGATCGAAAGAGTAAAGTGATGTCACATAGGTAGGCGCTGGTCGGAGGTCCTAGCATTGAGTGTAGGCAGTGTTACTTTTTCCATAAAAGGCTCCAAGTTCATTGAACCAGATATTGGCACCAATTAATGCCAAATCAAACAAATAAAGAGTTTTAATAATCGTCACGAAAAAAGATGAAAGTCTATAACAGTGGTAAAGCAAAGAACGGACTACGCATCTTTTTTGAAGTATGAATCCATAGTGAAAGAAATCGCAGAGTATGGTCTGCATCGAGCATAGAAAGTCCTCCAGCCACAGAGCTTCTTTTGTATGGTTTACGAATGGTTTGTATTCTGAGACAATAAATGACTTACGAGTAAAGGCATGTGCCTTGAAGGACTTGTTTTTTATTTGTCAAACTGGAATACCTCCATCTTCAGATCTCTTTTTAATACTTAAATTATACGAAGGAAAGTAAAATTTCAAGATTTACATATTCCAAAGAATGAATGAATTAGTAGTGTGTTGTATACACAGGACCAAAGAGTGTGGGTGCCCTAAAATAATATAAAGACCAAACTTGGAGAAGGTATATATATATATATCTTATATATTATATGTATATATATCTTATTTGCCAGTGACGGTATGGCCAGCTAATAGTATGTGAGCGGAGTGTATAATATGTTAATATAGTAAGCCGTGCACTTGGCGGGGGCGGGAGAAGCATCGCTCTCTTCCCACAGTCACAGACACACGCACACATGCGGCTAGCGAGGCGACCCGACCGGCACGAATCGCTCCGACCTTCATACCTTGTAATTTTCGTCTCATGTCGCCGCTTGGAACGACCAAAAATTCTTATTCTTTCTCTCCTATATAGCTTCCTCTACCCATCCAGTTGTTTATGACGTATCTCTGGTGTAGGGAGTTTCATCATTCATATAAAATACTTTTAGAATTACAATCATGATCGTGTGTATATGTGTACAGTCAGATAACTTTAATTTAGATATTTTTATTGGCTCGTGCGAGATTTAAAAATCCTTCAAATTTTTATGAATGGGGTGTTGGATATTTTGAGCGCAATGCTTCCTAGCTAGTCCACTCTGACCTACTGATCTATTGTGGCTCACTCAGATTTTGTTGGAGCACAAGAGATATAATTGTGGAACGTCCGTCTTATTAAAGATTGCACCAATTATTAATGTCTGATTTATCTTAGAAATATTTTGCTTTGCTGTTTAGCCTTAAAGGTAAGGCTTCTGCCTCCTTCACTTTTGGCCAATGAGCGCTGACCAGAATAGCTTAATTTGTTCACAAAGTTACGATTTTCGAATTTGTTAGTGACAAATAAAGGAAGAAATAATTAAAAGGCTCGTGACTTATTACCCTCGTATCCTCTACCGCAAGTTTTAACTCAACTTTTAAGCTCATCTCAGCTACAAAAGCTTGAAAGAAGATTGGCGATCCGCTTTCCCCCTAGATATTCAACATATGCTTGGAAATGGCCATAAGAGCCATAAGGACGAACCAGGGGGCACCATATTCAACAAGATGACCCAACACTTGGCATAGGCTTGCTAGACATAGACATGGCATAGACAAGCATTCGAAGAATTTGAAGAAGCGGCAAAAAGACTGGAGATAAACCAAGAGAAGACCAAGATCAGATTCTATCCAGATTCAGTTTATACCTTCTCCACAGGAGACAAAAAAGAAGAGTAACTGCAGGAAACAGATGTTTGTATGCGTTACAAAAAGTTTTACGTTTTGAGAATTTGTCACGCCCGGCGAAAATTACTGTTCATAAGGCCGGTAGTGATGTACTGTAGCGAGACTTGGGAAATGACTCAAGAATGCGAGAATATGCTTAGGATATAGGAGCGAAAAGTGTTGCAGAAGATCCTCGGCCAGGTGTATATTAACAGTAAATGGATGATCCGAAAGAACGAAGAACTCAAGAGACTATACGGAGAACCTGACATAGTTTCTTTTATCGAAAAAGGTAGGTTAAGATGACTCGACCATGTTGAGCCGATGCTCCATCACCGAGTTCTAAGAAAAGTCTTAAATAGTCACACTGGGGGCGCTAGATATAGCAGTCGCCCCAGGATTAGATGGTTAGATGACGCAGAAAGTGATCTACAAAAGGCAGGTGTTAGAAGATGGCGCCAAAAAGCCAATAATAGGAATGAATGGCACTCTCTCTTGAATGAGGTCCAGGTCCTAGCTAGAGGTTCTTGTAAGATATGGTACAGCCAATGGTACAGTAGCACTAAGCCAGTTTGGAAAGGGGAACAAACAAACAGTTTTAACTGAAATTACGATGCCTACTTCTAAATGACGTTTAAACTGAATTCAAACATTCAAACATTTTAGAAAGAAAGTAGGCTTAAGAGACGTCAGATCATATATTTCAAATACCAAATTTTATAGTAGCCTTAGTGAGGCGCCACGATAGCTGAGCGGTTAGAGGCGAGGCCCGCAAAGTTAAGAAGTATTATCGTACTGGGTTCGATTCCCGGTCTAAGCCTTGGATTTTATTTAAAGAAATTTGCAGTAAAGTGCCTTTGCTAGTCGCCTCCGTCCACGACACCTAATTAGGTAGTTGGACGTAAAGCCCGCCTGAAAAAATAGGCATTATTTTATTTAGAGGCCGTAGTGGGAGAAAACAATGAACTAGTTGGCCAGCTTCAGATCCCAGAACTAATCATTCTTTATAAGTAATACTAAAGGAACATATTTTGCCAACATGTGGACAATAGTAACAGGAATAGAATTGGAAGACGTACATGTTAGAATTCCTAACCTTTGCAACCTGTAGGTTAAGAAAGGCCTAAGGTAAATTAATATTATGACTACAGTTATATCAAACGTTCCTTAGAGAGTAGATGAGTACAAATATCTGGTAGGGGATAACTTACAATCAGTCCAGGGCGCACATAGATTTAGCGAATTATTTTTATAACAGTTACCGTTGCCGAACAAGCGCTAGTAGATAGGTAATTAGACCTAGAGGTAGGTAATTATACGATAAGAGGCAAGATAACTTAAAGCATTATATCAAAGGGTTAACTGTAAAGCTATGTTCACAACCTGATCTTATTTCTCTGAATAAACATTAGCACAGTATCACTGTAATTATTTTCTAAATGAAAGAAAGTAAAACTCTGCAGAAAATAACCGCTACAAACATTAAATTGGGTTAGCAACTTTATCAATATCAATAATTTGGTTTAATTGATTTATTTACATTTGACATAGTAAATAGAATTGTTACTTTCACTCAACGAGTGGAAGCAATAAAGAACGGGTGTTGTTTTCCATGTAAATTTAAAAAAGTCAGCTTAACTTTATGTTGAGCACATCCCGTTCAAAGATATATCATCTTAAATGATCAACTAGAATTATTAGGTTTGTCAGTGAATATTTCCAGATAATAACTTACACATTCTCTAAGAAGAATACTCTGCAATTATTTCAACAATATCTCCAAAAGAAGTGAGTTCTTTCAGAGATCCTTCCATTGATACAACAATTAATAGAATTTTTATTAAGTTTTTGCTGAAAAATAAAAGTAAATATTCATAACAAGTCAAGGACTAAATTCGGGAATCGAACCCTGTACCTAAATAAATGACATTGCGAACTATTGTTTGTTAAAATAATATTGTTTTATGTTAACTTATCAGGCAAATTTCAGAATTTCTTTGAATAATCTTCTAAAAAAACTATAGAATAAAGTTTAAACATTCCTTTCTATCAACAAATTAATTGATAAATATAGAACTGTTATTTTTACTTTTATAATTTAAGACGTGTCAGTATCAGAGCTTTTTTACTGTACTGCCGGCCTCCAAGCAGTGTTCTCTGTATTATTAGAAAAACTAGTATTATTATTAGAAAAGAAGTGAATATATTGACAAAAAAATAATTCATTTAAAATATTTTGTAGAGAAAAGGCAACGTTATTTTTCTACTAAAATAAAATGAGTTAATATTTTATTTTATGAAAGATATTCCGTAAAAAAGAGTATAACGACTTGTTGAAAATTAACTACAGCAATAGGCGCTAATGGCCACAGACGTCGATGCGCCGGAAAAAAAAACTACAGCAATGAGCTGGAAGGCTCGAGCTGGAAGGCTCGAGCTGTAATGAATGATCGAATCGGTAATAATTTTTTAACTAGATGATTCATTATACTGTATTTATTCTTATTATTTTTCTTTAGAATGATATTTTACGTTCAGAAGGTTTACAGAAGATAAACAAAAAGCTAATTATTAGGTATACATAATGGAATTCTGGAATATAGTTAATTATAACTATGATTAGTATAAAAAAGTAAGATATTTTACGACTTAATTGATGTTCTGTCAAAGCATCTTGCACAATGAATTGCAATGGTTATCCTAAATAATTAGTTTATAGTAAAAATTTATTTCATATATTTCCTTTTTATTACTTGTTTTATTAATGATGAGCGGAGAACGAGTATTAATTATAAGGAACACGGCTGGTGAGTCAGTTTCAAAACTGTATTTCAGCTTTTATGCCCGCATATGAAGAATATGCAGCTGCGTCAAACTGCAGAAGATGATGAATTCTTATCGGCAATACTTGAAGAAGGTTGTGCATCTAGGAAAAGGATGTGATCTAGGAAAGAGATGTTTTATAGAGAAATGCAGGATCTTGTTCATTTAAGAGTGACCATGCAGTTATGTACAGTTAAAAGGGGTAAATGCAATGAATAAATGAATGAATCCATTCCAGTTTTTCCTTTAATGCAGATACACCTTCATGTTTTCTGACCGAAGTTATTTTCACTCTAAATGACAGTTTTACAAATACTGTTAAACGAATTGTATTTTCAGTAAAATTATAGTAAATATTGATTTACTCTAACAGTTATATTATCTCTGTCATTTTACTTTTAATAACTTTAATAAGCTAATCTTCTTGCCTATTTGTTTTGTTCCATCCTTAAACGAAAGCACTCCACCGTGAGCTTTCTGGAGGCGAAACTCAGGAATGCAGGACCTGTATAAGAACAATGAGCTTGAAAAGCTAATGCTCTCCTAGAATAGAAGACTTGGTCAACCCTGGGTAAGGGTTATGACAGCCTTAGAGCAGTGCAAGGAATTTAAACGTAAGTTAGTTTAGGACAGTGGTCAGCAAAGTGCGGCTCCAGAGCCGCATGTGGCTCTTTGGCTCCTTAAGTGCGGCTCTGGCACAAATATCCACGGAAGGCGCAATAATATTTTTATTTAAAAAAAAACTTGGTAAGAAAAAAATTACATCTTATTTTGATAAATTAAAATTCTTCTATAAATCGAGAACATGTATAATTTTTTGTTTAAGTTAAAAGGTAGATAGGTAATTAAAATTTTATATTGTTGTAAAAATACGTAACGAACATCGAGTTTAATTTTATTAGTTTTCGTAAACGTAAACACAAACCATGTACAAGCTACCGGCTGAGATTGTTCGTATGTTATAGCAGGTTTCAGGAATTTAAAAACAGCAGAGCAACTTTAGCATTTGTCAAAAATCCTCTTAATGCTACGATAACCGAGTTGAAATTTTCTCCTTTTGAAATTGACATTGGTAGCTTTGAAATACAATTGCTGGATTTAAAAAACAAGGAGATATGGCGCTCTAAATTCGAACGTCTTTGTGTTGAATTGGAAATATTGGAGAAGAAAAAATGTGATCTTAGTTCACAACACAAGTGGTCTGCTTTGAATGACCTGGAGAAGGAAGACATGATCATTTTCAACGTTTGGAATAGTATTCCTGACTCTTACGATCAGCTGAAAAAGCTCGCGTTTGCTGTTCTTTCCCTTTTCGGTTCTACATATATATGCGAACAATCTTTTTCAAGCATGAACATTATCAGGAGTAAACTGAGAAGTCGTCTTATTGATGAGAACTTGGAATCATGCCTAAAATTAAAAACAACCACATACAAACCTGACTTACTCAAACTTTCCAAGGAGATGCAAGCACATTGTTCGCATCAATAAATATTTATTAAGTATGAAATTTAGTATTATTTAGTGTACTACTTATTTAGTGTAATAAAAGTTTACTAAACAAGCAGATTTGGCTCCCAATTTTTTTTAAAATTGTTGTTATGTTCATATTTGGCTCTTTGGCTAATAAGTTTGCCGACCACTGGTTTAGGATAACAAGTTGGGGCTCTCGATTCAATCATTGTAAATAACATTATCTTCACAAGCTAGAACCGATATCTCCAATTATGAGTAGCTGTTGTACTTCTTTAATAAAAAGTAAAAATAAGAGCTTTTACTGTTATTATTAAACATTAGTAGGGTAAAAAATAGACAAAAGTGCTACATTTTTCCGACTTCTTGCCCAACGACGTTTTCTTGTTAATTTCACTTAATTTTATAAATGAATTGAAAGTTACTCGACAAATATAAAATATTCCGTAGAATTTCATTAAAATTAGTAGATTATCTCCTTTCCTTATGGACAGAAATGCCCTTTATTAAATAATTTTTTTTTTCTAATTTTGTATCAGAAATCTTTTCTTTTTTCTGTTACATACTTCCGCATTTTTTTAGTCATGGTTTATTTTACTTCCTCAGCTACTTACTTCGAATCAATCGATTCAATATAATTTACAAAAAGTAATAAAATCCTGTTCATTACAGAACTTTGAACAATTAAAATTTTAATAAAACATTATTCCACGGAAAGCGACCTATCGAATCTTTTTTTTTAATAATTAAAAAATAAAAATATTTACTTATAAAGGATTTAAGCGGTTTTTTTTTATTTTTTATTTTTGCGGGAAGATTGTTTTAATAACTTTACCAAATTGGTGGCAGCTTGCTAGTTACTGAAATGGAATTGTCATGTTCGTAACGTACGAGTATTTATTGATCCTGGAGGCCATCTAATTATTGTAATTGGCCATAATGCTCGTTAACATATATCCTATGCTTTTCCACATTTATGAACTATGGCCACACCTATCTGCTCAATTAATTAATGTGACAAGTTAACGTAAAAACATGAATAATATTCGTAATAATCGAGTTTAGGTGGAATTTATTAAGTAATTTACGGTAAACATTAATTTAATCATTGCAGAATCGTCTCAATAAAATTTACTTTTGGGATAATCAAAACTGTCAGGTAGGACAGTTGTATAAGGGTTGATCGTCAAAAACTGCACGAAAAAGCGTAACGTTGAAAAACACCCAACTTTGACAATTTTTTTCTCTTTTTCTATAAAAGATAAAATTCCCAAATTTTCTTTATATTATAGGGCAAATCCTCCTTTATAACTGTAATTATTTTGCAACAACTTATATTTAATAGATTTTGAGAAAAAAGTTACCAAAAATGAGCGAAAACGGCACTTTAAAAATTGTTCTAATACCTTCTATATTACAATCAGTCTAAGACAAATGGATACTACACTTTTCCATATGAAAATGGCCAGCTTAAGGATCTGAAATATGGATTAAATGTTGGGTACTTGCTGAACAGTGCATCTTTTGTCGTTTAATCAATCATTATCCTCAACTTTAACTTGACTGTAAGTTTTGTTAATCATATTAACATATAAATGCATGCATAAACAGATGAGGTCTTAAGACTTCTGATGACTGATTAAAAATTGTAGTTATACGAGTATTTTAGAGAAACCCATACTTGTTATTTATGAAGTTTATTTTAATCCATTCAATGTTGTACCCAGTTACTGACGAAAGTGAAAAAGAAGTGAAACGAAAAATTCTTTAATAATTAATTAAATACACATTTTTCCACTGAACTAAATACCTTGTAATGTGTAATTGATCCAAACAATTTCCGACTATGATAAAATTCGCAATGATGGACAATATCAGTAATATCATCTGTCTACAGCATGCTTGTTTTTGACATTCTACGGTCGGAAAAAACAAAATCCAAAAGCTATGACGGGAAGTTCAATTATTTTTACATTTAATTAAAGGTTCCTTGGCAGGAGAAGTGAAAAGTATTTCTGGCCAGCTAGCTAGGAGCTTCTCTCATTGATCTGGAGTCTGCTCTAGATAAAGGTATTCCTAATTAATTTACTTGTTTGGCAATAATTTCTGTAGAGGATAATGTTCTTGGTATTGGTTCCTCCTCCAGCTGAAGAGATTTCACAAGGGCTTTATAGTCCGCCTACTTGCTATCAGCAATATCAGTTCCTCATTTCTTTCTATTTTTTTTTGGCAACGGCTTCCGCCATACAGCCAGCATCATCGTCTAGGTGCTTATCACTAGAATATCATTCACTCTCCATTCTTACTTATAAATACTCGCTTCACAAATTCATCTCTCTACTATATACAACTATTTACATATAAACTTACAACTAATGGATGGATCAGTACTCTATATTCCTGCCACCCTTATACTCGTAGCTTAACCGAAATTAAAATCACGTAATTCTTCTGTAATCATTTTCTTGCATTCATTCTATAACTTTTAAAAACATTCATATTTTTTTGCTAGCTCTGCTAAAGATTTAAGCACATACCTAGATGTTGGTGGAGAATATTATGTCTTCGTAGCGAAATGGTGCATCTAAATACCTGTAAAAGTCGTCAAATATTCGTTTCCTTTCTACTACATAACGTGTACATTATATGTTTGAAATCCTCCTCCTCATTGCAATCTACGCAAAGAGGAGAGGACGTTTTGTTGATCTTGTGAAAATACGATCCGCACCGCGTGGTTCGCTCTCAGCTTGCTTATTGTCCTAACAACCAATTTATTAGTGGCAGTTCCCTTAAACCATGGTTGTCTAGGTAACTCCATATCTGCCATAGTTTTATAGAATCAAACAGTCTTATTTTTTATCTTTGTTAATAATAATAATGCAGCATAATGCAGGAAATTAAAATTTTTGAAATTTCAATGTCAATCAGATGTTCCATTAATGTTTATGTAAAAATAACCTTCGAGGTCTTAGCTATGATGGCGTGTCCGCTCGATGACAGTCCTTCTTAAGAACGGGATTCTGTGTTCCGAGTTTAACTTTCTGAAAGTGTACAACTGTCAGACATATTCTCTCGGTTAAACAAACAATAAGGCAGTAGTTGTATGAACCGGGCGAATTTTTTACGCGTGGGTGGCAAGAAAAGCGACGGGCACCGTTCTGGCGTCGGATAGCAGTACGGATTTTCTGTGTTTTTTTTGGGGGGGGGGAAGAGCGATGCACTACCAACAGCCTTACTCGGACATGATTGTCAAGCCCGCGCTGATGAGAAAATGTCCGGTATGGCAGAGCTAGGACATGCATCTTCTTCAGGACAACGTTCCACCTCACACGATACAACTGACCCTGGTTAAGTGGATTGAGAGCTCCGACCTTATCTCCACTACCGCCCTAATTTTGCCACATCGGTTTTTTATCTTTCTGGTCCGGTGACAGAAGGTTTGCGTAAACGAAGAGGTAAAGAAAAAAGTACAAAACTAGCTACGAGATCAAGGTAAAGAGACAAGTACATAGAAGTTGGTGGGGTTACTTGGAAAAATAAACAACAAATTTTATTGATTGAATAATATAATTTTGTCGTACATCTATTTGTCTATTTAATTATTGAATGACCCTCGTATCACTCATATTCTTGGTTAGATTCTTTTTAGTTCGAACTGGGCGAGTTTGCAGTCAAAAGTTGATAATGCAGCAGGCAGGTTATTTTAGAAAGAGGAACTGAATAGTATCGCACTAAAATTATAAACCCAAATTTCCTATGAGCAGGCAATCAAAATGAATCCCCTCTAGTCAGGTAATGCTTTTTCCTTAAAGATAAGTCCAACATGTTATTTAACTAATTTAATAATAATCTTGCTACGGGGGCAGGTGTGTAAGTGATACGCATTTCCGCATCGACATTTGCCAGTAATTATAGCCACACTATTGTGGGGGAGTGGTGGAATCTCCCACGCCGTTAGCAACTATTTACTATAGTAGCGTGCTGTTAATTACTAAAATATTATTTATGTACTGCAGTCTAACGTAGCTTTGAAGGGATGAAAACTTGCTCAGATAGTTGGTTTTATTTTTTTTTAAATATTTTATGAAATAGAGGAATTTCCATCTGAAATTGGAGCAAAATGACACCGGAATTCTACATCTGTAGATATGGATAATTCGTGGATAATGAGGTTTGTGGCCTTGGTTATCGTCTTAATTAGAACTGCCATTGTTTAAGGAAGTTGGTTATATGGAGAACAGAGTTATGCGTAGAGGTAACACGTAGGTATACTACTTTTGGAAAGTTGGCCAAAACGTACGAGGTAATTATTTCTACATTTTAAATAGTTTTATAAGTTTGCCGTTGATGGATTATTGAGATTAGCCATAAACGGAAATAGATTAAACATTATAGAAAAAAAATAGACGAGATTATTAAAGAATTTATTGTTTATGGTAATGAAATTTCACAATCCCGCGGTAGGTAATGAAAAACAGGCTTAAACACAGAGCTAAGCTCAGTGTAGAAGCTAGTGCCGGATTCAAACGTTTGCTAGTATCAGGATCTAGTCAGCTTTTGCTAGCTTACCATTATCGAACATGAATCTCCCAGCTTCGCTCTGTACTGGATCGACTATTCTTCTTTATGGGTCGCCACCTAGTAAAACCTTGAACTTGGTAAAAGTTAATGTTATAAACATATTATAAAGATTGAGACTTGTTTACTAATTGGTGTCAAGAGGGGGTGAATTAAACCTCCTATTTATTTTTAAAATTATGGCACATCAACTTCTGAGGTCAACGAATAGTGAGCTGGCTTCTGCCTCAAGAAAGAACAGGATTCGAACCCAGGATCTCCGTGCAGGAATAATGCGCTATCCACTCAGCTAATCTTTATTTATCATATCACAAAAAGTCAAGTCACAGGTGTCGTAGGTAGATACAAAACAAGAGCAGATGTATTCCCAGCATTTTGCGATATTCAGATACTTTTTTCGATTGACTTATTTGCAAACATATTAGAATGGCATTAGTTTAGAGGGCGCCCAATGAGCTTGCTTTAACAGCTGTTCTCCTATTCTGTCGCGGCTGACAAGGTAAGCGAATTGTCCTTGTCAGCTATGACACAAAAAAAGTAGCAACTACCAACTGATTTTTATAAGTTATTGTATCGGCTAGCGTTAACAATACAGTAGTTGGCAACAGTGTTCAACGCTCTGTTATGACTTTCTTTATTTTATTTGGACAAGTAGAAACTAGCTGTCCTGTTTTAAAGAGATAGTCGTACGTAACGATAACAACATCTCGACACTCAAGGTCTGCAGTATTTACAGAAATAATCCTGTTTTTATGTAACTAGAAGTTGTTTGCTCAATTGAAGAATATATATTTTTAATTTCAAGGTTTAAAGTTATTTTATTTATTTATTTTTTTTGTAAATATAAGTTCTTACCATAACATCTTTTACATTTAATTTTATTTTAATACGTTTCTTGTGTTAGAAACATAAAATGGTCAATTTTTTTTAGTGAAAATCGAGACTCAAACTTTAAAGTTGTCCCAAAAATTAAAAATTCATTTTTTTTCTAAATCCTTCGGTCAAGTACGAGATAAAGTCATCTACTAACGAAATCTTTTCGAAATTTTGATTTCAGATGATCCAGTCTCAAGATATGTCCACGAGAGGGTTGCATTTTTTTGACATGTTGCATTAAAACATTCGCCATTAGTACAATTATTATTAATTTGTAACGAAAAAATTACAATAAGTTCTTTAAACATAGACTGATATGACGCAAAAGTTCCCGAATAAAAAAGTAAACACGTTTTTCCCCTAAAAAATTTGAAAAAATGGCTTTTTTGCGCCTCTGATTGCCTATAACCCCTTAATGGTTAAATGAGAAATAGTAAAGTACGTTTGATAGTCGCCTCCGTCCACGACACCTAGTAAATGGTAGTTGGACGTTAAGCCCCGCCTGAAAAAATAGTCGATTACTTTACTTTACATAAATAATTTAGATACCTATTTTGTTTTAAAGTAGTGTCTATTAAGTACTGGTCAAAAACTAGGATCATACGCTGTATCGTACAGCGCTTACGAAATTATTATTTTTAAATTTAGTTAAAATATCAAATAATAACTTTACCCGATTTGTAATTTTTGACGAAACTCACACACAACCCTTGCCACGTTTCTGATTCAGGAGACCTCATAACGGATATTTCCAATCAAAAGTCTCAATCTAAAATCAATAAGAATTTCAATACCTTCTCTTACTGGTTATAACGGAAAATAAAAAACATATTGTCAAGATTTTTGACGGAAATTCGAAAAATGAAGAGGCTAACCATTCCCAAGTACAATACGAGAAATACATCAAAATGTTTTCTAAGTTTCTCTAACATGTTTGAGAATGTTCGGTTTAAACATACAAGTTCGAAAATGTACATGCTCTTCACAATGAACATATACATGGTTCTAATTATTAAACGAGATTAACCCTAAAAGATGAATTGGGATTTGACCAAATCAAATTTGTACATTTCAAAAAAGTATTTGAGAATTGAGATTCGCTAAAAAATAAAAGATAACACAAACAAAATAATAGAAAAGAAAAATTGGGTTGCTGTTCTCTTGAAATGCATTGTTACTTCATTTCATTATATTAAAATATTTCTTGAGGAGATCTAAACAAAGAAGTGTAACTAAAGTTCAGAGAGCTCTTTGTTTGTTTATTTTTATTTTTTGAAACATGGGCATTCATTAGGCAACTCTAATACGACCTAACTTTTTTTGGTTGGCTTTATTTTCATTTCTCAGACTTAGCCGAGGTAAAGATGGAATATTCGCTGCTTTTGGCTTTAAATTTAATTAAGATTGGACCCTTATTTTCTATGTATTTTCCAGTTATTAAAAGGAGAACTACATAACGTTATTAATTAAACGATTCGCTATGAATGACTTACACGAACTTCTCTTACTGACACTGCGATTCTAAAATTTTCTTAAATAAACCAAAAAACAATAGACTTTAAATACAAAGAGCAGCATTTTAGCCACTGATTTTTGGATTTACAAACAGCTAACAAGTTTGCAATGGCGAATGTTTTCATAATTTCTGAACTTTTTTGTTTGCCTAAATTGTTTTCATATTCATTAATCAATGGTTAACATTATCTCACATAAATACTTTCAGCGATACCATGAAAGCAATTTGTGGTCATTTTATATAAATGCTTAACCATCAGAATTAGTTAAAATAGTTTAAATTTCAATAAGAAGAATAAAGTGGTCGTTTCCTTTTAAAATTTCTTCTGTAAAGTTAAAGGTACGTTTTTCATTGGCTATCTGACCTCTAGAATAAATAATTTACAAAAAAGTATTGCATGTGACAGAGTGCATTTGTTAATCTTTGTATACACACTCGGCTCTATTAGAGTGTTATCGAGAAAATGGTATCACTTCGAACGGATATCCTATTATTGATAATGTCAACCGCATCCAAAGCAGCAGTTCACTAGTTGGGAACAAAAATTTCTTTAATATCTCTATTGAAACATTTTATTTTTTTCTAATTAGCATTCTATAATATAACTGCAGAAGCAGAGGACCGTAACACCGAATTTTTAATTTTCGACTTATTAGACGTGGATATTTTCTTTCGTAAAACCCTTTACACAGCGAATGGCGTATCTCTAAATCGTCCCACTGTTAGCATATTTTAGCAGTTAAGTAATCTCCAACTCACCCGACCTAGTTATTTAGGGTCAGGGAAGAAGACTTTCTGTCCCCGAAGGTAAAGATAATTTTTTTAATACCCCTTAAACGTACTGGAGAATAATATTTTCTGCTTCTCTGATTGAAGTATAAATTTGGAAATTATGTATTGAGTTCTGCAACGCAACATAATTATGTATACCATGGTTTTGCTGTTTTCTTAAGTTGAATGCTTGATTCGATGGGAATTCTACGAATCTTGGGCAGTAGAAGTGTAAAAACTTTGTACAAAAAAATTAATAAACAAATATTTTAATGGTTACTTTAGAGTAGACGCTGTTGGTCACATTTTAACATACTAAGCTGGAATAGTATAAAAATGAATGCGTACAAATGTAGAGCAGAGTGCTAAATAAATAATACCTACGAAGATAGTTAGACAGGTGCTGATCAGGTAAATGAAATGCCAGCTATCTTAAAATGTCCCACTTCTGGACCATTCCTTTCTCTAGTCCAATCCACTGCAGGATGCTGTGCACAATGAGACTGAAACACTGACGTCAAGTTTGTTTTCATACATCAATCTAATTCCCACCAACAGGCTAGAAAACCCCCTCTGTGTTCTATTCTACTTTGTTAAAAAAAAAAACATTCTAGCCCGTTCGTTCAAAGAGACTAATCCGTTACTTGTATGCCCAACGGTGATAGCCTTCACAATCTGTATCTAGGCATCTAGTGTAAAGGAGCCACTACTTCAAATAGACGTCTTCTACTCATTAAATTGATATAAACCACAGTCCTGTTCGCATCCTTTTTCGAGAAAGCGACCGACCATTTTCTCCAGGCAAAGGGGCTTAAGTCTTACAGTGGGAAGGATTTACCATAGTAATTATATTCGGATCTTTCAAGTTCAACATTAATGCACCAGGTCAGCTTCTGGTTTATTGTAAAGATCATAGTTAAAAATTAAGTACAATGCTGAACAATTTTTACTTCCTCCTCTTCGTATTGAGAAAAGCATTGCGATAATGCGGATTATCAATTGTATTTTCTCCAAAAACATCTCAGAGGTCATCTGAGTTTGGAAAAGTGAGTTTTACGAATTGCTGCGTGTGTGTATGTGAGTAAAATCGAAGAAATCCCAAATTTGACATCTAGATAATATATAAATATTAGGATAATATTAGCGAACCGAAAGTGCTCGTTTTACGAAGTCAATTTTTCACTTTGTGGAGATTATTACAAAAACAACTTCAACGAAAATATTAAAACTTCGCTCATTGCTAACTTATTTTAAGGCATTTTAATTATTTAAACAAATTAATTCACAGATCTGATTCTTATTAATATTATAAAATTAAGAAGACAGTAGATTCTTGTAGAGCGGCCTCAATGCCTTCGCCACCGCGACCCATAACAAGGCAGTAATATTAACAGTAATGGAACTTAAGGGCAAAGCATAACCACCCCTTGTCACAGAGATGTCCCTAATACAATTTTTTAAGAAAATGTTTCAAATAAAGTTCTAGATCAAGAGGTTTTCAAATGGTACACAAGTTTACAATTTTAATGAAAGCTGTAGGAGCCGTTTTTCTGCAAAACCTAAAAAACAGGAAAACTGATTAGGCCAAGTGGTTCTTCCGGAAGATCGATTTTGACCGGAACCGATCTGTGGCAATCACTGTTGGCACCTGAGTGTCAAATCAATTTGAACCTTATTTGTGATTTTTCTCTTTGTGAGTAAAGGTGGTACACATCATTACAGACGTTAGTCATGCTGTCCAATTTTAAAAACCGCGGATGAATTTGTAAATTGGACTTCGGGAAGACCCTCTTAACGAATGCATATTTCCGATGTAGAGTCGAAACCTACAATCTGTGTGAGTATAATACCTTTTCTTGCAGAGTAGAGAGAAATAATTGAAGGTCATCCTGAAGAGAACTAAGTTTTGTTCTTATTATCTTTGGTAAATATAAAATATATCTCTTAGGCTAATCTGACAGAGCCATTTAGGATTCTTTTCTCCTGAGCAGACAACAAAAGCAATCTCATTAACAGTACAAAGAAGGTCCTATCTACGTCAAATTGATTGTGTTGGACGCCTGGCAGTTCTAAAATAAATGAATTATAATAATTATAATTAATTTTAACAGGATCAATCGTTGATTTTTTGTTTTCTTTTATTTTTTGAATTTTTATTACAAAAGAGAAGAAATAAATGGGAATACGAGGAATATTTTGTGAGAAATCTGTAGCAATCATGTGATTAGAGAGAATGTCCTTGAAGAGAGGGAGAGGTCAATTTGCCTTAAAGGGGGTGGTATCTGTTTGTGTGTCTGTGGGTAAGTTATATTGCCTTAAAGGTTGGAAAAGCATTATAGGTACGCTAGACATACATTATGTATTTAGGTTGAGGCAGATTCACTGTGGCTAACAGCAGAATAATTCAATTACCCCAGCTGATCAAATAATGCTCAGTTTGTTCGCACGAGAGAGAGAGAGAGAGAGAATAACTGAGACAACTGATTTCAGCGCCCTTCTCTTGTTGTTCTCCAGCTATTTGCTTTGTTCTTGGTAGAAACGCTTCATACTCCTCTATTATCGACACATTTATCTAGCAATAAATTATTGCAACGATTTCCATGATTGTTCTCTTTAATGTTTTCAATTGGTTCTGGTTAAACTTGAATGGCAATAAATATTCTATGCAAACCAAACTTATGACTAAAGAAAGGTACTTTCGATTTTGGGATCTCATCGGGAATACCGGTTGTGAGGTTTACAGAATGCGAAAAATACAAATCGGTCTGTGCGTATGATCTGAAACGAAAAATAATTAATGATCATTTTTTTTTGCTTTAGTACGAACAGTTAATAGCACTATGTGTTAGAGGGGCACTATTTATATTTTGAGCCTAATAATAAAAAAATAGCTATTTGTCATTGAAAATGACTTTATTGTTTTTCAAAATATTCTCCTTTATGATCTATACACTTCTGCATGCGTTCGAACCACTTGTCAAAGCATTTTTTCCATTCCGCTTGAGACACCTCCAAAACATGGTTTTTGAATGCATCAACAGCTTCTTCTGCCGACGAAAATCGAATTTATTCTTGACGTTCGGAAACAAAAAGAAGTCATTTGGTGCCAAATCAGGACTGTACGGCGGATGACCCATTCATTCGATTTTTTGAGTGCCCAAATAGTCGGTTGTTAGACGAGATGTGTGACAGCTGGCATTGTCTTGATGAAGAATGATCCGACGGCGCTTGTTTGTTTTCCTTATTTCATCGAAGACTTCCGGCAAACAAATGGTTGTGTACCATCCAGAATTGACCGTTCTACGTTCCACTAAAGGCAATGTTGCCACATGACCAGTTTTTCCGAAAAAACAGGCGACCATTTGTTTCGAAGTGCTTCAAGCGCGAACAACTTTTTTTGGATTTGGTTCATCTTGAAACACCCATACAGTCGACTGCTGTTTAGTTTCCGGCTCATACGCATATATCCATGATTCATCACCTGTTACAATCTTATACACTTTTTTGCCATTGTATTTCTTAAGCATTTGTTTGCACCAATCGACACGAGCATCTTTTTGAGATTTTGTCAGAATATGTGGGATCCAACCTTTTTCACGGCTAAATGATCATGCAATATTTTATATAAGCTGGTGGAACTAATGCCTAAGATTGCCTCAATCTCACAGTATGTCACATGACGATCTTGCATTATTAGTATGCAATAATAATGTAAAACACAGCATCAATGTTTTCTGACACAACAACTGATTTTGGACGACCTTCACGACTTTCGTCGGTGAGCGAACGACGACCACGATTGAATTCGTTATACCAGCGTTTCATAGTGGCAAAGGATGGGGCTTTATCGCCAAAAGTGGAAGTAAGTTGATCGATGCACTCCTGTCGTAATAAATCATTGCACGAAAATTTTCACGAGTTAATTCCATTTTTTCGCTTAGGCACAATTTTCAAGTGACTGTAAACAACAGAAATCGCGCTCAAATAACAAAACGTTCTGAAGAAGGTTATGGTCAAAAATGTCAAACTTTCAAGTGGAAACGTCAAATAGCACCTGACAATACTCAGTGTTGCCAAGGCTCAAAATATAAGTAGTGCCCCTCGTATAAGGGCAATTGAGGGATAAAGTTATGTAATGAAGTAACCTCAGCAACTGTTGTGGCTCCGTAAACGTTAATTTTGTTTATTCATTCTGTTCGTGGAGAGCATATTTAAAGAACATTTAATTACAAACTGATATAATGTATATATAAACTGACAACTCAGAATATATCATAAATTCAGTTTGTAACATCAGCTATAAACTCAACTTTTCATTTCTTCACTAAACAAAATAAATATATAAGCTCTGGTAGAAAAAACTAGATACATCTCAGAATGAAATACCTTCTAACAAAGTCGAAACAGCCATTAGCCCATTATGTGAACTTTAAAAAGGAAAAAATGAGTAATTAATAAAGAAACTAACTTTCAAATTTAGTGGGTAAATAGAACATAATAATGATGATGGGAATAAAAAAAAATTGGGATCATAAGAAGTAACTAACTATAAGCTTCTAACCAAACTGAAAGAACAGTTATTTTTATAAGTTATTTTAGTTTTTCACGCGAAGGTATTTATTTTTTAGTTTATGAACAGTATGACTGCTGATTAGTGTGCAAACACATCACGCGCTTATGTGCGTTCCTTTAGTTGCTATTCTCCAACTACATTCCCACAAAACCCCTTAGTTTTTAGTTTAAATTGTTGGGCTATTAAAAAGTGGTTTATTAAAGATGATACATTAAAAAAAAAAATCATATTTAGAACATGCTCAACCTAACAACGATTATTTACCGTTGAAATATTTCTAACTCTGGAGCTGTATTAAAAAAAAAAATCCTATAATACGGGATTTTTTCCTTGGGAAGGTTATAATATATAAAGGTTATTCACCATAACTTCTACCTTATCTTGTACTTTCCTAACAATACAGCCGAGCGTCTAGTAAGTAGACAGTGTGCTATCTATCAAATACGACTTCCTTCCTAAATAGTAGGTCCTTGCTATCAGAGAAAGGGATATTTCCCGATTTTTATGAAAATTTTTGGTAGGTAACATGTTCAAGTTTATTTTTATTTTCTCTTAGTAAATGCAAATATTGAGATTATGTCACATTTTCCAAATATACTAATCCAATTAATTGTTTAGCCCATATGTGTTTGTTAGTCTTGAGTATACCATTGTTACTAGCGTAAAATCGTTGTTGAGTTTGTCTAGGAAATCGAAAATTTTATTACAAATCTGTAATATTGCGCTTTCGTTAGACGAACTTTGACTTACAAGCAAAACGGTAGTTAATTTGAAATTAAAGTTGAACTTCTCTAGTTTGAGAATATTTTTTAAAAATTTTTTGTTATTTAAAATCTGTATAAAAACAATAAGTAAATTAGAAGGTGGATGAGATACATTTTGGAAGAGAAAATCTAAGGGCCAGCAGCTAGGATCTCCGCGTGGGAATCCAATCCCCTACCCCCTAGCTAATCCCTTCCATCTTTATTATTATTATTATTATTATTTTTAACTTTAAAAACGAGCTTTAGTCCGGAGAATCCAAGCCATTCTCAAGATGTCACTTAAAGTGAAGTTACAGAAGTTATTATTGTACAGGTCCTTTTTAAGTTGTATACAGAGCAAGCTATCCATTTTTAAATAATATTAATATCATTTAATATTGTATTATAAAAATATTACCCGGGTTCGAATCCAGCTGCTGACCCTTAGATTTTCTCTTACTGGGAGCTTCTTACAGCTCACTGTCCGGAGGCCGGCTGTGCACTGATAAAAGCTCTGGGCGCTAATAACCTCAGCTGTTGATGCACCAAAAAAAAAAAAAAAATTATAATAATATTACAAATAGCTAAGGTAAATAATATTATATGTAATTACGTAGTTAACAATTTTGTATGCTCTGATTTTTCTTTATTAATATTAATATTTTAATAAAGTGGTGTAGATAGATTTTAAGTTGCTGTATCAGTTTTTGGAGGAGCAGTAACTGTTTCTTGACCTGCAATTTTTCGGCCTTTGATTTTTTTTAAGCCCGCCTGAAAAACTGGGCATTACTTTACTTTCATATATTTACTTTAGCAAATCAATACAAAGTGATAGACTTTATTTTTGTTTGCTTTTTCAAATTAACACCCACGAAGTGTTAGAACTAATCGACGAATATTAATTAATTTTGTTTTTAATTAGAAACAGATCTGTGAGCGTTTTAAGGCGCCAGTTGGTGACAAGTTGATGTTTTTGTTCGATTTAAATAATCTTTGCCATACATGTTGAAGCACAAAACACTTATATCTTGGTGCTGGGCATCTAAGCAGTGAAGCGGTCCAGCATAGACAAGGATGTAACAATGAAAGCAAAAGAAGATAAGAGGGGGAAAAAAATGATTAAACCCACGTAGAAGCAAACACATACACGGTGCTGCATATTTACATACAACACACTTGTACAACAGATTGTAATAGAACGATACCTAGCCATTATATATTGATTATAATCTATAATGAAAATGTATTCAGCGATAATATCTCAATAACTATCTCTGCACCGGCTGATTACTTTCTATTTGTATTTATTCTCCTCTATAATATATAATATACAAGGTACTTTTATTTGTAGTAGACATCACCAAAGACATCTAAGTAATTATTTCAGCAGTTTCCAACCTCCTTTTTTTATTTTATTTAATTTTTTCAACTACCAGCAAAATTATTGTATCATTTTATTATTTTCTGTTACTGTACTAGTAAGAGAAAGCGACCGTTATTTTTTTAGATTTGTATTTTTCATCGGAAATAAACGTTTCGAGATCCGCTGACTGTAAAAAAGGTTTAATAATTATTCAAGTGTGTGTTTGAGGATCATAAACCAAAAACGGATCGTTCAAATTTGATATTTGAAATAGATGCTGGCACGATATCCGCTGATAAGCTTTTGGGATTTATTTGTCTATTTATTCACTTCAATTTATTTTTAGAAGTATTTTTAAAAGTAGTTAGAACAATTTTTTTAAAGGAGGAGATTAGCAAAGTGGTAACGCGGAGATCTTGGGTTCGAGCCCAACTGCTGGCCCTTAGATTTTCTCTTCCTAGCTTCTTACAGCCCTAATGACCACACAAGTAGAAGTATAACTTCTATTTCAAAAGCATTCGCAGCAAATGCTTCTTAAGTCAGTTCTAGCGATGTTTTAAGCTATGCTCTGAAGTGTTAGATAAATGCGGGTGGCCTCATTACCTGTTTAATAATAATAAGAACTAGTTATGCAAAGAAAAGTACAAATTTGAAGAAAATTGATCCCAGTTTACTGAAAAATGAAAAGTAAAACTAATCTCTTACTTTTTTTTCAGGTAGAGCGCAACTTCCAACTACCTAATAAGGTGTCATGCAAGAGGGCAGAATCACATAATTCAATATTACTATTTTTTGAAGAATCAACACCCGAGATTCGAATTGTGGCTCTCCCACTTACAAATCCACGTTTCATTCCCTGTACACCAATGCCCGCTATTAATTTACTGAATAAATTTTTTCTTTTGTTTATTTATTTTGCGACTGTAATAGATACAACAAGCAAAAGAGATGAGAGTTAGGAAATGGCGCAAATACACGGGCACGCATGTACATGCACTTACATACACGTGCGCGCACATGCATGTGCGCCAAGAGGCGTGAATGTGGTGAACGACGACCATCCAGTGATGGAAGCCGTTAGTTCGCCACGTTGGCAAGCTTACACAGCAACCATCCTAGGAGGTCGGCATTGTGTTGAGATGGTCGCGTGGCCACCGCCGTTTTAGTCTGCGCTGTGGATTTGAAGGAAGTGTGGTTGTAGACATGTTGTGGATAAGAGGGTTGTAGTGACTGTGTAGATTTGAGTGGAGTTTTGTGTAGCGAGTTTGTGCTATTTCAGAGACGAGAGGAATATTGAGATCAGAGTGTATAGTATGATTGGAGACGTAGAAGGGAGCGTTAACTATTGTTCTTAGAATTTTAGATTGCAAGGTTTGAAGTCGGTTGATGTTTGATTTTTTGGCGCTTCCGTTGAGCTGTATTCCGTATATAGTGTTCGTTCGTTCGTCAGGGTCAGTTTTGATCGTTTGTCGAGTAGTCTTTTCAACATTTTGTACCTCAGATTGAGGTCAATTCGTTTGAGTCTCGTATGGGAGTTCCATGTTAGACGTTTGTCAAGGTATAGTCCGAGATATAGTACTTGGTTAGTGATTGGTATAGAAGTATTGTGGAAGGAGAGAGGAGAGAGAGTTTTCTTGTTTAGAATGAATTCTTTGTATTTAGATTTCAATTCGTTCACTTTGATTCTCCACTTTTGCAGCCAAGGCTCGAGAAGATTTAGGTGTGATTGGAGTGCACGGCATGCTGTTACAGGATCCAGATGAGGTGATAGAATTGCAGTGTCGTCGGCGAATGTGAAAGTAATTGTAGTCGGGTGAGTTGGTAAGTCAGCAGTATAGAGAATATAAAGTAAGGGGGCTACAATGCTTCCTTGAGGAACTCCAGAGAGTATTGGAAGGATAAGAGAAGAAGAAGAAGAATGCGTAAATGGCGAGTGATTCAATTATAATTCTTTTTATTTATTAAGATTCATATTATTTACCTTAAAGTTTATTTTGAACAGAATATAAACTGTTATTTAAACATTTTATGGTCCAAAATTTTTGGAGGAAAAAAATGATAGAGCTAGTAACATACAAAATATAGATGTAAGAGATAAAAATGTTACCATATAAAAGCCTCACGTGACAATGATTGAAAATTATGGACAATTGCTTTCATAAGTATAGTCTTCTATAACGAAATGATTGTATAAAATATGTAATTTATGATTATCACTTAAACATAGTTTACGAGGTCATTGTTATTTTTTTTATTTTTGTATTAGGGCATGAAATTGGTTTCATTATTTCACATTACTATTTTTTGTTTTGGTTATTTTCGCTTATACACTGTTATGTTCGAATGCCAGAGTCAAGACGGAATGAAGTTTCTTTGTTTTGTCTTTTACGCATAACAGTATTTATTGTGATTGCGACAAAGTGTAAATAGACTAATTTTGTTTTATTTCTTTTTTAAAATAAATTGTCGATTCACACAATAACGGTTTTATTAAAAAAAAAATCTATAAAAATCAAGTAAGCCAATCCCATTCTTTCTATAGTCTCCATTAGTTTTTGATCATAACATTTGATTTATCAATGTTATAATTTCTTTTGCCATCATGTTTGTATTAGACTGCTCATGATTTCGTAAATGTATTTTAAGGTTTTATCTGGATAGGTCTTTTATTGAAGCCAAAAAAGAGTATCTATTGGAGTGTGGCGCTGATTTATTTTGGAGGTTATAAGTTTGGACTAGTGAGGGTCATTTCAGTTTGAACCCAGCGTCTACCTACTTTTGACTTTACTGAAAAAATGCTATTGGTTATGAGGTGTGGACATTATATCCATCTAAAAAATAGATGAATACTTCATTTTACTACATTTCAAGAGGAAACAGTGATAGTTTTGGTAGCTGGGAACGGATTAGCTAAGTACTTAGAGTCATTTACTCTTTAATTTGAGAGTAAAAATTTTTTAAAAACCTGGACACGAAGTTTAAAAGCTGATGATAAAATGCCAGTGATGCTCGTTGTTATCTCTGCAACGAGAGCACATTATTGAGGAAAAGGCTTCTGCCGACAATGATCTCAAATGGCGCATCAAGAAAAAAATCTAAGGGCCAGCAGCTGGATTTGAACCTGCGATCTTAGTGGGGGAACCCAGTACACTAATCAGTTTTTTTTTTTTTGTATTTTAAATTTAGTACAGTAGGTATTAGTGTAGATAGCATAGTCTAGCTCGACAGATTTTTTGGGAGGACGCGTTATGTATCCTCCTTAACTGACGAAAAAATGAACGTTGAGTCTTATTTCCTAGTAATTATTACAACCCATAATTACGATTATTTTTTTTTTTTTGTATTACTATTATTACAAGATAAATAATGCTGAGCAGGACGTAGTTACAGAAGCGGGAAGATGGGATGATAGCGATAAGCATTGGTTTTTTTTTATCAGCCTGGTGCTCCTGAGAGGACGCCCATGTTGGTAATCGAGTGGGTTAGTTGTGTGGAGATGCTAATATGAGAGTTGTCATTGGCTGCTGGTAAAGAAAGAAACAGATGGATTCCCCCCCAGGAAATCCCCCTTCTCTGCACAACACTTACATATATACAAACATACTTCAGTAGCATTAAAAAAATATGAGCTGGGATTCAACTATCAAATGCTAGTTATGATTATTATAAATCTGAATAGCTTCTTAACCAGCTGTAACATATATATATTTTATGGACGATATTTAACCAGACATTATATCTCGTTAATCTCGACTTTCAGCTGGTAACATCTGCCGGCGGAGCTGATGTTGGTGGTAGACGAATGATAAAAGATTCTCTGTTACCAATCTCAACAAGAAGCTTTGCGTTCGAGTTTTCCAATTGAGCTTCAAGGGAACCTAATGCTTTGAAGCCTCCTGAACGTTTTTAGCAAATAGTTTGATGTTTCTCGTCTTTGAAAAATAAAAGTAATGAATTACTCTTACGACTGACTGCCTTGCGAATAAATTCTATTCTGAACTAAGTACTCGAAGATTCTGTCTTTTAGAAGTACAGGTACGTCACCCTTAAAGTGGTGCTCCCCTAGGCAAAGCTAGAACTAATACAATGCAGGTTGGAGAAAGGAACAATTGATGACCGGAGTTTTAGTTAAGAAAGACTGCTTTGAACAAAAACATCTAAGTGAAGACTTCTAGACTCGAACCCGGGATATCCGCGTGATATTACGCTAGCCACTCAGTAATACGAGGGTTGTTTGAAAAGTCCGTGAAAAAATAAAAACTACTTAATTTTTTGGGGTAAACCTTTTTTATTTTTCAACATAGTCTCATTTTAGGCTTATACACTTCGTCCAACGCTGCTCTAGTTTGTTGATCCCTTCCGAATAATAGGATTTGTCCAAGTCTGAAAAATAGCCATTCGTTTCTGCAATCACCTCCTCGTTTGAATAAAATCTTTCTCCCGCCAGCCATTTCTTCATGTTGGGGAACAAATAGTAGTCCGAGGGAGCCAAGTCTGGAGAATAGGGGGGATGTGAAACGAGTTGGAACCCTATTTCCATTAATTTTGCGACCACAACTGCTGAGATGTGAGCTGGCGCGTTGTCGCGATGGAAAAGGACTTTTTTGTGGGCCAATCGTGGGCGTTTTTCTTGCAGCTCGGTTTTCAAACGGTCCAATAACGATGAATAATATGCACCTGTAATAGTTTTACCCTTTTCCAGATAGTCGATGAGGATTATTCCTTGCGAATCCCAAAAGACAGTCGCCATAATCTTTCCGGCCGAAGGAACGGTCTTCGCCTTTCTTGGTGCAGATTCCCCCTTGGTAACCCATTGTTTAGATTGTTCTTTGGTCTCAGGAGTGTAGTGATGTATCCATGTTTCATCCACAGTGACGAAACGACGCTTAAAGTCCTGCGGATTCTTCTGGAACAGCTGCAAACCGTCCTTGCAACACTTCATACGATTTCGTTTTTGGTCCAGCGTGAGTAATCGCGGCACCGCACCAAACTTGCGGATAGCTTTGTCATGTCCAAATGTTGATGCAAAATATTATGTACCCGTTCATTCGAGATGCCCACAGCACTAGCAATCTCACGCACCTTCACTCTTCTATCATCCATCAACATATCATGGATTTTATCAATGATTTCTGGAGTAGTAACCTCAACAGGGCGTCCAGAACGTTCAGCGTCACTTGTGCCCATATGGCCACTCCGAAAATTTTGAAACCACTTATAAACTGTTCTAATCGAAGGTGCAGAGTCACCATAATGTTTATCAAGCTTCTCTTTAGTCTCCTGAGGCGTTTTGCCTTTCATAAAGTAGTGTTTAATCAACACACGAAATTCTTTTTCGTCCATTTTTTGAAAATCACTCGACTTCCTCGATTCAAACGAATGCCAAACACAAAGAAATAGACCGATCTGGCTGAAACTTTGTGTGTGTTCTTCCAAGAGATGCTACTAACTAAACATAACCTCGATACGCGCCAGTGGTGCTATCTCTCTGACTTTGCACGGACTTTTCAAACGACCCTCGTATATTCCCTTTAAATGAAATCGTTGATCTAACTTCGCGCACAGCTACTGTAGCGCTTTTCAACGACTACTTTTTTTTTTAAAGTTTAATTTAGTTAATTATTTCCATACTGATTGCAACCTAAATTTGAGGCTACAATTTTCTAAATTTGCGAAGCGGATCTCGCAAATTTGATTTCTGAGTAAATTGCAGCAATGTTTAGAATTCTATTGATTAAATAACAACAATCGTACAGAAAACATAGCAGCAACGCAAACCAGGTCATTTGAAGGGCAAGGATTACGAAGGCACTCAGCCGTGTATCTCAAACCAACTTTGGTTTGTTAAGTTTACTAGGAAAAGGGTTTTCCTCATAAGGATAATTTGTTTAAGGTTCGACCACAATCACAGCAGGGCGCTCTTGATAAGATTAAATTTGGCGGAATGCGGATTTTGCGTTTGTGGAATTGGAAAGGAAGGTGATGCCATTCATCTAATCTTTCCGTTCGCTAAAACTGCTGAGTATTACCCATGTAGCACCAAAAATATTGCAGATAATTTGAATAAGGAATTCGCTGAATTGTTTTGTCTGTTTTGTTTTTTTAAATTTCTAATAAAAAATGAACTTTAAATTTAATAGCGGTATTTTCAGAGGTTAAAACAAAGGTTACTCCTGACGGTTTTGGCAGTTTTTATTGTGATAAAAGTATATTTCGGATACGAAATGTAAAAAAGTTGACGCCTGTACGACCGATCCAAGAACTGCCACTTTCTCAACACATAAAACAATACCCGATAATTTTTTTTTCTTAAAACGCAATTTTCAAAATGCATCTACACCCGTTAGCACCGCACCAAAGTTTGGGCCGATCTTACAAAAAATTGGCACTCTAGAGGAAATTCATCCATCCTCTTTCCCAGAAATATCCTAATCGAATTTTCTGGAAAAAATTTTCATACAAAAAGTTGTAGATCTCTTTGCTTGTAATCACTATATAAAGTTTAAATGAAGTGTTAGGAGCCGTTATACTCCCAAGAGGCACCATTGTTACCTGAAACGTAGAGCACCTCTAAAAAGAAGTTTTTATAATGAAGGCCTTTCTCCAAATCCATCGCAAAACACTTTCTCGTTAATACAAGAAAATACAAAATAAAATAAGACATTCATTGTCGAAAATTCATAACACAATATTCAAACAATTGTTGGTTTCGAAATTGAATATATTGAAGAAAAAATTTACCAAATAAAATTGCTTATTGTATTAGAATATAAAGAAAACATTGAAAACAAATGGTAAAACGAAAGCCAACGAACGACTCCTAAGAAAAAGTTATTCATTCAAAATAAAATATTCAGAAAAGAGACGCTTATATTTATGGAAAAGAAACGATTTCGTATTGAAAATGAAAATCTAAATATAAATAAGTTGAAACAAAACAAAAAATAAATAAATAAATAAATAAAAGTAAAGGCGGATAAGAGAAGTAAGATTGACATGATGGACTGGAGAGATGATGGGCTGTATTTTGAATCAATTTGACTACAGAGAGAAGATCAATTCGACGCCCAAAACACCTGGCGCTTCTTTTCTTCCACATACATACGTGCTACGTTATTTTCTTGCACATACGCACCAAAGCATCTATTGGATTTGCGCGTGACTATATTTTAATTTCTTTTGCTTTATTTTTGATGTTACTTATCAAGATTTGTTTTTTATATTTTAAAAATCACTCTTTTAAAAAAAGTTTGTCTTTTTTTAGTAACTTAATGATTGTTAATTTTATTTCTCAATGACAATATTAATAATAATATAAGCAACAAAGAAAAAATCATTAGAAGATTCCTCCTGAATTTTTTTAATTCCAAATAAAATTATTAGAAAATAACATTAGTATGGAGAAGCATTTAAGTTCGATCTAGTTTAAATTTATACCAGCTTTACATTTATCATTGAGTTTCCAAAACTTGTGGTAACTGAGGAGTGTTAGCGAGCAATTGTTTGAAACATTTCGTAGAAAATTCACTAACTATGGGGGGAAAACTTACTTGATCTCTTCCCATGAGTAAAGGGTAGGTAGCCGCTGATGGGCTGATGAGTGGATGGTCCAGGTAGTCTGGAATCTGAGACCTCTACTGCCCGAGATTAAAGTGAGAGAACACTACCTTGCTGGCGGCTGTACACTGACCAAATTCCCTCTTATTTGGAAATTTACAAAAACTATTTTTGCCCTCAATCATGAAAATTGTAGCAAAATATTGATTATTGGGCGATCAAATGATCTTGTACATTTTTACATATTACAAACGTCTGCACTCACACAAAAGTTATAACGTAAAAATATCAGCGGTCTATTCTAAATTTTTATCTGAAACATGTGAAATTTAATTGTGCATGCACTGACACTTGTTTTATTGTTAAGTTCTCTTTTGAAAATAAAAAAAATACAAAAGCCACGATCTAATTGCAAACGAAAGTAAACCGAAATATAATGCTACTCTTAAACATTTGATATTTATTCAAAACTGCGATTAATTATTACTAGGAGGGAAGGGATTAGCTATGCGGTTAGTGCATTGAATTTCCAAGCGGAGGTCCCGGGTTTGAATCCAGCTGCTGGCCCTTAGATTTTCTCTTCTTAGGAGCTCCTTACAGCTCTCTACCCGGTGATGGATAGTGTTGTCTGTAACGAGAGAACACTGTCCTGAGGCCGGCAGTGCTCTGAAAAAAGCCTCAGATGTTGACGTGCCTTAAATCATTAAAAATAAAAAAAAAAAATTACATGATTTGGTGCAAAGAAGTATGATTAAGCAACAAAATTCCTATTTTAAAAACCCATTGGCTGTTTATCGACATAAATGAGATGATGCCAGAAAACTAGGCAAGATTTAGATTTCAGCTCCATAAATGCCTAAAAGAATATCTGTTAGTCAAACAGAATCGTCTCTTATTAATGGTGAAGACGCCTCTAAAACTTACCTACACACAACACCCTGTACAAGATTTTATGAGTATCTCTGCCTACTGTCATCTGAAAAGCATTCCTAGCGTGCAGTTGGCTAAGACACAGGCTCTATAGGGTTCGAAGACTCAAGCAAACTCCTCATCGAAACTCTACTGAACCACTAGGTTTTGTCACTTTACAAACCAACTTCTTTTTGGAACTTAACCTAACCTAACCTAACTTGAGGCTATTTCTGCATTTTGCCAAGTTTTGAATAACATATTTTGGTGATTTATAGTGTGAATTATATCTAGACTGTAATACTTTCTGTACTGGGTAAATTCCTATTGTGAATATGACAAAGATAAGTTTGGTAATAGCAGGTTTTTTTTTTAAGTAAAGCCTGTACCTTTAATAAAGAATTAAATAAACAAACCCATTTCTGGTTTGTAAACATGTTGCTGTTAGTGAGAAATGTCACAACCATTGAATGGGGAGGAAATAAATGAAACAGGTTTTATGGTACGTTTTGATATGTTGTAAGATGTACTATAATATAACAACAGAATTTAACTCAGACTTTTACTTGAATATGGAGCATTCATTTATCATAATTAGCTAAGGTTATAATACACTGCTATTTGGTAACCTATTTACTAACTCAAACTTACCAACAGACACATATTTTCCTTGTGTACGTAACACTTCTAACAATCCATCTTGCCACATAACTCACACTAATTCTAACCTATCGTGTCTACAAGTTTGCATCAATTCGCACGTTATACTAATTTCTCCATGTAATTCTCGTATCCGATCTCTAGATGATTTATTGTGCTTTAATGTAAGCCGGAAAATTTTCAGAAAACTTTTGTCATCATAAATACAATTTATAATAAATGTTTTTTTAAATAAAGACAATTAAAATAAATATAATGGAAAAGTTTTCAGATCTATCTCATGTGGTCCAATTTGAAATTTTTAGGAGAATTTTTGGTTCCATTGGAGCTTTAAATCATCATCAGCGTTCTTACATCATTTTCAACAAACTTTCGCTTACTCTACAGTAAAACAGATGTTTTTGCGATCGTGACTTTTGAGCATTCACTAGAAAGTGGCCATTTTGAATCACAATTTTTTATCTGAGTCCTAAAAAGTGCTTTTTTCAAACCGGTATGTGAGTGTACGTCATCTGTGAGCAGCAGCCTAATTTGATATTTGAAATTGGTGACAATAAGGGATCCTGTTATAATAGATTTTTGTATAAAAACACCCAAACGAAAAGGCAATTTCATTGAATAAACTGATTGAATGCAACTTTTATTTTTAGTTTCACTATTTGACCTCCAGTTTGTATGTAAGTCAGACTGCACTTCCTTGCACCGACACTGTCAGTTAATGTTGGAATCTGACGAACGACCAACATTGAATCAGAACACAAAGCTCTAGGGTGCTTGTGCGTTTACTTGAAGACGTTTAAACCTAACATTGAACAACAAAATACGCTAACATTTCTGAACCGAATAGGAGGCTTGAAGTAAAGAAAAGTAATGCCTATTTTTTCGCGCGTGCCTTACGTCGAACTACCAAATTAGGTGTCGCGGACGGAGGCGATTAGCAAATATACTTTACTGTAAAGTTCTCATATTAACCATTAAATAAAATCCAAAGTCTAAGACTGGGAATCGAACCCAGTACCACAATACATATTAGCTTTGCAGGCCTCGCTTCTAACCTCTCGGCTACCGTGGCAAGACTTGAAGTATGTGAGTCAGTCAATATCTACAATAACTAACGCCTCCAATCATTGCGGTCTGAAATTCTCCACTAAATAACTACTGTTCCGTATTATATTTCCGATAAAACAATCCATAGTGCTGTTAACATTCCTTACGGCAAGGAAGTGATGTCACCTCGCTATTAAAAATTTTATTCTAAACTTTGTAGTCACCCTAATCCATTAATCCATCACCCTTATCTCTAACTCTTTCCGACAATCCCATTCGACGTCTAAGGCGGCGCTGGACGTGTGTCTTCCTCAGCGAAGTACCAGTAATTTGGGAAGCCACCCACTGTTTATTAACATTCTCATGTCCCATTTATCGCAATATTTACCTGTTTTGCTGTATTGTAAATTTATAATAAATTAATTATAATAATTTATACAAAATAAATATCAACAAATAAACAATTTTTTCCCTTTACATTAACTCTTTAAATCCGGCAATCCAGACCTAGATCCACCGAGAGCCGTCACGAAGCAATTCAGTAACATGGAATTAGAAACTGGAAGGTAAGAGGATTAAAAACTCTCTGGAGTGTCACGGAAAGGTGAGGTTACAACACTTCTTTCGGCTCGTGGCGCAATATTACGCAAAGATCCAAAAGAATTACTCTTTTCGCAAAGTCACACATTGTGTATTGGTTTTCGCCAGCAACCTCTTTAGTGTTTATTAATTTTCTGTTTCAACTTTAGGGCACTTTGAGAACTGACAAACCTCCAAAATAGAATCGTAGAGTTCATAAATTTGAGAAAGATATATCTTAAAACGTGTTTGTAAAGACGACAACAACTGTACGTCCATTTATCTTTGTCATGCTGAATAATTTGTAAGCGCCTTTTAAAATTTATAGCTTATTATGATTTATGTGATATTAAACGATTTATATTTTTACATTAAAACTAGATTATTTTGCATAAATTCACTAGTATAGTATATCTATATGCATTGTAGATTTCTTGTCGTGTAATGAATAAAACGGAAGTTAAAAACATGTGAAATAATTATTTCTTATACACAACTTGGTGTACTTAGTTAGCTGGTGGTGGCATGATATTGCATAAATTAATTATAATGAAGAAGATGAGTTAGTGTTAGATATTGGGAGATGTAGTGTGAACAATACAACAACTTTTACAAATAACACGTCTTGCCCATATCCAGCTCTTTATAGCCAACAAATTGCCAATGTAATACACGAATAGATAGGTTGTGAGTGTAACGAAGAGGACGGAGAAGTAGAGGTATGATGTAGCTCTATCCGGCTATAATGTGAGTAGCTCTTTTTATCACAGCTCCCAGATCTCGTAATGGAGAGCAGATCGAAATGTTCCTCATAGTCCGCTAGATAATATTAACATACAATTGGGAAACATTCAGAAAAGTAGTTAATGAAATTCCAGCCATTTATTTTAACTTGAACATCTAGTTAATTCAAAAGCAAAATTGTTCCTACTGAACACATAACAATGTACATGATAGTTTTTCATTTTATTGTCTAAGGAAATAAATAATGGGCTTTAAGATTTGCGAGCAATTTTTCTGTGATCTCGATACCATTTTTAGTAATTTAAATAATTAATTTCAAGATGGGCGCCAACTGACGCAGAACGTTGGCTAAAAGTGGCTCTTAGTCCATCCAAATAAGATCCAAATCCTTTCTAAATGAATGTATCTTCTCAAATCAATTCGAGATGAATTTCGGATGAACTGTATCACTCCAATAAATCTTTCCCAAATAACCTCAATGTGACTTGTACAAATTTCACATGGCAGTCACCAAATTAATGTGTTTCTGGTAAAATGGGTACTTTGAAATTTACTTTACACTAATATGTGTTCTTTTTCAAGGTGCTGCTTCATTTTGATTCAAAACGCGCGTACGAAAAGGAAGCTCAAATATCTTTCGGACTTTATTTTTTTTTTTGCCTTAGCATTAAGGTTAAGATCCTTTATAGAATAAAATAAATAAATAAAATAAATAAATAAACAAATAAAAATAAATAAGTAGATATAAAATAAGAAATAATTTTTTTTTGTATTTTTGCATTATCTGTATTACTTTTGTTATATTATTCTGTATTACTTTGTATAGTTGTATTTTTACTTAACACTTTAACGCCAAACTTTTTTGTATGGGGCTAGACCCCGAATGCAAATTTTAAATAATAAATAAATAAGTCATTTGACAAAATACAAAAAAAAAAATAAATAAATAAAAATAAAATAAATACCTAAATAAATATCTTCCGAACTAATCTTCAATGGTTCGTCAAAAACATTCACTTCAACCTATTCGGGTATTAAAAAGAATTATTCGAGTATTAATAAGAATACGGCATTAGTTGAATTCCGTTCATTACATTAAGGAATATTCTAATATTCTCCAATATTTCCAAATTTAAGAAAATTTAATGATCCTACGGTGTTTTCTTACTACTGTTTTAGTTAATAAAACGGGACTTTAATTAAAATAAGCTTGAACAGATTATTTTTTTTTTTTTTTTTTTTTTTTTTTTTTATGATTTAAGGCGCGTCAACATCCAAGGTTATTGGCGCCCGGAGCTTTTTTCAGTGCACTGCCGGCCTCCGGACAGTGTTCTCTCGTTACAGACAACACTGTCCATCACCGGACAGTGAGCTGTAAGAAGCTCCTAGGAAGAAAAAATCTAAGGGTCAGCTGCTGGATTCGAACCCGGGACCTCCGCGTGGGAGTCCAGTATGCTAACCTCATAGCTAATCCCTTCCCTAACAGATTATTGATTGATTCCGTTTAAATAAAGATCCACATTCATAATTCCTCTCTTTGAAAATCCTTGAATCTGTCTCTCTCCAATATCAATCCTTAATCCTTAGTCGTGGCTTGTACAATTCTATATTTTTTGTATCTTAATAGGGCAGTTAGCTAAGTAGAGCAACACTCTCATACTTCTTTGATCTCCATCGCCGACATTGTGACTGTCCAAGGAAAAAAGTAATTGAAACTATTGTTTATTACTGGCCATTGATTACGGCCTATTTTCACTTTTCCTTTGATTTACTATTCAGTTTATATAAAATTTAATTTGAATAAATTGAATTAAGTCATAAATTAAAAACATAAAAAATTGGAAAGAGATAGGTGAGTAGATTATTCTATTTCATTCACTTATGAATAAACAAAAGTGTCATTTATGTATTTATGAAGTTTGGATCCATTTTAAGAAATATAAACATCAATTTCATATTCAATTTAAGAAAAACAGCCAGATGTCAATATAATAAATTATTTTGTAGAAAGGCTAAGAGTAGTGAAATATTTGTGGTTTGGTGAGTGGTTAACCAATTTGTTATTCCTTTTGTTGCCGTCCATAGAGCGCGCCCTGAATAGAAATGTAAGCAAGTTTTAATAAATAATTGTGTGCTAGATTATCCTCGGGTCTTACTTTGATAATAGTATAGTTACATATTTATTTTATGTGTGGCTGGGTCCCCGTATTGTTTACTTTCACATTTTTTATCTTTTATTTATGCGCTTGTTTAACTTCAGCTAATTTATAATTAGTTTTATCTAATAAATTGATCATTTCTACTGTTTTAGTATTAAATTATTTTCTACCACTAATTTATTTTCTTTTGTACAATACAACAGCATTTATTTTGATGTAAAGTAGATTTTTGTCTTTAAACATAATTTATAATTGCTAACGATTCAACAAATATGCCTTTTGCTGTTCTAAAAACTCGCTGGTAAAAATCTAAATAAAGGTTAAAAAAATAAAAAAAAAAAAAAAAAGGATCCATTTCTGTTTTGTTATCAATGAAAAGGGTAAATGGGGTTCAACTTCCCTCATTGTCCATCCCTTTATCTCTCAAATATTACTAAATAAATTTCCAATATAGGATACTATTATTTTTTTTATTTACTTCATATTTTTTTGTACCAAGATAATCGGACAAAGCTATGAATTCAGTCAATGAAACATGGCTCACTTACAAGTTAGTTATATCCTGCATTTTACTAGCATCGGCACCAGATAGTCAGTAAAATTTACATTATAAATTACGAGTATTATATATTGCAAAACGGAAAAACTCCGTAAGAAGAATTTATCTATTTTTATTTATTTTTTAGGCGCGTTAACATCTGCAGCCAAATGCGCCCGGAGCTCTATGTAGTACTCTTTCGGCTTCGGGACAGGGTTCTCTCGTTACAGACCACACTCCCCTTCACCATACAGTGAGCTGTGAGAAGCTCCTACGATGAGAAAGTATTAGGGCCAACTGCTGCATTCGATTCCGGCATTTCACTTGGTAATAGTCAAATAGTGCAATTATCGCTGAGTTGATCCATTAATTCCTGGTTTTAGATTTCCCAGTACTTTTTTAATTAATTAGTGGGCAGTTCTCAGCAATCAGTGATCGGTGAAATCAGAGCAAGAAACAAATTTCTTCATGGGGAACAAGTATGGTACAAAATAGGAGACCATCACCCGTTCATTTCCTTGGACCTCATGATATTAGCAGTTATGTATATATATTACATTGTTATACCTAAGGTTGGTGTGTCTGCTGTATTAACTAAGTAAAGTAATCGCCTATTTTTCAGGTGGGGCTTAATGTCCAACTACCAATTAGGTGTCGCGGACAGAGGGGACTAGCAAACATACTTTACTGTAAATTTCTTTTATTAACCATCTTGAATCTCGTCAACGTAATTGTTTACCACAGAAAAATGAAATAATAGTTTATTAAGAAGCCGTGGCGATTGCGACACTTTCCTTTAGCGATTTTGCTTCGTTAGTTCCGTACTACCATTTATGTAACACTCTCTAAATGTTTAGCTGACAAAGTAATTGTTTGCCACCAAACAGAGTCTAATTCCTTCCAAAAGTTTTCATTGTTCTTTCAGACTACAATACCTATCCAACACATTCGATAATTATCAGCTGATACTACAAAGAAATCAAACCAAAGTTTGATACAATAGATTAACCCAAAATATTATTATTTGTTTTATCCATTTGCTAAATAAACAGGCGACTCTGTGAATTTAATTATTTCCGCTAACTGCTCAGTATTATACATTTTAACTTTAAGCCAGAAAACTTCTATTAAGACGGATTCTTGTGTAATCCCTGACTAATCCTAAATGTAGACTGCCAGTACTAAATCTCGAGTTCTTTCTCTCACACCATTAACTTTACAATCAGTTTAACTTTACGAAGTTTAAGGCATATTCATTGTACTATAATCGTTAATGAAGGTTACCGAGATATGATTCTTAATTCGAAAACTTATAGAAAACTATAAACTTGTTTATATATCATGCAAATGAATTCTTGATTTCGAACGTTGTTATCTGAGAACTTTATATTTATTACTCGTATTTGTCATAAATGAAACTTAAACCGGTTTCAAGCTTTGTCTTGCCTTGCAGGCCAACAAGTTCAATGAAGCTATTGACGAGGAAATATTTCGAAACCTCGATGAGAATTAAGGTCGCCATAATAACGTCTTTCTGGTTTGAATTCCTGGGCATTCGGGTTTCTCAAGGGACAATGCCGCTGTGGATCACTTGATCCAGGAAAGATCCTGTGCAGTTTTCATGGGACCAAAACCCTTTTACCCACCAAAGAATGGATGCTTAAGAATCCCATGCTAGAGGCTGGTTGAGCTATTCGCTCAAATTTACTGCGGTCTTACTCAAGCAAAGTCGGGTGACCATTAGGATGACGTTAAGCATTTTCACTGGCCGTTGAAGATTAAAAACACATATCTTGGCGGAGCACAGCTTTTGTAGGCTCAACAAGAACATGATGAAACAGCACAGCACGTATTGTGTTAGTTATGGCTTACGGTTCGGGTATCCGGATAAGAAAATTCATGTCTCCATTCTTTGACAGACAGGGCTGGATGGATGAGTTGCTCTAATTGACAATTACCACGTTAGGCTCTGGTTTGGGGAGGCGTAGTCTTTTTGGTACAATTTAATCTAATTACTAAAACTGAGAATGTGGTTTAATATGGCAGATTTTGTAATTTACGTTGCAGGATGATTTTACAATGGTCTAAATTCGGAAAATTCGCCAAAATTTCGGCTAAATTTCACTTCTATCGCCAAGATTTTAGTAAAAGCCTCATTTCTTTATCAAAAATCCCATCCATTTGTAATGGCAGTGGTATTCAAAGCAGTATTTCCAAGAGAATTGATTTTAGACAAACTTTCGGGTAGGTAGACAACGCCCATCATAGATATGATGATCTTTGTTCTTTCTTTTATCATTTAATGAATTCTTTTCTCAATTTTATAATTTTGGAATAATTAACCATTTTAGGAAAATCATTGTTTCAAATTAGAAAACAACTACTAAATTATCGTAATTTGTTAGCCTGAATCGATTAAAACAACGGATGTTCTGTTGTTAAAATTCATTGTCATCTAACTAATAAATGCAAAAGCGTTCGTTTGAAGGATAATATTATTTAAATAATAAAGATAACGTTCTCAAAAATTAAGTTTCTACTTGAAAATTGATATTTGTTTGTGAAGAAGCACTTCAAAAAAAAAAAAAATCCGTCAACTCGCTCTAAAGCTACAAGCATATAGAAAGTTTGGTTTAAATACCGCCTCCCGCTGGTTCTCCAAGAAGCGAGGTGCGTATGGGCTGTGTATCACCTTTGGAATGTTAATTTTTATCAGTTATTCATCCTAGGAATATGTAGAGTAACTTCTTTGATGTTTAGTAATGGGCTAATTATGGAAATTACCTTGTAGAATATAGCTTCGGAGGCCACTAATGGGGGCTAAATTGATTTATCGGTATTTCTATGTAAAATAATGTTGCTACCAAAGTAAACATGCATGTTCTATAAAATAACAAGTCATTTAAATCAATCATAAATCACTAAGTGTTGTCCCAGCTTTTATTATTGTTTCAAAAGAAAAATTGTAAGCATATTAGCGTAAGTGTATGCATTTAAACTTATTCATTATTAGAACTTATAATAAGCATATACTTATGGACGAGGAATTCTTTATAACCATGTTTTAATTATAGGTACTGAAAGTGGCATGTCCCACGCGGTTCTAAAGCCTAAAGGCTTATAACATCGTTCCCAACTTAATATGATTGGTAAATCCCGCCTTCTTACAAGGTTCAAGTTCGTTCCCACCGATATTCTTGGCGGCAGAGAGCCAAATATCTCATGCCGCTACCTCGCGAAAAGGTGATTCCTTTTTCCCGTACAAGAAGCTTCCAAGGTAAAAGTCCCACACTGTGCAAATGTATTCTGAACCTAGCAAGGAGTCACTTCAGAGCAGAAGCTTAGCAAGTTGTCTGATTCCCGGAAAGGTACTTCCAAGCTTTAACGCGCTTCCTCCAAAGCAATTACAAGCTGCTAGCGCATTTTCCACAGCCTGGCTGTTCGAGAAAAGAAGAGCCTCTACATCTTCAAGAATCATTTCTCAGGTGTTTGTAGTCTTAACTGCAAAAATTTCAGCAAAAAATTCTGTAAAGTAGCTGCCAAAAGATGTCTCTGGTTTCACTCAAATTGTCAAGGCTTTCGATTTTAGAGAGTCATTTATCATTGTCTTTTTGGACTGAGAATGGTCCAATCTGTTCAATGCCTCAGTCTCTGTAAATTTCTCATATTTTTTACATATAAATATCATTTATATATTTTTTTAAAGCCACTGGAATGAACTCGCCATGAAAAGGAACCTCAAAACATCTATTATAAGGCAAAAATAGTTTCATACTTTGACAAGATTGACAGAAACTAAAGTAATGGACTATCTTCCAATCACTTATTTATAAAAATAACTATACAGAGCCTACGCGTTACATTATTTTGTTCAAGTGTAAATATTTAAAATATTTAAATCACAATGTATGGTGAAAAAATCATCCAGCTTTGTAGTAAAAGCTGTTGTGTGAAATAGTTCGTGTTTGTGGTAAAAATAAACGGGTATCGGGTCTTTTTATTTTGATGGAATCTCTAATTACTTGGGTGCGCCTTAAATTTAAAATAAATAAAAAATAAAATATGAGTACCAATGTTTTACTATTTTAAATTGTTAAAATAATAATCTAATGTTAATCACCATTAGATTAGTGTTTTTTATTTTGCAAATGCACCATTTATTGTTTTGTCCAAAATATTCTGAGTTTAAATTATCGGTTTCAATCCAATGTATTGGTTTGCATCAATAAATAAAATCAAGAAATTACGCTAATCAGGCTAGTTTTGATATTTTGAAAAACAAGCTGCACGCCTGCAAATGCACTTATTAAAATAATATTTTATTAGTTTCTGCCATAATAATATTGTCTCCATTCTTTTAAGTTTTTGAAATATATTGGGTGACGCCCCTGGCATTTTGTGAGCTTCCCAGTGGACCATTATATAAGATTTAATTACACATTAAGAAAGACGGTCTCTAGTTTAACTATGCGGGTTTATTGTTCTCATATAATTAGCTAGTGAAATATATATATACATATTTATGTATTATATTAATATTAAGAGTTTGCGTGTAAATTTCCACATCGATTGTGACTCTGTTCACATCTTATTAAAGTCCACAGTTCGCTGGCTACTTACATTTTCATAAAAAAAAAAAAAAATCGAGTAAAGCTGGCTTCTGCATTAAATTGGATGAAAAGTAAACTTAAAAAATTTTATTCTGTCTTTATGTTTTCGAAGATCTTTAATTAGGTTAGTTGAACTTTAGTGATTGTGTTAATTAAACTAAACCAGTGTTATCACTAAGGAACGGATTTTTATGTATTTAAAAATGCCAAATATTTAATTAAAATATGCATTTATTTTCGTCAATTATGTGGAAAATATGTGATTTTCTTAAAATATTTAAGTAAAATGGACATTTTTTTTATGAAAATGGATTTTTTTGGGGGGGGCAAGTTATAATTATTTATACAAGAAAAGAACATTTTTACAATTATAAATAAGTTTGTGGAAAGGGATATCTGCTCTAACCAAAGCCCGACACAGATCTGTACTCAGAGTAGACTTACTTGATGATGGAGATGTAAGGAAGGCTTGATAGGACGTCCTCTCTTTCTTTCTGTTTTTATTCTCTATGTGCGATCCGGTGGCAATATGTTGGGTTACTTGGAAACGTTGAGAGCAAGAAACGCGCTTGTCACAAGCTGTGCAGTACAAAATGTCTCCATCACTTCGAAAAAGTTCTGCTGGAAACTCGCGAAGATATTTAGCAACCAGTTGTTTGTTTGAGGCCGATGTTCGTGGCATTTCACCCAAAAAAGAATACACTAAGTGACCGAACGAAATGAATTGGACACTTCAACGAACGAGCTGAAAGAACAGACAACGTCAGAAAACTTCAAAGAACTAACAAGTGCCCGTCACTGTTTAGCAGCATTCTGTGTAAATTACAATAACCATTGTACCCACTGTGATTCACAGCCCTACAGTCTGTGGTTCACAGTTCCTGTCAACCACCTCCCAATTATGAAAATATGCCCAAAATGAAAAATATGAAAAAATATGTACATATTTTGATTAAATATGTAGAAATATTTATTTATTTTAATCAAATATGTATAAATATGCGATAACATCCAAATATGTGAAATAAAAGTAGACTCAAACGGCTTAAAAAGTGTCAGTATGAATACTTCTAGTTAAAAAACGTCTGTAAATTGCCTAGAAAAAAATATGTAAATACATACGAATCCGTTCCCTAGTTATCACAATGGTTTTAACTTTTATTTTGGCCAAATAGAGCGACCACAGTTGTAAAATTTAGCCCTGTTCATATTACGTAATTTCATTGACTGAAATAATGGAAATCTGGTTGAACTACAAGACATTTCAATGTTTTTCCAATAATTGTAACTTTTATTTTGGCCAAATAGAGCGAAATTTAGCCCTGTTTGTTTTGCTGAAATCATAGAAATCTGGTCGAACTACCAAAAAAATCCAAATTGAACCCAGTAAAGAAATTCAGTCTTCCAGTAACTCTTTCTATAAGCTGGTTTTTGTATTAATTTAGATGAAAAGTAAACTTGGAAAATTTTATTCTGCCTTTATGTTTTCGAAGATCTTTAATTAGGTTAGTTGAATGTGATTCTTTATCTTAATAAAGCTTTCATGAGTGAAACAATATGGTATTCTATACAAAACTCTCGGTAAAATTATATTGAGCTCAATTTGGTAAAAGTAATCTCAGAGTTTCGTCAAACTATAATTTGTATTTACAGTGCCGATGGCGAGAGGAGTGACGTAGAAGTCTACGTCTACTACTAATTAATTAGTCATGATTGTTCTTGTTTGTTAAATTTGACATTACAAATCGAGTAATTGGTTAAAATTTGTGTATATGATGCGAACACTAGCCAGAAAGTACACTTCTAGCACAACTAAGGATATTGTTCGAAAAGAAATTAAACTTAGACTGGCAACTTTTAGAAAAACAATCGAGGATATGGCCTTTCTTTTACGAAAATTTATGACTTTTATGTTTTTTTGAAAAAGGGGGACAAAATTGTTAGTTGTTCTTCAACAAAACACTTTTCGTGCATATTTTGTCGATCAACCCTTATACTACCGGACAATTTTAGAATGTGTAAAAGCGGAAGAGAAATTTGTTAAGATACCGAAACGACATTGGTAGGTTTAAGAGTAATCAATGTGAAAAGTGAATGCAAAAGAAAGATAAGAAATAAGGTTGCTATGTAGGATAGGGGCCCACTCTTGGCCTAGGTCATAAGCCTTAAAACCCCCTTGTACTACAGGAGAGTAAGCCTATTTTTTCAGGCTGGCTTTAGGTCAATCGCCAAATTAAAGAAAAATATCTATTCGTGCTTTTTGTAAAAGTAGTTTGTTCTGGTTCATGAAATTACATGAAAATTACACAACTCGCTATACTTATTAACAATGCACGAGACCTTATAGGAGGTAACCGAATGAAGTGATTTAATTAAGGCAATTTCGGAGCGGCGGCGAGATTATTTGAACTTTAGTAGTATAAAAATTTAATATCTCACGTTAAATTTTAATTATTTCCAAATTATTTTATTTCTTACAATTGTTTCCATAACTGATAGTGATGTTGTGGTAACCATAAGTAACTATTCCTAGGCCTAGGCCTAGGTCATAAATGGACTGAATATCTTAACAAAATGAAAATTACACCCTCTCAATGAAATCTGCCTACATAAGGTTCTATCCCTCAGGTTCTCGAGAAAAATTTTTATAATGTGGCCTGGATGTGAAGATAATACAATCCCGTACAAGAAGCAGTACAGCTGATTGGCTTTCGGGTAAGTTAACTATTAGTTTTCTGCAATTGATTTTAGAAGTATTTTCATAAAAATAATTAATTATTGTCGCATAAAGTCAGTCGCCGCATATGGGAAGGTTTCTCTTGGTTTCAAAACTAGGTGTCTAAAATTTCTTAACAACGCTAACTACAGTTTTTAAATTTAAAATGTATTAAGAAATACTCCTGGTCGTCTAGGTGACCAGGTGATTATTGCGGAAGATGAAGATTATGCGCGCTATATGCTGAGGAGGTTGATGGAGAGTTATGCTGAATAGGGACTGGGTATAAATTTTGACAAGACAGAGCACCTATCCACTTCGAATGCAAGTACCATAGAAATAGAAGGTAGACGCATTAAAAAAATGGATCATTTTAAATACCTTGGGTCAATAGTAGAAAAGGATGGTTCCTCCCAGCAGGAAGTAGAGAGGAGAATCAGGGAGGGGAAAAAAGTAATAGGCCTATTGAACCCAGTGCTATGGAGCGGAAATTCGTTACCCAGAACCAAGAGGCTGATCTTTACATCGATTCTCCAAAGTATCCTATTGTATGCCGCAGAAACGTGGGTCTTGAACAGAAGACAGCGCGAGAGACTCCTAGGTGGAAATGGATTTTTGGAGGAGATCTGCAGGATGTTCGAGGCGTGACAAAGTGAGGAATGTTAATATCAGGGAAAGGATGGGAGTGGAGAGAAACGTCCTGGAAATTAGAGAGGATAAGGCACTCACTTGGTATGGACATGTAAGGAGGATGGGTCCAGAGAGGTTGCCTAAGGTGGTGATGGACAGCGAGGTGGATGGCCGGATGAAGAGAGGAACACCCAAAAGTGGGTGGAGGGACCAGGTGAAGGAGATGATTGCGGGATATGGTCTGTCAGAGGAACAGGAGAAGATCGTGTTGCTTGGAAGCAGGCATTTACTCGCGATGGCTGAAGGAAACCACAGGTTGTGGAGAACCCTTAAGAAAAAAAAAATAAGAAATACTAAATTTAAGAATTTATCATATTTCATTATTTTTAAAAACACGCTCTAATGATGGATGAAATCCGAAACCAGTCAGAGATTCAATATAGACGCTTGCCAAGTTCACCATTATTTTGTTTGTATGATTAATGTAATAATCAAAACACTGATTAAGCATAAAACTATGATTGAAAATTCTTCAATCATTAGTGAATGAAACACTTTTCATTGACTCAATGTTGTTTGAATCGCGACATTTATAAATGTTTGTTTTTAGTTTTATGCTACTTCGCCATAAATACATCATTACAAGAGTATTGTAAAGAGTTAATTATGTCAATGTTTAGCTGTTAAAACAACGATTCTGCCGACATGGGCGGGCAGATGGCTGCATTGGTCTGTGACCCAGTCTAGTAGACATTTAAATAGTGGACTGAATATCTTAACAAATTGATAATTACATCCTCACAAAGAGATCTGCCTGCTTCAGGTACTATTCCTCAGGTTCTCGAGGAAATTTTTTATGATGTGGCCCTGATTGGAAGATAATACAGTCCCTGTACAAGAAGCAGTACAGTTTGATTGACTTTGGCGAATAACGCCACGCCTAAATTATTTAGAAACCATTCAGGGTCTATTTACTGCAAGATAAGGACATATCCTGGCAAATTTTTATACGAGGTGTGTTCAAAAAGTAACGGGAATTTTTAAATTTCGCGGGTTTGGAGAGTCTGATTGTAATTTTTTTTTTTTATTATGTTGGTACACATGCCCCTGAAGTACGATAAAATTTTCAGTAATATTCATTGTTTACTTCTTAAGTGGCAGCCGTTAAGGTTAGACGTGTTTTTCGAGCTTGGCGATTTTTGTTTGTTAAAAAAAATGGATCAAAGAATTTGTATTAAATTTTGCGTAAAAAATGAAATAAAGTGTGTGAAATGTTAATAAAGGCATATGGTGAGTCTGCTTTGAGTAAAACAAGGATTTACGAGTGGTATAAGCGTTTCCAAGATGGCCGCGAAAACGTTGAAGATGACGAACGACCTGGACGTCCAAGCACATCAACAACCGATGAAAACGTGAAAAAAGTGAAAGAAATGGTTATGAACGATCGCCGAATCACAATCAGAGAAGTCGCTGATGATGTTGCCATATCAATTGGCTCATGCCATGAAATTTTTTCGGATGTTTTGGGTATGAAACGTGTGGCAGCAAAATTTGTTCCAAAATTGTTGAATTTCGAACAAAAACAGCGGAGAATGGAAGTTGCTCAAGAGTCACTCAATGAAGTCGACAACGATGCGGATCTACTAAAACGTGTTATAACAGGTGACGAAACATGGGTTTACGGATATGATGTCGAAACTAAGGCTCAATCGTCCCAGTGGAGGCATTCTGGATCGCCAAGACCGAAAAAGGCTCGACAAGGTGCGGTCGAATGTGAAGGTTATGCTCACTGTGTTCTTCGATTTTAATGGCATAGTGCATCATGAATTCTTGCCACAAGGTCAAACAATCAATAAGGAGTACTACCTACAAGTTCAAAGCCGTTTGCGTGAAGCAATCCGAAAAAAACGCCCGGATTTGTGGCAAAACAATTCATGGATTTTGCACCACGATAATGCACCTGCTCACACTTCATTGCTTGTTCGTGAATTTTTGGCCAAAAACAAAAACTTTAACGATGCCCCAGCCTCCATATTCGCCAGACATGGCTCCATGTGACTTTTTTCTATTTCCAAACATAAAGAGAACATTAAAAGGCCGTCGTTTTACAAGCATAGATGACATTAAAAGCGAATCGCTGAAAGAACTGAAAGCGATCACAAAGATCGAGTTTCAGAAGTGTTTCGAGGATTGGAAAAAGCGCTGGCACAAGTGTATTGTCTGCGAAGGGGACTACTTTGAAGGCGACAATATTAATGTAGATGAATAAATAAATATTTTTTTCAAAAAACGAAAATTCCCGTTACTTTTTGAACACACCTCGTATTATTTACGTTGATTTGCTAGGTTTTCTCTAGGTGAGATGAAAAGTGTCTGGCTAGAGCATTGCATTTTTATTGGTTAACGCTGTTCATCTACTATCTTTTCATTGGCTCGCGTAGTACAACCTGCTTCAATGGAATGGTTCCGCCACTTCTCTTTCTTCTTGTCGAAACAGGACATACATGACTTCCATCTTGAACATTGCAGATAATTACTGTGTTGGTTTTCCTGTTGATTCGTTTACTAACTTCAATTAGGTACCTCTGGCGAACTACTTATCCGTTACATTTTAATCTCATAATAAACCTTATTGAAGAACCCCTACTCGATGTAGACATATTTCGACACGACTATCGACTGACTCCATCTGCTCATTCGTGCTCTTACAGCGTTGGGCAGGGTTAGGAAAATTGAGAAATTGCAATTAGTTGCAGTAGTATTTAAGAAATAAATCCGTAAGAAATGAATCACTTTCATACCTGTTTGAAAATCTACAAATACTAGCTGCTAATCTTTATTCGTTTTTTAAAGCATGTCTTAAGAATGAAGGTCGAAATTGTGGAAATAGCGCACAACATTGCGTACCGAACACATAATTATTGAATAATTACTAAAGATCTAAAGATATTGGTGTTTCAACCGTACTGTATTGCTCGGAAATCTGGGCCCTCGGCCATCTCGAAGATCTTGAAAGAGTCCTAACTAATTTTTTCAAACAATTGTACCACTTGCCTGTGAATACTCCTAACCACTTCATATGATCTGAAATAGGTTACAAACATCTCAGAATTGTATAGCTTTCTATATGCTGGCTGTTATTAAAAGAAGAGATTTTGAGTGAAATTTACTTTGAGTTATTTTATTTTACTTTATTTATGTTTTCTTAAAATGTTTACTTTAATTTATATGGAGCTATTTATTTACTCACTTATTTTTAATTACTCGTAATTTGTTTTCAAAAGGAGTTTATTATTAATTAATTTATTTAACTTATTTCTCTCATTTTAATTTATTTCTTGTATTTGTAATGATGTACGAAGCTGACTCCCTATAATATGTAATATGCATAAATATAGTATTATTATTATATATTATTACTAAAGATCTGACGGTGTTTTAGGAAGGTTCCATCCCAATTGAAGGGTTATAGCCCTTCCATAGTTAAGTGAGGTACTTCGAATAGCGCCAAGAATTTCCGACTAATCTATAAGTAAGTGAAAGCATACATTGCTATTTTAAGAATACCTTCTCCGGAGAGAAAGAGAGAATGACCGTAGTTAAAATTATGTAAAATAATTAGCAGCCTTTATGACGTTCTTTGTGCTTTAATTATTTCAGCCTGAAAGCGGAATTATTTTAATATATTACAACGCTTCTCAATAGCATAAAATATCTTTAATATCACCTGAAGCGAGTCCATTTTTCAAGCAAATTAACACTAATGAAAAATAAATTAATCCCAATATTCCGTTAGAATATAAATCTAAAGGAAATGCTTTAATAACTGGCATTAAAATTAGAAAGAGAGGGTCTATTTTGTATTATAAATTAACACCCTTTTGCCTTTTTATTACCTACACAAAGATCAATGAATTATTATTAAATAACAAAAACTCGTTTGGAGGGAGCAGGCACGCGACAAACTTATCGACCAAGGTTTTTAGCGATATCTTGGCACGAGTGTTTATGATTTGCTCTTGCCTAAACCTCCCCCGCTCTGTCAGCTCAGTGTTACCATTCGGCCAACAATGTAATTAACCAACCCACTCTACTCTCTTGGATCCTGAACAAAAGATTTATTCTTAAGAAATTGAGTTTTATTAAATCTACGTCTCTCAATTATTTAAAATTAAATCTTTCTTCATTCTGTTTATATTTTTCCTTTATTTTCAATTTCTGTTCTAATTCTCGTTTGTATATTTTATACACTTTAAAACATTTTTATCTTTAATAGTGTTTATAAAACTGAAAAATGCATACAGAATGCTTCTTTCAACTATTCTTCAGATTTTATTTCATCAAATGGAATGTTTGTTAATTTTTAATTTTTCCCTAATTTCTCTCAAATTCTCCTCACCTGCGCCTAATTTAATTAAGGGAGCGTTGAACGTTCTGAACTAATTAATTACGCGATACCAAGAATTTCAATTATTTCTCCTTATACCTTAAAAAATAATTACCTGAAACCGGATCAATGTTTCGAAATTAATCTCACACAAGCAGTACGGGTTAAGCGGTGAAAGTAATAAAACAAAAAGATAGCCTTTGAGACTAATAATAAAAATCTACTGACCATCATACTTAGTGAAAAGAATTCCGCTCTTAAATGCAAGAGGAGAGGATCTAAGATTTATGATTATCTAATTAGTAACTGTTATCAAACATTCAAAAACCCCAAAAATTCCAAAATCTGCTTTACTCTTAACCCTTCAGCCGTCACGTCATATTGACCCAGCTCAAACTTTCAAGCCTTCTATTTTAATATCTATAAGGGCTGGGTTCGCGAAATTTTTATTTATCTCTTTTTGACGTATTTTGATTGAGATGGTATAGGAATTTTTCCCACCGCCTGCTGTACGGGCTCGAACCAGCAATTTTGACCCGAGGTGACGGCTTATGTCATTCATTTCTTAGTGTTTTGACCCGAGGTGATTCCTTGAGTAACATTTTTCTCCTCCAATAAAACTGTTTCCGAAGCAAGTAATTCTTTAATTTTATTCAATAAAAGGAATTTTTTTTATTGTTATTGCTACTAATAATATTGTACAAGTATCAAAGTTGCCTTACCGCCGAGGGGGATGTAGCTATTGTCCGTGGAGATTGTTCTGGGAGTTGAGTGACCGAAGTCTATCGCGTTCCACCACTGTATAAACAGAAGGCCAGCTTACCTGAGCCGGAGAAGAAAGGTTCGAGTATCAAAGTGGCCTTGCCGCCGAGGGGGATGTAGCTATTGTCCGTGGAGATTGTTCTGGGAGTTTAGTGACCGAAGTCTATCGCGGTCCACCACTGTGTAAAAGCTAAGGGAGCGACCCTAGTGGGAGTGAGGATAGGATTTAATGCGTATATCACATATAAAAATAAGGCTCAACGTAAAAATATAAATTTCAAAATGGACCGACGCACCTTCCTCAAAAGTTTTGAGCATCAATTATTGCGAAACGTCATTATCAGAAGGTCGCTGAGCACCGTGATCTCACGGGATTTGAAGGTGAGGATCAATATTTATCTGCAAGAAGAAGGCGCAACAATTCTTCCGATTACAACAAATGAAGAAGACATTCCTAACCCTAAAAAACGAAGAAGATGCCACATATGCCCTAGTACAAGAGGCAATAAATATCCTACTTTTTGCAGTAACTGTAAAAATTACATATGTAAGATACACTCAGTAACTATTTGCACTAACTGTAGAAATAATTGTAATTAATTAACTGTTTTAATTTTAATTGTAAACTGTAAATATTTTTTCTGTTTTTCATTACATGCTAAGCAGCACCTCATTTAGAAATTACATCTTTATGTTATTGATTTTTTTTAAATTTGTATTTCTGTTTTATTAAAGTATAAATAAATGTTTTGTCTTCGATTTCTATTCCCTATAACATGATATTAGTTAGTTTTTCCTTTTTATTTAATAGTTTTTAATGCTGGGTCAATATGACCCGAGGTGACGGCTTATGGCACTTCACATAAGGTGACGGCTCAAGGGTTAAAGTTTCCTTTTGATGCATCTCACTCCGAATAATCAATGCATTAACTACAGCTGATTAATTTGTAGGTGATAGAATGGCCCAGCGCCCAGTGTCGTAGCACATTTATCGACGTAATTTCCTGAGGAAGACGAGGATTTTCTGAGTACCAGCCTGATTCTGAGTTTTACTTTCAGGGTACATTTAATAAGCATAGCTGTGTTTATAGAATGGAAGAAGCTTTGAGAAAATTTGGGAAAACTTTTACGTTCAAAATCTCGCTCAAGGCGAAATTCTATCTTTTAAGAGGTAGTTCTTTTAAAACTTGTAGATACAGGAATGCACGTATCCTCCATAATATTTTATAAGTAGTATGATCACACATTACATTGAAATGATACTAAATAAGGGTGTTTGGTTGAAAGACTTTTTTGGTTTAGTCAGAGTTAAGTCCCCTGGAAGACCCTCCAATCAAAATATTATATTTCTGCTTTCTGCAACTTTACATCCTTCATAATTTTGGTTCAAACCCATCTACAAAACACACAGACGATTTCCTAAAAATCTCATTTTCGCATTTATGAAACGTGCGTTCTGGCGTACACTCGAAATTTCAAATTTGACTCATCGCTGTACTTTGCTTACCGGGGGATGGCAGAAACCATAACATTGGGAGTAATAAAGATTCACGCATTCTGTAGACATATTAGAAGAACCAATTGAATGCAATTGAACACAAGGCGTAAGATTATTTATTAATTTTATTCTTATTTTTTTCACTTGAACACTATTTTCTGATACAATTGTAAAATGGTGGAAACCCACACATTTCTTTTTCTAAAAAAATCACGACCATTTAGAAGAACATTATTAAGAGTTCCTAATCATTGTTACTAAATTCCAAATAAATAAAAATTACACATTTGTAGTTGTGTAAGCTATTAACATAATATTTAAAGTTAGAGCCTTCTTGTAAATTATAATTCAGAGGTGATGCTCTTGTTGTAATATCATCACTCCCAAGTTTGTCAGAATTTATAATTATATTATTATAAGGCGCAATAATATATAACTTAATTATAGCGAAACTAACTGATTTATATTACGACAAAATTCATGTAGCAAAATATGTTATTAATTCATATTGTTTAAATTAAACTACTATTCCAATTAACTCCTTATTGACAATCAAAACATTTAAATTAGGGAAGGTTATAGTAGCTGTTGTTTACTATTGTTAATAACTATTTTTGAATAAAGAATAATTCTCTTTTAAAATACAAATTTCTTTACTTTCTCTCATTAATGTAAGAGAAATGTATTTACAAGGTTACAAATGTTAGATAATTTAGGTCTAGATAGACGAGCTTTCCTCTACTACGGAACAATTAAAAATTATTTTATATTTTTAATTATTATTTATTTTGTTAGGGGCCGTACTTAAATTACGTAACGAACGCAAGGGGGGAGGGGGGTAAGGCTCGATTGTTACCATTCGTTATGGTTCGGGGGAGGGGGTTTTTTAATGCTTGTACGTAATTTTTCCAATTGAATCTATAATTTTTTGGTCATTAATGGAAAAATACTAACGATATTTTTCGCGCCAAATTCTACTATAGCCAACCTTCATACATCTTGAAACTAGCGCTATACGGTAGTTATTGGTATTATATCATTTAACTTATGGTACAAGTTTATAAGGTCGGTAAAAAAGTGAGCTTGTGAGTTTATAACCTTACAGTTGGTGGTCTTTGAACGAATATATTTTGATTCAGAGTGTACGAAAATAATAATTACGTACATTTGGCTAGGGGGGGAGGGGAGGTTGACATTTTGTTACGATCTGTTACATCGGGGGGGGGGGGAGGGATTAAAAAGCTCTTTAAATTGCGTTACGTAATTTAAGTACGGCCCCTTAAGCGTCACCGTTTTTAAGAAAATGTTGTCGTATTGGGCTAGAGTTCTGGCAATGGAAGAGAGTAGGTTGCCAAAATTGTGTTTTGATAAGCTCAAACAACTAGAAACAGGTGCAGGAGGAGCAGATAGGAATTGGTTTAGTTGCGGCGGTGGCTGACTGTCATCGGAGAGCCTGATGTTATTTTCCTATCTGACGCCGCAAAAATTAAGAAAAATATACCGGATATGATAGAGAAGTGGACGAATCATGTGAGGTCTATTGACATTCAAAGAGCAATTAACTCCAGTTATAGTCCGGTTTATAGGCATATTAGTGGGCTAGGTATGACAGAGGAGTACGTTAAATACAATTGTGCGATCGACAAAATTAGGGTTGTGAGCCAACTACGTGTAGCAAGTGATAAAAGTGTAAAAGTCTGGTTCAAAAGTGGAGGTACCACTCTATAGATACGTAATCTGTTTACACAATATGCAATTTGAATAAGTACGAAACTCTCGAACACCTGTTAATAGAATGCCCCATTTATAAACCAATTAGATCCCACTATCTATCAGAGGGTGTTAGCGAAAATGCTCCTTATAGATCCTTATGTATTAAAAATAAGGACCACTTAAACAGAATATATTTTTTTATAACAGAAGCGTTAAAAATCAGATTAATTTGTCTTAATGAATAAGTATTATTTTCTTGTATTAAATTTTAGTTTTTTTTTTATGTATGCTCGTCAGTATGTGTATACATATATTTTATATATATATACAGGGTGTCCCAAGCTATATGGATAACGACTTTTTCTCGGAAACTAAGATAGCTAGAAAAAAACTAAAAAACACGTGTTCCCTTAGTTTTTTGTTAGGAATCCAAATTTAATTTGTAAATTTTTTTCGGTGCTTCCAGAAGCGAGATACAGGCACCAACTTCATTTTTTCAAATGGGGAGGTGTGGTTTTTATTTCAGAAATAGATTCCTCTATTTTTTTAAAGAAAAATTTACTTGAACGGTTTTTTTCTGTGAGCGATATTTTACAAGTTATGAATGAAAACATGATTCTTATAAGAAATTTCAAAATAATAATTTTATAACGGTTTTTTTGATTGAATATGAAGAAAAGTATTACAAATTTTACTCCTCATTAATATTACAGATCATGCTCGAAATGGCCTCCACCATAGAGATACCTCGATGTTAATGTATTACCTCGATAGGAAATTTGATGGGCGTGTTATATCGACACAGGGGGCGATCAGAATCAAGCCGGAATTGCATCTGTAGATGAACTAAAGCAAACAATAATAGATGCCTGTAACTCGGTTAAATTCGAATCTATTTCTTTGGCAGAAAGGGACAATAGGCAGGAAAGAGCATGTCTATGCATCTCTAATGGTGGAGGCCATTTCAAGCATGATCTGTAATATTAATGAGGAGTAAAATTTATAATACTGTAAAGTTTTTGTCCTTTTACTAAAAACTTTAACAACACAACTAATGCCTGCCACTAGTAATTTTAATATGTGGGTTTGATTAAATAATAAAACTCGCTAAATTTGTAAGTAATAACCTGATTTATTAACACATTAACATTACTCACATTAACATTTACAAACAACTAACGCTATTCATTACAGTTACCATTTACAACAGTCAATAGTTTACTGTTACTCACTACGTAACGCCACAAAACTGTTCCACGACTGACCACTGGTCCGCACTGCACCGAATTGCACTAGTCTCTGCTATACAAACAAAGCTCTTCTCACTAACTGGCTAACTTTGAAGCACTCCGCAACACTGACTCTCTCAAAACTGTCACTTCCAAAGTGTCTCCCAAAACTAACTCAAGACTCACTCAAAAACTTGACTAAAAACTGACTTCTCCAGCTGTGTCTGCCTCTTTTTAACTGCGACTGCCCCACTCCGTCTGTCTAACGCCCACCGGCCGCTCATTGGCTGAGGAAAACACATGCTGCCACCACCCCAACTGGGGCCGCCCTCCTCTAACCTTCTGTCACACTCCAACTCCCTCTGTCTTGCTCCCACCTGCCGCTCATTGGCTGGAAAACACATACTGCCACCACCCCAACTGGAGCCTTTCTCTTAGCTGGCTTTTACACAGGTCCGTTACAGGCTACGGTCACTAAACTCCTACAACAATCTAGCCCTTTCTCCTCTGGCTCAGGTAGAGACCGGCCTTTTGTTTACACAGTGTTGGCCTGTTACCGACTTTGGTCGCTTAACCCCTAGAACAATCTAGGCTCTGTTTTTCCAGCTCAGGTGAGACCGGCCCTTTTTGTTTACACAGTGGTGGCCTGTTACCGACTTTGGTCGCTCAACCCCTAGAACAATCTAGGCCTTTCTTCTCGCCCAGGTCAACTTCGTTACAATACTTTTCTTAATATTCAATCAAAAAAACCGTTATAATATTATTATTTTGAAATTTCTTATAAGAATCATGTTTTCATTCATAACATGTAAAATATCGCTCACAGAAAAAAACCGTTCAAGTAAATTTTTCTTTAAAAAAAATAGAGGAATCTATTTCTGAACTAAAAACCCCATCTTCCCATTTGAAAAAATGAAGTTGGTGCCTGTATCTCGCTTCTGGAAGCAACGAAAAAAATTTACAAATTAAATTTGGATTTCTAACAAAAAACTAAGGGAACACGTATTTTTTAGTTTTTTTCTAGCTATCTTAGTTTCCGAGAAAAAGTCGTTATCCATATAGCTTGGGACACCCTGTATATAAATTTAGTTAATTAAGTGTACTTATGTAGAACTCAGTTTGTTTTGTTTTTTATTTCATTTTCATTTAAAATTATGTAAAATTGTAAAGCACAGAACCCCTGTAATGTGTAAAATTAACACTAAATACAGTAAATATCTATCTATCTATCTATCTATCTAATTATTTTGTTTTTAAATGACTGTGCCAAGTGAGTACAACTAGTGCTGTTCAAAGAGGAGTCCTTATCAAAAGAGTAACGTTCCGCAAAGTAATGCGGATTTAGTAATGAATTACTAAATCTGAAATTTACAATTATTCAGAGTTTATTTACGTTTCTTAATGGGGGATAGTTAGAAATTTGAAAAAATGCTTTTCGAAATTTATCTGTTAATAAATAAACCAGAAAATATATTTGAAAAGCAGCCTTTAGTAATAATTCTTTCAAAAAAAGTTTGAATTTGTAAATGACGTAGATCAATGTTGTCTTTATAAATTCCAATTAACACGGAAGCCGTTAAGTTAAATTTATTAGCAAAATTCGGCAGCATATTTAAAAAGTGTAAAGGTTCCAATAATTTAGATTTATTTAATATCATTTTCAAGGACAACATATCTATAGCATAAAACACTTTCAGCACTTTAGAAAAGATAAAGATTTTTTCAGTGCACGATAAGATTTGGGACAGTGTTCTTTTATTACAGAAAATATTTTCCATCCTCGAATAGTGAGCTTTAAGAAGCTTCTAGAAAGAGAAAATCTAAGAGCTAGCAACTGGATTCGAACCTAGTATCTAAGCGTGGAAACCCAGTACGTTAGTAATAATTTCACGAAACAAACAAAATTTTCAGAGAAATAGATTATCTTCAAGTCTTTTCTCACTAAAAGTAAAGGTTGTCTTGCATTTCACGTTATGAGAGTTAAAAGCGTCGGTTCACTCTCTACTTGAAAGTGAATAATAGTCACATTTGTAGTTTACAAAATATTCAGTAGGACATACCTCATTTATTTGAACTGTTTAAGATTCTGACATGAAATAGTACAGTACTGGCATACTGTTTTATATAAAGGCCTCCCTAGCAATTAGGGATTATGAAATTCAAAATATAGGGCTCAGCCAAACATTCTAATGTTCGTAGACTTAAATTGCGATATTTGAAATTCTACACCGAGTAATCAATGCTTCAATTTGTGCCTCCGATATGTGCTAACCTCATCAATCTCAAACAATTCCTAGCAATCTACCCTCACAATTTTCTATTTTATGCCTCATCATTTTTACCTTTTTCCGAAAACTCCTTTTCATTATTGTAAACGTTGATACATTGAAATGCATTGAAGGTCAGCAATCACTGTTACACAGAAAATACAAAAAAAAATTGTAATTCAGTAGAATTACACTTTACAACATTTTAGTTAATAATCCTAATAAGAACAATCTCAAAATTTTGAAAATTACGTCGCGGATCAAATCAAATAATTTAATGATTAATATACAGGGTGTTCAGCATAAGACTACGGTAACTTCGGGAGGCGATTCTGGGCATCAATTGCAACAAAAAATTCCATATAAACTATGGCTCGATTCGGCTCCGTTTTGTAGATATTTTTAATTTTTTGTTTTTTCAAGGTGTTACTACTTTTTAGCAAAACGTTGTCTATATTTCTCAAACTATTAAAGCTACAGCTATTTTAATAAGCTCATTAGAAAGAAGGTTAAATTTTCTTTTAAATAAGCTAATTTGTATTCCAAAATAATAATATTAAGTATTTTACTTTGTGGCCCAAACATAAGAAATAGCAAGTTTCTAATTTTTTCCAAAAACTTTGACTTCATTTTTCTCAAAAACATTTTATATGAAAAAACCGTGCACTATTCAGGAAAAACATCTACATACGATCACCTTTCGAACGGTATACAATAATTGGGGTTATGTTAAAAATTGATGCAGAAATCTGTGATTAATTGCAAAAAAGTAGGCCTCAAAACAGCGTCGGCATTATGAAAGGAATTCACCTACCATAAGAATATAACTGATCAGAATCATCAAATCCAGTACGATTTTTTGCAAACGTGTAATTTAATAATTAATTAATTTAAGAACTATTTTCAAAAATATAAAATTTATATTATAAATAATAAAATAAAAAGAAGAAAAATGAATATGATGTTAAATGAGTGTTAGCAACCAATTTCAAAAGAAAGGATTTTCGTTTAACGAGTTTAGATCTGTGGGTTATTCTTTAGTTAATTAAAGAAGTATGCCAAATAATGTGAACAAATCACAGATTTCCTTGAACTACTCAATAAACTTTTGGAATTAACAGGTTGTGAAGAGCTAACGAATAAACCGAGAACTTACTTATCACTCTAATTTCCAAGTTAAAAACTGACATGTTTTATCCTAATACGGCTTATAAAAACAAATAAATTCAACAAGCAGAAAAGATACTTTAAAGTCTACATTTTTATTAGATATTTAGTTGTCATTTTGCTATCATTATGCCAACGTATTCGAATATTGAATATCGCGATATGTTATACATCTACGGGTTCGTGGAGAAGCTAGGCGGGAATATTCTATCTAGATGTTTTCCTGATAGGGTGTTCCGAACGCTTATTAAATTACACGTTTGCAAAAAATCGTCCTGGATTTGATGATTCTGATCAGTTATATTCTTATGGTAGGTGAATTCCTTTCATAATGCCGACGCTGTTTTGAGGCCTACTTTTTTGCAGTTAATCCCAGATTTCTGCATCAATTTTTAACATAACCCCAATTATTGTATACCGTTCGAAAGGTGATTGTATGTAGATGTTTTTCCTGAATAGTGCACGGTTTTTTCTTATGAAATGTTTTTGAGAAAAATGAAGTCGAAGTTTTTGGAAAAAATTAGAAACTTGCTATTTCTTATGTTTGGGCCACAAAGTAAAATACTTAATATTATTATTTTGGAATACAAATTAGCTTATTTAAAAGAAAATTTAACCTTCTTTCTAATGAGCTTATTAAAATAGCTGTAGCTTTAATAGTTTGAGAAATATTGACATCTTTTTGCTAAAAAGTAGTAACACCTTGAAAAAACATAAAATTAAAAATATCTATAAAACGGAGCCGAATCGAGCCATAGTTTATATGGAATTTTTTGTTGCAAATGATGCGCAGAATCGCCTCCCGAAGTTACCGTAGTCTTATGCTGAACACCCTATATAATATCTATATACACAAAGAGAGAAAACAGCACATTTGGAATTATCCCACAAAATTGTGAAAATATTATTATAAATGTAGAAAATGAATAATGATTTTCCACGTTACCTATTGGAATATAACCTTGCACAAACCTAGAAATATAATTTACTGATTTTTCCCCTGTATTAATATGGTATTATTTCCTCATTATTTTCTTGTTTTGTTGTTTTTAATCAATGAAATAATTAGTTGAATAAAGGTTTTTAGAAAACATCAAATATAAGGCTAGAAACTTGGTTAATGAACAAAGTTCTTTAACATCTTTTGTTTTTTTTTTCCTTGCCGAAGTGAATAACAAGGCTGGTAAAGACTTGAAAGAGAACCTTCTACCAGTTAACTATCCGAACGGCTGTGGGCCAAATCTTTTATTCAGAATATCTTTCTTCCTTGTCAGCATATAACAATCAATCTGCTGAAGCCGTTAAACTTTTCTCTAAATATAAACCCTTACTACAATATGCAAGTTTGGTATACCGAACTTTCAATAAACTGTGGAAAGCTAACTTACTTTCAAGCTGCTTTCAGTTCTACTGCGTGAGAATTTCCTCTTGAAGGGATATTCGGTTACTCAGCTAGTTTATTTCGCTAGCTTCTGTAATCCAAAGTAAATTGAAGTAAAATTACTTGGATAGATACAATGATAGTATTTTCTACATCTAGATCTGTCTAGACATTTCTTCAGAGTTAAAGATATGTTACAAAAGGTTACCTAGGGGTTCTACCTTTTACAAAATACCCAAACCGAAATATTCTTCTTAGTGAACCATCAAACATTATCTCAGTGGTTTCCAAACTATCTGTATCTTCCCCCTTTTATTTCACCATGTTAAGATGAGCCCCCTGCATTTTATTAGTTTAATTGTATACCACTCTTACATCAAAATAATATTATGGACTAGTACACAACATTTTGTAAATTTCTTAACAGAAGAATATGATATGAACTCGCGCGAGTAAACGTCCCCCTTGCAGCCATTACATTTCTACAGACTAGAAATTTCAAAATGTTATTATTAGAATACTATTTCTTGCATAGTTCGTCAAAAAGTTATGTTTAAATGTTATGAGACTAGAATGAAGTCTCCATCCTTCTCAAAACCACCGCAAAAACGAGTTATGCGAGACTAATTATTTTAATAAAATTTACAACTCTAAGTGATGGTGCCACAATAGCCGAGCACTCATTGCTCTAAGTGCATGCACTTATGAAGGGTAAAACACAATCGTGGATGCCATTTTGAAGAAAATATCAACGAGTAAAAAGTACATAAAAAGGGAACTCCCTGCCCTTAAATTTTCTCTTCATAGGAACCTGCCTAGCACACTGTCCTGCCTTGTACGTACAAGCGCCTTAAATTAAAAAACTATGGTGTAGCACCCACTTTCAGTGGCTGATACACAAATACTCACTGAACATTTTGGGTCAAATCATATTTTCGTATTTAGGGAACCTGATCCTCTCCGTGCAGAGTAAAGAAAACTAAACCGACAGAAGAGAAACGTGGTGGAAAACGATGTCTCGCTAAAATCATCTAAAAAACCAAAAGGTCTAATCTAAATCTCACCTGGCAATCTCCCCCAATATTTCCCATCACCATAACTCTATCTTCCGGCGGCAATTGATAATAGCCCAAGTTAAAAATATTCATTTTGCCAGTTAAAGCCTTACCTTTTTTGATAAATAAATACGTCTAGACTGCTATCAAGTTAATTTGAAACAAAAAATCCTAAATAAAAGTCAAACATAGAATGCAACTAGAACTTTTAATAAGTGCGGAACGAGTATAAATGTGTAGCTATTAAGAAGAAATCCAGCACAAATGTTGAAATGGTAAATCGGAAATATTGAACTGCCTAAACAAACATTTGTTTGCATACCTGGTATCGAAGAGAAAACATTACATATGTTACAAATATCATATTTACATTTTATTTTTCCTTTTTTTTTGTTCCGCACTTTAATAACGAGCATTTTAAATTCTACAGTGCTACAGCTGTTAATTTTTTTTGAATGTACCTAATATTTATTCACATTTACATATGTGCACATATTTACAAATTTTCCACAAAATTAGACGGAGCAAAATTTCCTAGTTACTTAAAGTTCCGATCATTTCTGGCAATTCATTTCTTTATTTTTTGTTTTTGGTAGCCAGCCTATGGCGGGCGTGTTGATTAAAATAATTCAATGTTTTAAAACGTATACTTGATATTACTTCTTCGAAAAATTCAAGTAAAGGCACTTTTTGAGGAAGGTTATTCCTCTAAATTTCCATTTCTAATTACATCATCAACTTTACAATCTATCTATAGTAATTAATTATGTAAGTAAAATTACAAATTTGAAGCAAATCAGTCCATCGAAAGAACCATTACTAAATTATTTATTTGTTTAGGTTCCCGATCATTTTATTTGAACGTAGTACAAAAACTACGTTCATGTAAGATCTGTTTCTTTTAACTGATTTATTAGTTCGAAAAAATTCATTTAAACATTTAAGAGAGGAATGAAGATAAGCTGTTCTTTTATGAGCTTTTCAAGTATCATTTACGCTTCTAAAATCTGTATAATATTTTAAGTGTATGAAATGTGTAACCACAGTTCCCAGTTCAGTAGAATATCAAACTAGCCGGATGTACGACTACACAGATCAATATTATCATTCCAGTTTGCGTTGACCAAAACCGAAGGGCTACATTTGAAGCACTCGACGTATGTTAGACCTTGGTTTGGACCATTTTTTTTGTACCAGTAATATTGTTTTTAGACAGAAATTGATGTTGAATATTGTTCATGGAAATTAGTCTAACAAATTATGGAATAAATTACAAATTAAAAAAAAAAAAATACTTTAGACAAACTCCATAAATAAGAGACATGCTTACGTTATCACTCCGGTTGTTTGGTAAAGGCATAAGTTTTGGATAATCAGGAAGTAACAGAAGGGAATTATGAGAAGGGTAACTTCTTTGTTTTACATGTGAGGAATATTCGCCGACATATTGTTAATGGAGGAGGTAGCAGTTTGGGCAATGTTTGCCTGCTGACTTCAGCATCATGGTCCAAATTATGCCTCCATCTCTTTACATTCAGTAATTTACATCTAGATTATGGATAGAGATTTTGTTTTTCATTTTAAGCAATAAGTTATTTAGAAATATTTTATAAAAAGAAATAATATTTCCTTTTGCAGTTTATTTTTTGAATTTTCCACTATTAGTGAAATGCAGGCGTCAAACATCTACGGAAAAAGCAAACTTCATTTTCAGTTGTAAAAAAAAATAATTAAGCGATAGAAGATATATATCTTTCTCTCATCATTTGTGCGAGCACACCACATGGGATATGGCTGATTTTATTCATCGTAACACGCATGTTTCTGAACTACTGTTCGGCATCAAACCTCTGTTGATCATTAATGGTAGATTAAACGGTTCGGTACAAAGAAATTGGCTTCACTACGTTTAACATTACACTTGCTGTCTGAGTTGAAATTCTCTACACCAAACTGATTACTCCTGACGATGGAGAAAGCTACGGCGATTAAAAACTGATATTATCCAGCAATGACACATTTTCAACTATTTTTCAAATATTTTTAAGTTTCAAGGCTTAGCACAAAACCCTCTTGTCGATTTGAAATCGTTTTTGATCGATTAGTTTCCAAACCATCTCTGATCTGATACAGCCAATGAATTTAAAAAAAATAATAAAGTAAAGTAAAGTAATCGCCTATTTTTTCAGGCGGGGCTTAACGTCCAACTACCATTTACTAGGTGTCGTGGACGGTGGCGAATAGCAAACGTACTTTACTATTTCTCATTTAACCATTAAATAAAATCCAAGGCCAAGACCGGGAATCGAACCCAGTACAGTACCACAATGCATTTTAGCTTTGCAGGTATCGCCTCAACCCGCTCGGCTACCGTGGCGCCTACAGCCAATGAGTTTATATCCTCAGTTATCCAGCTATAAGCTTGCATTTACTATTTTCACTTCTTTGTCATTTGATATACTTGTGCATCGTAAATTGACTGCATTTCTCAAGTCTATAATAACAGACCAATGCTAAATCTCTATTTCATGATTTTTATTTTATTTAGATATACACTAATATTTAATACATTTTAATGAACTCGAAAGTGTTTTAGTAGAAGAATGGGGAGATCAGTACACTCAGGAATGTGACCATCAAGGCTGAATGAGATCAGGACATCAAAGACTGAGGAGTTAGAAATGACAGTCGGATAGGTCAGCAGGGGAGTTTTCAAGACGCTACCAGCTGCTAAGAGAACACTCTGCCCACCCACTGTTATATCCTGTTATATCCTTTAGGCTACATCTCAGATAATCACTTTCGACATATTTGGTTCTCATAGAAGCTCCACTACCAATTAATATCGCCCATCTCTTACTTTATCTGATATCGCTAGAGGATAGTAGTAATTGTTAAGGATAGGTCTTTGAGTTTTGAAAATAATTAAATTATATATGTTGCTTAAAAGTTAAATCCCACAAATAGGTAATGTAATCAATATTTATATAGGAGTATTCCCAGTGCTGGAAGTCCCAAAACGCAAAATTATTTGGTCAGTAATTTCGATGCGTGAAGAAGCGTTGAAGATACAGTGACATCAAATAATTTTGCGTTTTGGGACTTCCAACACTGGGAGTACTCCTATATAAATATTGATCACATTACCTATTTGTGGGATTTAACTTTTAAGCAGCATATATAATTTAATTATTTTCAAAACTCAAAGACCTATCCTATTCGAGTGTTAGATATTGAATGTATCGGAGAGAACTCGGATAAAACGGGTTAATCAAATACTGTTAAATGTGTTGTGCTAAGAATACACCTCATTATGTAGTAAGACGAGAAACAGGGCCGTATTCTTCTAAGTTCGTAGTCATAGAGAATATTACTGGGAAAGCAAAGTGTGATAACTAATTTTCCGAATTATATTAAAAGGCTTAATCCTTAAAAGGCTTAATAATAGACTCAACTGTAATATTACAGAATTAAATTGATTTTCAAAAGCTCGGCGAGTATTTGGATAGAGTCTGTTATTGCTCATAATAAGAATATTACATCTGTAATAGGCAAAATAACTAGATTTAATGTTAGCGTGGAATAAACCATACTATTTCTCTTGTCACAGAGAGAATGCTTAACTCTGGTTAAATTCTATCCACAGGAATATCAGAGGCTTGGGTGTTGCAAAAGAATATTTTGATTATAGATTTGTGATTGATGAACTTAGCCGTAGTACGCCGGATCATGTTACTCCTGACATTCGGTAATCAGAAAGCATTTACAACTGTATAATCCACATACTCGTATACCTCCGCTTTAATCAAATTATTATCTGTTACCTCTGAAGAGTATTTAAATAAGCTTTATTATTGTGTTACAGGTGCATTAAAACTTAGTTCATTTGAAATGAATGAGTATATATTTTTAATGATTTAGCAATTTATTTTTTTATTAATAATAATCATATTTTGAATATTAAAGTTATAGTTCCTATTATAGTTCTGTTGAAATATTATGTAAAAAATATAATTAAATGTAGTGCTAAAAGAAAAAAAAACGTTAAAAATGTTTTATTTTCTTAATTTTGTAATATAAATTAAGTAAAAGTAATGCTTTACATCTAACTACCAAATTAGGTGTCGTTGACGGAGGCAACTAGCAGACATATTTACTATTAAATTTCTTTGTGAACCATTAAAGAAAATCCAAGGCCTAGAAATTGAACCCAATACCACAATACTTCTTAGTTTAGTGGGTCTATAATGTAGATTAATAATATTAGTATTATAATAAGCAACAAGTAGATTATTTCAGGAAGGAAGTAATTTCTTACTATTAGTAAAAATTGAAATTGTTGGAAGTAAAAAAGAAATAGCAGAATGCAAAAACAGGGCAACCATAGAACCATCTCTGTCTCTTTCTTTATGTATAAAAAAAAGTATTAAAAATCAGGCGCCACGGTAGCCGAGCGGTTAGAGGCGAGACCTGCGAAGCTAATATGTATTGTGGTACTGGGTTCGATTCCCGGTCTTAGCCTTGGATTTTATTTAATGGTTAATAAAAGAAGTTTACAGTAAAGTATGTTTGCTAATCGCCTCCGTCCACGACACTTAATTGGTAGTTGGACGTTAAGCCACGCCTGAAAAAATAGGCGATTACTTTACTTTCTTTTTACTTTATTAAAAAATCGGTTGATCGGAAGTGCCACTTTACTCCGTAAACTTTGTGCTTTCCGGCACAAAGCACCTGGAATCCCAAGTTTCAAGAGACTTTCGGTGTAAAAATTGAGGCAAGAGAAAGTCGTATGAGTGTTCGGATTTTTGGCACATGCCATCATCTTTCCTTACTTGGACGGAATTTTTATTCTGTTCACCGGCCCACAGCAATTGAATTGTGTAATTTTTCTTCTGATTTTATTGCCGATCACCACTATTAAAGGCTACAGTTGAATTTACAGACTATAGTGAAGGAGAAAGTGTGTTACTGAGGATAAATTCGGTGAGAGAAGAGGCTGATCTATTTGAAATGGTCTCAGGAGTGTGGTATCGACCCCTTAATTAAGTTGGCTTGACCTCCCGAAGTGTGCCGTAGCAGTATTGGCTACCCTTTATTCCACTGCTACAGTTGCTTTTTACTCCAGATGATGAGTCAGGAAACACTGAATTAGAAACAACTGGTATCAATTGGCACCAACTATCTGAATTACTAAATGACAACAACTTGTACACTATGACACAGATATTGGAGCCTACCATACAGGAATTACCACTATTCGGCTAGTAGTTGTGTTTGTTTTATGTTCGGCATCTTTTGATTTATTACCTTACTCACAGATCCTTGCGCTGTTAATCTTTCATTCTAACCTAGACAGACTTAAAGTTCTTCACGTTTTATTTACAGCCTCTTCTCCAAATAAATTAAATCATTAGCCGCTTCGGACGCAAGAGTTTAGGCCGGGCGGAACCAGCATGAGTACGAGCAGGAGGAGTAGAGAAGCAAAGTTATGGAGAGGGGACACCCGCCTTAGAATCTTCATCACTCAGAACTTTAGAGATTTATTTTTGTCCCCCCCCCACTTCAGGATACAAATGGCTTAGAACCGCTTAAGAATTAATTTCAGTCATGCCGCAGGGCACTATTGCTGCATGCTAGTGAACTAGTCTAGAATGGCTCAAATGAACATGTAAATTTTCTATAATATGTTAGCTTTGTTAATTATATGGTCTGCAAACTCTACTTAAATATAGTTATTAGAGCAAAATATTAAAATGGAAATTATGTAAATGATGTGATCTAAAGAAATGTTAAATACAGTTAAAAAACAATTCTGCTAAGAACGATCGCAAAAAGTACTGGTAACAACCAATCTCAAGGTTCAATCTTTGAGTTTTATGAAACCTATTTAATATTTCCTTTAACTACATAGTTCGAGAAACGAGTTCTAAAGGAATATCTATCCCAACTTTCCACCTAAAACTGTCCTAAATTTAGTTTGGCTAGAAAGATTATTATAATAGAGCCACCACTGAGTGTGAGAGGTTTAGAAGCAAACATAGAAGCCATGTTTGCGAAAATCCAGTCTTTAAAGCGCCACAACAAGTTGAGTACTTTTCTTGGCACGTGATATTCTAGCAATTAACATAATCTAATATTATATAAGTGATATAGTACATTATACTAATGTAGCACTTTAGAAGGAAGAATACAGCCCTTCCCTTTCAGAACTGTCCCTCATAGCGTTTTCCTGTGTAAAAGTTTCAAAAACAGTTATTGATCTAGGTGTGTGCAACGAGAACTCAAGTTTAATGAACCCTTGAAGCCAATTTTAAGAAAATCTTAATAAAGAAAGAGATGAAAATGAAAATTCTAAAAAGCGGCGCTGAAACTGAGTAATTCAAGCTGAATGGCTCTGAGTTGTTTACTAATTCAGAATGGTAGAGATTAAGTTAACTCTCAATTTGATACCATTTTATTTTATGGCAGTCAAGCCTTAGCTAGTGGTAGAACTTTCTAGAAACAAGTTGAAATCTACAAGTACGCATCGTGCGTAAAAAAAAGTTGGAGAAAATCTAAAATACAAAATTAATCCAAAACTATTGAATAAAGCAAGCATGTTCGGCTGAGACACTTTCTTCGCTAGAATGTTGGTGTACGAGGGTCGTTTGAAAAGTCCGTGCAAAAATAAAAACTACTTAATTTTTTGGGGTAAACCTTTTTTATTTTTCAACATAGTCTCCTTTTAGGCTTATACACTTCGTCCAACGCTGCTCTAGTTTGTTGATCCCTTCCGAATAATAGGATTTGTCCAAGTCTGTAAAATAGCCATTCGCTTCTGCAATCACCTCCTCGTTTGAATAAAATCTTTTTCCCGCCAGCCATTTCTTCATATTGGGGAACAAATAGTAGTCCGAGGGAGCCAAGTCTGGAGAATAGGGGGGATGTGAAACGAATAATAAAAGCAGAAAAATGCTCTTTTCCATTAATTTTGCGACAACAACTGCTGAGGTGTGAGCTGGTGCGTTGTCGCGATGGAAAAGGACTTTTTTGTGGGCCAATCGTGGGCGTTTTTCTTGCAGCTCAGTTTTCAAACGGTCCAATAACGATGAATAATATGCACCTGTAATAGTTTTACCCTTTTCCAGATAGTCGATGAGGATTATTCCTTGCGAATCCCAAAAGACAGTCGCCATAATCTTTCCGGCCGAAGGAACGGTCTTCGCCTTTTTTGGCGCAGATTCCCCCTTGGTAACCCATTGTTTAGATTGTTCTTTGGTCTCAGGAGTGTAGTGATGTATCCATGTTTCATCCACAGTGACGAAACGACGCTTAAAGTCCTGCGGATTCTTCTGGAACAGCTGCAAACCGTCCTTGCAACACTTCACACGATTTTGTTTTTGGTCAAGCGTGAGCAATCGCGGCACCCATCTTGCGGATAGCTTTGTCATGTCCAAATGTTGATGCAAAATATTATGTACCCGTTCATTCGAGATGCCCACAGCACTAGCAATCTCACGCACCTTCACTCTTCTGTCATCCATCACCATATCATGGATTTTATCAATGATTTCTGGAGTAGTAACCTCAACAGGGCGTCCAGAACGTTCAGCGTCACTTGTGCTCATATGGCCACTCCGAAAATTTTGAAACCACTTATAAACTGTTCTAATCGAAGGTGCAGAGTCACCATGATGTTTATCAAGCTTCTCTTTAGTTTCCTGAGGCGTATTGCCTTTCATAAAATAGTGTTTAATCAACACACGAAATTCTTTTTCGTCCATTTTTTGAAAATCACTCGATTTCCTCGATTCAAACGAATGCCAAACACAAAGAAATAGACCGATCTGGCTGAAACTTGGGGTGTGTTCTTCCAAGAGATGCTACTAACTAAACATAACCTCGATACGCGCCAGTGGTGCTATCTCTCTGACTTTGCACGGACTTTTCAAACGACCCTCGTAGTTATGGAGAGTGGAATTGTAAGTAGGTGATCACTGATTTGAATCCAGCACATAGGCTGTTTTTATTTTTTATAAGCATGTTAATATGTAAAGTATGGGCTTCCGTCCTTATTCATGACACCTAATTTGGTAGTTAAACGTTAAGACCTGATTGAAAAATAAGCGATTACTTAAAGGAAATCTTTGACCCGTTATAACACAAAATAAGAATTTTAGTAATCAGTTACTGTGATTTGGAAAGATTTTAGACATTAAGTGTACTAATAGTTAACAGTCCATAAAGTCTAGGAGAGAGAGAGAGAGAGATTTCGAATCTAATTCACTAAAAAGTTGATTATGGACATTTTATAAAAAGAAATTAGAATATAACAATAAATTAGAACTGGGCACAATCTCATCATATGATAGCAATAATAATTTTTATTCGTACTAAACTAGGGAAGAGGTAGTATTGCAACTTCCGAATTCGAGTTCTTACAGGAAAGTATCCATTTTGAGATTCTCTGGGGTCCAAAAAAGGGGTTGCTACCGCATAGTATGCTCTGACTGTGGGTACTAACCTAACTATCTATGAACTATCATAGGTTTTGGATAGAACTAGCCAACCAAAAGTGTCTTAGAAGTCACTAAATTGAAACAAATTCAGAATATTGATTTTTCCCGGATCGCCTCTACGGTTTTCTTTGAATATGATTTTGCTTTTTGCGCATGAGTAATTTTCCAACTTTTATTTGAAATATTTTTTAGGGAAAATTCGATGAAGGGAGCTTTTGGAGAGGGGGAAGGAATTTGGCTGTTTTCTAAATTCTCTGTTCGTTTTTTTCGGCGCATCGACTGCTGCGGTCATTAGCGCCTAATTACCAACTTAGTAATGGACTCATTATATCTATTTATAATATTTATGAAAGTTAAATTCAAAGTTTAAAGAAAATTTCAGCAGTTTTAGGCATTTTGTTGACAATAGCACTTTTGATCTGAATAACATCAGGTAAGTGCACTAATTTTTAGTTTTCATTTTTTTAAATTACCTACTAGAAAGTTTAATTTCGTGCATAAACGTAATAAATAATACTTAATTAATTCGTAGATGGTGATAAAAGAAATTACACCAGATTTTTGTTTTTGCTATTATTTTTGAAATAAAATCTGTTTTGAACGGTTTGTGTAACTTTTTTTTTTATTTAATGATATAACTAAAATTAGAGAAATTAAAGCAATATAATAGACTCAGTAATACGAGAACAGTAAATGCAGATTTGAAAGCAAGAATAGTTCAAAGGCTGCCTCTACCAGCCGCCTGCTAGACAATCAACAGACTGGAGCAACACACAACTTCTCTCGCCACTAAATAAAGTTTACATATAAACTTGCGATCCTCAGCTGTAAGCCATGGGCAACTTAAGTAAAATTAAACTTGACTAAACTTTATAACTTTGTATTGAAATTATTCAATAATTTATGGTTAAATGCATGTATATAGATATACAATTTGGATTGATTTAATTAAATAACATCGTGTTGAATACAATATGGAGAACTGAATTAATAAGAAAGTTTTAATTATATATCCATAATAAAAGCAAGAGTTTACTGAGATTGGAATAAAACAGACCATTAAGATTTTGAAGGCCTCACTAACACACACACCGCGGCCAAAGTTTTCGAGATGTTTCAGAGTCATATTACCTTGGCAGCTTTATTCAAAAAGCGATCATATTTTGGAGGCCTGTCTCACACATACTGCAGTCAAAGTTTTCGAAATGTCAGAGAGTCATATTTTGACTGTTTTAATCAAAAAGCGATCATATTTTGAAGGCCTGATCCACATTGACCGCGGCCAAAGTTTTCGAGATGTTAGAGAGTCATATCTTGACTGTTTTAATTAAAAAGCGATCATATTTGGAAGGCCTGATCCACATTGACCGCAGCCAAAGTTTTCGAGATGTTAGAGAGTCATATCTTGACTGTTTTAATCAAAAAGCGATCATATTTTGAAGGCCTGATCCACATTGACCGCGGCCAAAGTCTTCGAGATGTTAGAGAGTCATATCTTGACTGCTTTAATCAAAAAGCGATCATATTTGGAAGGCCTTATCCATATATACCGCGGCCAAAGTTTTCGAGCCATATTACCTTGGCTGTAAATAAATATGCCTTTCGTGCGATCATTTCGCTGCACATCTTGGACATGTAGCCTAACCAATTTAACGCATTCTCTTCAAATAATGATTCAGTAGCTTTCGCATAGCCATGTGGCATAGTTGAATTCTTTTATCCTGACTTGTTTTGTTTAAAAAAAAGTAAAATTTTTTGCGGTTATTTAATTTGACCTAAATTTGATTCTCTCAATTGAGGAAAATGGATAAAATACAAAGTTGAGATTCCCTTTCAAATTGGCTATAATGGATGGATTGCCTCAACTATGGGCAACTGTATTGGTGGAAAACAAATTGAAACAGTTCTCTTCAATTTTATTGTTCATTGTTTAAACAAAGATTTTGAAAGAAACTGTCTTGAAAAGAGCTTTCTTAGTTTAACCGAAATGAAAATTACATTGCAAGAATATAGGCTTGTCCAATTGAAATCGAGTAAGTGGATACTCGTACCACTTTTGAATTAGTGGATTTTCTCCTTCTTGTAGTAAATCGACTTGGAAAGCGAATTCTTCTGCATCGCCCATTCCAAGCGCTCGTACTCCGGGCAGAGCTTCCAACTAGGGTAGAAGTTTTGTCATTATTGGCTGCTTTGAATAGGTCTTCTACTTGGTAAATTTTATTATTAGTTAGATGTACTGTGTAGAGGCGGAACGTGGTGGATCATTCACTTGCAGAGTGCTCAACAAGACAAAGAAGAGTGATATTCTGTTTATGCAAGTGTGACTGAGATAAAGAATATTCTCTTAGATGCGTACGTTACTGTAATTATTGTTCAGTTGTTTTCAACAATAAATGCGGCCCTTCTACATTAAACATTTTAACGACCACTCTAGTCTTGCTTGCATTTATAACAAGGTCAATTACTGCCCTCTTTAAGTATACAAACTTTTGTGGCTAAATTATATTGTTTTATATTTCTTTAAAAACTTTGCATATTTTAAAATGATTTTGTTAAGATTGCAGCATTATTATTCATCTTTCAAAAATGTTTGGTGGAAACAATAAATGAATAAGTTTGAGTGATGTTCATGCAGTTAGGTAAACTAAGTTAGTTTTCCCAGTTTATTTAATATAGTTTGGTAACATTTCAAACAAGACCAACATTTACTAGAAATGTACAACATATTTTGCTGGCTACCGAGTAACGATTCTATAGGCCAGTGTGAGAGATTTGAAAGTCTCTTTTGCTTGATTATAAAATTGATACTATTATTTGAGGAACTTTAAAACCGAATTCTATCGCACCTGATTAGAAATGTCAAAAACATTGTAACTTTTCTAACCTTCCAATAGTTAGGCAATTGATATGTCTGTAAATTATAGGAATAAGTGGGCCAAACTAGGTATAACTCTAATTATAACTTTAATGTAGGTATAACTTAGCATAATAACATAACTAGGTATAACTCTAGACAGAAGATGAATTGCAGAGGACAGATTTCTTTGGTCGTAACATTTTTGTACTAAATATTTTCAATACAGGTTTTGGAAATTAAAGTTGCAACTTAAGATTGTGTCACGATTGAAGTGGTTTAGACTTACAATGCCTCTTTGTTGGATTATATTCCTTTCCAAGGCTGGAATTGCTCGCGAATCTTTTATTAACTTTAATGTGCACTCGCAGTTGACGAACACGAGAATAATTACAAATTAAATCTCTGGTTTGAAAACTCGCATCACTTTACGTTACCGCTTTAATAGTAATTAGTTAATAGCTTAAACAGTTGTAACTATTTTGTGTGAAATAAAATCGCTAAAACTTATCCAGTAAATGGCACCTTCGCTTAGCTAATATCCTTCAGATTTGGCAATTTAATTACATATTTAATTTAAATAAATGTTAAACAGGTAATAGCGCCACTTAATTTCACTTATATGACACTTTAGAGGAAAAGTTAATCTACCTCTCCAACCAATAACTGAAAATTAAATTTTTTGGATTTCCATGAGTGCATTGAAAACTTCGAACCAATTCTCGAGAAATGTCCAAATATACTAAAAAAAACAATCTGTCAATCAGTAAAGTGAAATTTCCAGTGGTACAAAACTGGGACCATGATTCGAAATATCAAAGTTAAACAACAGTTACGATGATATAGCTCAACATTAAACTACGCAAACATTTTTTACAATACCCTGAAGAAGGTAGTAAAATTACCGAAACGTTAGTATAAAGGAACTAGACTGCTATGATTATAGTTACGTAATAATTACAAAATATGAACAAACTGTCCTGCACAATCTATTTCTAATAACGAACGGTCATTTAACAATTTTTACCTAATTAATTCGATATTCCTTCGAATGCAAAGACTCGTAGCACCGTGACTACAGCATTCTGATTGTAAAGAAAAAGGCGTGACCAAAAGTGCTGATTTCCTGAATAAGTAAAGTAATGCCCATTTTAATGTCCAACTACCGATTAGGTGTCGTGGACGGAGGCGATTAGCTACCATACTTTACTGTAAATTCCTTTTATTAACCATTAAATAAAATCCAAGGCCAAGACCGGGAATCGAACCCAGTGCCACAATACGTATTAGCTTTGCAGGTTTCGCCTCTAACTGCTCGGCTACGTTGGAGGCTGATTTCATGAATATTCTCAACAGTTTCCGAGATTATCACGAAACGGAAACAACCCTGATAATCCGAACAGTAAAACCTCTTAAATTCGCTTAGTATCCTCTTTCCTTTAAATTTAATTTTCGAGGATTTAAAGGAGGATTTTAGGTCTCCCTCTTAAATGTCACCTCTTTCAATTGTATGGTTGTTTTACTATCAGACCATGTTGTTGAGGATTTAAAAGTTCCTAAAATATCGTACGACTATCCGTCTTTGGCAGTTTTACGTAGATTGCCCTCTGAATGATGAAGTATGCTTTGAAAAGCCCATTTAGATGCAAGCAAGATATTTACCTGGGGAGATTGAATGCCGTTCTTTTGTTAAAGTGATTAATGATACATTAAAGTCCACATTTATTAGCAAAAGAAAATGCAAGTTTAAGGGAAAAAACACGATATATATAAAACATTGTCATTTTATTTATTTACTTTTTGAAGTTATTTTCTTTTCTGTAAGTGGCAATAAAAAACATTAACATTTGTGTTTAAACAGAAAGCGGTGTAAGTTAGATGTAGCACCAGCGTTTATTTACAATATGCGCAAGTAATAGCAACTGGGCTTAATATGTGCTTTGTTAGATCTTTTTTTTTATATTTTAAATTATGTAATAAAAGTAGTGAGTGTACATTTAAAAAGCAATGAACCCAGCAGGGTGGTGTAGTTTTGTCAGCAACAAGAAGCCACAGTTGTAATATCCAACCAAGTTGTCCTAAGTTCAACTAAAAAAATCAGCGGGGTGCCATGATGTTCGTTTTTATTATGTTCTGGTTCCAATAAAAAGTATTCAGTAACAAGTAGTGCTGTTAATTCCTATTTCTTGTCTACTTTGTTAGAGAAAACTTGATAAAATACCAGCAATGGTCGTGTAGTCACAGGAGATTTAGACTGCATCTTAACCATGGAAACCCTTTACCATGCTGCTGCTGCAGAGCTAATTTTTATTTTTTGATGGAATTATATGAATATGGAAAGTTCCAATTTCCATTGTCTCACCAGCTACGTCATCAAGACATAAACATGTGGTGTAACACTCAGGAGTTCCTCTGACTACCATCATCAAGCCAGATTAAATTAGACATCACTAAATTATAGCAAATAAAGTTTTATAACTACAATGCATTGAATGTAAACTTACGGGGGAGCCCACTGCAGTATCCCCTCAGGAACTACCATAAAACGAATTATTCTAGAAGAGGGACAGTCCTAAGAGAAAATTTTAAAAACGAGAACGGCCCATTCAGTAATGACGTTCTTCCGAGTTTTCTTCAAATTTAGACTTTATTAACCTTCCAGCGGGCGCGAGTATCTCACAGATACAGACTAAGACTAAAGTTTAGTTTTACTAAAGTTTAGTAAAAATACTAAAGTTTATCTGTAAGATACGCGCGCCTTTTTTGTAACTTTTTAGGCGCGCCCGCTGGAAGGTTAACATTTAAGTACATTTAGGGATTGCACATAAATGGCACGTTAGAGGAATGTCTAATCAGTCTTCTCTCGCAGAAGTGCCCTTAATCGAATTTATCTTTAAAACGAATGTTTTAAATAAATGTTATATGTCTAAATGTGTACAATTAGTACACCGTAGTTAGAAAAAAAAACAAAAAAATTCGTTGGAGCCGGTTTTTAAAGACCTGAAAAATCCTCCGATGAAGAGGACGAAACAGGAATCGAATTTGAAGAGGAAAGTGATGCCATTTTAGAAATCGTTGAATCTGAATGTACAGGATGTGGCGAAAGCTACAACAAGACCAGAAAAAAAAAGATTGGTTGGAATGCATAATATGCCGGAAGTGGTATCACAAAAATTGCTCTTCTTTTGCATACACTTGCCTAAATTGTAGTAAAAGCGCATTTAAAAAGAAGAATAATAAGTAAATATTAAGTAACCATTCATTTTTTTCTGTTATTTTTACGTTTTACTAGTGCAATTTCATTTATAATAATGCGGTCATCTCTCCCAAGCTGCATTGGCCAACTCACCCAACCCAGTGGGGATAGATGGCCAACTTCTATTTTTTTTTTGTTTCCCTTAACATTTTTTCTGAAATTGTTTCCTTATCTTATGTTTGTGAGCGTTTGAGGTTTCCAAAAGTAATAATAAAGTAAGCCTAGCTCTGACCAAAATAAAATGGTGGCCATCTCACCCGACTTTACCCTAGTTTATGTACTTTCCTGCAAGTAATATAGCTAATTTTGACTGAAAATTTAAATATTATCAAAATCATAATTATGGTTACTTATTAAATGGTGGCAAAACAGTTAGAATTGGGTTATAATTTGAAATGATTTTTTCGTTCATCCTTTTTGCTCTTTCGATGATGTTCACATTGACGTTAACACGAAGAAAGAGATGGGTAAAAACAAGAAGTTACAATGGCTGTCATCTAATTTCGCTGGCGATGAACTTCTTATGATTCACTGTTTAGCGTCGTCATCATTTCCTGTATTGGGAGAATACTGTGTCGAGAAGGCTCTGGAATCTCCGCACGCCAATGAACTATTTATCGGCACACATTAATTAAAAATAAATATAACAATCGGAAGGAAGGTCTCGGATTAGTACAGAGGGTAGAGCGGTCGTTTCACAAGCTGGGATACGGAGTGAGTCCAGGCTAAACTATTTAGCCCGCCTTGTTCTACAAACCAATGAGAGAACTTCTGCCCTAGGTCAGCAGTGAGATCTCGATGTACTGTTTGACAATAACGACAGATGTCGAAGCGCAGTAATTAAAATAATTCAGGACAATCAAAACTGAAGTTATAAAAAAAAAAATAATATGCATTTTGAAGGGATTAGCTATGAGGTTAGCATACTGGACTCCCACGCGGAGGTCCCGGTTCGAATCCAGCAGCTGACCCTTAGATTTTCTCTTCCTAGGAGCTTCTTACAGCTCACTGTCCGGTGATGGACAGTGTTGTCTGTAACGAGAGAACACTGTCCGGAGGCCGGCAGTGCACTGGAAAAAGCTCCGGGCGCTAATGACCTCAGCTGTTGATGCGCCAAAAAAAAAAAAAAAATATGCATTTTGAACAAATAATGGTATCTTGTCTGTTGTGGTGACCACATTGACCAAGTAAACATCTCTCGGGTACCGCAGGAGAGATGAAAACGAGTCCATCAGAATAAAACACTAAAAAAACAATATGTAATGTGTTACGTCAAAAAGTTGTATTGTAATAGCGTTACAAACTCGATAAGAAATGTACCTTTTTTTAAGATATTACGCTGCGTTAATTCGCACTTGTATAAGGTTCCACTGCATTAATAAAAGGCTGGATCCTAGTTTAAACCGATCGAGGACATTTTTCGCCTGAATGAATTTAATCAAGAAATTCTAATAACCAGCGATTAATTAAATATTAAATTACTATCTACTTAAAAATATACTTTCCTGAACATTATTGAAATTTACTGCGCTCGATGGATTTATGAATTTCATTGAATTTAAGAAGGAAGTGGAACAAAACGAGCTTCCTGAAATCTGCTTTGGTTGCAAACATTACACAAAGTTTTGTTCATTGTATTCCTGTTAGAGTGTGTAAAAGTTCAGAGAGAGATGGATTAATAATATTAATAAAAAAAATCAATAGTTTGTAACATTTGATGTCTTTTATAAGATGACATGTATTTGTGGGGATAAAGGAAAAGTGTCAGCCAGGTTTTGCGGTTACGTCGCTTGATGAGGGAGTCAGACCCAGGGAGTCAGCACTGCGTAAAGGTTGTGTTTTATTTTTTCAGTTTCATTTCTTCTCAAGACACGAGGTCTATTGAAAGTGCGGTTAGTGTGATGGTGAGTGTATAAAGGAGAGAGATGGCAATGTGGCCATGTATTGTATTTAGCAAGGAGAAGTATTCCTAATGTTGAGAGAAGAATGTATAGTTTTGCTAGAGTGTGCGTTTGTAGGTGCATTGTGGTGCGTTGAATGGTGTGTTTGTGTTCCTTTAGCTTTTAAAACCACCATCGTCATCCAGTCAAAGAGCAAAGGGAACAAGAAATGAGGGAAGGTAAAAAAAAAAAGAAAAAAGAAATCTTCGCAAAAAGCTATGGGTCTAGCAGAGAAGTTGGATACTCCTCTCCCACCTAACTATAGTTACAACAGTTTTATACCTGGGGACCTCCTCACAGCTGGAAATGAATGGGCAATATTAAGGGCTAAATTCTCACAATGGGTTAAGGGTGCATCCTCTACATCCCAACCAATACCAATCTCTAATCCTAAACGACAATTCCTGTTATAGTCTAGCAAATATTTGTGCAGTTCGCTCATTCCAAAGATTAGTCACAATCAAAATAATTATTGCTACACTCATTCTGTTTAATCAATACTGAACGTTAAACATGTTCTACTATAAACATCATACGAACAGTTTGCCATACTATTCTATATACATACATAGCGTATTTTCAGGCTTACTAATAAAATACCTATTTATTATGTTCATATTTGAAAAATAGGATGTAATAAGTAACGGATTCGATGAATTTACAAGATATAATTAAGTTGTAGAAGATGTAGAAATAGAAATAGAAATAGAAAAGAAATTTATTATTCTGGGACAATTGTCCCCTAAGAATAAATACAGGTACAAATAGAGGCCTTCATAGTTTGGCCTGTGATTATAGAGAAATTAAATAAATAAATAAATATTTACAAAAGTGAAAATAATAAGTGAAAATGAAAGTAAAAATAAAATAATAAAACAGCAGAAATTAAGGAAATAAATTAAAACAATTAGAATTTCGGAGGAAGCTGAATAGAAAGTAGATAACTGAATAGACGGGATTTAAAGATGGATAGGGTAGGAGCATGGCGGACAGATGAAGGCAAGGAGTTCCAGAGAGAGGTAGCACGTATGAGGAAGGACTTGTCAAAGGATGAGGTACGGTGAGAGGGAATATAAAGATCAGATGAGCGAGATCTAGTGTTACGGGAATGGATGGAGGATTTAAACTTAAGGAGTTGAAAAATATAGGAAAGCCTTTGAGACTGGATGACTTGAAAAAGGAAAGAAGCCAAAAAATATTGGCGGCGATAGACAGGAAAAAGCCACCTCAACTCATCGTAGCAGTGCGAAATGCGAGAGTCTCTGGAAATGCTGAAAATAAATCTTATGAAGCAGTTCATGAGGCGCTTAAGCTTAGCTTCAATATCACCAGATAGACCGCCATACACTAAACAACCATAGTCGAAATGGGGGAATATAAGAGAGGAAACTAGGAGTTGCCGGGTCTTAATTGGAAAAAGGTGACGGGAACTATTAAACTGCTTAAGGATATGGATGGAATGACGAGAGATTTGGGAAACATGGTTTTTCCAGGATAGGTTTTGATCAAAAGTTATACCAAGGTTTTTCACAGAGGAACAATATTTTATTGGGGTATTGTAAAGGAAAAGATTAGGGAGAGGAGCCAATGATTTAAGGAGTGGGTTGGAGCCAATAACTATAGCTTTGGTCTTTTCTACATTCAGGGTAAGCTTATTGTTCGTGGCCCATGCTGAGATATTATTGAGGTCTTCTTGAAGTTTAAATACAGCTTCAAACAAATCCGACGGGGAAAAGGATATGTAAATCTGAAAATCATCAGCATAGAGGTGATACTGGGAATGAGAGATGGAAAGAGGAAGGTCATTGATGTAAATTGAGAAGAGGGTGGGAGATAGGGAAGAACCTTGAGGTACACCGCGTGACAAAGGAAGAAGTGAAGAAGGATTACTATCGGGAGTGACAACGAATTGGGAACGATTAGATAGGAAGGATTGGAACCAACGCAGGGTGCTATTGTAATGACATTATTGCTATAAAGTTAGATTCATCTAAAGTTTCAAAAGAATCAAGCGTTCATGAGTCATTTAAAAGAATCAGACAAACAATTAGATGACATAAAGCATTTAATAGTAATGATCAATTTGAAATACAATTCAGCAAAGGTTTTCTGAGTTAAAACTGGAAAATCAAGGTCTCTCAACCAGTATTAGTAGCTTAAAGACTGATTTTACGAGTAGTAGTCTGAAAAATGATTTGAATATTTTAAACTTTAAAAGCAATGAATTAAGGAAAGAAAATGTGATGTTTGAAAAAAAACAAAATCTATTTGAACTCTTTAATGGCTGATTACGATCAGTTTCGTTGTGGTAATAGAGTCAGATTGACCAACATTCCTTACTCTGTAAATGAAAATCTCCTCTCTGTATTATTAAAGCTATTGGTGAATTTATTGGTTGCTCTATTGATGAAAATGATTTGGACTTTTTCTATCAAGCGACCAGTCTCAGATATCAGCACCAGGTAGCTGCCCTTGAGGATACCTATCTCAGATAATCTCGAGGACTTCTTTAGGAAACTTCTGCACAAATCTCATTTACTAGGCGAAAAAATACGTTGGCGCCATTTCGTATCTATTTTTTTAAATCACCATTCATTGATTGTAAAAGCTCGATCACTGCTAGAAACGGGTTGCTCAATAATATATAACCTCAAAACATTAAATACATTCTAAAGGAAGTTTGAAGTTTGAAATTCAAATGGAGTGTTTCACACTAGATTTCCTAATGTTAATTTATCTTTTTTTATATCTAAAATTACCCGGAAAAGAATCAATGGTAGTGATAAAAAGTATCCATTAAGATATTTCGTTTAACAGGAATTTGTGATTTCTTTGTAACGGATTAAAAATGGTAATTTGTGAGAATAATCGCGTGATACGATATCTAAGAAAATTCTAAGTCGAAAGAGTCAACTACAATGAGTGTAATAAATCATTCTTAATCTTAATTTCTGGAAACATTTTAAAATTATTAATGAAACTCTGCTATTTCCTTTATAAGAAAAAATATATATATGCATAGACGTGTGTGAGTCTGTGTTTGGGTGAAAATATGTACGCTTAAAACATTCATCAATTTTGTAACGTCATTACCAATCACCGTTATTTTAACGAGTGTTAATGGTTGTTTGATATATTTCTTAATTTTGATTAATGATATTATTACTATTTTTTTCTAAATAAGTTTAAGTTTTTTAAGATGCACTTGGTTACTTACTGGTCTCTTCTTGCTGTACGGACTATGTTCTTTCAATGAATGTAATTTTTGCATGAACCAATCTTACTAGTAATTCTTACTAGTAGTAATAACTACTTTATTTATACATATAATAATCATTTTCCATATATTGGACGTTTCGTCCAAGTTTGGACGTAATATAACAAATTTAGTAGAAAATCTATATCTTTGTAAATTTGTTAAAATATATTGTCGATGAGTTAAATAAACACTCCTTTGAATATGTGTTGTCGTGATTGATTTATATGATCAGGTAACGAAAGAAACGTAATCAAATTATTCTATTTTGGGTTTGGTTTGATGCTGGCGTTCGATAACTCTATAAGTCTCCGTTCTCGGAGAATCTCAGATAATGCTTTGTCGTAATAAGTCCATTCTTTCTCAGTGCAGACGAAAACGCATGCTGTGTCCTCCCCCTGTATCTGAGTAAACATCCTATGCCTGTATTTTATGGAGTGATCCAAGTTGGCGTAGGTAAGCTTCCTTTGTTGGCAAGGATACAACATGTTCGAAACGTACAAATGCGGCTTTTAAAATATTTTTGAACTACTTGCTCTACGAATAAACGATGCCTGAATCTTCAAGAAAACTAAAAAAAAAAGACTGACGCTTTGCGCCTCACTTGCAAATTTCTTCATTCCAGTAGTGGATCACTGCATATAGTATTGAGATCCAGAAGGGTAGCCTTTCTGTTACCATCGTAGAAGTAGTCGGGAGAGATGAGATATGTTTGAATCACGCGACATTTAGAACAGGAAAACTTTATTTACTGATATTGTCCAGTGATCAGTGAGCAAATTCTTACGATTATTTCGGACAAATGTATCACTACTTTTTTTGCTTTCACGGTGCGTTCTATTTATTTATTTACGCATGAGATATGATCAGATGAAAAATGAAAATTAGCGCTCACTGAATAACATAATTTATGAATGATGAAAACTGTCCAGTAGTAAAGCTGTATAAGGGTTGATCGTCAAAAACTGCACGAAAAAGCGTAACGCTGAAAAACTCCCAATTTTGACAATAGAGATTTTAGCTTTAAATGAAAATGAAAATTACAGATCCTTAAATAGAATCACCGTTTTTCTTCAGTTACTAAAAATATTAAAACTAAAAGATGTGACTCGCAATTCCTTTGAAGGCTTGATGAGAAATTTACACGTAATTCCCCCTAATTGTATTTACTATTTCTGTCAATAAACTGATAAATGCTATTTACATTACTCTGCTGAATTGAAATCAAACAAAGAACTCCTCCTCAGTGAGGCTTCTCACAAAGTCTTCTCGCGACCTATATTTTATACATGATACGATGATACATGATTTTATAATGATATGATTTTAATGATCTAGTAATCGTAGAACTTCTTTAGGATAAGTTTTACTGTTTTAAAACTAAAAATTTATACAACTACTCCGATAAAATAGCTACTTAGAGCTCCAACATGTAGCAATATTACCTTTGCCAGGCTGCTTTTTGAAAATATTTTGCCAAAACGTTTTTTACTGACAGCGTATACGATTTGATTAAGTCATACGTTAGTTTTCCTTTACTTTGAAATATTTCGCGTCATACATATGTATTAGATTTCATTATTGTGAATGAAAAGATTTATTATGTAGTCTATCTTTAAGAGAAATTAGCTATTTCTTACCTGCTCTTTGTGGTTTCGAAACTGTTTTTTGTAAAAATTGAGGTGATGAAGGTTTCATTTTGAACATTTCTAATGAACATAATCTTTAAAATTAATTATCTTCTAATCCTGATGAATTTTTACGAACTGAAGCTTTTTTCGTAAATTTTCAGCCGAGTACTTGAAATTAAGTTGGCCCGGGAATTACCGGGAAAATACTGATAGTTTTTTATCTCCCTTGACACAAAGTACTGTATTAAAATTGATAAAGAAATTATTTTGTCAAAAAATGATAATTACATTTCAATATAAATAAATATTAGATAATACATAATTACAAGATAATAGTAGGTTTGTAATTCAACTGCATTTGCTTGCTTTAATGTGTCCAAAATTATAGTAAAATCCTCATCTCTATTTAGTAATAATGCACTCCATAATTAAACATACCTGAACTGCTCTAAATTCAACAGCTTCATCTATTTCATAATTTAACAGTATTCCATAAATTGTGTCATTTGATGGTTTAACTGAAATCGATTCTCGAACACGATCACTGAAATGATTCTTCACCACACTATTCTACTAAACAGCACACAATACCAAATTTATCTCCCTATATATTAGTTAAAATATTATCTATAAAGCATTAATTCTTGTTGTTTCATAATAATAACTTTTAGAACAATAAAATACTACGATCAATTATTTATCACTAATGAATAGTAAATATTTAAAAATAAATCCTTATCGTGGACTTCTCTTTTAGCAACTTAGATTCAAATTTGAATTCAACACCTTCTCGTTTTGGAGTTTGGGGTACACACGCCATTATACAAATATCCAATTGGTTATGACACAATCAGACTCAGTGGACTTCAAAATGGATAGATATTTCCTGTGAGGCATCAAAATCGTAACTCTAATCGATTTCAATGACTTCTCTTATTAGTAGGGTAAGAGATTTTTATTGTTCTGTTTTAATTAGTAAAGAATTTTTATCCCAGTATTTTCTTAAACGATTAAAGGATTTTTTTTTATTTCAGAGAGTTATTAGAGAAATACCTGGAGAGCAGCAACAATACTTAAGTGCTCCTTGCAGCCTTGTAAACTTAAAGTTGCAAACTAAGCACGCCGAATCATTTCGAAGATTGTTAATTCTGAAAGAAGAATAATGAAGGGAAGCTGTTTCTGTTTCTCCCAACCAACCCAAAAAAAGTGCACCTCATTCAGTTTAATATTATGAGTATATTATGGAAAAGGTAGACCATTCAAGGTAATGTTTAGATTCACTACATCCAGCCAGGTACACATCTTTATAGAGTTTCTTCTATTTTTTCTCCCTCGTACAACAGAGCGGCCATTTTTAGAAGAATGGGAAAAAGTGTTTCCAACTGGTAGTTAGGACCGTTACCTCTCTGGCTTGCCGTGGCCACGTCGATCTACATTTGCATACAGGATACATGGTGGTGAACCATTTCTACTTTACATTCGTTTTAAGCATTCAGTATCTGCTCTTGTTAATGTAAATATACACACGCACAACACTGTACACTGTACACTACTACTGCATGGAAATTCATAATACTGTTAATTAACTAAAATAGTTGGTTCTAGTGTACTATCTGTTCACAGCATTTGCTTGAATTCTCATTGAGTCAACAATTTCTCTTAAATACCCTAGATGAGTTGAGATTTTTTTTTTTTCATCAACTAAAGAGCCCAATTTTGTTAATTAAACTACCAATTAAAGCTAATATTGTTGAGTAAAGTTTACTTTTTGATTATGTAAAAACATTTGCGTAATTTGTGTACCGCGACTTCCTGTTTGGCGAAAAAAAAACCACTAATGTGAACGTCACACGGCTTTCTTAACTGTTGGAATTGTTCAAACAAGGAAATGGCAAAGGATTGTGGCAAATTTTACTTTCTTGACTACAATTGTTTGTGTAATTGATCATTAATGACACAATGGAATAGGATGAAAAATTAATGCCAGTTTCAGTCATGACAAACTTTATTATGTCGAGCTTTCGACCTAGGGACTAGGTCATCTTCAGGGCTAATTTACAATATACTGTTTTACATCATTAGAGAGTTGGGTGTGTCTTCTGTCTTGTCTGCTCATGGACTTTGCATTTGAGCTGCTGAAACACATCCTGAAGTTTCCACCTCTCCTCTGTGTATACCCTGCATAAAGTAGACTACGCTGTAGTAAGTTACATTAAGGAGGAAATGGTGGTGTAAAGACAAGAAGATGTCTGTCTAAAATCAGAGTAACCGAATGGAGGCGAAAAACTCCGGTCTGTGATACTAGGAGAGGAATTGTTAGGGAAGTTCACATAGGACTATGTAGAGCCAGTCAAAGTAAGAACTAAAGTACGAGGGTCATTCAATAAGTAACGAGACAAATTATTATTGCTCAAAAACGGTTTATTGAATCAGTACAAAACTTTGGTTACTTTTCAACATAGTCCCCAGCAACACTTATACACTTGTCCCATCCTTCTGCTAATTTGTAAATGCCCTTGGCATAAAATTCTTTGGGTTGATCTCGAAGCCACTTTTGCACCTGATTTTTTACCTCTTCATTGGATCGAAAATGTATCCCTCGTAGACCATCTTTAAGTGGTCCAAACAGATGGAAGTCTGATGGGGCGAGGTCAAGGCTGTAGGGGGATGTGGAAGGATCTCCCATCCCAGTTTCTGAAGTTTTTCTTTCGTCAGCTGTGCCGTATGTGGACGGGCGTTGTCATGAAGCAAAATCACGCCTTCAGTCAAGAGCCCACGGCGTTTCGTTCGAATTGCAGGTCTTATCTTGTTTTCCAGCATGTCACTGTAGTACTGGCTGTTGATTGTTCTTTGTCCTTCAAGAAAATCACAATAAATTGGCCCCTGAAAATCCCAGAATACTGTAAGCGTGACTTTACCGGCAGATGGCTGGGTCCTGAATTTTTTCCGAATGGGAGAAGTCGTATGCTTCCACTCAAGGCTCTGTCGTTTTGACTCTGGCTCATAGTGGTGGATCCATGTTTCATCACACGTTACAATTCTTTTGAAAAAACCTTCTCCTTCAGTCGAATATCGATTTTTCAACTGTTGACTGATTTGAAGCCGGGTTTCTTTGTGAGCATCCGTGAGTTGTCTGGGCACCCATCTCGCACAGGTTTTCTTGTACTGCAGCTTGTTGTGAATAATGTTATGGACAGTTCCAACACTCGCACTTACTTTTTCACTTATCAGTTCAACGGTGATACGCCTATTGTCCCGAATTAACGCGTCAATCCGAGATTCGAGAGAGGAAGTCCCAACTTCGATCGGTCGTCCACTGCGTTGCTCGTCAGAAACTTTTGTACGGCCACTTTGAAACTGTTCTACCCATTTGTAAACGTTCGAACGATTCAAACAATTGTCTCCGTACACTTTTAACATTCTTTTGTGGATTTTACTACCTTTCTCAACTTCCGCGACTAAAAATCTGATCACGGCATGTTGTTCTTCCACGGTGCAATACTCGAGCGGACTCGCCATCGTTAACTGAGTAAATTTGAGGTTATGTTTACAAAATATAATTGAACAGCTGATCAGATGTCATCGCAAGGTTGCCAACTTTATGTCCTGAAAGTTTCATACGGATCAATTTAGCTGTTTTTGAGCAGTAGTAATTTGTCTCGTTACTTATTGAATGACCCTCGTATCTAGGAGGAGTACAGAAAAGCCTAGGAGGTATTTTAGAAAAAGAGAACAATCTAAGAGTAAAAAGCTATTTTTGGTTGAGAATTTTTTGATTTAAACAAGATTTTAACACGTTATTTCTCAAATGCATGATTTAATCCGATTTTTTTTAAAAATTAAAGTCACATATCTACCTACATACAATTAGCACATTATGTTTAAAGGAAATCGCAGAAGCTGTTAAAAAAAATAAAAGGCGAAGCAGTATGCAAAATAGTACGTCAATGGAAAGACTTAAAGAAAGAATTAAAATATTATCTGGAAAAAATATCAAATCTACTTATTGTACAATTTGTAGGCCATCTTACTGAAGGAGTCGTTTTTGGAAAAAGAAGGTATTTCTAAGTACCCAATTCTGATCCAAATCTCAGCGTTGAATCTTCTGTTTGAACCTAAGTGATGAATCGAATTTGATCTTTACGCGATTTGTCATTTTTTAGTTGGGATAGATAGATATTTACATACATTAAAAACACAGTGACCAATTAGTAAAATTCACTTTTCATATTTAGGAAATCTAAAAACGGATCTATGTGGTGAATACCCAATAAGCTCTGCTCGATTACAATACCTACAAGAAGAATAAAGGAAATTCCATCCATTGCTTCTATTTATCATTAATTTTTAAACGTCCACTTCAAAGGGAATCAAACTTTTTGCTTGAACGAATCACTAAATCGTTAATATCAAAGGAGTGAACCAAAACGATTGGATGAGCACTATTATTCTTAATAAATATCCTGAAGAGGTTACTACCATACTTGGCGACAAATTATGGACATTTTTTTTATTATATTCATATTTATTTCTATCAACAAACAGTTATAAAGCCATGAAAAGTAAATTGAATCAATTATATGTCAACAAAAGAGATGTACTGTTCAGCGATAAATAATTACAATGTACGAGGGTCGTTTGAAAAGTCCGTGCAAAGTCAGAGAGATAGCACTACTGACGCGTATCGAGGTTATGTTTAGTTAGTAGCATCCCTTGGAAGAACACACACCAAGTTTCAACCAGATCGGTCTAATTCTTTGTGTTAGGCATTCGTTTGAATCGAGGAAGTCGAGTGATTTTCAAAAAATGGACGAAAAATAATTTCGTGTGTTGATTAAACACTACTTTATGAAAGGCAAAACGCCTCAGGAGACTAAAGAGAAGCTTGATAAACATTATGGTGACTCTGCACCTTCGATTAGAACAGTTTATAAGTGGTTTCAAAATTTTCGGAGTGGCCATATGGGCACAAGTGACGCTGAACATTCTGGATGCCCAGTTGAGGTTACTACTCCAGAAATCATTGATAAAATCCATGATATGGTGATGGATGACAGAAGAGTGAAGGTGCGTGAGATTGCTAGTGCTGTGGGCATCTCGAATGAACGGGTACATAATATTTTGCATCAACATTTGGACATGACAAAGCTATCCACAAGATGGGTGCCGCGATTGCTCACGCTTGACCAAAAACGAAATCGTGTGAAGTGTTGCAAGGACGGTTTGCAGCTGTTCCAGAAGAATCCGCAGGACTTTAAGCGTCGTTTCGTCACTGTGGATGAAACATGGATACATCACTACACTCCTGAGACCAAAGAACAATCTAAACAATGGGTTCCCAAGGGGGAATCTGCGCCAAAAAAGGCGAAGACCGTTCCTTCGGCCGGAAAGATTATGGCGACTGTCTTTTGGGATTCGCAAGGAATAATCCTCATCGACTATCTGGAAAAGGGTAAAACTATTACAGGTGCATATTATTCATCGTTATTGGACCGTTATTGGAAAACCGAGCTGCAAGAAAAACGCCCACGATTGGCCCACAAAAAAGTCCTTTTCCATCACGACAACGCACCAGCTCACACCTCAGCAGTTGTGGTCGCAAAATTAATGGAAAAGAGCATTTTTCTGCTTTTATTATTCGTTTCACATCCCCCCTATTCTCCAGACTTGGCTCCCTCGGACTACTATTTGTTCCCCAATATGAAGAAATGGCTGGCGGGAAAAAGATTTTATTCAAACGAGGAGGTGATTGCAGAAACGAATGGCTATTTTTCAGACTTGGACAAATCCTATTATTCGGAAGGGATCAACAAACTAGAGCAGCGTTGGACGAAGTGTATAAGCCTAAAAGGAGACTATGTTGAAAAATAAAAAAGGTTTACCCCAAAAAATTAAGTAGTTTTTATTTTTGCACGGACTTTTCAAACGACCCTCGTACAGTTGGTAATTGTTTTTTTAAAAAAGTGCTAATCTTCGTAATGTAATATCGTCCAGCCCTTGGAGCAATCAATTGTTCCAGCTTCTGTGCTCCGAATAATTGAGGAATGTTAAGCATTAGTGGCGCGCCTAAGTTTGACTGGTGTAACATGGAATCTTTTGCTAGATAAGATTCCGATCCAATTGACCTCATTATTAATAATCTTAAAAACAAAATTAAAATTCCATCGCATGTTCTCAAGCGTTCCCAAATTCACCTTGCGTTGAATAGTTAAGAAACAGAACGAATTCCTTTTGCAGCTTTTCTAACCGCTCTATTTCTCCTGCTACAATACAGATTCCAAATAATGAAGGCCTACACAAGTTTAGATCCTTCAGCATCCTGTCTATTTAGCCTTTTTTAGTAATTTCTTTCTGCTAACATTAATCTTTCTTTTCCTTTTCTTTTTAATTCTGTACTAATTTACGAAACGTTGAGCTTTGTTGTGGAGAAGTGGCTGAATATTCGATTCTGGCCCGTGAATAAAATCGAGAAAAGAAGAGTAGCTCTGCTTGAAAGTGGTACTAGATGTTCGAGTCACGTTTCGTAGAGGGAAATCGCCTCATAAAACCTCCTTGGTCTACTTGGACTCCCTTTTCTCTGGGTATCCCACCCTGGCCTTGGCTAAAATAAAAACTTATTGTCATTTTCTTTCCCTTTTTTTTATTTTATATTTATTATTATTTGTTTTTATTTTTTTTTTGGGAGTTGAAAATGGGATTGTTAATTTTAAAGGCCATAACTTTTTCTATTTATTCCAAAAACGTGATTCTTCGTTCTAAAATAAAACAACTTTGCATTTAAATTATTTACTTTCTTTTACACCAGAAGAAAACCGATTTCGAATTTTCATTGGTAATATTCGTTTTGGGATTTCGTCAAATTTGGTTTTCACATTTTCTCTCTCTCTCTCTCTCTCTCTCTCTCTAATGTGTGTGAAGGGGGATGCGTGAGATCGGAATTACTTCAACTGGAAATCGCTAACAGTCCGAATTTGATTCTTCGACTTAGTGTCCCCCTAATAAGTTTTTTTTTGGGCAAAATCAGTGAATCGGAAGTGCCACATAACCGAAAAGTTTTCAAATATTTTGGGATTATCTCTAAAACCGCTCCAATCATTTTCGTAAATCTTGGTAAGCTCACTGTAGACATTTCTAGCCTAAAAGTAATGAATAGGCGATTAGAATATCGCCATTATTTTTTAACAGATAAATTTATATATTTGCGAAACTTCAACATTCTGGATCATTCAATTACATTTTGTGGCGACTTCTCTTCACAAATAATGAATACAAATATTATTGCAAAAAAAAAAATGGTTTAAATCTTGATATTAATAAATCTAATTATTCGCGAGGAGCGCAAACATTACACAGATAAAAACAAAATAATGTGAAACCCTCATCAATCTTGTCCTTCTTAATATTCCTGTCTTCCTATGAGAAAATTAATTAATTCTAAATTTATACAGGGCACAGCGAGCAGATAAATTACTGTATGGAGTTGATGAGAACGCCAAGGCCGAGAAAAATGACCAGTATAACAAGTTCATTAATAAGCTTTACTGTTAATAGCTTATACATTCCTCTTGTTTATTTGGATTAGCAGAGTTAATTACTTAAGTACAGTGTATAATTAATTGTTTAATATCTTGAAACCAAGAAACGTCGTGCAGTATTAGAAGTCTGTCTTGGTATTGCTTATAATTGAAAGGAAACTCAAAATGAAGTACTATGTTTTTTGATTTCAAAGGGAAACTACTAGCAAAAGCAGGGTTCGTTTAGAAATTATTGTACATAGAAAACAATGACTATGAACGCGTTCTAGCAAGTAACTATAGAAGGAGTTTTCAATTTATCCTCGCAGTAGGGTTCCAACATCATTTAGCTTTTCTTTTTATTTATTGATGTATTGTATTAATGTATTTGCTTATTTTACTGCGGTGGGTCAACAGCCAAAGCTAATCGTGCCTTCAAAAAGGTCTGCTGTGGGATTGTAGTGAAATTTCCATGTTCAGCATTTTCACTTCACAGTAAATTGGAAAGTATTAAACATTTGCATAATTACACTAGTACATTATAAAACAGGATTCATTGGAGTTTTCTCCCAACTGACAACTAGAACCCGGTTGAAGAAACCCCGTTGGGGAAGTGGTACGGAGGTACCTTGCAGTTATCCTTAACAAAAACTTAGATGTAAGAGTAGAACGTCGCTTTAATGTAACGTAGGGGAGCTCTAACCCTTTCATCCTGCCAAATTTCATCGAAATCGGGGCAAGACTTAGAGAGTTATTAGTAATAATAATTTTGGAGAGGGCCTTACATAAATGGGGTAAACTCCTCTCCCATTCGATGTACAGCGTCGAGACCCCCAAAAGGCACATCTACATACAATTCTGAATCGAATGATACCTTATTCATGAAAATTAGTTCGCGCGTTTAGGCGCTACGTTGTTTACACAAAAGGTAACAACAAGAACAAGACCAATTTTTGAAATAGCCGTTTATGCCCATTTTCAGCAACATTTTTCTCAAAATCTATCAGATCTGGGTTATTGGAAGAAAATTACAGTTATAAAGGAGGATTTGCCATACATTATAAAGAAAATTAGGGAATTTTATCTTTTATAGGAAAAGAGAAAAAAAATTGTCAAAGTTGGGTGTTTTTCAACGTTACGCTTTTTCGTGCAGTTTTTGACGATCAACCCCTTATACGACTGTCCTACCGGACAGTTTTAATAATCAACCTAGACGAGGAAACATTCTTGAGTTCATGAGGCAAACCTTTTTCATATCTTCATGGTCACCACCTCCGCGATAAAAGATAGTAAAGGTTTAAAGAACATTACGATGATATAAATGCCGTCAAAGGTAGCCAAATATCTCTAAGGCCGCACTGTTAATGACAGCAAAAAAAATCTTGTAATTGTAAATACAAAAACTGGGTTCCTTGTAAATATTTCACACTCATTTGAAACATCCTGAAGGAAAATAAATACCCAGTAACTTGTCCAGTAACAACATATTTTGTCTAAAAATGTTTGAACAAAAATTTCGTTCTTATCAATTCAATATTTTCAACAAAGATGTAGGCATTATTCAGAGTATAAATTGTTTCTGGTACGATTTCAGAAATATACACTTCTATGTTCAGATATCTTTATGTTGCTGAGATAAATCACTGGGGGGCGATGGTTGAAATCTCTAACAAAAACTATTCATGCACCACACGACGTAAACAAAGATATTTCCAAAGATTGTATACTGATAATGGATAATAACAGAGTACATCTCCGTAGCCATAAAATCGACCTCACAGCTAACCGAGGAAGTAGGCCACATGTGTGATTATTTCAACTTTATTTCGGCAGGGTCTATTGCGACTTATTATACTTGAAGATCGTAATAGTCGACCTTTATACGCTGTCTTTAAGATATTTCAACATTTCCAAAGAGATTAGTAATGGATTTTAACCGTCAATACTAAATGAGTAGATGGGGTTATTAGTGTGCGGTTACTTATTTCTTTATTTTTTTTTTTAATTCATTCACTTTTATCTTTAGAACATTTGCAATTAAATAAATTATAGCATTTCTAATTTACTTTAATTTAGATAATTACAGGTCCATGCTCTGCTAGGAAACAGTATTCGTTTTTGAATTAAGCAAACTGCCCATTAATACAAACAGTTAGACACCAACTGTAGAAACAAATCCATCTTAATCAAACAAACGTTTCAGACCTACACTGGAAGTTTCAAAAACGTATATTTCCTGTGTATAAAAAAATTCAAACTGTAAGATTACAGTATTCCTCTCAAGAGAGTTAAGAGAATCTCTGATCTGACTGGAATTCAGGTTAGAACAGGGGTCGGCAACCTATTTTAAGTAGAGAGCCATTTCTCCTTAAATAATTTTAATAAATCTTACCAAGAGCCGCAAGGATGATTATGTAAAAATCTATGAAGATCATTTGTATTCGCAAATTATAATTTTATGATTTTCAATAACATTTAAATGTTTTATATATTTATTTTCATGTATTGCAAAGTAAATAAACAAATAAATAATAACTTAACGAATGAAAAGGCGGCAGTCTTACAATATAAGTCAAGTACTTTATTTTGATATTGTATAATTCTATTCAATTTCGAACCTAGCACATTTAAAATTATTTTTGAAAAAATACCTTTAATAAATGAAATTTTCATTTGTTTCAATAATTTTTTTTTTTTTTTTTTTTTGGCGCATCAACAGCTGAGGTCATTAGCGCCCGGAGCTTTTTCCAGTGCACTGCCGGCCTCCGGACAGTGTTCTCTCGTTACAGACAACACTGTCCATCACCGGACAGTGAGCTGTAAGAAGCTCCTAGGAAGAGAAAATCTAAGGGTCAGCTGCTGGATTCGAACCCGGGACCTCCGCGTGGGAGTCCAGTATGCTAACCTCATAGCTAATCCCTTCCTTTCCAATAAAATTAAAATACACAATATATTTTGGGCAGGCTGAAGAGCCACACAATTTGGATAAAAGAGCCGCATGCGGCTCGCGAACCGCTGGTCGCCGACCCCTGGGTTAGAACATTCAAATACTTTTTAACACCCGATGGAGCAATGATATTGTAACAATTTCTTTCTTAAAAAATATGCCACCACCCAAATAAGCCCCAAATAAAGAGGTGATCTTTTTTTTTTAGACTCAAAATATCATTTTGTTTTTTATTCTTTTTTAAACTAATTATTTGATTATCTGTTTTGGGTATCGATATTCTTTCTTGGTCAGGTTTCTTTAAGTATTAAAATAAACAAGATATTTCAATGTTCTTGTAATTTTAAAAGAAATTTAGGCCTTCTTGGGTTTGAAATTAAGTGCCCAATTAGAAAAGTACTCTTGGCTGATACTGAGCCCTAATTGACAGTAATTTGATACTGTGACGGAAATATATAATGCAATTTTCCACAAACTTAACTGCAGAAAATGGTCAGTACAATAATTATTATTATTTGTTACAAAAACAAATTCTTTCTAAAAAATAGTTTTCAAATAGAAACTCGAATATCGCTGGTAAAACAATAAAAGTTTATTTATTATTATAGTAAAGTAACAAAGTTTAATTGACATTTTTCTTGAATAATTATTATATTAGAAATGTTAAAATTTACATATTGAAAGATTTAACCCAAGTGTATATGTTCTTAGATTGCACATAAAACTTGAAACAAACTACGTAATATCCATTACTCACAATAACTTGCATTGGATGGCTGTAAAGTTGCTTGATTAGTCTCGCCACTACTAGCCTTGGTGTACTTTGCGCACCTATTTCCATTCTATTCATTTACAGGGCTGTTATTCTTTTAGAATAATTTTGCACTCAATCCGCTCACAGTTTAAGCATAAGAATCTATTTATTCATTACTGTTTGTAGATCAGTTAAAGAAGATAATCAAAAACTATATGTCCCTGTTTTTATAATCGTAGCATGCATGCTTTTATATTCGTGAACGGTCTCGGATTTTCACCCATCATCAGAAGTTAATTAATAGTTCTGAGTAGGAAATTTAAGTTTAATAAGTTTCCGTGTTACACTACTTCTTCTACTTCTTCTACTTCTTTCATGGCGCTACAACCCAGTGATGTGGGTCCTTGGCCTCCTGAATATGTTTCCGCCAGTCGTCCCTATTTTTAGCAACCTCCATCCAGTTACGAACTCGAAGGATGCTCTTAGCATCTTGAGCCACACCGTCCTGCCATCTTCCAGCCTATCTCAATATGCTCATCTTGATCCAATTTACTATCCGGGAGCTCTTCTAATAGTGCATACAGCTACCTGTTGTGCCTATGTCGCCAGCTGGTGCCTTCACGTACTGGGCCACAAATCTTACGGAACAGCTTTCTTTCGAACACTGGCAGACGGTTTTCGTCCGCCTTTAAGATGGTCCATGTTTCCGAGGCGTACACCAAAACGGGCCAACTAAGAAGTCTTGCAGAGCACGAGTTTAGTGCCTCTCGTCAATAATTTACTTTTAAAATACTTGCTTAGACTTAATAATAAAATACTTAAAATACTTAGACTTAAAATACTTGCTTTAAAATAAATGCTTAATAATAGCATTTATTGGTTGACATCAATCTCCTTTTCACTTCCTGTGAAACGTCATTTTCCGCTGACACAAGGGATCTCAGGTAAACGAAATCTGTGACGTTTTCAAATTTGTAATTTCCTATTTATAGGGGCTCTTGAAAGCTGAAGTGTTGAGTCAGTGGTCCTCGTTAACCACCAGACCCCTTCTCCTGCCTGTGGCCTCAATGCTCAGAGAAGCATTCTTCACAGCGTCGGCTGTTCTTCCTATAATGTCGATTTCCGTGTTACACTACACTTGCTGATTGAGTGAGGAAGGTCACATGGTGCTTATGCGCGTTAATGAACAGTAAAAACATCCTTGTAAAAATAATGGAGTAAAATTAATCAATTGAAAATTAGTGTGTATTCAACACTTCTATAAGTTTGCATAGGTAATTGTGAAGTTGGTGTTGTATTTTATACAAGGGGTTGCGCGAGTTCATTTTCTTTTTTTAAGATGGCAAGGATTTGGTAATGACAGAAGAAGAGTTGGAAGAGCAACTGTTAGAGAGGAGTATTACTAAGTGAGAGTAAAGGATACAAGAAGTTGCAACTCAAGATAAGGAATTCCTTCTCTCTCGCTTTCTATACTCAAGAGGCAAGGGTTCGCAACTACCCTACTTGACTAAGGAATATGCAAAAGAACCTTGCTGTTCAGAGGCCCCTCTTCATCGATGAACAATGCTGAAGGTATATATTTTTTTTTTTGCATATTCATTAATCTAGAAATTCCCTATACAGATTTAAAAAGTTAAGTTACAATGGTTTATGCATTTTGTTTGGGGTGGGTAAGGAAAATGGTTCCTTTCGTATACCGAGTTGGTTTTCGAGGGTCGTTTTTTTTTCCAGCATGAAATAAATATTTCGAATTCAGAGTGAACAAATTATGAAATTAGTGCATCGTATTCTTATTGTATGATGAAGAGGAGACCAGATAAAATGATCGGGAACAGTCCTAATTTAGATCATTGAAGAAATTAAAAATTGTTTGTTCGAGTCCAGGAGGCGCGATGGAAAACCAGAGAGAATATCACTTAATTTTTTCCGCACAACTCGAATTAACTCCATAAAACAAAAAGTGGGAGAACTGCGATGAAATAATGTACATTTCTTTTTTTAAAAAAAATCCGGATAAATAGTATTAATTCAAATAAATTAACCGTTATCATTCAGCGCCTACTACTGAATTTGTGTTGAATTATTGCAACGGTTTACATTAGAGTACGGAGTTAATAAAAAACGGCTTCTGAAATAAATTATTTATTATTCAATGGCCAAAAACAATTTTGTTTATCTTTATTATTTGGGTAATTTATTATAAATATGTATATAGAATAACTATGACTAAACCAAGCGCTTTATTTCTTAAATTTAAGATATTTAAAAAGTGGAATTAATCGATTTGTTCAGTGAACGGCTCATTTATGAGTAAAGCTGGAATTAATTGCATTTACTTCTGCCATATTAACAAGTTTTTGGGATTTCTGAATAAAAGAAGGTTCTGCTTACAAGTTTTTTTGGATTCACTTTACATTTTTAATTTGTAACGTTCGGACTCATAGGACTTCAATGGAAAACTCAAAATATAAGCACTGAACCTAAGCATTTATCTGTTACAATTATCGAGAGTATCTTATAAACTCGATATAAAGAGAGTTAAACGGAAATAAAGGTAAATTGTGATAATGATTTTCGTATTGTAATCTGTGGAATATTAACTATTCGCCCTTTAAAGGCAATTTCGTGGCAATTTGGTTAAAATATGTGTCAGGAGGTGAATGCAAAATAGCTTTTATTTATGTTGTACTATCGCGGGCAACCACCTGTAGCTTTTCAGAGTCAGAACTTTCAGCCAACCCCTTATTATTTCTAAGTTCCTACCTGTTTCCTAACTGTTGGTCTAATATTGAGAACTGGAACCGGATGTTTCCTTTATTTTGTTTGAAATAACGGTTCAGTTTGGAGTCTTTCCTGTTGTATGAAAAATCTAAAGTTATCCAAATCTCCAGCTATCCCGGATAATTACCTCTTAGCCTCCTGAATTCCCTTAGTAAAAGTTTTGAAAGAATATTAACTAGAATTAATCTTCATCCAAAAATCTATTATTACAGAAGATCAGTTCGGGTTCAGAGCAGGATTGACCTATACTATCCAGATTATTGTGGAGGCCGTGACTGGAGGTGTTAATTATCAGAAACAAACAGGGCCGGTTAAGTTCGCTGTTTCGGAACAATGTCACCGTCTTATTGCGAGAATTTAACTTCTTTCTTTATCATATTAAAATAGTGTTCACTCATAATTTTTTATTTTTTATTTTTAAAGGCTCGTCAAACATCTAAGGTCAGTGACTTTTTTTTCAATGCACTGCCGGTCTCAGGAAATTGTGTCTTAGGCAAAACATTCCATCACTAATCAGTTAGCTGTAGAGACTCTTGGGTGGAGAAAATTTAAGGGTTGTGCGCCTAAAAATATTTTGCAATGAAGCTCTCCTTACAATCGACAATCGATAGAAGACTGCGTAATTATTGAACAATAGTCGAGATTTCTAAAGTAGAGAAGAGATTTTTAATAAATATATCCGTTTTCTAAATATTATAATGCTAATAATGTTATAGGAAACAAAATTATTCTTTACATACATTCTCGAAATGGAAATACGAGTATACACAATTTGTATACGCTGCATACGTGAGCGTGTAAAATGAATTCCGTTTGGAGTTACGTGTATAGTTACGTGGAGGAAACGAATTGTTTTAATAACTGTGAATTAATTTTAAAATTATTAAAATATTTATAGAAGTTGTACTGATGTGAAATGGCGCAATGTGACCGATATTTGGTTTGTTTAGTTAATTGGCTGATTATGTAACCAGTAAAACCTCTCTTGCTTACTCATAGATCAGGTTATGAAATCTTTTCTTTATTATATAAAAAGTTTCTATCGCCATCTATCTTATCGGTCACTGCCCGCTTGTTTTTCTCCGCTTATCACCGGTTCCGAATTTGTGCCGTTCATCTGAGGTTGTGATACGTCAGATGAGGGATAAAGAATTGAATTCCGTTTCTAATATTTCTGTCAAACATTTCTTTTAATGACTTTACTATTAAAATTATATTTTCAACCAGGTGGATATAAATCAGTCTAATTAAATTAATAATTCTCTTTTTTTAAAAAAATAATAGCAGTAATTCAAATATTTAGGGAACACCATGTTATTAGCCTTCTCACCAAAGCGTGATTGTTCAATTATATTAAATAGCTATTAACACAGCTTCCTGATCAGCCTTCCACTTTCAGAAGATAGATATCTAGAAGATCGGAGATACCTTGTTTTACTTCCACGATAGCTCCGAGTGAACATCAGTGGCTCAATGCCGCATCTGCGACTGAGTGGTTTAACACCTCCCTAATATTAAACGAAACTTCCGAAAAATCTCGAAGTGGCGCGTACCTTACTTCGGTTTCACATTTTCGAATTTAAAAACAAAAAAAAAGTAAGTAAATTAAAAACAGAATCGATGTATTGGTTGGTCTCGCTACAGCTTACTTACTTACTTACTATGTAGCGCTACAGCCCAGGTTGGGCCTTGGCTTCCTTAATAATGCCTTTCCATACATCTCTATCCATGGCCTTTTCTTTCCACCTGCGGACGGAAAGTGTTCTTAGGTCATCCTCAACATCTTGAAGCCATCTTCTTCGTGGGCGCCCTTTTCTTCTCGTGCCATATACATCCCCGTACAACATTTGCTTGGGCATTCTATCGTCCTGCATCCTCTCCACATGGCCCAGCCACTCAATACGTCGGATTTTGATAAATTGAACGACACTGACATCCTGGTATAGCTCGCACAGCTCACTATTTTTACGAATTCTCCAGTTGCCTGACTCACTGTCTAACACAGGTCCGTATATTCTTCTTAGCATTTTCCGTTCAAATATCCTGAGGCTGTTTTCCATTGCAGCAGTAAGGGTCCACGTCTCTGCCCCATAGGTTAGCACCGGCCTTATTAAAGTCTTATATATCCTAGCCTTAGTAGTCCGGGATAAGTCGGGCGTTTTAAAAAATTTTCGGTTGGCAAAAAATGCGCGGTTGGCCGTCATGATTCTTTTGTTTACTTCCATTGAAATTTTATTTTCCTCATTTATTTCAGACAGCTAAGTAACAATATTTCCGTAGTAATCACACAATCCTTATGTAAGAGAAGACGAAACTGATAATGTTTAAGCTAAATGCATATTGCGTTGCATTGTTGTGTCGAGCAGAGATACCTTATGTAATAATCTTCAGCTGACTATAATAAGGAATTGAACTGAATTACGTATGTAGAGTATATTAAATTTAACATCATTTATTAACGTTCCTGATGATACCAGCAAAAATTTTGATAAAACTGTAAAACATTTTCAACAAAAATAATTGATTTAAAGACATTATTTAGATATTACCTGAATAATAAATCGATTTTAAAATCGAGTTTTTATCGCGGGTCGTGCAGGCCAGCTGTTGAGTCAAAGGACATATATTACAAATTGCAATCTTTTGATTTTAGCCGTTGGTATCTTTTGAAAGGAATTCATTCAATAAACATTTGAATTTCTATTTCAAAATACATTTTAACCAAATAAGGGTAATTAGTAAATATTTTATAGAAGTTTTAAATCAGTTTGTTAGTTTTATTCAGAGATTGATATTATAATGAATACCTTCGCGACTGTTTACGGCAGGGTGACAAGGCACCAACTGGTACGTAGCAGGGGGGCTGCTAGTGCCTACAATACAAAATCAATGTTTTCTGGAAATTTTATCAATTATAACAGATTTCCACTCTCTTCCTCTCTCTTTTCAATGGCAAGAGGAAGTACTGCAATCGTTTTAAATTCTTGATGTAGAGTTATCACCGAAAGTGCACGATTTACGTTTCATGAATCCAATATTCTTTTATACCAAAATATACAGTAAATTTGTTACATAATTACAGATGTACGTAAGTTTGCTGGGAGAGTCAACAGTCAATTCAAAAATTAAGAAATCTTAGGAAAGTTAAATTTTATATTTTCGAAACTCGTATAAGGCGTGAGAATAGAGGTGGTTAGACCTCTCTAAAGTGCTATCTCAATACAGTGTAAATATAGTGCATTCAATGAATTAATGAAATTCCAGGTTAAAGAAAATTGCACCATTGGAAGTTTCATTTTTCAGAATGAATAAATCAATTTTAGAGATTTTTTTAATCAGGAAATTCTCTAATTCTCTATGAGGATAATTCATGAGAGTAGATCTCTAACTTTTAAAAATTATATTTCTCTATGGAACTTTGGTACCTACCAGTCCTAGATTGGTTTGGAATGCCATCAACTAAAAGTGCTATTTCGGTTAAATATATCATTTTATGAATAAAAATTGAAATAATATTCGGAATTTGTGCATAAATTGGTATAGAGGTAGAGGCAATTTAAGGTGGTTTATCATCTGAGGCATCCTGAGCCTTTTTAGTGTACTGTCAGCCTCCGGACAGTGTTCTGTCTTTTCAGCTTCCTCACAACTCTGTCACCATAATGAATAAATCACATAAAGACACCACATAAAGGCTCCTATGAAGTGAGCATATAGGATCTGCCGAGATAAACTCGAACCCTACTTACGCTTTAGAGTTCTATGGTTTTTAAGCACAGCTAATGCTCTAACTTTCTTTACTAGTTATACAAATTTTCTTTTATATTCACTCCGCATTAAATTCAAAAACTTTCAATCCGATTTATTTTAATGCCGGAAATGATTTAAGTAAAAACCGTCAATATAAGTTTTATACAGATTAGCTGGATAAATTCAATAGAGAAATGCCACTGATCGTTATGAGGTATAAAACTTTTTATTTTATTGGAAATTGTTCTGGGAATAGAACTTAAACAGTTCCTGGGGAATTGATTCCCAGACTAATGCCTAGATAAAACCAAAAGTTAAGATTTATGAAAGCTTATAACTATTTCATTTCAAACAAGATACAAGCAGAAAGTTGGTCAATTTAATAATGGACTCTCTAGAGACGGTAATCGAATTTAAAGTATTACTCTACCTTTCTAGGCAGAAAAGTATCGCGATCGTGTCTCGGAGATTCTACCGGAAATAACCGATTCGAGATCCCCTGAATGTGAATTGTAGAAAATGGCCAATGTTTCTGTGTGTCAGTGAGTGAAAAAGTATCTTAAAAACTGAAATTCGCAGGAAACTGGAACTTTGTACTTGAATAGAACTCAATCCCAGGAGACCTGACTGCAACGATTGCAAAAACCCTGTACCGGAAATCCCATTTTACTACGATGATTTCCTTGAAGCACACATAGTAGTTACTACAACTTTTCTTGATTCTTTTTCAAGGGTCAGTTTGAAGAGAGAATGGGTTTCTTTCGCTCTAAAGTACCACTTCAGTACTATAATATAAGTCTCTGTTTTATTGTATTTTATTTATACTTAAAATTTAAACATATTTATTAAATTCCATTACTACATTATACTACGTTACTCAATGTATTTAACCTTTTTTTAAAGATTTATTTCGTAACTTCCTTTTTGATTTTCGCTCATATTCGTATTTATATCAAAAGTTTTTACTTGAATAAATTTTCATTTTGTCCTATCGTCCTGTAAGCCTTCTTCCAATCTTAGGAAAACTCCTTGAGAAACTGCTTCTAAAACGAATTTATCCTCTCCTAAAATCACAGGAAATACTTCCGTCCCTTCAATTTGGTTTTCGCGCTCATCACTCTTCAGTCCAGCAATGACATCGCGTTGTGGTAAGTAATCTCAACCTCTCTTGAGAATGGACAGTATTGCCCGGGAGTTTTTCTCGACGTTGTTCAAGCTTACGATCGCGTCTGGCACTGGGGATTGCTTGCTAAACTCAAGAGCATCCTACCAACTACATATTTTCTCATCCTTCAATCTTACCTTACTGGACGCTCACTTAGTGTCGTCTGTGGAAATTCCTACTCTCCTTGTTTCCCAGTTCGTGCAGGTTCCCCAGAGAAGTGTCCTTTAGCCTGTACTCTACACCATATACACTGCTGATATTCCTACCAATCCTCATATTTTCCTTTTTACTTATGCCGATGATCGGCATTCCTCTCTCCTCATAAAGACCCGGACCTTGCCTATCGCTCCCTCCAATCCCATATAGAATCTCTTGAGCCTTGGCTAAAAATGGAGAATTAAAATAAATGAAAACAAATGTAATTACATTACATTCTCCCTAAGGCGAACTAATCTTCCACCCGTTAACCTAAACCTCACTCCTCTTCCCACAACAGATTGTGTTCAGTATCTAGGACACTTCATGGACAAACGCCTAACCTGGAATCCACATATTAGACTCAAACGGAAAAAACTGAACAGACGATACAAACTTCTCTCTAGACTTCTCGACAAGCGATCTAAACTCTCTCTACAGAATAAACGACTGATCTACAATATGATACTGAAACCTACCTGGATTTACGGAATGGAACTTTGGGGCTCAGCCAAAGCTTCCAATATCTACAGAATCCAATCCTTCCAGTCAAAAACTCTCCGTAGAATCGCTAATGCACCTTACTTTGTTTCCAATCATACCTTGCACAGAGATTTCCTTGTTCCCTATGTTTCAGAAGCTGTAAGATCCCGTTACATTAAATTCCATACTTCAATTACCTCACATCCCAATCCTCTAGTAGCTCAACTTAATACTCCTCCAGGAAATCCTCCCAGGCGGTTGAAAGCGTAGGTGGCCACGCGATCTTCTAAATGAAGTAAGTGCTAATGTACAATAGCGAACTGTACCACATTGGGAGTTTCCCCAATGGGATGTATTCATGCATTTGTTCTATAACCATGTGTATCAGCTTCACCACTTGTTGCAAAGATATGCTGCAAAAAAAAAAAAAAAAAAAAATATCGGGAATATCCATTCTCAGGGCATTTTGGGTATTTCAAAATGTTCCCTATCAGTCAACAACAGTAATCGTTCGCACCAGACTTACTTTTCTATTGCGGGTTTTACTGTTGATTTCTTTCACCTGTACATAAACTCAGTATTTTTTGTTGATAGCACTATGTGATCTAGGTCGTGACGTTTAAAAGTAAATATGATAATTCTGACGTACATTGTTTAGATAAATGATTTTATTCCAAGGCAATGCCATTTTAACATTTGTATATCGTTTTGTACTTGATCTCGTCGCGTACCTAAAGGCACAGTAATCTGAACATATCCTTGCATGCGAAACAAGTGCACTTCATCTTTGTAAACTCCCCTTTTTTTATAAAACTCAGTTTATATTTATTGTCTTTTCTTTCGACATCGAAACCACAAGAAAATTGCTGAATAGATTACTTTTTATTATGGTTTCTACACATAGATTTACGTCTATCAATAAAATTTAAACATATTTACGCTTTTCTTTTAGATTACCTGCTAGATGTCTTTATTGTCCGTTGAACATCTAAATTTACATTAGAAATGTTTATACATTGTCTACCCAATGTGTTTCGTCTAAATTAATTTTCTTAACATTAATATATGATGCGTCTGACATATGGGTACAATACCATCTTATACGATATGACAGGATTGCTTCTATCACAGAATATTAGTTCCTTTTGTCCAAATAAAAACCAGCTTTCTCAAGGCTGATATATTACCTAAATTGGACCACATCGAACACCAGTGCTTAGTAAACTTATTTTACAATCCAATGATGGTTTGGAAGAAATCTATAATTATAGAAATTTCAGAACTGCTTAAGTCAACTTTTCCGGAAAAATGTATTAGTTAAATGGGGCTTTTATGCGGAAATTGTGCTCTCGATAAAGAAAAATTTGCTCTGTTTATTTTCACTTTATTAACAGATTGCATTAACCTGCTAATTTAGTGTTGACTTTAAATTTTGTTGAAGGAATTTATAATAATTATAAAGAGCGCACGTTTTCACCCACTATTTTAGCCTTAGCTGGAGTGCTTGAATAGTGCAAAGAAAAATATTTTGAAGGCATTTATAGATACAAATATGTCTTTTAGAGCAATATTATACTAGCAGCAACCTAACAAACTCTTAAATCAAATTCACACTAAATTTATTGAGCCTAATAGAATAGTTTTGTCGCCAAATTTCAATTTTAAATTGAGTAATTAAGTAAAATGTCCATTTTGGCGAATTTTGGCTAAATCTTATCATAACCTATTGTGGTAAAGATGCCACAACGTGAAACAACATCAACAACGTCTTATCAAAACGTGAAATGAGTACTAAGATAAATTTATAATTTTTATCATTTGGATTTTTGGTCCAAAAAAGCATGTCGACTGATAAATCACCTGCATTTCTAAAACTAAATTCGTTGAACCTTTACAGGTGAACGCAAAACAGATCGGTAGCTTTCAGAGTTTTTCTTATGTTTGACATTTTACTATATATGACAAGGTGATGACTAGCGATGATGCTGTCAACTGGACATTGGTTAGTTTTTTAATTAATGCGGCCAAAATAATCCAATCAATACTCAAGACGTACAATATAATAAATAACTTCTTTTTTAAAATGACTGTTGACTTTTATGCCGATTAATTCTGTACCAACAAATTCTGTACTAAATTATTTTAAAAAAAACACACACAGCCAAATTATAAATTCCGTTCGCATTATCTTAACGCTTCTTTACGAAAACTTATTATTAAGTAAGTTCGTGAAGAAAGTTTGTAAAAGCTTCAGAACATTTTGAAGAAAGAACTAGTACCAGAACTATAAATGATGCAATGAAACACTCGACTGACTTCGTTAAACAACTACTGAATAAGTTATGGAACTTGAAGAAATTTGCTTTAGTTACTGAATTTAAATTTTATATGAAAGAAAAAAGTGTGAGAAGTTCTTAGAGACTGAAAATAAAAGTGGATTTCATGGGAATGTGTTATATATTTAATTATTTATTACAAACAGTACATCCACAATTGTTTATATAAACAAAGCCAAAATCACTCAATGTAAACCAGAAATTACCGGTCAAAATTAATTAATCAATTGTAGGAACGCAATGCTGAAACTATTTTGTTAGTTTGCTCTTTGATGATGCACGGAATTTGTTACCAGAAGGAACCATTGGTGGAATCATAAATAAAGAACTAGGCGGAAGGCTACCATACTAGACATGCGTATGGAATTGATCGCAGTTCCAAAAAAAAAAAAATTCCCCTCGACCAACTGGTAGGATTCTTTTAAGGTACTAGACTACAGCTCTGTCCTTATAAAAGTAACATACATCTCTTACATCTCTTCACAATCATTAATCGAATAAACGGATCTCTCTGGACCGTATTTTGAGCGCCTTTACTCAACTATGACTCTGCAAAACTGCCCTCAAATTTCGAAACCCTTTCATATCTCTTGCCTATCTATGCCCAATTTGAATTCCAATTTCTATCTCTAAAAATATAAAACGTGCGAAACCTGCATGCATTTGCTTCTAAGTGAATAATGGGTGTTCTTTTTTACTGATGGTAAACATTTCAATTAAATTAAAATTGTCAAGGAGAGAAAGAATTTGATTTAGATTATTCTTTTCAAAATATTGAAGTTAGGTCACAATAAAAAGATCTAATTTTTTGCCCAGTTTAAAACAGCCTCAATTTTCATTCAGTAGTTGTAGTTTTGAGTTTAAATAAAAGTTATCACTTCATACCAGGATGTTTTATAAAACAATATACAGGGTGTCCCAAGGTATAGGACTTTTTCTCGGAAACTAAGATAGCTAGAAAAAAAACTAAAAAATACGTGTCCCCTTAGTTTTTTGTTAGGAATCCAAATTTAATTTGTAAATTTTTTTTCGGTGCTTCCAGAAGCAAGATACAGGCACCATCTTCATTTTTTCCAAATAGGGAGGTGTGGTTCTTATTTAAGAAATAGATTCCTCCATTTTTTTAAAGAAAAATTTACTGGAACGGTTTTTCTCTGTGAGCGATATTTTAGAAGTTATGAATGAAAACATGAGACTAGCCAATTGTTTTTTTTTAATTATTTCTAGGAAAAACACTAGTTAAATTTTTTTTATTAATTTTCCCCCCAGAGTAATTTGATAAATTATTGAATAATACAATAAAAATTGATACCGTAAAAAGGTCCAAAATAAACATGTTTTGAACATTATATTTCTGGTTTCATACTTCTAATGTAATGCAGAATCAAAAAAGTTAACGAAATAATTTCCTGAAGTAAAAGAAAGTAAAATCTAGATCATTGAATGAAAGTGAAAGAGCACCATTTTATGTACTGGATAACTGTGCTTTTATTGGTGAGGGAGTGGCTTACGGTGCCACGTCATCAGCTACAGCCCGCCTACTTCACACATCCCGTTCGCCAATGAGATTAGCCCATCGTTTTTGGTTTTTATTTCTAGGAAAAACACTACTTAAATTTTTTTCACTAATTTTTCCCCCATAGGTATTTGATAAATTATCGAATAACGCAAAAAAAAATTATATTTTAAAAATGTCCAAAATAAACATGTTTTGAACATTATATTTCCGGTTTCATACTTCTAATGTAATGCAGAATCAAAAAAGTTAACGAAATATTTTCCAGAAGTAAAAGAAAGTAAAATTAGATCATTGAATGAAAGTGAAAGGGGCTCCATTTTATGTACTGGATAACTGTGCTTTTATTGGTGAGGGAGTGGCTTACGGTGCCATACGTCTGATTAGCCAATCGTTTTTGGCTTAAACCACACCTCCCCATTTGAAAAAATGAAGTTGTTGCCTATATCTCGCTTCTGGAAGCACCGAAAAAATTTACAAAATGAATTTGAATTTCAAACAAAAACTAAGGGAACACGTATTTTTTAGTTTTTCTCTAGCTATCTTAGTTTCCGAGAAAAAGTCGTTATCCATATTCCTTGGGACACCCTGTCTACGAGGGTCGTTTGAAAAGTCCGTGCAAAGTCAGAGAGATAGCACTACTGGCGCGTATCGAGGTTATGTTTAGTTAGTAGCATCTCTTGGAAGAACACACACCAAGTTTCAGCCAGATCGGTCTATTTCTTTGTGTTTGGCATTCGTTTGAATCGAGGAAGTCGAGCGATTTTCAAAAAATGGACGAAAAAGAATTTCTTGTGTTGATTAAACACTACTTTATGAAAGGCAAAACGCCTCTGGAGACTAAAGAGAAGCTTGATAAACATTATGGTACTCTATGATATGGTGATGGATGACAGAAGAGTGAAGGTGCGTGAGATTGCTAGTGCTGTGGGCATCTCGAATGAACGGGTACATAATATTTTGCATCAACATTTGGACATGACAAAGCTATCCGCAAAATGGGTGCCGCGATTGCTCACGCTTGACCAAAAACGAAATCGTGTGAAGTGTTGCAAGGACGGTTTGCAGCTGTTCCAGAAGAATCCGTAGGACTTTAAGCGTCGTTTCGTCACTGTGGATGAAACATGGATACATCACTACACTCCTGAGACCAAAGAACAATCTAAACAATGGGTTACCAAGGGGGAATCTGCGCCAAAAAAGGCGAAGACCGTTCCTTCGGCCGGAAAGATTATGGCGACTGTCTTTTGGGATTCGCAAGGAATAATACTCATCGACTATCTGGAAAAGGGTAAAACTATTTACAGGTGCATATTATTCATCGTTATTGGACCGTTTGAAAACCGAGCTGCAAGAAAAACGCCCACGATTGGCCCACAAAAGTCCTTTTCCATCACGACAACGCACCAGCTCACACCTCAGCAGTTGTGGTCGCAAAATTAATGGAAATAGGGTTCCAACTCGTTTTACATCCCCCCTATTCTCCAGACTTGGCTCCCTCGGACTACTATTTGTTCCCCAATATGAAGAAATGGCTGGCGGGAAAAAGATTTTATTCAAACGAGGAGGTGATTGCAGAAACGAATGGCTATTTTTCAGACTTGGACAAATCCTATTATTCGGAAGGGATCAACAAACTAGAGCAGCGTTGGACGAAGTGTATAAGCCTAAAAGGAGACTATGTTGAAAAATAAAAAAGGTTTACCCCAAAAAATTAAGTAGTTTTTATTTTTGCACGGACTTTTCAAACGACCTCGTATGTAGAGATATTTATCTAGATCACTTCGAGAAAGAATAGAACTTATTTAAAATGATTAAAGTTACCTGACTGGTAATTAAAATGTAATTATTGGTCATCTAACCTGTTTCAAAATATTTAACATAATACGGCAACCTAACTTAAATGTTAAATATTAAAAAACATGCCTATAAATTTTTAAATAATTCTCCAACTTGTTTTATTTTATTTGTAAGGTATTTTTTTGATATGTAAAAATTTGAAAACCGTAATTACTTAACTGACAGTTATCTTCATTTTGGTAAACAGAATTTGATTTTTTAAGAAATAAACTTAGTAGTGGTTAGCTTTAAAATTATTAAATTTTAATAACAAAGAAATCCTATACAAATGAATAATAACAATGGAAATAATAAGCGTTGGGGACTAGATTTGGACAGACGAATACTTGATCAAAACTATGAAAAAGTGAGAAGCCTACAGTAGCGAGGAAATGAGTTAGGGCGAGTGAAAATGGACTGATGGAAGTAATCAAAGGCTCACTTTAATTGGCAAACGATTTTTGGGCTTTTGCTCTCTGCGCAATACTCTGCGCCAATAGCGAATGTGTTTCTAATGGAAAAATACTTCATTTCAATCGGTAAACAGATCATAGAATTTTGAATTATTCGAAATTCTATTTACGTATTTTTACTAGAAATTTTTTACCAATTTGGCCATTTGTAAAGAGTCCAAGAACAGAGTACGAAATAGAAATAATCATTTAACCTTTATTGCATATTTATTATACTTTTTTTGCCATTAGTATTAAATTTGAAAAGCTTTTTGCTAGACCTGGCTGCAAAATTTAATTGCGGTCCATAGAAGATGAACACTGTTAGCCAGTCTTCAAGGCTTTTACATCCATCGGGCAGGTTCATTCATTGCAGACTCCAGCAGCATTGCCTTCAAAGTGCAAACTACCTGGACAGTATTCTTAGCTGCATTGCAATATTTTTCACTTCTACAGATACGGGCTCGCTTCAATAAACCCCTGATAAATTTTTTTTTGTTTAATTTGGTTGGATCTACAGTACTGTACAATATCGCTTAAGGTTACTGTTTCCTCTAATTCTTCCACATTTCGGATCTTCATCTGTTAAAGAAGATTGATTCACCAGATTAGGTTATAGAATTTGACTATCATTTTATAGTTTCTGTAAAGCTTCCCTTACTGACTTGTGAGAAACGTTGAAATATGAATGTAATCGTAGAAAAATGAAGTAAATATGGTAAATGAATGAATAAGAAACAGATAACATCGCTTTCTGTAGTTTTAAATAACAAAGTATTTACTTATAATATGAATTAATTGAGGGAGGAATTTCTGATTGTGAAAATTGTGATTGCCAAATTTTAATAAAAGTTTTTTTTGACGCTGTTTTAAATGGTCTTTTCGAAAGTTATATCTGAGTATATGGTTTTAATAACGTATTTATAAATATTCTAAAAAAAATAATTATATAATAAAAATGATTAATTACTACAGTTAAGGAAAAATTTTAAGGTTTGTTTGTATTGTTTTTGTGAGTAAGGTTTTATAAGTATTGATATTCGTATGTGACGTAATATCACAATGTGCCCGGACGTGCAACTCCCAGTTGTGCGTCCATTGAGGGTTAAGTTAGTTCAAGCTGTAAAATGATTGTCTTGCTTTTCAGTATTTTTTTACATCAGTTTACATGGGACTTTGTAGCACCTTACGTTTCCTTCCGCTACCGCTAAAAACTACTTACTCTAGAAATGACAACAGGAACTGACAGTGAGTTGTAAAAATTGAACAAGAAATAGTTCAGTCACCTAGTCTGTGATATCATAGATTCCAGTCAATTTTGAGTAGTACAAATAATATACTAGCACGTGAACAATATGGCAGTCAGAGAGATGTCTCGCACAAAGTGAATTTGACTGACGATCCGTTGTCACACCACTCATGCAGACCATGTGTAGGTTTACACACAAAGATTTAGGTGACATTATGCTACTTACATTGCTTGTTTACGCTACTCGAGTTGGATAGTTTGGTGCGACAAAATTCAACTTCACTTTTTATTATTGCATCAAAAGGCAAGAGAGTGGGAAAGAATGCAGTACTGATCTGGTTTCTATTTATCTTGTCCTATGGTAACCATGACAATGGTTCACCTAACCGTGGACTACTCGCTTATAACGGACACGCAAACACTATTTAAAAGTCAATTTGGTTAATATTTTCTACGAAGACAGAACCCATTTTCATCGTAGATTTTTTTTTTTTTTTAATTTATATTAATTTCACTTTCTATCACTAGGTAAGGAAAGTGTAGCGAACTCGCCAAATTATCAAAATCGAATAATCATAGAAAATATCCGTTTTGAGATTTTCTGCGACAAAAAATGTTATCATCAGAAAACAGTCCCCGTCTATCTTTGCAATGCATTACAAAGACGAAAAACATGAAACTTGCATTTCGATTTGGTACTGGGAACCTCACTCAAAATCAACACATCAAAAATCACGCGACTGAAAGTACCACTCTACTGAGTGGAAGTTAATAACTTTTCTTTTTTATTTTTGCTGAAATGTGCAGATTTCAAAAACCTAAGATAATTAATTTCAGACCATGTGAATACCACCACTTTTCTAGTTGGCAGGAAAATAAATATAACAATAACAATAATTATGACTTACAATAATTGTCTTCTCAATAATCATTATCGACCTAAAAGAATGTTAAAACAAATAAAAACAGAGAAATAAAAAACTTTTTACTACTAAAATAATGTGTTTATGAGGCCAACTCGTTTCTATATAGAAAGAATTAAGATATTTTAACGAGGTCGCCGATAACAATGGCCCTGGCACGTACTCCATCTTATTCTGACTTAGACATAATAAAAGATATTTGTTTTCTTTCCTTCGCACCTTCATGCTTGATTGGTTTGTTGGTTGGCTAATGAATGAAAGGGTTGACTGTACAAATAAAGAACTACTCTTCTTAGTTACTGTCTTGAAAAGCGAACACTTTGATTAATTGAAAAATTACTTCATTTGATTAATCAAATGATTAATTGAAAAAGAGCAAATATTGATTAAATTCTACTATAGTTCAAATATTAAAGTTAGAAAATACGTATATTTTTCAGCAAGACCTTTGCTCTAGTGGTGCTTAAGACTCAAGTAAATAGAATTAATAATTAAAGTAAGCAGTTGTGGTGATAGTGGTGGGGGTCTCGGTCCTTTTAAGGGCTGTTGAGCCTTAGAGTGAGAGGGAAGTAGTTGTGGAAAGCCTGTGGAAAAGAGAAATACTTAAAATTAGTAATGAGAGGTCTATATTGGTAAATATGGCTTCTCTCAATAATTGTAGATGAGAATAAGCAGCACATGAACTGTTTAGCTAATTTTATTGTACACAAGGTTGTAAATATCAATAAATTTCGGGGGGATCTTCTCCGGGCTAGCACCAGCTTTGCTGTAGTAGAACCGCCGCAAGTGGTTTCAGTGGAACTGCTGAGGGCAGTGGAGCTGTCATTAAAAGAAGCCATCATAAAGAAAGTGACTCAAGGATGGAAATGTAAACAGTTTGAAGGCAAAAAATTCCTTTTGTGCTTTCTGTGTTGAAATGTACAACTCGACGATAGAGGATTGGTGATGGAAAGAGCACCAGCAATGGCATTCGGATAGAGTTAGAATTGTTGATATCATTAAGACCAATGCTTTAAGGTCTTAGATCACCGAACTACTAGTAAAAGTGCTGGGGAGTTGATAGCCCTACCAGCTGCTTAGAATGAGGGTCTTCCAAAAAATGTGGAATTAGAGAAGAAAATATCGCTTCGATCGTTGGACTATTAGTCATATAAGGTGTTCAATTCGAGATTGCACCACACGTGGTGTACTACACGCCATCTGTGGGTTAGAGTCTGAATAAATTTGAGGAACAGCGAAAGGTAAAGGAGCAATCGGACCCTTTAACCTCCAGTCCCTTTACTAGTCATTCATCGGAGGAGCCTTATGACGAATAGCCGAAATAAACTAACGGGAACTGGGAGATGAAAACCTCTCAACCTTATCGGAAATTATAAGTAGAAGAAAGAGGAAGTGAGCTATTCCCGGTGTAGGAGAAAGCATGCCTCTTTCTCCAACATTAGTAAGTGTACCAGTGTACCAAGGGAATTGAAACCGGAATAGCTCAGGTGCACTTGTATCGCGCTAAGGGGTACTAAGTACCAAACAGATACTTTGATTGGCGTGGATTTGGAATGTCGGGAGGCTGTATTAAGAGCCTTTTCGCATCATACGGAGATGGTACAGATTCCTGAGATGTACTTCCTTTTATGGCTCTTAAAGTTGAATGATATGATGCTGGATTAAGAGCCATTTCGCATCATACGGAGATGAGATGGACTCCTGAGATGTAGTTCCTTTTATGACTCTTAAGGTTGAATGATATGAGGCTGGATTAAGAGCCATTTCGCACCATACGGAGATGAGATGGACTCCTGAGATGTACTTCCTTTTATGGCTCTTAAAGTTGAATGATATGAGGCTGGATTAAGAGCCATTTCGCACCATACGGAGATGAGATGGACTCCTGAGATGTAGTTCCTTTTATGCTTCTTAAAGTTGAATATGCTGCTTTTTAAATAAAATGTTCTGCAGGCAAATGTGAACAGATTATTAGAAATTAATATACTTGGATTTTCTCTTACTTCGATTTGTACACTATGTCTTGATGTCATCCAAGGGCATTGGTACCAGCAGAACTTCGTCAAGGAAGGTAAAATTTAAATATGAGGCTTCTCATTCTCATTAGACAAAGTAATATAGTTTATAAGCGGAATATGTAATATAATAGTTTTATGAGCGGAAATCTTTTATAAAAAACAAATTGAGCGCTCAATACAGGGGTGGGGGGGTTTAGCCACACCAGTCTTTTAGGGGAGCGTGAGTGTAGGTCATTAGGGCAGCCTTTAATCCAATCTGCTCTTTACATTAAATTAATATTTTTCGCTAATTATTTATTTTACTTAATAAAAAAAATCTTTAAGAAATCATTGCTCGAAACAAAATATAAAAAAGTAGACTGAAATAATATTTAAAAGTAAAAATATTTGCATTTTTTATTTATTTATTAAAAAAGGAATAACGACTCATGTGTATCATTAAATTAGCCACGATTTATTTAATTTATGTATTTTTATTCTTTTCCCGAAATATATTGGATGACATGAGTAAGTCTGCTATTACTAAATAAATGGTAGAGATCAATAATTGTTGACCATTGAAGATGTTAGATATTGTAGGCTGTGTAAATGGACGCCCAGTATTCTGTTAGTTCAAGTGCGTTAATCCAGTTGGTAGAACGTTCAAAGTAACTGCAAAGCATAGCCGGGCTACAAACCAACCAATACGTACTTCCTCCTATGTTGTGCGTATTTTCCGGTTTGGACATTGGTAAATATTTGTGGATATTTCAACCAAACTTTGGCAATACATTCACGCAAATATCTTGTGTATTCTAACTGGCAGTTATGAATCGTTTGAATATTTAGAACTCTCTACGGACAGTAAATTCAAAACTGTGCCTTTCAAATAGACAGTTTTGAACTACAGCAAATTTCCATCTATTATTGAGATGGTAAAAATATATCTATGGTATCGTTAAAGAAAGTAAATTCGATTATAAGGCGGAAGTTTGTCGATTAGATATCTAGAATTGTTTAGGGTCTCAAATCACCTGAAGTGAATTTCTATAGAGAACACATTTTCACTCCAAGTTTCATATTCATCAAGAAGAGCAATTCGTAAATGTTGCCCAATAAATATGCGAACCCATAATGTTATTCAACAAACTGGACAATCAGACTGGCAATCGTTGAATAATAATTGGATTGAAACTTTTGTCCGAAAATAGTTCATCAGAAGTGTCAAGGCTGTGAAGAAACACTTCACCTTGCTGAAATTCCATTGGAAATGACATTTCTTACTCCTTCTGCTTTTGCTGCAAAAGAGTTGACTAATTTTGAAAATTTGGAATTTAAATTTATAAAATTATTTGCTTTCAAAAGATTGGAAGGAATCGTTCAAGTTAAATTCAGTAAACTAATTAATGATGTATCTACTATTTTTTTTTTTTTTTGTGATTTAAGGCGCGTCAACATCTAAGGTTATTGGCGCCCGGAGCTTTTTCCAGTGCACTGCCGGCCTCCGGATAGTGTTCTCTCGTTACAGACAACACTGTCCATCACCGGACAGTGAGCTGTAAGAAGCTCCTAGGAAGAGAAAATCTAAGGGACAGCAGCTGGATTCGAACCCGGGACCTCCGCGTGGGAGTCCAGTATGCTAACCTCATAGCTAATCCCTTCCCTGTATCTACTAATTGTAGCTAATCAACTAACCAATCATTCGAAAGGACTATTTGGTCGTTTGGTTAAGAGCTACTGGTTAATGTAAAGGGCATAATTAAGTTTCAGTGATGTGTGCTACTGTATTCATTGTCAGCGGCAGGTGTGAGGCGTATTGTTTTATTAATAAATAAAATTGTTGACATTTCTTTAAAAAAAAACAAAACAAAAAACACGTCATGTTCCGGATTTGTTACCTGAGAGAGAAAGAGAATCATTTTCGTAAGTTATTTTTAGAAGAGAATGCTTTAAAAATTCTTCTTGATATTTTAGATATTTATAGGCTTATTTTTACAACTAATTTTCCGAATAATTTGCTGTATATTAAAATAATAATAATAATAAATAATAGGGAAGGGATTAGCTATGAGGTTAGCATAATGGACTCCCACGCGGAGGTCCCGGGTTCGAATCCAGCAGCTGACCCTTAGATTTTCTCTTCCTAGGAGCTTCTTACAGCTCACTGTCCGGTGATGGACAGTGTTGTCTGTAACGAGAGAACACTGTCCGGAGGCTGGCAGTGCACTGGAAAAAGCTCCGGGCGCTAATAACCTCAGCTGTTGATGCGCCAAAATAAATAAATAAATAATAATAATAATAATAATAAATACTCCAGAATTGATTTATTCGATGAAAAAACAGATTATTTACATTTTTTATTATAAAATCTTCTGTGCATGGTTTTAATACTGTTGAAGATATTATTTATGCGACCTTGTGACCGGTCAGGGGAAAGGGACGGTATCCTTGCGGGCGCCAGATAGCCGAAGCTATCAGAGACGATATCCCTAACCAGCCTCAAAAGAAAAATACCCTTAAGGGTGCCTCTGGCGGGATAGCTCACTGGTGAGAGGAGGGAGGGTCCTGGAGACAATTCCCGGGGCGATAGGGAGTAAAATAAAATTCTCTCTTGTGCTTAATGAACCAAACGACAAAATACATTAAGGAAAATAATCATACAAAAGGAAAACTTATACTAGATACAAAATACTAATAAAAAGATAAAACTCACAGACGATAGATAACATAAGCAGGCACTGGCCAGGCCGAACGCACGGTAGAGAATGAATTTTTTATTTTTTTTTTATTTTGGAATCTTGGCTGTAAACAGCACCTGGTCTTGCAGTCCAAAGTGCCAATTTATATTATGTAGCAGCTCCTGCCATCTACGACTATTTTTCGGTTACAACCTGTTAAAAACTCCTAGTAAAAACCTAGTAAAATATTGAAATTCAATCATGAAAAAGGGAATAAGCAGCAGATAACAGTCCTATTAGGCAATGTTTCCTCGATTCCAAAATTACAAGGGTCAAACGGTTTACAATAATTCTTTTCATAAAATGTATTTAAATGTGTAATCAAATGTGATTTAGAAAATAGCAAGTACTGGTGTCAAGGGTTTAACTGTCTTTCAAGCAGGCTGAATCTAGAAGTGATATATTTTCTGGTTTTAAATTATTAATTTAAGGTTGTTAATTTGGTCTCTTCTAACAGTTGCTAAGTGAGTCCAGTACAGTCCGAGACGGTATTGAAATCAAGAGCATCAAGCAGATTTACCAACCTCTAGTGATGGAAGAAAGTCTGCAACCAGTCAGGGATACGAACAAAACATGCGTGCTGCGATCTAACCAAACTTTCAACATGAGGAAAGTAGTTTAAGCTAGCATATCCAACTGGAATTGATATACTAAGGCCTCATTAAAACTTAAACATTACTAGCGCAGGCTTTAAATGTGAGCTAGTTACTAGATTGATTATACGAGGGTATAGGATCTGAATAATCTTCCAGCCTCCAAAGGGTTGCAGGAAAAATTGCTGAATTCGGAGGGAGAAACATTCTGTACAGTTCATTTGGGAGAAGGAGTAGTGAAGAGAAGCCAGATGATTGGTCCAAGGATAGGGTAGCTCCATTATTCAGCTTCAAATTTGCGGAGGAATAACGCTAAAATCAGTTCTTATCACAGTGGTAGAAGGCCGATGAAAGAATACTCGGAGATAATCAAAGCAGGCTCTCATAGCTCGCATATTCTAGCATTTCACGAAAATTAATGAAAATTTATACAAAAATTAAAGACTATTAAGTTTATTCTCGAGATAAATATAAAATTATTCTATAATTAAATTACTTTCTTTCGGATATCACTTTAAAGTGGGAAAAAATGATAATAAAGTAGGCAGTTATGAGACAGTCTTAACGATAAAATAAAGTATAATGATCTCCTAAGAAACTGGGAGCTATTTTCATAAAAACTAAGTATACGCAGCCTTAATGTACGAAATAGAAGAAAAACAGCGGCTTTCCTTATAAAATCCTGCTGGAATTTAAAAACTAAGGGGAAAGAGAAATAATGGCAACACATTGAACTCTTTAAACTTCATTTTTATACTAACGATTTTTTCATTTAAACTAAACTGTAACATATATCTCTCTAAAGTTGCCATTTATTTCTTTAGTTGACGTTAGTTTTAATATTTCATGTATTTCTATCTGGGTAAATATCAATATCAAATCTTAAAAAAAAATTCTGTGAAATTCTCTTTAGAAATTATCTTAAAGCGTTTTATCCAATTCTAATTGAAAATTTTTTCGAAACCAGAATTATCACCGAAATGTTTCTTAGTTACATTTAGTGAAAGATTAAAAGTCGACACAATAAGACTCTTATCTTATCAGGATGGAGTTGGTTAGTCTTAGAGCTCTTGAACGGTTTAGGTTTGGAAAAGGAGATCATTAACTTCCTGTATGATCTGGGTTGCGTTTAGGGACGCTGAGACCAGAGGGATCCTATGACAAAGGTGATGACAGACTATATTTCTAATACTCCTTCAATGGTCACGATAATAGTCTTTAGGAGAAAATCAGTCAATCGGCAGCCCTTATCATATTACTGAACGAAATTCAAATTATTTCATTTAACTTAATGGCTGCTAAGATTTTCTGTAAGCGTCCTATACTACACATTACGTTCATTCTAATGGATATTAATATGGGAAACAATTTCTCCAGAAAATCAATTTCTGGTTCTGCTTTTAGAGATACAGTTTTCCTCTAAAATATAATTTTGGAGTAATACAGTTCTATTTAACTGAAGTAGGGTTAAAAATATTTCCGATCCCGACTACGTGAATGGAAGTTCGGATTCCTCTATAAAAGTTTCAGATTAAAACTCTAGACCACTGGAGTTCACTGTATGAAAATCCTTGGAGCTATTTTTGGGAAAATCTCAAAAATAAAATCAAATTATAATAATAAGTGTACTTCTGGTTAAGGCATTTTGATGGCTAGGTAGCCCTTGGTCAGGTTCCTTCGTAGGGTCCCATCTAAATATAAAGTTTAAGCTTTCTGCAATTTTTAGTTTTTGAGATATTCGTTCATACACGCAAAGATACAACTTCCTGATAATAATTTTTTTTTTTGGTCTTAACTATTTGGGCAACTTAAACCGGATATTTCCGGTAAAAAGTCCAAATTGAAAATTTGATATCACAATACTTCCGTTAGCTAATAAGAGAAAATAAAATGAAAAACAAAACAAAAAAACAAATGAATATTATCTATCTAGACTTTTACAAAAAGCAAAAAATAAATTAGTGAGTGAAACTTTTAACTTTTTTACATTACGTAGCTTTACCTGTTCTCCAATCTCAAGGAGCTTTTAGTTCATTATCTCAAATAGCAGAGAGATTTCCTACAACTTTTTTTTTTGATACCGAAGAGGAGTTGAAGGCGCAGGCCTGCTGCAGGACTTAAAAGTCAATAGTTTGAGAAATCTGAGGAACAGCGACTTTGTTTATTTATTTTTTTCAAAAGAGATGAACTCAGTTTGCCCACTATGTGCTAGAAATTAACACCATCCTACATCCTGTAACTTGAGAAGACATACAATCTTGCCTTCCAGGCGTTTAATTAAACTAAGTGTTACAAAGTAAACTGTAGGGGAATACAAGTTTGGTTGTCTTGAGTTTTTTATTCATTATATTTATTTATTTATTATAGAAGATTTTCTTTAATATGGAACATTTCCATTTTCTGCATGTTTTCTTTATTTGTTGAATGGCATCTTTAGCTCTTATTTTACGTTACCATGAAATTTAAAACGTGTTTTCCTTTAAAATTTGAAAGTTGCTTTTCGATATGTGTGTTTATGAATGTGATGTGCACTCTGACGATATAAAAGAAGAGCTATTTCGACGACATTCTTGTAAAGCACTGATGTTTTCTATTCCGTCCACTTTCAGCTTAAAGTTTCATGTTTGACATTTTATGAGTGTTTCGAACTCTTGTAAGTTGTTTCATTTTGTTTTTTTGTTCGAATACAATCCATCCTTGGATGTAACATTAAGGGAATTTAATTTACTATTTTTTTTTAAGTACTTATTTTTGTTTATTTTCTAGCTTCTACAAATATTTTATTGATAGCAGGAAGATTGGGGTGATCCTTACTTGCAAAAACAAAAAAAGAGAATCAAAAGATTGAAAAAATAATTGCCATTTCAGTCGAGTAAAATTTATTTTGCCGAGCTTTCGACCTAGAGACTAGGTCATCATCAGGGCTAGTTTAGAAAGTAATATTTTTACATTTCAGGGTTAGTGTGTCTTCTATCTTGTCTGTTCATGGACTGAGTGTGATCGGTCTGTGTAATTTTACTCGACTGAAATGGCAATTATTTTTTCATCCTATTGAAACTATGAATCAATCACCAAAAAGAATGAACAACGATTTCTTTTATGTTTTTCGCCTACTTTGTGCCGGCATTATAATTCACAAATAATAAATTCTTTTGATGACTCCAATAAATTTTAATATTTTATAATAATACAAATTTGAAAAAGCGAAAAATAAAAAAAGAAAGAGATAATTTAAACTAGGCATTACAAATAAGATGCCAACCTATTAGGAGTGCATAATTCTCTTACCTGTTCGCCTATATTAGACCCATTCATAATAACCCACGTTATAAATAATGAATGAATCATTAGCGTTGGGCAACAATGAATGGTGTTGTATTGTTATCGTAGTAGGAGCTTAATCATCTATAAGGACAAATCGAAACATGTATTTCTAATGAGTTTACACGATCAGCGATTTAATGAATTATTAACGCTAACCAGACAATTGTTAGTAACATCAGTGATTAATACGTGCGAACAATAAAATTAAATTTTTAAAATCAAGTTGGTAATATTTTTACATTCCTAAAGTATTCGCCAAATATTATTTTGTTTTTAAAGGTAAATAATTCGTTCTATTAAACAAAGCTTCCGTTCGGATTGCAAAGAAAAATGAATTAAATACAAAGAATTTTGTTTCCACTTCTTCATAATTGCAAGATATTTGCATTCACGTCAGGTTTGTGATTTTGTTTTGTTTTAGGAACAAAAGTTTTTTTGATTAGTTAAAATAGTTATTTATTTAACAAGTGTGGAAAGTAGTACTTTTCCTCACGCGAGGCAGGGTTTGCACGCACGAGCGAGTGAAGCGAGGCGAGTGCAAGTGCAAATTGCCGAGTGTGAGGAAAATACTTTACACTTGAGTTAAATATTATATTTTTTCTGCAACCATTTATTAACTAATAAAATTAAAAATTTCATTTTTACAGTCTACAAAAAGTAATTTATTTATTATAAACATTTATTGTTATATTACAATTATTTACATTACTTACGTATTTACATTACTTATTACATTTTCTGCTGTTTCTTTTATTGATGGAGGAGTGTTTTCTAAACAGGAATCACTAGAATCCATTTTAAATTTCTATAAGGTAACACTATAACCTTTTTACTATTGTAATTAAAAATATCTAATTATTTATTAAAGTATTATTTTTATTTCTATATTCCTTTCAATTTTTATTTTATTTTTTAATATTCGTTTTTAATTATTTAGTTACGTTAAATAAGCTTATTAAAGTTTTACAGAAAATATTTATGTTAATAATAAAACTTCTTATATCAAGGAAGCACAATAAAGTTTTTCCACTCACTAGTGAGGAAAGTGACACTAATGGGAATTTTCCCCCACTAGTGTGGGAAGTTGGGCATTACACAGCTGATTTAATTGAGTAATGAGAACTTCCCTACATGGTTGCAGAAAAAAGTTATTTAAAAATGCCCCTTACGTAATTTAAGAACTAGATAAACATAAACCTAAAATTGAGATAATTTCACATTTATATTTCGAATCTAAACAAAAACAGCTTCACTAAAAGTACAAATTTTAGTAAAGCGGTTTTTCAGTTTTCCAGTGCCGGCGTAATTTACATTCATAAAGTACTGACCCGTTTTTCAACCTCAGGGTGATCGAATAAAAATGAAAAATGATTAATCCGTAATTAATAATACCTAAAATAGCCATTTTCTGCTATGGTCGAAAAAAAAAAAAATTATCTAAAACTCTTTAAATACCAAAGTTTAGTAACGTGAAGCAATTTTCCACTGTCAACATCTCAAAAATAATACATGGAAAAAGGATTGATTTTGGTTGATTTCCAACCGTCTTGATCAACCAACATTTTGAATCTTTACAAGATTGGTTACTCATTTACAAAATTAGCCTTTTATTTAAACCTAGCAGGAATAACAACATTCCAAATGTTTGAAACGGAATTTAGTTTTATTAAATTTTCTTATACGCTGAGATTGTGCTGCAATTCTAAGAAACCCAGCAGCCATGTTGCATTGTTTCACCCTTGTTTCCTCTTAAACGATCTACCAGGTAGATTAATATAATAGCTAGTTCCCTTTGGTTATCCGTTTAGTTCTTGATTTGTCAACTTGTGTACAGAATAGAGACGGATATCGACTTGGTTATAGATATATATAAAACTATCTATGTCTTCGTTCCACTATCGTCGGAGAATAAGAGATGATTCAAGTGTATTGTTCACGCATGGTTGGCACTATTATTGTCCAGAAGCATTCATCTCAACGAATCCTAAGAATTCTTCCGTCTGTCCCTCCCCACTTTTCACTGACGTACCCCAAGGTATGATAGACTTCCTTCAGCTGTATCTTTTTGTCTGACCTCCTGCAGTATAATCTTCAAAGATTGGTTTAACTGATAACTGTGACCGGCAATCGTCATGAACTAGATACTAGTATCTGATTGCCTCGCTGCTTACTACCTGTTTCTACTTCTTACTTTGCTTCATCTCATTTCAACCAGCCTTTTTTTCTTTTTTTACCTTTCTATATATTCAATTGTGACCCAGGTGTGCCCTTGTTACTGTTTCACTTACCAAAGCTTCACAATCCCTTTTCTTCTCTTTGTTACAGAATTGTTCGCAACAAATATACCTTTTTGAGAAGATGAAATTACCGGAAGAGAATACATTGCTACTATTTTAAGTATAAGGAAGATACATTATATCTATTCTAGAAAGGAACTTTTATCATATTTTATGGGAGACACATCTTGTCTTTTAGTAGTTTGCAGGGGGTTTAAAAAGGAAATAATTACAGTTGAGGTCACTCAAATCACTTGCTCTTACTGCAGATATCGAAGTTCAAACTTATGCACTTTTTTCAAAGTCCTAACATCAATTAATATTTCATTATTAATAAAAAATGCTTAATCCTTCGAAGAAACAAATTGTTATTTAAGCACGCTCGCAATGCCTGGAGAAATCGCCAATGGCTCATGTAACAGTTTAATTCGTTGTTTTATTTGATGGCTTATTTAAATATATTTCGCAGGCCAAATAACTTTTGAAAATGAAAATAATAATAATAATGAATTACTTAAAATATTTCTTTCAGTACTCAGTGTTGTAAACCCATTTAGCTTTAAATAACCTAATTTAGCAGAATACACAAATATTGAGGCTGATCTTTTAATATAAGAGTATAGATTTCAGCATAACTTTCAGTTAAAATAGTAATCTTACGTATTCTACCTAGTCTGTTCATATATGGATTAGTATTTGAATCAATAAGTATTACGGTTTGTATAATTTGTTCTTATCAAACTAAAATATAGGTTTTATCCTAATTGATGATCAGAATAGTTTCGCAGTTGTAAATCCTGAATCAACCTGAAACCTGCAACATAGAAAAATAGATTTTATTCGAATTATGGCGATTGATTTAGGCATTAGTTAGAATGTCACTTTCAGTCCATCTGGTCAGCTTTCTATTTTAATTTTCTTTTCCATAGTTCTTTTGGTTATAAAGAATTAGTCATTGTTTATAATTTATTAAAAAGGAAAATCAAAGTGGCATCTACAAAACTACAAAAAAGTAAATATTTCTTTTCTGCTTTTGGTTTATTTCTTTTTCTTTAAAAAAAGCAGTACAAGAAAATTTATTTATGTAATAAGAAGAATGAAATATATTATTTTCTTCAACAAACAACCTTCTCTTGGGACCTGAATGAGGCGGATGTTTTGCCAACTTTAAGAATACACTGTACACTTTCAACAAGAGTATTTACTACAAAAGGCCACCTGGTACAATAACGTACCAAAACGTTTACTTTTTTTTTTTTATATTCGCAGCTATTCTAGAAAATCGTGTATCATTGTTCGGAAAGGTACACAATCGTCGTGTTTGTACATTTATTTCTATTGCTTGCTTGGTTCCTTTTATTACTTTACCGCCTCAATATCAAATTGTACTGTTCGAGATTTTTTGAAATTAGTATCTTAACATTTATGTGGAACTTTAGGGCAACAAGTCCTTTAAATTCGGAATGTCTAATCTCAAAAATAGATACTTAACTAAGTGATTCAAAAACTTGAAATGCTCCACATTTAGTATGAGAAATTACTATTTTAATAATGGAGCAATACAAGTTTCAATTCTTTAGTGAAAATTTACAATTCATTAACGTTTGTGTAACTTGAACTGAAAATTTGTATGGTAATTAGTCTAAATCAGTCTAAAGGTCTGAATGAGCTTTTTGGAATTAGCATAAAACTTTTGCAAGCTTTTTTTGTTAAAGTATTTTGTGAGACTGCAATAGAACCAAAGACCTACTGAAAAAGTCCTCTTGTATCCACAAGAAGATTTTCTATACTTATTTCAGTGCTTTCTAAGAGTTCATGATAGTTTTCCCCTTCATTTTCGTGGCTTGGATGATATCATGATGAAGAAGCGGGGTCGCTAGCATTTAGAGCAGATAGGTTTCTATTCAGGAAGGTTTGCTACCAAATTTAGGGCCGATTTAGGAGATATTTAGGAAGATCAACAGGCATGGTTTATTGGGTGTGAACATGCATTCGACTCAGAAGCGAAGGCAGGCGACTTTTCCTTGGGTCACTTTACCTTCCACCTGCGACTTGAGGAGCTTTTGGCTGGAGATTCGAACGGTCAGGCCAGTAACTGACCGCTGGTCTTTACCTTGACCAGGCCAAGTGCCCATGCCTAGAACCCAGGCATGCCTAGAATTTCCTCATACTCTTAAACAATCTGTCCATAAGATGAATGGTATTTTCTTCTACACAAACTCCTTCATATAAAAAGATGCGGCATGAGCCTCATTTTATAGAGATATTTCTTTTAATCACAGTGTCCAGTGACTGTGTCTCAGAGATCTAGCTTCTCATTAACGTCTCTGGACGGGCTCAACGAACGGATGACGATCAGTTCCATAAGGATAAATGCTGCGATCTTCGCCAGAAAAACCGACGTGCTTGTATCAAATGACTCGCCAATGGCTTAACTTAAAGGCCATTTATGAAAGATCATAATAAAAAAAAATGTCAATGAGATTAAAATATGATTTGTGATAAAAATAATAAATTTAGATTCATTAAAAAATCCATAAAAGAAGTGCAAATTACAACTTCGAGAATGGTAGTAGGTAGGAATTGTTTGTTTTATATCAGATTCCTTTTTTTTTGATGAATCGACGTACAATTTCCAAAGCCCACTCACTTCTTTGAATATTACGCAAAATAAATTATTACACACATGTTCTAATTGGTTATTAATTTTTTTTAATTGCTGTTAAACCAATTAATTTTATTTACTTTAGCTTAACATATACTTAAACAATCCTTAACCAGTTCATTACGTAAGAAAATAATTTTGACTACCTCTATCATTTCACACACTTAAATCCTGGAATTAGTTTTAAAAAAGACGTGAATAAAAAAGATACATAAATACAAAATTGCGCCATAAGATTAGTACATAAAAATGTTGCAGCATTGCGTTAATATTGCGCACTTAAAAACTTGAACTTTAATGTAAGAAAAAATATTAATGGTCACAGTTCTTTTATACATTTGAATTTCAAAAATGTATTTTTTGCGGTGGTTACGAAACATATTACGCTTTTCTCTCGGAATGGCGGAGTAAAGGGTCAGATAAATGCATGACATAAGATGCCCAGCAGGAGACAAAACCAGATTATACTTGGTTAAGTATGGAAAAAATATCCACCGGTTGTTACCATTGTTACAAGTCTGAAAGGTGAAGGAAGCCATACCTTACAATGGGAGACGTTCGCTTACGTTACGTGAAGAAAGGTATTTAGTTACCTTTCTTAATGACTGAATTAATCTCTCTACTTTCTCGCAGCCTGGAGGATTTACAGAAGAATCGCCTGGAATCGCCTCATCTAGCTTTTAACAAGATTTCTTCAAGTTTTTGGCGAACGACCCTCATACCTAATGTTTGGAGCTACGTGTGGTAAAAACCTAGGTATTGAGTTGAATCGCTTCTTATCCTCTCAAGTTGTGCAGCTGTTGATGCTGAGGCTTGTAGCGTAAGCTGTGTATGTGTGCATGTGATGTATTTATATCTGTATTAAATAATATTTTATGTAATGGCAGCTTAGAGCACAAGGAGAGACAAAAGTTTCTGTGTGCGCTGTAAGTTTTGTTTTTTAAAAAAATTAAAATTTCCATCAATTTGTTTTGATTATTTGTTAGAAATAACGAACACAATTCTTTATATACAACATGGTCTATCACGCTCTACTGGTAATTTTAATATAAAATGTTCGGCTGTTATATTTTCATTTTATTTTTTTACAAATTCCACCTGACTTCGGGTAGGTATTCTTCCTCTGGAGCACCAGCTTCTAACTTATTGCTAACCAATTTCTTTGAATAAAACATCCATTCGAAGACGATTTTTGCCACGGTCACGATTAATAATACCATTATGATGGTTTGTCTTCAACGTTTGAAGCTCATTGCACTGTTTCCTTCAACATATTTAATCTGTAACCATTTTAACCTCAAGACAGGGAAACTTGAGATGTCACCTCAAAAACCATCACTGGACAGTGTGGATGGATATACGATACCTTAACACTCTATGATAGGTCTGTAACACTATAAGTTGCTTGTGTTCGGTATCCATTACCAAATTGCCAGCCTATAAGAAAATATTTACGATCCATTTCTGGTCAATAAACTGAAGAATCAGTCACACTCTGGTGTGTGCATACAGCCGTGTGTGCATACATTTATGCAAGCGTCTCCGGCAGATTAAGAAATCTTTACATTTTATGTAATTACCTACTTTATGAATTATCTATTACAAAAATGTATAAAAACTAGATCGTACTTATTTGTCTAAACATTTTCCGTTTTTAAATTACGTTATGAACTCAAAACAAAAAATAACAAAGTAAAAATAAACGAAATTTTAAATATAAATCTCATTAGAAACCATGTAAATTTAACATATCGTAACCTTGTACAGAGTGTTTATATAAATCTGAAAAAAAGTATCCTTAAATCCAGGGAATTTATTTATACATTTTTCATAAATAAATATTGTTAAACCTAACATAATACGAGTATGTTAGGCAAGTTGTTATTTTATACATTACAACTAACAAAGAAATCAATTTAAATAAATATTTTTAATAATTTAATTCGTCTATCTGCTTTTGAAATTACATTTTCCGGAGGGTAACACGGAATACCAAAATGTTTTACAAAATTATAATTTTCTTCAACGTATTTTTACCTATGCATTACAAATAAAGCTTAAAAAATAACCTGCTTTAACATTATTCAAATAATATACTTACTAACGTACCATTTTAGGCGATTTGTTAAATTTTATAAAATAACAAGGAATTAGACAATATTTATAACAATATTTATTTATGAAAAATGTATAAATAAATTCCCTGGATTTAAGGATACTTTTTTTCAGGAAATCAATATATTATACAAATACACATATGTAGAAAGAGTGAGATAGAATGAGGAAAGATAATCAAATTCGATATTTGATGACGTCCGTGGGCTCTCTAAGTATGTGTAGAAAGTTATGAATCAAAACTTGTCAACCTGCAGGAACAAATACGTATGTATTGATAAAGGCAAATATCGTATTTTAAAATTCATAATATTCCGTTAATAACGTGCGATGAAACCCGCGAATATTCTTATTTCCGCTTCAACAAAGAGGCATCCGAGGGTCGTTTGAAAAGTCCGTGCAAAGTCAGAGAGATAGCACTACTGGCGCGTATCGAGGTTATGTTTAGTTAGTAGCATCTCTTGGAAGGACACACTCCAAGTTTCAGCCAGATCGGTCTATTTCTTTGTGTTTGGCATTCGTTTGAATCGAGGAAGTCGAGTGATTTTCAAAAAATGGACGAAAAAGAATTTCGTGTGTTGATTAAACACTACTTTATGAAAGGCAAAACGCCTCAGGAGACTAAAGAGAAGCTTGATAAACATTATGGTGACTCTGCACCTTCGATTAGAACAGTTTATAAGTGGTAAAATTTTCGGAGTGGCCATATGGGCACAAGTGACGCTGAACGTTCTGGACGCCCTGTTGAGGTTACTACTCCAAAAATCATTGATAAAATCCATTATATGGTGATGGATGACAGAAGAGTGAAGGTGCGTGAGATTGTTAGTGCTGTGGGCATCTCGAATGAACGGGTACATAATATTTTGCATCAACATTTGGACACGACAAAGCTATCCGCAAGATGGGTGCCGCGATTGCTCACGCTTGACCAAAAACGAAATCGTGTGAAGTGTTGCAAGGACGGTTTGCAGCTGTTCCAGAAGAATCCGCAGGACTTTAAGCGTCGTTTCGTCACTGGGGATGAAACATTGATACATCACTACACTCCTGAGACCAAAGAACAATCTAAACAATGGGTTACCAAGGGGGAATCTGCGCCAAAAAAGGCGAAGACCGTTCCTTCGGCCGGAAAGATTATGGCGACTGTCTTTTGGGATTCGCAAGGAATAATCCTCATCGACTATCTGGAAAAGGGTAAAACTATTACAGGTGCATATTATTCATCGTTATTGGACCGTTTGAAAACCGAGCTGCAAGAAAAACGCCCACGATTGGCCCACAAAAAAGTCCTTTTCCATCACGCACAACGCACCAGCTCTCACCTCAGCAGTTGTGGTCGCAAAATTAATGGAAATAGGGTTCCAACTCGTTTCACATCCCTCCTATTCTCCAGACTTGGCACCCTCGGACTACTATTTGTTCCCCAATATGAAGAAATGGCTGGCGGGAAAAAGATTTTATTCAAACATTGGAGGTGATTGCAGAAACGAATGGCTATTTTTCAGACTTGGACAAATCCTATTATTCGGAAGGGATCAACAAACTAGAGCAGCGTTGGACGAAGTGTATAAGCCTAAAAGGAGACTGTGTTGAAAAATAAAAAAGGTTTACCCCCAAAAATTAAGTAGTTTTTATTTTTGCACGCACTTTTCAAACGACCCTCGTATTTGAAAATTGTTTTTTTTTCTATCCCAATAACTCGGATCTTATTTACTGATTTAATAAAGCGCATGTTGAAAGAATTTGTCAACATTGAATATAAAACATCGTGATATTATATTCCTTAATAATAATAATATAAACTAGGATATTTTCATTTTTATTGTATGGTTTGGAAAGTGGTCATAGATGTGGGAAATATCTTTAGGATTATACCAATAATGATTATTCATAGCTTTGTTTATGGTCGATTAAATAGGAAGGTGAGGGGCACCTTTATTGGTTAAATCCGACAAGTGTGACATTGCTAAGGATTACAGTCGTATCTCAGGCATTAAACGCTCTATCCCATCTCAAATCCTTTACAATATTCCCTCTATCTCTTATTTAAGTATTTGAATGGATTTTTATTCTTCCAGAAAATAAACTTTCTTGTTGTACTTTCAACTAGTAATTTGTTAATTTTAAACATTCTATTTTATTGTTGGGATAAATTTTACTCAAATTTTTATGTTTAGAATACATTATACATATACGAGGGTCGTTTGAAAAGTGCGTGCAAAAATAAAAACTACTTAATTTTTTGGGGTAAACCTTTTTTATTTTTCAACATAGTCTCCTTTTAGGCTTATACACTTCGTCCAACGCTGCTCTAGTTTGTTGATCCCTTCCGAATAATAGGATTTGTCCAAGTCTGAAAAATAGCCATTCGTTTCTGCAATCACCTCCAATGTTTGAATAAAATCTTTTTCCCGCCAGCCATTTCTTCATATTGGGGAACAAATAGTAGTCCGAGGGAGCCAAGTCTGGAGAATAGGAGGGATGTGAAACAAGTTGGAACCCTATTTCCATTAATTTTGCGACCACAACTGCTGAGGTGTGAGCTGGTGCGTTGTCGTGATGGAAAAGGACTTTTTTGTGGGCCAATCGTGGGCGTTTTTCTTGCAGCTCGGTTTTCAAACGGTCCAATAACGATGAATAATATGCACCAGTAATAGTTTTACCCTTTTCCAGATAGTCGATGAGGATTATTCCTTGCGAATCCCAAAAGACAGTCGCCATAACCTTTCCGGCCGAAGGAACGGTCTTCGCCTTTTTTGGCGCAGATTCCCCCTTGGTAACCCATTGTTTAGATTGTTCTTTGGTCTCAGGAGTGTAGTGATGTATCCATGTTTCATCCACAGTGACGAAACGACGCTTAAAGTCCTGCGGATTCTTCTGGAACAGCTGCAAACCGTCCTTGCAACACTTCACACGATTTCGTTTTTGGTCAAGCGTGAGCAATCGCGGCACCCATCTTGCGGATAGCTTTGTCGTGTCCAAATGTTGATGCAAAATATTATGTACCCGTTCATTCGAGATGCCCACAGCACTAACAATCTCACGCACGTTCACTCTTCTGTCATCCATATCATGGATTTTATCAATGATTTCTGGAGTAGTAACCTCAACAGGGCGTCCAGAACGTTCAGCGTCACTTGTGCCCATATGGACACTCCGAAAATTTTGAAACCACTTATAAACTGTTCTAATCGAAGGTGCAGAGTCACCATAATGTTTATCAAGCTTCTCTTTAGTCTCCTGAGGCGTTTTGCCTTTCATAAAGTAGTGTTTAATCAACTCACGAAATTCTTTTTCGTCCATTTTTTGAAAATCACTCGACTTACTCGATTCAAACGAATGCCAAACACAAAGAAATAGACCGATCTGGCTGAAACTTGGTGTGTGTTCTTCCAAGAGTTGCTACTAACTAAACATAATCTCGATACGCGCCAGTGGTGCTATCTCTCTGACTTTGCACGGACTTTTCAAACGACCCTCGTATGAGATGTATCAGGAAAGTAGGCAGTACAATTCATAAAGGCAGGAAGAATTGAATGGTTGGGCGATGTGGTGCGAATGCCGGACAATCGGTTGCAAAAAAAAAAACTACTTTTCTCCAAAATGGAGGGTACAAGAGGTAGAGGGCGGCCAAGAAGGCGTTGGATGCAGGATGTGGAGGCTGACTTGCGGAAGCTGGGTGTGACTGATTGGAAGAGGAAGGCGCTGGACAGAGAGAGGTGGTTCGTGGTTGTCCGGGAGACCAAGGCTCGATCAGAGCTGTAGAGCTATTTAGTAAAGTAAATATGGTTGTATCATCTATCTATCATTGTTATGTTAGTTGTAAGGTTGGAACGACCCTCGTATATAAATTTATTTATTCATATATTTTAGACTAAAAGATATTATCTCTTAATAAAATTTTCTTATTTTAGTTAGTTGGAATGTTAAGAATGTATTCGAAAATAGAAAATTGCACCATCGTGAGTCGCATTTTCTTTTTCCTTTCTCCATCATCGCCTCTTCATTCCGTTAACAGCTTCACCCTTTTACCATTTTCTCAATTTTCCATTCTTCCTTTAATGCAATTTAAAAAATTTGTGTTTTTTTTTTACCCAACGAAGAGAAAATATTTCCAATATTTCTCTAAACGCAAACAATATCTGACTGAGAAAAAAATGTTAAACCAATTGAATGATGCAAATTCAGGTCTTATTATAGGTGATGTCGAATTTTCTTTTTTTTTGAATATTGCGAAAACGAAGACAAGAACAAAAAGTTTAATACGCTAATGAAGTTAGGATGTTTTAAAACATTAAAAAATAAATAAAACTGCCATTTGTTCAATAATTGATTTTATTTATTTATTTTTCCCCATTGGTTACAACATTCAGTAGCCAATTAATTTTTAAAGATTAATTGGCTGTTAAACAAATTATTACATTTGATAAATAGACGTTCTGCGGCGAATTTTGAATTTTATTTCTGCTTTAATGGTTTCACAAGACCTGACATTTTATGATATTTGATGGGTAAGGTTGTTTTTTGTTTTGTTTAACCTTTTATAGAATCAAAAAACTTTTTATTTCTTACTTTTTTTAAAAGCTATTTGCAATCGTACGTTACAATCGCATGCCAACAATCCATACTTACTCATTCGCAGGGCATTTTTATTTTTATTTCAGTCAAAGGCAACGCAAAACACGTTGATTACAAAAAAAAAAAAAAAATATTGTAAAGCTGTTTTTGACAATCAGTGATTGACGTTTTCTCAAAATACATAGTTCAACTACTTCGTTGGCGTAAATTACTTTTGAAAACAAATATAAACTCTTTTTTTTTACGAAAACTTGGCCTATATAATTGTGTACGCAAAACTCTCTTTTGACCTCAACTAACTGTTAAACGCAGCAAAAATTTATAATTTATTTTCTGTTTCCGGATTCATAGCGTTTTGACTGATTCTGCTTCCACGTGTTTATTTTATCGCTCCTCTCCAAAAACTTTTAAAAGGCCCAAGTGTGTTTCGAAAACATCTATTTTTTTTTTAAATTTTTCTGGCCGAAATACGTTATTTATTAGTAATGAATAATTTCTTTATTTTGCACATTTGATGTCATAATTTCTAAGGCAAATTAGTCATAAAATTCATTTTGTAATATTTAGAAAAAATGAGGAATTAATGGCGTTGAAATTTTTCAATAACGGATGTGGACACCGGAAATTAATCATCAGAGCCAAATGAAACTACAGCAAACTGGAATAGAAAGAAATCGGCAGCAATTATATTCCACCTGTTTGTCTCTCCTACTTGAAGCAGACGTAAAGTACGTATTAAGCAATACAACAGTAGGAAAGATTGGACTGCAATTAACTAACTAATGTACGGACTAGAAAGGCAGCAGAATATTTAGTAAGGTTTTCTTTGTTTCAGTTTGAAACAAATTGAAAAATAAAGAAATAAAACAATAATTGTTTATTGAGGTAAAATTTTATTTTTTTGAAAATAAATTGGGTCTTTTGAAATCTAGAGAGTAGAAGCTTAAGTAATTAGCATAAATCAAGTTGTTGGTTGGTTAAAGAAGTTACATTCAAAGAAGCAAATAATTAAACAGCTTTACACTATGTCGAACTAGTAACTTTAAATCGCCTGTCAATGTATCGAGTTTATCGAACCATCTTTACAAACTTACTCCAATAGGATGGAATGGCTTTACTGTCTAAATAACTGGCATAAATCAAAGACTTCTTTACAAAGAAGTTCCGCGACAAACTTTGCAAACTCTTCAAATATATATTTACTGAATATTTTTCGCGGAACTTCCAAATGATTTCCAGAATATGTCTTATTAGAGAAGTACTTTTAAACCGGATAAGTGGCAGTTCAAGTCAAATTAAAGAGGAGGGGAAGTAGTTACTATGCAAGTGTGCTCCAATCTGTGCTAAAGACACTCTGTCTTCTTCTTTCCTTCCCCTTCCACCTCCTTCTTCAAAAGGAGAAGTATAAATTGTGAGGATACGAGGTCTGTAAATTAAGTAATGAGACTGATTTTTTTAAATTTTTTTATTCAAAAAGAATTACAATTCTATATTGTCACCTTCAAAATAACTTCGTTCTGAAGCCACACAGCGCTGGAGACGTTTCTTCCACTCCTCATAGCAGTGCTCGAACTCCGATACTGGAATAGCCTTCGGCTGGCCCAAAAAAGCAAGGATGGCGAAGTCGAAGATCAAATGCATGCTGATTTGAATTTTCGATATCCACGGAATCGTCCACAAAGAGTTTCTACCTCAAGGTCAAACGGTGAATCAACACTTTTACCGAGAGGTTCTTGAAAAACTTCGAAAAAGGGTCATTCGTGTGAGACCAAACATCAAGAACAAGTGGGTGTTGCATCACGATAATGATCCTTGTCACACAGCAATTTCAATAAACGAGTTTTTGGCCAGTAAAAACATTCCTGTGGCTCCTCAGCCTCCTTATTCGCCTGACTTGAGTCCTTGTGACTTTTTTCTCTTCCTGAAGTTGAAAAATCACCTCAAGGGAACTCATTTTGGGACAGTCGAAAACATTCAAACGGCTGTAACCAACCAGCTGAAGGCTATTCCGGAGTTCGAGCACTGCTATGAGGAGTGGAAGAAACGTCTCCAGCGCTGTGTGGCTTCAGAAGGAAGTTATTTTGAAGGTGACAATATAGAATTGTAATTCTTTTTGAATAAAAAAAATTAAAAAAAAATCAGTCTCATTACTTATTTTACAGACCTCGTATGAATATTACAATTTTATAAACTGCAAGTTGTACTGTTTGATAATTGATAACACTCTAGTTATAATATTGAAACATTTAAGTTTTGTATAATATTAGTCTATATGGTGTAGTTCGACTAACAGTTTAAATCGATAAACATTTTTATAGAAAACTAATTTAGCTGCTATCGATCAATATTGCTTGCCTCAGTTAATGAAGAGTAGATAAATCTGGAAACTGCTCAAAAAAAGATAAAATAATTTAAATATTAGTTTGTATAAAATAATAAGGCAGAAGTGCTTGGGCCTAATGCAAAGCTGTGTATCAACTATTTTGGGAAAAATTATTACCCTCGCATCATTCAGAAAGCTTTAAAAGCCAGCAATCTACCCGCTAATTTGATCCTGTTTGCCCACTTCGCTCACAATAATGTTTATAACTTGGTAACTCTTATCCATGTCACAAAACCAGATTTTCTATTGTTTCTGGAGGGACAGATTTCTTTGAGATTCATCTGACGTGAAGGATAACCTTTGCTTATTACGTTTAAATTGAAACAGGCGATTGAAATTACTAAATCATTCTGGTTAATTAAACACAACAAAATTACGATTAGAAGTTTAGTACTTCTATAAGAGTGGCAAGTGAATGATCTGAAAGGTAGAACACAGAAAGTAGTTTAATTGAATAGCTCCCATTGGCTTGATCATTTCAACTTCCCGTCAACAACTTGTTCAGGTCACATTACAACACAACGCATCATCGGCTACAAAGATGATTAGTAGAATTATTAGTTTCGAATTCAGCCGGCTGGATCCTTAGATCTTCTCTTTCTAGGTATGATCTGTCTACAGCGTTAACATTTACTCGAAATCTCGGGCGTCGATGGTCTTAACCTAGGGCCCAAAAAGCTTATACAAGTAAATATGTTTTATTTAAATAAGTAAAGTAACCGCCTATTTTTTCAGGCGGGCTTTACGTCCAACTACCAATTAGGTGTCGTGGATGGTGGCGACTAGCAAACATACTTTACTATAAAGTTCTCATATTAACCATTAAATAAAATCCAAGGCCTAAGACCGGGAATCGAACCCAGTACCACAATGCATATTAGCTTTGCAGGTCTCACCTCTTAACCGCTCGGCTACCGTGGCTTAGAAATCCACTCCTGAAGGACTTCACTCTTTCTGTCCGTGTTTTGGATGGACTTCACCCGTTTTTTCAGTGTACAATTATACCATTTATTCATCTGGCTATAACTCTGAGACTAAAAACCATTACATTCAACTAAGTAGATCCATTTGAAAGTTTGTGTTATGAACTCTACATAATGATATCAAAAACTCAATTTCGTCAAAATTGGACTTGACCCCTTTTTTCCGTGTAGTCTTCAAATATAAAATTTGAAATTTCTGCGTTTTTTGTTTTAGAGTTACCATGGATACACCCACACTCATAACTTTTGTAAAAAAAAGTTTTTCCGTACTCAGGAGACATTGAAACTTTTATTTCCCATGGATAGCCAGAATAGAAAATCTGACGAGTGCCAAACTTTCTCTTACGTAATAGAAAACTGTCTAACTCCATAAATAGTGGACTCCTCATCTATAGATACCATTTTTCCCGCAGGTATCATAGACATCTAAATACTACGTAATCATTTAAATAATGAACTTGAAAAGCATTCCAAAGTATTATTCCAAAAGAAGTCTTAGCTAAGTTCTATGCGTGCGCAATATTTACAATTTTAATACTTCTCCACATGGATCTGTTGAAAGTTCCAATTATTTATTGGTGATTTTTTTTATTTCTCTTTGCTTGCCATAGATTGCAGATTCTAGGTTGCAGATAAGGAAGTAAATCAAGTCTTACTGCTTACTTATACATTTGTGTAAAACTAATAAATAAGACATTGGCTTGAATCTTTTACATTATGTATGGACGTTGAATAATGACTGAATACAATCTACCTTAGGTTAGCGGTATGACTCTGCTAACTTCGTTCTGCCTTTGCGCGAATGTGAGTGTTCAGCTATTTCTGAATATATGTATATAATATACTAAGTTACTAACATTTTACACATACAAAATACTTGGAATAATTTAAAAGGGTTAATTAAATTAAATCTATATAAATCACTATAACATAGTCGATTTAGTAAATATATAACCTCATAGTTCGCTTCTTTTGAGGCTACATGCGCCTCTTCCTAGCTATAGCGGTGAACCTTTTTTCACTCATTTAAGTGAATTTATTAATGCATTTATTCCTTCGATTAATGTAAATGTTAATCTAAGTAAATATATAAATATCCCATTACGGGTTATTTTCTGGTGCCCATTGAATTGATTAAGAAAATAGTATATTCATTTAACCTCCAATACATTACTATTCTCCTCCGTTATAAATTATGGCTAACCAATTAAAAAATTGTTCCCCCTTAACAAAGGGGTTTTTCCGTTTTCAATTATTATGAATAACAATACTGTTAATTCTGCCTGCTGATGTTAGCTAATTATAAATTAAATTCATTTTCCTTCTTCTCTTTACTTCGGCCTAATTCTGCATTGTTAAGATAATCCCCCAGATTTATTATTTATTACCACCCGCGCTTCTAGCGAATGGATTTAGTCCAATTCATTTTCGTGGAAATTGAGTTACTTTAAATGATGCAGCAGTTCAGGCCAAGCGTTAAGAGACCCTACTTATCACACCATTTAAGTTCACTTCATTAGCATCCAATTGAGAAGCACCAGCACTTTAGTGCACACTTTAATACGTACTTGAGGAACATTCTGTTCAGTTGTTTTAAAAGCAGATGGGTTTCTATCAATGGATTGGACGTTGGTGGTAAGTGTTACGAGATAAATCTGTCGTGTTCTTGGCAAATGAATATGTTACAACTTTTAATATTTTTCTGTACGATAGATATAATGAAAATATAGTTTTCATGGACGATAACAAGTTTTTTAAATAATGTTCTATTTCGTTACTGAAAAAAAGGGTTTCATTTTTTATTTCGTTTAATTTAAAGCGTTTCTTCGTTAGAGCTCTAGCTCTGAGCATGAGTTAGATATAGACTAGATACCAGGACATACTTGAAGGGGATAAAGGATAAGAAGACCATTATCTGAAAGTAACAGTCAGTGATGTAGGATTTAAGGATGACGTAATAAGTCACCTTTTATCTTTCAGAACAGTGTTCAAGTCTAGAATTAAGACTTGCTTTCATTGAGGACTCTATCCGAGCAATATTTCTTTCGCTCAAGAGACGAAACAATGGTGTCTACAACGGGATGATATTGCTGAATTGTGGAATGATATCTCCTGGTACATAACCGATGTTCTGGAATCATTTAGGAATTTTCTAGATGAGAAAGTATTAGTTATAAGAGTCTTTCTAGGATTTTACCTAGTAATGGTAGTACTAGACTGATAGGACGATACGAGATTGGTAGATCTTAAGGTTTCTTAGGTTTAGAAATCATACGGATTATGGGGAATTTCCTTTGGATTAGGAAGTAAATTTTGCTAACGTCAGAATTATGAATTTTCGTCAGTAAAACCATGTGAGAGGAGAGTTCAAGACTTACACGATTGAACCGGAGTAAAGGAACAGTTAGACCTTGAGATGAGGAATGTCAAGAATTTGAGATTGCTTTAATCAGTCAAAGTCAGAATGTCTTTAGGGAAAAGCGATCCAGTGTTAAACTCCCAAAAATATATTTAAAATTTTTTTCCAAATAAAAGGTTGTATTTACTTTAACATTTAATATGGCGTTAAAACTCACAGCCATTCTCAAGCTTCTTCACACATTTTACACGCCAAACACACAGAAATGTTGGCTCACGTTTCGGTGGAAACAATTGCTGACACTCTACCTTCATGGGAATTATTAACTTGATTAATTACTAATCAAGCTCAGAATTACGGTGAAAGAGTGGGGAGAGAATTAGAGCGAGATAGAGTGAGAAGGACTGTGCGGAGAAGGTAGATAGTAGCCACGCTTCCGTACTGCCTTGGTCTCTCCCAGTTACAATGGGTCTCACTTCGAATCGTATGTAAATCTGGCACCTATGTTCCCGGCTAGTAAATGTTTGTCGTGTGGGACGCCGGTATTATAAGTCACAATTGGATGTGCCATCACCTCTCTCTTAATTAATTCTACAAGGACGACTAACCTTTGTCTTCTACTACTAACACTACAAAACTCCGTGACAATTTCAAACACCACCTACGTTTTAACACTTCATTTTATTACCTACCATAATCTTTTCTTTGTTTTCTCTTAAGGTTTAACTTTTTTATTTATTTATTTTTATTACCTCCTTCTAACTACTTCACGTTAATATAAAAACACTTGCGACAGAATATTTTGAATCTTTTTTTTTATTCGATGTGATGGAGGGAGAGAAGTTCTCTGCAATGAGAGGCTGTTTTTCAGTTCAAAAATGCAGTTATATTTTTTACGTTTTTTCTACTTTAAATTCAATATACTTTGTCCAACGTTTTTCCAATGAATAGATCCAGATCCCAGCCTTGTTATACGATTCTGGAAGAAGCGAAGAAAACCCATCTACAGCTGCTATCTCATCTTTAGTGGACTTAAAACGATTTCCAGCCACAAGATTCTTTAGATTTGGAAAATGTTGTGAGTCAGAGGTGGTTAAATCTAGTGAATAGGGCGCATGTTCCAACAATTCCTACTTGAAATCCCTCAATTTCCCTTTTACTAAAGCACCTATTTTGACAGCACCTGATGAAAGGTGCATATAGAGTCGATGTTCACCACAATGAGTCCAGAAAGGCCTTCTTTGCGTCTTGAACTACTTTCCAGGAACATCAATACGCTTATGGGAAGTGACTCTTTGAGTGATATCAAGTTTAAAATAAGATTGCCATGTAATATTTTGCGAATTCAGTTCAGTTCAGTGAATTAAGTTCAATTCAATTTATTTATTTCTACAGAAATAAACACAAATGTGGTTTAAAATTAATTTATTTTAACAAGAAAAGTAAAAACGTATCAAACAAAAAATGGCTACGAAGTATTCCATGACCCCAGTCCAACCATTCACCGAATCTCCTCACTCACAATCCTACAAAAAAGAATCCTTCCAGGAGGACTAAAATGCCGCTGGCCTCAACACCGTCTTCTTAAAAAGGGAACAACTTCAACCAGTAATCTGAAGTTTTAATGGAGTTCCCCCACTCTGAGGCATCACATCCCCTCATTTCCAAGACTTTTTATGAACCGACAGCAGATTCACTTAAAATACTTTTTGTGTAGTTGTAAATGTCTAAATAAAAATTATAAATAAAAATATAACTTCTGTAAATCTTTGATTGTTTGTGTAAAATTATACTATCCTTACAGTTTTGCTATTAATATTCAATACTGAATCGTTTCCTGACTTACGCATTAAGTTATTTTTCTAATTCTATTCTCTTTTCACTATTTGAAAAAAATGAGTGATTTAGTAGCTTGTTCTTACTCGTGCGGATGCAAGACTTCGGCTTGTATCGCTATGAGCCAAACACAAACGAAAAGAATCACTTTCCGCCCTAGAAACGCAAATAACCATTTTTTCCATTTCTAAACCCATCTTAAGGTCACTTTATTTCATATGTTGGTTCATGAGGCTAGCGTAGTTACCCTTTACAAGTTACCCAATAAAAGTAATCCTTTACGCATTCCAGGAAACCCCCTTCATGACAGTTTCTATGCTGAACACCGCAATACTCTTATTGCTGTTTAGTTTCCGGCGTGCGATCCTCTCTCAGCCACAGTAATCAGTGAACTAAGCATTAGGCTTCCAAAAATTTTAATTCTTGATGTAAAATCCATCGTACTTATTCTTCTAACATTCCTTTTCTGCACATCTGGTCCATCTATCTCCAATATCGTACTGTGAGTAAAACCTTTATTTTTCGGAATTTTTTTCAAAAGCGACCTAAACCATTTTTTTTTTTTTAATTTCATTAACTAATTTCTCATGAAAGCCTAAAATTATTATTTGCATTTTTTCGAGAAACTTCAATTTAGATGTATTTTATAAAAGGAAGATAAATTGACCCGTTTAGGGTTTTGTAAGAATCAAATTTCTGGCCAAAGTGCCGATTTGCAGAAAGCAGGTTTGGCCAGAAGAGGAACTTTTTTTCAGATTTTGAAGATGTTCTATAAATTAGCTCAAAAATTTTGTTTAAAGCCAGCAAATTCATTAATTTTTTCAACACAATATTCTTTAGCCGTCCCAAGTTCGTCTTGTTCTCCATCGTTCACATTAAGGTCTTGACACTAGCACTTAGTATTTGGGCTTGCGATTATGCTACTTTTGATGTAATTGCATTTGACGATAATAATAGTAATATTTAATCTTGGCGACCTGTAATTTACTTCTGTTCTAAGATCGAACAGCTTTACATACTTTACGTACACAAAAGTCACTGACGAATAGAACTATTTTTTAGTTTGCATTTCTCTCTGTTAAATGAGCTCTTTTAAATTAGTGGTGACAAGTTCAAACTCGTTTTGGCGCCATCAGATTATTTCTAGATCCAAAAATAAGTTTATTGTTTCACTCAGCTCACCTGAAGTGCTACTTCACCGAATTTATTCATTCCACTGTTATAACAGTTTTCTCTATACTTTTTATTTTGTCAATGTTGGCCTATCACTTTATTTGAAATATATTTCTGGAGAATTCCCTTTTAGGATATCCAGTAAAGCCCTTCAGGGCCCTTCTAAGGTGTCACTTTTGTGTTTATGCGGTTCTAACAGCTTGACTAGGCCAAAATCTTATCGCTTTTATTAGTTTTTGTATGAATTGCAATTTTACTAAACAATTTTTACAGAATCTGATTACATTCTCAAATACGGCTGCAAAATCTAATTTGTTTTAAAAACTCTGTTTTGTTAAAAACACTTTTCCAATGGAAAGCCTTTTCTGGTAAAAATTTAACAATTGGAAAATTTGATTCACTCTTGTTAGAGGAAAAAAGAAAGTGAAAATAGAGTAAGCGTTAAATCACCAGAATTATAAAAGAATAATTAAACAAAACAAAAATATGGAAATGAAAATGTATGAATGCAATTTGAATAGAGTTTGGTCAAACATTAAATCTATGCTAAACGATTGGGAAAATAGGGGCGATTAATGCTGACAATGATACATTGTCGTATTGGTTTAGCTGTTTGGTTGGCGTGCATACCCCAGCAATGTGGTTCCCACTAGTTTCTCCACACACATACCAAACCCACATCCTCATCAATGAACACAAATATTCGGTTGGCCATCAATAAATTTCTCTGAAATTTATCTCGGTTAAATACCAATTATTTAGTCTAATGTGAAAACATTAAAATTATTTTAGCAAAATTTCAAATGAAAAGTTTATTTATTATACATTATTTTTTATTTATTTAGAATTAGATTTTTTTTTTTTTAAATGTAACTGATCTACATGGGCCCAGAGCTACCTAGTTTGGATGATTCTGTAAGATACCGCCGGTGTAATTGGAGCAGGTATTCACAACTGGAGACCGAGGACCTTTATTTAGGGAGGAAAATACGCTATAATTTTCCAAATAGAGTTTAGTTATCACTAACTCGGCCAAGGCGATGCTAAACCAAAATATTAATGACAGGGGGATGATCAGTCAAAAAATGCCATACTACCAAGACACCTCAAAGCAAAATTGGATGGTTTTCTGACCCTCTCCAAGGTAGGTGCTCCAATATTCTCACCTTATCCTGAATATCAAGGCAGCTGGTTTTGTAGGCATCGAAGTGGAAGGTTAGATTTTAGGCAAACTTTTCGGGAGTCCGGAATTCTTCTTCTGCATGTCTGAACGTACAGAGTTCATACTACTAGCTAAAGATTCGCTGAGTTCATTAAAAAATAAAAACCCTGTTAGTTATGGTTGATCTGCAGACTGGTCAAAGTAGGCTAAAGAGCCTATTAACTGGTCATAATGGTCCTTGCCGATTCGGCTTGATTGAGGTGGTGACATCGTTTTCCAGTTGCGTTCTGAAATTATAGTGTGTGTGTTTAAAAAGCGTTTTCCTAGCCTTTAATCTGCGGGTTCATGAATGCGCCTAAACTGTGCGCTTAAAACCATAATCGCCGTCAATTTTTAGTCCTGCTCATCCTTCCTTTATTCTGCCGTCAGTGTAATATCTGCAGGAATTCAGAGAGAACAAACCCAGTCTTCTGTGTGCATGACTGACCACTTTGTATTCAAAAACTTTAATCAAGGAATTTTGATTCAATGAATACACTTGAGCCATGGTTTAACTTTCATACCAAATAATATTTCCGCCACTTTAATACTATTACGCAGACAAAAATATCAATAAATTACAGGCACCGTGCTCATCCAGAAAGTTAGAATGATAGATTCCACCTATAGCGTCAATTTGGAGGTTTAGGCCTTCTGCAACATGATACAACTCCCAATATTAAATCAGATACAGTCGACTGTACTACAGTGCAGTTCAAGTTGCCGAAAAATTGTTTTGCATTACAATTGAAATCTTTTTTTTTTATTTATCCTTTTAATGTAATTTACACCTGTACCCACAGGGTACAATGTATATAAATAGCGTGGCAGACGTGAATGACGGTCATCCAGTGATGGCCGCCATTAGTCACCCAGTTGGTCACGGGGCCAACGGCGCCTCAGCCGTCTTCGAGGATTGGAGAGTAGCGTAGTTGAAGATAAGTTTACAGCTAGAGGGTTGTGATGAAGTGAGAGTTTTTGGTGAAAATTTTTATATCGAATTTTGGCAAGTTCGGAGATGAGTGGAATTTGGAGATCTGTATGTATTGTGTGGTTGCTAACAAGAATGGAGCGTCTACTATGCGGCGGAGTATTTTGGATTGGAGTGTTTGCAGTCTATTGATGTTGGATTTTTTAGCTGTTCGAGTCCGTAAGTCCATATTGGTGTGAGAAGAGCTGTATAGAGAGTCGTCGTTTGATCTGTAGTGAGAGTTTTGAGCGTTTGTCGAGTAGTCTGGCTAGAAGTTTGAATCGTTTGTTTAGTGCGGTACATTTAAATCTCGTATGGGGGTTCCAGGTAAGTCTCTTATCTAGGTACATTCCAAGGTACCGCACATGGTCGGCTGGTGGGATAGGTGTTTGATGTAAGAAGACAGGTGGTGGAGTTTGACGTTTGAGCGTAAAGACTATGTATTTAGACTTAGTTGGGTTAATTTTTTTACGCCAGTTTTCTAACCAAGGTTCTATTGAGTGAAGGTGGGACTGTAGTGAGCGTTCTGCAAGGATAGGGTCAGAGTGTGTGGAGAGAATGGCAGTGTCGTCAGCAAAGGTGTAAATAGAGGTATTACGGTTAGAAGGTAAGTCGGCAGTGTAGACTGTGTAAAGAAGAGGTGCTAAGACACTTCCCTGTGGAATACCAGCAAGGACAAGATAAATGGAAGAGTGAGTAGTGCCTTGAAAAACTTGGAAGAATTTGTCCGAGAGATAAGAGCTGAGTATGAGGTAATAAGTGCTAGGAAGGATGCGTTTGAGTTTCCATAGTAGACCTTCGTGCCAGACTCGGTCGAAGGCTTGCGATACATTGAGTAATACTCTAGCGCAGTATTGTTTTCGCTCGAGTGAAGAAGCGATGTTGTCTAACACGATGGGCTTGCTGGATCGTCGAGTGTCAGCTTCTGAAACCAAACTGATGGTCCGGTATAATTTCGAGAGATTCTGTAATTTCGTGGTGGCGTGGTAACAGAAGTCTCTCGAATGTTTTGCCCAAGAGAGGTGGTACGCTTATCAGTCGATAAGAAGAAGGTAGTTTGGTCGGTTTGTTGGGCTTAGGTATCGTTCGAACTGTAGAAAATTTCCGTATTTAAATATTTAAATCAAAATTTCTGAGATTAATAAACTTCATTTAAAGTAATGCCTATTTTTTCTGGGAGACTATAACTTCAATCCTCAAGGTCAGAAGTCGTATGGAAGATGGATATGCTCGCCTATGTTGCTACCGGTAGACCGTCAAACGAACCCAGCACCATCTCTGTTTAGGGGGCCTCGCCTTTAGCCGCTTAGCAATCTTGGACCTCAGCGTTCGATCCGACTTTGTAAGTAATTAAAAAAAAAAGAGAAAAGAAAGGATAACTAAGAGTTTAATTAAGTAGGGAGCAGTCAGAGCACTCCGGTATGTGAAGACAGGTAGATGTTAAAGGTGCTTTATGTTGCGCCATTTGTAATCATTCTTCAAATTCTATCCGGCCCGGAATGGCGACTAAGAGGGCCGCTAAACTCGACTACTGAAGCGACGCCAATACTCTTGCTAAATAGAGGACAATTAATACTAATAGGCGATTCAGGGCACCTCGGCCAGCTCTTCTTCTCGCCCCATCCTTCTTGCCAAGGCTCACTTTTGTTTTACTCAGTGCCACAAATCCTCCATTTGCAGTGTCTTCTTTTATGTTTCTTCTTCTTCTTCTTCTTCAACTTAAAACAAGTCTTGAAGCTCTCACTTTCTGAATGCCGCGGCTTCCTTCATATCCTAACGACTTTAAATATCTGTCAGGCGGCAACTTGGTAGCGGGGCACTACTGAGAGGCTACGGTGACCAATGTGTCCTGGCTGTGTGTGTTTTAGGACAAGTAAAGAATGAGAACCAGCGAGAGAGAGGACATTTAAGAATGTGAGTTCAGGATTCCTACGGATGGCCCCCGTATCACGCTGAGGCATGACCACGGAATGTGCCCTAACCCACTCTACTACACAACCCTATTGTTTTACATTCACTACGTTTTGATCAAATAGTAAATTTTATTTTTAAATAAATTCTGAATACTTATCCGATCAAAGAAATAATTTACTCTTAAATAAAGAGTCCATCAATATGTGAAATTAATAAAATTCGTCATTTTTTAGAGTAACACTTCTCAGTTAGCTTTAAAGGTAATGACTGACGACTGTTTCATGCAAAATAACGCGAGGGATTACTTTTTTTTTTTTATAAATATATTGATAATTTTTACTAACAAAAATTTATGTATCTAAAGTTAAAAGATAAATAACAAATAAATAGCCCAGTGGCAGACTATCCTTTGGGGTTAAGAAATAACTTGCCGTCGGCATGTCCTCTGTGAACATTCCTCACCATCTAATCTTCTCTTGCTTGATCCTTTTATTGGAATATCTTTCGGACGATTCCATTTCATCCAACTATTCTCAAGGAGGTTCTAGGAAAAATTTTCTTTATTAATTAAATCTTATTAATTTGTTAAAATAACAAACAAACCAAAATAATCAATCTAGTAGCGTTGAATACCGTGGTAGTAGATGTGCAAGAGACAATTAAAAAACTGTGGCTTTCATATATCCTGGGCGTTTAATTAAGGAGTCTTAATTTTTGGTGAGAAGGGTACTAGATTTGCCCCTAAAGTACTATTTCAGTAGAATTTACAACCCTGTATCTTGTACCTCCTAAACAAGTGATTCATGTCTTTCTAATAATACTGAGTTTGAAGTAAAAGTCCTCTACTGGAAGAATGGCAATTTTTGAGATGATTGTCGTCCGAACAGCCTTTGATTTGTACTGCCAGCCTCCGGAGATCTTTCTCTTTACTGCTAACTAGAATACTTGGAAGAGAAAAACTAATTGGAAAATGGATTCGAACTCTTGAACTCCAAGATGGAATGCATTACATTAACCACTAAGCTAATCATTTCCCTAATCCAAAATCACTTCATCCCCCCCCCAGTCCCAAGAGCTAAAATTAAATCCGACATTAAATTCAGCTATTTAAAGCAAAAGATATTCGAGTAACAAACTCAGACAAAAAGTTAATTTATGTTCAAATAAATAAAATAAAGAAAAATGAGCAAGAATAAAGGATAATTAAGCCCTGGGCTTATCCCAGTGGTCGGTGAGGAGGGGTAACGGTGTCAGATAGCTTCGTAATGATCTGATCTTACCTCGCAGCAACTCCTCACTAATTAAAAATGATGAATTGCACACAAATATAGTGACCGCCTCTCCTCAGAGCTTATAAGCAAAATTTGATAACTAATCAGTCTATTTTATATAGAGTTAATGGTAGGGTTACCGCAAAAATCAGATGAAAAATATGTTGCAGTAATATTTTCAATTTTTAGATTGTTTGTCATTTTTCTAAAATTAATCTAACTACCAATTCAAAATATAAAAAATAATTAGAGTTAGGAGCAAAATAAACCGCCAAAGGACATTTGAGACCCTAACACAAAACAAAAAATAAAATAAAATAAATAAATGACAATTATAATAAAAACAACAGGTACTTGACAATAACAAAGGAATACAAATTAATAAAAGAAATTTGACACAAACAGGCGGATACATACAATTAATTAAAAATTAAGGCAATTAAGTTTTTCTTTCTTCTTTTAACGATTATTTATTTTTTTTAAAAAAAGCTACACACAGTATCAACAATCGTATGACGTCAGTGAGCTCCATCAAACCAGTAATTTTTAAACAATATCCTTTCATTTTTTTAAATTATTAATTGAATATTTACATTGCGCTATTTGTGGGCCAATTAAATTAAATAATGTGCACACTTTCACAGGCGGAGCTTGAATTAGTCAATCAGATAGATTGTCGCGTGGCCAACTCCGACTCAACTGCCTTGAAACATTAGGTGGAAGTGTAGGCCTCAAAATTTGCTGCAAACATGATTTGGGTGTGAAAATACTTTTTTTTGTGGAATTGGGTTTCTCTTTACATTTTACAATTTGTAAATAATTTTACAACAGTTTGAATAATTACTGGTGAACATGATTTTAGCAATCTAATTGACGATTCAGAGAGGAATGTTAGCGATTGTTAATGGTTGATAAAATTGAAAGTTTTAAGGTATAAAAGTGGTATGTAATACTGTTATCTCAGTTGAAATGTCAACAACTGTGCCTCCGAGGTTGGCCTTTTAACCTGGAGACTCTTTAAGGTTAATAACTACCAAATTAAATAAATATCAATTGTATAAACTAATTGAACCTCAGCAACATTTTTAACCTTTAATCACTGAATTACAGATGAATGAATCTTCGTAAATTAATTATATAAATAAAATCGATAATTATTTGATGAAGATTATAGATTAATATGAATAGTAATATCTATTATTTTAGGCGGGCCTGACTTCAATCAAGTTCAAAATCAGAAATCCGTATTACTGACTATTACTATGAGTTTTGCAGTAAATTCTGTATACTTCTCAGTTACAAGGCCGTGGCCATAACCTCTACATCAAAACCTCCCCAATAGATGCTTAGGTAATAAAAAAATGATAAGACACTTTCAATATTTTATAAAATTTTGCTAACGCCTCACTGAAAACTGTTCTTTAGATCTAGTATAGATTGAATAAGGACCCTTTGTGAGATCTAAAAAATATTTATTGTGGCACTCTTAGGTGTAAGTGTTTGTTCATAAAATTTGAACATATGTTTTTGTGCTGATGATGAAGAACTAAATAGCTGAACAACAACTAGCTGTGCACGGTTCTATGTGAGTTTGGTGATTGATCGGGTATTTTAGGCTGCGATATTTGCAGGAGACTCAAACAAGTGACTAGTCTAATTTCCCCTGCAAGAAGAACTAATAGACTTTGAGCTTAATCATATTATAAACTTAAAAATATTTGTCACATTTTTTTTTATTTTAAGGCGCGTCAACTTCTGAGTTGATTAGCGCCCGTTTCCTTTTACAGCGCAAACGTCTCCTCCAGACAAACTTCCTTTGATACATAAAATCCTGATTTTCATCGGGCTTATCAGCTAAATTTCTTTCCTTGTTATTCACTTATCTAAGCAAAACGACCGCCCTATCATACTCTGAGTGTGAAGAATGCAGTATTCCCGCAGAAAAAAAAATTAGATCAAATTTTGGCACAGCCTCTCGTTAATCTTTTACTGATTGTTGCACTTAAATATGTAAAAAACATCCAATATTAATTACTGTTAGATATTCGAGTAATTTTGCTTTAATTCAAGTTTGAAAACTTTAATAGAGAAGAATAAAACAGTTCTATATTTCATTAGAGATTGTGAATACTGTGTAGACTGGCTTGTTTCAATGGATGTAATTTACTGGGCACAAGAAGCCCGTTAATGATTTACTCTGCGCTGCATGAAGAAGCAAGATAGTTTTTCAACTGGGCTCATTGCTGTCGTTAAATCACTTCAACGTAGTTCCCATTTTCTTCATTAGAGTTCTCAGTTAGCACATCCGTAATTTTATCTTATTTCATTCCACGTGGCCGTAATCTTGTTGTGTATAACGAGTTTAGTGAAAGAAGTGAAATATTACAAGCACCATATTCTTATAATATGAATATTTTACTCTACTGTTAAACATTTTGTGTTTAAATGTGTGTTTTGTATATTATATATGTTTTTCCCACGTTTGTAATTTCTTGTTTGTCCAAGGGCGACGGTAAGAATGTATTCAGTGAGGAGAAGTGAGATGGCCGTCATGCAAATAGAAAGACTGGAATGAGATGGTGAATATATATTAAAAACTCGCAACCCCCGAAAAGAGAAAAGTGCCGACGGATTATTCTGACAGTGCCCTGCAGCCGGCAATACAAGAGGGTATTAAATTCTTGGAGAAGAACGAGCTAGTGTGCAATTCGCGAGCCGCCCGCGTATGTACTCGTACATTCCCACACACATGAAGTGCGTAATTAAAACCGTATATCAAGTTGAAATTAAAATCGGCTTTTGGTTAAAAAAAACAGTTATCAAAAGAAAGACAAATTACTGGCAAACCATTAATGGCTGGTCATCAATTTTCTTTATTTATTATTCTTTATTTAATTATAAACCATTGTTTGTAAAAAAATACAATGACTCTGCTCTCATTTGTTACGCGTTAACTAACAACTGATTCATTGTCAATAAAACAGACCCTGCTAAGTATTATTCTGACGCATTTGATTGAATGGATCATCAGGATTTTAATCATATTCAATTTCCTCTTTACAGATTGAAATCTAAAATGAACCGGAACAGATAATTATCGACTGATACTACATAACTTATTTTTAATAAACCAGAGCAGCTCTGGTAGAGCTTACGTTAATTACTCAGTATTTTAAACAGTACATTCCTTGGTCAAGTATGGAAGGTAGATGACAACTCTTTTTTTTTATACTGGATATGCACTCCGGGAGCGAAGCCCTTTCTGAGCTATCAGAACTATCTTTGAATCTGCAAGAGTTCCAGGCTCTAAATTTTTCTAATAATTTATGATTTATACAAAAACCTACACAATAAATATATTTTTCCAAGAAAACTTATCGAAAGCACAATTTTTTGTTTTTTTAATTTGTCCGAAAACTATTATTTCTCATTTTTATTGAATTCTGTGCAGACTCGCAACAGACTCTCCACGACGCACTAGAATTGACTTACTCCACGAGACTGCGTCCAATATCCCCGTAAACTCCTTTATCCAAAATCGTCTGCTCAAACTCCTTTCCATCCTAGACTGCCATCCCAATCCACTCTGCTGCAACATTGCCTCCTACGATCCTTCTACAACATACAGACACAGAAGACTAAAACAAATCCTGCTCTAACTCTTTACACTAGCTGCAGGTTTTTCCTCTCCTTTTTTTCGCTGCATTCCAATCCTCCTCTTACTTCACTTAGTTAAGAAGGTTGAAATGTATTATACATTTATACTTCTATATTTATTTTATGTACATATTTATTATAATAAATATTTATACTTCTTCTTCTTATGAATTCTGTGCATGATACAAATCATCTTATTTTTATTTTATTTTATTATACAATTAATATTATATATAAAAATATAATAATACATATATAATATATTGTATATGGATATTGTATGTGGATCTATTTGTCCCACTGTGGTGCAAAATAAAATCACTTATTCAAATTAAGATATCTGTGAAGTCTCAAAATCTAGGCGATATCTATCTACGACTACTCGTAGACTAAACACCTCTTACTTGCCCAAACATCCAAATCACAGTCCATTAAGAGATGTATTTCACTCTTCTAGAACAGCCCTCGGATTATTCAGGTGTTACCACGTTCCAGGCCCACCTTCTTCAGATGTCTCTGAGTCGATAATACCTTCTGAAGAACCTGTGTTAACTGAATAAGATTGTTTTCACTCAGTTCGAATTACATCTCAGATCTTTTACGATTATAATTGCGTAGGTAGAAGGTGGTTGGTCCAAGGCTTCGCTCTGCAGACACCTTGTCCTTCCCAGAGTCCAGGCCATATTAGAGGTGATTTGGCGTCCTGCCTTACCATCTCTTATCTCCCTTCTATCTCAAATTCTTCCACGTCAACATTCCTGAATTTTTCCAAGGTAATCCCAATCCATTTTCGAGTTGACAACATTGCTATTCAGCGTTTGGTTGGGTAAAGATAACCATTCCTGGTTCTGATATTTTCTTAGAAGACTTAAGCTAATTGCAACTTCAAATTGTGAGAGTGGCACTGAGAAGATGCTTAGAAATTTTCTCATGGGTTTTCTTGGCTGAAACACACCAAACTCAGTTCCTTAAGGAGGCCTTGACCCGTCATGTTTCTAAAAATTAAACAATGCTCGTCTCATCTAGTAAGAGAAAGTAATAGAGAAATGAAAAACAGCCCATAACAGGTCCAAAATGGGTCGCTAGTTAAATCAAACGAGATTTTTATGTAAATGAATCATTGTCATATTACAGCCTTCTTTTAATTGGCTTTAGCGAGCATATTAAACACATTAAATAATAAACTAGCAATTTACAAGTTATACTCCTTTTTAATAAGATAATTGTATAATTAGGTTATTCTGATTTATTTCATCCGGCGCTTAAGCGGACAGAGCGTCCATTACTACCCTCAGTCCAGACTAAAATTACCCTGCATTCTTTCTATTATGAATTATAAGATGTTTATACTAACTGCAAAGTGTTTCACTTTAATTTATTAAAATTTCTCTAACTACTTTATTAAATTGTTATTCAATTTTATTTTGCGATGTAAACAATATTTTTTTTTTTAGTTTTTTAGTAGTTGTGAAGCATTTTTTTTTTTTAAATGGAGTATAACCTTAGTTAGGCCAGAGCTCCGTGACCTTTGTGTCGTGTGCCAAGGCTTGGAACCCTCCAAGCTCCAGCGCTCCTAGAAGATCCAGGGCTGGTCAGTCAGCAGGCTGCATATGATATTTTAATAAATAAATAATGCCAATTAAATTAATAATAATAATAATAATACTAAAGGGAAGGGATTAGCTATACGGTTAGCGAATTGTATTCCCACGCGGAGGTCCTGGGTTCGAATCCAGCTGCTGGCCCTTAGATTTTCTCTTCCTAGGAGCTTCTTACAGCTCACTGTCCGGTGATGGACAGTGTTGTCTGTAACGAGAGAACACTGTCTGGAGGCCGGCAGTGCACTAAAAAAAGCTTCGGGCGCCAATAACCTTAGATGTTGACGCGCTTTAAATCATTTAAAAAAAAAAAATAATAATAATGCATAAATTAATTCTAATAGTAGTAGTAATAGTCTTTATTAAATTATAATAACATAAATATTACAAATTTAGCATATTTACATACAATAAACTAGACAATCACCATGGTCATAGACCGTCGGTGGAGCCGTTTTAATAAATGGTGCAGAATTATTAATGAAATAAACAAAATCACTGTGATTGGATTATATACAATTAAAAAACCAGAACTAAATATGAAAAATCAAAAAGGAAAAGAAGAAAGAAAGAACAAAAACTCTTCTGTGAGCTAATAAAAAAATAAAATAAAATAAATATACTAGAATAATAGAAAAAGTTATGAAACAAATCTTAAACCGAAATACTTTGAAATAAACTGAATTTAAAAACTTCTTAATTTCTTATTTAGTATTTACCATTTCTATTTTACATTTTTGGAGCAGATATTTTGTTGTTCTTTAAATTTATTTATTTTTAGCTGTTTATAAGTAGTTATATAAATTTTTACAAAAAAGTGTCAATGATGGCCAATCAGTTCCATTCAAAGCATTTATCACATCCATTCCAGATAATTCGGAATTCCCAAAATATTTTAACCTAATTTCACTCAACCTGGGACAGACGGCAAAAAAGTGGTATATTCGGTCGACTATTAAACCCTCACACAAATGGCAGCACTCATCCTCATACTGGTGAAAGGAATAACCATCTATCCGAAGAACACCACCGCGCGCTTTCATAATCCAACTCATCTGGTCCATATTGAGCTTATCACTTAAATAGTGACGGTCTCCCAAGTCAAATATTAATTCCTTATAGACCGGGTATCTAACACAATCACTAATTTTCTTCTTTAGATTATTCCGAAATTCTTCCAGGACACAGGTCTGTATGCTCTGAAAGATGCCACACCATGTATTAATATTTCCCGAACTAATTATTGGGCCTAAATTATACTTGGAAATATTAATTCTAATAAAGAATAAAATAAAAGAATAATAGAGTGGGTCATTTTTGACCGTTCCAGTTCCGTCCTTGAAAACGAAATAATTTTTTTTATTGAGTTAAAGAGTCATTACAGTACCATTGCTGAAATAAAACACATTTTTATCAACATTACACCCGCTACCGCACAACCTGATCATTTGGACAGTAGAAGCCGCCTTCTGTTTATATGGCTCTAGTGAGTAAAGTAAACGTTCGTGATGTTAACGTTGTGATATACCTGTCTATCTCGTTAAATAAGGAAAAGTTTTCAAACATTCGCTTCACGGATAGAAAACTATACAGATATTGGTGGGCCGCAAGATTCTGGCGAGAACTTTGTTGCGCCTTTGGCAAGAAATGGATGCAGAACTCTGTTTCAGTCTATGCTCTTAAAACCTTAATTTTAAGCAAACTTGAAAGTAACTTCTATTATTCAGTAAAGAGTGGGAATAAAATTAGGAATTTATTTATGCCCTCACAGCTACAAGGAGAGATTACACATTCTTCAGTTCATCCCTACAGACATTTTTTATAAAGGGTTATTTATTTACAGCAAAAAAGAGGATGATGTGGTCTACAATCCAGAAAGAGAGAAGTGGTACGGAGGTACTTTCATCCTTCTTCCCACTTCTTTAAGAATGTAACTTGGGTGACACTTGTTTGCGAATAGGACACTAGCATTAACCCATCAGTCCACTAACATCTTCGCTTTGCCGGGACATGCTCGAAGCTACAGCACCATTGTTTTACGCTCTATCATTAATAAGAACATTCATTACTATTCTTAATTACCTTATTTCGGCTTTGAATAATGTATTAGAATGCAACTAGTTCAATAAATTTAAAACTGTTTATTAAAAATTATATTCTTATTCATCAACTCATCGCATCATCTCATTGCATTCACAATCGCTAACTTCAACGTCAAATAATGGCAGTTGAAACTGATTCAAACTGGAGGAATAAAAAAGTGCTTTTGAGTCTGAGACTTAAATATTGAAGTTTTATTTCAAAATGTTTAATTAATATATAATAACTATGTACTAACGAGTGACGCTCAGTTAGTAATATTACACGATCAGGAAGTGTTATGTGTGAGATAGAAGCTTTAAAGTTTTAAGTCGAATATTCTAAAATAAAGAGATGTATCCTCTGATGATGAATAATTAAAATCCGAAAGAGGTGTAAACAAAGTAAATAAGCTGTAATAACCCATTTTTTTTCTCTATATTTAGACACCACTGATAAAATGCGTTTAAAACGAACTATCGCTGCCTGTACGAATATATTGAATGTTCGAGTAAATTAAATGTAAAATGTTTTGCATTTTTTTAATTATAGCTTTCAATTATAAAACATGATTGTAATTAGATATGTCATGTATCTAACTACGTTAAAAGAAAAAAATTAGAATTTAATTAAGTTGCTTTCTGTTACATAATATTGTGTGCAGGCATAATTAAAATAATAATAATAAATGGTGATGGTAATAAAAACGATTTGTGCGAATGATTGAATTAGTTGACGCTATGGTAGTGATTTAAGCATTCATTCTTTTAAGGTAGGATAAATGAAAGTGTAGAAGGCACTAAAGCAGCTCGGGAGACAATTCAAATGAAAATTCCCAGCATCCCTGCGGAGCTGTTCAGCTATGCCGATCCAATACTATTGAACATGTTTGGCCCAAAATAAGAAGAACCAATCTCCACATTCGTCCACTTTCAGTATCAAAGCTTGTTTCCCTCTCTAAAATAAAATTAAATAAACCCGGTTTGCTTCTTTAACTGTAAAGAGGAACATAAATCCAAGCAACACTCTGATTAAATATTCACTGTATATAACACTAGGCTGTCTGTTGATGGGAAATAAAGGAACTGTTTGGTGGAATGTCACGCCGGGACAACTGTCATTAGAAGAAATATTTCTTAGTGTTTTGGCTCCACACCAAACTACGAGTCTTATATTGTCTAGGGACATTTGAAACCGGTCGTACCTTAAACATGTTCTTCATTTCAAAAAAAGTGCCACTTTAAAAAGGAGTATGGCCACAAAATTAATTAACAACTATAATAAAGTTTTTCTATAGCTTTTGTTTTATTTAAAACATCTAATTCGTCATTAATAAGCAATATTTTTAAAACAACTTGTATTATTGATAGATCGAGTTTAAACGTTTTAAAATGTTACGCAAGAGTAGGAATGTTTCCCATAGTGTAGGAACAAACAAAGATCGTGAATATTTTAGGCATTTAGAATTCAAGCAGGCAAACGTCATAAATTGGAAAATGGGATTTAGTAATCGATTATAAGTAATTGATCTTTTATAGATACAATTGTTGCAAAAAGTAATGGGCTTTACGTCCATGATTATGTGACATATACATTGGCGGGTAGCAAACATATATAAATCCCTTTTATTAACCATTAAATAAAGTCCAAGGTCTAGTCCCCGGGAATCGAACCCAGTACCACATCTTATCTTTGCAGACCTTGACTTAAACCGCTCGGCTACCGTGGTGCCAGAATATCCGAGATATTGATTTGGAGAAGGCACCAGATTGTCACTCCATTTTGCTGTCATGGTATTAAGTATAGTTACGGTTGAGGAGAATATTCGGTTAAGGTCACCTCTGGGGTTTAATGGTTTACTCTAAAATTCCATTTTTGTATACTGTGATGTAATCCAACCTGTACAATTCTAATAGTAAGAATCAAATGGAGGATAAAACTTACAAAAGTAAAGTAAATCAGCAAACCGGAAATGCCTGTTTATTACATAAATTGTGGAGTATTTGGAGATTATCCCGGAAATGGATTCTACGATTATATAAAACTTCCTGCAAATCTACAACTTTCGGAGGAAACATCTTAACTGAAATATTCGATTAGGATAAAAAAGAAGGATTTATATAAAATGTCCAAGGCGCTGCTCACGTTTTTGGAATTTTCTCTAAAATAGCTCCTATTGGGATTCAACTAAAATATTTCATCCCTGTCAGAATTATAAACCAAATCCCAGAAATAGGGCAGATACGGTATTTCCTTCTGGGCTTTGTTTTCCTGTTTAATTTTTTCCTGGGGCTTTTTTATTGAGACATTTTTCGTTAACATTCATTAAAATGCACTACAAAAATCTAATTCTCATTTGCACGCTTACTTTTAACATCAATATAAGAATGAATAAGCAGCTCCTTCCGATGAATGCAATTATAGCTGCTAAGTTAACTTTTATATTTTAAGCGGTTATTGTTAAAATTAATTATCGTCAAGGTCGAGCTCTATTGATAATTATCTGGGGTTCTCTTAAATCTTATTTTCAATAAACACTTATCTGATGCAGCACTATAGAGTTAAACTGTTAAGGAATAAAAAATCAGGCGAAAGGTTTAGTTATAATAAATTATAAGGTAAAAAGAAGTCGATATAAACCAATCTATTTCTATACGTGATAAATATAACTTTAAAATGATTATATAAACTTGCTTGTCTTTTAATTTAATTTGACTGACAATTTCATTAACCAAAAAGAGATATTATAACAATTTAATCTGTTGATTCACTAACAAATAAAATCTGTTTGTAATATATGAATCCCGTCCATATATTTTACATACATATATCTTCATAAAGCTCCCGAATGTTTTAAATTCTGACGAGTGCAGAAAACTCTTAAGGAATTTATTTATACATTATTAACATTAGGTGTAATAAAATTGCCATTTATAAAGCGGACTGACAAAAACCATTACATTGCAATATATGCAGACAAAATAGAATAAACATTCAAATAGGAAGTGCATATAGAATGCAGCTGCAATGTTACTATGGTGTAGCCAAAGGCAATCCTACAATGGAATCATCAATACTAACTAGATAAAGTAATATAATACAATATAGCATTCCTTATATTTATATAAGCAAGTTTTGCTAACGATAAGCCGTGAATTAGAATGGTGTTCGTTATCTTTATATTTGGTTAGTGAGAAACGCTGGCCAGGGAGGTATACACTCAACTTTGATTATTTTCAGGCGGTAGTGGCTAGCCTTCAGGGGATTCTAATTCTTGAAGCAGATCTTGAAAACTTGAGGTGGAGGAAGGATTTACAACTTGAGTCTTGGACGAATGGAAATATCAGAAGGCAAGTGCTGCGACTAAAGCCTGAGGCTACACATGAGCCTTATATATTATTCGTGCACTAAAGTCTAGTTTTATTACTTACTACACGAGCTACTCAGAAATTTGTCTTAGAACTTCCTTAAAGATTTATACCCTGTGAATCTTTTATCATCTTGTTGTTGGATTACCAGTTTGCGACTTCTAATTGGTTGTCGCATTAATCCAAGAAATTTTAACCTTCCATCGGGCTGACAGTCGTGAGGAACTAATAGTGCCCGTTTTGATGCTCATGATCCTTCTAGTCTTCATAATAGCTTCCTCTTTTTCATTTCTCTTTAGATTAAGTTTATTTTGAGCACAGTTGTCATATTGTGAAGGCAATTTGATTTTTCTCATCAGTTTAAAACAATAGTTAATTTATTTTGGTGAATACTACTGTTCTTTTGCGTACTTAAAATATATTTATGCTAGTTTGGAGTCATTTCAGAACTATAAAAGTAACTATTCGGATTAAAGGCCACAAGAAAATGAAATAATATTGAAGGAAGTTAAAGGCAGGGGGACCCAAATTAAAACTATCAAAACGTTGAAGAAAGGACACTAGCTAAATGCAATTTCAAGAAGTGCAACAAGTTGGTGCGCTTGTGCCCATTGTGCTGAATGTGCTGCTAAGAACTAAAAGAAAATGAACGACTACAAAAATGAACCATCATTCTGTCAGTGTATAATTATTTATTACGAGAAATTAGATTTTTTTTTTTTTTGTATTATCATTTTAATTTAAGTCCTGTCAATATCTGAGGTCAGTGGCAACAGGAGCTTTCTTTCAGTGCTTTGCCGACCTCCGGACAGTGTTCTCTCGAGATAGACAACACTGTCCATCACCGGACAGTGAGCTGTAAGAAGCTTCTAAGGAGAGGAAGTCTAAGAGCCGGGAGTTGGGTTCGAACCCAGAATCCCCGTGTGTGAATTCCGCTAACCACTTAGTACATCTCTTCCCTAAATTCGTTGGTTTATTTTTATTATTGATTAAATAATTATTATTGTATAGAAATATTAGAAAAACTGTTTTTTATCCACACGATAGTATCTTTCTAACGAAATAGTTAATCCGACTAACTTGATACCTAGTGCCCGGTTATGCTCCAAGACTCAACCCATCCGACGGAAAGTTAAATCAAGGTATGATTTCCTGACCCTTGAAGAGTCAGTAGCTGGAAATAACCGTTTAATCGGTAGTTCAGGGAAAGATCAAGAAAGAGTTTTAAAAAGCGATAATCTCCCTCATTCAAGGAGCATATTCCAAAAAAAGGACGTCAATTTACAGTTCGTGAAGTTGAGTCATGAAATCAATCCTCCACTGTCGTAGATTGGAGATTTTTTATAGTTCTTTTTAAAGATTCAATTATTTATCATAATAAATTAAAACATTATATAAAAAGAAGAACAAAAAATGATTTAGAGTTTTCGTCAGCAGATCGAAACTCATTCTGTAAAAAAAGTAATTTTTTAGAAAACACCCTAAAGTCTATTTGGTTGTTCAGAATAGAACTGTGGGGAAAATACTTCCGACAGAGAATTTATTAGAGTATTACTCTGGCTAATTCCCTAATTGAAAAATAATAATAAAAACCCTTATTGATAAATGTACTTTGTAAAACTATACAATTTTGAAGTCCGTAATCCTAACACGGAAATCATACCTGTTGATTTTTAAGCATTTTTAACGCTGCTGCCTATATAATTATACAAAGATTCTAGGTTAAAAGAAAACTAATTCTATTCTATAAACAGAAAACAAAAAGCTTTATAACTGGATCGAATGCAGTTCCTGTCGGGCTGAGCTATCCGGTAGTCTGTTTTATTTTTTCTTATATTTTTCACAGTCTTTGTTTTCTTTCACTGCCTAATTAAGGGTCTCAAGATAATGAGTCTCTTTGTTTTTCAACTAGAAATTCTAGAACTTCGTGCTTTAATAAGAGCAGTAGGAAGGCTTCTCTTTGATTAACAGGTCAAATTATTTGCTACTTGAGCAGATTTTTTAACAACAGAAAACTTTATATAATTAATTAATAACTTTTTTCAATTTTATACACAAATTTTGTTATTTTAATTAATAATATTTAATATTAATTTTAATATTTTCTGCGTTTTTGATGTTCCTGCAACAAAATTCCAGCGAATTTTTCAATTCGTCCTGATTATGCAGTTTAAATGAAATTTTTTTGATCTGAGTTTCAGGCATCAGAAGTTATGGGTCAAATTTTTAATAGAAGGCGTCATCCATCAATAACAACTTTAAATTAAATATTTAACAAAATAATCAATCATTTAATAAAGTTTAAACAATATTAAAGAAGTTTTTTGGCTAAATATAAATATATACGTTCTCAGCAAATTGTTAAAGCGAAGTTTTATTAAAAAAATAAAACAAGTATTTCATAAAATCAAATTTATTTTAAATTCTTAACATAGCAACCTATCACTTTCTCGGAAATGTAAAAAAATAAAAATATATTGGGAAGCAATTTTTAACCAGAGCCAAATTTTCCGCGTTTAAAAAAACTTGTTTTGGTTGTCTGAAAAGAATTCTTTTTACAGATCATCGTATGTGACTTACAAGAATCTATAGTGCCAAGGATAATAGACCACTTACTCTAGCGCACTTTCACCAAAATTGAGATATCAATGAAGTCTCAGAATCATAGAGGGTTTAAGGAAGGTTATGCCCTACTCCAAAAGCTGTTGACTCCTTTGCATCATTCTAATTAACTCTGCTCTAGAATAAACTTCTAGAATTTCTGGTTGAAAAACAAAGAGACTCATTTAGGCTTGTTAACATTAGCTTTTTTCAGTGTACTGCCGGCTTCCGGTTCTTTCGTTACAAACAACACTGTTTATCATCGGACTGAGTGAGCTGTAAAAAACTTCTAGGAAGGGAAAATATAAGGGTTTGTTGCTGGATTCGAACCCGAGTTCTCCACTAACCAGTCAGCTAATCTCTTCCCATCATTATATTTATGAATAAGTTACGATCTGCTGCCTAAAACTTTGAATCTTTTTTTTTTTATAATTTTTTAATCTCATCCCAGGCATTTGCGGAGATGGTCAGTAAACTTGAGGGTAGTGAAAAAGGAAAACCTATTTTTGCATTTTTTTATTTCATCTCCAGGGATTTTTCACGTTTGAGAAGTTTCAAGCTGTTTCACGTCTTTTTAACGCCTTCTGGGGATGGCCAAATCTTTTCCCCTCCTCTCATTTCCTCCCGAATTTGAAGATAAAAGGACAAAATGCTTCAATATTGTTCAAGTAGATTTCAAAATTTACAATTATTGTTAATTTCCCTCAGTTGAACTAATGGCGTTGGCAATTTAACATTAATAAAGAATAAATTCACTTAGGTATTTAAAAAAACATTTGACGAAAAAGTATATTCAAAGAAATATTTCAGGCCTTGGAACAAAAAAGTCTGACAGAGGAGATGAACAGCCACAGGTGACGATCGTGCAGAGAGTTGAGGAATTCCAGGACGAGCCCTGTCCTGGCCTTCCTCTTGCTTTATTGCTCATATCTTGGTGAGTAATATCTAGAAGAAAGAAACTAAAGACTGCGTTTAGTTTTTTTTTTGTCCTGTTTCCTTTAAATACTTTGTGGACAAGATCATGAGCTAACGAGATGGCCATTTCATCTTAAAATTGTCAAATAAAATAACGTTTCATGAAGATGAAGAAAGAAAACGATAAATACATATTTTTTGTTCTCCAATTTAGGTTGCACCATCAGCAGCACATACCAACTTTCAAGAGAAACAGATCCAATAAGAGCGTTTAAAATAAATTCTGTTTTTAAGGAAGCTGACGGGCTGTCATTCCAGTTATATTATTTATTGTTTTCCTTTGTTGGCAGCGCACCGTCTTGTTGCGATCTTTTATTACTTTTTTTAATTTTTTTTGATTATGAACGTAAAGAAATAAGTATTGTCTGTAAACATTTTAGAAATCTTCCTTATCTGTATTATTTATTTTTAATTTGTACTACAGCATGACATAAATTTGACGTTAAACAAAAAATTAGTCTTGCTCAAGAGTTTCTTTTCGGAATGCACTTGAAAATAGAACGAGATACCGGCAAATATTTAGAGTCCTAATAACCTAAAATTGCTTATAACGAATATTGTAGAAATGTTTATTTTAGTGATCTGACGAGATAGTGGAAGTTGGCAGTAGTGCTGCACGAGAAACGAGACAAATCTCGGTCTCGGTCTCGGTCTCGGTACCGAGACCGAGACCGAGACGAGACTTAAGCAACCGAGACCGAGACCGAGATCGAGACATGATATATATCTCGTCGAGAAATCTCGGTCTCGTCTCGGTTTTTCAAATATTAATTTTTAGCTACAAAATTATAAAATTGTGTTCTTTATTAATAAATAATCATTACGGGTATTGAATTAATTATTAAAAGATACGATTTTATTATATATGTTCAATATTACTACATCTATTTGACTTCGAATTACATAAGTAAAGTAAGCAAAGTAAAGTAATCGCCTATTTTTTCAGGCCGGGCTTTACGTCCAACTACCAATTAGGTGTCGCGGACGGAGGCGACTAGCAAACATACTTTACTGTAAATTTCTCATATTAACCATTAAATAAAATCCAAGGCCTAAGACCGGGAATCGAACCGAGTACCACAATACACATTAGCTTCGCAGGTCTCGCACCGCTCGGCTACCGTGGCGGCCCCCTTCGAATTACATAATTTTTACATAAATTCACTAAATTTCACTATTCATATCATTCATTCAATTTCATAAATTTCACTATTAATAATCTAATACTTTGAACTTTGATATTATTTGAATTATATTTTAGAATTTTGGAATTAGTGAATTTGAAAAAAAAGACTATCTATGCACCTAAAAAATATTGCCACAAATTTTCGTTTTTAAAATACACTTTGCCCAAGCATTGATACATGAAAGAGATTTTACTGAGTCAGAAGTTAGAGAAGATCTTCTATTGGTCATTATCATCGCAACTTGCGAAAATAATCTTTCCGATGGCACTGAAGTTGCACAGATACTAAAAATATCTCTCGCCATTCTAGACAAATTTTTGAAGGAATTCTCAAGTGTTTTCCACCATTCTAAAATGTCAACGTCTACTGGTGCTTGGTCTAATTTGGTGTAATTAATTATTTCTGTCTTCCATGCTTCGGTGATATTTGCTGATTTTTGAGCAAATGGTGCAAAAATATTGATGCAGTCGTCGTCGTCGTCAAAAGGTGAATCATCAGATTCTTTATCTTCACCAACAGCCATAACTAATGGAGCGGGAAGTTTGTTGGTAGGTGTATTTTTTATTTCACGAATTGACTTGATATAGGAGGCAGATATGTTATTTGGGTCTTTCATTTGGCGCATTTTTAACATCTTTTCGAAATTATATAAAGATATATAACAGTAATAGTAATATATGATGCATTGAAGTGTAAGTAGTTGTCTTCTTTTACACACATTTTCATTACCAATATGTAAATTAAAATAATTATTAGAAAATAATAACATTTTTTGAAAAGATTATTAATAGCAAACCACTTTTAATACTTAAACAAAAATTCAAAAAACCGAGACCGAGACCGAGATATCTCGACGAGACCGAGACCGAGACCGAGACTTGAGCGACCGAGACCGAGACCAAGATCGAGACTGCATAAAGTCTCGCCTCGTCTCGGTCTCGTGCAGCACTAGTTGGCAGCAATGGCCTAGCTTCCTTTTGCGCTTCAAGGCTAAGCAAAATATTTTTTGGAGAAATAAATCATCGGTTTTATTATTATTTTATAACTATTTATATTTCAACAATCAAATGCAGCTTTTATAAAAAAGAAAAATCATTAAGAATACGTGCTCTATGTATAAACGAATCCTGAACATTCAAGAATTTATATCCTGCATTTGTGCAGTAGTCCATTCCAGTTGCGCTCACTGATTGAGAGGCTAACTTTTGGCACTCTCCGGAAGCTATAGGAGAGATGAGAGGCGCTATAAACACACTAACATTTTGAAGTGATAAAATTTAAATTTTCCGTCCTGTCTCAGAAAATTCGTTTGTCAATGTCACTGCTTTTTTGCTGAATTTTGGTTTTGTTTTGTTTTTTGCTTTTTCATGGGTGAGTTTAGATCAGGTGGAAAATGAAAGTTAGTCCACACGCATGGCAGAGCTCTTGGTTATAATTGAAACTAATGTTATACGAATATTTTAATTGTTCTCTGAACAATAAAAACTAAAATATCTCTCAAAATTTTTCAACTGGGAAATTTGCCCGTCATTACCAAAAAAACATTTTCGTTTGTATTACTCTCCGGGAATTGAAAAATGTAAGTTAGGTTTTCGTGTTAAATTCAACATTTAAAAGAAGTTCCTCTACAGTGAAGTTTCTGCCAATGTACTTTCACAGTCTGCATCACTTTACTCTACAGGAGCTTAATAACGTAGATTGATCTGAGTTAGTTAAACAAGAGAATTTAAATTTAAATCTCTTTAACAAAAACTTTCAGTTTAAAATGTTAAGTATAAGGGTTGATTAAACGCCAAAAGGTACACAAATCAGCAGGTAACCAACATTTCATTAATATTTCATTGATATCATTAACCTAATTTTACTGTATTAACTTTTCATTAATATTTTTTAGAATTTATTACGTGTCCCAGACCCTTATGCTGGCCATTTTATTCATAATAATTTTTGTGCTGCGAGAAGGCTCGCTTCATCTAATTTAGATTGATTTTAAAAGGACGTATCTATCTATTAATGCACAGGTTTTTTAATGAAACGCAATTTAAAAAAAAAATTATTAAATTAAATTAAATTATTAAAATACTTTTTAAAAAATGCATTCACCGAAATTATTACATCAGTATGAACCTAAAAATCATTGATTTAAGTTCATCCTTTGATTAAATTAGTTGGATACAATTTGCCAAGTACACTTCTTTAAAAATAACAGATAATTAATACTTAACATGGTTTATTAATATTAAATATTATTATAGTTATCTTTAATTACACTTTTAATTTGTTTACTTATATTTGTATATATATTATACTTATATTATAGATATAGATTTAAATATTGATATACTAGGGGCGGGCGTTGGTCTTGTAGTCAAGAGCGTGACAATGTAAGTGGTAGAACCCCAGTAAGACTACTTTTTATTTGTCAGAAAAAATTGTTTTTAGTAAATTATGAGCTTTCGCCCCTGTCCACGTCACCTAATTGGTAGATGGACGTTAAATACCGCCTGAAAAAATAGGCGATTACATTACTTTTCTTATTATACAGTATATACTAACTAAATAAATACAACGTAATTAAGGATATTTTTAAATTAATTTATCCCTAGATGGATTACTCTGAAGGTTATATACATATATGTAAAACAAAATAAAGATATTTATATTTTTCAGATGGCAATTATTATTTAAATAAATAAATAAATAAAAATTATTATTAAAGTGCTTTACTAATTATTTGATAACAAAACGTCTTTGATAAGTACTCAATTAAAGACTACATTCAATTAAAGTTTGCAAATGAATTATAATTACAAGTATTGTTTATTTGTTATTAACTGCATAATTTGTGCTCATATATTCTGCAGTAAGACTAATTCAAGATTCAATTTATTTTAAATCCGTGATTCAGATTTCAGCAGCAATAGACCAACTCCTACTTTCCCTTTTCCATTTGAATGTGAGAGTGTGATGATTATTCAGAATAAAGCGCCTAAAAAGAAAAATCGCAATAATAATTTAGATTACAGTTAAAGTAAAGTACCTTTTTATAACTAATGATGATATTACTCACCTTTTATTATTATATCAAAAAAATTATTATGAATAAAATGGCCAGCATAAGGGTCTGGGACACGTAATAAATTCTAAAAAATATTAATGAAAAGTTAATACAGTAAAATTAGGTTAATGATATCAATGAAATATTAATGAAATGTTGGTTACCTGCTGATTTGTGTACCTTTTGGCGTTTAATCAACCCTTATACTTAACATTTTAAACTGAAAGTTTTTGTTAAAGAGATTTTTGTACCTTTTGGATAGATTTATTTATAGTTTTATAGAGGGTTGCAAACAATACCATATTTACACAGCATAAACATTTATGAATATATCCTCCCTCTCCTGGCTCTGCGTATAGTTAGCCTTTACATCCTGAAACATAAGTAACTCCGACGGACCCCTCATCCTTTCTCACCTGGGCTTGGGACCGGCTTGGCGGACTTAGTCCGTCAGTTAGTTTAGTCTCACATTTAAAATAAAAGTACAAAAATATGTAAATAAATAATAATATAATTATTTTTAAACAAATCTTTCACAGTGTGGACAATTTTTTTTATTTAATATAATAAATTGTTTCTTTTGAATTAGTTGTGCAAATCTTACAACTGCATCAAACATAAAATTAAATTCAGTTCATAAATAAAAGTTTCCTTCATAATTTAGAAGAAACAACGATCGTAATATTTAAAAAGTTACAAGAAGTTGAGTGCAATTCAATTCCATTATGTAATTAAATTAACTGCTTATAGGGCTGGAACTGTGAAAGGTTCATTTAAAGATAAGTAAAACATCAAAACCATATAATTAAGAATATTGAATTATTAAGTGATGACCTTTTGGCCATTCGGTATAAGAAAACTAATTCAAATGATATATACAAACTTAAAACATGCAATTAAATAAAATACAGAAATTAACTTATAAATATCGTACGATAAGACATAGAATTTGTTTTATTCGCAAATATAAATGTAAATTACAATTGAATAAATTGCGTCATCTTTTTTTTATATTATTATTGTTTGAAATATATTTGGCCTGATTAAATACAATAAATTACAAAATGGGAAATGACATCGAAAATGAAGCAATAATTTCTTTCAAGGCGAGTGATTGACTTGAGACATGGAACCTAAGGTATAGAATCGTACCATCAACTATTCAAGTTATTAAATAAAAACTAAAAACAAAAAATGAACACAGTTATTAGATCTTAAGTGAAATAGTATAAAAACTTAGGTGGGCATAATAAATTTGTTGTCACTTACTATTGTGATAGTATGTGAGGACCAAACAGAGGTATTCATTGCGAAAAACATATTCTATGTAAACAATTTTTTTACTTCAAAAAACAGAAACATGCACAAATAAATTAATAATATCAAATAGAATATTTTCAGTCAGTCCAAATGTCATCTGCTGGCTCTCCAACGGCTAAAATTCGATATAAAAATATTTTAAGTTTTACTAAAAATATAGATTTTTTTTTAAGCACGTTACGTTATTGATTTTAAAAATAAAATATACGCGTCTTTTAAACCCGGATCAAATTTAAAATTATAATTAATAAAGTCGTCATTTAACAAATTCCACGAATTATTTGGACTTTTTACCGCGCAAACGTAGTGGCCAGAATTAAGGTCCGAACCGTAATGGTAAATCACGGACGAAAGTGTGAAATTAAAACCGTCAATATTAATTTTATTTTCATCGAAAGAGTGGATTTCATTTAAAACACGATTTCCTTGATAACGCTTTAGTATAACTATTAGATAATCCGATACCGAGTATAATTTACTACGAATATAAATTTTATTTTCTCCGCATTCTGAACAAGTTATATCCGATAATTTATAGTCGAATAACGAGTGAAAGGTAACCGGCTCGTTATTTTGGAGAACCCCGAATTCTAAAAAGTACATTAACTCAAGATTAATGGGAACGTCATCCCAATAACTATTGCAATTGAAACACTTTCGAACGAATTTTACTGTACAATCAAATAACCTGCAAGGAATGTTATTTTCTGTTTTTAAAGCGGATATTAGAAATATTAGAAATTCTTGCGCGTCTTGTTGAACATTCGCGTTAAAATTTACGTCACTACCGTGAGCAATTAATTCGCGGAGTCTTTTGGTATTAGGTTTTTTGGCACCTCGAGTTATTCCGGATGTTAAAATATTAAATAATTCGAAAGTTACACTCACTTTTTGGTAGTTATCGCGAGTTTTTGGATCCGGAAAAGTTATGTTTATATTATTGACGAGGTTATTCGTTAGGTTAAATTTAACGGTATGTATATTAATCAAACACTGTGCAACGACATTCGCGTAACATGAAACGCCGTCAGAATTCGGTAAGCCAAATATTTCCGTTTTAGAAAAAAGTTCGCGATTAACATGCGATTGGAGAAGGGATTCTTCTTTTGTTAAATTGATGGTGGGGGAAACGCAAATATTATTATTCGCTGTTTGCAAACATGGTGATCGGATCATTTTATTTAAACGACGGTATTCACTTATCGCGTCCATATCTACTTTTATTTTTGCCGAATCGAAATCAATTAAATACAAACCGTTTAAATTAGTGACCCGCGAGAGAGCTACATAGTGCATGCCCGGTGCAAACACTTCTTTTCCTAAACTTGTGAATAAACAATCCAAGGTTAAGCCTTGAGATTTGTGGATGGTTACCGCGTACGAAAGAGTCACCGGAAATTGTTTCCTATGCACGTAAATATTTTTTAACAACAGAAATCGCGCTTTTACCCTTTCTAAAGAAAAGGGTTTGTTATTCACGATAATGATTAAAGAATCTACGACGTTTCCTTTATAAACAAACCGTTCCACTACACCAATTGTTCCGTTTACAATTCCGTTAGCAATATCGATATTTCGTTTAATCATTATTTTCGCGCCAACAAATAAATTTATTGTTTTAGATAAATTAGCAGTGCGGGAGACGTCTTCCGAAATTTTATTAATTAAAAAGTTCAAATCTTTTATTTTTTTATTCGTGAGTTTAAAATTATAATCAATTTCATCGATACTATCTATTGTGACTATTTCTTTCGCGAATTTATCTGAATAAATTTTATTAAAAGTTGTGCACTGAGCTTTAGTCGCGAAGAGACATAACGGATTTCTACCGCAATCGAGTAATACTTTATAATTTTCAATTACATTATTTAAATCATTATTAGGCAAAACACGTGAGTTTAATAGTGCGATGTCTTCTGCGCAGACATTACCCGACCGAATATTGAGCAAAGTGTTTATAAAACCGCTTTTATCATTTTTCTGTCTTACGTTAATTTTTAATTCGTCGTATTCGAACATCGACCAAAGATCAGCAGAACCGATAGACCCGAGTTTGGATTTGCATTCGATGCGAGTTAACTTTTTAAAAACTTGATTACCTTTAACGGGCTGCAATTGTAACAAATCACCGAAAAGTAAAATATTAAAATTACCGAAAGGTTCATTATTTTTAGCAATTTCCGTCAACCGAAGATGAATATAAGCGAAAACGAGACTCGAAACTAAACTAATTTCATCTATTACCAATAATTTCATATCTTTAAGTACGTGTCTAATCGCCCGACAACTTTCAACGTTTAATTTATTATATTCGGCGGTTTGTTGGTGCTCAACCGGGAGCGATAAAAGCCGGTAAATGGTGACGCCATTAACATTATATGCAGCCAGGCCGGTCGGAGCCGTTATAGCCACTGAAACAGTGTCTTTCTTGGGCGGAAATGTATTGTTAATCCAAACTTTTAACGCTTTTAAGAGATACGATTTACCCGTACCGCCTACACCAGAGACGAATAATTTTATTTGACTATTGCATTTATTATTACTTTGGTCGATAAGAGTTTTAGTTATTTTATTAAAAATCCGGCTTTGATCTTCGTTTAAATTAAATTTACTATCGCGATCGTCAATACTAGTATACATCGCCGCGCAAACTTCCAACATCGCCACGTCTGCATCCTGCACTTCTCGGATAATATTATCCTCTTCTAAATTAATGAAATTCTCTTCTTTGAATTCCGCAATTTTACTCTGAAGTTCTTTGATTCCTTCTTCAATCATAATTAATTTATCATGATAAGTCATGGCCTGTTTTAATTCCGCGGAATAATGGTCAAACGCTTCTTGGTACGTCCGAAAACCTTTTAAAATATCCGATTCATTACGCCACGGTTTAAAAAGAAGTAAAAGGGAGTGATAATACTTATTGCGGTCTTGTTCTGTATTTAACGTTTTGTAAATGGGGTGTTGAATCACGTAAGGTTTGCCGCGCTTTCTTAAAATAACATTATTTTTTAATTTTATTCGGTTTTCGGCTTCTAATTGATCGCGGGAAAGATCGTGATAACGACAGAAATCGTACAAGTTTAAAGTTTCTAGATTGTCGGGTCGATTCGGATAATAGTCGTTCAGCCATGACTTCAAATATATATCCGTGGAATTAGCCGGCATATTTTTTAGTTCATTATAAGGTTTTAGACATAGTTTTCTATTTTCGCGAAACGTGGTGCTGATATATCGCATATCTTCCGATTTACCGTACAAATGATGCCCGAGTAACCGGTCTATTGTTTCGTATAACCCGATCTGCCGATGCGTTAATTTTTTTAATCCTAAACTCCACAACGCTTTTTTATTCGATTCTTTACATATATCAGCCCATAGATCTTCTAATTCCGTTTTTTCATTTTTAGAAATGTAACTGGTTACGTAAATAACTAATCTCAAATCTCCGTCTTTAACAAATTGCACGTCAACGTTAAACCCGCCGGAAGCTAATAGAAGGACAGGGTTGTAGTCGTTAATGCGAACCTCACTTCTCTGTCTGGGCAAGTCATAAACACGTTTCGGACCGAAACCTTTAACTCTAGACGCGATTGTAGAAATAATGTCATTAATTATCAATTCGTCAGTAACTTTACGCGGAAATCCAAACCGACATTTAGTATACATTTTTTGTTTTACGCGATATTTTCGTTGGCAATACGAGTTACACTTATGCATTTGATATTTCCGGACAAACGAGTGCAAGACAGGTGACTCTAAAGGATCCGGTAACCGAGCACAAATATAAGTGTTAATAAAATCGGCAACCTTTCTAAAGCAATCGTTATTAATTTCCGGACTATCCCGAATCCACAATAACATGTGGTAATGCGGCGCCCCCCTTTCTTGATATTCTACGCGCCAAAAATAATGCTCCACGTAACCTAATACCGGATTTATTTTATCGTTTATTAAAAACTTGAACATATTTCGGATGAGGCGGTGATAATATCTACACACGCTAGTCGGATCTAACGCACATAACTCCCCGGCGGACATTTTCTCCACGTTAGGAACATCATTATTAATTTTAACAATATATTGCAATAATTCGGAATGATCATATTCTGCACATGACAAAGTTACAAAAAAAGTCGGCGCCCCAAAATCGCGTGTCATGGCATTGAGTTCTTGGCGACGACGTTGCCAATACTCCTTAGTACCCCGTAACGAACTAAATAGATTGATTAAATGCTGTTCCAACTGTTCATCGTTTACGGTAACTTTAGTTAAAATATCATTCACCGTGTACGGTTTGTACGCGCGAACGTTTAACAAGTGTGCTATGGCCCCGCCAAGGTATTTAAATTCACTGTCATTTAGCAAATGAAATAAATAACAAGGATCACGCCGAAATCGCCCGTCTTTATTTAATATCCGTGTTTTACGATACTCAGCGTCCGACAGAGGAACATTTCTATTTACATCAAATTTTCCGAACCTGCCTTTAGGAAATAGATGCGGGAATGTTAAATAATCTAAATTTTTATCAAAAACCGACACGTACTCTCCCTTCATTTGCTGCATTTGATACGATTCGATTTCGCTCGATTCAACCGCGCTCATATTTATCGGATGAAGGGAGTGAAAAGTATAAAATCCGGTTTTATAAAAAGTTGCACTATCTACTTTTTTTATGGATGCCCCGGATACATCCTTAAAAGTATATTTATTACCTATATTTTCGTTAATATTCGGTAACAATTTTACATTTAGATTAACGTTCGCGTATAACGGGTTAATTTCTTTTAAAGCGGCAATCGCTTTGTAAATTTTATTCGCGCTCACTAAATCTCGCCATATGACTCGGTTTTGTGTAGGTACGCCATTAACCAGTACAACCACTTCATGATTTTGGGGCAGTTCGTTCGGTAGCAAGTCCACGTTTTTCTGCAAAGGGAGGGGTAAATAAGTGACGCGACCCTTTAACCCTTTAAGTTTTTCACTGACCGCAATTTTCCCTTTTTTCGGCTGGAGACGAACTACACATTGGAACGATTTAACTAATTGGGTCAGCATTGTTTCGAAAATATTCAGCTTACCAACTTCTTCTGGCACTAGATCTACCTCTAAACAGTTATATGCGGCGCGTCCGGGAATACAATTTTGATTTAATTTTTGTGCACAGTATGTACAAATTTTAATATTATCCGAATGAACTTTATCATAATTTTTATTAATATAAATAATTATAGTTTGCCACGATTTATTATCTTTATTTTGAAATTTAATAAAATCTTTTAAATCCTCGTCATAAAATAAGATGTTGCAACATGCGCAAAAATTTTCCGGAAAAGAAGTTACTTTACTTTTTAACGAAGACAAGTTTTTCTTATATTTAGTCAAAATGTTTATTTCATTAGTGTCGCAACTAGTGGAAGGTACATATTTTTTAAATTTATTGGTGTCGATTTTAAGTGTTCTGAGAAACTTTTTTAAATCATTAACGGACCGTAAAATAGATTCGACATTATTCGCTTTATTTATACACGATGTTACACGATTTATTTTGAAAGACAGATTACGCATAGTGTAAATCTGTCTTTTTAAGTTCCTAAACGCGGTGTAATGTACCGATAATTCAGAAAGAATTTGCAAAAGTGTACTGCATTTAAATATACTGTTGTGTGAAGCGCAGTGTACGGTGTGTCCTTTTTTATTAAGATGTCTGTACCTACATGTGTTCGCAAGCTTTTTGATTGACATTTCATTCACATTGCTTTTTACTAATTCAACTAATTTATTTAAAATCGTGCTCATACTTTGGTCTGAAAATTTACAAGTGATACCGCAAGGCCATTCCACAATATTATTATCTTTAGTAATGTACTTTTTAAAATTGTGCCTATTCACGAAAACGGTGTGATTATCAGTGAGCAATATATGTCCGGGAGGAACCACGCTGTAGGAACTTTCGTAGAAATAAGGTTCAGAATGTGTCGTGTGTTTTTGTTTACCTCCGAATACTTTTACGATATTTTTAGACGTTAGTGTTTTAATTTTATTTACTTCGAACTTATTAACGGCCTCATCGACAACGGCTTTTAATTTATTATTTAGATACCTAAAGTAGGATCGGGCAATTCCGGTTAAATGTTTAGAATGTTTTATCAGGTAATAAGTCATTGTGCGATTAATTTTATTCCTTACACGGCGGTGTTTATTGAACTGACGATTCCGTTTTAAAGATAAACACAATTTATTTATTAGCGCGCATTCATCTCGAAATGTACAAATCTTTTTTCGAGTTTGAATCCGTTTCTTTAATAATGATGCGAATGACGCCGAGGGTTTATTTACGTTTTGGCGAGTCAAAAAGTACCGAATATTTCTTTTTAAATTTATTACAGCGCGATTCTTTTCATTATACCTTTCTTGTCTTAAGTCAATTTCGTTTCTTTTTTTTTCATTGTACTTTCTTTGTGTTTCAGTTTTCTTTTCACTGTTTGTTCTGTCTTTTTGTTTCTGCTTCCTTGCTATGCCAACTTTATGGGCAACATTATACACTCTTTGCTGGTTTATTTTTTTATCTATATGCTCTCTATCATATTTCCTCTGTTTCTTCTGTATTTTCTCTCTATTAGTTAAATTATACTCTCTCTGTTTCTTCTGTATTTTCTCTCTATTAGTTAAATCATACTCTCTCTGTTTCTTCTGTATTTTCTCTCTATTAGTTAAATTATACTCTCTCTGCTTCTTCTGTATTTTCTCTCTATTAGTTAAATCATACTCTCTCTGCTTCTTCTGTATTTTCTCTCTATTAGTTAAATCATACTCTCTCTGCTTCTTCAGTATTTTCTCTCTATTAGTTAAATCATACTCTCTCTGTTTCTTCTGTATTTTCTCTCTATTAGTTAAATCATACTCTCTCTGTTTCTTCTGTATTTTCTCTCTATTAGTTAAATTATACTCTCTCTGCTTCTTCTGTATTTTCTCTCTATTAGTTAAATCATACTCTCTCTGCTTCTTCTGTATTTTCTCTCTATTAGTTAAATCATACTCTCTCTGCTTCTTCAGTATTTTCTCTCTATGAGATAAATCATACTCTTTCTGTTTCTTTTTTTTATCTTCTGTATGAACAAAATCATATTTCCTCTGTTTCTTCTGTATTTTCTCTCTATTAGTTAAATTATACTCTCTCTGTTTCTTCTGTATTTTCTCTCTATTAGTTAAATTATACTCTCTCTGCTTCTTCTGTATTTTCTCTCTATTAGTTAAATCATACTCTCTCTGCTTCTTCTGTATTTTCTCTCTATTAGTTAAATCATACTCTCTCTGCTTCTTCAGTATTTTCTCTCTATGAGATAAATCATACTCTTTCTGTTTCTTTTTTTTATCTTCTGTATGAACAAAATCATATTTCCTCTGTTTCTTCTGTATTTTCTCTCTATTAGTTAAATTATACTCTCTCTGTTTCTTCTGTATTTTCTCTCTATTAGTTAAATCATACTCTCTCTGCTTCTTCTGTATTTTCTCTCTATTAGTTAAATCATACTCTCTCTGCTTCTTCTGTATTTTCTCTCTATTAGTTAAATCATACTCTCTCTGCTTCTTCAGTATTTTCTCTCTATGAGATAAATCATACTCTTTCTGTTTCTTTTTTTTATCTTCTGTATGAACAAAATCATATTTCCTCTGTTTCTTCTGTATTTTCTCTCTATTAGTTAAATTATACTCTCTCTGTTTCTTCTGTATTTTCTCTCTATTAGTTAAATCATACTCTCTCTGCTTCTTCTGTATTTTCTCTCTATTAGTTAAATCATACTCTCTCTGCTTCTTCAGTATTTTCTCTCTATGAGATAAATCATACTCTTTCTGTTTCTTTTTTTTATCTTCTGTATGAACAAAATCATATTTCCTCTGTTTCTTCTGTATTTTCTCTCTATTAGTTAAATTATACTCTCTCTGCTTCTTCAGTATTTTCTCTCTATGAGATAAATCATACTCTTTCTGTTTCTTTTTTTTATCTTCTGTATGAACAAAATCATATTTCCTCTGTTTCTTCTGTATTTTCTCTCTATTAGTTAAATTATACTCTCTCTGTTTCTTCTGTATTTTCTCTCTATTAGTTAAATCATACTCTCTCTGCTTCTTCTGTATTTTCTCTCTATTAGTTAAATCATACTCTCTCTGCTTCTTCTGTATTTTCTCTCTATTAGTTAAATCATACTCTCTCTGCTTCTTCTGTATTTTCTCTCTATTAGTTAAATCATACTCTCTCTGCTTCTTCAGTATTTTCTCTCTATGAGATAAATCATACTCTTTCTGTTTCTTTTTTTTATCTTCTGTATGAACAAAATCATATTTCCTCTGTTTCTTCTGTATTTTCTCTCTATTAGTTAAATTATACTCTCTCTGTTTCTTCTGTATTTTTTCTCTATTAGTTAAATTATACTCTCTCTGCTTCTTCTGTATTTTCTCTCTATTAGTTAAATCATACTCTCTCTGCTTCTTCTGTATTTTCTCTCTATTAGTTAAATCATACTCTCTCTGCTTCTTCTGTATTTTCTCTCTATTAGTTAAATCATACTCTCTCTGCTTCTTCAGTATTTTCTCTCTATTAGTTAAATCATACTCTCTCTGTTTCTTCTGTATTTTCTCTCTATTAGTTAAATCATACTCTCTCTGTTTCTTCTGTATTTTCTCTCTATTAGTTAAATTATACTCTCTCTGCTTCTTCTGTATTTTCTCTCTATTAGTTAAATCATACTCTCTCTGCTTCTTCTGTATTTTCTCTCTATTAGTTAAATCATACTCTCTCTGCTTCTTCAGTATTTTCTCTCTATGAGATAAATCATACTCTTTCTGTTTCTTTTTTTTATCTTCTGTATGAACAAAATCATATTTCCTCTGTTTCTTCTGTATTTTCTCTCTATTAGTTAAATTATACTCTCTCTGTTTCTTCTGTATTTTCTCTCTATTAGTTAAATCATACTCTCTCTGCTTCTTCTGTATTTTCTCTCTATTAGTTAAATCATACTCTCTCTGCTTCTTCTGTATTTTCTCTCTATTAGTTAAATCATACTCTCTCTGCTTCTTCAGTATTTTCTCTCTATGAGATAAATCATACTCTTTCTGTTTCTTTTTTTTATCTTCTGTATGAACAAAATCATATTTCCTCTGTTTCTTCTGTATTTTCTCTCTATTAGTTAAATTATACTCTCTCTGTTTCTTCTGTATTTTCTCTCTATTAGTTAAATCATACTCTCTCTGCTTCTTCTGTATTTTCTCTCTATTAGTTAAATCATACTCTCTCTGCTTCTTCAGTATTTTCTCTCTATGAGATAAATCATACTCTTTCTGTTTCTTTTTTTTATCTTCTGTATGAACAAAATCATATTTCCTCTGTTTCTTCTGTATTTTCTCTCTATTAGTTAAATTATACTCTCTCTGCTTCTTCAGTATTTTCTCTCTATGAGATAAATCATACTCTTTCTGTTTCTTTTTTTTATCTTCTGTATGAACAAAATCATATTTCCTCTGTTTCTTCTGTATTTTCTCTCTATTAGTTAAATTATACTCTCTCTGTTTCTTCTGTATTTTCTCTCTATTAGTTAAATCATACTCTCTCTGCTTCTTCTGTATTTTCTCTCTATTAGTTAAATCATACTCTCTCTGCTTCTTCTGTATTTTCTCTCTATTAGTTAAATCATACTCTCTCTGCTTCTTCTGTATTTTCTCTCTATTAGTTAAATCATACTCTCTCTGCTTCTTCAGTATTTTCTCTCTATGAGATAAATCATACTCTTTCTGTTTCTTTTTTTTATCTTCTGTATGAACAAAATCATATTTCCTCTGTTTCTTCTGTATTTTCTCTCTATTAGTTAAATTATACTCTCTCTGTTTCTTCTGTATTTTTTCTCTATTAGTTAAATTATACTCTCTCTGCTTCTTCTGTATTTTCTCTCTATTAGTTAAATCATACTCTCTCTGCTTCTTCTGTATTTTCTCTCTATTAGTTAAATTATACTCTCTCTGTTTCTTCTGTATTTTCTCTCTATTAGTTAAATCATACTCTCTCTGCTTCTTCTGTATTTTCTCTCTATTAGTTAAATCATACTCTCTCTGCTTCTTCAGTATTTTCTCTCTATGAGATAAATCATACTCTTTCTGTTTCTTTTTTTTATCTTCTGTATGAACAAAATCATATTTCCTCTGTTTCTTCTGTATTTTCTCTCTATTAGTTAAATTATACTCTCTCTGCTTCTTCAGTATTTTCTCTCTATGAGATAAATCATACTCTTTCTGTTTCTTTTTTTTATCTTCTGTATGAACAAAATCATATTTCCTCTGTTTCTTCTGTATTTTCTCTCTATTAGTTAAATTATACTCTCTCTGTTTCTTCTGTATTTTCTCTCTATTAGTTAAATCATACTCTCTCTGCTTCTTCTGTATTTTCTCTCTATTAGTTAAATCATACTCTCTCTGCTTCTTCTGTATTTTCTCTCTATTAGTTAAATCATACTCTCTCTGCTTCTTCTGTATTTTCTCTCTATTAGTTAAATCATACTCTCTCTGCTTCTTCAGTATTTTCTCTCTATGAGATAAATCATACTCTTTCTGTTTCTTTTTTTTATCTTCTGTATGAACAAAATCATATTTCCTCTGTTTCTTCTGTATTTTCTCTCTATTAGTTAAATTATACTCTCTCTGTTTCTTCTGTATTTTTTCTCTATTAGTTAAATTATACTCTCTCTGCTTCTTCTGTATTTTCTCTCTATTAGTTAAATCATACTCTCTCTGCTTCTTCTGTATTTTCTCTCTATTAGTTAAATCATACTCTCTCTGCTTCTTCAGTATTTTCTCTCTATGAGATAAATCATACTCTTTCTGTTTCTTTTTTTTATCTTCTGTATGAACAAAATCATATTTCCTCTGTTTCTTCTGTATTTTCTCTCTATTAGTTAGATCATACTCTCTCTGTTTCCTTGCTATTGTTTCTTTGTGTTCCAAATTGTACACTTCCTGTTTTTCTTTTATTTCTATTTTTTTTCTTAAGTTATATTGTCGCTGTTTAGTTACTATTCCCTCGCGATTTTTAACGTAGTACCGCTGTTGCTTAGTTGCGGCGGGGGTCACAATAGTGTATAAACTACAGTTTTCGAGCTCAGCAGTGCTGTCAATTGTCTGTCTAATACCCGATACTAATTTTTTAATTGTTTGCTTTTTTTTCCGGTGTTTAGAAGGCATATCTATAATATAATTTAAAATCTTTAGTATTTAGAAATAAATAACTAATACTTAATATAAATACTTAACGTAATGTTTCCTTCGACTCTGGAAAAAAAAAATTTAGGTTCGAAAAATGAAGTAAATTTTGTTTTTTGCAATGAAACATAAAACTTTAAAGAGTAATTTTTTTAAATTGGAAATATTTTAATTTGATGTATTAACAAAAAAGAACTTTTAGAACAATAACTGATTATTGAGCAAGGGCGGAAATTTAGTTTATAGTTATCCAAATTCATTAATGTGCTATGGTATTATAAGATAGATTTGCAATTTACCAAAATAAATAAAAAAAAACTTAGAGGAGAATAAAAATAAAATCAATGAAAAACGAAGAAATTCTTCACTAATGCAGCAGAGTAGAGACTTCCGGTTTAGGGATTGTATTGTCTGTGGGCTTTGTCGAACCTGATTGAAATTAGTATCAGTTTAATCACTGATACGAGTATCAGCTTAATACGATTTTCGTTTTGAGATATTTTGACAACACATACAATGCTACATATACAGTATGTGCGCATATATACATTTCCGGTGGAAAGATGAAACGGAAAATTTTTACAAGGGCGCAATACTTGTCTAAGAGGAAGTGAAAAAGTAAAAAAATGTTTTATTTATTTTTTAAACAGGCACTTCCGGTTAAACAATTCTCTTCAAACTAAGAATTTAAGCGGAATATTGAATTCATTTGTTAGGACTTAAGTGGTACCTCCGATCACTAGAATGAAATGATTGTACTTTAGCCTGCCTACCTTCCTTCCTCCACCAGAATCGTTTGAAATTGAATTTTATCGGAAAAATGTTTCAAATAAAAGTAATAGACGTAAATATATGCAAACTATGTGCCGAGAAAATTACAGTAGAAAATTGTTTAGAGAAAATCTTGAAGAAGTGAAAACTGTTCATTAACATGATAATTTGGGTTACAAGTTTATTATCAGACAAAAGTAATGAAGCAAGTTGGTCTTAAAAGCGGGGAGATACGTTCAAAAAATGGATAAAAAAATAAAAATAAATTAGAGTATCTACATCACAACAAGAAGGTTTAAACTTTTAAATTTTTAAACTTTATTTTTCCGATCGAGCAACGAAAGTACTCTAAGCAATATTATTAACTTTTTGATAAAGGAAGTGAATTTTAACAATCAGTCAGAACTAGGATCACTTTTCATCTAGACAGACATCAGCAGTTAAGTACAATTAATCGGACTAAAATCAACCGCCAAATAAGAGTAATTTCTGAATTAAAATGTATTTAACTAAATTATTACAAAAAATGTACTTACCAAATTGAGAAGGATGTATGAAGTCTTCAATAAATAGTTTAATAGCTAATAAAATAGAAAAAATAACAAGCACTTCTTCTACGGATGTCAAAAGACGTTTGAATTAGATTAAATAATTATTTCCACTTTATAGTGCATTCAAAAGATAAAGGAGGGGGAAATCACGCCACTAAGTTAAGTTTAAATAAGTTTAAAGTTTATTAAATTAAAACCATATCATGTTTATTGTTTACTATTCAGGTGGAAAGAGTAAAGTCTAATGGCATTTATATTATCAAGTTAGGGATTAGTCATAGATATTATTTCTGAATGTTTTTATGTAGACATTATTCATAGTTTATTAAATTATAGAAAACATTATTATTATTGACTCTTTCTCATCGCAACAAATACAAATTAATATTACAAACAGTTTTAACTGATGAAGTTCTCTTATCGCAACTTTTGGAACAAGATTTTCTCAGAAATTATAATTTCTATGAACAAAATCTGGTAACAACACTCTCACGACTTCCTCTTAATATTATTCTTTAAATTATACTTACAAATATTCTACAAACTTGGGACGTTTGTTATATTTAATTCTAATAAGTTTAGAAATTTAGGATTAATCGGATTTCCTGTATAAGTTTCCCAAAAATTCCTGACAAACTGAAAAATCTCGTCATTAAAGTGATACTTCCGGTATACCGATTTTGACTAAAACTTTATCTCATCTAAGCTAAGACATTTAACGTTCTGCGATTTCTGGTATTTGATAATCACACACACTGAAACAGAGAGAGATAGAGGGAGAATTTTTTCAGGCCGCTCGTTACACTTTCATTATCTAAGCGAGGCTTAATCTACCGTGCAATAAAATGTCCATGTTTGAAGAAAGTAACACGCGGAAGTCTTTTCTGAGAAAATGTGCTCCCTTCATACACCCACAGCCAGACCATTTGATAATTTGAAACGATTGCAATACTTCCCCTTAATAGGTGTAAGAGCACACCTTCGCTTTACTGTTAAGCGGGGAGCCCTAACCCCTTCATCCTCCCAAATTTTATCAATATCGGGCTGATTTACAGAGTTATCAGTAACAATAATATTGGAAGGGGCCTTACATACATTGGACGAACTCCCGTCCCAAATATGCGCAGCGTCAAGGCCTCTAAAATGCAAATCTACATAAAATTTTGAATAATATGACACTTCATTCACGAAAATCGGTTATTGCGAAGATGATTTGAAAAGATTGCAAAACTTCCCCTTATTAGGTGTAAGAACAGAACGTCGCTTTAATTTTAGATAGAGGAGCCCTATCCCTTTCACCCTACCAAATTTTATCAAAAACGTGCCAATATTTACAGAGTTATTAGTAAAACTAGTTATAGAGGGGGCCTTACATACATGGGGCTAACTCCTCTCCCATTTGAGGTACAGCATCGAGACCCCCAAAAGGCACATCTACATAAAATTCCGAATCGAATGACACCTCATTCATGAAAATCGGTTTGCGCGTTTAGGCGCTACGTTGTTTACAAAAAAGGTAACAACAACAAGAAGAAGAAGAAGAACAACAAGAACAAGAACAACAACAATTTTTGAAAAAGCCGTTTTTGCTCATTTTCAGCAACTTTTTTCTCAAAACCTATTAGATCTGGGTTGTTGCAAAAAATTACAGTCATAAAGGAGGATTTGCCCTTTATTTTAAAGAAAATTTGGGAATTTTATCTTTTATAGAAAAAGAGAAAAAAATTGTCAAAGTTGGGTGTTTTTCAACGTTACGCTTTTTCGTGCAGTTTTTGACCATCAACCCTTATACAACTGTCCTACCGGACAGTTTTAATAACTCTTGTCATACGCTAAACTAGTTTGTACGAAAATTATGCAGAGATTTTGATCTAAAAATATAAGCTTGTGTACATTTGATAGACATCTCTATTGATTAGGTCAGAGAAGCTGGTAGGGGAAAGATTATCAACTTTATTGCCAACACTTCTCATTCTGTGAAACGGATCAAACTACTAAATAATCGCACCAAGTGTGATATTCTGAAAATTACTGTTACGTTTAGTATTTCTAAAATTTAGAGATAGCTTACTTACTTCAGATAGATAACTTAGTTTTACAATAGTTACCTTAAACGAACTATAAATGCTGAAATGTGTACATTATATCTCAGGTTAATTAATAGTGTTGATGATGTTGAGAATCGTGATGGAAAGTTGAGTTAAAGTTTCCAAAGTGCGCTTTCATTACCATCTGCTAGCTGCCAGCGGTATATACTCGAGTACTCCACCAACAGACTGTGGCGGCTTCAGAGAAAGGCACAAGAAGAACAAAGCCTAACAATTTCACTTACTTGGTAATTATTCTAATTGTAAAACTTCTCTGAGGTGAAGAAGAAACGAAATATAGTCAAGCTTTAAAGCCCATTTAAGTAATTAACAATTTATATTGCAGTTCATGGAATCCTCTGCTCTCCTGTATTTTTAATCGAACTTTTAAAACATTTTTTCTTTCAAATTAAATTGAAACAATGATAGGTTTACTTTTTACCTTTTAAATTTTATTGCATTTTAAAAGCAAACATAGTGAGGAATTAATTACTTCTTTGTAGCAATAGTTAAAGCTTTAATAATAAAATGTATGCTGAGGAACTGCATTTTAAGTTAATCTTTAAAATAAAAAAAATTACTTCCAATAAGTATATGTATTTAAAAACAATCAAATCTAAACTGTACTAGAAAAGTCAGAGCTATTTCCTGCAGTCACTAAAATAACTGCTTCAAAACTTTGTTCCAGCTGTAGGGCTTCTTACCAACCACCATCTCTTAAGAACGGTCGGTGGTAACCCTCGGCAAGTTCTGTTGGTATAATAAACAAGTAATAAATAGGTTTGTATTTATTTCTTTATTACTATTTATTTATTGACACAATTTAAAACATGACACAAAATAAAAATGCATAAATAAAAATGTTGATACTGTAGCCACGAAAAATGCCACTAAAATGGCCAGTCTATTCTTCAAGTGGACTTAAAGGCAATTTGACTTCAATAATGGGTTTTAACAAAGCATTTATTGTTGCCAGCAAGAATGACGAAGGGAGTTAACGGAAATAGCCTGTTAGGATGTAAAAAAATTAATAAATTTAAAGAAGTTGCGAACATCCATGTTACTTCTAAGACCAATTTTTTACTTGCTCCAATCACTGGAATGGAAATATTTGAATGGAAGTGTATTTAAGTGTAGTAAGTATTTAAGGTGTAAGTTAAAGACAAATTATCGGCACCAAACTGATAAATCAACTTCTGATGTTGAATGAAAATCCAAAACCGGATTAAGAAATAATAATGGTGATAAAAAGCGTACTTCGAAGGATAAAATTAACGATTTTAATTTAAATTTGTTTGTACTTTACCATTTTATTTCTATATTTGGAAGACTATACCAGAAACCTCATTTCTCATAAAAGGTCATGGTGAATCAAATTTGTTGGTGAAATTTCAGAATTCCTAGCTCAGGCTAGGAGAATATTGGACGGAATTGTGAGTATACAGAAACTTATTCGAGTATTCTAAAATTCTGTGAGCAGCCGCCTTAAGGTTTCATTTGGACTTGGACATAACGTTCGTCAGGAAAAAACTTTGATCTGAAACTTATTCTTAGGGAATATTGATTGATGTTGGTGGGTTTCTTGCGGAAGCTGTTTTCTTTTTCTTCTAATTAAATCTTTTGTTGCAATTTCTACGTTTATTAATAAAGAATTTAACTTTAATTTTATATCTAATTACAGTTTCAAGAAAATTAATAATTAGTTAATGCCGGAGAAAGAGTGTGATTTTCACGAGTGATTTTTTATTTGGTGACGCTAATTTTATGAAAAGTCCATTTTTAGTAGTTTAAAAAGTATAAATCAGGTGGAAAAATGATTGAATAAATTTAAACGTCCGTCCGGATTTTGATTCAGAAAGTGACAGTAAAATTATAGTTTAGAATGAATAAACATTTCGTGTGTGTACTGCTTTTTAATTATTAGGTTATGTATGTTGAAGTGGACTGAAATGGTGTGCATTAATGTGAAAGGATGAAGTCCTGGCTGAGAGGAGCCAGCGATCTTGCTGCAGTGAGAAGGACCGGCGCAAACATACTGCAGAGAGTCCATTTTACCCTCAACTAGATGATTATTTATTCAACACCTACTCATTTACACCTTCTTTGGTAGTCAAACGCCCGGTGCAGAGCCACAACTCTGAACGAAAGGTGACAATTTGCTTAAAGTAGGACATTTGTAGAAAATATCTTTTCCAGCTATTTCATAATGAACATACACAATCGAATTTAAAATTTAGTTCGGTTATTTATTTTATTTTATTTTTTGGGGGCAGGGGATTTAAGGAGCGTCAACGGAGGTTATTGGAGCCCAAAGCTTTTTTCAGGCACTGTCGGCCTCCGGACAGTGTTCTCTCGTTGCAGACAACACTGTCCATCACCGGACAGTGAGCTGTAAGAAGCTCCTAGAAAGACAAAATCCAAGGGTCAGCAGTTGGATTCGAAAACCCGGTATCTTCGCGAGGGAATCCAATACGCTAGTTCATAGCTGATTCCTTCCCTTAGTTTGGTAACGACAATGAGATACTAAAGATTTAAAAATAGAATTTGAAAATATCTCTCTCTCCCTGGTCAGGTAATTCATCGAAGAAAGTGTAAATTGTATTTTGACTAGGTGCCACTAGGGCATGTGTAATAAGATCTAGAATGAAATCGGTCAACCGCTGAAGTCTCACTATAATATGTATGCCTTTCATTTGAATCATTTCACTAGGATTACGCTTTTTAAGTAAGTGGTGGGGTTGAGGGTCAGATCACATTTCCCTTTATCCCAACAGTACTTTATACTGCATGGGGTGGTCATAATCCTATTCGTCAGTAGTACTAGTGAAAGTGTGAACTACAGTTCGTCCTTGCTGGCCAAGGTGCTGTGGCAGATGCTGAACAGGCAAATCAAAAGAACAGCTCCAACCTAACTTTGTACGGCCTAAATCGAGGTTGGTCAAGATTGTGGGTCGCTGATGACCATAGTTCTCAATGTATATAAAAAAAAAATATACATTTACAGTAGCTGAATGGAGACTGGGTCCAGTGAAGTTTCTATTATGATCTAGCAATCCTAAGAAATACAAAGATGATTTCTATTAAAATCACCAGGGGATTGGAAGGAGTTTATCTCTGAATACTTCAGAATGGCGAAAATGTACTGACTGTGAAGGCTTTTAATTAGGATTGTGGATTATCGGCTGCATCACAATATTATGAAAAAAGGTGGAGTTATTTTATTGTTCGGTCCCTGCCCGAATAGGTTGCTCTAATGTTCTAGGAGACTCTGTAAGTTTCTCCTATCAAGAACGTTTTTCTGGTCTTAATGAGTAATCAAATGAGTTTTTAGAAAAATGAGATGTACAGGTGCTTCAAATCAGACGCTTCTCTATCCTTAATTCGTCTCGAATTTGGTGTTAACGAGACTTTTGAAAATTGTCTTTTAGCTTCCAGGAATGGACTGTTTCACTGTATAAATCTTTAAGCCTTGAACTCGATAGGTTTCGAAAAATTAAAATGTTGTTTGGGGGGGCCTAGCAAGTTTGATAGATGACTTTGTGTCAGTCACGTTCATCTCACAGACTACTGGTTGGTTCCTCTAACAGACACCTCTGTATAATGGAGCTCATACCAGATCGCTTATGTCCTGTTGGAGTGGTAGAGCAAGAAACATCCATTCATTTCAGAACGGGTGGTTTGGATTGTTAGGAGATCAGGTTCAGGAACAGGTTAACTATGAAGCTTAGGTTGTTTTCCCTTAAGGTTATTGTTCGATTAGTTGGGCCAGCTGTGAATCTTAACTTGAGTCTAGGGCTGGGATTTTTGTCCAACCGTCGGCTTATGTTGTTATTGTTTTTCTTTGAAGGTAGCTTAAGGGCCAGAGGCTTGGACATCGTAGGGCTTAGTCCTCCCCTCTATAACCAAAATAATAACAACAATATTCATTGCCCACGTGAAGATCCCAACTATTATTTACAACATATTCTCTGCAAAATCCTTTTTGAGCTACTGGGAGAGAGGTTGGGCCAAGCTTCTCTCTTAAGTGCCATTTCAGGATATTTTACGTCCTCATTTCCTGTAAGATACTAATAGTAATTAAGCATGTTAGTCAAATTTCAAACTTGTAAAACAGCAATCAGAAAATCTCTTTTATGGTTTCTTGTTTAGTTATTGAATTTTTTTTTTTTTTTTTTTTGAACGAATACCAAATTTTCAGGGAATTTCAGTCTAAATGCGTAAGAGAAATTCTGAGTTTACTCATGGAGAGAAAGAAAAAGCAAAATTTTGGTACGTTCATTGTTTCCCACAATATTAATGACATTCCTCAAGGTACTAAATACAATATTTTATTTTTCAAGTTGCAAATGTTTCTTTTGAAACTTCTGCTGGCGTATTTGTTAACGTTTGTATCTTCAATCTGATAGATACATTATATTATGCGGATCCATTGTAAGTACCTCTGTGGTTCTGGGCTTAGAATAGGTCCACAGTATTTACCGCTTATCGTAAGAGGCGACTAAAGGGACAGCTGACCGCTGACCTTTCACCCTATCCTTCCTTATGTCCATTTCCCTATTTCTCCTTAATCCTTTTTGCACTGTATCCCCCAATGCCTTGTGGGCTAGTTCATTGCTCAAAGGTGAAGGAAGTTAATCCATAAAAAAAAAATCCGGGTCTTCCTGGTTGGGGGGTTTTGCGAGGGGCTTACGAACCCTCTATTGTGACTACTGTGTCCTGAATAACCAAATTTAAAAGAAATTTGGGACACCGAATGGAGGGAATAAGGAATCCAAACAATGCATTATGTGGGCATCATGTGTGAGAAGGCGCCGACCAAGGCTGAGGTGGCTGAGGTACATGGAGGCTGTCGGCCTGCGTGGTTGGCTGCGAAGGTTGGTAAACTGCAGTGACTGAGACTCAGGCCCTTCATGTGCTGAGATAATCAGAGATTAATTAAGATACAAGCATTTCATTAATAAAGAATGTTCGCCATATTTTTTTTTTTTATTTGATCTGGGTCAATGTAGAAATTGCAATTTCCGGTCATGTGCGTTCTAAAGTGACAAAGTGACAAAGCTGGAAAAATGGTTTATGCTGAGGTGTCACAAAGTTGCCCTATCTAGTTTGTGAAATTCTGTCAGTCGCACTGCCATTTGGTAATTTCATAAAAAAAAGATTTTTTTTTAAAGAGCTCAATAAAGCCAGAATAAAATAATTTAAAATATTAAACTTAAAATAAAATAAAAATTTGATAAATCGATTGAGTAAAGTAGCAAAATTAGTTGAGCGACATCGATCACCAATGACAAATCGTTGTGATTGGATACCTAGTGGAATCGATTTGTAGTATTGAATAGGGACTTCTGCGATTTTTGGTTTTTGAGGTATGCTGAACACACACACTGACCAGTTTGTTAAAAACACTTTTTCTGACTGAGGCAACCACAATACGCGCATTCCCTGTGAAAAATAAAATTATAAAAACTCCAATGACGTAAAACCTTCTGTTACTAGTTATTCAAAGGAAAGTGAAAATAAATATTTGTTCCAGCCTACGAACAAGTATTTATTTGTAAGAAAAGATTACACATAACATAAGTACACACTTCATTCACCATCCATAATGGATTCCTTTACATGCGAACATACGGCACTACATTATATTCTAACCCTTTAAAATTTCCTTTTCAAATATTTCTATGGCCACCATTGACGTGTACACAGCTGTCATCACAGGTGTTTAACAAGCCATAACTAACTGTACGCCTTTATTCACAATATAAAAATTAGTTTCTTTCCAGCGAAGTGTTCTCAATCGTTTTTTAATAAATTTACTCGTTTTGTGAAGAGCGCAACTCAATCACCATTGATGTTTGCTGACAGAAAATGCTAATTATCAAGGAAAATTGCTGAATTTTCTGTTGATTTGTAACTATTGCTCCTCCGACAGATAGCTGTCGCTCCTCAATCTTCACAACGACCTCAACATTCCATTCGTACACCAACTGCAAGACGAAATATCAAAAGTTCCATACTGCTCTCTCGACTAGCTCTAATTCTCTCGTACTGACTCTCACCTCCTCTGACATTCCTAACAATCCTACTCGTCGACTGAACCGTCAATGGCCCCGCGACTTCCTTGCAAACTGAAGACGTAAAAGTCATTATTCTCCTACCTCTCCTCTCTCTTCCTCATATCCTCTTCCTCATATTCTCCTCTCTCCTATAGAGAGTGCTATCGCTTGGTAGTTTCTCTCCTCCTGCTCTCCTCCCGCACCAGTTCATCACTCACTCCATATTTACTGATTGTATACATATATACAGATCGTAAATTACAAAATAAATAAAAAAGGTAACTATTAGCAAAATATTTAATTCCAAAATAGTACTTCCCGCTCCTTAATGTGTGGAAAAAGCTACAGAATCCTGATGAATATTCAAGGATGAAAATGTTTTTAAGTCTCCTCAAACAATTTTGAGATTGGTCAAATGATCAATGTAGAACCTAAGGAACAAACAATTATCAGAAGTGAAATATTCACTACAGAGACGTACCATTCATGTCGGTTCTAGCTGACGGATTGGCATTAATCGCCTAGATGAAACATTTACTGTAGGGCCGTATCATTCTAATGGAATCCAGCTGACGCCTACAAAATCAAGTTGGGAAGAGCAATATTTCAGGAGTTTGTGGAGTGGTCACCAAGAGATCATTCATCAATAAAAGTAAATTAAAGTACAGTGATGCCTATTTTTTCAGATGGGATTTTACATCCAATTACAAAATTAGGTGGATAGAGACGACTAGTAACGTACTCTACTTTGAATAAAATTCAAGGTCTACACCGGGACTCTAATCCAGTAACGTAATACACCTCAGCTCTGCGGGCATCACCTTTAACTAACCGGCTATCGTGGCGCCTTATTCATCATTATATTGAACAATATAAAAAAGTAAGATAGGAACTGCCCCTTGGGACAAGCCTTGCTTCTGTAGCATGAAGACTGACCCAGCATCCTCTCACACTAGCCTTTGAGCCTAGAAGCAAACATTTCGCTTGATTTAGCAAACCTAAGCTACTTATATGTCCACCATTATGACAGAGTTTATCATATATTGGAAATCTTCTTCACCACTTGGCCCAGCTACAAAGTCCCCTAAAATGAGACTGGCCACAAGTCTAGACTTTCTCCATTAGTCTGGACCACCCTTTGATGTTGGTTTAAAAGTCTCTGTGTGTCTCCGTTTTTAAGTAAAAGTGAATATTCCATCTAGAACACCGGATTTGGATGGTTCAAATATGTCAAGAACTATGTAGGTCTATACATCAGCTTCAGAAAATCGGCATTCATCAAGTCACAATTTCTTTTAAGTTTAAGTTGCTGAGGAGGAGAAAATTTGTAAGTTATTCAGCCTCACTTGAAGGGATGCTCAGGTTCATCAGCGAAAAGCTCGAGTAATGATAAAATAAAATGTTTAAGTAGAGCCAAGCAAGTTGCCTGTAGAGAGAGAGATGTTAAATAAAAGTCACTGGTCAGCATTAAAACTCTTCTACAACTCTTCTGAAGGTGGTTCAGAATTTGTGTAGGCCACTGTGTTGGCTACAGTCACTGGACATTGTCCAAGGGTTACTACGATTGATCGTCCTCGGCGATATAACCCTGTTATTCTCCCTACAAACTCCTCTCATTCCTTCCAAAAAAACGTTCTTACCTCTCTTTTTTCATTTACATAAACAACACCGAATAATACTTGTAGATCTGATTTATTACAGTTTTATTAAATTTATAAAGTAATTTTGCTATATCTTCTACTACTTATATAAATATTTTATATTTAGTTAATAATGTTTTACACTTAAATTCGTTCTATTGAAACGTGTGTAATTATTTTTGTATCAAAATTTGATAAATATTATTTCTAAATTATCGCAATCGTGTTCATTCAAGCGATATTCCCTAATTGAATATCTTTACGGTAAGATTGTTGCTTCTGCTTTTGTTTACCTTAACATTATCTCTGCTTTATATAGCTCAGTGGTTCATGAAAATCTGAGCGCCTTAAAGAGGATGAATATTAAACTTATTAAAACAATCGTGATATTTTTTTTTTTTTTTTAAGAGTATTTTCCTGTACGTTATGAGGCTTGTTTTATTTTAGAACAGTAATTTTATTTGGCTCGAAAGGATAGTTTATTTAAATTACTAAAAACTTGAGAATCTCGAACATTTGGAAATAATTAAAATAAATAATAATAATTCGAGCAACTTAATAATATAAAATACAGAACTAGGCAGACAATAATAACTGCTAGATAAACTGGCTGCTATGATTAACGATTGAATTTAGGCTTTTATTATTATTATTATTATTATTTAATGATTTAAGGCGCGTCAACATCTTAGGTTATTGGCGCCCGGAGCTTTTTTCAGTGCACTACCGGCCTCCGGACAGTGTTCTCTCGTTGCAGACAACACTGCCCATCACCGGACAGTGAGCTGTAATAAGCTCCTAGGGAGAGAAAATCTAAGGGTCAGCTGCTGGATTCGAACCCGGGACCTCCGCGTGGGAGTCCAGTACGCTAACCTCATAGCTAATCCCTTCCCTTCCTTTCCCTTATTATTATAATTATTTTTTTTTTCTGCTTACTTTTAAGGTATACCACTTTGGAAAAAAAATATAAGATTATTTTCTTTTGTCTTTAACACGGCCAATCGCAGCAAAACTTCGCTGATATGAGTTTTATCGTTTTTAAATCATCATTATTATCTGTATTCTTATTTCGAATTCTGAGTTCTTCGTCCGATTCTGGTGTTATATCAGTTCAGATAATAAGCTTTTGGATGAACTGTCCCAACCGAAACTCCCACTTTACTACATATAGTTCAATGGCTGAGCCCCAAAGTTCAATTCCATATGTCCAGGCAGGTTACATTATCTCTGTGTGGATTAGTCGTTTGTTATTTAATGAAAGTTTAGATTGTTTGTCAAGAAGTCTAGAAGGAAATTTCAATCGTCTGTTTAGTTCTTACCGTTTAAGTCCAGCTTGTAAATTCTAGGTAAGGCGTTTGTCCATGAAGAGTCCTAGATACTTACCACAATCTGTTGTAGGAAGAGAAATGAGGTTTAGGTAAACGGGTGGAAGAAATGTTCGTCTTAGGGAGAATTTAATGTAATTACATTTGTTTTCATTTATATTAATTCTCCATTTCTTTAGCCAAGACTAAAGAGATTCTATATGGGATTGAAGGAAACGATAGGCAAGGACCGGGCCTTTATGAGGAGAGGATTGCCGTATCATCGGCATAAGTAAAAAGGAAGGTATGAGGATTGGTAGGAACATCAGCGGCGGTGTAGATTACAGGCCCAAGGACACTTCCCTGCGGAACCATGTCAGAAATATCTAACCACAATGGAATAAAGGCTGTAAGTCTATCGAAACTGCGACTGTACATAACGGCTTTACAAGTTTTCTGTGATTTTCTAGACAGTCAGTCAATGATTAGAACTTGGAACATAAAGCTAAGTTAGAGCAATCAGTTTGGTTGAAACTTTTTTAGGGCGTATTGATTTCAGTGAAGTTCTCGGGGAATTAAGATGTGGCAGCATTCTCGATAGAATCATTTTATGTTTCGATCTTAGTTTTTATTTCATTTTTTTCACTAAAAATTATTAAATCAAATTCATAACAAATATTAATAGTCATTCCGTTCATTAATTTTTACAAACGTCTAGAGAGAATGCCTTTACAGTCATCTTCAGCTTCCCTTTTTTAACATTTTATTCTTATTTAATGCCATTAACATTAACATTTTATTTCACTTTCTTGGCATAACTTTTAAATACACTTTTTTTTTTGCATTTTTGTCTAAAATATATGCATATATTATCCTTATTTAAGTACTCCATCTTTTTCAGCACAAATATATTCTATTGTATGTACTTTTTACTTTGTCCTTGGGTTGTACGCGTACAAGTCTTATTCCTGTATTAGTTCTTTGGCAGTTTGGAAGCTAGGCGGCGGGCGACATTACTCGATAGGAATTCAGTTTTCAATAAGTATAATGGAGTGACGTGTTGAGAGTGAAATTGATGGATTGTGGTTTAGTTTTATTGAGCTGGGGGTTTCCCATTTTTTAAACCATTTTTCTGATGATGTGAAATGGGGTTGGAGGATTCGGTTTGTAACTGCTTGATGAAGCTGAGGAAAAAGGATTGCAGAGTAATCGGCATTGGTAATAAGGATAGTTTCTGGAAGAAGAGATTTCCGGTGTGTATTGATTAGATATTGCCATGATATGGCCCGCATCAAATTCATGATAACGTGCACTGCATTTCCCAAACTACAAATGAAAGTCATCTGATATCTTAGTAAGTGCCTTATAGTTATTTTTTCAAGAAAACATAATGAAGAGAGTAGTTGCATCTTAAATGTGACATTCGACGCAATTTAGTACAGTTTCAAAACCATAAACTTTGCGTTCTTGCTGGGCAGTCGAGTCATTGAGATTCAATTGATCGCAACATACTGCGATTGAATGCTAGACATTAATCCTTATTATAGATCCCAAAGCTTTGAAAGAGATCCCATATAAAATTAGCGTTGCATTTCTAGTAATTTGTCTTAGTAGTTTATGAAGCATAAAACTTTACGCCCTAGATAAAATATCACAACAGCTTACTCAAGTTCGTTAACCAAAAAATATCTAATACTTGTAATTTTAAGCAATTTTTGAGACATCAACTATTTGCTATTTCTTCCATATCTTATTTTCACTGCAATCACCGGAGAATAATTTTACCGAACTAGCCTGTTTATCTTAGGATGAGAAGTCTAGTTGGAAGGAGAGAGCGATGTTATACCAGCAGCCCCTTCATGGCAGCCAGCTGTATAAATAAAAGATTTTTTAATCAGCTGAGTGAGGTACGAGTGCTGAAACTTGGAAAGCCTCAACACTTAATAACACTGCGGAAGGCCTCAACTTACTACAATTAACTTGCCTAGAAAAGCCAAATCGGTCTCAAAAATGACAAATTACTTACCCTGACTTCAAGTATAAGCCGTATAAATTTAAAAACAAAACGAAAAACTCCAAAACTTAGACGCGAGAGATCTTCACCACAAATTTGGTTATAAGTTGTCAAAATTTAAAAATCGTTTGTGAGCTTGTACTTTTCTAGGATTTCCACTCTCTTTTTCATTTCAACGTCTGGACATTTTGGACGGGCACTTTTCTAGTCCCATCCTACGAGGGTATTTTTTCGAAGCGCTATAACTTTAGAGTGAACTTTAAAATTTTATTTTTCGTCCAGGCAACCAAGTGCAAATCTTTCTCGAGCTTCTTACGAAAATCTTGAAGTAATACATCTGCAAGTAACACATCCTGAAGTAGCACATTTTGTAGCTATACATCTGCAAGTAACATATCTTGATGTAACACTTCTTGAAGATGATTCTTTAGTCAAGAATATCTTTCCATTTAAGAAATTTTTTAATAGTACTTCACGCGAATTTGTGCAAAATATTGCAGAAAGGTTCACGAAGGTCCTCTCCGTAGCCAACCTGATGACCTCTTGTATTCTTATATGCCTCGCTGTCTAAACAACGGTCTATTTTGGTACACCACTTCCTTTCGGTAAACTTCAAACAAGGTAAGCGAAGTTTATTTTTTATATTTGTTTATTTTTATTAAGCATTATCTGTGTAAAAAGTACAATAATTGCCATTGAATACTGAGTGCGTTGACTTGATCGGCGGGAATGGTGAAGCCATCTAGCGATGACTCTCCTGGTATGGTCTGGCATAATTGACTCTCCCACGTTATTCTTGGGCCACTTATTTTCCAGCTTCTTCACGGTGCAGAGAGGCAGTAAAGTTGTGTTTAAGTTTTAGACGGGGAGATTGTAGTTTGCTACTGTTTTTCTTATTTTGGTTTTTATTATTTCGGTCACGTATGCTAAGGTCACTGGGTAAAGTGAGCTTTGAGATTTTAAGGCTTGTGCGACAGTTATTTCTGGTAGTAGTAAAAACAATTTAGAACAAAGATATTTTTAAGAAAGCACCCAAGTGAAATATGTAAAAACAAAACAAAAAATCAAAGTACGTCTACCCTAGTAGGATAGTAACAGTATTAATGTGTGGATTTAAATGTTGGTGCACTTTGGGGACATGTCCAATAGCGCTGATCACAAGTCAATAAGCTATTTAACCTCTAAATTGATCCCCATTACCAAAATGCCTTCCACTGCCATATTCTCGGTTAAAATTGTTAATGAATTCTTGATTAGTACTGTCTAGTGTTGCTGGCTTGCACACTTTCACACCGTCAGTCTGTTTTCAAATACTTTTCCACATCCCCTAGATCTACATTCTAATCATACCAACATAGATCTAAACAGAAATATATGTTAAAAAAGAGAAAAATGGCACTTTTAAAAATCTGTACAATTTTTTGTTTATAAATTTAACTTTTGGATAAGACTCAACAAGCTTGTTGTAAAGTTTATAATAGATAGAGCATAGATTTGGATATGATTGAGGAAAGGCTATGAACCGATAGTTAGAAAACTAAGCTACAGAAGGTTAAATAAGGAAAAACTAGAAATTATTTGCAAAATAACTGTGGCTAAAGAATGGTAACGAAGAAAGATAGTTAAACAAAGTAAAAGTTTCAAAGAGGGTTGTATCTTCTAGCGCCAGATTTTTGGTACTCTACAAGATGATGAAATTGATGAATAGAAAAAAACGAGGCTGCAAAATCCATACTGGAGATGAGGTAAGGTGTTTTAGATTGCCTTGAAAAGAACAGAAGCGTTTAAGGAGAGGTTTTGTAATATTTTTTTTTCCATTAATAGTAGAAGATTTTTAGAACGTTAAGAAATTTGAAGCCCATAGAAAGGTTGAGCTATAGAATCGATCCTTGATTAGGGCGAATTTCGCAAGTTGGATGGAAAATGTGTTGTACGGAGTTTAGAGTTGTATGGGGAAGTCAGCTCTCTTGAGGGAGATGTGGCAGAATTTTTAAGGTAATTAGATCGAACTTAGGAGATTTTCCAGAACGTGGGATGGATTAAATGATCTAAAAAGAATTAGAGATATGAATAGGAATGGTCAGGTTTATTTAATAATTTCTTCTGTCAAGTCAGAAACGTCAGGATGAATTTCAAAAACTGTCGTCAAATACTCAGCAAACAAATCTATCTTTCTGGTTTCAATTCTCCTCCATGCCATGCTTTGTAAACGTATTTATAAAGATGGACTTTTAAGCATAATCGAGCTATGTACATTAAATTAAAGTGGAAGAAAATCATTAAGTTTAAAAATACGAAGTGAAAGTAGACTTATGCGACTTACCTTCTGAAACAAAAGAAATTCTGTTTCCTCAGCTTTAAATCGTAATTTTATGGATAAATTCCAGTTATTTCTTCCAATTTTCAAAGCAGGTGGTAACTAGGAAATTACATTTACCTAATTATACAAAGAAACACTTGGTAGTGAAATTAAGATAACAAATTGAAAATTAAAAGCAGAAAGCCTTGAAGAGGATCTCTAGAAAGAATGGATTTAAGGGAGATAAAAATACGAGTATAACAGTTGAAGTACCTTCCCAAGAGGTGAGCAGAATATGACAAGACGGCGGATTTTTTTCTGCATTTAATGATAATGAGAATGTATAAATGATACTAGTTAAGATTACGAGATAATGTAGCGTTGCAAACAGTTAATTGGAAGCATGAATAATTTATGATAAAATTTATTGATGTTTTTAGATAAGATAATCAAGATAGAGTACAAATACAATTTTAATAACTGAACTGTACACTTGTCAATTTGCATATTTTTGCATTACAGAGCTGTACATTACATTTTATCGGTGTAAAACTTTAATTTAAATTAGAACAAGTTTGTTTAAATTGTATCACATGTTGTTAGTTAATGATGTAATTTATCCAACAGCATTTACCATGTCGAGAGGATTTCTTTTTAACATTCAACAGACGTGAATTATATTCTTGTGAATAACACACATGTATGCACGTGCGATCCATGCCACATTGTAGTTATAGTTACCATCGAGATGGTAATTTTCAAACTAGTATTCTACTACAATGGTTCAAGCTAAAACTTTAGGCTTCTGGTACTCAGAACACCACTTGCTAAGTTTTCGAATCGCTGGTAGCGTACTCGCAAAAACAACATTTTATGAGCTTTATTATTAAATTACATTAATTACTTAGGTGCGCGTACTTTTGGTTTAAAAGTAGGTTTTTATTTCTATTTAACCCTCCATCGGGCGCAATATGTTCATAACACCATAGGGCGCAACTAATCTGTGAGATTAATGACCCAATAGCTGTTAATTTCATCAAAAATGTTTTGGAAACGTATGGAAAATTTCAGTTTAAGTTTTTCTTTTAAAAAAAAACTCGTAAAGTAGAACAGAACATTAATGTGAATACAGAAATCAGTCATCCCTAATTTTGAGGTGCACATTTATGAATGAATGTGTGAGATGGTTTATTAGCATCCAAGAAATTTTGTACGCATTGATGCCCGCTATGTTCAGAAGAGCGAAAGAATGACCATGAACCATCTCCGAACGTTTCTGTAGACGTTGTCACCAACTATACCCGGCAAACGCCATAAAATATTATGGCTCCCTCGTCTAACACTAGAAGTAGGTCTTTTTATCCGACAATTTGGTTACTTTATCGGCACATACGCACTCAAATTCATCCGCATCTTGATCTTCTAGAAATTAAAAAAAAAGCTTGTTTAGTGTCCGAATCCCCTTCTCTTTCCTCTATTCAATATTATTCAACAAAAGACACTCGTTGCAAAAAAAGTCAATAAGTAGAAAACTGTCTTTTAAATTATAGGATGGATGTACTTTGTAACAGTTTTTGATAAGAAAACTTGAAAAAATTTCAATACCTAAGAATAAGACCACCGGGCGCAACTGATCTGACAGATTACGCGGACGCTAAGTAACACTACATAACTCAGAGTAAAACACCGACAGGCCGTTCGGTTAGAAGAAGGTAAAAGAGGAAGCTACTGAGGGCCATGGCTCATTCAAAGAAATACCTGAGTTGCTTTCAACAAGAAAATGCCCTCTTCATCTCACAGATTAAATGCGCCCGATGGAGGGTTAAACCGCTGAGTGAACAAAAACGTTTCGCTGGCAGGGTCTGCTCTAAATTAAGGGTCGAACTTGAAAGTCACAGTGACTCATAAACAAAAATCTTTATTAAAAAAAACCTGCTAGTCAGCTACTTTACTTTAGTTATACTGGCATGCTCCAATAATTCCGAGTTACCTTTAAAATATGTTTACGAAAAGAACATCATAGTTCTGGTCAGTTTCTAGAACAACAGTTTCTATAACAGGTATATTTTCCAGGACGCACAAAAGGCCAAATTGTTCACTCCTAACCTTGTAATGAAGAGATCACAAGGACAGTTCAGCGTATTTTCAGTCAATGTCGTTGATGTTTTTAATAAAAAGAAATTGTAAAAATACCACTGTTGTACAGGTGAATTAGACTTGCAAACCATAACGTAATCCGTTTTAATGTCCTTAAGATAGCTCTATTAATTTAGATATGGTGCAAAATCTAAGAAATTAAGATTTGATTACGAAATAATCAAGCAGGTAATTAGATGTTAGCACCAAGCTGGTAGAAAGTACTCTAGAATAATGGTATCATTTTCCAGTTGATTAGCTCAATTTGTTCTTGCAAGAAGTTTCTTCATTAGATCAGCTGAGTTTGTAGGCAATTGTGCCGTATTTAATAAATTCATTCAATCATAAAATTGTTCGGAATCCACAGCACTTTTATTGCATTGTGTTTTTAACAAGATCAGCTACTTTTTCAAGATAGCAGCATTCTGCAGTGCTAATCGGAGTGGACTATTCATTTCAATGACTGTTTTCTTTTATTGATTTCCCTCTAAAACTGAAAATATTTGCTAGAAGTATCCCAACAGAAAGCAAACTTGAAGACGATGAGGAGAGCAGTGCATGATTCACTTCAGAATCTCTTTTGTTCGTCATTAATAAATATTTCAAATAAAAGAACTGCGAGATGAATGGAAAACAATAGCTGCTGATAGGTAGCAGATTAGGTTAGTGGTTAGCGCATTGGTTTCCCACGCAGAGATACCAGAATCGAATTCAGCTTCCGCTTTCTCTTCTTTTTTTCCTTCAAATCTTTACAGCTTCAAGTTTGGTAATGAAAGGTTGTCTGTAAAGAGCCAAAAATGTCCAGAGGCCGGTAGCGCATTGAAAAAAAGCATCGGACTTTTAAGTCAGATATAGACGCGCGTTTAATTAAAAAATTAATAGTAATAAATACTACTTTTGATGAGTTCTGCAAAATCATTGGTTTGCTTCACTATCACTAAAAATATTCAAGTGACAAAATTTATTCTGTCATAAAGGGTTTATCAAAGAATATAAAATAAAAAAATAAATTAATAGTAATAAACTTAATAGAAGACGTTCGTTTAATATAAAATACATTTATATAATAAATTTATTACAAAATAAAGTAGATAATTAAGTTGAAGAAGAGTTTTTTAAACAAAGCTATATTTTATTAATATTAAAATTGAAGTGAACAAGTTATTGAGGTAAACAAACTAATTACCTTAAACATAATGGGAAAAGTTTTCTTTAAAACACAATAGACAATTTTAGAACATTTCCAGTAGAATAACAATTTCAGCCGGCTCCCCGACGTTGTTCACAATATTCTCTAAAATTAATGGAGTTGGAGACTACCTTTGGAAAAAATGGTCTGAAGTTTTGTGAGGGCTGTTTTACCATCTTCTTTCCAGACACTTCTCCAGGGGTCTGCCTCCTTGTAATTATGCAAACGATTGCACTTGTTCTTCAATTGTGCATCAGGTGGCAGTGTTACTATCGTTAAGATGTAGCCCATCCGCTAAGATGTAAAGGGAAGGACAGTTTTCAAGCAGATAGAAACAACTTTCGCTTTTAATTAATCCTACAGCTCTTGGCGAGTATTCTAAAAGAAGCTGAAGGAACGAAAGAAAGTGAAATAAAAGATAAGAATAATAGTTCCGTGCCAAGGAGTTTAAAAACAATTCCATCTGACTGAGAGATTCATAGTTTTTTAAACCCCTTGTATTTGAACGTATTTAAAACCGCTACAGTTATGGACTTTACAGTTGTTAATTATTATCTAATTTTTTATTGAACACATACATATAATTTAATAAAAAACTTCACCACTAATGAAGTAAAAAATAATATTGTTGGCATTATTAGAGACATAGGTGTTATTGTAATTACAATAGAAATTATATTGTTGGTTTAGATTTTGAATAAGACAGTGAATTTACTCCTAAATTCTTGAATTTTCAAAATTATGAAAAGTTGTGTTAACTACGTTTGATAATAGTCTATTAAAATAATAGCTACTATAAATTGAAATAAAATAGAACTCGTTTCGATTTAACTCAGCTCTGTAAACTGCGTAGATTACTTGAATCAGTTGACTAACCCCATTGCATTTTAAATCAAAGGAAAATTATTTAAACCAATAGTTCTCACTCTCTGGTGAAAAAGCAGCATCAACTTTTGAACTTTCTTAGTTTTTCCTAATATGAAACTAATATAATAACTTTATGTTTTTAAAGCAAGGAAATTATATGCTTCAAACTTCCTTCTTATTAAACTGTCCGGTAAGATGTTGTATGAAGGATTGATCGTCAAAAAACTGCAAAAACTGCACGAAAAAGCTTAAAGTTGAAAAACGTCTAACTTTGACAATTGTTTCCATTTTTTCTATTTAAATATAAAATTCCTAAATTTTCTTTAAAATAAACAATATATAATATTAGTGCAATTTTGTGCAACATCGCATATAAAATTGTTTTAGTAAACCATATTTTATTCTTTTTGTTGTATTTACATAAAAACCAAGTTGTCTCCATGTTTGTGTTCGATTTCCTGTTTCTCTAATGTTTAATAATTATTTGTATTATTTATTTTATATTATGTTTTCACTTTTTTTAAATTATTAACTGAGTCACTTTCCTTCTGTATTTCTTGTGACTTCAACAGATGATAAATAAATAGAACATTAATAACTGGGAGCTTGGCTACACTACTTTCGGTAGGACGTTCTATGGCACTGTGGCTTCCTGATGCTGGAGACATAATCTACCTTGAGTCTGGCTTTAATGTCTTTTTGGGAGTGGAGGGGCAATAATTATTTCTGCCGTTCTCAGCTGACTAAAAGAAAAGCGTCCAAGCGAGTGGCACGTGGAGAGAGGCTGTAGCCACTCTTATTGTAATGTGTTTGGCTAAAGTAGGACTGCCCCTTACCACTAATTGCTATTTTTTTTTTTTAGGCTGGCCTAATTGTATTCAAAAATTGAAGTATAATACATAATTTTCCCTGTTGAAGCGTTAGTATTTTGTTGGGTTTTCTCAAGTTTTGACGAATTATGCTGATCCAATTTTTTTTTTATTGGTTTTTAATTATCTTACGGATATTGTTTGGGTACGTAAGTGGCTTGGTGCAGGAAGTGCCAATGTCAGATTTCGGTAAAAATGAGTAAAAATTCTGTTTTGATATTGAGAGATTTTTGTAAGAAGGGGAGGGGGAATTAGAGAAACAAAAGGACAAATTGGGAGAGCAGATTGGAAAAGGAGAATTATGATAAACTAAGATTAAAGGTTGGGAAGGGTGGGGGACGCCACCAACACTCAGAATACTAACAGAGATTGGTTAGAAAATGATCATATATTTTTAAATAGTTCAGTTTTACAAAAGCACACATAATTTGATTCAGACCACACAAAATATATATTATAAACACTTACAATTTGGTACCTTACGAGACATACAATTACAATTAGCACGTGCTTAGCTTCTTATTACAATTTATGTTCCTTCGCTATTACAACATTAATTCACTTCTTGACCCAATAGTCATAGACTTCGCGACGTTAATGGCCATTAAATATTTATAATAAAGTCTTTAAGGAGACACATGACAGGGGGCCTACACCGGTGTAGCAGGACATCTTGTTCATGGCTGGACTTGGCGGCAAAGTCAACTTCCTTTGAGAAGCCCCAAGGGCGACTGGCTCGAGCTCCCAGGCACACGCTACAGCCCCCTCTCCGTTGTCTTCTCCAGTGCTGCCAATCGGACAATGCTGTGCCGAAAGATAAATTCTAGGCCGGGGGGCCGCACATCCCTTCGAGGATCGAACATCCTCCCCCGCAGTGGACTCGCCAGAGTTCCACTCACTGAGTTGGGGGCAGGAGCAGCTTGCTGACGGATCTGCTGATCACTCTTGACGTGGTTGGCGAGGTATGACTCTTGTACCTGACAGTCCGCAAAGGCACAATCTTGACGTTGTGAGTGTCAGTGTCGTCAAGGCTGACACTGATGAAAAACAATAAAGCGTTGGCTCTTCTGTCCGGAAGTTGGCTCATAAAAGGGTTGCACGGTGCTGACCTTATACTGAAACATTTCAAATTTAGACTGACTGACTAACTTAGGGAATGGGGCTTTGTCATGGGCTGGAAGAAGGAGGTGGAGTATTAGGTTAATAGGAGGCTGGGACTTCAGAAGGAGAAAAGGGACAAGGTACTAAGGTAATGGGAGACTGGGACTTCGGGAGGACACATGGGGCACTAACTGACTGACTGATTAAGGGAATGACCATGGGGAACACCAAACTGACTGACTGACTGACTAAGGGAATGGCCTTGGGGAAACTACTGACTCACTGACTAAGGGAATGGCCTTGGGGAGAAAGGCTGAGCTTTACTGGAGAAAGGGGGCAAAGTACCTGGTTAATAGGAGGCTGGGATTTCAGGAGGAAAAGTGGGACAACCTGGAGAAGGGGGACAGCAGAGGTATGACTTAAAGACTGAAGATCAGTAGTGCGATAAAATTTAAAAAAAAACACAAAAGTAGACAAGGCATATACATGTAACAATGAAGGAAAACTTATAGACTAAAGGAGTAAACATCCTTTAAGGCAAAACTAAAAACAATGACAAAGACAGACATTGCCTAGACTGTCAGACAACATACGTACATAGACTAAGGATAATTAACATATAGTTTAAAAAGTAAACCTATCTATAAAACTAAATCCAAGAGTGGCAAAGCATGTGTGTATAAAGACCAATACAATAAAATATAGTTTAAAATATAAAATCAACTTTACATGAATTATAATTAACAAAAAATAGACAAGACATATAAACAACTTAATGACAGAAATATAATTCAAAGACTAAATTTTATCAGACTAAGACACGATGGCTAAACATAAGGCGAAGTGAAACATGAGATCACCACTTGGCGCTTTTTTTATAAATTTGTCTGATGAATTTATTTAAAGGTATTCTGAGTGTTTTCCCGGGTTTCGGCACCATGAGAGATTTTTGTAAGAAGGGGAGGGGGAATTAGAGAAACAAAAGGACAAATTGGGAGAGCAGATTGGAAAAGGAGAATTATGATAAACTAAGATTAAAGGTTGGGAAGGGTGGGGGACGCCACCAACACTCAGAATACTAACAGAGATTGGTTAGAAAATGATCATATATTTTTAAATAGTTCAGTTTTACAAAAGCACACATAATTTGATTCAGACCACACAAAATATATATTATAAACACTTACAATTTGGTACCTTACGAGACATACAATTACAATTAGCACGTGCTTAGCTTCTTATTACAATTTATGTTCCTTCGCTATTACAACATTAATTCACTTCTTGACCCAATAGTCATAGACTTCGCGACGTTAATGGCCATTAAATATTTATAATAAAGTCTTTAAGGAGACACATGACAGGGGGCCTACACCGGTGTAGCAGGACATCTTGTTCATGGCTGGACTTGGCGGCAAAGTCAACTTCCTTTGAGAAGCCCCAAGGGCGACTGGCTCGAGCTCCCAGGCACACGCTACAGCCCCCTCTCCGTTGTCTTCTCCAGTGCTGCCAATCGGACAATGCTGTGCCGAAAGATAAATTCTAGGCCGGGGGGCCGCACATCCCTTCGAGGATCGAACAGATATATTAACCATCAAAATTTTTCTTGCAAGGAGTGCCGAAGTCAATTTCAAAGTAGTAACTGAGTTACTAAAACTTACTGGTGCCAATGTCAAAATTTAGCAACAATTCCCCCCCCCCCACTCCTGGTAAACCAAAGAGGACGTACACTGGTAATCCTTTTTTTGACATTGGCACTTCTTGCACCAAGCCACAGTATAATTTCAGGGAATCTTTCCCTCCGCTTTTTTTTCCCACGTTTTAAGTCAATAAATTCATCAATAATACGGTGACAGTGCTTTCACTGAGATAAAAGAATTACAAAACGATAATGCATTCTGATTGGCTAAAGTTCAGGTGCCCGAAACTGACTACCAATTAGAATGCGTGAACAACCTGACGTACGTAATATTCTCCATCGTGAACTAAGCGTAAGCAATTCTAGTTGAATCGCTTTTCTCAATTTTGTTTTACTTTTTGATTACAACTTTCTCTTTTTTAAATACAAATTTTACATTGAAATTCTGGAATTTTCTATTGGGTCGTTGATAATCTATGGATAATGATATTATTAGCAAAAAAAAAAAACTAGCACGTGAGATTAATTAATTAATAAATTAATTAATTAATAAATAAATGAATTTTTAATGAAGTTGTTGACAGCTTTTCTTGTGTGACAGATACCTATATTAATCAATTAGCCCAATGGAAGATGTTATATGGGCTAATCTTTGTCAATTCTCTCGCAAAAATTATGACTTTCTCAGTTCCAATTGAGACATTTAGAAATGTGATATATTACCAAAATAATGCAGATTAACATCAGCTTCCAGCATTTATTTAGCAAATCTCAATTCAGCAGACTCTGACACTTGCTACTATCATCACCACTCCTCTGTCTTGCAGCTGACAACCGTTTTGTTCCTCAATATTGCTGCAGTGTTGCCCTCACGCTAACTTGTCCATTGTGGCCACTGTTTCTTCGTTTTTCTAGCTAATGCGCAAACTTTAGTTTTTCTTGATGGGAATTAAAGGAATCTTGAACAATTGTGAAGTTACAAGTTTTTTTAGAGTCCCCATCCTCCAGACGTCCCAAACCGCCTTAGGGTACGTTCACAACGGAACTGTGAGTATTGATGATAGCAGAGATGATAACTGTTAAGAGTAAAATATAATGGCTGATTAGTGTGCACAACGGAACTGTGATACATGCAACATGTCGAGTAGTGAAGAAGCAACAAAATGGTATATTTTAAAGAAAAAAACGCTTTAGAAAATATCATGTACAACCCATAAATAAAAACGAAGTACTTTGGGTGAATTTCACCATTTGTATAAGGAACTTAGACATTATCGGGATCGTTTTTTTGAATATGTGAGGATGGGTCCACCCACATTCGACTATATTTTAGAAAAAATAAGGTCAAAATTAAGAAAAGTTGGAAAAATTGGTTCACATAAAAATAAATGTAAGCACGATTTAAAAAACAAAATATTGTTTAAAAGTAAATAATAAAATAATAACAAAAAATAATGCCGTTTTCACCACATGTCTTGAAAAACAGAGGTATTTTGAACAGCAGTCAAATTTGAAGCTCATTTTGAAGCTCCAATACTGGAGTTCAGCTAGCAAAAAAATGAAATATTTAATTCTATCATCTATGTTCGTTTATACCAGCGCCTATGAGTCACTAGTCGCAGCTTCTTTGTGCATGCTCACATTCGAATGTATTGTGTTTTTCTTTAAGCGCTGATCTCTCCTATCATCTCTGCTATCATCTATGCTCACAGCTCCGTTGTGAACGTACCCTTAGTTAACCACGTAGCCTAAATAAGTAAAAAACTTATTAAACAACTATGTAAATTCATTAAAAAATTATTGTTAGAAGAATGTTTCTGGACAAGGTACATAATAATGGCAGAAAAACAAGTAGTATGGGAGCTTTTATGATAAATTCTTCGAATCCATGTACTCCAAAATGCAAATTGTGAGCTAAGGTTGAAAGGCACAATCATACTGCACAGAAATCGTTGTTCCAGCAAATTAATTCATTAACGTGGAGTAATGTGTATAATGCAACACTGAGCTACGCTATACAGATTTCTGTAACCTTTTGGAGGGTTATCACACAAAAAGCTGGGGGGGGACTTCTCATTTTCAACAGAAGTTAATTAGAATAAGATAATAAGGTATTCTGCTATAGATAGCAATTATTTTTACTGAATAGTTATACATGGATGTATACAGTGTGACCAATCTTGAATCGTGGCATCTTTTCTCTAGTATACATTATATGCGAGCTAGTTATATATTCTATTATTTTATACTTGGTAATATAGACAACACAATCTACTTGCTATAGGAAACCATCTCTGTCTTAAATAGATGTTCATTTTCATCACGTAAACTGCCCTTTAAAATAAATATGGTTAAAGAACTTCTTTTGTTTAGGGACTTCCTTTGGTTCGTTTTACCCCACACAGTCTTTCTTCTCCTTGACACAATAAATATTAATTCAAAGACTAGTACTAGTCAGGCAAGCAATAAAAAGCTATCCCATCTAAATCAATAAGGTCGGAATTTGCGCGTTGAATATTCTTTGGAATTTTTCTTTGAAATTGGTTTCAATTTTTAACAAAACACTTCCCCAGCATTGTAGAGAATTATTCATTTTTTGTTTTGTTTTTTAGTGGCTGATTAGATTCATCGAAGATAAACAAGAGGAATTGTTGCCGATTTTAGACTTATTTTTATATTCATTTAACCTAGGCTTTCGACCTATAACATCGGGCTGTGAAACATATTAGTTAAAATATAGGTAAGTGGGGGGAGGATGCCACACTTAACACTTATTTCCGTTTTGTAGGAAACTGGGTTATCGAAAAACAACACCAAATGTATCAACGTCCAGGTTGTTTTTTATTTTTTAATTACATATATATATTAGTATATTTAATTAAATGCAAAACCATTAAAAATGCATTTGAATGAAATTTGTCAAAACTGGCATCTTCCCCCATCATGTGGGGAAGATGCCAGTTGATGCGGGGGAAGATGCAACAATATCTTAAGATATAAATTGAGAAAGAAAAAACTACAAATTTAATGTTAGGTAAACAGCAAAATATTCTCATTAAACACTGAGGGGAAGGAACACCGAACAAAAGACATTTTTTGTTTAATTTTTAACATTTTTTGCCATGCAAATTGTCTTTGCTGCAAATTTCATGTAGCCATCTCTTGCATGTTATGCATTGAAGCCAATCGCATTTTGCGCCCTTCCTATCATAAAAATATCCTTTACACTCAATACAAAAATCATCGTCCTCCTCTTCAATGTCACTCTCACCACTTATCGGGAGCGGATGATGCTGAAGATGAACTGTCCTTCCTTTTCTCTTTCTGCTGTACTTTTCCCCCTTTTTTTGACGGCAGAGCAGCCTTTCTTCTCAATGCCACCCGTTTCTCCACCATCGTAAGGACTTCAGCAGTTTGTTTCTTTCGTTGAGTTTGCTTGGGTTTCTGAAGTCTGGGGATAGGACTAATTTCTTCAAAAGAAGTGATGGCACCGCTGCCGCTTGTTGAAGCTATTGCCAGAGGTGCGTTAACTTCTTGTGAAGCATTCAAATTTTCTTTCATATTGTCAGAATGGTATAAGCATGTTCTGGAATTTTTATTGTTTTCATATCCTTGGTTCAAGACTTCACACTATAATTGTGTCATACTCGAAAGTGTTGCTTGAAAAGCATACTTTCCTCCACTTGTGCAATAAATAACTTTATCAACATACGTCATAAACTTTTTGCTGGCATCATTGCATCATCACGGCTCAATAATATCTACCAGCCACGAAATAAATCTTTTCTATTTTCCCTAAAGGTTGAGGAGTACCCTGACTGAATTAAATGAATAGAAATTACCTAATTAAATACCGAATGCCCTGTACAACAAGTCACACCAGGGTGGAGAAAATTGATTATTTAATTTATGCTTATTTCACTATCCCCCCTCCATTTAATTTAATTAAGTGGGGAAGAAAGATGGAGAGTGACGGATACAAAGAGATAAAAATACCGATCTTCTTTGCCAATTATTCTCATTTCTTTTTCTATACTCTTTGGTTTCTCTCGGAACTCCTTTCTTCATCTTGTGATCTTGTTATTATAACTTTGTTAAAAAAGTTTTGCCACATCCCTTCTTGATTATATTCAAAACAATAATCATATTATGGACAATGAAGTTTGAAAAGATCGATAAAGATTTTCCAAAAAGTGAAGATTAATAGAAAATTAAAACTAAAAGTAATTTTTTTATATAATTCCTTAGTTTTGGCAGCTAATAAAAATTTTCTTTTACACTGAAACATTTCATCACTCAAGGTGTCACTTGATGTAACCTTACTTCCGGTCTAGCTGAGAGGAGCAAGGCTGCTTGCTGGTTTGTCTTCGTCCAATCATATGCTGCACTTTCTAACAGCCATCCTACTTTTGACGTCCTGCTCATCATCCAGGCCGCTTGCATGTGATCTTCCTGCAAGAGTCGTTTTGACATTGATAGTCTCTTACCTGTCGTCCTAATTGCTCTAATCTCTTTGCCCTACTGGAAGGCACGCAGCTTTTATTAGATTTTTGTTTTAAGTAAAAACGAGCCACAAAATTAAAAATGTTACGTAGACCATTAAATAACGGACCAAGTCCGTTATTTATTTTTTTTTTTTTTATTTTTTTTTTTTATTTTTTTTATTTATTTTTTTTTTTTTTAGTACTATCTCTTGGGTCACTAATGCACATTTGCACAAGAGTTAAGTTTAAAAATTTTAAACTGAATATTTTCAAACTGAACATCTTTAAAATTCAGTTGGTTTAACGGGTAAAACGGGACGAAACAAGTGCTATGGAAGTCTCTTTTTACGAACATAACTGAACAAAACCTTACAAAAGTGTGTTTTATCTGAAGAAAAATCTAAATATGGTTATTTGCTTTGGGTTGTCAATTTTTTTTACATAAACAAAATATGAGTAAAATTATACATTTTATTTGATATTTTGTAAACACTTTTGCTTCATTTCAAATGCTAAAGAAGCATTTGTCGCCATTTGCGTTTTAGAACTGTAATGATCAAACTAAAGGTTATAGATAGCATTTAAATTTGCTTTTGTGTCAATGGGTGATTGAAAAAAAAAATACAGATAGAATATAAATTATCCACACAATTAGAAAATCTAAATCAACCCGCGTAAACAAACAAATGGTTGCCTAGCAATTGTGGGTCAGTGAAAAAGCTTGCGCGGGTCAGTGTCTGATCCGCTGGTCATAGGTTCGCCATCACTGGTCTATGTCATCACAAAGATGTAAAGTCAATTTAGATGTACAGCAAATTCCTTCTCATCAGAATGTGCAAGGCTTTTCATAATTTACTCGCTACAATTCAGATTGCCTACAAATGTTAAATACTATTTTCCCGCACCCTGTGTTTACTAATTGGTAACAGAGCGGAAAATCATACTTTGCTACGGGGAAAACATGCACTTTCTAAAGGCACATGAATATTGTGTTTAGGGGAAATGTTTTCTTCTTTATGCTGTTACAACACACAGCTTCGGCTCGAGTCTCAATGCTCCAAATTCACTGTCGAGAAAAGAATCACTTTTTACTATTTTTATTTAAAGGTAAATGACCGAATTTGTTCAGAAAGCACTTTGCTAAATTGTTTTGTCCAAAATAACCGACAAGATGTATTGCAATTGATGGCAGAAATTTTTGATTTGATTTGATTTTGTTTATTCGACATAAAATTGTCAGCCATCCTATAATAAATTAATAATAAGTTTTACAAATAAATAATTATTAACATTTTTTAGTTAATTAAAGGATAAATTAATTCAACATCTTAGACTTAAGTAGAGACGGAAGAGGTTCATTTAATCATTTGGGATTATCCCTTAACCTTTTATTTTGTTTTTGTTTTCCCAATACTAAAGTTGGTTTGCTTTATTGAGCCCGTGGTAGCCACGTTAATTAATCAACAAAGTTTTTGCCAGCTGCATATTAAACCACATAATTTGCTCATCCAGGCAGAAATAATTACGGATTACAGCCATAAAGAATAAGGATCGAAGTTATTGTGAGATTGTTGTAGCGAGCGGCAGAAAATAAACATACGTAAAAGGAATATGCCCTTCAGGCGAACTGCAACTTCGTTTTATTTCACTCGTTCATAATTCTGTACTTATTTATCCTGGCATTCTATCTAAATTTTTTCATGTTCAAGAATCGAGAATCTTTTTGCTTCCTCATCACCTAGTGTTTCCTTTTATTTCTTCCCTCCATCTCTATTGGCCGTATCTATTTCTTTGTCTGCATTATCTACTTCAACAAACCCATCATTATAGCACTACCACATTGATACACCATTTCAACATATATAATGTATATTCCACTTTTTACAGCTTGTGTAATCTATTAACGACAAAAATTTATTGTTGTAGCTGCTTGTTTAAAATAACAGACATATCCAATAAACTGTTAGTGACTTCAAATGGCCATTATATCCGGGGCTCCGAACTAATGGTTTTTATTTCTTCGTAACTACGTGCCAATAATAAATAAATGTATCCAAGTTGTAAATAATCACAATAACTTTCTGCTTCTTCTATAGTTTTTACCATCTTAGTTCCTGGGAATTAATGTATTATATGGTTGCGATAGAAAAATAAAATGTTAATGTTTTTTGAATAAAAGATGATAATTTCTCTGTACTTGTAAAGATGGCTCACAGGAAAGTAAAATTGTTGGGTTTTTAACGAGTGGGGATTAACTACAAATTGGTTTATCTTTAACTTTCTACTTTTTTGACTTTTAAAGTGTCTCTACATCACAACAACAACGATTCTGTCAGAGCGTACATTACTGGAAGATGTAGGAAGGCAGAGTGCAGTCAGATGTGTGTCAGATGCAGTCACAAACAAAGAAAACAAGTTTTTCTCGGATGAAAGCTGTACTTCAGGAAATTCACTCTTAAATATATAGCACTTGGCTGGCTAATGATCATATCAATTCTAAAGGAACTCCCATATGAAAATAATATTTACTTAGAAGAACCGGTGTGCTGATGTTATGGTAATCTATCTTGAAGCTTGAGGAAATCACAACCTCTACAGTCTTGCACACTACGAGAAGAGATTGTAACGAAGCCAAAGTATATCCTAGGAATCAAATAATTAATGTTACTCAACAAACAGATCTGCAAAGTTTCCTGCCGAGCTAGCTCGTACTTAGAAAGTGAATTAAGGCATCGTAAGCAGGAAGTATGTAATGTACATTATTAAATAAACTTCAGTATGCCCACATTTACGCACATATTTAACATAACAATTATTCTACGTCAAAAGTATGGTGACGTTTGCGTGCACTTTAATAAAGTGAATTAAATACCCAGGCTAAGGGCGCTATCTTAGTTAGCACGCTCAGGGCGCCCTTATTTTTCTTCGTACATATTTATTTATATAAGTATGCTTGTGGAAAGACTATAATTGAAAAAGGTTAGCTACTAAGAAAACAAATTGAGAATTTCTTTAATATTTTCTTTTGTTCTGAGTCTTAATCAGGTGAGTCTTAAAGCATTTTAGCAAAAATCTGTGAACCGAAAGCACCACTTTAGAGAATCATATTTCAGTTTTTAAAGATTTTCTGGAAAACGACTCCTATGACTTCCTTGAAATTTTAGTTTTTTTTTTTTTAAGCGGGGCTTAAATCCAAATACCAATTAGGTGTTGTGGACGGAGGCGGAAGCACATACTACGCTATTTACATTATTTCTAACAAATAAAAAGAAGATATCTACTGGATTCGAACTCACGATCTCCCTCTTACAAATCCACACTCTTCACTAAATACTTAACCAACATTCCCTCCTTGCTGGTTTCATTTATGTTGATTTATTGCATTTGTTTGTAACATTTTTTTCTGTAAATTTGATTAGGATGGTTCTAGCAGTTAGATGCCCTCCAAAATCCCATTTTCCTGTAAGGTATGGTCCTATCTTTTGTATATTGTCAGGGTGAAGCGTTAAATGTGTGCTAACGTCGAGTTTGAACAGTAGTCCTCAACCTAAAGTATCTCTACACTCAATGATTGTTCAATTTCTCGGAAATGGCAAACAGGCTTTCTTTCTGCCTTTTTATGTATATACATTAGCTGAGCATGAAATTTTAACTTTTACTTTTATCGTTTTTCTAGTAAAATTCGTTTTAGAGTAGTTTTCATGGTAACGTTATACTTCAGTATGACAGTGTACGGTTAAAACTCTAAAATCTAAGTATGAAATAACTATGACTCAAATTTAGGAGTTAAAATAAAAATATGCGAGTTACAACCTTGAAAATAAGAGGATGTCGTGTGAGTTGCAACCTCGAAAATAAGAGGATGTCGTGTGAGTTTTCACATCAGATTTTTTTAATTTTATTGTTCTTATGAAATTATCTGCAAACTAACTGATGTTCTTTCTAAATCAACTAGTTCAAGTAGAAGTGAAGCTGGCCATTTAACTAGTAATTAATCATACGCCAGCCAACAGCCAAAGAACATGGACCGTCCATTGCAGGGTTCCTATAAGAAATAAGCGACAGCTCGGAGTATTGAAAGTTTTGTAATATCCCGAACATCCCAGTTTGGAGATTAGTTTTCCCCACTAAGGAAAAGTGGGAGGTTGTTTTAGAACTTCTTTTTTCTTGAATTACAGATGGAAGTGACTGCTGAGGGTTAATTTAAAAAAAGTTTGTCTTCTTCTAACACTGTAACAATTAACTTTCATATGTATGCAATATGTTTTCAAAATAATCTGTCCTTAGAGAATTATCCACTTATAATGTTTATATTGTACATTACGATATACTCTCTGATTTAGAGGATAGATAGACCGATAATCTTTATTATTCGATAATTGCAATTAATTACAGTGAAGAAGTACCAATGTAAATTTACATTTTAACCTTCATAACAATTAAGGGGACACTTAGGATGGGGCTAGGATAAAATATGCAAGGAAAAAGGATAGAAACACCTGTAGGAGGAGGGCAAAGTTAAAGAAGGACATGTTTAAATCTTTTGTGTCTGTAGGGAAGAGAATGATCTTAGGTGGCTATTTCCTGGCAAAGTGGGTTAGGGTAACATTCTGATTTAGAGTTTACATTGTATAGTATGTTCGTAAAAAATCGAGAAAATATTTAAAATGTAAAATGTGGAGAAAGAATTGGAACAAGGTGTTAATGATATGACTAAGTTAATATTGGTGACTTCGTTGTGTTATTCTTGAGTTCTTGGTGCTTTGATAGTAGCCTTGGTGACTTCATTGTGATATTCTTGAGTTCTTGGGGCTTTGATAGTAGTATTGGTGACTTCGTTGTGATATTCTTGAGTGCTTAGAGTGATGGAATAGGGGAATACATTTCATTTTGTATCGTATTTTTTCTCAAATTCGGAACTTTTCATACACATTATTTAATTTCTATTATTACACAGGCGTTTAGGTCACTCATCGTAACTTAAATGATGCTTTCGAAGGAAGCGTAGTCCACTTCTCAGGATGTGCCTGGCATTTCACTAGGAATATCCTTCAAAGAAAAGTTATTAACCATTAATAAACAAAATCTTTCCATCTATTTAAGGAAAAGAAAACCTGAAAAACCGATTATGCATTTAATGTTGATTGATTTGGTAAAACTGCTTATCATTGAGTTCTTAAAGTAACATCTATTTCTAGTATAATCTCAAAACTGAAACTCCACTGCAATTTTGACAATAATTACTGTTAGTCTCCTAACGATAGATAAAGTAATAATTATTTAAAATAATAATAAAAAATATCGTGGGAATAAGAAACTGTTATGATAAAATAATTAGTAATCGATTTGTCCGTTTGTCTGCGATGTATTGGAGTGATAATAATTTGATTCGCCATTCAAAGAGAATTAGGTTCGTGTTAACATTAAAAACAAGAATTTTATAGACAAATCTGCGTAAAATATTTTCCCATTAAACAGGTTTTATAAAAAATCTCAGATAGTTTGAACATAGTAAAAAGAGCGAACAAATTGATATCGATAGAACATCATCTTTTAATTGGTGGACATGGTTTAGTTATTAACATAAAAACAATTTAATCTATGAAGCAAATTTAAGTAGTATTTTTTGGCCACATAACCACATTCAAGGTTATGTTACCAATTTAATTAAATTTATGTAACAGAATTTTGATATATTGTCGAAAAGGGATATGTTTCACTGAACTCCAAATTTAATCAATCACAATACTCAAAGAGGAGAAAAATTTAAAAGTTTTTAGTCCAGAGAATTATGATACAATTTTTTTCCTCCATCAGACACAATCTATATGTTACACATAGTAGTGATAGATATTAGTAACTTGACCAGACTTACGTAATAGTCAGCTGATATGGTTCTCGAGGGCATTCGATATAACAGCAATGTATGTGGGCGTACCAATTGCCCAATTATAGTCATGAGGGCAAGGAAGCAGAGAGGTTATTCTATACATTGGTTCAAATGTAACTAAAAATAAATATTTGTAACTAGTAAGCTCAATCAAATGCTAAAACTAAATTTTATTCCATTATATAAATCGATAGCGTTTTTCTACTCCAATACCAGCATTTGCATCCTTTAAACCAAACGGTATCACTTAAATCGATGTTTTCCAAAAGTTTTAACAAATCTACCCAAATATTGGATCGATTGTGGCCAACTATGTGGTATTGGTAATAGATTGAGAATCTCTTCGATCCCAGATATTGGGAAGTAACCATCATCTTATTTTACTTAGTGTACACTCGGCACTTCACTACTTTACAACATCGTTACTGCTTCCGCCAAAGCTGATTTACCTTCTTCAATGACGTTTTCTTCTAACATCTTTTGAAGTTCGCATCTGTTTTGTGTCTCAATGCTACCTTGGGGCCTGGGTTACTCTTGGTACGAAATAGAGGCTGTGTAAGAAAAGTTTGGTGTTAAGCCTCTGGAAGACCTTGTGAATCCACAACAGCGTGAAGGTTAATGGTGGCTTCGTGGAAACAGACCTTGCATGAGAGAGAGCACTTATTGGTATTCTGAATCCCTATGAGATATTGTTAAAGGTTCATCTCAATCTTCTACCGTATTAGGGTATGTCCATATATGTGACATCAAGAATGCTACAGGAGCAAACTACCGTCCGCTCTAGACCCTGCGGCTTACTCGTATGTCAAAAAGGAAGAAGCTGGAGGCTGATCCTATTATGGGTCATCTCACTGATAGGGCAGCTCCTGTGTACAGATATTGCAAACCTTTTTTGTTCTGGACAGAGAATGTTAGAAGCGCCTTCCAAGCCAGAGTACGGATTTGGAGTTCGGGGCTGTCTGTTCATTAAGCCTAGGTAGGCTGGCTACAGTCTTTCAAGGGCATCTAGTTGCATTATACCTATTGTGCTGCAGAGTTCATAATAATAATAATAATTCTAGGGTTGTCGTGTCCTCGGATAGCCAGGCAGATTTACAGGTAATCACGTTCTACTAAGTGTTCTTAAGTTTGGTTGAGAGTGTTTAGATATCAAAGCTAGAATAATTGCTAGCTAGAATAAGGTTTTTCTCACCTGTGTGCCCGTCATTCAGGTTTCAGGTCCAATGAGGCGGTAAACAGCTTGAACCAGAAACGGTCCTGCGCAGTTCACGTAGGACCTTAACCATTTTAATCCATTGAAAAATATCTTGATATTGAAAAATCAAAGAGTAGTTGCATAATTAGATAGAAGTGGAGGGCGAAATTCCAGGCCAGTGATAGGCGAAAAAGTTAATCAGCATTTACTTGTGCATCATTGTTGCACTTTTTGGCCAAAACTCGTGCGATCTAATCATCTAAAGTTTTTAAGTTTGCGTGGGCAGCAGCGTACTTGCTTCCTTTCTAGGATAATACTATGTTTTGTAAAGATCCTGCTCTAATACAATGTGGGCGCTGTCCTTTGCACTGGATGTCGCTATTATTTGAAAATTTAATTTTTTTTCCTCAAAAAAAAAAAAAAAAAGATTTGGTTGTCATTGAAAGTTATTTATCTCGCCGCCTCCTTGCGTAGAATTTTCTACAGTTTTAAAAGTTGGTAGCTTATTGGGTCATTTCCGAGACACCAATTTTTTTTACTGACATCAATTAATTAGTTCAGACTTCATAGGTGTGCACTTCCTAATTCCCAATCTTATTGCAAACCTCAATAGGTAATTCACTTTCAACAAGCTTCGAAGCTCCAGTAAGGCAAAGGGTACAGTATACAGAGTCCATACGCTAACGAGTGGGTGAGTAATTAATCCTAAGAGATTAATCTTGGTACCCCTTAAAGTGGTCTGTTGAGGATTTCTTTTCCAGCAATTTATGCACTTGTTCAGATCTGCCTTTAAGTAATAGCATTTTAATTATCTCTTATTCTTAGATGATGTAGATACCATTTACTGCAATAAATAGTGATTTTTTAAAAAAAAGTAGGAACGAAATCATTAAGTAACTATTGCTTCAAAGTGCTGGTAGCTGTCCGTCTCCAGTTTTGGAGAAGAAATCATTGGTTGTTTATAAAAGAAAAAGTAGCTGTTACCTGCATACTCTAGACTGAAGTTGAGAGAAATAAAGAGGAACAGAAATTATATATATATAGCGGACTGATCATTAGCAGGCCCCATAGTTGGAAGATGAAGAGAGGATGTCTCGGGCTAGTCGTGCCGCATGTGGGTGGTATCCCCCTCTCCCTTCTCTTCTCGTTCATCCAACCCAGCCAACTAGGCACTGACAATCTGTAATTTTACAAAGAGCTCATGTCATCGCCGATATACAACATTCCACTAACGCTTAATGTATCATTACCTCAGTCCCAATAACTGGACGGAATACCATTCCATCTGCAGGTTCGCCTTGTTTGTTTTTACCGTGGCTCTCTCCCCCATCCGTCACTCCTACTTCACATCAACTCCTTAAAATGAGAATAAAGAAAGAGAAAATTACATAATGACTTGTAAATTACTTCAACATTTATCTATCAAATCAATTTAACTATTTCTTTTAGGAAAACATATTACTAAAATTTAATATTATGTAATTAGTGAAATATATATCGCATATCTCCTTAACAAAAACTTACAGTTTAAAATGTTAAGTATAAGGGTTGATTAAACGCCAAAAGGTACACAAATCAGCAAGTACCCAACATTTCATTCAAGCTTAGTTGATATAATTTAAGTAATTTTGCTGCATTAACTTTTCCTTCACATTTTTTAGAATTTATTAGATGTCACAGACCCTTATGCTGGCCAGTTCGTTCATAATATTATTTGGTTATAATTATGATAAAATGTATATTATATCTTCGTTTTTAAATAGGTACTTTATTTTAACTCTATTCCAAATTATTCTTCGGATTTATCTTTAATATGCCCTTTATTCTGAAGTTGTCACATCTTATACATGCATGTTAAAGTAGAAAAAGACAAAGTTAGAGTCGGCTACTGTTTAAATTTGAATCACGGAGGATTTAAAACAATATTTCAGACTTGAATTCGTCTTACCGAAATATTCGTGAGCACAAATAACACACAGTTAATAACAAGTAGATTATTCAACAACAATTATTCATTTCTCAATTGTAATTTAATTTTACTTACAGTAAAATACTGGAATAATTAGCTGTCCTAAAAGTATGCAATACTTATTTATTTTATTATTACATAACATATATATAACATTGTGAGAAGAACAGCTACATTGAGAGTGTGATTGAAGAAAACTATATTATTTTCTATAATGCCAGATAATTATTACCTATTATTATAAACGTTTGACTACTACATAAAATAACAATTACTTTAATCGAAGAATGAACTTAAACCGACGATTTTATTAAAAATAAAATAATCGAAATCATTGATGTATGTTGGTGTAAGCATTTTTTTAAAAAAGTTTTTAAATTTTGTAGCCTCGTAATTTTTTTTATTTTTTATAACGTTTTCTTTTTAACCTGTAATTAATAGTTTGATTATTATAGATTAATAGATATTACAGTCAATCTACAGTGCTACTTGAACAAATTTTTTGTAGATGAAAATGGCCAGCATAAGGGTCTGTGACATCTAATAAATTCTAAAAAATGTGAAGGAAAAGTTAATGCAGCAAAATTACTTAAATTATATCAACTAAGCTTGAATGAAATGTTGGGTACTTGCTGATTTGTGTACCTTTTGGCGTTTAATCAACCCTTATACTTAACATTTTAAACTGTAAGTTTTTGTTAAGGAGATTTTTGTACCTTTTGGATAGATTTTCCTTTTTGTCTATTTTGCAAAGTTACATATCTGCTTTACAGATTTTTTTAAAATTTGGAATAAGCAATTCTATTATTATAACCTGATAAGGTGTTAAGTTGGAACCATAACTACCATTGGAGAGATCTTTTTAAAGAATGATTATAGTTGCCATCCTCAATAACAATTTTTTTGAGAAAACGTTTTGAATAAAATAGGAAGGTATTTGTACGTAAAAAGCAAATTTAAACTGCGATTTCAGACCTTCCTTTTAAGAGGAGTAAGAAAAATAAACGGGCGATTACAGTACTTCTCCCTAAAAGGCAAAGAGGCAAAGATTTTGAATCGAACGACAATTCATTAATGTAAATAGGTTCACCCATTGATAATTTTAACGATTTCAGTACTTCCTCTTAGTAGGTGTAAGAGCATGATGGCACTTCACAGCCATGTAGAGGAGCTTTAATCACTTCGTGCTAAATTTTATCAAAATCGGACAAAGCGTTATAGAAATATTGGTAATAATAGTTTTAGAAACGGCCTTACTTGGGTGGGGCAAACTCCCCTCCATATGAGGCATAGCGACGAGACTTTTAAAGTGCAAATCTGTACAAAATTTTGATTCGAATGACACTTCATTCATGAAAATCTGTTCACTTGTCGATAATTTGAAACGATTGCTATACTTCCCCTTAACTAGCGTAAGAGCAGATCGCCGCTTTAATGTTACGTAGGGGAGCCCTAACTCTATCATCCTACCAAATTTTATCAAAATCGGGCTAAGATTTACAGAGTAATTAGTAATAATAATTTTGAAGGGGGCCTTACATAAAGGGGGCTAACTCCTCTCTAATTCGGTGTACAGCGTCGAGACCCCCAAAAGGCACATCTACATAAAATTCCGAATCGAATGTCACCTCATTCATGAAAATCGGTTCTCGCGTTTAGGCGCTACGTAGTTTACAAAAAAGGTAACAACAACAACAACAACAACAACAACAACAACAACAACAACAAGAAGAAGAACAACAACAACAATTTGTGAAAATGCCGTTTTTGCTCATTTTCGGCAACTTTTTTCTCGAAATCTATTAGGTCTGGGGGGTTGCAAAAAAATTACAGTTATAAAGGAGGGTTTGCCCTATATTTTAAAGAAAATTTGGGAATTTTATCTTTTATAGAAAAAGAGAAAAAAATTGTCAAAGTTGGGTGTTTTTTAACGTTACGCTTTTTCGTGCACTTTTTGACGATCAATCCTTATACAACTGTCCTACCGGACAGTTTTAATAACATGATATAACTATCTCAGAATTTCATATAGATAAATCATTTTTATATTTTTTTATATTTTATTTTGATCATTAACTATTTCACGCATATTTTAATAATTAATTACATACTTATGTATATACTTGTCTTTTCACTGACAAGGCATTCTGCAATGCCCTGCAAAAATTCAGGTACCGTGAAAACTGCACAAACCCGTTCTTGAATCAACCGACTCTCAGCCTCTGAATTCCTAGGTATCTCGACGTTAAACAAACACCTTGTTTCGGCTACCTCTTCTTGTCAGGATTTTTAAGCTGTTTCTCACCATAGACTTCATTGAACCTGGTGGCCTTTAAGACTGTCCGAGAAAAAGACAATCTTAGAAATATTAATTTCAGTTGTTACAATCTCGGCAGCACTACTCTACCGAAAAAATATTGGAGAGGTCCCCGAATCAAATTCTATGTAGAGATCTTTCCCGTCTAACACCTGGTACTGGCTCTCAGGAAAGTATAGGAACTTTCCTGGCCACTCCACACTCCTCATGTTATCCTGATCTTCTGAAAATAGCCCTTCCCTTGATCGGAATGAGAATCAAGCTCTCCAAGAATGTTTTAGAAAGAGAGAGTAGCCGCTAGTGATGTATAATCTATCTAGTGTCGCATCACTCTTACCTGTTATATCAAATAAACCCAAATTAGGTTAGGCGTGTTCCAAGGAGAGAAACCTTCACTGGTAACCGCCGAGGTTCTTTACGGAAATCTTAGGGAAAGGGGTGATTCGTATAAACCACTGCCAGACGCCAGACTATTCCCTTATACCATTAGGGAGGACATATTGCGACCTAACAACTGAAAACTACCCATCTTTTTCTTTGGATAATCACATTTATACACAAGCTATAACCTTTTCCAATAGTATGGCAGCCATCGTGGCAGAACCTTTAAAAGTGGAAGTTAAAATGCTCCCCTTTGAACTTGGATGACAATTCGAAATGGTCAGAATGACCGAACTGACATAATCACTAATGAGTGCGTGCTATGCGAAGATGAAGCTGCTCCACCCACCCCTTCAATATGTTGGTTACTTTGAAGAGAAAAACTGCATTCTTAGAGTGTGCGTTAGAAATTAAAATGTATTTATTGGAATATTGATCACTAGTACTAAATTGGAACATTTATTTTTTTAGATGGCAACATGGCGAACTGTTTGTGTACTTCAGTCAACAAAAAAAGGAAAGTTCAGAACTTTGAAATTATATAAAAATATTAAGGAAAAAGTTTTGAAATGGATTTTAATATTTAATTTACGAAAATAGGAAGAGAATAAAATATTCATACCTAAGGTGGGTATTAGGAAATTTTATTTAACTTTCTATTTATGACGTTGGAAATATACGAACTTGAAAATCTTGAACAGTTTTCTTTCCTTTCGCTCAACAAATTTGATTACATTTTTCTCCCAGGATTTAGGTATTTTTTAAATCAAACTTTTAACCTCTCTCCTTAGAAAGGCTACCCCTTATCCTGTTTCTAACAAATAATGTATTTTATGTTTCAGCTAATCCGGAACTCAGAGAATACTGGACCATCATTTGACAGCTCCAATATTAGAATCTAGCCTTCATACTTCGCTCGGGCATTAATTTAAAGTATTTTCTTATTAAATCTCTAAAATTTATTAAATAATTTGTTTGTTTAAATACATTGATGATTTTGGGGGGAATATTGATGTGCGGTCAGTAAATTCACAAACGAATTTTGTTTCTTCATACCAACGTTTCGGTAAATATATTTATTTACCTTCATCAGGGTATTGTAAAATTTGTGGAGTTTAATGTTGAGCTAGAACATCATAACTGTTATTTAAATACATTATTAAGTCTAAAGGGCTATTCGCAATACTGTTTACCTAAATTCGTTAAATTTATATTGCTTCTTTGTTCATTTAATTATTGTCCGATCTCCTGCAGTGCTGCATTGGGTATCAAATACTAAGATTAGCTGGCAATGTGAAATGTATTTAATGGAGTTTAGTTAGCATAAATATTGTTTGAGTTCTATTGATAATTAAGATAGTGGTATATGAGAGTGATTTGTGATTGATGGACGAACATAAAGCTACATAATTATAGAATCATTAGTTGAAATGACGTTAAAGATACAATTTGAGATAAAGAATAATCGGGGATATGGAATATTCGTGCGTCATCTTCCCAGCCCTTGGGATTCCCAAAAAGTGAAAGAGAAAAAAATTCTATGGGAGTTAAAAAAGAATATTTAAAGAGTCAAAACATCTTGATGAAATGTATTTAAATAAAAAAAAAGTAAATAAAAAAATGCTTAGTTATTCAAAAGGGTTGTGTTTTCTAAGAAGAAGGTTATATTTGCCAGTTTTATAAAATACAAAATTCTCTTAACATGGAATATTTCCATTAAACACACTCACACACTCGTATTAATGAGCACACACCATTTAAATCTAAATTCACAGATTTTCCAGCATCTTAAAATAGAAAAAATTGGATGTAACAAAAAAGTTGTTAAATTAATAAATAAAACAATATGCGAATAAGAAAAAATGAATTAATAAATTTAACGGAACAATATTTAGGTTATTCCCTAAGCAGAAAATTTGCAAATAATTATTAATAAAATAAATTATAAATAAAAATAAAACAAGACCGGAAACAAAACTAAAACTTTACAAAACTATGGCAGTGTTTCTGCTCACTTACGGAAGCAAATCTTAGGTTACCAGTGCTGGAGATAAAAATAATCTACAAAGTGCAGAGATGCGATTCCTCAGAAGAGTTAAGGGTTGCACAAAAAGAGAGAGGATACGGAATGTTGACATACGGGAGGAATTGGATATATACAATATCAACGAATTTATAGAGGAAATTAGAGATAGATGGAGGGAGCCGGATTTCAACTACAATAGTACCTGTAATTGTCAATAAATACAGCCCGGAAGGAGAACGTAGTATAGGAAGACCATTGAAAAGATTGAGAAGAACAAAAACAAAAAGAAATAGTGAGGTCGGAGCAGGCATGTTGCCTAATCCCTGAAGTGTGGAAGAAGAAATTATCAATAAATGTACCTATACATCGCTAATAAAATAGGTTTCCAAAGTTTATGGATATCGACATTGCGAAGGAGATTAAGATAGCTAGGAATGGATAAAGTAGTATCTTAACGTTTATCAAATCCAAATTCATTTTTAACGAATAGTTGTAGTTTTCTCAAGCGAAATAGGTTCAGAAATTTTTAAGGTAATTATTATATTTTTTGTTTTTAACACTTCCTCAATACCAAGGTTTCCTCAATACCAAGGTTTCCTCAATACCAAGGTTTCCTCAATACCAAGGTTTCCACAACCAAATATTTCTTTTAATTTCAGCTGCCAACTGGATATCCATTTCTTTCAGTCTGTAGCAGTGGAGGCTTTCTTGCAAGCCATCTACCCATTTTTCCTTGGCTCAGCCCTTCTTCTTCTTCTTCTTCCTTCGGCTTCCCAATCTAGGATATTCTTAGCAATTCTTCCATCTTCCATTCATTTTATATGGCCATAATTATTACTTTTAGTAATCTGGATAGTTTAGGTTTCAAGAAATTTCCACTTTATCCATACATAGTATCAGATTAGTGTTGAAGATTTCCAAATTTACTGTCTGGAGAATCTTGAAGACTTGAAGGATAACGCACAAAGTGCATGCGTTTCAATTTATTGTAATGGTAGTGTATTTGTCAGAACATCCAGACTTAAAAATAAATAAAGCATCTATTTCTGCTATACATGCTATTTCCAAAATTTGGAAAAACCATTTGGAATTTACACTCTGCAGTCAGTAATAATGAAATATTGTTTATATATATATTATTTTAAAGAGAACTCTGGTTAAAAATCTATCTACCAACGATATTTAAAAAGTAGTTGGCATTAAGTTCGACCAAATTAGGTGAAAATGTAGTTTTAATGTCTTCCTTTCGGTTATTTAGCGAGGCCGGTTATTTAGCGAGCAAGGGTTATTTAGAACGATCTTCTTTTAGCGAGTTTTTTATTATTATGATCAGAGGCTCGATTATAACGGCAAAATATAATTTTAAATTATAGTATAATAAGCGGGTAGCTGCATTGACATCTAGTTTAAAGCGGAAACTAGGTTATTCCCACTGAATTTTATTACTCATAATAGCCATCTTAACGCCATTTGGTTGCCCCAGTATAAAAATCAATCCGAAAAACCTAATTAATATTACCATTGTTCACTGTATTAAGTCATGAATGTTGGTCTGATAAAAAACAATTACGATGGTAAAAGTTATTTTACGACATTTTTCTGGCGCCTAAATAGGACCGCAACTAATCAAATTTAATAATTAGAATAATTCTAGAACACCACTGGCGGGAGTTGGTTTTTAATGGAAAACAACTTTTCAAATTATCAGTTTGTTGTCGGTGAATGAGTTTAGTTACTGGGCTGGAAATGGTGTTTTCTTTCCCGCATTGGATATCATAGTTCGCAAGTAACTCAATGAAATGAATAAATTCATATACTTTCGCGGTATTTATTTACAATACGGGCAATTATCCGGTTGCAATGAAATATAATTAATAAAATATATAGTAATAATTATAGAATGAATGAGTATATGCCGTTAAAGAAGTAAAATATATTAATAATAGCAACAATAGTAAACAATTAATAACAATAATTTTTAGTTTTTAATGAACGTAAGAAATTGAATGATACGGTTTAAAACTAAAATATTTTAGTTTTAGTGAATTACCAAATATTAATTATTGAAAAAAAAAAAAATTGTCTAGTGACTAGTAATTGAAAAATTAGTCAAAAATCAGTTATTTCTTTTAAAAAAAGTTTCCTTCGACCATGTTAGTATTAAATAATCAAAATGAGAAATAGTTGATTAGGTTGTTCCATAATTCTGGGTAAAGAACTGAATTTACGGTAATTTGTACTTACGTACTTTTAGAAAATACTTATTTTTGTCTAGTACTGTTTGTTGGCACGTGAACATTTAACAGAGATAACAGTTCAGGGCAGTTAATATTATCATTCAGTATTTTGAAAATAAAAATTAAGTCTATAGATTTTCTACTTTCTGCAGCTTTTCTGTAAAGTGTTCAAACCTGTAAATTCCATTAAGTCGTCGTATGGTACTTCCGTCATGGCTTTTGTCTCTCGATATCAGAGCAGTCTCAGGAATTTTCTTTGTAGTGACTGAAGCTTGTAATGGTAACTTTTCTGACAAGGCCATACGATATAGCAGAGCAGGGCTTAAGAAATGGTCGTAATTTTATACAGGACAACCATGGTTCTGGCAACTTCAAAATTTCGAGTAGATCTTGAAATAAAGGCAAACGTTTTATTGGCCTTTGTGACCATGGAGTTCATGATTCAAGATCAAATATAGTGCTTTGTTTCTGTTGCAACTTCACACTAAATGCATAATATCTTTCCAATTATGACAAATCTATTCCTTCTCATCGTGCCGCTGTGTTCCATAAATGCTACCCAATCCATGTAGCATCCCTCGGGACCTTTTTAAATAAACAATCCAACTCTTTAAATTCTTTCAAATATTCTCTTTTCGTCCATTTCCTTCCATTGCACAACAGAGCAACTCCTCTCTATTCTACAACAGAATGCAACTGATATAATCTATCTATCAGACTATGTATTTATCTTTATATTGTTTTATATAATGTGATAAATATTTAGATTGGAGTATCCTCCTTTTCTTGCTTTTATAAAAAAGGTTATTTAATTCACTGTTTATGAGTAGATGTTTTCCATCATGGTAGAACATTATATACTAATATTTAATGCTTTATTTGAATTAATATTTTACTTGGACGGTACAGTATTTTGATTTATATTTATTTTTGGTATTTCCAATATATTTATTCTTACAAGATGTTAATCCTAGAATAATAGGGGTTCTTTCACTCTTCCTTGCTCACTCTCTTACCAGGCAAACCTCAGAGTCGGCTACTTTCATTCAATCAGTTGATTGAAACCAATCAAGATATCCATGATCACTTTTCTAAGTCCAGAACAGTGCGTTGTTTTCAGACGCGTTTGTCACTTTCTATTAGTAAAAATCTATCATATTTACCCAGTTCAAGCAGAAGACTAACAACGTGTTATGTCATAAAATCATTATTCAATTAAATTTGTACTCTCTGCCACTGTAAATGTATAAAATTTATCAGAAGTGATGGTTGAAAAAAGGGGTTGAGTTGTGGTTGTCCTAATTTTTGCTTGCCATCACTTTCAGAGATCTTTCGAGCGCATGGTGGGAAAGGAGCGACTCCCCTTATGCTTAGATAGCCTCCTGTTACTTAATGTGATGGAGTTAGTTGGTTTGTGTGAGAGATCTTTCTCTTACGACGGCAAAATTTTCGTACGTTCTTCAGGCTGCTAATTGCCATTAACCTCCATTCAGCATACCACTCTCCTGGCCACTACTTTACCATCCTAGAAGTCCTTCAAGAAGACCAGAGTTTTTATTCTTCTCCTGATACACTTATTCTCATTTTATTCTATATCTTCCTTTAAAATTAGTTCGGTCCAAAGCAAATTTTTAAAATATTTCTATAATTGATTCAGGGAGATTTGTGCTAGTGAATGCTACAGTTCCAAATTTCTATTTAAATACTTCACCTTCCCTCAACTCTTTTCTACATCCAATAAATTTGGAATCTCATTCAGTCTAACTTTGTTCAATTAATAGTACGAATCAATTTTTGTTCTTATCTAAATTTAGTTGGCAATTTAGTAAATCGTAAATTCTTTAAAAAAGTCTTACATATAAGTATGGGTTTATTGTAAATGTGCTAGTATTAGTATCAGTAATAAATGTTAGCTAGAGGTTGCCAAGAACTAGGTATAAAACCTAAATAGAGCTGGAAGGTGAAGGTTGTCAGGATGTTGGAGTACCTCATCAATAAAGTGTGCCAGATCCTTCTTACATTTTGGCATTTATCCTTTAGGGATATATGTGCGCCCTTACATCCTTTCTACCCAAAACAAACTACCCTTTATCCTTTTAATTAAAAAAATAACAATAAAAAGTTTTTAATAAAAAATGTTTGCATAATATTTTTATAAAATTAAAACTAGCTAATGTGTTTTAATTTTGGTACTATTTTAGCTAACTAGCTCTCTAGTTAATAACAACTTCTTTCCTGTTTAAGTTTACATTTAATTGTTTTACAGACGCTGCGGTAGCCGAGCGATACCTACGAAGCTCAGATGTATTGTAGTAGTGGGTTCGATTCCCAGTCTAGGCCTTGGACTTTATTTTATTTAATGTTTAATATGAGAAATTTACAGTGAACAATGTTTGCTAGTCGCCTCCGTCCACGACGCCTAATTAGTATTTAGACGTAAAACCCGCCTGAAACATAGGCTTTTCTTTACTTTATTCTTTTAAGAGACGCCATGCGAACAAAATAGTTCAAACATTGTATCCATTCATTAAAAACCACTGTTTAGGACTAACATTTATGGGTACAAAATACCTGATCAAGATACCAGCACCGTTCTTAAACCTCAGTGATCGGCCATTTTGGTTTGGGCTAGAAATCTTTTTTTTATTTCCGACTTTGTGTCTTCTGGAATTTAATAATTAGCGCTCAAATCCATCTGCAAAGTTTTTTCTTTTAATTTCCTATTTGCATACTTAATTAACAATGATGACATTTTTGGAGATTATTTATTGTTAAAAACTACTTATTGTCAATTAAAACAAAATTAAAGTTATAATGTTACAATTAATGTTTTGTTAGTTATAAATTTGATAAGAGTAAGCTTGAGTGGAATCAATAACTTAGCCAATAGCAGTGCTTTAGTACTCCAGTTATTCCGAATATAATCGCCTAGGTTGTGGAGGAGACGATTCAAAGTCCAATCATTTAGGTATAAATTATTTATGTCCATTAATAGAGTGCCTAACTTAGGTATTAGCGGCTTTGGATCTAAACTGTTCCACTCAGAGTGTATACATGTTTAAATCTACTCCAAATCGGTAGAGGAAATTAAATCTGTTTAATTTGTTCAGAATACTTGTTTTTAAAGATACTTTTTTAAACACACAATTCATTTTATTTATTGAATACTTAACAGACTTGTGATTATCTATTTAGTTTTCAGAAGGTAAAATTATAATTATATTCTGTCTGCATGTTTAATCATTTCAATGGTTTAACAAATTTAAATAGAGTAGTAGTGAAATAAAGAAAGGAATAGATCGATGTTTAGGGTACTGGTTCGCAACAAGTTACCTGCACTTAGGTTTTCTCTATCTAGTAGCCTCCTAGATACAGTTCATTTTAGGTTTAGAGGTAACTAGGGGTTTGGAGAGTTGGGTTGGATCTCCCTCAATCAATTTTGGGACAGTGGTATGTGAAACGTGCGTTTCATGCAAAATGATTGGACCCTTCTCTTGACCAATGGCGTGATTTTTCGTTAAATTTCCTCGATTTGTTGATAATACCTCTATGGTATCACCATTTGCGATTTGTTGATAATACCTCTTGATACAAACTATTCTTGTTACAAACGTTTTTACAGTTTCTAGAAAGTAATATAGTAGGAAAACTACCAGAAACTATAAATAAGCAAACGTAAAAATAAAAGAATTAAAAATAATTCGTTCTACAAACAGTGGCTGGACTTTGGTAATTCACAAATTATCAGATATTAATTAACTAATTCCATCAAACTAGAAAAAAAGGTAGACAGGTAATTAAAGTTAGGACAGATTCACACTATTGGTGATTGTACTACTTCTAATTAATACCTGCACTCATAAATAAAGCTCTTGAATAGTAATGAGCCAACCGTTTGAGGAAATATGCGCTGTTTTTTTATAAATTGTTAGAGATAAATAAGGCTATTTCATCTCCTTAACAGGCTACTTCGCTGGCACTTCAAGAACAATAACGGAAGAACTAAATCTTCAGAAGTAAAGTTTAAAGTACCGTTTAATAATTTTTTCTATTTTCTACTTGCTATTCTACGTTTCATCCATTTCAAAGCCATTTCTTCATTTGGTCTTAAGACTGCTCTGCTCAGTCTGCTTCTCCTTTATTGGGGTTACTTTCTTCTTTTTTTTACTTCCTTTTTGCTTTGTTCGTTCTCAATGACTTTTTTTAATACTAGACCACTTCTTTATTGAGCTCGGTTGACTTCTTTATTGGATTTCTTACTAACCAGATATTAACGCTTACTCAATATTTTTCTTTCCACAAAGTTGCATTAATAATCATTTTCTGGAATTTCTTCAATACTAACACCGTTTAAAAACAGAATAAGTAGGCACTGTTTGGAATCGAAAGGTTCAAAAATTAATTGTTTGCAGACAGTAACTTAATTATGGCATAACAGATAAATTGCTTAATACTTATTAACATATTAGTAGGTAAACAATATGGTTTTCTGTACTATCAGTTATGGAGTAAAAATAATAAAAAATCATATTAATACATAGAAATCTTTGTAATTTGAGGCCAAATATTCTTAAACTTCTGGACCTCAATCGGAATAAGATTGTAGTTTTCAGGAGAAGAAACAAACCTGCTCATAAAAGCACCTGTTCAAGGCGTGAAACTCTACAAGAATTACATTACCTACTCTACCTATTTAATCGTTTAAAGCCTTTTTTTGGATCAAAACGTTTCCACAACTAAATTGGCGATCAGTAGAATTTGGTCCGGTTTCTTTGATCAAGTCTTGGTTTTACATGAAGTCTAATAATAATTTGTTATGCCTGCCAGATAGATGCAGGGATACCAAAAGTTTTTGAAATCTTAAAAATTCCAAACCTCGTAGGCAGAAGTGGACTAGCCACTTCTTCAGGGAATTAGGAGTCCCTGAGGGTATCCCAGTCTAACAACACCTACAATCTACACCTAGGACCTGCAGAGGTAGTTGATGTGTGCAACTATGTACTTGGGATTTAGCGAACCCACAGGTAAACTCGAGCTCCCCACCACACACACTCATTTACACCTTAACATTCACACTATACAGACGATCACACACACTGCTCGAACATGGATAGTTGGAAGTGTAATATCTCTCCCATGCGTGCCGTGGTGAGGCTTAAGGGCTAGGGGAGAAAAGTCAGTCCTGGGCATTGAGGGAGACGCCGGAACTGCGGACTTCTTATCCCATCACATGTCTTAATCTAAGAACACCACCTAAAGACACCCCTACTTTGGGAAATCGCCAAGAGAACACTGTCTCAGGGGCAGGAAGGGGGCTGCAGAGGCTCGGGTTGGTACTAAGTATGGGAACGCTATCTTTCGAGGCTATATCGAGGTTTGATGGTCAACCCGGAGAGTAACTGGGTCCAATTGAGCGTCTGTGGACGCGGGGTTATTTATCTCGATGAATTTAAGATTATCTTAGATTTTATCCATCTTAGCAAGCATGTTTATTGTATCCCTGACCGGACTTCCGGTTTCGGACTTCATCAGAGGTAAATGATCAGTTTGGTCCACCTACGTTACCATCTCGCCCTAAACTTGCTTCTGAATAAAATAAATAAATCAATCAATCAATGCCTTTTTTTAAACAGGCTTTACTATCAAATTAGGTGTAGTGGATGGAGGCGACTAGCTAACACACTTAAAAATGCATTTTTTTTTATTAACTATTAAATATAAACAAAAGCCTAAACCAGGAATCGAACCCTGTGTTTCACAACAAATCTTAGCTTGGCGTGCCTCGCCTCTAACCGCAAGACTGTGTCGCTTCAGAATATTTCAATATTTAAAAGATTTGTTTGTACCAATGTTGATAGCTGGGCATGATGAAAAATGGACAATGGACAGATGTTTGCGTTAGAGGAAAAGTGCCTGAAACAGTTTTATTCCACAGATTTCTTTTTTGTCGGTGCGCTTCTTGCGGGCCCTCTGCTAACTTCAGAATGCCTAGTTATCCAGTGCTATATCAGAACTAGTACATTGTACAGTCAATCAGGTGTAGTGCTGTATATTACAATAGCGTGGAGTATAAAGCTATACTTGAGTGCTAATGCTATAAAGTTAAGCATTGAATTAGAAAGCAACTAGCGAGGAGTCGCCTCGTGTGAGAATCCTGTCAGCAGGTTGTGGCTTAGAGAGCATGAATTGGCTGTTACTAAGTAACAAAGAAAAGTGAGTTAATCCGCGCAAGATACATTAAAGTAAACTAGTATTGACGGTGAAGAGACTCTTATCTTTTGGGAAAAGACTCATTGTCAGGATGTTGAGCGGTCGTAAACATGTCTACAACATCACGATTACATCTATAGAAATAGCACCACCTTTTATTGAATAGATTTAAGGGATCCGCCGCGCAGTGGCAACATCCGCCGCACTATAGTGGTCAAGATATCTCATAAGAGGTGCGGTGGGCAGGAATGAGAAGTTCTCCAAATATGGCGACAATGTGTCTGTGGGTGGTTGTTTACATCACAACCTCTTTGCGCTATTAGCCAACAGCCACTTCATCCTCTGGCCGTTTATTTCAAACAAAAAAGTTCACTCCTGTCTTTTACCATCCATTCATTTCACTATTAAAACAATGCAGTGCAATGCAACGGCTGAAAGTGCAGTCTATTTCTTGTTTAATCGCTTGTAATAATCTTGCAACGCTTCTTGCCTTGTAAGAGTTATGTAGCAAGCGATCCAATAAGCAGCCTACATGCTCCTTTTATACTAGAGGCCTTCACTCTTCCTATTCCTTTGTGGCTTTTACTAAATAAATAGCGCCAATAATCGATATTAATTGAAGATGCTGAGGCATGTTTTAGTTGGGATTCATATCGAATATGCAGATCGAAAGGGGTTCGTTAAATTGATTCATCTGATGAAAACACAATATAATATGTAATTAGTTCTACGTTATTTATCAGTTCCTACCTTCTGGTTTACACTATGACACAAAGATCATTTTAATTGGGCGAAAGCTTACCAAGATTTGAAGGGCAGCTAGACTGCCAATGGGTTGGCTAAATATACAAGGAAATCTGAAGTGTTCCATTGGTACAGTGCTGCGCCCAGTTTCGTTCTTGCGACTTCTACTATACAAACTGTTGTGTTTATACGATTACAACCAGTGCTGGCTTACTTCTAGAAAAAGCTCGGGTACCGAATTAGTTCTTGCTAATAGTGATGGCGCGCGAACTGAACGACAATGAGTGGTTACCATCCTAAATACTGTCTGAGTCTCTCATGTTCTTTAGGATTGATGTAAGAGGTCCAACATATTTTGGTGCTCTTGGGCAAGATCAAGGACTCCATTAGTACAGCCTATGATTCTCCAAGTAAACACTTAGCCACCCTTGTATTTTAAACCGCTGTATTAATTATTAACAGTTTTGGAAATTCGTGAACTCTATTGATTTACTGTAATTGCCTTTACTTTGTGCCTTTAAATGCAATTTATCGCTTTGAGATACTTATCTTCTTATTTATTGGATTACTCTTACGGTATGTTCTACGTGCAGTGTATTGTGTGATATGCTGCATGCAGCAATAAAAATGTTTCTGGGTAAAGAAGTTATTTTTGGTGCAAATAAATATATAAAAAAATAGCCTATTACTTGAACGGTTTAAGTATTCTCAACTGTGCCAGACATTCTAGGCTTAATGAGCAAATAAATAATGTGAAGCAAACTATTTACAATATTATAATTATCGTTTCATATTATAACATTTTGTTTTTGTTTTAAAAACGCTGAAACACAACTTGGGAGCCTGAAACGTTTTCTTTTACAAAACGATACACTTAATTACCAAAGTTTTATATTGGAATACATAAAGCAATAAGTTATTTGTTTAAAACAGCGTTTGCTTGAACGTTTGACTTCCGCCCATTCGCTAAGATTCTGGTACTTCTATCTAACTTTTGACTTCTGAATTCTCAATTATATTCTAGCTCTCTAATTAGATTACTAAATGACTGCAAGGTGAGGGGTAAAATAAGCACAAGAACAGCCGGAATGTTAATTAAGATTTAGCAGTTGTCAGAAAATGTGAAAATGAAATTAGCGAGTTGATTCAAATGAATATTCTTGCACTAAATCAAGATAATATCGAGGTGATCCTAAATAAACAGAAGTACTGAACGTGGCGTGACGTCTTGTGGAAATTTATTTAAAGAAATAATTGAAGTGATTAAACAATTTATTTATCTGGCAGGTTAGGCGATTAATTACCTTTCTAATGGGAAGGAATCAGATCTAGGGGTGAAAGCTTATTAAGCTAATCCTGCATTCTAAAACTTCTATCAAAGTTGCAATTGATAGGTGAACATGATCTGTATGAAGAAAGTTTAAAGCGAATCCTCACGTCATTTAAAAAAAACCGCTTCTCTTACCGTTACGTAACGAATTTGTTTTTTTGGAACTTTGAACTTTTACCGAAAATTCGGGAAAAGCAACAGGCTTTATCAGTAAAGTAGCATTTCCGCTCAAGTTTTTCTTCAAGTTAGGAATTTTAGCTATTTACTTAATGGTCCCATTAGTGGCTAAAGTGCAGGACTCCTGTTCAAGATTAGGTTAGATTATAAACTTTTTGTGTTATACAATACTTACAAATTAAATATGGGCCAGCTCACTAAGAACTTTACACATTGTAATACAGATACCAAATGAGGCTCAATTCTTCAAAGAGTTTGATTCAAGAAGGATAGATAGTCAGTCTTCTGGCTCGCCAAGCTGGAAATGAGAAGATTTTGTCATGCGAGTGTGATTGGCTTGAAGGTCGAGCTCTCTGGGCCAATCATAAACTTAACTTCTATTAATAAAGATAATGAGGCCACAAATTTTACTTAAAACGCAAAAGCGAGCTCTTGACTTATCTTCGCCTTAAAGGAGAAAAAAAAAAAAAAACAGTAAATTCTTATCCGAGAACATGTCTGGAGAGTCTCTGGTTCTCTTTGTTTTTGAGAAAATTCCTTAGCACATGAGAGACTGAAAACTGAACATGGAGAGTAGATTAGACTAAGGCGTGCAAGGTAGTTTACCATGGACTGTCACCTCTCTTCTCTTGCTAGAACTTACCTGGTGAACCTGAGCACCTGCGGCAGTTGAAGGTGAGAAGCAATAATAGCCAAAAGGGGATAATACATGTTTGATTGTTTTCAATGTTCTGTTTAAAAGGAAATGCAGTTTAAAATAAAGTTATTAGTAAAGATTGATTGCATAGTAGTTGAATTCGTCGAGCAGTTTAAGAATTGTTTGAAGAGAAACTCGCAGGCCAATAGGAACAATTCCCTGCTTCTTGGAGGAACGTGCATAATGCTCGAAGTTGTATCGAACATTTGACGCCGGCAGCCTGGAACTGACCAGCAATGCGAAGATCCTTCTCGTCACTCCTCTGTTCTTTGAATGATGTAGTGCTGACATGAGTCTATGAGGAGCACTTTAAGGGAACCTAAGATTATAAACTCGAGACCTATATTTCAGATATTATATTTATGCAATGCAAGGCCATCATCTGTTCCAATATCTCTTCAAAGCAAATTTTTAAAAGTGCATTAGAGGATAATGTAAGAGTTGATGAATTTAAATGCTCATCAACATACTATATTGCAAGCAAGGCTTGTGATTGATTTTCAATCTCAATTTGAGACATGGCTAATATAGTTTCCATATCGCAGCGGAAGGGAAAGGCCACCCTCTCCACCGTTTAGCATATATATTAGCAGGTCGGGAAGGAAAGATGGCTGGGAGTGGTGGAGGGTCGACGACGGGGAATTCGTCGAGAGAGAGAACAGCAGGGGTTTGTGTAGATATAACGGGCTAGAAGAGGAATGCCATCATGGGTGCATTCCTCAACAGAAGCCAGGTCGGATTGACACCTCATTTATTTGAGGAGGTGTCGCACGGCCGGCGATCGGACGGTTACAAGAGCTCCAGCTAAATCGACACCCCCTCCTGGCTTATCGCTCTGCTGTCCTTCTCACACCTCTCTACGCTAGCAAACTTAATGGAATCATAATAAATACACAGTCTGTTTATAACATTGGCTGAAATATAATCATAGAGACTTTGGACTAAATAAGCTTTTTATCTGCACTGCTTAGCTTAAAGCGCACGTTTTCCACATTTCTATACTTTTTTAGTATTATAATTAATAAATATCTATTACTAAGATCTGGATTGTAAAACCAACATGCCTCCCTTTTTTGGCATTATTGCAGTTCTATTTTTCCCAGTAAATCTAAGCATGAAACTGTAGACGTTGGGAGTTAAATATCTTCTTATTTTATTGTCTGACTCAATTGCATTTTTATAACATTTTTTTCTTCGTACTGTCCAAGAACATAGCTATTTTCACGGTCCCATATTCACAAACTTATTCCACTTCTCTATGGTGGCCATACTTTTACCACCTTCGTAGCGTAACCAACTCTTCATGATGACTTTAACTTTCAAAAGATTTAAAAGCTAAAATTAGGTCTTACTGTCATTCAGTATATAGGATCAATGCTGCCATAGAGATCATGAGGAGTTTTCAGCGAACACGAACTTTATTGTGGCATTGCTCCATGCTTTATTAGTGCAGCCATCAGAGAATTGTATTTGATTGTTGGTTTTGGCAACAGGTCGGAGGAACGTTAGACAGGGAAACTTCTGTGCAAGAGTAGGTAGGTAGACTAGGTCATCACTCCAACTCTGGATGACCATGTGGTAGATCATAGGCCTCTCAATTGGCGATTGTAAAAACATTAGTAACATAAGGAGTTAGAGGAATTGATGCTGCACAAACTGGAGTCAGTGGTAATGGCTAGAATGTTTTTGGAGACTTTAGGAGCTCCACACCAGACTCCTAAGAATAGAAAAGATGCCCTAATTATAGGGTACGTAATAAATTTTGCGAGACTGATTGGTCAGAATGAGTCTCGTAATTTGACTCACACTTACGTGTACATATTTTGTCATACTGATTCCGCAATCTGGATCCTCAAGTCTAAAATGTAGAAAAAATCTATTCTAATTTTATGTTGCGCTAAAATAAATTTTACTGGAATAAATACTTTTGCTTCATTCAGAAACAAATTAAATTATTCAACTATTATTAATGCTAAAATATCTCTGCTACAAAAACATCCTAATGCTGGAACGTTACGCCTCTTAACGTAAGAGAAATTCTGTTGCACGCAAACATTTATTTACTTATTTATTTATTTTGCAAATCTATGGTAGACTTTACTTCTTTTTCAGACTCTCTTTAATGATGCATAAAAATATATAAAATTTAAAGCAAAAGGAAACATTAAGAGCACTGCACAAAGTAAACCAAACATTTGATATCTGCCTTCTTCAAAATAAACAAATAAAATCATTATGCATAACTCAATAAAGAAAGAGGAAAAAAAAAATAAAATACAAAAATAAAAAAAAAGAAGTCCGACGCCCAAGCTGCCGTTAAAGCAGCGAAGGGTTGGCTGGTTGAGCCAGTTTGGAATAAAAACCTAAAGCACTTTCATATTCAAATGGGCGGCTTGGGTTGGTAACGGCCTTGGAGTAACAGTCTGGTGAATAAAGCTAGATGCAGGATTCACCAAAAGCTATATTCAACCTTCTACTGCCTGCTGCATCCACCATGCAGGTGGCGCGGGCTGTTACTGATGGGTGATTAATACTGAAGAATTAGTACCAAGATAGTCACTGCGCGGATTGTTTACACCAAAAAAAAAATCACACGATGATTAACTTTCTAGTTATTTTTGAATATGATTCCAAATAATTAATTTTAATCACATTCCGGAATAATTATATCATGACAATCTTAAAACAGTAATCATGGTCAGCAATCCATTGGGTGACAATTTAGCTATCTTTTTTATTTAATACATACAGTAGAGGGGGGGGAAAGGACTAAGTGCACAAATGAACTAGGAACAGTTTATTACAAACACCCTAATGGGAATCAGTATTAAACAGGCAATGAGGCTGTACACTTCATTGAAATCTCAAAAAGAAAGAAATAAGATGAGAAAAGGATTAAATTTCGGTTAAAGAATTTACTCTAATTTCAGAGTTTTAGCGACACAATTGAATCCTTCTTCGGAGTTACATAAGTAATAGCTTTATTATAAATATGTGCTCTCAGGGTTACTTCCTGGATAAAACGGCCCACGAAAGGACAGAACCGTATTCAACGATTTCCAATCACCCCTGATTCTTGCTTTTTTTCTCCTCCGCCTTCAAAGGTCTGCCTCATTTTCGGTCTCTCCTTTATGGTGAGTTCATCCACTGAGTCTCCTCCATTCTGACCACAAGACCTAATTTTATCTGTATCTTGACAATCAAGTTGTCGCGTTTCGAGGACTCAGCGGGTGACAAACTCGACACGAGACATTGTTAAGGTGGGCACAAGTATAGTGCACACCGTTGAATCCAAACAGCTGCAGTGGTACGGCCATCTTAGAAGAATGGGGCAAGAGAGAGATGGTCGAAGAAGCTTGTTGACTATGTCCCGGAGGAGAAAAGGAGAAGAGGACGCCCAAGAAAGGGATGGTTTCAGGGGGTGGAGGAAGCAATGGCAGCAAGAGGTCTAGCAGAGTGTGATTGGGAGGATATAGAGTACTGGCGACAGATTTTGTTGGGGTTCGGCATAGGACCAAAGGTTGTTAAAAGCCGAAAAAAAAAATCTTGAGAAACAAGCGCTACAAACGATTCGCACATTTCTTAATTATTTGTTTTTTTTTTTGTATTCATAAATCCATGTTTCGTCCTGACCCCTCCAAAGCGGAATAACATCTTAAAAAATGTATGGGCTTAATAATGGATTATTTCAGTGTTTTGGAACTTAAAAATACCTAATGATTACCAGATTAAAGTGCTTAGTTTTGGATAATTTTGTAAGCCAAAATATTTTAAATATTGTTTAAATGTAAGCATGTTTGAAATTAGCATTGTATTTGCTTCAATTTGAGAGCACTATTAGTTCAATATTTAGCTAGAAGGTGATTGGTAAACGTGGCTTAATAATGTTAAGAAGATAAGTAGTTGTGTATGTTGCTAAGTTCACATTTAGAATTATGTTAATGTAGAGTAAGGTCTAGCTCGTAGAAAGAATTATTAGCCGCGCTAGAGCGCCTTCTCTAGGTTTCACCGCCACACTCTGTACAATTGTTACACACGATCTGCAAGTCGTGCATGATAGGTACTCATTGTGCCACAGCTAACAATGTCTACCGAGAAAGACTAACTTATGTGATCAACTTTTCACTTAGCACAATGTTGTAAAGAAAATAATTTTCTATTGTTGACAATCGTACACGTGTTTGAATCATAACAGCTTGCAGTAGAGAATGAATACTGACTGACTGCACAAAATATTTAGCGTTATTATGACTTCTATTGCTGGACTGGTCGCTGTCGTTCAAAAAATTGTCAGCATTTAAAAATAGCTAGCAATTAATTTACGGCAAGCCGTTCAGCATTTTCTGAACGTTTTTGATGTACACCATTGTAGTTCAAGCTTCACGAAATGTCGGTGTTTGGTGTGAATTTGACACAATAAGTTTGATGTCTACGAATATTTTAGCCCCTGGTCTGACGCTTTGTACAAAGCATTTTGCGGGACACTTGTTCTTTTTGACTAAGAATCTCACTGTTGTTAGATATTTGTTTGGCAAAAATACTGCTCACCTCTGTTGGGTTTATTTGCAATGAGAGAGTACTGTCAGATGATAGTATTGTCCCTGCGGAAAGAACACTATCAAGAGGAATGTATTGTTCATTGGCACTTCATTGCACTATTTATTTACTGTACATACATATAATAAAGATTAACATATCTATCTAACACTATGAAGAGGGATGGTGCGTAGAAGAAAAATCGTGCTTAACGGCCTCAGATGTTGATGCTCAGTAAAATTAAAAAATCTGCTAGATACTTTGCCTTAACTGCAGTTCAGAATACGTAGCAGATATGAATTCAATATAATCTGCTAGTCAAAGTTACACGATTTTGTATAAGTTTCACCAATAATATTGTGACGCCTCTGCTGGCCTTAGATTTCCTCTTGCTAAGAGCCTCCTACAGCTCATTTTCCGGTGATGGATGTCTGTAACGAGAGGACGCTGTCTGGAGACCAGCTCCAGGAAAAAGCTCCAGGCGCCCAATGGCCCCACATGTTGACTCGCGTAGCATTAAAAATAAAGATAGTAATTATAAAAATGAAAAATCTATTTGATAAACGGTCACTTTTTGTTAGTCAGTTTTTTCAAGTTTGGAATTTTTGTTACTTATTTATATTCCCAATATTCTTTAATAGATGATGTCCCTAAGGTTACACTAGAAACCTAAACAACTCCTCGCTCCGAAGTGCTCTTATGAAGAATGTGTATACCCGTAGAAGTTATAGAACTAACAGGCAATATGTAAGTTAAGCTATTTTGAAAAAATCACAAAAAACTGAAAAATAATTTCAGCCAAGTGATAATTACAGTTGGCTGATTCTGTCACAAAGCTAAATTTCCGGTCTCTTGATAGAATTTAAACCAAATATCCAATTTAAGAACTCTGAAACTTTTTGTTTTTGAGTTATGGTGGATACTTACTACCGTACAGACATACATACCGACTAATTTCTTAGAACCACTTTTTCGTACTCATGAGATCTGAACACAGATATACTTGATTAAAACTCAAAATCCAAAATCTGTTCATTAAAATGTTTTAAACTGATTTGTTTTACAAAAATCAAATAATTACCACGGAAGATCTTTTTTTAAATGAAAGTAAATGAATTTTATTTAATTTTTTAGCTAACAATTTCACCAATTACTTGCATCATTTTTATTTTTCATTCTATCTATATCCCCTTTGTTATTTACTTCCTGGAAGAGTTATAAAGTCCTGTAGACTAACAATAGACAGGAAGAAGAAGGAAATGCGATAAATCTTTGCGGAAGAAGCTAATAAAATTGTATACCTTGTTCTGGGGCAAGTGAGGGAGAGGATGATGTAGGAGTCTTTCGGCTTTTAGTTTTACCCTCCTCCTCTTACCCCTCTTAAGATAAACATTTGTGATCCTTCTGATTCCCCATTTTGAGTCTTTTGCCAGAAAACTCCGGTTCGAGATCCTCTTTTTACGAGAAATTGACATCAATAATCTCCAAAATGAAAAACCTAGTTCAAATTTGATCTTACCTTTTTTTTCAGATAGCCGGGACATTACCAGATACTGGACGAGGATAGAGCTCCTTTGGAATCCTCACTGATTCTGGAATTCCTTCCACAACTGGGACAGTAAGCTGGCGCTAACAATAGGTTAGGCGCTAACAAAAGGACATGAAAATAAGGTTTTGGTTAGCCGCTTCATTTAATAGATTTCCCTGGTCCTTTTGAATTTTGTTTCTTGGAAAACAGTTTTCACTATTTTCTTTAATCTAGGCACATAATTATTTGCAAACAAAAGTAAATAAATAATTTTTATTTGAAAACTCTTACCACCAAAAACCCTAATTAAGGCAATTGTATAAGAGAGGAGTCCTGTTAATGTAATATACGACCTCATTATCTTGTGCTTGGCTGAGTCCTAAAAAGTGTTTTTAGAAAACATAATTCCTCAAGTTCGAGCTGGAAGTTGTAACTTTATATTTCAAATTAGCCCCCCCTCACCAAGGGGGTCGACTGTAACTTAGTGATCAAAATCAAGGTGGCATTAATTTACATTATTATTTTTTTTTCTGAGATTTTATCAGCAACAGGTGCAACCATTTTCTCTAAACTTCTTTTATACACATTTTCCGCAAGGTGGACTGCAATGTTCATTTGAAACGTTTTACCAGGGAAATTTGATTATGAGCACTTTTTACGGAGATATTAGTATACTTCCTCTAACGTACCATTTTAGTATTAAGTATGGTATTGTGAGTTACATGTTATAAAGGTGGGTTGAATCTGTTGCTAATAGAGTGGCGAATTAGAAGAAAATTCCATTACTGTTAAACACCAGTTTATTTACTTTATTTTTTTTGTTTTTTTCCTGTTTTTTGTGACTACATCAACAATGTATCCTACCATTTTCTCACATCGTTTGTACTACGTACACCTGGATAGTTAACTTTTATTGAAACTAGAAAAAATCATTTTATAACATCCTGCGGAGTGATGGGGTTAGATTAAAAGTATTATTTCAATGAAATGTGCAGTTTTACAGTCTGGTTAATGTTTGTAAGAATTAAGTATGTATCTAGAATTCGGAATTAGAAAAACTGGAGAAGTTAAATCTCGAGAATTGCATTAAGATAAAATCCAGCTGGATGGTTAGCGAATACTGGATTCCAACGTGGAGATCACGGTACGAATCCAGCTGCTGGCCCATAGGCTTTCTCTTCCTAGGAGCTACTTACTGCTCACTGTCGGGTGACAGACCGGGTTGCCTATAATGAAAGATCACTGTCCGGAGAACGGTAGTGCACTGAAATAAAGCTCCAGGCGCCAATGACTTCAGATGTAGACGCTCTTTTTTTAAAAAGTAAGAAAATACAAAGAGTTAGGTGAGTATTGACACCAGAATTTTGGATATTAAACAATAAGGAATAACATAATAGAGAGAGCATGATGGCAAGAGAAAGAGAGTAGAAAAAGGAGAGAGGATGGATGTTCATTAAGAACTGAGTGAAGAATGATCGATCCATCATATTGACGTACAAATGAATAGTGTTTATTGAGCGCGGCGTGACGGCCTGCAGTGCTTCTTGTTCATGATAAACGTTTCTTCATGTACACGATCTGACAAAATTGTTCTGGAAAAGTTATACATTCCTTTTAGTCAATCTTAAACTAAAATAATATTCCAGACTAACTTCTCACTCATCAATTGAAGAAGGAAATGGAATAAATATGTAAAATACAAAAACAAAGATTTGTCATTATTTTAACGTCTGTAAATGCATATGAATTACATTATATAAAGAACGTTCTCCCATATATAAAATATTATAAATGTTAGAAATGCTGTATATCACGAAAAATATAGAAATACAAATAAATTTTGCGGCCATTGGTAATACTAATTGTCGCAATTAAAAAATTATAGCTTTATCTTTCCATCACAAGTGGTGGGATATTCAATGAATTGGTGTCACGTGGGCCCAAAAGATTCAGCACTGCAATTCAAAGTCTTGAAGCTCCAAGCAAATTGGAGCTACATCACGTGTAATTCTGTCAATACGTCTTACAGAACAGCTGGTACGTTGGAAGAATCTATTTTTTACGTACAACGGTACAGAAAGTGTCATCAGTGAAATATAAATATCTCCGAGTAGTGGAACTCCATTAAAACTTCACTTGTTAATGAAGGTGTTCCGTAGGAGGGAAATAATCTAGAGATAGCGGCGTTTCTAAGATGGTTTGAAGATAGTCAGAGAGAAGATTCTGTGTTTGAGTTGTTTGGGAAAGTTGGACGTAGAGTTAGGGATTTGATTTTTTGTAACGGTTTTTATAAAAGTGTTTTAAACCTTATAGGTTGCATGAGTCGAGATAAAGTCTTAGGCATTTTTCTTTCCGAATATTTCGGAATAGTTCGATGGAGGAGGATTAGAAAGAGAATGGTGTGTCAAAGAGTAGAGTATTTATGTGTAAAAATAGAGAAAAAAAACTAAATCAGATTTGTGTCTCTGTCGGCAAATACAGACGCTCTCTTTTAGACAGGTTTAATTATTGTATTAAATTAAATAGAAATTACAGGACTTTGGCTTTAATTTTCATCCGTTTTTATCGTTTTGTTTTTAAACATTATTCATAAATAATTCTTAATTTTCGTTTAAAATTTTTGCTTTTTTTTATTTGTACAAAAGTGATATACATACATATGTATTGGGGTGTTGGTCTATTGGTGAAGAGCGTGGCTTTGTAAGCAGGAGATTACCAGTTCGAATCCCGCGTATGACTACTTTTTATTTGTTAGAAAAAATTGTTTATAGTAAAGTATGAAGCTTCCGCCCCCATCCAAGACAACTAATTGTTAGTTGGACGTTAAGCGCCACCTGAAAAAACAGGCGATTACTATACTTAACATGTTTTGTGCACACCAGAGCTTCTGCTGGCTTCATGAAAGAGTTCTATCGTTACAGACAACCCATGTTGCATCCCAATGTACGAGTATACAACACAGCAACGCTAGCAGATACATACCTAAATTCAAACCATGGAAGAGAAAATCTAAGGGACACCTGCTGAAGATCCCAAATTTGAACTGCGGATCTTCACGTTGGAATCCAGCGTATTCAACCTTTATTGTAAAAAGGTGATCCCTTTAAATCCCCTCCCTTATTGTTATTATGGTGTATCGGAGTTGGTTTTTATTCTTTAATAAGTCTGTCTTGGAGAATATTAAGGGACCTCTTAGGGCGCGGCCCAAGTCCAGGACCGATTTGTCTTTATCAGCTTGTTGATTTCATTAGGATGCTGCATGGGCTAAGTTGGATAGTGAAGGGCTTAGTCTCTTACTCCAGGAACAAATAATAATAAAATACGTCGGCTTTACATTTATAAAAGGGAATCTAAGGGTTAGAGGTAAATGTATCGTTAAAATTGTAGTAGCCGAGTAAGAAAATTCCCACTTGGTGTCCGACAGATTTTATGAGGGGATCGCATCTATTTCTGAGTTCCTTAACTTCACGCCCCAATATTTTAATTTTTTTTGAATTAGGAAAATTTAAAGAATAGTTTGTTCAATAATGACCACAAAACTGCTTATACATGACTTTGAACTTGAAATTTGAGATAAAGTAATACATACTCAATGAAGTCCTTAAGGTAATTTAAATTTTAAATTTAGATTTAAATTAGGAATGATTTTCTGTTGTATCTGCGCTATCTGGATTTGTATACATCAGAGCAAAATAACGAGAGAAAACCCATTAAATATAAATGTTACACATATTGAGCTATAATTATACATTGTCATTTCAATGGTAGAAAGAGAGGGTACCGAGGTCTCGAATCAGCTGGTATACCACCATCACATGTTGCACCATCGTTTGGCAAGATTCAAATCTTAGGCTAACTCTCTTCAGAATGGCTCTTACTGCACTTTATTACTAGAATACATAGCATTGCACTTCTTTTGGAGGGTAGTTAATTATTCGTTTATAATCTTTCTTACCACCGAAATAAATAAATATTGTTCAAATAAAAGAGGTGACATCCTGATTTTTGACTGTGAATCACTGGTTGATTTAAAATTTGATCACGAATAAGTTTTAATTCATAAAAAAAAATAAACTAAACGAGATGTTTTGGTGACCAATGTAAATTTAGATAACCAGATATACACGATGATTTAGTTAGATAAAAGGCAAATATAGAAATAAAGCTCTGGTGACTTCGGGACAGATGTTGGGCAGGATGAGAAGAGTGGCGGAACTAGGCAGATGCCCCCCAAGTTAGCAGGAGTTGAGGACAGAGGCAAGAAAGGGACGCGTCCTGGTTGTGGCGCGGGGGGTTTACGTTTCAATGCGCCTCATTTGTTAGTCAAATAAGCATGTAAGAGGAGCGGATGGTAGTGTTGGCCGTTTGAATTTGAAAGTCATACTGAAGTAATGAGTGGTGCCGGAGACACAAGAATGTCACGATTAGTACCACTTGGACAGTACTTGAGCTCCCTTGCCAATACTCCGGCAACTCTGTCGTATTCCTTCAGTTGCCCCAACCACAGCTTGCCGCTGAAAGAGGAACGACCAAACAACTATTAAACAAGCACAATATGGCCCAAATCACACTTCTCTAACTCTCTTCCTATACAACCTCTTCCTTCGCATCCTCATTCTCCAGACCACCGCCAACTCCCTTATTATTTTGTGCACGAGATGAACAAACTGTGTCCAAATATATTTTAGCCAGACTCAACAGAATATAAAATACTTTTCAATTAACTGTTAATTTAATTTTACTAAGTTTTACTTGTTTATCTAAACAACTTGAATCGATTTTATTATCAAAACTTTGAAGGTACAATGCTCGTAGATTCTGTTTAAATTCCCTTTGTTTAAGACATTGTATGATGATTAATTTATTTTGGAGATTAAAGATGAAGGAACAAAATCCCAAGCACCTCCTTTTCATCTTCAATAAAACTACCCCTCTCCACGCTATATTATTCAGTCCCATTTCCCTTCCAAAAGTCTCTCAAATTCATTATTTCGGACTGCATCTTGACAATCGATCAACTTGGAACCCTTAAGATCGACTCTAACTAACTGAACTGAAGCATATACACGAATATAAAAGAAACTATTTGATAAACGCTTCTTTAAATGTCTCTGTCCATGGAAAATTCCCTTCGTTTCTGTTCCAGCAAATTCCCGCTCCTTGAAATTCCATTACAAACGTTCATCGCATTCATCAAAGCAGTTTCGACTCCCACTCGCCTCTCAAAACCTCCAAGAAATCTGTGGCTTTGCTGGTCGTGCGATTATCAGTTTACCTTAATGATATGCTGCAGCTGTCCTGAGAGTCAGTTGCATATCCTAATACCTGAATGTCCTATTACGGTAGTCATTGCTGGATGGCCGATGACCACCGTATACCATAGCACATACTCGATGTACACTCTTGTCTGCTTTACTTGTATCAACAAGTTGTGCAGCGGTAAAATTCTTAAAGACAAAGTGAAAACAAAATATCCATATTATACCAGAGAAAATTAAAAAAGTAATTATGAAAAACTATTTTGATAAACTACTAACTAGAATGTATTGTGATAAGATTTTCACTTCATGTTCTGTTTTACTATTTGAAAAGATTTTTAATTTGAAACTAAATTTTTTTAACATTGTCTCACCGGAGACATTTCTAGTTGTGCAAAGGTAATTCATAATCGATTTGGTGTTTGAATAAACTATAACTAACGCAGTTATCAGTTGGAGTGGATTAGCTCAGTGTTAGTAGGTGGGTCCACTTGCATTAAGCCTACCACTATTGCAGTTCTACTGTTACAAACGATTTAACGATTCACAGATAAAATCGATGGCAAAACAAAATTTATAATAATAACGATAGTAATGTACAGAATTTAATATATTTATTTATTATGTGGGTAATAGATATTTGGGTACCTACGCTTATCTATTAGTGAAATCGAAACAGATTAGTATTAACAGATCTGTTTTGTCAATTTACAGATATCTGTTCCTGTTAATATATCAGTGTAAATGGTGCCTTAACTCCGGCTTAACCAGCGCCAGAGAGCATGGGAGAAAGCGGCTGCATAGTTGTGCCCTTGTTATCCTGTCTGGTCCTATATTTCACGCTCGTGTCACTTCCTATTCACAATCTCTTGCACATCACCAGACAGACAGCCTACAGAAATTAATGAGATTATCCTTGCAAAAATCTCACCCCTCATGTTTTGAAACAGGCGGTGGGGAAATATGAAGAAGACAATCCCAGTTTTGTTGCTGAACGCCCCCTGCTGGTGATCTATACATTCATCCTATCCCTTGTTACTCCAGCCAACTCACCAGCTGGACCTTATAAACAAGGGCCGAGTCATTCTATTTTAATAACAATACATATTTCTGCTCTTCACTTATTAAATTCATTACACTCGTTGGTTTCTGGTATACGTTCTAATTAATTTGTCTAATAAGTTGGGTATTTTTTTTTTTAAACTAATCTGTCAGCTGTTAGCCCCAAAAAAAAAATCTGTTATGAACACTCGAGTGACTTTTGCTGACCGCAGTTTCGTAATTAAATTATCTTGTATCTTACAATTTATATTCAAAACTTATTTATTTCACTTCGGTCCTATATTGTTCACTTTAAAGGTACCAAATTGATAAAAACTGTTCATCTGTGAGATGATGCTTCCGGACTGTCCATTTTCTACAAATCTGGAATTTCTCTTCAGATGAGATCAACCCAACATTACACCCAAATGGCACGTTAGAGTAAATCCCACCACCATCGCCCAGTGACGTACATTTAATCGAATTTTTTCCAAAAACTTTTAATAAACTTGTAGAAAATTAAAACAAAAATTAGTACATGTTGAACAATAATTAATTTTAATAATTTAATTTTACAGTAACTGCAATTTGGTTATTAACACGCTGACGGCGAGATTTGACGCCCTTTACACTTAAGGATGAAACATAACATTGGTTTATCGATTTTTTTTATGGATTACCTAGATACCGTGTTTTTCGACTAATTACAAAATAATTAGAAATTATTACTTGCCACGATGAATCTCAGAAATAATACGAATGAAATAGAATATTAATATAGTAATGAGTAATGTCCTATTATTTATAATGTGGTGAGAAATGACTTTGAATTTTTAAAAGGAAAAATGAAAATGAAAGAATAGAAAGAAAAGAGTTGGCAAGAGAAGGTGGCCATAGTCACGCATTACTCTCCAAGAAATGTCAATGCCGTACCATAGCTGCGGAACCAATGGAAATGGAATTCAATTGGAGAAGACCGTGTTGATTTTAGATAAAACTTAAAACCAGTGTGGTAGTATATATACATACATATTTGTTTGTATGAATTATTGTTGAGGCAGTGGCTGCTCCAGTGTTGGAGCTATACACACAGTCTGTCGTGACCTAGACCGTTATTGTGTACATATCTACCGTCCGTTCTACTCTCACTTCATATACACAAATATCTCTAACCTGACTCGCCCCTCGCATGTGTACAACACACAACCAAACTTGGATATTCAATGTCCAAGTACTTCTGGGTAAACAGCGTACAACAAGCCGTTAAGAGCGTACAAGACAAAACGACAATACATAAAATGCTACACTCAGAAGTTGACACTGAATGTCCTGCTGTTTAGCATGAGAAATATTGCTGTAGATTAACATGAAGGCTGGTTTATATTTTAATTTATGGATATGTTATTTATTCTTCTTGGCTTTTCTTAAACCATGGTTTTTATTATTCTTAATATAATAAGCCATTTTTGGAAGTCAGATCATGGTATTCGCTGGATGTCAATCGTCATTATTTTCGAAACGGTTCTACACAGCGGAGCAGAAAGAAAACAGATAGGTCAAAAGCTAGTAAGTTTATTGGTCTAATGATCGAAGCGAAGTTGAGTTTAGGTAGATTGATCAGGCGGCCGGCTGTTAAAGTCACCATAATTAGAATGAATTCGGGAAGGCTGATGGCGAAGTGAGTGGTGCTAGTTTGAGCGAGCATCGCTTTTTGATGTCGACGGCTTAGTCTGCTCTCTTGTACAGTGCAGAGGTATGGGCGGAGGTTCTAAAAAAACATTTGTTGTCACAAATGAAAAAAGAATAAGTCATTGTTTTTGATATTAGACAACTCAAGTTATTAGAAACGCTTTGCTTAATTGCAAAGATTGGCTGCTCAATGAATCGTTTTTGCGAAGTGTATAGTTTCAGAGTAGTAATTGCATGAGCGATTTCTGTTGACCTTCTAGGAAAGGAGAGGAAAGTGATTTGTTGGAGGGAGCTGGAAGTCGCGAAGAAATATCCTGTACATTTTGACAAAACGCCTGGGATGGAATGTCAAGAGGGCGCTAGTCGGTTAGAAGGATCATTAGCGAGGTGAGATAGTGGGGGGAGATTGAAAACATCAATTATCTTGAAACTTGGACTTTATACAAAAATAAATCTGAATATTACTCACGTTCACTTTAAATGGAATCTCCAAAACATATAAAATGGCCAGATACTAAACAATCATTTCAATAAATAGAGCTTCTGATTAGCCGATCTTTTCAACAAATTTAGAATTTTGGATCCATATTTAATTATTTTTAATCGTTGTTAAGTTCTTAAATTTTACTGATTGCTATGACACTTTAGAGAGATGATCTGCCACCTTCTTGAAGGGTCATTAATTGGAATTTTCAAGGGAAAATGATCCGCATTAAAGTTATAGGTTTTTGAGAAACTTTTAAGAAATTTCAGATTCTTCTAAATTTAATTGCACTTTCGGTTCACTGATTATCCAACAAACTTGGAATCCCCGCTGTACATTTAAGATGGGGACAGTTAAAGGAAAGCTTGTAACCTGGCATTCTCCTAGAACCTTCCCGTTCAGGATTCCGGCTCAACTTTTTTGTTTTAAACAAATTTGAGAAGAGAAGTGAGTATGTTAAATAAATACCAAATTTGTGGAAAATCACTAATCAGCGGTATTCCACAGTTTATTTTATTTTTTACGACTTCCTAAAGATTACTGTTTAAGTTTAGTTTCTTTTTATTCGTGGAAAAAACCTTCCTTTGAACGTTTTTTGACAAAATTCTATCGACAATTTGCTTGGATCAAGTCTAGACAAGTTCAGTACTTAGAGTTTTCTCTAATATAGAAAACTGCTGTTTCTGAAATTGAGTTAGTGTAGTGCAGAATTGTAAGTAGTCTTCCATGTTTGAGACAAAATATATTGGAGGAGGCTTAGGTGATTTTTTTCTCACTGGCCGATGTATGATCTTTCGGGATTTCTCCGTCATCTTTTACAATTAGAGGTGCAAAAGGATTAGGAGTGCAGAAATTGATAGTTTTACTGAAAGGGGTAGTGGAAACAGTGGAATTAACTGACTGAAGAGACTGGGTTCGAGTCAACTTATTTCTTTGCACAGCAGTGCTTTTGGTTTTTATTTTATTCTTCTTGTTCAAAATTTCAGATTCATTTGTGCTTGACCTTTTCACTGATTTACTTGTTTTATCCAAAACATCCTTACTAGTTTTATTACTACACTGATGGACAAAATTAACGCACCACCCTTATTTTTTTTATTATTTTCAATTTGTGCAAATTTTGGACTTTCAAAATATTGTTGGCTGAAAAAATAAGCCATTAGTAACTACAGCCATCTGAAGAATTTAGGCCTATTCTCACCTCATCGGTAAAGAGAACTCTCTTCCAGTTGTCTTAAGTCCAACTCACATGTTCACGTGCAAACTGAAGCCTGGTCATTTTGTGAACTGTGGTAAGGAGAGGGCCACGAGCAGAAGGTCTGGCTCTAAGGTTACTTTCATTAAGTCTTCTTCTAACAGTCCTACTGAAGATGGAAACATTTCGGACTTGCCTTATGAGACTTTTTATCTCATTTCTCGTTATGCTCCTGTTTCGTAAAACCAGGTGCCGGATGTACGTACCTATCGTCTCTCACTCTGCTGTACATCTCTTCTTGAATGAACTCTACTCTCCCTAAATCGCTTTGGACAAGTGATGTACGTCAAAAACAAAAGCGGAAGATAATTTATTTAATTTTAACTAAACAAAAACTGAGTGGTGCGCTAATTTTGTCCATCAGTATAGTATTACTAATATTACTAGTGAAAATTCCACTAGCACTGCACTAACCATGTGATTCAATGCCTGGTGAATCTGTCTGTTCCATTTGAGCCATGCGGCTACTATTGGAACTAAGTGTCCAACCACTATTAAAATTTTTTAAATTTAAATAACTCACCTAACCGAAACAAAAAAGTCTATTAAAAATAAACTATTTACAAAACTGTCACAGTTTCATCTCCCTCCAATGTCTAACTAAAAGAAACAGTAACAATAAACAAAATAAGAAACAATTTAACATTAAATAGTCACTAGAAACAATTTAAAAAATAATAAGTTTGCAGAGCAAAATTTAAGCACACTGACACGTACAATGGCGGACCAGCTGATATCGATAGTAGAGTAACAGTTTTTTCAACCTTGATAGATTATTCCCTCCACTCATATCAACAATAAGCTAATCTATTCAAAATATGATCCAAACTCCCCAAAAAAAAGGAATAGTGGAAGTTATAAATTTGTTTACAAGTTGGCAAATACCTTCTAATTACTTTTCTACTTGTCCAGCATTGCAGAATCAGTTCAATAATCTCTATTAAATAAATACGTGTTTTCCTAAGAAAATAGAAATATGTACAACTATTTCACTTATGCTGGGAAACTATTCAAGTTTGCTTGCATTTTCTGCTAGTCATGCCATTATTAGCGTACAACCAATCTATATCTTTTGATCAAAATTGTAACAATCAATGTCAGCAGTTTCTTATTTTTAAGTAACCAATTCTTATTATATGTATCTATATCTACAGTGGTATAAAATTAACTTTATTTTGCATCCTTATAGTTTGAAAAGAAATATTAATCAGTTGCATGGATCAGTTTACTAAGAGATATCATGGACAGATAGTTTTGTTTGACCTGCAAAAGAACACAAATTCCCTCCTATAGATGTTTGCAAGTTAACATTCTTTTCTAAATTGACTCTAACAAAGTATTTCCATCATTCTTTCTCGTTTTTCGTTTGATTGATCAAATCTATCAATATTTTTTTCTCTCTCTTCTTCCTCATTAGTTATAAATATTCCGAATAATTCGTGAATAGACTACGTTCGTGTTTCCTGCCAGCATAGTCTTCTTTTTCTTAAGATTACTCTACGATTATAAGGTTAGAATTTATAAAAGAAATTATGTTAAAAATAAATTGTTAACGATTAAATAATTGCTAAAAGTTGTAAAGTTCTTAATTAACAATGCTAGAAAGCAAGAATATAGTGACTCCATCAGAGATCGAGTATTCGGGTAATGAATACTCGGTAATTTAAAGTGAAGAAAGTGGACAAGATCAGTAATTTATAAAAAAGCTTGCTTCTTCCTTTTCATTTACACATGAAGAACAGTTAATCAGAAAGATAGTTATAACACAAAATTACAGGATAATTAAAATTTATTTTGATAAATTTTGGTGGATAATATAATGATATTAAGAGTGATGGAGATGATGACAACCACTGACACTCCAAAAAAATTCACAAACAAAACAGGATTGTGCTGCACATATTATTATGAGCTATCTTTCTAGTTTGTTATTACTTGATAAATTAGTATTGTTATTAAATATCTTAGAAGAATAATAACAGTGTTGTTATGTTTCTCGAATGTTGTTGGTATCATTAATCTAATAAATATTTAGCTATTCCATTGACAGGCTAGATTAATCCTTGTCAAATGTGACAACAAACACAAAGCAGAGAGCTCTGTACTCTTCTCTAACGCCATGATTACGTGATGCTTTCAGTTGGTGGGCGCCCAACACTTCATGGCATCCTCCATAAATACACCTCTTCACTAATAAGCAGACCACCGCAAAACCATAACTTTGCCAAGGACAAGTATTACTGTAATCAGCGCTTAATTACTTGAGTGGTAGTTCGTTAATTGAATGTAGTTGAGGTTGAAAAAAGAGTAAAATTGCATCCATCCTTAATTAAATTAAAGATTAGTCTGCGAGAAAACCAATAATGTGTGGCCCGATTCTACCTTATCTCACTTTCACTCTTAACACGCCTTCAACTTCCTTATCGCTTCCCAACAACTTTTTGAGCTATAAAAACTTAAGAACAAACATCACCTCGGTAACAACAAGAAAGTTGTCGTAAGGAGTATGCTACATTGTTCTAGATATTGGTTTGAACCGACTAAATAAGGAACTAAAAGTGCGTAGGGTTTCATAAGCTTTACACGTTTACCGAATTATTGTCGTTTATAAGTTGAAAATTCGCATTTAGGGTCAATACAAAAATTTTTATGTACAACAAAATAACAAACAGTTTAAAATAACTCCCGGATTGATTTAACCTACTTTACCAAATTCCGACAACAGACGATTGTTACAGTTTTCCTACATCTCGAAAGCTCTAACCATTTTAAGCTAGAAAATGTTTTATAGGAGGATGAAAAGGTAACGTAACGAAATCACCGTTGATATGGTGGAGTAACATGATGTAGTTTTTAACTGAAAATTTTGGTGCCTGACCCAATTGGTGAAATACGACGTGCAAAAAAGTCATACTAGGGGTCTTGGGGGGCATATGACGTAGGGACAGGATCGCGGGAGAGTCCTAGTGGGGGTAAATAAAACTTTCTGCACCAGAAGCTTCTCTGGAGAGATTGGTTTTCTTTTGGACCTTGGAGAGCGCTTCGTAGAATATGATTGGTTTTCTCACGGGACATTATTATCACAGAGAGAACCTGAAGAAGCTGGGTTTAGAACGCGATGGTGCTTGTGTGGGGTGGAGGAAACTCTAATGAACTTTCTTAATTACTATGATGCCATTATTCAAGGAAGATTCAGACACCTAGGAGGTAATTACTAGTTAACGCAGAAGGACTACCTCTCCTAGAACTCCCGGAGATTTCTGGGATTTCTCCGACATCTAAAACTGGGGTGGTAATGGAAATTATTTACCTGGCACCAGTAAGCGGATACAATGGATCTAGAAAGTCGCCGTTCATGTCAAATCTCGGGAGGGAGCAAAATCCTTTAAGATTTTGGAAAGAGAATTTTCCCACAAATGTGGTAACTACCACTCCAAAATACAACTGCGACGGTCTAGAAACCTGCTCTGGCTTCGATGAGCGTACATTACATAGAATCCATCTAGAAAAGAAATTGTTATTATATTACGCTATTTTCTTTTCATTTTTTGGCTTGCAGACACCAACAGCATAAAAATATGTATTTATTAATCTGACAGTACAAATTTGCGGATGAAACTCTGTTCTTGTAGCAGAACTACTTCTTAAACATGTATGTCCAAACGTTCATGACACACAGTTCTGCTGCTTAATGCTACTTTGTGTTTGGGGCTTTTAACGCAGCAAGGAATAACCCTTCTTTAGGTTTTAAAGTGGACACTAAAACACGTTAATCTGTTTCCAAGCCTCTGAGCGCCGCTGGCCGCTACAGTGGACTTTGTTTTGTTTTTTGCAACCTCTCTTACTCACTCTCTGAACTTGTTCTAAACCCTGGAATAGAAAGAATAGATCGAAGGTTTACTGCCAGCTTAGCCAACGACTTCTTAGTCGTAGCAAATAATTGTCATTCTGCTTTTAGCAACCTTGGAAGAATAAGTTTTTAGAAAAATAAAATCCCATTTTGTAGAATTTACTAGCTTAGTTTCTTATGTTCATATTTATTGTCCTGTCATTTCGTTTGGAGTCGTCTCGTTGATGAAAAGAATGGTAAATTACAGCTTACTAGGATTGCGAAAAAAATCACTTTGAAGTAAGAAAGTTTATTCAGTGAAGTGATCAGTCTGCCAATTTACTTAAAAATTTAAAATTTTGTCAAGATATTTATTCTTAATATTTATTTATTACGTGATAATTTCATACATTACACTTGAATTGGCACATTAGAGAAAAACCTAACGATCTCCATTCGCACAGAAAGGCCCTAAATCAAACTTTTTTTTTAACAAGGAAATGTTTCAAATAAAAGTTGGTAAAAATACTTATTGAACAATGAGCATACCAAGTTGAAAACAAAATTTAAAGAAGCCGTTTTTGGCCAAAACTTTATAAAACTGGAAAATCTATTTTATAAAGTGGCCACTTGGGGCGGATTTCGTCGTAAAGTTTAATTTCGGGTCCTAAATCGGTTATCAGCTTTCAACTTACTGTGAATTTTTCGTTTTTGAATTTAGTTTGACCATCTACTCCACGGAAAAACATATAGACACATACACATACAGACCAATTCGTTACAAAAAATAAATAAAACTTTTTGGACTTAAGGGACCTGCTTAAAGCGGGTTTTCCCCTTGAAAAATAGGTATTGAAAATTACACACGAACAGAATACTACCCCTAAGTCAGTTATGCAAGAGAAATAGAGGATGTGAAGTTACTTATTTTATGTAGTAATCTTTTTCTCATGTTCATTCAGTTTTCATTTGTTTTCTCTTTGAAAAAAACAAAATGAAGTTCATTTATACTTAAGGGGACTGTTCTAAAACTGCAACGTTTAAACTCTTCTCTTTACAAGTGGCTTAACTATAAACGATCTAAGAATAACCAATTGGTAAATATCGTATGTACATCCACCAAAAAAAATCACATTTCTTGTGCCACAACTAAAAGAAGAAGCACGACATATTCAAACATAATATTTGACCATTTCCTCATGGAGCTTAATTAATAACTAACAGAAACTACATATCATGCAATTAAATTAGAAATAATTATACGATGAGCTGTTAAGTTTATAATTACCTTATTATCTTTTTAATAATCATTTTCAATTACTTTACAATATTTCGTGTCAACCTGTTTGACTATAACTAGGTATATTTTAATTATTTCTCGCCAAAAAGGTTTTCTCCACAAGAGAGTATTGTGATTTCATTTTCTTCTCAACGCAATTTCTAACAATGCTTAAAAAAAAAAAAAAAATTATTCTTCCATTTATTGAAACTGTTATTTTTTCATAAAGTATAATGTTTTTACTACCCATTTAAGGTATGAGCCACTAAGAAAGTGTTAACACAATTCACTTACATTGTACGAGGGTCGTTTGAAAAGTCCGTGCAAAGTCAGAGAGATAGCACCACTGGCGCGTATCGAGGTTATGTTTAGTTAGTAGCATCTCTTGGAAGAACACTCACCAAGTTTCAGCCAGATCGGTCTATTTCTTTGTGTTTGGCATTCGTTTGAATCGAGGAAGTCGAGTGATTTTTTCAAAAAATGGACGAAAAAGAATTTCGTGTGTTGATTAAACACTACTTTATGAAAGGCAAAACGCCTCAGGAGACTAAAGAGAAGCGTGATAAACATTATGGTGACTCTGCACCTTCGATTAGTGGTTTCAAAATTTTCGGAGTGGCCATATGGGCACAAGTGACGCTGAACGTTCTGGACGCCCTGTTGAGGTTACTACTCCAGAAATCATTGATAAAATCCATGATATGGTGATGGATGACAGAAGAGTGAAGGTGCATGAGATTGCTAGTGCTGTGGGCATCTCGAATGAACGGGTACATAATATTTTGCATCAACATTTGGACATGACAAAGCTATCCGCAAGATGGGTGCCGCGATTGCTCACGCTTGACCAAAAACGAAATCGTGTGAAGTGTTGCAAGAATGGTTTGCAGCTGTTCCAGAAGAATCCACAGGACTTTAAGCGTCGTTTCGTCACTGTGGATGAAACATGGATACATCACTACACTCCTGAGACCAAAGAACAATCTAAACAATGGGTTACCAAGGGGGAATCTGCGCCAAAAAAGGCGAAGACCGTTCCTTCGGCCGGAAAGATTATGGCGACTGTCTTTTGGGATTCGCAAGGAATAATCCTCATCGACTATCTGGAAAAGGGTAAAACTATTTCAGGTGCATATTATTCATCGTTATTGGACCGTTTGAAAACCGAGCTGCAAGAAAAACGCCCACGATTGGTCCACAAAAAAGTCCTTTTCCATCACGACAACGCACCAGCTCACACCTCAGCAGTTGTGGTCGCAAAATTAATGGAAATAGGGTTCCAACTCGTTTCACATCCCCCCCTATTCTCCAGACTTGGCTCCCTCGGACTACTATTTGTTCCCCAATATGAAGAAATGGCTGGCGGGAAAAAGATTTTATTCAAACGAGGAGGTGATTGCAGAAACGAATGGCTATTTTTCAGACTTGGACAAATCCTATTATTCGGAAGGGATCAACAAACTAGAGCAGCATTGGACGAAGTGTATAAGCCTAAAAGGAGACTATGTTGAAAAATAAAAAAGGTTTACCCCAAAAAATTAAGTAGTTTTTATTTTTGCACGGACTTTTCAAACGACCCTCGTACAGTTACTTCTTTCTATTCATTCCAATTCAAAGGTTTGCAGATGAATTTAGAACTTAAATTTCTAAGATTTGACGAACTTCTGCTCTTGCCAAATTGCAAATGGAGAGAACAAAACCTTACTTACTTATTAACTTGGTGCAATAGCCCTTAGATCAGGCATGTGCAAAAAAAAAAAAAAAATGTAAATCGACAAATCAATGTTCTTATTACTAATCGCACTGCTATTGGAGAGTAGTTTCCTGTGGGCGTGGTAAGGGGCGGAGCTTTTAATAATATAAATAAAAACTATAAGAACAAAATTGTTTTTAAACTATAAACCTATTGGACTATATACCTACCTACCTGTCTATCGCCGCCAATATTTTTTGGCTTCTTTCCTTTTTCAAGTCATCCAGTCTCAAAGGCCTTCCTATATTTTTCAACTCCTTAAGTTTAAATCCTCCATCCATTCCCGTAACACTAGATCTCGCTCATCTGATCTCTATATTTCCTCTCACCGTACCTCATCCTTTGACAAGTCCTTCCTAATACGTGCTACCTCTCTCTGGAACTCCTTGCCATCATCTGTCCGCCATGCTCCTACCCTTTCTATCTTTAAATCCCTTCTATTCAGCTTCCTCCGATATTCTAATTGTTTTAATTTATTTCCTTAATTTCTGCTGTTATTTTTATTTTCACGTTTTGTAAATACTTATTTATTTATTTATTTTCTTTTAATCACAGACCAAACTATTAAGGCCTCTATTTGTACCTGTATTTATTCTTAAGAGACAATTGTCCCAGAATAATAAATTTCTTTTCTATTCTATTCTATTCTATACCTATTTCTCTATTAAAATTATCTTTACTGGACATTATCTTAGGGTTACCGGGCCATAATCAATGATGTTTGGAAAAGTCGTCGCGGGCCATATAAAATCACTACAAGGGGCGGATTTGGCCCTCGGGCTGTAGGTTTGCTCATGCCTGATCTAGAGTCTAGTTTGGCCCAAGCCAAACCTGGCTCTCCTAGCATTTCCATCAATTTTTCATTTTTGTCTTGTCTTCCAGTCACCATTTATGCACTTCAGGCTGAATACCCAATCCCCCACGATTAAACAGAGTAGACAAAATATATTTCTTATTTTAAATCAAATTTTTAATTATATGCAATAACTTTTTGAACTTGGATCAAACATGTATAAAAATTACATATTTTTACAGCAAGAAACAACGTTAAATTGAGCTAATTTTCAGACTGTACATATAAAAGACTGAAGTTTTCCATTCAAAGTTCTTCTGTGTAGAAGTCAAAGTCGAGTTATCGCAAAGAAGAGAAGGTGCACAGCTTAGATATAGTTCGTCAGCATTCGGATTTCGTTTATTCTTAGAGTGCGCTATTCAAAAGTACGTTTTAAACAAAAACTGCATTTGTAAATGTAAATGTTGTTATAAAGAAAAAATTGAGTGTAATTGTACAGAACCAAGAAAAATTGAAATGTCACTTAAGTGATGAGTCAGTTGTGAACGGAATCAAAGTCACACTCACTTGACTATCATACAAACAAGATGATATCATACTGTAATTATAGGCTTCCAGTAAGTTCTACGAAAATAATCTAGAATGAGATACATGACTTCTTTTCTTGTTTTGTTTCCGTGACAATTACCTCACAGATCATTTTAATACAATAATAATTATGTGTGAAGTGGCCGCTCCTAAAGGCTAGGCCCGCTAGCTTTCTGAGAATGTTCCCAGTGATTGATTCTTCAACTTCTAACCATGGTGAATGCAGGATTAAAATTGATTAGTTCAGATATATTTATCAATATCTCAAAATTTATAGATAAACATGAATCTTCTAACAGACACGCATAACAAATTATTAAAGTTGTTTGTTAAAAGTGGACGAAGAGAATAGGAAAATTAATTTGATCCCATTAGTGGCAGGTTTTTTGGTTATTAATATAAAGATGGCGTCCTAACGTTTTGTTTAAAAAAGATAAACCAGTTTTTTCTTTTCTTTTTTGAATCATTTTGTTCTTCACAAAAGTTCAGACATTCCGACTTCCTTGTTACAAAAAAGCCTTACAAATTTTCAACAATGCTAATTTATGAATAAAATTGACAAAAATCTTTCTTTGCCTTGGATTAATAAATCAGTCACAATAAAAGATGCTTATATTTGTTTAAAATAAATTTTAATTATCGTTAATTCATTTATTCCTTCAAAAACCTTTCCATCGCCAATGCATAGATTCAGTAATGATTTGCTGCAGTTCAACTTTGTTTTGAACACAGATAGTAAATGTCGTTGCTTATAGCAAGTCATATACCCAACAACAATCGTTAAACCATCAGAACTGACAACATAACGGTGAAAAGAATGAATGCAATTTTGTCTACAAAATCAATGTAGAACTTAGTAGGTAAACGATCCATCAATATCAGTAAAGAAAGGAACCACTCATCTGGGAGGAATATTGTCAATCTTTGTTCCTTGAGTTGAATAACTTCTTAGCCTAAGGCACTCTTAGTATTACATAGAATTCTTTAGCCTAGGCTAAAACCAACGAAACATTTACATTTTCGGTAAGGCAAACTATCCTCCCACCTGATTACCTAAACTACTCTCATACACTACTTCCCACAACAGATTATGTTAAGTACCTAGGACTATTCATGGACAAATGCCTAACCTGATCCTTAAACGGAAATAACTAAATAGACGATTCAAATTTATTTCTATACTTCTTGACAAGCGATCTAAACTTTCATTAAAGAATAAACGACTTATCTACACAATGATTCTCAAACCTGCCAGGACATACTGAATGGAATTTTGGGACAAAACTTCCAACAGCCGCAGAATCCAATTCTTCCAATCAAAATCACTCCCTTACATCGTTAATGCTCCTTACTTTGTTTCTAACACTAGCTCACACCGAGATTTCCTTGGAGCGAGATCTCGCTTTGCCAAGCTGAGCCTCACAGATTCTTCACATCTTAATCTTTAGTTTCCCAATTTGCAGCATTGCCAGAAAATCAAACGTGATGGTGACCACGTGATCTTAATAGAATAGATATTGTCAGTTCACAGAGTGTGCGCAGTGCTATTCTTTGGAATTCTATCATTTTAGTGCACCTCTGGTGAAGGAGGCTTCGGTCAAAAAAGAAAATATATATATTCAACCTCCATATCAGTAATATGTTATTAATGAGAGTCAAATGAGCTGGTGGAATTCTGACGTTGAAGAAAATATCTGACTGAGAAGCAAATTGCATGAGATGGTATCTAGAAACCCACGAACTTCTCGAATATACTCTAGCTGATGTCTTCAAAATGGGTACAATAACCATTATAATGGACCTTTTGCTATTACATCCCTTGAGAAAATTCATTTTAGCGACTGGGATTTTGCAGGGATAGTTTCCCCCTAAAATTCCATAAAATTTTGAAAATTGTTGAAATTCTTTTAATGAAGGGTTGCCAAGAAATTTCGCTTCCTTTACAAATCCATTCGTTAATCTGAATCTACAGCGAAGCCCGGCAACTTTAACTGATTCCCAAAGTATTTTTTATTTCGATTCATAATTATAAGGGGTTAAGAATAAAAATTACCTATTTGATGTAAAATTATATCTGCTCCAAACTCCCTCTTAGTTCAGCAAGTATAAGTATAATATAATTTAAATATAAATGTCATCGACTAAGGTGATATATCGACACTTTCTATTTAGGCAGAGACAATTTACTTAGAAGAAGGAGATTTGCATTGGTGATTTGTAGTATCCCTTAAATAAATCAATGAATTTGGGGTTTAATATTTTTTTTTTTTTTTAAAAATTGGTGAAGACGACCTAAAGTATTCATTTGTTTGCGATAAAATTCGAAAACAACCGTGTAATTTTTGGGTCTGCAGGTGGACCAAATCCCTCCAAAAAACGAAATCTCACGCGGATTGTACGATTGTAGCTTATTAACCACTTGACTGCGACTCTCTGTAACGTGCTCATCAAATATCACTACTTCGACATAAAAAACTATTTTATTATTATTATTTTTATTGACAACATTTAATTTCCTTTTATTTGATTTCTTTTCCATACAGATTCCACTGTTACCTGTCCTGTAGTGAACGAGCATATTTATAATACACAACACTCACACACACACACATACATTATAAATATATAAAAGGAAGTTAATAAATGCGGTCCTTTGATGTTTTAAAGAGGCCATTGTAAAACGGTCAGGTAAAAATGTGGTAATAAACACTGGCCAAGACGGTAAAACACAGACTGTTGGCGCCAAAAACATTTTCACTTCAAAGTTGTTAAATTTGTGTGGACAACCATATCAAGGTCGCCTTAAAAAATAAAAAATCTATTTTTGAAACCCATTTTTTAATCTATTTTATAGCTTTTCCCTCCTTACTTTAAGAAACTAGTGTTCAAATATTAGATTTATGAGTTTAAATAATTAAAAAAACATTTTTTTCTAAGAATATTCGTTTTCGAATTTATTGCTTTCTGATTTTGAACTCAAACAGGACCAGCAATCACTAATTATTTCTCTCCCAACTTGGCTCTCCTGGCAGGACTTGAAATGAACAGCATGCGAAGCCGTCTGTAGGTTACTACACTTGACAGCCCGGTATGGGATTTCAAGTTCGTCGTTTGTCCATATGTATCCCAATGTAGCGTTTTGAAGGTATTTAGACAGAAGTAGAGAGAAATGTATTATTGAATTTAACATTAGGGAAAGCAGAGAGTCGAAGTGCAAACATGGTTTGATTAAATTTCTGTTTGGCAGCTTTATCACCCTTTCGGTAACACTTTTCTGTAAAAGGAAGTAGTTATTGAAGGTGTCTAGAGGCCGAGATAGGTTCAGGATTAGAAGAGAGGATTGCAGTATCAATCAGCAAAGGTCGAAGTGGCTGTTCCAAGATGCAAAGGAAGGCCAGCAGTGTAAATTGTAATTGTAACTTGTCGCAAAATTCAATCCTGCAGCAAAACTACTGCTTTCGCAGGAAAGTAAAGAGAAAAAGAAGATCCTAGACAAATGGAGTCTCTAATCCATTTGGTTTTCGATCCAGTTCTATCTTAAAGTGATAACTAACCAATTTTTTCTAGTAGGAGTTAATTGCTGAGGCCAAAAATGAGGTAGGCTATTTTTTTAAGACCCAAATTTTATCACCAAACGTGTATAATTTGTAAGCATTACAGCAGTGATTCATTTTAAAATTATTATTGATTATTTATATTTAGTTGAACAAGTTCCGTACAAATTTTAATGAGTCTAACCTAATGATAGCAGCATTGTACGATGAGATTAAATAAATGTTCGTTTCGCTAATTGGATCTTGATTTGGCTAAATTAGGATAATTTTACAACGTTTCATAATCCAATTAATGTGACAATATTTTGACCTAGTTAATCCCACTTAAATCTTTATGTTTGTAATTATGGGTTCCCTACTCACACACGCACACACACACACACACACATATATATATATATATATGTTTTCTCGATAGACGAATCAAGTTCCATAACAATGTACTTCAATCGGATTTCATTGAGTAGAAGTGTCATGTTAGTGCTATGTTCAAGATTTGTGCTTATTGACAGAAAAATAAATTTATAAATTGTGTAAGCTCCAGGTTTCAATCCAATCTCAATAATAGTTTGGTCTTAACTCTTCCGGAAAACTCTACCTGCAAAATTTTTCTTACATCTCTTATATCATTTTGTTTTCCGGACTACTATTTTAATATATTGGAAATTCCCTTGTTGAAATGATTCTTAAACCTATTAAAATTTGTCAAATTAGAGGTCCTGCTTAGTTTTCACGGGACAGGAGCGCTATTGTAGCAATGCAGAAAGTCTTATTAGCCATGAAGTTAAAACAAATTTTGGGAACAGAACAGATCGAAGGAAACCCTTGGCCAGAAGATAATAAATTTTGATAGAAAAAGTTTACCAATCAATTACTCGTTTAAACTTCCTGTGGCTTACTACTAAACTTACTTCCGGGCCTTTATAATTTAAAGTATCAATCACATGCATGCAAGGGGATAGCTTGCGCATTTCCGATAGGAGGAAGACAAAACGGCGTTGTATATAGTATTTTATGAGTGCGAAGGTTTCATGGTTTGGCTCTTTAATATAGATGTAATCTATGCCTTTAGACTTCTGAAACACTACATTAGACTCCTAGGCTTAATCGAATGACAGGTCGGGAAGAGGTAGCTAGTGATGCTACATTAGAGTGAAGGCTTTTTGGTCAACTCCTGTGCAATCTTGAGTAATTTATAAACGTAACCTTCTTTCATTAAAATAAAAAATCAAATTAAGTTTCTTCTTAAAAGGCTTAAGTCCATCATCAATGATCAAATTTAAGTTAATTCATCATCATTTAAGATTAAAAGAGTTTACAAAACTCAAAAGTTAATAATTTACCCAGCTGCTAGTTTAAGAAAGTTAACCACACAAAGTCAATCGATGACCATCGGTTGCTTTAGTTCAGTTTTTGGTGTAAAGAATAACTTTTCTGCTTGAAGTGAGGAATAAAATAAAAATCTTTTCTTTTCCATTGATCTGTACACTGCGGTAGTGGTACTTTTTGAAATACACATGCACCGAAAGGGCGTGAGTCTAGAATATGATCTATGATGGGAGGTCTGACGATAGTAAGTTCATGGAGATGTCCAGCTGGGCACTGTGACAGTCGGCACTTTTGTACACTAGTGAGTGACACTTGAAAAGGGATCCAGCTGACAAGTCAATCAGGTATTGAAGGATACAGTCCCACCATCTTACACCGCTAACCGTACCCACTTCTTGCCAGGCAATCATATCATGCATACTCTGCCGGACAAATCTTTCTTTTATTCAAAATTGATTTTTCTTTTTTTTTTGCCTTCTTTTACACCATAAATTTTATTGTGAATCATTTCACGGATGATAGATCCACAAATCACCTAGTCTGAATAATGATAGGAATGTGAGCAGCGATTTTAGAAAGAAAATAAAACCAAATAAACCGGATAAAATTCCTTATATTGCTTTTAAAATTTATCGAGATAGCAGTTCACGAGAGAACTATCAAACTATTTGTAGTCTGATAGTTTCTGACAATTTTCATTATTACACTCTTTCTTCCCCTTTTCTCTTGTTTAGTTGTTTATTTTTTTAACAAATTGAACTGAGTGCATCCCACCCTAATAGTATACGGATTCGAGGTTAGTCTCTTGTAAGTAAGCCCCAATTCACAATGAAAACCATTTCTATATCAAGAAGTAGTGTCTTTGAGTTGTATATTCAGAATGGAATAATTTATAGTTACTAAGATAGGCGTGCACTGTTGCGGCATTGTTAAATCAATATTTTTGTTTGATAAAATCGTTCTGTAATGTGAATGTAATTATCCACATTATCTAGTACATTGGAGAGGAACATTGTCACAGACATCGTACGTGATCTAAGTAGTTTTCTTCATGTCACGTACAGTTCTATACTGAATCTACTAATACTGCAATTTAACTAAATATATGTATCCGTATAAATAATTTATTTTGCGTTGTTACGATTTATTTGCCTAACATTTAGCTTTAAATTATTTTATTGTAGCTATAAAATATTTTTCTGAAGGTTTATTTAGCTTACATTAAAATTCAACTAATTCTGCAAGTAGTTTGGATTTGCAGTGAGAATTACGTCGATATAAGTAAAGTATTACCTATTTTTCAGGCGGGCTTGAAAACGCCTAACCAAGTGTCGTGAACGAAAAACCTACTTTACTATAAATTTCTTTTATTAATCATTAAATAAAATCCAAGACTTAGAGCAAGGGTCCCCAAACTACGGCCCGCGGGCCACATGCGGCCCCCTAAGGACATTTATCCGGCCCCCGCCGCACTTCCGGAAGGGGCATCTCTTTCATTGGTGGTCAGTGAGAAGAGCATTATATGGGGCGGTGCAACAAAGCGTTGCGTCGCTCATGTACAGTACTACTTCCGATGACGAGGGATGCAAGCGTCACGGCCCGAAAACAGTGTAAAATATAGTGCTGCACGAGAAACGAGACCGAGACGAGACTTGAGCAACCGAGACCGAGATCGAGACATGATATATATCTCGTCGAGAAATCTCGGTCTCGTCTCGGTTTTTCAAATATTATTTTTAGCTGCAAAATTATAAAATTGTGTTCTTTATTAATAAATAATCATTACGGGTATTGAATTAATTATTAAAAGATACGATTTTATTATATATGTTCAATATTACTACATCTATTTGACTTCGAATTACATAAGTAAAGTAATGCCTATTTTTTCAGGCGGGGCTTTACGTCCAACTACCAATTAGGTGTCGCGGACGGAGGCGACTAGCAAACATACTTCACTGTAAATTTCTTCTACTAACCATTAAATAAAATCCAAGGCCTAAGACCGGAAATCGAACCTAGTACCACAATGCACATTAGCTTCGCAGGTCTCGCACCGCTCGGCTACCGTAGCGCCCCCTTCGAATTACCTAATTTTTACATAAATTCACTAAATTTACTATTCATATCATTCATTCATTCAATTTCATAAATTTCACTATTAATAATCTAATACTTTGAACTTAGATATTATTTGAATTATATTTTAGAATTAAAAAAAAGACTATCTATGCATCTAAAAAATATTGCCACAAATTTTCGTTTTTAAGATATTCTTTGCCCAAGCATTGATTCATAAAACTGCATTTACTGAGTCAGAAGTTTGCTTGCGAAAATAATCTTTCAGATGGCACTGAAGTTTCACAGATACTAAAAATATCTCTCGCCATTCTAGACAAATTATTGAAGGAATTCTCAAGTGTTTTCCACCATTCTAAAATGTCAACGTCTACTGGTGCTTGGTCTAATTTGGTATAATTAATTATTTCTGTCTTCCATGCTTTGATGATATTTGCTGATTTTTGAGCAAATGGTGCAAAAATATTGATGCAGTCGTCGTCAAAAGGTGAATTCTTTATCTTCACCAACAGCCATAACTAATGGAGCGGGAAGTTTGTTGGGAGGTGTATTTTTTATTTCACGAATCGACTTGATATAGGAGGCAGATATGTTATTTTGGTCTTTCATTTGGCGCGTTTTTAACATCTTTTTGAAATTATAAAGATATATAACAGTAATAGTAACATATGATGCATTGAAGTGTAAGTAGTTGTCTTCTTTTACACACATTTTCATTACCAATATATAAATTAAAATAATTATTAGAAAATAATAACATTTTTTGAAAAGATTATTAATAGCAAACCTCTTTTAATACTTAAACAAAAATTCAAAAAACCGAGACCGAGACCGAGATATCTCGACGTGACCGAGACCGAGATTTGAGTGACCGAGACCGAGACCGAGATCGAGACTGCATAAAGTCTCGCCTCGTCTCGGTCTCGTGCAGCACTAGTAACATAACAGCTAGAAGTAGGAAGAAAGGCAAAGCACTATAACTAAACCGGACATTGACCATCTCATTAGCCAAAATCAGGTCCATAGTTCCCACAGAAATACTGGGCAGTTCGTTGATTTAAATTTGCTTGTTCTTTATTTGAAATATTCTATTTGTTCCCGTTTTGTTTTTTTGTTTTTTACTTCAAAATAGTTCGTTTTATAGTCCGGCCCTCCAACGGTCTGAGGGACAGTGAACTGGCCCCTTGTGTAAAACGTTTGGGGACCCCTGACTTAGAGTGTGAATCGAACCCAGTACCACAATACGTACATCTTTGTGGGCCTCGCCTTTAACCACTCGGCTATCTTGGTGCCAAGATACTTGATTCCATTTTCTATACTATCAGCAAGAGATGGTATTAAATATCTTGAGATTTTCAATTTTGAGTTTTTGCCATAAATTTCCGTATTGATGACCCTTGAGTACGAAAAAGAGGATTTTACAAATTTCCTCTCTCTATCGCTCAGGGTTTGTGTTTGTATTGACCGAATTCAAAAACAAATAATCGCAGAAAATTGAAATTTGATGTTCCGGTCAGGTGCCACCAGAGAACGTCTTAATAAAGTTTTGGTTAAAAATCTTTCCGCCGGAAGTACCACTTTATAAAATTGATTTTTCCTGGGAAATTCTATTGAGGGCTTTTCAGGGAAAGGGGTGGAGAGATTTATCCTCCAAAAAATCATGAATATTAACTGTACTGTCCTTGCCATTTATTTAATAAGAATAAAATAAATGGGCCTAAATTTCCAAATTTTGAGAATGGGCCGGAAGTGCCGATGACTGGGGGAGATTAGTGGGAAAGTACCATTTTTGTAATTTAAATTAAATTTTTTTAAATTTAATTCTTATCTCAAGTTAGAAGGGTTGAATATGTTGCTAAAAGTCCAACCGGATTTCCTTGTTTTTCTCAATAAATTGTTAAAATTTTCTTGAAAATGGTTTCTAAGCTTTTCTGCAAACTTCGTGTGTGCATGGTGCATTCTTGAGTTATTAATTTCTAGTTTTATGCAATTTTTTTTTTAAAGAAAAATTGCATTTTTTTAAAAAAACCGTTTCCAATTGTGAGATTACATTTCAGTGTAATTTTCATTTATAACTGTAAGTTGTAAGTTCGAAGAAAATTTGAAAATCTAAGAGAAAGTCGTGACCAGATTTTTCTAAAATTAAAACCAACAAATTTAAAAAAAAAAAATACCAACAGGGGCAAATAGAATGTTTTAATAGGATACTCTTTATTTAGAGAAGGCGACAAATGTCAGTCAGTTTAAAATCTGTCTGGGTGGCTAAAACTTAAGCCGAAGCTTTTGTCCTAAAAATTCCTCAAAAAGCCCTTCTTAAGCGCCCTTCATACCTGTGAATATTTAGATAGTAACGGATTTTTTGCCCTATAGACAGCCTGTTTGCCACTATTGAGTGACATTTCAAAAGGCAGAATGAAGTTTGGAAGTGAATCCAGGCCTAAGCAGGAAAGTCAATCATGTCTATTTAATGTACTACCATCTAGAACGGGTGTGCTAAGTAAACTGAAAGCTTCTTATCCTAGAAACTTCACAATAGCTGTACATTTAACCACAAAATCTACTTATGGCTTAACATTTGAAGCTCTGAGAGCCGACCTATTCATTGACTCCTTATCCTTGTTATGGTAAAGCAGGCTGTTAAATTTTAGGAAATTTCACAGGAATCGATAAAGAGCTTTAACTGTACAGATTTGGTTTTGTTTTTTAATCTGAAACTGTTTTTTTTAATTAAAATTCAAAAACTGCTAAATTTTGCATATTTCCATGTTTATCTGAAACTGAATAAACATTTCTTTGGTCAGTTCAATTTTTTTTATTAATGTAAATACAAGGAATTTCTAATATTGAATTCAACACTTATTTTTATAGAATTCTAGCAAGAAAACTTTCATCTATTCTGTAGGGGCCGGCAAAAGGTGACTATACCGACTTTACGTGTTTATTCTGTCGTGATAATTTAATCATTTATAGCTTGGTCACTAAATTTAAATAAAAGGTTTACATATATGAATTTTTTGTCTTTTTCTTTTTTTTATTTGGTTTCTTACTTAAGGTAATAAATTTATCGTAAAAGTCACACCAAGAAATAATTTAAGAAGTTTATTGTTCATTTATGTATGAAGCTTCTACTTTACTGGCTGCTTTCACATCAAATAAATAAACGGAAATTTGTTTAGAATTATATATATAAAAAAAAGAATTACACTTTTTACATACCTTAACAGGAAACAGTTTCTAATATAGTTCATCCAAACTATTGCTGCACTTAGAGCTTGATAGTAACTCTAAAGGAAACCTCTATCAATGAGCCTACTGTTTGGTACTTATACGAATAGATTGCAGTTAATTGTTACTTTTTACATAAAAATCCATTTCAGTAAAACTAATGTCTATAAAAATATGGACTTAAATTTACTCCTGTTTTTATTTCTTGTAATATGTTATTTTTGAAAGTGGTATAAGTCCATTTTTCCATGTATCGAGATATTTAAGGTTTTGCATTTGAATTAATTTAAAAATATTCATAAACCTTAATCTATTCAAGTGATGTTATTAACGCTATACACCTTTTAAATTTTATTATGAAATAATAATTATTACAATTCTTTAAAAAATAAACGATTTTTTTTTAGCTCCAAATGGACTTATACCACTTTCAAAAATAACATATTACAAGAAATAAAAACAGGAGTAAATTTAAGTCCATATTTTTATAGACATTAGTTTTACTGAAATGGATTTTTATGTAAAAAGTAACAATTAACTGCAATCTATTCGTATAAGTACCAAACAGTAGGACTTGCGAAGGAGAACCAAACAAAATCGGATTTTACTTATTTCTCATCATTTTATCAGAACAATAATACCGTTATCTTGTTAACAATGTTGTTTTTAATACACTAACACTAGGTAAGTAATATCTGCTAACGAGCAGCGTACACTGAAGTAGCAATAATCAAAAATAATTGCAATAAGAAAGTTGTTTTAATTATAATTATTAGAAATGGACTTATTCCACTTTCAAAAAAATATTTTTGTGATAACATTTTATAGTCAAAATTCTTTTGCTGACTTTATAAAAAAAAAAAATCGTACTGTATTCAATGTTTGATTATAAATATGGAAAGAATGTGTCTATATCTTACTGAAATTACAATTAAACTCATTTTTTTGAAAAATGGACTTATACCACTTTCAAAAATAACAGCTCAAATATTAAAAAAAAATAAACATTACCTCATCAATTGAAACAGCTACTTGAGGAACTAGGTACCTAATCAGTACTTTTATCACGGTTTAGACTACGGGTAGCTAACCCTAGGCCCGCTTATGGTCCGCCATCAATAATTTTATAGCCCGCAAGATTCATCCTAATTTTACAAAATTAGTTTATTTTGCGCAGTATTATTTGGTAGTGTTTTATAACATTAAATCTAATACTGTTTTTTTTTTTTTTTTTTTTTAAATTAGAAGTGGGCAGCAAACATTATTCGACCATCTCATAATCGTTATTATTATATAATCTATGTTTAAATAGTCAAAACAACAATAATAATAATCAATTCTGTCTTGAATTTTCGCTGCAAAAAGTTTTTTTTGGCGGGCCCATACTAATAGATATTCATAAGCGATCCGCAGTCTTATAATGCATTCCCAAAGTGACCCACTAGATTATTTGGGTTGGCCACCCCTGGTTTAAGCGGTGAAATCAGCCAGAGGAAGAGGCACCCAAAAAAGCATCTTTTTTTTCTTTGTTTTATCTTTTTTTTGGGGGGGGGGCATTGGCCTTCGCCATACAGCCAGCATCGTCTAGGTGCTTATCACTAGAATATCACTCACTCTCCATTCTTACTTATAAATACATTCGCTTCACACATTCATCCCTCTACTATATACAACTATTTACATAAACTTCAGCTAATGGATGGATCAGTACTCTATATTCCTGCCATCCTTATAGCTTAACCGAAATTAAAATCACGTAATCCTTCTCTAATCATTTTCTTGCATTCATTCTAATCGGTTATAACTTTTAAATACATTCTATTTCATTGCTAGCTCTGCTACAGATTTAAGCACATAGATGTTGATGGAGAATATTATGTCTTCGTAGCGAAATGGTGCATCTAAATACCTGTATATGTCGTCCAGCATTCGTTTCCTTTCTACTACATAACGTGGACATATCATTATTACATGTTTGAAATCCTCCTCCTCATTGCAATCTACGCAAAGAGGAGAGGACCTTTTGTTGATCCTGTGAAAAAAAAGGCATCTAATGACAAATCTTATCCTTAAGAGGCCAGAGAACTTACTTCTACTGCGAACGAATCAAGATAAAACAGTTTTAAGAAAACATGTTACGGAGGCAAAGTCACAAGAAATTATGGATCAGAAAGGCGCTTATACATCTGAGGTTACTGGCGCCCGGAGCTTTTTTATTTTCAGCACACTTTCGTTGTTCTCTCCTTACTGGCCAACATCAGGTACACTGGACTGTGTGCTGCTAGATGCTCCTAGAAAGAGAAAATCTACGGGCCAGCAGCAGGATTCGACCCTGCGAACTCCGCGTTGGAATTCAGAATTCGCAAAACCACTCAGCTAATCCCTTCCCTCATCATCATCATCATCATCATCATTATTATTATTTTGTGTATATATATATTTATTCATGTGTATATATTTTTTTTAGCCACTATAAAGGAGCTGAGAGTTAGTTCTTCCCACAGAGTCAGAGATGTCTTCCTTTTTTTTCAGACATTCTATAAAACTAGCTGCTCAGAAATCTTCGAGGCCTATTATCTAGAGGGCGTGGATCAGGAAATTTAGAGGGCATTGTTAAATAAAAAGAGAAAAGAAAGATGGTCCACCAAATGTTAAGCGCAGGGCAGTTGCTATAAATCAATTAAAAGTGCTCCTTAATTATAAAGTAAATATCAAAAAGGAGAGCGCTACCAAAATTGATTTTATATGTAAAAAAAAAGGAAGATAGTTATGAACTATTGGCCGCAGGCAGTTGAAGTCTATTAAAAGTAAAGATTTTTTTTTTTTTTAAATAGTATGTGATAATAATTAAGCTAGTTTACTGGACAAATGTGGTTACGCGATCTTGCTAAGGACAGCTAGCGGCGATTCTAGCCGACCCTGTCCGAGACCGGTGAATAGAGAGTGTGGGCGGGTTTACAGACACACGAAGATACATGCTGCTCAGATGAAGCAGATAAATAAAGGCCACCAAACATGAATCTATCAACATGTTTATACAGAGGTTGGCCCCCTGGCTCCAGAACCAATTGATTTATACACTATAATTGTGAGATGTGTTGCGGGCCCGTGGGTGCGACTCAGCGACACATACCGGCTATAAATATCTCTTCACTCTTTCGATTCCAGTTCCTTCTTGTCCACTCCTTTGCCACAAAACTTCCTAGTCCATCTTATCATTCGATTTCTATTCTTCTTTAATTTTTACATTTCTTCGTGTCTGCCAGCCTTAAATTAAAAGAAACAAACAAAAACCGCTGAACAAATTATTCAAATAATTATAGTTCTGTTATGTTTGTGTGAATGGTGCACACAAAGATTTAGAGAAAATCTTAGGATACATTTTCCAAAAACCCCTCCCCTATCCCTATAACGCTCCAAGCGAATTTACCATTGTTCGAAACAGTGCTGGAAGTCTTTTACTGTGAGCTCCTGCATGACGAGTGCTGCCTTTTTTTTCACCGCTTCAAAGGACTGAAATCGTGTTCCTTTGGGGAACAGATAAAAGTCACATGGGGCCAAGTCAGGCGAATGGCCTAAAAACTGGAATGTTGTACTTGGCTAGAAACGTCTTGACAGACAATGCAGTGTGAGCCGGCGCGATGTCTTGATGGAGAACCCATTCTTGTTCTTCCACAAATCGGGTCGTTTTTTTCTTACTCTTTCACAGAGTCGAGCAAGTACTTAACGGTAGTAATATTGATTAATTATAAACGATATTTTCATCCGTTTTGGGCGTGGAAGGGCGACCTGGGCGGACATCATCTCTGATGTCTTCTCGGCCATCTTGGAAACGCTTGAACCACTCAAAAACTCGCGCACGTGATTAACATTCATCGCTCTAAACTTCTTTTAATAAAAGATAAGTTTCAGTAGCGTATTTACTCAGTTTCATGTGAAATTTCACGACAATTCGTTGCTCTACTACGTATGTAGTATCGTGTTTTCGGCAAAACGAAACTAACACCTCATACACAAACGACGGTCCCGGTCAGACAGATTACTCTACAAGCACGTGAGACGCTGCGATCGAAAGAGAAGGCTTTACGCTGCACAGCTGTCGGTCGTTAGGATTTGGCGCATGCGTAGTTCTTCTGTAGCAGCATCAGTCTCGTTATTTAATAGCCACACCTCCAGGAGACCTCTTTTCACATAGGCTCTTCAACATTGCTCTGTAGCGGGTGATGGGACACATTTAATCTTATTGCGGAAGGATGACCTACCATTGGATGACCCAATAGCTGGCGCATGTATACGACGTCGCGATTGCAGCGCGCACGACTGAAACTGTGGCTAGATCTATACAGGAACGGAAAAAAGTAGGTTTCCGGTTTAACAAGCATAATATAATTTTTCTTAAGATACCGGCCCTTTACGCTAGCCGGAACTTCTGACGGACAAAGTATTGCGTAAAATAAACAGTTAATTAATTATAATCATTAACTAATTTTATTAAATAAATAAATATTTTTTATTATTGGAAAATGTGCCTTTAGTTCATTTAAATAACAAAATGGCATCAATTTCAAAGGGCTTTTTGTTTTTTTCTTTTCTTTTTTAATTTATGATTAATTTAAAATTCCGTTGATACAATTCCCCATCTTGTTTTTGAAAGGCTCTAGATGACGATCAGTTTGTACTGAAGGTGGTATGTTTTTGAACGCAAGAAACACTTCATTTCAAAATTTGCATCTAAGACTTTTCATTTCTTTCCTTTAAATTCAATTATTTGCAATTAAAGCAGGTGTAATTATTCAGGTGAAATAATGAGTTATTAAAACTGTCCGGCAGGACAGTTGTATAAGGGTTGATCGTCAAAAACTGCACGAAAAAGCGTAACGTTGAAAAACACCTAACTTTGACAATTTTTTTCTCATTTTCTATAAAAGATAAAATTCCCAAATTTTCTTTAAAATATAGGGCAAACCCTTCTTAATAAGTGTAATTTTTTTGCAACCACCCAGATCTAATAAATTTTGAGAAAAAAGTTGCCGAAAATGAGCAAAAACGGCTTTTTCAAAAATTGTTTTACTGTGAAATGAACCATACAATTTGTTATTAAAAAGTCTACGTAGGTAACTTGATTTACCAGATGAAGTACCTTGTAATTAGAAGAGATAAAGTGGGAAATGAAGTCGGTTTTTACGCAAAGTATTCAGTGATGCAGAAAGAGCTGATGTGTGGAGTTGATCAGTATGCGAATGTCAAAGCTGTTCCAACGATGGGACGTGCAAGGAGTGCATGGATGCTGTGTGCAGATACTAGCTATGTCTTTGCAGAACGGCCACTACCTCATACAAAGCAAAGAGCCTCTATCGCGGATACTATCTTCTCCCTTTTGCCCATCTCCAGCTACTACTTCACGCCAGGTCATTGTACAACCTTGATGCACGAGATTACTTGATCTCTTCGTGACAGACTCTAGAATAAATGTTTCTATCAACATCTTTGTTTTCAATGCGACTCACAATTAAACTTTATGATATTCAACTCCTTGTATCCTTCTCCACGCGTTCTTCCACTTCGTAACTTTTCTCTCTCACATCACTTCTTCTAATCGTTTCGTCCCTCTTCCAAGGCGAATAGTTTTTGTAACTGAATCCATGAATTGGAACTCTATGACCTAATTATAATTATAATCGATCTGTTAAAGCTATATCAAGAAAAATGCGAACAGTGTAAAAAAATCCATTCATCAGCTATGTATTATGTCTTTACTATCTTTTTAAATCAGAAAGAAGCTGTTGTAAACAGTGGAGATGCAGAAGTAATGTTCTTGATCTTCTAAAAAGTAATTATTATTTAATAATTCTATTTTTTTTTTTTTTTTGTAATTCAAGGCGCGTCAAAATTTGAAGTTATTGGCGCCCTGAGCTTCTTCCAGGGTATTTCCAGCCTGTTGACTGGGTTACCTCTTTACAGACAACATTTCCCTTCACTGGACAGTGTACTTGAAAGAAGTTCCTAGAAATAAAGAGAATAAATTCGAATCCGGGATGTCCGTGTGGGAATCCAGTACACTAGCCACTCAGCTATTTCTTTGTTTTATTTAATTAAATATTTTGTTAAATTCTTCCAGTTAATTAATTTAAATGGGCTGCTTATAATCTCGGTTTATTTTTTTACATCAATAATACAGATTTTTAAAATTTACTGTACTTTATAATTTCTAGGGTTTTACTAATTCCAATTCCTCCTGCCAATGTTGTCCTTTATCTTGGGCTTTATTTAGACAAAAGACTGACTTGGAACCCGCACACACGACTTAAACGAACTGAAGTTAACAGGCGTTATCGACTACTTAAAAGACTACTAGACCAACGTTCAAAATTTTCACTTAACAACAAACGCCTGATTTACAATTCCATATTAAAACCCGCCTGGACGTACGGTATTAAATTGTGGGGTTCAACGAAACGCTCCAATATTCAACGAATTCAATCTCTTCAGTCTAAAATTCTCCGCACTATCGTTAACGCTCCATTTTACGTTTCAAATCTAACCATCCACACAGACCTGGAAATTCCGTTTGTAGGCCAGGTTGCTCGAACTCGCTATAAAAGTTTTCATCAGAACTTGTACTCTCATTCCAATCCAGATCATCCTCCCAGACGACTGAAACGCCAGTGGCCTCGCGATTTTCTCTCTTCTGAGGAGAGTAGCTAATCTTAGAGATGACTTAGGGAGTGTTATCGCTGGGTAACTTCTCCCCGCAATTAGTTACTTTGATGTCAATTATTGTCATTGTTAATTATACCGTGTCTAGCGCTGGTGTAACTTTACAAATAAATTAAAAAAAAAAAAAAAATTATGATAATTATACCAATAAATATGCTTGTTGTTTAGCTGGAAATCTTAAAAATTACATTGGTGTTTCCATCATTGATTTTCCCAAATTTAGTGTTGAGGATTAAGGCGGTCTTAAGCTGCTTATACCTACACTAGGACCTCAACAATCTAATGTTCGCTGGAAATATTTAAATTAGTTTCAGTATTAAATAATTAATATAGCAATATTTTAAAAGTAGTTCATTTCTTAATAGGTCAGACCAATTTCTTGGGGACCGTAAATCACAGTGATATACACTGCCTTAAATAAATAAATGTTAAATAAGAGTTTAATAATAAGGTTGTGTTGACTTTGAGATTTACTAATAAACCCTTATATTTAATTGATAACCATTTAGCCAATAATTATAGTTTGATTTATAAATGTTAAAATACTCAATAATCATGGGGTGAATGGTATTTCATTTTGTGAAGTATGTCATTCAAGCTGATGTCAATTTCCAAGGAAAGTTTCGGCTCTAACTGGCCCCAAACTCGTTATAGAGTTTAGAAAAAAAACTTTTAAAGTTTTCAGAAAGGATGGAAAAAAGAAGGCAGGAAACGGAAGCAGAATCTCCCTTTTATCCACCCGAACTGTCTGTATTCCAGTTACTAACCTTATTCATTTTCTTTGACGTCACGAATGAAGAAACTGATGTGAACACGTCTTAATGTAGTCTGCGCGGTTCTAACTGGCGCAATTTTATTCTACTCCCAATTTTAGACCTTTTTTTAATGCAACTAACATTATCTAGTTTGTAAAGCCGTAAATATCACTAAAATGACTCTCTGTAGTTAGAAGGGAATACCCTTCTTCTAACAGAACTGCCTCAAACCGATTTCTTTTAGGCAAATTTTTAATATTAACGTTTTTTAAGAGAAAATCGAACTAATTTTTGAAAAAATACAGTTACAACTTCAACTGCTTGTGAGCATCGTTAAATCGATTTTATTTATTTTGACGAATAATTCTACATCTTCCCTTCAACAGAAAAATGTTTATTTTTTAAATTGTGATTTTAATTTTGTAGGCCAACTTTTTACCTTTTAAAATTTTAGTGAGTCCTATATTGATATTATTATTTTAAGGTCCAAAGGAAATGAACTAAAAGTAGTTAATGATGATTTGTGAATTTTTTTTATATATATTTTTTTTATTTTAGGTTATAAATGCAAGCGGAAATGGAGAACAGCTTTTTCCAATTTTTAGACTTGGTGATATGGATTCGACGGATGTTGCTACGCTTAGCAGAATCCCTAACTTCCGGTTCAATTCCATACCTATTTCAGAAATAAGTTGTATATTAGTGTTCTGTTTGAGTGAGATAAAAGTGAACATTTGTCTATGAGTCTGAAAATAGATCTATATATACCATTTCGAAATTTCCTGGCGTTTGAGACGAGGTGAGAGTTACACGTGAGCATCCTGTCAATGAAGATTTCAAGAAGTGTGCCTGATTAGCCGTAAGAAATAGAGTGTTGTTAGAGAAGATGTGTGTGGGTAAAGGCCAGTTTGCGGAAGAAGAATGTGAAAATGCGAGAGGAAATGACAGGATATGAATGAGTGGAAAGAGTGTCTTTATAATCGCGAAAAATAAAGTTGCGAATTTAGTCTGAGGTTGTATCTAAGGAATTCCAGCTGTATTTATCTCGTAAAGGTTGGAACACCACAAAGAGAAGATAACAAAGAGATTGGTATTTTGGGTCGGTAGCTGCGAAGGATTAGATTTAAGGTTGATGAGGGTAATTTTGAGAAGTGACCAGTTGCTAGATTAGATTAGATTAGATTCAGCAAGGGCGGCCTCAAGGCCTACGCCACTGCAACCCCTTTGGATCTATTGTGGCTCCCCTCACTCTAAAGCTCACCCTCCAGACCCGACCTTTTGATCAGACTCTTAATTTTGAAGAGCGGCTCCTGGGTAATGCTTACAGGCCTTGGTTTTTCCTCCCTGAGAAGTACGAGTGGCATCCTTAGCCACACGAGCCCCTCACACTTACAAAGCGTGCAGTGACCGTTTCCTCCTCCTCCTGGCAGAACCTACAGAGGCTATCATCTGCCAGGCCCATGCGATGCATGTGTTTTCTGAGCCATCAGTAGCAAGTTAATAGGCCTTCATTTATCATTATAGCCCCACGGTCTTGACGGATTAATTCTGCAGTCAGCTTCGGTGAATAGCCTTTAATAAACTCCTTCGCCTGTCTCTGTCCAGTGGTGGCAAGCAACCATTTCTGAGTCCTATTCTGCACCCATAAGTTAATGGTCGCAGTCTTAACACACTTAACTCACTTAGCCAACGAAGTGTCCCGTAGAGCCTTCCCGGGCCAATAAATCTGCCACTTCGTTTCCCTTATGTCCTAAATGACCAGGTACCCAAACCAGAAAGAACCTTAATTTGGTCTCTAATTTCCTTCAGGGCACCCAGACAGTCCCAAACCATCCTTGAATTGACCTGGTAGGAACTAATAGCTCGTAGAGCAGCCTGTTTATCCGAGAAAATGACGACCTTAGAATTAATAATTCCTCGCCCCTTAATCTCGGTAGCGCAGAACCTAATTGCAGCTAGCTCAGCCTGAAAAACTGTAGCTAGTTTTCCTAGGCTAACCGAAACCTACATTTCGACTTCACCCCGTACACTGCCGCACCCAAACCCTTCCTCTGTCTTGGAGCCATCCGTGTACCACTTCGAATCCCTCACAAATGGTTAATCGAACGAACCAGGTCTCAAACCTTTCGCTTTGTTGTTCAATGTAAATTCTGAAATAAAAACTGATGGAGATGAGGTTAAAAAAAATCTCAGAAATTTATTAAAATTTTCGAATTTAATAGTCTATAAAATTGGAAGATAACTACAGTAGATAAATTATAAGGATACTAGGTGGTGGATATTATCAATATAGTTAGAAATAATGTAATCATTGAGTAAACTCGGAAGTTTGCGTTGTTGTGTTTAGCATTTGCTTTTCTACCCGAAATCTATGTTTAATAAAAGGAAACGCGGTTTGTTTAACATGTAAATGTTGGTTGGTATAGTTGCGGCCCCCGCCGTGTGTACAGTTATCTCTGTAAGAGCACTACGACAGGATCCGGGGGCGGCCCCACTAAACCTCTTGTTATCTCCACTCAGATAGCCGCTCTCACATTATCAAATAAACACTACTTTTACAACCGTTTATCCTTCGGATTTTCCATTGATTACATTTATCTTGGTCTCTCTTTATGCAATGTTAAAACTTCGTCATTGTTGCTATGATCTGCTTTTACTTTAAATAAATTTTCAATGGTATTTTGTTTGTTAAAAATAAATTCAAGCCTGGCTACTCTTTAAAAGTAAAAAGAAAATATCTTCCTAAGTAATTTTGTTGGTTTGGTACTATCTTATGTATATTGTGAACCGCATTAATGATTTCTATTGAAATTTTCAACCAATGGTGTATCAAAATTTTAACAATACTAATAAAATCTTTTTAAATTAGAGTGCATCAAACCTATGATCAAATAATGAATTTTTCAAAAATGTAGCTTTTGATTTAGCTGAACCAGTTATTGGCAGATGAATCAGATGTGATCGGCTCTATCTGGCCGATTTATCTCAATACCACTAATATAACCAAGATTATTTTTTGCGTTAGCTGAGAGAAAATCATTTTTGTAAATTTTGCCAAACTAGGAGTATACTTTGACCGAAGTGTTTAAGAAGTAAGGAGTGGGGCTCGACCTATGAACTTCCCCCTTTTCGTAGACCTGGCACCTATAATTTACCAAAAGACCTCATAGTATCAACTCAAATCGAAGTCATCTCTTTTGCGAGTCTTAAGTTACAAGGAAAGTTACATAAACTGCGAAAAATAGTCGGAACTGCAAGATTCTTTCCTAACTTCTACTGCCACTCACTAGGTAAGAAAACTACTGCCAAACCATGCCAACTATGCCAAATTTTAGAAATTAGTTTTCTCCGTTAATATCCATTTTGAGAGTCTGAGTCCACAAAAGTGATTTTTAAAAAGCTGAATTTGGGTGATTAAGAAAAATTCAACGCGAGAAAATCGTACAAAGCTGAAATTTTATTTACATTCTCGTTACAGGGGACCTGACTCAGCGATCAAACACTGTACTCATGGTGATCTACAACGTTTTGAAACTTGAACAACTTGAAGCATTTTTCGTGGCAAATCGGAATAAGGGCAACTTTGTGGGAGTGTTTAGGCATTCCTTTGAAGAACCAACCTTCTCAAAGACCTGGTTCTTGCCATTGCTTCCTTCAATACCATAAAGGACCCTTGAGGCCTGGTTGAAATGATAACAAATGTGTTTAAATTGCGTTCTATCTGAATCGAACTAAAGTTCCACCAGTTAGCTAAACCACTCCTCTTCCCACAACAGATTGTGTTCAGTACCTAGGACTCTTCATGAACAAACGCCAAACCTGGAATCCACATACTAGATTCAAACGGAAAGAACTAAGTAGTCCATTCAAACTTCTCTCTATTCTTCTCGACAAGCGTTCTAAACTCTCACTACAGAATAAACGACTTATCTACACAATGATACTGAAAGCTGCCTGGACTTACGGAATGGAACTTTGGGGCTCAGTCAAAGCTTCCACTATCTATAGAATCCAATCCTTCCAGTCAAAAACACTCCGGAGAATCGCTAATACTCCTTACTTTGTTTCCAATCATACCTTTCATCGAGATTTCCTCATTTCCTATATTTCTAAAGGCGAAAGAGTCCACTACGCCAAGTTCCAAGCCTCAATTTTTTCACATTCTAACCCTCTAGTTTCCCAACTTACCAGGAAAACCTCCAAGATAGGTGAAGCGCCGGTGGCCACGTCATCTTTTTAATTGCTAGTTCACAATAGTGAAATGTTCTTTTTTTAACATTCAATGTTCAACATTAGTGAAGTCTCCATTCCTACTACTCATGACGAGCGAATTCATGAAATTCAGTACACGCAGTGTTTCTTGGCTTCGCTGTTTACAACAACGTACAATGAGAACAATTTTTTAAAATGTCATTTTTGATCATTTTTAGCACGATTTTCTCGAAATCTGTTAAATCTACGTCTTAGAAAAAAATAACACAAAGAAACTTTGGGAATTTCATCTTTTCTAAAATAAAAAAGTAAAATTTGGGTATTTTTCAACATTACCAACCCTTAATACCACCGCCCTACCGGACAGTTTTAATATGTATCAGCTTCTCTTTTAAGAAAAAATGAAAGAAAAGTATACGACTTCTATGTTACAAAATTGAACAATTTGAGAAAATCGTTTAAACAAGAATACTTGTACTGGATGAATGTTGTTTACTTTTTGAGAAATTTAATCAACGATGTTTCCTAAACTACATGTTTGAAGATATGTTGTTTAGTAAATCTTTGGGGAGTTGGATGGGGTGTTCACTTTCCTCTAAAGCGTCATTTCAGCGTAATAAGCAGGTTCAGTAACCGGATATCACCTTTAATGTGAATTAAACATGTTTTAAAATTCCAAGTTGGAAGAAATGTATTAGTTAATCGATAGTCGTAGTATTCGATAGTTGACGTCCATAGTTGAGTAAGGGTACAAAGTAGGTTTTTATCCATATCGCAAAGATATGAGCGGAAGTGATTACAAAAGAAATTAAAGGTGAGATATCTTGGAGGTGTTGAGAAGTCCTGCAATAGAGCGTCTATGAAGCAAGATATTACGTCCCAGACTAAATATAAATTTTTACAATCCTTCAATCATATTACGTCAATATTATTACAAGATAGCAAGGCCAATATATACGCCATAATGAATGACTACAGCGATGTGCCATAACTAAATGAATCTCTTCTCACATTCTTGTCTATTTAACTAAATCTTCCAGGTCTGTTACTGGCAAGATGATCACAAATGATTGGTGAATGACTGTCAATAAGTGAAGCCAAGTCCCTCTTTATACTAGAGATTGATCACCTATTGTGTTCGCCTTTAACTGATAAAATCACACTGTATCCCTTAGCGTTCAGCTTAAAATAATCAACCTGCATGTTCGCCTCCCAATGTTTAGAACAATAGTTTCATTTGGATATTAGTGACGTGCTTCTAAAGAATGTGATGTTGTAAAAAAACAGTTTACACGAGAACTTACATAATAAAGTATTATTTATTTCGTAGTATATTTTAAATGAAAATTCACGAGTAGAATTGGTATGTACGTTTATACAAAATTCAGCTGATTAGTGGCTAAGTGGTAAAGATGTATTCCAAACTGGTTGTACATGATGTCAATCCGTCACATTTTTAAATCGTAAGATTTATCGTTCACCTGCCTTTACAATGTTTTCAACGTAATGGCCGCTCGTAAATATTCTACCCAGGGTTGACGCTAATTTAGAATTGTTTTGACATATGACTTACTAGGATGTTTCTATTGAGCATTATTACGCTCTTTTCACCTTCCACACATTATGCAGCTCCATCCTTCTCAGCAGTTACTAATCTTTTGACGCCCACATCATCATATATTTCACAATATGGCAGCAACTGATTATATAGAAGTCATTCTAAAACAATAATTTACTAGAAATTTATTTCCTTGCCAAAATATCTCTTAATACATTCATCTCTTGATACGGTGTAGAAATATTCTAATTTAATCTGAAAGAGATTACGAATGCATTTTTACTTGTATTTTTCGTTGGATGGGCGATGACTAACTAATTTAGCAAAAATGGTAAGTAATCCATTTGTTGAGAAATGAACTTATATAGAGTGGTAATCGCCAAATAATGACACTCCCGGTGTTTATAGCTGTTAAAAAGAACAATTAATTACTTCACCTTATATTTTCTAAATATTTTCTGGATTTAAGAGTATTATATTTCATTACAAAGTTGAACAGTTAATCTAAAGATGACTTAAAATTCTAATAAATCCTTCGGATATTTAAAGAATTATTTGCGTTATTTGTGCGGAAATTAATTTTCGGAAACCGTTCCTCACTAGACTAGTTACGCATTTTATTTTTGCTAAGGTAAAAAAAAAAAAATTTTTTTTTAACCAAATTAGGTGTTGTGCACGGAGGCAACTAACAAACATTAACTACTAAACTCTCATATTAACCACCATCAAATAAAATCCAAGGTCTAGGCCGGGGAATCGAACCCAGTACCTCTACAATCTATCTAAATGCTTTGCGGGCATTGCCTCTGAACGCTCGGCTATCGAGGCGAAACGAGATTAATTGTTTTAAAACACAACAAAGGTTAGACAAACTAATGTTTCTTTGCTTTTAAATTAATTAAAACTGTACTTTTCTTTTCATTTATAAGTATAGTAAAGTGAAGTAATGCCTATTTTTATAGGTGGGCTTTTCGACCAACTGCCAAATTAGGAATCGAGGGTGGAATCAACTGGCATGCATACTTTACAATTAAATTCTCTTATTAACCATCAAATAAAATCAAGGATTAAGGTCTAGGCCGGGAATTAAACCCTCAACCATAATACTTTATAGCATTGCTTTTTGCCGAATTTAACTTACTGTAAAACGTTAAATATAACTTAGGATTCAAGATTGGCGAGGAGTCGGTCAAATAAAAAACAAACTCGTCTTCTTGCCAACTTTTCGACAAATATATACAATATATATACAAGAAAGTAAGGCGCCACGGGTTAAGAGGCGAGACCTGCAAAGCTAATATGCATTGTGGTACTGGGTTCGATTCCCGGACTTGGCCTTGGATTTCATTTAATGGTTAAATGAGAAATAGTAAAGTACGTTTGCTATTCGCCTCCGTCCGCGATACTAGTAAATGGTAGTTGGACGTTAAGCCCCGCCTGAAAAAATAGGCGATTACTTTACTTTTATATACAAGAAAGTGTTTCTGTAACTCAACCAACCCGCACAGCCACGCCCTGAAGAGTACAATATATTTGTCGAAACGTTGGCAAGAAGACGAATTTGTTTTTTATTTGACCGATTCCTCGCCAATCTTGAATCCTAAGTTTAACACTTTATGGTAACGAAACCTAGATATTCATGTTAAATATAACTTTTTTTCTAATTTAAACGTTGATCAATAATAATAGGAGTAATTAACTGATTTTAATGGCGAAAGTAAGTTCTTGAAACAAAGTAATACATTCTAAATTTGTAAGCAAGTTCTAAGACTGGTTTTCTGCAATACAGTAGGAACAAAAAATGCAGATCTTTTACAAGTCAATGTGTCCCAATGGAATGAATCATCTCATCGATCAAAAATTTTAAGTTTCAAGTGTCCCTTTCACTTGGCTTAAAGACCAGAGCTGGCATGCCTTCATTGCCACTTCTACTTCAAATTGTTTGGGTTAATGTGAGCAAAAGAAAGCATTCTTGAAATTGTAAGGTGAAATACGCCAAGTCTTTGTTTCAACCTGCACATCCTGCAAGCATTTTGCATACGAAAACATTAAATTCCTCTTTGGTCGCTAGGCAAGGTAAATGATATGGATTTTATTAATAAAATAAATTTCAATGTTCTTAAAAATAAATAAATAAATAAAAATAAACCGCCTTTAACGATATCTTTCTAAGCAGTGTTTGTAAAAATATTTTATTATACAAAAAACAAAAAACATTGAGATGGTATAGTTTTGAAATACTCCTCGGAGATCAGCGGCCCCTCTATCCCATTAGTTACACACGACTTCTTCAATGGATTACAAGAGGAACATGAAAGTATTTATTAATTGTACAGTTCGGTGATTTTGATAAAATATAATGACAAATGGAAAAAAAGGAAACCTGTATTATGAGATACAAAAATTTGTAGTTACATTTTGTCTTATGTTTTTTCATAAGTTATTTAAATCCTACCAAGTATTTAGTTTACACATCAGTCTCCAAATTTAAGTGCTAACATTTAAATCTAAAGAGTTAATCCTCAACATGTGAACATAAAAATGTCAAGGTGATCTGAATAAATACCTAAATAAAATTATTATTATTTACGGCTCCAATTTATTATGTTACTAATATTTTTTAAAAAAAGGATATAAAAAAGGATAAAACGTATTGTTTTGGTTTAAAGAAAGGTTTCGCGGCTTTGTAAGAAAGGTTAGATTATACTTTAAAATGGTATGTCCTAACTAATAACCAATAGTGTTGAATATTCTATGCAATCCGCAGGTATTTGATAAGGTGATTTATCCGTTTGTTGGGATTCGGCGGAAGAGTACGGACAATGAAGTAGAACTTCTATCTCCGCGGTGGTCATTAAAGCGGTTACTCTAGGTCAACCAAAACGTAGCCGTCTTCGAGATCAACATTTCCTAACCGGAAATTCTTGAACAAACGTTGTATATCGATTTTACCAACACTACTCGTTCTCTTACTGACACAATCTGCACAACGATTCCAAACTAATAAGCATTACCTTGTTCAGATTCCTAAAACTACCATGCTCCGTGATTAGGACAGTAATCAGAGTAATCTGATTTTGCCCTAGCACAGAGTCTCTTCAGGTCTTTGTTTAAACAGCCAAGGCATCATACTTTTGCTGTGTTTAACCCCAGGACACATCACCCAGTTCTTTTCATGTTCTCTCAGATCCAATCTCTGAACTATACCCTTGGCGATACCCAGGACAGGTGCATTGCAATCAAGTAGTTGCGCTATGAAACCTTTGGAACTTTGAAACCAAAGGAGATAGTACCGCAAAAAGAACTAGTAGAGAAAGTCCTCAACCTGTTTTGTGGGGGAGGTTTTGTCTACTAGATCCAAAAAGGGGAAGGCACAATATGGCACTTGCTCAGATATTCGGTGCCGTTGGGCGTAAGTCCTGTCCCGCTTATCTAATCTTGGTAACCTAAGAGAAATCCTTCTTCCATGTTAGTCTAACATCACAATGTTGTGACAATTTTGCGCTTTATTGATAAATATTTTTCTGAAAATACTTTCTCTAAAATCAGGTCAATTACAGAAAACTAATGGATATCTTAATTAAATTTGGCCAGTTTAATAGAGCAACTAATCCACAGCAAAATTTTTTTAACTGCTAGTTATGAAAAAAATCGTGTTCGATTTCCGTTCTAGGCCTTGGATCTTATTTAATAGTTAATAAAAGGAATTTACAGTAAAGTATGTTCGCTTGTCGCTTCCGTCGCCGACAGCTAGTTGGTAGTTGGACGTAAAGCCCGCCTGAAAAATAGGCAATTGCTTTACCTTATAAGTAATATCGACCGCTAGTAAAGTACTACAAATGAAAATAATAACGGAATTAAAAACTTGTTGTATCTTTTTTGCGATATTAACGTTCTAGATATAATTGACGTAAGATTAAATAGACTATTTAATATGTGCAATGATAATTGGTTTTTAAATTGACTACTTATAAGAATTGGGCGGCCCTCAATCGGCACACATCAAAACGGCAAAATAAAAATTAGGAAAAAAATGCTTTTAAGGCGGAATGTTTGAAGGAAGAGTTGCATTTAGTAAAAAAGAAGCATACTACGTTCCCAAAGAGTAATATAGGAGTGAGTTCTTGTTGGGAGGTCTGGAAGAACCTGACTGCGAGCGACTTTAATATACGGGTAGAAAGTGACGCCAAGTTCAAACATTAAATTATGTAAACATTATGCAGTAGAATTACATTATTCCCTTACATTTCTGAAAGTTTAAAAACCAGTTTGTATTAAATTGCTTTCTTGTTTGTTTTATACAAAAATAATATATTGAGCTAGTTTTCTTTTTTATTTTCTAAAAAATGTAAATATTCTTTTAAACTTATAAAAATGTTATTTTGTTTGAATTCTGGTTTATAGGAGTGCAAATGCAAATGTAGCTCTCTCACTGTTAGAGCACAAAACTAGACTTGACCAGAGCGGTAAACTGTTACTTTTTCTGCATCATTTTAGTCAATAGTTTGAAAAGATCCAATACTTTTAGATTAGATTCCGTAAGGGATGCGCGACCTAGTGTGACACTGAAGTATACACTAGGTAGAGCGTTAATTAGACAGGACTCTTTTGAGATCCTCCTGGGAAAAAATGAAAGCTTGGATTTTTCATCTCCGAGTGAACACCGAGCAGTCATCGTTCGCCGTAACACCGTTTTTCTTCTTCTCCTGCTTGAAATTACTTCCTGGGGAGCATTGTCTCTAGTAGTTATCGTAATCGTACGTGTTAGCGTAGTTATGAAGTGAGGCTTTGTAAGTAGGAGATCTCCTGTTCGAATCTCACCGGTAGCTACTTTTTATTTGTTAGAAAAAAATTGTTTATAGTAAAGTATGAGCTTCCACTCCCGTCTACAATACCTAATTGGTAGTTGGACGTTAAGCCCCGCCTGAAAAAGAGGTGATTACTTTACTTTAAGGTGATCCTGAAAACAAAAAGAAAAAACTTAAAAATGAAAAGAACTCAGACGTACTGATTTCATCCATTAGTTGTAGTTTATGTAAATAGTTGTATATAGTAGAGGGGTGAATGTGTGAAGCGAATGTATTTATAAGTAAGAATGGAGAGTGAGTGATATTCTAGTGATAAGCACCTAGACGATGTTGGCTGTATGGCGGAAGCCAATGCAAAAAAAGGCATAAAAAAAAAACAGACGTTAGTGAAATGTTCACAGGATTACCAAGATAAGGTACAATAGTGTGCGACACTGTAACCACTACATTTATGCCCAAGCTCAGAAGGAGAAGGGGGTGGGTAGCTAGTAATAATAACTAAATAAATGTAGGAAAAAACCAAAATCGGAATTAATAATAATCAATTAATTAAATAATAAGAAGTAATAATGATAACAAATTGGGCGCCACGTCACTTAAGGAAATGGGCCACGGGGAAAGTGACGGAAGCCCCTTCGAAAAAAAGAGAAATGGAAAAAAAGATGAAATAAATAAAAATAACTAACTAAATAAATAAATGAATAAATAAGGGAATAAATAAATGAATGTTCACAGGAATACCAAGATAAGGTACAATAGTGTGCGACCTCCCTCTTGTCGGCTGGACCGATAACCTAGGAAGGGAAGTGTGGGCCTAGGTCGGATTACCCGGGGCTCCGCCATGCCTCACTGGCTGAGATATTGGTTGGACGCAAATCGGGAAAAGAGACATGTGCCATCCTGGTCCGAGAAAAGAAAATAGCTCTAGGGGCGCTAATGGCCTAGTCGTCGATGCGCCAAAGGAAAAAAAAAAATAGTGTGCGACACCTCTTCAGGATTAAATAGCTCCTCGAAGAGATCTAAGTTCACCCGAATTGCTACCAGTCTTGTTGCAATAATGGCCGCTGTAAATTTGGCCAAGTATCTTAGGTATTGACCAACTTTGTCACTTATCTTAGGCCAGAGGTTGGTTCTAACATTCCTGCAACCTTTCTTTGATGGTTTCACTAACGAGGCCTTGCAACAATTAAGTTCAGGTCCAGAGAAAACTTTTGAGGCCAAGCGATCTTATTATAAACGAAATATTCCTTTATTTGCAATCGTTAAATTCCAAAAAAGAATAATTAAATTCAAGGTGGGTATGCAGTAGGCATAGAAGAAACTAGGCTAGGAGCGGGCTTTATCCTTCAAGTTAGAAAAAAAATAAATATTGACCATGAATGAAGATTCTGGAGAAGAAATTAATAAAACAATGCTTCTTTTTTAAAAAATAAAAATTCCAGTATCATAATTTATAATAGTGCACAATAGTAGCAAAAATAAATAATACCTTAAATTTTAGGAGCCTATCTCAAACAGTACACCTGTCTTCATTTATCTTACTATCTGGCTAATAATTTGCATTTCTCTTTGGTACATAAAGCATGTGGTTTGGAGCGTGTATGAGGTTTGTATTTGAATTACAATTTTGACCGAAATTTAAAAATAAGTAAAAATAAGAAATAGATTTACAAAACTTGTACCCTGACCTGACTCAAAAAAATTGGGACGGTCTGATATTTCATTCTGTGATTTATTTATTCTGTACCAATAACTCATAAAGATCGTGCTTCTAGAAGGATGGGTAAGCGACCTGAGGTCATCTTACTTCCAATAGGACCGGTCCTTCTATCTTTCTCCACATTATCCCAGACTTACTCTCTCTTTCCTTAAAACATACACTCACTTGTGTTCGCATCAATCAAACCCGCTCCAAGCCTTCAACTCAAACCGGCAGTAATTTAATTAAATAAGAGTTTGATGTCAGCCTAATTGGTACCATAATTTTAATACGTCCGCCATTAAAATTTTCACTTTTTTTTTTCTTGCAGACCAGGACGAGAGGGGGACCGCTGTGTGTATAATTTTCGGTTGGATGAAGACAAGGACCAGATGGCGATTAAATTGTTTAGAAGTTCGCCATCGCTCTTTCTCTCTCCTACGGACACACATAGGTTCACTCTCTTTGTTTGCGATTAAATTACCTCGAGCTTTGCCTGCCTCCAGCATCCCTATGTGCGCTAGTGTGACCATCCAGTAAATCTTTATATTTTTCTCCTCTATTAGAAGAACCAGTTAAAACTAACAAGGATCTCTTCCTATATTTTCACCTAAATTGTTTGCTTGCATAACATTATTTAATTTCAAAAATTAAACATAATTATTTGCAAAACTAAAAAGTAATAATTATCTCATCAATTTAAAATTTTCATGTTAAAAACCACTTTGCAATATAAATTGTGATGGAAAAAAATTAAATAAAAGCTATTGCAAATACTTTAGTTAACACTAATTAGAGCTGGTGCGACTCAAGACTCCATTCTGAGCCTTGGTCCACAACTTCCTTCATTTGACATTCGTTCTTACAACACACGCAAATCACATTCCTTTTTTTGTCCTCCAAATTCCTCAATCTTATTGGTGTTATAGATAACTTGAAAACTATTCAGGATGAAATCACATAATGGTTTCATAAACGAGAGTTAGAAGCTAGAAGCACAGAAAACATTGGTAAATATCTAATATTTCATTATTGCATTTTTTGTTTAAATACCTAATATACCACAACTGAAAATTTTTAAGCAGAACACAGACAGCCTTAATTATAAATTAACAAAAACTTACAGTTTAAAAAGTTAAGTATAAGGGTCTGTGACATCTAATAAATTCTTAAAAAATAATAATGAAAATTAATGCGGTAAAATTACTTAAATAATATCAATGAAGTATTAATGAAATGTTGGGTACTTGCTGATTTGTGTACCTTTTGGCGTTCAATCAACCCTTATACTTAACTTTTTAAACTGTAACTTTTTGTTAAGGGGATTTTTGTACCTTTTGGATAGATTCTTCTTTTTGTCTATTTGGCAAAGTTACATATCTGCTTTACAGATTTTTTTAAAATTTGGAATAAGCAATTCTATCATAACCTGATAAGGTGTTAAATCGGAACCGTAACTACTGGAGAGATCTTTTTAAAGATTGGTTATAGTGGCGGTCCCCAAACCATCCTCAACAACAATTTTTTTTTGAGAAAGCGTTTTGAATAACATAAGAAGCTATTTGTACGTAAATAGTAAAATTAAACTGCGATTTCAGTACTTCCTTTTAAGAGGAGCAAGAAAAATAAACTGCGATTACAGTACTTCTCCCTAAAAAGCAAAGATTTTGTATCGAACGACAATTATTCATTGATGTAAATCGGTTCACTCATTGATAATTTTAACGATTGTAGTACTTCCTCTTAGTAGGAGTAACAGCATGATGGCACTTCACAGCCACGTAGAGGAGCTTTAATCACTTCTTCGTGCTAAATTTTATCAAAATCGGACTAAGCGTTATAGAAATATTGGTAATAATAGTTTTAGAAAGGGCCTTATTTGGGTGGGGCAAACTCCCCTCTTTATGAGGCAAAGCGTCGAGACTTTTAAAGTGCAAATCTGCACAAAATTTCGATTCGAATGACACTTCATTCATGAAAATCGGTTCACATGTCAATAATTTGAAATGATTGCTATACTTCCTCTTAACAAGAGTAAGAGCAGATCGTCGCTTTATTGTTACGTAGGGGAGACCTAACCCTATCATCCTACCAAATTTTATCAAAATCGGGACAAGATTTACAGAGTAATTAGTAATAATAATTTTGGAGGGGGCCTTACATTAAGGGGGCCAACTCCTCTCCCATTCGATGTACAGCGTCGGGACCCCTAAAAGGCACATCTACATAAAATTCCCAATCGAATGACACCTCATTCATGAAAATCGGTTTGCGCGTTTAGGCGCTACGTTGTTTACAAAAAAGGTAACAAGAAGAAGAAGAACAACAACAAGAACAAGAACATTTTCTTAAAATGCCGTTTTTGTTCATTTTCAGCAACGTATTTCTCGAAATCTATTAGATCTAGGTTGTTGCAAAAAAATTACAGTTATAAAGGAGGATTTGCCCTACATTTTAAAGAAAATTTGGGAATTTTATCTTTTATAGAAAAAGAGAAAAAAATTGTCAAAGTTGGGTGTTTTTTAACGTTACGCTTTTTCGTGCACTTTTTGACGATCAACCCTTATACAACTGTCCTACCGGACAGTTTTAATAAACATTGCCATACACTCGCGAAATAAGAAAACCTAAAATATTTGGATGTGCAACTCGATACAAGACTAACATCGACTCTCCACTTCGCTTTAAAATTAAGAATTGCCTTCCTAATCTTCGCCTGCTCCACTCTGTAATTAACAGACCGACCCCTTTGAAACCGCAACGCCCTAGATTTCTTTAGACTCTAATGCTTAATGCTCTAATGGACTTAAGTCAATCCAGTCCAAATAGGGACCAGTAAGCTTGTAATTAAAAAAAAAATCTAAAAATATATTTTTTAAAATAAAGTAAATCGTATCGCCTTGTAAGCACCTTGGGGTCCAAATTGAGTAAATCCTCTGGTATTGGGAAACCAATAGTAAAATACTTTTTGGACAGGATGATATAAGGATTTTTAGATAATCTATCAGCTACGGAAACTGAAAAGACTATCGATTGGGAAAGACAACCGCTCGATGACAACTTACATTACCACAGGACATACTTTAGACTTACAATCAGATGTAAAACTTAAATGTATAAAGGCGCAGTAAAAGGAAAAATAATTTCTTTCCTTAAATTAAATAATGATGCAAACCTAATTAAAACTACATTTGAAATTCTTTGAGTTGCTCAACACTCAAGCTCTTCAACCTTCTATCGGATATACGAGTACTTAGTGCTGGGTACCTCAGGGATATGCAGCTATCCTAGAACTAAATGCTATATTATACATTTGAAATTTTCCCAATAAACCATAGTGAAGAATGAAGTGATACATTCTGAACAAGAAACCGTACATTTTTTTTTATATGGAAACGATAAACTTTTTTTAAATGTTTTGATAAATACTTAAATAAATATGAGGCGCATTTAATCTGTAGTCATTGGTTCAGAGCTTTATTTAACAAACTGACGTTCTCCAGACATTGCTCTCTTTTTATGGGAAGAGTGTTCCCATGCTGAAGACTGCTTTGTCCATCTAAGTGGCTCTAAGGAATGCAAAAATCTAAGGGCAGATTGGAATCTAAGGGATTCGATCCCAAGATTTGCACTTGAAAATTTAGTATTTTAACCACAGAGCTAATCCCAATTCGTATCAGTACCACTCATACATTGTTCGATTGCGTTGCAATCGAGTGGCTACGCTACGTATTTTTGGAACTTTGATGCCAAAGGAGATAGTAGCGCAAAAAGAACGAGTAGGAAAAGTCCTAAACCTTTTTAGTAGGGGAGGTTTCAACTATTAGACCCAAAAGGGTTCTATTTCTATTTCTATTATCCTTCCTTAAGTAAAAACACTTTAAAAAGAATTATTTCCAAAATTTAAATGAGAATGTGATGATGTGCATATATAAGTAAGTGTGTACGTGTGAGAGAGATAGAATATTTATATATTTGGTAAAGCTGAACAAAAAAAACCTTAAGAATCTGCCTGTCCGTTCTGTAAGGTCGGCTTATCATAATTTCTTATTATTTCTCACGCTCGTTTTCATTCTGATATTAATTATCATAATACGATTATTTGCTGAATCAAAAATTATATAAGTTACCTACATCATAAATTATCTTACTCATACTTAATATGTGTTTTGTTTTTATATGTCTTCTATAAATCCTGAACTATGTTGAGGATTAGTTTGAATAGCAGGATAGAGATTTTCCAGCTCCTAGCTTCAACTCAACCATGATACTGAAAAAGTTAAGAAATCCGAGTATGGTAGAAAAGAGATTATTTTAATTTTATTTCTAGAAAGAGATAATCCAACTTGTTCTACGAAGAGAAGAGCTTGAGACTGGTCTCAAGTTTATTTATTTGAGTAAACGGACATTAAAATAATTTATAAGAATTTTGTATTAACCAAAGAACGGAACTAAAGTTATTTTTCCGTAAGCGGAAATATTATTAAATGAAAAATATTTGGTATTAGTAAAAACTATTCCTAGAAGAAGCAGGAGTTGAGAAACCCCATATTAAGATAAAATTGTGATAAGTGGACGTTCTCGATTCCCAATATTCGTATGTAATTGTTCGCATCTTTTTCCATTACATTAAACAAAAAACTATAAACCGGTGGACTGACAAATTCTCTACAAATTTATTCGATGCCTCGCTGATTTCAAACAGTTGAATCCAACTACTTTTGCAGGTACATTGTTTCTGTACTATTCCTTTAATCTGGAAGAAATTTTAAATTTCCATTTAATAAGTAAAATTAAGTTTCCGAGCCTCGCGAATCCGTACTTCCTAAAAATGGCTCCTTAAATATAAATTATTCGAGAAAATTTATTTAAAAAACTATTAGGCGATTATAACAGCAAACTAATATTTAATCTTTCAGTAAAAATGATAAAAACCTTATTTTGTAAAAAATGGACACCTGCAAATACTAGTTGCACCTGCTACTGTATTATTAATGCTGGCGAGTGAAAACCTCTAATAAAAATAGTTCAATGACAAAAAAATTATTTAAGCATAAAACCTTCATTTAGTTAACATTTATGGGTACACCACATTGATAAATCTGCTCAACAAAAAGCTTCATATTATCAAAAAATAAAGCATTAATGACCAGATTCATTTCTAGTTAAATCTTATTTTAGATCTTACGTTTATCTTAGACGTTTTGGTGAATGTAGCAAAGTCCCCGGCGCATTCTGTACCTAATTTTTAGAAACTACTAATCTGAATGTTAAGAAATTTGGCTCTAGCTGCTATATTTCTGGGCAACTCAAAAACGCTTAATTAATTATAAAAATACAAACTAAAACTGATGAATTAATTTGATGCTGGGTGGATGTTGATAGTACAAGTTTTAATGATTGGTTGAATCTTTAAGGCAGAACAGTTTTCTTTAAGACAATTGGTTCAACGTTTCGTTAACCACGAGAATCATCACAATTTCCTCTTCCTAAGTAAGAAGAAAAGAAGAAGGTTTCCGCGAATCCAGCTGCTGCCCTTAGATTTTCTCTTCCTAAGAACGTTTTACTGCTCACTGTCCGGTGATGGGCAGTGTTATCTGTAGCGAGAGAACACTGTCCGGAGGCCGGCAGGGCACGGAAAAAAGCTCCGGGCGCCAGTAACCTCAGATGCTGACGCGCCTTAAATCATTCTAAAAAAAAGTGTCCGAAACGTCGAAAGAACATTCTTAAAGCAAATTGTGCTTTTTGATTTCTTATGATGTGCCTAAATAAAATGCATATTATTATGCAATTAATAGCTAATAGATCCTCTACAATCCCTTTAACTTGCCTTACGGTCTTTGCTGCTTCTCTAATGGGTATCTCCAGTCTTAAAAGAGTCCTCACTGAAAGTGTTAGGTAAGATATCAGAGCGCTATATAAAGCAAATCGCTGGTCCAGATTTTAAATTCTCATTCATATCTTAACTTCTTTAGTGATTCAATTTTTTCTTGTACATTTTATGATAGCAAAACCATCTGTCCACCATCTAGAGTAGAGAAAGTGATGATACCCTTACGTTCATCTCCCTTCTTTAAGAAAGAAACATGAGAGACACTTGCGATGCATCAGTCCAGCACGACACTGGAGCCGCCAGCATTATCACTTCGCGAGTAATCATTCACTCGATGCCACATTGCTATTGCTCCACTCATCCAATATTCATTTTTAAATTAGATTCATCATTAGTCCTTAATTTATAGCTCTTTTATGGATTAATTTATTGAATCTAGTATCGATACTTTTATATTTTTATTAGTCTTTTTCAAATTCATCCTCTCGTTCCTGCTCACTGTAATGAGAATGTAAGACTGTTTACTAAATAGCATTTGTGGCGGTACAAACTGCAACCAATCTGGCATACCTTACACTTGTAAAGCCACAGCTGCCCACGACATCCTTTTGCAGGTGCAATTGCTTAATCTTGCTCACCTAGTCAATCTGTACCCAGTTCCTCTAGTAGCAAATGACAGCTCACATCTCAAGGTTTGTAGCTTCCACTTATGGAAGTATTACTCATAAAACCAATCGCTGCCAACCAGTGACGTCAAATAGCTTCCTAATACGGATTTTATTTAATCTATTGAAATGAAATATCAACAAAAACAAGAACTAATCAAAATTATAGTTTTTTCTTTATATAATAATAATTTTAAAATTAAATTAATTTTTATATACTAAAAAATGCCTTTCATAAATTTTACAATTTTTAATTACATGTCAAAAATAAAAGTAAATGAATGAAACTTTCCAGTAATTTATTTACTATGTATTGGCGTAACACGTATTTATTTCGAGCGCTTAGGAATGCTCGCTGACCTACTGAACCAGTGCGTCGTCTTACCTTTTGCAACGTCTTTGGTCAGAAGGCTAGTTTTATCTAATAATCTCTCTTGAATATCAACCATGGCTTCGAGACTACGGTAATGAGGAGTGGATAGCACCATCTACGGGTTGCATCAAGAAGCTCTTTCTTTGCACAAGAGTAATAAGAGATAATTGCTCGCCAATAATGCAAATTCGTTTTTAGAGACCTATTAAAGACCGGACGGCGGACGTTACATACTACTTTTCTGCCATCCGGACAATGAGGTGTCCGGCTTCTAAGAAGAGAAAACTTAATAGTAGATAGCTAAATTTGAATGTGGGATCCCTGCGTGGGAGTTCTAATGTATTATCCAATTAGCTAATCGTTACCAATAATTGAGTATGTATACTTCTGTAACATGCTTCTGGGTCGTGCATGGAGAGAATAGGGTGACCGAAAGTGCGATTTTTTTCTTATTCTTAATGAAAAACCGATCTAACTGAGCTCTAACTTAAAGTAATATTAGCTTAAAATTTTACTGAAAAAATTGACTATAAGAGAGTTTTTTGGGAAGGGAATGTATTTTCTTTTAGGTGAAAAGAAGTATTCCCTAGCGCAAGCCAGGTTGCAATTTCTATTGAACGCCTGAACCATGTCAAGGAACACACATTGAAATACTGCTTTCTTCAGAGGGGTTGAGATGACGCCAACGAGTAAAATCTTCCATACCCTATTTAGGGAGGAATCTTCAAGAAGAGGATGGATACGTTTGAAAAGTGTACGATGTATAGTATCTTCCCTATAATAGAAAGGAGACTAATTGCTTGGGGGAAGACGGAAGGACTTGTAGATTTGGGTATGTCTCCTTGAATAGTATCCGTCTTATGATAGTGAGAATACACAATAAGTTAGCTATCTTTTTTATACTAACAGCCTCCCCGTAATGCTGAGATGAGAGTATTGGACATTCCTCTAAGGGTCAATCCGCTGTCTAAAGACTAACCATTAACCTCACCAAGAGGTGTCCTTAACCAAATTTAAAAAGAAATGTTAGAAAGAAAAATTGTTAAGTTACCTAAGGCGTACAAAAATCGTCGTAGACTATTCTCGAAAATCTGAAAACACTTTTCAGTAAAGTGGGACACTTGCAGTCAACCGATTGTTACCTAAACCTATGACATGTCTACGACGTCTAATGGTTTTGAATTCTAGTTATGTTTTAAGTTTGGCTAAAAATTAATAGATTAGTTCCATGTTCTGGATTAGAATTAGACAATTTCCACTAAAAAGGCATTGCATTAAAAATGAAGTCCTACCACGAAAACAACGAGAAGTATTTAGAAATTCACAAAAACTCACCAAATTAATGCAAATAAAAGATTATGACTGAGTTTGGCAATAATATTTCTTTCCTTTTTCATATGTGTTCAAGTTTTTTTGTAAAAACAATCTCGTTAAATTGGTTGCTAAAAGAATGAACTAGTTGTTAGTGCGCAACACATGGGTTGCTATTTTTGAATAAGTATTGAACATATGGATTTTATTTTAGAACAACTATCATATGATTTATGTGTTAAGAACTTTATTAGTATTCAGTTTTGAAGTATATTTTGTATCTGGTTTTGGGTTTTGGATCTGGAGAAGCAGACAAATTTGGTAAATGTCATATTTATTGTTAATTTGATAGTATACATTATTCATATAAGTACCAAAATATTTATTGTTTATAGAAACGAGTTACGAGTTACGAGTTACGAGTAGCGAGTTGCGAGTTCTGAGTTGAGAATTGTTTGGTTGAATAAACTCCGTTGCACAGAATCCTGTTATTTTGATCTGGATCCAAATACAGTTTCACATTTCTTCAAGGTGGACTTGTTAGAAGATTAGAAGATTCTAATTAGAGGAACTATTTAAGTTAGAGTTTATGGACAATATTTATTTAATTTATAATTAGTATTCGTTTGGTTGCTAGTAGTAACGTGAATGTTTGTCTTTAGTTTTATGCGTTTAATCATATGGTATTGTTGTTTTTGTTTATATTAATATTTTTGTTTTGGTTGTTTATATTGTTCATTGTGTATTTGAAAATTTGCAAGGTTTTTGTTTCTTCGATTGTTAATAGAAGAAAACTATCATGATGGAATGGCTAACAGAGAAAACTTTAGAACAAGTTCTTAAAGAAAAAAGAGCCATGGAAGCAGCTGCAGCAGCTGGAATAAAGGCGAAGGAGGCCAAACTGAATGCGTTGCAGAAGCTAGAACAGGAGGAGTTGAAACTAAAACAAAAAAAAGATAGGCTCATGCTGGAAGCGGAGTTAGCCGAGGTGAAAGCTAGAAACCAAGTTTTAGAAGAGTATGAAGCAGGAAGAAAGGTATCAAAGTCGCCAATAGTCAGCGGTAATTGGGGAGCAAACAGGCAATCTGTTAATTACCAGGCCACGTATAATGGAATCGGTCTAACCATCCCACGGGGATCTGGAATTTATGGTTGGGTCCAAAGGAATTGGACATTAGTAGAAAAATCTGAAGATAAGGTTAATTATAAAACTGAAGAAGATTTGGAGAAAATAGATTCAGCTGGCAATAAACTTCCAAATAGTGAGATACTTGATCATGAACACAAGAGGAGAATCGAAGAGAAGTTTATTGAATTAGAAGCGGTTGCAGAGCATCAAGTCTATAATCAAGACGAGATAGAGACGAAAGTTTCAGCCAACAGGACACTGCTTATGGCAAATGATTCAAAATTGGAAGAACAACCCAGAAACGAATGTGGACAAATTATTGTCCGTGAAACGCATCAGATTATTGCAGCTCAGCAAGAAGAGAATGTAAGGCTGAGAGAAGCTTTCGGAATTACTGAACCTTTGGAAGATGCACGAAATGGTAACGACATTAACGTCGACACTGAGAAATACCCACTGGTCTATACACCTTCTCCATCGCCTACCAGAAATATTACGGCAGAGGCGAAAAAAGAGAAAAAGAAGAAAACAAAGCAAAACAAAAGAGACAGAACACAATCGCCAGGTGTTTCTTCCAGGAAGAAGACCAAGGATAAAGCAAAATATAAGAAGAAGCGGAAGAAAAAAGAGAAATACAAATGGCCGCCACCAAAGTTTACTAAGAAACGCACTCCAAAGACACCAAATGGATCTCGTCGTAGAAGATTATCGCCGAGAAAGCGGTATAGCAAATGCAAACATAGTGGTAGAAGGAAGTCAATATCTGTTGAGAGAGGAAGTAGAAGCGCAAATAGAAACCGAAGGAGTAGAAGTAATAATCGGCCATCAAAGGGAAAGACGAGGAAGGTAGCGGAAGTTGCCACGAAGAAGACTAGAGGGACTGTGTCACGCAAAAGTAGTAATCTGGATAGATCTGAAAGCAGGAGTCAAGAAAAGAACCGGGATAACGGCAGTGAAGAAGGTTGCGCCAGAAGGGTTGTGGTAAAGTACAATAGGTCCGTTGCACAGAATCCTGTTATTTTGATCTGGATCCAAATACACTAGTTGCCAATAAAATAGCATTTCTAGTTGACAGTGGTTGGCCAATATCTATTAGCTTTACAATTGGTTCCAAATACTACGATATTATTCAAGATGATTTGTCACGAGTACGAATTTCGCAGTTAAGTCGTTGAAACATCCGGATTGTTTCAAGGTGGAGGATGTTAGTGCGCAACACATGGGTTGCTATTTTTGAATAAGTATTGAACATATGGGTTTTATTTTAGAACAACTATCATATGATTTATGTGTTAAGAACTTTATTAGTTTGTAGTTAAGTTGGTATTTGGTTTTGGGTTTTGGATCTGGAGAAGCAGACAAATGTGGTAAATGTCATATTTATTGTTAATTTGATAGTATACATTATTCATATAAGTACCAAAATATTTATTGTTTATAGAAACGAGTTACGAGTTACGAGTTACGAGTTACGAGTAGCGAGTTGCGAGTTCTGAGTTGAGAATTGTTTGGTTGAATAAACTCCGTTGCACAGAATCCTGTTATTTTGATCTGGATCCAAATACACTAGTTGCCAATAAAATAGCATTTCTAGTTGACAGTGGTTGGCCAATATCTATTAGCTTTACAATTGGTTCCAAACATATCTATATTTTTAAATGTTTATTATTCTAGGTTTGTGAATTATCCTGAACATAAAGTACATGGAGCTGTAATTAAGTCACTAATTACAACACTTCTTTGACAGCTGAGAACATTAAATTTTAACTCTTACTGTGAATAACTTGTTTCACTAGTACGCTATCAACCTTGAGACACACAAATAAAAAAAAAAAAAAAAGAAGCCTTTTATATCATAAGTATGAAAATATTGGTGCACGTTGTAGTTTAACACTTTGTGAAAGACTGAACGTGATTTCCGTCTCTTCACGCTTATTGAGCTGCTAGATAAGGTCAATCCCTTTTGAAGTCATCGTATACTACCTTCTTACCCTTAACATTGCCTTCATTTTGTTTATAAAAGTTAAATAACTATTTTTATTCTCTTTTTTTTTAATTGAAAATTATTTTTAGTACCTGGAGGTATTTCATATTAAATAGAGCAACGCCAACGTTCAATTTATGGTTGGTATTAGGGAAAGCTGGCCTACCTTCCGATAGTTTCGAAGAAAATCTCATTTCCACAGATTAAAAAATGCTTGTACAAAAATTATATTTAAAAAAGTTAATGGTGCAAATTAAGTTTTGGTAACTGAATTTAAATTTACCATAATATAAAAAGTTCTATCGAAGTGAAATTATCACTCACTATAACTTTAATGATCTTAATGCATTAGTTCTTAATTGCATGTTAAACTGATTTGTAAGTCGGTAGCTGTATTATCGAAAGCTTCTTCTAAAAGGTGCTCTCTGCCCCAAATTAAACTTTTTCCGACCACATTAATTCTTTAACCTTTTGTTAAACCTATCTTAATCTGATGAACATTTTTGTTTAATTTGATCAAATGGTTTCTCAGTCAGAATCAAGACTTTTATTCTGAGACTTTAATTGTAAGAACGTTTAATTCCATTGTAGACAATGTGAAATGGTTTTAAGCTTAATTTGTGTTTGAACTAATTTAGGTCAGTTTGAATAAAGTTAAATTTGATAGTAAAAAAAGAGTAAAGGTTTGGAATTGGTTTTTGTTACAATTACTAAGTATTTATTCAGCGTGCACGCGTAAAAAATTTTTCCTGTTGTTCGGAAATCTCTAACGAGGTTTTTTGTAGTCTGTGAACTTCATCTGCAAATACTCAGATGGTTTGGGCTAATTTTCAGCATTAACACTTACCTCTTCCTTAAGACGTGTAAATGGGTTTCAGTTTCAAGTAAAAGAAGGAAAGATGGCTAGGATCTTGGGTGCAGTATTGAGGGCTTAAAGTTTCGCTTTACCTCTCAATTGTCTAAGGTTAGGCCTTAAAATGGAGTTTTGTTTTACTAAATCCATGGAGAATCCTTTCAAGTCAGCCTAATTTTTCGAGAATCAATTCTTCTTTTTGCCTTTTCTCTTTTCCGGTGAATTCTGGGGCAAATTATAATAATAATTTTTTTTTTTCAATAAAAAGATCCGTCAAAGTGTGTAAGGTTTCTGTAATCTACTTTTTTCCTCTTCTTTTATTTTAATTTTATTCATTTAATTATTTTTTCGTTTTCAATTGAAGTGGCTCAGCTTTTGAAGGAACGATTGCCCGAGATTTTATACTGTATTGCCAGTAATTCACAATTCCTCTTCAGACTTTCAGAGAAAATATGTTTCTCAAGTTGCTGATAGAGGAAAACGTCTAGTTGGGACCATGAAAATTTAATAAGCGAATCTCACGCGGTGTCATTCATGCGAATGTCATTAATATTACATTTTTATATTTGAACACATGTTATGAACCCTTGGTGTGGATCTTGAACAATCGTTTTGGTATTGATGGCAAAAGATTCGGCTCGCATCTTCAATTCTTTTTTCGGCAAACAAAACATTGATATTCGTTCGATTCCCAATTTGTCCTTTTCATCACTTTCGAAGTAACACTTCGTGTTTTCAGGGAAATCACATTTACCATTTTACCTTACCGTTGAATTTAAATTAAATCTAGAACTTCTTAAAGAATAATTTTATTCAATTAAAGTCAGCATAAAAAAAAAAACTTCATAAATATCGAATTAATTAAATTTTCTTTAATAAAAAATTAAGTTTTCATCAATTAACAATCAATTAGGTATATATTTGGTATAATGAAGTAGGAAATGAAAAATATAAATGATAGCAAAATTATTTTAAAATAACTTTAACTCTTATATTATAATCCACAAGGTGATGAATCCAACTATATTCGCATTAAATCAACCAATTCGATCCGCCTAATAATTTATTTTTTTATATCCAGTCTTTCATTGGTCAAGCTACCATTCCTTATTCTATCTTCCAGCGGGCCTCGCTCCTCTATCTTACATGCTGTTTCTTAAAGTAGCAGCCGGATCGTAACTTATAATTCTAACTGGTTTCAACTGCAAAACAAACTAAGTAGTATACATGTTTAAGAAGATAAATGAATAGTCCTTGTGTGTGTGTGTTTATGTACTGACATTCGACGGCAAATCTCAATTAGCCAAATCTCATGATCACTCACACCATTTTCACTGTTCCTCAAATTTCTAAATTTAAAATTATATTTGATTCTTAGCAACATCAAATATGAGGAATGGAAGTGAAATGGAAATCTTTACACCAAACTAATTAATCTTCCTCCGTTAATGGATGAGAGTTCGAAGCCGGTCAGGTAACCAATAAACATGCTGCTGCGACGGATAAAATAAAAGATCTCGAAGATATAATTTTGGCAAACGGCCAATTCTTTTACGCTATACTCCTAGAGTGTTTTATTTCTTGCGACTGCGTTCACATCAATACTTGCATATCATCTACGCTATTCCATCAAACATTTATTAATTATTACTAATGTAATGAAACAGTTGTGGTACTTAATAGGGACTCTTTCTCAAGTATTTTAGCTTGCCTACGGCAGGATAGGAAAGTATTAAAGGAGTCACTAATCACTGTGTAATTGCCTTAGGCATGCTCATTCAGTCACTCCGGTTTGTGTACTGCACACAATGTAATAATAGTTTGACCAACTACAATTACAAGCTCATCACACTGAATGTTCTAGCAGATCTCTCACAAATACACACTAACAAACGCTATATACATATATAATCGTGCGAATACAATATTCAAATGAACAATTGTAGTATTCAGGACAAACTACTTGATGTCTCCTAATTCCCAAATAGACACATTCATGTTCATGAATGATATATGTAGTTGCAATAGTAACAAGGTTATAGAAACACTATTCCCTTTGTTATTATATCTTTATTATAATAATTATTATCATAGTTATTTGATAAACGCCCAAAGCCGAATGAAATAAATAATAATCAAACTAGAAATTAACACACTTCAATCAGCACCAAATTGCAATTAGGCAATTTTCAATTTTGTTTATTGTATTGGTAAGGAATATTTAAGATTCAAGTTTGAGTATCCCCAGGAATTATCTTTTTGAAGGTTCCCCTTTACTTTATTAAGAAGATCACGTGATCAACGGCGTTTCAACTGTCTTGAGGATTGTAATGCAGTATGTCGGGAACCTAAAATGGTTAGCATGTGAGGAAATTAAGGGGTTGAAATTTAAAATAGCGTGAAGTTATAGCTTCAGAAATGTAGAGTACAAAAAGATCTCGGTGCAAGCTTAGAGTAAGAAGTAAGAAGAATTAGCGATTCGGTGGAGCGTTTTTGATTGGAAGGATTGGATTTTGTGGATATTGGAAGCTTTGGCTGAGCCCCAAAGTTCTATTTCTTAAGTCTGGTTAGCTTTGAGTAACATGGTTTGTTGTTTAATGAAAGTTTCGATCGTTTGTCGAAAAGTCTAGAGAGAAGTTTGAATCGTCTGTTTAGTTCTTTCTTGAGTTCTCTCTCTCAAAAAAAAAAGTAAAAAATAAATGAATAAATAAAAAAAAAATGAATAATGACTGAAAAGATGTTCGTTTCATCACACTTACTTTTTTTTAATCAAATTGTTTTTATTCAAAAATAAGGTCAGTTTTTCTGAATACTTGGTTACAACTGTGAACAGTTCACCTGTTCTCGGTTTATATACTACTACACTAAATAGATCTCTTGGAAGAAGTAGAACTAGTTTCTATCATAAAGTTAGAAGAAGGAGAAGAGAGAGATAAAAAACACTATAAAAACATTAAAAACGGTTAGACCACAACCAATCGTTTCCTAGATAAAAATAGGCGACTACGGGGAGTAAAAGTTATAATGATGGCTTCCAACAGATAAAAAAAAATGATTGACAAATTCTAGTTTTAGATCATTTGGGGTTTGTTATGCTCTATTAGTTAAACATTAGAAAACAACAACAAAAAGTTTATACCATCCTGACAGTAGCATAAGAACTAAGTTCCACTAATAGACGAGAATATACGAAATGGAAAATAATAATTCAAAGAAATTAAAAATAATTTATATAAGAAAAGAAAAAAATAGTAAAGATTTAGTAGGCAATCTTAATTTTTAATTAGTAGAATAGAGGTTAGCTAATTAAGACAGAACCTTAATTAGTGAGGGGCTATATATATAATAAAATATAATTAACAGGTGCTCACTATATTTAGTTATTAACTAATTAAAAGATGGTAGTGCGTTTCAAAATTGTCTTCAATGTATTTACTATGCTGATGTTGGTAACATTGTTGATCAAAAACTAAATATGGGGAATTAATTTCTCAATTTTTAAACAAAAGTATCACCTCAATTTTGGAATTCTGTTATATTTCCACTATCTTAGTTGATGTGTTTTTTAAGTGGCTACAGTGGAATATGCGGTCACCGCTACTTTGTCGACTTTAACTTAAAATTAATTTGACTAATGTATAATTCAATCTTCAAAAAAATTTAACTACTAAAGTACCTTAAACGTTTTAAGACAGTGAATAAATGTAAACTTAAATTTTTATAGTTTTCAGCACTGTTACATAAAATATTATTTGATTTACGAATCAAAGTGCAAATTTGCTGAATTAAACACAAATTCAATTTGAACTTAGCTATTTGCTCCCTTGATCAACATATAGTGTTGAGTGGGGAGGTTAACGTTTCCATTCAAATTTATTATTTCAACGAACAGCCAAACTTGTACTAAAGCTTCTAGAACTAAGTCTTAAGCAATTGTAGATTAGCCACCATAATCTTAGCTCACGTAAAACTCTCTTACTTAATAGTAAAAAACTACTAAGAAGTCACCTCTTAGTGGTGCAAAGATTTGAGTCATTCTCCAAATCCATTTCGACTCGTTGCTTAGAATCTCTACATTTGCTCTTCCGGAGCACGCCCAAATTCTTAAGTCATTAGCGAAGCATTACTGGATCTCAGTTACTCAGCGATCTACTTTCCATCGACTAGAATGATTATTTTAATGATAAAACTATTTCTCCATCCTTGCAGATTCAATTTGATCCTTCTACCATGCGTTCACTTTCTCCGTTACCTTTTAATAACTTTCCTCTTTAACTCGATCATTCATCAAATGAATCTGGTTCAATAGGAAATGAATCTCGGATGTGCAAACCCTCTTATTACTAGAAATACTTGATGCTACTTAAATCAAATTTCTTTTTTGCACTTTAAAGTTTAACCTTGTAGCACACTTGAAGAAATATGTTTGGGACTTTTTTTTGGCGCATCAACTGCCACGGTCATTAGCGCCCTAAATTCAGTTTACTTCTTGTTCTAGAGCTACTCAAGCTGCATGGCACACGGCAGTAGACTAGTCTTAATAATTTACATTTTGCAAATAGGCGTATGACAATAGTACTTGACCTACACCTGGACACCATGACATGAATTAGATTAAAGTATTGTTGACACTAAATGTATGTTGTTACATTATAAATGCATAATGTATATTGTGAAGATAGAATGCTATCATGATAATCGAATTCATGATAATCGATTTCCTCTTGCTCCATGTTTCTTATAACAAATATCTTAGTTATATTTATATCAGTGAAAAAAATTAGTATTTACGATTCTTACTAACTTTAGTTTTGATGTTAATGATGATGATTTAGGAGATGAATTGTAAGCGAACAACTCATGCAACCCTGCATTGATGTCCAGCAGAAGATAAAACGTCTCTGAAAGTCTAATCTTTATCAACCAAAACAACATTATTAATGGGCTATTGAAGCGAATTGACCTATTCAGGTCCAGGCATTCCTTAGGAAACCTCAATGTTATCCTAATGAACACTTCTTAAAGCAGAGAAATATTGTCTTTCAAAAGACCCTCTTTTTAATTGAATTTCTAAATGTTTATGTTTTTTCAAAAAAGTAAAATATGTAATAATTTTTGTTGCAAACAAACATAATAGAATATTAATGATCAGTTCTGCATTTATCAAATGGGTGGCATTCTTAGAGAAAGTAAAGCTTACAAATTTGAAATATAAGTTATAAAATAATAGCAATAATAATAACACCTTCCTAACCGAAATAATAGTTTTGTTAGAATGAAGTGAGAGGAACAAATGAAAGTTTTGTTTTTGTTGCTTTTAACTTTTTATCTCACTATTTTCTTAAATAAAACCGGATACAAAGACGTTATGGGCACTTCATACAGAGCCGCTAGAGCAGATGAGCTTTTTGTAACTTTCCTATCCCTTGAAAAGGTCCCTTCCTTCAGCAGAGCAAACTGGAACGACCACTGAGAGGTCTGCGCTATCATGAATGTTATATCGATGGACACGATTCTGTCCTAAAGGAGCCACCGCTATGCTTTGAGATAAGCTGGGCACAATGACTTTCTTTCTTACAGCATTTTCTTTGTAGTCGGAGCTAAAAAGAGAAGGAAGAGAATCTCTTTGGAAAAGTTCTTTTATTTTTTATTTAAATTGTAAAGAAAAGCTTGAGAGAATGTTTTTCCTTTTAAAACTGGTGCCTGAGTGATTCGCTAGAAATAATATTGCTTCTTACTGTACCAGAAGAAGAAGAAGAAGAAGAAGGTGTTGCGGTCTTGAAGTTTTTCGATTTTGAGTTTCATTTTGAAACATTTCTGTTTTTTGGCCCCGAGAAGCGGAAAAAGTGGCCCATACAAAATTTATATGGCCTTCTGTCTTTGTGTAGACACCATAACTCAAAAACAAATATCTTCGAATGTTTAGATTAGAGATTTCAAATTTTTCCAACCATTTGGTAATAAGTTTTTGACCTATCTAACCAGATGTCCACCCGAAACTGAACTACATACTTCTCCGTTCGTAGAGGTGATCAGTATTCTGCAATTCTCCTCATAAAGATAAGAATATCGTTGAAAGCCTTCTTGGAATGATACTTTATTCCAAAAATTGAACCAACAAGAGTGCGAGTTAGTGGTATGAAACTGTCCATGTAGCGTAGCGTAGAGAACAATCCTGAGGTTTGCCAACAGCGGTTTTCGCTCCAATACAGAGCAAGTGAGACCCTAAGATTGGCCCAAAAAATATCTCGCACTTTATTATAAGAAATCCTCGTGCGACCTTTGATTTTGGATTATCAAGATTATTGCACACATTAACTGGGCAACAAAATATATACATAATACTGAGATATCAAAATCTTAAGAAAAATTTAATAAATCAGATTTAAATATTTACAATTCTAGCTTGAACAGAATATATCGGTAGTACGTTCTTGGGTATTTATAGTCGGATATAAAATTCCCTACTGTCATCTTGTCCATAAATTCAATGATTTATTAATGCCTGTGCTAATGGTCTAATGAAAATAATGTAAAATTTGTATCCGCACTTAATAATGGAGAACATGAATATCAAAAATGTAGATCTCACAATAAGTGGAACATTCAAACTAAATAATGACGATATTAGACAAAATATTGATGGTTCAAACTGCTAAACATTTTTTATAATATATTGCGAGTTGAAAAGAAAAGCACAGACCTGTACAATAAGCGAATTTTCCACTTTTCTTTTACCTTAAAACCGTTCCAAGCAAGGCTAGATACAAGTTAGCCGTATTAATTTTATGGTCGGTATCCGTTGACGCCATTTATCCCAAGACTGTTTTTAACCTTGGCTTCTACAGTGGCCAATGATCCTTGTCATCGAATAACCTCCCGGTAAAACTTGCAATATTCCCTTGAGAGGTGGAACAGAATTGGAAGATTTGTCACGCGTCATAAATTATACAGTAATCTTCATTATATACTTACTTTGTGGTTGTATTCTTATATTATGCCCTAAAGACAATATATGCAACATTTTATTTTAGAAAATACATTGCAATAATTTACTTAATGTCAGAAATGTCCTATAGTTTTACAGTTTGCACCGAAAACGTTGAAATTTGCAAGAAGTCCTTGCAGGGATAGACTAGTTGGAAGATTATCTTGTGTTTTCTTTTACAATGACTTTCCCTTGCATGAGGATACCATCTCAGTACAATGATCGCTGCACTTGAAGCGTCTGGATAGACTTAATTCTTTGATTCCTCAGAAATCACTACCATAAAGTTGGATTCGACTGCACGGAAGCAAGCAACCATTTACTTCCTAAAAATAATTTCCAATTCGATGAAATAATTGAATCTTTGGCCTTTGTTTACTATATATATGTATATTGTTGAGATAGCTCAAGCCATTTTTTTTTTTTTTTTTTAATTTAAGGCGCGTCAACATCTGCGGTCATTGTTGTATAGTGCTTTTTTCAGTGCACTGTTGAGCTCTGGCAGTGATCTCTCGTTACAGATAATACTGCCAATCACCGGATGACGAGCTGTGAGTGGCTGCTAGCAATAGAATTAAACTTACTTTACTGTTTTATTGACAAATTCGTTTTTATTGAAATTGTTACTGCGAATATTTGGGAGACAGTATTTGAGCTTGCATCCCTTAAAAGCTACTTTTTATGAATTACACATAATTTTTACTGATATTAAGTCGTTGCGAATTACGAGGGTCGTTTGAAAAGTCCGTGTAAAGTCAGAGAGATAGCACCAGTGGCGCGTATCGAGGTTATGTTTAGTTAGTAGCATCTCTTGGAAGAACACACACCAAGTTTCAGCCAGATCGGTCTATTTCTTTGTGTTTGGCATTCGTTTGAATCGAGGAAGTCGAGTGATTTTCAAAAAATGGACGAAAAAGAATTTCGAGTGTTGATTAAACACTACTTTATGAAAGGCAAAACGCCTCAGGAGACTAAAGAGAAGCTTGATAAACATTATAGTGACTCTGCACCTTCGATTAGAACAGTTTATAAGTGGTTTCAAAATTTTCGGAGTGGCCATATGGGCACAAGTGACGCTGAACGTTCTGGACGCCCTGTTGAGGTTACTACTCCAGAAATCATTGATAAAATCCATGATATGGTGATGGATGACAGAAGAGTGAAGGTGCGTGAGATTGCTAGTGCTGTGAGCATCTCGAATGAACGGGTACATAATATTTTGCATCAACATTTGGACATGACAAAGCTATCCGCAAGATGGGTGCCGCGATTGCTCACGCTTGACCAAAAACGAAATCGTGTGAAGTGTTGCAAGGACAGTTTGCAGCTGTTCCAGAAGAATCCGCAGGACTTTAAGCGTCGTTTCATCACTGTGAATGAAACATGGATACATCACTACACTCCTGAGACCAAAGAACAATCTAAACAATGGGTTACCAAGGGGGAATCTGCGCCAAAAAAGGCGAAGACCGTTCCTTCGGCCGGAAAGATTATGGCGACTATCTTTTGGGATTCGCAAGGAATAATCCTCATCGACTATCTGGAAAAGGGTAAAACTATTACAGGTGCGTATTATTCATCGTTATTGGACCGTTTGAAAACCGAGCTGCAAGAAAAACGCCCACGATTGGCCCACAAAAAAGTCCTTTTCCATCAAGACAACGCACCAGCTCACACCTCAGCAGTTGTGGTCGCAAAATTAATGGAAATAAGGTTCCAACTCGTTTCACATCCCCCCTATTCTCCAGACTTGGCTCCCTCGGACTACTATTTGTTCCCCAATATGAAGAAATGGCTGGCGGGAAAAAGATTTTATTCAAACGAGGAGGTGATTGCAGAAACGAATGGCTATTTTTCAGACTTGGACAAATCCTATTATTCGGAAGGGATCAACAAACTAGAGCAGCATTTGACGAAGTGTATAAGCCTAAAAGGAGACTATGTTGAAAAATAAAAAAGGTTTACCCCAAAAAATTAAGTAGTTTTTATTTTTGCACGGAATTTTCAAACGACCCTCGTAAATGTATTAGTAAATTAAGAATTGACGGAGAATCCGAAGACAGGTTTTTTTTTACTCACGAACACGAGAATTGTAGTAAGAGAAAATCCTGTGGGTATTTCACAACAGAATTTTAATTTATTTTTCTCTTTGTTGAAAAAAGTTATTCCATAAATAGGTGCAAAAACTTCAACAGGTTTACAAAAAATATCTGAGTTTCAAAATATTTATTTTGCCAAAATAGCCCATTATTTCGCGTGCTGGGACAAAATAAAACCATCGAAGTGTCAAACTTTTACAACAAAAATAAACAAATAAATAAAATTGATAATTTTTGTTTAACCAACACAATTAGGTAAAGAAGAGTCCTCCAAATAGTGAATGAGAAAAATCGCTAAATTAAATAAATAAATAATTTGTGATCAAATAATTTTTTTTTCTGCTAACGAGGTAAGAAAAAAATAAATATATTTAAGGAACTTTTTCTAAATAAGTAAAACATAATTTTCAAGTGATTCATAAATGAAATGGTAGATGTAGAAAAGTTGTGCGTGCAATTAATTATCCGGCATGTTGTTGGTTTTTAGGTTGTTTTCTCAAGACCGAATACTGTCACGAATCGGTTTCGACACGAACAGAAGAGTAAAAAACTATAAATCATCGTTCCACATTGTAAACGAGACTTGTCGATTTATAAACACAAAAAAGTTCATATTTGTTTCATTTTATTAATTGAAGCTAGTTATGTAGTTTACATGCAAAAGTAATTTAGAATAAATTTCTCATTTTTTTTCTTCCATTAATTATTTAGTTGCCATTATAGTGGCTATTAAGTTTATGGTCACTAAATTGATTTATATCTGTATACAGGGTGACACCAGAGTTATATGCTCCACCCACTTTTTTTTTAACGGCGGGAAATTTCGAAAAAATAAAAAACACGTATTTAATCATTTTTAGTCTAGTTTATTTTCAGTGATTGACCCATTTTGTTAAACCCCTGTGTCTCGAGATACAGCATCCAACTTTGTTTTTTCAAATGGAACGTTATATTTTTTTGTGCATATTTTTATAGTATTTAAGCTCCTAAAAATAAACAAAAAAACATTTTTTGAAATCGGTTAGGTTTTTCAAAAGTTACGGTAATTTAAAATATGAAAAACAAATTTCAGTTTATTGTCAAAATTACGTTATTTTTTTTAAAAAAGCTGTTCAAACTGGGCACAATCAACGGGTAGGCAAGCCAAAACTCTGGACTCCCACGCTTCGCTTGTAGCAGCACTTATGGTGGCGAAGTCAAGATCTAGGCAGGCTAGAGTTATTCGACGTTCAGGTTGTTTTTCCTACAAACGTTTGGTGTGGAGTTTTAGGAAATCAACTAATTGGTCCATACTTCTACAGAGAGAACTTAACTGGTGAAAGGTATCTAACTTTTTTTGAAGAGACATTTTGCCAGTTCTGCTTGAAGATGTTCCTCTACAACGTCGGCTAGATATGTATTTTCAACAAGATGGTTGCCCGGCACCTAATGCGAGAATTGTTCGAGGTTACCTGGACAGAAATTTCCATGAAAAGTGCTTAGGGACTCATTGTCTCATCCAATGGCCACCTCGATCTCTGGACTTAACCCCAATGGACTATTTTTTGTAAGGATATCTAAAAAATAAAGTGTTCAGCAACCTTAATCCCGTGGCTTCAGTCGATGATCTGAAACGTCGAATAACTCTAGCCTGCCTAGATCTTGACTTCGCCACCATAAGTGCTGCTACAAGCAAAGCGTGGGAGTCCAGAGTTTTGGCTTGCCTATCCGTTGATTGTGCCCAGTTTGAACAGATTCTTTAAAAATTTGACAGTAAACTGAAATTTGTGTTTCATATTTTAAATTACCATAACTTTTGAAAAACCTAACCGATTTCAAAATTTTTTTTTTTGTTTTTTTCAGGAGCTCAAATACTATAAAAATATGCAAAAAAAATATAACGTTCCATTTGAAAAAACAAAGTTGGATGCTGTATCTCGAGATATTGGGGTTTAAAAAATGGGTCAATCACTGAAAATAAACTAGACTAAAAATGATTAAATACGTGTTTTTTATTTTTTCGAAATTTTCCGCCGTTTAAAAAAAAAGTGGGTGGAGCATATAACTCTGGTCACCCTGTATATATCTATATATATATTTTTTTTAATGATTTAGGGCGCGTCAACATCTTAGGTTATTGGCGCCCGGAGCTTTTTTCAGTGCACTGCCGGCCTCCGGACAGGTTCTCTCGTTACAGACCACACTGTACATCACCGGACAGTGAGCTGTAAGAAGCTCCTAGGAAGAGAAAATCTAAGAGTCAGCTGCTGGATTCGAACCCGGGACCTCCGCGTGGGAGTCCAGTATGCTAACCTCATAGCTAATCCCTTCCCTATATATATATATCTATATTATATCCGTGATTTTATTTTTTATTTTGCTATAGAAAAAAAGGCTTTTTACGTTAAATAATGGTGTACTAAGTAACTTCATATAACGTCATACTTTTAAGCTGTAAATATTATTATTCTATATTTATTTAATTTTTACTCAACGGAATTAAGTAAGTGCCAAACAATAATATTTACAAAACATTGTTCTTAAGACTTATTTTTCACGTTGCTCTTAATCCCAAATTTGAAGGTAGTGGAAAAACGGGCACTGGCATTTATAGCCAAGCTAGCTTGTTCGTGCAGTATGCAGATTGTTATGGGAAAAATGTAATGATGCATTACTGTAGTTTACTAAAACACTATATTTTGCGAAATTTTGGAGTTAGATAAAAATGTTTTATTTTTAAACTTAACAAAATTTACACATTATTGTTTACAAAAATGCTATATTTACGATACACTTAGCGTCTGCCAAAAGTTCTAAAACGAAGCTAAAAATAGAAAATTTATTTCCATTATTGACACTATTCTACGTATAAGTACCAGATGTGCCTAAATACTTAAAAGATTTGCCTGCTTAAAACTTTCTCCAGCTCCGATCTACTGAGAGCTCTTTTTTGCTAAAAATAAACTCGCTAAAGTCGGATCACATTACCTTCATTGCAGTGTCTAAAAAGACTACTTTTTTTCCTGACCAGTAGAGCTAATTTTCTCTTAGTGTCTACAAGTAATCTTCACTTCAACAAAAGGTCTCAAAAAGTATCAAGTAGAAGTAATCAGAAGCTGTTTTTTAAAGTCACTATCAAATTGCGGCAAGATTACGCAAAATTGCGCCAATGCATTCAGAATCATTGGCGCTATCAATAATTAACATATTCTTCATTCCGTCTTTAAACACGTTTGTTTAAAGTGTACTTACTACATGTTCGTTGTCTTTCATAATTTTCTCTAAAATTTTTTATTAATATAGTCCATTTATTTAGTCAAGAACATATGAATTTAAATAATGATGGTAACATAAAAAATGGCGGAAACTAACCGCCGGTGGAAGTCCCGTTGCGAGGAGTAAGACATTTCCTTCATTTTTTACAAACCAGTATTTCATTCGTAAATAAAAGCACAATAATATTTTTAGAAAAATAAAAAAAGTATTTTCAAAAAATGATTTTCGCAAACACAAATAACGTTTCAAAAATTAAGAACATAAAAATTTCCCTGCCATAACAAAGATTTCCTGCTCACAGATATTCCTTTTGAAGAGATAATCTAAAGCTTAGTAGGTGGATTCGAACCTGGGATCTCCACCTAGGAAACCAGTGCACTAATCCCTTCCCTCAGATACTTCTACGGAAGATTAGAAAAAGATGTGACATCAGTGATAAAAAAAAAAAAAAAAAAAAAAAAAAAAAAAACTGGAAAGATGTATTCTTCCATTCAGTGAGGGGACTTTAAATAAATACAAACTCGTTTTAAACAGAGAAAAAAAAAATGGTACTGAACTTGGTGACGTGAGAGATGCAAACATATCCAGTGGAATATACAGGCACAGTAAACAGGTTGACCAACTATATTATTATCACAATTGGTTTGCCCCCTTCTGTTAACACTACTGATTACCACATCTTTCTACCTTAACTTCTAATTGCATGTTATTACGAAACAAATTTGGACTATTGCTGTAGCAACTACTTCCGTGCTGACATGCCACAACACGCTAAATAACTTTATATTCCACTAGCTCACGGTTCTATCTCCATTTCAGTAACACACCGTTCTGATATAGCTACTAAAACTGTATTCTGCGTTCACGATCCCAGTTCTTCAGCACTTATTCCCAACTTTGGCGTTTCTCGGGGAAATAGAACGGATAAAACTGATTCCTTACCCCTTAAATTCTCTTCAAATCCTATTCTCTGCCATAAACGGTTCCACAAACCGACCGTTAGCTGGAGATAGATAGAGTGACACACTTACACTTTACGTCACAAACTTTTATTCTACCTGGTTGGATGCACAAATTGTCTGCCTGACTGAATACTTTCTTGCCCCGACTTGCTGCGCTACCAATTCTATTTTCTCAAGTTTTTTAAAGAAGATAAAAAGTAAAACTAAAGCAGTTCCAGTACATTGTTTTCTTGTCAATATCCCGTTATAATGTGTAGTTGTTCATACCTGCTCTGGGCCTCTCAGCGAAGTGCACATATCTCAGCTGTTCCTTTAGAATTAGTTTCACCTACATTTGTTTCAATTAGTCAAGTTTATTTCAGCACCCTGCTAAGTAATTAGATAATTACAAAATCTATTTGCCTCGCTGATTATTATCTCCGATTTTCTAGTTATTTGCCTGTTTTAAACTAAGGACTTTTGCATATATCTTCACAAAACCTAAAGTCTCAAAATTGACAAATTTTACAATCAGAATACTCATATAAAAACACTCATAATGACTTCCTGTGCTTTAATTTTTGTAAGGAAGTATTCTCTGGCTTTTTCCAGTAATAATAGCTCATAATCGTAATTTAGAGTTGAGCCTCTCAGTTTTTCCGAGAAAATACTTTAGGTTTATAAATATTCAGTTACATTTTCAGAACTGCAGTACATTTCTGCAACAAGTGAAGTTGTTACAACATGATAAACATATAAATACAAGAGTAGTATGAGAAGAGAATTCACCCAATTGTGAAACTCCTAAATTTAGAGCTACAATGCCCTGGCACTTACTTTATTAAAAAGAACACGTGGCCACCTGCACTACAACCGTCTTGGAGGATTTCGTGGTAATGCAGTAAATTGGAAAACTAGGTTGTGAGGAAATTGAGGAGTGGAAATGGCGTAGCCGGATCTTGCAGCTTCAGAAACATAGGGAACTAGGAAATCTAGGAGCTTGAGAAAGAGTTAGATAAAAAATTACAAAAGTAGATCTTTGTTAGATATACCATTTTTCAACTTTTAGCGATGCCTAATGTGTAACATGATGTTATATCCTGATAAAAGTCGCGAAAGAGTGATTGACTGGTTCTTTCTTTAGGTAAAGACTTCTGCCAGTCGATAAAATAGCAATTATGTCAAAAAGTCGATCTCATAAAGAGCGAGGGCATCTTCATGGTATAAAAGAGATAAATTTATTAGTGAAAGAAAATTTATTACCTTCAATCACAGAGTCTATTTAAATCACATTGCTTTTCGTAATCATCTGTGTTATGATTTCGCTTTTATTATAATTTACTTGTAACTTTAATTGAAAAATGTTTAAATATAAATGTTTAAGAGGAGGCCATGGGGCTAACTCCTCTTTCATTACATATTATGCTTTGAGATGTAAAAAAACACTCATGAAATTCCAAATCGAATGACATCTCATTTATGAGAATAGGTTCGCGCGTTTACAACACCAATTTCTTTAAAGGCCGTTTTTGCTCATTTTTGGCAACCTTTTTCCCAAAATCTATTAGATTTGGGTTGCCGCCTAAAAATTACAGTTATAAAGGAGTATTTGCCCTATATTATAAAGAAGATTTGGGAATTTTATCTTTTATAGAAAAAGAGAAAAAATTATTAAAGTTGGGTGTTTTTCAAAGTTACACTCTTTCGCGCAGTTTTTGACGATCAACCCCTATACTACTGTCCTACACATTATCAGCTTATTAAAATCAGACTGGATATTCCTTTGTTTTCTCTATTTAACACTCTCGTTTAGAATATTCTGGAGCATGGAGATCCGACCTGAAACAATCTAGAAACCTCGCCGCCAGCTCTCCTTAGTGTTGGAGAAGTTGATAGTCTTTTCTTTCTCAGAGATCTTTCTCAGAAACATAATTAGATTGAATTTCATGCTTGTTAGCATCTGTTCTCAATTGGCCTCAGGAAACAAAATCACGGGCTACGGGCTGTCTTTACGTGATCTAGAGTTCACCTAGAGTGTGTGAATCGAACTAAACCAAGTAGCTGCATATATCAATGCACTGGCCTCATCTATACTGTGCATAGTTGTAGGGCGCAGTGTAAATGATGTTCTTGTTAAGCTACTGGGCTTAACTGCAGCGACTGTAAGATCCCTGAAAAAAAGGAGTTAATCCTCGTCTCTTAATTTCAACTAGTTAATAAAGAAATAATGAAATTAGTAACTTTAGAACAAGGTATCACCAATTGAAGACTAAAATTAATAAAAGTAATCCTTTGGAAATTGCTGCTAGAAATGTGAGCAGTGTGAAAATGTAGCAGTTTGAAAGGTTTTTTATAACAGTTATAAAGGTTTCCTTTTTTCTTTTATTTCTTTTTTATTGTATTGAATAGAAGAAACAGCGAGGAAGCATATATCTTTGTGTGGTGGCTACCACTGGAAGATTGCCTAAAAGCTCTCTGGCGTAACTGTAGCAAGCTAGGCTTTTGTTTTGAAACAGCCCATTGTCCTGAAGATTTACTCCTAACAGAAATTCCAGTTAGAAATATTATTAATATTATAATGAAAGAAATATTGTCCTTTATTGTTCATTTTACTTTTTGTAATAAAACTTATTGTTTCTAAAGCAAATTATTAACCTTTAAAATTAATTATTAATTAAATTTCTCTTCTTTTATGAAATATTCTTTAAAAAATATTTTAATAATTTGTTACAAGAATGACTACTAAATTAATTTTTAGAAATTTAAATATAAGCGTAATCAGAATTGATTCACTGATAGGAAGGTCAGAAGTTTTTGCAGTTTACTTGATTAATCGCAGTGTGCTTTCTTTGGTTAAACGATTAGTTTTGGAAATTTTGTAGCATTCAAAAACCTCGTGAAAATTGTAAAGTAGTTCGACTAGATGATATCGCCAACCACTCTCTCAATACCTAGATTAATATGAAACTTGAATTATTGTGAGTGTAAATTAATTAACAAAATTAAAAAAAAAGCTACAAATAAATTAAAATAATTTAAACGAGGCTGTGAGCAAGCAACTGGCCTACTATGTCCTAAACCTAAACTCATCTGATCTCAGCCTACTCCAGTCTGTTCATAGTCGGCGTCTATAAAGGGTTTGTAAGTCTAAGAATGAATGTGATGGTGAGAAATATGGTGCCTGAGGGTTTGCAAACAATCTCAAGCAGTTTTCTCTATTGCTCAAGCCTTGTGCGGGCTGAGTAAATGTTTGTGGTATCAACACGCAACTGATATTCGTAAAGTTAGGCTGGGATATCCAAAGGATAGAAAAATCAAAATTGAATTAGATATATCTTAACAAAATCAGAAATCATGTTTAGCGTTACAATTGAAGTGGTCAGGAAGAAACTATTGAAGCGTAATTGGGTATAGCTGAAATTAGGTACACTTTGCAATAGACGAGATGATCTTAAATTCGGTAATAGTAATGGACGATAGGATAAACAAAACAAAGAGAGAATTGCTGATTGCTAGGGAAATCTAAATTCTCGTGTAAATCTTCTAGAGGTTTTAGATTTACAGGTTCGGAATGATAGTGACTGGTGAAGGAATTGCATTGGAAAACATTTTTTATTAAATTGTTGAAAAACCACTTACACGACATGTTACCGCAACTTGCGGGAGAAGGGTATTCTTTGAAAGAGGAAGAGCATTTGAGGCTGTTTTGTGCCAAAGAGCCACTGTAAAATCTGTTTTTCTCTTTCATGTAGAAACTGCGAGTCTACCTCCAGCAGACAACCATTAATCTGTAGTTGATGATCTCAGACATTGCTTTCAATGAATTTCATGAAAGAGAACTCTCAAAATCTACATCAAACAGTCATAACTTAAATGGAGCCTACACGTTAGTGTTCAAGCCGCTACGACCACGTTTTGTAGGTTGGTAATTACCAAAGAAAACTCAATTTTTCCTAATAACCATTCTTTATCTGCATTTCTATTCAGCATCAATTGGGCTTCTGCTTTCAGCTTTTCCACATTTCAACTTGTGACGAGTCTTTCACTTCAATACCATGACAATGAAAGAAACGATATTTCACTGAAGGTATATTATTACCTGAAATCTCTAAGAACATACCCATGTTTTGTGCGTAAACCTAGGTGCGCTCTTCTTAACAGCTATAAGCTCTTCACCATGATTCTCCAATCCTACTCATCTTGTTCTTCTACATTCTTTTAATTCTCACATAGTTTCACTGGATGCCCAAAGTACGTTGATGCACTTCCTCATTTCATCCTCTAATATATTTATTAATGTTCGCTTGCACATTTTACATAAACCACCTCCAGGTTTTATGTTTTTTTTTTAGCAAAAAGTATGGAAAAGGGAGTAAGAGATAATGCTCCGAAAGAACTTCAGCAGCTGAAGTGCATTATAATCAGATTTTCTTTTTATAATTCATTTTATGGATCAGAAAGTTTAGTGCGAGACGGTAATCCAAAAGTCGAAATCTCTTCACTAAACTGATTAATCTACTTTTGACGATGGATGTGTCTAAAACTGGTCAGAGATACAATAAACATGCCTGGCTATGACGGATAAATTTAATGATATTGTCCAGCATTGCGGTCATAACCACATTTTCATCAATTCTTTTTTATTTTAATAAATTCGAATTGTAACAAAAAGAAAAAGAAAATAAACTAAAAGTATTGAATCTTTTGGTGCACTAAATGCACCATGGAACGTTACTTTGAATTTTGATCAGGTCGTGATATTCGACTCACGCTATTTCAGCCGAACAAACAATTTATCCTGTCGGTACGTGCTACTGTCAGTGCAGCAACCAGTAACCTTCTTGCAAGCTCAGAAAAACAATAATATCAAGAAACATTCGAACATTTTGAAATAATAAAATTGAAATTATAATTCTGTTTTATAAGTATAAATTTATGGAAATGTTCTCATTTAAGAGAGCCATTGAAACTACGGGTAAAAACAATAACAAAAAATTATAATCTAAAAATCAAGTAATCCCTATTTAATCCCATTCATGCTTAACTTAGCTTGAGTCATTATGAGGAACAATTTGTTCCTCGATTATTCTTAAAGAGAAAGCCAGCAAAAAAAAAAAATTATTGTTTATAATTCCGGGTCTCTTCTCATTTATTGTAAAGGAGAAATGAATTAAGTCGGTTAGTTGTTTATTCAACCTGCTTGTTTCTGTATGTTTCACACCAAAAGAATAATTCAAACTGAAGTCCAGGAAACCACCTGCAGCGGCTGTGGTAGAAAAGTTCTATTATTTTACTGTTAGCAATAACCGTATTATCAACGGCTGATTTTTTGTTCCAAACTGTAGCTGACGAGTTACCCACTTAACTTCCATTAATTTCATATTCTCATTTAGTTGGTGTGTGTAACGGGCTAGAACAGGGATCATTTCGAGTCTTATCACTTTTTTTATTATTATTATTATTTAGTCTCTTTGAGAACGGGAAAAAAAACTAACTGGCTGTACGGTAGTCTGAACAAGCAGGTCGGGAGGTCTAACCGGCTACTCGGCCATAAGCCATGGTTCCCATTGAAATGTCTAACTCATAATAATGTTTAATGGTTTCTTTCACGGGTTAATCTAGGAGAGGTTTAGGGTCCCAGGTAGCGGTAAAACAAAGGTCCTTTTGTTATTTGTTTATTTTTTATTTAATAATCTTTGTGAAATCTATAAGGAGATCGTTACCGTTTGAAATTGTTATTTATTTATCTTATATGTGTTTTTTAAGAAATAAGCGTTAAAAAAATAAGTAAAAGTTGTAGGAGACACTCGGCAAACTCTGATATACAGGGTGATCCATTTAAAACGCACCAATCGCTAATAACTTTTTAGAAAAGCGGAATTTCGAAAAAACCCACGAAGTAAACTATATGTTTTTTTCGGTCTAGTCTTCAAATTTTTCATTCCCAATGTTGTATCTTCATTTTTGGCGGAGTTACGGCTAAAAACCGGTTTGGGGTTACATAAGGACCACTGGTTTTGACAATGATTATGAAAACTACATAAAAAACTGTGAAAAATGACGTTAATCCCGTTTTGATATCCCTAATATTTGTCGAGATATTTATGATCAAAGTTACAATTTTATCTATTCGTGAACGGTTTTAAAATATTAATTTTCCACCAGAAATACACGTTTCGGGAGGTCCTCTGACTGCAAAAAATGTTAATGGTGACGCAAAGTAAAAAAATAATAATAATTGAAGATGTTAAAACATGTAGTGTAATGTAATGGTTGTGGGTGAATCTGGATAAATTTGTTTTATCATCAAATAAAAGCAATCATCACATCATTTTAATGCTCCCAGTATGCAAGATTTCTTGACCTGTGATTACGGTAAGAATGTCTTGCCAGGGATGGGCGGGTATCGGTCTCAAGTGGTCTTGAGCGAGGCTTTGTACGTGGAAGATCCCCAGTTCGAATCCCGTGTAAAACTAGGCTTTATTTAAAAAAGTATTATGATTATTTAAGTAATAAGAATGTCTGCATTCGCGGGATTCGAACTGGAGATCTTCCACTTACAAAGCCTCGCTCAAGACCACTAGACCAATCCCCCCACTTCTTTGCCCAGGATTCTATTTTATGTAAGTGTGTCTGTAATTTGTATGAAGCTGATGTAGGATGTGTACTTGAAGCTAATATGGCTGTGTCGTCTGCATATGTACAGAGTAGTGTAGAGGGTTGTACAGGTATGTCTGATGTGTATACTGTATAGATAACGGGGTACACTCCCCTGCGGCACTCCCGACGTCCTACTTTAAGATTAAATTTTGGTTATCATTAGGATAATAGATTGTACACCGATTAGAAGGTACGATTAACGAGGATGCCAGCTCCCTGTTAAGGAAAAACGAAGCACTTATTGGGTTCGAAATCCTTCAGTGGTACAAGTGATCAGACTCTTCAGGAGACTTGAAATACTTGTACGGGCTGCACGTTCTGAGAAAAATAGATTGCTGACAATAAAGGAGACTTCAAGGAAGATTTAGAAGACTAAGAGATAACAGCAAAAGACTAGCTCAGTGAATGGATGGAGAAGATACATTTGCCGACCTATTGCAACGGTTCCATGCGGGAAAAAATAGAGGTACGGATATCTAGAGCTGTATGGTAAGCTGTATCGAGAAACTTTTTCGGTTCTAGAATTTCCAATTCTTTTGGTTCATTCATTAAGATTTATGAAATAAAAAAATAATTAATGAAAATTTCGTTTACTTAACTGAGTGAGCACACTAATAAATCGTCCTGGGCAATTTTTATGACAAAATTAATCAGAAAAAACTTAGATGACGACGCAGTGGGGAGTTTACACTATAGTTCACAATCTGTCTGATTTAAATTGAGGATTACATTATTATGATACCTGAAATGATAGAAAATAACATACTCGCATAAGATGAGTTGTTAAAAAGATAACTGTGGCAAGAAAAACAACATTACAAGTGAAGGAAACACCACTGATAGATCGCGAATGAACTTCGTAAGCGCGCCCTTTCGATGATTTATAAATATCTGCCGTTATTCATACCTTAGAAACCTTTATTAAATATCTTTATAAATCGTCATTTAGGAGTATGTAAGGCTTGTAGTATAATGCCTTTACAAGGATCTAGTGTACCCACTAGAATTTTGTAAGCTATTTAAAGAAACCTAATTACTGTTAGGATTGTTTTTTACGTGTATGTTTCTGGATTATAAATAGAATTCTCTTTTAGAGAATATGATGAACAACTCTTATTATTTACCCAGTCTCCATTATCCAAGGATCCAAATTTGGGATGGTTATTTACTGTAATAATAATCATTAGTAAAGCTGGAATAACATGGCTAGACACACCTCTATAAGTGGAATGGACGGGAGAGAGACTGATTTAGTACAGGGCACCCTGCAGGGTAAACGCACCCTCCAACAGAACATGGCCCTTTACAACACCCTTCACACTCAGTTGGAGTTTAAAAATCATTTTTTATTAGGAAAAGCTGGCAGGCAACAAGCAACCGAGTTGTTTTGTAGTATATGAAATAATAAAAAGGTAGTATAGTAGTTCTACCTCCACAGGGACCAGATAGAACGCCACTACAGTGTGTAGTTGTTAGCTACGGGTAAAACATCTATCATTGGTTCATTATGTCAAATCAAGCCGGCAGAGGACCCGTATGTTGTCCTCTTATTAGTGTGCTATTCATAGTTAATGCTTGTTTGTGGCACATACCAACATTACACATATGTATGTATGTGGTATATATTGGCGGCTGTGCTTTGCCACACTCTAAGCTGTGACTATCAAGTTTAATAATGTATGTAACAATGTGAACAACATAAAGCAACCATTTTGTTAAAATTCTTCTGTTGTAAAGTGGAGGGATGTTTGTTTGTTGTTGATAACATCTGCCCTTAGTATAAATTATTTCACATGACATTACCTTCTTCTTTTTATAACTGCATTTTATATTTTGCGGAAAGTATAACCCTTGCTTTGCTTATCACCTGTTTCTTGCTTATTTAAGGATTTTGGCATTTTTCCATGCAGATATTAAACAGAAGGTACCAATTTTGTTCATTGCGAATTGTTTATTTTTCTAATTAGGTTTCTGATAGAGTAGATAAGTTCAGGAGAGAATGTAGGTAATGTAATGTGGCTTAAATGTTACCTTCTAAATTTTGCTTTAATTATAAGAATTTTGCAAATTTACAATTTGGAACAAAAGTAAAAACAGAGAAAGGTGTAAATAAAGTACGTTCTTCGGCCCAACGCGTACACATGGACTTGAAATCGTGGACGGCAGCCATCCAGCAATGGCTTTATAGGCTCTTAAAGGCGTTAGAATGATGTGTAACTGCTTCTCTAGTAAGCCTTCTTATAGCATCCAGATGATCATGTGCCAGCAACGTTTCTGACGTTGTTTGTAATTAGGAATGAAATTTTAGGTAGCAGGATTGGGTGTAAGACAGAAACAAATGGAATTTTGGAGGCTAAGCTTTTTGCTTGTAAGGATTGAATGCGACAGAGATTTGTTTGATTGGCAGTACCTTCTAGTTCAAATCCATTTTGGAGCCAGTATGGTGATTATGTTTGGCTAAGTAAGTTTGGAGCGATAGTCTAGTATTTGCTGTAATATTCTGTACCTGTGTGTTCAGTTCGTTTAAGTGTGGCGGTTTCATGTTGACCATTTTTCGAGTGGGAGTGCGAAATAACGAACTTGAATGACTATTAGAAGCGTAATATGATATGGAAATGTATGGCGAATAGGGTTTTATGTTTTAATTTGAGGTCAATGTGTTTGCATTTATTTTGGTTGACCTTTATTTTCCACATTTGGAGCTAGGAATTATTATTATTTTGAAACATGATGGCAGAATCGTAGCTGATGATCTCAAGGGGCCGTAAGAGATTGGCCGCGTACACTGAATATCAACGTAGAGCAAGTACAGTCCCTTGAGGGACACCAGCAAGTTTGGGAAATACGGATGTAAAGGAAGTGCCTTGCACAACTAGTAAACCGTTGTATGATTATTAAGAAGAGGTAATGGGTAAAAAGAAAGATTCCCCTAAGTTTCCACACCACTCTCGGATGTCAGACCAGGTAAAATACTTTAGAAACGTAAAGGAAGGCCGCCGGGCAGTAATGCTTCTGCTTAAGTCAGGAAACCTACAACTCTGTGAGCTAGTGGAGTGATACAGTGACAGACGCCAAAACCAAATAGGTGATCAGGAATGTTGATGAGCGAAATAAAAGAGTTTGAAATCTGGTAAAAATAGCTTTCTTAGGTTTTGCTGGGCGACGGTAAAAAACTGATGAGTTCTTTGAGGAGAATGAACTATTTTGTTGTTTAAGGTTCATGATGAAAATTCCCAGAGGATTGGAAAGTGAGAAATTTTGAGGACAAGATTGCATATGTTTTAAAAGTAACTTAAACTAATTATTATTAATTATTCACTGTGAGCGTTAATATGACTATTTCTTCAACTAAAGAAGTGGCTACAAGCTGGAGTGAAGTTAGACGGAAGTCAACACTGTACATATTGACGGATCATTAAGATTTATAATAAATATCATATATCCCTTCCCATCAATATGTTGTACTTTGTTGACCCGACGGATAACCGCGTTTGAGATAATCTTGTTAACATAAGTAAAGGTCAAATTTTATTATTAATATGGTTTCATTGTGGAAGATTTCGCCCACGATACCCCAAAAGGAGCTCTTTAAAGGCCTGAAAGAATAAGCCCAACTTTACTTAAACAAAACGCTATACTACATACTAATGGTATCAAATCTCAGTAGGCGTTTATTTATCTTTGTCTTCAACCATGCTTTGTATAGTTTATAAACTGGGTTTACAAAATGTTTCTCAGACCACTTACTTTCATTGGCAACTCCTCTGCTTCTGCACGGGCCGCTAAAGAAAGCTTGGAAACAACAAGCTTAACCAGGTTAATCTTTCCTCAAATTAAGCGCTGATTTAAAATTAAGTACTGACGGCAAACACAGAAATGGATTCTTGCACGAGCTCCAGAAAAACTTCAGTAAAAATAGGCGAATCCCAAGGTGAACCACCACTTACTCGTAGCTTTCAATTTGTCGAACCATTCCATACTATCTCAAAGCCGCGCGAAAAAAAATGTATTCTGTAAAATCTTAGTGATTATTATTTCTTCAAATTATGCGAAGAAAATATATCTCTACAATCATATCAAATAAAAATATTGGATTAGATAACACCAACCAGCTGTATTCGTTGGCCAAAAAGTAAGATTTGAAAAATGAAGGTGGTACTTGTGGATATAACTGCAAAGGAAAAATTCATTTTGGTTTGGCGCATACAATCTCGCCTCCCTTTACAGTAAACCACGGAAGTTGTTCATTTTTCCGGTAATTTTGAGTAGGCTAAACGACTTTCAAGTTTCCATAAGGGACAAGATTATACCTATACCCAGCCAGTCACGTTACGAACAACGTTCTTAATAAAAAATCATAATTCGTATTTCGTTTAACCTACACCTGAGATTATGAACTTAAATCCATAATCACTCAAAGATCTTGGTTTTCCAAAAACACGAATATCAACACTGACGTCCTGTTTAATAAATATTCAAATTGAGAAACCACCTGGTAGGTACCACGTACTCTACCAGTTCTGTGCTATTCTTATTAGCCTTTGACCACTCGTGAACCTGCTTTGGCCATTCCAGCATTTGCGACAAGATGGTGCAAACGTCGGCCGAAGAGAAATCAGTTGGACCCAGCAAGAGGATATTAAGGATGCAAACAAGATTTAATCTGGGTTACACTAATTGAACACTTAACAAGTTTCTCTAACTTCTGAAGTGAAAATGGTTTACATTAATTACATAAAGTGGAAATGAATACGTTCATTTGATCCTTCTATTTTAGATGAAAAGAACGTCATTAAATTTCATTGCAAAAACTAGTATTTTATACAATGATTATTCCATCTCATTATATTTTTTCATAACTAAAATGTCATGCTCTCAGGAGCAGCGTTAAAACACTTATACAGTTTAGCACATATTCAGGTCGCCTGAATTCACTGTTTGTTTGTCGAATAATAAAATAATACTGGACTCCCACGAGGAGGTCCCGGGTTCGAATCTAGCTGCTGGCCCTTAGATTTTCTCTTCCTAGGAGCTTCTTACAGCTCACTGTCCGGTGATGGACAGTGTGGTCTGTAACGAGAGAACACTGTCCGGAGGCCGGCAGTGCACTGAAAAAAGCTCCAAGCGCTAATAACCTCAGCTGTTGTTGCGCTAAAAATAATAATAATAATAATAATATATTTGCTGTTAGAAGGGATTAGTTTATCTCAGTGCACAGAGATGTACCATCTGAATACTTATACTGTCTTTTTAGGTTTGTGTAACAATAAATTTTTCTTCTTTTTTTTAACTTTATTTGTATTTACAAGCGCAGCAGGTAAAATAAAATAAATATATTAAATTAAGAAGTACGTACTAAATGACAAAATACATATTTAATTAAAAAAGAAATATTGCGGTAAGCTCAATCGTTAATTTGGTTGGCTTTTTGAAACTAGACAGTAACTTAGCGATGGAAATCGCTCACCGAAAGTAGCATTTTACTGAACATTTTCTTCCGATAAACACAAGTTTAGTTTTAACAATTTTCCTGATAATCCGATTAAAAGCACCTTTAGGAATGAAAATGGTTTCATTCAGTCATCTAATGTGCCATTTTTGTAAAATGTACGGTTCCATTATTAATCTTATATAATAGTATTAATAAAAATTAAATGATTCGCTCTGATCTAATTTGACAAAAATGATATTTCTGAAGAGCATTTTTTGTTTTAATTTTTTTTTTTCATTTTCCCGCGATCTTCTGGAAATCTACCTTGCTGAACTCTTTGTAATCACTGGCTACTTGCAGGAATGTAGTTAAAAGAAAATCGTGAGAGTGTCCGCTTCGGATTTTCTGCTCCAGAGCTCAGATGCTGTGCTCTTCACGCTCTGCGATGCTCTGCGATGAGTAGAGCATCTTTAGTGTAATTTCTATTGAAACGATTCCATGAAGACTTAGAATTAAGTAGGATATTTTTAATTACCAACTTACCCCTATTTTTAAATACCTTTATGTATGGTAAATGGGTCCAGTTCATATAATTAAGGCATGATTTTTTTTAAAACTAGTTGACGGGGTTGTTAGTTTAATAAAAATGACCAACTCAGAATAGTTAGTAGTCGCTGCACAAAACTATGTGCCACTACTTTCTGTTGTACTTTGATAATAGTAGAATTTTGTCTAACTAACTATCTACGTGAGAGATTAATTTGTCTTTGAACAGAATATCATAAAAGTGTTACATTTTATCTAAAATCTATAACTAGCAAATTATAGTGATTAACCCCAGTGTCTGATGGAATATTTGTGGTTGAAAAAACACCTGGTAATCTATTTTAGGACCAAACGGAAGTAGAACACAGGAAGAGATCCTGAATAATTTAATTCTGTGACATAAAGGGCTATTAATAATTTGGTTTCCACAGTATAACTGGAATCGCCAACAAACTGGACTTACAAGGAAGAAACTAAAAACTACCTCTAATTGACCAAAACGAAACCGAATTAGAAATCCCCTCCCTTTATTTTTACCTTTCATTGGTCCTAATTTGAGAAGATATCGATTTCGCCATTTTGATTATCAGTTTGGCCAGCATAATCAAACTTGGGAAAACGTGGAAAAATCAAATTTGATATTTCGAATCAGCGTTATCATGGGATTCGGTAATAAGCATGAGGACATATTATACGGGACAGTTATGTAAGGGTTAAAAATGCACGAAAAAGCTTACAATTAAAAAACATCAGCTTTGAGTTTTTGTTCTATAAAAAATAAAATTTCCATATTTTTTTAAAAGTAAGGGTGAATTCTTGTTTATAAGAATTTATCGAAACAACGCAGAAAAATAGATTGGGGAAAAAACGTTGCTAAACAAAAATCCAAATAGAAAATTTGGCAGGATAAAGAAGAGAATTGCAATAGTATCAATTTTTTGACCAGTGAGCCAAGATTCATGAATGGAATGTCATTCGATTCGACTTTTCGAGCCTTTAAAGACATTACAAGAGTTGAGAGGAGTTAGCCACAAATATGCGAAGCCCTCAAAAACCATTCTTAATAATAACTCCGCGAATCTTTGCCGAACTCTGATGAAATTTTGCAGGATAATTAACTGATTAAGCCGAAAGTTTAGTGACCATGTTAATAAGATAGGAGACTAAGTTATTATTAATCGAACTTTTTATTTATTATTTTCAGCAAAAAGCTCATTGTTATCGATATCTTCATGTTGAATACGATTTCCAATTGAAGATAAACCTTCATGGGCTTAAATAACTAATGTCATATAAAAATGAGTTTAATATCGTTCATATTCGTAAATGAGTTTGATGACTTCAGAAAGTGGAATGTTAGAAAACGTCGAACGTTTACGTAAGATTTTCCTGGGTTGGATGGATGCCGGACAGTTAAAAACGTAAAAGGAAGTTGCGAAAAAAACAAAGTAAAACGTTCCCGAATCCATTTTCACTGATAACTGATTGTTGGTAATTATTTCACGCATTTCAGCGCATATTATACCCAAACATTTAATAAATTATGAAGATGAAATCTTCCCGTAAAGTTCATCTACATTACAAGCAGCCATCTAATCTAGAAGCAATTCTCATGTAACCTTTTAGATTTGAATTTATTTTATTCATCCCTAAACCAGGCGTTAGTTAATATATAAACGTCAAAGTGAAGCGGAAATACAGCTATTTCGGTTTAACCACTCTTGTAAATCCGACTTACATGACCTTGTCCTAATTAAATAGAATCTACGCCAAATTACTTGGTTGCCTCAACCAATCCAATTGGTTCAGTTTACCTAACTGATCAACCTTTTCCGCTACTTAGTTGCGTTTAATGAGTAGTTCTTTTGTCTTAACCACTATTACACTGGTGTCGACAAAACAGTATGGTTATTGTTTTTTTTTAATCACTCAAAGCTGTTTTAATATATCATTTGTGAGCACATCGAATATCGAGGTCAATCTTAGAGTTTACTTTGCATGTTGTGATTTTGATATTGGAAAATATATTATTAATTATAATGTCTTAATTAACGCCAAAATTGACAGCGTAAGAAAAGTTATAATAATTTAGGTCCTCTTTAGCCAGAAATTAGAAACATAGCACGACACTAGCGGTGGTGAGGAACTACAATGAAAAAGTTTAATATACTCGTAGAATTCGTCTAACTAATCATTGGTTGATCAATGTCTGCTTTTGTGAGTTTGGAAGATCGTGAAATATATCTCAAATTATAATTTTAAAGTTTGATGCAAAAAATATTCTACTTGATTGTCAAATGCAATTCTGCATACAAAGCCTCGCCAAAAAACTTAACTTTAAGCCGGATAATGTTACTTGATTTTTCAGTTTTAAGTGTACTTCTAGCAAACAATGCCGATAAATTTTGTTTACTTTGCATTTTATTATAAGTTTCTAGGTACATTTTAATGTAGTTTGGAATTGAATCAGTTGTTTTAAAAGTTTTTATACATAATGTTTATTTGCTACCTGTATAAAAATACATATACATCAGGCAAAGTGTGAATACAATAAGTACGAGTACAAGACATGATATGAAAGCTGCCCAGCTTAGCCGACGCACAGCCTTTAAAAGTAAAGTAAAAAAGTCAATTTTGAATTCTACAGTTAGCGCTATTACTGTATTTGTATTTATTCATTTATTATTTATTTATTTATCTATTATTATTTCATGGAATAAGACGTTATGTTACAGAAGCACACCCTCCTCTGGAGGTCGGCAATCAAACGTAAGTCTTAGTAAATTATGATTTTTATATAGGAATTAATTTTTGTATTGATAAAGGCTTTATCTATCTATCTATCTATCTATCTATCTCTAAGAAAATTTTGATTTAAACGTATTAAAACTGTCCGGCAGGACAGTTGTATAAGGGTTTCTGTAAAAGTAGAAATGATTGACTTCTGCTGTGACTTATGACCCTAATGTGCACAATGAGCCTAGGCGTATTTCATGCAAAAAAAAACGTAAAGTTTGATGATATGGTTATCTATGCAGCCAGTTATATAAATATAGTGTTTGGAATAGCGTTGAAGCCGATGTGACACCGATTCAAATCGTAAAATTTGAACTGTCGGCGATTACCGGGTTTTTGACCCTTCTTATACAAGACTATTCTTGTATCTTTACATACATCTCCACATTCGTGGATCCTGGGCCAGTCGCTCTCACAGGTGGGTATTAATCGGACTCGTTTTTCACACACACACACACACACACATTGACCAATTTGTAAAAACCATTTTTTCTGATTCAGAGAATCTCAAAATCGGATATTTCCTGTAAAACTTAAAATGGCAATTGCAGATTTCTATTGCAGTGTGCAGTAAAAGAGATTAAAAATTTATTAAATAAAATTAATTTAAATATATTTATTTCGAATTTAATTTATTTTATAATATGTATTTATATACATAAGTTGGATACACATACATATTATTTATTATATAATAAATATTTCTTATTTCCTTTATCTATTTAAAAAGATATTTGTTTATTATAAAGGATATACGTATATTTATGCAATAAGTTATTATATCGAGTGATGAGTGGTGAATACATAAATTGCGCGGAACTGTAATTTACAAACGATTTGATTGGGAAGGAGCTGGAAGAGCTATTACTTTCGCTGGGAATTGATAACCAACAATTTATTATAAAAACTTTAATTAAGACTATATTTGTATATTCAAATGGTGAGAGGCTGTAAACACACTCACACTGCAGTTATATACACACATTTACTTTATATTATATTATGTAGATATATAATTGAGTCAGACCCTTCTTATACAAGACTATTCTTGTATCTTTACATACATCTCCACATTCGTGGATCCTGGGCCAGTCGCTCTCACAGGTGGGTATTAATCGGACTCGTTTTTCATCAGCGCTTTGACTCAAATTTCTAATTAAAAAAGTAACGCTCTTCCCCCCTTCTCTAGCAGCAGCTGTGGTAAAAACCAGCCTAAATCGCCGCCTCATCTGGCCTCTAAATGGCAAAGTTGGGTGGTGTAGCCTTCTGTTCTCCTCTTCACACTGTCCAGTAAACATAACTGTCCACTCTTCAAAAGCCATTTTCACGTAGTCTTTTTTAATTAATATAAGTCAGACTACTAACCGAAACTAAAAAATAAAAATAAAATGAATTAAAACAAAATAATTAAAAACATATCTTATAGTTAACTCTAGTTCCTGACCTAACGGTTGATTTAACCTATTTGTTATATTGAATAAATAATAATAATAAAACAATGCTAGAAAGGGTGAAGAAGTAGATAACATCCACAGTTTTTCATTTTTAATTGAATTAAGAATATAAGAGATAGTTATCAGAATAAAGGATCGTTAATCAAAACCAAATACCAACCATTTGGTTGCTGCGTTTCAGAATCACATTATTTCTACGTTTCCAGTTGTTCTCACAGAGAGGTCGTGGGCAATTTTTGAAATTTCCCTCATTCATAAGAGTTCTTTCATAGCGTATATTTAATGTTGATTAAGAAAAACGCAAGGGATTTTCCTTGTAGAAAAATTTGTTTTTTGTTTGATCATTTTGTTTAATGGTAGTCTTTATCTTGGTAGTCGGTCTATAATTTCTTAATTGAATTTACAGTTTTTGCAGCTTCATTAGCTGTTTTTTTGTAGAGAGCAGAATTTATCTGGGTTTCGGCTTTTCCAGGGTAGGAGAGGGTTGTTACTTTCCATGGTATTTTCGGAAAAGTGATTGTTTTCTAAATTTAAAATTATTTGTTAGTCGTATGTTTTTATTGCATTAATTATTATTAAAGTTTTTAACATTAGACGCTTCGGACATCTCTGGTGTCCTTCTTTAGGAACTGTTAGTGAGTTTTTCACCGTAGAGATGATGATATTTAAGAAAATATATTATTTTTTGATCCAGCCAACCATCGCAGTTTGAATTGTAATGACGGTCACACATCCAATTTCTTATCTCTTTACAACTCTCAGCCTGCGAGGAGGTAAAATTGATTTTTCTAATAAGATTGGTTGGAGTCAAAGGGGAACGACAGAAGATTTCTTAACCACTACTTACAAGACCTACAAACACCAGCAGAGGAATACGAAGGGAAAGTACTTCGACAGCCACAGAAAATTGTTACAAAGTGCTAAACTAGATTCAAAGTAGAGTACTTAGAATAATTATAGGTAGCAAGAGATCTACTCCGATAACGTCAATTAAAAAAAAATACCTTTATTCAATTTCCTGTTTTGTTTTTTTGCATTCTTTGAGATGGAATCAGTTATTAAGAATTATTATTGTTAGCCAAATTGGTTTATTATTAGGGCACTATTCCATAATACAATCTTTTCATTTCGCTTCAAATGCAATCTTCTTGAATAGTTTTAAGAAGGGAAGTTGGTACAGTGAAACCAGTAAAACAATCAAAATGATTCCCTGTTAAACACTAGGAGTTACTACCGCTCAACAATGCAAAGACTGACAATGCAGAAGAAGGCGAACTTGACCTGGCTTGGCCAAAACGTGCCACTTTAAATCTTTCCACAGCTACTGATACAGTTTTAAAATTGGCAAAAAGTGATCTGTCTATTGGAACGGATGCCAAGAAAGTGGTTTAAGAGATGATTTTCTCCCACTGATACGTTCATAAATTTAGCTTCATAGCTAGACCTATATTTTCAGCTTTTTGCCTGATTCTGCTGCCATTACAGCTGCCATTGTTTGGAAGTCTTTGAAAGAGAATTTCCAGATTTCTAAAGTTATACATAGCGACACTCTGCCAGTTAATGATTGGTCGATAAGGCGTCCTCTTTGTGGCCCAATTAAGCTGCAAACTGCTCAATGTAAAGTTGAAGTTCCTTTCCCAGTCAGTTCTCGAAATTTAAGCTCCAATTTCCCATTAGGACGTCGCAAGCGATGATCAAATAAGAATAAATTAAATATATAAAATTATTAATTTATTATTTAGGACTTGAATATGCAGCATCAGCATGCAAATCAAACAACAAAAATAAAGGAAATAATTTTTTCAAACAGAATACTGCAATATTAACTAATCCTAATCCGGTATCATTACTTATTAAACATTTATTTGAATAATACCTAAATATATTGCTTTTGTTGTCATCATTTTTGTACGTTGATAATTTATTTATTGATTAATTACGGCAGGATGATTGGAACGGGTTGATGGCCTCCCGTGTATGCAGTAAAACGAAATTATTTATTGATTGGGAACTGGTTTGATGAATAATTTTGTCCTCTCACCTTCTCTTTCTCTATCCATTATTCTCCATAAATCTTTACAATATTTAAATCAACACAATGTATTATATGTTTTAGTAAATAATCATTTAAAATGTTATTTAAAATGTGAATAAATAATAGATAGTACAACCTGTTACTATACCTGCATTTACTAAATTATTTGAAATTGAACTATTCCTTTTTCAAAGAAATAAATATTTTATGATATATTTAATGCTTGCCAATTACAATAAGAGCAAATTATGTTGGATTTTAATTGTGCCTCAGTTAAGAGGAGGAGGTGTTAAAAATCATTTCAAGGAAATATAATTTTATCAACATAATTCAAATTTGAAACCGCAGTGAGGATTATATACATGGCTCTGATTGACAGCCAACTGTATTATTAAATTAATAAACAATTCATTAGGCTAATGGCCTAAGATAATGATGCGGATTTAATACTTGACATTTATTAATAAAAGAAGAAAAGTATAAATTTAGGATTTTATATTTTAGGATTGTATCTTCTTTGTGGAAACAGTAATCATGTTCATACATAAGTACATAAGCTGAAAGGGCCCAAGACATCCCTCTCTTACTTATAACGTGAAAAAATATTAGAATTGTCAATAGCATACGCCCTGAAGATGACCTAGGTCAAACGTAGGTCGAAAGCTTGGAAAAAATAAAAAAAGTAATGACTGAAATTGGCTTCTTCCTTCTTAGCCTCGCTAATGTTATATTTAAAAATGAGACTGCACAATTCGGGTCTAACCAGGGACCCTCAGAAGGGTGTCTCTATTTAGGGAATGGAAACGAACTATTGGATCGTTATACTTTTGTACTATCTTGTCAATATGGGAAGTGAATGTGAGAGATCTGTCCAGGGTGAATCCCAGATTCTTGATCGTGGTAGCCCATTGGACAGTATTGTTTGTACAAATTATTTTGTGCCCGATAATAGGTCTTCTTTTTGTACACAATATTGCTTGCGTTTTTCAATTTTCACTTTAATTTTCTTCCTGTGAATCCAGTAAAGTAGCATTTGTGTTGTAAGATCTCGTTGTAAGATTCGGTCTTGATTAAGCTGATCACCTCTTCTTGTGATGTCTTCGAAATTAAACTTATTTGAATTTTCTATTTATTACCTTCAGAACATGCTGATCATTTACATAGAAAAAACGCGTACACCATTTTATTAAAATAACATTTTAGCTAGTTAAATATCTTGAATTAACACTTGAATAATATATTTCCGTCATAACCTCAATCGAGAATCTTAGGAGAGAAAAGAGAGTGGGTAAAAAAAAAAAACACCCACTTATGTATTTCTCTCATCTCGTTGAGTTTATTGATAAATGTTTTTAGTACGTTTTAAATTTGTAACATTTTTCTTTTAGCAACTCATTGAGAGGAACAAGCATGCACAAGAGTTGATGTTTAGCTAGGACTCCTAGAAGATTCATGAGCAAACATGCTTGCCAATTGAACATACCTATTTGTGCAAACAAATTGCACAATATGTTTAGCAACGTCACTAGCTTTCCTATTTCTAACTTTACGTTATTTATTTCCCTTTTAAAATACAACAAATAAAGGATGAAAAAAAAAATTCTCTGCATTTAACTTATTTTAGTGACGTTACTAAATTCAGATTGTATATTTATAAATGTTGCAGTATAATCATAATTATTTTTATTGCCTTCATAACCAAAAGTATTAAAGTAGCTTTTTAATTATTTTTAAAGAATATATTACTGCAGTTTAATTTTTTTAACTGTAACTAAGATCATTTTGGTTCCTAAAAGAATTAATTAAAATTGAATAACTAAAAGGACATACTGAAACTCTTTCAATGTATATAAAATAAATATGAAACTCGAAAAACCAAACATTTTTAAAATAAAAATGTATCTTAATTATATATTTTTTCAATAAACTGAAATAAATTCCTTACATCAGCCCTCCGCTACTCTTGGAATGTTTTTCCGTAGAAGAAAATCCTTTCAAATTAACTTCTTTCTTCCTTGAGGAGGCCCCCAAAATAGTGGTTTGTTTCGTACTCTCCTTTTTTGGGGGTTTTCATCATGACTGCTTGAATAAAAATAACATTTTGATACAATTCAGAGATCAGTATTTCTTTCTTTAAAAATACGGTTCGAGTCATTCACGAGTCAAAATTTCTGTGAAAATGCCGCAAGAAGTTAAACTCCAATTTATTAAATAAAATGCTAATTAGGCAATATGGCGTCCCAATTCTTAACGTGATTATGAAATTTTTATTCTCGTGCTGTATACTTTTAGTTTTCACACTTGCCAGATTTCTCAGATGTACCGTCGTTGAAAGAGTGCAGTGACATCAACCAGAAGGAGGTGGCCATGTATCGTTTCTCTTCAACTGGTCATTGTTAAAGAACTAAAAACATCTAAATTTGTAATAAAAGTTCCAACTTAAAGAATTTATTAATTTTTTTTAATTTATTTGCTATTCACAATCTACAAAGAATAAAATGTAATAAGTGAATATGATATAAGAAGACTTCATGACAGGATCAACTTGAGGAGAGAAGCTGCCCACCGGCAACACTCTCGTTGGAGTTTCTTGAACTATTGAAGCTGGTCACGAGGCCAACAGCGTTTCAATCGTCGTGGAGGACGATCTGGAATCGTTTTAGAGGCGAGATTTCGAACAAGTGGATTGGTACAGAGTGGGAGAGAGTCAAAGAATTTTCTATACTTAGATTTAGATTCGTCAGTTACGTGTGAGATTTTGAGGTCGTTATGGAGGGTGAAGTTAGAGACATAAAATGGAGAATTCGTAATCTGACGGAGTATTTTGGATTGGAAGGACTGGATCTTTTGTGAATTAGAAATTTTGGCTGAACCCCACAGTTCGAGTCCCTAAGTCCAGATCGGTTTGAGTACGCAGTTGTGTATTAGTCTTTTATGTTCTAGTGGCAGCTTAGATTGTCTGCCAATTAGTCGCAGTAGTAATTTGTTTCGTCAGTTGAGTTCAAGTATTTTCAGTTTAGTGTGCGGATTCCACGTTAGTCTTTTGTCGATGTACATCCCAAGGTAGCGAACTAAATGAGCAGAAGGAAGAGGAATTGAGTTGAAACTTATAGAGGGACAAGAATTACGACGCAGAGTAAAAGTTATCTGTTCGCACTTTTGAGTACTTAATTTGACTCTCCACTTTTTGGCCCAGGGTTCTAATTTGTGTAGATGAGACTGTAGATGATAGGAAGCTGTAGTGGCGTCTGAGTTAGAAGAGAGAATTGCAGTATCGTCAGCGTAAGTGCAGAGCAGTGTGTGCAAAGTCAGTTGGTAGGTCAGATGTGTACCCGGTACAGAGAAGCGGTCCGAGAATACTTCCTTGAGGTACACCAGCCCGTGCCAGAGAGTAGTCGGAAGAGGCAGATCCACAACTTATCTTAAAGAAGAGGTCGGTAAGAAATGATAGTACAATCAAGTAATAAGTTGATGGAAGAGCACTCTTTAACTTCCACAATAGTCCTGGGTGCCAGACTCGATCAAAGGCCTGAGCCACGTCGAGAAAGGCCCCACAGCAATATTGTTTCCGCTCCTGAGAGGAAGTTATTAATTAGAACTAATACAATTACATTGAGTTTGTAAGCACGTGTGTTCGAGGGACACGGAATGGATACTGGTGACAATCTGTCATAATAACAGTGCAATTCATTATCTTGAAATGAAATTTGAAGAAATTTCGTGTATGAAATTTTCCTGCAGTTTATTGAAAATGCAGTAAAAGTTGAAGTGCAATAATTGCCTTTTTTATGAATCTTTGGCATTTTCCTCTTCTTTTCTAATGATGAAGAGCGGAATTCGACATATTTCTTTGGATAGAAAGTCTAATTTCGTACCAGGACAGCTACTAAGAAAGAACTTTCTTGTCAACTATCAGACGAAGAGTGGATCTCCCTAAAACATTACAGCTATGTGACAATATTATCTGATTTGGGATTTAGCAACAAGAGAAGACAGTTTGTGTTACCCCTGCATTGTCTATGAACATTTTAAAACATTAAAAAATGTTTTATAAACAGAGGTTGGAAGAGAATCCAAAGCTAGACGCTTGGTATAATATCTGTGGGAGTAATGTAAGCAAACAGAGGACCCTCATTATGTGGTGAAGGTAAATGTGACTGTGTGTTGTAGAGTTGGTGTGTACACAAAGTTATGGTAAACAGACACAATGAGGCAGATTCTTGATTGTGTACATATCACGGGCGACCACAAGCCAGCAGCGGTGGCTTCCACTAATAGTTCTTACCAGTCACTATAAACCTTCGATTTAACCGCAGTAATAAGCACCCATTTGGCTTTTTGGAACATGTTTCTCATTATTCTTGTAAAATACAACTTTCTACTTCTATTTGCTTTTATATTATTCAACATTTTTTTCTTTCAATTTTATTGAGTCTGTCAGGCAAGGTTTTATAATAGACAATGTCAGTGAAGAACAGGAAACATGGACAATGTCTATAAACGCTGAGTTTTCATATAATAATTTCATTTTGATCTGTTAACATTATTCATAAGACCAGTGGATACAAGCAGCTGCCCCAAAAGGACAGCTTATCACCACTAGCGATGAGCTAGACTTTATAAGTGGAAACGTTAAATTCAAAAATCTAGGTTGCGGGCACTCCTTGAAGTGCACAGTCTAAAAGTAAGTGAATTTGACTGAAATATGCAGAAGAACGTCAAGATCATGGACGAAGTGGTTAGTTCACTTCCTCACACTGGTTATAGAGTAACAGTCGTAAAGAAACTAACAATGTAATAAGATTGACGGCCAAACCCAGCAAAAAATGTCTCTGTTAAAAAACTCACTGTTAAAAAGACACAAAAAGGAAAAACAGGACAATCATCTTAACTGTATTAAGCGTCTTTCTTTATAATAATTGATGATAATAGTGTAGCATCCAAATTTCTCGCTTACGCGATCATTATTCCTCAAAAAGTCAAAATATTGATTATTTTTGTTTACCGGCCACTTTAATTGATTTGCGACTTTTTAAGCCAAAATAGGTCACGTCAGTTATTGTTACCACTTTTTGAATTAACTTTTTTCTTGTGACTTTATCGCCTATCACAGTTCAAACAAACCCTCTCCAGACCTTTAATTATGATACAATGCTTTTTTATATATCTACTCTGTATTATATTATTTATAATAAACAAAATGGTTCTTAAAGCTGGTAAGATTGTATCTCTGTTATTTTTATTTTTAACTTTGACCGATTGGAGAATTCATGAAGTTCGTGTGTCTGGTTTATGTGTGCACATATTTCTCTTAATTGCTTGATTTGTTATTCGTCTTTACGTCTTTAATAAATAAATATAAATAAAATATCTGATCTCAACAGCTTCCTTAATCTTCGGCAAAAAGCCTTTTCATAGAATTTGCCTTCTGAATTTCAGAAACGATTGCAGAAATAATTTAACACTTTAGCGAAAGTGTTTTCCATTATATTCATGTGATGTCTATGTGCAAGAATGGCAATAATTCTAGCTATTCTTCCTCTTCTCATTTGTGCATTTCATTCTTCTCTATTTGATTGTGGGGATTGCATTTCTAGCAAATGTTTCTAACATCAAGTTAGCGATGAAAAATATGTTCTGAATGCAAATAAGTGCATAACTACAGTAAAATAGGGCAGTATTTTTGTTACATTTAGTTTTGAATTATTTCAAATTTAAATTGGTTAATTACGAGGGTCGTTTGAAAAGTGCGTGCAAAAATAAAAACTACTTAATTCTTTGGGGTAAACCTTTTTTATTTTTCAACATAGTCTCCTTTTAGGCTTATACACTTCGTCCAACGCTGCTCTAGTTTGTTGATCTCTTCCGAATAATAGGATTTGTCCAAGTCTGAAAAATAGCCATTCGTTTCTGCAATCACCTCCTCGTTTGAATAAAATCTTTTTCCCGCCAGCCATTTCTTCATATTGGGGAACAAATAGTAGTCCGAGGGAGCCAAGTCTGGAGAATAGGGGGGATGTGAAACGAGTTGGAACCCTATTTCCATTAATTTTGCGACCACAACTGCTGAGGTGTGAGCTGGTGCGTTGTCGTGATGGAAAAGGACTTTTCTGTGGGCCAATCGTGGGCGTTTTTCTTGCAGCTCGGTTTTCAAACGGTCCAATAACGATGAATAATATGCACCTGTAATAGTTTTACCCTTTTCCAGATAGTAGATGAGGATTATTCCTTGCGAATCCCAAAAGACAGTCGCCATAATCTTTCCGGCCGAAGGAACTGTCTTCGCCTTTTTTTGGCGCAGATTCCCCCTTGGTAACCCGTTGTTTAGATTGTTCTTTGGTCTCAGGAGTGTAGTGTTGTATCCATGTTTCATCCACAGTGACGAAACGACGCTTAATGTCCTGCGGATTCTTCTGGAACAGCTGCAAACCGTTCTTGCAACACTTCACACGATTTCGTTTTTGGTCAAGCGTGAGCAATCGCGGCACCCATCTTGCGGATAGCTTTGTCATGTCCAAATGTTGATGCAAAATATTATGTACCCGTTCATTCGAGATGCTCACAGCACTAGCAATCTCACGCACCTTCACTCTTCTGTCATCCATCATCATATCATGGATTTTATCAATGCTTTCTGGAGTAGTAACCTCAACAGGGCGTCCAGAACGTTCAGCGTCACTTGTGCCCATATGGCCAATCCGAAAATTTTGAAACCACTTATAAACTGTTCTAATCGAAGGTGCAGAGTCACCATAATGTTTATCAAGCTTCTCTTTAATCTCCTGAGGCGTTTTGCCTTTCATAAAGTAGTGTTTAATCAACACACGAAATTCTTTTTCGACCATTTTTTGAAAATCACTCGACTTCCTCGATTCAAACGAATGCCAAACACAAAGAAATAGACCGATCTGGCTGAAACTTGGCGTGTGTTCTTCCAAGAGATGCTACTAACTAAACATAACCTCGATACGCGCAAGTGGTGCTATCTCTCTGACTTTGCACGGACTTTTCAAACGACCCTCGTAGTAGAAATATATTTGAAATAGTTAAGCGTTTGATTTCATTATAAAAAGTGAGAAACTCTATTGTATTACAAAAATTAAAACAAAATTAAAAATAAAAATTTGCAACATTCGTTGGGGAATCAAAGTCAACCACCAAACGATACGATTTTATATTTTGTTTAAAAAAAAAAACCATAATTTTCAAGAGATAAATAAATTAGTAATATAAACTACTGGAAACTTGATTTAATCTGCAGCTAGGAGGATGTGGATAATTAATAATGCAAAAGGCTTGATTACAAAATAGTAATAAGTTTATAATTGTTTTCAGTGAAAAATGAAATTTTTTTGAAAATAAACAGTTACTTTTTTTTTTACATATTTTCGCCGTATATGCCAATATTTAATTTAAAAATCAACAATTTAAATATTTGCGACCTCACGAACTTAATAAATATAAATAAAGTACCTTATTTGATGCATTAAAATCGTATAGAGGTCATTTATTATTCTGCAAGAAAACTTGATAATTTATCTGATAAAATACTCGTAATTGTATTACAAGTCATATCTCCTCTGACATTAAATAACTTTTAGAAAGAAATTATTAAAAAATGGAATGATTTTAAATGTAGAAAAGGCAAAAAAAACTTATTTAGCTGAAAATATGAATAAAAAAGAAGTTGCAAGTTGAGCTGGATTGTGAAGCAGCCATGCAAATGTGTAAAATTAGAAAGAATATGATAATAACGATTCCCTTCTTTTTTAACTTTCTTTCTTGGCGCGCCCGTCAACATATTCTAAGTAATGTTGCTATTGTGTAAAATGGCTGTGAGTGGTTAACAGTTGAAGGGTGCGACGACCCTAAAACGACGATTCTTCTTTTCTTGCTTAATTCTCAGCCGCCCACTCAGACCGCTGTGACTTCGCTGTACAAGAGTGTGAGCAACAGCCTGTAAAATAAAGAAAGCCTTGGGTTTTGGGTTAGTGCCAGTCTGAAGCGGCGTTATGTCCCTTCCACCGCACCGGCTCCTCTCACTTTACACTCACTGGCTCCTCCGGCGTACAGTCCTGAGACTTGTTTAGTTGGAAGACCTCGAGTGTACACTTATTTCTGCTTATTTTACTTTCCTGATATTTCTACGAAAAATGCTTTTAAAGCAAAATGTAAAATACATAAACATTTTTCTTTGCATATTTTATCTGTGTGTAAATCATTTAACGATTCTGATTTCGTCAATCCAAAAAAAAAAAACAGATTTTTGTTTTTTTTTAAAGAATTCTTTACTAGATTTAATTATTATTTAATTAATAATAACAAGAATTCAGTCATTTGCAGAAAGAAGTTCATCTCGCTGCAAAGTAGTAGGAAAAGCAGAAGGAAAATAAATAAATACATAAAATAAACAGCACAGTGCGGGTTTCCGGCAGTAAAACCAGCGGGTTTAGAATGAATTAAATATAACTTTTAACTTGAGAAATTTAGCAATTTAAAATATTAGCAATTTATTTAAAAGGATGTACAAGTAGTACACGCGCGCAAGAAATGCCTAAACTGAGCTGTTTTCTTGAACAAAGAGTGAAAAACTCATCCTAAGAATTCAATACTTAATTTTTTTTTAGCAATCGTTACAATATTGCAAATGGTGAATTCTAAACTCTAATAAAAATGATGTCTGCTGAAGATTGCATTGGTTGTTGAATCGATTAACTTGAGCTGTACTAGTGTAAACATTAGGAAACAAATTAAAATTGCTGAAATATACTTCTAATTTAATTTGAACAAATTATATTTTTATGTTCAATTTTTATTCTACTCACAAAAGATTATTATAATAACTAGTAGCAAGGTAGGTAATTGATTGGTTGCAATTATTACACCAGTAAGTTTTAAATAATTGGGATGAAAAAAATACTAGGGACTAGGTCATCTTCACGGCTAGTTTAAAAAGTAATATTTTTACATTACAGGGTTGATGTGTCTTCTGTCTTGTCTATTCATGTCAGTCCAAACTATGAATCAGTCACCAAAAAGAATGAACATCAATTGGTTATTTTGTTTTTAAGAGGCGGGTATGGCAATCGTGCAGATGTTTGATTTTGAGATTCCACCATAAAAAAAATACATTTTGAGATTCCCTGAGTTTCGAAAAAGTGGTTTTCACAAATTGATCTCTTCCTCTCCCACTCCAACTATGTTGCGCGAGATTATCCACCCTAACTCAAAATCAAAAGATTGCAGAAATTTCAAATTAGATATACATGTATAGTTTAGTTGCTGAAAGAGGATACCGAAATTAGATTTGTATCAACATGGATCAACAAAAAAAAAAACACTTCACTGAATCAATTTTTCAGTTTTTTATAATAATAGGTACATTGTTTAACTATTGTAAAGAATGTCATTACATGTTCATCATTAGAAATATTCAGCAAACTAGTTAGAATTTTACATTAAACAGCTTGTAATAAGGTTCCTCATAAGTAGGAGGGTGTGTGGAATGGACAGCAGCAAATAAAAAATTATAGACGCGATCGCTGTTACCAAAATTACAGACAGAACACGTTTGAACTTTATTAAAGCAATATTTTCACTTTGCTTTAATGTGTAGGTGTCATATCAACACATCGTTGCTTTCCAGCTGGCCATAACTGGGCCATGAACTTTAGAAATACGAGGGTCCAAGCGTAAACATAAATACTAAATTTCCAAGTTGAACAGTAATAGCAGATAGCAGGACAGGTTATTTAAGATAAGTCTGTAAATGTAGGGTACGCAGGTGAACTTGTCTTTACAACAATAAATGGTGCCAAATTTTGTCTTAACTAATTTTTAATTCTTATGACAAAATTTATTATAACCCATTTAAGAACTAACGATTGAAGATTAAGTAACCCCATCAGTAGTGACTACAAAAATTTAATGGCAAAAAGTGGTAAAATATCAAACATTTTGGGCTAAACATTCAATACTTTCTCGAAATGGGGCTGTGATTAATTTAGTCATAAAAGTTGAAAATTGACTATGGCTACATTTGCCTAACTCATAATACAAGTTCCTACTCTGTGTCTAAAACTTAGCATCTCCAATCAGTTGAAACACTATTTATGCTCAGATATGACCGATAAATAAAATAAATATCAGAAATGCACTCATAAAACTGACGTACAAAAACTTGCTAATTGTTCCTCTATTAGTGCCTAATTAAGATTATCATTATATTGGTTAATTGACGATTTTATTTCTTTGTTTATTACAGCTGTACGAATAAAGTAATTAAATTTGCTATAATCTACATAAAAAAGTGGCCCTAAACACTAATCTCTTGAATGGAATCATGCGTATGAGAGCTGAAACTCTTCAGGAATTGAGACCATCTTCATCACAGGAGGAGATCACGGAGCCATCAGCGTTTTAAGCCACGTGTGGTGGGTCGCCAGAGTGGATAGAGGAAGAGAGGGCTTGAGCTACTGGATTAAGATGTCTGGAGGTCTGTTGAGGTCATAATGAACGGTATTGATTGGAAACTGAGAAAAGAGCGTTGACGATTCGTCTGAGGACATTGGATTAGTAGCATTGCAATCTTTGGCAGATCCCAACAGTATGTCCATGTGGTAAATGTATTTTGCAAATAATCAGTTTTGTACGTATATTCATAGTGAAATTCCAGCCAAGTCATCATCTTAGAAGACGGTATCTCCTGTTTAGTTTTTGTTCCTTTAGCTGGAAATGTTTCAAGCTAGTCTACTATCCAGAAGCTTGAGCGATGTGATACGAGGGTCGTTTGAAAAGTCCGTGCAAAAATAAAAACTGCTTAATTTTTTGGGGTAAACCTTTTTTATTTTTCAACATAGTCTCCTTTTAGGCTTATACACTTCGTCCAACGCTGCTCTGGTTTGTTGATCCCTTCCGAATAATAGGACTTGTCCAAGTCTGAAAAATAGTCATTCGTTTCTGCAATCACCTCCTCGTTTGAATAAAATCTTTTTCCCGCCAACCATTTCTTCATATTGGGGAACAAATAGTAGTCCGAGGGAGCCAAGTCTGGAGAATAGGGGGGATGTGAAACGAGTTGGAACCCTATTTCCATTAATTTTGCGACCACAACTGCTGAGGTGTGAGCTGGTGCATTGTCGTGATGGAAAAGGACTTTTTTGTGGGCCAATCGTGGGCGTTTTTCTTGCAGCTCGGTTTTCAAACGGTCCAACAACGATGAATAATATACACATGTAATAGTTTTACCCTTTTCCAGATAGTCGATGAGGATTATTCCTTGCGAATCCCAAAAGACAGTCGCCATAATCTTTCCGGCCGAAGGAACGGTCTTCGCCTTTTTTGGCGCAGATTCCCCCTTGGTAACCCATTGTTTAGATTGTTCTTTGGTCTCAGGAGTGTAGTGATGTATCCATGTTTCATCCACAGTGACGAAACGACGCTTAAAGTCCTGCGGATTCTTCTGGAACAGCTGCAAACCGTCCTTACACGATTTCGTTTTTGGTCAAGCGTGAGCAATCGCGGCACCCATCTTGCGGATAGCTTTGTCATGTCCAAATGTTGATGCAAAATATTATGTACCCGTTCATTCGAGATGCCCACAGCACTAGCAATCTCACGCACCTTCACTCTTCTGTCATCCATCACCATATCATGGATTTTATCAATGATTTCTGAAGTAGTAACCTCAACAGGGCGTCCAGAACGTTCAGCGTCACTTGTGCCCATATGGCCACTCCGAAAATTTTGAAACCACTTATAAACTGTTCTAATCGAAGGTGCAGAGTCACCATAATGTTTATCAAGCTTCTCTTTAGTCTCCTGAGGCGTTTTGCCTTTCATAAAGTAGTGTTTAATCAACACACGAAATTCTTTTTCGTCCATTTTTTGAAAATCACTCGACTTCCTCGATTCAAACGAATGCCAAACACAAAGAAATAGACCGATCTGGCTGAAACTTGGTGTGTGTTCTTCCAAGAGATGCTACTAACTAAACATAACCTCGATACGCGCCAGTAATGCTATCTCTCTGACTTTGCACGGACTTTTCAAACGACCCTCGTATGTCCTAGTCTTTTATGGTAATTTGTACGCAGTTGTGTGTGTGTTGGATATTTTAGGTTGCATTAAGGAAATCCGGGAATGAGAAAAGTAAGCGGTTTGGGCCGGATAGATAGGGAGCAATCAACTTTCAAGATGGGTACAGATGTCTGACTTTTTCTTGGCGTCTGCCCTTTATATTCAGTCAGCGACTACAAGCATTTATTAAGTGCAAAAAGCGATTATCAACTATTAGCATTTTTTATTCAGTCTTTTAACTTAATCGAGGTGAATTCAACACGGATGCAGTTAGGTTGTATTGCTTTTTTTGCAGTTAAACGCGACTATTTTTTTTTTTAATTATCAAATTGAGAAGGTAATTTATTTTCTCAGTAAAATGGTTTTTAAACAAAATAAAAGTTAGAATCATAATAAGAAAATAACAATTACCAGTTCACGACAGAGTTTTTAACTACATGCACAACCTTTTAACTAAGAAACAAGAATACTCTTAATTGTATTATGGTCTGAAAGATTCACGTGAGACGCTGTGCTTCGGCACACTCAGGATGAGTGAACATGATTTTTAAAGGAAGATGGGAATGAGTAGAAAGCTGGCGCCACGCCACTCTCCTCTCATCACCACTACATCACTGACATAGACCACTTTGGCGGCTCCAAAAAAGGGTGGGTACATGCGGTCAAGGAGCCCTCTTTGCCGGTCGTTAGGCAGTCAGAAATAATTACAACCTTTGGACCTATATTACGTATTGTTTGTTCAGCTGGTACCTTCTGATTTTTTCTTTTAGATAAATCGTGTTCTTTGGAAACAATTTAAATCTAAACTTAAAGACTGCTGGAGAGACTGTGGTTGGTTTCTAAATTGCATGTTAGTGTGCAGAAAGGAACCACTGGTACGTGATACAGGATGGCGTAGTCTAAATTCGAATTCTATCTACGAAAATTTGTGATTTTTGAAGTCTTTATGCTTCTTAAATAGTTAGATATTATTTCTTCTGAAACAAACTATCGATTAAGAGATAACAGAAGCAAAATACATTAGAAATTCTTACGAGAACACTCACTTGACCTTTTCTAACTGCTTCTCTTAAATTAGTTGCTATTTCAGAGAAATCTACCAAAACTCTTCCCCAACAACTACCGTTAATTGTTTTTTTTTGTCTAGAAAACTGAAATAAGCAAATACTATAAATCTACGGTAAGCAATGTATATTCTGAGTTTACAGGACAGTTAACAGGAGCCATTTTTACAAAAGTTAACAACCAATTGGGTAAAGACGTATTTCCAGCTGAGGAATTTTTTCCAAATTGTATTCTAATCTCTTTTTAACAGAACCCAACAGATAGAACCCTATATTGTAGGAAAATAGCACTTCAGTGCGAATCTATCGACCTGCTATCATAGAATTGCTCTCCTTCATCAAATTTTGCAAAAAAGGCGTTTTAAATACCGATTGTGTATTTACAATATTTGCTTTTTAATCACTAAAAACTCATATGCAGATCACAACTCATCACATACGCAGATGACACCACCTTACTGTCCACCAACCATGATCCTGTACTTGCCCTGCAGAAATCTGCAGTCACATCTCTCCTCATTAGAACAGTGGTTCAAAAGATGGGCTATTAAGCTTAATGAAACTAAGTCGCAAAACAACACCTTCACTCTTCGTCTCATTACTCCTCCTCCAGTCTTCTATAACCTAACACCTCTACCAGTATAACGATAACTCTAAATCGAAGATACCCAAGTTTACTATACCTTCTCTGAACTACGCGAATAAGACAATCTAAAAGAAAAGCTGCAAACTTCACCACGTATTTTCCCTATTACCCTTCTCGAAGTTCTACCTCAAATTTTCCAAATAATCCAAATATTAGAGTCCTATTTAAATATTAACGATATCATACACTTTATCAATGGATAGATTCTACTGAAACGTGTACTTAACTTGAAATCTTTTAACTCAGACACAATCCTACTCTATATCTGGGCTGAAACATTCACCTGAGACGCTCACTTAAGCAAACTGAATTTTTCTTGAAAAGAAAAAGGTTAGAGTACCTAATATGAATCTGAATTACATTTGGGTGATATATAAACATTTTAAAAGAATGAAATTTGTGCTAATTCTGCTGTTTCGGCACAATTTCTTATTATTTCTTTCTGTTTAGTGAATTATCTGGTAAAATGGCGGCAAGTGAAGAAGTCGCCCACCAGATCGCCGTTGCACCCTGGTTGCGGAACTCTTAGATCAAGTCACAATGGTAGTTGTTAATGGATAAAATTATATACATTAACTGTTTTTTATAAAAATTAATCGAATTAGTGAATTCGATTGCTATAATTTACAGAAACATATACAAATAATTATTATTTACAAGATCTAGAAACAAAAATGAATCTATTGTGGACTAAATATAGACAAAATTAACGTGAACTTTCATGTAGCTTAGCGACCAGCTTTACCCTTCGTAACTTTAGTGTGATTAACAACTTAAGTGTAAACAGAGGTTCCATTAAACTGTCTAACAAAGTTAAATACCTAATTGTCTTCAAATGCCTGTCTCACCTGCAGTAAATCTGTATCAATTTTGGAAAGCTTATCTAAGCTGTACATTGTGGCCAGATATATTAATATATAATATAAAATATACATAATTATGTTACTTTAGAACGGCTAATTTTGTTTCAGTCCATTAGAAGTTACTTCCAAATACATTTCCTAATGATTCCCTTAATTCTGTACCAGGAATACTAGCAGATGCATACCAGGAATAGTTATGCATACCAAAATTGCACTTTTTGTTTTCAAAAGAATTTATATTTATTTTATTTTTTAAATTTTGATTGGTAAAAAAAAGGTTACTGCACCTCTGCCTTTCATTCTTTCATGGAGTTAGTTAAGACACTCCCATTGACGGCAAACATTGGTTTCTGGGTTTCCGCACATTTCTTACATGCTCATACATATTATTGAATACACATACATATGTATGAAACATTTAATTTGAAACGCACAATACAGACAGTCTAAAAGACTATAAGGCAATAGATCACACTATCATTAAGGGAACAAACGTCTTCTGTACAACAGTTCACTTAAATCAATATGGACGACTTACGGCATCAAAATGTGGGGTTCTGCCAAGCGGTTAAAACTAAAAAAAGTATTCAAATCTTGCAATCGAAAATCCTCCACAAATTGCCAATTCTCTCTTCAATGTATCCGACTGAACCATTCATAATGTCCTCAATATTTGTTTCTTCACTAACGTGAACTCAATCCGCTATAAAAACAAAAAATCCAAACACCTTACCTGCACATCCGAATCCTTTAGTATGTCATCTCTCTTCCCGAACTATATTCCTGACGATTCGTGATTTGCTGAAATGAATATATTGGTCTAAAGCTATCTAATTTCTTATGCCGAATGCTACTACTGAGGAGTTTTTCCCCTCATTAATTATTTATTGTTCAGAATAGATGTATTACTACTTTTGTCGTTGTAATAATAATCAAATAAGTTTTAAAAAAATATTGAAATTAACTTAGTTTATAGGTTTATACATATATATTCTGTTGTATCATATAGTAAAACTGAATTTCACTTTTATACATTTAATAAGGGCATGCGAGCTAAACAAGAAGAAAAGTATTTAGTTGCTACAATTTTGGATACTTCATGATTTCAGCTGGAACCATCCAGGAAGCATTGCAAACACTGGAACTTCTTCACAATCATAAACGACGTTTTTCAGCCTTGCGCAATTTATGTCAAATTTAGAAGCAAAAATATACTATTTCTAAGACACCATCTATCATTACTGGAAGACGCTCTCTTTTCAGTAACTAGTTCAAAGCAAAACAAAAAGGTAGAATTCTGTCACATGTTGACATAAATAAAAAAAAAGTAAAGTAAAGAAATCGCCTATTTTTTCAGGCGAGGCTTTACGCCCAACTACCAAATTAGGTGTCGCGGGCAGAGGCGACTAGCAAACATACTGTTACTGTAAATTTCTTTTATCAACCATTAAATAAAATCCAAGGCCTAAGACCGGGAATCGAACTCAGTACCACAATACATATTAACTTTACAGGTCTCGCCTCTAACCGCTCGGCTACCATGGCGCCTTGATATAAATAATTTTAATCTTCACTTTTTTTAAAAAATTACCTTCACTGTCAACTCACTATAAGATTTTTTTGTCCTATTTAAGGCCGTCTGGTGCCTACATCAGTTCTCTGTTGGCTAAACACTGTTCTTCACCGGGTAGTTAACAAACCTAGAAAGGCAGGAATTCTCGAATCCGGGAGTTGTTCGTTGAATCAACTCAGCTGCTCTATCAGGGGAAATAGTTTCCATCAATGAATCGTTTTTTAATCGACAAGCAAGCGAAAAGCGGTTTCCTGGAAAAGGCCTTTTATCGGTGAAGTTATTTTATCTTCTTTTGAAGCTTTGCATTGGTGGTTATTTTCATGTAGTTGATTAAACATGGAAGCCCGCGATACAATCTGTGGGGCTTTTACGCAGTCATTTCGCCAAAACAGTGCCTTTATATCGTTAGAGGATGGTAATGAAAGAGAGTCCTTATCTATTATTTAAATTTTGCATCTTTTAATTAGAGTATCATGTGTTCTAAATTTGACTTTGGTGTGCTTTTATGGTTACCGTCAAAGGCATTAACCATAAGGAGATAAGAAATGTTTCAACTCATAGATTTTACATTCACTTACGCTACTCCAGTAAAGATCGTTCAGAGTATTCACGGAAATATCCGTTTTTAGGTCGCCTGAGTCAAAAGTGGTTTTTTACAAATTGGTCTCTCTCTCTCTCTCTCCATCCATGAGTATTTCTGTCGGTCTGTAACCCAAAAACAAGTAGTTGCAGGAAGTTGAAATTTGAGATTTCACTTAGAAGCCACCGTAAGGTTTTCTCGTAAACACCAGAATTGGTCGACCGACAGTACACTTTACTAACTCAATTTTTTCAATATTTAGAGTTTGCTCGTAAACACCGCCAACAATTTTCTTTAAAAACTGTGTTTCATGTGTAGATATGTAGGACTATAACTACCAGAGTTTGAAAACTTTATCATGGGAAATTCTATTAAAGACACTATTGGCATGGTGGATAGTCTGGCTCCCCTCCAAATGCATTTTCACTATGCTATCTTGCCACCTATTTATTTTATAAAGGATAACAAATGGGATGAATTTCCAAATTTCAGGATAAAACAGAAATTTGAACGACTTGGATCGAGGTGTTTACAAATTTAGGGGCGCTAATGACCAAAGTAGTCGATGATCTAGAGCGAAGTACCTTAAATAAAGACCAAAATCATAAAATAAAAATTCACTTTAACCAGATAACTTAATGTAAATCTCCAATGTAATCTAAATAAGATAAACGACATTCTAGTTAAAGTGTTTCACAGAGAATAGCATTCTACTGAATTTTCAAAAGAAATCCCTTTATGTTTACACAAAATATCTAAGTATAAAAGATTTGTCCCTAATACGAATTGTTGCGCAAGCTTCTCTTACTTTCTTCCAGAAGTAGTACAATAGATGTTCATTTTCTAACAATAGACAAATGTAATGGAACCTCCTTCGGTGAATGTACTGTGAATAGGGGACTGTGTAGTGCCCCAGGCAGGTAAACAGGTATTACCCACCAAACATTCAGCCTGAACAAACAAGAAAAAAAAAATCACTTTTCTATTTGACTATTTGTAGAAAATAGGAGAGACACTTATGGGTACACAATTAGACTCAAACATAAATGGAGCATCCAGACTCTTGATTTCTCTTCGTCCTAAAACAGATGTTACTAAAATACAAGTTAGTATAGCATCTTTAAAACGGTAATTGTACTTGTAAACATAATTTTCATGCTGATGCGTTCTAATTTCATCTAAATAGATATAGTAAGCATAGATTAGATTCGTACAGAGAGTGGCTTAGTAAAAACAGAACCAGGACATCAGTAAAAATGTATGGTAATGAGTTAAATTTTGCCAGTGGTTAGACAAAACCAAAATAGTAGCACCAATCAACCATCTCTGCAAGTACTGGTTCTGGGTGCGCTTGCCAACACTAAGAGAAGTTAGCCACTAAGAGATGTTTAGGTTTTTAAAAAATTGGTTGGTTATTTCACCATACCTAGGGAAGGTAACAAATTGAAAAAATTAGATAATTTTAAAATTATTAAAATAATTCCTGTAGAAATGACTTGGAGATTGTTGGCGGGAGTCACCATACGAGGTGTGGCTATTAAATAACGAGAGACTATTGCTGTAAAACATTTTATTTTAAATTTATACATATTTAGTTATTATCACCTTCAATATACACCCCTCCCCTATCCCTACAACGCTCAATGCGAATTTACCATTGTTCGAAACATTGCTGGAAGTCTTCTGTAAGCTCCTGCATGACGCGTGCCGCTTTTTCTTTCACAGCTTCAACGGACTGAAATCGTGATCCTTTTAATACAGATTTGACTTTGGGGAACAGATAAAAGCCACATGAGGCCAGGTCAGGCGAATAAGGCGGATGGCCTAAAACTGGGATGTTGTACTTGGCTAGAAATCATTGTGGATAGATTTAACTATAGTGCGGTTTTGCCATACTTTAATGAGTATTAAAAATAATTAGTACGTGGCTTTTGCAGTAGAGCAAGACACTGTTGAATCGACTTCACTTTATAAACTTGTAGAATGCCCAGAAACGTGAAATGACACTTTAAATAAATGTCCTAATAGCCTCTACTATATTAAAAATAAAATAAACAGAACTATTATCTCCTTTAGACATTTAAAGTGATGTAGCTGGTGCGGCTCATAGAAATACAGGAAAAGCTAAAGAAATCCTTCCTAAAATTGACACTTTCGGTGATGGTATTTTACTCATAAAATAAGTTTGAAAATTATATTTGGCGGAAATATTTCTTCATTATTATAGAAATGCCGTTAAATGGATGTTACATGATACAATTGTTCAATAACTCCATAACAGACAGATGATACCATGGACACATACTCGCACACAGTCTCCAGTTATGGATTGATGGGAACCCACCAATTATATCCAGTACTTGCCTCTATCGTCCTGCTAACCCTGGAGAGTGTGCAAAGCCAACATTAGCGGGGCGATCACGTCGCCAGTCCATTACCACACACACTCACCGTCCGGATAGTCTTTCTCTCCCATAGTCAGCCAGAAATAGTTGGACCATTGTCCGTCACTAACAATAACCGTGTACGCGCATCACAATTCACCCGGTGTACTAGTTCTCTCTGCCGCCTCCAAACTCCCATAGTAGTCAAAAGAGAGCGTTTGGATGGGCGAGGTAATATTATATCGCCAGCTCTTTGCCCGTTAGTCGTAATGCTCTTATAATGCTCCACTTATCCCCAGCTAAACCAAACACTCTTACCCCCTAATGGCTAAACCAAATCTATGTTCCTTGAGTGCATTACAGTTGCACAAAACAAAAACCTATATAGAACGCCGTTTTTTTGGTGACCCAATTAAGCTGCAATATCGGCCTAGATTTCTTGTGCACTTGCTAGTTTCTGTATAAGTTCTTCCATTAAGTTATTTAAAAAAATAATCAGCTGCGACATTGTCTCATAGCAATAGTGTCAGATTTATCACTTTGTAAAATTCGTAAAATTCTTCATTTAAATTATATGAAAATATTTTTGAAAAAAGAAGTTTTTTTGGGGGGTAATATTGGCTTTGGTCAAGAATATAAATACAATGTATATTTTAATTTAAGGCGCGTTAACTCTCGTTACAGACAACACTGTCCAGCACCGGACAGTGAGCTGTAAGAAGCTCCTTCGAAGAGAAAATCTAAGGGTCTGTAGCTGGATTCGAACTCAGTATGCTAGTAATCTAGTACGCTAATCACTCAGCTAATTCCTTTACTTATTATTATTATTATTATTATTATTTTATTTTTTATTTTATTATTATTTAAATTTGGAGTTCCAGCAATGGTTTTAAATCTCTTTAAATGCTAAGATTTTTGAGTTCTTTAATTATGTTTAAGTAGCCTATAAAGTGACATTTCCCTGAGATCAGGCCTAATTATTAGAAAACAAAAATCAAATAAAAATAGGCATTAAGGAGACAAATATCTAAAGACAACTATTGATAACAGTTCCAGAGAAATGCCTTATAAGGCATTAATGTTCTGCGATTTCTTTCTCTTACATCAAACAACATCGTCAAAAAATGTTTTTTTTCGAACACAACCACAGGTATCTTTCGATCGATTTTGAAAATATTGCGATTGCTTCTTTTGCAAAGGCGATATCATTAGCGTTGCATGTTAATTGATTAACAAAAAAAAAGCTCCTTCTAAAAGTAATTATGTTCTGGGGATAATGATTGAGTAGTTCCTGTCTTAAAAGGAGTATCTCCGTTTTTCTTTTTAATTTTATTTTATCCTTTAGTGATAATTCCCTATAGATAAGTGATTATTCATCAAACAAACATAAGTCATAATATCTTCCTTCCTCTAAAAGAATACTTTTATCTTATCTTCTCAAGAGCTCTGGTTAATATTTTTTATATTATTCATTTGAAACATTTAGGAAATAATTATTAGTAAAGACATTTCTAGTTCAAGAAAATGAACTATGTGACCAATGTCCCGGACAGATTTCTTTTTTTTTTAGAAAAAAAATATCTTTTTTCTCGAGAGAATTTGTTTGTTTATTTAAGGTGGATTAGCATAAAATGGAGCCCGGAGCTTTTCAGAGCGCTGCAAACCTCTGAACAGTGACCACTCGTTAAAACATAGTCTCATGCTAAAGAAAATGATTTTGCTAGGGATTCATTTAAGACGCTGAATATTCTAAAAAAAAAAGAAGTTTAAATTCCCAATATGCAGTTTTTATCCGTGTTCTTCGACAATACTGAAATGATGGTGTGGTGCCTGTCTGAAGAGAAGTATCTCCAATTTCCATTTCATTCTGTAAATCCACTCTGGGCTATTGACCGTTTAAAAAATTAGAGGAAAGGGTAACTTAAAATTTTGTAACAATCAAAATGCGTCAAATAAGAATCTAGTTTAACAAAATCAAATTGAAAAACAAACTAAAATTTACGAAGCTGTTTTTGAGAAGCAAGACTGAAGTGTAGGGTTGCCCCTCAATTAATAAAACAACAGCACTTCGGATCTCCTCGAGTAGCCATCATGCTGTTACACTCTACCAAACCTCATATCTCTTTCATTAGCTCTTAACTAACCACTTAACTAATCCCTTCCATTTAGAGTTAATATCTTTTAGATTTGTTTTAGTACTTTGGTTGATTGTCATTTCTTAAAATTTCACACAATTTTTTCATAAATTTAATATTTTTACTTTCTCGTTCTCTAATTCCTTCAAACAAATTTTATAATTACATAAATTGTGCTGTGAGGAAGTCAAGTGTGGGTTTTACAATACACAAGCTGATATTTTTGTTTGTTTCATCCGCTAGAAAAATAAAACTTCTGCGAGGTTTAAAACAACCCTGTTTTCTTTTTAATAATTCTATTATTATTATTTGTCACGGTAGGCGGGCGATTAGAGGCGAGTCCTGCAAAGCTAATATGCATTGTGGTACTGGGTTCGATTCCCTGTCTTAGATCTTGGATTTTATTTAATGGTAAATAAAAGAAATTTACAGTAAAGTATGTTTGCTAGTCGCCTCCGTCCACGGCACCTAATTGGTAGTTGGAAGTAAAGCCCGCCTGAAAAAATAGGCGATTACTTTACTTTTTTTATTTGTGATTATTTATTTATTTGTTTGTTTTCATTAGTTCCGTTAAAAAGTAATTTTGGATTTGGAAGAAGGAAGGAATCAGAAAGAGGGTAAAAAAGATAATACAGTTTTTCTTACCTGCTATATTTTAAGGAAAACAAAAAAAAAACAGAGCCATCTGCACTATCTAATAAAGGAAAAGCAATAAAAATTTGTAGGAAAAATCATTTACCTTTGAGAAGATTCATTGTGTGGCCCAGAAGAAAAAGAATACCAACAAATAAATGGGACTGGAAAGGTTGAAGAAGGAAAGCGAGATGTGAAGACGAGTGCAGCAAGCTCTTGAAGACTAGATTGGAATGACAGAGGAGCCGGGACTTCAATCTTAATCAGAATCCCAGATAAGCTGGCGTGGCTGCATTGAGAGAGTAGCGCACTAATACTGTATTCTTTATTTCACGGTCGTGATCACTGCACTATTGCCTTGTTACTTCCAGCGGCACGACCGCCTCTCATGCTTTTTATTTATTCATACGTTTGACTAATGCTACTCCCGGCCGTAGCCGACCTCAAGAGAGAACTAGAGAAAACTAAAACAAAACTTTAACGAGTAGAAGATCTTCTTGAGATGAACGTTCCTTTTTTTGGGGGGCATTGTTAATCTTTCCGTTTGAATTAACTCTTAGATAAGTGTATGTGGAAAAAGTAAAAGAGTAGCTGAGGGATGTCAAAACCAATTTAGAGAGCACTTACCATTTATACGCTTCTAATTAAAAAAAAAAAAAAGTTGATTAAGATATTAATTGAAAAACAATAAAGAAACAATTAGTGTCAAGTTACATTAGAAATTTGCGCAGTTGTCGGCGAACCGTACCGGCAATTTGGTACCAGGTGATCATGGCGAATTCTAATCAGAAATATTTTAGAAAAAGGCTAATTTTTGTCTATTTTGTCTATTTGGAGGGTGAAGTCAGTCGCCTACTCGTGGTGCCCCCTGTTCTCGCTGAACGGCTGACATTTGTCGCCAAGTATTCAGCCCACCTGGCATCGAACCATTGTCTGTAAGAAGGGATATGGCCGTGGTAAGAACTAGTGAGCGGATAAAGCGTCTTGGTCTATAGTACTGGGACACCTACAGGCAACACACTCAACAACTGAAAACTCAAAGCACATTTTTATCAATTGCAGAAAAGATAACAACTTCGTATGTCATGCCAGCAGGCGAAAGACAGTTATTTCCGCTGCTGGGTGAAATACGTCATAAGCATCTCGCTGAAGGATTGCTGCACCGCATCAAAGATTTTAATAAAGTAGAAACTCCAGCATATGAATTAAAAGTCCTAGCCTTAGAAACCATCCATAATAGATACCCGGCAGCCTTTGGCTGCATGTGTATACGGATGGGTCAGCAGTAAACGCTAGTGGTAGTGCAGGTGCAGGGGTTTATAGCTCCGCTTTCAGTTTGGCGGAACCAATAGGAAGAGTGGCCTCTAATTTCGATGGGGAGGTCAGAGCGGTCCTTTTAGCCTTAAAATGCATTGTAAATTTGACGATTTAGAATGTAGCCCTTTTTATCGCCGCGATAATGGAGCTGCACACCACACTATCAGAGGGCAAACGATGGACTATCTTGAGGGACAATGAGCTGCCAAATAACCCGCCTCGGAGCGTAGCGGTAGCCTGTTTTTGTTTGATTACCGGAAATGATTACCCGCAGGCACACTTATTTAGGATCGGGGTAGTTGACAACCCGAACTGTGTGCTTTGCAAGGACGGGCACATGACAGGAGACCATCTTTTTGCGTGCGAAGCCCTGTCCCATTTGACTGCGACATATACTGGTCGAGCTCTCTTCAAGAACTAAAATATATTGCGCTGCGAGACATCTAATGGCAGAGCGCCAATGATGTACGGCATTGAAAAAAAAAAAAAAATGTTTATTTTGAAGCAATGTCTCCTATAAAGCTGTTTGTTTAGTAAGGATATGGGGAAGGACAAATCAAGAAAAAACGGGAGGAGCACTTTACATGTTTTTGGAAAAAAAAAAAAATTGAAACGTAAAAATGTCAGCACAAAAGTTGGAGAAACCGAGTAAATGAAGTCAATACGACTAAATCGTTTGAAAAATCAACAGAGAAATGTAATATGCATACCAGGCTAACAGTTTACTGTGTAACTTCATCACATGTGGAAAAAGACATAATCTTTTCATAAAGCTGTAACTCGTCTCGTTGCTTAAGAGTATGACTGATGATACCAGTAAATCATAGCCGGTTCTTAACGCACTCTCTGCTTGCACCCGTCCGTCCCTTGGTGCAGGAACTTGGCGGCGCTTCTGTTGTCGCTTCAACTCTGCCTTCTTCCATACCCTCGTTACAAAGTGCTTTTCCTGTTTCTCCTTAAGGCCATATTGCGGTTGCTGCTTTACCCACTTTTCGTCTACATAATATTTCCCTTTACCCAAAGGGTGAAGCTAGCGACTGGAGAAAAACAATGTATTACTTGGCGGACTGCTTTACTCTGGCCTTGAATTCTTCTTTCTTTCACTTTTACATTTTTTTGCCTTAAGCAGTTTAATAGTTCCCGTCACCTTTTTCCAATTAAGACCCGGCAACTCCTAGTTTCCTCTCTTATATTCCCCCATTTCGACTATGATTGTTTAATGTATGGCGGTCTTTCTGGTGATATTGAAGCTAAGCTTAAGCGCCTCATGAACTGCTTCATAAGATTTATTTTCAGCATTTCCAGAGACTCTCGCATTTCGCATTGCTACGATGAGTTGAAGTGGCTTTTTCCTGTCTATCGCCGCCAATATTTTTTGGCTTCTTTCCTTTTTCAAGTCATCCAGTCTCAAAGGCCTTCCTATATTTTTCAACTCCTTAAGTTTAAATCCTCCATCCATTCCCGTAACACTAGATCTCGCTCATCTGATCTCTATATCCCCTCTCACCGTACCTCATCCATTGACAAGTCCTTCCTAATACTCGTACGTGCTACCTCTCTCTGGAACTCCTTGCCTTCATCTGTCCGCCATGCTCCTACCCTATCCATCTTTAAATCCCGTCTATTCAGTTATCTACTTTCTATTCAGCTTCCTCCGAAATTCTAATTGTTTTAATTTATTTCCTTAATTTCAGCTGTTTTATTATTTTATTTTTACTTTCATTTCACTTATTATATTTTCACTTTTTGTAAATACTTATTTATTTGTTTAATTTCTGTATAATCACAGGCCAAACTGTTAAGGCCCCTATTTGTTCCTGTATTTATTCTTAGGGGACAATTGTCCCAGAATAATAAATTTCTTTTCTATTCTATTCTATTCTATGCCTGATTTTATAACAAGGGTTAAACTTACGAAAAATCCAATTTATAAAAGAAATCCTGCGGATAGTTTAAGCTAGAAGAAACACGATAAAATATTGAAGCTAAAAATCACTAGAGTGCACAAAAAAAATAGCCGTACTGCAAACAAATTTCTTACACATTGATGCAAAAATATCAACTGAATGTTAAAACTGTAAGAAGACTCCTCAATTTGGTTCATTAGTTTCCAAATCATTTATAATCCAAAGATTGTTAAAATAATGTTTTCTTAAGGCAGAATAATCTGGGCTAACAGAACTTATAGAACTATTAATAAATTGTAATTTATTAATCGGAAATACTGCGAAATTCAACAGTTGATTTGTTCAAATATATTTCGCGTAGATCCCGATCTACGTTACTTAAAAGAGGATTAGAAGGAAATTAAGTTTAAACACATTCAATGAAGAGTAAAGATGTCGTCTCCTTAAAGTGAGTGATAATGTGATCGTTTAATTGTTAGTCGTGAGAAGTCTTTAAAGAAACATTTAAAGGTGGCTAATTTGTTTGAGACTTTAGTCTGTGATTTGAACCGTCGATTTTAGACTCAAGCACAAGACTAAGATGTGTTCCAGCAGATTTAACCCGAAACTTTAATGATATTCTTGTAGCGACGTGAGAACAGAAAGGAATACAAACAGTTCTTGAAAAATTTATTTTTTTTAAATTCTCTTTATCCTTTCCTCACACCATCTCTATCACTCTTAACACATCCATACGCACAACTATAGAAATAGACGCGCCCATACAAGACACCCACAGCCTTAAGAAGATTTTTGATCATGGGGTCCGTTAAAGCATCTATATCCAGTAAAAACTAAATTTGGGTCAATTTGACACATCAGTCAATTTGGGTCGTTGAAGCATCAGCTTCTCAGTTTTTAGAAGAAATAGGAAATAAGAGAAGTTTGGTAATGCGTCCATTCTGTTTGTACGCAAACATGGCCCATTCTTGGAACTACCAGTTGTTTTTACCCTCCTAAAAGCCAATACCTTTTATATTCCTTGAGTTTATTCAGTGGTCGTCTTTAGTGAACTTGTAGGTGACATTTTATTAAATTGTACTATTTTAAAAGCTGAATAATATTAAGAGACATTGAAAGCATTGCTAGAATTTGAAATTTAAAGATTATTTTTTGCAAATTTCTTCGAAAACGGTCAATAATTTTCTTGTAACTTGGCTTACTATATTAAGGCGCCACGGTAGCCGAGCGGGTTAGAGGCGAGACCTGCGACGCTAATATGTATTGTGGTACTGGGTTCGATTCCCGGTCTTAGGCCTTGGATTTTATTTGATGGTTAATAAAAGAAATTTACAGTAAAGTATGTTTGCTAGTCGCCTCCGTCCACGACACCTAATTGGTAGTTGGACGTTAAGCCCCGCCTGAAAAAATAGGCGATTACTTTACTACTACTACTACATTGAAAGCATTGCTAGAATTTGAAATTTAAAGATTATTTTTTGCAAATTTCTTCGAAAACGGTCAATAATTTTCTTGTAACTTGGCTTACTATTTGCTTCTCGTATCAATCACATTTATTTGAAACATTTTTCCTAAAATTAATATATTAAGTTGATCTTGGTGGTAGATGTAACTCTAAAATTCGAACACCATTGCTCCCGTTTGTGGTGACGCTAGATCTGGCGAACAGTATAACCAGTCCCATTCACTTGGCCCTTGGAAGCGCTGTTTTTTTCCCCTAAATTAGAGAAATGAGTGTTCTTTCACTTACCTGAAAGAGTTTCAGACAGTTCTTGGCATCAAAATAACATTGGAATGATGGTAAACCATTCTATAAATGAACTTAGACGTATGGTAGATAAGTAGTTCAGGAAATAATAATATCATTTTACATTTATGTATCAAGGAAGGAAGTTGTGGTACAGATGGTAGTTTACTCAATAGAAGAGGTAGTGCTTGATGTTATTATATGAGGATTGGTAAGGCGGTGGTGGCAACGTAGAGTGAGTAGATTTGTTTGCATACACAATGGGCCCAAGAATATGTTTTACATATGAATCGTGTTACTAGAAGCTCTAGGTAGTTCTCTTTCTCTCCAACAACTTCTAACTGTTATAAAGAGAAAGCTGGCCACATTTTCTCTTTTCTCTCAATAATATTCTTTTTATATTATAAATTCTCCTTTGCTCAATAAAACACGCACACTCATGTAGATTGTGTGAGTGGTCGTACATCACATCATCTTTTCACCGATTTACAGCTGTGCCATTCAAATATTAGTCAAAACAATTTCTCACTAACTTACTAACTTACAGGTCCAATATGACAATTTACATATTTTATACCACATTCGCGATATTCTAATCATCATCGTTCCTCTGTAACTGATAAATTTTATTACTAATGGGAAAATAAACTTCTTTGATGAATTTAAATTTTAAATCGCAACTATTTTATACATATATGTATATAATATTAAAATGTTGCTATTCGGCCATACCCTGCGAATCAATTGTACAGTTAAAATGCAATAAAAAATGACTAATAAAAATTTTATGAAAAAATCCTTCGTTCTTGAGATATTTCACACATTCCGTTTTTCAAATTTTTTACTACCTTACCTCATAAAACTCTAATAATTCCAGATGTGCTGTTGCTACAAAAAATCCGATTGTAGCATTCCAAGGGGCGTTAGATTTTCTGTCAGGAAATCTTATTTACAATCTGCAGGGTTATTTAAAACATTGGCTAATACTTAATTTAATCTTAACACATTTGCAAATGTCAAAAATTGAAATCACGAAAACTGTTGTACATTTGTTCTTGAGTTCACTCACTTATTGTAGAGAAAGGGCATAGCAAATGTTTTTCTCTAAAGAGTCATTTAATTTAAGTATAAACATGCGGCCTCATCACCTGTGTAATTTTAGTACAATGTATTAAGAATTAAATATGTAAGTATAATTCAAAATTTTAACTAAATCGGATGAGCGAAATTTTACTTAGTTCTTTTTGGGTTTTTTATTAATTAATTATTATTTCGACACAATTATTTCGCACAGTATTGTTGTTCAAAAAGTTTTATTACTACATTATAAATAATTATAATTAATAAATTAGCAGTAATTGCTGTAATGGAAAGTGATATATAATTCTAATATTTTATATACCAGTCCATATATACACGGTGTGCTTGTTATGTGGTTATTTATTTTATCTTTGTGAATTCCAAAAATTATTGCAATTGTTGTTCATCCAGTCATGTGTTTAAATTATTTTCAGATAATTTAATAATCCTGCTTGGGCAAGAATCTCTTTCCAACGTGACTACCTTTACAGCAGTCCAAGGAATGCATCTCCAATATTGAGTTGGTGCACTTTTATGTAGGTTAGATATATGAAATATAAATTTCCAGAGGATGAAGCTCTGGATACTGGCTGCTGTGAACTACAGCCGCAGGTAGACAGCACCAAGCGTATTTCTGATAAGTTATGGAACATAAACCCGCGACAGCACCTACCGCGCTGCGCTACCCTTGTAATTTATGTCTTATGTCTTCCTCTTTTCAAATGTCTAAGGACTATTTCTATCGATTATTATTGTGGCTAAAATCTATACTAAACTATTTTATGTATGATCAAATATCGCTATATAAGATTACTTTTCAGAAAATTGTAGCCATTAGAGTTTCGATTCCAAGCGTAGTATATCAATAAATTTATGCCAAGGTGCTGCTGTTACTTACGTCAAGTCAGTTATTGCTGGTAGCTGGGTACTTTGGCTTTTTAATGTTTCATAAATAAATAATAAAGAAATTTTTATATTTTCAATGTAGTCCTCGTAGTTTGAGTGGATCTCTTCATTTCTATTCAATGAATTAGCACAAAAGTGCACTTTTCACCTCTTTGATTACGCTGTGACAAATATCGGAACAGTCCAATGGTTGTATAACTATCTTACCAATACAGACTATAGTTTATCTTTTGCCGCAGATTTATACAGAAATGCTTGATTCCATTCCAGACAATAACGCCGGCACTTATCCATTTTACTAGATAAAACTCGTGAACCATTTGAAAATTATTGATAGCTGAAGAATTAAAGCACCACTTGTGGCAAACTGAAGAAAATTTATTGGAGGACTACTAATATAATTTAGCTTAAAAGAAGTCTGATTCTGATTTATATAAGAGCATTGTTATTTATTTGTTTAGGGCGCATGAAAACTTAAGCTCCATTGCTCCTGGAGCTTTTTCTCATACACTACTGGCCTTTAGACAATGTTCTCTCGTTGTAGGCATCACGGTCGCACACCGGACAATGAAGCTGAAAGAAGCTGCTAGAAAGAGATAATCTAAAGACCGTAAGCAGGAATCAAACTCGGGTTCTCTGCGTGGGAATCCAGTACGCTAACCACTGAGCTAGTTCCTACTCTATTATCATTGTGTTCTAAATTCTTGTAAGTTTTCTATTTTATAAATATTTCTTAGTGTTTGTATCTTTCTTTGATATTCATGAAAGGATTCTTAATTTTGGTGTAACTTACAGAATATTCAAGTTTATCCAGAAATTTTGTAATTAAAATTAAGTTAATGGCAATGTTTACACATAATTATGTCGGGAATTTAGTGTATTTCAATTTTTCTTGTTTTTTTTTTTTAATCTATTTAAATAGTTGAACTTTCTTTCATCCTTTACGGCCATAGACAATTTAATGAGTTTTATATGTTCATCTTTTTTAGGTGACTTATTCATTAATCTAAGGGGAAGAAAGAATATGGCCGATTTCAGTCAATCTATTGTTGCAATGGCAAACTATTGATCTAACTCGGCAATCTTCGAGGCTGTGGAATAAATTTCACAGAAACAGAATACAGTGTACGTTAGTGTGATAAATTAACAAATAGTTTACAATTACATATACTTAACAATTACGAGGGTCGTTTGAAAAGTCCGTGTAAAGTCAGAGAGATAGCACCAGTGGCGCGTATCGAGGTTATGTTTAGTTAGTAGCATCTCTTGGAAGAACACACACCAAGTTTCAGCCAGATCGGTCTATTTCTTTGTGTTTAGCATTCGTTTGAATCGAGGAAGTCGAGTGATTTTCAAAAAATGGACGAAAAAGAATTTCGTGTGTTGATTAAACACTACTTTATGAAAGGCAAAACGCCTGAGGAGACTAAAGAGAAGCATGATAAACATTATGGTGACTCTGCACCTTCGATTAGAACAGTTTATAAGTGGTTTCAAAATTTTCGGAGTGGCCATATGGGCACAAGTGACGCTGAACGTTCTGGACGCCCTGTTGAGGTTACTACTCCAGAAATCATTGATAAAATCCATGATATGGTGATGGATGACAGAAGAGTGAAGGTGCGTGAGATTGCTAGTGCTGTGGGCATCTCGAATGAACGGGTACATAATATTTTGCATCAACATTTGGACATGACAAAGCTATCCGCAAGATGGGTGCCGCGATTGCTCACGCTTGACCAAAAACGAAATCGTGTGAAGTGTTGCAAGGACGGTTTGCAGCTGTTCCAGAAGAATCCGCAGGACTTTAAGCGTCGTTTCGTCACTGTGGATGAAACATGGATACATCACTACACTCCTGAGACCAAAGAACAATCTAAACAATGGGTTACCAAGGGGGAATCTGCGACAAAAAAGGCGAAGACCGTTCCTTCGGCCGGAAAGATTATGGCGACTGTCTTTTGGGATTCGCAAGGAATAATCCTCATCGACTATCTGGAAAAGGGTAAAACTATTACTATTATTCATCGTTATTGGACCGTTTGAAAACCGAGCTGCAAGAGAAACGCCCACGATTGGCCCACAAAAAAGTCCTTTCCATCACGACAACGCACCAGCTCACACCTCAGCAGTTGTGGTCGCAAAATTAATGGAAATAGGGTTCCAACTCGTTTCACATCCCCCCTATTCTCCAGACTTGGCTCCCTCGGACTACTATTTGTTCCCCAATATGAAGAAATGGCTGGCGGGAAAAAGATTTTATTCAAACGAGGAGGTGATTGCAGAAACGAATGGCTATTTTTCAGACTTGGACAAATCCTATTATTCGGAAGGGATCAACAAACTAGAGCAGTGTTAGACGAAGTGTATAAGCCTAAAAGGAGACTATGTTGAAAAATAAAAAAGGTTTACCCCAAAAAATTATGTAGTTTTTATTTTTGCACGGACTTTTCAAACGACCCTCATATATCGTGGGCGTTATCCTTACTCTTGTCCTGACAGTTAAGGTACCCTCAAAACCTAAAAATCAGGACAGAAGGCATAACAAACCTTTAAGTTTAATACTCACGATATAAAACAATTTTCAAGGGTTAATAAGCTCTGAAGATGTCATAGCCAAAGGTTTCTAGCTTGGCAATAAAACAAATTAAAAAAATTATGTCTGAAATTGGCAATAATCTTTTTCGTCCTTGGAGTAATGAGTTTTCTTATAAAGTTTAGAGGATCAGGGAGAGCTTGAATGCCTAGATTGCTCAGTAGCCTCAGTATGCTGGGAAGTGATCAATGAATCTTTCATCAAAATTCTAAACTTGAAGGGGGTACATGATGAGGGGTAAGAGAATTCTCTTGTTGTTTTTCTAATTACATAAACATTACTCAGTATTAAGCAATTATCCAGCGCGGTATGGTGAAAGGTGAGCAGCATGAAAAGATTTACGGGAATACATGAATGATGAGCATTTGATATAGGTTTTAGCCAGCCTAATGACTAGCTTTATACATTGTGCTGACTCACTAAATGCCGAACATCGTGATGTGCCTATGAGCAAATAATGTTAAGCCCAGAAGGAGGACGGTATGTGGGCCCATTCACTGGGTGAATCTCCTTCATTCTTCCTGTGGGCTGAGGCTGCAAATCTTATTATCATTATTAAATTATTTCTCTCACGTCTTGTGTCTGCTGTAACAATTTCAACTTTTTAATTTCTTTTACTGTTTAATGGTAAGAGTTGGGAATGTAATTGGTACAGACTGTCCATTCTGAGATAGTTCACAGGGAATATCCGTTTTGAGGAGTTAAAACGTTGTTCTTACAAAAGGGCCACAGTGTATATGTCGGTTTGTATACATCCAACTTTACTCAAAATCGAATAATTACAGAAAATTCAAATTTAATAATTTGCTCGCGTATCATCAGGGCAGCGACAATAACAAAACGACTACTTTACAGAATCAATTCTCCAGTTTTAGGAGATTTTCTCAAGAATGGCTCCATCGAGTTTCATCCAACTTGGTGTAATAATTGTAAATTTTAAGGCGGGGCTTAACGTCCAACTGCCAATTAGGTGTCGTACTGGGGCGGAAGCACATACTTTACTATAAACAATTTTTTCTAACAAATAATAAGTAGCTATATGCGGGATTCGAAATAAGGAACTCCCACTTACAAAGCCGCGCTCTTGACCACTTGACCAACACACGCCCCTAATAATTGTAAATATAAACCAATCAAAATAATTGTAGATCTACAACTTATTATTTGAAACTATTTTCCAGAAAATTCGATTCAAGTCCTTTCTGAGAGAGAATTTGGATTAGGCTTGCTTTAAAAGTGCCATTTTTGTAAACTTTACTTTTTTACAACCAACTTAATATTAATAAAAATCAAAACTTCCTAAATGTAAAGAAAATCAGCGGACTGGATCGCTTTACTGAATATAATTTTTATTATTTTAAGATTTTTTATTTTAATTTTTTTAAAACTGCTCCTGTGATTTTAGCTGAAATTCACATAATGAGCTAAAAAAATAAGTCGTGTCAATTTTTTGACCGATTTTGCTTGGTGTGTGTTAAGTGCATGGTTGGAGTTCGAAATTTGTGGAAAATTCTGGCAATCGGATACATTATATAGCGATGGTTATTACCAAACCTAGTCTAGCGATGGTTGTTACCAAGCATAGTCTAACGATGGTTGTTACCATGGCGATTTTCTACTATTTTACGATCTATCCCTGCCTTCACCTTGAATTTTGTTCTTTTCACACATTTATAGTACAGTATGTTATCTATTCATCTTTTTCCTTGGCACCTGATTAGAAAAAAGTCCAGAGCATTATTATACTTTTCATTTTCTAATAATCTGTTTACGGTTTTTCCTTTAACAATAGGATCTTCTCTTCACGAGTAAAAAAATATAAATATGTATATACGTATAAGAAATAAAAAAAACGTTATTAAAATATTTACTCAATTATTTCTTGAAAGGAAAACTGTGCCACTTGTGATGGCGCTCAAGAGAAATCAATTGCAGGTGGGAGAGAAAAGGCAAGGAAAATTTCTCTCTCCCACCATCTCCAGATCGGCCCTTCCCCCTGCTCAAACGTCCATTGTTTGTGGATGATACAGTCCAAGTACTTAAGAGGTTCTCATCAAGATAATTGGCAGTGGACAGCCTATGTATTCGGTTTTACAATACAGTCAAATAAAAGTTCAGTAATGCCTATTTTTTCAGGTGGACTCTAAATCCAACTACCACATTAGGTGTCGCGAACGGAGGCGTCTAGCAATCGTAATTTATTATAAAATTTCTTTTATGAAGTATTTAATTAAAAATCAAAGGCTTAGACCTAGAATCGAACCCAGTACCACAATGTAACTTACCTTTTCGAGCAGTTACGACATCACAGTGCCTAGATAGCTCTTTTGTTCGACTGTTGCGTTTACTTTTACAGTCTACTGGGTAGTGCAGGACTCCCCTTACCTTATAAAGCAAACGATACCGCTCCTCGCTATTTGCTACCAAATTACATATTTTTATCCAATTAATCAGAAATTTTTGCTATGCCCTGCCTATTTCATTGCTGCAACATTACCTCAACATTACTCCTGCCCTATAGTCGGCAAGCAACCAATCTCTCTTAGGCAAGGCGCATCTTGAGACCCGCGTATGACAAAAATCTGTGGAGGATTAAAACTATTGGTAGTAATGACGTCGCTGCTCGTAGCTTTAAGACGCTGTAGTTGGGATGCAGTTCATCGTGACAGTCTTTCATTCTTCAACTTTTTGTTTGCTGGTTACAATACATAAGTTGACTTATTTATTTACTTAATTAATCTTTGAGAATCATTAATTATAAATGAAAGTTCTAAGGAGGTCGTAATAATAAATCAATACTAGGTAATCTAGTTATTTACTTACAACATTGCTTTTCATTATTGTTATTTTCAATAGAAGTTATTATTTTATCTAATCTTTCCTAAAACACTACCGAAAAATACTCTATATATTATTATTTTTTAAATAATTTTGGTTTTTTCAACGTCAAACCGGTTTTTCAGCTCACAAAATATCGTAAAAAATAATCTAATTTTATTAAGTTCGATAAAATGAATACCCGCATGTAAAAATTAAAACTGTCCGGTAGGACAGTTGTATAAGGGTTGACCATCAAAAACTGCACGAAAAAGTGTAACGTTGAAAAACACCCAACTTTGACAATTTTTTTCTATTTTTCTATAAAAGATAAAATTCCCAAATTTTCTTTATAATATAGGGCAAATCCTCCTTTATAACTGTAATTTTTTTGCAACCACCTAGATCTAATAGGTTTCGAGAAAAAAGTTGCCGAAAATGAGCAAAAACGGCTTTTTCAAAAAATGTTCTTGTTCTTGTTCTTCTTCTTCTTCTTCTTCTTCTTCTTGTTGTTCTTGTTGTTACCTTTTTTGTAAACAACGTAGCGCCTAAACGCGTGAACCGATTTTCATGAATGAGGTGTCATTCGATTCGGAATTTTATGTAGATGTGCCTTTTGGGGGTCTCGGCCCTGTACATTGAATGGGAGAGGAGTTAGCCCCCTTTATGTAAGGCCCCCTCCAAAATTATTATTACTAATTACTCTGTAAATCTTGGCCCGATTTTGATAAAATTTGGTAGGATGATAGGGTTAGGGCTCCCCTACCTAACAATAAAGCGACGATCTGCTCTTACACTTGTTAAGGGGAAGTATAGCAATCGTTTCAAATTATCGACACGTGAACCGATTTTCATGAATGAAGTGTCATTCGAATCGAAATTTTGTACAGATTTGTACTTTAAAAGTCTCGACGCTATGCCTCATAAGGAGGGGAGTTCGCCCCACCCAAATAAGGCCCTTTCTAAAACTATTATTACCAATATTTCTACAAAGCTTAGTCCGATTTTGATAAAATTTAGCACGAAGAAGTGATTAAAGCTCCTCTATGTGGCTGTGAAGTGCCATCATGCTCTTACACCTACTAAGAGGAAGTACTGCAATCGTTAAAATTATCAATGAGTGAACCGATTTATATCAATGAATTGTCGTTCGATTCAAAATCTTTGCCTTTTAGGGAGAAGTACTGTAATCGCAGTTTATTTTTCTTGCTCCTCTTAAAAGGAAGTACTGAAATCGCAGTTTAATTTTGCTATTTACGTACAAATACCTTCCTATTTTATTCAAAACGCTTTCTCAAAAAAATGGTTATTGAGGATGGTTTGGGGACCGTAACTATAATCATTCTTTAAAAAGATCTCTCCAGTGGTAGTTACGGTTCCGATTTAACACCTTATCAGGTTATAATGATAGAATAGCTTATTCCAAATTTTAAAAAATCTGTAAAGCAGACGTAACTTTGCAAATAGACAAAAAGGAAAATCTATCCAAAAGGTACAAAAATCTCCTTAACAAAAACTTACAGTTTTAAAAGTTAAGTATAAGGGTTGATTAAACGCCAAAAGGTACACAAATCAGCAGTTCCCAACATTTCATTAATACTTCATTGATATAATTTAAGTAATTTTACTGCATTAACTTTTCCTTCACATTTTTTAGAATTTATTAGATGTCACAGACCCTTATGCTGGCCAGTTCATTCATAATATTTTTTTATTATAATTATGATAAAATTTAGTGATGAATTATTCTGAGTAGTCACATATACATGCATGTTAAAGTAGAAAAAAACAAAGTTAGAGTCGGCCACTTTTTAAATTTCAATCACGGAGGATTCAAAACAATATTTCAGTCTTAAATTCGTCTTACCGAAATATTCGTGAGCACAAATAACATACATTTAATAACAAGTAGATTATTCAACAATATTTACTCATTTCTCAATTGTAATTTAATTTAGTCCCCCTAATTTTACTTATGGTAAAATACTGGAATAATTAGCTGTCCTAAAAATATGCATATCTTTATTTTCTTTATTTTATATTACATATATATAACATTGTGGGAAGAACACCTAGATTGAGAATGTAATTGAAGAAAACTATATTATTTGCGATAAAGCCAGATTATTTATTACTTATTATTACAAACGTTTGACTACAACATAAAATAACAATTACTTTAATCGAAGAATGAACTTAAACCAATGATTTTTATTTAAAAATAAAAATAAATGCATAAAATTATTGATGTAAAAAAAGTTTATGAATTTTTTAGCCTCTTATTTTTTTTATATTTTTTATAACGTTTTCTTTTTCACCTGTGATTAATAGTTTGATTATTATAGATAAATAGATATTACAGTCAATCTAAGTTAAATGGTGTGCTACTTGAGTAAATATTTTGTAGACGAAAATGGCCAGCATAAGGGTCTGTGACATCTAATAAATTCTAAAAAATGTGAAGGAAAAGTTAATGCAGTAAAATTACTTAAATTATATCAATGAAGTATTAATGAAATGTTGGGAACTGCTGATTTGTGTACCTTTTGGCGTTTAATCAACCCTTATACTTAACTTTTAAAACTGTAAGTTTTTGTTAAGGAGTATTGACTTAATTTGCTCATTGTAACATTTGGGGCAAATTTGAGTCAAGTAGCTTGACTCCCACGCGGCCCAATAGGCGGCTGTTCTACTAGTGGTCATCACTTGAATATTCACCTCAACAAGAAATTAGTCATTACGGTTACCAGTTAATTATATCTGAAAAGTTAGCAAACATTCTTTTTGGAAACAGAGTAGAAGGTGAATGACACTTTGTGTCTCGTGAAAAAGAAAAAAGTGGAACAACTTCTCCCTGTTCTCGAGTGTTGCCCCGGTTGCCCTGCTGAAACGGCGGTCTTATGTTTAGAAGATACTTTGTTTACGTAGAATTTATTTGTAACTAATAATGCGCGAATCTTCTAAATATTATTTCGGCATAGTAATTACTGGTTGATTTTTCTTAATAAATCTTAAGTTATACTCAAGTTTTATTATTTTTTTTAACGGAATCAATAAGATGTTTATTAAGTTGTAAAAATAAGAAGTAGGCATTTAACAGAAAACGATTTAAATAAAATAATGTACACCTACAAAACGGAAAAGACAGCTCAAATGCAAATGAACACATCCGACGTAAGATAAGATCTATTTTGCTTCTGATGTTCCATATGTATGTCGGGAGGTTTCGCTTTCAAAGAACCTGAATGAACAGCAGGGGAGTGCTCACCAGAGCACGCTGTACTTACTCAGGACCCCACTCTTCCTTCTTTTCTCTATTGTACCTATTATCTGTATTATATATATATATATATATATATATATAAAATACACCATGTGTTTTGTTGTATTGTTGGCCACCTATATCATTTGTAACTAATCAGTCTTTTCGATTGTAACAAACAACAGTTTATCAGAACTATCTGTAACTTTATTTGTAGTATTCTAAAGTATCATGTAACAAATGTTTGTGACTGTCATACTATCCTCTTTTCCAAAAAGGAAAATCTCCTCGATAACACCCAGTTATTCAATCTCTGCCATTTTGTACAATGCTTAATAAATACAGCATTAATCACAGCTACATTTTTTTTTATTATTTTTTAGAATTTGGACTCTTGGAGTGTATTTAAATCACTTCAAGGATTAATAGTAATTCAAGTTAAGATTCTTGGTTTTCTACATCCCTCAGATTATACTTAGATGCTCTCGGTAAATAGCTGAGGTAAATATTAAGCTTTACATTGTTTTCTGCATTACATTACCCGAACTTCTATACAAAGTTGTGTTTTAGCAGAAGCAAGAGAGTTTGTAGAAATACTAAGTACAGGAGGTTCACTTTATACATTTTTAACAACATTACTAATCCCAAATCGGTTTTGAAACTCATTAAATGAATCAGCATGCGATTCTCTCGCTCTAAGTTGCAATTTGTTTCGAATGATGGAGTAAACTGATGTTTTACTATTGTTTATATGTGGATTGTGGCATTACAACAAAATATGATTATAAACTCATTAATTCTAAAAATTAAAATTTTGACGTAATGCCTGAAGGAAAATGTAGTCATAACTTCATTTTACTGTAAAGGCTGTAGAATTGAACAAAAGAATAAGCCTAATCAATAGAATCTTCTAAATTTGCCAAGAAGACTATTATAAATTCCCTAAAACAAATAACAGAAAATACTAAAAATCTGCCGTGAGTACCCACTTTTTATTACCACAGTTTACGCAAACAAATTCTCTTGATGCTTAGATTTTGATCTAAAATGATAATTGACTTCAATATTATAAATGTTGACTTTAAAGATATCATTTCTGGAATAATCGCTAAAACTGAAATAACCAAGCATTAATGTGACATTTCGGCCAGCTAATTAGGTTATATATTCAACCCTTACTTATATTTAGTAGGTGATATATCTATAAATTTAAGGAAAAACCCCAGCATCCCCTTTATCTAGTACTTCTTGGGAAAATGTTTCAATTAATAGATGTAAGTCTACTTTTGCTCAATCAAGTAATCAAATTTAAAGAAAATCATAGAAGCCAATTTCAAGGAAAACTGCTTGAAAAACTAGAAAAATTGATTTAGTGAAGAGGTATACTCTTAAGCTTAGTTTGTGACAAAAAGTTTATCGGAATCCGAAGGTGGCTCCTAAGCTATATATAAATTTTTACCTAAAATCGTGAGAAAAAGTTCGAGTTAATTGTCTTTATTAATAAAGTTAATGTTGCACTTTGTGGACTTTCGCTTATTAAGCAATCGTTTCTGAAGTAGAAAGAAAACTTTAACCTTTCATTGGTTACCTTTTCTCTGGAAAATTGATTTTAGAGTTTTTCCTTTTGCAAGGAGAAAGGTCTCTTCTGAATTGTCCTTTGCAATAATTGTGTGTGCAGTTCGGTCATCTCAGCTAGAATAAGTAGCTTACTGGAAATATGATTGCAGATTTATAAATATAATCTTGTATTTTTATACAACTTTCCTTTATTTATTAAGACACAAAGATCTTTTTTCTGCAACCATGTAGGAATGTTCTCATTACTCAATTAAAATCAGCTGTGTAATGCCCAACTTTACCTCACTAGTGGGGAAAATTCCCATTAGTGTCACTTTCCTCACTAGTGAGTGGAAAAACTTTATTGTGCTTCCTTGATATAAGAAGTTTTGTTATTAAATATTTTCTGTAAAACTTTAATAAGCTTATTTAAATTTATTTTATCTAAATAATTAAAAAACGAATATTAAAAAAATGAAAATTGAAAGGAATATAGAAATAAAAATAATATTTTAATAAATAATTAGATATTTTTAATTATAACAGTTAAAAAGGTTATAGTGTTACCTTATAGAAATTGAAGATGGATTCTAGTGATTCCTGTTTAGTTTTTTTTTTTGTTAATAACCCTAATGGTTGCAGAAAAGATCTTTTTTCTGCAAACTTGCAGGGAAGTTCTCAATACTCAATTAAAATCAGCTGTGTAATGCCCAACTTCCCACACTAGTGGGGAAAAATTCCCATTAGTGTCACTTTCCGCACTAGTGTGTGGAAAAACTTTATTGTGCTTCCTTGATATAAGAAGTTTTGTTATTAACATAAATATTTTCTGTAAAACTTTAATAAGCTTATTTAACGTAACTAAATAAACAAAAAACGAATATTAAAAAATAAAATAAAAATTGAAAGGAATATAGAAATAAAAATAATACTTTAATAAATAATTAGATATTTTTAATTATAACAGTTAAAAAGGTTATAGTGTTACCTTATAGAAATTTAAAATGGATTCTAGTGATTCCTGTTTAGAAAACACTCCATCAATAAAAGAAACAGCAGAAAATGTAATAAGTAATGTGAATACGTAAGTAATGTAAATAATTGTAATATAACAATAAATGTTTATAATAAATAAATTACTTTTTGTAGACAGTAAAAATGGAATTTTTAATTTTTTTAGTTAATAAATCTAATGGTTGCAGAAAAAATATAATATTTAACTCGAGTGTTAAGTATTTTCCTCACACTCGGCAATTTGCACTTGCACTCGCCTCGCTTCGCTCGCTCGTGCGTGCAAACCCTGCCTCGCGTGAGGAAAAGTACTACTTTCCACACCTGTTAAATAAATAAATATTTCTGAAAAGAAGAAAACCATTGATATACGTAACTTTTTTTTCCCATTTTCAAATTTTGTGCAAAATAAATGTTTATAGAAATAAAAAACTTATTTTTATGTGAGAAAGAAAATTCTTCTCGTATTTATTTGCGTTTGTTTTTGTTGAATAAAGCAAACATTCTTTTAGTTTGGTGACGTCGTTTAATCTTTATTTTTATTTTAAAAAAAGAAGAGTTCAGAATATTTTAGCTTTGGGCCAGTTTAAATTAAATATGTAGTAATAAAGATGGAATTGTAAACATTTAGATATTTCTTTGAGGAAAATTTTATTTCTTTTAATCTAAATTTCTTTTTTACATTTAATGTTGATTTTACTTTCTGGGTAAATTCTCATTAATTATGCGTAATAATAGTGTGCATAATTCAGCAAAGGCTTTGCTTCTGGTCCAACATTTTTATGCGCTTATTTTAAAGTGGTAAATGTAATAAGTATAATTCTTAATTAACAGAACGCTATAAGAACGTGCTCAGCGATGAAATGCTTAATAAATTTACTAACTTTCACGAGTGATAACATGATTAAAGCTCGAAAATATCATGATGAACTTAAAACGAAATCTTAATATACGAGGGTCGTTTGAAAAGTTCGTGCAAAGTCAGAGAGATAGCACTACTGGCGCGAATCGAAGTTATGTTTAGTTAGTAGCAACTCTTGGAAGAACACACACCAAGTTTCAGCCAGATCGGTCTATTTCTTTGTGTTTGGCATTCGTTTGAATCGAGGAAGTCGAGTGATTTTCGAAAAATGGACGAAAAAGAATTTCGTGTGTTGATTAAACACTACTTAATGAAAGGCAAAACGCCTCAGGAGACTAAAGAGAAGCTTGATAAACATTATGGTGACTCTGCACCTTCGATTAGAACAGTTTATGAGTGGTTTCAAAATTTTCGGAGTGGCCATATGGGCACAAGTGACGCTGAACGTTCTGGACGCCCTGTTGAGGTTACTACTCGAGAAATCATTGATAAAATCCATGATATGGTGATGGATGACAGAAGAGTGAAGGTGCGTGAGATTGCTAGTGCTATGGGCATCTCGAATGAACGGGTACAAAATATTTTGCATCAACATTTGGACATGACAAAGGTATCCGCAAGATGGGTGCCGCGATTGCTCATGCTTGACCAAAAACGAAATCGTGTGATGTGTTGCAAGGACGGTTTGCAGCTGTTCCAGAAGAATCCGCAGGACTTTAAGCGTTGTTTCGTCACTGTGGATGAAACATGGATACATCACTACACTCCTGAGACCAAAGAACAATCTAAACAATGTGTTACCAAGGGGGAATCTGCGCCAAAAAAGGCGAAGACCGTTCCTTCGGCCGGAAAGATTATGGCGACTGTCTTTTGGGATTCGCAAGGAATAATCCTCATCGACTATCTGGAAAAGGGTAAAACTATTACAGGTGCATATTATTCATCGTTATTGGACCGTTTGAAAACCGAGCTGCAAGAAAAACGCCCACGATTGGCCCACAGAAAAGTCCTTTTCCATCACGACAACGCACCAGCTCACACCTCAGCAGTTGTGGTCGCAAAATTAATGGAAATAGGGTTCCAACTCGTTTCACATCCCCCCTATTCTCCAGACTTGGCTCCCTCGGACTACTATTTGTTCCCCAATATGAAGAAATGGCTGGCGGGAAAAAGATTTTATTCAAACGAGGAGGTGATTGCAGAAACGAATGGCTATTTTTCAGACTTGGACAAATCCTATTATTCGGAAGGGATCAACAAACTAGAGCAGCGTTGGACGAAGTGTATAAGCCTAAAAGGAGACTATGTTGAAAAATAAAAAAGGTTTACCCCAAAAAATTAAGTAGTTTTTATTTTTGCACGGACTTTTCAAACGACCCTCGTACTGTAGAGAGAAAGATGATGGCATATCCATTAAAGCGCCTTACTTATTTTCGCTTATTTGATTCATATTTCTCACATCTTAAACTATGAAATTCAAATATAAATCTCCCGTATCTTAAAAATTGGACTCTTAATGAATAAGATTTACGAGAAATATTAGATAAGCTGTTCTTTGATGGACGAGCAGAATAACAATTGACGGATTAAAGTATATAAGATTTCGGCAGGCTAGCTGTGCACTGTTCAGATTACAGTGCCATATGTCAAGATCAGAACGTGATTCTGTCCTGCCTGTGTGGATTAACTACAACCCTTGTAAAATATAAGGCAGGATTATTATTTTTATTATTATCATTATCATTATCAACGTTATTATATATTTAACATAATATATTAGTTAATAGATTATCTTCATGATTTCGGTTTTGTCGATTGCATATTATGCAAACAACTTTAGGTTAAAAATACTTTTTGCTATAGGAGCGTTATATTTCTTCCAAATCTGAGCGGAAATCAACAGGATTTTGTTCATTTAGATAATCAGATATCGTAAAATTCTTCTAGTGTATTTCGATCTGGTGCTTAGACTATTAAAGGTAATTAAAGTAAAGGAATCGCTTTTTTTTTTTCAGGCGAGGCTTAACGTCCAAATTCAAATAAGATATCGTGGACGGGTGCGCAAGTTCATACTTTTCTATAAACATTGTTTTTCCAAAAAATAAAAATAAAAAGCAAGTACAAGCGGAATACTTACTGTGAGCGATTTAAAAATCCACGCTGTATCAACCAACTCTACCAGCTGTACCGACACCTATCTCTAAGAATAGCTAATCGGCACGCACAGAAGGCCCTAAAGTACAAATAAATAATGAGATTTGACAAAATTTCAGATGGAGAAAAGATTATATTTATACTATTAATTTGGAAAAGGACCCATCTCGGTGCTGAAGAAAACTCTTTCGGCCCATAGAGCTACTCGAGTAAGGCTTTGTGGGTGCGAGCTAGAGTTTATAAGATAAAATAGGTACACAACCACTTCTGCTGGCCGCGGTCACAATAAATTGCGTCACCATAACTATTGGGATACCTGCAAGATCGGCTAGAGTCCTGAAGTAGCGGCTAGTATATTCTCTCTTTGAAGAAGCAACCTTCCATTTGCGCTAGGAATACCACATGACTTGGTGAGAAGCAACAGTCACGCTTATTCTGGCTATAATGATTTCTAAACCAGCTTTGTACCTTCATAATCCATCAAAAAACATTTTTTTGTGCAAAAGGAACTTGTTTTGTAAAGATCGCAAATTTTAATATCTTATAAAACGATCCAGTGTTCCATAAAAGATTCAAGATAAGTGAAATTACAGAAAAGGTAAGTGAAAGAGGAGATGTGAGGCTAATTTGATTGATATTCGTTGTAATAGTAATCACATGTCTGCAAGGTAAATCCCTTTCGATTCAAGACTACAAGTGACTGCATGGACTGTAAATAAAAAATGGAAAGGAAACATAAAGTTATTCTTCGTTTGGGCACCCAGGCTAATCGAGTGAAACGGTAAAGGGCCTGAGACCGTAATTCATGAAGGTTCCTTACCGACATCACTTCTTCGTAAAAAACTTCATTCTCTTTCTACCCAGGTCTTCAGCTAGAAATTGGAAACCTCAAAATAAAGACCCTATTTCTCAGCTCGTGTATTGAAATTTTTGATGAATTTTACTTTATCAATGTAAAGTAAAGTAATCGCCTACTTTTTCAGGCGGGGCTTAACGTCCAACTACCATTTACTAGGTGTCGTGGATAGAGGCGACTAGCAAACGTACTTTACTATTTCTCATTTAACCATTAAATAAAATCCAAGGCCAAGACCGGGAATCGAACCCAGTACCACAATGCATATTAGCTTTGCAGGTCTCGCCTCTTAACCCGCTTGGCTACCGTGGCGCCCTTCTTTATCAATGTTCGTTTGACAATTATAAAAATTTCTAGAAGTTTCAATCCAATGCAATCAATTAAAGGGTTTGTTTTTTTTAATGAAAAAGTCCGGTAACATTTCACCGTAACAAATATGACGCAAACATTCCAAGTTGAAGAAAATCATTTGGCGTAAAATTTAACTTGCTCAATCAGTTTAAACTTTCCTCCAATTAGTGCATTGTTTCAGTGGGGTTTCTGAGGGATTAGTACATTATAGAAACAAGCAATATCTGTAATATTGATTCGATTATTTATTTTCCTTTATTTAATGTTTAATATTCCATTATATTTTATTGATTGGTAAGCAAAGGTTGTAAAACTTTCTTTTACTGATCTGAATATTATCCAACATGAATGAGGTATATCATCTAACTGTAACACAGATTCAAAAAATGATTTAATAATTCGTTGATGAAAGAAGGTAAGATTTAATCTTTTATTAAACTCCCAAACCCTAAAGATGTATTTATTATATTTAAAATCCAATCAATTCGTGAATTATTATTTCTTTAGAGAAATTCATACCGTTTTACTGGATTAAATGGAACGAAAGGCAACCTTTTATTCTAATTTTGATTTTCCGTTGGCAATAGGGTATTGGCTTTGATAAAGGGTTGGGGTTGGAAATGCTAAGTGGTTGGAAGATTTTCTATAGAAAATGATGGACATTCAATATGATTTTCATCTTATAAATTAGCATCAGTTCAAAGCCGGCTCCAAAATGTAAAGAGGTTTTATGCACATTACAGGGATATGCTGATTCAGAAGAAATGAGAAGTGAATGATGATGAACGCGATGGGATTAGAAGGAAGCTGTATAGCCTGTAATCATGATTAGTTCCCTTTTGAATAGAGCGCGCCGCTAACATTCTACGCACCATTATTTCCAAAACTTCTCTATTTTAATCTCTCCTTTAATGATTTAAAAAGTACTTGCTACTGCTCTCATTATCTAAAAAGAATCTTTATTTAGAAATAAAGAGATAAATGTTCAATGGACCTGGAGCAAGTCATTATATTAATAGTACAGACTAGAAATCGCATCTGAGGGGAAACAAATTTTATAATTGATTCTAGCCGATATTTACCAGCATGTTTAGTCAGACAGAGTAACCAATATTTTTTTGGGTTTTTTGTTGAAGTACTGATCTCGGATACGGTGTTTGTTTTTATGTGAGCAAAATTGAGCGTGCATAGCTTCTCGTTAGCGTGGCGTTACGCTCGTACACTTGACGAGGGATGCAGAGAGGTTTACACGCTCCTATTTACACATTCGTTCGGCTATCGCAGCTCACCTGTCGTGTGACACATTTCACAAGCAGGACAGCGCACTATCTGCCTAAACACTGCACATTCATTTCTGTGTCTGATCTGCCCGACTCTCTGCTCTCGCCTCCCGTGCCATTATTTTATTCATTTTATTTGTCAAACCAAGTGGCCATACAATTATTTGTGTAATATTTTTTACTTATATAACACCCGCCAACAAAGGTAACAATAATAGATAGTGAATACTTATAAAGAAACAGATATTACAAATAACTATATAAAAATAAATGAAACAAGTTAGCTGAAACGAATAACCTTCAAGTGATTGGCTACAAGATTCTGTGAAAAACGAAACTTGTATACACGCGTAAACAGGAGGTGCGTCAACATAAAAGACCACTGGGCGCCCTAAAACGTTTTACAGTCTATGCCGGCCTCCGAACAGAGTTCTTTCGTTACAGACAAAACGGTTCATCACCGGACACGGGATTATGCTAACCACTGAGTTAATTCATTCCCTAATAACTGCTACTCTTGAGTATTGTGCGGAAGAGGTTTTACCCATCTTATGCACAAGGCATAGCACACAATTCTCCTTTAGTGTAGGGAACTGGACCAACTCGGTGCTTTAATCTAAGCTAATTTGCCCTCCAAAGAAGCAAGAATAATTTCTTTTAATTCACCTTAGTTCCTCAAGAATTTTACGCTTATTATTTCCATAGAAGATCAACTAGTACTAAGATTAAGATCAATCGTTTAAACGGGTGGAAGAGACATGTAAAGGTAAGTGTGGAAGGACTTTGCCAAGCTCACGAACTGATAGCACTAACTTTAATCTTTAGGCAAAATAACGTACCTCCTTTTAGAGCAATGGAGATTTCTAACTCTAATCTAAAAAGTAAGTACAGAAACGACTTCAAAAATACTAAAGAAAAATACAAAAAGTAAAGTTATTTCCTAAAAGTGTAATAGCTTTAATGAAAGATGTTGGGAGTTATTGCGCTGTGGGCAAAGTTAGATCTCGCAGAGTGACGCTAACAAATCAGGGTTAAGACTTGCCACAAATTCTCTACTACCAGCCTCATTCTTCCATCTACTAGACTTTCCTCATCTGGAAACAAGACAGTAAGTAAAGAAGAAGCTTGGGCTTAGACCCAAACATAGATAAGTGTGTGGCAATATTTCTCAAGCAACCTTAAGCCCTTATCTTTCAAGTTTCCAAGAGTCTTTGCGGCCCACTTTGAAAGCATTATTTTTTATTTTATTTTTTCTATTGTTCCTAGGTATGTGTCATTGTAACTGCGACAAAACTCGTATTTTATTAAAAATTATAAAATTCAATAAACCAAAATGTTGAAGAAAAGTGGTCTCATAAGCAATATTATTTGTGCGGATTTTCGCATTTTCATTCTGAGTCTGTGGACAGTTCCACTTATATCCGTCAGTCAGCTGGAGACTTATCTCCAGTCCAAGTATCAGCTGACCAATTTTGCTTTATCCTTCTAAAAAAAAACAAGAAAAAAATGCACTCCTAATTTATATACTTGCCTCGAAACCTCCTAAATCAATTTCTTTCCAATTTTATTCTAGTATACGTAAATTAATTTAATAATTCAGTCAGGCAAAATCTTGTTTTTCATTGGAAAACTTCTTCTCAAAAACTATTTTAGTTTCAAACTAAAGGAATTCAAAGGAGTAATAATTTAATTGCAATTTATTGAAATCATCTATCTCCGAAAAGACATTTTTGTCTTGAGAAATAGCGCCAATCAAATTGACAAAGATGCTACTGATGTCAATAATTGGCCTTTCTCAGCCAAAAATTACGATTATCTAGAGTAAAGAGTAATTAATAAAAAAGAACTAAGTTAATTAACACAAAGAAGGCTATTAATTACCATTTTCATTCATATTTATTTATTTTTTATTTAGTAATAAAAGAATACATAAATAAAGTTTTCAATTTCAATAATGGTAGGTATTCAATTGTAGGTGAAATAAGAATGGGAGAATGGCTTTTTTTAAAGACCTCGAAACGACCAATTGTTATTATTTTAATGACAAACATTTCCATGCAAATTCCGTGAGCAATAAAAACAATGGCCGCCTAATTACAAAAAGGCTTCAAATTAAAACGTCAATTCAGGGTTGACAAAATACATACAATTGAAATAAAATCTTTTATTCAACCAATTATTTTAAATTCCCTTAGGGTTAACTATAAGTTGAAGTATAAGAAATATTCGTTTAATGTTAAGTGAAATATCTATGTACTGCAGTCACTACGAAAACATTCTGTTCGTTGTTTATTGTCGAGCATTTCAAAATTTATCCGCTTACCTAAAATCTCCCCCAAAAAATCAATTATACAAAAAAAAAATTCTGAGTTAAAAACTGCCCAATACTCCTGTTCTTGAAATGAAAACTCGAACATAATATCCAGGAACATATTTTTTTTCTATTGAAGTAGAATGACCGTCCTATTAATTGTGGCAAGCTGTTTTTGTGCATAGATACCCACGATAGTAACAAACAAATATAAATTTTACAACAATTTATGAGTTAAAATTCATAGATACCTATATTTTTGTGGTTATATTCCTTCAGGTTATTTTAACCAAGATATTGTATAAGGATGGGTTTAGTTGAGGAGCGAACAGGTGAACTGCTTCTTGAGAAAGTTTGGCCTATCTGTTGGTGACGCTACTGACAGCTGCTATTGAAACTTTGCTAAGGACTCATGTCTGTCTTAGTGGAGCTGAAAGGCACGCTTCTAAATTCAAACCACTGGTTTTTGGGGCAGGATAGGCAGCATGGACATTCGTCCATACATCGCGTGTTGTCAAAAATCAATCTCTGGAGCGAGTCTTCTTTCTGATAAAGTGGTAAAAACTTATACTTTTAATCATTTGTAATATTTTAGCTCGCCCTCTGTGAAGGATTTGTTAACTTTGTATCTGTCTGGGGTGTTAACCGAAAATTATTTTAGGTGTTGCCCGGAAGGTGTTAAGATGGCTAGGACGTAGGTGGATCTAGCCTCTTTTCCAGTGAAGGTTGTCGCTCGATTTGGCCGGACAGAAGTGAATCCTAAGTGGCTCAGGCCCGAGACAGGAATTCACCCTAGACTCGGACGACTGCTTAATTTGGGTGAGCTGCATAGGATTCAAACTGTGTAGGGTTTCACCGCCTAGTGAAGAAATGATAATAATAATCGTTATAATAAGTCAGAACCTATTTTGTATTTTATGTTTGGAGCTTTTAAAGACTAGAACAATTATTAGTTGGACGGTAAGCCTTTTCAGTCCCAAATTTAGTATTTATTTTTTTAAAGATACAACGTTTCGAGGCACCTTGAGCCTTTTTTTAGTTTAATCAAAAAATAGAAGAGTGATTAGGCCAAAAAAATACGGCTTGATCAATAATTACCATTTTCTTCATTATTTGACTCTTCTTTATATTTCTATAATTCCTTTTCTCATTTAAGGCACTTTTCATGCTGCTTACTATTTTCATTATAATATGAGCGTAATTGCTGGTATAATAGTTTTTTTTTTGCGAAAACATAGTAATTAATTTTTTGGTTTTAAAAAATCTTATTTCTTGAATGCACGTGTTGCTTCTGAAGTTTAGAGAGGGATCGAGAAAACGCATTAAGTTCATTTTGAATGAGTTGATTAGCAGAAGTAGTTAACAAAATATATTTATATTGTTATTTTATATATTTTTTTATTTTTTTTAATGATTTAAGGCGCATCTAAGGTTATTGGCGCCCGGAGCTTTTTTCAGTACACTGCCGGCCTCCGGACAGTGTTCTCTCATTACAGACAACACTGTCCATCACCGGACAGTGAGCTGTAAGAAGCTCCTAGGAAGAGAAAATCTAAGGGTCAGCAGCTGGATTCGAACCCGGGACCTCCGCGTGGGAGTCCATTTTATTTTTCTTTTTTTTTATATATATTCTGGCGAATTTAAATATGCACATTATTGCTTTTGTTTTAAGTTCCAGTTTAGATTATGAAGAAGTTAATAAATTTGCCGAAATTTAGGTTTTTTTTTCCTTATTTTCAACCGCTCTTTTGTTATTTATGAATGTATAAATCATCGAGATATTATGGACGATAACAGAACGTTATATTTAAGTATCAGCTTCCGCCCCATCTTCTACACCTTTCAAGATAGTTTGACATATGATAATTTACCAATACATAGATATAAATACAATTAATATATACTTTAGAAAAAGAGAAATCTTTTTTTGTATAAAAAATGTAAAATAAATAAGTTTTGACTTATAAATTTGTCGAGATATTTTGTTAGATAACAAAACCGTTAAAAGTATCAGCTTCCGCTCTCTGTCTCTAAACTTTATTTGATATTTGAACGTTAAGCCTCCTTTAAAGAAAGCAAAAGGAAAAAAGGCGATTACTTTATTAATTAATCTTTTTATAAGAAGTTATCTCATATTCTGAAAACCTCAAGTTTGTATTTTATCTTGTATAAAACTTATTTTTTGCTTTATTAAAGTAAGAGAAATCTATTGGCAAAAGTTAGAGTATTACTTCAAACTGTAAAGAAAGTAAATTAACTCTTGTTTTAAAGGGAAAGGGCTTTATATAAAGAATCCACTACCTACCAAGCCTTTACCTCCTCCGGCAAGAACTCTGTACTACAAGTCGGCCACTACAAGTTGTTCTCTTGCCTAGTAGATTACAACTTTGTAAAGAAAGTACCATCTAGTTTACTAAAAAGGCTCTCACATAAATCAGGTGTCTATCTGTTGAGTTATAGAAAAATGTTATTCTCCGAACAAATCACGTTCACTCTGTGCTAATTTAAATGTTTGTTCAGGGCCAAAAAGTCGCTTTGTGAAGCTGTGAACGTGAAATAAAAGTTTGGTCGAAATTTAGGAGATGACGTTATTTCCTCTATTGCTTGAAAATCCACAGAATAAAATTAATGACATATAACCATGCGGTTTTTTAAAGTGAGAATATTTGCTCAAAACGTGCGTTCAACCTGTCTTTTTTTTTTCAGCACTGACCAGATAATAAAAGCCTTCTTATAATAATAAGGTAAGCCATAAGTTTCAATTTGATACTGATGCAATCAGCCCGAGAGCATAATGTTCAAGAAATATTAACTGAATATCTTCCTTCGTTTTTACTGCCAATTGTACGACGCTTCTTTTCTTTTTCTAATAAAAAAAGTAAGTAAAGTAATCGCCTATTTTTTCAGGCGGGCTTTACGTCCAACTACCAATTAGGTGTCGTGGACGGAGGCGACTAGCAAACTTTACTGTAAATTTCTTTTATTAACCATTAAATAAAATCCAAGGCCTAGACCAGGAATCGAACCCAGTACCACCAAAATACATATTAGCGTTACAGGTTTTGGCTCCAACCGCTCGGCTACCGTGGCACCTTCTTTTCCTAATAACAATTTTAGGGATTAAAAATTTTCTAAAATGATGATTTACAATTCTATTTGCCAATATTGGTTACTCTTTATTTCTACTTTTAGAATTAATTCTTCTTTCTTATGTATTAACTATTTGTAAGATTATGAATATTTAGTAAATTTTTTGTAACAGAATTTGAACTCTTTTGTGTTATTAAAAATTTATTATTTCAATTTTAAGACATTGGCGCCCGAAGCTATCTTTAAAGCTCTGCCAAGCTACGGACAGTTTTTCTCTCGATACAGATAACTATCCATCATCAGTGAGCTGTAAAAAGCTTCTAAAAAGAGATAAGGTAAGTGAATTCGAACTCAGGATATCAGTGTGTAGATCTAATAAACAACCACTAAGCTAATGCCTTCGCTTTATACTTATTAGTATTAATTACAGTGTGAGAATCGTAAGAAAAGGGTATGAAATAGTGTCAAGTTAACTCTTGCGCCCAATCGAAGAGATTTATAAAGAATGTTAAGCCTAAGGATTCTTTTGATATCTCTAAGTGGAAAAGGAAAGTTATAAGGAGGGTTGCTGCGCGGATGCAGGCACAAGTGGCTTGCTTCAACATGAAGGTAATTTAACCGCGTGCACTGTCAACAGTGAGGATGGTGCCCTACCTTGGAGAATGCTCTCTCTTTGTATAGTGCAGATTAAGTGTATTTAGAGTGGATAAAGAGAGATAAGTTTATAAAACCTGTCTCTGACGGATATGAGAAGTTGCAGTAACGAGACTGGTTAGTAAAACAGGTGATTATATGTAGTAGCAGAAAATAACGAAATCAACGCCATAGTTACGAAGATAAGTTAAAACTTTCTGTAACTAAGTTTGCCTTTCTAAAAGAGAATTCAGTCATAGAATTTCTCGCAAAGGGAATATTAGATTTACTTAAAAATAATAATAACGGGAGTAGGCGGAAAATACATTCTTCATTCAGCGTTTATAACCTCATTCGCACATTACGGAGCAAATATTTTTAAGTTGTTCTTGAAATGTTGAAAATCTAATATCTAGCTAGAAAATGTAGATCACTCTCACGTCAATAAAGAATTAAACATTAAAAAAAATTACAATCTGGAAAGGTATGAACGAGATGAACCGAGAATGAATTGGAATGGATGATGGAGTGGCGAACGAAAAGATTTCCATGAGCAGCGAAAAAATAAGTTTTTAAAAAGGATTTGGCTGTTCAAGATTTAAAGGACGGAGACTGGGAAGTTAGAAGAAAATGGAAAAATAGTTGGAAAATTGCCTTAATGAGTTCATATAAATATTTAGGAAAGTAAACTTACGTAGAAACTGAAACAAAGTGAAAAATAATATCTGCAGCCAACCTGGTGGGTGGTGTAAGAGAAGTAGGTAAATGCAGATTTAACTATAGATTTTATTAAATAAATAGCGCATAGCAAACCTATTTGGCACTCAAGCACAACGACTACTGTGGCCAAACAGTCTTCACTATTCATCTATCACTAAACTTATCTCCAACAAACATAAGTTAATTTATTTTTAAATGATGTCGAACGAACACAAAAGAATATTATTAGTAGTTTTATTTATGTAAGTTTAGTAAGGGGAATGTGTGCGCTACATTGTGTAAATTTTATACATACCGGAAGGTTCTACCAAGCATTCGACTAGACAATTGACCGTCGACATTGTTTTTAATTAGTTTGACACTTGGATTGCGATTGGATAGAATCTTTTAACACATAAATAATGATTATTTGTTCATTTAAAATAGATCTTGACAACAGATCTGGCTATATTGGTCTTGCCTTTGATCTCACAATCAACGTTTTGTTTTATTTTTTAGTGAATCTAATCGCTACCATCCAGTCGAATAATTGTCATCCAACTTTATTTTTAGTTCAGCCAACTGTCTATTAAACAGATTAACTAGTTTTAAAATTGTCACACGAGCTTCTTATTTATGCGTAATTGAATCTAGGAACTATCTATTTAGCTGTACTCCCGCACTAGTTTTTCCATTAGAACCCTCCTTGCATCCCAGCTTAATCAAATTAACAACACACAGTATGACAAAAGCAATTTTTCTTTATTTTGTAAATATCAAACTTAACATTTAATGAATATTTATTCTATTAGTTATATTTTATTTATTTATTTATTCTTTTATTATAATTTACACCTGTACCTATAGGGTAATAAGTAAATGCGATAAGTGTATATGAATAGCGTGGCAGACGCGAATGACGGTCATCCAGTGATGGCCGCCATTGGTCACCCAGTTGGTCACGGGGCCAACGGCGCCTCAGCCATCTTCGAGGATTGGAGGGTAGCGTAGTTGAAGATAAGTTTGCAGCTAAAGGGTTGGGATGAAGTGAGAGTTTTAGATTAAATATTTATATATCGAATTTTGGCGAGTTCGGAGATGAGTGGAATTTGGAGATCTGTTTGGAGATTGCGAGGTTGCTAATATAGAATGGAGCGTCTACTATGCGGCGGAGTATTTTGGATTGGAGTGTTTGCAGTCTATTGATGTTGGATTTTTTTTAGCTGTTCCGTAAAGTTCGAGTCCGTATGTCCATATTGGTGTGAGAAGAGCTGTATAGAGTCGCCGTTTGTGCTGTAGTGAGAGTTTTGAGCGTTTGTCGAGTAGTCTGGCTAGAAGTTTGTATCGATTGTTTAGTTCGGTACGTTTAAGTCTCTTATGGGGGTTCCAGGTAAGTCTCTTGTCTAGGTACATTTAAAATTGAATAATTACAAGTAAAATACACTTGCAATTATCACGGAAACAAGGCACTCGTTTAATCTATTCAAAATTACTGAAACATAATCAGCACAATTCCTTAAAAATGTATTTCCTTCTCCAACTGAAATTAGTAGATATTTATCTAGTTTTGTACGAATAGTCGTGTTTGTTTTATTTAAATTAAATAACTTATGAAAATAACAAAGATTAGGGCCTACTCTCATAGAATACAATAGAAGTAAAATACAAAAATAATAAACTAACTTACTACAGTAAAACTGGGCTAGGCAATGGTTACAGAAACACTTAAAGATAGTAGAAATGCGTAGGTTGTGACATTTCAATGAAACATAATTCATTTTTATGTCCTCGTTAACGCCTAACTTTCATATGCAGAGTAGGCAACTTAAGAATGGACCACTATTACCAAAAAAAATAATAAATTTTTAATAAAAAAAAAGAAAAGAAATTCAACTTTATGGCACCTATTGTAATAAAAACTTTGGTATGTGCCATAAAACTAGAACTGGTTATAGATTTACCGTTTTGTAATTGATATTGTTACATTTTATATCTCATTAATTTTATGTTGGATATTGCTTGTTAAATTATATTTCAACATAATAAAACTGCTATCGTGAGCATTTAATAAGCTTCAGTTTATCTCAGCTACGTCTTTCGTAGTCACAAACTTTTTTTTTTTTAAGATACAGAATTTAAGTTTTATATTTTCAATAAATTATTTAGATTAGCTGTAGTGCGTTAGTTGGAATTCGGCGGAGAAAGTCAAAAATGTTCTATAAGAAATAGTCTCGCTGTAAACTCTTACAATAATTTACGATTAAACAAAAAATGTTCAATTCATAAATCACATTCTCCAGGATTTGGTAAGAAATATTCAAGAAAGACACAACCTTTAAGGAAGAAAAGAGAAAAAGTTAGAAATCGACACCATTTTGGGTGTCGATTATCAGTTTTACGAAACAAAACTTTAGATTAATTAAATGGATTTTCGGTAGAACTAAAGATGTTAAAAAAAGTTTACCCAAAAGTTTACATGAAGGAGTTGAAAATTTAAAACAAGCTGGGGAGAAACAATTCTACAGAATTAGTTGATACACCACCAAGAGATCGGCTTCTTCAGTGGAGTAGTCATTGATAAAGAAATGGTCAACAAGAAGGGTAATTGTGGTAGGCAGAGGAGACTTCCTAAAACAAGAAGAGAAGTCCAAAAAAGAGCCGCACAGTATTCAATATACCTTCCACCCCCCAAAACTTTATTCAATAAGTTGAGGTCATTGACTTCTACATATTTTTGAAAATTTAAACTTCCAAATTGCGCTAATTAGCCTTAAGTAGGGCAAGGTGAGCCTTTTAGTACGACCAATCATTATTTTGTAGGAAGATGGTATACGTAATTTGTAACAAGAAATTAAATATTAAGTAAATTTTTGTACGCCATAAAATATAAGAATATAAAAGTATGAGGTAATAACAACCATAAGGCTAACTCAAATATGAGTTTAATTATTTTTAAAAACCCATTAGTTTTTTTATTTTATTTTTTTCAATTAAATTTCATTCAACCGACTTCTGCAGCAGAACAATAAAATAGAGCATTCATTACCTTAAAATAAATTCTGCCCGTAGAATGTTGGTTCATATTTTGTTTCCATTCCAACAATTCTTAGCTGCGCATATCAATATTCTCAAGCGTACAGACTTTCGCTCTTCTGGCGCAATTGTATTTGGTTAGTCTCCCTTTTTTTCTGTTCTTAATTAAACTGAAACTAAAAAAACTAAACTGAAGAAAAACAGGCGCAGTACATGAAAATGATCAAAACAATGTTCACACTGTGAGCCCTTTATGAATTTGCTAGGCTAAAGTGAATGGGAAAGAGGAAGCAACTAAGAAGATCGAGGATGCAACGACCCTATTCATGAGCAAAACGGATGAGATGCACTCAACAGAAAGTGAAAAAGTGAGAAGTTTAGCAACTAGAGAAAAGTAAGCCATAGTTCGCAATGTTGCAATCACATTATTATGACAGTCTCTAAAAAATTCGAGCGATGCAGGCTGTGTAGGTTGGGATACCTGTTCCTTTTGAATCTCAGGCGAACTGCCAAAGCCCTGTAGAATGCAATGTAGACCCGCAGTATTTTATAGAAGCTATATAAATGGTAGACATACACACTAGGGTGCCACGGTAGCCGAGAGGTTAGAGGCGAGACCTGCGAAGCTAATATGTATTGTGGTACTGGGTTCGATTCCCGGTCTTAGGCCTTGGATTTTATTTAATGGTTAATTAAAGAAATTTACAGTAAAGTATGTTTGCTAGTCGCCTCCGTCCACGACACCTAAATTGGTAGTTGGACGTTAAGCCCCGTCTGAAAAAAATAGGCGATTACAATAGGATGAAACAGTCACCAAAAATAATGAACAACAATAGTTTACTTTACTTTTACATACACACTATAAATCAAACTGATATAATTAATCTCTGTTGATGGAAGTGAAAGAAACCTCGCACGCGAGCAGAAAATGGTGATAAACTCAGATTCGTCTTTTGAAACAATTAGGAATGAATTGCTAATTTTGACAAAGTTTCCATTTGTAGTTAGCGTCTTCATCAGGTGCTTTAACACGCAAGGGTAATGGCTGTTCGTTAGTGATCTAGATTCGAAACATTACGTGTTATTAAACCACATCTGAGTACTCAAATTCCCATCATTACGAGTTAAAATCTGCATCTAGTGATGTATGTATAAGATCTGGAACTGTTAGTTTCCAACGTCTACATTTAAATTAGATAACTGACATTTTAAAAATAAGATGGATCATATGAAATAACCAAACTATATGGGCGCATCATTATGTTTATTGGAATAGTCAATAAAATGAAACACGAATACATAGTATTTGAGTTTTCCTGTTTTATAGAACTGACAAACTTTGTTATTACATAAACTTATGAAAGCTGTTTGACATTTGTCGCCAAGTTGAAGTCAAAACGTATTCATTATTCATTTACTTTCTAGATGTAGCTACTTGTCATCGGTAAAGTTTGTCACCCAATTCAAGAGTTACACCGTTTCAGTGAAGTAGGCGAAGTTGCCACACAGTGACACTTTAAACCAAATATTAGTGTCTCACTGCTCTCATCCACCTTAAATATATTTCTTTCTCATTTTGTCTTCATCTTTCATTACTTTCTTAATTAAAAGTGAGTTTTCTTCTAATTCACCAATGAGACATATATAATTTTATTTTAATTTAAGTAAATTACATCAAAACCTATTTATCTAGCGAGCTGTTCACTTTATTCATATACTATATTCATTAATGTTAATAATTAACCCATATTTTATTTATTCATACTATAATTGCTTTGGGAAGAAGGCATGCTCAACGAGTACTTCATGGTATCCTTTTAACAATCCTAGGCTGCAAATGGAGGTCTCGTTATTCACTCTTATTTGCATTAGATAATCAGAAAAAAGTCGCATTGGATACCTAAATTTCATTTTAGAAGGAAATATTCCTCATATAAGTTCCATACATATAAAAACAACAAATCACTCTCCTTACATAGCACAAAAAACCAACACTCTTTCGATTTAGTGGCAATCACAAATTAAAAGTAAGAACAAGAAATGATTTACTACGAGGCAGAGGCAGAGAAGAGTTAATATTTCATAACAAACATCCACCGCAACAAAGCTTACTACAAAACAAGTAACATCATTGCAAATTGGCCAAACATTACTAAAGCAAAAAGATTTTTGAAGCCTGTCCCCACAATACCCAAACATTTAGTCAGAACCATGAAAACAGTTAAAGCTTGAGGTTAGCATAGTTTTAAAAACCGTTTACTGGGTTCAAAATGTGGAAATACAGAAATTAGGTTCAATATGCAATGTTAATCATGTTGCGTAAAGTGAGAGCTCAAACTGTGTTTTCTTTCACTCCTATTCTCCGAGACCTAACTCATTAGTAGCAATGCAAAAAAAAAAAAATCCGAAATTAGTAATTCTCTTCTCAATTAATTCTCCATTAATCTATGAGATGAAGAGAGGATTTTCCTATTGAAAAATAGCAACTCAGGTATTTCTTAGAAAGAGCCATGGCCCTCAGTAGCTTCCTCTTTTACCTTCTTCTAACCAAACGGCCTGTCAGTGTATTTCTCTCTGTTGTATGGTCTCAGCGTCCGCGTAATCTGTCAGATTAGTTTCTTAGATGGTGTCACTTTTTATGTATTGAAATTTTTCGTTTTCTTATCAAAAACTCTTTTTAAATTAAGTATTATCATTTAAGAGACAACGAGTGTTTTTTGTAGAATAATACCAACTGGAAGAGAGAGAACGAGATTGGGACTCAGAGCAAGAAGAACATGATGAGAATGAATGTGAGTGCGTAGGTAGTAACCAAATTGTCGAATAAAAAAAACACTTCTAGAGTTAGTCGAGGGAGCCATAAATATTTTGTTGCGTTTGCGTGGTTTAGTTGGTGACAATAGGGCTACAACTCTATGGCTCATAGTCATTTTTTCGCTCTTCTGAACATAGCGGGTAACAATGCGTAAAAAATTCTTTGGATATTTCGCATATTTACAAGAAAATGCGCCTCAATTTTAGGGATGTTTGTGATTTTTGTATTCACGTTTTTGTTTTCTTCCATTTTTCAAGTTTTTTTAAAAAAAAAAAAAAAAATTGAACTAAACTGACATTTTTCTTGCGTTTCCAACACATTTCTAATGAAATTAACGGTTATTTGGTTATTAATCTCACAGATTAGTTGCGCCCGATGAAGGGTTAAGAATTAAGTTTAATTGCGAGGAATTAGAAATATTTAAACCCTCTCTGTTTTAATGGCGCAATTTGAGCCTACTTTTTTAAATAACTAATTTTTTAATTTTTTGGCTATATTTTCTTTCTACTTTTCTATTTTTATTTATTTACAATAATTTTTTGCAATATTTTTGGAAGCGGTCAAGTAACTAGAATTTTCTTTCTTTCTTGCCCAAAATTTTGTGATATTTGGTTGAAATCTCTGAAATCACCAGGAAAAGAAGTTACTCATTGAACTTTACCCAAAAAGCGAAACTCCGAAAAAGGGAAATTAGCCATAATTGTTACTTTTATTGATGTTTTTAATAACCTTTTTTTAATTAATATTCTAAAAATCAATAAACTAGGGGTAATTTCGGGTACTTTTTTACAGAAAAATTAAAAAATTGATCCAAACATTGCACTTTCTTTGCCGTCAGAGAAGTAAAATTAATTTAAAACAAATTATTTGAAAATGTTTAATCAGTAATAAATTCTTAAATCCATAGCAATAAATAAGCAATGGTATTTAATCATTTGACTTTTAAAATTTTGTTATTTCAGTGAATTCAAATTAAAAAATATATATGTGTACATTTACTTCATTAACTAACCAATAGAAATGAGCTTGAATTTCTTTTTAGATATCGTCAAAGATACATTTTTACCTAAGAAACCGCTCGGACAGAAACATGCTCACCTTGTGCTTAAATGGTTACCATCCGCAGGTTTATACGGTCTGGCTGGAGCGTTTCTTGTGATCTACGTGTCTGAGTGGAAGGTTATAACCAAATACCTACCTTTCTATGGTTCAAGAGATCCTCCATCAAACAAATCGGAAACAAAATGATTGTTAATTGGATGTGAATGTAATCCACTTTTTTATTAAAAAAAATATTAATAATTATTTTCTTTCTTTAAAGAAGGTAATTAATTATTTATAGTGCAACGGTTACTTTGTGAGATAAAATGCTGCAGTTTCTTTACTCTATCTAAAGATAGAGTTCTTTATCGAGAGTGATAAGGTGTTATTCCGATAATTACGAGAGTCCCCAAAACATTTAACTCTTTATTTGCGCACTGACTAACTGAAAAAGGTATAGGACTATCACATTTCTTAAAAGATATTTCAGTCAAAATTTATTTTTGGGTCACTGGAGGGAGCTAAAAGATTGACCGAGACTCCGCCTTACAGGGCCTCAGGGCACCCTCGATCCCCGAAATAAAAGAAAAACAAGAATATCTGTACTTCTTGAATATAGCCCAATGAATATTGTGTTGACCAAGCATATAGTTATTTAGTTTGAACTATACCTACCTACTCTGTAACACTATGGTCCTACAGCACCTGGGCCGCCTTCACTATTTTTTGACATTTCCACCTCTCGCAGGGTTTCCTTCTACAATTTCTGATTCATTTTTGCCTTATGAGTCCTCTTCTACGCCTCCATTTCGGTTTGCCCTTGAGAGTGTTTGGAGGAGTGGTTCGCTTATCAGGAATTCTCACGACGAGCTCACCCGCCTTATCTGGTTCTTCTTAATGAATGAAACCAGATCTGGTTCCTGAAGCAGTTATTTTTTTTATATTCTCCGTACTCCTTTTTGATAGACAGATTTCAATATGAGTACCTTTCTGTCCCAAACATTGAGCAATAGCTTTCTTTTCGTTGTATCTACCCAGGTTTCACAATGATATTTGAAAACTGGTCTTATTGGTCTTTAGTCTTATTGTTTTGGATTCTAAATAGGTGGGTATGGCTTAATGCTTTCTAGAGAGCGAAAAAACATTTATTTCTTGGAAACACCCGTGCTTTTATTGTTTCAGTTAAATCACTGTTCTTGGCGACCAGGGCACCCAACTACTTGAACTGGCTTACAATTCTAAAGATTTATTCGCCTTAATTTTAATTTTACTGCTATCAGCATTTCTTGAAGTCTTCATGTACCCCTTCATTTCATTGTTAATACAAAGACAAAACTTCCTAGCTGCAGCCCAAACTCTTGTAATACACGTGAGAGAGCTGCCAATGATTTTACTGATAACTCGCCATCAGCGTAGACTAAGTTTTGGGACCTTCTCGTACATATGGTATCGTTTTGAATTGCAAGAATGGCTATTTCTAATGCTAAATTAATTATGAGGGTTGATAGCAAGTCTTACGTCACCTTCAATTTCAAACTAATTTGGCAATATACCTTGCACTTTGGCGTTACAAGTAGAACCAGTAACAATCATTCGTGTCGACCTGACTATGGTATACCTACTAGATTCACCAGTGCCTTCATCAGTTCTTCTCGCTTAATACTGTCGTCAGCCTGTTTGATATCGACAAAAAGATTGAGCTGTTCTGTATTAAATTCAAATGACTTTTGGAACATTTGTCTTAGAACGAAGATGCTGCTGCCCATTGTTGACCGCCCTTCTCTAAAACCATCTTGGTATTCCCCAAGACTCTTTTCATACCAGGTTTTTAGTTTGTTACTAAGTAGTATTGGAAAACTCTTAAAAGGCAAGTAGTTTGGACTATACTGAGTCGAATTTAGCACTGGGGTTCTGTTTAATTGAACTGGGGAGGAAAACGAAATTTATTTTTTTTATTAACGAATTCTTCAGTCTTTTCGGCATTAGAGGAAAGTACCGCAAAATTTATGTTATTATGTTCTATGGATAGTTTGATGTTGTTCGAATAATTTATCTCTCTATTTAACATTCTATAGATATGGACTTATTTCATATAAAATAATATTCGCCACATCATTCTGCAAATATTTTGGTTATACATTATTAATTTAATTGTTTAACTATCCATATAAAAGGTATACACCGTTGGAGCGTGCAAGAGAGTGTATATGAGTAGTCGCGAACAATATTAAAACAAGCGAAGCGTAAAATGAACTGCACTCTGCTCTGAGTGCTTTTGGTGCGATATGGAAGGGTATCCCAGTTCTGCAATGTGTAGCTGATAGGGATACAGGCGGCTATAATTGGCTGATTGCTATGATGTGGTTAGGCATTGAAATGTGTTCAACACCTCATTTTGAGCTAATTAACTGTAAAAGGTAACCGCTTGGTTAGACCAATTACCAAATTAACCCTGTATAGTCTACCATATCCAGTGTTTGGCCATTCTCTATATAACTTATCTCTCTTGCATGGGAAAGTTTTTTCGAATTTATATGTTATAATGAACAATGAGCTTGTTTTGTTATAATTAATATAATATTATAATATAATATAATTTACAAATTATAAGATTATCAGGTTTTTCATTACATCTCTATTTTCTGACTTTTTCCTCCTTCATTTTAATTGGACATTGATCAATGTTTCAAAAGTGAATTTTCATTGGAGGAAATACGTATATCACAGATGGTAGTTAGAGTGCGTTGCGTCTGGGAAGGAGTGACAAAGGAAGGGAGATCGAAGGTAACTAAAACAGTGCTCTCAGATGTTCCCTTTTATCCTGCTTAATTTTCGATCAAAATCCGTAACCTAGAATCGTAAAGATTCGACTTTATTACGATAATGGCAACAGTCTCGAACACTGTTACACAATTGCGCTCCAACTAACTGAACTACTTAAAGTGGTTCAAGGAACCATAAAGACTCAGGGACTTTTCGGCTCCTCCAACAGAAAAAAAAGCAGGTCAGGTCACTGAATATCTGTGGAGAATAAGCATACATTTATTCAGTTGAATTCAGCAAAAGTATTAAGATCTGTACAATTCAATTTTGAAATATAAGGATATTTATTTATTGCTGAATTCTTTTGACTTTTCTGTAGATTATTTACTAATATTTCATTTGGGAAATGAACATGGGTTAATGTTCCTTAAAAAAAGAAACAAACTTGTACGAATGGACGGACATATATGACTCAATGCAATTAGCATGAGGAAAAACTAAATGCAATCCTGCATCAAATGATTCTGCTTCTTTTACTAATAATGATTTCTTTCTAATTAAATAAATGTTTACATAGTTAGAAATACACAGCAATGAAGCCCCAGCTTTTTATCTCAGATTCCGATAAACTAGCATAATTGAAGATTAACTAGTACGTTTGTCAATTAAGTTATAACGGTTATTACATCTTTACGATTATGACACAAATTACATCCTAATAAATCTAATAAAGATATATGAGACACTGGTAATTGAGGATGGTTAAGTGCAACATATAAAAATTATAGATACTTTAGTAATTAACTAAACTTATTTAACTTACTAAATGTACAACATAATTAACATTGTCCGAGAGAAGAACAGTTGTATAAGGGTTGAAATTATGTACTATGACATTTGTACTAGGCGAAGTTAGGAGCAGGACTAATTGTACTGCCAGTTGCTTATTTTTGATTAAGATCTCCTTTTATTATAATTTATTATTAATACAAATTAATAACAGTAAAAGTATTTTCAGCGTGAAAGTAAACATTGTATGTAAACCTGACTCTAAGTTAATGATATAATTTGATGTATTACCAGGTAGTCTGAATAACTTTTTTATAAAAAAACCTCTGTAACTTCTCCAACGTGTCATATCGTTTATATCCCCAAATCTGAGCAGCATAGCACATTACTGTGCGCGCCGTCGCGTAAAACACTTTTAATTTTGGCTGGAAGGAGATTTTTGAGTTATTAAACAACTTATTCCAGTTGCAATTGATCGCAAATTTCGCCGTACTCAATTTTTCTTTTAAATGCAGATCAAACGCCAGGGATGGTGTTAAGTCTACATCTGAAATATATTTTGAAAATTCTTAAACTCCCGGATCACAGACTTCCTAAAATAATAGCCAAACAAGTGATTGCCAATAAAGTTTTATGGTGGGAAGAATGTGCAAAAATAGGCTCCCAATTGCAGACACCATACTCCCAAATGGAAAAGTTGCTAACTGGGGAAACCTCGTTGGATACTTTTATTTCGGTAGTGCAACAACAAGAGAAAGAGAACATGGTGTCGCGTGCTAGAATGGGACAATACCATAAACTGTATCCCAGACTGTGCTATACGGGGTAGATTATGTGCGCAACAGGACATTTTCTGAGGCACAACTTCTCATGCAGGCCAGGTCTGAATCGCTGTACCTTAACTACAGGCCTTTTGGTACAGAGTCTGAGCAAGAGTGTACCCTGTGCAATTTGTCTGAGATGGAAGACATTTTCCACTTTATTGGGATATGCCCCATCCTGGCTCTTTATAGATTGCAATATCTGGGAGGAAAAAAGTTAACACAGGAAGACGTCATTCTTTTTCTTAATGGGAAAAATTGGGACAACTTGTATAAATATTTAAAGGCAGCTTTATTATATAGAAGACTGATTATGGAGGAATTCCAATGAATGGTTAATTTATTTTTTGGTTATGTTTATAAATTACTTTACTGTAACATACTACCGAGGATGAATTATTTTGTTGTAGCAACTCGGCAGACGGATTTTTATCCATGCTGAAAAGTGTTATTTCTTTTTATTTTTTTTACTTTTATTTAAATCTTTGTATTATTTAAAAAAAACTTTGTATTTAAATGTGAAAATAATGTTAATAATTTTCATGTAACATTTTGTAACGCATAAATATTAAACACACCTCCCAAAATGCAAATTTAAAAAACATTTAGAAAATTACTTAGCTATGAAGGCATGTTTCATTTTCTCTTGAACACATGCATCTCTCACTTTCTGGGATTCCAGCTCACTATCCACTAAGTAACTCTGGATTTCCAAAACAAAAACCAGAACTAAAATAGTCCATAGTTTATTGATTTCCCTATTGTACTTTACTGTAATCCCTTTAATTGAGTACTTTAAGTCAAATACTTTAATATTTAATGGCTGGCCTAAAAATATGCACATCTTTATCTACTTTATATTATATATATTCAACATTGTGGGAAGAACGCCTAGATTAAGAATGAAGTTGAAACTATAATATTGAACAAGATTAATTATTACCTACCTATTATTTATTAACGCTTGACTACTACATAAAGTAACAATTGCTTTAATGGGAGAATGAACTTAAACCGACGAGTTTTATTTAAAAAAAAAAAATAATAATAAACAAAATCATTGAAGTATGTTGATGTAAGCATTTTTTTAACCTCATAATAACTTTTTTTTTTTTTTATGACATTTATCTTTTTAATCTGTGTTAGTTTGATTATTATAGATTCATAGATATTGTAGTCAATCTAAGTTAAATGATATGCTATTTGGACTAATTTTTTTGTATATGAAAATGGCCAGCATAAGGGTCTGTGACATCTAATAAATTCAAAAAAATATTAATGAAAAGTTAATGCAGTAAAATTAGTCAAATTATATCAATGAAGTATAAATGAAATGTTGGGTACTTGCTGATTTGTGTTCCTTTTGGCGTTTAATCAATCCTTTATACTTAACTTTTTAAACTGTAAGTTTTTGTTAAGGAGAGGAAAAATTTCCCAACTTTCTACTCAAACTGATCATATATATTCTTTTAATGTCTATTCACTTTCGCTTTTTAACAACTGCTTTACATCAATAGCAAAAACTATTTCAAAAAGTAAAGAAATAAAGCCTTTTATGCTTTCAATACGAGTAGAAGCAGAACTCTCTGTCTGTAGAGCGATACCAGCCATTATCGATGGCCTACTACTTCTGGATAGAAGCATATTGTATAGTGACGCCTTTTAGCAGTAATGCGCGGACACCATTAGTCCAGAGGCTGTCTGCAGCCCTCGCTTTGATTCTAAAGAGTTCACCCTTTACATCCAGTGACTGTACATACTTGTGTTCACTAACACTAATTCCCTGCCAGTTGGTTGGCCTTTTAATTTTAGTATCAGTGGAAATAGAAAACTTCTAAGGCTAATGAACTCTTTCAGTGATGCTTTTGATTTTTAACACTTTGACTATTGATTTCAAATAAAGGAAATAAAACGTTTTCATAAAATTCAATCCTTAATTTGAATTGATCAATTTTAGGAGTCGTTCCACTTGAAAGAACTTGAGATATTGGAGGAGATTATTCTAAATTTAAGGAAGACTGCTGTGCTTGAATTGTGTAGTAATAAAGTTTCCGGGCGCTGATGACTTCAGTTGTTGATGCGCCCTAACAAAAAAAAAAAAAGAATAGTGCTTTCTATTTTCTTAAATCTCCGATCTATAATTTATGATCAATGAAAATTCTGGAAAAAATATTGATTTTTTATTGATTGACCCCTAGTTGTAGAATATTAAACTGCTGTGGAGGTGGAGTTTAACGTCCTTTTAAGGGATTTTACCATTACACTTCACCTTACGTCACAATTGCACATATCTCGTCAAGCTAGTCGCTGCGAGGGCTATGCTCAATGATGTTTTATGAACTATTATTAAATAAAATTGAATCTCAAATATTTTTATGACCGAGTTATTGCTGTTGCATCAGCTTCTTTCTGCTTTAATTAACACTCTCGTAGTAAATACCTTAGATAATTTTTATGTTAAAAAAGCATTGCATAATTTTAATTAAAATATTAACATTCACCTATTTATATATATAATAATAATAATAGTAAACCCATTTATTTGGTTTCAGAATAGTACATTTTTATATACATAATACATGTTATTAATAAAACAAATAAAATAATAACTTTTCAAAAAGAAAGAATAATATAATATTAATATTTATATATATTAACTGTTAATTTAAAATATTAACATACCAATTATCGACTCTTTTTGCAGTGCAGCTTTGAGTGTTAATTCTGTAGTAGCCCTGAACTCTGTTCATTTTTGAGTACTTCTTGCATCTTATTGAGCTAGGATTTCTGTCTAAACTGTAATTTTTTTGGTAATGTAACTATCACACTCTGGGAACTCGGTTTCTATTTGTAATTTCATGTGTTTAAATACATGTTTATATTATATTTACTACGATAAATCTCTTTTCAGACAATTAGGGAATAAAAGTTAGGACAATGTAATACTTTTTAAAGTCATTAAGTACCAGTCAGCACTTTTGGTTTTGTAACACCGGTTTTCAGCAACACTGAACAAGAAAGAATAATGTACTTATATTTAGTTATAGAAGTGATTATGCCACTAATACCATTTCTGGAAGTACAGATTAGCAAGATGACGTCAGCGGCAGAATTAATCCATTCTTTTACGCGACTAAGTAACCTTCAGATTTCCTCATTTGAGATTTCACCTGAATTGCCCATTTTCAGATCCTGAGTTAGAGAAAGTGGTTTTCCAAATGTATGTGCTGCTTGTCTGTGCAACTAAAATCGAAAGTTTACATAATGTTCAAATTCGATATTTGACTTAAGTGCTAACCAAAAATGCCAGAAAAGCGTTTTGGCCAAAATTGACTGACCAAAAGTACCACTATACTGAATAGTTTTTCAGTTTCTTTGAGATTTTCTTAAAAACTGTCTAAAATCTCTAATGTGAAGTCTTATCCCTGCCGTATTGTTTGACGGAAATTCCCGAATCGTAAGAGCGTCTTTACACCAATGGATTGTTCACTTAATCGGAAATATCTTCTACATTCATATGTATACTTCTTCTATTTACTTTAAATGTCCATAGATTTACGAATGTTACTTCCACCATTTTTCTAAAATAAACAAAAAAAAAATTAAAGCAGTTCCCAAACCAGGATCGGGAAAGGCTTTTCTAAATTTAAAATTTTAATTGTACGAACGTACAATGTTGATAAGAATTAAATTTCACTCTCAGTTAGGAGTGTGAATATCTGTGGGTTAGGAGTCAGGATTAAGGCTTCTTGCAACGAATGAAACTGGTATGATACCCGATTTGTTTTACTGTACTTGGTTTGCTAAGCTACCTACGCTGTTTGTTTTATCCTTTATATTCTGCCATATTTTAATTTTTGAAGTGAAAATAAAATGGACGCAAAAATGGTTTGTTATTGAATATCTTAAAGAAATATTAGAACGATAACCTCAGGTAATGAACCGACAGTCCGCATTCGCACTTCACTCTAACTCCCATGAGTGAAAGTGTTTATTATTTTTAGTAAATTGTAAGTGATAATAAACATCTGCAAATAGAAATTGTATGAAAGGAAATGGCCAATGGATGGTAAGCTTGCAGTCAATTACATTTACATTATAATAAGTAGTGACCTCGTCTTTCCTTATCTTTATCACCTTTCACCTTTCTGTTTGTGTTCGACATAGTCTCCTTAATACCATTATATCACGCACTTTATCAAACTCTACTAATTTATGTTCATAAGTCTTATATATGTTCACATGGTGTTTTTATAGCCATACAGGGCGTGTTGTGAGAAATGTTATTTGATTTCATCATTATCCAATAGCGATATATGATAGTTTCTCTTTTATCTATTTGTCATTACTCGGTACATGTGTTATAACTTCTCCTCAATAATCTTTACAGCGAGATTAGTTTATAAAGTGGTGGAGCACATGATTGCTCTTTCGAAAGAACTTGGAGTTATTTATACTTTGTTGTGTTTGAGTACAAAGGAAATTACATTATTCATCGGTTCATCGACATTTATTAATTTAATCACCAAACTCAAATCTGGATAACCTCAAAAAATGCTCATGTGTTGATATATGAACCTATTGGACCTATATTAACAATGTTACAATACTTTGTATGTCTCAAATGGAAACTACAATAATAAAATTAGCTATTGCTTTCTAATTTATTCAAAAGACGAAACTGTTTGGTAAAAGTGCAGAATAGTACCCTCACATATTTCATTTTAAAATGTTTTTCGAAAGAATGAAGAAAAATAAGAAAAATCTAAAAATAGTGGTGCACAGAAACTAAATAAAAAAGTCTTTCCAAAAGTTATAAAATTCTAAATCGCTATTTACCTTAATGCAAAAAAAAAATTAAATTCTTATACTGTCTCTTCATTATGGTTGTTTAACCTCCTTAAAGCTTCTAAAAATTCATTTAAATTGTTTATGTAATTGTCAATAACTAACGTAACCAGAGGGTGAAGAAATATATAGACTATCATAAAACTATTAATTGCATTTTTGTTATTGTTAATTAGATGTATTGTTAATTTTGTTTTTGTTTCATTTATACACTTCTTTAGTTTAAAATAATAATTTCGTCTAATTTATTAGCTATTTCGGTAACTATGATGTTCCTTTTTGAACATGTAAAATAAATATACCAGTTGGCAGCAATGCTTGCGCTCAGGGTTTCAGGAGAAGCTAAAGACCGATTCAGGAGGCGCAAGAATAAAATAAAATTTAATGCATTTTTTAGTTAAACAATTAACAAGAACTCTATGTTCGGTCAGAAATTACTAATGTATCTCAGTGTTTTAGATGTATACATAAGAATATGAAGTTATTTATATTTTATTACTCATGCTGACAAAATGCATATTTCATTAAAGAGAAAACATAAAAACAAAGAATAAAATGTAAGTTAGTATATTAGGATAGGGTATAAATTTAAAACAAAGCAGAAAGGAATGTCTGGTGATGTATTTTGCAGTAACGAGGTACTGTGCACATAATTTTTAAGCAAACCTTCCAACTCTTCCCAAACACAACTGACGTACCACCACGACTAATCTATTTTGTGTAACAAACGAATATGGTTCTCGTACGCTGTTACATCAGTTGTTTTCTGCCATTCCACTTGGTCGCCAACACCAACTCTCGCATTTAGACTGCACATAAGTTTGGTTAAACTCGTTCCCAGTTGACAATTTTCCGAGGCCAGTAGTGCCGAAGAGGAGTGATTGAATGTGGCGGATCCAAAGGGGGGGAAAAAAACCAGAGGGATATTCGGCAGGAATTCATTTGGCCCGATGAATAGAGTTTAATCCAATCGCGTAGCTTCAGTATTACCACCCACTAGCCGCTTCAGACTTTGTCGTATTTAGGAATGATGGCCGTTAGTAACTCATCTCTCCTCCTTTCCAAATGAACAAATGACCGACGACAAATTGCTAAAGGCAATGTCTCTATCACAAACTCAGATATAAATCTATTGCACTGCAGCATATTCATTTCGATCTTGTTCATACGACACAGAATTTGTAGGTCATTCTTTGTAATAAAAATGCAAAAAGCAAACCAATTATTTTAACATTGCATATTCTTCTGTTTTTTGCTCGATTTTAATCTATAAATCTGTCATACCACTTAAATTTATTCCATATCCTTTGAATTCCATTATTATTTCTGTAATGCTTGTTATTGGAAATGAAAATATCAACTCCATTTGAAATGATTGCTTTAGTGAAAACACTACATTCGGCTATTTCCATTCGAATTGCAGGCCAGACTCTTTAGCCTTGAACATCGTAACAATTACCTATAAATATTGTATTCTTTAGAGAGGGTAGGGATTACCTCAGTGGTAAGCGTATGCTGGATACCGACGCGGAGATCATGGGTTAATTGGTTAATTAACCGTAGATTTTTCTCTGATCTCCACTGATGAACAGTGTGGTCTGCAAGTGTCCGGAGGCCGGAAGTGCACCAAAAAAAGCTCCGGGCACCAATGTCCTCAGATGTTGCGCCTTAATTTAAAAAGTAAAACGCAATCGGTTAATTTCTATCATGTAGTTAGTTCTTGGCCTACTTTATTAATATATATTTTTTTTTTAAATCTTTTAAGTGTATTTATAATTAGAAACTGCAAAGAGTTATTATATTATGTTTTACATGGAATATAAATATTTACAATTCTATGTCAAGAAAGGTTTTGGTGGCAAACAGCCAGTGACAAAAAAAAAAGCCAGAAAGCTCCTTAGTATTCCAGCTGGAGAAAACAATTTGTCCACTTGAGAAGATAACGTCTCAGATAGGCTAAACTTGTTTCTCCAAGCCGCTATAAATCGAAGTCAAGTTGAGGTCTGGTTTGAAGTTTCTAGTCTCTTTCATCACAGTAGGTCTGGCTAACTTTTTTATCTGGTCCACTAAGATTTGAAAATTGGTATCCTAATATTAAAACTGTCCGGTAGGACAGTTGTATAAGGGTTGACCATCAAAAACTGCACGAAAAAGCGTAACGTTGAAAAACACCCAACTTTGACAATTTTTTTCTCTTTTTCTATAAAAGATAAAATTCCCAAATTTTCTTTAAATCTTACTCCAAACCCTCCTTTATAACTGTAATTTTTTTGCAACCACCCAGATCTAAAAGGTTTCGAGAAAAAAGTTGCCGAAAATGAGCAAAAACGGCTTTTTCCAAAAATGTTCTTGTTCTTGTTCTTGTTCTTGTTGTTGTTGTTGTTGTTGTTCTTGTTGTTACCTTTTTTGTAAACAACGTAGCGCCTAAAAGCGTGAACCGATTTTCATGAATGAGGCGTCATTCGATTCAGTATTTTATGTAGATGTGCCTTTTGGGGGTCCCGACGCTGTACATCGAATGGGAGAGGAGTTAGCCCCCTTTATGTAAGGCCCCCTCCAAAATTATTATTACTAATTACTCTGTAAATCTTGGCCCGATTTTGATAAAATTTGGTAGGATGATAGAGTAAGGGCTCCCCTACGTAACATTAATGCGGCGATCAGCTCTTACACTTGTTAAGGGGAAGTATAGCAATCGTTTCAAATTATCGACACGTGAACCGATTTTTATGAATGAAGTATCATTCGAATCGAAATTTTATACAGATTTGCACTTTAAAAGTCTCGGCACCGTGCCTCATAAGGAGGGGAGTTTGCCCCACCCAAATAAGGCCCTTTCTAAAACTATTATTACCAATATTTCTATAACGCTTAGTCCGATTTTGATAAAATTCAGCTCGAATAAGTGGTTATAGCTCCTCTACGTTGCTGATTCTCTTGCTCCTACTAAGAGGAAGTACTGCAATCGTTTAAATTATCAATGAGTGAACCGATTTAAATCAATGAATTGTTCGATTAAAAAATCTTTGCCTCTTTGCCTTTTAGGGAGAAGTACTGCAATCCTAGTTTATTTTTCTTACTCCTCTTAAAAGGAAGTACTGAAATCGCAGTTTAATTTTGCTATTTACGTACAAATACCTTCCTATGTTATTCAAAACGCTTTCTCAAAAAAATTGTTATTGAGGATGGTTTGGGAGCCGCAACTACAATCATTCTTTAAAAAGATCTCTCCAGTGGTAGTTAACACCTTATCAGGTTATAATGATAGAATTGCTTATTCCAAATTTTAAAAAAATCTGTAAAGCAGATATGTAACTTTGTAAAATAGACAAAAAGGAAAATCTATCCAAAAGGTACAAAAATCTCCTTAACAAAAACTTACATTTTAAAATGTTAAGTATAAGGGTTGATTAAACGCCAAAAGGTACACAAATCAGCGAGTACCCAACATTTCATTAATACTTCATTAATATTTAAGTAATTTTACTGCATTAATTTTCATTAATAAGTTATTTTTTAGAATTTATTAGATATCACAGACCCTTATGCTGGCCACTTCATTTATATTATTTTTTTGTTATAATGATGATAAATCACATATACGTACATGCATGATAAAGTAAAGATAAAGTTAGAGTAGGCTACTGTCTTGAATTCGTCTTACCGAAATATTCGTGAGCACAATTAACACACAGTTAATAACAAGTAGATTATTAAACAATAATTATTCATTTCTCTATTGTAATTTAATTTAGTCCCCCTAATTTTACTTATAGTAAAATACTGGAATAATTAGCTGTCCTAAATATAAATATATAAATATATGCATATCTTATTTACTTTATATTACATATATACAACATTGTGGGAAGAACACCTAGATGGAGAATGTAATTGAAGAAAACTATATTATTTGCGATAAAGCCAGATAATTCTTACCTATTATTATAAACGTTTGACTACTTCATAAAATAACAATTACTTTAATCGAAGAATGAACTTAAACCGACGATTTTTATTTAAAAATAAAAATAAATAAATAAAATAAACAAAATCATTGATGTAAGTTGGTGTAAGCATTTTTTAAAAAAGGTTTTGAATTTTTTAGCCTCATATTTTTATTTTATTTTTTATAACGTTTTTCTTTTTAACCTGTAATTAATAGTTTGATTATTATAAATAACTAGATATTACAGTCAATCTACAGTGCTACTTGAACATATATTTTGTAGACGAAAATGGCCAGCATAAGGGTCTGTGATATCTAATAAATTCTAAAAAATAACTTATTAATGAAAATTAATGCAGTAAAATTACTTAAATATTAATGAAGTATTAATGAAATGTTGGGTACTCGCTGATTTGTGTACCTTTTGGCGTTTAATCAACCCTTATACTTAACATTTTAAACTGTAAGTTTTTGTTAACGAGATTGTTTTATTTAAATATTCTATACCCTACATGAACATTATTTACAGGTTCGTTGAGAAGAATTATATTGTCCATTATCCGAATAAGATTTCAGATCAGGGCTTAACGAGAAAAGATTATTTCACACCATACTTTATAAGTTCAGGCGCTTTAACATATAGGCGAAGATATTTCGGATTCAGCAAAAATAACTAAATTAATAATAGAAAAATGTAAACTTTTTATACCCTAATAATATAGTAATTGTAGTAATAGTTATATTAATAGTAATAATAATTAAGGATTCAAAATTGGAGAGGAATCGGTTAAATAAAAACAACTCGTCTTTTTGCCAACGTTTCTACAAATATATTGTCTTCTTCAGGGCGTGGCTACAGTAAGTTACAGAAAACTATACAATCGTAACGTTGGCAAAAAGACGAGTTGTTGTTTTTATTTGTCCGATTCCTCGCTAATTTTGAATCCTTAATTGAATAATTTACGGTCACGAAACCTATATATTCATTAATAATAATGCCTATATATCGTGGTGTTAAAAATGTATATTGTCCAAGAGATTTTATTTATATTAAACCAAAGTTTAAGCTAAATAAAAATGAGAACTAAAAATGCGGGCCCTTAAAAGACGTCTCCATTCAAAAAGTAATGTATCTAATATATTATTTCATTTTTCTCGTCTAATTGTAAATGAGTTTTTTTAAGCGGGTGTGTAAACAGATAATTCGGAATTCAGTTATCCACTCACTTTACCAATAATTTATACTGAGATGTGTAATTCTCTTGTTTTCATTCTTGTTACAGAATACATTCTGCTTTCGAGTGGATTCTGTCTTTCGAGTGTCACTAATAATGAACGAAGGAACTCTAAAGAGAGCGCCGGCAATGTAAAAGGAATAAAATAACAATTCAGAAGCAGCCAGCCGTTATGGAGTGTTGTTGTGTACGAATAAGTAAGCTTCCATTCTCTGGCTCTAATAAACAAAAATCCAAGAGGTAGCACAGAGCACTTCCACGTCATTCGCTCGTCAGCTGCTAAAATTAGATTTGTATATTATTCATTCCAGCTGACAGTTTTCCTTCTGTTAGTTTTCCTGCGATAACCTCGATTCTTCGCTAGCCACTCTCACAAACACTCTCTCTTCCACACACACATTACACAATACACACACACCGTGATTTGGCTCCGTATTAAAGGATGGTTCCAAGATAAAATTACTTGTTCAATGTCTAAGTCTTTCCTATTTTGCCCCTCTCTTATTAGTTTAGCTTACCTGTCTGGGCTTATGTTTCGGACATGATTTCCTAGAATACTACCATCATCACCATAGTGGAGTGGCCGAAAGGTCCAGTTGACCCCTAGATTAGAAATGACTGCAGAGCGTACCTTCAGATGTTTTGCTCTTGGAAATGTTGAAGCAGGTGAAACCAAAATCTGAGGCGAAAGTTGTTTTCGGCTGCAAGGAGCAAAATAGAAGAAATGTATGTGTTGGCGTAGATAATAAATATACATAAAGATACATTCAATTTTTATTTTAAAATAGGATCAAGGATGCACTATGTACAAGTTTCGAGGTAGATTGAAGTTAGGACTGGATACAAAGTCAAATCTACTGCACTTTAAAAATCCATTGATGATCTCCTAAGCGTCAATATAGTTTTGGTCATATTCAACCTAAAGTAATTTCTGTACCTTTCCGGTTCCGCAATTAATTAATTAATTTAGCGTTATGCAGTTTAATTTTTCTTTTTTTTTTATTAATTTGCGTGAATATTCAGACTGTTCCATATGGTTTGATGATAGTGTAATTGAAGCCTAATTATACAGAATAAGATGCAAGATAGGAAAAAGGGTTAATACATTGAATTTCAATCTCCAAGTATTTGGATCGTCCTGGGCAAGACGTTAAACTGCATCCTGGGAGAGCAGATATCACAGCCGTGGTGAACGCTATCTGCCTAGGAGAAAGAAAACTCCAAAATATAAACTCAGGTTGGCCAGGCTCTTCAAGTCACGGTGAAGCCTAGGAGAAGGAAACTGTGACAATATCAAAAGACCGGGCCCTCCAGGTTGGAGGGTTGAACGTTTTAACCTATAAAACACCACTTACTACAAATCCTACACATAGAGAAGCCGGGCTAATATCAAGGAAACGACATAACCCGTCGTGTCTAAAGGAATTTGCGACTTTGATCGTGGAATCATAATTGCGTTGGGTGGATGGTCTGGAGGCAGTTATGAGATCCCTGCTAGGTATCCGAGAAAGGAGGGCGGCAGCTACAGTTAGATTTGTCTGGCAAACATCATTACGGGAGACCTTGATCCTATGCGGGTTGTTGCACCATGCATGATGGTGATGAAATATTTGGTTGTAATGCAAGCATTTAATAGAAGCCGAGAATTAAAATAATGGAAAATATCTTCAGCACCGGACAAAAGCTCTATCACCCACCATTGATAACCTGAATCGCCCAGAGTTAGACGATAGAGACCAGGTAAATTACCTGTGGTGATCTGCCAGCTCTTGTGACTGTTTAGTTGAGATTCGAGATGTTGATTGTAGTGATAAGCAAGAAACTTGATAGCCAGTGAGTGTGCTGCACCATCAATTATCATTGCAAGCTTTACGCACGTTGTAAACTTTGTTTGTTATGGAGTTAAGATACCTGCAGGAGCGGGAAGATCCCAATAAGAGTGGTTAGGTCCACTTTAAAGTTTGAAGTAATCGTCAATATACAAACTACGCACATTGCTAACTAACTGGAGTTATTTCAGTTTTGAAATGAGACTTCCACAGAGAATATCGCAGTCCAAGTTGTCTTCATTATCGCCGACAAAAATAGAAACAAAAGCAAACAGGATTAAATCTGATGATAAAATAAATAAATACAAGCATCACAGAAATAACTCTGTCAAGCTAGATGTTATAAACCTTCGAAATGTTCTAGCTTGTTAGTTGTTACTAACGAGGACATGCGCGAACAGATAAACGAATGGAGTTGCCAGAAGTGATCGTGCATATCGTGAGGTAGACTAGAAAAATATATATACTATATATAGGGTGGGAGAGAGAGGGAACAGGGATCAAAGCTGGACCATTTGGAAACATGTTATCTTGGATAAAAGGAAAGAATATGGAACCGTCTTAGAGCAGTGGTGAAGATTCTCCAGGGCTGATCGTGAGCAATCCCCTCTTAAAAATTGGCGAACTTATTCTCTAGATTTATTTTCAAGTGGTATTCTTTTCCATTTGTGGCCAGCGGTGCTTATAACATTTGTCCAATTTATTTAGTTTCATCTGATACAGTTTCACTTACCAACATAACTGGAATTAAATAGCGTTAATTTGTACATCAGCTCTGCTTATTAGTAAACCAAGCTCCCTTTGGCCCTTTAGAAGTCATCGAAGCCACAGAATAATTTTGAGATAGGGTTGAACACAAACTCAATAAAAGAAGTCACAAAAAAGCAAGGAGCTTTATCAACATGTTATTCTCATTTTTAGTTTTTGATTTAATAATTTAGTTGTAATTTTTTCAATAAAATTTGTTATTTACCTTCTTGTAAAATATTAATTTAGGTTTTAGAGTTTTACCCATGTAATTGATTCCATTTTCTATGAAAGTCAGCTCACTAAGAGATATTTTGCACCATATTATTACCAAAAATGGTTTGGTAATTGAATGTGCATATATTCCTGGACTTGAACTCATGGTATCACACATGACCTACATATTCATTTCGTGGCCCAGGTGTCGTAAAATTGAATATATTGTTGTTTTACAAAAAGCCGTCGCTATGAATGTACAAAGATTTCTTAAATTTAACGGAAGCACATCGAGTAGTGGATGTAATCGCTACTTCTCTTGGATTAAAGCAGTATTGCCCGGGTGTCTTCCTTGACATATCTCAGGCATTCGACCGGGTATGACACGTGGGGCTGATTTATAAACTCAAACGCCTACTGTCTTCTACCTTTTATTTCATTCTTAAGACTTATCTCACCGACCGCTTCTTCCAAATCAAACAAGGTTCTTCTTCTTCTCTTATCCTTCCAATACTCGCTGGAGTTCCTCGAGGGAGCATTCTAGCCCCCTTACATTATATTCTCTATGTACTGCTGACTTACCAACTCACCCGACTACAATTACTTTCACATTCGCCGATGACACTGCAATTCTATCACCTCATCTGGATCCTGTAATAGCATGCCGTGCACTCCAATCACACCTAAATCTTCTCGAGTCTTGGCTGCAAAAGTAAAGAAGCAAAGTGAATGAATTGAATCTAAATACGTAGTATTCACTTTAAACAAGAAAACTCTCCCTCCTCTCTCCTTCCACAATACTTCTACACCAATTTCTAACCAAGTACGATGTCTCTCGGACTACATCTTGACAAACGGCTAACATGGAACCCACACACGAGACTCAAACGAATTGACCTCAATCTCAGATATAAAATGTTGAAAAGGCTACTCGACAGACGATCAAAACTGACCCTGACGAACAAACGAACGCTATATACCGATCTATTTACCCCAATACGGACGTACGGAGGACAGCTCTACGGAAGTGCCAAAAAATAGAACATCAACCGACTTTAGACCTTACAATCAAAAATTCTAAGAACAATAGTTTGCGCTCCCTTCTACGTCTCCAATCATACTATACACTCTGATCTCAATATTCCTCACGTCTCTGAAACCGCCCAATCTCGATACACAAAACTCCACTCAAATCTACACAGTCATTACAACCCTCTGATACACAACATGTCTACTACAACATTTCCTTCAAATCCACAGCACAGACTAAAGCGGCGGTGGCCACGCGATCATCTCAACATTTAACGCCGACCTCCTAGGATGGTTGCTGCGTAAGCTTGCCAATCTGGCGAACTAACGGCTTCCATCATGGATGGTCGTCGTTCACTCCACTCACGTCCTTGGCGCACATGCATGTGCGGGTGTGTGTATGTACACACATGTATATAACAATATACGTGCATTTGTATTTGCGCTATTCCTTTCTCTCATCACTTTTGCCTATTATACTGGATACAGTTGCAAAATAAATAAACAAATTAAAAAAAAAATTAACGGTATTTTATTTACTCTTACCATTTAGTGAGTAATCTTAACTGCTTAGTAAGAAGATGTGGTTGTCGATCTAATGGTTATGAAGTTATGAAGGTGGATTTGTAATTGGGAGATCACTAGTTCGAATCCCGTGCGTGCCTACTTTTTTATTTGTTAGATTAAAATGTTATTATTGTAGTATTGCCAGTAAAGTCCACTGAGCCACTTTAAAGAGTAGTAGTGAGGAATGTTACGTCCTTTATCCTTGGGCTTCAAATTAAACAAGAGTGAGAGAAAGAGCGAGCAATTAACAAAGACAATGAATCTAATTGCCTAAGCCTTGCCTAAGTAAAGTAAAACTTGTTTGTAGCTGATGCGTTTTTGCTAGTCGAAAATTCAACTTGTAAGTTTACTTGCTAGTAATTTAGCTGGACATATTCGCTCAGCCAAATCAGCGTAGTCAAAAGTTATACTGTCTTCTAAAAGAACCCCTTGTCACCGATAGATGTACCAACCACTTTTTTTCAAGAAGATTTGTTTTACCTTTCTCTCCAAAAATTAAATAAAATGAACGTAGGGAAAGCGTACTGATAGTATTAGTTTTTGTTTTTTTAAATTAAGGCGCGTCATCATCTGAGGTCATTAGCGCCCGGACTTTTTTTCAGTGCACTATCCATCACCGGATAGTGAGCTGTAAGAAGCTCCTTGGAAGAGAAAATCTAAGGGCCAGCTGCTGGATTCGAACCCGGGATCTCCGCGTTGGAATCCAATACGCTGACAACTAAACTAATCCCTTCGCTATGTCAGTGTTTATTATTATTAAAGACATAAAAATAGAAATGATGGTAATGTTCGGGAATACAAAGCAAATAATAATGAACACTGATTAAAATTACAAATAACTAAAAAATGCACAAAAAATACTAGCATTTAATTGCATAACTTTGAAGTTATTTAGGTTTGTAACTTGTTATATTATCACATTCTTTCACATCTATTAATTCTATTAATATAATTAATCATTAAAATGTAACCTGTGTATTAAAAAATCAACGCGTATATAATTATTACTTTTTTATTAAACAAAAAATCGTGTTTTTATTTTTAGTGCAACTAAAATAATTATAGTTTACATTGCAAAAAAAAAATCTCAAATTATAAAACGAAATGCCACATTTATTACTTTTAATAATTCACAGTATGGAGGAAAAGTAATTCATGTTCTTCTTGGGTTATCAAATTAGAAAATAGCATTAATAAAAAGGAACGGCTAATATTAACTGCGATCACGTTTCAAACATCAAATTCCCATTGCGTCAGTTCAAGGTTCTTGCTCAACCTTGTAAGGATTTTGATTTTGATATGCTAAAAAATATAAATCATTCGCACGTTTTTCTCTCAAAGAAATTCAATTAATTAATTTTCAGGCAACTTGGCATTTTATTATTAAAATGGATTATTAATTCCACGCTGGATTTTCCAGGCTATAAAATCTTTGGCACTTCCCATCAGCTTTATTGCTTCTATTTTGAAATTTAAAGTAGCTCATTCCTATTAATATTTAATTTATTGGTTAAACTGCATGGACACACAAGCAATGCAATTAGATCTCAAGTCCAAAGCTCATTTATTAGAATTTTTTCAGCAATTTTTAAAATATCATTTTATAGAACTTCTTGAATTTCAGGTTTAAAAAGAATCATATGGAAATTTGACGCTATTTTGAAACAATCAGTAGACCAACAACTCATTTTCAAAATAGCGTCAAATTTGATATTTTCTTTTCTTTTTAGATTTGGGTATCCAATACATAGGCATAGAACAATTTGTAATAATCACTTTTATGTATCCAGGGGATCTCGTTACTAATATTTACTGTAATATTTTAGAACAGAACATTTTTTCGATCTTAATGAAATACGAGTATAGCTTCCTTACTGCTAAATGTAATACTTGTGACAAATTAGTGAAATCTACGCCTGTCGCTTTCATTCACTTTTGAAGGTGCCATATTTGCTTCCCTTGTCCTTTGTTTGGACTCGTACCATCATCAATGCATTACGAAAGAAGTAATCTTTGGTGCGATCACTTCTGTAGTTCTCTTACACCCTATTTATGTATTGAAACTTTCTGGTACCCAGAATTCGGTCGAAAAATCACCTAATTTATCCTGTGACGTACTTCCGCTATCCTATTCTCTTCATTTACAGAATTTTACATACTAAATTCATATTTAGTATTGTACAGGGAATGAGACAATACATCGCTCTTAAATGAAATTTTTAATGAGGCTTAACCCCATCTGCCTGCAAAAAAAATATTGCCAACTTTTCGCCGAGATTTTAAAAGTTCCAATGCAGCCAATTGGACTAAAATAGATTTAATTACAATTCCGGCGCTGGAGTCAGTAACGAAGTGAAGCATTCTCATTTTCTGTTTCATTTCCTCTCTCACTTTTTTAAGAAGCATTTATATTTAATTAAAAATTTTATCGATGCAATTTAAATTTGTATAAACCTTTTTTTTTTTGATGATGAAACCGGTACTTAATGTGGACTGGTTTTATATTTGATGAGGTTGCTGAACAAGATAACATTACCTCTATAAAAAATATAAAACTACGTGTATACTCATTTTCACATTATAATGTAATTTGACCGGAATAAAAAAAGGACATTCTGGGTCATTAATTATGTATGCCCATACTTATCATCATTGTTTATTAATATGGAGGACAGTAATCTCTAATTAATATTCACATGTTAATTATTATTATTATTATGTTTTAAAAATTTATGAGCTGTCTTTTTTTTTCTTTTTTCTTTTGTACTATTTGTTTATGAAAATAATAGTTCAACGGTGCAGTGTTTTTTGTTTCGTGTTTCTTATTTACCAAAGTAAAGAAACAATTCCCGCAAGGGGTGATTGTCGCATGCAATCACCTTGGGTGTAGCGACCCCATGGGTACCGGAGCTCAGTCTATCATGCGCATTCATCAGAATAATGAACAATACATTCACTCTACACTCACGGTACATTCAATCATAAAGGCACCACAGTAAACACCTTAGGCCCTTCTTCGGCTGGAGGAGAAAACCTCCAAAAATCTTATGTCCTCCAAAGCAGAAGGGTTTAGGCGTAGGGTTAGCGCCCCTCTCTTATATAAAAAACTGTTGGAAATCCAAACAGTACTAAAAGTTTATAAAACAGTCGTATGGTCAATTGTTTTGTACGCTTGCGAAATCTAGACACTAAATGAAAGCGACAGTAAGCAGCTCCAAATATAGGAAAGGCGTTTGTTGCGGAAGATTTTTAGCCCCTAACTTGATAAACGGTAGTTGGAGGATAAAAAAACAAGGAGTTTTACGGATCTCCAGATTTAGATGCCGACGTTAAAGCAATGGCTGGGACATATCGAGAGAATGGAGAACGATTGAGAAATTAAAAAGCAGTATAAGGATCGACCGGAGGGTAGACGAAAAGTATGAAGACCTAGAAGGAGGCGGACAGAGGTACTTTTTGAATGTTAACTTCTTTGTAGTTCTTAGTTCTCTATTATTGGCTTACTAAAGACTCAGGAAAGCTGCTGTAAAAAGAGAAAGAGAAAGTCATACCATTCCTTTGGGTACGCTGGTGAATGAACTTTAAAGTTGTGCAAAACGCATTCCAACAGAGTGCTGTAAAGTGCAGTAAAATCCTTGGAATGTCCTGCAACGCCTTCAATTGAACTAGTCCTTATTGAGTTGTTCTTACACTACTTTCGTTGTTAGAGAAAAATTGAATAATTATTTTTTTTAAGTGAGCAAAATGTAATCCTGAAAATTGCTATCGCTCTACCTAAAAATCTATCTGTTCCAAGCAGTTTCAGGTTCTGGGCGTGGTCGCAGATGTTTCAAGAAATGCTTGTGATTTGATTTCTACTGGTTATTGAATGTTTAGAAAAAAAATCATTTAACCTCGGTCTCCAATCATACTACACACTCTGATCTAAATATTTCTCTCGTTTCTGAAATAGCCCAATCTCGATACTTAAAATTCCACTCAAATCTACATAATCATTACAACCCTCTGTTCCACAATATGTCTATTACAACACTTCCTTCAAATCCACAGCGAAGTCTAAAGCGGTGGTAGCCAACGCGACCATTTCAAAACATAACGCCGACCTCCTAGGATGGTTGCTGCGTAAGCTTGCCAACCTGGCGAACTAACGGCTTCCATCACTGGATGGTCATCGTCCACTTCACTCACGCCTCTTGGAGCACATGCATGTGCGCTTGTGCGGGTGTATACGGAGGAGTGGTCGAAACTTCGGGAGGTGATTTAGCAGCTCAAATGCAACAAAAAATATTCTATTCACTTTGGCCCTATTCTCAATAGTGTCCAAGATATTTGCGTTTTTAACTTTTCCGTCGATATTCGCGTTTTTCGCCATAAAAACGGCCGTAACTTTTCTATCCTTTATCCTACAACAAATCTGCTTATTCCAAACGAAAGAGCATTAAATTTTCTGTAAATCTGCTGAATATAAAGCCACATAACGTTTCTTATAACAATGAAATTTTTACTTTAATGTCGTAAAAAATTCGTTCTCAATGATTTTTGTTAAATATTTCAACTGCATTCTTTCAATGATTAATGAATCAAGGAGTCACATAATTTCAGAAAAAGTTGCGCATTTATTGAGCTTCAAGACCATATGGATATTTTTGGTTTTTAATAAAACCCTACCCCGAACAGAGCGGTGTAAATGCAGAAAACTGGGATTTTGCGAACTGACTTTTCATTACTAATTTACTCAAATATCAATTTTTACCATTTTAGTAACCATTTTAGTTTAGAACAATTATTATTTTATAAAACGGAAGTAAAAAATAAAGTAGCAATAAAACACAGAAGTGAAAAAGTACAATAGGCAGATGCCTAGTTAAAATTGCTACAAAAATCGTTTGAACTATTCAAACAAGGAAGTGGGAAAGAATTGTGGCAAATTTTTAGTTTCTTGACTACAATTATTTGTGCAAGATATTTTAACGACAAAATGGAGTTTTTTTTTTCATCAAAGTTAATTAATATTAATTCAAAACCAATCAATTTTTGGAGAAGGAACAAAAAGAAAATAACCATTTTATTTTTGAATTATTATTAATTAATTTTGATGAAAAAAAACCTCCATTATTTCATTAAAATAAGTTGCACCAACAATTGTAGTCAACTACTGCGTTTTATTGCTAATTTATTTTTTACCACCGTTTTATTAAATAATAATTGATAAAAAAAAAATGGTTACTTTTCTTTTTGTTCCTTCTCCAAAAATTGACATTTGAGTGAATTAGTAGTGAAAAGTCGGTTACGCAAATCCCAGTTTTCTGCATTTACACCTCTCTGTTCGGGGTAGGGTTTTATTAAAAACCAAAAATATCCATATGGTCTTGAAGCTCAATAAATGCGCAACTTTTTCTGAAATTATGTGACTCCTTGATTCATTAATCATTGAAAGAATGCAGTTGAAATATTTAACAAAAATCATTGAGAACGAATTTTTTACGACATTAAAGTAAAAATTTTATTGTTATAAGAAACGTTATGAGGCTTTATATTCAGCAGATTTACAGAAAATTTAATGCTCTTTCGTTTGGAATAAGCAGATTTGTTGTAGGATAAAGGATAGAAAAGTTACGGCCGTTTTTATGGCGAAAAACGCGAATATCGACGGAAAAGTTAAAAACGCAAATATCTTGGACACTATTGAGAATAGGGCCAAAGTGAATAGAATATTTTTTGTTGCATTTGAGCTGCTAAATCACCTCCCGAAGTTTCGACCACTCCTCCGTATACACCCTGTACTATATGTACCTGCTTGTGCATTTGCGTTGTCTTTTACATCTCTTTTGCTTATTGCATTGACTACAGTTGAAATAATTAAATAAACCAAATAAAATAAAAAACTTGGGGAATTATATTTCCTTTCTAAATTATGTTTTTTTTTTAAGTTATTCAAATTATAAATTAATTTTCCCATACAATAATTTGTCGCAGATAAAATTAATTTGAATAAGTTTTCAATGCAAAGATTCTCTGATAAAAGGATTGAAGTAATTGTAGAAAAAAAATGAATATAACTTAATTATTAGGATTATTCAGTTTTATCTCGTTTAAAATATTGCATTAAATTGTGGAAGCAGTCGAGTGGGTCTTATTAGGTGCATCGGTTTAGAAAATCATTTCTTTTTGATCTTTTCTTTCTACTGATATGAGGGTACATTTTTGAAATTAATGTCATCCGTTCTTTATAATATCGCCCCAATAGCTCCTTTATCCGCTCACTATTCTATTACATTTAATGTTGGTGTCGTTTAGTTTGACTTTTTGTTGAGCCTTCCCCAAGATGACATTTATGTTTCTGACACAACGCCCCCTGTTCTTCACACACAGTCTAACCGTACAAATAGCAATCTTTAAGGACTATCTGTATAAGTTATTATATATAGCTTATTGTGATATGTTTAGTAACTCTAAACTCTTTGATGTGATAGTAAAAGGTTGTTTTATTATTTTAAGAAAAATTTTATATACATTCTGTCGCCACAGTTATTTGTAATTTATTATCTCCGGAATCATATGGATATGTGAGACAGGGTTTGTTCAGTCTCCGTTCTATATTTACTGCTTTAATGAGTAGTCATAATTGTAGAATTATTATAACTTAAGTACTCTTATTAAAGTTGGATTAGTTTTCTTTTTGTTTAATTTTAATTTAATGTTGTAAATTTCGTCCTAAACTACTGACTAACATTTACTAATTTTAAATTATTATTAGACTTTCCGCTGGAGATAGAAAATGACAACGCTACGCGAGAGAAGTAAACAAAACTTGAGAGAATTATCGCTAGAGAAACGTTTTCCCAGACAGTCTTTGTCTTCGTTAAATGCAGGATTATAGCCACGAAATAATTGCCTTTACTGCAACCATGCCCAAACACAACACCGTGGGCAACTGCGTGCGATTTTCTCCTAGTTAAAAAGTGACAACAAAGCTGTTCTCTTCGATTTAAAGCTACCTTTTAATCAAGATTTATTCATCTCAGGATGCAAGAAATCTCCTTCTTGAATCTCTTCTCAACCATCTCATTGACCAGTTCTTTTCCTCTGTTATTCCGGAGAATATTTACCGTCGATTGAAAAACGATTTACTAGAGGGGGGATGTTAGCAATTTACTCACTTATGGGAGAACCTTCCCTATTGTCAAGAATCAATTATCCGACATACTTGTTGCAGGAGCTATTGCATCTATAACAATATATATCCATTCAATTCTGATCGCTCTCTTATTTTGTTTTAATGAGTGCCCGATATAATTTCTGCTTTACATAAATATGTTCACAAAAATACTTTGTTTTATATTAATTAACATTTCAATTAAAAATGCCCTCGTGAATATTAATTTGATTTTTCTTGGCATAATGGAAATATTTACATTTTTTTAAAATAATAGGGTAACATATTTTCTAATTTATGTAATGTTACAAATTAGGTTCACTCTTTTACTGTTTGCACGTATACATTGTAAATTTCTTGTCACATGATTCAATAGTAGTGAATAAAATGTTAAATGTCAGAAAAATGAAGACGTGAAAGATCTGTAAGTAAAGAGACTTGCGCTAATCAGAGTGTACCATCTCTGGACGACTAGGTTCCCGTGAGAGCAAAAACAACTAGGCGCCAGTTAAATTGACAAACTCCTGAGAAAATATGTGGCAAGTATACTTTGTATCTACTCCTTCTCTCCACTCTTAAGGCACGTCAGCAGGCCATTGGCGCACGCAACCATTATCAGTGCACTGCCGGCCTCCAGATTCTTACACAAATATTTTCCATTGACCCAACTCGTTTATAAATTTAATATTTGTAGAAGTAGAACTACAACTTGATTCATTTATTTAATCCAAAAAGAAGGAAGGAAAATGATTACATGTTTTACAACAAAGTTTTGGATAAAGTACGGGAATTATGGAAGCTATCTCAGAGAGGAAGGGATTCTAGTAAGTCGAGGAGATTAAATTGCAAGCATGAGAAATTTACTTTGGGTTGCCTTCTTGATGTTAATACTCTTGGAGGGCTAAGTCGGGCTCCTGGAGGAGCAGACATAGAATACCATCGGCCTAATGACCACTTTGTAGAGGAAGAGTTCATTCTGTATCTTCTAGTCTCGTGAGAGTAAAGGGAAAAGCCAGTTGACTTATCGTCAGTTTACTAGAATTGATTTTGTCCTGTTAAGCCGAGTTAAGATACCTAAGGTGGTTGGACCACGGGATCACAATATGGTGGTTAATTTGTCTGTTGAAAAATGGTCTGCGTTTAGTATGGTATTAGAATTCTCCATGGTTTATTTTGATTTGCCATTTATTGCAGTATTATGCCAGTTTGTCTATTGATAATGCCAGTCTAATAGTAAATAGTGTTGATTCTCCATGATGTGTATTATACCATTGCATCAATTTAAAGAATTTATATGAGAAGATTTAGCGAGAGGATTTATATAAGTGATGAACAGGATGGGATCGCATTACCTTGAGAACGCCTGCTGATTGGATAGGATTATGGAGAGGCGGAGTTTAGATGAAAGACAGAGTTTCTATTGGAGCGGGGTGTTTATAGTAGTTTTATGAGACGATTAGACGGAAAAGAAGTCCAGAATGCCTGTCAGTGTCGAAGGAATTTTTCTATGTCGAGCAGAATCATGCTCGTGCGATTGCTGTTGTGGACGTTTTGTGTGACGTCGTCTACTATTCATAAGTTTAAGTTCAGTAGAGAGTCCTGTTCTAAAGCCAAACTGTTCGTTAGTTATGTTCTCGTCAAGATGTTCATGTATCTGGCAAGGACTGTATTTTCAAGGATTTTGCTGAAGTAAAATTTAAAGTCAATACTGAGTCTGATCTGGACTTGATGATGATTTTGTGAGGAATCTAAAACCATAAATACTTTTATGAAATCCTAAGCTCCTCAGACTATCCATTACCTCGGTTGTAAAAAAAGAATGACAATTATGTCTAAAAAAGCAAGAAATTTCAATGCAATTAAAAAAGTAAGGAGTGAAGCGAGGACCGCAATGTTAAGACTTATGGTTCGATTCCAGGTCTAAGCCTAGGATTTTATTAAACAGTTAATACAAGAAATTTATAGTAAAATACGTTCTCTACTGATCTCCGTCTACAACATCTAATTCGGTATTTGGATGTCAAGCCCACCTTAACAACAATATTTGGCTTTTTTGTCGGAATTAAAATTTTCTTCATTAATTTTCAAATAAAGGAAACTACTTTTTATTATTTTTCGAGTAATTTTCTTTTATTATGATTTGTTGTCTTACTCAGCGATTTTTTTTTTAGTGAAACAATAAAAAGAAAATTAAATGAGATGAATAAAGTTTTAATTGTTCTTAATTTTCTTTGAAAAACTCTTTATAATTGACTTGATTTACGTAAAGTAAATGAAATGTAAATTACTACCTATATTATTTTGTAATATCTCATTGTGAAAAGTTTTAGCCCGCTAAAGATAATTTTAAAGAGTTTCCCTAAAGGAAATGGGCTTTAAGTCAAGAGCGCTTCATTATCTCTTTCAATTTAGCTCTGAATAAGCAAAAAGTGGTATTACAATTCAACAGTTCTCCCTTCCGCCACCAAAGTACAGTTTGCAAGCTTTGCCCAACCTTATTTAGAAATTATACTCCAACAGTTGATTTTAGAAATTAATCCTTATTATTTATAGGTAAATAGAGACTCCATTAAACTTTATTTCTTCCTCTCGTTTCTTCGTATTAGATTAAGAAATTAGAATTAGTAGAGACAAGGATAATAAAACACAATACTATTAAAACGTTGTTTTGTAGTCACCAGGCAAGAAATTCAGTAGAGAAGATATAAGTTCAGTGATTAGCTTACTGGATTCCAAGCAGAGATCCCGGGATCCAATCTAGCTGCTGTCCTATAGATTTTCTCTACCTAGATCCTAGAAGCTATTAATGTTCATTGTACTGTCTCGCTGGCTATATATTGGCAATATAAATCATTTATGAAACTAAATTTGCCTTTTACTGATTAGATCTTTAATATTTTATGGTTTCCCCCAAAAAAGTGCTTTTACAATTTTCATTTAAACTTCATGTAGCGATACAAATTAAAAATTTACAACCTACATTTGAGATATTTTTTCCATAATAGTGCAATTTAGTGTACATCTGAGATCGCAGATGGGTAGATTCCTTATGCAATTTTTCCGAAATTTACGATTCCATCTTTTGTGTACGTTTTCGCAGACTTAAATTTATTGTTCAAATTGAGTTTTAAAACACTCAAGCCAGAAGTACCTCCTTCATTCAATGGGTACTTGAGTTTCTCATAATTGGCTTCTGGTTTTTCTGTAGACTTCATTATTGGTGGGGATAGGTTTCAGTCAGGCTTCTCAGTAAGGTTACATTTCGGTGTAATATACAATTATACAAACTATAATGTTGATGAGAATTATTATGGGTCAAATATTTCGATTTTGTATTTTGCTAAGGGTTTCGAATCTTGAGAATAGAGTTTTGAAATGGTCATGTGATTTATTATTTGTTATTTATAAAATGTGCCATTTATTCGCGCTGACCACGCTTACCGCCACATATGTATACATCATCAATTTCATCCCGTCTCGATTTCAAAAACTGGATGTGATCACATTTCTTCCTCTTTCTTGATGTAGATAGGTTTACGCTGATCAGAGGTAATGTTTTTCCATGATTTTGGAAAATTTTAGTTTTAAAATAACATTTTCTTCGGGAATATTGATTTGTGCCAGTCAATTATAATAATTTATAAGTTGTGTGTGTAATGGTAGACATGGCGGTTGGCGGTTTAGATCAGGAAATATCCGCATGAATTATCTCAAACTAACAATGTCAACATCTGCTTCCTACTCAGTCAGTGACAATGTTGTTACTCACAATGTTACTGCAGCTATAGAGACTGCGATTGCTGCAAATTCTAGTATTATTGTATTAGCAAATACCGCTCAGCATCAATTTTACATTAGCATTATTATTATGACAATAAGAGAGCAAAAAATTTTACTATTTATTTTAAAGCATTCATCATCTGAATTTAGATTTCTAAATATTGTATTTTTCCAAACAAAAACAAAATTAGATTAGTGGAGTTTTAATTACACTTTTATAAATATTTATTAAATTTGCCCATTCGGTTCTACAAAAGTTGGTCGACAAAATTTTAACATTTAATTTGATTCCATTTGCATTTAATTTGGAGTTAGTTCGTACACAACATTGGGATGAATTGCAAACTTTGGCAATGAGGGAAAATTTAATGAATGAAATTCTGGAAAGCAATGCTCTAATTTTCCTGGTTGTCGGCAATATAATAAATAAATAAATTTTTCTCGGTATAGAAAATGTAATAACAATTCTCGAGAACTATTTTTCTCTAGTTTTTTTCTTTCGTCATCAAAATAAATTTGTCCTTTATTTAGAATTTGCATAAGATGTTCTGCGAAAATTCATATTAAAAATAAATAAATAAATAATAATCTGGAGCAAAGGTTCACTCGACTTTCACTTGCCGCCGCTTTATTCAATTAAATTTATTTGATAGGTGGATTGTGACGGATATTTCCGGTGGAATACCCAAAATCGAAAATCTGCACGATTACAATAACTCCCCTTAGTAGAGTAAGAGAAAGTAAAAATGTATACCCCCATAAGGTAGTGTTTGTAAACGATAATATTAATTTTACACCATTTTATCTAAACTGTGAGTTTTCTAAGCAGTTTTTTTTTTTCTAATATTTGTTCTCATATTATTTCCAGATATTTAATACATCAATGATTTAATACCCGGAAATATTTGGCAGGAAATGGTAGTGTAAAACTATCTTCTCAATTCTATATTTACACAATGGCCTAAGGGGCAAAGAAGAGAAGTAACGAAGCCAGTTTACTTAGGAACGCAACGAAGGATAAGAGGACCCATTAAGGAAACGCAGGTTTCACTTTTACATAGTGGGCGTATTCTAAAGGGCTGGCTGATCGAACGTTGCCGAAAATATCCATTCGACAATCAAAGTAAGCCCATAAACGAAAGCACGTGCCTTCGATAGAGAGCATGGCCAGTAAAGATAGATATATCAGTAAGTATCCATTGTATGCTGTACCTAAACTTCAAATAGTTAACCTTTCTAACGTTTTCTTTTGGCTCAATCCCTTCTTTAAAGATCAATTCCAGGCCCTTAAGGACTCTGCTGCTTTCTATCTCTAGTAAGTAACATCGCACATCTATTTTCACTGTGTTCCTGCTTCATTAGCTGAAGACTGGTTTGCAAAGTTCATTAGATTGTCACTTAAACATCTCTTCAGTTCGTAAGAAATCATTAAAGACCAAATATTAGCGAGACTAAGGATCTGATTGTAGATGACTCCAAGTTAAAATTTCGTTCACAAGGTTAATGCTGCCAACAATGGGGTTCTGATTATCATAATTCGCTTTCCTGGAATATACAAGAGAATTCAAACAGAATTTACAAGGCCCTCCACCAACTTGAATAAAAGGAAGGAAGTGACAGATCTTCACAAGATGCTTTTTTCAACCCTTTTGCTACCTCATTTAGACTACTGCTGTTTGGTGTTCAATTAACTAACTAAGAAGAATAAATAAGTTCCAATAAGTCCTGAATTCTTACATCAGACTGTTTTCAATTGGAAAGTGACTATTTTTTAGGCGGACTTTGTGTCCAACAAATTATGTTACGTGGCATATTTGTGGAGCCGACTAGCAAACATACTTTGTTATGTACTCTCATATTAACCGTTAAATAAAATCCAAGGTCTAGAACGGGAATAGAACTCAGTACCACAATCTATCTGGGCTTTGTGTACTCGCCTCTAATCGCTCTGCTATCGTGGCGCCTAAATTGCACATATAATTCCTCGTACTTTAAATCTTCGTCCGCTAAATTGCAAAAGCTCCTCAATACTGGCGTCCTATCTTACTTTGCAAAGTAGTTGACAAATCTAAGTTAATACATGACTGACCAGAACTAAATATGACCCCGGTACTCTTTTCAAATCCTTCCTTCACATCTTCCTTCTATCTTCTCCACAGACAACCTCTTCCTCAAACTCAATTTGCGCTTCGTACGCCAACTTGACATCCTACTGGTTTCCATGCTTAGCACACGCTCAAAACAGCATAAATAATTTTCTTCGACCTTTTCTTCTGCTGGCTACCTTCCCAGATTAGCCTTTATTGGGACGGTTCGCACTCTGTCTCGTCTAGTCTTCTTCACATTTTTTCTTTAAAATCTCATCTCATGGCCTGTAACTGGCTTTTATGTTCCTTATTCAACCCTACACTTCCATGCTAATGCTTCTATGGACTCGAAAAACCATTTGGTTCTCATCTAACTTTCCCTCTAAGTCTTCGAATTCTTTCCTCAGATTAACGAAAATTTTATTACGTACAACCGCCATCAAAAGTCATTCTTTATGGCTATAGATTCTTGAATTCATTTCCCTCAGAATAAGATTTTTAAAAACTTATTTAGATTTTAATTTCTTTTCAACCATCTTGAGTTGACAGCATCAGTTTTGTATCATTTGATATTTTAATGCAGTTTGGATTTCAATTTTAATTTTCGGTTGTGCATTATTATCTGTTTATAATCTGCGAGTCAATGGTTATCTTTTCCTACATTATTAATAAATATTCTTTCTTCTTGAAAGTAGAGCATACTGGCTCTCGAAACTTCCCCCCTAAACCAGCGGCCATTTCATTCACTCCTCATAGCATCCTTTCTATATTATCCACATAAATCTCTCAGAGCATGAAAGGAAGTCGATTCGTAAGAGTATTTGTAAGCAGAATTTTTTACATTTATTTTCTTTAGAAGAGTTCCACCCAGAATGGCTTTCGTGTAGTTGTGTTTACTCTAAAAGTGGGTACTCGAGATTGAGTACTTCGAGGAGATCGGTATAGTGGACTTCCCATTCTAGAACTTATTCGGAAGTCCATCACCTCTGAACGTTACAATTACCTTACCTTTACAAATAATAACGTCAAGTACTTGTAGTCTGTTGACAGTGAATACTGTACTCGTTGTAGTTACCGAGTATATTTGTCCAAGAAGATAATTTCTGTTTCATGCCAGTTCCTGAAGTATTTCTTGGGATATTGATAATAATCTTATTTGCCTTCTACTACTTAATTTTGCCTATGTTTCGGCCTACATTGGGCGCCTTCAAAAGCTTTTTTGTAAAGCCTCGTTATTTCTTTGTGTCCTTTTATATCTAAAGCATTAAATTTCTTATTAAGTTAAAGTAGTATTTTAGTCTAATGAAGTTTTGTCTCATCCATCCGGATCTTTAATTTTCATTTCGCGGTTACTGTGCCAGTCGATTCTGCGCTTGAATTACTGAAACGACATGCTTCCCTGGTTAGATCGTAAATGATCTGAGAATGTAATCTACTCCGAATACCAGCCTTATCTAGTCAGTTTATTTATACCATTTTTCTTCCATTCAGTATTTCAAAAACTCAGTAAGATTATTGTTATACAAAAATTATAGATATAAAAAAGTTTGTATACCCACATTGCTGGATAATACCTTTTATTTTATCTTTCGTCCCACGCATTTTATTGTGCCCCTGACCAAGTATCAGACTTTCATTTATCAACAGAGGTATATTGTTCAGTTTGTAAGTAAAGTAGTAAAGTAAAAGTAATTGCCAATTTTTTTCAGACGGGCTTTACGCCCAACTACCAATTAGGTGTCGAGGACGGAGGTGACTAGCAAACATACTTTACTATAAATTTCTTTTATTAACCATTAAATAAAATCCAAGACCTAGACCGAGAGTCGAACCCACTAACCAGCAATACATCTTAGCATTGCGGGTCTAGCCTGTAACCGCTCGGCTACGGTGGCGCCTAAATTGTTCAGTTTGATGTAGAGAATTAAACTATCTTTCCGTTTCAGACGTGTAATATCTGCTAAATCATTCCGGAAGCTTTTGGAAATATCCCAACTCTTGGGAAGATAGAAATAAAGATATACTTTACAAAAGCTCTTAATTGAAATCGGATTCTCTCTTAATTTTGACAATATCGCGCCTGTACTGATTAGCACTGAGCCGCGCATGTACACAGCTGGTTTAGCCAGTAACAATGATGCAAGCTTTGCTTTATAAAATGCAATCTTACTTATAAAGTGCATCTTTACTTCCTTACGGTACCTCGGAATGAACAGTTTCGCTGTACCATCCATCGTGAGGTGTCCTAAATTAATTAAAACTTCTTTTTTAGTTGAAATAGGTAGGCCTTATAAGAAGATTATCTTTTCAGTTACCTTTAATTACCTAAATAAGTTTAATTTTTATAAGTTCAGGTCCTGCTTATCAAATGAAGCAAGAAGCTACAAATCCTCAAGGATGTATTAATTATTTCTTATCCACGTAGTAGCGTACACAATAACTATTGTTTACATCTCATTGTAATTTCTAATAATATTAATTAATCCCTTGCGGCTATTCGACCAGTTATTGACCAAAGTTAGTTACTAATCACTTGAGGGTAAATTGTCAGTGTTGTTACCAAGTTCTGAAGTTTGACTCGCCTTAAGTGTACTTCTCCCTTCGTGCACAACCCAATAGGCAACTTTTGTATCAATTTGAATACAATTAATAAGTTGATTTATCCTACTAATGATATGCCTTTTTTATTTGTTTGTTTGTAAGCATTTCTTTTTTACGAAATCATTATTTATTTGTGCTTGCTATAATTTAGGGTAGCTATCAATGTACTACCGATGAATTGTCATTTCTAAAATTGTGATCAAGTACTTCATTTTATTGACACTGAAAGGAAGCAAAAAGTGCACTTACTTCTTTAAAGGACATCTAATGATTTTTTTTTTTAAATAAATTCTGGAAAAAATTGTGAAAATTTTTAAAACGAGGCTAAAATCATCAAACTTTTGCTTTGATTTCATATTTTTATAAACTTTTTTTTTCTGTGAACTTTCTATCGGCAATTACTTGTAGATATGAAGGGGAACTTAGATGAAAAGATGACTGAACCACATACAGGGCAATATTTGCTATCTTTACAACCACAAAATAAAGATAAATCGGAAGGTCGCATGTATGTTAAGGTTGGTTGGATAAGGGACATGGAGTAGATAGAGCGTAGGTGGTGCTTGTACGATCCCTACGGCTCAGACCGGAACAGCTAACTGCACGAGGAAGTCGCCTGCTATCTATACTTCTTGTCTGATTTACAAGAATGTCATACGGCAGGCAAACACAAGTTCAAGAACTGTCGATTCAAGAAGATGAGGGTAGCAAAGACACCTAAATCATCTCACACAACAAACATCACCTTCTCTCACTCTCTGCACTACATTGTTTTCTTTCTTACAATATTTTTTATACGTATATACATTTTTTTATCTCCCTTTACTGCAGTCAAACTCAAGTAATAAATCTACCCTTTGAAAATACTAAATCTCTTTTTAAGGTGTAAAAGATACATATCGTTAGAAATGGTTATTTTTTTTTTAGTTTGTTAAATGAAATAAAACTTTACTTCTTTTGATGAAGTCACGTTTTGTGTGAAGAAATTTTTTTGAACATGATTTTGAAGGTGAACCTTATCAAAATATTTATGACATGTTTAAAACAAGCAATATATTCGTACCTAATCTCTGGGAAACTATATTTGTGTTTTTTTTATCAAAACAAAACTGTAATTTTGTATTTATGTATTTTAATTAAGACAATTTAGTATCTGAATCTGGGCTCTGTTGTCCTCTGGTCCAGAATCGTTCATCAGAGTCAGTCCTGTCCATCCTGAGCTGAAGAGTTTCCCGAGTTTAGAGAACACTAAAATGGCATATCTTGACTCGGACGGACCATTATGCAATGCAGCGCGGTACGGCTAGCTAAACCTTTGCTTTTTTATACTTTTGGCTACAGATTTACATAGTTTTTTTTTTTGTATAATTTGCAAGATGCTGTAAGAAAGTAATTTGAGATAATGTTAAAATGGCACATAGTCAAGAGAGGACTAGCTTTGGAAAGAGCGAAACGCAGCTAAATGTGGCTGAGTTTAGAATATGAAAGACTACCTCTATGACTACTTCTATTTATTGGTGTTTCCTGTTAACTTAGGGCAGCTCCTAAAGAAGCGCATAGTCTTTATTTTCTTGAATTTTCTAAATACTAAAATAAGAATGACTTAGGAACGTCAAAATTGATTTATATTTTATCAGAACTCACATTCTCATTCCAATCCTCTTGTCCGCCATTTATCAATTCATCTCCTTCCAGATCATTCAAATTGCCAGTCGCCTCGCGATTTTCTCTCTGCTTGAGAAAGAAGGCAATCCTGGAGATGCTTAAGAAGTGTTCTTCAGGGTAACTTCTTCCCTCAGATAGTGAGTGTTAATAATTGTTACTAATAGTGCCTCTAACGCTGGTGTAACTTAACAAATAAATTGGGAAAAAATAAACTCTTTTTAAGATAAATTGGGTCAAATTAGATTGCAAAGGAACGAAATTTAAATTTATAGTCTATTTTTTTTTTTTTTTTTTTTTTTTTTTTTTTTTTTTTTTTTTTTTTTTTTTTGGCGCATCAACAGCTGAGGTCATTAGCGCCCGGAGCTTTTTCCAGTGCACTGCCGGCCTCCGGACAGTGTTCTCTCGTTACAGACAACACTGTCCATCACCGGACAGTGAGCTGTAAGAAGCTCCTAGGAAGAGAAAATCTAAGGGTCAGCTGCTGGATTCGAACCCGGGACCTCCGCGTGGGAGTCCAGTATGCTAACCTCATAGCTAATCCCTTCCCTTTTTATAGTCTATTATAATAGAAAATTGCAAAAAAAAAAAAAAAAAAAAAAAAAAAAAAAAAAAAAAAAAAAAAAAAAAAAATTATGCAAAGATAATACATTACAGTGGGTGAAGAAAAAAAAAAAAAATCGATTACCAACTTAATCTAAAAATAGACTGCTTGAAATATCCCTTAGAGAAGAATAAAGAGAAATATTTATCCAAGGATTACTATTAATCCCTAGAATATTTATTATCCCTAGTAGATTTCCCTAAAAATAAGCTTTTATTGAGACCCTAGGGTATACAATTATGCGGCCTAAGGCGATAATGCAAATTATTGCTGCGTTATTAGAATTTACAGTTCATTTTAATTTAAAATCCTCAATTGTGCTGCGCTTTACGAGAACTTTTGAAAAATATACCATTTTCGGTAAAGTGCTTTCACCACAAATATATGTAGTTTTCAGATACACCGAATCTGAAAAATGTTTTGTATACAGTGTTGTCAAGGTACCCACGAAGGAAGAAGCGTCCCTAAATTTATTACTTTTCTAGAAAGAAGGTCCTGCTTCTGTACAAGGTTCACAATCAATAAAAAGACTGAAATTCGGCTAGATTAACATATTTATACATACAATTTTGTTTTGTCCCTCCTCGGTGAAGATGAGGCTGCCCTGTGACGCTACGCCTTTAATTTATTTACAATTCCACAGAATGTTAATAAACTTCAAGAATCTTGATTGCGAGATCCAAGTTTTCTTCAGATATTTGCCAGCGATAGGTGTTCTAACTTGCGTCTTTACATAAATTTCTATTTCCGACTGAAATACTGCGAACAAAATCACTCAACTAAAATTATTAATTTATTGAAAAGATTAATTAAACATATTTTGAGATTTATTTGAAAATAACCCCAAATATTTTCTTTAAACTACTCACACACACATACTAATGTTTATCCATAACATTTATTTAATACATTTTCCAAGGAAACTATGATTAAGGCCACTCATTAGAGATTTGGATTTGGTAGGCTTCTCTCAAAAGTACAATTTCATTATAATGCTTGGTCCTGTGCCTTATAAATCACAAAAAAGGGCTAAATGTGTGGCTAAATTTCCCAGTTTAAAGAAAAATTATTAACCAGAAGTACAACGTCACTGAATGGATATTTTCACTTTTCTGAGGGTTTTCCAAAAAAAGTCTCTTTCGATTGCTTCTTAAACTTGTAATTAATACTTTTACGAAGATGTAGATCAATAATAACTATTTGTATAATGTTTCAAGTGAAATTAATTTAGAACAATCTGATTGGGAGCAGAAGGGAGAAGGTTTCCACTGAGTTTCATTTCAGTGAAATGTGCAGCTTAATGAATTAAATAATGGTGGTAATAATTGCACATGCTAGGGTAATCATGTTAGTGAAATTCGGAGTAAAAAATAAATAAATAAACCGAAACTTTTATTGTATCTATTTTATATTTATAATACATGTTTACTTAAACATATGGTATTCATATTCTACATTTGGTACACATATGTAATTGGGTCCTTATCCGTTAAACAAATAATTAAATGTAAGTCACACTTACATCAGTAAGAAGCTCAACTTTAATTTTCTTTTACAGAAACAATTATGCTATAAAAGTTATAAATTTCATCACGTAGTAACAAGAATTTGTAGGTAACCTTCACTTTGATTTTACTAGGCTGGCCACCCGTTAGCTATTTTATCTCAAAATGAATCTTCAGAACGATTAAATTAGATGAGTTAATAATCTGCGTATTCGTGGAGAATCAAAGATAAAATACGAAGATATCTAAAACGATCTCAAATAAGTGATTAATTTGATGCTGTGCTAATCTATTGCTAATTCATGTTACAAACACTCTCAAGACATCCTCTTATTGCAGTCTGCTGAAAATATTGAAACTGAAAATATTTTAACTGAAAAATAGCTGACAATATTGTTTATGCATATTCAGATTTAAATTCTAAAGTACAAACATCTATTAGTGAAATGGCACTTGTGATCAGCCATTTGACATCAAATTTAGGTTGAAAATATAATTCTCAATAATAATATTTCTTAATTTTGTTTCTTATTACTTCATTTAAAATGTGTATCACTCTGTAGAAAGTGGAAGAGATTAGCTCAGAGGTTAGCCTACTGGAATTCTCACGTCAAGAACCCGGGTTCAAATCCAGCTTTAGATCAGGCCCTTAGATTATCTCTTCCTAGATCTAATAGCTCACTATCTGGTGATGTACGTTGTTTGCAACTAAAGAACACTGTCCGGAGGCCGGGAATGCAGTACAAAAAGCTTCGATTGCCAATGACCTTAGATGTTGACGCGCCATAAATGAAATAATAATAAAACTAAATAAATAAAATTAAAAATAAAAAAAAAGGCATGATTAAAAAAAAAAAGTAAAGTAATCGCCTATTTTTTCAGGCGGGGCTTAACGTCCAACTACCATTTACTAGGTGTCGTGGACGGAGGTGACTATCAAACTTACTTTACTATTTCTCATTTAACCATTAAATAAAATTCAAGGCCAAGACCGGTAATCGAACCCAGTACCACAATATGCATATTAGCTTTCCGTGGCGCCTTGGCATGATTAAAAACCCGAGCATAAAACTTTTTCATTTATGGATATTCTAAATATAGAGCTGGAAAGTTTGTGAATAAATATATCCTTATTTTTTTTTTTTTTTTTTTTTTTTTTTTTTTTTTTTTTGGCGCATCAACAGCTGAGGTCATTAGCGCCCGGAGCTTTTTCCAGTGCACTGCCGGCCTCCGGACAGTGTTCTCTCGTTACAGACAACACTGTCCATCACCGGACAGTGAGCTGTAAGAAGCTCCTAGGAAGAGAAAATCTAAGGGTCAGCTGCTGGATTCGAACCCGGGACCTCCGCGCGGGAGTCCAGTATGCTAACCTCATAGCTAATCCCTTCCCTATATCCTTATTAAATATCCTCATATTTAATATGTAATACATTAAATATGTAATGCTTCATACTATAATGAAACTTTAGAAGTATCTCCATTCTTACGCTCACTGATAGAAGGGTTTTAAATAAAATTTTCGAAGGAGAATGCTTTGAATAGAACTTTTAGATTTACAGCAACTTTAAAGAAACCCATAGAAGCTGTTTTAGAGAAAATCTTTAAAAAATGAAAAATTTATTTAGTCAAGTAGCATTTTTGATTGACTTGATTTTGTTTATTGTTACATTTTGATTTTGGCCAAAAAATTATTTTCTAGTCCACAGTTGGCATGAGATCTCACATTTCAAGTCACTCCACTTCATGAGTTTTGGTGACCAAACATACCATGGAAAGAAGTCGCTTAAAACTACGAAAATGCATTTAGTAAAATGATAGTTCGGTCAACCGTTTTTGAAATTAAAAAATTTCGGTTACATATTCTCCTTATTGATATTTAATAGGTTAAAGATGCAACGTTACATTGAATTAAACCTGCATCACAGATATTTGGTTTTTGAGTTTTATGAATACTACCAGACTTTTTTTATGGACTCAAGGAATCTCAAAAGGGATTTTTTTTTTCCAGTGAATTTGACTCGATCGCAGAACTACCTGCCTATGACCTTCACATGTGGCTCAGTGAGATGAGTCTGTGAATTGAGGAGATAGTATTCAAAACGTTGAGGTGGGCAGGAACACCTCACGTAGCATATACAGGTAAAACAGGCTCACCAGCAATCTGGCCTAACATTATTTATGAACCTTTTATGTGACACTCCATTAACATAATATTCAAATTTTCATTAATTTTATGGAGGTAAGAATTAATAAACTATTTATATTATATATGTGCTAACTTTTTTCGAACGTAATAACCAGCAGAATTATTTTTTTTTTTTTTTTTTTTTTTTTTTTTTTTTTTTTTTTTTTTTTTTTTTTTTTTTTTTTTTTTTTTTTTTTTTTTTTTCCTCGTCTTTCATTTATGGGATGTTCTAAGAGTATGCGGCTCTAAAAGATTCTATTATGTTCTTAATTTATTTCTTTGCTCAACGTTTGATACTGATCTATTCCTTGCAGACAATAGAACTATATTTGAAATTTAAGATTTACAAGTTTTTTAGACTAATTTTTTTTAGTTACAAAGGTTACATACTTGCTAGCAGAAAAATCCTTGATCTTTCAAAGTGGGTGAACACTTAATAGCATTAAGTATATCCCACATGTAGTATATGTGTATAACAAACAAAAGCCATTTTGCCATTTTTTACATAACACCTACAAACTATTGCTTTAAGGTATGTTTTGCCTTTTATTAAACATTTGAAAAATAAATATGCTGTTTCAAATAAATAAATAAATATTACTGACCTTTGTAACCTTAACAAAATTACATTAATAAATATTTATATTTGTTGTAAAGTTGACATTGACCCTTTCTATTTGTAAAATAAATAATTTATATTAAAAAGTGTTTTTTTTCCTGTTGAAAATGCTAAGATCAGTTGGTTGCCAATATTCAACTGGTTGCCAACCTTTGGTACCAATATCCACAGGTGGCCAATCTATTATAACTTCAATGAATGTTTCCATAATTGTACAATAGCTTCATAAAGTGAAAATACTAGACAACGTTATTCTGTTAAATGGCCGACATAAATTCTAGACTTCTACCTGTCAATAACGGGTAATGGAGATAATAAACGAGTACGTATAATGTGAGTTGTTGTTAAGTAAATTGTGTCATGTGCACCACCAATCACAATGAGCACTTCCATAAAGTTCTCAAGAATATTAGAGGAACATTTATCAAACCTTGTAATAATTAAGCTATTTATTTTAGAAAAATTGTTTTAAATAATAAGTATTATCTATGGGATAAGCAGGAGCGCACCTGCATTTTTATTTTTGAAAGGATGAGTTAATTTAAGAGGTTAATCCATTTCTTTAAAATCGTGCAAATTTTCTACTTTAAATTTCTACCAGAAGTATCCGGTTGAAGCCCTCTAATTACGAAAAAGTTTTTTTTTTAATTTCTTCTGTCTGTTTGTATGTATGTCCACCATAATTTAAAAACGAAACATCGCAGATATTTAAATGTGATATTTAGCTTAGGTGCCAACGAGGCTGTCTCAATAATGTTTTGTTTAATATCACTCAACCGTAAGTGACTTTTTACTGATAAAATTTCGAGTTTTTCTAGGATTTCCTCGCCTGATTTTCTTTAAATTTGCTTACTAATTGCTGTGTGTAGATCTAGAATTTTAATTTGTTACAATTTTCTTGGGAAATTCCATCTCTTCAAGGGCCTTTCTGGAAGAGGAGTTTAGTTCGGCTTCCTCTAACGTGCCATTACTGTTTATTGCACTGGCTCGCCGCCTATATAAATAATAAGATTCAAATGTAAGACTTTTCCAAATTTTATAAAATCACCTGACTGGGAGTGCCAATTAAGCAAATACAATTATGCGAGGTCTGTAAATTAAGTAATGAGACTGATTTTTTAAAAAAAATTTATTCAAAAAGAATTACAATTCTATATTGTCATCCTCAAAATAACTTCCTTCTGAAGCCATACAGCGCTGGAGACATTTCTTCCACTTCTCATAGCAGTGCTCGAACTGCGTTACTGGAATAGCCTAAGTTGACTAAAAAGTAGATTTCTTTTATTCTGAAATAAAACTGGTAACAATAATTAGTCTATAAGAGAGGAATGGGACTAAGTCAATAGTAGTGCTCTTGATTAGAATAAGACACAAGGATTCGGACCCGAATCCAGCTACTGGCCCTTAGATTTTCTTTTCCTGAGAACTTCTTACACTTACCGGAGTTGTCGAGGATAAGAGTATACTCCGGAGGCCAGAAGTACACTGAAAATAACAATGGATGAGGGAAGACGTTTTTAAAGAAGTTTTTTAAAAAACTTTAAAGCAATTTTGAAGAAAATCCATGAAAAACTGAAAAGCCACTCAGTTTGCTAATTGAAGAACACCTAAGTCTGTGGGGAATGCAACAGGTTGGGAACTGGTCGAAAATTAGAAAAACAAAAAACTAAAAGTGTGACTAATAGATGTATTGTGCGCGTCAGAGAGACGCCTCTGTGAAGTTGGCCAATATTCCTTAATTATTACTCTGCACCTGATTCGGGTCTGCGCAGGTAAAAACACTCGATGGGCCGTTATGTGAACAATAAATATTATTATGGGCCTCAGGCAAGACAGCTTGTTATTCTTTCTTTACAAGAATGCGTTTCTCTTAAAAATAAGTGGAATCAAATATGAATTTATTGCAGTTTTATCAGTAGAATAGTAAATTACCTTGTATAAGAACAAATACACAGCAAGCTCTTGAATTAAAAATTTGTTGAAGCCAGCAAATTGCAAAGGTTTTACAAAAGTCGGCAGAAGGATTTGGTTGTATCTTGAGAAAAGTTGACATTCTGACTAAATGATAAAAAACCTGGTACAGTGGTCTTACTGGTTGAGGAATGTCTTTTTTATTCTGAATTGAAGCATCTCACTTAACGTTCCTAAATAGCATGTAAGACCGTACATTATACTGTAAAGGCACTTCAGAGAAAAACCTAACATACCTCATCTACTATAAGACCCCCCCCCCCCCCCCCAATAAACGTTTGAAACCTCCAGGAAGGAGTAAAATTTGTGCTTCACAAAAATTGATCTATTTACAAATATTGTTTTTCATTTTTAGAATTTTCCAAATGTACAGCTAGTGCAACAAGTAAAAAAAATATAAAAATATAAGTACATTATGTGCGTTCATACACTGATTTGATTTTGTGAACGACGACTATCCAGTGATGGAAGCTGTTACAGGCCCTTAAGGCGTCAGGGAGTACTGAGTCTCTGGATATCCGACATCAGGCATTCTGGTGCTCGCGTGGCCAATGGTACCTCAAAACTCTAGCAGGGTTTGTGGGAAGATTTGAGACTGAGAGAGTTTGAATAATGAATTTGAATGGAGGATAGTTTGGAATGAAATTTCAGGTAACGAAGTTGGAAACAAAGGAAATTTATGAGTCTGACTAAAGGTTTGAGTTGTAAAAGGGAGCATTGACTATGGTTCGTAGGATTTTGGATTGTAAGGATTGAATGCGATTGAGGTTTGTGCGTTTGTTCATAGTCCATAAATCCATATTGGAGCCAGTAGAGTGTTATTTAGTAGTCATTCGTGGTGGAAAGTAAGTTTGGAGCATTTTTATACTAATTCATTTAACATTCTGTATCTGTTATTCAGTTCAATGAGTCAATCACTCAAGTGAGTTTAAAGATTCCTTGTGAATTGTTTGAATTATTTGCAGGCGATTTTGTCAGCTGAATCCGGCTGGGTGATTTTGGTTCGGTTCTTTACAGTCAGATCCCTTAATTGGACCGAATTGTAAGATTGAGTTTCAGCTTCCTGCGATTTCTCGTTTGTTGAAATATTTCGTTCACACGTGCAGAGAGAACATTTCCGGTCTCATGGCAGCTCACAAAAGACATTTCCGTTGAGTTCACTTAATGAAAACTGTAAATCAATACTTGACATCCCATTACATGATGTCCTAATAGTTGACATCCCAATATTTGGAATCCCATTACATGATATCCTAGTACTTGACATCCCATACTTTCCTTACCTAGTACGAGAATGCAATAAATTATATTTAGGCTTCTTTAGTTATGAATAAACCCTGGCTATTGTGGTAGTTTTTACTGCATTAGTAAACATTGCAATATTTTTTATTTTTGCCCGGCCATAGATCACTCTCAGTACGAATGACGTTGTTGATTACAACCATCTATGAAGCTGTGAATGAATAATCTTTTCCCTTTTTTTAAATTTAATCTCTAAGATTATCTTCAAAGATTTCGTAACGTATTAATGAATACGTCATCATTAACATTGCCTATAACAGGGAAAATTGATTACCTAGGTAAGAGCATAACTATTAAGTAGTGATTTCGCAATATAATATTGGATGCGTGAGTCAGGACACGATCTGACGTAAAGCTACGTCCGTGAACTCTAAAGAAGCTGGCCTTGTCACCCGACAGCGCGTCATATGCGTTACTATGGAAATTGAAAGGTTAGATAATAAAAAATAACTATGAACAAGAAATTAATTATGACTGTTTTGAATAGCCGATGGAATGCACTAAACAGTGTGAGTTCCTTCATTCTAACATCCACATTATTTTCTATTCCCACGAGTGCAGTTCTGTAGGTAGTAAATAAATTCCTAAAATGATTTAGAATAAATCCTTTTTAAATAATAGTTGTAAATACATATTGGTAGAGAATATATTTACGGATGAAACTGGGAACTTACGTATGCGATCTAGATTCAAGGTTCCCAGAGATATGCAGAGTATGAATCGTAATAGCGCTAAATTTCTTTTTAAATTCCTTCTTCATTACGCACACATCCGTTTTATTTAAGTCTACATCATATACGCATTATACCATTTTTTAAAATAAACATAAATATCGTAAGTTCAATACAATTTATTGAACAACTTAACTTTGACTTAATGCGATTTATTTTTTAATTTTTGTAATTATAAAACTGTAATTAATATTTACTTATTATATTAATATTAAGATTGGCGAAAATGAAGATTTACTAGAATAACTACTACTTAACAACCAAAATAGTTACTAAAAGCATTTGCTTCACAATAAGGTTTCTATCTTTCAAACTAGTATATTTTTTGCAACTATTGCAGATGTCTTTCTTCCTTTGCGAATGTCCCGTATACGAGATTATGTTTACTACAGATTCAATTTCGGTAATTTGTATTAACGGATCAGAATGTTACGACTCATTACTGACGCAGCATAATACAAAACTTTACTCTGAAACAGTGACCTTAACATACCTTTTGTCACTAACACAACTTAAAAATAATATCAAGTTTCAAGAGATTGAAATGAGTTTAACAAACAAATCTCTCATAGCAAATCTAAAAGTACTCCTACACTCTTTGACCTACAGAATACTTTGATGAGACTTAAAAGTGAACGTCCAAGGGGTATCTTGGTATCCTGATTCCTATATCAAAGCCAGAGTGTAATATTAGATGGCTTCCGCAATCGTGTTCTAAATGGCCCTTTTGCATTATTGCACTTGCACTGGATAAAAAAAAAAAAAAAAAAAAAAAAATCTTTCTGGCGTATTCAAATCTTTAGAAGTCAACCTAGTTATTTCTAGCTTTGGAAAAGTTAACTTAGTAACGTTAACTTACAAAATAGTGGATATGCAGAATTTCAAGTAAATTATAATTTTAAATAAAGTTTTAGGAAATACTCCTTGTTATGTAAAGCAATCATTTTGAACTGGTACGGATGTAGGTGGTTATTGCATTCGTAGAATTCATAACATTTGGAAAATAGAGAAGAGTACTCTTTGTAACGCTACTTAATATTCCAGCGATGAAAGCATTTCCAGGAGAGGACATGAGGATGTAGTGGGAGTGAGCTCTGATGGCACGTAGCCACTTTCTTTCTGTAAAGTCTTGGTGTACAATATCTCAACTATATCTCCTTACTGATCTGGTGTTGTAGTTTCCTTTGCTTATCTTGATTATCAAACCACTCATCTTCTTTTTCTTTTTTTGTTGACAATCGTAAAACTTGTACACCTACTATTTTGGAGTTTTTTACTAAGATATATGTCTTAATAAAGATTTGTCTCTACTCTGTTCTATTATGTTAAATTCTGGTTTAACTTTTGTTTATTATGTTAGGAAAGTTTTGTGGGAATATTGCTTTAACAAAACAATTTAACATAAATAAAGAAAATAATAAAGTGTTCTCCTATTATTTCTGGCGAGTTTAACGACCTACGACCAATTTAGTTTTAGTGCTCAGGGAACAAAACTGGAGCATATGCTTTTAACCAGAACACCACATTCCCTCCTCAAATTGAACACAATATTACCGTAAATTATAGGAATTAACTTTTAGTTAACGATTGTCTTCATTGTCTTAATTAAATGTTTATTTCGTAAACTTTATACAGATAAACTACTTAAAGCCGCTGTGGATAAACTTCTGCCACTTTCTTTTAGGCTGATCGTAACCTACAAGAATTTGGCTGCTTATGGCGATTGGATGCTAATGAGGAGCTTGGAAAAAGGCTTCACGCTAAAGATGTACGACTGTTGAAGGCACTTGATGTTCCTAAAGATTAATAGTGGAAAGAAACATTTGTTTGAGTGATTCAAGTTCGCTAAGATAAATCTTTGAGGATGCTGCACTGTAACCTTTAATTTAGGTTATTGTGTGCCCACTAATGCCAGGTGAGACCTTGAAGCTCCACATCTGATGCAACAAGTTACCAGGTATCCTAGGAAAGTTCGAGGAGGAGAAGTAGTCGACAGCAAGGCTTACTTACTTGCTGCAGTTAACTCATTTCTCCTCCATCGTCACTTCCTAAATGTTCTAAAGAAACTCCGCCAAGAGAATTTTAGGTAAATTATTTTCCACTCTAAAACTTGGTAGATACATGAGCTCTCCATGAAGCATGAAAGTTTTCCGTCCAACCTCGGGGTGAATGGGGACTCGTGTCGAGGCTGAATGAGTGCAGGGTAGTAAAATGTAAGAGCGGTAACGGTCACCTTGGGACACCGGGCGAAACCCCATTGTAATGTAGCCTTCCTGTGGTAGTGGCGGTCTGCCACAGGTGACTGTTGATCTCCCCTCTCACGGTGGAAATAACAACTGCCAGGGGATACCCTCAGGGGGGTCCTATCACCGCTCCTGGTGTATGGTCGCTGTCGACTAACTTGAGGTGCTAGGCCTTCGTGGGTACTCGGTCCAAGGCTACGTAGATAATATTTTTATGGTGGTCAGAGGCAGGCACGAGATAATCGTTGCTGAGCTCACGCAGAATGCACTCAAGATCATAGAAAATTTTGTTAGAAGGGTAGATCTTATTGTGAACATATCTTTCTCTGGTCCCTTGTGGGAAGACATGGGGACTACGCCCCAAAATGACCCACTGGCTCTTCACACGAACAGTCAGTCCAATTATCCCCTATGGTGAGGTAGTGTGGTGGAGGTATACTAAACAACAGGCAGCCATCAAGGTTCTGCCAGGATGCAGAGACTGGCCTGCCTGTTAGCAGTGCCCTCACTGCCTGCGAATCTCCAAGGGTGCAGTTTATGTGGCTCTCAGAGACTGGATCTGGTGAGAACATGAAAAGAACTTGGTGAAGTGTACTGGGGTCCAACACCGCAAGACAATGATGTCTTGGTTGTGTAAACAAAGAGTCAAAGTGACTCTGTGCTTGGGCAGAGATCAGATTACTCTGATCACAGGCCTATTCACAGGGCACGGTAGGTTCAGGAAGGATCTATTCAAGGTGGGGCTTATTAGCTCGGATCCATTGTGCAGATTGTATCAGCCAGAGGAGCAAACGACCTCTTACTTGTTGTTCGATTGAGTTGCAGTCGAGTGATTGCGCTATGAAAGCTTTGGATCTTTGAGACCAAAGGAGTAATAGCGCAAAAAAACTAGTAGAGAAAGTCCTCTTTATTAGGGGAGGTTACGTCTTCTAGATCCACAGGGGGAAGACCTCTTTTGGATGCGGTGACATGAGGCATAGGTGCCACCCAGCTTTTTAATCTTTATCTTAAGTAGGTAGTAAAAATAGTTGATATAAGTGATTGGGTCTTAATAAAAATTAATAAGCGTGTAAAATAATTATCAAAACAATAAGTTACGATTATACTATTCAAGAAGCGCATCATCACGCGGATTAAAGATAGTCAAGTGAAGTAATGTATCCATAATTAAACTGATTTAGGCCTAACTCTCGCACCATTACAAATCACAGCAGGTTTCCCTCTGAAATGAGATGGAAGATTTCGAAGTTTAGTTATATTGTTTGCGATGCTGGTCGAATTGAATGGTAGCAGTTAGCGTTATGATAGTTGCAGACACTGTCTGTACACAAGTACACATATCGTATTTTGCATAGTTGTGATGTAACTATCTCATTAAGGATCTTTAAAATAACAGAAATGTTCCTAACGTCTTATGGCAACGTCGATGAACGCATCGAATTTCAACTGTCTGCTATATTCCACTACGCTGTTACTTACACAAACACACAAATAAATTTTTAAATTTTTTTCATGATTCACGAGGCCTGAAAAAGCACATTCAGGAGGCTGAAAATGTGCACTTTCCTAATACTGTAAGAAAGAGTAAGTAAGAAAGGGATTATAATGACTAACGTTACAATAAATAATTTGTCAGTAATGTTTTTCATTGTAATTACTTTGTAATTTCCTTCCTTAAAATAGTTTACATTTAAACAAAAATTACTTTCCAAGCAACCGTTCTTTGTGGTTATTAATAATGGTTAAACAATAAACTAAATAACTAAAACACAATGTTGTTATCACATTAAAATTATTTCAGTTTCTATTTCTTTCTTCTTTTAGAACCAGTTGAGTCATACAAAATATTCCTAATGACATGTCAACAGCTTTTCACGTCAGTCCATTTAGACTACAATGGCACAACCTTCATACACATGACTAGCGACTAACCTAACTATTATGTACAATGCTCATGTCAAAAAAGAATTCATAGTCAGTGGTTGAAAGATATAATACGTATGAGTGGAAGAGAGATGAGAAGCCTGAGGGAGTGATAGAGAGTGAGTAGGGTGTCTTATTGTTTCTCATCTGAAGAGAGATACTCCTACGTACTGAAACCTCACTTTACCCTGACCGTAGATACCTATTATTGTGAAGTAATAGTTATGCAATACAAATTGCAAAGGCCGGGTGAATAACTTATTTAAGAGCTTACCAATAAATAGATTATCAAAGTTTATTTAAATTAATATATAATTATAATTTTTTTTGGTGGTGAGGAACTCAAAGCCAAACATTTTATTAAAATAATATTTTTCTCGTGTTTAAGGGAAAAATGTTCTTACTCGCATGATTTTATTGACTGCCTTTATTAAATAAATTCTGAAGGCAACCAATACTATCGCTTTGCAATCATTACAATTCTTAATTCATACATTTTTAGAACTGTTTCCCATGTACTTCTGCCCCCAAAAAAATTTTATTTAGTTGCGTCCGCTTTTTATATATTACTATTTTTTGGAAAGTTTTCTGACCGACAATTCAAGAATCATTCATGGTTATATCAAATATGCAACCACAAAAAAAATAATTAAAAAAAAAAAAACTATCGTATTGTTCACATCAATTACAAAATTGAATCTAATTAAAATGAAAATAAAATATGAACATGTGTAACCAGAGCTCACACACACATTTTAGAATAATTTTAATGAAACCCGTTGCCAGTTATAATTAATAAAAGTAAAACACGCCCACCGCGATGAAATGGCTGTTACCCTGTTACCATTCAAACTGTGCACGAGTGACAGCGCTCTTTGTGGAAATAGCTTTCCATTTCTCTGTATTAGCGAATGTTCCACCTTGTAAACAGAGTAGTTAAATTGTGTTTGTTTATTAAAAATTGTTTAATCAAAATGAAATGGCAATTTAAAGCCTCGCTCCTACAATTAAACAATTATCTTTTCCTGGTTTTTCTTCCTTTTTTATTTACTTTTGAAATAAATTTCATATTTATGAATTTAGCTTTGCAACAACTTCAAAGCTATTTGTTTTCTAATTTATTTTCATTTTTTAATTTATAGATTTTTTTGTTTTCCACCAATACAAATACATATTTCAAGTGCAATAAATAACGTTTTATCGGAAGGGCAAATTATTATTAAATGACTTTGTGGGCAAGATAGAGGGCGATTTCCATATTTTGTTACATTAGCGATGTTATTGTGATAAATTGCGAAATTGCGTAACTGAAATCGCATGTACTCATTACTCAATTAAATCAGCTGTGTAATGCTCAACTTTACCTCACTAGTAGGGAAAATTCCCATTAGTGTCACTTTCCTCACTAGTGAGTGAAAAAACTTTATTGTGCTTCCTTGATATAAGAAGTTTTGTTATTAAATATTTTCTGTAAAACTTTAATAAGCTTATTTAAATTTATTTTATCTAAATAATTAAAAAACGAATATTAAAAAATAAAATAAAAATTGAAAGGAATATAGAAATAAAAATAATACTTTAATAAATAATTAGATATTTTTAATTATAACAATTAAAAAGGTTATAGTGTTACCTTATAGAAATTTAAAATGGATTCTAGGTATTCCTGTTTAGTTTTTTTTTTTTTTTTTGTTAATAACCCTAATGGTAGCAGAAAAAATATAATATTTAACTCGAATGTAAAATATTTTCCTCACACTCGGCAATTTGCACTTGCCCACGCCTCGCTTCGCTCGCTCGTGCGTGCAAACCCTGCCTCGTGTGAGGAAAAGTACTACTTTCCACACTTGATAAATAAATAACTATTATCGCCTACCACGAAGTACTTTAATTTGGTGTACCTGCAAAGTACCAAGTGAAGGTTTAGTTAAAATATGCAGTTATCTTGTATTAATATTAAACACATGTTTATAATGAGTAGAAAATTTAATTTTAGGCTTCATTTCTGCATCTTGTGGAGAAGCGCCAACTCGTCCAGAACTTGTTTCCTCTAATTATTTATTGAAAAGATGCGAAACTAAATATTTGATATTTGGTTCAATTTTTGAAAGGAAGAAACGAAAATCACAACTTTAAGTTAATATCAGATGGTTTGGTGTTAGATACGATTAACAACCCTAATTCGGATGAGGTAGCGAAAGGTATTTAAAGATTGAGTATCACATCCGCTGGCATTAATATAGTGGAAAGTAGCTCCTGTACCAGACAAACCCCATAGCGCAGAGTGGGCTATTGCGCATAGGTTGGTTATCTCTAGCCAAAACGTGGCAGACTTTTAGATGCATTGAGGCACAGGATCCTATTCTCAGTCTTGATTTTTGATTTCATTTAATGTGATTACAAGATAATTTGTAGTGAAGCATTATAGCTAACAGATTCCAACCTAAACAGATTAACGATAATTAATAAATAAACGGTAGTATAAGTAAATAAAAGTAAAAGTAGTCGCCTCTTATTCTCAGGAAGGTGAATATCGTCCAACTACCAAATTACGTGTCTCTGAATAGAGTGGAGGCTCATACTATACTATTAATATTTTGTTAAAGAAAGGAATAACTGTACCACAATCCATCTTATCTATGCGGGAAATTTAAATTACCCAATATTTTCAAAAGGCTGCTATTTCTCTTTGAAAATTGAAGTTATCTTGAAGATTCTAGTGCCTTGAAAACAAGAACGGAAAGCTATCCAGCTTTGGTTACACTCTTTATATCTTGGAAGTTTTCTATTCATTTCTCACAAGAAGTCAGGTTTGGGTTGAACAAAGTAAAGAGATAAAAATAAAGATAAAGAAATATTTAAATAAAGTAGGTGCTGCCTTTCAGAACAATGAGAATGAGAAATTATTTTATCCCGGTAGAGAGCCCAGGGTGTGCTGTGCCCACGGTGCATAATATAGTTGTGAGCGGAGTCTTGTCCAAGCGCTAGATAGTTATCTTGTAAGATTGTAATTTAGCTCTTTGAATGTCAGCCAGGTTCAACTGTAGTACAAAGAAAGAGGAGACACTCCTCCTAGCCGCCCGTCACCTGTACGAACCTCTATCTCAACTATCGCTAGAATATTATTAATTTCTTTTTCACTCCAAACATTATTTAGTTTATATTATCTCTACCTAAGACCACCATAAAAAAAAAAAAAAATCGAGAAGATATTCCTGTCCCAAAGAATCTTGGTTACCTTGATAGATATCTAACAGAATGAAGAAGTGTTAGCATTAGGCAACAGCGGCGCAGTATGACAATATAACTGATATTTCAGTTCAAAGGTCCACCATTTTATGTTTTATCACTTTAAATAATCTAAGAAAACTTGGTAATTTGTTATATGAGGTTTTATAAAGATTTCCAAACCGACAGAGAATAACAAACCGCCTGGTGAAGTGAAAGTAATTAACAGTCTATAAAACAGAATCCACTCACTGAAGTTTTTGTTCATTTTTCTTGGTACAGCAGAGAGCTTCGTTTGGGAGTTTTTGAGGAATTTGATGAACTATACTTGTAAATGAATCGAATGGTAAAACATGAACGAATACATGGCAAAGTATTAATATACAAATATATTAATTTGGCCATTTTTTACGGCCTTACCTACGATTCTCTGCAACTCTCTCACAACATCACAATATTTCTAATGTTTATGTATTCGTCTAATAAGCAAGTATTTTAACGAATTTTCACTCGTTCTTGAAATGGTGTAGCCACATAATATATTTTGAAACAGCGTTTGGACACACAATCTCATAATACAAAATTAAATGAGAAACTTAATAATATTTACCCATAGAATATCCAAATACTGAATAAACGATAGTTTAAGCCCATTGATCAACAGTTTTTAAGAACCATTTAAAAAGCATCTTTATAAACTAAATATACGGGGAGAAAATCCGCATTTTGAATTGAGCCGTGCCGCTACCCTACAGCTTTGTAAGAAAAAAAGTAAAGGGAGTTTTCAAATAAAGTCAGTTAAATAGGTGACTCCTACCAAATTAGTGTCTAAGTACACTAGGAATAGCAATGAACGTAATAATTTCACGTAATGAAAGTGTTTTTCAAAATTTTAGTTTTATAATGCAGTAATTCACTTCTTGTTTAAAGGTTAATAAAGTAATTTATTTTTTAATAACTGATTAAAAGAGGGTTATTTCCATTTTTTTTTTTTTTTATTTTATTTTGTAATTTACAATCTGTATAAATATAAGTATACAATTATATATTGTATAATTATACAATAAGTAAATAGGAGGTGAATGAGATGAGCTGGAGCGGGAAGAGCAGGAGGAGAGAAGCTACCCAGCGGTAGCACTCTCTAGATTAGATAGGGGAATGTGAGGAGAAGAATATGAGTAGGAGAGAGTAGAGATTTAGTTCTTCAGACTGTAAGGAAGTCGCGGGGCCACTGGCGATTCAGTCGTCGAGGAGTATTTGTCAAAGGAGGCGAGAGCCTGTACAAGAGGATTTGAGAGAGAGCAGTATGGAATTTTTGATATTTAGTCTTGGCGAGTTGGTCTATGAAGGGAATGTTGAGGTCGGTGTGAAGGGTGAGGTTAGTCACGTAGAAAGGTGAGTCAGCTATCTGTCTCAGGAGTTTTGACTGAAATGTTTGTACAGTCCGTATGTTTGTAGGTTTGACTGAACCCCACAACTCTAGTCCGTAAGTTCACATACGTTTGAGAATAGTGTTGTATATTAAGCGTTTGAGTTCAATGGGTAATTTGGAGCGTCGTCCAAGAAGTCTGTAAAGTAGTTTCGCATGTTTTGTCATTGCTTGTCTTTTAAGTCTAGTGTGTGGGTTCCACGTGAGGTTATTTCCATTTAGTGTTGAATTCGGATCAGAATGGATATAAGTTTGGGATTCAAATAATATTTATATAGGGTTGGTTTTGTTTTACCTTAAAAGTTAATAAAGATTTATTAAGTAGTCATATACAATATTTGTTGGCCTGGTTTGTATTGTTAATTGTATTTATTTTAAATTTTGGGAGCTCACAGGTTAAAAGACTAATAAAGTTTTTTGTGGTGATGAGATCATTTAATGAGACGTCATTAAAAGTAACCCGTTGAGTCTATAAGCCTCACATAGTAATATTGGCTAATTGTTTATTAACTCGGATTTATAAGCTGCAAAACCTCACTTTTTTGGCTTCTGTCGCCCCTCTGGCTTTACATTAGGTCCGTTCAGCTTCTTTATTGCCATACTTCCTAAAATAGACTTCTACACCACTAAGCTAGTTTTAAACACAAGTATGATAGAGAAATATGCGTGGGAATTGGACAAATTGACTCTGATTTATGTTGGCAATTCGACAGCTGAATGGCCTTGACCTTCTTTACTTTTACTTTCCAGAGCAAAATTATGCTGTATCAGCACTCCCATAAGCACCTTTAAGCCCTGCCACCAGTCATACACAGACAAGTGATTCACTTAGGACAACAGCTTTTACTTCAATGTTTTGGAGGTAACCGAAATATTTTCTAATTAAACGAATCTCAATACCTTTATTTCCTTACTAACTGTTCTACAATGTTTCATTTTATCATTAATTTCTGAGTCAGATTAAACTGTGATGGTTAAAAGTTAGTCGGCATTGGACTTCTGAAGCTTTCATAAAAGAGAAAATAGTTCAAGATAGTAGGCCCTATCATAGAACTGCAAAAATAGATCTAATTCTACCAAGTTAGGCCGATTGTTCCATTTTTAGGGTTTGTAAACTATTTCTCATAGTATGGACAATATTAATTAAAAAGAATTAACAGAATTCTATTTAGAAGAATAGCTGGTAATAATTAATTATTAGAGTTCGGGATTTCTTAGACTGATGGCATTGGTCGGCTGCCAAGAAACAGTCTGTCGTACAGACTGGGCCAACCCTCCAAACTGGGTGTCAGCTCGATGTAAGTACATTCCAATAGAAAATTTAATTCTATTATAAATCACAAAAGCTTTAGAAATAAGTTAATTAATGTAATCAATTTTTAAAAATAGATGTGTAACCTGGAGGATTTATTTATGTGTTTTATGCCAGTAAATTAATTCCAAACAAAACGAAGTGGACATCTTATTTAAAATGAAATCATTTAATAAGTCAGGTTAATTATTTAAAATAAATACGAGTACTAACAATAAAGTTAGCAGAGCATTACACTTCTTACCGCAATTCAGGTAATAACATTTACTGTAAACTTAAGATTCCATAAAAACATAAAATTTACTGAATAAGAGAGACTTCCGCTTTCTTTGTTTTTTTCAATAGCGAACATTAATTATGTGTTAAATTCTTACAGCAATATCATGCAGGTAATCATCACGTGCAGAGCATTTACCGTCGTTTAGATCTGAGCTACCACAAATGTTCGCTAACAGTCGATTAGAAACTGTACTCAATTCCATTCAACACTGTCAAAACTCTCAGTCTGGTAACTTATATGTTTCACACGTTAACTTATATGAAATTCACCCGTTGAAATGTTAGGAATTAGACTCGGAAAAAATATGATAAATTTTTTTTAAAAAAACTTCAAATATTGCCATTTATAAAATAAAATCCTATTGAAAAGTGCATTTATAAATAATTAACTGTTAACACATAACGTCTTAACATTCAATAAAACTATAATTCGTGACCGTAAACAATAAAATGAATTTGAAATTAGCGTGTTGTTTCTACTTTAGATTTTTTTTATTGATTCAAAACTAAATCCTGCTTTAATTGGAGACGGATTTTTTTTCTGAGAGGAAGATTACGTTCGAAATCAATGACGTAAAATAAAACAAAAAACTAGAATAAAGTAAATAAAAAGTGGTAATATGATTGTAGTAAGTCACGAATGTGAATATTAAATACTAAATGTGAGATAAGTAAGGCTCGGAAAAAAAACTAACAAAACTAAGTAAAGAAGTAATAAAAGAACATATCTTTTATAAAGTATGGAGAGAGAATTCAGCTCTGATTGAATCTAAAAGTATTCAACTGCATGACTGCTGCAATCTAAAGACTATAAATTACACTGCAACAGAAAGTGATCTTAGTTGCGTTCCTTAAAATAATTACTTATTATTCCATTGAAGTAAGTGCATTTTTTCTCACTTGAGGTCACGTAATGCCCACAAAAGCGGAGCGAAGGTAAGAAAACACTACCCTAGAATGTTCAATATACTTTTTTCTGCTGTCTTTCTAATAAACGTTAAACTTAAAAGTAAATGAGAAGTCTATCCATTGTAAGTTAGGTAGGTTACTGAACTTAGAATGTTTAGGTTGAATCACTTATCCTAGCGTTAAATTAACTAATATGTTGCCTTCTACTTCTGACCGAGTGCGCTATCTCGGCTAACACATGGACTAAAATGGAACCTTCACATCGTTTTGTAAAGAACAGTAACCGAGAGATTTCTCTGCTATCAGGACTACTCGACAAACGATTTGTACATATATTACAAACTTACTTTGTACCTAGATGGATCAATGGACAAGAGGACAATCCTTAGAGTTCCAAATCCTTCGTAAAATCACCATTACACTTTATTAAGCAACCAACAAATCCCTACATAATGTCCGCCCCAATTCCTTTCGTATCAGATCTTATAGAATTTAACTGTCAAAAATTCCAAAACTTTGAATTCCATCGTCACAATACTCTGGTCCTACAGCGTTTAAGGCTTATTTTACCCATCACTCTATTCAGATTGATGCGTCAGTGGTTTGTGACGTGCAACGTCATGAATCGAATCGCTTGTAACTTCTTCACCATGTCATTTTAATTAACGCTTTGCTTGTAGTCAATTCTCTTTACAATTAAATAAATGGATGAATAAAAAGCCTAGTACACCAAAAATTCACTCATGAAAATAGAACTTCTTTTTCAAGATTTTTTCAATGAGGCGATTTATTAACCAAATGCAGATAAATCTTAAAATTTTCAAACAAACAAGAAATAAGAACATACGACATACAAGTTGTTCTATTTCAACGTTCATGTTGATTAAGGCGGACCGAGGGCGCTAATATTTACGACAGAAATAATAAAATAGAAATGATGATCAAGCAGGTGAAGAGTACAACTAGTTGGACAAGACATCCCGCTGGGGTTTCTGGCCACTCTTCTCAATGCTATTGGTGATTACACTCCATCATCTGCGGATTTAACATGCTATTTTTCACTTTTAATTATGATTAATTTTGGTTGGTAACCCCAGGGGAGATACATTAGAATCAATGCAGATAAATATTTATCTTATTTCGAGCTATCGGGTGTATTAAAAGAAACCCCTTTCTATTTCCTTCAGGAGAAGCTGCTTGTAGTGGAAACATTAACAATTCGTGGTGAATTATCTACAAAATAACAATAATAAGGGAAGATATTAGCTCGTTGGTTAACTTGTATTGGATATAAACGAGTAGAACCAGATGCTGGCCCTCAGATTTTCTCTTCCTAAGAGTTACTTACAGTTCGGTGATGGACAGTGTTAAATATCGAGAGAACACTGTCTTGAAAAAGCTCCAGTTGCAAATGACCTTAGATTTTGTCGCACTTATTTGGAAGTACAATAACTACCTTTTTCTGTAAAATTTAACGCTTTATCGAGTTTTATTGCCAATCGATTACATAATTTCCATTTTATTTTCCACACTTATTTAAAAATTAATACTTAAAATCTTTGGCATGTGAAATAAAGTTTTAAGATGTGACTTGAAAAAGTTTTAAGTGTGCGAAGATTCAATGACTTCTTTTCGTTTCATTTTTCAATTAACTTTCTTTTTTTTTGTGAATTTTCACTAGAAATGTCTCCCGGTGACTTTATTACCTTAATTCAATGCTTACACCTTCAGTATTGTCCTTGATCAGCGTTAGACAATGCTTACACCTTCAGTATTGTCCTTGATCAGCGTTAGACAATGCTTACACCTTCAGTATTGTCCTTGATCAGCGTTAGACAATGCTTACACCTTCAGTATTGTCCTTGATCAGCGTTAGACAATGCTTACACCTTCAGTATTGTCCTTGATCAGCGTTAGACAATGCTTACACCTTCAGTATTGTCCTTGATCAGCGTTAGACAATGCTTACACCTTCAGTATTGTCCTTGAGCGGCGTTAGACAATGCTTATTTATAATATACTATAAATAAAAATGAGGCGAAATCAATTATAAATGATTTTTTTAACAATAAAGATTTATTTTACTCATCTGAATACCTGAAAAGAGTGATTCTATAACCGATTTTTAATTTTCTGTTGTAGGTAGGGATCGTAATGCAATCATGGCAAATTTATATCAGTTTTGAGGTTTCCGAGTCCGAGTACGTGGTTGTTAGGAAATAGTTTCTTTCTGCGTGTGTTTGTGTAAACAAAATCGCAGTGAGCTTAAACTTAATATTTGGATTGTACGCTGTCTGAGGATTGGCAGCATCCAGCGCTCAAATTTTGGTTGATACTTTTCCAGGAAAATTGGATCTGGGGAGGAAGGGTGGTTATTCATCCTCTAATGTTCCATTTCAGTGAAACGTCTCTGCGTGTTCTATATTAATGGAATATATTGGAATTGCTAGAGAATGAAAATTCAAATTAATAGTGCCCATAATTTTCTTGAAAACAATCTCAAGTCGGCTACGAAAATAGAACCCCTACTAAAATAATTAATATCAGATTTTTAAAAAAAATAAATTGCTAATTCAGATTAAATTCATAGTTATGTTTTGGCGCACATAAATGAAGGGTATTTAAAGCCAGTGAGATTATAGGCAAAGCTATTTATTGTACATAATTTTCAAGTAAATCAGTTCTTACTTTTATGTGGTAATAGAGGCAAACGGGCACTAACTAAATAATATAAAGTTTAATGAAGAAATGTTGAGCTTGTTGAAGATAAAAGTGTAAGCTGGTGGTTCAACATGTCCCCATGATGAGGCTATACACACCCATAAGACACCCATAAAGAAGGAGCGGAGGCAGCCTCACGTGAGTCGAATGACAACACACTCCAAACAGGGGGAAAATCCAGACTTCAGTGAATCCTTATTTGTATTTATCTTATGATGCAGTGTCTGGGCACTCCTCAGTATCATATAAAAATGATTTATCCTAAAGACAGAAGAGAAAAGCAAGAAGAAAGGAGTGCTGCATGACGGCGGTAGGATGGAAGGTGCACACCCCCTCAGCTAGACGGCCCATATAGTGGGACCTCCCTCGGATTTATAGAAGCCAAGACCTGGGCCATTAGGCAAATGGGAGCGTACATTCTTCTTGTTCCTCCATACACTTCATAGTAACTCGACCTTCTGGCTATGAAAATACATCCCCTTCTCTTGGGGTTAATATTTGAACTAAATGTATCTGTGCAGCTGGGGGATGAAAGAGGATACTTCCCTTTACATTTTATTCGTTTAGAATCCCCTAGCATTAGGCTTTATAGAAGGTTGTTCAGGAAAAGGAAATTTGAATGAATTTAACATTAAGCCCAACCTTAAAATGGTCAATGATATTACCTACTTTATTGCAAATAAAATAAAAATACAGAAAAGGAGAAAGACACGTAATATATGGCACGAAAAATCTGTCCGCCGAAACAGAACAAGTTCGAGTGGTTATACAAAAATAACATCACGATTAAAAAACGAGTAAAATGAAACAATAAATAAAATAAATGTAATCAGATAAGCAAAATGGACAATAAAAATAAAATTTAAATAAATACAAATATATATATAAATGAAATATTATTGAATATCCTTTTTCAGGAAGTGGTGTTTTGGCAATTATTAATTAAAGCAAAGATCCGCCAATTGTTTTCAGTATAACCATGCATGACGCGCACAATTTACAAACAGAATGAAACCAATTACTGTTATTCAAAAAAACAGAAGTAAGAGAATCTTCCAATCACCGAAAAGCTACTATACCTATGATATTTCTCTATTTTAAGGCAAGAAGAGCGTACATTTCAATCACATTTATTTTAACAGGCGTTGGTTGTTCAGTACACTGAACGAGTCGAAATCTCTTGGTACTTTCTTGTACAAAGAGAAATGCAAAGAAGATCGCATTCGTTTCAAGAGATCCATTCATTGATTATTCCACATGGTTAGACAGCCGCTTAAGGAAATACCCAGGCTCCTATGCGATTGAATCAAGAAGATAACCAAACCTTGGTGTTTGCTGTATTCTAAGGATATGGTGGCTTCCAATTTAGTTTACCGACATTTCGCAATTTCAATACTGAAAATGCAAGGAACTCTCGCAAAAATTAGGCGTTCATAATGATCCTGGAATTCTGCCAGAGGATATCTCCACTCCTGTACGGAGTTTCTTTTCGCAGATATTTCAGTATATAAATTTGCGAACTTCTTTGCACTAGTTCTTCTAAAGTTCTCACAGAATATAACTGCAGGTAGCTAGTTTGCGCAACTCCTTCGGTAGCCAATGTGCAGCTTACCGACATTACCTTATTACCTTCAACTCTTCATTACCTTATTCTTCAACGAGTCATGTTCGTTAATAAATGAGAAAGGTCGGCTTGAAGGGATAGTCACCCAATAAAAGCATTGCTTAACTACTATTTTGTTATTTGAACTAGAGTATAGTTAAAAATTAAAATGAAACCATAATTTAACTATATAACATCAGCCGGCAGATGTCATATTAAGATTTTGATCATTTTTAATAACTTGAAGCTTTATTTATTCTGTTCTGGCTACTTGGGCCACTGTTTATTTAAAAACCCATGGCGTCTTAATGCTAATGAAGGCCTAATTAATGTTAAAGAGTGACTTTTATTCTTGCCCCTGGTGGTCTGAGTTTTCCTTTTTTCTTCCGACCGCTCTTCTTCTCCAGATAATTTTTCCAAAGAGAGAAGTTTCATGCATTTATTAGAAGTATTTATTGCACTTAACGTGTTGCATTTTTATTTGAATATTTAATAATAATTACTTTCCGGCTCTTCTTGCACCACACTGCTTGTCTTATATTTTATCACGTCGGCCTCACGGCACCATTCTACAATAGCCTACTATTCTTCCAGTTTACCCTTTAATATTCTGCTTGCCCTGATTCCATTTTCTGCAGGTATCACTGCCGTGATTATGTGAAATTGTGTTATTTATTTATTTTTATTTTTTAATTTATTTTATAATTTACAATCTGTATATTTTATACAATCAGTAAATGAGAAGAGTATGATGAATTGAAGCCCGCAAAATTTACTTTGTAAATAGGGACATCTAATTAACCAATTTTCTACAAATTTGGAATTAAATTTACACATGTATTGAAAACATTAAAGAAGTAATGAGACCTCTGATTATACCTAAATACACTTTACAAAGAACTATTTTAAGAGCGATTTGGAGGGAAACTCTTCGAAATAAAATTTATAGATCCATTAGTGAGCATTAAGAATATGAATTTAAACAAAATGGAGCAATTTTTTCTGAAAATACCCCCCCAAAAAAAAGAAAAGTAAAATTGATTCTTTAAAACAGCTCTTCTCCATTTTGGAGTTTTTTCTCACTCAAAGAGAGACCAATTCGCAAAAATTACTTTTTCGGACCAATTGGGTCTACAAATAATACATGATAGTAGCATAGTTTGTTACTATACAGCAAAAGGAAGCAGCGAGTAAAAATGGGGCATGACGAATTTCTAACGAGTGTAAGTCCGGTAACATTTAGAAACTAGCCGAAGAGTGTTTGTTCAATTGTTCCGTTAATTTGATGAGGTTGGGGTTATTCTAGGCGAAATCCTAGATTGGGTTACGTGTGAACGCTTTACAATAGAAGACATTTGGAATAGAAGTGGCGTTAAGATTTCTTTGGAGGTTTTTAAATTTTCTAGGTATTCTCTGCTATAAATTTAATCCCACAAGGCAATTTCATTTATTTCTCCACTACTGTTAATAACTGGAATTAATATATAAAGCTTTATCTTAGTGATACAGGGATTAACCGAACAGAAAATGAGTATATTACCACCAATAATATTATGCATGACAATGTGCATTGAATTAGACACTGCAGAAACTTCACAAAACTTAGAGAAATTGAGCTGTTACCCCACTGGCGTCGCGTTAATCGATCTAACACTATCTGATTGTTATTTCTTCCTATCAATTGTTTTATTCCCAAAGACTATCGATTCAATATTTTAATTAAAGGACATTGTGGGATATCCTTCTTCAAAACCTAAGGAGAAAAATCGTCAATTAATTCAATATATCGCCGAGAAACGGATAACTAACAGAACATACTGGACTTTATTTTTAATGTAATCATACAGATATAAAGGAAGGCACAACCGATTACATTTTACCTCCATTATTTTGTTGAAATATCAAGTCTATAATTCCATTCAGAGCATATATTAAACTTCAAAACGTTGAGTTCAATTGTTTATTAACATCCCCAATTTTCCTGGTTATATAATGGAAGTACGGAATTCATTTTCTGCACTGATTAAATGCGAATGTGAATGATCACTTATTGAAATCGTTTAATACACCAAAATGATTAATTGTGGTAGTAAGCAATGCCTTCAGCGAATAGTGTTGCTATAGTAATATACCAAATACTAATTATACCAAATAATAATACTAAACAAATCTTTATTTAAAAGAAGAAACAAATACACAAAATAAATTGGTTACATACAGTTCTAGAAAGCATTAAAAAAAACCTTCTCTACTGTTCATAACCTTCCTATTGTTACCCCCATAACAGTGTACAGGGTGGACTTGGTCAAGGTTTAGACGCAAGAGTTTGTTTTTAGTGATTTTTAACAATTCTTGGTTATAGAACTGTAGATTTTCTTTAAACTTCGCTATTCACCAAGTAGCCATTACTGTTCATCAATAAAGGCGCCACGGTAGCCGAGCGGCTAGAGGCGAGAGACCTGCAAAGCTAATATGCATTGAGGTACTGGGTTCGATTCCTGGTCTTTAGGCCTTGGATTTTATTTAATGGTTAATAAACGAAATTTACAGTAAAGTATGTTTGCTTGTCGCCTCCGTCCACGACACCTAATTGGTAGTTGGACGTTAAAGCCCCGCATGAAAAAATAGGCGATTACTTTACTTTACTTACTTTTTACTTTACTGTTCTTCAATAAGGGGAAAAACCCTACGCCACGCCTAGCTCGTCCAGACACCCGTCTGTAGCTACACAATGGAAAAACAAAAACACCAACTGACCGTTTCTAAAACAAAAGAATCTCGACGTGTATTGGAGTCCGAACTATGTTAAGGAACAACCTCTAGAGGGAAACAGCTCCTCCATAGTCGACCAACTCCGACCGAAGATCATAAATCTATCCTCAACACAAGCTAAAAAATCTATGATGGGATGCTTCTTGCTTCGCCTCAAAAACTCTGTAAAGTCAATCAGGCGAGTGGACCATAGTGTAAAGGCGTCTTGTTTAATGCAAAATGCACAGTGAGGGAACCAACCAGGTATCTGCAGGAGAATTTCGTTAAAGATTCGAGAGCATCTCACAATCTTAAATCAACAATTCGAACTGCTGGCAGCACACAGAGCACATCCATAAGGATAATTGCTGGGAGCACTACTATCCACAAGCTGAATATAAAACGAACACCAACAGCTCGTTCGGCACCGATGATGGAATTGTGGCCATCCTTCTTTATGTCCCAAATTCCTATTTGACCCTGCACCCACGCTATTTTATTCTTATTGAGTATTATCGTAGCAGACTTAAATAGCCACTATTTTGATTATTTCATTCAAATCACAAATTTGATTACGTTTAACACACTAACTTTCAATAGAATCTTAGATTCTCTGTGCGCAGCTTTCATAGAATTTACAAAAAAAAGTTTCAATTTCAGTCAAAATTTATCCAAACTTTTGCAAACAAAATTCATTGAATGTGGAAGATTTATTTAGCATGTGCTTCTTCCGCAAACGGCTAAGCCGTGCACTGTCCAAGTTCTATTTGTCTATCACTCTTCTTGTCCAATTAATACGCCAAAAAAAGTCAACAGTTTGAATCCATTTCAACCGAGAACAAGTATACAAACTCCGTTAGAGCCCCTGTAAATGGTTTATGTCAACATTTCACACAATTCTTTCCATCCATTGGCAGTATATAGTCGAACTAACAGGGGGGAGATCGGCTGGATGGAAGGTGAACCGAATTGTATGTACCCTCAAACATGGAGAATGAATACCTACTATTGACATGAATGATATGCTGGATTTAAAAGTGTTTGATTTCATTTTATTTATAACCTAGTCGTATAATTGTCTTCACAAATGTTACATGAGTTTAGCACGTTTTTACGAAATGAAAAAACAAAATATCATGTTAGTGTTCATACGAACACATTGTTTAACATGCATCGTTCTTTGTTTGCCAGGAAGGTAAATATAGTTATACCTTCGCTAGAATTAGTTTTCAGAAATAATCGAAGTGCTACATTGAGAATTAATCTGAATTATTTTTTACATTAAAACAAAATTTTATTTTTACCAGCTATTTAGAAGCAGTAAGAATGCATATTATTGCTTCATTAATAAAAAACATACTCATCTTGTTATTTTATTATACCAAAGATCTTAATTTTAATAGTGCTGCCTCTAAATTTTTTTCATAGTTGGAATGATAGAAAAAGTGGCTGGCTGTTGAATAGTTTGCTCCTTTATGTTAGAAAGTTATCTATTTTTTTTTTAATTATTGAATTTTGGGAATTAATTTTTATTACCTGAAAAATATTCACTACCGCATGAAGTGAATTACAGCAACGTGGTGTTAGTTCAGTAAGCCAGTATGATCTCTTACGTCACAGAACCGGGTGCCCAAAAAATTATGTAATTTTTAAAAGCTACCACTTGTTTTAATTAAAATCGTATTTTTAATAGTGCATTTAAGAATCTATTAAATTTGTAACATTAAATTAATCTATTGGCGAGTAGACAAATCAGTGCAAACAGAAGTTTAAGTAGAATTGTTTTCACTACTAATCTTACTAATCCACTACTTTAGTACTTTAGTGGCGCAAAACATTAAATCCTTTTCATTTTATTCTGAATGAACCATTAAATTAATGAGAAAAAAAAGAAAAGTTACCTTTGATTGGATGGCCCTACAAACGATGTGAGAGTACTAGTTAAATCAAGGGAAGTAGTGTTGTTAGGAACTCTGAGGTAGTTATATTTGACAAGTACAAAGGAGTGGTCCAAGAACAGGAGCGGTGCCGAAGATTGTACCATTAAGCAGTAGTGACGACCATTGTGGAGTGCCGCCGTTCTATCTATTTCTTCCGCTTCACCACTGCTTATAGTGGACATTGTCTGTTTTTACGTCATACACTCCAAACCATGGCCACCATGTCTCCTGCACACCAACAACAAATAATCTCATTAAACCTACGTTTTTATACTCTCTTCTAAGAAAAAGATAATCTCACTGTTATAAAGCAGGTTATAACCTTAAGCATTGTTGTTTGTTAACACAATATGGCTTTATCCGTTGTTGTTCTTTCAATACGGACCTAATATCACCAACCTAAACATAAATACTGATTATTTTACCAATTCGTAGTGATAAAAAATTTTTTTCGTGTGAGGAATAAATTCTAATTCAGGAGGACTACATTCAATAGGATGTCCCAGCAATTTGCGTCTGCGGACGACGTCGCTTTAATGGCAAGCACTAGACCTAGAGCTTTGAAGAAGTTCGAAAATTCTGCAATCAAGTTGGGCCTTGATGTCAATGAAGACCAGACATGGAATGTTAAAAGACAAAGGGCACAGATAATTTAGAGAATCGGTCTAAATAGTGAAGTATTCGTTCTTTTAGAGTAATTCCTTGAGAAATGTGGTGCACTAGTGTCGGTAAAGAATGATTCAGTTAATAAATAAAAGCTAGAATAGAGGCAGAAAGTAGATAACTTTTCGACTTACGAAAGATTCTTTGTTTCAGAATGCTTTCTTGTGCAGTGACTAGACGATCAAAAAAACGACAGTATTTAGTGAGAGTGCACTCAAATTTGGAAACAAAAAAGATTTATGGCCCGGCAAGGGAAAGGGGTATATGGAAATATGAGGAGCAAAATTGACTACGTGTGATTGAAGTGCATATATCAGTTCCTTATGTAGGCCCTGATTCAAGATTAGATCGGGAAAAATGATGAGTTTCGCTCCTTGTATGAGGAAAATTATTGGGTCTCAAGGTTAAGGAAATAAAGAACAAGATTGTTGGGGCACCTAAAGAAAAGAACTGGTGAGAGCGCTTAAAGAGAAATCGGGCAGGCCAAGATTAAGATGGTTTTAGGATATAGAGTAAGATCTTAGAAGAATTGGCTTGAAATGATGGGAATCTACCGCGTTGAACTGCAACCAGTGTGTGGGAGAGTTTCTGAGGATACCCAGATCCTCAAAGGACCAGGATTAAGTTCAAGTTCTACCGTGAGCTCCAATAATTAGGAAAGCTTTGATTTACAAACTTAAAATCATGTTTTAGTTTTTAGTGGTTCAAGGCAACATTAGTAAAATAAGAAATATTTGTGATTTGGAGTCTGGGTTGAAGAGGATATGGTGTGAAAAGCTTAGAATTTAAGTGGTACCGTAATAGCGCTCAGTTTCACAGGGTAAGAGAAGGAATATCTTAGTGTAACGCTAATGTTGGATAAAACCGTTTCTTCAAACTCACCCTCGTCGAGATTTGGTTGCAAACTTCAGGTTGCTCACTGACAATAATGCGCTTAATAGCCATTTTCATCGCTTAGGACTATTGGCCAGCCTGACGTGTGGCCTATGTCATGATAGCTTTACAAACATCACTTTGACCTAGTGTCCAGCTATGGCTGCAGACCTTAGAACTTAGAACCTCTGACAGACGTACAACAATACCGCCAGGGGTCGTTTAGCGAAGCGGAGGTGCAAATAAATAATCTTTGTGTATTTAATGTACGATATATACAATTTAAAAAAAAAAAACGCACCATTTTAAGAAAACTTTTTTTTTTAAGTGAAAAATCAATAAATAAAATGGCACTTTTCATCAGCCGATTTTTTTCACATTTACAAATTTAGTTTTAAATTTGTAACTTATTGCTATTAAGTTGGTAAAGCTAACACATTTTACAGAAATGACAATTTAGAGGGCATCCCTCTTCACTTGGAAAAATGTTACAAATAGAATTTATAGATCAACATACACAACATACAATAGGTATACCAAATTTAAAATAAAAAGTAGATGAAGCGGTTTTAGGGATAATAGAATACTGGAAAACTTCAGTAATGTTTAACCCATTGTTATCGGTTGATTTATTTTGAGCAAAATCATTCTCAGTTGGCACACCTGACGAAACTTAATTCATATTTTCTGCATGTCTACCAACCCACCACATGTATTAAAACCATTTCTTCTTTTTTTTTTTTTTTGATCTCAGAGAGATTCTCAAAACGGTGTAAATCCAAAATCTAAAATCTGCACGAATACCTCCTATTAGGGAAGTAAGAAGTCTTACGAAATGCTTCTTGAAAATAATATAAAAATTAAAAAGAAACTTTAGCTCAAGCTAAGTTATTCATGAAAATGAAATGAAAGTAATATCTTTGTTAACAAAAGAAAAACATTGTTCCAACGTACGTCACTAACGACGACCGGCTCCATAACATTTCTGAACAACATTTGAAGACAAATCGATCAATTTAGACTATGAAGATGGGCAGCCCTTACACCGTCTGCAGCTTACTGCTCTTCCACTTTAACTCTATATTTCATAGATGTCTTCTTTTTATTCTTCACCCTTGTCATACTGGCACAAATTGAATATATATTTCTCCGGAGACAACCCCTTTTGTTAGCCTGTTGAGGCGTGTTTATCAGAGCTTGGGCTGTGATGGCTAGGGTATCTTCTTTTAGGTCCTATCTCTGTTCCGATACCAAGGGATGAGTAAGAGAGCAAGTCTTCTACTTGAAAAGGAAAGCAAGAAAAAGTGATGATGACAATGGTTTATTTCTCTGCCGCCAAGCTGATGGTGTAGCTGTGTCTCGGTTGGAGGCGGCAGTAGTGTGAGAAAAAATTGACGATCTACATATAATATCGTTTATCATTTTCCTCCCAGTGACATCTACATGCAATGCGCTTCAGCTTCATTTCCAACTGTGCTAAAAAAATACACATCTCAAGACAGTATATTTATCAAAAAATGAAGAAATCGTTTGCAAATAAATAAAATTTCTGCAATAATTATCATTTTACCTTTCCCAAGTTTGGTGTTTAATAATTAACAATGTATACTCCAAAGCTTAGTAGAATCTGGTGTAGAACTTTCGCTTGATATCCACTATTTCAATTCTCACTGATCTGAAAGAACTTTTCTGACTTGGATTTTCTTTTTTTTTTTTTAAAAAAAAGAAAAGTTTAGTTTCCTTTAAACTTAAAAGTCTTAGCTTGAATCGGCAATTTTGACGGAAGCACTCAATACAACTCTACCAAAGATTTCAAATAAGAGAGATTGTACTGCTGCTTTATACCTATTTCAAAGCAAATTGAGATAGATTGAGCCTTTTTGGAGAACCTTGAGAATAGCTGGAAAACACTATTTTGCTACCAGGTAAACGCTCCAATTAGAGCAAAAGTTTTATGTTCAGCTAAACCTTTACTCTCTTTTTTAAGTGGAAATAAAACTGTAAACAGTTGAAATTTGTAGATCTGTGAGAAATCTTTTTATAACAGTAGTTCATTTGAAGAAGAATTTTTACTAAAACGTTTTTGATAAATCCCCTCAAGGCAAAGAATACTGAGTTTAGGCACGCTGCTACTAAGTCAGTAACATCACTATAGATACAAAGAAATTTAAATTTTCAGTCAGGCACAACAAAATAATAACTACATTTACAAATAGATAATCTAATACTTTTTGTGTCACTATAGTTTCAAACAGTGAATATATATTCATTCCTACAGAAGTAATTTTTGTAAAAAGAGTTAGATTTTTTTCTACAATTACTAGATAATCCTCAAAGGTCATGGTGGTAAAGAAGGTAAATTCAAAAACTGTTCCATGAAAGATCCAATTTTGGCGGAAATGGAAAAAGCAAAAAGAATGTTACTTCTTTCCTTTGGTAGTGCACCTGTTGGCCAGTTATTAACGCATGTTACTTTGCGTCATGAACTGCTCTGATTTTCAATAAGTTTTAACTAAAATTGGGTTACAATATTATACTTTAAACAAATCTATTTACTTCAATGTTTTTAAAGAGAAATACAGTGTATTTATTCATTTAACAAAGCAAGCAACTTCAAGTCACCATAAATTTTACGGTTTTAAAAAGTGCTATTTTACCTATTTTGAATGTTAATATTTAGTAAAAAATTGCTTTTTGATTTTTTAGCTTAATTGTGACTAGCTGCTGAATTAGGGTTCGTGGACGGAGATGAAGGCGAATAGCAAAAGTACTTTAAATTTCTTGTATAAACTATGAAATAAAATCTAAGACCTAGACTGGGAATCCGAACCCAATACCACAAAATACATCTTAACTTTGCGGCCTCTAAACGATCGGTAACCACAGCGCCTTAGTACATGAACTACAAATGTCTATTGGCCATAAATAAAGTTTAAATTCATATTGTAATTGATAGAATTACATCACAATAAACAATACTTGTAAATCATCACTAGTAATGCATGAAGACCACTTGAGATAGAAACTTGTTAAACTTAGGACTTGATTAACAATAGTACAAGAGTTCTATTTTAATGGAATGTTAGCTTAAGGGTTCCCAATGTGCATGTGTACGCGTAATAGAACAATCTTCTAAACAGATAAAAGACTTTTAGTAAATTATATTTTTGATAACAGGAATATGATCCTCCTTTTCAACCAGCCTGAAGAATTCATGGATTGATTCTGAAAGATCATTTTGCTTGAACAAGATTGTAGTTGGTACTAAAGATTTGAACAGTGTCTTGACAGTCAGTATTATGATATAATGAAGATATCCTTGAGGCGGCAATACGCTTGTAATGATTGATGAAAGACTTATTAATAAGTTATTAATCAGATAGATTAGGACATGATTTATGCATGAAAAGAAACAGCAATAATGATTGTTTCAATAAAGTTGAAATATGGACTGCACCCCGGCCATCAGCGTGGTTATTAAATACCTTACATGATAAAATAATTACTAAGATTTAGTTGTGGCTGAGTATGCACTATACTTCCAAGATTTGTTCATGAAATTGTAGAGACATTAGCGATTCTCTGAGGTATCTAACTTTATTTTGTGCTCATCATCATCTGGAGTACACTTTCAGGGTTGAGATGTAAACCGTTTGTCGTTGCATATTTGATTAACAGATTCTTATTAACTTGCTTTATTACGGTTGTACAGTGTGAAATAACTTATTTATTAATTTGGACATTGCCTATTTTATTTTATTTATTTATTTTTTATTTTATTTAATTTTTTGGTCACGTAAGAGAAGATAATTAAGTATTCACCTGAAATACTGTTTCGAGACACCTGAGTCGGAAAAATTTCTGTATGCGTGCGTGAGTATATCCGTCTAAACTAAAAACTGTTTCAGAATGTACCTATTTGATATTTCGCTTAGGCTGGAAACATAGTGGAGCGGCAAGTAAAGCGGCGATAATAACTGCTTCATATCAAAGAGAGCGACGAGCAGCGAGCAAAGAGTCGCTGTGCACATAATGACGAGTTTAGTTTTTCTACGCCAATTCTTCGTTGAAAATTTGGTATTTACAACAGCTTAGAAACAGGAGCTGCAGTGTACATGATATAAACGTGACTAGAAATGAACTTGGTGAATTCCATCACTTGTACCAACAACTTCGGGAGCATCATGGCAAGTTTCAAGCATATTTTCGAATGTCTATTTCAACATTTGATTACGTACTAACCAGTGTTGAAGGCATGCTAATCAAGAAAAGGACGAATTTCCAATGTTAACCCCATTAATCCTGTTCCATTTCTTATCCAAAACAAATCGGTTGTGATGTAGAGGATCCTTTTGATCCAACAGAGGTTTCTTTAAAAAAAACTACACCAATAAATGCAGCAATATCCATTTTAACCTAGAAAATTGAGCGCGATGAGAGCGAAGAAATCAAACAAGTCACAACGCGTTGCTCTACTCACTCTTGGTAGCGTTGCTTTATCTTCGCTTTGCGCTCCACTATGCCCGGTCCCATTTGTTAACCTGAGTTTGTTTTTCCGCTTTGCTCTTCGCTATCATCGCCGCTTTGCTCGCCGCTCCACTATGTTTCCAGCCTTAGGTACCAATAAAGGAGGCAACGTTTTTTTTTAGAATCAAAATCGGTTCCTTAAAAATTGGCTCCGGCGATTTTCTCCATCTTGTTTTTTTTTTTAATTAGCAGCATATATGTAGATCTTTTACTTTTATTTTAAATGTTTTCCCAAGACAATTTGATTAACATAGACTTGCCCTCAAAAGAGCTGATACTGCTAATTCTACTGTTTCTTCACTTACACAATATTAATTAGCAGCATATATGTAGATCTTTTACTTTTATTTTAAATGTTTTCCCAAGACAATTTGATTAACATAGACTTGCCCTCAAAAGAGCTGATACTGCTAATTCTACTGTTTCTTCACTTACACAATATTAATTAGCAGCATATATGTAGATCTTTTACTTTTATTTTAAATGTTTTCCCAAGACAATTTGATTAACATAGACTTGCCCTCAAAAGAGCTGATACTGCTAATTCTACTGTTTCTTCACTTACACAATATTAATTAGCAGCATATATGTAGATCTTTTACTTTTATTTTAAATGTTTTCCCAAGACAATTTGATTAACATAGACTTGCCCTCAAAAGAGCTGATACTGCTAATTATACTGTTTCTTCACTTACACAATATTAATTAGCAGCATATATGTAGATCTTTTACTTTTATTTTAAATGTTTTCCCAAGACAATTTGATTAACATAGACTTGCCCTCAAAAGAGCTGATACTGCTAATTATACTGTTTCTTCACTTACACAATATTAATTAGCAGCATATATGTAGATCTTTTACTTTTATTTTAAATGTTTTCCCAAGACAATTTGATTAACATAGACTTGCCCTCAAAAGAGCTGATACTGCTAATTCTACTGTTTCTTCACTTACACAATATTAATTAGCAGCATATATGTAGATCTTTTACTTTTATTTTAAATGTTTTCCCAAGACAATTTGATTAACATAGACTTGCCCTCAAAAGAGCTGATACTGCTAATTATACTGTTTCTTCACTTACACAATATTAATTAGCAGCATATATGTAGATCTTTTACTTTTATTTTAAATGTTTTCCCAAGACAATTTGATTAACATAGACTTGCCCTCAAAAGAGCTGATACTGCTAATTATACTGTTTCTTCACTTACACAATATTAATTAGCAGCATATATGTAGATCTTTTACTTTTATTTTAAATGTTTTCCCAAGACAATTTGATTAACATAGACTTGCCCTCAAAAGAGCTGATACTGCTAATTATACTGTTTCTTCACTTACACAATATTAATTAGCAGCATATATGTAGATCTTTTACTTTTATTTTAAATGTTTTCCCAAGACAATTTGATTAACATAGACTTGCCCTCAAAAGAGCTGATACTGCTAATTATACTGTTTCTTCACTTACACAATATTAATTAGCAGCATATATGTAGATCTTTTACTTTTATTTTAAATGTTTTCCCAAGACAATTTGATTAACATAGACTTGCCCTCAAAAGAGCTGATACTGCTAATTATACTGTTTCTTCACTTACACAATATTAATTAGCAGCATATATGTAGATCTTTTACTTTTATTTTAAATGTTTTCCCAAGACAATTTGATTAACATAGACTTGCCCTCAAAAGAGCTGATACTGCTAATTATACTGTTTCTTCACTTACACAATATTAATTAGCAGCATATATGTAGATCTTTTACTTTTATTTTAAATGTTTTCCCAAGACAATTTGATTAACATAGACTTGCCCTCAAAAGAGCTGATACTGCTAATTATACTGTTTCTTCACTTACACAATATTAATTAGCAGCATATATGTAGATCTTTTACTTTTATTTTAAATGTTTTCCCAAGACAATTTGATTAACATAGACTTGCCCTCAAAAGAGCTGATACTGCTAATTATACTGTTTCTTCACTTACACAATATTAATTAGCAGCATATATGTAGATCTTTTACTTTTATTTTAAATGTTTTCCCAAGACAATTTGATTAACATAGACTTGCCCTCAAAAGAGCTGATACTGCTAATTATACTGTTTCTTCACTTACACAATATTAATTAGCAGCATATATGTAGATCTTTTACTTTTATTTTAAATGTTTTCCCAAGACAATTTGATTAACATAGACTTGCCCTCAAAAGAGCTGATACTGCTAATTATACTGTTTCTTCACTTACACAATATTAATTAGCAGCATATATGTAGATCTTTTACTTTTATTTTAAATGTTTTCCCAAGACAATTTGATTAACATAGACTTGCCCTCAAAAGAGCTGATACTGCTAATTATACTGTTTCTTCACTTACACAATATTAATTAGCAGCATATATGTAGATCTTTTACTTTTATTTTAAATGTTTTCCCAAGACAATTTGATTAACATAGACTTGCCCTCAAAAGAGCTGATACTGCTAATTATACTGTTTCTTCACTTACACAATATTAATTAGCAGCATATATGTAGATCTTTTACTTTTATTTTAAATGTTTTCCCAAGACAATTTGATTAACATAGACTTGCCCTCAAAAGAGCTGATACTGCTAATTATACTGTTTCTTCACTTACACAATATTAATTAGCAGCATATATGTAGATCTTTTACTTTTATTTTAAATGTTTTCCCAAGACAATTTGATTAACATAGACTTGCCCTCAAAAGAGCTGATACTGCTAATTATACTGTTTCTTCACTTACACAATATTAATTAGCAGCATATATGTAGATCTTTTACTTTTATTTTAAATGTTTTCCCAAGACAATTTGATTAACATAGACTTGCCCTCAAAAGAGCTGATACTGCTAATTATACTGTTTCTTCACTTACACAATATTAATTAGCAGCATATATGTAGATCTTTTACTTTTATTTTAAATGTTTTCCCAAGACAATTTGATTAACATAGACTTGCCCTCAAAAGAGCTGATACTGCTAATTATACTGTTTCTTCACTTACACAATATTAATTAGCAGCATATATGTAGATCTTTTACTTTTATTTTAAATGTTTTCCCAAGACAATTTGATTAACATAGACTTGCCCTCAAAAGAGCTGATACTGCTAATTATACTGTTTCTTCACTTACACAATATTAATTAGCAGCATATATGTAGATCTTTTACTTTTATTTTAAATGTTTTCCCAAGACAATTTGATTAACATAGACTTGCCCTCAAAAGAGCTGATACTGCTAATTATACTGTTTCTTCACTTACACAATATTAATTAGCAGCATATATGTAGATCTTTTACTTTTATTTTAAATGTTTTCCCAAGACAATTTGATTAACATAGACTTGCCCTCAAAAGAGCTGATACTGCTAATTATACTGTTTCTTCACTTACACAATATTAATTAGCAGCATATATGTAGATCTTTTACTTTTATTTTAAATGTTTTCCCAAGACAATTTGATTAACATAGACTTGCCCTCAAAAGAGCTGATACTGCTAATTATACTGTTTCTTCACTTACACAATATTAATTAGCAGCATATATGTAGATCTTTTACTTTTATTTTAAATGTTTTCCCAAGACAATTTGATTAACATAGACTTGCCCTCAAAAGAGCTGATACTGCTAATTATACTGTTTCTTCACTTACACAATATTAATTAGCAGCATATATGTAGATCTTTTACTTTTATTTTAAATGTTTTCCCAAGACAATTTGATTAACATAGACTTGCCCTCAAAAGAGCTGATACTGCTAATTATACTGTTTCTTCACTTACACAATATTAATTAGCAGCATATATGTAGATCTTTTACTTTTATTTTAAATGTTTTCCCAAGACAATTTGATTAACATAGACTTGCCCTCAAAAGAGCTGATACTGCTAATTATACTGTTTCTTCACTTACACAATATTAATTAGCAGCATATATGTAGATCTTTTACTTTTATTTTAAATGTTTTCCCAAGACAATTTGATTAACATAGACTTGCCCTCAAAAGAGCTGATACTGCTAATTATACTGTTTCTTCACTTACACAATATTAATTAGCAGCATATATGTAGATCTTTTACTTTTATTTTAAATGTTTTCCCAAGACAATTTGATTAACATAGACTTGCCCTCAAAAGAGCTGATACTGCTAATTATACTGTTTCTTCACTTACACAATATTAATTAGCAGCATATATGTAGATCTTTTACTTTTATTTTAAATGTTTTCCCAAGACAATTTGATTAACATAGACTTGCCCTCAAAAGAGCTGATACTGCTAATTATACTGTTTCTTCACTTACACAATATTAATTAGCAGCATATATGTAGATCTTTTACTTTTATTTTAAATGTTTTCCCAAGACAATTTGATTAACATAGACTTGCCCTCAAAAGAGCTGATACTGCTAATTATACTGTTTCTTCACTTACACAATATTAATTAGCAGCATATATGTAGATCTTTTACTTTTATTTTAAATGTTTTCCCAAGACAATTTGATTAACATAGACTTGCCCTCAAAAGAGCTGATACTGCTAATTATACTGTTTCTTCACTTACACAATATTAATTAGCAGCATATATGTAGATCTTTTACTTTTATTTTAAATGTTTTCCCAAGACAATTTGATTAACATAGACTTGCCCTCAAAAGAGCTGATACTGCTAATTATACTGTTTCTTCACTTACACAATATTAATTAGCAGCATATATGTAGATCTTTTACTTTTATTTTAAATGTTTTCCCAAGACAATTTGATTAACATAGACTTGCCCTCAAAAGAGCTGATACTGCTAATTATACTGTTTCTTCACTTACACAATATTAATTAGCAGCATATATGTAGATCTTTTACTTTTATTTTAAATGTTTTCCCAAGACAATTTGATTAACATAGACTTGCCCTCAAAAGAGCTGATACTGCTAATTATACTGTTTCTTCACTTACACAATATTAATTAGCAGCATATATGTAGATCTTTTACTTTTATTTTAAATGTTTTCCCAAGACAATTTGATTAACATAGACTTGCCCTCAAAAGAGCTGATACTGCTAATTATACTGTTTCTTCACTTACACAATATTAATTAGCAGCATATATGTAGATCTTTTACTTTTATTTTAAATGTTTTCCCAAGACAATTTGATTAACATAGACTTGCCCTCAAAAGAGCTGATACTGCTAATTATACTGTTTCTTCACTTACACAATATTAATTAGCAGCATATATGTAGATCTTTTACTTTTATTTTAAATGTTTTCCCAAGACAATTTGATTAACATAGACTTGCCCTCAAAAGAGCTGATACTGCTAATTATACTGTTTCTTCACTTACACAATATTAATTAGCAGCATATATGTAGATCTTTTACTTTTATTTTAAATGTTTTCCCAAGACAATTTGATTAACATAGACTTGCCCTCAAAAGAGCTGATACTGCTAATTATACTGTTTCTTCACTTACACAATATTAATTAGCAGCATATATGTAGATCTTTTACTTTTATTTTAAATGTTTTCCCAAGACAATTTGATTAACATAGACTTGCCCTCAAAAGAGCTGATACTGCTAATTATACTGTTTCTTCACTTACACAATATTAATTAGCAGCATATATGTAGATCTTTTACTTTTATTTTAAATGTTTTCCCAAGACAATTTGATTAACATAGACTTGCCCTCAAAAGAGCTGATACTGCTAATTATACTGTTTCTTCACTTACACAATATTAATTAGCAGCATATATGTAGATCTTTTACTTTTATTTTAAATGTTTTCCCAAGACAATTTGATTAACATAGACTTGCCCTCAAAAGAGCTGATACTGCTAATTATACTGTTTCTTCACTTACACAATATTAATTAGCAGCATATATGTAGATCTTTTACTTTTATTTTAAATGTTTTCCCAAGACAATTTGATTAACATAGACTTGCCCTCAAAAGAGCTGATACTGCTAATTATACTGTTTCTTCACTTACACAATATTAATTAGCAGCATATATGTAGATCTTTTACTTTTATTTTAAATGTTTTCCCAAGACAATTTGATTAACATAGACTTGCCCTCAAAAGAGCTGATACTGCTAATTATACTGTTTCTTCACTTACACAATATTAATTAGCAGCATATATGTAGATCTTTTACTTTTATTTTAAATGTTTTCCCAAGACAATTTGATTAACATAGACTTGCCCTCAAAAGAGCTGATACTGCTAATTATACTGTTTCTTCACTTACACAATATTAATTAGCAGCATATATGTAGATCTTTTACTTTTATTTTAAATGTTTTCCCAAGACAATTTGATTAACATAGACTTGCCCTCAAAAGAGCTGATACTGCTAATTATACTGTTTCTTCACTTACTCATTATTAATTAGCAGCATATATGTAGATCTTTTACTTTTATTTTAAATGTTTTCCCAAGACAATTTGATTAACATAGACTTGCCCTCAAAAGAGCTGATACTGCTAATTATACTGTTTCTTCACTTACACAATATTAATTAGCAGCATATATGTAGATCTTTTACTTTTATTTTAAATGTTTTCCCAAGACAATTTGATTAACATAGACTTGCCCTCAAAAGAGCTGATACTGCTAATTATACTGTTTCTTCACTTACTCAATATTAATTAGCAGCATATATGTAGATCTTTTACTTTTATTTTAAATGTTTTCCCAAGACAATTTGATTAACATAGACTTGCCCTTAAAAGAGCTGATACTGCTAATTCTACTGTTTCTTCACTTACACAATATTAATTAGCAGCATATATGTAGATCTTTTACTTTTATTTTAAATGTTTTCCCAAGACAATTTGATTAACATAGACTTGCCCTCAAAAGAGCTGATACTGCTAATTATACTGTTTCTTCACTTACACAATATTAATTAGCAGCATATATGTAGATCTTTTACTTTTATTTTAAATGTTTTCCCAAGACAATTTGATTAACATAGACTTGCCCTCAAAAGAGCTGATACTGCTAATTATACTGTTTCTTCACTTACACAATATTAATTAGCAGCATATATGTAGATCTTTTACTTTTATTTTAAATGTTTTCCCAAGACAATTTGATTAACATAGACTTGCCCTCAAAAGAGCTGATACTGCTAATTATACTGTTTCTTCACTTACACAATATTAATTAGCAGCATATATGTAGATCTTTTACTTTTATTTTAAATGTTTTCCCAAGACAATTTGATTAACATAGACTTGCCCTCAAAAGAGCTGATACTGCTAATTCTACTGTTTCTTCACTTACACAATATTAATTAGCAGCATATATGTAGATCTTTTACTTTTATTTTAAATGTTTTCCCAAGACAATTTGATTAACATAGACTTGCCCTCAAAAGAGCTGATACTGCTAATTCTACTGTTTCTTCACTTACACAATATTAATTAGCAGCATATATGTAGATCTTTTACTTTTATTTTAAATGTTTTCCCAAGACAATTTGATTAACATAGACTTGCCCTCAAAAGAGCTGATACTGCTAATTATACTGTTTCTTCACTTACACAATATTAATTAGCAGCATATATGTAGATCTTTTACTTTTATTTTAAATGTTTTCCCAAGACAATTTGATTAACATAGACTTGCCCTCAAAAGTGCTGATACTGCTAATTATACTGTTTCTTCACTTACACAATATTAATTAGAATTAAATGTGGAACGACCAAATGGACAAATTAAAAAAAAAAAAAAATGGTTGTCTGGTAGTGTCATTTTACGGAATAGATTTGTCAGTATTTTGAGAATTTTTTTTCAAATCGGCTCGTAAAATTTTGTTTGAACATAAAACTGTAAAAGAACATGCAAATAAACAGCAACATTAAATATATAAATAAACCACACTATTTTAGCTGTGAAACAATTTTAACAATCACATAAAATTGCAATAAAATATTGCAACAAATAGAATAGTTTATCTTAGCCGTAGATCGGTTCATAAATTTCCTTATGAAGCTAGTTAAAGAAGAAGGTGTAACAACAGTAAGAACAACGGAAGTAAAAGATACTAAAGTAAGAATTAATTTGAATAAATCATAAATGAGATTTTTTAGTTCAACTTTAACAAACTTTTATTTAAGCAATTTAAGACACTTTATTTATTTTTTTTATAAATAAATATATTTTGGACAGTAAATTCTATGTCACAAAAAGACTAACTGAGCGCAACTAAGTAAGGCTTTAATGTTTAGTTAACTGCGGTGTAAGAAAGCACAAATAGGCCAACAATCTTGTATTAAACGATAAAAACATCTAATATTGTGTCCCTCTGGCCCACTTTTAATATGAGAACATTGTGGTAACATTGTGCTCCCGCCTAAAGAAAGATAAAATTGTTATTCGCTCGCTTGCGTCGCGCGTTATAAAACCGTAACCATTTCCTCAAGGCTTTAGATGTTAAATTTTTTATACCAGTTATTTTGATAAATTAAGTATAGAATAAAAGAATGTATTGTTATTAAATTATATGTAATCATTTAATTTATTAATTTAAATTAAATTGGAAACAACCTCCTCACGTTTTGTAATCGGAGGACATATTCGCTGACGCCAGAGCAACATAGAAGACATAAATCAGATAGCCGAAAAACTTCAGGCTGTGGAATAACACAGCTCATATGATTTGACAAGAAACCCATCTAAGTATATGCAATATACAACCTCAATGCCACAACCACTCATAACTATAATCTTATACGTATATAGGGGCGGGTGTTGGTCTAGTGGACAAGAGCATGGCTTTGTAAGTGGGAGATCCCCAGTTCGAATCCCGCGTATGATTACTTTTTGGTTGTTAGAAAAAACTGTTAGTAAAGTATGAGCTTCCGACACCAGGACACCTAATTTGGTAGTTGGACGTTAAGCCCTACCTGAAAAATAGGCGATTACTTTATACAGGGTGACCGGAGTTACATGCTCCACCCACTTTTTTTTTAAAACGGCGGGAAATTTCGAAAAAATAAAAAACACATATTTAATCATTTTTAGTCTATTTTTTTTTCAGTGATTGACCCATTTTTTTAAACCCCTGTATCTCGAGATACAGCATCCAACTTTGTTTTTTCAAATAGAACGTTATATTTTTTTTTTCATATTTCTATAGTATTTGAGCTCCTAAAAAAACAAAAATTTTTTGAAATCGGTTAGGTTTTTCAAAAGTTATGGTAATTTAAAATATGAAAAACAAATTTCAGTTTAATGTAAAAATTACCTTATTTTTGTTAAAGAAGCTGCTCAAACTCTGGTCACCCTGTATATATACAAGACGTGTTTTTTTAAGTGATTACCGTTTTAAAATCCGGGCGCTGCAGCGATGCGGTCGGCATTGAATGCATGTGCGCTGTAAACTGTGTACTACTTCTGTAAGGAAGAAACTGGACGCTATTAAAGAAACATTCGACCGTACTTACGTCTGTTTGTGATTATTTAAAATGCCTTCGCTGAGCGAGAATTCCGCCGACTGTAAATATACGCTGTGATTCGTTTTCTTGTGTGCTAAAGGGTGAAAGCGGCTCAAATTCATCTTGAGACCAATGAAGTTTATAGAGAAAACTATTTGAGCATTGGAATAATAAAGAAATCGGTTAGAGCTTTTAAAGATGGCCACACAAATTTTCATGTTGAGCAAATTTCAGTCATTACTGAAGATTTTGTCCAGGAAGTTGATGGAAAATTGAAAGAGAACCGATCAAATGAGTTTCCTCTAGTGTCAAGAAGTGTTTTCCATAAAATTGTGATCGGACGCTTAAAGTATCAAAAGTTTTGTTCACGATGGGTTCCATAAATCAAGCGGAAGACTTCTCTGAGGATGGAATTCCAAAAGCTGGTTGTACGGTACTATAAGAGCATTAATTGGCGATTATGTAGAAAAGTAGATTTTCAACTTGTATAAGAAAAATGTACTCGACGTCGCTTATTACGATATTTGACTAGATAGAACATGTGAAACAATAGTGGACCGTTCTCATTGCAACATCTCCTACATCAAACATTTATACATAAATACACATTATTTTATACATGCGTATGTTTGTTTGTAAACAGACACTGGTCACATTACAGATTTGCCATTGTCCAAGCAAGATGGACAATGTTACGCTACGATGCTAGCACGACTTTACACAATTTATCATCCAGTGATAGATTATGCTGACAAAAACACGACTACAAAGATATCTTTTTTCAATTTTTTTTTTTAAATGTAATAGTGAATTTCGGATGCTCCCAAACCAAGAAATCTGTTGTGGGGACACTTCCTCAAGGTACTCACTAATTTACTTCAAAATTCCTAACATTTAAGTAACATTTTTTTTACACTAACATTACTCCGAAATGTAACTTTGCCAGAAAGCCTAACAGTTTACCAGTATATATGAAAAATGTTTCTCTGAAAATTTAATGACCGGTTATTTCTGTGAAAAAAAGTAGGTAGATTATTTTAAAATCTAGTTTTTTCTGAAAGATACTTTGGGTACTGTTAGGATAGTCTTTCTTATAAAATTAAATTTCAGGTCAATATACTTTGGGTACTGTTAGGATAGTCTTTCTTATAAAATTAAATTTCAGGTCAATATACTTTGGGTACTGTTAGGATAGTCTTTCTTATAAAATTAAATTTCTGGTCAATATTTGGTTACAATCTGTTTAATGTTGGTAAGAATAAAATATGATCAAATATTCAAAATTTTATAGTAAATTTGTGAGTCAGATCTTTGATGAAAAGAAAGTCGAGTGACGGTCCCCACATCAGATTTCTTGTTTTTTTTTTATGTAAGAAAAATTGGTCATTTATCAATAAAAACAAAAAATAGAAAATAGATATCTTTGGAGGCATGTTTTTGTCTTTTTAATCTATCACTGGATGGTAAATTGCTTAAAGTCGTAGTTATCCATCTTGCTCTTTGGGAAAAGACACTTGCAAGAGCAAGCGTTGGACGGCCTTTCTTGACTCCCATCGAAACGTGCTAAGAGCAGTAGCAGTAGCTAACTTTAACTTTATTAGGCTCATTACTGTTCTTGACTTTCTCCAACATCTACCTTGAAGAATTGGTGTAACTGATTCGCCCAAGAGCCCGTTGGACGATAAGGAGGATATGATGAAGGCATATTTCTATCGATGTTCCTTATACAGTTCGTTAATCCTAATATTATTGGGTTGCTCGCAAAAAAATGGCAGAAAAATGTCTTCAGGGGTATAAAAAATAAGTTTGTTTACAGCGATCTTATTTCCACCAACATGGTTAACTTTTTAGAATATCTATTGAACAGAGGATTAGGGAATCAACTGTTTTGATTCCAAGTAGTTCAGTTTTAGAAATATAGGATCGCTAGTGATTGGAGGAACTCAAATCACTTAAAAGTGCCGTAAAAATAAGTTTAAGTTATTTAGCGGAATGGTGGCTTTTCAAAAATCAACTTTTACAACTGAAAGTTTTAGATTTTAACATAAATGTTTATGTTCCTTTCGTGTAATAAATTTGAGAAATAAATTTCATAATTTAGTTCACAACAGGTCCAAAATATATATATATATATATATATATATATATATATATATATATATATATATATATTTGAACAACATTTATCTTATTCGTATCAATAAAAATATATAATTTCTCACCTGTTCTAGCTACATCTCTCAAACATGTCCACATTCCACAAACATCAGTCTGAGTTACTAAAAACTTGTTTCTATCCTCATCAACAGAGGAATGAGAGACGTTTAACTTTGAGGAGATGGGAGGGCTGAGAGGCAAACAGCAACAGGCATCCACTTGAGATAAGGGCACTAATGAAACAAGGCACTAAGATAGCCTGTGAGCAACATCTACTGCTTCTTATCACACTGTTAAACTTTGGAAGCTGTTTTACACTTTATTATTATATCAGAAAAAATTTATTAACACAAACATGACAGTGCGAGATTTCTTTGCTTAATTTAATTATTAAACACGTGAATGTATGTGTTTTATTATTGTTATTTTATTTATTTCTTTTACCATTTTCTACCTTTTTTGTTGTTCCATATAAGGATTGAATTTTTGGAATGTTTCTTTAAGATAAAAATGTCTTCCTTTGTTCAAGATGTTTCAACTCTGCCACATAAATAAATAGATGAGATCAGAACTAAATTAAATCAAGTTAGAGTTAAAATTATTAAATTAATTTTATGTCTATACTTGACAAATAATTTTCCTTCTTTGTTTAATTTTTATTTCTTCTTTACGAACTCAAAATATCACTTTGCATAATATTTTTAGTACCAGCAAATGGTATAAACGACAAAACGAAAAAATCTTTGGAGAATCGTTATTGATAACCAAAGCATATTCCTGCTTTGAATGCTATGCTTCACGTTTGAAAATTGTCGATGAAGAGTAATTCCGAGTGGAGTTGTTCACAAGTTCAAAGTGGACTTTGTCCAAGATTCTTTCTTTAGCTTCTCTTGTCTTAGGGGATACTGCTTTTTCTTTTTATAAAACGTTAACAGCCAGAAGAAATGTGTAACTAAGAATTTGATTCCTACAAAAATGAGTTTAATTTTTAATATCTTGATAGTTTGCATTTAAATAGATGATTATTAAGCGCCCATAGACCGAAAGTAAATCGCGGCAGACCAGAGATGCTTCAGAGCTTTAAGGTAGAACATTATCCTCAAATACCTGAGACTGTTAGCCTCTAAATGCAAGCGATAATAACTTTAGCTTCTTCCTAGAGAAGATAAGCTCATCAAACCTCCGATAAGTACAATGGAACATTTTGGGATTGAGTTCTTCTCTGCCTTGGAAGCTGCAAAAAGCCGACTTTTCTTGTTAATGTAGTATAAAATCCGTGATGGCCCATTGGCTAATACCATTGTAAAATATGATCCGCATTATCTAATCATTTCAGTCATTAGAATGCGGACGCCTTCATAGAGATACTTAATTAAGTGGAATTATTTGGTTTCAGCAAATCCACAGCCTAATTAAATCAGACGTCTGATCCCTGCTAAAAGACGAATAACTGAGGGGTGGTCGCGTCGAAATCGTATCCTTCCAGGCACCGTGAGTCGCTAAGAAATATCGTAATTAGCCTTTTCTACTGGCTTGGGTTTCATATGGTGTTGTGAACTTATCCTAAGGCCGCTTGTTGAAGGAAGATACATCCCCTCTTAAGATGCAGTTAGGCCCTAGAGGGGGGTTATCCCAAACTACTCGTGCTTACTGCCTCTCTCTCCCTTTCCCTAAAGTTACCCTAATTACTTTACCTTAAGGAGCTTTAGGAGGAAGGGGTGTTGGGCATCTGAAAGTATTTACCCTAATTTCCATCACCCCGTTTCACAGAGTCTTCTTCTTCCGTGGGGAATCTGATTTGGAGTGGGATATATGCTCCCTAGAACCACCTATTGGGTTTTTATTGAATATCTTAGAAGGTGGTTGAGGAAAGGGGTGTTTATCCCTGACTATCGGGTCCCCTTTTTCGGATACTCCTCTGTTGAGTGTGGTACCTTTATTTGGAGTAACAGACACTGTAACCACCAGGGGTGACATGAGTTACACCAGCGAGTACTTATCCCAACTATCGGCTCTCATCTTCTTCCCCGTGCTTCCAAGAGAATCTAGGCGAATTGGGCTTGGATATGCTGAGCGGATACTTCATTAGGGCCCAATGCCTTTGTTGCATTTTTTGCAGCCCTTTAATTTGTATAATTTTTTCTGAATGGACCAAAAGAAAAGCAAGTTCGCTGAGCTGTAATTAAATCATTCTTATTATTTTCAGGCATTTTGCTTTTGCCAATTACGTGCAGACAAAGGTATATTACTGTCAACAGTGGCAGACCGAGTAATTCTCTAGTTAGCCATAACTAATTCAAGTTCGGTAATACCTTGATCTCTTTGTCTTTGTTGTGTAATGAAGTGTGCAAACCGGGTTTAAATTAGAACAACTCAACTTCCTCCAAGCGTTAATGAGGTTTGCACTACCAGTTACTTCTTTAGTCTTGCTTCCTTAGTGTAATTTTCTAAAAACAAACTATCTTAAATAGTAAAACCTCATCAGTGGAAAAAAAAATCAAATGAAAGTAAAATTAGATAGCTCTAAAATGATTCTTTAACATTATCTGAACATCAATCAATGTTTTGACTGTAAAGGCACCACCTTTCGTCAATACAAAATGATTTTAAAAAGTATTTAAAAAAAAAAAAAGTGACCGAAGCTTGAAGGCTGAGGCTATCTGTATAATTAAGTGAGGTGAAGTTTCCAGAGATAAAGCCATTAGTACCCCAACTGTGTTCAAGTAGATGAAATTTTAATTTCAGCTTTTAAAGGTATCTATTCCATTTGCCGCTTCTCTTTTAAATTACATGTTCCTTAATCAACAGAAATAATTTTATTTGTAACAGCTGTACCGATCTAGTTCTCTCAGTTAACCCAACCGGTGGATGGGTGAAAACTAATCGCATCAATAACCAGTTCGGGATGCTTATGCATTTATTTATTTAGCAGAATACGGATCAATGATCAATTAAAAAAAAATAATAAAATAAACATGCCTTATATATATATATACTGTAGATACACACGGGAGTGCAATGCATGTATACACATTCTCACAATATACAAGAAATTAAATTTTAAAATTAAATTAAATTCAGTTTTAAAATTAAAGTACGGATTAAAAAGAATTTCCAATTGCAGTGTATTATTAATTGATCTTTGAGAGCCCGCTATGGCTAACTAATAAGGTTGAAATCAAGGTGATTGTCTTCAGGCATCATTCTGAAGATGAGTAAAAGAATAATGTAATAGGATCTGGAATATGGTGTGAAGATTAAGGATATTCCTGTTACCGAGAAAAGGAACTCTGAAGGAGATAAAGAAAAGAATTAAAGGAGGATGTGGAACTTGAGATCTTCATTTCTTCGTGTAAAAAGATTCAATTCCTACTTTAATCAGTTGAGAACCGAAAAGTAACCATCTTAGAAAAAGTCAACCTACAGATAAAAATATATTAAATTATTTTTATATTTTTACTTCTAATTGCTTCTGTAACAAGAAAATATTGAAATCGACTGGAATTATCGAAATCGCTGCTCACTGGAAATACGTACACATTTTCAGATACTTGATTTATAGATTTTGAAAAGTTTTAGTCATAAAAAATTGTTAACTTGTTTTACGAGTTTTTACGTTTTACATTTGTTTTACGAATCTCTTAATTTAAGTGCAAAACTATAATTATTTACATCTCGAGTGGAAATAGAAAAGAAACAGAAAACAAAAACAGTAACAGCAAGGACCACCTTAAAAATTTAAGATAATAGCTGGCAAGAATTAATCCACTGATAAGGAAGTAGGGAGGAGAATCGGAGAGTGGAATTACGTACTAGGTCTATTGAACTCGGTGCTCTGGAGCAGAAACATGGACAAGAAAGGCTGATTTGCTCGCCAGTCATTCAGAGCATTGAGTTACACGGTACAGTAACTAGTGTCAGCGCGAGATACTCCTGGCACTCGAAAAGGACTTTTGGCCACTTTTGAGCAGGCTACTCAGGCCTTTGAGATAAGATTGAGGTGAAAAACATTGTGTAGTCCACAGAAGTCAAGCCTCTAGCTTGATTCGGATATAAAGAGGATTATTAGAAATAGGGAGTTTACTTAGGATAGGCAGGGAGGTGAGTATTTGAAGATGGAGGGTCAAGCCAAGGGGTCATGGAGGGAGTCGATGGCAGTATTGGAAGTAAATCATGCAACTTGAAGTGCAAAATTACTGTAATATTCGGCTACATAATTGTTCTGCACATTGCAAAAATTTATGCAGCCTTATCTTTCTGTAATTTCAAAAGATACCACTTCCACGTTTAGTTTCTTCAGATGATGTTTGTAGAGTCCTATTCTGTATTCGGTACCTTCTTCTTTTTCGAAATTGAGCATACATTCTTAACGAAAGCGAACGCTGATTTTTGTTTTTCTTTTAAACTCTTTATTATTATTATTATTTTGGGAATCTCAAAATTTGTATTAAAACATTAAATACAAAATCTGCAAGATCATAATTTGTTTTCTTTTCAGATTATGTTGAATTCATATGATTACAAGGGTAGGTTTTCAGACCAAAAAGGTTATATTACACAGAATTCTTCTTCTTTTTTTTTTATGTCACAGTTTTAAGCAGCTAAATTGTAGTCTCAGGGAAAAAAGGATAAATTCTAGAATAGAATTTATAAAACTGAAAAATAGGAAAAGATTCTATCTGTAATCGAGAACCGGCTCGAGTACAAGGAATAGCAGCAAGTATGTTATAAAAGAGTGCGTAACGCTCTGTCTTTATCTTAGTTTATCAGTTCCTCAGTCGCACCTCACAGCTCTGTTGAACTCAGTCGTTGAGTCTCCACACTCTAGCCGTTAAAAAACCAATAAACCATATTCTCCATAAATAATTCTTTAACTATCCTAGTTTTGCTATTGTAATTAACTCTCATTTGTAAGTAAGTGTTAATGCTAGTTATTAATAGTATAATCTTTAAACTATCGTTACTTTTACTAGCCCTTTCTAGTAGATTATTCTAATAGTTTTTAATTACCCGGTTATAAGAAAACTACTTATTGGATAGTGGCAAAGACGATAACCTCCCCAAGAACACACCAATTCTTTTACAAAATGAAATATTGCATTCCTATACAAAAAGCCAATAAAAAAAAAAAAATTTGGTAACCTTGCGAAAAACCTGGTCTTTGATCTGATAATCCCTTTTGCTCGATTACCAAATCACAGGTTGCCAAAAAAAAATCTGGCATGAAGGCTCTATGATTCTCCGAGTTTCTCTTCAAGCTTCGAATTTATTACTTTTATTATCTACTAAGTAAGGGAAGGTTTTGTAACACGTGTAGATCTTCGATTTTGAGATTTCATCAAAAATATTCGTTTTGTGGTCCTCTGAGTCAGAAAATGAGGTTTTTGCAGATTAATCTGTATACAGGGTGTATCCAACAAGAAAAAGGAAGATCACTGAATGCTGAGATTTGATGTTTAGACTGGATACCAACAGAGGATGTCATAGTAAGTTTTGGGACAGAATCGGTCTACCGGAGATACGTACCACTTTGTTTGAAAGATGGTAAATTGTTTAACGATGGTTACACTTCTTTCTAATGTGTAAATACAAAAACATCATGTTTGTTGTACGAGCTTGCCACTTGTATAATTTTAATAAGATTAAAAAATGAAATTGAATTACTAAATTTAATAAAAATGAGCTGACAGAAGAGCCACTTTTACCGAATGAAATGATCTGAGCTTTAAGCTTTTTTTTTTTTTTTTTTGCAAAACGGCTCCTACGATTTTATTTAAACTTTGTATCATAAACACATGGATCTTCAACATTTACAGGAAACATTTTATCCGAAAAATTTCTTGAGGGGAAGTGGGTAGATTCTTTCTAAAGAGATAAGAACTAAATTTGACAATCGTTCGACGTAACTTAGGGAATAGAAGTAAAGGAATGTCGTGTAAGAGTTATGCCAGATGTTTACTAAAAAAGTGTTTGGCGTCAATATTTTTGAATGAAGAGCCATAATAAGTAACCATTTGTAAAATAAAATTACAAAGGAAAAAAAAAAAAAAGGATGAACGAGAAATAGTTCAACACTTTCTCACTTCCGGTATTATTATCGATCATTATTATTTCAGACAACATCCGGAGTAATTGGCACCGGTTATCTTTTTCAGGATTCTGACGGCTTTCAGTCATTGTTCTCTCGTTACTGAAACACTCTCCATCACCTGAGCTGTAAGAGGTTTCTGAGAAGAGAAAATCTAATAGCAGATGGATTTTTTTGTTCCAAGAATCTGTCCATGGTAATCCAATACGCCAACCACTGTTCCATTCGTTATTTATTATTTCATTTTTTATCCAACAGGAGTAATTTAATTTCAATATTAATAAAAATAATCTCTCCTTATATACACTAATGCGATAATTATTGCTTCTGCATACAGAATAAACAAAGACTTGTTTTTTAAATTATTCTGGCTAGAAGGAAAATATAATAATTGAATTATTAAAAATAGCCAGATGTCTTTTATGTAATAGTTGGATGCGCGGAGTTCCTATAATTTCATTAATGGTTACTTTTCCCCTGGAGGGCCGACCAAGAATTCTGATGTAATTAAGTTGAACGTAAGAACCGGTTTCTTGTTCCCTAATCAAACACTGGACATGATTTTGTGAAGTTGATTTTGAAATGATTTTTAACAGTCTTGAATCTAATATGGTTAATTTACTCTTTTTTTTCTTTTTTTTGTTTTTTTGTAAATAATAAAATTAAATTTATTTATAGGATAACCTAACTTCACCGCTCTCCACCATGCATGGATAAAGGAAAATTTAAAATAAATTATTGTAACTATTTCCGAAAAATGTTTAATGAAGAGAGACTTCCGGTGGACTGAAACCAAGTAAACTTTATTTCCGCGTCATCTGATTGCCCTAAACAAAGTATTAACTTCTTACTAATTCCTGTATTTCACTCAAGCTGGCCAGAAACAAACAGGCGTACACATTACTTTGTAGAAATCAAGTATTTGTAACTCAAAGTGAAGTTCTGATTATTGTGGAAAAGCTTCATTATTGAAGTACAAGATGTAGTTCGTTGGATACATATGAAGGAGGTTCGTACCAAGCGTAGGAATTCATTTCAAGGCGTTGGAATTCGCGAAGACGATCATGAGGCCACTGGAGACTCATTCTTTTAAAGGGAGTATTAGGAGTAAGGATAAGGGGGACATTAAGTAGGACACTTCTGCGGGAGTTAGGTTTCTAGCAACCTCACTGAGGATGTTTCGCCATGCAGTATTCCTGTCAGCTATAAAAGGTAGGACCTTCGAAAGAACGAATACTTATACCTAGATGTTGAAGGAATAGATTTATTAGGAGGAGAATTCATAGCTGCGCATAGCTAGGTGTGTGATTAGCGGATTAAGGCTAGAATGATGGGTCAGCAAGGGCAGTGGGAGACGGTAACCCAAGTGCAGTAGAAATCTCGACACTAAACTGATTGATCCTACCTCTTGGTGAAGTCCGTAAGCAATCAAAGATGCAATAAACGTGCGAGCTTCGACGGATAAAGTCTAAGAGTTTAATGATGGATTTATTGTTGGAGAGAAAGGATATACGGAGTGAGTTGACATCTGTGGAATTGGTCGTTGGAGGTATGTGAGAGACATAAATTTGGCCAGTTGCATCTCGAGAGATGTGAGCGTAACTGATGTTATTCACACTAGCTTGCTGGCTAACTGTTGGCTTCTTTCTGCCAATGAAATACTTAGCTAACATCCCCAAAAAAACAGGAAATTCGACCTTCTTTAGACGTCTCTTCTTTCGGGCAGTTGTCGACTGTTCACCGTTTTATTGGTGGAAAGGTGGTCTCCATACAAAGCTGGGCGTGTCTCTTGGCACATTCTTTGCTTGGATGAGGACCAGCGCAATTAACGCAGCGTGGAGGATGTACGTTGTATGTATTCATATCTCCATATTTTTGACATATCGTTAGCAGTGGGAAATTTTTCTCCTCTTCTGAGGTTCCTCAACTTTGTTTTTATTTTGTAGAGGAGAATGTTTAAGTTGACTATTTGGCCATTTTGAGGAAGTAGCTCAAGGTGTACAAAATATAAAGAGAGTAGTGCAAGAGATGCTCAGATCATCATTGACATGGCGGATACCATTCTTGTATCTGAAGTACTGAACGGCTGCTCTATTCGCATCTGGGACACTTTTGTTGATTTGAACGTTGTTTGTCCTTGCTTTACTAAGTAAAGTTCTCAAAACGAATTAACTAATATACCATCTTATTCCAATATATCATATGAAGTCACATCTTGTACATTGCAAAGATAATTATAGAGGATACAATAACAGATACATTAAAACATTCAAGAACATAAAGTGTTGAAACTCTCAACAGAAGCAGTTAACTTGTTTTCTAATACTAATAAAAGCGTTACTGATTGGCGAATTTCAGCAATTAATAAAAAGAGAATTACTTATTAAAATCAATAATTGGATTTAGATAACAATTATAGCTACTGACCTTTTGCTTAAGAAACTATCTAGCCATCTTTATCAATAATAGTCACTATAAAGCTTATCAACTTAACGACGCTTTGTTGCCTTATTATTATTACGTTTCATTTCTTCTGAGAATGGCTGTCTTCGTAATAACGCTTAAATGCTGTAAGGCGACCATATTAGTTACCCGTATAATATTTAGGAGAAAGAGATTATTTTGAACGCAAAACATGAGACATATCAACACATTTTCTTGTAATTTATCACGGATTTTAGGTTTTGCAACTTTTTAAAATTTCTATTTACGATCGGTTCTCATTTTTGCGACATGCCCATTCAAAGATTTTGACGACATTCTCTTTTTTGTCCCTAAAATTATGGCGATCTTTTGAGTTTTAGCCAAAATTAGTTACTTTGAGGTCTTTTAAACATTAAACATGATAATTTATCGTCTAGGGAATTCGAATAGAAAAATCCTGAAACTGAATACAAAATAACAAGCGTAACATTTTGTTTGGAAGCCATTGTCACTTAAGTTACTAAGATTTTGGCCATAATCGTTCCACCGAAACTGTAATTTGGTCTTTATTTAATTATTTATTTTTAATTAAATTACAAGGTAAAAAAAAAAAAGGATTAATTTGAATTTTATCCGAACATCTGTTCATGTTTAGCAACCAACACAATATACGTAGGTACGTATAAAATTCTACAGTCAAAATTGTATACCATTCTGGCTCAATAAATATAATTGACCATAAATTTAATTAACCATAAACGTTCTAAATTTGGTTAGTATATCACTGAATATTGTAGATCTTACTGAATTATGGTGTTGACAGTACATATTTGGAACCTTCTAAGCAATTTATTTAGGGGTTAACTTTCATGAAACGGTAATTATGTATTAAACATGAGCTTCGTTGAAACCCTTAACAAATTGGTTCCAATTTTCCTGCACTCTAATAGGGTAGCTCGTAAAGTTCACGTTGCTGCTTCCCACAGAAGCTTGTAGGCCATCATATTACTAGTAAAAGCTGATACTAAAATCGCGCTGGCCAGTGATTTAGTACCATTATTATTATTTTTAAATTATTTAAGGAGAAACTTTAGGAAAATTAGAAATATTGAGAGTACCTAGCAAGGAAAATTATTTTACGATATTTAACCCGCGCTAAGATAATAGGAGTTTTTACTGTTAGCTAATAATAATTCTGTCTTCAAAAAATGACTGCTTCGAATGCATCCTTACTGTCTCGTAAATAATATCAATGACTACCCCAATTAAAGGCCTTGTACCATAAAATGTTTTTTGCGCTTTCTCTTTTTTTAATTTTGAGATTTTCTTGCAGCTTCTAAATAAAAACACAACAATGACTGTATAACCATTCAAGAATGATTCTTCCCTCTAAGATGACAACTATTAATTTCAGGCGCTCTCGAGGAACTAGCGCTTCGTCCTGGAGTCTAGGGTTTCCAGGGATGCTTGAGAAGAATATGTTCCCGTTGAAACCGAGAGAATTAAAAAGAGAAATTCGAGGGACTATCTCTCACTTGAAATTATGACCATTAAAGTTGACAAATAAACATAAAGCATAAATTATACTTTAATACTCGATGATTTATCGCTCATTGCTATTGTTGCACTAAACTTATTTATATCATGAATATGTTAAGCCATTTGTATTATTTGTAATATGTTACCAGACGTCAAACTATTTTTATTATTTGACCACTCGAAATAATAATTTCACTAAGAATTATCCGAGGGACAGTTTAATCTACTTTCCATTTGAATAGAAGTTCCAACCAGAATGTCTAGATGTCATAAACAAGATGGCCTATATTGAGAAAGAACTAGCCGCTCAGGTAACGTTCTTAGTTGAGAAGGTTGGCTGCGGTAACAAGGGACCAGAGATGGTAAGGGATGGCTTTTAACTTGGCCTTAACTTTAAGTGAGGGGGTTTGAATAAAAAAAACGTACAAGATGGTTATCAGTTTGACAGCAAGCGTCACTGTTTTCCACTTGATCGCCTTAAAGTGTAAGAACAACTTGTAAGATTTGATATGACATAGGTGTGACATTTTTCATGTTCACTTTAACAATCTTGGACAGGATCTGCTGCTAGCCGAGTAAGACAAGTGGTTGGAGCCGCTCAACACACACCAATTTAGATTTACTAACTTTTTGTTAATTTTTCTTTATTTTTTTAGATAAAAAAAAATTTCTACATCTCTAAAAACAGAGAAAAATCAGTTCCCATATCCGTTAAACTTATTTACTTCAATACCAAAACTGGGACAGTAATCGGTTTTGATGCATCACTTCAGGGTAGGTTTACCACAGATTCAAATTGCCATGCTTTTAAGGTATGTTTCCGGCTAGTTTATCATTTTGTCCCGGTTATTTGATAAAGGCTAAAAACGCAAAAAAAAAAAAAAAATTACGCTGAGTACTATTCGCAAAATTTGATAAAAGATCAAATTGTAGAACACTATTTTAGCCGGTCAGGCACATCTGCAACCGTTGAAAAGATATTCTCTTTAATGAAGAATGAGGTAGATTGAATAAATCAACAGCAAAAGAGCAACTGAGAATAAGTTCTACTGCGTTTTTGGATCTAGTTCTACAAAAATTAATGAAGTAATAAATATCAAAAACTTTTGAATATAATAACATGTTAAATCTAATTAAGAATAACCTTATTTAAAAGAGCCTTTCTTTCTGTTTTACAAAATACAATGCAATACTTTGGAAGTTTAGGTTTTTTAGTCGTCGTCTGAGAAAACAGTCTTATTTTTTCCCAGAGCGTTGGTGTTGACCAGCCTCTCGAAGAATCTCAAGATGGGCTAAATCCGGAGAGTTGGAGAAAATACTACAAAGTGTTGACCAGCCACGGATATATTTGAAGAACTTTAAACACTATTGCTGCCATCTTCTTGAACCGGTCAGAGCCCTACTGATTTCATATCTCAGCTGTTACTTGACTTTACTTGGCCTGCATCTGGAAAATGCTATTTTAACGCACGATATTAAATTTTACGCCTTTTGGTGTTTTTTTTTTTTTTTTGTTACTTAATTATAACAAAAATTTCCGAATCGGATCAGTTTTATTCTACCTATATTAACTCTTAAAGTATCTCTGAGAAGCGATAACTTAATTGTAGAGGGTCATCTTTTCACCTGGTGTCAAAAGATTGGTCTGTGCTATAAAAATCAGGATGGTCTTCAAAGATTACGTGAAATTACTGGCCTGGATGTTAGCGGTTTTATTTCTGCCGTAACTAAGAATAGCCTTACTAGGGATTACTTCAGGCAACAACCTACTACCACTGCACTTGATCCTCCACCGGTATTACCATCTATTCCGATTGTGCAATCATCCTGAGATAGGTCTACATGCTGGAACTCTTCAACAAACTTCAAATCCACATTTAGTAATTACAGTAATATTATCTTATAACGTTGCAGGCTTAAAAGGTAAAGTATCCGACTCTTATTCTATGAATTCTCTCACTAATCACCAAGTATTTTGTTTATTTAAATCTTACCTTTTAAAGGGTAGTTTCAGTTATTTTTCACAATTTTTCAAAAATTATAAATTAATGGGGATACCTGCAATTAAATCATCTAAATTTGGGCGTGCTAATGGGGGATATTAATTGGTATACGTTCTAATATCTTAGAAAAAGGTTTTAGTCTTGTAAGAGTCAATAAAAGAGTGGTCATATCTTTTAGTAAGCAAAATTTTGATATGTTAATAGTTCTAGTACATTTAAATCCTTCGAAATGGCAAGACGATTTCTTCTGTTTATCTAATTTTTATCTGGAATATCGAATACAAATGTAATTCTTCTAGGTAACTTTAATGTGATTATTTCTGATTCGCAATCTCTGCCTGAAGGCCTAGGACTGTAGACTAAAGCACCTCAATTATTACTTTTATATATGTAAAATGGTATATATGTATGTTGCTTTAACTATATGTACTAGGAATTACTGTACAACAATCTAGCTGTCGTGTCTGCGGAACACAGTCCACACCAGAAATACTTTATTTTCTAATTCAAAGGACATCAGAAAAATTAAATCCAATTAAAATTCATCTTTGAAAATTGCAATACTCAGTAAAAAATAAAAAATTTCTATTTCCTTTGTTTTGATTTTCTTTCAGATTTTCGTCATTAACTTTTCACCGAAACCGCGTCCTAGTTTTTAGAAATCGGCCATAGTGAGTATATACGGGTAAGTACATGGTGTACGGCAAGAATTACTCTGAAAACAAATAAATACACAATAGTAAAATTAAAAAGCCATGTTTATGTTCAAAGTACTAATAAATTCGCCCTCGCTTACCATGTAAAATACAATCACATAAAATCTTCTTGCAGTATTTAAATGAATATCGGTGTTGTATGAATACTAAGGTACATGCATATACCTTATTATTGATCTAGAACTTGAATTAATTTTGTTTTATTAGGTTGCGGAGGTGGATAAATTTATGCAGGTAATTTTAGAAGAGTTCTGTGCTATGCTATAATATGGGTATTTTGTAGTATAGATGTAACTCCCTATTAGAGTAGGTACATACGGCGAAATTTTTGATCCAAGAGGCGATAGTATGTAATATATATTTAATATTAAACAAATTTAAGGAAATATTGCTATTATGGCTTTGATTTTATGTCGCCATACCATTTGTTTCAACATTAAGTATGCAACTTTATTGCGGGAAAAATTCTTGTAAAATTAATTCTACCAGCCCACCACCAATATAAACTGAATCACATTTACACACACACACACACAAAAGGTCACACCTACACACCTACCTTTTATTCAATATGATAATATGTATCTAGTCTAGCTAACGATGCCTAGAAAATCTAGTGATAAATATTGTTTTAGGCAAATTTGCAATTATTATCGCGAAATCGGGTGCGAATTGGGTACTAAGGTACAATGCGGTGCTCAGAGAAGAATAAAATAGTGATTTCTGAAAAGAAACTCCGAAAAGGACGCCGACGTAAGTAGAAATGTAGAGAAAAGAGTGAAACGACTTAAAAAAAAAACAGCGTTCAGTTCCAATGACCTGGCTACAGAGTCAGGGAAGTGTCTCAAACGATAAGAAATCTGCCTAAATAGATTGATTACAATTACTCTCTTGTAGAACAAACAAATTAAAATTTTATAACCAGGACAGAAGTTACAGAAAACAGGAAACAGCAGTAGAGACAAGGAACGTTCCTTGAACTCTTGCAATGTTCTTCGTCCTGTAGCCAAGGAATAAGCTGTATTATTGTCGAAATTGCAGTAAGGGTAACTGCATTAATTACACAGTATATAATTATCATTAATTATTTTTTATACCTACCTATTTAATTACTAATAAATATTTAACAGTATTCACATGGAATTGCTATAGAAGAACTTCAATAATTTACAGTAATCACAGAATTACCATTAAAGTTGAAATGAGCTGACAGCCAAAAGAATAAATAAGAACCTTTTAGTTAATGATAGTTCTCAAATGGTTCTGCCAGCCAGGTATCCTAGTCACTAATAAAAGAAAAAGTATTTCCCTGCTTCTTCAGTTCTATATTCAGGTATACCTCGTACAGAAAAAAGAAGTCCTTTGTGTGGAAGAATTAGAAAAAAAAAAGAAGAGAGTTAGCTAGAGGCTATTTCGGCTTCTTTAAGGTATTTCCTTCCTGAAGCAATTCCTATTTGAACAGATTGAAGAAATACTTCTTATAAAGTACTCCCAAGCATCCTAAATAAATTAACGGAATTTTCTCTAGTTTTGAAAATTGCTCTTTAATAATTAAGTAATAACTAAAAAATGGTGAATTATATGGTTCTCACGTTTTTTAAAAGTTAAAATATTTAGCAGCTTAATTTTTTTTCCAGAAACCGTGGAATGTAATTAATAAACCATTTTTAAAACGAAATTGTTCTCTAAAATAAGCTATATTACTAATTACAAAAGCCAACAGGAAAATAGAAATTCTCGCCTTCCTTTACCTTAAATATTGTAATTTTTTATTCTACACACTGTTCTCCAAACTAATGCAGAAAGTAGAAACAAACATTCTAATTAAGAAAAAGAAGTTCAAAGGCAATAGAAAATATAAGAATGGTCTCCAGTTTCTTGACCAGCTTTGCAAGAAATATTAAATATTAGCTGTAGGATTAATAAGAATGAATTTTTCTAGATTATCTAAAGAATTTTCTAATGTACAAAAAAGAAGGTTCGCTTTATTTTTAATTAGATTCAAGCCAAATTTAAAATAAAATAAAAAAATCGAAGTCTGTGGAGCTTAGAGATTGTTGTAAAAAGGAATCTTGGAAATGTTCACGTATGGACTCGTAGTGTATCAATGTACTGCTAATATTAAACTATGGTTCTTTTTGAATTAATTACTATGCAACGGATTGAAATTTGTCCATCCATTGCTGAAATGACGTACTTAATATACCTAATTTATTATAATTAAAATACACTTTAAATTTTGTAAAAAAATTTCTTGCCTCACTATTGAAACTTTAATTGACCTAAAGAATCATAAATATCTAATTAAATTATGAAAGATGAATTAATTCTTAGATGCCTTTAATCAAAGGAAGGTAAGTACCAAAATTTTAATCCTAATAATGGACGTGCGGCTCTAGCACTGGCTAGAAGAGAATTGAAATTGAAGAAAATAGAACGTCATAGTACAGGAAATTTTGGACGTGTTCGTATACAATACAAACACTGCCCCATTTGGAGGAGTATAGTCGAAACCTCTTTGGGAAATTTCTTTCTACGCTTTACTTCAGCCTTCGAACTTAGTAAAAGTTCATGTTCAATGTTTTGATCTTAGAAAAATAAAAGTCGATTCCCATTTGCATTACATCTTATTTGACACAAAATATTTTTTATAGGTTTATTGAATAATAATTAATTAGAATGTAACATAACTGAACAGGGAAAATTGTAACATTTTGAGATGTAAACTATGATATAGTGCCAACTAGAGCTGAGGTACTTGTTTGCTGTAGAAAACAAACCATAACCACCGCCGAGCGAGGATTCCGATTTCGGCTACAATAATTAGGAATCGTTTGAAAAGCATAATAATGCAACTACGAAGTAAAACGGAGTTTTCAAGAATGCAAGTCATAAAGAAATTCGTCTCTTTATTGGACTTAGTTGTAATTGTTTATTGTAGGTCATTATCATTATTTACCCTATGAATATGATTGAGAAATCATTTTTCCCTGTTGTTTTAATGGGCTTTTAAAATTGTTCGATTATCAGGTAATGCTGAATTTCAAACCGAGTACATAGCCAATGCAATTAGCAGGCCTTAAAAAAGGTGGAAGTTTAAATCGCGTCAAAGAGGCCGTGGTTTTTTTACTGACAAGCATGTTAGAAAGCGTTGATCTACAGCCGTAGCATTTTAAAAGAATTGAAGCTGTTGAAAACAATTTTTGAGGCTGATTTAAGATTGATCATGCTACTAGAGAAGTTACCAAGATAGAATCGGGCGAAGTTACCATGCTGCAGCAACATCTAGAAATTTTAAAGGTTTTTTTTTCCAATGAGTGCGAATCAACTAAGAAATATTAAATGATGGTGTTTGTCTACTTATAAGGAAAAAATAAAGTGGACCGAAATTCATATCACTGTCACTTAAGCAAGCTAAGAAAGTGTAGGTTCAAAATAGGCGACTAAATCGAACTACCCACAAAATAAAATGATGTATGAAATTGAACATTTAAAAAACTGCTGAATTGTACATGAAAATTAATTTGGAGTTTTCGATTAAGAAAAAAAAAAGGTTTCAGAACGTCTTTGAATCTGATAGCCGACGACTTGATGCTCCGCCAAGAAAAAATGCTTCTTGATTTGCGGTCTTTTGTTTCTTGCTAATAGGGTTAGGCGATTCATGGTTTCCTTTCAAAAGCATAAACCTTATGGACATATGGTTAGCTAAGTGATTGTAGCACTGGAAATCCGGTTTAATTTCTATTAACTTCCCTTATAATTTTTGATTCTCTTTCTCACGCAGACACACACAATTTGAAAAATTAACGGGACTTAGAAGTCCTCTTTAAACGCTAAATTCTGTTCAAACTGTAAAGTTTTACACAGATCGTATATTTAGTTCATACTGTATAAATTACCGTATAAAATTTAACTGAACGTTATTAAGTAATCCTGCTAATCCTAAAATCCTAAAATTTGGTGTCAAAATTTGCAACAAAAGATCTCAGTCCTATAGCCGTTACGAGCTGGCCCCTAATGCGCTTTGTGAATTCTTTGTCCACTTGATATTGTCTACTTCTCGAACAAATTTCTACAACCACTAATTCCACGTTTAATTACTTCTTCGTCCAGCTATATTTAACAAGCTACCTAACCTACCACACTTAATCTGTTTCAACCCTACCTACAGAAATGAAGCAAGGCTTACAGCAAGGGGGAATTACAGCCTTAATACAAAAGCCAGTTTTCTAGTTTTAGTTACATTACTTTAACGAACCAGAATCTTAACAATTTATTTTATTTTGTAAACATGTTTTTCTCTGCTAGTCTACAATTAATGCGTATGAAATATATCTGTACCTCGGAGGGAAAAGGCACCATGTCCATTTTTTCGATTTTCAGATTTTGGCATCATTTTACAAATTTTTTGTTGCTCTTTCTACAGGTGTAAAGCACAATGTCCTATGTTTACTATTAAGCGATTTATGTATTTTTAAAAAGCGCTATGATACTTCATTACTTAAGGGTAAAAGGCACTACATGGGCATAAATTTTTTTCACAATGGAGATCAAAATAAAATATTTTAAAATATGGGAGTTAAAGTGGCCGTACCTAATGTAATAATTATGGTGAGAAGTACAGGAAAGAGTATAACCGGAAAAGTGGAACAAAAAATGAATTTGGAAAAATATCTTTATTTGGCTCCCCTGTAAAATTTACTTTTTGTGACATGGTGCCTTTTCCCTCCGAGGTACAGATATATTTCATTTAATGCAATAATAAACTTTAGATTAAGGAAAGATTGGATTATATCAATAAATTGTGTCCATGTAAGTCCATAATTTTTATTCCTAATTAACTAATTTGAGCTTCTCATCTAATCCGAAGATTGTTCACCTAATATTTGTTTAAGAAAAGTATATTGGACAGGAAAATTTGTAAAGCGTAACGGAAGAAAAACCAACTGCCAAGGTAAAAAGATACACTGATATATGCGACGACTAGCTGTGACAGAATCAATATATCCAAATATTTGCTGGTGTTGGATTGGAATATTACCCTCTTTCATAATACCTTACTCTCTCAATCTTTATTTGAAAGCATATCAGACACAGCCATCCACCAAATCTCCTGAAAAGGTATTTTTGTAGGTATGATCCCTTAAGTTGCACAAAACAGATCCTGGTATGAGATCTAGCCTTTAGTCTCTGAGGCTTCAGTTTGGAGATCTGTTTTCCGAGGTGTTTTTTCATTTTTTTCTAAAGGTAATACTAGTGCAATTATTATTGAAACAATGCAATCGTTTTCTAAATTATTACTTGAATGGTATTTAATTTGGATAAATTTCATGGTCTTATCTAATATGGCGGTAAGAAGTTATTTATCTTCAAAATTATCAAGCCCGATGTAAAATTACATCTCTAAGATGTAATAACTCTGATAACTTTTAAGCTGATAACTTTTATCTCTGAAAAAAAGAAGTAAAGTTTAATCAATAAATAACTTCCCCCAATTTGATACCCTGGTAATTGGAATTTATTAGGATAATCAAAGAATGGAGAAAATAAAATCCTATGAAAAGCAGAACAATGAGGAGTATGAGATCAGCAGCAACTTAAGTGAAAACTGAGAATGTCTGAGCCTGATTGAAGTGATACTGAACACTGGTGTCGGACCCTTCTTGGTCAAGTTGTAGAAGAGAAAGCTAGTTGAACTTTCCAATAAGGGCTCGTGAAAGAGGATACCACCGAAGGGCAAGCAGCGGGGTTAACTGAGGAAGCTGGGTCGTGCCTACTAAAATAATAGGGTGACTGGCTCCACTGTGGTGGTCTTACAATTAGGGCAGAAATCTCCTCTCCCCCTTCCATCCAGGGTTTTGCTCTAATCGTAATTATGTCCAAAATAACACAATACCTTACCCAACCCCATCAAGATTTGTCCGTTCATCAGCCATGGAAAGGAATGGCGCTTTCTAAAAGAATAGTTATGTAAACGGCGGGTCCAATTAGGACCAATTAGTATGAGAAGAAGGAAAGAGTGATTACAATCGCAGCTCGAATTCTTCCCTCCATTTCACGCATTAACCAATGAGAATGCAGATGGTTTGTGATACCAATATGATTATCATTATCTTTTGACTCTCTCGATATTGGCTTGCAGCTCTCTGAATCGTTAACTTTTAAAAAGAAATCTTCCTGATAATCAGTCGAAGGTAGTTCTCTCCCCAGAGATTATTTTCAGCTACAGGTGGTTTCGTTTTACTAAAATCAAAGAAGCTGATGAATCTGTAGGAAATTTATTTTAAATGTCATTAATACTATTTGTTTGCCTTATTTCTTAATATTTTCTTCCTACCGATAAGTGGGGTACTTAGATATCTTTTTGAACCACTTTATTCCAGTCCTAGGTATCAAGTTACACGTTTTTACTTCTTTAAACCGTCAGTCTCCCATACAATTGCGGGGACCTTTAAAAACATTTTTGGGCACCTCTTTTAGTGTTTCTTTAAACGTCCTGGGAAACACGTGGACTTATAATCTTCCCTCAGTCACTTGATTGATGAATGCCCAACCCAGAAGTGATGATCAAGAAAAAGGAATTGTATATGATTGAAATGCCCCTAAATTATTTAAGAATAATGTGCTGTAAAAGAGAAACAGAAGAATCTTGGATTTGGAACAACCAAAAAGAAGATTAAAAAAAAAAAATAGAAAAATACAAAAGGGAAAGTTTGTGAAAGAGATTTAATAACCAGAATAGAAGAGTTTGTGAACAATAGAGGCACAAAGAAGAATCCTAAATATCTAAGATATGATGATAAACAAGGAAAAAGTGCTATTCTTACTTTCTGGTCACATATTTCTTTGATACAAGTTCTCTTTTTAGCTCAAAGTACATTCGGAATACACCTTTGATATACATTAGTACACTCTACCTCTGCAAACCTGCACTGGAATAGCCAATGTATATTTCTTCCTTTTAAGTATTAGGCAGCCATATTGGGAAATGCTAGTGATTACTTTTGAATCGCATACAGTAGTAAAACCTAATATAGAATATCTTAGAACTAAGTTTAAAGTAATTTTTAGAAGTAAAACTTAATAATGAAGATTCTAATTACGATATTATATTCTCAGAAAACTCTAATATAAAATTTTCTGGTTAAAAGGTTCAAATAATATTTGTAATCTTCTGTTTAGGTACGGAGGAACCAACTGAAGTGGTCTAAGGAAAGGATAGTCAGGAAGAACCCTTTGGAAAATAAGCACTTCCTTTCAAGCAATTTTAAACCAACTCGGAATTTTAAAAACCCATTTAAATTTGATAAGCCCGGGCATTGTACTAGAATGATATTTAAAAGAAAGCCTAACTATTCTTAATAGAATTTCTCAGAGAAATATTTCGATTCAATGTTAGAGGCTTTCACGTAATGGCGAGCGTAACAAGTTTCGAGAACAAGTAGTAGAGGGATATGGGGATTCTGGCACACCATTTTTTTTGTGCAAAAGAGCAGCCATCTACACTTCTTCTTCACCATTCTCACCAACCAATCATTGAACTTTGAATTTTGAATTAAATGACATTTCATGAGAATCCGTTCACGCGACGATCATTTGAAATGATTGCGAAACTTCCCCTTAGATGGTGTAAGAGTAGAACGTCACTTCAATGTCACTTAGTGGAGCCCTAACCCTTTCATCATGCTAAATTTTATCAAAATCGGGCAAAGATTTTCAGAGTAATTAGTAATAATAATTTTGGAGGGGGCCTTACATAAAGGGGGCTCACTCCTCTCCCATTCAATGTACAACGTCCTGGCCCATAAAAGGCTTATCTACATAAAATTCCGAATCGAATGACATCTTATTCATGAAAATCGGTTTGCGCGTTTAGGCGCTACACAGTTTACAAAAAAGGTAACAAGAAGCCGAACAAGAACAAACATTTTCTGAAACTGCCGTTTTTGCCCATTTTCGGCCATGTTTTTCTTGAAATCTATTTAATCTTCGCTGTTTCAAACCAAATGTTCTTATAAATGAGGATTAGCTTTATATTTTAAAGAAAAAAAATTGTCAAAAAAAAAAACAAAAAAAGTTGTGTGTTTTTTAAGGTTACACTTTTTCGACTAGCTTTTGACGATCAGCCCTTATACAACTGTCCTACCGGACAGTTTTAACCACAGAGTGTGCAAAACAAATATGTATCCGTTTGATAGGCGGGCTTCTTTGCTCTATGGACGACCAAAAGAGTAAATGAACGTTGTACTGGATTTTTTTCGAATGGTGTCTAGTATAGTTAACAGTATTCATTCATTCGAAAGAATTAAAAAAATAAAAAAAAAAATGTTATTAACAAAGTCTTTCAAAATTTTGTATTCATACAATTAATATTCCAGATGTAAAGTGTTGAAAGCTCATGTCCAGACTAATATCCTTTCTCCTCATAAATGTGTTGCAAAACCTCGTTAACACCTTGTCTGTGAACATTTCTATATTAGGCAGCAGTTATAACAGTTATACAGCCTAAAAAATTACGTTACACTTTTTGAAATATTAATAAGTCAACGTTACACTTAAATAGTTTCACCTTCAGCATATGAAAAACATTTAATTTAATACTTGGTTATAATTATATAAATTTTGTTAATCTAATTAAATTTGGCACATGTAAAAGATCAAAGAATAACTTGTTAATTTAAATTTTAATTTACATCTTAAGTAAATACATAATATCTGCGAAAACTTACACACGCAGTGTTTTGAATAATGACGTATTAGGAAGCGGTTTAACTTCTTACAAGTTAATTTTTGTTTGAATCACAAATCCCAGAATATACTTGAGAATAAATGAAGATCCAGAGTCATTAATTCAGTTACATTTCTGCTAAAAATAGCAATTGATTCACACCTTTATATAAAATAGACTCCTTTTTTTTTATGATATAAGGCGTGTCAACATCTGAGGTTATTAGCGCCCGGAGCTTTTTTCGGTGCACTGCCGGCCTCCGGACATTATTACAAACAGCACCGTTCATCACCGGGCAGTGAGCTGTAAGAAGTTCCTAGAAAGAGAAAATCTAAGGGCCAGCAGCTGGATTCGAACCCGCGACTTCCGTGTGGGAATCCAATACGTTAACCGCAAAGCTAATCCCTTCTCTAAATAACCTTCCCTTTCTTTTTTTAGCGCTCTCCAGACATGGGCTTTCTTTACAATCTTCGACCGTTCTTCTCTGTGCTTTTAAGCGCCAGCACCCGCCTTCCCGACTAACCTCCACTTCGTCCAGCCACCTTACACCTAGCCCAGGTGACTGCTTCCTGGAAATCCTTTTAAAGCTCGCTTGGAAGTCCTTCCATTATCCATTCAACTTGCCTAAGCTGCCTTTATGTGATATATATAGACCACAAAATGTAGTTCCAAAAAAGAAAAAAAATCTTTCAATTCTTTATGTGTCCGTCACAGCTTCCATCTCTCTCCTTCTCCTGAAGGACCAAAAATCCTCAATCAGATCGTAACATGTTCCATTACAAAACATTCAGCATCCAGATCTACAGACGCGGTTACAACCAACCATGTCTCACTGACATAGTTATTCGCTTAACGCCAGACAATTTTAATTTAGCTATTCGCTTTGTTGCCCTTGATTATAACAGCAAGATAACATCAGTACCCGAACGTAATCTTATCTACTGCTTCTTTTTTTTCCAATTCCCATTCCATTGCACACCTTGAAACATTTGTAAGACAAATAAATAAAATAAATACAGGAAATCTAGCGTGGAAGTGACTGTGAGAAATAGAAGTCTTCCAAAAATTGACATCTTGCCACCTTACCGATTACATAATCTAAAATCAACGAAGAAACTTTGATGGATACAAACTTAAGCGATCTATTAAGCAAAATTGAAAATGGTGTAACCAATGGCGTCATTGGCAAACGATTTCATTTGAAAAATAATTGTATTTTTTTAGAATAAGGCTGTGAAATGGTAATGGAAATGACTGAATTTTTCAAAGGTAGTTCCGCAATCGCTGGTAATTATTTCGCTAATTTTGAATAGATTAAACGACTGTTTGGTTTCCACGATAATTGTACGAGTGCGATTGCTTAATGGAAACAAGTTGAATCGTCTCAAAACAACTGGTAAAAAAATTACTGTACGAATAGTACGATAATTTCACGAACACTCAGGTGATAAAAGTGAAGAAATTACTTTTCAAATTAACCAATCGATTATTTTCATAATAGAAAGTCATAATTTTATAAATCTGAATTAATTTTTTGAGTATATCTACTCAAAAATCATCTTCCTTACACCTACTATCTGATCTTAAAATCTTATCTAACCGATCGGTACTGCCGCGTTCGTCAAGGGCAGGCTCTCTCATACTTTATACCTATAAAAGCTGGAGTTCCTCAAGGAAGCATACTGGGCCCTTTCCTTTTTCTAATATACACTGCTGACTTACCTCTTTCTCAAAATACAATAGTTTCAACATTCGCTGATGATACTGCTATACTTTCATCTCACTCCGATCCGGTGCAAGCCAGTCAGAATATTCAAACTCACTTAAAGCTTCTCGAAACCTGGTTCCGAAAATGGAAAATTAAAATTAATGAACAAAAGTCAGTAAACATTACGTTTACTCTAAGAAAATCTGCGAGTCCACCAGTTCAACTGAACGGTGTAACGATTCCTCCAGCTGACGCAGTACGATACTTAGGACTGTACATTGACAAGAGACTCACCTGGAACCCACATACTCGACTGAAACGACAAGGCGTGAACAGACGCTACAAGCTACTTAGTAGACTACTTGACCGCAGATCCAAACTTGACGTGAATCACAAACTGACTATTTACAAGACCCTGTTAAGACCCATATGGACATACGGAGCAGAAGTGTGGGGCTCAACCAAACCCTCTAACTCCAAACGCCTACAGACATTACAATCCAAAATCCTAAGGAAAATCCTGAATGCTCCTTATTACATTTCTAACCTTACCATACACACTGACCTACACATCCCTTTTGTCACTAACCTAATAAAGTCTCGCTACCGCAACTTTCACAGCCTCCTAGCTCTCCATCCTAATCCTCTTGTCCAACAACTCTCCTCTCCTCACCTTCCCGACAATCCTCCTCGACGCTTGAAGCGAAAATGGCCTAGAGATCTGTTGTGACTAAATCATTGCGAAAGAGTTTCACCAGTGGGTGATTGCTCTAATCATGTCATAACAAGTGAACTGAACCAGTAAGATCATGTTTACTTGGTGCAACAATTGTTGCAGTTGTAAATACACAAATAAAGTGAAAAAAAAGAAAAAAAAAGAGTATATCTATAAAATATTTATAATTATTTATCATTTTCAGGAAATTTCTTCATAAATTACAGCTGTTTTCGCAGAAATAATGCTTACATTAATACCAGCTGTTTAACGGAAATACTGGTCTACGCTGTATTTTATTGTTGAAAAATGTATTTGATTGTTTGAATGAAATAATTTTAATGTTATGTTGCAAGTTTGTTAGCTGTTCAATTTGTGATTGAAATTGTGGTTTCAATTATCTGGTAGTCACTGAGCCGGCTATATGATCTACAAAAACTGAGTGGCTTTTCGGGGTTTTAAATCCTAAATTTTAATTTCTTATTCGTCTTTTCATCGTTCAAATTCGCGAAATTATTTTAGACAATGTAAACATAAGTAAAATTAAAAAGGCTTTTTTTATTTTTATTTTTCAAACTGAATATTGTGAAAAAATATATTTAAGTTTTAATTACTGTAAATATATAATTATTTAAAACAACTAAAACCTTTAAGCAATCTATGATTAAACAATTATTATGAGAAATAACAGAACGACATGTCGTTATTTATTCATGTAAAGTACATTATTTTAATTGAACTATATCACCAATTTACAATGTTATCTTAATTTTAACAGCTGTTTCACCTACTTCTCTTAAACAAACATTATTTATAGTAAATTAACAATATTTTCAAGTATAACATACTAACATCATAAATATTCAACTTCACTTAGTTATGCATTCAAATTCCATTAGTTGATTTTAACTACAATACCACGAACATGAGACATAAATGTTATCTTTGTAAATGCAGAGTAATAACAAAGAAGACACGAAAACATACTACCAGAGATCTGGCAAGTATAAACTTGACATTTAGCTTATTTACCTATGCTTAAATAGTAATTTACCTGAATTGACTGTACACTTAAAATCTGTATAAAATGTTCAGTATCAGGTTTGATAAACGACAAAAGGTACAACAAATCAGTAAGTATCTTATAATTATTATTATTTTTTTTTTTTGTCGCGAAAAGTCTGAATTAAGCTCATGCAGTTTCTAATCTTCTTCGCCAGAGCTATTTTCTTCGTGGGCATTCAAAATACTTTAACAATTTCCTTTAAGTTAATTTAAACTAAGATTTTTTGTTACAGAGATTAAAACATGAAAATCCTATATATCTGGAAATTTAAGAACATCTGTAATCATTTAAATAACTGCACTGCATTAATGTGCTCCCAACCTGGTTCAGAGAAAAGTAGCACTCGCCTTGAATTTAGCATTAGTGGATAACGTGAACGAAGGCGATCTTTGTCTCAATTCTATTCCACAGATTTTATACCTATTGGTTGCTTTCAGAAGGGCTTGAGAAGTATGGTCTGTCAGGGAGAATTGCATTGCCAAGGGCCCTCTATACACCAAAAGCAACGCGAGAAAATGCAGCATATTGCCCTTTCAACTAAAGTGAACTTAACTAAGTCCAGCATCAGCAAGCGTAAATCACTCTTACTAATGCGATCGTATGAATAATTTCCACTCTGTTACCAGAGGTCGCGAATACGGAATAGAATATCGTGATAAGAAGTTTGTCAGCCGCGTAATGATCAGACCAACTTTTATTAAGTTCAGGCTGGTGATGAGAATCCCTTGACCTTGTTCCAAAGAGAACTAGGAATTCAGCCCTATCTTTACCCAATGTAACTCTTCAAAAACTTCCAATTCATCAAGCTCTCGTATTATTGCGTACAATATCCCCGATAATTTCCATACAATAATCCACCTTTGAGAGGAATCCTCGCAAGATTACAATGTACTGGTAATCGGTACCTCTCAGTTCTTACAGTAAAAAGTCAGGTTACATTTAGCATAGGCAAAACAAAGCCTTTCTTGTTTGGGTGCCCTATCCTTCAGCAGGCTTATGTAAACAAAAAAAAAAATCGAAACAATGAGAGGTCGATCGCTTGGCCTAGAAGAGACCCTGAGGAGTTTTGACATTGTAGCATTGCAATAAAAACTTAATTTTCTTTTTCGCTTAATCGAATTTTCTTTTTAACCCTCAAACCACAAGATGAATTTTCCTGACACGAACACTAAGGTAGGGTCGGATCCGACCTGATACTATATTTTCTTACTTACAGTGAAAAACTCAAAATATCACATTTATTTCTATATAAAATGTATAAATTCTTTAATAAATTGTATAATTTTATGGCACAATTAACTTAGAATAGGCTAATACATGAAGTAAAGAACTTGAAAAAGGAACCTTGTCTCAATAAAAATAAAACAGTTTACAAGAAGCTTGAATGAAAATTAAAGTAAAATAGTTGTGTGGTAACAAAATTATCGCATTGTTAAGGAAAAAAATCATTTGATTGTTCGCCATTATCAGTGGGAACAAGTAGGACATATTTTCCAATCGTAATGAGTAATTCCTTTGGAAAACGCTCGTTTTTCAGTCTTTTTCCTACAAGAGGTTGCGTCAAGGAAAACGCAAGGTTCTTGAGAAACGTCAAACGTGCATCTCCAGAGTAACTTTCTTCATTTTTGTTCCACTTGGACAGGACAAAACGTATAACGTTAATACCAAGGTCGGGTCGGATCCGACCCAGAATCTGACTTACTGAAAGAAATACAAACCTAGAGAGCGGAGAGACACTTACCGAATCGGCGGAAACAGTGTGGTCTCTTCCTAAGGGCTCACAGAAAGGGTATACCGAGTCTAATCGCTAAGAGTTAATTGTGGGGGGAACAATGGAAATATATTAAACCCGCATCTTGTGGTTTAAGGGTTAATAATAAAAAAAAAAAGTTTGAAGCTACCATTAGCTTAATATATGCATTAAGTTTACAGAAAATATTATTAATTTTGCGAAAATCTCCAAAAAAAAAAAGTAAAAAATAATTTCAATAATTGGGCTTTCTGTGGAATAATTTTGGTTGCTAAGTTACAGTCGAGCCCGTTGCACAGATCAAATCTTAGTATTAAGTTACACCCTATGATTTTTAATTTTTGAGGTAATTTTTAAACACTGACACATAAGTCTTGTTGCTTACAAATTATTAAATCTCCAAAATTCAGTGCCTAGTAATACTTATATTTAATGGCTGATTCACATTTGTGGAATTTCGAACGAAAATGATGGAAATAATTTATATCAGCCCATTGTTTACTGAACAAACAATGGTCCAAACTAGGATGTGATGATTATAGTGATCAGTTAGGTAGTGATTAGTTGTGAAACTTGTTACAGACTGCAGCAGGTGTTTGATCCCGTTAGTAATAACAATGGTGTTTTCAGGCTGAGGGTTAATATATATATATAAAAAAAGGACAAAAATATTTTTCTTTTCTTTTTAATCTAAGGGAGTTGTTTTGTCCATTATGTTGGAGACAGGATGAGAGGGAATGAATGTCCATGAGTGGACGCTGTCTCCACAAAGTATTTGCTAGCATTGTTCCTCGTGAACAGTGTCTCCTTTAACTTTATTTCTAAACGACTTTCTTTTTTTTTTTCTTCTCTTTCCTCTGCGTATACATTCTTCTTATTTTGTGTTTAACGGTGGAGCGAGCCGGCGGCCGGCGGTGGAGCGAGCAGTTGTACCAGTTTACAAGTTCTTGTCCGGCCAACAAGGTTAAATATTTGCATATACAAGGGCTCGGCAGAGCGCCGATCAAGGGCAGACACTCGCACGCGCACTACTCTCATCTCTTTGTCCACACTAACTATATCTCTCAGGTTTGTTTCCGTCCGGCCCGATCAAGCCAGCAGACCTCCAATAATATACAACGATATGCAAAACATTCCTTCTTGTCATTGCCCATTATATTCACCATAAAGTTCTTGTGCGGTATCGTTATGTACTACAATCGACCAACAATATGCCCGTCTTAATATTTTACAGATTTACAAGAATTTAAAATAAATATATTATGCGGTTGTTAACATGTCTTTTGTAATCAAATAAATTATCCAAGGAAATTTACTTTTTTTTTTAAACAAAGAATGGTAGATAATAAGCTATAAACTTGTATAAATCTTTGTTTTGGCATTCTATAAGCTAGCTCAAGAGTCTCATACAATCTCGTCACCGCGTCACTAGAAACTAGTGGTCAAAGGTCACGAAAATCTGTTTTTTGTAAATATCTTGTTTCCTTTGCTCTAAATGACATTTAAAGTTATTAGAAAAATTGTAGAGCATTAAATTCTCTAAAATTTGGTTCTATGCAATATACCATACCATCAACCCTTCTTGAGATAGAGCACAAAGAGTGGGACGCGCTTTTTTTTTCTTTTTTTTTGTCATAGGAGATCTTAAAATGATTACTTCCGGTAAGAGCTTGAAATCTTTTAAGAGAAAGTAAGAATGTTAATTTTTAGTAAAACTCTGATGCAATCTACGTTTGGATACAATTGATGTTTTAAAAACACCGCATCCAGACGACTGATGCAGTAAAGCTAAGAAAATTCTGCAGACCCTCTATTCAATGCCTCATCTCTGAAGTCCAACAACCAATCAGAGGTCGTAGACGGAGGGGACTAAGAAACATTCTTTATTATACATTCTTTTTATTAACCATTAATTAAATTCCAAGACCTAGACCTCCTTCTTGTCTGCTGAAGTTTATTCCAGTCCTATAAAAAGGTCAATCAAGCCCAAAAAGTGATTCTGATATTTGTTTGTTCGCAGTAATGATTCTATGTCGGACAGGATCTCTTCCAGTCAAATTCAGATACCTAATTCTTAGAGCACATTCTTTTAACCGAGTTTTACACGTAGAAATACAAAGTGACATTTTATTCAGTTTAAATAACTCTCATGAAGAAAATTCAAAGGCTGAAAATATTTTCATAAAAAACTTTTAAATAAACTCAAAGGAAAGATATATTTTCGGTTATGTGAATTAAATCAGTCAAAATTAGAATTAATCTTGTAAACTTTTATTCCCATTGTTTACTCACTGTGGGTTGTTTGCCGGTAAAAATACTTTGGAAAATATATTACTAGAAAGTAATTGGGGGCCATAGGTCAAATAATTGGCAGTTATCAATCAGTGTCATTATAACACTGACAAATGGCGTGATTAGCGTCAACGCTTAATCACTAGAGCTACGGCCAACCTACCCACACATCAACACACTAACAGGTATCAATTATTATTTTTTATGTTTCTACTTCATCATGTTGATGTTTGTATCAGTGAATACTGATAATGATGTTATTTTTAGAAATAATTGATTTACTTATATCACTTTTTGTACATTTTCTTGAAACACTATAAACATCTTGGTCGGTAAAATTTGAACATGAAGGAACTATTTCTTAAAATAGTTAATTAACATTTTCTTTTTTGAAATTTCGTATTATTGCAACCATAAGAAACTCTTGCGAATCAAAAACAAATTCCGATATCAAAGAAAGCAATGATTGAAAAACAAATAACTTTATCAAGAACACTATATGTTCCAGTCCATCAGATGGAAAGCTTGGCATAATCAACAACTAAATATATAAGAGGGTCGTTTGAAAATTCCGTGCAAAAAAAAACTACTTAATTTTTTGGGGTAAACCTTTTTTATTTTTCAACATAGTCTCCTTTTAGGCTTATACCCTTCGTCCATCGCTGCTCTAGTTTGTTGATCCCTTCCGAATAATAGGATTTGTCCAAGTCTGAAAAATAGCCATTCGTTTCTGCAATCACCTCCTCGTTTGAATAAAATCTTTTTCCCGCCAGCCATTTCTTCATATTGGGGAACAAATAGTAGTCCGAGGGAGCCAAGTTTGAAGAATAGGGGGGATGTGAAACGAGTTGGAACCCTATTTCCATTAATTTTGCGACCACAACTGCTGAGGTGTGAGCTGGTGCGTTGTCGTGATGGAAAAAGACTTTTTTGTGGGCCAATCGTGGGCGTTTTTCTTGCAGCTCGGTTTTCAAACGGTCCAATAACGATGAATAATATGTACCTGTAATAGTTTTACCCTTTTCCAGATAGTCGATGAGGATTATTCCTTGCGAATCCCAAAAGACAGTCGCCATAATCTTTCCGGCCGAAGGAACGGTCTTCGCCTTTTTTGGCGCAGATTCCTCCTTGGTAACCCATTGTTTAGATTGTTCTTTGGTCTCAGGAGTGTAGTGATGTATCCATGTTTCATCCACAGTGACGAAACGAAGCTTAAAGTCCTGCGGATTCTTCTGGAACAGCGGCAAACCGTCCTTGCAACACTTCACACGATTTCGTTTTTGGTCAAGCGTGAGCAATCGCGGCACCCATCTTGCGGATAGCTTTGTCATGTCCAAATGTTGATGTAAAATATTATGTACCCGTTCATTCAAGATGCCCACAGCACTAGCAATCTCACGCACCTTCACTTTTCTGTCATCCATCACCATATCACGGATTTTATCAATGATTTCTGGAGTAGTAACCTCAACAGGGCGTCCAGAACGTTCAGCGTCACTTGTGCCCATATGGCCACTCCGAAAATTTTGAAACCACTTATAAACTGTTCTAATCGAAGGTGCAGAGTCACCATAATGTTTATCAAGCTTCTCTTTAGTCTCCTGAGGCGTTTTGCCTTTCATAAAGTAGTGTTTAATCAACACACGAAATTCTTTTTCGTCCATTTTTTGAAAATCACTCGACTTCCTCGATTCAAACGAATGCCAAACACAAAGAAATAGACCGATCTGGCTGAAACTTGGTGTGTGTTCTTCCAAGAGATGCTACTAACTAAACATAACCTCGATACGCGCCAGTAGTGCTATCTCTCTGACTTTGCACGGACTTTTCAAACGACCCTCGTACTATACAGGGTGACCAAAGTTATATGCTCCACCCACTTTTTTTAAAACGGCGGGAAATTTCGAAAAAAAAAACACGTATTTGATCATTTTTAGTCTAGTTTATTTCTAGTGATTGATCCATTTTTTAAACCCGTGTATCTCGAGATACAGCATCCAACTTTGTTTTTTCAAATGGAACATTATATTTTTTTTTGCATATTTTTATAGTATTTGAGCTCCTAAAAAAAACAAAAAAAAAGTTTTTGAAATCGGTTAGGTTTTTCAAAAGTTATGGTAATTTAAAATATGAAAAACAAATTTCAGTTTATTGTCATAATTACGTTATTTTTTTTAAAGAATCTGTTCAAATTATGCACAATCAACGGGTAGGCAAGCCAAAACTCTGGACTCCCACGCTTCGCTTGTAGCAGCGACGTTCAGGTTGTTTTTTCTACAAACGTTGGGTGTGGAATTTTAGAAAATCAACTAATCGGCTCATACTTCTGCAGAGAGAACTTAATTGCTAACTTTTTTAAAGAAATTTTTTACTAGTTCTGCTTAAAGATGTTTCTCTACAACGTCGGCTAGATATGTAACATATTTTCAATAAGATGGTTGCCCGGTACATAATGCGAGAGTTGTTCGAGTTTACCTGGACAGAAATTTCCATGAAAAGTGCTTATGGACTCATTGACCCATCCAATGGCCACCTCGATCTCTGGACTTATCCCCAATGGACTATTTTTTGTAGGGATATCTAAAGAATAAAGTGTGCAGTAACCTTAATCCTGTGGCTTCAGTCCATGATCTGAAACGTCGAATAACTCTAGCCTGCCTAGATCTTGACTTCGCCACCATAAGTGCTGCTACAAGCGAAGCGTGGGAGTCCAGAGTTTTGGTTTGCTTACCCGTTGATTTGCCCAGTTTGAACAGATTCTTTAAAAATTTGACAGTAAACTGAAATTTGTTTTTCATATTTAAATTACCATAACTTTTGAAAGACCAAACCGATTACAAAAAAAAATTTTTTTTGTTTTATTTAGGAGCTCAAATACTATAAAAATAGGCAAAAAAAATATAACGTTCCATTTGAAAAACAAAAGTTGGATGCTGTATCTCGAGATACAGGGGTTTCAAAAAATGGTTCAATCACTGAAAATAAACTAGACAAAAATGATTAAATATGTGTTTTTTCTTTTTTTTGAAATTTCCCGCCGTTAAAAAAAAAAGTGGGTGGAGCATATAACTCTGGTGTCACCCTGTAAATATGACTAAAACTGGCAATAATCTATCTTTCTCTTGGAATTACCTTATCATTATCCCTTTAAAACGACTTTGGGTATCTCAGAACCGAGTGAATTTTCGAACTGATATATACGTTTATTTGAACTGCATATATCTACCTCCAAACCGCCATAATGTAAATTCATATCCGGTGGTCTTGTAGGGCAATACGGAAGTGAATCATTGCCAGCTGAAACTAAGTTAAGGCTTCTTCCCTTATCCAGTATCCAGGACTGCTAAACCAAATTGTTATACTCCACTCATGTTTTTTTTTTTTTTGCCAAGCAGAGTATTTGGAAGGAGGCGTGTATCCACTCATTTTGTTTTAAGACGTTTTTATTTACATGTCTGAGCGGCCACCAAGACAGCAAGAAAGCCTCCAGATGTGAGGAATGTCTTGGACTAGTTTGCGTTGAAAGCTCAAGAGCTAGATTTCAAAAACATTACGAAGAGGGAGATATTTAAATTCACATTAAATATTACATTTCAAATGTTGAAATTGCCCCCAATCGTAGCGCTAAATATTGTCTATATCAGAATAATATTTCAATAGATTTCGAACATCACGAAGAGAGATATTTAAATTAAAATTTTAGTACATTGAATTATATCATAGTTAATAAAATTTTTCTCAATTTTAGAGAAAGGAAATTGTTTCAAGAACTCCCTCTATCTCATTCTGAAATGAATTAAAGTAAATGTTAAAACTTAGCTATACATAGTTTTACAATGTGTTACATGTTTAAGAATTGTTCAAAAAAATATAAGCCCTACCGATCAATTTATGTATACTTTTACCAAATAATTGTAATTATAAAAATAATCACTTTATCTTATTAATGACTTAATTTAGTATTTTTTTAATATATAATATTGACAGCCCTTTTCAACTTCCATAATATGCAAATGATTTTAAATTATACAAAAAGCAATTACGTACCAACTGGTTTTACAAGGACATCAATTCTCCATTTAATGAACCTATAATATACCTTTGATCCATTTTAAATTATTTATTGTGTAAATAAATTTTAATTCGTAAAGGTTAATGAAACTGTATATCATTAAAAGAAAAATGTTATGAGAAGGATGTATTTCGGTTTTGTCTATTTATATCCCCCATCCTAATTGATAATTTTATATTTTTATTTTAAGTGTAACTGAATTTTGAACATAATTTGCTGAATTTTTGTGCGGCATGATCCAAGTTCTTGAATTGATCAAACATCTTCTGAATCACTAATATCCTATTATTAACAATATCACAAACTAATATGCAGGCTGAGAGTTACTGCATTTTTATTGATTTTCTTTAAACTCTGAATTCTATTACGTATTTAATTCTTGCTAACATCGTCCACTTTTGTGAAACTAAACATTTCTCTGAAACTACAGTTTAGAGGGGAGAAACAGAAATTCTACACGCGACCTAAAATACCTAATATTATTTTTATTATTAGCATTTAATATAAGGCGCATTTACTTCTGAAATCATTGGCGCCTTTTCCTGCGCATTGCCGGCATCCAGACAGTGTTCTCAAGTTACAGAAAACACTGTACATCTTAGTGTGAAAAGCTCATGCGAATAGCAGGCTGAATTAGGACCCCGGGATCTCCGCACGCGCTAAAGGAGCCAATCCCTTCCCACTTACAATAATATTATTTTACATTATTAAATTTCCGTTAGTATTTTTTGTGTATTATCTTTTTAAATCAAGATAAATTTTAATTTTAGACAAGAAGAGGTTAAGACAGAGGTATACTAAATTATTTCAGCAATTTAACTGACTATTATTCTTTTAAATCTTTTGGTAATTTAAGAAAACCAAATAACAAATTGTCGTAATTCCCATTTCATTTATGTTAATTGCCTTCCCTTTCTAGCAAAATGATATAAGTCTTACAATTGATTTAAATAAAATATTTTTATGTGCAATCTCTAAATTTAATAATGAACCCAATATTATGCTAAATTTAACAAATTATAATCCTGGATTAGTAGTATTCTTGACTTTAATGTCTGGGAGACGCAGAGAGTCGGAAAGTCGATCCCTATACTTCGATGTCGTATGGCCAAATAGGTCGCAGTAGCAGAAGGTATAGAGTCTTTTGTTATGTAGGTTATGTTTCGATCGTTTGTCAAATAGTATGGCGAGAAGTTTGTAACGTTGGTTAGTTTCTTGTCTTTTCAGTCTAGTATGGGGATTCCATGTCAACCGTTTGTGTAGGTACAGTCGAAGGTAGCGTACTTTGTCCACATTTGGTACAGGAGTTTGGTTGATGATGATGGGAGGTAGTTTTTTTTTTTTTAAATCATGTATTTTGATACCGAATCAACAATACAAATTTGTATACATGGTACTTTTAATTATATACCCAATAACAATAATAATAATAATAAAAGATTAGATTTTCTTAAACCAAAAGAATCTTCCTCAGTAAATCTAATTATTAATTAGTTTAATAATAAAGAAAATAATTTTGTAGTAGAACATGAACATTTTAAATGCTCCATAAAACTCATCAGAACACTACAATGTCTGGAGGCATACGAGGTTTCAGTCAAACTTAACGAGGTCGTTTCCTACTTGATAGTTCACTGAATTTTATTGATATTTAACTTCCCTGTTATACAGCAAATGTTACTTCGGGCTCTTGTTTAGGTTTTATGATGGCGAGTAAGTTACGTTTCACCCCTCATATTTCCTGAGATTTTGGTGTCCGTTTGGAATCTCCACTTAACAACTCGAGACTTACTCTCCAACACGATACCCAGATGATCTCCTTAGATATTTAATGTGGCAGCTACTTGAGGGTAGCGTACCTACTGGCAAGTTCCAGCCCTTCATCAATATCGATAGAAAGACATACATAAATCACTTTTGAAGACAAAAATAAATTCCAACTTATTATATTGAAGAAAATAGCGATTTAGCGATTAAATGAAGCTCGAAAACTAAAATTTGAATGTTTGGTAAGACTAGGAACATCCACTTGCGAGGGTTTATGAAGAAATTTCGAGAGCCTTTATTGTACATTCCCTTCATGCTGTAAGCCAACCACTTGCATGCACTAGCCGAGCGGTTAGAGGCGTAACCAACAAAACTAAGAAGTACTGTTGATACTGGGTTGGATTTCTCCGATATTAGGCCCTGGTTTTTATTGATTGCATATCAAATGTATGTAAAGAATACCTCCGATCGCGACACCTAATTTGGTAGTTCGACGTAAAGACCGCCTTAAAAAAACTGGCATTATTTTACTACTTTAGTATTGCGAAATCGAACAGAATTATTCTTAAAAAGTACGACTCTGTTGTTTTTTGATTGCCTTTTCATAACGTAATTGAATAAACCTAAAATGACATACATTAGGTTTACTTAATAAATAATTCAATAAAAATAATTTAGAAGGTACATAAAATTTAATTGACTTTTCTTTCATTATTAATTATTAAGTAATACTCGGTCGTGCACAATAGTAATTTAACCAATTAGCAGGTGATTAATGGGGTTGCGCAGTAATAACTGATAATTGAAGTTATTATTGTCTATACAGAATACAATACACTGCCATCACAATAACTACTTCTAAAATAAGAGCCTTTAAAGGTTTTCTACTTTTATTAGAACGTCCTTTTTTTCCGTTAATAATAAGACGAATAATAAAGTTTCCAATAATCTGGACAAATAATTATTGTAATAATAGTGAATAAAATAAAGAGTGTCACAATTATCTCGGTCCAGGCAAGTTCCTGGTCTAATGCAAAGCAAATGCCTGCCCGCACATTTAATTGATTGAACAATTATTTGAATAGAAAAAGCAATCTACTTTGGACACTCCCGCGACTTCCTTTTTCAACTAACTTCCTACTTCTAAACTCCGAATTATAAAGTATTACCGAATTATTGCTAACTTTATCCAGAGTTCTGTCCATCTTTTATTTGACGACTGATTCATTAATCCAAAGGGAAAAAAGAATATGACCAATTTCAGTAATAATTTGTTTTATTCAAGTAATGCCGATTTCTCCTCCCAGGGGGATTAGGCTAGGTTCGGCAATGTAGAACTTATTCCTTACTGAAACACATAAAAATGTATTTTGATTTTACTTCAATTTTGATTATATTTAACTTTTGATCATACTTAACTTTTTAAGCTGTAACTTTTTGTTGAGGAAATATAGAGTAGAACTTAGGTATTTATACAAAACGTTTTGTTATACCATAATTATTATAGGTAGTAATAATTACTTTTTTTAAAAAAAAAAAAAAAAAAGAAGTGACCAAACATAATATGCTACTATTGCATAATAATATGCACCATTTAATTATTGAAAATGTAAATATGTCCAATTTGGAATACTATTTGGGTTTTATCACGATAATTACGAAATGCAGAAAATAAATTACCAATTTTATTTCCACAAACTAAAAAAAAATCATCTAATTATTTTATTGTAAATATCCAGATTTGATAAGTTGGCAACCTTGATTTTTTACAATTAACTGCCGACTTTCGGAAAGTGTTCTCTCGCTATAGACAACAATGTCTAGGAGGAAGGGAGCAGTGCATTTATAAAAAAAGAACATTTTTCCTGGCATTTCTCTTAAATATTGGCACTTGTTAATTTTTTTTATTTGTTTATTTATTTTGCAACTGTGTGCAGTGCAATAGGCAAAAGAGATGAGTGATAAGGATAGCACAAGTACACGGGCAGGCATACATGTGTCCGTACATATAAGCGCACATGCATGGTGCGCCAAGGGCGTGATTGGAGTGAACGACGACCATCCAGTGATGGAAGCCGTTAGTTCGCCAGATTGGCAAGCTTACACAGCAACCATCCTAGGAGGTTGGCGATGTGTGTTGAGATGGTCGCGTGGCCACCGCCGCTTTAGTCTGCGCTGTGGATTTGAAGGAAGTGTTGTAGTGGATATGTTGTGCTACAGAGGGTTGTATTGACTGTGTAAATTTGGATAGAGTTTTATGTATCAAGATTGGGCTATTTCAGCGACGAGAGGAATATTCAGATCAGAGTGTATAGTATGATTGGAGACGTGGAACGGAGCGTTAACTATTGTTCTTAGAATTTTAGACTATAAGGTTTGAAGTCGGTTGATGTTCGATTTTTTGGCACTTCCGTAGTGCTGTATTCCGTACGTCCACATTGGGGCAAGTAGAGCTTGTTAATTTAAGTAATAAAAATGATTGCCCAAAGATAAAAAAAAAAAAAACTAAATAAATAAATCCATTGTTGTTCACTCTTTTGGTGACTGATTCATAGTTTCAATGGGATTGAAAAAATAACTGCCATTTCAGTCGTGTAAAATTTATTTTGCCGAGCTTTCGACCTAGGAACTAGGTCATCTTCAGGGCTGTGGAATATATTTACAGTTTGTTAACTATGATTCTATTAAAATGAATATGTATAATAAAACGAAATTTACAAAAATTATTGACCTAGTTTAGAAAGTAATACTATTACATTTCAGGGTTGGTGTGTCTTCTGTTGGTGTGTTCACAGCACAGAAAATCATCACACTTTCGATTTTCCAAACACAAAGATACTTAAATCAGAAACCAACACACAAAAAAGGAAAGTGCTAGAAATGATATACATATCTAACACAGAAAACAGTTTAAACTTCAAAACAGACACGAACAATTTAAACAACATACGCAAACTTACTACAAAATACTTGACAATTGGCAACACTGACTTCCTAACACATATTACACAAAGACCGATCACACTCAGTCCATGAACAGACAAGACAGAAGACACACCAACCCTGAAATGTAATAGTATTACTTTATAAACTAGGTAAATAATTTCTGTAAATTTCGTTTTTATTTTACATATTCATTTTAATAGAATCATTGTTAACAAACTGTAAATATGTTCCACAGCCCTGAAGATGACCTAGTCCCTAGGTCGAAAGCTCGGCAAAATAAATTTTACTAGACTGAAATGGCAGTTATTTTTTCAATCCCATTTAAATAAATCCAGTTTTATAGAAGTACAAAGAAATACAAAGTCAGGTTTAAATTATCGTTCGTACTTTGTTTTTTTAAAAACATTTTCTAAGTTGGTAAAAGTCTTTTTTCTTTTTCTTTTTTTCAATTCAACCGACACAGTTTAAAAATGAATTAAAAAAAAAAATTAGAGACGGAAACCCAAATAAGAAAAGACGGTAGAAAAAATAAATAATAAATGACGAGTAGTTAATTTCATTGCAGATAAAGTGGACGCTATAAAGACCGAAATAAGGTTATCATTAGCGCCTGTCTTGGACTCTGTTGCAGGCCACTTGAATGATAACCGAAATTTAAAGTTAAGCAATTTGTGTATCAGAATCACTCTTTATCAATTCTTTTAATGGAGAAACATTATCTCGGTTCAATTAAGACCCACTCGAACTTCGCATACATTAATTTAGATGATTGTGGCCATCAGTCGCTCTTGAAAGATAAATTTGTTTTCCTACTTCATTTGGTGGCGACATGTTATTTAGTCTTTTATATAAGAAAAAAATTATATACTCGTATGTTAGTATATATTATTATATATGTGTATGTATATGGCGGTATAAATCAACACTAGATTTAAAATTAATCTACATTTAGAGAAAGAGCAAGGTTAGTCTTCTTCCCAGGCTTAATGAAAAAGAATTTATCCGTTATTAAATAAATCAGTTTTTGGTTTCTTATTAGTTAAAGTAAGAAGTACATAACGAATCTTTATTCAAATTGCGTTGGTCCCGAAATTATTACCAATGAAATAAGACGACTGTTTCTCTATTCTCTAGAACTTAACCGGAGTCCCTGGTTCCCTTTAAGTAGTTCCCATCAATTGAACTATTGGGGAGGGTAGTGTCAGTTATTATCCCAAAATATAGGCGCCACGGTAGCCGAGCGGTTAGAGGCGAGACCTGCAAAGCTAATATGCATTGTGGTACTGGGGTTCGATTCCCGGTCTTTAGGCCTTGGATTTTATTTAATGGCTAATAAAAGAAATTAACTTTGAAGTATGTTTGCTAGTCGCCTCCGTCCACGACACCTAATTGGTAGTTGGACGTTAAGCCCCGCCTGAAAAAATAGGCTTTTACTTTACTTATCCCAAAATATCGATGGTACGCTCTACCTGGGCTCCTTTGGAGAGTTTAGTAGTTTTAGAGAATAATTAATGTCAAATACAGGATATGTGGATTTTCCAAGAGAATCCTGTCGCTCGAGACCAAAATTCTCCGAACAATCGCCCAATCACCCTGGTATGCAACTAATTTAACTCTAACGAGTGAACTGAATATTCCCGACATCAAAGATGAACTAGTTCTTTCCCGTTACAAATATTTTCATAAATCACTACCATTCTGCACAAATACACTTATCGTGTAACTAAACTCTCCTCTCATCCAAAGAAATCCTAGACAGATTGGCTGATGTGCCAGTTGTTTAGAGTTCTCCTTAATTTACACTAGGCAAATCTAATGGGATCAATACATGAGACTGATGAAGTTAATAAATTATAATTCTTTTTTTTTCTCTGTCAAAGTGAGCTATTGAAATAGAAGAAGGAATTAGGACATGGGTGTTTATCTCTTAACAGTTGGCTCCAACCAAGATCGAAATTAGATGAGGTGTTACTGCAGGTCACTCTAGTTTATTAGCAGATTACTTTTATTTTAGAAGAACAGAACCTTACTTTCAGTCTTCGACGCATCACTCTTCCTCCTGACTTTTACAATTTAATTCCTTTACCAGCAGCCAACGTAGTCCGCTACCTTGGGCTTTACCTTGACAGAAGACTTACATGGAACCCTCATGCGCGACTTAAGGGAACAGAACTCAACAGACGCTTCCGTCAACTGAAAAGACTACTCGACAAGAGATCAAAACTCACTGTGGACAACAAAAGACTTATATATGTAAGTATATTAAAGCCAGTCTGGGTTTATGGCATCGAAATGTGGGGTTCAACCAAACGCTCAAATCTGCAAAGGACCCGGTCCTTACAGTCTAAAATTCTTCACTCTGTAGTAAACAGCTCCTTTCTACGTCACCAATCAAACCATTCACACAGATTTGAACATTCCTTTCGTCACACAAGTTGCTAAAACACGTGACAGAAAATTCCATCTTATTCGATCACATCACAATCCACTTGTACAACATCTATCTTCAAGAACATTTCCAGACGTCTTAAAAGACAGTGGCCTCGCGATCTCTTCTCCGAAGAAGAGAATCAGTAGAATTTAAAATGTTTTTGGAGTGTGACCGCTGGGTAACTTCTCCACTCTGATTTGTGTGAACGTTATTTATTGTTATCATTGCTGCTTATAACGCAATGTGTTGATTGAAACTAAATAAATGATTAAAAACAAAAAAGAACAGAATCTTTATAAAAATTATTTCGTACATTTTTTCTGCCACATTTCCAGTCACTCCAAATTAAGGCTTTTTTAATCACTAATGAAAGGGGTTAAAAGTAATTATTACTATTATTATTATAAAAAAGTACATTCATATTGTTTATAAAAAAACTAGAGATGTGCAAAACTAGCCTAACAAGCATTGAAGAGAGCAAAGTTTGGAAAGCGGCTTATTAATGTGGGAAAGGTAACTGTAGAGTTGGTACGCCTGAACCAGAGCAAATAGAAGAGGCTGTGTGCCACGATTTGTCTACAATAATAAACAACCTGTCAATGTTTGTAAGTGTTTTAATTTATGACTGGCAGCAGCAACATGAAGCTTGTGTACGTTGAGCTTCATGCACAACAACAAGCTCTACACCGTCCTGTGCTCATAACCACATCCAATTAGCGCGCGCACACGAATTATCTGCTTTACTTCTAATTTTTTTCAGCTCTCTAAATTTGGTAATAAGAATGGGATTTTTACGCAAACCTTTAATGGTCACCAATAAAGCCGACATAAGCAGCTCACAAAAAACCGCTAGAAATTGTGGATAGGCTAAGCTTACAAGGGAAAGAAATTATTGCTAAATTCAGTCCATATTTATTTTTGCCCAGTTTTTACTTAGGCGCAAGGTCATCTTCAGGACTTATACTGATTAATTAACTATTGCTCATAGGCACTACGGTAACCGAGCGGTTAAGAGGCGAGACCTGTAAAGCTAATATGCATTGTGGTACTGGGTTCGGATTCCCGGTCTAGGCCTTGGATTTTATTTAAAGGTTAATAAAAGAAATTCACAGTAAAGTATGTTTGTTTGTCGCCTCCGTACACTAAAGACGACACCTAATTGGTAGTTGGAAGTAAAGCCCGCCTGAAAAAATAGGCTGTTACTTTACTTTACTTTTTTTTTTAATATTGCACATTGGATTTCATTACATAATTTAAAATTGCATTTTACAAACATCACACAACTTATTTATACTTGTTGGGTATACTTAAACTGAATGTTAACTTCCAAAAATTAACTGTTGATTGAAGGATGAAAAAGTAAGATTGAATTTGGCAATATTCTCTTTTGCTTGGATCAATTGGTCACGAAAAAATGAATAATTCTAGAGTATAATTCTAAATTAAGCATTTAATAAAAACGCACTAAATAGATAAGTTCTTCCGTTTAGATATTTACACCTATAATCAACAGTGAATGTGTTGATACCGTATCACTGTCAGGTGCAACATGAAGGAGTAGCTATCCAATGAAGATGCTCACCTATAATCTTACCACTGTCTCTGGAGGTCTCCACTGGCGCTTCAGCCGATATCTATTGTTTCATGGAAATGTGGCCAAAGAATTTGTGGGAGATGACCGGTCATTGATGTTGAGAATATTCAGGTCAGTGAGGAGGGTTAAACTAGTTGAATACCAGAGTGTTAAGAGTTATTCTAAGAGTTCCCGACTGGAGAGATTTGGCCTGATTTTGGACTAACGTAACATTACCATTAGTTGACATTAACGCAGCCTAGAGAAACTCTGTTGAACTAATGATTATTAAAAATGAAAAATTGCTAGAAGCTGAAACTCCATATTTTGCTGTGACCCAACCTGGAGAACCGTTGTTAACTTAGAGATTAAAATCCCTCCACCTGAAGTATCTCTTTATTGAATAATTTCTCTAAAATAACAATTCTCGTTATACTAGGCAAATTTATCGCTAATCTGCAGATATAGGGACTTTCAATTGAAACATTTTTCTAGAAGGTTTTGTTTTAAGCAGCAGTTTCTTGGTGAGATGGATTGTAAAAACTATATAATGTAAGTAAGGATTGAAACTGTATTAAGATTAGGAGTTTGAAGAACGCGACTAAAAGTTATGGAATTCTAGTCTTATGATTGTCCACGCCTGCACTTTTTAATGCACACTTTTGTATGTATAAAATGACTAGATATCATTTTGGAAAGTTTGTCAAGAGAATCATCAACCGGGATGAACAATATACAGGTTGGTTAATGGAGAGAGTCGAGAATTACAAGGCTCACAGGGATTAGAAGACACATACCACATACATAAGAGCGCCGCAAGGGTAGGCTTGTACAAGTTGTCAATTATATAGAACGTGATAGCAAGACCGACACAAGACGATATCATTGTCTTTACTAATGCTGCAGCAGACTATTAGCTTCAAGTTAACTTTGTCTCACACAAAATATATATATAGGAGGCTATGGCTGTGTGAGTGGATACATATATAGTTATTTCTCCGTCTATGTAGCCTATTAGTACATTAGAGAAGGATGGCTAACAAGTAGGTACATAAATCTCTGAGAGAGGCTAGAGTCGGGTCTGAGGGCCGCTAACTTTCCATGCAGCATCACAAAGAAATTCCTTTCTATTTCAACAAATCTTCTCCAACGTAGCTACAAAATACTGCTCTCGGTAACGTGGATAATATTTTGTGGACACTAATCCCAAACTGTTTAAATTCCCTATCAGCTCTTTCTTAAAGGAGTAAAAATATATTTATTTAAATACCATTCATCGCAGGGTAATCTTTTATTTATTTTTTTTAATCAACTTACTTATAAAGAATGCGTTAAAATTTGATAAAATAATTATTGAGGATTTAAGCATATTCTAAAAAATAATATTTTACTACCAGAATACACAAATGAAGCAATTAGCGTCTGAAATAACTGATATAGGTCCAATCATTTTTTTGAATACATGAAAACAAAAAGTCAATAAAGAAGTCCTATTTAAAAAATAATGTTAATAAGGGAAATGCGTTTCTTCCATGCCTTTGGATCAAAATTAAATGTTTGGAAACTCAATTGCGACAATATTCTTCACTCATTAATTAAATAACGTAGCGCTGGTAGAAATGATTAATTTAAATAGATTTACTAATTAAACAAAGCTGTTTATAAATTATTTATCTCAATTAATTGTTATGACCCACGTAATACCATTAATTATCAAAAAGCTTATTACAGTCAGAATAAATTATTTGCATTTTCACCAATTAACACATTTACCCCTACCGAACTAACACTTGTCGAGAGAGAGAGATAGCTAATAAGATGTAAATGTGTCCATCGAGTCTGCAGGAAGGTCCCTTGTGGGACGCCAATCTCCAAATGTTTAACCAAAATAGAATGAAATTTCCATCATTTAACTTCCTGATGCTGTTAGAGTTAATCCATTTCCAACTGGCTCTATATAATATGTCTAGTGTATGTTTTAGTCACTAAAGGTTAACATTGGTCAACACTCAGCTAAATCTCACCACTTAATTCTCACCAATATTCACTAGTCTCAAATCTTACATCAGTTTATGAGGTTCCTCAGAGGTATGTACATTATTATTATTATTAAAATAAAAATGAAGGAAATACATGCATTCAATTATTATTCCGGAGGAAGCTGAGTAGAAAGGAGATAATTGAACAGAAGGGTTTTAAAGATGGAAAGGGTAGGAGCATGGCGGACAGATGAAGGTAAGGAGTTCCAGAGAGAGGTAGCGCAAATCAAGAAACATTTGTCTAAGGATGAAGTACGGTGTGACGGGGATATAGAGATCAGAATTACAGGATCTAGTATTACGAGAATGGAGCGAGGATTGGAATTTGAAGAGTTGGAAAATATTTTGTCCGACTCGGCCCTCATCTACGTAAAGGATAGCTGAGTATATATTGTTTCAGTGAATTCAGTTGCAAATTTTTAGCCTTTGAGTTCAATCAATACTTCTTTTTAGAGTCCCTCTACTGTTATAGGCTCTTAAACCAAAGCATTCAGATTCTTTCAGAAATCCCATAAAACGACTGTATTTCTCTACGCTCTTCTGTATATTCTTCTTAGGATTTCCATTAATGCTGTCAATTGATGGTGAACTGAACTGCTGCGGATATCATTTATCTTAAACTTTTAAAATTAAAAATCAGGGCAATGTAAAAACTAGAACAGTGTTGAATATTTAGATTTTTCTGGATTATTTAGAAGTATTGAGGAGCAGGTTGAGCGTTATTTCAAACAGTAATTTGAAATAACAAATAATATTGGAAATGAACTGTTTATATTTCATTTACATCTCTTTTCTGACCTGCACCATCTACAGTCTATCAACTAGGGCCCATTCTCCTTAACTTTAATCACTTTTACAGTCTTTGGAGGGAAGTTGGTAGGATTGACGACCAAAGTGTGAAAAATATGATACAAATATTTTATTTTAAATAAGTAAATCGAAATAAATTGTTTTAAATCTGTTATTTGAATATTGAATTGAATTTATTACAAATGATTAATTTGGCCAAACTAAGGTTGATCCATATCGATTCACACATTCCTCCAAATCGAAAATCTTTTAATCCCGTTCTATTTGCATCGCCTCTACAACATAAAGTAGCCGCGTAATGTGTAAATAAACAATTGAGAGAAATATCAGATTGAAATGCAAATTATGGGAGGTGGCGCATGTTAAGACAAAAACAGTCGGATTGGCGAGTATTTAATATTACCGCATATAATGATATCGCTATATTCATATTTTTATTATTGAATAGGCATTCAAAACTTACCTTTTAATGATTAAGAAAGTTAGATCACTCCTCTTCTTTATTTTCTCATTTATTATTAATATTTTATTGCTAATACCAACACTGAAGAAAATGTACAAATGTTATGGCTTCTATTGTGCCAGTTTCGTTTATAGAAAAGTTCTTAAAGAAAAGTAAACTTTGTGAATTTTACCAGAGGTTGCAATAAACTATAACAGTAGCACAGATCACAGACCTTTGTGGCAAGATCCATGACGAAGTGACCACTCCACTTCCCCATTCCGAATGGACGACTGTCTCTAAGTGGCTAACTTGTTTCAGGCACTTATGGTTTTTAAAATACAGTAAAAGCTCCTTATTCGCGCTTCCTTCATTCGCGTTTTCACTATTCGCGGATTAAAAAAATGCGACCCAATTCCTATATTCGCGGATATTCGCGGAAGTACACTATGATAATAAAAGGATTCCAATAGGTATCCAACCCAATATCCTTTGTAAATGCCGTCAAATGGACTAATAAAAAAAGTAAAATAGATCTTAGTATTACAACTTTGCCTAAAGTATGTTGTTAAATGATATCGCCGAGGACTTTGACATAAGCCGCCTTCGCCGCGATCGGTGTTTTTGAGAATGTAAACGCACAGAATGAAAGCAATTGTTCGTGATCCAGCAATAGAAAAAATGGAAGTGGCGTTGTCATTATGGATCGAAGACCGCATCCAAAAAAAGGGTGCCCCTGAGTGGTCCAATGGTCCGGGAGAAGGCAAAGTATCTTTACGCTCATTTTAAAGAACCTGATGGTAGTTGTAGTGGCAAGTTCAAACTTTGACTGCAAACAAAAGCTTTTAAAAACTGCCAAGCAAGAGAAAATTACAATATTCTTCAAACCATTGCCTAAGCCTTAAGATAATTAATCAAAATGTTCAAAAACTTCAATTAAATTTATTTTTTTATATATATGTTTTTTTTTTATTTTGTCAGCTGGGAACGTATCCCCTATAATCCCATATAAATTACCATTCCGTATTCACGGTTTCTGTAGTCGCGGCATATTTATGGAACATATACCCCGCGAATAAAGAGCTTTTACTGTATTGTGTTTAACACACTCACCAGTCAAAGATTTCCATTATCCTAGTCAAAACATTTTCTCGTTCGAAAAAGAAAAAAATCTATTGCTGCAATTTAACAAAATTGTTCAGACACGATTCAACAAGAGAAACTATAACAGTCACTCTCTGTACAGTTGAGGTATTTTCAATTTTCGTATTTGAAATTTAGTAAGTGACGGCGGAACTAATTTTATGGGCCAACTTCCTGTAAGGCAGATTTGCCCGCAAAGTACTAAAAGATTAAAGGTGTTACTTATTTAACGGGTTGTTATATTCAGTAAATATAATTTGTTGGGAAATGGGTGTACCTACTTGTAACTAGCAAAAGTTGCTACAGCTGGTTCATCACAAAGTTGTTTCTTAAACCGGAGGTAAGAGGTAAAATCCTCTTTAAGTTGCAAATTTAGAAAGCGTGTACTGTGAAAATGTCAAGTAAAATTAGCTTATAAAGAATAAATTTGAAGTTATCATTCCTGGTTAATAAATAAAAAGGAAAATCTTTATGGGTACAAAAAAAGTTTTCTGTCTAATAATTTTGTTATTCAAGTGTGTTGCTTCCACGAGAACTAGTCACCATCTTATTCAATTCTTTATAAGTAAGGAACGGATTTTTATGTATTTAAAAATGCCAAATATTTAATTAAAATATGCATTTATTTTCGTCAATTATGTGGAAAGTATGTGATTTTCTTAAAATATTTTCTGGAATATTTAAGTAAAATGGACATTTTTTTTATGAAAATGTATTTTTTTTTGGGGGGGGCAAGTTATAATTATTTATACAAGAAAAGAACATTTTTACAATTATAAATAAGTTTGTGGAAAGGGATATCTGCTCTAACCAAAGCCCGACACAGATTTGTACTCAGAGTAGACTTATTTGATGATGGAGATGTAAGGAAGCCTTGATAGGACGTCCTCTCTTTCTTTCTGTTTTTATTCTCTATGTGCGATCCGGTGGCAATATGTTGGGTGACTTGGAAACGTTGAGAGCAAGAAACGCGCTTGTCACAAGCTGTGCAGTACAAAATGTCTCCATCACTTCGAAAAAGTTCTGCTGGAAACTCGCGAAGATATTTAGCAACCAGTTGTTTGTTTGAGGCCGATGTTCGTGGCATTTCACCCAAAAAAGAATACACTAAGTGACCGAACGAAATGAATTGGACACTTCAACGAACAAGCTGAAAGAACAGACAACGTCAGACAACTTCAAAGAACTAACAAGTGCCCGTCACTGTTTAGCAGCATTCTGTGTAAATTACAATAACCATTGTACGCACTGTGATTCACAGCCCTGCAGTCTGTGGTTCACATTTCCTGTCAACCACCTCCCAATTATGAAAATATGCCCAAAATGAAAAATATGAAAAAATATGTACATATTTTGATTAAATATGTAGAAATATTTATTTATTTTAATCAAATATGTATAAATATGCGATAACATCCAAATATGTGAAATAAAAGTAGACTCAAACGGCTTAAAAAGTGTCAGTATGAATACTTCTAGTTGAAAAACGTCTGTAAATTGCCTAGAAAAAAATATGTAAATACATACGAATCCGTTCCCTATTTATAAGTACCTTAAAATTTTTTAAAATGCATTCTTAAACCCCTGAAATTGACCTTTATATAAACTGGTTCTTTGTGGAATTCCCGAATTTCTAGAATAACTTGCATATTGCGTGTGAGGATATCAGCTTCCGTTTCTATATACATAAATAAACAAAATTACTCATAATCCTAAGAAATTTTTAGATCAGCAAAAATATCTCTTAAACCTGTCTCATAACCTGTAATATGAAAACCTTCTGCAGAAATCTTCTGAAATCTATCTTAATATCGCTGAAAGTTTCCGCCTTTCTAGTGTCTCTTCTCAACTAGATTAGGATCCAATTTTTGAAATCGACTGTTTCTATTGCGGCGATTCTCGACGATGAGTTTTGCTCAAACTGCAAGCCTACTCCCAAGTAGTGTGTAATCTTTTAAGTATGTAAAATTCCTTAATGCAGTTTAGATGGTAGTTTGCCTGCCAGTGTTTAACTGGGCCCATAGTATATTGGCATTATTGGCAGTCTCAGAAATTATCAACTGATTAATCTGATCATTTAGGCTGCAAGTACAGTCCAATTAAAACAATACCTACTTCGTATTTGAGTATACAGATGGTCCTAAAGTTTGACAATATCAACATTTTTATCCATCTTAGCGTGTTAGCACTTGAGCGTTCGGAACAGTGTTTGAGAACCATTCTTCTTTAAAAGATAAATAAAGTTAAAAGAGCGATATTTGACATTTTCTTCTGTGGATTTTACTTTTTACAAAATATGCTGTACGTAGATGTTTATATCAAGTATTTAAAAACGACATCATACGTACTTCTATTAGGCCACATAAGTGTTCTTAAAAGTAACCATAAATCAAAGAAATAGGCAGACTAAATGTTCCTAATTGCCGTAAAGTCCAAAAACCTTTTTTGAATAAAAAGCTTCAACTCTCCTCCAACATATGTGCACATCAAATATTCATCAAAAACTAGGAAATTAGCAGCAGAAGAGAACTAGTTATTGTCGGTTACTTCAGAAGATGAGGAAGATTTAGAAATCGGGGTCTAAGCGTCTTCTTCATTTTGTTTGAGAGGAGCATAAATGGCATTCGAAAGCTGGAACCGAAAGATGCGGTACTTCCTCCGGCAGAAGTTTTTCAACAGCAAGACTAGCGTTTACGTCGTTTGCTAGCCTTGGATTATTATTATTATTATTATTATTATTATTATTATTATTATTATTATTATTATTATTATTATTATTATTATTATTATTATTGTGTCTTTGGTGCTGGGTGCTAGGCCGGTTCCTTTTCCTTTCTTGTTTCTCTTTCTTTCCTTTCCCTTTCCTTTTTCATTCTATTTTCTTTTTCTTTTTTCTTTCTGTCGGAGTTTAAAGATAGGTGAGGGTTTCAAAAAAATTTAAATGAAAAGTTCAAATAATAAAACGTGTTTGAAAGCGCAAGAAATTGTTTGTGGGGGTTCCCTACCCCAGAGGAAGGTGCAGAAGTGTGTAGGAGGAGCAGGAGGTGTAGGAGGAGTGTCTGAGGCAGCGTGTTCGTCGGCTGCTGACACCAGCCCATTTCAGAGGAGTGCGAAGTTAAAAAGGACTCCGCCGGTTACTACGCCATCTAAAACTGGAGCGGTAGTTGAGGAGAAGGGAGTTGAATTGGTGGAACCTCCGATTAGCCCGCAAGCAAAAAGTCCAATTACCCACCAAGCCCCAACGTATGACACTCCGATTATATTGGGAGTGCTTGCGGGGGGCCCGGTAGGGTCGCCCGAACACAAAGACATGGAAGATGCATGCAAGCGAGTGGATGAAGAATTGGACAGAATGCGGGATGTCATCAGGAAAATGAAACTCGCTACAAGCAGACAGAGAAACATCAGCATGGACATCAAGGATGGTATGCTTGAAATTGAAGAATCAATAGAAGTGGTGCAAGCTCTGCGTGGTTTCTGGGGTGTTGCTCTACAACGACTGGTTCGACTACAGGAGAGGACGTCGGCTGAGGCGAAGAAGAGACAAGTTCTGTCGGCAACTACGCAGACCCCTTTGGTGGCCGAGGAAACCGGCCGGTATGCTTTGAGGAGGAAGAGTAGGGAAGGGAAAGCAGATGAGATAGCAGCGGAAATTGGAAGGGATGGTTCCACTTCAACTGGTTGGACGGAGATACGCCCCAAACGAATCCATGAGCTGCAGAAGGAAGGAGAGAGGAGGGAGGCTGGGCCGGCGAATGAGAAGGAGCCAACGCCGAGGAGGAGTAAGAAGAAAAAGAACAGGAAAAAGAAAAAGAATAGGCCCCAGAGAGTCCGTCCAGATGCTGTGCTGATAAAGCCGGCTGAGGGGAAATCCTATGCGGAAGTGCTAAGGGAAATTCGAGAGCGGGTCAAGCCAGAAGACACCGGAACAGAGGTTAGTTGTATTAGGCAGACGAGAGCCGGTGGTATATTAGTAGAGCTAGGTAGTAACACCAAGGATAAAGCCGCCTTTGGGGCTGCGTTAAACGCGGTTCTCCAGGACAAAGCGAGTGTTACAAATTTAGAGCCCAAAATGTCAATTGAGATACGGGACTTGGATTCACTGGCGGATGAAGAGGAAATTCGGCATGCGATTGAGCAACGACTAGGAGATTTTGGAAGCGATGTGAATATCCACCTCACAAAGACTAATGCCAGAGGCCTTAAGGCTGCGATAGTGCGACTTGGCGTAAGTGGGGCTGGCCAATTATTGCAAGACGGCTTCCTTAGAGTTGGTTGGGTGCGTTGCCGGTTAAGGCAAAGGGTTGCAGTTATGAGATGCTTCAGATGTCTGGCATATGGGCACGTTTCAGTGGCGTGTAAAGGCCCGGACCGCAGCGAACTCTGTTATAGGTGTGGAGGACCAGGCCACCTTGCTGCGGCTTGCTCCGCAGAAGGATGCTGTATGCTATGCTTAGATAGGAAACTATCTGTAGAGGCGTGCAGGCATTTGCCGGGATCAGGAGAATGTGCTGTGTTCCGGGAGGCGCTGGAGCAGAGCAGGAGGAAATTAAATGTAAACTTTCGATGAAGATCCTACAGGGGAATCTTCATAGAAGTAAGCTAGCAGACTCTCTACTGGATCAGCTTGTAAGTGAAAAGAGTCCAGACTTGTTGCTACTTTGTGAGCAATACCGCGCCCGGGATTCCGGATGGTTTGTGGACTCACTAGGGACTGCGGCTATCTGGATCCCTGATGTGGGAAAGGTCTCGGTGGAGGCATGTGAGAGAAAAGCTGGGTATGTTTGGATAGAGAGCAGAGGTACGGCATACTTCAGCTGTTACTTTACTCCAAACGAGAGCATCCATGAATTTAGGCGAAAGCTCAATTCCCTAGAAGATGATATCCGGGGGAGAGGCGGTAGGATTTTGGTTGTGGGGGATTTAAATGCAAAGGCGGTGGAATGGGGAATGCCCGTTACGGATATGAGAGGCAGGCTCATCGTGGAAATGGCAGCTAGAACGGAGCTCGTTGTGTTGAATGAAGGAAGCACCTCCACTTTCAGGCGACCGGGGTATACGGAGACTATACCAGATATCTCCCTGGCATCTGAGGGACTTGCGGCACGTGTTCGTGGGTGGCGGGTGATCGAGGATTTCACTGGTAGTGATCATCAGTACATCACATTCAACATAGGTTTTGAAAGAAATTCTGATTATCTGGGAGCTAGAACTGCGCCTGCAGCGTGGAATCTCGCTAGGCTGAATGAGGAAGTCTTCCAAGCTGTCCTCACCGATGGAAAGCCCCAGGTAGAATTAGTTCAATCTGAAGAAGATGTAGGAGCGGAAGTTGTGGTAGCCACTACTATGGAGCTTATCTCGGAGGCATGTAGGCAATCTATGCCTAAGAAGGCCCCCTGGCGAGGTAGACGGCCAGTATACTGGTGGACTACTCATATTGCGGATTTGCGTAAAATCTGCATAAAGAAAAGAAGAAGAGCCCAGCGGGCACGGCAACGGCCAGAGGCGCTTAGTCGCTCTCTGGAATACAAATTGGCCAAGAAGGAACTGCGAAGGGCAATAGCCAGAAGCAAGAATCGCTGCTGGGATGCCTTAAAAGATGAGGTGGACGCTGATCCCTGGGGTAGGGGGTATAAGATTGTCATGGAGAAGCTAACGGGTTTTATGAAGCAGCCAGTTTTGGATGCTCGGACCGTTGATGAGATTGTGAGAACGCTGTTTCCCTCCCATCCGCCAAGGCCAGCTAGGCTTTGGGGCGAAATAGAGACCCCCGTTCTGTTTACGGAGGAAGAGTTGGAGGGTGCAGTACGTACCCTAAAAACCAGAAAGGCCCCTGGCCCGGATGGCATTGCCAACGAGATATTGAAGAAAGTTGCTCAGCAGCATCCTGACTTAGTATTGGGAATGTTTAACGCATGCCTAAAAGCTGGAATTTTTTGTGACAGATGGAAAGTGGCGCGGCTAGTATTGATCGATAAAGGGAAAGGGGGATCACTCCCCACATCCTTCCGCCCACTTTGCATGCTTGATACTGCTGGGAAGCTGTACGAAAAGCTCCTTAGAGGAAGACTCATTGAATATGTGCAAGCGGCAGGAGATCTGTCACCGAGGCAGTATGGCTTCAGGGCTGGCCGATCGACCCTAGACGCGATAAAGGAAGTTGTGAGAGCCGTGGAAAGAGCGGAGGATCACTCCCAGTGGCTGCAAAGGATAGTGCTGCTAGTCACACTTGATGTTAAAAATGCGTTCAATTCGCTGAGATGGGTAGATGCGATGCGCGCGTTGGAAGAGGACTTCAAGATCCCTACATATCTGCAGCGGATCTTAGGTGATTATTTCAGTAACCGAGTTGTAGTATATCAGACGGAGGAAGGGGTTAGATCCATGAATGTTACGGCCGGAGTAGCGCAAGGCTCGATTCTAGGACCTGACCTCTGGAACATAACGTACGACGGGTTACTTCGGCTAATATTACCGGAGGAAACGCTGTTGATAGGATACGCGGATGATGTAGCAGCTCTAATTTCGGCGCGGGACCTCAATGTAGCCCAGCTGAAGTTAAACCAGGTTATGCGCAGGGTAAATTGGTGGATGGCGGCACACGGATTGTCATTGGCACTGGCGAAGACAGAGGTCGTAATGCTCACCAGGAGACGGATTGAGACGGGCCTCCCATTCAAGGTGGGTACAGAGACGATTGTCTCACAGGACGCTGTCCAGTATCTAGGAGTAACCTTAGATGCCAAGTTAACTTTCGGCAAGCAATTACAGAAGGCCGCCGATAAGGCATCAAAATATGTCGGAAAGTTAAGTAGGTTACTGACTAACGTAGGGGGCCCTAGGGCTCATACCCGTATGGTGCTAATGGGAGTAGCGCACTCCTTACTGCTATACGGGGCTGAGATCTGGGCGGACGCGCTCCAGAAGGAGGTATACAGAAAGAGACTGGCGCGGGTACAGAGGGTTGGTGCGTTACGGATTGCCTCCGCTTACAGAACAGTTTCTGAACCGGCCATTTTGGTGATCGCGGGAGTTATTCCCGTGGCGCTACTGGCCGGTGAGAGGAAACGGCTCTTTGAAAGAAGGTGGGAGGCCGATAGAGCAGCAGCCTACAGAGAAGAGCGGGAACGCACAATGGCTGCGTGGCAAGATGCGTGGACTGGGGAAACTCGTGGCAGATGGACGGCAGTTCTGCTCCCAGATGTCAGAGGTTGGGTTGGTAGAGGTTTTGGTGAGGTAGATTACTACCTCACCCAGCTCCTCAGTGGCCATGGTTACTTCCGGGAGTTTCTCCGGAAGATAGGGAAGCGGTCGGTGGGAAATTGCCCCCACTGTTCAGGAATAAGAGACGACGCCCATCACACATTCTTTGAGTGCGAAAGATGGGGTCGTATCAGAAGAGATCTGGAAGAAAGAGTGGGTCAATGGGTTCCTGAGCGCTTTCAAAGCATAATGCTCTCTGGCAGGGCGCAGTGGAATGCTGTGGCGATGTTTACAAGGGCAGTTCTAACCCTTAAAAGAAGAGACATGGATGGAGAGGAGGACAACCCCTAGTGGGTAAGGAACAGGAGCCTAGCCTGAAGTAGTGCTGCACAAGCGAATCCAGGCTAGGCCTGGTAGTAGGGGGGTGTTTTAGCCGGTAGGCCGCGAGGGAGTCCGGCACAATGTGCGTAAGATGCATTTCACCCCTCTTTAAAAAAAAAAAAAAAAAAAAAAATTATTATTATTATTATTATTATTATTATTACTATTATTATTATTATTTGCATTTGTTAGCTTTTTCCCTTTACTATTCTTAGAGAGCTTCTCCTTTAAAAAAAGAAAAGTCATTTATTATAATTTACAATTAAAGATATGCGAATTTACATACCTATGTGTTTAATTTTAATTTTTTCTGCTTAACAAATTTAATTTTTCCTCTTTTTTCGGCAAATAATATATTCCCCTAATGGAAAAATAATTCTCTTTGCCAAAATTGCAATGTGTGGGGTTTTATACTGTTTTTTTCAGTGGGTATCATTTTATTTATAACATTCAACTCCAAGGGTAACATTTGATTTCAAAGACCAGATTGTAAATATAAAGCATAACATACTTTGTGGCATTTATTTGCTTTTATCAATTTAAACTTGAAATCTCTCAAAAAATCATTTAACAGGTAAACATAGGGAAGGGATTAGCTATGCGTTTAGCGAACTGGACTCCCACGCGGAGGTCCCGGGTTCGAATCCAGCTGCTGACCCTTAGATTTTCTCTTCCTAGGAGCTTCTTACAGCTCACTGTCCGGTGATGGACAGTGTTGTCTGTAACAAAAGAACAATGTCCGGAGGCCGGCAGTGCACTGAAAAAAGCTCCGGGCGCCGATAACCTTAGATGTTGACGCGTCTTAAATCATTAAAAATATGCCAAATAAGCTACAGCACCCTGTTCTAAAAAGAACTGTTAGCGGAAGTCATGAACAAAATTCATCAGTTTTAACTTAACCTGAACTACCTAGTGTAGAAAACAAGAAAAGATAAAAGTTGGCTATTGGTTGAAAGCCTGCCCTAATAAGGGACTGCAGAAGGTGTACAGATATATGTTTTTTTTTTTTCTAAGGGTTTTCCCCACAATGAGGATTCCCTCGCCCAAACTAATTTAATTTTTTATTTTACTCCTCCAAATCTCTCTATTTTTCGCATCTTCAATCGAAACGCCGTATCCAGCCATATCCTCCTAAGCCATCTTCAGCCACCACAGCTTCGGCAAGCCTCTTCTACTTCTCTCTGGATCCCAGTCCATGATCCGTCTAGGAATCCTTTGCTCTTCCATCCTTGAAACATATCCGAGCCACTTCAACCTTTTCTCCGTAATTCTTTGGAGGATGCTCTTCTCTACTTCCATAGTCTTTCTTATCTCCGAATTTCTTACTCTTTCTAAACGGGATTTTCGAGCGGACCTTCTCCAAAAATCCATCGCGGTTGCCAACAATTTTCCTCTCTCTTGACTTCCTGGAGTCCATGTTTCACTACCGTACAGTATAATGCTTGCGACTATGGAATTATACACCAGCCTTTTAACTGACGGTAGTATGTTACTGCTCCACAGTAGAGGATTTAGCAACCCTATGGCTCTGCGACCCTCAGAGATCCTTCTTGATACTTCTCTCCTAGAGCCGCCATCTACTTCAAAGATGGTACCCAGATATTTAAAGTACATTGAATTTTTAATTTTTTCCCCCTCGATTTCTAGTAGCCCACCTGTTGTACTCATGAACTCAGTCTTTTTGAAATTAAAAGCTATGCCCTTTTTTTATACTCTTGGGCTAGTCTAGGTACACATAAGACTAGCGTCGTCTGAGTCCCACCTATCGGTGAAGAACAGATTGTGTATGTATTCGCCATTATTTATCTTTAATCCCAATGGTTTACAGCTACGACACCATTTAAGAAGGGCTACATCTACATATATTTTAAATAATATGGGGGAAAGGTAACACTCCTGAAGGAGTCCTTTTGATGTTCGGAATATGGCTAATAATGATTTCCCAACCTTCACCTGGATGCAGTTCCCACTATAAATTCGGCGAATGATGCAGATCATCGGGTCACTAAAAGCGGCAATGTTTAGGGCTTCCCAGAGCTTTCCACGCGGGACACTATCGTAGGCCTTCTCCAAATCGATGAAGACCAAGCCATTATCTTTACCTCTAGCCTCACTTTTTTCCAATATTTGTTTAAGAGTGAATATGTGGTCGATACACGATCGGCCAGCCCGCTTTGCTCTTCTTGAGTTCTGTATTCCTTCTCAATAGAGGTTTTGGTCACACTACCAAATACTTTCATCACAGTATTAATCACGCAGGTGCCCCTGTAATTTTCACAATCCTTTCTATCTCCTTTCTTGTATATAGGAATGAGATATCCCTTTAACATTTCAACAGGTATATTCTCACCTCTAAGAATTTCATTGAAAAGTTTTTCCAAAACCTTGACCACACTATCTCCGCCGTATTTAAGAAGTTCCATGCAGATACCCCCTGGACCTGGTGACTTACCATTTTTTGCTTTCTTCAAGCAAGCTATAACTTCTTCCTTTCCTATGCTCAATTTCCACAAACACAGCTATGACATATTCCATCTTCCATAAAATCCTTTCTGTTTTCCTGAAGAAGTCCTTTATAGTAATCATACCATTCTTCCACATTTTTCATGCTTAAGTTTGCTTTATGTTTGGTTTCTTTTCTGAGGGATTTTAATACTTTCCATGCTTCTGCTGATCTCTTATATCCTTGGTGGGCATTTACTTTTTGACAAGTTTTTTCCCAATCTTCCTTCTTTTTTTGGCGTATCCTTTGTTTAACTTCTTTTTTCTTTTTCCGATAAATTATTTTATCTTCCTCCTCTTTGTTACTCAACCATTTGAGGTAGGCGGCTCTCTTTTCCTCCACAATTTCTTTCAACTCTTCACTCAATTGGTCCTGTTTCCTTTTTTCCTTAGACATAATCCCCAATACTTCACTAGTAACTTTTTTTAATTTTGTTTTGAGGAAATCGTAAAATATTAAGATACAGATATTAAGTTCCTTAAACAGGAAACCTGAATGACATTTTAATACAAAGGAGTTGCTATGAAATTGTCATGAACTGTGCATAATTTGCATTAACTGCAATCAACGAAACTTTTTGATGGACAAGAATTAAAATTCCTTTCTTAAGAAGTATTGTTTCCATTGTTAAGAATTAAACCTAACATAATGCGCAAATGTAATAAATTCTTTTTGGTTCCTTCCTTTGCAATTGAAATAATGATTGATCAAATTGATTAAAAAAAAAGTATTGACTAAAATAAGCGAAATAAATTTATGCGTAACATCGGCTAGAGTGAATTAGAATAACTAGAAATATAGGTTCAATAATAAATACTTAGAAAGTGAAATTACATTAGAATATAAATAAGGCATAGATTACTGATCCAAACTTACATGCTGATCCTGCACAGGCGTCTTATATAAAGAAAAGAAATAATATTATATATATGGTATAATGTGCTCGTATATAATCCTTCATATTTTATTATTATACAAGAACTCAGTGAGTGTCTAGCCGTTGTTTTTCTACCTCAATACTTATTGCACCCTTTCTAAACCTTATTTCCATAAACATAAGCAAATAGGCAAGGAGTTATTGAAAATATACAAAAATGATAAATTGGCAACAACAGCGCCATTGTGGGTGGTTTTCACATCACTTTATATACGTACATGTGTGAGTGTTGTACTGCTTTAATCTGTACATATATTTTTTTTTGTATTTTAGAAAGTGATGCGCTTTTGGTGGTATTAGATTTGCGCTAGTTCACCATTTGTTGATGGAATTAAAATCTTTTTTCCGCAACCGAGAGAGATGCTTTAAGTTCGTAGCCAACATGAAGGTACTATATAAGTAAGAAACAGTTCATTGTCATTTTGGCAAGCAATCTTCTGAGGAGGGATGCTGGAATAAGAAGTAAACAGAACATTCCATCAGTTAGGGAGAGAAGAGAAGAGTCTGCACGCTAGCGATGAAATAGAAGCGAGCGAGATAATACAAAAAATATATATATAAATAAATAATAAAAAAAAGAAGAGTAAAATAAAATAAAATAAAACGAGGAATTCAACCCCTAAGGCGCTGTTCGTTAGAATGCATAAGATCAAACTGCTAACTAAATAATTTCATTATAAAAGCTGGTTGCTTAGAGCCGCTCCTGTCCGACTGTTGTAAGTCATGCAGGATGTTATAATTGACATGTCCATTATTCACCTATTGTAATAGAGCCTCCAGTCTCCACTGCCACACATATCCTTCCAACTCTCACATATGAATACTACTTCGTCTTGCAACCTCTTCATCAGTTTTTAAATTACAATATCAAACAAGGTCATTCTACCTGGCTTTTGTTCATTCGACCCCTTCTTTACCATATTTACATCTTTACTATCCCTCTGTTTTGATCTTTTTTTTTTTTACTAATTTTAATTTATAATCTGTGAATTTTCAATATTTTTGTAAAATTTAATTGGTTTATTTCATGATAATTTAGAAAAGAACTATTTATTACTAATATTTTAATTCTTTTGTCAGCACGTGGTAATGCTGCAAACCATGGCGGCTCTAAGAGTGCAACTGTAACAGGAGCGGCTGGGGTCTGTGATGCCCGCCGGTACATGTTCATCTTACTCTCCGTCCTCAGCTTTTACAAAGCCGAGATGTTTGCCTTTGTAAAAGCCTAAATATTATTGTTCGGGCTAAGGAACCCTCATGCTATGCAAAGATTCAAAGTTGCTCTATACCTACTCCAAAGAGAAAATACCACAGCAACTGACCGAATCAAGAATGGAAATTAAGTACGAAGCCTAAGCAATCTACAAGAATTACAGCTGTCCGAAGGAATCTAACAATAATGTTGAGGGGAAACAGCTAAAGCATCTCCACAATCAACTTATTTAGATCAAAGATCTTAGACCCTACACCCAAAACAATCCATATTAGATGAATGAGTGTTTCCTCTTCCATCTCACAAACTACAGAAAGAATCGATCACCATTGTGTAAAAATGTCTCCTTAAATTGAAACACAAAGCCCAGTGAAGGAACCAACTAGAAATCAGAGAGAGGCTCAGGAAGACCTAAAACCATCTTACGATCGACTCCAGAGTGCCACCAAATCAACAATTTAGACTTTCTATAACCCAAAGAGCTCATTCATGAGGTTGAATGCTTCGAGGTCGGCCAAGACCGAAAACGTCATATAAATGTGTCAGACAACAGCTGGTTCATACTAATAAGGGGAAGCAAAACTCCCGATTTGGCCAGTGTGTGTCCTCCTCCTCGTTCCCGAAATAGCTAAATTATTCCGGCTTCTTGACAGAATCAATCTTAATGACGGCTTTTCCTCATCGCTGCGCCCAGTCAATTTATAGATACTTCTAGGAGGTTCAAACTGTGCGTATTCGTACTGTTAGCTAGGTTAATCACAAAAATGAAATTCATACAGGCTGGTCGAAGGTAAGAAGGAAAGTACGGTGTGGAGGAAGTCTGGCCCCTACCAGCCCAATAAAATATTTACACAAATATAAGCACCAAGTCGATTTCCACGATAGATTTATTAATACTTCGGTATTTTATAGATCTCTCAGATGATTCTGGTAGCGTTTCTGCTGCTCAGTATTCTCTAACTCCAGTTTGCAATTTTTAGGATTTACAGACCGATTACCGTATCAATATCCCACAGATTACACAACGGAAATTATCTGGACCACCTGCCTACCCAGCCGGTCCTATTCGCATATCCCTTGACCAACCAACCCATACTCCTTCACGCCACTTTTCTAGTTATTTTCTGGTCCACTCCTTATCCTTGTGCCTGGCCGTCTCCATTTCCTGATACCCAAAGGCATGAATTTCTGGCACTTTTGTCACGTGGTTGACCAATATAAATTTCTTATTTCCTATTTCTTCTAATATTGAGCTCTGCTTTTCCACGATTCTTCTTGTATCATCATTTCTTTTTTCTTTTTTTTTAAAGAATCAAGAAATCAATTTTAGTCGCCGCTATATTTTTCTTCATCCTCTCGCTCTCGGTCCATGTTTTGGATGTGTAAGGCAGGATACTCTCTGAATTATTGATTTATTATGTACTTTTGAAGCCGATTTGCTTCTCTGTGGACAAAATTCAACAAACCAATTGTTTTTCCTGTTCTTTTGGATCCATATTTTCTATTCTTTTCAGCCGTCTTTCTAATCATAGAATTCATGTTCTCTTCATCATTTGCAATCAATACTTGTAAACTTGTGTTTTAAACAAGCATTTTTTTACGAAATGCATTTTTTTTATATTATTGATTAAGCGTTCACTAATTCCAGTTAAATGCATGGAGCGCCATAAAAATTGTGTGGAAACCTATGGTAATCTTTTTTAGTTCAGCAAATACGAATTCCGTCGGTTGATCTTTTATCTTACACTTATCTAATAGTGGCCGAAATTGGAAAATTACCCAGTTGTTAGACAAATTACATTAAGTAAATAGTATGAATGACTGTAAAATTACTGATTAATATAAAGCAAAAGCCAATAGATACTTTTTACTCTTATGCTGATTTTTCGTGAGTGTCTGAATGGTATTTCACATCAGACTAGTGCGCTGATACGAAGGCTACTTAGGATTATTCATCGTTAAACAACCTAAAGGAACTACCACAAACGACTAAAAACAAGAACGCGATTGGCCTACTTATCGATACTAAACCTACGTGTACATCCATGAAGTTCAATCAAGCCTTATAATTCCAGTCTTTTAAGCTCAAAAACACTAAACTTAACCAAAGTCACATGAACTCTGCGATGAACCTAGCACACTGGTCTAGATTTATTTATTAAAATAATATTTGCTTAAACATTCTCGAAATTCTTAGTGTCTACAAGTTTTTTTTGTAACTTGTAATGCCATTGCAGGTATAGAACGCTTAGTCCAGTAAAAAATTATGTTGCGGTTGATTCTAATAATTAAATGCTCTTTCTGTTGGTAAAAAGTCCCTGATTTTTGACTAACCTTAAACGGACAGGAAATTTAGATTCTCGCAGCTGAGCTAGAGGCGATCAGTATCTTAGAATTGGGATTCCTTAGTGCCCATGATTCGCACAATTTCGCATGAGTTCAATCTGTGAGAGAAAGTGTGATGCAAGAAGTTTGTTTATGTGCATACTTCTGGTTGCAATAAAGTGAGATTATGAAGATATTTGTAACGGATGCTAGGCAACAAGACAAAAAACTGTTTCTATTCTTTGGTATCACAATTCACCCTCCAATATTGTATTTTACAGTTTCCAATTGCATGCCAAGGGTCTCCCATAGAACAGATGCATTTCTTTGTTTTTATTTTGATATCCTCCCCAATTTCTCTCTGATTCACAATTTCGCTTCATAAATTGAAGTTTCAATTTCACCTGCGCAAATAATTGTTTCTTTTCTCTGAAAATATGAAAATTTATAACAAAATTTTGAACGTCCTTTTTTGCAAATAATTCAGCATTTTCTTTTATTATAAAAATAAGTATAACTTTATTAACACAAGCGGTGATCCTAATTATGACAGTTTGAACTATTTATATCCTGTTTACATTTACACAAACAAACCAGAACACCATGCACCAACGTAACATTTATGTATTGACCGAGATCGCAACTCATTGATTAGAATAAATTTGTCTCTTGTGTATCCTTAAGATTTCCCAAAAACTAAAAATACTTTTCTTTCCCTTTCTCAGGATTATACCAGCTCTATCAGGAATGTTTATATAAACCAATTTCTATTCCCGAAGAGACGGCAACAATTTCCGTAAGAGCAAACATAGATCTTATCCAGAATTCTCTCATGTACTCAATCCAATGAATACAAATTCCACAAAGGTTTTAACCAATTTGTAAACTGAACAAGTTTTCAAGCTTTTTATAAACTACTAAACAAACATAAGTAATATTTCAAAGTGTGTAAACATCTTGAAATCGATTATTTTTTATTCCACAGAAGCAATTGATAATGTAATTTATGACTCAATTACTTTCAATTAATTCGGTTACAATCATTAATTGTTTTGTATGAATGAACAGCAACTCTCACCACTTACTTTTCAAATTCAATATAAATATTAATGAACTTCATTATAAAAACGAATCTAATTAACAATTAATTAATCAATTAATGTCTCTGCTACGCTCATCTCATTTGTCCGTTTCATTTTACTACCGCAATTCGATTTAGTTTATATACAAAAGTTTCTTTTTTATAAATTGTGCTTTTATTTCATTGAATTAGCTTTGCGGCCCAAGCTTCTGTTTCGTTTAGGATTCTCTTTTCACTTTGCCAAAATGTTCGACCTGCATTCCGAAATTTACGTCATATTAGATACTAAATTAATAATGGAATAAATGTGATGGTTCATCTTTTTGGGACTGATTTATTAATCCAAAGGAAAGATTATTGCCAACTTCAGTAATAATTTTTTTTATCAAGCTTTCGACTTAGGGACTAGGTCATCTTCAGGGCTTACACTAATTGACAATAATATTATTTTATAGGTTGGTGCCCCTCATATTTATAAATTCTAACTTTTAGAGGAGAAAAAAAAATGGACTGTCTAATATAAAGCTAATAAATGGTAACATTTGTTTAGTTTTCCTTATTTGAGCCTTTATAAGTAAGTAGTCCAAGTCAGTCTATTGGCGAGGTTCAATGTCAAGGTGTTGTACAGTGTTCTATGCAAGGAAGTGAAGTTCAATATGAGTTTACAGGAGCAGCTGACGGCTCGTTTGAGGTTAAAAGTTTTGCTTTGAATTTTTTGAATATTAATTTCACTTTAAATTTCATGAAACAATTCAAGAGAGACGAAGTGCAATGTAAATTGTGGGGACAATACTGTACCCGAATTCGGAGAAATAAGAGTAAAAGTTGTAGTGAGATAGTAAATGCGGATGAAGCAATGTATGTAATGAAAAGAATTGGTCCAAGAATCCTTGAAAATCGCGGTCCTCTAGCATGAAAGGAAGAAGAAACCTATCTGACTATCGCAGGAAAACTTTGTAAAGAAAAGTGATACGCTTTTTATCGGTCACATTTTTTTAACTTATGAAACTAATCATGTTTGATCGATAAAAGATTTATATATAAAATCGATTTTTTAATAGATCTAATTAGTTTTCTTCGTTGTAAACAGATTATTTTATGTTTACTTTCTCTTATTCATGGAACAGGAAGTATCTGCGTCCCCTCAGATTGCCAGCTGAGTAGGCAAGAAAGTTACTTTTCGAGCCGAAATTTCTCAACATCTGGAGGTAGTAAGCTCAACGGACAAATAGCTACAGCTATCTACTAGCAAATAAGGAAAATTAACTCGCTCGGTTCAGAAATTCAATATCAGCAAAATATTTTAGAAGAGATAGAAGCAAGTAAAAAAATGTTACTAAAACAGTTAGGTATTGGTATATACAAAGATGAAGTCAAAAAATAGACACACTCACTGAAAATGCCGTTAAAATATGATATATACAGTGAAATGGGTGTAAGTTACTCATTTGTGACTACATCCAAGGTAGTGTTAGGCAGGAAAAACTCGGTAAGCTGCTGAAAAGAAAGATCTTAGTGGCCACCCGGGCAGCTTTTTTAACCCTTCTGTGTTATTTCTCAATTTCTACACCCTAAATTAATCTGTAGCATGTTATTGAAATAGACGTGTGCACAATCTTGAAGACTTCTGTGCGCTGGAAGATGACCTATTCATCTTCCATGATGTAGAACTATAGCCACAGCTACGCTGTGCAGATTGATTGGAAATAAAAATAAAGTGATACAAGATTTTTATTCCTGTAATTTACTCCAAAATACAGGGTGTCCCAAGCTATATGGATAACGACTTTTTCTCGGAAACTAAGATAGCCAGAAAAAAAACTAAAAAATATTTGTTCCCTTAGTTTCTTGTTAGGAATCCAAATTATAAGAATCATGTTTTCATTCATAACTTGTAAAATATCGCTCACAGAAAAAAACCGTCCAAGTAAATTTTACTTTAAAAAAAATAGAGGAATCTATTTCTGAAATAAAATCCACACCTTCCTATTTGAAAAAATGAAGTTGGTGTCTATATCTCGCTTCTGGAAGCACCGAAAATAATTTACAAATTAAATTTGGATGTGTAACAAAAAACTAAGGGAACACGTATTTTTTAGTTTTTTTCTAGCTATCTTAGTTTCCGAGAAAAAGTCGTTATCCATATAGCTTGGGACACCCTGTATATTGTTTTTTAAAATCAAAATTTTATACTGCATCCTGCATCAAAGAAAACTCCTCATGGTCGAGACCCGTGTGAGGGACAGATCATAATAATAGCATTGGAGAGGGAAGGAATTAGCTCTGTGGTTAGTGTATACTGAATTCAGCTGCTGACCCTTAGATTTTCTCTTCCTAGGAGCTTCTTACAGCTCACTGTCCGGTGATGGTCCAGAAACCGAGAAAAAACCGTCGGTCGCCAATTACCTCGGATGTTGACGTGCAAAATTAAATTTAAAAAAAAAATAGCGTTAGAGGTGGTACCTTTGGCAATCTCTCGATGAAAATCTCGTGCTTACAGAATTTGCCGTTTTCGTGGAGAGGTTCTGCCTCGAAAGAAGGCGCATACTTCTAGGAAGCTGAATGTTCCTTGGAATTTGAACAAGTTCTACAGATTTATTTAGAACGCAGACTATCTTCTGTCTTTTAAATAATACAATAATAATAGTAAATTCATAAAATAATAAATAGTAAGTTCATTTCGCTATCTATTTTGTTCATCTCGCTGTATCTAAGTTTTCATTCTGGCTTTGATGAACACAAATGGTTATCTCTCTTTCTAAATAACTTCTATTATTGTCAGTCATTAAAATAGTTTACTATTTCAGTTAGAGCGACATCTAATGTTTATGGAGAATTGACCATTTTTGTAACTTTAGTGGCAACCTTAACAAGTAACAAGCCAACAAGCATCTCAATGCCTTTGGCATTTCCACAGTAACTGTAGTTAATGTTTCCATTCTGAACATTTCTGAAATTGCAGCCATGTCAGAAACAAAGAAGACAAGTTAGAACTTCTAAATACTAGCTGGTTTATTTGGTTTTATTTTTAACCAAATATTACTAAGCACAGTTGAAACAAGAGATGGAGAAAACTGTAAATGGTGAAACGGTGACATAGATAAATTGTCCAACACTAGGACAACATACTTAATATTGTCAACTAACAAAGAAACAATGGGTCGAGCACGATACAAATAAACTTCTTTATTCATCCCGAGGGAGCAGTGTGTGAGAGAATGAACGAGTTAAAAGGAAGGGAAAAAAAATAAAATAAGAGACGTCCGACGACAGACGCGCATTGGAACTCAGGAGCTGTCGCCCATCTGCATACAGCATCCCAGTCATGCTGACTTCACTCCAATCTTCTTCTTTTTTCCCTTCCGCTTATTTCTTGTCATTCGTTTTCGCTTGTCTAATATGTTTTGCAGCGTTTCCGTCTATCTGTGTTTGTGTAAAGCAATGGTTTTGCCACCTTCTTACTTTTCTCTATAAATCTGTTCGTAGTCAATTCTGATGGAAACCAACATTCACACACAATCGATAAAAACGTTGCTAGTCAAGTGATCTCAAAACATAATATATTTTTATGTAAAATTAGTAAGGTGAAATATCGTATGTTCTTAAGATTACACTCAAGCGGATGATCGATTAACAATGAACAGTCCAAAATTTGTTCGTGAAAACTACATGGTAATATAAACAATTTTTGTAAAGTGTAACCTTTTGAATGGTATCTCCATTAATAGCGGTGAATATATAGATTTTTTCCTCTTTATGTAATCTGTTACAAAAGCGCATTTGAAATTAAATTACAGTAACATATCATGATGAAACAATTACCTGTGTTTACTTTAACATGACTTTAAGTTACAATGAAGCTTGACATTTAATCTTTAAATCGCCGAACACATTTGTGAATAAACTACAGATATCAAACTATTAGATACAATCCGCCATCACTGTGTGTGTTTACAAGGTAATAATCATCTCGTCAAATTGCATAACCATCTTCCCAATCCACTGTAATTAGAAAGGCAAATAATGCTTTGAATAAAGCAAATAAAGATTATACAATGATATTTTAGTAAATTTTTTGTGAAATAACCAGCCCAGAGACACGCCGAGATATTCACGTATCATGAATCAGTTCCCGAAAAGATAATCTTTTCCTTAAAGTAATCTTTGGACTGGGTGGCCTTCCCCAGGTTTGGTCAGGTTTCTAAGAGATATCTTAAACTATTATCTGCTCTTGTACTTTTATAATCTAATATAATTTCATTAGATCTTGATACTTAAAGTATACTTCTCACATCATCCGGAGTCAGTAACCAGAGAATCTGCATCCAATTAACAAAATCACAGCATTGAGAAGAGCCCAATCAGTCTGCGTTTCATTGACATCTGCAAGTGAGCAACTATTCACATTACCTTGAACTTTTCTTTTAATTAGGTTTATTTCTCTTTTCAATTATGGCCTCTATTGCACGATTCTTGAAACCCAATATATCACAATGTCATTTCTGTAATTTTCAGTCATTTCTGGCATTAAATATCGAACCTATTATTTCTTAGAACCTAGTATACGACGAAATAATACGCAAAATAAATAAAATGTAATCTTTTTACATTTAAATAAAATTCTGGTTAAATAAGTTTCCTAGTTTTTTGTTACTGAGTTTTCTCCCAAAATGGCTGCCATGATTTTCTTTAAAAATTCCTACGCTTGTTACGGCCATTAGATCTGTAACGTATTTGGAACACTTTCCTAGAATAAGCTATCCAAAGATAGTTCTGGTGGAGTGATGGCTTTTAAGTTTCCTTTTAATTGTTCTGTAAGTTATATGTGAGGCCAAATTATCTGTGAAGAAGTAATACCGACAGATAGCTGCGTAGTTAAAGGACTGAATTCAAACAAGGATCGCTGATATAGCCAATAAGATTTTCATTTTCTGGGAGCCTCTCCTACAGTCCTAACGAAAAACCTATATCCAAAGTCCGACTGAATAACAGACTAGTTATCAAAAATTAACGATCCTGTAGTAATAATTTTTAATTCCTGTAAACTCGACTCTAAACTAACGTGGACTTAGCGGTAGGTATTTTTTTGTTTGATTGCCTTAATTTTTAATATTGGTAACCATACTTAGAATTTTGCCTTTTTCTATGTTGTCGGGGTCTTTATCACCTATCACCGTGAACACTGTCCGGGAGGCTGGCAGAGTATTAAAATTGGCGGCCAGCACCAATAACCTCAGATGGTGACACTCGTTAAACCTAAATTAAAATTATTCCCTTTTGGACTTGTACATCTCAACATTGCAGCGCATTAAATAATTTCGCGATTTTTCTGGATTCAATAATCATACTGCGTTTTTTTAAGGAATGGAAATTATCATATCCATAATTATCCAAAAATCAAATAACATTTTTTAACGATTAGCCTAAGGGCGCAGACAAAAATTACCATTATACAGTTATTTTATATTTATAAGAACAATTTAAAATTTGCAATAAATATTATCAGTAACCATTATTATTAGTTAAATGTTAATATGTATTTAATATTAGTAATTATTGCATATTAGTGAAATATTAATTTTTTTTTATTGAAATTAAGTCATCAGAAATGATAGATGAATATTACTTTTAAAATTGTTGATGCAATCATATCTATCAAATTTAGGCTGTCACTTAAATACAATGTAGCATTGTTTCTGAAGAGGGTATCTATTCAAACAAAACATAAAATAATAATTGCTTTATTAATAAAAGGAAGTTGACCATGCAAGTCTTTCAGCAGCAGGATATAGGCAATAATCTCAATTAAGTAATATTTCTCGTCCTTATATTAACTATTAGTTTGTTCTTGAATTAATTACCTATGTTTAACTTTAAAAATAATTTGAATGTTTCCTTTCGTTAATGAATGGCTGTTGGAAATAATTGCTCCATTTCAAAATTTGAGGGATGCATCAAACAGAAAATGATAAAACATGTTTGTATTTTGAAAGTTCTGGCAATGCTTTCTTTTCATTAATTTATCTGAAATATCTTAGTTTCGATTTAATTTTATAGTCAAATCCTACACTAAACTTTTCACCAAAATCCAGAAAACGGTAATTCTAATTCAAATAATTCCATGAAAACATAATTTCAAAAGTTTGGCTTGATCATAATACTTTACTTACTTAGTAAGAGATTGAAGTTTTCTAACATTTGTGTGTGGGTGAATGAAGACACCTTTTTCGTCTTCATTTTGCTCTGTACTTCACGAACTCATCAATAATAATTTAGAAATACTGACTTTGTGTAATTTAAAGGTTTCTGATTTTTGTTAGTTACTTTTACCTTTGGCAAAGACTGAATTATCGCTTTATTTGCGTATTTATATTTATTATATGTAACGCATATGTAGATGGTGAGTGATTAGTAGAATAGAAAAATATCCTGATATACGAGGGTCGTTTGAAAAGTCCGTGCAAAGTCAGAGAGACAGCACCACTGGCGCGAATCGAGGTTATGTTTAGTTAGTAGCATCTCTTGGAAGAACACACACCAAGTTTCAGCCAGATCGGTCTATTTCTTTGTGTTTGGCATTCGTTTGAATCGAGGAAGTCGAGTGATTTTCAAAAAATGGACGAAAAAGAATTTCGTGTGTTGATTAAACACTACTTTATGAAAGGCAAAACGCCTCAGGAGACTAAAGAGAAGCTTGATAAACATTATGGTGACTCTGCATCTTCGATTAGAACAGTTTATAAGTGGTTTCACAATTTTCGGAGTGGCCGTATGGGCACAAGAGACGCTGAACGTTCTGGACGCCCTGTTGAGGTTACTACTCCAGAAATCATTGATAAAATCCATGATATGGTGATGGATGACAGAAGAGTGAAGGTGCGTGAGATTGCTAGTGCTGTGGGCATCTCGAATGAACGGGTACATAATATTTTGCATCAACATTTGGACATGACAAAGCTATCCGCAAGATGGGTGCCGCGATTGCTCACGCTTGACCAAAAACGAAATCGTGTGAAGTGTTGCAAGGACGGTTTGCAGCTGTTCCAGAAGAATCCGCAGGACTTTAAGCGTCGTATCGTCACTGTGGATGAAACATGGATACATCACTACACTCCTGAGCACTACACTACCAAGGGGGAATCTGCGCCAAAAAAGGCGAAGACCGTTCCTTCGGCCGGAAAGATTATGGCGACTGTCTTTTGGGATTCGCAAGGAATAATCCTCATCGACTATCTGGAAAAGGGTAAAACTATTACAGGTACATATTATTCATCGTTATTGGACCGTTTGAAAACCGAGCTGCAAGAAAAACGCCCACGATTGGCCCACAAAAAAGTCCTTTTCCATCACGACAACGCACCAGCTCACACCTCAGCAGTTGTGGTCGCAAAATTAATGGAAATAGGGTTCCAACTCGTTTCACATCCCCCCCTATTCTCCAGACTTGGCTCCCTCGGACTACTATTTGTTCCCCAATATGGAGAAATGGCTGGCGGGAAAAAGATTTTATTCAAACGAGGAGGTGATTGCAGAAAAGAATGGCTATTTTTCAGACTTGGACAAATCCTATTATTCGGAAGGGATCAACAAACTAGAGCAGCGTTGGACGAAGTGTATAAGCCTAAAAGGAGACTATGTTGAAAAATAAAAAAGGTTTACCCCCCAAAATTAAGTAGTTTTTATTTTTGCACGGACTTTTCAAACGACCCTCGTATAGAGATTAGAGTGTAACTTTTGTATGAAGTAACCGTTCTGGTATCAAGTGTTTGAGATGTTCTAGTTGATGCTCCTTAACTTGCCAATTATTTACTCTAGCCGGTGTTGGTCGGATAGATCATTCATGAGCCGGATTTACAACGTTGTACAAGTTATAGCGGGGGCCCTTTCTCTCCAGCTCGTCTTATCCCAAGACACGGCACTAAATGCTCCTTTCTCGTCTCCACATTGCTCTTCTTTACTATCACGAACCCATAAATAATAGTTACAAGCACCGACTTTGATAATAAAACTCTCCAGTATTGCTTCTTTTCTTTATAAATTCTTTGCAAACTGCTTTCTTACTGTTGCTAATTTTGTGGCTTCAAACACTGAGACAATTGAATTAAATTTGTTTGTTTCTGGCGGTTAGTTTCTTTTCTTTTTTGCATAAAATCGGAGATTTTTTAATATTTAACAATATTCTCTCATTAATTTATTAAAGCGTGCGCAACAATTAAATCCTTATCTTCTGCAAATATTATTTTATCATATATGCCTATTTTCTTTTCTACGTATATCCGCTTTGTTGGATTAGATTTTTTATCTACGCATTGCGGAACACTCCAACTGAAACTTTAGCTTCAGATCCAAAATGTTGAAACGACTACTCTACAAGCTCTATAAACTAACACTAAGGCATAATAACAGAAGCCTTACTAGCACCCATACGGACCTGCGGACTCTAACTGTACGGGTCAGCTAAACAATCCAATTTTCTTCGGATTCAAACTCTCCAATCCAGAATCCTACAAATAATAATAGTAAATGCTCCTTTTTGTTTTTGGTTTCCAGCCATACAATCCACACCGAACTAAAACCTCCGTTAGGTATCCAACCTAGTCTAATCCCTCTATACCTAATTCCATGGCAAGTTAACTGTCCCCTTTCAGCCACTAATCCGCTCTCATTCAACTCTGCTCCAAGACTGGAGCCCTGGGATCTCCTGACTGCTTAACTTTCTAGGTTTGCTGTCATACAGCGCTGATGGCTAATGGTCACTAACACTGGATGGTTACCGTTTCGCATGCACGCTGTTATATGCAAGCGTATGAATATTTTTTTAATGTATTATATATTTATTGTAATTCCGCAAGGAGTAGCTGTTGCATGCAGCTGCTTGAGGAGTAGCAACCTCACGGGGTAACCTGAGCTCACAGTACACCATGCACACTCTCCAGAACAGTACACTAAACATATCCACAAACACTCCTACACTACAGACAAGGTACAGACAGTACACAACTTAGGGCTACCGTCCCTAAGGAGATATGGCTAGCCTGATAGCCATAAGGAGGCAGCCCCTCCATCAGGATAGGTAGCTATGGGCCAATCCCTCATATGACTGGAAATTTATAGATTACAAGTAACTCAAGAATGACGGATGGATTTTTGAGGGTCGCGACTTGGATTGGAGAAGAAATAGAAATTTGACTGAGAATAGGGAGTTGGAAAGTTTTAGTGAAGACACCTCGACACTGAAAGATAAACGAGAATTAAGAAGAAGATATTTATTGTATGTATGTATGCATTGCATTATCCAGATTATGTATTGTATAATATGTATATTCCATTAGTAAGTAAATGCTCTCGTTGGAGTTAACTGAAGGAAGAGTTGAGAAGTTCATTTTGCTCAAGTCAGTAAGTTTCATGGACTAATATAGCCCGCTTAGTGGAATCTGCTACCTTTTCTTTCAAGGCGGTACCCTCACAAATGATTCTGGATCAACAAATAAATATCACTTGTATATTCTGTCTTATATCGTTACAAAAAAAAAAAAATCAATATAAAAGCATTCATTATTTACTAAGTAATGAAGTAAGAGTAAAAATACTTGGAACTACTGGACAGATAAATAAGCGATCTCTAAAAACATAAATTGACACCATTAAAAAAAACTAGTAACAAAGTGCGCCAGCCGATGTTCTGTCAAACAGCTGCACAGCATTGTCTACTGGTTGCAACGCAGGAGATATAAACCATTCAATGCAGATAATGAACAATGGAAAGATTGAAGTTGCAGTTCCAGAGCCTAACTGAAATTCTGCTCAACTGGAAACATATTTTAGTAAAAAATTAATATTTCAAATAAAAAAAAAGTTAGCTAGTTGGTCCAGGATTTTAAAGAAATCCTTTTGAAGCTTTTATGTGAAAAGGAAATTATGAAAATGTAAAATCGAACCATTCAATTATAGGTTTTCTTCGCTGCTAGGCCCTCCTCTACCGCTGGCAATTGCTTTTGATTTCTTTTTTTAATGAAGTCACTTCACGTCATCTGAGGTTATTGGCGCTCAGACAAATTCAGTGTTCTTGATGACCTTTGGAAAGAAAGTGACGATTCAATAAAAAATCAGAATTTTGGTCTTGTCAGAAAATTAAGCTAAAACGGAAGTTACAGATGCTCACTAAGGAAATAGTAAAACAAGTTTGAAAAACTATCGTCAGAGCTGTTTTCGGAAAAGTTCGGAAAAACTGAAAAAATTGATTTAGTAAAGTGGTGCTTTGGTGAAACCAATTTTGAGTAAAGCCTAATTTTGGAATCCTCTTCTTAAATGCTCACTTACAGTCGTGTCTTTCATTCTGCGATGTTCCCGCAACCTACGAGTTTGGAGAATACTTTTTTTTTACCCTAATGCATACATTTCAAAGAGACTTGCTCATTTTTAAATCATTAGTTCAGAAATTTCAACTTGATCGGAATATTTGCGCTTAGCGTCAAGAGAAAAAAGCTCTGGCTCACTGAAGCAGTTTCAAGAGTGAAGTGTGCTTCTGAATGTTATGAACAGGTCAGCTACAAGTTAGCAGTTGGAAAACTCGACAGATCTAAAACAACAGATATAATTGAAGAGATTAGTAATTATTATCAGAGAACCATTTTATTACTTAGAAACACTGAAGTTTTTTATAAAGTACGAGTTTTTTATTGTCAGTCTGCGATGTATGTGTGTAGTCGCATACACTAAACTGACAACGTCAGTACAACATTGAGTGTTATCACACGACCAAAGTGGACAACATTGAAGGCGATATAGTTTTACCATTCTTGTAGATCAGGGGTCCCCAAACTTTTTACACAGGGGGCCAGTTCACTGTCTCTCAGACCGTTGGAGGGCCGGACTATAAAACAAACTATTTTAAAGTAAAAAAAAAAAAAAAAAAAAACGGGAACAAATAGAATATTTCAAATAAAGAACAAGTAAATTTAAATCAACAAACTGCCCAGTATTTCTGTGGGAATTATGGGCCTGCTTTTGGTTAATGAGATGGTCAATGTCCGGTTTAGTTATAGTGCTTTGTCTTTCTTCTGCTGTTATTTTACACTTTTTTCGGAGCCGTGACGCTTGCATACTGCGTCATCTGAAGTAGTATGTACATGAGCGACGCAGCGCTTTACGGCACCGCCACATATAGTGCTCCTCTCACTGACCACCAATGAAAGAGATGCCCCTTCCGGAAGTGCGGCGGGGGCTGGATAAATGTTCTTAGGGGGCCGCATGTGGCCCGCGGGATCCCTGTTGTAGATAGTGCTACTCACTAACGCTAGTTGTGTACACATTCTCTCCAGCAGCGAAACCTTCTCGCACTATAACTATATAACACAGGGATTATTAGGTAGTACAAGAAGCATGAATGTGTTCAACTCAAAAAGACCACATGCTCAAACACGAAATTATAATTTTATGACTGGTATAATGCATGCTTATCTAAGCATATACACCTTTTATACAAAACACGACACCTTTAACTGTTCTCTCACCTATAGTGTACGAGTGGAATTAAATATACATAGGTTAGGATATCATTTAAATCTTAACACAATATAAGTTTTATTTATGTGACAAATTATTTTTATAGTTAATAATTACCACAAGTTATTAGATTTCAGAACCACTATATAACTTGTTGATTCTTTATACCTGATTTTCTATATTAACTATGTTATCTATAAATCTTGTATTAATTATTTTTTATCTGGACAGTATACTGGGACTTGCGATCTACTATACCCTATACAAGCTCTTACTGCAATTAACAATACTTATTAATTCCTTATATTAATATTTATTGAGAAGGAAGAGTACTTTTCACACACTAGTTCAATTAATGCCTAGAGCGCAAAATTATAAGTTTTGCTGCATAAAAATCTGGTCTGCAATTTATGTTAATAAGTTAATTACAACTTATCTACCGTGATGTAGGTGCTACGGTAGCCAAACGGTTAGAGACGAAGCCCTCAAATTTAAGAAGTATCATGGTAGGTATCCTAATTTGTAGTTGGACGTAAAGCCCGCCTGAAAAACTACTAACTTTACTCTAATATGATGTGATCTTTGTAGGAAATTATATGCCTATTTACTTGGCTATTGATATGTCAAAAACTTACTTATCAAGTGTTCGGGTACACATTGTCTTCAGTAGCAGATCTCCAACAGTCACATTGTCGATATGGTTAATACCTTAGAATAAATCGCAGATTTCTTTGTAGCTCTGACTGGTTCCGGACTTTCGACATCATCGTACGTTTTACTGGTCAGTTTGGAGAAGAGAATTCGACTTCAACTATATTTCTGTCTCACACTGCAATTGCTGACTAAACAGTTAATATAATATCATGCAACAACAAACAATTCTGCCTGATTTTATTTAAAATAGTGTTAAGCTGGGTAAGAGTAGCTGTTCTTTTTAGCAAACTGTGATAGCAATATTGAACAGTGAAGATTAGAAAAATAAACTATCACATTAAGGCAAGAGTCAGTTCTTTTTTTAGTTACTTTTGCCGAAAGTTATATTCTGAAAAGGGTAAAGCACAACTCACGTCTAGGCTGCAAAGAAATATTAGTTATGGAAAGGAACTAGTGAAGAGATCGTGCGCGGACCGTCCCAGAGACCAGTTTTTGTAAGGAATGGCGTCTCCAATGGCTTATTAGTTTGGCTCGGGTATAATTACCATTAATATAACAAGTGGACTTGGGTTTCTCTTTTTAGCTAGCTGTACTCCTTAACTTCCCAGTATTTACTTAGTGAAATATATCGTCGCCGGTGGTATCACGTGAAGTAACTAGAAGATAAAAGGTTATAAGGCAGTGCAATATTTATCTTTCATATTAAGCCGTCAGATTGTAAAGGTAATGGATAAGCATTGGGCAATAAGAAGAAGGGATATGCATTTGTTTGACTTATGGAGGTATCTTGCACAAATAATACCATTCAAAGATGATACATTGCATACAGGCTCACATTAAATAGGAGAGAACTCCAGGGATTTAAATATCTTCTTTTACAAATAAAGATAGAGAGGGAGCTAACACAGTCATTCTGCACAAGCTGGATGGTTTAGTAAATAATCAACGATATTTTGTTTCGATTACTGATAACAGAAAGTAAATCATTCATTTAAGTTTGGCGCAGAACGGTCGACTCTACGCTATTGATCGTGGCAAGTTGGCCGATAAAGTTTATTTTATTTCATTTTTTTTACTCTATTTCCAGCACAATGTGAAAATATCCAACGGTCATTTTTACCTTGTCTCAGTAAACAACACAAAATACTGCCATCCCCAACATATCTACCATAGAGATGAAAAGAGGTAGATGATGTCTATCCTTGGTCCGAATCTGTTCACTTAATGCGCATCACAACTTCCACCAAGAACACACACCAAAGTTTGACTACGCAGACTGAATAGCCGTTCTCTTTACATTCTGACGCAGTATAATTATCTCATACCTTACAGCAACATTTCTGATCAAGATCATTCAAGATCTTTGAAGAACTGAGCTCCATTTAGAAGTTGTATCATACTGTGTAAAGCTTATAATGTGCTGGCACAAATTTAGTTTGTAAATTAAAACTGTCCGGTAGGACAGTTATATAAGGGTTGATCGTCAAAAACTGCACGAAAAAACGTAACATTGAAAAACACCCAAATTTGACAATTATTTTTCTCTTATTCTGTAAAATATAAAATTCCCAAATTTTCTTTATAATATAGGGTCAATCCTCCTTTATGACAGTAATTTTTTGCAACAACCCAGATAATAAATAAAACTTGACTATATTAATTATTTAGAATTTTTATAATAAAATTTTAACATTATTTCCCTTAAAATTATATTAATTAAACCTAAGTCATCTCTGATTTATATAAAACAAAATATCCTAATATCTGCATTAAGAGTAGGGTAAAGTCGGGTGAGATGGCCAATCGGGAGAGATGGCCAACAGCCGAAATTTAACCGAAATGTCGTCCGACGGCGCTGCGTGACCTCTCCAGTGATGAACATTCATGTCTCACTACAGTGAGTTCATTTTGGTTTGCGTCAAAGCGTTATTAATTAACTAAGAGAATAAAAACATTATCGTCTCAACAAAAAATTTTATGATAGTTGCATATTGCGTGCTGCAGCGAATGTATGTCGAAATTTTAGGTTGTTTTTTACATATTAGGAAAGTACAGCATACATTAATGAATCCTAACTTCTAAAACTGTCAAAAAGTACGCGTTGAGTTATGTTTATCATGTTGGCCATCTCTCTCTAGCATTCGGGACAGATGGCCATCAAAGAGTAGGGATAGATGGCCAATTATTTTTGCTTTTTTTCTGCTATAGTTTGGCTCAGTTTCCAATTCACTGCAGAAAAATGCCAACTCAGCATAAAAGACAGAACACTAACCGCGGAAATTATACTGAAGAAAATTTGAGATCGTATTAACCCTACACCCAAACTGTCGTCTCTGCAAGAAAACGAGCCAAGTCTGTTGTCACTTTATTAACTTCTCTCGAGCACATTGCTGTTGTGAAAAACAGAGTTGCAAAGAAATCCAAACCAACAAGAAATACCATCCCCAAAGAGACAATTCTGAAAGAAAGGATTGTCCGAAAAAGAAAATGCTCACCTTCCCCAAGTTCCGATGAAGAGGACGAAACAGGAATCGAATTTGAAGAGGAAAGTGATGCCATTTTAAAAATCGATGAAACTGAATATACAGGATATGGGGAAAGCTACAACAAGACCAGAAAAAAAAAAAGATTGGTTGGAATGCATAATATGCCGGAAGTCGTTCCACGAAAAATTGCTCTTCTTTTGCATACGCATGCCAAAATTGTAGTAAAAGCGCATTTAAAAAGAAGAATAATAAGTAAATATTAAGTAACCATTCATTTTTTTCTGTTATTTTTACGTTTTACTAATGCAATTTCATTTACCATAATATGTGACCATCTCTCCCAAGCTGCATTGGCCAACTCACCCAACCCAGAGGGGATAGATGGCCAATTGCTATTTTTCTTTTTGTAAGAATAAAAAAATGTTTCCCTTAGCATTTTTTCTGAAATTTTTACCTTATCTTATGTTTGTGAGCGTATGAGGTTTCCAAAAATAATAATAAAGTAAGCCTAGCCCTTACCAAAAATTTGCAGGCACCCTCCAAATAAAATGGTGGCCATCTCACCCTATAGCAATTTTAAAATGAAAGAAGTTAAGAGCGCATTTCTTGTTGTTTTAAAAATAAGTGATAATAAAATTAAAAATTTTGTGGACTTAATGCAGGCCATTCAGCAATTATGTATTTATCAAATTTAATTTTTTTAATAAATAAAAGAGAAGATCGTCGTTTTGTGCAAACCAACCCCAACTGCTGCCTCTATTAAGTCTTAGATAGGAGAATAAAGAAAAAAATTAAGGTGTATTAGACGTATGTCTCGAATAATAAGCAGTTCCGGCCTTTTGTATTCATTTTACACCCCTTAGGAAGATAGATGTTCATTCATCAGGTTAAACAAGCAGGGAATCTTTGTATTCAATGGTTAACCAAGAGCCCTTAAAATTGTCGGTTTTACACATCTTATTGCTCCACTTTCATTCTGCTGTTAGTGAAGTGTGATTATAATGCAAATTTTCCATTTTAAGAATTCACTGGAAATAACCGTCTTGAGGAATATTGAATAACGGAAAAGTGGTTTTTACAAATGTGAGTGTGAGTGTCCACAATAACTTAAGAACGAATAATCTCAGAAAGTGCCAAATTTGATGTTCTGTTTGGGGAAAAACAGAGAATGCCACCATTTGTTGAGGTTATGGTCCAAATCAGTCAACTCCGAAGTTCAATTTATAAAAGCATTTTTCAGTATTTTGAAAATCCCTCAAAGGCTCAGAAGGCCTTTTTTAATTGGTACACTAACTATAAGATTTATTGGTTACATTTTCCTATACAAATTTGTATATAAGCACTTCTGGGAGGGGGGAAGGGCTAGGTTTCCATTAAAGTGCCATTTTCGTAAATGTTACAGAATTATAATAAGAAGAATCAAATAAGGATCTAAATTTGAAGAAAATCGGCTGACCGAAAATGTCTCTTATTTAATCGATTTTCAGTATTTTGAGATTTTCTCGAAAACATTTATCTAAGATCTCTAACTTAATTTTCTAATTGTATGTACAAAGTCGTGTGATGGTTTAAGGGAACTGTCACTAATAAATGGGTTGTTACGACAATAAGCAGGCTGAGAGCGAACCACGCGGTGTGCGGATAGTATCTTCACAGAATCAACAAAAGGTCCTCTCCTCTTTGCGTAGATTGCAATGAGGTGGAGGATTTCAAACATGTAATAATGATATGTCCACGTTATGTAGTAGGAAACGAATGTTTGACGACTTATGCAGGTATTTAGATGCACCATTTCGCAATGAAGACATAATATTCTCCACCAACATCTATGTGCTTAAATCTGTAGCAGAACTAGCTAAGAAATATGAGTGTATTTAAAAGTTATAGCCGATTATAATGAATGGAAGAAAATGATTAGAGTAGGATTAGGTGATTTTAATTTCGATTAAGCTATACGGATGGTAGGAATATAGAGTACTGATCCATCCATTAGTTGCGTTTATGTAAATATTTGTATTATAGTAGAGGGATGAATGTATGAAGCGATGTATTTATAAGTAAGAATGGGGAGTGAGTGATATTCTAGTGATAAGCACCTAGACGATGTTGGCTGTATGGCGAAAGCCATTGCCAAAAAAAGGTCGTGAGAGTGTTCGATGATTCCATCGAATAACACGACAAAGTCAGATTTATTTAAAAAACATTTTTATTCATTTAACTAGCTTGGAAACGATAAGCCTTGATAGAAAAGCTAGATAAAGTAGCTTATAATAATAATTGTTCCCTGTTATCGTGAACACCAATTTATTGAATGTTTCAAGTTCTTAATAAAGGTGAGGTGAAGAAACTGAACATTTGGTTGGTTTTACTAGCTCATAGAATTCGTTGTTCGTGACATTTCATTAGTAGAATACAATCCGACTGTTTTATTTTTAGCTTTAATCACCTTAACATGAAATGAAATCCAAAGGTCCTCTGAACCTAAACAAGAAGGCTACTAAATATACTACTACACACTCCTTACCATTTAGTATTGTAAACTCGTGATGATAAATAGTTGTTAGTAAGATTATCTATTCTACCTGGATGATCTAATTAAGTTTAAAGTCAAGATAAACAGTGGAGTTAATATATATATTCAAGAAGTAAATAATTAAGTTAGGCAGGCCTTGTGTTGGTTTTACTGGAGAGCTAGTAATGGGTAAGGAGCAGGTGTTCACGTTCGGTGGAGAAGTGAAGAGTCCTAGAGCCGAACGCCACAGTTTGGCGGCAGCTGGAGCTACCAATATGCTCTCCAAGACACTATTAGGCATTTATAAGAACATACTTTGTTGGTTTACCTAATCTCTAGTTCTGATTGTTATAGCCATCGGCCATACTTGTATAAATCAAATTTATAGTGGTTACTTGAAAGAAAGAGGTATACCAGTCCCGCAATAAGTGTGGCTCAGACTTCTTCATGTATGTGTTGTGTGCAGTACACACCGCTGAAAATACATAATAATTTCCTCGTGCCTTTGTTCCTCCCAAGGGGAGCGGTGACACGTTGCTCCCTCAGGCAGTCCACACAGAACAAAGGAGAATGAATGTTAGATAGAAAACCTGGATATAACAATTGTTATAAATAATCTGATTAGGCTTTTAGTATACAATTTTGAGCATATTGTTATTTCTGCGAGAAGTTATTGGTTGAAATTTTCTTGCAAACAACTGGGGTAACCAATAAGAATAAAGGACTTACTTCGATCAATTACAAAACTATAAAAGATAAAAGTTTTATTTAGACAAACATAAATTAAAAAAAATAAATAAACAGCAGAGCACAGATTATGGAAGAACAAGGAGATGTTACTCTTCTTTTATAGAAACAGTCAACTGGCTGCTTAATAAAGCTATTAACGAACAAAAATATAACTTTCATTATTCAACAAAGTGGTACCTTGACTCCTGATTTTTGATTTCGTTAAAAAATAAAAACGTACTTGCGATATGAAAACATGAAGCAAACTATTTGTTATCAAATGTAGAAACACTCATCGCTGAGCTACCAGTGGCAGCGTCTACCTAGACACGACTAAGACAAATTAACAAAAAATCGGATGTCGTTGACAAGAATTATTTATTTGTGAACCTGCTCATTCAAAAATTCGAGCGTATGATGAATATTAAAACTGATTTTAGGTGCTAGGTAAATAGGTCTCCACACCAGTATTTATCCCTCTTGTCAAATACATAGGTTGCCAAGAGAAATTATTTAGAGAAAGGATTCTTCCTACACTCAGTGGCAGCGTGTCATTGAAGGACTACAAGGATACGGTCGTATTAATACTGTCCGGTAGGACAATTGTATAAGGGTTGATCGTCGAAAACTGCACGAAAAAGCGTAATGTTGAAAAACACCCAACTTTGACAATTTTTTTCTCTTTTTCTATAAAAGATAAAATTCCCAAATTTTCTTTATAATTAAAGGAAAATCTTCCTTTAAGACAGTAATTTTACTGTCATAAACATAGTTTAAATAGATTTCGAGAACATACGTTGCTGAAAATGAGCAAAAACGGCATTTTCAAAAATTGTTCATGCTCTTCTTGTGCTTATCTTTATTGTAAACAACGTATAGCACAAACGCGCACCGATTTTCATGAATGAGGTGTCATTCGATACAGAATTTTATGTAGATGTGCTTTTTGGGGGTCACGGTGGTGTACATGAAATGAGTGAGGAGTTAGCCCCATGTATGTGGGGCTCCTTAAAAATTAGGATGTATTAGTAGTAGTATTAGTATTATATAATATTAGTATTACTAATATTTCTATAATGTTTAGTCCGACTTTGATAAAATTTAGAACGAAGAAATGATAAAGCTTCCAAAAGTGGCTCCAAAGTGCCATAATGCTCTTACACAACTTCTCTTACTAAAGAGAAGTATTGCAATCGTGGTATTTGAAGTTTCTCATTGCCTTTTAGCGAGAAGTACTGTAATAGCAGTTTGATTTCGCTATTAATGTACAAATACTTTTGCAACTTATTCAACAGGTTTCTGAAGAAATTTTTTTTTGAGGATCCTTTGGGGACCGCAACAAAAAGCATTCTCTGGTTAAAATTAAACAACATAGATTAAATACAGAAATACGTTGCTGAAAATGAGTAAAAACGGCATTTTCAAAAATTGTTAATACTCTTCATGTGCTTATCTTTATTGTAAACAACGCAGAGCACAAACGCGCACCGATTTTCATGAATGAGGTTAAAAGCTCTCTCTAGTTAAAAGTATGAGGCTAATCAACACATACACATAATTTATTTAAATGCTATAAATTTAAATGTTTTTTATTTTTAATTGGTAATTAATTGGCCTACAGGGGCGAAAATGTAGTTTTACGCTTAATGCTGTTTTAGAGTGACAACTCTAAAACAAGAATCTACAGTATTAGATTAGATTTCTTTACTTAACCCTCAGAGCATCAAAAACTTAACCTTTCTTTACAACCAAATTTCGCTTTTCCTCTGGATTAATTTCACGACCTTCTAGGTATTTGTTTCCAAACACATGTTGTTTATAAAAATGAGAAGCATGATACAGTGCCTTTACACAAAAAAAGTAAAAATCTCACTTTGCAATTCATTGAAAATATTTTTTTATTTATTTATTATAATTTTTTTTTTTAAATAGATATACTTGAAATCCAAGCCTAGGCGCCAAATCCTACAATTTTTTGTGTCCGTAGTATAATCATAAAACCTGAATAGCTAAACATTCTGTACTTTAGATCTAAAATACTAATTAAGAATAACAAACCGTGATTTCCAGTTGTAGAATATTTTGTTTAGGAATTAAGTCGTAAGTTAACCGTACATCGCGCAAGAATAAAACGAGCGATGCAAGTGCTGAATGCAAATGCCGCAAACGGAAAGGTACTCCTGTACGGCCACTGATGCATAAGAGAAGATCCAAAAATTAAATTTAAAAAAGAAAGTTCATCCCCGCCGCGAATACTAAGATAATCTTCAGTTTGCTGAAAGCAAGAGTATGCCAATCTCTCGAAGGAACGAATTTGGATTTAAATAATGAAGCAAATTTATACGAGTAAGATACAAATTTATATTGTTGCTACATTGTAATTACAACCATTTTTACACAGTAAAGACACGTACTTAATTTGTGTATTCGCCCCGTCGTTGATGACTTAACTTTTCTATGACATTATCTAAATGTAGATTTTCGAGAATACCGCGTATCTTTGATTTTTTTTTTTTTTTTTTTTTTTTTTTTTTTTTTTTTTTTTCTGGCGCATCGACGTCTGTGGCCATTAGCGCCTGCTACACATTTTCTTTTCTTATTCAAAGGCCACTAGAGCTGGGAAGGTACCCTATTGTCCTATCAGGCTGCCACACACATATCTTGCTCAGCAAGGCAGGGTGGAGCCTAGGCAAACGGAAGCAGACCGCGCTCCCCTCTTACATCATCGGTCTAGCCGACGAGGGGGAATGCGGTTTAGCCGATGGTACCATCCCTTATGTTCACAAGTTGACATTTTCTAAAATTCATGCATTTAAAAGTACTTTGGGTTTTGCTTTAACAATTATAAACATGTGTGTAAGACTTATATAGTAGTATATGACATATGTAACAACGACTTAATCTAGTTCATGTATATAGTCTATCCTAAGGAGGCTATTTCGTAGAATCTAACTCAAGTGTGCAGTACTTTTAACAAATGTTCCTGCACACTCGAAAAGTGACCTAATCCTAAATGAATTTAAACCTAAGGGGGTTGAAATACTTTTATAAATTTCTTTCAACCCCGGATTAAAAGCCTAAATCTAACAGTCATACCAACATTCTCGCAATAAATACACGTACACTGATAAAATCATTCATGCTAATAAATACGTTCACGCTAATAAATACATTCACGCCTATAAATACATTTACATCAATAGCAATCTCGCAAATAAATACTTTCACGCCAATAAATACACTCACGCTATTAAAAACAATATACTACTCATTCACACAAGGGGAAAGTACTCGATATTCCTTTCCCCTTTAAAAGAACTAAACTATAAACTAACCTAATCTATATCTAAATTTTATCATAATAATTTATACTTTTTAAGAAATCAAATAGCCTCCTTACATAAGGAGAACCCTCTTGGAGAATTGCGCGCTGGTCATGTGGCAGGCCTGCTCTTTCTCTTTGGCTACGCAGTGCCTGACACCCTTCCAACACGTGCGACACTGTCAGCCTTTCTCGGCATCGTGGGCACCTCGGCCTTCTTTCGGCAATAAGGAGGTACCCATGTGTCACACGTGTATGCCCAATCCTTAGCCTCGTTAAAATTACTGATTCATGCCGCGGGTAGTTCTCGACTTTAGCATTTCGCACACATGGTTTAAATTCTTTAAGTTTTTCATCAATATTATCCCACTGACTTTGCCACTTTCTATTTATAATATTTTTCATATATATTTGTAAGTCAGTGGGCCGAACAAGGATGGTATGGTTAGTTTGTGTAGAGGCTGCTCGTTTTGCAGCCTCGTCCGCCCTTTCGTTTCCGGACACGCCAATGTGGCCCGGCACCCAGGCGAACACCACACTTCGACCATGTGTGCTTAGCTCGGACAATAAATAGTGAATTTTCATGACCATTGGGTCTGTCGAGAATCTATCCCGGAGAGCCATTATTGCACTTAAGGAGTCGGTAAGTATTAATGCTTTTGTGCAATAATTTCTTTTAATGAACTCTATGGCCTGGCAAATAGCATAAATCTCAGCCGTGTACACGGTCGCGTAATGCGGGAGTGTCCAACTGAGGGTGACTCCCTCCGTGTACAAGGCACTTCCAACTCCGTCGTTTACCTTCGAGCCGTCTGTAAAGATCGGTCGGAAGTCATAATAAAAGTTTAAAAGTTCTAGAAGTCTTTGTCTGTGAACGACGGGTGGTGTTTCTTCTTTTTTAAATATTGCCAGGTCCATGCGGACGCATGCGGAAGGTAATGTCCATGGTGGGGAAGGCGAGAAGCCCCAATCCATCACCGAACACAATTGCACTCCTTCCGTGTCTAAGAGCTCTTTGGCCCGAACCCCGAGTGGGCGCGTCCGCGAGCGTTGTCTTCTAAATTCATCTTCATGTGGGCTCTCAAATATGGTAGGAAACAAAGTATGAAAACGTTTTCCCCATATTCCGGCAATGTAGGTCAGGGTGAGCTGTTCTCTCCTCAGCTGAGGAGGATGCATCCCTGACTCCACATAGAGGCTTTGCAAAGGACTAGTCCGGAAGGCGCCTGTGAATAATCTAATTCCTTCGTTGTAAATTCTATCTAATAGTTTCAGGCGAGACTTGCGCGCAGAACTATACACTGGGGCTCCATATTCTAACTTGGAACGGGTTAAGGAAATAAAAATACTCTTCAAGATTTCCCGCTCCGTCCCCCATTTGTATCTTCCAAGGAACTTCAATAAATCGAGGGTTCTCCTTGCTTTAGTGCTAATGTAATCAATGTGATCCTGCCAGGTCAACCTACTATCAAATACGAGGCCCAGGAAACGGACACTTTCTTTACAGCGGATCGGTGTGCCATCTAGTACCAGTGTTGGAGGATTGCAGTTCCGTCTTAGGCGACAAAAATGAAGGCACACGGTCTTAGTTTTAGAAAATTTAAATCCGTTCCTAGATGCCTCTTCAGCCACTCTCTCTACAGCCTGCTGTAGGGTTTCCCCGACCTCATCGATATCACTACCTGATAAATAAATAGCGAGGTCGTCAACATATAAGGATACTTGTAATGGGTCACCTACAACTTCAGCAAGGCTGTTTACCGCTATCGTGAACAACGTAACGCTCAATACCGACCCCTGAGGTATGCCATTTTGTAGTTCGTGTGGGTCCGAAAGGACCGACCCCAGTCGCACTCGGAACCTTCGCAGTTCTAAGAAGCTACGAAGGAACCTCGGCAATCTCCCTCTCAGTCCCCACTCGTGACACTTCCGCAGAATCGCGTATCTCCACGTCGTATCATAGGCCTTCTCGAGATCGAAGAACACGGCCAGCACGTGTTCTCTACGCATAAAAGCGTTTTGCACATAGATCTCGAGGCGGCTCATCTGATCCAACGTGGAACGATATCTGCGAAATCCCGCCTGAAACTGGCTGTAAAGTCCTCTCGTTTCTAACAGATACACTAGTCTATAATTAATTATAGACTCAAGGACCTTACTTAAGCAGGTGGTCAACGAAATAGGTCTGTAACTGGAGGGGTTACTAGGGTCTTTTCCTTCCTTTGGGATCGGTATAATAATAGCGTCCCGCCAACCATCAGGGTATTGGCCGGTATCCCATATGCTGTTATACAATTGGAGAAGGCCTACCTTCCCATTTATGTCCATATTTCTGATCATTGCATATGGGATCCCATCCACTCCTGGGGCAGAGTCTTTACATTTCTGTAAGGCATTGTCTAATTCGTGAATGGTTAGCGGTTCATTGTATGTTTCATTGATAGCGGCATCAAAATCGAGTGGCTGTTGCTCCACGTCACCTTTTCGCCGGAGGAATTCCGCCGAATAGCTCCCCGAGCCAGACACTTGAGAAAAATGCCTGGCCAAGGCCTCAGCGACCTCTTCTGCCTCGGTGACGACGACATCATTTATTTTTAAGACTGGTATCGACGGGGTTTTATGTCCACCAGAGAGGGCTCTTATCTTACTCCACACCTCTTTCAACGTCGATGTTGAGGAGATTTTTGACAAGTAGGAGGTGAGGGTTTCCTTTTTTTCCTTTCTAATTATACGCCTCTCCCTGGCTCTTAATCTTTTGAAGTTTATAAGATTTTCCTCCGTCGGATGCCTTTTGAATCTGTTTAAGGCCCGCTTTTTTGCTGCATTAGCTGCCCGACATTCCGAAGTCCACCAGGGGACAGGGGGTCTAGTGACCTTCCCGCCCACCCTAGGAATAGTGGAGCCAGCTGCAAGAGTCAACCCTTTAGTAAACAAATTTGTATCAAGGTTGACATCCCCTGTAAGGGGTGGTATCAACACTTTGGCAGCATAAGCAGACCAATTTGCTCTTTTGATGTCGTATCTCCAGGGCATAACGTATTCTGACCTGGAGATGGAGCTTGCTACTAATATTGGAAAATGATCACTGTGGTATAATTCTTCTAGTGTGGTCCATTCAAGTCGAACTGCAATTGTGGGAGTTGCCACACTCAGGTCAATTGCACTGAATCCTCCTGAGTGTGCATTAAAATGAGTTGCTTCACCACTGTTGAGGAGCATCAGGTTAGCGTTGTCTATAATCTCCTCAAGAGCTCTACCTCGAGCGTCAGTTCTGACGGAACCCCACCAGGTGCTGTGACTATTAAAGTCACCCATTAGCAGCACCGGTGCAGGGAGTTGCGAGAGTAGATTCTCCAGGTCACCTCTTCGCCAATAGATATCTGGTAGGTAAATACTAACTAAAGTGACCTGCAGTGGTGTAGCTAGGCGCACGGCAACGGCTTGTAAATTAGTTTGAAGTGGTAGCCGCCTGCTGGAGATATTTTCCCTTACACAGACGGCGACTCCGCCATGCGCCCTCCCACCGGGGGCTGGTTGCACTTCTTTACTGTAAACAGTGTACCCAGGGATTCGTATGATTTGTCCTGGGCGAATCTTGGTCTCTTGGAGGCACAACCCGAATGGTTTGTGTTCTCCTACGATTCTGCGCAAACCTTCCATGTTGTTTATGAAACCCCGCATGTTCCATTGAAGAATGGACTCACACATTTAAATATTATTAGTAACCTGACCTGGCAGAAATATACTATTAACTAAGGATAGACTATATACAATAAAAGCAATACATTTGATAAAAATCTTAAGATAATACATGTTAAAATATTTTGTAGATAAATACCGAATTGGAAGAGCTATATACTTCATTTTGCCGACTCGTAGTCAGTGCCACAATCGTCCCCAGTTTTACCCCTGGGCAAACCCTTTTTCTTTCTTCTTGGAAGGAGGGAAGAAGTGCTTTCACCACCTTCCGATTCTGAAGCATCCATGTCTGTCCCTATTAATTCTCTTTGTTGTTTTAGAGAGCTAACAACAAGCTGAGAGGACGCTTGTTGCTCTAATGTTTTAGTTTTCCCCCTTGTCTTTAAAGGGGGTGGCAAAGAGGATTTTGATATTTTCTTTTTGGGGGATCGTTTTGGTGGATTTACCACCTTCCACTCCCCATCAGAGGGACTCATTTTTTCTGGTGGGAGCGATCCCACCTTTGCATCATTCCTGCTAGTAGCAGGAATGCTTTCTGGTGGTCTTTCGACCACCAGCACCCCTAACGGGGCGTTTTGGATTGGTGGTGGGATCGCTCCCACCTTTGAAGAGTCCCTCCCCACAAATGGGGAGGGCCTCTGAGGTGGTGGGATTTCTCCCACCTTGATAATAGAATCTTTTAAGGTCGAGGAAGGGCCATTTATTTGGACTCCTCGGGTCTTTGCAGGGGTTACAATTGAGTGTGGCACTGATACGGGTGCCCTCATCTTTTCTGCATAGGATATTTCTTTTGTCGCATACGATTTGCTTTCCACTAATGCCCTAGCTTCAAGGTAGGGTAAGTTTTGCAAAGTCTTTACTTTTTGTATTTCTTTTTCCTTTGCTAAAGTTGGGCACCCCGATGATCTGGCATTATGTTCTCCGCCACAGTTCACGCATGTAATTGGTGGTGTGCAATCTCCTTCGTGAATAGATTTACCACAAATGCACACCGGTTCTGCAGCCTTACATCTCATAGCAGTGTGACCAAACTTTTGGCATTTAAAGCACCTCATTGGCGAGGGTATGTATGGACGCACTTTTAATTTATAGAAGGCTGCATCTACCATCTGCGGCGGTTGAGGACGATCGAAAGTGAGGACCAGAGAGGCGGTATCCACTAGGGATCCTTCTTGCCTCCTCTTTATTCTCCTCACTTCTATAACTCCTTGGTCAGCTAGGCCTTCTTTTATGTCCTCTATACTACTATTGAGAAAGTCCCGGCAAGTTATCACACCTTGCGATGTATTTAAACGTTTATGGGGACCAGCTTCCAATTCGGTATCCATATATTTTTGTAGGTTCAAGATAGCTCTAACTTGGTTGCGGTTATCCGCTTCAATACATATTGAACCATCGTTAAGTTTTCTGATACTCTTAGTCTTACCCAAAGTACTTTTAATAAACTTGTGAAGCTTAAAGGAACATTCGTTTGAAAATGTTCCTTCCTTCTTTTTCAAAACAAAAAATCTTCCCCAGTTGTCTTCATCTAAATTAATAAATTTAAAAAATGATTCACTTACCTTCCTGTGGCCACCCTTGGCTTTCTTCCTTGACGGGGAAGAAGGGCTATAGGGTTGCAGTGTAATCTGCTCCCTAGAAGTCGATGTTCCTAAATCAGTGTCCATGTCCATGCCGAGTTTTCCGCCAGTTGTATCCATTGTAGGGAGTTGAGGGTTAAGGAGTTGGAGATTATTGGTAGTAGGAACGGTAAGGATTTGGGACGATGTAGGTAAGAGGAAAGGATTGGGATTCGTGGGGTGAAGGGAGGTAGTTGGTGGGCTAGGCCCGAAAAAGGTTGGTTGATTCTCCATAGCAATCAACGAAGATTCATCAGGGCGCGTGATCCCGCCTCCACGGACGCTCAATTGGATCCGGTTACTATCCGGATGGATCATCGCACCCCAACATAGACCGGTGCCGCGGAAGACAACGTTCCGGTACCAGGTACCGACCCGTGCCCCCGCGACCCCCTTCCTACCCCTAGGAACCTGTCTGAGACAGGTGTTCCCTAGCCGATTTCCTGAAGTAGGGGTATCCTCCAGGTGGAGCTCTTGGGTGAAGCCGAGGCCAAAGACATGTGTTGGGATAAGAAGCCCGCAGGTCAACGTCTCCCTCAATGCCCAGGATCCTCTTTTCCACCCTAGCCCCAAAGCCTCGCCACGGCACGCGAGGGAGAGATATTTATACTCTGACTCTCGACGAGTGCGTGTCCTTGTTCGTGCAGTGTGTGTAGTCGTCTGTATAGTGTGAATGTTAAGGTGTAAGTGATTGTGTGTGGTGGGGAGCTCGAGTTTACCTGTGGGTTCGCTAAGTCCCAAGTAGCTGCACACAGCAACTACCTCTGCAGGTCCTAGGTGTAGTGTGAAAGTGTGAAGGGGTGTCAGTGTGTGTGTTGAAGTGTTGTTAGACTGGGATAACCGCAGGGACGCCAAGCTCCCTGAAGAAGTGGCTAGTCCACTCCCCCCTACGGGGCGTATCTTTGATGTGAGTAATTTCTGTAGGGTTTTACCTTGATAATTATATTTTTATTTGTAATATTTCCTAGTATACCTGCATTAACTAGACAGTAAGATGGAAATGAAAAATAATAATTAATAAAAAAAAAAAAAAAAAAAAAAAAAAAAAAAAAAAAAAAAAAAAAAAAAAAAAAAATAAAATAATAATTAAAATATAGTGGGGTTATCAAGTAAAGGAAACACCCCTAATAGTGAAAGGAGATACTAAATGTTTTTCTCCCTATTACAATTTGAAATCTCACCATCCATACCGACTTGATAATTCCCTTCGTTTCCGCCAAAGTGAAACTCCGTCATCTAAAATTTCAATCCAAACTATCCCCACAATCAAATACACTTATCGCGCTCTTAACCTAAAATCTACCCACTAACCCTCCTAGATGTTTGACCTGAAAGCCTGACGCTGGCTGTCTAGAGAGTCCAGTAGTCCCTAACGCCTTAAAGGCCTATTACGGCTGTCGTCACCGGATGGTTGGCCACCGTTCAAGAAATCAAGCCAGTGTAAGGTGAGCTGACGCTAAGTCAACTTTTATACTTATTGTACATTCATCTTTTTTACTTGTACTTACCGTAGAGCTGAAAATCTTAAATAAAGATGAAAAAAAGTAGTTTGTGGTGGAAGGTTCAAAATGACTTCCACAACATGCTCCCCAAGTTTTTTTTTTACATTTTTTGTGTAGATCACCTGTTGTATAGCTCACCATAGGTGAGCTAATGAATAATAGACAAGCAGCATTACTTCAGAAACTGATATTGCATCTTCAAGTTTTCTAAAGTTTTATTCCTTTTTTATTTTTTTTGAAGTAAACATATCAATCTTCCGGAAGAAACCGATAGGTGGCAGATCCTGCATATGAGGAAGTCACATTTCTGAGTCAAAAATATGATACAAGAGAAAGTTTATAATTGGATGTCAATAACACAGCTTCATTCCCTTCCCTCTATAGTTTTGAAATGTTTACCAATATCCATATCAGCTGTTTACTCTTAAATACCACCAAAACTTCACCAACCTTGTCTAATCTACTTTCTGTCTGTCGCTTTGTCTCCAAATTCGAAGATTCCAACCGTTCAATGTGTAACACAACTCGTTAGAAGTTTTAGTAAAGAAAAAAATGTTTTTCAATTGCTTTACTCAATTGTATTTTTTTTTTTTTTTTTCTTGCATTCACTTCTTTGATTTGCTGAGAAAATAGTTTATACAGTAAAAGCTCTTTATTCGCGGGGTATATGTTTCATAAATATGCCGCGAATACAGAAACCGTGAATACGGAATGGTAATTTATAGGGGATTATAGGGGATACGTTCCTAGGTGACAAAATAAAAAAAAAAAAAACAAATATAAAAAAATCAATTTAATTGAAGTTTTTGAACATTTTGATTAATTATCTTAAGGCTTAGGCAATGGTTTAAAGAATTTTGTAATTTTCTCTTGCTTGGCAGTTTTTAAAAGCTTTTGTTTGCAGTCAAAGTTTAAACTTGCCACTACAACTACCATCAGGTTCTTTAAAATGAGCGTCAAGATACTTTGCCTTCACCCAGACCATTGGACCACTCAGGGGCACCCTTTTTTGATTGCGGTCTTCGATCCATAATGACAACGCCACTTCCATTTTTTCTATTGCTGGATCACGAACAATTGCTTTCATTCTGTGCGTTTACATTCTCAAAAACACCGATCGCGGCGAAGGCGGCTTATGTCAAAGTCCTCGGCGATATCATTTAACAACATACTTTAGGCAAAGTTGTAATAAGATCTATTTTACTTTTTTTATTAGTCCATTTGACGGCATTTACAAAGGATATTGGGTTGGATACCTATTGGAATCCTTTTATTATCATAGTGTACTTCCGCGAATATAGGAATTGGGTCGCATTTTTTTAATCCGCGAATAGTGAAAACGCGAATGAAGGAAGCGCGAATAAGGAGCTTTTACTGTATTATCTAAATTGTATTCAAAGTCAATGTGCTCAGTTAGTGAATAATTGTCAACGTGGATTATTGAAATACCATATAAGGATTATTTTGTAGACGACATCAAAGATATTCAGGAGAATCACAATCGGAAAAAGGGGATGAAAGTGTCGAAGAATTAATTAAGTTCCAATTTAAATATTAAAAAAAGGAAAAAAAAATGGAGTCGCATTCCGTTCAAAAAGATTCATGAACTAAAATACTATTTTGAAATGTTAGTCTGCTTTCTTTATGGATTTCAGTTGTTTTTATACCATGAATGTAATTTCAAAACAAAAAATAAATAATTGTGAACACTGAATTCTTGAGAGAGCTTCCCCAATGTACTTTGTGCTTTGCAATATCACTTAGTACAGTAAGTCCGGCTGAAGGTTAAAAGTCTAGTTTAAAGTTATTTGTTTTTTAGAACTTAATTTGGTTTACAAAGCACTTAACTTTGATATTACGTAATATTAGTATTTTAAAGGGACCAATTTCAATAAATTCCAATAAGAAATCTGTTTAATTAAGTGGCTCTTTCCATTAGCCCGGTGTTTCCCAACGTGGGGCACACGCCCCCCAGGGGGGCAATTTGATAGTTAAGGGGGCAATTCGAAAATGGACTCGACACGACTTTAACCCTTTCGCTCCGGGCCATTTAAATGCAATGCTAGATATCGGTGCCAAATTTAACAAAAAAAGCAAATTCTTAAATAATTGCGGTAAATAATTATTAGGTATAATTCCGTTTGACGACAAAATATCAACTGGGTGATTGGCGTCGTCAAGTAAACTTCGTCCGGGGTTCACCGCGGAGCGTGCAGTCTGCCGCGGGGAACCCCGGACGTTTTAAAAACTCGCTAAACAGCGCAGTTGTTGGCACTTATTTGGCCCATCGCTGCATATCAAATATGCAGTATCAAGAAGAACTCGCAGAATTGCAAAATGATGAGTCAGTTAAAACTTTATTTAATATAAAAGGAGCGATGGCATGGCTTTGTGAGGAAACAGAAATCAAATACCTAAATTCAACCAAATGTGCAAGAAAACTATTGCTACCGTTTCCATCTTCATTTTTAGCTGAATGTGGATTTAGTGCTGTAAATGATTTACTGGTAAAAAAAAGAAATCGGCTGGATATAACACAACGTGGTGACTTGAGACTGCAGCTAACCAAATTGGAACCTAATATAAAATCTCTGTGCAGCAAGCATCAAGCGCGAGGATCTCACTAAATTAAAATAATAAATTGATATTGAAAAATCTGTATTAAAATTATTTGGAATTTGAATTTCAGTTTTTCATTATATGTTTTGAAATTTTACTTACTGTGTTTTGTTAACAATTTCAGAGTGATTTCTTCCTAGAACGTATCATTTATGTTTCTTAAGTGAACGAATCAATTTTTTAATGTTAAAAATTATATATGTTACATAGGGGGGGCATGAAAATTTTATAAAGGTTAAGGTGGGGCATGACACAAAAAAGGTTGGGAAACACTGCATTAGCCCATTGCCTTCTTATTCTTGAATGCGTGTTGATTGCACTGGACGTCGTTATTTTGGAGGAAGTTCAAACACAGCTCTCTACCGGAAGTGCCATTAATTAAATTTTTCTCCGAAAAAGTTTCTAATATGAGTGGTTACTTTTTTGAAACTGCTAAGCAAAAAATAATTTACTGAAGAATTGATTCAGTAATCTAACACTTTCGATTGGCTAGTTTTGTCCAAAAAGTCATTGTTGTGTATGATAGAGACAACTAAACTATCCAGATATCCAATCAAAAAATTTTGTGACTCTTAAATTTTTGAGTAATTCAATTAATCCACAGACTGACTCACATCCGCAGCCATATCAGATTCATTTGATAAAACCACTTTGTTTTCAGATTCAAGGCCTCTTATAACGGATATAGCGGGTAGTTACGTTCTTAACCTAAAAGAAAACCAATAAAGAGATCCTCTCAATAAAATTATCGTTTCAAATAGATAGTTTAATGGAGTACAGTTTTCGCAAAGCATAAAACATGATTTGCAGTTATCAATCTTTATAGTTGCGCTGTTATGACTTGGTTCGCTAGTTTACTTTAAATTTATTCATCGACTTGCTATTTTCTGAAAGGTAGTTTTGGGATCGCATCAAATTGTCAATTTAAATTATTTAACGGAAGTATCCGCTTTTAGGTCCTCTGAGTCAAAAAAATTGTTTATTTAAATTGATCTGTATATGGTGAGTATTTATAAGTAAAACAAAAAAATTGCTAATTTGAATTGAGAGGCTTTTGGGCGAAGAGATTGAGGTCGACCTTTTTTTAGATTTGTGATATTTCAACGCTAATTCACTGATTTTTGAAGTTTTTAGACATTTTTTTCTAAAATGATACCTTCCAGCTGAACAAGTACAATGTTGAAGAGAACTTCTTCTCCGGGCAAAATGTGAGTTACAAGAAAATTTAATGACGTAAACCCTTTGTAAGTGAAATTCATGTGAATATTTTCATCAGATTTTTGAGGATAAACTGAACTTGATTTAATAGTTCTCTAATGTAATGATAGCTTATACTTAGCTATTATTTTCTACTTCTGAATTGCCCGGCAATTTATTTGAAACTCTATTTTCCTTTTAGTTTTTGTTAGAAAACTTTTTTATGTATTCCGCTTGAAGTAGCAAACAGCATTAGTTTACCTCAGCCCTCGACTAATGTGTGGTTTGTGCTCAGTAAGAAAACATTTGAAGCAAACAAGACCAATATACCACACATTCAGGTCAGTAGACAAAGTTGATTTGTACTTATTTAAGCAAAGCTAAACTTTGCTTAGATAAAGTTGCAGCAGCGTCTTTAACATAATATTCTATCCTCTGTAAAAACGCAGCACTTATTTTGCTCATAATTATTTGCTTACTAAATCTTAAGTTTTTGAAGCAAGAATTTTTTGTTATTAAATAAAATAATATTATATTTACTTGTTGCAGCAACAAACCAAAACCGTTTCAGCGGTTTTAAATTTCTGAAAAGTGATTTAAAAAAATATATAATAATAAATATACGATTACCATCTCCTTAACAGAGATCGTCAAATTTTTTTTCAAGTTTCAGGGTCGAATAAGAAGAAGTCAATTATTTTTTGCGTTAATAACAATTTTTTGCTTCAATGAGTACCTTTAAAATAGAAATTGGTAAATTTTTCCTGGAAATTTGGTACTCGAAGTTATCTGAGCAAGAAGCTACACATTTGGCCCTTCTGGCCAATTTGGGTGATTGTAAACACTTTGTACTTACGAGGGTCGTTTGAAAAGTCCGTGCAAAAATAAAAACTACTTAATTTTTTTGGGGTAAACCTTTTTTATTTTTCAACATAGTCTCCTTTTAAACTTATACACTTCGTCCAACGCTGCTCTAGTTTGTTGATCCCTTCCCAATAATAGGATTTGTCCAAGTCTGAAAAATAGCCATTCGTTTCTGCAATCACCTCCTCGTTTGAATAAAATCTTTTTCCCGCCAGCCATTTCTTCATATTGGGGAACAAATAGTAGTCCGAGGGAGCCAAGTCTGGAGAATAGGGGGGATGCGAAACGAGTTGGAACCCTATTTCCATTAATTTTGCGACCACAACTGCTGAAGTGTGAGCTGGTGCGTTGTCGTGATGGAAAAGGACTTTTTTGTGGGCCAATCGTGGGCGTTTTTCTTGCAGCTCGGTTTTCAAACGGTCCAATAACGATGAATAATATGCACCTGTAATAGTTTTACCCTTTTGCAGATAGTCGATGAGGATTATTCCTTGCGAATCCCAAAAGACAGTCGCCATAATCTTTCCGGCCGAAGGAACGGTCTTCGCCTTTTTTGGCGCAGATTCCCCCTTGGTAACCCATTGTTTAGATTGTTCTTTGGTCTCAGGAGTGTAGTGATGTATCCATGTTTCATCCACAGTGACGAAACGACGCTTAAAGTCCTGCGGATTCTTCTGGAACAGCTGCAAACCGTCCTTGCAACACTTTACACGATTTCGTTTTTGGTCAAGCGTGAGCAATCGCGGCACCCATCTTGCGGATAGCTTTGTCATGTCCAAATGTTGATGCAAAATATTATGTACCCGTTAATTCGAGATGCCCACAGCACTAGCAATCTCACGCACCTTCACTCTTTTGTCATCCATCACCATATCATGGATTTTATCAATGATTTCTGGAGTAGTAACCTCAACAGGGCGTCCAGAACGTTCAGCGTCACTTGTGCCCATATGGCCACTCCGAAAATTTTGAAACCACTTATAAACTGTTCTAATCGAAGGTGCAGAGTCACCATAATGTTTATCAAGCTTCTCTTTAGTCTCCTGAGGCGTTTTGTCTTTCATAAAGTAGTGTTTAATCAACACACGAAATTCTTTTTCGTCCATTTTTTGAAAATCACTCGACTTCCTCGATTCAAACGAATGCCAAACACAAAGAAATAGACCGATCTGGCTGAAACTTGGTGTGTGTTCTTCCAAGAGATGCTACTAACTAAACATAACCTCGATACGCGCCAGTGGTGCTATCTCTCTGACTTTGCACGGACTTTTCAAACGACCCTCGTAGTAAGAACCATTCCTTCCTCATTTTATTTTTTCGTAATGTCTGTTCCTTCCGAAATAACTTTAGTGACCACTAATTATTTAAGTATTAGCTGTTTACAATATCTGCGTATGCTCCAATGCTTCTGTCATTGGAGGCAACTGAAAATACTTCTAAAATGTTTAGATCTTTTAGATAATTTTTTTTGTTTTGTAAATTTGCTTCAAAATTCGTTCGTTTAAAGCAAAAAATAATTAAAAAGTATTTTCAAAACTTTTGAATACCACAAGAACAAAATTAATAAATGATTAATAATTGTGAATAACACTGCTTTATCAGGATCATTGACTTTATTTTGTACTTATTAGCGTCTGTATTAAAAAGTTAAAAAATTACTAATAAAAACCAATACGGACTCATCTAGAAAACGACTTTATATGAAATATTATGCAAAAATGGTTGCATTTGTCTGGAACATTGCTTAAAATTTCCTCTAATCAAGGATTACATTGAAATACATGTTCGCATTAACCCTTCAAATAGAGTTTAGGCCTTATTTTAATCTGCAAAGAGTAAAGTAATCGCCAATTTTACAGCTATAGCTTAACTATCAATTAGGTCTCATGGAAGGAGCCAGAAGCACATACTTTTCTTTTATTTATTTAGTTTTAATAAAAATTAGCTACAAGTGGAATCTGGGGAGTCTCTCACATACAAATCATATCATAGCTTTTGACAACGTCACTAATATCTCGCCCGTATACAGTAAATAAAACCTGATAAAATGGTAAACAATTCATGAGGAAATTTTTAGATATCGTGAGTTATATCACCACTATAATCAACCCTTTCAGTAAATCGAACACAACTATGAAAAATGCTAGACTAAAAAGGAAACAAACATACTATTATAAACTTCTCTTAAGACTACTGAGAACGATAATAATTATTCATACTAACAAAATTCTGATATACAATACTATCTGTCTGGACTTGGGGAATTGAGTTACGGATTTCATAAAGGTTCCAGTCTAGCCAGTCAATAATTCTCCGAAAAATCGTCCCAGCACCATTAAATCTTCCACACTGACCTCAAAGTTCTAGTCCTTCACTGTTACAAACATTTCCATAAATCAATGAATACTATAACCTTCCCTCACATCACAAAAAAGTGCTAGTGGTCGGCTGACGTGCAAGTAGTCTCAAGACATACTCAATAGCTGTTTATCAACTTATAGGCGAGCATCATCATTGGATGATTACTCCACGTTACACCTGACAATGATGTAGAATCATCACATGCACTAACTGTATTTATTGTATAATTGTACATTTCAAAATAAAGATAGAAGAAGAAAAAAAGTATAATTATTTACAGTTTAATAGTGTACCAATGACGCCATTGAACTGTTTTTCATAATTTTGGAGCTCTTGATTGGTTTAACAATATTGGTTAGTTTTTAAATACTCCTTTTTTTCCAATTACCCACTTTCGCCCATCATCTAAGTCAGTTTCGAAACGTATTTTAATGCTTTCTCACAAACATTGGTACTTACTTGACCCCAATTACTCGAAATATTGGGCAATCTATTTCTAGGTTTAAAGAAAAAACAACAAATTAGAATTTGAAAGTAGCAAATAATGTCATGAGAACGACTCATAGTTGCTTATTTCGCTGAAGAACATTTCTTCAGTTCACAGATATTTGTTTAGAGAATTGTCTTTGATGAGCGAGGATGAGTAGTTGGGTTCGAGAGATTCATCACGATCAAATTCGTGAGAAACTTTTTTTATTTATTTTAGCTTTCTATTTTATTTTCGTGGAGAATCTAAAGCTACATTAATTTTATAATTATCATTTTTAAGGAAAGTAAATTAGGTATATAAGTACCTGAAATACTTTTTTAATTAAGAAAATCTGTGATGTTGGAAGCAGAGGATGTTGGCGCACCCTACACAAGATCGTGTCCAAATTTAACGTTACACTTGATGATTAATAACAGCGAGTGAAGAACTACGAGAGGTGGCTGTCCGGGTGGTCTCTGCCCCCTCTCCTCACTGTAGCCTCCTCATCCCATCATCACCCTTCCTTTCTGCTGCCACTCTTCTCCAACTCACAACCAGCTCATCATCCCATCCATCCCATTAGCTTTCCCACATTTAATTCGTGCTCATTAGTCTGTATATTCTGTATACCTACCAAGCCTTGTTTGTTTGAGGGATATTCAAAGTAATTATATGCTAGCCAACTAAGTCTCTGTCATAACACATTATGATGCACTCACCATCCTTTAATACCAGTCATTAGCAATGTTAGCTATCCACTGGTGTACTTGTCTAACTAGACCAATGCCTCCTAATTCACTCTTTGTCATACACACATTCTGATTTCCGTTATCATGCCTCTTGTTTTTACTTTCTCTAACCCCTTCTTAGAGGAATATTGCATTCGATTATTCATATAGAGTTTCACTGAAACATCCGTTTGGAGGACCCATAATTACGAGTTTTGTTTGTTTGTTATACGTATGCATCTGTATGTGCGTTAGTCTGAGCATTGTGAGCTCAGCTATCTAAAAAAAAAAATTGCAGACAAATTCGATGTTTATTTAAGATGCCTCTTCGAGTTCGACAATAATATTTTGCACAAAATCAGCCTACAGAAATCAAAATTACTAAATCCATTTTACAATTTTATAGCAATAATATCAATTTTTAACATTTTTTCTTTTTTTTTTTTGTTATTATTCTATTAAGTTAGTGATGAGGTAATTTTTTACTTATATTTTACATTTTTCAGTATCGAGATATTTCTTTTATTTAAAAAAAAAAAAAAAAAAGGCTCCTACTATTTTATTGAAACACTATTTAGTGAAACAAACAAGTGATCCACTTTTATTTGAAACTTATTCCCAAAAAATTGAATTTGGGACTCTTCTACGACCTATCGTATTCCTAAATAATAGCTTTCCTTTAAATTGTCATTTTTGGTAACTTACGATCTTAGTGTACTGAGAAGGAGAGTTTTTTTTTTTTTAATGATTTAAGGCGCGTCAACATCTAAGGTTATTGGCGCCCGGAGCTTTTTTCAGTGCCCTGCCGGCCTCCGGACAGTGTTCTCTCGTTACAGACAACACTGTCCATCACCGGACAGTGAGCTGTAAGAAGCTCCCAGGAAGAGAAAATCTAAGGGGTCAGCTGCTGGATTCGAACCCGGAAAAGGAGAGTTATATTTGTCACTAAAAATCCTAGTTTGGAGAAACTGGTACATAGCTCTGTGGTTCGGAACTTTGGTCTTTAGGCTATTTAAACATTCCGGAGAAAACTGCAAGCCTCTTTTTAGGAGTTTAATTTAATTTAATTTAATTACCCTCAACCATTTTTTTATCAAATTGGAAACAAAATGCAATGATATCCATTTTGTAATTCTGGAGCTGCTCTAAATTGGTGCTTGAAAGTGCTTACGATGTCTACTGATGAACTGTCTAGAATTTGTTTATTTGAAATCTATAAGTATTCTAAAGTAATTAAGAAACATTAATTGGTTATCAGCTAAATCATGAGTACAATAAGATATGACCATTTGGCTGATTTTGCAATTGTAGAGCTACTGCGTCAACATAGTGAAGATATATTGGCAAGATGAGCAAATCATCTGAAATGTTTGGATTTTGAGAGGGCCCTCAATTCTGAATATAATCTTTGTTTTCGTCATTTAATGCTGATAGATAGCACTCCTTATTGTGTAACCAACTGATCCAAAATTAGACAACCAAGTCTAATTGCAAAACTTAGATGGTCAATTATAAACGTAACAAGAATCTATTTAGAAGAGGAAAAATATAGCATCGATACAAGCATCGATTGTAAAGTATGTAATTTAAATGAAGATGAAACATTAGTTCACATCATTTTGAATTGCACTCAATATGACAATTACAGAGAAACATTTATGCCTAAGTGTTTAGTTTGTAAAACAAATAATAAACAAGTTGATTTAGTATTAAATTCAGTAAATGTTAAAGATAATTTTCAAATATTGTGTATTTTTCGTTTTTCAGTTTCAGTTCTTAAATAGATAATGTATACAATTTTTTAAATTGTGCCAAACTTCTTGTAGCATGTATAATACAAACGTACAGTACAATTTTCTAAGACAAATAAAAAGATATCATTTGAATGTAGACCCAACATATGTTATCGCTTTTGTTCTAAAGTTTTTTCAAGGAGTACAGATTTTAATAAGGTTCTGAGGTAGCTGTGACATTTAAATGTGTATATATTTAAATACTATATATTTAAAAAAACAACAAAGTAATTGCCTATTTTTCACGCGGGGCTAAACGACCAACTATCAAGTAGGTGTCTTAGCCGGGGGCGGAAGCTCGTATAGTTTACTGTTAACATTTTTCCTAGCAAACAAAAAAAATAGCTACTCGTGGGATTCGAACTGAGATCTCCCACTTACACGCTTCTTAACCACTACACCACTTCCTGTATTTTATCTACATTTATATATATTTCAAATACTTTATTACTAAGAATGAACAAACATCCTACAGACCGCCCGGCCTGTAATGTTTCAATAAATTTCGGAGAGGAGCCGTAGATAAACTTTTTTGAGTTGTTCCCGTTATGGTAGTAATTTATGTTTCAAGTAAAATGATCTATTTATTTTTTTTCCTCAACTGATTTCATTAATCATTTCGGGTTCAATAAAGCCATCGCGAAATAGACCTTATTGCTAGATGAGCTTCTCTTGTCTAGGGAGTTTTCATCTACTGAAGAAGGTTTATGAATTCCTTCTGTTCTTTCTAATCCTGAGATGACATCTACTTCAAATTAAGGTTTCTTCTCTTTCATCCCCTTCTCATTCGAGAATTGTCGGCTCAAATCGTGCATTTCCTAATATCTTGGCTAAATATTTTCACGGTTTAAGTAACGGGTATACTTCAAACAATTCCTTCCAACTTGAATATTTATTCTTGTATTCTAATATAGTTTTTCTAATTTCTAATCTGTAGTGGCAAATTTTAATATGAACATTGTTTTAAAAAGTTCTTGATAGTAACTACTATCGTCTGCTTAATTAATTAAGAAATTACTAATCTTCTCTAAATTAGAGCAAATTCCATTTGTATTCTCAACTATTTCTAGTTTCAGAAGTGTTTGTCGACAACCCTCTTATATAGGACTTATGAACCAAAACTTAAATTAGAAAAGTCGAGATCTGCTGACAACCAGCATGCGTTTTGGCTAAAAGATATGTCAGTAAGAACCAGTAAGAACGGTAGTGCGATATACGCGTCATAAGTAAAGGACGAATTCCCTACTCAAACTTATTGAATTAATAATCTACGAAGGTACATGGCAATCCGAGACTATCAGAGTAAAGCAAGCCATGTTGAGACAAATGAAATCACAGGTAAAATCCCATATTGCGAACATATTTTGTTTCAAATAAATTCTTTTATTATAATTTCTCCTTCCTGGAGCAAGTGAACTAATTCCTTACATGTTTAAAGTTCATGCTCAATTCGTTTTTTCAAAACACTATCTTCCGGTTAAAAGCACCTTCCAAGTCCTATGATGACGAGAGAACTCATTGCACTAGAATATTAAGTGCAGTTCAGAATTATTTGTTCATTCTGATGGCTTGAAAAGATTGATAAGGATTGAAGACATACTTGAAAAAGAGGACAATCAACAAAGGATACAATTTGAAAGGCAGAGAATGCATGGATGTCGAAATGTTTACTTTTACTCTTTTTCTCCTACAAGTTGATTTTGAAATCGTGTTTGTAACAATCCACAAGAAAATATCTAATTTAGTTATTTATTCTTGTAATTTAAAAACAATAATTTGATCAACGTAATGACGAACGGGACCGCATCTGTAAATGTCAAAATAAATCATTTCCTCCACCATTGAGAACCTTGAAAATCGTTTGTTGAGTGAAGGAGGTATTATTATTTTTTTCTAAACAATTATACTGCAAACTACTTGCAGATTATTTCCAGGTTAAGCGCTGGAATTAAGGTTGCAAATTTTTAGCTTGTGGAGGCGTCGAGATTTATTATTTATTAAGCAGCAATTGCGTCGAGCTACTCCTGCAAGTCTGTGCCATCACTGCAGACTAAGAAAGTATGCGCATTTCATAGTCCTCGCAGCGGATAACTGTGCATTTTGAAACGAAGAGTGGTTACAGGCGCTCTACGTATCACCTCAGCGTGCTAAGCTTAACTGTGTTCAGTTAGGAATCAGCTCATTGGAGAAATAGCTCATAACTAAGGCTTAACGAAGGAGCTTTCCTCAGATACTAGTATAATTAAACGGAGTATAATGGATAATTAACTGTCTATTTGATACAAATCCTCCCTCGTCTCAAACTGTATCAGACGTGATAATAGTTCCTAGTTTAAACTAAGGTAATTACAAAAAGGGGCTCTTCAACTACATCGCGTTTAAGCAGGAAGTTACTCCTTAGTTACCAAGACGATCCACACACTGTCTAACTTCAAAAATTCCTCAAAATTTTAGATTCTGCGCTCATTGTTGAGTCTTGGAGACCATAATCAACTGTTATAAATTTAGTAAAATTGTTGCTCTTCTGTCTAATTATATTGCTATCACGGTCATTTATTTTTTTACGTCATTGGATTCGCACTGCATCGTGGAATCGATAATTTTCGCTTGCTGTCTGCTCTTTTCAAGTGCAACTATATCCGCATATTTTAACAGGACCATTGTCCTGATATCCTGACGACATTTGCTTCAAGTACTTGTTATTGATGTCTTTAAGGGTATTAATGAAGCTTTGCTCTATGATGCCTTCTTGTTGCAAGATTATTTGTAAATATGCATTTGCGATAGAGTCGTCCAATATCTTCTTTAGAACTATTGGCAATCCTCTATTGAAGCGTGGTTAGTGTTGAGGTTCAGGAATTTTACGCACTCAATTCCTGAAAGCATTGTTGCACATAAATTTATTGTGGAGAGGATTGGAAGGAAGAAGTGCCTTGAATAACTTGGAAGAAGCGGTCTGATAAAGAGAAGGCAGTAGATGCCAGAAAGAATAGATTTGAGCTTAACTAAAAAGCCTTGAAGTCACACTTCGTCGAACGCCTCGGAGACATCCAGAAAACTCCCGGACAATATTGCTTTAGTTCAAGACAGGTGGCATTCTTTTTATTATAATGGCTGAACCCTAATTACTCGTAAATAGACATATCAATTTCTCTTATACTTCTTTGGATCTAATCTAAATCTGGTTTCGACCTGCCTCATTACTGGACACAGCCTGATGATCTGTGAAAACTTCCTCAGCGATCCAATTTATAGCTTGTCGCTTCAGCGAGGGGAAGAATCGCCATTAAATAAAAATTAATGGCCATGTTAAATAGTGTTTGAGAGAAAGGAGCTCCTTAGAGTAAACCATTAAATATTTTAATTATTTTAGTTTCATGAAATACATATATTTCGTATCCGTTTGTGTTAACAGAAAAACAAAAAATAAAAAAGTATTTATGTCCACCAGCAACTAGTACACCGACCGGATTTCCTTCAGCACTGCAAAAAGTTGAACAAAAAAACCTGAAAAATATCTTGGCTTTTTCATCGCACACCAGCGTTGGCTTTATTCTTCAACAAACACCCGTTTATTTTGATCATAAAGTGTAACTTACACACTTTGGGGCCTAGCTCCGCATAAAGTTCACTAAAGCTAACAACATTTCTATTTTAATGAGCAATAATAATAATAGTTTCAATGTAAGTATGAAACTAGTGTTCTGTGTTGATGAGAGTCTGCTTAAATCGTTAGTGCCTCTTTCAACATTGTTTACTACAGCATTCAGTAATTTTGTTTTTATTTTTTCGTTTTTTTAGGTGTACACTTTTTTTATCCCTAATAACTAAGCGAGTTGAGTAAAATTCCGTTTATAACCACAGAAAATTGGTAGCTATAGATTATTAGGGGAACATACAATTTACCTCCCCTACTTGCTCACCCCCCAAAAAGGAACAGTTTTATTCTAATAATGAAGAATATCTCCTAAAAGGAAATGACCATTCAAGGAAATTATCTTGTAAGTTTTCCCATTAGGAACCTTGGTAGCGTAGCAACTGTTAAAGAGGGTCTGATATTGAAACATGTGCAGCACACATGTTACATCGCCGGACCACCCATAAAAAATAACAACGGACAGAAAATGAAAAAAAGAAATCAAAAAACCTGAGTCATCATTTTAAAAACGTATAAAATAAAAAGTGGAAATAATTACAAACGATATTGTCTGAGTAGATTTTGTGGACGCTTCAGCGAATTTAACTGTAACTAGGTCAAGATTAGTGTCATAGTAATTTCGTACATAGTTTAAATTAAAACTGTCCGATTACCAGACTGGCAATTTACCTGCTGCAAGCAGAACATTCTCAGGTGGAAATCCGTACAGGTGCTAGAGATCTGGAGCCTTATTGGGACTGCAGTGTGTTTGGTGGCAGGTCACCTTCAGGATGTCTGGAAGAAGCACTGCTGAAAATAAAATGCTCGATTTGGTCTTAGTATGAACAGCTTTACTACTCAAGTTGGATATTGGTATAGACCCGTGGTATTGTAAAAATACTTTTGCTGGATATTAAAACAAAATTTGAAATTCATAAAGAAATACAGAGTAATAAATAAATGAAGATTTAGATTAAAATAATAATAAGGTATATAATTTGACCTTGTGCAAAAAGAGGACTAAAGCCTTCTAATGGACCGATGGTGCCTCTCAAGGTATACCAAGGTATTTATTGTAGAATATTGTTCATAGTTTATGGTGACTATTCATTAATGCAAAAAGAAGAAAGAGTATTGCCAATTACTAACATGCTTTTTTATTATTTTTTGGCAAGTTTACGACCCAGGGATTAAATTAAAGCCGAGCACACTTATTACCCTAGACCAGTGCTTCCCAACCTATGCGCCACGGTACTCACGGTAGAAGTGTGCCGTGGCAAATAATAAAAAAATATTATAAAATTATAATGGCGTTGCATTAAAATATAATTATAAGTTAAAATAGTATAACCTCATATTCCTGTAATGAAATAAAACATAAAATGATGCGGAAATACCACTAGTTTCTAAACAAAACAAACCTCACTTCATCAGTTCTGCTTGGCGGTGGCGCTCCATAACAATTTCAATAGTGGGTGGTAGTGATGGGTAGATCGAATCCGCCTTTGGAGTCGTTAGATTTGAATCAGGTCCAGGGTTGGAATCGATTCCAACAACTCGTTCACTGATTCCAGTCTCTGTACTTACCCTATGCATTAGTACAAATGTCACACAATTTATTAAAATATATCATTAAAAGTTAGCTTTCCCAGTTAACAACAAAACTATACGAGGGTCGTTTGAAAAGTCCGTGCAAAAATAAAAACTACTTAATTTTTTGGGGTAAACCTTTTTTATTTTTCAACATAGTCTCCTTTTAGGCTTATACACTTCGTCCAACGCTGCTCTAGTTTGTTGATCCCTTCCGAATAATACGATTTGTCCAAGTCTGAAAAATAGCCGTTCGTTTCTGCAATCACCTCCTCGTTTCAATAAAATCTTTTTCCCGCCAGCCATTTCTTCATATTGGGGAACAAATAGTAGTCCGAGGGAGCCAAGTCTGGAGAATAGGGGGGATGTGAAACGAGTTGGAACCCTATTTCCATTAATTTTGCGACCACAACTGCTGAGGTGTGAGCTGGTGCGTTGTCGTGATGGAAAAGGACTTTTTTGTGGGCCAATCGTGGGCGTTTTTCTTGCAGCTCGGTTTTCAAACGGTCCAATAACGATGAATAATATGCACCTGTAATAGTTTTACCCTTTTCCAGATAGTCGATGAGGATTATTCCTTGCGAATCCCAAAAGACAGTCGCCATAATCTTTCCGGCCGAAGGAACGGTCTTCGCCTTTTTTGGCACAGATTCCCCCTTGGTAGTGTAGTGCTCAGGAGTGTAGTGATGTATCCATGTTTCATCCACAGTGACGATACGACGCTTAAAGTCCTGCGGATTCTTCTGGAACAGCTGCAAACCGTCCTTGCAACACTTCACACGATTTCGTTTTTGGTCAAGCGTGAGCAATCGCGGCACCCATTTTGCGGATAGCTTTGTCATGTCCAAATGTTGATGCAAAATATTATGTACCCGTTCATTCGAGATGCCCACGGCACTAGCAATCTCACGCACCTTCACTCTTCTGTCATCCATCACCATATCATGGATTTTATCAATGATTTCTGGAGTAGTAACCTCAACAGGGCGTCCAGAACGTTCAGCGTCACTTGTGCCCATACGGCCACTCCGAAAATTTTGAAACCACTTATAAACTGTTCTAATCAAAGGTGTCAGAGTCACCATAATGTTTATCAAGCTTCTCTTTAGTCTCCTGAGGCGTTTTGCCTTTCATAAAGTAGTGTTTAATCAACACACGAAATTCTTTTTCGTCCATTTTTTGAAAATCACTCGACTTCCTCGATTCAAACGAATGCCAAACACAAAGAAATAGACCGATCTGGCTGAAACTTGGTGTGTGTTCTTCCAAGAGATGCTACTAACTAAACATAACCTCGATACGCGCCAGTGGTGCTATCTCTCTGACTTTGCACGGACTTTTCAAACGACCCTCGTATCTCTTTAACACACATTAAGTACTATCCCTAATTTCCAATTGCTCTGATAAATATAAAATTAACAACGTAACACAAACATTAACACAAAAATAGGCAAGTCAAACATAGAAATTAAAGTAATGCAGTTTTGCCATTATCTAGCTTGACCACTGAAAGACTGGAGTTAACTTGCTTCATGAGGATTCAAGATAAAGAAACAGAAATGGATAGGAAATTATTCCCATAATAATACGTCATTTTAAAACGAAATGAGAGCATTTCAGTTCCAGTGTGCCGTTTACTGTTTGTTATCTGACTAATGTGCCATGACCAGAAAAAGGTTGGGAAGCACTGTCCTAAACAGTCAAGTAAGAAGACACACCAACCTTAGATGTGACAATGTAAAAAATACTATTATTGTCAATACCATAAGGTAAATAATTTTGGTGAATTATTTTCTATATCAAATCATAATTCTGTTACCGTAATAAGTATATTCCACAGCCTAAAAGATGACCTAATCACTAGGTCGAAAGCTTGGAAAAATCATAAAAAATCATGACTGAAATAGGCATAATTCTTTATTCTTTTTGGACATTTAATTATTAATTTACACGGCAATTATTTCCAACAGTTATGATTCAATTTTCTGCAAATGTTTAAACTTTTTGAAGTATTAAATATATTTTATACGTACATATGCATCATTGCGTGAAGTTATTCGCAACATCTTGGTGTTAGACCCAGTTGAAGAGGATTATCGAAGGTTACAGGGGAAGAAATTTGTGTATATTAGGTATTTAAATAGTATTTCTACCTTATAATTTGAAATTGTCTCTATTTAGTTATAATTTATTTAAGTGAAAATTCGTAACAGCAAGAACTTGATTAAGGTTGAATGTTTGAAAGATTTTCTATCACGTGTGTCTGAAGTACGAACTTTCTTCACTAAATTTAGTGAAATAATGGGCCCTTTATTTATCGATTGCAGAAATATAACTTCTTATTTATTAAGCTCTTAATCGATGACTAATTATTTTCTTTTGTGGGGAAATTATTCATTTGACTTACGAACCATTATTTTCATTCCTACCTCATAGCTCTCACGGTGCCCGAGAACTGAAGATGGATGGTAGCATCCATGATTGACTTATTCTCACGTTCGTCATCCCTAGATATAGAATAGAAGTACCATAATTACCACATAGAAGTTCTAAACAAAGAAAAATGCTTCATAATTATGGAATCGTAATTAATAAAGTTGCGAATTTCCTTAGTTCCATTAAATCTTTCACAGGTTCAATGCTTTTGCTCCAATTTAAACACATTCAGCGTCTAGTTTTAAGCATTCGTTTGTAGAGGTTACAAAAAAAAAAAATCAAGTTTGTGTAGTTCAGGCCATTATCGCTGTAGTAGTCAATTAAAAAAAAAAAAAAAAACACAATTTTGAAAGTAGAAATTAATGCAATAATATAAGGCAGGAGGAGGTTATACGACTAGATATTAGATGTTTTAATGCATTTATCAGGTATTTAGTTCATTTGGCTGTAAGTTGGGAGTTCGAGAGATAGCACGCTGTTTGTGGAACTCCCTTCCAGAAGTGTTTCTTCACCTCAATGTCCAGAAGTTGGCAGTTCACTAATAAAAAATAAAATTAATAAAATGCAGGTATTATTTTCTTGTTTAAAGGCCTTCATTATAAAAAAAAAATAACAATAAAAAATGTGTAAAGTCACTCCACTTTCTCTTACTAATATTCTCATCGTTTCAAACTCATGATTTAAACTCAAACTCACTGATTATCAGTTTAACAGGAATCTCCTCGCAGAAGTACCCTCAATCGGATTTTTAGAAAACAATTTTATTGCAAAGTTGTAGACGTAAAATAAGAAAACTTTGATTCATATTCTAAATGTTTGTCACTATACTGTTTAAATAAAATCATAGAGGCCTTTGCAAGGAATTCTTAAAAGGTGGAAATTCAGTAGAGTAGCAATTCCGGACAACCGATTTTCATAAAATTTAGAAATTCAGTTTTACATTTGATTCATTTCTAAAATTTGAAAACTCTAATCGATAATGAGATGCTTTCGATTATGCGCTTTTGGCCAAAACCTTACAACAACATCCTCTGTTGGCATCTAAGCTAAGTATTAAATTTGAATTTCCTGTGATTTTTCGCTCATATTTTACGTGAAAACTCAAAATTAAAAATCTTCACGATTACAATACTTCCTCTTCCTTAGAGTGAGAGAACGTAAAATAAGAAAACTTTGATTCATATTCTAAAAACGGAGAAAAGCTTGAGAGAAAAGATTTTTATCACCCACCTTATAAACGGAAATTCCTTTCCATTTAATGGAAACTTCAGTTAGCTAGAGAAGGTCCGCTGAAATACAAGTGGTTACCAAGTAATTTGTCCAGGCCCTTCATCAAGAAAGCAGTAATGTAACCTTCATTGCTGTTTCAGCGAATCAAACCATTTTAAAAGAGGTCATTAAAGGATAAAAGCAAAAATTAATTGCAGATGGCAAAGTGTGCAACACATAATTAGTTCTTAATATGGCCTCATATAACTTATTAATTCTTATTATTCTTAATTTTTTTTTTTTTATTAATTCGTAATTTTAGAGAAAAAAGTTTATTTGACCAGTATTTATACACTAAATTGTAAAGTGCTTCTGTCTTGGAGTTTAGCATGCAAATATCTAGTTAGCATGTTCTATAATAACAGTACGGGAGTACTCAACCGGCCATCCTTAACTGTCTTGTTTGCTCTTGAGAACTGGGATCGTGGGCTGGCTCATAGTTGCTACTAAAACATATTTTTATCGTCTGATCATACTGAATCCATCACGTTCGCCAACATGCTCCAATCATCTGTGGTTGGAAGAGAAGAGAAATCTTCTCTCTTCCTTGGACAGCATCCACTATTATCTACTGGCATTGCCTTTCTCTTCGGCTAAAACGTTCCACTTCAATATATAAAATTGCGTACATACATATTTGCGTAAAAAGGATTATTTTTTTATTTATTATTATTTAATATTTTACTTTTACGACTTTATTTAATTTGTTTAAAGTTGCTTCAATTTAGCCAAATATGAAGTGGTTGAAGCAAAGAGTATATTGTTGCAGATGTTGCCACTTTATGTTAGCACAGCGCCACTGTACGTTCAAGCGCCAAAGCTATGCAAAGCGGAGGGTTTTTCGCTGCAATTAAAGTGACTCATACATCTTACAAAATATTCTTTTTTATTGACTCATAAAAAGTATATAACATTCCACAATAATAATAATGCATTTCAATTACTAAAATAACTAATTTTCAATGTGTTTATTTGATGGATAGTTGGGAATGTACTTTAAATACTTCCCTCCTAAACTTAGATGATTAAATATTATTTCTCTCGTTTCATTCATCTATCAGCATGCAGTCATATCACTTTACCGAAATAATTAATGCTGTCTGAAAAAACAAGGTAAATTTTAAAAAGCTAATGTTTGAGTTTGAAGAAAAGGCATTGTACATATGTACTAGGAGTCTTGTGAGTAGGAAATTAATCCCAAAAGGTAAGTCTGCTGGAAAATTTGGAGTAATTTTGCAATTTGATTTTTGGGTGACGGTTATGTTTGTAATACAGAATTAGCATCCTATGGTTCTTTAGCTTTATTAGTAATAATTCTAATCTGGTCGTTGAAACTAGGATTAGTGAAGTGGACAAGTACGCCGAGGTCAGTATAGAATCTATCCTTTCCAGAATACTACCAATCAATGCGTAGTTGAAAATTGTATGTGAATTAAAATATGGCGAAATGAAGTTATTCTCTACTGACTTAAGCTGAGTAAACCATAATTTTCACTACCTACTTCCTTAATGATACTATTTTTCAAGTGGACAACGTCACTGAAATGGTTAAATAACAAAATATCTGAAGTGAGCATTCTAAGGAAGCGAAACAGAAACCACTGTCATTTAATTATTGAAAATTTGGTTAGCTCCGCGTGCTGAATAATATCTTTGAATTTATCCTTCTTGTAAAGATTAAAGATTAGAAATCTCTACACCAATGAGATTAATCTACCATATTGGATAGATGAAAGTGCTAATCCAGTCAGGGATACAATAAAACTCATTTAAATATAATTGAAAAAGTAGAATACCAGATAGAACTTTCAGCACTTCTGAGGATACACAGAGCTCTAATGATACAGCTGATGTCGATATGACAGTATGGTTGCTATCTGGTGGATAAAAAGAGTATCATTCAACAATCTCCCACAAGTACTAACCACACATTAACATTTTGTTTTAAACCATGGTTTCAAGAAGACATCGAAAAATTGTTGGGATAGTTAAGATCTAAAGAGGAAGATTCACCCGAAATCGCAAATTTGTTAATCTATTTTGAAAAAAAAAACAACTCATTCTATAGTCTAACCAAATATCTATTAACTAGAAGAATTACGATTTCACAGAATATCGTACAGCGCTATAAATACGCACATTTCTATCTTCTTGTTGTTCTTACGCAACCAACCTTAGATCAGTATCTTGGATGAACAGGATTTTTGTGTATCGTACCCATGAATATAATGTTAACATAGACTTGACTAATAAATATCCTCTGAAGAACAAACATCGATGGCTATCATAACTGTGAGTGTGTATAGAAGATAGACAGAGACGGAAGCTGGTTTTATTGCCCAGAGAAAGAGGAATTACTTTTTCTTCATCGGCTGGTCTTCACACGCTGATCTCCAGTCTCCGATATCTTCTTCACTTTAACTTAAATATTCCTTCTTTAGTAGTTTTTATCTCTATTTTTTTTGTAACAATATTTTATCCCAAGATTAATGGGAAATTTTTCATTCAATCCTGTATTATCATTATTTTTGCTCTGCCTGTATGTAATATCTACACTTCGTACTTCATAAATCGCATATTGTACGATTAGCTTAAAGAAAATCAAAGGAGCCATATTAGAGAAAGTTTAAATAAAGGCAATGTGGTAATTGCTCTTGACCGATTTTAATCAATAACTTACTATAGCGCCCTTTAAACCAAGTATCACGTTTTAACTTGATGTGATTTTACGTCGCTGAATTATGGTGCATAATGAAAAAAAAACAGTATATTTCATGGATGATGGAGTCCCAATTGATGCTACAGGGAGCATCAAAACATTAACCTCATTAAAGTAATTTAAACAGTAACGCTCAAAATTACGACTTAAAGAATTTACTCCTGAGGCAATCCATAAATAATACCTGAAGGACATGGAAACTTGTTTACACTGAAGGCACAGCGACAGAAAGCAGGTGTGGCGTTGCCCTCAACCCTTAATCAGATTCTCTTCTAACATTGATGGCAAGATTAGGACTGTTTTGTTAACCTTGAGACATGTTTAGAAGGAGAAAAGGTTTAATTAGTCATCTTCAGTTAATTATTTCTGTAATAATCTTGGTTGACTTTCAAGATGCGATCATCCTTCACAGCAAGAGGAAGAAGCGGATTTCAGAGCGATGCTGGAATATCGTATATTAATTAACCTAATGATGATCATTGTTCTACAGTTGAGAACGCATTAGAAGTGATGAGGAAGCTGATTGGTCGGAAGAGAACAACCGACTGACTTTGTCTTAAGCACACCCAACAAGTTCGAAGTGAAGTTGGAAATGATTTGAGGCGTACGGACTGGCCAAATTTATCATCACCTCATCAAATCATGAAGTGTGTTTAAGCACAGTTCACGTCTCTTAACTGACCAGTGCTCACGTATTAAATTTTATAAAAAATTTAGAATTTCCAAAAATAGTGAACTTACTTTTTCCTGAAGTGGCACTTTAGATAGATGACCACCACCTCTTTCTCTCCCAGATGTTTTTAATCGAATTTCTTGAGCCGTGCTAAAGAAATGGAGAATTGATATAAATGAACACAAATGAAATTGCAAAAGATTTTGCCTAAGGCGAACTATTGTTCCTCCCGATTACCTAAACCTCACTCCTCTTCCCACAACAGATTGTGTTAAGTACCTGGGACTCTCCAAGGACTTAACGCCTAACCTGGAATCCACATTCTAGACTTAAACCGAAAGAACTAAACAGACGAGTCAAAGTTCTGTCTAGACTTCTCGACAAACGATCGAAACTTTCATTAAGTAACAAATGACTTATCTACACCATGATACTAAAATCTGACTGAACTTAGGGAAATGGAAGTTTGGGACACTGCCAAAGCTTCCAATATCTACAAAATCCAATTCTTCCAATCAAAAACGCTCAGTTGAATCGCTAAAGCTCCCTACTTAGATTCAGACTGTACCTTGCACCGAGATCTCCTTGTTCACTATGTTTCTGAAGCTGCAAGATCCTGCTACGCCATTTCCACGCCTCAATTTTCTCATATCGTAACCATTTAGTTTCCCATGTTACTGCAATACCAGGAAATTCTCCAAGACCGTTGAAGTGCAGGTGGCAATGTGATCTTCTTAATGAAATAAGTGCTAGTGCAAAATAGTGAAATGTTCTTCTTTAGGAGTTTTATCATTGGATGAATTCACCCCTCATGCTACTCATATATTTATACGATGCATCATGTTTTAACAGCTTCACTAGTTGCAGAAATCTAATGCAGTTGTGATAAATAAGTACAGTATGACCCAAACTTTTACAAAAAACAATGAAAAAATAACAAATTAAAAAATTCCTAAAAAATGGCCAATAGTTCTTACTGGAAAGATTTTATAAAAATTATGCAAAATACTATTTGGAGAAGTAAGTAAGAAGGCGTGATAGACAGAAGAGGGTGCAGTAGTTGGTAGACAAGGTAAGCTTCACTGACAGGTGAACCATCGTTGTCGTGGTTGAAATGTAAAGAGAGATGAAGAGAGTAGAAAAAAAAGAAGTAGAAGGAACAAGGAATGATGGTTGGCGATGATGTGATGGGAGGTTACAGCAGTAAAGGTTTTGTTTGTTTAGCGCGCAGGTGGGTTTTCAAACTGCGGTCTAGAGACCTTACATTAGAGGTAATAACTGCCTGTCCAGCGCTGAACGTTTTCTTCTTTAACATCCCGGACGTCATGAGCAAAAAGTGCGCGCGCTTCTTTTCAAGTGGGAGAAGAAAAAAAAGCTGTCCCTAACCATGTTGGCCCCCTAGTCATCAACAGGCAGTGTAAACTACCCAACTTCCAATTAGTAGTAGGTCAACTGGAAAAACATGTCACTTAATGATTATTTACTATTTTTTCTTCGAGCCAAGAGGAGGAGAGAAAGGTACAGAATCTTAGAAATATTGTTGTTCCTACCAGTCTGAGTAATTAGTGATAACTATATGTAGAAATCTTACAATAGACAACGGTTCTAGCTCATTCTTTCGCTGAAAGAAATATACATTTTTAAGTAATAATGTTTCTTTAAGAGTATATAATGTTGTTAGCAGAGTGCTTGTAGGTTAGCGAAAATTTGGAAGCAGTCTTCTGCGGTGGTTATGTTCGGATGTACTCTCTTCAGTTTGGTGCAGAAAATTCCATTGCTCTAGAACGAATGAAAGAAAAATATGGAGTGACCACTTGTCCTTACCTCAGTTCACGAAATCAAATCAAAAACTAAAAAGTTAGTTTACTTTAAACATTATTTTCGGGGGAAAAAAATTGTGTAAACTGTAAAAATATATATTATGTGTAGTAAGGTGGCTCTTTCGCGGTCAATTTCCTTAAAATTTGGAAGCACTAGGTACTTCTATTCTTTCCCTTAAGTGGACTTCTGGAAACGTTTATTTGGAAATTTTATAAATAACATTGCAAAACTATTTATGCGCGATAAGTGTGCCCATTTTAAATAAAATAGAACGAGCCGTTTTTTGGCCAAATCTGAAAGGACTGGAAAATTTCGCTGATTCAGCAAAATGGCTCTTCCAGTAGGCTGATTCTGTCTAAAAGCTGATCCCATGGCCGCCGTGGCATCTGAACCAGACATCAAAGTCGAAACTCCAACGATTCTTTCGTTCATTGAGTTACCAACACCCCTCCTTCTCAGCCAGACTTATCGCACCATTTTTTTTAGATTCAGGGAACCAAAACGGATATTTCCAGCGGTAAAATTGACATCGAAAATTCTAAACCAGTGGTCGGAAACCTACGTCCCGCGGGTCAACTAGTGTTTAAGGTGTATTGGATTATCCCATTTGTATTATTATTATTTTTTTTTTTAATTTTCTGTGCTCTGAGATAATGTGTAATCTAAAATAGAAGTGATGTGACCCACCAGCAAACCTTTTTGTGCCAAAAATTGAAAAATGACCCACTTATTGCCAACCACTGTTCTAAACGATTGCAGTACTGCCTCTGGACTAGAATAATTAAAGAAAGTAAACAGTAGTTCAACTACAGTGACAGAAGTTTCCATTGTGAATAATAATTTAAAAAAAAAAAAACCTGGCGCGGTAACTCACAAGACTTTTTCTTACTGTCTTTTAAAGATGGCGGAAACTTGGTATTCGCACGAAAATTTAATGAAAAATCTATTCATAAAAGTGGCTCTTTCGGTCTCCAGATTTGTTCTTTCGGAACTCCACTCACTTATTGAATTTCTGTTTGCATTATGTACGTAATTAGAGAGTACCTTTTACAGTGATGCCATGTTTACGGAAGTTTAACATCACCTGTCCTTTAGAATTTACAAAAACCCTCCAATTTACCTCTTTCCCTCAATTATTTCTATTTTGTGAATGTCCTCTCAAAAGAAATTAAAATAACCAAGCAACTATTCAGAATATGATTTAAACAAACCATCCAAAATACATTTAACATGATTAATGCTAAAGTTTCATTTTTTTAACTTCCGAAATCAATACGAAATGCAAATTTTGATGGTGAATTTACCAGGTTTCTAAGTTTTCTTCACATTTAAAGAAATTATAGATAAATTTTAATTTAACCTTTAATTCTAAATGCATTTATTTTTTGAACTAATTTAGAAATAAATCAATTAGTATGTCATTATAGTTTAATTAAAGGAATTTTACGTCCCAATTAACATGGAAAGTAATTTATGTAAGAAGTCAAACCCTCTGACATCTTAGTTATAACAGTGAAAGTAAAATTAATGAGCCTTAGATAGAGGATAACAGAGATGAAGGCGTTATCACAGCTAGCTGGCTACAAAATTAGTAAACTCCGCCAGTACATAATACATTGTTCATATTTTGTAACACAGCCTCCGACATATTTCACCTAATTACCATGAAAAATTCAATAATTTTATGATAAATTGTAAAACATTTATTAACATTTAAAACATTTATTCTTTTTTTGGATTTCGTATACTCCATACTCTCAACTTCATTTTATAAAACACTAAATACGAGTATTCTTTCATTTCTTCTGCTTAAATTATTCATGAGCAGTATAAGTGAAGTACGATTATCTATAACAAAAAGTAATTTAGTAAAAAAAAATCTTTAATAGTTTTTCAAATAATGCAAAACAAAAAACTTACAAATACTTGAATAAATCAACGTTTAATATTAAATTATCTTTTTATTTCATTTGTAGTGTTGGCTAGAACGTAAAAATTCTTTAATGTACCGCCATTTGTTTTTGGATTCAATTGTCGTAACAGTGAAGTCTCTACTGTGTCAAGTTGGTTACACTGCCCCAATGTTCGTTCCGTAAACTGAAACACAGAACTCAAGAGCAGTAACAACAATTGGATGTCAGCCAAATTAGCTCTCACAAGATATATGCCTCTTTCCAATTTGATACCAACCAATGTATCCCCTGTTTACTCGGTCATAACAGTTTAGCCTAGTCAGGATATTAAAGTAAATTTGAACCATTAGGAGAATAACTATTTTACCCAAAATTGGTTATTAGCTCAATAAACTTGCAAATTAATCTGTTTTTTATTAAATAATAAAATAAAAATAAAAAGGTTCTTCAAAAAAATAGACAATATATTCAAAAATTAAGAATGAAAAATAATCAATTCTCTGCTAGTCTCCTATTTTATTATATTTATTCCATAATCATCTAGGACACAAGTGGGAATGGAGTGCCAATCATCAGATCTTCGAGTCGGACAGCTGTCTGTATAGAATTTGGAGAGGATAAATGTACTGCAGCCTTGGCTCTCGAACATATGAAAGACAGAAGGCCTCGCTCGATGGATACTCTTTTTGTTTATTAACATGCTGTCATTTATAGCGCACCATCAATGGCAATGACACTCATGATATTTGGCATTGAAGGGCAAAGTTCAGCGTTATAATATCTTTAGGCTTAAATATTTGTACTTCAGTGGATCTCTAGTAACATAGACTGACCGTCTGGCTAACAAAGATACAAAAAAAAAGAACAGCCGGATGCCGCCGAAGAATATGTTGCTGAAAAAGGGTCATGCGTGATAAAATAGGGAGGTGTTTAAAGAAAAGCACAGCCATTTTGCCCTTAACATGTAATGGTTGGTACTTCTAGTCAAAACTAATCAATGTTTTTAACCTAAATGGGAGAGTGTTCGAAGTTTGTTTTGGACTAGCCTCCAGTCATGACTTGTTGGAGACCCGCTTCTTTCCAATGGGCATCGTAAGATCTCCTTACTTAGAACCCATTACTGGTGCCCATCTTGAAGTGTGCCAAGAACTCTGAGCTAATAGACTAGTGTCGACGCTCATTTATTTTTGAATATAATGAGATTTAGTACAAGGCTGCCCGTGTTAACATGGCTAACAAGAGATAATTGACAAACTTCAATAATCACCAGTTTCTGAAGTAAATTACCGATTTTTAATCATTTTTTATCAAATCTTCTTCTTCGCTTTCGATATTAACGATCATATCGAAATCCTTCAATCAAAGTAAGTATAGCAGTGTAACAGCTACAATAAGTTTTCGCAATCTACCAAACAAGATTCGGAATCAGAATCCAGATAATCTTCAAAAATGCAAAAAATTTTTCTGTGAATTGGTCCTTAGGGATTCTGGCTTAGGAATTTTAAAAGCTATGAAACATTCAGGTTCCCTGGTGGGAGCCAGCCGAAATATGATGTTTCACTTTTTATGAAATATTTTGTTCCCTCATATCTTCCTTGGACACATGTGGGTCTTCCAGAAGGAAATTTCTGGTGAAAATCCAAAGACGAAAATTTGAGGTGATCGCAATACGTAGTATCTGACATGAGCGCTGGCCTTACGTAGTAAATAGTATTATGTAAGAACTTAGTATGTTCTCTCAGAAATAGCGATTTAATTTGGAAAACTCCAACCGATTAAATTGGTTAACGAGATTATCTGCAGAAGGCAGCCAGGCCTTCTAACGAATTCACATTGCATGACAATCGCTACTAAGTGGAGGCTTATTTAAGGATAAAACGCAGATCAAACAACTTACACTTAAAATCCAACTTTTTAAAATAACTTAAGCAAGGTTATATCCCAGCTGACACCGTAATTGAACCATTTCGATTGTTAGACAAGAGACCTCCCTCAGGGAAGAACCACATTATCACATGATATAGTTAGAAAAAGCAATTGTAAAAAGAGGAAACACAAGATAATGTGAGTAGAGTGGTTGGTAGACTGAGAGAAATAAAGCTATAGAATTAAGACGTTGACGTGTAGTCAGCCTAATGTCGATGGCATGTCCTCCAGATCCGAAGGAGCGGCGTAGGCCAGCCACCCACCAAGAACTCTCCGCCAGACAAGACGAACTAACATACTTACAAATTATCTCCTCCTCTGCTAGCCCCTCTACTTCATCTCTTTATGCACTACGTGATCCTCTAAAACACGAGACGTATAATTGTTTCAAAATGGCTAAATTAAGTTCATCTACCCCTTCCTTAGCTTGGCTGCCGTCCAATCACTCTAGCGCGCGCTCTCTCTCTCTCAGGAAACACCAATTATTGGGTAAGGTTTCTTGTCCTAACCACTTTAATTCGAAAGCCACTTAATCTCAAATAAATTTAAAGCAGATGATCTAATATTAAAAGAAAATTGATCCAATTTTTTAAATTTCATAAAGTAAATTTTTTTAAGTCACAATCTACCTACACATACGGTAAGTACGCATCTTTCAATATCTATTATATATTTTTTTCAATTATTGATGTTATCTTATAAATTAATTTAGTAAATAGAAGGTTTTTAGAATTTTATTTAAATTCTTTTCAGCCAGCATTCGTTATGTAGAAAGAGGATTTGGCTAGTTTTGCTAGAAGCAAATCCCTGTGAGGGAACTTAGGGTGGTGGTAAATGAATGAGTAACAATCGGTAAATCAGTAGTCGAAGTCCTTGATCATAATAAAAAATTAGAATCCCATTGATAATTTGTGGAAATCTGGGACAAGAAAAAAAAACGCCTTTTAACTTATTTTCTGCTCTAGAACTAATAATATCTTAAGGGGAACGTGCAGAATTCTTGATCCTGGGTTAATTATTAATAAGCCAGCTGCCAACCTAGCTATTCACTTCTTAGGAACTTCTGGCAACTCGTTGTCCGGAAATGGGCAGCGTTGTCTGCAATGTGGTAACACTGCCTGGAGTCTGGCAGTGCATTAATAAAATCTCTAGGCACCAATGATCTCAGATGTTGCCGCGCTTTAAATTAAACAAATAATAATAATAATAATAATAATAATAATAATAATAATAATAATAATATATAAGGGGAGGGATTAGCTATGCAGTTAGCATACTGGACTCCCACGCGGAGGTCCCGGGTTCGAATCCAGCTGCTGACCCTTAGATTTTCTCTTCATAGGAGCTTCTACATCTCACTGTCCGGTGATGGACAGTGTTGACTGTAACGAGAGAACACTGTCCGGAGGCCGGCAGTGCACTGAAAAAAGCTCCTTAGATGTTGACGCACCTTAAATCACAAAAAAAAAAAAATAATAAGGAGTACCTTTTCAGGCACAATAATGTGGCTAAAATTAACCATAAAGCACTTTGCTCAAAGTTTGGGCTGCTGAAGACAGAAGTGCCATATTATAAATATGACCCGCCGTCGCTGCTGCAGAATGTGCACACAAAAGTATATTGGGACACTCAGATAGTAACGGATAGGAGTGTTGCTAACAACAAGCCGGACATACTAGTTTTGGATAGGAAGGGTAGAGTGGCACATATCGTCGATATCGCCATACCCAATGATGATAACATGCAGAAAAGCAGGGGCGAAAAGATCCGAAAGTACCAGGACCGTTAGATTCCAACTAAGAGAAATGTACAACCTGGACAAAACGACGATTGCGTCTATAATACTTTCCACGAGTGGCCTCGTGCCCAGAACGACGGTGACTGCTGTCAATGAGTTGGGCCTATCCACTGATCTGGTTGTAGAGGCGCAGAAGGCAGTCCTCCTAGATACGGTCCGTATCGTCCGAAAGCTGCCCATTAAGCAGATCAATACAGCCAATTGCCGCGTGCAGCCCGTTATTATTTGGATCTAGTATTTAACTCCGAGAGATAGATAGTAATTTAGATAAGGGGTTGTGGCAGTCACACATGTGATTTCCCTAATAAGGAGTCAATAATAATAACAATAAGGGGTTTGAGCTCCTGATTGGTAATTAAGCACAAATTCTTCTTGAAAAATTTTGAATTTCTTTACTTTTCAGATCCATTTGAACACTGTCAAGGTCGCATATTTTCTGAAGAAGAGCTAGGCTAGGTAGCTAGTAGCTAGTCTCTAACTAGCACACTATCCTTGGGAAGGAGAAACGGAGTGTTTGGAGGGAAATCTAGGAAAGGAACACTTCTTAAGAGTGACAGAAAGGGAATCCCGTATTATCTGTCAATTAGAGTGCGTTGTCCAATCAATTCAAGTTGGCTAGCAGACAGGATAAAAATCTGATCTTTGGGTACAGTATCACTGCGAAAATGTTAATCAAGACTTTTGACTTTGATAATTGCAGAGACGCCAGTACAACCACCTAAAAAGTAAAAAGAACTCACTAGAGTTACACAAAATCTTTGTTATTATTTATTTATTGAGTTCTTTCAATTAGTTATTATAAAATCTTGATTTATTTTTTTTTTTTTTGTCACAAAAACTAAGTTGGCAATTTTAAAGGGAAAATTTATTATTTTGCTGTAAATGTTTATAATTATGACTTTATTTTTTTGCTTGGAGTTAGAAGTTTTAATAAGGTAATTAGGTTCATTTAGTTAGGCGAAGCAAAGCTTTTGATGAAAAAAGTTGGACAGGAGAACAGAAGAGAGAATGCAAGAGTAAAAAGAACGCTAACACATATTATCCTGCAAAACTTTTTCAACTAAATAAGTTAGAATGATTTAGGAAGGCTGGATCAGGATAAATTGTTTCTTTTTACGCTTTTTTTTTCTTTCTACTTTTGACATTATTACGTAACATTTTTTATTATATACATGAATATATATTACTTTACGCGATTTGATTTATTCCATTTTAAATTAAAAATTATTCCTTGAGTAATCAGGAGAATTAGTCCAGTACAGTACTAACCGTGCGATCACAAACATACCAGCTAATCAGCGGAGAAAGCGAAGAAATAAAGACAGGCTTTCCATACATACGTAGCTCACAATATGGCCAAGTAGTCTCTTTACCGCAGCAAGAGATCTCTCAGTCTGAAGGTTAGCTTTTATCCTGGAACAGCACAACTTTCTTGCTCTTCTAATGCACCACTTCATCACCACTTTTGAGATCGTTCGCTTTTTTCAAGAATATTGTCTGTTGTGATAAAAAAAAAAAAAATCCTCAGGGATTCTGCCTCAGATAGTCTTAAATTTATAATCTCCAGTAAATCAATATTTGATACAGAGGGCGCTGTAATACTTCAGTAACGTCTTAAACTCTCAAGCACAGCTTGCCAGGGAAAAAAAGCCGGTTCATTGAAATCAGAAATTATAATCTGTCAATTAGCACTTAAATGATTGCATTCAGAGTTATTCGTTTAAGTGAATCATACCATCATGACATCGGTGGCTTTCTGTTTTTCTCGCTTGAAAAATAAACAAAATGATTACATCTCAACGACATGCTTAAATAATAAAATTGTTGGACTAATTGATTTTTGTAAATATTACTTTAGAATTTCGGCATTGTTTCATCTGATAAACAAATAATTTATCTTCCTGCAGAGTAAATCTAACTGGATTAAATATATAATATTCTTTCTTGTTAAACGTTTGAAATTTAATACTTTAGCCGGCCGATACATTTCCTATAACAGCTACTGCTTTTGGAATCCACTTCAATGCAATCTTATTTCTTGCTGGACAACATTTCAACTTCCAAGCTGATCAGCGTTTTCACCTTTCTTAATCTTGAATCGTATTTCTCAACCATTGCCAACAATTCACACTTTATTTCTCAATCAAACGTTATAAAATATGACAGGCTTAAAAGATAAAAGTTGCTTTAACTTTCCAATAGCTGTAATTATCATATTATTGTGAAATTATAATTAAAGTGACTAGCGGAAAAAGGAGTGTTTACTGTCTTAATTATACAAATTTTTATCGATATTTAAGAAGGTTAAAATATCAATTAATTATTTAATATCTTGTGTAACTACATTAATTTTATAAATTTGTACACGTAACGACAGCGTGTTTATTAGCGCACCTTGGTTCTTGATGAGAATGAGGTGGCTCTCTTGGAAGTTCTATCTGCTGGCATCTGACACAGTGTCTTGATTGGTGGAGCGGCAGCAGCCCGAACAGGTTCCACATTTCTCTCTTAAAACATCGTACTCGACTGTGCCTCTCCTTACTGTACCAAAGTTAATTGGGCGCAAGTTTTCTCTGTATTTCTCTTTAGTGAAGGGATTTGTGACGTATTCTTGAGCTTGTAAACTCTTGAAGTCAAAAACGGGGAAGTATTAATTGGCTGGTCAGGCAATGCTCATGGTTGGGCTTAACAATAACCAAGAAAGCTTAAGAAGAAATAAAAAAAGAAAAGAAGAAAGATCGGAGTCTGAGCAGTAGAAGGTGGATTGAGAAAATGGCGACTCAAGAAATTACAGACTAAGCCAGGTCCCTGCAAGGGCCAGATTAAACAAGAAGAAGAAAAACCATTTTCTGTATACTAAAATAAAATATTTAAGTAAAATATAGCTCTTTATTTTTTAGAATTACTGAAATAAAAACATTTAAGAATCTGCTAGGTTATATTTATGTAAAAATTAGCTGTGAAGATGAACGCAGCTGAACGCTTGTCATTCCCGAAAGTTACCCCCTCAAAGACCATTAAGATTCCAAACTGATTTAAGAATGCGCTCCCTTCACTCTTGTATTAATTTCCCTTAAACGTTCTTAATCGAATTCCTTACTAGATTTGGCTTGTATTAAAAAGTATATTATGATTTTGTAGGGATAACTTAGTTGAAGTACATTTAATTGATGAACATCAAATATTGGTACTTTTATTGTTATTTTATTAATAAATTAATGTTCTAAGTAATCATGATCCAAAGTTTATTAACATTGATCTCAATTTATTTTTTATTGACATATTGAAATAAAATGGAATTTCTAAGGGGAAAAGGAAAAATATATGTGACAGGAAAGTCCATGGATCAATTTTAATATCCAGTCCACCCTGATTTCGATGTTTTTACATAAAATGAAACGTTTAGTAATCGATCAATTTCTAACAAAGGACTCAAAAACGATAAACGTAACTAATGAATATAAAAATTAATATCGAAGGAATAATTTGTGATCAGCGTGTTGGAAAAGAAAGGTTATTAGAGAAATGAGAGAAATCAAAAGCATCAGCTGAAATTGGCCAAGTTAGAAATTGTTTGCAATAATGCTACTCCTGAGGAAACTGTCGTGTTGTGGTATAACCAGCTGTCCTCAGCCAAGAGTGGGTGTAGGGATATCACTTTCAGTCACCTCCCCACCATTAAGCAAGAGAACTGGGAGACAAGTAGCCCAGAGATCCATAACTACTTCTCCAGTCGCTCTTCCCAAAGTAGCCACCGCTTAATAATAATATACATAATTATTTATAATTAAGAATTAGTCCCTAATATAATTGGCTCCGTAATTGTAAATTAATTCTAGAATATGGTTTCGTTACTTTATAGTTTTTATTAATAGACCTTTTCATATTAATTAACTCCCCTCATCCATTTCCGTTCACTAGTAAGGTCTGGTGCCTATCGAAAAGAACCCCAGTTAATACCCGAAAATTTGATTCAGAACTGGATGGAACTGGTAATGCTGAATGAGAATTTGGTCATCTTTCCTGAGGAATCCCTTCCTTTTCTTTTGCAAAGGGCATTCTTTATGTTACATTAGTGACCTCTGATAGAAATTCGCATCCTTATCTTTTATATTCTGTTGAAGTTTTTAATCTCATCAATCGGACTCCGATTAAATCCAATTGTAATTAGGATTTACGTTTAGTAAATCCTATAAATATTAACCTAAATTTGGTGGAATCTATGAATATTTTATTTATTTATTCAGCTTTTAAAAACCTTTGGTCATATGTCGAAATCACCCTCTGATAGGTCTCTTGCTGTCATTGCTTCCTCCACTCACTGCAACCAACTCTTTCTTGGGCGGCCTCTTCTCCGTCTCTCCGCCGGGACACAGTCAAAAAGCTTCTTCGGCCATCTCTTTCTTGCCCCATTCTTCTAAGATGGCTGTACCACTGCAGCTGTTTGGTCTCAATGGTGTGCGCTATACTTATGCCCAGCTTAACGATGTTTCGTATGGTCGAGTTTGTCACCCGCTGAGTCCTCGTAAAGCGACAACTTCTCCTAAAAAAAATCGAATAATATGGATATGAAATAATAAAAAAGAATAATATTTATAATAACTAAACGTCACTCACCGGTAGAGCGCCCTTGCCGGAGAGAAGGCCTGATTTCACCCTTAGTATAGCCTGGTTCTCAGTGGGGACGATCCAGGGGCTCGGTACCTCACGCTGGAATCTAGTGTTTTTTTTTGTGTCTGTATGTGTTTGTAGGTAGATTTATGTGGAGCATGTGTACTGTAGAGCAGGGGTGAGCAACCATTTTAATCAATGGGCCAATTTAAATTTAAATTTTTTTTGGCGGGACGCACATTGATTAACTTTTATTAATAATTTACGGAACTTCTTACGAAACGCATCGCGTCCGTATTGCATGTTTGAACAAGTTACCGACAAGTGTGTATCTCGTCACAAAAAAATCGCGCAGACGCGGCGCGTTCGTATTTAATGTTTAAAAACGTCGTCGACAAGTAACTCGCCATAAAAAAATATGTAGGTTTAGTATGTACGACCATTTTATTATAATTAATTTTATAACAATATATTGATGGGAGAAAGTCGATAAAATAAATTCAATTTTAGAAATGCTTGGAGGGCCGCGTGTTGCTCATCCTTGCTGTAGAGTATTAGTGAGCTAGGGTTCCGTGGGTTTGCTATACCCATATGGCTGCATACCAACCATCCCTACGTAGTCTTTTAGTCGCCTCTTACGACATCCTGGACGGGAGCAGGCCTATTCTGTCCCCGGACCTGCAGGGGCTTCTTAGTGTCATTAATTCACAATGTGTTCCTGCTGCAGATAATCAGTGGCAGAACTATCCGTGGTAATTATGAATTTAACAAATTTTTGACGAATGATATTCAATGTTTAACTGAATACTTATTATTGGGTGTAAATATTTAAAGAAAGCCGTTATGATGAAGAGATAAGTGGGCAATGAAATAATAGATGATATCGCAGTACAAATTAATCCTTGTAAACGTTCAAAATTTACAGACTATTAGCCTTGAAGTTTTTTTTAGTCCACAAAAAAAGCATTAATTCAATGTATGACACACTTTCAACATCAGGTCATCAAAAAAGTAATGTGACGGCCTGTATTTATCCAGCCTTCCTCTAATCTTATCTTTGGTAAACACTAGTGTGATAGTTGATTCTTTACATATCATGAACCGAGCTGGGAGATCCCCTCTCCATCTTTCTTCTGGACGGCCCCTCATTCATTTACGTTCGAACTCTCCCACATTAAATGTCTATCTCTCTCAAATAAACACAGAATCTTCGCTCAAACATCTTCTCATAACAATTACCAAAGGTTAAACACGAGATTGAGGTAATTGCCCACTGCAAGATTGGGAGTAATTCATGTAATGCTAGCCATCCATATCGCAGCATAGTCTTTAGCCATTCTACTCTAATATCATGTTATTACAAGGTCTAGAGGTTTCATGCAAAATTTTTTCTCATAAAGATGATACTATTCTTTCATATGTCTCTTCTCCACAGCCCCCTTCCGCAAATAAACTCACCGTTTCCAACTTCCTACTGCTGGTGGTTTACATAAACACTTTTTATTAGCATGCACGAACACTCACTTCCACAATATTTATAAAAGACGGTATAAAATGAAATATTTGCTATATTATACATACTACACAAGGATAGCAAGGGTAAATATTAAAAGAAGTTTAACAAAAAAAGAAGCAATGCTAATAATAATTTATATCCGTCAAATAATGGGAAAATTTTAATAAGGTTATCAACTGCGAACACATTTTGTCAGTGAATTATTCCTTAATATAGATTATCGAGTTACACTTCCTCCCTGTTCCATGTATTTCCATTACCCAAGTTTAGGTTTTGCGGCAAGAACTTCGTTATTAAATCATGGCTTAACTACTCGTATATTAACTTTTTTTTTCTTGTCTTAAAAAAACAATTTTATTTTCTTTGATAGGGAGCCAATGAAAACTTATAAAATTTGTATATTCCAGAATAATATTCTTGTTTGTCTCAGACAGAAGATAATTTTGATTGATTTATATGTTGATCACATGAAATGTGCTGTAAGCGTGCATTGTAAAATTAAGAGTCAACTAAATCCAAAAACGTTTGTCAAAATGAAATAATTAATCATTCAAAGCAAATTTGACCAAGTGAAAGTTTTGGATTGTTAAATAGAAGCTAATAATTTTGTACAATGATTATTAATTTTTAAAAAGTAATAGGTTTTGTCTAAGAACGATGCGATTGGTCGAATTCAGAGTTTTGAATTTCTCAGGGCGATATTTTGTTCTATTAAAACTTTCTCTCGGGGATAAAACTTAATTAATCATAAGGGAACAAATTTCAAACAATTTCTAGGAAATTCCGTTTTAATGTTTTATTTTGTGTTTTGCATTGTATTTTGGAATTTTAAGTGCTTATGCTTAAAGAGCTAACTGGGGCCCATGGCCATAGGAGTGTAGGAGAATACCGAAGAAATTGGTGAAACCTAAACGCATCAATACTGCAACTTAAGCTAGTCTATTCTTTTGATTCGGGTAGTGGCAGCTAGAAGAAATGCTAAAGAAATATATTCCCAACCATCCAAAATTTTTGAAAGCAAAGCAAGAAAAGGAGAATTTGGCTGTGCAAGGTTGCGGTAGGGCGAAGCTGTAAGATAGGCATCTGCACCACGACAGCCAGCTGTTCCATAAGGGACGCCAAAACGCCGCGCTCTCTTCAGTATTTAACCAGAAGCGTTCACGAATTTTCTGCTTTCAAACCTTTTAGTTTAGCGTTCCAATGAAGTATTAAATGTATGGCTAGTCTTCCCTAGTTTTAATTGTTATTTCTCTTGTATATTTTTAGATGCAATTCTAGCCAGTGAACTAAAATAGTAACGTTTACATTTTATTGGCTCAACCCTTCTAATTTCTAATTAACCGTCCATGCTTTTATAAAATAGTTAGATCTGCGAGTTGCTGTAAAAAGCAACCCCTTCACTATACTTGTTTCAATTTGTAATCACTAATCAATTTCAGGACGTTCGCAGCGTTATGTGCGTTGTTGCAACATATAATCACATGGGTTAATTTATTTTCATTGATTTCCCTTGTTTAACAAGAAGCCGGGAAAATGATGTAGAAATTTACTTTGTAGAACAATCCATTTCTTCATTACTTCTAGTTCTATTTCTTGACTAATATTTCACCAAATTATTTTTCTTTCAGGAGTTCATTTGTAGCCTCTGAGCAATATCTTTCTAGATAGACTTAGGATGGAAGATTTGCGAGGAATCGGTCAAATAAAACAACTCGTCTTTTTGCCAACGTTTCGACAAATATATTGTCCTCTTCATGGCGTGGCTATGCGGGTTGGTTGAGTTACAGAAACAGTTCGAAACGTTGGCAAAAAGACGAGTTGTTTTATTTGACCGATTCCTCGCAAATCTTCCATCCTAAGTTTAACAATTTGCGGTCACGAAAACTATATATTCATATTTCTAGATAGAAAAGAAGACATTTTTAAAAAAATGTTAATAAAATTAAATGAAATCAAATGTATTAAATTAATAACAATTAACCAAATAATAATTGACCAAATAATTCAGTGCTACAAAAACCTTTTCTTAAACTAAATAAGTAATGGGGTCATAAAATAAATAGAAATTATATGGAACAACAGTTTTAGCCACAAGCTTGACGGAATGGCTCATATTACATAAATATAGTTACATACCACTAGATAATTAATAAACTTTGACATAGAATGACACAGGTTATTAATTTGTACTGAAGTTTTAATTACTATGAAGTTGACTCCATTTAATCTATGTCAGTAGTTTGTGACACCGTCTCTGCAAGTATGCACGCACATTAAAACGCATAACTTTATAATAATATATGAACAATAGTTTTTTTTCTTATTACTAGTTGCACTCAGTTATCCCTTCATCACAAACATTCGTTCATAAATTATGCTTCAATGTAATAGTATTTAATTAATTATTAAATGTTACCACATGATAGAAAATACTCATCTCAATAGCTACACACTTTAAGATTTAACCAGAATTCATCTTCTTTCACAGCAGAATATCCTCAAAAATAGGGTAATCGCCAAAAGTAATGCCCCAAGAAAGACAAGTGTAAGACAAAAACCTTGAACGACAGTGTAACCAACTTCTTTGTCTCTTGGAGTAATTCACTAAATTCAAATCTACTTAAAAATCTGTATCCACTAATTAACCAGTTAAACGTGGAATTTAGTTAAAAAAAAAAAAAAAAACTCACAGTGTATGGAAATAAAATCAAACAATGACGTGTATACATGCCGAACGCAGGGAAAAACAACCAAAAGTTTACAACGTCATAATATCACTACAAGCACTTTTTCTGCAATCACTGGGGCTTGAGATTAAGAGCATTCTGTGCTCATTCAAATCTTTCACCGCTTCACTATGCATTGCCTAGTTAACTAGAGACGCAAGAGCTTTTACAAGGAAGAAAAGAGTTTTGAATTCTGTGCAAAATGAAATCATGCTCGCACTGAGGTCTGAATCTCTATCTAAGGTAAAAACGGCATTGCACAAGAGTTGAGAGCTTTTATTTGGGTACGTAATTCCCAATCTCCAATGAGGAGACCAAACATGTACCATCCACTTATCATTTGGCTGGCTCCCACCACCCACTCCGTATAAAATACTTGGCAGTTCTATTGGTAAGATAAAGAAAACATCCCACCAAATAATATTCTTATTGTATTTTATTAAAATTTCGAGTTTTTATAATTAATGGCAATTTTATATTTTTCACAACGAGTATACACGTTGAACGCACCGTAATAGAGATTTGGTTTGACGTGTATAAACACGCTTAACTGGTTAATATCCAATCGGTGCAAGAACTACACATCCTATGGAGTATTTAGATGCTATTTAATAGTGGGGAGGTTCCTTCAAGGTACACCATAAACCGCCTCTAGACTTTGTGAAAAAAAATTAGTGTATTGCATGAAGAGAAACCAGTTGGGTACGCCATGGCCTGTTAGTTTCGATGTCAGCTGTTGCGGAAGGAAAGACGCAAATGTATAGAAAAGTATTAAAATAGTTTTTTAGGATTAATTGAGCTACACGTATGTCTAAATCAAAATAATAGAATATGGTCTGATTTTGACATGTGAAGATAGATTTTTTTTTTAATTTTGGAAACAAAAAATGTTCTAAAATTTCTTAAAGTAATTTTAAAATAATTCAGGGCAATCACTAAAACTGTTCGTTTTTAAAATCATAGAGCCTCTATACTTCAGCAAATTACACAAATTAACCACACGCAGACTACCTTAGAAAGTAGTTGGTGGATTTAATCAACATTCCGATTTTTCATTAAAATTTTTCGTTAGTCACTTACTTTCCAAACGGATCTATTACTCCATAAATCAGATGTACAAATTAGATATCATTGTGAGGGAAAAATCTTAACTTTTTAAATTGTTGTTTATTATGTAATTGAGCAACATACCATGTTAACTCATGAGGGAAAACTAATTAAAAAAATATAAATTGTTTTTCCTACAGATAACTCGCTTTACAATAGTTGGGTATTATTAACAATAAATAATTTGAGTCGCGAAAATGTAGGCGATTTTCAGGCAGTGCATGGTGCCGACCATGGGCCACCGGGCCGCGCCCCATTACTCGAATTAGATAAAACAAAAAAAAAAAGAAGATTTTAATACAATGTTAGAATTAGAATTAGTTCAGTACTTCCTAATCTAAATTTATGTTGTATTTCTTGCGAAACACTTTCACCATATTCTTACTCACTTGATGACAAGTCTTTCTGAGCTATCAATTGAAAAAGTCACAGGAAAATATTTCCCACCGAAATGATAGTTTGTTAGAAAACTTTCTGTTATAAGAAATTGATAATAAAAAAGTTTGTGGAAATAAAATACCTTTGTAAACTTTATTCCTCCCTAGCAACTTCCTTCCTTTGACATACCATGGCCAAGCTGGCGGAAGTGATTTGAAGGATTCAATATGGAATCAATGGAAAGTCGGAAGTGGTAGCCGACCAATCACATTCGTAGAAAGACTGTAGTTACAATAAGGCTCTTTAGCTATAGATTACCTTAGAAATACGCCCTTCGCGAAGATCTTAAAAGAACTTTCAAGATCACGGTTATGCAGTATTTGTTAAAATAAAAAACGAAATTCATTTGTCAATCAATGAAATTGTAACCAGAATTATGAAGTTATCTTAATCAAACTCTTCTCCACTTCCAAAGGGTATAAAAACATTATTTCATTGTGGAGGATATTTTATTTAATTTATTTTATTTTTTTCAATTATTTACTTCCACTTTATGATATATTTTTACTTCTTTCTTAAAATAGACCGTAGCTCTTTTTGTTCTAACTCATCTTTCTTTTAAGAGTTTTTTAAAAGATAAAAGAGATTTCTCTTAACGCCTCATTTTGTAATAAAGTTGATCTAAAAGAAGGCGTTTTACTTGTACCAAATAATAAGGTCATAGACTTTTTAGGAAGATTTATTATGGAAAGTAGAAACACATAAAAAAAGTTTGTAATTCAACGAATCAGAAGTGTAGCTCGAAGTGTATTATACTTCATTGTTCAAAATAAACGAATTGAGATAGAAATTATAGCCATATAGATTTATTAACTTCAGATATCTACTTGAAGATTTGCGATATATCAATGGAATGGAAGGTGCCTTTGTACAATCTTTACAAAAGCGTTAGCCCGCAATAATTTCTCGGCCTGAAACGCGATAAACAGATAAAGTAATTACTTAACGAATAACAGATTAATTCATTAGTAAAGTAAAACTGTAGCTATTTTTTTCGAAGAGAAAGCATTTTGCACTTAAAATTAAACTATTTACGAAGGTCGTTTGAAAAGTCCGTGCAAAGTCAGAAAGATAGCACTACTGGCGCGTATCGAGGTTATGTTTAGTTAGTAGCATCTCTTGGAAGAACACACACCAAGTTTCAGCCAGATCGGTCTATTTCTTTGTGTTTGGCATTCGTTTGAATCGAGGAAGTCGAGTGATTTTCAAAAAATGGACGAAAAAGAATTTCGTGTGTTGATTAAACACTACTTTATGAAAGACAAAACGCCTCAGGAGACTAAAGAGAAGCTTGATAAACATTATGGTGACTCTGCACCTTCGATTAGAAAAGTTTATAAGTGGTTTCAAAATTTTCGGAGTGGCCATATGGGCACAAGTGACGCTGAACGTTCTGGACGCCCTGTTGAGGTTACTACTCCAGAAATCATTGATAAAATCCATGATATGGTGATGGATGACAGAAGAGTGAAGGTGCGTGAGATTGCTAGTGCTGTGGGCATCTCGAATGAACGGGTACATAATATTTTGCATCAACATTTGGACATGACAAAGCTATCCGCAAGATGGGTGCCGCGATTGCTCACGCTTGACCAAAAACGAAATCGTGTGAAGTGTTGCAAGGACGGTTTGCAGCTGTCCCAGAAGAATCCGCAGGACTTTAAGCGTCGTTTCGTCACTGTGGATGAAACATGGATACATCACTACACTCCTGAGACCAAAGAACAATCTAAACAATGGGTTACCAAGGGGGAATCTGCGCCAAAAAAGGCGAAGACCGTTCCTTCAGCCGGAAAGATTATGGCGACTGTCTTTTGGGTTTTGCAAGGAATAATCCTCATCGACTATCTGGAAAAGGGTAAAACTATTACAGGTGCATATTATTCATCGTTATTGGACCGTTTGAAAACCGAGCTGCAAGAAAAACGCCCACGATGGGCCCACAAAAAAGTCCTTTTCCATCACGACAACGCACCAGCTCACACCTCAGCAGTTGTGGCCGCAAAATTGATGGAAATAGGGTTCCAACTCGTTTCACATCCCCCCTATTCTCCAGACTTGGCTCCCTCGGACTACTATTTGTTCCCCAACATGAAGAAATGGCTGGCGGGAAAAAGATTTTATTCAAACGAGGAGGTGATTGCAGAAACGAATGGCTATTTTTCAGACTTGGACAAACCCTATTATTCGGAAGGGATCAACAAACTAGAGCACCGTTGGACGAAGTGTATAAGCCTAAAAGGAGACTTTGTTGAAAAATAAAAAAGGTTTACCCCAAAATATTAAGTAGTTTTTATTTTTGCACGGACTTTTCAAACGACCCTCGTAAGTTGTAAATTATTGCTTTTAGAAATTTGATTTCTATTGTTTGAGGGACTATCAATAATATACCGTAAGAAAACCATTTCTCAGCACTATGATTCTTGAGAAAAGTAAATGTTTAGTGTTTCAAGTTCTGAAATTGAAAAAGTGTGGGAATAGAAAGGTTATGAGAAAGAGACACTGTACCAAATTTTATTTTTACAAACTTTTGAGCCGAAGAATAAAACTCTAACACATCTTTTGAAGACTTATTCGAGATTTGAGGAGGTTAGGTTGAAAACAGGTTCAAATTAGTGGAAGAGCACAGACTGTTTTTCTTAGGGTTATTGAAAGGCGTGTTTGGGTATTGTCTTGATTAAGCTAACTGGAGGCTTCAGAAATGAATGTTTCTTGTTTGGGTTTAGGAGTTTAAGTTGTTTATTCTTTGATAGTAAGCTTTGTGCTGAGCAGGAACTGATACCTTGTTTGGGTTTAGGAGTTTAAGTTGTTTATTCTTTGATAGTAAGCTTTATGCTGAGCAGGAACTGATACCTTGCCAAAAACAATAGGAACATTCCTCCATCCTTAACTTTAAGATAGAACCAAGGAATCATACCATTGCTTTATTGAAAGAAACGTCGTTGACATTACTTTAAAAACATTTAATTAGTGTTATATCAGGAACTGTTTTTATTTTATGTGCAGTTGAAATTAAAAGCTAAATATGTGTGCATCATAAAATATCTCGTAATTTTACTGCTGAACATAAAACAAACTAAACAAAGTATGCAGAAACAACTAGACCATTTTATATATATGAATAAAGTTATAAATTAGTTCTTTGATTAAAAACAACTAACAAAACACATATGAAATGGTTTATTCTGTTTTGTTTTAATGAGTTAAAATGTATTTGGCAGTTATATGTGTTTATCCAGATGTCATTTATTACACGTGTCTCCTTAGTGTCATTTCCATTTAACTGTAACCTCGTGTAGTACAGCCAACGGAGGCTAACTCAACTTAGCCGACAACTCATCTCTCTATAGGACGTCCCATGTGAGTCTTAAGTTAGATTTTAGTCTCCCGCTGAGCTGATCTATGTAAAAATCTTGTATTATTTCTTTTTCGTCTTCTTCATTATAAAACAAGAGGATAAGAAGACATTACACCTGAATTAACATTCTTCTGCAATCGCTAAGCAATAAGTACATTGTTACACTAAATATAGTGAAGTTCAAATGACAATTACTGTTTTGTGCACTATTTCTTAGTATAGTTAATTAATAAGTTCTTATTTTTACATTAACCATACAAAAAAAACATACTAATTTATCAGATTTTTTATTTTTATTTTATGATTTAAGGCGCGTCAACATCTGAGGTTATTGGCGCCCGGAGGTTTTTTCAGTGCAGTTCTCTCGTTCCATCACCGGTCAGTTAGCTGTAAGAAGCTCCTAGGAAGAGAAAGTCTAAGGGCCAGCAGCTGGATTCGAACCTGGGACCACCGTGTGGGAATCCATCACGCTAACCGCGTAGCTAATCCCTTCGATTTTATCAGATTATTGTATTCAGAATTAATAAATAAAGTTTCAAACATAAAAATATAAGTTAAAAATACTTTTGATAAAGGAAGCGAATAGCTGACTTAGCGAATACTGGATTCCAACGCGGAGATCACAGGTTCGAATCCAGGTGTTGGTCCTTATATTTTCTGTTCTAAGGAGCTTCTCACCGCTCACTATCCGGTGATGTACAGTCATCTCCTGTAACAAGAGAACATGGTCCGGAGGCCAGCAGTACAGTGAAAAATGCTCCGGGCGACAAAAAATAAAAATAATAAGTTATACCACCTTACATACTGGTCTATTTTAATGTGCAGGTATGTTTTTAAATTGCGCCAAACTTCCTGTAACGTGTATAATACATAAATACACCGTATATCATTACATACAGGTGTATATCAATACGGTATTTATTATATACACGAACATCATTATACTGTGACTGATTTCCCTCGACAGTGTAGCAAACTTTTCTGAAAATTCTCCTAGAATACTGCTCCTAAAATTACATCATTTTAGAAAAGAAACTAACAGATAACACTCTACATAGAAGAAGGACTAATCAAGATCAGATTATTTACAAGCCAGATATAGTAACAATAGTAACCGTTTCACTCCCTTGTTTATCATTACTTGAACTCGGCAGGTGAAAAAGTATAATTCTCTTTATTGTAAAATACATACTTAAATAATTAAAGATTGTTCTATGATTAATTTTTAGTTCCAGTTTTACTTAAAGTGAGGTCTAAGGTCCTTCGCACCTGACAATGTTGCTGAATGACACTATCCTAGTTCATTCTAAACTAAAACAATCAGTCTAATAAAAATTCAGATTTAGTTCTCAGGAAAAAAAAAAGTTCCTCCATAAGTAGAGAATAATTATGAAACAATTTCAACATTAAAAGTTGAGTGCGAGGGAAGGGATTTGGAAACATAAGAAGGAAATATGACTCCAAGCAGTGGGGCTACAAATTGGCAGCATTATAGAAGGTTAGTAAAAAGTATAAATCAGAATATCCATCTACATGTAATAAGAGATAATAACTTTTGAGGGTAAAAACTATCTACAATTATCCATCTTGAAATCTAGGAAAATTGCTAGAAATTAATTCAAAACCTAAATATCCAGATATTACCTTTAAAAATGGAAAATAGGGTAGGACGAAACGAAAGATTAAGAATTAGGAACAAATCGTCAGAAAGAAGAGAGGAAACTGGTACGCGGAAGTGAGAAGATTAGGAAAGTTAAAAGCTTTTACTGGAATCCAATATATAAGTCTGCGTAGATCTGCACAAGAAGTGCCACCGTTTCCAGCTTAAACCGAGTAGTATAATGTGATAACGCTAGATATATTGACAGTGTCACCTCATCATATCCTTCTTGGATAAGTAGGGAAAGTATTTGGTAGATTTCCATGTATTTATTCCAAAGCAATTGGGGTAATATCTGCTATTTTGAATCTCCGTACGTTACATTCTCTCAAATAAGATAAATTTAGGAAGTTTCCCTTCGAAATTCTGCAGTTACTTCTGTGACTAATATATTCTATCATAGCATCAATTATCGATCATAAAGTTTTGATCATTCCGTACCGTGATTTAAGTGAGGGTAAAGGTTAAGTAATGGAATTCGGATTCGTAGAACTTTATTCTCCATTTGCAAAACCAGGATTGATGAATCGGATGACAACAATGGGATCTGAACTAAGATATAGGCTGGCTTGTGGTATCGTCGGCGCACAAATAAATTGAAGTTTAGGGAAGGAGAGGTTCAGTATATAGTGAAATCATCGTGCCCAGGGAGTTCAGAATGTAAGGGATAGAGTGAAATTACTTCCTTGATTAACTCCTGCGAGAATTGGATAATTAGGAGAGGAAGAAAAGCCTTGTATAACTTGGAAGGTAGGATTAAGGATAAGGTAGTAGATGCTGGGAATGATTTATTTGAACTTGACCTAGTTATATTATTGAACAGAAGGCCTTGATATTATCATTGGTGGAATACCTGAGAGACATCCATTAAAACATTCAGACAATAACGCATCAGCTCAAGAAGGTGGCAGTCTACCACACGGTGTGAATAGTAGAATGACTATTTAGGAATCCGAACTAGTTGTCTGAGTTGATAGGATGTTTTTACCGACGAATTAGAAGCAGGCTCTCAAATATTTTCCCAAGAGTAGGCTGGAGGCATTATGGGAACGTTTTTTTTTTGGTTTAAGAATCATGCGGATTAGAAGAAAATTTGCAGAGTTGGGAAAGTGTGAGGTTCACAGGATGGCGTATTTTTCTTGCGGAAAAGTGTTTTCTACAACTTGGTCTGAGTGTGTTTAAGTTTAGAGTTTAAGGAGCGAAACTAAAGGACAGAAAGTTCAAATTTGACATTTAGAATCGGCGCCTTCTTTGAACAATCTCATGGACCAAATCAGGCATTCGGAAAGACATAGATAGAACTAAGCGATTTTTGCGATTAACTAGCTTCCTTGGAGTAATAAAGCGCACTATAAAGTGTCACAGATAAATCAATAGATAGCACATTCACAGAAGTTTGAGTAGGAAGGGCCAGTGGCCAATACAAACTGGAGCTCCCACCATCTCGCAAAGTTTTAAGGCCCATGAATGCCCTTTCTTTCCTCAACTTTGTGTGCGTCCGATTATATCCATGTGTCATCGGTATTCCTTCTCACTGCTTACGTCACTTTTCTGGATCAATTTTTTTATTTTTATTTTTTTTAAAACGATTCTGTCGATTTTCTTTGAACTTTGAACAGTCACTGCACATATGCATATCTGTAACTTTTAACACTGCATTGCCTATGCTCCAACTTAGTCAGTTATTGCCAATGTGGACTCATATTGACTCCTTAATTTATTTTTTTATCTTTTTTTATATAGATTTAATTCAATAAAATTTGCATTAAAGGATGAGAAAGAATAGGAATTAAGAATGATAAAACAAATTTTGTCCACAAATCGGCTTTAACATTTCCCGCAGAAGGAATTAACTTCAACTTAGGATCGCAGTAATTTCAGTATTTTCTAAAACCCTGATTGACTGCCTTCTGATCAGGGACTTTTTCATTTTTTTTAATTACATTCACTATTTTCTCAATTACTGTACGGTGTTGTCACGCATCGGAAATTACCCAATTAGCTACAAGTTTTTGCTGCAATTCGGACAGAAAATCAATTCTAGAAAGGGGCTTTTTTTTGTGCCTTGATACTTTCTATGAAAATTATGTAAATTTATCAAATAAGAATTTAGGCAATAATCTGGAGTCAGGTTAATAACAGAAAATGTACTTTTATTACCAATCAGTAGTCGAAATGACTCCGATATATTTACGTGTAATGCCAATCTGGAGTCAAAATGACTCCTATGATTCAAGTAAACTAATCTGCAAAAAGAAACTAAGAATTCCATGTTCTTCAGCCCGTGACTATCAAATGGTGAGAGAGTGGGGATAGCATATCTAAGAACATTTTGGGATAGCTATGAGATGTGGGAAACCATTCCTATTTTTTTGGAGTCAAATTGACTCCAGATTGGCAATGCAGTGTTAATTGTAGCCTTACCTCAGAAAAATATTTCTTAAAATAGTTCTGGGCGTGACATCATTCTAAAGTTTTATTGATGTATAATGAGTGGCCTCTTTGCTGGGGTAACATTAACAAGAATTAAACATGTAAGTCAAATTACAAACTTGAATAAAATCGATTGTTTGAAAGTGCCACTTAACTTTTTGGATAAAGTAAATTATTGTAGTCGTTAGCGAGTTTTTATCGCTCAAAATAATGTTAATCGCGGTTGCGAAAAGAACGTCGTGTGAGACATTTTTTGAGTTGGCAATTTTTTTTAAATTAATTTTATAAAGACGTGAATCATACAAGAATACTGGACGCAAATTACTAAGTGAATATAATGACTACATTTTAAGCAAAATATACGAAGTGGAATAAGAAAAAAGTCCATGTAGTATTAAATAAAAGTAATAAATGAATCTAAACGGCTGCACACATTTAATGAACAAAATAATTATTTGTAGTTTTGAAATAAAGAGAAAAAATAAAGCAATAAACATTCAAAGATCAAATTACATGTTGAATCCGAACAATAGGAAAGTAATACGTTTTTAAAATTATGTAAACGATTGCCGACGAACTCGATGTGAAGACTACTAGTCAAATAAAAGTATATTGAACTTTTAGTAAGTAATTTTAAATTATTGAGAATTATATCACACACCGAAGGCTGTATTAAAAGAATATAAGAACATAAAAGAAATATCAAATTTGACCAAATTAATATTCGAAAAATAGCAGATCTATAGAATAGATAAATTGTATAAATAATAGATAAGACGGATGAAAAATTACTGGAGACTCTAAATAGAGGCAAGGCTTGGACTTCCGCTGCTGAAAAGCTCTCATTGGTCATGTGAGTGTTTCACTAAAAGCAAATAATTCTTTTGCAACGTGTCTTCTGAAACTGCTAGTTTAGGACTTTAATAAATCTATGACTAAATCTTGAATTAGAAGAATATCGAGTACTCTGTAAAACGGATATATAATTGAAATTAGATGATATAGAATGTGTAGGCGTGTGAGAATGTGTGTATGAGTATAATGCCATCAATTTGAATTAGTGGACAGAAGATGGTGCTAGAATGTCGGTGTCTGACTAAAGAAGTATATTCTTCACTCTAGCCTACACCCTGTTGTGAGAGGTGAAGGTAAGAAGCGACGGTGGGCTGTGAGTTATGTGCTTGGCACTGGAGACGAGACAACAAACTAACGAACCGCTCCAGAAGGTACATGTACTCGTATGTGTGTGACAGAATGAACAGCGGCCGGGGACTCTCAGCGAGAGCGAGAAAGATAGATGAAGGAACATAAAAAAAGTAGAGGAGATCATGAATTTTACTTTGTTTTTATTTATTTATGTAGAAGAGACAGAAAAGCGAGCAAAATTCTCAGGTAATTAGAATTCCTGTTGAATAGTTTGGCGCAAACAGTGCAGTCATGTTGTAAACGTTCAAAGGCAGTGATACTCGTATTTGTGGGTCACTAAACAATAGTAAGTAGTTACTGCAAATGAGCTTTAAAATAGAGACTTGGAGGACTTATGTCAGTATGAGTGTTGGTATCGCATGTGTGTATGTTTATTTTATTTTTTGTAAGAATCATGATTCAAAAAAAATCGGCTGCGAAAACTCACTCGACTTTCACGAATATTTTCAAAATTCTAACTCAAATTTTCTTCAAACTTCGAACATTTTAGTCACATTAAATTCTTTAAAGAATCAACTACCACCCACACCTGTAAAATGCTCATAAACAAATTTTTATTCAAAATAGTTGAAAGAATAACTTCTGAATCTAAGTTTGAAGAATACTTGATAACAAAAATTGTAACCGATTGAAGGCGCCACGGTAGCCGAGCGGGTTAAGAGGCGAGACCTGCAAAGCTAATATGCATTGTGGTACTGGGTTCGATTCCCGGTCTTGGCCTTGGATTTTATTTAATGGTTAAATTAGAAATAGTAAAGTACGTTTGCTAGTCGCCTCCGTCCACGACACCTAGTAAATGGTAGTTAGACGTTAAGCCCCGCCTGAAAAAATAGGCGATTACTTTACTTACTTTGTAACCGATTGCAACAGTTCTCGCTTAAGTAGTTAGAGAAAGTAGAAAATAAATAATAAATAAAAAAATATTATTTGTGCAGTAATAATAGTGAGGCCGGCAGTGCACTGAAAAAAGCTCCGGGCGCCAATAACCTTAGATGTTGACGCGCCTTAAATCATTAAATAATAATAATAATGCGAAAAAATAAAAATAAATCCCTATTTATGAAATATTCGAAGAGAAAATTGAAAATGACCGGCAAAAATTTAGTATAAAAAAAAGTAATTTAAGAAAATCGACTCATTCCTTTTATTATTAGGTTCCACTGAGTAAACAGCACATTGAATTTCTAAATTCTATAAATATTTTCTAGAGAGAGTAAAATAAAAATAAAGAGAGAGAGATTGGCTTTTCCAACAAATTATATGAGATTATTTGTTGATTAAAAATATTTCTCCTTCTCACTCCTCATTTCTGAAGCATTCACAATCTCACCCCACTCACCATTTCTGTTAAGATTATGTTGGTCAAAGAAGATTCCAGGCGGACCTTCTTAAGATAAATGAAGAATATTAAGAGGAGATTGTTACGACCGCGACCGAATTTTACATCAAAATAACTGACATGCCAGTCTTAAATCAATAAGAAGGGCCTCCTTAAGCCAGCCAGTAATAAAGGCTTTCCCTTCGGAATATAGGCTGTTCGACCCTTACTACCATTACAGCTGCTCGGCTTACCACCTCACTCCTCTCCTTTATCTTCATCCCTTCACTCTCTCCCAAATTCGCCCTTGGTCCTTCATCTTGGCCCTTCTTACTCACCCTCTCTCGTGTACAGTATGTTTCTCCTTCTCGTTAAATTCCAAACGTGCCCATCTTGAGCGGGATGGGAAAGTTGTTATTGGGAGAATAGCCAGATCTTAAGGAAGACATAAGAGCTAAAGATAGAACTGCAAGTATTGCTGACGTAGCAGTAACACTATTACACTGCACCACACTGAAACCGACAACATATAAGCCACCCATAAGGGTGTAAGTCTCATTTTAACAAACACAAACCAAACTAATACGTTGAATACGTTCAATCACACTAATGTAACAAGACTTTGAACATTAACCGCTAAAACATTAACTTCGCCGTGAAAACTACATGAATTACAGCAATTACATATTACAGCCATTTCCAGCACGAGTCAGCGTGCAATGTGGTAATGCGTGCAGAAGTTAGTTGGAGCTGACTGAGGAAGTAAAATAATATCCTCAAGTCTGATGTGACAATCCTGCAGACATGTTGGAACGTTTTCATGTCTAATCAAGCTGCAAGGGAAGTTACATTTAGAGATAGATATTGTAGTTATTAAGATCTGCTGCAAGATTGAAAACACTTGCTTAATTGTAACAAACAGATATTTGGTACTTGATATATCAAATGTTATATCTGGTAATTCTCTTAGAATAGCATTACGCCTATGACGTTATTATACTAAAATATGTATCAATAAAAACAGCAGTTTTTAAAGTCTGATGTGACAATCCTGCAGACATGTTGGAACATGTCCAAATAATAATATCCAAATAATACTGAAGCGAGAAATGAGCTAAGTGTTAGCTATTCTGGATTTCAACGCTGAGATCCAAGTTTCTAATCCAGGTGCTGGTTCTTAGATTTTCTCTTTCTAGGAGCTTCTTACAGCTCACTGACTGGTAATAAACTATGTGGTCGGTAACGAGAGAACACTCTTCGAAGGCAGACACTAAAGAAGCTATGGGAGCCAAAGACCTTAATGTTGACGCGCTTTAAAAATTTTTTTTTTTTTTAATTTATTTATTTATTTACAACCTGTATACATGTAACATACATCAAGTAAATGTGTTCATTTTGTTAGGCACAGATTGTAGGCTGAACCCGAGAATCCAGCGCCACAATCGGGAAGGCTAGGTGAGAGGGGCCAGCCAATGCTGGAACTCTCTAGGGGTTGGAAGGAAGTTTAGGAAATAGGTAAAAGGTCACGGGGCCAACGTCGTTTCAGGCGTCTTGGAGGACTGTCGGGATGGGTTGTTGCGGATAAGGCTTGTGCTGTGGGATTAGGATGTACGGTCAGGCTATTATGGAAATTAAGGAAGCGAGAATGGATTAGGTCATTGACAAAAGGGATATTGAGGTCTGTGTGGAGGGTTAAATTGGATACATAATAAGGAGCGTTGACGATATGCCGAAGGACTTTAGATTGAAAGGATTGGATTCTTTGGATGTTGGAAGGTTTCGCAGAGCCCCACAGCTCAGCTCCGTAGGTCCAGATGGGTCTTAGTAGTGTCTTGTATAGAGTCAGTTTGTTCTGTACGTTCATGGCTGATCTCCGCCCTAGCAGTCTTCGTAGTTGTCCGTATCGTCTATTGAGTTCTTGTCTTTTCAGTCTAGTGTGCGGGTTCCATGTAAGTCGACTGTCTAAATACAGTCCTAGGTAGCGTACTTGTGTGGAGGTCGGTAGTTCTCTGTTGTGTATGAGTAGTGGGGGGCAAGTTTGTCTACGTAAGGTGAATGTTATCTGTTGGCATTTGTCTTCGTTTAGTCTAATTCTCCATTTTTTGCACCAAGAGGAAATGAGATCAAGGTGTTCTTGGATATATGTGGAGGCTTCAGATGGGTTGGGATTTGAGGATAATATTGCGGTATCGTCTGCATAGGTTGTAATTAAGGTATGTGGGTGCGTGGGGATGTCAGCAGTGTACACTAAATATAGGACTGGGCCAAGGATGCTTCCTTGCGGGACGCCGGCTTGGATGCGCTTAGCATCAGAGAATTCAATGCCACATCTAACCTTGAAGTAGCGACCTGTCAAATAGGATTGAAGGATTTGGTAATAAGGAGTGGGAAGGAACTGCTTCAGCTTGTACAACAGTCCTGGGTGCCACACCCTGTCAAAAGCCTGTGCTTCGTCCAGGAAGGCACCTAGACAGAAATCTTTTTTTTCTAAAGCAGAGGATATTTTGTCCACTACTCGGAAACATTGTTGTATAGTGGAGTGTTGGGATCGGAAACCAAATTGGTGATTAGGGATAATTCTATGGGATTCTAAAATGGGAATTATGCGTTTAAGTAGGAGCTTTTCAAGGATTTTGGATAGCACTGGGAGGAGACTAATGGGTCTATGAGAGGACATTTCGCTAGGGTTTTTATGAGGTTTGGGAATGAGGGTTATAAGGGAATGTTTCCACTGAATGGGGAAGTGAGTGGTCCGTAAAACAGAATTATAGATGGTGGTTAGGAGTACTATGGCCTTTCGGGGAAGGTGGCGAATTATTTCGGAGGTGATAAGATCATGCCCTGGGGATTTTTTTAAAGGAGTATGGTCAATGAGATATTTCACTTCAGAAGGATGGAAAGCTTTGGGGGGAAGTTCCAGTGGATGAGGTATGTCTAAGTTTTGGTGGACATGTTGAATATGAAGTGGATCAGGTTGTTCGGAATGAGGAGTGAAGGTTTTCTCTAGGTAAGTGGCAAATAAGTTTGATTTCTCTCTGTCGCATCTGACCCACGAACCATCTTCTGAGCGAATGGGAGCTGGAATGGTGTGGTATTTTAGGATTTTTCTGGTGGCAGACCAGAGAGAATTGTCGTCGGTGGAAAGGGATTCCAGGTATTTGCTGTACTGAGAGGATCGCCAGGATATTAATTGCCCACGTAGCTGGTTGGTCAACTGATTGAAAATTCTTTTGTCGGACGGGTAACGAGTGCGCTGCCAGCGTCTCCTTGCCCGCCGTTTGGCTGAAATAAGGGAATGAATGTGAGTAGGAAGTTCTTGGTTGGGGAGAGGGGGACGTGCTTTTGGAGAAGAGGAGGCTTGCTGGATTGCATGTTGGATATTGTTTGTAAGGTTCTGTACTGCATCTTCTACTTGCTCAGCGGATTTTAGGGGGATATTTAGGTTTAGGGATTGATCAAGGATGGTTTTGAAATGATTCCAGTTGACGGGACCTTGTATCAGGGAGGGTCTTGAGGGCTTAGGAATAGGTGATATATTAAGGGTTAGGAGCACTGGGGAATGATCAGAAGATAGCTCGTTCAAGGACTGTGCTGTTGTGAAAACAGATCCTACACCAGAAGCGACAAAGAAATCAACTAAATCAGGAGCACGATTTGGATCTGAAGGCCAATAGGTGGGATGGTCGGGGGAGAAAAAGGAATATCCTTGGGAAAGGATTAAGTTGTTAAGGAGACGACCACGGGAATTGACAAGTCTACTACCCCAATGGGGATGTTTTGCATTGAAATCTGCTCCTGCAATAAATCGGCGACCGAAAGACTGGAAGAGGGAACTCATTTGGGGATAATAGATTGTGAAGGAAGGGGAACAATAAACTGCTGATATGGTGATAGGAAAAGGAAAAAATTGGAGCGATATTGAGGTGGATTGATAGGAGTCGGTGAATTGTGATAGGTGCAAATGGTGCTGTAAGGTATTAGAGGCTAGGATAGCGGTACCACCTTGAGCTCTCAGTGCTGTACTGTCGGTTCTGTAAGTAGTGTAACCGTTTATGTGAAAACGATGTCTGTCGGTCAAGTGAGTTTCTGTAATAAGTGCTACGTCAACGTTTTTGTCATTCAATAATATTTCGAGTTCATGTTTATGTGTCAGTAGTCCGTTTGAGTTCCAGAGAAGAACTGTGAGAGGCTTTGAAGATAAGGGATTCATGGGTTAGGATTTGGGAGAAGTCGGGATACTAAAGTGGTAAGGAGTGAAATAAGGGGGGTAATAAGGGATTTAAAATCGTTTAAAAAGGACGCTAGTTGATAGAAAAGATCAATAGTAGGTGGAGGTAAGGTTGAGGGAGTAAATAGGTGTGTAGGATTTGTTGGGATTGGAGTGTTGGGAATGGGTTTGGGTCTGACTGTGGCGCTGGCTACTTGGGCGTAGCTGGTAGTCGGCTTTACTAGTCCTAGGGTGTTCGAAGGTGTGAGTGCAGGGTTGAGACTCCCTCTAGTTGTTCTGATTTGAGGTAGATGTGTAGGTGTGTGAAGCGACTGCCTAGCATCAGTTGATGCTGTCCTCGTGATTACCTTATTTTCAGGGGAGAGCTGTTGCGCCGCCGTAATTTGCTTTATAGTTCTTTGCTTTTGAAGCTCGCGATGTGTGACACAGCCTTTATAATTCGCTGGATGCGCCCCTCCACATTGGGCACAGGTGGCTGGCATGTTTAGTGGTCTTGGACATTCCGCAGAAGGATGAGCTCCAGCACAACGCACACATTTATGAGGGTGGTTGCAATAGGTGCGGGTATGGCCGTATTCCTGACATCTCACACACTGGGGTATATTAGTTCTTCTTCGAAGCTCTTCCACGCTGATTTTTGTATATAGCACGTACTGCAATTTAAAAATATCAGAACTATTTTTATTTTTGGCCAAGTCGACGAAGAAGAGGGGAAGAGGTGCTTTGGTTCTGGGGTGCAAGACTGGGTGCACTCTTAATACCTGAAATTGCTTTTCTTGTAGCTCTTTTTTAAGCTCTCCAACCGGGGTTGAATGATGTAAACCTCTGATTACAACCCGGTAGCATTTATCTTCATTCAACTGATAACAGTGAAAATCAAAATGTCGTTCCTGTAGGTATTTCACTGCTTTTCTGTAGCTATCGCTATCATTTGCGTAGAGCAAGAGGTCGTTAATTCTCGCTCTACAATAGAAATGTTCATTTCCAATTAAGGAAGTTAAATGGTGGCAGAAATCAACGTAATTTTGAATATTATTTATCATAATTGGGGGAGGTTTCTGTGTATTACTATTGTTATTGTTGTTATTATTATTAGTTTTCGCAGATGAGGAAGGCACCCCAGCTGGGGTTATTGATGAGGTACTATCAGAGTCTGTGTTCTCTTGTGTGCCCTTTTTTATTTTATTCTTTGGTGAGATAGTTTGCGCGCTAGTTTTTTTGTAAACTCTCTTCCTTCTTACTGAAGGAGGCCTCATTGATACTTCTGAAGCATCAGATTCTAGAACAGTGTTGTATGCAGAAGTATCCATCAGAGCACCGCCCAATCCGACAGGAGCTGTCTGAAGGGCAGCGTCAGCACTACTCCGAGCGCTCATTGTAGCCCTATCAGGGCGGAACTAAAGTATAGCAGTTATCAGAACGGCAAGGGAGCTCCCCCACCACTCTGTACTTCAATAGATAACTAACTAGTAGTAATTATTGGCTCACCTTACCATAACATTCAAGAGTCCAATGATCCCCACTACTCTCTGCATCAATGTTCAGCACTACGATTTACTATTAATTGTTAAACTATTTACAGTATTTACAGAAGATAAAGAATTAATTAACAAAAACTATTTACACCATAAGAAAGAAAAACTCAAAACGAATCTGACTGTATAAAAATCAAAATAAAAAAATGAAAAAAACTCAAGTAAAAATGTAAAAAATTGCGGAGAAAAATGGTTGTACACTTCACTCGTCAAATGTCTCAAGGGCACTTTGCTTTAAAAAATAGGTAAATAATTAATAATATAAAATGTAATTTTAATAAAAACTATAAAATGCCAGAAATGGTTAAAACCTATCGATCTAAATTCCCATATTTATATTGTAAATGTAAAGAATTTGAAACTGATCTCCTGCGAGTATTTTGAGCACTTTTATTTAACTAACTTGTAATTCGTAAATCTTGGTTTTTTAGTAATTATTTTATTAGTATATTAATATTATACGAGTATGTAAATCATATAATGAACATAAAAATTGATTTACGTTAAGATTCCTCTTTTCCTTTTTTTTTTTAATGCAACATTTATTAATAATAATGTTTTAATAACTTACATCCTTTTATTAAAGGGCGAACTAAATAATTACATTGCGACAAACAGTAACCGGTTGCCTTCTATATCTGCCAAATGTTTTTTGTTGCTACTTGATTCCAAAGTTTCTATGACGATTTCTGAATCAGGCAAAAAGTTCGTTCAATAAAATAGAAGGTCACAAAGTAAATAGACTAAAGGATAACCTTCTGGAGGCTGTTTAGGCAGCAGAAAGCGTTTTAGATGGAAGTATCAGGAATAGAATAAATTAAGTTGGTACAACTGTCTGTATTTACAAAAAAAGATTACAAAATATAGCTACAAAGCTTGTGATGTTTTTGGTTTCTAAGACATGTTTCATGTAAAGGGTTGATATATTAAAGTATTGATATAACAGAGGGTGCTGGAGTGGGATTTCCGCTAAGTACAACACACATTACTCTCCACTATGGAAGTGGTATCGTCTTGCTTGCTCGTCCTCGTGTTTCAAATCGAATATGCAAATCCACTGAAGGCTGTGAGAGAAGAGACGGTACGCGTATTATAATACATTATCATTGTAGTAGACTGCCTTGATCGTGACATTATGTACATTAGAATTAGTATCCAATATTACACTCCAACTAACACTAACTGATATTCAAATATTAATTTACTTCATTACTAAATATTATGATAATGATAAACGACTTAGCAGTTTCATTCTACAGCTCATTAATCGCTAACTATTGAACAAATCTAAATTAAAAATAAACCTTAAAAAAATAAAGAAAAAAAATCCTTAATATTCCTACCGATATTTTAGACCTCCTTAAAACGGCAATGGAGAAAAACACTCACAGCACAACATTTAATATTCAATTTGGCAACATTGTGGCTAAGACTCTGCCAAAATCAGGAGTGCGATTTTATTCAAGCGTCTTTTTAGTTTTCTGCGGTTGTCTGGGGTACGACTCCGTTGATTAACTCGTTCTCACGAAAATGAAATGCACAATTTCATTCGTGAATGTTTCATTCGTCTGGTTCCGTTCATCCTTTGTCACGATACTTCATACCCGATGGATATTACGTCGTATTTAATGCAGGCAGATTACATGTAGTTCTATCTCAAGGCACCCGTGAAACCTTAAGATGGTAGATCGCAAAGAAACTGTGATCGCTAGCCAAAGAATTAAGTTGGCACTAACGAAAAATATGCTGACGTTTCCGTCACTACTGTCCAAAAAAGTACTTGTTCATTATTTCAAAAATTTCATCTGCAATGAACAGAAATAAAAATTGTATTAACTGAAAAGCCACCAGGGTGGAATTAATTTACCAACAGATCCTAATACTACACTTCTCACATACGCAGATGACACCGCCTTACTGTCCACCAACCATGATCCTGTTCTTGTTCACAGAAATCTACAATCACATCTCTTCTCATTAGAACAGTGGTTCATGAGATGGGCTATTAAGCTTAATGAAAGCAAGTCTCAAAATATCACCTTCACTCTTCAGCGCATTACTCTTCCTCCAGTCATCTATATCCTAACACCTTTACCACAAGCGTTGCCCGATACCTTGGGCTTTACTTAGACCGAAGACTTTCTTCCACACTAGACTAAAAAGAACAGAACTAAACAGACGCTATCTACTACTTAAAAGACTTTTAGACGAAAGATCAAAACTCTCTCTAGACATCTATTTTGAAACCCATCTGGGCCTATGGAATAGAGCTGTGGGGTTCAATCAAACTCACAAATCACTAAAGGAGTCAGTCCGTTCAATCTAAAATACTTCAAACTATTGTAAACGCTCCATTTTATGTCTCCAACGTGACTATACACTCTGGCCTTAACATTCCTTTTGTCACACAAGTTGCTAAAACAATATACAGAAACCTCCACTTAAACCTGCAATCTTATATAAATCCTCTAGCTAAAAATCTTTCTTCTAGAACTCTTTCTGACAACCCGACAAGACGCCTTAAGAGACAGTGGCCTCGTGATCTCCTCTCCAGTGAAGAGAGCGACTAATAGCGTAATATTTTGGAGTGTTACCACTGAGTAACTTCTCCACTCGTTACCTTATCATTTATTACTCTATTATATCAGTGTTACTTATAGCGCCAACGCGCTGATTGTACCACAATAAACGCCAAAAAAAAAGTGAAATTAAATATTTCTCCAAGTGCTTACTGGGTTATAATGATACATTTTGTTGGCTATTATTATTTTTGATTCTCATTATTTGAGATTTTTCTTCGATTTTGCTGCTTAGGATTACCATTGCACTGTTTGAAATAAAAATTGAATATTTAAATACAGAAAACCATTATAAAAAAACAAATTCCTTTTTGAAAGAAAACCTTTTCTTACACGAAAGGAAAACTCCTTTTTTCTCTTCAGTAATAAAAAGGACATAACTTCAACAGTCATTATCATATCATTATACTTAGGTCCAATATTTTCAGCTGGAGGCGTTTAAAGGAAGTGTATTATTCTTTTTAAAAGATGAGTCAACACATTTTATAATTGCCATATGAAATATTTAAAAAGTTCCATCTTTAGTTAAGGGAAGAAAAACTAAAAGATAAGTGTTACACATACATAGGACGAGCCATACACCACTGAGTGGATGTATATAGCACTCGAGAGTGTGACCTAGAAGTCAAGAGGGTACGACAGACTTTAAGGATGTCGCGCCTAGGCAACTGAACTCCTCCATAGTCTTAATTCTAATTCTTACTCAGCAGTTTTTATAGTCTTTAGTACATCATCGTTTCTTTAAAATTGATTACGTTTATTTTTTTAACGGGTAAGTATAATTTAATTATGCGTTAAAAGAAAGATTTATTTGTTATTTGTTGACCCTTTTACTCTTTGCACAAATATACAGAGATATCTCATTGAAATATACTCGTATAAATTTTTTAATTACTATTTAAATATCTAATATATAAATGTATATCATTTATTTATTTTACAGTAACAACTGCAGAGCAATGATGTCCACAGAAAATGAATATTAGAAGAGCGAAAGAACATACCCACTTAGTGAAAACTCTACAGAACTGTATTACCCTCCATCTCCGAAGAAATCGCGAGGCCTGCGCTGCCTCGAATGTCGAACAGATTTCGGGCCAAGTTTACGATGAAGACTAAGGTTTAACTAAGTAAGTAGGAAATTATTCCTTTTGTAAAAATTCCAGACATTAGGATTGCAAAGTAAGTGCGGCATGACTGCAGTTATGGACGAAAGATAGTTGCAGAATTCGACTTTTACTCAGTCAGCTGAAATTACAACTTTACTCATTCATGGTTTACCGAGAGTATTTTCATATGTGTAAGATGCATTTTGCTCTCACCTGCATTTTATTTTCCAGTATCAGTATTTCTTGCATATAATAGTATACATTTAATTTCATTTTACTTTAGTCTTTTTAAAAAACATATAAATATATTTATACAGAAATATATGCATTTTATTTAGTAATATTTTTTAATCACGGTTTATTAATCATTTTAAATTGTTTCTTATTTTTCATTTTATTTGTTTAAAAATAATCCAGCAGAGAAAAATGATCCACTGCTGAAGATGAACTTATATTTCGTTTATTGCAAACCAACTAAAGTAAAGTTTATCTCATCGATTTATGTGATTATGACTACTTTTTCATTATTTATTAATTTCTTTTTCGATTTAATGTCAGAATCTGAATAAATGAGCACCTTTAGCCTTTTCAGTGAACTAGCGGCCTCCAGACAGAGTGCTCTCTCGTTAGACCACACTGTGCTTTGCCGGAAAGTGAGAGCTGTAAGAGGCTCCTAGGTTACAGAAAATCTGAACCATTCCACAAGGAGATTCTAGTGCACTAACCAATGAGGTAATCCCTTCCCTATATTAATAGTATTTTGCCTTTCGTTTTGATAACTTAAACCTCACTTAAAACGGCAATAAACGCGTGCTCTATTTGAGTTATAATCTACAGACATATTTTCTGTACAATGGCTGACGACGCTCGTCATATCCTCAGCTGGTGGGAGTCTTGAAGCCTTGCATTCTGTGTACACATCTAATTGCAAAATGTTACACACTCAATAAGTAAAACATTTAACATATAAAGAAGGATTTAATAAATGAATGAAAAATCTAAAATATTCTGCTACTGTTGTTGGTATATTACAGATTATAGATAATTACAATAATTATCTAAAGGAAGTTTTATCCTTTTGGCATCCTGTTGAAAAAGAATCTTTTTTATCTCAATTCTTGCTCCTCTAGCATCGTTTTCGCTGCATCAAGTAGTTTATATTAGCTCAGGCTAGCTAAGATTTATTTCTATATCACGTTATTATTAAGGTGAAGTGTTTTAGTGAAATTAGATACTTACCTAAATACACAGAGGATAATTTGAATTTATCGCAAAGTACGTACTCCTTTATTAAAAAGTATTCCATAATTGTCATTATAAAGGAATAAATTAGAATAAAATATTCGATTGTAGGTACAGACAATATAATATGGTCTAATTGTTGGGCTGATGCTACATGAGCGCCAGCCGGAGGGTCTCCATTATTCTCCTGGTTAATAACACTAATTGTCTAAAACCTCCAATTGTATTTAATTAGGCGTGCTTATAATACAGAGGCAGTGGCCGCGCTATTTACAAGCCGGAGCGAGTATGATGGCTTCCAGTGGAGCGCGCGCCATTATTCCCGCACTTACCCACACCCGCGCGAACACAAACACCGCTCCTGCCACAGCCTTTTCATAAAGTTATTTTTTTGTTTTTACTGTTGATTCTCCGTCTCGCTCACACCAACTTCCAGTACTCCAGGCCATTGTCTCGAGTTTCAGCCAAGTAATTGAAAACCCAATTCAACGTATTCCCACGTAATTGTTTCCCCCCTTTGTCGATTTTCACTCCCCTACTCTCACAACCTGTCGGTACTTTTCCCTCTCACTTGCCAACACTTAAAAAAACTTTTCTCAGAAATGAAGATGTCTGATTGCTTCATTTTCACCCTTCTACGAAACTGCTGAAGGGATTCATTTTTATCAGAATAATATTCTTCTTTTAGAAATACTTTAATATTTCAACGCTGATAATATTTCAATTCCTACTAAAAAAAAAAAAATACCTCGCTTCCGTTTTTAGGCTTCTGGTTGGTTGTGTTAACACTAGGTTACACTATTGTGACACCACAGTCAGCCATTTATATATTGATCTCTATTTAGAAATGTATCAGAGAATTCATTTGCCAGGAAAGAACTTATCAGGTTCAGTTATACTACTGAATTAAAATATGCTCAAATTTGCCTCGTCTAATTTATGAGAGTTACTCATGAAGTGTTGAAAACTTCATCAACTTGCGATTGGACAACATCTTTCCATCACTTTCGTTTCTCATTTTATACCATGCCCTTGATACCAACGATCTCTCGCAAAAACATTGCCTATTTATTTTTCTAAGTACTTACTTTTGGCTTTGCTAATTGGGAAGCCTCGCAATCACGGTGTAGAAGACAGAACTGTGTCTCTTTTGAAAGTCTTATTCCGGGAAAATTTGATTACGCTTACCTCTGAGTGAGGGGCTGGTTTGATTCCCTTTAAAGAACCATTTTTCTGTGAGGTGCAGTCCTTACTTTTGTCACTTTAGAAGGGCATCAATTGTACTTTTAAAATCGAGTTTTTAAACAAAATTCCTCTACTGAAACTTTCCTTTTATTCTATGGATAGTTCTCTTTCACGAATATGGCTTTTCTGTAAACTTTGTGTTGGATATAGGGCTTCCCTGAAAGTTTACATTTCAGCGTATTGTACGGTTTTACAAACTATAATGTTGGTGAATAAATATAGGTCAAATATTCCAAATTTGAAGAATGTGTTGGTACCCTGAGAATAGAAGCAAGAGAATTTCGCTTGAGAGTACTGATTTTCATAAATATTGCATTCGAAACTGCTTTATTTGAACAGATAATGCAACGAGCAAATCCGATAAATGAATAAATTTGCAGCACAAATATCAATCAAAATTAAAAATAAACAGTTTACTGTACCTCAACCAACCCGCATAGCCATGCCCTGAAGAAGACAATATATTTGTCGAAACGTTGGCAAAAAGACGAGTTGTTTTTTTTTATTTGCACCGATTCCTCGCCAATCTTGAATCCTTAGTTTAATTAATTTACGGTCACGAAACCTAGATATTCATTAAAAATAATAGCAATATGAATTAAAAATTAGGCAAAATCACTTGCAGGGCTTGTAAGAAAGTCATCTAATGTTCACCTGATGGTGAACTCTTGATAGAGTCGTTTATTTCAAAGTATAGAATGAGTTGAATTCGAAGGATGTTCTTGGTTCGATCAGGTGGACGCGAAGTCAACGGCACTTCAGCCCACGAGGAAGGTTCGGAGATTTTTTCAGTGCACTGCTGGCTTCCGGATAGTGTTCTCTCGTTACAAACAACACTGCCTATCACCGGACAATGAGCTGTAAGAAGCTCTTAGGGATAGATACTCTAACGGTCAGAAGTTGAATTCGAACCCGGGACTTCCGCGTTAGAATCCAGTTTGCTAACCTATTTCACTATTTTTTGTATCTAAATTTACTATTGTTCTTTTAATTATTGCCACTTAAAAGTATGTAGGTGGTAGGTATGGAATTGGACGATCTATTCCGAAATAATTATGAGGTACAACAGTAAGTTGCATTGGGGGATCCCGAAAAGCTGCAGAAATTAAATCTTTTTCTTTGGCGATTGTATTAAATATCAATGTTTGGCCCTTATTTACGATAACCTTGCGGATTCAAAGGACCATTTTTGAATAAATCTTCAAACTTTCTGTGGAAACTTGTTTGAAAATTCGGGAACAAAATGGTTGATCACAATATTACATCAGGAACAAAAAGTGTAAATTCAAAAATCTTGTTAAACATGACGTGCGTGGGCTCTCTACGTAAGAATGAGTAGTTCTTACGTCACTAGCTTAACAAAAAAACGAGAACGGAAGTGCTGTCACAGGAACTAGCTCTAAGTAATATTCTTGTTAGCAAGTAATTTCTAATTATGCCCCCAAAAAATATGGTGAACTAAGAAATAAAAGTAAAAAAATACACTTTTGCCCACCCACAGAGCTCCTCCTTCTACATCTATTATCCCCTCTCATTTTGTTTTATTTCAGAATATTTAGAAATTGTATTTTAATAAGCGGCTACCATGTTCAGCGTAATAAAATTACAACCTGTCTTAAAACTGAAGATAAAGTGTGTATTTACTTAGCTACATTATGTTCATAACTGCTATTTTTAGATGATTTGGATTAATTTGTTTTATTCTCCCACGCTTTTATATATTCTGTAATAAATGTACATTTAAATTAACATTTTTATCTGGGGTTTTCTGTTTAGATCTAAAGAAAAATATTTCAGTTTTATCAAATAGTTTTCATCGGGAGAAAATACGCAGTCATCTCAATCTCCCTGAGGGTATCACTGACTAATAACATGAACACCGCTTCCATAAGATTCCGGTAATTACACTCCTGTAGTTATAGCAGCTACTGTAGTGCCGAATGTAGTAACAATAATAACTAGCCCACAAACGGTCAGAACTTCATGTCAGTAAAGCCTAATGTGACACGCTAGTCAAAGAGTTGAATTGTGCCTTCTCTTTGCACAATGAAATTTAAATGGTTTTGGGCATTACCAGATGAAGTTACATAATCTACCAGTGCGCGATTTGCCTGATTGCATTTCCATTCCTTACTAGCGCATCAATTAGAATGTTCATCGAACTGCAGTTCGGATCAGAGAAAGTTAAGAATTATAGTGTTATTAATGGCTAACTGGTCTGATGGTCTACTGTAGTTCACAGGACCCAGCTGGATGTTTTGATGCTGTATTTAAAGGACGCAAGTGCAATGATGAAGGATGGCTACCATCATCTTTCACTGGATTTCATTCTCTAACGACTGTTTCAACCCGGACTGGCTTCTCTCGCGATCTATCCGCAGTTTCTTTTCTTCATCTTAAATATCCCTTCAATTTTCTATAAGCGAAAGTGATGAACGCACTCACTTCCATAATGTTAAACTGTAATAATAGGGAAATGAGTTCAAAATTCAATTTTGTTTCGTTTATTTAATGATTAGTGTAATGGAAGATAAACATTAAAACTTAGTTGGCGACGCGTTTCACGAAAGTTATGGCTACCTAACCTGAATTAAAATTATGTTGTTTGAGTGCACCGTTATTGCGGCAAAATTTAGATTGTTTAATAATTTTAATAAACACATAATTAAACTCATCAAATATTGTTAATATTTAAAAATTTAATTATTTTAAATAAACTTATGGTTATAATTGTAAGTATTTAATATCCTTTGAAATTAATACACCATTCATGTCGTAGAAGTAACAATTTAATAAATATTACTTTATTTAAAATGTGTTTAATCAATTTAAAATTTTAGTCACTTTCAACAAGTGTGAGTTAAATAAATTTAAACCTTTTATAAAATTTTGCGTTGAAAAAGTTTATGACTAAAAAATATTAAATTTTGTTCACAGTGATATATGTTTTGTTTTTTTGTTTAATTCATTATTCAACAATTAAATTAGATTTCAAAAATGTTTTGTGTCTAATTAAAAAAAAAAGAAATTGTTTTAATTAAAAGGAGAACTTGAAAATTAATTTGGGCCGAATTAATTTAAATTGATTTGTTTGTGGTTGAAGTTTTATTATACATACATTTTAACATTAACATATAAAGCCTTAATAGGACTTTTGAATAAACATTAATTACTTAGTTTGAAATTGTAAACATAAGGTAGATTTTTCTTAATAAAAATGTATTATATATATTTATTTAATTGCATTGACTGCTCGTACATTTTGAAATTGGAGTTTAACCAGTAAGTTAGTCGTTCATAACGTCACACATTATTTCAATAAAATTTGAATTAAAACCTGAAGCGAGCATCAATTTCAACATTTTCCTTTTAACGACGAGTTATTTCTTAACAATAAAATATTATATATTTTTACCCAGGTAGCAGATTCACTTTCACTATTTAAGTGATAAAACACTCAGCGCGAGGGTTCTCAAATGAACACTTTCGCATGTCTTTAGCTGATGATATTGCGGTTACTAGACTCCAGATTTGATGAAAACTCAGGAATTAGAAACTCTAGATTTGATCACCAAACCTAGATTCGCAGCAATGTGTTTAGAGCCCAAGAAAGGTTTGCCAGAAGCTGACTCGTCCGCCTTCTCACTATCCACACGATCTGCGCGCCTTGTACCTAGAATAAAGCTGCCTAAGGACGATACAACATCAAACCAGCTTGGAGTTGACACGTTAGCCCTTAATAGTCGCCAGGAATTCGTAGAAGATCACACCACTCCAGTCTAGGAAGTTAAATATTTTTAATATGATCGAATTTGAAAGAAATACCAAAATAGGGGAGGAATTAGCTCTATGGGTAGCGTATTGGATTCCCACGCAGAGATTCCGGCTTCGATCCCAGCTGCTGGCCCTTAGATTTCCTCTTCTCAGGAGCTTCTTACAGCTCACTGTCCGCAGATCGGCAGTGCACTGAAAGAAGACAGTGACCTAAGATGATGACACCAGTGTTCCCTCTAAGCTGTGCGCGTTTGCGAGGCACATAAATTTTAAACATAGCGCACATGAAAAATATTTGCGCGCAAAAAAATTAAAACGAAACAAAGAAACCGATTGCAGGAACATATCAGCATATGCTGATGAGAGTAAAATCATATATGAATGACGGAAACAATGTAAATTTAAGTTAAGTTTATGCAGAATAGTTAAAACCAAAAGGCTGGAGAGAGAAGTTATAAAAAAAAAAGCCATTCATAAAAAATGTAAACCTTAATTCTAAAATTGTCCAATAAGTAATTGGAATGGTCGTTCTTGTTTGTTTGTTTTGACGGATGTGTTAATTTAAAAAATTAGAAGCAGACAACGTTATTACATTGAAATTATTTAAATTTTCTTATTTTCCATTTGAATGGAACAGTAATCAGCTAAATTCTGTCTTCACGATCTAATGATTTGACTTGATTTTAGGGTAGATTTTCATTGTGTTCCGTTGTAATGTGTGATATGCTGTAAGATCGAGTCAATGCGTATAAGTAGGAACAAAATTTGGCTGAATATTCACACTATTATTGTATTGTCTCTTTATTTTATTATTAAATGCGCTTTTTTAAATTGCCGCACAAAATTTATTTATTTTGGAAAAACTGCACACACTTAAAAAAGTGCGCTCACAGGTCACAAAAAATTAGAGGGAACACTGGTTGACACGCCTTACAAAACCTAAAAAACAAAAAAAGGACCAAGATAGATTGGAAGAACGTATTGCTTAGGCCTTCCTCAATGCGCCTTCTCAGACTCCGGCTATGAATATCGCTTCCAATCACTTCTTAGAAACCCAGCATAGACTTTCTCTTATTACTTATATTTTACTCTGAGGCAGTTATATGAGGTCAGAGGTCTCTGGATGTCTCTCCCCTTGGATGGATAATAAAGAAACTCCTCTTAGTACGTACGAAATGTTACCAGTAGTGAGAGAAAATAAAATAGTACTGTTTTATTCATTTACAAATACTTCTATTTTGTAAACCTGCCTATTAAAAAAAAATCTTGGAATTTAAAACCAATATATCAACGCCTTAACGATCTCGTGTGACTTTTTTTTGAGAAAAAAATAACCCATAATTTCTCATCTTTTAATTTGAAATTCGACGTGTATTGCTTATTAACGTTTTCCATATTCCAACAGACAGAGGCAAAGATATCATAGTAGTAGTGAGGCGCGTTTACAAGATGGGCAAAGAGGAGAAGTTATTTGTGATTGGATAAGCGGTCCGGCGGGGAATTAATTTCTCTACCCGCCCCCGCCACAGCGCCGTTCCTCAACAGGATACAGTGAGGCGCGTTGCTCTCGTGGTACACGCGTGAATAAATGGTGGTTTCCTCATTAAACATTTACACTCGGCATGTTAATGCAGGTCGACCTCCGAAAGTCATCGCACTTGATATTACTGTTTTATATGTATATCTATTGGCCGTATGTGTGGCGGAGGCTATGTTTGTTACTGTACTGGCCGACCAACGGATGTATCTCACAAATCATAACTGCTCTTTACATAGGTAGAGAGTGCTCGGACACTCCTAATGGACAAGAAAGTTGTAGAAGGAATCTATTAAGATGTTAATGCGCTGCGTGGAATACAACCAACTGCGTCACACTCCTGTTTGATTCTCTTTGCGCCGCCATTATCTTCAAGGTAATTCAGCATTTTCCGAAAAGTAGAAGAGGTTTTCAACTATTCTTCATACACTATCACAACCTCGTCTTGCATAAAAATTGCATTTATACCTCATTTTATATTTTTCTTTTCTGTAGACTTCTCAGTTAGTAATGTTCTTGAGTTTCCTTTTCCTTTCAAAGTTCAAGACATTCAAACTATTTCACAAATCTTGATTCAATAGAATCATTTCGCCCAGATCAAGATTAACATGATACGCTCTAAACCATTTATGAGTGGAGGATATACTGCAAAACTACTTAACCGCTGCCCCTACATCTTCTTCTCAATAAGTAATATTACTTCCATACTCTCTTTATTATTTCAGATATGAAATTTTATACTTCTCTTCCAGTTTTCATTTATGATAGATGCTCAAATTTTCTTTTTTTTTTTTTGAAACGACAGAAAATGCAAAAAAGTACTTTAAAGGAAATCCGCACTTCTTGACTACTGATTTCTTTCTTCAATTTGATCAACTTATTTATCCCACTTATTGTACTACCGAGCTAGAATCGAAATTATAAGCAAGGGTATTTCTTTTCTTCTCCAACAGAAATGCTTTAATACATTTTTTTGGAAAGCATTAATTAAAATTATAGATAGATATACGAGGTGTGTTCAAAAAGTAACGGGAATTTTCGTTTTTTGAAAAAAATATTTATTTATTCATCTACATTAATATTGTCGCCTTCAAAGTAGTCCCCTTCGCATACAATACACTTGTGCCAGCGCTTTTTCCAATCCTCGAAACACTTCTGAAACTCGATCTTTGTGATAGCTTTCAGCTCTTTCAGCGATTCGCTTTTAATGTCATCTATGCTTGTAAAACGACGGCCTTTTAATGTTCTCTTTATGTTTGGAAATAGAAAAAAGTCACATGGAGCCATGTCTGGCGAATATGGAGGCTGGGGCATCGTTAAAGTTTTGTTTTTGGCCAAAAATTCACGAACAAGCAATGAAGTGTGAGCAGGTGCATTATCGTGGTGCAAAATCCATGAATTGTTTTGCCACAAATCCGGGCGTTTTTTTCGGATTGCTTCACGCAAACGGCGTTGAACTTGTAGGTAGTACTCCTTATTGATTGTTTGACCTTGTGGCAAGAATTCATGATGCACTATGCCATTAAAATCGAAGAACACAGTGAGCATAACCTTCACATTCGACCGCACTTGTCGAGCCTTTTTCGGTCTTGGCGATCCAGAATGCCTCCACTGGGACGATTGAGCCTTAGTTTCGACATCATATCCGTAAACCCATGTTTCGTCACCTGTTATAACACGTTTCAGTAGATCCGCATCGTTGTCGACTTCATTGAGTGACTCTTGAGCAACTTCCATTCTCCGCTGTTTTTGTTCGAAATTCAACAATTTTGGAACAAATTTTGCTGCCACACGTTTCATACCCAAAACATCCGAAAAAATTTCATGGCATGAGCCAATTGATATGGCAACATCATCAGCGACTTCTCTGATTGTGATTCGGCGATCGTTCATAACCATTTCTTTCACTTTTTTCACGTTTTCATCGGTTGTTGATGTGCTTGGACGTCCAGGTCGTTCGTCATCTTCAACGTTTTCGCGGCCATCTTGGAAACGCTTATACCACTCGTAAATCCTTGTTTTACTCATAGCAGACTCACCATATGCCTTTATTAACATTTCACACACTTTATTACACTTTATCTCATTTTTTACGCAAAATTTAATACAAATTCTTTGATCCATTTTTTTTAACAAACAAAAATCGCCAAGCTCGAAAAACACGTCTAACCTTAACGGCTGCCACTTAAGAAGTAAACAATGAATATTACTGAAAATTTTATCGTACTTCAGGGGCATGTGTACCAACATAATAAAAAAAAAAAATTTTACAATCAGACTCTCCAAACCCGCGAAATTTAAAAATTCCCGTTACTTTTTGAACACACCTCGTACATGTTTGTAATTAATACTGTATTATAAGTTGAAAGCAAATCGATGTACAAACTTGATATACGAGTACGTACATTCATTACAAACATAGACCCAGAGCCCCTTAATTACTGACGTAACTTTTGTCTCACAAAAAAATCATCAAATTAAGTTAAGGAATATGATTGTAGTAGACAAGAGGAACCTAACGCAAGTATAATAATTAAATGCGACATATTAGTACTTGAATTCATTCAAATAAAAGCGTGAAAAATCTGAATACACAATTTTCTGTGCACACAGATTTTCTTCAGCTCAGTTAAAACAAAGCGAATAGAGATGACTATGTCTTCATGGTTGCATAACGACAGCTGTGTAAATCAAAAGTCCAAACAAACATTCATAGTAGAAACATATGCATCATTTGTTGGCCATTGTAAACCGTACTCAGTTCACTGTTTGAATCGTGTCGCTTCCAAGCACTCCATCTTCATCTTATTTTGACAAAGTGGCAACCAAATCAGGTGCGTTTATTATCAATCTAACTTTTCATTCAAAAATGGTTTGAAGCCACTTTTACTGACAAAATAATTGAACTTGTTATTTATTTTTTTAAATAAGTGCACATACAATGATGTATTAATTATGGAAATTAACTTATTAATAAGAGATGCTACTGGTTTTTAGGGTTTGATGTGAACAAACTGAAAAGCGAAATCAATTCTGTGCTGGTGGGTTTACTTATGAACTAGTTTACCACAGCAGTACCACGTACAGCGCCTTAAGAGTTAATAGGTTAAACCATTGAATTTTTGAAGATTTGGAGGAGTGAAAACCTCTCTTCAGAGTGCAGTTGCAGTTTCAGTGTATATTGCCCGCTGATTAAACTGAATATGATGAATAAAGCCTGATGATCTTTTACTATTTCGCATTTATCTCTAGATCCGGATTTCAGCGGATTTCGAAACATTTTTAGCCCAGAAATCAGTTTTAATAGGGTTTCGCGGGGCAAGGTAAATTTAGGTATTTCTCTAAAGTTTTATACCTTGGTTGCAATTTTTAAAACAACTTATAAAATGTAGTCAGAATTTTTCTTAATATATTAATGAAATTTAGAATTAAAAAAAAAAATCTGTTTTAAGTGTGATACTACTACAAAGAAAGAGCGAAGTGTGGGTATACACTGGGCCAAAAAAGTCTGTGAACACTAACCTAAATTTTATTACTTTTATTATTATCTTATTAGAAACTTCTTTTATTTTCAAATGAAATATACTATTCGATAGAGAGAAACCAGAGTTTTTCATTTTATATTCAATCTTTTATTTTTGTTCAGCAGGAATATCACAATTAAATGTTTAACAAAACAACACCCCAAACGAATGCAAAAAAAGTCTGTGAACACTTTGCAGAAATAAATCATTCTTACACATTGTACGTGAATTATAAATTTTAAAAACTTGTAGGACCTCCTATGTTCCTAATCACTTCCAACAAGCGAGCTTTCATCGATCCTAATAATTTTGTGGTCGTCAATGTTGGAATTTTATCCCACTCTTCTAAAATAGCGTTTTTTAGTTGTTCACGGTTTCTTATTCCTCGTTTATTTATTTGGCGGCTGATTTCATCCCACAAATGTTCTATTGGGTTAAGGTCTGGCAATTGTGGAGGGGTGTTTAGGCGCCAGAGTGTATTATTTAAAAGCCATTCCCGAGTTTTTAGTGCGGTATGTTTCGGGTCATTGTCTTGTTGGAAGACAAACGTTCCCTCCAACCCTAATTTTTTTGAATTTTTTTTTAAATTGCGTCTTAATATATCCACATACAATATTGGTCCATCATACCATTAATTAGATCTAACTTGCCCACTTCTTTAGCACTCATGCACCCCACACCAGAATGTTGCCTCCCCCATGCTTAAAAGTAGGCTTCATATTTTTCATTTTCATAGCTTCATTTCTTTTTCGCCACACTTTTTGTCGTCAATCAGACCCACATACATTGAATTTCGACTCATCTGAAAAGATTACGGTTTCCCAGAAACTAGAAGGCTTAGAAACATATTCTTTCGCGAAATCCAATCGGCGGTTACGATTTATTTTATTGATTAAAGGTTTTTTCCTCGGGACTCGACCGCAATAATCGTATTCATGTAATTTATTTCTAATTGTCTGCGGTGTTACGCTTACACATAACCATTTGATAATTCTTGACTGATTTTTTGAGCGCTTGTCCTGGGTTCTTCTCGAACAGACTTCAGAATTTGCCGTTTATGAAAGGAATTAAGTTTTGGTGGCCGTCCACTGCGTGGCCTACTAATCACATTTCCGTACTTTTTAATTATATTATGCACCGTTGAAGGGTTTTTTTGAACTATCTTCCCTATTTCTCGAATACTTTTTCTTTCATTTCGCAACGTCACAATAAGTTCTCGAATTGGTCTGGGAACTTCCATATTAGTGGTTAAATATGTACTAATTAGATTATTTATTCACAAAACTGACTGTAGTGGTTTCTACAATACAATAGAGAACTTTGAAACTTTATTCAATCGTTTTTCTGTTTGTTATCTTAATGTTTTTACATAGTTATACAGCTGTTCACAGACTTTTTTTGCATTCGTTTGGGGTGTTGTTTTGTTAAACATTTAATTGTGATATTCCTGTTGAACAAAAATAAAAGATTGAATATAAAATGAAAAACTCTGGTTTCTCTCTATCGAATAGTATATTTCATTTGAAAATAAAAGAAGTTTCTAATAAGATAATAATAAAAGTAATAAAATTTAGGTTAGTGTTCACAGACTTTTTTGGCCCAGTGTATATTTGGTCCATATTTAATCAGAATCCAGCTTTCAGCTCGGCCAGTACAGACCGTTGTCAAAATATGTTAATGTAATTATTAAAAAAAGAGGAATTATCCGTTAATCAGACATTATGAGAGAATATTATTATACTCATTGTTGTATTACATTAATTACATTATGTATGTGATGTATATTTTAGTCAAAAATGTCACGATGTTAAATTTAAAGTATTTCTATTTTTTGTCATGCAGCTAATGACTTGTTGCCAACAAGATATACTATCCTTTTATTTAGTTACAAAACAAATAAGTGGGAGAAATATTTTTAATAAGTACGTGAACAAAGGCTTCAAACATATGCATTTAAGCTCAAAGACCTTTCCTAAATACAATTTTCTTGTTCTCGTCTAGAAAAAGTTCGAAGAATACATATATGATAACTCTCTAAATCTAAACGAAGATGTGAAAAAGTGCTTCTGAATAACATAGAAGGGCATACATAATATACAATAGGGTGAACCAGTAAGTATTGTCCATAGGCCCACTGTGTGAAGTACATCTAAAGTGGAGTTCAATGACGTATTGGCCAACTTCATATTTTCCACTGTTCTTGAATGACTTTAAATTTTTTTTTTCTAAAATCATTAATTTTTCGCAATAAAAATGTTATTACTCAGAAAGTTTTAGTCCGAATTCGATTCTGATGACACGGTTAGACAGACAGATAAATTTTCTAAAAATTGATACCATTTCCAAGCATAAATTATTCTCCAAACAGCATCAATCTTCCACCAGAAATTGGGAAAATAAAAGTAATAGAAATTTTTAAGAAAACTCATTAGGCCCTTAAGTGATCATTATCAGACCTACGTGCTGGCACTTTTTACAAACATTTCCTTGTCTAATGGGCTTTCTAACAGTATATCATTTTCCAGGATTCTTTTTATCTTCGAATGAGAAATTACGTTTCTTTAACAAGAAAACGTGTTCACGAGCACTCAACAGTGTTAGTTTATCAAGTTGTCTGTAGCAGCATAATTCCAAAAACGAAAAACGCGTATATGTTCAAATCTGATACATATTCTGAATCGGTGCCACCATCTTAAGAACGGTCATATTACAGAATCAATTTTTCAGTTTCCTGAATTTGCTGAAGACAGCATTATCCATTTTCTTGGACTTCTAATGCTCACTGTACAGATTCACGTGTATCACATTTATTTGTAACATTTACTCGAAAGAATGCTACATAAGGCAGTTCTAGGGTCGTATTTAAGAAGATTGCGGTCTTACAGTAATATTAGCATAAATTCAAGAGACAAATAAAGTTCCGAACTTGTAGAAAATAGATTTAGCGGTCAGGGCACTTTGCTAAATATATTTGAGACATTTAACCATTTTTTTGTATACAATATTACAAGAGAATTTTATTTCTCTTATTGCTGTAGGCGACAGCCATGTGAGTGATTTAAATCATAATTATTATTAACTTAATTTGGGAAAAATTTAACAACCGTTTGACATGAAGGAATCACTGAAAGGTTTTCAGTTTTCATAAAATCCCACTATACCAACGCGCACATCACAGATTGCTTCATTGTAAGCACAAATCTTGATACTTAAGGTAGTCACTGAGGCTATTCCAGGCCCGATTGGATCTAACTTTGTGAATAGCTCTTCAAAAATCTAAATTTAATTAGAGAAGCTTAATATTTGCTTTACCCTAAAATGTCATTTGAATACAAGAATAATGGAAGATAATAATCGAAGCATCGCTTGTATTTCAAGTTTGAAAAAAAAAAATATTCAACTAGTAGATTTGGTTTTTAATTTACTAACTCAGAAAATGGGAAAAAAATGATAGTAGTTTAGTGCCGGAATTAAAGACACTGATCTATCTTACGATATTTGTTATACAATCTTATTATTAGTTGTGGAACCATTTGCTGCCATCACTTGAAGAAGGCTCTGACTTTTTAATCACTTCGTCAATGAAAAACGAGCTACCCACCAAAGTGTAATAAGAAGCACTGATTAGTTCTAATTTTAAACAATGGAAGCTGCAAAGAGGCCATCCAGTGTTAGTGAGTTCTCGTCCATAGCCAAGTACCTCTCCGCCGCCGCTGTTAGATATGAAGGAGCTAGACGGCTTGCTGAGTTATTGGTTACTAAATGGCTGTCAGCTACTTCGGTTCCGTTCTCCCCGTTGTGTAACAGTTGCCATTGACGTTCAACTATAATAATACCTCTAGAAAACGAAAATTTCTTTATAAAAAAAAAAATAAAGTTTTTTTGATTCAATTTAGTTTTATGTTTTGTGGTACACTAGCTTTTAGTTGTTCCATTTTCTATTATCTAGCGGTAATTTTCCAAACATTAATTCTTAATCACGGATGTAACATTAAGGAAAACCCATAGAAAACTTGAAAATAAAAGAAACTAATTAGTTAACATTTAATTAGAAGCAAAAAACAAATCAAATTGAGAAATGAAAATAAAATAGTTCTATATTCTGTGTTGCTATCTAAAATTAAGATATAATTCTAAACAATGTTGCAGGCAAACAGTATTGTTATCAAACTATTGTTAAGCCTTGTAAATCAGACCTTTCTGCGCCAATGAGTGACAAGAGCGAATTCAGCAGTCAATTGGCTCTGAGGTACCGTTGGTAGACTGAGTACACTTTTTGGAACTTCTCTTTATAACGGTTGGCTGGATTGTTGTATGCGATTTATCATTGCCAATCTTTCAACACTATTGATTCATGTCATGTTCCCTACGAAATTACTACAAAAGAAAACGTGTACCTTGATTAAAAAACAGGTGTAACACGTCGATGGTAACTACTTAGTAGAAATGCCAATTTCTAGAACACCAACTTTGAGAAAGTTCTGCTTACTGAAATGGTTTGAATTTTGGAATTTTTAATTTATCACTTTCTCTTGCTCTAGTAAGTGAAGGTATTCTAATCGCAGAGATTACCTTTTTTTCAGTTTTCACCAGAAATTTTGTGAAACCCTGAGTTCAAAAAAAGTGGTTTTCACAAATTGGTCTGCGGGAGGGGGGTGTGTTCGTATCTACCGTAACCCGTAACTCAAAATCAAAAAATCGTAGAAAGTTCAAATTTGACATTTAGCATGAAATTGCCGACTTCAAGGCAAAGAAACAAAGAATACACCTAGAGGGTCTAAAGTTTTAAAAGTTATAACGCTCAGAAATAAAGAATTACTCTAAACGTATTTATTACAGGAAATAGTCCATAGAGTATGAGTAATGAAAATAAGTCAAAGGTATCTCACTGCCGAGAATGCCAGAAACAAAACCGTAGTTCACTGACTTTCCAGAAAGTAGAAGGTTCTTTACAACTATGATCAGACTACGTTTTAACCATAATTTTTCAACCCACCGTCTCCGTCGTTATACATATACATAACGTGAAATATCTTTGACGTATTTTCATTAGTCATACTCTATGGACTATTTCCTGTAATAAACAACAACAACAACAACAACAAGAAGAAGAACAACAACAATTTTTGAAAAAGCCGTTTTTGCTCATTTTCGGCAACTTTTTTCTCGAAATCTATTAGATCTATGTTGTTGCGAAAAAATTTCAGTTATAAAGGAGGGTTTGGAGTAAGATTTAAAGAAAATTTGGGAATTTTATCTTTTATAGAAAAAGAGAAAAAAATTGTCAAAGTTGGGTGTTTTTCAACGTTACGCTTTTTCCTGCAGTTTTTGATGATCAACCCTTATACAACTGTCCTACCGGACAGTTTTAATACGTTTAGAGTAATTCTTTATTTCTGAGCGTTATAACTTTTAAAACTTTAGACCCTCTAGGTGTATTCTTTGCTTCTTTGCCTTGAAGTCGGCAATTTCATGCTAATTTCTTTCTAATGAGCTGATTGAAATCGCTTTAGCTTTAATAGTTTGAGAAATATAGGCAATTGTTTGCTAAAAAGTAGTAATACCTTGAAAAAAAAGTAAAATTAAAAATATCTATAAAACGGAGCCGAATCGAGCCATAGTTTATATGGAATTTTTTGTTGTGAATGATGCCCAAAATCGCCTCCCGAAGTTACCGTAGTCTTATGCTGAACACCCTGTATAGTAATCTCAAGGCAACCCAATCTGCTCATGTTCTGACGCTATCATCGACGCCAACCACCTGGTCTTAGAAAGTAATAGTCACCAGAATGATAGAAACAATTAATGAAATGCTGTCATAAAAGAGAAATGCACACTACCTGCCAATCTGCATACTATTCTCTCAAAACCAACATTCAAATTATATTCGGCTATTATCAACTTTATAACCAAAAATGAAATTAATAATTGAAAATAAAAATAATGTAATAATTGTAATTTAATAAAAAAATAACAATAGACTGCGTAATACATATCAATAACATAGACTGCGTAATACATATCAATAACATAGACTGCGTAATACATATCAATAACAATAGACTGCGTAATACATATCAATAACAATAGACTGCGTAATACATATCAATAACAATAGACTACGTAATAAATATCAATAACAATAGACTACGTAATACATATCAATAAATCAGATATTTGGCTTGAAGTACAAATAGGAAATGTCACTATAAGAAGTATCACTTTCTGCATGGATTATTTTTCTATCAATACTTTTTTTTTCTTTTTTTTAATTTTGAGAAAGAGAAATTCGATTAAAAGTACTTCTGAGGGGAGAGAAAAGTGCCTAGGCTTTCTAATTGCACTGGCTTGCTACGCATGCAATAATACTCGGAATCAAATTTGAGACAGAATTTCGAAATGCAAAGAAAATCGATTGATCCAATGATTTTTTGTTTTAAAAATTTTCTCTTATGTTAAATACGTTTAAGATTAAGATTTTAAGATTTTATTTAAACTTTAAATGGTGATTATCCACACATTAATCTACAACTTTTACTAGATATGTTTTATCCAGAAGTTCGATTAAAGTTACTTCTATGAGCCATTGTGGATAGATTCCTGCTAAAATGATAAGAATTAAATATCATTCAAACGTTTATAGTTTGCGAAAAATTCCTGAGTTAGAATTTTAAGAGTGAGTTAGTTTTTACACCACCCAATTGTTTTTTTTTTTTTTTTCTCGAAAAGAATACTTCCGTTTTTACAAATACTCCGTACGTTATGCACTCTCACCTGAGCGCATCTTTTATTGATGATGAAATTCTTGTAATGTATCCGTTAAAGAACGCGTTGATAATATAAGTTTTACATAGCACTTCACTAGCCACTTAAGGAATAACAAATTATTTGGTTGTAACTCTCAAAGTAGGTGGATGTACGTGCCTTTGGGCTCATAGTGGGGATTATGTTGTCCCTGTGCAAGCTGGCCCACACTTGGACTATTTTTCTTTTTGCTCCAACGTTCACTCCCGTTTTCATTCGTTTGTTTGTATGTTTTTGAAAAACACAATATTTACGATATAAGTATTATTTGGTGTATTCTCAGGAATATACTAAAACTGGAACTGAATTGTCAGTGGAACTATTTTCTGGACATTCTAATTATGTTACGTTGTATCTTTTAAGTAGCTTAAAGCGCATAACTTGTATTGCAGGAATCCAGAACACTACATTCCCTGAGTACGTTGGCGAGGAAAAATAGTTAATCAGAAACATAATGAAATCCAATAACCCTATAGAAGAAATGGGACATCAGGAAAGTAAAAGGTTTGTTTGAAGTGATGAATTAGTTAGATCTTCGGCTGTTGTTACAGTACAAACTTAAACAGGTTGGCAGGGGCCAAAAATAATAAATTTTCTTAAATGTTCGACATTTCGGACACCTCTGGTGTCCTTCGAGAACTGATTTGTGGAGATAGGGAAGCTGGAAAAAGGTAGAAGAAGTATTTGAGAAATCTTTCATCTCCCTATCTCCGCAAACCAGTTCCCGAAGGACACCAGAGGTGTCTGAAATGTCGAACATTTAAGAAAATTTATTATTTCTAGCCTCTTCCAACCGTTGAAGTTTGAAATGAATTTTTTAATTTGTTTGAAAATAGCTACAGGGTTAATGTCAGCATAGATGTTCATTCTATCACTTAAAATCATCACAGAATTCGATAACTACGGACAAAACATTAAAATAAATGTGACGCCGTTTATTACTTTATTGGCTAAGCCTACGCATTGTTGAATTTTTTCTTATTAACACTTTTCTTATTTTTTAATACAGAATAATTGAAATGGCAAGGTTGCATTTTGCATAAGCCATCATACGATAACTTGTTGCAACGTAACGCAAAAGAAAGTCGATCGTAATACCATCCTAACAACTCCCATCCCTTAAGATTATAACCTCACTTTAAGCGGTTTAATAACCGAAGAATTTAACCAGTCATAGAAGGAAGAAGACATCGTCACCTTTATAAAGAGAGGTCGCCTTCGCTGGTTAGATAAAGTGCAGAGAATGGATGAGAACAGTCCGCCAAAAAGGCTTCTCTATGGTTGTCCCGGTGAAGCTCGCCAGAGAGTGAGATCTCATTTGCTTTCGCTGAACGATTACCAAGAAGATCTCACCTCTGAGGGGTGTCGGACGGTGTAAAATGATGGCCAAAGACAGTGATCTCTGCTAGAAGCTTGAGGACTAGGCCCAGGAGTCTGTGCGGACTGTTTAGAAAGAAGAAGTTCAATCAAAGGAAAACCTTCTCTCTTCTAACAAAGAAATTCATAATGGAATACGTTATTATTAATTGTCAGCGATATAAATCTAGTTCTACAACGTTTACTTGCCGTCTAATGATATGTTAGAACATTATCAATCATTAGAAAGGCAAGAAAATCTAAAACCGGACGTAGATAGGATGCAGTTTCGCGCTTGCAACGCAAGTGAACATTATTCGTGGATAGTATTTAAATCCAGATAACAGTACAGAGTATTGAGTGCAGATAATTTTTTAATAAAGAAAACTATCTACAACATAACTGTAATACAGGAGAATGCTACGATATTAAATTTTCTAGTAGTAATTCATACTCTAGTTTCTATGTACATGTACAAATTGGGTTGCTTAAGATATAATTTTGTTCTACAACAGATTTGCTAGTTTCTACACCATAATTTCGAAGCTGTATAATTTTATTTAAATGTTTAGATGTGCAAGTTGAAGTAATTGAAAATATTGTTCATATCTTATTTAATTATAATATTATTCCCTTCCAACAGTTGTTACTGACAGCTTCGTAAATTTTATAATTATTTACCTTTGCATTTTCATTTGTCAGAAATTAAATTTATCAAACAATGTTAAAGATTAAATATTGTAATCAGATTAAAATGTATCTATTTACGTCAGGTGAAAAGCAATCATGATGCATTTATTTTATGATTTACAGTTGAAAAAAAAAGTGTTTTTTTTTACAAAATATTTGCAGATAAAGTCTAGAAACAATGTTGTTCTGTGAAAATAAATAGGCAAATGACCAAATAACTAAAATACCGCTAAATATAATAGGATTAGTGTTTAGGTTAATTTGGATTCCTTTAGGTATGTAGAAGATTCCATCGGGAATCAGATTACTCAATAGCCACCATTAACGAGATTAAAGTAATAGCAAAAGAAATAACATAGTTTTTAGAGACAGTTCTTCTTCCGAGAAACAACTCCATTTAAAGAAATAAAAAATAACATCAATCACCAAATTATTCTTCCAGCAATAAATGGATTAAAATTTATAATGCGTATTTAACAAGACCTCAGGAACGACTGAATGTATATTATCGCTCTATGAATGCCGAAAGACTTTCTCTCTGGGTTTCTGGACTTCGGTAATTACTTGTTCTTGCAAGAAGAGAGGTTGGGGTCTTAGGCTGGTGAGTTGCCCATGAGTGCAATTTCCGTTTTTACGGATAGTTCGCTGTTAGAAAGAGTGCTGTCAGCTTGGGTTCAGGACCATTATATAACTCAGACGGAATAGGCTGCCATTGAAAACAGCAGGTATACAGTTGTACGGTTTTTCAAGGTTAGCTAGGCAAACATCAAGGTCCTGAACTGTACTAAATAGGACCCGTTTTACTTACTTAATTAATTAAGTTCTTAATTTCTTCTGGGCATTCCGGAATCCTGCAGAATGAATATGCTGAGGAGGTAGCACGGGACTAACTTCATTGATCACTACGATTTATCAGTCTTATACCCCAGTATCCTTCGCCTTAGTAGAGTAGAAGTGGGTCCTAAAAGATTGTAGGAAGATGTAGAGATAGCACACCAATTGTGAAGCTCTTGGCCTGGCTAGGGCGCCTCTGGTTCCTATTAACGGATTCCGGAACCACCAGTTAGTCCAGGTTTTGGTGGGCATCCTGCCTTAGAGAACTGCAGCCTTTCCCAGTCGTCAATTCGCGCTGCTCGTAATCAATCAAATGAAACTGTGCCCTCTTTATAATGTTTGTTCAATGGTTTTAAGCTTCATCGCTCTCCCATTGATATACTTTACTGGTTAGTGTATGTGAATATTAAAGTTTCAAGCCTTTAACTTTAGTTTTTCTGAGTGGTACAACTTTATTGGCACGAAATTTATACATCCTCAGTATACTTATACTCGTTATTCATGAAATTTATTAAATTAAAGAATTTAAAAGAAAACGAGTTAAAAATGGCTGCCGGAAGCTGGCCAGGTAGATCACCTGGTAAGTGAAGGTTATCTAAGTAAATAAGTGTAACCAATTACTTTTTTTTTTATTCATGAATGTAATAAAATTCCTAATTCGCTAATTATATTTTATTTTTTAGATTATGAATAAAATTAAACGAATAAAAAAATTGTCACTTTGCATAGATCACCCTTATTTACCAGCTGATCTGAATATTGTGCAACTAAGGAGCAACGATGAAAAATGTTGAATTCTGGAGGTTCAAGGTAGACATTGACTCGTGGTGTTGTAGATTCTAGACGTAATTTGTGCGCGTTGAATTACCTTTAATGGGAATTTAATAACTGGCTGCTGATGTCTCATGTTTAGGCTCATATTTGTCTATTATAGTTTTAAATCACAAGTAATAGTCACTCTTAATGGCTTAGCTTAGAACAAACAAAGTAAAGGTTGTTTTCTTCTTCTATAATTTCCTGATTGTCTTCTGTTATCTACATCCCTTCTTACAATCAGGTCTTATTCTCGTTGTTTAGGAAGTGTTGTTACCCCTCTTTCTTTTAAATCATTCTAAAATTTTACTTGTTTTCAACAATGGTTTTAAAAACAAAAGTAGAAAAAGTACCTTACCGAATAATAAGTATAGTTCATAATTCATAGTTATCATTCATAATTAAGACTCATTCGTTAGAACTGTTTCTAAATTTTAGTTTAGGGTAAAAAAAAATAGCAGTACGGTTAGAACTCTATTTTAAGAAATATCTTAACAAAAGTTAATCTTGATTGACACCCACCTAGATACTTTTAAGGTAGTTTTGGTTTTGGTAATTGAAAGGGTGTGTTGACGAGGAACAGTAGAAATACTATCGATTTCGCCACAAGAGAAAGTGGAGTAGCCACTTCTCCATAGATCTTGGCATTCCTACATGGAACGGCAGCTATCAATAGTAACATCCCGAGCACATTTCACAGTACGGGTAGCGCCAAAGATAATTGACGCAACTATTAAGTTTTAGCAAATCAAAAGTCAACTTTAGCTCATCACCCCTCATGCACGCATAGAGAACATGTACGCATTTATCATTTTAAAAACTCCCACATTCCAGGCAGTAAGGCTATTCCTACTAACTTCGCAATGACTAGGATTTGCTATTCAACATGAATATCGAAGTGATCATTTCGTCATTCAATTATCAACTCTTTCTAAACATGTTTACTTTTCCTTACTAGATAAGGAAGGTATTTAATGAGTAGATCCAGACAATTGTTTTGAGTTTGTACAAGATCTGAGCATGTGAAGTAGAGGAGTTACTCTGCAATGCTGAAGCATAAAAGAATGATTATCTACTTGGCGATGTAGAAGATAATAGTGTTCCACTTCTCACCACGTCAGTGTATATAAACACTCTGCACTTACAGGAGGCTGCACCTATTCCTTACTTATACAACGTGTTTACAAGAACTCAGATGTGGGCTGCAACGTCCTTATACTACCGTACATAGCAGCTAGCAGCTTAGTCTGCGACGCTACTTAACTCACTTCGCAAAAGCAACACGCATCTTAAATTACACAATGTTATTGCTCTACTAGTTAAGTGGCCTAGCAAGCTTTAGATTTTATTTATAATAAGTATAGACTTGTAACGAGCTTCTTTAATGTAAAGCTCTGTTTTTATAAGGAATTACCAGCGATAGCAATGTTAATCCTGGACGGTGAACTGTGAGGTTATTTGTTTGAAAAATGGGAACTTTATATAAAGAAAATCGAAGTTAAGTTTTACTAAAATCGTTGTCGCTTTAACTGGTACCATTTACCCACCTATGAATTATGTTGTTCACATTCTTAGATAATCCTGAAAAAAAATTGTCTATTATTAATTGTGTTTTTAGATAACTAACCCAAAAAAAGGTATTATACATATTCTTCATAAAATTATTCCTATAAAATGTTCTCTATATTAACTATTAATTTGTGATATTTTTTTAAAGCTTGTCTGTTTTATTATTAATGTTATTGACGTTCTTCGTTACAATCTTTTGGCACGAAATAGCATTGCAGTTCATGAGTAACGCAATAATAAATTAAAGCTGTTCTTGTAGCAAGCACTTGATATAGTCTTAAGTATATAATTAAATTTTGAGATACATTTCCATATCAAACTAGCTCTCTAATTTAATACTAATTAATTTTGGTTTTTATTTAATTTTTAATCTAGAGCAGTTTTAAATTTCCGTAAAGATTAGAAAAATAAAAAATATTATAGGTTTTTTTTAACTTTCGGTTACAGGAAATGGATATAAGTATTTTAGATGATATTTTAGATGAGTGAAATAGTTGTCAACTTAAACGATTATGTTTGATTGACTGAATCCTTGAAAAAAAGTCACAGAATTAAAGTACTGGATCATCTAAGCCTTTCTGTAAAATGCTAACAGCAATGAAATATTAAGGTTTAATATTTTTTTTTTATTATTTGTTTATTTATTTTGCAACTGTAATAGATACAACAAGCAAAAGAGATGAATGATAAGGATAGCAGAAATACACATTCACGCATATATACAATCCATACATATACGCGCACATGCATGTGCGCCAAGGGCTTGAGTGGAGTAACGACGACCATCCAGGGATGGAAGCCGTTAGTTCGCCAGATTGGCAAGCTTACGTAGCTTATATAATACTTTAATTCAGTGACATCCTAGGAGGTCGGCGTTGTGTTGAGATGGTCGCGTGGCTACCGCGGCTTTAGTCTGCGTTGAGGATTAGAAGGAAGTGTTGTGGTAGACATGTTGTGGATCAGAGGGTTTGTAATGACCGTGTAGATTTGAGTGGAGTTTTGTGTAACGAGATTGTGCTATTTCAGAGACGAGAGGAATATTGAGATCAGAGTGTACAGTATCATTGGAGACGTAGAAGGGAGCGTTAACTATTGTTCTTAGAATTTTTGATTGTAAGGTCTGAAGTCGGTTGATGTTCGATTTTTTAGCGCTTCCGTAGAGTTGTATTCCGTTCGTCCATATTGGGGCAAGTAGTGCGGTATATAGTGTTCGTTTGTTCATGAGGGTCAGTTTTGATCGTTTGTCGAGTAGTCTTTTCAACATTTTATACCTCAGATTGAGATCAGTTGGTTTGAGTCTCGTGTGGGGATTCCAAGTTAGTCGTTTGTTCCAAGTTGTAGTCCGAGATATCGTACTTGGTTAGTCGTTGGTATAGAAGTATTGTGGAAGGAGAGAGGAGGGAGAGTTTTCTTGTTTAAGGTGAATACTGCGTATTTGATTCTCCACTTTTGCAGCCAAGGCTCGAGAAGATTTAGGTGTGATTGGAGTGCACGGCTTGCTATTACAGGATCTAGATGAGGAGAAAGAATTGCAGTGTCGTCGTCGGCGAAAGTGAAAGTAATTGTAGTCGGGTGAGTTGGTAAGTCGGCAGTATAGAGAATATAAAGTAAAGGAGCTAGAACGCTTCCTTGAGGAACTCCAGCGAGTATTGGAAGGATAAGAGAAGAAGAAGAGCCTTGTTTGATTTGGAAGAAATGGTCGGAGAGATAAGACTTAAGAATGAGGTAAAAGGTAGAAGACAGTAGGCATTTGAGTTTATAAAGCAGTCCCGTGTGCCATACCCTGTCAAATGCCTGAGATATGTCAAGGAAGACACCCGGGCAATACTGCTTTAATTCAAGCGAAGTAGCGATTACAAGTTTAATATTTAAATTTAAATATAATGAAAATCGGTTGATCGGTAGTGCCACGTTTCTGGCGAATTTTCCCTGCTAATTCTAACTTTCATTGTGCGGCAAGAGAAGACGCGTCGGGTGTTTGAATTTTTCACGAATACCATCATCATTCCTCACACAGTCAACTTGATATATTGTTTTTGGTAACTTTTTTACCTTGATTTTATTATTTGCCTACTGAACTGGCTTTACAACTTCTCCACTGGCCAAAGTGTACCTAGGACAATTCCTCTCCAAGTATCTCTTGTCTTGAGCTTTTCGTCTCCATTTGGTCAGTCTGATTTTAGACAGATCATCTTCTAAGTCTTTACTCCAGCATTTCCTTGGGCGTCCTCTTTTTCTCTCTCCTAGAGAATACCTCTCTGTTATTCTCTCGACCACCTTCTCATCTTGTAGCCTCTTTACAGATCCAAGCCAGCATTATTCTTCTTGATATACTCGTACATACTATATCTTCATGACATATCACGTTGTGACTTTATTAACAGTCACTAAATAACTTACCGCAAAACGGATACCACAAACTCAAAGTCACTTGATAGATTTGTAATTTTTTTTAAATTATATTTTTTGTCTTTTGAAAAGATTTTTTACTTTAAAAAATTTTTTTTAAACGCCTTGTAATTTCATTTTTTACTAAAAGATTTTAGGAGGTAATTTTATATAACAACCGACTAAATGTATAATTAAAAATTATAATTTAATAGATGTTTTGTCGTAGTTAAAATTGCTCAAGAATGTTTGTCTAAGAATTGCTAGAAAATAAACATAGAATTTAAGTTTACATGTCACAATATACAATTATTTGAGGTGACAATTTCCAAAATTTGTACTTCTTGGCCCGGAGATTTGAAGAATTTCCACTTAGGAGTTCATCTTAGAAACATTGTCAAAACAATTTTTTATTAAGTTTTTAATTCCTTAAACTAAACCTTCTTCGTTTTGGAAATGGTCGCCTCAAAATTTGTGAACGGTAGGATGATAATTCAAGTCCCTTGTTTATTTTCTAGCCATTCTTAAATACACATACTTCGATGCGCACAAGCAGAAAGATTTGTTGTACTTCTTTTACACTCTGCGCTTCTTTTTCTTTAAGCATACAGACCCATTTGGACAGCCTTTCATCAATATTTGATATTGTTCACTTTCGGAACCAGCAGTTAACGTTACACCTTACTGTTTAATTTACGTTCACTTACTTTATTTTCTTATGTAATTGTTTTCTTTTGCGTTGCGTATATCGATTTAGTTTCTCTTGAAGCATTGCAAGCAAACATCGATGCACAATTAATATGTATTTATTTTTTGAGCCAAGAAAGAGGCGTTCGCAGTAAGCCACTAAAATCAACCGCTCTCGACTAAAGGTAAACAATTGATTACTATTGGCTACTTTTTGTAAGCAGGTTTTTGTCTAACTGATTAACATAACAGGATTAACATAAATTGTCCTTATGATCTTACTTATAAGTTTACTTAATACATAAGTTTACTTATGAATGAATCAATAATCATGTGTTTTTAAAGTTTAAATAATTTATTTAAAGTACAATTGTTACAAATAGGTGGTGACCTAGAATACTGTTATCCTGAAACCCATAAAACCAGTTTGCTGCAGAGGAAAGCGTAAAACACGAACTCGAGCCTTGTTACGAGTGGAGGGACTGAAGAGACAATGAGGCCCAAAGACTATTTTACTTTTCTAGATTGCTTTGTGTTAAAGTGGTCAACGAGTCTCGGGGTGGCGTATATAAGCAGGACTTGATTGGTGGAGAGGTGCTACGTAGCGGACAGTCCTCTTCGTCTTTACTGGTCACCCTCCGGTCACGTCGTTCCGACCGCGTCATTACCGACAGTTGGACGTGGTCCGGCCGGTCCCAGATTTACCACACATTCTCTGATACTCACACAATAACAATGCTAACAACGCTTACAAATCACCTTCTTTTATATAATACATAAACCAGCACTGGGTAGACTCATAACCAGTAAATTCTCTTTACATGAGCCTGTCAAGTTCGAATTTTAGGTATATTTGCTTTAAAACATCACAATCAAAATTAGAAAAGAATATAATGGTATTATCATAGTAAGCTTTGAAAGGAATTTTTCTTGCAGAAAATCGATCTTTCCACATGGTTTCGGAGAGTAATATCTTTGCGTCATGAACTTACTTTCCGCACGAATATCAATTTGCTAGCTGAATAATCGCAGCAATCATTTTACGCAGACATATTATCACATTCAGTACTAGAAAGGATATGTAACATGTGTAATACATGTTACATTTTGCACAGATCTATTAAGCTCTATTCGGTTTATTTATTTTTACTGAAATCAACACAAAAAATAGGGTTTGAATTAATTTATTTCAAACAAAATGATTTTAATCTACCAATCGGCCACTTCCATTTTTAAAATGCCCCTCCAAATTTGTTCAAATCAAGCCAAAGAATAATAAATGACAAGAATCATGCGACAGTTTGGAAAGATTCATGAGAGAATTAAGGTCACCGTCCGACAGGTGATTGGCAGATTGTCAGTTTTATCCTTTCAATTTTTTAGGCCCTAATCTCTAACTGAAATTAGAGATTTTTTTAAAAAAATTTTAAACTCTGGTGTATTGTAAGTTTTTAATTTGCAAACATTTCGGCACGGAAGTGTGCTATTTTATCAGTGGCGGATATGAGACGGTGGTGAGAGAAGGATGCAAAGCTTGGACAATAAGAGAAAAAAGATTTATGAAAATAATCGGCAAGAACCGACATACAGCAGTTCTCAACATAAAGAAGATAAAGAGAAAGGTAACAAGTGAGCAAAACGAAACGAAACTGTAACTAGAATACCGTAAGGAATTAAAGTGTAAAGTCAGAAAAGATTTGTGTATTTAGTATTTAGCCGCTAATAAATAATTTCTCTTTCTTTCGAGCTCTATAAAACACAGCTTTCAAAGAGCCACAGTGTTCATTGCAAGTATTTAAAAATAGATAAACAATAATTTGATATAGTCTCCGGAGTTTGTCATAAGATAAGAGATATTATGAGTGGATATGAAATGATGCTAGCGGTGGTAATGATATTTTTTTTTTTAATTTAAGGCGCGGTAACCTCGGTTATTAGCGCCTGGAGCTTTTTCCAGTGTAAAGCCGATTTCTGAACAGTTTCTTCTCGTTCAGACAATTCTGCCCATTATCAGACAGTGAACTGTAAGTAGTTCCTGAGAAGAGAAAATTTGAGGAACAGCAGCTGGGTTCGAACCCGGGATCTCCGTGTCAGAATCCAGAATACGCTATGCAAGAGCCACTCGAGCCAAGATAGCATGTGATAATTAAGTGACTTTGCAATGAGCGGGAATGAATGAAATGACGAGGAATGAAATGTGTTGATGAATATGAAACAAACACAAGGTATCGATTCTAGTTTACATTTGACCGAATAAATACAACAACCGCGCTAAATTTGTTTTTGTTCGCATAATTAACTAACGATAAAATATGAATTATCTAATTTTAAGGAAGAAATAGAAGTCGCGCAAATGATAGAATTGGTCGCGAAATGATGGTTAAACTGGTGAAAAACTTTGGTGCTACGATACTCCTGCAATGGGTCAGTTTAATAGCAGAAAGTGCGGATGCACTTTTTACATCTCTCTAGTCTGTGCATTTGTCTCTCGCATCCGCCAAAATTGTCTTATTGTGTTAGAAGCTGCTCTACCGCTACAGAAAGTATTAATACTATATAAACATCTTTTATAGTCTCTTTCAGTCGACAGAAAATTTAGAAGATAATGTTGAGTAGTCTCTTACAGACAAGCCGAAGTGTAGAAGATTTTAAAGCTAATTTTGTAAAATTTCTATCAGTAAATGGTTTCAATCTCTGTTTTTTTAGCAACTTCATAGTGGGCTTTTGCCGCACTCTAAGAACCGAAAAAAAAAAAAATTTTTTTGAAGAAAAAATTGGGTAATTTTTTTAGAAAATCATGAAAACGTATAATTTCGCCCTTACAGCTGAAGCATTTTTTTTATAACGCGCTAGTGATTTCTAAACTGAGTACAGCACGAGATTCATTTAATTGTTCAGTATTTAGGCATTTAATCTCGCGAAATAATTTTCATAAAATTTTATTTATTCGTTAGATTATAGAAAGCAACACAATTCCTATTTTTTGGAATTCATGTCCATAGTTATTACTTAAAGACTAAGAAAATGAAATAATTATAATCATTCGTAAAGCTCTGGGTGATTTATCAAACTAGATTGCGGTAAAGCGAAAGAGAAGTATGTTGTTAGTTGGCAGATCTCTTTATAGAGAGAAGTCTATGTACTAGCTCTGACTTCATTACCTTAACGCCGTAATACCCTTGTTTCAAAGCAGGTAAAATACTAATCGTCTTCGCAACTCGACAAAGACAATACGTACACCTCAACTCTTTCGTTTAGAACACAAAACAAAGTTAATCTTTATGCCTTCAGTGGTGAATATGAGTACATTTCAGCTTGTTTTCATCTTCCTGATTATTTCTATTCCCCTCTATGGCTGCATGAAAATGACTTACACGAAACCATCATTTCACTTCCTCTTTCTGCTTGCTTGAAATTTCAACTTAACATTTAGTTGTTTTCGTAAGAATCCTTGAAGTGAAAGTAGCCCAGTTAGTCGGACGCACTCATCATAACTGGAATCCGTAGAATGGCCATTGCTTCAAATATAATTTAAATTAAGTATCTTTGAGACGATCTTATATTTGAAAGTCGCGCTACCTTAGTTAAGGAATTAAAACTTAGATTTTTGAATAATCATTATTTATAAAACTGAACTTTTTTTAATAAAACAAATTTTATAAAATATTAAACAAAGCGTATAAAAAAGTAAATATTTTTTCTACCGTATTTTCCATGTAGTGAAAAACAGAGGCAGAATAGTGGCATTATTCGCCGTAAATACTGCTGTAGGGTCTTTCGTCATCTTACCTTACTATAGCTACACCTCCCTTCCGTACTAGCCGACCCAATTCCAACATCAAAATTGATTCCAGCAACCTCAAAGGGCTTGGTATTAAGCGTGGTAAAACCCCTTTTGCCAGGTAATTCAGTCAAACCAAGTGGATTTCCGGGCAAACAATCTCAGCCAATGTCCATCTTTGTAGTAAGAACTTCAACCATTTTACGGTCAGCTGAGGATCAAGAAATATATCAGATAACCTTTGCCTTTTGATGAGTTCCTCGTGTTTACAGCTTTTTGTTCTGTTTTTGTTTTATACTCTAAATAAATAAATATTTTGTTAAGCTAAATTTTATTACATTTTTCTTGTCAGACGTTCTAAGATCGGTCATTTACTGAATTATTAATAGTAAATTTATTATAATATGTATTAAAATTTGTATATTAAGGCGTCAACATCTGAGGTCAGGGGGCACCCGAAACTTTTTTCAGTACCCAACCGGCCTCCAAAAAGCTTCTCTCACTGCAGACTGTCTACCACCGGGCTGTGAGCTAGAAAGGGCTCCTAATTTTATACGGTAAATTTTAAGAGCAGCCAGTTAGATTCGAACTTGCTTTGGTAAGACAAACTAGTGCGAATGTTCTCACAATATTTTTTATAGAATTTTTTCTAGGCTGATTGTCGGTTTTGTAGTTTGTTATAGTTATCTTAAGATCCCTGTCCAATACATTCTTGTTTAACCAGATCAGACAGAGCGCAAGTTTCTTCGAAATTTGTTTTGAAAAAAAAAAAAAATGGTGTAAATATTAAATAGTTTAAGCGGAAGTGACGTTGTAGTTTTTAATAGAAAATAAGTGATTTTTTTTTCGTTTGAGAAGCGATCACGTAGTTGGGGACTCTAAGTTGATTCGAGCGTTCGTCATGGGCCATCGTCGCTGTTCGTTTGAACACTTCTTGCTCTCCTTATCCAATTCTTTTTCCCACTCACTCCTTCCGGGGAAATTGATTATTGATCTAGTCACGGCACGTTTAAACTCTGCATCATCACGCAAAAACAACAATCTACCTACAGACTCTATCCACTAAATACTAATCACAAATGCCATTGTTCTGAACTACTTTTCTCATCCACAACTCTCTTTCATTCTACAATAAGCTAAACTACCTATTTTTCTTATTTCAATTTGAACCACAATCTCTAATATATAAAATTAAATTTTCGAAAGAAAGATTTGTAAATTGGTCTGCTAAATTAGAATAGTTATTTATTGTTTAAGTAAGATCAGGAGTGGCCCAAATGAGTTTAGCAAGTAATCATCTGTTCGAAGGAGCAGAAATTTTGAAGATTAGGTTTTAGCACAGTGGAATAACTTTTGAAAAGTGCAATTATGAAGATACAAATAAGATATATAGAGGGTCCGATATGTTCACGTACACATTTATATTGATGTCCTAAATGGACGGATCTTTGAAACGTTGGTATTCATATGTACTTCGTATGAAGCAAAAACTTCGAGACCTGCGACGCTAATATGTATTGTGGTACTGGGTTCGATTCCCGGTCTTAGGCCTTGGATTTTATTTAATGGTTAATAAAAGAAATTTACAGTAAAGTATGTTTGCTAGTCGCCTCCGTCCACGACACCTAATTGGTAGTTGGACGTTAAGCCCCGCCTGAAAAAATAGGCGATTACTTTACTACTTACTACTTAAGATATATTTTTGAGCTGGAAATAGGTAGTTGCTCCAAGATGGAGTTCTCTCTTCATTGATGTAACCGGAACTACTATTCAGTGGTTGTAGGTTTCTAGTCTGGAATGCTTGTTGCCTCATTCTGGATTGGTGAGTGGTCTGTTGGTAGGCGAGCAACCTGAATTAAACGAGGACGTGCACTCGGCCCAGCAGTTAAGATGTCGATGTTTTGAGGGCCGACTACTCTTCCACCAGTAGGCCTGTAACCTTTGAGCTGGAAAGCGCCAGAATGCGTCACATAAGCTCGACTTGCTAGCCTCTGCTGCCACATACCCAAGCGTTTATGCTAGTAATTATCAGTAAATAATAGCGAATGTTTAATTAAAGTAAACTTTCCTAAATCTGCTGCAGTTCATCCATCCATTCAACTATGATTATTTTTTGTTTTACTTTCATTAAGGTAGATGAAGTGGACTAGCCACTACAAAATTACTACCAACGCAGCTGGAGTCTCAATTTGCAGATTTTAAGAGTGGCATCAACTTTTAAATATAGATTACCAGATAAATTAAGTTTTCAGATTCTAATAGGTTTGGGAAACTACCAGGTGAAAAGAGCTTCACAACGCTTAATTATTCAGGTAACAGATAATATTTCTCTGCATTCTGATGCTAAACAGTTCACCCGCATCTTGCAACTGCACTTTTTCTAATCGTTCATCAATTGTTTACTCTAAGAGTACCATCAGCAATGCAGAATGCCTTCATCATACTCCACTTCCATGCTCAGATATTTAACGATAATTCGGCCTCTAAATTAACAATCGACTATGTAGAATTTGATCAGTACATGCAAAAGACGATTATTATTTATTAGCACAACCTTTAGGTATTTGATCAAAATTGACTTTAAATATTAAGGTTCTAATTTATAATCTCTGAAATCAACAATGTCTGAACTTACGGATTGAAAGTGTGAGGGCCATCTAAACTTTCCTATATTATATTGCATTCAACATTTTTAGTCTGAAATCCATTGTCGGATTCCTCTTCTTTATCCCTTCCAAACTAACTTATCATATCGATACAACGCTGGTCATCTGATTTTCTCGGTGATGGAAATCAGAAAAATAACTCTATTGGAAAATCACCACTGGGGAGAAAATGTAATCCTCTCACGCCATTCGCTATCGATCCATTTACTTTTATGTAAGGACAAGTGCTCCTGAGTTTAAAAATTGAAATAAATAACAAATAGAGATCTTTTCTAATATCTGGCTAACTAAGTTGGGAAGAAGTTGAAACCAATAATTTGCTTAAAGCCAATTTTAAGTTTATTATCAAAGTAAGTGTTGCACTTTTTACCGCAGGATCCACATCTTAGTCCGATATAAAACAAAATTCAACATTTTCTAGTTTCCATCATATTATTTATACTTCTTTATTAAATAAAATTCTAAAAACTTCTTTTTTTACAGTGAAAAATTAAACAAGGGAGAATTTATTTCTTCATTCTAAAAAGATAAAGTTATTGCCGAAGGGCTAAGAACTAAAAAGTTTGTAAACACGATAAGAATTAATGGTAAGTTGAATATTTCGTTTAAAGCTTTCATAAAAATAATAAAAGTGGTCAAAAAACTCCTCTTCTATTTTATAATATAAAGTTTATTTTTTTGTTTTTGTTTTTACTTTGTTTTTTATTTAGTTAGCAAAATTCTGGGCCTCGAACTTACAGACCGTGGAAATCAGGAAGGAACCAGGAACTTTTTTAATCGGAAGAAACTGTCAGATGCCTTCCATCTTACTTTTTCTTTTTTTTTTTTGCTGGTCTACTCTTTTGGGGAGTAGATCCGTGGTATTTTAATTTACAAGATAAAGGGTTAAGGTAGGATAGCAGCTGTTGGGGTGCAGGTGCGTTTCAACTACGTAAACAGTTGAAAGAAGCATCATTCGCCCTTTTGTCATCACCAGCTTCACTATGAATGTGAATGTCCTTAAATCCTCAGATGAACCTTAAGCACTACTACATTGAAGGCTCTGGTGTACTGTCACAGGAAGTCCAAACGAATGTAAATTAACAATTAATCTAATAATAATTTACTGACAGTTGAATTGCGTTCACTTACTAACCGATGTCTAATAACGAGGTGCTCTTTTTTCATCACTCTCTAACTACACGCACACAAAGGAGAATCGGTTGAAAGCGAAAGAAAATAAATTTTCTCTTATTACCATTGTTTTTGTAGTACTTTCCAAATTTTCATGAAATGTTTGGTATATTTAGGAATTTAGCGATATATTTTTGGATTACAACGAACTGTTAGTTGTATGGAAGTTGACTAGGTGCGAGTAGAAGTAAACTCTAACTTAATAATATCACTTTCGTTTCACCTAAATTAAAAATCATTATAAAAAAAAAAAAAAACTCTTCGATCTGAGTTGTAGGAACAAATTTACAGTTATAAAGGAAGTTTTGCCCTATATTTTAGAGAAAATTTGGGAATTTTATCTTTTAAAGAAAATGAGAAAAACATTGTCAAATTTGGGTGTTTTTCAACGTTACGCTTTTTCATGCACCGTCCTGTCGTACGGGACAGTTTTAATACATTATGTTTTTGGCCTTCATTTAGTTCAGGAAATCAGAACATAAAAAATAATAAACAATTAAATATCTGACGTACTCGTACGACTTTCCTTTATTGTTATTCTCAGAGTACTAACTGCTTAATATTCCTTTAAACTCGGAATATTAGAGTTATATTAATTCTCTCCAACACTATAGTTTGTAAAACCGTACATCATGCTGAAATGTAACTTTGCAGAGAGGACGACCCCCCAACCAAAACGAAATTTACAGAATAGCCTTGGAGCCATTTTTGAGAATGTGAACTATCCATTGAATAAAGAGATTCTTCCGGTCAAAGAAATGTCTTCAAATTTATTTATTAATGATACATTTAACTCGCTCCCTTAGCAGTACGTACACAATAGAAAGGAATGAACTTCACAGAACTTTGGGATTGAATCAATCCACATTGTTCCCTAAAATTACCCTCAATCGCGTTTTCCTGAAACATTGTTTCAAATTAGTGCTGCACGAGAAACGAGACAATTCTCGGTCTCGGTCTCGGTCTCGGTACTTGAGCAACCGAGACCGAGACCGAGATCGAGACATTATATATATATCGTCGAGAAATCTCGGTCTCGTCTTGGTTTTTCAAATATTAATTTTTAGAGACCTGCGACTTACTGACTGGGAAAACACACACCGTGCCCACTCCAACTAGGGTCGCTTCCTTGGTTTTTATACAGCGGACCGTTATAGGGTTCGATCACTAAACTCCCAGAACAATCTAGCCCTTTCTTCTCCGGCTCAGGTAAAGCCAGGGCCTTCTGGTTTATACAACAAAAACCCTTATGAACCCTTATATAGATACAGAATTAGTAGTCAACATAATTGCCCAAAAAATGGAACACTATAAAACAATACACACAGATACCGCCACAGAAGTTTGGTTTTTCCGATGTTTTGTGTTTAACGTTTTTGTTAATTGTTAATTTTGTTAACTGATTTTCTACATTACTCATTCTCTAAATTGTTTGTATTTTTGTATATGGAATATCCAGGCCCTGAAGAAGGCAATATATTTGTCGAAACGTTGGCGAAAAAGACGAGTTCTTGTTTTTATTTGACCGATTCCTCGCCAATTCTAAATCCTTAATTTAGTAATTTACGGTCACGAAACCAATATATTCAAAAAAATAAAAATAAAAAAAGTAAAAATAATTGGCCATCTATCCCTACTGTTGGTCTGGCCATCTGTCCCGAATGCTAGAGAGAGATGGCCAATATGATAAACATAACTCAACGCGTACTTTTTGACAGTTTTAGAAGTTAGGATTCATTAATGTATATTGTACTTTCCTAATATGTAAAAAACGACACTAACATTTCGAAATACATTCGCTGCAGCACGCAATATGCAACTATCATAAAAATTTTCGTTGAGACGATTAATGTTTTTATTCTTTGAGTTAATATAACTCACTTTAGTCAAACATGACGAGTTCATCACTTGAGAGGTCACGCAGCGCCGTCGGACGACATTTCGGTTAAATTTCGGCTGTTGGCCATCTCTCCCGATTGGCCGTCTCACCCGACTTTACCCTATAGAAAAAGAGAAAATAAATTGTCAAAGTTGGGTGTTTTTCAACATTACGCTTTTTCGTGCAGTTTTTGACGATCAACCCTTATACGACTGTCCTACCGGACAGTTTTAATGATAACAATTTTTGAAAATATTAATAACAAACCATGTTTTTATTCATTTTGATTGCCTCTGATATTGGGTTCATTTTTTTTCTCATTTTTAATACTTTAACAAAAATTAAAAAAAAACGAGATATCTCGACGACTCAGAGACCGAGATTAGAGCGACCGAGACCGAGACGAGCACTTGTCATACGAGACCGAGGCGAGATCTGCATAAAGTCTCGCCTCGTCTCGGTCTCGTGCAGCACTATTTCAAATATCAATTGTAAGGATATTATGTACAAAGTTTAAATGGAATCAAGGAAATCTTAAAGTACTGAAAAATCTTTTGAGATTTTAAGATGATTTTCTTCATCGCTTCAAAAATTCTAACTCTAAAGACAGACGAAAAGGCTGCCCGCTGAAGGTAAGTTATTGAATTTAGATTATTGGATTAACTTGATTCAAACACATCACAATCCACTTGTACAACATCTATCTTCAAGAACATTTCCAGACAACACTTCCAGACGTCTTAAAAGACAGTGGCCTCGCGGTCTCCTCTCTGATGAAGAGAGTCAGTAGAATTTAGAATGTTTTTGGAGTGTTACCGCTGGGTAACTTCTCCACTCTGATATGAGTATGTTATTTATTTTTATCATTGTTGCTTATAACGCAAAATGCGTTGATTGTAACTAAATAAATGATTTAAAAATAGTTATTTATTTAACAAGTGTTTTTCCTCACGCGAGGCAGGGTTTGCACGCACGTGCGAGCGAAGCGATGGTGCAAATTGCCGAGTGTGAGGAAAATACTTTACACTAGAGTTAAATATTATATTTTTTCTGCAATCATTTATTAACTAATAAAATTAAAAATTTCATTTTTACAGTCTACAAAAAGTAATTTATTTATTATAAACATTTATTGTTGTATTACAATTATTTACATTACTTACGTATTCACATTACTTATTACATTTTCTGCTGTTTCTTTTATTGATGGAGGAGTGTTTTCTAAACAGGAATCACTAGAATCCATTTTAAATTTCTATAAGGTAACACTATAACCTTTTTAACTGTTATAATTAAAAATATCTTATTATTTATTAAAGTATTATTTTTATTTCTATATTCCTTTCAATTTTTATTTTATTTTTTAATATTCGTTTTTTAATTATTTAAATAAAATAAATTTAAATAAGCTTATTAGAGTTTTACAGAAAATATTTATGTTAATAACAAAACTTCTTATATCAAGGAAGCACAATAAAGTTTTTCCACTCACTTGTGCGGAAAGTGACACTAATGGGAATTTCCCCCCACTAGTGTGGGAAGTTGGGCATTACACAGCTGATTTTAATTGAGTAATGAGAACTTCCCTACATGGTTGTTGAAAAACAAAGTTTTGGCAAAAAAATAGTCAAGCATCAGTGGCATGAATGAATATTTCAGATTTGTTAAAGTTTTTCAACTTTTTGTAATGATTTGCATTTGCATTAGATCTATAAATTTAAACGTTTTTTCAGAAAAATTTGGAAAAGGTAATTTTTAAGAGAAGTACCATTAATGTTTACAGTACAGTCTGGCCAACTACGTAATACATATATTAATAAGAATCAAATGAGGGCTGAAATCTTAAATTTGAAGTAAATTGGCCACTTTTCCGTATTTTGAAAGTTTCTCGCAAATAGCTCCAAACGATTTCATTCAAATTTTGTATTTTGATTACTAACAGTGTAATCAACAAGTTTTACTTGAAACGTATTCCCGAAAATCTGATTCAGGGCAGCTTAGAGGAAAGATGATTAGAAGATTCCTTTTAAGATAATAAAAATTAAATATGACTCAAATGCTGAAAGAAGTGAACTTGTGGGTCAGAACCTTGAGAACAGCAGCAAGGGAAAGTCAGGTGAGTCTTCACAAGTGATTTTAACTTCCCAGTAAGAAATGCATTCAAGGAAAATTAGTGAATTTATACACAACTCTGTTATTTTAATTCGTACCTGCCTCCGAGATTTTTGTGTCACTTAATAACTCTATTATTTTAATGTTCGTAATATTTAGTTTAACGAATCGGCCTAACTTATAAAATTTGAATATTTAAATGAAAAGAAAGGAAATAAAATAAATAAATTATTAAAAAATAAGCGAACTAATTTTGCCCTTCAATCTGTAATAGTCACTTACGTCTACAAAAAGCAAAAAATAAAATATGTTGACAAGATCAGTAGTGAATCTATTCAATTTAGATTACAAACTTGTACGTCCAGCGTGCAGCAGACCGACGGCAATCAAGTTGTTTGTTCGCTACCATGTTATTATAACGGCCATGTTAATTGGATTTTTTTTAAGTTGAGTAAATCATTGACAATAATTTCGTGGATAATTAAAATGCTCGCTTATAATAGTGATTAGTTTTATATCTATGGGCTGGTTGTTTATTCTATAACGAACTAAACCATCAATTTCAGTCAAATGGGACTGTAAGGAATATATAGAATATCGTGTACCAAAAAAAAACGGCAATTGTTCATAACAATTCTCTGGAAACTGTGATGAGATCAGTTCTCATGTATTTTATAATTTGACGTGATATAGCAGCGAGCAATGTCGTATGTGCAGAACGACAACTATCTGGCCCACAGTTATTACTTTTGAAGATCATTGTACAAAATGTCGTGTCCTTTCTACAGAAACTAACGAGTGCACGATTTGTGACCAGATTGATGGAGATGATATCTCATTTGCCGAGATAATAATAATTTTAAGGAATTTTACAATTGCCTAGTTCTAAATTGCTTGACCTTTATACTCACAAACAAAAATTCGTGTACAGCATCTACAAGACTTCCTCTCGCTGCAGTTACCATAATTCTGATTGAGCATAAATAAATTGTGCATAAATTTTCTTCAAATTTGGTATTCCTATTTGTATGACGTTGATAAAGCAACCTTACCTTACACTTAAAATGGCAATTTTAAGAGACATTTTAAAGCAACCTTAAAAGTCATTTTTCTGAGGAAAAACTACTTTCTCAAGAGCGCAATGAGGTTTAAAGGAAATCCTTAGAATTTGAGAATATCTCTCTCTCTGACGTAAGCTAGGAGGAAAAGCAGGAAAACGAGGGATTCTGCCCTAATTGCAATAGTACCATTCTACGTTTAAGATCAGGTTTCTCGATTGTTACCGTATGCCATTACTAGACCATCAAAAGTATTACTCATGAGAAACCCATGGTTTTCGATCCAGGAAAAGCTACAAATAGCAAAGATTGTGATTCCACTGTGGATGCCGAGACATGGCGCATTATCCCGAGAAGGGAGCTTTATTGTTACGGCCAATGAAGACTATTCTGTTAAAGGATGCGCTTGCAAGCTTATTATTGGTAAACTGGGTGGAAGTGGAAGAACGACTATGAAACAAAAGAACGAGAAGAAAAAAATAATAAGAACCAATTTTCAATTAAAAAAAATAGCATAATTTCCTTGGACTTCCATTATTCATTCTATTAGGCAGGTAAAGGTGATGACTGGCCAGATTTCCGAAGTGCTTTACCCAACATGAAGTAGCTGAGTCTTCGAACTGTCCACTTGGTAGCGTGGCTGAGATAGCAGACAGCATATTATTCTCTGCTGAGCTATGACTAATGTTTTTAGTTCATTACCCAATCACTTGAACAAAATAATTGAAATAATTTTGTTGTTAGAGTAACTTTCTTGAAATTTATGTAAGGATTTTGCTGATATAATTCATCTTCCAAATTGTTGCTTGTGGTGTACGTTCAGTCTCCTATCTCTGTGTTTAATTGAAGAAATAAATATGATTGAAAATTTGGTTAGGTCAGTAGTGCTAGTTAATAACCAAGCAACTTTATCGTATTCCTGACTGGTTTGGACGAGTAACCTGTGAGACGGACCCTAGTCGGTCACACAAATGAAGTCGAATTCTCTACAACAAACTGATTAACTGGATGTAATGGATGAAAGACCAAAATATATCAGGAATACAAAAACACAAGAGTGCTACAACGGTGGTTAAAATCAAAGAGCCAGCACTGCGGACAATGATACGAAGACTTTTAAGTATCTAGGAGGCGTTTCCTTCAATTTTTGGCAGTATGTTGGTTCTAAACAATATAGCAACATTGACTGAACCAAAGTTTTCAGCTAAGTAATTATAGTTTCTGAAGAGTCTGAATAAGGCCACCAATATTTTCTTGTCTTAAAAATTGCTCACTGAGCCACAGTTAATGAAAATAGCCAGAAGTAAATAAAGAACTTTTTTTTAAATTATTTAATAATTAATTAATTTTTTTTTAATTTAAAACCTGTATAAACTACAACATGTAAAGTGGTATATCTCGAGTAATCACAGATTGTTTGGTGAATTCTGAAGGATCCAGCGCCACAATCGAGGAGGCATGTTGAGAGGGGCCAGCCAATGCTGGAACTCTCTGGAGGGTGTATTGGTAATTTCTAGGACAACCATTCTTCCCAAGCGCTGTATTTGGTATTAGTGCTGTACAAACGCTGTATTAGGGAGCGTTGGTTTTCATCCATTAAGAGGTCCTTAGATAATATCTAATAATCGTAAAAATTACATAAAATCATTTTTAAGAATAATTTTTCTCGCCAGACTACTTGACAAACGTTCGAAACTTAACCTACATAACAAAAGACTCTTATATCTACAGTTACTGCGGCCTATTTGGTCATACGGCACGAAGTATGGGGATCTACTAAGCGTTCCTACTCACTCACTACGCCTTCAGGCATTACAGTCAAAAATACTTCGAAAACTTCTTAACGCTCCGTTCTATGTATTTAACCTCACTATCCATAATGACCTAAAAATCCCTTTTATTTACAGATCTTGCTAACACTCCAATTTCTTCAAATTTCATTCCTCTACAGCAGCTCATCCTAACCCACTCATAGAATACCTATCTTCCTCTACATTACCAGGCAATCCTCTAAGGAGATTGAAGAGAAGTTGGCCTCGTGATCTTCTCTTATCGTGAAAGCAAAGCATGTTACTGAAATGGCACCACTGGGTGCCTTCTCCACTCATGATTTCCCGTTATTTCTTTTCTCTTTTACCATATTTGCTTGTTGCAACAACCATTGCAGTGGTAAATTCCAATAATTAAAAGATTAAAAAAAAAAAGAAGAAGAAGAATAATTTTATCATTTTTCAATTTGTGCGGTTGTAAAAGTTTGGATAATGGCCAGTGGAGCGACTGGCTAACTACAAGGGTCCATGGCTGTAAAGTTTGGCTCTTTGTACCCAGTTTAGGGAGACAGCCTTTGGCGGCTGGTTTGGAAACACTTTGACTCGATTACAGAATACTGGCTATGTTCAGTGGGCGCAGAAGGGTTAAAACCATGGACTAGGGAAACATTGGAGCAGAGTAGAACGGAAGATGGGTATTCTAGTGAATAGGGCAATACTGCGCACTAATTGAATTCCAGCGGTCAGCTGTGGAGCTATCCAACGGTGAAGCACAGGATCATGCTTCAGGGTCTTATGTGTGAATCACATAAGCACACTCATGTACAAACACAATATCTCCTTTAAACACAGACTCACATACAAACACACTGAAAGATTCAGTGAGTGAGCTACCTATGTAATGACTTCCTACATAATATATACAAGTAGGCCTGCAAGCTGCACGCGCAAACTACGTAGCTTAACGTCATAAATTGCGCTAATAGAGATGATTCACCCTTATGCACTGCTACCCAAACTAACTTGATTAAATGCATTATTTATTTTGATTTATGTTTACAAGGAAAACTGATAATGTTAACTTTAATAAAGAATCGTACCTTATAATTAAGACGGCCTTAAAGCAAAATACGTATCACGCTGAAAATTTCAAAGATTGATTCCGTAATAATTCTTCAATTCTCATTAAGAAGTGATCTGCCAATTTGACAAAATATATTTTACGTGAACTGAATGAAGACAATAGCGAAAACTAGTAAGCAAAACTACAGTTAATCCGTTTAATTTTTGTCTAGTTATAGATCAAAGCAAAGCACATTGCGTTTGCAGAATTCACGAAAAGGTTTCTTTTGGAAAATTCCAAAAATTGCATTTATTCTAGACTGAGGTGGTAACAGCCAATAAATGGTGCTAATAAAGTCCGGTGGCGTTAGAGCCAAAGGAAATCAATACAAACGCTTACCCACCTATTAATACTTAAATTATTATTAGCATTCTCCGAAAATGAACCGCAACCCATCAGTGCGGTCACAGCAAGTCGTATTTCACTTTTCTAAATTTCTGATTTTATTTCTTTCAATCAATGAGATCAATTTAAACAAGAGGCTTCTTCTAGTGCGACCAAAGTACAAAAATACTGAACACTAAGCTCAAAGTGCAAAAATACTGAACACTAAGTTGCAAAAAGGTATATACTTTGAGAACAACATCTCTTTCATTCTACATTTTATGTAATTTAATAATGTTAACGAAAACGTTTTTATGGTAATAATAGCATCAAAATTATGATCATGAATTCCTCAATACAAGATTTTTTACCTGCCATTTTAAGGTTGTGGGATTTATAAAATTAGGTAAGCCATTTTAAATTTTGGAAAACAAAGGTCTTAAGAACAATCTTTTCATATCATTTGAAATTCTGTTTAGGGTTTTGAATTTCTGCATGGAAAACACTGCATAACTAAAAAAAAAAATTAGGATTTTCTTTGGTGAAGTTTAAAAGTGGGCAACTTGGAGAATAAGTAAGCATGCGAAAGGGGTAAAGCCCCCATTCGTACTTCTACACACAGACATACATAGCAAGCTAGTAAGGCTGATTTGTCGTGGTGTAGCTATGTCGGCGGCCACTTTTATGAATGGACCGAAGATTTATATTCCAGAGGCTCGATAGAGAAAGGAAAGAGGGCAATTTATCAGGATTTAGCCACAACACAAGGGCTTTCTAAAGTAAGGGCGACTTGGAACACCAACAGGGATGGGATCATGTTTGAAGTGCGAGAAGAGCCCTGCCTAGTAAGGGTCTTTACTGATGGATAACCAACCCTATCATCATAATCACTTTAGTTATACATGAACCCTTCTAAACTTATTTTGTGTACAAAGGAATCTCAGTAGGCGGCTGTATAAATAGAGGTATCCTGAGCAGAGCCAAAATAAAAGGAAGAAGGGAGATGGAAAAGAAATAAAAACCCTGTAAATCCTTCAAGAAATGTTACATTAGAGTAACCAATGAGCAGCTCTCTCCCCTGTCCACTTCCACCACTCACTTCTATAAGATCATCTTCTGCTTAGACTAATAAGCCTAACATCAGCATAGTCTTAAAAAGAAAAGGGAGGCTGTGATAAAACAAGCTTTAAAGGGGAAATCAGGCAAACTCGCCGCTTTCATTAGTTCTGGAATTCCGTGTCCAAGGTTAAAATTGAAAAGAAGACAAGAAAATAACGATTGTGATAAGGATTTTGAACTGAAGTGATGGACATGTTATGTTCTAAGTCAGAATTGTTTGCTATATGTTACATTAAAGGTAGAACTAGTGAATTATTATTATTTTTTCGTCTTAAAACCTGTAGTAGTATGTCGCAGTGTAACTAAATCAAGTATGTTAACAGGCACGGCGGAAGTATAACTTATTAATGGAAATAAAACGTATAGAAGAGCAACGGCTTGATTACTGAGGCAGTGCTTCCAAGGGTCGCGATGAGTAATTCACTGCATTGGAAAAGCCCATGGTGTGAAGTCACAGCAGAGATAAGGCCTCGCCTGTTTACAGTGTCTTATCTACTAAACGAGAATGTACACCAACTATGCTAATTTTTATTTGCTATATTTAGGGTGGGTAGGAGAAGTGAAAATATTTGCTGATAGATCGCAAAGTAAAGCAAGACCAACACGTATTTAAATATTATTTACACAGAGGGGGTAAATATAGCCCAGGCTTGGCCATTTGTTCTTTGTGTCATCCTTATCTGTTACAGTCGTTAACATTAGCTGCATATTCTTTTCCTACCTCGTCTATCCACCCCGTATACCAAAAACACTGATTATCATAATTTCATTTATTTGCTGAAATTGCGCTGGTTACTGAGTTTCGGACAACGCTTTTTGGCGGTTTATTTTCAAAGCATTTTTTCTGAGTAACGTTTTCTACTATAATAATAAAAAAAAGAGAAGTCGTTTTATCATTTATTTGCCAGAAAAAAATTTTATTTTACAAAATAAATGTTTTGGCAATTGTGTGATTGCAAGGTGGATCAAAATTTATGCAACTGCCTTATTTAGAGATATGCCTTCAGTGTTAGTGCGCAACACATGGGTTGCTATTTTAGAATAAGTATCGAACATATGGGTTCTGTTTTAGAATAATTATCATGTAATTGGTGTTAAGAATATTATTAGTATTCAGTTTTGAAGTTAATTTGGTATTTGGTTTTGGGTTTTGGATCCGGAGAAGCAGACAAATGTGGTAAATGTCATATTTATTGTTAATTTGTTTGCATTTATCATTCATATGTAAAAAAATGTTTATTGTTTATAGAAACGAGTTGCGAGTTCTGAGTTGCGAATTACGAGTTCTGAGTTGTTTGGTTGAATAAACTCCGTTGCACAGAATCCTGTTGTTTTGATTTGGATCCAATACATTCAGTGCTACCAAAATTATGATTTTTAAAAAAGGGGGTGGTAGAAACAAGGCTAATGAGAGATGGATGCATGGTTGCGAACAAATTGAAGTAATTAAGCAGTATAAGTACCTGGGTGTGAGCCTGACCCCTAACTTGAATTTCAAACCGCATATTAAGGAGAAATTGGTTATAGGAAAACGTAGTTTGGGAAGTATATGGAATAACTTCATTTCAAATAATTCTATTGATCTTACGGTGAAATATAAAATCTTTGATGCAGTTTTGCGATCTATTGCTTGTTACGGTAGTCAAATGTGGGGTTCTGTCGCCTTCGAGGATTTGGAAAAACTTCAGAAATACTTCATCAAAAAAATGTTTTGTCTTCCGATTAATACCCCTAATTATGCCATTTATTTGGAAACCGGTAAATGTTCACTGTTCACCTACACATTGAGTACACACTTCTCATATATTCTTAAGATTTTTGCTGAGCATCCAGATAGTAGATTAACTCACATGTTGGCGAAGGAGGTTGTTAGAAAGCAATGTTTCTGGTTTCAAGATTGGGTTCATTTGTCTGAGTTACATGGTGTTGAACTAGAACGAGCGTATAGTCCTAAGTGGAAGCAGCAAATGATAACCATTATTGATAAGATAAAATCAGCTGAGAGGTCTGAATTTGAATTTCTTGCTAGAAATGCCAGTTTTCATGAACTATATAAATGCCTAAATTATGACCTAAATTACATGGAACTGAATATTGATCACTTTTCTAAACAAATAATATTTAGAGTGCGAACGGAAGGCCTAAATTTAAATTATAAACCCTGGATCACTCGCAATTATTTGTGTTCAATGTGCAACCTCAGGTCTATTGAATCTACTTTTCATTTCTTGGCTGAATGCCCCATTATGAGAGAGTTCAGGATCCGATATTTTAATAAGCGCGTGCTTAATAAAAAAGAAGTTCTGTGCTTACTAAATGGTAGTAATTGGAGAGCTCTGATTAATTTTGTAAAATGTGCGATGCGTTATAGGAGGTATTTAGTTAATGAATTTAACTATTAATTTATATATTGTATATAGTTCTCCTACTTTAATTATTATTATCAAATACTACAGTAACACTTTAAACTAGTATTCTTATGTAAATATAGTTTTCTTTTCCTCACTTTTCTTTTCGTTAAATATGTATTTATCATTAAGTTAATAATTTTTGTTTCAAATGAGACTCTGACAGACGGTAATGTACCATGTCATTGATGTTTATAAAAAGAATATGTATATTTTGTTTTCCCTATTCAAATAAAACATTATTATTATTATTATTATTATTATTATTATTACATTCAGTGCTACCACTCTAACAATGAGTAAGGTGGATATAAGATGAAATTAGTACTAAGACAAACTAGTTTTAGTTATTAGAATAAGAATGAAGAGATGAATCTTCATACACAAACCAAACATTAAGAAATGTGAAGTTAATATTTATTGGTGTAATCGTCAGGTTCAACTGGATTTCCGCTCCATTGAACCAAAAGTAACAAAGTGGAAGAAATATTTCACAATATTTTCATACTAGTTCACAGTATTTCCTTTTTTACTACCTTATATTTCCTGTTAGACTTCTTTAATTGATACACTGAGCAACATTTTTTTTTTCCATTTTCTGTTGCCTGAGGTTTTAGAACTTTTTCTATATATTTCTGCATCGCTGATTCCAAATCTGAATCCGTTTTTTGTTGCATTCTCTAGATTTCATGCAATTTTGATTTTTTTCGTTACAGTTAATTGTCCGCATTGGTTTTTAAATTGAAGTTAAAGGCAGCGACTATTGGATTGAACTTAACAACAAGGCAATTAATGTTACACAAATATCTCTTTTTCATAATTGCAGTTGTTTTTAAATGTAAAAAATTTTATCTGTTCAAAACACCCTCTCATTTTGTTTTTATATTGAATCATGGCTTGTTCGAGTAGGCGTAATTGTCCTGACACACTGAAATCTAATAAGAACAAGTGTGTTTTTGGATGAGACAAAAATCTTGTTCCTCAATGTTATCTGATATCTATATTTCTCTTCCTACAACCAGAGAACATTTTGCATATTTACAAATATGTTCGTCCACATATTAAGCAGTGTTTATCAGAGGAGATAATACTGGAAATTGACTGCTTGATAAAGGAATTAGGTCTAAAAGGAGGAAAGGTTATTGCCATTTTCAGGACTGTGGAACATATCGCGGTCACTGAGGACGTATGAATTGTTGTTCCATAGCCGTGAAGATGACCAGTACCTAGCTCGGGAAAAAAAATGTAAGAAAAATACTGCAAGGAGCAGATAAGTAGGAGATAAGTTGGGTGAGCCAAACATATTATTCATTAGGAAGTGTCTTTTGGTCACTTGCGCCGGAAGGAGCGGTTTAAAGGTCCCAAAAATGCTTTATTACAATGTGGTCTCATTGATCGTGGACAAGTAAGTGACAAACGCAACGAACTACGGTCCCAGTCATCCTGACACTACTTTAGAGATTCTATTGGACAAATTTAGTAACTCATTTCAAACACAAACCCAAAATAAAGCATTAAACTTTTATTAATTTTGTTCTTTTGTGTACAGCTTTCTGTTTTTTGTTTCGTTTTGGCCCATCGACGTCTATGATCATTAGCGCCTACTGTCCATTCTTTCTAAGGATTATTTTTTTAAAATGAAAAAAGTGATAGATACGCGACGTTCATAGTGGTAACTTCTTAAAATAACCAATCCTATAGTATATTCTTAAGAGCTAAGTCAATTTATTAAATTTTCAAATCACCAAAAAAAATTGTGTTAAAGTAAACTGCTTTATAAAAATCTTTTAACAAGAAAAAATTTTACGATCGTAATGTTTAATAAAAGTTTTATTTTCAGATCTTTCTTAATTGAATTTGCACGAACTTCCCAACCTGACTATATTTCATTGCTGTTTATTTGCAACATAAAATAACGGACGAATATTTATCTTGGGAACGCAGACAAGAAAGCTTTTTTTTAAAGCATTTTATTGAAATTATTCTCATTAAAAATTAAATAGTAATTAATTTAAGTTTACAAATAAATTAAGAAAAAAGTTAATGAATCACTAAAATAAATTAATTTGCGATAATTTTGATTTTAAAACAATTTTAATTTGCGGAATTCGCATCGCAGATTTATTTGTTGAGGTTTACAGCTAGGGCTGCAGTTTCATGGCTAGAAATTTTGGAATTTAAAAAATAAAATAGAAATATATATTCGCCCAAAGTGGTACTTTTAACCAAAACCTTGTTTAATCGCATCCTAAATCAAGTATCGATTTTGAACTTTCTAGATTATTTCTTTCGCTTATGGTTGACAAACTTATGCGGACCGATTTGTAAAATCCTCTTTCCCTAAATCAGGAAAAATGTGAATTTTATGCCGTGTGAATATCAAAAATACCATCGCTTTACATTTTTTTACGAGAGGTGAAAATAAAAAATGAATTTTTTTTTCAAATTTTATATTTAAAATGGACAATCTAAACCTCATCTTAATATTTCACCCACTCTATTGTTATCGGATCATGTGCTCAAATGAAGAGTGGATCTTTTCAAAACAGTTCTAAAGAAATGATTCTATATTTGATAAAACAAGGCAAGATTCTTGGTTTTTGTAATATATTTGCATTCCAATAAGTTTAGTACCAGAGAGATGTATGACATATTATGTGTATGCATTATCCATTGTAGAATACACACTTGATCATATATCGCTGACATTCTACAAAAATATATTTTTTAAATAAAGAAAAAAAGAAACATACTGCCGCTTATTTAATAATTTGAATAAAAATATTCCGCATGAATACATAATTTATTTTTGTACATTACATCTACATTATATATTATTCAATATTTAGAAAAGAATTACTATTATTATGTAAATTAAAACTGTAATAGTTAGACATAAACATTATTCTAAGTAACAATAGGGATAAAACATCTCTCTATTGTTAGCCATGTTTTCTTGAAACTATCTCGTGGAAATCATGTGTTCATTGCTCCATGAATGAGGTAGAGAATATTGTAACGTAGTCATCTTTTTATGGATATTGGCTATTGGTTTATATTTAATATTGTAATATGTTAGTTTAAAGTTAAAGATAATTAGTTAATGAAACAATCGGGTTTAGAGTAGTGGAAGGGGAAAAGGAGCAAGGATGAAGTGAAGGAAGCAAGTGACAACACAGGGACTTTTAATTAGTTTACAATTAATTACTGAGAATGAACAGGAAGAGAGGCGCCCTCAGGAGAAACAAAAGAAGCCGCTTGTCAGGAGGTGCCGCTCTCATAGAGTACTGTCTTAAACGACACCACCCCTCTAGACCCTTCTTCCAGGTGCACTCCTATAATTTTATCCCTTGTGGTATGCCACTAATTAAAATCAAACAGTCAATTAAGAAACCTGTTGTGATATATGACTGTGAATGGAACACAGATAGGGTGCTGTCCATGCCGTGTATGGACATGGTGTTATGTGGCAGTCCTGACTGGGATTTGAGCGGTGACCGGCTACCAATTACATCGACTTAAATACCTGCAGAACAAGGCGCTTAGTGTGTGTTAGTTAATTGTTCATTAACTGGTCATTATTTCTAGAAGACTAATTGCTCACGTTAAACCATTTAAGAAATCATAATAAAGCGAATGTTAGGTTATTTATAATAATAATATGACGAGTTTGGATTTATTTTTTAATGCATCTTTATAAAAAATGCTTTCCGAAAAGAGTGTTCATGGTAAGGGCTAAAACACAGGCCAAATATATTAATACAAATTACAAATACAAACAGCATTGGTTTTCGATGCTCAAAATTTCACTCCCGCTTCCCATAACGGCTATAAGATCGGTTAGCAGGTGTAGGTTTGAGTAAATTTTGCTCAAAAGATATAAGAGTTATCTACATGATAATCCAAAGATCATTCTATAAGCCTTTCAAGTCAAACAGGTTTTATTGAAGAAGATAGTTATAAAACTAAAATAAGGAAACGAATTCACCTACTTTAGTACCACTTTTGTAACTAGAAACGGGTGTTGTGTAATTGGAAGATCACAAGTTCGAATCCCGTGCGTGGCGTTTTTTATTTTTTAGTAAAAATGTTTAGTAATAGTCGATGTATTTCCCTGTTCCTAGCTTCAAGGGCTACTCATCTCTTCTTCTTTCTGAATTCAACCATTTTCACATTCATAGTATTGGTACTGAAATGCTCGCAGCAAGAAGTTACTTCTACCTCACTTATGAAAACTGATTGAGACAGAAAATCTTCAAATAAGCTGGACTTATTTCAAGAAAATCTCTAAACTTCACACTCCAAATAACTAATTACTCTCTCATTAACCACCTCTGATAAACACTTACGCTGCTCTTTAAAAAAATTAAACAAAAATGAAAACAATATTTCTTTTTCAAAGGGAGAAATTATTAATGAATAAATTCCTACATAAAAAATATTAGCCGAGGCTGGAAATGTAGCTTCAATACTTATTTTTAAACTTAACTAATAAACATACATATTTGCCATAGCTACTACAAGTAACTTGGTCGTTTTAAGCCAAATTTACCAGCCCACTTTGAGATTCACAACCAACTTGCAAGCCCTATACTTCTTCGACTTTATCCACTAGTTTGTTCAATTTTTGTTTGCAATTTTAATTTACGTTCACTATAGAATTTTTATGATTATTCGCAATTTTATTTTACATAATAATTTCAATCACACAATCTGTATACTCATTGTCGTCTCGTAGTGAAATAATTTGGGTCAGGCCGTTAGAAACACGAAGGGTTTTCTTTTGTACTAAGATGAGATGCATTGGAGAAGTCTTACCCAGCTGAGATGGCTGTTATTACTTCTACCTTTTTAAGTAAAACACAATATATATTTTTTAAAAAATGCCTTAAATAATTAAAAATTAAAAAAAAAAACAATTTTATATTATCAACTTTCATTGAATTGTCGCGACATCAAATATGATAAATCAGTAGAAGATTTCAATAAACTTTTTGACAATTCAGTTTATCAATGTGCTTTTCTCATTATCTGTTCAACTAAATAGAGTCGTGTAACAAAGTTCAACACTCATGACTGTCAGAAACACATATCGTTTTATAAGTGCATAATAGATGCACTGAAGCGAGTGGTATACTAGCGTACGTACTCAGGGTTGACAAAGTAACCACCAGCTCATTGCTATGACTACTAAATGTGTCCTGTTGGAAATACAATTGCTAGGTTCACTCTTGCATAATATACCTTCATCAAATGGATGTACCACATCACAATCATCTTTACAGCAATATTCTGTACAATCTCTTGTTCACTTTTACTTTCATTCTACAGTTCTACTTTTTGTTATTACTTAGATGATATTCTGTCATCATTGAAATTATTGTTTGTTCTTTTTCCAATGAAAGGGTGTCCAATGAAATTAGATAATCCCATTTGTAGAATGCTCTTACTTCTAGTTGAGCGAACAGTTGGAAATTAGTAACTGCTTTATGATCATAGAATCAACAAAAACGATAATCAAATGTGTAGAAAACTCATTAAAAGAAAACTTAAAATACCCTTTAGTAACGTTGCTAAATATGAGACATGAAACAATTTTTCTTCCCACTGTAAAGGAAATATATCTGTTGTAGGGCCAACAACCAAGTTTTCCTATAGAGACTAGGGGGCGTGGATAAAAATAAATAAATAAATAAAAATATCTGCAGCGCTAAACGCCCCTATAGCTTTTTTCACAATCATGGACCTTCGCCAATAGAGTGACAAGTAAAATGGTATCACCCAACTGACGCACGTTTAAAGGATAACAAAAACGTTGATTAATGACAAAATTTTGCAGCAAACTCGAATGAAGCAATGACAATGTTAGACCAATCGAAAGCCAAAGTTTCAAAATAATGTTGGCTAGAAAAATTCACACCAAAACTCACACTAGTCTCTGAGAGACTCTTCTTCAGGGATCTTGGCATCTCTGAGGACATCCCACTCTTCTGGTGTTGGACAACTTCAAAAAACACTTTCGCAGCAAACCGCCTCACATGAAGCTTGTAGAGATAGTTTACAACAATTGGAGGGTTCAGCGAACCAACAGGTACTAATTCATCATTCACACATATATGCACCCTTCAACGAACCCACAAGCGTTCACAAATACTGCCATACAGCAGAAGCTACATGGGCAACTGTAACTTGGGGTTGCGTAGAGCATCGTCACTTCCCAATATACATTAATTCTATCCTAACGGGCAGTTTTAATAATTGAGTAGGAGACCAATGCTTTTATGACCACTGAAGGAAGTTTCTTCTGGTCAGGGTGCTAGGTCGAATGGGTGTATCCGGAAATGAAGTGGTCCGAAATGGTTGACGAAATTGGGATCATCTCTTCCCCGTTTTGGTCTCGAACCTGCTGACGGCGGGTGTTTTATTGCACATATATTTCTCATATCTCATTGGTATGGATTTATGTATTAAAGAATTCCTGTGTTTATAGGTAAGAATCGTGGTTCGAATGTTAAATTGAGTCTTTTAGTTCAGTATTGAAAGAAATTTATAAAAGTACTTCAACCTCTCTCTAGGTTAAAATTAATTTAAGGATTAGGTCATTTTTGATAATGCAGGAACGTTTGTTAAAAGTACCTCACACTTAAGTTAGCTTCTACAGTAAACAACCTCCTTAGGATAATCTTGTAGGAGCACAGCGACAGAAATCACTCAATAATACAAAAAAAGCTTCAAGGCAGTGCAGTTTGGGATAAAAAAATAATAAGAAAAGTCAATTCTTTCTTATTTATTTACATTGTTAGTAGTGTTACAAGACAGCACGTAACAACTAGTGACACAGACTTACAGCGTGCAATATACTGCATATATCATATGTAGATAAAGACAATATGATAACATTGACATAAATATCTACAGATAAAGCAAAACCCAATGTAGTTTTAATGGTATAAAGATGGGTAAATTACTGGTTTTAAAGTAAGGGATGGTACAATGAACAAATCCTCGACTAAATCGATGATGTAAGAGCGTGTTAGTGTACATAGATAATCTAGCATCCTCTCTGCCTTTGTATGTGAGAACCAACCTAGTTATTAGATGCAACTGCAGCTGCAGTGGTCCTTGCATGAGAAAAAAAAAAGTGGAAAGGGCATTCGTCGCGAAAAAAACAAAAAACAAATATAATACATGAATGACTAGACTTAAGATATTTAAATGCGAGCTTTAGCGCAAAGCTATTTGAAGCTGTCTGGAAGTTGATCTGACTAGTTCATGCGCATGACTGTCATTAAGAATAATATATCGAACTATTGTATGTTGAATTATGGCGAACTAGTTGTCACTCTGTGAAAGTATAAGGAACTATAAAAATCTACATTTAAGCCCTAACAGTCTTGAACTTCTAAGACAGTGAATTTTTTTTTTATATTTTCCCAATCCTTCTCTTTTGAGCCCAAATGTGATAAAGAGTTGGCCTGTGATAGCCTACAGGCTGAGCACAAAATGTCTATATTGAGAGTAGTAAGACTAGGATATCCGCCGAGACCCCAAGAACAATTAAAGAAGTGGTTTTTCTTTTGCACCATAGCATATAAAGTTACTAAACTTCATCATTTAGCCAAAACCAATTAATCTTCATGGGAATGCTTATTATTTCTTTAGCACTAGAACATCATAGTCAGCTTGCAGTTTATATATGCAGCATGTCCGTCACACCATTCACACCTACGTTAGAAACGTTACAACGTTCTTTTCATATGCAAAAATAGTCGTGCTTTCAAAATGATGACAAAATAATCTTTTTGTTATGTCTTGTTTATAGGCAGTCTCTATCCAAGTAGAATAAATATGTGTCAAATCATCCTAACTGGATGACACAATATTAAAAAAAGAGTTCAGTTAAATTCCTATAAAGAATTCTATCTAAAAATTCTTTTCAGTAACTAAATATACAAAAATAACCAGTTAGTTTTTTGAAATATCTTATTTTATTATGAAAATTATACATAGAAGTGAATTTCTACTTGATTCTAATATTGGTTACGCCAAATGAGAGACTTGCCTTCAACACTCGCCCCTTCATTGCTGTGTCCTTCTAAATAAGGAGAGTTTTGGAATCTTGTAGAATTATAAATTTCGCATTTTTACCAGAAATAAACCGCATTGAGAGCTTTTGAGTAAACCTAAAAACCTAAAAAAGGTTTTTAGACAGTGCGTGTGCGGTTTCTAAAAAAAGTTCTTAATCCTCTAATCCTGGAAATAATGGGTGTGGTGCCTTATAGATTATAATGGAGATTTAAATGTGTTGTTAGAACAGTGCAGAATTCAAAGAAAATTTTACTAAAAGAAGGAGCCCCTTTACTAAATGGATTTTTCACTTTTCTGATCTGTTTTCTAAAATGGATCCTACCATACATATTGCATTCATGTGCAACTTTATATTTTTGGAAAACTTTGTTTTAGAGTATTCTTAGGAGAAAGGAAGTAGTTTTAAAATTTGTTTAGATGTTAGAATAGAATAGAATATTTTTTAAAATTATGTGTTTAAAACGATGTAAAATTTAAGATCTCGGGAATTGAAATAAGAGAAAGCCGACAAAAATAACCTTGATTTTTCTGGTTAAAGAAATAGCGCTTTTGTTTGTTAAATGTACTTAGTGTAGGTTACACATGTAATGGACCTTTTTGCAAAAACTCTCTGGGGCTGAAGTTTACATAACCAAATTCTAGAAGAATGTATGGTTTAAAAAAAAAAACTTAGTTTTTTGTTTTGTTTAAGGTGCACTTTCATCTAAAGTTATTGGTGCCCAGAACCTTTTTTCAGTGCACTGCTAGTCTCTGTACAATGTTTTCTCATTACAATGTGAGAAGCTCCTAGGAAGAAATCATCTAAAGCCCAGCAGCAGCTAGATTCGTACCAGCGATCTGCACGTTGGAATACAGTACTGCTTATTTTATTGAATTTTTTTATTTTTATTAAAATTGAGATGTTCACAATAATTAATATTGAAACAATGCAAGTAAAAGAGTTTTCTAGTAAAATGTTCTTTGCGTATTCTTTCATATCTTCAAATAAGAATCTACTTTGAAGTTTTCTGAATGAGTGTGTCACAGACTTTGATATGTTCTGTCTAGTGGGATCTTTCTTTGATTGATTCTCTAGAGGGGAGCCAACTCCTATGGTTTCGTCACAAGATTCCGTCAGATTAGTCTTCAGTCAAACTTCCACCACCCTAATAGCATAGTTTTAATACTTTTTTTAAAAAAAGAGAATGTAAACTCTGCGCTGACATTACATTCTAATAAGACAGGAAGGGAAATTGAATTGCGATTACAAAACATTCCCTTAAAAGGGGTAAAGAAACTTAAACTGAATTTAATAGAGCTATTAAACTGAGTTATCGTATTTTTGATTGCTAAGCAATGTACTCAAGCTCATAATTACATATCTGAGTACTGAGTATTGTACTTGGTAATCCAATATGTACAAAGCAAAGTACTCGATACCAACTGCACAGTGTAGAGAACAATTTTCTCAACCTTGATCGTTCTCAGCAATTTTTAATTTTTAAAGTAATGTAACCACAAAAACAATGCATAGGTATTCCTTAGAAATAAAATCCACTAATATGAACTTAGGGATCTAAAAGACCTCCTTCTAACTTAAGAGAAGGAACAAGACTGCACCTTGACTTAAGTATTCTTTTTATGAATATTACCCTTCAAGATCCTTATCGTTAGCCTACAACGGCCACTTCGAAGAGCCTCGAAAAGCTAACCCACCTCCGAGCATAACCCATTTATGCACTATTTTTTTTAAACCCAATGAATGATTTTCGAAGGGAACCTTGAAATAAGCAGCAGGAAAGGAAATTTTTAATTGTCCAAAACCCTAATATACCTTCTCTAAACTTCTCAAATAATATTAGGTGTTAGTAAAACTTAAATCTGGTTACAAGTGCAACTCTATAAACATCATTTCTCACTGTTTTAATTAAATACATCAAACTGATTACCACTTTTTTTGGGGTCGTAAATTAAAATAAATTTTCATATTCAGTAAAAAAAAATCAATTAGTGAAATTCATAAAAGAAAACAAAAAATTATTACAACTTGGTTAAAACTAAGGAACGTTGTAATAATAATACTAATAAATATTAATAAATTCAGTCACTTTAACTTTACACATAAATCAACTAGTTAGTAGGAGTGTCCGAGCTGAAGGGTAGTTACCTTTGAGCCCTTGTTCAAGGAGGATACATGATGACAAGTTAAGTGGGAATTGAGACGGTCTAGTAACGACTATAACTACCTTCTTGATACGTACGTACCTTGTCTGTATTTTATTTTTATTTATTTTTTCCACAAACGTCCATTTTAATTTGATATCTAAATAATACGTAATTATTTTTCTGATAAATAAATATTTCTTTTATATAATATTTATTACAAACAATCACGACTGACAGCATTCTCATTGTCAGTTTTTGAACTGACAACCTTTTTTGAAGATTAAGTTTGTTACTTCTTTTTACAAAAAAAAAGTTTTAATTTTAAGCTAAATAGTCGCAATATCCGGCCCAATTGTTAGATTTAAATTGAGTACATATTTATGCGAGAGGTGTTGCATTTTGTTGCTTTCATTCTATTAATTCAGCAATTAAACTTCAAGTACTCCACGAAAATACAGTAAATTGACCGACTTGAATTCTATTTACCTAACTTATATAATTTTGAAATTTTGTGTCTATTCTAAAGGATACCAAATAAAATAAAAATGCATTGCTTACACATTGAGAAGAATAAGTGTATATTCAACGGAAATACGTAAGCTTGAGCTAAATGTAACATCCTGTTTAAACTATGAGTTTCAATCAGATCTCTTTACTTTTCGAACCAACCATCTCAATACTGAATTGATTCTTGTTATCCTCCGAACTTCGTAAAAGGGATGAGGTCCCAAAGAACAGCAATAGCTCCACAAATTCTCTTAAGGATCAGCTAGTTGGAACAATTAAGGTTCATTATAATGTCCTTGCTAAATTTACTACTTTTTTTCTGTTCGAAATACAATTTTGGACAGTAGCAACTTTCCAATTTGATAATTCAAGGTAATCAGAAAGAGCCGTCAGATTGATATTACCCCGTCATTCATCACAAAAACCAAATCAGCAGTAATTTGTTGAGATAGTAAAAGATATACTTTAAAAAAATATTTTGAGAATTGAATGAAAATTTATTTGTCAAATAAACGTTCAAGTAAAGTTGAAAAAACTTGTCAACCGGCGCAATGAAGATATTTTAAAAACAAAGAAAACTAAGCGTTTAGTTTTAAACGTTGGTTTTCAAACTATTTTTATCTTCACCGTCCTTTTTCATTATAAATTGTCCCTTGAACTTTTTAGCACTTATTTTCATAATTACAAATAATTTAAGTTTTAAAAAAGCAATGGTCATCAATGTCAGAGAGTAGACTTATAGTCAGACTGTTGTTTCCATCTTAATAGACGGTGAACACTGAATATTACAAATTAGGCACCATAGTGAGTATTCTTTTTTAAGCAATGCTAACTTACGCAAGACAATTTGGAGTTTTTCGAAGACATTTCAAAATACATTTCTGAGGATAGTAATTGAAGCACCAATGCCTTTCTTCATGAGGTTACAAATACTCAAACGCTATGCAAGGTGTTGCGCACGGACTTCAGGAGGTTGCACGTGACATCATAGCTGGAGTGGCCGTGGGAAGAGAAAAGAGAAAATGGTAGAGAGCCAAACAAACAACAAAAATTCTATGTTTAGAACAAATCACAAAAGAAAATAGTTAAGATAAAAAGTTTAAGTAAAACGAAAGACTTTTAATAGTATCCAAAAATTTACGAAGTTTAACGAATATTTATCGAGAAGTGTGCAAGTTGAAGATAAATTTCTGGCACTCTCGATTGGGTATATTGGAAATGCTGATCTAAGACAAAACAAATTTGTAATTGTAATTTTTTGGTGCTCCAAAAAAGATATTTCTGATAACAGTTGTGCGCCCTAAAGTTTCGTAAATAACTTATGTGATGAATGCTTCAGTGAATTTTGGTGTTCTATTATTTAGGTAAATTAACCTACTTTAAAAACATATTTCACTAAATACCTTACGATTTATGTGCTAACTTCGTGATAACTTGATCAAAAAATGAATCAGACCTCAGAGTGCATATTAAAGGCCATGGATAACTGCAGGCAGATATATATATTTTTTTAACAATTCATACGGGATAGTTTTTCACTGTCGGCCGGAAAGGTTAATGTTTAACATAACAAAGCTAAAATAGGATGTTAGGTAATAAAATAAATCAATCAATGTGCGAACGATTGTTGATATAAAGATAAAATTGGTAAACCCAAAGGTAAAGTAATGGACCATAAGTCAAACAGTACTAGGCATAAAAGTAATGTAAATAAATTATCTGAAAAATCAAACATTGGCTGGGATCAGTTAAAAGAAAGTAAGGTAAAGTTAATTAATAGTTCAGTAAACTTATAGCCTGGGCTTGGCTAGTACATCAGGCACTTCGACTAACATCTGGCCTCTTCGTCTTTATATACTCACGAATGTTTCAGATTTAGACTTTATGTATGCTATTTAAAAAAAAAGAGAATTAAATAACCATTCATAGTTTACTATCATTGCAGTAACAACGTACCATAGAGTGTAAAGATGTAAATGCAGTCGAGTTTATGTAAGAGAAAATATATTAGAACTGCCCTACTTGTGTTTCAAAACGCTTCTGGATCTACGTTACCTTTGAGCGTAGCGTGTGTTTTTAAGTTAGTTTGCCTGGTGGATGGCTAAATCCAAGTTGTTGCACACGCCAACTGAATCTGCACGGAGTTTAGGTTTCGTAAAAGTTAGATTAATAGTAGCTTGCGTTGTGAGGTTGGTAATGCCATATCTTTGAAAATATGGCCAGTTCACATCCCCTGATTGGGGGAGGATCTATTACTACCCAAATTATTATTTTGGGCGAACCTATGGACTGAGTCTGTGGAATCAGGCGGAAAGAGTGCTGGTTTGAAGTTAGAGGATAGTAATTCATGAAAGTCACAGAATCGGATGCAGATCTCATCTTTCGTGCTGTGAAAAACCAATTTCAACAATTAGACTCAATCAAATAGGGGAGAAGGGGGCACATTTGAACAGAATTTCCATTTTCTGTTACAGAGTGCGCAGAATCGTATTATTGAACCTTTTTATTTTGTTTTCTACAACTTTCAAGTCTCCTTAACTGATCTAAATCAATAAACAGTTGGTACTTTACATATATGTTAATATTTTTTTAATTTAAAAATTTTGTGCCAAATGTTAATATCTGCCCCACTGGTGGGTCAGCTATGGACACAATATAAAATAGAAAGAAATGATATTACTTTACTCTGAATTTACCTTCTATCTGTTATTTCTCTCACTACTATATTACTTTCTCTTTTAAACCACTGAAATCTAGTTCAAAAATCAAGAATGACTCAGTTCGGGATGTTGTACCCGAAGTGATGGGTGTAGGGAGTTTGAACAAAATATTCGGCTTGTTGCGCTTCTTAATGTAGGTTCGGACCACTTTTCCCTTCTCTGCGATTAATAAAGAAAAATTCACAAACTTGCAGGTCGGTAGGGCACATTTTAACTGAGATTTTGAAATGTAGGGGGCACTTTCCATAAAAGAAAATATAATATCCAATACTTTTTGCAAGCAATTTGACTTTTGTTAATAATAGATTTAAAAATACGAATTCAAAATGTTAATATGGACTAACAATTCTTACACTTGTCCACTACAATCTTCACATTACACTTCCAAAGCTGCAACCAAAATTTTACTTCCACCTTACAAAGTATAACATTCCTCAATTCTTACTTTACAAACAATGAAAACGAAGGGAAACTCTGTCAATTATACAATAGGTCTTCCACAAAATATGGAGAAAATTGCCAATCATAAATGTTTTAAATGTTTGGCGAGAAATTAAAACTGTTTAAAGGTGCATTCCTCTGTCCTACTTCTTTGCTTGGAATTAGAGAGAGTAAAAATGTTTATGCTCTTGCAGCGGATGGACCAGTGATGGTTTGGTGCAGAAGTTGGCGTCTGAACGTCCTGTTGTAACTTTATTGAAATAATCCTAAAATTACTTTATTAAAGGTAAGAAGACAATATAACCATTTTTGTTGACTTTCAGGTAGTGATTAAAAAAAAGCAATCTCCAAAGATGGCTCCATAGAGATTATTAACTTTGCAAGGGTCATTTGTTTCTCTCAAAAAACACGCTGCATTGATGCTCTTGGAAAATACCAGAAATAAAGCGAATTGGAAATCTGCAAAAAACAAAACAAAAAAGAATAATATTAAAGAAACTCCGCCTAAGTCTTTAGAACATAATCCGATTTGAATGTATAAATCATTTGCGCTGTAATTTGACGCCACATTTTACGTAGAAATGTGGGGTACTGAATTTATTTAGTAACAAAGTGGTGCATATGCTAAAACACTTAACAATTTTGTCGCGTCTAATGTTAATAGAGTTTTGCTGTTGTTAAACAAAGGCATTCACCCAGTCGTGCATTGTGTCAGTGTGAAGGTAAATTATTTAGGCGTACTTGCGCTGCCAGAATGCTGATGAACTTGAGAAACAACGCTGTTGTTGGTTCGCAGCAGAATGGATGACCACTTAATCTGTAATTCTCTCAAAATGAACTTTATTTCATTGCTGTGGTTCTGCAATTTGATGCAATCATTCAAGTGATTCTCAAAATGAATTATTATAACAGTAATCAAGAAATACGAGTATAATATTATTTTATCGTATATGAGGTTATCCTCACTAGATAAAAGTTTTACATTGTAGAGAGATGGCTAGATAAACCTAGCCTTCCGGAACCTTCCCCAGGCATAGCCTTAATCAAGTTTTTTTTTTCATGAAAAATGTTTTAATTCAAAATTAAGTTGTAAATTTGTAAGTCCGCAATCACCAGCCAAGGTTTATACAAAAGTGTAGGAGCCATTTTAGGGAAAATCTTAAAATACTGAAAAATTAATTTAGTTAAATGGTTCGTTTGCTTGGCTGATTTGGGACAAAATCATTTTCTTCCGTTAAAAAAAAAAAATGCAATTTTTCGATTTTTTGAATTCAAACACGCGCGCGCACTCACCAAAAATCCATTCAAACGTTTTTAAAACATTTGTTTAGAACATGTTTAGTTGTTGGAGCTTATATTTCTTATAACTTTTGAGATCTCTTTTGAAGAATAGAGTTTTATTGCCATAGAGCCTCTTTGGAGCTTTAATTCTGCTATAAATCATCGATTATATGACAGCATCATCTATTCTTTTTTGAATTTATGGGGAGGAGAAGCGGACAAGTGGCTTTATGTCTTTACTTCTTTGCCGCGTTTTAGCGATTTTCATAAATATTATAATTATTTATTATTTTGTAAAAATTCTATTTTAATCTATATCTATATTTTCCTGCGCTTAGTAATAAATATACTCTTAAGTAAGAGAAATGACGGTCTGTGCTCAATTTTCGAATAATACTAATCAGCTGGCGCTGTTAGGTTATAATACGACTAGTATCACCTTTCCTTCTTAAGGACACATTTAAACACGATGGATCAATTAATTATACCAACATCCTTTGCTTTTGGTAAGTTTGAAAAACTCATATTGGCTTTGATCTCATAATGCGATATGAAATTATTGATCTGATGTTAAGGATTTCAATCGCCAGGAGAAGGATACCTGTACAGAAAGTATTATTTTTCCTGGAGAGAAGTTCAAGGAGTAGAATGGCAAAAGAAAATTCTCCGTTCGGCTCAGTGTCCGGTAGAAAATCAAAACTTTTCTTGACAATACACGTAAAATGATAACCTAATAGCATCAAATATTATGGTCTAACTAGGAATATTAAACAATATTTACGGTCTCAGAATAATGAGTAACTTTCTTTGCTAATATATTTTTAGATTAACATAATTCATTTGAAGATAGGTTTGTGGATACTTCCAATGTTCTTAGTTAATTATATTGTATTGTATGAATCCAAATCTCGACAACATTGTGTAGCCACGTTTCTCATTTTCTAAATGACAATTTTATTCTTCGGGAGCTTCAATAAATAAACAAATGGTTTTAAATTTGTCTAATGTAAGTACAAAGTTACAAGGATGTCTGTCTTCAATCGACTAAACATTTTCCAGAAAGTCATCGCCATATAGTCTTTTTACAAAGAGAATCTACTCATCTATCTAAACAGGGAAGCATCCACAGATTCAGAAATGAAATTGTGTGTGATTTCTCACAAGCTTTTTTGTGTTTGTGAAGGCTGAAGGACAACTCTGATTTTTGTGTTAACTTTTCGACAGTAAAAAAGATTTGTTTAAAACCTTCAGAGTACATCAAGGAGCGGTAATTAATAAATGCACTTTATTACAGTCCTAATTCTAGATTATGGTTGGATTATTTCCCATAGATGTCAAAGAAGATTACTGAGAATGGCGCAGACACATAATTATCTTGAAACTAATGGGAACCTCAGAAATTGCAGAAATATAATTTGCTCAAAGCAGGTCAGATTCCACTTGATTTGTGCTCGCCTTTCAAGGAAGTATGGGTATTATACATTATTGGCTACAAAAACAAAGTAATAATTTACGGATCTTGTCTCGGAATTAATTTTTTACTAAACCTTAATTACCACATCACGTAATTTCAAGCTCGGACTCACCAGCTATATCATTATTATTCTAAAATATCTTTGAGCGCTCCGCATATTTGTGTATTATCATTAACGTTCCCAGATCTCCGAGTGGCTCCTGAAAATAACAATACAAAACAAATTAGAACCTACTGCCACTTCAAATTTTTAAGTTAAAACTGTGAGACCACAAGATAGACTAACTTACAAAGAGACTAATTTCTAAAAACTACTTTTTCTTAGCAAGAGTAATGCAGTTGAGAAATGTTACAAAAAGTAAAAGAAAGTAGAACTGTAGCTCTTTTTCAAAAATTAAAAATGACCTTTGTTTTCTCGCAATATTATTTAGTAATAATTAAATACTTTCGAACGAGCGGGATTTTCTGAAAGTGTATTAGAAACTAAAGACAAAGGAAATTAGAAGTTAAAGACTCTTTGAAATAATTATTAATAAATAATCTCCATATCCGTTTCTTACAGGAAAACCACTCTGTTTATTTAATAACATTTTATTGAAAATAAAATAAAAAAATAATATTTCAATGATTTCATTCTTCACACGTTTCTTTTATTTTGTCTTGCTCGGAATTTCAACAATTTTGCCTTAATATTGAAGGCTTGTTTATCGAAATGGGTAATGAACTTTTAAATCTTCAGCCATTCCATCATACTAGAACGAACCAGATAAAGTAATAGTAGTGACAAAGTAATAGAAAAAAAATAAACCAGTGTTTGACGATTTATTAGCTTTTTACAAACAGAAAATACAAAGAAAACCATTTAAAAGATAATCCTATTTATTTAAAGAATCGTAAATCCGGAAAGTTAAGATTCATCTCAATATATTGTATTAAGGAAACACTGCAGCAATTGCTGTTAAGAAAACAGTGGACAATAATTTTCACGAGTAGCGAGTAGAGTATAAATTTACCGTCCGAGAACTACGCTTACATTTACCCCAGCAGCACATTTAAACTGAGCGTGAACGCTTGAGAAAGAAGACCATTCTCCTTTGTTTACAGGATATGCAAAGACAGAAAGGAAACTTTAGTTTGTAAAAGGCCCAAGTGGAGGAGTTAGATTATAAAGTTAATGTTGCGTGCTTTAAGACTGAAATAGGTTTGGTCATCTTATTGTGGCTTTATAATTAATGTGCACTCTCCTTTTCTACTCTCTTTCTCTTTTTTATAAAAAATTATTATTATCAAGAGCGTCAGTATAATACACATGTACAATATATTATCCATATTGTTCACAACATTAATCATCACTTTGCGATGAAATATAGAATCCATTGGGTTTAGTTTATCTCTCCATCTACTCTAAACAAAAACAAAACAAAATATTTAATACGAATCGTCCAGCTTCTTATCTTTGTAGTTATGTTTATTTAAGGATATAAGAGCATGAATAATAGCCGGCGCAGCGATCCCTGTAATTAGGGTGTATATATCAGCATCTTGGCCACAGAATCTTTGTGCCCACTCTTCTCAATTTACTCACTGGCCCTCTTGCTTATGGCCTTGTAGAATCTGTCAAATATTATCCATTTATTGAAAATCTTTTCTTTCATTCAAATCTATAATATAGCAAGAAAATATTTTAAAAATACTGTTCCTATACACATTTATTTTAAAAATTGATGTTCAAAACAACCCTAATTTTTTTTTTTTAAATGTCAATTTTATGTTCATTACACACCTTTATTTTCCCTTATTCCGTTAGTAAATACGAAGTATTCCTTTTGATTTTCGATCCTCCGGTAAATGCCCATTTTAAGCTCTCCAGATTCCGGAAAAGTGGTTTTTACAAATTAATCTGTGTTCGTAGGTGTGTAGGAGATCGAGTCACCAAATTCAAAAACTGAAAGTTACAGAAAGTTCAAATTGGTACCACAATAGGACCATTTAGGCAACTTTTGGACAAAATCAGAAGACCATTTCCAAAATGACTCCAACGATTATCAATTAAACATCGATTACCCATTGCACACATATACATATATAACATTCATTTAGAATATTTCTCCCAGGAAAATGCTTCTTAAAGCAGTTCCGGGAGAAAGAAGATGTAAGCTCTCTTGACTAATGTACCATTTACGGTCGTTTGAAAAGTCCGTGCAAAGTCAGAGAGATAGCACCACTGGCGCGTATCGAGGTTATGTTTAGTTAGTAGCATCTCTTGGAAGAACACACACCAAGTTTCAGCCAGATCGGTCTATTTCTTTGTGTTTGGCATTCGTTTGAATCGAGGAAGTCGAGTGATTTTCAAAAAAATGGACGAAAAAGAATTTCGTGTGTTGATTAAACACTACTTTATGAAAGGCAAAACGCCTCAGGAGACTAAAGAGAAGCTTGATAAACATTATGGTGACTCTGCACCTTCGATTAGAACAGTTTATAAGTGGTTTCAAAATTTTCGGAGTGGCCATATGGGCACAAGTGACGCTGAACGTTCTGGACGCCCTGTTGAGGTTACTACTCCAGAAATCATTGATAAAATCCATGATATGGTGATGGATGACAGAAGAGTGAAGGTGCGTGAGATTGCTAGTGCTGTGGGCATCTCGAATGAACGGGTGCATAATATTTTGCATCAACATTTGGACATGACAAAGCTATCCGCAAGATGGGTGCCGCGATTGCTCACGCTTGACCAAAAACGAAATCGTGTGAAGTGTTGCAAGGACGGTTTGCAGCTGTTCCAGAAGAATCCGCAGGACTTTAAGCGTCGTTTCGTCACTGTGGATGAAATATGGATACATCACTACACTCCTGAGACCAAAGAACAATCTAAACAATGGGTTACCAAAAAAGGCGAAGACCGTTCCTTCGGCCGGAAAGATTATGGCGACTGTCTTTTGGGATTCGCAAGGAATAATCCTCATCGACTATCTGGAAAAGGGTAAAACTATTACAGGTGCATATTATTCATCGTTATTGGACCGTTTGAAAACCGAGCTGCAAGAAAAACGCCCACGATTGGCCCACAAAAAAGACCTTTTCCATCACGACAACGCACCAGCTCACACCTCAGCAGTTGTGGTCGTAAAATTAATGGAAATAGGGTTCCAACTCGTTTCACATCCCCCCTATTCTCCAGACTTGGCTCCCTCGGACTACTATTTGTTCCCCAATATGAAGAAATGGCTGGCGGAAAAAAGATTTTTTTCAAACGAGGAGGTGATTGCAGAAACGAATGGCTATTTTTCAGACTTGGACAAATCCTATTATTCGGAAGGGATCAACAAACTAGAGCAGCGTTGGACGAAGTGTATAAGCCTAAAAGGAGACTATGTTGAAAAATAAAAAAGGTTTACCCCAAAAAATTAAGTAGTTTTTATTTTTGCACGGACTTTTCAAACGACCCTCGTAGATAACATGAAAGGCCTCATCATCTGCGTAACATTAATACAAATTAAATAGGTAAAACAAAAAACCCCAAATTTTAAGAAAATCGGTCGAAAATGAAGTGCCGCCACATTACTAAGTTTTGTGGATTTATTGTTTTTTGATTTTATTATTATTATTATTATTATTACTCAAAGTATTGTAAAAAATCTTTTATTACGTTAATTTCGATTAGAAAATTAGAAATTATTTATTTTTCGAGATTTTTCTAATAATTTAATGCTTTGACTTTTGTCAAGAAGTTTCATTTATTTTCATAAATTTAATGAAGAAATGAAGCAGGTTTCTATCAGATGGAATTCGGTTAGCCTGTTTTTGATTCAACGATTATACGAGTTCAAAAAGAAATACTGGACTGGACTTTTCGTTTTTACAGACAAACTGTAAGAGTTTGGTGTATTGTACGAGTAGAAAGTAAATTGCAGTAAGAGGACGTTGTATGATTTATTACTTCCGTTTTTCTCCCCAATTAGGGAGGAAGGTGCAACTTGAACCTCCCCATTGCTGCTCTATGATAAGTAGCTAAATACCATCTCTTCGCAGTGCACTGGAAATGAATAACAATAAACTATTAAATGGTAATTCGGCATTGTTATTGACAACTTCCGTTGGAATTTTTTGTAATTGCAATTGGAATCCATCGAGAATCTAAGCTCTTAGTAATTATCTATCTCAGCATAGCGTGTATAATCGATTGACACGCTTCATTTAATATTAATACGATGGACGACTATAAAAAAGGTTAATTTCCTTTTTGACCAATGATGTAAAAAGACTATCAAAGCTTAAAACGGAAGGAAGTAAATATAAGAAAAGAGATTTTTATTTAACAAAAAAAATCTGAAAATTGGACATGAATTGATGAACGGAAATAAAATAATATTCTCCTGAGAAAGGGGGCAAGCTGCTTGTTTAATTTTTTTCTCTTTCTAATTCTCGTGCTTTCTCAATCTCGTGAAATTTAAGATGCAGCAAGTGGCCGACCGTTTGAACTTACAAGAGTACAGATTTATGATATTTCCAGTAAAACACTATTTGAAATAACTCCGCAATTTAAAAATAATTACCAAATTCAATTTTGTTGAAACTTGATAATTAGGCAGATTTAGCAGAATAAAAGAGAATAGTCAAATGAGGAAAAAAATTTCGAAGCAAAATAAATATATCTCCTTAACAAAAACTTACAGTTTAAAAAGTTAAGTATAAGGGTTGATTAAACGCCAAAAGGTACACAAATCAGCAAGTACCCATCATTTCATTTATACTTCATTGATATGATTTAAGTAATTTTACTGCATTAACTTTTCCTTCACATTTTTAGAATTCATTAGATGTCACAGACCCTTATGCTGGCCAGTTCGTTCATAATATTATTTGGTTATAATTATGATAAAATGTATATTATATCTTCGTTTTTAAATAGGTACTTTATTTTAACTCTATTCCAAATTATTCTTCTGATTTATCCTTAATATGCCTTTTATTCTGAAGTTGTCACATCTTATACATGCATGTTAAAGTAGAAAAAGACAAAGTTAGAGTCGGCTACTGTTTAAATTTGAATCACGGAGGATTTAAAACAATATTTCAGACTTGAATTCGTCTTACCGAAATATTCGTGAGCACAAATAACACACAGTTAATAACAAGTAGATTATTCAACAACAATTATTCATTTCTCAATTGTAATTTAATTTTACTTACAGTAAAATACTGGAATAATTAGCTGTCCTAAAAGTATGCAATACTTATTTATTTTATATTACATAACATATATATAACATTGTGAGAAGAACAGCTACATTGAGAGTGTGATTGAAGAAAACTATATTATTTGCGATAAAGCCAGATAATTATTACCTATTATTATAAACGTTTGACTACTACATAAAATAACAATTACTTTAATCGAAGAATAAACTTAAACAGACGATTTTTATTAAAAATAAAATAATCGAATTCATTGATGTATGTTGGTGTAAGCATTTTTTTTAAAAAAGTTTTTAAATTTTGCAGCCTCGTAATTTTTTTTATTTTTTATAACGTTTTCTTTTTAACCTGTAATTAATAGCTTGATTATTATAGATTAATAGATATTACAGTCAATCTACAGTGCTACTTGAACAAATTTTTTGTAGATGAAAATGGCCAGCATAAGGGTCTGTGACATCTAATGAATTCTAAAAATGTGAAGGAAAAGTTAATGCAGTAAAATTACTTAAATCATATCAATGAAGTATAAATGAAATGATGGGTACTTGCTGATTTGTGTACCTTTTGGCGTTTAATCAACCCTTATACTTAACTTTTTAAACTGTAAGTTTTTGTTAAGGAGATTTTTATACCTTTTGGATAGATTTTTCTTTTTGTCTATTTTGCAAAGTTACATATCTGCTTTACTGTTTTTTTTTAAATTTGGAATAAGCAATTCTATCATTATAACCTGATAAGGTGTTAAGTAGGAACCGTAACTACCACTGGAGAGATCTTTTTAAAGAATGATTATAGTTGCGGTCCCCAAACCATCCTCAATAACAATTTTTTTGAGAAAGCCTTTTTATATAAAATAGGAAGGTATTTGTACGTAAAAAGCAAATTTAAACTGCGATTTCAGACCTTCCTTTTAAGAGGAGTAAGAAAAATAAACGGGCGATTACAGTACTTCTCCCTAAAAGGCAAAGAGGCAAAGATTTTGAATCGAACGACAATTCATTAATGTAAATAGGTTCACCCATTGATAATTTTAACGATTTCAGTACTTCCTCTTAGTAGGTGTAAGAGCATGATGGCACTTCACAGCCATGTAGAGGAGCTTTAATCACTTCTTCGTGCTAAATTTTATCAAAATCGGACAAAGCGTTATAGAAATATTGGTAATAATAGTTTTAGAAACGGCCTTACTTGGGTGGGGCAAACTCCCCTCCATATGAGGCATAGCGACGAGACTTTTAAAGTGCAAATCTGTACAAAATTTCGATTCGAATGACACTTCATTCATAAAAATCAGTTCACTTGTCGATAATTTGAAACGATTGCTATACTTCCCCTTAACTAGTGTAAGAGCAGATCGCCGCTTTAATGTTACGTAGGGGAGCCCTAACTCTATCATCCTACCAAATTTTATCAAAATCGGGCTAAGATTTACAGAGTAATTAGTAATAATAATTTTTAAGGGGGCCTTACATAAAAGGGGCTAACTCCTCTCCCATTCGGTGTACAGCGTCGAGACCCCCAAAAGGCACATCTACATAAAAGTCCGAATCGAATAACACCTCATTCATGAAAATCGGTTCGTGCGTTTAGGCGCTACGCAGTTTACAAAAAAGGTAACAACAAGAAGAAGAAGAAGAAGAAGAAGAACAACAACAACAACAACAACAACATCAATTTCTGAAAATGCCGTTTTTGCTCATTTTCGGCAACTTTTTTCTCGAAATCTATTAGGTCTGGGGGGTTGCAAAAAAATTACAGTTATAAAGGAGGGTTTGCCCTATATTTTAAAGAAAATTTGGGAATTTTATCTTTTATTGAAAAAGAGAAAAAAATTGTCAAAGTTGGGTGTTTTTCAACGTTACGCTTTTTCGTGCACTTTTTGACGATCAATCCTTATACAACTGTCCTACCGGACAGTTTTAATTTATTATTGTGGAAAATTGAGCACGGCGAAGCCGGGAAATCTGTTATTTATATCCGCCCTTTTGGGCAGAATAAACGGTAAGAAAGGGATTAGCGCAGAGTTAGGCGGGTAAGAGTGAACTATGTTTCCTCTCCGTCCGCGACACTTCACATAAAGGCGCCTGAACGAAAATGGCAATGATGTACTTATTACCTACCTCACTTAAAAGTTTTAAGTGCAGATCCGTAACATTTAGGTGAAGCAAACTCATTTAGAGCGGTTTTGAGTAATGGGTGGAGTCACAGGTAAAATCCAATTAGGTCAGGTAAAATACTTGTACATCATTGTATCTGTATGTATTGTGGAAAACTAAGAGAGTTGCTAAAACTGCGTTTTCGGACAAAACTGCGACCAGAATTTCGAATTTCCTAAAACATTTTTTTAAGTTTCTTCGATCTCTTGAGCCATTCCAGTTCTTTCGCAGGAGTACCGAACTAGTTATATGAAAGGATTCTTTTTACGGCTGCCCACAGAGAATTGTCTTCAGTTGAAAAGATGAAGTTTACCTTCAAAACGTTCTTCTTTTAGTTGTCTAATGATTCCTTAGTCTATTGAATTCTTGTTTGTCAGAAGGATGGCGAGTGCGTTGTCATTTGTACGCCTCTTAACCGTGGTAGGTGTCCGAATTTATATTGGTGAATACGTTAGCTTATAGAATGAGGATGGGATTCCCAAATAGAAATGTTTAAATGTAATACAGCATTGTAAAATTCTTCGTCGTTTAAGTGAAATTTGTAAGTTCAACTTGTCTTCAAGTTTTATTAGCATTGCTCCCATTCTATTTATCCACATATAGGAGACGGTTTAGGAATGGTATTAAGTCATGTGTAAGTAGAACAGGACTGTGGTTTGTGGAGAGTTCGTAAGTGTAGAGAAGGTCAAAATGGTGAGATATATGAGAAAATAAGAAGAAATCGAGAATATCAGGAAGTTTGGATAAGGAAGTCGGCCAATATGTAGGTTGATCAGCTGCAGTTTCTTACGTAATAGGGTGTTGAAGAGGATCTGACCTCTTGGGTTCGTAGTACGACTGCCCCACTGCTGGTGTTTGCATTGAAATCTCCCAATGAGAGGAACGTTGGACATCTGCGTTATTGATTTGTTGGCGGGCAGTTTACAGCTGCGAGACTGGAATGGAAGAGCAGTTAAGGAAATACCGAGGGTTGGAGGTAGTTATTGGGTGTTGAAGAAAGACCGTAGTGTGCGAGGCTGTTACGAATTAGCCACAACTCGGTGGCCTTGTCGTCCGGGTGGTCAGCCCTGATAGTATTCAGTGATGCCAAAGTAAAATCGGTTGGTAAAGAGTTTAAAAAAAGAAGAAGCAAATTTCAGAAATTGTAAAAGATTTCTAACTAGTTTTAGTTTGAGAAATCTAAGTACGCTCGCTGCCTTGGACTGTTCCTAGACAAACGATTGACATGGAATACTAGACTGAAAAGACAACAAACTAACCATCGCTACAAACTTCTTGCCAGATTACTGGACAAACTATCTAGACTCAACCTAGATAACAAAAGACTACTGCTACCTATTTGGTCATACGGCATCGAAATATGGGGATCGACTAAGCGTTCCAACTCTCTACGCATCCAGCCATTACAGTCAAAAATTCTTTGAAAACTTCTTAACCTCTATGTATCTAACCTCACTATCCATAATGACCTCAAAATCCCTTTCGTTAAAGATGTCGCTAAAACTCGTTTTTTCAAATTTCACTCCGCTACAGAAGCTCATCCTAACCCTCTAATCGAAAAACTATCTTCTTCTGCAATACCAGGTGATCCTCCAAGAAGATTGAAGAGAAGATGGCCTCGCCTGAGCGATCTACTGTCATTAAAAGAGCATACATATGTCCAAGATAATGGAGTGACACTGCTGGGTGCCTTCTCCAATCGTATATTTTCATCGATATTTTTTTAATCATGTTCCACATTTACTTGTTGCAACAATCTTGTTGCAGTTGTAAATTTAACAAAAGATTAAAAAAAAAAAAAAAAAAAGAAGATATATCTTCAAAATTAAGTATGAGATAGAACTGTAATAATTTGTCGTTGACTAGCCATTACAATAGAAGACATGTGAACATCTTCCGGTCGCTAGCCACCTGTCAGCAGAGATCATGTACAAGTGGACTTTGTTCGTGGTCAAAATCTTTATTTTACTGACAACTTCCTCATTTTAACATCTCTATAAGAGTGTTGATATACTAAGACATAACTATGGTAATTTTACTTTCCGGGTGCATGCAGTAGATAATCACACATAACTAGGGACTCATTATTACAGTTACTGTTCCATAACCTAGATCTTCTAATGTCAACTTGTTACCTAACGTGACAACTTTACTCTTCCAAAATAACACTAACAGTTTTAAATTTTTGTTTAAGTAGAACCTTTATTATCAACATTTATTGCCCCATTGTACTTATGAAGAAAAATTAATAATTTCAATTTCGCGATTGGAAAATAAGTCATTTGACTGTTTACAGATTTTTTTTTCTCTGCTGCAACTGTTTTGAATCAAGCAGATTTTCTGGTAAGAAATCAGAATTCACATTTATTTTCCTGTTTCATCTTAATTAATTATTTTATTTTGCTTTTCGTTACAAAGTTTTTGAAATCTCAATAAAAAAGCTAAAGAAATAAAGAGTATTAAAACACTCAGCGATGTTTAAACCAAATAAGAAGCATTAAAACAAACATTTTAACCCAAAGTATAATAAAGTTTTTTATTACAAAAGCTTCTTAGCGTCAGTGAAAATTGCAAGAAAAAAAAAATAAAAATAAGTAGAGTTGGTCTGGAATGCAGGTTACCTCATCCAAAACCTTGGCTTTGTCTTGTGCACCCCCTACAAAGAGTTAATGAAATTAGCTTTAATTAACTTGGAATAATTTCTTTTGTTTTCTATTTGTATTACTTTTTTGTATTTTTCTTTCTACATTTTCTTTACAACCGCCATTATACTTATCGTCTTGCGTTGGTGGAATGAAAATCAATTAAATGTTAACAATGGTGCTTTTCAGTTCAAGTAAATTTACAGATTATTTATTTACAGATTTCAAAAAGGTATGTGACTTTTAGACATTTGAAATTGCAGCAGCTAAACCAAAATTGTCTTTTTCTTTTAACAACTCTCTTTGGAAATGTGGAACCCATTGGCAGTGAAAATGAAAATACTAAAGACCAGCCACATTTCCATTCCACAGCTCAGAAGAACATGTAATAAAATGGCTTAGCCATAAACGCTTGTTGCTATGCGTAAACAGCGTTCTTTTTAGAATACTTCAAAATATCTGAAAAGCGTCCTGCTTTCTAGCCCAGTGGATTATAAGTCTGGAAGTGCGTCCTGTTGTTCTTGCGCAAAAACAAAGCGTTAGTAAAAATAATTTCAAGTCATTTAAGGTTGTAAGTAGCAGAACCTAATACTAACGGAAAACCTTGCATAATGATTCCAACTTTTATGGATTATAAATAGTTCTTAAAACATGTTTTCACACATACATGGCAAACATTCTGAAAATTTTGTTAATATGGTCACACTACCTCTCGCCCTACCTTTGTTTGTAAGTTTTCTAAATAATCTCTATTTGTTGAAGCAATAATTGTATTTTCTCAACAATTTTCCACTTATATTTCGTGGTGATTTCTCGTTGATTCGAACCTCGGCCAACTCAAAAAGTAAGCAATCCAAGAGGAGCTCGGACTTTAAACTCATATTCATAAATCAGTTTTGAGTCAAAATCTATAAACTTTTATTGATAGATTTTTCAATTTCTTGAGGCAATGATTGACTTTTTTTAAACATTATTATTATTTTGCCTTTCTCTAAAATTGTAAATCATATTTTGACCGTAGTTTTCTAACTAAGAAAGATTACTTTAACGAAATCTAAATTCTAATTAATCTTAAGTTGGATATAGATTTTGCTTGAAGAAACTGATCTGATTCACGTGGAAATATTAACTTCCTCCGATGTATCGGAAAGTATCTAAAGACAACTTTTCATTTTATTCTTTTTTATTTAAAATTCACTTTATATCTTGATGTATATCTTTTAAAAATTAATATTCTTCTATTTACTCTGAGAATATTAAATCTGAATCTTTTTTTATTTTTATTTTTGGAACAGACAAACAAAAGTAAGGCCTTTTAGAAAAAGAAGAGGTACTTTTACTTCCAATAAGTACATAGCCAATCTTATTGTGAAAGTTTTGGTCGTTTGAGTTGAGTTGGTTTGATTTGGCCGTTCCCTTGGATATTTGCCACTTGGAGTTTGCTATGCAATCGAAGTGAGAAGGAAGTATGGTCAGACTTAGGAAGTTTTACCATTAGTAGGCGACTGAGTAAATATATTTTCAATGACCTCTAAGGATTTCATTTTTTCTATATTGTATTTTTGGATTTATATGTAATTTAGTTGAAGAAATCTTCCATCAATAACTTCCTTCCATGTTTTTCTCGACGGAGTCTGCTGAAGCAAGATGAGGGAATGTTTAAACGAAACGTGCCACCCAGTAGAAGGAAGGGGATGCTATAAGCTATATAGCACTAAAGAGCTAATTCTTATGTAATAGGGCTAGCCAGTGAGCGTGCTTTGCTCCCGTTTAGAATACCCCTCGCCCAGACGTCCCGCCACTAAACATCCTACATCCCGGCTTGCTTTAAACAAATGAGCGTACAACAGCTGAATAAGAAACAGCCCCATGTTCCCAACTGGTAATAGTGTCTCCTCCACGTCGTCTCTCAACGCCAGACCTACCATTATCACCTATTAAATGCCTTTGGCAAACAACCACCTCTACCCACCAGCTTCTAGGAGCTAGATAATTAGTTTCCAAGGTTTAAACACGAAATGAATCTGCTATTTTACCATTAATTAGATTTTATATAGAAATCTTTAAGAAAATGGATACCAAATTTTCTTTATGAATAATTTAATAGACAAACTTTTATTGTTAAGCAAAACTTTTCCAAGTTGAAAAGTTTCGGCAACAAGTTGTTAATATGAGGGTTGTATTAATAAAGTGCCGAATATTTGGCTGCTTGGGCGGTTGAAAATGTAAAAATAAAATATGTTGAAAAATAAACCAACTCAATGGCTTCTACGAGTAATATTTAAAAAACTGGGAAGTTACTGCCGATAAAACAGAATTAAGTATTTACACTTCTATCTCTAACATTGAGTCAATATTAGTAAGGTGAGGGTTTAAGACCCAATTGGACTTTTACAACGAAAATTCTTCAAGATGAAATATCTTCCTGTAGATAGCCTTAGAATTCTCAGTATCAAGCTGGGATAGAAATCACTATCCAAGCTTGATACTTATCGAAACCTGGTCAACAAATATATTATATTTATTTAAATTTATTTAAAGCGCGTCAACATCTGAGGTCATAGTCATAGAGCATTTTCCGGGCACTTCCGAACAGTTTTCTCTTGTTTCAGTCAACCGTGCTCATCAGCAAACTCAAGTGCGTTTGCCCAAATTTAAAACTCAAGCATTTCAATATTTCACTTCTTATTCAATTCTTTATAAACTGCTAAAGTAAAACAAAACATTGTGCAAGTATTAGTTGGTTTCATTCTCAGTTTGATGCTATCAAGACTACCCAAATACTGGGATGAAAAAATCAAAACTTAACGGATAATTAGTAAGTTTCAAAGATATTGGTGTAGAAGAGAGAGTAGACTCTTGAAGAAATTCTGCTTTTATTTAGAGAAAGCTGCAGTTTTAAATTTAAAGAAGCGTAAAACCTTGAAAGATATAAAATGAAAGCATTGGCATTTAGTTGCTTTATTTATTTATTTTTTAAATTGTCACTTCTGAAAGTACTGAATACATTACAAAATAATTCTGACTGGTGTTATGGACAATTTTCTTTCATGCTGGAAATTATGTTTAAAATGTACGTGGCGTGGCTATTAAATAACGAGACTATTGCTCTAAAACATTTTATTTTAAATTTAAACATATTTAGTTATTATCACCTTCAATATACACCCCTCCCCTATCTCTATAACGCTCCATGTGAATTTACCATTGTTCGAAACAGTGCTGGAAGTCTTTTTCTGTGAGCTCCTGCACGACGCGTGCCGCATTTTCTTCCACAGCTTCAACGGACTGAAATCGTGTTCCTTTTAATGCAGATTTGATTTTGGAGACAATTAAAAGTCACATGGGGCCAGGTCAGGTGAATAAGGCGGATGGCCTAAAACTGGGATGTTGTACTTGGCTAGAAACGTCTTGACAAACAGCGCAGTGTGAGCCGGGCGCGTTGTCTTGATGGAGAACCCATGACTTGTTCATCCACAAATCGGGTCGTTTTTTCCTTACTCTTTCACGGAGTTAAGCAAGTACCTCACGGTAGTAATGTTGATTAATTATAATCGATATTTTCATCCGTTTTGGATGTGGAAGGGCGACCGGGGCTGTCATCATATCCGACGTCTTCTCAGCAATCTTGGAAACGCTTGAACCATTCAAAAACTCGCGCACGTGATTAACCCATTCACCGCCATAAACTTCTTTTAATAAAAGATAAGTTTCAGTAGCGGTTTTATCAAGTTTTGAAATTTCACGACAATTCGTTGCTCTACTACATTTGTAGTATCATGTTTTCGGCAAAACGAAACTAACACCTCTTACACAAACGACGGTTTCGGTAAGACAGATTTCTCTACAAACACGTGAGACGCTGTAATCGAAAGAGAAGGCTTTTCGCTGCACAGCTGTCGGTCGTTAAGATTTGGCGCATGCATAGTTTTTCTGTAGCAGCATCAGTCTCGTTATTTAATAGCCACATCTCGTATTGGATGAAATCTCATAGTTGAGGCTGATTCACTCCTAATATGTTCTCCTAAAGAATAAAAGAAGTTTTGATTTTTATTGTGAAGTAAGATAGAAAGTAAAAAAGGTAACTTGCTAGGCAGGAAATTTATAATTATTGTTACACCAGACTTGTTGCGCTACCATATAGCGTAGATCATACCGCTATCACTTGAGAACCATGTTTTATAAAATGTTAATTAAAAAAAAACCGAAGTGAAAAATAATTTGTTTAAAGAAAATTTTTCGCTTGTTTTTAACAAATTTAAATTTATTTTTATTTAAGAAAAACAAAAAATTAGGTCTGAGAGAGAGCTTTGGTATAATTTTGAGGGAAAATTTATGTGAGTAGGAGCTGTTTATTTTCATATCTTCTTATTAATAAAGATTTTTCTTATTTTATTTGTAATAAATACATTTTCTGGGGATGAAAAAGTCCGTTTATAACTTGTCCTAAATAATTCTATACCTCGTAATCCTGAACAGTTTATGTTCGTACCTTATGAAAGTTTCGCTTTCTAAGGCCTACTAACAGTTTATACAAATTTTTGTATAAAAAATTAAATTAAATTTAATACAAAGTTTATTTAATTATGTTTGAACGTTCAATATTATTTTTTTAATAAAATTTCTGTTTTATGTTTGGGTATATATATGTACATGTACACTCACTGGGAATTTAAGACTTATTCGTCTTGTTTTTCATTTATTTTTAAACTTATCTTCGTAGAGGAAAAATTAAGCGCGCGAAATGTCTTTTAATCAAGTAAAATTTTTTTTTTTTAAGGACATCATACTCTTTTTAGATGTTTATCTTTGATGGAAGGCAGCATTTTAATAGCTTGACTGCTGGCAAACTCTGCCAACATAATAATTAGATAACTCACCCCATTTTTGTGATTTTATTTTATTTTTTTCTTAGAGACCCTTCCAACCCTAAATAGAGCCTCATCCCTTGCGTCCTACAAGATCTGCAAGCCAGGCTTGCTGCACTGCTTTGACAAATGTTATATGGTCTTTTATGTTTAAATGAAACACCATTCCGATGATGTATTTGTATAAAATGCTTTTTTATATCCTTTGCGATAGCTACAACACCAGCCAGACTCTAGTGAATCTTGTACACATTTGGCACAAGACCAAACGATTACTAGCAGTTTCTCGCTTCACCCAAATCGCTATTTCTTACTAATAACCAGACCAAAACATGGCTTATCTACTAAAATATAATCTTGGTTTTATTTACAACGCTGTACTTTTTTATTTCATTCTTTTTTCTTTATTTGGATGATTTTATTTCACGATAATAAAAATCTTTTTTTCCTTTTATGAGACTTCACTACAGATATAATGAAATTTTATTTCTTTTAGATATTTATGCAATAAATAAAAGAATTTTAAGTTACGTCTATTTTATACAATTGTTAATACAAGCATGTAATAAATAAGTATATCATATTTAATTTGAATATCCCACATGTTCAGTCAAAATATGTTGATTCAATCATTGCAAATGGCCGAACATCAGAAAGCGATCAGTAAAACAAAGCAAGCGTGTTGTGATGCGATAAAATAAAACAAGTTCACTGCCCGCATTGCAGATCTAACCATGAATTGTTCAACATTTCTCAGATACTGCAATTGCGGCCAGTAGAATTGGCGACTGGGGAAAAATATTGTAGTTTGATTCTTTCCTCTATGTATAGGTCGCTTTCCTACTAAAGAACCCTGGTTGTCATAACGAATTCCAGTCGTAAAGAAAAGCCATGGATTAGAGGTGAAGAAACGTCCGAAGGGGAGAGTTGTCTGGCCTTCAGCCGCCAATTCCATTGCTAAAGCCATGGAATTGCAGTATTCTAGGAAAACTTCTAATGGTTTGTTCTTTAGTCCTAGGTACTAGTCGATTAATCAAAGTCATTTTTACCCGTTCTTGAGATTTCCTATAACATTAACACTTGGTAAACTGAAATAGTCTAATACTATTGTGGGCTGCTCCAATAATTTTTCTAGATGGAGGTTAGCTTTTTTAAAAAAATTTAATCTTTACCCAGTGAGTTTTTAACGTTGAATTTCCTTGAAAAACAGCTCTTCATGTGGTTTTTCCGGTCCATCCGTTACAGTTGTAGGAATGTTCTAGTGTGTCAAGAAAATGTTGTCTTTTTCCTGGCGTGCTCTACCTTCTAATCGCCGACTAGATTTATAGCGCAACATTTCAGTTTTAACATCTAAATAACGGAGCTACATAAGTGACAATACCATTTGAGGTGAACGCAAATTTTACCAATAAATCAAAGGTACCATATCTAAGTTGTCGGTCTATAGTAATAGTAATTGCCTATTTTTTCAGGCGGGCTTTACGTCCAAGTTCCCAATTAGGTGTCGTGGACGGAGGCGACTAGCCAACATACTTTACTGTAAACTTCTTTTATTAACCATTAAATAAAATCCAAGGCCTAAGACCGGGAATCGAACCCAATACCACCATACAAATTAGCTTTAAAAGTCTTGTCTCTAACCGCTCGGCTACCTTGGCGCCTGAGTTGTCGGTCTGCAGTTTGTCAGTTAATAGTAGTCTGCCTCAGCGACTTGGGGAGCGACGTTCTGGAAATCATGATGAGTTCTCACTTGTGATTCTCACAAATGTTTCTAATTATATAGCAACATCATCTTCATCTAGAAATTTTAGTTCTAAAGGCTGTGCTAACCTCAGTTGGGTAGGCTTGTAATTATTGACACTAATATTAAAAAAATTTAACTGGAAGTTAGGATTGGAGTTCTAATTGGTATTTATTTTACTTTATTTAAAGATGCATCGATTCCACATTGTTACGGGTTTGGAAAGTACTTCTTTGCGTCAGGGACTTCTGCACTGATATCAATATGGGTTTGGGCAGTGACTGCTTGATTAGTAACGCGATTAACATTCGAATATTATGCCATACTAAAAATTAGAATCCAGGACGGGACCTATAACCCCACGGCACCGCAGCCACAAGAGGCTTATTGTGCCTTACGCCATATTTACACTCATCTACTATTAAGTCCTATTCATCTTACACATTTTTAAACAAATACATACAATACATAAATAAGGTTTTAATTAATTCATTTGAATGAAAACACTAAAGAAACTTAATCTTCTAACAGGGGCGCTGGTGAATTTTATTCACAATCCCGCCAATTTCGGAGTGTTCTGTGATGGAAGGTTAAATGTTTCTTCAAATGCTTTTCCTTAAATTGCTGTTTTTTCATTACTCATCGTATGGTTAAAGTGATTCTAAGTGTCCAAGCAAGTGTTGTAAATAGTGAAATCTCATTTTAAATCAGACAGGTTTGGAAACTAATTCACTATTGCTTCTAGTCATGTAAGTTTTTCTTATTTATCTCTTTACTATATGTGATATTACATTTATAGTGAATTATTTTATTTATTAAGACACTTATAAAAACCTTATATAATGCTAAAATACGTATTAAGTGAGTTAGTTATGATCTGAAAAAAGCATTATACCAATTAATGCTTACTTTTTTTCAAAATGTTTACGTAAGAATTAAATTAGGTAGTCTAACAAAACGTTCGTACACGGCAAAAGTTGATGTTCATATAAAAAAGTTTATGGTAATATTTGGTACTTAATTGTTTTCTGACATTAAATGTATTAGGGAGATTTTCTTCCTAATCAAGTATTTGGGATAATTCCAATGGAATTTTATTCGAAAATATCGCTTTGTTATTGGGAATAGTTTACGGTAACTATAGTAACCGTAGTTGACTTTTTTTGTAGTCTAAGTACGAACCGTCGACAAAAAAGAAAAAAGAAATACACACATACATATGTATATTTATGTATGGAAATAGAAAACTTGATTTCCTATATCCAAGATCACTTGGATATGTTGATTAAAGCCAGTTTGATTTGAAATTTTTGTGAATTATGACCTTCACATTTCTAAAATATAATTTATATTTAAAAATTCATATTAAAAAAAAAAGTTTTCTAGAAAATTAATGAAAACTCATACACCAGAGTTCTTGTTTTTGATTGCAGTTAAAACATAATTAAATTGTTGAAATGGATATGATATAGAAAAGAATTTTAGCTAAAAAAGTATCTTGCAGCTATAGATTTCATCACATACTCGGAATTGTAAATTTTTTTTTCTAACTTAAGTGCCAAATTTACTTGAAAATTCACTCGTTGAACATGATTGAATTCACATAAATTTCACAGTATTTCTACAATAGTAATCAAAGTTAATTCAGTTGTTTGAAAATATTTTGTTTATTTATACAGCGTTTGAACTGATAGAAGGTTACAAACTTGTAAATTATGTTATCTTTCAATTTCTCTAAGAATGTTATTTCTCTCGCTAGTGAATTTAGAAGGGAAAAGAGAATGAAAAGGAAGGGTAAAATGTGTTTTCTTCTCATCTGGTTTGGGCTGAGGATAGATGTGCTAACCTCCTTCGATATTTCCTCTTATTTCTGAAGGAGAGTCTAAGATCAAAGAGCTTTCGCTAAAGCCTTGTATTGTTTCAAAATAAAAAAAAAAAAAAAACCTTTACCCTCACACATGTGTGTTAGACGACAGTGTTCGTGCATGTAGACCTCCTGTTCGTCCCTTGCTCGGCACCAGAAATATGTTCTTCTCTCTGTTTCTCCAACTTACTTCTTTCTATTGAGACCATCCGCTTCACAAGGGCCAAGAGGAACCAAGTCTAAGCTATTGACATTTCTGTTTTGTTGTCAATATCGGCCGTCGCCCTTTTCTCATAGTACTTTATCCCCTTGCTATTCACTGTCTACTCCACGCAAATAGAAATACGCGAGAAGAAGACACTGAGAAGCGTGTATACAAAGAATTGCATTACATTTTTTTGTAAGCACTATCCTGTTTCTAATTAGAATGTAAAATGTTACAGTTGATTAAATTAAAGTGAGCTGTTTTATTTGATTAACTCGTTTCAGTACAATTTCGTTTTATGTAAATAATTGCTCCAAAATAGTATCCATGTCTTGAGAGCGCGCATTGACGAGAATGTCCTTACCCAGTAACAAGGTGAGGCAGCTGCAGTTCGATCTCTAGTCAGTTGTAAATAACTACAGAAGCAGTTACCGAATTCCCTTCTTCTTTAATTTCAATACAACTTTTAATGCAGACATTAAATTTTCCTCTGCAATATAAAATTTAGTTTTTTTACTGATGAAGTACCATATTGGTAACCTGGCAAAAAAATACCTTCTTTTCTGCAGAAGTTGGTTACTATTTCTGCCAATAATAAGTCCATTTCAGTATTCGCCTTAGTCCTTCTAGACTTAAAATGTCTTCGGTCAAGGAATTCTCCTTATTATTCCAACTTTCTTCTATTTGACGACTTATAAACAACCAAGCCAAAAAGCTAATTTGTAATTCATATTCCTCACAAAACATTAATAAAATAAGTATTTAATATCCCATATTAACTTGTTATGAATTAAACTAAATTAGCGAAACGAACTCAAATAACAATAGTTATTTCTTTCCCCGGGACTCATTGTGCGACTAAACTGAACTTCTCAAATTGCAGTGAAATCAAGACAGAACTACTCAATTCTCAGATAATTCTATCCTCTAATCAACCGATAAACCTCTCTGAGTTTACCCTTTTTTGTCTTCTTTCCTTTTCTTTAAGGCGCGTAAGATCTGATGGCTGTATTCTCTCATCACTCTGTCTACCACCGGACAGTTAGTTACCTGTAAGAAGATCGTAGGAACAGATACTGGATTCGAACCAGGGATCTCCAAGGGAATCCGAAACGCTAACCGCTCAGCTAATTCCTTTACTGCTTACATTATTATTTACATCTTTACTCAGACCTTTACTGATATACACTTATGCCGAATAGATGGGGGCCAGAGAGCTTGCAATGTACAAGCTCCTGGTTTTCAAATTAAAATCCTAGCCGTCACCTTTATAGAAAGGAATCCCCTAATAATGTACTATTACAGGTGCATATTATTCATCGTTATTGGACCGTTTGAAAACCGAGCTGCAAGAAAAACGCCCACGATTGGCCCACAAAAAAGTCCTTTTCCATCACGACAACGCACCAGCTCACACCTCAGCAGTTGTGGTCGCAAAATTAATGGAAATAGGGTTCCAACTCGTTTCACATCTCCCCTATTCTCCAGACTTGGCTCCCTCGGACTACTATTTGTTCCCCAATATGAAGAAATGGCTGGCGGGAAAAAGATTTTATTCAAACGAGGAGGTGATTGCAGAAACGAATGGCTATTTTTCAGACTTGGACAAATCCTATTATTCGGAAGGGATCAACAAACTAGAGCAGCGTTGGACGAAGTGTATAAGCCTAAAAGGAGACTATGTTGAAAAATAAAAAAGGTTTACCCCAAAAAATTAAGTAGTTTTTATTTTTGCACGGACTTTTCAAACGACCCTCGTAGGCCTCATCATCTGCGTAACATTAATACAAATTAAATAGGTAAAACAAAAAACCCCAAATTTTAAGAAAATCGGTCGAAAATGAAGTGCCGCCACATTACTAAGTTTTGTGGTTTTATTGTTTTTTGATTTTATTATTATTACTCAAAGTATTGTAAAAAATCTTTTATTACGTTAATTTCGATTAGAAAATTAGAAATTATTTATTTTTCGAGATTTTTCTAATAATTTAATGGTTAAACTTTTGTCAAGAAGTTTCATTTATTTTCATAAATTTAATGAAGAAATGAAGCAGGTTTCTATCAGATGGAATTCTGTTAGCCTGTTTTTGATTCAACGATTATACGAGTTCAAAAAGAAATACTGGACTGGACTTTTCGTTTTTACAGACAAACTGTAAGAGTTTGGTGTATTGTACGAGTAGAAAGTAAATTGCAGTAAGAGGACGTTGTATGATTTATTACTTCCGTTTTTCTCCCCAATTAGGGAGGAAGGTGCAACTTGAACCTCCCCATTGCTGCTTTACGATAAGTAGCTAAATACCATCTCTTCGCAGTGCACTGGAAATGAATAACAATAAACTATTAAATGGTAATTCGGCATTGTTATTGACAACTTCCGTTGGAATTTTTTCTAATTGCAATTGGAATCCATCGAGAATCTAAGCTCTTAGTAATTATCTATCTCAGCATAGCGTGTATAATCGATTGAGCAGTTGTGGTCGCAAAATTAATGGAAATAGGGTTCCAACTCGTTTCACATCTCCCCTATTCTCCAGACTTGGCTCCCTCGGACTACTATTTGTTCCCCAATATGAAGAAATGGCTGGCGGGAAAAAGATTTTATTCAAACGAGGAGGTGATTGCAGAAACGAATGGCTATTTTTCAGACTTGGACAAATCCTATTATTCGGAAGGGATCAACAAACTAGAGCAGCGTTGGACGAAGTGTATAAGCCTAAAAAGAGACTATGTTGAAAAATAAGGGGGTTTACTGTAGTTGTTTGTACAGGTAACATCGCTCTGTGTTTCATCTTTAAAATAAGTGGTTTAAAATTAGCGTACCTCAGTGATTTTTGGCAGGAATATAGTTTAATGAGCGTTCTAGTATATGTTAAAATTTCACTGAAATCCATCGAGTGGTTCGTGAGATATCGTTTATTAAAACTTCAGTGTTTTAAAGAGTGTGCCAATTGGTGGGGGAACTGAGTTGGACTTCTCTCATGTAAGATCCCCTCTCTTACTTATATATATCATCTATTATAGACAGACTTTAGTTGATATTTATTAAACTGCCACACAGCTCAGTTTATTTGTAAACAATTCTCTTTATTATAAACATTTGTTTACTCTTGTTGCTTCTGTATATTTCGTTGATAATAATTTCTTTTCTTTCGTACTATTTTCACTTTACGTATATTGAGTGAAATTCATTACAAGTAAAATTTGAATTAATTATTGACATATCAGTTCTTTTTCTCTTCATTATATGTCTGAAGGCTCGCCTTGTTTTAATAAGCGCCTAAGAAGTTCTCCGGAAGATTCTGTGAAGGCATCTAAGAAATTTGTTTTATCTAAAGAAGTAACTATGGAGAAGAGCGATTTAGTTGTTATGATGAAGGAGGTGATGTCCGGCCTGTTAGACGATAAACTGGCCCCGCTTGCTACTAGGGAAGACATCGTTTCTCTCAAAAAGGAAATAATTGCTTTAAAACAAGAAAATACTTCTCTTAAGTTGGAAATTGATTCTCTAAAAAAATTACATATTAAAGCTGAGGCTAGAATAGAAGAATTAGAATTGTTATCTCGCCGTAATAATTTATTATTTAAAGGTTTGAATTATGCCTCCTCTGGTGACCCAAATGAATCTGTCAGTGCTTTTTGTCGTGAACTTTTAAAAGTTGATATTCCTCCTGATCACCTGAATGCAGTTCCACTAGGTAGACATGGAGGAAATGTTAATCGATCCTTACTGGTTTCGTTTTCTAATCAACAAGTTAGAAATAAAGTTCTAAGTGCTGCGAAGATTCTCAGAGGTTCGGGTTTTGTTGTTCACCAGGATCTCCCCGAGGCCTTAAGAAAGAAACGATCTAAATTTCTGTTACTAAAGAAAGAAATTTCAAGAGTAAACAACAGAGTCAGCTTGAAGATCCGCCCAAATTATTTACTTGTGGAGGGCTCTAAGTTCACTTGGTCCAACTGTGAAGGATTATGCTTTTCTGGTGAAGATGGCTCCGAAAAGCTCAACGCCCTAGTGGGAAATGATCTCTCTGGTTTTGTTATGGCGCTGAGAACCGACTCTCTTCCTATGGATTATTTCTCCAAGGTTAATTCACAAACCCCTCGCCAGCTGTCGGCCGTCACATCCTCTGCCAAGTCCGCTGTATGAGATCAACTTGCCGTCTGCGAGAAGGATTCTATTTCTGTTGTCTGTTATAACATTTCCGGTTTGAAATCAAAAATTGATAATTATCCTGTTTCTTTCTTGACTTTCATTAAAAAGTTTGATATCTTTATTTTAATTGAAACGTTTGTTTTGGAAGATTCTTTTACGTATTTCAATAATTATTTTTCAGAATTTAGGTTAGTGTGGGAGCCGGCTGCCAGGTATTCTAGTCATGGTCGAGCGAGCGGCGGTAAGTTGTGTGGAGTGAGGCGATCTATTAATAATGTAGATTTGTTTTCTTCAATGGGACACCCTGTCATTGGTATGCGATATAACGAGATTAGTTGTTCCTTATTTCCGGTTTATTTACATGGCAGCCGTTGGAATGATGACTTCATATCTCTTTGTGAATTTTTGGGATCAGGTACTATTGGGAAAGTAATTCTGTTAGGAGATTTTAATGCCAGGATTGGCTGTTCACAGGATCTCCCCGAGGAAATAGCTCCCAGTAATCCCAATTGTTTACCAGTCAGAAAGTCTAAAGATGTTATTATAAACGCGAATGGTTCTAAATTTTTAGATTGGTGCAATGAGAATGACCTGATAATTTTAAATGGGCGTTTTTATCCTGAGGATGTAGAAGGAGAGTTCACTTTTGTAGGTCCCATGGGGAGCTCGGTGATTGACTTCTGCTGTGTTCCATATGATTGGTTGCCATTCATTGAGCGTTTTGCTGTTTTGAATGAAACTTACTCTGATCACCTGCCTGTCTCCTTTTCTATTAAATTTCACAAGGATATCACTAATAACTGTATCCCTCTTCTACCTCGTTTACTTTGGAAAGATAGTAGAAAGGATGTTTTCAGAGGAAATCTTGAAAAAGAAGTTGACTCCATCGCGCAGTTTCCATCTAATCCTCAAGAATACGCTGACGTACTGGTCGGTTGCATTAAAAAAGCTTGCCCCTCTTCATCCCTTCCTTCTTCGTCTACTTACATCGGTCGTTATCAAAAGAATGCGTGGTTTAATTACCGCTGTTTGAGAGCCAGGATTAAATCTTTTAGGTTGCTTAATTTGTTTCGAAAATCCAATTCGAAGATTGCTAAGGAAGCCTATCTTCAAGCTAAACAAGATTACGTGGAGATCTGTAATATTCAAAAAAAAGAATATTTTTCCTCTCTGTACGAAAAGTTTAAAGTTGTTTCTGATTCCAAAGAGTTCTGGTGTGCAGTTAACCTATTCCGAAGTAAGGTCTTTGTTCTTGGGAATGAAATAAACCTGACTGAGTTGGTGTCCCACTTCAGATCTCTCCTCAACCCACCTTTGCTCTCCTCTTTTTCTTACTGTGATCCTTACACCTATTCACCTATTCTGGACTCCCCTTTTTCCTTAGATGAACTCGCTCTGGTTATTTCGAACCTAAAATGTAATAAAGCCCCTGGCCCGGACCGCGTGGTCTATGAATTTTATAAGTATGCTCCTCCATCTTTTGTAGATATACTTTTATCCTTTTACAATTACATTTTTGAATTTGGCGATCTCCCTCCGTCTTTTGGAAGATCTCTGATTTTTCCCCTTTATAAGAAAGGAAATATAAACGATGTTTCCAATTATAGGGGTATTTCCTGCCTTGACACCATAGCAAAAATATTTACGTCTCTGTTGCTTCGTCGGTTAGATAATTTTGTGACCCAAAACAATTTGCTGAGTGAATTCCAATCTGGATTCAGACGTGGCCGCTCTGCGATAGATAACATATTTGTTTTGTTAAATTTAGTCCGCTTGAGGCTGTCGGAGAAAGGGCAGAAATTATTCTGCTTTTTCGTCGACTTTAAGTCGGCTTTTGACTCCATAGATCATTCTTCTCTATTTTTGAAATTATTTAACGTCGGTGTTTCTTCAAAATTTATGAAAATTCTCAAAAAACTTTACTCTTATTCATTATCATCGGTCCGAGGTCACGAGGGGAATTCAGATTATTTTCAAGTCGGTTCGGGAGTAAGGCAGGGCTGCCTCCTAAGCCCGATTCTGTTTTCTTTATTTGTGGATGATCTTCCAGATATCCTGGAAAGTGGGGTTTTGGTGGGTGACACAAAAATTAAGATCCTACTCTATGCCGATGACATTGTGTTATTGACGGATAATCCTTTAGCCCTGCAAAGAAATATTAAAATTTTGGAGGGTTATTGTGATCAGTGGAATCTCTCTGTGAACTTGGCCAAATCAAAAATAATGATCTTTCGGAACGGTGGAAGGTTGGCTTCTTCGGAGAAATGGTATTATCGGGGTCAAAGAATCGAGGTGGTGAACAGATACAAATACCTCGGCGTCATCCTAACTCCTCGCCTATCCTTTTCTGCCCACCTAGAAGAGAGAATCTCGGTAGCCAAACTTGGTTTAAATAGAGTGTGGCATAAGTTCATTTTGAATAAAAATGTCCCATTGGACGCTAAACTCCAAGTTTATAAAAGTGTTTCGCGTGTTGTGGTTTGCTATGGTGCCCAGGTCTGGGGTTTTCAGTGTTATGATTTATTAGAGAAATTTCAGAGATTCTTCATTAAGAAGTTATTTTCTCTTCCTTCTTCTACGCCAAATTACATGCTTACAATAGAATCAGGTCTGGAACCTTTTGAGACTTACACTTTATCTTTGCACTTTAAATATGTTCTTAAAACTCTTTCTTTTCCTGATAATAGACTTACTAAAAAAATAGCTCTCCAAATTATCAATAAAAAACTTTTTTGGTTCAAGCATTGGCTCTCTTTGGCAAGGTTGTACTCTCATGGCTTTGAGGGTTGCCTCGCTGATCTTCCGAACTGGCGCAGTCAGCTTTTCTCTCTTGTTTCTGCGATCAGGGAATCTCTTTCCGAGCAGTCATTAAACAGAGCGGTTATGTCCGAACGTTTTCCTTTATATAGTATCTTAGTTCGTGAACATAAAGATTGCGTAACGGCCTCTTTTCATGACAAACTAAACATCCTTGACCTGCGTTGGTTTTTCAAGCTCCGAGGAGAGCTTCTGTATTTGAACCATAGGCCTTGGTTAGATAGAGACTTTGACGAAGAAAAGTGTTCTCTGTGTAATTATAATGTTCGCGAGGAGATTTACCACTTTCTGGGGGAATGTCCTCTACTATCTGAGTTTCGTCAAATTTATTTCAAAAAGGCTACTCTCTCCAGGGAGGAGATCATTGGGTTCTTGTCTGGCCAGGTCCAGCCTTGCCCGCTGCTACGCTATGCTCGCCATGCCTGGAGGGTCAGGTATCACTGGCTTTCTGACATTATTTAGAATAGACATAGGATAATTCTAGAATTTTTGAATTGTAATTTCTTTATTTATGTATTTATTTTATTTTTCCCTTCCTTATTTTTCTTTTTGAACAAACGTGTTTTTCTTTTTTGATTTTTCTTCTCAATAAGTTTAATGGTAGTAGATAATTTATTATTGTTTAAATTTATATTGTTTATTTGTTCTCTTTATTCACTTATTTTACTTATTATTTACTTATTTTTTCTTTAATTGTTCATGCTGTAAACTCTGGCAGACGGCATTTGCCATTGCCTATATATTATGTTTTTTTTTCATAATTGTATTGTACAAGTCTTAAATAAAAATATATATATAAAAAAAAAAAAAAATAAATAAAAAAGGTTTACCCCAAAAAATTAAGTAGTTTTTATTTTTGCACGGACTTTCCAAACGACCCTCGTACGTACAAACTATAGAAACAAGGCAACTCCGCCGACTCGGACTCAATAAGAAGTCTTATCTAATAAAACAGTCTGCCACAGGACATACAACAAAAATTAATATCAGTCCGTTAGAATTAAATGCAGCACAATTTGCGTTTTCACCATTTCTTTACAGCACTTAACGAGACAATATAAACTTTTGGGAAATAAATAATTTTTTTTTTCACAATAAAAATAAACTGAATTAGCTAGCTTATACTGCATGTCTGATAACGAGGTAATAGACTGAAAGCATGTTTTTAATGTATGTTTTCTTTATGCATGAATCTACCAAATAATTTCTATAGTGTATTTTATTTAAATAGTTCCAACGATCGCTAGAGACCTGGATCAAAGTTAGGTTTTATTGAAGTTCTGCTATCTGTTCTCCACTGTTCTATGAGAAATGAAAAGTGAGTTTAACATCTGCCTTCGCTCAGGACACCAGAACAGTATTTATTGTGTGGAAAGTTCACTTGAAGATGTAGGTTTAACTGCCTTACCTTACGGAAATACCCTTTTTTTCATGGGTAAATCAGATTTTTCAATCGTCAGTAGTCCTCAGAATCTCTTGGTTGAATAACATGTACCCCTCATGCTTGGAATACCAACCTGATATACAGATTGTACACGGAGGAAAGGTCGAAACTTCCTTTAACGTTAACGTTTTGACGTTTTGAGGCTCAGAGTTAAGCAGATTTATAGGAAATTTAATGCTCTTTCGTTTAGAATAAGCAGATTTGTTGTAGCATATAGGATGAAAAAGTAACGGCCGTTTTTATGGTGAAAAACGCGAATAGTGACGGAAAAGTTAAAAATATAAATATGTTATCTTGGACAATATTGAGAATTTGGATAGTGTAAATAGACTATTTTTTGTTACATTTGAGCTGCTGAATCACCTCCCGAAGTTTCGACCTCTCCTCCGTGTACGCCCTTTATATTAAACAGTGTAGCCATCAACTTCTTAAGACTGCAAGTTAATACTGAAGAATAACTTTAAGTTCAAAGTTAAGACTTAAACTCCAACCGATATTTGGAAAAAAGATTTATGTATTTTTCAATGTTATTTCATCTGAAATTTTGTATTGGCGAAATATTCTAGTAACAGAAATCTCCATGAACCTAATAACATTAAATACAAAGCTCCACAATTCTCTGTGAAGGTACCTCCAGAAGTAATTATAATTTTAATTTCGCATAGCCTCCAGTGTCAAGATTATAATTAATATTATGAGTTTATTAGTTAATGATAGTTTCAATGTTTACTTTGAAGCCTCTTTTAGCAGCTGTGGCTGTAGTTAAGGATTCTCTCCATATCCGAATCTATTTCATCTTTCATCTAATGTAAATTAGGTTATCTAAATATGAAACCTGCTTTAGTTCAAATTCAATAATATATTTCTAAATATTATTAATTTTATCCTGCATAGATTTGTGTTTAAGAGATAGTTGGAACTATCAAATAGGAGTCCAATTGCCGTCCGCTGGATCAGTTAACATGACATAGGATCCAGCAGGTGAATAGGATTTCTTTAAACAGTAATTTAACAGTAGTTTTTAATTCCATCTGGTTTAAATGGGAGGTCACACAAAGTTCAAGCGGCTACTTTCCGATCCCTTACCGGTGGAGATAGTGCCAAGGATCTTTCCTAAGTTAGATTTCACAATCTCACAAGAAGGGCAGTGAGATATTATCAAATTTTTGGAAAAATGTTTTCAAATGGACTTGATTGTTGTTTGATAGCCCTAAAGGAAGAGCGAAATTCGACAAAAACCGGAGTTAAAGGGCGTATAGAACGAAGGTTATTATCTAAATAATCGAGATGGTCCTTGTTAGAAACTGAGAGATCGAGGAGCGATGAAATAAGTAAATTTCTACCTTATTTAAAAAAAAACAAAGAAGGGATAAAAGTCTGCTTTAAAGCATTCAGGCATTCAGGAAGAATCATGGTTCAGATGACCTCCAGAACTTAGCAGTAAACTATCGGAAAATAAAAACAAAACTGTACTGAAGGTTTTGTAAAACTGGAAACAGAGACAGTGAAACCAATTTGACGGATACTAGGCCTGAAAGAAAATACTGACTGTGACGAAGGAAGCCGCACAAACAGAAAAGATGTTCCATATATTACAAATGCCCGTTTATATTAATGCACTTATAAAATCTTGTTTGGTAGAATTAGTTATGAATAAAAAATTATTATTATTATTATTTTTAAATTTATTTTGTAATTTACAATCTGTATAAATATATACAATAAGTAAATAGGAGGTGAATGAGAGCAGGAGGAGAGAAGCTACCCAGTGGTAGCAGCACTCTCTAGAGGAAAGAGGAGAAACGTGAGGAGGAGAATATGAGTGGGAGAGACGAGAAACGTGAGGAGGAGAATATGAGTTGGAGAGAGGAGAGATTTAGTTCTTCAGACCTCAAAGAAGTCGCGGGGCCACTGGCGATTCAGTCGTCGAGGAGTATTAGGGATGTCAGAGGAGGCGAGGGACTGTACAAGAGGATTTGAGCAAGTAGAGAGAGCAGTATGGAATTTTTGTTATTTAGTCTTGGCGTGTGGGTCTATGAAGGGAATGTTGAGGTCGGTGTGAAGGGTGAGATTAGTCACGTAGAAAGGAGCGTCAGCTATCTGTCGAAGTAGTTTTGACTGAAATGTTTGTACTGTCCGTATGTTTGTAGGTTTGGCTGAACCCCACAGCTCTAGTCCGTAAGTCCACATAGGTTTGAGAATAGTACTGTATATTAAGCGTTTGAGTTCTATGGGTAAATCCAAGTAGTCTGTAAAGTAGTTTCGCACGTTTTGTCATTGCTTGTCTTTTAAGTCTAGTGTGTGGGTTCCACGTGAGTCGCTTGTCTATGTAGAGCCCAAGGTAGCTTCCTGTATAAGGAAGAGGATTGCTGTTGAAGAGGACAGGTGGACAGGAGCCCCGCCGGAGAGTAAACGTGGCATGTTGGTATTTCTGTGGGTTCATTTTAATCCGCCACTTCTTGGCTATAAAGAATTATTAAGTATAATTAACGTTAATTTTTTTAAACAATTAGTATCTATGGATACTAGTAACTAAATAAAGAACAGCACAATAGGTAGCATCAATCTACATAAGTGGAAACATAATAACTGGACTTGCCATAAATAAAGAGATTACTTTTAACCCAGGATACCACTAAGGGAGCAAGACGAATGGCCAGCCGGCCTGAAAGAGCTCAACTTGATGTACATGCTCCTGTAAGAAGTGTAAAAGCTCTAGTATCTCTACCCTTAGTGAAGAAGGGTGCAGGAAAAAGGAGCGGGTCGAAAATTCGGAAAACTACTTGTAAAAAAAAAATGACACCATTCCTTTAATGAAAAACCTACGAGTGGAAAAAATTTCAAAATTCAAATATACTTTTAACCAACATGACAACAATCTAGTCCACATGATTTAGTTAATTCTTAAATAAACTTCGCCTTATGTTGGGCAACCCTTCATGAGTATTTGATAAAGGGCCTCATTCGAAAGGTTGTATACTATGGCATGCTTAAGGAGCGATACTACTGCTTCTTCAACACAAGAAGATTAGTGTGAAGTAAATTCCTAAAAAGTGAGGATTTATAGGGGTGGAAAAATTGTTAATGTAGGCATAAGCTGCTTTATAAATCTGGTTCCATTCCAATTTTACTATATGTATAAGAGTTAGTATATGTAACAACTACAGTCTAACTCAGTACAACAGTTAAGTATGATAACTGCACAAGGAAAAGTACTCTTTATGGAGGACAATATCTAAAACATTAATAGAGCTCCCCACTTAATACTTACTAATAGCCAACAGACCGTCTATCAACTTTAGTAAAGCTGTTCGTCCTGCGGGGAGTTCAATATGAGAACTAGTTACAAAGTCAATATTTGCACCAAATAGAGCCAACAAGGTCTTTATGCTTTATGGTCAGTATATAGAGGGTATAGAGAAAGGGAATTATTAAAATCGTCCAGTAAACAGTAGAATACAATATTTAGTTGAGTTCAAGTTAGTTAATAATTGATTAAACTCTATTGTCAATTTAATATTTATTAAAATTTTATTAACCAAAGATACAGAGATCAGGAGATATAGTTACGTTTAACAATGCCCATAATATATTTATACAGCTAGGTAATTCAATCTACTCATTAGATTCTAAGACAAAGCTCTTACTAAATGGCGTATCGAGGTCTAATAGCTTCAATCTTTTCTCTATGCGTAGCAGTCCGCGCTGTTATCTCTAATCGTGCGTTGAGTTAGATTATGGTTGTGTGGAAAATTAAAAGCTTATCCGAACATCACTGAGTTCAAAAAGGTACATCCCTTATTACTTTTCAAGCAAAGGCGATAACAATTATTTACATTTATTAGCTAATATAAAATTTAAATTGTTTTCTAGGCAAAATGCAGTAGTTTTTTAAAAAACGTCCTTAACATTGTAAAAAATCGTAAGGCATTGTAAACTTAACTGTATTTTTTGTTTTTTGTAATCCTTGTTCTCGTAACGCTTTGATTTTTTTCGCATCTCCAAAATCTAAGTTATTCTTCGTAGTTTTCAAGTATCTTCAAGTGATTCTATAAACATTGTAAAGTATATGTTTTGAATGTCTTCTAATATCTCATCTATTTCTAAAGGGTTATTCTATTTATCTATTAACACACATTTTCTCCTTACACTCAGTGAGAGAAGCCACAAATTTAGGGTAAACAGGGCTCCTTCAGGGCAAAAATTGGACACTGCAGTTTAATGACTCTGACTGTATGTATCCCCTAAACAATTTTCCAAAGGTTTTCTTTGCCATTGGCTTTTCTTGAACACAGCACTATATTGTATAGTACTGCAAAGAAAAAAGCCAACAAAAATACATTTTTCGGAAAAATTTAGGATTTTTAATTAATTTAATTTTATTAGAGGTAAAATTGGTACTACAGATTCAGAAAAATGAAGATACTTCAGAATAAATGTTTTTTTTAGAAACTGCTACTAACCCAAGAAATTGCTAACAGCTCATTATAATACATGTTGTTCCCATTTTCTTTTTTACGAACATTTGTTCATTGAAAGGTACAATTAGAACCATCGATACAAACTTTTTTCATTTTCCGCGTGCCTCAAAACCAATATTAGAAATTAATGTAATCAAAATGTTATAAATAATAAACATTAAATTCAAATTTCTGTTTAATTTAAGTTATTCGCATCATTTAATTTTCATAAGTTCACATTTACCGTACATAATTTATTTATATATACAGCTGGGTTCGAAACCACGTTCTCCGCGTTGGAATCCAATATACACTAACCACTTAGCTAATCACTTCCTTTTATTTTATTATTACTATTTTTATTATTGAATTTAAAGTGGTAGAAGTGTTTATCAGGTGGAGGAAATTAAGAAAATTAAGGGATTGTCGATTCTTTTTGATTGAAAGCTATTTATTGAGTATGTAAAGGTAGTCACCATGAAATTACCATAGAAGTTAAAGAATATATTTGGATAGATGGGCAGGTTGAGAGAGCTGTCCACACACTTCTTTGCTCTTACTGTAACTCAATTTATCGGCCATGCTCCTCTCTTTCGATACACTTTATTTTCCTTCTTTTTCTCTTTTTAGTGCCTCTCTAATACCCTAGCCTTTGCTTTTATACCAGAACGTTGATCCAAAATCCTCTACTCTTTACCATCACGTTGCCGTCCAAAGCGTTCCTCCACTACTACCTCAAAATCCATTCACTTTTATTCACATTTTTCCAAACGTATAGAAGAGGTTTCTCCCTTTGAGTGCGCCATATTGATACATTTATGGCTGTTACAATCTTGTACTTCACTGCACCGCCGTCTACCTTCCGTACTTTTATTCGAATAAAAAGTCTATGTTTTCATAAACTAGAGACTGCAACTTCGCATTACTGATTCTCCTTTAAACGAGTTCAATAGAGTGAAACTGGTGGTCTTTCGAATATGTTTAAGTTAACCTCACCAACACAACTCTGTGCAAATGCTAAAGTTAGAGCCGTGAGGAGTGTATACGTTAAAAGCAGTTTAGAATTCATTCTAATTTCCAGGTAGAAAAGTAAAAGTCAAGTAATGCCAATTTTAATAGGCGGGCTTTACGTCCAACTACAAAATTTTGTGTCGGACGGAGGCGAACTAACATGCATACTTTACTATTAAATTCTCGCATTAACCATTAAATAAAATCCAAGGCCTAGACTGGGAATCGAATCCAGTACCACAATACTTTACAGCTTTGCGAGCCTGGCCATGTATTTAAATTGTATAAGTAGAGCAAGAGAAGTTCCCGTCAGTTGCAAGTAAAGATTTTCGACCGTAAGGATTGGATAAGCTGTAGATTAGAACGTTTCCATGAACTCGACATTCAGAGTCAGAATGTCTTTATGGTTTGAGAATTTAAATGTGTATAGTAGTCTTTTAACAAATCGATATCGTTTGTTATTTCTTGTCCTAAAAAAAATATAAAATTAGGGGGTATTGTAGGCGATTATTGTATTTAAAGAGTAAACAACTCACGAAATTATTTGGCTGTACACATTCTGATAAGTCTACATTAACTTAACTTAACTTAATCGTTAGAACGTCTCTTTCTTTTATCTTATCTGCATTTTGTCCTTAACTATAAACCAATGATGTCACTTGCCGACACCAAAAAGAAAAATTGACATTTTATTAGTAAGACTCTAGTAAGATTGTATTAGGAAGATTCTATAGAATATTATCAATTATCTTTTAATTAGATATTATTACAAAAGCTTTATGTGACACAAGCTCATTTAGTAGAGTACACTATAGTGAGTTTATTAATTACTAAACTAGAAATGAAGGCCTGGAAAATTGAGTCTTTGAATTTTTAATAAAAAGAAAATGAATTTTCTTTTCAAAGAATTTACTCGAAAAATTATAAAAAGAAGCTGTATTAAATTATGGAGAGAAAATATATTACAAAAATAATAAAACCCTAAAACAGTGCTATTGGGCGCCCAGAAGGCATCGATCGTGGCTTCAAGTCTATTGTAATAAATATTTAATACGATGGAAATAATAGCTGCAAATTTGCCAGAGAATCAATGATTATTTTGATTAGATGATTTAGAAAATCCAATAATGTATGATTGTATTGAGCGATAGCCAAGTGAAGGATCAGCGAAGGTTGTTTTAATTTATTTATTTGCTTAAATAAATCTTACGAAAAGTCTTAAGTTTACATTTTTTATTCTCACAACATTGTCGTTAGAATTGCGAACATGTCAAATGTTTGTCGTACCACCTCCACGGAAATTACAACTTTTGCGTTACGTTCACATTAATTATAAATTGATTAGCAAAAATAGTATACATAACTTTTTATTTATTTAATTTAGTTCTGTCTCCATTAAGTAGCTCCTAAATAAAGATTATTCCGCTCATATCACAACAGTAATTACACTTTGTTGCTTACACGTGCGGCAATTATTACTATTATTATTATTAATAATAAATAATAATAGTAATTAAAGAAATAAATAACACAAAAAAAACATGGGGAATTCCGTCTGTAAAGCTGTAAATTTTGCAATATGTTAGGTAAACGTGGAAAAAAAAAAAAAAAAATTTAAATGTAAATGTGTTACATGTACCAACAGCACTGGATAGTGTAAGTTTACTATGTCAATAATACGCACTATACGTACTTTAACTGGCGAATGTGTTCATACACACAGCATCTTGGGAATAGTGAGTTTGCTTGGCTACATTTGCCTTAAATTCTTATCTTTCTTTTGTAATTTATGACTGTACTTCTCTTTTAAATAAATGATTATAATATGCAAAAAGTAACATTTCCCGGTAACTGATCATATCTATAATCATGTTAGCTTGTATCGCCGCCATTAATATTTGTTCAAGTGTAAGATTTATACAAATAAACATTCCTTACATTTGTATTCGCTAGATTCTGGTTTCACTGCTAAATTCTTCTGGTTTACTTATGTTTTGAATCTATGCAAAATTTATTTTAAAAAATTATGCAAAAACGTTTCGACTTTAATGAAATCCGATCATTTACATAAAATAAAATAATTATTGATAAGAAGGATGGAGGACTAGTTGAGTGGTTAGCGAATACTCTCCTCTGGGTGCAGTTAACGTCTTACCCAGGACGCAAGAAATGCGAATAAAAAAGAGGACTTTGGAAATGAGAAAGTTAGAGGCACTACAAACGGAATATGAGGTAAAGCCAACTAAAGAGTTTTATAAAGGAACAAGAGAATTTAAAATGGGGTTTCAGGCAAGAACCAGCTTTTGCCGAGACAAATAAGGAATTTTGAAACTGACCAGTCATTCACCAAAGGGATTATTTTGACGTTAGGCCTAACATTTTGGGGTTTAAACTCCTTCAGAAGAATATTTACTGAAATAGTTCTAGCATGGTTCTCTGCAAACTTCGCTTTCTTCTTACTCTGGTAGGAGTCTCCATGTCAACGTCTGAGGAAGATATGTTATAAAATGGTCGTGTCTCTTAAGAATGGAATGCTTAGGTAGATCAGTGTGTAAAGTTTTTTATGTGTCTTAAGCAAGTACATTGCCTGATGGTGCTTTTGTTTGTTCAGCATGGCCAGTGTTCATTTACTGTGTTTCGGATGTAACCCTTAAGTCTCAATCAATATTATTACGGCTTTGTAAAAGACGTAGATTGCTTTTTATTTCCACTTAAGATGGTTGGGCGATTAAACGTTTGACGTGAAAGTATCTCGCTTTCAACGAATGATGAATTTTCATCACTTGCGTGTTCCATATTAGTCGTCTGCCTGAGTAGAATCCAAATATGTATCTTCACGATGAGAAGGCGGTGTATGGTTGTAGAAACGGTCGTACAGATCGAAGGTCAACGGCAAAATGTTACTTGTGGGTATTTTAGTTCATTGATTTATATTTTCCAAAGTTTGAAATCTTCTTGTATGAGATTTAGATGGTCCTGTATCTGTGAGGATGCTGTAGAAGCGTTAGGTGATAAAATTCTAATAGGGTGACCCCTTTGGATCTATTGTGGCTCCCCTACTCTAGAGCTCGCCCTTCAGTCCCGTCCGTTTAATCAGACTCTTAATTCTGGAGAGCGACTGTTGGGTAAAACTCACAGACCTTGGTTTTTCCTCCCTGAGAAGTAATATCCTTAGCCAAACAAGCCCCTCACACTGACACAACACGTGCAGTGCCGTTTCCTCCTCTTCTTGACAGAACCTACAAAGACTCATGCGATGCGTGGGTGTTCTCTGAGCCTGCAGTGGCCGGTTAATAGGCCTACAATTATCCTTATAGCCTCACGGCCTTGACGGATTAATTCTGCAGCCAGCCTTGGCGAATAGCCCGTTATGAACTCCTTCGCCTGTCTCTGCCCTGTGGAGCGTTAGGTATTGTATTATTATTATTATTATTATTATTATTATTATTATTATTATTATTATCTGTATTTAAGTTTGTACAAACCGTTACAGAGGAGTTCACAGAATACATGATTAAATTTTAAATCAAAAATACATTTCTTAAAATATAGTATTGTAATATAGGTATTGTATTAAAACTGTCCGGTAGGACATTAAAACTGTCCGGTAGGACAGTTGTATAAGGGTTGATCGTCAAAAACTGCACGAAAAAGCGTAATGTTGAAAAACACCCAACTTTGACAATTTTTTTCTCTTTTTCTATAAAAGATAAAATTCCCAAATTTTCTTTAAATTATAGGGCAAACCCTCCTTTATAGCTGCAATTTTTTTGCAACAACCCAGATCTAATAGGTTTCGAGAAAAAAGTTGCCGAAAATGAGCAAAAACGGCTTTTTCAAAAATTGTTGTTCTTGTTCTTGTTCTTCTTCTTCTTCTTCTTCTTCTTCTTCTTCTTCTTCTTCTTCTTCTTCTTCTTCTTCTTCTTCTTCTTCTTGTTGTTGTTGTTACCTTTTTTGTAAACTACGTAGCGCCTAAACGCGGGAACCGATTTTCATGAATGAGGTGTCATTCGATTCGGAATTTTATGTAGATGTGCCTTTTGGGGGTCTCGACGCTGTACATCGCATAGGAGAGGAGTTAGCCCCCTTTATGTAAGGCCCCCTCCAAAATTATTATTACTAATTATTCTGTAAATCTTAGCCCGATTTTGAAATAATTTGGTAGGATGATAGAGTTAGGGCTCCCCTACGTAACATTAAAGCGGCGATCAGCTCTTACACTTGTTAAGGGAAAGTATAGCAATCGTTTCAAATTATCGACACGAGAACCGATTGTCATGAATGAAGTGTCATTCGAATTGAAATTTTTTACAGATTTGCACTTTAAAAGTCTGAACGCTGTGCCTCATAAAGAGGGGAGTTTGCCCCACTCAAGTAAGGCCCTTTCTAAAACTATTATTACCAATATTTCTGTAACGCTTTGTCCGATTTTGATAAAATTTAGCACGAATAAGTGGTTAAAGCTCCTCTACGTTGCTGATGCTCTTGCACCTACTAAGAGGAAGTACTGCAATCGTTAAAATTATCAATGGGTGAACCTATTTACATTAATGAATAGTCGTTCGATTCAAAATCTTTGCCTTTTAGGGAGAAGTACTGTAATCGCAGTTTATTTTTCTTACTCCTCTTAAGAGGAAGTACTGAAATCGCAGTTTAATTTTGCTTTTTACGTACAAATACGTTCCTATTTTATTCAAAACGCTTTCTCAAAAAAATTGTTATTGAGGATGGCAACTATAATCATTCTTTAAAAAGATCTCTCCAATGGTAGTTACGGTTCCGACTTAACACCTTATCAGGTTATAATGATAGAATTGCTTATTCTAAATTTTAAAAAAATCTGTGAAGCAGATAAGTAACTTTGTAAAATAGACAAAAATGAAAATCTATCCAAAAGGTACAAAAATCTCTTTAACAAAAACTTACTGTTTAAATTGTTAAGTATAAGGGTTGATTAAACGCCAAAAGGTACACAAATCAGCTAGTACCCAACATTTCATTCATGCTTAGCTGATATAATTTAAGTAATTTTGCTGCATTAACTTTTTCTTCACATTTTTTTAGAAATTATTAGATGTCACAGACCCTTATGCTGGCCAGATCATAATATTATTTTGTTATAATTATGATAAAATGTATATTATATCTTCGTTTTTAAATAGGTACTTTATTTTAACTCCATTTCAAATTATTCTTCAAATTTCTCTTTAATATGCCCTTTATTCTTAGTAGTCACATATACATTCATGTTAAAGTAGAGAAAAACAAAGTTAGAGTCAGCTACTGTTTAAATTTGAATCACGGATTTAACAGAATATTTCAGTCTTGAATTCGTCTTACCAAAATATTCGTGAGCACAAATAACACACAGTTAATAACAAGTAGATTATTCAACAATAATTATTCATTTCTCAATTGTAATTTAATTTAGGCCCCCTAATTTTACTTATAGTAAAATACTGGAATAATTAGCTGTCCTAAAAATATGCATATCTTATTTATTATATATTACATATATTCAACATTGTGAGAAGAACAGCTACATTGAGAGTGTAATTGAAGAAAACTATATTATTTGCGATAAAGCCAGATAATTATTACCTATTATTATAAACGTTTGACTCCTACATAAAATAACAATTACTTTAATCGAAGAATGAACTTAAACCGACGATTTAAAAAAATAAATAAAATAAAATAAATAAAATAAAATAAACAAAATCATTGATGTATGTTGACATAAGCATTTTTTAAAAAAAAGTTTTGAATTTTTTAGCCTCATAATTTTTTTTTATTTTTTATAACGTTTTTCTTTTTCACCTGTAATTAATAGTTTGATTATTATAAATAACTAGATATAACAGTCAATCTACAGTGCTACTTGAACAAATATTTTGTAGATGAAAAGGGCCAGCATAAGGGTCTGTGACATCTAATAATTTCTAAAAAAATGTGAAGAAAAAGTTAATGCAGCAAAATTACTTAAATTATATCAGCTAAGCATGAATGAAATGTTGGGTACTAGCTGATTTGTGTACCTTTTGGCGTTTAATCAACCCTTATACTTAACAATTTAAACTGTAAGTTTTTGTTAAAGTTATAAGATAGTATTGCTATGTCATCTGCTACCTAGCCAGCAGTATACCGGTTGAAGTAAGTACATTGTACTAATGGAATGCAGTGACAGTCATTGAATGCTTCCCGGAAGTGCTCTTGCGATAATGGAGAGGTCTGCAGAATATTCTTATAACCTCCAATGAAGAATCTATTCGTTAAGGATCTAATGTGCTATTTTTAAAAGTTGATGTGTCTCAGTATTATAATCAATCATCAGGCAGGTTATGTGTATTTTGAATTTATGGCACATCATGCGGTAATAGATTGAATTACATTAATTTTACCCTTTTATCATGTAACACGACCGGTTTAGAAAAAATAATATTTGCAAGCGTAGAAATGAGTGACGGATTGATCTATTTCCATAGTTCCCCAATCAGCCGTGTGCGGACTCTTTCTGCTAGTCTTTATTCCAGTTAATGTAAGACGAGTACTGTAATTTTCCCCAAATAATACGATCACAGAATTAAGTTTGCTTATTTTTTTTTTTTTTTTTTTTTTTTTTTTTTTTTTGGCGCATCAACAGCTGAGGTCATTAGCGCCCGGAGCTTTTTCCAGTGCACTGCCGGCCTCCGGACAGTGTTCTCTCGTTACAGACAACACTGTCCATCACCGGACAGTGAGCTGTAAGAAGCTCCTAGGAAGAGAAAATCTAAGGGTCAGCTGCTGGATTCGAACCCGGGACCTCCGCGTGGGAGTCCAGTATGCTAACCTCATGGCTAATCCCTTCCCTAAAAGTTTGCTTATTAATTTTAGTTAAATTAAAAGGTGACAAGTGCAGCAAATTAGTTAATTTAATAAGTCAAGTAATTTAGACATCCTACCTACTGTGCACAAAATTAATCAGAAGTGAAACGAGATTTTAATCTATACATAATAATTGGAGTACAATTTGAACCATCGAATTAGTTCTCTTAAATATTAACTTGGATTACTCTTTCTTCTATCAATTCTTAATTTTGTACGTTATTCATTTTCAGCAAATTCTACATTCTTTTCCTCTATTTAAGTAAATAATACAATGCCTAACGTCTCGCTATGCCTTCGATTTGTTGCTGTTTGCGTGATAGAAATTTGTTAAAAAAATAAAGCAACGAACAATAGTGAAAATTGAAAGTAACACAAAACACATATTTTGTTAGCAAATTGTCCTACCGCTTTTTTTCATTATTACCTAGAATGTAGTACTCTATATTATCTATTCACATAAACAAAATATATATTTGTAATGAAAATATGTACATTTAAAACAAATACTGAAGGACAGCATTTCTGGCTGTAACCTGATTTATAATATAAAACTTAAAGCAATATAAAACTTAATTTCAAAGGTTGTAGTAAAGAATCATTAAACCGTATATTGTAGTAATTCTCATCTTTCTAACGATACAGAATCTTGAGTTTTGTGATTCAAGTTTTCATCCGTTGAAACATGGATCTGCAGTAAGTGCTAAGTTCTGTTCGATTAATTTCCTGTATCCTTCTTCATAAAAGTCATTATCTTTCTGGATTTCACTTGAAGTTTGCTAGTTGGCGTGAGAGTATCCACTTCAATAGTAATTTAAATCATATCTCGGATTTGTGCGTTTTGCGATTTTCTGTTTTGTTGACCCCCCTCTAAAAAAAAAAAAAATCGTACGGTTGGGAAGACAGACGGATACGTACAAACCAATTCGTAACAACCATTCTTTTTGTACTCAAGTGGCCCCTGAAAATCATTTCCGGAAGGACAATTATTGTACAATGTTTAGACCTCGCTTGGGCAAGACCCTGAGAAACCAATATGGTGCTGAAGTTAGAAACTTAACACACGTAGAGCATCTTATAAAATCAATTTACTGGAAAACAGTAGATTTTTCAAATCGCATGCTGAAGTTTTACTAAAAAGTTCACGAAACTAGCACATTGATCAAATAAAATACAGAGATAATTTTTGAAAGGCTGAAAAAAACAATGAGGCTAAATAATTTATTTAACTTTTAATATTATCTGCTTAAACTGATTTAGTAATTTGGATAAAAGTATTGCCAGATTTATTTAATGCAAATTAGATTTCAGTGATTCCGCACGAAGAATTGAAAGTTTGCATATAAATTCCCAACTCCATTACTGGTTCCATAGCTAAAAGTTTCTAGAGTTGGATGAAGGTAATAAAAATAAGCGGATTGTTTGTTTATAACTTTGTTTTATTATTTTCATTTTTTTAGTAAAGATAAATAAATTTACTTTAAAGATCTGTCTTAAGAAGGAAGTATAAGAAGTAGTGGGAGAAGAAGATAACCGCTGAATTAAACCCTTTAAGTTCTTGGTATTAAATTCTTGGCTTCTGAGGAATTTGTGTTCGCTCAGTTTAATTTCATTTAAGCACTTCTGGGTTGGCGGCTTCATCTCATCCCCCTGGCCTGCTGCTGCCCCCTTGCACTCTATCGTATCCATTTCTCAACCCTGAGTTCTGCGCTTAAGTTTTATAATAACGAGCTAAACCAATATATAAAAGCGCACGGAGTGTTCACTCTATCCAATATGAGCATTCGCAATGGGTAAGGCTAAACCGTTTGATGGAATTTAATAAACTTCTTTATTATTGATATTTTTCATCAAAAATTATTGTTGGTCAATATAACATCGTGATTTCAAAATTTTGGTTATTTACCAAATATTATTTATCGTCTTGTCTTGTATAACTTGCATTCTTTACAAGAGCCATACTTGAGATAACATTGTTTTATTGGAAAATAGCTTGAAGATATGTACAATGGAAGAATTAATATTTATTTAATATTTTATTTAATCTAAGAGAGAAAATATTAACTTAAGTCTTACAATCATCGACTTCTGAGAGTATGGAAACTTTTCAGAACACTTCACGCCTGGGGAGCTCCCTGCTAACATACTGGACTGACCATTGCCGAGGATGAACTTGTACTTCTAGCAAGAGAGGAATTAAAATTACACTTAAAGCCTTTACTAGGCTTAAAGAAATGGATTTTTTCTTCTTATTCGTCTTCTTTAGTGAGAATCAATCTTTGCAGGAATCAGCCTCCGCAATAACATTTGCCTTATTTCGGCTTAGTTTCCTTCTTTCTTTCAAATCTTCCAACTCTCGGCACATCTTTTGACCATGGATCATTCCTCTGAACCCTTTTTCTTCATTGCATTCCAAATGCCATATAAGACTTTATATTTCACAACTCCAATTGTAATGGCCAATTTCAACCTTCTGGATCTAGTAGAATGCAACCAGATGTTAGTTTCTATAAAAAAAAACAATTTTTGGCTTTCTTCATCTCCAGACCGGTCCATCACTGTCTGGTCGGAATATCATTCTTACAATTATTCCCTGTGTACAAACAGGGTTTTTAACCTTTTATACGATACCCAGTTCCTCTTCGTAGCGGTAAAACATGTTTCTTCAGTTTTCGATGACCAAAATTAGTTTTAAAAGTTAGGAAGCTATTACGGCAGAACTTACCAGTGTGAGAAAAATTCTGCCCTTACAATAATTCAGCTTCCCTCATTATCTAAGGCTTAAGGGCAACCCTACATAGCGCTTGCTGATGAGCTGGTGATGAGAACCACTGGCAGGAAGGCTGGCGGTGAAGAATTTAGAAGAAAGGGTGATTTATGCAGATCTACTGCTCGAAACCTTTGCTCTATTCGCTATCATCTACACATCATTCAGTCAGATGATTTAGCTATGAATATTAGTCTAGTGATGTTTTCTGTGATTCGCCTTACCTTAACACAGAGCCAAAGAGCTTCTGTAGATCACTTACCGAAGAAGACCAATAATATCCGCAATGAGGGAACATAGACTGGTGGCCTTGGTGTGCCGAAAAGCGTCCAAACGTTGTAGACTATTGGCGTAAATTTAATAGAATCGACTTATCTTTTTAGATACTAGTTCTCTCAAGCGCCCGCTAGTTGATTTGTAACACAATTAAAATTATTTTAATTTTATCGGATCTCAAAAAATGAAAGCAGAACCTCATGAATTTAAAAAATTCAGTTCGTATATTCAATTTAATTCGCCGAAGGTTTGGTCACTAATCGAATTATATCTTAGCTAAACGTCAATTTTGATTTCCTAATATTTTTTTTCTTGGATATACTGTAAGATATATTGAGATAGCTATATCACACTTACGCAGATTAAAGCTATTTATTTGCATTGTTTAACAAATCTAATGGCACAGAATTAAAAGTTGACTCATATAAATTAACCAAAGATTATTATAATTAATTAAATGAAAGCGTGAATAGTGTGCAATTGAAATAATAATTAAAAAAAGTTTAAAAAGTTCTTTGTACCACTTTATTCAATACAATGATTGAAATTATCCATTAACAAAGTGATTAATTAATACAAGAGAATAGTCAATAGGAAATCGGTTCATTTGAATGCACACTGACCGCGCACCGTTCTAATTCGTTAGATAACAGAATGATTAGTTACTGTATCCATTCGCATTTAGTTTATACACAGAAATAATGCGTAAAGTTCACAGTAATTACTCAAATGATTTCTCTTTCCGCCAGGTAGAATAACTCTACATTTCAATGGTTTTTGGACTTAAATAACAAAATGATTTCTTCTAATAGTAATCGGGAGATATCTTATTTTGAAGTTTGATTAGAATTTACAGCTAAATATTTGTATTTAGTCGTAGAGATCGCTACCAATAAGATTTAGACTCTGATATTTTGATTTGATCCCATCTAGGATCCGACTTTAACTTAGCGAACAAAATCCTTAACTGGAAAGTACTTAACTGATGCATTTTTGTTTTTTAATTGCCTTGAAAACCACTTCCGAGATTTTCATTAACTTAGGTGGTCTGCAACTTGTTCTGTACTTAATTTTCTCGGCGAAATTCTCTGAACCGCACTTTGGCGAAAAGGAACATCGCTCGATCCTGTTACTTCATATTATAAATTATAATCCAATATGGCGCCAAAATTCAGAGTTTGGAGAAAATGCTACTATCGATTGGATCGCATCACTTAACATACTTTTTGATTTTTAAGATTTTATTGATGACAGCACTAACAATTTCCTTTTAACTTAAATAAAAATTTATAGTTCTGATGTTAATAAATAAATATTGGTTTCGTGACCGTAAATTATTAAATTAAGTATTCAAAATTAGCGAGGAATCGGTCAAATAGAAAACAACAATTCTTCTTTTTGCCAACGTTTCGACAAATATATTGTCTTCTTCAGGGCGTGGCTATGCGTTAAGGATTCAAAATTGGCGAGGAATCGGTCAAATAAAAACAACAACTCTTCTTTTTGCTAACGTTTCGACAAATATATTGTCTTCTTCAGGGCGTGGCTATGCGTTAAGGATTCAAAATTGGCGAGGAATCGGTCAAATAAAAACAACAACTCTTCTTTTTGCCAACGTTTCGACAAATATATTGTCTTCTTCAGGGCGTGGCTATGCGTTAAGGATTCAAAATTGGCGAGGAATCGGTCAAATAAAAACAACAACTCTTCTTTTTGCCAACGTTTCGACAAATATATTGTCTTCTTCAGGGCGTGGCTATGCGTTAAGGATTCAAAATTGGCGAGGAATCGGTCCAAATAAAAACAACAACTCGTCTTTTTGCTTGCGTTTCGACAAATATATTGTCTTTTTCGGGGCGTGGCTATGATGTTTTCTGTAACTCAACCAACCCGTATAGCCAATATACAAGAAGACAATATATTTGTCGAAACGTTGGCAATGAGACGAGTTGTTGTTTTTATTTAACCGATTCTTCGCAAATTTTGAATACTCATGTTAATCTAAAAATTTTTATTTAACGTTTTTCTAGGAAAATAAATTCAAGGGCACTTTTTGGAGGGAGTGTTTGGTCGGTTTCGTCTAAAGTTCCATTTTAGTAATATGTCTATTCAGCTCTTAATAAAAAGGAAGTATATGTATTCTCTAGAAATTTCATACACTTGAGTACAGTATTTGCTTTCGGTCTTATATGAATATTTCTTGCAAAATTCTGAGAGCTTTCTGAGCGCAAAAGGGAGTGGGTTCCCTTTCAAATATCGTTTCTGTATAATCTTCAGTTTAATAATAATGAAATTACTTTAGAAATAACTATGATTTATGATTCGAGGTTTAAAAGAAAGAATAATTTAGAATCTTGAAAGTCTGGAGTGAGAGCAAGTCATATTTCCTTTGAAAATCATTACCATGAGAAAGATACGTCCTGCGTTTTGTATGTTTGCAGAAACGGTAGCAAATTCATTGCCGTCTACTGTGCACCATTAGGAACAATAAACCGAACAATATTGGATTGTTTGCACTCAAACTCTCTCAGAAACGGATAGAGAGAATATATGAGCCTGAGAGCGAGAGAAAACGCCTTACTCATCGAAGCCAATACCCCGCAGAATACCTTAATGAAATCAATGCCAGTTAATTAAATCCATTGGAGTGAGATGGCGAGATACACTGTCTGTTTCTGCCTTCCAACACCAAATAAACTTTCCTTTAATAATCTACCAATATTAACTAATTGATTATTTATCTAATAAATTAGGTATTGTTTAATTATTTCATTCATACTAAGTATTTGCATAAAGAGCAACTTAAAGGACTTAATTAACACGGGATCTAGAGGACTGGTTCCACAGCTGTGATAGAAGTTTTTTCTTAAATTTATATCTCTCCATTTGTTCGAGAGGTGGGTGAAGGAAACCATCCACAAATATTCTAGAAAGGAAATTCGAAAGGATGTGTGCATCAGCATTAGGGAATGATTATCCTAGCTGCAGGCTGAAGAACTTTCCTAAATATAATTGAGTAAAAAGTACAGCTTTGTAGAGAAATTTGCCTTCAAACTAAGACTCTTGTAGTATTCGCTAAGTATCCACCATGGATCGAACCATGACTTTCGAAGGAATAGGGGCTAGGATATTTGACTCAAGGATCATGACTGAGAACTCATGGGGATCTTTGCCATCACCTTTAAGGCGGAAATAGGAAGAGGTTTTAAGTTTAAGGGAATGTCGAGACTACATATTTGGATGTCCTGACAGCTGCGGTACTAATGTCAGATGTTCAGGTGTTAGCAGTTCTCAAAATAATTCAGGAGTGTCCTAGCTAACTCAATGTCTTAACAAAATAATAAATTTTTCCTAGTTTGAGTGCCAAGAAATGTTGAGCGTTAGGAGAATGATAGAAGGGACACCCTGGCAAGGCCAGGCGCTGAAACACTCCGAACCCAATAGCATTAGCGACAAGATGGGAGGCGCTCCAGAGTTAGTAGGAAGCTAGCAGAGATATTCTGTCGATTATCCTTCCAGTACTGAGGCAAATCGACCTCGGTTTGAGCATTATCGACTCGACTGGGACAGGCAGGTTTAAGACCTCACGAGCTCTTAATGAATCTGTGGATACCTGAAGAAGCTGGGTCCGGAACGTAGATTTCGTAGGAAGATGGTGGAGATTTAATTTACCTTATTATGAACTGCGAACCTATAATTCAAAGGATAATGAATTACTAGGTTTTGAAGGAGGAACCTGGGATTCTGGGATTTCTCAGAAGTCTTATCTCGGTGAGAATGCTATAGCGTGCTTATTTCGCCGGCGCAGCAATAGATCTAAGAAGCTCGTCACGCGATATTCACCAACACATCCACATATATAAAGTTACAAATATACAATAAACCATAGCAAACTAGGATCTACGAAATTGAATTTTGCTTGTTCATAGATAAAAATAGAGGTTCAAAGTTCTATTACCACAGCATAATAATAAGTATGCTGAGTTTTGGCCCAATTTGCAAATTGTGGGCCATTTTTTTTTCAATTATTCCGTTATTTGTTTAGTAAGGAAGTTGTTCCTAATTAGAAGCAATGTTTCATTACGCTCAAGGAAGGGTTCAAAACTGCCCGAAAGCTGAACCTAATGGTTAGGTTTATTTAAAAAAGTGCTTTTTAAGGCAATTCAGCGGATGAAGTGTGATAAAGTCTTACCTCTAAAGTGCCATTCAGTGAAACGTGCGTCTTCCCAATATCATTATAATAGGAATTTAAAAGATTAGCTATGTGGTAAGCTAATTGGATACCCTCGTTGAGATCCCGGATTTGAATCCAGCGAGGGCCCTTACATTTCTCTAGGAGCTTCTCACAGCTCACTATCCTTCCTTCCTTGCTCTTCGGCGCTACAGTCCTAAAAGGACCAGGGACTCCTCAACCAAGGCTTTCCACTGAGCTCTATCAAGAGCCTTTAGTCTCCACCTTCGCACATCCATTTTCCTCAAATCCCCCTCGACGTCATCAAGCCATCTCATTCTTGGCCTACCTCTTATTCTGACGCCTCCGGGCCTTCCATATAAAAGACGTTTAGGGATGCGGTTATCCACCATCCTCTCCACATGTCCTAACCAACTTAATCTCCTTTTTTTAATATATTGAACGATGTCTGCTTCTCCATAAAGGGTAAGCAGTTCTAAGTTGGTGCGGATTCTCCATCCTCCTCCCTCGTTCACAGGACCGTATATTTTCCTCAACACTTTCCTTTCCCACGCTCTCAAGGCTGTCTGGCTCAGCCTTCGCCAGAACCCAGCATTCGCTCCCATAAAGCATTACCTGCCTTATCTGGGTCTTATAACATATATGAGAAGCTTTGCTTTTCTAGAAAGAGATCAGGTGCGAACAGGCACCTGTTTTCTGCCGCAAGTCTCGTTCGCTATCCGGCGATGGAAATTGTTGTTTGTAACGAGAGAACATTGAAACAAGCTTCGAGCGCTAATAACCTTAGATATTGACGCATCTTAAATAAAAAAATAATAATTCAACATTTAAGAAAATTCCCATCATAAATTTAAGGATTTCCTTTTTGCATGACTACTACGAGTTAAACGTCTTCATGAATTGCGAGAATGCTTAAAATATTATTACATTCAACTATAGGAACTGGATTTAATAACGTGTGAATGTGGACTCTAGGTGTTTTATGTTGAAATAATCGTGTACGCAATCCAAGCGACCATTTCATTTAACTTGAAAAATTGGCTTGTCAAAGACCATTGCCGAATGAATTCTACTGCAATAAAGGCTAACTGTGGTATGTGGCAACTAATTACATCACTTCTGAGGATAAGCCGCTTATTTAATGGTAAGAATGTAAATTAAATGGTTGCTAAATATAAAATGCTGCGCGCTTTCAAAGTTGATAGAATAGGCAATTCATTCTATGTGACAATAATTCTCAATGTTTTACTAAACTCCCACTTTAATACAAAAAAGATTTAATTTCAAGAATGCTAAAAAATAAATTAAAACTTTGGGTTGCAGTAAACAATTGGCTGGAAAGTGTAGGAAATGTTATGGTACGGAAAAGAGGATTTTAGTACACGTGAAGTTTGCAGAGAACATGGAATAACACGTGTGATCCATGGGATGGTAACATACCATAATGTCAACATTCTTCTATCGAGAGTCTCGTCATGTCTTCTGGGTTGGAGAAGAGACGAGAAGAAGAAGAAGAAGAAGAAGAAGTGCGGAGATTGCGTGAGAAATAGCCAAGTTGTGGGTAAGAAAGTTTTGACAGGGTGTGCTGTAAGTTGAGGTCGGAGGAAAAGGGAACTTTAAGATGACTGGTGGGTGGATGATGAGACAATTTGTCTCCACGGCCAGCCACCGCCCAACTGCTCGCTTTAGAGTTCGGACTGACGCGGGTACCCGTTCGGAGACGCATAATTCATATTTAACCACACCAACTTATAATATTAGCTTCATCAGTGCTTATATTAACTTGCCTCCACTAACATTATTTACGTATATAACTTTATGTAATAAATGTCTTTAGTTACCAACACTTCTTTTGATCCTCCATTTTTTTTTTCTCTCTCTTATTTACCAATAATTTTGAGAGAAAATAATTCAATTCTCAAAAACTTCAAAACCTTTGAATTTTTTTTTTTTTTACAAAGTACCGTTTCAGTATAATTGACGATTTTAGATCTTATATTTTATATTACAAATGGAAGGATACATGTGTGGCTGAAATTTCAAACTTGATGGAAATTCCTTAACGGAAGGAACCATCTTTCTAAATGAACTGTCCATTTTTTTTGATAATTTCTAGAAAGATCGATATTTCAGAGTCAACTGTGGAGCAGCAGACTCTGATATCCATCTAGCCTGAGCTGGTGTTCCTCAGGGCAGTGTCCTAGGTCCTCTTCTTTACTCCTTATATACAGCAGATGTACCTCAACACCTAAATACCATCCTCTCCACCTTTGCTGATGATACTGCTATCTTATCTCCTCATTCCGATACTCTTACTGCTACTCGGGCTCTTCAAACGCACATCAACCACTTAAAGGACTGGCTTTTCAAATGGAGAATCAAAATCAACGTTACGAAGTCAAAGTTTATAGTATTTACTCTCAAACGAAAAATCCTACCTCCCATCATCTTGAACCAAACTTCTATACCAACTGTAGACAAAGTACGCTACCTTGGACTGCACCTAGACACACGGTTGACATGGAATCTCCATACTAGACTGAAAAGACAAGAAACTAACCAACGCTACAAAGACTACTCGCCAGACTACTTGACAAACGATCTAAACTCAACCTACAAAACAAAAGACTCCTACACCTTTGTTACTGCGACCTATTTGGTCATACGGCATTGAAGTATGGAAATCGACTAAACGTTCCAATTCGTTACGCATTCAGACTTTACAATCAAAAATACTAAGAAAACTACATAACGCTCCATTATATATTTCTAACCTCAAAATCCCTTTCATTAACGACCTTACTAAAACTCGTTTCTTAAAATTTCATTCCTTTACAGCAGCTCATCCTAATCCTTTAATTGAACACTTATCTTCGTCCACATTACCAGGTAATCCTCCAAGGAGATTGAAGAGAAGATGTCTCCGCGAACTACTCTCCTCATAAGAGCAGTATAGTGCATCTATTCACGTTAATGGAGTGTCGCCACTGGGTGCCTTCTCCAATCTTCATTCACAACATTATATTATATCACATTTGCTTGTTGCAACAACGTTGCAGACGCAAATTTCAATAAAAGATTAAAAAAAAAAAAATCTAGAAATTGACGCTGAAAGTAACCTCTGATCCCTATTTCCAGGTTAGCTACTCTTAGATATGTAACTTTCATTTTCATCGTTATTCTGAGAAAAACTTTTAAGGGCATTTCTGAAGAGAAAGGTGGGGTTTGCTTTTCTCTAATTTTCCGTTTCAATGTGGAGTACGTTACCACAAACTGTATAATGTAGAAAAGGTATATATTTTCCGTAGTTAGAAACAGAAATGTGTTCTTTAGAACCTCGCCGGTTTTTACAGTAAGAGGAGTCCATCTTTTTCATGTAAACTTATTTAAATAAATGGTATAGGACTAAATATTATTTATTCATTTATTCGGTTATAGCGACATCCTCCCACACAGAAAGAGTTGAGTTCGCATTAAACGAAGTCAACACAATCATATGCTCGCACTACAATAACAAAACCATAGTTCACTTATCTACTATTATAAATAACGTAGTCTTACTCTCAAATAAAGCCAAAATCTACTTCATATAAATTTTAAATAATTTTTTCCCCGCAGGTATTTTTCGAATTGTCAGAACACTCAATAAGAAATATTCATGTAATATGCTAAAAAAAAAAAACGAATTTTTGCTCGCTTAATATTTTCTGTTTTGTGTTACTAATTTAAGTGGAATTAACAAATTTAGGAAATATTAAGCTTAAGATGCATTATGGTACTTGGGTTCGATTCCCTGTATAGACCTTGGATTTTATTTAATGGTTAATATGAGATGTTTATAGTAAAGTATGTTCCACTATTCGCCTCCGTCCACGACACCTAATACGTTGGTATTTCCCGCCTGAAAAAATAGGTAATTACTTTACTTTTACATAGGGCTCAAGCCATTACAAAATCAAGAGACCACTTTATACCAAAATATATTTTTGTTTATTATACAGGGTGACCAGAGTTATATGCTCCACCCACTTTTTTTTTTAAACGGCGGGAAATTTCGAAAAAATAAAAAACACGTATTCAATCATTTTTAGTCTAGTTTATTTTCAGTGATTGACCAATTTTTTTAAACCCTTGTATCTCGAGATACAGCATCCAACTTTGTTTTTTCAAATGGAACGTTATATTTTTTGTTGCATATTTTTATAGTATTTGAGCTCCTGAAAAAATAAAAAATTTTTTTTTTTGAAATCGGTTAGGTTTTTCAAAAGTTATGATAATTTAAAATATGGAAAACAAATTTCAGTTTATTGTCAAAATTACGTTATTTTTTTTTAAAGAATCTGTTCAAACTGGGCACTATCAATGGATAGGCAAGCCAAAACTCTGGACTCCCACGCTTTGCTTGTAGCAGCACTTATGGTGGCTAAGTCAAGATCTAGGCAGGCTAGAGTTATTAGGCAGGTTGTTTATTCAACAAACGTTTGGTGTGGAGTTTAAGGAAATCAACTAATCGGCCCATATTTCTACAGAAAGAACTTAACTGGTAAAAGGTATCTAACTTTTTTTTAAGAGACATTTTGCCAGTTCTGCTTGAAGATGTTCTTCTGCAACGTCGGCTAGATATGTATTTTCAACAAGATGGTTGCCCAGCACATAATGCGAGAGTGGTTCAAGGTTACCTGGACAGAAATTTCCATGAAAAGTGCTTAGGGACGCATTGCCCCATCCAATGGCCACCTCGCTCTCCGGACTTAACCCCAATGGACTATTTTTTGTGGGGATACCTAAAAAATAAAGTGTACAGTATCCTTAATCCCGTGGCTTCAGTCGATGATCTGATACGTCGAAAAACTCTAGCCTGCCTAGATCTTGACTTCGCCACCATAAGTGCTGCTACAAGCAAAGCGTGGGAGTCCAGAGTTTTGGCTTGCCTATCCATTGATTGTGCCCAGTTTGAATAGATTCTTTAAAAAAAAATAACGTAATTTTCACAGTAAACTGAAAGTTTTCCATTTTTTAAATTATCATAACTTTTGAAAAACCTAAACGATTTCAAAAAATTTTTTTTTGTTTTTTTTAGGAGCTCAAATACTATAAAAATATGAAAAAAAATATAACGTTCTATTTGAAAAACAAAAGTTGGATGGTGTATCTCGAGATACAGGGGTTTAAAAAAATGGGTCAATCACTGAAAATAAACTAGACTAAAAGTGCTTAAATACGTGTTTTTTATTTTTTCGAAATTTCCCGCCTTAAAAAAAAAAAAGTGGGTGGAGCATATAACTCTGGTCACCCTGTACATTCAGCCAGATATTTTTTGAGAACAGATGATAAATTCAAAATTCTATTAGCAAAACTAGTATTTAATATTAGTGAGTAAAGAACATCCTTCCGCTCATCTCTAAATATAGAATAAAGTAATCGCCTATTTTTTCAGGCGGGGCTTAACTTCCAACTACCAATTAGGTGTCGTGGACGTGAGCCGAAGCTCATACTTCACTATAAACAATTTTTTCTACAAACTAAAATGTAGTCATACGCTGGAAAATATAGAATATAACCAGAGCAATTTATTGGAATTGATAGTTTTTACACTAAATTATTATTAAATTAGTAAGTGTTTTTCGCTTAACTAGGAAATCTATTAATAGAAATTTCTTTTTACGAGTAAGATAAAAATTAGTTTTGGAGATATAAGTTTTCTGCGTTTGAAAATGGTCGAACAATCGGAAGATTGAAGTGGTTCTATTTTTATGATTGTTCAATTTGTTATAGACTGATGTGAGGCGGATGTACAGCACGATATTTTCATTCCTTCTGTTGGTTAAAATATATATATATATATATATATATATATATATATATATATATTATAAATAAGGAGCTACCAACGAAGTAAAGCTGTACGAGATGTCAGCTGGTATTTCTTACATCTCTTGACAAATGGTTCTCATATTTTAATGACTTCCCAAGCTTCCAGCCCCAGAAGAGCTCACCTCGAACACACACATTTGGTCTAATACAATATTCCCGGACGTTAATCTCTCTATTTGTACCCTCTTAAATTTCTTCCCCTTTTCCCTTAACACCATACTAAAGTCTTCAACTTGGTAGACATTAACTGTTTTCTTGCGACGCCCGACGCACAGACCACATTCGGTCACACACTTACACACATAGACCTGTATACACATAACAAGACACACCTTAACAAACTAGACATGTCAAAACTTCATCAAGTTACAGTCCAATAGTACGGAATACCACCAGCTAGAATCTCTTAAAATAAATACGTCAGACGTGTAGGAAACCATTTGTCAGCGTTCATTTATTTTTAGAATCTATGATGTGTGGATAACTAATGTAGATTATAATAATCTTTATATAGATATTGATCTGTAATTATTGTTTCTGTGACAAATTGTAGTCACTTGCGTCTCCAAACAGGTGCCTGTATCATCCTTAAAGAAGTATTATTGCACTTGTTCGATAATGACAAAAATAGTTGAGCGAACGGGAATATTTAAAATATATAAAAATACAGAATTGAGTGCCTTATAAAAGTTACGGATAGCAAAAGTAATCGTTCCCAAGGGATGTAATACTGAAGAATATTTACTTACAGCACAAGGGAATGAAGTGCACTTTTCTCTCACCGAGTTTAAGAAATGCCACTCGAGACCAGCGACATTGCTACATTATATTTTAATTTGCATTGATTTTGACATTTTTCGCACTTTCGCGCAGTGGAGGCAATCTTGATGTTGATTAGTTCTACTATAGAAGTATATAAAATGTTATGCATTATAAGAGCCGTTCACTTCACAACTCTTTTGACTCCATAAAACAAAAAATGGAGAAATGCGATGAATTATAGTACTTTTTTTTTAATTCCGCTAATAATATAAACTTAAATAAATTTACCATTACCATTCAGCGCCTGCACTGAATTTGAGTTGAACTATGGCAACGATTTACATTTGAGCATGGAGTTAATCAAAATGGCTTCTAAAATAATTTATTTATTATCCAATGGGCACAAAATTTTTGGTCGTTTAATGGTGTTAATCTTTATTATTTAGGACATTTATTATAAATATAAGAAGCTATGATTGAACCAAGTAAATTTTGGATATTTGAAAAAGTGGTGTTAATCGATTTGTACAGTGAACGGCTCATATAATATATGCACCAGTCTTCTTGCATAATACTTGTATACCTATCCAAACAGCTGACCATTTACGTAGACTTTCTTGTAATTCCCAAACCAGACTTTAACGTATTGAACTGTACATGTGATTCCAACTTCTAGCAAGACTACTTGACAAACGTTCTAAACTTACGTAACCCAATAAACGATGCAGTCACTTGTATCCAACACCTGAATGAACTTATCGATCTGTACGGCACAACTAGAAGTTCTAGCGGAAATGATTACAAACGGCACATCAGAAAATCCTTGTCGAATTACGAAATGCTTGTTTCTATGTGCGTAACTACTTCTACAGTTTTCATGTCATGTTTCATACTTGAACTTTCCAAATATTGCCACACCGAATCCCACCCACACTCCAATACTATTGTGGCTAATCTTATTAACAACTTACTTAACTCAAAAATCTCTTTTAAAAAAGTCAGTTTTGAAGACTTCAGTTGTCATTGACAACTGAAGACAAACCTGCCTGGATCGTTACAAGAAGAATCCTCTTCTACACATCCCCCCTTCGTCAACATGCTGATCTTGGGCGTTTTCCTTCGAACATAAAGCTTCCCTATCTGCCTTTTTTCTGTCGCTTCATATTCTGACATGATTGATTACCAATTCAAAGAATCATTCCATCAAGACATTGATACTCATCTTCCACTTAAACCAGCTTTGCCTTCCGTCGAGTGTACTCATAAATTCTCTCTAAAAGCTCTGATTCGATCTCACAATCTCATCCATTTTCTGGAATCTTCCTATAAGGCTCAGTATGTAACGCGATTCTCCGGACAACTTATTTCTTTACATTATGGAAGTTTCGTTCGTTCAATTCCTAAATGTAAATCTTCGCGCAATATGCTTCGACTTCCCTTTCTGCAAGTTTGTTTACAGCTCTGAATAAAATTTTCTGAATTGACTATCCAGAATAAAACCAGTTTGCAAATAAAAAATCTAGAGGTTAAATAAACTGACTGCGAACAGCATTGAAACTAGACACCAGTCTTCTCTGTGGATTAGATGCACTTTTTTTTTGTTGCATTCGTTGTGTGATTTGTTTACAGAGAAAACCTAAGGTTACCTAAGATTGCATAAGTCAACCAGATCACTATTCTACATACTAAGTTCCAATCTCCAATTAATTTAAAATTTACTATTTATAAATTATTTTCAATATCTGAAATCCTATATTTTAAGAAACTCTTGCGGCCGTTTCACAATATTTTCCTTACCTTCAGAGAAAATAAAGTATCGTATTGTTCCAAACCAAGTCGTTGTTCAATACATTAGCTTTTGGCTCTATAAGAGAAAGCACAAGAAAAACTCAATTTCCCGGACATATTGCCCAATTATTTATTCTAAAGCTGGCTACATTCTAACATTTTATCTTCTGATGAAAATGTTTGAAAGGCTAAGGTCAGTTTTATCCACAATCCTCTTAAACAATGACGGATGGATGAAGATCCGAAACCGCTGGATACATCAATAAGCAGCACCGAATTACTAATCTCGGATTATAAAGTTGTGTTTTTAAATATTTTTAGTGCTAATGAGAAAGTAGAATTCTTTTATTTTAATGACTTAATTATTAATCAAATACATCAATATTTTAAAAATAACGTATCTTTTAGTGGTTTTGTTCTCACATAACCGACAGAAGTTCATTACGGTAAGTTTAATAGACAATAATTTAATAAATCAGTATTTGTGATCTATTTATTATAGAGGAGATGGCAAACAACGCAAAACCCATAAGTTGTGTCGAGTCACAACATCCTAACCCGGCCGGCTCCCTAAATAATAGTAGAAGAGAAAGCTCCCCACTTCAATATCTGACTTTCAGAGGGGAGCAGGGATAGTATGAGTCTGTGTCCCCTTGTGGAAGATGTTATTAATCCATAGAAGGGCGTGAAATAATAACGTTGAGGGGGGGGTGAAGCTACATGTAGGAGGTAGCAGAAGTGGCAGCAGCAGCAGCAGCACATGGGCTGGTAGAAGTCAGCAACCCTATGTGCATGATGCACACACCCACACATGTCCACACGCAGCGTACTGGTAAAGATGTGCTGCTGTTATGATGAAGGGTGTAAGGATATGAGTGATGAGGGAATACAACTTCCTGGCCTAATACTCAAAGAGATCCGCCTCATAAATACCCGGCTAATTTCACACTAAAACATGCTAAATCAGCCGTTAAAATTGACCGGCTTCTGGCTTTGTCACAATTCTTCGCTTTTTGATCTCAACAAGGGGCTGATTTTTTCCCATAAAATATTTTACTTTTGTTATTTATTGTTCACAGTATATTTATTGAATCGCTATCATTACATTTATTATCAAATAAATATTAAAATAAGTAGTTGTGCGTAAAACTTCCTTTCTCGACAGGGCTTACTTTAATTGACTAATATTTAAATTAAGTACAATTATAACAATAATTCAGATGTATTCTAAAAGGATTAAATCAAAATATTAGCAAAAATATGTTTTAACTGCTTGCTTCTTTAGTATTGAGCGGAAAGGAGCGAGGAATGAAGTCTCCACTGTAAGAGAGATATGAATATTGTAACGAAGTTGACCTGGGCATAGAAGAAAGGCCTAGATTGTTCTAGGGGTTGAGCGATCAAAGTCAGTAACAGGCCGCCACTGCATAAACAAAAGGGCGGTATCTACCTGTGGCAAAGAAGAAAGGCCTAGATTGTTCTAGGGGTTAAGCGACCAAAGTCGGTATCAGGCCACCACTGTGTAGACAAAAGGGCCGGTCTATACCTGAACTAGAAAGGAAAGGGCTAGATTGTTCAAGGAGTTAGTGACCTGTGTAAAAGCCAGCTAAGAGAAAGGCCTCAGTTGGGGTGGTGGCGTATGTGTTTCCCAGCCAGTGATTGACAGGTGAGAGTGAGACAGACGGAGTTGGAGAGAGACGGAGAATGGTAGGAGGCGGCTCACAGCTGAGGTGGTGGCAGTATGTTTTCTCCAGCCAATGAACGTCAGGAGGGCGTGGAAACTTATGCTCAGAGAGTTGGAGGAGGGCAGTCCCAGTTGGAGGGAGGCACGCAGTTAAAAGGAGGCAGACCCAGCTGGAGAAGTCAGTTTCAATCAAGTTTTAATCGAGTTTTAAGGAGTTCTAAGAGTTTTACAGTCTTGTAGTTTTGAGTGAGTCTTGGAGAGACGTTAGTTTGGAGAGACACTTTGGAAGTGATAGTTTTTGAGAGAATCAGTGTTGCGGAGTGCTTCAGTGGTAGCTAGTTGGGCAAGTAGTCAGTTAGTGAGTAGAGCTTTGTTTGTGTAGCAGGGACTAGTGCAATTCGGTGCAGTGCGGACCAGTGGTCAGTCGGGGAACAGTTTTGTGGCGTTACGTAGTAAGTAACAGTAAACTGTTGTGACTGTTGTAAATGGTGACTGTAATGAAAAGCGTTAGTTGCTAGTAAATGTTAGTGTGAGTAAAGGTAATGTGTTAATAAATCAGGTTATTACTTACAACTTTAGCGAGTTTTATTATTTAATCAAACCCACATATTTAATATAACTAGTGGCAGGCACTAGTTGTGAAAGTAAAGTTTTTGGAAAAACTTTACAATATGAAGGAACATCATAAACTAACATAAGGTAACCACCCACTAGACCATGTTCTAGTGTACACCGAGCTGTCTAAATTTATACATGAATTAATGATTGTAATGCAAGAGTTACAAGAATTCTTGCTGCAGATACTCGCTAAGAAATGGCTAAATCTTTGAAAGATTCTCGCGCTATGTGGACGAATTAGTAAGCTGAACTGCTGGCGCGTACAATTAGCGTTAATTCATTCCATCTTTTGACCGTTGGAAATAGCATGCTCTCTCTACTTGCACCCTAAACTGTAAACTTGTGTTTCTTGTGCCTTGTAACTGTTTCTTAAGCGGTAAAAACTCCTGTTCTATCAGCCAATTTCTGATGAATCAGTAATTTTTAAGGCATGATGAAAATGACTGAGTTAAAGCTGGACAGGTTTTTAAATGGTAACAAATGAAATAGTGACTGGTAGAAATAACTATTATACACTAAAAGTTATAATTATTTAAGTTTTCGCAGCTACATTTTTTTTTTTTTTAATGAATATGTTGCAAGAGAACTTGCCGTAAAAAAGTTGTATATCAATTTCAAAAATTTTATTAAAATTTACATTAATCACTGATTTTTCCAAAAAAACTTTAGTTTTCCCATGAAGGAATGTAAAAGAAAGATACTTTGGTAAAGATAATGGCCACTGGCTGTTTGAAAAGATGACTCTGGCAATTATTAACTCCTTTCCGATTATTTCAACAGCCCACGTTTGCTACAACCATGTTTGTCTGGAGCTGCAGGCATTCACCTTTTTTCTATCTTGAAGCCATGAGATTCTGGTTGAGTCCCATACATTAGCGGCCGCGCTTTCAACCCTCTTTCACTATAATGGGTTAGAGCTGAATACTGTAGCAGTAATCTTCAGTGACAGATCCAAACCGCTCCAACTATGTCGACAGAGATATTTTTAATGAACATATTTTACTAAAAATTTTCCTAATTAATTTATTCACAAACTGAATAAAACTTGGACGAGAACTGAAAATTTATTTTGTGTTAATGAGGTGAAAAAAGATTAGTTTAACATAAAATGTCCTGGATAAAAAAAAAAACAAAAAACGGAAATTCAGAACATAGCTTGGGATTTAATGGGTACCTATGAGAATGGAACAGATTGTGGCATAGGAAGATTTTAATGTATAATCCCTAAAGTCAAAGAACTCATTCGGTGAACAGGCCCAAGGGATTTGGCTTTAGGAAAAAAAATAAAATAAAAAAATATATACATACATATAAAAGGGTCAAAATTTCTCTCTCTCTCTCTCAAAAAAAAAAAAAAAGAAAAAAGTTCTGGAAGAGAAAAGGTCGCTAATTATAAGAGATGGACTAGACTTTATAAAGGCAACAGGACCACGGATTTAGAGGGCGATAGGGCGAGGGTGTAGCCTGCCCTACAGGATGAGCCCTTTACTTATTCCGCTAATTAACGCACTCATCTCAAAGGATTAAAGCTGAATTTTCACAGGACGTCCAGTCAGCAAACGTTTTTTTTCTTTCTCTATCTCTCTCTTTCCAGGACATTTCCCAAAGGACAGGAGGTTAAAACCCTCCCACAGTCCTAGCATACCTAATTACGTCATCCTATACACTACTTGTGATGAAGAACGTAGAACAAATGCAAACCAAAAAACACAAAAGGTAATTTTAAAGTAGGTTTCATGTATATTATTCTACTTTCATTAGAAATATTTGGACAATGCCATAATTGTAGCACATTTAATTTTTATTTTGTGTGAAATTAAAAGCGAAGTGAAAAGATTTAGACGAAAACCTAAACCATTATTTTATCTACTCTCACAAGTCAGTACCCATTAATACTTGCGAAATAAACGCCATCTTTCAGGCACCTTTTTTCCCACTTTATTCAAGAATTTTACAACTGTGCAGCAAGTACAAGTAAAGTTGATGAATGTATATTAAGTGTACGCGTTGATTTAGCGACAGAATAAAATCTTTGTTAGATTATGAGCTAAGGTGCTCAAGACTTCGTCGAATCTCTTCTAGGTCGTCATTCATTACTTTTTATGACTTTTGGTTCATCCAAACGTGTATGATTTTTTCTTTTCTTTTGGACTTAGCAAACAGCCAAGAGTTATTTTGCTTTTGATTAGATTAGATTAAATTAGGGTGGCCTCAAGGCCTGCGCCACCGCGACCCCTATGGATCTATTGTGGCTCCCCGGCTTTAGAGCTCAACCTCCAGACCCGTCCGTTTAATCAGACTCTTAATTCTGGAGAGTGGCTCCTGGGTAAAGCTCTCAGGCCTTGGTTTTTCCTCTCCGAGAAGTAACATCCTTAGCCATACGAGCCCCTCACACTGACACAACACGTGCAGTGCCGTTTCCTCCTCTTCCTGACAGAACCTACAAAGGCTATCATCTGCCAGGCCCATGCGATGCATGTGCTTTCTGAGCCTGCAGTGGCCCGTTAATAGGCCTACAATTATCCTTATGGCCCCACGGCCTTGACGGATTAATTCTGCGGTCAGTCTCGGCGAATAGCCTCTGATGAACTCCTTCGCCTGTCTCAGCCCAGTGGTGGCATATTTTGCTTTAAAGGATTAATTATTTAAGTTATGGGGCTGCTATGGTGGGGTAACATTATATAGTGGCTTACTGTTGTTAAGGTTTTGTTATTATTTTTAATTTGTTTTTATTGTTGGACATACGGAGCAGAAGTGAGGGCTCAACCAAACCCTCTAACTCCAAACGCCTGCAGACACTACAATCTAAAATCCTAAGGAAAATCCTGAATGCTCCATATTACATTTCTAACTTTACAATACACACTGACCTTCACATCCCTTTTGTAACCGACCTAATGAAGTCTCGCTACCGCAACTTTCACAGCCTCCTAGCTCTCCATCCTAATCCTCTTGTCCAAAAACTCTCCTCTCCTCACCTTCCAGACAATCCTCCTCTTCGCTTGGAGCGGAGGTGGCCTAGGGACCTACTGTTGTGAGTGCAATCCACTAAGAGTTCCATCAATGGCTGGCGACTCTTACATGTCTTTCATGTGAAAATTTAACCAGTTTCATCAAATTTACTTGATGCAACATTTGTTGTAGGTGTAAATATGACAAATAAAGTGAAAAAAAAAATCGGTGTTCGGCTTTTATTGTTAGTATTGTATAATTTGTATCGGGTTTATGTAGAAAATAGTTTGTCTATAATTTAATATTATTGGTTTTTATAAAATTGAGTGTACTTTATCGGTTTGGTTGGCTAGTATCGTCAGTAATTTGGCAGGTAGTGGGCATTTTGAGTCAGTATCAGCGTTCCAAAGCTGTTCTCTGCCTTTCTTAAATTTATCGCAGTCTAGGATTATGTGGTTTGCATCGAGAAGGCAATCCAAAACACATGAGCATTGTGGATTTATACTTATTCCTATTCTAGCCATGTGATGGTGTGAATAGTTATGGTTAAATCTTTACCTGCTCATGGTTTTTTGTATTTTTTTTAATGATTTAAGGCGCGTCAACATCTAAGGTTATTGGCGCCCGGAGCTTCTTTCAGTGCAACGCCGGCCTCCGGGACAGTGTTCTCTAGTTACAGACAACACAGTGAGCTGTGAGAAGCTCCTAGGAAGAGAAAATCTAAGGGTCAACAGCTGGGGATTCGAACCCGGGACCTCCGCGAGGGAGTCCAGTACGCTAACCGCACAGCTAATCCCTTCCCTCATGCTCATGGTATTGTAAAAAGTTCTATTTTCGCTATAATTATGGAACCAAGGCTTTTTGGGTATGAATGGCTGGATGGATGTGTAGAATGTGCCTTTATTGTTGTTCGTCGTTAAGTCCATTTTTTCCCATTCTGCATAGAGGAATTATTTACTGTGATTTTTTATATTGGAAGGAAGTATTAAGTGGAAGTGGGATGAATTAACTTGATTGCCTCTTTAGCTAGTGAATCCGCTATTTCGTTACCCGGCAATCCGGTATGCGCCTTAACCCAGATTAGTTTACCCGAGTTTAGAATGTTATTCATTAAAGCAATAGTGTCAAAGACTGTAGTCGGAGCGCTGTTTCCGGGATCTTGGAGTTCGTATTATTTATTTCTTAATAAGAACCCAATGGTAGTAAATTGAAGGGCAAGGTTTTACCAGTAGTTGTTACCTTCGTTAGATTCATTTTTCTTCATTTGGAAATTTTCATTCAAGCATTTCAAAATTGGAAACGACTATTATTAACCCTTTTTTTTCTACATATTTGCTTGTTAGACATCCAGAGTGTACTTTATAAATGGTGCTCCCTAAATAGCGTAACGGTAGTAATGTTTTTGCTTTTGCAAAAGATGCTTGCGGAAACAAACTTTGAACAATGCTCTTGGATTGAATTAGTTACAATTTTATTTGATTAGAACTGCCAAATCGACCGGCCAAGCTGGTTCCAATTTGCTATTTCCTTACTTTACAGGTGTATATGTATAGTTTTTCTAAATTTCTGTTGATGAGAAGAACACACGAATTGATACATTGAATTTCTCACCGTCAAATATTTTCACACCTGCAATCATTAAAATTTGAATATGTAAATTAGAATTGCTTTTTCTTTTTAGAAGTGGTAAAGGTTCATAACGTATCAGCATTAGAAAGCATAAAAGATATAAAATACAAAATTTTATGAGATTATTTCATGTCCAATATATAAATACTTTATATTAGATATTTTATTACGGAGTGAACGTTATTGTGTAGCTGTGGTATATTTTTATGCATGAATGAAAACAAAATAAAGACCATTTTATTTCATTTTCTTTTGCTAAGCAAATTTTTTAATTTCATTTTATAAATAAAACGCTGTTATTCTACTGTGTTCGCATTTTTGTGTTTACATAGTTCTATGCGTTATAGTTTTATTGTTTTCATGTAATTGTTTAGGTATGGAATGGAAATATTTTTTGTTTGTTTTTTCTTCATTTTCCGGAATTTTCCAATATTAGTGGATCAGCTCTGTTTAAGCCAGTACGTTTTTGATAATTGATCCTTCTATGTAAATATTGGTAAAATTCTGTTAAATTATATTTATTTATTCATTAAATAAATTTGTGCTTATTTAATTTTTATTTAATGCTTTATTTTATTTACTTATTTTGATTCAAAGATTTTAATAGGCTAAAAATTTCAAAAACTTTTAAAAAAAATGCTTTTAAATAAAAATCGTCTGTTTAAGTTCATTCTTTGATTAAACTGATTGTTATTTTATGTAGTAATTTATGAAGCTAACTTTTCTCTACAATTCGAAAAAGAATTCATTGAAATCTGAACAATACGAAATGAGATACAAAGGTTTGAAAATTGATCGAATTTGAAAACCTCCCAAATTCTTTATTCCTTCTTTATCTTATTACCTATTATCACTAAAACATTGAGCTAACTTTTCTCTATAATTCGAAAAAGAATTCATTGAAATCTGAACAATACGAAATGAGATACAAAGGTTTGAAAATTTGATTGAATTTGAAAATCTCCAAAATTTAAATTTCTATATCTCATTCACTATCTTCTTAACAAGGACTTACAGTTTAAATAGTTAAGTATAAGGGTTGATTGACCCTTACACCCTTAACTTGAGAGATCTTTTTATAGAGAATGCTTTTAGTTGCGGTTCCCAAAGAATCCTCAAAAACAAGCTCAATTTTGGGTTAGTTCTTATTTAGTGAAAGTTTTAATTGCCTTACAAGGACTGATACAATATAGTATTGGCATCATGGAAATGTAAAGTAAAATAACCTCTTTTTTCAGACGGGTCTTAACTTATGTTATGTGAGTGTAGTGTGCATGTTTATACTCCATTACATCGCACAAGAACTCATCAAAATCTCTCAACTGGGATTACTGAATAGACTTTTTTAGTTTAAGATTTATTCGAGAATGGAACTTCCGAGTTACTTTTAACAAATGAACATACTTGATACTCACATATCAACCGGAGAATAGGAGAGTCGTTTCATCCATTTAATTTCTGTTCAACAGTCAAAGTTATCTAATGTGATGTCGTAAACCAAAGGGTGATGTTATTTTCATAACAAGTTCAACTATCCTCCAGGCATTATCGTCCCTATAAGGGGTGAACAAATGTCTGCCAACAAATTGAGTATAAGGCATGCAATAATTGCCCCCATTGGACATTCAAGACCCTTCAATCAAATCCTTGTGGATCAGTACTTCAAATATTGCAGTTCATCCCCTTTCTAAACTCTGTTAGAACGTACATCAAGTCTGTTGATACTTAGATTGGTCCTTAAGCTGCTTTTCTTTTTGTTTTGTTTTATCTTGGATTTTCCGACTTAAAGATATTTGTAATATTTTTTGTAATATTTGCAACGTTCTTCGAATTTTTCTCATTGAAATCATCGCAAATTTCATTTGAGATTAGAGAGAGTTAAAACTACTTCAAACAGCAAATAAGAAAACGGGTACAATACATTAACCTACTACTTCTTATTCTTAAGACGGAAGGAAGTTTGTGTCCTTCGAGCTTAAGTTCTCCCTTCACTTCCTTCAACGGTTTCGAAGAGGTTGGGAATAGTATTTAGGGTTAGGTTTCTGGTCCATGACGCTTACCATTTAAATTTGGGTCGATTTGGGAGGTACCAGCATTAGATAGGACATATACTGGGTCCCAGCTACTCTTTCGCGGTCTCACTTACTTACTTAGAACTTAGAGCTTTGGAGTTAGGGAGGTGAGTCATGTAGTGTCAGCAAGAGCTTACTTAGCCTCTGTTGATCGTGGCAATTGAATCACTAGATTAGGATGCGAGTTCTTCGGCCGGCCAAAGGAGGTCATAGCGGAAAAACAACTATTGGTAAATCTCTGAACCTTGCAACATTTGAAGGGTTTTATTATTAGACATTTACGGAGATAGTATGGGGAAGGTGCAATAATCCTCTTTGGGAACTGGATCTCCCCGGATTCTCATTTAATCTAATCTATTCTAAAAGTCTCATTTTCACAAGGGCTACCTACGGTTTCAGGTCTAATCCATCTGAATTGAACGGGAACGGGTTCAAATGACCGAATTTCTCCGAATATATCGAACGCCTAAATCCGCCTAATAACATTCCTATTATTAGGTAATCAAAAAAATTATTCCTAGAGTTTTTTTTATTTAATGGAAAATAAAAAATTATTGGATTACAAGATTTGAGGAGGAAGTTCAGTGGTCTGTTCACCCGTTGTGGTTATTACTAATGAATATGAGAATAGTTAAATCGGGGTATCCAGATGGGATGAACGAGACGAGATGCTGTGTAAGCAAGAATATTGGGTGAGGTCTTGCGGAACTAGAAAGTTGGAGTATTTCCTGTGTTTTGCAAAAGTATAGACCGTGTAGCTGTAAGCAGCAAGTGCGTAGACGCAAGTAGAAGATGTGTTAGATTTGAGATTACAGTATTCATTAGCGTAACTTAGATAATCCTATATAGATTATTTGAAATTCTTTTCCCAAGAGATCAAATTTAAATTTCAGGTGCCACGTTAGCCGAGCTTCAGAGGCGAGATCCGCAAAGCTAATGTGTATTGTGTTACTGGGTTCGATTCAGGTCTAGGAATTGGATTTTATTTTAAGAGTTAATATAACAATTTAACAGTGAAGTATGTTTACTAGTCTCTTCCGTCCACGACACTTACTTGGTAGTTGGAGGTAAAGCCCGTCTGAAAAAATAGGCATTACTTTGCTTTACATTTACTTTACAAACTCATATTTCAAGAAACTGATGTCACACCTTAGAAGTAAACTCAAAATTTAACTAACATACGAGGTCTGTAAATTAAGTAATGAGACTGGCAACGCCAGTTATTGTTCTAGCAACACTGGAGGCGCTGGGCTTGGAGGGGCGGCAGAAAAACACCCGCCTTCAGTACGAGTTTGACTTCGAGTCATCTGGTTGTGCGTAGCGATTGTTTTTGTGAAACAGTTTTTTCTATTGTGTTCTAAAAATGCGTGAGATCAATTTCGAGCAACGGTATGCTATCAGGTTTTGCTTCAGACTTGGGCACAGTGCAACGGAAACTCTTGCTAGGAAAGTCTTGGGTGTTTGGGCAGAAACCAAGCGCCAGAGCATGGAGTGGCACACTCCAACCTCTCCAAGGCCCAAAAAAGCAAGGATGGCGAAGTCGAAGATCAAATGCATGTTGATTTGTTTTTTCGATATCCACGGAATCGTCCACAAAGAGTTTCTACCTCAAGGTCAAACGGTCAATCAACACTTTTACCGAGAGGTTCTTGAAAAACTTCGAAAAAGGGTCATTCGTGTGAGATCAAACATCAAGAACAAGTGGGTGTTGCATAACGATAATGCTCCTTGTCACACAGCAATTTCAATAAACGAGTTTTTGGCCAGTAAAAACATTCTTGTGGCTCCTCAGCCTCCTTATTCGCCTGACTTGAGTCCTTGTGACTTTTTTCTCTTCCTGAAGTTGAAAAATCACCTCAAGGGAACTCATTTTGGGACCGTCGAAAACATTCAAACGGCTGTAACCGACCAGCTGAAGGCTATTTCAGTATCGGAGTTCGAGCACTGCTATGAGGAGTGGAAGAAACATCTCCAGCGCTGTGTGGCTTCAGAAGGAAGTTATTTTGAAGGTGACAATGTAGAATTGTAATTCTTTTTGAATAAAAAAAATTAAAAAAATCAGTCTCATTACTTAATTTACAGACCTCGTACATTATAATGTGAGTTTTCTAACGTAATAAATTCGATTATTTCAAAATGAGGAATGTTCTGTAATCTGTAACAATATTTTAGAAAATAAGTTCGAATACTGTAGACAGAGAGAGATTGGAGAAGTTGATTGTTACATTAGTATGTATTGAGAGCGAGTAGGTACGAGCGCATCCGCTGGTCACCAGAGATGGACTTGTCACAGAGCGAATTTATTGACTCGTGATGTCATCACTGATTCACAGGGCGGAAGTATTTCACGCTTCGCTAAACTCTCTCATATTACGAACACACGATCACCACATACGTGCACACATCTACTCGAATATGATCTACCATTTCCACTCTCAGTCACTGATAAAATATTCAATTATTATTATTATTATTTTTTTTAGAAAATAATAAATATAAATAATAAATGAAAAAACATTTCAGAAAATTAATTTCCACATTTTTGAGGAGTGGACCCAAAGTTTTATAACCGTTGAATAAATTATAGACGACTGGTGATATGAATTTTTCATTGTATTTTTGTAATTTCATTAATGATATCCAGCTTTAGTCCAATGCAATTATTTTTTGTTTGTCCTAATTTTAAACATTTTTTTTTTTTTTTCTACTTAGAAGAGGACATTTAAGCATCAACAGACAAGGGAAATATCAGAAATTAAATTAGGTTGGAGGTCTGTCACTGCATTCCATTAGTACAATGTACTTACTTCAACTGGTATACTGCTGGCTAGATGTGCAGATGACATAGTAATACTATCATCTAACGCTGCACAGGGCAGAGACAGGCGAAGGAGTTCATAACGGGCTATTCGCCAAGGCTGGCTGCAGAATTCATCCGTCAAGGCCGTGGATCTAAAAGGATAATTGTAGGCCTATTAACCGGCCACTGCAGGCTCAGAAAACACATGCATTGCATGGGCCAGGCAGATGATAGCCTTTGTAGGTTCTGTCAGGAAGATGAGGAAACGGCACTGCACGTGTTGTGTCAGTGTAGAGGGCTTGTCTGGCTAAGGATATTACTTCTCGGGGAGAGCTTTACCCAAGAGTCGCTCTCCAGAATTAGGAGTCTGATTAAACGGACGTGTCTGTAGGGCGAGCTCTAAAGTTAGGGAGCCACAATAGACCCAAAGGGATCGCAGTGGCGTAGGCCTTGAGGCCGCCCTAATCTAATATAATATTTACAGGTTCTACGAACATCGGAATGTATAAAAAATTTTTCAGTTAAAAACATATGCGAATTAGGGAAAGTTGTCTGAATGTTTCATTCGTCTGATTCCGTTCATCCTCTGTCACGATGCTTCATACACAATGGATATTACGTCGTATTTAATGCAGGCAGAGTACATGTATGCGTTCTATCTCAAGGCACCCGTGAAGCCTTATGATGGGATCGCTAGCCAAAGAATTAAGCAGGTACTAACGCAAAATATGCCGACGTTTCCGTCACTACTGTCCAAAAAAGTACGTCTTCATTATTTCAAAAATGTGCAGTGGCGTAGGCCTTGAGGCCGCCCTACTTTAATCTATTCTATTTTAGGTTTGAGGTCTTTGCGTTTTCCTAAAAATGCAATTTAGTCCGTTTGTTTCAGTAGAATGTGCTCAGTAGAATAAGCCGATTAAATGGGATTTTGTATGCAGCTAGCGTGCAAATTTGACATCACACTTCAAAAAATTACATTAACGTCAGATCGTTTGCTTTTCTGTTGAATAAAAATTCTTTAAAAATGTTACAATCAAGAGTACGAGTATAGTGCGCTTGTAGGTACATCTAGTCAAGTGTACACTGAGTGTTCTCAAGCGGTTAGGGAGTTCTGACGTATTCGTTTCAAATTGTAAAGAAAAGTGTCACAAATCATTCCGAAAAAATTGCAAAAAAAGGGGAAATCTGTTTTAAAAAGTTTCTCCATAGATAGGTATATATTCTTATAAGTTACAATGAAATCGAAGAGAAGCTGAATGTAGAGTCTCCGAGAGCCAGACAACAATAAATTTGTCTTGAACATTACAATTAAAAGTTACTAATCTGAATGATGAAGATGTTTATTAAACAATATATATATATATATATATATATATATATATATTCAACGCGCTTTACGTCAGAGGTAATTGGCACCCGTAGCTTTTTTCAGCGCACCGCCGTCTTCTAGTCTTCTCGATGCAGAAGAACACTGTCCATCTCCCTACCATGAACTGTAAGAAGCTCAGAGAAAATCTGAGTGTGGACAGCTGGAGTTTATAGAAAGTAATTATATTTATATAAACTGCTCCACAAAAAAAGTGGCGCACTTTGAAAAAAGCGTTTATATTTTGTTTTATCACATTTTGGGCAAAGATTATTAGTTTTAATTATTTTCATAAACTGTCAGGGAACAATTAATCGAATCAAGGTCCAAAGTTTCTTGTAAATAGAGAAGCAATTCCTCGTTTAATCCCCTTAGGTCTTTTTGTGTAAACAACAACATGAACTTTACCTCAACAGTAAATAAATTTATTGACCTCTACAGTTGCGTTTCGGCATTTTCAAATTCTCAGAAAATGGTGATTACTGCAGAGCAAGTGGCCCGTTTTATTGCATTAGTCAGCGGTACGCAGCACGAACGTTAGGGTTGTCAGACCACCGTCCGTAGAGCCATCCATCGTTACCGGGAGACAGGCCTCTGCACTCGCAGACAAGGTTCGGGTCGACCAAGAGCCACAGAAGCACTTGATGACTGATTTATTAGAATTCACACTCTGAGAAATCGTACATCAACTGCTTCTGAAACAGCTCAAACACTGCTTACTGTTCGTGGAGTTTCAGTCAGTGCCGAAACTGTACGAAGAAGGCTCGCTAAAATGAATTTACGCCCTAGGAAGCAAGCCACAGGACCATTGCTCACTGTAGACCATCGAAGAGCCCGTCTAGAGTTCGCTAGGGAACACCGCAACTGGTCTGAGAACGATTGGAGAAACGTTCTCTTTTCAGACGAGTCCCGTTTTGCTCTTTACGCACCTGATGGGAGGCGACGAGTTTACCGAAGGCCTGGGAAGCGCTACGCTCCGTGCAATATTTCTGGTATACTACCATTCGGAGGTGGTTCAGTGATGGTGTGGGCTGGGATTTCTTTGGGGGCTTAAACTGAGCTCCACGTGTTCAACAGGGCAATCTTGAATGCAGATTTGTATGTGAGGGAAGATTTGCAGCAATATGTGATACCCTATGCACCATTTATTGGGGAAAAATTTATTTTTATGCGAGATAATGCCGACCACACACTGCCGCCTGTGTTGTTCAATATCCCCACAATCTTGGCATTCGTGTTCTGAGATGACCAGCACGCAGCCCGGATTTAAATCCAATTGAATATCTTTGGGATGAGCTGGGTAGGCGATTAAGATGGAGAAATAATCCTCCCAGGTGCTTAGAAGAATTGCGAGGCGCTCTGGTGGAGATATGGCAGGAATTAACACAAGATTTCGTGAGAAATTTAGTAAGATGCCGAGGAGATTGGAAGCAGTAATACGAGCAATACACGTTACTAAAATTCTTTTTCTCATTTTTTAATCGGAAGAAATACTTTTTTTTCAAATTCATTTTTTGCCGAGAAGTACTTTTTTGTTAAATTAAAGGTTTTTATTTCTTTTAGATCATTTTTTATTTTATTTTAGCCCTCCCGTAACTTTATACTTCTTATAATTGGTAACTAAAATAAAATGTAGAACAAAAAAGTTACATAGAAGAAAAAATAACCCATTTTTAAAGTGCGCCACTTTTTTTGTGGAGCAGTGTATGTATATACCTAATACAGAAAATCTCAAAAACTGGAAAAACTTGACTGAAAAGTCTTACTACAACCACGACCAAGAGTCAGATGCCATACACTACTTCAAGTAGCTGCTATGTTGTGTTTTATTTGTTAAATTCGCTAAAAGCATATTCAAATTCTAGTTCATAACTGAAAATACTACTAAAAATGGATCAAGAAAAACAATTCTTCTTTCGAGCAGAAAAATAAATTAAAAATGCCAAGATATAAAACAAAAAATCCAAATTCTGATTCAGTGGAATAATCAATAAAATCAATACAAATAAATTAAGCTTTTTAATAAAATTTTGGAAAATTTAGGCAGATGTCTAGCTCATTAGAAGGTTATATTGACTTTTTATGAATTTATTTAAGCATATATATATATATATTTATATATATATAGTCATCACCCTGCATTGCAAATGTAAAAAAATTCTTATTTGACTTTCATCAGTTATTCAGTGAGAACTTACCGAACAGACTAAGTTCCTTTTATTAATGAGGGCGCACCTTCAAAGAGGACTTTAGAAAGAAGTTTTTAGTTTAAAACTGCAGCCAGGAAAAGGAATGTTAATTATACTTAGTGAAATCTGAAGTTGCTGTAAATAGAATCATTACAACTTTACTTTCATGATTTCGTTTCATTTAGTCGCTAGTAAAATGAACATGCTATTTCCATTTTGCATAATTTAGTTGCCGGGACGTCGAAGTATTAGTACAAAGTAGAATCAGAAGGATCTTCAGTTGTCTTCTTCATTTTTCATACAACCTTTATCTTCTGGGCGAAAAGTAAACAACAGTATTTCATTTTTTTTTGGCATCACTTAAGTTCATCTAACAAAGAAATGGTCTATAGAAGAGCAGAATAGAAAAGTACAGTAAAACGTTGATACGGAATAGGCGAAGTGGAGTCGGGTTGGCGGTGAATACTAGGTACTGTTTGTACCTTTTATCCCTTGTGTTTACATTGTGGCCTGGCCCTTGGTAAACACAAGAGGAGACAAACCTCTTATTGGGGACAAAGACACAAACACAGTAGCCGCTAAAGAAGCTGTACTCCAGCCCTGCTCATATTTCAGCCCAGTACTCTATAAAGTATCCAACGTTATTGCAAACTAAATGTCTACAACCTATAATGATAAGTCTCTTATTTCAACTCTTATTTCTCTCAACTTGTACACTTATTATTAACCACTTTTATAAAGTTAATTTAAAGCAATCTCTTTCAACCATCTCATTAATTAATTAATCTTACAAAATTTTATAGTTCAAAGTTTGTTGAAAGTATTTGAATATATTTCTTTATTCTTTGTAAGAGATCTAAAGAATAAAGAGATTGTTGGAACTGTCCCACAAAACTCTATCAAAGTAAAGAATCGGAGATTACTTTTCTAAATCATTTTCTTTGCAGCTGAAAGGAATCAATAAAAAACAAGAATCTTCTGAGTATTATAACGCTATTTTATAAAGATATTGATATAAATGGTATTTTCACTAAAAAAAATAAAAATTTCTTATTTCCTATCCATCTAAAGAAAACTGTTAGAGGAGATATTGAAAAACAAAAATTAGGATCGTGGATAATAGAAGTGCGCAACAGAAACATTTTTCACGGTTCCTGAGTGAAACATCTCAAATGGTTGGAAACATTTGATTCGTCAATGAAGAGAACAATATGGGAACGGGAAAAAGAAGGAAATGTGAGTAAGAATGGCGATAAGCGCTCCCTCTACTACAGGCTGTTCGGTCGGCCGAGTGGTTGAACTTCATAAGGGCTGTGACATCGATTTCACCCCGACTAAATAGATTGGTTAGAACAGATATATTTACTCAATCGTAGTATTAAATTGGTAGACTTAAAAATAATAATAACACAAAAAGTAACAATATGTTCTGGACACTGGTGTACCGGACTTTTGCTACTATTAGAGCCCAAGACTCTATGTCAATGGGAGGTACCCACATTTTCAAATGCTAGAAAAATTAATGCACTACATCCCATGTGGTTAGATTTCTTTAAAAAGTAACTAAAACGACGTATTTAAAATCTGTGATGAATTGGATACATATTTTTCTTAAACAATATTTAAAATGTGTTCAGCTGTACTGGATATTATCTTAACAAGTCTCGTGCGAAATGGTAACGTAAGTGAAATCCGTACACCAAACTTGATGAGAAATGAATGTCCGAAACCGATCAGGGATGCGATTAATATGCGTCCTATAACGGATAAAATCAAAGACAAAAAACTGTATTTCTACGTCTATGAAACGAACAGAGGAAGAAGGTGATACAACTAAATCTGCGGCAGTTTCTACGATATGTGACCTGTGACCTTTAATTTTGACCTGGAATGATTGTTGTGCGAATTCGTAGAAGTAACACAAAAGGAATTGGTCATCTTTTTTTTTTTGATAGTTTTTCGGACACATTGAATCTGTAGGAAATCTTTCAAATTAACTAACTGTCGGTAGATTAAGAAGTCTGTAGGGCCGACTCCACTAAGACTTAGACGGAAAGAGAATGAGATGGATCTTCTTTAGATCGCTACTTTAGAACTGGAAGCGAAGAAAAAAGGAACAGTACTGCTTTACATCACCTCTATAAAATGTTGCTGCTCCTGTCCCATAACCTAAACGGATTTCCTTAGAAACTTGACATTGACTTGCTTGAAGATTATTATTTTTAGGGCTATGTTATGCTGCACATTAATCTAGTTGACGTATTTTCGAAATTCGTTGGTGTATCCAGAAAATGTGCTGTCTTTGATCAGATATAATGTTGGTTCGCAATGATCGACATGAGGCTTAATTTCTTGTATCCTCCTTGGTGTAAAGTTTCTTTCTGTATCGTTTTTTATTTGTTTTTAAGTTTTCAATTCCCTTCTTAATTCCTTGATTTTAAAATGATGTTCAGAAATGACCAAATCTTATGAATACTAACTAACATATACGACAGCTTTTAGTTAAGTTTCCGAGATAGTACGTCGGCTGACTATAACCATAAAATAAAACAAGCACAAAACGATATTTCGAAACTGAAACTAATTTCCTTTCCCAAAAATATCCTTTCAAACACTGCTTAGAATTAGCAAATATAATCGTAATTATCGCAATAAAATTGTACAGAAATCGATTCTCCACGATTTCATTCGCTATATTCCTCGCATTCCTCATCATATATTTGTATATGTATTTATATAATCTGTTTTAGTCTTCAGCATCATATGTCCTTCGTTTATCTTCCTACATTCCTTTTAAACCAAATATTCTTGTCTTCCTAACTGAATTGATTCTCGTATTTTCACCGGCTAAATTAGATGTAATGCAAAATTTAAATCAATTAGCGTTCTATTCATAAGCTTGCAAATGTCCACGACTTGCTATGAAGAAATATTGAAGGGCTGTCAAGAATTGATATTAGTTTTCTGCTCTGGAAATATTACTTTCAAAACAGAAGATTTTTTGTGCTTGTAAGTAAATAAATCTCCTGTCTTTTACTCTGTTTCTTTTGGTCTTGTATTTGTCTGTTAAAATATAGACCTTTTTTCTAAGTAATGCATTTGGTGAACTTAATAGAATAAAAAGGTAGTTAATATTGTTTGAAAACTACACTTAATGAAATGAAGAGTATGAATGAAAGAAGTGTCATCAACATTCTGACAATGAGGTCATATGAAATTAGATTTATCCTTAAATGTGAGAGATACAGATAAGCAAGGCGTAAGAAGTGGCAAAGCCGTCGGAAGTTAATTTTCAAGATTGAAGGCTCCTCCGTTGAAATCAATCTTTCTCAGCCGCTCTCTTAGTCTCTCAATGTCTCAGTCTCCTAGACTCTCTACAACTTGTCAATTTGATAGAAATTGAAGCCACCCCTAAAGCTAAGTACTACGATATCTTACATTTCTTTTGCTCATGGATATCCAGAAACTAAACATTCATTTTCAACCAACCCAAAAATGTACCTACTTCAGAAAGCTATTAAATAATCAATAAAAAAAATAAATAATTCGAAGAGTTCGTAATCATTGAAGAGGCTTCTTTTTTTTTTTATCTGTGTTTCATTATTATTAAACATGTTACAAATGAAGCAGCGAAGAAACATTAATATCCAAGTTGGGAAGATAACTAAACTTGTGGCCAACAATTGCTCCGCATGACAAATTACATGAGTTTAATATTCATTAAGAATAAAATAAAGATAGTAATCGTACAGAGCGAGATAATGGACAGAGTGCACCTGGGCTAGTTAATGGAGCATCATTGATCATATACCACTATTATAGATTATTTTTAGATAATCAGTCAAATCATTGTTTGGTACAGTTAGTACAGTCTAACTGTATGATGATAGTGCATTCCCAATTACATTAACGATAATCACTAATACAGTTTTACTTTAAAAAATAAACCAATCGTAGTTAATACTTTGAAATAGATTGCGTCAGTATAATTCAAAAATTTAAAAATTCTCGTGTTTTATAAAATTATTTTTCCTATTACCAAGCAGAAAAGCGGTCTTTACCAAATGGTTACGGATTTGAAAAGTGTCTTTTATTCCTTCTGTCATGCAGGGAATCGGAACTCGGAATGTTTGATTCCTATTCAATTCATAACTTGAAAAAGAATCTACTACTCAGAGGTATTCCTAATCAAATTTTCGGCATAATTATTTAAAGTAAAATTGTGGATAAAAAAGTTTTAATTAAATCTTAAGAACTGTTTTCGAGGAAATTTCAAAACACCTGAAAATCTACTCGGGAAAGAGAATTCTTTAAATTCAGAAATTTAGTACGAACAGTTGATTCTTTTCAAAATTATGTAGGTGGGGTAAGTGTTGCAGGTTAGCATCTAGTCGGCCTAACAAAATTTGAATTTACCGCGATTTTTTTTGCTTTAACGGCGAGAATGCTGACTGAGAGAGGCCTTACTTCCCAGAGGCTCTGTAAAAATCAAAATCCATTATCAGCACTACTTATAGCAGTGCTTATTCTTTCTCTTACTTAATAGAGAAGGTAATAAATCAGAATAAGATTTAGTAAGGCAGCGAACAATTCAGTTCTAAATATTAACGAACGAAATTACACTTATTATTATGTTAAATATTAATTTGCGTAAAATGTAATGATTAGGTTAACAATCAACAGCCAGTACTACAGTGACATGCTGGAAAACAAGATAAGACCTGCAATTCGAACGAAACGCCGTGGGCTCTTGACTGAAGGCGTGATTTTGCTTCATGACAACGCCCGTCCACATACGGCACAGCTGACGAAAGAAAAACTTCAGAAACTGAGATGGGAGATCCTTCAACATCCCCCCTACAGCCCCGACCACGCCCCATCAGACTTCCATCTGTTTGGACTACTTAAAGATGGTCTTGGAGGGATACATTTTCGATCCAATGAAGAGGTAAAAAATCAGGTGCAAAAGTGGCTTCGAGATCAACCCAAAGAATTTTATGCCAAGGGCATTTACAAATTAGCAGAAAGATGGGACAAGTGTATAAGTGTTGCTGGGGACTATGTTGAAAAGTAACCAAAGTTTTGTACTGATTCAATAAACCGTTTTTGAGCAATAATAATTTGTCTCGTTACTTATTGAATGACCCTCGTAAAATATCTTTGCTTACATTGTCAAACTGAATTAATTAAAACTCCCTTTATAAAAAAAACAACAAATAAATGAGGGGCGCTAATGACCTCAGCAGTCGATGCGCCCAAAAAATAAATAAATAAATAAAAAATAAAAATAAATAAATAAGAAGAATGGTTCTTATTCAGTTGAACTTAAAATATAACTTGGATATCTATTTATAAACGCTCTTAAAGTAACTTTTTTCAGCACGTATGTTTATCTGTTAGCTGGATGTTGAGTAATCATAGAAGAACTAAATTGTTGATTTAATTAACAGATAAGATGCCTGAATAATTGCAAATTATAGAGCGATGTTACCCCAGATGGATAAAAAAATGAAAGTTCCTACAGGTGCAGACCGTACAATATTGCAGAGGGGAATGTTAATGGTATTGAAGTAGATTGTATTAGTTTAAACAAGTACCCACATCGGAGGGAATGGTACGCTGCATCGGAACGGAAGGCAGGTGTAGATAAGTTAGCTGCCTGCAACTTGTATCTGGCACCAGCTACTGTTTGTTGAAGACCTAATTGAAAACATCTTGGCACACAAACATCTTGTAAAACAGAGACTATGTAGGACTGAGACACTGGGGGTTAGAGGATCTTCAGTTCTGTATATGTGTTTGTAGTTAGGCAGTGAACATAGAGGTTTGTTCGGCTTGGGATCTCTTCTAATAAGCGTTCTATCAAAGCAAATATTGGAATGAACTTCTACATGCCCCCATACTTACCACAGCCCTTAACACCTGGCATTCGGGCAGATTGGAAGAGAAACCCTATACCATAAACTTTTGGTTTTATTTTAAATAAACAAAACATTTTTTTGGAAACATAAGTGTAAGTTTATTAACAGTTATTTCCGTTTCTTGTCTGCAAATACTCTTTATCTGTAAAACCAGATTTCCACGTAAACTACTGACGAAGAACTGAAAGTTGTTTATAGTCAAATTGCCCCTTCTATCTTTGTTTGTTTGGCGTAACCAGAAAACTTCTTCGTCCTCCCTTACTCAACAAGAATTTAGAAGATGGGTTTTCATTTTCAATTGGTTACCTCAACTTATATCTGACGATCACCAAATTCAAAATTGAGCCTGCGCAAGAGTTTCGCCTGTAATGATTTACGGCTTAATTTTGAGCGTATATAAATGTAAGTACTTAGCTTACTTTAAAAATACTCCTGATGTACTAATATTGACAAATTTACGCCATATAATTTTATATAGGTTTGTATACTAGTTACAAACTTATGATTTTACTACTTATAATCTATAAAATTTTAATCGGGAATTCCTGGTAAAGGTGATTCGCTTTAAAGTAATTTTATATATACAATATAATGTTCGCTCCTGTCGGTTGTGTTCTTTTAAGAGGGTTAAACGTGTTGACGAAATTCCGTGTTTGATGAAGAATCACAATCTCTTTACACAATTAATTTTCCACTTTTTTTGAAGTTTCCACGAACTTGACTCTGGAGTTTACCCGTAAACTTTGTATTTTAGATCTGTAAATGTGGCTTTAAAAATTTTCTTAAGTGCAGTTGTTAAAGCAAGAGTTGGGAAGGTTCTTTTGTAAGTAGTCACTAAAATGTAACTTACGGCGAATGCGTTTACTCCTAGCTGCAGAGAAGTGGACATAACTTTGCCCCTCGAATCATTGAGTCTTTTACGTGCAATGCAACAAAATTCATGTAGTCAAAGGAGACAGCTGCAGACAATAGGAAATTTTAGAGAGGCTTAGTCTCTAGTGACCTTAGTTTACAAGCCCCACCACCTCGTCCAGGTTAGACACAAGAGGAGTTAAAGACGGAAGGGCCAGTGCCGTAAAGAGGTACCGTAAATGATGAATATTTAAAATATAAAGGGATGCGGTTGTTGTTTCTTCTTTTCGGCATAAAGAACTGCGAACAAGAAGCATAGCCTGGAAACGAAAGATGAGAAACACAATAAAGGTTATAGACGTTTGGCGGGAACACTAAATGAAGTAAAACCGCACGAAAATGCGTAATAGCGGCCGCGGGAAAGATAAAAGAACCGCCAAAAGAAAGGCTGTGTACGACTGAACATTAAAAAAAATGAAATATTGAAAAATTCCTGGTTGAATGAAAATTAGGGAGACGGAAGCTGATGAATAGAAAGAGAAATATTTTTTTTTTATTAAGATATTAAATTTTATTAAGCGTTATTTAAAGTCCTAAAATATCAAAATTACTGGTTAACTGGCTGAAATATTATAAAAACGCCATGTTTTTTTAATACCTTTAAAAATAATGGAAAATCAAAATATTTAGCAAAGCAAAAGTTTAAAAGTTTAAAAACTTTTTGAGCTACAAAGTAAAGAAGGACTGAAAAGCTTTCTGAAGCTTTACATTAATCTCTCGTTTACTTCAAGTGATCCAATGAATCTGGTATATTTGCTTAAAAGTAATGCTGAAAGGGCTGCAAACTAAAGGGCAAGTAACTTGCTCTCCAATACAGCCTCGTTTCTAAATCAAAGTGACGCGGCTCTTTCAAAAAGGAGCGATCGTGCCCGCTCCATTAAGCAGATTTAATTTGCTTCATTTTTTAGTAAAATGAAAATAAACATTAAAATAAATTATGCGTATATTATGTTATATTAAATTTTCGTTTTTTAATGGAGGGGGAGTTCAACATAAGTTTTGTGCTTACTTTATTTTATTTGAACGTAACTGAACTAATAAATATAATGGTTTTTTAATTTTAATTTATTCTAGAAAATAAATACCAATTGTATATAAATAAAAGCGTTTAATTTAATTTATGATAAACTCTCCGTTTGCAAATTTCTGCAAATCAATATTTGAATAATACAATATAAATTCACTTTTGTGCTGCAAAAAGATGTGTATAATTGTGAAGAACATTGTGTACTTTACTGGGAAGTGGATTAGCCACTTCTTCAGAGATCTTGGCTTAACTGTGGCTATCCCAGACTAAAAACCAAACATTTCAATGTGTACATTGGGCCAGCAGAAGTAGCTGATGTGTGTGTTTAGCTAACTTAGCTCCTTATCACAAACACACAATATAGACTACACATTGTAGTCTAGAGACGTCTAAGAACCATTTACAAACACTTCAGTGTCAATATAGGGCCAAGAAACAGTTTTGAGAAAGCCAAGGAGGATGGCTTTGCAGTTACTCTCAATTCAATTCTAATATCTTGTTATATTGGCGTAATCTCGCACACCTTGCTCGGACTTGAAAGTGAACTTAATTCAATTGAATGTCATCTAATTGGATAAAATATGGATGAACAATTTTGTAATAATTCTTGACTTTTAATATTTTTCTATCATGTTTTTAATGAATATTTTAAGAATCAATAACAAATTAATATGTACATAATCTCCTTAACAAAAACTTACAGTTTTAAATTTTAGTATTTGTACCGCCGAAGCGAGTAAGCAATAAGCCTCTAGTGGCTGCGGTACCGTGGGGCGTAGGTCCCGTCCCGTTTTCTAATCTTACTTTCAGTTTAAAATGTTAAGTATAAGGGTTGATTAAACGCCAGAAGGTACACAAATCAGCAAGTACCCAACATTTCATTCATATTTTAGCTCGTAATTTCAGTCATTTAGAAAAATTCGAAAAAAAACATTTATTTAATGGAATTATAATAACGATTGATATAATTTAAGTAATTTTACTGCATTAACTTTTCATCAATATTTTTTAGAATTTATTAGATGTCACATACCCTTATGCTGGTAAGTTTATTCATAATAATTTTTTTGTTAAAATTATGATAAAATATGCAGTACATCTTCATAATAAATAGGCACATTATATAATTCATTTTATTCCAAACTATTTTTCAAATTGAACATTATTATCCCTTTATTCTGTCATACACATGCACCTTAAAATAGAAGAAGACAAAGTTAGTGTTGCTTACTGTGGATTTTTTGTTTTGTTTTGTAAGGTGCGCAACATCAAGGGTCCTTTGCACCTAGACTATACTGGAGAATAGACACTTTACTACACGGCCTAATCTACACCTAGTCAATCTGATCGAAACTAACCTAGCGGTTGGCCTAACTCGTGTTTCCTTCTAACCTACCTAACTAATTTTGGGGTGGAGTACGCGATATTCCTCGCACCCCATAGAGATCTAACCTAAATTTTATAAAACCTATTTACACAAAATTTATATATACACTCATACACTCATCCTAATAAGTACATTCACCCCAATAAATACGTACATCCCTAATATTTACATTCATGCTAATAATTACATTCATCCTAATAAATACATACATCCTAATAGATACAATCCTATATATACACTGAGTGGAGTACTCTATATTCCTCTCACTCATTTACAATCCTAAACCTATTTGCATTCACGCAGCCCATTCATACGCGGGCCAGGGTGCCAATCCCGACACAGACCCACCCGTCCTAGAAAGCAGTGGCTCCCGAGAAAGTGCAGGAAGACGTCCTGCGAGACAAGAAGACAACTGTTTGCCACCCCTGCCTCGGCATTGGCCCCCCTACACCTCTTTCACACACACATTCACACTGCCTAACCTACTCCTTCCTAAATTGTTACTATTATCAAATACTACTGTTATTTTTACTACTACCAAACTTTTGTAAGATACTGATTTCTATAAGTTTGTTTGTTAAAAGTGACCTCGCGTAGTAAAGTGTCTATTGTTACATTGAATTAAAAACATTAACATCTTTCAGAAATCGCAGAGTGTTTTGTACGCTGTTTTCATCGTCCTTCAATACTTCTTCCAGTTGTGAGGAAATGTTACACTTTTGCCTAGCTCTGTGGAAATTTAATCACAGAGTTAACTTAAGTAACTTTTATTTAGAATGGAGTGCAGCTTAATCGTTGACCTTTTCTTTTTCATTTCGAAAAATTAGTTTTTTTATAAAATATTGCTAGATTTGCCAATTGTAATTAAATCACCCATCAATAACTTTCGGGAGCTAATGATCTGAGATGCTTAGTGCGCCTTAAAAGGAAAACAAAACTTGAGGTCCGCATCTTTTCCGAGTTCTTTATTGAATACAAAATTACATTAAGAAAATATTTGGATTATTTGTTTTCAATATATTATATAAAATTCGTTATAGAAGAAGTAAATAAAATTTAACTTTCTAAGGAGCATGCATGTGGGTCGCTTATCAATGTCAAAACTTTTATAATATATTCATAACCGTCACTGTTTGGAAGTTATTGTTCCAACAGGTATAACTTAATGTACAAGTTACGTAAACAAATATTGCTGGTGAATTTCTTTTTTACCTTTAAGAGGAAAAAAAAAAAAACTTAAATAAATGGGACAGGAAATAAATTAATTTATTTAATTAAAATAACTGCTGCCACTTAAGTTTAAATAATTTTTGGAGGAGGATAAAACCATGAGGGATCGCCACAATAAAATACGAGCATTTAGGTATTATCCTAAAGGACGTTACCATCCCCCTAACCATGCCTTTTGAATGAACCAAAAGAGCTCTTGTAGGTTCAAATTTCATTTTTTGTTTTTTGCTTTTTGTTTAATAAACGGAATCTGAAGTTTCAGTTATAATTTTCATTCCGTCCTTTCCTACTCATCTCTAAGTTTTGTGCTTAGCACAGATTCATCTAACGAATGATAGCCTATTCCATGCCTTATTTAGGATATAGGGTCCTTAATCTGTTGGCATTTTTAATAGCTGAACGCTCCGTCTATGTCTAGGAATACCAATATCTAGTGTTCTCATCATTTCCATTTCTTCTTCGTTTTGGCGGCCTCAAATTCCTCAAGCTTGATTATTTTACAAGAAAGTAATATTCTTTTCCTGCTCCAGTATCGTTACTACCATTTAAAAGATCGCTATTACAAAAAAATTGCATCCAAAGAAGAGGCAGACAATCGAACCGTTTCTGCACCATGAACTTAGCTTTACGAGCAGCACCCTTCTAACCCTTCGGCGCCTTTAGTGATTGCTCTAAGTATTGTTATTAACTTCAGAGTAATCATCTGCCCTTCCTTTGGAGGTCCTCCGTCGTGAAGCAGGTCTCTACTGCTCTTCCCCCACCAGTCATTGTCACTTGTTCTTCCAAGTGTTCAATTTGTTGCTGTTAATTTAGGTAACCACTTTCACTATTTAGTTAAAAACTATTGGTAACCAGAGGAAATTATGCCAAAAATATAACGCTTTTTTTCTACGGTGGCGCCGAAAATCCGAGTTTTACCACATATTTAAGATGGCGGAAGGACGTTCTTTGGGAACTTACTTTTTGAGGTCACTTGTCCCCAACACATTGAAATCTTGTTTTCAATTTTATTATCATGGTTATTTTAAACAAATCTTTTTCGGACTATTCGGCTCATTTATTTCTGAAGAAATACTCAAGTATATCGGGTTTTAATTGGTTTATTTAACAAAAAGTGCAAAGAAACTTAAACTAATCTTTGCAATTGAAAAATAATAATGATTAATAGCATTTGACCACTTTTATCTGTTAATATTTAGTACTGAATTGTTGCCTGCCTCATTAAAGCTTATCTGATTTCCTTGTTAAGTTGAAGAAGGTTTTAATTTGACGGTAGCAGTTTGTTGATTGCAATCGTTTATCAGTGTTGCCATGGCGGCGTTGTTTAATCTCTTCGTGGGGGGGGGGGAATTAATTATTTTGTTTTTATTTATTTATTTTTTACCTCAAAGAAAATGAGCGAATGAAAAATTAAATTATTTATTATTAAATTATTATTAATTATTTATTAAATAATTATTTTTTCTTTAATTTTTTTTTAGGTGTATTCCTTGAAAGGAATTAGAATTTAAAGAAATGTGTTGGTGAAGTATTCCTTCGGACACTTCTTTATGCAAAAAATAAACAAACGCAAAGCCGACAATACAGTTTCCTAATGTTCCAAACTATGTGTGAAGAAGGTTTTATATAGGCAAAAGAAAAAGTGTGGAGAGTAAAAATCTGCAGAGTTGCCATGTTGGCTGGTTAAAAGGAATGCAAAAAGGGTTCCCATAGTAACACCAACATAGCGATCACTTGCGTCCAAATCTTTTACTCTTGGAAAGAAAGAAAACAATCAATAAAATTATATAAATATAACGAGTTTATACGTGATATGACTGAGAGATTGAACATAATAGATGTCAATGTGGACATCTTTAAAAAAAAAAAGAAAAAGGTTTATAGTGAAAGAGAGTAAATGGGCAGGAGACTTCTAAGAAGTAGCGTCCATTTCTTTACCGTGTTATTCCTGCTATGTGAGAATGGAGTCTGGAATGGCATTGCTCACAGAGCGCACAAGGTAAAACAGAGAATCGACTGGATGGAGGGCGTTTTTTAAGTGTTCAGCACAACGCTCTTTCTTGCTGCGAGACCACTTTACGCCACAAAGTATTCGGTGAAGGAAGAAAGCAAAATACAAGAAGCGACCGTCTTCTACTCATTCATTTATTTGATCATAAGTCTTCTTCTTACTAAGATTGGAGTGTTAGCGAAAAACTTTTAACTGGCCATTTTGATAACATTACTATATATGGTGCTCAGCCAGCCATCATATAACTCATCCAACTTGAATGTAGGCTGTGAAAATTTGCAACATAACAAACGTTGGTATTTTAAAGAAGTGTAATTAAATTCTAATGAGAAATTTTTTCTTTTCATTAATTAACTGAGGTTAATTAAGGTTGATGGTATCTGAAGCACCTGCGCCGTTGAATGCCGCACGTTTGTGTGCTTAAATGTCACTATTCTTTTTCGTATTACCTTACCTTAAAGCACCTCCATTCTTTCCTCTGTTTTAAATTAAAGGGAGGAAAATAGAAAACCGCTGGTCAAAGATTCAAACCTCTGCAACCATTCCAGCTTATTTATTTGTTTATTTTTACTTCATTTTATTTTTTTATAATAACAACGGATTGAAAAGGATTTACTTTTACTACAATATACGTGGTGTGTTCAAAAAGTAACGGGAATTTTTAAATTTCGCGGGTTTGGAGAGTCTGATTGTAAAATTTTTTTTTTTATTATGTTGGTACACATGCCCCTGAAGTACGATAAAATTTTCAGTAATATTCATTGTTTACTTCTTAAGTGGCAGCCGTTAAGGTTAGACGTGCTTTTCGAGCTTGGCGATTTTTGTTTGTTAAAAAAAATGGATCAAAGAATTTGTATTAAATTTTGCGTAAAAAATGAAATAAAGTGTGTGAAATGTTAATAAAGGCATATGGTGAGTCTGCTATGAGTAAAACAAGGATTTACGAGTGGTATAAGCGTTTCCAAGATGGCCGCGAAAACGTTGAAGATGACGAACGACCTGGACGTCCAAGCACATCAACAACCGATGAAAACGTGAAAAAAGTGAAAGAAATGGTTATGAACGATCGCCGAATCACAATCAGAGAAGTCGCTGATGATGTTGCCATATCAATTGGCTCATGCCATGAAATTTTTTCGGATGTTTTGGGTATGAAACGTGTGGCAGCAAAATTTGTTCCAAAATTGTTGAATTTCGAACAAAAACAGCGGAGAATGGAAGTTGCTCAAGAGTCACTCAATGAAGTCGACAACGATGCGGATCTACTGAAACGTGTTATAACAGGTGACGAAACATGGGTTTACGGATATGATGTCGAAACTAAGGCTCAATCGTCCCAGTGGAGGCATTCTGGATCGCCAAGACCGAAAAAGGCTCGACAAGTGCGGTCGAATGTGAAGGTTATGCTCACTGTGTTCTTCGATTTTAATGGCATAGTGCATCATGAATTCTTGCCACAAAGTCAAACAATCAATAAGGAGTACTACCTACAAGTTCAACGCCGTTTGCGTGAAGCAATCCGAAAAAAACGCCCGGATTTGTGGCAAAACAATTCATGGATTTTGCACCACGATAATGCACCTGCTCACACTTCATTGCTTGTTCGTGAATTTTTGGCCAAAAACAAAACTTTAACGATGCCCCAGCCTCCATATTCGCCAGACATGGCTCCATGTGACTTTTTTCTATTTTCAAACATAAAGAGAACATTAAAAGGCCGTCGTTTTACAAGCATAGATGACATTAAAAGCGAATCGCTGAAAGAGCTGAAAGCTATCACAAAGATCGAGTTTCAGAAGTGTTTCGAGGATTGGAAAAAGCGCTGGCACAAGTGTATTGTATGCGAAGGGGACTACTTTGAAGGCGACAATATTAATGTAGATGAATAAATAAATATTTTTTTCAAAAAACGAAAATGCCTGTTACTTTTTGAACACACATCGTACATTAGCTAGAAGCAGTTGAGTAGCCGCCATGTTCTTTTCATTCCAATTGTAACGCTGTAGTAGACGCGGAAGAACTGGACTCTAAAGAAAGGATTTAAATAATCCTGGAAAAAAACTTTTTCTATGACTTACCATGGTTTCTATTGAGATAAGGATAAAAGGTATGGCTAAGTGATTAGTAAACTTCCGCGGAAATCACGGGTTTGTGTCTTCCTTAAGAGCCTCTTTCGCCTAACTGTTCAGAGTCGTCTAAAGCGAGAGAACACTGTTCGAACAGATGGAGTATTGTCCTCAATTAGTTTATTTAATCTAACAATCATACTACCTATACTTTACTTTTGCTAATGTAATTCTTCATCTTTGTCATTACTACGACTTCCAGTATTCTTTCGTCTGAGATGTGTTTTCTTTTAATCTCCTTTATTTTACCTTCTGTACTTGTTAAAAAGGCGCTAATACTGATTTATTAAATTCGTAAAAACATGAGTTAATAGGGTTAAAAAGCATTCGTAATTAATTCCTGATCAGTTTCATAATGCGTTTCTTATCTTTTCAATCCTCTTAAAAATTAATTTTGCTTTAAGAAATTATGTCGTTTAATTACTGATAAAATAGTGACCTAGCGATGTTGGTGCACTGAGTTACCAAATGATTTTACTATGCTTAATTGTCAATTGATTTTTTTCACCGTTCACCAACAGTGCCAATCTAATAACATGTTATGCCCAGTAAATTTTTCTTTAATTTATTTAATTTTTCCGGCAGTTTGTTTTTGCCTAATCAAGTACAATATGATGCACATACAAAGTGTACATTAAAAATTATTTATAGGTGCTTTTGAATTTTGGAAGTCCTTAGTTTGCCTCTTCTACGTCGTTGACCTATTTTCTCCCCTAGTGGTGGACTTGTTGTTAATATGTACTGAATGTATGGTTAATCTTTGTACGAGATTAGTTTTAGTAATAATTTTCATTCTGTCCTTTCCTACTCATCTCTAAGGTTTGGGCTTAGCACAGGTTCATCTACCGAATGATACTCTATTCCGTGCCTGTTTAGGATATAAGGTCCTTAATCTGTTGGCATTTTTAATAGCTGAACTCTCCGTCTAAGTCTAGGAATATCAATATCTATTGTTTCCATTTCTTCTTCATTTCGGCGGCCTCAAATTCTTCAAGCTTGATTATTTTACAAGAAAGCAATATTGCTATTACAAAAAAAATCGCATCCAAAGACGAGGTAGGCAATCGAACCCAGTCTGCACCATGAACTTAGCTTTACGAGCAGGGCCCTTTTAGCCCTTCGGCGCCTTTAGTGATTGCTCTAAATATTGTTATTATCTTCAGAGTAATCATCTGCTTCGTTAATCTCGTACTTCCGCTACTTTGACAACTCAATTCGTTCTTCCTCTACGAACAAAAAAGCACTTTATTTTTGAACACATGCAGCTTACTTATTGCATACAAGCACCGCGTTCACGCTGGATAAGTGAAAGTTAGAAAGTTAGTATTATTATAAATAGGAGTCTAAAGCGACGTGGTTTCAGAGTTAGTTTAACTATAACAGCATGGAGCTTTCTGAGAGTTTGGTAGACTTACCTTAATTTCATGTTAAGTGTTGAGTCCAAATTAGCCTCAAATCGAATTAAAGAGTAACTAAAAATTATTTCTACAAAATGGTTGCTTTTAGGGAAGTGGACCGATATTTGTCCAATTTCAATTAAAGGTAATTAGCGTACTTTCGTTTTTAGTCACTTTCTGTTTTCAACCAATTCTAGAAACTTCCCTGGAATATAAAAGTAATAATATAGTAACTCTAAGTTTAAATGCAAAAGATTAATTATGTACGAAATAGAGCTTAAATAGAGTTGACTAACGTTACTTTAATTAGTGGGCTTCAGCTAATTGGTGCCTCTGAATTTGATATAAATTTAAGAATTTTCACTCTCCAAAAATAAAGTTCTTTTGAATTTAGTTGAGAATAGTTAAGATTAAAAGCCCTTTGTATAATTTTATTGTAATAAAACTTATAGTGTTGTCCTTTTTCTTTATTCCATACGTAGCTGGCTGGCACTCTGTTAGTAACCTCAGAGTTTCTTGTGATCAACTCTACAAAGTTGGAAGGGTACCACTTCTGCCATTTCAAGTAATTGGTTTTTTCTCCTTCTTCTTACAAAAGGTTTAAGAGAAACCTCTTTTTTTTTTCCTTCTGCAGGAGCAGAAATGGGCTGATAGTACTCTAAAGGTTTGGAGAGGGATGCTTTTTCACCAACTCCTACTCACTTGCTCTTCAGTCTACTTACCGGGTACGTTTCTTTTCAACTGGATTGCAAGTATACTGGTGTGTGCAAGAAGTACACAAAGCTTCTTCTTTGAACGTACAGCACTTTTCTTTGAATCAATGTCTGGGTGTAAGTAAACTGAGGTATGATTTGCCAGGATCTTGTATACGCGCGGAGACCGTATTGTGCGCCATTTTTGCGATAACCTCCAGCTTCTTTAGTCTAGCTCTTCTTTCAAGAAGCGTCACAAACATCTTGACCTTGTAGGACTAAATCAAGTTCCGTACGAATTGCAAGCTATTGCATATTTTGCAGGGACCTTAGTCTTTGAAAGTGAAACCTTCCAAATTATTAATAATATATTTACGAGTTGAATTCTAAAAGCAACCATTTTATTTTAATTTTACTCTAGTTCGTAATTTATATTTCTAAAACTCTGCATTCTCTGGCTGATAACCCATTTGGCATTCTATGCCTAGAGCAGAGATGAGACTTGGGATATCCCATTAGTTATGCTGTTAACATTATCCTCACGCTTTATTTTAATTTAACGTTTAGATTGATAGGGGGAGTTCAGGAGGACGGTGAGAGAGGACAGTCTTAGTAGAAGTAGTTCAAAGTGGGCAGTGTGGAATTATGGAATTTTCTGAAGCAATTCTGAATTATTAGCCGTTGGGATGGGGTTATATAAAAATCGAAGAAGGATACATTGGTCACTTTATGAAGGACTTTCGACTGGGCTGGTTGGTTGCGGTCAAGTATCGGAGATAATGGGATGAACCCGAGACCTCTCCTTCTTAACTCTATGTTAAGAATGTTGTGATCACTAGTCTTTTGCTTTCCGTTGTAAAATTAGAACTTCGTTCAAGTAGTTTACGGCCTGATTAGTTCCTCTCTCTTCCGTCTTGTTTGGGTTCCAGTTGAGTCGCTTTTTTGGGTAAAGACCAAGATAGCGAACTTCAGCAACAGTTGGGGTACGATGGAGGAAGTTGGGGAGGATAGTTATTTGTCCAAGTGAGAAGGTTATGCATTTGCATTTAGCGGAATTGACTTTGATCTTCAATCTCTTGAGGCGATGCACCAACAACGTTAGAACTTGCAGATAAACAAATTTGGATTTGGACATTTTGAAAAAAAATTTTAAAAGGTGCTTTTACTTTTTGATCATGTTATTCCGCCCCCTCGTTTTACGATTAGGTTGGGAAAACCACAACAGTCAATCTCTCTCATTGGCTTTGCTTGCCTCAGGCGTTTCTTTTAATTTACATATTGGGTACCTGACTTTTTCTTTCCAAGTGAACTCCATTGCCACTTTCTCTGAAGCATAGCTCCGATTTACCATCTTCCACCAAAAAAAGGTGTATTTTCCGGCTGCCAGGGAGATGAGTTGCCCCTTGATCACCCTTTATTTTTAAAAAAAATGTGGCTGTGTCATGGACACGGCCGTGTGTTGTACGTGAATACGTTTACGTAACGGGTTATATTTTTTATATAAAATATTTTTATTTATGTATTTAAGATGAAACAATTAGTCTTCATAATCGACGATCGAACACAATCTATGCTTATACAGTCCGTTGTCGATGTAGAAGCGATTTCATCATCCACTTGCATAATTTCAACCGCCCCAGCTGCAGATGTACTGACCGCTCGGCCGAATTCATTCTTTTACGTTCCCAGCACAGCTTGACTCGGTCATATGGTGTTTTATTATTACCATTCGATTGTTCTTGGGAAGCCCTTTCCAACCATATACGATCTCTGTATTTGGTTTTGGCTTTTCGACGCGTAAAGGCCGACTTTATATATGTTTGATATTTTTATATTCTAACACCTTATTATATTCACTGTCACTATTTTACACTAATGTTTTATATACAATCGAAAGATTGTGACGACGGCTGACGATTAAAACTTAAACGAACGTCGTACCTTCTCAGAGTCAAAAGTTATACTAATTGCAAATCTCGATACACAGCAAAATGATCTCAAAATGGCGGCGCTTCCCCCTCCACCGTGCGCGATGCGTCACAGTCCTCGCTTGTCGTAATTCTTTGATCCTTTAACTATCCAGTGGTCTAATTTAATTTTGGATGTAGACGATAGATTCGAAACTATAATGCCAAACAGTATCCCCCGATTTTGTTATCATTAGGTTTTTTGGATTGCCTCCATACGATAGGAAATTTAAAGACGTATTCACGTCAAAAACTTTATTAACTGCTTTGTTAATATACCATCATAAAATTCGTTCATCAATTCTAGGCTAGAGTATCGCTGCCCTCTTACAACCTTAGTTTATAGGAAACTAATTAAATTTAATTCATACTGAATTATTATACTATTGGTACATAACAAAGATCATGGCTTAATTGAGAACGAAAATTTAACGGATGCTTTAAATTGAAAAATTTGTTTTGTTCATTCTCTATAAAATTAAAACTAAGAGATCTGTTCGAAATCTTTCTTTGTAGATGCTATAAGTGAAATTTACACCTTATTTCTTAAAACAGTATCTGTTAGTAATTTGTTTAATGGCTTCTAGGTTTCTCCTCTAGTTTTAAATTAATACAGTGAATATTACAGTTTCTATACTACAGTGATGCATTTCATGAACTGTATTTTAAGAAAAATGTAACAAATAAAATTAGAGATTCACCCCGTGGATAGGCTATCCACATAAAATAACCACTCTACACTCCTGGGTATTTTTATTTAGACGTTGGTGTTATCAATAGTAAGTTCTTAATTATGCAGGGTTTTTCTTTGAGGAAACGTTTTACACTGAATGGTTAGACTATCTGCAGTAAATGGAATATTTGTTAGGAAACAACGAACTATAATTCAAATAATATTTGAAAGGGCAGAACTAAGTTGGTTGTGCCAATTAAACCTTTAAGCAATTATGTTTAGAAAGGTTCATGCATGGCTACTTTTTACACCGGATCATGTTCTCAAACTTTTACTTGTCCAGTCAGAATTTGAAGTCAATATGTTAGTAACTTATAGACAGTGGAAACATGATATATTATAACAGAAACTTTTAAAATCCAAAAATATCAATTGCCATATGGAATTAGCTATAAATTTTAATGAATATTAATGAGTAAAGGAAAGAATATATGGGCTTATATCGGGCTGAAGACAGATTTCTAGTCTTGTAAAAATAAATAAAATGGAGAAGAAGCGTGTGAGAAAGCACTTGAAGCGCTCATTTGAAATTCAAGAGAAAAAATAAATAAAATCAAGTGTGGGAAGGGGCAAATGGTAAAGGTACTGAGGAAAGTGGAATCTAATTGAAACCAATTTATAAAGACTCTGGTTGATGTTTCTTCTTTTGGTACATCTGAGCGCTGCGTTAAATACTTATACCAAAGACCATGGGGGACCCTCACCAGTGATACTAATCCACACGGTTATGCTCTCAGATTTTTCACTAGTAACTTAATAATATTAATGAGATCATTTGTCACTTAGCCAAGGTTCCTTCTAGAAGGTGTTTAAAATTTTTCTTTTGATATTATTCCGCTAAATAAAAAATAAACTAAGTTTTGGTTAATTCTAGTAATTATTATTTTTTATTTTTAATTGTGCTTAAAAAGGTGATGGAGTTAATTTATTTTGTTGGTAGGAATGTATTGTACTGACCAACTATGAGTGAGAACTCAACATTATTCGCCCAATTGCCACAAATAACATACTACCAACATTATTAATAAATTACTAAGTACAAACAAACATTGACAAAATGAAGGCTAAAAAACAATAACCCACCCAACATATTCGTCACTTTTACTTACATCGGAAACGAGACCTACAAACTATTTACCTTTTCCAAGAAACTAGGCCTCAAAACCGCGCCTAGGACTAACAACAAACTAGAAAAAAGTACACTAATCGAAACTAACAACCCTTACGATAACAGCGGTATTTACAAAATAGTTTGTTCTTGACGATGATTGTACTTTCGCGGGAGTGAAATCCAAGACAGGTACAAAGAACTTCCGCAAGATCAAATACAGCATACGCTAATCTTCTTATCAAACGCAATCACCAACTGGACAGTAACAGAACACAATGACTCTGTTAAATTAAGGAAAAAAGGAAGACTTACGGACATCTTAGAAAGAGTAAAAATATACAATCAGAAAGCAATTTACAAAAACAATATGAAAGATCAAATTGACTACAACTCTGATACACTCTTTAAAGTCATTCCGTACCAAACTCACCGACACAGCTGAGCAAACCTCACAAAAAATGCATGAATATAACGAGTATGTAGCATGTTCAATACTATTACACATCTTTTGTTAAACAATTAGAATAACGTATTCATCAATATTTAATTTTTTCAATTATTTCTTAATACAAATAAACAAGGTATGATTCAGTTTTTCCAGCTTACTTTCTCACAATTTCCATTTTACAACTCCAAAACATTACCTATGCACAAAACATCCTATACTCCTTAAATATCTACTAGGATTATTTAATTTTATTTCAGCATTTTAGAAAAAAAAAAGACGTTTGCGTTGAGTTTGTAAGTACTTCCATCATGTTCAAGAACCAGGAATTATTTATTTCTGGCATATTGAAAATCTACACGATTTTACTTTCACAAAGGAAGGGGAAGAGAAAGTAAAAAAAACTTGAAAACGTTAGAGTAATGTATCTGGCATAAAGTGCTTCTGTCGACAACCACTTGTGACTCAAGCATTGGATATTTATGTATTAATTTTAATAATTACGGTTGGACAAATTTATCTGCTAACAACTAATGCGAGTACATGACTCACTCAGAGTACCATCTCATCAATTTGGGTTCGAAGCATTTATCAATAAGATCAAGTTAAGCAAGTAACTGAACATAACGTGAATAAAGTAGAAAACAGAAAGTACACAGCAGCTATATTTCATAATTTAGCTGATATATTTGACAATTTTGACCCGCTGGACTGTTTTACAAAATTAGGTAGACTTACGCTCTTAATTACATTGTTCAAATCATACGATCCTTTTCGCAAGATCCAACTTTCTGGGTAAGATTCAATAAGACTTACAGTACTCGACGACAATCCTCGCGAGCCTGTTTCAGGGATAAAAAGTCGTATGCGCTTCAAAATCTATTTTGTGGACAGACCTAAGCCTAGTATAACCATATTAGCCACTCACTACTCAAAATCATAAACAAAAACGACCACTGAGGCATTAGCTTTATAAAAACACGAACAATAACGAACAAGTCACTACTAAAACCTATATATGACAAATTTGGATAACTACAAGTAAACGATTGTCCAAACAGCTAGTAGACCTTACAAAAAATAATTCATTAAACGTCTGCTTCGTTCACCAGAAACACCCAAATTTATGCTGTGGCTTTCGTGTTATATTTAATAAAAATCCAGCCTTCTAACAATATACTTGTTGAATTTTTACAACCGTTACATTTGAAAGAAACTGATATAATTTGGTAACTTGGTTAGCAGAGATTAATTTCGATTAACTTGTCAATAGTTACTTGTTCTTGTGAACTGGAAAGATAGAAATTTCTGATTTAGTAAATTATTAACTACGTCACCGGTGGCATGTACAGACAGGGTGCTCCGAATTTGAAGTTATGGTTGTAAAATTAAAGGAACTAAAATGGTTTAGAAATCATTTCCAAAAAATTACTTGTGGAAACAATAATTACAATTTAAAACTAGGATACTATTAAAAATATAATAATAAAAAACACATTTAAAAGAAATTGAATAATATAGTAGGACTTAGGATTCACTCCCTGAGGCTGTTATTGCATCTTACCCAGAAAGTTAGGACGTATATGTAAGGTGGTGAACAATTTCATATTCATAATTTTCTGATTCATCGTGGCGGCTCAACTGGATATTAAAGGAATGTGGGGGCTTTCTCTGGGGATACCCGGATATGAAGGACAAAAACACCACTTCTCTTGGCCTGGGCACCCTCCTATTTGTTCACGGCAAAGGAAAATACCTAAGTTGTGCAGCCAACAGAGCTTTAAAATAAGACAAACAGAATGATTGTTATTAATTATAAGGAGTTTATCAATGGACATTTAAGCAATATTTGTAACGAAGTATGTTTACAAAGAGTATCATGCTTGATGATGATGGGCATCCCTGATGTAATACACATTATAACTAAACTTAAACAATAGAAATGCGATATTGGGTTGCACAGTTAATAATATCTCTGTGTAGAATGGCAAAGTGCGAGGAGGAGAAATTAGTGCCACCCGTAAATTAGATGTAACGTTCAATAAACTGATTAATTTATTCGTGTACTGACCATAAAATTAACATCAAGTACATAGAATGGCGGGTGACAATGTAATATATTTTCATCATGAACTGAATATCTCAGTGGATTAGCAAAATGGGCAGGGGATTTCAGTGTAGCCGGGCTTGTTTCACGGGGGTTAAATGGAATGACGTTCTATTTGAGGGGAAGCGATATGAACTGAATGGGTTGAGAGGGGAGTTTAGACAGAGAGTATAATTTGAGTATACACAAATTTAGTGGAAACGTACAGGATGTTATAGTGAAGCTAGGCATTTCACCACGGGCTGGTTTCCTTGTTCACACATTATCAACCTTCAAACTGGTTCATTAAATACAACTATTAATTTACAGCTATGTTTCTGCGTTAGCAAAACTGAAGAATTGCACTTTATCTCATAGAAAACTTTATCGCTAATTAGAGACTGATTTTCTGTCAAGTCAAATGCTTTGAAATGAGAGCCAAATAGTACCCCTACTCCTTCTGGGCCATTTTAACGACAGTTTCAAACATTGAAGAGTTGGAGTCTCAATCAAACGAGATGGACTTAATAACTAAGAGAGATTTTTTTAGTATTTGTAAGGAATGTGCTACGATCATGGCACATTTTCTGCAACTTAATTTTTTACCGAAAATATCCTATTCGATGACTGAATTGATTTCGACAATAGTTTTTACGAAATATTCTCTGAGTGATTCTGCGCGTGTGAATCGTATATTTTAAAAACTAAATTACCGCAGAAAGCTGAAACTTTATTTTTCGTTTGGGTTAGAGAGGATAAATTTTATTTGGGAGACCCAATTAACATAAACATCATTTCTAGGATGTGAATCTTCAACTCTCAAACGTAGCTGATAATCGTTAGGTATAAAGATTAAATTGTCTATGGAAATAGTGCAATTCTTCAGAAACATAGCTGTAAATTAATAGTTGCATTTAATGAACCAGGATTTGAAGGTTAGTAATTTGTGAACAAGGATTCCAGCCCGTGGTAAAATGCCTAAGCTTCACTATAACATCCTGTATGTTTATACTAAATTTGTGTATACTCAAATTATACTCTCTGTCGTTTTTTAAAAGAAGTAGTAGAATGGAGAATTTTTGAACTAGTCGAGAGAGAAATGGCTAAGAAATCTGACGTTATAGGGATAAAATTAAACATGACACCTAAAAGAAACCAGGAAGATTTGCCTAAAAAGATAATGCCGACTAATATGGCAGTATGGTGAGCAATCTACAATATTTTACTACAATCTGTAACATTACTACAGTATAACATAGATGGCTTCATAATTTTGATTAGATACAAAGGAGCATGAATAAAAGATTGCCGTTCTTGGAGCAAAATAGAGATTAATCGCAAAGATTCTCTTTGAAGGTCAGTCGATGTGGGTTATACTGCAAATCAATATGCCTTCTTCAACATCTTATTCGTAAGGAACTGAATGTTCATAAATTTATGGTATCCTACGAAATAGGAGCTTGTAAAGAAAACGTTATTGATAAAGGCTTTGAATTCTAATAGGTTAAATATGAACTGTTCTGGTTCTTTATAGATCATATTTTTCATTGAGTAAAACCGCCATCACGAATTACCCAAAGATATTTACAATAATGACAAATTCAGTAGAAAGAGCAGCTTAACTTTTAGCTAAATGTTTTAGCATGGTACACATCCTCTCTCGCAGCTGGAACGCTTAAGTGTGACTGGCCATGAACGTACTTATTCAACCGATAGCCATAAGATTCGGCCAAATCTCAAAGGCGCTGCTTTTTGAATAATTTGAGGAACCCAAACTTAACCGGGGGAAAACATACGAAATCCCAAACGGGTCTAGTTCACTCTGTTTGCTCGGGAGAAAGAGATATCCATTACTCTACGATAATTTTTTGTTGACATTCTTTACGCATTTACTTTTTCTTTTACAATGCTTCTTGTTGTAGCACCTTATTGTTGTGGGGAAAGATATGGTAAAGCAAGCTGAGTGCTTTCTGTGAATAAGACGATATCATCCATCATTCACCTACATTATTCAAGCCAAGGAACTGTAGATTTTAGGACATCCATTTTTCATACTAGTAGGTCGTCTAAATGGGAGAGTAAAATAAATTAGAAAATAGAAAACTATTCAGTACTATAGCTTTTGAAGAATATGCCAACTTAAGCATGCGCAGTCAATGTAAATCGACACTTCCTGAACAACATTAACATCTTAATGATAGTCAGAATCTAGATTCCAGCCAAAAGAAGCCTATTTCTATCCATTTGTGCAGTAAAAAGTCAGGTTATTTTTTTTTCGATTTTGTGTATTTAGAACAGCTCCATCACCATTGGTTTAATGATAAAAGTACTTCCACAAATGACGCAATTTAAGCAGATAGCTCCAATATTTAATTACCAACGTTCCTACTTTGCTACATTGTTCCTGTTTTATAGACAACAGAAATTTTATTGTTCGAATTTCGCTTCTTACAACGGTAGAAGAAAAAGTAAACTTCAGACTGACGACTTCCTATTCAATGTTTGAAATTACAATTTTAATGATAACCATAAAAGTTGGTTTATAGGAAATGTTGAAGGGGACAAGTTAGTAGTAAATGATGCACGAACTGGGATGTGATTGTTTTTTTAAGCTTAAAGTGTTGGTAAGGTTTGCTTAGAGATAAACGGTAAACGATGAGTGAGACGTGGATAGAACGCTGTTGGTAGAACTGGTGTGTGAGGGAGTCCTTGTAGAAGATATAACCGATAAGTAGGATAACCTGCCCCTGTAAGGGATAACCAGCCACGAGCTTTAGTCCACAACAGCAATAAACATGTGTGGTTTACGGGAGTTGTATTTGTAGGCGTGTTGTTGCTTGCTGCCCAGAACACCAGCCCAACTTAACTATTCCCCCCTACCTCTAACCACTTTTAGTAACACGCCGTAAACTTAAATTAAAATGTTAGGAATGAATGTAGAAAAACTTTTACAGTGAAAACAATCTTTGCGGTCGGTTTGTCGAAGTGGTTGGTTACTGCAGCCAGGTAATCTTACCCGCATGGTTTAGACATCAAAAGGATGGCTGTCCAAGGATGGATGTGGGGACATTCGGGTAGCAGACATTGTACTATAAATAATGCTTTGATGACTATACACTACATTAAATAATAAAATACAATAGAAAGATAACTTAAAGAAGATGTCAACTTGTGATTCCTTTTTTTAAGCGTTTCTTCTTTAGTGTTATAATTAAAGTGTTTATGCGGGCCTAAAATACATTAATAGGTGCAGTCTTGATAAAAATAGTGTTCAAAACAGAAGGCAGTAATGTAGCTTATTAAAACTCCTCATATTCTATACACCTTATTCGAAATCCTTGAGCGACACAATGCCAGAAAGTTAATCCAGTTCTTTCTAGACGAATGGACCTGAAGAAACATTAGCTTTATGAAGCGTATCGTCACGCTAGTTGTCCAACTAGGTTGAAGACTTTTATTTTGGATCTAGGCGTCCATGGGCTCTCGGTATACCAGCTTTTTTGAGCCATGAGAGGATGGGTCAAAATCCTTCAGAGTCATTTTGCTTGGGACTACAATTCGTATTATACAATCAAACCTTCTCACAACGTAATCTTTTTCCCTTAGATTTTGACACAATTTCGTCTAATCTCCGATAGTAAGAACAGAATCCCAAAAAGGTACTGACTTCATTCCCGAAAGAATGGCTCTGAACTAACGACTTCCTTCTACTTCTTTAAACATGGACTCAGTTATAGCTTTTTACGAGAAAGTATTGCAAAATCATAATTTATTGGTGAATAACGATTTTCTGCACAAAAATAAAAATCTTTAACTTGTTTTAAAAAGTAAAAGAAAAATCCAGGGAAGGTATTAGCTCAGTTGGTTAGAGAATTAGATTCTCACGCATGGATTTCGGGATCGAATCCAGCTGCTGGTCCTTAGATTAGACAGGGATCGACTAGATATGTAGCGCAAATATAAGGATTCGTACCTTTTTAAAAGGGCTTTAAGACATGAACGATGAACCCTGAAAAGCATTAAAGCTCGGCTTATTTTCCTACTTATCGAAATGGCTCTTATTAAAACAATAGACGAACTATTCTTGCTTCTATTGAAAAAAGTGCAGTATGCTTTTTTACTTGTCACGGATGTTCTGTACGAGTTTTCAGTTATAACCTACTATTATAACCTAATACTCGAAATCCAATTGTTTCTAATAACACATAATTCATTCGGATGTAAAATTTGAAATCATAAACTTTCAGTAATGAATGGGGCTTAAATGAGTGGTTATAATTAGTCTATGAAGTTTTTGATCACAGTTTAAATGAAACTCCCAATTACAGTCTTCCTTCTCATATTCTGTCCATGTTGGAGCACTTAAATCTGAAATTCGCTTTACAATCTGATAGCTGAAAGGAATTCCAGCTGAAATTCGTGGTAATGTCTGAAAATATATCATTAAAGGTAGTTTTAGGTTTGTTACCATCATTATCATAATCAATAGCACAAAATAGACTTCTATGACGTGTCATTGATGTAAGAAATTATTTAAACAAAATCTAATAAGGTAAGAAGAGTATTATAAGTCGTAAAGAAGAGATAACAAGCTGCTGTTGAGGTCAAGAAGTAACTTTAAAGTCTTACGTCTGAACACAGCCAGGGACATCAGAACATGAAATAGTTTTGATAACACAATCTACAAAAATAGTTCCAACTATCAATTCTCAAGTCCACTACTTTTACATTTACAGATCTACGATTATTGTGCCTGTTTCCGGCTATTATCATCTCTTCTTTTCTGATCAGAGAATTTTTTATTAAACTTCATTCTTCGCACAAAAATCTGGTATTTTTTTTTTTAACTTTGGTCATTAAAAAGAAATGTTTCGGTTATCACTTCATTACTGTTTACCAACGTTTGGTTATACTTTATTACATTAGGTTACTTTCGCACTGAGTAGATAAACGTGCCAACCTTTATCGACAGCACTGACTGTCGTTCAACTTCTAACCCTCACACAAGACCTTGAAAGTTAAGAACATAACGGACGTTCCGGACTTCTCAGGTAATTTCTTAGACCTAAATCTATCATGAAATTACATAACAGACAGTTATAGATAATCAGAAATTAAGGATCCGATGAAAACTTTAATATAAACCCCACATAGTCCTTCCAATAAAATGGCCTTCAACAAAATAGTCAATGCACCCTATAATGTTTTCAACGCACCCTTGATCAACCTCAGTGTTCCATTCGACACTCAATCCATTCTCGTTGCCAAAATTTCCATACTAATCTACAGGATTATGCTCTCTCAAAATCTCGCACCCCGACAACCCATCGCGACGCTTGAAATGTTGTTGGTCACGCCAACTCCTTTCTTTTCCCATCCCTTCAATGCAGCCTCAGGGAGTTTCAGTGCTGACTAAAATCCCCCATCGTGAGTCTCAATATGGCGCGGAGCACAGCTCAGCTCATATGATACATATTACACATCATTTGCTATTGTACAGATGCAAACGATTAGAAAAATATTAAATAATTTTAATAAATTAATAAATAAAATAAAACTTTGTAATTGTTATTGTACATTAACGAATGGTTGAAAGGAAATGTGTTGTGAACTCCTACTGCAAATCTCAAGGTTTTCTTACAATTTCAATTTTACCAAAAGTATTTTGCTTCAGAATAAGTATACTAAGTATAATTGAAGAGCTTTCGAGGAAAATTGTCTGAAAAAAAGAATTATAACGGGAAGAATTTCAACTAAAAGTGCTTGATATCGATCTGAAACTCTGTAAAGAAAAACTAAATTAAAAAATAAATAATAAATAATTCGCATATTCGGTCAAAGAAATTTTCTTCAATTTCGGAATTTCAACTCATTTTTTGACTTCGGAACGTTGAAAATTTTGGTTTAATACAAAATACATGGTTCTCAGTGTAAAGTAAAACTGAAACGTCTTATTTCGTAATTTGTATTTTATTTATTTTCATTGTTGATTTTTTTTTTTTCTTTGCCAAATTTCAGTAAAATGGTACAGTTAATTTTTTCTCCTACAAGAATTCCGAACCCACTACGTTGTCATTAATAAAATGTGCATAATTTATTGCCGCATAAAATTGGTTTAAATATAACTGTAAATTTGTGTTCTACAGCGGATATATTTTTTTTCTAATCATAAAAACAAGCTACAGCCTATTATATATAACTAAATTCAAATTAAATAAAATTAATGCCTGAAAAGAACTGATATTAGATGTCTAATTAAATTCTATACATGTAAATATAAATTTTTCTTAAATTGATTATTAACAAAAAAGAATAAATGAATGACAGGGACATGTCAGTTAAATGGAAAACACGCCTACTTTAGACTCTATTGAAGACAACATGGAATGGGCGAGAGGAGTGGGTGAAATGTGACCCTTATGTGTTGGGACTACCAGGGTGATAAACTGAAACATGGATAATAAAGACACAGAGGCTTTTAATGAACGTCTTAGCTGACAGGTACAGTTCTTGTGTTCCAATCTCGCCGCATCCTCATAAATGTGCCGTTTACATAGAAGTACTTTCCGCCCTGAAATTTATATATCGTATGTACATGTTTCTCTTATTTTTAAATATGTGCCATTGGAAATTTATATCTCTGAACACTATAATAAATTTATTTAGGTTTAATAATACAATAGTACAATAAAATTAACACAGTTTCTGGTTAGTTAATTATTTTTTCTTTTTTTTTAGTTATTGAAATAATTGTTAGCTATCTGAGAAGCCATTAAGATCCAGCGTTGCTGTTTCCTGTCAGGAAGTTCATAAATCAATAGTTCTTCAACAATCTTTGGTAAACTCAAAATGCACCTGCAGAGATTGCTGCTAGATAGCGGCTGAAAGCAGTCAGGTTCAATAAGCATATCTCTCATTGTCAACCCGCTTGATTCACTCGTTCAACATGTAGCCTCTTTTCTACTTATCTCGATGAAACAATTCAATTCGTAAAGTAACACTTTCGGTTATTTGGTTTTAAGCAAAAGCCGGTTGTTAGGTCCAATCTAAACTAAATTCGAATTTATGTATAGTTTTTTGGATTTTTCGTTTTTGAGTTGGGGAAAAAGACAAACTTTACGCACTATAGTAAACAACGCCAATCAGTAAGAGAAAGTAGGTTTAAACATCAGGGACGAATAGGTGGAAGTTGCAGTAAGGGTGTTGCTCTCGAAGAGAAAGATGTTCGAACTGAATTTCAAAATCTACTTTGCATGAGTCTCAAAATGCTTCTTGCAGAAACACCAGTATAAATTTTAGTAACATGAGGGTGTAGGAGCTGTTTCATGAAAATGATTTTTGATAATTAATCGTCATAAACAATTTTTGGCGGGTTCTAATAGCTGTACAGGCGAACGGCCGAATACCACTCTAATAATTTTCGACTTAGAATAACCAGTAAGAATTTAAACCATATTAAAGTGGGACTTACAGTACCCTTTCCTTGTGAGTTAAAACGGCAGAAATTTTCGCTAAATTTACCAACATTACAAGAGGTTCTGCTTTTGCAATAAGTTTTCTCAAAAGCCGAGACTTATAGGTCATTGCTCTACCCTACCAAAGAGATAGCAGAGAAGCTGTGGAGGAGATAACCGTCAGGAAGGCTGAAAAAAAGGTTATTTAGGCAGTTCCTCTCTCGCATCTCAAAACTTTTCCTGTACTCGATACTATCTTCTTAAATTACCATCATTCATTTTTTAACATAATTAATTAGCTCGGTACTTTTATTTAATGTAAATTTAAGTTTAAAGTAAATTCTAACAGGAAGCAAGAATAATTTCAATTTCAGACATGATTTTCTTATTTTTATTTCACCGAGCTTTCGACCTAAGGACTATGTTATAGTCATTTTCAGGTCTTAATGACTATATAATATTTTTACCCTGTTATTCTAAAGTTAGTGGGTCTTATGTCCTGTCTGCCCTCATTAATCACCAAAAGCACTGAACAATATTTGCTAATTCTAGCATTTTCTTTAATTTACTTATTATATATTTAATTCCTATCAAATCTTTCTCTAAATTTAGAAAGTAAAATCTAAATTCTTGATTATTTTTCCCATCATTGATATTTCTCTTTCTATTTTCCCCTTTCAATGAGCAATAATGTGTTATTGCTGAAAATTGGTTTGAAAAATGTAATAATTGAGGAAAATCCTTCAGTTTATGCAAATCATTAGGATACTAAATTATTCATCGGGACTTAGGAAGGATATATCCTTGATTGGAAAAAGGAGTTACAGCAACGGATAAAGAATTGAGTCTGTGTTCAGATTATACTACCAAAGTAGCCAGTAATAAGTTCAATTTAAACAAATTAAATAATGAACCAATTAGAGTTATTCGAAAGCGTCACAACAGAGTTATGAATGGCTCTTACTTATTTTATGCAAAAAAAATGCGTCATTTTCCAGAAACATTTCTGACATTTTAAAAAAATAAAAAATAAGCTAATTTTTATACTAAATGAGTTTGGTAGGAATAGGAATGTTATGCGATAATGTGTCCGAATTCATGAGCCATAACCGATTCGGTGCGTTAGTTATGTAAATGAGATATATACGAGTATGTTGTACCTTGGCTGGTTTTTCTTTGTCACCATGAAAAGTATGTTGCTCTCGACTTTCTACTGAATTATGATAGGAAGTCTATTTAAGTTATTACACTTGTCCTCTTACATTACTATAAATTTAGGCCCTTTTTAGAAGAAACATTCATCGACCTAGAAGGTCCTGTGAGGGGGTTGGGTTTTCAGGATTAATAAGGATTAAAACTACATACATCGTGTCCGGACTTGAGAGCCCATCGGTTTTGGTATTCATTTAACATGGCTCTCCATTCAATCACCTATCTGCAAAAGGCGATGGAAGAATTTTGGCTAGAATAAGTGTTTTTAAGGAGTAAACTGTTACCTGAGGAGTCACCTCATTTCCACATCCACTGAAAGCCTGCTATATAAAGCACTGATTCGTCCAGTGTTGTTTTACAGCCCCGAGACCTGTGCCACCTAAAACCGATTAAAAAAATATAGTGATCTTTTAAAATTGAATATTAAGCCAGATTAAAAATAAACATGAACGATCAAAAGGAACGTGATTACCATTGTTAAACTAGGACTGCTCAGTAAGGCATTGTAAGACAGTAGGGCATTGGCTAGAATGGGCGAATCCGAAATGGGCTAAAAGGACTGTTTGTAGTACTTCCGTAGTTAAAATTGTCAATTTGCCTAAATATCAGCAATTGGATGTTGCAGCTACCAATAAGAGAAGTTTGATGGAAGTTGTGGGTGAAGGCTAAGTCCTGAGAGCCTGCTCTTCCTGATTTGAGGAAGAAACAGTGTCTTCTTACGGATGGTAATTTTGACGAAAGAATATTAATTAACGAATCTGATAATTATGATCATTAGTTTTATTTTGTTTAGATTTCTTACTTAGTAATAAGTGTTCGTACAGTCACTAACAGAATATTGAAAGCTTAAATTGAACAGCAGTTAACCTTCAATCCCCCCCCTCCAAAATATCAACCGGATGAAGTTGTTAATTTGCCGAAACGTTGGTAAAAAGAAAAATCTGCTTTCTGGCCAATCCTTCGCACCCACTTTATGCATAATTAGTACGTAAAAGGAACTATAAGCAGTTCCAAGCAAGAAAATGAAAGGACAGACAGCCGGATCTAGGATCGCTTCCCTTCATATAGTTAGTCTCAAGCCATATATTTCCTTATTATTTAAATTCACTTACTTTTATGTGCTTTATGTGAAGTAATTTACTTAAATTTGCAACTAAACTAATTAATGTAAAAATGAATGGTGCACACGATGTTTATAGCCCTGAAGGTGACTGAACAAACGAAACGATAGCAAAATAAAGGAGAATTTTTATTCTTTCCTGACAAATCTTCCAGAATCAAAAAATCTACATTGATATGTATTGAATTGCTATTGATGAGTAAAATATGTAACTTAAGACTTGCTTGGGTATGATGTTTATGCAAAATATGCTCCCAAATATATTAGTGCATTGTTTGGATCTCTGAAAGCTCATAAAGTATTTCCAAATGTAATTTAAGGTCTGTAATCTCATTGTCTTACAGGAGGAAGATACCGCGACGAGCATAGTGATCACGTAGACACGAGATTAACATTCGCCCACGACATTGTATGTATTATGTGTAATACACTAATCCATTAGGCAAATGAGGTTGTAAATTAAAAATGAATAATAAAATAATATGCGCACCTCCCAGTAGGATCATTCAAACTTGCTTATTTATCTTTACACTCGTGACATTTCAATAAGAACATTTGTGTATGATGCTGTATAATATTAATATTAATTACATATTATCCAGGCGGGCTCCCTTAGATTTCCTCTTACTAAAGGAGCATTTACAGCTCACGGCCCGATGATGGACTGTGTTATCTGTAGCGAGAAAACTCTACCAGAAAGCCGGTAGAGTATACACAAGTTTCTGGCCGCCAATCAGAATTTACAATAAAAATAAATAAATAAAAATTTACAGATTTTCGATAAAACCTTATGTTTTGAAGTGGATAGATAGTTGAAACCACTTTCTGCAACAAGAAAACCCAATAATAGAAATATGCAAACTGAAATTTTATTTAAGTAAAGTAAGTAAGTAAGTAAAGTAAAGTAATCGCCTATTTTTTCAGGCGGGGCTTAACGTCCAACTACCATTTTAGGTGTCGTGGACGGAGGCGACTAGCAAACGTACTTTATTACTATTTCTCATTTACCATTAAATAAAATCCAAGGCCCAGACCGGGAATCGAACCCAGTACCACAATGCATAAGCTTTGCAGGTCTCGCCTCTTAACCCACTCGGCTACCGTGGCGCCTGAAATTTTATTTAAGTTTCATGATTTTGGCGTAAAAGTTTCTTTCTTTTCACAATCACCATCAATTACACTCACTTGTAAAATGTGAAATGTGAAAATATTCGTTCAGTCATCGTAATTTCAGAGTTATTTCTACATCGTACCTCAGATATAAAATCTTGGTTCAAGTAAATGTATATCTTTTATTGAAACAATGAATTCTTTTAATGTTTATAGTTTTTTCCCTCTCAAGTTTGTAATTACATACTGGATCTTCGCTCTATTTTTTATTCAGCAAATCACTTTCCAAATGATCGCGCGAATGGAAGTTAGACAGTGCGAATGCACTAAGCATCGCCCATTCTTACTTTGCAAAGAACCGTAGATCGCCATTGCTCTGAAACACTTAAGAACTTTTTCATTTGTTACCACTACACGTAATTAGGTATCTGAATGTTAAGATCCACCATATAGAGAGATACGGAAGCCGGTATAAGGAAATTCATTGTAATTAAACTGAAATTAATGATACCTTGTACGCATATAACACAGTTCTGGTACGGGAGGAACTTAAGTTCCTCGCAGTGTAATTCTGGGGGCTCAACGAATTGTCAAAGCACTAATAGAAACAAAAAAAACGTTCGGAGGACCAATAAACACTAGTCATGTATACATAAGAGGACGTCCTCTTACTGAAATTTTATTTACAAAATGAAGAAGAATACGATACGGAAATAGTTGTGTCTAGGTAAACCTCATTTCAATAATCAAACTAAAATCAATCGTATACCAATAATAATATCAGTTAAAATAGCGGCATTTTTGTTCAAATATTATTTTAAAGAATAGAGTTATCGACCCAGGGCAGAATTCTTTATCTGATTTACACTTCAGACATACCAACTGATCCTAACACTCACTTCTCACAAAGCCAGATGATCCACCTACCATCCATTCATGTCCTCCTGTAAGTCATTCCTTACAGTTGTTGGGAAAAAAGATATTTTTCTGCAAATTTTATTGAACGCACCTAAAAAATTCCCCGGGGTAATCTATCATCAATGGTCAAAATCCAAAACCATGATTGCAAAATTTTTGACAAGCCGGAGCTTGTTTCAGTGATTAAGAAAATCGCAATTTTAACTAGAATTATAACGACAGTTAAGATTTAAGGCGAATTTTTTTTAGAATGTCGACATTTTCAAGCAAATTAGTTAATAAGCAAATCTAGAATCTATAAATTTTGCGAGACAACTGTACACTTGAATCTTCTGAAATAAAAAATCCTAAATCAACGACACATCATTATTTTTTTCGGCAATTCAACCAAATTTGTTTCTATTTCATATCACGTAATAGCAGGTATTAACCGAGTCACCACATCTCAATTAGTTGTTTTCTTCAGCTAAATTCTCCCTTCTAGATCTCCTTTACCATCTCTTCCGCTCGATCTTTCTCTCTCGCATACCCATAGTCATATAAACTCGAACACTTTTCACAGGCATAATTATACTTATCTCAGATCCTTCTTGGTAAACATTAATCTACATTTTATTTTATTTTTGATAAACCATTTTTTTTTTTTAAAAAAAAAGAAGCATTTTTATAGGCGTACGTGTTCGGAAATATTAGTTGTGCGTGAATTTATAATAAATATATTTATTATCATTTTCGTAATAAAATTAGCAATAAAAAAATCTTTATTATACGATTTATAAACAAAAAATTACATAGAATTTCCTAAATCATTTAGAAAACAATGTAAACACGGCTAGAATGTAGGTACAAGTTGATAAGGAATGATGATTGTAAAAAACTAAGGTTTATAGTTGTTAGGATCAATATCCTTAACAGAAGACAACCTGTTGAGAGGTCGTGCAAACGATATGCGAATTTTTATGCCAATAGGTTGTGGATAGACCAAATGTATACAGAGCGAGAGGGAGAGGGGGAAGTTGTAACATGTAATTTACATTGTAGATAGAGATCTCAGAATTACAGGGGATCTATCTTAATCTAGTATACCGTCTGTAATAGACCCAGGGACCACGGCGGAGAAGAAAACTAAGGGCGTTTCCTTTTCTCATTTGGCTTTCTTACAAAGACTGGCTTAATGTTGCTGCTCCAGATATAGATAATATCAGCACACACTCGGTAATAGATAAAACCAGTTACCAAGTATTCCTTCTCTACCATAACCACTGGCTGGAAATTGATATATTTGTAAATGGTATTCGGAGTGGTTTATACTTTTCTTACCAACAAGATCATTCTTCTCAGGATACAAAAATTTAGTAAAATAATAAAAAGTTAAGTAATCGCCTATTTGGCCCCATTACCAAATTAGGTAAAGTTTTTGATGATGTTAACAAATATTCCGCTTTGAATGGGAATCATAAACATAATAAAATATAAATCAACATCATCAATACCTTTTCTATAAGCAATTATTTATTAGCTTTTTTGAACACGCTGTTCTTGAGAACTCTGGCGAAATAAACCTTGAGTATGGCTTGCAATGTGGATATTCTCTGATCCCATATATGGTTGAATGCTGCACAGGATGAATCATGTTGCTTTGAAGATATGGAACTACTTAAGCGTGTTTTAATTTATGCCAATTGAATTATACAAAATAAAGAGGTATTGAGTAATATTACGTTACTAATAGCATACTAATCATTTAACGAACAATATTTGTCTAGGAAAAGAATTCTATTTAAGTGGTTAAAGCCTTGGTTATGTGGCAAAATAATTTCCATACGTTAATTTGGCTCGTAAAATATTTCTTTTTGGATTTATTGTTGAAAAACTTGCTCTACTTCTCTAGAAGAAATTCCTAGCCAACTGTCCTGACTCAAAGTTATTGTTGGCTAAGTTATTTGTTCAATAGAAACATCAAAAATACCTTTCAAAACATTAGTATTATTTAATCATTAACTGATGTTTAAAACTCATTATCACCCATCACGAAAGGCATCAATATATTATTTATTTATAAGTACCGCACCTTACATTATTAAAGTAAAGTAAAGAGTAAAGTAATACCTGTTTCTTCAGGCGAGCTTTACGTCCAAATTAGTTGTTGTGAACGGAGGCGACTAGCTAACATAATTTACGAAAAAGTCCTCATATTAAATAATAAATAATATCCAAAGCCTAATACCGGGAATCGAACCCAGTACTAAAACATCAGCTTTGCGGGCCTCGCCTCAAACCGCTCGGCTACGTGGCGCCTAACTTTACATTATTATATTGTATTTCTAAAGTTAACAATACCAATAGACTTAAAAAAATAATAAAATCATTGTACAGTTTAATCTAGCAGCCACTTTTCTACAGGTTATTTAGAATATGTCCAGTAGACAATTTGTATTGTGAAATAGCAAGGGAGATGTTCTTTAAAAACTCACATTCGCTCTTACTACGCCTGTCTATTGGTTGATCATCTGTACATACAGAACTGAGCAACACTGCTCACTACACTGGGGTTACTGGTCGTCAACAACCCTCAGCGGATAGTGGGGGTGCACTAGCGTGATTGGGTTGCCTCAAAAATATTGTGTGGAGTTTAAAACATTTTCTTCCCTTGCAATGTCTGTATTGTGTATGAGTAATCGATGTTTAAAATGGGTGATAAGTAGAGCAAGAGATTACTTTAGAATGCATGATTTTTATAATTAATTGAGCCTTGATTAATTTATTATTTCTTCCAAAATAGTAACTCCATGAATTTGGTCAAATCAGAAAAGAATTTTGTTCTTAACAGCCTTTGAAAGAACTTAGTTGGCATTTTTGCGTGTTAAATTTGATTCGCCAAATTTTTGGCCCATGGTTATAGTTTGTGTAAGCGAGTCTGCAGATGTGATGAAGCTGTTGTGACGTCCATGCTAGAAGAGAGAACAGCAATATCATGAGAGCAGAGCGTTTTCACCCTTGTATTTTGGCCTCTTGTACTTAGCAAATCAGCCATTTAAATGTTGGGTGTTCGAAGAAATACCTTTGAGTGTTAATATATCCAAAATAAAATCAATGATTATATTCTTATAAATGTTTACGATGTTGTCTTCTTTACATCCATTGTTATTTTGAGTTTTGGCTTTAGATTCCTTAATTGCCTAGTCTATAAACCCATACAGGACGAGCGTCTTTCGTATTTTGATTAATTACAGCGTTATCCTGTTGTTTTTTTTTATGAATTCAAAGAGTTCTGTGTAAATGTTACCATCATCAGATGCAAGTTTTGATTGGCAGGTAAGGGCCATTCAGATCGTTAGAACAGCCCTCCAAAATCGTTCTTTTACTTTAGTGTTGTTAGCGCATTCCAGAATTAGGTGGTTGGCGTCTGCTATTATTCCAGAAGTACTCGAACACTTGTGCGTTGTTTCTACACCAATCCTGGCTAGATGGTGCGGCGAATAATTGTGATTAAAAAGTAAAGTAATCGCCTATTTTTTCAGGCGGGGCTTAACGTCCAACTACCAATTAGGTGTCGTGGACGGAGGCGACTAGCAAACATACTTTACTGTGAATTTCTTTTATTAAATATTAAATAAAATCCAAGGCCAAGACCGGGAATCGAACCCACTACCCCAATGCATATTAGCTTTGCAGGTCTCGCCTCTTAACCCGCTCGGCTACCGTGGCGCTTTAATTGTGATTAAATCGCATTCTAATAAATGTGCTAATAAACTTCCTATTGTTGTTATTATGTCTCAAAAACCATGGTCTTTTGGGGACACTAAATTGGATGGATTTGTGAAGCAGAGCGTTTAATAAGTAATAAATATTTCATAATCTTTTAGCAGTAAAATAATTTTAATTAATTCTTTGTTTGAAAGATAAACAAATAATGATAATAATAATTTCAGAAATGTGAGCTGGCCCCAAATTCAAATATCCTTCCGATTTATTATGCACCCTCTTACATTTGATGATTATCCTTCCAGGATTTTGATTTGTTCAAAAGGATAACAGGATTAAAATCTTGAACAAGATCAGCAAGATAAAATTCAATTTGAATAAACAGTTTTCCTTGTCTAGACAATAATTCTTAGAGCCATGAATGCGAGAGGAGTGTCGGGTGGCTGTAGCCAACTGGTGAAGACGTCATCTCATCGCGTGTGAATGTTTGTTTGTGTCTGTGTATGTACCACTCCAACTAGCTCCACCACACGCGCTATAACAATTCATAGTGTTATATGACTAATGGATTTGAATATATTTATGCATGTATGTGTTTTATGCAAATTTCATCTTTCTTATTATACATAAAATAATAAATACTTATGCAGTAATGGTTTTCCTTTGTAAGAGGAATAATAATTTCTAAAATTTTACGATTGTGTAATAACTAACACTTTTTTTTAATCCGATGATAGCTGGAATAAACAGAAATTAACTGCTGCTTGATATACACATTGGGAGAAAAATAATTTACGTTTTAACCGTTGGTTATTAAATTGTAGAAAACATGATATACGGTTAAAAATAAAATGAAATTGCCGTACCAACCAATTAAATACCTTTATAATGTAATAATAAGGATTACATAATTTACAATTTACTTTTAAATTATTAATTCTTAAGTTTGTAACTATACTTGCTGTTACTTTCGCGTAAAAGCCACTTTTTGGTTATATTTCAAAGAAAATGCCTTTCTGAGATGATGATTCACTCTTAACAAAACATGAGAATAACAACCACCACTTTAGCTCTTGTTTGACTGGCGTGGACTCTTCACATGTCGATATGAATATGACTTTGCCTTGCTGCCTATTAGTGGTGTCTTCAACGCCTAAAGCACCTTTCTGTTAGGTCGATCAGTTCTAGAGGCGGAATTTCCTTTTCCTAAGGTTATGGTGGTGGCGTTCTTTTGGAATGCAATTAATTTAACTCTCATAGAGAATTTGGTATTTCTGGTTAGAATTATTTCCCTCGTAAGGTCCCTAGGGGATAATCAAACAAAATATAATTTTGAAAATGTGGTTAAACTCACAGTGCTGGATATTATCACATAGTTTAACCGTGTAGAGACGCATTTATATTGTATTCCTGACCAGTTTTTTACTTTCATTCATCACCAGAGCTAGAATTGTAAATAATAGGAGAAATAATAGTTTAAATAATAATGAAATTAAAAAAAAAAAAAACGGATATCTCCAGTGAAAACCTCGATATCGAAAATTGAACATTAACTCAGAACTTCTTCCTTTAGAAAAAGAAAAGGTCTGTAAATTAAGGAATGAGACTGATTTTTTTAAATTTTGTTATTCAAAAAGAATTACAATTCTATCTTAACACCTTCAAAATAACTTCCTTCTGAAGCCACACAGCGCTGGAGACGTTCCTTCCACTCCTCATAGCAGTGCTCGAACTCCGATACTGGAATACCCTTCAGCTGGTCGGTTACAGCCGTTTGAGAGTTTTCGACTGTCCCAAAATGAGTTCCCTTGAGGTGATTTTTCAACTTCGGGAAGAGAAAAAAGTCACAAGGACTCAAGTCAGGCGAATAAGGAGGCTGAGAAGCCACAGAAATGTTTTTACTGGCCAAAAACTCGTTTATTGAAATTTCAAGGATGGCGAAGTCGAAGATCAAATGCATGCTGATTTGTTTTTTCGATATCCACGGAATCGTCCACAAAGAGTTTCTACCTCAAGGTCAAACGGTCAGTAAACACTTTTACCGAGAGGTTCTTGAAAAACTTCGAAAAAGTGTCATTCATGTGAGACCAAACATCAAGAACAAGTGGGTGTTGCATCACGATAATGCTCCTTGTCACACAGCAATTTCAATAAACGATATATATCGTTATTTGTATATCATTAAATATGATCTTTTCCCCAGCGCCTATATCAGGAGTTCTGATATTCCCTCGAATTATTAGACAATGTTGTCAGCAAGTTCTCTTCAGACTAGACACCCAACAGAAGACTTTATTTACATTGTTTATTTCTTAGAAACCTTGATGAACAAAAACAAACAAAAAATCGTCAATGAGGCATTCCTTCAGCTCACTAGTAGCTGGAAGACCGGTTTTGAAGAGTGCGGCAAATTGTTGAAATAAATGACAAAACCGCAGATCGTAAACAATTTATCCTGGAACGTTTATACGCATGGTTGATCGTGTGGTTACATCTGCTATAACAGAGTGTCCATTTACTGGACTTGTACAACACGTGAAGCTGCCAAAAAGTAACTATACATTTGGCACAATTCCGCTAAAACATCTTTTACCCCTTTTATATTACTTAGAAAGCGACATAGTGGGTGAGATGCTCACGATACTCAGTTTGGAAGTAGATGTGTGATATAAGAAGTTGTTCTCATTTGCACCATTTATCAAGTTTTTAATGTTTTTCTTACCGCAGTTAGTTCCGCAACAAATAATGAATAGAAAGATCGTACTATTAAATTTACGAACAAGTATTTTTCTTCCAATTTTGGACGAAAAAATGAAAAATTATCAACATTTTCACAATGAAATGAAAAAATAAAATCTAAAACGAATGATATCTCTGTTTTTAACCATCACAGGTTTGTGGTTTCTTTTCCTGGTCGGTTTCTTCGTTTTATCCTTCATCTTAGGTTGATAAATCAGTTTAGTGTAGAGAATTGTGGCCTCTATAGCGTAGCGTAGTAATTTATTCTGGATAGGCTCTAGTCGGGCTGAATATTTAATATTATATCTGTAAAACTTCTAAAAACACTTTCAAATATTGATTGATCAAACATCATAAAAAAGATGCCTCACTCTATAGGAACTTTCTTTCTGAATTTAAATTTAGTTAGCAGGAAAAAAAAGAGTTGACATTTATTCGATTGGTTGGCAGAAAAACTAAAAAATTGTTCAAACCAACTCTTTTTTTTTTGGAAATGTCGTGTAAATTATCTATCATGCGTCCTTAAAAAAAAGATCACTAGTAGATTTATTAATGATAAATTTTAAATGATTACTAATTTAAGTTAAAATTTCACCATTAAAAATTTACCTTGAGGACTATGTTCTTTTTGACAGTTTTTTACGTTCAACATTAAGAAAGACTTTCGTTATTTCATAATTATTAAACTTTTTTCTGAACAGCAAAATGAACTAATCAAATATATGGACCGTTTATTTTGAAAGTGGTGTAAGTCCATTTTCTCTTATTTCGAGAAAATTAAAGGTTAACATATCTGTTAATTATAAAATTTAGACAAATTATTTTAATATGAAGTGTGGCAATGTTTCTACTGTTTTATCAATATTTGGTAATTTGCTTATATAAATTTGTTTTAGGCGTATTTTACTAAACTGATGTATACTTACGGGCTGCAAATGGACTTACACCACTTTCAAAATTAGCCAATTGTAAAAATCGTTTAATTTCAATTTTGAAAAATCAAATAATATATATTTTCATATAATAATTTACTAATATATAATAATATTTCATGTTAATAAATAATAATATACTTCATATTAATCCAATTTTGTTTACAAATAATACGAGTAGAAGTAATATTTTTAATTTTAGATCAGTGGTTCTCAAAGTGGTCCCTACGGACCCCCAAGGGGTTCCTGGTATCATTCAGGGGGTCCGTGGAATTTTTTTTTTTTTTTTTTTTTTTTTTTTTTTTTTTTTTTTTTTTTTTTTTTTTTTTTTTTATTATTATTATTTGCAACTGTACAAAAATATACATTTAGCAAAAGTGCAAAAATACTAGTAACATTCGATTGTGCCACTGAGCTGGCTCAGTACCACAACCAGGATGACAGGATGAGAGAAACCAACCAGCGCTGGAACTCTCTAGGAACTTATTGGGGGTTTAGGAGGCAATGAGGTCACGTGGCCAACGCCGTTTTAGACGACGTGGAGGATTGTCAGGATGGGACGATGTGGATAGTGATTGAGCCAGAGGATTTGGGTGATCAGAGAGTTTGCTGTGGAAATTTAGGAATCGGGTGTGGATTAACTCATTTACGTAGGGAATATTGAGATCATGATGGAGGGTGCGGTTGGAGACATAGAATGGTGCGTTAACGATTCGGCGGAGGACTTTAGACTGGAAAGATTGGATAGGTTGGATGTTGGATGGTTTGGCGGAGCCCCACAATTCTGCTCCATATGTCCATATTGGTCGTAATAGTGTTTTGTAAAGTGTAAGTTTGTTTTGTACGTTCATGGAGGATTTCGGTCCAAGGAGTCTCCTTAGTAGTCCGTAGCGTCTGTTCAGTTCTTGTCTTTTAAGTCTTGTGTGAGGATTCCAGGTTAGACGGCTATCTAGGTAGAGCCCCAGATAACGAACCTGTGTGGAAGTCGGTAGGTCAGTATTGTTAATAGTTAGTGGAGGGCAGGTCTGTCTTCGTAATGTGAATGTCACCTGTATACATTTGGTAGTGTTAAGTTTAATTCTCCATGTTCGGCACCAAGCTTCTATGAGCTCAAGGTGTTCTTGGACAATGTTAGAGACTTGAAGAGGATCAGGGTGGGAAGATAGTATGGCGGTGTCATCGGCATAGGTTGTGATTAGGGTTTGGGGATGGGTAGGGATGTCAGCAGTATAGATGGTGTATAGGATTGGTCCAAGTATGCTGCCCTGTGGCACGCCAGCGTGTATTGCATGAAGATCAGAGACCTCTCCACCGCATCTCACTCTGAAACAGCGATCGGTAAGGTAGGATTGCAGGAGTTGGTAAAAAGGAGTGGGGAGGAATTTTTTAAGTTTAAATAGTAGTCCTGGGTGCCAAACTCTGTCAAAAGCCTGGGCCACGTCGAGGAAGACACCCAGGCAGTACTTCTTTTGTTCTAGAGCCGAGGAAATAGTGTCGACGACTCTGAATGACTGTTGGATAGTGGAGTGACGGGTGCGAAAACCAAACTGATGGGTAGGAATGATATTTTGGACTTCTAGGATGGGGATAAGTCTCTTAAGGAGTAATTTTTCCAAGACTTTGGATAGAGTAGGAAGAAGGCTAATAGGTCTATAAGAAGATACCTCGCTAGGAGGTTTATATGGTTTAGGGATAAGAGTTATTAAGGAATATTTCCATTGAGCCGGAAAGTGGGTTGTGCGTAGGATAGAATTGAAAATGGTTGTAAGGAAAATAATGGCCTTCCGTGGAAGTTGGCGAAGTATGATAGGAGTAATGAGATCATGTCCAGGGGTTTTTTTTCGAGGTAGATGGTCAATAAGGAATTTAACCTCGGAAGGATGAATTGGTTTGGAAGGAAGGTGGAGTGGAAGGGGAATGTCAAGATTTTGAAGGACATGACTCACATGGGGAGGATCAACTACATCAGGATGTGGAGTGAAGGTTTGCTGTAAATAGTTGGCAAACACATCAGCCCTTTCCTTATCGCCCCTGGCCCAGGAGCCATTAGGAGAGCGGATAGGGGAAATAGCAGTGTGATATTTTAATATTTTTTTAGTGGCAAACCAGAGGGAGTTATCGTCCGTGGATAGGGATTCAAGATACTTTTGGTGTTGAGAAAATCGGAAGTCTGAGAGCTGGGATCTAAGGAGGTTTGTAAGCTGGTTAAAAGTTCTTTTGTCGGAAGGATAACGGGTGTGCTGCCATTTTCTTCTGGCACGGCGCTTGGCGTTAAGTAGGAGTCGGATATGGTTAGGGAGGCTTTGGTTGGGTGAAGGTGGGGGTGTCCGTAGGTAGGAAGAAGATTGTTGAGCTGCGTATTGGATGGAGTTGGTGAAGAGGTCAACGGCCTCTTCTACCTCATTAGGCGTTTTGAGGGAAATATTCAGGTTAAGGGAATCATTAATTATCTGTTGGAATAGGTCCCAATTAACCGGACCTTGAGTCAAGGATGGCCTGGGAGGTTTGGTAATGGGGATTATATTGAGGTTAAGGAGTACGGGAGAGTGGTCTGAGGATAATTCATTTAGTGTCTGTATAGATGAAAAAATGGCTCCTACTCCAGAGGCGACAAAGAAGTCCACTATATCGGCATTACGGTTAGGATCAGAAGGCCAGTATGTAGGGTAATCAGGAGACAAAATGGAAAAATTGTGTGAAAGGGTAAGGTTGTGCAGAAGGCGACCACGGGAATTGGCTACCCTACTGCCCCATTGTGGATGCTTAGCGTTGAAGTCTCCGCCTGCAATAAAACGGGGACCAAGGGATTGGAAGAGGGACCTTAGTTGAGGATAATATATGGTGGAGGAAGGGGAGCAGTACACTGCTGACAAAATTAAAGGAAAAGGAAAGAATGAGAGAGATATTGCAGTGAGTTGATAGGACTCGGTTGATGTAAGGATGTGCTCGTGATGGGATAGGGAGTTGGCAGCGAGAATTGCAGAGCCACCTTGAGCTCTCTGTCCAGTATAGTTAGTCCTGTAAGTGCGATATCCAGGTATGTAGAAGTGATGTCTGTCAGTCAAGTGGGTTTCGGTAATAAGTGCTATGTCAACTTCTCTGTCAGTCAGTAGAATTTCTAGTTCTTGTCGGTGAGCTGATACTCCGTTTGCATTCCAGAGCAGTATTGTGAGGGGTTTGGGAGAGGTTGGGTTTATCGGAAGAGCTTGGGAAGGAGTTCAGAAACAAGAGTGGTGAGAAGGGTAATTAAGGGGGTAATTAAGGATCTGAAATCATTAAGGAAAGAGGTAAGGTGAGAAGTGATATCCATGTAAGGAGAAGGTACAGGTCCGGGTGCCGGGATAGAAGGATGTTGAGCGGGAGAAGGAGTAGGCTTGAATGAGACTGGAGTGGGTTTGGACGGTATAGGAGTGGGAGCGTGTCTGGTTGTGGTACTGGCTATTTGGGCGTAACTGGCTGTCTGTCTTCTATGAAATGTTCGGCTTGTTGAGGGTTGAAGATTGAGATGAACGGCTGGTGCAGGCTGGGTCACTGGAATAGCTTCTTTATAGGTTTCCTGTCTTTGATTAGAAAGTGAGCGCAATTCTCTTTGTCGGTTAAGTTCCTTGTGTGTTTCACAACCCTTGAAGGTGGCAGAGTGGGGGCCGCCACATAGTGCACATGTGGGGGGAATGTCAAGTGGCTTGGTGCAATAGGCTGAAGAGTGCGGACCTGCACATTTGGCACACCTGATGGGATGATTGCAGTAGGTTCTTGTGTGGCCCAGTTCTTGGCACCTTGCACATTGAACTACATGAGTCCTCTTTCGGGGCTCCTCTATGTTGATCTTGGTATAGAGAAGGTAGCGCAATTTGAAAATGTCCTTGCTGGCCTTTGCGTTGACGAGGTCTACGAAAAATAAAGGAAGCGGTGCTTTGGTTACCGTGTGCAACACTTGGTGCACCCTGATCACCTGAAAATTTTGGCTTATCAGCTCTTTTTTGATTTCGTCTGGTGCTGTAGTCTGATGGAGGCCTCTGATGACTATTCTGTAACACTTGTCCTCATTTAGTTGGTAGCAATGGAAATCTTTATTTTTTTGATGTAGATATTTTACTACCTTTCGGTAGCTGTCGCTGTCATGAGTATAAATAAGCATGTCGTTTAGTCGAGAACGACAGTAGAATTTATCCTGGCCAGTGATATTTGTTAACTGCTGGCATAGAGTAGAAAAATTGTTAATATTTTTCACTGCAATCGGTGGGGGTTTGGGGGAACTTTTCTCGTTATTTACCGGTGCTGTCACCTTTGGGGTGGTGAATGAAGATGTGCTCGCGTCACTATCCGTTGTAGTGCCCTTTATTTGTTTTGTTTTCGGCGAGCTAGGTGCACTAGATGTTTTTTTGAGCTGCCTTTTCCTTCTTGGTCTCACAAATGCCTCTGAAGCATCCGATTCTAGTACCGTGTTCACCGGACTAGGATTACTATTAAAATTTGCATTACTAGTGTGAGGCATGGTTTGAGAAATAGCGTCAGCAACGTCACCCATACTCATGATAGCCCTAGTTAGGGCAGTGCTGAGGCGATGGCAAGATAATGATAGTGGCAGGGGAGAACCCCCTCCACAATTATTAGGCTACTTAACTAAACTGATAACAAAAGTTCTATTACCTGTAGTCCGTGCTATATTATATTACAGCTCTCCGCTGTCTCCACGCACACTATTTACACTATTTACAGAAACTATGTACAATGAAATTTAAAAAAATAAATAAATAAATAAAAAAAATAAATAAATAAAAAAAAAAAAAAACTGGGTGAACTTAAAGAAAAAGAAAAATATAGTCAAATAAATAAATTTAAATAAAATAGTCTTTGCAATAATAAGAACAAAACTATTAAAGAAAAAGGCAATAAAAGTAGTAAAATTTGAAGAATACGTAGCACAGAGTTCTCTAACGATGTTAACTGGTCAAGCGACCAAAGGGCACTCCCGTGGAAAATTAAAATTGATTTGGGGGTCCCTGAACAACGTGAGGGGGTCCGCGTAAGGTTCAATATAAAATAATAAAACTGTGATCCATTTTAATTATTATGGAAATTAGTGACTAACAAGGTGACCAATTAAATTTAATCAAAACTAAAAGCGCAATATCTGCGTTTGTTGCAAAACGTTTTCTGTAAATACAAAACTTGGGAAGAGGAGAACGTTCTCAGTTTCCAGATCTTTCGAAATTGCAAAATAGAGATGAAGATTTGCTTGCTCACAGTCGAACACTTAAAGGCTCTTCATGCAGACCTGAACCAAAGATTACTCGTGGGGATTTGCGGTTGCTACTCGCAAACATTGAGCCGGATATAAATACACTCATAACATCTCATCACGTTCATCCAAATTATTAATTTTTTTAAATTTTATTTTAAACAAAAGTTATAATTTCAATAAAATTTTCTTCAACAAAATGCTTTTTAAAATTTGTAATTTTTGGACTATGCATTTATGTAGCTTTTTCACTTGGGGGTCCATGGGCAAGTTTTGACTATAAAAAGGGGTCCATGGGTCAAAAAAGTTTGGGAACCACTGGTTTAGACGCTAATTACATTGTTAAAATTACAAGATATTGATAGTATTTAATATAAAACAAATGTAAAATAACAGGCTACTGATCGGCAACCATCTGCTAAGCCGTCTACCTCTGTCAATTGGACTTACACCACTTTCATAATCAATGATTATGCAATTTTATTTACCGACCAATTTTAAATTCAACAAAACATGGGAATTTTTTAAGAAATTAAACACGGACTAGTTATACATAAAAAATTAACATAAAATTAAGCATGAATTACGTGATATCTCATTTTTTTTCAAAAATGGACTTACACCACTTTCAAAATAAACGGTCCATATTATTATTGGGTAGTAAGGGCCATAAAATTATTTTATTCTTTTATTACTAAAATCTGAAGTGATATAATTTAAGCAGTACCATTAGGAATAACAAAGCATTACAGGGAAGCCATTGAATGGCTCAGGTTCATTTTAGTAGATAATAAGATCGGGTGGAATATTTTACAATTTACACCTTTGTCATCCTCTAGGATAACACGTGTAAAAGCAATTGAAAGATTTCATTTGATGTTTTGTTAAATTTAGGAACGAAAAAGTTGTATTTTTTATAAATCACGAAAATATCTGTTGAAACTTATTGAAACTCATTTTCAAGCCACCAATATAAAGTCTTTCATTCACTAGCTGTTACAGAAGCTAAGAGAATTTTTAAAATATTTTACATTATAATTTAAAATGTAATATAATATTTCTCCAGAGATTTTCTAGTGGCTAATAAAAAAAGTTTTAATCAGTTTTTATCCTTTCTGAAACAATAAGATAACTTAATTTGCATAACTTGGCATAGATTTTTTTTTTTTTTTTTGAAGTTATTATAGAAAAACAAATTTTCACTCAGTAAGAAGGTTCTGTTTTCTTTTTAAACATCTTTGCATTTTTTCATTGTAAAAAATTAAAACGTACTTTTATAAACAAATCATAATCTTTGCAAAGTTTATATTTTGAAATTACTTAAAAAAAGAAATGCAATTATAAAATTTTTGCAACATCTATTTAGCTCTGGCTATTAGAACAATTTAATAAGCATTCTTCGACTTGTAAGTAGCACTTACCCAAAATCTTCATTCATTGCTAATGTGATAAAAGTTTTTTTATCTATTATTTTTAAAAAAGTGGAATCTTTAATATCGTAACGCTGGATACTTTGTGGTAAAATGTAAGTTAATAATAATAATAATAATAATGACGTAAACTGCGGCAACAGAAATGTCGAGGGAATTTTTACGTAAGATTTTGCTTACTCTTCTTTTGTGAAGAACGAGGTATTGTAAATTTTTACTATTTGTACTGTTTTAAATTCATTCGTTCAATTTTTATTTTTGCTTTTACTTTTGTTTACATTAATCTATTTTATCTTAAAGTGTTTTAACCCTCACTCGCTTTCCTATAATAAAATCAAAACGTAAATTTAAAAAAAAAAGCTTCTTTAACGTTAAATACATATTTTATTGATCCCGACAGTGGCAATACTATAAATTATCAAGATAACATGACATAACTACATAATTCACGATATTGTGTCTCTCTCTTACCACGTAATCCCAAATGTGTAACTTCATTCCGACTATATCACTCTTCCGGACCTTTGTCGCCAATATCTAGGCATTCCCACCTAAATTACATCTGTTTATAGATATACCTTAATAACAGAGTGACATTTTATTGTCACATGTATGTGTGTGAAAAGAATACCGTCGGCTCACAGGATTGGTATGTCCTCTTTTAGGTGGGGTTTTTCTAGTGAATGATACGTCATATCTAACTTTCTATACTTTATCTGGTTTAATATTAGCCTGCAAGGTATCTCTGTCTTTAGGTATCCTGCTGTAATAAATTGTATTTATTTGCTAGTTGCACGATTTCACTTGCCAGAACCAGAATATAACATTTGGAATGTTTTGAGAGTCACTGATATTGTAACGATTTGTGTATCATAAAATTGTTTACTTCTTTTAAGAAAAATAAATACCTTCAAGTCTAATCTAAATTTTGGATATTTTATAAAATTTACCCAAAATAATTGTTAATATTTAGCCAAATCAATAAATTAATTCAATGCAATCAAAAATATTAACAAATTTGAAAATAAAAGTACATAGTTTCGTTTTCTCCTCTCCGTTGAAACTAAAAATTCAATGCAGCCTTCTCCAAAATATTTTTTTTATTAATTTTTTCAAATATTTTTTAGCACATCCGCATATAAATTTGAATCGCGTGGCCCTTAAGAATTTGTAGGGCATGCAAATTATTATTATTTAAATTTAAAGTACGTCAACATCTGAATTTATTGGCGCCCGGAACTTATTTTAGTGTACGGCCTCCTTGGATCTTGTTCTCTTCCCCTGAATACACTGTCCGACTGTAAGAAGTTCCAAGAAAGAGGAAACATGAAAGCCGGAAACTGGACTAGAAATTGGGATCTCGTATTATTGTTATTGAATTATTTTTCTTTATATGTGGCTAAATAAAAGTGTAAATTTAACGAATATTTTATTAGAATATACGTTTTCTAACAGTCAATAAATCTCAAGGAAAGAGAATATCAAAACCAAAAATATTCTTCAAAGAAGCTAGACAGGATGTCCTCCAAAGCAGTTACCAACGGGAAATTAGAATTTATACTTTGATGTGTTCTCTATTCAGAAGTGCCTATTAGATTAAGTTTTTCCTTTAAACATACGTAGTCACCCCAGCCCAGACAGTCAAAATAAAATAATGACACATCGCTTCGGGTTCCTAAAGCAATAGAGCGGCAGTGACAAAATTAAGATTTAAAAAGCTCTACTGTGGCTGTGTCATGGACACGGCCCGGCCGTGTGTTGTACTTGAATACGTTTACGTAACGGGTTATATTTTTTAATATAAAATATTTTTATTTATGTATTTAGGATGAAATCAAGGAAACAAATAATTACTGTGTTACAATATAACTTTATTAATTATAGGTCTGTGATACGAAAAGTACGACACAAATGGCATACAAGATACATCGAGATTTCTGGTAAACGTTAAATCAATATAGGTATTACCTAACGTAGTTGGAGAAGTTTCAATATAAGACAAATTGAACTCGCTGAGCATGAAGTCGGACAATGAGCGGTTTTGTAAGACATCAACATTAAAGTCTCCAACTATCATAATTGGTGTAGTAAGATCAGGCTCGTAATCGGGTATAATTTTAGAGATGTTTTTAGAATATTTTAACAACGATCGTAACATAAAGAGTTTAATTTCTGCTAACGCTGTGCCCGGAAGGATATACATACACCCGAGTACGAATTTGAAGATGCTATTGGCCTTTTTCGTTTACTAGACAGACATCACCAGCTTTTGCATCTTTCATTTCCAAATAAATTTCCGAAATGTCCAATGTTAACTCTATTACAATCAGTGAAGCTATTGATGTTGCGATATATGGCGACTCCACCGGCTTTGCGACTTTTACCATTCGATTGTTCTTGAAAAGCCCTTTCCAACCGTTTACGATCTCTGTATTTGGTTTTGGCTTTTCGACGCGTAAAGGCCGACATTATATATTTTTGATAATATTTTTTTATTCTAACACCTTAATTTTATTCACTGTCACTATTTTACACTAATGTTTTATACACAATCGACAGATTGTGACGACAGCTGACGATTAAAACTTAAACGAACGTCGTAGCTTCTCCGAGTTAAAAGTTATACTAATTGCAAATCTCGATATGCAGCAAAATTATCTCGAAATGGCGGCGCTTAACCCTCCACCACGCGCGATGTGTCACAGTCCTCGCTTATCGTAATGAATTCTTTGATCCTTTAGCTATACATGGTCTAATTTAATTTTGGATGTAGACGATAGATTCGAAACTATAAAGCCAAACTGTATCCCCCGATTTTGTTATCATTAGATTTTTTGGATTGCCACCATATGATTCAAATTTTAAGACGTATTCACGTCAAAAAAAAAAAAAAAAATGGCATCTTATTTTGTCTTAAGAATATTTAATGATGCCTAAGTAAACAAAATTATTTTTCAATTTTTAATCTAAAATAGATTTATAATATAGCAAAGAAATTGCAATCTACTTTTGCAACTGTAATTACAAAGATAAGGGTAAATGTAGAAGTAAATATTATTAGAATTGCTCAATAATAGCAATAAACTTTTAAATTGATTGCTTCCTTTACTTCCCTCGAGAATCATATTGTAATGGCAGATCCGTTTGTTTTGTAGTTCGTCGATAACAGAAGGCTACTCCCCTAGAACATATCATGAATTTCAAATAAATAAAGAATTTATTATTTGATTTACAATATAAACAACAAGAACTAACCATCAAATGTTCAAATATCAGAGGTTAGATACTTATTGTACATTAAATAAAAAATAAAAATGAAACCTTTCAAATAATGTACTCATCATTTATGTAGATGATGATGACATTGTTTGAAGGACCTGCGTGAGTGGGTGTTAGTCGTGACAGAATATCGTGTCCGGAAGCGAGCTGATCGCTGATTCACTTTGGATTTGAATACAAGGGAACAGATCTATTCGTTTTTTTATCTCAACATCTGTTGAGATTCGAGACTTTATGTAATACCATCAGTGTGAAAACTCACTCAAAATTGAAATTTATTACTTGAAAAATACATTTTATAATATAATAATATAAGTAAGGTAATCGCCTATTTTTTCAGGCGGGGCTTAACGTCCAACTACCAATTAGGTGTCGTGGACGGAGGCGACTTGCAAACATACTTTACTGTAAATTTCTTTAAATTACCATTAAATAAAATCCAAGGCCTAAGACCGGGAATCGAACCCAGTACCACAATACATATTAGCTTCGCAGGTCTCGCCTCAGACCGCTCGGCTACCCTGGCGCCCTTATAATATAATATATATTATATACATATATGTAAATATATTATGAACATATATAAACGTTTATTGCTATTTTTTTGTTTATTTTGCATCTGTAATTGATATATAACTGCTATAATATAACTAAATAATTTAATAAACTTATAAAATTACGTATCTATTCAATTGAACAAACATGTAGTTAAGTGGCGCTTTTCAGTTGGCTAATTTTGTTCAAAAAATGCTTATTTACGTAGTGGCACAAAATGGATGTAAACAATATAAAAATATCAAATTTGAACTTTCCACAATATTCAATGTTTAAGATATGCTGACCACACTAAGACAGACACTTGCCAGGACAGTTCTAAAAAACATTTTTCAAAATCAGATATTCTTGAAACGGTTCATGCCTTTGAAAAATCAAAATCGAATAATACAATAGTAATACGTTCATTCTCATAAATAGTGGGCTAACTCAAAATATATTAATGTTTCTACAATTTAGAATCAAATCACAACATTTGGAAGCGTATCAACATTTTGTGTTTTCGTGACCTCTAACGTAATTTCTTTCATTAATATTGATTTTAAAAGGACCACACTTTCCCAGAAGTAATGTATGTTAGATAATTTAGCTGGTTGCCAACTAATGTTGGGTACAAACTTTGAGTAGAACCTTGATAATTGCAGTAGGAGATAGTCGTGTAAACATTCATACCCGACATTTTGATTTTGGAGATTTGAAGAGATTTTTGCTCCTTCTACAAGTCATGTAAGATGAAATCTGATGTAAGATTACGTAGCAGAGGATGTAAGGACGTAGGTGGTTATTTGGGCAGGATGAAGTCCCGGGAGGCAAACCGACTCCCACTTGGTTCAGCATCTCCACATCCTCCATAATTCACAATCTGACTAGATTATTTATTACTTAGCTGCTAGCCATAACTTAACTCCGAACTGTTCGCTACTGGAAGATAAAAAAAGAACTAAGTACTGAGTAAATGAGAGATCTACGAAGTTCAACATATAATTAGTATTCTAGAGTTATAGCTCCCCTTTTGTTATCCACTTTATTAACAAAATACCCGTCAGTTCCTTATTAAAATCATCCCGTTCTTGCTTCCCCATCTATTGTGCAAGATCCGGTCTTAATTAGGACTTAACTGGCTGTAAAGATCTCCTCCCTTTTTCACAACTCTCTATCTGATACCGAGTCTTTTGAAGCTGTCTCTGGTTTGTCTCATTGTAAGCAGAAAGAACGCAGAGTTTCAATTAACCTCTGACCTCCGCTTCTTTTTACTTTTTGCTGATGGAGTTTCGCCGTTCTTTCACTATCCGCGTCTTCCATTGATAAATACTACACCTTTCTTTCTCCTATACACAAACAATTTATTTCAGCAAATTATTAGAATTATAAATTATCTATGTATGAACTTAAATTGATTTAATATTTGATTCGCCTCTTAGACTTGAGTTATAATTGATTTATAATTAACCTTGCAATTAGAAATTTAGAAGGTAAATTTTTATATAAGATAAAAAAATTCAGCCATCTCAATTATATTAATGTTAAAGTTACCATAAACTGCGCTAGAATGGGCGCTCAAGCACGTTTCAGACTGCTGAAGGAGTCGGCAAGTATAGAGTGAGATGGGAACATAAAGGGAATCGAATTTTATACATCAAATGGTTAATCTACATCCGATGATGGATTAAAGTCCAAATCCGATCCAAAATACAATAAACTTTCGTTCTAATATGGATAAAATCCACGATATAATCCAACATTATGGACAAAACCACATTTTCAAAATTTTCGAACAGTTTACGATGAATCACAGATAACAACAATAAAATGGTTGGAATTGATCATCCTTTCCTGGCTGTTTGAAGCCAGAATAACAAACTTGCTTTGTATACCTAGATGTTTAATTCCTGCTTCAGATTAAGTACTCAGGATCACAATATTTCTGTTCTATTTCTATCAAGCTAGAGGATATCCAGGATGTCAAGTGTATTAACTCTAAATACGACATATACAACTGTCCATTAGAATAAACAGACCTACACCAACTACTTTCAAAATCAGCCTAATTTATGAACTTGGCGTAGCACACATAAACGAACGGGTAATTATTGAAAGTTATAGTCCTATGAGGTGAAAGAAATTCAAATTATGAAAAGGGTTTGTACTAAATGAAGTTTCAACGTTAACTAAAAATAAAGGAGGCAAGGTTAACAGTTCCGCAATTATGGTTTAACCTCCTTTTGGTTATAGAGCAAATGAAAAAAAATATTGTTTAAGCATCTGAATGGCTGTCTTGATTCATTTAAAGAATAAAGTAATTACCTGATAGTTTCGGTTTTCGATTTCGATTTGAAATTCGATTTCTTTTGCGACCCAAAGAAATATACATATATTATATTTTTAAAAAAGTGGATCTTATGGACTGCAGTAGACTTACCATTATTGACAGGCACTGTGTGCTAATATCAAAACTATAACACTAACCAAATACGTTAATATAACAAATAATTTCTAGTATTACCAAAAATCTTTAGAGTTGTTCATTGAAGATAACAATTATTTCATGATTTTCGAAATTGATTCGTGGGTACTGCCATAATTTAGTCATTAATAATAATGTGGTGTGTAGATTTAATCTGCATAAAATGAAAATTGATTTTACATTAAACATTTTCCATTGGGTTTTGAAAATTAGTGTTGTCAAAGTCAGCAATGGAAAAGCACCAATAAGAAAGGATTATTGGCTCTAATGTTCATTTTATCAATATTGGGCTGGTCTTGTCCCCAAATTGATATTCCGGTCTTTTTTTTATTTATTTTATAAACACATTTACTATAAAAATATATTTCAGCGTCTGAAAAGAAAATATCATTACGGTGCCTCAACAGTATGTTTAAAAGGTTTAACATGTTAGCAAGTGTATGAACACTTAAAGTGACAATTTGTGTATCATTGTTTCCGACATCTTCTTAATATTGACACATCACTTCCTTCACATACTTGAAATATATGTATGTGACCCATTTCTAAAGTACACAAACAAATATTATATTTGAAGCACATAAATTGTATAAAAAAATGTTTTCTTAACGTATTTATGCCAAATGTACTGTTTTCTCCTCTATAATTCTCTCTACGATAGCAGAACAAAAGTTATTTGGTTATGTTATATCTTAGAATTGAGTACAACAAAATGTCCAGAAGCTGGAAAGATAATTATGGTCTTAAGAATGAATGTCCTCCGCCATCGCACATTCACACTTAAATAGTTCATGCCTACGCGTGTTTGTACTTGTTGGGTGTTGGTATGTGAATGTTTTGTAATTATTAATAACTTATAATTATATTGTAAATGATTAACAGAAAATTCTAAGGATTTTTCCGATAAGGAAAAATTATAATGTTCCAAGCGTGTCACCAGTTTCCAGCCAGCGGATACAGCTTAAACTTTATAAATGGGTAAGAAGCGACTGGGTACTATGATGAAAGAATTGTATTGATGAATAATAACTGATAATATTTATTTAAAAAGTACGTTTAGGTTCAGTTAGTCATGAGACGTTTATTCAGTATACCAATAACCGAAGGCCGGAACCTCTTCAGTGATCAGGTTTTCATTGAATTCTTTCTAAGAGCATCCACTTCTAGGATAACAAGAGTTAAACCCAGGATCTCAATCTCGAAGCAAGCCAGAATGGTTTCGTCCTAAATGAAGTGCGATTTCGTGTAAGGCGATACCAGCTTCCCCTTTGAAGTCGATTAACGCCGAGTAACTTTGGACGTTTATTAACATAGTACAGGGGTCGGCAACCCGCGGCTCTTTTATTCCAATTGTGTGGCTCTTCAGCCTGCCCAAAATATATTGTATAGTTATTGAAACAAATGAAAATTCCGTTTATTAAAGATATTTTTTCAAAAATAATTTTAAATGTGATAGGTTCGAAATTGAATAGAATTATACAATATCAAAATAAAGTACTTGATTTATATTGTAAGACTACCGCCTTTTCATTCGTTATTATTTATTTGTTTATTTACTTTGCAATATGTGAAAATAAATATATAAAACATTTACATGTTTCTGAATATCATAAAATAATAATTTGTGAATACAAATGATCTGCAGAGTTTCTTTACACTATCATCCTTGCGGCTCTTGGTAAGATTTATTAAAATTATTTAAGGAGAAATGGCTCTCTACTTAAAATAGGTTGCCCACCCCTGACATTGTACAATACAATATACGTTCTGTTCTATAATTTTTCTTAGACTTTTAGACGAATGCACATTGATTATTTTATTGAATAAATATTTACAAAAACCTTATTGGTTTTTACACCTATATGACCTTTGCACCATAAACTAATTTTTGTTTCAAGTCTATACCTTCAATTCATTTCAATTTGTTTGGCAAGTAGTTCAGATGTGTTATCGCAAATCGTCGTATGAGTATTTGTGAATTTAATCTCATATTTCACGATTTCAGCACTGTTTCCTTCCTTTAGTACAAAAAGTGATTTATAGTTTCGCCAGTGGTGCATAAAGATATATTTCTTTCTTAAATGTTAAAGATATGTTTCTTTTAATTTATTTATTCATTATTAATCTAGAGCTCTATATCAAATCCATTTAAATCTTCTCGAAACCTGGTTCCGAAAATGGAAAATGAAAATTAATGAACAAAAATCCGCGCACATTACGTTTACTTTACGAAAATCTGCAAGTCCACCAGTTCAACTGAAAGGGTGTAACGATTCCTCCAGCTGACGTAGTACGATACCTAGGACTGTACATTGACAAGAGACTCACCTGGAACCCACATACTCGACTGAAACGACAAGACGTGAACAGACGCTACAAGCTACTTACTAGACTACTTGACCACAGATCCAAACTCGACTTGAATCACAAACTGACAATTTACAAGAAGCTGTTAAGACCCTTATGGACATACGGAGCAGAAGTGTGGAGCTCAACCAAACCTTCTAACTCCAAACGTCTGCAGACACTACAGTATAAAATCCTACGGAAAGTCCTGAATGCTCCATTCTACATCTCTAACCTTACAATACACACTGACCTTCTCATCCCTTTCGTCACTGACCTAATAAAGTCTCGCTACCGCAAATTTCACAGCCTCCTAGCTCTCCATCCTAATCCTCTTATGCAACAACTCTCCTCTCCTCACCTTCCCGACAATCCTCCTCGTCGCTTGAAGCGAAAATGGCCTAGAGATCTGTTTTGATTAAATCATTATGAAAGAGTTTCACCAGTGGGTGATTGCTCTAACCATGTCATTACTCGTACAAGTGAACTGAACCAATAAGATCAAATTTACTTGATGCAACAATTGTTGCAGTTGTTAATATACAAATAAAGTAAAAAAAAAAAAAAAGAGCTCTATGAGGAAGGGCTGCGCAAATCTGTTTATTTATTTATTTTTTTATATCAATTTAAATCAATGTAATTTAATAAATTGAACATACGAAGTGGTTTATTCCGGTAGAATTGTGACCTAACTGCAAACTAAATCGGAAGTACGCCTACTAGGACGACAACTTACTGTATTATTAGTCTATTTTGTTTGTTCAGTTTGCACATGTTAAACTTATTTGAGGTTAACGTATGATTCATAGTGAATGCTGACTACCGGAAAATGTATCAGAGGAAGTTGAACTGAGGTCGTTGCCTTCGATATGCATGAACAACTTCACGGTACGGAAGCAAATACTGTACTTAACCAGATGGTTTTTTTTGTTTTAATATGCAATGTAATAATTGGCGTATTTTTTTTATTTTTTGAATTAATATTTCCTTTTTATGTAGTCTCTGCAACCAGCTGCCATTATCATGAGCAATTGAATCCCCCAATAATATTTCTGTTCCTATGAAAAACAATAACTTTGTAACATTCTATGATAATAAATTATTGGGATTCTTTTTTGGCGAAAACGTTCAATTAGTATTTATTACTTTAGGGGAATGAGTTGACTATGTAGCGTTAGTGCATTTGTACGAGGGTCGTTTGAAAAGTCCGTGCAAAAATAAAAATTACTTAATTTTTTGGGGTAAACCTTTTTTATTTTTCAACATAGTCTCCTTTTAGGCTTATACACTTCGTCCAACGCTGCTCTAGTTTGTTGATCCCTTCCGAATAATAGGATTTGTCCAAGTCTGAAAAATAGCCATTCGTTTCTGCAATCACCTCCTCGTTTGAATAAAATCTTTTTCCCGCCAGCCATTTCTTCATATTGGGGAACAAATAGTAGTCCAAGGGAGCCAAGTCTGGAGAATAGGGGGGATGTGAAACGAGTTGGAACCCTATTTCCATTAATTTTGCGACCACAACTGCTGAGGTATGAGCTGGTGCGTTGTCGTGATGGAAAAGGACTTTTTTGTGGGCCAATCGTGGGCGTTTTTCTTGCAGCTCGGTTTTCAAACGGTCCAATAACGATGAATAATATGCACGTGTAATAGTTTTACCCTTTTCCAGATAGTCGATGAGGATTATTCCTTGCGAATCCCAAAAGACAGTCGCCATAATCTTTCCGGCCGAAGGAACGGTCTCCGCCTTTTTTGGCGCAGATTCCCCCTTGGTAACCCATTGTTTAGATTGTTCTTTGGTCTCAGGAGTGTAGTGATGTATCCATGTTTCATCCACAGTGACGAAACGACGCTTAAAGTCCAGCGGATTCTTCTGGAACAGCTGCAAACCGTCCTTGCAACACTTCACACGATTTCGTTTTTGGTCAAGCGTGAGCAATCGCGGCACCCATCTTGCGGATAGCTTTGTCATGTCCAAATGTTGATGCAAAATATTATGTACCCGTTCATTCGTAAATGCATTATTACCACGTTATTATTATCTTACTTGTATTTTTAGCAGTAAATGTCGCCATAATTAATATATAATATTTATTTACATTAGCAAACAGCTACTAAGCCAAAATTATCGAAGCCTTACAAACAGATAAATCTGGGAACAAGTACCCACAAATTAAAATCCCAAATGATAACAACGTACTATAAGTTTTGTTTTGCCTTTTTTACAAAAAAAGAAAAATGCTAATCTTCTTATCTGATGCAAACATGTCCAGCTCTTCGGCCATTAGATTGTTCCAACTTCAGCCTAATGAAAGTAGGTAATTGTCGCACATTTCTTAATGTATGGATATTTTTTGTTTTGGCCACCGCTCTGGTGACTCAGATCTTTTCGTAAAATCTGATTGTCCTGTAATGACATTATTCTCAGAAAAAGTTTCGAATCGGCTAAAAAGAGATCTGGCGTTTACGCAAGCCCTTTATAAAAGCCAGTAACAACTAAGAACTCCCGGTGGAACGTATCCCAATGGAAGTAATAGCTCCATTTCCATTCGATTTTATGGGTTGCATTTTTAGTTAACGGGCTAAAAAAATTAAGAATTTCTATCCGTACTAAACACTCAAAAAAATAAATAAATAAATAAATAAACCCAATCGTGGATTTCTCATAGACAATTCATTTCTTCGCTATAATTTCATAAGTATAATTAATTATTTTTCTTAAATCTAATTTCTGCGATATATCTTCGCTTATTTTTAAAACAGTTTAATAAACGAGGTAATTATTTGTTAGTTCCCATTGGTTCGTAGCTAATAAATAAACCAGTTTCTGAATGTTATTGTTTGCATAAAGTTTAAATAAACTTATAATTGTTTACAAAAGGAAAAATTCTACCGTAATGGGGAAAGCCTTCTAGTGTTTTAGTAAGCTTTTGTTTCTAATAAACTGGACGAAGTTGATTTTGAATAAATTGAATAAAGCTGAATATTTAAATGAATATTCGATTGTTAAAGTAAAATTTACTATAGACTTTGTTTTATTTGTGTTGAGTGGAATGAATGTTGTTTTTGGTGAGGAAGTTCCTACCCTGTCAGATACATTGGTCAAAGTTCAGAAATACAAGTCCCTACAATTTCGTATATATTGTATATATGTATTTTCGAAACCCGAGGAATGTTGGTTTAATGTTTAAAGTAATATTAAGCATAAATTACGTGCATCAAGAAATTTGTAAAAGCGTACATTTCATCTGAACTAATTTTACTTTACGTAAAAGAATATAGGATTGGAGCGCCTGCATTAATTCCAGTGATTTAAAGCTCTGTTAATAGCGATGAATAGAAGTGATGAGTAAAAGATTACTTTCCACTTTTTTAGCTTTGCCAAAGTTTCTATTTTTAATTACTCAATGTTCATAATAATAAATATGGGTACTTTTCCGTTAGCCGGGCGCAAGCGAAAAACAGTATTGGGTAAAACTGTTTTCTTTACAATTCATTAATATCTGTTTATAGTTGAACTTGTTTTGCTTACTATTAATTAATATTTGTTTATAGTTGAACTTGTTTTGCTTACTATTAATTAATATTTGTTTATAGTTGAACGTTTTCGACTTTTTTCCGTTGACTTGGCTCGCGTTTGGTTCACAATTGGCGACATTTGCGCCCGGCTAACGGAAAAGTACCTAAATATGATAATATAGAAACTTGGATCAACTCAAATTGTTTTTTTTTTTGCAAAAAAATAATCAAGAGGTGAATATTATTTTCATTTTTCTGGAGAAACAAAGTTCAGTCTTTTTAAAGAAAAAATTCAGTTTAGGCGTTACAACATTTTCAGAAATGTCTGAAATATCGATTAGTAATATCGATTAAATGTTGAAAAGAGAATCCATTCTGGTTCCAACCTGTTTTGGAATCAAAAATATCAATCAGTTAAAGCACGTTGATTTAAGAGTTACGGTGATTTTGTTATGGCAATTTGTTCAGACCTACTCATGAGTTAAATTTATTATTTGAGTAAAAGGAAACTTTTTTTTTTTTTTTTTTTTAAAGGTGCGCAACATCAAAGGTCCTTTGCACCTGAACTATACCGGAGAATAGACACTTTACTATTTTACTTGATTTACTTTAACATCTAATCTAGTCGAAACTAACCCATTGGTTGCCCTAATTCACTCTCCATTCTTACCTTATAAATACATTCCGCTTCACACATTCATCCCTCTACTATATCCAACTATTTACACATACTACAACTAATGGATGGATCAGTACTCTATATTCCTGCCATCCTTATAGCTTAACCGAGTAAACCTTCTGTAATCATTTTCTTGCATTCAGTCTATAACTTTTAAATACATTCATATTTCATTGCTAGCTTTGCTATAGATTTAAGCACATATATGTTGGTGGAGAATATTATGTCTTCGTAGCGAAATGTTGCATCTAAATACCTGTATAAGTCGTTAAACGTTCGTTTCCTTTCTACCACATAACGTGGACATATCATTATTACATGTTTGAAATCCTCCTCCTCATTGCAATCTACGCAAAGAGGAGAGGACCTTTACTCTTTCCTCTTTTCTTCTAATCTAATTAACTAATGTTGGGGGTGGTGTACTCGATATTGAATTGGCTTATTTGGGATTATTCGAGTTAAATGGGATACAAAAACTACATAAAAGGAAATAAAATTCTAATCTTGCTGTTTTTGCTCATATTCAAAACCAAAAGAGAGTGCATTCATAACGAGGGGAAACAAAGATCTGACCTAAATCGTCAAGCGAAACAAGTTTTATTTTCAACCGTGTCCTAAATTATCATTGTCAAAATCGTTGGCCCCATAGCTTTCCGAAAAATGTACACTATTTGGATGAAAGTAAACACCTAATAAATGAAACTTTTGAAGAAGAAATTATTCCTCATAAATTTAATAATTATAGTAAGGTCATGTGAGTTGTGATGACAGATTTTTAGCAATTAGTTTTTAATAATTAATAAAGTAATACGTTATCTTACTGTTACAAATATTCCCAATAAATCTTTAGCTTATTGACACTAAACTGAATACATAGTTACATGCGATTGTCATTCATTTCTCTAACTTTATTTCTAAACACTTTATGAAAGCGTAATATAGACTTGTGTATGTGTAAAAGAGCGTATTCATGTGTTTATTTGAGTGGGCCAACTAATATGCATTTCGTAAGTTTAGTCTTAAAGTATTTTTCGATTAAAATGAACTGGGGCGGTGTTTGTCAACCTGTCATTTTGCTGTCATCGCTGCCACAGCGCCACAAAGGCGGTGCCCAGGGTGGACGATCTACGGCCTATGATGAATGGTACGCCCATATTTTAAATTACTTACCCGTTGTTTCTTTCCATAGTTACATTCTTTTTTTATTTATTAGAGAATCAACTCTTTTTTCAATATCACTTTTATTAATACTAAGCGATTCAAATTCGCCAGTAAGATTTTTTTTTTTTTTATGAATTGTTACTTAGTTACAAATAATATCCGCAAAATTAAATATTTCTTTTTAATTTTAACGTTCAATTAAATTATAATCGAAATGACGTATTGGGCAACTTCATATTTTCACTGTTCTTGAGTGACATCACTTAAACATTACTTTTTTGCAATAAAAATGTTATTACTCAGTAAGTTTTAGCCCGAATCCGATTCTAATGACACGGTTAGAAAGACAGATACATTTTCTAAAAATTGACACCATTTTGAAGCATAAATTATTCTCCAAACATCCTCAATCTTCCTCCTGAATACTGGAAAAATAAAAGTAATCGAAATTTTTAAGAAAACTCATTAGGCCCTTACGTGATCATTATCAGGCCTAGGTGCTGGCACATTTTATAAAAGTTTCCTTGCCTAATGGGCTTTCAAACGGTATATCATTTTCCAGGATTCCTTTTATCTTCGTATGAGAAATTACGTTTGTTTTTACAAGAAAAAAACGTGTTCACGAGCACTCAACAGTGTTAGTTTATCTAATTGTTTAATTCATTGAAAACTCTTTTAGATGGACCAGTAATCAATTTTAAAGTAGACTGTCTTAAAATAAGGAAGTTAAAGGTCACAAATTGCACTTTAAACATTTACTTCTGATTTCTCTGAAATATTTGAGAAAATGTTAGGAAATATTTGAAATCAAGTCTAAGAGATAAATGAAGTTTATTTGTAAGACACCTAGTTGTATTGGTTAATACCTAATTCAAATATAAGGATTATCTGTACTTCACACAGTAGGCCTACGGACATTCCCCACTGGTTCACCCTGTAGATTATATTTTTATAGAATTTCCCATAAAAACTAAAATTATTTAATAAATTCATTGTTGAGGTTGATGAAAAACCCAATTTAAAGAATTAGCCGCAATTCTTTGAGATTTTCTCCTAAATGACTTCTTGAAACACTAATAAATCTTGCATGGCCGTGGAATAATGGAGGTATCATGGAACGTAGTCGATTTTCTTCCCTTACCGTTATGTACCCTTGATAATTTTAAGGATAGGCATTGGTTACACTCATCTCCTTTTGAATATTTTCAAATTCATCGGGCGTCTTAGGGATGTGGTGTAGAGATGTGGAATGGGAGGAACCCATAAACGGGTTTTTATGGATTCTCAGATAATATTTTGAAGTTCAACTGGGCTGTTAATTTCTGATTAAGTCTCCACCTAATACAGGGGAATAATATTATTGCCCGCGAGATTCATTTTAATTTTACAATATTTTTATTAGTAATGTAGTGTTTCGTAACAAATAAATCTAATACTGTTTTTGTTTCATTACGTTGCTTCTGTTTTTATACTTAAATATAATTTTATAAGCGGCCCGCAGGCTTGCAATGAATTTCCAAAGTGGCCAACAGGATCGTTTGGATTTGCCACTCCTGCCTTTAATAGGTGCTAATAATATTTAGTCGGCACAAGGTGGAGTATTTCAAAGCCGAATATATTTCAAAAGTTAGATTTGACTAGATTGTGCCAGAGTTTATTTTAATTAACAATAATTGTTAATTATTAATAATTGAAACAATAATTGTTTTCATTTTGAGAAATATATTTTAATACAGTTTCTTTTAAACTGGGTCTCGACTTTATTCAACAGAAAGACTTATTTATGAAAATATTGAAAAAACAATGACACCAATGAGAATAAATTAGTCTTATGGAAATTACATCTATTCAGCATCTTGTTGATGTCTATTTATTGTAAATAGACTGAATTGACAGCACCATATGAATTCTATTTCAGTTATGAAAACTATTCCCATTTTCTAAAACATTTATTCGTTATTTCATCCTTAGTTTCGCTTTTCTATTTTCCCTGGTGGTAATTTGATTATTTTCTGTTTTTATATTTAAGTTAAATACCAGTTATGCTTAAGTATATTTTAACCTGATTTCGTATTTAATTTATGCAAGCCTACTTAAGATGTTTTAATATTTATATTTTAAATTAATGAATTTATATGAGTTGTACGGTGAGTATAAAAGCCAACTCCCTTAAGTAAGTTTAAATGGAGTATCCAATAAATAAATAAATAATTCCAAGAAAGTGAATGTAGTCCCAGAATTATATAGGCGATTCTAACTTAAGAATCCTCTGTTCAACAATTTATTGCCTACCATTTTTATCATGATTAACTTTTTTAACATCATTTATGGATCCGAAGAATCGTAAGCTGTAGTCGTAAAAAATTAATCCGGGAGAAATAAAAAATAATAAATAATAATAACGTTTCAAAATATGACATTGCCAAGTTGGTGAACCGGAAGTGACTGGCATATTTTTCCAATCGGAAATTCCCAGCACTGCTATATGAATCAGAAGGTCGGCGATACTTAGAACTACATTTTATGGGTTTCTTAATGTGGAAAAATCGGTTTTGGGAGGCACCTCGGAAGCTTTTCTTTTAGTTTTCTTCTCTAGACATCGTATCTAAGTGTGTGCATTAAGAATTACTTTATTTCTTTCAGCTACATATACATATATTGCAACATTCATTTTATGTCTCTTCGGATTAGATTCTGGTCTTGTTTATATCATCAACGGTAATAAGTGCTTTTATGCCTCTTCTTTAAGATTACAATTTTACGAGGGTAAACAACCCGTTCGAATTCCTACATTATATCGTCCAGCAGCAGATTTGAGGAAAGGCCTAGTTAACTATCAAGTTCTGTTTTAATTTCCTTTTTTGATTTGTTATTCTAATAACAATAACAATAATAATAGCAAATAAGAATAACTGTAGTAATAGAGATTATTAGTAGCGATTAGACTTTTGGCTACATTGAAATCTTCAGTGGTCCCAAAATGAGAAATTCGAAAATTGATTGAATCATGTCGAGAGTTCCATTCATAGAACTTTGTTACATTAGAAATAATTCAAATTGTTCTGCTTCTTCGAATTGACCGAGACTTGGCCAGCTGAATCCGCAAAGACCACTGAGTCCGGCTAAACGGGAGTATTTTTCTCAAATCTATTCTCGTACTATCCAGTTATTTAGCGGTGTCTGCGTGTTGCTCAACGTTTACAAAATGTTATTTACAATATGTTATTGGCAAATTACAACACTTGTTCACATTGTTATTGTAAGTTTGGTGGGTCTTCTGTCCAATCAGCTTATGAACAAAGTGTGATTGAGTTTATATACTTGGTATATGTAGAGGTCAGTGTTGCCAATTGTCAAAACACTGTTTTTAAGTGTTTTGTAATAAGTTGGCGTATAGGTTGTTTAGATTGTACGTGTAATTAATAGAAATATTATTCATTTTGTTTAACGAGTGATTTTAGAATTCCATCTTAAGAGAATTACTTCTTCTCATTCTATTCACTACTTAATGTCAGCAAATTAAACATCTGGTTTAAATTCCAATCTCTAATATAATCCATTGTTCTACGAGTGTGTTCAAGTGGTTTTTCCACAATTTTGTCAGTCACAATTGAAGGTCTTCCGTTCCTCTGATCATCATGCACAGACGTACGATCGTTTTTAAACTCGCGACACCACTTGAACACACTCGTAAGATTCATAGCTTTATCACCAAATGCAGTTTTTACCTCATTATAAACCTCAACCGGAGTTTTTCTCTAACAAACGAGATAACGGATGACGCCGCGTATAACGCACTTGGTGGGAGATTGGATTGACATTTTTCACGAAACCTATTGTCGCATCGACAGTTCTCAACGTACTGACCTCGAACCGGTCTCGTTGCTGAGGGGAGGAGTCAGGCTACACGGCAGTGTATCCAACATGTCGAAAAAAAAAGTCGTGAGTGCCTTAGTACACTTACTTTCTGGACATGCCTCGTACGAAACATTAATTTCGTAGCGAAACAGGCGCCGGGACTTCAAAAATCTTGGAGGGTTTTTCTTATTTTTGCTATTTAATTAATGGAGACACCAGTTGGTTTCCTTAAATATTGTCCAACTTCATTGTGTTAAAGATCTTTTATTCGATAATTGATTTCAAGAACATTGATTATCTGCGACGATTCATTGCATTTAAATCTTTAACGTAACCAAATCATAGCTATGAGAAGAATAAATATTCTCTTGAAATGAACGGAATTTCCTCTGTAGGATGCGAGGAGTCTTGATTATCCTTACACGCTTTGAAGGAATCCATTAAATACAGGAGTTCTTAAGTATTGGAATCATAATAATTTTCAAATTAATGTTACATTTTTTACACTAAATAATTCTGGGTAATAAAAAAGTTGTATTTTTCAATAAAATTTCGGAAATCCTCGTGAACTGTACTAAATCTTAGATCTTGGGAGAACTTTCCATTTCAGTAGAAATACCTTTTATCTATAAATATTAAATAGAACGGGTTACCCGGAACTTAATGAATATACATCCCTCTGGTTTGAAGGAATTCAGTACGGTTAATCGCTGTTTGAACATCTATTCAAATGCATATTAGGAGCCGACTGCTTTCTATTTATCACACGCTTGAATAAATTAGAGTATTGGAAGGAAAAATGACTGGAATTTACAGCGTTCATTGTACAGCAAATTGTAGTTCACTTCCTCTTAAAAAAATGTTTTTTCTTGTAAGTTTTGTAATTTCAAAAAATATTAACAATTTCGGAAAGGGATTAGATCAATGTTTAGCGAGCTCCACACAGTTATCCGGGATCGAATACTGCTGCTTGCTCTCAGATTTTGCCATCCTAGGAGATTCTTTTCAGCTCAATGTCTGGTTTTTGAACGTTTCAGAGAAAAATCTCTGTTCGGAGGCCGGCAGTGAACTGGAAAAAGTCTTAGATGTTGACACACTGAATTCTAATAAAAAGGGGAATTGGAATTGATTAATAAATATGAGCGAAGAATCAAATTTGCAGTATGTTCCAAAAAGATTTACTAAATACTATTCTGTCAAAAGGGTTTGAGGAACCCTAGAGCCAGATCCACCTAGAAATTGTTCAAAACCCCCAGCAGACCATGAAAATCATCCACAAGAGTGAACCATGAGCCACTTTATTTATTTACTTTCCAGGTGATATTTGCTTAGTATACGGAGCATTTAATTTTTGACTCTCCCATTGGCTAACTAATCTCAAACTTTTTGTTTTTCTTTTGATAAATGCTGGCATCAAAAATAATGTGAAAGAAAACTACGTAAGTAAAAATAAAGTAATGCCTATTTTTTACTGGCGGGCTTTACGTCTAACTACCAAATTAGGTGTCGTGGACGGAGGCGACTACTTCATGACAAAGATCCCATATTAAATATGAGGCGTAGACCGGGAATCGAACAGCTTTGCGAGCCTCACCTCTAACTGCTCAACTACCGTGGCGCCTTGAAGGAAAGTAACTATACAGTGGAGTCTCGGTTATCCGTCATGACCGGGACCGGACACGTGACGGATAGTCGAATAGACGGATAATGGAAAAAAACAGGAAAATTTCCAGATTCTTTTTGTTTAACGTGTATAAAACTTTGTATTAACTGGTATACATATTTTATACGTTTATACGCTTAAGCCTTAAAGGTCAGGTATCTTTCATTATTCAATTCATTCTATTGTGTATTAAAATTAATGAATACAATGTCCGCGACATCTAATCGGTTTTGTGGGCGGTTTTATTTGTGGTTGATCTTTTTAGGAAAAAACTCACAAACTGTCGAATGGTGGACACGAGTAATGTACCTAAAAGACAAAGGAAAAAATCTCAAAAGAAAGTTTCCGTTTTAAAATATATATATATATATATATATTTTTTTTAATTTTGTAAATACTGAGGACAGTGACGGTTAATTGGAATAGACGGTTAAAAGGGTGACGGATAACCGAGACTCCACTGTATTAATAAAAATAATGCACCATTCCAGCTTTTTCATTAGGGGTAGAAGACTTGTAGGGCGATAATATGTTCGAATTAGATAGATGTCCGTCTGGTTTTGAGATCATTTACTGAGTAAAACATTATTTCTGGTTTACAAAACATCATTTTAAACATTTTTCACGTTCACATTTCTTCCTATTTGAGGCAATAATAGAAAGAAAGAATAAAGGTGCAATATAAGCTTGAAAAAGGAGGACTAAATAGTGGTTAACTCAATCCAACATACTGAAATTATGATAAATTAATCGAGAATTTATGGACTTTTCCTTTAGGGTTTTGTTTGTTTTTTATTATAGGTATTTGTTTCACTGAATTATATTTTCAGCCAAGTTATAAGTTATTCCCAGCGAGTGGGATTACATAAAGCAGATGTTTATACTCACACTTCTCTAGCGTATATCCTCAGTTCTCTCGACAATGGAAGAGGAGACGGCCAGGAAGTTAAACTGTATGAGAGAGCTGTTGGTATAGTAAATATTTATATCTTTTAAATTCCATGTTAAATGAAGTGTGTAGATTTTTGGCTGGTATATTTACTTTGTACCAAATAAAGAGAACTTCGACAGCCAGCTGAGAACTTGTGTTTAGTAGATCTAGTAGCGCCACACTAATACTGTATTCATAACTAAACCCACATGTACAAAATAATATAAGACGTATGACTGGTAATGTATTACCTAGAATCTTCGTAGGTGGTTCTTCGCCAACGTAATAAACAAAACTAAAAGTGACGTATAGCGTTTTGGTTTTAATTTTATAAATAGTAATAACTTAGTTTTGAAAATAGAGCCAAGATCTGTCTGTGTGGTCAGACCCATCTGCTTTAGCATCAAGTGCTATGTATATTTCTAATATGTCAACATGTAAACTATCGTTAACGTAATGTCATACTTAATACATATTTTAATTAAATATTCTAACTGCTGCTCTATGCGCAACTTATTTTTACATTTAAAAATAACTTTTTATTCACATGAATTCGTCTTTTTATTTCAGCGACTTCGTTCAATGGTGCCCACTTTGTAATATAATCGTCGACAAGCTTCAGCGCTTGTCCACCATCACGTGGGCAAACTCATTGATTTTCAAGACTTTCCTCAATCACTAAGTGGCGAACACAAAGAAAAGAAGTATCGGAAAAACTGGCGCTCAAACCACATAAATAACATTTTACGTTCAATTACTTTTTTCTACGATGGAGAAGAGTTGGAAGTTGCGGGGTATTGGATTTTGTTAAGTTTATACTAAAAATAGAAGACTTCAAAGTGTTCTGTGTATGAACAGTACATGTTGATACGCCATTGATATGACAACGTCAACATAAAACAACGAAAAACTAAAGGAATGCATACCTGATATTCTGGCTTAAAAACGTACCAGAGTTTCTATAGAAATTGTACTAGAAGAATCACTTTAGCCGAGTAAATTTTATTAATTTATTAATTTCAATCTAGTAAGAAGAACTGCAATCGTGTAAACTTTTTAAAATTGATTATTTATTAGAAATGTTTGTACCGAAGTTTCATTGAATACGAAAAAAAGGTTTTTAAAAAAATGGCCAGCGTGTTTGTGTATTATGCATTATTGCAGTATGGGCCGTTTGCAGGTATTTCATTAAAGTGCATAGTAAATATTTATTTCCTACAGTCGTGTAGAAAGTGGACTACTTGATTGACATCACGATTAATATTAGATTAGTTTGTTGTCCAAGATAATGGAGTGACACTGTTGGGTGTCTTCTCCAATCGTATATTTTCATCGTTTAATCATGTACCACATTTACTTGTTGCAACAAGATTGTTGCAGTTGTAACTTCAATAAAAGATTTTTTTTAAAAAACACAAACATCGAGTTTTAAGTCATATATTTTAATAATAAAAAATTAGAGACTAAAAAACCACACTTTTACTTTCTGATTGTGTAAATTAAACAATTGTTTTGTGGGATGTTTAATATTGACTCATTTTCTGACTCATTGTAAGGATATTATTATTATTATTATTATTTATTTATTTTGGCGCATCAACAGCTGAGGTTATTAGCGCCCGGAGCTTTTTCCAGTGCACTGCCGGCCTCCGGACAGTGTTCTCTCGTTACAGACAACACTGTCCATTATCGGACAGTGAGCTGTAAGAAGCTCCTAGGAAGAGAAAATCTAAGGGTCAGCTGCTGGATTCGAACCCGGGACCTCCGCGTGGGAGTCCAGTATGCTAACCTCATAGCTAATCCCTTCCCTTATTATTATTATTTTTTTTATTTTTTTTTTTTCCCCGGCGCATCGACGTCTGTGGCCATTAGCGCCTACTACACAGTTTCATTTCTCACATAAAGGCCACTAGAGCTGGGATGGTACCCTATTTTCCTATCGGGCTGCCACACACATATCTTGCTCAGCAAGGCAGGGTAGCCGACGAGGGGGAATGCGGTTTCGCTGATGGTACCATCCCTTATTTTCATAAGCTGACGTTTTTCCAAAATTCAGGCAATTAAAAGTACTTTGAGTTTTGCTTTAACTATTAATAAACAAGTTTGTAACGATTTATGTAATAATACATAATAATATACAAATACATTATATATGACATATGTAATAACGCTTAATCTAGATTATGTATATAGTTTATATTTATATATTTATATTTATTTATTTATATATATATATTTATATTTATATTATTATTATTATTATGATTATTATTATTATCATTATTTTATTTAAGACACGTCAACAGATTATTGGCGCCTGGAGCTTTTTCCAGTGCACCGCCGCCCTCCAAACAGTGTTTTCTCATTAGAGACTTTCCATCACCGGATAGTGAGCTGTAAGAAGCTCCTAGCAAGAGAATCTAAGTTCCAGCAGTTGACTGACTGTTTAGCACGTTGAAGTGAAATTAGAGAAAACTGGTAAAAAAAAACTCGAAATAAGTTGAAAAATAACTACGATACTGAAATATTTGCAAGTAAGTTACCTTAAGCTGGAGTGTAATTCAAAAGGACTCTGTTGGTAAGCCAATATTTCATTTTTCCAATTCACTCAACTTAACTTTTCCGTAGACAAAAGGTTCAAGTAGTGTAGAATATGGCCCCGAAGCCTGGAAGTTAGTGGTAACAATCGCAAAGCTAAAATTTCTTTCTGGGTTTCCAAACTAGCTCTTATTTTTTTTTTTAATTTAATTAAAAAAAGGTAATTTATAGAACTTAGTAACTGGACGTAAAGCACGTATAAAAAACAAAAAATAGGCACTCATTTCCTGGAGTTCTTTGAAAATCCATTTTGATGCGGTTAAAAGAAAAAATATTACATTTTCCACTTAAGACTATTTCCTTACCTTAGTCCAATTCTATAAAATAACCAAATATCTAGTTGATTCTACGATATTCTGTTTGATATACTGAGCCAGTCAGAGGGACTAAATATCAGTTTTTAAAAACTTTTAATATGTTCACAGGGGATTTTCAAATATGCATTTATGATAAAAACTTCATTGCAAAAATATAACTTCATTAGCTTAATTACTACTATACAACGCGATCCAGTACTTTCTCCTAGAGTAGTAAGAAAATATTCAGTTTTCTTCTCGTGGAGGCCAGCAATCGGCGAGAAGAAGTCCATCAACTCATGAAAATGTTCTTTTTCTTTAGATTTCTACTTAATACTAAGGCTTTATGCTTGAAGAGCTGTGAGTAGAACTGAAAACGACGCTAAGCATCATTTTGCCTTTCCCATTGTCTACGTAAAATATATGCGACTGTTAGGGACTTTAAACATTTAAGATATTCCTTCGTGTTACTGTCAATTACATTGTCCAAACAATGGCAGCGCGTTCAAGTTTCTACACTCTTCCGCTGCCTACTCCTGCTAGACACTGTGAACAAGGTTTTAAGCATGAAGTAACTTTGTCCGACAGACTTGTTCAATTGGCGCGGGGACTAAAGTGCAGCATGAAGAACAAGAGGAATGAAAGAAACAAAAATAAAGAATTATAAAAGAAGAAGATAAAAGAAATAGAAAAAGTAAGAAAGAAAGGACATCTCTGGCATACCCCCGTCTCTAGCCGTTCTTATGGATGCTGCTGGCGGCCACTTCTGGAAGACAATGAGCAATGAAGAATGTGAACACTATTAGGGGAGACAAACATTCCTGTCTGTATGTTTTAAGGGTGGGACAGCAGACTATGCTAATAGGAGAGGTTGCGGCTCAAGTCTATACAAACTTGTCTGCGAGTTGCAGTTGTGAGAAAACGCACGTAAAAGGCTTAATGGCTAATGTTCCATCAAAAAGGTTAGATAAATAAAATAGGAGAGTTAAGAATTACCGCACAGATATTTCCCGGGTGTTCACCTGTAATGCCTTATTTATTTTACTACGGTTCGGCGTGGTTCTAAACTTTTCATATGAGGTATTTTAATAACTCTGCTGGCAATAAGTTCAGCTTTCCTTGGTCTAGTAAAATAAATTTTCCGCTCTACATGAAATAGCCGCAAGGGTCTTGTGAAAAGTAGGCAGGATGTTGTACTGGCTGCGGATAGCCAACATTAATAATTATATTATAAAATTCAAGCCAAGATCGGTTTGAACCATCTACTCGAAAACTCAATATACCTTTTAGCTTTGCGATACTTAGCTGAGTACAACGCCAGCGAAACTTAAAGATTAACAAAAAATAATATTAAAAATCTTTTTTGGACGCTCTTAATGTTGTAGTTCACGTAAATAATTAATTTTTCTTGTAACTAATTTTTTAGGAAAAATGGATAAATCCAAAAAAATTGTCGAGTAAAGTCTCTTTCAATTCTCTTCCAATTTCTAATTTTAATCAAGTATTGAATCGTTATTAGAATTACGCAGATTATGAGGCCTGACTCATGACATTCGAGAGAGATTCTTCTCCATTAAACTCTGCATTGAATTGAAAATGTTTCATATTAAAAGTTATTGAAATATATGTGTGGCATGAACTTCCTAATGAGAAAATAAAAAGTTAAATTAAATAATCAATTCTGACCCACAACATTCCTGGCTGACTAATTTTGTCCTGTGGATCCTGTGGATTGAATTTACTGCAACTATCCTTATTTGACCTACATACACATACGCACAAAAACACAAAGTAATTTGTAAAAACCAATTTTTCGGGTCTAGAGGCCTCAATTCGAAATTCAGCGTGCATTTCAGTTGATAATCATTTCGGATCATGATTCAATTATTCAGTTAATGATTGATTATCATTAACTTGGAACGAAAGCAGGTAATATATTTTTATAAAAACAATAAACTAATACAATAAAATAAATATTTATATATAAAGTAAGAATAAACAATAACGATATTCACGTAGAAGCATTGGACTCGCCATTAGTTAATTGTTCGCTTGACATCTGAAGGGTGGAGCTGCGATTGACCTGCATTCACCGGCCTAATTTAGAATAGAAACTCGAGCAAAAACAGATTAAAGAGCCGGGAAAAATGATTTTATTTATGAGTTACAAGTACCTACTGCTTATTTGTGATTTTCCTGTTTAAAATGAATTAATTGTGTAATTTTTTCAAAATGTTAGGTCTAGAGATTTACACCCGCTATTTAGGATGGTCACTAGTTCTCGAACAGTGATGATAGCTAAAGCAAGATGCAAGCAAAGCATAAAAGATAAATTTTCAGGAATCTATTTACCATTGTCATCCAAATTGGAGTAAAGATTTAATAACAATTACAATGGAGAAAATAAACATTAATAACTTTGGTTTTATCCGTCGGAGTAGGTTTGTTTGTTGTATCTCCGACCGGTTTCAGACTTTTATCTATTATCAGAGGTATCAGTTTATCATCAGTTTTGTGTAGAGATTTCGACTTCACTTACGATACCGTCTCGCACTACACTTGTTGAGTGAGGGAGGTTGCTTGGTGCGCACGTTTATTGTTATTGAATCGTACAACATTTAGTAAAAATAATGAAATAAAAATCTACACTAAACTGGTTAATTTACCTCTAAAGATGGACGAAAGTCCGACACTCGCTGGGGATACAATAAAAATGCGTACTCCCTCAGATAAAATCAGAAATCATCCTAAACCGCGGGCCTAAGTGGTAGAAAATGTGGATTTTCTACGTCATAAACATGTTTAAATTAATTATCAAACGCATATTTGCATCCATAATAATTCTGGCCACTTAATAATAATTTTGTACGTTGGAATCCAGGGGAATGTAAACTAGTCATTTCTTCAAAGCTTAAGCGTCCCACCGGTTTAACGAGAAGAAAAAAAACTTAAACTGACTTCTAAACTCGCACAGCATGCACTCGGACTGCCGCATAGTTATGGGTGCAACTATTTGGGTTCAGCTTTAACCAAAGGCTAAGTCTTGTCTTCAATATTTTTCACATTGACACGTGTATAACACTTTTTAGATGCCTCTCATTCATGCGCAAATGTTGGTACATTAGCGAGTCACAATAAATCATTTATTTCATAATTAATTTGACTTATAGTCACTCCAATCTACCATCTACTATAAGGAAACATTATTACATACTTTCAAGTAGAAAGATGTTCGGCAATGGCCGGGAAAACTTCTTTAATATAGCTCGATGTTTCTGGTAACAATGGTGGTGGCCTAGGAGCTTCTCGAGAGTTGAAAGTTTTATAATTTGTAACAATAGGTACCAGAAACAGCAACAATATTTATTTTGGTACAGGCTAATTTTCCTGATTAATGTCAAACCATTCTTCCTCTTGTAATTTAAGGCGTAACAAATTATGAAACACATTCTTAATTTTCAACCATACAAAGCTTCAAACCCCATCAGAGATTGATTGCAAAGAATGCCCATATAATTTAGATTATTTCATTAAACACCTAAAAAAGGAAAAAAATATTTAATTCTGCCTATGAAATGGATTATTAAAATAATACTCGTATGTGAAGAAAATAAGGACTTTGTAATACTCTAACAATCATTCAATTATAGGTTTATACGTACATATAATGATGCAGAATAATTTATTTACTGATAATGTTTTTAAAAGCAAAAACAATTAGCAAAAAGGCAGTGCAGAGAGACCGATAGATTGATTGCTTATTAAAAAAAAAAGATCAGCATCAATTTATCTCCAAAAGCTTAACCAAGAATTTAAGGTGCGGAAAATATTCTTAAGTAAATTAATTTTGACTGTTAGGGAGGCAGTGGAAGCAGGTTTATTCATTATCCTTCCTTTTATTTTATTCTTTCAGATTTTATTTGCCCTTGCTTACAGTCACCCAGCCTCTTGATATTCCCTCTTTTCTCTCGTTCTTCAAGGTGCTAGACTTTTTTATTGCATCACAATTCCTATGGACGTTCTTCTTCAATGGTATTACCACTATTTTCCTATAAATACGAGAGAAAGACAGCCTTACGAATAAAGAATAAAAAACAGAAAATACCATTTAACCCAGTTAAATTACTTTTTCTAAAACGATAGCATAACAGGAAATGTTGCTTTGAACCTTTTTAGCGGTGAAATATTTGACGTAAAAAAAAGATTGCTTGAAACTCCCAATTTTTTTCAACATTGAGGCACCTTTGAGTACCAGGTGTAGCCTAATTACAAACAAACATAGCTGAAGTGGAGCTTAACGATTCAACACTTGGCAATCGTTGAGGTTCTCTTATCAGCGAGTACAATCAAGTCGACCACTCTATGAGAATTTCAAGAGATTAAAGTGATAGGAAGAAATGAAATAGTATTCGCAATGGGTGCGTTCCACTAAGCGCTCACAACGATCCAAATATACCTTCAGCCGTTCCACATGACAACCGCGGTCGTAGTGGTCATGGCGAAAACGTCACTAATGACGTCATTATTTTCACAACGCCCCACCTTAAGAGCTGGGTCAAAGTGGGCGTTCAGAAATTTGGCGCAATTTTTAAAAGAAAAGATGGCAACCGAAAAAATTATATCATGTAAATAATTGAATGTGTTTCTAGAAAGTCTAAAAAAAAAATAATAAAATGAAAAATTACTTATTCCCTAACATACTAAATCTCTGAATAACGATTAAATACACTTTGATAGTTAATAATATGTGGCCTAAGTTTTCTCTTTTCACTATTGCGATTTTGTAAAATTGCATTCCACTTTTCATCGGAACTAGATGAAGAACTTTCTAAAGCATTATTAAGTTGCATTAATAAATATCCTACTGTTGCCATAAAAGACATTTTAATTTTATTTAAACGTAAATTTTATAAATACTCCACTAAAATGTAATATAAAAAATTGAATTACATATATTTTTAATATAAGTCAACTATACCAATAATTATAAAGTTTATTATAACTGCATTTAAACGGGGTTAAAATTAAAAAATAACCTCTCCAAGATTCTGACTTATTTTCGAGGTCGCCATTTGTAACGTATACATGAATGGTTAAAGCGCCCATAGTCCATTCCACTTGAGTTTTCGATTGTAACACTCGCAAGCAAGTGGAACGGGCAAAGCCGCGGTCGTGAGCGTGATCGTTGTAAACGCTTAGTGGAACGCACCAAATATCGAAATCTTAACAAGAAAAGTGAAGAATCGGGAAACGATGGGCTAAAAAGCAGCCAATATGGCTGAGGGATTCACAGGCGGATTGTAAGGTGGCGAAGTCCTTTAAACAAACCCAAACTACTTTTTCCGCTAGGGATATTCCGCTTCAATGCCCTACGAGATTGTGCCTATTTATTTTTGTATCTAATTTGCAAAACATTTATTACAATTTCTTCTGGTACAGGTGTTGGTCTTTTCCGTTCTTTCGAAATTTTCACTTAGTACTTGCATTGCTCATTTTTGGCGAAATGAAAATTAAACATAAAGAGTTCAATTCTTAATTCGTATAAAGAAAATAAAAAATCTCGACTTTATGACTGAGTAATTCATATTTGGAGTTATTTTTCCAACCTACGATAACAAATCTTTTTTTTCTTCAAGGAAACAAACATTGCGCGTTGGTAGCAAAAAAAAATCACTGCAAGCAGGCCACACTGTGGGGCCGATTGTTCCGTTTCCCTAACCCTAGCGCCTTCACCTTTATCATGCTCCTTTCCCGTGGTTAGGCGCATCTTCTAAAAAGAGACAATATTTTAAAGGATCCGACTGGAAATAGTGGATCTACAGTAGCTTTGGAGCGGGGGTTTAGATTCCGTTGTTTTGTTGTTTCTGTTGGTGTATATGAAGTAGGAGCCAGCCTGCTGCAAGCTGACGCGGTTCTCAACTGAAACTTTACAACCAACAGGAAAGCATTTGTTTTATATTCCTGCTCCCTGCTTCTTTTATTTTGTATCTTTTTATTTATTTATTTATTTTTTCGTAAAAGTTGTATATTCATTTTGAAAAACATGTGTAGTGTATGTGATTCATGGATTTGTCACGTCGTACATTCCTAAAACAAGAATAATAGAAAACATATTATAACATAATATACAATTCTTCTTTCAAGAACGATTCGAATAGATACATAAACTTGAAAATATCTGCTCTTAACTTAAATAATTTTAAAATTAAAATGCGAACAAGCCATTCATATTTATATTTGAAGGAGCTAATAAATATTGCTATTTCATGTAATCGCATTTGGATTACATTTTCAATAACTAACAATATCAACTGTTACATAGCACACCCGTTGAATGTTTTTTATTCTATCTGTGGATAAATAGTCTTATAATAAAACTGAGGTAGAGTTATGTATTGCCAACGTAAATTAAACTTCTAATAGAATTCGGAGTTCGTATAATTTAAAGAGTACGAACAACTTCTTTTTTTTTTGTCGCCATCTTTAAATTTACAACGTAGCATGATTTTCCTTGCAGATGCTTATTTTTAAAAATGTCCTGACTTATTTGAACTAGGTGAGCGAATGGCCAGCCATCTGACCACTTCCCAAAATGGTGGTGATCAGATATAACACCGTTGCAGTCCGAGATTCTTTTTTTTTGTATTGAGTAGCAAGACGAAAATGCGATTAATTCGCACTTAATCATTCGATGATCTTTTCCTAAATGTTAATTGTAAAATTGGGTTTAAAATCCCGAAGCTTGTATATCCAATGATTACAAGAAACCTTAAAGAGTCCAACATTTTGTAGGACTAGCATAAGAAGGCTAGGGCTTAGAGTATAAAACATAGCTCGCTTTTCTTGAAGCTCACTGTGGTCTTACGAACTTATTTTACAAACAATTGAACGAAGTCTGTATTTAGGAGTGTTGACCTATTTCTAGGCAGAATCTATCTTTTTAAATCCTTGGAAAGTGATTTAAATATTTCTGTACAGGATTGTTTCCTCATGAAACAGACCATAATTGTTATTGATTTTCTAAAATTATTGAACATTATTGCATGCAAAAAATTATTATTCATGACCAAGATTAATAACATGTGTATTTCGTTTTAATGCAAGGTCTGCAATCGCTAGCCGAAATTCAAAAGACTGGATAATGATCGATAACTACTCTGAAAACTTGCTGAATTTGGAGGCTAGACCTAATTAGGTGAGCACTGTCAGAGAGCATTGGCATCAAAACATCATCAAATTTCTGGTGGGAAATTCATCACAGCTGCTTAATTTAGTTTAACTACAATTATTCTAATTATAAAATTTATTAAAAATGAATGAAAGTATATTAGAAATGAATTAAAATATTTATGAACTTCTATATTATAATAAATGAATATCAAGTTTATGAGATTCCCCAGATTGAGGCAATAAAGTCATGCAAATAAATCATCAATCATTTTCAATAATTAAAACTAATTTATAAGACCTACACAATTTTGAAAACATCACGTTTGACGAATCATTAGGGTGATTGATTATTCATCGTTATTGCAGTTATTAATACCATTTAATATTTCTCATCATTAAATTAGTAATAGAAATTGTTTTAACTTTAGGTTAATATTAATAATAATTCTTCTAGTTATTCTTGCCATAAATGCGAACCACAGATAAGTGGCTCGAAGCAACCAACTCTCAAGCACAAAAGAATGGAAAGATAATTTCATCAAGAAAACAACAATTTGACGAGTGAATTCTGCAAATCTAGCTGCTTTTAGCGAATTTGGTCCAAGTACATTCTTTCAAACATTTTCGCGGCAATCCTATCTGAAGCGCAGGTGTTTGTTTGCTTTTCTATGTTTGTAATACGATTCGAAATTATAGTTTTAAAAACTTTATAATTACAGCTTAACACAAAAATATGTAAATATATATTTTTAATTTAATATTAATGTCTAATTACAAAGTTTTGAACGTTTCGATCAGTGTTACCAAGCTCATTACGTAGATCCTCAGGATGAGGAGTGAATCTTGTCCAGGACATTCCTGCAGTCCCATTAGCGTGTGCTACCTTCCTCCACAGTAGTATAACCTCTCTCACTCTTACATTGATAAGCATCTTCTACAGGATAAGGCGAATTAAAAGATAGGTAATCAGTAATGATTAGATAAAAACCTTGGGTGGCCATTTAACTTGGCCTAATGACAACAATGCAAATGTAACATTACCAAGTGAATTTGTGGTAAATAAACTTTTAGCTTTGGTGATGGTAATTTTGTAATTGTACGTCTAAATGGTTATAAAGCACGGATAAACAGATCTTTGAGATAACCTCCCATCGTAACTGACTTTACAAGTAGTGTTGTTAAGGTATTTTCTTTAAAGATTTACTTCCATTTTGTGGACCATTTTTAGTTTCTACTTGTGTCAGTAAGCAAATGTGGTGGTAATTTGTGCACTTAGCGATTTTAAGTTTAACTTATAAACACAGACCGCACTTACTCACAAAGTTCGAAGAACTACCCTAATACGTAAACGACTGGCCGTCCACAATGTATCATTAAAATCTGGGCTAAACCGCAGTGCTGGACACTACCTCATTATATACATACATGTATCTCGAGACTAATGCCTCTTCTACTGGCCAGACAGAAGTAACTTAACTACCTTGTCGATTATTTAGAAAACAAAAGAACCAGATATTTTAAAATCGTAGTGTGATATACAGGGTGATCCATTTAAAACGCACCAATCGCTAATAACTTTTTAGGAAAGCGGAATTCCGAAAAAAACCCACGAAGTAAACTATAGTTTTTTTTTTTGGTCTAGTTTTCAAATTTTCCATCCCCGATGCTGTATCTTCATTTCTGTCGGAGTTACGGCCAAAAAACTGATTGGGGTGTCATAAGGACCAATGGTTTGGACAATGACTGTGAAAACTACATAAAAAAATTGTGAAAAATGGCGTTAACCCCCCGTTTCGATAGCCCTAATATTTGTCGAGATATTTAAGATCAAAATTACAATTTTATCTTATTCGTATTCGGTTTTCAGTATTAATTCTCCACCAGAAATACACGTTACAATGGGGGCTCAGGTACAGCAACACGTTGGATGCATGTAGTCTAAATTTTTACAAGCGTTTGCTTGGATTACCGCGTTGTACGCCCAACTTTGCCGTGCGTTTGGAATTTGGTGTGGTACACATTAGTTATCTTCTTCTCAAGTTTGCTGGTAACTGGATTTATAAATTAAAAGCTATGTCGCCCGACAGATACCCGTTGCTGTGTTTTCTAAAGCTGTTGGAATTAAGTCGTAATGCAGTAAATACCAAGTATAATTGGGTTTCACAATTAAATTTCTTGTTTCCTTCTTTAAATCTATCAGATATTTTATTCAATGACAATATTTCCAGTTTGAAGAAGCAGTTGAAACAGTTTTTAGTTAGCTATAAAAAGTCGCTAAAAGAATCTGACCTTTGCAAATTGCACAGTACCAATTTCAGTTTAATCTATTCTGCGTTGGTTTTTAATGATCAGGAGCCACAGAATTATTTGAATTTTCCTATTTCTTTTAAATTTATACGATTGCTCTCTCAGTTGTGTTTGTCCTCTAAATATGTATTGAAGATTAGTATTGGTAAAATTACATATACATTAAATCCAAATGAAAAGTGTACTTTGTGTAACACCGCCCAATTTGAAGATTTGTCCCATATTTTGTTAAATTGCCCAATATATTTACAATTTCGTTTAAAATATTTAGGTTTTTTACAAGATGTTGAGCAATTTAATTTTCCAATATTATTTCCTAATATCAGCGCTGAAAATATAAAAAAATTATACTATTATGTGGAAAATGTGTTAAAACTGAGGGCATTTATTCTAAATGAATAATACAGTGTTTAACTAATAATATGAATTATTGATTTATATGAATATTTAATAACTCATTTATCGCAAGATGATTTTGATTTTTATTAATTATTACTTGAATTATAACACTGGTATTGTTTTCTTTTGTTTGCTATGTAAGATGTACAAGTTTTTCTTTTTGTTTTTTGTATATGTACTGTTTTTTGTTTTTTGTAGCAACTCCTTTGTATAGGGCTATGCCCATGTAACAAATAAATAAATAATAATAATACACGTTACAAAAAAAAATGTAGGCAACGTACAATAATCACGAAGTTTACGTGAGACGGCAAACGAAGTATAGCAAGTTTTCAGGATATGGTACCATTACCAAAATATAGATGGCTGAGAAGGAAATATCAATCCCCCCACGGAGAATGAAATTGATCAGTCAACCATAATCTATTGTGAAACGAATATGATTAACTTATTAAATTTATTTTGAAAACCTATTTTCTTTATTTTTTTTTTTGTCACTGATTAAATGCTAATTTATAACATTATCTTTTTTTGAAAGATTGATAAGAAAGTTTAATATTCTATCCTTTAATCCTGCCAGGGAAGTAGAAAAGAATAAGAACACAAAACCAACAGAATGTAACATGGGAACCAAAACATTTTCACCACTTATATACATCCTTTATTTATATTAATAAAGAAAGAAAAAATCTGCTAAAAAATATTGGCCGTTATTTCTTGCTCTACTTTCCCGCTTATGAGTTGTGTTTTGCATAGAATATTTCTACAGTTATTTGTATACAAGGTTTTCTTTTATTACCCGACTATACATTTATTGCTTGATTAAAGAATGATTCCGTTTGAAATATTTTGGAGTTAATAATTTGTTTCTTTGTTAGTTTACTGAATGGCTGGAAATATAAAACTATTCATTCATTCTAAGGGCTACAGTCTTTCCATAAACTGAATGGGAAATGGAGCACGAATTTTTTTTAATAAAATTTCGCTCTACCGACAAAAAATGTTAAGACATGGCTATTTAAAAAGCAAGAGATGAATACAATGAACACTGGCGGGCGGAATTTTATAGTTTCAAAAGTAATAAGTAGGGAACGGATTCGTATGTATTTACATATATTTTTCTAGGCAATTTACAGACGTTTTTCTACTAGAAGTATTCATACTGACACTTTTTAAGCCGTTTGAGTCTACTTTTATTTCACATATTTCCACATATTTGAATGTTGTCGCATATTTATACAGATTTGATTAAAATAAATAAATATTTCTACATATTTAATCAAAATATGTACATATATTTTCATATTTTTCATTTTGGGCATATTTTTATAATTGGGAAGTGGTTGACAGGAACTGTGAACCACAGACTGTAGGGCTGTGAATCACAGTGGGTACAATGGTTATTTTTTTTTTTTTTTTTTTTTTTTTTTGGCGCTTCAACAGCTGAGGTCATTAGCGCCCGGAGCTTTTTCCAGTGCACTGCCGGCCTCCGGACAGTGTTCTCTCGTTACAGACAACACTGTCCATCACCGGACAGTGAGCTGTAAGAAGCTCCTAGGAAGAGAAAATCTAAGGGTCAGCTGCTGGATTCGAACCCGGGACCTCCGCGTGGGAGTCCAGTATACAATGGTTATTGTTATTTATACAGAATGCTGCTAAACAGTGACGGGCACTTGTTAGTTCTTTGAAGTTGTCTGACGTTGTCTGTTCTTTCAGCTCGTTCGTTGAAGTGTCCAATTCATTTCGTTCGGTCACTTAGTGTATTCTTTTTTGGGTGAAATGCCACGAACATCCGCCTCAAACAAACAACTGGTTGCTAAATATCTTCGCGAGTTTCCAGCAGAACTTTTTCGAAGTGATGGAGGAATTTTGTACTGCACAGCTTGTGACAAACGCGTTTCTTGCTCTCAACGTTCCCAAGTCACCCAACATATTGCCACCGGATCGCACATAGAGAATAAAAACAGAAAGAAAGAGAGGAAGTCCTATCAAGCCTTCCTTACATCTCCATCATCAAGTAAGTCCACTCTGAGTACAGATCTGTGTCGGGCTTTGGTTAGAGCAGATATCCCTTTCCACAAATTTAAAAACTGGTAGAAGTACTGAGCAAGAACAAAGGGTGGGAGACCACCTGCCAGATCTCTGATATTATCAGTGGAACAGAAGTCACCTCAGAACATCGTGTACCCCTCTACAACCAACGAGATAACTTCTTTCAGCAAGGCACCTATAACATCTGTAGATGTTGAACGATCTTTTAGTCGTTACAAGTCCATCTTACGCCCAGATCGTCGTCACTTTACGTTCCAACATTTGAAATTTCATGTGGTTGCAAACAATTTCGAAGAGTGAAGTTTTCAAAATTGAAAATTTAACACACCTTTTTATAAATAGTAAAAATGTTCTTTGTTGTATAAATCACTATAACTTGTAAAAAAAAATTATTTTGTTCCTTATAAATTGTAAAAATGTTCTTTTCTTGTATAAATAATTATAACTTGCCCCCCCCCAAAAAAAAATCCATTTTCATAAAAAAAAAATGTCCATTTTACTTAAATATTCCAGAAAATATTTTAAGAAAATCACATATTTTCCACATAATTGACGAAAATAAATGCATATTTTAATTAAATATTTGGCATTTTTAAATACATAAAAATCCGTTCCTTAGTAATAAGTAACAAAACAATAAGTTAATAAATGAATATTAAAATAAGAAGTTCCAGAATTATTCTATTTTTGGTTAAGACGATAACATATAAAATTTGGATACATTGGTTTGTTAACCATCTTGTTGCATATATCAAGGTAGTAGTCAAATAGATTTTACTTGAAAACGCCTAACTTTCGGAAACAGTTAATAATTTCTCAGATTCAGTAATCCTTAAGGTTTTATTAATACATTATTCTGTAACACTCATCAAAGGTGACTCTGTATTTTGGTGGGAAAAAATAAGCACGCTAACCTCATTCACTAGGCCGCTTCCAACAATATTACCTGGTCTAATCTTGAGAGCCGCTATTCGGAAGGAAGGAAAGTCTTGCTGGTTTTGAATGTGCTTACAGAACACCTTGCAGCAAATTTTTTTTGGCTTTTCACACTTTAAGAATGCGCTATCGTTTCTTTTTTACTACCCTTTTTCTTTATCATAACCAATGCGCCATGTAGAGGAAGCAATTTCGTATGATTTTCTTAAATTAATAGAAACCAGGAGAAAGTGCTGTTGTGGTAGCTGGAAGAATTAATGCTGTTTAAAGTGACCGCCTAAGGGAAAGCTTAGTTCCTAAAATTTCTAAAAGAAGACTTTGTCCTTGAAGATCAAACCATCTGGTCCATCTCAAACGGATTAGGCAATCCTGGAGCTACAATTAGATGTTAGCACTTAGCCACAATTTAGTTAAAAGCGCATTGGGAAAACTGGACATGTGGATGCAGTTGATGTCAACTCAGTTAGAGGATTGTTCATCATTAAATTTCCACGACAAGAACATGAATTGAGATTAAAAGCAGATCCGGTTTGGGATAGTGATTCTGATTGAGAATCTTAATCTGCAAAAGTCATCTGAATGTTTCCGAAGCCAAAAGTAAAAAGAAGAATCCTTAGAGATAGAAGATGAGATAGGTTATTTTACTTTATTTTGAATCAAATAAAAGAATATTATGCTAAAAAGGGTAATATATTTATCAATTGAATTTAATTAAACCAAATATACATATAGAAAGATATAAATTTAAATGTTGTTACTAATAAATTGCCTCTGAATATTATCCATATTATAAACACCTGCTGTTGCCATAACAATTTAAGATCTTCAAATCTGATAAGAAAACATATTGCATTTGTTTTATTTCATTTCCGTAGACATTGCATAATGGAATGCTAATAATAACAATGTAGTATTCGAATTGAAATATTTAATAATACCAGTATTATTACTTCTATGTACCAACCTGATGGAATTAAACTGCCTATTTTCTTATCACTTATTTACAATATTTATTTTTTAATAACATCTATTGCTCTCCAATCGAGAAATCTTTAATTTACTTACTGTTGACTGGCTTGAAATCTTAGTCTGGATGTCCTTTTAAGTCTATTTTCCATTGACAATTATTTTTTAGCGATATGCGATTGGCACATAACGTTTTTTGTTTTTTTTTTATCACACAATGTCTCATGCTAGCGATCTTATTTCCTGTTCTTCATAATTCAGTAAATTTTAATCTCAAGAAAATCGCACTCAGTTTTGCCAGCCTCCTTATGCGATATTTATAGGGTCTAATATTTCAAAGTTTTTCGAAAATTCTAAGGGGATTGTAGGGTTTAACCCTTTTGATTATAAGCTTCTAAATCTTTAAAATTTAAAAAAAAAAGGAATATTTGAGTAATAAGGTATAGATGAACTAGACGAATATTTAAAGAAAATTTATTGTAAACGTCTAAAATAAAAAGAACATTATGCCGGAAGTAAAGCGCTCTTTAACAAATGATCATGAGTTTGTAAAGCACATCCTTGTGGCATTAAGTGAGTCTAGACACTTCCCGCATACTCGTAATTTGTATCGTACATCCAATTACATTACCTACCGCGTTGTATTATTCACCATATCAAGATAGATATTATTTAGATATTTCTTCTATTTAGGTATTTTTTCTAGAGAAATACTCACAAAAAATCAGATTTTGTATTCATTTATGTTAACAATCACAGGTAACTGTGTATAGGCTCCGAAAGCCAACGACCTCAGATGTTGTTGTGCCTTAAATTAAAAAATAATAATAAAAATATCTAAACGATCCTTTAGTAAGTTTTCTGTAATTTAAAATATTGGCAAAGAATACTCTGCTAATATTTAGTAGAGAATTCTTTTCTGACTTATTGTGTCTAATTGCGTTCGGTTTTTTTAATTGAAATACTAAATTTATTACTGCTCATATTTACCACTGTTATCTAACATTATGATTGTGAGTCAAAGAAACTGTATTTCTTAAATTTCTTATTGCTAAAGTGTTTTCTTACTCATTGTTGCTAAACTATCTTGTCTACATGTGATCAATAACAGCTATTTGAATCATTTTTTTTTAGAAAATTTGTCGTTAAAGCTTGTAAAGAACGATTTCAGTGGAATATGCCAGTTTTATTAACTAAATATTGTCTAGTAAATTGCTCATTATGTTGTTTTAAGATTCAAACTTTGAAGAAATTTAAAATTTTAGTGATAGAATGTGCACACCGGAATTGTTAATCTTCTTTAAATAAGAATTTTAAAATACATGGAACAAACACTTGACGAACATAATATAAAATGTCAGTTTTAAGATTCCCCTCACATGAAAGCTAACGTTACCAGGATCGTGCTTCTTAATGGAAGATCCTGGTTTGAATAGCCTGGATATGAGCAAAAAAAAAAAGACAAGAGGAATACGAAAAAAGGCATGTACTTTACTATAAAGGATTGTAAGATTAGAGATGGGCGAGGAGTTTAGTTTAGTATACATGGAAGGGCAAGAAGGGGTTCTTTAGCCTACACTTCAGAGCAACGCACCGACCGACAACAACAACAACACCAATAATGCTACAGTTTAAATCAAAGCTCATTACGTAAGCCGAATGTTTCTGTGTTCACAAAAAGTGGGGGAATCTGATGTTCTGGCCTCGTTAATTAGATAAAAACTGTTTAGCGAATGACACTTTACACACCACATCACACCAAATACAGCAACATGGCCAGGAATCTGCATCTGATATTTATGTAATGTTTCATCATTAGGTGTAGAAATCACATTGAACTGACTTCACAATGTTGTGCGTACGTGTGTTATGTGAGATGAAGGTACATGCCAACATCTCTTGAGTGGCGCGACAAGCCAACAATGTGACATAACCTCTCCTAGAACCTTCAACACACATCTTATACACATCGCCGCAACACTTTGCCTCTCGTTCGCTCCTTCTCTGACAACATCAGCTAAACATTATTCACTTGGTCCGCAGAATAAATCAGCTATGACACGCGTAGGTGGCAATATCTACATCTAATCTTGTACTTCATTCGTGATTCGCATGGTACTTTCTATATATATTTAGTTTGTTTTACCTCTTTTTTTTATGTTATATAGATATATCTTGACATTTTTTTTTCATTTTTTATTTTCTTTGAAAACCACTTCGTTGTAAATTAAATAAGTTCCATCTTTTTTCTTCATTTATCACTTAATACGTAGCACGATGAATGTAATGAATAAGTAGAGGTTGTAAAAATACTACATTAAATCATCGTTATGAATGATTTTGAATAGTTCTTCTTTGAGTGATTAGTGAGGAAAGTAGATTCTCTTACGAATCGTAGCGGGAAGTGGGCTAGCCACATCTTAAGGGGAGCCTCGCGTCCCTGCGGTTACCCCCAGTCTAACAATATTTTAACATTTACACTAACACCTCTTTTGTCGTTAAAATCGTCTTTTGACGAAACATAGTTCATTCTTTAATTAAATACATCGAAGTAGCCTATTTATATACCATAATTGCATTGTAACTATGACTTTATATTTTATATCGCGCCCGAAAGAAGGTTAGTGTGCCCGGAGATTAATCCCCGAATACAATACTAAAGAAAACTGGTTTTCTCCATCAAAATAGAAAAAGTTGTTAACGTTAGTCTATTGTACATCTGAAAGAAATAGATATGAATCTGTAAGTGAGAATTAAAGTGGGATGTATCCGAACACGCAATGTGTGTAAGCAGCAGCTCTCAGTAAGTATTACCAAGTACACACGTGTGTCTCTATCGATCTCCCACCACTCTCAGAATGAGTGATGTAAAACAGTTAGTCTAAACTTAAACTAATTATGTCATTATTCTTGAAGAATTGCCACTAAAGGAGCATATTAGATAAACAAGGGTAGCGACAACTCAAGGCTCTATTTTTATCATTTCTTCCTCCCCTCTACACTTTACCAAACTTTCATCCTCTATAACTTGGAATGTTTTTTGTTCGGGACCCATTATTTATTCTTTATATTACTATATATTATTTTATTTCTAAACTTTTTTCAAGTTATTTCTGTAATGTTTTTACTTAGCCTACTTCCAATCCTTTCGGCTCCAATTTCTTTTAAGCAAACTAATTTCAATTTGGAAGATATTCATCGTTCCATTAGTTTAGTTGAGGGCTTAATTTACAGTAAACTATAGAATGGTAACATCAAATAGCAAAATGATAAGCCTTAATAATCTAGATTAGATTCCACACAGATGGCTGAGCGACATTCATGGCCACACTGAAGGTTCTATTCTAGCATCAATATTGCAAATTACACTGTTCTGTCCCAGATCTGTTTAATATGAGGCTTTATCCAAAGCCATGCCCCAAAAAGACCACAGCAGCAACTGACTGAGTCAAAGATGAAAATCCAGCCCTGATTCATCTTTATCTGATTTATCTTTCAGAACAAAACGAGCGGCAGCATTAAGGGAAAACAGCCTAGACCAGTGCTTCCCAACCTATGCGCCGTGGCACACAACTGTACGGCTACGGTAGAAGTGTGCCATGGCAAAAAATAAAAAATTATAATAGCGTTGCATTAAAATTAATTGTAAGTTAAAGTAGTATAACTTCACGGTCCTTGCAAAGCCAACGTCGCATTAAATTTGTCACTTGACTAGTAACTTTTAACTAAATTAGTAAAATATGTCATAGCTTTCGTTCTTCTTTATTGACTGTTTAGTTTTGTAACTTTAATCTCATTTAGAGGTGCTTTTAATCACTTTCTTTTAGTTACGGATTTACAATTTTACATGAATTACAGGCACTTCTTGACATCAATAATGGTATTAAAGTAAAGAATTCCTTTGTCATAAGTTTCATTGCTACTGTGTACATGTAGTTAATTGTACTGACAGAGAACGGTATAGACGGGTGAATGATTGGGTTTGTTATTAATGTTACAGCCTGCCACGAAAACTTGTATTTTTGTAGGATTGTAATAGTGTTCGTTATTTCAGCACTAGTTGAGCATAATACGTCATTTTAAAATGAAATGGAAGCACTTCAGATCCAGTGTGGTATCTGACTAATGTGCCATGACCACAAAAAGGTTGGGAATCACTGGTCTAGACTCTTTCACCTTTTAACTATTCCGATCGTCTTCACAAGCTGAAAAATCTGTCTTAATAAGGATAGATATGTCTTCCATCCGTCGTACAAAGAATCAAATAGCCTCATATTGTAGAGACGTCTCCTTAAACGAAAATACCCAGTAAGGGAACCAACCAAGTAACTCAGAGCGGTCGATGAGAAACCGGGTTTTGAACTGTCAACAGCCCCCCCCCCCCCAGAGCTCATCCATTAGGAGGAGAAATATTGCTTTTGCTAAACATAACCTGGAAGCACGACTTTCATGCGTATATCGACCGTAAAATGTGGCTTTCTGATTCTTTGTACGACGGATGGAAGACATATCTATCCTTATTAAGACAGATTTTTCAGCTTGTGAAGATGGGTCACTAGCTAATTCGGGACAAATGATGGGAGGAATCTATCTGTTTGGCTTTCATATTCACCTCGTCGTTACCAGAAATCCCTATTTGATATGGCGCCAATCTAAGAGAAACATCTTTTACAGCTGTTAGCTCTTCTCGGTGTCATAGAACATTCCATGATGGTAAAATTACAGCAATAGGGAGAAAATCCGATGCAAACTCCTCCTACAGGAGAGTTACAAGTCCAACAAAATCTGGTCCGCTCCTCAAGAGGCATCACCAAATAATTTTAGTGATCTCCAAGTAGCCAACCGCTCCAGACTTCGGTACATTCTAACATCTAAAATAACTTTAGTAGAATAAGTCAATTTTAAAATAACTTTTAGCAACATACTACTCTCCTTAGAGTAACCTATCTTATACTCTAAGAGTAACCAAAAAATATAAGCTGCTACCATTCCATATGAAGGAAGATAAAGATGATTAACAGCATCATGAGATAAATGGAATCATATCACCTACCTTGCCAATAACTTGTTTGTTTAATTCTGCAGCGAGAGAATCTAGTCGGAGACATTTTACAGCGAAAGACGAAAACGATCTTTTTAATTAAAAAAAAAAAAAAAAAAAAAAAAAAAAAAAAAAAGCTAAAATAAGGAGCAACGTGATCTTCACGTCACTGTAGTTGGCGGACAGCTTTGGCAACTACACAATTAGTGTTCTTTTAATTACTACAAGAACAGTTTTTGTTTTAAACCAGTATGACTTCCTGATTTAGTTCAGTTTAATAGCTTTTCTCATGTTGGAAACATGGATGAAATAATTAGAACTAAAAATAAACGCGAATATTTCGCTACTCCGCTAGGGAGCTCTCATAGGTTTGTTAATGAACACGAGAGAGAAAGATCAGTTAGTTTGTACCAGAATTAATGTTAATAATTATAACATTGAAAACTAATTAATAATAATTATTTTCAAATTTTTAGAATAACGTTTATGAAGTAAATATTTTTCAAAAGAAATGTTATAAAAATGGCACATTAGACTTAGGCTGGAAACATAGTGGCGCGGCGGGCAAAGCGGCGATGATAGCTGCTTCAGATGAAAGAGAGCGACGAGCAGCGAGCAAAGATTCGCATGCACATAGTGACCAGTTTAGTCGCGTTCTCCTTTTGACAAAACAAGATGGAGGAACTATTTTTATATGAAAATTCTTCGTTGAAACTTTGGTATTAGCAGCAGCTTAGTAGTAGGAGCTGCAGTGTACATGACATAAATAAGTCTAGAAATGAACTTGGTGAATTTCATCACTTGTACCAACAACTTCGGGAGCATCATGGCAAGTTTCATGCGTATTTTCGAATGTCTTTATCAACATTTGATTACATACTAGCCCAGTGTAACCCCATTAATCAAAATCAAATTTTATTGTTTTTGAGTAATACAGCTCATAACATGAGTTAGGCACAATATAGAAAAATTAACTATGTAGGTTATTAACTAAATACAAATCTGTGTAACCCCATTAATCCTAGCAGTTACTTTAAGGTTAGAAAATCAAAATAAATAAAAACAAAATAGAAATATATGCAGATAAAAAGAAATTAGTCAATTAAAAAAACACAACAATTTTATTAAATAACTACACCATGATTTGTCGTAAATTAATGTTGTTCATCTGAAAAACTGGAGTAGTACGACGCTACAGAAGAAGGATTGGAGAATTCGTCCTGATCAGAAGTAGTAGGACGTGAAAATGTAATTTAATTTTGCCTAGTATTTAGATGAAAGTTAGCATTAAGGGATTGAGAACCAAATTAAATGTAGCAAAAATTACCTGAATTCTCCATTAACTAATAATTGTTAATTAATTTAAACTATTAATTATTAAAAACTATTGTAGCTTCACAAATACTATGGCCCCCACAGAGGTTTCTTTAAACAAACTAAACCAATAAATGTATCAATATCCATAACCTTTGAAAAATAACCTTCACAAATTGAGCGCGATAAGAGCGAAGAAATCAAACATATCATAACGCTTCGCTCTACTCTCTAGAGATAGCGTTGCTCTATCTTCGCTTTGCTCGCCACTATGCGCGGTCCCATATGTTTACTTGTGTTTGATTTCGCCGCTTTGCTCTTCGCTATCATCGCCGCTTTGCTCGCCGCTCCACTATGTTTCCAGCCTTACTAAGTAAACCTTCTGGATTTGTTTCAAATCAGCTGGAAGGTTGCAGTTCATTCAACAATCATTAGGAAATAATTTTTTGTAATTAATGAATTGGAACGAATAATTGAAACAAATTATTCATTAAAGAATTAATCATTTATCTAAAATTTAATTTAAAAAATCAGTGGGGCATCCTCGAGCTCACACTCATGTCTGCCTGCTAATCACGAGTATTAGGCATCTATTTTTTTTTTTTTTATAAAAAAGGTTATTAATTTATTTATTCATCTAGATTAAGATAATGACAAAAAAAGTTGCTCATAGTACTCATTTTGCTCAGTGTTCATTTTTACTGTTAACACTTTGGATGCACTTGCACCATCTATTAATCCTTCACCTTCAAGTTCTGATATCGCATTGGCATTGGTAGAGATAATACAGTTACTGAGTTCTGCCGTACTACATTTCTTATTTTATTATTTCGATCTCGGCTTTAACATTCCGTGCAAGTAAATTTTTATAGCAATTTATGAATTTTTTTCTTGCACAGAAATTTTAGCGTCGTCAGTTACAGCTTTATTAAATGTTACCTTTTTGATTCGTTAATTAATGTTTCTCTTTAGTATCTAAAAATAAAATTATTTTGAGAATGACTTTCACTTTATTATCATACTTTTAAAATTATAATTTTTATTTTTAAAAATATAACCTAGAATATGAGAGATCATTTTTACTGTAGAACTTTATTTTATTTTATTTTTTTAATCTTTTATTGTAATTTACCACTGCAACAATTGTTGCAACAAGCAAATATGGTAAAATAAATAAATAAATAAAAGAAAATAATGAGTGGAGAAGGCACCCAGTGATGCCACTCCAGTAACATGCTTTGCTCTCACGATAAGAGAAGATCACGAGGCCATCTTCTCGTCAATCTCCTTAGAGGATTACCTGGTAATGTGGAGGAAGATAGGTGTTCTATGAGAGGGTTAGGATGAGCTGCTGTAGAGGAATGAAATTTGAGAAAGCGATGTTAGCAAGATCTGTAATGAAAGGGATTTTGAGGTCATTATGGATAGTGAGGTTAGATACATAGAACGAAACTTTAAGAAGTTTTCGAAGTATTTTTGACTGTAATGCCTGGAGTTGGAACGCTTAGTCGATGCCGTATGACAAATAGGTGGCAGTAACAGTAGATATAAGAGTCTTTTGTTATGTAGGTTAAGTTTCGAACGTTTGTCAAGTAGTCTGGCGAGATGTTTGTAGCGTTGTTTTTTAAAACATTTTTGTGAAAAATTTATTACTTGAAAAATTATAATAGTAATAAAAAATAATAATATCAATATCAATAATAATAACAATGATACTGCGGAGGGATTAGCTCAGTGAATAGCGAATACTGTATTCCAACGCGGAGGTCCCTGGTTCGAATGCAGCTGCTGGTTGTTAGATTTTCTTTTCCAACCCTTCTTCGGACAGTCCTGTAATGGACGATGTTTGTAACAAGTCAGTGAATTGAAAAAGCTCTGGGTGCCAGCGACCTCAGATTTTGACGCGCCTTAAATTGAGAAATAATTAATTATAATAATAAAATTTAAAGTAATGCCTATTTTTTCAGGTGGGCTTTGCGTCCCACTGCCAAATTAGGTGTCTAGGATGGAGACAACAAGCAAACGTTCTTTTTTCAGTAATTAATATATTGTTTTCTAATAATAATTAAATTTCTTTTATAAACCATTAAATAAAATCTAAATCCTAGAACGGTCATTGAACCCAGTAAGTACTACAATACTTCTCAGCTTAGAGGGCTTCGCCTCCATCCGCTCGGCTACCGTGGCGCTTAATAACATATGTATATAAATACAAAGCTGGAAAGTGAACATACCTAATAAAAGGTACAAAAAAAATAGGATAAAACAGGAAGAGCAACTTAATTATTGTCCGTGTCGCGCCATCACGTCCTCAGGTAAAAGGAGTAGAGTTACTGACTGGCCAGCCGCCATTAATCCACACAGGATGTCCACACTGAACGTGTTAACTTTTACCTATCTGAACTAATTGGAGAAAACATTGACTCTGAGATCCAAAACCATCTTAGGTTCTGAAGAGGTATTGGATGTGTACAACTGTATCGGTTCAGTCAATCCTCAGGCAAACTCTAGCGGATTATACACCAACTGACCTTATTACTTTGCGTACTCAGTAATTATTATGAAGTAATTGTATTATTTGGAGGTTGGTCCCTCCATATTCACGATTTTGATCTAAAAGCAGTCAATGCGTCCTCCAATCCCAAAAATGATTTAATCTAGTTAGTGTAGCTGCGAGAACTGATGCTGAACAGAAATAAGGCAGTAGCCGAACAACGCTAGCCAATAAAAAGGCAGTTAAAGTTTATTCTCTCTGGAAGCGGTATAGTCATTTATAAAGCACATTAAAACCCTCAGCTTTGTGTAAAGTTACAGATATTTTATTCACACATTGCAAAAAACCAGACTGCCCTTAAAGGGCTGAACATTATGTTCAATATTACAGTAATTAAAAATGAAACTGTCCTCTCAATTTTAGACCAACCGCAGTTCCTTTTAACCCAATAGATCTTTAAGTTTGATAGGGCGAATTTCCAATTGGAAATAGCTATATGGAGTTTTGGAATTTAACTAAACATTAATAAAATTATTACAGTGGAATTTTTAGCTTTATTTTTTAAGCCAAAATGTTCACCAGGCAGCCGAAAGCAATCGTTATATTTTATTAAGACGTTGACCAGCACGTTGTTAGTAACATAAACAAATCATTGTTTTTTAATCGCCTAGATTAATTTAAAAGATTCTAAATAACAAATAATAACAATAATAATGAATACAATCATAGAGATATTGGAAGGAAAATCAAATCTTTGAGCAACACCATAGAAAGCAGCCACCACAAATCGTCTCATAAATAAATTAAATCACCGCCAACATCCTGTGCAGAATACGCTGTCGTTTATTATGCGCATCGTTTATTGAGCTATTATTTATTCAAACAAGAATATGGTGTGAATGTCAAAGAGAAGAGAGCGAGTTCTGTTCGACAAGAGGCTGGAGAGCGCGGTGAGGAGCTGCAGAGTGAGGCGGACAAGCCGGAAGGGGAGTTGGGTAAACCAATGAAGAAGCTCATCGGGTGCTGCACCGAATCAAATCTATAATAAATATTCATCGAATTGAATAAATAAATAAATAAATAAGTGAACCAAAAGTAGTGCCAGACCGAACGACTCTCCACACTTTTTGTTTTCTTCCTTAATTTATGGAACAAGGTAAATAAATCCATGGAATTTTATTATATAATTCGGCTATCAAACAGCTGTAGTTTTTAACTGCCTTGAAATGTTTAATTAATGATTTGATTATTCTTATACCATTCTCTAGATACGCGATTTTAATGATTAACTGAAATGGTATTCGTGATAAAGAGAAGAATTAAGTGGACTCGATCGTGGAGTTGGGCTGCATCCACGCTTCGAAAGAGCTTCTTCATCCATCTTATTCACGGATTCTCCTTTTTTCTCCATTGCAAGTCATCCTTCACTATTCCAACGCGGAGGTCCCTGGTTCGAATCCAGCTGCTGGTTGTTAGATTTTCTTTTCCAATCCTTCTTCGGACATTCCTGTAAAGGACGATGTTTGTACCGAGAGAACACTATCCGAAGGCCGTCAGTGCATTGAAAAAGCACTGGGTGCCAGCGACCTCAGATATTGAAGCGCCTTAAATCGAGAAATAATTATAATAATAAAATTTAAAGTAATGCCTTTTTTTTCAGGTAGGCTTTGCGTCCCATTACCAGATTAGTCTCCTCCACTACCTCAATATGTGTACAGTCTCTCCAGCTCTATTTCCTGAAGATGTCTAACGGACATTCATATTTTCCCTGGCTCGATACTGCCTCATTTTATATCACAGGACCACATACTTTTCGAAGGTTCTTTCTTTCCTAGAAAATAATATATATCCTAATTTTTAAGGCCTACTATCCAACTCCTACAAAACTTACAGAGTAATCACGGCCCTGTTAAGAAGTTTACATTTTTCTGGACAAACTTTTATTTTAAACGTGTTTTGATAATTAAAAACTACTTTTTTTTTATGGATATTCAACTTATTTGCTATTGAAGTAAAAGTAAAATAATGTCCAATTAATCTTAGATGCCTCTAGTCCGGGACCGGATTTTATTATAGACTTTATACTGTTTCACTTTGGGGTACCTAAGGCAAAAACAGGCTTAGGATAGCCCACTGAAGTAATAATAATAATGCCTACTTTTTTAGAGAGGTTTTAAATTCATGCTAGTGTTGAGAAAGGAAGCGAGCATGTTTACTATAAATACTTTACTGTACAAGCATTAAATAAAATACAAGCCTAGTCCGGAAATCGAACCCAGCTCCATAATACCTCAATTTCGAAGACCTCGCCTTGGTCTCTTACCGTGCGGTTATCGTGGTGTCTTTGTTAGTAATAAAATCTACTGACTAACCTCTTCCATTTTTTCAAAACAGTTCATTATACTGGGAAGTTTAGCCAGCTAGTGGTTTCGATTGAAGTATTTTTCTTCAAATCAAAATTTTACTAACAAATTTATTCCTTCATAATGGTGCATCTCGAAATTTTGTTTGGAAAATGTTTCAAACAGAAGTTGTAGATCTAAAAGTGTTAAATTTTACGAATTTATTAGAGCCGTTTAGAGAAATTTTCTTCAAATATGGAAATTTAGACTCACATGTAATTTTTAATAAAACTTTTTAGGCCGTAAGATACTTCAATTAAAAAAAAAGGCACTTTAAAAAGATATCTACAAGTTTTTCTGTTTCAGCGGACCTCAAAAAATATTTTCTTAATCAAACATCCTCATGATTAACAGTCAATCATGGTTAACATCTTTTCTTACTGTATTGGATTAAGAGAAAATAATTAAAATACATTCAATCAAGTGGCTGTTTGGCTGCATTATTTTCATGGCTAGGCTGCATTATTAAATGCAAACAATGTGCATGAACAGGTTTCTGTTGCAGTCTGGTGGTAGAGTAAGTACATCATTACACACACACATACACTCTTTGCCCATTATAAACCACTCCTATTTTTTGTAAGCTAATTCAAAAAGAAATTTGGACGCAATAAGTTTGAAAATGAATGAATCCCATTTTGACAGCAGAGCTGTCATAGAAGAGTGGGTGATATATCTCTGAATCCTGCAGGCTAAATCGTTATCAGTCTTAAGATGAAAAATAAATTTCACCTACTAAAACATTGATCGCTTCTCAGAGCTCAGAAGTAATCTGAAGACAAATACTGTTCAGGAGAGTGATGATGGCAAAATTAGATTTTTAATAGAAATTTATAGATTTTTCTTATGTTTGACGTTGTATGAATTGCTGGCTGTCACCACAAATGTATAAAGTGACAGACAATTAATGTTACACCGGGAAGTGTGGCCAAAATGCGGGGGAGAGATACAATAGATGGTAATTCAAGGATTTACACCCGCATGGTGAGAATTCAACGAAAAATAAATGGTAAATTAAGGAGAATTTAAAAGTATCTTTTCACACTGGCGAGTGTAATTCTGAAAACGTGCATAGCCAGCTTTTATCATTGGAAGATGACAATAGACAACGTCTTTAATATCCCAAACTGTTGTGCACATGTATATACTACCGGGGTCTGTATGAGAATAGGCTGGTATCAGTCTCTGAACAGGAGTTGACTATCAAAGCTTTATTATTGATGTGTGAACCACAATCTTCATGGTGTTGGTACGATTGTTGTGTCGGTGTATATGCGTGTGGTTCACCATCATCAGCCAGAGTATTGTGTCCGCACAGAACAATGGTGGGCCCGGTGGCCGCCGTCATGCTTGTGGCCACAACCCACACCACTGATCGATCATCCGGTAAGGTCAGTAAATCTCGGCAACGTCAGTTTAGTGGATGCCAGGTTGGCAAATTTATGTTTACGGCTGTTTGATGAGGGTTACGAGGCGATGGACGGGCAAAGTTTTACAATATGTGCATTTATAACTCTATAATCAACCCAAGTTTACTAAACCGCAAGAAACTGCAACTATTTGCGTACAATGAATATGAGTTCATGAAGATATTTTTATTTTTTTTGAGAACAATCTTTTAAGAATATCTTCTCATTGACTCCAAGAAAGTACTACCGACAAAGTAGGCCAGTTCAAGTACTTGCGATTTGTGTGGTTATATTTACGAGAAGATTGAATCCATATATTTATTGAATGACCTGTTTAATCTAATTTCAGGAAAAAAGCAAGGCATCTCTTTCAATTTGAAAGCAAGTTTTCCAAGCTTGCTATGAAAACATTATTCTGTTTTATTGCTGAAAGTTTAATTTTTCGAGAGCGAACTAATAATGTAACTAGTTAGATTACAATAAGATACTTCTACCTGTTTACCTAGTAGGTGTCCTAGGAGCAAAATTTGATCTTTCTGATTTTCCTGAACACCCACATTCAGACCATATTTAACATTCGTAACTTTTAATCCAATTTTTATGCTCAGCAGACTTCAAAATCTCTATTTCTGATTAGTTTAAAAACATAAGATAATATTTCCCGTTATTACAATTTTACTTTTGACAAAAACGAGGTTTTCTTGAAAAACCCTTTCGTAAAGTGAAACAGCTGAAACTTCGGTTTTCTTTTCATAATTTATTCTTAAATTTATTTTAAACTATATTTATTTACTCTTATTTCTAGCCGGATTAGGTATAACGATTTTTTTTATAGAAAATACCCACTTTAAGGAACCTGAATCTAAAAAAAATGTTATATTTGGTACTGTATGCTTTCTCAGCATGAACATCATTGTGTTTTTTTTATTATTATTATTTTAATTTAAGGGGCATCAACATCTGACGTCATTGTCGCCCACAGCTTTTTTCAGTGAACAGCTGGACTCAGGACATTGTTATCTCGTTGAAGACAACACTGTCCATCAACGGACAGAAGAGTAAATCTAAGGGCTAATTGCTGAAATCGAATCCAGGATTCAGTAGGCTAATCACGGAGCTAATTCCATCCCAATATTGTGGTTATTATTCTAGGAATGTCTATTTCCGCTAAGGCTCAGTACGTACGGCTTAATATAATTGTTAATCAATAATTTAATTGATATTATAATTTAAAATAAGGTGATAACGATTTAAGTACGATTTAGAAAGTCGTTAATCTTCCAGGAAGTAAGAAAGTCAAAAAATTTCATTTTAAAGAAAAAATTAATTTTCAACACTAGTCAATGTCATAAATTTCTTCAAATACCCGTAACATTAAAATTTGTGCTAAAACGATCGTTAGACCATTTCTAATATGCGAGAGAGACTGTACCATTCGCAATTATTTCTTCTACAGGTTGAAACAGGAAGAACTAAATGGTCGGGGATCTTCACAACTCCATACAATTCCTTACCATTATTGAACAGACAAAGAGTTCAAAACTTTATCTTCACTTTTCTAAATTACCTGTGTGAGGTTCTTCAACCCAAAACAATTTGAACTTCTTGGAATCTTTCTAAATTTTTCTGGTTCAGGTTGTCAGCTACATGTAGACAACTTCACATTAGTAACGCTCAATTTACGGTCACTGCACTTTACTTTGTCATTTGCATTTCCTTATTTCATTAGTTTTGTTAAACTTGTACAGGTTAATGATTAATTTGACAGCGTGAGAATTATAACAAAAGATGATTTTTCATGTTAATTTGATCCATTTATTAATTTACGTATATTTACAAAGTGAGTGAGCCTGCTCTCAATTGGAATCATTATTATTCATTCATAATCAATGATTCTGGTAACATCTTTCAATTGAAAAAGCAATTCAGTTACTTTAACTTTAATTCAATGTTCAATTTCTAAAATATAATGGGATTTCTAAAAAAAAAAAAATACTTTTAACTTCAAAACTCTATTGGATCTATTTATTTCAATGCCCCTTTAGTATTTTTTAACATTATGGAAAATTATGTGCCGGTTTTTAAAAATCCTGAAATCTTAGCCAAAAATCTCTCATGTGGCCAACTAAATATACGTATTTGAGATCTGCAATCACTGGCGCCCTTACAGGAGTAGGAAGGTGGGCTATTTTCAGTGTGTGGCTATAAAGATGAAGAGCACATCCTATGTTGTAAATTAGGCTTAAGACGTGTTTCAAGCAGCAACTTAGGCGCAAGTAGTAGATGCGTTAGAATTAAGATTATTATATTCATATTAGTCAGAACACATAGTTATTGTATCAAAATTGAGCGAACATTTACATACAGTTATTGTTAGTGGGGGCATTACTTACTTACGTGGGGCACTCTCCCCTCCTTAACTATGTACGAGTATAGCGTCCAGACCCATAATAACCTTATCTGCATGAAATTCCGAATCGAATACAACTCATTCATGAAAATCGGTTCCCGCGTTTAGGCGCTATGTTGTTACAAAAAAAGGTAACAAGAACAAGAAGAGGGAAGGGATTAGCTATGAGGTTAGCTTACTGGACTCCCACGCTGAGGTCCCGGTTCGAATACAGCTGCTGATCGTTAGATTTTCTCTTCCTAGGAGCTTCTTACAGCTCACTGCCCGGTGATGGACAGTGTTGTCTGTAACGAGAGAACACTGTCCGGAGGCCGGCTGTGCACTGAAAAAAGCTTCGGGCGCCAATAACCTTGGATGTTGACGCGCCTTAAATCATAAAAAAAAATCTGAAAATACCGTTTTTGCCCATTTTCGGCTTGAATTCTATTTGAACGTATATCCGTATTTCTTGAAATCTATTTGAACTATGTTGTTGCAAAAAAAAATTACAGTCATAAAGGAGGATTTGCTCTGTATTTTAAAGAAAATTTGGGAATTTTATCTTTTATAGAAAAATAGAAAAAAATTGTCAAAGTTGGGTGTTTTTCAGCTATACGCTTCCTCGTGCAATTTTTGACGATCAATGCTTATACAACTGTCCTACCGGACAATTTTAATAATTGTCGCTAGTAAAAACAGAAGATAAAAAGCAAAACAAAACAAAAACAAAATGAAGAACTCATCATTTAAAAATAATAATATCAATAAATAAATACGTAAGTTCCAGTAAATACTTTTATGTGTTTCCATTTTAATTTAAAGTCAATAATCCGTGTTACGTTGGTAAATAATAATTTTATTTAAAAAAATATTAACTTTGTCCACTCGTTAACAAACGTTATAATAGATGGGATTTGTAAAACAGAAAACTGTCCAGTAAGGCACGCCCTTACAGTTGAAAACATGACGAAAATATGGAACCGTTTGAAATAATATTCATCTCTTCAAAACCATTTCAAATCAGCGGTGTATTGCCGATTAATTAATGTTTGGAACTTTGAGCAAAATTTCCCAACACAAGTCCTCATCCAATTAAAAAGAATATATTGACTTTCAAAAATAACAAGCTATTAAATGTATCTGCGCTAAATAAATTAAATTCAATATTATGTTCTCTGATTGAAGTCTTTTTGTAATTTGCATAATTATTTTTGGAAGCAGAATTAAGTTAAAAAATTAGATCAATTGTATTTAAAAAAGAAAAAAAAAAAACTTTATTAAATATATTTTATTTATTCGTTCACCTTTAAGAGTGTTTGGATTCGCTTAATAGAATTTACATAGAGTTTATTCTTCTTTATTTGTTTTGCTACGTATTGATGTTTGCCTTAAACAATAGTTATTTATTCAACAAGTGTGGAAAGTCGTACTTTTCCTCACGCGAGGCAGGGTTTGCACGCACGAGCGAGCGAAGCGAGGCGAGTGCAAGTGCAAATTGCCGAGTGTGAGGAAAATACTTGACACTCGAGTTAAATATTATATTTTTTCTGCAACCATTTATTAACTAATAAAATTAAAAATTTCATTTTTACAGTCTACAAAAAGTAATTTATTTATTATAAACATTTATTGTTATATTACAATTATTTACATTACTTACGTATTCACATTACTTATTACATTTTCTGCTGTTTCTTTTATTGATGGAGGAGTGTTTTCTAAACAGGAATCACTAGAATCCATTTTAAATTTCTTTAAGGGAACACTGTAACCTTTTTAACTGTTATAATTAAAAATATCTAATTATTTATTAAAGTATTATTTTTATTTCTATATTCCTTTCAATTTTTATTTTATTTTTTAATATTCGTTTTTTAATTATTTAGGTACGTTAAATAAGGTTATTAAAGTTTTACAGAAATTATTTATGTTAGTAACAAAACTTCTTATATCAAGGAAGCACAATAAAGTTTTTCCACTCACTAGTGAGGAAAGTGACCCTAATGGGAATTTTTCCCCACTAGTGTGGGAAGTTGGGCATTACACAGCTGATTTTAATTGAGTAATGAGAACTTCCCGACATGGTTGCAGTAAAAATAATTAAACTTCGATATAATTTAAAAAAATTCATTAGCAAAAAAAAGATACTAATAAAAGCCTTCAACAGTGAAATTATTATACCTTATTTTTTGTCAAAGAAAGAAAGCAGTCAGGTTTACTTAAGCTCCAAAGGGTATTTTAACAAAAGTTGTGAACATTATTAAATTAAATTAAAAATTTAAGTCGCCAAACAGAATATTTCATCAAAATTCATATACTTACGTATTAAAAATAAAAGTAGTAGATACAGAAAATTTAAGGTAGTCCATTGGAAAAAAAATGACTTCTTTGGGGACAAACATTCTTCTGAGTGGCTCGTTGGCTTTTAATGCATGATTGGGTACGATTACTGTTTCCACTGGGACTGTTCTAGGCCTTCAAGTCAAGGACTTTTGTATCGCATCGAAGAATATCTCGTAATCATTTTAGTGTTCTGTAGAGTAGAAGAAAGATATGATTGTGGTCGAGGTCTTGCAAATATCTCTGCTACAATGGCTCTGTGAAGGGATGACGGTGCCATTCGCCCAAAACAACCTGTTCAAATTAACAACTTAATGTAGATGATACGAATCATTTCAGGAAAAAGATCAACTAAATTTACTAACTTTTTACATCCTAAGCAAAACGTTGAACGCAAGCTCTTCTAGCTAACAGCGTTACACAACATCAACGTGAAAGCATGTTTGCCTCAAATTATTAGAAACACTCCAAATAATAAATGATATAAGAAGAGCTTAAGTCGACATGAGGAAGGCGAGTAGAAACAGTAGGTCATGTAAGCATGATTGGGTACGATTACTGTTTCCACTGGGACTGTTCTAGGCCTTCAAGTCAAGGACTTTTGTATCGCATCGAAGAATATCTCGTAATCATTTTAGTGTTCTGTAGAGCAGAAGAAAGATATGATTGTGGTCGAGGTCTTGCAAATATCTCTGCTACAATGGCTCTGTGAAGAGATGACGGTGTCATTCGCCCAAAACAACCTGTTCAAATTAACAACAAACTATATTTAACATATATTACGAAAGTGAATCTTTAATCTACTTTTTAAAAATAAGTAAAAGAAAATGGGAACCTTTCTTTGAAGAATCGAGAGGAAACTGTTCTTATAAAACGTCAATGTGTTGGATGCACACAACAGAGTGAGTGCTTAAATACTAATGCAACTGAGAGATGCATTCTTTAATAAGAATAGAAGAAGACAAACAATAATCACGCATCAACCTTTATTGATGGAAATCATTTTATTTATTCATTCACTTTTCAGCTATGAGGTGGTGTTTTTACTCTAAGAGTTTGTTATTGGTATTTTTAGTCTAAAAATATTGGTATTATTTGTTGTGGTAACTAACTCATGCGAAATTCTTCAGTGACTGTCGACTATCTAGGAAGTGATGAAATAACCTGACATTTAAAATAAATTTGTCAGTTTTATGCCTAATTGGCCACAGTATAATATGCATGACTTTACTCTAGGTTCAATGTACTTACGGAGTTTAAATGCAATACTAACAAAGCATGCCATGCAAGGAATTGGTTATGTGTAAACGTGTGGTTAAAAGAAATACTCGCCAAAAAAACCGTCTCTAATAAGATTTCAAAGTTCTAGGCAAGGGTTTTTCAATGAGCGTGAAGGGTCAGTTTTCAATAATATTCGCTGCAGTTTGTCCTAAGATTTAGAAGAAATATAAGGTTCACTCACCTGTATAGTTAGAGAGAAGCCCTGGGGACCCAATAACAGCTGGCCTGTGAAAGATATATAACAGTGTTGGTAGCACTTTACCGTTGTCTAATACAACAATGCAAAGAATAGTAAACGGTTTTTACTTTCGTTTTGTTGACTTAATTTATAATTTATGTGTAAAAATAGAGACTGTGTCAACAAATGTTGTCATAAATATGTTCTGCCAGTTGAAAGTGAAAGTTAAGTTGTAAAATCTATATAAATAAAAATTAACCTTTTCATTCCACTTTTCAAGTATTTATTTGTTAATTTTAAACATCGGAGAAACTGAAATTTGGCCTTTTTGTAAATCAGTTATTTCTAGTGGTGTGGTTATTTCCAGAAAAAAAATGAATACTGCACCCTGACAGATTCTCGAAATTTGAGTTATCACTAGTACTATGTTTAGAAATACTTAGTCAAAAAGAAACTTGCGAAAGATGATGTACGTACTCGCTAGCTGTACTAGAGAAAATATCGCGCTAAAACTGGACTATTGATGTTCCATTGGAGGACCTCTTTGTCTTATCCTTTTCCTCAGGAATCTTTGCGACCGTATTGGTCAATAAATATTTCTGTTGGCAATCCTACAACCACAACCAAAACCACCGAAATTTCGGTTTCAGCCGACCCATAGAATCTCAAGCTCAGTACGTGTACTTGATTGTAAACTGTCATTCCAGGGTGACTATACTAAGTAACGAAGTCACCAACTATTATTTCTAAGATCGGACTCCTTTTATTGATCTATGCTTTTTGGTATAATTTCCAGCACATTTCTTCGATTTCTTGATATCTGTCTGCATTGATGTTTCTATCGATTTTACAAAAGATCAGATAAAACTGTTAAAACTGTTTATAAAATATCTGCAAAATAAAAAGCTTGTGATATTTGTCCAGAAATAAGTTATTGCCGAACAAAAAGCATTAAACCTCAAACCACAAGATGAATTTTCCTGACACGAACACTAAGGTAGGGTCGGATCCGACCCGATACTATATTTTCTTGCTTACAGTGAAAAACTCAAATATAACTCAAAATAACACATTTATTTCTATATAGTAAAATGTATAAATTTTTTAATAAATTGTATAATTTTATGGCATTAGTCTATTTAGAATGGACTAATAAGTGAAGAAATGAACTTGAAAAAGGAACTTTGTTTCAATAAAAACAAAACAGTTTACAAAAAGCTTGAATGAAAATTAAAGTAAAATAGTTGTGTGGTAACAAAATTATCACATTGTTAAGGAAAAAAGCATTTGATTGTTCGCCATTATCAGTGGGAACAAGTAGGACATATTTTCCAATCGTAAGGAGTAATTCCTTTGGAAAACGCTCGTTTTTCAGTCTTTTTTCTTCTAGAGGAAGCGTCAAGGCAAACGCAAGGTTCTTGAGAAACGTCGAACGTGCATCTTCAGAGTAACTTTCTTCATTTTTGTTCCACTTGTGCAGGACAAAACGTGTAACGTTAATACCAAGGATCCGACCCAGAATCTGACTTACTGAAAGAAATACAAACCTAGAGAGCGGAGAGACCCTTACCGTGGCCTCTTCCTAAGGGCTCACAGAAAGGGTATACCGAGTCTAATCGCTAAGAGTTAATTGTGGGGGAAACAATGGAAATTTGTTTTCGCCTCGGGTCGGATCCGACCCGCATCTTGTGGTTTGAGGGTTAAGTAAGGTATAAGTCACTCTATTTTTACAACTTTCATAGATTTTTCAGTAACTAATATACGAAATGAATAGTAAAGTATGATTACTACACATTTCCGTAAAAGACCGGCAATCAGTATTTGAGCCTAACATCGTAATCTAAATTGTCGTACAATTCATTTACGCAACTATTACTTTTGAATGTGCCAAAAAATTAAAATCATTCGCAACTTTTATTGCTCTAAATAGAATGCGTAGTCTCCGGAAGTAATTATTTCAATGGAAAATTTACTGAACCATATGTATAAAATATTGCTTTTTGCAGCGACTAACATTTGTCCCGGAAACATATGACAGTAAACAACAAATTGTTCACATAATTAGGAAGTGTGAAATATGACGGAAGCGGTTAGTGTGGCAGGTGTGAAATATTCCGGACGTACAATCCGGCCACTTAGAGGACGAAGTAGCACTGGTGACGGGTACAGCACTACAAGAAATAAGTTAACAGTTTTTAAGGTGTCACTTTAGTCATCAACCGTGTTTTACTAATGGATTTCTCTAGCCGAACTTTCAAAAGTGTAGCTACAAACCGCAACACAAATTGGTACCATGTGCTACTTCACTTTAGACAATTTTGTGTATGTATGTGTGTAGATATAGTCAACACTTGGGGTAACCATGATACTCTTTTTCCCTTCAGATGGCACTTAAACTTCAAATTCTTTATTTCTCTCAATAATGATCCTTAATAGGTTAAAATTCTACATTATCTGCAATTAGAGATCCACTTCTAAAATTTCTCATTTCCTTGAGTGGAGATCACCAATGAAGATGATCACGTCTTCTTCTCTCTTTGATATTTTCTAACCGATATTTATTGCTTGGCGATCCATCAACCTTTCCGCAAACATCTTTTGAGATTGTTCTCAACCGCAGGCCAATAGTAATCCACCAAATATTTGTTTTCACTGACGCCATCTAGTGCACCGGTAAAAAAATTAAATATGATGGATAATTACGAAAGAAAGCAAGTGAGAATCCACAATCTGGGAGATGGGAGCCTGTTTTCAGACAAAATTGTGAAATTTGCGCCGCTTGTTCAAAAAAGGAAGACACCAAAATCAAATTCAGAAGCTGTTCTTGTCCGTGCGTTTGAGGCATGTGAACAGTATGAGTGCTTGAATAAAAGCGCTATTGTAGGTTGATTACCAACTTTACTCACAGAAGAAGAGTAACGCTAACAACACATCAATCAGTGTTTATTGATCAATTTCTATACCACTAAAAGTACTGTTCATGCATTTTCCTCCTCACTTCCAACTGTACTTTCTCCCAAATTCATTTCAATTAGTTAAAATTTTATCATAACGAACAAACTTTTTTTTTTTTTTTTAATCTTTTAATGAAATTTGCGACTGCAACGGTTGTTGCAACAAGCAAATGGGATGTAATATAGTGTCTTGATTGAAGATTGGAGAAGGCACCCAGTGGCGACACTCCATTAACGTGATCAGATCACTATACTGTTATGAGGAGAGTAGGTCGCGGGGCCATCTTCTCTTCAATCTCCTTGGAGGATTGCCTGTTAATGTGGAAGAAGATAAGTGTTCAATTAAAGGATTAGGATGAGCTGATGTAAAGGAATGAAATTTTAAGAAACGAGTTTTAGTAAGGTCGTTAATAAAAGGGATTTTGAGGTCATTCTGAATGGTGAGGTTAGAAATGTAGAATGGAGCGTTAAGTAGTTTTCGTAGTATTTTTGATTCTAAAGTCTGGATGCGTAAAGAATTGGAACGTTTAGTCGATCCCCATACTTCGATGCCGTATGACCAAATAGGTCGCAATAACTACTGGTATAAGAGTATTTTGTTTTTTAGGTCGAGTTTAGATCGTTTGTCAAGTAGTCTGGCGAGAAGTTTGTAGCGTTGGTTAGTTTCTTGTCTTTTCAGTCTAGTATGGGGATTCCATGTCTACCGTTTGTCTAGGTACAGTCCAAGGTAGCGTACTTTGTCCACAGTTGGTATAGGAGTTTGGTTCAAGATGATGGGAGGTAGGATTTTTCGTCTTAGAGTAAATACTATATATTTTGATTTTGTAACGTTAGTTTTGATTCGCCATTTGATAAGCCAGTCCTGTAAGTGGTTGATGAGCGTTTGAAGAGTTTGTGTAGCGATAACAGGATCGTAATGAGGAGATAAGATAGCAGTATCATCAGCAAAGGTGGAGAGGATACGAACAAACTTAAATAACAAAAGTTGTTACTGCAAAGCCGTGATACAATAATAACTTTTTAATATATGAAAAATAAGGTATTATTCACTGCTAGCGCGAGGATTCGTTTGCTGGTTAAGCTGGACTCAAAACCCGGCTTGCACCCCTGGATTTTCGAGCATGATGGACAGTGGTGTCTAAGACGAGAGAAACGTCAGTCCGCATAGATGAAGCTTTGCTCTAATTGGCATAGTTTTTGATGTACGTATCTTGGGGAGAGAGAGAGAGAGATGAATATATTGTTGTTACAATAGCTCGATCAAGATGCAATAATATTTATAACTTGAAACTGTTTGTTTTAGAGGATGAACGGCATTCTTATGAACTCAGCCCCAATCAATTGTGAGAACAAACACAATATACCAAAAGAAAAATAAAGGAAAGAAATAAAAACACAGAAGAACAGTGGAGCATTCCCAAGGTGGACCGCTCTATCTAACCATTCAGAAAGAAACAAAAATCAAGAAAAGATTAATAGATAGTTAAAGTCACATCTATCACCTACATACATAAATATCTATTCGACTGACTCTACAAATATGTATAGGATATTTGATTGAGTTATAAATGGATGTTCGCAAAGTGGGTGTAAACATCTGGCGTGGGCTATAACTTCCTCCCTCCAGGTTAGCAGAATGATGAAAGATTTAATTTGTAAAAAAAACTTCCCAAACTAAAATCTATAAATAATGTACTTTTCTTGCGGCCTACAATAACCTCTCTTATAGCTCTTTACATATTAAAAAGTAATTGCAAGTTATTTAACTTCAAAACTGGTTACTTAGAATTTTTAGCTACTTCTTTGCCTCAAAGTTAACATTTATTTACTGATAAAGTTGGAAATATTTAGATGAAGTTGGAAATAATTTCTTTGAATCTAGAGATATTATTGGATGTTTAATTTTTTTTAATATTCATCGCCCACCAGCAGATATGAAATTGACCAAATATTGATGGCAGTGCAGAATATCAAATCAGAAAGTCGGCACATCCTATGATCTTCCGGAAATTCCACCTGCTCTTCAGATGGGATGTTTAGTTCATTCGAAATTGTTTATTGCAGGATCTAAAAGATATTTTAATACATAAACAAAAAAAATTGATCCAGATTATTAATTACTGATAGAATTGCCTTATAAGTATAATGTATTACACAATAATAGCAGATGCATTCGTTTTAAATTAGAAACTATTACTAGCAATCATAAATAAGATTAGCTGAAGTCACTCAGATTGCGAAGATCCCGCTTCGAGTCCAACAGGCTAAAATCCTGGTTGAGTCCTTAAGAGTTTTTTTTCTTCCGTTTCAGCTCTCAGATTTGTGAAGGTGTGTGCAATGAAAGAACACGGTTCGTAGGCTGTTAGTGATTGAGAAGGCTCCAAGCACAAGTATTATCAGACTGTTACCTTTTTTTACTATTATCAGAATCGTCCAAGTGTTCTGGGCTTCGTGTTGAAATGTTTTCATCTATTTTCTTGACTTAGACTAACCATTCAGGTTATTTGGATCAATGCGAATTGAGATCTACCGCCATTAGTGGTTTCAGAAGTTCGTTTATGGTCAGGATGTGGGGGATAACATCAACCAGCTCAGAGTAAACTAAATACTAATGGAACAAATCTCTGTCCAAATATTTGTAGCTGTCACAACCTAACACAATCTGACTATCAGTAATAGTAGCTGAATAACAAACAAATTCATTATTCACAATATATTAGCATCAAATTTGTTAGTTTGATAAATAATAACTGAAATGTCCTCTATTTAGCAAAAGTAATGTTTAATTATTTCTTTGACTTATTTATTATTTATTTAATCTTTTCTGTGAAGATTAAGGACGCCATATCGGAGGACATCCTCTTAACAAAGGGGTTGTGGCAAGGGAGCCACTATCTAATTTACTCTTCAATCTAGTTCTCGTGAAAGTGGGTAGGGATTTTCGCACTCGTAATCCGAGAGCCACCATTTACAATAGGTTAAGTAAACATTTGGCTTAGGCCGACGGACGCTGCAGAGTGACAGCACGAATTAAGAGTTTGGGAGAAGTTCAGCCGGGAAGCCAACATTCTTGGGCTAGCTGACAATGTAGCCAAGAAAAAAGTGTATGCTGACCTCTAACCATAATAACTTAGAAATGGTAACTACTGGAGATTTTTAGGTAGTAAATGAATTTAGGTATTTAGGGTAAATTATTATAGCCCGAAGGGCAGCCGGGAATAGGTGTTTTAGGTCGCCAAAAAATAATTAAACTTCAAACAACTTTCGTGAAAGCCAAGTAATAGAGTATAAAAGTATTTTAGGGCCGATAGTTGCCCTAGGGAAGTGATACAATGACCTTAACTATAAATGATGAAAAGCTATTGAGTATTTGGAAATCTTTTTTGGCCCATGAATAGAAGGAAATTCAAGGCACATGAGGTCAAACCAAGAACTGAAGCAGATCTATGAGAAGCAGGACATGGCGGGTGTGGTAAAACGCTAGAAGCCAAGGTTCTGGAAGAGCTGCCGTGCCAACCAAGAAGAAGATTCATTTATTATTTTCTTCCCCTATTGGACCTGTAATTCGCTGTTAGAAATTCGTGAAATCGTAATATCTTCCCTCGCTATCTACTGCAAGTGTAAATTGTATGTCATTGTAGTCGTAATAATTAACAATTACATCGCAGTCAAGTGGCAATAAGAGGGAGTTTTTATACTTAATTAAGAGAACTTATAAAATGGTTCTTGTTGGCAGCACGACAGGGTTACATCTCCGTTAGGAGGCGATCCAAGCAAGGTGAAGAGTATACCACCGCCTCCTGGAACATCGTGGGACAAAACGTGGTTAAATAATCGTGGTCTCCAATAGCGGCTTATGTTAAGTTCTCTGCTAGTTCCATGGTCACGGACTTGAATTGTAATTGTTCTCCTGTTTCGCTTTCTAGGATAGATATCAAATTGTTAAGCAATGCAATAATCAAAGTTTCATTGTAATGTTTCCAATGTCATTTCTACTTACAGTAATAAATATGAAAGATTTGTAATTCGGAAATTTTAAATGATTCGTTTTTGGTTTTCTTATAAGTATCAAGTGATGGGAGGCCCAATGTGATGACTTCGTACAAAGTTTTACCTCTTTGATGGGATTTTGATAATAGTTTGAACATATTTTGGCCCAATAGACGTTGAATGAGAGTGCCTCTAAATAAGGTAAAGCCAAAGGAAACAGAAAGTTATTGATAAGTGATTCTATGCGGTTAAAAATCAAACGTAGGTTGTAATTCAGTCTCACATTCTTTATAAAGTGCAAGTTTTAGACACTGCGGGTAGTTTGTTTTTCCTTATCGGCTAAACTTAATAATAAATATAAAAGTAGGCAAGCAAATCTAGTATTAATTTACATGTTTCTGGTACCAATAAGCTTTTAATGAAGTAATAATTAAAATCTGAAACATATTTACCTTTTACTAACTTACAGTTTGATAATATGAACATCTAAGGTACACAAGAACAGTTTAGAGTGAAATGTCCTCCATACTTTTCCACAGAAATGCCCTTAAAAAGAATTTTCTTACAAAATAATTGTGTCAGATTTTTCGTAATTTATATAAAGTTCAGAGAAAATGAACCAATTTTCGGAAAAAATTAATAAAAGTAAAAAAACCTTGCTGCTTCCTGCAGAGAGATTTTAGCCGCTAACTTTCTGTGAGTTTCCATTAAGGCATCCAAACCAAATTTATAGTTTGAGCTCCCTGCGAAGTTCCATTTTTGTGTTACAGTAACCAAATGCGTACGTGGGCACACACACACACGCGCCATGCTCATTGTGATTCACACACAGACGCGGATCACTTTTTAATATCATATTTTTTGGACTTACCTGAACTTAAAAACGAAATCCGGTGAAAACATTATGTAATACATTTTAATCAAACGAATCAAACCTAGAAAGAGATAGTAAAAATTAATAAATAATCTATTACATCATTTAAGTAAAACAATCTTACGGCATTACATAGAAAGGTCACGATTTTATGCATGGGTGTTCCTAATTTTTCCACCATAGTTTCGTACATGGTGTTTACTTGTCTTGAATTAGTGGTCAATCATGCATGTAGAAGAAGCTAAACAAAATAGAACCTTTAGAATTCATCCTGGAGTAAAACAAAAATTGCAGATTCCATTTAGCATACAATCTGTAAGGGATGAGAGATAAAAAAAAAAAAAAAATAGCACTCTGTTCTTTGTAAAACAGAAAATTTGAACAAAAATAATTCTATTTGATGTTTTCATTCTTAATGTGCCTAATTATGCTGGGTTTGCTTGACTTTTATTCTGGCTTGTCCTGACTCGAATGGACCTTTAACAATAAAGCCAAATATTAATTACTTTTTTCGCCGTAATGAATCATCGCCACCCTGCGTCAAACTTACTAGAAAATTAATAACAAAGCTAATCCCTTATGACTGTGTTTCCAAATGTTTGGGATGGTGAACTAGTTTTAAACTGGACTTGAAATTTTTATAAATTTAAAATTACTTTTGTGGACATAGAAGTGTAATCATAGAGGTCTTTAATGAAATACCAGTAAGTAACCAGGCTTAGAAGAACTTATTAGTGAGGTATACAAATTTGGAGGCCTTAAAAGATGGGAACAGCTTTCGGCTGATCTACAATGAACTCCGGAACAATAGCAAAGGACACAAGTATTCGACGAGGCGATAGGTAAGGGTAGCATCGTTTCCTTTTCATTTCTTTTCCCATAAGGAACTCAGGAGTAGAGATTTTCTAGGTCCGTTTCTAGCCTTTCGGTATACCAGATGCCCTTTGCAAGGGTGAGGATCGCTTAAAAAAGAAGGAGGTGTCACCCCTTCAGATTTTGCATGCAAGACCCATCTGGAATAAGCGCCTTAAGACGCAGATCCCACTAGACCAATTTAAAAAGATGAAGAGGTTCGTTAAATCATCGCTTGGAATTATCATTCCACAATGTGATTACTCTTCACTACCGGGAGTTAGCGAAGGCTCTCTTACAGTTTCTCTTTAACAGCGCGTATTTAGCAAGTGCTATTCCAGCTACTGGTTGGCACCGAGGTTAATTTAATATCGCAGACTTCTCCTACTAAACTTATAACCGTAGTTATTTTAATTGGGGATGCCATCTGTCCTCAGAACATCTGGGAAGCATCAGAGGAGCCTTACTTGATGGAATGATGATTTTAAGTCAATGGAATTGATGGTTTCTCTTAAACAGAGCATCAGTTAAGAAGCTCCCGAAGGAATTAAATTGGTCCTCTAGGACATGGACTAATGTAATGCCTCTATTCAACACCACGGAATTTGTACCACAGCCTATTTGGCACCTGTTCAGGTTCAATTGATAAGGATAATAGTACATCTAACGTTCCAATAAGTCTTCTTCTTTATTGCTAATCTGATAAGCTTATTATTAGGGAACGGATTCGTATGTATTTACATATTTTTTTCTAGGTAATTTACAGACGTTTTTAACTAGAAGTATTCATACTGACACTCTTTAAGCCGTTTGAGCCTACTTTTATTTCACATATTTCCACATATTTGGATGTTATCGCATATTTATACATATTTGATTAAAATAAATAAATATTTCTACATATTTAATCAAAATATGTACATATTTGTCATATTTTTCATTTTGGGCATATTTTCATAATTGGGAGGTGGTTGACAGGAACTGTGAACCACAGACTGTAGGGCTGTGAATCACAGTGGTTAAAAAAGTGTTCTTAAAGCACCAAGTCGCATTAAAATGCTAAAAGATCTCAATCCAGACTTGTGCCTTCCACCAGAACCAATATTGACAAGATGGGGTACTTGGCTGGAAGCAGCTCAGTATTACTATGAAAACTACAATAAAATCAAGAATGACCTTTCACATCTCGAAGACGAAGCAGTAGCGATAAATACAGCCAAGTCTTTATTCGAGAAACCTAATTTAAGGAACGACCTAGCATTCATTTCTGACAATTGCGTATTTCTTGCACAAGCCATTACCCAACTTGAGTCCCAAAATGTTCGACTGACAGAAAACGTGTCCAACGTTAAAAAAGTCATCGAAAAGGTGGAAGGAATACCTGGGAGTAAGGGAGATCTGATCAGATCAAAACTGGTAGAAGTACTGAGCAAGAACAAAGGGTGGGAGACCACCTGCCAGATTTCTGATATTATCAGTGGAACAGAAGTCACCTCAGAACATCGTACCCTTTACAACCAACGAGATAACTTCTTTCAGCAAGGCACCTATAACATCTGTAGATGTTGAACGATCTTTTAGTCGTTACAAGTCCATCTTACGCCCAGATCGTCGTCACTTTACGTTCCAACATTTGAAATTTCATGTGGTTGCAAACAATTTCGAATGAAAATTTAACACATCTTTTTATAAATAGTAAAAATGTTCTTTGTTGTATAAATCATTATAACTTGTAAAAACAAATTATTTTGTTCCTAATAAATTATTATAAATTGTAAAAATGTTCTTTTTTTGTATAAATAATTATAACTTACCCCCCAAATTCCATTTTCATAAAAAAAATGTCCATTTTACTTAAATATTCCAGAAAATATTTTAAGAAAATCACATATTTTCCACATAATTGACGAAAATAAATGCATATTTTAGTTAAATATTTGGCATTTTTAAATACATAAAAATCCGTTCCTTACTTATTATGTTTGATTATATTATACATCAGTTTAATTAAATAGAACATCATACAGCCTAATCCACATAGAATTAAACTAAGTAAATCTTTTTACAATAAAAGATTGCTCTACTCTGCCGCTTTTTTGGTGAGTAATTGAACATTTTAATTTTTCTGTATGTACGTGTTTTGAAATCATATTCCCTTAATTGCACCTTAATCCAAATGGTTGTTTTATTAATTAATCTCTAAATGTAATGAATACTACTTACATTGTTCATAGTCTTCTGCGAATAACCAGTAAATTAACTTTTTCTGCAACCATGTGGGGAAGTTCTCATTACTCAATTAAAATCAGCTGTGTAATGCCCAACTTCCCACACTAGTGGGGAAAAATTCCCATTAGTGTCACTTTCCTCACTAGTGAGTGGAAAAACTTTATTGTGCTTCCTTGATATAAGAAGTTTTGTTATTAACATAAATATTTTCTGTAAAACTTTAATAAGCTTATTTAACGTAACTAAATAATTAAAAAACGAATATTAAACAATAAAATAAAAATTGAAAGGAATATAGAAATAAAAATAATACTTTAATAAATAATTAGATACTTTTAATTATAACAGTTAAAAAGGTTATAGTGTTACCTTATAGAAATTTAAAATGGATTCTAGTGATTCCTGTTTAGAAAACACTCCTCCATCAATAAAAGAAACAGCAGAAAATGTAATAAGTATTGTAAATACGTTAGTAATGTAAATAATTGTAATATAACAATAAATGTTTATAATAAATAAATTACTTTTTGTAGACTGTAAAAATGAAGTTTTTAATTTTTTTTAGTTAATAAATCTAATGGTTGCAGAAAAAATATAATATTTAACTCGAGTGTCAAGTATTTTCCTCACACTCGGCAATTTGCCATTAAAATTTTTCCTTGTTTAATTGAGGCGAAATGACGAACTGTACTGAATATGAGGAATATTTTATTTGATTTCATTTATTCCACAGATCATAATTTTAGAAAATATTTATGGCATCTATGTTTACAGTTATTTATTATTTTGGTGTCTTTTACATGAAGCTGAACCCTGCTCATCACTTCTATTCTAATTGTAACACTATGCCAACAAGCAATATTAGTTATTTGTATTTTTACAACACAAAGGCTCAGCCTAATTTTCAGCATCATTCCGCTCATTTAGCGATTTGATAGAACTTAAATTGAAGTGTTCAGACTAATATCACTAACACCACAACAAAATACACTCTAGAAAAAGATGCTTACGTAAGTAGCACACTTGTATATTCCTAACCTTAATTAGAATAAGTACGCTTTAAGTGATTTCTCTCTGAATTCTGAACAATTAACTGAATTGCTATTACAACGCAATCTGAAACATATCTAAATGCGTATAATACCTGTACAACACATAATAGCTGAAGTGATTTATTTTATTGTTGAACGAAACGCTGAACTAAGCAGTTACTCTAGCTGCATTACCAAACTATGCATCACTGTCTTTGGAATGAGCTCAGCTACTAAGTCATATTTCATTTTTGTGAGAAGACATAAATGGTAATTCTATTATATGCATAATTCATTATTTAATATATTCCTTGTTGAATAAAATAAAATCAGCAGAATGCAGTCCATCAGAACAGTGTTCACCTCATCTGAATAGGAAAACAAATGTAAAATGAAAGTGAAATAGTTTTCTGAATCTGGAGTAAATATAATTTTCATAAGTTGTTATTTTCATGATTCGCTATTTTGAATTGGGTCCAGTAAATAGAATGTCTACTAAATTGCCTAAAAAAATCTGTTTACTCTATTTTATAGTTCGCCGAAATACTTATTCAAAATATAAGTGTTTTAGATTGGATCATGTGAGTCTACATCACTCTTGTCTAATTTTTTGAAGTCCATCACGAAATCTAGATACCTTTATGAGCTTTTTGTTTTGGTTATGATTAGTGCAAATTAAAGTTTCGCGAATTGTAGAGGAAGTATCAGTAAAGAAATAAAATAATGACGACTTATTTTATCATCTTATAACGTAAAGTATTAAGGTTATGAATGCCCTGACAGAAATCTAAAAAAGATAAGAGCACTAGAAGTGATCAGGCGTAATGCTCTCTGGTATCGAGAATGGGAATTCTTCGTGCGCAAAACATCATTTCCACCTCCCTCTTTCTCTTTTGATATTCGTTGCAAGACAGATAATTTTGCCTACATTCTCTCTAAGATCGGCTCTAGTTGACGTGTTGATGTGTTTTATGAGCGTACTATTCGGTTCCTGTTCTTTAGGCTAGAACTTAAACATATTCAGGAAATATTAAAACTCTAAATATTGGGGAATGGCGATGGCTTTTCAGAACAGGAGGATGGCTCAGTGAGAAATCATCGAAACATCTTTCTTGTGCAACTCTCGAACTAAAGAGGATGTAACATTTTCTGGTTTGAGACAAAATTGAACAGAATATATAGTAGACTCTCAGAAATCCTGACCGGCCGTCCGCCACAAAAGTCCGGATTTCGAAAAATCCGGATTTCCCGGAGGTTAGCATTTCCGTCTTTGTGGCGAACAATTATGACAATACTGTATGTGTTAACGTTTATTAACAGTAAGCTGCTGTTCTGTATTATATTGTACACTAGTACTGTAATTAACAGTGAAAGAACATTTTCTTTTTCCACTTTATTCTTCGTTTTTAAACTCCATCGATTTCATTAAACTGCTTCGTCAATGTTACTGAAACACAGAGCGCCTGACGATGCAAACTACTGTACATAACATTTGTATAATGCGGGCTATTTGCGTGCCATGCATGTATGTTACCTTATATCAAATCGAACGTTTTGTCGTTTTTATTTGCGAGAAATTTTATTTTTTTAAATTCAAGATCATCGATCCGGACTACCGAGAGTCCGGACTAGGCCGATCCGGATTTCTGAGAGTCTACTGTATTCCTTTTTGTACAATTGTTTCGGAGATCTGCCGTTGGTTCACCGGCTAATCTTTACGAAGCAAGTCGAAACTTATTTCTGTTTTAGAGAACTTAGATGTACAGATCATAAAGCAAGCGCGGCATGCCTTGAGCTATCGACAGGGGTATTCAACAATCAAGATAAGTGTTAGTTAAAATTATAACTACATGATTAACTGGAATTTATGTTTATGTATTTACAAGATTCATTTTATTTTCATTTTAACGTCATATTTCCCAATTCTTCAATGTTGAGTTTGCGATAAGTAGGTACATATTTCATTGTTCATTTTATGGTTTTCTTAAAAAAATCTTGAATTTGTTTTTATTCATTTATTTTTGTATTATTATAGTATTAGTTTTTAATTTTATTTGTGTATTCCTTCAATACGGCATCATTTTTGTAAATACCGGTCCTCGGCAGAGGAATATTATCCATTGCGGAATATATTTTGAGTTTTATACTCCAGTAAGAAAACAAAGTATCGTTATTATTATTATTATACCCTAAAATAGGTGAGGTATTATCGACAAAAAATATATTAACTCCAATTGGTTAATGAACCGAATATTTTAAATATTTGCGACAACGTTGGTGAATTAACATATTTGAAGCTGCATGTTAGGGAGATATGATTCGATGGTGCCGTACCGTACCATTCAATCAAATTAGTGTTATAGCTTACTAGTCATTTCAGACGCCGATTTGGACAGTTATAGCCTGTAAGAAAAAAAAGAAATGAAACTATTTTACTGGCAGAATAAATTTAGGAAGATATTAGAAGCGAGTGGCTAGTTTATTTTCTGAGGAAGGCTAGTGTAAACTGAAACGAGAGAACACTGTGCGAGGGTTGGGAGTGCATGAAGTTGGCTCCAATCTATCGTGTCCCAGTTAATGAAATGTTGGAAACTAGGTTATAGAATATTTATGACTTTTCTTTATTTTTTTGAGGTTTGTTGTTTTCTATTCTGTAGAAATTTGAAACTGCACTACCATCTCAACTATTTACTGGTTCAATCAGGGCCGGATTTAAATGAAAAGAGGCCCTAGGCTATTCTACTTATGGAGGCCCTTTCACCTCCCATTTTTAAGTTTGTAAATTACGTGAGAGATAATAAAATACATCACTACTGAGATATACAGGGTGAACCAGTAACTATTGTCCATAAGCCTACTGTGTGTAGTACATCTGAAGTGGAGTTCAATGACGTATTAGCAAACTTCATATTCTCCACTGTTCTTGAGTGACGTCACTTTAATTTTTTTTTCTAAAATCATTACTTTTTTTTTTGGCAATAAAAATGTTATTACTCAGAAAGTTTTAGTCCGAATTCGATTCTGATAACACTGTTAGAAAGACAGATAAATTTTCTAAAAATTGACACCATTTCAAAGCGTAAGTTATCCTCCAAACAGCCTCAATCTTCCTCTGAATACTGGAAAAATAAAAGTAATCGAAATTTTTAAGAAAACTTATTAGGCCCTTATGTGATTATTATCAGACCTAGGTGCTCTGGCACTTTTTATAAAAGTTTCCTTGTCTAATGGGCTTTCAAATGGTATATCATAATTTTCCAATTTTCCAGGATTCCTTTTATCTTAGTATGAGAAATTACGTTTGTTTTTACAAGAAAAAAACGTGTTCACGAGCACTCAACAGTGTTAGTTTATCTAATTGTTTAATTCATTGAAAACTCTTTTAGATGGACCAGTAGTCAATTTTTAAAGTAGATTGTCTTAAAATAAGAAAGTCAAAGGTTACAAATTGCACTCTAAAAATTTACTTCTGATCTCTCTGAAATATTTGATAAAATGTTAGGATATATTTTAAACAAGTACTATTTTGGTAATCGAAGGTATGTATACCGGCTAACCCTGTATATCAATATGTTAAATGTTAATATTATGTTATGTTTTTAGAATAGCGTAATTTTAATTTTGCTAACAATTTGAATCTAGGCCCCTCTTGATCTTGAGGTCCTAGGCTGAAGCCTAGTTAGCCTATAGGAAAATCCGGCCCTGGGTTCAATTGCAACCTTCAGCAGAGAATAGTAGCTGCAAAATTGATTACCTTACCGGTGTAAGTTTGCTCAACAGTTACATTTCAGCTACATTTCAAGTAAAAATAAACAAAATATTATTTCCCGCAAATTTTTTTTAATAAATACTTTCGAAATAAAAATAGAAAATAATCATGATAATAATTCGAGTGTCTTATTAAATTAAATTTATTGGATTAATGTGAGAGAAGTGTTTAAAGTTGGCGCCATCAATTTAAATAGCTTGGTTGTCACTATAATAAATACTTCTTTAGTTGTTCGGTGAGTTATAGCTAATTAAATTGGGCGCTACAGAACGGTGAAACTTCTAGCCACAAAATAAACACAGGGTGATTTTTTTTTTTTTTAAAAAAAAAGAATATATTTTCATTTTAAATAACTCTCGTTCCTCGGGTTAAGACAAAAACACTTTGTGTTTTCAAACACTCACACGACTTAGTATGCGGTAACAACCGGCCAGTGCCAAGTTGTTGAGTCTATTTATGGCCTATCCAGAAATCTCCGGCGACTATTTGTCTATAAGATCTGTCTAGACTACTTTATTTTCTAAGATTGGCTATTTGATTAGTTCCTTTCTTGTATTTCTTTTGTTTATGAATCTTTAGAGTGCTTTCAATATTCCAGACTTCGATAACAATGAAAAATATTGATGTCATCATAATCCAATACTGAATTTGTGCTATCAGCATTTTTATTTATTTATTTTTTGATATTTATTCAATCCAGCTAAAATACCATGAATTTTGTTTAATGTATTAAATGAGAAAATTGAAGTATGTTTGTTATTCGCTTCTGTTCACAACATCTTATCGGTGGTTGGACGAAGAGCCTGCCGGAAAAAGTAGGCATTGCTGTAAATGCGTAATTTACAAAATTTGAGTTGTTAATGATGTGCGTAGGGAATGATGAGCTAGAGTTTGCTTGAGGGTTCGCTAAATCTTAACTTGTCGCACAATTTAAGTATGAAGAGGCAAAGATTCTCGTCATATATCAAGGAACTGCAAGATCCCTGCAGATATCCCAGTCTAGCAGATAACCCCCACGTTGCCATACGCATTATTCCATAATATAAACAAAACTTGCTGAGGAAATTGGACTTCTTGGACCAACTAACTTAAGCTCATCACCATAAACGTAACGCATTCAAATTTATCCATTATGCAGATAAAGAAAAGTATAATAAAGTGTACGAGGTCTGTAAATTAAGCAGTGAGATTGATTTTTTTAAAAAGTTTTTTATTCAAAAAGAATTACAATTCTATATAGTCACCTTCAAAATAACTTCCTTCTGAAGCCACACAGCGCTGGAGACGTTTCTTCCACTCCTCATAGCAGTGCTCGAACTCCGATACTGGAATAGCCTTCAGCTGGTCGGTTACAGCCGTTTGAATATTTTCGACAGTCCCAAAATGAGTTCCCTTGAGTTGATTTTTTAACTTCGGGAAGAGAAAAAAGTCACAAGGACTCAAGTCAGACAAATAAGGAGGCTGAGGAGCCACAAGAATGTTTTTACTGGCCAAAAACTCGTTTATTGAAATTGCTTTGTGACAAGGAGCATTATCGTGATGCAACACCCACTTGTTCTTGATGTTTGGTCTCACAAGAATGACCCTTTTTCGAAGTTTTTCAAGAACCTCTCGGTAAAAGTGTTGTTTGACCTTGAGGTAGAAGCTCTTTGTGGAAGATTCCGTGGATATCGAAAAAACAAATCAGTCTCATTACTTAATTTACAGACCTCGTAAATATTTGCAATCCTCAGTTCCATAAAAGTGCCGATCAGGTGCGGAGAACTGAGACGGATTGCACACATTCTTTACTCAACTTTCTCAGTTTTCTGTGGTTAAGGTGGAGCTCTAACATATGCACTTTGCAGACGATTATATTTTACAAGCAATCACTAACGCTATTGGTAGCCACAATTGGTTCAGTTGTAGTGAATTTGGTTTTATAGTTATTCCGTGAATAAACCACAAGCTAAACTCTGCTAGAAAGGGTGAAATTAGTAGAAGTGTAAGATCTTAAGATGGACGGTAGATATTACCTTGCCCACACCAATATTTCGTCCAAGTTGGCAAGAATACAATAAAATAAAGCTAAAATGAAAAATTACCTGTTAAAACTTTACTTAATGTTAATTTAGTAGTCAAAAGAGAAATTCTATTTTTAGAAACAGTAGAGAAGAGCCAGTAAAATGTAAACAAACTTCTAGCATGTAAGTCAGCGAGTATTAGAGCTAAGATGCTGACTGAACTGGGTGATGGGATAAGTAAACAAACCGCAAAACCGCAGACTATTTGTACTATATCTACATGTATTTTGCAAATATTTCAATATATATATCTATGTTGTTCGTTTGTACTTGTGCCAAGAGGTTTTTTAAATACTTCTGTTTAGTGGGCTATCTATTATAGGTGGTATTTATATTCTACAGTTTTTATTTTTTTAACAATCCTCTATCGGACATTTTGGGAGGTATTTCTACATAAAAAATCGCATGTGTCGTGTGTAGTAAAAAGAAAATATTCCAACGAGAGTTACTTTGGAGGAAAAGACTACAGTTACTTCAACTAATTAGATGATGTCTAATTATTGTAGATTAGTCAATGGTCAGAGTCTCAGAGTCCAATACAGTATTTTTTCTGCAATCACTTCAATAAATTATAAGACAAACTGAACTTATAAGTAAAGACAAAAGATAAGGTTATTAGATAGGTTATCGAAAGTGAGTTTTAGAGGAGTAAAAACTGAGAAACAATTTAAATTTGCTAACGTGTAATTGGTATTTACGCTTCTGTCTGTTAAACTACAATTTTCAGAAATTAAAGTGAAAAACTGTTAACATGGAAACCAAGAAAGATAAAAGAAAAGCTTAATATAAGTATTTCATTTTAAATCTACACGACCTATGCAATCCCTCCTCATCGAGGGATTCTTTGAGGAGTAATAGAAAGTGAAAATAAAGGTTTACGCTTGAATTTGGAGACTCAATAGATGGATAGTCAATCAGTAATGATAGCGGTTGATAGAAGCTATTTAAGAAGATGTCGAATGCTCTGTAATCTAACTAGAAGCAACTTTGACCAACACTCATGCAGTAATCTTTAAAGTGCTCAAAGAAAGGGAAACTCTAAAGCCAAGCATCTGGAGTTAAACCTGAAATCTCTGCGCGGAGACCTGTGCAATAGCCACTTAGAGTTACGATTATTCTAATTCAATATTGTATTTCTAATTAGAATAAAGTATTGAAGGAAATTCCCCGGGTCCGAATCCGGCTGCCGTCCCTTCTACAGGCTAAATGTCCAGCGGTAGGCAGTGTTGCTTGTAATGAAAGAATACTGTCCCAAGACCGGCAGTGCGCTGAGAAAGGCTTCGGATGCTAATAGTCTCAGCTCTAGTTGTGCCTTAATTAAAACACTGAACAACAATAGAAATAGTTATTTATTGTAAAAGTTGATGGTAGTGCACTTTCATGTCTGAGTCCAAACAGAGCCACAGTGTGGGTGGCATCCTAAACGAGATTGTGAAAAACTTCTCTCTGAGTCCAATATTATATTTTTTCTGCAATCATTTCAATAAATTATAAGACAAACTCAACTTATACGTAAAGACAAAAGAGAAGGTTATTAGATGGGTTATCGAAGGTGAGTTTTAGAGGAGTAAAAATTGAGAAACAATTTAAATTTGCTAACGTGTATTATAATTTATTTATTTTTTAAATCATTTGTATATACTAAAGTTTATAGTGCTTAAAACGGTTTCCATAACAGGCAATAGAAAGGATTGTTGCCATTACTAAGTGTAATAGAGTGTTCTATTTTCTATTTCTATTTTTTTCTATTTCTGTCTGCTAGGAGAATTTTTTTTTTTTTTCCAAAAAACCCCATCACTTTCGCGTGAAATGAGTAACACCTTTTGACGTACGTCTAGAATGTAGAAAGTAATCTCTTAGATCATTGAAAAAAAGTGTCTAGAAATTACACATTATATAATTTTAAAATGTGTACTAAGTTCAAATTTTCAGTTGTATTATCTAATAATACTATTATTAGATAATACAACTATTTAATTGTTAATATTACATTATTTTGCTATTATATTTTGTTTAAATACAGAACTTGCAAATTTAGTACAAATAGCAATACTTAATGAAACAGTTTCTGAACTTTATTCAACCGCTAGTGATTGTAAATTGAAATTCTTTGTTAAATTTAGTATATTAATGGACCCATTATTTAGCGATTGCGGAAAAACAAAATTATCTTTATGGTTTTGAGCTCGCGTCCAAATTGAAAAAAATGTGCCTAATTATTTTTAAAATCTCCTCCCCATTGAAATTGACACCAATATCCGTTCAGAAGTAAAAGTAATGGTGAAGATGGTTTTAAATTGATTGATCGCCTTCATAAATTAGGGCATTGTCAGCGGCTAAACTAACTCCCGATAAAAATTACGTTTAATAATAACTCTGGGCTGTATGGACGAACGGAACGGTCCCACCATTTTTCAACAGATTAGTTCCGCTCACTGTTACTTGATGTAAATGTTACTGCCGTCGATTACCGAGTAGTGCCTATAACCTTTTTTATAGCCCTTCATAAAAAACATCGTTCAGTCCTCTTTTAAAATAACTCACAATGGTTTTAGGTCTTGAAAGTTACTCTTGCCTGGCGAGAGGTAGGAAGGATGGTAGACAAAAACAGTTATGTTAATACATGTGGCCATTCTGAAAGTGAAAACTATTTTTTTGACATGTTTATGACAGAACGTAACTATGACCTACACTTTCATTTTTAAAGTTTTCACGCTTGCATTTAGCAAACAAACTCCATAAATACTTTTCCTTTTCAGTTATGTATTTATAACATCTTTCAAAAACAAAATCACTATTCTGTTCTATTCTAACTCAGGTTCTTCCACCAGGCAGACTGTTCTTACACCAAAAATGGACCCAGAAGCCTCCAACAAATACAAGGTCTTACAACAACTCCCGTACTGTCAATTTAAATAAATGTCAAAGTCCTATTGCAAGAGATACCTCCGTTGTAAAACAACGCCAACAATGTGCCCTAAAATCCCAATGCTCAGCAATAAAATTTATTGGCTTCGCGCTATAGAATACCCAACTTCTCTAATCAATGGCAAGACATTAGTCCATAACCGCACCGAATATTACTACTGTTTATTTTATTTTATGATCAAGTTCTCACTTAGCTTAAACCGAAAAAGTCACTTTCAACTTTTACACGTAAATGTTGAAAATTTAACCCCAAAGTTTAAGAGGAAACTTAAGTTTAATTCAGGAACAAAAAGCAAAACAAAATATTCGGTAAGAATCCTTCCACAGAATATTCGGTAAGAATTCTTACTTTCACTCCAAGACCAGAGATGCTGAGACATTTCAACTTTTTTATGGACAATCAACACATACAAACTGTCCCACAGTTTAACAGTTTTAATACCTCAGAATACTGTAAAATCAATTTTTTTTCCCCACAAAAATTATTAAAATCAAAGCTTTAGATCTGTTATCGAGTTTTTGAAAAAAAAAATCTCAAAAGATGGAAATGTCCGCATACTGTAAACAATTACTGTAATCTTTAATTAAAATTCTTAAATTTTTTTTTCTTTTTTCAATTAATCGTTTAAGCGTTGGGAACTTTAAACACTTCTCTTAAGTGTTCAATATTCAACTTTTCGCGATCGTTTCAATAATCTGGAAGATTAATGTACTTAGACGAAAAGGTGAAGCTTAGACTAGATTAAAGATAATTGGATTTACTCAATGTTTAATAAAGTTTAAAACAAAAATGAATTGCATATTTTAATTATTTACTTACATTATTGTGCTTGGGATTGTTTCATAAATTTAGCTAATAGGAAGGTAATCTTGTTGTTGGTTAGTTTTAAGCTGTTACGTTGGCATAAAGTAAAATTGTAACTAAATAATACTCTAAATTTAAAATAATAATAAGCCAATTATTTATCAATTGCAGAAATATATTATTTTTCAACAATCTAAACCTGCAGTTGATATATTAATAAAGGTTGCCGCCTTTTTTTGGTAATTATTATTGGGCCAAGTGTTAAGGAGGGAAGAGTAGACTTTGTGCCCTTCATAAATCGTGTCACTTTAACGATGTCTCTGAGTCGTTCACAAGATTGAATGTGCTACAGCTGCTTTATCAGTTGTTTCCCAGCTGTTCGCCTCCAACCGACCGCCCTGCTAGTGCCAAGCCTACAATTTGTCCTTTTACACTTTCTTCCGACGTCTTAGGAAACTTCTTCTTTGATTTGTGGACCTACTCTGATTTTTCTCTTCAACTAAATTTCCTTTTCATTACACAAACACACAGCCATGTATATATACATTTCACGTTGCCAACGTAATTTAACGCAAATAGAATGGATAGAAAGCACTTCTTTCTTACATTTATTAGAAGGAAATGGTAAAGGAAAACCAAGGAAATGGGCTAGAATAAAAAGTGTAACTAAAATAAGTTTTATTTTATGTTTTAAACAACAATAACCTACTCAACTGGGTTCTGAATGTTGTGGCATATGAAAATGACGTAAATCTTGAGCTCTTCTACTACTCTGCCGGCAACCAAATCCACATTTCTCGCCATCATGAATCCGACTTTCTCATAATTGGGTATTCCACTAGATAAACTATCATAGTAAAAGAATAATAATAATTTAACATTTTAAGTTTTGCTAACGCTCTGATTGAGGATGTTATATTTATTCCCAAATATTTGAGAGCAACTTTCACCACTGGTTCTATGTTCTAATCATGTTCTTTCTCTGTTGTTCCTCCGAGATTTAAGTCATCATTAGCAATAATCTTTTGCCTTTTTTTGACCGTGTTTATTGTATTTGTCTAGTTGTAACTAACATCTAGCGTTCAACATTACCTTGTTTCTTACCACTAGATCTCTTTAATTACATGAAAACTTAATGCGAGTGTCTAGCCGCACTCAAATATGGAATAAACTTCAATACTTGTAAAAATACAGTTCAAAGAGCAACAAGTCCAGTACTTAAGCATACAGCGGCCGTTTCCTGAGTGAGTTTATATCCAGAGTTTACTAACCATAATAACCAAAGTGATTTCGCGAGTAATTGCAACAAGCGTAGATGAAGATTATAACGACCTGTAATCAGGATTAACTAATGTAATCAAGATTGTAATGTAATCAGGATTTCCGTTTAACGGAACCTGACCTTTGTAAAAGCAGCGGCATCTAACCTACCAATTTTGAGGTTTTTATTTATCATAGAAAACCTTCCATCATTTTGAAATCACTTTTTATTCAAAAAAAAAAAATCAAAAATATTTTTCCGTTGAAAATTAAATTCATGCTTACATATTCGCAAATCTTACTCTTACAGAACCGAGATTAAACAGAGCAAGATTAAAAAAAAATATATTGTTTTTAATATCACCAATGGATAAGCAAGTGGAGGCATTCGAGGAAAAGGACGTTAAAGAACCTTGAGGATAAACACTGATTGAGCAGCTGCTTAAAGTATTCTGGTATAGATCTTGTAGATTGTATAACTTTAATCTTAAAAATTAAAGAAAAGTAAGAAGCAGCTGTGGTGCAGTAAGAAGCTGTCGATTGAAATCCGATATCTGATCGTGTAACTATAACGATGCTGGTGTAGAAAGAAATGGTGAAATGTTCTATTAAATCATCTAGTTAATAATTAGCTGAATGAAGAAGAAGTCAGAACAACTAGAACATAGTATTCATTAAAGAAATCTCTGGGAATAAGGGATTGGCTGGTGGTAAATTAGAAGAGCGGCTTGGTTAGTCAAATGGTAGATTTGTAAATCACTCGATCTGAAGATCTACAGGTGAATAAAGCTGGAGAGTACGTTTTCAAGATGGGACGGACGAGAATGGTTGTAAACAGCAAAGGATTGTGGTCCAGGTTGTAGAGCGGAGAAGAAAGTAGAAGAATGGATAAGGCGGCAAATGTAAGAGAGAGGAGTTAGTTAATACTTGGCAGTCATTACCTTTCTCGTTTAGCTTCTAATTTATCAGGAGTTGAACCGTTAATTGAAGTTACAGAGATATGGAGAAGGGCTAGACATTGAAGCAGAGTGGAAGAGTAACTACTTGGTGGTAATTGAGCCGGGACTTCTTTGAGACAAATTGCGCAATACTTCTTAGTGAAGAAGAACTGCAATAGGTTTTGTATTTCTCTAATTCTTATGGTTTGGTTGAATCGTTTTATCGTTGTGGCCAACTATTAATGCAGCGTGCATACTAACTGCTGCAGTTGATTTATATTCTATTTGAATTAAAAATCTTCTATTCACGCAATATTTTATCAACATACAATGATACTTCTTCTCTGTAGTACGCGTCTTATGTATGAGACAATGTATTCTCGAGGCACCACAGTATGTATCTAAATGATAATCTATTAAGCGAGCAAAAGAATGGGCATGAGGAATAAAAACAATAGTTTCAAGTAATTACGAGAAATAGTTGGTTAAATAATTTCACTTCTTTCACAATTCATGCAAAATTCCATTCGTTTTAATTGGTTGATGCAAATGTATGCAGAGGCACATGGTTGTAATGTCCATTTTCTTGTAAGAAGATTGCGGCTGCGCGCCGGACTTGTTATTAAATGGTAATTTTAAATTTAGTGTTTAATATTTTCACTTAAAAAATAAAAGTATACTCTTTTTCTTTAGTTATTTTGATTGGCGCCAATAATAGAAACGAACATTTAGAGATATAATCTGCACATATAGGGCCAGTTCTTTATTGGTTCCTGAATTAGGATTAGTGGTTACTTCCTAAGGCACACTCCTATAATTTAGCTGAGAAATTAATATAAAAATCCTCCATACTATTTTCAGTTGATCAGAATATCCTTAAAAATCATTCATCACAATAATCTTCAAAAGAGTCGATTGCAGAGACGAAAATATAAATATAAGCGGATTTAAACCAAATATTTTGTATTTGATTGAAATTAAACCTATGTTGGAGTGGATTTAGCTCAGACCGGCTAATGTACTTTCTGTGAGACAAAACCTTATTAAAATGTACCCGTTTTTGCGGGTATTTTGTTAAAAAAAAAAAAAAAAAGTTAAAGCTCATATAACAAGGCTGTTCGTTAGTATTAAAAGTAATCGCCTATTTTTTTCAGACGGAGGTGAAAGACCAACTACCAAATAAAGGTGTCGAGGACGGAAGCGGTAGCCATTACTATAACAATTTCTCTAACAAATAAAACGTAGCTATCTACAGGATTCGAACTGCGGATCTCCTACTTACAAAGCGACACTTCATAACCACTAGACCAATATCTACCCATACTTAATTATTATTTAATAAATGGTGTTAGTAATTCTTCACGATTTTGCTGGCCGAGTGAAGAAAAAATTAAAAGTTTTAATTAATTAAAAAGTATATAAAATGTTGGTTTATACCTCGAACGATTAACAACTATACAATTATTGCGTATATTTCATTAAAAGATTCATTAACTTGATCTTAAATTTTTAATAGTAAAATACCTATCGAAAATATAACAAAGTATTGTTTCTAGTGGGACTATCTTTATTGTATATTCTAAGTTTTTCGAAATTTATTAAATATTTTAGAAATTTTATTTATTTTTATTCTCGAACTTACCGTGACTACCGTGACTATCTGTTCAATGTTTATCTACGAATTTTATTCTTTCATCATTTATTTTTACGTCGCAATATTTTATCCGTCATAGCAGTATGTTTTTGGATCTCTGACCGGTTTGATCCACCTAAGATTATGTATATGAATAAGATGAATAAATAAGCGCTGACATCTACTTAGCAGTTAATGAATTAGTTGCGCTTAGCACTTCTTAAACGTTAATAACAGATTTATTAATGACGTTTTAGAATGAGACAAATAAATATCTTGGGCTCAATAACTTTAATATACTAAGAGGGAACCTCAGTGACTCAGATATAAAATTTTTATATGAAATGAGCCATTGACCTCAGGTAACTTTTCTTAAACAAATAGAAAAGTCAGCTAATCCTAATTTTATTATATAAATACGTTGTCAACAATTAAAAATATATTTAGAAAAGAAGACATCATTTTGTTATCACTCCTTATTAAAACTGTCCGGTAGGACAGTTGTATAAGGGTCGATCATCAAAAACTGCACGAAAAAGTGTAACGTTGAAAAACACCCAACTTTGACAATTTTTTTCTATTTTTCTATAAAAGATAAAATTCCCAAATTTTCTTTATAATGTAGGGCAAATCCTCCTTTATAACTGTAATTTTTTTGCAACAACCTAGATCTGATAGATTTTGAGAAAAAAGTTGCCGAAAATGTGCAAAAACGGCATTTTCAAAAATTGTTGTTGTTCTTGTTCTTCTTCTTGTTGTTGTTGTTGTTGTTGTTGTTGTTGTTGTTGTTGTTGTTACCTTTTTTGTAAACTGCGTAGCGCCTAAACGCGTGAACCGATTTTCATGAATGAGGTGTCATTCGATTCGGAATTTTATGTAGATGTGCCTTTTGGGGGTCTCGTCGCTGTACATCGAATGGGAGAGGAGTTAGCCCCCTTTATGTAAGCCCCCTCCAAAATTATTATTACTAATTACTCTGTAAATCTTGGCCCGATTTTGATAAAATTTGGTAGGATGATAGGGTTAGGGCTCCCCTACATAACATTAAAGCGACGATCTAATCTTACACTTGTTAAGGGGAAGTATAGCAATCGTTTCAAATTATCGACACGTGAACTGATTTTCATGAATAAAGTGTCATTCGAATCGAAATTTTGTACAGATTTGCATTTTAAAAGTCTCGACGCTACGCCTCATAAGGAGGGGAGTTTGCCCCACCCAAGTAAAGCCCTTTCTAAAACTATTATTACCAATATTTCCATAACGCTTAGTCCGATTTTGATAAAATTTAGCACGAAGAAGTGATTAAAGGTCCTCTACGTAGCAGTGAAGTGCCATCATGCTCTTACACCTACTAAGAGGAAGTCTTGCAACTGTTAAAATTATCAATGGGTGAACCGATTTACATCAATGAATTGTCGTTCGATTCAAAATCTTTGCCTCTTTGCCTTTTTGGGAGAAGTACTGTATTCGCAGTTTGTTTTTCTTACTCCTCTTAAAAGGAAGTACTGAAATCGCAGTTTAATTTTGCTAGTTACGTACAAATACCTTCCTATTTTATTCAAAACGCTTTCTCAAAAAAATTGTTATTGAGGATGGCAACTATAATCATTCTTTATAAAGATCTCTCCAGTGGTAGTTACAGTTCCGACTTAACACCTTTTCAGGTTATAATGATAGAATTGCTTATTCCAAATTTTAAACAAATCTGTAAAGCAGATATGTAACTTCGCAAAATAGACAAAAATGAAAATCTATCCAAAAGGTACAAAAATCTCCTTAACAAAAACTTACAGTTTTAAAAGTTAAGTATAAGGGTTGATTAAACGCCAAAAGGTACACAAATCAGCTAGTACCCAACATTTCATTCATGCTTAGTTCATATAATTTAAGTAATTTTGCTGCATTAACTTTTCCTTCACATTTTTTAGAATTTATTAGATATCACAGACCCTTATGCTGGCCAGTTCATTCATAATATTATTTTGTTATAATTATGATAAGATGTATATTATATCCGTTTTTAAATAGGTACTTTATTTTAACTCTATTCCGAATTATTCTTCGGATTTAGCTTTAATTTGCCCTTTATTCTGAGATGTCACATATATACGATATATGCAAAAGTAGAAAAAGACAAAGTTAGAGTCGGCTACTGTTTACATTTGAATCACGGATTTAAAAGAATATTTCAGTCTTGAATTCGTCTTACCGAAATATTCGTGAGCACAAATAACACACAGTTAATAACAAGTAGATTATTCAACATTATTTATTCATTTCTCAATTGTAATTTAATTTAGACCCCCTAATTTTACTTATAGTAAAATACTGGAATAATTAGATGTCCTAAACGTATGCATATCTCATTTATTTTATATTACATGTATACAACATTGTGGGAAGAACACCTAGATTGAGAATGTAATTGAAGAAAACCATATTATTTGCGATAAAGCCAGGTAATTATTACCTATTATTATAAACGTTTGACTACTACATAAAATAACAATTACTTTAATCGAAGAATGAACTTAAACAGACGATTTAAAAAAATAAATAAAATAAAATAAATAAATAAAATAAACAAAATCATTGATGTATGTTGATGTAAGCATTTTTTCAAAAAGTTTTTGAATTTTTTAACCTGTAATTAATAGTTTGATTATTATAGATTAATATTAATAGATATTAAAGTCAATTTACAGTGCTACTTAAACAAATATTTTGTAGATAAATATGGCCAGCATAAGGGTCTGTGATATCTAATAAATTCTAAAAAATGTGAAGGAAAAGTTAATGCAGCAAAATTACTTAAATTATATGAACTAAGCATGAATGAAATGTTGGGTACTAGCTGATTTGTGTACCTTTTGGCGTTTAATCAACCCTTATACTTAACTTTTAAAACTGTAAGTTTTTGTTAAGGAGTACAAAACGCAATACTTCAGAGACGATTCAAACTCATTCTGTAAGAAATTCCTTTGAGGTTAGAATTTTTGCCGCAAGATTACACCACTATGCAAGATCTTCCTCCGAAAGGTACACATTCAGATGGTTCTCTCAGTTTGCTTTTTGCAGTCAGAATTAGAAATGTAATTATTGTCACTTTATTGTGCTTCACTGAGACAGTTTGCCAAAAAAAATAAGATTTCTAGAAAAATAATAATAATTGAAAGTAAATAGTTTGGAAAATCTACTTCTTGTTAATTCAATTGTCTTGTTTCGTATAAATGTTTACGAATTATTTTGTATTTCTATCTTACAAATAGTGTATTATCATGCTACACCCACAGTTTAAATCAAATTTTATGAAACAAATTCCAAACAAAGGGATGAGTAATTTTCAAAAGATTTGCAGTGAGTCAAACACGTCCACACATTTATGTTTATTTCTGGTGAACAATTAAATTGAAATTCAACGTATTGCTGTGATTACGAGCGTAAAGAAAATACAATTAATGTAATCGTGGGTTATTATTTGTAATTCGTAATCGAATTTGTAATCGTGTATTGTTACAAAAACGATGAAATCCTCTAGGTTAATCGTTAATCTTGTGATGAACGTTCTTGGGTATCAGTGCAAATCTCTTTGAGCACTTTTTCTCACTATTTAGAGATTTTCTCGGAAACTCTTTGAAATTTCTTTTAAGATTACGTCAGATATTAATAAGTGGGTATCTTATTTTTATTAGATTTTTTGTGCAGGTGGTGAAAATGCATATACAAAGTGATGAGTTCGATTCCTCAAAAGGCTGCCGACTAAAATATCTCCCTAAATGATGCGGATACTAGCTTGGAACCGTTTAACACATTACTTCAGGCTAGTCTTTTAATCTTCCCACAATGCACTCACTGTTAATCATAAATCGAGATATCCCGATTCCTTCTTCATCTTCAGTACATACCCAACGTACCAGTCCACACTATCCAGCACACATTCAGTAACTGGGCTTGCAGACGATTCCTCAAGGCCAATCTTTATTGTCCCCAAGGCCTGATATCCATTTTTACACTAGAAATAGGTGTGACAAATATAATCAGTAATATCTTGACAATATAGACAATCCGGTGTTGCAACATTGCCCATCCTGTACAGGTAGAGTGTGGTAGAAATCTATATCCTCGTGTGTCTCCTCTATCCAATGCCTCACCAGATTTATTAACCTTGCGGTTCATCGGTCTCTTCCATCTCCTTCCCAAGAAGCTTGCAAGGAGAGGAATGTTAGACTTTTCAATATTATTAATACTTCAGAACATTACATGGTCCATCAAACAAAATAAATTTAAATGAACTGTAAAAAATAAAAATAAAATAAAATCGGAGATTAAAATAAATTTCTCAAACTGAAATTTGAGTGCTTTGCTTTGCTTTTTTCCATGAAAAAGTTACGCAAATGTTTCACATTAGACTTTTTTTTTTCATTCTAAAAATAAATGAAACCGTTAAGTGTGATGTTTAAAGCTCGTAGTTTGTTAAAAGTTATCGTGTTTCAAGTTTACTTTCCTAAGCTTTTATTGAGATGGACTGTAACTGTAAACTAATTCATGTTCCCACTCTGCAAAACCACATCCTTCTCAACTTGGATTTTACAGTAAATTCTCCTCTCTACAATGGCCAACCCTTCCACTTATTCAGTTTGTTTCTCTCATGGTCGAACGCCTGCCTTGTCACTTGTATCCACATGTGTTTGTGTCTGTAAAATAGAAAGAGTTGTTCTTCCTCCTCTAAAAAGTAAACCCACAACCCTTACAGACATCATGTTTCTCTTCTAGCGCGTACAGATTTCCAAAACCACTCGTTCGTGGATATAACTACAAAAACTATATCAAACTATTACAATCAACTGTAGCATCTATCCTATTCCAAACTAATGAACGTCCGTTTTCTCGCGTGAACAGATTTTACCGCTAAAATTGTTCTTATCGTCACAAAAATAAAAAATAAAAATATTTGAAAGGCTTATTTTATTGACAATTATATTTTTTACATTATTGTAAGGTTGGCTATCCTGTCTACATGCACCGGGTACCTTAAAATTTTGAGCTTTTTCCTTAAAGTTGGATGATATTCTGATGTCTCTTCAAAAACAGAATTTGACAAATACAGAGGAAACAGCCGATTAATAGAATTAAGAACAGTAATAATTAACCAGAGAAATGGACCATAGTCTCACGAAAACTGGTATATCCGATCATATTAGATTTTTTTATTTCATGCTTTTGACTTTTCTGTTTTGTGAAGTAATAGTTTTATATTCTTCTATTTTTTTTTTTAGAAAAGAACAATTAAAAATGAATTAGAATTGTTTCAACAGATGTTAATATAATACATACTTTGTGTATAATTTCCAGTCTTCTTATTGACGTATGAAAGTAAAATCAATTAATCATTGGATAGGTCTTAATTAGTGTCTATAAAACAAGGTGTAAATGAAAAGTTTTCTTTATCCTCGAAAATTAGGATATCAAGTTATTATTAAAAAAAAATCTAGTTAACTAAAATCTCCAGGTGTCGGACAAAAATGTTTAAAATTAAAAAATAAACTCGAATTCTTATAAGTCAGTATTCCTTTATTATCTTATACTAAAATCTGACGTCACATTCCATTAAAACAAAAAATATGGCCGTATTTGTGATTTTATGGTTCCCAGAATCTCTCTATGCACTTTTCCGTCAGATCTTGCTGAAACTATTTCATGCCACACATGCGGTGTATTATCATTAAATCAGGAAATGATTCACAACTTAAAATTAACTGCAAAAATATTTTACATTCTTTTCATTTTTCTTGATGAAAACGAAAGTTATTTAAGTTATTGAGAATCAAATGAAATTAAAATGGTTCTTCTAGGCAGTAAAACAGAGACCATGATTCTTTAAGAAATACATTATGCATGAAAAGTAAGGTGAGAAAGTCTGTAAAGTCTTCTAAAAAGATGGATATTATTGTTAAAATTAATTTTTTAAATTACAGCACTCTTATACCTGCTGTTACTGCGACCTATTTGGTCATACGGCATTGAAGTATGGGGATCGACTAAACGTTCCAATTCTTTACGCATTCAGACTTTACAATCATAAATGCTACGATAACTTCTTAACGCTCCATTCTATATTTCTAATCTCACCATTCATAATGACCTCAAAATCCCTTTCATTAACGACCTTACTAAAACTTGTTTCTTAAAATTTCATTCCTTTACAGCAGCTCATCCTAATCCTTTAATTGAACCCTTGTCTTCTTCCACATTACCAGGTAATCCTCCAAGGAGATTGAAGAGAAGATGGCCCCGCGATCTACTCTCCTCATAAGAGCAGTATAGTACATCTATTCACGTTAATGGAGAGTCGCCACTGGGTGCCTTCTCCTATTCACGACATTATATTATATCACATTTGCTTGTTGCAGCAACCGTTTCAGTCGCAAATTTCAATAAAAGATTAAAAAAAAGATTCAAAACCTTCTTTTCGACTAAAGACCATTTAATGGGAATCTATGAACGGATTTCCCAATAACCTCCTTGCAGAAATTATACTTTAACCTCAGTAGCGAATGTCGGAATGGGGAGATATAATTTCTGACTTGCCAGCTTACCATTTCAGCGCCGAGCTCTCACATACTCAACTCAAAAACAGTTGGTACACCTCGGCAAACTCAAAAAGCTGGGTAGCTAGGCTTAAAAGGTAAAAGAGTTTAAGGCAAGGCGTCAGATCTCAGCTTTCTTTCTTCGTGTTCTTCACCGCCAAACTATCGCCTCAGTTCGACATTTATACAGATTCTCCATGGACCACATGTTGCCGTACATTTCTGTGACAATTTCTTTTTCCAAATCCTTCGTATCATTTTGACATGTCCAAAGTTTCCATTTATTTGGTAACCAATGCTCTTATTACCACATTATACATTATGAACTTCTCTTTCCTAGACAATGTGCCTGATAACCAGAACATTTTGTGCAATTTTTTATGCAGCGAACGTACATCTGAAATCAGTCACCATTTTGGCCTTTACCACTAATTTTGTTACATTCTGGGCAGTCACAACTGCTCCAAGTTATATTGGTTCCCTTCTAGGGTAGGGCTTCCAAGATGAAAGAAAGAAAGAAAGAAAGAAACTTTTATTTTGTCCTGGGACAATATCCCTTAAGGACAACAAACAAAATTTAAATTACAAAATTAATTACAATAAGTTCTCTATAAGTAAAAGCAATATAAAAGTAAAATTATTATAACAAAAATTACATTGAAATGCACTTAATTAATAGATATAAAACTAAATAATAAATTCTCTAATGAGAAGCGTCTTCTATGAAGATGAACAGCGATTTGCTGGAATAAGTGCTGGAAAAGTGAATGCTCCCCAGGAGGCAGGCTTTAGAACTAGTGCAGTTCAAATAAATAAAAGGAAAAATACTCGCCTACTTCATGTTTTCTGTTCGCTTGGGACTTGAAGTCCAAGATGTACAACATCCTGTAAAAGTTTTAGAATCACCTAATTGATTCGTAAGATTGAAAAAGTATAAACCAGTTTACAAAAATCAAATTGTTCAAAATTTAAGAATGGCAATCTTAATATCTAAAATATGGCTGGTGCATTTGATGGTGCAATGCTCTCGATCAATATCTGAGTGTCGCCGAACTAAGCTTTATGTAGAATGTAGCGTTTGGTCAGTGTTTACTTCAGCTCAACTATATAATCACAAAGGACTGTAATAGATTGTGTATACTGTATATAAAGGATGGCCAGTGTATATGAGGAGTAGAAGGGATCTTGCATCACGAGTTCTGCCCAAGGGTATACTCCCACTAGAGTTGCCTTCGAACACAATTAATCGGCCTGACGAGGATGGGCGAAGAGCGTGCGGCCGAGTCAAGAAGGGCGCCTCCACCGGCTCGCTGTTAGCCTCGCAGCATCCTCGTCACTCTCCCATAACCCCTTTCCTTATCAGCGTGACACGATTCTTTTAGACATTCTTACTTCACTATGCTAAGAATAATTTAATCTGTTGTTCAAGCGGTTTTTTCTGCTTCTACTACAATTTTGTTTATTTATTTTTGTTTTTTTATTCAATATTAAAGGAGCTCTTTTAGTGCGAATTAATTGTAAAGACTAAATTTTAATTGCGTGAGCGTTTGATAAAATATTAAACCTGCATTAAATAATTTAAATCAACGCGATTAAACATAAAAATCCATGAAGGCTTACTTATCCACTTTTAAAACTACACTTAGTATGCCCTAATGAGGTTCCTCTTGTAAGTAGCAAGAGCGGTGTAATTCTTGTTCGTGTTCATCAAGGCAGTTGTTGGCCCGCTCTCTTGTTTTCTAACAACAGTAAAAGTGAATTTTTTTCATACGTAATTCTGGGAGGCTAGACGAGGAGGTGATTTTGTTCCCACATGCACATACATACTCAACAGTAAAATCATTTAAGTTTTGCAGTCATTTGAAGCACAAAAAATTTCTCCTGCAGAAAAATTGTAAAATGCGATGCTGATGTAAAATCTTCTCTTGTAAGGGAGAAGAGATAAAGAAATAAATGTAAACAGGTTTTTAAAAGGTTTTTAAGGTAAACTTTAGAAAATTGTGCTTTTATCAGTCTAATTGACTGTAGCTGGTTCAGAATATGTTATAAGGAGGAACAGGATGTTGTTGATAGGGAATGCATCCAAAAATTGGTGCAAAAATAGAGAGAAGATCTACACTAAATATTTCTGGCAAGAAGAAGTCATCTTCTCAGAGAAGATATTTGGAAGCATCATTTTGTATTAAATATTTCTTAATCATGCAGATACACATGGATCTCAAATCTTGAATGATTAATGATATTTAATAGATAAGAGTTACCTTTAGATTGGCCACAGCTTCATATAGGTAGAAAACAACGAGTTGAAAATGGCAAATGGATGGTTTGAGAAGCAAGAATGGCAAGAATGGATTGAAAAACTAAAAGGAAAAGCTATTAAATCCGGTTATCCAAGTATTCAGTAGACTTGTGAAGGAAACTGTGTTGGATGCTGGGCTTTTCTTAATTGGAAATTGCTGTAACCACAAAGGGTAAAACTTCAATAAATCTCTTTTGATTTTAAAATTATTGTTCCCATAAATAATGAAATGGTTGTTTGGAAAAAAATGAAACGTAACAAAAACCATCTCATTTATTCATGGAATCGGAATCCAATTTAATGAACATAAGAAAAATGCATTTTATTTAATTAAAAAAAATCTCTGAACTAAGATTTTGGGATAATTTAATAAGAAAATAAATAATATAATCAAATACACCCAGAAGACATACAAATCAAACGACCTAGAAACCTCTTTGCAGAGCACACTGTTTATCCTGAGGGTCTGTTCTTCAGGGATCCATTCTTGTTTATGGCACGACCCCCTTTGCTTTCGTAAATGCCTTATCGAAAACGTTATTTGCCCGAGGCGGGGAACGCATGTGTGTACGTTGAAGCCAGCCGCTGGTTGGTTGTCTATACAAGACAAGCATCTGCAGTTTAATATGTCCCTACAAATAATGTATACCTTTTCTCGAATGGTAGATGTTAGACTTTGAGATAACATAAATTACTTTTGGCTCTTCAATTATTTAATGTCAGATTGCTATAATTTGTGCCTTAAACCGTAGTGAAATAAAATAATGCAGCATTTATGGAAATTGCAAAGAAACGTACCAAATAGAATCAATATTAGCCTTGATAATCATAAAGAACCATGAGCGTAGCCTAATAACTGATGTTCATTGCCTACAAGAAATTCAAAATTCGTGCAGTAATGGATCAAATAAAAAAATGCTTCGAGGAAAACCAAATTTGACCTCAGATTTTTAAATAAATCTTAACTATCATTCTTCTGTTAACTGGTTAAGCAAGTCTCGGGGTGGCCAACCCGCGGGTTACTGGCACAGTGCACAAGCCCAGGCTCTCATCTCACCAAGTGCTCAAATATCTCTCCAAATCTGAGTCCTTAGTAATTAAAGGTTGAGCGTAAAATGTGCCTTCAAGTTAACTACCCACCATCTTCACTTCCTTCTATAGCGCGAATTAAAATAAAAATATTAAGACGCAAAAAGGCTTCAGGCTTTTCGTTTAATGGGCTGAATAAACTGTCTGCACATAATCATGGCGTTAATATTCCATTTTAGTCACTTAATAATGTTCATTATACTATTATAGAATTCAGCGGGAAACAGTTTTTTTGGCAAATTTTAATCATATTAGTTGATAAAAATAATTTTAAAAAGTTAATTAAGTTTTGATATTCGGACGATATTGAAACATTAATTCTAAAAAACTTTTAAAACAGTACTTCAGCTTGAAAGGTTTGTAAAGGTCTTCGATTTATAAAACGAACTGTCAATTACGATAAACACTATTGAGATCGAAGAGAAAGATTTGCACCATAGATAATCCTCTGCCTGTGGTGAAGCATTGAAAGAGTGTCGAAACTTCAGTTGGTTCCCAATAGACAATCACACCTACTAGCACAATGTTGATATACTGTCCATGTTGTTTGCCTAAAATTCCTCTTAAAAAAAAATCATTTAAGGCGCGTCAACATCTAACGTCATTGACGCCCGAAGCTTTTTTCATAGCCCTGCCGGCCTCCGGACAGTGTGCTCTTGTTACAGACAGCACTTTCCATCACCAGACAGTGTTATGTGTAAGAAGCTCTTAGGAAGGCAAAATCTAAGGGCCGCAATTGGATTCGAACTTGGGACCTCCAGGTGAATTTCCGCGTTGAAATCCAGTATACGATAACCCTTCCCTAATTCCCTCTAGTTACATAGAAAACAATTCTTCTGTAACATGATAATACAAGACCACACAACTATCATAAAATATTAACGCGTCAACTCCCTCGTGATGAAGTGAACGAGGTAGGTGCGTGTATCATTAAGATCAGCCGCATCCAACAGAGGTCTAACGATGGGTCTCTTTAGGTTGTGTTTTAAGAGATTATATAAAAAAAAAAACAAAATCCCAGAAGATATTAAGCCTGATGGATTATGGTGCCATTCTAAAACATCAAAGTTGCTGTCCACAGAAGCCCATTTGTCAATTTAATTGTAAAAATTGCAAGAAAATCTTGTTTTCTGAGTAACTGAAGTTTTATTACACCGATTCTTCATAGATTTCTTTGCAACACAGTTCACTAAAGAATCAACCAGACCAGAATAAAAACAACAATTAGCGATGCTTTACCAAGTAATCTCTTTCGCTATTTTTTTAAAGAATTTAATGAAATACTCACATCTTAATCCTAGCCTCAGGGTGGTTAAGTACTAGAGAGGAAAAAGAATAAGATTTGTTTGTATAGTGGTCGCCAGGGTTGGAATGAAAAGGAAAAAAAGAACCACAATACAATGGTTGCTTGAAAGGGTGGGTCCTTTAAGGAGTGGTGGATTTTAAAAAGAATATCTTGAGTACACACCTAGACCTATGTTTCCCAAAAGAAAGAGAACCTACAGGAGGAGGCTGTTACTGTATCAGGCATCAGGATTCACCAGCTTGCAGCCAGTGTTATTGTTAGCCAACCATAACTTGAGGTTCCCTTATTTATCTCATTCTGTAGCTGGCTCTTCAACACAGCGCTCTGGATCATCCCTAGCAATAACAAGAATCTACAAATAATAATATCACAAGCTGCTTCATTCCCATCACTAGCTGAATATATCGAAACCATTAGTTTATTCTTTGTATTTTATTTTTAAATTTACTTTTATTCGGCAGAATAGTATTTCTTTCTGCTTTCTACTTTTAGAAGCGAAGGCTTTACAAAATTGCAATTGCTTTAGTTTTTTTATATAGTTCATACTGTCTTATATGTTAATTTCAATGATAATTGGAAAACCAATATTTCATTTCCAAATTTAGCTATAAATGGGAAATAATCTGGCATTCAAATTTCTCTTAAGGAATAATAATAATGTTTTATTTGTAATAAAAAGAAAGTAAATACAATTAAATAAATAAAAAACATTCTGCGGCATGGAAGTTCCGTCTGCCGGAGGGTTAGCGCAAAATTAATAAAGCAAAATAACCACTACATAACAGACAATACAAACATTAAATTAGACAGAAAAATAAATAAATAATAATAAAAATTAACAGCATAAAAAAGAAAAAAAAGATAAAAATAATAATAATAAAAAATAAAAAATGAAAAAGAAATAAAACAGAATAACTGATTCATGCTAATATATAGAAAATTAGACATACTTTGATAAAAGAAAAGAAAAATACATAAATAAATAAATAGAATAGAAAATAAAAGAAAATTATAATACTCTGAAAAAGGAAAAGAAAAATAAACTGAAGAATATACAGAAAATTAGACATACTTTGAAAAAAGGAAAGAAAAATACATAAATAAATAGAATAGAAAATGAGAAATACCTACAAGATGGCAAAAATAAAAATTATAAAGAATTTAATATAACTATTGAAGTTAATATAATTGAAAGAAATTCACACAAGCCCTGAAGGCAATAAGACTATGATGGTCAAGTCTTACGACGGCGATAATGCCAAGCAAGTCGCGCAAAGTCTATTAAACGCTTGCAATCTTTCTCAGAAGAAGCATTTAGAAAGGGTATCAGCGCTGATGCAGGAAAAGGGCTAAAGCCAAGGTACCGCACCCGCAGTACTCTTAAGGAATAGGTGTGTCCTTAAATAAAGTTGAAATTGCTTTAATGATGATCAATAAAGATGAAATAAGAAGTGTTTAATTGTATAAATAATCTTCCTGCCCATATCAAGAGAATAATATTGTGCATAACTCTAATTGTAAAGTTATAATTGAGTATGAGAAATGATAATTGTGGGTTGTAGCTTCATCTTGATTTTATTTTTAGTTATAAAAATAAATTTTCTCCGACGGAAAATCGCTGAAAGTCCAAATTTGAAACTTCACCTAGGCACTCCATTAGATGATAAGAACTCTAAGTTTTGGTCATTGTCCACAAATACCACTTTACTACACGAATTTTCGAGTTTTTTTTTTTTTTTAATTTTCACGAAAACTCATCTAGATCTATCCTGTTTATTTTTTCCTGTTAATGTTTTTCCAGTAAAATTTTATTTAAGCTTCTTCTGTGAATAAAACTTTATGGACTCATCTTTCCGACGTACCATTTGATCGTTATGTACGGGTATACCAATTATGTACTATTAAGGATGGTGGTTAAATGTGTTGCTCAAATTCTGAGCAAAAAAAAAATCTAAAATAACATTTCACTGAGCAAAGTTTTCAGTTTTATTATTTTTCAACTGGATTAAATTAATCATCAACTTACGCGAATGTAAAATCCAAATTCTAAAAATTTATTCTTCATTCAACGCGTTGATTTTTTTTTTAAAAAAAAAACTATCACTAAAAATAACAAATCTCACGCTCTCTGTCGAACATCTGCATCTCAGACTATCTTAAAATATGTATATGCTTTAATTTTGGTGCATGGCGAATGTTTCACTTGGTAAAGTGATAATTATTAAATAATATTTTCCCTTATAATGGGTTAATTATAAATTACCTTCAAAAGGTAAATAAATAAATAAGAAAATTACAATGTGATGCGATATTTACATTACTATGGCAACATTGGTACGAAGACTAATACCATTTGGATAAATTAACTCTTATAGCTTTTCCCTATTGTTAAAATGTATTCTGCCTTAAGCAATGATAATTGTTACGTCCTGAAGTAGTGTACGCTTATTAATACTATAATGTATTCTAAATAGCGGAGTTATCATAATGAATCGCACACAGTTATTAGTCCAAGTGATTTAATGAATACAGTTTTAGTAATCTGAATTACAAAATTATGAATACTTAAGGGTGAGCATATTAATCAAAGATTTTGTAAGTAATACTGAAAAACTTTATATTTTCATTTATAAAAAAAAATTTAACTTCATTCATAATTATTTATTTTATTATCTTTTTAATTTATGTAGCTTCAACATGTGAGGTCATTGACCTCTTACCGGATAATGTTCCCTTGCCTTCAACCTTTATTATCATTATTGTTGATCACGCATCAGCCGAAAACGAATACTGAAGAGTGGGACAGCTTTGTTGCAACCTCTCGCACATTTTGACTAAACTCTGGGATGATTTCTATAGTTTTCCTCAGGATCTAACGTTGTCAAACAGGTTCTATTTCATTCCAGTCAATAAATCCTTGCGAATTGTCACTCACTAAATATAAAAACACAATTTTAAATGCGTAATTGTACCTAACAGGTACTATAATCCAACAAGAATTCGCACGATTACTCTAACATCGCACACCAGATCTTCCAAATCTGCATCAATGAAACAACTACTTAAATATCGCAATATTGGTGATTTTCTTGCCCAGAAAACTTACTAAAATATTGAATTACTAAGTATATTTTTGAATTAAGTAAACAAAAAAACAAAACTCGTAACTCTTGATCAACTTTAAAACTAATTTTTGCACTTAACCAAATGATTAAAAAGATTTCTTGTGATATTAAAGCTTGTCTGAGCTTAAAGTTAGCCGAGTTTAATTTGTCATGGTGCTTTTTTGCAAGAGGGGCCTAACTCAAGGCAGTTTGCCACTACTTCACAGACGGCTTTATTGCCTTAAAGAAGAGTCTTTTAATTCTTTTTTCTTCCTTTTTTTTGCAGAATTTTTTTTTAATATTAATATTCCATAAAGTTTAGTCACAAAGTTCAACTTTCTGAAGAAAGTTCTAATTAAATTCTGTTATGTTTGAATAGTTTTTAATAAAGGCGAGGGCGTTCTTTGCCTCACAAGTACATTTACATTAAGCAATAATAGAAAGCATTAATATGAAAACCCTTCAAATTATTGCTTAAAATTTTTCAAGAACGTTTTTAATTTGAAGAAAAGTTCTATCCCCTCTTTTAATCTTTTTATATAGCTTATATTCTAAAGTTTCCAATTTTATTTTAATAGGATTCATATATTTTTGAATAAATAATTCATCTTTACATTGCTTCTGTATAATGCACCAGATAATTTCTTCAAGAGACTGGTTATTTTAGGTTTTAGGAGGTTTATTATAGTAAGTATATATGCATATGTATGCCGGTGTGTGTGGTGCTTAACACTGCATTGCCGAAGTCAATTTGACTCCAACAAAATAGGAATGGTCTCTGTTTCCCCACATCATCCCGAAATGCTCTTAGATATGCTATCCCCACTCTCTCACCATTTAATAGCTACCAGCTGAAGACTGTGGGATTCTTAGTTTCTTTTTGCAGTTTAGTTTACTTGAATCATAAGAGTCATTTTGACTACAGATTGGCATTATACGTAAATATATAGGAGTCATTTTGACTCCTGATTGGAAATATAAGTAGATTTTCTGTTATTAACTTGACTCCAGATGATTGCCTAAATGCTTATTTGATAAATTTACATAATTTTCATAGAAAGTATCAAGGCACAAAAAAAAAAGCCTCTTTCTAGAATTGATTTTCTGTCCGAATTGCAGCAAAAACTTGCAGCGAATTGGGTAATTTCCGATCCGTGTCAACAGCGCACAGTAATTGAAAAAATAGCGAATGTAATTAAAAAAATGAAAAAGTCCCTGATCAGAAGGCAGTCAATCAGGGTTCTAAAAAAGACTGAAATTACTGCGATCCTAAGTTGAAGTTAATTCCTTCTGCGTGAAATGTTAAAGCCGATTTGTGGACAAAATTTGTTTTTTCGTTCTTAATTCCTATTCTTTCTCATCCTTTAATGCAAATTTTATTGTTAAAATTGAAATCAATATAAACAAAGATAAAAATAAATTATGGAGTCAATATTGGTAGTAAGTAAGATAAATAAATAAGTTGGAGCATTGGCAATGCAGTGTTAAATGCCCTTTCTAACTGCACCAAATACTTGTTTCCTTTTAGAGGTTACTAAGCTAGCCATTTCTTCAAGTACAGGGTGATCCATTTAAAACGCACCAATCGCTAATAACTTTTTAGGAAAGCGGAATTTCGAAAAAACCCACGAAGTAAGCTATATGTTTTTTTTTTTTTGCCTAGTTTTCAAATTTGTCTTCATTTTTGGCGGAGTTACGGCCAAAAACTTAATTGAGGTTTCGTAAGAACCACTGGTTTTCAATGATAATTGAAGAAAGAATATAGAGAATGTAATGGTTGTGGGAGAATCAGGATAAATTTGTTTTATCATCAAATAAAAGTAACCATCACATCATTTTAATGTACCCTGTATGCAAGACTTCTTGACCTATGATTACGGTAAGAATATCTTGCCAGGGAGGGGCGGGTGTTGGTCTAGTGGTCATGAGCGTGGTTTTGTAAGATCCCCAGTTCAAATCCCGCGGGTGTAGTCATTCACAAACTCAATACATCATAACACTTTTTTAAATAAAATGTAGTCAAACGTGGGATTCGAACTGGGGACCTCTCACTTTCAAAAACACGCACTTGATCACTAGACCAACACCCTGGCAAGATATTCATACCGTAATCATATGTCAAGAAGTCTTGCATACAGGGTACATTAAAATGATGTGATGATTGCTTTTATTTGATGATAAAACAAATTTATCCTGATTCTCCCTCAACCATTACTTTACACTACATTCATTAAAATCTTCATTTATTATTATTTGTGTTCCTTGCGTCAAAAATAACATTTTTTGCAGTCAGAGGACCTCCCAACACGTGTATTTGTGATGGTAAATTAATATTGAAAACCGATCACGAATAGATAAAATTGTAACTTTAATCTTAAATATCTCGACTAAAATTAGGGATATCGAAACGGAGTCAACGTAATTTTTCACAGTTTTTTGTGTAGTCCTTATGTAGTGGTCCTTATGAAACTCCAATCGGGTTTTTGGCCGTAACTCCGCCAAAAATGAAGTAAAAAAATTGAAAACTAGACTAAAAAAAACATATAGTTTACTTTGTGGGTTTTTCGAAATTCCGCTTTCCTTAAAAGTTATTAGCGATTGGTGCGTTTTAAATGGATCAACCTGTATACTGGCATCCCTACCTATCCTCCAGCCTTAACAGCTAAAACAACTAGATAGATTTAACTCTAACACTAATACAGAGGTTTGCGGAAGTTCATGAAGTGTGTATTAATGTTATTTAGGTTAAACGCAGACAAACCCTAGTTGATCGCTAAAATACTGGTGCCTTTACAGCACACTGTAAGCTCATATGGATTCAAACGTAATGTTAGGATCCTCCGCATTAGAATAGTACAATCGGAGAGATTCTCGCATCTAAAGATCGTTCTCTCTCGAACACAACGCATGTCTGGGTCATATACTGTAAATTCATTTTTCTGACTTTCTATTGCTTTATTCAACTCCTTAAAATGTGTTTATTAGTGCATCCTTGTGACGGTGCATCTTTAGTAAGAACATAAGCACAGAATTGACAATGCTATTGCTTTATTACTATTATTATTATTATTTTAATGATACTTTACTCAATTTAATTTTTTTTAAAAAAAAAAAGATAGATTAACTACAAACTTTTTCCAAAAATGTTAGTAATTTGTACAAAAGAATAGAAGTTGATTCAGGCCTAAACTCGTAGTTAGTACTTTGTTCTAGTATTCCCCTGACAACCATATACCCGAAAAACAACCATTGAGCAGTGCATGTTGTCGGAAATGTCCACTTTTACTTGAGAATGATCCTTCCCTTCTACATTATCCAACCATGTTCGCTTACTTTTAGGATGTAGTTATGAGGATCGTCAAGTTTAGGAGAAGCTTGTAGGTGGAAAAAAGCTCTAAGTGTAAAAATACAGAAGTTGGGCGGTGAACGTGTTGGTGAATGTAAGTGCTGCCGGCGGCAGAGGGGGCAAAGAAATAATGTCAGCAAGATTCTCTTCCGCCGGCAGTCTCTCTCTATGGACGAGATGGAGTGTAACGTACACTCACAGTGGCGCTTATACAAAGACATATTCAGAAGGGAGAAGTATTGAGCACTACTGCGAGGCATGATGTTGAAAGCGTTGGTTTTCCTTCCCTTTCACCAACCGCTGAATACCATCAACCATACATTGAATACAAATGGAAACTGAAAGGTAGATAAAGTAAAGAAAAACGAAAAAAATGTTTAGATAAACCTTACATATTACATTTATGTAATAAATGGGATATCATTTGTGTTGCTTATAGTGGTCGAGTGCACGATAGAGTAGCTAAAATGGGTCACAACCGTAAGCTTTTAAAAGAGATCTATTGATTTATCCTTCTGTAAGCTTGCTGGGACTCAAATTGGAAGTAATCCTACCTCTAATAGTAAAGTTAGTTCTAAATATGAGGAAAACCTTGATTGAGAGACCTTCAGAAAGCAGCTTTTAGTAATTACCTCTCCTTCCAGAGGTGCTCCTCTTCATAAACAAAATTTGGCGGATCTAGGCATAGAAGTCGATAAACTTCCCCTGGATAAACCCCTAGGTTCAGTGTCCCTGGGAGTGCAGCTTGGAGAACCACCCGCCTCTAATCTAAGGCCTAATTTTTTACAAAGTGGTTTGTTGCCAAGATATACGTATCAATGGCGTCTCTCTGAAACTGGGCACAAGCAGAGAGTAAAAAACACACACACAAAAGTAACTTATCACACTAGGAGGAATGGAAAAGAGGATAATATTGTGAGATGAAAGAGGATGCTGCCCGATGCTTACGCATGAGCGAACAAAAAGGGTGCTGCCGTACTGATTGGCACGACCGTCGGATCAAGGTTCAAGAACAGTTCTAAATAATATTTTAGTAAATGCACCAAATATTTTATGATTTTAAAAAAAATGTTTATATTTAATATCAAAAGGTTCTGATCTCGAGTCCAGGTCCTCTTTAAATTATGTTTTAGTAAAGTGGAAACCTTGACATGTACCTCCATCATATCTGAATTTGGAAATAATTGTGGCCCTTTTCTTCTTTTAAGTACAGTTCATCTTAAAAGTAAATGGTCCACTTTGGGGAGGTAATAGAAACGACATTTCACGCGTCTCATGTTCGTCGCTTAAAAAATATAAAAATAAATGCAAAAACTCACTTTTAGTGAGTTCTTTCACATGGTTAATTCTCAAATTAATTTATAATTCAATTAAAAATGAACTGTTTAAAATTTCTTAATTGATCAGTTTCCGCTAAATCGACCCACCTCCTTTAGCCAGCCATCTTTAAATTGCTTCTATTAAACAAGATAACAAAAAAATCCACATGTCTGTGTACAAACATGGCAAATGGAATGTAGAGAGAGCAATCGTGCTCTTTCACCTTGACGAAATGCTATAAATCATTTTACGAATTAGATATACCAGGTAGGTCCTATATAACCAGGTACAACAAAATAGGTGGGAGACATTTCAAAGTATAATTCAAATCTAATTGCCGGATATAATAGTTTTGGTGGAATGATGATGTTCCGGAGGGAGGGTAAAGTAGAAGGGATACGTTTTTTTAATAACCAAAATGGAAGTGGAGTGGGGGCGGATGGGAAGTAAAGTGATGACGGTTCTCTCTCACATTCTCTCACTTGCTCTCTCTCAGAACGGAAACAAGGACCAAAAGTAAATTAGTTACTGTTCCGAACGAAATAAAATAGTTCTTGTATTTGTAAGAACATTGTAAGGCATTGCTTTGCAAATAAGTTCATCCATAGCCAATCAGGTGGGCATAAACAAAAAATTAACTGTTTTTAAAAAGGCGGTTTTGCGCTGCCAGCGCCTCGGACTTACAAAGTTCAAGCAATTGTTTAAGGAATGCTATGAAACACTAAGGGCCGGTTTATCAATGCTCAGTCAAGTTAAATTTGACTAATAGTTAAGTGTTAACTGCAAGTTATGTGTTTATCAAGGCAAGATAGCTAACAGCTACACATTAACTGTTAGTCATAGTGATCGTTAAAGTAACTGACAGAATTTTTGTCTGCCAAACATAACTAACAGGCTAACAACGCAGTTTTGATATTATTTTTAAAAAATAATACTTTCTTTTATTATACGAGGTGTGTTCAAAAAATAAAGTGAATTTTCAAATTTCGCGGGCTACGTACATTCGAATTTCGATTGTCTTTTTTTTTTATGTTGGTACACTTGTCTCGAACATATTTTCAAAGTTGTAGCTATATAGCATGTTTAGTTTGTATGTTAGAGGCATAAATAAGACAAGTGTTTTGCGAGTTCGGCGATTTTCTTCTGTCGAAAAAAATGGATCAACGAATTTGCATCAAATTTTGTGTAAAAAATGGAATTAAGTGTTAAAAAACACTTGAAATGTTGAGAGTGGCGTACGGTGAGAGTACTCTGTGTCAAAAAAATGTTTACAAGTGGTACAAGCTTTTCACAGAAGGTCGAGAAGATGTGAATGACGACGCTCGCCCTGGACGCCCCAGCACATCAACAACCGATGAAAATGTTGAGAAGAATCGTCGAATCACAATTAGAGAAGTTGCTGAGGTTGTCGGCATATCGGTTGGCACATGTCCTGCAATTTTTTTCGGAAATTTTGGGCATGAAGCGTGTAGTAGCGAAGTTCGTTCCAAAATTGCTGAATTTTGATCAAAAAAACCGTCGCATGAGCATCGCTCAGGAATTGTTGAATGACATTATCATGTCTCAGTCACCGTATTCACCAAATTTGGCGCCCTGCGACTTTTTCCTGTTCCCATGATTGAAGAGACCCATGAAAGGACGGAGATTTGCGACGATTGAGGAGATAAAAACCGAATCGCTGAGAGAGCTCAAGGACATAACAAAAAGTGCATATCAGAACTGTTCCGAGGATTGGAAAAAATGCTGGCACATATGTATTATATCTGAGGGGGACTACTTTGAAGGAGACAAAATAAAAATCGATGAATAAATAAATATTTTTTAAGAAAAATGAAAATTCACCTTATTTTTTGAACACACCTCGTATAATCAAACTTCTCAAAATAAAAGAGGGATTTTTGTGAAGTTAACTTTTTTAAATTTGTTTTAGTTTATTATTATTACTCCATTATTTTGGTCACAAAGCGAGTTTACATTTTTTTATATAAATTTGGAATGCTAAATTTTTATTATTATTTCACAAAGCATCAAACTTTCTATAAAATTTTTGAATCTATTAGGCAATATAATTTTTATTTTTTGAATTATGTTACTGTATAGTTAAGTGTTAAGTTAAGTTAGAAGTATATTAAAGTGCTGTGAAGAAGAAACTATGTTCGTAGCTTAATTTTAATAATTGTTTATCGCAAGCACTAAAATTTGGACCCCCTTTACCTTTTTCTACCTGTTTAATACATTCCATGTTTCACTGTCACAAATTTGCTTCATGTCAGTTTTAGGTTATGTATATATATCACTAAAATTCAAGCGAGCGGAATAAAATAACCAATCGGGAACGCACAAATTTAATATCCACAGTACGAACCCACGTCAAAACGAGAGTAACTTACAGTTACCTAACTAACAGTCAACAACGTAGTGGATAAACGGAGAGATGGGTGACTAGAACAATAACTTTAAGCTATCTCTTAACTTTTAGTTATGTAGCAGTCACTTTTAACTGAGCATTGATAAACCGGCCTTAAATGTTTCAACAAAGCTGTAATTTTTTCTGCAACCATGTAGGAAATGTTCTCATTACTCAATTAAAATCAGCTGTGTAATGCCCAACTTTACCTCACTAGTGGGGAAAAATTCCCATTAGTGTCACTTTCCTCACTAGTGAGTGGAAAAACTTAATTGTGCTTCCTTGATATAAGAAGTTTTGTTATTAAATATTTTCTGTAAAACTTTAATAAGCTTATTTAAATTTATTTTATCTAAATAATTAAAAAACGAATATTAAAAAAATGAATTAAAAATTGAAAGGAATATAGAAATAAAATAGTTATTTATTTAACAAGTGTGGAAAGTAGTACTTTTCCTCACGCGAGGCAAGGTTTGCACGCACGAGCGAGCGAAGCGAGGCGAGTGCAAGTGCAAATTGCCGAGTGTGAGGAAAATACTTTACACTAGAGTTAAATATTATATTTTTTCTGCAACCATTTATTAAGTAATAAAATTAAAAATTTCATTTTTACAGTCTACAAAAAGTAATTTATTTATTATAAACATTTATTGTTGTATTACAATTATTTACATTACTTACGTATTCACATTACTTATTACATTTTCTGCTGTTTCTTTTATTGATGGAGGAGTGTTTTCTAAACAGGCATCACTAGAATCCATTTTAAATTTCTATAAGGTAACACTATAACCTTTTTAACTGTTATAATTAAAAATATCTAATTATTTATTAAAGTATTATTTTTATTTCTATATTCCTTTCAATTTTTATTTTATTTTTTAATATTCGTTTTTTAATTATTTAAATAAAATAAATTTAAATAAGCCTATTAGAGTTTTACATGAAATATTTATGTTAATAACAAAACTTCTTATATCAAGGAAGCACAATAAAGTTTTTCCACTCACTTGTGCGGAAAGTGACACTAATGGGAATTTCCCCCCACTAGTGTGGGAAGTTGGGCATTACACAGCTGATTTTAATTGAGTAATGAGAACTTCCCTACATGGTTGCAGAAAAATAATATTTTAATAAATAATTAGATATTTTTAATTATAACAGTTAAAAAGGTTATAGTGTTACCTTATAGAAATTTAAAATGGATTCTAGTGATCCTGTTTAGTTTTTTTTTTAGTTAATAACCCTAATGGTTGCAGAAAAAATATAATATTTAACTCGAGTGTAAAGTATTTTCCTCACACTCGGCAATTTGCACTTGCACTCGCCTCGCTTCACTCGCTCGTGCGTGCAAACCCTGCCTCGTGTGAGGAAAAGTACTACTTTCCACACTTGTTAAATAAATAACTATAATTATTTTTACATCACACACTCATTTTAACCGGATGATTCGCTTAAATAATAAAAATCGATAAAAAAGGAAAGAATTGTAGATCAACGAGTCTGTGTCTGAGGGATCATGATAAAATAAATTAACTAAATTTTTTTTTTCTTGTGCATACTGCGGTAGAATTAAATAACTCGAATTGTACTAACTAAATAGATCTAATTAACATTATAATTTAATTGTAAACTAGAAATCAATATGCGTGCGGAAAGAGACTATCATGAGAAAAGTAAGGTCACATTGCAAGATTTTTCCACATAAGAAACTACTTGAGACCAATTTCCGCACGACTGAAACAAACAGTTGTTTACTTATTTAGCATGTTTTAAGTGAATTATTTGATAGTAATTGTGTGTTAATACTTTTCATAAAAAAGTTAATAAAAGAAGATAGATGATGGCGCCAGGTATCAAGGTGTATTACACAAGGCAGACAAGTGGTTTGGTCAGAGTAATGGTTGAAGCTCTTTCTGGTAACTTAGTTATTATCCTGAGTAATTTGAGAACGCCACTAAACTAAAAAATATGATGATAGGACCGCACTACACATGTTCAGATCAAACTAGATCCAACCTCCCTTATAATGGGGCTTTACACAAACATCGCACAGCTGCTACTTAATACGTCAGGCTAGTTTTTACAAAATTTGGGTTTGTTTTTTTTCATGTTTGTGAACATAATCAATTTGGTTTCGTAATTAATGTGATTTGGCCGTCTAATCGTTTAGTAACTTGACATTAAAATCAAAAAATTCTTCTTTTATGAAATAAAGTACTATTGTGAAGAGTAGATTATGTTTAAAAGTATTTGTTTTCCAATTAAACTAGTTGGCGAAATAATTTACAAAGCAAAAAAAAAACAGAGTAATCGAGAGTCACAAAAAATAAACAAAAATATATCCTCGTAGTTTAATTGATTAAACAAAGTAAATAACATTTCAAATTTACAAAATACTAGCCATTTCTTTTGGTACAGAAGTTTTAACTTTGAGATACCTTTTTTCATTTTATACAAATTTCTTTAGAAACAACATCTGTGCAGTTGTTGTAAGTGAAATAAGTGAAAATTGAAATCTGTTAGACATGAGTGGTCATGAGGTTGATGTGGTTGTGATATTCAACCCAAGACTTTGAGAACTGTCAGAATTAGGAGAGGCGAGAGACTGTTCGAAAGGAGTAGAGCAATCGGAGGAAGTGTAGCAAGGTATTTCTGATATTCATCTTGGGCTAGCTGCAGTACGAAAGGAATGTCGCGTTATGTTAGTATCAGGTTGGTGACGTTGGGCTTAAACTATTTGTCGTATTTTTAATTGAAATGTCTGTAATGTCCGTATGTTTGTCTGTACCCCAGATTTCTAGTCCGTAGGTCCACATAGGCTTGCTTACAGAGTTGTACTATTAGTCTTTTTTTAGTTCGGTCAGTGGTTTAGATCTTTGTCCAAGAAGTTTCGCACTTTTTGTCATTGCTTGTCTTTTAAGTCTAGTGTGTGGGCTCCACGTGAATCGGGTATCTTTGAAGAGCCCAAGGTAGGGCATATGATTGTTATTGAAGAAAACAGTAGTCTAGGAAATCTGCCCTCTTGGTCCGCAGGTATTTTTGAGAGACCAATTAAAGTCTCCACCTTTCGCCGATGGTTCTATGTTGTGAAGGTGTGTCTGTAATATGTGAGAAGCTGATGAAGGGTTTGTTCTTGTCGCAAATAAGGTTGTGCCAACTGTACAAAGTAATGTGGATAAGTCTGTAGTTATGTCCGATGTATGTATACTATGTACAGAACAAGGCCAAGTATACTCCCCTGCGGTTGAGCCAACTGGAGAACTCCAGAAAGAACAACTTTATTTTGTTTGTGAAATAGCCTGCGGGAAGGTTAACGTCTATACGAAACTCTGTGGTATAATTTTGCTACACTTCAGAGGGATGACAACCAACTCCTACTCAAATATAGTATGTGCTTCTAATAAAATTACCATGACAAAATGTTTTAAAGAAACTATGTAAATCTATATGTGTGCCAAGTGTAATCGAAGTATTCTTTTAATGAAGTACGATCATCCAGCTGAAATTTTCCTCGTTATGCTATGTTACAACTAGGTTTCTCAGAGTACTTTGATGAAATATGAAGAATGAGTTCCCTGCGATTTTTCACGAGCTAGAGAGAAAACTTGCGATACACAAACTGTTTTAAAATCCAATTTTTTGGAACCAATGCTCTTCAAAAAGGGAAATTAAAACAACTTGAGATCATTGAGTGTATTCGGGAAAATCTCAAATTGCAAAAGGAGTGAAAATTTGAAAATAATTATATTTGGCTGGGAATTCTAGATCGATTTTTATAGAATTTCAAAAAGAGATAAGCTGCATTTCTGACGTCTAAAGCACTGAAATTATCAGTAAATCACTTATCGATAGGTGCAACATAAATTCTTTTCCAACAGACGTATAGATTAAAACGTAACATTATTTATGAAGGCTTAATATTACTTATTAATTGAAAATGGCGAACAATGAAGATTATTATTGTGTTGCTAGTAATATGATATTAAGAATTCAAACCCAATTATTGGAATAAGTTGATTTATTGAACTATTCTTGCTACCCAGCAGATTGTGAAGGAAGTCTTGAAATTTTGGTTTCTTATTAAATACCGTCTTAGTTCATTTAACAATTTTGATTAAAAGTTTAGTTTTTTCTTCACTAAAACTAGATTTTAAAAATATAGGCTCCATTTCTCTGCGGTCACTAAAAATTTATTGTGATAAAGTGTAGCTATTATCCTTTGTAGGCCATGGAGTTCAAGGTTGTGAACTCTTCAATCATCATCCCCTGAGACCCAGCGGCCTACCTACTTCTCTTGGATGAACAGTTCATTCGTAAAACAGCTAAACAAAAGTAGCTTCTGATTATCAAGTATATATTCTATAAACATCTTCTAACTTTTCTCATAATAATAATTTTTTCTTCCCTCTTTCTTGATGCCGATGTTTTTCATATTAATTTTTAATTTCACATCTAGCTGGTAAGTGGAGAGTTTGTAGGCTGACGGATTAACGTGAGGTTTCACTAATTCAGTTCTGTGACTAATACAGGTGTAATTTGTTTGCAGAGAATATTCTAAAACCTGTCACTCTCTCAGTCCGCTGAAACAAAAAACTTCAAACTTCAAAGGTTTTCGAACAAAATTTATAAACCTTTCAGTTAACGCTTTTGCTTTAGTCACCATAAAATGTTAACATTTTTTATATTTTAAAAAATTTCTTTTGGATTGTCAGGATCGACTAAAAACCTGCTTATATTTTTTCTTTCTATCTTTTTAATATTGGCCATAACGGTAAGTTGTAAGTATAGCGGGGGAGGATGGCTATAGTGGTTAATATAGGGTAAATGAGTGAGTGGCCCGCGGTAGTCAAGTGACATATCGCTTATTTTTCTGGCAGGGCGTAACGTCCAACTTTGTAAATGTCTTGGACGAAGGTCAGAAGCTTAAACTTTACAATTTCAATTTCTCCAAAACCAAAAAGTAGCTATTTGCTGGACTTGGAATGGGAATCTCTGTGTTTACTTCAATAGAATTATAAATTAACTTAAATTTAAAGCGGTACATTAGGAACACATATTCATCTCGAACAAAAAACGCACTTGTGAGTTCGTCGTTTATTTAATTTTTATTTTTTAGGAAGATTTTAAATATAAGAGATTATATCTCATTTGGGCGTAGGGCAAGAATTTCCCTACTGTATTTCGCTGGTTCCTATTTCCTTTATTGAGTTCAGGCGTTTTCAATCCTGTTGAGATAGGATTAAGGAGTGTTTTTCTCCCATCCTCTCAACAGGAGGAAACTAATCACTTATCCCAGGATTTTGATCAACCTGCCTAATTTTACGAGCAATACTTGTGCGGGGACTATGCAAATAGATGAAGTGCTAAACAGTAATTGAATACATTCTTCTACATTATGAGCAGTGAGCTAACAGACAATATTTAGCACCTCTAATTTGCCAGGTTTACAGACTATTCAATTTATATATAATGGCCTATATTCTTGTAACGACCCTTATAACCATAAAACTTTGGCATCGCGGTGCCCTTGGTATTCCAACCATTTTGTCTACAAATGTAACACTAACATTAATACTAAGCGACTGACAATGCGAAGTTCCATCTTCGTAATGACGACCACAAACCTTCACGAATCTCGAAGAAGTAGTCCCACCTCTGGAAATTTGTAAGGATGTGCATTGATCAATATTAATTACTAACATTCGGATGATGTCCATCTTACCTTTACTTAGTGTTAGTATAGGAACTTTAGTAAAAACTAGGCAGGTATACAAATTAAAGTCCAAAAATTAAAAATAAAGATATTAAAATTACCGAATAGTGTAATAATAAAGCATTTCCATTTTTTTTTTTTTTTTTTAAGAATGTAACACTATTCAAATAATTGAGGCAATTTTTGATTTAATAATACATATTATCGAAGAAGAGGTTGCCAAAACAAAAACAAAATGTTTCTTATTGTTCCAAATTGTTCATTGTATAATGTACGGTACATCACATTGTGCGTGACTATGTGGACAATGGGCCACACCTACAGTCACCCTTCCTCACCTTCAATTATCGATGCCTCACTTTGACCTTTTTCTGTTCCATTACATATCCTTCTTCATTATCTGTGCCATACAATTTTCACCTGTTTGCTGTCTTTGAGAGATGGAAATAGATGTTTTATAATGCCGTATTATATAATTCCTTGTATTCAATAATTGTAGTTTTTACTTATTTTTTATCTTCTTCGTTTTATTTCCGTTATTGGACAAAAAAGTACTCGCTTCTTTTTTCTTTTTTTTACAGGTAAAGTTTTTTAACGAAATTATTTTGAAGTCTAATAACAGGTTATAATATAAAATGTGTTCATTAATTTGGAAACACAAATTTAAAAGCTCATGCAAAAATAAAAGTATTCGGTTCCGAGCCATTAACGAAACAGTGGCCACGTATCAGGGAGTTCAGTATTTCTTTCATCACGGATCGGGACCTTTACGAATTACACTATGAGGGCAAAAGCAGAAGATCGCAAACGCAAACTTGGCCAGTTTTTCTCGTACTTCAGGGTTCCTTAGCGTTTGCTATTTGCTTACTAACAAAATTTTTATCAAAAACTCCTAAATGACTGAAGAGCTAAACTGTTGCTCATTTCTTAAATGCTGTAAATATAAGAGGCCTAGTTCTGGGCCATTAGGCTTATAGTTTCAGCAGTTCTCCTCTCAGCTTCAGAGCCCAACGTACAGAAGTTAAACCATTGAGTGAGTCTACCACCTCACAGAGTAAATTAGTACATCTCTGGTCATTTATAAATTGTAAACCTATTAGTAAATTTTGCTCTTTCTTTCAGCTTATTGTTTACGTTCACCCTCATTTAATCTACCAAGCTCCCAATCTGACCACTAAGGGTCACTTAATAATAAGCCCTATGACCAACAACAATCTGATGTGGGAATGTCCTCTATGTAATCTTGTGGAGAAGGAAGATACTGTCCAGTTTGTTGCTACCTGCCCTGCCCTGCTGCCTATTCGTTTGGCAAATTTTATAGAAAAATGTCTCTCTCTAGAAAGATGTTTAAATTCGATTAATGGTATAGACAGGCCTCAACTTATCCATTACCCAGCTGGGCTGGATCTTGGAAGTTTAGATGAAAATTCCTAAATGAGCCTATTTCTTGATTTTGTAGTCATCTGAGAGGAGCCTTTGTATTTATATACCTAGTTTATCATTGATAATTAATTACTTAGCGAATTAATAATTAATGTATTTTCTCTCTCTTCGTCCTTCTTCGTCCTTTCTGTATTCAAAACGACAGTTCATTGCCCTTTGTTTTATTGATTCTTCTTGAGGATTTCTTCCCTCCTCTGATTTTAAGAAGTACTATTATTTTTTTATTTTTCATGCTAAGTGATCTAAAAATTTCAAAATGGTTTCTATTTTTATATACATCTATTTCTCATAACAATGTTTTCTTAATTGCGCAGATAATACTGTTTCAAACTTCGGCAGACGGTAGAAACCATGCCGATTAAAGTATTTTGTTTTCTTTAAAAAAATCTTATATTTTTCATTTTACTTTTATTACTACTACTACTGTAAGTGGCACTAGATAGCAGCACACGCTGTTCCAGTTTTTACTAAAAGGTTGCGACTTGCGATGTACCCAGGCGATGCCCAATTTAGCCTTGTAATTGTTAGATAAGTGTAGTTAGACTCTTCTATTAATCTCTTCTTGCCTTTTTTATTCGACTTTTACCCCTTCCGTTCAACGCTTTCCTTCTTCACTCTTGCTGGCAATATAACAAACCATGTGTTCATGATAAATTTGCCCGTGATTTTAACACTCACGTTACAAATCTAGTAACAAACATTACTACTCGTAAAACATGGTCGCCATGGTCTTGTAGCACATTTACAGAATGATATTTCTATGGTTTTCCTTTAGATTGTTCTAAACCCTTCTTTAAACCTTTAAGAAGCTTAGTATTTACAAAGAATTTCGAAACCCATTCACCATTTATTACGATAGTTTGCATTTTTTTTTTTCATTTTGAAGTGTACGCTACCCAAAATACTTCCGCGTGTTTGTTTCTTACACTACAACATAACCCTTTTCGAATTTTTTTATGATTTCACACATTTGCAACTGTTTTATGTAAGAGAAGGTAAAAATTTCGTTTTAATAAGAGTGCTTAGAAGTTACCACAGAAATCTTTCCCATCATTACTGCGGCTCCGTTAGCCAAGCTACTTTTGTTTATTTTATCTTGGTATTTGAACTGTGGGATGTCACGACTATTAACAGCCGATACCTCGTGGTTTATTATAAGTCAAATTAGTAAGCAGATTAAAATCACGAAATTGTGAAGTTGATGCTATGTGGCTGATATGGGCTAAATTCGTGGCCAAAATAAATCTCATGCTTTAATAATTTTAATATTTTTTTTCCTTTTCCAATAGCCAAACTAGCGATATGCATCTTTTTCAGGAAGTTTAGTTTATATTTTTTGCTTGCTACCTCACTCAATCTCTCTCTCTTTTCTTTCTTTCTTTCTCTTTCTCTCTAATTATTAAGAGAAAACTTGGCTTATTCATCAGACTTATTGTCTTATTTAATGCAAATTCAATAATTGATTTATACTTTAGATTGCTTATACAATAATTGAATTGAGGTTCAGATCGATTTCATCGACACGTTGCAGAGCAGCGAGTAGAAACATGATACTAAGATAAAACAGCGATCAAAGAGAGTTTGAGTTTCCTGAGCGCGGTTTGACTACGATGAGCGTCAAACCTCGAATAATCACGTCGAAAAGAAATCTTTTCTGGAAATGAATATCTCATCTGAAAAGATTTTGGGGAAGAGAGCGTTGTTAAATATTTAAATACTCGTAAGTGAAGTAAATTAATTGCCTATTTTTTCAGGCGGGCTTTACGTCCAACTACCAATTAGGTATCGTGGACGGAGGCGACTAGCAAACATACTTTACTGTAAATTTCTTTTATTAACCATTAAATAAAATCCAAGGTCTAACCACAATGCATATTAGCTTTGTAGGTCTCGCCTCTTAACCGCTCGGCTACTGTGGCGCCTTTAACCTTACAGCGGGCGCGCGTATCTCACAGATACAAGCTTAGACTAAAATAATCGCAGTTTAGAGACGGAGCGGCGGAGGATGCTGTCGTTTAAGCAATGCTACACTCTCATGACTAGTTTCCTTCAGTAAAAATCTTATCTTGTTTGGGGTTGTACATTTCTTTGCAATTGCCGATCCGTGCCTGACATATACTCGCGACCATTCGAGTAAGTTTCCTGACTTATCAATTATTTATATTTTTTCTTTTATACGTGTTCATCAAATTGAACTATTTTCAACATTTTTTATAAGAATATTGTTTTCTACTGACAGAAAAAGACATTGTATATCTCAGATACGAGGAGGAAATAACTGCGAAAGCTTTCAGACAGTCTAGTGGCTGAACATGCTGATGGTAATTATTAATTACACTTATTGGCTCGTAAAAAATAAAAAGTACTGTCGTTTTCTGAGTCTTTTTTTATTTGTTCTTTCATTATTAATAATTATAGATGTTATTTAATTAATTTCATTTCTTCTATTGATAGGAAAAATTAAAAATACCAAAGTTTATCTGTGAGATACTCGCGCCCGGTTTTGTAACTTTTTGGGCGCGCCCGCTGGAAGGTTAAATATTTAGTATATACAATATATATAAGCTAAGATGAATTGTTGGTACTGGGTTTGATTCCCGGTCTTGGCCTGGCATTTTATTTGATAGTTAATATGAGAACTTACTAAAGTATGATACCTAATCGTTGCCTTCCATGACACCTAATTGATGGTAGTTGGTCGTAAAGCCCGCCTAAAAATTAATATTAATTAATAAAAATTAATATTACCTTATTATACATATACATACGTAATATATATAATAATAAATATAATAGTAAAAAAAAATATTTTACTGTTGGATTTAATATAAAGCTAAAATTGAATTAAATTTTTTAATAAAGTTCTTGTATTTAGTAACTAAGCCCATTATACCTTCTAAAGCTCTCGCATTTGGAGTACTTTCTCTAAGATGGAGAAATTAACATGTGAGAAAATTAAAGCTGAACTTTAGAAAGAGGACTTATCGTTAATTCTACTTTAGTCTGTTTATTTCAGTCTGCTTAGAACGGAAAATCCTTATTCTTATTTCGTTTGCCTTATAAAATCCTTAATTCCTCTCTCCGCCGCTTGCTATGAAATATTAAAATTTTAAGCAGAATTCTTTAGTTTTTAAATAAAAGTCTACACAATTTCCCTTCAATCAATATTGCAACTGACATTTTTTTCAGCTTATTAATTTCTACGAATTGTTTTTACAAATTCTATATCTCCTAGTAAAGAAATATTTCTTTTCGCAATCTCCATCTAGATGGCAGAGTCGTATTGCTCTCTGCATTAAGAAAATTAATAAAAGATGAAAATGAAATTTGTCTGCTCAAAGCAAATGGTTACGTTCCTTATTTCGATTTCCTTACTATAAGAGAATGTGGTATGCTCCGGATGTCCTGCTGAAATACTCGATCTTATGTTATTCTATTTCCATTCTCTAATAAGGGAGCTATACTTTTTTCCGTAAACTCCAAAATTTGGCTTCGAATTAATTTACTTAACAACACAAGGGTGTTAAATAAGTAAAATTCCTATAAATATTACTTTAGAAGAGAACCCGAATACCAAGCATCCCCAAAAACCCTCCTAAAGTCAATTTTCACATTTGAAATGGAAATATTCCAATTAGGATGCGATTAATATTTTCAAAAATCATACAAAAGTTTTATTAATATTTTATCACGTTGGTCCATGAATCCATTAAAACAGGATTAATTAAAATTCGTTTTTCTCATTTCACTCTATGCTTTGGAGTAATACTGAAGTAACGCCGAGTGAAATTCACATTTTATCATATTATCTTCATCGGTTATTGCGTTTTGAATCCATATTTCAACGATATAATCGGGACCTTGCTAAAATTGGCTCCCAATAAAGTGAACCACTGATTCTCCATAGCCAAGAATTTTTGTTTAATTTTGTTCACACATCCAGCTTAAACTGTATGTGGTTATGCGTTAGTTGCTGATGAAGATGGCCGTGGAAAGTGCATGTTACAGTTTTCACTTCTATATTGCAAATGGCAAAGAATCGATCCCAACAGTATTTACAAAGTAAAAAATGTACTTTCCTCACAAATATAAGTAGTATAGCCAACAGACATTAATTAAAAGGAGAAAAAGTAACAAATGCCAGAAAAAAGACATAAAATTCTATTCCTTATAGTTCACAAAATTAACGTAGTAACAGACGTAACAGGGGTCACAGTTGAATCACAATGGTAATTAATATGTATAATAAGAACGATTTGTGCTCAGTGCATGTACCAGACTAAACACTCACGACTGCGATAAAACTCAATGAACTTTATTAAATCAGAGAACCGAACTTTAACACTTTTTGACTCATATTTTTTAATAAACACACCTTTTATAAAACGTTCAACATTTGAATGATAAATTTGCCAACGCAAATACGTGCAATACTGGAAGCAACGCGTCATTAAATTGTACAGACATGTACAAGTCTGTGTTTAGACAAGTCAACACTTAAAAACAATAATCTCCTAAACATAATTGAACAGATTGAAACAAAAGTTAGTTGCAATTATTTCTTGTCAACATTTGCATTCAATAATTGCATTCAATTTTATATAAATATCCGCGTGCATACAGTTGCATTCAGTTCTTGAAAGTTAAAGATTGCTCTTGTATGTAAAAGAAAATGGCATCATGAAAATGAGGCTTAACATGCTTAACCTAACCTTAGGACGAAGGTGGTAAAAAAAAAAAAAACTGTTACTTAGAGCAATCATAAACATAAAAAAAAAGTGCTGGGGTCATCATTAATCCCACGAAGGTTAGATTAATTGCAACTGGTTTACAAAGGAAGAACTCATTGCAATCAGCGGAAATAGTGTGAATTTTATTAATAAATCATTAGTTCCAAAAATCATGCCTGCATGAACCGAAAATAAATGAACGGATCGCATATAAAAGGGTAAATTTAATTGATATTGAAAACGCAATATTTCTATTTATTTCTATTTTTGCCGATTAGTATATAATCACATTATGAATAATTTAAACTATTGAAATAGTGAAAAGAATAAAAAAAAAAAACTTCTATTCTTATCAGAGCAGTAAAACAGTAATTAACCTGCACTAACAAACTTCTGATGCGTGTTCATTAATTTAAATTTAATAAAACATATTTTCCTAAGTTCCCAATGGGCAATAAATCCCATTTAGTTAATGGATATTTACTGGAACTTGAATTTAGATTTCCTGTTGCATTGGATGTAACGTTATTTATTTTAGCTATCGATTTGTTTTAATTTGCATTTCCCGAGAGAACAGTGAATAAACCATTCATTCTCTGTTTTTCATAGTTTGAGCATTTCATTTTTTGTATTGACTAGATTGCATGGTATCTACAGTGACTCCCATTAATATTGGGACACCTATTACAAAATGATTTAAAAGGTAAATGAAAACAACATACAAAAGTTTGGATTTTTTTTTTTTTAAATAACATTAGCAACATCTGTAGAAATTATATGTAAGTATAAATCAATGAAATTCCAAACTGTTAGGTAGTACTTTTTGAAAAAGTGTAAAATAAAGCTCTCAAAAATATTGGGACACCAGAAGTGCTAGTGTTTTAAACGTTCAATATTAAAATCTCCTACTATTTAATATTTGGTTGGTAATAATTTAATAATTGCTTTTTGACTTAAAACAGCCCTCTAACGATCAGGCATGGATGAAACAACTTTTTGGTTAATTCAGGTGGTGTTTTTTTCCCATTCTTCCAGGAAACATCGTTTTAATTCATTTTTGTTAGATATTGCTCGTTTGCTTAAAGCACAGCTAAATATTGCCATAATTGTTCAATGGGAATAGGATCTGGTGACTGCGGAGAGGTTTGGAAAACTTTTCGGCAATTATATAACAGTCACTGACGTATCACCCAAGCCGTAGGTTTGGGGTCGTTATCTTGGTAGAATTTAAAAGACCCTAAAATACCCAATTTTTTTGGCACTTTTTCCAAATTATTTTTTAATATATTACTATAAACTATTTTGTCCAACATTCCATCAATAAACGCTAATTCTCCAAATCCTGATGCGGACATCCAGCCCCAAACCATAACTGACCCACCTCCACCCGAAGGTGGAGCTTTAAAACCCTTTAATGTTGGCTGTAAATTCTTCTTTTCGAGCTCAGCTTTCCTCCAGCCCATAACCCTTCCATCTGACTGAAAAACATTAAATTTTGATTCATCTCTAGAGTATATCATTCCAAAAGTCACTATTTCCATTAAAACATTTTTCGGCAAATTTCACTCTCTTAACACGATTTATCTTACTGACAAAAGGATTCTTCCAGGCTACTCTACCATGATAGTCGAGTTTTCTTAGCACTCTCCGAACAGTTTCTGCCCCTTTTTTGCTTTCTAAACATGTCAAAAATTTCACATAGAAGTTTTGGAGCACTAAGTCGGTGATCTTTTTTAATTCTTTTAATATATAACGCTGCTCTCTGCTGCTGTCTCTCAGAGAGCAGTCGAGGACGGCCTTTTTGTGGGATTGAAACAATTCTTTTTGGTAACGCTGAATGATGTTCCACGCAGTAGATGTTTTTGGTCCGATCAGTTTTTCTGTCCCTCTTACACTTTTTTTTTTGTCTTTGTGCAAAGAAATTACAATTTTTCTTTGTTCAATCGTTGTATTTGTATTTTTGCGCGACATGTTATACGTGGCTTGATTTATATAAACTAATTTAATTATTAATTTCATATTGAATATATGCTTAAGGTAAATATTTACAAATTGTATAGATATTCGGGCAAAACCTTGGACAAACTATAAATTGTAATAGTGTCCCAATACTTATGAGAGGTAGAATTTGCACTTATTATAATATATATATTTTTTAATCTACCAAAACATTTTTATTTAATTATTTAAATAGTTTTTATTTAATTAATAGTAATTATAAAATGAAATGAATTTATAAAAATTTGAATAAATGGGTGCCACTTTTAATTTTCGTCAATTTTTAACTTCTGTATGTACTGTCCCAACATTAATGGGAGTCATTGCATACATAAAATGGTGGGCGATTAAAAAGTAATATGGCAAGCTGCAACTAAGATAAGCGTATGAATATTGCAAAAAGCAGTCGAATAATGAGCACTTAAACTTTATTAGATCGTTAAAATCACAATTAATCACAAACTACTTCATTAACACAAAAAGAATTGTCAAGTGATTGATTCTTTAGTTTGTTTTTTAATAACAATATGGAACCTAATTAATTGTATACTGATTATCCCAGTAAATCACCTAACAAATACCCTCTCATTAATTAAGCATTTATTTTGATAAATTACGAACCAACAGTTCTAGAAACATGTACACAAAATGGAAAAGTAAAACATGGTATCTAGAATTTGTAGAGGGTAAGATGGTACAAGTTGATAGTTTGCTTGAATCTTACCAAATTTAGAGCGGCCATAAATCTTTTTACACTTTAGTATGTGCCTGTGTTGGAAGCAATCCCAAATCTTTTACAACCAGTGGGTGGACAGATATTTACTACAATAACAGAACACGCAGAGCAATCTGAATTTTGTATTTCCTTTTTTTATATATTGTTTAGCCGGCAATTATTTATATTATAATTTCTTATTTTCATTTATTCATTTGGCATGCGCGACAACTCAGGTTGCCAATCTATAAGTGAATATCTTAAGTCATATTATTAAATTAGATCAATTGTTACGTTCTACTTCATTAGATATTCTGATAGCGCTCATTAAAGAAGTAAGATTCATCAGCAAGTTGTGCGTGTCTAAGTTCAAGTGTTATCGTTAGAAAATATAATACACTTAATTAAAAAGTGTGTGCTGTTATATTTCTCCACTTTCTCATATTTATTAATCTATTAATTTAATACATTTAATGTCAGCCTAATTAAAAATTAGAATAATGTGCTTACAATTACTGATGAAAAGTTATTGCCCGTGTTCGGAGTTTATTTCATTATTAGTTATTTCATTTTTAGTTAAAAATTTTGCAGCGCCTGTGGGAGAGGGGGAAGCGCTCTCTCGCGCAGGGTGTTGGTGCGTTAGAGGGATAGAGATGACTAATGGTTACGGTAACGGATGGTACTCTTTTAAATTGTATTGGAATGTAGTGTTTTGTATTATTTATAATCAAATATAAACATGTTTTATTGGTTGTACTCCTTTGTTGTCTTCACACTGATACCAGTCATCCATAAACTGATGCAGCGCAACGGCACTAGAACAAAAAAGGATAGGCGAAGAGACTTCACTTCAAGCCTCCTAGCTCCCCTAACAGCCTGAATCGTATTTATTTTGATGATTTTGTCAAGATTCCAATTATAGGAATAAGAATATTTCTTATTAAATTGGTGATGATCAGCAAATCGTATCTTTTCAAAACAGAATGTACTCTTATTGTGTGCATTTTAATTTAATTCAATTCTAATTTTGTTCACCTTCATCGTCACTTTTGCGTATCATTTTTCGGTTAAGGGCAGATGTTCCTGAAGGGGTCTGGAAGCTAAAATAGTTCAATAGGGGAAGAGAAAATTGCAGTATCATCAAGCCAAGGTCGATGTTGAAGCAAATGAAGATCTGCCACCGCTGATCGTGCATAATATAGGAGCCAGTGTTTGGGTGAGGGGACGGCTAATTTTAAAGGAAAGCGGAAAAAGAAAAGATCCCTCAGAGGCTTGTCAGTCACTCAGGTGCGGAATAAGGGGGAAAAATGAGTTTGTGCTAGGATGCCTTTGATTTCCGGCAATAAACTTGTCAAATAGCTGTGGGACATCGAGGAAAACTACCTTGCACTACATCCTAAGCTACTATACCTTTTTTTTTATCATGGTTTGTAGAGGGATGCATTTGTCTGAACCCATACTCATGTTTCGAAATGTTTTTGGAGCTTCGAAGATGAGAATTAGGCTGGAAACATAGTGGAGCGGCGAGCAAAGCGTCGATGATAGCTGCTTCAGATCAAAGAGAGCGACGAGCATGCACATAGTGACGAGTTTAGTCGCGTTTCTCCTTTCGACGAGACATGATGGAGGAATTATTTCTATACGAAAATTCTTCCTCGAAAATTTGGTATTTACAGCAGCTTAGTAGCAGGACTGCAGTGTACATGATATAAACAGGACTAGAGATGAACATGGTGAATTCCATCACTTGTGCCAACAACTTCGGCAGCATCCTGGCAAGTTTCATTGGTATTTTCGAATGTCTCTTTCAACATTTGATTACATACTAACCAGTGTTGAAGGCATGTTAATCAAGAATTGGACGAATATCAATGTTAACCCAATTAATCCAGTCCCATTTCTTATCCGACACAAATCGGTTTAGATGTAGAAGATCCTTTTGCTCTCACAGACGTTTCTTTAAAAAAAAACTACACCAATAAATGCAGCAATATCCATTTCAACCTTGAAAATTGAGCGCGATGAGAGCGTAGAAATCAAACATGTCATAACGCGTTGCTCTACTCTCTCTTGGTAGCGTTACTCTATCTTCGCTCTGCTCCCCACTATGCGCGGTCCCATATCTTAACTTGTGTTGGTTTTCGCCGCTTTGCTCTTCAGAAAGCGGCTTATCTAGGTTATTTAAAATGACGGGAAGAAATCAAATTGGCAAGGAGGAGCGGGTGACCATAATAATAAATAGGATTGCTCTAAATAAAGAATAAACTCTAGAACAAAGCACTGCACAAAAAATATTTAAAAATTTAACCTGACTGAGATAATTCTTTGGAATTCACCCGATGGACCTACTTAACTAAGTGATTATTTATTATTATTGTACACGCTTAACGAAGCCAAACTACAGCGCGTAATGTGACGCCTGACTCATTAAACCGACGAGTAATATTAGCCACTAAACAGTTGGCGGGGCTTTACTAAACCATCCAATTGATCTATTATAACAGTTGAATAATGTTCATAATTATCATATAATTTGAACTTTATAGATATATTTAAAATAATTAATTCGTTCTCTTATAACAAATTTATTATAGCATTCTAACAATAGTTTAGGTAATCTATTATAGCTGAAGTTGTGTATAAATTTGGTTACTTTAAGTACAAGGTGTTGGTAACAGTAATAAAGGTAATTTTAGAAACTCAGAATTAACCACGAGCTAAAAACAAGAAACGATGATAATACTAGAAAATAGAAACACCATAATTGGAAGAAATAAAGAAAACTATTCTAGCTTATCTTTCATATAATAGAAAAAAGAATTCACTGACATTAATTTACCACTTACAACACTATTAGAGATAATTACTAGTTCCTTAATAAAGTTGTAACACACTTCCAATTAGTTTAAGTATGTGTTGGTTTATCATCTAAATATTTTTTCTTTTTTCCTTTTTATTGTTATTACCCTCTAGTTTTATTGTTCTGAGTTCGTGTTTTAGGTGTGAGAAACTTTAAACAATATTTTTCAAACATGTTTGTGATTAATTTGATTGATGTAGATTGTTAATGAAGGCAATTAACTAGCAATTATTCCGGCCATCGATAGTTTTGATACCTTCTCACAATTTCACATCTGTTTTTGTTTTTTTTGCGGAATAGAAACAAAATGTACATGAGAGCTATATCATTTTCGCATTGCTCATTTATCTGATATAGATTATTTCTGCTCTTTTAGGTTTTTTTTTTTCATGTTCTGAGAAAAAATCCATTGTAAATAGTAAATTAAATAAAGAATTTATTACCAATAGATCTTACATTTTTCTGTTAGGTTGTGATAATGACTGAATTTAATTTAATGTTCTTCTTGTTGAAAATAATATTGTTTTAAATAAACAAATCTATATAAAAACACAATAATCACAAATAAATTTTGCTAACGCTCTTTCAAGCGCCATAAATAAGAAAAATATTATATCCAAATAAGTTACAAAATACAGAACTAAAGTTAACTCGAATAATAATAATTAAAGGGAAGGGAGTTAGCTCAGTTAGTAAGTGCGTTGGATTAATAGGTCTGGAGGTCTTAGGTTCAAATCCGGGCTAGCTTTAGATTGTCTTAGTCTGAGCCTCTAAATTTCGTGGCCCGATGATGATAAAAGCAATGAAAGAACAATGTTTGGAGGCTGACCGTCCAAACTTCGCACAGTAATGTTCTAGAAAGAATTTTCCGGTAAAAATGTTTCGAATTTCAAGATATTGAGATTGAAAGCCAAGTAGGATCAGCATGTGCCATCCCAGTTCGAGAAGAAAAATCGATTTTAGTCACCTCAGAAGTTGATACGACAAAATAATAATAATGAAACTATTGCTATATAATACAATGTAGCGCTATATAATTTTCAATGCTTATAACCTAGATAAAGTTTCCTCCAGGATAGGTGAAGTTAGATACATAGCCAGAATGTAGTGACTTTCAAACAAAATAATAAATTCAGTAGGTGAGTGGTAGGGTACAGTACGCGGGAAGTGTCACGAGTATGGTGTTAACTTGTGATATTTTTCACCAACTCCAGGGGACTTCGGAAATGTATAATTCATAAGCAGGAATACATAGGAAATGCAAAGAGGGTAAGAACGGAATGGGGATGATGTTGGGTAGGTTGCTTGATGGTTACCAAAAAGAATGATGGAATTTAGGAGTGAAAAATTGAAATTATGGATTAGGTGTCACACGAAGAACATCTCAATTTGAAAAACCAGCGACTTTCTCAAAGCGAAGTCTATCTTAAATAATAATTGTATTGGGTCCGGATTAATGTTAGAGGAAGGGAATATCCCAAGAAGCGTTGCTGGTAGTGCACATATCCTATAACCTGTTTATAAGAGAGCAGAGCAAGTTCTGACGTTCAAAACGACGAAAAGAATAACTTAAATCAAATTAATGCTCGCTCCTAGAACCGCCACTGTATATACGTAGTTTAATTTCTTTCTATTTTTTACGCTTTGCGTTCCAAAAAAATAAAATAAAATATTTCACTTCAGCTCCTAGAGCATATACCAGGAACAATATGAACCCTGCGTATTTATGAACATGAATATGAACCTCGTATTTATAAAGTAAAGACGTTCTTAAATTGATTCAGCGTAGAAACAAATATTGCTTGAATGTAAAGTATGAAACGAGCTCAAGATTGTTTCACGCAGAACCGTAATTAGTCGGTAATGTTCTTGTTTTAAGTCTTACAATGGTGTTTCACAATTTCAAATTTCGTCTTAATAAGGAGATATTCTCTTTAGTTGGTGATACTACTCTTCGTTTATTTAGAGCAGAAGTGTGCAGAGGTGGGAATTTCACAAGAATTTGATTTATGTACCTAATAATTTATTAGAATTATGAATACTCACGTAATAAAAGCTAATTTCTCTCATTTACAAATAAGTTATTAATTAAATAAAAGTAATTACTTATCGATAATTTGCTATTAGATTTTTATTGCTGTATTAGAGTATATTTTTTCTTACTTGACATTAAATTAATTTACATGTGAGTAATAAGCAAATTGAATTCCCCTGTGGTTCCGGGGTTGCAGAATAGGGCTACAGTGTCCTTCACAGTGACGTAAGAAGCGTCTAAAGGGGCAACTGACCGTTGACCCGATACCTATTATCCTCCCTTTATCTCCATTCATTGCCCATTCATTACTTTTTCTTTCGGCTTTTCCTCTCTTGGGGTACCCTAAGGTGGAGAGAACAGCTTAAAAACTGGGTTCTACACTAACCCCGGGCAGTACATTGGCCCGCCTTCACGACCTGGCTGGCTTATCATATTCCGCGCATAATCTCGTCAGCAGTGGTAGTTGTGGATGGCGTCAGAATTAGTGACCTACCGCAGTCAGCAAGGGAAGTTTTTCAAGGCAACCACCTGTGGGTGTGCTGCGCGTGGAGGGCCTCGGGTGCAGCGTGTCTGAGGAGCGGCGTGAATTTCCGGCAATCTCGCGGATACTTTCAAGAGTCGGTTCTAGTGTTGGTTAGTAAACAGTAACGTTCGATACGATATTCGCGTATCATGGTTTAGTGATCTTCTCAGGACGGCGGCAATCTGGATCCCGAAGGCGTGAAATATTCAGGCAACGTTTGGATAAGAATTAAGCGGGAAACCTATATATTAGTTGTTATTTTACCCCGAATGAGTGTATACTTGATTTTAGGCAGTAGTTAAGTTCCCTGAAAGATGAGATTATAAATATGGCGTGATATGTGTTGGTGGTAGGCGACTTCAACGTGAAGGCGGTGGAATGGAGATGCCAGCGACGGATATGACGGGCAGGCTTACCACGAAGATGACCGCTAGAACGAGACTTGTTTCAATGTCAACTTTTTGGCGTCTTGGCCACACTGAAATAATCCCAGATATCTCCCTGGCCAACCGCCCAATTGAGAACTGGATGTTCATTGAGGACTTCACTGGGAGCGACCAATTGATTTGTCAAATCAGTGAGAGGAAAGGTGATAACTGGCCGAAGCAACAGGAAGTCTTTACGAGATAGAATACGAGGTGTGTTCAAAAAGTAACGGGAATTTTTAAATTTCGCGGGTTTGGAGAGTCTGATTGTAAAATTTTTTTTTATTATGTTGGTACACATGCCCCTGAAGTACGATAAAATTTTCAGTAATATTCATTGTTTACTTCTTAAGTGGCAGCCGTTAAGGTTAGACGTGTTTTTCGAGCTTGGCGATTTTTGTTTGTTAAAAAAAATGGATCAAAGAATTTGTATTAAATTTTGCGTAAAAAATGAAATAAAGTGTAATAAAGTGTGTGAAATGTTAATAAAGGCATATGGTGAGTCTGCTATGAGTAAAACAAGGATTTACGAGTGGTATAAGCGTTTCCAAGATGGCCGCGAAAACGTTGAAGATGAACGACCTGGACGTCCAAGCACATCAACAACCGATGAAAACGTGAAAAAAGTGAAAGAAATGGTTATGAACGATCGCCGAATCACAATCAGAGAAGTCGCTGATGATGTTGCCATATCAATTGGCTCATGCCATGAAATTTTTTCGGATGTTTTGGGTATGAAACGTGTGGCAGCAAAATTTGTTCCAAAATTGTTGAATTTCGAACAAAAACAGCGGAGAATGGAAGTTGCTCAAGAGTCACTCAATGAAGTCGACAACGATGCGGATCTACTGAAACGTGTTATAACAGGTGACGAAACATGGGTTTACGGATATGATGTCGAAACTAAGGCTCAATCGTCCCAGTGGAGGCATTCTGGATCGCCAAGACCGAAAAAGGCTCGACAAGTGCGGTCGAATGTGAAGGTTATGCTCACTGTGTTCTTCGATTTTAATGGCATAGTGCATCATGAATTCTTGCCACAAGGTCAAACAATCAATAAGGAGTACTACCTACAAGTTCAACGCCGTTTGCGTGAAGCAATCCGAAAAAAACGCCCGGATTTGTGGCAAAACAATTCATGGATTTTGCACCACGATAATGCACCTGCTCACACTTCATTGCTTGTTCGTGAATTTTTGGCCAAAAACAAAACTTTAACGATGCCCCAGCCTCCATATTCGCCAGACATGGCTCCATGTGACTTTTTTCTATTTCCAAACATAAAGAGAACATTAAAAGGCCGTCGTTTTACAAGCATAGATGACATTAAAAGCGAATCGCTGAAAGAGCTGAAAGCTATCACAAAGATCGAGTTTCAGAAGTGTTTCGAGGATTGGAAAAAGCGCTGGCACAAGTGTATTGTATGCGAAGGGGACTACTTTGAAGGCGACAATATTAATGTAGATGAATAAATAAATATTTTTTTCAAAAAACGAAAATTCCCGTTACTTTTTGAACACACATCGTATTGATTAGATTAAGGTAGGATTATGCTCCGTAATCCTTAGCTGTGGAAAAGCTCACGTTAAAAGTGTGCGGTACTATTATGCAGGATCTTTATATTATTTGTGTATTATAGGGATCCTGGCTTTATTTTAAAATGAAATGGATAGTTTAATAGATCCTTCTTCTATTTATAAAAATATAATCCTTCTACTCTCATAAAAATTGAAAGCCAAAAAAAAATGTGCACGTAATCTCTCTTAATGACTGTTTGGTGGGTAATAAAAAAATAAAATTTATCTGCTAAATTAAAAATTTTGCTATGAGCTTCTCAGCAGCTGGGCATCTTACCACCACTATCTTGGGTCTGAATGTTTTATAACCACCATATCCAGAGATGTGCGTTAAAAGAAGTTTTACTGGTGTAACATTGGTGATTTTCCAGTACATAGTAGTTGCCACGTCTTATGTGCAGCGATTCAATGTGGACCATGGACGATGAAATCGTTAACGGGATGATTAATTATTGCTGACGCCATTGCGATTATTACATTCCCAAGCTGGTAAACTTTGAGTTCAGGTATGGAGCGATCTCAGTTTAATAGTAATGTTTTAGTTAGTTTTGTTCCAGTTTTCTCAGTATTCATTGGTCCAGGTATTTTTTCTTATATTATAGGTATTATTGGCTCAACGATCTTGAAGAAATCTGCATGCTGATTGTAAACAGAATGGTTGAATATTGAAAATAGTGCTCTAGTTGGTCTACCCAGCGCTTTTCAGCTTTAAACCTGTCAAAATTAGATGCGAATGCGCTCTCTGAAAATTATGGACAAATTTTAGTAACTTTAGCCATAACAAAGAACACAAAGCGAGAAGGAAACAGAAATAAACTAAACAGAAATTCTAAAAGAGAAACAGTATCCGCTGGAATAATGGATATTATTCATACATGAGTCTGCCCTAGTTAGCTCCTTAAAAACAAAGTAGAAATAAAAATAATGCAACAGTGTATATATATAGGAGATATTTTTAGACGTTGTGTTTCTTTAATAATGGGCAAAATATTTTAGAAAACCTATAAAATAACTTTGTTTTTGCTTTTACGGAACTTTGGGCTTGTTTAAAGAGTTGGTCCAGCCAGATATGTATCTATACAAGTTTTTAAAAGTTTTTCACTGAGTTATTTCCGTTTTTCTCTAGTTGCGTTTCGCTACTTATATTCATGGTTATTTCATTGATCTTAAGTTTATTATGTACTTACTTTTACTGGAATAATTTAATTTTCATTTTTCTTTCATCTGCATAAACTTTTCCGATCCATACTTTGTTTTCCATAATTCATAGACTTTTCTCAATGCTCGTCACTACTTTGGAATTTCAGAGTATTTGAACCAGCATTTCATTTATAGTGGACATCATTTTGTTCTTCGCTATTTTAAGAAATAACTACTGATTGAGTATACTTCTTATAGCAGCATTTTTACTCAATCTTACCCGATAAAAGTGAAAGCATCGTTTTCATGCAGATTTTCGGATTTTGATTGCACGGATAAATGGGGGTTTCTTTGAAATTTTTATTAATTTATGAGTGTTTATTAACATTCATATTAATATTTTAAATTTGGGTAATATTTTACCATTTGATTGCGCTTTACATTCTTTTATTCATTCAGTCCAGATTAAGGTTTTTATGAAAAGAATTCATAAAGTTTATTTGGGAAAATAATTAAATATACAATAAACAATGAAATAAAACAAAGTAAAAATCATGGTTGTGGAGAGTATACGTATAGGGACGCACTGAAAATAAAACCTCCTTTTGTATAGGTAATACAACTGTTATTAAATTGTAAATAAACTTTTCAATTTCAAATTTCAAAATATACAATAAAACTTCATTCATTCAATACTATTTGTATTAATTGAAATCGGTTGGCTTTCTTTTCTATTCTAAGTGAAATGATTTTAAAAACACAATAATTCTGGTATTTATTTTATTTTTTTGAAATAAAAATATAATGACAAATTGTGATTTAAAAAAGTATATACGTATATATTTACAGATAGTATGACAGTAGAATTCGTGGTGGCATTGTTTGAGGTCGTGGGACTCGGCTGGAGACCACCTATTGAGCACAACACGCTCTTCCTCAGTAAACACACTTCATGAAGACATATTTTTATCTCCTCTTTTGTATTAAAGCATATTCAATTTGAAATGAGCATATTCTGAAACTGTAAAAGAGCATTCTAAAATACTCAAGTAAAGCATTCTTTCATGATAGTTCATTCTAATTTTCAGATTATTTTCAATTATGATGAGGTTTAGGTAAATTTAAATCATGAAGAGTCATCAGATGATTATCTACACCAAATTTCGAAGAAGGAAGGATACTTTGCCGGTGTTTTATAGCCATTGATTAAATTTTAAATTTAAATTTTCCTTAATTTACACAAATATACATTTGAAAATAAGTTAATTTTGTGGATCCTTTGAACAGAATATCCTTTGAATATAGAATAGAATAATATATCATTTGCGAAAAGTATTCTTTAGATACTGTTTGACTCAAATCCTAATACTATATAACAAATATTTATTTTAATATTCAGAATATTATACATATAACAAAGCTAGAAATCGAAGTGCATTTAAAAAATACATAAAAAGAAGTTTGATTACTTTTAAAAGCTTTTAATAAAAATTTCGCGTATTATAATTAATTAGATCAATTAGAAGGTGAAGTGTTCATACTTCTGGAACTCAAAGATTTAAAAAGTGATCAATTTAATTTATATTATTGGGTATAACTCACCCCCCGCTCCATTTTAATTTCTTCGAGTTTACTTTATAATTTATTAAGTAATTGGTCTTTAGATTCTATATTTTACTTTCACATTAATTTAAAATGTAAAAATGTAGTTGGTACAAAAGTACTAAGTTTCAAAAACAAACATTTATTACTCAATTAGACTGCTCACCTTAATAGTTAGCTTAACTAAAGTTGATGTGTTATATTCTATAGACTCCAAATAAAAGGAAAATGAATTTATTCGAAAACTTTGATTTCATTACAATGATTGAAACTTGTGTTTTCGAGCTTGTAGGAACCTCATTGTTATAAAGTCTGAGTAAATATTGCACCAAACTAAAAAGGGGTTCTTTCCAAGACACGTCGTTGGAACCACCGCCAACTATTCGAAGAATCGGCTGCAAAGCGTTAAAAAAAAATTTAGATGATCATTCTTTGATCTTGAGGATTCTGTTACATTTTGTCTCAGTAATCATGATGCACTATAGTTAGCAGTTTATTATTATGCTCTCTGTTCCGTGTGTTGCAGTAAATTTGTGAATGTTATTAGAATACGCTAATGAATATTATAGTACTCTCTAAGGACATTCTATTCCGGAAGGTAGCGCAGCCGTCTTGAAACATGGAGCTCCCGGTTTCAGGTCTACGTGTGCTGCTCATAGAATTTCTCTTCCAAGGAGAAAGAGCGAAAGAGCACTGACCATAAGAAGGCAGTGCATTGAGAAGGCTCTGGGGGAAGAAGCCGATACACTATAAATAATGATAATATTCTAATCCACTGCACTAAACATTGCAGTTTCATTTTTTAATCGTAACCTTCCAACGCTAAGTCCTTCCTCCATTATCCCACAAAATTGTTCTGAAAAAAATTGAATACATATCTGATTTTGAAGATATTCGTTCTATTTTATTTCTTATATGGTCAATCAGTGCAATCTTAGTCCGTATAAGCCCTGAAATGACCTAAACAACTAGGTCGAAACCTTAGCTAAAACTGTAATAAAAGAGACTGAAATTAGCAGCAATTTCTCTTCCTTATCGTTCATTTTGTGTAGTTTATATTTTTCTTCAAAAAACAAAAAAAGAAAAAAACAGCGTAATTTAGAAGCTAAAATACGTGATTAATGATTCTGCCCGATGCAGGCTTTAATATGATTGGGATGTGCGCACGCCATTACCCCCAATTATTACGATCAAGGTTAAGCAAACATTCAAAAAGAGTTGAATATTTAGCCTGATATGCCATCAAGGTGGAGAGAGTGGCTGTCAGACAACCATCTGTCCAATCAGATGCCCCATATGATGTGGACGTGGTAAGTATAGTTAGACAAACTGCCTGAAGTGACTAGGTCAGGCGCTTGGAAACGCAGAATAGCTCCTAGTAGCCGACTGCAGAACTGTGTGCACTCCTCTCCCATCATTATATGTTTATCTGTAATTTACCGCCATCTTCTCTCTCTCGCACACTAAATAGATCTATTGAATGTGAGTGAGAAAGAATGCATTCGGTGTAATCCGTGCACTTGCCTCGTTGGAAACATGAGCAAATCAAAGAGAGGCGTGCGGTCCACGAGAGTAACTTTTTATCCCATTTTGGACCACCTAGGTTGATTGGCCCAAACTTATCTCTCCCAATTGTTCCTCTACCTGTTCTGGATAATGTTTATCACTCGATTACACTTACCTCCGGCTATACACCTGGATTCTTTTTTTCCTTTTTTCTTTTTGTTAGATTTTACCGCAGAAAACTAGATTTACGTTTGCTACAGGCCAATTTCCAAACGGGTCATTCACTTTCATACTTGCGTGTAAAAAGTAAACCACCTGACAGATTTTAATAAAAGATCGTTAAGAAAGTGACAACATAATCTTCAGAAGGGTTAGTTTAGCGATGGGTAATTTAGAACATAAAAGTATAAAAACTGGATTTACTCCAGAAGAGATCTAAATATAAATCGCTTTAAAAAAAAAAACAACAAAAAGTATAGATTGAGGATTAGATAAAGGCATACCGAACGCCCAACCCTGCTCAGCTCGAAAAGAGTTGAATGTAACTGAAAGGGGACTTTGTGCTCAATGGCTACGAAATATAAAATAAAAGGAGAACTGCGTTACAAACTATAGATTAACCTTGCAGAAGGCGCTCCTAATTTTACGCGATCGCTGCGGACTCATGCGATTAAATAGATAAGATTCTTTTCGTTTGTTTTTAGCTAATATGTTAAAGCAATGAAAAACTATTTAAAATCTCATTTAATAATAATAATAAATAAATAAAAATTAAGGAATGAAATTATAACTTATAAAAAGGGACAAAATAATAAAATACAAAACAATAGGAATTAAAAAAAAGTTAAAATAAGAAATTAGTTTTTAATTATCGCTATTATTGGTGCTCCAAATATGTATGATAATAAATGCACCATACTTTAAGCTTTACACCTTCATAGCATTAACATAAATATTTTCTGTAAAACTTTAATAAGCTTATTTAACACAACTAAATAATCAAAAAACGAATATTAAAAAATAAAATAAAAATTGAAAGGAATATAGAAATAAAAATAATACTTTAATAAATAATTAGATACTTTTAATTATAACAGTTAAAAAGGTTATAGTGTTACCTTATAGAAATTTAAAATGGATTCTAGTGATTCCTGTTTAGAAAACACTCCTCCATCAATAAAAGAAACAGCAGAAAATGTAATAAGTAATGTAAATAATTGTAATATAACAATAAATGTTTATAATAAATAAATTACTTTTTGTAGACTGTGCAATGAAATTTTTAATTTTTTTAGTTAATAAATCTGATGGTTGCAGAAAAAATATAATATTTAACTCGAGTGTTAAGTATTTTCCTCACACTCGGCAATTTGCACTTGCACTCCCTGCCTCGCGTGGGGAAAAGTACTACTTTCCACACTTGTTAAATAAATAACTATTGCAACACGGGGAACCTTCTTCGCTTTTTGAAAAATTTGTTTGTTGCACTGTAATCCTCTCACTTAACCCTCAAATTAGCGCTACTATTATTATTTTGCTTTAAGAGTGGACAAAATTAGTTTTAATTTTATTCGTATTCTGGTTACTTTAGTAGTGATTTTATTTCAGTAAAAGTACACATCTCAATATCGGATTACTGTGCCGCAGTCTCAAATAACGCAGATCATGAGATAATTTTTGGAGAAATCTCATTTCAGATAGGTATTAAAATATTATTTTTCAATGCAATAAATTGTTTGTTCAAATAATACTATCTTTGACGCTCCTTAAATACAAAAAAATAACGATACTATTTTTGAAAATAATATGTAAATTTCCCATCAAGCAGATTTGTTGAGATATTACGAATAGAACTTTCAGTATACAAAAACAAAGAAACCACTCCTTTTTTATCCGACGTAACTCAAAAACGAAAAATCCCAGAATATTCAAATTTGATATTTGTCTCAGGTGCCAAAAAAGGATGCCACAATAATGCTTGGGTCAAAATCGGTCCAATCGATGTATCCAATCGATGTATTCCTTTGCTGAATAAATTTTTTTCAGCTTTTTATAATTTTCTCAATAAAGTTTCGATGATTGTCCTTTTTTACTATCTGCGCCAATCACTCATACACAGATCTATTCTTCTATATCTTCCACAATTGAATAGATAAAAAATTACAAGCAAAATGTTTAAAACAGTTTGAATAATGAAATCAAAAATATGATAGCAACAGTCCAATACACTTCACGCGCACGTCGTTTAAAATAAAGTTTGTTCCATAATTTATTTAATTTGAAAGTATAAACAAATATAAGTAACATAATTAAATAAATAAAATGACCAATTTGTGCTAGCACTTAGTCTAAAACAGTTTTGAAACGGAAGGTCTTGTTAGTTAACTAGTGACAACGGATAGGCCCGTTTGCAGCACTGCACTAGTTACATCAAATAGAATAACTGGAATTTTGCTTAATATACAATGTAATAGAGAACTAACAATATAGGGCCAAGTAATTGCATTTGCAGGGCGCACCCTTAATGGTACTCCTCTACCTAGTTACAGCTCTCCACTACTCTAGCTCCTCTAATTACATTTACACAATTTAACAATACTATCCCAAATATTGTTTACACAATATAATTTAAATTATATATACGAGGTGTGTTCAAAAAGTAACGGGAATTTTCGTTTTTTGAAAAAAATATTTATTTATTCATCTACATTAATATTGTCGCCTTCAAAGTAGTCCCCTTCGCATACAATACGCTTGTGCGAGCGCTTTTTCCAATCCTCGAAACACTTCTGAAACTCGATCTTTGTGATAGCTTTCAGCTCTTTCAGCGATTCGCTTTTAATGCCATCTATGCTTGTAAAACGACGGCCTTTTAATGTTCTCTTTATGTTTGGAAATAGAAAAAAGTCACATGGAGCCATGTCTGGCGAATATGGAGGCTGGGGCATCGTTAAAGTTTTGTTTTGGGCCAAAAATTCACGAACAAGCAATGAAGTGTGAGCAGGTGCATTATCGTGGTGCAAAATCCATGAATTGTTTTGCCACAAATCCGGGCGTTTTTTTCGGATTGCTTCACGCAAACGGCGTTGAACTTGTAGGTAGTACTCCTTATTGATTGTTTGACCTTGTGGCAAGAATTCATGATTCACTATGCCATTAAAATCGAAGAACACAGTGAGCATAACCTTCACATTCGACTGCACTTGTCGAGCCTTTTTCGGTCTTGGCGATCCAGAATGCCTCCACTGGGACGATTGAGCCTTAGTTTCGACATCATATCCGTAAACCCATGTTTCGTCACCTGTTATAACACGTTTCAGTAGATCCGCATCGTTGTCGACTTCATTGAGTGACTCTTGAGCAACTTCCATTCTCCGCTGTTTTTGTTCGAAATTCAACAATTTTGGAACAAATTTTGCTGCCACACGTTTCATACCCAAAACATCCGAAAAAATTTCATGGCATGAGCCAATTGATATGGCAACATCATCAGCGACTTCTCTGATTGTGATTCGGCGATCGTTCATAACCATTTCTTTCACTTTTTTCACGTTTTCATCGGTTGTTGATGTGCTTGGACGTCCAGGTCGTTCATCTTCAACGTTTTCGCGGCCATCTTGGAAACGCTTATACCACTCGTAAATCCTTGTTTTACTCATAGCAGACTCACCATATGCCTTTATTAACATTTCACACACTTTATTACACTTTATTTCATTTTTTACGCAAAATTTAATACAAATTCTTTGATCCATTTTTTTTAACAAACAAAAATCGCCAAGCTCGAAAAACACGTCTAACCTTAACGGCTGCCACTTAAGAAGTAAACAATGAATATTACTGAAAATTTTATCGTACTTCAGGAGCATGTGTACCAACATAATAAAAAAAAAAAATTTTACAATCAGACTCTCCAAACCCGCGAAATTTAAAAATTCCCGTTACTTTTTGAACACACCTCGTATGTATACGTAATTTTTATATAAGTATAGTGTTTTTTTTATTTTCAAAGAAATAGGTAGTAATATTAAATGTTCAATCAGATAAGAAACCAATAAAAACAATGTATATCTCTGTTGGAAACAAATGTGTAATTAATTGGAATGTAGATCAATGATCTGCTAAATAAAGCCAAATACTTTGCAGCCTAAAGTATGTACAGAAACTCGTTTGACGGTCAGTGTTTGTCATAAAATTTAGGCTCTACTCGTATAAAATGTATCTAAGAGGACATGCTGACTTGGTGCACGCTAATCCTGATGGGTTGACTAGTTCGATGAATTGATAGATGGGTAGATGAAAGAGTAGATTGGTTGTAGATTTTTTCTTTTATTTTGTGATAAACTAATTTTTATTTTTATTTTTTTAAATTCATGTATTATTCGCTCCCGAGTAAGAAATGCATTTAAAGTGAAGCTCAAAACAAATATATAAGAAATGATTGTTGATAGATAATTCTTTATTAGTGATTAACTGTATGCACAAAGTAAGTAAAGTAATCGCCTATTTTTTCAGCCGGGGCTTAGCACCCAAATAACAATTAGGTGACGTGGACGGAGACGGAAGCTTATACTTTACCATAAACAGTTTTTTCTAACAAATACAAAGTAGTCATACGCGGGATTCGAACTGGAGGATCTCTCACTCACAAACCACGCTCTTGAACACTAGATCAACACCCTCTCCTACATCAAAACTTTCATCTTGTGGCAAAAGGAAAACCCCTGGCTGCACGGCGAGTTTATAGCAGAGCCTTCTCCTCTCTTCCAGTCTGTAATCAGTGCCCAAGTCATAGTTCCTTATCTCTTTCTCTTTTGAGGTTATTGTTACTCAGTCTAAATTTGTCGAAAAACTTCAGCGTGTAACTTTAAAGTGATGAGCAACATACTCTGTGCTAGTAGCAATGTGCAGGTCTATAATGCACCTGTATCAAGGAGAAGACGTCACAGCAATCTTAGGAACTTATTCTGTATCACCAGCAGCGTGGTGAAGCTGGTTCGACAAGCCAAGCTCCAGGGATGGCCAGCCATACAACAACATCGTTCTAATCACTGCAGTATAAAGAATTAGTTTACATTTTCAAGACATGCTGGACTCTCCTGCAAAGTAAAGGAAACCATGTCCGAATGACCAGCTTTCCTTTGCTGACCCTGCCCTCATGTGGGAAAAAAAACATTAGCTTGTGGTCGAAAATCACATATTTGAAATTTGAAATATCGGGATACCGGTATTAAAACCGGTATTATTAATAAAAAATTTACTAGTTATATTTTTACTTATATCAGATATTATACTGACTTGTTAACAAATAATTGCTGAAATCTAATAAATATTGTTCTGAAATGAGTAGATATTATTAATTTTATTACATAGAGAGTAGGAATAGATAGATAAAAAAATCGTGCAAATAAAAAAGTACATATTAAATTTTATGTTATATTTTACATATAATAGGCTCGCATGGCATTATGTAATTAAAGAAGCGAAAAATATAATTAATTGAAAGTATTTATGAAACAATATTAATAACTTGCGTTTTGTTTATTAAAGTATGCTCTTAAAAAACATAAACAATCAATCGTTTCATCATCAAGCGAGGACCAAATTTTCGTACAAATATAACCAGCCGCTGAAAAAGCTCTTTCTGATTCTACACTTGTCGGCACTATTGCCATTAAGAAATCATACACATTTTGTAAATACGTTCCTTTGGTTCCTGTTTTTTCAAAAAAAAGTAATTTCATCTTTTATTTTTTGTTCCAGACTTGGAATTTTTTTAAACGCAGGCACGGGTGAAGTATTTAGTGTTTCGTCTATTGCTGCCTGTAGTTTTCTCTTTAATGCGTTTACGTTTACCTTGTCAGATTCTAATATTGTTTCGTTACTAATTTGAAAAGATATTGGAAGGGATGTTTCTTGAACAACTTCCATATCTTCTGTATCTTCTAGATTTTCATGTGTGAGCCGTTTTGTTAAGCTTACAATTTTTTTAATGATTGTAAATTTGGATATGCGTTTAAATACTTCTACAACATCTTGTGAGCCTTTTTGCAGATACTGAAGTATTTGTGATAATTCAGTTCGTTGCAGTAAAATTCGAGATTTTAATGCTTCCAATAATTCTAATGCAATTGTAGATTTTTGATGGGAAAGAGTATTTAACATAAATGTCAAAGAAGCGTCAGCCGTCAAAAGATTTGCATCTTTTCGGCATAATGCATCTACTGTTAATTTTACAGGAGTAAGAGCAGCATTAATTGAAGATAATAAATTAAATTCTTTATCTGAAAAATGAATATCAGAACTAATGTCAATAAGCGCTTTTTGAATGCAAAATTTAATTACTTCAAATTTTTCTAGCATAAATAACATACTGTTCCATCTTGTTTGACAATCTAATTTTAGCGCTGTTTCTTTGCCTAATTGTTCTCTCAAGTACTTTTGTAAATATTTATCATTTTTAGAAGGTGAATTTTTAAATGTTTTTACTACTTTCCGAATTTTTGAAACTAGAGATGATATACCTGTATGTCTAATATTTATATTACTTGTAGTAATACTAGCATCTGCCTCTATAATAATTCCAGTACCATCTTCTTCGTCAATATTGTCGTCATTGTTATCATCGTCATCGTCAAAATCATTAAGATCGTCATCATTATAATTTTGCTCCACAGCATCAACATCCCCATTCGAGTTCAAGTTTGAATTATACAAAACTTCAGTAATTGCTAAATTTATGCAATGTGCCATACATTGTTGATGTTCAGCTTCTATAATTTTTCCTAATTTTACCATAACCGACGCACCGTCAGTAGTTTACTCCAACTATGTCTTTAGAAATATCTAAATTAAAATCTTTCAATTTTTCTTCTACAAGGGATAAGCATTTTTCTGCTGGAACGGATGCGTAAGCGCGCACTAATCCGATATTCCACATTGTTCCTCCAATAGAATGTACATTGATGTTTATGTAGCGCCGATTACGAATAGATGTCCATTCGTCAAATGTGATACTGAAACGTTTACCTTCAGATTTTAGTCTAGAAATTTCATGCACTGTATAATGTTTAATAATTTTACTGTATTCAAGTACCATATTTCTAATAGTGACTGCAGATTTTGGTATGTCTTTGAATCCTCTTGCCCTTAAGCCTTCTCTTATGTCATACGATTTTATAAAAATATTATAAGACAAACCATCGCGTGCTGTCATTCGGGCAAGCACTTCTGAAAGTTTTTCGTTTTTATTATTTTTAAAATAATTTGTTATTAACAATCTAGGCTGCTTAGTAACACTTGATACGACATCATGGGGGGATTCACATTTCTTCATATGATTTAGTCCATGTATCGTTTTTAAGTGGGTATGAAGGCCACTTGTGGATCCTCCTGTACACTTTATTTCTTTCGCGCACTTTTTACATTAAGCAACCTGTCCTTTTTTTCCAATCAAAAAATGATTCCAAACTGAAGTTTCGTCCTGTCCTTTTCGGTGCTCCGTAAATGTATTCATCTTTCAGGGTTATAAGTATAACAGTTTATGTTTATTAATTTTAATATTTATAAATTAATTACAATCTAACTTACATTAATAAAAATATATATTTATCTTATCATATAATTCATATGGATTAATCAGTATTTAAATACCGTTATATAATTTTTAATCATTAGAAATAAAACCAAAAAACAAGTGCACATAATCCACACACCACAAAACACAACGGAATGGAAAATAAAATTAAAATATAAAATATAATTTTTACTTTTAAATACTACAGCTGATTTGCAAAATTAAAGAATCTAATCTAAACTATTTAATAATTTTTGTATTAAACACTATGTATTTGTATAAACGAGACCTATTCACTGGGTAGTAGAGGTAAAACATAAACAAACGCCTAATATTGCCAGCACGCCGCTTCTCGATGGTGCCATAATCGGCTCAGTACGAGTATGTGTAATAAATGAGCCTGATATAGATTTTAATACAATGAAGTTGTTTGTTTATCTTCAAAAAAAAATTTTTGTAATTAATTAATGATATTTTAAATTAATTTAAATTGTGTATAAATTCAATTTTTATCAACCAATGTAATACAAAAATACCGGTATTTTTACATAAATACCGGTTTTTAATTACGGACAAAAATCGTCCGGGATTCCGGTATTCGGGATCCCGAGATCCTGGTATTGTAAGGCCTAACCATAACAGATGCAGTCGGACAGATGAAAACGGAACTTCCAGAAACTGTGACAGCTCAAAGAGTTCTGCATCCACTTGCTGCCTTTGCATTTTTGTAGACATTTGGGAAAAATTTAGGTGTAAAAGCTGCGTGCTGTTTCGCAAAGAATACCAGTTGTTTCCACTAATTCCACTAATTGGCTTAATTGGTAAATCCAATTTTAAATTCATAATCGATTGCGAAAAATGTAACGTAATAGCCTTCTTCTTTTGGTGAGAATAAAATATAAGAGGAGTAGCAGAATGAGAAAACAAGGAAGTCCAAGATTTAGAGGGTTTTAGGAAGTGAATAGAACTGATGGTGAATGTCGTAGAATCAGACGAGACTGTGAGTTGGCTTGGTGACAATTGATCATTGTGATAAGCTACTGCATTAGGCGCGTATTATATATTTCTCACGTATTTGCTTAAACTGCTTTTGGCTCTTGAAAAGAATTTAATAAGTATGTAAAGTGCAAAACCAGTTACTTAATTTCCTTACAGAACTTACTTGTGCATAAATATCAGATGCGTGGGAAAGGATAGGTCGCCGCCAGATTCGATTCTTACGAGATTAGGCCTAAGATAAATAGAGACAGCTTTCGATTTTATTTCAACCAAGTATGATCATAGACATTCGCAGTTGGGTCATTGGTTAAACTCAAATTGACTCGAGAACTTAAGAAGGATTAAGAAATAAAAAATTTAAAATACTATTAAGAAAAGAATTATAAAATTTAAGTAACTATAAAAAACGATTCTTCTAGAATTCATTCTCTCAGAATTGGACTCATTACTTCATAAATATTTTCATACAGAATAAGGGGAACGTCTTGAAATCATATAATTATTTGCAATGCCCTTCTTCACCAGCAATTACGATAAATCAACGGACGCATATACCGCAACTATGCGCCAATTATCTGCCCAGCTGAAGATTTACAAAATGACTTACAACTGAAGTTGATGACTACAAATAACTTATTTCAAGTATGCAATAAAATAAGGAAAAACCTCAGTTCACTTGACTGATACTTGCTTTAAAGCTAAGCAAAAGGTCGAATATTTATTGAATAAATTAGAGTCGAGCAAGTCGTTTAAATTGTCTTACTAAACTTGTCTAACGTATACAGCACGCACCACATACAGTTTTTATAAGTTGGATTACTTATTGGGAATGTGCACTCACTTGTCAGACTGACTTTTACACATATGGAAGAATCTCACATACTTGTTTACCACGTCTTGTGGAATTATTAACTGAAAGAAGAGGAAAAAAATTATTGTAGGTATGTCTATCTGTGTAAAGGTGAACTTTTTTCTAAACAAGAATGTCCATCTCTGTTCATGTGATTAATAAACAATAAAAAAGACTTTATATCTAAGAATATGGCTCAAATTAATAAAATATTAAATAAATAAGAATTGACGATTTCATTTGAAACGTGTAACGTAAATACGAGGGTCGTTTGAAAAGTCCGTGCAAAGTCAGAGAGATAGCACCACTGGCGCGTATCGAGGTTATGTTTAGTTAGTAGCATCTCTTGGAAGAACACACACCAAGTTTCAGCCAGATCGGTCTATTTCTTTGTGTTTGGCATTCGTTTGAATCGAGGAAGTCGAGTGATTTTCAAAAAATGGACGAAAAAGAATTTCGTGTGTTGATTAAACACTACTTTATGAAAGGCAAAACGCCTCAGGAGACTAAAGAGAAGCTTGATAAACATTATGGTGGCTCTGCACCTTCGATTAGAACAGTTTATAAGTGGTTTCAAAATTTTCGGAGTGGCCATATGGGCACAAGTGACGCTGAACGTTCTGGACGCCCTGTTGTGGTTACTACTCCAGAAATCATTGATAAAATCCATGATATGGTGATGGATGACAGAAGAGTGAAGGTGCGTGAGATTGCTAGTGCTGTGGGCATCTCGAATGAACGGGTACATAATATTTTGCATCAACATTTGGACATGACAAAGCTATCCGCAAGATGGGTGCCGCGATTGCTCACGCTTGACCAAAAACGAAATCGTGTGAAGTGTTGCAAGGACGGTTTGCAGCTGTCCCAGAAGAATCCGCAAGACTTTAAGCATCGTTTCGTCACTGTTGATGAAACATGAATACATCACTACACTCCTGAGACCAAAGAACAATCTAAACAATGGGTTGCCAAGGGGGAATCTGCGCCAAAAAAGGCGAAGACCGTTCCTTCGGCCGGAAAGATTATGGCGACTGTCTTTTGGGATTCGCAAGGAATAATCCTCATCGACTATCTGGAAAAGGGTAAAACTATTACAGGTGCATATTATTCATCGTTATTGGACCGTTTGAAAACCGAGCTGCCAGAAAAACGCCCTCGATTGGCCCACAAAAAAGTCCTTTTCCATCACGACAACGCACCAGCTCACACCTCAGCAGTTGTGGTCGCAAAATTAATGGAAATAGGGTTCCAACTCGTTTCACATCCCCCCATTCTCCAGACTTGGCTCCCTCGGACTACTATTTGTTCCCCAATATGAAGAAATGGCTGGCGGGAAAAAGATTTTATTCAAACGAGGAGGTGATTGCAGAAACGAATGGCTATTTTTCAGACTTGGACAAATCCTATTATTTAGAAGGGATCAACAAACTAGAGCAGCGTTGGACGAAGTGTATAAGCCTAAAAGGAGACTATGTTGAAAAATAAAAAAGGTTTACCCCAAAAAATTAAGTAATTTTTATTTTTGCACGGACTTTTCAAACGACCCTCGTAAATATCATTGTGTAAAAACAACTTTGTCTTATTTTAGCTGTAGATTTCAGCATTATAGAATTGCATTGCATTTTTAATATTCTAATTTAGTAAAAAAATTGAAAATGTGATTCGCGCGTTAACTTCTTCACTTTTATCGAAATATAATCGATACCACTCCGTCAATTTATTTCTAATGTTAGTGTAGTACTAACTTTACAGGGTAAGACCCTAGATCTTGTGTGGTTTTTAAATCACTGGCTTTATTTCATTCATTGCTGCATCTTCAGGGAATACCATTACTTCTTGTGTTGTTATTAAAGATATGATTAGACATTTCAAGTTTAAAAATATTGATAATTACAATTTTATTTATTAGTTTATTGTTACTGATGGAGCTAGTAAAGAGGGCGCCACGGTAGCCGAGCGGTTAGAGGCGAGACCTGCGAAGCTAATATGCATTGTGGTACTGGGTTTGATTCCCGGTCTCTAGGCCTTGGATTTTATTTAATGGTTAATAAAAGAAATTTACAGTAAAGTATGTTCGCTAGTCGCCTCCGTCCACGACACCTAATTGGCAGTTGGACGTTAAGCCCCGCCTGAAAACATAGGCAATTACTTTACTTTTTTTTTTACGTTTGGAGCTAGTAAGAAATCAGTACTCTTTCCTCTTCAGGAACATGTACGAAACAGGTGCTATACCATCCCACGAGAATGCATATGAAAATACTCCTGATTGATGCCTATGTTACATCTCGCAAGATCTGCACAACTATTCTTTAGCCTTGGGCTGTCACCACTATTCTGTAAACTAATTCTAAACATCTGGAAATTCTTAAAAAGAAAAAAGTCAATGGCTCTGTTCGGACTCTAATGCATTCATTCTTACATCGGACTTGATTTCGAGCCCAATCTCACCAAGAATTCACAAAATACCAGCACCAAATATAAGGAAAATATAGATAAAGAAATAATAATAATAATTTATTAATTTGTACATTGCAATAACTTAAAACCTTCATGTTATTGGTACCCTGAAATAATTCTTTTTCTCAATTTTCAAGATAAGGTTTCATCAAATTAAGCCAATTTTCCTAATAATAAATTATTCATCAAAATTTATTTTCTTAGATAAATTGATTATTAGCATCCTAAGAAGAAATCCTTTCTTAAGAGAATTAAGGTTTTTATCAAATCCTGACACCAATAAATAAAATTTCCAAATCAGCCCTTATTTAATTTCCTTAAATTTATCTTAAGATTTAAGATTTTGAGTATAAAATTAATTTTTAATTAATTAGGAGGCATTAGCGACAGACATTATTGCTAGACCTCAGTAAATCCCAAGAGATTCCCTTTGCTAATTCAGAAATCATCAACTTGTGCGGAAATTTATGCAGCATTATTCAATACCGAGAGGGTTCATTATTGAGAGGGTATTCCTCTCTTAACTGGGACATCCTACACCCACATATTCAGAACTATAGCAATTTTCTTTGAGGTCAGATACAATCATAAAATTATTGACGGGAGAGAAGCAGAGCTTAGAACGATCTAATGCTAAATAATAATGACTAAGTGATTAAAAAGGTAATCAGACAGTTTATCCTTCAGTACATCGTCATTCGCAGAACAGTTTTTTCAGCCGTTAGCGCGTGTTTTCTATAATTCTATTTCAAGCTGATCTCTTTTTCAAGCCTCCTTAATCACCGCCTTATTTAGCTACCAAATATACTTATCTCTATTTCGTCATCTTCTAGTATCATCTACTTCAACAGATTTAATAAATTCTACGCTCACATAAATCTGTTAAACTATAATTAGCGTTCATTAGAATTTAGTCTGAGAGTATTTCCATTTCTGATCATCTTATTGGCGCCCTCATCGCCCTTTACTCTCCTAAAACTCCAAGTCACGGTTGCTCTTACTTAAAGATTTTCCAGAATGGATATATCTTTAATTAACTGCAACTGTTGCCGATCGGGCTTGTTAAAACAAATCTGCTGATTTTGCTAAAAGTCAGTTTAAAATCTACAAAATTTCACTTCTCCTGCTAAATTTACGCTTTATTCAAAAAGGATTGTGATCTATTATTCAATAATTTTCTTTTTAAACAATAAATCTATTTAATAATTAAAATAGAATTATTTTAAGTTTGAAATTAGAATGCTCTACCAAAATTTCTTTTAAAAATAATCAGTAAGTAACAATAAGATATTTAAAAAAATGTCACGGCGTAGCCAATGCTTAAAAAAAAAATCTCTAGTCTAAAAACTGGAATTTTCAAAACGTCCCTAAAATTATTTTATTAAAGTAGATATTCAAAATTAACCCTACATATAGATGGGGTCGATATTTTCTATTTTATTATCTTAAAATCAGTAATTGCGCTGTTTAACGTATACAGGGTGAACCAGTAAGTATTGTCCATTGGCCTACTGTGTGTAGTACATCTAAAGTGGAGCTCAATGACGTATTGGCCAACTTCATATTTTCCACTGTTCTTGAGTGACGTCACTTTAATTTTTTTTTTCTAAAATCATTACTTTTTTCCAATAAAAATGTTATTACTCAGAAAGTTTTAGTCCGAATTCGATTCTGATGACACGGTTAGAGAGACAGATAAATTGTTTAAAAAATTGATACCATTTCGAAGCATAAGTTATTCTCCAAACCGCCTCAATCTTCCTCCGGATGCTGGAAAAATAAAAGTAATCGACATTTTTAAGAAAACTCATTAGGCCCTTACGTGATCATTATCCGACCTAGGTGCTGGCACTTTTTATAAAAGTTTCCTTTTTTAATGGGCTTTCAAACGGTATATCACTTTCCAGGATTCCTTTTATCTTCGTATGAAAAATTACGTTTGTTTTGCAAGAAAACGTGTTCACGAGCACTCAACAGTGTTAGTTTATCAAGTTTTTTAGATTATTGAAAACTCTTTTGGATGGACCAGTAGTAAATTTTAAAGTAGGTTGTCTTAAAATAAGGAAGTCAAAGGTTATAAATTGCTCTTAAAAAAAAAAAAAAAAAAAAAAAAAAATTGAGAAAATGTTATGAAATATTTTAAACAAGTGCTATTTTTATAAAAAAAAAAATTCATATACTTTGCATTTACTCCAAATTACAATTTCACACACAACTACACTGTTGAAAAAGAAAAGACTGAATAAACCTTAACAACCCTTTTTTTTTTGTGCAATTTGTAACCTTTGACTTCCTTATTTTAAGACAACCTACTTTAAAATTGACTACTGGTCCATCTAAAAGAGTTTTCAATGAATTTTAAACTTTTATAAAAAGTGCCAGCACCTAGGTCGGTTAATGATCACGTAAGGGCCTAATGAGTTTTCTTAAAAATGTCGATTACTTTTATTTTTCCAGCATCCGGAGGAAGATTGAGGCGGTTTGGAGAATAACTTATGCTTCGAAATGGTATCAATTTAAAAAAAAATTATCTGTCTATCTAATCGTGTCATCAGAATCGAATTCGGACTAAAACTTTCTGTGTAATAACATTTTTATTGGAAAAAAGTAATGATTTTAGAAAAAAACTTTAAAGTGACGTCACTCAAGAACAGTGGGAAATATGAAGTTGGCCAATACGTCATTGAACTCCACTTTAGATGTACTTCACACAGTGGGCCTATGGACAATACTTACTGGTTCACCCTGTATAATAATATAATTATGTTCATAACTTTTTTATCGTTGAATTTATCATAAAATAATTTTATTCTATAGAATTTCCGTTTTGCTTTCTTATTGTTTCCTTGTAAAAGTATCAAAATGTATTTTTCAGTTTCTGCACTGAGATTATTTGCAAACCTAAATTGCTTGCTGTAATTCATAAAATTTTAAAAATATTATAAATTTCTCGCTTAATATTTGTTGAAAAATGGTCAGGTGCGGAGTGCTGTATAATTTCTTTGATTTTATCCCTGATAGCACCCATGTTTATCGAATCCTGACCGGTTTCGGTCCTTCATCCATCATCAGAGATGGATTAATCAGTTCGGTATAGAGACTTCCGCGCAGTACTTACGCGTGTTACGATGGATAGAGTCAAAGTTAATATTTGTTATTCACTAATCGATCACGTTCGATAAATACATTAGACATCCTTCAAACAACAAATAGAATTTACTAGAACATTAGTAACAGTGTATGGTTTCTTTTGTACTGCAATTACTATTATTATTAGAAGCTATAAAATAATTCTTTATACGAAACATGCCCTCAAACTATTCTGGCAAACCCACATGGTCATTCGTCCGTCCTACAGGAGTCTACTTGCTCTTTATCTATAAATTCTTACCACTAATGAGTCTTAAGTTGCCTACAGATGGATCGTAAAAAATCAGAAGGGACAACAAAAGGAAACAAAAAATTATCCGTGATTTAAACTTCGACTGTATAGCCGCAGGCGTCATCATAGCAGAGAGGAAAGAACCACTGACAATCTACTTTATATCGAAAGTATAACAAATAGTATTTCACTAGCATTTCGAGGAACATTATTACCCACGAGTCTTTCTTCAAGTATGGCTCTTGAATGCTTTATTGTATGATCAGGTTTTAATTCAGCACTATTTATTAGTTCCATAAGTCCTTTTCATAAATACAGATATGCTTTATTCACAGGATTTTGGTCTGCATAAAACGCTGAAAAAGTGCAGAAAATTTAAATTTTAAATCTAATTGAGGCATTGCCATTGGTCCTGAGCTTTTCGGGAAAAATTGTATTAGAGAAGGGATTAACTAAGTGGCTAGCATACTGCACCCCCATGCGAAAATCCTGGATGCGAATCCAGCTGTTAGCTCTTAGATTTTCTCTTCCTAGGAGCTTCTTAAAGCTCACTGTTTGGTGATGGACAGTGTTGTTTGTAGCAAGGGAAACTTTGTCAAAAAAAACGGGCAATGCATTGGAAAAAGCAGCGGGTGCCAATACCTTAGATGTTGGCTTGCATTTAATTAAAATAATAATATTAACAACGCAAAATGAAGAAAGATTATTGCCAAGTTCAGTCATAACTTGTTCTATTATTTGCCAAGCTTTCGACCTTGGTACTAGGTCATCTTCAGGGCTGTAGTGTACATCTTACAGTTACAGAGTGTAGTGTACATTAATTTGGTATAAAACAGTTTACAAAAATTATTTACTTTATGCTCGTAGACAATTATATCTTTTTACATTTTAAAAATCAAAGATTCGTTTGTCTTCTGTTCTGATTGTTTAGGTACTGAATATGGTCGATTTAAAAATGTTCTGGATGCTGAAAGGGGTCTGTGTTGTCAATTACCAATTATCAAAATTGGTAACATTGTTCACGGAAAATGACAATAATTTGTCTTCCTTTTAGATAAATGATTTAGTCACCAAAAACTATAAACAATATTCTATTAATGGTAATAAAATATTTGAAAATGACAAATATGCAACAAGCTTCCTGAATGGAAACAGTTAAACTTGTTAGCAATTTTGGCCATATAAAGAGCGGGTTGGTGGTGATTAATGCAATTTTAAGTGCATTCGTATTGTTTTCACGCGTTGTACAACAGCCTAATGTGTTTGTATTACTACCCATGGTGCCATTTGCAAAAGTATGTTTGTCGGGTGGTGATCTAGAATTGTACTGGAGCAAAACCCAAATAGTTGTAAGAATTTCGCTACTAAAAATCTCTTTATCAAAAAATAGATAAATAAAATAAAATTAAACCAACTTTAAACTTTAATATTTAATTAATATTAAAACATCAATGATTTGCTAACAAAAAATTACAAGTGAATTGCCCACTAAAGATGGAACAAAAATATATTAATTTGCTTAAAAACAAAAAATGTAGTTTATTGGAATTTATAGACAAATTATTTTTTATTTTTTTTTCCTAATTTGTACAAACGTATCTTTAAAGGTTGAAGATTAAATTCTAGTTGATCTGGTTTGTGGAGATAATTTACGAGGAATACAGGTTTACCTTTAAGCGTAACCGTTCCGGTACGTACCTGCCCAGCCACTGAAATGACTCTACTTTATTAATATAAATTGCTGTGAATGTTCCGGTAAACCTTAAATTGGTGAACATGCTTCTATCTATAGGACTGTTATAAAAAACAAAACAGAAATCATTAAAAATACTGTACAAGTAACATAATTTATAATTACCGTTTAACTTGTTTGACAAAAACTTCAAGCGGAAGCTCTCGGAAAAATTAAAACTGCCAAATTATAGTACTTATTAATTTTTATATTGATATATTTTAAGGAAAATGTTTTTCCTGATAATGCCTGAAAAACAGCCTCAGTCCCAAGTCACACTATTTCCCAGTATTTTTCTTTCATTTCCCAGTGTATTAAATTTCTTATTAATGTAGAACGAATACTTAACCTCCTGAATCTCTAAAATTATGACATTGACGTAATGTGGTAGCACTGGCAGAACTAAATGTACTACAGATTTCTTACTGCATTTACCCGGTATTTGTAGTTTTTACTGTTGAGCATGATTAGTTTGAAGTGACTTACAGCTTATGCAGCCATAAAAACATCAAGCCAATCAAGCACTTGGGTAATCCTTTGCATAGATCCGTGCCTCTTAAAGTGATTTCCGCAAAACGATGCTGTTCCTGAATTCGCCTCTAGTGTTTTGTGAAGAAATGGAAATAATAATAATTGTAGATATTCCAAACTTGTTAAATTTTAATTTTATTCAAAGGCACCAAGAAGCAAAACTGCAGAGCGGTTGAGAAGAGTTTGGGTATCACATTTCATGTTTATGACCAACAGTTTCGCTTTCTAACAGCCTAACATATTATCACACACTTATTTCATGTTGTGTTAATGGATTAAATATTGTTTGTCAGCATTTATGAACTACGAGTGTGTAATAAATGTCATCATAGTCCTTGCAGTCTGAAAGCAACCTGAATACATTTGATTGGGTTGAGTTTTATTTCCAATTCTCACAAAAAGGTTTTATGAGCTACAGTTGATCTTGCAATGGGGGTAGAGATGTAATTAGGATCACAATGGACAGGATCGTCATGGTTAGTTATTACAATTCGGGGATATGTAGGGATGTCGGCTGTGTAGATGGTACTGAAGTCAGGCCCCAGAATACTGTCCTACGGCCCACCAGCGCAGGTCACTACAAGAAGAAGTCACCACATTAAGCTGCATTTCATTCTGTAACACCGGTCGGTCAGGTAGGAATTTCTTGAGTAGGGAAAATGGAGAGGGGATTTTTTTTTTTTTATAATTTGAAGAATAGCCCTGGGTGCTAAACTCGGTAAAAAGCCTGAGCCACGTCCAGAAAGAGACCCAGACAGTACTTTTTACTATCGAGAGCGAAGAAATGGTGTCATTGACTCTAAGGACTTTCGGACAGTAGAATGAGAGTATGGAAACCGAATTGATGGAAAGGAAGGATATTTTGTGATTCGAGGAAGGAAATTAGTCATTTTAGGACTAATTTTTGATAAACTAGGAAGAAGGATTAGGTTTATTAGATACGCCGCTGGAAGGTTTATGCGGTTTGGGGATAACGATAATAATGGAATATTTGCACTGCAGAGAAAAATGAGCAGTACGAAGGGTAGAGTCAAAGATGGTTGCGAGGGGAACAATGGTTTTTCTGAGATGATGAAGAAGGATGCAGTTGTAATCAGGTCATTTCCAGGAGCTTTTTTTCCCGAGGTAGGAGGTGAATAACGGATTTAAGTCGTAAGAAATTATAGCTTTAGAAGAGTAGAGCAATGTAAGGGTATATCAAGGTTTTGAAGGGAATGACTAAAGTGACCAGGTTCGAGAACATCATGGATATAGGGTGGAACTGCGACACAATTGGAAAATAAGTGAGCTATTTCTGCAGGCCCAGGAGAGTTGGAGGTATTTTAGTGGCAAAGGAAAATAAATAAAAATATTTTTAACAAAAATAACCTTCATGTGCTAAAATAAAACCTCTCTTACTATAGATAAATAAAATACAGTTTGTTACGTGTGATAAAATTATAAAAAATGAATATTCATTAAAATCAAACTGTCGAATGTAATTCGAGGTAATATGAGGCTGATTTATATTTTCTTTTCAATTTTAAATTTAGAAGTTGTTAATATTGCTAATACAATTTTATTTTAGATTATATCTATATCGTTTAATAAGTTAATATTGTAATTATGAGTCCTTATTTCCCACTAAATATTTTCTTTCTTCTTTTCATTTTTTTAAATTTATGATAATTTATTTCTATTTCACAGGTTCGCATTACATAAACAATTGTTTAAATTCTAAACCCTGAAGTCGATGTCAACATTTTTCAATCAAATATTTTTCATTACCGAATCATTCTAATCTAAATCTCTTTAAAATGATGCTTTTAATTTTGTTAATTAACATTGTGTGGGATTAATTTTTGCGTACAATACCATAAACTGACGCTGAAATATGTATTGTGTCAGATTTCCTTCTGAAGTCTATTTCACTAGATAGGTTTCAGAAAAGATGTCGCTTCCTCCAGGAAGGGATATGTAGCTATTACCTAAACCTTCTCAAGATGATAGCTGTAGCTCCTAGGAGTAGGCTTACCATAATTACGAAGAGCCAAACCGGGACGCAGAGGAGGAAGAGGCTCGTTTTCGTTTTGCTTTTCGCTTAATTTGTGTTTTTCATATTTGAAATGCAATCAAAATTATTAAGAACTGAAAACATATTAATAAATGGGCGCGAGGGAACGATCGGCCGCGGTGTCGGTGTTGTTCAAGTTTGACCGGGACGCCGGGACAGGGATCTCAAACCGGGACGTATGGTAAGCCTACCTAAGAGGTATGTTTCAGTGGCTCCGTCCTTTGCACACAATCTTCAAGAGTTCGTAGGTACCAGACTTACTTTTTCGAGGTGCTTTCTCCTAGAATATCTGCGTACATTGGCTCTGGCGGAACGTTATCATCTTCGTTTCATTTACAGCAGTGCACTCAAAATCTATGTTTCATCCTATTCATTGAGACATTCTGTTTATACGAGGCGTTTTTCAAATCATTTCAAAATCCACGTTGGTTTACTTACAGACTTAGCAAAAGAGGAAATCGCTAGCAACTTCCCTTAACCTACCACTGGCAAAGGAACTTTTCAAACTGAAACTTTCTTGTTAGATCTCAAGGTACTACCAAAACAAAAGAGCATGTGTAGCAGCTATGGAAACGTTTATTTTTTAAATACATAATTTACTATTGATTTCTCATATTAACCATTAAATAAAATCGACGGCCAAGATCCGAAATCGAACCCTCCACCACAATACATCTCATCTTTATGGACTTCTCCTCTAAACGCTGGACTACCGTGGCACCCCAAAAACTATTTATATCTTTTTAACATTCAAAATGCATACATATGTATCTTAGTGTATAAACTGAATGTGTCAGAACAGCGTTTGTAAGTATTGGATTTCTGATACAAATTAGATTTTAATTCATGAATGGATAAGAAATTATAACTGGCAGCTTTCATATTTACGAGGGGGTACCCAAAAATAACCGGAATTGCGAAAGCCGCGCATGGAGCTTATGTAGTACGCATTTCTGCCGCTAGACGTGTATAGCGCAATTCCTTGCCAGTTCAGTCCTGCCTGTGTTGTCTGCCTGCCTTGTTCTGTTCATCTGCAGTGATTGTTTTTACCAGCGCTGTTTTGTTCTTTTTTCGTTTTTTATGATGGCAAGTTTAAATGAACAACGTGCAGCTCTGAAACTTTGTTTTCTACTCGGCAAAAATGCTGCTAAAAGTGTTTTAATGTTGAAAACAGCTTACAAAGATGACGCTATGGGAAAAACTCAAGTATACGAGTGGTTTACTCGGTTTAAAAATGGCGACATGTCGATTGATGACAAATCTCGTTCTGGACGTCCATCAACTGCCCGAATCGACGAAAATGTTGAAAAAATTCGAGAGCTGGTGTTCACAGACCGTCGACAGACAATTGATCAACTGTCAGAGAGTAGTGGGTTATCTTGGAGCTCGGTTCAGCGAATTTTAACGGAAGATTTGGGGATGAAAAGGGTTGCTGCCAAGTTTGTTCCTCGAGTTCTGACTGACAATCAAAAAGAACATCGAGTTGAAACATGTCGTGCTTTGAAACAACAGCTTGAAACTGATCCAGACTTTCTGTCAAAGGTCATTACTGGTGATGAGTCATGGTGCTATGGTTATGACCCAGAAACAAAGCAACAGTCGAGCCAATGGAAGACGTCATCTTCACCCCGACCAAAAAAATGTCGTCAAGTCAAGTCAAACATCAAAACAATGCTGATTTGCTTTTTTGATGCCAAAGGCGTAGTCCATTCAGAGTTTGTCCCCCCAGGTCAGACCGTCAATCAAACCTTGTATTTGGAAGTTTTGAAAAGATTGCCAAAAAAGACCCGATTTGTGGCAAACAGAAGACTGGTTCTTCCACCACGACAATGCACCTGCACACACAGCCATCTCTGTTACACAGTTTTTGGCTAAAAATGGCATGGTTCCGCTGCCCCACGCACCTTACTCGCCTGACCTGGCTCCGTGCGACTTTTTCTTATTTCCACGCATGAAGAAGGGCATGAAAGGTCACCAATTTGACAACATTGAAGAGGTCAAGAAAAAAACGAAGAAGGAGCTGTCAGCCATTTCTAAAGATGACTACAAAAAATGTTTCGAACAGTAGAAGCACCGGTGGGACAAATGTATTAGTTGTAATGGAGAGTATTTTGAAGGGGATAAGGTTGTTCTGTAAAAAATTTGTAAATAAATAGCTTTTAAAAAATAATTCCGGTTTTTTTTGGGTACCCCCTCGTATAATCAAGCAAAATTTCAAAGGAGAAGAACGCTACATTATGGTTTGAATGTTAAATCTACAGGTGCGTTAATTAATAAAGTTAGTTGTTATTTAGAGCGTTATTGACAGTTTCTGAAGTTACACCCAGAGCAAAGTTCAGAGATATTCTACTTTGGTATTTGAGGGGGACATGGTAGGAAACTTTTGGTGAACATCGAATATTCTGGTTCCGCGTAATGAGTTGCTTATTTATGTATTTCGTATTTATTTATTTCTTATTAAGATTTGCTGGAAGTTAGCTCAAACAGTTCACAGTTAACTCTAGGTTCTTTTATCTACATGAAGTTATATTTTATTTAAATATTTTTTATTTTTATTTTGGAGAGCATTAAAACGATTTGCCATTATCTCTATTCGTATTATTGAGCGTTCTCCATTATCTATTTTTCTGTACCAGCCCAAAAACCTTCCTCAACACTTAGACCCAGCTCTCACTTCCATATGCGATGATGGATTTCTAATTATCGTTACATGAAAATCGGTTTCCGCTGCACGAGTATATACCTGAAGCCCCAAGTATATTACCTAAAGCAAAAAGGCATCTGCTGTCTGTCGCTAGTATAGCTCTTATTTCTCTTTCTAGACTACTCTCCTCCCAGGTATTGAAGCTGCAAGGTATTTGAAACCTTTAGTGGAAGTTATGCCCATTAATTTTCTAAGTTCTTGCGAGCTTTATGTAGTCAGTTTTGTAGTAGATTCTTACTGTAAGTACCTACATAAATCTACGATAAAAAGTATTTTATTTTTTTCAAGACAATAATCATTTTAGCAAATCACATTTTCGGATTCAGTTTATGGACTGAAATCCTTTTTTCTTGGATCCCACTGATACTGGCCGGACTACATTCAACTCTACTTTGTTAAATCCGATTTAGGACATACAGCTCTTAGACCCATTATACTCCAGCCTTTCCCTTAGAACCCCTCAAATTAAGTATTTTTTGCGGTTCTCGATTCAAACGCCAATGTTGAACTTGAAACTTGTTCTTGATGATTCTAGAAAATGATAATGAGCCCAATGCGTGTGCTATTGGCTCCGTTTTAGACCTGACCGAAAGTAATAGACATTATTTTCTTTCATTCAATGTAAGCATTTAAACTGCTTCATTCCTTTTAAGTAATTCCTATGATACATTACTATAACTATAAATTAGTTTTATCAAAGGTCTACCTATTATGTTAATCAGCTGTTATAAATGGTAAAGAATTAAGTGGACTGCAAACTCCTCGAGGCCGTTTACGCAACAATAATTTAGATTAATAGGTACACATTTGTACCCGAAGATAAGTGAGTCTTCTATTTGCTTGGGAGATTAATAATATCAGTCAAACATGTAGTTGTTGCAAGTTTACTAAATTTAAAGGTTTTTTTTTTTGTATTTTACTATGGATTTTTCATTTTCTTAACTGTGGAAAAGTGAAAAGTTGAGTAACTGGGAGCAAGTTGAAAAGAGAGGCGCTCTGATTGGCTAAGTTAGTAATCAGCTGTGTGCAGTTTACTTCGGTAAGGTGAGTGCAGCGGTCTCACATGTTATTGTGAAGATGCAACTGTGTTAGCGATGATCATTAGGTAAAAGTAAAATAATGCTGTTTTTTCAGGCAGGGCTTTACGTCCAACTACCAAAGTAAGTGTTGTGGTCGGTGGCGACTAGCTAACATACTTCACTGTAAATTTCTTTTATTATCCATTAAATAAAATCTAAAGTCTAGACCGGGAATCGAATCTAGCACCATATTACATCTTAGCTTTGCGGGCCCGCCTATAACCACTCGACTACCGTGGCGCCTTGGCGATCCATTATTTGTATTATACAAAAATTATACTAACATCGTACATAACTCTATATACTATATCGTACGCATTTTGAATATTCGTTTTTTTTTTGTTTTTTTTTCTCAATTTCTGGTACTTTGAAAAATTCTAATTACGTTTGCAAAATTGAAAGTTACCCAGAGTCAATCTTATTCAATCTTATAAACAATTTTAGTAACTGCAAAATTTGTAACGTTAAAAAGAATTTGATTAATTTTCCATATTTTTTCCTCTTTAACTTTAGGAATTTTATTTATTATTAACCCTCAAACCACAAGATGCGGGTCGGATCCGACCCGAGGCGAAAATATATTTCCATTGTTCCCCCCCACAATTAATTCTTAGCGATTAGACTAGGTATACCCTTTCTGTGAGTCCTTAGGAAGAGGCCACACTGTTTCCGCCGATTCGGTAAGTGTCTCTCCGCTCTCTAGGTTTGTATTTCTTTCAGTAAGTCAGATTCTGGGTCGGATCCGACCCGATCTTGGTATTAACGTTATACGTTTTGTCCTGCACAAATGGAACAAAAATGAAGAAAGTTACTCTGAAGATGCACGTTCGACGTTTCTCAAGAAACTTGCGTTTGCCTTGACGCTTCCTCTAGAAGAAAAAAGACTGAAAAACGAGCGTTTTCCAAAGGAATTACTCCTTACGATTGGAAAATATGTCCTACTTGTTCCCACTGATAATGGCGAACAATCAAATGATTTTTTTTCCTTAACAATGCGATAATTTTGTTACCACACCACTATTTTACTTTAATTTTCATTAAAGCTTCTTGTAAACTGTTTTGTTTTTATTGAAACAAAGTTCCTTTTTCAAGTTCATTTCTTCACTTATTAGTCCATTCTAAATAGACTAATGCCATAAAATTATACAATTTATTAAAAAATTTATACATTTTATATATGTAAAAATAAATGTGTTATTTAGAGTTATATTTGAGTTTTTCACTGTAAGCAAGAAAATATAGTATCGGGTCGGATCCGACCCTACCTTAGTGTTCGTGTCAGGAAAATTCATCTTGTGCTTTGAGGGTTAAAAAAGGAAGTTTTATGATTACAAAAGCAAAAGGTCTGAAATTCGGATATCTGTCAAGGAAGTTATTAAATAAAATTACAAGAGGACTCGGAGGAGGGATTAACAAATAATTTTTTTTGCAATAAAAAAGATCTAATAAATAAATGTATTAAACATTGTAATCTTCAACATGAACTCACGATAAAATTGCTACCATTGAAAGAGATACATTGGAATCTGTTAAATGAATAAAATTATTCCGTAAGATTGACGGAAATATAGGCCTTCCAATATTACAAACGAGTTTAAAAATTCTGTTGAATCACTTATTCTTGTCAGTAACATTTCATAATTGCTAGTACATATTTTGCCGAAATACTAATAATAATTCAGCAAAAAACAATTTATCCAACCCTTCTGTATGTTAAGGAGTTTTAGAATAATCAGCATAAGATAGGGAAACGTCACTAAAACCGGTTTAATAAAAATATCCAATTACGAAAAAAAAAATTAAATTCTGTTTTTGAAACTGTAAAAGGATTCCATTATTGAAACATCCCATCAGATAACATTAAATACAGAGGCGATAGTTGGATATTAAGATATTTAAAAAAAAACACCGAAAAAAGAAAGAAAATAAGATATCTGCCAGAATTCCAGCTAAATAAGTCAACTACTACAGAAAACTCCATGATATTATCTATCGTGATGTATCTATCGTATTCAGTAGCTAGAAATAAGTGGCAATATTAAAGTTCTTGCAGAAGAAACTATAGTTGTGCTTAACAAAATGTGAAATTAATTGTCTGAAACCGTTTTTAATAAATGCTGACTAATTTAGAATACAATTAAAAGATTCTAATAGTTGTACATGTTACTTAGGTCTATTAAGGGTCTTGTTACTCATTAAAATAGTTTATTTCGCTCACTTAGATTAATATCATTTCAAAACTAAGGAGTACGAATCGGGTACTCATTAATAGCTCATCAAGGAATGAAACTTCTTGCCACGTTTATTCCACTATAAAATATTCAGACTTGTAATTAAATGTTCATTTAGTTATCACAGTAATAACACTCAGCTTTTGGTGGATTTTAATCACTACTATTACTTGATGTTACTTATACAGCCATATTTAATAATCTTACATTCAAGTAAGAGAACAATTTTTGCATCGTAAACGTTTACAATTTTACAAATTGTATAAATAAATAATGGAAATTTACTGATATAAAAAAAAGTATACGTAACTTGATCCTTGATTTGAAATATAAAATTGTTCTTTGAGAAAAGAATCTGTTTTTCAAATAAATATGATTAAACTTAAATTTTTAAAATTATATTAGTGCTTGATTAAATCATAGTTATCTATTTGCAAAGGAGTAAAATATCGTCTTTTATTACATTCTCTTAAAAGGTATTAAAACCGCTTGATAAACACTAACTTTTTCTTGAAATTTGCCCTTAAATTTCATGATATTGATTACAAAGGAGAAAGCTATTTGGTCCATTTGATCTGAAAACGAAATTTAAAAAATGTGTATTTGGTAGGTTCGAAAGAATTGAGAAGGTTATTTAAAGAGATTAAATTACAATTGTAACTTTTCTATATGATAAGATTAAAGAAAACTGATCGACTTCATTGGAGAAGAACCATCTACCCAAGTGGAATTGGAAGAAACAAAGCTTGGCACTGTTCGTTCTATTCTGTGAGCTTTCCGGGGGGTTAATGTTCAACCAGAATTTGGACTTTTTCTAAATGTTGTTGAAGAGTAAATGTGTTACCTAATTGTGAAAACTGAGAATGCCTTCTAGCAAAATCAGCAACAAACAAAACAGTAGTAAACATTCATGAATTTAAAGTGTAATGTAAGAAAAATAAGGGCTATCATTTTTTAAAAAAAAACTATAATAAATAATAAAATAGAAATAAAGACAAGTAAAAAGAAAATCTGTTGGCTGTGCGAGGGAGCATGGACGATTTCAATGAGAAATACGGCTACATCCTTCCTAAGCATTATGTTTTTATTTTCTTTCTGCATGAACGACGAGGAAAAATGAACGCGCGTTAGAACCGGATTCCTTTTTACATTTCGGCACGGCTCTTATTTCATTTGTCTCGGAACAATTCAGCATGTTACAAGCAACGCTGCTGAGTGAAACTTATTTTTATAGACATTGAAAAATATATTCTCGCTTTTATATAAAGAAAATATTTTTTTTAATTATTTCATGGTTTCTTTCTCACGGCAAGTTTGAAATTACGGGAAACTATTGAAAAGAGTTCGACTAAATAAGAAATATTACATAATACAGCCGATGTAGTTTTAACAAATTGATAATACAGTAAATTTAATAGAAAACTCGTCTTGTTGTTCATTGTTTTTGGTGACTGATTTATAGTTTCAATAGGATGAAAAAAATAAATGCCATTCAGTCGAGTAAAATTTATTTTGCCGAGCTTTCGACCTAGGGACTAGGTCATTTTCAGTTTGTATATTTACAGTTTGTTAACAATGATTCTATTGAAATGAATATGTATAATAAAACGAAATTTACAAAAATTATTTACCTAGTTTACGAAAACTCGTCTGAATTTTTATTTTTTTGGAGACTTTATTTAATCAATCAATCAATCATTTTATTTGCACAAAAGAGTACATCTTTATGGCATGGAGTTGAGGTCACAATATTTACAAAAAATAAAACAGAAATCAATATCCATCTATGTATAGGTTAACTCAAAAAATAAAAACCAAAAAAGGGTTTAAATTAAAATTACAACATAAATAAATAAATAAAAAATTGAACTTATATAACCTTAAATTAAACTTAAAATTTCTACTATGAAAAATTCAAAATCTAAGAAATAGAAATAAACATTCATCTTTTCTTTATTTAATAAAAAAAAAGCTATAAAAATGAAAAAATAAATGCATTAAATTTAGGACAATTGATTAATAGTGTGCATCTAAACAAGAAAGATTTAATAAATCATAACGAATGAAGTAATCCTTAAAATCGAAATTCATATTACGTATTTATAAAAATAGATAATTTTTATAAATACGTACCATTTACAAACTCTGATGAAGTGACATAAAATCGGACAACCAGCTGGTGAGTTTAGGGCCAAATTTTTCCCTTTTTTTGGCCCTTATTTTTTGTTACATTACACTTTAAATTCATGAATGTTTACTACTGTTTTGTTTGTTACTGATTCTGCATTAAGGCATTCTCAGTTTTCACCATAAGGTTACACATTTACTCTTCAACAACCTTTAGGTACTACTAAAAATAATCAGTGAGTTTAGGGCCTAATCAAATGAGGAGAGTGTCCAAATGCTAGTTGAACATTACCCCCCGGAAAGCTCACAGAATAGAACGAACAGTGCCAAACTTTATTTCTTCCACTTACACTTGGGTAGATGGTTCTTCGCCAATGAAGTCAAACAGTTTTCTTTAATCTTATCATATAGAATAGTTACAATTGTAATTTAATCACTTTAAAGGTACGTATCTATCAGACCAAGAATTTGAAAAGTTTGAACCGGAAGTAAAAAGAAGTTACTCCTTTAAGGAAACAAAAAGAATAGCAATTGTTCAGTTGGCAAGACCGATTTCTAAAAAAATGAATAGACTTCGAAACGTTTATTTCCTGTGAAAACGCCAAATCGTTAGTTTGCACAATTGTGACTTAAGTGGGGAACGAGAAAATTAAAAAAAAAAAATTAATATCTCAACATAATCCAATAAAAAGTATAATTTGTAACCAATGATCAAATTTTTATTAGGCGAGTTATTTCTGACTGAAGCGGCTTAATTGCCCTTCTAATTTTAGCTTTTATCATTTTTGGCCAAATGTTCGTTTGGTATTGAAACACAGAATTGCATTTGCCTACAAAGCTTCAAAACAAATGTATATAGTTATAGCTTTTAAACAAAAAAAAAATTCATTGTTTTGTATGGAAGTTTCAGAAATCTGTACATTGCATTATAAAACCTACTGGTCTGTATCTGTAGTAATCAGAAAATGAAGTGCCAATATTAGACATTCATTCTTAGCTAGCAGTATTTGATTAAGTCGTGTTATGTAACACCTGGAATATGGAAATTAGTTAAGTAAGTATGGAAAGACTAACTCTATTGACTTTTCTCTTAACTATACTGCGTTTAAATGACCTTAAATTTTGACCCATGGTTCGAGTGTGAATGTAGAAATCTTAATTTAAATATCAATTATTTGAAATACTGGAGAAGGTGTGGCGAGATTATTTTTAAAGTTTCCTATAATCGATGGTAAAGTGTTTGCAGGAGGTGAGCGATATTGGACTCAGTCGGGGGTTATAGAGTTTAGATGGAACTGTTTAGCAACAGAACGTTGTGGAAAGACGTGCCGAGTTCCTCCGTATCTCTCCATTGTTCATTGGACACACTGATGCAAGTCATTGTCTCAGCCTCGATGACCGCTTTCTTCCCACAACTTCTCACCATGAAATCTCCTACAAAATTACATTAGTGAATTGAATATAATGATTCTCTCTATAATCGCATTTAGTATCGATAGCAGTTAGATTCTTTAAAGAAGAAAAAAAAAAATAGATGTGGAGCTTTCACATGAAGTTTATTTTCTATTTGTATATTTCAACTGGAGGGTTAGTGATGAGGTTGGAAGCATGGACTTGTATCTTGGGGATCTACTTTTCGATTCCAACCAAGTAATTTGGCAGTGAAACCTACAGAAAAAATAATCATAAAAAATACTTTTAATCGTACCAAGGGTGGAGTCTGCGTTGAAGGATCACGAATCAGTATTCTTAAGTACGCGGACGTTGTAGTCCTTGCAGCAGACAAAAATGTTCCTTTTCAGAGAAACAAAAAAAAAAAAAAAATGAGCTCCCACAGCTCGAAGACCTGCGTTTGTTGCTGCGATTTCCAAAATTATAAGTACTGTTTTCTCCTTGATAACAATAGCTTCGTAATTAATTTTTTTTCTTAACTGATGAAAAACATTTCAGTTAGATGGCAATTATTAACACTCAGTAGACAGTGACACTTGTTTTTCGGCACTTTTCACTGAATAAAATTTTGAGGTTAGGTCAAATAAACACAATTATTTTTTTCACAATTTTTAATTGCCAAGGATTCTACAATATAAATATATTTTTCAAGGCAATTATGTTTTTTTCTTTTTCTTTTTTATTAAATATGGAAAATAAACAATTGTGGTTAACAATATAAAATAAATTTGGAGATTTTAAAATAACTTCATTAACGTAACTTTGCCAATAATATTTTATCATTAATTTAACAATTTTATAGTTTATAAAAACATCACGATTTACAATATAAATCTCCAACGTTTTTAATAGAGAAACAAACATTTTTGCAAACGTTTAATTATTAACAAACGTGTTTAATTATTCTGGTTTGCAAATCAAAGTACAATTACAATTTCATACCTCTGTGAAAGTATGTGCAATTAATTAAAAGCCAAAATAAAACACACAAATGAGAGAAAATACATCTAATAATAATAATAATATAAAGTCACTATTTGGAAATACTAACTTAAAAAGCACACACTCTCAGAACTTCAGAATTTCTTTGATAATATGTCTTTGTAAAAAAAGATTAGTTTAATTCCATGAAACAAGTCTCTTAGTCTTTCCAAATTGGTGACTGCACGATTATTGCGTGAGATGCGAAAGTCTAACCGTTTTGATCAACAAATTTGTGGCGCTTCGCTAGTTACTTAGCAACTTCATTTCTCTTAATAGGTTTGTATTTTGAAAGCTCATTGCATGCACGCATGCATCGTTCTCGCCGTATTCAGCTGGGACATAGGTTAGGGTATGATATTTTTAAGAGGTTTTCAGAAGTAGAGATAGATTGTGCCTCTTTGGAACATTGCATTCACAGAGGTAAATCTGAAAGTTGTAGTAGAACTTGCAGATACTATGGGTGTCTCACTTTAAGTTCCTGCTTCTCACTCGACAATCACCTAATGAACGAAATTTTGGTTGTTAAGTTAGGGCTTTACAGGTACTGGTCAAATTAATTATTCCAGCCACTTAATTGATATCCCTTCTTTCTGAAGTGCAGTTGTTTGAAGTGGTTTTGCGCTCTGTAGTGAGCCACGCTGCGCAGGTGTGGTATGAAAGATTTTAGCGTTTCTTCAACAAGAAGTTATTCTGTATACCCACTTCTAAACCAGATTACATAGTTTGCAATGAGACTTGTACCAATTACTAGTACATCTTCTAAGTTTATAACCTTCATTTCAAATACTGTTAGCAGTTTACTCGAACATGCAGCCAGTGGTGAACCACAATATTTTGTTAAATATTAAAAAAAAAAAAAAAAACATTGAAGGCTAAAAACCGCTTGTTGGCTATTTACCTCCCATGTTTGTAATATATCTAACCAATAATCTTAGATAAATTGTATAAGTACAGGTCTTTAACCTCAGCAAAGTATTACAAGTCGGTAAAGGTAAATCAAGTAGCTTATATTTTTGCAGTAGAGTAATGAAATTAGTATTTTAGTCAATCAACCGAAATAAAAAATAATTTAACCTTAATAGCGTAAAATACTTAATTTTTTTTGTATAAGAATATTGTTATCTCTTAATAAAGCAATAATTATTTATTAATTTTTTGTTTTAAAGGTAGTTTGGCCAGTGGTTAGGTTGAAGGGGCCGGGCTGTTCGTTTGTATGAGTGTTTAGCAGGAAGGCGTGTCTTGTTGGTTTTTTCAAGCCTGTAATTACGGTCTGTTCCACATACAACTAGCAGACTTGACTCCATCTTTCTAAGAAACCAATTTTTATGTGAGCTCATGATGTTTTATACCCAGAGCTATATAAATATATAATATCCAAGGAAATCCTTCATAAAGTATAATTATCACCTAATTGATCATACTTTAATTTTTACGGAAATTACTAATAAATTATTACTTTTTAACTAGGACCAATCATCTGTTGATGGTTCCAATTAGTAGATTCGTCATACTTCTCTAATACAGAATAGAATCTTGAAAGACTTGAGTCACAATGCTTTATAAGTGGTTATTCATCTCAAATAGCCATAGATAGATGCTTTTCAAGGAATTTGGGAATCCAATAATCCTAAAAAAATCTACTGTAAGAATTCCAAGGCCCAAATAAATTAATGGAGATCTAAATGTCATTTACCATTACAATCTCGGAAGTGGTATTTTCGAAATTAGTTATTTAGGCACGTACTCTGGATTTGATCAAGCTACCAAAATTCAGGACTAGTTGCTGGACATAAAGCTAGCCTTAGTAATAGGCGTGTGGTTAATCCTCGGCCCTAAACCAATCACCAATAAACTTGGAACTCTTGTAGTTCATTTCAAGAATAGTTTAGTTTCACTTTGGTTCAGTGAAAAACTATTGGTGAGGTTATGTAGCATCCGTTGAGGGGGAATATCCGTCATATAGTGATTTCTTAAGAGTGGCATACAACGAATACTTGAAAAGTTGAATTATTAAACAAAATGAAAAGTAAAGTAAACCAATGCCCATTTTTTCAGACACGCTTTACATCCAACTACCAATTAGGAATCGCAAACGGAGGCGACTTAGCTAACATTATTATTAAACATTAAATAAAATCCAAGGCCTTGACAAGGAATCAAACCCAGTATCACGTTACTTCTTAGCTTTGCGGGGCTAGCCTCTAACGTCTCAGCTTCGTTGACGCCTAAATTATTAAATATTTCCTCTTCAATGTATTGATTTTTCAGTTTCCAAAAATAGTTCCAACAATATTCCTTTAATTTCGAACACTGTGGTACTATTTATGTATATGAATACGGTTCACTTGAAGTTTTCTGATAAGGCAATTTTAGGACACTTTTGAAGGCTTTCCTGTAAAGTGCCATCTTTGTGTTTTGTGCGGTCCTTTCGCATAATATTTTAGTAAGGTTTAAAGGAGAAGTTAACTTCTGAGTTGGGAAGTACAATTCCCAAAACTTTTCGGCTCTGAATTTCTTTCAGCTTTTCGTTTTCTACACCAATTTTTGTACGAGAGTCGTTTGAAAAGTCCGTGCAAAGTCAGAGAGATAGCACTACTGGCGCGTATCGAGGTTATGTTTAGTTAGTAGCATCTCTTGGAAGAACACACACCAAGTTTCAGCCAGATCGGTCTATTTCTTTGTGTTTGGCATTCGTTTGATTTTCAAAAAATGGACGAAAAAGAATTTCGTGTGTTGATTAAACACTACTTTATGAAAGGCAAAACGCCTCAGGATACTAAAGAGAAGCTTGATAAACATTATGGTGACTCTGCACCTTCGAATAGAACAGTTTATAAGTGGTTTCAAAATTTTCGGAGTGGCCATATGGGCACAAGTGACGCCGAAAGTTCTGGACGCCCTGTTGAGGTTACTACTCCAGAAATCATTGATAAAATCCATGATATGGTGATGGATGACAGAAGAGTGAAGGTGCGTGAGATTGCTAGTGCTGTGGGCATCTCGAATGAACGGGTACATAATATTTTGCATCAACATTTGGACATGACAAAGCTATCCAAAGATGCGATTGCTCACGCTTGACCAAAAACGAAAACGTGTGAAGTGTTGCAAGGATGGTTTGCAGCTGTTCCAGAAGAATCCGCAGGACTTTAAGCGTCGTTTCGTCACTGTGGATGAAACATGGATACATCACTACACTCCTGAGACCAAAGAACAATCTAAACAATAGGCCACCAAGGGGGAATCTGCGCTAAAAAAGGCGAAGACCGTTCCTTCGGCCGGAAAGATTATGGCGACTGTCTTTTGGGATTCGCAAGGAATAATCCTCATCGACTATCTGGAAAAGGGTAAAACTATTACAGGTGCATATTATTCATCGTTATTGGACCGTTTGAAAACCGAGCTGCAAGAAAAACGCCCACGATTGGCCCACAAAAAAGTCCTTTTCCATCACGACAACGCACCAGCTCACACCTCAGCAGTTGTGGTCGCAAAATTAATGGAAATATGGTTCCAACTCGTTTCACATCCCCCCTATTCTCCAGACTTGGCTCCCTCGGACTACTATTTGTTCCCCAATATGAAGAAATGGCTGGCGGGAAAAAGATTTTATTCAAACGAGGAGGTGATTGCAGAAACGAATGGCTATTTTTCAGACTTGGACAAATCCTTTTATTCGGAAGGGATCAACAAACTAGAGCAGCGTTGGACGAAGTGTATAAGCCTAAAAGGAGAATATGTTGAAAAATAAAAAAGGTTTACCCCAAAAAATTAAGTAGTTTTTATTTTTGCACGGACTTTTCAAACGACCCTCGTAAATAGTGCTGTTTGCTAACCATAATGCTTCATAATAAAACCATAATAATATTGGATAATAAATAATAATATTATAATTAATAAATAATTGATTAATATTAATAATAAATTAATTAAGAGATAAATTGAGGAACTAAGCGCTTAATATTGTGAATTTCTAATGCAAAAAAAAAAACGCGTTTTTTATCTGACTTGTGGGTTTATAACATATCTGGTTTCAAAATGTGAACAAAATGAATATATGTGGTTTCAAAATTCAAAAACGAATAATTGCAGGGCAATTAATTTAACATTTTATTTAGATGCTAGCATCGAAATCTGCAATAACTTTAAAGACAAAATTAGTCTAAAGACGAGCCATTTTACTGAATAAATTGATTTTTCAATTTTTTAACATTTTTTCAAAAACAGTTACCAACAAAAACATGTTGTAATTATAATTACCGGGCATAGATAAATTAGTTCCAGGACTTATATTTGATACATTTTCCTTGATAAATTTGTTTAATGGCACTTCTAAGGGACGGATGGAGGGGTAGGCTTCCTCTTAAACGCTATTTAATGTAGTATCTGGAAGTTTTGAGAAATATGGCTGACAGGAAGTACAATTTCAATGAATTTGAAAAAATCTCTATGAAGGGTTACGTCAAATTTTGTCAAGATGTTTTTAGAATCATTGCTTTTATCATAATTATTTTGCTAAAACTAATCAGTCATTAGTTGAATTATGAATTCGACCTGTTATTCTACATTCACTCTAAACATTTGCTGATTATGACGTTCAGGCCTCTGTTCTTAAAAGTATCTGTCTAGATCATACATTATTCATATAGACAGCTGTTGACAATTATTTTATTTTCTACTGGTATAGAACAATCAAACAAAACAAAAACAACAAACGAACAGTTTATCTTTTGTTAATTAATAAAAGACTGTTTCTTTGCAAAAGAAAAAAAGGATTTCGACGATAAACAAACAATGAACATGCCAAATATAAAATAAAAGATAAATAAATGAATTTCCAAACAGAGAAGAAAGACCAATAAATTTTAAACTTCTATATTGACAGCAGTTTAAAGACTTAAACCGGCCCGAATGTGTCTAACAAGCATTAAATTTGTCGTGGTTCGCATTAAAAATGGATAAAGGAGCAGCGTATGAATAAAACCGGACGCTCATAAAAAGTGTTGAGCTGGGCTGGTATCGAAATAAGGGAACGAACCATGCTGAGATATTGTTTGTTATATGAACATATAAATGAAATTTCTCCTTTCAAAACCCATCATGAATCTTCAAGTTATATATATATATATTTTTTTTTTTATTTTTTAATTCTACCGTCAATCTGTTGAGGCTGTACTGACCGCTGAGAGATGCCCATTTTACGTCTACCATCAAAAGCAAATAAGGGAATACGAATAATTTAGCATTACGTCATCCTTTCTCAAATTAATAATAATTCAAAAGCAATTTTTTTTTTCATATTGAAGAAGTAGACTGTTTAAAGAAAGTTTGTGCTAATGAAAGGAAAAACAAGAAATGGAACTATAAAAAATTGTAGAACGAGAAGAGTACCAAGAAATATAATTTACGTCGCTCATCAAATTGTAAAATGCTTCACGAAGAAAGAGAAGGCCTTGGTTTCTTATAGAGAGTTTGAATTGATCAAAACAGCAGGACTGTGGATTCACTATTTACGTTTGTTATTGCCATTTCTTTAATAAATAGATATTCTGACCAGAACTGAATTAATGAAGCTGCATTTGTAAAAATCTCTTTCTGAAATGATCGCATAAAATTTATTTATGAAATTTTTCATACTTTATGGGCCGTTTTTATTCAAATTTGAGAAGGGCCTTTACAGTCAATTCAATAGTAGCAAACATCTACAAGTTCAACCAATCTAATGAAACGACTCTCGTTGTGTTGACCTAATCACTTCAAACTAAATCCATAACGTATTTCGCCATTCTTAAATTTCATCAGTCGCGACGTATCTGATATTTATAACCAGAGGCCAGCTGACGAATATTTGACTGTCTAATGGTTTTCACTCACAGGTTAAAAAACTCAATTTTTTTTTATAAAAAGTTTTGTGAACTTTATTAAATAAAATATCTCTTATGGAAAAAATCTGTTTCACACGACTCACTCGTTCTACGATTCCGTAAGCTCCACTTGTTTTCAAACTCCGAAAGCATACTTAATTATTGCAGTCCGTATTTGATCTATATTATAATTCTGTAAATTACACCAAAATAAAGCTTCAGCAGTAACATTAACCTGCTGTCCGCTGAACGACCTAAATCATATTATTTAAATACATAAAAGTTATTTATCTACCTGATTATACGTAGTTGGGAAACAATCTTATTCGATACTTTTGGTCAATCTCATAAAATGAAAAAATCCTAAAATTCTGTTCAAAGAAACATTCTTTTTTTTTTTTTTTTTTTATTATTATCCTTTTAATGAAATTTACACCTGTACCTACAGGTACAATAGGTAAATGCGATGAATGTATGTGAATAGCGTGGCAGACGTGAATGACGGTCATCCATTGATGGCCGCCGTTAGTCACCCAGTTGGTCACGGGGCCAACGGCGCCTCAGCCGTCTTCGAGGATTGGAGGGTAGCGTAGTTGTAGACAGGTTTGCAGCTAAAAGGTTGGGATGCAGTGAGAGTTTTTGGTGAAAATTTTTGTATCGAATTTTGGCAAGTTCGGAGATAAGTGGAATTTGGAGATCTGTATGTATAGTGTGGTTGCTTACGTAGAATGGAGCGTCTAGTATGCGGCGTAGAATTTTGGATTGCGGTGTTTGTAGTCTATTGAGGTTGGATTTTTTGGCTGTACCGTAAAGTTCGAGTCCGTAAGTCCATATTGGTGTGAGAAGGGCTGTATAGAGTCGTCGTTTGTTCTGTAGTGAGAGTTTTGAGCGTTTGTCGAGTAGTCTGGCTAGAAGTTTGTATCGTTTGTTTAGTTCGGTACGTTTAAGTCTCGTATGGGGGTTCCAGGTAAGTCTCTTGTCTAGGTACATTCCAAGGTACCGCACATGGTCTGCTGGTGGGATAGGTGTGTGATGTAAGAAGACAGGTGGCGGAGTTTGACGTTTGAGTGTGAAGACTATGTATTTAGATTTAGTTGGGTTAATTTTTATACGCCAGTTTTCTAACCAAGTTTCTATTGAGTGAAGGTGGGACTGTAGTGAGCGAACTGCGAGGATAGGGTCAGAGTGTGTGGAGAGAATGGCAGTGTCGTCAGCGAAGGTGTAAATAGAGGTATTAAGGTTAGAAGGTAAGTCGGCAGTGTAGATTGTGTAAAGAAGAGGAGCTAAGACACTTCCCTGTGGCACACCAGCAAGGACGGGATAGATGGAAGAGTGAGTAGTGCCTTGAAGAACTTGAAAGAATCTGTCAGAGAGGTAAGAGCTGAGTATGAGGTAATAAGTGCTAGGAAGGATGCGTTTTAGTTTAGAAACATTCTTTAAACTCGAAATTTTAACAACTCTTTTATTCCTCCTTGATAATATATAAGTTCAGGATCAAACAATATACTGAAATGCTGCTTTAGAGGAAAATCCTCTAATCTCCCTCCGTAGGATAGACATTTAATCCAACTGCATTGATGTTTTAAGTTAAAGTTGTAGAAAAAAATGAGTAAAAATAAGTTAATGGTAAATTGTGCAACCTTTTTCGTAAAAAATTTTCGGGAATCATTTTCTCGATCAGAATGGCTCCCAAATACTTTAAATTTTTGATCTGCTCAATTATTTCTTCAATAATATTCACGATACATTTTCATTTTCTCTAATTCCGTTATTTTTTTAATTATTTATTTTATTTTATATTTTTTCGGAGTTCATGTTCAAGTTTATTACCTGATACTCTCCTGAGTATTCGCAGATTACATTGCAGTTCCCTGAAGTTGCTTACCACAATCACAAAAGCCAAAATCTTACTAGAATGCCTAATCCAATTGTTTGAATTCAATGGTATTCGTAATACTCACTTGTACAATGTGAACAGCAGTTAATGATCAATCATCGCATCGTTACCTCTCTTCTTCCATTCATGGTCTATTGGTTTAAATATTAGCTTCTTCATAAGAGGAAGTTGAATTCCTCTTCGTGAACATGATGATTCAATCACTGACGATAGATGAAAATCCAACAGAAACCTGCGGACCTACAGATCAAACAAATGAAACTGCTTTTATGAGTTTACTCAGCATTTCCAATCCTATCATACGTTCCACCACTAGAATTTCAATAAATTAAGTAGAAGATAGAGAACAATATCTACAACAGTTTGACATTATTCAATCTACTTACTTAATATAAACTCGAATTATACATCACCCTATTCACAGCTATCCATTTCTAGGTAATCTCAGAAATGTTTGGTTACCGTGGATTCCTCACTGGTAGATTAGCCGCGATAAAAGATCCAAGAGAGCCACTTGAGGGCTCAGGTTCAGGGAAGGGATTAGCTCAGTGGTTAGCGTGTATCCGATTCCAATGCGAAGATTCTTGGTTCGAAACCAGCTGCTGTCACTTATATTTTTCTCTTCTTTGGAGCATATTACAACTGGTGATGGACAGTGTCTGTAACGAGAGATCACGGCCTGGAAGCCGGTAGTACACTGAAAAATAGCTCTAGGCGCCAATGACCAATGTTGATGCGCCTTAAAAATAAAAATAATTAAATATAAGTAGTGTAAACATGACATTTTAATTTCAAAAAATGGGTAAAAATTTAAAAAATTATTCAATATAAAAAAAAAAATTAGGAAATTTAATTATCTTTTCAGGTGCATATAGTAATTTGGCTGACATCTAGCGGCAGTTGATGTTACTAATATTCTTAGCAATCGCATTTGATGCTGCCAAATTAGAATAATTTTGCTTTCTTCCATGAGTTTATCAGTTGATCAATATGAATTTGCCTCTTTCTTTTTTCTTTTTAAATATTGATGAATATTTTTTATCATAATAGTAATTATTTTAATAGGAAGGTACATTCTACTTATAAAATTTTCGAAGTAGATATTTTCATCGAAATTCATTCCTACAGATTCCACATTCCGATTTTTCTTCCAACAATTTGTCTTTAGATGCGAGGGTTTACTATAGCATTGAAATATCATTTAGAATCACTGAAGAACGTTAATATAATTAAAATCTTTCAGCTGAAAGTAACTACATAAATAATTTATTTTTTGGCGATTTATAGTTCTTTAAACTGATAAGAGCAAGTAAATGAAGAATCGGAATGAGATTTGTTCACTGGCGCAAATGGCTCCAGTAGCACAATATTGTTTTGGCCTTTTTAAAAGATATCAAGTTATAGAAGTTGCCAGAATCAAGATATTTAAATTGCGACATTCAAACATTGTGGGCATTCATGAGAGAATGTAACACTAGTAGATACAGAACGTCTGTTTGATGGGATTAATTTACTGAGCTAGCTGAGTATATAACGGACCTTAAACAGACCATATTATTACAAATATCGTTTGTTGTTGACAATAACATTGAAGTGAAGTCAGAAGTGTTTTGATTTAACGGATATTGATCAATACTACCAAATGGAAACCTGATTATTGACAACATTAATATTGCAACAGCAATAATATTGACAATCGGTTTGATAGTGCAGGGTTTTAATTTAGAATAGAAAGGAAATAAATGTTCATTTTATTAAGGAGTAGGTATATAACGGCGTAAATTAAGATTGTTTCTTTTTAAGTGGGTCTTGCAAATTTGAAGTTGTCTAGTTTCGAGTTTTACACCGAATCAATTTAGGTTTTCTTAGCGACCACCCATTTTATGTCACTGTTAATTTTTAAAGATCAAGCTGTCTAGATTTTTACTATGTTGAAGGTTTTTGTTTTTTGTCTTTTGTACATTTGAGTCCAAAACTTCCATTGTGAAACTAGTCTGCCATGTCGTCCAGAAAGGTTGGCAAGAAAATCTAACATATCTAGAAAATTGTGATATCTGGTAAAATAAAATGAGTGTCGTCTTCTGCGTAAATTGCGATAACAAAGGTGTTAATGTCGTATGTGTAGATTTTGAAGAGAACAAGGCTCAGAATTGAATCTTGGAACACACCAGCATTTAACGCCAGTCTGCTACTGCTAAGAATCGAGCGCTTACCTCGAATGTTCGTTCATGTAGGGATGAAGGTAAAATGAAAATTGTAAGTAAAGAGATATTTAAATTAATTTCATTCGCAAGGAAACGGAGATTCAGCTATAAATGAGTGTAATTTATCTGTTCACATCAGACAATGATTTTAGAATCTGCTGAAACGTTATCAAAAAGATAAGAATAGATTTAAATTATATTTAATTTGTTTTTGGGGTGAAACCCCATATAAATTGAGTTAGTTTTTAAGTTTTAAATGGTATACATGACAATGCATAAAATAAAAAATAAAGGTAGCAAAAAATAAAATAAAAGGTCTGCAAAAGTTGAGCTTAATTTTACATTTCGAACTGTTCACATAGCGTCTGATTGTTTTAGCCATAATCTGGTTTCTGTGTAAGATATTCTTTTGGAAGTTTGGGAAAAATCTAATGAACAGTATTCTAATTATTGATAAATGATTTAACTATTTTTCTTTCTAAAATTCTTTAATTTTTGGTAGTTTTGTCACAGGGGGATAAGAAGAGTTGGAGATAGTGTTGTTCAAGAGCTTAGCTATAAGGCTATAAGGTTTGAGCCTTGAGCGTTCGAGCTCTCAGGGCTCAGCGGGTGGCTCGAGTCAGAGAGCTCGAGCTGAAGGCTTACAGATAGCTCGGTGAGCCTCCAAGGCTCGGCTCAAAAGGCTTGAGCTTTTTTTGTTTTTGTTTTTTATATGAAGCATTTTGTACTAATTAATAAATTCATTTCTTAAAATCAAATCAAATCATAGCAGTTAATGAATTTTTCAACATATTTTTTTGTAAAAATGAATACAATAATTTTTAACATGTTCGTTGTTCATTGATTACTCGTCATTCCTTGAGAATTTAAAAAGGCTTGCACTTTGTGAGCCTTCAACTCCAGGTTTGTGAGCCTCCAACTTGAGCTTCAAGGCTCCAGCTTCGAGGGCTATAAGGCTCGAGCTCTGAAGGCTCAAGCCGTAAAGGATCGAGTCGAAGCTCGACTCGGTTGAGCCTTCAGCTCGAACCTCAACTGAACAACACTAGTTGGAAACGCCAACAAATAAGAAATGATTTCCTCATGAACCATCTCTTCAAGATGACTTCTATTTACATTCCGCACAGAACATTCATTACGTTATGTGTCTTAACTAAGATTATACATTCTTGCTGTGAGAGCAAACTAATAGGTTATCTCTGATCAAGACAGATATCTGTCATTGAAAGGTTAACGCCTACTCTAAACTGAACACAATGGTAAATAATCTTATCTCTTCTAGTTATGCACATATATACTCGTATATTTGTACAAATGTATAATTTATTATGTGTTCAACGAATCCTGCCTTTAAAAGATTAAACACTGGCTGTTTAGTAACATTCATAAAGGAGAAAATGAATATTTCTAAAGGTTTACTATTTATTAATTAATTCATGTGTCCACCACCAAGAAAATGTGAATAGAAATGTTAAAAGATTTAAATAAATACAATGCGACAATCACAAATTTAATGCTTGAAATAACAGAAAGATTTGACATTAAGAGGCTGAAGCATTCCACAATATTGCTCATCTACGTTTGCCGAAGGTTCGAATTGCAATTCTGGGCAATTTTAAACCTGTTTCATATGGCAACAGACGTATTATTACTTCCAACCCTTATAGTTATAGCTAGCAGTTTATTTCAAGCGTACAGCCTATTTTTAGGTAATCTCTTTTTCCGCAAAAAAACTGGCAGTTTTCTTCTATAATCCGAAATTAACCAGTTAATATTGAAAATTAAAAAATCTAGAGGAGATTCATGAATGAATTTTGCTGAGGAAAATTGTAATAAGTACCATAACTATCTTTCTACTTAGAAGCGTTCGGTGAAAAATCTGTGAAATCGGAACTGATTTGAAAAATAACTTTCAATAAATCGAAATCCAAAATGTAACCTTAAAAGCAGAAAGATGACAATTAAAGCAATATTTAATCTAACCTATTATAAAACAAATACAGAAAATTTGTTACAAAATGTAATATAAATGAAAAATTAATTAAGGTTACTAAAAGTTTACCCTTTTTACACAAAAAATTGTGAATTACATTTCATAAAATGAAATTTTGAGTTTATTAATCATTTTTTTAGGATTACTAACCTCTTTCCAAGCTCTGACCTCAATAAAAATTAAATTTTATTTTTGTGACTATGATGGGTTTTTATTATTATTGTCTTACGGTAAATCGTTTCATTGTTAAAGAAAAACGTAGATCTAGTTGGTAAAACAGTTAACTGATAACTGTATTGTCCTTCTTTTATCAAATAATATTTCAGTTTATATTGCTAAATACTCGTATACTGACTTCTACGTTTAGAATTAACAAAGAATAAGCCATCCATCCACGATGTTGATTATGTGGCTAAATTAGTATCTTGGTGGCAGAGTTAACCAACTAGGGCGCGAGACTCTGATAAAACTCCCTTCACATCAGGCTTACACCTTCCCCAACCTTACTTCCGAAAATGCTCCCCTTTTTTGTTCCAAACTGCTGAAACCCGCTATTCAGCAACACTATCTTTCCAACTGACTATGCAGCAGACCTACATTTAAAAATGTATATTTTCTAATTTTTTAAATATTGAAGGATCAGAATGTTAATAAACTTAAACAGATATATAAATTATGAAGAAATATAACTTCTGTTTTAAATATTGAACTACCCACTGAAGCAAGCATTCACCGTTTCGAAATATTTTGTTTAGTTCCATAATTAATTGAGTGATTAGGGCGGAAAGTTATTCTTTTCTTATGAGTGTTGAATGTCGCAATCACACAAGTTATTCACAATATTTTAACTGAAGCCGGTGTTCAGTGGACACTTTCTGAATATTCCGAATTCTAAGTTGTCTCTTATAGAAACTGTGATATCCAGGACATTAAGAGTTTTGTCGTTCGCATATTCTTGTGTGAAATTTATGTTGTGGTTAAGGCTGTTTAGGTTAGTCAATAATTTGCATATAAACCAATATATATTTGGGTAGTCGTCTACATATCCTGCTTAAAATGTTACACCGAATTCTTTCTTCCATTGCGGAATACTCGTTCATGTTGCATAAATATTACATACAATATTGCTAATTGGGAATGTCCCATTCCCAATTTGTCGTTAGCAATGTAAAAGTTATTTTTAGATTTTCTGCAAGTCGTAGAAACTAAAAATGTTGTACACAATGCAAAGATATATTTTAGTTATTTATTTATACACTTAATTGTTAAATTACAGAATTGTGTCAATATTCAAAATAAAATAACAGTTTTGTGCTATCAATTTTCTCAGTTCGGGTTTGAAGTTTCGATTAGGAATTTTCTAAGTGACGTATAGATTCAGACAAACTATTATAGATTTTTGGGCTTCTTTCAAATGTTTGTCTACGATGAGCACAAACCTCATGGATACAATCTATAGTCGATTTTTCTTTTCTAAAGCTAAATTACTGACTGTTTATTAAATTGAATTGATCCAAATAACTTTTCAATTACGTTTGCAAAAATTGTAACAATTGAAATAGGGTGATAATTAGCACAGCCGTTTTGATTGCCACTTTTTTTTTCAGGAATTACTAGATTTATTTTCAATTTCTTACGAAAACATCCTGTAGAAAATATTATATTCACTATGGTTCGATAAATATGGTTCTACACATTTTAATGGCGCTACTGTAGCCGAGCTGTTAGAGGCGAGACCTGCGAAGCTAATATGCATTTTGGTACTGGGTTCGATTCCCAGTCTAGGCCTTGGGTTTTATTTTATGGTTAATAAAAGAAATTTACAGTGAACAATGTTTGCTAGTTGCCTCCGTCCACGACACCTAATAGGTAGTTGAACGTAAAGCCCGCCTGAAAAAATAGGCAATTACTGAACTGTACACATTTTAATATTGCAGAATTTAAATTTTAAATGTCAAAGGCATGCTTATTTGAAAGGGAGTTAATAGCGCTTAGAACTTCGTCAGTTGTTACTGGATACAGGAAAAAGAAGTTGGTACAAGTGCTCTCTGTAGCGAGTGACTTTTTAAAGGGGACCGCCAAACGACAGAATCACCGTCTTCGACGAAAAACTTATTCAGTCCTTCTGGGGCTTATCTTTAGCGCAGTCGAAGCCCGTTTCCTGCCTCCCACAGTATTTATTACACTCCACACTTCCTTAATCACGTTTATACATTAAGCAGAGTATAATAATGATCAAATTTTTGGGGTTCACGTGCCTTGATGAAGCCTCTTTGGTCCAGAATAATCTTTGTTCTAATTAGAATGGTTTTTTTGGCTTATTACTTTTTCATGATCTTAATAGGATTTATTTGGTAGGACAAAATAGCGCCCTGGTAACTTCTAACTCCCTTTATTAATATTTTTTTAAATTATAAATGAAGATCATTCTATGTATAAAAAGTATATACCATGGCAATAAAATGCAGACAGTGACACGAGGTCGATAGCATGTCGAAATATTTAACTTCGTGTCAATTCATGATAAATTATGAACGAAAAAATATATAGTAGGGCGTGTCTGGCGTACAACCAAGGAGGGCAGTTTAAGGGGGGATGGTATTAGCTTGCGGTGGGGCGGGGGTGAGAAGAGATACCATGTGGTTATGTTGCCAGTCTGATCCAACTTGATACCGTATCAAATTCTCAATCTGATCTCTTAGAGTCGCTAAATCTTTCCCATCCTCCAGTTACACCCTCCTATTGGAGAGCTGGAGGACGACCACTTCCTCATGCAAGAGGTTTTGGGTTATTCAAATCATATTGGATGGGAGGAGGTAATCGAATTGTCTGTTTTTTCCTTTTTGGATTATATATAGAGCGAGGAGGGGAGGTTTATGATGATTCACACCCTTACAAATCGTAGGTAATTCACATTTTACTAAAGTAATAACCTTACAATATTACGGGAATAAAAAACAACAAGGGAAATATATTTTACGATATGTCCGGCTTATCGACGCTGTTATAAATATGTATTATTCATGTATGTAAAATACTATCCGATATAATAAATAATTATTATGACAGATAGGTTTTTATCAACGACAATAAATTCTGTTAAAAAGAAGATTCTAAATAACTTTACCCGGTAACGTAACACTTTCAAAACCAAGTAATGAAACAGAAATGATCTAACAATGAAAATGTAGACTCCTCTCAGGTGGCGAGAAAATAGAACGGGAATGATGCTCCTGCTTGAAACTGAACCACAACTTAAATGTTTTCTATTTGTCACAAAAGCAGAGCTTTTATACTTTCTTAGATTTTAGCGTTAACTTTGTCTAACCTTCGGATTTTCCAAGAGATCTGTTGTAGCTTTTTACGACATCCTGAACTCAGGAAAGTTCTGTTCTCAGTCAAAAACTAGAGTTGGGAATTAAGAGCTTGGTATTAAAATACACAATAAGTAGAAAAAAAAAAAATCAAGATAAAAATCTAAAATGTGTTTCAATTAAATACAGAAAATAAAAGGAAAAGTTATGAAATTCTCTAAAGTGAAAGAGAAAAACATACCTATTAAAAAATCTTATTTTTAGGAGATTTGTAGGAATATCTTAATTAACGAACAAGATTAAAATTGATATCTTCCTTAAAACGGTCAACGAGCATTATCGAATTGGAAAGGTTTGTTGAAGAATAATCTTAAAAAAAAAAATCATCGATTTTGGCAGGATAAGGTTGGGTGATCTTGATGAATTATGCCCTAAAACTTTAATTGCAATCTGTCAAAAATGGAAATAACATTATTATTATTATTATTATTTTGCTTTTTTTGGCATTGGCTTTCGCCAAACAGCCAGCATCGTCTAGGTGCTAATCACTAGAATATCACTCTCTCCATTCTTACTTATAAATACATTCGCTTCACACATTCATCCCTCTACTATATACAACTATTTACATAAACTACAGCTAATTGATGGATCAGTACTCTATATTCCTGCCATCCTTATAGCTTAACCGAAATTAAAATCACATAATCCTTCTCTAATCATTTTCTTCCATTCATTCTAATCGGCTATAACTTTTAAAAATCGGGTGTGGATTTACTGTTGTTGTTTACTTTGAGGTTGCATTTTAATTACTGTCTGAAGGTGTTGAACCTGCCTCAATCTGGGCTCCCCAGAATTTTGGCGGTGGAAGTAATTAAACAGAAAGCATATTGGTTTGGTAGTTGGATAAGGTTGGCAGAGAAATATGACTGTGTGTTTAGCCCCTCTATTGAGGACTGGGAGTGTTGGAGAGATCAGCTGGCAGCTCTGATAGTCAGGATTAGAACGGTTCATCGGGACGAAGTTATTGCGTTGGCTAGAGCATCCGTTAGGTTTTCACATTATGGACAGCTGGATTTGAACGAAAAGCTATTTTCTTTTGAACGGCACGATGATAATATGACATACACGCTTCAGCATTTGCGATGGCTTTTTAAGCTAAGAGGTGAACTTTTATATCTGAATCATACTCCTTGGCTGGAGAGGGATGTCCAGACGTGTTCTTTATGCAATTTAAATGCAAGAGAAGATATCGTTCACTTTCTTGCAGTCTGCCCTATACTGACGGAATTTCGATTACGTTACTTGGGTGTTCGTACCCTCGCTGTGAGTTCAATGAGAGATTATTTAATTGCTCTGGACTGTCATGGTCTCATAAATTTCGCCAAGTCTGCTTGGCGCTACCGTTTTCAGTTGGTGCAGGAATTTAATTTTTGATTGTTGTTAATTTTCATTATGTAACTTAATTTGGAATTATTATAATTTATTTATGTATCATAAGTTTTTGTTGCTTTTATACTATTCTTTGGATTACGTAATGTTGATAAAAGTTTATTTTTCTATTTAATTAACGGTATTAATTTCTTAAATGAAATTAGTAATTTATTTACTTTTGGCATTTATTTCATTTTGATTGATGTTACTTATTGTTTTTGTAATATGAAGTTCTTGGTTCATTTGTATTAAAATTTAAATTGGTTTTGTTTCACATCAACCTCCGGCTGACGGGTTTCCCAAGCCGTATATACTTGTGATTTCAGTTTTGCTGTAGAAATGTTTATTTTGCGTTTTTTAATAAAGTATATTATTATTATTATATTATTATTAAATACATTCGCTTCACACATTCATCCCTCTACTATATACAACTATTTACATAAACTACAGCTAATGGATGGATCAGTACTCTATATTCCTGCCATCCTTATAGCTTAACCGAAATTAAAATCACATAATCCTTCTCTAATCATTTTCTTCCATTCATTCTAATCGGCTATAACTTTTAAATACATTCATATTTCTTCGCTAGCCCTGCTACAGATTTAAGCACATAGACGTTGGTGGTGAATATTATGTCTTCGAAGCGAAATGGTGCATCTAAATACCTGTATATGTCGTCAAACATTCATTTCCTTTCTACTACATAACGTGGACATATCATTATTATATGTTTGAAATCCTCCTCCTCATTGCAATTTACACAAAGATGAGAGGACCTTTTGTTGATCCTGTGAAGATACGATCCACACACCGCGTGATTCGCTCTCAGCCTGCTTATTGCCGTAACAACCCATTTGTTAGTGTTATTTCCCTTAAACCATGGTTGTCTAGGTAAATGATCTGCCATAGTTTTATAGAATCCCCCTTTATTACCATTACTGTGATCTGTCTGCCATTTTTGTAGTGCTGCTTTTGCAATTGTACACTTGAAGACCCCACTATTGGTGGCTTCCTTTGCAAGTTTATCCACAATTTTATTTTCTTTTATATCACAATGACCCCTTACCCACAAAAAATTAATGCAGACCCCCTTCTCTTTAAAAATAGCCATAATTTCTACAATCTCTGCAATAATATGACTCATTCCTGCAGACTTGTTGTATATATTCTTATTATTTATTTAAAAAAAATAGTTGACTGAATTAGTGCTGCTCGAGAAACGAGACAAATCTCGGTCTCAGTCTCGGTACCGAGACCGAGACGAGACTTGAACAACCGAGACCGAGATCGAGACATGATATATATCTCGTCGAGAAATCTCGGTCTCGTCTCGGTTTTTCAAATATTAATTTTTAGCTACAAAATTATAAAATTGTGTTCTTTATTAATAAATAATCATTACGGGTATTGAATTAATTATTAAAAGATACGATTTTATTATATATGTTCAATATTACTACATCTATTTGATATCGAATTACATAAGTAAAGTAATGCCTATTTTTTCAGGCAGGGCTTTACGTCCAACTACCAATTAGGTGTCGCGGACGGAGGCGACTAGCAAACATACTTCACTGTAAATTTCTTCTACTAACCATTAAATAAAATCCAAGGCCTAAGACCGGGAATCGAACCTAGTACCACAATGCACATTAGCTTCGCAGGTCTCGCATCGCTCGGCTACCGTGGCGGGCCCCTTCGAATTACATAATTTTTACATAAATTCACTAAATTTCACTACTCATATCATTCATTCATTCAATTTCATACATTTCACTATTAATAATCTAATACTTTGAACTTTGATATTATTTGAATTATATTTTAGAATTTTGGAATTAGTGAATTTGAAAAAAAAGACTATCTATGCACCTAAAAAATATTGCCACAAATTTTCGTTTTTAAGATACACTTTGCCCAAGCATTGATACATAAAAGAGCTTTTACTGAGTCAGAAGTTAGAGAAGATCTTCTATTGGTCATTATCATCGCAGCTTGCGAAAATAAACTTTCCGATGGCACTGAAGTTGCACAGATACTGAAAATATCTCTCGCCATTCTAGACAAATTTTTGAAGGAATTCTCAAGTGTTTTCCACCATTCTAAAATGTCAACGTCTACTGGTGCTTGGTCTAATTTGGTGTAATTAATTATTTCTGTCTTCCATGCTTCGGTGATATTTGCTGATTTTTGAGCAAATGGTGCAAAAATATTGATGCAGTCGTCGTCGTCGTCAAAAGGTGAATCATCAGATTCTTTATCTTCACCAACAGCCATAACTAATGGAGCGGGAAGTTTGTTGGGAGGTGTATTTGTTATTTCACGAATCGACTTGTTATAGCAGGCAGATATGTTATTTGGGTCTTTCATTTGGCGCGTTTTTAACATCTTTTTGAAATTATATAAAGATATATAACAGTAATAGTAATATATGATGCATTGAAGTGTAAGTAGTTGTCTTCTTTTACACACATTTTCATTACCAATATATAAATTAAAATAATTATTAGAAAATAATAACATTTTTTGAAAAGATTATTAATAGCAAACCGCTTTTAATACATAAACAAAAAATCAAAAAACCGAGACCGAGATATCTCGACGAGACCGAGACCGAGATCGAGACTGCATAAAGTCTCGCCTCGTCTCGGTCTCGTGCAGCACTAGACTGAATCGAGAAAAAATTAATCCTTGATACGTTGGATCAAGTTAGTTAATTCGGCGTAAAATGAATTTGATGCGCAGTTTCAGAATATTATTTGAAAACAAAGACAGTGACCGAGGAAAGCTATATAATAAAATAGGTGTTCGAAAGAAAAGAAATACCTATTTAAAGAAAGATGAATGCCCCAAAAGTAAGGAACTAGGTATACCTAATTGGGAGACCTTGGGAAAAGTAATGTTCGCTTATATAACATTATTAACGACCTTATTACCATTTATATTAACTGCTCGAAAACCCTCGAGTTTGATAACATTAACTTGACACAGAGTATATCCCGCAGGAATTGTAGTATTTTATTGCTATTATTATTATATTTTTATTTTTTACTTTGCTTGGTGGTAACAAATTGTGTGCATTATATATTTTCTTTCATATAATTTTCCATTTAGTGTTCAGGGACAAATTATATAGATGATGACCATTTTTGATGTACAATGGGGTCTCGTCAAGATTTTAATATATTCATTTACTTTTGTCTTAATGGGCTGATTTCTAGTTATTTTTTAGTTATATATTGGCTTTGGATATCGTAGGGTTCCATACTTATTTTGAAAATTAAAACTTATCGTGAAATGCAAATGTTATTAATGAAAATTGCCTGCGTAAAATATACATTTATTGGCTAATCTCGCTCTAAATAAGGGTTACTTTATGTCCTACAATTCTTTTAGAATGATTTTGTTTACTAAAGGGTCTCTACAAAGAATTTTTGAGTAGGTTGTGAAATTGTGTCATTATTTAAAATAAGTACAGCACCCTTCATAATTATTAGGGGAACTGAAATGGAATATTTTTTGCAATAAAATAAAAAAGGAGTTAAGAAAGGTGAATTTAGTTGTTAAATTAAGGAATATTCAAAAAAATGAACACATTCCTATCCAAATTAGCGAAAAACATGTGTATACGCTTTTTTTAAATTATTATTATTATTGTTATTAATTAATAGGCCAGCCCTATGTATGTCTTGTGAATATAACAATAACAGAGGTAAATGTAATAAAAAAAATAATCAAACAAAAATTATTGTTATTAAATATGAGTTCAATTAAACATAACAAGTCAATTAATAAAAAAAGTTACTTTTTCTGCAACCATGTAGGGAAGTTCTCATTACTCAATTAAAATCAGCTGTGTAATGCCCAACTTCCCACACTAGTGGGGAAAAATTCCCATTAGTTTCACTTTCCGCACTAGTGAGTGGAAAAACTTTATTGTGCTTCCTTGATATAAGAAGTTTTGTTATTAACATAAATATTTTCTGTAAAACTTTAATAAGCTTATTTAACGTAACTAAATAATTAAAAAACGAATATTAAGAAAATAAAATAAAAATTGAAAGGAATATAGAAATAAAAATAATACTTTAATAAATAATTAGATATTTTTAATTATAACAGTTAAAAAAGGTTATAGTGTTACCTTGGGTGCGTTCCACTTGGCGACCACAACGACCACGACCACGACCGCGATTTTGGCCGTTCCACTTGCTTGTGAGCGTTGCGATCGAAAACCCAAGTGGAACGGACTGTGGGCGTTTTAACCGTTCATGTAAACATTGCATATGGCGGCCTCGAAAATAAGTTAGAAGCTTGAAGAGGTTGTTTTTTAATTTTAACCCCATTTATAAGCAGTTACAATAAACTTTATTAATTATTGGTAAAGTTTACTTATATTAAAAGAATATATATAATTCAATTTTTTATATTACATTTTAGTGGAGTATTTATAAAATTTACGTTTAAATAAAATTAAAGTGTCTTTTGTGGCAACAGTTGGATATTTATTAATAATGCTTTAGAAAGTTCTTTATCTAGTTCCGATGAAGAGTGGAATGCAATTTTACAAAATCGCAATGATAAAAAGCGAAAACTTAGGCCACGTATTATTAGCTATCAGAGTAATTGATCTTTATTCAAATGAAGAATTTAAAAGTTATTTCAGGTAAATGATTTTGTGTTATTCAGTGATTTAGTGTGTAAAGGAATAAGTAATTATTTATTTATTTATTTTTTGGAGACTTTCGAGAAACACATTCTATTATTTACATGAAATAATACTTTCATTTACATGAGATAATTTTTTCGGTCGCCATATTTTGTTTTAAAAATTGCGCCAACTCTGAACGCCCACTTCGACCCAGCTCTATAGATGGGGCGTTGTGGTCGTTGTGTGGGCGAAAATAATGACGTCATTAGTGACGTTTTCGCCACGACCACAACGACCGCGGTCGCCAAGTGGAACGCCTGAAAGTATGTTTTGATCGTTGTGGTCGCCAAGTGGAACGCACCCCTTATAGAAATTTAAAATGGATTCTAGTGATTCCTGTTTAGAAAACACTCCTCCATCAATAAAAGAAACAGCAGAAAATGTAATAAATAATGTAAATACGTAAGTAATGTAAATAATTGTAATATAACAATAAAAGGGAAGGGATTAGCTATGAGGTTAGCATACTGGACTCCCACGCGGAGGTCCCGGGTTCGAATCCAGCAGCTGACCCTTAGATTTTCTCTTCCTAGGAGCTTCTTACAGCTCACTGTCCGGTGATGGACAGTGTTGTCTGTAACGAGAGAACACTGTCCGGAGGCCGGCAGTGCACTGGAAAAAGCTCAGGGCGCTAATGACCTCAGCTGTTGATGCGCAAAAAAAAAAAAAAAAAAAAAAAAAAAAAAAAAAAAAAAAAAAAAAAAAAATATATAACAATAAATGTTTATAATAAATAAATTACTTTTTGTAGACTGTAAAAATGAAATTTTTAATTTTTTTAGTTAATAAATCTAATGGTTGCAGAAAAAATATAATATTTAACTCGAGTGTTAAGTATTTTCCTCACACTCGGCAATTTGCACTCGCAAATTTCGTGCGTGCAAACCCTGCCTCGCGTGAGGAAAAGTACTACTTTCCACACTTGTTAAATAAATAACTATTATTTCTCTGGGTGAGTAAATTTAATAAAGCAAATAAAGTGGTAAGTAATTCAAAAAACATAACTTACTTTGTTAACTCATGTTTATTAAAAACTAATTCGTGTTTTTGAGAAAATTATGTTGTAAGTTATATTTCATGGCACTTTTGCTACTTGGAAAGAAGAACATATCGTCCCTATAACATGCTAAAATTAAAGTTTTCTGAGGCCAACTTCAGGGAAATCCATTATTTTTTTTTAGAAAATGAAAAATTCTGTAAATATTTGTTAATCTATGTTCGAAAAATGGATTTGAAATGGTAATAGAAAAGCAATGTACATTGTTGAGCTGGAGTTCGCCAATATGTAATGCTGAAACCAAGAGGTAGGACACATCAGACATAAGGGGGTTCTAGCGTATTGATGGAGTTTATTTTAGGTGACGAATTTGTATTAGTTATAAGAAAAATGAGTAAATGTAAGAGAAATAGGCGTAGTGTGATACGGACATAGAATACATGAGGTATTGCTCTAATTACTTTATTCTGAACTGTACAAGTAATAACCAAACTAAATGGAACAGGGTAATATGAAGAAGGTATCGGCATGAAATGATAAGTTTCATGGTCGATTAAAAGTGTGGCTTGTTGAACGGTTGAAATGGTCCATGGTGCTGAACGGAGTATGATCTTAGATCTTAGTCTGTCCACCTACTCTGGCTGCCCTAAGAGAGAAAACTTTCCTCAACCACACTTCACTTAGTGCAGAAGGTTACTGCTTTGTTTTAGAGAAAAGAAGTTGTTGGGTGAAGGATTTGCTTAGTGTAAGTAAGAGTTTACTCTGGTAATTCTGTTCTATACCATTAGTTTAGGGCGACTTTTGGGGTGGCCATTGTTTGGATTGTGAGCGAGGGATTGCGCAGGATCTTAAAGAGATAGCTTAAAGAAGTCAATTTGGCTACTTAGGAAAGAAATATTTTTGAGTAACATATTTCTGAGTTATTGTTCATTAACAAATAAATTAAATAATTATTAGTAATCTTAACTTCGTTTACATTACAATTAACTAGCTATTTGCTGATTGGTTGAAACAATAAAGTGATTTTTTTTTTCGTTTCATTGTTTTCTACCACTTAAAAAAGTTTATTCAACGGATACAAATTTGTTGACAGATAAAAAGGTTAGTTTTGGTGAGACAAAAGGCTTGTTGAAAAGGTTTGTTAGTCAGGGAGCGACCTGACAGAACACTGTTTGAAGACTCCATCAGAGCTAATTGTGGTGTTAATGGGCGAAGCATGTCCCACCCGCTCTTCCTTATCATACCCACCTCACCTCATCGTCCACCAGTTTGGCCATATCTACAAACAGTTGACCCAGCTGTGTTAGTTCCCTGGATCTTTCCATCTCCACGTGCTATCATCCCCTTTACACCCTACAGCCGTCTAGAACAACCCTCTCTGTTTACATCAAACCCTGGATTAAATTTTTTAATCATTCTAATTTTATTTATAATTATTGCAAAAAGCTTTTAATAGTAAATAATGCTACGATCATTATTTTTCATTCTAGTATCCAAAATGCAAACTTTGCTGAAAAAATAATTTAGCAAAAAGCAAAAAACGGTCATGAAACATACAAACTTACGATTTCCTTTATCTCCCCCACTGAACGCACCAGAGTCAAGAGGTTGATATAAATGCAGAACTATCTTCGAACACAAAAGCATATTTTCCATTATATTATCCTCTAGACCACCTTCTATTCAATTTTCTTGAAAAAATTTCAGATTAACTTTTTTTTTTTTTTATCATTTATTTAGTCTTAGCATTTTGCGTTATAAGCAACAATGATAACAGTAAATAACATTCACACATATCAGAGTGGAGAAGTTACCCAGCGGTAACACTCCAAAAACATTCTAAATTCTACTGACTCTCTTCATCAGAGAAGAGTTCGCGAGGCAACTGTCTTTTAAGATGTCTGGAAGTGTTGTCTGGAAATGTTCTTGAAGATAGATGTTGTATAACTGGATTGTGATGTGTTTGAATGTTAAGATGGAATTTTCTGTGAGGTGTTTTTGCAACTTGTGTGACGAAAAGAATGTTTAAGTCTATGTGAATGGTTTGATTGGTGACGTAGAAAGGAGCGTTTACTACAGAGCGAAGAATTTTAGACTGCAAGGACTGGGATCCTTTGCAGATTTGAGCGTTTGGTTGAACCCCACAGTACGATGCCATAAGCCCAGACTAGCTTTAATGAGAGTATACTTACATGTATAAGTCTTTTGTTGTCCAGAGTGAGTTTTGATCTGTTGTCGAGTAGTCTTTTCAGTTGTCGGAAGTGTCTGTTGAGTTCTGTTCTCTTAAGTCAAGTATGAGGGTTCCATGTAAGTCTTCTGTCAAGGTAAAGCCCAAGGTGGCGGACTACGTTGACTAATGGTAAAGGAATTAAATTTGTAAAAGACAGGAGGAAGAGTGATGCGTCGAAGAGTGAAAGTAATGTTTTGAGATTTTGTTTCGTTCAGTTTGATGGCCCATTTTTTGAACCATTTTTCTAAGGAGGTGAGATGAGACTGAAGGTTTCTGTGAGCTATTAATGGATCTTTGTCAGTAGATAAGATGGCAGTATCGTCAGCATAGGTGAGAAGAGTAGTTTGAGGATGAGTAGGTATGTCTGAGGAGTAGATTGTGTACAGAATGGAGCCTAGTATGCTGCCTTTCGGAACTCCAGCGTCAGCATGGCTGAATGGAGAAAGAATAGTTCCTACCTTCACTCTAAAATGTCGTGTCAGTCAAGTATGATATATTAAAATATATAATTAATTTTTGTAAGCCGTTAGTATTATATTTTAATGAATCGTAGCCGTTTTAACGAAGCAAATTCCGTGCGTTACTGTTATTTCCATATTTTTAGTATCCATTCGCCTACACATAGACAATGTAATCTCCATGAACACTCGAGAGAGGAAGTTCAGTTAGGTGAAATGGCCGTAAATGGTGTATGGTCGACTGGTGGAAGGTTTCCGAAATAATAGCGCCTTAATGGCCACCTTAAGTAGAATAGTTAGAGCGGATCTGGGACAAGTGTCATATGCTCTTAGATGCCAGGTCACTGACCTCACAATCGAAATGGTTGACCCGCCTTAGTCACTCTCTCTCCTCTTCCTCCTAGCGATTTAATTTCATCTCTTTTATTTATTTTACTATTTTATTATCCTGCTCCTTCTCCCACCTTGCCCCTCTCCAAAATTCAGCTTTTTCTTCTTTCTTTTTTTCCCTCTTTAATTAAAGTAAAAGTAATTAGGATCGATCCTGTCTGTGTATATTAAATCCCAGTTGGGTTCTTACCGTTTCTTATTTCATTACCAATCACCCTCTATCTCATTCTGAGCTATCCTCCATTTCACTTATCAGTTCCTAACTCCCTCTCAGCCAGTTATTCATTTCGAGGAAAAATATTACTGCAATAGATCCTGCATTCACCTGTTCACTGTTAAGATATCCACTCAATTAAGGTAGAGGAAGGTTGCTAAAGGTTCATTATGATTATTGAATCCTTCACCCAGGAGCATTGGGTCAAACTCCTATTTTTCTTCCTATCACGTTGCTTACTATTTCTATCTAAAAATATGAAATCATAAACAATTTGCGACGCTAAATGATCAACATATCTAAACAAAATAATCATAGTTTATAAACTATATTACAGTCGAGCCTCCCGGTAAAAAAAATTAACTATGAAAGACAACTATATCACAAACCGGATAATGCTTTAATTTAAAAAAAATATCTAAGTCGTAATCGAAATAACTTTTCTTTTGCATATGAGTTTCAGTTTACTGGAGGTAACATAAAAAAGAAAATATCATATCTATGTACGCAGCAAAAGAGTAAAAAGAAGTCATGATAGAAAACAACTATCAGAGGCGCAGGGTAGTCTGAGATGTTACAAGAATTCTACCTCCCTACTGAAAATATAAAGCCGTTTTCCCACCAGTAGACTTGCTTTTTATACTCTAGGGAGGTATAACCTGCACAAATATAAAACACGCCTTTCTTTGCCTTCCACCATAAGGCCATCTTCTTTCTGATCTTCATTCCACTGGATCATATTTAAAAAGAGAAATTTTTATTACTTACTCCACCTTATAAAAGCAACTTTGTGTATTTATTAAAAATTGCTTCTATTTTTCTCCAGATGGGAGTATTCTGTTAATATAACAGCATCGGCAACGTGGTAAGCACAAACTTATCTCTCTCGTTCCAATGTTTTCGTTAATCTGATTCTTCTTGACCACCTGATGAAAAGACTTGATTTTAATTCTTTCAATACCATTTCGTTTTTTCTTGAATCTTTCTTAGAGCATCTAATCTAGTTAAATTTGAATGTCATTTTTGGGTACCATAACGATCATGGAATCAGAAATTGGATTAGTAAATTATAAGTGTAGATGGATATTTAAGACATTATTTGTTTTGGTAAGCAATCTGTGACGTCTTCAGATATGTAACTTCTTAACGTATGAGAACATATTGGAGATTACCGACTAAGAGTTGTCTTCAAGAAATATTTGTTTTGAGGACTGTTTAGCCGAAGAAGATTTACAAATTGACACACCCTAAAATACAATGTGCATTTGGGCTTTGTGAAAGTTTGGTTATCATAATTCAAAAAAATGAAAAATCGCTTCAAGTTCAAATTTGAAATCGGTGTGTGCTTTTTGACAAAATGATCCAATCGGACCTCTTACGTGTCTTGTTACTTAATAGATATTTCAGTTTTTCTTTAAATTTTTCTTCAAAATCGGCTTAACGATTTTCTTTTTAAGTAGAACTACAACTTTTCTCAAGAAAATGCTACTTAAGGCTGTTGCGGAAGAGGTCGATCCTAGAAGTGTCCTTTAATTGTAATATACGGCCTCAGTTTCTCCATTATTCTAGATTCAAAACTGATACTAACTTTACCTGAAATTAATGTGATCAATAATTAATTAGTAACCCATTAGATAATAATTCTACAGAAACACAAACCATCCCATAGGTATGTAGGTAAACAATACTCAATTTCCAAATGAAAACACAGCTATTAGGTCCAGTTTAAAGAAAGGAGATTTCCTGGTAGTTTATGCGCCCGAGAAAAACAAACAGGCGCCTCGATTTGATGGCCACTGTTCCAAAAAATTAAAAAAATGTGTTGTTAATTTCGTCATGAAGGATGGACCATCGTGGGTAGTTCATTCTTTATTAGAATTAGTTGCGACGGCGCAGATAATGAATGTAGGTAGAATCTTCTAACTCCTTTGGACAGTGTGCTGTTTTATTTTTGTTTGTAAGAAGAATAAATATTTATTATAATAAATATATACAATGCATAAAATAAATATAGAAGTATAAATGTATAATACATTTCAACCTTCTTAACTAAGTGAAGTAAAAGAAAAGTTAGGTGAGGAGGATTGGAATGCAGGGAAAAAAGGAGGAAAAATCTGCAGCTAGTGCAGAAAGTTAGAGTGGATATGTTTTAGTCTTCTGTGTCTGTATGTTGTAGAAGGATCGTAGGAGGCTATGTCGCGGCAGAGTGGATTGGGTTGGCAATCTAGGATGGAAAGGAGTTTAAGCAGACGATTTTGGATAAAGGAGTGTACGAGGATAATGGACGCAGTCTCGTGGAGTGAGTCAATTCTAATGCGTTGTGGAGAGTCTGTTGCGAGTCTCAGAAATTGGTTCTGAGTTATCTGAAGTTTCTTGATGTTGCTACTACTAGTCAGGCTCCAGGCAGAGCAGGCGTAGAGCAACATCGGCCTAATGACTACTTTGTAGAGGAGTAGTTTGTTAGTCACAGTCATTTTGGAGTCACGTGAGAGAAGAGAAAATTTTTGTTTGTGGGTTTTATTGAGGAGAGCTCAATTCTTACCTTCCTCAGGACTCCGCTTCAATTAGGTTTCTAGGATAAACTCAAGCAATTACGTGGGTACATCTAGTGAGTGTACCAAAAAATTATTCAAGTAACTTAAAAAAAAAAGCCTAAAAACCTATTCCTAAAGGTTCGCTCTTTTCTAATTGGAAATTTAGGTAAGATATTGAATTCCGATTAAGATTATATCGTTACTGATACCGTTCATTGACCTTAAATGACACTTTAGAGGGAAGGCGTTCTCTGTCCACCTCCCAATTGATTTCCTTAATGAATTTCTCAAAGGAAATCAAGGAAAAGTAAAAATTGTTAGAGCATTTAGAGATTATCTCGAAACTGTAAGAAGACCAAACAGCACAAAGTAGGCGGTAATTTCGGTTTAGATGTTTTATTTTTGCGGGGGAAAATCACATTAAATAATTGTTTTATTAAAATTAGAAATCCATTAAATTTTGTGAAATCTAAATTATTCAAGTTGATTTTTTTCAAATAAGGATTTTGATAGATCGTATTTAGCAGGAATGTTCATTCATTCAATCATATCAATGTATGTTCAGTTCATTCTTAAAATAAGAATATATTATATATTCTTAATTTTTAACTTCACAAAGGGGAAGCCTAGAAAAAAAACATCTACGCTTTGCTCATACTCGTAGATACTGTTTACCCATGCGGCGGCACTGAGTAACAAATAATTATACGAATAATAAAACTACTTTAAAAATTGACTACTGGTCCATCTAAAAGAGTTTTCAATGAATTAAACAATTAGATAAACTAACACTCTTGAGTGCTCGTGAACACGTTTTCTTGTAAAACAAACGTAATTTCCCATACGAAGTTAAAAGGAATCCTGGAAAATGATATGCCGTTTGAAAGCCCATTAAACAAGGAAACTTTTATAAAAAGTGCCAGCACCTAGGTCTGATAATAATCACATAAGGGCCTAAAGAGTTTTCTTAAAAATTTCGATTACTTTTATTTTCCCAGTTTCCGGTGGAAGATTGAGGCTGTTTGGAGAATAATTTATGCTTCAAAGTGGTATCAATTTTTAAGAAATTTATCTGTCTTTCTAACCGTGTCATCAGAATCGAATTCGGACTAAAACTTTCTGAGTAGTAACATTTATATTGCGAAAAAGTAATGATTTTTTTTTTTTAAAAATTAAAGTGACGTCACACAAAAACAGTGGAAAAAATGAAGTTGGCCAATACGTCATTGAACTCCACTTTAGGTGTACTACACACAGTAGGCCTATGGACAATACTTACTGGTTCACCCTGTATATTGGCCGTAATGATAAAAACTATCCCTAACAGTAAAGACGTCCAAATGTTTTTAGCAAAAATCTATCTTTTTAATTTTATTAAAAAATAAATTTTCATTTATTTTAAAGATTGTAAAATATAAATTCACTCACAGAATTTGTTTCATTTAAAGGTGAGAAGAATAAAAAACATTTTTATTTTTTTGGCGTTACTAATTTTTTCCCTCCCCCATAGTGAAGACTCTTTCTAAAAGTTTTGGCCGTTGGTATTTTGCTACTCTTTAGGTTAGAAGTTAGCAGCTACTGCTGTACCTTGTTTTATGGTGCTCTAAATATTTCCTCCTGACACACAATTTCTTTTCAACTTTAGATTCCTTACTTTACTTTTAGCAAAAGTAAAATCTCCAGAGGCGCCCAGCCATCTCATAAATACTAAATTCTGAATTTTTAAATGAAAAAAAAGCGAGTGGTTTCTAAAGTAATAAAAACATCAAACAATTTTTCTTTCAAATCAGAACTTGATGTAGAAAGTACTATTACTATTAGTGATTAATCCTTAGTTGCAGCTGTTGACATCAATACAATAGTTGAAACAAAAAAAATGTTTAATTAAAATATATACCAAGGTATGTATATTAATTTTTTTACTTAATTGCATTAATTTTTTTAATTTGCTGGTAAAGGCAAAAACTTCAATCATTTTAACCGCTGCTGTAGAGAATCTTTGCCCTCTTACCAACCCTCCACTGTAGTCCATGTTTGATGTTTTTACTTGTTAATTGGCCTTTTTCTCAGTTGAGAGGGTGGGAGAGTTTTTGGCCAGTTGTATGTACTCTTGATGATTCTGTATAACTAGTGAACCATATTGAAAAGGGTTCGCCTAATGATCACTCATCACAGTTAATTAATTCATGCGTTATTGAATAAAGATTGAACATTCTGTTATCGCCGGACCAATGATTTTTTTTTTTTTTAATATGTATATATATTTTACTTTTTAAGTTAGTAATTGATTGAAAAGAAAATGGAAAATTCTAAAGAAAAATCAGTAATATTTTATGGGAAAATTCTAAACAAGAAATATCGAACTTCAGTTCCATATCTTTGGACAATTATGAAAAGTACAACTTACTGAGAAAATTTAATTTTGTGAGAGGCAATGGCGATAAAAAGCGAATGTAACGTCAGTGCAACAATAGTAAACATGCGCCGGTTCTGGGACAAATAGCTCCTAGCTGATCCCGCAACCTCATCATAGAATATTGCCATCAATGTAGAACGTATCTACGGCCACTTTGAAACTGTTCTACCCATTTGTAAACGTTCGAACGATTCAAACAATTGTCTCCGTACACTTTTAACATTCTTTTGTGGATTTTACTACCTTTCTCACCTTCCGCGACTAAAAATCTGATCACGGCACGTTGTTCTTCCACGGTGCAATTCTCGAGCGGACTCGCCATCGTTAACTGAGTAAATTTAAGGTTATGTTTACAAAATATAATTGAACAGCTGATCAGATGTCATCGCAAGGTTGCCAACTTTATGTCCTGAAAGTTTCATACGGATCAATTTAGCTGTTTTTGAGCAGTAGTAATTTGTCTCGTTACTTATTGAATGACCCTCGTAACTAACAGAGTAGTTTGGTTCCAAATTAAATACAAATCGCTACTTTCTTATTGAGAATGTTGGTCCTCAGTATCGCATTAAATTTAATAATATTAACATTTTTAGGCAAATTATGGATACATGTTTTTTTTTTATCTAAACAATCTAAACGTTAATACAAACTGATGGAAATTATAGGTATGGATTTAAGCAAAAAAAGCTACTTACTGAATAAAGCTTCTTTTTAATACAGATTTTTTTTCAATATACATTCTTTCTTACGAATCGAAAAATACTCTTTCAATAGATTTGTTTCAACAAGCAATTGAGATTATTTGTCAATCGATTTATCAGTAATTAGAGTGCACGCACAACCCTGAGTTAATTTGAATTTGAATTCGGTTAGAGCGCTTTAATTACTTTGCCCTCAATATTTTGTAGAATGTTTTTGAAACCTGCGAACATTATGCGCAAATGAATGAGGCCGACTGAGTATGTCCGAGATTTTAATACATATTTTAGTTCTTAGACTTTTCTTATCGATCACAAATAATTTGTATAGACCAGCCAACTACCACTAGGACCACTACCTCTCATTGAGCTGTTCACAGTCAGAGATTCTGTTGGTAGAAATCTATAATGTTTGGATATGCATTACTCGGATCATCGCATTGATGAATTTAACGTTGATTCAGTGAGTATGTGGCAGAAACTTTGTTAATTTCAAGCCATTAAGTGTACGTGATATACTTTACCGAAAAGAGATAGGCAATAAAATTATTTGTACTTTTACACTATTTGTACAGTTCTTAAAGTACTAACGGAGCTAAGAATTGGCCATACACGTATGACCACAGTTATAGGTCAAATAAGATCAACGCGCCCCTGTTGCAGCAAAAGAAAAATACAGAAAAAATGACAGGACAAATGATAAGCAAATTGTTCTTCAAGAGAATGCTCCATACACAAGTAGCTTATAAGAGAGATATAAATATACAAAACAAAATTAGGCGCCACGGTAGCCGAGCGGTTAGAGGCGAGACCTGTAAAGCTAATATATATTGTGGTATTGGGTTCGATTCCCGGTCTTAGGGCCTTGGATTTTATTTAATGGTTAATAAAAGGAATTTACAGTAAAGTATGCTTGCTAGTCGCCTCCGTCCACGACACCTAATTGGTAGTTGGACGTAAAGCCCGCCAGAAAAAATAGGCAATTACTTTACTTTACTTTTTACAGAACAAAATTTTAGAGGAGAGTGGATTACATCTTTGGCTAGGGCTCTCCCTCCCATTGCTTAGAAGGTAAAAGAAATTGATGGTAACTTTGTAATATGTTAGTGAATTTGTGTGCCATCTGAGCTTATACGGCCACTGTCTTCACAGGATGATAGTAAGGCACTGATAAGCTCGAAATTGATGCGCAAATAAGGTAGCGTGTAAGAATAGATAGGCCATCAGTGCACTGAAAAACTCATGGCGCCTCTGACCTCAGACGTTGACGAGCCCTAATTCCAATATCCTAAAAATCATACCCAATATGTTTTTGAGTGGGTAAAAGGATGTTTTTATTGTTATCACTATTTAGATCATTGTTTTTCTTAAGTCCTTGCTTCCATTCATTACAAAAGTCTAAAAAATCTCACTCTCTAATTTCGCAATTAGAACTCCTTAAAACTAATGTGTCCTCCAAAAATGTTAATAAGCATTACAGGTTCATATATGCGCAATTAGCACTTCAAATTAAAATGAAAACATTGACGCACCCGTTTTCAACAAAAAGTATAATTGTAAAAAACAAGAAAATGAAAAAGCAATGTTTATCAGTATGTGAAAATCTAACCATCCTGCGCTGAAAGGCAATGGGAACGCCTTAGCTTCCAAACGTTAGGTACATTCTTTGATTTTCTAAATTAAGCAAAACGAGTGATATTCTAGTGATAAGCACCTAGACGATGCTGGCTGTATGGCGGAAGCCAATGCCAAAAAAAGAAAACAAAAAAAAAACGAGAATAACAGAAAAATTAACTATTGGAGTATTTCTTGCTAGCACTGCTCCATCATGGTATTTACAGAACAATTATTGTAAATAACAATAAACATTTTTCGTAATGTAGAAAGAGCATTCGTTAACAAATTTGATTTGTTTATCTTATTAATATTGTTTAAACTGAATGCAAACAAAATGTAGAAGTTGGTTACCTTTTAGAAGCCCCTCAGTTAACATGTAGCCTTTAAACGGTTTATTTGACTAAATAAAAAGCTGTTTAAACAGAGTTCTACTTAAAGGATATGACTTGGAAGTGGCTAAAAACCACTGCTGCAGTTAGCCAGCGCCCTCTTCTTTAGGTTGTCAAATTATGCTAACTGGTGTCTCCAAACACCATCAGACACAAATTTAAACGAGTACTTATTTAAGAGTGGTGTAGTGACGCTGTCGTTGCCGAGTATTCCGTCCTTGAGACGCAAGCAAAGGGTAACAAAAAGTAAATATATATCTACACCCTCCTGGCTGTCATTTCCTATACAACACAACTACCACAGACCTCTACACTAATCCCTATATAGGGTTTTAGTACCGATTCTCTTTACCATATTTTTGCATATAAAGATGGTAGGCTGGAGACAATGGTTGCATGGATGGGTGGAGAAACGGGTGTGTGTGTGTGTGTGTGTGTGTTTGTCCGTGGGTATGTTCGTGGGCATCATGAAGGTTTGTTTTGGCGGGCGTATGAACGCGGTAAGAGAGCATGTTATACCACGTTTACCCTCGCCTTATTTGCCGCGTGTGCCCCAGTGTTGTCTCATCACCGAGCCCATTTCCAAACACTCTGACAGCAAGTATACACACTTACTCATTACCATCAAAGCCCACTCCCCTTGCCCTAACAACCCCTTAGTCCTTTCTCTTGATATTCCATGCATTTATTTTTCGCCATGTTGAACACCCCAACATTGGTAGGATATGTATACGATTAGACCAATAAGACAAATTACAGAGTGCACACATACATAACTTCCTTTGTGGGTTCCTCTTCCAATCAAACACTGCCTTCCAATAGAATAATGCATTTACAATTAATATGATTGCCAGCGTAAATTCTGCTCTGTGAAAATAACATTTCTACCATGTTGCGTGGTATCCCTCTAGTTAAACTGAAAGATATTGATAAAGAAATAATATAAACTAAAACTAGTAAAGAATTCACTTAATTCACTAATACAATACGCGAATTCCAAATGTTGCAACTACTCTCGTAAATCTAGAGTAAATGACAAGTTACAACTTAAACATTTCTGTGCATGGAGCGGCTTGAAGGCTAAAGTCTAGACTTACCGCAATACTTTTTTCTCAAACCGCGATAATTTCGAGATTTTGTTCAAAATAGAAAGTGAAGCCCCTTACGCCAAATACCCATAATTGAAAAGGCTTCATATCGATATATTTCCAATTAGCAATTTGTGTAGTCAAACTACACTTAAACTCAAAATTACACTTAAACTCGACACGAGGCTTACTGGACTCAACATGTTACTCATTACCCCCACCAATCTCACGGCCATCTTATTCTCTAATTAACCTCTAAAACCCATTGTATCTTTTATTTAGACCATTACTGACTTACGCTGGCTCCATAAGCGCGGTTCTAATACAACAACAATAAATAAAATGCAAGTTTCCTAACATTAAGAGCTACTTATCATCTTGGAAGCACCATGGTTCTTATGAAATAAACTGAATGAAAACCGGATTGTTAAACCAGTAAATAATTCCAGATGAGAGGTAATTGCCTGGAAGGAAGGTTCACATTTCAGTAGTAGGCAAAGAACGTCTCTCTGCGCAAGTTGTCGCAAGCTTCGCTTGAAAGAAGTTCCACCAGTATAATTATCCAAACATCTAGCCAAATCTTTAAATTGTAAGAAACAACAAGAACCCTCCGTAAAAATAACCTAATTCTTTTAAACCAATTTAACTTGAAGTTTATCTCTACTAAGTAGTTTGTAAAATGAAGTAAAATTTTTAAAACTCAAAAGAACCAAATTGCTTTCTGTAACAATATTTCTTAAATTTCAAAAAAAAATCTTAATAATACAAAACACTTCTTTGCTCCTAAAAAGTTTGACAAGAATTTAAAAGAGCAGCCAAGGTATCCACAACCCTCTAACAAACACATAAATAACCTCCCTGACACAGTCAGGAGTCTCTAAGTGGAATTCCTGATAAATCAAACCTCAGATATTGGAAAAAATCAGTATCTGAGAAGAATTAAAGAAGACAAGCGCCTCATGGCGAATAAAATCAACGATCTTAACAAACACAACAGATCTAACTACATTTTAAAGTTTGTTGCATCTGCCACAGCCAATGAGTTTGCAGAGGTGTTCACTGTACCTTTGTGGTACTGATAACAAGTTAGCTCAATGTTTTATTGCCGCCATAAGTATCAGCTAGGCTTCCACCTAGTTGAGTAAAGATCTGAATTCAACTCCCAATTAATCAGCCTGGAAGGGGTTGAAAACTTCTTCTGAATCTGTTGTAACTGGCACATACATTCTAGCTGTAGTCCTCACATGGGTCCTCCACTCATACGTTAACAACTTCTTGGGCGTTTTAAACAAAAACTAATTAGCGGAATCATTTGTTTCACTCGATTCTCTTCTTCATCTTTTTTAAGAAATTTCCAATGAAGCTAAATATATTTCTTACTTTTGTCCTATCCACAGATGATTGCCAGTAAAGTGAGGACCATCAGAGTGAATGTTCTCCCCTTGATCTATCCTTTTAAATATACTTTCCTGCTTGTCTAGGATTGCCCCTGTTCCCCAATATCATAAGCTCAATAAGAATGGAAATAACTATTTTTAAAGATTTTCTTGCTGCCAGTATCTAAAAACGACTGTTGTCCCAGGAATTTCGCTGTGATGATCAATGGTTTTACCGCACTCTTGCCATCGTAAGACCTCACCATCATTCTACACATCCTCTCCCAGCGAATGCTTGATCGTCTTGCTCCTTAGCCCACAAGTTAACTGGACTCGTGCTGTCTGCGCTTTTTTTAAGCAGTTCTTCACCCTGGCCATCTTTTTTATCCTAAATACTCTTATTTGATCTACTCCTGCTAATTTATTCTTATGTAATAGTAGTCAAATTAATATACTCTGATCTACTTTTTTCTCAAGCTATCCTTGCGTCGAGTTTAGACCTTTTGATTGATCCACAATATTTGTCTTTTCTCGTTTTACCTTCAATTCTATTTCTAAAGCGGGAGTAATTGATTTTTATTTATGGTCAGAACAGAGACGTTAACTCTTTTGCATTAGACCTTTAACATTATAAAAATTGTATTTAAAAATAAGATAAAAAGCAGGAAGTTCATTAAAGATTTTGTATGATATCCTCTTAGGATTTGAAGCGCCATCTCAAAATTCTATTTCACTGGCTGGTCACTTCAGTTTTCATTGCTAATGAATAACTTTAGAAGACATCAATAATATTTACGTTATCTAAAAGTTAAAGAAAGTATGGGATCAAGCGGATTTTCGATTTTGATTTTGTATTTGCGCCAATGTACGGTAGTGAACCCAAACAACGAAAATCGACAAAGGCTAAGTTTCTATTACGCTTCAATCTATTGTTTACATTTGAAAATGTAGAAAGTTCCAATATAAGGTTTCTAATTGGTGGCCGCATGGAACTATCACAATAAACTATCAGACAAAATCAGCCAGTCCAAAACTACCACTTTACTAATCGATTTTTCACATATTCGGAGTTTGTTCAAAAACAGCAACATCGATTTTCTTTAAACACGTACACTCTTCGCACAAATGTAGCTTACTTTTCAAACAGAATGTTTCTTAAGGCAATTCTGGCGGTGAGGTGGGAAAGCTTGTCTCTAAAGTTTCATTTAAGGACAGTGTGTGGCTTCATCACTAGCGTGACTTTTTTTTTTTTATTAAATACAAGGTGCGTCAACATCTGAGCGTTGCCAGACTCCAGACAGTGTTCCCTCTTTACAAACAACACTCTCCATCACCCACCGCTGTAAGCTGTACGTAGATCTAAGGTCCAGTCGCTGGATACGAGCCCGTGATCTCCGCGAGGGAATCAGTGAGCTAGTCCGCTACCTCCACCTGTGTGTATTAGAAATTAAAGTAAAAATTTCAAATATGGAGAACTCCAGTTGAGGTGTTAAGGTTTCTTTGGCACAAAATAATTTCAAAAAAAATTTATGCCACAAATTACGATCAGAAAAAGTCTTGTGATCATTTCAAATCAGGCATCAAATTTTTTAGCAACGGGTACCCGTTAAACTTTATACTTAGTAAAATAATTCTAAAGAATAAGTCTCTATGAAATGCGAAATACTTTTATTGCTTACGTGAAAGCTCTTTACTGAAACGGCCGTATTCTAAGAGAGAATTTATAGAGCATCTCCTCATATAATTAAGTTTAAGATAGCTCTTTTAATAATCCTGCGCCGAGCGAATTCTCAGTAAAGTGTCGCATTCAGAAACAAGAGAATAAAGAGTGCAATGCTCTCTTCTCCTTTTACATTCGGCTCGCTGATAGACGAAGTTTATAATGGCGGTGAAGGGAGAGGAGATGCTGCAATTAAACAGATGCGGCTTTAAAGCAGAGAAGTAAGGATAGGATAGTGGTAATAATCGCAGTACGGATGCCTAAAACCGCCAGTCTGGGATCTGTCTCATTCTGGACTAACTTAATTCCAATTGTAGAGAAATTGAGTTTTCTTTGTCCGCCGAACCAGGGGGTTCTAGAGGATGGTTGAGTTGTGCGCATGGCCTGATGGAAACAGTCAGTATATATATCCGTGTAATATAGCGCCCCCCACCTTCCAAGCGTTGCATTAAACTAATTGTGCAATTTACATAATTGTATTTAAAACCCCTCCCCTCGTAGCCAGTTCCAATTTTATTCAATTCCTACAGAGAGGGTGTGTGCCGAGCCAGTTTGGGACTTGCAATGCACCACACGTGTTAGTCACAAAAATTTATTTCCTATTCATGATAGATATTAATAAGGCCATGTGTTTCCCAAGATGGTTAGCACCATGACTTACGCTACACCCCAGTCTGTCCCTTAATAGACTTAAATGGTTCAAAAAAAAAAGTCACCTGAAAACTGGAAATAATGACTACTTTTTCACATAATTTCAACAAATTACGTTGTATATATTTTAAAATTATATGGTTTCAAATTACCACAATTAAACCATCAAACCATTTAATGTGCCCATTATTTTCAGGAAGTAGGAGTCCTTTATTAATTTATCTAAAAGACTAAGTTTCTATTGCGTTATAATCTATTGTTTACATTTTAATGTAAACTCAATTCTTAGTTATGGTAATAAAGACTGTAATTGTTTCCAGGCCAAAAAAGATGGGCTACGCGTCTGTCTGTAGACTAACAGGGTTTATTTTGCCCAAAGGAACCTAGTGATTCATTATCCCATTAACTTTCCAACCCATCCATATAGTTTTTCGATATTCAAAAAATAAAATTGAAAATGAAATTAACATAAAATATATTATGAATAAGTACAAATTAAAATAAAATTTTAAATCTTAAAGTCCCCATACTAGACTGAAAAAGCAAGAAACTAACCAACGCTACAAACTTCTCGCCAGACTACTTGACAAACGTTCGAAACAACCTACAAAACAAAAGACTCTTATACCTGCTGCTACAGCGACCTATTTGGTCATACGGTATCGAAGTGTGGGGATCGACTAAACGTTCCAATTCTTTACGCATTCAGACTTTACAATCAAAAATACTGCGAAAACTACTTAACGCTCCATTCTATATTTCTAACCTCACCATTCATAATGACCTTAAAATCCCTTTCATTAACGACCTTACTAAAACTCGTTTCTTAAAATTTCATTCCTTTACAGCAGCTCATCTTAATCCTTTAATTGAACACTTATCTTCTTCCACAATACCAGGTAATCCTCCAAGGAGATTGAAGAGAAGATGGCCCCGCGATCTGCTCTCCTGATAAGAGCAGTACAGTGCATCTATTCCGTTAGTGTCGCCACTGGGTGCCTTCTCCTATCTTCATTCACAACATTATATTACATCACAGTTGCTTGTTGCAACAACCGTTGCAGTCGCAAATTTCAATAAAAGATTAAAAATAAATAAAAAATCTTAAATAACTGGTTTTAAAATGAAATAACTTTTTGGGCTCAAGCAAGAAGCTGAACTGCCTGTTACGGAGGTAGCACTACTTAACTCTCAATTATTCTAACTTACAAGAAGTTATATTGGCCATTTATTTAGAAATGGTAGGGAAATTTAAAAGTAAGAACTATTTTTAATCAATCAAAAGCAAACATTATTTTCTTTTATAATTTAATAAGTGCTTAAGAGCTACGTACGCACATTTAATATTAAAGTGGTTAACCTTGTCTTTAGCAAAACTAAACTGCTCCACAAAAAAAGTGGCGCACTTTGAAAAAAGCGTTTATTTTTTGTTTTATCACATTTTGGGGAAAGATTATTAGTTTTAATTATTTTCAAAACCTGTCAGGGAACAATTAATCGAATCAAGGTCCAAAGTTTCTTGGAAATAGAAAAGCAATTCCTCGTTTAATCCCCTTCGGTCTTTTTGTGTAAACAACAACGTGAACTTTACCTCAACAGTAAATAAATTTATTGACCTCTACAGTTGCGTTTCGACTTTTTTCAAGCTGAAAGCATTGCAAACTCTCAATTACTGCAGAGCAAGTGGCCCGTATTATTGCATTAGTTGAGGATGGACGGAGTCAGCGGTACGCAGCACGAACATTAGGGTTGCCTGAGACCACCGTCCGTAGAGCCATTCATTGTTACCAGGAGACAGGCCTCTGCACTCGCAGACAAGATTCGGGTCGACCAAGAGCCACAGAAGCACTTGATGACCGATTTATCAGAATTCACACTCTGAGAAATCGTACATCAACTGCTTCTGAAACAGCTCAAACACTGCTTACTGTTCGTGGAGTTTCAGACAGTGCCGAAAATGTACAAAGAAGGCTCGCTGAAATGAATTTACGCTCTAGGAAGCAAGCCACAGGACCATTGTTCACCGTTGACCATCGGAGAGCCCGTCTAGAGTTCGCTATGGAACACCGCAACTGGTCTGGGAACGATTGGAGAAACTTTCTCTTTTCAGACAAGTCCCGTTTTGCTCTCTACGCAACTGATGGGAGGCGACGAGTTTACCGAAGGCCTGGGGAGCGCTACGCTCCGTGTAATATTTCTGGTAGACTATATTCGGAGATGGTTCAGTGATGGTGTGGGCTGGGATTTCTATGGGGGCTTAGACTGAGCTCCACGTCTTCAACACGGCAATCTTGAGTGCAGATTTGTATGTGAGGGAAATTTTGCAGCAATATGTGATACCCTAAGCACCAATTATTGGGGAAAATTTTATTTTTATGCAAGATAATGCCCGACCACACACTGCCGCCTGTGTTGTTCAATATCTACAGGATACTAGCATTCGTGTTTTGAGGTGGCCAGCATACAGCCCGGATTTAAATCCAATTAAACATCTTTGGGATGAGCAGGGTAGGCGATTAAGATGGAGAAATAATCCTCCCAGGAGCTCAGAAGAGTTGCGAGGTGCTCTGGTGGAGATATGGCAGGAATTAACACAAGATTTCGTGAGAAACTTAATAAGGAGTATGCCGAGGAGATAGGATGCAGTAATGCGAGCAATACACGTCACTAAAATTCTTTTTCTCTTTTTTTAATCGGAAGAAATACTTTTTTTTTAAACTCATTTTTTGCCGAGAAGTACTTTTTTGTTAAATTAAAGGTTTTTATTTCTTTTAGATCATTTTTTATTTTATTTTAGCCCTCCCGTAACTTTATACTTCTTATATTTGCTAACTAAAATAAAATGTAGAACAAAAAAGTTACAGAGAAAAAAAAATAACGCATTTTTAAAATGCGCCACTTTTTTTGTGGAGCAGTGTATTTCATTAGAAAGATGCTACAAGATGTTAAATATTTTAGTAAATTTTATTTCATGTTAAAATAATTGTAAGGTAACAACACCCAATAATCTTACCTCAAACATACAAAATAAAATAAAACAGTTTTTTTTTGTTTTTTTTTTAAATAATAAAACTGGAATAAAATAAGTTCTGCAAGTGGAACGATAAAATGGAGCATTATTGTTTTTAAAATAAATCATTTTACCTTGCTAATAATTTATTAGCAATTCTTAGCTACAATTCTATTTGCAGCATGCACAAACATCTTACTTATTCCACTTGTTGCAATATTTGACAATGCACCTTTTATCTACGTTATCGTTCTCTTTTGAGTCCTCCTATTGTTAATTTTCTGCAAATTACTCTCCATTACGACCTGCGATGGTTTAATCTCTTTTAAAGTCCTGAGTCCATGTATTAGTATCAAACTAATATTTGGTTTGTGCAAAAAGAACATACTACTCACCAAATTAAATAAATGACCTAAATAATCTATTTTTTTTTTTTTTTTGTTTTTGAGGCGCGTCAACATCTAAGGTTATTTGCGCCCGGAGCTTTTTCCAGTGCACTACCGGCCTCCGGACAGTGTTCTCTCGTTACAGACAACACTGTCCATCACCGGACAGTGAGCTGTAAGAAGCTCCTAGGAAGAGAAAATCTAAGGGTCAGCGGCTGGATTGGAACCCGGGACCTCCGCGTGGGAGTACGCTAACCGCATAGCTAATCCCTTCCCTTAAATAATCTATTGTTTTAAACTAACCAAAGCTGGCTTAGAATATAAAATTGATCAAAATTAAATTATCTTCTCACTGTAAGCACTTATACTCAAAATAAAATTTATAAAAAAGTATTAAAAAGATGAAGCTATTGTGAGATCAATTTAGCTGTGAATCCCATGCTTTCTCATGCACTTACAAAATGGGCGCCGAGTATCATTCTGTTGAACGGCGCCCAACGAAAAAATCAATCAGTAATTTGGATTAGCCGAGCGCAAGAGATTATTTTCATCTGTAAACAATGTTAATATCGGAAGTCGAAAGATTCACAGGAAAGAATATTCATGCTAATCTCTTTTATGGTGGGTATTGCAGTAGCACAACTCAGTATAGAGGAGTGATCCAGATGAGTTCACTGGACATTGGTAAGAGTTCACGCTGCAGCACAGAACAGAAGATTGGGTTACCATATTTATATCGCTGTACGTCAGACACTTAGCACGTGCTAACAAAGCTCCTGTTCCATTCATTCCATTTCAAGATGAAGATTTCATCATGCCTCATTTTATTCTCAATTGCTCCAAAATTTCTCATTTGTATGGCGAAACCATTAAAGTCGAACAAACTCTTGATATTTATTTGAGAATCAAAAGTGGGAGATTTTCTTCTCGTCTCTCATTTAATACTCGACTTGTTCATTCTCAGATTCTGAAACACGTCTTCAACAGCTACCTATATTTTTTGCTCTCATATAGATCCTAATGAGATCTGTCCAGTGCTGCAAGCTTCTGCAGTATTGCCACATCGACAAAAAAGCTTGTCTTTAGAAAATGCATTACTTACTTTTTAAAATTAAGTGCATGAACATTTCATTTTTTTTTTTAAGAAAAAATTATTTTTTGTTAATACTTAATTTTCTCGTTGTCATTAATATATTTGGAAAAAAGAAAATACGTATTTCCTTTGTAATTACTGTATCCTTCAAAGCGAAAGAAAATATATTTAAAAATTACAAAACAAGAACGTAATGAGACTGACTAGTTGATATAGAAAGACAGTAATTACAGCTTGGGCTGTTCATTATTATTTTGAAATTGTCTTTAAAAATAACAGGGTTAATTTAGTTTACTTTCATAAAATCTTTTTTATGATTGTTATTTTTTTTTTATAGCGTTGGACTGTGGGAATTATTACCTGTTATTACTTAGGAGTATTATAGCTTCCGGTCTTGTTGACAATGAAAAGAAAAGGAGTGGTTAATGATCTGGGAATGAAAGCAATAGGTTAGAAATTTCATTCTTTTTATACTTTACAATTGAGAAAATGCATGAAATGAAAAACAGAAAAGTTATTACCAACACAATAACAAAAAATAGATAACTAACTGTTTCTTCAATATTTCCTTTATTTATTATTTTTCGTTCAACTTCACAGGACATATAGTTCCATGAACAACTTGGTAGTTTGGGTCCGCCATAATTTACACATTGAGTAATAATGCGTGATTGAGATTCTTGTTATTATATTAAATTCGTATTTATGTCAATCTTTAGTATCTAGGAAGATATATGTATTAGAATATATGATAGAATATTATAATAAATATTATTTATTTTCTTAATAGAAACACTCCTAACACGTATGTACGTTCAGAATTCAATCTTCTCCCTGTTAAAGTAATTGTATTTCACTCTATGCTTTCATTACTTATTAAAATTTTAGATATGCCTCACTTTCGTTTGCTCAGAATCTCTTATAACGCTCTCTTTAACTTGGACAATTCGTTTTCTAGTAAGGATAACAACTGGGTCTCCAATTTGAAAAATATATTTATCTCTGTGGGTTCGTTGGATCTCTTTCACTGTCAAAGTGCTGCTGTACTGAGAAAGGAATTTTACAACCTTAATAAAAAATATAAAAATAAATGTGTCAGTGAGGACATTGATTTCATTCTCAACTCCAAATACAACTGTTTATATAGATCCTTAGCTACACTCGGATTACCAGAGCCATATCTGGATTGGAAAGTAAATATTAAAAAAAGTGAGAGTGGTAGCGCAATTAAGGCTGTGCAATTTGTTCAAGGCAAGGTTCTATATTAATGAAACCTATTATGAATTTGATGAAAAAAATCTTTGCCTCATTTCCAACTCTTTTTCTCCTGATTCAGTTGTCCACTTCCTTTTTGAATGTACCTCACTTTTACTCATTAGAAGTCATTTTCTCAACTCGTACCATTCTTCAAATGAATCTAAAAATGATAACCTTCTCAATTTGTTAGACATAAATAGTGTGCAGCAAATTAATGATATTTACAGTTTTATGCACTAAGCTCTGAAGCTCAGAAATTCTTTGCTCTTAGAGTGATAACTGTTGAGTAATTTATGTTTAACTAATTAAGCTATTTTTCACTTATGTACATATATGTCTATGAGTTATGTTTTAGTTATTCACTTGTTTACCTCATAAAGAATAGTTTCGTTTATTTTATTACTGTATTAATGAAATGCTATTTTATTTATTTATTTTACTTCAGTTTTATTTTTCTATTTTGTATTTTTCATTTATTTACTTTTATATTTATTTTTACTGTTTGTACATTTTGTTACAACTCCCAGCTAAAGGTATTTACCTATAAGCTTGTAAATAAAATAATAAATAATAATAATATTATAATGACTTATACTGCTTAAATTTTACTTTATATCAGAAAACTCACTTACATTTGGACCTTGACATTTTTTTAAAAAAATTATTTATGTTAAGTAACTGACTTCAACCAAATTTTCCGTCTAAAATTCATTAACATATTCCTAATTACGATATTTGGCCTAATTAATTGTAATTTTCAATTTACTGACTATATAACATGAACTAAGAGATATTATAAATATTAATGTTAATATTTAAGGAATTTCAAAATTTACTCAAATCTACGAGAGGCGGTATCCTAAGCACCTCACATTTAAATAATTTGAGCGAATCAGGCAACTAATATGGACAAATACACAAATTTAACACTTGTTACTAAAGTGTAAAAAGTGATTGCAATTATAATTTAGCAATTTAAATTTATTTTAAGCGCAATTTGGTGCATTTTAGGTAATTGACTATTTTTCTTCGAGATATTTCTACTGGTGTACAACAACTGAAGATTATGATTGTCTTTGCTGCATATTGATTATTATTTTTGTAATCTCACGCATTACTGAGGTCACTGCAATAGAAAGGCAACTACTACTACTACTTTGCTTTCAGACTTAGATTGCTCGTTTTATTCCTAAGGGTAGTTTTACGTCAGCCAATGCTGGACTTAATTCATATGCATAAACTTCTTCACGGTTTATCAATTTGTAATTAGCTTTTTGGAGACTTAAAGTAAAACAATTGTTGAATCAAGTAAGACGAGCAATCTGGCAATGCGGCCATAAAACTGACTTAATTAAATAATATTTAAATTTTATTTGATTTAATTTGATTGCTTGTTTTAAATCACCTCCGACAGGATATTAGCAAAACCACTATAATAATTATTTTTTTTATATTCCTCATTATTCTAAGCGCCCTGTTTTTGGAAACGAATAGAAAGTCAGGAAATAGATCCTAAAACAAAAAGGGGAAATTATTTGAGAAGAAAGCTATAGTGATGAGGATATTACCTACCTTTGAAACGAGGAAAGTCACTTCAGCTTTTTTGAAGTAAATACTAGAAAATCGATTCAATTATTTATTTATCATAACGGAATTTAGTCATTCCGTTAGTCATCTGAAACTTTGATGAAAATCGCACCAAGATGGAATAAAAGTTTTACCAAAAATGTAACATTCATTTTTGAGGTTTATGTACAAAGGCGTTGTGACTGAAGTATTTTTTCGTAGTCAAGGCTTTGGTTTCTTCGCCTAGCCTAGGAGAGTGGTTTGTAATCATTAATAGTTACTGTCAGATTGAACCCGCGAATTTTTGTTTCATTGATCTCCACTTGATTCGTAGGAGCAAATTTTTATCTAATTATCTTAATGATTAAGCCTTTGAACGATTATTGGACAGCTTCAGTTCCATACAAATTACTGTTAACTTTATTTATCTACAAGAAACAAAAAAGTGTTTTCATTCAACTGGAGTAATTTTAAATTCATCTACATATACGAGTATTCTGTTTCTCTCTTCTGAAAGATGCTTATTTACTAATTTCTAAAGGAGAAGTATTTATTTGAACTTCTACTTATTTTGTGATTTGCATTTCTAAGTTGTGACTTTCTTTAAATTTCTATTTATTATCATTCGCAAAATTTCTATACAATAATGAATGATCTAAGTCATAAACAGGAAATCTCAAATCTTACTAGTGGCATTTCACGATTACTTTGCACCACTTACTCAAAATAAATATCGATGTAGCACTTCCGCTCGACTGTCTCTTACGTCAATTTTTAAAATTTAAAGATTTTCAGCTAGTTGTAAAAGCGTAGCTCACAGAAATATGGTGAGGAGTGCATTGCAAATTAGAATGGGAAGTGCAGTAAGAACCATTGTGCCATTAAAGAAGCTATTGTGGTTTTTGTTAAGTATTATTGTACCTTGAGTTTGGATAGAATGCAGACTTCTGCATTTTCAATAAATGTAGAATTGTATTACCACGACTAAAGTACCCGCACAAGGCAACTAGGAATTAGTAGGATACTTTTTTTCTCTGAAGTAGTGAACTTTGTACAATATAAAGTTGCGCAGTTTACTTTATAAACTGCTTTAAAATACTCTTTTCTGTTATTGCGCCGCATATCAATTACTTGCAGTATCATTAATTTTTTAAAAATTCGTTATCAAGACATCAGACTTAACTTAAACAAAGCTTAGGCATTGGAAAATAAAATTAATAAAAGAAGAAAACTAGAGGAAACTAAAGCTAGTAACTGCGGGAGTAAGTGGTAAACATCGTAAACGTAAAGGTTTATTATGACCACTGTTTAATACTTTGCCTAGTGTTGTCCGAATTTAATGGGTCGTTAGTTTGATGTAAAAAGCGTATACGACTTATATACCAAATAAAACAGCCCACCAGCCTCTTTCTCGCTGTTTATAATGGCGAAACACTTGTAATATTCTTTTTATATATTTCTCTTCAGAACGATTGGGTATATTTTATTCCCTGATTTTTTTCTTGCGAACAAAGTGTGAAGGATACAGCTGTACTTAATTATCATATGACTCACTCAAGTTATGATGTAGCTTTTAAATTTACTGTTAGAAAGAATAAAAAAAAAATATATTTATATTATACGGGAGGCAATAAATCTCTCATAACTACTATTTCTCTACGAGATTTTAAAAGGTAATAATCGCGCTAAGCTTGAATAAAGAGAAATATTTCGGTTTGATTACTTTTTTCTCGTTTTTATGTTAGCAAAAACGAAACTATATCTATCCTTTTTCTGATTTTTTTAAAAGCTCATTAAATTAGTGGGTGTTAATTTATTTATATGCATTCTTAGCAAATATTGCTTAAAGAAGCCATTACACCGGCACAAACTGTTTAAATTTTTAATGAAACAAAGAAAGTTAAAATACTAATAGATACTAAATAATTTTATAACAGAAAAGTTTATAGGTAAAGCTAAGCATCAATACAAAAATAACAAAAAGTTTTCAAGAATATAAATAATGAGAGAACAACAAAATCTTTATAATAATGTAAAAAGTTTAAGAACATTAAAAATTAAATTTCTACGAACTATGAACTATAACAAATTTCAACAAAGAATTTTGTAACAAAAGAATAAATAATAATTAAAACAAATTGTACTATATCGAAGTAGTGGATATCTACAGACTGATCCAATTATTAAGCACACTGCTAGAATTCATTAATAGATAATAAATTTTCAAAAGTCTGAAAGGGTAAAGAAGAAAGTGCTAATTCTTGAGGAAAACAGAATGAATGGCATCAGTATGCAAGTGGGCTTCTTTACTGGATGCAACTGTTCCTGGACATGTGTGTCAAAGTGATGTCTGTTTCAGAGTGCAGGCCAGTGAATATACGCAAATTGTTGGCTCTACGATCTAGAAGTGGCTAACGCCCACCCTGATCAATGTCTGCAATCTTCTCTTAAAGACTGAATTAGCTCGTTGGTTGGCATACAAAATCGGCTCGTTTGCACATTGAATCAACGAGAAGGTTGAATGTTGTCCAATCTCATTCTTAGATTTGTAACTGATAATTCTTACCCTGTTGTAGTTAATCTGTAACACAAAGATAGTTTATTAAATGTCGACAATAATTAATGGAAAAACAGGTTTGGAATCGTTTTTATTTGCTTAAAATGTAATCAGTGCAAACAGGATTTGCAGATTCTTACAATTTCTGATCTAAAATTAGAAATTATAATTAAATGCTCACCATACAACGACACACTCAATTTAAGACACATATCCAAATTATATGTCTTAATATGATTCCTTTTCATATTAAATATGTGATATATATGACTCCTGTGCGTTACCAGGGAATCGAAATACAATTTTTCCGCTTTTTTCATTTCACAAAATTGCAGTATATTATTAAAAGATTAATCAAATATTTTAGATCTCCAAGAAATGAGTTCTGTATGATGATGTACATAAGCCATAGTTTTTGAAGTCCATCACAAAAACACTACTTCTGGTCACTGACTGGAATTATCTTTGATTTTATTCTCATGTTTATTGGATCCTTGACAGGTTCCGGACTTTTATCAATCACCAGTCGTAATGAGTTTGGTCTAGAGAGAAATCGACTTCACTTATGTTACCGTCTTGCACCACACTTGCTGATTTAGTTACTTAATCATTCATACTTCATTGAAATGTACGTACAAAAAGCAAGGATAGTACTCCAGTTGAGAGAATTTAAATAAAATACTAAGTAAGAAACAGTAAAGTAATGCCTATTTTTGCAGGAGTATTTTTCGTCCAATTACCTAATTAAGTATCTTGGAAAGCGACTGGCAAACACACTTATTTTACTAAATTCTCAAATTAACCAGTAATGTACAGTGTTGTCTATGGTGAGAGAAAACTGTTTCGGAGACCCGGCAGTGCAGTGATGATATTGAAGTGCGCCTAATAACCTCAGATGTTGACGCGCCCTAAAGTATACAAGGAAGACAGTCCATCAACTTGTCCTTTGATGTAAGAAGCTCCTAGCCTAGATTAGATCCAGCCAGCATCTGGATTCGAACCTGTGATCGCCAGGTTAGAATCAAGCATACGCTGCTTACTAAGCTAGTATCTTCCCTAAACAAAAAAATAAGTAATTAAAATAATTATAATAAGATAAAAGAAAGCAAACGATGTACTAATAGAACATTAGAGTTGTGAAAACCCTCTTCTTGCAATAAAATAATTTTACATTCTAACAAAAGAAAAACAAAATGAAATTTTCAAATGAAAAGCAATTTTAAATTTTTAGAATTTTGTAAAATGTAAAGCGGAAACTCACTTCCAAGTCTCTTCAAATGTTATAAGTTGAGTAACAAATTTTTGTATCATAAGTACTTTCTTGATTAGCTGTGTGAAGAGCTATAATGTCCTCCTTGGTGCCAGGATACTACCTTTAAACCTCCACAAATCTGAAAGGTCGTAAATAGGGATTTAAATTCTTACGATCCCCATTTCTGGGCAAAGCAAATTAGTTTTATATTATGAAATACAGTAACTAACTTGGGGCTACACTCATGAATATGTTTCACAGGTGCTAATTTCATTCGCTAGTTGTGCCAAGTACAAATCCCAAAGAGAGAGACAGAGCAATTGTAAGATTCCACTGGTAACAGTATTAGTGAATAGTTTAACAGATGGGGAGCTTTATAAAAAGAGGCGTAATAACATCTCATAGTTCTTTATTAGTACTGTTGCATATGAGTTTAAAGGGAGATATGAAGTAGAATGGGATTTTAGGTGACGACAACCGCTATATGCTTGGGAAGACAAAATGGGCATAAAGTTATCCCTTCTATAAAGGAAGCCTCAAAGGGATAAATATAATAGTGTGCAGAGTATAAAACTTAATTACAAATTCCACTCTAAATTCCACAGAATAAATTGCAGTTATTTCCATCCTAAAAACAAAAGGATTAAAAAGAAAGAATTCTGAAAATCTCAAATAAAATAATCGTTTCTCTCGCTTTAAAAGTAATAATTAGAGGTTAAACAAAAAGAAAAATCTTGACCTGCGCTGCATTTTTGGAAATAAATTACTTTTTTTCCAGTAATTACTTTCAGTAAGTCTCCAAACGGTTGCGTAACTGTAACCGTTTGGAAACAGTATTTCATTTAGAATTCATTGAAAGGACACAGAGATCAATTTCTAACATGATGTACAGCATAAATGTATTAGCTATGTGTACGACAATAACATGAGCGATAGTGTTTGGATTATGAAGGCCAGAAGTGGCCTGTTGAATTTAAACTTTAAATTGTATCAACAAAGCGAACATAGATCACTCTGAACGTTGTGTAACTTGTCTCAAATGGAAGACTCTTTCCATTTCATTGCTGTTTGTCCTAGATTAAAATGTTTTAATCAAGAGATATTGTCAAAAGATGATTTAATGAAATATTTAAATGGAGAATATGGCTGGATAGCTGTCGTCAGTTATTGTAAGATTGCCACGATACTGCGACAAAAAATGTTAAAAATTTAGAAACTATAATTTGTGTGGATCATTAAGTAAGTAAGTAAGTAAGTAGTAAGTAATTGCCTATTTTTTCAGGCGGGCTTTACGTCCAACTACCCAATTAGGTGTCGTGGGCGGAGGCGACTAGCAAACATACTTTACTGTAAATTTCTTTTATTAACCATTAAATAAAATCCAAGGCCTAGAGACCGGGAATCGAACCCAGTACCACAATACATATTAGCTGTGTGAATCATTATTTGATTTAATTATTATTATTTATGTATTTTATTATTACTTTTTTTTTATTTATTTATTTTTTAACTTAATTTAATTTAATTTTATTTTTATTTTTTACTTATTAGGAGTATCTTTCCTTTATTTACTCGTTTTTTATTAATTGTAATGTACTCAATCATGTAATGTAATAATACATTATTATTATGTAATGTATGAGATGACCGACTCCCCCGATGGTCGATGACCAGGAGGCAGTCTTTAAATAAAGAAACTTTCAATAGTCAAACTTCTGAAGTTGAGATTTCTGTTAAGTACATGTTTTCAGACTATCTAAATGTACGAGTAAGAGTTAAAGGTATTTGAGCGAGGGAGGTAACTCATCTCATTTACGAAAACTCTCAGGAAGCTGTAAAGAAGCAAAAGAAATTCAATACTAAGCATTTTTTTAAAAAGTATTTATTGGATAAGGCGATGACTGTATAAATAAAATAATTGCTGTTAAGTACCAACGATTCCTGCTGATTTTATCGGCGTGTAAGAAGGAGCGATCCAACACATTCAAATTCATTCTTTAAAGTGGTCTCGGGTCGGCTTCCTTATGATGTTGTGCGGCAATAATGTTTGTACCAATTTGCACCCGTGAAATAGCTTTCCTTCTAGTCGCTTATTGCGAAGTTTCTGGATTTAGCTTTTCAGGGTAAGAAATTGTGGTTACTGCAGCTAACTCGAGTGAATTTGCTGTGCATGGAGTTCGGACCATTCTCTAGTTGTGTTTGAAGACCGTGGAACAAAAAAATCCATATCTAGAAAAATTCAAGCCAAGTTTTTGCGGCGTAGATCTCTGACGGTTAGACTATGCATAAGAAATACATCATTTCACGGAACGGAGAATCGTCATGCTGGAGCAGCTCAAATAGAGTGTGTTCCTGCAAATCCATTTGCAATGCCAGTGCAACTGTTTGTTTACATTTCTTGAAGTAATCCCTCCCATAAGGGCTAGGGCATTCTTTAAATGCCCCTGGTTGCTCAAGCCCCGTAACCCTCGTGTTGTTCTTCTGGAAAGAATTTCCAGACATCGGTCCATTAATCAAACATTTGTTAATAATACCTAATGAAACGGAAGGGTATTGAATACTGGAGTTGCGTGTGTACTAATTGAACAGTTTAAACAGTCATATTTAGGGGTTCGGCTGTTCTAAGTGTGAGTACGACCCTAATTTTTAGTGAGATAAATAACAGTGACCCTCTGCTACCCCATCCCAAGAACACATGTATCCATTAATTAAAATACACGTTGCTAACAACTACCACTGCCGCACTTTTATGAGAAATATGCAAATCGAAAACTGTGTAGTAGCGTATCGCACACCCCCAGCGGACCAATTGTTGACTGTTTTAATTAAAGAAACTTTATTAGTTACCGTGAAGTGCACCGTTAGAGGGGTGGAAAAGAAAGTGAAACGTACAAGTAAAGGATTCTATAAATATTGCCAACACAAACATGGGGTTGATGATGGCAGCCTGTTCTGCTTAAATTGATTCTACACCGAAGTCAGATTAAAAGAGAGAGAAAAAAAAGATCTTTTTGTTTTTAAATGTGATAAATTGTGTTAGCAAACTGAACGTTTGTGTTCAATAAAAAAGTGTATCGCCATCTTTTAACATCCGCGGCACATCAACATCACATTTCATTCCATCTGGCACGCCACAAAGTTTTCTACTTATTACATACAATGCATTTTCAAACTATTAGGGTCATATTTTTTCGTACTAGCTGGGTACTTTCTGTAAAAACTCAAAACTAAAATCTATACGATATTTACTAGATTAAATTATTAAATAATTACTTAGGAGAAGTAAGCGAATGCAAGGTTTTGCGCCCATTTAAATGTTTAGTTGACTATTTGGTTTCAGTGTTTAAAATCTGTTCATCATAAATATTTTCTTTATCTTCTAGACTCTGTCGGAGGATTCTCAGTTACTAAAATTTTTCGTGACTGTTTTACTTTAGCGATCATTACATTTTAAACGACTATAGTTTCAGATCTATTGACTGTACAAGTGTTAAGATGGAAATATCGGAAATGACGATTCATGACGCCAACTATACTACCGCCTATTTTAGTGAACTTTCTGAAGATAGATTGGCAGGTGAAGAGATAGCATATTAGTATTAATTACTATTTTAAAGCAGACGTTAAATCAGATAAGCGTTTGATACTTCATCAACACCCAAACTTCTTTGCTTCTTTTCTTGCCGTTATTTAGCCCGTTGATCCGGATCTTGGGCTCCCTTGGGATGTTTCCTCAGTGTGCCCACTTTTAGCAGACGCTATCTGGTGTTGACAGATACAGGCCTTTCATATCTTCTTTTTCGATTCATAAAGTACTTAAACGCATTAATTCGACACAAACATTGTATTTATTTATACACACCTTTATATTCATACTTCCATTTGACTTCGCACCCTGGGACCTATTAACATAATTTCGCTTCTATAAAACTCCATATACGTATATTTGAAATACTGTCATTATTTCCTCTTTTTCTCGTAAATACATATATATAATATAATAGAAATCAGCCGTTGTATTATACTTTATTATTTAAAAACTAGATAGCAGATTCAACAAAACTTGCTTTGAGTAAACGTAATTTCTCAAAGTTGAATCATTAGTATTTATTTGTGGAGGGAGGTGCTCGTTATACATCACCAGTCAAAACTAAAAGGCACGTACACGGTCTAGGCTGGGATTGCTGGTGCTGAGAAGTAATGGGGAGCACTGTAGAAGGGGAGCTTGTCACTACAGATGAACTCCCACACCTTGTTCGCCTGTTAATTTATATTTCATTTGCCTTAGAGGAGATATTTTTGTCTAAATTCCTCGCTGAAATTTCCACTCGCCCTTCAACCTTTCCACCTGTTAGAATAACAGAAGTTCATTTTACCTTTAATTTAAATACTATCCATTCCTTTCTCTTATTAACAAAAAGGCATGAATCTGGATTATGGAATTATGAGAGCAGCAAAATATTATTATTGCTAAGCGAGATACTAATTTCATTAATGTTTTTGTTAAACTTCTCTTGTTATTATAAAGAAGTAATTGAATCCTTTAATATTAACACACATAAAGTCTGGCTCTGTACACACTCACTCGACTTTCTCTTACTGCTATTCTCAAGGTTCTAACTCTCTAATATTCTCCAAAGGGTAGCCTTTTCAGAACTAAATAAATAACTATATGCAAATATATAGACGAAGGTTAGGAGCTATTTTCGAGCAAGTCTCAAAAAATTGGAAAAATCTATTGAGTAGAGACGTACTGTCGACTAAATAGTTTTCTCTTAATGCAGCTTTACAGTTAAATTAGGATACAATTTCAACCTTTTCCGATGATTTTTACTTCTTTTTTCAAATTAGATCGACCCTACATTTACAATATTATATAGCTCTGGCCTTAGTACTATCAAACAAATCAAACCAATATTAAATCAATTTATTTTTGATTGATTAATGATTTATTTTATAAGACTATTTTACAAACGATAGAAACTTAACCTAAATAACAAACGACTCCTATACCTTCTGCTACTGCGACCTATTTGTTTATATGTCATCGAAGTATGGGGATCGACTAAGCGTTCCAACTCTCTACGTCTCCAGACATTACAGTCAAAAATACTTCGAAAACTTCTTAACGCTCCGTTTTTTGAGTTCTAACCTCACTTTCATCAACGTTCAGTTGAGAACTCGTTTTTTAAGATTTCATTTCACTTCAGCAGCTCATCCTAACCCTCTAATCGAACAGCTATCTTCTTCTACAATACCTAATTGTAGTATAATAAGTGCTTACGATAATGGAGTGACACCGCTGGATGCCTTCTCCACTCAAATAATCCTGACATTGTGTTATCATGAAAATTTACTTGATGCAGTTGTCAATTTCAATAAAAGATATTCTTTTTTTTTTTTATTAAGTTAAAAAACATTAATTAAAAATAAAATTTACAATTATTGAATTTGACATAAAATGGTTTGACGGAATTTCCTTTACAACAAACTGGTGTAATGGTGCATATCAGTGGAATGATATTTGACATTGATACATTTCTCGCGCTTAATTAATCCTCCAAAGCACATATGTATCTGTCCCCAGACACATTGTGTCTAGCAATAAAATGATATGTAGCCCCAAAACCCCTGCCGAGTGAGTTGTACTGCACGATAAAGTGTTCTTCTAATTAAGGAAATATTTCGTCTAGCATTCTATATTAGTTGTTAATTTTTTAAATGACCCTTTTAATAAGTGTAAATGTAGTCTTTAGAGAAATTCAACCAATTGAAATTGTATTCAGAATCACTCGTCGAATTGAAATTCGATACCGTGCTGAAGACCAAGGTACTCCGTATTTGGGTCCTCTGAGTCCGAAAAATTGGAATTCACAAATTTGTTTAGGTGTGGTGGAGAGAGGAGCAGATAACAAAAAATCAGAAAATTTTGGAATTAGGTGCCTAGACTGGGATCCAAGATATGTTCAAGCCACATGAGGATATTCGGAACAGATGTTCTTGAGAGACTCAGATCAAAGATTGGTTCGAGATTATAAGTTAAGGGAAAGGACAGGCTTCCAGTTAATATGGATTCTAGCAAGAGTTTGAGTCTTGTTTGAGTCGGATAAGGGCCAATTAGCGCCTGTCATAGATGCATTTAGGCGCCACGGTAGCCGAGCGGTTAGAGACGAGGCTCGCAAAGCTACGTAGTATTATGGTACTGGGTTCGATTCCCGGTCTAGGCCTTGGATTCTGCTTAATGTTAATGAAAAAAATTTACACCAAAGTATGTTTGCTAGTCGCCTCTGGCCACGACACCTAATTTGGTAGTTGGACGTAAAGCCTGTCTTAAAAAATAGGCTTTACTTTACTTTTTTCTCTTTTACATAGATGCATTGCCCAATGGTGAATTAAGCCAATCCAACTGTCCGATACATCCAGTCCAACGGCATCTTTCTATCATTATCCCTTTCACCATTTTGAATGTACAGATACTTAAATTACTCAAATTTGTTAAGTGCATACAAATATTTGTTTGAATTTGTGTAGAAGCAGAATGAGGTCAGCTATTTGGGAGCCTATCGGTACTCTCAGACTGCTGAAATATGGCCGGACATTTGTTTTGTCCAACCAGAGGTCTAGATCTGATGACCGGAAGGTCTGACGCACTGACTGCATCCTCTATCCCTCATACTCTCTCTCAAGAAAACAAGTCAGATGGAATAGTTTCCATTCCCTTTTTTTTTTTTTTTTTTTTACTAAAAAGTGAGATCACTTACTGGAACGAAGGCACTTAAGTTTAGGCGTATCAAAACTCAAGTAAAAAAATATAAATTTATTACGTTTCATGTCTCATTAGTGAGTTCTTTGTACTTTTAGGAGCCTGAATTGTTTTCTCAATGTTGCGTGAATTCGCTTCTCGCGAAAGTTCCATTATAGAAGTTTGATTTATTATTACTTAAAACCTTGTCCGTTTATACCGTGCAAAGTTTCCGAGTTTATGGTTTATACATTCAGTGCTGATCTGAAATCAAAGACTATCTTGGAGAAACACTCACGTGACTGTCTTTATTGTTTTTGACGCAATAAACTTTACTTAAAACTACATATTTTGTGGAAAAAGGTTAAAAGAAATTACAAAATTAATTAAGAATAGGGACACCTTCCTCATCTGTTTCTCTTCAAAGTTGAAACGTTCATATTTATTCCTTCCTTAAAATATTGCCCAGGTGGCAAGGCCACTCTTTTCACTTGAACGACTCTTTAGATTTAACTTACCTCTTCTGATAGTATCTGCTATCTTTCTCAAAATTGACCTCAAAACTAGCAACGTTAAATCTTAGATTTTCTTTTAATCGATCATTTTTCGTTTTTAAAACAATATATAAAATGAGTTTAGAGGATTCCGCGCTGGTAGATGAAACTCTAAAACAATTATGAATTAGTATTAGATGCTGCGTAGGTCACTAGTTCGAATCCAGCTGCCGTTCTCTTCGATTTTAAACAAAAATGTCATGCAAGTGATCACCACTTCCAATTTTAGACCGTTTGAGCTTACTTTTCTTGTATAAACCAGGGCTGGACGTTTATTTCAAATAAATTAGCCTAATTGTTCTTTAAAATAACCTTTTGAAATAAATTATTCCATTCTACTGTTCATTATTTTTGGTGACTGAATCATAGTTTCAATAGGATGAAAAATTAATGCCAGTTTCAGTCATTATAAACTTTATTATGCTGAGCTTTCGACCAGAGACTAGGTCATCTTTAGGGCTAATTAAAACTGTCCGGTAGGACAGTTGTATAAGGACTGATCGTCAAAAAGTGCACGAAAAAGCGAAACGTTGAAAAACACCCAACTTTGACAATTTTTTTCTATTTTTCTATAAAAGATAAAATTCCCAAATTTTCTTTAAAATATAGGGCAAACCCTCCTTTATAACTGTAATTTTTTTGCAACCCCCCAGACCTAATAGATTTCGAGAAAAAAGTTGCCGAAAATGAGCAAAAACGGCATTTTCAGAAATTGTTGTTGTTCTTCTTCTTCTTCTTCTTCTTCTTCTTGTTGTTGTTGTTGTTACCTTTTTTGTAAACTGCGTAGCGCCTAAACGCACGAACCGATTTTCATGAATGAGGTGTCATTCGATTCGGAATTTTATGTAGATGTGCCTTTTGGGGGTCTCGACGCTGTACACCGAATGGGAGAGGAGTTAGCCCCTTTTATGTAAGGCCCCCTTCAAAATTATTATTACTAATTACTCTGTAAATGTTAGCCCGATTTTGATAAAATTTGGTGGGATGATAGAGTTAGGGCTCCCCTACGTAACATTAAAGCGGCGATCTGCTCTTACACTAGTTAAGGGGAAGTATAGCAATCGTTTCAAATTATCGACAAGTGAACTGATTTTCATGAATGAAGTGTCATTCGAATCGAAATTTTGTACAGATTTGCACTTTAAAAGTCTCGTCGCTATGCCTCATATGGAGGGGAGTTTGCCCCACCCAAGTAAGGCCGTTTCTAAAACTATTATTACCAATATTTCTATAACGCTTTGTCCGATTTTGATAAAATTTAGCACGAAGAAGTGATTAAAGCTCCTCTACATGGCTGTGAAGTGCCATCATTCTCTTACACCTACTAAGAGGAAGTACTGAAATCGTTAAAATTATCAATGGGTGAACCTATTTACATTAATGAATTGTCGTTCGATTCAAAATCTTTGCCTCTTTGCCTTTTAGGGAGAAGTACTGTAATCGCCCGTTTATTTTTCTTACTCCTCTTAAAAGGAAGGTCTGAAATCGCAGTTTAAATTTGCTTTTTACGTACAAATACCTTCCTATTTTATATAAAAAGGCTTTCTCAAAAAAATTGTTATTGAGGATGGTTTGGGGACCGGAACTATAATCATTCTTTAAAAAGATCTCTCCAGTGGTAGTTACGGTTCCTACTTAACACCTTATCAGGTTATAATGATAGAATTGCTTATTCCAAATTTAAAAAAAAACAGTAAAGCAGATATGTAACTTAGCAAAATAGACAAAAATGAAAATCTATCCAAAAGGTACAAAAATCTCCTTAACAAAAACTTACAGTTTAAAAAGTTAAGTATAAGGGTTGATTAAACGCCAAAAGGTACACAAATCAGCAAGTACCCATCATTTCATTTATACTTCATTGATATGATTTAAGTAATTTTACTGCATTAACTTTTCCTTCACATTTTTAGAATTCATTAGATGTCACAGACCCTTATGCTGGCCATTTTCATCTACAAAAAATTTGTTCAAGTAGCACTGTAGATTGACTGTAATATCTATTAATCTATAATAATCAAACTATTAATTACAGGTTAAAAAGAAAACGTTATAAAAAATAAAAAAAATTACGAGGCTAAAAAATTTAAAAACTTTTTTAAAAAAATGCTTACACCAACATACATCAATGATTTCGATTATTTTATTTTTAATAAAAATCGTCTGTTTAAGTTTATTCTTCGATTAAAGTAATTGTTATTTTATGTAGTAGTCAAACGTTTTAATAATAGGTAATAATTATCTGGCTTTATCGCAAATAATATAGTTTTCTTCAATCACACTCTCAATGTAGCTGTTCTTCTCACAATGTTATATATATGTTATGTAATATAAAATAAATAAGTATTGCATACTTTTAGGACAGCTAATTATTCCAGTATTTTACTGTAAGTAAAATTAAATTACAATTGAGAAATGAATAATTGTTGTTGAATAATCTACTTGTTATTAACTGTGTGTTATTTGTGCTCACGAATATTTCGGTAAGACGAATTCAAGTCTGAAATATTGTTTTAAATCCTCCGTGATTCAAATTTAAACAGTAGCCGACTCTAACTTTGTCTTTTTCTACTTTAACATGCATGTATAAGATGTGACAACTTCAGAATAAAGGGCATATTAAGGATAAATCAGAAGAATAATTTGGAATAGAGTTAAAATAAAGTACCTATTTAAAAACGAAGATATAATATACATTTTATCATAATTATAACCAAATAATATTATGAACGAACTGGCCAGCATAAGGGTCTGTGACATCTAATGAATTCTAAAAATGTGAAGGAAAAGTTAATGCAGTAAAATTACTTAAATCATATCAATGAAGTATAAATGAAATGATGGGTACTTGCTGATTTGTGTACCTTTTGGCGTTTAATCAACCCTTATACTTAACTTTTTAAACTGTAAGTTTTTGTTAAGGAGTATACAATATATGTGACATTCAGTCCATGAACAGTCAAGGCAGAAGACACACCAACCCTTTGATGTAAAACAGTATATTGTAAATTAGCCCTGAAGATGACCTAGTCCCTAGGTCGAAAGCTCGGCATAATAAAGTTTATAATGACTGAAACTGGAATTAATTTTTCATCCTATTCCATTCTAATTATTTCAAGTAACCAAATTAACTACTCGTATTTATTTCATACAGTTATTTCAAATAGTCTAACGAAATAGTTTATTTATTGCGTGGTTCGAAATAACAAATATATTACAAATAACCAATTTTTATATTTACTTACATGTTACTTTATTATTTTATTTACTCCCCCTTCTCTTTCCTCCTATCCACGCGGGCCTACTATCCTGTAAGTTTTATCCCATAACTTTCATTCAAGTTCCAAGTCGATAGGCGTGTGAGAGAAGTGATAAAGGTGCAGAATGCATTTATTTCAATTATTATTCTTTATTTAAAATAAGCAAATTAAAATGCTTTATTTCACCGCTGCTAATTGGAAAAACTTTGGTTGAAATAAATTAGGTAAATAACAGAAAATGGCGAATTAAACTCACAAAAAAACAAGCTTAAAGAAAAGTTATTTCTTTATTTCGATTGAAAAGCAGTACTTGATAGAATTCTTTGGAAAAATTAATTGAAATAACGATTGTAGTAAAATAATAGACAAAATGTAAAATATCAAAGCATTCGAAAAATTATTTTAAGTCCTCCCAAAGAATGTTTAAACAATACTTCATTTATATTTATTTTATTGCATAAAAACTTGGAAAGCTTTTAAAATAGCTTGTCAGATTTACTGAGAATTGTCATTGGATGTCAATCTAAATTCAATTCACATCTCTACACATTAAGTAATGTTCGCTGTTATTGCCGGAGGATAACAAAATTTCTATCTGTCAGGTGCAATCGGCTTTTTCTTCTATATTATTATTTTTTATTTATTTATTTATTTTTTATCAAATTTTGTGCGAAGAAACCACCAAGGCATCAAATGTTTGAATTAATTTCTGAAACTGAACTTTTACGAGGGTCGTTTGAAAAGTCCGTGCAAAAATAAAAACTACTTAATTTTTTGGGGTAAACCTTTTTTATTTTTCAACATAGTCTCCTTTTAGGCTTATACACTTCGCCCAACGCTGCTCTAGTTTGTTGATCCCTTCCGAATAATAGGATTTGTCCAAGTCTGAAAAATAGCCATTCGTTTCTGCAATCACCTCCTCGTTTGAATAAAATCTTTTTTCCGCCAGCCATTTCTTCATATTGTGGAACAAATAGTAGTCCGAGGGAGCCAAGTCTGGAGAATAGGGGGGATGTAAAACGAGTTAGAAACCTATTTCCATTAATTTTGCGACCACAATTGCTGAGGTGTGAGCTGGTGCGTTGTCGTGATGGAAAAAGGACTTTTTTGTGGGCAAATCGTGGACGTTTTTCTTGCAGCTCGGTTTTCAAACGGTCCAATAACGATGAATAATATGCACCTGTAATAGTTTTACCCTTTTCCAGATAGTCGATGAGGATTATTCCTTGCGAATCCCAAAAGACAGTCGCCATAATCTTTCCGGCCGAAGGAACGGTCTTCGCCTTTTTTGGCGCAGATTCCCCCTTGGTAGCCCATTGTTTAGATTGTTCTTTGGTCTCAGGAGTGTAGTGATGTATCCATGTTTCATCCACAGTGACGAAACGACGCTTAAAGTCCTGCGGATTCTTCTGGAACAGCTGCAAACCGTCCTTGCAACACTTCACACGATTTCGTTTTTTGTCAAGCGTGAGCAATCGCGGCACCCATCTTGCGGATAGCTTTGTCATGTCCAAATGTTGATGCAAAATATTATATACCCGTTCATTCCAGATGCCCACAGCACTAGCAATCTCACGCACCTTCACTCTTCTGTCATCCATCACCATATCATGGATTTTATCAATGATTTCTGGAGTAGTAACCTCAACAGGGCGTCCAGAACGTTCAGCGTCACTTGTGCCTATATGGCCACTCCGAAAATTTTGAAACCACTTATAAACTGTTCTAATCGAAGGTGCAGAGTCACCATAATGTTTATCAAGCTTCTCTTTAGTCTCCTGAGCCGTTTTGCCTTTCATAAAGTAGTGTTTAATCAACACACGAAATTCTTTTTCGTCCATTTTTTGAAAATCACTCGACTTCCTCGATTCAAACGAATGCCAAACACAAAGAAATAGACCGATCTGGCTGAAACTTGGTGTGTGTTCTTACAAGAGATGCTACTAACTAAACATAACCTCGATACGCGCCAGTAGAGCTATCTCTCTGACTTTGCACGGACTTTTCAAACGACCCTCGTACTAAGTAGTTGAGTACTAGTTTTCTTTGGGCGTGGTAAAGAGCCGAGAATCGATGGCCAAGTTGTTTTGTTGCACTGGTTCGATTCCCGGTCTTAGCCTATATTTTTTTATTTATTGTATTCGTATGAGAGATGAGACTAATAATCTTGTTGTCGATGCGCAAATGTAAAATAAATCGAACGTCCACAAATTCCCGCTCCGATTACCTATGGCCATTAACCTAATTTTAAATGATTGTTTGATCAACTGAAAAATTATTCTGAGTATATCTATTTAATTGTGGATTGATAAAGTTGAAAGTATCGTATTTTCTGCAATAGCGTGCAAACCGACTAATATGCCACTATGTAAATCAACTAAATCTATTTTTCTTGAAAGCCACAAACGATTTTCTTTAAACTAGCCACACAATTTCCACTAGCGACGGATTGAAATGAGGGTCTACCTTCTAACACAGCACAAAAGATATACCTTTGCCATTAGTTGGCCACTTAAGATTAACGACCCGGAAATAAAAACCCATCAGATCTGTAATGGAGTACACGAATACATTTTTTTTTTATTTTTCGGAAGCCTGATAGGTGAAGTAGCGCTAAGCACGTCGAAACGTCCCACTATTTTATAGAAATGAAAAGCAATAAAAGTGTATAAGGGTTTTATTTTCCAAAAATATAGCGCAAATCTTAGGACATAAAGATATTTTTTATTGGTTAATTACTCCTTAATGTTTGCATTTCTTGGTGCATCCTCCTTAGATCCCAGTTTCAGTCCTCTTACTGTTTCTTTCATTTCTTTGAACCGCGGATGACTGAAAATAATCCATTTAGCTGTTGAAAGTTTATTTCGTTGTCAAAAATGTTTATTTTAAGTTGGAAAGGTTACTACTAAGTGTCTAGTGATCTAGTATGAAATCTAGGTTAGAAGCAGCTATGGAGGTTATAGTGTAACATTGCTAGCAATCCTTTGGGATGATACAAAGTTTTCCTTGTCAAAAGTTGGTTACTTATCTGTGGAACTAGATATCTCTTAATCGTTAGGTAGGGAATTTTAGTTCTTATAGATTTATTATATCATATTGAGGATAATAATTTCCTAAGATTCTGTCATACAGATTGTCACTATAAAATCTATATTATTATTTATTTAAAGAATAGATAAATTAATTAATAGGTTTGTGTTTAATAGGCGATTGGTTTACTCGAAAATAAAAGAGACTTTTGGAAGGTATCCAACTCTATATAACATAATACGAGTATTTTCTCCATCTCTCTTACTTAGAAACGTTTTAAACGAAGTTGATCACTGTCATTTAACCCTTCAGCCGTCACGTCGGGTCATATTGACCCAGCTCATACTTTCAAGTCTTCTATTTTAATATCTATAAGAGCTGAGCTCGCGAATTTTTATTTATCTCTTTTTGACGTATATTGATTGACATGGCATAGGATTTTTTCCCACCGCCTGCTGTACGGGCTCGAACCAGCAATTTTGACCCGAGGTGACGGCTAGTGTCATTCATTTCTTAATGTTTTGACCCGAGGTGATTCCTTGAGTAAAATTTTTCTCCTCCAATAAAATTGTTTCCGAAGCAAGTAATTCTTTAATTTTATTCAATAAAAGGAATTTTTTTTATTGTTATTGCTACTAATAATATTGTACAAGTATCAAAGTTGCCTTATCGCCGAGGGGGATGTAGCTATTGTCCGTGGAGATTGTTCTGGGAGTTGAGTGACCGAAGTCTATCGCGTTCCACCACTGTATAAACAAAAGGCCAGATTTACCTCAGCCGGAGAAGAAAGGTTCGAGTATCAATGTGGCCTTGCCGCCGAGAAGGATGTAACTATTGTCCGAGGAGATTGTTCTGGGAGTTTAGTGACCGAAGTCTATCGCGCTCCACCACTGTGTAAAAGCTAAGGGAGCGACCCTAGTGGGAGTGAGGATAGGATTTAATGCGTATATCACATATAAAAATAATGCTCAACGTAAAAATATAAATTATTTCTGTTTTAGTAAAGTATAAATAAATGTTTTGTCTTCGATTTCTATTCTCTATAACATGATATTAGTTAGTTTTTCCTTTTTATTTAATAGTTTTTAATGCTGGGTCAATATGACCCGAGTTGACGGCTTATGGCACTTCACATAAGGTGACGGCTCAAGGGTTAATATAAATAATTATTTTGTAAAAAGAATTCTTTCATGGAGAATTATAATAAGTTGGTTCAAGTATTTAAGAATTGCAGATTTTATTATACAAAATCCTCATTTAATTTTGAACAAGGAAAAGTCTAATTAAAAAATTTGGAAGGAAATGATCCTTCCAATGATTTGGAAGGAATGAATTTAGTTTTTCCGTCGAGAAATAATTTCTTACCTTTCAAATGGCTAAGCAGATATGTGTAAATGCATACTAATTAAAATTCGAAAAAAAAATGAAATTAAAAATGAAATGGAAAAAATAAAAAATCAGCTTCATCCAAAGTATTGTTATATTCACATTTTTTCTCTCTTTATTGTGAACCAAAATTTTATCTAACGGAAACTGAATCATTTATAACCGGGTGCTTTAATATTATTCTTAATGAAATAATTAGTAGCGAATGCGAACGGTGCGAACAAATACATTTAAGTTAATTGAATACTGCTATTCTCTCTTCTAACTCAGACGCCACTACGGCTTCCTCTCATCTACAGTCTCATCTACACAAACTTGAACCCTGGGCCAAAAAGTGGAGAGTCAAATTCAATACTCAAAAGTGCGAACAGATAACTTTTACTCTGCGTCGTAATTCTGGTCCCTCTATAAGTTTCAACTCAATTCCTCTTCCTTCTGCTAATTTAGTTCGCTACCTTGGGATGTACATCGACAAAAGACTTAACGTTGAATCCGCACACTAAACTGAAAAGACTTGAACTCAACCGACGAAACAAATTACTACTGCGACTAATTGGCAGACAATCTAAGCTGCCACTGGAACATAAAAGACTAATATACAACTGCGTACTCAAACCGATCTGGACTTACGGACTCGAACTGTGGGGTTCAGCCAAACTTTCCAATTCACAAAAGATCCAGTCCTTCCAATCCAAAATACTCCGTCAGTTTACGAATTCTCCATTTTATGTCTCTAACTCCACCCTCCATAACGACCTCAAAATCTCATACGTAACTGACGAATCTAAATCTAAATACAGAAAATTCTTTGACTCTCTTCCACTCTGTACCAATCCTCTTGTTCGAAATCTCGCCTCTAAAACGATTCCAGATCGTCCTCCACGACGATTGAAACGCTGTTGGCCTCGTGACCAGCTTCAATAGTACAAGAAACTCCAGCGAGAGTGTTGCCGGTGGGCAGCTTCTCTCCTCAAGCTGATCCTGTCATGAAGTGTTCGTTTATCGTATTCACTTATTAGATTTTATTCTTTGTAGATTGTGAATAGCAAATAAATTAAAAAAAAAAGAAAAAAAAAAAGTTACTTGATTTTGAAATCAGAGTTGTGAATTCAAGGAGAATTCTTAATTTTGACTTTTTGGCTTTCATAACTAAAATTCGAAATTTATTTTGAATGTTTTAATCAGCCGCATCTTCACGCAAACACTGCCGATGAACACAGAGCATTGCGGATGATTTGTATATAATTTTGCAGCAATAAGAGATCTCTTACAATAGTAAGAGATTTTAATTATTACTGGATTGCAATTATTCTAGAATATAGGATTTAAATTTACTTTTCTTTTCGTTTTCATTGATTAGATGCCACGAGCACTGAGAGTAATGCCAGTTTGGTGGTAACTTCTTCAATACGTTCACATAATACGGATTTGCTCATACTGATAATGGATAATGCTGTTGTCAGAAGCAGGAAAGACTCCTAGCCTAACCTTTTGTGGCCAAATTGGATATCTCAAGATCTCATGTCTGTTGGAAGGGAAAAAATGAAAAAGAAATCCAACTGTTTAACGACTAATACAAAGACATCTCATCAAAACGCACACACGCAAATCTCTCCCCCCTCAGTCGTTGCTCACGCGCAACTGTGCGTATGTTAGAGAGAGTTAAGCGGGAATGAGGGATGAACTTTGGGAGAAAATAGAGAAGGAGAATCTCTGAAATTAACTACCCTCATTCGCTCGCCTAATTCCGATCATATAATGTCTAGATAAACATACGGATATGTACATCATGTGTCACAAACATATCTACGGAAATTTTCTGTTTTGGTTTCACGTGAAACCGGGTGGAAAATTGTTTTTTATTTTTTAATTTCTTTAAAATTGCAATTCTTTAGTTTAATAGAATGAACCCATGGGTTACATATTCTGACATTGTTAGTTCTAGAAATATAGATTAAAAATGATTTGTTTGTGGATATATTAGCTGATTTATATTTAATTTCTGAGCAGACCCAGGATCGTGTAATGTGCAATTGGTGCCAGTGGCAAAATAATAATTCGGCGCTCCTTTAACATTAAAAAACAAAAATTATTTCCTCAGAAAATCAATACATTTGCATTCTAGTGTTGGACAGACTGGACAGGATACCGGAAAGTTCCCGCAGGGCAGGACTGGAAAACGACTTTCTTTTCTGCTTTTTGTACTTTCTTTTACTCCAAAATAAGAGAGAATATTGTGGTGATATTGTCTTTTAAATATTCAATTTTCACTAAAAACCAAACAAAAAACCCATTTTGGGGTTCAATGTGTCTAAAAAACTGGTTTTTAGAATATTAATTGTGTGTGTCTACTTTGCAAATACCAGCTCGAAAAATGGAAAATTACAAGAAAATTGTACTCTTTAATTCGTTTGCCTATCTCCATCCGGAACCAGAAATTACAGAAGTATTCTATTCCATCTAAAATACCTCTTACTCGATGAATTTATCATTTTTCGAGATTTCCATAAGAATATCACTAACGGTATTGCGTGCTTGTTGATCTCAAAACTTTTATTTGAAAAATTCTTCAAGGTAAATTCGTTTGAGGACATTTCTGTAGGAAGGGGTTGGGTTAGTTGTATTTCTAGAAGGACACTATAGAAGAATGTTCTGCTACTACCATCTTCATAATATTTGAGCTGTTCACTACATAAATCGATTAATTCAACTTTTTGAAATATCTTGTCAAAGCACTGGGTTCAGTCGCAGCTTTTTATATTTATAATAAAAATTAATAACATTAAACGACAAAATTTTTGTGGTTATTGAATAATAAAAAAATTATTTTAGAAGCCATTTTGATTAACTCCGTGCTCTAATGTAAATCGTTGCAATAATTCAACTAAAATTCTGTAGCAACTGCTAAATGTCAAATATTTGAATTTATATTGTGAACGGAATTTAAAAAAGAAGCAATGCTCATTATTTCATCGCATTTCTCCACTTTTTGTTTTATTATGAAGTTAATCGAGTGGTGCAGTGGACGGCTCAATTAACGAGGCTTAAACGAGTTACTAATATATTAAAATTTAAAATAAATGGAGCGATTGGAAATGTTGATCTTCTTGATTTTTAGTGCGTTTTTTCCCCTTCCATGAAAGGGCTTCCTTCCCTATTTGTGTTCTGAGGGTAACATTTATAATATAAATAATCGTTAAAAACAATTAGTTTTAAATTAAACAATTAATAATAAAAAACAGTAGTGTCCAGACCCTACTCAACAAAAGTGATCTAGTTGTCGCAGAAATGAGGTTTAGATTCTTTCACTGGGTTCAAAAATTACACAGTAATGCTGAAAAACGTTTTAGTAAAACAGTTGTGACGCTGAGTTTAAAAATCATCGAGTGAAGAGATGAATTAACAGAACTGAGAATGCCTAATACAAAAACCATATTGAATCTAGGGTTAAATGAAAAGCAGCTTCAAAGCAATTACATAATTCTACCAACTACGTAAAAGTTCATCAAATGCTTGGGAAAGACGAGAAAGAGAGACAAAGATAATGGATAGTATTGCATTGCTTGTAGCTAGCAAAGTAGATGGACGGGAGCCTTACTGTTGAAATGGTGGATGAACTGCCGCCGGTGTGTCCAAGAGGCTGTGTGTCGCAAAGGCGTTACGATGAATCACTATCAAAACTTAAGGAGAGTACATTTTTCTAGATGTAAGACTGGTACGGCAGAACAGAGTGGCGGTGCCTCTAGAAGAGTTAGCGATCAATTGAGAGGAAGTCCATTGAACATCCTGTCATTTTCTTCTTTTAGATGACTCAATGTTTCAGTCCTTACAAAACAACATTCTCTCTCCTGTAATAATAGTGTTCACTTCAATAAACACATTTCTGTATTATTCTTTTTATAACATTCGTATACCTTTTTTTTTGTCCATTACATTGATGTAGAGCCGAACAAGAAGAGAGAAAATAATTTTCTTTATTCTACAGTTTTTCAACCATTTTATTTTACCGTGTATTCTCTTACCTATAGCTAATGTAACTAACGAGTAGCGAGTGGTAATGAATAGAATGACAAGGGTAATAATTAACACGTATCAAGATTTCGACAATAGTCTGTATTCTAAAATAATAATTGGAAAAACAAGGTAACTACAGTAGAGAATAATAATTAATGAAAAGAGATTGATAAAAATAAAGCAATGTTAGCGTTGTCTCAAGCGAATGTTTGCTCGCGATGATGGACGCTTTGTTGGGTGTAGCTCGTAAGGTTGCGCTATGCTCGTAATTCGTAACTCTCATGTCTGCGTTCCTCAACTTTTTTTCCTTGACAGTAATTGGTACACCTACCATCCTTCTAAAACAGCTGTTTTACCACTACACTACGTTATCAATAACTTGATAAGAATTGATTTTATGTTAGCGATTTTAGCTTTTAATTATTGGCTAGCCAAAATACCATAAATCTCAAAAAACATCCCCACCCTTTTTTTTTTTTTGCTTCAAAGCTGCTTTGCACTTCCGATAAGTGCATGTAGTACAGGGTGTTCATTTTAAGACGGCTCACTTTACTGAACTTGTGATACATGTACTGTGCAATGTTGCCTCCTCAGATACAGAGAGCAGTTGATAACCTCCTGGCTAACCTGGCTTGCGAGCCAGAGGAGGCACCTTTGAAGGCACAGTACATGCTTCACAAGCTGCGTAAAGTCATTATTTGATAAATTAAGGAATGAGTTTGTTCCTTTACATGAAAGATATTGATCACTTAAATATGTGGCAGGAGGTTTCCAATTTTTTTGCTAATTAAACGCAACTCTCCCAAAATTACCAAATAATTATTAATCCTTCTTGTTTGTAACAGATGTAAAATTATTTTTTAGCCATTTTGTGTATGCTTGAGAACATCTAAAGCTCTTAACATTTGATTTTTCTTAAAAATATCACTCGGAAAACAACTTATTTCCCGATACTAAGAAAAATACTAGCTTTCCTGCCTTGGCAATATTTTTAGTAGAAAGGGGATGAAAAAATACATAAAAATGACCTATCGCTTGCTCTTATTTCTCTTTGATAACAAATTAAAAAATTGAAATATGATTAATAAATACCAGATTTTGAAGTGGCCTAGCACCTTTAATTTTGAAGATATCGAATTGTGGTTTCCATTTTCTTTCATAACTTTTTATATTCTTTAAAACTGTGTGAAAATGGGGGTCAACTGCAAACGCTCACTATTGGTCGCGCGTCAGCCGCGTATGCGGGCAGGAATCTAAAATCAAGTTACATATTCTGAAACTAGAGGGGACGGGCAACAATTTTTTCCTCTACCATTTTTCGCTCACATTAACCGTTTAAGCAGGAAATGCATTTGAGCCGTCTTAAAATGAACACCCTGTATATGCGATTTCATACAGCTGAAAAGCTGAGAGCTAGCTCTTTTGCATTATACTTAAAAACGAAAAATATAAAAAGTTTTGTAGGGTCCATCTCACAGACATTTGTAAGACATAACACTCACACCGTTGTCCTTTGTCGCACAACCCAGTAGGAGGACGTGGCTCAACAGTAACACAGCGCCCGTAGAGCTGCTTTGGGGATCGAAAACCAAGAAGATTGAGGAAACATGACATTGCAGCAGACCGAACGCTCGAAGCCACTTCTTAAACTTTTAGCCTACTTCTCATCCATTGCTCTATTCTAATCGCTATCATTATGCTACATCGCTCTAATTCATTTAGAGATTTAACAGGTAACAATATTTAGTTTAAATATAATTCTAGTTTAGTATATTTGTGATTCAATAGAGTTTAACTTACTCTATTCAGAGTTTAAATCTCTACATATTCGCTCCCTTTACACTTTCAAAGCGAATTTATTCGGACTTCTGGTGCACATTTTTTTGAATTGTATGTACACTAAATACGATAATAAATAAAAATTATATTAATAATATAGAGTTGGCACTGAATGTGAACTACAGTTTCTAGAATGACGTTCATAAAACCTGATGGCCTTCGAGGTTGTATAAAAGTTTCAATGTGCAAAGTTATTACTGTTAGGGCTGAACGCCAATCACATTATACTTGGTCACAATATATTTAGTTTCAGTTGTAAATGTAGTTAATAAACTTTTCCAAATAACTAATGTATACAGAGGACAGTAATGCCCATCAAAACTTTTATTTTCGTCGACAATTATGTGGTCATAAATGTATTTGATTGTCATAAATGTATTTGATTGTCATAAATGTGTTTGTGTTCAATTTCGTTAGTACTTGGCAAAATTTCCCACACTAATTTATACAAATTTAATTCCTATTTGATATTAGTATCAATGCTTAAACTAGAGGGTACTGTTGGAAATTAAACAGGAATATTTGGGCTCTTTTATTGCGGCCTCTTAACTTCAGCCTATATCCTGGAAATAGAATTATGAAATTTAAAGTAATCGATAAAGTTAAATTATTAAGCCCAAATAAAAATGTTAAAGTGATTCGAGGCATATTAAAGATATTGCGTGTAAGTACCAAATTGACGTATAAAATTTAAGTTGTATAGATGAATCCCTGAAACACTTCATTTTCAATTTGAAAAGGTCATCCAGATCCTTTGAACAGAATATTTCTTGCTCTAAAAGTGAAAGTCGATGTCCCCAGTACCATTGTACACTTAGAGCTGCTGTGACGTCTGGTCAGCCTCCATTCAATGAACAAAAGTTAATGAAACGGAAAAAACGGGCTGTACACATGCAATTTAAAAAACCATTCAGGTCAATAATCTTTTAAACACAGCAACAACATTTCTGAAGATAGCCTAGTGCCACCTGGCTACGTCATAGGATCTTTTATCTTTCATGTAAGCTACACATGGCGGTATTTAAAGATTATGTTTTAAGGATCTATCTATAATACTTGCGAATGTCTACTTCTCTGTAAAACGTTGTTTGATCCGATTGCTTTATTTTGTCAATTCAACATTTATTTGAGAAAACTCTGAGTTCGCACTTCAGAATTTAAACCTATTTTACGGGCGGAAGTTGAACCATAATCAATACATCAAAAAGTAATAGTTGTACAATTCGGAAATGTTCGCAAACTAAAGTGAGTTTTTTTTAATTGATGAAATGAGGCATTAGAGATTGTGCCCATCTTATTAAGGCATAATAAGATTTATTTACAAACTTTATAAGACTTAGATAGAAAGAAGGATTAGGATAAAGAATACGATTCCTTGACTTGGCTCTTAATTCCAGCTCACTGCACAACTGTTAGATATCCTTTTTGATTTTATGGGCGCTTTTTACCGGTATCGTTCATCAGCCGCATTATAACATTTGCGTTCAATGCGCTGTGTTGGCGGCAGACTGATTAAAGTCAAAGTTCGGGACAATTAAAACTGCAGTGTTTCGAGGGGTTGTCTGCCCTTCTTGCGGATAATTTATTGACAGACGGTATTTGGAACACAGTACGATATGATTACTTGATAGCATTGGGTCAACGGTATGGACAAAAGAGAATGGGAAATCGGAATAGAGGAGGTAACAAGTGAGATATTAAAAATAAAGTGCAGATATATGGTAGTAGGTTACTGAAAACATGTAACATAGCCAGGGTCGACTCTAGGTTCTTGTGGGACTTTGGGCGATTGAGCTTCAGCGGACCATTTGTGGAGAAAATCATGTGGTGACAGCCAACTAGATTAATAATTATACAGTAAATAAAACGATCTAAATAAATAGACCACACCTCTGGCTATTATTCTTGAAAATTAGTCGTCGTCTCCTTTGGCACACATTCTGTTTAAATCCATGTACCTTGTGCTTGGTTGTTTAACTTCTTGATTCGCTGCAATCGCTCCTTCTTTTCCACTCAAAGTTACGATTGCAAAATTAATGGAAAAATAAACAATTCTCGTCTAGTTTGACTGGAAGTAGTGATATTTCTTTCTTCATTCTTTTGCAAACTTTTTCCTTCATTTGTTCAAAACTAGAACAGAATTTCTTATTTTTCTTTCCAATATTCAGACGTAACTTGAAATTCGGCTACCCTGTGTGTTATATCCCACATCTGGCTTAATTATTGATAAACTGAAACAGAAATCCTAAAATTCCCGGTCAAACTAGACGAGAATTCCTTATTTTTCCATTAGTTTGAAATGGTTACTCAAAATTTAGGCTTCTCTGTGCACACATTCTATTTCTGCTTTAATTATTAATACACTGAAGCAGAAATCCTAATATTTTCAGTCAACTTATTGGTGTTCATAGAAAAATAAAAAGAAGAATATGTGAGAAGTTACTGCCGTAAATTTCTTACTTTTTAGTAAGGTTTTTTCAAGGATTTAGTAATTTTACTTTAGTGGTGATGAACGACTAGAAGTGAATACAATTAAAGATCAAATTCAACAGCATTCTTGCTGTTAAACATTACATTGGAAAACTGAACTATAATGAAACAATTTAAAATAAAAAAGTGCTTTAAACGTGTTTCATAAAATTACTTATTTAAAATAAAGAGTAAACATAAAAAAAAAAATAAATTCAGAAAAAGATGTATTAGGATATTAGAATTTATATATTTCATTATCGATTTATTGTGAAATTATTCGGTCGATTAGAAGTGGAGTGGATTAGAAAATTCCTTGCCGGGCATATTAATGGTAATTGGAGTGTGCAGAGGAGTGATCCCGGCAACTGGAGCTAGTCTTGCTTGTGTGAGTGAGAGAGAGGGAGATGATGGTTAAGTGATAAGTTTGGCGAGGAATTTCTGCAGAAGGGTGGAGGGGTGAGTCACAAGCAAGGCGATGGAGGAAAGCAATTGGCGTTGGGTGCAATTAGAGCAGGAGCAAAGCGCTCTCTATCTGTTAGTGTGGGGAGTGTAGGTGATATTGTCCTACACCCTATTCTCTGTTAACAGTAACGGAATCTCCACCCTGCAGCCAGCAATACCAGTCTTACCATTTCTACTCTACACAGCCCCCAGAAGCTAGCCAAACAGTAGTATATACTGCTGGCCCAGACTGTTGTTACTAATATAGACTAGCTAGACATCCATCACTAAATACACTCGATACAGATTTAGCTGCTACAGTCCATTCCCTTCTCTTATCAAGTCGGCTGGCCCTTGTACATTCACTCCCTCGACATTTCATAGATTAAAAACGGGCAATAAAAGAGAGGTAATACAACTACTCGGCTAGGGTAGCCGCTCAAAACGGCTATGTTCATAGAACTTTAAGGGTGAATGTGGGCATTCCGAGATAAAAGGGCAACAAAAATTAATCTTGCTTTGAATGTTCATTGCACAGAAAGATAGCTAATGTTAATACACTGGTGAAACTATTTTCAAATGCCAAAATATTAGCTGCAATTTGAGTTTCAATTGTTTGATTTTTCTTTTCTTTTTGTTTATTTATTTTGCAACTGTATGCAGTACAATAAGCAAAAGAGATGAGTGATAAGGATAGCGCAAATACACATACACGCATCTATATGTGCGTACATACATATACGTAAACATGCATGTGCGCGAAGAGGAGTGAGTGGAGTGAACGAAGACCATCCAGTGCTGGAAGCCGTTAGTTCGCCAGATTGGCAAGCTTACGCAGCAACCATTCTAGGAGATCGGCGTTATGTGTTGAGATGGTCGCGTGGCCACCGCCGCTTCATTCTGCGCTGTGGATTTGAAGGCAGTGTTGTAGTAGACATGTTGTGGATCAGAGGGTTGGTAATGACTGTGTAGATTTAAGTGGAGTTTTATGTATCGAGATTGGGCTATTTCAGAGTCGAGAGGAATATTTAGATCAGAGTGTATTGTGTGATTAGAGACGTAGAAGGGAGCGTTAACTATTGTTAGAATTTTAGATTGCAAGGTTTGAAGTCGGTTGATGTTCGATTTTTTGGCGCTTCCATAGAGCTGTATTCCGTACGTCCATATTGGGCCAAGTAGAGCGGTATATAGTGTTCGTGCTGTTTCTTTAAATATTTCATTTTAGTTCTACCGTTTCTACCCCTTAATAGAAATAAATGCAATGTTACCGATGTCACTTGGTAATCAGTTGAATGGCGGCTGGTACCCGTAAATAATTTCACTTTGTTTACTTTACCTCTACATTTTTTACAGTAAAAAACAAAATAAAAGCCCCTTCTTTAAAGTCATTAACGACTAAAAAACTAAAATAAACCCAAATTTACGAAACATTTTCAACTTTCTCTCTGATCTAGCACCATTGTTGAAATAATTCCTCAAATATCATAGAAAAGAACTCCACAAACGTTTTACGCAATTCTTTATTTATTTTTGCCGATAGAAGTTTTTATATCTCAACATTAATGTACCATTACTGCAAACATAATTACGTTTTTACCCCTCTATCTTTCGCATGATGCAGACAGCCAATCATTTTGACGTAGTAGATTTCTTTGGCACTGATATACAAAATTTTCTAAAAAAAGCCAGATGTCAACTATTTTTTTGAACTATTTGTATTATTAATGTTATTATTTTTTATTTATTTTTTTTTTTTGCGCATCAACAGCTGAGGTTATTAGCGCCCGGAGCTTTTTCCAGTGCACTGCCGGCCTCCGGACAGTGTTCTCTCGTTACAGACAACACTGTTCATCACCGGACAGTGAGCTGTAAGAGGCTCCTAGGAAGAGAAAATCTAAGGGTCAGCTGCTGGATTCGAACCCGGGACCTCCGCGTGGGAGTCCAGTATGCTAACCGCATAGCTAATCCCTTCCCTTGTTATTATTATTATTATTGTTTCTGTAAATTGGATTATTGATCTAAAATAAATATAAACAACATGTGATTCCCCCCACGCCGTACAATTTACTAATTTAGAAACTACATTACAGTTATGCAAAAAAAAGAAAAGAATCTTCAAACTAGCTAATATTTAGTTCATGTATTTACAAATGCGAACCAAGCCTTTACACTTAGTTACAATCATAAAGTTTTGCATTTAATTTTAATACAGACATTTATTGGACATTTTTTTAATAGAAATTTAAATTGCTGCAAACACAATTTACTTTTTTTTTTGGAGCCTTCGTTTGTTGTCTACCCTGGCGCTCATTAATAACCGTCCTAGTGCTTAAATATCAATATTAGAGTTTGTTTGATCAGCTAGAAATAGTTTAATAAATTCTCTCTATATTTAATTTTCTAATTTATATAATAATTACAATATTTTTATGCAAATTACAAGTTTTTCTTGTTACTTGAAATTCCGCTATCAAACAAAAATGCTTTTCTTCTAGGCAGCATACTAAGTGATCTTTTTTACATACAGATTATCATTCTATTTTAGTGTGTTAACATTGTGCAAATAGTGCGGCTGTTAGCGTTCACTCTCTTCCTCCTTTTCGCCCTGAAAAGAAAAAAAATTATATCCTTTAATTGCGGATGTACACATTCCGCTAATTAGATTTTTTAATCTCCAAGAATTAGTTAGTTAATTAGAATTAATTAGTTCGTTTAATTTTCCTACTTCGTGTAGAAATTATATCTGGTACGAGACACTGTGGATATCAGACTGTACATGAATAATCATTGGATCGTTGTAGGAACGAATTAAGAAAAGGTACACCTGCTAGAACAGGAGTATTGGTAGGGATTTACCGTCAACGCCCCACTTTAAGGAAGAAACTTGGTGCAGTCGGACATCAGCAAAGTAATGCGAATCACGAGCTCAGTGCATCTATGCACTTCTCCAGTAAGCATCCACCACCGGAAATAACCATGTAATCGACCATTGTTTTATCCATTATTGATGAAATAACTTATATTCAATACTTTTAGCAATAATATTTCACCCAATAATAAAAATGAATTGTACAAATTATTTTGAAAATTCCCTGGTATATTTTGAAATTAATTTGCAGCGTTTTCTTTAAAAATTCAACAAGCTTTGAATCTTAATTGTTTTATTGTTTGCAGGAACCGTAAGAAATAGGCCACCAACCCAGACAAATTTGCGAAAAAAAAATAACTTTTTTCTGCAACCATGTAGGAATGTACTCATTACTCAATTAAAATCAGCTGTGTAATGCCCAACTTTACCTCACTAGTGGGGAAAAATTCCCATTAGTGTCACTTTCCTCACTAGTGAGTGAAAAAACTTTATTGTGCTTCCTTGATATAAGAAGTTTTGTTATTAAATATTTTCTGTAAAACTTTAATTTATTATTTAAATTTATTTTATCTAAATAATTAAAAAACGAATATTAAAAAAATAAAATCAAAATTGAAAGGAATATAGAAATAAAAATAATATTTTAATAAATAATTAGATATTTTTAATTATAACAGTTAAAAAGGTTATAGTGTTACCTTATAGAAATTGAAGATGGATTCTAGTGATTTCTGTTTAGTTTTTTTTTTTTTAGTTAATAACCCTAATGGTTGCAGAAAAAATATAATATTTAACTCGAGTGTAAAGTATTTTCCACACTTGTTAAATAAATAAATATTTTTGTAGTCAGGGGACTTTCTCGGGACGAGTATTCTCGGTGCAAAACTCAACATAAAAATGCTTCTAATTAAGAACAGTAGGTATCTCTTGACTTACATCTTTAATAATTTAAAATTATTATTGAAGTAAATAATTTGACATTTTAGAATTGATGAGAATGTAGATAAAGAAGTATTGATGTATTATGTACCAATTTTTCCCCTTATTTATTTAGATTTTTGACTTATTATCTTCAGTTTGGAATTTTGATTTCAGTTTTATAATCATTGGTTAATATATTCGTAACATTCTTGAATCAGTATTTCTTTATTTAATTTTTGAATTAATTTCGTTTTATTTCAGTTAGTTTTATCATCTAATTGCATTCAACAGTAACATTTTGTTTGAAATGTAATAAACCAAAATAATAAAATTAAAAAAAAACAACAGGGAACATGTCAAACGAATCAAACTTAAAACTGAGCTTTTTTTTTAAAAAAAAAAAATTGTTTAGGTTTTCTGATGTAAAAGAAAGCTGTTCGCCATTGCTCTATTTCTTACTGAGTATAACGTTACAAATTAATCCGAAAAATTGATTTTTAGAGGGTCTGGATCATGTTTAAAATTGTCATTTATTAAATTATAGTTTTAATGGTTATCTTCATAAAATTAAAGTAATAAATATTCAGCTGAAATTTAAAACTCAACTGTTTCTTTGTACATTGCCTTAAGAGATGTTTGCTTTGCATTTCGTGCGGATTTTCTTTGTACCATTACAATGATACTAAAAAATAGGTATTAACTTTTTGGTATTAATAATATTTCAAAATATTATTCTTGCTTTAATAAATATTGCTGCGAATATTTACAACAGGCACGTTAAGACATTAATCATGAAGCCGTAATACCTGTTTTTTTTTTTTTTTTTTTTCTAAGAAGTATAATGTCTTCGCATTAGGATATTGTTTAAAAATAAACACCGTGTATTAATTATTTATTATTTCCAAGGAGAATAGTTATTTACATAGGAGAGTGCTGAGAATTTCTAAGAGTTTAAAGAGCGAAGCATACCTAGAGGAGTTGATATAGCCCCGTTTACAGATGTATGCCCTGGAGTTATGATTTCTTATCTATCTTCAGCTAGGCCAGCAACCTACTCTCAAGCCCTGCGGACAATTATTAAGATTTATCCGCGGAGACAACACTAACACAAATAAAACTGTATTCACCCACTTTTTTATTTGTTAGCAACACATCCATTGTTTACTTTGAAATAACACAATTAGATAACAAATTTAAGATAACTACATTTAACATCCGTAGTATTATTTTCTAGGTTGAATTATTGAACTTTAAACATTTTAGAGCATTACTTATTACATATTTGGAATAAATTTTAAAAATGTAGTTGACTCAAGTGATTGAAAAATGGCGACAAAAAAACTGAACATCAGCCTTCTTTAAAAATATTCAGTTCGAAGGTAGATTTGTTTGATTTATAGTTCTAACGATAATATGATCTTATTAATTAATCTTCAAGTAACTGAATACAGTAGTAAGAGTCAAAGATTTCGCCGTCAAGTTTTGTCAAGTTTAAATCAAGAATAATATTTTTTTAAATATTAATATTAAGTTAGTAGAGCCGTTGATAGTGGTTTGAGATATGTGATTTGAGCAATCACGTAATGAGAGAAATAGATAAGCACCAATAAGAAAAGGGCTTCTCTCCCCCCCTCTCAGCAACCAGGGAGCATAAGTCAGGCATTCAATCATCTCGAGTAGTCAAGGGTATTTCAAAAGTAACTGTTCCTTAAAAATTTAAAAAAAAATTCCATATGGAGTAATATCAACACTTTTACATTAATTAAGTAAATTTAATTTATGGATTCATACTTATATCGTAGATCTTAAAGAGAAAATATGGCAATTCTAATTTTTAAAAATGCTTATTTCCAGAATTATGTGAAAGTAATTATTTTTTTTACCGAAAAGATATTTAGCATATTGTGATTTTATTGAAAGTTAGTTCTACGCTTTAATTGTCAACTCTACTTCGAAACATAATAGCATAATGCATTATAGAGTATATAGTTATGTATAAATAAATTATAATGGATTTTAGAGGTGAAGTTTTGTTTCTCTGATGAATCCATTTCAGTTTATTAAGTACATCAACCACTAAGTTTAGAGTGGAATAAGTAACTATCGGAAACATTATATTTGGTTTTAAGAAAGAACTAATTGAAAGCAATAGTGAGTTATCAGTGCCCTGCAATTTCTCACTAACAAATATTTGCATATTTATTGAAATTTGGCACGCTAATTCACACATATTAAACAGCTTGGCATGTCATTTTTACTGTTTGTGGTTAACTTGGTTCTAGAAATTTGCAACCACGCTTCTCAATGCATAGACTTGTAAGGAATTTCGACGAGAAACTCATTGCTTGAATCCTCTCAATCCTGTTAAGGGTAGGGTTTGTAACGTCAAGGATTTTATCCCACCAAATGTTTTTGTGTCATTATCTCTTTCAGTGCAACAGATCTTCTAACCGAACAGATCCGAACTTAAGAAAGACTGTTTTCCCGTTCAAACAATCCTATGTTGAGAAGATATTTCTGAGCCTATCGTGCTTTGATGAAAGGCATGTGGCCACATCGAGGTCACATGGTTACTTGTTTGTTTGTGCCGCCTGTACGCGGTTCGACCGCGTGAAGTGAATTTATTTGTTCAAAGGTTGTAAAAACGGATTTGTCTAAAGAAATCAGTTTCCAATCCAAGAACTCCTAAGACCGTATTGACAGCGGTATCTTCTTCCGATACAGCAGGCCGTGTCTTCGTCACTTGATCAGCCACCAAGAGTTCCTCATCGGCTAACATAGTTAGCACTCATCCTAGACCAAAAACCAGCTTTAAATGCTTCCTTACGTAATTGAGCGAATAGAGAGTAGTTGCTCCTAGTGAAGTAGATTCCCTTCAGGTTCCAATCTTGCTTTGTTATTGATTAATCTGAAAGTTTGTACGACAGTCTCGAACCACTTTATTACTGCTTTCTTGCAGCATCGGTAAGTAATTATTTACATATGAGTTTCAAATTAATTTAGGCTTGGTTATAGTCTGGTGAATAAAATAGTCTGGAAAATAAAATTAGTTCCTACTTAATTGAATTCAAATATTTGGGACGGAGTTCTGACTTTGATTGAAAACGAGAAAGTAAAAGTTACACTAAAGAAACTCAGTTTTCTTTCTCATACACAAAAAGCAACTTAAATATTTGCTACAAATTTCTGATTAAGAAAGCAGGATGAGAAATTTCAACACGCGTCATCTTTGCAAAAACAGTAAATTTCTGCTAGCAAGTAGACATGATAAGTCAGTTACTTAGTTGTTAGTTTGTTGGATTTCTCTTGTAAAATTTGAACCGGGACTTCATTTTTGCAATTTCATGACTGTTCTCATGACTTGTATTTTATGTCCATGTTTACAGATAATTTCGTTATTTGAGGGAGTTCCTCAGCAGAAGTTTGACTGATATGAAATTGAAGTTTCACCCCCAGCGGTAGCCTACTTGATAAAATGAGCATGCTATGCTAATGGAAGCATCTCTCTCCAAGCTTGAGAAATTTATTTACTTAAATACATGTTTAATACAAAATATTTGTTTATAAACCACTTTTATTGGTCAAAGAACATCATAGTAATTTCAGTTGAAACCACTTTTAAAACTCAACACCGTATAGTCAATCCGAAGTCAATTTGACTCCAAAGAAATAAGAATGGCTCAGTTTCCCCACATCACATAGCTATCCCAAAATGCTCTTAGTTATGCTATCCCCACTCTCTCACCATTTGATAGTCACTAGTTGAAGACCGTGGAATTCTTAGTTTCTTTTTGCAGATTAGTTTACTTGAATCATAAGAGTCATTTTGACTCCAGATTGCCAATACACATTAATATATAGGAGTAGATTTTCTGTCATTAACTTGACTCCAGATTATTGCCCAAATGCTTATTTGATAAAATTACATAATTTTCATAGAAAGTATCAAGGCACAAAAAAAAACTTCCTTTTAGAATTGATTTTCTGTCGGAATTGCAGCAAAAACTTGCAGCGAATTGGATAATTTCCGATCCGTGTAAACAGCGCACAGTAATTGAAAAAATAGTGAATGTAATTAAAAAAATGAAAATGTCCCTGATCAGAAGGTAGTCAATCAGGGTTCTAGAAAAGACTGAAATTACTGCGATCCTAAGTTGAAGTTAATTCCTTCTGCGTGAAATATTAAAGCCGGTTTGTGGACAAAATTTGTTTTTTCGTTCTCAATTCCTATTCTTTCTCATCCTTTAATGCAAATTATATTATTAAAATTGATATCATTATAAAAAAATATAAAAAATAAATTATGGAGTCAATATGACTCCACATTGGCAATAACTGACTAAGTTCGAGCATTGGTAATGCAGTGTTAAATACATTCTTAATGTGAATAAATTTGTTTATATCTTAGGTTGAAGAGGAATTAATAAACAATAAAATTAAAAACGTTGGTAAAATATTATAAAACGAAGTTGAAACAATAAGTAACGGAATATATGGACATAAAATAAAATATGCCTTACATTTTCTTCTTAGAGAGTGAGAAATATTTTGTTAAAGAACGTATCTTCCTTCCATTAAACGGTAAAGAAGATGGCTGAAGTATTTATTATACTGTGTGAATGTATGTGTAGCAGTTAAATCTCACATTTATTGTTATGTAAATATTCCCAGAATGGTGGTAAGAATACATTTTTAATGGGAAAATAAGAGTAAAAGAAAATTGCTTTTCTCAGGCACAACAAGCGAAGCGTAAAACGCCATATGAAATTAGGAGGCGCTGTCACCGCCGGAAACGCAGAGTGTATTCATTCTCCTTTAAAATACGACCTCTTTCAGAAGCCCTTGTGTATGGAATTACAGTTGAGAGTTTTTAAAACTCACTTTAAATGAATGTTAAAGGGTTAGTGGCAAAATGTAATCTCGCTTTTGTATTACTTTTAAAAGCTTTAGTCTTGTGATGATGGAGATTTCCTACAAACATATACATATATATTTACATCATCATTTCTTTCTATAATTCAGACAAATTAATTGAAACTTCTACTTCAGTTATCAGAAAGTTTATTTATAAAAATTTTCTTTTTTACCAATTACTGGTGAGAGCAAAAATTTAAATCCAAATTTTAAAAATTGTTTGCCCTGGAAATATCTACATGCATACAGTTCCCCTGAAAACTAACTCAAATTTTGTAAGGAAGAATTAATTATTGTAAAATTTAGTTGTGAGAACTTGTGGGAATGGCGACTGGATTTCGATAAAATACAAAGTTAGTAAAAGTACGTAATATAATGCATATTTTTCAGGCGAACTTTGCGTTCAACTTCCAAATTAGTAGTTGTGGATGTAGCGACTAGCAAACACACATTAAGACATCATACTTAACATTAAATAAAATCCAAGGCCTAAACTGGGAATCGAACCCAAGTACCACACAATGCGTTCGAGGTGTAAATAACGAGACTATTGCTGTAAAACATTTTATTTTAAATTTATACATATTTAGTTATTATCACCTTCAATATACACCCCTCCTCTATCCATAAACGCTCCATGTGGATTTAGAGACAACGTCTGTAAAGCCAAGTTCTGAGTTCGATGCCCGATCTAGCTGTTCGAAACAGTGCTGGAAGTCTTTGTCTGTGAGCTCCTGCATGACGCGTGCCGCTTTTTCTTTCACAGCTAAAACAGACTGAAATCGTGTTCCTTTTAATGCAGATTTGACTTTTGCCAGGTCAGGCGAATAAGGCGGATGGCCTAAAACTGGGATGTTGTAACATACTTGGCTAGAAATGTCTTGACAGACAAATGCAGAGTGAAAGTTGTCTTGATGGAGAACCCATGACTTGTTCTTCCACAAATCAGGTCGTTTTTTCCTTACTCTTTCACGGAGTTGTGCAAGCACCTCACGGTAGTAATGTTGATTAATTATAATAGATATTTTTATCCGTTTTGGACGTGGAAGGGCGACCCGGGCGGTCATCATCTCCGACGTCTTCTTGGCCATCTTGGAAACGCTTGAACCACTCAAAAACTCGCGCACGGGATTAACATTCATCACCCTAAACTTCTTTTAATAAATGATAAGTTTCAGTAGCGGTTTTACTCAGTTTCATGTGAAATTTCACGACAATTCGTTGCTCTACTACATGTGTAGTATCATGTTTTTTCGGCAAAACGAAACTAACACCTCTTACACAAACGACGGTTCCGGTCAGACAGATTTCTCTACAAACACGTGAGGCGCTGCAATCGAAAGAGAAGGCTTTATGCTGCACAGCTGTTGGTCGTTAGGATTTGGCGCATGCATAGTTCTTCTGTAGCAGCATCAGTTATTTAATAGCCACACCTCGTATTAGCTTTGCGGGCGTCGCCTCTAACAGCTCGGCTACCGTGGCGCCTAAATAAAATACTACAGACATATTGCGAGAAGTTCAAACCACCGTTTTAGACTATCCACTTTAATGAAAGAATTGTTTTGATTTTAAGATATTTGCTAGGTCTCGGAAATGGTGTCATCCATGCTTTTCATTTAGTTTGGGGCAGAAAGTTCATTACCACTTCTTTAGGGAAAAAATGTGTTCTCAAAGGAAACTAAGACACTCCTATTATAAAGAAGAACAGAACAGCTGAGCGGTTAGAGGCAACGCCCGTAAAGCCAAGTTCTGAGTTCGATAGTTAAGTATGTTAACTATCCATTTCAGGGGATTAGCTATGCGGTTAGCGTATTGGATTTCCACGTAGAGGTCCCGGGGTTCAAATCCAGAAGCTAGGTGCGGTGATGAACAATGTTTGCCTGTAACGAGAAAGCACTGGCCGGAGGTCGGCAGTACACTGAAAAAAGCTCCGGGCGCCAATAACCTCAGATGTTGATGCGCCTTAAAACTGAAAAAGTTTTCGAATTCGATAAAACAAATTATCGCTTGTAATAGAGAATATGTAATCAGTAGCGAACAGACAACCAAATTCCTTCTACCGCAATTAAATTTCTTGAGGCTAAGAATTTTTACACAAAATAAACTTTGAATTTATTAACTTTACTTTTAAACTTCAAATTTGAACTTTCTTCGATCAAAAATTTTTGATTTGATTTATATACTATTTATAAACACATTAATGCACATACATGTATGCACTTAGATGATACATAAAACAAATTCAAAAAATAATCTTCATAATCAGAGTATATTAAATCGTCAAACTTCCTCTAGCGATATTTATGTAAAAAAGTATGAAACAATTACTTGTGAAAGATATTACAATATGAAAATGAGACAAATTTCGTCATGTTTCATATTGGCACAGCTTGGCCAAGTATCGTGACATTCGTGATCGATTTCGCACCTGCTCTCTGTAGTCGATCTGCCTGGTTTGTTCTCACTTTAATACTTTTATCAACATCATTTGATTTCTATCATTCTACATTCAGTTGTTTATTTTTCTTTGTTTGAACTGTACTTTTAAAAATATGTTTTAAATGTTGATACAGCTCCGCTTTCTATTGGCCTGGTTTTGTTTGCGATATTTTCGCAATAAACATTCTGAGTTGCTTAAAATATTATCCTTTTATCTAACCATTGCGCAGAAACGAGAACCAAAACCAATGTCTATGATCGCCATAAAACTGTTTACCACTAGAATACAATATTTTATTGAAAATAATTTAAACAAAAAACAAACAAATTTGTATAAGTATTTATAGTGTGGCAATTGCAGACTGCTAGAGTGCACCTAGAGTTTTTTTTTTTCAGTGCACTGCCGGCCTCCTTGCAGTGTGCTCTCGTTACCGGCGACAATGTCCATCACCGGACATTGAGCTGTAAGAAGTTCTTAGGAAGCGTTGGAAGAAGATAATGCCTAAATACTAAAGATAATTAAATCTAAACTTGTTAAAGCAACTAGAATGTCAAAAATGTCGTCATTTGCCAATTTCCATCATTATATTATAAAAAAGTAACGCTCATAGTGAGTTTAGGAAGATACAATTGCTTCAGATATCCTAATATACCAAGAATAAGATATTGTAAGTTATTTAGTTATGAAATTGAATATTTCAGTGAGGCAAATTCCAATAAATATTATATTAATGCTGAATCATTTATGGTACCCAATTTTAATTTCTATGGTTTAAAGCTGCTTGCGCTCTTTGCAAGATATGGTAACCTGACGTTTTTTAAACTTCTTCGTATTGTACTGATATTAGATCATGCTGTCTGCATTAGTTCTTATTAAGTGATCATTTAGATCATCGCTAAGTACCTTCAAGCGTCATGAAAGGTTCAGCTAAGCAAGTCAGCGCCTTCACTGACCTTCACTAGATTCCTTTTAGTTAACAATTGATTCTTCCACTGGGTATCATCGTTGCTCAAAGTTTAAAAATAAAAACTCAGGAAACTTAAAAACAGATTTTCCCAAAGAAAACTGAAAATCGGATATCTGCGTTAATGCAAAATTTTCTCCTAACAAGGTTGGTAATACTAAATCTCCCGTTAATTGATTTGAAAAGTTTCATATTTCTAGGTGCGTAATGATTTATGATGTATTCTAATGTTTAAGCTGTACAGTAATTAATTATTGTCATTAAAATTATTAACAATGTAATTGAACATTCAATCAAGTGAACATTAGGCTTTGTTTAGGACAAAGTGTATCTCATTCTCCTTGTTTTCTGATAGGGCAAGAAGGGAGGCCTAACTTTAATGAGAACTAAAACCTAGAATAGGCCAATTTACTGCGAAACAATTTTACCGTCTAACTACGTGAAAGGATTGCGTCATGTGTAATTAAACTCAATTTCTATTCAAAAGGCCAATTAGATTTATTGAAGACAAGAACAGTATTGTACTATTTATTGTTTACATGTCACATGATTGTGTAAGTTTTACAACTTGGGTTAAATAAATGTTTGGACCAATAAGAGCAGTGCACGACTTAGCGGTGTACACCAGTAGAATCTCTAACGACACACAACGCTTCACATACTAAGTAGGTAACGTTATACTACGTAAAGGCGGATAACTTTATACGTACTTGCTGAGCGCAATACAACCCCATCTAAGTGTACATGAAGTACAAGAGCTGGAAGAATAAGAAGAAGACGGTAAGACGTAAGCAAATTCTCTTCTACAGTCTGGGAGAATACTTTATTTTTATTCTCATGTAAGCGATGTTCGCCATCCTCAAGAACCTTGTGGTTCTTCTGTCGTCATCTCAGTGGCGCCAGTAAATACAGCCATGCGTATAGGTTTACTACAAAACTAGAGAAGGATAAGAAAAAGGTATAGCCTGCGTGACTTGTAGGCTTTAGTCTAGCAACGCATAGTATATGCTGACGTGACGTCATATTCAAAGCTGGGACAAGACAAACTACCGCAGAATGGAAAATTCATCTAGTAAGTAATACGTGGAATATTACAAGAGAATTTAAGATGTTTTTTTTAAGATCTCCTTGATGATAAATCATACATAGGGGGCTTGAGTACAAAAGTTGAGCTTTAAGTTCCACGGCAAAATTCATCAATCGCCAAACCACTGTACCACCTAGAATATATAAACTTCTCATTTTTCTTTTAAGGTTGAGTTTATGGTACACGGGGTGGAAGAAGTTGGGTTTCACTAGCCGAAGCTAGGTTTAGCCTGCAAGAGCGTAGCAGGTGGAAAATTGCAATACGGATTGAAAAATTTTTAATTCTGAAGAATAATTTAAAAGAAAAACTATAAACTTAGACTATAAAGGCAACCCGCTGAAAGTTAAATAGTTTACTGAATTTAGAATACTGGTAAACTTGAGATTTAAATAATTAAAATTTACAAAATTAAATTAATTTATAAATTACCAATAATTATTAACTTATAAAGTAAGTAAAAGTAAAGTAATCGCCTAATTAGGCGGGGCTTAACGTCCAATTATCAATTAGGTGTAGCGGACGGAGGCGACTAGCAAACATACTTTACTGTAAATTTATTTTAAATAAAATAAATAAATAAAAATAGCCTTTATTAATCCAAAATAAATAAATAAAAATAGCCTTTATTAATCCAAAATAAATAAATTAAACCAATTACATAAAAATTTCGTTGTTATAAATTTAAATAGAAAAATTAATAACTAAAAAAGGAATGAAAGTTTACACTTAATTAAATTGATATAAAAAATAACTAATCCACAAATAATAATAAAAATAATTATAATAATAATATAATTGAAATAAACATAAGTTAAAACTTGGTTTGGAATTAGGCCCATTTCTGGGCAAAGGCCTCTCCCATAGTTGCCCACTCTACTCTAGACTTTGCTTTTCTGCTAAAGTCCATGCCCGCTACTCCTTTCAGTTCATCGCGCCACCTCAGAAATTGTTTCTCTCTTCTTCTTTTGCTGTCGAAAGGGCACCATTCCACGCAAGTTCTTGTCCACCTTTCATCTTCAAATCTGCACATATGACCAGCCCACTTCCATTTCATTTTTTTTTAGCTGTCATTACCACATCTGTGAGACAAGTCTTTCTTCTAATTACCGTTGCTCGGACTCTATCCTTCTTTTTCACACCTAGGATGCTCCTCTCCATAGCAGGTTGTGTACAACGTAGACGTTGTTCATTTTTTCTCGTCAAAGACCAAGTCTGAGCACCATATAGAAGGCAGGGAGTAATGCAACTATTGAACACTTGCTTTTTTATTTCCATAGTTAATGGGGCTTTAAAGACGTGCTTGAATGACCAGAATTTTCTCCAACTGATGGAAATTCTCCTATTCACCTCCTGCGTGGTTATATTTTGGAATGAAATTGTTTGTCCTAAGTATACACTTTCGGACACCCACTTGATTTCTTCTCCATTTATTGTTATGGCCGATTCTGGTCCGTTTGTCAGTAGCTTGGTCTTTCGGGCGTTTATACCTAAACCTGCTTTTGACGCCTGCTGAAGGAGGTCCTCGATCATAATTGACAATTCCTCGGCAGAAGCAGCAAACAGAACTACATCGTCTGCAAACCGTAGATTATTCAGTTTTCTGCCAATGATTTTTATACCTAAATTCTCCCAAATTTCTATTTCTTTTTTTATCGATAGAAATTTCTTTTATTAACCATTAAATAAAATCCAAGGCCTAATCGAAGGGAATCGAACCCAGTACCACAATACATATTAGCTTCACAGGTCTCGCCTCTAACCGCTCGGCTACCTTATTAACTTATATTTTAATTTAATTTTTTATAATAAGAGGAAGTAAGAGAAAGGAAGTTAGCCCTTGAGTTTCCAGGGCAACCCTCGATCCAAGGCTTTCTTCATGTCGAGAAAGACAATCGAGCCATAATTCTCAAGGCTGGATGAGATTGTTCAAAAAATGAAAACTTAAGCTAAATGAAAGGAAATCTCCAAATTGGTACGCAATGAAATTCTCGGCCGCACGCACTTCAGTATGTGAATGAGTGTAACAGAGAAAGTGATTTGTTTTAAACTGGAAACACTAACGTTGGCCAGACTGGCAATATGTTGTGAATAAATTACGACTTGTTATAGAGCTGAATCCCTTGGCCAGTAGCGCGGATCGGATGGCCAATGGTGACTGAATAAATCAAGTATATTCACCGCTATCACTGGATTCACACCAATTACCGATCAACCTTGCTGGTTTAAAATTTGTATCAGTAATGATGGCGCACTAGCCTTTCTACCGCAGAGATTCTCGGATAATCCCACATTATGGTTTACAAATTCTGGACAACAAGAAGTACCACACGTGCCTAACAAGTGGATCCATTGTCCCCTTCTTTAAGCGCATACATTAACCGGCTTCCGGTGTTGCGGCAGTACTTTTCTCCCCTCTATCTATATAATACTTTTTATCTGTAAATAATAAATGCTGCAGCGAAACGCAGGAGAACTGAAGAACCTAACTTCTTGAGAAAGTAGGGATTAAAAAAAAAAAAAAAGTAAAAACGAAATTCTTAAAGAAACATCAAACTCTCCGCCCTTGTTCTGCGCATGCTTCGCCAAGGCTATAAACTGTAATCCCCTAAACATCACAATATGCCATATTTCTCTCCCTGCTTTTAAATTTTAATGAATTTGCATGATAAGTTCCTCTTGTAAAGTAGACATAAAAACAGAATTCCTTCCGATTAAATTTTCACATTGAAAGTATACACGAATTCCCATTGAATCATCTTTCCTACATTTGTAACGAGAACATTGGGTAAAAGTAATTTAATTTAAAAAATAATTGAATTGTTTAAAGGAACCTTCTTTCCGTTTCTTACTTTTATTTAAAAAATAATCATTTATTCTACTCAATGTTCGGACTTACAAACATTCTCCTGCAATAATGCTGATTTACGGATTTTCTTAAAACTAAAAATATTTATCAATTAAATGTAATTATTATTTCCATAGGAAGCGAAAATCCTATGTTGACTAAATCCACACTGTGTTCATAAATGTAACTTGTGAGGAGGGATTGCATATAGAAGCTTCTGCTAAGATTTGTGAATAGGGCCTAAGTAACAGGTTAGTTGCACCAGTCTTCTTCATTCTTCCTTATCAAACCCGACAATCAGTTCTATACATATTTTACACAGAAATCTTAGAAATCGGGTTTGGAAACTGTAGCGGCGGACCGTTTGTGGAAATATTTTATTTGTTTTTTTTTTTCGTTTTATAATGCAGGAGGTGAAGCAGTAAGTATTGTCCATAGGCCTACTGAGTGTAGTACATCTAATGTGGAGTTCAATGACGTATTGGCCAACTTCATATTTCCCACTGTTCTTGAGTGACGTCACTTTAAAGTTTTTTTCTAAAATCATTACTTTTTTCCAATAAAAATGTTATTACTCAGAAAGTTTTAGCCCGAATCCGATACTAATGACACGTTTAAAAAGACAGATAAATTTTCTAAAATTTGACACAATTTCGAAGCATAAGTTATTCTCCAAACAGCCTCAATCTCCCTCCGAATACTGGGAAAATAAAAGTAATCGAAATTTTTGAGAAAATTCATTAGCCCTTATGTGATCATTATCAGACCTAGGTGCTGGCACATTTTATAAAAGTTTCGTTGCCTAATGGGCTTTCAAACGGTATTTCCCAGGATTCCTTTTATCTTCGAATGAGAAATTACGTTTGTTTCTACAAGAAAACGTGTTCACGAGCACTCAACAGTGTTAGTTTATTAATCAAGTTGTTTAATTCATTGGAAACTCTTTTAGATGGACCAATAGTCAATTTTAAAGTAGGCTGTCTTAAAATAAGGAAGTCAAAGGTTACAAATTGCACTTTAAACATTTACTTCTTATCTCTCTGAAATATTTGAGAAATACAATACAACTAGGTGTCTCACAAATAAACTTTCCTTATCTGATAGACTTGGTAATTTTCTACTGTATCCTATTTGAAACTAAGCAAATTAACCTTAGATTGTAAAAATAGTACGTGTTTAAAATATTTCCTAACATTTTCTCAAATATTCCAGAGAGATCAGAAGTAAATTTTTAACTACCAAATAAGGTGTCATGGTCGGACGGAGGCAACTAGGTCGCATACTTTTCTACAAAGTTCTCAAATTAACCATTAAATAAAATCCAAGGCCAAGACCGGGAATCGAACCCACTAACCAACAATTCTCATTAGCTTTGCGGGACTTTGTCTCTAACCGCTCGGCTACCATGGTGCCTATTTATTACAAATTATATAAATTACAATTTCGCTAGATGAACGAAGTTGAATACTTTATTTATACACTGTTTATAATTTTCACTTAACTCAATTAATATTCTTTCACACATTTTACATTATTGATGACGGCACGAACCACTCAATTCTTTTCATGCAATCTCTTGATTTTTTTAATTCTTTTTTAAATTTTTGACTGCCACACTAAGTATATAGTCTCGTATATAAAAATAAGTGGTGAGTGCTTGGTTAATAACGGTGATCGCATGTCCCATTAAATTAGATCGTACGGATCAGATAATGAATTTAATGCTTAACACACGCTACGGAATTCTACTTTTTCAGTACTTGGTTTGCTTTATGCAGTCATATTTTTTTTTTAAATTTATTTGCTCCATTAGTTAATCTTTAACCTTATTTGCTTCTCCACGTTAAATCTTTAAGTAAATATTACATGAATTTCCATATTAATTAATTAAGTTTTTTTGTCTGTATTGGCGCAATCACACCACATTTGAATAAATGAAATAATGAGAAATTCACATTTATACAGTTATATATATGACTATGAATTTTAATTAATTCTATTTAAACGAGGTCGCCTTGATAAAGCATAATCTGTAGCAATTGCATTTTTCACCTTTTAGTCACGCTATCAATCTTGCACGTAATTTACTAAATCCCAATTGTTTTCTTTAAATTTTTTTTTCAATCAATTCTAAAATTTCCAATCAATCTTTTTAAAGTAATGCGTGATAAAAGCGCATAAAACGTTTTTTGCGCTAAAGAAATCGATATTATGATGCTCGCTCAAAGTATCCGAATAGTTCCCATTAAAAAGATATTGCACTCCCAAACAATTCGTAAATAGGACATATACAGAAAATATTTATATTTAAATAAATCTAGAACTGTTTCTTGTATTTTATGCATAAAAATTCAAAGGCCCTGATCGCAAGCCGCCCTTCTTCCTGAAGGTTAAATGCACTTAGGGACAAATAATATAATAACATTGTGGGCGATGTATTCATTGAAAGCTCAGAGTGCTTCTCAGAGTGTTGGAAAACTAACGGCAGTGGTCCATGACCAACAGAATATGTTGTCCTTACCATCCGTAAGCAGCATTTACACCGCCAAGATGGTTTCCATTTATTAAACCCTAAACATCATTGTTATCACAAAGAAGAACTTAACTATCTGTACCCGACACACTATCCGTACTCTTTAAAGTTTAAACAATATTTTTACAATGGTTACAGTGCTTCAAAACATTTTATTATCCTTAATATCACTTTTCCAAAATATTATTATTTCAGTTATATTCATTTGGACACCCGGGCAATGAGCAGGCTGACTCCGTAGCTAGGAGAGCAGTTAGTGGAGAAGTTCCAGAATCGGACTACATAGCTCTTAATCGAGTGCAACGACAGCTGCACCGTGTGTACAGTGCTTAAAGCGGCTCCGATTGAATGCCGGATGGAGGTGCACTCCCTAGTTACACTGAAGATGGTCTTATTTGCCCACCATCCGGCTATGGAACAGCTTTATGCACCTTATACACGGTGCTGCTGTCGTTGCACTCTTTCCAGGTGATTTCTGCCCAAAACACTACAAGAGATGCTAGAAAAAACAAACATAAAAAAGTCTGAAATCGGCGAGAATTTCACTTCCTTTTCGTAAATATTTAAACTTAACAAATGGGTTTTTGCGTAAACGTTTTGAGTAACGTTTGACCATTGCACCAAAGATTTGAATTATATAAGGTCCAATTACCGGTTAATTTATAACCACATTGCTAGTAGGTATATAACATATGTCCCTAAATTTACACCAGAGAACACAGTACTCCTAACCTATCCCCATATTAATTAATGTGTGTATCTGCGATAATCATAACATTATGTTGGAAATTATAATTAAACCATAACAAAGCTAGTTTATGGTTTGCTTTGATATTAATTATTCAAATCTGTAGTGCAAATTATCAACAACTGAATTAAATTCTCCTTAAGGACTATTGGTATTGTAAAGAGGCTAAAAATAATGCACTGTACGAGTATTATAAAGCGAATCTTTATATATTTAAATATATAAATTTTTGACCACAGGCGTTCGTTCTCCAGTTGCACTCTGAGCTTTCAATGAATACATCTTCCACAATGTTATTATATTATTTGTCCCTAAGGGCATTTAGCCTTCAGGAAGAAGGGAGGCTTGTGATCAGGGACGATGTATTTTTATGCTAAATTTACACAATGAAGGAGCTCTAGATTTATTTATTTTTATATATATACTTGTCTTACCTACGAATTATCAGGAGTGTAATATCTTTTTAAAGTTAACTATGTATTTGGATATTTTAATGGAGTTTCGTAATACCGATTTCTTGAGCCCCAAAAAAAGTTTTATTCGTTTTTATCGTGCATTTCCTTAAAAAGATGGAAATGAATTAAAAAGGGAGCTCTGGCATCAGGTCCAACTAGCTTCTTTCTTAGCAATAGCACCAGTGAGGGAATTTCAAAGAGCTACAGAGATACCACAGAAATTTTGAACATTAAAAAGAGATAGAGTAATGCAATCCAACCTTTTTTCTAAAAATGGACTCTCAATCTTACGTTCTCGACAAACAATATTAAAAGTCGGATTACATTTCCCTTAAATCAAATTAGTTGCAAAAAAACTAACAAATAACTTACTCAAATCTTACTAATATAATAGCAACAATAATAGTCAACGTACCACTTATGTAAACAATTGTAAGTTCAATGAATATTAATGAAGGAAGGGATTAGCTATACGGTTAGCGTACTGGACTCCCACGCGGAGGTCCCGGGTTCGAATCCAGCTGCTGACCCATAGATTTTCTCTTCCTAGGGAGCTTCTAACAGCTCACTGTCCGGTGAAGGACAGTGTTGTCTGTAACGAGAGATCACTGTCCGGAGGCCGGCAGTGCACTGAAAAAAGCTCCGGGCGCCAATAACCTTAGATGTTAGCGTGCCTTAAATCATAAAAAAAAAAATAAAAATAAATATTAATATAAAAAAATTAATTTGTAAAAGCTAAATTTTAATTTTTTTTTTTTTTAAATTTATTTATTTTCACAACTGCAGAATAATTCTGCATCAAGTGAAGCTGATACAACATGAAAGTGGAATAGATACATACATGAATACATGGATACATGAATACGTACCCATTGGTGAAACTCCCAAAGTGGTACAGTCCACTACTGTACATTGGCTCTTACTTCATTTAGAAGATCGCGTGGCCACCTGCGCTTCAACCGCCTGGGAGGATTTCCTGGTAGAGTGGTAAGTTGAGCTACTAGAGGATTGGGATGTGAGGTGATTGATGTGTGGAATTTAAAGTAACGGGATCTTACAGCTTCTGAAACATAAGGAACAAGGAAATCTCGGTGCAAGGTATGATTGGAAACAAAGTAAGGAGCATTAGCGATTCGACGGAGAGTTTTTGACTGGAAGGATTGGATTCTGTAGATATTGGAAGCTTTGGCTGAGCCCCAAAGTTCCATTCCGTAAGTCCAGGCAGGTTTCAGTATCATAGTGTAGATAAGTCGTTTATTCTGTAGAGAGAGTTTAGATCGCTTGTCGAGAAGTCTAGAGAGAAGTTTGTATCGTCTGTTCAGTTCTTTCCGTTTGAGTCTAGCATGTGGATTCCAGGTTAGGCGTTTGTCCATGAAGAGTCCTAGGTACTTAACACAATCTGTTGTGGGAAGAGGAGTGAGGTTTAGGTAAAAGGGTGGAAGGATAGAAATTTTAATTTAGAACTACAATTTTAATTTATTTCATACCTTTAATATTCTTAAAGCTTAAGCTAATCCAAATATTCTAAAATATTATTCTAGCTACTCAGAGGATACTCTTTCCGATATTTGGAGTTTATCTTCTAACTCATTGAAACGGAAGCAGAACGAAAACCTGAGAGAATACCCTTGTCCAGGTGTATGGGATTCGCTGATTGCTTTCTGCACTTGTACCATAAATAGCTATTTTCTTTACAAGAATTCTATAAGCTAATTGCGCTATCAAAATATTCTGAATTAATTTGTAACCAGGCAGTTAAATAATAAATTTAAGAAAATAAAATAAAACTAGGATAAAAATTACTACATTCCTACGTATTTGTAAATATTCAGTGAAGACAACGTTTAAGGAAGCGAGTTTGTGGGTAAATCCATATCCTGCTTGCTCAACTGTATCATTATGTTAAAGAATCTGCGACTCGGAGGGACACGAGAGAATTCTAGATTGAAGCCTGGTGGAGAAGTAAGTGTGGAAGTCATGAACAGGACGGGCAAGGCGGGTGGACTTTCCTTAGCATCAAATATTGACATCGTGTCGGTAAAAGTGCCCCTATTTGGTACTACACACGTGTGTACTCACACGTGGCTACGTGGTCCAAATATATATTGCCCTGCAGCCGTGATATTTTGAATTCTTAAAGTAGGGGAAAGTGCCTGGAAGTAGGGGTAGCGGATTTTTAAAAGTCACGAATACTACATTACTGGTCTGCACATTCGTTTAAAGTGGACATTTTTTTTCTTCTAGAAGGTTGGCTAGAATTCATTTCAGCTGGCTCAATATCTTCTAAAGTGAACCCATTCACTCCAAACGAGACCAAATGTATGAGGAACTAAGTAAATGTAAAATAATAGCCTAGGAGATTTAATATGGAATGCTCAAATACTTATCCTCACTGTAACCTTGGAATGTTCAATGCTTTCTACGTTTGCCGATGGAGCTAAGCTAAACCCTTTGTACTAAAATTATTTCCTCTAAGTTTTACAGATCTTCAAAGTATTTCATCAGAGTTTCACAGATCTTCAAAGTATTTCACTACAATTTTACTGCCTTCCAAAAATCTACAACGAAACTTGGACACGTTTAAAGAATGTTTTCCTTTTAAGACGTAATTGTTTAATTACATTACCGATGTATCTTATCTACTTAGATAAGTTCTGTGGGTTGATTGTCTGTTGATTGATTCTGTAGATACTTTACTACAGAATAGATTGTCCACTTTTTGGAAGTTTCCTCGAAACCAGCTTTAACTATTATTAAACTTTGTATACCCATAGCACACTTTTAAATCAGTAACATTTTAATAATTTACATTTTATAAAATCAAGGAAACTGTAGGTATCAGTTGAAATTTATTTCCTCGCTTTGTATATAGAACGAATTAACGCTTAGGCTTCTAATACAGATTTACTGAATACAAAATAATTTGAAAGATAGCTAACAGTGAGGCCATTTAAAGAAAATAGGCCTTCAATCTCAGAAGAAGCTCCCTTTAATTTGAATCACCAAACTACGTTCAGACTTTGCTCAATAAATATAGAGGGAGGAATAAATTTCTAGCTATATCTAATCTCTAAATATAGCAATACATATACGTCAAAAAAAAATAATACCTCGCTGCTTTAACGCTAAGTGCATATTATTTATTTAACTTAATGTCTCCCGCATACTCAAGATGAGTCACACAATCTCCATTGTGGTCTGCCTTGTATTTATGACCAGTGAGCCGCAATCGAAAACCCAAGGGTAAACAAGAGTCCCATTTTGCCCGATGGTCATCCATCTAATAACAGGATTATATGGTGGTTTATCTGTAAAGAATGCTTTCATTAAATATAGATAAATTCAATTATACTGCTATTGACCGCGCGATTTATATTATCTTTATTTTTCTTATCTATTTAATCTTAACAGGATATAATTTGTAAAGCTAATAATCATCATGATCATCAACAATGGCCATTTCCGTTGCGAAATCGTCGGTTACTCGGGGAATAAAGTATGATATTGTTGGAAAGAGGATTATTCCTTTAAATCTATTGACCTTATAGATCTAACTAAATACATATGCTATTTATTGATTTACTGAACTAAAAATACACATAACTTTGATAGCAAGTTTGCTTTTATTGTATATAAAAAATAATTTTAGCTTTATGGTAAAAGCCGAAGACAGGTGGACAGAAACTACCCAACACTAGCACTCTCTAGAGGAAATCGTTGTTTTGGTCGGTATGTTTGCTGAACCACACAGCTCTAGTCCGTATGTCCACACAGGTATGAATATGGTATAATACAAATCAATCGTTTCAGTTCTACAGGCAATTTGAAGCATTGCCCTGGTAGTCTGTAAAGAAGTTCGCGCGATAAGACTTGTATGTGTATTTCACGTAGGGGAAGGTTGCTTAAGTCGTACCGGTGCTTAAGTCGTACCTCAGTGATTTTGAGGAAACTGTTTACGCTATACAACTAGTAACACTGAATTTATATAGTGGTAGACCATACCTAGCGCGTGTTCAAACGTGATCTCCCGTGGAATAATGGAAAAGCTATTTTCATTGTAAATTCGTTTTGCGACTTATTCTTCTTACTTTTATCGTGTATTTGTAATCTTCTTTGGATAAGTACAAGGTAGATAATTGCACATTGAATGTTAAATTGATATTATACATCTATCAGTGCATTATTTGTCTCATGGATTTTGTAAAAGCTTAATACAGCATTACTTTGGGATCATATGAAGTTGATAGAACATTGTATCTTAAGTCATACTCCCATATATTTCCTAAGTCGTACCGGTGGTACCATTTAAGCATCCGTACATTATATTGGCATGGACTAACGCGCTTCAATGAGAAATCGAGCACACGCACTACATCAACTAAAGAATTAACTGCTTCTCTCGAAATGATGAATGATCTCGAAAATAATGAGAATAAAAAAAAAAAAATGATAGATATATATCAGAAAAGCAGTAAAAGTAAAAGCGTGAATATTAAAAACTAGTTTTGCAAAATATGTTTTGGAGAACCGTGAAGAAAGCATGATTCAATGTTTAAAATGCAAGTTTTGGGTACATGATGTATGTGCTGGTGTGTCCAAAAGAACTAAAAAATACTTTTGTATTAATTGCAAATAATTGTGTTATTTATAAGCGCTAAATCTACTTAATGGGCGTAATTTTAGACTTAGGGAATAGGAGGTACGACTTAAGATCAAGGTTTCCTTAGTCGTATCGATTTGACTTTTTTACATTTTGTTGTTTTAAAGAAAATGTAAACAAGTAATGTTTAAGTTTTTTTGTACTTGTACTTAATGTATACAGCTGTTCCCAATAAAAATTATAACCTATGTGTTTACGAACAAATTCTTCTGTTTTGGATCAATTTTTCTTTGGGAGTACGACTTAAGTAACCATCCCCTATGTTGTTTGCCAATGAAGAGCCCAAAATAGCACACCAGATCTGTGGAAGAAAGAGGATTGCTGTTGTAGAGGACAGGAACACCGCCGGAGAGTAAACGTGGCATGCTGGCGTATCTGTGGATTGATTTTAATTCGCTATTTCTTTGCCAAGGATTCTATTTTTATGTAAGTTTGTCTGTAAGTTGTATGAAGCTGATGTAAGATGTGCGCTTGTAACTGGCATGGCTGTAAGATTGTAGCATTTAACATTGCTCAACATTTCAAAAGTGATGAGACCGAATATTGACACTAACAATTCGTTGCTGAGAAATCCGCTTACTTGATCTAATTTTTCAAGGAAATAAGTCACATACCTACAAATATGCAACTAGAGCGCCTAGTTTAAAGAAAGTAGAAAATCTCGAAATACTGAAAAATCTACTCAGTAAAACGGTACTTCCTGTTCGAAATTGAACAAAACCTTTATTTTGGCGTAACTCTGGTTTGTAAAAACCACTTTTTTGGACCTCAAATCGGATATTTCCGGTTAAATCTCAACAAAATCGTAAGTTGGTACGACTGCAGTTCCTTCTCTAACTAGTAGTGAAAGAGAAAGGGCAAATACATTAATTATCAGATGATTTAGGTGGCATTCAGTTCGATTTGTGCCGAGCTGGGTAAGGAAACATTCAGGAAACACTTCCGGTGTTCTATTGTAAAATACTCTTCTTAGGTTAAGAAAAAAGAGTAGGTAGTTTAGGATTTGAAAGAGCAGATACTAGGAAAAGCCTTGCATTGGCGAATAGAGGGGTCCTGGTGAGTCCCAGTGTTTTGCATTATTAAATAAGAGGAGACCTGTGCCCAATTGCACTTGCAGCAGGCACAATTCGTTGGTTCAATACACTCACACAAACCAGTATACAACATGCATGCATAAAATTCACGTTCAAATAACAATAGCCTCTTCGCCCCAATGTGTACATTCGGAACGACTATAAACTGGATTGTAGAGTCTATAAAAATCAGTATGTAAGGGACACTGCTTTGCAAGTCTGAGACAATTGTTTTTATACACCGAAAAGAAAATTCTAAACAGTTACTTTTACCAACATTCTAATTAAAGTGGCTAATTTAAGTTGCATCCTTAGTTATCTTCTTTTTTAATTAGGAAAGTTCATACAAAAATAAAAAGTAATCGTTATAGATTTATACAATCTCAATTAGTGCGTTAAGTTAAAAGAAATTTGTTGCAATTATTGCGGTAAACGTCAAAAAATTTAAAGAAATCTGTAAAATGGTACTTTCGGTCAAAAAATTTTGATCACTAGATCAAAATTGGAACACTTCGTGCTAAATAAATGAATAAATAAAAATTACTACGTAGAAGGTTGTTGAGCTTATTTAAGAGCGTCTCCCTTCCCGAAATTGATGCTCTGTTAACTTAAACGAATTGTCTTGGTTTGTACAAAACACTGGGATCGCCATGCTACGTAATCTGGTACATAATAGTATCATCCAGCATTTTTCAGCTGAACGCTTTTTGTGCTCCCAAGTGGACATCAAAAGTGGACGTTGATGGACGATGGTTAGTAGTCATTCATTGCCTAAGTTTCTTCTGCCTTAGCCGTCCGCTTTGATTAATCTAATCTATATAAAAAAGCGGAAGTCGCAGAAGTTTTGCTAAGTCGTGAGAGTGGGTTAGAACGTTCTGCACCAAACAGAATAGAGAAGGGAAGATACTAACTTGTAACTAGATTGTACTGCTGCTTTCGTCAAGCCCCAGTTACACCGAAATGCAGTTTGAATGAGAGTCTTACCCACAGAGCTTACAAATTTAATTTTGCTGGAAAAAGTATCAAAGAGGTTTTTTGCATTATAAATGTGTAGGATAGTAAATCAAGTTCAAAAACTTCACGTTTAGAGATTCCCAGGGCGCACAACTTCTAAAACAAAAACGAAGTTTCTGTTGCTACAAAACACAAGTATGATGAACTTCGCCCTTACAATGTGGCTTGGCAATAAGGCGGCAGTTCACTTGACTCGGGTGAATTTTTGAAGGTGCCAGAAACCTTTTTATAGCATTGTGAAATTCTGGCTTGTAGCCGTTAGAAGTCCAGAGAAGCTGGTGCAAAAGTTTTTTCGAATCCTAGCCCAAATTTAGTGCAGTGCTATTTCAAAAACTGGGCTTTAAAAAATAAGGCTTTTTATTATTTTCAATTTTTATTTTATTTTATTTAGGATTAATGAAATATTTAATTTTACTTTTATTTCATTGATTCTTATTCATTATCATTAATAGTCGGGCATTATAGGATGGTTAAGAGTATAACTACGCAAATGGAAATGAATAAATATATCAATTTTGAATATTTTTTGTTTATCTATAAATTATACTAAACATTAATTAGGTAATAGTTAGAGCTGATCATGAAAACAGTGCACTTGAACCTTCAAATTGCACTTCGTCACATCTTTCTTTTTCTTTGTGGCAATGTCATCTTCTTCTGTTCTTTCAGCTTTTAAATATACGATGAATTATTCGGTTTTTATTTTTTATATAGTTCCCCATTTCCGGTAATATTCCTGCAGGATAACTCTTTAGTCAATTTCATTTTTTAAGAAGCCAATGCATTTTTGAATATAGAATCAATGTCACGTCAATGTCAATAAATTAATGGTTCTTCCAACATTAGTACGAAATCTCAAATAATTTGTCATCAGTTCAGAGTCGATAACGTAGCTATTTAAACTTTCGATTCTTCAGCGAGAGATTTCCCTGAATAGCTGAATAGTAAGCTCTGCCACAGAATCAGTGTTTCTATTCCATCACTAAACAATTGTCCAAACCCCTGGAAGCGTAACAAAGACGGGCCCCAGTGTAGAAGAAAGTTTTCTTCCAAATTACCTAAGTCGGCTAATTGAATTAAGTTCTTTTTCGACCTCAAGCTTTATAAACCTCTCTGTTGTCTTATTCACTTGGTGGAACAGAGTTTCCTTTTTCTCTTGTACGGGTGAATGGTTCTCTCCTTAAACAGTAGTTGGATGATCTTGAACAACAGATAATTGACTTTCTTCCGTAGATGACCTATCTTGGAGATAGCAAAGACTAACCATGTTTAGTAAGAGATTGTTCTTCTGGAGCGTCAGATAAACAACTGAATGCATCATTGCAACAAAGTTTATCGTCCATAGCGATTTGTTCTTCAACTTCATTTCTGATTTGCACATCACTCAACAGCTGACTATGAAGACTGATCATTGATACCGCTCTCTTCATCACTTTCAACACCTTTCATCTTCTGGCGGGTTGAGTAAGAATTAAGCTGTTTACAAAAAAAAAAGAGTCTAAATTCAGGAAATACAAAACTTGACGAAAACGAAACTTTTAAGAGAGAAATGAAATTAAGGAACAGTTTTGTTAAGTTTTAATTTTTACATAAATCATTTGAATAACAACTCCCATTTGTCTCTGAAAGCAAAAGCACGTTCTCTACTTTTTTTTAATGACACGAAGAACCGTATCGAACAATTGCTCATTCTACTAAAAATACAAAACTGAAATGAGATTAAACGGGAGTATAATAATAATAATTATAATAAATAAAAACTTTAAATGCAGATGCCACTGGGAACTTTCGGACTAACAGGCCATTTCAAATTAAAATTACTTAGTGTGAATGATTAAGAATTCGACACTTCTAGGAAGAAAATCCACAGCTTCATACTTTACCTAGCATCCACTAAACAGATCCTAAATTACACCTATAAGACTGTAAAGAAGGACTGTGACTGGTGAATGCAATAATAAACTCTAGTGCTGCACGAGACCGAGACGAGGCGAGACTTTATGCAGTCTCGGTCTCGTCGAGATATCTCGGTCTCGGTCTTGGTTTTTTAAAAAATTAATTAATCATTTTTTAATAAAATTAATAATCTTTTCAAAAAATGTTATTATTTTCTAATAATTATTTTAATTTATATATTGGTAATGAAAATGTGTGTAAAAGAAGACCACTACTTACACTTCAATGCATCATATATTACTATTACTGTTATATATCTTTATATAATTTCAAAAAGATGTTAAAAACGCGCCAAATGAAAGACCCAAATAACATATCTGCCTGCTATAACAAGTCGATTCGTGAAATAAAAAATACAACTCCCAACAAACTTCCCGCTCCATTAGTTATGGCTGTTGGTAAAGATAAAGAATCTGATGATTCACATTTTGACGACGACGACGACTGCATCAATATTTTTGCACCATTTGCTCAAAAATCAGCAAATATCACCGAAGCATGGAAGACAGAAATAATTAATTACACCAAATTAGACCAAGCACCAGTAGAAGTTGACATTTTAGAATGGTGGAAAACACTTGAGAATTCCTTCAAAAATTTGTCTAGAATGGCGAGAGATATTTTTAGTATCTGTGCAACTTCAGTGCCATCGGAAAGATTATTTTCGCAAGCTGCGATGATAATGACCAATAGAAGATCTTCTCTAACTTCTGACTCAGTAAAAGCTCTTTTATGTATCAATGCTTGGGCAAAGTGTATCTTAAAAACGAAAATTTGTGGCATTATTTTTTAGGTGCATAGATAATCTTTTTTTTTCAAATTCACTAATTCCAAAATTCTAAAATATAATTCAAATAATATCTAAGTTCAAAGTATTAGATTATTAATAGTGAAATTTATGAAATTGAATGAATGAATGATATGAATAGTGAAATTTAGTGAATTTATGTAAAAATTATGTAATTCGAAGGGGCCCGCCACGGTAGCCGAGCAGTGCGAGACCTGCGAAGCTACGAGTAATGTGTATTGTGGTACTAGGTTCGATTCCCGGTCTTAGGCCTTGGATTTTATTTAATGGTTAATATGAGAAATTTACAGTAAAGTATGTTTGCTAGTCGCCTCCGTCGAATAACTCTAGCCTGCCTAGATCTTGACTTCGCCACCGTAAGTGCTCCTACTTGCAAAGCGTGGGAGTCCAGAGTTTTGGCTTGCCTATCCGTTAATAGTGCCCAGTTTGAACAGATTCTTTAAAAAAAATAACGTAATTTTGACAATAAACTGAAATTTGTTTTTCATATTTTAAATTACCATAACTTTTGAAAAACCTAACCGATTTCAAAAAATGTTTTTTGTTTTTTTTAGGAGCTCAAATACTATAAAAATATGCAACAAAAATATAACGTTCCATTTGAAAAACAAAAGTTGGATGCTGTCTCTCGAGATACACGGGTTTAAAAAATGGCTCAATCACTGAAAATAAACTAGACTAAAAATGATTAAACACGTGTTTTTTATTTTTTCGAAATTTCCCGCCGTTAAAAAAAAAAGTGGGTGGAGCCTGTAACCATGGTCACCCTGTATAATAAAATCGTATCTTTTAATAATTAATTCAATACCCGTAATGATTATTTATTAATAAAGAACACAATTTTATAATTTTGTGGCTAAAAATTAATATTTGAAAAACCGAGACGAGACCGAGATTTCTCAACGAGATATATATCATGTCTCGATCTCGGTCTCGGTCTCGGTTGCTCAAGTCTCGTCTCGGTCTCGGTCTCGGTACCGAGATTTGTCTCGTTTCTCGTGCAGCACTAATAAACTCTTTGTCTCGCGTTGTAACTATTAGGATTTTTAATGAACACCTTTAGAATCTAATCTTTCCAGCTTGCCCTAAGGTAACAACCCTAAGGTTTAAATTATTTAATGTGACAATAAGTAATGTAAATTATTTATTTTGATGCCCCATCAGCCATTCACTTAGCCATTCGCTTAGCTGGCAACCATTTATTAAAAAGCTATAATTACTGAAATGTATTGGACACTTAAAAATATGCTTTGTAAAGATTCAGATGCAGAATCAGAGTACTGAAAATTAATAAATTGAAAGATAAGTATAAATAATTGTGGGTGGATAATAATATTTTTATGAGGGTTCAAAGACGTTACTGAAATAAGTGAAATTTCGTGGCTAACTCTTGCTCTCAAAATAGTGAGCAGTGAATGTTTAGTTTGGAATATTTCCAATTCAGTTTATGGTCGATAATGTATCAATTTCAAAATTAATCCTTAAATTTGGGACCAAAACCGAATGTGTAGAAAAACTAATATGTAATTATTTATCAAAAAAGTACCCTAGTTAGTCACTTAGAAAATGTCGTCAGTAAATCCAGTAAGTTTTCAGGACAGTTATTGGATAATCTAACAAAGAAAACTCATTAAATTCATTAAATTACTTTGATTAAAACAGCGTCAGGTCACCAAATTACTTCATCTTAGGTAACAATTTCAGGTTGTCTCTTCACTTATTAACCTGTAAACAATGAAGTTTAGATGCTTATAGAATAGATAGTTAAAAAGGACAAGATAACAGTGCCATCATTTATTATGTAAGCATTTTTTTAAAAATAATGGTAATAATTCTGACAACGATTTCATCTAATTCATTTTAAGAAAAAAGCAATTGCTCTGAATAAACAAAAAAAAAAAAAATTAATTGTATGCAACAATATTTCAGCATTACATATTGAAAACGAAAGGATGCTATTTGATTAAGGATAAAAAACTCAAAATTCCAGTTTAAGTAAATGAAGGAATCCAGTTGAGTGGACACAGTTATCTGCTAATAACTTCCCCTCTAAATACAAACAGATGATATCAGCGCGCAGAGGAAATATTCCTGATGTGGATAACTTACGGAAACGATGGCCACTAACATTTTTCATATCATACAAATTAACATGTTCCTTTATTACTGTTTTTTTTTTTTTTTTTTTTTTTTACTAATGGCATGAAAATTGCCTGTGCAGTTTAGATTAATGACTGTAAAGATAATGCTGTCCATTCTATTATAGATTCTATTTAGATAAAATTACTACATACGTAATTGTTATTTAGTAACAAACTATAACTAAACAACCCTAAGTATAATTTTTTAGCTCGTTTATTAAGAACATCAAGACGACAAAATTTCCAATCGGCCTTCTGGAAGAGCGACATTGTTGAATCGATTTTTCCACTAGTTCGATATTTTCCCAAAACTGCTCCAACGATTGTGTCAAACTTCGTTTAGTGATTACAAATACATAAATCTATCTACTTATATTTGAAACGTTTTTTAGGAAAATTCGATGAGGGGTATTTCTGAATCAGAGGGAGGAGTAGATTCCCTCTAGGGTACCAGTTTTGTAATGTACCGTGAACTACCATTTGAGAACATTTTTAAGTAGGATTGATAGTGTTGCTGAATCCCAGTTTGAAGAGAACTAACTCCTCACTCAGGAAGTCACTCCGATTCTTAATGAAATGTTCCTGTTTTTGAGATTTTCTCGAAATCAGCTCCTGAGATTTCTATAAACTTCACATGAATTGCTTTGAATATAATAATAATAATTGTCTTTATTAATTATATTTACATTTATAAACATCACAAAATTAAAAAAAAACTCCTACAAAAGAAAATAACTAAATATACTACAGTACATTTTAGATTTTAACTAAAGACACATCTCTTGGTCTTTTTTGGACAGCTTTGAATATTATCTCCTTTAAAATTAATTTTATGGCCAATATTGAGGAGAAGTTAGGGAAGGCATCCAAAGTAAGTTTCATTGTAACGAAATTTTTGAAAAACAGTGTAACGTTTGCAAGAATTTAATATTGTCTCAAATATTCGGAGTTCGGAAAAAACTTTGTTTGTGAATTAGAACGTTGAGGATAGTAAGTAAGAGGGTTCGCACCAGATTTGTTTAAATTTCATCACAAATGATTTCCTGAACATGACCCCAAAGTATTTGCACCCGTTAAAAGTCTCCCTACACGGACATTTGGTTTAACATAAATAAAAGGATTACATTAGACTGTAAAGGAATGCAGATAAACCATGTTTAGCTTACCATTTGGGAAGGGACATATGTAATCAGACCGGTGAATACATATATAAGGGTTTGTCTGAACACCAGCTTCAACTCATTCCCATAGAACTGGGAAACTAAGATAAATATAAATACTAAAGGTTTATATATTTGTGGGGCAAAGTTAAAGCTTAAACAAAGGTAAAGGGGAATGGGCTACAAATAGAAATAGATGCTGGCACGTCGCATAGCCATCCATTAGAAACGATGTCGTCCAGTAAAGCAATGGTTAGAGTATGGAAGGGCAGTGTCGCCTATGTAACGACCACCAAGCGGGCTTGAACTGGGATCCCAGCAGGGCACTGGAGTAGCTCCCGCCAGGATTATTTCCAAGATGTACTCCTAACTATTTCCAAGGGGAGAATCTTCTACCCCATCCTCCTTTTTTTACTTTTATTCCTGATTCTCTTTCAACCTTCTTGAAAGATCATTTGTCATTGTTAGGCCGAGCAGGAAACGGTCGGATTAGGTGCTTAATCGATGTTTTGTTACCTGTGAAATCCTACTATCTGATATTGACCACAATGACTAATGTTCAAAATACATAAATCATTATGATTCGATATTCACATTATGAAAATGCGTATTAGACACATTTATACAACTACTACCTTGAAATATTTTTATCAAGATTGTATCTTACTCTGAGATTTGTATAACTATGAATTCTAATCAGTTATTCTTATCCTTATAATTCTTCTTATAATAAAAGCAAATCATGAATTAAAAACCAAAAATTGAGTACGAACACACGCACGACTTCTATTACTTGAATTCCCAAAGTTCTAATTCAACTCTGCTGAAAACATACTTAATTTTATTAGCTTACGCGAAACATTCGGCTTCATCATAAAGTATTATGTAAATATTTGGATGTTTGGACATAATTTTGGTAAATTTACCACTGAGTAATCTTATACCACAAAATAATTTCATTTAAAACGCCTAGAAAGACGTTAAAGTTTTCTCCGCTGATAATGAGTAAAGTAATCGCCTATTTTTTCAGGCGGGGCTTAACGTCCAACTAACAATTAGGTGTGGTGGACGGGGGCGGAAGCTCATACTTGACTAAAAACAATTTTTTTCTTTCAAATAAAAATTAGTCATACGCCGGATTCGAACTGAGGATCTCCCTGTTACAAAGCCACGCTCTTGATCACTAGACCAACACCCGCCCCTGTCTGTGAAATCATAGAAGTATAGTCAAAAAAACTCCAACTTAATTAAGAAAAACGATCCTTGCAGAATAGTTTATGTTGACAATAACGAAGCAATTAACAAATTGGGCTAGCCATATTTACCACAGCTACTCAACCTTGCGCAGTGACAATATTGTAACTGATGAAGGTCTCTTGAGGTGTGATTATTGCTAGTTGAAACTTTCCACTTACAATGATATTAAGCACAATAAAATATTTTATATAAATCTGTCACTAAAAGTACATTCGTTAACTGGGAACACAGAACTGTTGTGATCAGTTGCCGAATTTTATATTACTATTTATGATTGGCTTTAATTATTTTCGAATATCATGATTTAAACTTAATCACTATAGCAATAACTGCTAAATCTTAGTATCTAAACCAATGTATTAAAATTTGTTACTTCAACTTTTTCTTTAAAGTACCTCTTGAATGCAGACATTTGAAATGAAATAATTACTAACTGAAACCTTTTTTATTCATTAACTAGAACAAATTTCCCTTGGTTTCAGTTTTAAGGCTTCAAAGAAATCTTAGAAAAAGTTGGTTATCAAAAAACAATACAAAAAAAGTCGTACACAAGATCACCAAAGGGCTCCTAATGTACACTTCTAAGTCTTCTTTTATTAATACTCCATATTCGTCAGTTTGGCTGATTGCTATCTGAATGAAATTCTACGTACTTATTAAACTGATGTTACTCTTTGTGAATTCTCGTAGGTTACACTCTCTATCATCTGTCCATCCAATGTCAAACTCAAACCTAGATCCGCCATCACCTCGCATATCCTCTTCTTCATATTATTTTTCGTTGGACATCTCTCCTCACTTCATGGGCCATTTTCCATTTCATCTCAATTCCCAAATTCTTACACACTTCAACTATATTGCATACTGCTTCTAGTATGTGCAAATCAACTTCTTCTCTTCTTTTTATGGTCAAGTATTCTGTTTTCTGCAGATTCATCTTCATTCTTTATCCTGGGCAGTGCTCTTTTAAAATACTCATCTTAAGTCGAGATGTTATCTACGTTGAAATTATACACCTATTTAGCAGCAATAATGTTAAACGACGTTTAAAAGTGTTTTGGAAATTTTAGTCAAAGAAAATATTGCTACTTTTAAGAATGAGAAAATCTAATCTGTAAGAAAAATAGAATTTTCCAACCAGAAAATTGATTTTCTTTATAAAAATATATATACAGAATAGAAAGAATTTTATTAGAAAGAATAATTTAATTGTTTTTTAAAGTGTAACAATAGCTTTAGAATAAATAAGTAATACTATTAATTCTCAAGCCAATCAAAGCTTCGAGAAAAAATTCTGGTAGGGCCTCTGATGTTAGATATTTGTTAAATTTCTTATTGTACGTACATAATGAATGGCGGACAAAGCAGAAGAAGGTGATGATGGAAATGTTGATGTGACCAAAGAACTGAGACCAATCAACTTGGATTCATCACAATACAGTTGGCTGAAACTGGTATTGGGCTAACTCGGACCACCCGAACCCTATTTGGCTACCCTTTTGGCCTTTTCCTTCTAGTAACGGAAAGGGAGCAATCTCCTGTAATCAGTTCTAAGGTCTAGCAGTCCAGTAAGCATTGTTGTCAGTTTGTGCATGTGTTTGTTGTATAAGTGTGGCTGTGTCCCTCTGTGCACTTTCCACCCCCTAATTGGTAAACCTCTTTGGACTGGAAATCCTCTTGTGAACATGGCATTTCTTCCTACAAAATTGAATTTAATTACATTTACTCCAAGAATTGGGGAATGGGTTTTTAATTTTACCTTTCTTGTACTTTTGCGGAAAGTAAATAGCGAATTTGTAAAATTTGGGTTTAAATAATCAAGTATTTAGTTTTTTTGTTTATTTGTTTTTGTCAGTTTGCTTGTTTGTTTGTTTTCAGGCCGAATAAATAATAATTGCGCTTGGTAAGTATTTTAATTTCAAATTGAATTAAAATCGAAATAAAAATAATTTATTTTAAAAAAATCTATATTACTACACAGAATATGCAAGATATTCCAATCATGATATTGGAAGTGAATGATTACTTTTAAGCAATCAGTATTCATGTTCTATTTATAGTCACAGGACAGAAAAATCTAAGAAATTGGCAGCCTAATTTTTAAGCCAATTCATTTATTGAATTTTTAAAAAAAAGACTGCATTCCAACGCAGAGATCACGGGTTCGAATCCAGCTGCTGGCCCTTAAATTTTAATTTCCCACGAATGTTTCGTAATACAGTTAACGAATGAAACTTTCTTTAAACTTGAATTTCGAACAAAAAAAAATGATTTAAATATTAAAATTTTCTTTTATTTAATATTTAAAATTTTAAATATTAAATAAAAGGGTTGAACGTCAAAAACTGAACGAAAAAGCGTAACTTTATAACATTATAGTGCAAATTCACCTTTAAGGTACTATTTTGGCAAAAATATCTTAACTCGTCCAAAATGTACGCTGTGAAATGGCTTTTACGGTGAGCCGATTTTCATCAGATTTGAAATGTTAATTCTTATCTATATTTCATCGGTGATAAGTCCACTCATTGAATGAAATGCTACTTTCGGAGAAAGCCCTACCGTCCATCACTTACTGATTTGCCCTAATGCCAATTTACAAATGAAATTGTTGCGAATAAAAGTAGTTGAACTTGAATTATAAGCAATAAGTGTGCAATGAAACCTCAAAAAACTGAAAGACGATTCAGAAAAATGGAGCTTTCGATAAGCTGATTTCGTCCTTTCTTTTTGAATCCATATCGTCAGGTCCGATGGTGGCATCTAAACCAAATATTTAATTTTGTAATTTTAATTGCAATTTTGGTTTGTTTGGGAGTTACCCTCAACATATTTCCCGCAGAGAGAGGGAGAGAGGAACCAATTGGTAAAAACTACTTTCGGCAGGGGGGATATTTCCAGAATAGTGAGTGAAAGTAACGAATAGAAACAGAAAACTTTGTAAAATTGCAGAGCGAGGAGTTATAAAAGTGAGACAAGAAAACGAATAAAAGTTGTCTGCAAATAAAATAAAACAAAACTTTTTGAATAAATCATGGGAATATTGGCCGTTGAAAGGTGGATGGCTGAACAGATAGATGGCCATCTTTATTGGCCCATTGTCTGCTGGCCAAAACGTTCCTCATCCCATGTGCCAGAGACTGGTCGGAGTGTAATTCCTCTCTTCTTGTTGCACGATAGGAAACTGCTCATTCTAAGTAATTATAAGCTTCAAACGCCAACCAGTCTATTTGCCCAAATGATTCAAATCTCTGATTCAAATTCCCTCGCTAGGTCTTCTTGGTCTGCTATCCACAACCACTTTACTATTCTCCAAAACATTCTTTTACTCATCTTAACCAGATGAACGGATACAAACGCCCTATCTCGATTTTAAATATCCTTAAGATTTCAATGTTTTTTTTTAAATAAAAGTGTCACGATTATTCATATTTTTGCTAATTTTTTTAATGAAGAAATTTTTGTTGCTGTGAAGTATCGATATGAAAAGTAATCGACTATTTTCTCAAGCGGTGCTTAACGTCCACCTACCAATAGGTCTCGAGGAAGAAGACAGAAGCCTCTACTTAACTTTTAATAACTTTTGATTTAACAAATAAATATTATTATCCTTCCATTTTATCTCTTCGACCAGCAAAAGAGGTATCCTCAACACCCTAAGCTCTAGTTAGTTCAAGTTAGTTCTACTTTGTTTCTGAGGGTTTTTTTTATAATTATTATTAACTTTTAGCAATTTGTTTCCAAAGATAATATTCTTATCGTTTATAAAAATGAAGAATTAGAAAAAATAAAAATTAAATATTATTTTAGAAACACCAAAAACTTCTGTGGGGTTATAATAATATTCGTATTATCTTTCGTAATGCTTTCCACGCAAAATGACAAAAACCTAACTTTTCTGTTCTCTGAATGGTTATTTATTATATTATTTAAAATATGCGTTATTTTATTTAGAATAATCACGAAATCTAAGCCTTGGCACAAAATAATACAAATTACATAATTATAAATTAATTAACGGTTATGTCAAATCAATGTTTTTTTTCTAAGAATAAGGTCTTGAATTTGCCGAACATGTTCTGACTAATAGAACTTAATAACTGCAAACGGTCGATGTTGTACTGAAGCAAATGCTACGAGTGGAAAGCCAAACTTCTCTATTCAAGTCAAATATAAGAATGTAAAAATACAAATATATATAAATAATATATAATATATAAAAGAATTACCCTTATATAAATAATATATAATATATAAAAGAATTACCCTTATATAAATAATATATAATATATAAAAGAATTACCCTTAGCAGAGACAAAGATAATATTCAGTTTGCTGTACACTAGTACGCAAATCTCGTAAGGAAAAGAAGTTGGATTTAAACAATAAAGTAAGTTTCGCATGATGCAAATTTATATTGTATTGTAAATACAACCATTTTTTACTCTATAAAGACTCATTTTAATTTTTGTATTTGTCCATATTAGTTGCTTAACGTTTTTCTATTTAATATAAAGTACATTCTCTAAATGTCGGGTGACGAGGATCTGCGTCTAGATGCGAGTAATTTTGTAGGGTAGTCTTAATAACTTCCTCTTAAAATGAAAGGCCTTAGTACACTTCTTTTTTTGGCTTTAAAACAATTCACAATATCAAATTTTGTATGTTTTAAAAGTTCTATACAAAGTTGGATTTCAAATAAAGTAAAATTCTCTGAACTTAGTGAAAATATAAATTTATTGAAAGAAATCAATACAAGAAAGTTAGAGAAGGAACCCCTTCTTGAACTGGAAACAAACCTACGCACCTTCTCGGGGGACTTGAACACTAGATTTGCCACCTCAATTTGATCATGTGTTTCCGGTTCTTGTTGGCAAATGACAGAATTTACATGTAATTTCCTCATACCAGCTGCCTTATTAGCGGCAGTGCGCACACTAATACAGACAGGCTAAGCGAGCATATGTGAGCCAGCTCTATAAGGCTACACATCCCCTAATCGACTTTGATGAGCAGTCCAGCTATCTCTAACATGTAACCCCCCTTAAAACTATTTCCATGCAAATTATCTAATCATCTCGCTCGCCACCAGAGCCACCCCTCCTACAGCCATAACAACACATCCAAAAAAAAAAAAACGAGAACCTGAAATTCAGTTTCCCCCCCTTCTCCATGGGATAGGGGGACGTTTGTACGTTTAATTTTTTCATTGGTGTATTTTTTTGTTGCTGCTTTTTTGCTGTTACCATCCCACCAGGCTATACCTACACAACCTTCTCCCTTTTTTTTTTGTTTATCCCATACTATGTTTTTTTACTAAACTTTGTTGATGAGGTAACAGTCATAATTCACTCGTTTACACGATGCTGGGCCACCTGCAACATTCTGTCATGGTCGTCCATCTTAGCAAGCTTTCCCCTCGACAACGTCTTCTACTACAACAATGCAGTTCATTAGATTAGATGGGCATTTTATGATAATTCCCTTCGCCAGTAATTAACGAAGTCCAACAATGAAGAATCATAAAAACTAATTATAAATCTTAATAGGGCTGTTTAAATCATTAAAATTTACTCACTATTATCTGATGAAAAACTAATACACTTGTTAAAAGATGTAGTTATAAATTTTGCCGTTTATTTCACAAATATTTCATTAAATTTTCTTTTTAATTCACTTTTTCTGATTTTATTTGTAAAAAGAAGCATTGCGTTTACGATGATTTTTGATTATAAGTTTTCTCTGAAAATATTCATAACAAGATCATCTCGACACGAAAAAGTGCATTTTACAAAAATGATCTAAAGTTATAATAATTAATTAATTTGAATACAGAACATTTTTCATCGTTTTTGGTGACCGATTCATTAATCTACAAGGGAAGAAAAAAGATTACCAAATTCAGTTGTAATTTTTTATTTACTTTTTACCAAGCATTCGACCTGGTGATTGTGACATCTTCAGGGCTTCTGTTTAATCATAATTATAATATTTTTTTACATTTTTAACATAAATTGTTGCTATTTCTTCTAGCCATAAAAGATGGACACACCAACTTTTGATGTTAAAAATGTAAAAATTAAAATAAAGTTAAGCATAAGCCCTGAAGATGACCTAGAACCCCCCCCAATTCGAATGCTTGGCCAAAGTAAGTAAAAAATTATTATTGAAATTGGTAATAATCTTTCTTCTTATTTGATAAATTGTTTATAATAATTTATTTAGTTATGGTAATCTGCTTTTGGAAATTTGGGAGGGGGGGGGGGGGTTGGCATTGGCTTTTGCCATACATCCACCATCGTCTATGTATACAGCCAGCATCGTCTAGGTGCTTATCACTAGAATATCACTCACTCTCCATTCTTACTTATAAATACATTCGCTTCACACATTCATCCCTCTACTCTATACAACTGTTTACATAAACTACAGCTAATGGATGGGTCAGTACTCTATATTCCTGCCATCCGAAATTAAAATCACGTTATCCTTCTCTAATCGTTTTCTTGCATACATTCTAATCGGCTATAACTCGCTTTTGCAAATATTAGTCTGTATGTGCAGAAATGAGTACGGTCTGTTGTAGTGTGTTGTCAGTCAAATACTAAAACGATGGAAGTTGGGTTTTAATTAATTGTCTTATTTTTGTTTATATTTAAAACAAAAAAATAACTAGTTTTCTTTAAAACAGTTAAACAATAGTTGTGGTTAATTTTGTTAACCAATAGAATTGTTTAGTGAGGAGGAGTAAGTCTGAAGGACTTGGAAAATAAGAGGATCAAAGGCACCGTTTGGTTTATTTCCTTCGCCAATCTCTGTAATTCTTCCAAATCAACTTAATTACTAGCTTCTCTTCGCCAACCAAGTTTAACTCTTTTTATCTAACAATTACCTTTAGTGTAACTACACCGTAATAGAAAAAGCTACAAACAAACCCTGGCACTTTTATAAGTTAACAGAGGCTTCTTACTAATTAGCACAACTCCAATGGTAATTAAGCCTGAATGGGCACTGTCTACGCAAAGTGTATTAGCTACTTCGAGCGCTTCCTATTTTTTAAAAACAAAGTTTAGCTATACAAACATTATTCATATACTCATATTTTCATATTTACATATCATGTTTTCGTTTTCAAAATATATACATATGTATACACCTAATTCTCTTTTTACACGAATTATTTTGTTTTAACACGATTTTCAATATTCTACATATATTAATCAATTTCAGATATTATTTTCTGGTTATCAAAGTATAATTTATTTTTTATGATATATTTAATGAATTAAAATGTGTAAGCACGAAATAAATTCTCTAACAAGAATTTTTTAATATTGTTTACACCTAATTCTCATTTTACACGAATTTTTTGGGAACGTATCTATCGTGTAAACAGAGAATTAGGTGTAAAATAAAAGTTATGTATTTACATTTTATGTTTTACAATTATCTTTTAATGGACGCGGAAAAAGCAAATGTTTCGAACTTTTTAACAAAATGTTCAACCTTAATTTGTATGTTAGCAATAAGGTGTTAACATAATCTTTTTAAGAAAAATTATAATTAGTGAATGCATATTATTAAAGGGAACAAGAAATAATCTCATTCCAAAAGGATAGGAATACTGTAAATAGATAAAATATTAAGGAATATTTGTTATTAGCTTATCCATGGCATTAGGACTGATTGTGGATTGGGATAGGACTTTGAATTGAAGTTGAATAATATATATTGGTGGGCTAGGGGTGCGCGCGTCAGTTCTATACCACCGACGGGTGGATTGGGGATGGCACAAACCTCCTGGGAACCACCACATTGCCAGACCGCACCCCAAACATCACGATCTAAAATGTTCTCTCCCAGCCTAGCCGAGCTGCAGTCTCTAATCCTATTAAATTCTTCTCACCGCTTTAAGTTTTCTCAAACTCATTTAATGGATTCCTGGCAAAAATTTGACTCCGAATTGAAGTGTTTAGAAGTACAGATGATAGTATAAGCCTGGCTCGATCTTTGATACTTAAATGTTAGGAGTTTTAAAGCTGAATTAGCTTTTTTAATCTTTTTAATCTTTTCACTCGTTAGTCAATTTTTATTATTTCTGAATTGTTTAAATTAAATGGGCACTTAATTTATTGATGACGAAATGAGATTTATTATTTAATTTTATTTTTATAGAATAAAAAACGAATCCGGAATCCCCTCATGACTTTCTCTCTCCCTAATTTCCTATCAAAAAAATTCTCGAAATTTAAAATTTTTGATAAAATTAGAATTTGTTAATCACTACAAAATTTATTCCAAACCTGTTACTCTGAATCTATTAATTACATGTTTTTAATGTTACTTACGTAATTAATTCAGTTGATCCTCTGAAGGCCAGCCATTCTCATCCATGAGTGACTTAATTTTCTTTTCATTTAATGTCAAATTATACTTAATTTTTTTTACTTACACTAGTTTAGTTTTTTGATATTATGGGATTGATTTTAATGTTAATTAATTAAGAATTTATCTTTAAATTAGTTTCTATTTTGTAAATGGGAGACTGATTCTTCTTCTTCTTTATTTCTGTTTATGCTGTAAACTGAATTCACGTTCAGTTTTTGCTGTTTTAATTTTTCTTTCTTTTTTATTTTTATAATTCATCTAAAGTTGTTTTTAATATTTAATATAATCAAATTATATAAATGATTTATTATTTTATTTTTTAAATTTGTTTTATATATAAATTACCAAAAATCGATATATATAGATGTATAAATTCACTCTTTGTTAATCAATATTTACATACATAAAATCTCCAATTATCGATACATAAATTGACAGAACTATCTGTACAATGTACAGAATAGTATTAACAATAATAGTTTTAGGAAGTGATAAAGCTTGGAATGAAGAATTAATCCATTCTGTACATAAAAATGGTCCCTAATAAAAACTTATTTCAACGTAATGTCTAAAACACAAATCGCCAGATCATTATATAAACTAATATCAGTACATTTTTCTTTGTATAAATTTCAATCATAAAGTATGTACAAAAAAAGAAAATATATATATAAATACGAAGATTATATTTATATAAAAACAGCCAAAGTGATACATTTTTTAGGGAGAATGAAGTTTTTTTTTGATATTATACAGCATAATGAGAATTTGTTTTGTCTATCAATTTACACACACACACAAAGTAAAAATTATTTATCTAAAAAAATATATATATCGTTAAATTTGGATATTTTACTGGATAAAGAAGAATACTTTCATTATCACTGGATTAATAAAGAGAAAGGACTTCCTTCTTGGAAAGACAGTGTTCCCTGAAATACATTATTTCCTTAATGGATCTAAACTTTCAATAGAAAAATCTTCATTTCCAAATGACAGGCCACGACTGAACCCATCCTTCATTTCGAGTATTTTCTTATCTATTATCCCGATAGCGTTTTCTATATCAAGAGGAGCGTTTCCAAAGTCACCCATTCCAAACGGATCTACTTCAGTGGATGTTGGCTGCGAATTATTCATGGACATGCCAGCCGTTAGTTTTCTTGTACTTGTCTTTGGAGGTGGTGCTAATAACGGAGGTGGCCCATTATTGTTCAATAATAAATTCTGCTGACTTTTTTGTACATTATTTATGATAAACATATTATCTATAAATCCTCACATCACGCACAGATTTAAAGAAAATTTTGAACCAGGGTGTGAAATGTGCAATAAAAGTATGAAAAAAAACTTTCTCTTTTTTTCTGCAATAGATCTAATTTTGGAGAGGAGTATTTTCGGAAAAATATTCATCAGTATAATGTGAAATTTATCACAGCATTATGACATCAGAGCAGATGTGAGAATATATTTTTTCAGATTGTAGAACGCAAAAATCTAAAGCTCCGAATAATATTTATAAGGTTTTGCTAATTTATAATTTAATATTAGAATATATTGTGAACATTCCATGTTATCCTAACTGCTTTATAGCGCAACTGAATAAAGAATGAATAATAATAATTATTAAAATAAAAATGGTAATTTTTGATAAGCCGGCAGCAACAGTGCACTAAACTGTGATTGATGATGTCTATAAATCACTACTTCCAACCAATAGTTATTGAAATCGATCCTTAGTTCACTAAATTTAGCGTTATCATGAGCCTTTATTTAGCGATTGCAATATGTGTTATAAACTAATTTTAAAGAAAATTTGGGAATTTTATCTTTTGTAGAAAAAGAGAAAAAAATTGTCAAAGTTAGGTGTTTTTCAACGTTACGCTTTTTCGTGCAGTTTTTGACGATCAACCCTTATACAACTGTCCTACCGGACAGTTTTAATTAATAAAAAAAAAAATTATCCTTTAATATAGAGAGAGATAGGAATAACATGTAGCATATTGTAGCGCTATCTAAAAATAGTTCGATATCAGTTATAATATAAGAACTGAACGCTCAGATGATTTAAGGTATTGATAAACTTGAATTAAAACTTGTTACTTAATTTAAAAAAAGTTTCGGCTTTTTTCAGCAGCTGAAATCAATAAATATGAAACTATCAGGATTTGTTTTCAAAAATTAAAAAAAATAAAAACAAAAAGATAGGATAAAAGATGATTGGTTAGTTCAGAGGGTAGGTTATGTTTCAATATGGAGGAGGAGGAGATGTGTTTCCATTGTAATATAGCGCGCACAGATAACAGAAGCAAATAAAAAAAATATAAATAATAAAAAAGAGAGAATGATATCGCCGGTGGTGCAGCTTAGTTATCTTTATCAGGAATTCCTATTAAACAGAAGGGCTACAAATATTTGTGGCTGGAAGAAAATAAGGGCGAGGAATACTGGGTATTATTATCTCGGAGTGACTGAGCAAGGTAGCAAGGAGGCGGGCAGGAGTATTACCGGAGAAATATAAAGATCCGGAGAGAGAGCGTCTTGATGCAGTTAGATTGCTCTCGGTGAGCTCTCTGGGCAAACCGCCTCACCAGCTCTCTAATCAACCCCTTGTTAACCTAACCATCACCACCGTCTTGCTGCTCCAGCCACGGCTGGTTCCCCTCTCTATTTCTAAACAAAAAAATTATTTCAGACATTTCCTTCTTCTTCATTTTCATCGTCCCTTAATTGACTCAATTTCCTTATTTTCTGCCAGCATATTAAGTCATTTTGAGAAGATAATTGTTCAAAATATATTCACAAAAAATTAGGAACCGATTGTGCGCTTTGTAAGGTGTGAGCCACGTAAACAATTTAGTTATATAAACATACAGAATGCTGTATCTAATGTGGGTATTGCTTAGAGTTCAGTTCTTCTTCACTACATCAACTGTTTAGAAGGCTGTCGACACTAATGACGTAATATCCTATTAGGCTCCAGACAGTCCAGAAAAACTGAAAATATTTTTTCGAAAAAAGGAAGCAGCTTTTATTAGTTTGATATATTTAGTTATTTTATGCATGAAAAATGCAACAATGTTGCATTTAATCATTTTGTATTACGGATGCCACTAATACGAGAAGTCCTAACGTTCGCACCTCTCCATCCCTTACGATCACTTCTCAAGTATCTTGAACAAATGAAGGCTATTTTTTGGCATTCTCCTGAGATAAACGAGACGCACATCGAGTTTACACAGTCTGATTTTGAACTAAAGACTTTGATTAGTGAAGTGCTCTATTATCTTTGCTTTCATTGTTATCATATTGAATTATAACTAATTTTGTTTTATGTAGAAGTTTTAAACTTTAAACTTTCAGTCAAATGGGAAATGAACATTATTTCTAGTTGAATTATTGTACTAATTGTAAACACACAGATCATTACTTTAATTAAAAACAGAAAACTGAACAATTTCTTCGATAGAATCTTTGTTCTCGTTCACATATTTAAGTTTGGAGGAAGAAATGTAAATTAAAGCCAAAATATCTATTGTACTCCTTTTCAAGCAAGCTTGATGGGAAATTAACTCTTCATTCGTTACATTCCGGTTAAAGTAAGTTGCTTAGAATTAAATGAATTTCTTCCACATTGTGGAATTTTTTTAACAAGCTTTCATAACAGTATTTTTTGTCTATCAGACAAAAAACTTATCTTTTTGTTGTTTTAATAAGTTAATTACAAAAATAACGCTATTCAACAAATTTACCAACCACGATTGGTGACTTACTCTACCACACTAGATAGAAGAACTGCTCTAAGCCACTGCTGATCACCCAAACTTATAGAATTGTTGATCGAAGTAAATAAGATTTCATTAAATAAAATACGTTTTATAGGGTTGACTTCTAGGAAGTATGATCATATTTTTAGAGATGGAATACAGAACAAGTCACAGCGGATTTAGTCGTCAAAACTGCAGGTACAGCTTTCAATGTTGGCGAGGAGGTTAGTATAGTCAACTGTATGATACCCTATTTGAAAGTGAGCAAGAAATTTCCGAAAATTCGATCTAGTGTTTCCAAAAACTGTCGAGTTTATTTGTCAGACCTTGTACAGCGGTAATGTGTCTGTAGCGACACTTTATATCAAGTTGGGACAAACCCATTCGACTTTAGCGGCATGCATGGACATATCGCTTTATATGATAGTAGTATGTAAGAAAAAAATTCTTATGTGCCCATTACTTAAACCAAGTGAACTTCATTTTTTTCATTTGCATTGTTTTTGAAGTTAATCAATTCAAACTGTTTCTTCAGCCCTAATAATGTAGATTCCTCTACTAATGATATGACCTCTCCAGCTCAATTAGTCAACAGTACTGACTTGAACAAATTAATTGTTGAGCCTGCATCTCTGTCCACTTCGTTCTACTTTAACGTTTGCCAAAGTTCAGTGCTCAATTTAGCAGTGAGAACCGCATCGTCAGCGAATCTCAAATTGTTCAGCTGTTTTTCATTAATTTTCATCCCACTGTTTTCCCAGTCAAATTTTTTTGTACACTTCTAGGACAATATTAAATAAATTTTAATACAATAAAAACAAATATATTTAGTTATTTATAAAAAATTCTAATAAATCTACCAACTACATTAAAATATTTAGGAACAAATATTAAATATTTTTAATAAAGGCAGAAATACAAACGGAATTAGATAATTTGTAATAAAAAAAATAATTTGCGATAAATTAAGGTAAACACATAAGGTATGCCATCAACCACTTGCTTCGAGTGGTCACTTGCTTCTACTGCTTGTACCCTCCACACAGATTGGCGGAAGAGAGGAGAGTGAATTAAAACTGTCCGGTAGGTCTTGCCCACTATTATTGACCACACAATAGGCTCGATACGCTTGTAACTGACAAAGCAGAAATATCGACATACAATGTCTAGTGATGGATGGGTTACAGCCCTTAAGAGCTGAGAAAGTTATGAAATACCTGAAGGTGGCGGTGGAGCTGAGACGGTCATACAGCCTCGGATAGGAGAAGTACCGATTTTATCTCTTTCAACGGTCGCATCTCCAAAGAACTACGGTGGAGGCGACAGATGAAATTGGGCTCGCTCTTGAATGGATTGCAGGTGCCCTGGAATCTGTATCACTGGGGACAGTTAAAGTAGTTAGGAAAGTCCTTAAAAACCTTAATTTATATGAAATAATAAAAAAAAGTCGACTGATGCAAACAAGGTGCTGGCCTTCCGCCATGTATGTTTTTGGTTAAATTTAATAATAAAACATTATGGCTTTGTTTTTATGCCGGTGGTTGCCTTCTTCCACATCACATCGCGAGATTAAATTTGGATTATATTAATAACCATATAAAAGATAAATTATTCTCATCCATCACTTTAAAACCTAATATACCATAATGTATATTATACTCATGTATTGTACCATAATACATGAGTAAACCATTAAAATTTGTTTTTTATTTAATTAATTAATCAAAATTAAAACCTTATACAAATGTTTAAATACAAAATTGTTTTTAGTAGGTTTGAAATTGAAATTAATTGAATTATTACAAAATTCAAACATAATTATTAATTTTACATTGTAGGTATATAGTAAGGTTTTTTCTAAGTTTTTTGCCTTAGTATTATGTTCGACTTATTAACCAATGTAAATATTGAAGTAGTAGAAAGTATATAGGCACTGCAGCCTGAAACCTCCTTTTGTATATGTATATATTTGTACAACTGTTTTTAAATTTTAAATAAACTTTTCAATTTCATTTTCAATTAATTTGACATAATTAAGGAAAGTTCAATAAAAAAAAAAAAACTAGAGGTCCTTACAATGTCAGTTGGATGAAATAAATGGTGTTGATCTCCCTCTCTGTCTTGTGATTGTATAAACTTACAAATATTTATAAACTTATTATTGCCAAAAATTATATGTTGGTTACCGTAATGGCTCCGTTGCTAGTTTTCAAATTTATCGCGACCTGGTTTTGAAAAAAGGTATTATTGATTTATGACATTTATTAATTATCCAGGTGCTATGAAAGTAGGACAGGTATGGGGAGTACAATGGGCCTAATAAGTTGGGCAGACCTAAGTTCAAAGGATCCCCGCAAGGGTAGAAGAAGTAACGGAAAGTAAAAGGCAGGATCAAAGTTTTAGATTCCTTTTTTTCAATAACTATTGTAAATAAATATTAACTTTACAATATATTTGTATTTTTCTCCAACATTTGAATTCACATTATTTCATAGAAAATATCAAATTTTTTGTACAGAATTTCCGCTAAATTAATTTTATTATCTTTTGTAATGAAAGTAAATAGTTTATGGACGACAGATTTCTGGAACTCTTGCAATCAGTATAAACAGAGAGTGATGTTTAGAAATTACTAGAAAATCTAATAACTCTGGTAAATTAACAAGTTGGATGGTGAAAATAGAGGCAGATGGTCTTTTGATAAAATTATTTGAAAATTCTATTTATTACCACTAACTTCCATTATGTTAAAAATTTGATTTGAATTTAGCCACATAAATACATTATGAGCATATACTCACATACCGTGTGCATAAAACATCATTATACAGCCAAATTTATTATCTCATCACATTGCATTCTATTTTACTCGATTCAGGAACGCTATCCAATTATATCAGCGGTTTGTAAAACGTTTATGACAGATTCTCTAATTGATGGGTCCAACAGATACGGTTTAAAGTAGTTTTCATTTTGGCTACTATTGGCTCTGCTAGACTATTATTTCAATGGGAGCAGTAATTAACCTGAAATCATTGTCAATTAAAATGGCTATCAGTACTAATCTAATCAAATGAGGGTTCTTTTCCATTTGTTTTTATTAAATACTATTTTTATAATAATTTCCCCTTATTTTTTTATTAATGAATATTGTATGTTTCTAAAATTAAATAACTTGTAGGAAATTCATGGGATTTAGTAAAACTTTGTAGTAAAATTAATCTATTTATTTACATTTTGCATATTTTACAGTTAACCGAAACTGGTACGTAAGCTGCATTAATTGAAGAAAATCAAATCAAATATAAAAACTATAAAATTCTTTGAAATTCCCTTTAATTAATTATTTAAAAGATCTTAAAAACTGATGCTACGAAACTAAATATTATCTCCTTAACAAAAACCTAAAGTTTAAAAAGTTAAGTATAAGGGTTGATTAAACGCCAAAATTTACCCAAATCAGCTAGTACCCATTCATTTCACTGACATCATTTAAGTAATTTTACTGCATTACCTTTTCAATAATATTTTTTAGAATTTATAAGATGTCACAGACCCCCTTTGTTGGCCGTTTTCATTCATAAGAATTTTTTCATTCATAAGAATAATAAAATGTGAATAAACATCGTCATAATTAAGTAAAAATTATAATAATTCTGTATTTATACAATTTGACATATTACAGGGAGTCAGCTTCGTACATTTTTTGCTTTTGTTTTGCATCTAATACATTTCCAGGACAAATAAATGAAATGAAATGAAATTGAGAATAATTAGATACATAATCATCATAATTAGTAATAAAAAGGCACTTTATTTTAACTCTAATCCAAATTATTCTTGTTTATATCTTTATTATTCTAAATAATCACACAAATAAACGCAAATTAGAATAGATAATGGGAAAGTTAGAGTTGGTCTATTACAGTGGTAGTTTGAATTTCCAAGTTACAACTAAATTTAAGACTTAAGTCATCTTACTGCAGAATACGTTAGCACAATTACAACGTTAATAACAAATAACTAGTTGTAAAAATAATTCATTTCTAATAATTAAATGCAGCCCCTTTAATTGAGTACTTGTAATGAAATGTTATAATCAAATAATTAGTAAAGTACTTTAGTAATGATTGCTTACCCACCCTAAAAATATGCATAAAAGGTATAAGGGTCAGGCTATGTAAGGGAACAGGTTCAATGATAGTACCGAAATTGAATATAAAGCTTCCTGCGTAAAGTACTTTATTTCGCTTCAATCAGCGATTGGATTAAAAAAAAAAGAAAAATGGTGATTTAGGGCCGAGCGATTAATAGTGAAAAGATTCATGACAACAAGGACAAGATGCATGTGCACAGAGTTCGAAAGTATTTTACTTAATCGATAAAATATGTTAGCTATCAGCCTCCATTCACAACATCTCGAATGGGCGCCGCCAGAAAAATTAGGTTCTTTCGTTTCATTTTCCTGATGTGAAAAGTAACGTGATTTTACTAAAATAAAAATTTCTACTAAAATACTTGTTTTTCTTTATACGAGCAACTCTCGGAGAGAGTTTTATGGAGAGGAACAAGATACCGAACGTTCTTTACCAGTTTGGTAGTTCTTTATTTCTTCGAGAATGTAAGTAATCAACTAACAATGCATTTAATTAACGTAGTATTGATATCAAAATTAGTCTAAATGAATGAAATATTTGTTTTCGTGAGACAAACAATATTGTTATCCCGGCTGGCTAATTCCTTTAGATGGAGAATATTGTGTCAGATTCCTTTAGAGCACGGCGTACGTCTGACAGAGACATAAAGGGTGACCAAGGAGGGCGTCCAGCGAAATTAACATGGCCGTTGGGATTTCTCCTTCACTGCGTCCATGAAGTGGCCAGTGACCGTACTAATGAAGCCAGTTTCGGCGTTTCCTTCACCCTGACTTCCAACAGACACTGTAGTCACAACTACTCCTTCCTCTCTAGGAAACCTCCCCAATAACAGAACGTCTAACCAGCTGCTACTCATTTGCCATGTATTTGTTTCTGTCAGTTGCTTATTGCTACTAATTCCTTACCTTCTGCTTGCCACATGGGCGTAATAAGTCTATAATGGTGCTAATAGGATGTCCTAACCGGGCAAGACAAGTGTTCATTTCAAATCCACTCTGTATCGCTCTATACATGCCATGCATGAGGGTGCATACAGAGACTAATTTAGTTCATAATTGTTAATATAGCTATTGCATGAGTTAAAGAGTTAATTTCCCCAAAAATGAACTCAATTTTCGTAATTTCAATCCGGCCTATTATAAATGCATTAATTTCGCTCTTAAGCCCTAACCTCTTACAAAAAATACTGAAGCGAAATTTACCAGTATCGTTGTTTCTCTTGCAATAACTGGTTTTCTATAAATCAAACTTTTTCCAATACAATTTACGTAATGAATATTGCAGTAGGATTGATTATTGAATTAATAAATTTCTAGTTTAGTTAATATGTCTTAGAGAGAGTTGTCTCTGGCTTAGTGGGCAATATTATTGTCATTGTTATTTACAGAGCAGCTAGCGCTGGTGTTACTTTCAACATTAATTTAAAAAAAAGTTTGTATGTCATTATTAACGTCCACCAGGACATTCTCAGTCGGAAGGGCGATGGCGAATGATCCATAACTATTAACCTGGCAAAACAGCCTTCATCTTTACTTCTGTGTTTTTTGGTATTATGAATTGCTCAGAAATAGAAAATTGATACATATTGATAGTTTGGTGTTTCGTGCCATCGCTGAGCATCGATAGTTACAGGAATCGCAAAACCCTATCTAGAAAATGGCTAAAGTGGAAATATAATTGGTTAATCAGCATTTCATTAAGATGTGGCACGCCTAATATAAGAATCTTCGTCGATTATTAAGACGAATTAAACTTAACTTTTATATATTACTCCTTAACAAAAACTTACAGTTTAAAATGTTAAGTATAAGGGTTGATTAAACGCCAAAAGGTACACAAATCAGCAAGTATCCATCATTTCATTTTCACTTCATTGACATTATTTAAGTAATTTTACTGCATTAACTTTTCCTTCACATTTTTATAATTTATTAGATGTCACAGACCCTTATGCTGGCCATTTTCATGCATAAAATATTTGTTCAAGACTGCAGACTGTAGATTGTAATATCTATTAATCTATAATAATCAAGCTATTAATTACAGGTTAAAAAGAAACAAAAATATGAGGCTAAAAATTTCAAAAACTTTTAAAAAAAAATGTTTACACCAACATTCATCAATGATTTCATTTTATTTATTTATTTATTTTTATTTTTAAATAAAAATCGTCGGTTTAAGTTCATTCTTCGATTAAAGTAATTGTTATTGTATGAAGTAGTCAAACGTTTATAATAATAGGTAATAATTATCTGGCTTTATCGCAAATAATATAGTTTCAATTACATTCTCCATCTAGGTGTTCTTCCCAAAATGTTGTGTATATGTAATATAAAATAAATAAGATATGCATATTTTTAGGACAGCTAATTATTCCAGTATTTTTTTTTTTTTTTTTTTTTTTTTTGCGCATCAACAGCTGAGGTTATTAGCGCCCGGAGCTTTTTCCAGTGCACTGCCGGCCTCCGGGCAGTGTTCTCTCGTTACAGACAACACTGTCCATCACCGGACAGTGAGCTGTAAGAAGCTCCTAGGAAGAGAAAATCTAAGGGTCAGCTGCTGGATTCGAACCCGGGACCTCCGCGTGGGAGTCCAGTATGCTAAACTCATAGCTAATCCCTTCCCTCCCAGTATTTTATTATAAGTAAAATTAGGGAGACTAAATTAAATTACAATTGAGAAATGAATAATTATTGTTGAATAATCTACTTGTTATCAGCTGTGTGTTATTTGTGCTCACGAATATTTCGGTAAGACGAATTCAAGACTGAAATATTGTTTTCAATCCTCCGTGTCTTTTTCTACTTTAACATGCATGTGTTTGTGACTACTCAGAATAATTCATAACTCAATTTATCATTATTATAACAAAAAAATATTATGAATGAACTGGCCAGCATAAGGGTCTGTGACATTTAATAAATTATAAAAATGTGAAGGAAAAGTTAATGCAGTAAAATTACTTAAATAATGTCAATGAAGTGAAAATGAAATGATGGATACTTGCTGATTTGTGTACCTTTTGGCGTTTAATCAACCCTTATACTTAACATTTTAAACTGTAAGTTTTTGTTAAGGAGATTTTTGTACCTTTTGGATAGATTTTTCTTTTTGTCTATTTTGCAAAGTTACATATCTGCTTTACAGATTTTTTTAAAATTTGGAATAAGCAATTCTATCATTATAACCTGATAAGGTGTTAAGTCGGAACCGTAACTGCCACTGGAGAAATCATTTTAAAGAATGATTATAGTTGCCATCCTCAATAACAATTGTTTTGAAAAAGCGTTTTGAATAAAATAGAAAGGTAATTTGTACGTATATAGCAAAATTAAACTGCGATTTCAGTACTTCCTTTTAAGAAGAGTAAGAAAAATAAACAGCGATTACAGTACTTCTCCCTAAAAGGCAAAGAGGCAAAGATTTTGAATCGAACGACAATTCATTCATTGATTTAAATCGGTTCTCTCATTGATAATTTTAACGATTGCAGTACTTCCTCTTAGTAGGTGTAAGAGCATGATGGCACATCACAGCCACGTAGAGGAGCTTTAATTACTGCTTCGTGCTAAATATCAAAATCGGACTAAGCGTTATAGAAATATTGGTAATAATAGTTTTAGAAAGGGCCTTACTTGGGTGGGGCAAACTCCCCTCCTTATGAGGCACAGCCTCGAGGCTTTTAAAGTGCAAATCTGTACAAAATTTCGATTCCGATGACACTTCATTCATGAAAATCGGTTCACGTGTCGATAATTTGAAACGATTGCTATACTTTCCCTTAACAAATGTAAGAGCTGATCGCCGCTTTAATGTTACGTAGGGGAGCCCTAACTCTATCATCCTACCAATTTTTTTCAAAATCGGGCCAAGATTTACAGAGTTATTAGTAATAATAATTTTGGAGGGGGCCTTACATTAAGGGGGCTAACTCCTCTCCCATTCGAGGTACAGCGTCGAGACCCCCAAAAGGCACATCTACATAAAATTCCGAATTGAATGACATCTCATTCATGAAAATCGGTTCGCGCGTTTAGGCGCTACGCAGTTTACAAAAAAGGTAACAACAACAACAACAACAACAACAACAAGAACAACAACAATTTTTGAAAATGCCGTTTTTGCTCATTTTCGGCAACTTTTTTCTCGAAATCTATTAGATCTGGGTGTTTGCAAAAAAATTACAGTTATAAAGGAGGATTTGCCCTACATTATAAAGAAAATTTGGGAATTTTATCTTTTATAGAAAAAGAGAAAAAAATTGTCAAAGTTGGGTGTTTTTCAACGTTACGCTTTTTCGTGCTGTTTTTGATGATCAACCCTTATACAACTGTCCTACCGGACAGTTTTAATATTGAATAACATGAATGAATATTAAATTGCCTTTATTTTTTTTAAATTACCGTTCTAAATTAATTACAGGCCCAAGAAAATATTTTTACTAAAAACTGTATTAAAAATGTATTTTCATTTATAAAGAAATTATTTTACACTGCGGTTGTGTGACTAGATAAAATTAAAAAGAAAAGTGCCACATTAACGTGTTTTTAGTTTTATTTCATAGCGCAAGCAGCGAAAAAAGTTACATAGGCTACATGCGGACCGAGAATATGCACACAACTGTGTGACTAAAAATATTTTCAGCCTGGAATATAATAATACTAATTATGTAGCTGAGTTTACTCAGAAAAAGCTTCAGTTTCAATTTTATCAAACACTCTCTCTCTCTGTTTAAATGTAATTTGCAAAATCTGAAACTTAGTGAAAAAGACAAGGATTTAATGAGATGTTGAGTAATTTGTTTAACTCTTCAAGTGAAAAACTGTAGAAGAACATTTCTTGCACTTTAATTCAAGTTTACTTGTGTTGTTAGAAGTAAAGAAATTCTGGACTAACTTAACAAAGTAAACGTTCCAGATTTTCAAACAAACGTAATTAAACAAGGTTATAAAATTAAGGAAAAGAGAATAACTAGCTGTAAAGATATGCAAGCTGGCAGTTATGTCATTTATTACTTTATATTTATTTTTTACTTGCAACTCTAATAAGAAGAGGCTATCTGGGATTCTTGATATTAACTAGAGTAACATTCTCTACTATCTATAACACATAGAGAAATTATTGAGATGGTATCAAATTTTCAGTGTCAAGTTAAGTACGGAAAAGCGAAACGTTGAAACGAAAACGAAATTAAATATTGATGAATATGTGATTCTAATCGTTTTACAGATGATGCGCAAATAAATAAAATCTTAAATAGAACACTTCCACAAGAAGAGAACATGTTTCACGCTCGTTATATTCATGCATTTTTGTGAGGTATGCTCAGCTGTGTCGGTGTGTTTGGTACGGAATGACTTTAAAGTGTGTATCAGAGTTATAGTTAATTTGGTCTTTCTTAATGATTTGGTGAATGGAGTTCTGTTCCAATATTTCTACTCTTTCTAAGATCTCCGTAAGTCTTCTTTTTATCCTTATAGTAACCGAGTCATTGTGTTGCTGATACTGTTCAGTTGGTGATTGCGTTTGATCAGAAGGTTTGCGTAAGTTGTGTTTGTACGAGCGGATATGTTCTTTGTTTCTGTCTTGGATAGGTACTATCATAGTCGGGACAAACTAGTTTGTAAATACCGCTGTTGTCTTAAGAGTTTTTAGTTTCGATTGGTGCACTGTTTCCCAGTTAGTTGTTGGTCCTAAGTGCTATTTTGAGGCCTAGTTCCTTGGAAAGGTTACGTAGTTTGTATGTCTCGTTTCCGATGTAAGTAAAAGTGGTGAATATGTTGGTTGGGTAATTGTTTTGGCCTTTTGGTTTCTTTGTACTTAGTAGGGATAGATAGCCATCAAACAGTAGGGATAGATGGCCATCAAACAGTAGGGATAGATGGCCAATTATTTTTATTTTTTTTCTGTGATATGCAGAAAAATGCCAACTCAGCATGAAAGACAGAACACAAACCGCGGAAATTATACTGAAGAAAATTTGAGATCGTATTAACCCCACACCCAAACTGTCGTCTCTGCGAGAAAACGAGCCAAGTCTGTTGTCATTTTACTAACTTCTCTCGAGCACATTGCTGTTGTAAAAAACAGAGTTGCAAAGAAATCCAAACCAACAAGAAATACCATCCCCAAAGAGACAATTCTGAAATAAAGGATTGTCCGAAAAAGAAAACGCTCACCTTCCCCAAGTTCCGATGAAGAGGACGAAACAGGAATCGAATTTGAAGAGGAAAGTGATGCCACTTTAGAAATCGATGAAACTGAATGACCAGGATATGGGGAAAGCTAGAACAAGACCAGAAAAAAAAGATTGGTTGGAATGCATAATATGCCGGAAGTGGTTCCACGAAAATTGCTCTTCTTTTGCATACGCTTGCCAAAATTGAAGTAAAAGAGCATTTAAAAAGAAGAATAATAAGTAAATATTAAGTAACCATTCATTTTTTTTCTATTATTTTTACGTTTTACTAGTGCAATTTCATTTACAATATGTGGCCATCTCTCCCAAGTTACATTGGCCAACTCACCCAACCCAGTGGGGATAGATGGCCAATTGCTATTTTTTGTTTGTAAGAATACAAAAATGTTTCCCTTAGCATTTTTTCTGAAATTTTTTCCTAATCTTATGTTTGTGAGCGTATGAGGTTTCCAAAAATAATAATAAAGTAAGCCTAGCCCTTACCAAAAATTTGCAGGCACCCTCCAAATAAAATGGTGGCCATCTCACCCTACTTTACCCTAACGTATTAATAATGGTGGTATTGCTGTTGTAAAAAACTGAGTTGCAAAGAAATCTAAACCAACAAGAAATACCATCCCCAAAGAGACAATTCTGAAAGAAAGGATTGTCCGAAAAAGAAAACGCTCACCTTCCCCAAGTTCCGATGAAGAGGACGAAACAGGAATCGAATTTGAAGAGGAAAGTGATGCCACTTAGAAATCGATGAAACTGAATGTACAGAATATGGGGTTATTTCTGGTTATTGAGCGAACGATGTTGAGTTCTCCCTCACAGTTGGTCAGTACAAGAGGTTTAGTTTTCAATCTGTCAGGAGTCTGAGAGCGACTAGTTTATGTTGAATAGGATGGTAGGAACTGTTGTGTATAATAGTGACAGTGGACACTGAATATCCCGAATTCTAATTTGTTGTCTCTTGTATTAAGTGTGATATCCAGGATGTTAAGAGATTTGTAGTTCTTATATTCATGCGTTTATGTTAGGGCGATGTCTGTTTTTAAGAAAATAACTTAGATTTGTCTGCAAGTTTGAGTATGGTATAGTAAGTGGTCCACGATAAATGGTCTATATAAATTGCGCAAAATGTTACATCGAATTCTTTCTTCACTTGTGTTTTCAATACACGTTCATGTTGCATAAATATTTCAGGCAATATTGCCGATGGGGAGTTTCCCATTTCTAATTTGTCATTAACAAGGTAAAAGTTATTGTTAAATCGAAAATAATTTTGTACCATACCTTATATTTATCATATTTTTTCTGTTTATAATATTTCAAGTGTGTTTGTCAGGGTAGAAGAGTAAAGGTTTGAAATTTCAATGGATATGAGGCGTGATGAGAATTTTAGTTCTTTGTCTTTCAATAAATGGATAATGTATTGTGTATTTTTTATATGTAAACTTAGGGAACTGTTCTCAGGTTAGGTGCTGTGGGATTCTTGGATAAGTATTTGAGTACTCCACTTTTAGGTACGATAAAGGTGGCTGTTTTGATTTGCTGTTGATTTGTTCTTGGGTCGTTCTTCAGTTGGGTTTGTCCGTTTTTGTGTATCAAGTCGTTTTATCATAGTCTGTGTTAAAATTACCGTAGAGTCCGCTTTAGTTAATATGAGATTATCCTTTTATAGTTTCTGTCTTTGGTTATTCGCTTAGCGTAGTTCCTGATTATCTGTTTTGCTTTCTTCCCTAAGATTTTAATTGTATTTTTTATTTTAATAATGACCCTTGTGTCCTTGTGTATACTTCTTAAACATGTGATAGTAATGTTACTGCTATTTCTGCGTCGATCGTTAGGTGTTCAATATCTGGGCCTCAATACTGCGTTTAGAAAACATAATAAGTGAACGAACCGAAAGTAACAAACTCTTATAGCATCAGCGGACTTTAAAAACTATTCTGCCCTAGTAATAGTTGTATATTGGTTAAAACAGAGGAAAAATCAAAGACTGGTATCAAGAATACATCCGTTCGTTCAAATGCAACAAAACCGACTCAACTTACGCAAACGACCTTACCAAAATACTGTCCACTTTTTTTTTAACATAAATAAAGAGCTGCCTAGATTTAATATTTAGATATATATAATTATAATTTACGAAAGAATCTGTGAAAATGAATAGAACTGCCATGGGGCGTTAGGTGTCGAATGTAGAATTCTGGAGTCGAATGTAGAATGCTGGAGACACTTACTGGAGGTTGACACGCGCTTAATGAGTATTCGACTTGAGCTTTTATGAGAGCTTTAGATAATGAGCGTCAGGTGAGATATTACTCGCCCATGCTATTCATTCCTATTTATGTAGTCTTTAGAAGTTCCCCTATTAACTCAGTGCTGGGCTGCCTTAGGGGTTGATTTCCTTTTTTTTTCAGTTTATGTAGTTTTCCTTCTCCAATTTTCTATTTGATTGTTTCTCAACTACTCATTCTTGTAGCTATTTGGTTGGTATTATCTTCAATAAGAGCACCTTTTACGTATGTTCCTTAGGATTTTCCTTAGTTTGCTTAATTACAAAAAAATAATTAAGTAGAACTGTATATAAGTATCCGTATCTGAGTTTTCACGAAGCGGTTGCAAATGTTATTGATTTGAATGTTTAAAACCACCGTAAATATATCCATTAATCTGCCAGTGGCAATAATATTAGAGCGTCAAACGGTAAAGTGCTTTTGAATAAATATTATCACTCAGTTTCTACAAATTTCTCAGTAATTTTCGCGGATCTCTGATAAGAACTAAGTATCAATTTAAATTGAAACTTTTGACGAAGCAATTGTTTGGAGGGTTTCCATGGGAACAATTAACTCGAAACTTTTTGACCCGAAAAATCATTAAAAATAAAGTTATTTTATTTTAGTCTCTTGACGAAATTGGTCAGCCTTCTAAACAATTTCTAAGTCCTTTTAAATCATGATATTGCTGGTAATTGATTATTAAATTGAAAAATTTGATAACCTTTATAAATTAATTTTCCAAGGCATTCATATTACATGATTATAATCTTTTAGTTCATCAATATTTATTTATAAGGTTTATATGTATAATATAGTCATATATACACGAGATCAATAGTTTACTTGATGAGCTATAATCAAGGTTCAATTTGTAACAATGTTGCCATTGAATCAATCAGGAAAACAGTTGAGGCATCCATGTAAAGGTCTTCTACCTCCCCTTCATTGTGAGCAAAGTTAGGGGAAGACAGACATTTGAAAGTGAAGGTCATGAAAGGGACAGTCCCTCACAAATTAGCAACGTGTTTCTAACGGCTCACGATCAAGCCAAACCAGAGAAGAACATCATTAACGCCATCCAATACCATTAGTCGTTGAACATAAGATCTTTTTCACGTTTAACTTGAATTAGTGCACAAAACTCCAGTTGAGTTTTTACTACATAATGAATAAACTCTTTTTAAAAAAAAGTTTTTAAAATGAATGAATATTTCGAAAATAATAGGTAAAAGGCATTAGAAATATAAGTTCGCGTTTTATGATGTCTTTTGTCTTTCATTTACAGAATACTGTGGGGGAGACTGTTGTACCTTGAGCATAGTGTACCTTGAAACAATTCATGTTTCTGGACACTGGTGTCATCTGTGGACTTTCTGTTGAAGTATGTGATAGATCATAATATAACAGCCGTATAAACTGAGTTTCAGTTTTCTTGTTTACTTTTGGCGGCGGTTTTCAGAGCAATTTTTATTTTTTCATAGTGAAAAGTAAAATTTTATAACATCAAACCGAAGTGTTAACCTCAAAAATAATGAATATAACTATCAACCACGTTTGGAATAATAATCTCCGCTAAATAGTGAGTAGAATACTTACATTATTTTGATTTCTATTCCTAACCTATAATTTTGATTGCAACTTTTGTTCAAACACCCCCTACATCATTTCTTTGAATTTAACCCTATTCTTCTTTATAAGACTATGAAATCCTGTCTAAGCTATTTTGGCTTCTTGAAGCGACTTTCCGGTGATCTGCACGAATGCTGCAAAATCTTAAAAAACAAAACAGTTTAGCACATTAAAAAACGCAACAAATCGGCGAAGGATTAACAAGCTTTACGTTAGGAAGTTCTAACGGTCTTTAATTCTTGATTCCCATTCATACAGGAAACAATGTTAGAGCTTAGCTATGATTAATATAAAAATTTTCTACCATCTTAAGAAAGAATTTTTTAAGAAAATTACATTAAATTATTTTCTAAAGAAACTATTTTTGAAAGACTAAGGGGTAGTAGAAAGTGAGACAGAAAAACGTGGAAGTCAAATACTCTTTCTAAACCTGATGAATAAATTTCTTAATATTGATAAAAATCTAAAATCGGAAAGATTGAAGAACGAACTATAAAATTAAATCCAACGTTGAGGATTCAAATACGTAAGAATTCTTGGAAAGAATTGCATTTAGCAAGTAGTTGCTGTGCATTTATGCTTGTTACCATGAGTGTTGTGTATGAGCTGTGTTTGAAGGAATATCTGATAAAATGATAAAAGTAAACTAAGATAATCCTGTTGAGATTAGCGTCATTCATCACTACTTGTATATTCTTGAATATCTACTTAATATTTGTCGTTGGACAGAAAAAAATTGTCTTTTAGAAAGTCGCTATTCCTAAGTAGTTAGTTGCATACATCAACTGTTCATCCAATCAAATCAAACACCTACTTTAATTAATCAAACTAATCTAGTAAAACTTATCTCAGTTTAAGCGAGCGTTTATTATAATTATTACGATAAAGCTCTCCAGAAGCGAGAAATTTAATACAAGTTGGTTACTTGGATAAGGCCAATTTTACCGAATGGAAAGGACCGACAGAAGAAGGCTAAGGCAGAGCAGCTAGAAAAGGGATAGCTATGGATTCCTTACAAATTAAATTTTATTTGGGAACGTGTTAAGGAGGAACATCGGCAGATCTAATTTGTACTTTTCGTCCACGTTACCTTGACTGTATAGGGATGAGGAGGGCATGTCACTTTCAAACGATGTGAGTTTGTGGATAAATGTCTTCAAATTGACAGTGCACTCATCATTTACTTTACTTTACTCGAATACAATTTAGGAAAGCGACTCTAATGAAGGAGATTAAAATTTGGTTAATTAAAACGACATAAGAATTCATCTATTTAAAACTATCCCTAAATACCAAAGTAAATAAAATTCAACATTGAATTTATAAATTAAACATCAAGTGAACTACTAATCGGTACTTTTGCAATAGAAATTTAAGTTATCAATAATTTATTTTCATTTATTGCAGTTAAAGAAAAAATAAATAAGTTGGAGCAAAGCCAACAGTATTTCACCGAGCCAAAAGTCTGTCCGTATGTCCCTACTCCCTAGTAGTTGATTCCTCCAATCAAATTAATGACGTGTAGCAATTTAAACTAATATTGTAGAATTAGTGGCGCACTAAATGTAGCACATTGTGTCCACCATTTAAAGTTGAAATATTAGAAGCTACGTATTTGTATATAAATATGTTTCACAAGTTCAAAATTGTTGGTATCTATAAAAACACTATTAGTCTTAGACCTAGATTCCTTATTGGTGAGCCTAGGAAAGTATGCTTCGCTATTCCAAGCAGATGTTGCGGTTACTTATTATTCTGCTAAAGTAATCTTAAAAAAAAAAAAAAATTCTCTGAGACAGGGTTATTATCTACTAAGACTGTCGGTCATTAATAATTAAGGCCATCAGTACCTTCTACCAAGTCAACACCAGACTGAAGTCGTACTGTAATTTGTAGTTCACCGAAGTGATGGAGTTCTTAAGTCCTGAGTTTGTAATTAATCTGAGGGCTCGCTCAAGACACGCGAAATAGTGAGACCCTTGCCAAAACATATAGCAGACCGCTTAGTCAGTTCAAGGATGCTAAGGGCCTCTAAGTTGGGTTGGCTGACTTCCGGCAACTGCTGGCTCAGAAGACATATGAGTCTGCCGGGCCTGATCAATGGTGATCATTAAAGCTGTGCTAGGCTGAGACTCTAATTTCTCTGGAAAAAAAAAACTCCCTGGCGACAAAATCCCAGTGAAATCGAAGTTGGCAAAGCTGAAATTTTTGTTTAACAGTTGGGAATTCATAGGGAACGCTGCTGTTCTATCGTTTATTAACATTATCAATTTATTTTGCGACCACATCTGCTATAAACAGTTTTCATTCTACAACTGATCTTAAATGTATATCGTTTGAACTGAAATCTTCACGTAAACAGTGGAAATCGGGCGATTCATTTTCAATACTCTTTCCTTTCTCAATTCTCTCTGTAATATTTCCTCTGAAGGGGAATGTCAAACATTTTTTACCGAACCATCTAGCTAGACCATTCTTAGTTCACTGACTGGAGATCATGTTTTACAAAAGTCACATCAGAAGAGCTCTAAAGCGAAACAGTGTTTATGGGAAGAAGTGAGAAAAAAATATCTGTAAGGAAAGGTATGGCATAACTAGTTGGACATCAGTGCATACTGCGAAATTTCTAGCATCTTCATACAAGTGTTTACTTCAGGATAGACTTCACCTTGATCCCGATCATGTAAATCTAACATTTGTTCTAGTTGCTTATCAGTATCTTGATGGTTTCCTAAATGAATTAATCACTACTCGGGTTAAATGCAGCAGAAGACTGAGTGTAACTCAGTACAGTAGGTTCCAGCCGCAAACTAATGCAAATTGAAATTTAAGCGAAGGCAATCGCAACAATTTTCTCCATTTTAATTCCTGTAACTTCCATTGGAACTTTCTTAGATTAGCACAATTAGACCTCAAAATGGCACCGTAGACCAACCTACCTTCAAGTAGATTGAATAGAGTAGAATAGTATATATATAAAAAAAAAAATTCTATTTTCTTCCAACCGTCAAGCAGAAAAACTCAAATTTTAATTTTGTCAAAAGTCACTGAGTTTGGGAAGAACAATAGCGTTAAAGACTGATTTTATTTCTAGTAATCAGTTCTGGTTTCCACCGTTAAGCTAATCCATATTCGTGTCTATAAAAAGCAAAGATAGATATTTCACTATTTTCTAGACAAATGAGTTTTGGTGAAATACTGTGCTTACAGTTGCAAGTGGCCTTGACAACTATCCAGAAGGGTATATTATGTAGGGATCTACTAGCTGAGTCTGTAAGGATATATGGCACGCTGTACCCGCTTGTCGGAGGAGACAGACTACATAGTGTCCTCGCGCAATCGCATTCGCGCTCTCTCTTAGTATTCATCTCTCAATCTCTCTAAAATATACCTGTAGACCTTCAGAGAGGGAATCTGCAGCAACATAAGCCCTAGAGAACTTGGACAATGTTTGTGTCGAGTAAACTGCGTACATCGACTTACAATTTCAGTAATTACCATCTACTCAAGTTGCCAACAATACTCCTATTCGTGCATTGTTACTAAGAGGTAATTACTTAGTTCTAGCGAACACTAACTTTCAACTTAACTTCTAAATGGCGTCACCATTTTCTTCTAATTAATGCTTAATGAATTTAACTCATTATTAAGTCAAGATAAGTTTTTTGTGCGTGTTTGTAATGTTCTTCTTCATAAATGTAGCTAAGGGCAGAGGGTTTCTTTTCTTTTATTTTGAACTATGATTAGCTATTTTTTTTTTTTTTTTTTTTTTTGGCGCATCAACAGCTGAGGTCATTAGCGCCCGGAGCTTTTTCCAGTGCACAGTGTTTTCTCGTTACAGACAACACTGTCCATCACCGGACAGTGAGCTGTAAGAAGCTCCTAGGAAGAGAAAATCTAAGGGTCAGCTGCTGGATTCGAACCCGGGACCTCCGCGTGGGAGTCCAGTATGCTAATCTCATAGCTAATCCCTTCCCTATTATTAGCTATTATTATTATTATATATGATCCGATTAGTTGGATAATATCGATTATTGCATCTGACCTTTCATGTTCGTAAATGTTTGCATATTTCTGAATTTCTTCTATTTTCCGTCTGTTCTCAGAGATTTATTCACCAAAACATTTCTCTAAGTATTTCAAGTTTCTGACAATTTGTTCATGAACAGTCAGATAGCATAGGGGAATGTCTAGTTCATAGTTCATAGTTCAAGTCTGTCAAACAGTAAAGTTCAAGAACATTCAGATAGAGTAGTACTATCAGATAGAGATACAAGGATAATCAGATAGAGTTGTTCAAGTTAGATTGTCTAGTTCAAAGATAGAAGATAGAGTAGGTTGAGGACAATCTGATAGTATAGTTCAAGAACATTTAGATAGTGTAGTACAAGTACAGTCAGATAGAGTTGTTCAAGTCAGATTGTCTAGTTCAAGGGCAGAAGATAAAGTAGTTTAAGGACAATCTGTTCGTATTGTTCAAGAACGATCACATAGAGTAGTTTAAGGGCACTCAAACACGATACTTTAAGGGCAGATAAAGTAACCCAAAGAGTTTCATACAGTATAATTCAACTATAGTCAGACAGTGTGTTCAAGTGGAAATCTTATGCCGAGTAAAAGATCAGTGTGGTTGTCAGTCTTTGTGTTTAGGTTCAGTAAGTCCCCCAAAAAAGCTCTTGCTGAACTCTCCCTGACGCTTTGAACTTACAGAAAGTCACTATGGTTTTTTCATTTTAAAGCGGATAATGTCTTAACACCACTTCCGAACTTCTGAGCCTCACTCCAATTCTGGGTGAGAAAGATAGAAATTGTTGGGCTCTAGATTCGAAGGGCTCTAGATGCGGATCCCTGTTCTAATCTGTTTCATTCTGGTCTGATTCTCTAAACGCTAGCCCAGACCATAAACATTGTTTCCCAAAAATGTTTTCGTAAACATGTTGCTGATTGTGGCGCATCTGTTTAATGTTGGTCGTCGTTCTTAGTAGAACTGTTTTGCAGTTGTTACACAACACAAAAAGTTATTTCTCATTCTTTGTTTGGAATAGGAAACATGAGAAACAAAAGAAACATACTTTAACTAACTGGAATGTTTCTTTTTAAACTTTTATTAAAATTTACAACTGCAACCATTGTTGCAAAAAGTAAATATGATACGTGATATCGGTATATAGAACTAGAAAAGGCATCCAATTTACACTGCACTCATGGTAAGAGTAGAATCTTCTTGGAGGATTACCTAGTAAAGTGGAAGAAGATGGGATGAGCCGCTGTAGAGGAATGAAATTTGGAAAAACAAGTTTTTGCAAAGTCATTGACGAAAAGGATTTTGAAGCCACTACAAACAAAGGAACATTAAGAATTAGTCGAACTACGTATATTTTTGACTGCAATAACATGATGCGTGAGAGTGGGTCCCACACTTACGGTGCCGAATGACCCAAATAATTAAGTAAATGACAAACAAATAAGAAATTGACTATTTTCTAAAATTAATTGAAAGTTAACAAAAAAAAAAATAAAATTAAATTAAAAAACTGAAATAACTGAATTTAATGCGGTTGTATGTATTCATCATCAATAATATCTCGTAAAGAATTAATCTTGCTTGTTCTTGATGTATAAATTAGTGGAGATAATTGGTGGGAGGAAGTTAGCACTCATCTTAACTGCCATCATTCATGCCTTTCTTACCCACACGGAGAGATAAAGACATATATTATAATAAGCTATGTCGTGTTGAAAACAACTCTTAAAAATTACATGTGTGTTTTTGGATGTTTAGTGATTTACAGCCATTTCACTTCTTTGAATGTTCATGGAGAGTTATACGCACATATTGTATACGAATATACACGTGTTGTTTTTTGCATGTTGGCTACAATGATGTATATACTAAAATTCTTACCAGTGCATCTCTTTAAAACTCAATTACAAAAATCAAAAACCAATACACCGCTGAATATAATCTCTTGGTATAAAAATTATTTCTCTTTAAATTCATTTATAAACATTCTTTGTTACAATTGAAGCATTTAATCTTTTTGAGCAATGTTATTAAGCTATAATATTACGATTTTTTATACAAGGCGTTTTTCTCAAGAGAACGTTATATTTTTGTGTAGATTACTCAGTCTTAAAGTTTGAAGACTCCTCCTTTAACGGTATAATTGTGCTTGTAACGAAATATATTCGCCTCCGTTTTTGTGAACTTATCGCAATTACTTCCCCTACCTTGGAGAATCCAAAACAATATTCACTCTTTTCTACCTGTCCATAGGGTAAAGTAGGGTGAGATGGCCACCATTTTATTTGGAGGGTGCCTGCAAATTTTTGGTAAGGGCTAGGCTTACTTTATTATTTTTGGAAACCTCATACGCTCACAAACATAAGATAAGGAAAACATTTCAGAAAAAATGCTAAGGGAAACATTTTTTTATTCTTACAAAAAGAAAAATAGCAATTGGCCATCTATCCCCTCTGGGTTGGGTGAGTTGGCAATGTAACTTGGGAGTGATGGCCACATATTGTAAATGAAATTGAACTAGTAAAACGTAAAAATAACAGAAAAAAAAAATGAATGTTTACTTAATATTTACTTATTATTATTCTTTTTAAATGCGCTTTTACTACAATTTTGGCAAGCGTATGCAAAAGAAGAGCAATTTTCGTGGAACCACTTCCGGCATATTATGCATTCCAACCGATCTTTTTTTTTTTGGTCTTGTTGTAGCTTTCCCCATGTCCTGTACATTCAGTTTCATCGATTTCTAAAATGGCATCATTTTCTTCTTCAAATTCGATTCCTGTTTCGTCCTCTTCATCGGAACTTGGGGAAGGTGAGCGTTTTCTTTTTCGGACAATCCTTTTATTCAGAATTGTCTCTTTGGGGATAGTATTTCTTGTTGGTTGTTGGATGTGGCTAGTTCGGCATTAAGAGTTTTACTTTATTTTTTCACCCAATTTAAATTTTTAGATGTTTTAACTATCGACTACGTAAAAGACTCTTAGACCACACATCAAAACTCTCTCTGGACAACAAAAGACTAATTTATACTTCTATTTTGAAACCAATCTGGGCGTATGGATTAGAGCTGTGGGGTTCAACCAAACGCTCCAATCTCCAAAGGATTCAATCTCTACAATCTAAAATACTTCGAACTATTGTACACGCTCCTTTTTATGTCTCCAACCTGACTATACACACTGACCTTAACATTCCTTTTGTCACACAAGTTGCTAAAACAAGATACAGAAAAGTCCACTTTATCCTGCAATCTCATATAAATCCTCTAGCAAAAAAATCTTTCTTCTAGAACTCTTCCTGACAACCCGACAAGACTCCTAAAAAGACAGTGGCCTCGTGATCTCCTCTCCAGTGAAGAGAGTGACTTAACCATCCAATATTTGGGAGTATTACCACTGGGTAACTTCTCCACTCGTTACTTATCATTTATTGCTCTATTGTATCATTGTTACTTATAGCGCTAACGCGCTGATTGTAGTACAATAAACGCAAAAAAAAAAGTGAAAAACTTCTAAAATTTTGTAAGAAATTAATAATTAAAATAAATGAACTTTTAAAGGACTAAAAACTTTTTTGAGATTATTTTCTTAACTTTCTTCATTTTTTATTCGCTCATTATTGGATAAATATTTGGTCCTTTTAAAAAAGTCGCCCAATTCCAAATTCATTATTCGGAAGGATTAAGAAAAGTCACCACAATCTGACACTTCAATGCTCGTAGAGAAATAGATCTCCATTTTAAGAAGATCCTATAACAGGAACAGTTTTTACTTACGTATTTATATTTTAATTTCTCGCTGGAATCTAATGATGTTTATTTGTAACTTGATTTTTCAAATCGATTTGATTCTATCAAAATTTGGTACGATACATAAGTTACTTAGAAAATTCAAATCGATATCCTTTAAAAATATGTATACACTATATTAAGTTTTTTAGGAGCAGAAGTTACGGAGCAGCAGTAGAGAGAGTTTCAGGAGTTTATGGTAACAGAAAGCAACTTCTTAGTTCGTAAGTGACATCTTTCGCTCACAAAAATAGTAAATAATTGAATAAAGTTTACAGTAATTAGGTGGTGAAGCCATCGGTGAAATAACAATAAAAGGGAGGACAAAGTTCTCCTTTGAAATTCTCCAAAGCACGTGGCGCTCCGTAATTATTTTTAGACTCCAAAGAAAGTACATTTCTTTGAACTTTGTACTTTACTTAGTCATTTTCAACCTTAGGGTCAATAATTGTTATCTATTGGAACATATGAAACACTACTCATATAAAAACTGTTAACGCTGAGCGGTTAATGGGCGAGGCAGGCAAGCTAAGGTGTATTGCAATACTGGGTTCGCTGGACTAGACATTAGATTTCATTACAGTTAATTACATCATTTAATGTAAATAAAATAAACCTGGAGTAAATGTTTACTCGACTTTCCCTTACTGAGTTGCTGAATTATGGTTACATTTTCACACAGTACAAAATTTCCTTAACAAATTTTCTCAGAAATATTGCTCAAATAAAGAGTTTTGAAAAGCAGGAAGTTTTAATAAAAATTTAGAAGGCATTTCCGAGAAAAAAAAATCCAAAAAGAGAAAAAATCTGTTCAGTAATTTTTTTTTTTTTTTTTTTTTTTTTGCGCAACAGCTGAGGTCATTAGCGCCCGGAGCTTTTTCCAGTGCACTGCCGGCCTCCGGACAGTGTTCTCTCGTTACAGATCTGTTCAGTAATGTTTCTATGTTTGAATGCCTTCATTAAATTTCGAGTTTCTAGGAACATTTTACGGAAATGATACTTTAGAGAAAAGAACAGCCACCCAGGAGTCTCTTTAATTGTAGGCCGCCATTAGGGCAATAGGTAGTTTAAAGAAAATAGCCAAACCAGTTTTAAAGAAAACAGGAAAGAAGTAAATAATCCATCCAGTAAATGATTATAGGGGAATTTCAATCCCTAGGTTGCAGTCAGGCCCTCCCGGAAGGTTCCCATCTAAATAAAAAGTTTTAGCTTCCTGCGATTTTTAGTTTTTGGAGTTATTTGTTTGCAGAAACCATTTCTTTAAAAACCACTTTTTCGGACTCTGCGGACCTCAAGGCGGATCTTTCTGGTAAAAACTCAGAAATTGATAATTTTATATGATCGCAATACTTCCTGGTCTAAAGGGGAAGAAATAATAACGGAAATTGTATTCTACGGCATTGTGATAAATATAGATAAATATTTCGGCAACTAACAAGTCAATCACAAAAAAAATCATTAAGTTTCTGTGCAAATCTTAACCTTATTCAAAATATTGTTAACAGACTTTGAAAACTATTCAGAATAATAATTATGAATTAACTAGTTGACGAATTCGGCGCTACCCGGGATTGTAGCTGTTTTTGAAAAGTAAAAACAGTAACTTAAAACATACATTTGTTGTAAAATTTACTAAAACAATTACAGCATTACGGATAATTAGTTCATTTCTATACTTTACTTCAATTTGAACATTACATTTCTATCCGCAGTTGTCTTTCAAGTATTTCAGTTGACGGAAATTCAGCGAGAAACTTACTTATTATTTAAATGTTTTGTGCAAAAAAAATTATAATCGTTTTACTGAACTGCTGAACATGCGCTGCAACAAGCCACGTAAAGCTGTTCTTGGGAAAAACGGAAACCAGATTACCGTTTAGACCTTTTAATAGTAAAGAAAAGGGTCAGATGTACTGAAAGTTGTACTCCTACCAAAGGGAAAGGCAGATTGATTGAAATAAGAGGGATTCAGGGGATAAATAATGATTTTCCTTTTCCAATAAAGTTTTTGGATTCTATTAAACGCTGTTAATTACCTTAATTGGTCATTTTATTTATTTATTTTTAATTACATCTGGAGTTATCCGAGCCCATAGCTTAGTCCAAAACTCTGGTGGTTTCCGGACAAGTAGTGTTTTCTCGATGTAGAAAACCAGATAGCAGGAGCAGTGAATTGTAAGAAAATTCTAATAAGAGAAAACTTCTAAAGACCAGCAACTGGTTTTGAACCCTGGATTGCCGCGTAGGAATCCAGCAAGCTAACCACTGAGATTATCCCTTCTCTCTTAATTGGTTATTGTTTGTAAATTATATTTTTTGTTTATACTTTTTATTCTCTTTTTTTTATGTTTCATAAAAAGTAATTTAAAATCAGAACTTGCTAATCATTTATAGACGCAAAATAGTAAAATCAAGTCTGTTATTTCGTATTGCTACGTACATGGTGCACCCATCGCTATTACAGTTATAGAAAATAAATACACGTAGTCTTAAAAACTAAATCATTTTTGTCAGCAAACAATCGTTTCCATAATTGTAGTTTGTTGATTGAATAATTGTTGGTTGTATAATCTGAAATAATTTTTATGTTGGGCATTAATTTCAATGTTAGAAGATATCAAAAACTTGAAAGCTTTGCTTTGAATGTCTATTAATATGTTTCCTAACTTTATGTACACACTTTAATTGTAGTATGCAGATCATAAAGATTTACAGAGGGACTTCCTCTCGCTGACACACACATAATCGATTATCTATCTGTCTACAGTATATCTTCTAGACTGGTAGAGATATAATAAATATTACAATTGTACGCCCAATTTCCTTTACTACTAAGTCCGCGTATATTCCACTATCATTCTATACATTACTGCAGTAGATTATACAACCATTACTAAGTATACAGCACAGCGAACAATTTTTGGCTATAACAAACAATATGATTGGCCACCCGGTAAGATGGATTATATTTAGAAGTTGGGCCAACTGGCTTTTAAAATGCTCCACGATAAAATTGGGCGCAACAGATATGAGTCCTTTGGAGAATTATTTATTTTTGTTATTTTCATAAATCAGAGTAAGAACTAAAAGTGATCATTAAACTTGTGATTAGGGTGGTCAGTCAATAAAGTATTAGTTTGCTGTGAGAGAGTAAGATATATGGGAGATTTTACCTGAAGATAATTGTTACGTACTTCCCGATCACACAAAAATACATGTTAACCAAAATTAAATAACAGGATTTTATTTTTTAAATATCTGTATCTTGTATGGCTAGATTTACGACTGGAGAAGTCTAAAACGGTAGGAGCTGGCAATAAAACGTCTGCGAATGATTGATTAGTAATATTAATCTAAAATAGAAACAGGGACCACCCTTGGAAGAATGTGCACTTACGCCACGAGGAGGTACTGTGCATCATATACATAGCGCCTTTGATATAACTTTTACAATTACAAGAAAAGAGAAAGGTCCTTATTAATAATTTCCGGCGGGAAGAAATGTTTCAATCAAGTACTTAAGAATGATTATGGCCGTTTGTTGTTTTTGAATTAATTTCACCACCTGACAGGAAAAGAATGCCCATTGTTCTCCGACCATCCCACCACTCCAAAGGGTTTACCGGAACCTCAAATAAGAATCCTCCAACCAAAACGGTGGATAATCCCACATTACAAGAATAATAGTGGTACTACGTAGTAGAGCTGACTAGGAGACAAAGCAATCCAGACATTTTGTGAGATTGGAACGGTTTACCTTACCTAAAGCAACAATTCCGGGAACGAAGTATCTCGCGTAGCCGATGACAAGGATTCTGGTCCTTGCATAACCTTCCTTTACAATGTTGGCACCTCAGTTTCATTAAACTGACCACTGTCAGCGTAAATTGGTGGCTCTTATGTGATACGCTAAAGAAGTGTACAGCCGTTTAGATTGAAACAGCCTATTGATTCTGTGGGAGATTTACCAATGGTCGACAGATTTGGAGGACTAGTCCTGCACTCTGAGGGGGAGTTGCGTCGAATGAAGTTTTTCTGAAGAAGAGCTTCATGCCCTCGGCGAACAGTTACCAATCAGGCTTTGCATAACTAGCTGATAACGTTAAGTATCCAGAGAAACCAGATAGTTACTAGTAACCAGAAGACCATAACAGAAATCGTTTTGTTCGCGATGAGTATTAGTGAATAGAGCTTTTTCCTTTCTATCTTGTTCCATGGAGTATCGAATCTCATAACAAACAAACATGACAAGTCCTCAAATGTAAAATGAGACGATTTCATTTTCCTCTAAAAAGGAAAAATACTGAGTCAACAGTTTGAATAGATATTTTGAATAAATAAAATGGCGTCATTAGTATTTAAAAACACAAATAAAATCATTTTGGAACAGTAATATCTTCTCTTTGTTAACTCAGTTGCAGAGAAAGTTATATTTGTGGGTGCAGGGAGGAGTTAATTGTGCATGCGAGAGAGAGGAGATGAACAAGTGCATTGTTTAGCTTGTTTCCCAGTTTGGGCCATATTACCTGTTTATTAATGTATTGTCCCAGGATTATCTGGGGATGAGCCCAGCTTGCACCAGGCTTTCTGTACCAACCGAAAATATTTACCGTTTCACTTGTGTACATACCATTTAATACAATCTCTCTTTTTGTGCAGTTATGGATAAATATTTTATATATTCAATACAAATCCTAGTGTATTGTGTAATTTAGGAACATCACTATTTTTGCGCAGATAAAGGATAAATATGTTATATATTCAAAACAAATCCCTGTGTATTGTGTATAGTTTGAGAACATAGTACTTTCAGCTGTGTTTACTATTTCATCAGAAAACAAAGACAAAAATGATTTTTTTTTTTTAATGATTTAAGGCGGCGTCAAGGCTTTTCTGAGATTTAAGGCTTCTGAGTTTATTGGCGCCCGGAGCTTTTTTCAGTGCACTTCTGGCCTTCGGACAGTGTTCTCTCATTACAGACAATACTGTCCATCACCGGATAATGATCTGTAAGAAGCTCCTAGGAAGAGAAAATCTAAGGGTCAGCAACTGGATTCGAACCCGAGACCTCTGTGTGGAAATCCAATACGCTAACTGCACGGCTAATCCCCCCAAAAAATTATATTATTTTATCTAGTTTACAAAGAATATAAGGTAAGTGGGGGGAAGATGCAAGTATCGTCAGATTATGCATATCTACAACTGAATGACAGCAATTCCTACGTTAAAATGTGTAGTAAACAACTGTGAATACCGTGCTTTTGAGTATTTCTATTTATATCTAGTTTAATCGTCGTTAAACTGAAAATTCAACTCTTTGAACTTGGTGAGTACCCATGTTATAATATTTCGTTATCGATACTTAAGGTTTGGTGATGGATTGACTAGATTAAACGTAATAATTCCGTGATATTTGTGTCGTGTACATCTTGGTGAGTACGTGTTAGATTGAAACAACATGACTGAAGCCTTAGTACAAAGATAATCCTATGTGGCGTCTTCCTCCAGTGCTTGGGGTAAGATGCCACCTATTGAAGTGTTTCAATTTCATATTGATTCTCTTTCATTATTACATTATAATGATATATTTTATAATATAAAATCAATATAAAACAATTACTGACACCCGAAATATAGTTTTTGTATAATACATTAATATTATTAACCCTTGAGCCGTCACCTCAGGTCATATTTTTTTTTTTTTTTTTTTTTTGTCCGGCGCATCAACTGCGAGGTTATTAGCGCCTCACACTCTTTCATTTTCCACTCGAGCTAGAATGGCGCTTGCCCAAAATACCCAGCATCCGAAACAACGCCTTTGAATGGTCAAAGGCGGAGGGAGCTAAGGAAGTATGGTATTATGGTCTTGACTTACTCTCTTTACCATCGCATCCGACGACGGGGAGAAGTCAGCCTAACGTTTCGCGCCATTCTCTAACTAGTATCAGGGGATTGCTAACGAAATCACTACCTAAGCACTAACTAAATAAATACATTCATACCAGAAGATACATTCATACTAGAAAAAAACACTCATATCAATAAATACATTCTTACTAATAAATACATTTATACCAGCAAGTACATTCATACCAATAAATACATTTTTACTAATAAATACATTCATACCAGAAGATACATTCATACTAGAAAATACATTCTTATCAATAAATACATTCTTACTAATAAATACATTTATACCAGCAAGTGCATTCATACCAATAAATACATTTTTACTAATAAATACATTTATACCAGCAAGTGCATTCATACCAATAAATACATTCTTACTAATTACATACACGCTTTCTACATTCACTCTGGAGGAGTGTACTCGATATTCCACTCCTCGCTTAAGATATCCTAACCTAGCCTAACCTAACTGATCTAAATTTTACTATACAAGTTACTACTCTTCAAAAAGTCAAACAGTTTTCCTATATAAGGGGAACCCTCTTTTAAAATTGCCCGCAAGTTACATGGTAGCCCTGTTCTTTGTCTCTTTCCTTTAAGGGCCTGACACTCTTCTAACATGTGGATCACGGTCAGACTCTCTCTACATAGTGGGCATTTCGGCTTTCTTCCGTTCACTAGCAGGTATCCGTGGGTGACTCTTGTATGCCCAATTCTGAGTCTGGTGAGCACTACCGACTCTCTACGCGGGAAATTCTCTACTATTTGATTAAGCACTTGTGGCTTAATTTGCTTCAACTTCTCATTTAAGAGATCCCATTCGGACTGCCACTTTTTAAACATGGAGTACTTTGCAAATGTTTTTACGTCGTCCGGTCTGACAGGGATGGCTAGATCCGCATTTGAGCAGGCAGCCTGTTTGGCCGCTGCATCAGCTCTCTCGTTTCCAGCCACCCCTATATGACCTGGTACCCATACAAAGATTACCTTTTTATCACATGTATTCAGATTATGCAATGTCTCATGGATACGGATAATAAATGGATCGTCTGAGAATCTATCCTGAAGGGCCTTTATTGCGCTGAGAGAGTCTGTCAGCACCAGGACTTTAGAGTAATTTCTTTCAGATATCGTTTTTAATGCTTGCCAGATGGCATACATTTCGGCTGTGTACACTGTAGCATGCGAGGGAAGTGTCCACGTGGCGGTAACTCCTTGAGTGTAGATGGCACATCCTACACCGTTGCATATCTTCGAGCCATCAGTGTAAATGGGTCGGTAATCCATATAGAAATTTAAAATTTCTAAGAGTTTCTGCCTATAAAGTACGGGAGGAGTTTCTTCTTTCTTATGTGCTGTCAGATCCAACCTAATTCGTGGAGAGTTCATTAACCAAGGAGGAAAAGAACTATATCTCCAAGACTCCACTGGACCAATTTCTAGCCTCTCCGCTTCTAGTACACTTTTAGCTCTGACGCCCAGAGGACGCGTCCGCGTTCTCTGCTGTTGAAATTGGTGGTCGTAAGGGCTCTCAAATAAAGTCGGATGCAACGGATGGGTTGGTTTCCCCCACATTCCAGCATAATACGTCAATGTCAGCTGCTCTCTCCTAATTTGAGGTGGGAGAACTCCCGCCTCTACATAAAGGCTTTGAAGGGGGCTAGTTCGGTAGGCACCAGTGTACAATCTAATGCCTTCGTTGTAAACTTTGTCCACTATCTTAAGCCGTGATTTGCGAGCGGAGCTATAAATTTGGGACCCATAATCTAATTTGGAGCGGGTGAGGCAAACAAACAAGCGCTTTAAAATTTCCCGTTCAGTTCCCCATTTATAGTTTCCTAGAAATTTCAGAATTTCTAGCGTTTTTTTGGCTTTGATATAAGTAGTCTCGAGATGTTCTTGCCAGTTTAATTTGGAATCGAATACGACGCCCAAATAACGAACACTTTCTTTGTAATTTATCGGCATGCTGTTCAGGTATAAGGTTGGTATTCTGTGTTCATGCCTTAGACGACAGAAATGAAGACATACCGTTTTTTGTCTCGAGAACTTAAAACCGTTTCTGGACGCTTCTATGGCTAGGCTGTTTATGGCTTGCTGGAGCGTAGCCCCAACGTCTTCTAAGTTCTCACCAGATAGATAGATAACAAGGTCATCAACATATAGAGAGACTTGCAAGGGTGCTTCAACAATTTCTGCTAAACAATTAATTGCAATTAGGAACAAAGTGACACTTAAGACTGATCCCTGGGGAATCCCGTTTTCTAAACTATAAGGACTAGACAAAACTGATCCTAAGCGCACACGAAACCTTCTTGATTTCAGAAATCCCTCTAGGAATCTGGGCAGTTTCCCTCTTAGGCCCCAGTCCCGACACTTCCGCAGGATTGCATATCTCCACGTAGTATCGAACGCCTTTTCGATGTCAAAAAACACGGCTAGTACGTGTTGTTTAAGCATAAAAGCATTTTGGACATAAGCTTCTAACCGACTTAATTGATCCATTGTGGAATGGTGCCTGCGGAATCCAGATTGGTACCTACTGTAAAGTCCTTTGGTTTCTAGGATGTAGACTAACCTATAATTTACTACAGCTTCGAGGACTTTGCTCAAGCAGTTGGTTAGGGATATAGGCCTGTAGCTTGTGGGGTCGCTTGGGTCTTTCCCTTCTTTAGGAATTGGGATAATAATCGATTCCTGCCAACTGTCGGGATAATGTCCAGTATCCCATATGCTATTAAACAGATTAAGCACATGCATTTTCCCTTGGCTTTCTAAATTTCTTAACATCGCGTAAGGAATTTTATCTACGCCAGATGCAGTATCTCTGGTTTTCCTTAATGCGTGTTCGAGCTCTGACATAGTTAGTGGGACGTTATATGTTTCACTGAAGGTGGTATTAAAATCTAGTGTCTGGAGCTCCATTTCTCGTTTTTGATGGACGAATTCAGTTGGATAGGCTTGGGTACTTGAAACTTGATAAAAGTGTCTAGCAAGGTTTTCAACCACTTCCTGTGGCTCTGTGATAACTTCATCATTTATTAAGAGAGTGGGAATAGTAGGTATACTTCGTCGGCCAGAGATGGCTTTTATCTTATTCCATGCCTCCTTTAATGTAGTGGCCGTAGAAATTCCTGATACAAATGAGGCAAGGGATTTCTTTTTTTCCCTTCTTATGATAGACCTTTCTCTAGCTCTTAATACTTTAAAGTTTATAAGGTTTTCTTGAGTGGGGTATCTCTTCAGTTTATTAAAGGCCCGTTTCTTCGCTGCGTTAGCGATTTTGCATTCAGCGTTCCACCATGGGACAGGAGGTCTTGAGATTCTTCCGCCTACTTTTGGAATGGTACCCTCTGCTGCTTGGGTTAACGCTTGTTCTAATGTGGCCGTATCAAGAGTAGGATTTCCTGTGAGAGGAGATGTAACTACTGCGGCAGAAAAAGCGGACCAGTTTGCTCTCTTAATATCAAACTTTTTGGGGGCAATAAATTCGGACCTAAAAGTGCAGCTCTTTACAATTATGGGGAAATGGTCGCTATGAAATAATTCTTCTGCTACATCCCATGACAAGCGGGTGGCCAATGTCGGTGTAGCAAGACTGAGGTCTATGGCACTAAAAGTGCCAGAGTAAGCATTAAATCGTGTACCTACGCCGTTGTTGAGAAGGGTTAAATTTGCGTTATCAAATACCTCTTCCAAAATCCTGCCCCTAGCATCATTTCTTGCTGACCCCCACAATGTATTGTGGGAATTAAAGTCTCCCATCAAACTCGAAGAAAGAAACAAACTGCTGAAGTCCTTACGACGGTGGAGAAACGGGAGGCATTGAGAAGAAAGGCTACTCTGCCGACAAAAAAAGGGGGAAAAATGCAGCAGAAAAAGAAAAGGAAGGACAGTTCATCTTCAGCATTCTCCGCTCCCGATAATTTGGTAATGACCAGTGGTGAGAGTGACATTGAAGAGGAGGACGACGATTTTTGTATTGAGTGTAAAGGATATTTTTATGATAGGAAGGGCCCAAAATGCGATTGGCTTCAATGCAGAACATGCAAGAGATGGCTACATGAAATCATTTTATGCAAGAGCCCTTTGAAATCATTTCGCTCTAAAACTGGGGTCAGCGAGCTGGGACGAGCAGGCTAATAATTCTATTAATGGAATTAATTTAAATGGATAAAAATTGGAGGAAGAAATATTTAAAATAATTAATGGAAAACAAATCAAACATATTTATTAAATTTTATTTTAGCTTTTTAATATTATATTTATTTTATATAAAAATTCGAATACTCAACCAAACGTTCTTCTATTATTTTTTTCATTGGATTCCTTTAATTAGTCAATCAACGAGTCCCTACATAAGGAGCCTTTAACTTGACTAAAAGGAACCCTCCGAGATCTCTTATTCCTTATTTCTGGAAACTTGCTCAGGATCGTGATATATAAACTTCTTCCAGGGTACATACCTTACTGTTTGCATACTTACTTTTCCATATGACGTATAGGCTGAGTAGTAGCTTATGCACCCGTTATGTATTCTTGGCCTTTGATGTCAGCTCTATTTCCAGCAAAGTAACCGGAATCAATCACTTTGTGGCGATGTCAGCCTCATTAGAGTTAAAATGGCACCCTATTCCGGGCAAATTATTGCGATATTAAGTTTTGTATTATTCCTGATCAGTATGCAGACTCCAGGTCTGATTTTTGGTTAGATCAATCGGGTCGTAAATTGTAAAACTGTCTTATTTTGATGACCCCCCTCTCGTTTATGCAGTAGCCGATTTCGAAAGTTAATACATTTCATAGATTTTTCGAAAGTCTAAAATAGTTGGATATCGATTTTTTTTTTAATTGTCTTTTATTTATGCTTTATTTTTTTTTGCTGCAGCTAACTTGAATTAGCTGTGCAGCGTCTGCATTTCTGTGAATAAAGTTTCTCACAGAAAACAATATATTTATATAACCAGGCGTTTTTATAAAAATGAATTTTGGGAATTTGCCAGGATGAGGAAATTCATTGGTCCAAGTTTTATGAGTACTGGATAAAGTGTTACTGTATATAGTCGGAAATAGAATTTACATATTTGCATCCAAGAGAAACAATACATTTTTCAAGCCAACACCACCGGATACATAATACGACAATGGAAAAATTATACTCAACGAAGAGAAAAGAGGACGAAGTAGGGGGGTTGAAGAAATGAATTACAAAAATTCATGTCGGATAACAAATGATAAAATATAAATCAATGATGCTAAAAGCGCAAAATCTTTTTATGTGGGTCAATGGATTTGGTATAAATCCATGAAATAGGATCTGGCTTATTTTCTGTGCAAGAGAAAAAATTCAATTTACCGATTATAATCAGTGAGTAGTATTTAAAAATATTTTTAGCAAATTCAAAGTTATTACTGAAATCTTATTTGAGTGTTTTAAACTTGAAGATCAGTGCTGCTTTTTGAGAAAATTGCAAGACCCAGAAAAAGAGATTCGTAAAATTTATTAACAAAAACAAATTTGCTTCAAACTCTTATTAAAAATAAATGATCCGCACATTATTATGATGAGCACCTATACTGAGAAGGTACAATGCCTTAACTCCCCAGAATCCTGTTTTGCTAGTTATGCATTAAATTTTACTAATGAAAGAGTTAAGTAGGGAAAATAATGTATTTTAATGTATTATAAGAATATATTATCATATTTAAAGATAGTCCTATCCCTTTTCGAGAGAATCGACACGATAAAGTTCAACTTTAGGATTCCGAATCCCTCAAATGGCTACACGAAAAGACTTGGAACATTTTTTGCTATGTCTTTTTACTTCTTTTAATTTAATTGATTTTAGAAGAAAACATACACAATCAATAACAAATAAATCACAAACAATTATTATTAGACAGAATACATATTTCATGTATTAGTCATACATGTAATAACGTCATAAATAAAAGAAATTCTAAAATATTTTGTAATTAAAAAAGTAAAAAGATAAGTTGTGCAGGTTTACAGCCCTGGGATAGCAACTGGAGCCTATGGCCAACCGAAGTAAGAAGTACTAAGTTATTTTATACCTCCTTCAGAGTAGTTTTATTACGGTCGGACTCTACCTAGCTTTCTCAAAACAAGAAAGCGGCTACCATCTATTTATTTCGACGAGAGAAAGAGGACATGATTGATTTAAAACAAAAAGGGATAATTAACCTGTACTCCTTTTAATTAAAAGGCAATTTTTCTTCTAGCTAGGATAGTTATTGTACTATTCTACGTTTGGGGTAATAGATTTTAATAACCTGAGATGCTAACCGTTTTATACAATTATCTAATTTATGACAGGGCCATCATTTTGATGTAATAATAGACTACGGAAAACCCATTATTAAAAAAAAAAAATCCTGTTATAAAAAATTAAAATATGTAATGATAAAGCAAATAAAAAGGGAAGAAAACGTAAATTTTGGACCCAAGAAAATTAAGGACCAACTTCACATGAAAGGTTAATAATAACTTATCGTGTTACTGTATAATCAAATTGTCTTACTCCAAGGGCTGAAGGGCCAGGAGATGTTCCTGTAGAATCAAAGTAACTTATTTCGGTTCTAAAACCGATACGATTGGTATGATTGACAACTTGGGAGTAAATTAAGATCTGATTTTTTTTTGTTTTTACAGACTAAACTAAGCAGCTTTGGTCAGGGGCGCAAACATTTCTCAGTAAATTGAAATTTTTGTAAAACATTTTTTAAATTATGTTTCCTTACCTTACCAGCAAGAATTAGTAACAATTATTGCAATAGGGTGGATTTCCAATTTTGTGTTTCCTCGAGAAATATCTGGTTTTAGGTTTCTTTTGCCCGAAAAAGTGGTTTTTACAATTTGGTCTGCTTAGTGCGGGTAAGAGGGAGGGGAGAAACATACCTCTTATACGAAAAATCGCAGAAAGTAGATTCATTTGAACAGCCGAAGCGCAGGATTGATAGAAACCTTGGCTATTGATGATAAAACTTCAAAGCGCAACAAAATGAGAAACCTCTTTGACTCTCGAGCAAAAAACCGACAGAAACTGTTCGATCGACTGAGACTCTAGACTGAACGTTGAGATGAATCATTATGGGAATGAACGAGATTTCCCGTTGCAAAGTGAAGATGGATTTTAAATAAAGTAGAACTTTTTAAAAAATCGCCAAAACTAAAGGGATGCCTAATTAGAGGATCAATATTGTTTCCTAATGAAATTTTAATAAACAAAATAAAACAAATCGCACAGTAATTCGCAGAAGTGGTGCATTATAATCTCTTGAAGAAGTTTCATACACAAGTCTGTTTGCAACATTAATTTATATTGAAGGTAATTTAGAGATCTAGAGCCCTCGGTGAAATTCTTATGTATAATAATAAGTAATCATTATTAGATTTACATTTCTCAAGATCAAATTATCGAATTTTTCAACATCAAGCGACTTGTTGATCCAAAATTTTGTAACTTAAGGATTTGTTTGGTAGGCTGAAGAAAAGGTGGCAACGTTTCTTCATTGCAGTAGCTAAGGAAAATACTTTGAAGAAGAAATGACAGTTGTGTAAAAGGGCATAGCAGCACTAAAGTGTATTTTGAGTTACTTAAAATGCAAATATAGTAGAGCGTTGGTCATTGTTCCTTTTGCAAATATATGTAGCTTTACTAAACTGTTCACTCATCATCTGAATTTGCAACCCACTAACGTAACCAGCTCTTGCAACAAGATCAAAATTATATTCCAATTTTTCAGATAAATGTTTTAGACACGACGGTCTACGTTTTTATTTTTTCAATTTTAATGCAAATATGAATTTGTTTTCCAGAACATAGTTCCATTCAAATGGAAACAAGCGCTCTCTATTGCGAGTCCTTTTTACTTACATTTCTTTATATATCCATATTGCACAATTTATAGGGTCTTAAGTCTTTATTTCATAAATAATAAAATTAGCTCACACATATGTTTTATGTCAAGAAAATATTCAAAAGAGTAAATTTTAAACATTCATAAAATTCTGAAAACTTCAAAAACACAAAACTTTAGTTCCAAGTTGTTTAATTAAATAAATAACGAAGCAACTTAAAAATATAAAAAAAAAGGTTTCCGGAATTCACTGCATATTCGTTTGGAAAATGTTGAATTCTCTCTCCAAAAAGAAAGAGGTAAGAGTGTTAAATTTAAAATTCTTCCTTTTTATTTATAAGTTAAATTCAACAAATTTGAGACAAGATTTTAATATCTTTTTTTTTTGAGGTTTTAATTCGGAAGTAAGATGAACAATTATTTTAACGTAACTAGCAAAATCATATAACGTGTTTACTTGATGAGCTAAGTTGGGTTGATTATCAGTTCTAGGGCACTGCTTACTTCATTTATTGATCTATAAATTTCAAGTGCCGACTAAATGGACAATAAATCAAAACTAACAATAAAATTCAACACCCAATCAGTAATAAACTGACTAGTTCTTGAATTGTGATAAACATTGCTATCCTGAAGTCTTTGGAACCAAAGTTGCAATAAAAGAATGTAGATTTCTTAAGGCACAGATCCTCTCAATGAATAAAAACAATTGCATTTCAATTAGTAAACCGTCAATTAGTAATTAAAGAATTACTAATTCTAAGATATAGGTCGAAAGGGACAAACCTGCCATAACATTTCTTACCAAATCCTGTTTTTCAGTTTAAAGTTTACTATGCTTCTATGCTTCAAATGATACTGTCTACGCTGATATTAAATTTAAAATGAATAGCAAGTAATAATTGCATTTTATAGTATAATAAAATTCTAAAAATTATTTAATGACTTCAAAATAATTTATTCCTGCTTCTTACTTCTAGTGTTGTTACGACAAAAATGAAACTACTCGTATTACTCTAACCGGCTTCTCTTGGAGTTTGTTAAATCTACTTCGTACATTTTGCATTATTAATTCATTTAACAGTAACCTCATTTTATATTAGTAATTTAGTACCAACAAAACTCTGATAATAATCTGAACTATCTCAAGATCAAAGGTAAATAGACATGGAGGAAGGTAAAATGATAGTCAAATATCTTTTCACTATATTTGTTAAAAAGTAAGTTGCTCCTAAAGTTTGTTTTAAGTTACACGCTTGGCTCCGCTGATTTCCTATTTTTTTCTCTCAGCTTATGTTGCGTACATAATATATAAACAGTTCTTTGGCGAGTTTTCCTGGCTGCACGCTGATAAATTTCTTCTTGGGCCAGTTCCAGACTTGTTCCTTACATAATGCTTTTACTTGTCTTTCTAAATAGGCCTGTATTTCATTTTACACAAGTTATTACAAACCTTAGGCTCGCCATTTCCTTAGCATTTTCCTCTATATATATTTTTTTTTTTTTTGGTTACTGGGTAATACATGAGCCCTAAACTATCTCACCATATACTCATATTAGCAACATATTGCAAAATTTACCGCAATATTCATATTTACTAGATATGCTGGGCAAAAAACTTTTTACTTCCACGAACTGTAGTTCTCTAGTAAGATTTAGTAACATAATTTGGTATTATTTACCTAATTTTTCGTTATTTTAATTTAAGAATATTTCTTATTGTTTAAATTTTCATAAACCTTAAGATACTATAATATTTTACAGATCTTTAAACTAATTTTTACTTTCTGTTACTAGTAAACTGGGAAGTATTGCAATCCAATATAAATTTTTTAAATTCAGTTATTAACAGAAATTTACGTTGTGAGGTTTCCTGATGCAGAAAAAGTGTTAAGAAAATGGTTTCTGTCAACTTCTCTTTCATTTGGCAATTCTTTTTTCCTAAATAATTTGATAAAGGGCACATCCCTTAATAAAGAGTAGGGTTTACTCTAAAGGGCTATTTCAGTGGAATTTAAGGTCTTAACCCTAGTATAATGTTGTATTAATGAAGATTTTAATGAGTTGTTGAAATTCCAAAGTCGAACAGAACTTTTGAAGTGTTTTTACTGAGGATTTATTTTTTTCGTTTAATTTTGCCTATTTTTCTCATTTAACACAAATAAAATTAGCATAAAATAAAAATTGGCAATCGTACCCAGGGCATCTTAGCTTTGCTGTCCCACCATTATTTGCTCAACTATCGTGGCGCCCCAGTGAAGTTTTTCATTTACAAGAAAATAAATTAGCAACGATGGAAGGTTGCTTTAATTGCCTACAAACATAAAAATTGAATACCTTATTCTGAAAGCTACTGGTGTGTGTAAAAGAATATATTAAGTCAGTAACTGAACATCTTAAGAACTCTAGAACGTAAAAATAAAGGCAACAATTTGAACTCAAAATACTATTTTCATAAAAACTGTTAATAAAATTGGGTTCTATTTTTTTCAAGTTTCATTTTGACAGGCTTCAGTCAGAATTTTTTTGAAGGCTGCCAAAAAATTTAATGTTTTATACATTTATAAGTCACGAAAAGTTGAACTTACTGGAACTTTTAGATAGCAATATTAGAAGGTATGAATGATCAAAGTGTAAAAATATTTTATGCCTGAGAAGGCTAAATACAAAGCTATGGTTGGTAAATGGTCCATCGGGAAGACCTCTTTTCTAATGCAGGTGTTTGAATGAGTTACTGCGCCGAGAACCCAAGCCGGCCTTGCCCATTCTTGTGCTGCTAACAATGCACCAAGCTTGTTCAGATTGTTTCCATTTTGTTGTGGCATGTTTGACAGAGGTCGCACTCTCACCTGTAAATTTCACCACAACTAAACAGAACTACTCAACCGCCAGCTGCCGTTTGTCACTGAGCCTTCTGCTGCTTCTTTCTTCTTGTTTCTCTGTATCATTCCTTCTTGTGGCCATCGCCTGTGAAAGGAGACCGCCGAGCTATTTATTGTCCTACTGCTCTCCCTTCCAACCGTCTCCTATTTACTTTTAATATAATAAAAGTTCACTGGATGTGTGACATATATAAACACGGCTTCCTGACTAGTAAACATTTTTTTCATTGTGAAATCACAATTGTAGCGCATTTCCAAGGAGAAATGTGTTAAATGATGTATGTGAACTAGTTTTCTTGGCATTCTTCTGCAAATGTTTCCAATATTCTAAAATATTAAACGCTGCTTTCTAAGACAGATATCATTTAAACTACCGTATTATTTAATGTAGTAAAAAATACCATTTATTTTTGTAATTAATCCTTTAAATTTAATAAAACAATAAATTAGATAGTCTGCCAATTTTAGCTATAATTTGTTACTTTTTTACATTTATTTGCCAAGCTTTCGACCTAGGGGCTAGATCTTTAGGGTTGTGGAATGTGTATTTTACAGAAACATATTAAAATTTATTTTGATTTGATGTAAAAAGTAGTTTCAAAAATTGTTTATCATATACTTTTTTATTTATTTATTTATCCTTTTAATGTAATTTACACCTGTACCCACAGGGTACAATAGGTAAATGAGATAAGTGTATTTGAATAGCGTGGCAGACGTGAATGACGGTCATCCAGTGATGGCCGCCATTAGTCACCTAGTTGGTCACGGGGCCAACGGCGCCTCAGCCGTCTTCGAGGATTGGAGGGTAGCGTAGTTGAAGATAAGTTTACAGCTAGAGGGTTGGGATGAAGTGAGAGTTTTTGGTGAAAAGTTCGGAGATGAGTGGAATTTGGAGATCTGTGTGTATTGTGTGGTTGCTAACATAGAATGGAGCGTCTACTATGCGGCGGAGTATTTTGGATTGTAGGGTTTGCAGTCTATTGATGTTTGATTTTTTAGCTGTTCCGTAAAGTTCGAGTCCGTAAGTCCCATATTGGTGTGAGAAGAGCTGTATAGAGTCGTCGTTTGTTCTGTAGTGAGAGTTTTGAGCGTTTGTCGAGTAGTCTGGCTAGAAGTTTGTATCGATTGTTTAGTTCGGTACGTTTAAGTCTCTTATGGGGGTTCCAGGTAAGTCTCTTGTCTAGGTACATTCCAAGGTACAATATACAATAATAAGACCGAAATTAGCAATAATCTTTCTTCTCTTTAAGTTAATGAATAAGTGTTTAAAAAAGATGATAAAACGTCATTAGATCAGCATGGCTGGGCAAGATCGCTGATTTTATATGTTTTTGGTATTTCTGACCGGTTTCTAACTTTCATCAATGATTGTTAGAGGTTAATTGATTAGTTTGGTCAAGAGAATTTGAATCCAACTAAGTTTCACACTATACACTTGCTGATTCTGTTCAATTCCGAAATTTATATAATAAAAGTTTTTAACTAAAATATTTATTTTGTAAAATCACTCTTTTACCCAACAGATTTTCCTCAAAGTGGCATATTTATACATTTAATTCTTATAAATCAGTACCTCGAAGGTACACAACACTACGTCACCTTTTAAAGTTTTTACAGGAGAGCAAATGAGTTTTTCGCGGTTTTTTTCTTACTTATAAGGTCGCGGGGAGTTATTTTGCTTAAATCTTTGGTAGATAATAAGTAACATAGATGCACCATAAGTGATGGTTGGGTAATAAAAATTAATAATTTTGTATTAGATACATTAAAAAATTAAATTTTGAAAAAATGGACTTAGTGTTGTATACCTCCGGGGTACTGAAATGTTAAATTTTGAAAAGCCATTTAATTGACAGTTTAGAGAGAAGCTTAATCCCCCTCTGCCCCAGAACTGCCTTAACGAGCTTCTTTCCTGGACAAAGGTTCATATAAAAGAATAATGAGCAATGTGCACACTTAGTAATACAATCACACAGTAATTTTCAAAAAAAAGTTTAAGAGCAGAAAAATTATTTTAATATAGTGGCACTACCAGCAGGCTGAGTTTGTCCCAAAATCTTATTATTCAATCCAACGGTGGCACCAATTCGAAACATCAAATTTTAACTATTTGTTATTATCCCGTTTTTGAGTTTTGATGCTGGCACCTTACATTCATAGACTGATCGGCTTGGTCTACTTTTTTTTTGGAAATCAGCAACATTCCTATTTCTGTGTAGCTTTGACGCTTCATGTTGTCTGGGGTGGCAGCAACAATAATTTTAGAGGTCAGGCTAACAACAATGGATTTCTTGACAGATACCGAATTAGTGATTTTAAAAAATGTTATGAGCCGACGTTTGTTACCAGTATTAGGAAACAAGTACTTGATTCCAGTAACATTATTGGTTCTAACAATTTCTTTCCAATTATAGAATTATTAGGTTTAATTTCATCTAATCTGATTTATCTGATGTAGTGATACAACGATCAGATGAGATTATTCGCCATCACTTGCAGGTAGTTATTTCGCTGTTGCATATCCAAGCAGACAAGAGAAGAGAATTAAAGGACTTTCTCCGATATCTGAGGTTCCAGTCTTGAAACAGCCACCGATTTGCGAATCTACCCTCCACAGCACTGGCTTCACTAGTAGAACGCACATGTCTCTAATGGACCACATGGCGGTTCCCAACCACCCTCTTTGATGCCCACTCCAATCGTAGAACTATTTTTTTTTCCTTCTAACTTCCAACTCGTTACTCTAGGCCGGTTCGCGCCAGTTTGAGCGCTTCTTACAGGATGGTCCGCACCAAGGGTTATCAAACTTTCTACACTTACCCAACTTCCCCCAAGACTGCTGCACTAACTTCTTCACTAACAATATAGTAATCTGTAAAAAAAAAGAGTAAAATGTATTAGATTTTTAATAAGTAATAAATTGCGGTTGAATGGAAAGTAAAAAAAGTTTTACAGCAGTATCAGAACTAATAACAATTTAAGAAATTATTATTGGCCAATATTAATCATTGTATCACTTCGCAGCGATACTATAGAACAAAATAAATACAAGAAAACACTAAATATAAAAACATCACCAAAAAAGACATAAAAAACGCTTAGGATATGAATAAATTCTTGGAGCAATATTTCTGTTAATTTAACAATATTAAAATGCTCAGGATTCCCATGCGGATTTTCGGGTTCGAACCCAGCTTCTAGCTCTTAAATTTTCTCTTCTACAACTTACATGACCATTGATGGACTGTAGGAACTTTTTTCACACCTCGAGTTCATCGAATTCTTTGTTTTACTTTCATTTATCCCATCCTTATTGGCTTACTCCATTTCCTGGAGCGCTCCGGAGACAGTAGCCCTGGTTTGTGAAGAAATCACTAAATCACCTACATACGCCGTATATTTTGTGAGTCAGTTAAACGTTTTGTAGCATTGATTTATTTTACTGTCGTTAAATACCGTTTCTTTGGTTTCTAAACAGATATTAAATAGGTTCGTAAAGAGATAGACTCCCTCCGTCTTAAGCCCCATCTTAACTGGAAATCATGTGATTGGCAGTTTTTGGACTTTGCCTTGCGTTTTAGACCTGTTAAGTGTAATTCGGATCAACCTAACCAGAGTCTTAGTGTTGCCTAGGGCTTTGTAAGGCATTCGAAAGCTCTTCCTTATTTAATCAAATGATAGGAACAATGCGATCATTGACCTGGCAAAATGAAAATAAATACATAAACCACCCTCCATAACGATCTCAAAATCTCATACGTAACTGACGAATCCAAATCTAAATATAGAAAATTCTTTGACTCTCTTCCATTCTGTACCAATCCTCTTATTCAAAATCTTGCCTCCACAACGATTCCAGATCGTCCTCCACGACGATTGAAACGCTCTTGGCCTCGTGACCAGCTCCAGTAATGTAAGGAACTCCAGCGAGAGTGTTGCCGGAGGGCAGCTTCTCTCCTCAAGCTGATCCAGCCATAAAGTCTACTTTCATCATATTCACTGATTGCATTTTATTCTATTGTAGATTGTGAATAACAAAAAAAAAAAAAAAAACATAAAAACACCCCTAGTAATATTCAACATTTACTTCTGGAGTTTTTAAATTTTTATTTTGTCTTTACAGACGAAAGCAAGAGTACGGGAGTAGACATCACTTAGTGCACGAAGGGTGTTACACTCAATTGAATTCTCCCTCAATCTGCTACTGTGCAGCCAGTTAATATGTACCCGATTTGCCGGGCTTTAGAGTTTAATATTCTAGGGTCAAAAGAAATTTTATAAGCGTGTTTCAATCTCATTAGGTTTAAGTTTAGATTTAGGCCGTTCTAATGTGGGTAGGAATGAATACTAGTTGCAAGTACGTACGTGCGCTCCAAAAGTAAGTTTTACAATGAATAACCTCCTAAAATCAGGTTATAAATATGGGCATGATTGCGCAATAGGAAATATGCAGAATACCACTTTTACAAAAACTTTATGCGAGGCACTCACGCGTATTTCACTTAATGAATCTCAAGATTTAATTATTGACTTTAAATTTATATTTTTATTACTTTTATGTTTTGGAACCTACACTATTTATAATTGCTAAATAACATTTTCGACCGAATACACAACTACATTGCAGTAACTGGTAATCTGCAGATTAAGGAAGAATGCAAAAAAACACGAGTTGTTCTCACAGATTTCCTGTGGAGTCCAAGGAAAAACAAAATAGTAATAATTTGTTTGTACCGTTTAAATCGTTCTTATTCAGTACACATTAGACCAATTAATTTATTATTCTCGGTAGATCTGACCGTATGAAATATCGACTTTATGAATTTTCAGAAAGAATTCAATTCAGGCATGAAAGATGCAGTCTTTCTAATTGAGTGGTATAACTGATTCCCAAAAGAACGAAATAATGAGCCTGCACGACATTTTTGCTATAAAAGCTCATGAAGTGAATATTTTTAACTTTAACTTAAGGTTAGCTAACCCCTTCAATGTGGAACTGTACTTGCAGTTGTTTGGAAATATAATGCACAAGGAAAAGCTGTTCCCCGTTTTTGTTTTTATTTGTGCATCATACAGAATGCTGTCAAAGACATCTGTGCCCAATTTCATAACATATCCCTGTGTGAAGAGATTTTTATTTTATTAAATCATACAGGATTTGGGAAGATTTCTACAAATATGTTTGTACTTAAATTGAAATTGAGGGTCGAAATTTTCCTTTTTTCTACTTTTCCTTTGTTTTTTTTTTTTAATGGAAAAACCACTGCCTAAGCATTCAATTCCTGTATTTAATAATTTTTTTTAGACCTTCTTCATAAAAACAATTAATTCTTTAAGGGAGACAAACTTAGTTTTCTCACAGTTTTGAATTTGTGATTCTTGGTCATGTGTTTAATAATCGTGTAAAAGAAGGTTTCAAATCTCAAATGTTCAACAAGCGTGCGCGCATAGAATAAGCAAGCGGCTGAACCAAATAGTGGTGCCCAAATATTGCTTTCTATCAGATAAATGAAAACAAATGGATTACCAGATGAAGCCCAGCATCTGTGATTTTGCTGGTTATTTACCATTTGTAACATACAAACTTGCTCATAACTCATAAATACTAACTAATACACCATGTTGTTGCAACCCCTTTGTGAGTTGGTTATAAACACAAGTAATTTTCAATGTGGCCAACTATTTTCTGTAAATCTCTACGCATATTGTCAAGGAATTGCATTATTAATTATAATTAATAAGTATTCTCAGATGAAATCTTATTTATTGTGTTGTAATTGATGTTATTTGTTAATATTTTGTCAAGCTAAACTTGACAGCAAATTAAGTCAGACGATTGAAAGTTAATATAAACTACATTAATAAGAAGAAATGGTATTTGACGTAACCAAACTGATAAGGTAAAAGAATAATTTGGTGTGAACACTCGCTCGACATCCAGTTACCGCAATTTGGGTAATTATTTTTCTTGAAAGTTAGATTTGTAAGCAAAAGTTACTGTTGACTTCTAAAATTCTCAGTTTCTCTCCAATATTTACTGTTGAAGTGAGTATGAGGTCAAAGCCCATCTAGAACTCCAATTAAAATTAATATTGCTTAAAGAAAACTTAAAGCCAAACATAGTTATTTCATTTGAAACAACTGTTATTTGACCTCGAGATTGAAATCCAGGCGCATTACCCTCAGATTTATCACTTGCTAGGAGACTCGGTTCTGTCCTCACTGATATGAAACTTTCCAAAATCATAACAGAACAAAATATGAAATAGATCTAAAGATATAACTTTGCTAGGATTTTTTAAAATTAAAACTGTTCACTTAAAAATCTATTCATTGTACAATTTCCTACCAAACATTTAGTTGACTGCATCTGCACGCATATTTTCTAAACATAAACATATTCTCGAAATTGACAAATTACTAAATGTTGAAAGTGTGGTTATGCGCTAGATAATATAGTATTTTATTTTAACCATCGTAGCATGCAAGTTTACTGTAACCTTTGCAGGTTTTGCACTTGGGTCCATCAACAGAGATAAATCAAACAGTTTGGTGTAGAGAATTCCACTTCACTTATGTTTCTGTCTTGCTGACGTAAAAATAATGAAATATAAAATACATCATGTTTTTATGATTCATTAACACTTAGAATTACACATATGCACAACACGTAACCTCCCTCACTTAGTGAGCAAGTTTAGTGCGAGAAGGTAACGTAAGTGAAGCCGAAATCTCTACACCAAACAGATTAAAGTGCAGCTGATGAAGGATGATTATCCGAAATCGGTCAGAGATATTGTAAACCTGATTGCTGCGACGGATAAAACCAAAGAAAGTGGTAAATGTATTTTTGGAAATCCAACTTTAAGAATTATTAGAGGGGCGGAAGCACTCGTAGCCATTTTTGCTGCAATTTCTTTCTCTAACGCTATTTAACCTAATTTGCATTGAGTTTAGATATCATAGTGAGATGATATTGCATCTTATCTTACTATTATTTTTTGTTCGTTTTATGAAAAAACCTCGCAGATGGGTGACGACGCCACACAGATAAAGTGTGACTTATGCCCTACCGCAGACAGATGTAATATTATTGAACAGAATTAGGGGACCTAAGAGGTAATAAATAATGGGCTAGAAGATGATGTTCAGCGTGAAATCAATTGCGCAAGGTCCGGGTATCTGTTACCAAACACACGCGGTATCCATATTTAAAGGAACCATGGCCTACAATCTGCAATAGTGTGCAACAATCTTATATAGTAGTGAAGGTGTTTAACTATAAATCTCTTCAAAACCTCAACAAAGGAGAAAAGAACCTAGTGCGTAGAGATGTAACTAGAATCTAGAGTCGTAGAATAGGATGAGAAGGTAGTGTAACAATAGGGAGAGACCATAAGGTACAAATTCTAGTCTGATCCAGTCAGCCAGTACATAAGTCACTTTTGAAATAGATGAAGAGGTGTAGAAGGGCGCACAGTTTGGCCCTACGCTTGTATCAAAACATGGCCATTGTAGTTTGGTGAAGTATACAACTAATGCTGCAGCTCAGCTACCAAACCACATGCACGTACGTTCACGTACTCACAAACGTACGAAGTGCCAGCTCACGAACCTACAATACTTCACGACCTTACTACCTACATACTTCTGTATGGTGACATCTATTGTATAAGCTTGTTTAAAGAGAGAATATAACCATTGTTGCTACTTACCTCTTATAAAGGTTACGTAGGTATATTCAGCAGTGTACCTGATTGTTATGCTTAACTGAATTATATATTTACATCATAAATAAGTTAAAAATAAACCTTACTCTCCAATATCATTGTTTGGAACCAGGAACATATATTTTGTATTAAAAAAAAAAATATATTTTTTTTTAATCCAATTATTTAGCAAAACCCCTTCAAATCTTGATATTTACTCAAAGTTTGTTGGCTTCTTTGTTGTCTAAATCCCTTCAATGGAACGGAAAAACAAACAAACAAAACATGAAAAGTCGCCCATGAACGCTGACGAAATTTTTAAATAAGGAGATTGGCCTACAAGATCTCGTTTGCAGCAATTTCTAAGAAAATCGCCAGAATCCGGAAAGATTGATCAGAAATGTAATTCCGGTTAATCATTTTTTTCAGTGCTGCGGACTTGAGCTATGGAACTGGCAATAAAGTCTCCTCGTCATCACAATCCACATAATATAAGTTTTCAAATAGAAATGAAAGAGCTACATGCGATAATTGTAGTAAATACGGAGTGATAATTGAGCTGCACGTGAGTATTGAAACAAAATTGACAATTGACGTGTTAGGAAAGTTTAAAATGAACTTTGGTGTTTGAGGAACTGGCTAGGTCAGGAACAAAAGGGATTTTCAGTCAGTGTGGATAGTTTGATTGCTAATGTAGAAATTTATTTTTAAATTTCATGCCTTCTAACCATAATACCTCTATTTATACCTTCGCTGACGACACTGCCATTCTCTCCACACACTCTGACCCTATCCTCGCAGTACGCTCACTACAGTCCCACCTTCACTCAATAGAACCTTGGTTAGAAAACTGGCGTATAAAAATTAACCCAACTAAGTCTAAATACATAGTCTTCACACTCAAACGTCAAACTCCACCACCTGTCTTCATACATCATGCACCTATCCAACCAGCCGACCATGTGCGGTACCTTGGAATGTACCTAGAAAAGAGACTTACCTGGAACCCCCATACGAGAGTTAAACGTACCGAACTTGACAAACGCTCAAAACTCTCACTACAGAACAAACGACGACTCTATACAGCTCTTCTCACACCAATATGGACTTACGGACTCGAACTTTACGGAACAGCTAAAAAATCCAACATCAATAGACTGCAAACACTACAATCCAAAATATTCCGCCGCATAGTAGACGCTCCATTCTGTGTTAGCAACCACACAATCCATACAGATCTCCAAATTCCACTCATCTCCGAACTTGCCAAAATCCGATGTAAAAATTTTCATCAAAAACTCTGAGGCGCCGTTGGCCCCGTGACCAACTGGGTGACTAATGGCGGCCATCACTGGATGACCGTCATTCACGTCTGACACGTTATTTATTTATACATTTATCACATTTACTTATTGTACCCTGTAGGTATAAGCGTAAATTTCATGAAAAGGATAAATAAAAAAAAAAAAAATCATGTCTTTGGAAATGAAAAACTTAAGTTCATTGAACTGAATCTTAGAAATAAGAAGGAAATCTAGTTAATTGAGGACACCCAATCGGTGGTCGGAGGATTGAGAAAAAAAAGATTCGTTTAGAAGCGACCTTCGGCTTAGGCTCACAAATAGCTCTCCTTAACATTTCCTCTCTAAGATTAAACAGAACCACAGGAGGTCATAAGAAGTGTTATCTCTCCAAATAACTTTGTGCGCTAACTATTAAAAAATATCATTAACTTAACATCGCCTCTCTTTACTTTAATAATTATCAAAATGAGATTGGAAGAAAGGCAATAGATCAAAAAGGTAGATAATATCAAGGTTATGGTTGTGAAGAAGTACTAAATTAAAAAACTCCAACTTAATAAAGAAAACGATCCTCGCAGAATAGTTTATGTTGACAATAACGAAGCAATTAACAAATTGGGCTAGCCATATTTACCACAGCTACTCAATGTACGTATATAAAGTACCTAATCTAATATTACCTCTCATAAACACTAAAACCCCATTAATACTGGTTAATGGTACCATTTTCCAATTTTATTAGCTTACTTTCCAACTGAATTACGTCTCCAAACTAACTAGTTTATAGAGTGAGAGAGTCATTTAATTACATCACATAAAAGATTATTATCAACTATAATTTGTTTGGACAATCGTAAATAACTCTTTTTAATAGTTTAAGAGGGAGTCTAAGTGGCTGTTTTCTAAGCGCGATTCTCATTTATGATAAATCTAATACTTAGATTAATGTTATTAATTGTAAAAGATACTGCCAGTGTTATTTAGACTATGAATCTAGTGGTTTTAAAGAAAATAACGTAAATTTTCCAAACGCTTGTCTATTTGACACAGTTGCGAGGGGTACATCTCCTTGGCTGAATCGATAATTTAATTTTATCCACAGTAGAAATCGTTAAAAAGCCAGAATTTCAATCAATTTTATCAGAACTTTAATGAGTTTTTAAATATTGATTGTTCTCCTTTCTGATACTAACTAGGTAGCTATAACTAGATTAATCAAATTATACCAAATTTTCGAAACTAATTTTAGAAAATGTGTTTGTTGTGACAATCTGTCCGTTTGTTCGTGTGTCTGGTCAGCATTTTTGAAAACCCGAAAATCTGAGATAGTTGAAAGTTTGTGATGTATAAGAGAACAAAATGATATAAACGCAAAAGCCCCATCACCTGTACATTTAACTAAATGCACCCTAACTGAGTGATCAATTAACACTGTGACAGATATCACCTGATAGGAAGTGTCTTTACAGAAAGAGAATAAATTAATCAATTTTAATTAATCAAATTAAACCAAATTAAACCAAATTAATCAAATTAAACCAAATTAATCAAAGTAAACCAAATTAATCCATTTTAATTAATCAAATTAAACCAAATTAATCAAATTAAACCAAATTAATCAATTTTTTTCTACACACATTTTATTCACACTGATCTATTTCATTTATAAAAAACATTTTCCCAAAAGAATATTGATTAATTTGGAGGTTCGGGTTAGTTGAGTTCCCTCAAATGTCACATTACAGCATAAAAATAAAAGTTAAAGTAAAGTAGTGCCTATTTTTTTCAGGCGTGCTTTAAGTCCAACTATCAAATTAGGTGTCGCGGACGGAGGCGACTAGTAAACATGCTGTAATTTACTTTGAAATTTTCGTAATAACTATTAAATAAAATCCAAGGGTCTAAACCGGGAATCGAACCCAGAACCACTTTTAACATATATCGTTCCAAGCCTCGCCCCTAACCGCTCAGCTAGCCTAAATCTCGGTATAGATAAATGTACCTCAACTATAACTTTTATTTGAATAATTATAAGTTCCTTTAATGGCAATTTGAGGGAGGTAGCATTAAATATGTTTTAAATTGGGAATCTGAAGAATTTTATAAGAACTCGAGTATAGTAGTACGAGAAAATCAGGTGACCAAATTTTGTTTAAATTAAAGTTTGAGGTCATTGCTGCCCGGAGCCTAGTTTCCAGAAACTGTATTGTTGACGCCAAGATATGAGGAAGTTTGTTTTTTAACGGTCATAGTAACAGTCAAAGCAAATTTATCTTTAGGATATATTGTGTTAGTAAATGTAGACTATTTGCGACCGTTTTTTAGTGATTCCAATTATTATTAACTATAGAAGACTCTCTGAATTGACAACGTAGAAACTAATTAATAATGCGAATCCCTGACTCTGAGCGAATTGCTAATGAAATAAACTAAAATAGGGTTGGAATCCGAATATACTTTGGAAAGCATGTTGGTTAAATTATCAACTTGTGCAAGTACCAATGTGCAATCTACTGGTCCCATCATGCATTTTACATTTGGCTTCGCTTTGGACATTCTGGACTGAGTAATTTTTTTTCTCTTTCTTTCCTTGTTATTTAGTACCCAGCTTTACTGCTTGTCTCTTAGCAGACATTACGTTAATCTTTGGAATATTAAAACAACCGGTAGGACCACTGTACAACGGTTGCAGTTCAAGCGTAATTTTGAAAAACACCCAACTTTGACATTTTTCTGTTTTTCTTTAAAGAAATTGTCTTTTAGAAGAGTATTTTGTATGCAGAAATGCAGATTTATTAGTTATTGAAAAAAAAGAAGATGCCAAAAATGGGCAAAAACGGCATTTTCAAAAATTGTATACTTGTACTTCTTGTTGTTGTTGTTACCTTTTTTTGAAAACAACGTAGCGCCTAAATGTGTAAACTGATTTTTGTTTGTTTCAAAATGTTAAGTAGATTTGCATTTTAGAGATCTCAACGCTGCACATTTTTTTTTTTTTTTTATGCAGGAAGAAGTGGTTAGAGAATCCTCACGATCTGTGCGTTGTTTCAAGAATTTCGATTGTGCTTAAATCTTACTTAGTGTTTAATTCGATGTTTCTTTCGCGTCACTCTTCATTTGCTCATTTAACATTGCTCATTTTACTAGCCCACTTCCAGCGAATAGAAATGTTGTAGACAAGTGCTATTCAAGCTGGAACAATTCAGTTTCCGAAAAGCTGGACATATTTGCATCAGATAAGAAGATAAGCATCTTTACATACATATATACAAAAAAAAGTTTAAAAAAATTGTAGGTTGGGACAGTTCTCTTTTTGTTATTATTTATTATGATTATTATCATTATTGTTATTATTTGTTTATTTTTTTTTAAACTCGATTTATGTTTTGCTTCTCTTTGGATTTCAACAATTTTGGTTTTGTATCAGTTTATTGATTAAAATAAATTAATATGGTATTTGATATTCAAAGTTATTGCAATAGAGGCGAATAAATTAATGATTACTACAAAAAATAATACAAATAATTGTAAGACTTTGTGTAAAATATAGTTAGATGTAGTTGTCAAACAAGTCCTATTAGAGTTGAGTATGTCCGTATAAAACTGGGTAAGTACCTTGGAATTACATCCAGAGTGTCATATTATAAGTCGGTCAGAACTGCTCTCTTGAGAAGTGAAGCCTGGAGCTTACTAACGAAGTATGACCCCTGGGCAACCACTCCAGTTACTTCTAGCACAACAAGAGAGTCTTCTCTTGTGTACTCAACTACCTCAACTACATGCTGTTCTTCGCCATTACTTTATATACAGGTCAACTCGTACAGAACTTTCAACAAGTTTTTAGACTTATTAAAATCTACAATAACATGTGCATAATAATAAGAGTGCAAACTTTATTTACTTAACTATTTCTTTACAATTCTCAAAATCTGGTGTAAACCCTCAGGCGACTTTTAGTTGCTACTATCAAGTTTACAGTCTATAAAATTGTTAAAATGTAATAAATGCTACCAATGTCCCTCTTCGAGATCTGCTCTAAAGCTAATTTTTAGAAAAATTAGTTTAAAATAAAGTTTTTTAATCTGTGTATACAGGGTGACCAGAGTTATATGCTCCACCCACTTTTTTTTAAACGGCGGGAAATTTCGAAAAAAGAAAAAACACCTATTTAATCATTTTTAGTCTAGTTTATTTTCAGTGATTGACACATTTTTTGAAACCCCTGTATCTCGAGATACAGCATCCAACTTTTGTTTTTCAAATGGAACGTTATATTTTTTGTTGCATATTTTTATAATATTTGAGCTCCTAAAAAAAACAAAAAATTTTTTTTGAAATCGGTAATTTAAAAAATGAAAAAAAAAAAAATTCCGTTTACTGCCAAAACTACGTTATTTTTTTTTAAAGAATCTGTTCAAACTGGGCACAATCAACGGATAGGCAAGCCAAAACTCTGGACTCCCACACTTTGCTTGTAGCAGCACTTATGGTGGCGAAGTCAAGAGCTAGGCAGGCTAGAGTTATTCGACGTTTAGGTTGTTTTTTCTACAAACGTTTGGTGTGGAATTTTAGGAAATCAACTAATCGGCCATACTTCTACAGAGAGAACTTAACTGGTGCAAGGTATCTAACTTTGTTTAAGACACATTTTGCCAGTTCTGCTTGAAGATGTTCCTCTACAACGTCGGCTAGATATGTATTTTCAGCAAGATGGTTGCCCGGTACATAATGCGAGAGTTGTTCGAGGTTACCTGGACAGAAATTTCCATGAAAAGTGCTTAGGGACTCTTTGTCCCATCCATTGGCCACCTCGATCTCCGGACTTAACCCCAATGGACTATTTTTTGTGGGGATATCTAAATAATAAAGTGTACAGTAACCTTAATCCCGTGGTTTCAGTCGATGATCTGAAACGTCGAATAACTCTAGCCCGCCTAGATCTTGACTTCGCCACCATAAGTGCTGCTACAAGCAAAGCGTGGGAGTACAGTGTTTTGGCTTGCCTATCCGTTGATTGTGCCCAGTTTGAACAGATTCCTTAAAAAAAATAACGTAATTTTGACAATAAACTGAAATTTGTTTTTCATATTTTAAATTTTGTTTTATTTCAGCTCAAATACTATAATGTTCCATTTGAAAAAAAAGTTGGATGCTGTATCTCGGGGTATTGGGGTTTAAAAAAAATGGGTCAATCACTGAAAATAAACTAGACTAAAAATGATTAAATACGTGTTTTTTATTTTTTCGAAATTTCTCGTCGTTTAAAAAAAATTTGGGTGGAGCATATAACTCTGATCACCCTGTATACGAGTATGAAAACTCGTATACATAGTTTTCTGAATAGTTCAACAGAAAATCCTACTTGCTGGTTTTGAGAGAATCTCCAATTTGAAAAGATATCCATTGCATGAAGAGGAAGTTCCGATTGGCATATCTTTACACTCAGAATTTTTAGCAACATCGCACATTACGTAAAAAACATCACTTTTAGGGGAATCTACTACAAATTTTCTGGATTGTAAATGTGAGTTGTGGACTTATATGTTAGTAATAAATATACGAACATAGATCAAATTAAATCGTAGGAGCTATTTTCGTAAAAATAAGCTTGTAACGAGAGTACAATATGAAGAGCTAGGCAACAGTTCGGGGTCAATTTTGTCGATGTTGATTACTTTCAAAAAAATAATAACTATTATAACAAAATTATTATATTTAAATAGTTTAATATATGTTAATCAGTAATAACTGCGTTTCATGTGTATGGCACATTAAATATCTATCTTACATTGAATGGCATTGAAAACTGGACAATTATTATTAATTAAGCGGTAAAGTTCGTTTAAATAAAGGCAATTTGCGTTGCTAAAGAAATATCAATTAGAGTAAAAAATAAAAATAATTATGCGTTTTTAAATATCAATTCATTCATAAATACATAGTAGCGTATCTTTTACTCAGATACGCTGTTTAGCTTACTCTAAGATCCCTTATAATGTCACTGCGCGTTATTGTATTGATTTCCATCAAGGTTTACGTTAGGACTGGGTCAGGATTTAGTTATAAAACTATCAATTATTTTAGGTAAATAATAAGAAATAAAGAGTAAATACAAATTATGAGTGAGCAGATCTGTCGGATGCAAATTACAGTAGCGATTTTTAGTGTTAGATATCTACGATAGCCGAGCGGTTAGTGGCAATGCTTGCAAAGCTAAGATGTGTTGTGGAACTGGGTTCGATTCCAGGTTAAGGCTTTGGATTTTATTTAATGGTTGATAAGAGAAATATTGTGTGCTAATTGTATCTGTCCAAGGCAATTGATTAGGTAGTTGGACGTAAAGCCCATCTGAAAACATAGGCATCACTTTCATTTAACTTTACTTTTAGAAATTATTATAACAAACTGGTTGGGAAATAATTTAAAGTGGCGAGGAAATTCTAGGACTCCTCATTTGTGTTAATTATTAAACTCGGGTTTCCTAATAAATCCACTTTTTATTTTGTTTTTCTTTTTTGATGAAACGAAAGTCACTAGGCTTTCGAGAAAGGGAATTAAATGCTTTAAGTCAACTATCCAGGATGATCTGGGTTCCAATAGGCAGCTTCTGGGAACCATTTACGGACCAAGCGAGCCAATAAGTAACAATTCGAAGAAAAGACTATGCTGTGGTCATGGGCAGATCAAGCTCCATTTAAACATGCCTCAAAGAGACTATGGGAGCTAAGTAAAGGTCACGATTACTGTCAAAAACATTTAATAGGATTGGGGTGATTGCTGTTCATTGCGCCTCTCTTTGGGTAACAGTGTTTCTATCATGCATGCCAAACTTTTACAATTTTCCAAGCTGACACAATACGAAGATGCAACCTTGCAATGTATCACATGCCCTTACGTACTATCTCCACATGCTCTAATTCTTTCCTCCAGTCTCTCGCCTCCAGTGTCATTCCTGGCAATCCACCTTGCCGATTGAATCGCCTGTGGCCTGAGACTTCCTTTATATACCATATATTTATTTATTTAAATACAGATCGTGTATTACTAAATAAATTTAATTTCATCAAATTCTCTCTCAGGCAAACTATCCTTTCACCCGATTATCTAAACATTCCTCTTCTACTTTGTGTTAATGACTAGGACCTTTCCCGGACAAACTTCTAACCTGGAATCCACAAACTAAACTTAAACGGAAAGAACTGAACAGAAGATTCAAACTACTCTCTAGTCGTTTCGGCAATTGTTCGAAACTTTCATTGAACTACTAACGTCTTACCTACACTATGATACTCAAACCTGTCTGGACTCAGCCAAAACATCCAATCCTTCAAAATAAAAAAAAATATTCTTCGAACAGCTACGACTCCTTACTTTGTCAACCACTTAGCACCGAGATCCTCTGATTCCTGATGTTTCTGAAGCTGCAAGATCTTACTAAGCCAAATTCCATACCTAAGTTTCCTCACATCATCCTCTAATACAATTGATAGTGCATGCTATCCAGCTTGATGTAGTGCAAGTGCATAATTGTGAAATGTTCTTCTTTAGAAGCATTATTCATGGATTCTCACTTTATTTAGTATTTAGATGATACATCATGTTGCATGAATCAGCCTCAGTTATTGCAAAATAATACTGCAATTTTGAAAATAAATAAAGTTAAAATAGCAATAATCATAATTTATTAGTAGACATGCTTACTAAGAAAATGGGCATGTTTCAAAGTTGTTTGCAATTATTTTTAACCTCTAAAAAAAAGACGTTAATTATACTCCACAATTGACGATCACTATCTCTATCCCCTCCTTTCTATAATATATATTTCTGTAGCAACCTTCTCAAATTAACACCACTAAGTCCAGTCGTAGCTTGTAAACAGGAAATATGCAACTTCTATTGCTTCTTACACTAAGCGCATTGCTTATATTGAGTACTTTTATTTTTGGTCAGTATGCACAATTTGTATTTCTATTTCTTTCCGCACAATTAAAGCTTTGTTGGTGGCTTGTGCTACACGTGAGTGTTATTGTTTGTATTTTATATTAAACGAAATATTGGTTTTGAAATCTCGTTAGTGAAAATCCGTTTTGAGTCCGAAAAAGTAGTTTTTACAAATTGGTCTATGTTAGAGCAAGTTTGTGCGTTTGTGCATACTTCAATGCACTGAAAATTGCAAATCTAATTTAATTAATCTATTGCAATCAAAATTAATATTTCGAATCAGTAAGGATGTTGGACACGGTATTCTGCTTTTGAAGACAACCAGCTAACCAGGACATCCGCTTTACTAAATCTATTTTTGAGTTTTCTTTTTACTTTTCTGGAAAACAACTAAAATTATTTCCTCTAATAACTCTCATTTGTAACGTTTTTCCAAGAAAATGTATTTTTAATATATTTTAGTGGGAAGTTTGGGATAAGCTTACGTTTTGTGAGTTATTTATGTGCACTACACTGAGATTCATTACCTGTAGGAATTTGATAAGTAAGAAAAATTCCCCACCCGGGCTTGCTCTGGAAACTCAAAGGCATACTTCCGTTCACTCACTTCCTCATCTTGAAGTCCTATTTGTCTGATCGTCATTTTCAAATTCAAATCGGAGCATCGTATTCAGCTAAACATCGTATTGAAGCGGGTGTTCCTCAAGGAAGCATCTTAGGACCTATGTTAAATACACAGCAGACATACCGATCCATCCTGAAACTATCCTCCTAACTTACGCAGATGACACAGCTATACTTTCTTCTCACAATGATCCAGTAACTTCACACAGAAACCTTCAAACTCATTCTTTTCTCTTGAGGAATGGTTTAAAAAATGAAAAATCAAAAATGAAACAAAATCTCAAAATATAACTTTTACTCTCCGCTGCATCACTCTTCCTCCGATCTTCTATGACTCAATTCCAATTCCTCCTGCCAATGTTGTCCGTTATCTTGGGCTTTATTTAGACAAATGACTGACTTGGAACCCGCAGCACACACCACTTAAACCAACTGAAGTTAACAGGCGTTATCGACTACTTAAAAGAATACTAGACCAACGTTCAAAACTTTCACTTTATAACAAACGACTGATTTACAATTCTATACTAAAACCCGCCTGGACGTACGGTATTGAACTGTGGGGTTCAACGAAACTCTCCAATCTTCACCGAATTCAATCGCTTCAGTCTAAAATTCTCCGCACTATCGTTAATGCTCCAATCTACATCTTTTTCATCAGAACTTGAACTCTCATTCCAATCCTCTCGTCCGCCATTTATCCTCTCATCACCTTCCAGATCATCCTCCCAGACGATTAAAACGCCAGTGGCCTCGCGATTTTCTCTCTTCTGAAGAGAGTAGCTAATCATGGAGACGACTTAGGGAGTGTTATCACTGGGTAACTTCTTCCCTTAATTAGTGATAGTTTGTAGTGGTGTCAGCTATTGTCATTGTTACTTATTGCGTGTCTAGCGCTGGTCTAACTTTACTAATAAATTAAAAAAAAAAAAAAATTCTTAATTTACAGTAAGAGAAAGTCAGGTTCTCTTCATTATTTATTTTCTCCTAATTGAGTCCGTCGTAATTAATGTTTGTGTTCATAAGGACGGGTGTTATTGATTGGATTCATGAAGGGAATAGAGGGTAAATCAAGTTCCTTCATATTTTTGGAACTGGTGAGTGAATATAGCATGTGTTTTGAATGAGTGGCAAGCTTGTACATACTTGTATATATTTATACTATTTGTGAATGAAAATAAGCTTGGAAGTAAGTAAATACCAGACAAGTATGTCAAATTTCGTTTAACTTAGATAATAGTTTATTTTTTAGGTTAAGAATTTTTGGAGCCATTAGTCATGATGGGTGGATCTGGCTGGCATTTGCAGCCAGGCCCTTGAATGAATGAGTAGGGAAAATAAACAAAAATGAAGCGTGGCTAAGCTTGCTCTACTCAATAAAACAATAAAAATTAAACTTTATTTAAACAATAACAATAAACATTAATAACCTAATTTTTTTTTTTTTTAACAATGAACATAAATTTACGTTTGGATAATTTTAATGTTTGATTCAGAGTACAACGGGTCACCAGCATCGGTGGAGTTCAAAGATGATAATTCACCATTTGACTGCTCCACTTGGCCCTTCAGCGATGCATCTGAATGCAGATCTTCGGAAGGAGAATAGATTTCATTATTATAAGTTTGGTTTGACTTGTACCCCAACTCTAAATTTAAGTATTTAATCCAAGAGAAATAATCGCTCCTTATATGTTTCTGTATTCTGTTCATCTACTTTCTAATTTTATAAACACAAACAAAGAACCAAAACAAACACTCTAATCTTTTTTTTTCCATAATACTTAAAGATCTTAGAGCACTGTGTCAGATTGATTGATGAGAAAAAGTGAATTAAGGGTCAATATTCCTAGCTTATTTCCCAAGTGATCATCAGGATTTAGGGTGGATGGTGTTTTCCGTAAAACAGGCTAGTGGCTACCTTCGGAAGACAGTCTAACCAAGGTTACTACCTCTCCCTCACTGAGGTTATTGATGGTGATGGATTAGTGCAAATGCAGTATAACTTTTTTCAGCAACCGTTTCCTCGATGAAACTATTATTTAAAACTAACGAAGCTGCATGTTTTGGCAACTATTTTAGCATCTACAGAGAATCTATTGTTGCCCAAATCTAATCAATTAAGTTAAGTGCTTAGAGAGGAAATGCCACACCAAGTAATGTACGAAGGAAATTCTGTTTTTTGGGCATGTTCTTAAACAGAAAAAAATAAAAAGAACACCCAAAAAACGTTCATGTTTACTTTATTAGATTTATACATCTGTGCTAAAGCTGATGACGGAATTATGGCATGTTAGATAGAATAAGAGATTAGAACTCAAATGTAATATTAAATGGTAAAACGCTAATTCACTAACGATACTGACTATATTTCATAATTACATAATCCAGGTTAGATAAACTCATTAATGTAAGATATATTGTTGTTTTAATTATAATGAGAATATGAGATGTGAACAATAGCAGAATTAGCGCTATACTAGCTCGCAAAGGTGATAAGCGGAATGCATGTACAAGTATCCATATGAAGGACGATTTGAGAGCTTAATTAGATCGAAGGCGATTGGGCACCATCTTTTTGTGAAGGTTCTTGCAGCTCCCTTAATGAGCTAAAGCACTTCCTAGCACATCGAGATGGAGGCCACACCCAGCATTCGCTTTTTTTTTTTTTTGCTAAACTCCAGTCCCAAAACCCACCATCCTCAGCCTGTTCACAGACATTCTTTCAACTGCTACCTCACTAAGAGCCTAGCGAAACGGTAAACCTAAAATGTAGCACATCTGGACTTAAATCCGGTACCTCCGGCGAATATATCAACTGTGGTACTATTGTATCAAAATCGGGCCAAGATTTACAGATTAATTAGTAATAATAATTTTGGAGGGGGCCTTACATAAAGGTGGCTAACTCCTCTCCCATTCGATGTACAGCGTCGAGACCCCCCAAAGGCACATCTACATAAAATTCCGAATCGAATGACACCTCATTCATGAAAATCGGTTTAAACGTTTAGGCGCTACGCAGTTTACAAAAAATGTAACAACAAGAAGAACAAGAAGAAGAGCAACAACAAGAACAAGATCAAGAACATTTTTTGAAAAAGCCGTTTTTGCTCATTTTCGGCAACTTTTTCCTTGAAACCTATTAGATCTAGGTTGTTGCAAAAAAATTACAGTTATAAAGGAGGGTTTGCCCTAAGAAAATTTGGGAATTTTATCTTTTATAGAAAAAGAGAAAAAAATTGTCAAAGTTGGGTGTTTTTCAACGTTACGCTTTTTCTTGCACTTTTTGACGATCGACCCTTATACAACTGTCCTACCGGACAGTTTTAATCATACAAACCATGTAAGACTATCTAATTAGTTATATCTATCCTTCCTAAGAAGTATTTCTGTCTATTATATTTAATTAAAAAAAGAAATTGAAACTCAAAACAGTGAGAATAAATATTGTAAAAGCTAGAGGACGTATGTATTCAGCACATGTTCAATCATTCCCTTGTTACTACTTAGAAAAGTAAGAATGGGTCGAAGAAATCTTCTGGTACACTTATTGAATTTTGAAAAGATTTAATCCACTTAAGCGAACTAGAATATCTCTTTCCTTCACGCTTCTACTCTTTCTTCTTCCATAATATCTAAGATCAATAATAAATAATGAACGCTCTCCGACTTATAGATGGCCAGAGAGATACTTTGCCAAACTAACTAAACACAAACCACACCACTCTTATTACATCCATCGCACTCTATCCTTCTTCTTCTATCTTCAAACTCACTTCATTCAACTTTCAAGAGCTTCACCAAACACAACTTAAGAATTGAACACTAACTGGACCAAATTTTCCTCTTTTTTCTTACATTTGACCTAATTTATTTTTATGGTTGACTAGATATCTTCTTTAAAAGATTGCCAATACATCAGCTGCTTCTTTTTAAGTAGGTACTTAAAAATTTCTGGATACTAACTAATTAAAAGAAAATTATTTGATAATTGCCTGAGAAATGAATATACTTCATAGAATAATACTAATTTTAAGACATATATACTTAGAAGTAGATAGGTCGAGGATTGAAAACACTAACAAGATTCTTCTCTGACAGAAATTTAAATTTTGGCGAAATATCGCTAAAAAAAACAAAATTAATTCGGTAAGATAGCCTTAAATTAATATTATTATTACAGAGGCTACTCAATATACTTAAATAATATCGATGTTGACCCAGATTTGAACAATCAAAGCACAGAGATAGAGCGAAAGGGCTCGGCCCATGTCCTTGCAACCCATCTGGGAATAAGTTCTGACTAAGGGCATTTGTTCTTCTACTGCCTCCTTCTTCAGACTGTCAGACGTCCTCTGATTCCTCACCTCAACACTCTGAACCCTAGCTACCGACTGAAAAATCAGTTTTGGAACACTAAGAGTGCACTGACCAGTTTAGTGCTTCTATTAATCAACCCATATACATCTGCCCTACAGGACAGTTTTAGTAACATTGTTTTTAAAATATTTTTAACTTTCTAATCGAATCTAAACATTATTACTCTATAATTACATACGGCTAGCCGTATTATGTGACAAATAAATTTCTAAAACTCTTCGAACCATGCGTTGGTGAAGGTAACTGCCGATAATACAGTATTAGAAATGACGACATCTAGCACGCACTACTACTGAGCGTAGATAAATGCGAAAGTAGAACTTATTGATTAAATGGAAATATCAAAAATGCTGGAAATTTCATAAAAAACTTATGCGTTCTACACTAAATTCGAAACTGGTAGACAGTTAAAAAATAAGCAAGCTTTAACAGATAAAATATTTGATACAGAGTTTACGTTAGATCGCGAAACACTTCCCCAGATTTACCTCAAAAGAAGCCCGATACTCCGATTACAGACTGATTTAGGAGGCAAGATAAGAACCCTTTATTAGAAATTATGAGGTAAGAACGGATAGTCAGGCGATTAGAATCTAAGGTCTCTAACGACACAGCGAAGTTCATTTGATTTCCAAGATTTAAACGAATCCTGGGTAAAGAATATATGGATGGGCTAGCAAAGATGAGTCTATCCCGAGCGCTTATTGTCCCAGAACCACTAAAATTAAGAACTGGAAAGTAAATTAATTGAAACGGAACCAGCTTTACGCTCAGTCAGAGAGATTTTTGTATAAATTCACACCATTGCTTTCTTAAGAGTTAATTGATTGGAGCAGAGTTGATTTGGGGGCCATGCTAGGACTGAGTATTGTTTACGTCATAGTTGCCAATCATCTGTTTATCTTGGGATGCTCCGTCGAGCGCAATGTCTGATCGATGGACTGAAAGAATCAGTTGCCCACTACTTAGGGGAATAAGCGCGATTTGTTTTTATTAAGAACGAGAATATTCGGTTCAGAGTATTGGAGATACTTTAAATTGATCGGCAGGTTTTGCCTTGTGGACAACTTGTAGGTTAGGTGTCATTCGATACGGAAATTAGTCCAGTAGTGTTAGATTTTTAAGCGACAAGTTCTGTATACTCACTCATTTCAATTTAAAAACAACTTAATTATCCTCAACATTTATTTTCCTGAATTCAGTTTACCATTGTGGCCAATGAATGGATTTGCAGTGATATATTTCTAATTTTTTGAAATTATTTAATTATTTCTCTTGGAAGGATCGACAATGCTGATCTACACACCTAGATCTGTATATAGATATAGATAGAGAACATTCAGAAATAAAAGAGAAAGTGTATCAAGGAAAAACAGAAGGAAAGAAAACTGTACTGTCGCCGTTAACTGAGATAGATGGGACTGAACCACTCATCGTAGCCGACCTTGATTAGCAGCCTCTTATCAAGATTGACTCGTCAACATCCCAGGCGCTTGGTTGACCTGATTCCGTCTGACTCTTAGTGAGAGCAGTCTACACTGTTGGCAGATACGCACTTTTCTGTCTCTCAACACATACTTCTCCAACAGACCTAAGCAATCTACTTGATCTACCTGGGAATCAATCTCACAAATAATCTCCTTCGATATTACGTCAAACTTAATAAATAGAATTACATTTCTTTAAACGATACATATTCAAGAAATATATACTAGAGAATATATTCAAGAAGTATATTAATATAATTATCAGCAAACAAAATTTCATGAATGAAAGAGAAATAATAAACTATCTAATAAAGTTTTAGAATTTTCTGGTAACAAACCTAACATTGAATTTTTAATCAAGACAAACAAAAATTTGCTCAAATTATCTAATGATCATTTGCTGTGAATTTTAAAAAATTTGATATCAGCAATGAATACCAAATTTCCCTGTATCTGGATTTTTGGGTACCCCAGCCTTCTTAAATGCCCCCTTAGAGAGTTTTTTCGACACAGATAAAATAATTACCGATGGAAAATTAATTACCTATTTTCAGTTTAGCTGATTTGGCTGACAAATAATTCTCGTCTGAATACACCGTCCGATATAACAAAATTTCTTGTCTTCGATGGAAGGACATACGCCAAGATGTTCCGAGGACATATCCTCTTTTCAACACAGAGTGCAGGTCGGGTCCGCCGCTAATCCAATGCGTTGTAGATGGGCCTGCAAATAATCATGTGGCCTGTGAGCAATCTGAAGCAGGCCACACCGTCCCTTCTTGTCAGATTAGGCGGAATCTTCCACTAGGTTCAACCAATATTTGCCACCGTTTTCTATACGCTTTTGCCTGCACTTCACTTCTGAACGGAGACATGCAGCAGTTGCCCTTTTGAAAGCATGCATGGAGATTAGCTGCTCAGTTTGATCCACTTGTGCAACTCTCTTTGCCAATTCATCCGCCTTCTCGTTCCCAAGCAGCCCAATGTGCCCTGGAATCCATTGGAGCGCTATAATCTTATTACTTTCATTGGCAGTCTAAATCGCTGCACGCGAGTCTACAAAGACCACAATACGGCACCAAGGGCCTCGCTTCACTTTATCTAGAGCTAGTGATATTCCGGCAAGCTCACCATCATAATTTGTGGATATTTTCCCCACAGGTGCTGATATTTGAAAGGCTTCGGAGTATACACCGGCTCCCGCATTTCGTCTTGCTTCTAGGGCTGAATCGTCCGTGTAGACATGGAACCAATCGGGTGAAGGGTATCGATTGTTAATGGTTTCTAGAGCTATTGCCTTTAGCTCCCACTCAGGTCTTATTCCTTTCTTAACAGCTCGAAGATTACACTGTACCTGCGCTAATCTTAGGAAGCTTTTCGGGTATATAAATGCCTCTAGGTTTGTGCAGTCTAGCTGCAGGCGCTCCATTACTTCTTTGACATTAGTTAAGAAGAAAGACTTTTGGTTCTTCAGTTTTTGTGTTGATGCCTGATATCTCAATATCAGGTCTCAATATTGGTCTCAACCAACCGTTGTTATCGTGTAACCCGCCCACGCGTTTTATTTCTCTGTGCCCTTTTTCTTTTAATAAGTACAGCTATGGCAATAGCCGCACGAGAAAATGACACGAGGTGTGTTTCCGTATTAAACATGCGAACAACTAAATTGCACTAGAGCAGTACCGGGCGTAGAGAGACCATGCCCATGTAGACAGATCTGACACTACTCTCGCAACTTGACACAAGACGTCACATCTAGAGCACTCTAGCAACTTACTCTAGCTCTTTTTAACTCTCACGTGTGGACACAACTGCGACACAGCTCTAGCAAACAGAAATGGTCTAGCAACATTTTAGTGTCCCCGTGTAGACTTACATACCTTTATACCTAGAATAAAAAAAATAAATAATTAATTTCTAATGCGTCCTTTTTTTGGGATAAGCAAAATATCCAGTTATAAAGAAGAAAAACTCTATGGGAACTCTATGAACCTTTAATGATTCCCTGATCATGTGCGCGGAAGTCAAAAATGAATCTTTGATATACCAACGAAGTAGGCTTTCTAAAGAAAGCTTCAAACTTTTCGTCAGACTTTATTTGCTTTCTACGTTTATTTACACATTTAAATCTAAATAAAAAGTCTTGACATTCTGGTGAATTTAATTTTATAAAGATGTGAATTCTAAAATAAACATTTAAAAAAATAAATAAATAAAAGATTGAAAAAAAACTGTCAAGTTTTAAATTAAGTTTACATGTGAATGTAAACAGGGAAACAAACAATGCATTTCCACGTTGCCATGTGGAAGAAGAGTGAATTGTATGAGATGAGAGAAAATTAAGTTTTAGACGAGGGGTGGATACGACTTCTTAAGGATAAAGAATAAAAATACAGAGACTGCCAGTTGAATTTAATGCGGCGGCCGCCTGCTTCATTCCCAGCAAGGGGAGCAGCGACTCTTCCTTGGGACTTATTCTAAATATAATAATAATTGAAGAATGACAGGCTGGCTGAAAGAACGAGCACGCACCACTAGGAATTATGATTCCCTCGGGAGATACTCTATTCTTATTATGTTGTGGTCACGATGACACACAGCCAATCTAATATATAGTCTCTTAATTTATTTTTGTTTTTTAGTCTTTGCTTTATGAAAAAAAAAAAAAAAAAAAAATCTTTTAAGAGAGAAAATAATATTTGTTGCGGAGAAGTAATAATTTTACTTCTAAATAATAAAGCTTAGAAAACAAACATCACAGTCAGATAAACAATTAAAACTGGATTGAGACGAAGTTACATTGTAAATGATTTGGACATTGATTTTAGAAAATAAATTATTAAATGAACTAATCTCGCAGAGAAATTGATGAGAAATCAATAGAAACAAGAGATCAAACCAATTTGTATTGCCCACAAATAATAACGGTGGACGGACTGCAAATAATTAAATCATATCTTTTCCTAAATAAACAGAGCGTTATTACCTCAATAAATGAATAAGATATTACGCTAACTGACTCCCGCTCTTACTTTCCTTTTCGTTACGAAATATCGCTCTCTTTGTGTTGGAAACGTTGCAAATCGATCAGTTTTTTGAAACTATTTTCACCATTAATACAGAAAAGTAATTCCTATTTTTTCAGGCGGGTATTACTACTAAATACTGATCAGATGTCGTAGACGGAGGCGAATAACAAACGTAATTTATTTAAATTTCTCATTTTATTATTTTAAATAAAACCCATGGCCCAGACGGGAAATCGGACAGGGTATATTCGCCACAAAAGTTCACTTACCGTCATCGTTCATCTAATAAAATCATTATGTTCATATTGAAGATTTATCACCGCAGCTTCTACTTTAATACACATACAGGTGCTAGGTCAGTGTTGCTGGAGAGGTTGCTGGTGATATTGGGGAGGCTGCTACCGTTGTTGCTGTAGTCCATGTTACTGAGAATAGATGAACTGTAGGAAAGTCTCTTTAAGTGTTGGAACTTGCGAGGACTGACCAAGGAAGATCCCTAAAATAATCACTTGTCCGCGGCTAATCCGATTTTCTGGTTGAATTCGTTAAAGACATGAGCTTCACATCTACAGAAGCTAGCCGAGTGCGATCCGAAGCCGCGGACAAATTTGGGTACTGCATTATAAACAATTAATTATAAATTACTGATTTATTCACGCGACAAATATTAATTAAATACTTGAAATTAAATGGTGGATTTCTTGGCGTTTAACCCTCCATCGGGCGCATTTAATCTGTGAGATGAAGAGGGCATTTTCTTGTTGATAGCAACTCAGGTATTTCTTAGAATGAGCCATGGTCCTCAGTAGCTTCCTCTTTTACCTTCTTCCAACCAAACGGCCTGTCGGTGTTATGTGTTACTTAACGTCCGCGTAATCTGTCAGATTAGTTACGCCCGGTGGTCTTATTCTTGGGTATTGAAATTTTTTCAAGTTTTCTTATCAAAAACTGTTATGTACTTTGTACTAATAATAATTTAATAATTTAAAAGACTGTTTTCTACTTATTGACTATTTTTGCACCGAGTGTCTTTATATATTGAATAATATTGAATAGAAGAAAGAGAAGGAGATTCGGACACTAAACAAGCTTTTATTTTTTTAAATTTTTAGAAGATCAAGATGCGGATGATTTTGAGTGCGTATGTACAGATAAAGTAACCAAATTGTCGGATAAAAAAACCTACTTCTAGTGTTAGACGAGGGAGCCATAATATTCTATGGCGTTTGCCTGGTATAGTTGGTGACAACGTCTACAGAAACGTTCGGAGGTGGTTCATGGTCATTCTTTTGCTCTTCTGAACATAGGCGGGCATCAATGCGTAAAAAAATTACTTGGATAATGCTAATAAACCATCTCACACATTCATTCATAAATGTGCACCTCCAAAATTAGGGATGAATGATTTTTCTATTCACATCAATGGTCCTGCTCCACTTTACGAATTTTTTTTTTTAAAAGAAAAACTTAAACTGAAATTTTTCATACGTTTCCAAAACATTTTTGATGAAATTAACAGCTATTGGGTCATTAATCTCACAGATTAGTTGCGCCCTATGGTGTTACCAACATATTGCGCCCGAAGGAGGGTTAAATTAAAAGCATTGAAAACACCATTTTCAGCACGGGATTCACAAACAAAGCAAAATAAAAGAAAATGAAGAGTAACTCAAGCCCTTCATTAACAAGAAATTCGTGAATTTACGAATAAAATTATCAGACTCACTAGTTTACAAGAAAATTTCTCTCTAATCGTAAACTGGAAGAGAAGGTCTTACCAAATTCTCCTGTTTCTCTCGTCAAAGTTGAACAACTTATTTCCAAATAATTAAAGACTATCAGCATCATTCTTGTAGTCTTAAAACTGAAGGAAGAGGAATGCAATGGAGGTGAAGAAAATCGAATGGTGGCCCGAGGTAAACTTTGCACAAAATCCTGCCGTTCATTATAACTTTATTCGTTTACTCTGGCTTTACTTTCAATAAAAGTTTTGTTCTTCCAATAATATTATTATAACGATAGCATCGCCATTTTAACAAACGTTCAATACAATTTATTTCTAAGAGTAATTTGGATGGATAGGTTGTATTTTTTAGGTAAAAGTAACTGAACAAGTTTTTAATAGCTTTAAAATAAATCCTTATACAACTGCCCTAATACAGTTTTAATTCTGGGATTTTTTAATTTTTTGAAGAGATGACCTTTAAACTGTATTATTCAAAGTCCAGTTAACTGCGCCATAAAGCAATTGAAAAAAGTTATGTTGGCATTTTTTCAAAGAGGCCCTTTTCGTCAGCAACGTCAACTATTAGTGAAAATAAATACTCTTAGAAGGTCGTCGAATGTCATTACAAAGAGATCCGAAGTAATATTCACTGGAGACAGAATCTGCTGTATGAATAAAACTATAAAAGTAGTTAAACTGATTGCAGAAATGTACCTGTTGCGCAGACACTTGAAGATACGGATCCTTTCTGAGACATCACAAACCACAAAAAAAAAGTTTGGAAACATCTTTTTGATAAATCCAGACGAGACTTCAACAATCCAAAAATAAAATCATCCTTTTAAAATGGACGGAACTAGTTACTCTGCTGATGTAGACAGTTTTTCTCTAGACGAGATGCCGGAGTCACTACCGTGCGTTAGGAGATCAATATTAGCGCTGGCCACTCGTGCTGAACTGAGTCATGAGGGTTACATCCCTTCTCGAGTGGTTGCTCTTGTTACTGCCGAATTGTGGTTCTCTCTCATTAGCTGCTCGTTTTGTGGCTACGGTTGAGAATGATTCGAATTGTTTGACGTCGTCCTTGTTAATGTTTGGGTCTCAGGAATCAACACTATTTGGCAGTAGGTTGTTTCATGTTTCGCTGTTTAACAGCTCTTGTTGTGTAACGCAGCCTTCTCGCTGGCAAGCTGAACACCTCCGCACTTATAGCTGGCATGTACAACGATCTAGGACAATCGGCTCAAGGATCAGGTCCCGCACATTGTTCACACTCGCAGGATGGTGGCAGTAAGAAAGACTGTGAACCTATTCTTGAACTGCAAATGATAAGTTGCCTATTTTAGTTTATATACCACGATGTCGCTGTATCAATAATAAGGCAGCTAATCTGCGAACTGCTTGATAGTCGCCTGATTTTATACTAAAAAGCAAATACTGCGAATCGCAATGCTAAAGCTGCATTTTGGTACGCGGATCAATTCCCATATTGGCCTTAAATTTAATCAAAATAGCAATTTGTTGTACGCTGTGATGTTGGCTATCTGCTTTGTCCACGAGACCTAATCGCCAGATAAAGTAAAACTCGCTTTGATCATTTACTTATTCAATTAACTACCAATCTAGTAATAGAGTAAGCTCTTGCAAAATCTTAAGACTTATCTGGTTCTTTAGGAAACTCCAAGTGAAATAACTTACTAATTTTTTCGGGAATAAAAAGATAAGATTAAGCTCACAATAAAAACAAAAAGAAAATTGCTGATCGAACCTTAAAATTTGGTAATGCCCACTTACCAGAATCAATTTTTACATCTCTAACTAATTCATAAAACATTCCGAAAAAATATTGAAAATGGGAAAAAAAATAATCAAATTAAAAAAAATAAATTGGCAAACATCTCATAATAGGCTTGAGAAATGATAGAACTAGAAGTACATTTACGAATTTGGTAAATTAGTATCGTTTCAGTGTTTTTTATTTGATACTTTAAAAACTTCATCGTTAACAGACAGAAGATGAAAGAATCTGATATCCTGGAATAAAAATGTTTATAATTTAAGAGAACAGGTATAAAAAAAGTAGAAACATGAAATATTAACTAAAATTATTCATCTGTTGATTACATGAATATAAAATCAATCTAATTAGAGAAACTTATTTGTAGAGGACTTTTTCAAAAACTTTTATTATTAATCTGTCTCTTTTTTTTAAACAATAAATACTAAATATTTCCAATTAATAAAATAAAAATCATTTAATACCCAAAGGTAAATATTTCAAAGAGAAGCTCGTTTTAACTCGATGAGAAGATTTATTTTAAGCGCATTAAAAATCTCTTTAAATAAATTTTCCACATCTGTGAATCGAAATAAGTAGAAAAAAAAGTAACAAGAAATGAAAATAAATCTCATTGCAGGAGGTAATTCAAATGTAGTTTCAACCGTAACTGAGAAAAGGAAGTTTTTGGCTGGGCTATGACAAAACCATATCATCACAAAAGTGCTTACAAATAGCGGGGCTACAAACTGATTATTACTCAATTAAAATGGTAAAAATTAAGATTTAAAACAATAATAAAAGTATGTAATTAAAACAACCCTTCCGTACGCTACGGGATATATGGTTCGCACTAATAGTACCGCTTTCAATGCGTCAAGTGCCGTTACATTCCCTTTATTTGACATTGCCGCAATCTATAGAAATTCTTTGGAACTAATAAAAGAATGTGGCTAAAATATTTTGCGGTAATGTGTTGTGTGAATTTTCAATTTCTGTTTCAGAGCCACCTAGTAAGTCTTGACTGAGTGCGCCATTCTGTCAACATTTAATGCGTCAACATCGGACGTGCACTGCCAGATCGCCGGACATTGAACTCTAAGAAGCTCCTAGGAAGAGAAAATCTAAGGGCCAGCAGCTGGATTGGAACTCAGGATCTCCGCGTTGGAATGATAACCACTGAGCTATTCCCTTCACTATCCATAGTTATGACAAAGCGGACGAACACAGGTTGTGCTGGTGGGAACGAAAAGTATTAAGAAGGATTTTCGGACATGTAAGGACGCAAGATGGCTATAAAATCAGGACGAATCGAGAAGTCGTTGAACTGTTCGGTGAGCCAGATATAGTAGCCACTATAAAGTCTGGTAGACTACGATGGCTGAGACATTTGCACCGAATGGAGGTGACGAGAGGAGAGAGAGGAAAGCACTGTATGGACACTCTAGTGGAAAAAGGCCGAGGAGTAGGCCTCGACTAGGATGATTGAACGACGTACAGGACGATTTGGAAGCCCTTGGTCAGCAGAGATGAAGAACGTCGGCAAGAGACAGAGATAGGTGGAGAGCTGTAGTGGCTGAAGCTCGGGTCCTTCATGGACCGTTATAGCCCTTGAGTAAGTGAGTAAGTAATCTATAGTTATTTTAATTACTTTCAATACTTTTCGAGAATTTTTCAACTACTTCAGTTCCTTGACTTTCAGAAAGAAAAGCAGCAATTATTTTATTGTGCTACAGCAAATGAAGTAACTGTGTCCCAGTGCACTGCCGGCCTCCCTGCAGTGCTTCCTCGTTAAAGACATACGAGGGTCGTTTGAAAAGTCCGTGCAAAGTCAGAGAGATAGCACCTCTGGCGCGTATCGAGGTTATGTTTAGTTAGTAGCATCTCTTGGAAGAACACACACCAAGTTTCAGCCAGATCGGTCTATTTCTTTGTGTTTGGCATTCGTTTGAATCGAGGAAGTCGAGTGATTTTCAAAAAATGGACGAAAAAGAATTTCGTGTGTTGATTAAACACTACTTTATGAAAGGCAAAACGCCTCAGGAGACTAAAGAGAAGCTTGATAAACATTATGGTGACTCTGCACCTTCGATTAGAACAGTTTATAAGTGGTTTCAAAATTTTCAAGTGACGCTGAACGTTCTGGACGCCCTGTTGAGGTTACTACTCCAGAAATCATTGATAAAATCCATGATATGGTGATGGATGACAGAAGAGTGAAGGTGCGTGAGATTGCTAGTGCTGTGGGCACCTCGAATGAACGGGTGCATAATATTTTGCATCAACATTTGGACATGACAAAGCTATCCGCAAGATGGGTGCCGCGATTGCTCACGCTTGACCAAAAACGAAATCGTGTGAAGTGTTGCAAGAACGGTTTGCAGCTGTTCCAGAAGAATCCGCAGGACTTTAAGCGTCGTTTCGTCACTGTGGATGAAACATGGATACATCACTACACTCCTGAGACCAAAGAACAATCTAAACAATGTGTTACCAAGGGGGAATCTGCGCCAAAAAAGGCGAAGACCGTTCCTTCGGCCGGAAAGATTATGGCGACTGTCTTTTGGGATTCGCAAGGAATAATCCTCATCGACTATCTGGAAAAGGGTAAAACTATTACAGGTGCATATTATTCATCGTTATTGGACCGTTTGAAAACCGAGCTGCAAGAAAAACGCCCACGATTGGCCCACAAAAGAGTCCTTTTCCATCACGACAACGCACCAGCTCACACCTCAGCAGTTGTGGTCGCAAAATTAATGGAAATAGGGTTCCAACTCGTTTCACATCCCCCCTATTCTCCAGACTTGGCTCCCTCGGACTACTATTTGTTCCCCAATATGAAGAAATGGCTGGCGGGAAAAAGATTTTATTCAAACGGGGAGGTGATTGCAGAAACGAATGGCTATTTTTCAGACTTGGACAAATCCTATTATTCGGAAGGGATCAACAAACTAGAGCAGCGTTGGACGAAGTGTATAAGCCTAAAAGGAGACTATGTTGAAAAATAAAAAAGGTTTACCCCAAAAAAATAAGTAGTTTTTATTTTTGCACGGACTTTTCAAACGACCCTCATACTGCGAATGTGGGCAGCTGTAAGAAGTACTTTATAAGAGAAAATGTTGCTGAGTTAATAAGCACCTTAAATCGCTCTTGAAAAATGTTTGATTCAATTTAATTTATTGCAATATATTTAAAGTAAAATTGTGTTTATGTTGTGCGTTAATCTACAGTTTCCAATTATGTTTAAAAGAAAAGCAACTGGAGAAATTATTATTTCTAGTGTTCTTGGACCTTGTTTAAAAGAAATTGGACTACTTTAGCAAGCTAATAGCTGAATGGTTTCGCAAGATGTGTTTTATATAGAAATCAGTGGAATAAAACAAAAAAACCCAAAAATAAAAACCGTAAAATAAGTGAATTAGAAGCATGGCGAAGCAATTGCAGTTGTAACAACATCGTGCATGTTCATGACGTCGTGCTGACATAGTCATACATAGTACTAAAACACTAATAAGACGTCATAATACCCATGTATTTTAATTTCAATTATATTGCGAACGTGTAAATAGAGGTATTAAGGTTAGAAGGTAAGTCACTTACTATTCGCTATAAAGTAAATCGCTTATTAAGTAGAAAGTAAGTCACTTCCCTGTGGCACACCAGCATGGACAGGATAGATGGAAGAGTGAGTAGTGCCTTGAAGAACTTGAAAGAATCTGTCCGAGAGGTAAGAGCTGAGTATGAGGTAATAATTGCTAGGAAGGATGACGCTGACGCACACACTCTGACCCTATCCTCGCAGTACGCTCTCTAAAGTCCCACCTTCACTCAATAGAACCTTGGTTAGAAAACTGGCGTATAAAAATTAACCCAACTAAGTCTTCACACTCAAACGACAAACTCCACCTCATGTCTTCTTACATCACACACCTATCCCACCAGCCGACCATGTGCGGTACCTTGGAATGTACCTAGACAAGAGACTTACCTGGAACCCCCATACGAGACTTAAACGTACCGAACTAAACAAACGATACAAACTTCTAGCCAGACTACTCGACAAACGCTCAAAACTCTCACTACAGAACAAACGACGACTCTATACAGCTCTTCTCACACCATTATGGACTTACGGACTCGAACTTTACGGAACAGCTAAAAAAAATCCAACATCAATAGGCTGCAAACACTCCAATCCAAAATACTCCGCCGCATAGTAGACGCTCCATTCTATGTTAACAACCACACAATCCATTTTTTTTGTTTTCTTTTTTTGGCATTGGCTTCCGCCATACAGCCAGCATCGTCTAGGTGCTTATCACTAGAATATCACTCACTCTCCATTCTTACCTACAAATACATTCGCTTCACACATTCATCATTCTACTATATACCGCTATTTACATAAACTACTGCTAATGGATGGAGCAACACTCTGTGCTCCTGCCATCCTTCTCGCTTAACCAAAATTAAAATCACGTAATCCTTCTCTAAGCATTTTGTTCCATTCATTCTAATTCGGCTATAGCTTCTAAATACATTCATATTTCATTGCTAGCTCTGCTATCGACTTAAGCACATAACTGTTGGTGGAGAATATAATGTCTTCGTAGCGAAATGGTGCATCTAAATACCTGTATATATCGTCAAACATTCGTTTCCTTTCTACCACATAACGTGGACATATCATTATTACATGTTTGAAATCTTCCTCCTCATTGCAATCTACGCAAAGAGGAGAGGACCTTTTGTTGATCCTGTGTAGATACGATCCGCACACCGCGTGGTTCGCTCTCAGCCTGCTTATTGTTATAACAGGCTGATTTATTAGTGACAGTTCCCTTAAACCATGGTTGTCTAGGTAACTGATCTGCCATAGTTTTATAGAATCTACCTTTATCACCATTATTGTAATCTGTCTGCCATTTTTGTAGTGCCACTTTTGCAATTATACCCTTGATATCGGTGTGTGGTAATTTATAATTAGCCATTTCCCCACTATTGGTGGCTTCCTTTGCAAGTGTATCAATAATTTCATTCTCTTTTATACCACAATGACCTCTTACCCACAAAAAATTAATGCAGACTCCCTTCTCTTTAAAAATGGCAATAGTTTCTACAATCTCTGCGATAATGTGATTCATTCCTGCAGACTGGTTGTGTATCTGTGATAATTTACACAACGCACTCTGGCTGTCACTAATAATGGTATATTTTTTCTCCGACAACGAATAAATATATTTTAAAGCCGTCAAAATAGCAATTAGCTCCGCTGTATAGATGGACGCCTCATCTTCTAATTTAATTATCGTAAAATAGTTCCGAACCGGATCATACACAGCACTTCCGACTTTATTATTGATTTTGGACCCATCTGTAAATAAACGATATGAGCCCGGATAATGGGAAGAAATGTAATCTTCGAAGGCCGCAGTTCTCATCTTTTCCGGTACCTTTATCAAGTCGAAGGAAGTGTTAACACTTAATTCGCTCAATAAATGTTCGTATTTTAAGTTGTACACATCTAACTTATTATTCGAATATACCTTATCTCTAAAGGTAGAGATTCTAATAAAACTTTCTGTGTAAATGGGGCCTTTCTTTTTTGTCCAATATTTGTGAGTGAGGACTTCGGTATTTAATTGGCTTATTTTGTTATAAATTATTCGGTTCGTGGCTAATTTTTTTAAGACATATCGATCGGACAGTACTTCTATTCTATAAGCGAGCGGTAATTCGCCAGCCTCTGCGTACATTACGTCCACAGCACACAATCCATACAGATCTCCAAATTCCACTCATCTCTGAACTTGCCAAAATTCGATATAAAAATTTTCATCAAAAACTCTCACTTCATCACAACCCTTTAGCTGCAAACTTGTCTTCAATTACGCTACCCTCCAATCCTCGAAGACGGCTGAGGCGCCGTTGGCCCCGTGACCAACTGGGTGACTAATGGCGGCCATCACTGGATGACCGTCATTCACGTCTGCCACGTTATTTATTTATACACTTATCGCATTTACTTATTGTACCCTGTGGGTACAGGTGTAAATCTCATTAAAAGGATAAATAAAAAAAAATTAAAAATTATATTCCATTGTGGGTATTTCACTTATTACTGACATTCATTTTTATTAAAATGTTATACACAGGAATTCCTTTATTTTTATCTTAATTTTCAAAGAAAGAAAAATGCTGTAAAAACCCAATATTCAATAGGAGCTTTTAGCTCAGATTATTGATAAAAGCATTAAATCAATATTAAGGGCTAATAAATTTGACATTATTACAAGGGGCTCCTCGTAGAGGGGTTTTAATTTTGTCTCAAAATAAAAATAAAATAAAAAAACTAAAAAAAGAATGGCTGTTTATCAAAAAATATAACCGGGGCGTGTATATTGTTTTGAAGTGAACAGGCGGCAATGCTAACTTTAGCCAAGGAGGAAGATTCCTTAGCTCATCCGAGTTAAACACGACAGTTCCATTTAGGATATGACTCGCCAACCCTCCACATACAATTCCAACAGCTATGATGAAAGGACGGAGTGAATTATAGATTTCTAGGGGGAGAATTTCTATCATTCAATGTGCATCTGAAAGATCTTATTGTTACTTGTCTCAGGATCAGGAGGGGGTTATTGCTGGTATTGTATATTACAATAGCAGTAAGTAAATAATAACAGTAAATAGCTCTCGCAAGTTCAGTTTACAGTTTATACGAAAGCCAAATAAAAGTAACTATGGCGCTGGGTTGCAATTATGATTGTTCACTTTACTAGATAAATATATTTTAGTTTAAGAAATTTAAATATTTTCTCAATTTAAGTAATTAGCTATATTTAAACTGTTGTAGTTAAAAAATGATTTCTAACGGCCATAAAAAAAGAAAGTGCATTTACCTGCTGAGAAATTTTAAGACTACACTTCTCGATTGTCAATCAAGTTGCAGAAATCGAGAAACGTAGGTGGTAAAGCAGTTGAACAAAAAGTTTCAAGTGACCATGATTGTTCAACGAATGCTCAACAGGAACCAGAACCTATTTCAAGAACTGATGTAACCTTTAAGCAAATAGTACTTTCACAAACACACCCACACGTAGTATCTATCTTAACAAAAATTTGGCAAACATAAAAAAAATTATTAATTTATAAACATTTTTTTGCCAAAACATTATTTCTTTTAGCTAAAGTTGATTTTTTTCAGCAATATTAAAACTAATGCAATAATGCACTTTAGAAAACACTGAATTTTGGAACACTAAATGTGAGCGCAACAGAACAACTTGTGAAGAATAATCAAATATTTACGCTTAATATGCAAGGATGATGTTAAATCAATTCTGCAACATCACCACTCTAAAAATAGGATGTTATTTCGTTCATTCCTCAAATCCGCTACGATTATTTCTCCCTCCCTCTCGCTATCTTACGAATCTTCTCAATTTACAAACAAAGAACCTTTTCTATTTGTTATTTTCCTGTGTAAACAAAACGGCCTAATCAATTTGAACTCATTGAGTACGATGTCATTCACTGGTAGTACATTGACAGTCCAGTGGTATTCCAGCTAGGCGCTTACAGCTGATGGTGACACTACCCTAATGGTTAAACTGCTCTTTATGTTACAGCTTGGAAGATAAACTTTTACAGCTCTCTGCTTACTCAACCAAAAAAGAAACTATTGTTGCTTGAAAATTACAAATTGTATTTCAACGTTGGCTAATTTATTTATTTTACTTTTTGTCACATTGACTTGGTTATTAACATTATTCCTATGTTGTAGCTTTAATGTCCTTTATTGGTTATTAAATGAACATCATTTACATACAGAGTTATTGTCTAGAATCTATAACTACGAGTATGAACCCAGCGATAATGAAAATTTCTTTTATGAATTGATATTGCGTAATCATCAATTTGTGTTCTTCAAAAAGTTCGATGCAAAAGTATAAAAAACTTCAGTTTTTCTAGCATTCTTGGATGGATTCCTTTTTTAAAAAATATTAATAATTAAGAAAAGTATTGTTTGATTATATTCTTCTAACGAAGAAATTGTTTTTAGTTTTTTTTTTTTTTTTTTTTTCTTATCTCGCGACAAAGGCGTTAAGCCATTTTCTGTATGGCAGCCCAATATCTTTCATATGGCGTATTCATGCCCTGTAGTGCCGGGCACTCCTTCAAATGGTTAAAAATCATTACGCCGTCATTGCACAATGGGCAAATCGGCGTGTCCCTCGAGGTGTGCTTGTAGATAGTCGTGCCCTGTAATTCCTCGGAAGAGCACGACAAACTCTTTTCTTAGGAGGCCGGCAGGTATCTTCTTTTCTAGCAGTGTTGCCCACTGCTTTCCAGCGGCCGTGTTCCTGTATTCCTCGAGTAATTTCCCCATTATGTGGTTACCTATAACTCTTTTAGCCGATGCGTAACACACTGCGTGGTCGGGCTGATCGCATTGACTTCCCTGTTTCACAAGGTTATCGGCCTGCTCGTTCCCTGGTAATCCACAATGTGCCGGAATCCACTAGAAAGCCAGGTGCTTCCCTTCTATATCTTTTCAATCATTTCCTGGCACGCTCTTACATCAGCGGAAACTCCACTCTGAGCTCCCGTTACGGCTATCAACGCTGCTTGGGAATCACTAAGAAAGACTACTTGGTCCAATTTTCTTTCAACCACGTATCTTAGACCTATCAGGATAGCCCGAATCTCCCCATCGAAAATTGTTCCAACAGGTTCTGAGAACTGGAAGTTGGTACCATACACTCCAGCTCCCGCATTTTTAGTAGTAAATTTTTCTAAACATTCACATTTTTATTTATTTATTTGTTAATTTATTGTCCTACTGATGGACGAGTACCACTTCATTTGATTATAATAGTAGCCAAATGAATTGGCGGCTCAAGGTCGTACCATGCCTTTCTGATAGTTCACTTTTTGCCCCTCCTTCTTGCTTTTCAATTTGAAGACTAGCCATTTTGTTTTTTTTTACTTACTCCCGATAAAAAAATTTCGTACGAGATCTGACAGGGGAAGTATTGCATTACTAAATTATTTTTTTTTAATTAATGCATGCTTATCTGCCAGATGTGTTTTTGTAAGTCGTGAAATTTAATTTAATACACTTCTTCCTTCTTTAAAAACGAGTTTTAGCTTTCAATTCTCGGTTTTTCCGTTTGAAGTGTAAGCAATTTGAGGTTCGCTTACGGACATTATAGTACTACGAAATATCTGTATAAAAATATCCGTCAAAACTAGATTCAACAGCGAGTTATTACAAAAATTATTTCTCTATCTACTATGCTTTCTGTGCATTAAGGAAGGCGAAAAAAAATATATATAAAAACTCTAGAGGAAAGAATAAAGACAGAGATAAAGCCGTGGCCATTTTGTTATTGGATTACTTGAAACTCCTTAGTTCTGTCCGACAGAGGGTGTATATGGTCTTCAGTTTGAGAAGAAGATAGAAAATAAAACTTTCAATGTACTTAGATATATGTTTTATAGAGAGAAAACAAAAAACTTTATTGTAAGAATGGAAAGGCGAGAGGAGAGGAGATTTTCTTCCTTTTTTTCTTTTTTAAATAAAAGTGGGAAAGGTTTGGGTTCAGTTTGATGTTGTTAGAAGAACCCCAAGCATGATAAGACTGCCATAAAAGTACAGCATGGATATATAGACCAAGTATCACACCACGGTACGATAGGAGGTCTTATGACGTACCGCCTTACAGCACAATGAAAAAAAAAAAGCAAGAATATGATAAAGAAAAGTTCTTATTCTATACATTTCTCAAGAGACTACTTTGACAAGACTTCACATCTCCATTAACTAATAGGATTTTGTTTATTGAATAACGAAATCTTCACGCAATGGCATAGCCTTCATGGGGGGATGCACTTCAGTGTACATAATAAAACATGAAATTTTCTAATATCTGTCTGTTTTTATAAATTTTTTTTCATACTAATTTTACCAAACTTTCCTTTCATGTTGGCAGAACTGCATCAACAAGCCCAAGAATGAATCTATATTAAAGTAATGAGGATGCTTTACTTCACTTTCCCTTTTCTAAAATGTCCAATATATATATTCCAGTACAAGAATGGAGGGGCAGCTAAGGTTGCCTGCCTTGAAAGTAATGAGGTTTAATACGGTAGTATTTCTCTCAATGTAATATTCCTTGCATAAGAAGCAATGCATCACCATTTCATCCCCTTAGATTTTGGCGGCTTCCGTACTTTACTAAATATAATACGTCCTTAAATTGTCACATTAATGGATACTTATTTTTTTTACTTAGAACATCATTACAGATGATATGAATCCATGCTGTTTATTTTCGTGATGTGAAGGCTTCAGCTTCACTGAGATCTTGCATATTTTTTTGTTTTTCTTGTAACAATTTCACTCCTCTAACGCGCTAGTTCCTATTTCGACGTCAAAAGCTAACTCAAACTGCTTGAATGCACCAAACAATGTTGTCTATTTTGATTCATTGTTGGTATCCATGCTGGGACGCACCTATTTTTAGGCAGTATTTAGGTGTTAATTAGATATGTTGCTAAAATAACGAGTTGTTCATTCTTTTTGGTGACTGATTTATAGTTTCAATAGGATGAAAAAATAATTTGCCATTTCAGTCGAGTAAAATTTATTTTGCCGAGCTTTAGTTTAAAAAGTAATACTTTTACATTTCAGGGTTAGTGTGTCTTCTGACTGTCTTCTGTCAGTCCATGAACAGACAAGACAGAAGACACACCAACCCTGAAATGTACGTAAAAGTATTACTTTTTAAACTAGCCCTGAAGATGACCTAGTCCCTAGGTCGAAAGCTCGGCAAAATAAATTTTACTCGACTGAAATGGCAAATTATTTTTTCATCCTATTAAAATAACGAGTTTGAAGTGAACTACTTAATCGGGAAAGTGGAATACGATTTCTTCTTAGCGTTCAAGGAAACCACAGTAGGAAACCTGACGCTTTCTTTTCATGAAAGGAAGACTTTGATAAACCTCCAAGAATCTTTATTTCAGTAAACTGATGCAGAAGACGACTAAAACTTCATTAACATTTGAAGTTTACAACAATAAAAAAAGTTATAACCTTGAAAAATGAAGTGAAAAAAATCATGTTTTATTATAATTATTATTACTATTTTGCGCACTTTCCGAGAAAAGTTGTTGCACATAAAATTGCCACCTTATATAAGTCTAGTCAGTGTGGTCGTCTAGTATCTACGATACTCCAACTCTAATCTTCTGCTTGACAAATTTCCTAATATCAAAATTACACAGGTGAGTTAGCTGGAACATGGTTTTTCATTAGTTAGTTGCTATCGTACCATACCCTATCTTCTTTATTCTCAACTTCTTCCAATTTTCTCCTATATACACTCAGCGCAAAACGTAGACGGAGTGGGAGACCAAGGCATGATGTAGTAAGACGCTCAGTTGAGTGAGGATAAAAGAACGGTCAGTGATCTCTGGAGCGTCCTCGCCTATCTTTGGACCAAAAGTGCGCCTTCTTACTCTCCTGCATTGCTCTTAGGAAATCACCCCTTCCTACACTTTCTTCTTATCTAGATCTACTTCTTACTTAGGAAGAAGTTTTTACGAAGCTGGGAATTGCAATACACAGGCAGACACCCTCTATATACTCATACCGCTACCACACATGTACAGATTTCATCTCGAGATGGAAGTCTGTCGTTAAAGCGGAAAACCCCGTACAAGTGTATCTTCTTCTTCACTGCCAAGCTACATAGTACCAATAGCACCTCACTCCCTTCCAAACAGTACGCCATCTTACCAGTCGTAGCAGGCAGAAACTTCAAGCACTATATTACCACAAATATCTTTACTCTAATCCAATCATATTAACTAACTGTTACTAAGCCATTCAGCGCATTTTGAAAATAATCCCATAAAAATCACACTGAATATTAACGTGCTGTATCAAGAAATTTAAATTTAATGCGCAATTAAAGGAGTTTTTTTTTAAATAATAATAATGTAAAGGGAGAGCATTTAATTTGTAAATAATAATTGAATAATTAGTAGAAAAAAATGCAATTGTTAAGTTAAACTGCTGACGGCACGGCTGGTAGCGGCCGAGAGCAATGTACCGCGTGAGAGAGAGAGAGAGAATAGCGAGCGCGTGGAGTATAGTGTATAGACACCGGCAGAGTTAGAGTGTGTGAGAGGAAACAAGTGTTATGCGTTTGATGGGATTGTTTTGCTGTGAGTATTGAACATAAATTTACGCATTGCTTCCGGCCGAGGCTAACTGTTGCCGTAGTGAGGGAGGAGTACATTTGCTAGAGTGTAGATTAACAAAAGATAACCGATAGTATTAATAATAATAATAATAGTAATAATAATAATAATAAAAATAATAATAACAGTAATAATAATGGAATGTTTGAGAATAAGGGCCCAACTTTGTTGATTTAATTTGTAATTTGCCTATTTAATCTTACTTCTATGTTATCTTATAGTTTCTTCAGTTTCGTTTATATTTCTATTGTTAATTATGTTTTTGGAAGTATTAGTTTGGTTTTGTATTAATGAGCTCAACTCTTTGTATGCGATTTTCTAATTGGTGTATTGGGACCAACAATAAATCAGTGTATTCATAGCCTGACGAGTTATTTGTACCCCCTGCTGAGCGAGCGAAATTCCCCTTGCCCTGATCGCCCTTAACGGCGCTCGGTCACAATTCTGGTGTCAGAAGTGGGATCTCTATGCCACTAACGGACCCTACCATGGAGGCTCTGAGGAGGGAGGTGGAGGAATTACGCCGAGCCAATCGTGAGTTACAGACCCTAGATGAGGAACGTTTACGCATGGAGGGGGAGTTAACCACGTTGAGGACAATGGTAGGCACGGATGGCCCTTCCTTAGCGAGCGAGCGTGAATCGACTGGTCATTCCGGGCGGACCACGATAAGAGGCTGATCTGTAAGCTAAAGACGACAGGCGCAGCTGCTGTGTTTGTGTCGAGCCACCCTATATTTTCCGCTGCGGTGTCCTCCTTTGAGGACTACAAGAGAGCCATCCTGGAAAGATTCCAGGACCACCGTACTCCTGAGCAAAACTTACTCGCGCTCAACTCAGTGTCCCAGCGTCGTGGGGAGGGTGTCCGAGAGTTTGCGGATCGCTGTAGGCAATTGGGGGAGTTTGCTACTTCTCACTCGGGGAGCGGGGAGCAGAAGCAGTGGGAGCGCAATTTCATGGAGCGAGTGGTCCTCGCTGCGTTCATCCAGGGCCTCGCGGGTGAGCCGGGACGCCAGTTACGCTTTCATCCCCCCACAGGCTTGGCGGAAGCTGTGAAGCGAGCGCATCTGGTTGAGGAGGCGGAAAGCGGGCCCGGCATTGCTAGATCCACCCTGGAGAGGGGGATATATGCCATAGCAAGAAACGCTGATAGTGGCTATGGGCGCCGGGGGAGATGTTTCAACTGTGCACAAGAGGGGCATTTTGCGCGGGAGTGCCCCCGCCCCTACCAGTCGCCCCCTCGTGAGTGGAAAAGCTCGGGTACTAGGGATAGGGTGAGAGAACCACGGGCGAGGGGTGTGAAATGTTATACCTGCGGGGAATTGGGGCACATCTGTAGGATGTGCCCGAAGAGAGCTACACCTGGATCCGTGAGACCAGACTATGCTGTTAGGGAATCCAACTATTTGGAGGCTGCCCCAAAATCCCTCCTCCCGCAGTCAGCCCCACCTGCGGGAGGGATGCCACCACGGGGCCAAGATACAGGATTATAAACGTTGCCACTCCCAGCTCCAGATTCATCAGGATCCCGGTGAAGCTCTCAGGAGAGACCAGGACCTTGCTCGTGGATACGGGGGCGGGTGTTTCCATCTTGCGGCAACCAGTACCGGGGGTTCCGTTGTTAGAGAGTGGGGTGGTAGCACGGGGTGTGACGGGTAGCCCCGTTGGAATCAAGGGAGTACAGCGGCTAGACTTGATGTGGCGGGGTCAAACCATCGCCCAGGAGTTTTTAATAGCGGAGATAGATGTTGAGGGAGATGGCATTCTAGGGATCGATGCTATGGCTGCTTTGAAGATGAGGTTGGATATGCGGACGCGTGAATTGGTAGGAGATGAGGGGGAAGGAGCCTCGGATGGACAGGAGAAGGTGTTACTCGTAGGGAAGGGTGAACCTCAATCCAGAGTTGAGAGAAATGAGTTCCCCGAGGACGAGGAAGAGAGAGATGGGTCGGGAGCCGTATACCTGGTCGCGGCAGAAAAGATAAGGATACCACCCCGTTGTGAAGTGTTGGTACGTGGTAGGGCCTCCGGCTGGCGCTCAGGCGCCACTGTGCTGGTGGAACCCTACCCAGTAGAGACCAATCGGGACTGGTGTGTAGGCAGAGGGATAAGTCAAGTAGTTGATGGCGCCGTGTGGGTGCGGATGGTAAATGTATCGCAAACGGAAGTGATGATAGGGAAATCTGAGAGGCTAGGGTGGGTGACGGAAATAGAAACTCAGGGAAGCAAGTGGGTCGGCGTTTGCCAAGAGAGTGGCGGGGTTCCCAGAGCCCGTGAAGGATTGGGAAAGCTCCTTGGGGACAAGCTAGGCCATTTAGGGGGGAAGGAACGAGACCTCTTGGCTACGGTTCTAGCCCAGTTTGAGGATGTTTTTCAGGACCCGGACACATCCTCGCTAGGGTGTACTTCCCAAATTAAACACACCATTAATACGGGAAATGCGACCCCTATTGCGAAGCGCCCTTACCGGGTGCCATACCACCAACGTGAAACTATGAAGGAGCTGGTTGACGACATGCTGACGACATGCTGACGAAAGGCGTAATTGAACCGTCTGACAGTCCATGGTCGGCACCAGTGGTGTTGGTACGGAAGAAGACCTCCGATGGATCGGTGAAGTACCGGTTTTGTACCGATTTCCGGGCGTTGAACGCTGTAACGAAGGTGCCGGTTTATCCGCTACCAAATATCAATGAGACGCTAGAAAGTCTGGGCAGGAGCCGCTATTTCAGCACCTTGGATCTGGCCTCGGGCTATCACCAGATCGAAATAGCTACGGAGGACCAGGCAAAAACCGGATTTTCCACACCCGAGGGGCATTATCAGTACCGTCGGATGGCTTTCGGCCTGGCGGGGGCTCCTGCTACGTTCCAGTTACTGATGGACCGGCTATTAGCGGACCTTAAAGGAGTAACATGCTTTGTATATCTGGATGATGTGATCATCCATAGCGCGACGATCGAAGAACATGCCGAGAGACTAAGTGGGGTGTTGAGCCAACTGAGAGAAGCGCACCTAGTGGTTAACCTCGCCAAGTGCCAATTCGCTACGGAAAGGGTTTGCTACTTAGGGCACGTTGTGAGTCGGAGGGGAGTTCAAGTGGATCCTGAGAAAGTAACTGCTGTGAAGGACTTTCCCCCTCCTGGCAATGTTAGAGAGCTACGCTCGTTTCTAGGGCTAGTAGGTTACTACCGGAGGTATATCTCAGGGTTTGCGGAAAAAGCCCGACCCCTAACTTATCTGACACGCCTAGACCAGCGGTTCCAGTGGGGAGAGGCAGAGGAGCAAGCCTTTCAGGGCCTAAAGGATGAGCTATGCAGCGATTCGGTGTTAGCATATCCAGATTTCTCACTACCCTTCATTTTAGCTACTGACGCTTCAGGAGTTGCCCTCGGGGCGGTACTGTCTCAGCTACAAGACGGGGCGGAACGGCCCATTGCTTATGCAAGTCGCCAACTGAATAAGGCAGAACAAAATTATAGTACGACCGAACGGGAAATGCTAGCGGTCGTCTGGGCCACGAAACACTTTAGGTGTTATTTATACGGCCGGCCCTTCAACCTGATCACGGACCATGCAGCGCTGCGGTGGCTTCTCACAGTGAAAGACCCATCATCGCGTCTAACTCGATGGCAGCTCCGCCTAGCGGAATTTCAGTATGAAGTGTTTCATAAGCCTGGGCGTAAAAACTCCAACGCCGATGCGCTGAGTCGACGGGTGGCCACGATAAACGGGGAAGCGGATTCGGGGAGAGGGACGATCCGGGCGCTGCAATTAGCGGACGCGGACTGTGTGCACTTTAAGAACACCAACACAGCTCAATGCGTCATGGATCTGGACGGACTATTATATAGATTTGCGGGGGGAAACGAGCCATACCAACTGATGGTACCAGAGCCAATGCGGGAGACCATTTTGCAGGAGTGCCATGACTCCCCTTTCGCGGGACACCCCGGACTAGAGAGGACCCTGGCTCTGTTGAGGCAAGGTTATTATTGGCCGACTATGTCTCAAGACGCTAAGAGGCATATAGAGAAGTGCCGGAGTTGCCTGGAACGGAAGACGCCCCAGCAGTTACGAGTACCACTGCAGGTACCATACGCGGCCGGGCGCCCCTTTGAGCAGGTGTCCATGGACATAGTGGGACCCCTACCACGAACAAGGGAGGGTAACATGTACCTCCTTACGATGATCGACCATTTAACGCGCTACGCCGAAGCAGTACCGCTAAAAAGCCAAACAGCCCAAGAGACGGCCCAAAAATTTGTGAACCACTTGGTAGTCCGACATGGAGCTCCTAGTCGGCTACTAACTGATCAGGGAAGAAATTTCACCTCGGCCTTGGTAAGGGACGCCTGCGATACGCTTGGAATAAAGAAGTTGTTCACGACCGCTTACCATCCCCAGAGTAACGGAAGAGTGGAGAGGTTCCACCGCACGTTGGTAGATGCGTTATCGCATTTTGTGCGCCGCGATGGGGAAGACTGGGACAGATGGGTGCCCTACGTATTGATGGCATATAATAGTACGCCACATTCTGCGACGGGATTCACCCCGAATTATCTCCTTTACGGCCGAGAGCTGCCGCGCCCTAGCGCACTCGACCCTAGGCCTCGTCAAGAGGTAGATCAAGAAACGAGTTATGCAGAGGCTTTACGTGGGAGGTTAAGGGAAGCACACCGGATAGCCGCTGAGACGACCGAGCGGGCCTTCGAGGCACAAGCGGCTCAGTATAATAAAAAGGCGCGGATACGGAGCTTGGTGGAAGGGCAATGGGTTTACCTACACAACCCCGCTGGACGCCGAGGAGAAGCGCAGAAGTTCCGCAGGCCGTGGGAGGGGCCTTTCCGCGTACAGCGGAGTATCACAGATGTGACATTTGAGATTGCGATGGGCGACGGAAGCACTCGGATGGTGCATATAAACCGCTTGAAACCGGTGATGGTGGAGGGAATCCCCCAAGAAACCACGGAGGAAGATGTCCCCACCCCCTTAAGCCAGAACCTAGGAGCGGAGGACACGCACGACTTGTTCTACGAAGGGTTGTCACTCGAAGGGGCGCCGGGGATCGTGGGAGAAGTTGCAGGGGACGGCGAAAGGAACGCCGAGTCTGGACAAACTGCAGAATCCATCGAAGAGGAGCAGACTGAAATTAACACCTCAGGAGGTAACGATCTTTATGCAGGGGTCAACTTGAGGCCGCGGGGTTACCAGCGGGCTGATGACAGAACGGAGGCGACAGAACTAGCCACTGAGCTGAACGTGGGAGAGCTCTCCCCGTCGGCGCACTCACCCCCAGATGACACGATACGAGACCCTACATACACCCCAGTCGGTACACCTAGGCTTCCCTGCACTCGCTCGTCCTACGCGTTGCGTTCCCAAAGGAGCCGAGAGGACTGATGAAGTAATCCGGTTTAGGAAACTATTGGGCGGTGGTCGGATGAATTTGGTTGAGCAGCGGAGCTGAGTCCCCGAACGAGGGACGAGTGCTGCTGACCCGGGACCAATGACAAAATTAACCTAACTAGCCTTGACAACCACGATGAGAGGCACCCGTACAGCCATTAGGGAATTAAGGGTAACCACCTCTAACCTCATGCACCTCCTCTTCCTCACTTCCTTCGGAATCTTGAGATCAATACCTTGGAGGCGAAGGTGGAATTGCGGTCGCTCGAGGGTGCCCTCAGCACCCTAGCCAGGAGAAAGTTAGCAGGCTATTGGCCCCAAGTGAACTGAGTAGGATAGTGTATAAAGACAGTCAGATATTACCCGAGAGACTATGGTTCGTGTCGGGAACCGCTGCCGGCGGATATGTACCATTACTACGACATCGCTGAGATAGACGCTGCCTCCACACATGACGACATTCACATCTTGGTGGACATACCCTCGGTGACCAAAGGAAGATATATTTTGACAACTATCGGGTGGACCAATACCCGTGAAGGATCCGATAACTGGACTATACCTGCTGCTACAACCTAAGGCCGACTTCACACTGGTGGGAGTAGACTGAGAGAGCTTCGTGTTTCTGAAAACGGAGGACCTCATGCACTGTTGGGGAAGGAGTCCACTAATCTGCCCAGCACGATTTCCGGTCTTCTCCCTCCATAGACCGTCTCGCCATACACTACTGTTCAAGAAACTATAAGAGAAGGCGAACCCCTCGTGAGCGTGGCGGATGCTGGTAACGAGCTTCAAGCCTACGTAGAGCTGGAGGGAGGAGTCGAACGAGTGGTTATACAGTTTGCTCGAGCCAGTCAAGCTGAATTGCACTGCCGTGGCATGAGGGCACCCACCGACACAGAGAGATCCTGGAGACAACCAACCAGCGAATGCAGGGGCACCATTTGTTCCCTATCGTCCGCCGAGCGTGAAGACGCGAAGCTCTGGAGAGCCCGGTGGAGAGTTGGGAAGTGACAAGCGAGTGGTGGGTCCTCCGCAAGGCGGTAGAACCCACTTTAACGGGGGGGTAAGTGTAAAGGGAGAGCATTTAATTTGTAAATAATAATTGAATAATTAGTAGAAAAAAATGCAATTGTTAAGTTAAACTGCTGACGGCACGGCTGGTAGCGGCCGAGAGCAATGTACCGCGTGAGAGAGAGAGAGAGAATAGCGAGCGCGTGGAGTATAGTGTATAGACACCGGCAGAGTTAGAGTGTGTGAGAGGAAACAAGTGTTATGCGTTTGATGGGATTGTTTTGCTGTGAGTATTGAACATAAATTTACGCATTGCTTCCGGCCGAGGCTAACTGTTGCCGTAGTGAGGGAGGAGTACATTTGCTAGAGTGTAGATTAACAAAAGATAACCGATAGTATTAATAATAATAATAATAGTAATAATAATAATAATAAAAATAATAATAACAGTAATAATAATGGAATGTTTGAGAATAAGGGCCCAACTTTGTTGATTTAATTTGTAATTTGCCTATTTAATCTTACTTCTATGTTATCTTATAGTTTCTTCAGTTTCGTTTATATTTCTATTGTTAATTATGTTTTTGGAAGTATTAGTTTGGTTTTGTATTAATGAGCTCAACTCTTTGTATGCGATTTTCTAATTGGTGTATTGGGACCAACAATAAATCAGTGTATTCATAGCCTGACGAGTTATTTGTACCCCCTGCTGAGCGAGCGAAATTCCCCTTGCCCTGATCGCCCTTAACGGCGCTCGGTCACAATAATAATAATAAATATTGAAAACAAACTACTTTAAAAAAAAAATATTTCTCTGCTAAAAAATTAAGTCGTCTCAAATACACATATATTAACGACTTTAATTTCAAAATGATTAGCTCTCACGGCTTGTCTAATCTTAGTAAATCACTTACCTGTTCATGTGGGCCGCACAATTCACAATTGACAATAGCAATTTTCGGACCAGTAAGCAAAATAATGTTTTTTTAGTTTCCAATTTGATACAACTGAAAGAGAGTATACAAATTAATTTACTTAGGCCTTAAATATTAAATTTTATCAGCCACCGCATGCTTTTGAAAGGAAAATAAAAATACGACATAACGCAAACAGCTAGTGTCCTTCTACTGCATAGTGCAAATTGGCCTTAAATAAAATCCAAGGCCCAAGACTGGGAATCGAATTTTAGCTAACCAACAAATCTTAGCTTTCGTTTCTGCTGTGCTAACTTAGCGTTACACATTTTTATATATTGTTCCAGATATTTGTAGGCTACATCCGAGCAAAACTAAGAAGTTTTATGGTAGTGGGTTCAATTTCCCATTATTATTCTGAGAATTTTATCTTGTTCCTTGAATCCCACCAAAAGACTTCCTACATTGTCCGTAATTTTTCATACATGCCAAATACAAATGAATTATGTTTAACCATTTCTCTTTAGCTTGTAATAAATAACATGATCGAGGATGAGCGTATAGATAGATATAAGGATTGTACAAATAAAGAAATGGTAGTAACAAAGAATATTGTTGTAATAAATAGCTACTATCTGGGTATTGTAAAATATTATTGGCAATCTTCTTGGGATACCAGTGGTATAAAAGGTCCATTTACAGAGTAGATTTGACTTATTTCAGTAACTTCGATTTCGCAATAAGAAAAAAAAAAAGTAAAAGGGCAATTTTCGGACATAATACAAAGTGTTGAGCCAAGATATTGTAAGGGGATCTTCAATCTCTACTTTCTCACAAACTACTCGCAAAAGAAAATGGGAGGTGTCAAAATATTTTCATTATATGTAATCCGTAGGCTTTTGTTCCAGCCAATCCAACTCATCTTTGTTCATAAGCATTACACCATCATTCACCTCGCCCCTCAAATGATCTAGTCTTGGAGATACCACCCCTGTGTAACAACTAACCTATAAGAAAGAAATGGAGAATGCTGGTGCTAACAACCTTCTCAAAGAAGATTGCCTCACTAGCCTCGTAAACGTCAATGGGCTTACAACTTTCGACCATGTACAACTCCCGTACAATAAATTTATCTTCTCATCAGACATTTACCAAAAAAATAAAAAGTTTCAACCGTGTTATGTTGTCCTCAAAATACTTTTTTTCTTTCTTGTTACTATTTTAAATTAAACAATATATCAAAAAATTTCAATTTATATCTAGTATTACAAATTGTCAGTGAAATCTGGATTCAGAAAGTAATTCAATCTGCACAAATTTTCAAAATACGTTTTAGTGATCACCACATCTATGATAAGGTGAGTCTGTGGGGTTAGAACTCACGTGGAATTTTTGGAATTAGGCTTCATGCCGTCATTTTGAGATTCTTTGATTATTGATAGAAATTCTTTGAAGAAATGGCGTGATTTCCTTTGGAGAAGCATTCTGCTGGAGCAATAAGAGTTCTGGCCGATAGTTTGATTTTTACAGGTGGCTGGATAAGATGAGGAAGCACACAGTGGTTGGTTGTCAAGATGGTGGAGGATGTGAGCCCAAGAAGGAAAAAAGTGGAGAAGACTTAACATTGAGATGCTCGCTGTGGAGTTTTGTCACCATGGCGACGAACTTAGGGAAGATATCGTAGAAGTAGTTCTAGTTGGAGAGTGTGGTACTGGTGGAGACTCCACGAGACGATACTGACCAGACCTCCATTTAAGGAGCTCTTAGGCACAGAAAATCTAACCCAGGATCTCCACTCGAGAATCCAGTGCGTTAATTCCTTCCCGTGTTTAGTCACAGTATCACTCTACAATCAAGCCGAGTTTGCAATTGACAGAATACGGCTACCTCTATCTAAAAGATCCATCGTAGCTTCCTAAGTTTCAGATTTTTTCTAAAAATAAGCGCCTGTATAAAAATCACTCTTCTAAGTGTGTATGATATGATAAGATATGATCAGTTAGTTTGCACAATGAACTCCTCCACAGATCCCTATGTGTATTGGATGAAAATTGGAGTAATCTTTACTAGGGAACTCAAGATCCCGAAAGAAGCGATCAGTCCACTTCCATTCCGAAAGAAGTATTGAATGCGGCAGAAAGTTTATTAGAAGAGATCGTATTCTTTGCCTAAAATCGATCTAAAATCAGTATACAGTAGTCAAAAAGCAGCATTAATGAAACAGCGTTATATAAAGAACTGGTTCCTAAATAGGGAAATTAATAAATAATAATTATTAAAGAATACTCACTGATTTCAGCTCAGAGGAACTCGGAGACACCAGGTTCGAGTCCAGCTGGCCTCCGTTTGATTTCCTCAGCAGCAACCCCTTACGAGGAGATCAATAAGAATCGACATTAAAGATTATCGAACCTTAATTCAACTAATAATAATAACAGTAGCATTACTCATACCAATAATAGCACTAAATGCTCGCTATTCATTCTAATATATTATGTACCCTTACTGCAACTGAAAGAGCAACCGTGTGAAATGAAATGTGAAATAAGTGAAAAGTTGGTAAGCGTCCAATTGGCAAAACAAGTGGCAATCGCTACCTTAATTGTATCATCCATTCTTCCTATAACAAGGATACCTAATTACATTCTATTGTGAAGGACTATAAATCTTGTGGAAAATATTATTAGGATAACCTGAGTAATAATGTCCTTCAGATTCATCTTTATTTATGAATTATAAAAGTAACAAAAAAATGTATTTGTTTTACTTTATCTAATTATCACTCATTTTTTTTTCCTTCTTCTTCTTAATGAAGTATGTCGAGAACGTGACCTCGATGGTATCAGACCGCAAATCTCTGTGGACAACCACCAAACGTCTTCTTACAAATAAATTTGTTTCTTTCCATCTTAGAGGCGACAACGCTTCTGGCACGTTTACTGATAATGAAACAGCGACAGAATTTAAGAACTACTCTTAACAAATGAATATTCACTCCTCCACCCAGGTATTAGGAGACGAGTTGCACAGCACTGAGGTAATAGTTAGATTAGGATGTCCTGGTAAAACACAAGAGGAGAGGTTCTGGTATACAATGTTTCATCCATTTCCGGCTCATACTAAAAACCTGCTATTATCGATAACAGTTAAACAAGTTCCTAAAAGAGTACAATTTACAGTATAGAAGTTATCATTTTTTATATCTATGGGTTCAAGTACATTAACCAATGAGCTAATCTCCTAATATTAATATTATAGATTATATTAGTTTTAGAATTAAAACTTTATATTTTTGTAGACAAAAAATTAGTAAAAAAAAGATTATGCTGCAATAAATACAATTATGATGCGGTTAGTTATACAGCGATACTAAAACATGCTAACAATTTGAATTAACGTCAATTTCTGATGTTATACCACTTTTTTCTTTGTACTTTTTATTTTAATTGTTTACTTTTAATTGAAATTTGTTTTAATTAAAACCTATTAGACTCATCACAAAGTGCTGACGTTAAATATGTTTATTTTTTGTACAAATAAAAAGCGTAGGGATTTTTTTTTAATTTTTTTTTGTAGCAGACTGCAAGGAGGAGGTAAAGTTAAAAATTGTGGTCAAATTACATTTAGACTGAGCTGTATTAAAACTGAGAGAGATGCTGGATTGTTTATGCTAGCAGAAGAGAGGAACAGTACGATAATGGGGTCTGTGTGTTTAATAGGGGTACAGGTTGCAGGTGTCCAAATATTACACTGACGACTGTCCACTACACACGCTAAAATCTTTTAATAAACCTATAATTAAAATAATGAATTTTCAGGATGAGCGTAGGGATCAACAGAGGGTGTTGACGTAAAGTTGGGCGATATCAGTGGATGGGCTAGGTTAAGAGTTGTTGCCCCAGAGCAATGTTAATTAAAGTTAAAACTTCGCACACAAAGTGCGGTTTATTTGTTTGTGCTGTTTGTGCTGGTGGCGGTGGTGTGTGTTTGTTTGGATGTGATTATTAATGTTTGTGTATTTGTGTGCAATATCATCAGCCTCGTGCTAACTAGAAAACAACAGTCACAGTTACTACGTAAGCAAGTTCCGTAGTGTTGGTGAAGGGCAGACAGGTAAATGTCGCTTTTTAATAACTACAACACAACAACGACAATGTTGTTGGACCCTTTGACAGTACGCCTCTTCATCCGCCACTTCTAAACGGCTAAGTGCCACTGCTTGTTCTACTCATTACTGCTACACTAATTTCACAGCACGATGCCCTAATTAGGCTTCCTTTGTCTCCCATTTCTGCCAAGCATTCTACTTATTACTTGACCTGCACTAGATTTTTCACAGTAATCATAGAAAACTTTATTTATTTAATCTGTCTAGTTACTTTCCTATTGCTATTTGTTAAGTGATTGGTCAACTGATGAAGTTTACCTTTGTGTTCATTATGGTTAAAAATAATACGTTTACCCATTTGGACGAGCAATGCAATTATCCATACTGATTAAGGATTGAGCAAACGCTGAAAAAGCTAGACTCACCACTGTACGTAGCTTGTTCATTCAATAACATTTCCACTTCTTGTCACTGCCCAGCTAACACGAAAAGAAGAGAATAGAAGTTAAAGATAATTAAAAATGAGGCAGAACTAGAAGTTTATTGTGGGTAGGTACCAACTCTAAGCATTCTTTCAAAATATCATTCCAGAGGAAAACACAGTTCCGCTAACAACACAATGTCTTGTTAAAATTGAAAGCATTGCTTACTCTAAATGTTCAGGAAATCTGTAAAGCGGATGTGCAGCTTCACATAATAGATTTTGAAGGTTTTTTTTTTAATTTTCTGGAAAACAGCTTTATCTTTATTTATTTTTTTATTATTTTTGTTGGTTATTATTATTATTAATATTTAGCAATAAACATTGGTGTTATGTCCTGGCAGCATATGTATGGTTAGATCCCATGCAAGATTATAAAAAGCTTTATCAATTATTTTAAAAGTTAAAATGAAATTTATAGAATTGTAATTGTAGAATAACTCGAACTGCTCTGCTACCGTGGCGCCTCGAACTTTCCTAGTAGGCTGAAATATGGCTGAAATGTTGGGTACTTGCTGATTTGTGTATCTTTTATCTTTTTAATTAACCCTTAAACTTAACTTTTTAAAGTGTGAGTTTTTGTTAAGGAGATAATGATTCTAGAGTAGAACTCAAGTCTTGGTAACGCCGACAATCTTTAAAAATTAAAGGAAGAACCATTACAAAGATAAAGGTTGCAAACTGTTCTTCCCTTCAGAAATAAAATTGAATTAATCAAATTAAAATTTGAATTATTTCAACAATTTAAACAATCAACTGTGAAAGCTCAACATCGATATTAGCAGCTTTATTAACGATAATTGTCCTGATTGTTATGCGTTTCAATTATATTTGGGCCTTTGAGTGAAGCAGCTGGTTGAATAAATCCCTATGCAAAAAATAAATAAGTCCAATCCTTCAATTCAGACGCTTCTCTCATTTACCAACTAAATCAATCTTTAATCGACTTGTGACTCCATAGATGGATAACTTGGCAATAGTTTGAGATTTAATGGAGTGTTGCCAGTGGATGGACAACTTCTCATTTCCTGCAGGGAGTGTCAATTCATTTATTAAAATTGTCCGGTAGGACAGTTGCCTAAGGGTTGATCGACAACAACCTAAAGAAAAAGCGTAACGTTGAAAAATTGACAATTTTTTTCTCCTCTTCTATAAAAGATAAAATTCCCAAATTTTATTTATAATATAGGGCAAATCCTCCTTTATAACTGTTATTTATAACTGGCCAGCATAAGGGTCTGTGACATCCAATAAATTCTAAAAAATATTAATGAAAAGTTAATGCAGTGAAGTAAATGGTATTAATGATATATTAATGAAATGATGGTAGGTACTTGCTGATTTGTGTACCGTTTGGCGTTTAATCAACCCTTATACTTTACTTTTTAAACTATACGTTTTTGTTAAGGAGATTTAATACTTGAATTCATTTACAAAATTGGTCACATTGAAATTGCAAATCGTATACTGCTGCATTCAATGATTGAGTTGTATTGACAACAAATACATAAAGAACTACATTCAAACCACACTACACACATATAGACGCACACATAAAAAGAACTTGGAAACAAACTTTGTTTTTCCTGAAAATAATCTCCAATGTAGCGTGAAATGAAATGTTATATCCTGATATCCGAGTATGACGTGGCCGGCTGTCCTGTAAGGGAAACTTGACAGCCGTGGAAGGGATGGTTGGCACAAAACCGGAATTTGACTTCTTTAGCTCGTTACTGACACTCCAATAGGAATAGATTGTTTGGTTTCTTTTTTTGTAAACAAAATTATTATTGAGAATTAATCTTAAATTTTTTTTAATGGAAAATGATTATTCTTAATATTTAATAAAGTTAAGCGATCAATTTCATTTTTAGCGCCCACTTTATTTTAATTCATTAAACATTGCAGAAGATAAACACTACAAATTTGATGATCAAATTAATTGACTTCAAAGTACAATTGTTCTCTAAACTTTTTTTAGTAATAACTCAAAGTAGACAATTGCAAGAGCCTCGAAATTTTGTATTCGAGATAATAATCGAGAATTGTTCCTTGCTTCCCTGAGCTTAAGTATGCAAATTTACTATAATACATCACAAAAAATAAAAATATTATTCATTATTTATTATTTTTTCAAATTTAAGATGAAACAACTGAGGTAATTTGGTCACAGAGCTGTAAAAACCAGTGGGTTAGTAGCAAAATTCGAAACCAGAATCTCTTCGTGGTAATCCAGCAAGCTAACAATATAGCTATTTCTTTCACTATATTATGTAATTAACTATTGATGTTTTAAAATAATATAATAATCCAGCGGCCAAACTAATATTGTAGTAAAGTTAGATCAGGATTACCTGGTGAAACTATGTCACTACACATGAGAAGTGCAATACAATGGTGTAGGTACAATGTTTCATCCATTCCCGTTTAGGTAAACAGTTAGAAAATATCTGTTACAATTAAACAAGCAGCGATATAATTTACAATATAGAATATACCATCCTTTAGATCTATGAGAAAATGTTTAAAGTAACGATAATTTAATATAGATAAAACTCTCTGACACTATGCCATCACGAGTTGATATTACGCATCCAAGTTAATTAGTTAATTTAATATTGGTTTTTCCAATTTGTGTGTTCGTCAGGGGATGTTAAGTTGTTAATATACCTGAGTGGATTCGCAACAAGAGTTTATGTGAAGTGAGTGAATTCAAATTGGGAAAATTACGAAATTCGTGATTTTAACTACTAAATTTGATACCATTTCCTTATAATAACAGGAAAAATGACAGTCATGTTATAGAAAATTTAATATTCATTCCATTAGTGTTAAATACCCCTAAGAAATTAATAAAAATTTTAATACATGAATTGATCAGTTACACGAAAACGGTTAAGAATTTGACCAATGGTTAATTTGAACTTGTTTTTCGCAAATAAGTATCAGGAACCCGTCCTTTTCTGGTACTCTTGGCATGTAAATATAATGTCTCTATGTCTTTAGTGAAAGAATGCACACATTTAAAAACATAAAAAAAATCGTAAATTTTTGTATTCAACTTTTATCTTTGACCTGCGAATTCTGTGCGGTAAATGTCGTTTATATTTGTACATTTCTAATCGTCTTAAATAATGACCCTACAGGACAGTGACTGCGAACCTTTTGAGCTCGGCGTGTCAACATTTTGAAAAACATTAACTTAAATCTGATGCCATGACACATGTAGAAATATTCATAATTTTTTTGATACGTATCTGCAAGAAAAATAATGTATTAAATGACCCACTTTATGATCATTGATCTGAGGAAAGTTTGCAAGATCCTTATACTCAATAAATACTGCAATTTTTTTCAAATTACTCCACAAATCACTCAAGTTTAATTATAAATTATATTATATTTTGTCTCTGTTGATGCGTCTCACCAAAATGAGTTCGCGGATCACCTCTGACACGCGTGTCATAGGTTCGCCATCACGGCTGTAGGAAATAGATAAGCTAGATATGAAGTTTTTCTTGCTTTAAATGAACGAACAGAATAAAGGAAGAAAAACATTTGTATAATTAAAAATCATTTGGTATGTAAATAAACTGAACTATATTCATGCAACATTGCAATTAGATTAATTCTTTATTTATTTAACTAAATAAATATTTACAAATTTGAATAGAGATTCAGTTTACACAACTAAAGTTTATTTAATTACAAAACTATAGTTTAAATAAGGGTGCTTTTCTCCTTTCTGAATCGAATGCTAGCATTGCGGTCGCCAATCTTAGTGCATAGCGAGTTATTATTTTGACCAGTGACTATGCAGCAGGATTGCTCTGCTAGGAGGTGAATATTTTTCACTCCTCATGTAGCCCGGATAACCGAAGTGAACCTCCGGCTAACCTGAGAAACTTATTTCGGATCATCTGGAAATTGGCAGAGTTAGTAATACAATTCAAGCTTCAGAAGGAAAATTCCCATTGCAGCATGAGGCGTACCACAAACTTGTCGAACAAGAGCAGACAGGAGTCGCTGCTGGAAAAAAAAGAGGAAACAGCTGCCTTCGTATGGGTAACTTATAGCGTAATAATCCTGGCCTTCTTCAAACGGAGAGTGAAGATTAGCTGGCGGTCCGGCACCTTCTAGGTATCTTACATTACCAGACCACAGCACTGTTCAAACTGTCGTTAAGTATTGGCCTGCGCTTAGTAAAAATATTGTCTCGGGATTTTCGGTGTTTATTTGAATTTTCTAAGAACCGCTAAGTGTTTCCACTGTTTCTACCTCAAACAGAAGAATGGCCATTGTTTACAACCTCAAGGAAGTGGTTTAGGTAGCTTCATAGTAGGTTTATAAAGCCAACGTAACCTCTTAGATCAGGAGTTAATTGAGAAATAACGTCGAACATTCAATAAAATCCTTTGACACTCTATCAGCGTTGTTTTCTTTGATTGATTTAGGGGAAATATTTTCAAGGATACAAATTTCTCGTGAAATGCCAATAAAATTTGATTAGACGCTTGGTCTTACATTGCTTTTTCCTTCTTATATCTACAACAAAATCTGTAAAAATTGAGTTTTTTTATACATTTTTACTTTCTGTTACCACTGGCTTTGTCATCTGCACGTTAACTGAACACTTTAAATGTGCTAACAAATTAAATGGCTTCCAATTTCCAATCATTAAGTTTTCAGCAATAAATGCACCCAGCAATACGTAGGCTGTTAAGGTCATATTTAAATTTATGGTTGTGTTAATGGTTGGTTATACACAGCTGACCAAATGGTTCTGGATTAATGCATCTGTATTGAGGGGCGTGATTTAGTTAGTGGTGTAGTTGAGTTATAAGGCACAGCCTCAGGGGATGAGGCGAAATCTATGGTAGACAGAAGGTAGTTTACTGCAGTGGTTCGGTATCATCTGCTATGCTATCAGGTTTGTTTGCCTGTTATGACCCTGTTCGGTTTGAATACAAAGAAAAGGCTGGTGAAATTTGGGATTACATTTACTACAATAAATTTGTTAATAGCAACCAGAGAGCGGACACATCTGTCCCAAAAAAAAGGAGGGGCAGATAGTAGCCTTGTAAGGCTATTAATTAATTAGGTAATACATTTTGTAGAAAAGTCAATGAATACAAAATGGCAAGTGTAGTTATGTATTCGCCTTTTTACCCCAATCTTGGTGCACCCTTGGAACGTTTATACCTAAAACGGCCTCATAAATTATTTCATTATATCAACTCGGTTAGCTTATGTATTGCAATTCGTTTTATTGGTTGCTGATAATTAGATCGCCCTATTGCAGCCAATCGATATTGTTCTTTTATAGTAATTCATTACTCTCTACCCCCATCATCCTACCAACATTATTTTTGCATTGCAAATACTTATTGGGGAGATGCTTAACATTAAATCCTACAATTTCATGAATAAGTAAGCACTTCTAATGCGCCGACTGCATTAATCGATTTTATACTGAATATACTGTAATTTGTAACTACAGTCCATTTCACCAGTACTAAAAGGTGCATCTATTGCATTATTGTGCTGAACTAACCCTGAACGCCAGCGGATTCATTTTTTTTTTTAATATTACTTTGAAATGGTCATTGATGAAAAATTTATTATAAAATTTGTAACATTGGAAAACCACGACTGCAAACCCAGCGCGTTAGCTAAGGAGTAAATATACTGATGGACAAAATTAGCCACCACTCAGTTTTTGTTTAGTTAAAATTAAATAAATTATCTTCCGCTTTTGTTTTTGACGTTCATCACTTGTCTGAAGCGATTTATGGAGACAAGAGGTCATTCAAGAAGAGATGTACAGCAGAGAGAGAGAGAGACGATAGGTACATGCGGCACCTGGCTTTGCGAAACAGGATTATAACGGGAAATGAGATAAAAAGTCTCATAAGGCAAGTCCGTAATGTTTCCATCTCCAGCAGGACTGTTAGAAGAAGACTTAATGAAAGTAACCTTAGAGCCAGACCTCCTGCTCGTGGCCCTCTCCTTACCACAGTTCACAAAATGACCAGGCTTCAGTTTGCACGTGAACATGTGAATTGGACTTTAGACAACTGGAAGACAGTTCTCTTTACAGATGAGGTGAGAGTAGGCCTAAATTCTCCTTTGGCCGTAGTTACAAATGGCTTATTTTTTCAGCCAATAATATTTTGAAAGTCCAAAATTTGCACAAATTGGAAATAATAAAAAAAATAAGGGTGGTGCGTTAATTTTGTCCATCAGTGTAGTTTCCCTCTAAAACAGAATCTTTCTTTTATACTTAAAATCCCTAAACCCAGCCTATTAAACACCCTAACATTTAAGGTCGCCTTTAAAATTAAAAAAACGTGGTTTTCCAATTCTTACAAATTTTACAATAAATTTTTCACTTAATGACCATCTCAAAATAATTTAAAAATAAATGAAATTCCAAACCTACAAGCGTTCAAGCCATGTAAAAGCAAATAAAGCAAAGTGATGCCTATTTTTCGTTATTATTTTAGAAAGTATATTTTTAGAAAAACGTATGTATTACTATTTAGTCCCAGCACAGTGATGTTAGACCAGTGCGTAAAGAAGGTACTCTTTGGTCCGAAAAGAGGACGTCCAGAATTGTACTTATACAGGGTGTTCAGCATAAGACTACGGTAACTTCGGGAGGCAATTCTGGGCATCATTTGCAACAAAAAATTCCATATAAACTATGGCTCGATTCGGCTCCGTTTTGTAGATATTTTTAATTTTATGTTTTTTTCAAGGTGTTACTACTTTTTAGCAAAAAGTTGTCTATATTTCTCAAACTATTAAAGCTACAGCTATTTTAATAAGCTCATTAGAAAGAAGGTTAAATTTCCTTTTAAATAAGCTAATTTGTATTCCAAAATAATAATATTAAGTATTTTACTTTGTGGCCCAAACATAAGAAATAGCAAGTTTCTAATTTTCTCCAAAAACTTTGACTTCATTTTTCTCAAAAACATTTTATATGAAAAAACCGTGCACTATTCAGGAAAAACATTTACATACGATCACCTTTCGAACGGTATACAATAATTGGGGTTATGTTAAAAATTGATGCAGAAATCTGTGATTAATTGCAAAAAAGTAGGCCTCAAAACAGCGTCGGCATTATGAAAGGAATTCACCTACCATAAGAATATAACTGATCAGAATCATCAAATCCAGTACGATTTTTTGCAAACGTGTAATTTAATAATTAATTTATTTAAGGGCTATATTCAAAAATATAAAATTTACATTATAAATAGTAAAATAAAATAAAAAGAAGAAAAATGAATATGATGTTAAATGAATGTTAGGTACCAATTTCGAAAGAAAGGATTTTCGTTTAACGAGTTTAGATCTGGGTGTTATTCTTTAGTTAATTAAAGAAATATGCCAAATAATGTGAATAAATCAGCATTTTGAACTACTCAATAAACTTTTGGAATTAACAGGTTGTGAAGAGCTATGAATAAGCCGAACACAGGAGATTGTGGAGAGCTAATGAATAAGCCAAAAACATATTACTCGCTCTGATCCCCAAATTAAATAATAGTGGATGGAATACTTCACCGGATCGCCAGTACACCTCCACGATCGTCTTAGCGTTCGGAACACCCTGTCAGGAAAACATCTAGAATACTCCCGCCTAGCTTCTCCACTATTCCCATCTACGAAACCGTGATATTCAATATTCGAATACGCTGGCATAATGATAGCAAAATGACAACTAAATATCTAATGAAAATGTAGACTTTAAACTATCTTTTCTTCTTCTTGTATTTATTTGTTTTTATAAGCCGTATTAGAATAAAACATCAGTTTTTAACTTGGAGATTAGAGCGATAAGTAAGTTCCTTTCATAATGCCGACGCTGTTTTGAGACCTACTTTTTTGCAATTAATCACAGATTTCTGCATCAATTTTTAACATAACTCTAATTATTGTATACCGTTCGAAAGGTGATCGTATGTAGATGTTTTTCCTGTATAGTGCACGGTTTTTTCATATAAAATGTTTTTGAGAAAAATGAAGTCAAAGTTTTTGAAAAAAATTAAAAACTTGCTATTTCTTATGTTTGGGCCACAAAGTAAAATACTTAATGTTATTATTTTGGAATACAAATTAGCTTATTTAAAAGGAAATTTAACCTTCTTTCTAATGAGCTTATTAAAATAGCTGTAGCTTTAATAGTTTGAGAAATATAGACAACTTTTTGCTAAAAAGTAGTAACACCTTGAAAAATCATAAAATTAAAAATATCTATAAAACGGACCCGAATCGAGCCATAGTTTATATGGATTTTTTTGTTGCAAATGATGCCCAGAATCGCCTCCCGAAGTTACCGTAGTCTTATACTGAACACCCTGTATAATAATTAAAAGTATTGGTAAATTGTAATTTTAAGTTGTTATTAATAAATATGAATTTAACAAATGTAATAAATTAAAACTGTCCGGTTAGGCCAGCTGCATAAGGGTCTATCGTCAAAAAGTGCACGAAAAAGGGGTAAGTTGGAAAACACCCAACTTGGACAATTCTTTTCTCTTTTTCTATTAAAGATAAAAATCCCAAATTTTCTTTATATTATAAGGCAAACCCTCTTTTATAAGAGTAACTTTTTTGCAACAACGTAGATTAGATTTATAACATAATTTAGTTTCTATAAAAATTGTAAAAATGGTAACTGATCAATTAGGCGTAAAAACCGTGATTGATCATTTTCTCAATCATTACTTTAATAAATTTAGTTTGTGTTGGGCCCATTATTTTAAAACTGTAAGAGAAAAATAAATGTTTAATTATTGAAATTTATTCTTTTAATAGTTTTTAGAAATATTAATTATATTACTTTTAACATTATTACTGTAATATATGGTAATTAACTTAGTAATTAGTAAACCGTAACTTTTGTATTGATTTTGGCCCCACATAACAAATAAAATTTATTATCATTACTTATTGCCTTAATTAACAATGGCCATGGCAACGGAGGGCCAGTCACTTTGCCTGTTTATTTATCGCTTTTTTCACGTAGTTTCTAATTCTTTCTTTGTTCTCGGCAGATATTTTTTGCTTTTATTAATATGAATAAATTTCCATCATCATTATTATAATTTAAAGGAAAAAAGTGTATTCAGTTACTTACAGATTTAAAAAAAAAATAAAAAAAGCAATCGATAGAAACCAGAAAAAAATATAAAACAAAGAAATGCATAAGTAGGTAGCGTGCCCAGCACAAATAATGTAGCATTGCCAAGTAAGAAAGGGGGGCCCTGCTTACTGACGGATAAGTGTGGACAAGTAATCCTGGTGATTTATAACTTTGAGGGTCTCTTGGCCGAGCTCTGCCGTTTCCCCAAGAGTAGCCCCAATTCAAGCACATGAAGATAACAAAGCCTCTAGTGACCATTTCATGTCCCTTATCGTTACTCTACCCTTAAATATATATATATTATTTTTTATTTTTTTATTCAAGCTGAAAATGCGATTTTTCTTAATGAGAGCAATATTTAAAAATTCAAAAAAAAAAATTCATTAAATTTATTTTTTGCGAAAAATAGTTATTCATTTAACAAGTGTGGAAAGTAGTACTTTTCCTCACACGAGGCAGGGTTTGCACGCACGAGCGAGCGAAGCGAGGCGAGTGCAAGTGCAAATTGCCGAGTGTGAGGAAAATACTTTACACTCGAGTTAAATATTATATTTTTTCTGCAACCATTAGCGTTATAACCTTTTTAACTGTTATAATTAAAAATATCTAATTATTTATTAAAATATTATTTTTATTTCTACATTCCTTTCAATTTTGATTTTATTTTTTTAATATTCGTTTTTTAATTATTTAGTTACGTCAAATAAGCTTATTAAAGTTTTACAGAAAATATTTAATAGCAAAACTTCTTATATCAAGGAAGCACAATAAAGTTTTTTCACTCACTAGTGAGGAAAGTGACACTAATGGGAATTTTTCCCCACTAGTGAGGTAAAGTTGGGCATTACACAGCTGATTTTAGTTGAGTAATGTGAACATTCCTTCATGGTTGCAGAAAAAATAAAGTACTTTTTGCAAGAAAACGAAAATTTAAATAATAATATCGTATAGAAACTTTAAGATGGCCAATAATTCAACATACTGCATACTTTTGTCCAGACACTTTATTTACTAATTACTTTATTTAGTAATTTCTTTCCAGGAAAATTTGATTAATCGAACTTTAGTGTTGGGGAATCGGCGTCCCTTTAAACTGCTAAAATTGTGTAATGAACTGTTTTTAAAGGCAGAAGAACCACATTAAAAACTATGAATTCTAAATAACAATTCAGAAATTGAAAATAATTTAAAAAAAATTCAAGTTAAACGTAGTTTTGTTATGGTTGGCCGGTAATGAGATCAAAAGACTGATGAGATCTACTCAAGAACCTCACGGGGTAACTCTGAGAATGTAACTGATGACAGTTCTACAAAAACTAGCCAATCTGCAGAGGAGACAATAGTCTAGTTCCAATCGTTAACAACGCTGTTTTGCTGCCCATTTCATAGACCAATTTTAATCGTTATCTAGTGCTATATTTTTTATTTATTTATCCTTTAATTTACATCTGTACCCACAGGGTACAATAGGTAAATGCGATAAGTGTATGTGAATAGCGTGGCAGACGTGAATGACGGTCATCCAGTGATGGCCGCCATTGGTCACCCAGTTGATCACGGGGCCAACGGCGCCTCAGCCGTCTTCGAGGATTGGAGGGTAGCGTAGTTGGAGATAAGTTTGCAGCTAAAGGGTTGGAATGAAGTGAGAGTTTTTGATGAAAATTTTTATATCGAATTTTGGCAAGTTCGGAGATGAGTGGAATTTGGAGATCTGTATGGATTGTGTGGTTGTTAACATAGAATGGAGCGTCTACTATGCGGCGGAGTATTTTGGATTGGAGTGTTTGCAGTCTATTGTTGGATTTTTTAGCTGTTCCGTAAAGTTCGAGTCCGTAAGTCCATATTGTTGTGAGAAGAGCTGTATAGAGTCGTCGTTTGTTCTGTAGTGAGAGTTTTGAGCGTTTGTCGAGTAGTCTGGCTAGAAGTTTGTATCGTTTGTTTAGTTCGGTACGTTTAAGTCTCGTATGGGGGTTCCAGGTAAGTCTCTTGTCTAGGTACATTCCAAGGTACCGCACATGGTCGGCTGGTGGGATAGGTGTGTGATGTAAGAAGACATGTGGTGGAGTTTGTCGTTTGAGTGTGAAGACCGTGTGTTTAGATTTAGTTGGGTTAATTTTTATACGCCAGTTTTCTAACCAAGGTTCTATTGAGTGAAGGGACTGTAGTGAGCGAACTGCGAGGATAGGGTCAGAGTGTGTGGAGAGAATGTCAGTGTCATCAGCGAAGGTGTAAATAGAGGTATTAAGGTTAGAAGGTAAGTCGGCAGTGTAGATTGTGTGAAGTAGAGGAGCTAAGACTCTTCCCTGTGGCACACCAGCAAGGGCAGGATAAATGGAAGAGTGAGTAGTGCTATATTTTAAACTTGTAAAGCACTCGTCTTATTCTAGTCCTTTATAAAACAATAGAAAAATATGTATTAATAATTTTGAGCCCAGCTTTATATAGGACTTCTTTTTTTTTAGGACATTGCCATCTTCTGGACTTTATGAATAATTGATGGTTGCGCATTTTTTACTTGCTGCTATAAAACTGTCTATTAGCTTTTAAATTGTATCACCAGCTAGGAGCACGAGGAACCTTTCGGCTCCCGCTCTTGAGGGATGCCAGGCAGCCTAAGATATCCAAGAATGGTAGTTAGCACCAAATAAAATTACCCTCAGATCGTTTAATGGTGTGAAGTAATAGTAGGCGAAGGGATGTGAAAATAGATTAAAATGAACTTAAACAAACACTTTTAATTAACGAAAAAAAAAAAATGAAATCAAAACCAATCTAAAAAGAAAATGGAAATAAATCTCACTCTAAAATACTTAGTCTTAAATAAATAATTGCAACTTAAAATTAAAAGAAAACTATATACTATATACTTCTTAAACCCACACAAGAAATATTTATTTATCAAGTGTAAATTTCGTTACTCACAAGAACGGCAGGCGTTCATAAATCTTAACGATATGCAGCTGCACTGGCCAGGCAAAGAATCAGGATACGAATCATCATTTATTCTTGACAATCATCATTTAATGGAACATTGCAGCCCAGGTCAATTGGAACCTCCTCTAGTTTAAAGTTGGAAGAAGTATAGCTAAATAGTACAGCCTATGCCATCTAGCGGATATTTTGATTACAAGTTAACTGTTAATTGTTTTGGGTATTAAATAATAATGATAATAAAAAAATCATTTATAAAATTAATATCCTCAAAGTCTATATATGTACATAACTCCGTAGTTTCTTTTTATATTCGCTGTTTGTTATGTAACGTTTTAAATAAAATCATTATTATCATTCAAATAATAATGTGGACGACTAAATGAATGGCTATTACTGCCAGTTAAAATTACTCAAATTTTAGTAAAGTTCCATTTTATCTAATCAATCTTTTATTACTCGGAAATTTCATTAAAAATGGCTCTTATGATTTGTTTTTTTCTTCTAAATTTCTTGTTTACTTAACTTTCTTTTTCTCTCTCCCGCTTACATATTACCCATGAAACATTTTATTTTCTTTTAGTAAAAAAAAATCAATAGCAAAATTTTTAGATTTGCATTAGCTAAAACGATATGCATTAGATATATTACCTGGCTAAGATACGTCCTAATAGCAGTCGTTGGTCCTGATTTATGTACGTTTGGCACGAAATAGAGTTGACGTAGTTGCATTCGGTATCTACTTATCTTGGATCTGCAATGTCTCAAAACTTTCTTGCTTCTTCTTCTTCTCTTTAGATCAGAAGGGCACTTCTTTCCTTTTCCCAAACTATCGATACAAGTGATAATATTATTGGAGAGAAGGGTTTAAGGAGTGAGGGTAAACTCAATGCTTTCCACGTCCCGACTAGAACAATAGCCCGGGGACAGCCTTTGCACTAAACTATTGGTTTAATATCTGGGTTACAGTTGGAATGAATTACCAATCAGCCTGTCAGATCAGTTATTCGAGACGCTATTATGTATTCTGTCTTGTTCAATGTTGCATCATTTGTGTCAGATTTTAAGGGCGATTACCATTATAAATGATAAAATAGAGAAACACAAATAGCATTACCAATCATAAACAAGAAATACTTTATTTTTTTAGCACTCTCCAAAAGTATGAACTTGCTGCATTTTAACAGTTATTGTCATGGATTCAGTTCAAGCTTGCATTTGACGTGACTTAACTGTTCGTTAAAAGATAAGACAGCACCTTCGGAAAGATCGTGCTACGTTTCTTTCTTCTATAACTCTCCAGTTTTTGCGGTGACGCAAAAACCAATTCAACAAGCGTTTAATTAAAAAATGGATTAGATATTCGAACAATGACATTTTCCAGCAAGGCTGACCTGGTTATCTGTCTTCTTCCTCTCTAACCATGTATCAGTTATTAATCTGATTTTTGAGTTTCACCGGGAATTTCCGGATATCAATATTGTTATTGTTAATACCATTAAGTAAAGTTTGCACTTTGCAGATTAATGGATTTAAATTAAAGATTTAGTGCTTGATTGGCGTACACCTAAGTGGAATATGACGCCCGAAATATAGGAAACTATGGGTCTTTTTATTATTATTATTCAACTGAACAAAGAAATTTCTTTTTGTGGAAGGAACATTACTTAAAATAAAAATTGTTACGCGATTTATATTCCATTTAATAAAGTAAACAAAAAGGTATGGCCAGAATAAAGAGGTGAGTTCATTGTTTTATTTCTGTAAATTAGAACTAGTATAAAATACTTTAGAGAACGTTCACCAACATTCATCATTCATCTAGATCAGTGGTTCCCAACCTGTGGTTCGTGGTGCGCAAGAACTAAAATATGGTGCGAGAACTCTTAACCTTTATAAAATAACAATTATTTGACATGCGGCCGCGTGTGCGGCGACGGCGCGGTGAGTGGGACGTCGAGCGAGCGTAGAGCGCCTAAAAACAAGTCCAGGAGTCGACTAAAGGCAAATGATATGCGTGTCGCTTTGAGCAATCTCATCAAATCCCAGAATTACTAATCTTGTTAAGAAAATGCAAGCTCAAAAATCAAATTAATATAACTGAAAACATAATCACAATGTTAATTGAAGTTTACTTTTAAACATCTAAAAGTAGTTTACTGTGATATTGAACCTTGTGGTCCCTGCTAACAAACAAATATTAAAATGGTCCCTAGTCTCAAAAAGGTTGGGAACCACTGATCTACGAGATCAGTACTCTTAGATGAATAGCTGTTTGTTCAATAATTACCCAAAATTTTCTAAATGTTCAGATGAACCAGAATAACATGTAAATTGCAACTTTTTACCTAATGTTACGAAAATGATGTCTCAGAGTAATACCACGGATATTCAAAAGTGATAAGATAAGAATATTACATTCTCGTTAAAGAAACAGTGAGGTAATTAATAAATGCAAGTGGTGAAATCAACCAAAATGTATTATCAGTTAGTTACATGCAGGATTGGATGAAATAAATTAACGAAATGGTTATTTCAAATATAGGTTTTTAGATCAATTATTTCAAATAACCAAATCAAATCGTATTTTTCTAAAATCTGGCGAAATAATTCAAAGTTATTTCATTATTTGGAATAACAAATAACAATGGAAATAACCACTTTTTTATTTTATTTATTTCGCATTTCTCATATTCTGCACATCTCACAATGTTCGAGTACTAGGTCGGCGAGTGAAGATTCTGTGAATGAGAAAAAGTGATGAAAGGGTCTAAAATGGAATGGAATAAAAGTGATAATCTGGTCGGCTCAAGTTGATAGGATGATGGTGAATAATGCGTTTATTTTAATAATCATTTTCCAAATTATTTATTTAAAATAAGAAAATTGAAATAATTCATTTCAAATTAATTTTGTCCAACTTTGGACATTGTAAATGGGGCACACCCTAGAACAAAAAAATATATATATATATTTATTTTCTATGAATTAGTTCCCATATAATTTGACAATTTCAAATTAAAATTAAAATTAGAGTGTGATTGAAAAACATTTGAAGAGTTTAGATAAGATAAACAGGCTTGCCGAGAATACTCCAATAATTTGCCTGAGTGGTAAACATAACACAAATTAGTGTGCATCGTTGTATGAATAAATTTTTGAGAATGACGTTTGTGTGAAATGTTTTTTAGTGAATGCGTGTTTGTAAATTAAATTACTATACTTTTCGATTAAAAATGAAACGCACAACAAGGAGTAAAGATGTAAGAAGGAAAGAGCGGCTAAATTCAGAACTACTATTGAGCACTCTGCAATCAAACATCGACAATGTCAGACGGTAAGTTTTTGCATATATTGCCATTTTATCGACATGCATTAAAATAAATAAATATTCCGTGACCACAGCGTACAGTAACAGTAGTGTCTCGATAATCCGAACCCGAAGAGGTGCGAGCGTGTTTGATGTAATGTAAAACTAGGATTATTCGAAATTCATTAAATAATATTACAATATATAATATATACATTAAAATTAAAGTGTTTATTAATAAATAATACTGAAATAAACATAATAAATACTTATGTAATTTTTTTACAAAGATGTTGTCCAAACATCTTTTAAAGGCTCAATTCTTTTACAGTTAATGAAGCTCAAATGTGTGTATTTTTTCATCGGCATGTCACGAGAATGTTGCAGTTTTTATAAGCAGTTTGGTAGGGCGGAACAATTATTATTATTATTTAAAGATGGCATAAAATATATTTTTAAATACTGAGGAACCAAAACTTCTTGAAAATTTTGTTCAGTATGTGATTGGATTGAAAACACTAATTCTACTTACTCGTAGTATAAGAACTGTAGTCCTTTGTTCGCCATTTGTAAACTATGAGTGTAAAGTGATTGTAGTAGCAAGCCGTTCGTTTAAGGAAAGGTTCAGCTTTCTACTTAACCCTCAAACCACAAGATGCGGGTCGGATCCGACCCGAGGCGAAAACAAATTTTCATTGTTCCCCCCACAATTAACTCTTAGCGATTAGACTCGGTATACCCTTTCTGTGAGTCCTTAGGAAGAGGCCACACTGTTTCCGCCGATTCGGTAAGGGTCTCTCCGCTCTCTAGGTTTGTATTTCTTTCAGTAAGTCAGATTCTGGGTCGGATCCGACCCGACCTTGGTATTAACGTTGTACGTTTTGTCCTGCACAAGTGGAACAAAAATGAAGAAAGTTACTCTGAAGATGCACGTTCGACGTTTCTCAAGAATCTTGCGTTTACCTTGACGCTTCCTCTAGAAGAAAAAAGACTGAAAAACGAGCGTTTTCCAAAGGATTTACTCCTTACGATTGGAAAATATGTCCTACTTGTTCCCACTGATAATGGCGAACAATCAAATGATTTTTTTCCTTAACAATGTGATAATTTTGTTACCACACCACTATTTTACTTTAATTTTCATTCAACCTTTTTGTAAACTGTTTTGTTTTTATTGAAACAAAGTTCCTTTTTCAAGTTCATTTCTTCACTTATTAGTCCATTCTAAATAGACTAATGCCATAAAATTATACAATTTATTAAAAAATTTATACATTTTATATAGAAATAAATGTGTTATTTTGAGTTATATTTGAGTTTTTCACTGTAAGCAAGAAAATATAGTATCGGGTCGGATCCGACCCTACCTTAGTGTTCGTGTCAAGAAAATTCATCTTGTGGTTTGAGGGTTAATTTCATTTCATGTAAATAATATTCATTGTTATGAAGTTTATTGCAGGAGGGAGCTAATCCTAATGCAAGATGCAGAACGTCTTATGCATCCGCCCTACACTTAGCCGCACTAAGAGGCCAGACAGATATTGTAAGAGAACTAATTGATGCCAAAGCCAATTTGAAAGTGAGGGATCGAAATGGCTGCCAACCGATACATCTGGCAGCTTGGGCGGGATACGTCACAGTTCTGAAAGTTATTCTTCTGAATGATGCTGAACTAGTGAACTCTGTGGTCAAGAGTACAGACATAACAGTAGTATTGGAAGAACTGGATTCCTGGGATCATAATCATGCTGAAATTACCCAATTGGTATGAATATTTTATATATTAATTATTTATTCGTTTTCTTGGTTCAAGTTTTCTAGAGAACGTTTCGGTTAATGATATACAAGATTTCAGTAATGTATAGATTTTTATGATAGCGCGAACCTAGCGGGAAATGCCAATTTAATAGATGTCCGCATTACAAATACGATACCCCAAAGAGTTAGCTGGTTAACTAATTTCTGTTCAATGTTTAATAAAATATTTAAAAGTTTTTATCAGAAGCAACTTCCAGCAAAGACTTATTATTAATTTTTTGTTTTTGTTTTTTTCAGTTACCAGCGATACATCCTGGCAGTAGTCCACTACATATAGCATCTTCGCTGAGCCGTAAACAAACAACAGAATTTCTGTTAAGTGTGAATGCAGATGTTAATTTAAAAGATTGTCGTGGGCTAACACCATTGGACGTGGCAGGTTTCAAAGCTGGAGGCTATTATAATTTTATAGATCACGATCAAAACGCCTCCGGTTCTTTGGCTGATCAAAATGCAGTCTTTCAAGAGATGTATCCTTCATTAGTTGTTAACCAGTTTGGTAGTCAAAAATTTACAAGCGGAGCAAATTCAGCCGTGTCATCTAGAAGGCAATCATTTAGTGAGAATCCTGACTTTCGTATACCAAATTTATATCCGTCAATATCAATGACTGAAAAAACAGAAGAAGAAGATGATGATGAATTCAACGAAGCAGAGTTTCATTCAACACAGGAAAGTACAACAACAACGTATAACGTAGTGAAAATGCTGATAGAGTTTGGCGCTAAGGTAAAAGATGAAAACTCCAAAAATGATAAAGATTCCATAGACTGCAGAAAAAATCCAACGACAACATTGCACACCGCCGTGTTAAATAATGATTTAAAATTAATAGACTGGTTACTACAGGAATGTCAATGTGATCACATGCTGATTACAGTTAATGACGATGGAGATACGCCATTGCATGTGGCCGTTAAAAGACGATATTTTGGTGCTCTTAGAAATATGATTAGTTGGCTAGATTTAGACACTTTGAATATGACTGACAAACAAGGAATGACAGCTTTATATTTAGCAGTTGATTTGGATTGGCTAAAAGGTGTTAGCATATTGCTGGAAGCAGGAGCCGATATTAAAATTAAAACCGACCAAAACGAAACAGTTATTAATTTAGCTGTACGAAAAAATAACCCAAAACTACTAGATGAGCTTCTTTCAGCTGAAGAGGAACCAGAATTGGTTTGTACAATCATTTCTTAATGTGTGTGAGTGTGCTAACTGTTCTCTAGCTACAGTCACATGGTTGTCATCTTTAAGAACAAAGCTTTTCCAATTAATGTAAATAGATTTGTTATAAACCATTTCAATATTTTACATCTTTATCGGTAAACTCAGAAGAAGTGAATGTGCAATCTTTCCATTGATACTACGTACCTTGCCTACCAAACTTTAGTTAAATCCGCATGCACTTTGTTTCTTTTCACTCTGCACTCTGAGATGTTTACTCTGTCTTAGACCTAAAAACTCCTTCTCCTTCAACTCCTGCCTTCAAAATTTATACAATAATCCTCCCTCATTACAAACAGGTCTACAAGTATCCTTATGAACTTGCAGTGTATAAGTCGACACATTATGGCAGCATCTTTTCAAGCAAAAAATTATTTACTTTTGCAGCGAATATAGGTGCTGGAAACTGCCACTTTATCGCATCTGTGACCCAGAGCCAAGTTGCTTAAACTACCAAATGAGCTACCAGATCCTATTACTTCAGATAGCTGAAGAAGATCTTTGATCAATCTGATCTTTTTAGCTAACATGCTGAACACTTTTTCGTTTTATTCTTGATATATTCCACATGTTGGATAATGTATAATGTATAGTTTACTATTTCTAGTTATTTCTCTGTCTCTACACAATTAAATTGAAGCAGATCTTAATTTTTGAGAGCGCACTCTTGAAGAACTAAATTTACTCTTAAACAAAGTGCCCTTTGACTTCAAAGCAACTAATTAACTCATGTATCTTAGCCCATTCCAAAGTTCCGTTTAAATCAATTACTGGTGTATTCACGAGATCAAGGCGTAAGTTTCCTTCAAATTAAAACTGCTAGATCGTCTACATTCTCTACCTTACGCTCATTTTTGATTATTTTAACAATTATATCACTTCACTTAATGTTTAAAAACATTTTATTATAATTAATATTTTCTTTGTGTTTTAGCTGGAAGGATTTTTAAATGAGCCAATGGTTACTGCAATAGAGAACTTAAATTTATCGTGTTTGAGATTGTTAGTTGATTATGGGGCAAACGTTGATGAACATTTAGATGATTTAGAGCTTACACCATTACATAAAGCAGTATTAAAGCAATGGACTGAAGGAGTTGAGTTATTGCTTAATTTTTCAGCTGATGTTACTTTAAAAACTTTAAAAAAAGAAACGGTTTATCATATGGCTGCTAAGTTGGGTAATCCTAGATTGCTTAGAATAATTTTAGCACATTCAGATTCATTTAAGGTCAGTCTAAATATCTGTAATTAGTGACTTATAAACAATATTAGTTCATTAAAGACGTTTTATTTTATTTTTTTTAGGCATTTAACGAAGTTGATTGTGATTATTTTACTCCTTTGTTTTTGGCAATACAAAGTGGTAATTTAGAATGCGTTGAATTGTTAATTATGCAAAATGTTAATGTGATCATTAAATTACCAGACAATACGAACATACTACATTTTGCCGTAAAATATTTTCCCAAAACTGAGAAAATAATTCATTGTATATGTAATAAGGGAATTCTCAGTCCGTATCAATTATGTGTACTAATCAATTCGTACAATGATGATGGGATGACACCTTTAGAAATGGCTTCCAGAGAAGGTTTGATAGAATGCGTGAAGGCAATGATCGGTGCTAGACCAAATCTATTACTTAGAAATAAAGGAGGTTCAACAGCGACACATATGGCTGCACGGTATGGTTACGTTGATACTTTAGAACAACTTATTAAATATGATCAAAGATGTCTAGAGGTAACCAATGTAAGAGGATGGAAGCCATTACATGTAGCAGCCAGAAGTGGCAATGGAAATTGTGTTATACTCATGTTACGATATGGGGCAGATGTTGCCGCCTGTGTTACAATAGACAATACTAATAAATCAGCTTTAGATCTAATTGTTGATTATGTGCCAATGGCGAAAGAGAAACTCATAAATCTGTTTGATTCATATGTTGTATCTACGAACTATGATAAGTCTGAAGACGATCATAGTATAGTTGAAATAGACTATGCATTATTACTTGGTACTGTAAGCACAAATAGAAACACACTTAAAGAATCTGTTCAAAGTCAACATGATGCTTCATTATTAATGGATGAAAAAGGAAGACAGACAATTTTTGTAAAAACGCTATTAAATTGTAAAAATGAAAATCTTAAAGAAACTTTATTGTTACATCCTTTAGTAGAAACTTATCTTTTTTATAAATGGGAGAATTTAAAATTTTTTTTTATCATCTTGTTTTTGTGCTATTCAATTTACACTGTAGTACTGATTTTATTTGCAACACTCAATTATCTGGCTGAAGTTACAACAATCAACTTTCTCTTAAGGCCAATCATATTCATTTTGCTATTGCCACTCGGACTTACGGTAAAGTCATTTGATATTATCAACATTTCATTCAAATATCCAACAAAATGAAAGTAATAATTTGAAACTATTTCAGGAAATTATTCAAGCAAAAACTCTGCCGTATTATTACTTTCAAGAAATTGAATCCTGGCTGAAAATATTTATGTTTTTAACTGGATCAATGCTTGTCCTAGTAAGCAGTGGACTGTCTGCTTCCAGATACTTGGCCTCACTTTCTGTGTTAAACTCATCAGTAGTTATACTGTTCTTATTGGCAAGGCTTCCATCATGGGGTTTACATGTGCTAATGTTTGAAAAAGTTGCTTACAATGTTTTCGAAGTAAGTAAATAATACTTTTAATTGTATACAATTTTTATGAAATATGACAGTTTCGGAGTCAGTCCACTAATTTCCCACTTGTATCATCACGTGTTTCAATTAAAGACCACTATCTTTTCTTAATCAATATTCCATTAGAAGAAAATCTCACAGCTTAACACGCTAAACTTTAATCTCACAGCATTACTGTTCAGGTCTCTACATTACTCGAAGAATTAATAAGTAAATTTTTTGGTTGGTTTCTCTAAACATATTAAAGTGGCATCAAGAAAACTGATTTCCCAATATTCCTAGTACCATTTTTCTTTCATCCCTTCAAAACTGCACGCAAGAGCTTGTTATTTGCTTGGTCTAAACATGGCTTCACATTTTATTGCTTGAGCTTCAGAAAAATAGAGACAAAATAATGTTTGTTTGCAATAAAATGGCGAGTTTTCTAAATTAGGGCAATAGAATATTTAGCTCCAGAATTGATAATTTTCTCTTAGGCCTAATGAATAAAATCATATTTACTTGGATTTTGTTAGATTAGAATCCGCTTGCATTCTCAAATCTTTTAGATTTTTAAAGTATTTTTCGTCAAAAGGGGATTAAGTTAAAAGAACAATCAAATTATACAGAGTTTTTTTTATCTATTTACTTATTCCCATTCGAATCAAATAAAATACCTTGGTCTCTAATAATGACAAACTGGAAATATCACAACTAATTTAAAAGTATACAGACTGCAATAATAATAATATGCTGTTTATTAATTTTACATTTTTGAATTTTACAAAATTAAAATACAAACAAAAAATGTACGGACGTAGTCCATCTGCAGAGTTGCCCTTAATAACTGTCAAACTGTGTTAATTGAAAAATACAAAAGCAATATCAAGATTTAAAAATGAATACATCTGAAATCACAATAGGTTATGAAATTAGGCATTTCTATGAGTTTAAAAATAGTGACAAATATTTTACATAATCAAAGAAGATTCCTCTTTACACACACACGTGCGCAATTAACTATGAAACTGATTTATTAGCATTGCTGAACGGACAAATTTATTTAGTAAGACCCAATATTTCTGTTTCAAGTAAACAATTAGTTCTAATCATGCTTAATTGTACTTTGCCAAAACACCTGACTCTAGACACCTTCAGAATTGGGCAAACCGCTAAAAAATGATTCTATTGCTCTCATTTTGCTCATGGAACAGTAATGCTGCACTTCTGAAGGAAATTCGGTGTAATTCAATTTAAGAAGCTGCCCTCTTGCTTTAAAAATATTACTCATTAAATAAGCATTATTATCAGATATATAATGATTATCTAAACTTAATTTCAGGTCCTTATACACAGAATGAATAGCTTTTTTAAGACAGTGTTCCTTAAACTGTAACGACACGACGCTCCTAATATACTTAAAAAACACTTAACGTAAATAAGAAGGTCAGCTCCTATTTTCAAACAAATGATATAGTGGGGAGTATTTTTAGGAAGGAAAACTATTTTTTTAACTACTACATAACTGCCCTACCGAATCGTATCGCTTAAACCCCGAGATTTGTGCGCCGTAGCGTACAATCGTTCTGGCTACCGTTAGAAATGCCTTATGTTTAGTAGAAAGAGGAACATCGTAACTTTCTGGCTAACGACCACAACTTACATAATAACAGATAATAAATGCTGAAAAGATAGTTCGTCAAACGCCCCAAATAGTTCTAACATACAATAGGAAAATTAAACTGTCTTACTCACTCCAATACGAACATACAGATTTGAACTGATTGAGCCAAACAATCTAATAGCAACCGAATATAAATCTTCCAATTTCAAATCCTAAGAACCAATGAACCAAAGTCATTGATCCATTTTATGACTCCAAACTGACCTAAAAAAATATATATACTGTCTGCGATTTGTAAACTTACTTGTTTGCAACATTTTACAAAATGTGAAGAATTATATGAACTTCATAAAATGTCTTAATCTGTAAGTCATTTTATCAAGTCACCAGGAATTAAATAAAAAGTCACGATTGCACATTCTGTCGGAAAATAGATATAATAATAAGTTTGAGACTCTAAGATCAAATCAGTAGCTGTAAAATAATACTGAGGAATCTATAGCTAATTTTTATTGATTATACAAAAACATCTTTATTAATTCATTGCAAGAGTAATTGAACTTTTATTTTTATTACAGGTATTGTCAAGATTTGTATTTTTACTCTCTGGATTCCTTTTGGCTTTTATGATACATTTTGAAGGCGAACCACCATTTGGCAATTTCTGGGAATCATTGTGCAAAGTGTTGATCATGTTAGTAGAACTGGACTATTCAGGAGTATTTGGAGAAGGAACCGAAGTCAACCTACATAATGTTGTTGCTAGATTAATGTTTGTTGCATTCGCTTTAATAGTTGCCATGGTAATGGTAAATCTAATTGTTGGTATGTCAGTAAGTGATGTTACTCAATTAGAAATGCAAGGTAGAAGTCAACGGTTGAAAAAACAGGCTAGTTTTTTAATTTCTTTAGAGTTAATAGTTTACAATGACTGGATAGTGAAGTGTATTCCACGTTGTTTGCAAGATAATGTAAATAAATATCGTAAAATTGAAACAACAAAACTGGTCCATCCAGATGATCCAAGTTGCCCTTTTTCTGTGCAATGTAAAGAAGCATTATTACTTCACGGTTATAATGATAATTTACAGCCTCTTGAAGAATGCCTTTTGCAAATTCAAAATCTCTCTAAAGAAGTGAAAGAACTTAAAGGTTTAATAAAATCTTTGGGAAAAGCTGAATCAACGTAACTTAATATTTTTAAATTCTTTACGGAAACCTTAAAAATTATTGTTTCTTTTATATTATGTGATCATGGTATTCAACATGTCAAGAACGAAAGCAAATTAATAAATATATGTACCTCGAAGGGTCGAGTTTGGTTACTGGTTTCGAGAATGGACTTGTTAGAGGGAGATCCTCAGTTAGAATCCCGTGTGCTAAAACGAAATTTTTATTTTTATAAATTTTGAATAGTAATGTAAGTGCTTCTGCTTCCTTCCACAGCCCTACATAAATATTCCTGCGAGAAAGGCGCTACCCAAAGGGATGAATTGAAATTGATTTTAGTTGCAAAATTATAATGAAAAAAAAGTATTGGTAACGAAAAAATCTCTAGTGACGAATTTCGATTGGATGAAGTTGTCCCACAGCATAAGGATTTATGACTGGCAGAGTGAATGTCTATGGTGAACTGAACTGTTATTATATTATTAGCAAGAAAATGAAGGAAAGGGTGAGCGAATAATGGATTCCAACGCGGAGATCATGGGTTCAAATCCAGCTGCTGGCCCTTAGTTTTTTAGAACTTTTTACAGCTCACTGTCTGATGATGGCAAAAAAAAATAGTCACCATTCCAACCCTTGAGCATCTCTTTAGACTTGTTAAGAGCTCATTTGATAATGAGTGAAAGAGATAGAGGTGTCTAACACGAAGCTGATCCCTGATACTTTGCCTGTAATGGTATTATCACAATAATCAATCAATGCTCTACCGAACAATATTTAGCCAACCACCCACCATTAATTATTTTGAAATTAATTTTTTAATAAATTAGTGGTTGTACCAACAGAGTGCTGATTAACAAACATGAGAAAATATTCTTAACTCATTCATTAAATTATTAACCGTCATCTCTAATTAAATTGTATCTCTATCTCCATTATAATTTTTTTTTTTTTTTATTCGTTACGCGTTTTTATATTTTTTTTATACCTTCATTGGGACTACCTTTACTAGATAAGCCCTAAAAAGAGGAACACGGCCAAACTAAATCGTAAAAAAGAATATTACAGTAAAATTAAAGTAATGTCTATAGTTTCAGCTTCCTTTACGTCCACTTCGGTTCAGGTGTCGAAGACGGAAGCGAATAGCAAAGCATACTCTTAATAGTATGCTATAGCTATTAAGTAATAGCAAACTATTACTTAAGTTTCATATTAAATCAATAAATAAAAATCATTCATGTCAGAGAATAACAATACATCTTGGGCTACAGTGGCAATGTTAATTCAGTAATAGTTATTATTATAATTTCAAAATATTAATTATTTTAATTATTAATACATTTTATTATCTGTATAAATATTTTTATAAACTATTATCTCTTAAGATTCTAAAAATTTCATTTGTACTAATGACAAACAATTGCCTATGATTTTGTGAAATTACATTTTCGGAATCTGAGAAATTTAATTTTTGTCGTTCACTCTTTTTTATGCTTTTTTTCAATTTTCTCTTATTTTTTAAATTGCTGAAGTCTGCAAAAAAGTATACTCTTAAGAATTTATTTTTAATGAAAATAAATGAAATTGTTAAAGCACTTGATTGCTTCATTTCTTTTCAAGCAGGAAATCGAAAAATTGAATGAGTAGATAAGCGAGATATATACTCATTATGTAGTTTGGTAAAATGTCAAACTCGTATTTCCCAAGTGTAAGCAAGAAGAAGCAGAAGAAGAAAGTGGAAGACAGGATGGATTTCTTGAGCAATCAAAATAAAAGTGGAAGAAAGAGAGATTATAAAGTAAGGAAGTTAGGAACTAGCGGGAAATACTTTTTACCTTTTAACTTCTAATAATTTTGCTAACTAGCATTGATTCCCTTGCGTAATCACATGCCTCCTTTCCATCTAACAATCCACACGAACAATTAAACTGAGACTTAAATAAATATTGAAATTCATTCATCAATTATCTGTGTATAATATCAGCACGAGTGTGGTAAAGGAAACTAAATTAAATTTAAAAATAAGGTGAGAATCTCTCTGATATTATAATACATTTATAATATTACTTGATTTTAATGAAAGGTTGTGTTCTTTATCTAAATATAGGCAGTGTTTTCTGGTCTTAATTTCAAAGAAGACAAGATTCCTCATAAAGATATTTAGAACAATGAGCTATCTTAGCTACTTCATATCATTTTTGAACTCTTGTTGGCGAGTCTGGTTGCTTAACTGCAAAAGGAACTGTAGATTGTCCCCAGTCACTTGATCTTCTTGGTTCTGGTTGGCTCACTCAAATTCTGGATTATTCTTAGTCTCATCTTAATCAACCTAGCATAAATCTCTTTAATAGAAATGAGTGAGTTAATTGTTTCATATTCTTCTGTAATCAGTCCATTGGAGACATGTCTATCAAAGCGCTCAATGGCGCCCGGAGAGATAGGACAAGGTAGGTCACTTGTCCTTTCTTGCTCTTAAAAAAACTAAAACTTTCCAAGAAACTAATTTCTAATCAGAAAATTTAAAAGTATTTAAAGAAAAACTGGATTGACCGGCCTTTCTATATATTATTACTACTATTATATTGACATAGGGGAAAACAGTTATCGATGGGCGAAGCCTGGTGTTCGGGAAGTGGAGTGTTAATTGAGAGCAAAGATCTCGTACTTCCAGGAGCTGGCAAGTCACTTGGGATGGGGAGTCTAGAAGGCTCTGGCCGACAAGAATCTTTGGGGAGATGAGGCCTTGGGTAGAGAGGCAGTCGGATGAGATCAACTACTATCTCTAAGGAAGTGGGTGTTTTAGGCAGTATCTTCACGGAATGGGAAAGTCAGAATTAGCGCACTGTCTGTTCTGCCCAGAGTCGACTGACGACGTGAAGCACACCTACTTTTTATGACAGGCGCGCCTGCCTGGATTTTTGGAAGAGGATATTACCCTAGACTTAATTATCGAGAAGTTGCTCAGTAGGAAAAGCACTTGGTGGCACGTGGCAAGCTATGTACACAATGTGGTCCATACAAAGAAAGGTGATAAGGTCGGCTTCAGTGACCAAGGTAAGAGAGAAGTAAGCCCTTACAGCGTTGTGAAGGCCCTATCCTAAAGGAATGTAGCAAACAGTTCCATGTCAGTGTTCCGAAGATGAGGGATGTTTTGGTCGGTAATCCCATCCGGAACGTCCCACACAGTAGATGCTTTCTTGCTGTAAAGAAGAAATTTCTGTTATTACTATTATTTTGTTATTATGATGTTTTTCTGTAAATCGCAAATAGTAAACAAAGTGATAATTATGAAAGTAAAAATTAAAGAATGGGATGGAGCAGGAGAATGAACTTTTGTTTAGTAGGGATGCAAGCAAATAGTTGTAAAACTGCTTTAATGGCCGACCAAACGAACAAATAGACTATATTGTCTTTTTTAAATACAGTACACAGTCAATATGGGGGAGAGAATTTATTTAACATGAATGATCAAACACTAACTCCAAGAGGGATATCAGATTAGAGTTGTAAGAGGGTGGGCACGTGTTACAGATTAACCCGAGAAAGATCCTGGAATTACGCATTACGTCACCGGTTCGGCGGGACCGACATGTACAAAAAGCTTGTAAACGAACTGAATGGCTTTATTCATATTACACCAAAAAGTGTAACGCCGTGGATTCCACAAAATTAATCATAAATTCAGAGAGCGTAAATAGTCAATTTTTGGAAGTTTTTGTCATAAATGATTTAATAATAACGTATCCATGTCAGAACACTACTTAATTTAAAAAATCATGCATTTCACTGGTTTATTATTTTACGATTTTGGAGGAAAAGGATTAGATTAGCTGCCAATTGGAATCTTCGAGTGAACCACGTAATTCCATTATGTAAATCCAGATTTTACAAACTAATTCTTCGAACAGGGAATTCGTATCTCACTTATCATTAGGATAAAATAATATAAAACAGAGGGAATCATTATGGCTCAATTTGTGGTTCCTCTAATGTTCCCACAAGAATACTTTGTTTGCACAATGTTTGGAGTTGAAGTGATAATTTTTATATGCATGATATGAAATTCAAATTTAAACGATACTTTTTGAAATACAATAGTAATTTTTTTATTGCATTGTAGAACATTTAAAGGGCACATTAAGGCACATTATTCTTTTTTTGAAAAAGTTTTAAATCAAGGACAAGTGAATGAACCCCAGCATTCAATACCTTAGCTAGTCAACTTCTAACATCTCAGCTACTATATCAAAGCCCAAAATATTGAAAGAAGAAACAATTTCTGCAAACAATTATTCTCTAAGTTACAAAATAACTTTGTTAGCTTTATACAAGTTTAAGGCAAACAATAACGAAAGCATTCACAGATAAACTAAAGTGAATTAATAATGAGTATCTAATTTGTTTTCAAAATTTGGTTACCTAAAACTTGTGTATTTACGTAATTAGTTAAATAGTTCAGTGTACTAGTTTACAAATATTTTGAATTGGTAATTTATCTTTTACATGGCTAGATAAACGTCAGAGTATTTAAGTGATGAAGCACAGAACAGAGAACAGTGCGGAAGTAACGATTGCTAGATTGGTTTGTTTGTTTAACATTTCATATCACCTCTTTCCCGTCTCTGTAGCCTCGTATATCTCACAGTTTAATTTGGATTCCAATCCTCCTCATTTACTTAATAATTCAAGTTATGGGAAGATAAGCTCCCACAGTCAGTTACGAATTTTCTGACAATGCTAACACTAATTACCTTATTCATCAAATATCATTAACCATTTATTCAATCAACGCTTATATATTTAATTCAATCCCTTTATACAATCGATCTTTTATTTTGAATTAATTAATTAATTGTAAAACAAACATATTCAGTTTAATTATTTTAACTTTAATTTAATCGTGGTAATTGGAATTGTGGTATTTTACTTTTTCAAATTTTCTCTCTCATCATCTAACTTTTTTTTTTTTTAATTTTTACGAATCAAATTGTTTCTTATTTAGACGTCTGCTACCATACAATTGGATGCCCAATAATCCTATAGAATATGTATGCTACTTGTTGAAGAATGGCAGACTTGTCAGTACTGAATGATTATATGAGTTGAAAACGGTTATGGTCAGCGAGAAACAGTTTTCATTCTACGCATACCACTGATACCATCAACATTAACGTCTGTAGTTCACCGTTAAAGTGAGCTACTCCATGACCATGATACAGAAGCAGAGTTTGGATTGTTTGGAAATTAGGTGTTAATGTTTCCTCATGGAAACAGTTCATGGTTCACCTGACAGCCTGGTCAACCTCCTACTAGATAAAAAAAAAACTATGAATTTTTCTGGGTCCCTGAAAGTGAAATGTTTCTTATTCAGAAAAGATGTTTTCCTTTGGATTTTGTAAAATATGATTTACTTCTTCTACCACTGCTACAATCCATCACAGTTCCATCAAACCTAGGAAAACAATAGCAACCGAAAATAACTTTCGGAACTGACAGCTTACTGACACTTATTGACCACGAACATATCATTTATAAGATAATTGAATTATTGTCATGAAAACATTTTTGTACACAGGTTGTAAGGATTTAAAGCGAAAAATTCCTAACACTTTTAAAGAATGCAAAAAAAAAAAACAGTTAATGTATAACAAGTTGAAGTCTCCAAAATTTCAGTTCATTGTACAAAACAATTTACATCAGTTCAGAGAAAACTCAGAACTAATTTATTCAAAATTTAATCTGACAGACATTAACTCTAGGAGGGCTGTTAATTTGGTAGCCTATGAATCGGTGCACAAATGAGTTGCAGTTTCATATATCCTTTCAATGTTTTTTGTTCAACAAATTGGTCTATAAACATTCACAACTTAGCGTTCACTGCCATTAAAAACGTTTATTGGATATGCATAGTAGCTACATATAGTTTGAATTCGATGAATTGTTGCAATTTCTTAAATTATTATCATTTAAGTTTTTAGAAAATGTATTAAACAGTGTTATGGTAAGTTTGTAAATAACCTTTTTTTTATCTTATTGAAAAAACAAAATATATGTGGACACTTTTTGTAGTATTTTCAGTTTTTTTGTTTACTTCTTTGTTTACAACAATTGGTAGTTCAGTATAATGTCTCCAGACATTAGCAGATTGCAAAAGCTCTCATACTTGTTGATCGACCAAGGATAGGAAGATTGGAATTTAACCGAAAGAAGATAAAGAACAAAATGTGTGTTTTAATAAGAAATAAAAGGAGGATATATTTGGCGATGTTGAACAGCATGAGTGAATGACAGACTTTTGAAGTAAAGATAACATTAGTATTGCTAATAACTATAACGCCAAACCAAACGTGAGTGTGTTAGTAAATATATACGTATATATTTATTGTGTTTATAATGTGTGTGAGTGTGGATGAGATAGAATGGGCTTTGTGTATAAAGGGAATACGAGAGAGAATCATCCTTCCTTTACCCGGTATCCTGTGATAAGGACTTGTATCCCTAGAAGTACACTTCCTCTGGGGTCTCCCTCGGCACTCTGACTTCTCGAGGGTAAGCCAGAGAGTGAGTTGTAGCTGATTCAGCATGTGCTACCCATAGAACGATGTTAATCCAGTTGAGGCACTTGTTGATAAGGCCTTGAAATTCTCTTCTCCTTCTAACATTTCCCCATTGTTGCTTTAGATCCAACAGATCTGCCCATATTCATATAAGCGCTCAATTCCTTAAATACATGTTTTACTTAGTAAAGTCTCTTCAGTTCTTATTCAGCTTTAGGTTAAAATAAATGATTATTTACTGATAATACAAGAGGAAGTTAATTAAACAACCAAGCAACTACGAAGGCATCTCAAGGGAGGAGCATTAGCTAAAAGTTTACTTCTCTTGCCTATCTAGAAAAGTATTATAATCCTGCCAGTTGGCTTCACACCTCGCAATTTAGTTTTCCACATACACAAAAATTAGAACTACATATGTATAAATCTATCTCAGTAACACATTAAATAAAAGACGAGATTATCATTCGGTTCACACCTTTAAATGCCTGCTGTTTATTAATTTATTACAGTTTTCTTTTCTTTTTTAAACATTCTTGAAACTCTTATTCATAGTTTATTTATATATTTTTAAAAAATATCTCAGTAGGAGTCATTTAACATTTAAGTTGGACAATTAGTGGAAGATTCCAATTTGTTAGAATTTGACACTATTAAATAATTAACTGAACTTAATAGAATTAAAAAACAGTATATTTATTGACCAGATCTTTCAATAAAATAAGGTGTTGACTATGTTCCTCACATTGACTGTGCCAGTTCACAGTTGTGTGAACAGTTCTCTACTTCTAAATAGAAGATTCAAATCCACTTTTCATCTTTTGCGTTCTAATTAAATAAACAAAGAAAGAATTGAATTTTTGTTACAGCAGAGCTTTATGGTCAATAATTAGCAACCAGTGTCATGAACAGTGGCAAGTTTACTTCACTGTAAATTTCTCTTTTATAACATTGAGGAAAATCCGAAGTAGGCTTGGGAATCGAATCCAATACCACAATACGATCTTAGCATTGCGAGCTTCGCCTCCAACCACTCGGCCTATTCTCTAGAAATAAATTGATTGGCGTTTTAAGAGATAGAGAAAGAGAGAGTGACGGTGAGCGAGGAGAGGAGAATTTTGGTAAGAAATAAAGAAAATAATTGTATGATACAAAATATTATAGCGCCGGATTTTCAAAACAAATATTTATTTCTCTTTGAAGGCCACACATTATTCATAAAATGGTTTAAAACTGTCTTTTGAAGTTTTCGTTACAGCTTTTTGAATGGCTTTCTAGTTTAAGTACTATAAAAGCACTTTTTCGAAAGCAAAAAATTGAGATGAAAGCAATATCTGAGTGCAGACTGTTTTTTAAAAACAATACTGGTACTGCTGCTATTTATGTTTATGCCATAATGAAGATTATTTTTATTTTTGTAGACACCTTTGTAGGTAATTTCTTATTATTGTTTTTTGGTCTTTGAGATTTCTATATGTTTAAAACACATTTAAGAACATATCATTCTTTATATTTCTTAAGTATGTACTGTGGCCTTAACTCTTAGCAACAAAAACCTATATTTTAATTAGGCCCAATAAAAATATTGATTGGTCTAGTGTACCGGTAACCGCTTCAGTTAGAGCAACTAAATGAAAGTATGCAACTGATAATTTCATTTGCAAATTCAACCACCAATCAATTTGCACCATTTCAAATTATTTAAACCAATCAGATTCATATTACTGCAGCTTTGTCCAGTTGTTCCATTAATCAGTTGATACTAATGTTAGATTACAATACTAGAACATCAGCGGCAATTAATGCTGAAGACTGAACCTAAATTTTAAATAAATATTATTTAAAAAATAAACTTTATCGCATTAAACAAATACGTCATATATTTAAAAGTACCGATTTTTTAGACATTATCAACTAATTGAGTAATGACCAATCAACCAATGAAATTATTCATTAAATTCCATTCGTGCAATACCTAATTTTTCTTCGGTAATTTTGAGAACATCGTTAACTCGTGCCTTGTTACCAACACACACAATCGCTCCCACTTGCAATTAAACAAGGAAACAGGCAGTGGTTTAATCCACTTAAAATTATCCTCACTCGTTTTATTACCGTTGTTAATGATCTCCCCCAATAAATTATGCAGAACTCTCGTAACAAAGACGTGACTAAATTTTACTTGTAAACAAGAATAATCAAGCCATCGTGAAAGAGTAGTTTTTTTTATAAAACCATTCTGATAAGTTGTGAGACAAAATTATAACGTAAGCTTATAATCGCATAAAGCAGCTGCTTATGGACCAAGGAAGGGGATTCAGTAATAGTGCAATAGTCTAGAAAATGTTATCTTGATATAGGAATGGGTGATAGGAGTTTGGCCAACGTATAAGAATCGGATTAGCAAGGTTAGTTGGGTTAGAAAATATAATTCACGAAAGGCAGCATAGACTGGATAGGATGTATTTTTTTAGAGAGCGAACTAGGTAGTTATGGAGGGTTAGCTAGTAGGGATTTGTTCCTGGTCTCTAAGATCCTGCCCCAGTTACAAAGAGCGTTAAGATTTCTTTTCAGAGGCTTTGATTCTCATCCAATAAACAGACTGTTATCTAGCAGCGAGCTCTCTTCTTGGTAGGCTTCCACTACTCTTCGTCCATATTGGAACGTTTTCCACCCTACCGCCCTTATTTCCTAGGAGCCAATTCTTATTATTTTTTTTTTTTAGTGCTTGTAAGCTCTATGGTCTGAGCGGAGGAGAGAATAAGATACAGCCTTTGGAGAGGCTAATAAATGGCAGGAGATCAGCGTATAATGCATACAAAAAAGTGGCATACAAGATTCATAACGCGGCTATAACCCTAGCCAGGGCAGCGACAACGCTGGAGCCTGTAAGCGTGCATTACATACTGGAGAGACGCAATTCTTGTTTACTAACTCGCTGACGCAATCCTTTTTATGGAATCAACACATTTTCTTCATGACCTCCTCGATCCATTAAGGTATCCAAATATACCCTATTGGTTTGTTCTGGAACTACTGAGTAACAATCTGCAATTAGCTTATTGTTAATATATTAGAACTGAATATTGTTATTCAAGGACTGATTTACAAAAATAATAATAATAATACCTGTAGTATTTATTAATATATAAGGTAAGTGGGGGGGAAGATGCCAGTTGGGGGAAGATGCCAGTTGGGGGAAGATGCAAATATCGTCAGATTTTGCATATCTACAACTGGATGACAGCGATTCCTACGTTAAAGTGTGTAGTAAACAACTGTGAATACCGTGCTTGTGAGTATTTCTATTTATATCTAGTTTAATCGTCGTTAAACTGAAAATTCAACTCTTTGAACTTGGTGAGTACCCATGTTATAATATTTCGTTATCGATACTTAAGGTTTGGTGATGGATTGACTAGATTAAACGTAATAATTCCGTGATATTTGTGTCGTGTACATCTTGGTGAGTACGTGTTAGCTTGAAACAACATGACTGAAGCCTTAGTACAAAGATAATCCTATGTGGCGTCTTCCTCCAGTGCTTGGGGTAAGATGCCACCTATTGAAGTGTTTCAATTTCATATTGATTCTCTTTCATTATTACATTATAATGATATATTTTATAATATAAAATCAATATAAAACAATTACTGACACACGAAATATAGTTTTTGTATAATAACCCTTGAGCCGTCACCTTATGTGAAGTGCCATAAGCTGTCACCTCGGGTCATATTGAACCAGCATTAAAAACTATTAAATAAAAAGGAAAAACTAACTATCATCATGTTATAGGGAATAGAAATCAAAGACAAAACTTTTTGGCAGCAGACCCTTAACAACTGGATCCATTCTAACCCGGGACGCAGAATCACCAGGCTTCAATTTGGGTCTTTGCTGAGCGCCGCGTGGAATAGGGCAGCCACTGTTGGAAATGGCAGCGTGGGATTTTCTGCATGCGGAATTTATCCATACGATCCGCAAAAAATTCCAGAACATGCTTATACCATTTCTGACAATATGAAAGAAAATTTGAATGCCACACAAGAAGTTAACGCACCTCTGGCAACAGCTTCAACAAGCAGCAGCGGTGCCATCACTTCTTTTGAAGAAATTAGTCCTATCCCCAGATTTCAGAAACCCAAGCAAACTCGAAGAAAGAAACAAACTGCTGAAGTCCTTAAGACGTTGGAGAAACGGGAGGCATTGGGAAGAAAGGCTGCTCTGCCGACAAAAAAAAAGGGGGGAAAGTACTGCAGAAAAAGAAAAGGAAGGACAGTTCATCTTCATCATCCTCCGCTCCCGATAATTTGGTAATGACCAGTGGTGAGAGTGACATTGAAGAGGAGGACGATGATTTTTGTATTGAGTGTAAAGGATATTTTTATGATAGGAAGGGCCCAAAATGCGATTGGCTTCAATGCATAACATGCAAGAGATGGCTACATGAAATCTGCAGCAAAGACAAAAAAAAAAAAGGCAAAAAATGTTAAAAATGAAACAAAAAATGTCTTTTGTTCGGTGTTCCTTCCCCTCAGTGTTTAATGAGAATATTTTGCTGTTTACCTAACATTAAATTTTTAATTTTTTCTTTCTCAATTTATATCTTAAGATATTGTTGCATCTTCCCCCGCATCAACTGGCATCTTCCCCACATGATGGGGGAAGATGCCAGTTTTGCCAAATTTCATTCAAATGCATTTTTATCGGTTTTGCATTTAATTAAATATACTAATATATATATATGTAATTAAAGAATAAAAAACAACCTGGACGTTGATACATTTGGTGTTTTTTTCGATAACCCAGTTTCCTACAAAACGGAAATAAGTGTTAAGTGTGGCATCTTCCCCCCACTTACCTTACATACAATAAGAACAAAACAAGAAACTATTTGCATGGGCGAGTTACTATCCCCTTGTCCATGGAGGCTAAGTATCTTGGGGTTACCTTTGATAAAAGGCTCACGTGGAATTCTCACCTAAGCATGATTTCCCATAAGGCAAAAGTTTCTTTAGGATACTGTAAAAGGCTGTGTGGGAAAAGTTGGGGACTGAGCCCTAAGATGACACTCTGGATTTACAAGAGTGTAGTAAGACCCACGGTGTCACATGGGGCGGTGGCTTGGTGGGCAAAAACCTTGCAGGTGGGTGGAGTCCGGGCGCTCAGTGGTATTCAAAGGCTAGCATGCCTGAGTGTCACTGGTGCCATGAGGACTTCCCCTACTGCGGCCTTGGAGGTTTTGTTAAATCTGCCCCCACTGCACATATACATTCAGGGCGTTACAAGGGCCGTTGTCGTTAGGCTTATGGAAGGACAAGCTCCTATTACCGTCAGGCATGGAGGAGTATATCAAGAGTTATACGAGGAGCTGGAGGCCGATCCTATTTTGGGTCTGCCTTCGGATTTTATGACTCCCAAATATAACTTCGACAAGCCGTTCAAAGTCTGTATTGGAGACCGGGAGGCTTGGAGACGTGGGCCCCCAGTGGTGGGAGATTCAATGTGGTACACTGATGGCTCCAAGATGGAGGAGGGTGTGGGAGCGGGAGTGTACGGGGTGAAGCCGAAATGTAGCTTTTCGGTTAGCCTAGAGAAACTAGCTACAGTTTTTCAGGCTGAGCTAGCTGCAATTAGGTTCTGTGCTACCGAGATTGAAGGGCGAGGAATTATTAATTCTAAGGTCGTAATCTTCTCGGATAGTCAGGCTGCTCTACGGGCAATTAGTTCCTATCAGGTTTGGGACTGTCTGGGTGCCCTGAAGGAAATTAGTGACCAAAATAAGGTCTTTCTGGTCTGGGTACCTGGTTATTCAGGACATAAGGGTAACGAAGCGGCAGATCTATTGGCCCGGGAAGGCTCTGCGAGATACTTCGTTGGCCCGGAGCCCTGTTTTGGGGTTCCGAAGTGTGTTAAGACTGCGACCATTAACTTATGGGTGCAGAGTAGGTCTCAGGAGTGGTGGCTTGCCACCACTGGGCAGAGACAGGCGAAGCAGTTTATTAAAGGCTATTCGCTGACGCTGACTGCAGAATTAATCCGTCAAGGCCGTAGGGCTATCAGGATGATTGTAGGCCTATTAACTGGCCACTGCAGACTCAGAAAACACACGCATCGCATGGGCCTGGCAGATGATAGCCTCTGTAGGTTCTGTCAGGAAGAGGAGGAAACGGCACTACATGTGCTGTGTCAGTGTGAGGGGCTCGTGTGGCTAAGGATTTTTTACGTAAAAGACTGTACCTTAATTTACTTGTTTACAAAATTGCAACTAACATTAAGGCACATATAGTGTCGTCCAACCAGCTTTTGAATCCAATCCTTATAGAAGTCTGCCGCCTGATTTGACAACCATTGCAACACGGTCGTATTGAACTTATCATCGTCGTCGTGGCGCTGACCACCATATTTACCATCAAATGCAGAAACAGGAAGTGGTCAATGGCCGCTGGATCAAGACTACTGAAGGTAATGACTGAAGGTCGCCCAATTCAATCCACATTTTGAACAATTGTTCGGTCATCTTTAAAAGCTCTAACGCATTTCCGTACCATTCTCACAGCTCTTAATGCCTTCTCCAGTAAATTCACTGATCTCAAAATGAATTTCAGCCGCTTTCACACCTTTAGCACTAAAAAAAGAATCACTGGGCGTACTTCACAGTTAGCGGTATTCTCAATCAGCGGAAGATTCTTAAATACTCACAACCTAGCGTAGACGTAGTTGAATGCTTCTGTAATAGCGTCTGGTTTCTTTCTGACAGATGTAGGTACACAGTGCGCATGCGCCAAATTCCGACCGCAGCACTGTAGCGGCCGAATTTCGAAACGGTATTTACTTAAAAAAACACGCCTCTTAAGCAGAGTTGGGCAAAAATTTAATCAATTAAAAAACAATTAAATTAAACCGAAATTTAATTTTAATCATGATTAAAATTAAAAAATTTAATCGGCCAAAATTAGTTGATTAAAATCAAATTCACTTTTAATTTAATCGGAATTTAATCAATTAAAATTTTTAATCATAACTAAAAATTAAGATTAAAATTAAAATTAAATAATCATAATTTTAATTGATTGAATTAAATTTCGAATTTAGTTTTAATCACTTCGGGCGATTAAATTTTTAAATTCAATCAAAATTTGAGAGATTAAATTTTTAAAACCAAACATTGCCAATGGTTAAACCAGAATCGGACCATTGCATCTTTATTCCGCCTAGCTGGTGCCTCTTGTCTATCAATACTATCACCTTTCCCAAACTTGGCACGGTCATTCTAACAGTCTGGTGTCTCACCTGTACTATGTTGGTGACTCTCAAGACTTATATAGGACCACCTTACACTCACATTTAACCATGTTTACCACTCACTGGACTTAGATAGGACCACCTTACACTCACATTTCACCATGTTTACCACTCACTAGACTTTATATCTTCTACATTTATAGATCTGTGCACAAAATAACTATAGATTATAATTGAGAAAAACAAAGGGCATAAGAAAACAAAATTCCATATCAATACGTGGTTTACAGTGGGAGATATAGAACGGCCATAATTTTACAGAATTTCATGACCCAGAAAATTTTCAACCCTTTATATCTTCTACAATTATAGATCTGTGTACAAAATAACTATAGATTATAATTGAGAAAAACAAAGTGTATAAGAAAACAAAATTCCATACCAATACCTGGTTTACAGTGGGAGATATAGAACGGCCATAATTTTACAGAATTTCATGACCCAGAAAATTTTCAACCCTTTATAACTTCTACAATTATAGATCTGTGTACAAAATAACTATAGATTACAATTGAGAAAAACAAAGTGTATAAGAGAACAAAATTCCATACCAATACGTGGTTCACAGTGGGAGATATAAAACGGACATAATTTTACAGAATTTCATAACCCAAAAAATATTCAACCCTTTATATCTTCTACAATTATAGATCTGTGTACAAAATAACTATAGATTATAATTAAGAAAAACAAAGTGTATAAGAGAACAAAATTCCATATCAATACGTGGTTTACAGTGGGAGATATAGAACGGCCATAATTTTGCAGAATTTCATGACCCAGAAAATTTTCAACCTTTTATATCTTCTATATTTATAGATCTGTGTACAAAATAACTATAGATTATAATTAAGAAAAACAAAGTGTATAAGAGAACAAAATTCCATATCAATACGTGGTTTACAGTGGGAGATATAGAACGGCCATAATTTTACAGAATTTCATGACCCAGAAAATTTTCAACCCTTTATATCTTCTACAATTATAGATCTGTGTACAAAATAACTATAGATTATAATTGAGAAAAACAAAGTGTATAAGAGAACAAAATTCCATATCAATTCGTGGTTTACAGTGGGAGATATAGAACGGCCATAATTTTACAGAATTTCATGACCCAGAAAATTTTCAACCCTTTATATCTTCTACAATTATAGATCTGTGTACAAAATAACTATAGATTATAATTAAGAAAAACAAAGTGTATAAGAGAACAAAATTCCATATCAATACGTGGTTTACAGTGGAAGATATAGAACGGCCATAATTTTACAGAATTTCATGACCCAGAAAATTTTCAACCCTTTATATCTTCTACATTTATAGATCTGTGTACAAAATTACTATAGTTTTTAATTGAGAAAAACATAGTGTATAAGTGAACTAAATTACATATCAATACGTGGTTCACAGTAGGAGATACAGAACGGCCATAATTTTACAGAATTTCATCACCCAAAAAATTTTCTACTTTTTATATCTTCTATATTTATAGATCTCTGCACAAAATAACTATAGAATATAATTCAGAAAAACAAAGTGTATAAGAGAACAAAATTCCATATCAATACGTGGTTCACAGTAGGAGATATAGAACGGCCATAATTTTACAGAATTTCATGACCCAGAAAATTTTCAACCCTTTATATCTTCAACAATTATAGATCTGTGTACAAAATAACTATAGATTATAATTGAGAAAAACAAAGTATATAAGAGAACAAAATTCCATATCAATACGTGGTTTACAGTGGGAGATATAGAACGGCCATAATTTTACAGTATTTCATGGCCCAGAAAATGTTCAACCCTTTATATCTTCTACAATTATAGATCTATGTACAAAGTAACTATAGATTACAATTGAGAAAAACAAAGTGTATAAGAGAACAAAATTCCATACCAATACGTGGTTCACAGTGGGAGATATAAAACGGCCATAATTTTACAGAATTTCATGACCCAGAAAATTTTCAACCCTTTATATCTTCTACAATTATAGATCTGTGTACAAAATAACTATAGATTATAATTAAGAAAAACAAAGTGTATAAGAGAACAAAATTCCATATCAATACGTGGTTTACAGTGGGAGATATAGAACGGCCATAATTTTGCAGAATTTCATGACCCAGAAAATTTTCAATCCTTTATATTTTCTACAATTATTGAATCTGTGTACGAAATAACTATAGATTATAATTGAGAAAAACAAAGTGTATAAGAGAACAAAATTCCATATCAATACGTGGTTTACAGTGTGAGATATAGAACGGCCATAATTTTACAGAATTTCATGACCCAGAAAATTTTCAACCTTTTATATCTTCTACATTTATAGATCAGTGTACAAAATAACTATAGATTATAATTGAGAAAAACAAAGTGTATAAGAGAACAAAATTCCATATCAATACGTGGTTTACAGTGGGCGATATAGAACGGCCATAATTTTACAGAATTTCATGACCCAGAAAATTTTCAACCCTTTATATTTTCTACAATTATAGATCTGTGTACAAAATAACTATAGATTATAATTGAGAAAAACAAAGTGTATAAGTGAACTAAATTACATATCAATACGTGGTTCACAGTAGGAGATATAGAACGGCCATAATTTTACAGAATTTCATGACCCAAAAAATTTTCAACCTTTTATATCTTCTATATTTATAGATCTGTGTACAAAATAACTATAGATTATAATTAAGAAAAACAAAGTGTATAAGAGAACAAAATTCCATATCAATACGTGGTTTACAGTGGGAGATATAGAACGGCCATAATTTTACAGAATTTCATGACCCAGAAAATTTTCAACCCTTTATATCTTCTACAATTATAGATCTGTGTACAAAATAACTATAGATTATAATTGAGAAAAACAAAGTGTATAAGAGAACAAAATTCCATATCAATTCGTGGTTTACAGTGGGAGATATAGAACGGCCATAATTTTACAGAATTTCATGACCCAGAAAATTTTCAACTCTTTATATCTTCTACAATTATAGATCTGTGTACAAAATAACTATAGATTATAATTAAGAAAAACAAAGTGTATAAGAGAACAAAATTCCATATCAATACGTGGTTTACAGTGGAAGATATAGAACGGCCATAATTTTACAGAATTTCATGACCCAGAAAATTTTCAACCCTTTATATCTTCTACATTTATAGATCTGTGTACAAAATTACTATAGTTTTTAATTGAGAAAAACATAGTGTATAAGTGAACTAAATTACATATCAATACGTGGTTTACAGTGGGAGATATAGAACGGCCATAATTTTACAGAATTTCATGACCCAGAAAATTTTCAACCCTTTATATCTTCAACAATTATAGATCTGTGTACAAAATAACTAAAGATTATAATTGAGAAAAATAAAGTATATAAGAGAACAAAATTCCATATCAATACGTGGTTTACAGTGGGAGATATAGAACGGCCATAATTTTACAGTATTTCATGGCCCAGAAAATGTTCAACCCTTTATATCTTCTACAATTATAGATCTATGTACAAAGTAACTATAGATTACAATTGAGAAAAACAAAGTGTATAAGAGAACAAAATTCCATACCAATACGTGGTTCACAGTGGGAGATATAAAACGGCCATAATTTTACAGAATTTCATGACCCAGAAAATTTTCAACCCTTTATATCTTCTACAATTATAGATCTGTGTACAAAATAACTATAGATTATAATTAAGAAAAACAAAGTGTATAAGAGAACAAAATTCCATATCAATACGTGGTTTACAGTGGGAGATATAGAACGGCCATAATTTTGCAGAATTTCATGACCCAGAAAATTTTCAATCCTTTATATTTTCTACAATTATTGAATCTGTGTACGAAATAACTATAGATTATAATTGAGAAAAACAAAGTGTATAAGAGAACAAAATTCCATATCAATACGCGGTTTACAGTGTGAGATATAGAACGGCCATAATTTTACAGAATTTCATGACCCAGAAAATTTTCAACCTTTTATATCTTCTACATTTATAGATCAGTGTACAAAATAACTATAGATTATAATTGAGAAAAACAAAGTGTATAAGAGAACAAAATTCCATATCAATACGTGGTTTACAGTGGACGATATAGAACGGCCATAATTTTGCAGAATTTCATGACCCAGAAAATTTTCAACCCTTTATATTTTCTACAATTATAGATCTGTGTACAAAATAACTATAGATTATAATTGAGAAAAACAAAGTGTATAAGTGAACTAAATTACATATCAATACGTGGTTCACAGTAGGAGATATAGAACGGCCATAATTTTACAGAATTTCATGACCCAAAAAATTTTCAACCTTTTATATCTTCTATATTTATAGATCTGTGTACAAAATAACTATAGATTATAATTAAGAAAAACAAAGTGTATAAGAGAACAAAATTCCATATCAATACGTGGTTTACAGTGGGAGATATAGAACGGCCATAATTTTACAGAATTTCATGACCCAGAAAATTTTCAACCCTTTATATCTTCTACAATTATAGATCTGTGTACAAAATAACTATAGATTATAATTGAGAAAAACAAAGTGTATAAGAGAACAAAATTCCATATCAATTCGTGGTTTACAGTGGGAGATATAGAACGGCCATAATTTTACAGAATTTCATGACCCAGAAAATTTTCAACCCTTTATATCTTCTACAATTATAGATCTGTGTACAAAATAACTATAGATTATAATTAAGAAAAACAAAGTGTATAAGAGAACAAAATTCCATATCAATACGTGGTTTACAGTGGAAGATATAGAACGGCCATAATTTTACAGAATTTCATGACCCAGAAAATTTTCAACCCTTTATATCTTCTACATTTATAGATCTGTGTACAAAATTACTATAGTTTTTAATTGAGAAAAACATAGTGTATAAGTGAACTAAATTACATATCAATACGTGGTTCACAGTAGGAGATATAGAACGGCCATAATTTTACAGAATTTCATGACCCAGAAAATTTTCAACCCTTTATATCTTCAACAATTATAGATCTGTGTACAAAATAACTATAGATTATAATTGAGAAAAACAAAGTATATAAGAGAACAAAATTCCATATCAATACGTGGTTTACAGTGGGAGATATAGAACGGCCATAATTTTACAGTATTTCATGGCCCAGAAAATGTTCAACCCTTTATATCTTCTACAATTATAGATCTATGTACAAAGTAACTATAGATTACAATTGAGAAAAACAAAGTGTATAAGAGAACAAAATTCCATACCAATACGTGGTTCACAGTGGGAGATATAAAACGGCCATAATTTTACAGAATTTCATGACCCAGAAAATTTTCAACCCTTTATATCTTCTACAATTATAGATCTGTGTACAAAATAACTATAGATTATAATTAAGAAAAACAAAGTGTATAAGAGAACAAAATTCCATATCAATACGTGGTTTACAGTGGGAGATATAGAACGGCCATAATTTTGCAGAATTTCATGACCCAGAAAATTTTCAATCCTTTATATTTTCTACAATTATTGAATCTGTGTACGAAATAACTATAGATTATAATTGAGAAAAACAAAGTGTATAAGAGAACAAAATTCCATATCAATACGTGGTTTACAGTGTGAGATATAGAACGGCCATAATTTTACAGAATTTCATGACCCAGAAAATTTTCAACCTTTTATATCTTCTACATTTATAGATCAGTGTACAAAATAACTATAGATTATAATTGAGAAAAACAAAGTGTATAAGAGAACAAAATTCCATATCAATACGTGGTTTACAGTGGGCGATATAGAACGGCCATAATTTTACAGAATTTCATGACCCAGAAAATTTTCAACCCTTTATATTTTCTACAATTATAGATCTGTGTACAAAATAACTATAGATTATAATTGAGAAAAACAAAGTGTATAAGTGAACTAAATTACATATCAATACGTGGTTCACAGTAGGAGATATAGAACGGCCATAATTTTACAGAATTTCATGACCCAAAAAATTTTCAACCTTTTATATCTTCTATATTTATAGATCTGTGTACAAAATAACTATAGATTATAATTAAGAAAAACAAAGTGTATAAGAGAACAAAATTCCATATCAATACGTGGTTTACAGTGGGAGATATAGAACGGCCATAATTTTACAGAATTTCATGACCCAGAAAATTTTCAACCCTTTATATCTTCTACAATTATAGATCTGTGTACAAAATAACTATAGATTATAATTGAGAAAAACAAAGTGTATAAGAGAACAAAATTCCATATCAATTCGTGGTTTACAGTGGGAGATATAGAACGGCCATAATTTTACAGAATTTCATGACCCAGAAAATTTTCAACTCTTTATATCTTCTACAATTATAGATCTGTGTACAAAATAACTATAGATTATAATTAAGAAAAACAAAGTGTATAAGAGAACAAAATTCCATATCAATACGTGGTTTACAGTGGAAGATATAGAACGGCCATAATTTTACAGAATTTCATGACCCAGAAAATTTTCAACCCTTTATATCTTCTACATTTATAGATCTGTGTACAAAATTACTATAGTTTTTAATTGAGAAAAACATAGTGTATAAGTGAACTAAATTACATATCAATACGTGGTTTACAGTGGGAGATATAGAACGGCCATAATTTTACAGAATTTCATGACCCAGAAAATTTTCAACCCTTTATATCTTCAACAATTATAGATCTGTGTACAAAATAACTAAAGATTATAATTGAGAAAAATAAAGTATATAAGAGAACAAAATTCCATATCAATACGTGGTTTACAGTGGGAGATATAGAACGGCCATAATTTTACAGTATTTCATGGCCCAGAAAATGTTCAACCCTTTATATCTTCTACAATTATAGATCTATGTACAAAGTAACTATAGATTACAATTGAGAAAAACAAAGTGTATAAGAGAACAAAATTCCATACCAATACGTGGTTCACAGTGGGAGATATAAAACGGCCATAATTTTACAGAATTTCATGACCCAGAAAATTTTCAACCCTTTATATCTTCTACAATTATAGATCTGTGTACAAAATAACTATAGATTATAATTAAGAAAAACAAAGTGTATAAGAGAACAAAATTCCATATCAATACGTGGTTTACAGTGGGAGATATAGAACGGCCATAATTTTGCAGAATTTCATGACCCAGAAAATTTTCAATCCTTTATATTTTCTACAATTATTGAATCTGTGTACGAAATAACTATAGATTATAATTGAGAAAAACAAAGTGTATAAGAGAACAAAATTCCATATCAATACGCGGTTTACAGTGTGAGATATAGAACGGCCATAATTTTACAGAATTTCATGACCCAGAAAATTTTCAACCTTTTATATCTTCTACATTTATAGATCAGTGTACAAAATAACTATAGATTATAATTGAGAAAAACAAAGTGTATAAGAGAACAAAATTCCATATCAATACGTGGTTTACAGTGGGCGATATAGAACGGCCATAATTTTGCAGAATTTCATGACCCAGAAAATTTTCAACCCTTTATATTTTCTACAATTATAGATCTGTGTACAAAATAACTATAGATTATAATTGAGAAAAACAAAGTGTATAAGTGAACTAAATTACATATCAATACGTGGATCACAGTAGGAGATATAGAACGGCCATAATTTTACAGAATTTCATGACCCAAAAAATTTTCAACCTTTTATATCTTCTATATTTATAGATCTGTGTACAAAATAACTATAGATTATAATTAAGAAAAACAAAGTGTATAAGAGAACAAAATTCCATATCAATACGTGGTTTACAGTGGGAGATATAGAACGGCCATAATTTTACAGAATTTCATGACCCAGAAAATTTTCAACCCTTTATATCTTCTACAATTATAGATCTGTGTACAAAATAACTATAGATTATAATTGAGAAAAACAAAGTGTATAAGAGAACAAAATTCCATATCAATTCGTGGTTTACAGTGGGAGATATAGAACGGCCATAATTTTACAGAATTTCATGACCCAGAAAATTTTCAACCCTTTATATCTTCAACAATTATAGATCTGTGTACAAAATAACTATAGATTATAATTGAGAAAAACAAAGTATATAAGAGAACAAAATTCCATATCAATACGTGGTTTACAGTGGGAGATATAGAACGGCCATAATTTTACAGTATTTCATGGCCCAGAAAATGTTCAACCCTTTATATCTTCTACAATTATAGATCTATGTACAAAGTAACTATAGATTACAATTGAGAAAAACAAAGTGTATAAGAGAACAAAATTCCATACCAATACGTGGTTCACAGTGGGAGATATAAAACGGCCATAATTTTACAGAATTTCATGACCCAGAAAATTTTCAACCCTTTATATCTTCTACAATTATAGATCTGTGTACAAAATAACTATAGATTATAATTAAGAAAAACAAAGTGTATAAGAGAACAAAATTCCATATCAATACGTGGTTTACAGTGGGAGATATAGAACGGCCATAATTTTGCAGAATTTCATGACCCAGAAAATTTTCAATCCTTTATATTTTCTACAATTATTGAATCTGTGTACGAAATAACTATAGATTATAATTGAGAAAAACAAAGTGTATAAGAGAACAAAATTCCATATCAATACGTGGTTTACAGTGTGAGATATAGAACGGCCATAATTTTACAGAATTTCATGACCCAGAAAATTTTCAACCTTTTATATCTTCTACATTTATAGATCAGTGTACAAAATAACTATAGATTATAATTGAGAAAAACAAAGTGTATAAGAGAACAAAATTCCATATCAATACGTGGTTTACAGTGGGCGATATAGAACGGCCATAATTTTACAGAATTTCATGACCCAGAAAATTTTCAACCCTTTATATTTTCTACAATTATAGATCTGTGTACAAAATAACTATAGATTATAATTGAGAAAAACAAAGTGTATAAGTGAACTAAATTACATATCAATACGTGGTTCACAGTAGGAGATATAGAACGGCCATAATTTTACAGAATTTCATGACCCAAAAAATTTTCAACCTTTTATATCTTCTATATTTATAGATCTGTGTACAAAATAACTATAGATTATAATTAAGAAAAACAAAGTGTATAAGAGAACAAAATTCCATATCAATACGTGGTTTACAGTGGGAGATATAGAACGGCCATAATTTTACAGAATTTCATGACCCAGAAAATTTTCAACCCTTTATATCTTCTACAATTATAGATCTGTGTACAAAATAACTATAGATTATAATTGAGAAAATCAAAGTGTATAAGAGAACAAAATTCCATATCAATTCGTGGTTTACAGTGGGAGATATAGAACGGCCATAATTTTACAGAATTTCATGACCCAGAAAATTTTCAACTCTTTATATCTTCTACAATTATAGATCTGTGTACAAAATAACTATAGATTATAATTAAGAAAAACAAAGTGTATAAGAGAACAAAATTCCATATCAATACGTGGTTTACAGTGGAAGATATAGAACGGCCATAATTTTACAGAATTTCATGACCCAGAAAATTTTCAACCCTTTATATCTTCTACATTTATAGATCTGTGTACAAAATTACTATAGTTTTTAATTGAGAAAAACATAGTGTATAAGTGAACTAAATTACATATCAATACGTGGTTTACAGTGGGAGATATAGAACGGCCATAATTTTACAGAATTTCATGACCCAGAAAATTTTCAACCCTTTATATCTTCAACAATTATAGATCTGTGTACAAAATAACTAAAGATTATAATTGAGAAAAATAAAGTATATAAGAGAACAAAATTCCATATCAATACGTGGTTTACAGTGGGAGATATAGAACGGCCATAATTTTACAGTATTTCATGGCCCAGAAAATGTTCAACCCTTTATATCTTCTACAATTATAGATCTATGTACAAAGTAACTATAGATTACAATTGAGAAAAACAAAGTGTATAAGAGAACAAAATTCCATACCAATACGTGGTTCACAGTGGGAGATATAAAACGGCCATAATTTTACAGAATTTCATGACCCAGAAAATTTTCAACCCTTTATATCTTCTACAATTATAGATCTGTGTACAAAATAACTATAGATTATAATTAAGAAAAACAAAGTGTATAAGAGAACAAAATTCCATATCAATACGTGGTTTACAGTGGGAGATATAGAACGGCCATAATTTTGCAGAATTTCATGACCCAGAAAATTTTCAATCCTTTATATTTTCTACAATTATTGAATCTGTGTACGAAATAACTATAGATTATAATTGAGAAAAACAAAGTGTATAAGAGAACAAAATTCCATATCAATACGCGGTTTACAGTGTGAGATATAGAACGGCCATAATTTTACAGAATTTCATGACCCAGAAAATTTTCAACCTTTTATATCTTCTACATTTATAGATCAGTGTACAAAATAACTATAGATTATAATTGAGAAAAACAAAGTGTATAAGAGAACAAAATTCCATATCAATACGTGGTTTACAGTGGGCGATATAGAACGGCCATAATTTTGCAGAATTTCATGACCCAGAAAATTTTCAACCCTTTATATTTTCTACAATTATAGATCTGTGTACAAAATAACTATAGATTATAATTGAGAAAAACAAAGTGTATAAGTGAACTAAATTACATATCAATACGTGGATCACAGTAGGAGATATAGAACGGCCATAATTTTACAGAATTTCATGACCCAAAAAATTTTCAACCTTTTATATCTTCTATATTTATAGATCTGTGTACAAAATAACTATAGATTATAATTAAGAAAAACAAAGTGTATAAGAGAACAAAATTCCATATCAATACGTGGTTTACAGTGGGAGATATAGAACGGCCATAATTTTACAGAATTTCATGACCCAGAAAATTTTCAACCCTTTATATCTTCTACAATTATAGATCTGTGTACAAAATAACTATAGATTATAATTGAGAAAAACAAAGTGTATAAGAGAACAAAATTCCATATCAATTCGTGGTTTACAGTGGGAGATATAGAACGGCCATAATTTTACAGAATTTCATGACCCAGAAAATTTTCAACCCTTTATATCTTCTACAATTATAGATCTGTGTACAAAATAACTATAGATTATAATTAAGAAAAACAAAGTGTATAAGAGAACAAAATTCCATATCAATACGTGGTTTACAGTGGAAGATATAGAACGGCCATAATTTTACAGAATTTCATGACCCAGAAAATTTTCAACCCTTTATATCTTCTACATTTATAGATCTGTGTACAAAATTACTATAGTTTTTAATTGAGAAAAACATAGTGTATAAGTGAACTAAATTACATATCAATACGTGGTTCACAGTAGGAGATATAGAACGGCCATAATTTTACAGAATTTCATCACCCAAAAAATTTTCTACCTTTTATATCTTCTATATTTATAGATCTCTGCACAAAATAACTATAGAATATAATTCAGAAAAACAAAGTGTATAAGAGAACAAAATTCCATATCAATACGTGGTTTACAGTGGGAGATATAGTACGGCCATAATTTTACAGAATTTCATGACCCAGAAAATTTTCAACCCTTTATATCTTCAACAATTATAGATCTATGTACAAAGTAACTATAGATTACAATTGAGAAAAACAAAGTGTATAAGAGAACAAAATTCCATATCAATACGTGGTTTACAGTGGGAGATATAGAACGGCCATAATTTTACAGAATTTCATGACCCAGAAAATTTTCAACCCTTTATATCTTCTACAATTATAGATCTGTGTACAAAATAACTATAGATTATAATTGAGAAAAACAAAGTATATAAGGGAACAAAATTCCATATCAATACGTGGTTTACAGTGGGAGATATAGAACGGCCATAATTTTACAGAATTTCATGACCCAGAAAATGTTCAACCCTTTATATCTTCTACAATTATAGATCTATGTACAAAATAACTATAGATTACAATTGAGAAAAACAAAGTGTATAAGAGAACTAAATTCCATACCAATACGTGGTTTACAGTGGGAGATATAGAACGGCCATAATTTTGCAGAATTTCATGACCCAGAAAATTTTCAATCCTTTATATTTTCTACAATTATTGAATCTGTGTACGAAATAACTATAGATTATAATTGAGAAAAACAAAGTGTATAAGAGAACAAAATTCCATATCAATACGCGGTTTACAGTGTGAGATATAGAAAGGCCATAATTTTACAGAATTTCATGACCCAGAAAATTTTCAACCTTTTATATCTTCTACATTTATAGATCAGTGTACAAAATAACTATAGATTATAATTGAGAAAAACAAAGTGTATAAGAGAACAAAATTCCATATCAATACGTGGTTTACAGTGGGCGATATAGAACGGCCATAATTTTGCAGAATTTCATGACCCAGAAAATTTTCAACCCTTTATATTTTCTACAATTATAGATCTGTGTACAAAATAACTATAGATTATAATTGAGAAAAACAAAGTGTATAAGTGAACTAAATTACATATCAATACGTGGTTCACAGTAGGAGATATAGAACGGCCATAATTTTACAGAATTTCATGACCCAAAAAATTTTCAACCTTTTATATCTTCTATATTTATAGATCTGTGTACAAAATAACTATAGATTATAATTAAGAAAAACAAAGTGTATAAGAGAACAAAATTCCATATCAATACGTGGTTTATAGTGGGAGATATAGAACGGCCATAATTTTACAGAATTTCATGAACCAGAAAATTTTCAACCCTTTATATCTTCTACAATTATAGATCTGTGTACAAAATAACTATAGATTATAATTGAGAAAAACAAAGTGTATAAGAGAACAAAATTCCATATCAATTCCTGGTTTACAGTGGGAGATATAGAACGGCCATAATTTTACAGAATTTCATGACCCAGAAAATTTTCAACCCTTTATATCTTCTACAATTATAGATCTGTGTACAAAATAACTATAGATTATAATTAAGAAAAACAAAGTGTATAAGAGAACAAAATTCCATATCAATACGTGGTTTACAGTGGAAGATATAGAACGGCCATAATTTTACAGAATTTCATGACCCAGAAAATTTTCAACCCTTTATATCTTCTACATTTATAGATCTGTGTACAAAATTACTATAGTTTTTAATTGAGAAAAACATAGTGTATAAGTGAACTAAATTACATATCAATACGTGGTTCACAGTAGGAGATATAGAACGGCCATAATTTTACAGAATTTCATCACCCAAAAAATTTTCTACCTTTTATATCTTCTATATTTATAGATCTCTGCACAAAATAACTATAGAATATAATTCAGAAAAACAAAGTGTATAAGAGAACAAAATTCCATATCAATACGTGGTTTACAGTGGGAGATATAGAACGGCCATAATTTTACAGAATTTCATGACCCAGAAAATTTTCAACCCTTTATATCTTCAACAATTATAGATCTGTGTACAAAATAACTATAGATTATAATTGAGAAAAACAAAGTATATAAGAGAACAAAATTCCATATCAATACGTGGTTTACAGTGGGAGATATTGAACGGCCATAATTTTACAGTATTTCATGGCCCAGAAAATGTTCAACCCTTTATATCTTCTACAATTATAGATCTATGTACAAAGTAACTATAGATTACAATTGAGAAAAACAAAGTGTATAAGAGAACAAAATTCCATACCAATACGTGGTTCACAGTGGGAGATATAAAACGGCCATAATTTTACAGAATTTCATGACCCAGAAAATTTTCAACCCTTTATATCTTCTACAATTATAGATCTGTGTACAAAATAACTATAGATTATAATTAAGAAAAACAAAGTGTATAAGAGAACAAAATTCCATATCAATACGTGGTTTACAGTGGGAGATATAGAACGGCCATAATTTTGCAGAATTTCATGACCCAGAAAATTTTCAATCCTTTATATTTTCTACAATTATTGAATCTGTGTACGAAATAACTATAGATTATAATTGAGAAAAACAAAGTGTATAAGAGAACAAAATTCCATATCAATACGTGGTTTACAGTGTGAGATATAGAACGGCCATAATTTTACAGAATTTCATGACCCAGAAAATTTTCAACCTTTTATATCTTCTACATTTATAGATCAGTGTACAAAATAACTATAGATTATAATTGAGAAAAACAAAGTGTATAAGAGAACAAAATTCCATATCAATACGTGGTTTACAGTGGGCGATATAGAACGGCCATAATTTTACAGAATTTCATGACCCAGAAAATTTTCAACCCTTTATATTTTCTACAATTATAGATCTGTGTACAAAATAACTATAGATTATAATTGAGAAAAACAAAGTGTATAAGTGAACTAAATTACATATCAATACGTGGTTCACAGTAGGAGATATAGAACGGCCATAATTTTACAGAATTTCATGACCCAAAAAATTTTCAACCTTTTATATCTTCTATATTTATAGATCTGTGTACAAAATAACTATAGATTATAATTAAGAAAAACAAAGTGTATAAGAGAACAAAATTCCATATCAATACGTGGTTTACAGTGGGAGATATAGAACGGCCATAATTTTACAGAATTTCATGACCCAGAAAATTTTCAACCCTTTATATCTTCTACAATTATAGATCTGTGTACAAAATAACTATAGATTATAATTGAGAAAAACAAAGTGTATAAGAGAACAAAATTCCATATCAATTCGTGGTTTACAGTGGGAGATATAGAACGGCCATAATTTTACAGAATTTCATGACCCAGAAAATTTTCAACTCTTTATATCTTCTACAATTATAGATCTGTGTACAAAATAACTATAGATTATAATTAAGAAAAACAAAGTGTATAAGAGAACAAAATTCCATATCAATACGTGGTTTACAGTGGAAGATATAGAACGGCCATAATTTTACAGAATTTCATGACCCAGAAAATTTTCAACCCTTTATATCTTCTACATTTATAGATCTGTGTACAAAATTACTATAGTTTTTAATTGAGAAAAACATAGTGTATAAGTGAACTAAATTACATATCAATACGTGGTTTACAGTGGGAGATATAGAACGGCCATAATTTTACAGAATTTCATGACCCAGAAAATTTTCAACCCTTTATATCTTCAACAATTATAGATCTGTGTACAAAATAACTAAAGATTATAATTGAGAAAAATAAAGTATATAAGAGAACAAAATTCCATATCAATACGTGGTTTACAGTGGGAGATATAGAACGGCCATAATTTTACAGTATTTCATGGCCCAGAAAATGTTCAACCCTTTATATCTTCTACAATTATAGATCTATGTACAAAGTAACTATAGATTACAATTGAGAAAAACAAAGTGTATAAGAGAACAAAATTCCATACCAATACGTGGTTCACAGTGGGAGATATAAAACGGCCATAATTTTACAGAATTTCATGACCCAGAAAATTTTCAACCCTTTATATCTTCTACAATTATAGATCTGTGTACAAAATAACTATAGATTATAATTAAGAAAAACAAAGTGTATAAGAGAACAAAATTCCATATCAATACGTGGTTTACAGTGGGAGATATAGAACGGCCATAATTTTGCAGAATTTCATGACCCGGAAAATTTTCAATCCTTTATATTTTCTACAATTATTGAATCTGTGTACGAAATAACTATAGATTATAATTGAGAAAAACAAAGTGTATAAGAGAACAAAATTCCATATCAATACGCGGTTTACAGTGTGAGATATAGAACGGCCATAATTTTACAGAATTTCATGACCCAGAAAATTTTCAACCTTTTATATCTTCTACATTTATAGATCAGTGTACAAAATAACTATAGATTATAATTGAGAAAAACAAAGTGTATAAGAGAACAAAATTCCATATCAATACGTGGTTTACAGTGGGCGATATAGAACGGCCATAATTTTGCAGAATTTCATGACCCAGAAAATTTTCAACCCTTTATATTTTCTACAATTATAGATCTGTGTACAAAATAACTATAGATTATAATTGAGAAAAACAAAGTGTATAAGTGAACTAAATTACATATCAATACGTGGTTCACAGTAGGAGATATAGAACGGCCATAATTTTACAGAATTTCATGACCCAAAAAATTTTCAACCTTTTATATCTTCTATATTTATAGATCTGTGTACAAAATAACTATAGATTATAATTAAGAAAAACAAAGTGTATAAGAGAACAAAATTCCATATCAATACGTGGTTTACAGTGGGAGATATAGAACGGCCATAATTTTACAGAATTTCATGACCCAGAAAATTTTCAACCCTTTATATCTTCTACAATTATAGATCTGTGTACAAAATAACTATAGATTATAATTGAGAAAAACAAAGTGTATAAGAGAACAAAATTCCATATCAATTCGTGGTTTACAGTGGGAGATATAGAACGGCCATAATTTTACAGAATTTCATGACCCAGAAAATTTTCAACCCTTTATATCTTCTACAATTATAGATCTGTGTACAAAATAACTATAGATTATAATTAAGAAAAACAAAGTGTATAAGAGAACAAAATTCCATATCAATACGTGGTTTACAGTGGAAGATATAGAACGGCCATAATTTTACAGAATTTCATGACCCAGAAAATTTTCAACCCTTTATATCTTCTACATTTATAGATCTGTGTACAAAATTACTATAGTTTTTAATTGAGAAAAACATAGTGTATAAGTGAACTAAATTACATATCAATACGTGGTTCACAGTAGGAGATATAGAACGGCCATAATTTTACAGAATTTCATCACCCAAAAAATTTTCTACCTTTTATATCTTCTATATTTATAGATCTCTGCACAAAATAACTATAGAATATAATTCAGAAAAACAAAGTGTATAAGAGAACAAAATTCCATATCAATACGTGGTTTACAGTGGGAGATATAGTACGGCCATAATTTTACAGAATTTCATGACCCAGAAAATTTTCAACCCTTTATATCTTCAACAATTATAGATCTATGTACAAAGTAACTATAGATTACAATTGAGAAAAACAAAGTGTATAAGAGAACAAAATTCCATATCAATACGTGGTTTACAGTGGGAGATATAGAACGGCCATAATTTTACAGAATTTCATGACCCAGAAAATTTTCAACCCTTTATATCTTCTACAATTATAGATCTGTGTACAAAATAACTATAGATTATAATTGAGAAAAACAAAGTATATAAGGGAACAAAATTCCATATCAATACGTGGTTTACAGTGGGAGATATAGAACGGCCATAATTTTACAGAATTTCATGACCCAGAAAATGTTCAACCCTTTATATCTTCTACAATTATAGATCTATGTACAAAATAACTATAGATTACAATTGAGAAAAACAAAGTGTATAAGAGAACTAAATTCCATACCAATACGTGGTTTACAGTGGGAGATATAGAACGGCCATAATTTTGCAGAATTTCATGACCCAGAAAATTTTCAATCCTTTATATTTTCTACAATTATTGAATCTGTGTACGAAATAACTATAGATTATAATTGAGAAAAACAAAGTGTATAAGAGAACAAAATTCCATATCAATACGCGGTTTACAGTGTGAGATATAGAAAGGCCATAATTTTACAGAATTTCATGACCCAGAAAATTTTCAACCTTTTATATCTTCTACATTTATAGATCAGTGTACAAAATAACTATAGATTATAATTGAGAAAAACAAAGTGTATAAGAGAACAAAATTCCATATCAATACGTGGTTTACAGTGGGCGATATAGAACGGCCATAATTTTGCAGAATTTCATGACCCAGAAAATTTTCAACCCTTTATATTTTCTACAATTATAGATCTGTGTACAAAATAACTATAGATTATAATTGAGAAAAACAAAGTGTATAAGTGAACTAAATTACATATCAATACGTGGTTCACAGTAGGAGATATAGAACGGCCATAATTTTACAGAATTTCATGACCCAAAAAATTTTCAACCTTTTATATCTTCTATATTTATAGATCTGTGTACAAAATAACTATAGATTATAATTAAGAAAAACAAAGTGTATAAGAGAACAAAATTCCATATCAATACGTGGTTTATAGTGGGAGATATAGAACGGCCATAATTTTACAGAATTTCATGAACCAGAAAATTTTCAACCCTTTATATCTTCTACAATTATAGATCTGTGTACAAAATAACTATAGATTATAATTGAGAAAAACAAAGTGTATAAGAGAACAAAATTCCATATCAATTCGTGGTTTACAGTGGGAGATATAGAACGGCCATAATTTTACAGAATTTCATGACCCAGAAAATTTTCAACCCTTTATATCTTCTACAATTATAGATCTGTGTACAAAATAACTATAGATTATAATTAAGAAAAACAAAGTGTATAAGAGAACAAAATTCCATATCAATACGTGGTTTACAGTGGAAGATATAGAACGGCCATAATTTTACAGAATTTCATGACCCAGAAAATTTTCAACCCTTTATATCTTCTACATTTATAGATCTGTGTACAAAATTACTATAGTTTTTAATTGAGAAAAACATAGTGTATAAGTGAACTAAATTACATATCAATACGTGGTTCACAGTAGGAGATATAGAACGGCCATAATTTTACAGAATTTCATCACCCAAAAAATTTTCTACCTTTTATATCTTCTATATTTATAGATCTCTGCACAAAATAACTATAGAATATAATTCAGAAAAACAAAGTGTATAAGAGAACAAAATTCCATATCAATACGTGGTTTACAGTGGGAGATATAGAACGGCCATAATTTTACAGAATTTCATGACCCAGAAAATTTTCAACCCTTTATATCTTCAACAATTATAGATCTGTGTACAAAATAACTATAGATTATAATTGAGAAAAACAAAGTATATAAGAGAACAAAATTCCATATCAATACGTGGTTTACAGTGGGAGATATTGAACGGCCATAATTTTACAGTATTTCATGGCCCAGAAAATGTTCAACCCTTTATATCTTCTACAATTATAGATCTATGTACAAAGTAACTATAGATTACAATTGAGAAAAACAAAGTGTATAAGAGAACAAAATTCCATACCAATACGTGGTTCACAGTGGGAGATATAAAACGGCCATAATTTTACAGAATTTCATGACCCAGAAAATTTTCAACCCTTTATATCTTCTACAATTATAGATCTGTGTACAAAATAACTATAGATTATAATTAAGAAAAACAAAGTGTATAAGAGAACAAAATTCCATATCAATACGTGGTTTACAGTGGGAGATATAGAACGGCCATAATTTTGCAGAATTTCATGACCCAGAAAATTTTCAATCCTTTATATTTTCTACAATTATTGAATCTTTGTACGAAATAACTATAGATTATAATTGAGAAAAACAAAGTGTATAAGAGAACAAAATTCCATATCAATACGTGGTTTACAGTGTGAGATATAGAACGGCCATAATTTTACAGAATTTCATGACCCAGAAAATTTTCAACCTTTTATATCTTCTACATTTATAGATCAGTGTACAAAATAACTATAGATTATAATTGAGAAAAACAAAGTGTATAAGAGAACAAAATTCCATATCAATACGTGGTTTACAGTGGGCGATATTGAACGGCCATAATTTTGCAGAATTTCATGACCCAGAAAATTTTCAATCCTTTATATTTTCTACAATTATTGAATCTGTGTACGAAATAACTATAGATTATAATTGAGAAAAACAAAGTGTATAGGAGAACAAAATTCCATATCAATACGTGGTTTACAGTGGGAAATATAGAAAGGCCATAATTTTACAGAATTTCATCACCCAAAAAATTTTCAACCCTTTATATTTTCTACAATTATAGATCTGTGTACAAAATAACTATAGATTATAATTGAGAAAAACAAAGTGTATAAGAGAACAAAATTCCATATCAATTCGTGGTTTACAGTGTGAGATATAGAACGGCCATAATTTTACTAAATTTCATGACCCAGAAAATTTTCAACCCTTTATATCTTCTACATTTATAGATCTGTGTACAAAATAACTATAGTTTTTAATTGAGAAGAACAAAGTGTATAAGTGAACTAAATTACATATCAATGCGTGGTTCACAGTAGGAGATATAGAACGGCCATAATTTTACAGAATTTCATGACCCAAAAAATTTTCAACCTTTTATATCTTCTATATTTATAGATCTGTGTACAAAATAACTATAGATTATAATTAAGAAAAACAAAGTGTATAAGAGAACAAAATTCCATATCAATACGTGGTTTACAGTGGGAGATATAGAACGGCCATAATTTTACAGAATTTCATGACCCAGAAAATTTTCAACCCTTTATATCATCTACAATTATAGATCTGTGTACAAAATAACTATAGATTATAATTGAGAAAAACAAAGTGTATAAGAGAACAAAATTCCATATCAATTCGTGGTTTACAGTGGGAGATATAGAACGGCCATAATTTTACAGAATTTCATGACCCAGAAAATTTTCAACCCTTTATATCTTCTACAATTATAGATCTGTGTACAAAATAACTATAGATTATAATTAAGAAAAACAAAGTGTATAAGAGAACAAAATTCCATATCAATACGTGGTTTACAGTGGAAGATATAGAACGGCCATAATTTTACAGAATTTCATGACCCAGAAAATTTTCAACCCTTTATATCTTCTACATTTATAGATCTGTGTACAAAATTACTATAGTTTTTAATTGAGAAAAACATAGTGTATAAGTGAACTAAATTACATATCAATACGTGGTTCACAGTAGGAGATATAGAACGGCCATAATTTTACAGAATTTCATCACCCAAAAAATTTTCTACCTTTTATATCTTCTATATTTATAGATCTCTGCACAAAATAACTATAGAATATAATTCAGAAAAACAAAGTGTATAAGAGAACAAAATTCCATATCAATACGTGGTTTACAGTGTGAGATATAGAACGGCCATAATTTTACAGAATTTCATGACCCAGAAAATTTTCAACCTTTTATATCTTCTACATTTATAGATCAGTGTACAAAATAACTATAGATTATAATTGAGAAAAACAAAGTGTATAAGAGAACAAAATTCCATATCAATACGTGGTTTACAGTGGGCGATATAGAACGGCCATAATTTTGCAGAATTTCATGACCCAGAAAATTTTCAATCCTTTATATTTTCTACAATTATTGAATCTGTGTACGAAATAACTATAGATTATAATTGAGAAAAACAAAGTGTATAAGAGAACAAAATTCCATATCAATACGTGGTTTACAGTGGGAAATATAGAACGGCCATAATTTTACAGAATTTCATCACCCAAAAAATTTTCAACCCTTTATATTTTCTACAATTATAGATCTGTGTACAAAATAACTATAGATTATAATTGAGAAAAACAAAGTGTATAAGAGAACAAAATTCCATATCAATTCGTGGTTTACAGTGTGAGATATAGAACGGCCATAATTTTACTAAATTTCATGACCCAGAAAATTTTCAACCCTTTATATCTTCTACATTTATAGATCTGTGTACAAAATAACTATAGTTTTTAATTGAGAAGAACAAAGTGTATAAGTGAACTAAATTACATATCAATGCGTGGTTTACAGTGGGAGATATAGAAAAGCCATAATTTTACAGAATTTGATGACCCAAAAAATTTTCAACCCTTTATATCTTCTACATTTATAGATCTGTGTACAAAATTACTATAGTTTTTAATTGAGAAAAACAAAGTGTATAAGTGAACTAAATTACATATCAATACGTGGTTCACAGTAGGAGATATAGAACGGCCATAATTTTACAGAATTTCATGACCCAAAAAATTTTCAACCTTTTATATCTTCTATATTTATAGATCTGTGCACAAAATAACTATAGATTATAAGTGAGAAAAACAAAGTGTATAAGAGAACAAAATTCCATATCAATACGTGGTTTACAGTGGGAGATATAGAACGGCCATAATTTTACAGAATTTCACGACCCAAAAAATTTTCAACCCTTTAAATCTTCTACAATTATAGATCTGTGTAGAAAATAACTATAGATTATAATTGAGAAGAACAAAGTGTATAAGAGAACAAAATTCCATATGGGTCATTCCATGTCAAATCAACACAAAAAAAGACCATTTTTGACCTCACCATCTCGGATTTTCTTAAAATTTGCCACATGTGTACTATTGGTATAGACTTGGAAAAATATGAAATTTTACTGTGATATGTCAACTGGTTTATGAGTTACAGGGCTGTAAAGTTGCCAAAAATGGGCTGAAAAACAGGGAACCCCGTGTTTTTGAATTACTGTAGAAGCTTTCCTAATTGAGCCACAGACTTGGGATTGGTGTCATTTTATAGCATATATAATGCCCTTTCCTGTGATATGCAATACCATATGCGTTAGGATAAATAAAGTTTGTTAAATTTAAATTTAAAATTTAAATTTTAAATTTTTTAAAAAGTACATATTTTAAAATTTTAAAATTAATTCCATGAATAGCTAGTAGTGTTATGAATCACTGGGCAAAATATTAATTTGGGACGACAATGGCTTCATTGTTAAAAAAATTTAAGACTAAAGCTCCTTTTCATGGAAAATATATTTTAATAAAATTAAAGTAATAAATAAATTGAAAATAGTAATAATGAATCATAATTAATAATTATTAAGATTTAAAATATTGATTTTGAAATCATTTTTAGAACTAATAATTATGATTACAGTAATTAATCATATTAATTATATTATTTTAATGAAATTATGCAGTTAATCAAATCATACAAAAATAATTCAATTTAATATGTTTGTTTAAGAACAGCCTTCTTTGGCTGAGATAACAGCCTCTTTAAGAGTTGGTTTAAGTCGGCAAAGGGCCTTGTGATGGTGTAGGGGGTTCGGTAAAGAGGCTGGCAGCTCGTGCCAGTTTGCAACGACTCTATGAAAATCAAATCCAAACTTCACTACAACTTTTTGAGTGGGCAGTAGAAAACATCACCAACATAGACTTTGCATATTCAACCCAGGAAGACTACGTTGAATCTGAGTGTTTTTTTAAAATTCGGTTTGCTCAAGCATTGGCTATTAAAGGAACACAGCAATACCATGCTTTCATTCCCAGAAGTAAATCCAAAATATTGGTTAAAAACTTTTCTATGAACTCAGAAGCTTGCGAAATGGAAGTTTCAAAATTCCCTGATAAACTAAAATTAGCCGACATATCAGGTTATATCAGTGTAGTCTATAAAGAAACTGGTGGCTTGGATATGTTTTAGAGAAAAATGAAGAACTTGATGAAGTAAAAGTAACTTTTATTCATCCAGCTGGACCCTCTAAATCATCTCGCATCCAAGAAATACCGATATTATTTGGGTCTCAGTAGTGGATGTTTTGATAAAAATTGATCCTGTGACTCTGACTGGAAGAACTTACATATGTCCTACTAGAAAGTGATGCATGTCAAACAAATGAAGCCTTTTCAAGCTTAAAATAATAAAGAGATCCTATTACTTAACAGTATGTTTTACTTTGGACTTTTTAGTGGAATTATTATTAGCATTATTGTATTAACATGAATTCAGAGTTGAATTAATCGGATTGGAGCTTTAGTCTTAAATTTTTTTAACAATGAAGCCATTGTCGTCCCAAATTAATATTTTGCCCAGTGATTCATAACACTACTAGCTATTCATGGAATTAATTTTAAAATTTTAAAATATGTACTTTTTAAAAAATTTAAAATTTAAATTTTAAATTTAAATTTAACAAACTTTATTTATCCTAACGCATATGGTGTTGCATATCACAGGAAAGGGCATTATATATGCTATAAAATGACACCAATCCCAAGTCTGTGGCTCAATTAGGAAAGCTTCTACAGTAATTCAAAAACACGGGGTTCCCTGTTTTTCAGCCCATTTTTGGCAACTTTACAGCCCTGTAACTCGTAAACCAGTTGACATATCACAGTAAAATTTCATATTTTTCCAAGTCTATACCAATAGTAGACATGTGCCAAATTTCAAGAAAATCCGAGATGGTGAGGTTCAGACCCCGTGTTGATTTGACATGGAATGACTCATATCTATACGTGGTTTACAGTGGGAGATATAGAACGGCCATAATTTTACAGAATTTCATGACCCAGAAAATTTTCAACCCTTTATATCTTCTACAATTATAGATCTGTGTACAAAATAACTATAGATTATAATTGAGAAAAACAAAGTATATAAGGGAACAAAATTCCATATCAATACGTGGTTTACAGTGGGAGATATAGAACGGCCATAATTTTACAGAATTTCATGACCCAGAAAATGTTCAACCCTTTATATCTTCTACAATTATAGATCTATGTACAAAATAACTATAGATTACAATTGAGAAAAACAAAGTGTATAAGAGAACTAAATTCCATACCAATACGTGGTTCACAGTGGGAGATATAAAACGGCCATAATTTTACAGAATTTCATGACCCAGAAAATTTTCAACCCTTTATATCTTTTACAATTGTAGATCTGTGTACAAAATAACTATAGATTATAATTAGGAAAAACAAAGTGTATAAGAGAACAAAATTCCATATCAATACGTGGTTTACAGTGGGAGATATAGAACGGCCATAATTTTGCAGAATTTCATGACCCAGAAAATTTTCAACCTTTTATATCTTCTATATTTATAGATCTGTGCACAAAATAACTATAGATTATAATTGAGAAAAACAAAGTGTATAAGAGAGAAAAATTCCATACCAATACGTGGTTCACAGTGGGAGATATAGAACGGCCATAATTTTACAGAATTTCATGACCCAAAAAATTTTCAACCCTTTATATCGGTGGTTCTTAACTTTTTCATAGACGCGGAGCACAATTATATGTATATATTTTTCTTGCGGAACACTAACATTAAATAATTTGAAATTCGGTATTTAGCAAGAACTTAAAAATTAAATTCAAATTAAATAAAAGGATCAATTTTTTGTTTTTTACTTTATTTGAGTATTTACAACTGCAACAATTGTTGCATCAAGTAAACTTGGTCTTACTGGTTCAGTTCACTTGTTTTGACATGATTAGAGCAATTACCCACTGGTGAAACTCTTTCGATTAACGATTAAATCTGAAATTTAATTGATTTAATAAGTACCTATCATATGATTAAAATTACGATTAAATTCGCTGATTAAATTCTGATTAAAATTAAAAATAAATTTAATCAATTAAAAAATTTAATCAATTAAATTTAGAATTTAATTTTTTTTTTAATTAGTGCCCAACTCTGCTCTTAAGTCGTATGTGTATTAAGGAAGCTACATTATAATAGAAAATAATATAAGTTGAATAAATAATTAAAAAAATAAATGTTTCCCCTAAAATTACTATTCTAAAAATTATTATTATTATGAATAATAATTAAATTATTATTCTAAACTACATTTAACATGGAAACTAAAACCTCTATTTAATTAGTGATTAAAACAGTCTATAACGAACGTCTGCATTACTGGTAGAGAAAAATAGTGATTTAATTGAAACCAACTTAACAATTTTTGAAATCCGTTATTTAACATGACATTTGACCCTTAGAAATAATAATACTAATCTTGGAAGGGATTAGCAATGCAGTTAGCGTATTAGATTCCCACGCGGAATTCCGGGTTCGAATCCAGCTGCTGACCCTTAGATTTTCTCTTCTTATGAGCTTCTTACAGCTCACTGTGCGGTGATGGACAGTGTTGTCAGTAACGACAGAATACGAGGGTCGTTTGAAAAGTCCGTGCAAAAATAAAAACTACTTAATTTTTTGGGGTAAACCTTTTTTATTTTTCAACATAGTCTCCTTTTAGGATTATACACTTCGTCCAACGCTGCTCTAGTTTGTTGATCCCTTCCGAATAATAGGATTTGTCCAAGTCTGAAAAATAGCCATTCGTTTCTGCAATCACCTCCTCGTTTGAATAAAATCTTTTTCCCGCCAGCCATTTCTTCATATTGGGGAACAAATAGTAGTCCGAGGGAGCCAAGTCTGGAGAATAGGGGGGATGTGAAACGAGTTGGAACCCTATTTCCATTAATTTTGCGACCACAACTGCTGAGGTGTGAGCTGGTGCGTTGTCGTGATGGAAAAGGACTTTTTTGTGGGCCAATCGTGAGCGTTTTTCTTGCAGCTCGGTTTTCAAACGGTCCAATAACGATGAATAATATGCACCTGTAATAGTTTTACCCTTTTCCAGATAGTCGATGAGGATTATTCCTTGCGAATCCCAAAAGACAGTCGCCATAATCTTTCCGGCCGAAGGAACGGTCTTCGCCTTTTTTGGCGCAGATACCCCCTTGGTAACCCATTGTTTAGATTGTTCTTTGGTCTCTGGAGTGTAGTGATGTATCCATGTTTCATCCACAGTGACGAAACGACGCTTAAAGTCCTGCGGATTCTTCTGGAACAGCTGCAAACCCTCCTTGCAACACTTCACACGATTTTGTTTTTGGTCAAGCGTGAGCAATCGCGGCACCCATCTTGCGGATAGCTTTGTCATGTCCAAATGTTGATGCAAAATATTATGTACCCGTTCATTCGAGATGCCCACAGCACTAGCAATCTCACGCACCTTCACTCTTCTGTCATCCATCACCATAACTTGGATTTTATCAATGATTTCTGGAGTAGTAACCTCAACAGGGCGTCCAGAACGTTCAGCGTCACTTGTGCGCCCATATGGCCACTCCGAAAATTTTGAAACCACTTATAAACTGTTCTAATCGAAGGTGCAGAGTCACCACAATGTTTATCAAGCTTCTCTTTAGTCTCCTGAGGCGTTTTGCCTTTCATAAAGTAGTGTTTAATCAACACACGAAATTCTTTTTCGTCCATTTTTTGAAAATCACTCGACTTCCTCGATTCAAACGAATGCCAAACACAAAGAAATAGACCGATCTGGCTGAAACTTGGTGTGTGTTCTTCCAAGAGATGCTACTAACTAAACATAACCTCGATACGCGCCAGTAGTGCTATCTCTCTGACTTTGCACGGACTTTTCAAACGACCCTCGTATTATCCGCAGCTCCGGGCGCCAATAACCTCAGATGTTGATGCGCCTTAAATCATTAAAATAATAATAATAATAAAACTTGTCACAAGAACTAGTACAGTCCAATTATTTTCGAGGTCAAACGAACTTTTCTTTTACACACTGTGATAGAAAGACTGATTAGCTTTCATGAATTAATGCTCGTTTTAATTTATCCTACTAGCCTCAATAAGATTGCAGCCTTATACATTTTAATAAAAAGTGCTGTAAATCCTCTCTTTCGGGAATGCTGCATAGAGGGCAATTGGAGTTATCTGCTAAAGCCTAAACTTCTCATATCCTCTCGTCTATCCAAAAAACCAGCGGTCATTGCGCGTTAATCTACGATTTTTCTAAATTTATCGAAAGATTCCATTTTTGTATAATATTCTGACAACCCGTTTAATGATACACTGCAAAACGATGGTAAAAACCACGAACCACGAAAATAATAGTGAAAATGACAACAAACGTCCCAACGCAACTAGGGGAACTGTAAACAATTCAAGAGGCTCAGCTAATTGAGTATACAAGCGTGTGTTACATCCTGGATTGACACGCTTTCTTGTTGCTCAATTCGCTTAGCAAACCTTCAAGTATTATATCGATAAGTTCGTTTTCCGGCCTGTACCGGAGGTTCGTCTAGCCTAGAAGTGGGAAAACCGTGGCAGGCATTTCTAACTATCTCTATGAAAGTTTTTTCTTGGACGCCAGCACTTCATACTTCAACTTCAAAGCCGAAATATCAGCTATTCTGTAGACCGTGAAGCGGCTAACAGATTTTAATTCACGACTATTAATTTTTGGTTATTTCACTGTTTGTAAAAGAGAAAATATAAGAATAACATTAGAAAAATATCACTTATCTTTCTGTAGATCTGATGATATTAGAATATCTCAAGCACCAATAAATACAATAGTTGGAGCGCGAAAAAATTTAAACTACATTAGTGGATTGAGAGCATTATTTCAAGGAGATTCTAAAATACTTCATCTTGTTAAGAAATCAGAATTAAATAATAAAATAATAAATAATTACAAAGCTAGAAATGACAAAAGAGTCATTAAAGTTGGCATTGACAGAAACAAACTTGGTGCCTGCAATTAGGAGTATGTGACATATTGAGGAGATAAAACACAATATGTTAGCATTTATCTCAATTTACATAATTAAAATGTTTACCGCTTATTTTTATTATTTTCTTTTCTTTTGTTTAACTCGAACTGTAAAAACTATTACTTCAAGTACATTCACCGGCATTTGCTTCACACATTACTGGAAAAAGTAGGGCAGATAATATCAAGAAAAGGCTGGGGCGGTTAATGCAAGAGGATCTTATGAGTCATAAAACGATAAAAATTCATAAAATTTAATCATTGTGATTAATAGTCGAACAATTGAATAGTAGTTAAAAATTTATAATGTGAAAATGTTTTAATTAATGAACAATATTGATAATTTTATAATTTATACTGAATTACAAATTATTAAAAAAATTAAACAATTATCCAAATGCCACAAAAATTTACATAATGAAAACTAACAGTTTAAATAGTTAAGGGTTGATTAAACGACAAAAGATATACCAATCAGAAAGTACTCATTTCATTCATATTTTAGCTCTTAATTTCAGACATTTAGAAACGAACGAATAAGTTTGTGTTTTACTCAAATTTTATAACAATATTATCATTTAAGGAATTTTATTTAAATGATATATTATTAAATTTTAATTAAATGCATTAAATTTTGAAGGAGTTGATCCACTAAGAGAAATAAGAACAACCACTATGATGATGAATTCTTATTATTTTATTTTTTTCTCAACAACATGGGTTAAGGCAGTCAAAAGACACAACGCTATATGAATATAAAACAAAAACCTCTAGCTTCAATATTTTTTTACATTCAATATATCACACATATGTTTTATCATCTGTCCGTATTATTATAATTATTTAATAATTAATATGATTTTAACCAATTAAAATATTCGCCCACAGCTCGTCCAACCTGACCTTGATTGGTCTCACAATCAAACAGTAATTCTTAGCAAAATTAAAATTAAAATTATGAAAATAAATAACAATAACATTAGAATCCAAAACAGAAATTAGAAAAGTACAAAACATTAAGTTTGAAAAATTAAGCAAATTTAAAACAAGTAAGTTCAATAGTCTGCAATTGGCTAACTATTAGGTAACCACGGTTTCATGTTCATAGGTGAACTTTTATGGAATTTAGTAAATTTATTGGGATTGAAGCCAGAACCCCCATCGAAAACTAACTTAACTGGCTTGTGGTATTGGGAAAAAAACGAGTAGCATGCTTGCCATTTAATAACTTCATAAGCGTTAGCTGTACGCATTGGATAACATTTATTGTCGAACTGTTTCTGCACAAGGATCGAACCATAGCCTTGTGCACTTGCATCACAGTGCAACTCAGTAAGTGCAGTGGGTGAATAAATAGCTATCAGCGGCTCTGATATTAGGAAATTCTTAAGTCGCTCAAAACAATTTGATTCTTCTTCGGACCATACGAAATTGATTTTAGATTTCAACAACTTATATAGTGGCTGGGCGACAATAGCAAAGTTATGAATAAATTTTCGGAAATAAGAAATTAATCCTAAGAAGCTATGCAATTCGCGAAAATTTTTGGGTATTGGGTAATTTGCAACTGCAGCAACATTTGCTGTGGAGGGACAAATCCCTTCATCATCCACTAAATACCCCAAGTGACAATCGGGTTTAACTGTGAGTGCTAGCTCTAAATTTGTTACGGGCTCTTTAGGTTTTTCAACATCATTATAATTTTCTTTAATAATATTTTTGACTTTACTTTGAATTTCTAATGATAATTCATTATTTATATCCAAATCAGGTTCATTAAGTTTTACGTTATTGGAAATATCAATATTTAAAATATCAGAAATACATTCACCTATCGGTTCTTCAACTAATGTTCTTTTAACATCAATACAAACATTATTACCCTGAAACTTAACCTGCAGTCCATCATATGAAAGAAAATCCCGACCTAATAAACAGATAGAATTTATAGTATTTTCCGGAACAACATAGAAAGTAATTGGAATTTTAATTGAATTAACAGATACATTTTGTTTAAGCTCTCCTAATATATTTAATTTACTTTTATTGACTCCTTCAAATTGAAATTTACGCGTATACGGACTTATAATAACATTGACAGGCAAAATATGTTCAGAAATTAGAGAAATTGGGCTACCACTGTCTAAAGTAGCGCTAATTTCTACGTCGTTTACCTCTAGCTTAATTTTTACTTCGTAGGTTGGTGCTAACGATGAGCTCTCTGCAATCCAGCCAATCTCCTTATGCGTAGTACCTTCCGTGAGCTTTCTCGATGTGGGACGTAATCTTGGACAGTCCTTTCTTTGATGTCCTTGAGATCCGCATTTGAAACAGGAATTAGGTTCTCGTTTCGGAGCCGTGCATGCTGAAGAAACATGACCCATTTTCCCGCAGTTGTAACATCGAACAACATTCGCCACACTCGTAGTACCTGCATTTTTCACTCTTCTTTCCTGCACTGACTCTGGAAATTTCTTGAATGCTAACGATTGACATTTCTCTTGATGTACTTTACTGCTTAACTTTATTTCTTCATAAATATCAATTCTTTTCTTAAATTCTGCAACCGTAGAACAGCCAAAAAGAACAACTTTGTTTCTAATGTCATCATTGATGCCGTCGATTGTATATTTAATTAATGCATCATCTTCGATACTACCCCTTCCTGCCAGTTCACGCATGTGACAAAAGTATTCTTTAAGTGTCTCTTCTTTTTTCATTTTTCTGTTAACTAGCATCTGATGTAGAGTAGCACTATTTATCGTAGTTGGAAATTCAGCTCTTAAGACCCTCTTCAAATTAACCCAACTGTTTACATTCGGCTCACAATTAATTACTGTTTTTGCAAATCCTTTTATCGATTTCTTGGCATATATAAAAGTTTCCAAATCGTTCCATTTCAATAATTTCCTCATATCTTCAAATTCTTTAATCCACCGATTAGCGGTGTAATTGTCACTACCGGTGAAAGGACGAATAGAATCTTCTATATCTCTTAATAAAAATTTGGGATGGTAACACAACTCTGAATTACTTCTTTCTTCATCTTCTTTATTTTCTTCTTCTTTTACATCTTGCTCTTCAGTATCTTCATCTTCTTGCTCATTAACCGCTTCATTTAATATTTTTAAATTTTCTAAATTCATTAGACTTGTACAAATACGTTTGGATAGTTCGTCCGCATTTCCGTCGTGGTCAATGTTAAGAATATTGCAGATTAGTGTAAGGTCACCATCAGTTAAATTTTCATGTATGAATTTAAGTTTGGCCTTATATTCTTCTGAATCCAACAAGAAACTAAATCCTTCAAATTTTCTGAGTCTAGCTCTTTTCTGACGATTTCCTTCGCACTCAAAAATTAATAAATGAAGTGCTCGAATAGCGTTAATGGTAGAATTGCTAATATTTTTGTTAATTCTATTAATTTCTCCTAATGACGTCATATTTGCAAATAAATTAAACCAATGTAGTATATAACTGAGTTTTACTTACGGCCGATGAACAATCTGAATTGCTATTACTTCCTCGCAAATCAATTAGTTTATACGACAACTCTTCACTATTTTCAATGTTCAATTCGTTTCCTTTTCTTTGCAATATAACTTGATTTGCCTCTTACCAATTTGATCTGCCTCGAACCCCACACCTGAAGCTGAAGGAGTTGATCCACTAAGAGAAATAAGAACAACCACTATGATGATGAATTCTTATTATTTTATTTTTTTCTCAACAACATGGGTTAAGGCAGTCAAAAGACACAACGCTATATGAATATAAAACAAAAACCTCTAGCTTCAATATTTTTTTACATTCAATATATCACACATATGTTTTATCATCTGTCCGTATTATTATAATTATTTAATAATTAATATGATTTTAACCAATTAAAATATTCGCCCACAATTTCAATAGTATTGTTAGAATTTATTGGATGTCACAGACCCTTGTGTTGGCCATTTTCATGTTCAAAATATTTTTTTAATAAAGTGTGGAACCACATTAAAGAGTTAATCTCTCCGTGCATGATAGATGTCTTAGGTTTTGCGATGAAATGAATAAAGATAGGAATAATTCAATTTTTAAAATGGAAAGGTCCAGAGAATATCAGAAAGAATGATTGGTTAAATAAGTAAACAATGAACATTACTCATTATTATGCGACACGACCTTTCCGTTATCACTAACCAGCCAATAGAGGATTCGTTTGTAATTAATCTAACAGGCAACCATAATCTAACAGGCAACCATATGTTGGTAATTAAGTTATTAGAATGTAATTAAATGAGGTCACCGTTTCTGTCTAACCGTAATGACATAACAATTGGGAAGATGGACTGCATTTTGTAAAGTTCCCTAATATACGAGTATATGTATATACATGCATTTGGGTTGAAATAATGTAGATGAATAGAAACGGAATAGATACATCAAAAAAATAATGTCGTATTACTAAGGAAATCCATTACCAAACCTAGATAAATTTGACATTCTCCAATAACATCAGTCTATTATTAGCGGAATTACTGCTACAGAAATATGGGGCTCGTGTGAGTCATATTAATTGTTAGATCTGAAGGGGAGATTCGGAATATGAATCTTCATTACTATCACATCAATGAGTTTCTTCTACTCTGCATTTTGGTTGTAAAAATAAAATTTGCATCCTCAAATCGACGAACCTTATTTTAAAGGATGGAGTTGCAGCAAATCTTAGCCAGAATGTGATCAAAGTTGCCCTACTTGTCCGTGTCAATTTGCTTTTATTCTCTTTAAGAGAAAATATTGTACTCAATTCATGAAAAAGTTTCGAAGAATGAACCAATTTTTCATAAATGAGGAGTCTTTAGATTCAAAAAATTATTAAGATGCAAAGATTATTATGTGGATCTCTTAGCTGTATATAAATTAGGAGAGGTTTCAGCCCCCACATATGAGAGGCCCCCATTATAATTATTAATAATACTGTTCGAGGACCAAACACCTCTGACTGGGCGTCTGATCACACCTGCTGAAGTTTTGACCACGGCCAAATATAATGAATAAATTTATTTTGAAATTTGATAATGATGTAAAGGATTAGCTAAGTGGTTAGCAAACTGGATATACCGAGTTTAAATCCAACTGTTGATCTTAGATTTTCTGTATCAAAGAACTTCTTACGGCTCACTCCTCCAATGATGAGAGAACACTGTCCGGAGGCCGTTGGTGCACTGGAATAAGTTCTTCCGCTAATGACCTAAGGTGTCACGACTTTTATTTTTTTTTTTTTAAATATTAGCAGAAAAGTGAAAAAAAAATTCTTCTTTGAAACGCGAACATTTTAGCCAAACCTTCTTCTTTTTATAGATATGATTCGTCCTACTTTAAAAACCTACTTTATAATATTATGTAAAATCTGGAGAGTAAAATTGTACGAAATTAGTCCTTAAGGGAGAAATCTATTACTTGCGTAATATCCTAATTATGGAACGTTTTTTGTTTTTTAATCTTGTAACCAAATGAGTTATCTTTATTCTTCCTTTGATACACTTCTTTGCATTTGTCTTATTTTTCATTTTTATAAGTTGCATTGACCTTATTCCGATAGTAAAAACTAGAGTTTAAACAAATAAACTATTATTATTATTATATTTTGTGAACACACTCAGAAAAGTTTCTAAAAACCACTTTTTCGGACCCAGGGGACCTTAATACAGATGTTTTTGGCGAAAACACGAAATCTAAAATTTAACATGATTGCAATACTGTTCCTAACTTGTGAGAGAAGGTAATTAAGATCATTTGTTATTTTTTCTAAATCGTGACTTATGAATAAAAAACAAAAGATAAAACTAAAGATGGTTAATAAATATAAAGAAGTTTTAGACAATTAATTTTAATAAATAACACTATGGCATCAACCTTATTTACTTCTTTAAGTAAAAGACATTTAATGAGAGAGCAGAGTATTAGTGAAAGAAGTGTATCATGCACTTGTGTTAAGGATTGGTAATTTTCTTTCTTTTGCACAGTGTTCCCCCAAGAGAGTAACCCAACACTAAACTTAGCTTGCCTTCTCCTGTTTAATCCCCTTTTGGCTATTTAGTTTCTTCTTGTCTCTTTGCAAAGGGGGATGTTTTTGATTGATTAGTTTTGTTCTTTAATAAAAGTAGACACAAAAACCTACTCAATTTGGGAAAAAATCAGTCTTTAACAGTTGTGGGTTGTAAAAACTTTTTTATTATTATAAATCATAGCAAATAAAAGTCGTTTTTTAATTACCAAAAGTAATTAATTATATATTTTTTAAATTATTTTGTGGCGCTAACATCTACGTTCATTGACGCCCTCAAGCAATATGTAGTAATGCTTGTCTGAATGACTATCTAGGCAATCTTACCTTCAAAGGTCAGTGGCTTCTACGATAAATATGATAATAAGTAAAATATGATAAGTATGATAATATAAGGTAAATATAACTAAAAAAGTTTTATGCACTTTAAAACCCAAATTCAATTATCTGATTTTTATATTAACATCATATCATCATTTTTAGACTTAAAGCTTCAGCCATTTCTTCAGAGTGACAGTTCATCAGAGTGTCCGTCAAGAAGTAGCAATTTTTACTCTCTTAGTAATCAAAAGTAAAAGAGTTTTGACATAGAATCTCACGAGCTTTATCTATCGTACAGCAATCACATTGCTCTCAATATGTACTTTAAAATTCTCTCTCTTCTCTTTGTAGGTTATCGACATTGTACGCACAAAGAAGAGGATTCATCATTTTTCAACAGTACCATCAACCTCCATCCACACAAATAATGTGCAAGGAGTGACCCTTGAAGGCGTTTAGTAGTAAGTTGCAATAGAAAGCAATGTTTCTGTAGATTTTATTATTAGTAGCTGTTTTTGGGATCATTCTTAATAACCGCCAGAAGCTACGAATATATATAATTTTTTTTCTTGTCTGTGCCAATGACAGTAAATAAGTGACAATAAAAGTTGACTGAGAAGTTATTTTTAACTTCGATTTAAAAATTTCCAAAAAATTGATGCAATTTCAATACTTTTGAACAACGAAAACAAAATCAATGGGTTATTATAAATCAATAAGTATGACGTGAAAAATGAGGAACAGTTTCTGTAACTCAACTAACCCGCATAGCCATGCCCTGAAGAGGACAATATATTTGTCGAAACGTTGGCAAAAAGACGAGTTGTTTTATTTGACTGGTTCCTCGCAAATCTTCCATCCTAAGTTTAACAATTTGCGGTCACGAAAACTATATAGTCAAATGTAATCTTCTCATCCACTATGATTCTTAGCTCCGAAAATGTCATAGTCCTAAGTAAGTCGAAAGTTTGTGACAAAATCAAATAAAAATTAAGGTGGAAATTTGCAATAATTTATCGTCTCTCTTGGATGAAACGGTCACCAAATAATGTGAATACATAATTATTATATGTGAAAACTGAACAATCTCTTTAAGTAAATATTGTAATCAAAAAGTGTTATCATTTATTTATTTTGATTAGTCTTTAAGGCTGGCAGAGGTAGTTCAATATGTGCTTGTGTTATGGTTGAATTAAGGAGGGTTATATAGTTTACAATATGTAACCCTCGAGGTTACATCTCTTACAAGAATAATTACGGTTGTTTCGCATATGCATGCAAACCGTTGTTGGTGGTTTCTGGGATATAGTTAGGGAACATCTTTGCTAACTAAGAAAGGGAATATTAGGTGGATAGGAAGGGAATTTGCAACGCCCTCAATATAGTAGTTACCCCACTAATGCATTGCTCCCTGATGTTTCCCTCCTCATATGATATCCTCCTACGTTCCTTTAGTAAGATAGACGCAAGTACTCTCGCACAGTTTGTCCCACTTAATAATTATGTGAAATGTTAATGTGAATCATGTAACTGGGAGAGTTAGCTGAGGAGGCTAATGATGAAACATAGCACGACTTGGAAGGACTTGCAATAACTGAACTAACATTAGAAGACAATCACATTAAAGTATGAGCTAAACTCTAACAGGAGTAACAGGAAATTATGTTCAAGTAGCTCTAATGAGACAGTACTAATTCTCAAGTACTGATAGGCTACTTACTGGGTTTTAGATACTACATTTAGATACGCATCCTAACTTCTCAATATGAAGTTAGAATAATTGAGTTGTATCAATGTTCATTTGGTATAAACAGTATTTGAGTTTAAGTTCCTAGGGGATATATATAATTTCATGACAAATATTGCAGAAATTATGAAACAAATTTCAAACAAATTTAATAAAGTTGTGTTGTTCCACTAGATCAGATTGCAAATAATTAGAAGTAAGATATGTTTCGTAATGGGAAATGCCACGTGTTTCTTGGATGCTTAATACTTCCAAGGGCAGAGACTGAGTTCTATAAAGTAGAGGAAACTTTATATATCTCCGTAAATTACATAAATTTAAAGATAACTGATAAAGGGAATAATTTTCAAGAACTTCCATTTAATATAAAAAGTTTTATCGATTTCTGTGGAGATTTTCGTTGAAAGCTAGCCCATGTAGACCTACTTTTTTTTTTAATTGCTTTTATTTTTAATTACCACTTGAAGTGCATTGAATTTCTTACATATTTAATATTGAATAAAAATCAATTCAAATATTTATTGAAAATTAGATTCTGAACGATGAGTTTTCGCTCGCAGTAATCTTATCACATTTCACATGGTTTTAACAAAACACATCCCAAAATTTATTTATTAGATTGTCATGGTTCACAATTTGATTAAACAAACCCAATTTTACCAGAAATCAAAGGCGCTTTTTACACTGTTTTGGTTTAAACAATTTGTTGAGAAACATGTCTACGCGTTAATCGAGGGATGGTTTTATTAAAATATAATACATATATTTAAAAAATAGTTTTTTTTAAGGCAGTGCTTGATAAACATGTTAAATGGAGTGTGTGTGTAAATGTATTCAATTTGGGGATTTATATTTTGTATTAATTTGTCGAACCTCACAAATAATTGAAATATTTAAATATTGCTCTAAATTTTAACCACTTCCTTGAAAAAATGTTTAGAACGCTTTAGGAGTTAAGTTGTTAGAGTTTCTCGCCTCATGGGATGAATCAGTTATCTTAAAATGTAATTGTTTTAAGCAAAAAATAGATATAGAATAAATTTTCTAATCACATTAAATTCTTTTAATCGCGCTTCTTTTTCTTTAATTACATTAAAATATGATTGAAACTGGGAGTACAATCTGAACAGAAAAGATAACTCGTGAAGCAAGTAATCATTTAGAGGACAGGATGCTTCGATACTGTTGGAACAATAGCTGACCGAGGAGTTGAACTAAGTCCGACAAGTAGAGTAGAGGGTGATGTTAAGACTTGAGCTGCTACTCAGCTTTTAGTTCTACTCGAATTACACAAGTTAAGCAGCACATATCAAATTGCACAGTCTATCCTAGTTTAATTGGCTAGCTTCCTTATTTTCTCCACGTTTATACCGCATTGTTTGCCAAATTTGATAGCTTTTTAAATATATATAATTGCTTCACGACGATTTTCCCTTCATGCAATTTTCGAGTTAACAAAACTACTCTCTTCTCTGCCAAAATGCATTTACTTAATTATAATAAACAATTTTTAGGAAACTATTGGGAACTGTTACCGATAAAATCAAATTTAAATAGAGTTGACAACAAATTTTATTCTTATAAATATTAAAGAGATAGAATTGTAAAATACTAAAATGCCAGTGTAGTTAGAGTTCTACAACTTTTTCTGCCAGCAACACTCCAAATTCATTATTTCGTCTGACAAAACCACTAAGTTTTCAATCATAAATCGTGCATTAAAAACAACAAAACAAAAGCACATATTTTTACGCTCTGAAGCAGTTACTTTTATTTTTTGCAGAATTTACTCTGTTTCTTTAAATTAGAAGTGTTGTAACTGTGCTTTGGAATAGTTTTTCAATTAATGGGCCGAAGTGCACTATGACTTAAATAATAAACTTCGAAGCGATTACATCACACACCCCAGGTTCTCCTTTATAATATTAGCACACAAAACTATTCGCCTTACATAATTAGAAGTCCTTTAAAGGAAAGCCTCCTCTCAGTGACCATAATCGAATTTTCTTGAGCAAAAGCTTTTTAAAAAAATGACAACACCACGCCATGTGTGTACACGGAGAAAACCTGTTGGAGCCATTTTGGAGAAAAACTCAAAAAAAATGAAAAATCCATTCACTGAAGTATCACTTCCTCCTGAGGAATTTTAACCGCTAGGTTGACGTCAGTTCCCCTGATAAGGTCCAATCTGAATACAATGTTTCAGCTACGTTGATCTTTTGTTCACACACAGATTTTTTTTTAAAACCAGAGACTACTTTTTCAGACCCAGGGGACCTCAAAAGAAATATTTGTAGTAAAAAATCGAAACCAAAATTTCGGTAAGATCGCAATACTTTCCTCATTATCTAAGAAAAGCGAACTTGACTAGTAATTGAATCAAAACTTTTGAAAAAAGTACATAGTTTAATCTGCCATAGAGTTCCTTTATTTTGCTATATATACATTTAATTTGGATGAAATTTAATTCAAGGAGAAGCTAGACACTCATGATTACAGATTTGTAAACGAAAGTGACAGCAAAATTCCATATTTCTGATGTTATATCGTTATATGTATACAGGTGGCTGATCAGTAACTTGATCTAACCCAGAACTTTAAAGAATTGCTTAAAGTAGTACCTAGTTTTACGAGAAACTCACAAATAAAATAAAACATCCCAGGAAAACGTTTCAGTTAATGATGTTAGATAAATTAGTACAAGAACTCGGAAAAAAACTAAAGTATAATTTTCAAACAAATAACAAAATAAATGTGACTTCATATTCAGGAATATTTTTAATTAATTAAATCATTCATAACATCTGAAACTTAATTAAAACAATAAGAATTATTGCAATAATAGAAAGTAACCAAATTTTTCAAGACAAGAGTATACATAAAATAGGAACTCGACCAACTACTAGTGTGTTTACAAGAGATAACATGCAATTGTTTGCTAGCAGAGAAGGGATAAAACGATCAAGGACAGATTTCCTGTACACATTATGAAACAATATAGAATCAGTTTCACTGTTGAGTGCAATAGTGAAGTTGGTTACGTACCAACTTTGAAACAACTTTATTTACAATGGATAGTGAGCATGATGTTCTTAAGGCTGTAGTTAACGATGGAGCTTTTGGGCCAGTTACCTTTGTTTCTTCAAAATTAAATAATGAAGTTGACTTAGGAACGCAGTTTGCATCAGTTATTAGCTTTGCAGTTCTTGTAGTGAATAATGGTTCCAGTGATTTGGAAATTCATGTTGTTCTTAAAAGAAAGCACGTAAGTAATGAAACAAAAGATTTATTCAATTCTGATGTTGCCTTCCAGAACGAAGTAATCATGTATACAAAAATATTGCCATTATTGCAAGCAGAACGCTTAAATTTATTTCCCAAATTATTTTATCCAAATCACATTGATGGTACATTCTTTAATGAAAACCTTCTCATTTTTGAGAATTTACAACATTGTGGTTACATAGTTACTAAAGAAAAAATATTCATTGATTATGAGCACATCAAAATTGCATTAATGAAATTGGCCCAGTTTCATGGACAATCCTATTTATCAAAGCGCCGTCATAAAGATTTATTTTTTGAAATAGCTAACAAATTAGTAGAAACAAAGTTTACTCTAGAAAGAACATCCGAAGATCTAAATATGTTTTTACAATGTTTGCTAAGGGGCATTAAACCTTTAATTGAACAAGATAAAGAAGTTGATATTCTTAATAAAGTATTCAATAAATTACAAAATATAGCAGAAGTGGCAGAAAGTTTGGTTAAACCTGAAGAACCTTTTTCAGTTATATGCCATGGTGATTTCTGCAGAAATAATATGTTTTTTATGTATGATAATGATCAACCTAAAGATATAAAATTTTTTGATCTTCAAAATTCATTGTACTCTAGTCCAGCAATTGATATTTCTTTTTTCTTGTATATGAATACTACAGCAGAAATGAGAAATAAATATTGGGATGATTTCTTAAATATTTATTGGGAATCACTCACTGATACTGTGCCAAATCTGGAATTTACTTCTGCTCAGTTTATGGAACATTTTGCTAAAAGGGCTATTTATGGATACTTTCCAACCAGTTTTTTTTTACCAATGTCAATGGAACCAGATTATTTACTAGATATTGAAGAATTTTCAAAATTACAAGTGGAAGAAAAACATAAAAGAATGGTAAATTGTGCAGGAGTTGAGGGAACAAAAGCAGTAAGTGACATAGTTGAACATTTATTAAACAAAAATTATCTGCATAAGTTTCTTGAGCTGTAAGTATTTTTGTACAAATTAAATTTTTATATTTTCAGAGTACGATTCATTTGTTATATGAGTACGAACAAAATAAACTTGACTTTTTTTAAATTCCAAGTGTTTTGCTCCTGTCTTTCCCAAAAATTAGCGACATTGGTACATATATTTTATAAAAAATAAAATCTGTTAATAACCGGATAAAATACCTCATTTGTCCATATAAGTGTTCTCTTAGGCTTTTCACTAGACTAAAGAAAAAGGAGGATTTCAAGGCACCTTCAATTTCAGGGGTCCCTCTGGAATTGCAGGGAGAGGCAAAGAATCTTGGAGTTTTACTGAATAAAAAACTAAACTGACGGTAAAAATTTATATGATGTAAGCCAAGGCAGTTAGAACTTACTAGAAGTGTAGAAGAGTAGTAGGTGAAAAACTCGAGATATTAGCCTGAGAGTAATGAATGGGTTGTAAGGTCAGTAGTCAGGCCGAGGATATAATCTGTGCAGCTGTAATTTGGTGTTAGCAGTATTAGAATAAAGAAATAATAAAAATCTTTGAATGATATAAAAAGTTTATATACAAAAATCTCATTAGTCTCGAATACCTCACCTACAGTACCACCTATTTGTAAACTTTTAATTTTAACACATGATAATTTACATAAAGAGAAGTGTTTTAAAAATTGCGAAAATATTTAACCCAGTGTTAGTTAGGCATTTGTTTAAGGTGCTTTAAATAAATACCTACAGTTTTAATACTTAATATTTATTTTCCAATAATTAGCTATTCTTGACTAGGTATATGTTGCCTCTAAAATGTAAAAGCTGGTAAGCAAGAATAATAAAATCATTTAAATTTGCCATTTAAGAATATTATTTCCATGAAGAATATTATTTTATATTATTATAATGTATTTTTATTACACATTATAAAAATGGAAAATGAAGAAGAATAAGTGATTAGTTATTGCAATTTATTATTTTTAAGCTTGTTCAAATTTTCTTTATTGGAGGAAGTTTAATCGTAGCATTTGAACATTTTGACTCTCTATTGTCAGGTAATTTAATAGGTGGGAGAAATGAGATGTTTGCTTTAATTTTCGAATCAGTGTTTAGGTTGGCTCCTCTTCTTTTTATTGGTACTGAAAAGAATCGAAAACATTCTTCAGAATTTGTTTCTTTTAATGTTGAGACAGCTGAAGAAGGGCAATAGCTTTTTTGCTCCAAGCAACACAGATCTAAGGTAGATGTACTTATTGAACAAGTATTGTCTTCAAATTTACCATGTAATTTTCTCATCAAATAATTGTCTACGTTTTTATAAGGTTTTAACTCATTAATTACTAAATCATCCTTTAAATTTGATTTTTTGTAAAAGTGTATTCCTTTAGGTTCATATTTACTTGATGATTTCTCTGAATACATTTCCATACAATCACCAACACTTTTTCTAGATGTATTCGACCTTTCTTCAGATGAATAACTTTTTGATCCAAGAGGTGATGGCAAACTAGGAACGAATGATTTACTTTCTTTATGAAAAGAGGGGGAATTATTGTTTTTTCTTTTTGTTAGCACAGGTAAAGATGATTTCTGTTTGAGTGATTCAATAAATTCACGATGCTTTTGAACTAATGGAATTTTATTTAATGATGGGAAATATTGGAATATTATACTATCTGTACTGTAAGGAGGTGGAAATCTGGAAATTAAAAACTCATCGATTTGTTCAAATTTTCTTCGCAAACATTCAGCTCTTTTAGTCAAAGGTTTTTTTTTTAAATCACTAGCCTTTTTCTTCTTTTTGCCTTTAAGAAAAAATTGTTGCTGAATATATCGACAATTCCCTGGTATTATCAGACGACGATTCAAAAGTCGATAACGAGAATTAATGCCTAATTTTTCTAAATTTACAGAAGACGTTTTTAAATTATATGGGGGATAGACCTTAGGTTTACTTAATTCCTCACCCTTACGAGGTATTCTTTTTAGGAACTGGAAGTACTGTTTTTTATAATTTCTTGGCATGTACCTAAATGGTTTGCTTGTTGATTCTTTAACATTTGGATCCACATTCACCTGTTTTAACTTCTTTGTTGCAAGCTGAGTCAACCGGTCTTGTTTCGGAAATTCGGCAAGTGCTTCTTGCAATTTCTTTAATCGACGTTCTTTTTCAGATTGGCGAAAAACTACACTTTTTGAAACACCGCTCGTTGGCCGATCCACAATTGTAAAAGATACTTTCCGTGGTAGTTTACTATGTGGTTCTTGCGAGTCTTGTACTGGATGCATTTTTAAAAGGTATTCTAAAGCAGTTGAGGATGGTATCTTATTATCAAAATTAGCCTGTTTAAGACCAAAACTTAATCTATTTTTCCCCTTGGTCATAGAAGATGTTTGCTTTGGGAAGATCATTGATTTTAAGAATAAAATATTTGCAGAAGAAGTTCTTGTAAGCTCTTCAGGCAGATCTAAAAATTTAAGTACTTTTTTATAATAAGAGAGAAATTTTTCTTCATCTGTAATTTCTTTTATGTCATCGCCATCAATTATTTTAAACTCTGGCACTTCAAATGATTCTTCTTCATAAACTTTTTCATCTGAACTTTCACTAAAGCAAAAAAAAAAAAAAAATCAGAATAAATGTGTTTAATTAGAGTATAACTTAATATTTTATGATAGTTATTCTTTTACCCGTCAGTTGCTTCCTCATCAACCAGTGAATTATCTGATGCAACGCTACAACAAAAAGATGAAAATTATTAAGTATTTTCAGGGAATTTCGAATATCTTATAACATTTCTTTAATAAAGATCCAACGCGTATTTTTTCAATTAAAAAAAAAAATTATGAAAGTAACTTTCACTGATAATTATTAAAAGAAAGAAAAAAAGACAAAAGCGAAATTACGTTTGTAACTTTTTCATTGATTTTCTTTCCGCTTGAGAACTTTTTGAAGTTCTAACACTGCCAGAATACCTGAAAAGTTAATAATTAAATGAATAATCTTGTTACAAGAGTAAATCGGAAAATAAATTATGACAGTAATCTGGAATAAAACTTTCATTGAATATTAATATTTTAAGCTAATGATACCATGAATACAATACGATAATAGTAACATTCAATCTTTTTCCGAGCTATCATTTTTTTCCATCATCGGGATGTCTTAATTAAAGATAAAGAGTTGAGTTTTGCTCATTCACAATTTGTATTGCAACAATAAATTTCGAATTATAAATTTGTCTATACCAGTCTATGTCATTGTTCATCGCAGGTACCTAAAGATGGAGTATGTACAAATTATTACCAATGAAACAATAAAAGAAAAAATTTTATTACCAGCACTATGAACCAGCATTAATGATAATAATAAGATAGCATAGAGCTCATTGGTAGTGCGCTGTACTTGCAAACTACATAATATCTTACAGCCTTTGCGAAGCCTTACAGCCCCTCGCCCGAAAAGAGAAATGTAGCAGAAGGTCGTGAATGTCAATGTTCTCAGATTATGCCTTATTTAAAGTAAAAATGAAATTTTAATCTTTAAACGCAGATAATTCTCAAATGATAATTCTAATACGAGGTGTGGCTATTAAATAACGAGACTGATGCTGCTACAAAAGAACTATGCTAGCACCAAATCCTAACGACCGACAGCTGTGCAGCGTAAAGCCTTCTCTTTCGATCGCAGCGTCTCACGTGTTTGTAAAGAAATCTGACTGACAGGAACCGTCGTTTGCGTAATAGGTGTTAGTTTTGCCGAAAACATGAGCAACTAATTGTCGTGAAATTTCACATGAAACTGGTAAAACCGCTACTGGAACTTATCTTTCATTAAAAGAAGTTTATGGCGATGAATGTTAATCACGTGCGCGAGTTTTTGAGTGGTTCAAGCGTTTCCAAGATGGCCGAGAAGACGTCGGAGATGATGACCGCCCGGGTCGCCTTTCCACGTCCAAAACGGATGAAAATATCGATTATAATAATTCAACATTACTACCGTGAGTTGCTTGCTCAACTCTGTGAAAGAGTAAGGAAAAATGATACGATTTGTGAAAGAATAAGTCACGGGTTCCCCATCAAGATAACGCGCCGGCTCACACTGCATTGTCTGACAAGACGTTTCTAGCCAAGTACAACATCTTAGTCTTAGGCCATCCGCCTTATTCGCCTGACCTGGCCCCATGTGGCTTTTATCTGTTCCCCAAAGTGAAATCTGCATTAAAAGGAAAACGATTTCAGTCCGTTGAAACTGCGAAAGAAAAAGTGGCACGCGTCATGCAGGAGCTCACAGAAAAAGACTTCCAGCATTGTTTCGAACAATGGTAAATTCGCATGGAGCATTGTAGGGATAGAGGAGGGGTGTATATTGAAGGTGATAATAACTAAATATGTATAAATTTAAAATAAAATGTTTTACAGCAATAGTCTTGTTATTTAATAGATTAGACTATTGTTATCATTTAACTTCTTTACCAGCGGTAGATAGATCTCACCTACTCAACTAAATAATGTATTGAGGGACGCGCAAACATTCTTGTTGTATCCAATCCAACAGTTTGGGTCTCCACTAAGAGTCAGGATTTCTTGGATTACCTACGATCGAACGACTAAAAGAACTTTTCTTCCAAAAAGCAAACTTAAGCGTATACGTTACAATATGTAGATGCTGAATGTTTAGTAACAAATTTTTAGCCAAGCGTCAGGTAGATACTCAATTATCTGTTAAGTAATAACAACTTGCCTATATCAGAAAACATGAAACTCATCATGAAACTTTATTTTTAATCAGTTAAAATAGTATTTCTATTTTATAATTATAAAGGGATATTTGATTTAAATGGCACGTTAGATGGTAATTTAACACGGAGGAATTAACCCTTAACCTCAACCTTTTAAACTGAAAGATACATAAAGATAACTTAAGGAGATTTGTTTACTTTTTGGGTAGATTTTTTCCTTTCAGTGCTTTCTTTGGTCGTAATACTATTAACATTTTCACACAAATATTGTATCTATAAGTGTTCGCGTAATGAAATTAATGCGAATTTTGAGCTAGTTATAGTTGAATAGCTGGATTTAATTAATGCCGTATAGTTCTAAGAAACCACGCGCGTACACATCAGTTTTCCAGAATCTCAAATCCAATTACAAATATTTGAAATGTTTCACTTCTAATTTATGAATATTTATTTCCATAATTATCACTACAACTTCAAAATAATCAATTCAAGCGTTTTCCAAGAAATTCCTACTCATAAGTCCATTCTATAAAGTTTCATTTACAGCTAAACATTTGATATAATTCTTTTGTAAAATAAAAGAAAAATAAAAACGGGAGAAAAACACACAAAACTAAAACACATAAAACATAATAATAATTTACTTAATACTCATAAGGGTTTGAATAAACACAAATTAACCTAAATATAGTTTATTCACATAAGTCATAAGGCATAATATTCATAAGGCATAACTTCCATAAAGAGTGACCAAACTCAACTCTACTCAACTAAGGAATGTCTCCAACTACCTGCAACCCTCTAGCTACCCCTAACGGTCAGCCCTTCTCTTACACCCTCTACAGGGTTGCCAAATATCGAACATTCCAATACATCTAAATTTACTACACTTTTAACATTATTAAATTATTTTCTGTAGCAATAATTAAATTATCAAGTCAAATTTCTAGGTACAGAGCCTCAATTCCAAAAATTAAATAAGATTGCAACACTATCTCTTACTAAGGAGTAGAATAGGATTGCAGTTTGATATTAAATAGCGAAACCATATGCCTTTTCATTCTTCTAATTTATATTAAAATATAGATTAGATTTTCACAGTAGCTTATAATTAATATTTTTAAAGGGCCTTCTCACTGATTTAAATGCGACTCATGTATTCCCTAAAGCATACACAATTGAGTCCACAAAAGACAGCTACAGAAAATTTCGAAAAGAATGATGTTTCATTCAGTCCATCATTCCACCAAACAGGTGCTACACAGTTAGTAAAATACGAGGGTCATTTGAAAAGTCCGTGCAAAGACAGAGAGATAGCACCACTGGCGCGTATCGAGGTTATGTTAGTTAGTAGCATCTCTTGGAAGAACAAACACCAAGTTTCAGCCAGATCGGTCTATTTCTTTGTGTTTGGCATTCGTTTGAATCGAGGAAGTCGAGTGATTTTCAAAAAATGGACGAAAAAGAATTTCGTGTGTTGATTAAACACTACTTTATGAAAGGCAAAACGTCTCCGGAAACTAAAGAGAAGCTTGATAGACATTATGGTGACTCTGCACCTTCGATTAGAACAGATTATAAGTGGTTTCAAAATTTTCGGAGTGGCCATATGGGCACAAGTGACGCTGAACTTTCTGGACGCCCTGTTGAGGTTACTACTCCAGAAATCATTGATAAAATCCATGATATGGTGATGGATGACAGAAGAGTGAAGGTGCGTGAGATTGCTAGTGCTGTGGGCATCTCGAATGAACGGGTACGTAATATTTTGCATCAACATTTGGACATGACAAAGCTATCCGCAAGATGGGTGCCGCGATTGCTCACGCTTGACCAAAAACGAAATCGTGTGAAGTGTTGCAAGGACGGTTTGCAGCTGTTCCAGAAGAATCCGCAGGACTTTAAGCGTCATTTCGTCACTGTGGATGAAACATGGATACATCACTACACTCCTGAGACCAATGAACAATCTAAACAATGGGTTACCAAGGGGGAATCTGCGCCAAAAAAGGCGAAGACCGTTCCTTCGGCCGGAAAGATTATGGCGACTGTCTTTTGGGATTCGCAAGGAATAATCCTCATCGACTATCTGGAAAAGGGTAAAACTATTACAGGTGCATATTATTCATCGTTATTGGACCGTTTGAAAACCGAGCTGCAAGAAAAACGCCCACGATTGGCCCACAAAAAAGTCCTTTTCCATCACGACAACGCACCAGCTCACACCTCAGCAGTTGTGGTCGCAAAATTAATGGAAATCCCCCTATTCTCCAGACTTGGCTCCCTCGGACTACTATTTGTTCCCCAATATGAAGAAATGGCTGGCGGGAAAAAGATTTTATTCAAACGAGGAGGTGATTGCAGAAACGAATGGCTATTTTTCAGACTTGGACAAATCCTATTATTCGGAAGGGATCAACAAACTAGAGCAGCGCTGGACGAAGTGTATAAGCCTAAAAGGAGACTATGTTGAAAAATAAAAAAGGTTTACCCCGAAAAATTAAGTAGTTTTTATTTTTGCACGGACTTTTCAAACGACCCTCGTACAAGCGATAAATAAAATTTGAATAAATTTCAATAGTTTCTCTTACATAAATGAGGCAGCAGGTGAGCATTTAAAATTATGTAGGAAATGCTGCATAATCTTCAGCCCATCAAATTTTTTTCGAATCGAGCCAAGATTTAGAGAATTATTTTTATAATTAATAAGAATTTTGTAGAGAGCCTTACATTAAGTGAGCCAAATTCAAGTCCCTAAGAGTGTACAGTGATGACTATGAGACATCCAAAAAGCATGAAAACATGAAATTTCAAATCAAGCTACGTTATCATTTATTTAAATTGGTCCCTGCTTTAGGCGATACTTTGTTTTAAGAAAGTAATAAATATTCGCTCTTTTTTTCAAATTTTAAAATGTTTATCTAAAAATTCATTTTACCTAATTTGCGATAAATTACAGCAAATTTGAGAATTCTTCTCTTAAAAAAAATTACAAAATTGTTAATGCTGTGTTTTCCGAAAGTAAATTTTTTTTCGTCGACACCGAACAGTGCAAAAAATTAAGCTAATTTATCCATTTTAAGCTTGACCAAAAATGTTCGGTATCCAGAGGGCAATACTTCCTGGCCATAACTGTTTCCATTAAATTTAAGCCCAGATCATATTTATCATGAGCGCCCAGTTAAACATACTTGGAAACATCATCTATTTACAAATTCGGAGTATCTAAGGGCGAATGCAAATTTGTGGAAACCTTCTGGAATCAACTCCAGTCAACATGATAGCAGTCAGCTCCTGACATATGGACTTAGCTACCACCGATACTGTTTTAATTTTTGCAATGTCACACCAATCCAAGTAAGGAATCAGCAGCCACAAGAAGTGGATGAAAAGGGCGATTTCTTATTCGCTTTTTTAGTACTAATGAAGATATACCTTGGACCTTGAATGCTGGAGGAGGAGTGATGTAGGAGCACCTGATACAAACAAAAATGGAAATATAAAAGCCAAATAAATAAATTATAAACTAATAAGTTTATAAAGGTGTCAGTGAACAAATATAATATAAAATGAAAATTAACTTCCAATAAAATCATTTTGAGCCTAGCTTCGAGATCGAGTGTAATTTTTTTGTATTAAATTCTGATTGAAATACCAGATTTGAATTTTTTACTACTAGATTTGGATACAAATAAATATGATGTACTAAGATAATATAATCAAGATATTTGGGTTGATTGGTATTCCTCCGTTGGTGAAGATTAGGTTAGGTTAAGATTAACAAAAACTCAAATCCACTTTTGCTAATGTTCAGCTCAGTCACTGAGAAGTGATACAAGATAGCGCGTAAGAATTTGTTTCTTGGGCTCAGTATAAAAATAAGTTTGAAACTAACACATCTTAGCTTTCCTAGGTATTTTGAGGTATTATTATTATGTTTTATTTATTTATTATTATATGTTATATACATAATATTTTGAATCATCAGATATCATTGAACCTCATATTGAAAAGTGATGAAATTTCAAAAGTATTGGACATTTTTGAAGTACTGTAGTTAATTCCTCAAACAGATTTACTATTAGCCTCTACTAATTGGCAAAAGATGTCAGCACTTTAAAACATTCCGTACAAAAAAGTGGCATCAAACAACTGCACTAAAATTTTTTGAAATTATTTAAACAATTTTTTCAGTTGCGTTTGTATCTAAATATGCTAATCAAATAAATACTCATAACTGATATTGAAAAAAATAAATAAATCTTTCTTTATCACCGCTTAACATTTTCAAGGCCGAATAAATTGAGATAATTCACTCAAAATAAAATAAAGTAACTTCTTGAATATACTGAAAACTGACTGCTCAACAGCAAACGCTGATCGTTATAAAGCCAAGAAGTCAACTACATTTTTAAAAAAATTTATAGAACACTCAAACCACCATGCCTTTTAATACACTTCTCAAAGCTAAAACTCCTCAATTTTATTCAAATTCGGATTTTAAAACATACTTAACTCTTTTCATAATTTTTGGTGACTTGTTCATCGTTTCAATAGGATGAAATAATAAGTGCCAAGTTCAGTCATATTTTGTATTTTTTTATTATGCCGAGCTTTCGACCTATGGACTTCAGGGCTGTGGAACATATTTACAGAGTGGTAACAATAATTATATTAAAATGAATATGTATAATGTAACGTAATTTACAAAATTATTTACCTAATTGACAATGTAATATTTTATATCTTTAAAATTTGGTATGTCTTCTGCCTTGTCTGCTAATGGACTGAGTGTGATCGGTTTTATGTGTTTGGTTGTGAGGAGGTCAGTGTTACCAATTGTCAAATATTTTGTTGTAAGTTAAGTACATGTTAAAATTGTTCGTGTCAGTTTTGAAATTTAGTCTGTTTTCTGTTTTTGATATGTATATCATTTATAACACTTTTCTTTGTGTGTGTTGGTTTCTGATTTAAGTATCTTTGTGTCTGGGAAATCGAAAGTGTGATGATTTTCTGTGCTGTGTAAGGAAAGTGCTGTGGTGTTCTTTTTTAGTTTTGTATCGTAAGAGTGTTGGTACAGTCTTCTTTTTTTAAGCACTGTGATGTTTCGCCTATATATTTTTTGTGACAGTCTTTACATTCTACTACGTATATAAGGTTTGATTGTTTGTCTTTTTCAGTCCGGTCCCATAGATTCGAGAAATTTCCCATACACCTCTCAGTCCATGAGCAGTGATGATAGAAGACGCACTAACTTTTTTAAAGATGTAAAATATACATTGTCAATTAGGTAAATAATTTTGTAAATTAAGTTACATTATACATATTCATTTTAATATAATTATTGTTACCACACTGTAAATATGTTCCACAGCCCTGAAGATGGCCTAGCCCATAGGTCGAAAGCTCGGCATAATAAAAAAATACAAAATATGACTGAAATTAGCACTTATTATTTCATCCTATTGATACTTAACTCTGCTAATTTCACAGTTTATAAAACTGACAAGATTCCTTCTCTTTAAGCACTTGCAACTAGCTCCTCTCTTCCGAATCTAGGTTTGAATCAATCTTTCGAGAAAGTTTATTGAAATACAAATTACAGATCTACACGATATGCTGTAAGTTCGAACTATAGTGAACATTTTAAAAGCTTATTGCAGAAAATCTTAGAAAAGTCCCAAAACGATTGTGCAAAAATGGTATTTATGAAAAAGGAATTTTCTTTAACAGGAAAATTAAGTAATATGTCTCACCATCCTTAATAAGAAATAAGAGATCGGACCAATTTTTTTTCCCCCCGAAAATAACACCATGGTTCCCAAGTGGAGGGAACTTAACCTCCCTAGAAGTGCTTTTATGCTAATTTCCTAGCAAAATTTTAATAATTAAAGTTAAAAATCTGCATTTGTACAATAAGTATTCAAATTTTAAAGGGAATCACTGAAACTACTTTTGAGACAATCTCAAAAAAGCGTAAAATCTATCCAGTAGGGAAACACTTCTAAATACTTACCTAATGAAGTTCTCATCATTTGTTCGTTTTCCCTCTTTTCAGATATAACTAGGAATTTTTTTTTAAATTAGAACATGAGGCAGATTAAAAGCAACACAGCTGATTAATATTAATACCTGCTCTAGTGTAGTGTATTTTTTTTTTCAATCAAGTTTTAGCAACCTGCGAGTTTTCAAAAAGAAGATTTCCGGTAAAACTTCAAATTCGAAAATTTAACTCAATCGCATCACTAATAAAAAAAATAGTATTCTTCATAATTCGCACTCAATTTAACGTTATTTTGTGAATATACATAAATGTATATTTTAATATTATGAATTTAAAAGAAAAGAGATATTAATAAATTGGCATTAGAGAGTGAAGTTCAAAAATGTTTAAAAAGTTTTTTATGATATAATCTATTCTAATATTATCTAATTATTTTAGAATTAAACATTTAAGATACTTTTCAAAATAATTTAGAAAAGCAAATACTTATAAATGACTTGCCTATTCAAAATCTGTTCTTCTGCTACGCCTTTCCCCTTTCCTGTTCTGAAAATGTTTTTAAACTGAATTAGAATGTGAGGCAGACTCAAATCAACGATACTGAATAAAATTAATTAATACTTGCTCATCTCTAGGATACTATCAGTTGGAATATCTAAAACACTGAAATAATTAAAAAGAACAATTAAAAATTACGAATATTTAATAATTAACATGAAAGTGAGACTAAAAAGAAAACTGGCCATATGCTAGTTTGTTAATTCAATTGATAATGATGTAGCGTGATAATTAACCTAAGTAAAATAATAATATTTTTTTAAATAGTGAAATAATGTAACGGTTAGATGTACTTATATTATTTGCTGAATAAGAAGCTCTTCGTTATTTTAAAATAATACTTTTTTCTTCTTAAAAAAAAAAAAAAAAAATCAAAGTGTTAGGTAATTTTATTTACTTTCTTTTAAGAAATTTACCAGATGGTTCGGCTACAGTATTAGCTATGCAAAAAGCTTTAAATAATTAACACAAATAAAATAAATAAATGAAATTGTCCTAGATTGAAGCAATCATTGCATCAATTTCTTGTCAGACAGGCTCGCCTGTAAGTGGAATGTGTATAGAAGTGTACGACGAGTAAGATAGAAGTTGTCTCTTTATTTGGACAAGTAAGTTTTTATGTTCAGTACGTCGAGTTCTTGATGCATTGGTGTGGTTCTAATAAAGCGAATGGCGTTTGCTACGATTCGTAATTCCATTTTTGAGGATCTAATTCCCTTAACGAACCTGATGAACAAATTTTTGAAGATGAATAATGAAAATTTAAAACCGGTCAAAATTAAAAACTAAGGATGGCAGATCAAGGCATTGAAATTATTTAGAGTATGATTTTGAACTTTCACAAAAATAAGAGTAACTGTGAATAACGGAAAGGTAAAATAAGTCAGTACAATTAAACAATTTGTCAATAATATCAAACGAAGTAAACTGGATGTTTTTTTTATACTTAAACTGCCGTTCCTAATCGAAAATCTGTAGTAAATATTTTTGTAAACAATTTGACTTTAAATTTAGACGTTCTTTAAATTGATAAAAGACACATCAGTTGTGTCAGTATAATTACATTTATTTTTAATTATAAAACTTTTGGATTGGACAGGTGAGGATGATGAATATAACGATATAATGAATAAATACTTGCTTCCAATCAGGTTGTTCAGTCTCTTCTTGTGGTAACATTATATATCTAAAAATAAAATTAATGTAATTTAGGTTTTAATATTATTTAACGATAATATTATAGAAAACACTCACCTTCGATTATTGTGGTACATATAATCAAGAGATACATCAGATAGTGAATCTTCCGACCTACTTTTTTTTGTGTGTGTTTTAATAACAAATTTATATTAGCAATTCAAATAATATTATTTCTAAATGCTAATTGCTAATCACAAGATTACCTTATAAAAAGTGAATTCTTGGGAGTTTTTTTCTTCGATTTAACTTTGAAACTGCCCCTAAATTGTTTTAGTAAGTGCACTATTTTGTCGAGTTCTTCTTTTTTAAAAATTATTTTAATTTTATGAAACGGTTGTTTAAACTTCAATGCACCTTGTGATCTGCAAAATAACAACCATAAGGGTGTACTATATTTTATTAACATTTCATTCAAGTTTAATTGTAATATGAACATACCGAAAGACAAATGCAGGTATATTTTCTTTTAACAATAACGGCTTTGGAAGTAACTCTGGAGTAATTTCAACTATTTCTCTAATTTTGTCAGATTCTTCAAAAATTTCCTTTTCTTCATTTAGTGCTACTAAAGCATTCATTTTATTTCTGTGCAATTCGCTATCAGACAGTTCTTCTTCATCTTCCCACTTTACTTCCGACACACTATGCAAAGTAAAACAATTAATTATTTTAAGGTGCACTACTATTTTTTGGTGACAGGTTTATAATTTTTTTTTTACATAGTGGGTGTTAACTTTAAAGGTTGCTATGTCTTTGATCTTCACTATTTGAATAACTAAACAGAGAGGACGATGAGTAGCCAATCTACAAAGTGAATGTACAATTTATATACTTATATTTCAGGAGTTACCCTTAAAAGCAGTTTATTGGCTCGTTCTAATGGTGCTAGATATATTGAGCAATATTTACTCTGGTTATTTACCATAAGAACGCTCTAAGTGAGCAAACATGTTTCAAACTAAATTTTAAAAAATAAAGCATAGTATTATTTGTCTTTAAGTTTACTTTCTACCCAAGCAGATTTAGATCTCTTATCATCAGTGTGGATAAAATGCTATTGAGAACGCCAATGTAATGTCAGCACTCCAAGTAATTTTGGTCACTAAAGCTAAATTTTGTAAAGTTCTACAAGGGTGAACAAGAAAGGTGATCAGAAATCGAGAAATTGATAGAGCCACTCATCAAGTTTGTAAACCAAAAGAAAAATCTACAATAAATGTTTTTTGAGAAATGAAAAACGTCTTAGATGGCTCGCAAGAAGTGCCTAATACAACTGGAACAAGTGCAAGGAGAGCTAAAGCGTGCGCAAATAAGTGGACAGAACAAAGAGAAAGAAGATACTCACGGAAGAGACTGAGTCAATATAAACCTCGAAAGCTAAACTCAAGTCAGGAAATTTTAAAAGAAAATAACGTTTATCAAAAGAAACAATTCTCTGCTGACGTAAGATAAGAAACGAGAATGGAGAAATGGTGATTGATTAAAACGAACGAATATTTTCTTAAGCTTCCTCAACAGAAAGTGAACCACTGTGGACCAGTCATTGACAAATAATTAGATTAGGACGTTTCCTTGGATACCAACTATATTAATTATTTATTTACTCTGTTTATACCGTTTAGGCTTACAGAGGTAGTTGGCTACATATGAGTAAATTAAGAATAACATAGACAATTACATACAAAAGTACATTTGTAATTATGTACTCACAAAATTATAAAATAAAATGAAAATCTTCTTAGAAAAGAAACTTTAAAATATTTATGCATATGCACACGCACTCACATAATATGCATACATACACGCATACGCACATGCATATACATATGTATATCAGAGCAAGGAATAAAAAAAAATTATAATACTTTCTGTATCTAACAAAATAATATGTATGTAAATGGAAGCAAGAAAAAGACGCAGAATTAGAAATAAAGGTGTAAAAGAAAGTGAAGGAGAGAAGAGATTACTTGAAGTTACCTTAATAATAAGACACTAACATTAAGATAGTAATGAATTTCTTAATTTAAAACTTTCAATGAAAGATAGGTATGTATCCTTTATTTTCTCTTCAGGCGTATTAGTAGAAAAACTCAATAATAAAATAAATTTATCGTAGTCTGAAATTACAGAATTTTTTTTTTCTAAATATTTAGCTCTAATTTTCTAAATATTTAGCAAGGATGAGGGATGCCAACTATTTAGCGATATTATCTTTTCATGGACTTCAAAGCGGCCTGTGACAATGTTCACAATAGCAATAGCCGATTTGGGTATTGCTCTTATGTTAAATACAGAAGTTAAGTAGTGTGCCTGTTGCCAGCCACATCATGCACGATAAGATGTTCCAGAGTACCTCAGATTTGTTTGAAGTAACACTCCTAAGGCAGAGAGATTAAATGGCCCCTCCTTTTATTCAATGTTGCACTCCAAACAGCCATAAATAGAGCTGGTGTGTAGCAAGGTGAATCCATTTTTAGACCCAAAAGCTTAAAGAGTTCGCTGACAATTTTAGGAAGGTCATTGCGAAATATTAAGGAGGTGTACCGACAGGTGGATGTTGAGGCGCTAGGAATGGGTCTCCAATGTTAATGAATGGAAAACAAAAATTATGGTACTTAAAAGAAAACCACAAATGACATTGGTATCTTTTGAATCAATTAGTAGCTGCCAGTATCTCTGTTCGGCTATCAGTAAATAAGGTTATTGAATTGGAGGAAATAATTTACAGCATTTTGGCTGAAAATAGGGCAAATTTAAGATTACAAAGAACATAAGGTGTCGCCTTGTTAGTGGAGGCAGTGAAATTACTATAGAATGCAAAAAAAAAAAAAAAATTACACGCTAATTTAAGCGTCAGCTAATTGATGCACTTAGGCGTATTTAGACTCTACAAAAAAGAAAATATACGGCGACGAAAAAGAAGAGTAAGGCTATTTGCGGAGCCTTCTAGGGTGATTATATAATCTAATGTAATTCTGCAGCGAGTTAAATGTTTGAGACACCTCCTGAGGATAAAGAATGATAGGACCGCCAAGAAAATATATAACCTTCGCTTGAAGTTAAGGTACCAAGAGGCCATTCCAAGGATTGATTGGAAGGGCAGCGTGCCGGAAGATTTGAAAAACCAAAAGGACAAATAGTGGAAAACAAGATCAATCTAGGCGATAGGTACTTGTTGAAGAGAGCAGCTATAATATAAGCCTGCTCACCAGTAAAAGAAGCGCTGATTTTGGGACCTTGACTTTCAGGTAAAGGTACAATATAAGTACTTACAGATTGGCGAAAAATGTGTCAAGCGATGTTACTGGAGGAGGTACTTTAACATTACTCAGTTTAGGTTTTGGGATTTCTTTTCTTAGAAAAACAGAAGGTTTTTTTTTTTTTTCTTTTAATTGTCTCTTAATTTCCTGAAGTTCCTTCGATTCTACAGTTATATTAACAGGCTGCCGAATCTTCCTCAGCATAAAACAACGCTTTTCACTAAAATTTAAAAAGAAAGGATCAAATTATTTCAATTAAGATAAAAATTATTATTATTATTATTATTATTATCAGAATGCATTTTTCTGAGTTGAAACCAAAATTATTCTCCGTAGAAAGTTAATAGCAGATAATGAAAATTATATTAGACAATACATATATGAAAATGTCAGAAAATGGGTAAAGTATACTTATATCGGCTGCATATATGAGCATTTCCCATTTTCCACGTTTGTAGTACTATACGTCTTTATCGGAGCTCAAAGACATGATGATGAGAAAAGAGGCAGCCAGGAGGAGGTTTAGACGCACGCGCTCATCTCATGACTACTCTCTGTATAAGCTCCTACGTAACCTTACTCTGATCTCTGTCCGCCGAGCCAAATCCCTTCATATCTACTTATCTCTCACCAATGCTCCTGATTCCAAATCGAAATGGGCCATGCTTCGAAAACTTTCCCTCTGTAAACCCAATCACTCCTGCCCCATTTCAATATCTCCTGATGACCTGAACGCCCACTTCACTTCCTTCTTAAACAATGCCTCTTCTAATGTTCCTGCTCTCATTTTACCCTCCTTTGATCCTAACAATTTCTTTTTCCATGATATTACTCCTGAAGCTCTCCTAACCTCAGTTCTGAAGTCCCGTACAAATGACTATGGCCCTGACAACATTCCTGTCAAAATAATTAAAGCCTGCCTCCCAGCGATATTGCCAGTCCTTTACCATATTTATAATTTCTCCCTTCAGAATTCTATTTTCCCATCCTGCTGGAAAACAGCTCTAGTCCGTCCTCTAAAGAAAATCTCAAATACCACCTCTCCTATTGATTTTCGTCCTATCTCTATTTTATTAAATTTCTCCAAACCCTTTGACGTTTTGCAATCCCAGCTTTCTAATTACCTTGAACAAAACAATCTCCTTAATCCACTCCAATCTGGCTTTCGTCCTTCTTATTCCACTCAATCTGCACTCTTGAAAATTACTCATGACTTGCAGACGGCTATTGACGACCAAAAACTTACCATCCTTATACTCCTAGATTTCTCCAAAGCCTTTGATACCGTTGACCATCATAACCTGCTATGTAAACTACAATCCCTCTCTTTTTCCAATAGCACCCTCCGGCGGTTCCAATCCTTCCTGTCTAATCGTTCCCACTTCGTGGTCACTCCCGATAGTAATCCTTCTTCACTCCTTCCTTTGTCACGTGGTGTACCACAAGGTTCTTCCCTATCGCCCACCCTCTTCTCCATTTACATCAATGACCTTCCTCTTTCCATCTCTCATTCCCAGTATCACCTCTACGCTGATGATTTTCAGATTTACCTATCCTTTTCCCCGTCGGATTTGTTTGAAGCTGTGTTTAAACTTCAAGACCTCAATATTATCTCAGCATGGGCCACGAACAATAAGCTTACCCTGAATGTAGAAAAGTCCAAAGCTATTGTTATTGACTCCAACCCACTCCTTAAATCATTGGCTCCTCTTCCTAATCTTTTTCTTTATAATATCCCAATAAAATATTGTTCCTCTGTGAAAAACCTTGGTATAACTTTTGATCAAAACCTATCTTGGAAGAACCATGTTTCCCAAATCTCTCGTCGTTCCATCCTTATCCTAAAGCAGTTTAATAGTTCCCGCCACCTTTTTCCAATTAAGACCCGGCAACTCCTAGTTTCCTCTCTTATATTTCCCCATTTCGACTATGGTTGTTTAGTGTATGGCGGTCTTTCTGGCGATATTGAAGCTAAGCTCAAGCGCCTCATGAACTGCTTCATAAGATTTATTTTCAGCATTTCCAGAGACTCTCGCATTTCGCACAGCTACGATGAGTTGAAGTGGCTTTTTCCTGTCTATCGCCGCCAATATCTTTTGGCTTCTTTCCTTTTTCAAGTCATCCAGTCTCAAAGGCCTTCCTATATTTTTCAACTCCTTAAGTTTAAATCCTCGATACATTCCCGTAGTACCAGATCTCGCTCATCCGATCTCTATATTCCCTCTCACCGTACCTCATCCTTTAACAAATCCTTCCTAATACGTGCTACCTCTCTCTGGAACTCCTTACCATCATCTGTCCGCCATGCTCCTACCCTATCTTTAAATCCCGACTATTCAGTTATCTCCTTTCTATCCAGCTTCCTCCGAAATTTTAATTGTTTTAATTTATTTCCTTAATTTTTATTGTTATTTTGATTTTCACTTTTTGTAAATACTTATTTATTTATTTATTTTCTTTCAATCATAGGCCAAACTATTAAGGCCTCTATTTGTACCTGTGTTTATTCTTAGGCGACAATTGTCCCAGAATAATAAATTTCTTTTCTATTCTATTCTATATAATCCATATACGAGGTGATTAAATAACGAGACCGATGCTTCTGCAGAAGAACTATGCTACCTCCAAATCCTAACGACCGACAGATGTGCAGCGTAAAGCCTTCTCTTTCGATTACAGCGTCTCACGTGTTTGTAGAGAAATCTGTCTGACCGGAACAGTCGTTTGTGTAAAAGGTGTTAGTTTCGTTTTGCCGAAAACATGATACTATACATGTAGTAGAGCAACGAATTGTCGTGAAATTTCACATGAAACCGGGTAAAACCGCTACTGAAACTTATCTTTTATTAAAAGAAGTTTATGGCGATGAATGTTTATCATGTGCGCTAGTTTTTGAGTGATTCAAGCGTTTCCAAGATGGCCGAGTATACGTCGGAGATGATGACCGCCCGGGTCGCCCTTCCACGTCCAAAACGGATGAAAATATCGATTATTATTAATCAACATTACTACCGTGTGGTGCTTGCTCAACTCCGTGAAAGAGTAAGGAAAAAACGACCCGATTTGTGGAAGAACAAGTCACGGGTTTTCCATCAAGACAACGCGCCGGCTCACACTGCATTGTCTGTCAAGACGTTTCTAGCCAAGTACAACATCCCAGTTTTAAGCCATCCGCCTTATTCGTCTAACCTGGCCCCATATGACTTTTATCTGTTCCCCAAAGTCAAATCTGCATTAAAAGGAATACGATTTCAGTCCTTTGAAGCTGTGAAAGGAAAAGCGGCACGCGTCATGCAGGAGCTCACAGAAAAAGACTTCCAGCACGGTTTCGAACAATGGGAAATTCGCATGGAGCGTTGTAGGGATAGAGAAGGGGTGTATATTGAAGATGATAATAACTAAATATGTATAAATTTAAAATAAAATGTTTTACGTGTCATAGCTCTTATAGTAATAGACTCGTTATTTAATAGGCACGTCTCGTATGAATCCAAAATAAAAATACAGCATCGGAAGTGGAAAATTTGAAAACTAGACCAAAAAAAAAAACATATAGTTTATCTAATGGGTTTCCGGATTTCCGCTTTCTTAAAAAGTTATTAGCGATTGGTGCATTTTAAATGGATCACTCTTTATATCTTAATCAATCAGTCTTATAAAATGTAATATACATTTTAAACATTTATACAAAAATACTTTTTCTTGATGTCCAATAAAGCACACCTGTCTGCTTAAATTGTATGAACGCTGTCCTAAATGTATTAATATCGTTGACCTCTGACAAACGTTCTCCAGACATTTGGAGTTAGATAGCGAGCATTTGGGCTACCAACGACTCCGATTTTAAAGAGACTCTTTATGCAGGAAGTGGAGTCAAGTCTAACTAGTGAGCGAGACTACACCACTTAGCTTATTTAATTGGCTGAGCTTAAGACAACTACTGGGTTGCTTATAATTGGATATTGCTTATAATATCTTCTGAACTCAGCAGAACATTAGGCAAAATATTAGAGTAGATCTTTCTCTTTCTTTGCAGTTTATCTTTTTTTGCATAATTCTTCTTCTTCTGCACTTCAGGGATTAGGGCCTGTTCCGTCTTCACAATATTTTATATATATTTTATTATTTTTGTATTTATTTATTTTTTTGTTTTTTGTTTTTATCTCCATCTTTTTAATGGTCGTCCTACACTACGTTTTCCTCTAGGTCTGTACATATTGACCATTACAGGTATTCTTGTAGTTGACATACGGTTAAGATGTTCCCTCCATCTATCTCTAATTTCTTAGAGTCTTAATTTCTTTTTGCATAATTATAAAGACAATAATAGCTCAATACATATTTACGAAAGATATCTCTTGCTGAAGAAAACTGAAAAATTTGATTTTTAAAATTGAAACCATAATGAAAAAGAAAATGTATACTTGTAAACACAATCGTCCACAATCGGAGGAGTAGATTGATGTTTTGGGAACAGCAACAGTTGACTTTCCCTTAATGGCTGTTTACTTTTTCTTAATTCCCGAAAGTGATTCAATTGTTTTTCCAAATCATCCAATTCTTTGGATTTAACTACTATTTCATTAAGTTGATTTTGTTTTATTTTATCTTCGTCCTTCTTTTTCCTAGGAGCAGAAAATTAACTTAATATTAGTAAACTGTGAACTACAAAACCAAATATGAATTGAGTGAATTTTTAATAGTAAGGGAATGGACTAACTCCGCGGAGATCTCGGATTCAAATCAAAGCAGCTGGATTCGAACCCAGAATCTCTGCATGGAAGATTATTTTTATTTAAAATTAATATTAAATAAAAATAATTTATTACTGTTTTTTAGATTTGAAAAAATGGATTTTTTTTAGGTTTAGATACAGGGTGACCAGAGTTATATGCTCCACCTACTTTTTTTTAAACGGCGGGAAATTTCGAAAAAATAAAAAACACGTATTTAATCATTTTTAGTCTAGTTTATTTTCAGTTATTGACCCATTTTTTTAAACCCTGTATCTCGAGATACAGTATCCAACTTTGTTTTTTCAAATGAAACGTTATATTTTTTGTCGCATATTTTTATAGTATTTGACCTCCTAAAAAAAACAAATAAATTTTTTTGAAATCGTTTAGGTTTTTCAAAAGTTATGGTAATTTAAAATATGAAAAAAAAATTCAGTTTATTGTCAAAATTACGTTATTTTTTTTAAAGAATCTGTTCAAATTGGGCACAATCAACGGATAGGCAAGCCAAAACTCTGGACGCCCACGCTGTGTGTAGCAGCACTTATGGTGGCGAAGTCAAGATCTAGGCAGGTCTACGGTGAGCAATAGTCCTGTGGCTTGCTTCCTAGGGCGTAAATTCATTTCAGCGAGCCTTCTTCGTACAGTTTCGGCACTGACTGAAACTCCATGAACAGTAAGCAGTGTTTGACCTGTTTCAGAAGCAGTTGATGTACGATTTCTTAAGAGTGTGAATTCTAATTAATCGGTCATCTAGTGCTTCTATGGCTCTTGGTCGACCCGAACCTTGCCTGCGGATGCAGAGGCCGGTCTCCCGGTAACGATAGATGGCTCTACGGTCGGTGGTCTCAGGCAACTCTAACGTTCGTGCTGCGTACCGCTGACTCCGTCCACCCTCAACTAATGCAATAATACGGGCCACTTGCTCTGCAGTAATCACCATTTTTCTGAGAATATGTAATGCTTTCAGCTTGAAAAAAGTCGAAACGCAACTGTAGAGGTCAATAAATTTATTTACTGTTGAGGTAAAGTTCACGTTGTTGTTTACACAAAAAGACTGCAGGGGATTAAACGAGGAATTGCTTCTCTATTTACAAGAAACTTTGGACCTTGATTCGATTAATTATTCCCTGAGAGTTTATGAAATTAATTAAAACTAATAATCTTTCCCCAAAATGTGATAAAACAACAAAAAAACGCTTTTTTCAAAGTGCGCCACTTTTTTTGTGGAACAGTTTATATATGGTAAAGAAGTTCAAAAATAATGAAAGATAATAGTATTTTATTTTTTAATTTTTATTTTATTTGTATTTTTTGGGCGCATCGACTACCAAAGTCATTAGCGCCCCTAATCATTTTAGCCTTCTCTCTTCTTTTGGCCACTCGAGCTGTTAGTATATAGTATTGAAATGTTTTTATACAATACTATCTGTACCTGGCCATGCGTTGCTGTGGCTCAATCTGGTTAAATGGAAAGAAATAAATTTCTCCAACCCCGTTAATGACAGTTTGCATTATTTGATCGTAAATGCTTTTCTGCTTAAGCGTTATCTTAGGTATAATTTGACTGCACATACGACAAAAGATTACTAGTGTTGTAATTTTGTTCACGACGCAAGCAGCAGCAGATCTATTCGGTGATGGCATCCCCAATTGATTTGAGAACTTTGTTCACGATTTCTTAGCACAAATCTTTAATAATTATCAACGTTCATAGTAGATTTCTGCTTTGAAATCCATGTTCATATTTGAATTTTCCTTGTGTATTCGACGAAAAATGTCCAGAAGCCATGGCGATTTATATTTCTCCCATAACTCTGTTTGAGATGAAGGATTGCAGGTGGTAAATATGATTGCAACAACACACGAATTTGATTTGGTTGTGACGTGTTGCAAGCGTCGATCAAATGATTTTATTTATTTAATTAAAGCATTCAATAAAGCTAGTATGAAGTTAAAAACTTAATTGCCTGTTAAAGAAAAAAAAAGAAGAATGTAGACAAAGGCTAATCCTAGATTAAAGCTCAATTAATGTTCCTTTAAACATAAATTACTAACTGGAATAATGTTCGCCTTGATTCCACATATTCTTCTGCTACTTTTTTCAGACACTTCCTACGCGCATTAAGCTCAAAAGCAGCCTCTTTCTTACGCTGTAAGTCTTCCATCTCTCTGGCTTTTGCCAATTTGAGTTCCATATTCATCTAATAATTGTGATTTTCATTTTTAGTTTTAACAATTTACTGTTTAAATTTTAAAGCCGAAAGAAGAAATGCTACTAATTCGAAATAGAGAACAAAAGAGTTGAAATTAAGCAATGCAATTTAGAAAATTCACTTTCATAGCTATTAGAGTTGTTGGTTTAATTTTAAGGCGCGTCAAGATCTTAGAAAAACTAAGGGACGGAAATTCGAAACCAAGGATTTTCGGGTGAGAATCCAGTACGTTAATCATTTGGCTAAACCGTATCCCGAACATTTTGCTGTTAGTTTATTATAACCTTTTCAATTCTCAACGACAATCAAATGATTAAAAGAAATTATTGTATTATGTAAAGTAGTAAGATTGTAAGAAATTTAAATTTTTCCCCAGATTGCTGGGTTATGAACTAAGCTCTGGGATGTAACCTTCGGTAGGGAGATATTTCATTTCCCTTCTTACATATGGTAAAATAAATAATTAAATCTATCCCAAAGAAATATATCTAGAATTCTATAGCAATGTCTAGCGTTTCAAGCAAAATAAAAAAGTAATTCTCACTTACTGCAGCCAGAGGCATTCCTGGCAGCTTAAGGTTCCAAAGGCGATCTATAGCTGGAGGACAATCCATAACATTTTCCTTTTTATTCAAATACTTAAGGGCTCGAATCTCTTCAATCTCATCCCTTCTCTTCTGCATTTCTCTTGCTTCCTGTAAATTATTAAAATTAAGGAAAAAAAATGCTAACATGAAAACAAAACTTTATCTCTACCACAAAAATGTAAAGCTTTGTCACTAGAAAGAAGGCTAAATTGATTTTAATTAAGATATTTAACTTTTCTTAAATTTAAAATAAGAAAATCGGAAAAAAATTAATAAAAAATCTCAAAATTGAAACACAAATTTTCAATTTTTTCTTCACAGAACTTTTTTTTAAAGGCTTAAAATTAAAATGATTATTTTTATTAGGTAAGTTATCAATCCAAGCTTGATAAACATTATTTACTTGTGCTTTTTTTTCAGCTTTCATATCTTCCATCATGTTGTTGGCATAACGCGCTAAACAAAAATAAAATAAAAAATTAATCGATAACTTGTTAAATTTTTCTTAAATATTAACATTTCAAGTATAGTTATATTATATTGTAGTTTTACTATAAATTCTCCAGCTAAACATTTTTAGAGTTTCCCACTGCTACGAAAAAAAGTTGTGACAATGATTTCTGTATAATTTTAGAAAGTAAATTTACTGTGAAAACACCATTTCAAACAATACCGCAATGCTTTAAAGTAGAAAGAGAAAGTAAAGTAATACCTATCTTTTCAGGCGGGCTTTACGTCCAACTACCAAATTAGGTCAGAAAGAGAATAAACAAAGGTCAAATGTTGTGTTGAAACAAAGCTTTATTAACCAACTAATACTTTTAATTCATTTTGGAGTGAAAAAATATACAAACATATATTATATTGAAAGTTGAGATAAAAATAATGTAACAAAAAACTAAAGGTTTTTCTTAATGCTCAGATCCTGCGCCATGTAGACACAGTAACAGTAAATAATAAACCATTTATAAAATTTTTAGAAAGTTGATGTTTATTAGAAGATTTCCCATGTTTTCCTTTAATTTCCCTTTATTAAATATCTTGGATGTTCTGGAAAAAATAGTATTTGGAACGTAAAGTAATATTGTATTAAAAACTAATTACCTTCTATCCAATTATCTAGTTGCAAAATTTGTAGTTTTTCTCGGATATTCTCTTTCATATCTTGAATTTCTTCCACTAGTTTCTTTCTTCTTTTATAATCTTGTTCGTTTAACAATCTCTGTTTTTCATCTAACATTTTTTTCTAAATATTAAACATTACGTTAGTTCTACTTGAGAATATTACAAAAAAAAAAAAGAAAAAGAAAAGAAAAAAAAAGCGCAATAGAATAAATTCAACTATTCTTTCATCCGTTTTCATTCTTAAAATATTTGTATTTAAAAATAACCACTGAAATTCCTATCTGAAACAATATTTAGTTTAGAAAATATAAATAGATACTTATTGGGTCTTTGACACACAACAAGTCTTTTCAGAAGTTTTCAAAATTCCGTCCTGGGAACCATGCCATTCTCTTACTTATGAATAAAAAACATTGGAATTCTGAAAGAACTTTTTATCATAAACTCAGAAAGAATCCAAAAATGTTAGGAGAGAACAAAAATCAAATGATAATTGAATTAAAATAAAACTTAATAAAACTAAGTTGATTTTTTTTTTGTCATTATTACCTCTTCTTTAAGCATCTTTCCTAATTCTGCATTTTTTTCTCCTAGTCTCCTCTTTGCCAGTAAGGCTCTTTCTAATGATAGTAATGCCAAATAGTGATTTCTTTTTACTGCCATTGCCTTATCCATTTCCTCTTGTATTTCTCTTTCCAGTACCATTTTTTTGTATTCCAGCAGCCCTGTTGCTCCGGTTTCTAATTTTTTAATCCTACAAAAAATATCAAAAATGATTTAATTATTTGATTTTAATGATGACTTTCATTTATCAAAAATGAAATTCTCAGTCAAGTTTTGCTAATATTAATACAATTTCAGTAAATATTACAAACAAGCTATTTTCAGTTCGACGATTCTTCAACCTTGGTTTAAGCTCTAGGACTAAGAACAGATAAAATTTTTTTGTTTTTACATATATTTTGTGCCTTCTCCATTAAATTAAGCAAAACCCAATATAAGCGTCACTTAACACGATCATATTAATATGCCTAAAGTTTAACAATTTTAAAGTCATGTACTAAACAGAACGATGTCAATTGCTATTAACTCTAAAATTAAGTGGTGAAAAACTTAACTTATAGAATCTTAAACTGTTCAAGACAAAAATAGAGTGAAGCTCAGTAAATTCCGCTACAATATTTACTACTTTAATTCAAGTGTTTCTAAAACATTACAAGTTAAACGATTCACTTCTTAAAAAGAAATATTCACTTATGCCCTGGAAATATTTACCAATTCAGAAAATAAAATCACCTCCAATTATCTAATGGATATCCTTAATGTCAGAAATGTCAGCGAGAGGGTTAATATAATATTAATATTATTTTCCCAGTTATAAGTAAAATTTAGAAATAGCTAATAATTATTGTAAACTACTGTAATAACTTAAAACTCGTTTTTCTTGTATAGAATCGAAAACCCTCCCTTAGCACTGCCCACCATAAGGACCTTATCATCATCATCATAATCTATTCCCCTTCTACCGCGTCAGCAGTGTAGGGGCCTTGCATAGCTTCTTCCATTCGGCTCTATCTCTGGCTAGTTCCTTCCTTCTTTCCCATTCTATTCCTCTTGATGTCAGACCGGCCCTCACTTCCTCCTCCCATGTTCTTCTAGGACGGCCTTTATAGACTTCTTTATATTCATTCTAATTTCATTTTTGTCAACTCTTCCGTTAGTATATTTATATTGAACTGAAGGTTCTTCTCAGAATCTGAGAATCTGCAGCAGCAGCAGGACCTTATATCAAAATAATAAAACGCTAAAAGGAGGGGAGGGTGCTTAGATAGACTTAGCATCTTTAAAATAACCACAATCTTTGACGGAAACAGGAAAGTTCAACAAACTTTGAAAACATTGACATTTTCCGGTGCAATACTAGAACCGTAACGTTAGACTGTAGCGATCCTGCTTGGTCGCTACCAAGACACCACTGGTGACTTCGAATTGTTACTATTGAATAGGGCTCCAGTTCTTCGTTTTCATCTGCTTGTTCTTTTCATTGGATGAAATCGTTTGAATTACATTCGTCGGAATTATTTGAGAACCAACAGTTTCTATAAGAAATGATTTGATAATTTGTTAGACTTATTATTTGTTTATTCTGAATCTATTGATTACAGAAGAGAATGCCATTTTTGAGCAATACAAACTTGATAATTTTCTGCTTTTGTAACTGAATTGCTTTCTTAAACAAAATTGTTTGTAGGACATCACTTCTTTAGTAAAAATATTACAATTTTAAACTTACTAGTTTTATCAAATGTTTCATACTATATACATACTACAAGCACTAAGATCCAATATTTTCTTTTTAGTTCTTAATTTATTCAATTTTTTTTTTTTTTTATTAACTTTATTAAATTGGAAATTTTTGGAACAGAAAGGATAGCAAATTTTTTAAATATTGAAAAAATGAACATTTCACAAAATTCAAATCCTTTGAAGAAACAAATCGTTTTTGGCAACTATAAGTAATATGAACCAAACGTAGTCGAATTTTTTTTAATTTTCTTTGATTTTCTGCAACATATTGTTTTAATTTTTGACTTTTCTTATTTTAATTGAAAATTTTCTTGCATTAAAATCTTTATATTATGTTTATATTCTTTTGAGTAGTACTAAAAATAGAAAAGATTTTCATCATATTTATTTGTAGAAGTAATAATTGATTAAGCACATTTACACAGAATCGATTTCGGTCTTCTATTCTGCAAATTGCTTCAAAAGTACACCGATTTAATCAGAGGAAGCCATAGTAAGTTTAGTTTATAACTGAAACCAGTTACTAATAAAAATGTAAATCATCTTCAATAAAATTACAGCTATTTTATTAAGTTTAATGGCCAGGTGCACAAATAACATGCAACATGTTGTGTCACACACACTTGAGAACTGATAATTGAACATTTCTTCCAATTTATAATTATCCTTGAGGGATTAATAAGCAAATTGCTTAAATTTTCTTTGCGAAAAATTGAAATATCAATTCTTGCAAAAATATTTTCTAGAACCATAAATAATAGTTCTACACAGAAACGATGTTTATTCACTGGGAGCTTGCTCAGACCTACCAGGCCGATAAATAAGTAAACATTTATTATTTAAAACTTAAAGCTGAATAAAAAAGAATAAAAAAAAAAAATACTTTTCTATTAATTCGTCCTCTTCTTTACTTAATGTTGCAGCTTCCCTTAGAACAGATGCATTATTCTTCCGGAAATCTGTCATTTTTTTCTTTTAAAAAAACAAAAAACAAGTATATTTGAATAAAAATTGAGGTATATATATTATTTACATAGAAATTTACTGTTTATACAAATAAAGGATAGGAAAAGAGAAACTACTCACTGTGTAAATGACACTGGTCAGACCCGAAAGAAATCTCGGCGCCACTGGCGGTTGTCACAGGTATGTTTGGATATGAAAGGATTAGAACAGTGAGCTAAGGTAATTTGTCTTGGAGTTGTTTTACGTAAGGAATGTTGAGAAAAGTTTGAAAAGAAAGGTTTATGACGTTATGTACGAATAAAAAATTTGGCACGTTTCTTCATTGTTTAAGTCTTGTGTATTAGTTCCATTTTGGTCATTTGTCTATTGACAACTCAAGGCAGCGCACCAAGATGATTCAAAGAAGAAAACTGTTATTTTAGAAGACTGGAGGACAAGAGGCACCCGGTGAATGAACGTAGCATATTGGCATTCTCCTAGAAGAACTTGATGTTGGATCTGAACTTGTTGCTAGTTTGGCCGGGACGTCTGTGTATGCTCAGAGTAATGTGGGTGGATGCGTGGGTTTATGTATACTGTGTAGAGGACGGACTACTTTCCCACCACCAGAGAGAAGAAAAGAGAAGCCGTTGAGCCACAGCTGACCTGAAAGAATCAGACTTAAAGAAGCAGATTAAGGTAATTTTTTAATTTAAGCAGTAAGCCAGGATCAAAAGTTTGGATGATAATTAAAAATGCTCCCGTGCAATACTGCTTTCATTCCAGTACTGACGCAGTGTCACTGTAGGCTGGTCCTATTTCGAAACCCAAATTGATGGAGCGGTGCTAAAACCATGCTCCGCAAATATTGGAGTATTGAATTTCAGAAATAGTTTGCTAGAGTAGTTAGCAGACTGATCAGAATAGGATCACTTGTATCACAGAGAATTTCCAAGATAGGGAAAGCAGGAAGTATAAAATATATCTTAATATTAATGTAGTATTTCACAAAATTTAATGCCCACGCTAAAATCAGTAACACATATTAATTATCAAATTATGGAAAATAAATAATGCACACAATTGTTTGATAAGCATTCACTAGAATTCTCTGGATTATATTAATGTAATAAATCTGTAAGTGCTAAATCTACTTTGTTTTTCGTTGACAAATATGTGCTGATGCTAACTGCGTTTATTTCGATTAAATGGTGGCATAATAGTTGCGTTTTGCAATTTCATCGTATGCTCTCTGAAAATCGTAAAATTTTCCTTCCAACCTATAAATATTAATGTTTGAAATCAATATAGATCAAATCCTTGGTACGGCCGAGATTCGAATAAATCCAATAATCTTTCGGATTCTCTTTTTTAAACCGATCACTACTAAGGCAAAATGATTATTGTAATGAAAAAATATAAATTGTAACCAGATATTTCAGAGATTTTTCTTCTTTTTTGTAAAATTTCGAAAAATCCAATTTATTTATTTCTTGTTCATGCATACAGCATCGATTTTTTACTCCTGACAGCTCGAGGCCTCTTCGTTGTGTGATTCTGGAAACGACTTTATTTTGATTATTGTACTTCACATAATGAAATCTAAGTATTTATATAGCAAAGTGGAAAATTTACACGAAAAAACTGTGTAAATATTTTTTGATTTCAGTTAAAAAATATAAGAAATGTCAAGAATGGTGAATCAAAATAAAGTTTAATTTTAGTCCACAGGTTATAAATGAATAAAAAATGTATTATTTGACTTTCTTTTTCTATTTTAATACAACTACATTTCATGTTTAGAAGAAGCTAAATGGTAAGAAAAGTTTTGGATTTAATCAAAAATTTAATGATATTTAGACAGAGCAAAGCCCTTATTGAGATCGAAAAGAAATACTTTGGAATTGGGATTGTAAATGTCCTTGGCTTTTAAAAGATATAATTGTAATTACTTGAAGTAATTATAGTAGCTTTTCATTCAGAAATTAAAGTAAATCTAGAACCAAAAATCAATGCCGATTGTTGAGTGTAGAATCATAACATTAGTTCGCCCCATATAAATAAATCATTATGTGATCTTATAAAAAATGATGAAAAACAAATAGCTAAACTAAACTATTAGTTCTGAGATGGTACAAAATCTTTTACATTTGATTTGAAAAGTTCTAATTTAGAATGGGGATTTAAATCAGACATTATCTTGGCAGTTCTTAGAGCAGGCAGTTATCTAATACTGTTTCATACATATAATTTTATTATATCAAAGCAGCCAAAAAGATGTAAAAGGATAAAATACAATATAATTACATACTCGTAAAATGGTTCCCCTTTTTTCTTTGTCTCTGTCAAAAATTCTTCGTCCGAGTAACCTTCCTTTAAAAACCATTCTGGCTCCATTTCAAGCCTTTCTACAATCTTCCTCTCATCTTCTGAGAGTGACCAAGGACTCTGATTGTATTTAAGCAAAACTTCCGTTATTCTTTCCAATACCTTAGCTCTCTGATCTCCAATAATTGATTCTCTCTCCTTGATGTGGACAAAAACGTTTAAATTACTTTACAAGAGTTTAATAAAAAAAAAAAAGAAAAAAGAAAGTTAAATCTAAGTGCACTTTAAAAAAAATATATTACAGTAATATTGTACTTAAATAATCATTACTTTAAACAATTTTAGGTGGCCTTTTTCAATTAATAAAGATTAATCACCCAGTAAATGAACCGAAAAAGTATTATAACGTGGGCCCTCCAAATCAAATAGCTAGCTCCAGGCGTATGGTTACTCTAAGGGAAATCAGGTCTGATTCCTCTAACCCAGGGGTCGGCAACCTATTTCAAGTAGAGAGCCATTTCTTCTTAAATAATTTTAATTAATCTTACCAAGAGCCGCAAGGATGATAGTGTAAAAAGTTGTAGTAGATCATTTGTATACACAAATTATTATTTTATGATATTCAATAACGTTTAAATGTTTTATTTATTTATTTTCATATATTGCAAAGTAAGTAAACAAATAAATAATAACTAAACCTGTGTTTGAATGAAAATGGCGGCAGTACTGTATAATTACGTACTGTATTTTAATATAATTCTATTCAATTTCAAACCTATCACATTTAAAATTCTTTTTGAAAAAATATCTTTACTTTAATAAATGAAATTTTCATTTGTTTCGATAAAATTGAAATATACAATACGTATATTTTAGACAAGCTGAAGAGCCACAAAATTTGGTTAAAAGAGCCGCATGCGGCTCGCGAGCCGTGGGTTGCCGACCCCTGCTCTAACCCCTTAAGTGTTGTCACCAAAAGAAAAGAGAAAAACCTCTAGGCGGAGGGTAGAACGAGAAACAGGAAGTGAAAACAGCGGGCTGTTTACCTTTCCCATAAGCCCTCTCACAAAATAGCAGCTTTTGAATGTTATCACATTGGCTTAGTCCTTCTTTAGTTTTAACCAGATGGAACTCGGAAATTTCTCCCATTTTTTATTCTTTTTTTTTTTCTGAAAATCTTTGGGTAATTCCATTTTAACCACACACTTCTAATCGTTCCTGCAAATAACACTGCGTCCGACAATCACACTATAGGACTTACAGAAACAGCTTATGCTTATTCGTATAAAATAATTTATCAGCAGGAAGCCAACGGTCATCAAAAAATTTTAATCATGATAAAGACTTCGCCAATTGTCAAGCGTTATGTTATGGAAATATGTTTTCATTAGTTGGTCTGCATTAAAATTGTGAAATATGATACTTTTAAAATAAGAAAATGTTTTGCTCTAAGTGCTTTATAACTCTTACGTACGTATGATATTGTTTTCTAAAAACAAAAAATTATTGTAGTGGTTTTTATAGATCTTACAAACGAACTCTATGTTAACGAGGCCAACTTAATATTAATATTTTAATAAAATAAAATATTAACTTGTTCTTTTAGACTTAAACTATGTTCCGTTTGTTTAATAATTTTTGAAGGCAGTATGGTCCCTTTAGTGCCTGGAAAACGCTTTTTCTTTCTTTTTACTTGTACAAAGTCAGGTTTAAATGTAATAACTCCTTCATTCTGCGCAAGATCCAGCATCCTGTAAAACATTAACTGGTAGTTATAAACGTTCTAAAATTACAAATTTCATTAAATTTGACCTTGCAACCCTATTAAATATATTCATACGATCGTATAATGATTAATTCTGTGGCACCGAGCGGTTTAGAGACGAGGCCTGCAAAGCTAATATGTATTGTAGTACTGGGTTCGATTCCCGGTCTTAGGCCTTGGATTTTATTTAATAGTTAATCAAAGAAATTTACAGTAAAGTATGTTTGCTAGTCGCCTCCATCCATTACACCTAATTGGTAGTTGGACGTAAAGCCCGCCTGAAAGAATAGGCATTTATTTTACTTTACTTTTAATGATTAATTCCCAAATATTTGATGGCCTTACATTCTGAGGTCCTTTATGAGAACTTATGATTACTTTAAAACTAAAAATCTTCAGCTAAGAAGTGAACAAAGTTAACTAGGGTAAAAACAATATTAATAATACAATAAAGATCAATAAAGAACTTGTTTAATAAAATATTTTAGAGAAGAATAACTTTCAGATACAACTCTATTCCCTAAAATCAGTTATTCTGAAAAATATATTAAAAACAAAAAACAAAAGTTGTAAAATGATTATTTGTTTCATTCTGACTTGACTGATTACTTTCTGCAATTCTGTTATTATACCTTTGTTATAAATTCTGTATTTACATAAGGCAGAACTCTCTTTTTGGTTCTGGTGTTCTCGTATCATAAGGCGAGATTTTTTGGGTGATGCCTGTAAGGGCTCAAACGATGTTCAGTCTATGTGCCGTGAGATCTAGTGGGTTGAGCGCAGTTAGTAAGGATGAAAGCAATAACTGATGGCTTAGGGAACCGCAATGTACTTTTAACAATGTCAACCTTTCATAGAAATCGAATCTTCTTCATTAACTATAATGATTAATCAACTGTAGTAGACAAGGTTTTATCAAATATATCAACTATCACGGGCCCATACTGCCAAACAGGAAAATAACAAAAATTATTTGAAACATGAAATTTCACCCAGGCTAATCCACATAGCCTCCTCTGTCACTCTTGACGTCTTACATTCTTTTCTACGAAAATAGTCTGCGCTCGTCTAAAGATAAACAGTTACAAATGCTAAAATTAATTTCCTCACAATCTATCGTATTTACCTAGCAGAGAATTCACCATAAACTACGACGCCTAGAAGAGAATCTAACCAGGTATCTTAGAGCTCCTGTATTTAAAACCTTATATCCCAATACCATCTCAGGACATACCCATATCTTTTACTTCCGATAACTCGCCCAGCTCTTTTTAAGGTTTTATACTGCAAGAATGATTACGCCAGGAAGCTTGACACACATGAGATAAGCGACCCACCCACTGCAGGCTCGGGATCAATGAGGGAAACGCCTGATTTAGACAACTTTTCCACCTGCACCTCCTCATTTCCCTAAAATTGTATGTCGCATGTCTTCTAGACTACATTCGTTTTAGAAGATAGCTCTTCCAGTTCCATAGAAAATCCCAGTTCCCAATGGGGAGAAGATAAAAAAAAGAGTATCAGACACGTGAGTGTTTATTCTGAGATTAAGAAGTTTTATATCTTTTGCTCACAAATTTTTTTCAATTTCCTGTTTTCTTGTTTTTAATAATTCTGAGTCCTAAATCAGAATCTGAACTTAGTTAATATACGAGCAATCTTATATTTCCCAAACTAAATAATTTAGCGGCCTGTAGTGCTAGATGATGTAAGGTTTAGGTTTCAAACACCTGGTTTCTGTTTCCAAGCCAGTTTTCTGAGGCTTATCTATAAATGGAGATAGATAATTTACTAAACGCGTAGAAATATTCAAAAGATTATATCCTGGCGTACACTAATTATCGTTATCATGTGGATTTAACTATTAATAGCCTTAAATAAACTAATACAATGTTATTGAACTAAGTTTCGGAAGATAATTCAGAAGAAGAGAGGTGAAATCATTCACAGAAAAACCAAAAATGGACCACATGAAACTAAAGACCGATAAATTCTGCTTTGCAAAATGTAATTTCTCAGTACTTACAATCTAATTACAACTTCAAATACTAACCTTTTGTAATCAATCAATGAACCAACTGGCTCTTCAGGGCGTGGTGTTTTATCTGTTAGTTCCGAAAAATTTTTCATTTTGGTCGGCATATTAGTCTTGTCCTGCAAAAGAAGTACTATAAAAGTTCTGTACAATAGCTTGTTCTGTACAATGCCAAAGCCTTGTATTATCAGGTAACACTTTCAAAGATCTTTTTTAAATATTTTGTCGTTTTTCCTTTTAAATCTATTTTCACAAGAATGCTTTAGTTGTTGGTTGTTATTGTCATCTAAGTTCACTAACCGATTCGTTAGGTTTGAAGAGAGAACTTGACTATTACCTTAAGAGTGTCTAGCTCGAGTCTCCAACTCGAAGCAAAACTGACTGACTCATAGACAGTTGAAGGTGCTAAAGAAAAAGTGGTAGGATGGCCGCTATTTTTATTTTAAATTGGGAAGAACGATAAATCCTTTCTAATAGCGTCAGCAAGCAACCATTCCCATTCAAAGTAGGCATGGTTCCTAGAAGGAAGCTAGAAAAAGAAGCAACGCTGCAAACTGGTGGAATTACTAAAAAAAAAGAGTAATAATTCAAATATAATTATCTAAACTGAATAAAACATTTTAATTTAGAGCAAAAAAAAGTTAGAAACGTAGAAAGAACATGAAATTGGTATTCTACAACATTTATCTAATGAATTTTAATCATTTAATGTCGTACAGAGTAAATTTTAAGCACTACTTTCAATTTCTGTTATTATTTATTTTATTTAAAGCACGACAACATTGATCATAAGCCGAAGCTTTTCTGTGCAATGCCGGCATCCGAGTAGTGTTTTTCCATTAAGTAAACACTGTCCATCAGCGGCCAGTGAACTGCAAGAAGCTCTTAAGAAGAGAAAATCTAAGAAAATGCAACTGGATTCGAGCCTAAGATCTTCAATTCGGAAACCAAAGTCCCTTAAATTATTTTAAGGGTGGACACAATAACGCTAATTAGTGCTTCTCAAACTTATCTACCTAATTCTCGGCAATGCAAGGTGGGAAGTGGAGTTTCTATCACTGTTTCTGTCCAGCAACGCAAGAGTACCCCTGGGTGTAATAATAATAAAATTATATTTGTAATTTGTTATAAACTATCTTATCTTACACTTAAAAATTGTTCTACTTTTGAATGCAGTAAACAAATGTGAGGTTAATGAATGTTAGCATTGAAAAGAAAACGCGCCTAGTTAAAGAAAAGAAATAATGAAATTATTTAAGACTTACAACTGAATCATCCAGATCTTTATTTCTGTGTTGAATGTTCAAATATTGTTCAAGATTACTTTTCAGTTTTATTTCCTTCATCTTAGGCTTAATTTCATGAAGGAAGAGGTGAAGAAGTTTGTCGTGGTATTTCTGAAAATCATTTGAAGGTTATTTCATTACTGCATTGCTAAGAATGTAAACTAAATCAATGTTAACAGAACTTGAGTAAGAAAGTTCTTTTTAAATTTATTATTAGGCCATTCTGAATTCAGAAATTTGATATGCGCAATCACATGAGTTTCCAAGTTGAAAGTTACAATCACCCACAATTTTGAAATACATATGTAATTCCTCCTAATATAAAAGCAATGTTTCTAGAACTCACTAAAATCATACTATCGTAGCAGAGGTCGTCAAACTAGTGTGTGCTTTTATGTGTAGCATGCGCTTATTTTCGCAATGTTAGCAATTAAATCATTTTTAAATAAATATTTAAAAAAAAAAACACTGTTTAATTTTGCATTTTTATAAATCAAAAGGGTGATTGCGATAGTTAGACTCCTGTGATACAATTATAACGCTTCGCTAATTACTATAAAACTTTAATTGGAAATAGCAACTTATTGCATTAAAAACTATACAAAAATGTAAAAATATTTTAATGCATCTTGCATCAATTTTGTAAAATGTTGCTTTGATTAATGCATATGATTGAAATCTGAATAGTAGTACAGTAGACAGGAGACTTAATTGGAAGTCATTTTAAAAAGATTTTATGCAATTTTAGGTGAGATTGACATTTACTCTTCATCCATAAAAAAAATATCCCTTAACTCACAAGAGAAAATGTTTAAAAGACAGAATTTTACTAGTCATTAAAATATCTTGAATGCTCTCTTCTAGGTCATTCACAATTGATATACAAAATGTTTTACATTCGACCATTTCGTTCTTTGGGAAGTGCAAATTATCCTGCTTTTAACACTCATATAATATTCTCTAAATAATAATGTAGAGGAATATTCGTTAACCAAGTAGCGTAATTGTAAACTGAATTTTTAAATTTTTTTTTTAAAGGAAGCTTTTAAGCAATCCAAAAATTACCCAATATTATTCACTTGGCGTTTCTTAATTAATATTGTAAATGTTGATTCCATTACAGAATAATACAGAATAGAGAAAAACTTTAATAGGAAAAGAAAAAAAAAATGTCGAAGTTGGGTGTTTTGCAAGTCTTTTTTCGTGCAGTTTCAGATGACCAACTCTGACAGTTTCAATCATTTTCGCACGACCTCAATTTGTGTAGTTTTTAAAGCATTTATTCGAGCAAGGTTGTCTCGAATTGGACAATTGGATTTGCGACTTTACTGAATGCTTTGCTTTACTTCAACATAATAATTTCTGTGAAATCTTAATTACTTTTGTTTCCTTTTTTACAGTGTTACCAAGGTTAAGCCAACGAAATTACTGGTGTACTTTGAGACTGCCAATGGATTTCCTCTTAAAGAAAGTGTGCGTTGAAATTGGATTGAATCTTAATGCATCATCATAATACTATTGCCACAATACTAGAAAAAGCAATGCCAAAACCTAATTTTGTTTTATAGGCTGGAATCTCTAATTTTTTTTAATTACCAGTGCTTATCAGTTTTGTAAGAGGGAAATAGTGTCTGCCTCACACTTTCTAGGCATACCCCTTGATTAAAACAATCTGTATTTTTAAGCAACTGGAGTAAACTGTGGAAATGTAACAGCCACGAGAATCTCCAATTTCATTCCAAATTATTATAGATTCTTAATAGCGGAATTAAGGAATCTTCAAATTATTAATTACCTTCATCAGCGACCATCCTTTGTTGTTTAAAAAATAAAACATTTTCTTTACGTAATTTTTGTCGAACAAGGGCAATCCTAGTTTAAATGTTAAATTGATTGCTTCTTTTTTTAACAGAAAATGTGTTAAAGGTAAAAGTTGATATATGGGCGCTACCGTATTGAGCATCTCATATATATCGTCATAGAATACTTCATTCAACATTCTAAGAAGAATGTAAGCGATAACTGCAACAACGTAAACACTGCTATTTTTATCAAGGAAAAATTTAATTTGTCAGAAAAAGTTAAACGCAATTTTTTTTTTTTTTTCGTTTCACAAAATTAAATTGCATTTTTTCTAGAAAATTTGAGCATCTAGTTTCTTAGAAAATAATCAAGCGTTATTTTTAAAATATGCATTATACTAACCGCATGTAGTAGATTTTTTTGTAGTCAAAGAATTGTGAGAGATGTCTGCACAATAAGCATCTACAAGTTTCTTGATAATTTTGCTGTGACGATCATAGTCACAAACTATTCTGAGCACTTCAAATTTTTCGTTTTTGGTCTAAAAGCAACAAAACCGATTTATTAAACAATTTGACTAATTTTATTTTCACATTATATACTAAAATGTAATGTTGCGCTTACAATATTAGTAAAATTAATTTACTGTTTTATCTTTGTCTGCATCATTTTATGTCATCCATTGACTCAAGTGTTCAGCAATTTTTAAGTTACATTCTCTTATTACAATTAATATTATCATATTGCACCGAACATACAACTTTTATTCAATCTTTAGATGTTATCTACAGAAATATAGTGATATTAGATCTTGAATAAGATACCTCAATTATTAATTTCAAATATGTCCACGCATAAGTGATTAGTGCGCTGTTAGAGCATACCAAATACAGTTGGCTAGCACTACTTATTATTCAAGTTTAGTTTCCTACGTTTTTGAAATTGATTTAAAATTTTAGTTGGCTTCAAATTCGGATGTGTTGACAAAAAACAAAGATAGCGATGTGTGCGGTTAAAAAAAATAGGAGTAAACAAAACTTCTGATAAACATTACTTAAAAATACAAAAATGAGCATTTAACGATTTGTAAAAAATAGAAAGTACTAGGAGTATTGTGTAATTTAAAAATAATGAACGCCATATTTACAGGTCTCTTTTTTTTTAGGTGTAAAACACATACAGTGACTCCCATTTAATATTGGGACAGTACATACAGAAGTTCAAAATTGACGAAAATTAAAAGTGGCACCCATTATTCAAATTTTTATAAATTCATTTCATTTTATAATTACTATTAATTAAATAAAAACTATTTAAATAAGTAAATAAAAATGTTTTGGTAGATTAAAAAAAATATATATAATAATAAGTGCAAATTCTACCTCTCATAAATATTGGGACACTATTATAATTTATAGTTTGTCCAAGGTTTTGCCCGAATATTTATACAATTTGTAAATATATACCTTAAGCATTTATTCAATATGAAATTAATAATTAAATTAGTTTATATAAATCAAGCCACGTATAACATGTCGCGCAAAAATACAAATACAACGATTGAACAAAGAAAAATTGTAATTTCTTTGCACAAAGACCAAAAAAAGTGTTAGAGAGACGGAAAAACTGATCGGACCTAAAACATCTACTGTGTGGAACATCATTCAGCGTTACCAAAAAGAAAAAGAATTGTTTCAACCCTACAAAAAGGCCGTCCTCGACTGCTCTCTGAGAGAGAGCAGCAGAGAGCAGCGTTATTAAAACTGTCCGGTAGGACAGTTGTATAAGGATTGATCGTCAAAAAGTGCACGAAAAAGCGTAACGTTAAAAAACACCCAACTTTGACAATTTTTTTTTCTTTTTCTATAAAAGATAAAATTCCCAAATTTTCTTTAAAATATAGGGCAAACCCTCCTTTATAACTGAAATTTTTTTGCAACCCCCCAGACCTAATAGATTTCGAGAAAAAAGTTGCCGAAAATGAGCAAAAACGGCATTTTCAGAAATTGTTGTTGTTGTTGTTGTTCTTCTTCTTCTTCTTGTTGTTGTTGTTGTTACCTTTTTTGTAAACTACGTAGCGCCTAAACGCGAGAACCGATTTTCATGAATGAGGTGACATTCGATTCGGAATTTTATGTAGATGTGCCTTTTGGGGGTCTCGACGCTGTACACCGAATTAGAGAGGAGTTAGCCCCCTTTATGTAAGGCCCCCTTCAAAATTATTATTACTAATTACTCTGTAAATCTTAGCCCGATTTTGATAAAATTTGGTAGGATGATAGAGTTAGGGCTCCCCTACGTAACATTAAAGCGGCGATCTGCTCTTACACTAGTTAAGGGGAAGTATAGCAATCGTTTCAAATTATCGAAACGTGAACCGATTTTCATGAATGAAGTGTCATTCGAATCGAAATTTTGTACAGATTTGCACTTTAAAAGTCTCGTCGCTACGCCTCATATGGAGGGGAGTTTGCCCCACCCAAGTAAGGCCGTTTCTAAAACTATTATTACCAATATTTCTATAACGCTTTGTCCGATTTTGATAAAATTTAGCACGAAGAAGTGATTAAAGCTCCTCTACATGGCTGTGAAGTGCCATCATGCTCTTACACCTACTAAGAGGAAGTACTGAAATCGTTAAAATTATCAATGGGTGAACCTATTTACATTAATGAATTGTCGTTCGATTCAAAATCTTTGCCTCTTTGCCTTTTAGGGAGAAGTACTGTAATCGCCCGTTTATTTTTCTTACTCCTCTTAAAAGGAAGGTCTGAAATCGCAGTTTAAATTTGCTTTTTACGTACAAATACCTTCCTATTTTATATAAAAAGGCTTTCTCAAAAAATTGTTATTGAGGATGGTTTGGGGACCGCAACTATAATCATTCTTTAAAAAGATCTCTCCAGTGGTAGTTACGGTTCCTACTTAACACCTTATCAGGTTATAATGTTAGAATTGCTTATTCCAAATTTAAAAAAAACAGTAAAGCAGATATGTAACTTAGCAAAATAGACAAAAATGAATATCTATCCAAAAGGTACAAAAATCTCCTTAACAAAAACTTACAGTTTAAAAAGTTAAGTATAAGGGTTGATTAAACGCCAAAAGGTACACAAATCAGCAAGTACCCAACATTTCATTCAAGCTTAGTTGATATAATTTAAGTAATTTTGCTGCATTAACTTTTCCTTCACATTTTTTAGAATTTATTAGATGTCACAGAACCTTATGCTGGCCATTTTCATCTACAAAAAATTTGTTCAAGTAGCACTGTAGATTGACTGTAATATCTATTAATCTATAATAATCAAACTATTAATTACAGGTTAAAAAGAAAACGTTATAAAAAATAAAAAAAATTACGAGGCTACAAAATTTAAAAACTTTTTTAAAAAAATGCTTACACCAACATACATCAATGATTTCGATTATTTTATTTTTAATAAAAATCGTCTGTTTAAGTTCATTCTTCGATTAAAGTAATTGTTATTTTATGTAGTAGTCAAACGTTTATAATAATAGGTAATAATTATCTGGCTCTATCGCAAATAATATAGTTTTCTTCAATCACACTCTCAATGTAGCTGTTCTTCTCACAATGTTATATATATGTTATGTAATATAAAATAAATAAGTATTGCATACTTTTAGGACAGCTAATTATTCCAGTATTTTACTGTAAGTAAAATTAAATTACAATTGAGAAATGAATAATTGTTGAATAATCTACTTGTTATTAACTGTGTGTTATTTGTGCTCACGAATATTTCGGTTAGACGAATTCAAGTCTGAAATATTGTTTTAAATCCTCCGTGATTCAAATTTAAACAGTAGCCGACTCTAACTTTGTCTTTTTCTACTTTAACATGCATGTATAAGATGTGACAACTTCAGAATAAAGGGCATATTAAAGATAAATCAGAAGAATAATAATTATTTGGAATAGAGTTAAAATAAAGTACCTATTTAAAAACGAAGATATAATATACATTTTATCATAAGTATAACCAAATAATATTATGAACGAACAGGCCAGCATAAGGGTCTGTGACATCTAATAAATTCTAAAAAATGTGAAGGAAAAGTTAATGCAGCAAAATTACTTAAATTATATCAACTAAGCTTGAATGAAATGTTGGGTACTTGCTGATTTGTGTACCTTTTGGCGTTTAATCAACCCTTATACTTAACTTTTTAAACTGTAAGTTTTTGTTAAGGAGTATATTAAAAGAATTAGAAAAGATCACCGACTTAGTGCTCCAAAACTTCAATGTGAAATTTTTGACATGTTCAGAGAGCAAAAATGGAGCAGATACTGTTCGGAGAGTGCTAAGAAAACTCGACTATCATGGTAGAGTAGCCTGGAAGAATCCTTCTGTCAGTAAGATAAATCGTGCTGAGAGTGAAATTTGCCGAAAAATATTTCAATGTAAATAGTGACTTTTGGAATGATATACTCTAGCGATGAATCAAAATTTAATATTTTTTAGCCAGATGGAAGGGATATGGTCTGGAGGAAAGCGAATGCTGAACTCGAAAAGAAGAATTTACAGCCAACTTTAAAGGGTTTTAAAGCTGCACCACCGGGTGGAGGTGGGTCAGTTATGGTTTGGGGCTAGATGTCCGCATCAGGATTTGGAGAATTAATGTTTGTTGATGGAGTGATGGACAAAATGGTTTATAGTAATATATTAAAAAATAATTTTAAAAAGTGCCCAAACATTTGGTATTTTAGGGTCTTCTAAATTCTACCAAGATAACGACCCCAAACCTACGGCTTGGGTGATACGTCAGTGACTGTTATACAATTGCCCAAAAGTATTCCAAACCTCTCCGCAGTCACCATATCTTAATCCCATTGAACATTTATGGCAATATTTACCCAGTGCTTTAAGAAAAACGAATAATATCTAACAAAAATGAATTAAAACGATGTTTCCTGGAAGAATGGGAAAAAAACACCACCTGAATTAACCAAAAACTTGTTTCACCTATGCCTGATCGTTTGAGGGCTATTGTAAGTCAAAAAGCAATTATTAAATTATTACCAACCAAATATTAAATAGTAGGAGATTTTAAATATTGAACATTTAAACTCTAGCACTTCTGGTGTCCCAATATTTTTGAGAGCCTTATTTCACACTTTTTCAAAAAGTGCTACCTAACAGTTTGGAATTTCATCGATTTATACTTATATACTCTTTAACAAAAACTTACAGTTTAAAATGTTAAGTATAAGGGTTGATTAAACGCCAAAAGGTACACAAATCAGCAAGCACCCAACATTTCATTAATTCTTCATTAATATTTAAGTAATTTTACTGCATTAATTTTCATTAATATTTTTTAGAATTTATTAGATGTCACAGACCCTTATGCTGGCCATTTTCGTCTACAAAATATTTGTTCAAGTAGCACTGTAGATTGACTGTAATATCTAGTTATTTATAATAATCAAACTATTAAATACAGGTTAAAAAGAAAAACGTTATAAAAAATAAAAAAAAATTATGAGGCTAAAAAATTCAAAACTTTTTTTTATAAAAAAAAATGTAATATGTAATATAAAGTAAATAAGATATGTATATTTTTAGGACAGCTAATTATTCCAGTATTTTACTATAAGTAAAATTAGGGGGACTAAATTAAATTACAATTGAGAAATCAATAATTGTTGTTGAATAATCTACTTGTTATTAACTGTGTGTTATTTGTGCTCACGAATATTTCGGTAAGACGAATTCAAGACAGTAGCCTACTCTAACTTTGTCTTTTTCTACTTTAACATGCATGTACATATGTGTGATTTATCATAATTATAACAAAAAAATATAAATGAAGTGGCCAGCATAAGGGTCTGTGACATCTAATAAATTCTAAAAAATATTAATGAAAATTAATGCAGTAAAATTACTTAAATATTAATGAAGAATTAATGAAATGTTGGGTGCTTGCTGATTTGTGTACCTTTTGGCGTTTAATCAACCCTTATACTTAACATTTTAAACTGTAAGTTTTTGTTAAAGAGATTTTTGTACCTTTTGGATAGATTTTCCTTTTTGTCTATTTTACAAAGTTACATATCTGCTTTACAGAATTTTTTAAATTTGGAATAAGCAATTCTATCATTATAACCTGATAAGATGGTAAGTCGGAACCGTAACTACCACTAGAGAGATCTTTTTAAAGAATGATTATCGTTAAGGTCCCCCAAACCATCCTCAGTAACAACTTTTTTTGAAAAAGCGTTTTGAATAAAATAGGAAGGTATTTGTGCGTAAATAGCAAAATTAAACTGCGATTTCATTACTTCCTTTTAAGAGGAGTAAGAAAAATAAACTGCGATTGCAGTACTTCTAGGCAAAGAGGCAAAGATTTTTTAATCGAACGACAATTCATTGATTTAAATCGGTTCACTCATTGATAATTTAAACGATTGCAGTACTTCCTCTTAGTAGGTGCAAGAGCATCAGCAATGTAGAGGAGCTTTAACCACTTATTCGAGCTGAATTTTATCAAAATCGGACTAAGCGTTATAGAAATATTGGTAATAATAGTTTTAGAAAGGGCCTTATTTGGGTGGGGCAAACTCCCCTCCTTATGAGGCACGGCGTCGAGACCTTTATAGTGCAAATCTGTACAAAATTTCGATTCGAATGACATTTCATTCATGAAAATCGGTTCACGTGTCGATAATTTGAAACGATTCCTATACTTCCCCTTAACAAGTGTAAGAGCTGATTGCCGCTTTAATGTTACGTAGGGGAGCCCTAACCCTATCATCCTACCAAATTTTATCAAAATCGGGCTAAGATTTACAGAGTAATTAGTAATAATAATTTTGGAGGGGGCCTTACATAAAGGGGGCTAACTCCTCTCCCATTCGATGTACAGGATCGAGACCCTCAAAAGGCACATCTACATAAAATTCCGAATCGAATGACACCTCATTCATGAAAATCGGTTCACGCGTTTAGGCGCTACGTTGTTTACAAAAAAGGTAACAAGAAGAAGAAGAACAACAACAACAACAACAACAAGAACAAGAACAAGAACATTTTTTGAAAAAGCCGTTTTTGCTCATTTTCAGCAACTTTTTTCTCGAAACCTATTAGATCTGGGTGGTTGCAAAAAAATTACAGCTATAAAGGAGGGTTTGCCCTATATTTTAAAGAAAATTTGGGAATTTTATCTTTTATAGAAAACCTTAACAAAAACTTACAGTTTAAAAAGTTAAGTATAAGGGTTGATTAAACGCCAAAAGGTACACAAATCAGCAAGTACCCAACATTTCATTAATACTTCATTGATATTATTTAAGTAATTTTACCGCATTAATTTTCATTAATATTTTTTAAGAATTTATTAGATGTCACATACCCTTATGCTGGCCAGTTCATTCATAATAGTTATAATTGTGATAAAATGTATATTATATCTTCGTATAAATAGGTACTTTATTTTAACTCTATTCCAAATTATTCTTCTGATTTCTCTTTAATGTGCCCTTTATTCTGAAGTTGTCACATATACATGCATGTTAAATTAGAAAAAGACAAATTTAGAGTCGGCTACTGTTTAAATTTGAATCACGGAGGATTTAAAACAATATTTCAGTCTTGAATTCGTCTTACCGAAATATTCGTGAGCACAATGACACACAGTTAATAACAAGTAGATTATTCAAAATTATATATTGATTTCTCAATTGTAATTTAATTTAGTTCCCCTAATTTTACTTATAGTAAAATACTGGAATAATTAGCTGTCCTAAAAATATGCATATCTTATTTACTTTATATTACATATACACAACATTGTGGGAAGAACACCTAGATGGAGAATGTAATTGAAGACAACTATATTATTTACGATAAAGCCAGATTGACTACTACATAAAATAACAATTACTTTAATCGAAGAATGAACTTAAACCGACGATTTTTATTTAAAAATAAAAATAAATAAACAAAATCACTGATGTATGTTGGTGTAAGCATTTTTTAAAAATTTTTTTGAATTTTTAAGCCTCATATTTTTTTATTTTTATAACGTTTTCTTTTTCACCTGTAATTAATAGTTTGATTATTATAGATAAATAGATATTACAGTCAATCTAAGTTAAATGGTGTGCTACTTGAACAAATATTTTGTAGATGAAAATGGCCAGCATAAGGGTATGTGACATCTAATAAATTCTTAAAAAATATTAATGAAAATTAATGCGGTAAAATTACTTAAATAATATCAATGAAGTATTAATGAAATGTTGGGTACTTGCTGATTTGTGTACCTTTTGGCGTTTAATCAACCCTTATACTTAACTTTTTAAACTGTAAGTTTTTGTTAAGGAGATTTTTGTACCTTTTGGATAGATTTTCCTTTTTGTCTATTAGCAAAGTTACGCCTGCTTTACAGATTTTTTTAAAATTTGGAATAAGCTATTCTATCATTATAACCTGATAAGGTGTTAAATCGGAACCGTAATTACCACTAGAGAGATCTTTTTAAAGAATGGTTATAGTTGCGGTCCCCAAACCATCCTCAATAACCATTTTTTGGAGAAAGCGTTTTGAATAAAATAGGAAGGTATTTGTACGTAAATAGCAAAATTAAACTGCGATTTCAGTACTTCCTTTTAAGAGGAGCAAGAAAAATAAACTGCGATTACAGTACTTCTCCCTAAAAGGCAAAGATTTTGAATCGAACGACAATTCATTGATGTAAATCGGTTCACTCATTGATAATTTTAACGATTGCAGTACTTCCTCTTAGTAGGTGTAAGAGCATGATGGCACTTCACAGCCACGTAGAGGAGCTTTAATCACTTCTTCGTGCTAAATTTTATCAAAATCGGACTAAGCTTTGTAGAAATATTGGTAATAATAGTTTTAGAAAGGGACTTATTTGGGTGGGGCGAACTCCCCTCCTTATGAGGCATAGCGTCGAGACTTTTAAAGTACAAATCTGTACAAAATTTCGATTCGAATGACACTTCATTCATGAAAATCGGTTCACGTGTCGATAATTTGAAACGATTGCTATACTTCCCCTTAACAAGTGTAAGAGCAGATCGTCGCTTTATTGTTAGGTAGGGGAGCCCTAACCCTATCATCCTACCAAATTTTATCAAAATCGGGCCACGATTTACAGAGTAATTAGTAATAATAATTTTGGAGGGGGCCTTACATAAAGGGGGCTAACTCCTCTCCCATTCGATGCACAGGGCCGAGACCCCCAAAAGGCACATCTACATAAAATTCCCAATCGAATGACACTTCATTCATGAAAATCGGTTCACGCGTTTAGGCGCTACGTTGTTTACAAAAAAGGTAACAACAAGAACAACAAGAACAACAAGAACAACAAGAAGAAGAAGAACAAGAACAAGAACATTTTTTGAAAAAGCGGTTTTTGCTCATTTTCGGCAACTTTTTTCTCGAAACCTATTAGATCTGGGTGGTTGCAAAAAAATTACAGTTATGAAGGAGGGTTTGGAGTAAGATTTAAAGAAAATTTGGGAATTTTATCTTTTATAGAAAAAGAGAAAAAAATTGTCAAAGTTGGGTGTTTTTCAACGTTACGCTTTTTCGTGCAGTTTTTGATGGTCAACCCTTATACAACTGTCCTACCGGACAGTTTTAAAGAGAAAAAAATTGTCAAAGTTGGGTGTTTTTCAACGTTACGCTTTTTCGTGCAGTTTTTGACGATCAACCCTTATACAACTGTCCTACCGGACAGTTTTAATAATTTGTACAGATGTTGCTAATGTAATTTAAAAAAAAAAAATTCCAAACTTTTGTATGTTGTTTTCATTTTCCTTTTAAATCATTTTGTAATAGGTGTCCCAATATTAATGGGAGTCACTGTATGTTTCTAAATTTCGGTAACGATAAAAAAAAAAAAAAAAAAAAAATATGTTCCTGAATTGGTAATACGCCGCAAACGTTTACAGTAATTTCAGTAATTGTTTCAAACTAGCATACTTCTACTGATTCTCATTTTATCACCAGCAGGATGAAATAAATGCTTACTTTAAAATTTCCAGGGCATACTTCGACTCGAATTTTTTCAAAGTTATCTTTAAAAAACTGTGTAGTTGGCAAGCCAATTCTATGAAATTTGGGCCCAAAACGTCTAAACTTCTTGTAAATGCTTTCCATTTTAGAGATAAATTTCACTAAATCCGCTGATAAAACTGACTTGGTTATCTGAAACGTAGAAAGATCTCTTTAAAAAAAAATCAAATTTGACAATACTTTCTTGAATAAATTTGTTTTGGAAGAGCCAATGATATTCTTTACTTCATAATTTGAGCTAAAAGTATATTCCATTTTACCTAAAATGTCCCAAGGGTACCATTTACAACCATTTACTTAAGCAACAATTTTTCGTTCGCAATTCGATTTAGTTCCCTAAACATTTAATATATTTCATAAAATTAATAATAACACACTTTAAATATTATGCTATTATAAATATTTCATATAGGGTTTAATTTAATTACGGCCAGACGTTGCAATTTTTCATCAACTTAAAGCTTTTCATATACCTACAGAGGAAAAATTTGTAAAAAAAAAAACTTTTATTTTTCATAAAAATAATTAGCTATAAAAAAATTGGTCAATCACAGTGAAGAATAGAAGTGTGAAAAGTAAAATGGTTGAAGAGCCAATAAGAAGAGTTAATAAAACCTCTCCTCCCTTCGATTTTTATCACACCACGCCCTCTTGGCCGTAATAAAATGGAAGATCTGTATTTTTTATTTTTCTATTTTCAATTACTTTTGGCAAATGAAAGTATTATACAATTTTATTTAAAGAGGATTATTATTTTTTTTATTTTTTTTTTTTTGCTACAGAAGAATAAGAGAGGCAAATTACACAGTTACTTTTAATAATAATTCATTTCTAAATAATAATTTAATGAGGTTCCTTTAACTGAGGACTTGTAAAGGAGTTTTATAATCAAATAATTAGTAAAGTACTTTAACAATAATTGCCTTTCCTAAAAATATGCATATCTTTATATATTTTACATTACATATATATAATATTGTAGGGAGAACATCTAGATAAAAAGTGTAATTGAAGAAAGCTACATACAAATTTAATACTAAGAAACTAGATTACATATTATTTTTACCCTTAATTACTGAATGAAGTGAAATAACATCAATTTAATCGAAGAATGAACTTAAACCGACGATTTTTATTTCTTACTGCTTCACTAAACTTGCACTTAAATGAGATTTTAAAAAAAAATAATAATAATTAATAAAATGACATTTCATTCATGAAAATCGGTTCACGCGTTGTTTATTTGAAAAGATTTCAATACTTCCTGATAGTAGGTGTAAGAGCAGGATAGCACTTAATTGACACGTAGGGAAGCTCTTCTTGCCAAATTTAATCGAAATAGGTATAAGATTTACATAGTGATAAATGTTTAAAGAGGGCCTTACTCGCGTAGCGCGAATTCTGCTCTTAGAGATGCGCAGCGACTAGACCTCTAAAATTCAAATCGAAATAAAATTTTGAATAAAATTACACTTCATTCATGGAAACATTTCACGCGTCGATATTAGGCCACAGATAACTCAAGACCACCGTAGAAGCTGCCGAAAACTTGTCTAAGAAAGGCGGAGATATTCTCGTGACTTGGAGTTAGGTTTTGCTAATCGCAAAGCTGTATCCAACTTTGGTGATTAAAAAACTTCTTAAAAACACTTTTTAAAAAAAAAAATTAAAATTCAAAAATAAAAAGACAATTTTAACTATAATTTTTTGGGGAGGCGCATCGACAGCTAAGGGCATTTAATTTAAATGCAAAAGTTACACAAAATAATACTCATTAATTATTTGTTTTAAATAGTACGTACGTTAATAGGTATAATAAATATTAAAGGCAATAAACATTAAAATTTCCTGTTTGACATTAAGCACCTGTATCAGTATTTAATGCTTAGAACAGTGGTTCTTAACCGGTGTTCCGCGAATATGGTCCAAGTTTTCCGCGAAATTTCAATTTTAAATGTATTGAAAATTAAAAACTTAAGAAAGATACGAAAACAAAAAATCGTTCCCTTTTTTTAAAATATTGTTTCAAATATGTAAGAATCGCACAAATTTCTCATTAAAATATTTTTTTTTTTTTGTTATTTGTAGCAACGTACTTTTATGTTCATTATTTGATTAATTTCATTTTCAGAATTTATTTTTTAAAACTATGTAATAATTTATCCTTTTTAAAATTATATTCGATTTTTTATTATTCATTAATTTTAAGTTCTTGCTAAATACCGAATTTCAAATTTTTTAATGTTGGTGTTCCGCGAGAAAAATATATACATAATTGTATTCCGCGCCTTTGTAAAGGTTAAGAACCACTGGTTTAGAATATGAAACGTTTGAAGAACGGCTATGACCGGAAACATCCGAAGGTAGGTTAGGATGCTGGCCGTTATGACTATCTCTGACAGAAAGATAAAATAGCAAAAATTGTACTTACCTCATCACAGGAAACGTTAAACCTGACAGAAACGAAAAAGTCCACTAAACAGTGGTTTGTTTATGTTAAGAATAGCAGAGAATAAATGGTGAGGATGGGGTTGGCAAAATAGTAGGAGAGATTTGGAGGAAAGAGATTTGAATATTTCCTAACCTTTGCGGCCACAGACTAACATAACAACGGTTCAATAATGGTTAAGTGTACCCGACCTTGGCGTACGAGAGACTGGTGCCACATGACTCATGCAGTAAGGGAGCGCATGTTACCAACACCCCTCTTCTAACACAACACAGAGACCAGGTCTAGATGGACAGTGCAGCGCTCCGTCTTGTGGCCAGCAAAAAAACCAATTCATACCCAGCCAAAAAATCTTTGATTCTGATTGCTGGAGTGCTGTCCATGAGTGCTTATCCAATGGACCTTTGCAAATTTGGATGCAGACAATTCACTAATTATATTTTTTCGGTTTCAATGGACTTCAAAAATATATTTCCATTAAAAACACAATTCAAAAATTTGACATAGTTTGTAAACTTCTTCGCATAGATAGTTGAGGAAAATGTAGTTCCAATGCTACGTTTTAATATATTAGTTTCTTAATTTTTTATATTTAATAATTTTAGCTTAATTGTCTTCAGGATTAATATGATTGGGGAAAATTGGCACTGAAAAATAATATTAAGAAAAAAATTAAATTGGTGACTATCTTTATTTATGACATCATTACTTCATCCAATTTGCTATCAACAAAATTTTATTTATTTATTTTACCAAAATTATTGTTATTTATTTATTTATTTTTTATGGAATACAAATTTTTCAACCTTAAATAATGCAAATAAGACAACTTACATCATCAAGATTCTGTACCAGTCTTGGTAATAGTTCATCTTTCTGAGAGGATTCAGTTGAAATTGTGGAGTCACGGGCATGAAAATAACAAAAATCCAATGGATTTCCCTTAATCTGATCATATTTTTGCTTTTCGTCTATCCTGCATGATTCTGCTATCATTGATTGCTGCATTTTGAAATGAATTGAAAAGAAAATAAACACTTGAGTAACCATGACATCATCGTTCTTTAAAAATAATTCAATTTATAAAAATAATTGTAATAAAATTTATTCTAATTTACTTTATTCTACATAAAAATGAAATTTCGTGAGTTCACACTCACATGACTTTCCTTACCGTAAAATCCGTAATAAAATTATAACCGTAGGATTTACGAGGAGAAAAGGGGTTTAAAAATAAATAATTTTCATTATGCAGTAAGGCATCACAATCAATCTATTTCTTCAAATTTTGAATTTCGCTTAAGTATTTATTTTCTAATACCTACTAGCATTATACCAGTAATAAGGTCATACATTGCACTTATGAAACGATAAATTGAAGCTAAATCCAATCTTTCCAACAGGACAGCCTTAATGAACATTTTCCGTGCAAATTGAGCTCCTATTATTTTTATATTGTAAGTTATATTCTCTTCAAGTGCCTTACTCATAAATGACACTTCTGACCAGGTTAATCCAACCTATCTCCCAGGGCTACTTAAGGAAAATGATATAAATAGTAGTTACAAATCTACCTGCTAAGATTAAGTAAATTTATTGAAGCTATTTTTGAGAAAATCACAAAAAAAGAACGAAAAATCGATTCAGTAAAGGGGGACTTCTCATTGACTGATTTTAGCCAAAAACTTATTGCCAGTTTTCATGGTAGCACCGAGTTAATTATTTAGTTCACTTTATAGCCTTAAAAGATCATGTTGCATTAATTTAAAAATAAATAATCTTATTAAGAAAGTAATAAATTAAGGAAGAATACTAAAATATTTACATCTATAATAAGGCCGGCACACTACTAGAGCCAGTGGTTCTCATTTCCCATTTACTCCAACTGTATAGTATTCTTTTACACAAATTTATTTCCTTAACTCTCCAGTGGTCATGGAACGTTGCCATCCACCGTCTTTTTTCAGAGTACAACTTTTCCTAAACTGATGCTTTGTTGGGTATCTTAGTAACAAATAAGAGAATATAGAGTGCAGTGCCAAACTTTGGCGTTTGAAGAAGACGTAAACCTCTGTTGAGATAGGGTCTTCTACACCAGTTCATTGCTGAGTGCTTTGTTATTATTTTACAATAATATTTAGTTAGGAAAAATTTATTATAAATAAATTTGCATTACTTATAAATATGTTTTAGGTATCGGGGAGGTCAAATTGTTCCAAAAACTTCGAAAGTCACAGTCAAATCAAATCTTCTAGTTCTAAATAAAGCATCGACTTTAAAAATAAAATAAGCACCTGTTGATGCCTGAAAGATGCAAATTGTGCAACCTTGCTCGTAATAAAATCACAGGAAGTTTTGCATACATACATATGCATACATAGTTCCTTTTTTTTTAACGGAAAATAGAATTTAAAATATTTAAAATAAGGAACAAATATACACGAACATAATTTAATAATACTAAAATAAAATAGTTTAGTTACAAAAAAAACAGCTTCTCAAACTCACAAAAGAAAACTTCTTATTTTTATCGCATTAATTACATAAAAGTACTTCGCCAGTTTCTGTGACTCTTAAAAAAAAAACTCACATTTGAAACATTTTTTCAGAGTAACTTTGAACAAGAGCAATTACGCTTCCCAAAAGTGCTATAATCAGTGAATGTTTCTGCGGAATTACAGTTCTAACTTTCATTATACTATTTAGAAGAATAAAATTCTATGTTATAAGAAAATTGCTCAACCGAAAGAGTCACTTAATTTACTTTAGTTAGTCATTTGGCTTTTTGAAGCTTTTCTGCATTTGACACAAACTATGTAGGTTCTTAATCTTGAGTTTGCTGACTGGCAACAAAGTTATATATATATTTTTATTTACTTATTCATTTATTTATCTATTTTTTTTTTTTTTTTTTTGGCGTTTATTAAGACTCTTAAAACTGCACAAAAACATATGCACTATGAAAAATATATATTTTTTTTTAATAGTCTATAGGCCAGAGTATAGATTGGCAGAATGCCAGAAAACACACATTGACGTGGCTGGCGTGAACGATGGCCAGCAATGGAAGTCGCAAAATACCATTACAGAAGGAGACTACGTGCTCAGTTGATCGAAGAGCCACCCGACGCTTCAGACATCGAGGAGGTTCATGATTCTCACATCTAGATCTAAAACTTGTATTTTTTCAGCTAAATTCGCTTAAGGGTTCTTTTTAAAATGTGTTACCTTAGTACTAAAGTATTATTCAGTTTTTGTGGCTTACACTATTAAGAAGGGTTAAATTTATAGCTAAAACTCCTTTGTTTGAAGAAAATTTCACAACCAAATTAGCCTCTGAAGATGTCCCAGACTCTAGGTCGAAAGCTTGGCAAAAATAAAAACGGAAATTGGCAATATTCTTTCTGTCTTTTTTTCACTTAAATTAACTTTTTATTGATGCCTGTCAGTATTAGATTGGGCAAGCAATATTTGAGTCCAAGAAAGCAAAAGGAAAGAACTGATTTCTAGATACTTAGCCCATAGCTCCAATTCTCAGCACTGCCGAGCAGCACCTCTTGCTGGTAAAAATAGTAAACATCGCTTCTTGAGATATTACAGCTACACTCTCCTTGAAGGTAGAGAACATCACTAAATTGTAAAGCTCTTGATCGCTAAAGCAGACGCGTGATCACGTCCTAACTGTGCAGTAGAGACCAATGAACATCTCCAGATAAAAATTATGTAACACCATAAACAGAATTGAGGGACTTGATAGAGGCGTTGCATTTACTTAGTGTTACTCCAACATCTAAAATTATCATATTTGTAGATAAAAAACTTTAAACTTGTTGAGAGATATTGCCTAGCTATGGAAGAAAAATGTTCCGAATAGAAATTTACATTCAAAGATAAAACAAAAAATGTGGTTTAAGAGTTTAATTTATTGGTAATGTTAAATATAGATATACAAGGAAAAGTTTGATTTTTGTTCAATAAAATAAAACACATTCAGTATTACAAATCAGTCTTAATACAACAATAAGTAAGAAATCAGTAATCTATTATGAATTTATTTATTCCTGTTTTGATACTTCAATGACTTTTTCATCTGTTTTTTTGATAGCAGGTGTGTTAGTCTGTGTAATTGGGATAACCCGATCCACTCCATCCTTGATAGTCTGAAATTAATAGATGTATTTAATAAAATATACAAATCAAAGGTTATCCTCATTAAATCACTTGCCAAATTTATTAACCTTCTTTGGAGCGAAAATTGAAAGAACTCCATCCGATGAAAGATTTGATACAAATGCATTAGTATCAACTTCTTCCGGTACTTTGTAGCGTCTAGTAAATTGTCTGGAAATATATCCATGTTGATCGGTGCGTTCTTCATGTTTACCATTTACGACAATAAAACCATCAGCTATTTTAACGTTTAGTTCTTCTGGTTTAAATTGTTGTACATCTAGATTAACTCTAAATTCGCTTCTGTCCGAATGTAATGCGGATACACCGGAATCTTCAACTGATAGACTTCTCCAAGGTCTGAAGTATCTACTTCTCAATGGGACAGCTAGTAAAGCATCTTTAGCTCTTTGTATTTCTTCATTCAATAAGCCCATACCGAAATTTTGATCATAAATATCTCCACGAAATGGGCGTCTGTAATCATCCCATACGTCGTTAAATAGGATTGGTAAAAGCGACATCTGAAAATAAAAGAAAAACTGTTTATCTGCTATTTAATAACTATTTTAGCAAAGATTAGTACATTAATTTAGTTAAAACAAAGCCTATTTAATACAATTTTAATAAGTGGTTTGCCTGTAACTTAATAAAAAAAAGAACAAGTATTTTTGGAATGGTAAGCATTTGGCTTTAAGTGAAGGCCAGATGTGAAATGAACGTAAGTACTGAGAGAGTGATAGAAATATTTACAGAAAATGTACATTTTTTTATAAAACATACATATGTACATTATATAATGCAATTATAAATTATTTAACTACCTAAACTAGGGAGACAAAAATGAAATATGGTTGAAAATGATGTGTATATGATTGAAAAAGTTTAATAAAGTAAGTATTTGGATGTGTTTAAATAAAAAGATCCGAAACTACTTAGTATAAATCCATTAAAAATTTGGATTGGTTGTTGAGGGTCGAGATCAAACATGGACGGTCAAGACCCTTATGAATATTTTTATTTCCACATTAAATTTTTATTTTTTGCAATTAGCGATAAAATGATTTGCTACAAAATTTTCAAATGTTTCAGTGAAAAAGTTTCATTAATTTACAGTTTACACTGCTGCATCAATCCTAATAATTTAATTTACTTTCCCCTAGCAATATAATTCCAAATATTATTTATATCATGAAAACGATATTAAAATTTTCCTAAACACGAAGAAGGAAAAAAATTAAATTACTTTTAATAAAAGAAAACAATTTACCTTTACTTATTATCGGGGTTCTTGAAGTGAAGTATGGAATTTCCTATTAGATTGTTGACAAGTCTGTAATCCTCCCGATACTAGTCTGACTCTAGTATCCGTAGAGTGTGAGGTTTAAATACTATATCTGGCTAACTAGGGAAACGCCTAGAACTTCAGACTATTTTTGTAACAACACTCTCACCCCTCTATGAGTAATCGTTCTAAAACTTTTCTTGACTTATAAACAAAACATTAGAATTTTAATCAGTAATCCAGTTTTTTTTAAAAAAGAATTCTAATGAACAATATTCTTTAAACACAGCAATTATAAGATTCTATGGACTCCATTTCGTTGCTTCATTTTTATTTTCTTTTCCTCCTGAATAGAATGTATTAACGATTGTGTGCAGATAATTTTCAAATTTGAGTTTTTAAGCGCTACCTTGAAAACAGTAGTTTTAACAAATTGGACTATGTGTTTCTGTTTATTAATGTAACAGAATAACTGAACAACAAAAAACTGGAGGGTTCAAATCGAATAATTGTTTCAGGTGGCCACCGCGGAACCGTGAAACAAGCTTTTTATGCGTACGGCACCAACGATTTTCATCAAAATGATGTAATAATAGCGCACATGTAGATCTGCATCTTTTATTTGAACCTTCTTCCAGTAAAGCTCATTTAAGTGCACTGCTGGGGAAGTATCGATGAACAGGTTTTTCTACAAATTAGTGCAATATATGGTCTTAACATCTACTTAAAATTGATGCGAATTAAATAATCAAACAAACACTCAAATTTGAAGAAAAGTCGGTCGACATACTTAGACAAATAATTTTTTTTAAGTTTTTGGCTACTTTGCGAAAATGTTTTTAATGATTTAAAATAGACTTTCTGTACTGCAGTGGTCTTAAGAAATTGGGGCTAATACAAATATAAAATTACTGTTTTCAATTGAATGTTTAATAAAACAAATCTTTGTAAATCAATATTCTAATATTTAACTACATATTCTTGTCTGTTACAGAGATATTGTTCACAGTAAATGCATTGACGGTCCTCGTGTGAGACGATACATATGTATGTAGTATGTAAGCTAAGTTGTAGAGTGAAAATTTCCATAATTTTAAAAAAAATTAAAAAAATAAATCGATAAGGAAAAGTAAAACACAAATCACAGTCCAATAGCAGGTTTAGAATTGTATCATCATTTAATTTATGTGGAGGGACAAACACATTATTTTATATCCGTAAGTATCCAGCGTTCTTCAACCTTGGTTATTTAAATAACGTAGCAATTTCTATCGTTCTCTTGAATTTGTGTGAAGTATTACTATAAGGATATCAGTAAATTTATAAATTGAATAATATATGTAGAACGTTGCAAAGTTGATTACATTTATGTGGAAAATTCAAGTTTAATAATAATAAAAGTTATTTAAATAAAGAAATAACAAAATCAAAATTTCTTCTTATAAAATAAATAATGGTCAAAAATAGGCGCCAATAACCACAGGTGGAAGGGCATTAAAAAAGTAAAAGTAAAATAAAAAATATAAATATAAATATTAATAAAAAATATTTAGTGAGGACTGTACAAAATTCAAAAATTACAGCGATTTTTAAGTTTTTAAAACATTTTACTTATACACAACACAAGAATTTTGATAAAAACAATGTTTTGTTAGGTGGGAGCTGCCAAACATGTCTTTATTTGCATTTTTTTCTTACAGCCAGAGTGAACAAGACAAAACAAAACAAAAAAAAACAAACAAATGAAAAAAAGGTGAAACCAAATTCGACCAAAAATAATGCGAGTTTTATGAACGTCATAGTTTTTGGGAAGTAAGCCAACAGCTTACTTTAACAAATGCAAATAAAAATTATAATCGTCATTGAGCCAGAAACTTGGATGGATTCCAAATAAAATCACAATTTTGCGAGTCTCAATGTTGCTCGTAAATTTTTTTTTTAACATCATTAGTAGCGAGAGAGAGAAAAAAGAGAAGAAATTTGGTAAAATGTAACTTGCATGTTAGTTCAAGAAATACAGAAGTTCGTAAGATAAACGAACAATGCTCTTATTAAAAAACAATTCTGTCTCTCACAGTGCAATATTAGTAATTATTATTTACCATTTCTTCTTTGGTGGTAACTGGGCTACTATTGGAAGAAGTGGGTGTCACCTGTTCTTAGCTAAAGCTACAGGGATTCAGAGGATATTTACATGGATAGTTTTATAACCTTAAATTGTGATGAAGTTTTAACGGCACTGGCCAAAGAAATATCTCGGGTGTAGTTTCTCTATACTACAGTTACAGAAAACAATTAGACTAACTTTATTTATTTCACCTTATTATTTTTAACAAACTCATAAATCATATGTATTAACGATAGAAAAATAAATAGTCCCATATGGGAGTTGCATCTTCAGAGTGCTGCCGCCACATCGGGCCATTGACGATGAAACCTTCTCAGCTCTGTTTCTACGAGTATCATATACTTTCATAAATGTACATTTTTATGCTTACATTAAATTTTAGGCGCCTCGATAGCTGATTGGTTAGAGAAGGCTCGCAAAGCTAAGATATAAGGTGGTACTGGGATCGATTCCCAGTTTACGCTTTGAATTTTATTTTGTGAGTTATATGAGAAATTAATAGTAAAGCATTGTGGTAGTCGCCTTCATTTATACACCTAACTTGGTAGTTAGGCGCAAAAAAGTAGGCGTTACTTTATTTACTTATTACTTCATATAGTGTGTGATATTTCTATTTTTTAAGATACAATAACATTATTTTATACATGATTAGTTACATAAATGTTTTTGTTTTCAGTGAGAGGGTTCCCTCAGTTGGTAGCGCAGTGGACCCACGGTTTGAAGAACCCAGGTTATCAAGGCAGATTTTAGATTTTCCCTTTTAGGAATCCTTACAGCACACTTTTTACAGCCCGTCAGTGTTATCTCAAACGAGAATACTGCCTGAAAAACATCGGAATTCTAAGAAAGCTAGTGTCTTTAGAAGATTGCGCGCCATAAAATTAAACAAAGTGTTTTCCTTAATCACAGCTTGAATAGTGGTCAAAATTTCGTTTGGAAGATAATGGTTTTTATGGTCCATATTCATACGTATCTACAAAGTTTCAACTGAAATGTAAAATTCTTGGACACTTATTATTGTAGTAATTTATGAAATAAGGTAGTATTTTTTGTTAAGGTTACTTAAATCAGTGAGAAACCTGATTGTAACATTTTTGCGCAAGCCTTCACACCTGATCAAAGCACCACTGACTCAGTTCTAAAATGAAATTTCATTAAAATTGATCAAAAATTTAGAATGTCAGAACTTTTCTCGATGTGTGGTTTTTATTAAGAACGCTTTTATTTTTCAATAAACAAATAACCTTAAGGGATTCAACATCAAAAAGGACGGTTTCTAAAATAAATGAAATAAAGAAACAATTCTCTAAAAATATTTAATTTACTAAATTCTCCCAGTGTGAGGTTTAATTATATTTATAAAATTGATATTAAAAATTTAAAAATAACCGTAAATTTATAAATAACAAAATATGGAATCATTTACAGTCAAGAAATGCAATACAGCTTCTTTTTTGTTTTACCAACAACAATATTACTTAGTTTCCATGATCAATTCAACTTGTTCGTCACTCTGGCTCAAAATTGTTTCAATTGCCCTCTTCATGATACTATCTCTAGATTTAGCCAGCTTTATGCAAGTTTTCATTTGTTCATCACTAACCAGATGGGGACCTGAAAACAGCCATTACCATCTTGTTAATAATGTGTTAAACATATAAACCAAGGATGAGCAACACGCGGCCCTCCAAGCATTTCTAAAATTGAATTTATTTTATCGACTTTCTCCCATCAATATATTGTTATAAAATTAATTATAATAAAATGGTAGTACATACTAAACCGAAATATTTTTTTATGGCGAGTTACTTGTCGACGACGTTTTTAAACATGCAATACGAACGCGCCGCGTCTGCGCGATTTTTTGTGACGAGATACACACTTGTCGGTGACTTGTTCAAACATGCAATACGGACGCGATGCGTTTCTTACGAAATTTCGTAAATTATTAATAAGAGTTAATCTATGTGCGGCCCGCCAAAAAAAAAATTAAATTTAAATTGGCCCATTGATTAAAAAGGTTGCTCACCCCTGATATAAATTATATAAAATAAGTCTTATTAGAGAGAATAGAAAAACACTCTTATTATTTAAATTCTTAAATTAAATGATGAACAATCACTTTTTTAGATAAAAAATTCTTTCTTACACTAGAATGTCTAGAAATTTTATTATTTTAATTCCATTCTTTATCACCATTATTTACACTGTTACTAACATTCAACTTCTCAGGGTGGATAAGGTTCAATAATAATTTTCTGCATATAATGCATTATGGAGAAAAAGGCTCTGTAAAGAGAAAAACCCAGAAAAGAAGCATAACTTTCGCATTTTCGCATCAAGGATCGAAGAGGAATCTAATAATCACAATAGAGAAAAAAAATATAACTACTAAGCTATCACTGAGCTCATACTTCCTCTTCGATCCTTGATCCTTAATACATGGCGCAGTCGAGGGTGAACAATTCTAGTAATAATTATTAATAATTACAATTAAAAACTGTGAAGTGAAGTAATAATAGTGACAGTTAATAATAAAAAACAGTGCCGAATAATAAAATTAATAAAATGGACTGTTTTAAACCACCATCACCTTTAATACTCACTGGTAATGTGGCAGAGAATTGGAGAAGCTTTAAAGCTGAGCTTGAAATATTTATAAAGGCAGCTGATATAACAGAAGATAAAAAAACAGTTGGTAGAAAAGTAGCAGTTCTCTTAAATTTAATAGGAGCTGAAGGTAGGAAGTTATACTACACTTTTCAGTTACCAGAAGAGAAAAGAGACGATTATAATGAAGTGATTGCTTCTTTTGATAGGTATGTAGAGCCACAGAAAAATTTAATAACTGCAAGTTATTTGTTTAATAAACGAATTCAAGATGAATTTGAATCATTTGATTCATTTGTAATGGATTTAAAAAAGTTAATACAAGATTGTGATTATGGTCAGCTACAAGAAAGAATATTAATGGATAAGATTGTACAAGGCGTTAACGATTCAAGATTACAGGAAATACTGCTCAGAGAAAAATCCCTGACTTTGGATAGAGCAATTGAGATAGGACGTACTGCTGAAATAAGTAAAACTCAGTCTAAAATAATGAACTGTACGGAGGAAGTAGATAAGATACGCAGTAGATCTAGCCAAGTGAAGAGCAACAGAGGAAGTCAGCAAGAGATAAAAGCAACAGACAACAGCAAGGAAACAATAAGAAGAAAGAAAAATTTCGCTGAAAACCGGCAATTTTTGGTAAGAAACAATTTAAGTTCTGTAAAATATAAATGTAAAAAGTGTAATACTAATCATACAAAAGCTAACTGTCCTGCTTATACGTAATAAACAGTGTAAAATTTGTGGAAAATATAATCACTTTGCAGTAGGATGTTTTAAAAATAAAATAAAAAATATCGGAGAATTATTAACAATAGATAAAGTAGAAATATGTAAAGAAAATAATAAAAAGTGGTACCAGGATATAAAGATTGGGAATACTAACATAAAGTTTAAAATTGACAGTGGCGCAGATGTTAGTATTATACCTTTAACAATTTTTGAAAAAACTGGCATTAAAAATAAAATAAAAAATTCAAATATTTTATTAGAAACTTTTGATGGAACAAAATTGAAAACGATGGGGTTGGTAGAAATAAAATGTGTGGTTAATAAAAAAGAAGAAATAATTAAATTCACTATAATTAATGATAAACTTAATAAAAAGTTAAAGCCAGTTTTAGGTCTCAAAGATTGTATACAGCTAAACTTAATTCAAAGAAAAACATTGCATAACATAAACAATATTGCTAGTGTTAAACAAAATCAAATTAGCAGTTCCAAAGGTTATGTTAGTAAAGACGAGTTTGTAGCAAACAATATGGATTTGTTTACAGGCCTTGGGTTGTTTTCCAGATAAACAATCAATAAAAATAGATAAGTCGATTAAACCTGTTATGAACCCACCTAGGCGTGTTCCTTTTATATTAGAAAATAAACTTAAACAAAAATTAAAAGAATTAGAAAATACAGGTATTATAGAAAAATGTACACCTAAAAATTGGGTAAGTAATCTCGTTGTAGTGGAGAAACCCAATGGTAGTCTTCGTTTATGTCTTGATCCTTATGATTTAAATAAAGCTATCATTAGAGAATACCAGTTAATTCCGACAGTAGAGGATGTAGCTAGAAGAATCGGTAAAGCGAATATATTTACAGTTTTTTTCTAAAAGATGGTTACTATCATGTTGATCTTGATGATGAGTCGTCTAGCTTGTGTACTTTTTCAACACCTTTTGGGTGTTATCGTTTTAAGAAATTACCATTTGGTTTGTCCAATGCACCAGAAATGTTTCAAAAAATAAATAATGAAATTTTCTCAGATAGAAATAATGTGTTTATTTATTTTGATGACTTGTTAATATTTACGGAGTCAGAAGATGAGCACAGAAAAGTTTTAGATAAGGTATGTAAAAAAGCTCGAGAGAAAGGAGTAAAATTTAATAAAAATAAATTACAATTTATGGTTCCGTCTGTTAAATATTTTGGACATATTTTTTCAAAAGAGGGTATAGAACCAGATAAAGATTATATAAATTCGATTGTCCAAATGAAAGCGCCAGGTACGGTAAAAGAATTACAAGTCATAATGGGAATGATAAATTATTTAAGAAAATTTATTCCGGATTTAGCCACTTTGTCACAACCGTTACATTCGCTGTTAAAAAAGAATACTAAATGGGAATGGTTACCTGTACATAATGAGACATTAAATGTTATAAAAAATAGCTTATTAGAAAGCACAGCTTTAAAACATTTTAAAAAAGAATTACCAGTATCAATACAAGCAGATGCTTCGAGTTATGGGCTAGGGTGTTGCCTAATGCAAGAGGGTAAACCAATTTGTTTTGCGTCGCGAATTTTAAATGAACATGAAAAATTTTTTGCACAAATAGAAAAAGAATTTCTAGCTATTGTTTTTGCTACGCGTAAGTTTCACCACTATATATATGGTCGGAAAATAGAAGTATATACAGATCATAAACCACTAATAACAATTATGAAAAAGCCAATTTCTCAAGTACACTCACCAAGATTACAACGAATGAAGTTAAAGTTATTAAAATACAATTTAAATCTTAAATACGTACCAGGAAAACACATGCATGTTGCAGATCTCTTATCGCGTACGGCAATAGTAAAAGATGATTTTGATGAATCATTCGTTAATGAAATGGTACACACAGTAAAAGTAAAACCTCATGTAGTAATGACTAAACAAACAATTAAGAAATATCAAGAAGAAACTGCCAATGATCCACTATTAAATCGAATATTGAAATATTGTCGTGAAGGTTGGCCCAAATCAGAAAGTAGACTACAACCGGAAATGAAATTATTTTTTAGAGCTAGAGATAATGTTCTAGAAAATGAGGGGTTACTGTATTTGAATTCGAAATTAGTAATACCTCTAAAACTGAAAAAAGAAGTACTTAAAAAATTACATGCGGGACACTTAGGTATCACCAAAACTAAAAAAGTCGCTAGAAATTGTGTATATTGGCCAAACATAACTAAAGATATACAGAATTATGTGTTATCGTGTCAAACATGTGCTAAGTATCAAAATAATAATAGGCATGAGCCATTAATTCCGCATGAAATACCTGAAATTCCGTTTTTGAAAATAGGCATAGATATATTAGAATTTTCAAAAAAGTACTATTTGGTCATCTTTGACTACTACTCAAAATGGCTAGAGTTAAAATCAATAAATAATAAAACTGCCACTGAAACAATAAATGTTTTAAAAGAAGTATTTAGTTCGTTTGGGATTCCGAGATATGTAGTAGCAGACAATAATCCGTTCAATTCTGTTGAGTATAGAAAATTTGCCAAGCAGTGGGGTATAGAATTCATTTTAACGAGTCCGACCTATCCACAATCTAACGGTATGGCGGAAAGAGCAGTACAGACATCGAAAAATATATTAAAAAAATGTGCAGAAGATGTAACTGATCTTGAGTTATCTCTGTTACATTATAAAAATAGTCCAGTATTAGGAAGTCCGTGGTCTCCTGCTCAGTTATTACAAAGCAGAGAGTTAAGAATAAACTTGCCAACTACAGAAGAAAGGTTGCGTCCCAAAGTAGTTAGTGGGTTTAAAAAGTATTTAACAAATAAACAAAATAATATGAAAAAATATTATGACAGACGCACCCGGAAAAGAAGTGATTTTAAACTTAATGAAAATGTGTTTTATAGGAAAGGTAAAATTTGGGAGAAAGGAAAGATAGTAGCTAAGTATGACAATAGATCTTATGGGGTTAGCACAGAAAATGAAAGTTTAGTCAGGAGAAATTCTTATCACTTAAGACCCTCTAATAACTTTAAAATAGAAACTCCGCAATCTAATAAGAAGTTAAATGGTACCCTGAGACCGTTCACAACCAAATATGGTCGTAAAACATTTGTACCAGTAAAATATCAAGAATAATTAAAATATCTAATATAAGAAAAATGAAATATTGTTAGTTCAATACAAGTAAAATCTCTTAGTAGAGTAGACTAATTAAGTGATACAGTTTATTTTCAGTTTAGTCAGTTCAGTTAAGTTGTGGTAGACTATTAGAGTATAGTAGATAAAAAAAAAAAAAAAAAAAAAAAAAAAAAGATGTAGTGATAAGTTACACAAAGTTTTGTTCTTTAATTTTCAAATTATCTAAAAATAAAATTTAAAAAAAAAAAAGAAAAAAAAAAGAAAGATGTTGTATATGTACAAAGGTAGTAAGTAAGAGAAGTAGTGGGGATCACTACTAGACATGTATGTCAGTTAATAAAGGTATGTTAACTAGTGAACTACTTATTAATGAAGTGCCCAATAAAATATTATTTAAAAATAATACAGTGAGTGCGAGGGACTGGATACCTGGAAAAAACGTAAACACTACTCAAGGTTGAAAATATAAGCATCTGTGATGTAGCTAAGCTGGGAAAAAGAGTTTATAAAACTAAAGACATTACTGGAAAATCTATTACCGTTCCTCCCCCAGAACTGCAAATAAAACAAATATTTCGACGAAAGTTATAGTTTCATATTTATAAAGCTATTTGTGCGTAATGCATATACGAAGTTGTAATAAAATCGTAAAAGCCATTTCCGAGAAAATCTCAAATAAAGGAGAAATCCACTCTGTAATGCAGTTCTTGGAACAGGATTTGTTCACAATTGTTTACTTTCCTCTGACTCAGTTTGTCACTTTACTTCAAAGTTACAATTATTTATAGTTATAGTAAATGAAAAATCGTAAATATTATAATATTTGGAATCCTTCATTACACTGTGGTGGATTAAAAGATATAGTACAGCTTCTAAAAATCCTAACATATATTTTTGTTAACGAAAAAAGATTCATAATCAGTAATCAATGAACAGCTGGTTTTAGATTGCATTCATATGTATAGCACGCTTATTTTCTCTGCTTAAAACTGGCTGATTTAAGTTTATTCAAATAAATCCTCAGCTTTCATGGCAAATTTTCTAACAAGAACCGGGTGCCCGATTGGCAAGTAGTAAGTTTAGTTTGTTCGGAAAAAAAAACATTCTCAAAGGATTAATTGGGGAATCGGACCTCACATATACATTATTGAAGGTTGTTTCTGGGAAGGGTTTAAAGGGGTTTTCCTCTGAGAGGTTAGATGTGAAGGAATCACAATGTGCTCAAGCCCGCCAATCGGACATTCCTAAAGATGGGAATTAATATTTTGAAGGTTTGGTAACATTTCATTTGTTGCTCTTAATTTTTTTGTGCGAAAAGATTAAAATGTTAAACTGCCTAACTGAAATTGCCACAAAGACAATAAAAAGACACAAAAGACAATAAATACACTAACTATTGGAATCTAGATCAGAATCTGTTTTGGATACAAAAAACTGTTACATGCAGTCGCATAAAGTTGTAAGTAGTATGGAATACTAAATTTCCAACATTACTCAATAAAAATTTCATCTCAAGATACAGCGCCACAATTTTAAACCTACATTCAGCCCTTACCAGAATCTCATAAAATAACATTTTTCTGAAAGATTTTTCAAATAAAAGTGATCATATAAACGCAGTTATCATCCAAATTAAACTGAAATGCAATTTTTGAGAAATCTATTTCACTTTATTTCAAACTGAAATGCTTTGAATGTCTCTTGTTATAATATAAATTACAAATCAGAATGATTAAGAAAGAGGTTAGAGGTAGCAAAGATTCCAAACAACACCCAATAATCAATTTTACAGGAAAACTAATACATTAATTATAAATACATTTTGTGTATGAAATGTGAAGAAAACCATCGGCGCAATTAGCAAAATATTCTCAATGTATTGTAATTTTTCTTCATTGTGTTTATTATAAATGAAAAATATACACCTTATTATTATTATTAAAATATTTTCAATGAAATCGCACTTTCATTATATCCGACCAAAACTCGAGTGATTGGGTAACATGAAGAGAAGCGGCATATGATGTTTGATTTGTTAAGTTTTAGTTGTATGAGATATTCCGGGCCATACCGTGCTATTTTCATTATTATTATTATAGAATATTAAATAAAGAAAACTCAATTCAGAACTTTGACAAGTCTCAATATCTCCTAATACAAGCGTATTAATTAAGTAAACAAATGTTTAAAAATCTGTAACAAATAAATAATTAATGAAAGAACACAAAAATCATTAATATCTGACCTCTTTTGTCAAATGTCAAAATCAGTTCTTTATCAGTGATGACTGTAATACATGTATCCACAACTACTTCTTCCTCTAACGTTAAATCTGTGAACAGTTTCCTAAAAATTCAAAATAAAATGTAAATCAATCGATAGCTGATAGCTGTAAATTAAAAAGTGCTGATATTTTATTAATAGTATGATATTACAATAAATAATAATCAACTATAATTTAAACGAATTCCAAATCAGAATAAAGGATTTTAGTTACCCTTCAAACAGTCCAAAAGTAGTTGAGACCGGACAGTAGTTGAGGGGCATTGGTATTGTTAAATCTCCTTTCATAAAAAACTTTTTTGATTCTTCATCGTATTCCATTACGGGAATTTTAACTGTAAAAGAATTTAATGAACTTATCAAAATAATTATTTTAAAATTTTTTCAAAAAAAAAAAATGGTTTTTTACTTAAATTTCAACAACTCTTTCCAAGTAGTTCTTAAATTTAAGCTACAACTAGAATTTATAAATACATTTTCCGGATCATTACACTGATGGAAAATTTCACAAGTGTTTACAATAGAAATAGAGAAAATCCAAAAGCCATAGCCATTTTCAAGATATTGAAAATCTGGTCAGATCCGCAGTGCTGGATAATATCTTTGATTTTATCCGATGTAGCCTGCATGTTTATTGTATCTCTGACCGATCTGACCCTTTGAAGATAGCTATATAATTTATATATTTATATAAAGCAATTATTTATGGAAAGTAGTATATATAGAAAAAATATTTCAAATAATTTCTGAAATTCCTTGGCGTGAGAAGAATAAGTTTACTAGAAGAAAATAAGAATAAGATGAGTCTACTCCGCGGAAAAGCAATAGAATTGTGCTACAATGATTGACAAAGGCTTGTTCATTGCTGGAAGTGATGCAGTACCAAAAGTGTAATGCTTCAAAATTGTAGGAGTGAAATTTCAGGAACCGAGGTGAGGTTTGATATATAAAAGGGAGCATTGTCTGTGGTATGTAGGATTTTGGAATGTTAAAGATTAAATGCTATTGAGGTTTGTGCGTTTGACAAGTCCCATATAGTGAAAGTCCATAAATCCATATTGGAGCTATTAGAGTGTTATATCTAGTTGTCGTTTGTAGTGGAAAGTGAACATTTTTGGAATTTGGAACCTAGAACATTTTTTTGCTAATTTATTTAACATTCTGTATCTGTGATCCAGTTCAATACGTTTGAGTAGTATGAGGGTTCCTTGTCAATAGTTTGTCTAGGTGGAGTCCTAGATAATGGTTAAAAAAAGTTAAATAAATCATTAAATACAATTTAAAGTTTGTTTTTTAAATGTTCTTCAGTAGTGTAGAAATTATTTAACATTACTTTTTAAAGAAAAGTTAATGCAACTTGTCGAGCCCTGCTTGCAGAGATCAAATCCTTAATTTAGTGTGACTGATCAAAAAACAAAATGCAACACTTAAGTTCAAAAAGAATTGTTTCTTGAAAACAGAAATTGTGTTTTATTCAAAAAAGGGGCACTATAAGATGCTCCATCAACAGGATAACAATTTAAAGTTAATCCCATTCAGGAATAATTTAAAAGATCCAAAGTAACCAACGCTATTAATTTTTCTCAAGCAAAAAACAACATTGTTTGAAACTGGAAGCCCCAATTTCTCCAATTTCCAACAAAAAGGCTGAACATAAATGCCCAAATCCAAGCGCCTTGTGACCCTTACCGTAAGGTGGATGACAGAGAACTGTATCGAGGATGGCGCTTCTGAACCAGATGCTTCCTCGGAGTAATTAGCGTTTTCGACTGAACAAACAAAAAGGTCCTTGGGCACTACCAAAAAATTATGCTTAGTTTCCAAATACTGAAGGTTATACCGTCTCAACCGAATGGCACAATGTTATTTTAGGCATCAGTTAGTGTTTAGGCCAATCTGCTGGCTCCCTTTCATCACCTAGGAGAACATGGTTACTTTAATTTTGTGGATCCATTCTGCGAAATTGCAGCAAAATTTTGTTATCCCAAACTGCTTGTTCTCGAGGTTTCCTTGAAGAGTCTAGGTCGGTATTGTCAGATGATGGACGGAAATATTACTACATAGAATCAACTGCTTCTTTAATTTGGATTTTCTTAAGAATATTTAGAGATGACATTAGAGGGTAGAAATAAGTAGACATTAGGGAGTGACTGACCTTCGCTCTCCCTATGGAACTTGTGTGACACAAGAGAGGGATGCTACAAGGTGAGTGGTCTCACTAGTCGCTGTGCGCCATAAAAAAACTAACAAACCTGCAGTATAAAACTGTTCCTTGTACTATCAAGGCTCTCTTATCCTATAAACTTAGTCTAATTAGTAAGTTAGTTCCTCAATTAAACAACTAATTCCTCAATAGACTCATAGCTGCAATTGCCAGACTACTTATGTATCCTTACAGCATCTAATATAGGCTAATAAGCCAACAGAACATCCCCTAAATGCTGAAGCGATTTTTGCCCATATCCTTTACAGTTATAGAATGTAAATTTACATGTTCCGTTGATTCACATTAAAATTGAATTTTATCCAAATGTACCTACGACGAATACTGTATTTAAAACCTGCTTGAGATACTTACCAGTCTTAAGAGCTAGATAGACGGCCAAAACTGCTGAATCCCAAAATCCTCCATCGTATTTATGACACATAATTTGAATGCTTACAAGCCATACCATTTTACCTTTATTAAGCGACAAAGCATTAGTGTCGATTACACTTGAATACAACCTTTCAAGCACTGATGTGCAGTGAGGAAGATTCAGTACATGTTCCTCAACGTAAGAACTTAACCTGCTAAGATCTGAGACAGATGTTTTAACTTCAATCAATCCTCGATTAAGAGTTTTATCTTCTGGTGCCACTAATTCCTGTAAAACAACACCTAAAATTTAAGAAAGCTCATTTAGAATAAAACTAATGCTTGATTATTTTATCTAAGATGCAAATACTAATTTGTACAGTTTTCACAAAAAAATAAATAAATAAATAAAAAACAAGTAAGTGCCTCGAAACGTATGAGAAATGTCTTTCCTCAATATCAGACAGCATTATTGAAAATCTTTCTTACATAAGACGAATATTGTTGGCGAACAGAATTTAATTCATAAAAACAGAATATCAGTTCTGATACTCCTAATTTTTAAGGTACTCTGATATTGAGTAAATCCAATACAAAAGAGAACGGAAATAATCTAACGTAATACCAAGCTTTATTTAAATCAGACGATATAATTGTTAGAAAAATCTATTGATTTTTTTTATTGTAAACTTTGATGTACATCAACAATAAAGATAAGGCCCTAATAACCAAAGTTGAGGCACCGAAACCTCAAAAAATAAAAAAAACGAAACAGTTTAGATTAAACTGTCGTGGGACTGGTACTGAACCCCCAGAAGTGCAACCAAAAGAAGCTTATTACGCAACCCCATATGAGCCTAAATAAGAAACATTTCCTTTTTACATGACATGATTTGAGCACAGTATCTGCCCTCCTAGAGCCCAAGGTTTCCAAGACCCGAGGACTTTAACTTAGGCAGCAGGAATCTTAGCCTAGGAATCTCTCTTTCTAAAAGCTAGTCTCTTCTGACCATAGCCCCCAAATATAGGGAGGACCTTGGGCATGAAGAAGATAAATGCTAAAAAAAGATTCTAGCAATATTATATTAAGAAAACCAAATAGAATTTAAATTTTCTAGACATGTCTTTATAAAAATGGATTGAATAACCATACAAAATTTCTCTAATTATTTTTTAGACCGGCAATCTCAAAAAATATTTGATGAAGGAATACTCACTACATATACACCGCAGAGGACATTAGTTTTTCCAATTTTAACAATTGATGATCCATCTGCTGTTTTAACAACATTTATGTTAGCCTGAATTTGGCGGTAATTCATCAATGTTCTACGGCTTTTATGAGGCCTCAAATCTTTATCCTGAAAGTTTTATTAATATGGATTAACAAACAACTATTCATTCAATTATAGGCATGATGTCTACATAAATGCTTTAAACTTACAATATAAGCCTTAACATGTTTCCTGGGATTAATATATCTGAAAAAATAAAAATTCCAAAGTTACATTCAATTTACGTTCAATGAAAATATATTCTCAATGCCTCCTGTTACATTATTGAGTGCGACTTAACAGAGGTATCAAACAATTCAAATCTAATGTATAAGGTGTTACAACAGTTGTATTGGATTAATAAATGATAAACAGCAAATTTATTAATAGTTACAAAAAATGAACTTGCTTAATTAAATTAAACATACCTAATTACATATTCCGATATATCCCCTTCAGGTTGTCCGTCCATTTCTGTAAATTTAGAGTTACAAGTATTTTACTTCAACTGTCTGCTTGTACTACAAACGAATTGCAAATCTCTAATTCGCTCTTTCCTAACCTTCTTTTGTTAGTTTAGTTTTGCTGCATGGAAACCTTGTGTTTCCTCTCCAAGCCGCTACAGAGATACAATCGATAATCCTGATACCAGAATATTACTGTTGTCTTTGTATCGATACTCAGCTGCCTGTAATTATCTACTCTTCAATCTTCTGTGTTTTCAGATGAAAATTTAGCACGATCTACGCTCAAAGCAAAATATAAAAGGATTGAAAATAAAATGACTACGTGTCAATTGACTACTCAAGCGGAAAATATTTTGTTAGTGATTTCAGTGAAGGGCCGACCATGCAGTCTCTGGCACCTACCTTCACAGAACTCACCAACAAAACGCCTTCTGCATTAGCAGTTTGTAATATTAAGGAAGATTTTAAACCTTTATTGATACGATCAAATTATTTATGGAATATAAATAAAATCTTTAATTATTTAAAAAAATAGATCTAGTCCAAATAGCAAATCTTTGGTTTTAGAACAACACTTGAGTTCAGTCGAAACTAGCAAGAATGTGAATATCCATTAAAAGAAGTAGGCAACCTATTTTGGGAGCAAGTGCTCAATAAACAATTCAAATAATACGACTATCATTTTCTGTAAACATTTCCTCATTAGTGCCCACATCTGTGGGATTGGAACTGAACTATGTGCACAAATTTGTAATAAAATACTAGCTGTTTGCAGTTTTGTAGACTTCATTGCTTCAGAAATTAATGAAATAGAATTGAAGGCTGAGTTCTATTAAGTCTGCTTAGTTCTAAAAATTTTTAAACAGGATGAAATGAGGTGGAATGCAAGCTTTGTCCCAGCGCCCTCCATCCTTTATTCAGTAACCTAAAAGCAGCGATTTCTTGTATCAACACCAAAGCTACTGGTAAATTAAGTGTGACCTATTAAGACCTTGCTTCGCTTTGAAATTGTTGCCGGAAGCAACCGAACTGTTCAATCTGTTCGTCCCCCCTTGGCGTAGGCTGAAAGAACGAAAGACGCCTGTAGAAGCCTTTTTTGAAACCCGAATGATTATCGGATTATTAATTAAAATAAAAAGTTAACTATTTTGGCAGTATGTACAACAATGGATAGGGGCGGGCCAACCCTATGTGTTGTATGTGAAGCTCCTCCTCTACTGGAACTGCAGTTATACCCGAACTCTTCTTGTTCAAAATTTTTAGCTCAGCCAAGCACTTTATAATTTTTTTTTCGTTTTCCTGAATAATATCCCTTTTTGATAACTGAAAAAGAGTTCTAGTTCAAAAAGGCAATAAAACGCACCTCGGTGTCGACCAAAGTCCAGGCTGCTGGCCCTTAGATTTTCTCTTCCCAGGAGCTTCTTTAGCTAACTGTCCGGTAATGGACAGTGCTATCTTTAACGAGAGAACAATATGCGATGGAGACTAACAGTGCACTGAAAAAAAGCTCCAGGCACCAATAACCTCAGATTTTGTCGCGCCTTAGAAACAATAAATAAATAAAAATTACAAATAATGCATCACTGGTGACTTATAAATAAGCTGCTAGATGTGTGATGCTCTAATATACTTTTTTTAAAAATAAGTTACAAGCAATTTACATTGCAATAATGGCAGTAACATCTGCTTCTAGCTTATCCATCTTGGCATTTTATTGATGTGACATAAATCCCTAATGATTGGCAAGAGAGGGTCAGTAAATTAAATGAGTGAATGTTGTACATTGAATATCACATGTCTTAGTGAAACTTACTAAGTCGGAGATGACTCATAGTACACATGCTTTCCCCTTGTTAAAAATTACACTTTGCACACATTATCAAAATTGTTTCAAGTGTGTACAGGCACTAAGAATAAGTTATGTATATAACTTATAAATTCAAATTTAAACAATATCGCTTCTTTAATAAAAAATAAATACTGTACTAATGTTGTAGACTTAACAAAAAACAGTTAGTTTGGTTATTATTGTGACCTTTAAAAAAAAAGTCATTTTTTTAGAAACTTGATTATGAATTTTCAAAACAATTGTCACCTTGGAAACAGCCTGGCCGAAAGGTCGTGCATTAGTATTTAAAAATAAATAACAGTATTTTAATTAAATTACTTTTTTGCCAAAAAAATACTTAATTTTTAAATAAATATAAATCTACATCCACCTACCTCTTATGAGCAGACAAACATTGTTTAACCTTCCAGCAGGCGCGCGTATCTCACAGATACAAACTTAGACTAAAAAACTAAAATAATCGCAGTTTAGAGACGGAGCGGCGGAGGATGCTGTCCTTTAAGCAATGCTACACTCTCATGACTAGTTTCCTTCAGTAAAAATCTTATCTTGTTTGGGGTTGTACATTTCTTTGCAATTGCCGATCCGTGCCTGACATATACTCGCGACCATTCGAGTAAGTTTCCTGACTTATCATTTATATTTTTTCTTTTATACGTGTTCATCAAATTGAACTATTTTCAACATTGTTTATAAGAATATTATTTTCTACGGACAGAAAAAGACATTGTATATCTCAGATACGAGAAGGAAATAACTGCGAACACTTTTAGAAAGTCTAATGGCTGAACATGGTGATTGTAAAATTACATTTAATGGCTTGTAAAAAATAAAAAGTACTGTCGTTTTCTGAGTCTTTTTTTATTTGTTACTCCATTATTAATAATTATAGATGTTATTTAATTAATTTCATTTCTTCTATTGATAGAAAACTTAAAAATACCAAAGTTTATCTGTAAGATAAGCGCGCCCGTTTTTGTAACTTTTTGGGCGCGCCCGCTGAAAGGTTTAATTTAGTGAAATTATAAAAAAATAAATAAAATAATCCAATGATTCTTTTTATTAACTTAGTATATACCAACTACAATAAACACTTATTTGAAATGTTACTTAAGCTTCGGTTCTTAAATTCGAGCGCATTAATGTAACGTTCTATCGCCTGAATAATATGAGAATGAAGCATCTAACCAAAATTCAGTTAGAAAAATATCAGTCCTCTGGAAGTGCGATTGTGCAGAACGGCTTTTTTTGATCCTTTATTTAAAGGGTAATTCGAAGTGTTTTATTTGAGCGTATGTTAGGTCTATTACTTTAATTTTAATCCAGAGAATATTGATTATTATTTTTGTGGTTTCTGGGGGAGCTGTAGCCTCACACTTGCTTTAATAGAACTACATTTTATTAAGAATTGAAGAAATTAACATGTAAAATATTGATGTCGATTATTCTTTTAGTGTGAATTCTAAGCTTCAGGAAAGTTTAATGATAATTATAGCAAAAAGAGAAAGTCGTTTTTTCCAGGTACTTAAAGGAGCAAAATACAAGATCAAAGGAAAAGTGGTGAAAACTGTTAAAATAGAAAACAGGAATACGACAATATCTAGCAGTCATTCATTCCAATTAAACTTTTTAATTTTAAAAATATTAGTTATTGGAAGAAAGTGAAATAAATTGAAAATTGGCAGACATAATTAATTTTCTTTTCAACTTTACTTTCGACGTAAATATTATACTATTTCTAAAAATATATTTTTAGATAGTAGGGTAGGAAGCTCCTTACTTTATACTCTACACTACCGACTTACCAACTCATCCGACTACAATTCCCCTCATATAGAAACCTGTAAAAGCAAGTCGTGCACTCCAATCGCACCTAAATCTTCTCGAGCCTTGGCTGCAAAAGTGGAAAATCAAAGTGAATTAATTGAAATCCAAAAACATAGAATTCACTCTAAACAAGAAAACTCTCCCTCCTCTCCACATCCACAATACTTCTATACCAATTACTAACCAAGTACGATATCTCGGAGTACATTTCGACAAACGACTAACATAGAATCCCCAAATAATTGACTCTAGTCTGAAGTATAAAATGTTAAAAAGACTACTCAACAAACGTTCTAAACTGACCCTGAGGAACCAAAGAAAACTATATACCGTATGGACGTACGGAATACAACTCTACGGAAGCGTCAAAAAATCGAACATCAACTGACTTCAAACCTTGCAATCTAAAATTCTAAGAACACGCTCCCTTTTCCAATCACACAATACATTTTAATCTTCCTCATACATTCTAATATTCCTCTCGTTTTTGAAATAGCCTAATCTTGACACACAAAACTCCACTCAAATCTATTCAGTCAACAACATTACAACCCTCTTATCCACATGTCCACTGGAACACTTCCTTCAAATCCACATCGCCGACTAAAGCTGCGATGAACACTCGACCATCTCTATATATAACGGCGATCCCCTAGGATGGTTGCTGCGTAATCTTGCCAACGTGGCGAACTAACGGCTTCCATCACTGAACGGCCGACGTTCACTTCACTCATGTCTCTTGGCGCACATGCATGTGCGCGTGTAAGTATGCATGTGTATTAGCGCTATGTCCTTATATCTTATCTCTTTTGCTTATTGTATATTGATGATAGTTGCTAAATAAATAAACAAATTTAAAAAAAGATAATACTGTTTAGGCTGGGGTCTCCTTTTCTTTCTCTTTTTCCCAATGTTTTCCTGCTAAATTCAGGATTAAAAAATATTTTCGCCAACATAAGAAATTCTGTAGTATCACAAGATTTCATTAAATGGAATAATATTTATTTTTATGAACTTAGATCCTTCATATTTTTCATTTTGAACTAAAAAAGCGAGGATGTTCATTTTCTCTGATAAAATAGTTTTTATTGTTTAATGCAAATGGCTGGAAAGAATAAATTATAAATAAGAGTTCAAAAACTTGCTAAAGTGATATTATTTTGTAAAGCCTAGTTTTCAACATGTGCACATTAACTAATTAAGTATACTGTACAGAACACCCAATTTCTATTAATTATCATTAATTAAGGGGTACTATTTGAAAGATTTAGTAGGGTAAGGAATAATAATGTATAACATTATCTAGTTTATGTTTACTTATATTTTATTGTTAAACAGGTTTATGCACATTATTTAACCAAACAAAATATGAAATCAAAACAAACTGTAAAACAATGAAAACAAAGCCTATGCCAGATAAATAAATTTATTTCTCCTAATATTGTCACTTTACAAAAGAATTATTCGAAAAAATATACAACCTCAAGAATTGAGGACTACCTCATCTTTAATCATATACACAATTTTAAGATTAAGTTGGTCCAAGAAATACTAATAAATATAACCATTATTCATTGTAGAAAGAGGAATAATCTTCATCTTCAAGGGTTGCCTCTTCGTACTTCTTTCTAAATTTTCCATTTGGATCATACTTCCCTAAAAGCTGATTCCAATAATTACGTTTATTTAGCAGTAGAAAAGACATTACTTTCCCAGCAAATCTTTTTTGAGCATCTGTACATTTCGCACATTCTGTTTCCAAAGCTTCTGGTATGTATTCTGAAATCAAAGAAAACAACATATTGTATTATTATTATTGTAAGTCTTGTTAAAACTATTTTTAAACTAAAGGCTAGTGGGTGGCGGGTTTGATGCTTGGTCTGTGTGAGGATATGTAATGGGGAGATCTTTAGTTAGATTCCCGCAAGTGATTAATTTTTTTAGTTAAAAAACATTAATTAGTAAGGTAAGTGATTCTGCCCCTACTATTCATAACACATCATCTGGTAGTTGGATGTTTAGATAACTTTGAATTAAATGGGCTTGATTGCCTTCTTAATGTTATAGAATAGTTTGCTAACATTAACTTATTATGTTAACCTTTTGCTGCTTTATTAGAAGTTATTGCTTATTAGAACAAAAGAAAAATGTCTAAATTTTTATATATTTTATATAAAATTTATATATTCAATGTTCTTCAGAGTTTAAGTTAAAAGTATTCCTGAAAATAATTCTGTAGGGAGGTAGTTGAAAATGTGGTGTTATTTAAATATAAATATATATTCTTTGTTGCCCGTCAAGGCACTTGTAAGGGAGAGCTTAAGTAAACATGAAATGGTATCATTAGTTACTTTTGGTATTTATTTAAATAGGATACAATACTTCTCCGGAACAAAAAAGTAAAGCAGTAGTAAAAGTAATAAAAAGTTTGTTAGCTTTACTGAGGAAGTTTTCACACCTCTAGAAGATTATTTTTTACTTCAATATATTTACTGTTTTAACTCATATTTACTAGTGCTTAATAATGAGAATTCTCAGAGATAGCATAAAGAACGTATTTAGAAGTTTTTTAATAATTTAATGGTAAACGTTGTTTGCAGTAAACGTTTTGTCCTTGAATAATACTTGAAAATTGCTGAATAAAATGCTAAACTGGCTATGAAATAAATTATTTTATTAATAGGCCATAGAGTTTTAACTGTTAAAGTTATATTTGTTACCCAGTATAATGGATTGGAAATTGGAATGGTTTTAATACGCTACACTTGGATTAGTGGCCATCCTAAAAATCCTAGAGTATTCAATTTATTAATCTAAGATCTCTTTAGTTTAACGAGTCATTGGGTAGTGTATTTTGATTAAGTAAAAACCTCTACTATCAGTAGTAATTTAAAACTAATTCCTTTTGTCTTGCCTACAGTAGGCTAAATTTTTTGATTAATTAAAGAAAAGATCTCATGTGGACACGACCTTCATTTGCTGCAATTCACATGGTTTTAACTTATTCATTTTCTTCAAACTCCCATTTTCTGGTACCGTACATGAAACTTTAATCAGACTTTAGGTCGAACCGTGTCTCTATCCCTCCTCAGAACAAAAACGAATTTTCTAAGAAATTAAAAAATTAATTAAAACTTTTTGAGCTTTGTGATGTAGAAAAAGTTCATAAACTTGAAGATAAAACTTAATTTCTCGTATACTAATATTAATGCAAGATTTTTAAAAAAACAAAAATGAATTAAAAGTACAATAAACATTGTAACGGCTGGCTAGTTCCATGAAACACAATTTCCTTAAAGAAAGATTATGATTTGAAGTTTTGAACATGTTTAATATTTTTCTTCAAAAAATGGGGAAGTTCCAGATAATTATTAGAACTTTATTGTAACTTTTACCAAACATCCAATTAATTCATGACGAGTTTGATGGTAATTGATGCCTGGGAATCCCAATTTTATTTAAAATTGACTGCCTTGAATTTTTTTTTGTTTACAGTAGAATGATCCTACAAATTTACCATAAAAGTTTTAGTGAATAAATATCAGGGTCGAACCATCACCCAACATTTACTGACATGTTTTTCGGTAATATGGTTTGGTCTCAAGTTTTGATTAAAGTTGTGGAGCCAAATTTTAAAGTTACATAATTTCTTAAAATTAATGCTGACGAATATTGTGTGTATTAAACGTACCCGAATGGAGTTGGGCTCGAAATAATATTACGAATATCATTATCATCGTTTATAGAAAGTAGAGTAAAATAAAATATTGGATAACCTTCTGAAGGAAGCCTTGGACACCAAATCTCCAGTCCACAATACGAGTATACATATATATTCAAGTAAAAAAACCTAAACCTTTGCAAATTCAAGGAAGTTTCTAAATAAAGAAATTTATTAGAATACTTCAGAGAACAACGCAAAAAGGCAATGCATTTCATTTGAGGATCTTGAATCTCACCAGATAATGATTTTTTAAATGAAATTACCAAGATTTTGCTTTCACCGATTATTTTGCCAGCTTAGTTGGCAGAAAAAACTCTCAACACATCTGGACATCACACCGCTTGTATGGACGTCAAAAATTTAAAACTCTACTAATTTCACATTGATGGCTTAAATAAAGTAATATAAAATAAGTTAAGAAATGCATCAGATTAAGATTGCGAGAAGTGGAAACTTTTTCATTTATTTATTTACTTATTTATTGAAAAATTTACAACTGCAAAATTAGCATCTAGTAAATATGATGAAGGGAAAAGATGAGCACAAGAGTGGAGCAGTTGTCCGCTGACAATCCTCCGAGATATTGCCAAGCAGGGAGCAATGAGAAATATGCAGGCGATAAAATGTGAATGTGAGAAGTGAAAACAAAATAATTTTAGTAATTTTGTTTATAGCTTTTTAAATTACAATACATCTAAAACTAATTACCGATTAAATCAATTTCTAAATTATTACTATCGTTGTATTACAATATAAGTAACAAGCATTGTTTGTAATTTAATCGATACAAACAAAACAAAGTCATTACGCAGATTGTTTATTTCCAGTACCTTGAATTTAAAGTACCCAATCAAAATGTGTAAATATCCAATTATAATTCATCGTCTAATGGACATGTAACTGTTGATTTATCCAAGAAGGATAAATATATAAAATTACAAATTTTTATGTACATAGTACTTCGTAGAGAAGGGATTAGCTATGCGGTTAGCATATTGGATTTCCACGCGGAGATCCGGGGTTCGAATTTTCTATTTCTAGAAACTTCTTACAGTTCAGTGTCCGGTAATTGACAGTGTTGTCTGTAACGCGAGAACACTTTCTGGAGGCCGTCAGTGCACTGGAAAAAGCTCCGGGCGCCAATAACTTCAGATGTGGACAAGCCATAAATAATAATAATAATAATAAAAGTACCTCGCCAGATCCAGCTACAACAACGTTTATTAAGATAATTTAATGGAAACCACCCAGGGAATAATTAAAACAAGTTTATTCCGGAATGACCGAGTTCAGGACTAACAGAACTTAGGACCATCAGAATTTTAGGAGTTAACTGAGTTTTGGGAGTACACAGGTTAACAAGGAAAGTTGGAATGTTTAAAATTTCGTTGATTTTGGGTCCGATTTTGAATTTGTGGTGTACACCACACATTAACAAATATTGTTCGAGATACGAGGCGTGTTTTTTAAAGTTAATATTGTTTTGAAATAAAAGAAGAACAAAAATATTTGTCTTAAGAATTTTATTTTTAGGAGAAAACCTGTTCCTTAATCTACTTTTCTGCAAAATTGCTACTAATACTGTCCATATTTCAACTTTGAGTTAATTGTAATTCAGATAAAGTAGATATAACATATACTTCCTCAGAGAAGCACTCTTGACCCAACTTCTGGCAATAATGTTTCCAGTAAAAGTTGTAGATTTACTTTTTGTTAGTAATCACTGGGCAATACTGAAGTAAAATCGAGGCTGCTGGTTTGCGAGAAAATTTTAAAAACTGATAATTCTATTTGGTAAATTAGCAAATTGTAAAAACCGATGTTCTTTGTATTTGGAAATTCAGTCTCAAATTTGATTATTATTAACATTGTATGCGGAGCAAGCTAGTGCAATAGGAAAGCCTAGGCACAAGAACCTAAATCGAAAATTTTCTTGGAAAACTGAATTTCAAATGACCGGGAGGTTTCTCTAATAACTACAAAATCGTTGGAGCGTTGGAGCTATTTTCCAAATCCGTTACTCGTGTGGGGGCAGGCACCTATTTTTCCGTTAACTGTAAAAATGGAATTAAAAAAATATATCTAACTAGAATAAATAAAGTAGGAAAAAGAAGAAGATTCTAGCGCTATCTAAAATTTGGCTGCCCACGGATGCCGCTTCTAACCACATACGCACATAAACACTTACAAACGCACAATCATCTTTAAATAAAAATCATCTCAACTATAAAACTACGTTATACCTACTACTGTTCTTTTAAGAACAGTTTAATTTCTTTTAAACAATATCAGAATTAAATAATAATAATAAAAAAAATATTTAATTGTCTAGTACAAAACATTTAAATGAGATTCTCTCATCGCATTTTACATAAGAAAATATTTGCTGAAGAAATTTTGGGCGAAAATATGCAAAAACTTATGAAATTTGTCTGTAAAATTTTGAGAGCCGGTTTCTTGAAAATGTAAAAAAACAAAATCATTGAAAAATCGATTCAAGTAAGTTCTATCAGCTGATCGATTCGGTTGATAACACAACTATCGTGGCTTTCTCTAGTAGCCCTAATCGAAATGTAAAACTTAACTTTTTGAGATTTTGTATTTTTAAGTTACGGTGAGCACAAACGCGTAAACACTAACATACACACTTCCTGGTCAAAAAGATGTTTCCATTAAAAATTCATAAATCTGCTTGAAGTGAGAGAAAGTAAAAAATAGTTAAATAAATATTTTGATACAAATATTATAAAATAACAATTAAAAACTCACTTTTTAATTCAGTTCCATCTGGGGTACATCTTGCTCTATCCATAAGACAATCTATGTAACGTTTTAGAACTCTTTCGTTATTTAATATGGCATCGACATCAATTTTATCGTATTTATCTGTATAAGTTGTTACTTTCTTCGCCGCATAACAAAAATAAACAGTCAATGCTAGAATTACCAACACTTTGGTATACATGTCTGTAAGCATGTATAAATGATAACTAAATGAAACTATTGTGAATAATTTACCCCACCAACGTCATAGAAGATCAGGATTGCCTTGAGAACGCGTCGTCCTTGTTTCATTAAAGCAAAAATTTTTTTTCTATATCTTCTACGCTTATTTACTTATTTTTAGTTAATTAAAAACAAAAAGGGGAAAGAAATACCTAAAAAAGAAAAAGATAACAGCGGATAGTTACAGTTCTAAACTTGATTACGGTTGCTCTTGGAGTGTTGAGAGTGGCGTTGCAATAATTATCAATAGAAGTTCAAAGACAACATTAAATTCAATAAAACCTTTTAATATATATTTAATTAAGTTTAAGGAGGTTTGATTGAATCAAATAAAATGTATAAATCCCTAATTTCCCCTAGAGATTTCTAAATTTTCCTTTGCGCGTGAAGACCGTAATTTGGAAATATTACAGAAAGAATATGCTGAATATTATTATTATTATTATTTTATTGAGACATAATATATCTACATAACCAAAGTAGATTTAAAAAACAAATAAAGCAATGGCAAAGCCGTCTGCTTGAGAGCACTGCTTATATATAAATTAAAATTTCCAATTTTTAATAAAATAAATAAAGTAAATTAAAATTAAAATAAAATAAAGTAAATTAATATAAAATTAAAATAAAGTAAATTAATATAAAATTAAAATAAAATAAAGTAAATTAAAATTAAAATAAAATAAAGTAAATTAATATAAAATTAAAATAAAGTAAATTAATATAAAATTAAAATAAAATAAAGTAAATTAAAATTAAAATAAAATAAAGTAAATTAATATAAAATTAAAATAAAGTAAATTAATATAAAATTAAAATAAAATAAAGTAAATTGATATAAAATTAAAATAAAATAAGAAAATAAGAGTTCACTGCTGTGATTGGTACGGTTAACATCGCTGTTGCTTTGACAGACTTAAAAAGTGGTGTTTTAAAATAAGTCTGAAAATGCTGAATATTTTGTTTACAAATGAACTGGAAATTATAATAATAGGCCATAAATGCACATAGTCGCCTTTTTTCCAATTTTTCTTGTTAATCTTAAAAACATTGATAGATGTAGAAACGAATTTTTGGTGTATCTGAAGGATTCCTCAACTTGTACATTTTCAAGAAAAAAATCCAATAGTTTTTTGTATGTTGAAATAATAACTAGAGTAACGTAGTCTTTCTGGTCTGCCCTTATAGAATCCACGGTGAATTCAAACCATGGTTTTCATGATGAAACTTGTTATAATACAAGTAGTATTATTAAAAATATAAAATAGTAATTATTTTATCAATAGTTTTTGATGACCTATATTATTTTATAATGCAGCAGTGTGAGAATTGGTCTTAACTTAGGTTACCCATCTTGAATGATACTTTCACTTTAATCTGAGAGAAAGTAAAAATGGAGGTTAAGAAAGGAAATAAAGTGCCAATTTCAGGGAAAACCCCCAATTCTTCCAAAAAGCTGTTATATAATTTTAGTTCTGAATGTATAATAAAGGTATTGTAAGTTGAAATAATAACTAGAGTAACGTAGTCTTTCTGGTCTGCCCTTATAGAATCTACGGTGAATTCAAACTGTGGTTTTCATGATGAAAAAATTTGCTAATAATATATTTCATTCAGAGAAGCAAAACATTAAATTTTTAGGAAATAATGTCGGAATTAATTAATAATTAATTATCTTTACTTTTGTAATCTTTTCAATGAAAAACTGTTTAACGGTAAATGTAATTAATTTGCTCATTTAATTATTATTGCTGTACAGAATCTGGAGAAGAATGTTCGTAAAACAAAAAATGTGGTATTTCTGAGGCAATATGAGCGAGCACTGACAGTGATCGTGCTAACAGAACTGGTTCTTTAAAAGTAAAGTAAAGTAAAGTAATCGCCTATTTTTTCAGGCGGGGCTTAACGTCCAACTACTAATTAGGTGTCGTGGACGGAGGCGACTAGCAAACATACTTTACTGTAAATTTCTTTTTATTAACCATTAAATAAAATCCAAGGCCTAAAGACCGGGAATCGAACCCAGTACCACAATACATATTAGCTTCGCAGGTCTCGCCTCTAACCGCTCGGCTACCGTGGCGCCTAACTGGTTCTTTACTCCTGCTGAAATTGTTGTTCTCGCCCCCGTCTCCTAAGTTATCACTGTAAGGGAAACAATTTATCCTCTAGTTTTAGTTTAGATGGTCTCCGCTTCTCACAAAGTAAAAGTATTTGCGTTCATTTCCACCGACTTCGCAAAACTCAGCCAACCGTAGAGTTGAAGTTGGAAGGTAGAATAATTCCCTGCAAAAGTAAAGTCAAGTATTTAGGACTAACTCTAGACGCAAAATTAAGTTGGCGTGCACATCTTGAGGATTTAAAGCAAAGATGTATAAGGAAATTGAATGCAATCAAAGTCTTAAAAGGGACAAAATGGGGAGCGGACCGACATAGTATGATGAATTCCTACAAAGCATACGTCCGTTCGAAGATAGACTATGGCAGTATAATATATGGTTCGGCAAGAAATTCTTTACTGCGAATAATAAATCCAATACATAACGAAGGAATCCGAATGGCGCTTGGAGCGTTGAGAACTAGTCCAGTGAACAGTTTATACGCGGAAAGCGAAGAACCTCCGTTAGCAACTAGAAGAAATGTTATAATATGTAATTATGTAGCGAAGTTATTACCACTGGAAAACCAATTGTGCTACAAAACCGTTTTTACGCCGGAGCTATTGGATAAGTACAGAACATATACCAACAGCAAACCTCTAGGTATACGTTTTGCTAATCTCTGTACCGAAAATAATATCGAGATTCCTATAACAGTAAACTCGGAGGCTTGCCAGATCGAACCTTGGGTACTCAATAGGCCTCTAACAGATTATACTCTTAGTAAGTATATAAAGAGTAATACGCCTCCTTACGTTTATAGAAATAAGTTCCTAGAAAGGACGAGAAGTAAGTATGTGAATTATAAGCAAATTTTCACTGACGGCTCTAAAACGGCTACTGGAGTGGGATCGGCCTGGGTGATAGATGGAAGGAGTTACAGCTGGTCACTGAACAATATTTCTAGTATCTTCACAGCGGAACTTTTTGCGATTTTCAAAGCTTTAGAACACATAATAGATTCCGCTGAGAGGAAATTTCTAATTTGTTCAGATTCTCGAAACTCTCTGGATGCGATATGTAAGTTGGATACAGACAACCTACTCATCTAGACCGTGCATAAACGTCTGCATCTTTGTGCTGAAATTGGAAAAACAGTCGTTTTCCTATGGACTCCCGGACATTCAGGGATTAAATTCAATGAAATCGCCGACAAGGCCGCTAGGAATGCAGCCTTAATAAGTAACCCAAAGGAAAATGTTCTGCCGTTGGATTTGAGGGCTTATCTGCGCACCCAAGCCTTATTGCTATGGAAACGGGAATGGGAAACACTTCCATTAATGAATAAGCTGAGAAATATTAAATCCACACCATTGAAATGGATGACTTCAAGTAGACAGTCCCGCCACGAAGAAGTCATACTTGCAAGACTAAGAATAGGCCATACGATGCTAACCCATGGCTACATCTTTAGAGGAGAGCAGCAACCCATATGTACTGCAATGTACTACTATCCGTCCATCATATTTTCGTAGAATGTACCAGATATACATGGGCTAGGCGGAAGCTATACATGGGTAATAGCATGAAAGAGATCCTGGACGATAATGAAGACAATGCAAGGAAAGCCTTGCAATACCTAAAAGATATAGATTTATATAGTCTCATATGACACTATGCTAGTCTCTAATTATGAAAGTATGTAAATATGTTTTATCTTAGATTAGGTTATTAATGTGATGCGAGGAATATCAAGTACTCCGTCACTAATCGCGATTAGATTTAATGTGTGTGATTGTATTTATTTGGATGAATGTATTTATATGCATGAGTGTTTTTTTTTTGTTAGAATGATAGTTTTAGTTTAGGATGAGCTAGTGTAGTGTCATTCAGCAACATTGTCAGGTGCGAAGGACCTTAGATGTTGTGCACCTTTAAAAAGAACACAAATAATAATAATAATTAGTTTAGCCGGTCAAATTAAAACAAATTGGTGCCACGTCATTCTCTTATCTTCAAGGTTATAACTCAAAAATTGTCTTCAAACTTCTCTAAAACGAATATTTCTAAAAAATGATAATGGTTTAGTTATGACACTACGTCTGTGTACAGAGTATACAGAATAGTATGGCAGCCATTTTTGAAAAATGGAACAATCTATTGAGTGAAAAGGTAATTCTGATTAAATTATTTTCTTTAAGCACCACCCTTCAACCGTCCTTCACAAGAATTAGAACCATTCATTGCCGAAAATGGCCATTAGAGTGGAATCAACCCAATATTATTTTCCAAATGAACTTTAATCAAATTTAATATGAGAAATGGTTCAAATAAAATTTATAAAACCAGATACATTCACATTAGTACACCAAGTTAAAGAAAATTGTAAAAAAAAATCTTAAAAAACTGGAAAAGTGATTTTGAAAAAGTGACAGTTTCGTCGATTTCGAATCGATTAAATTCTTTTGTGTTAGTAAACGGTAGAACGCTTCGTTCTATAGAACGTTCTAGGTATTGTATCTGGATCGGATCACTTTCCTGTTATAGTCAGTTTAAATTGTGTCATAGTTAGTGATACAAGCTCGCCATGCAATTATGATCCTAAAAGTTCTGTAAAAGTGATTGCCTGGGATAAAGATAAAGCTGATGTGTTTATTAATTGCTTATTGTTTTCGCCCAGAATATGTATCAATTTTGATAAAGAAACAATAAATTCTATTTATGAAAATTTGTACTCAGCCTTAATGGAATCTGCTAGCCAAACTGGTATGTTTTCTGCCAAGTTGATCAGAAGGGATGTTACTGTAACTCATATAAAAAATCTTTGGTATGACGAAGAGTGTAAGAAAATGAAGGTTAAAGTTAGGAAACTTTTACGATTTTGTAAACGCGCCAATTTTGTGCATTTCTTGAAATTAATTTATTTAGATACTAAAGCAAGATATAAAAACTTGATTAAATATAAAAAACGATCTTTTCAAAAATCTTTACTAGATAGTATTGCAAACGTAAAAGACACTAGGACTTTTTGGGGAACAATAAATAAGTATAGGCTTAGACCAGCGTTATGTTCATTTATTAGTGTTGAAGCTTGGGAGAATTATTATAAATTGATTTATCCTTTGAGGATTTATGATAGTACCCTATTCTTCGGTGTCGGCCATCCTATACTGGACGCCCCAATTACTCATGACGAAATTATGAAAAGCATTCAAAAATGTAGAAGTTCTAAAGCTCCTGGACCCGATCAAATTTCAAATGAATTTTACAAACACCTTCCTCAAAACTGGCTTCTGTATTTGGAGGTTCTGTTTAATAAAGTTTTTTCCAGTGAGGTTCTCCCGCTTAAGTGGTCTCAAGTTTCTCAATTTATGCTGTACAAAAAAGGAGATAAGTTTGATTTAGGTAATTATAGAGGCATTTGTTTAGCTAATTGTATTCTTAAGATATTCATGCAAATTATTTTGAACAGACTGTTAATATGGGATCAAGAGGTTGCAGTAATTCCAGAATGTCAAAATGGTTTTCGACCGGGTCGGGGATGCAATGATAATATTTTTGTACTTAGTACAGTGATTCAGTGTCATCTAAGATTGCCAAAAAGGAAAATTTTTACTGCTTTTATTGATCTTAAAAGAGCATTTGATTCTCTGCCCCACTCTAAACTATTTCACAAGCTTCACTCTGCGGGAATTTCTCCCAAAATAATTAACATATTAAGGAACTTGTATGAAAATGCCTCTTTCAAAATTAAGGTAAATGGCAATTTTACTTCTGAATTACCTCTGTCTGAAGGGGTTATGCAGGGGGAGGTCCTTAGTCCTTTTCTTTTCTCGCTTTTCATTGCGGATATTGAGAACTTCTTTCGGGATAATAACGCTCGGGGTATTAACATAGATGGTAAATCTGATGTTATCTTACTCTTGTACGCAGACGATATGGTTATTCTTAGTGACTCTCACATTGATTTAAACAAAAAATTAGATATTTTAAAGAACTACTGTGTTTTGAACGGCTTAAAAGTAAATACTGAAAAATCAAAAATTGTAATTTTTCACAAGGGAAGACTGAGGGCTGAAAGGTATAAGTTTTTTTATGATGATGTGATGCTAGATACTGTAGATAACTTTGTCTATTTGGGCGTGCAATTCAACCAATCTTCTTTGTTTTTAGAGACTGCTAGGTCAGCAATTGGCAAGGCAAATATCGCTGCCGGATCAGTTATAAATATCTTAACAAAATCAAAATGTGATAGTTGGGTCTCGAGAGTGAGGGTATTTAATGCTATAGCTCGAAGTGTAATGTTGTATGGGGCTCAAGTCTGGAGTTTAAGATACGTCGATTTGTTGGAAAGGGCGCATCTGAACTTTTATAAGCGATTATTCCAATTATCTCGAAACACCCCCGATTATATTATTAGAACTGAATTCGGTATAACTCATGTTTTGCTGCAAATTGTTAAGATTACTGTCGGTTGGATTAAAAATATATTATCTATGGAGAGCACAAGATTGCCGCGTATCTGTTTTTTTAGACTTTTGGAGTTGAGTACTGCTCCTGTGAAATATAACTGGTTTCTTCAGTTGAGAGTTTTGTTGGGCAAATATGGTGTTTCTTTTGAAGCGGCTGATCTCAATGGACTTTCTGCTGGAGAAATAGTTTCAAAACTTCATACTAATTTGCTCCAGTTGGACAGGCAATCTCTTGAATATTCCCGGTTTAGTGATATTTACAATAGCCTACCACTCTTGGCTGGAGTACCTCAAGAGTATATTAATGTTAGACAACCCTTCAGCGTAACTAGGTTGATTGCTCAGATGCGAACTTCTAATAAATATTTTATCAAAATATCTTTACAGAAGTCCATTCACATCATAAATTGTAAATTGTTGTGCACAGTTTGTGATATGCACGTAGAAGAGGATTTCTCGCATCTGTTTGCTGTTTGTCCTCTATACGCCTCCACAAGGATTTATTATTTTAAAAGTAATCTGCCCACTGAGGTACAAAGAGATCTATTGGAACTAATGTACAGTTGCGAAAAATCAAAATTATTTATTGTATATAATTACGTGTTTAATGTATTAAAGTTAAGATCATTTTTACTAAACGAATAATTTCAGTTGTTAAAGTTTTGTTTTTGTGTTTTAAAAAGGTTTTATATTTTTTTTGCTTCCTTTAGACAGAATCTGTAAATATTATTTTATTATTTTTATTACTTTTTGTTTGTTTAGTTTAATTTCATTAATGATATTGTTTTTTTTTTTTTTTTTAGTTTACTTTTATTATCAAGTTTGATCATTTCATTTAATTATTATATTATGTATATAATTTGTTTACTGAAACTCCGTTTGTAAAAGGCTCAGGCCTTAAGGACAAATGAATAAATAAATAAAAAAAAAAAGTTTCGTCGATTTTGACCAAAAACATATTGCCACGACCTCTGATTTCCGGATATGTTGCTACTCAAATATTCCCAGCAAAAACTCTCTTTGTTACAAGAATACTTACGAGGTTATTTATGAGCCGAAGCTGCTAGCTGTCTCTGTTAAATTGTAAAACTTTGCCATCTGAAGTAATCCATTAATTTCTTTCAAAATGTCATAATGGGCTCAATGAAGCCTACGTTCCCTTCGAACCTAATTGAGCCCATTCAGCCCGTTTCCATTTTTTTCTGCTTGCTTCGGCTTTTTCCAATAACGTCTTACGATTACCAATATTCATACTCCGCTTTATTGAAAAAAGTAGCCGAATTAAGTGTATATTAAGTTTATGAATTAAGTTTAAAGAACATTTCATCAAAGTTGCTAGTTAAGGATATAATAACATTTTTAACTAAGTTTCTGCAAAAAAGAGAAAACAGAGATCAGAGGTTAAAAGAAATAATAAATCTTGAAGGCAAAAAAAAATATTACCTCATTATTATCGTCATCACTATTAATATATTCCCTAATCATTTTTATTTTATGTTCCCAGAATTGTATCTAATTAAGAAGGATCGTAAAGCTGTTAATATACATCCATTAAAGTTGGTTGTCGCCGCTTAACATATTTCTGAACCATTAGGTGAGTTAGTAGAAACGCCACACTAATTGAATATATACCAAGGAGATCTTTCCGCACTTTAATTAAAGATATTATAAAAATATTCTTGGCGGACAACCAATTCTATTTCATGCCACTCACAGAATTCATAGTTACTACAATTATCACTTTTAGTGGTAAGTTTTCTTACTTAAACTGTAACTATTTTAAGTATTGTCAATAGATACGTTAATTGAACAATAATTAATACAATAATCATTAATAGTTTCAATTCTTTCTGGAAAACTGAAGTTAGTAGTTCGAAGTAAGATTTTTTTGTTGTTATGGGCGCATCAACTTCTAAATAGGAGTACGTAAATACCTTTTTTTAATATGAATCACTCTGATGACCATGAAATTTAATTAAAGAAAAAGTTAAATACAAACAGAAGTTATTAAACTGACTGCATACAAAATAAATGTCCTCTAAGTCCCACAGTAAACAGTGGTAATCACAGTACGGTTACTGCTTGTGTTCTTTGTCTTAATACATTTATGAAAAGATTTATAAAATAAAGTTATCTTCTTATTTTATAGTAAAAATCCTAAGCTTTTTCCTTTTTTTCCTTCATATGCATGAGGAACATCTACCATTGAACAGCTAAACAAGGATGTTGTTTTCTTATTTAGTAATGAGAAACTCCCCTCATTTCGGATAGCAAGCTATAAAAGGGAAAAGTTGTATGTATAAAACATGTAGCTAATTATGTGTAAAGTTCACAAGGAAAATTGAAGCACATATCTTTCCTTTTAACCTTTATTAAATTTTTCTCTTAACTATGGAAACTATATCTTTTTCGTCAAAGTTAAATAATATACCGCTATGTTTTAATCGTCTAATGCAGCTACCGGCCCTGGGAATTTCTCTTCCTAAGAGCTTCTTACAGCTCATTGGTCCGGTGATGGACAGTGAAGTGTGTAACGAGAGAACACTTTCCGGAAGCTGGCAGTGCTCTGATAAAGAGATGTTGACGCCTTTAAATAATAATAATAATAATGATAATCATCATCATCTCTTCTTGTTTAAAAAAAATGCAGAACTTTATGGCCCGACAATTAGAAATTGGTAATGGAGGATCTCTTCTTGCTTAAATAAAAATTATGAAATCAAAAGATGCCGCTAGGCTGAGATGGTTGCTTGGGCCAGGTCAAAAGAATGGCAAAATCAAAAGATTAAAACGAAGGCCTATCTTATAACGAAGACTTACCTGGCTATAGAATATCAAAAATTGCCACCAAAGGATGTGCACCACGAAGATTGCGAAGGAAAGCGCATATCAGCAGAAGTGCCTCCAGTTTTAAGGCCTAAAATGCTAACCATTTAGTCAATGAAATTTCTCAGCTTTATTTCGGGAAATCAATAAAATGTAGTCAACTTTCTGTTTCAGAAGGTTTGGTGATTTAATTTTGAAAAGAAAGACCGCTATTTTCATCAATTGACTTCACTCTTTGAAATAACTACAAAAAATATAAAATTCACTAAATGAATTAGTGGTAATATATAGATTATTATTTAAAAAAGTAAATATTTTAAATTGCGGGGTAGCAGGACTTCTGGTAATAAAGCTGGTCCCTGGCCGTTTTTCTAGGCCGAAAACAGGAATTATAGCACATTTGAAAGGTAGATCATAAACTGATGAATTCGTGATTTAAATTGGCATTAAGTTAGTACTTCAAAATTACTTTTTCTGTAAAAGAATGGGATCCATTGTTAATAATCACAATTTGAATTTGAATGAAAAAGGAAATTTCTTGTATTATTATTAATTAAACAATGAATTGTCCAAAAATTGACATTTTATCAGCTTTGTTTAAATTGTCCTACATTATTCTAGTGGTGACGTTGAACAGTTAATCTTGGCGTAATACCAGAAAGTTAAATAGGATTTCTAAAGAGGTTATAACTCTTCTTTGGATACAAAATATTCTCGTTCCCTGGAGAGAAAGAGAATTATACTTAGGTATTAGTGAAGAAGTAGAATGTACTCGTGCAAAGAGTTAAGAAAGAAGAGAACATATTGTAGAGTTATTGTCTAACTTTTCTGGAGTATTAAGAATTCTTGTCATCCGTTGCTTTTGTCATCAAAACGCTACCATACTGCTTTTCTTTGCAACAAAGTCTTCTTACTCGTTCTTCTAAGTCAGTTTCAATCCTCTTATCCTATACAATCCTTGAGATATTCCTTTTTAAGGGAAATCTTGAAAGTTTTGGCAAAGTTTTCCGCTAATGTAGATCCCAAAAGAAAACTAACTTTTCCAACTCTGTTTACAAGGTTACTAGTGCTCGACAATTGATCTCACTTCCGTTCTAAAATCTGATATAATTTCCTTTCAGCTTTTAATTCTATATTATTAGGCGTTTTTACTTATTTTTGGAAGTAGAATGTACCATCAGGAGCTCTTTTTTCAGTACACTGCTAGCGCCTGGGTAGTTTTCTTCTCGTTACAGCCATAAATGTGTAAATGCCTTAACAATTTTCTTTAACTTGGTTATACTATAATACACATAAATAGATCTACAAATTTCATTACTACCTTTTTTTTAATTAAGGAGTGTCAACAACTGTGGTTTTTGGCGCCTGGATCCTTCTTCTGTGCATTGTGGGCCTCCGGGTAGTTTTTTTGTTCCAGAACACAGCGTCAATCACTGTAAGGATTTAGAGAAAATGTAAGAGATGGGTGCGAGTAGGAGTCAAGTGCACTAACCACTCAAACTTTGCTTAGGTATTATCTATCTAAATACATAGTGTCATTAATACCTGTATTAAGTAATATGAAATAGGTAAGTAGCAAAATGTAATTTAGGGTTGTGCAGCATCTGCATTCTTCTTCTTAATTTAATTTTGTAGAAATTAATGTGTAGCTAAAATGTGTCGAGAGAGAGAGAGTAATATGAGGATTTCTCATCTAATTTTTAAATCAGACATTTTTCTTTAAGTAAGGCGCCTCGGAAGCCGAGCGGTTGAAGGCGAGGCCCGCAAAGCTAAGATGTGTTGTGTTGCTGGGTTCGATTCTCGCTATAGGCCTTGGATTTTATTTAACGGTTGATAAAAAGAATTCATTGCATGTTTGCTAATCGTCTCCGTCCTCGACCCCTCATATGTTAGTTAGACGTAAAGCCTGCTTGATATAAAATAAATGTTACTTTACTTTTATCTAAGTATGCACTCATTAAATGTTTGTGGGGACTTAATACAAGAACTGCGGTGTTTTTATTTTTGTAACAGTATTTTATAAAAATAGACGTTAAAATTAGTTTGACCTTTGGTTGCTGTGTATATTTGACCTGTGTTCAGTTGTGGGTGAGAAACAAAATTGTTTGAGTAATTAGGTGCTGGTGGCGCGCAGCAGAGGGGAAATTAGGGACAGAGTGATGTTCTGTTGGTACAGCAAGGATGGCGCTGATTCAGAAGGCTGAGTGCTGACCCAAACTGACCACTCAATGGCTACTACCTCCTTTTAATGTTACCTGATCTACCTATTTGAAGTTGCTTTACAACACAACACAGTGTTAAAGTGTGAACCTTTCAGAATGTACCCATCTAACCAACATTTCAAGCCTTAATGGTAACATCCTGGCAACACTGTACCAAGGGCAGTAGTAGCCGAACACTATCTTATAAGGTCATCACCTCTTTGGAGTTTTGCCAAAATAAAAGTAAGGTAATGCCTATTTTACGTAGGCGGGGTAAAGCCTAACCGTAAACAACCAACTACCAAACAGGTGTCATGAAAACGGAGGCGACTTGGCAACATACTTTATTATAAATCTCTTATTCGACATTAAATAGAATCGAAGTCGTAGTTTGAGAATCGAACCCAGTACCACAATAAATATTAGCTTTGCAGGCTTCTAACCGCTCGGCTACCGTGGCGCGTAGTTTTAATAAAATTATATTAATTTATCTTCGCTATTGAAGTGACCTGACTCACAATCGATCTTATTAATCATAAATCAATAGTTTTTTCCCCCCTCTTTTATTTGGAAATTTCATCTGGGAAACATTTTACGATACCTAAGGTGTACCCACAAAATATGTTTTAATTTCTTAAAAAATCAATATCCAATATGAGTCTATATCGGAATAATATTCATTAAAGTGAATACCAATACTAGCATCCTTTTACCTTTTAGAGAATTTTCCTTAATTTTTTTAGCTTTGAAAGGGTTTCATTTTATATTTGTCTATTTATTTTTTCAAATATTTTGAATACACTCAAAGTAAAATAACATTAGATAGTTGAAGTATAAGGAAAATATTTGCAAAAATGACAAAAATAATATTACAAAACATTTGAATGTGGAAGATATAAAAAATAAAACTAATACTGCCTTACGAGGGTCGTTTGAAAAGTCCGTGCAAAGTCAGAGAGATAGCACTACTGGCGCGTATCGAGGTTATGTTTAGTTAGTAGCATCTCTTGGAAGAACACACACCAAGTTTCAACCAGATCGGTCTATTTCTTTGGGTTTGGCATTCGTTTGAATCGAGGAAGTCGAGTGATTTTCTCACGCTTGACCAAAAACGAACTCGTGTGAAGTGTTGCAAGGACGGTTTGCAGCTGTTCCAGAAGAATCCGCATGAATTTAAGCGTCGTTTCGTCACTGTGGATGAAACATGGATACATCAATACACTCCTGAGACCAAAGAACAATCTAAACAATGGGTTACCAAGGGGGAATCTGCGCCAAAAAAGGCGAAGACCGTTCCTTCGGCCGGAAAGATTATGGCGACTGTCTTTTGGGATTCGCAAGGGATAATCCTCATCGACTATCTGGAAAAGGGTAAAACTATTACAGGTGCATATTATTAATCGTTATTGGACCGTTTGAAAACCGAGCTGCAAGAAAAACGCCCATGATTGGCCCACAAAAAAGTCCTTTTCCATCACGACAACGCACCAGCTCACACCTCAGCAGTTGTGGTCGCAAAATTAATGGAAATAGGGTTCCAACTCGTTTCACATCCCCCCTATTCTCTAGACTTGGCTCCCTCGGACTACTATTTGTTCCCCAATATGAAGAAATGGCTGGCGGGAAAAAGATTTTATTCAAACGAGGAGGTGATTGCAGAAACGAATGGCTATTTTTCAGACTTGGACAAATCCTATTATTCGGAAGGGATCAACAAACTAGAGCAGCGTTGGACGAAGTGTATAAGCCTAAAAGGAGACTATGTTGAAAAATAAAAAAGGTTTACCCCAAAAAATTAAGTAGTTTTTATTTTTGCACGGACTTTTCAAACGACCCTCGTATATAGATAATTAATATATTAAAAACATTTGACGATAGAAACCGGGACAGTTTTTTTACAAACAATGCAACTTTATTTTTCTTTATATATTTAATAGTTAAAATAATAATAGCTCAAAGATCAATTTTTGGAATCTCTTAATGTAACCCAAAAGAAATCAAAATTGGTGTAATGAAAGGAGATAAAGTAAAGAAATCTCTTTTACCCAGCGGGGTTTATTGTCCAACTACTTCAAAATTCAGACTTTGTTTAGCTATGTATTACTTTTGTGATCGAGAAGTAAAACTAATTTTACGTCCAATTGGTAGGAATGGCTTTCAAATAGTAACTGTTATTAGTCGACTTCAATGCTACTAAATTGGAATTTTATGTTTTAATAATTACGGATAGATAATCAAGTATGAATAAAAGTCTGATTTTCTATTTCTTCTACTAAAAATAGTCTTCGGGTTGAGATATTGAAGTTGATTGTTCGTAAGAAGAGTCCAGCTTGTCTGTAATGAATCAGGAAAGAAAATTTTGTTTTGATACATCTATTCAGCAGATGTAAGGAGATTGGTAAGCGAATATTTGGTTGAACAATGATCTAAAACTGATTTAGCAAATGTAGTGTAACCGATTGTAACTGCGTTAGTATCACTAAACGTGTGGCGCGATGGAAACCTAAGGTTTTATTGCTTTATTTGATCATAAGTGTAATAATATTTCACCATACATGATGACGCCAAGATCCTTAGTAGTGCTAGATAGATAATGAAATAGATCAACAGACTTTGATAATTTGTCATTAAAATCGGCAGGAGGTAACATTACTCTCCTTTTCAATTTTATTTGGTGTCAATTACATTAAAACATCTTTACTGCATGGGATACTCCACAGTTATCTGTTATGATATGATCTGTTATAAAGAATAAATGCACTTTTATTAATCTAATATTCGACGAGAGTTTCTTTTTTAAATGAAAGTTCTTTCGTCAAAATAAAACAAATTTCCGCCTTAATTTTTGCTACTTATCCCTCACAAAATAATATATTAGTACAGTTTGTTGTATTTAGCTTCTTACACAGTCTATTGTTCAATCTAAATAGTTTGAATATGAAGCCAGGCTGTTCTGTCATTAGATTTTCTCTTTCTAGCAGCTTTTATTGGCGACAATTTGGTAATAATCTTGTCTTTATGTTAGAACACAACCTAGAAGTGGGCATTGCACCTTCGGGTGGAATACCTCGGATGTTTCCTGAAAATGAGAATATCTATTTTCCTAAATGCAATCACAGTAGGTTATAAAATGTTCAACTTCTTTCTGGATACATTACTTTATTTCATATTCACGGACAGTTAATCTATCCTCCGAATAGTTGAAGTTACTGCCTCCAGAGAGGTGTACCATTAACAAGGAAGCTACTAGACTTTCTTTCAACTCCATCCTCTTGATCGTTTTCTACATGGCCTCTTCAAAGCAAATGCTCTTTGGCTTTTATAGTCCTTTCCAGTTTGGTTAGTCTTTACGCAACAACATTTAAAGAAAATTGACTCTTGTTCTCTAAGGGTAAAACCATTGACGTTTTCCAGACCTTTATCGTTTCAGATACAATTTTCTTTAACTTTGCTGTTACTCTGTAATGGTTTCATTAAAACTAGTTTTTCTCCTTTTCTTTTCGATTATTTCTTATTGTCATTAAAGAGATTCCTTTATGAGTTTCTTCCTTTATCTAGTAAGGAAGAGAACATTTTATGAAATATATCTTCTAGGGGGGCCCATCAATTGCATAGTTATTAGTGCCTCTTACCGTGATTTTTCTTTTTCGAGCTGGAGCACGAGGAATCTTCTAAGGCAACAGCAATGCAGCCGCCTAATTTTTCAGGCAGTACTTAATGTCCAACTACTAAATTTGATGTTGTGGACGAAAGTACAAGCTTTTAATTTGCTATTTACATTTAACTAAATGAAAGCAGTTACCACAGTATTCGAAATGAGGATCTTCCACTTAATAAAGCGCACTAATATCCTCTTCATCAACACTCAGGCATCGCGCTTTTGTAATTCCACAATCAACAATTTGCTCAGCAAGGCTGAATGGAGCATTGGTTTTTAATGTGTTCTTCTGTAATATTAAAAGCATTGCCAGAATTTAAAATTTTGTAAAATGTGTAGCAGGTCATTAATTGCAGGTAATTACTACAGCGGTTAGATATTAAATAAAGGAGTCACTAAGAGAAAATGTGTAAGACTGAAGAGCAAATATAATGATTAGATTTCTGAGGTTTTTACATAATTCCCGAAATTGGCACCGTATCCATCAGTTTATTTATCTGTAAGGGTAATTTTTGAATGTCCCAATCAATACATAGGTAATTAATCCAAAAATAATTAGGAATTGGTAGAAAATTGTAGTAGTAGGTATTTAAATTAGAATTAGACTTATTAGATACAATTAGTATCGTAATAAATAATTGCATTAAGAGCCTCGTGAGTGATCACACCTGATTTTAGTTTACACCATCTTTAAATTTAAAAAGTTTGAAAATAACGATATTCAACAGTTACACTTTCAACGAGAAATTACTATTCTGAAAGAAAATTATTTACGCATCACGATTTTATAAATAATTAAATTCTTTAACAATGTTACCACAACAACAGAGAGAAAGAGAGATTAACGAAGATAAATATGTTAATGGGCATATTTGCCTTTGCAATGATCATCCGAGGAGAACAAATTGGAATGATAAGAGAGTTCATACAGAGGAGCTATAAGTTGTGATGAGGCGTATGGTGGGTATGTGGGTTTAAGGCTGGCTGACAGCTGAGTTAGTGCTCCTAACGAGAATATTAGCGTAAAGTGACTATGCGCACAGATGATGAGTTAGGGTGGAGACTTCCGCATTAGTCATTTAATTTGAATTCCTCGAGAAATCGACTCGCAAGATTTCATACGAGAGGCCTACATGATACGTACTTATTTAGGCTTAACGATGCAAATTATCCTAACTTGTTAATGACTTTCTATGTACCCATTTCAACAACAATATTTAATCATTTATCGTAATCTAAGTTAAATATTAGGAAGCGTCTAGTTTTTTTGGTATTTTTTTAATCCTCAAAGGAGTGCTGGCATTTAAAGACAATTAGTTACTAATAAAACAAGATCAAATAAAATTTAATAAATAAGCCTTTACTTTTATTTTTTTAATAAATAAATATTTGACTTGAAATATATATTTGACTCGAAGAATGTATTGTACATTGAATAATATCTATTTCTCCTTTTATTTTTACTGGAGCCCACAAAGATCTCCTCTTTCATTACAAACAGATGACACTTCCATCATCGGACACTGAGCTGTAAGAAGTACCTAGTAAGAGACGACTATTAGCATATAATCGAAATCAAACCAGGGTTTCCCACGTGGGAATTTAGTTTATTAATTATTAAAGTATTAGTCTTATTAAAATAATAAGATTGGTTAATTGGTGTAAGGGAGCGGGAAAGGAGGAATAAAACGGGTGAACACAAAATGTTAATTTAAGGAAAACTAATTCTATTTATTTACAATAAGAAAAGAACACATACAAATAAAATAAAACTGTACAAAAGTGATAAGTAAACATAAAATAAACTCATAAAATAAATCCTCAATCATAAAATAAATTAAACGTAAATCAACTCTTTTAATTGCAACACAACTCAAAAATAATACTTTTCTCTTACAAAAAATAATACTTTTCTTTTACCAAAAATTAATACTTTTCTCTTACACGTAATCAGCTGACTCGGTAGAGTAGTGGGATTAGGAGCTACGCAAGCGACGAGATCACTCTCACACACACAACGGCACGGGCCCTACTGCTGGCCCTACTCGTTCTCCTCATACCCCACTCCTCTACCTGAGCCGGCCGTCCCCACTCCGCTCTCTGACACTATCCCCCCTTTAAAAAAAGTGGAGCCTCCTTTGGAGCTCCACTTTAAGCTCCAGCTTCCTGCAGGTTTGTCCTGTTAATAAATTCATATCCTCTCTCTCCTTGAACCCTTTGCCAGTTCCGGTTGCAGCTTAGTAAAGCTTGGTGGTATGGTCCTTGTTGCCGCCCTCTCCGCCCCTTTGAGTGGTTTCCTTCTCCTGACCGTTGTTGACTGCGGGGTATCAGTACTACAGGAGCAGTACCACCTCCCGTCCGCTGTTGGTGTATCGTCTGCGACGCTCCTCATCATCATGACGGTACCGCGATGTCATTGAAGGAGATGCTGGTCTTGTAGTCGGGTGGTCTCCGCTGAACCGCCTAGCGTCTCGCTCTCCACCTTATAGTTGGATCTTCTCTCGCCTGGGGCCCACACTTATCTGATGGCCGAAGTTGTGAAGTTCCGAACTATGTGACTCATTACCATGGTTCCGCCGGGAATTGGAACTCTGATCCCTGTTGGAGGCGTTAGATCAGAACCGATGCACCCTCCAAAAGAGGTGTTAAGAGTTGGTGGGATTCCCTAAATTCCTGGTCTGGCTGACTTCTGATGAGGAGATTTTACATTCCCCTCTTAGCGCCATACTTTAGGATCCCATGGACCCATGCAAGATGTTGTGAACCGAGAGAAGTCCCTCACCCGTGCAGCTCCCTTCCACTGTCTATACTCGTGTAGATAAATCACAGCCCGAGAGGAATAACCCCTTAATTTCTCATTCTTTCTCTCACTCACACGAAGGTTAGTTAGTACATGTAATGGACTCTAGGAATTGAGGACTAGTCCTCACTTATCCTATCTTCCTCCTCAGTATCGATCCGCTGGTGACGTCGCGGTCGCAAGTTCACCCTGACGTAGGATGGGTCATCTAGCCATGTTCGGCCAGCATCCGTTTGCTCTAAATCTATCGTTTGTGGGGTCCACGAAGGGTCATCTGCACATTCTCCCCCACTTGATTCTTCGGGAATTTCGTCTCCACTCGACTCCGTTTCTACTAAATGGGACTCCAGACTTCCCTCGGACCCAGACTCATTTGAGCTGTACTCGCCTCCGCCGTTTCCTATCGGCTCAGAGAGTACATCCATTTCGTCTTCTGCATACTGTTCCAAACTGCTTTCTTGGTCTACCCTTCCTTGAGTGGTTTCCTGCGCCCTAACAGACTGGCTCGGGGACTGGCTATGTGCTGCTTTTAACCTGTTAATATGCACAATGCATTTACCGCCCTTAGAGAGGCGCAACTCATAGTTAACTGGAGAAGTTCGCGCCACCACGGTATGCGGGCCCGTCCAGGGTCGTCTAAACTTTCGTGCATGACCCATGGGGACGGCGGGTTCATAGAGATAAACCCGGTCCCCGATTTCAAACACGCGCATTTTCTTCCTCGCATTGAAGATTTTAGAACGTGCCTCTCTGGTTCGGGCATCCGTTTCTCGAGTGCTGCGAAATGCCTTATCGAGACGTTCCTTTAGTCTCCCCACAAAGTCCTGTACCGATTCTTGAGGGCTTTCCGCTTCAATGTTGCAATCAAATGGTAGCTCTACCTCCCTCCCATGGACCAGAAAATACGGGGTGTACCCGGTAGAGGAATGCGGTGTGGATCGATAAGCGGTAAGCACATAGGGTAACCAGCGATCCCAGTCCCTCCCGTCTCGCCGAACCACGCAAGCCAAGGAGTCCATAAGGGTCTTATGCAACCTCTCAACCATTCCATTTCCTTGAGGGTGATAAGCGGTCGTCTGCAATTTTTTTATTCCTAACATTTTGCAGGCACTACGGAATAATTCGGATGTAAAATTACGACCCTGATCAGTGAGCACTCTCTGGGGAATACCATGACGCAATACTAATCCTTCAACGAAAGCCCGTGCAGTCTGATCCGCCGATTGTTCTCTTAACGGAATCGCCTCAGCATATCGCGAGAAGCAGTCTATACACGTTAGCAGATATCGATTTCCCGCGGAGGTTAAAGGGAGAGGCCCCACGATATCGAGCGCTACTAGTTCAAAAGGGCGAGACACCTGATAACCCGGCGCGAGAGGGACTTGGAGACCTGCAGGCGACTTTCTTTCCTGACATATCCGGCACGCCTTAACAAACGCGGTTATTTGTTTCTCCATTTGAGGCCAATAGAACTTATTTTTGATCCGATTAACAGTTCTCGTCGTTCCTGGATGCCCGGACCAGGCCGTACTATGGAATTGTCTCAATATCTTCTGCCGCATCCCTGCGGGAACTAACACTCTCCAGTTCGTTCGGCTGCCTTTCCCATCTACTCGGTACCATAGGCCACTTTTCCCTTTTTCTGCGCGCCTCTCTTCAATCATCATTCGACACCAATCGTCACGCTCCTGAGCAATGGCTAACTCCCTCCCATCCGAGGAGCCGTCTACCGCACACACTGCTCGGCTCAGCGCATCCGCATTCGTATGCTTCAAGCCAGGTCGGTGCACCACATCATACACAAATTCGGACAGCCGTAAAGCCCATCGCGTCAGCCTGGCTGAGGGATCTTTAACTCGGAGCATCCACTTTAAGGCGGAATGGTCCGTAACCAGAGTAAACCTACGCCCCAGGAGGTAGCAGCGGAACTGGGCCGTAGCCCAGACTACAGCCAACAACTCTCTCTCCGTCGTGGAATAGTTGCGTTCGGCTGCATTCAATTGACGGCTCGCATAAGCTACCGGTCTCTCAAATCCGTCCCTCATTTGAGAGAGTACTGCGCCGATGGCAACTCCCGATGCGTCTGTGGCTAAAATGAATGGATCCGCAAAGTCCGGATAAATCAACACGGAATCGGAACAGAGCGCGTTGCGGAGCGCATCGAACGCAGCTTGCTGGGCTTCTTCCCATTTAAATGATGCGTTCTTTCGTAACAATGACGTGAGGGGCTTGGCAAGTGTCGAAAATCCTTTGATGAACCGGCGATAGTATCCGGCTAACCCCAAAAAACTCTTCACTGAACGTATCGAGTCTGGTACCGGGTAATTACGAATCGCTCGAACTTTCTCTGGGTCTGGACACAGCCCTTCCGACGCCACTATATGTCCCAAATATTTCACCTTGGGTTGTGCGAAATGGCACTTATCTAGGTTAATCTTTAAATTTGCTTTTCCTAGACGCGCGAGGACATGCTCTAGCCGCCGACAGTGTTCCACAATGGTGGAGCTATAGATGATCACATCATCAAGATATATAAAACATTCCTCGCCTTTCAGCTCAGCCAAGAGTTGATCCATTAGGCGTTGGAACGTTGCTGGCGCATTCACCAAGCCGAACGCCATACGTTTATATTCATAATGGCCTCCCATCGTTGAGAAGGCGGTCTTTTCGCAGTCCCCGGGCCATATAGGTATCTGGTGGTATCCGCTGCACAAATCCAAAGTAGAAAAATATCTACTTTTCCCCAGTGCTTCCAGCGTTTCCACAATAAGGGGCAACGGATAGGCATCCGTCTTAGTGACTTGATTCAACCCCCGGAAATCAGTGCAAAAACGGTATTTAGTTTCACCAGCCTCAGTTTTTTTCGGAACCAGTACAACAGGAGCGGCCCAAGGACTAGAAGAAGAGGTGATCACGCCCTTCTCCAGCATTTGTTTTAAATGCTCTTCGATCACTGGTTTCTGGTAATGCGGTACTCTGTATGGTCTCTTGGTTATGGGTGTCTCCTCGTTAGTATGGATATGGTGAAATACCGGTAACTTGCAGCCCTCTGCATTTGGCTCTTCGAAGACCGACTCATACCGCCTTAATACTTCCAGAATCTGCTCTTGGTCAGAGCCAGTCAGATGTCTCACCTTCGAACGCCATTCGGTTTCGAGCTGGCTTGCCCATCCGGCCTGCTTGGTTATCTGCCTCACTGCTTTCTCAGCGGGGCAGTCTACCGGACCTAGGTGAACCTTCTCGGCTATTCCTAACCGCTGCCCCTTCTCAACCTGAACGGGGCCGCTAGTCAGATTGATTGCTCGAACCCAAATCTGCCGCCTTTCGGGTACATTTAGACTGCGAGCTAGCCGCATTCCCTGCTGAGGTTGGATTACCGGCTCGAACATTAATTCGCCCTCCAGCAGCTCTTTCATCCTACCTTCTAACAACGTTTCACTAAAAGAAGGGATTGTCACTTTTCTAGCTGCTTTCACGAAGGCTGAACTGACCCGGGGAACAGTCCCTCGGCTTTTTTCCCTCTTCTGCTGTGAGCTCTCCGAAATATGGTCAAGAGCAATGGTCATATTCCGAGCGTCCACCACCATACCCATCTTACTCATGAGGTCTAGACCGATTAAACCGTCACCTACTGTGGTAACCGGAGCCACTATAAATCTGTGCTGGACCGCTAAGTTCCCCAATCTACATTCTACTTCTTGTTCGCCCTCAATAGGGATGGCCGAACCCGTCACACCTGTCGCTTTCAGCTGGGGTTCCCTTAAGGGGACAGTCCCAATCGCCTCCTTCAAAATTGAAATCTCCGACCCACTATCTACCAATAGCGTTCGCGCTATTCCCGCTATAGTAAGTACGACGGTAATCCCCTTGGAGCGCTCCGCAGAGACGGTTGGAACCAATCGCGCGTGGTCAGCCCCTAAATCCTTGATGGACCCGCCGGTGGGGCACCCGTGGGTCCGTTTCCTTTTGGGGGCGCAGCTTCTTCTCGAAAGTTAGTGCAGTGGCATGCCTGAACACCAGCCTGTGTCGCCCGCCGGGCACAGTCTCGGGCAAAATGCCCTTGTTGGCCACACACAAAGCAAGTAAGCTGTGTAACTCGGTTACCACTTCTGACGGGTCTCTGGATACCTCTCCTAGTAGCAGATTCTTGCGACTTTCTTTGGGGACAATTTCGAGCAAAGTGCCCGCTTTGACTGCACTGAAAACAATTCCCAACCTTTTTTACAGCTAGTGTGCTCGCAGAGCTTGCTTCTTCCTGGCATTGCACACCCTTTACAGATCCCACAGCGCAACTAAAGGGACTTTGACGTTGAGCGTTTTCAACTCTAGCGGCCATTTCAATAGCCTCGCTAAACGATTGGGGAGGAAAGTATTGAAGCTGCTGGCTTATCTCAGGTCTCAGACCTTTCACAAATGCCGCCAGGGTGACCCTCATCGCTTCTTCCCGCGCCCATTTATTCTCTTGTGCAGATGTTATTCCCCTGGGGATAGTTTCCTCCCCTAATCTCCGACAGCGGTCCGCAAATTCTTTTGCGCCTTCACCCGGTTGTTGTCCTAGAGAATTCAACTGTAACAACTTTTGCGCAGGGGACAACACGGTGTCAAAACGTTCCTTGAGAAGGCGTTTGTAATCTCCAAAGGAAGACGAAGGCTCCAACAACTCCGGGAAACCCGCTATACAGTTGGCGGCCGCCCCCGTTAACTTTAATCTGCATATAAGTTTCTTATCTTGTTCTGTCCACCCACCACATTCTGCCACCAATTCTAAATTCCGCAAGAAATTATCAACAGATTCCTCCTCTTCTCGCCCTCCCCAAGGACGTATCAACCCCTGCAACCCCATATCTCGCTTCACCTTACCATCCCCGGATGATCCCTGACCACCCGAACTCAGTGCAGATGCCTTTCGCAATGCTTCATTCTCCACTTTTAGTTTTGCCACTTCCGCCTTTAATTTCTCTAGATCCGCCATTATCAACAGGTTTCAAAATGAAGCCCAGTCAAAAGAGGCCGATGAACTGAAGTGAATGAGCCGTCACACGACCCTCTTACTAGTATTAGTTCGCGAGTTTTGATGAATAACAAAAAAAAATATTTTTTTTTTCTTTTTGGAGTAATTAATAATAAAAATATTTATTATGCTCTCACACCACTGTCTCGATGTCAGAAAAGGAGAAAAAAATCATTAAAACGCTGAGCGATTACTCTGAAGCCCAGAATTGAGCGAGCGCTTTTCAAGGTCAAACTAGTAGGCCGCACTGACCAGCGGTTCTGAGTTATTACAATTACGTATTAGCGACGATAATCACATTAACTTCAACTCTGTGTTAGTTCACAAATAGTACACGTATTTTACTGCTCTCTTTTCAGTATTTCTTAAATAAACACAAATTTTTTCTTTTGTTAGATAATTGTAATAAAATTTAGTGAGAACCCCAACACCTGTCACCATTTGTAAGGGAGCGGGAAAGGAGGAATAAAACGGGTGAACACAAAATGTTAATTTAAGGAAAACTAATTCTATTTATTTACAATAAGAAAAGAACACATACAAATAAAATAAAACTGTACAAAAGTGATAAGTAAACATAAAATAAACTCATAAAATAAATCCTCAATCATAAAATAAATTAAACGTAAATCAACTCTTTTAATTGCAACACAACTCAAAAATAATACTTTTCTCTTACAAAAAATAATACTTTTCTTTTACCAAAAATTAATACTTTTCTCTTACACGTAATCAGCTGACTCGGTAGAGTAGTGGGATTAGGAGCTACGCAAGCGACGAGATCACTCTCACACACACAACGGCACGGGCCCTACTGCTGGCCCTACTCGTTCTCCTCATACCCCACTCCTCTACCTGAGCCGGCCGTCCCCACTCCGCTCTCTGACATTGGTTTTGGTTATACAGTGAGTATAATGCAACAAAATAAGCACATAGGCAGAAAAATATTAATAATAATAATATATAATTATTTTTTGTGTGAATATATTATTAAATTTAACAATTAATTTTTGTTAAAGAATTGTGGCACCATTGTAATTTGTAAAAAAAAGTATTAATATTTAAAAAAGAAAAATCACTAACAAAAATCTGTATCAAATTTACTTGTAAAAGATACCATACCTCCTTAGCTTGGAGAATTATCACCTGTAAGGCTTTGGGTTAAAAAATCTCAACTCATTAGGGAGGTTCCCGATAGACTATCGTCTACTTTGGAGACCTAAAGTGTAATGTAACTACTACTAAGAAGGTATTTCTGAGTCACACTCTTCGTGGAGCCTTTTTAGCGTTTTTAATTAATAAAAAATGCATTCACTAAAGTTTTAATAGCAAAATTTTATACGTTGAAAGTCTAGAGTAATTAATATTAAGTATTGAGAGAGATCGGTCGCACTGGTATTTCAATGAGAGCATTTGAACAGCAACAGGACATTCTATATATCACAAATAAACTTTGGAATGGTCACATTTAATACCTTTTCTTCTAATCGGCAGGAGATAGTACTACAGAAATATAACATTCGAAAAGTTTTCTCCAGAATGAAGCGACAGGTAAAGGTGGTTCTCTGGTGAAATAATTGATAATTTGTCTGGAGAATAGTTCTAGAAAAAAATTACTCCTACTCTCACTGACAAAATTTTTCAGAGAAACTAAACAATTATTCTTGTAGGGGGAACGCAGAGTACTCGTACGGCCCGAGGATATTCCAAAAACTTTTCAAGAGGCCCGTTTGGTAAATAAGGAGGCACAGGCTGCTCTAGTCACAGTACCATAGAGTTCAATAGATTGTGACAATGAACACCCGTCTAACGGTGTTTTCTCACTGAGCGAAATTTGAAGTAACTGACGAGCTAGTGAAATTTCACGCTTTTACTTAGAACATTACTTTTCTGGTTTTTCTCTAGCGAAAGTCCTAATTCTTACTTTTCAAAAGTATAACTAAGTCATTTTAAAGAACTGGTTATGCAATTTTCGTTAAAGTGCCACTTTTTGATCGCTGCCGTACATTATACAATAAAACTTATTTATGAACAAGTACGAAATAAATCTGAAACAAAGTAAATTGCATGCCATTGATTAGAACAGAGGGAGATTTATTTCTGTCTACACAGCTTCTAAAAGGTAGGTGTGACTTAAGTTTGCAGTGCTTTCATAACAGCAGTCCATGAGGAACGGCAGCGATATACATATTACGCATAAATTATCTACAAAAAGATATTGCCGAATAATGAGATTAACTTTTGTAGTTTTGATGCTCTGGACGCACTTTGCGCCCAAGAAGGAAAGAGAACGTGGCAGCCGATCGATTTTTGTTGGGAGCAGGAACTGGCGTAGTACGCAGCGCATTAATCACCTCCAGACAAGCTGAGCGTTTTCAAGCGGTAGACTGGCGGATTTCACCACCATGTGCCTTCACCCCACTGCTGCCGTGTAAATCAACCTGTGCGTAATAACTGTTTAATTAAACTATAACCTAAACATAAGGGTTGAAAAATAGCCCACACGAATTCGAATTCCTTTATACTTTTACAATTGTGCACCTTCAAATATAGGTTCCGGAATATTCTCCTTTTCCTTATATTAACCTTGATGTCTGTCGCTATTTGCCATCAAACTTTAGAGGCCACGAGCAGAATAGCCGATGTTTTAATATTAAATCTTGTAAACATAGTGTTAGCGAGGTCATAGGTGAAAGTAATCGCAGCCGGCAATCACTTTGAACTTGAATGATTGTGAAGGTGAGAAGAGAATATTTGGATCTTTAAGGACGCAAGTTGGCTCTTAGGTTAGGCCAAACATAGAAGCCATAGAATTATGCGGTGAGCCAATATGGCTGGAACATTTGCACGAGATGGAGAAGGCGAGCGTACCCAGAAAAAACTTTGAATGGACATCCTCATATAAAATCCAGAACGTCAAGTAAAAAGATAACAGGGCTGTGCAGGACAATTTTGAAGCCCATGGGCAGCAGATTAGGAGGAAATCAACAAGGAAAGAAAAGGTTTGTATGGATGTGGTGTTGATACTTGGAGTCTTCATGGACTGTTATAGCCCTAGAGTAAACAAGAAATTAAGATAAAGAATATTCTAGCCCTGCTATAGATATCGCTTTTGGAAGCCACACTATCCACTCATTGGCTGGTGGTCATTCTAGCAAGTATTTCCCAATTTGGTGTATTTACATGTAGTAGGTGAGAGGGGGCACATTTGAACAGGAGGCCACCTTGGAACAGTTTTCATTTCCCGCCAAATATTTAAAACATTTATGATTGGTAATTTTCTTCATATTTTGTGGTAGATCTGTTGTATAATTAACAGAGTTTCCCTTCGTTTTCATTGTTTGTAAAGTCAGAATTGAGGAATCTTATACTTTGTAAGGTGGTAGTAAAATTTTTGATACAGCTTTGGAAGTGTATTGTGAAGATTGTAGTGGACAAGGTGTAAGTATAAAGTATTGTTAGTCCATATTAACATTTGGAATTCGTATTTTCCAAATCTAGTATTTACAAAAGTCTATTTTCTTGCAAAAAGTGTTGGATATTATATTTTCTTTTATGGAAGGAGTGGGGGCACATTTCAACATCTTAGTTAAAATGTGCCCTACCGAAATGCAAGTTTGTAACTTTTTTTGTTTAATTGCAGAGAAGGAGAAAATGGTCCGAACCTACATTAAGAAGCGTAACACACCGAATATTTTGTTCAAACTTCCTAAACACATCACACTTCGGGTACAACATCCCGAACTGGGCCATACTTGATTTTTGAACTAGATTTCTGTGGTTTAAAAGAGAAAGTAATGTAGTAGCGAGAGAAATAACTGATAGAAGGTAGATTCAGAGGAAAGTAATATCATTTCTTTCTATTTTATGTTGTGCTCAAAGGTACCCCACCAGTGGGGCAAATATTAATATGTAGATAAAATGTAGATATGTATGTAAGTACCAACTGTTTATTGATATAGATCTGTTAAGAAGATTTGAAAGGTTGAAGGTTAAGAAAGCAAAATAAAAAGGTTCAATTATACGATTCTGTGCACTCAGTAACAGAAAATGTAAATTCTGTTTAAATGTGGCCCCCCTCTCACCTACATCTACAACTATCATTTGAAACAATTTTCTAGGAAATTGAATTAAGGGCTATTTTGGACAAGGGTGCCGCTTAAATTTTCCCTTTAAGGCCTCATCTAAGCAAATATAATCCACGTACATTTGTATACTTGTTAATTTTCCTTAAAGTAACAAAATTTCCCAATTTGAAAGAAATTGGCCGTTTTACTGAATAAATTTTTGTAGTTTTTAGGAATATTTCGAAAATGTTATCTTTTAAGAGAACTGTTTAATATTAAAGACATATCGTAAGCTTAATATAAATTTAATTAAGTGGTAAGAGTGAGTCGAGTGAGTTGGCATTCGTTTGTTGAATGTTTTGGCGCTGATAAAGAAGGTTAAGACAGTTGTTCGAAGCATCGCAATGAAGCATTTAATTTATTAGAAATATCCTTGTAAATGATTTGCATTTCGTACAACCAATTAAGATTGTCCTTGAAATTTAGGTAAACAGAGGTAGATTTCAATGTTCAATTTTTTTGTTTTGTTTAAAAGTCAATTTATAGTCATTAATGAGCAGATAAATGTTTTATGAGTGAATCTGTGCTGTTAATTAACTTCCTTCCCGTAATAAATACGGAGGGTTTTTACATTTAATTGATCTCATGCACTAGCAGGAAGTTGTACAAATGAGAGGCCGTTTCCTTGAGCTACCAGCCAACTAATCAGCTTCATTCATTACTGTTTTGATACCAAGCTTAATTGATTTTATTTTACTTTATTATTTTCCGGCGCATCGACAGCTTGGTTAGCGCCGCCTCGTTATCTATTTATTATTATTTTACACTAGTGCGGTATTTAGACTTTACTCAATTCTGGAAACATTTCTTCATCACACACGGTTAAAAAATAAATAAATAAATAAATATGGCCATCTCACTAAGATGTTTATAGACAGTGATACGTGTATTTATACCTTATTAAAACTAAAAAAAGGTTCTAGTTCACACTGTTATCTTAAAATAACTCTAAAGCCAGAAGGAATTTAACTTGCTTTAATTTAACCGCAATTTAACTTGCATTCACATCAAATGTCTCAGTAATCCTTCCAAAATGAATAATTGGAGGATAGCCTGACGATCCATTGCAAATGGATTAACATTTATTGTAAGCGCGTTTATTATAACCACCGGCTTAACATTTATATTGTTATAAGTATCCCTTACTGTTAACCAGAACAATTGTAGTGAGAGCGAGTAAAATGTCCATATTGAGTTAACAGCCTATTTTTTTTGGCGACACCAACTAACAACTTGGAGTCGTGGGCAAAGGCGGAAGCACATAATTTACTACTGACACTTAATTTTTATCAAACAAATAAAAAGTAGCAACACGCGGGCTTCGAACTCAGGATTTCTCACTTATAACCACAAGCTTCATGACCAGTACCTCAACACCAGCTCCCACAAAGTGTGACTATCCAGAGAGGCTTTTTTTAAAAATATTTTGCTAGCCATTAACAAAAATATTAACTAAAAGCCTTTTAACCTGGACATAACGCTTGTTAATCTCATCACTTTGTTTTGAAACCTTCTCTCTGGGTATTTTTGATTTTATTTATCCCCAGTACTGGATAATATCAATTATTTCATTCGTCTGTTTGCTTGTTATATTATAGCTTGCCTGTTTGCTATTCTGACCCTTTTCTTGTTTTAATCCATCTACATAGATAAAATGACCTGGTTTGAGAAAAGTAAATAAATTTTGCTTTTAAAATGCCTGCCCACTGTTACCAAACTGTGTGTCAGTGAGGTGATTGATGTGTACTTCATACTAAATAAGCTGTTGTCAGGGAAGCCTAACTTCGCCATTAATCGATAAGGGGCCAGTTTCACTATTTCTGGAAAATAGTTCCACATATATTGATATGTTTTTAAAATTGGTAAAGACTTATAAAAAAAAAAAAGAAAAACAATACCTGAGAATTTCAACTGGCAAGAAATTCCATTTAATGTAGTCATGGTAGTCACGGTGTAGTTAATAACATGGAGGTGATAAATGGGGGTATTAGTGATGACGTTTCATAGACAGCTATGGATTAGCAGAAAGGATTTGGATTTAATATTGCTCTGAAATTTAGTTAGTCTTAGTTAAATGTAGTCAGTGGTATAGGGTTATAATGAGGCAAGTTTGTCTTAAAGGATAGCCATTTATTTCGGGTAATTTTTAAGTTTCGAGAGATCAGATTTAGAGCGTAACCTCAGGTTTTACTGGCGTAGTTGGCGTAAGGACAGAGCTTCTTATTGGAGTTAACTTCATACAGGAATTTCGGGTGAAATTGCGAGAAGGAATCTAATTGCTTTCTTACTGATGCTAACTCTTTCGTGTTGTTAAGATTGGAGTCCGGTAATTTGCCTAAGTGATAAGTAAAAAGTAAAGTAATGCCTTATTTTTTTCAGGCGAGCTTTACCTTCAACCACCGACTATCAAACATACTTTACTGTGAATTGCTCATGAGTATAAATGGTACAAAGATTAAATTTTTGTGATTTTGTTTTTCCCAATTTAGTGAACATGAAGGCTTCAGTACAATTTTTAGATACGCAGTATCAATTTGAGACAGTATTATGAAATCTTTAAGACTTTAAGTAAGCCAGTTGGCTAAAAGTTATATGATTTTTTTAAGTGCATCAACTGATGTGGTTTGGCTCCCGAATCCTTCTGAATGTCTAATGTTCTCTCATCAGAGACAACACTGTCAACTACTGGACAAGAAAAAATGGCTCTGGAATTGACCCTTCAACATCCGCTTAAGATCTACTGTACTTCCACCATCTCTTCTTCCTCAATAAATAATCATATTTAATGTAGTGAAATGAGGTACCAATGAAAATGTTTGCAGACAATGTTTTCAATTGGTGGAAGAAAGTAGTAGTGAAGGAATAAATGAAGTAGCGACATCTTTCTTTCTTATTACTAATTCTCTTTTGGAGATCGTTTTGACCGAGGCCAACAATCTGAAAACTTTATTAAAATTTTAATATCTATTATTTTGTCGCAATGAAATATAAGTTGGAAAATGAGATAGAGACGGAATGAAAATAAAAGGGGGAACAGTTTGATAAGGGAAGACCACAAATCTTGTTTGCTGTTGAATGAGGATCTTATAATATTACATGGTAGAGACCCTATCCCATTAGAAGGGTAACTTGGAATAAGGGGCAGTTAGTGATTTCTTTTATTAAGAGTCCGCCTTTCACCAAGACTTCTTCCACTTCTTCTTCTTCTTCTTCTTTTTCTAAGAATATAAAAACCAGAAAGAACAAAACAGGACTTTGAGAAAGTAAAACGTAATTTATTTGTTTATATTTTTCTATTCTCTGTTTGGCTCAGTGAGGGTGTTCATGTCAAGAACGTGCAGGAAAACGAAAAAAACAGGATGGCAGTAGAAGTGCAGATAGAGGGGTGCGCAAGTTGTTCTGAGGAGTTTTGGAAGTTTCAACAGCAATAAGCAGCCAGCAGTTCGACGTAACTGGAGTTACATGATCCAATAAGGCACTACGCCGAGCGAACGTAATCCAACTGAAATTAGCGTCGTCTTAGTGAATGAGTTTATATATATATATATATATATATATATATATATATATATATTCACTTTCCGACTCTTATTTCCTCAATTCCTCTCTCTGAGAGGGAGAATAAGAGAATTGAGAGTGTAATGTTTTGTTGGCTTCAACTCCTCTTTCACTTAATAAATGGATAAAGTCAAGAGTTGAAGCAGCATGCGTGCGTTGCATACTGGGAAAGCATTGGTTATGAAGTCAATGTTGGAAAGAGATTGTCTCTCTAACATTCGGCTCTGTTTATTTTCAATTCAATTATTTTACAATTACTATTCCATACAATTTTGCAAGTCAAAATGATATTTGTGACATCATTGTTATTGTTGTTTAATTGAAATTAAACGTTGACAGTCTCTGACAAATACTCGTATTATACATATATCCTAATAATGTACAGTTTGCATGAGTTCTCGTTTTGTGGATACAGGAGGATACAGGAAGTCCTGCACTACATACAAGTTTAATTTTCAGAAAAATTAATAACCCTAATTATAATTTAATTTATTCAAAAGCTTCTCAAGGATAAAGTAAGTTATATTTAATTAAGTTAATTTATATTAATTTAACTGTCAAAGCACTTGGTTCAGTCCATAGCTTTCTATATTTATAATAAATTTCCCAAATAATCAAGATTAACACCATTAAACGGCAAAATTTGTTTGGCTATTCAATATCAATCAATTCAATAATTTATTTCAGAAGCCATTTTGATTAATTCCGTGCTCTAATGTAAATCATTGCAATAATTCAACTCACATTCAATTGCAGGCACTAAATGATAACTGTAAAATTATTTGAATTTATATTATAAACGGAATTTTAAAAAAACTATGTTAATTATTGTGGTATCCAGGGTAACGAAGAAGCAGACCGTCTTGCAAAAACTGGATCGCTAAAAGATCAACCGCAAGCTCCCCTGGATTACGCGACAACGAAAAGACTCCTACGTCATAAATTTAACTCCGAGGCGATAGAGAGTTTTGAAAGGCAGGCAGTAGGGAAAAAGTGGAGGGTTCTGCTTGAACAGGGAGGACGAATTCACCATAACCTCCCCAGAAACGAATTAGTTGCCTGTTTCAGACTAGCCACTGGACACGATTACCTGCAGGCTCATCTTGCCCGAATTGGAGTCGTGAACAGCGCTACCTGTGTGTTGTGTGGCGTTGGGAGCATGACTGGCTCTCACCTAGATGAGTGCCAAGCTCTTTTAGACATTCAACAACTGCCAATTAGGCAGACTGATAACTATAAGTATCAATCTATTTTATATTGGACTGCTCAAAGTCGAATGGCTGAACGCCAATCATGACTTGGCATTGGAAAAAAAAAAAAAAAAAAAAAAAAATGTTAATTATTTCATCGCATTTCTTCACTTTTTTGTTTTATGGAATTGTGTAGTGAACGACTCATATATAAGTTGATAATTACATGTTAATTTTTATTTTTAAATTCTATCTAGTACACTTCATAGTATTAATATTGTGAGGTTTTTTTAAAGCAGAATTATATTTTTTTTTCATAAACTAGTTCTCCCACATCTTGATAGGGCAAGTGAAGTACAGACATCATCAAATTATGTTTGTTTTTTTGGCAACAAAATAATCGGTTATTAACTTAAGCTACAACTGTATTAAAATCTGTCAAATAAAGTTTTAAAGCTAGATTGTAATAGTATCTCTTGTTCTATACCTTTTACTGGGACTGATGGAGACCCAGAAAAATTCATTTGAAGAAGATCCCTTTTCAGAGAGGCTGATAATTTCAGACAAAATCATTCAACAAGCGAGATCATCTGATCCAGGTAAGCATCTCCAAAATATTTTTGTTCCCCCAAGAAAGCAGGCAGAGTTGCTTAGACCTACGCAGAGCAATGAACTCTTTCTGGAAAAAAAAGCTCTTGCTAACAAATGGTTGATACTCGACTCAAGCAGGACTTCATAAACGTGCTAAGATTCTTATTTGGCCCATCAGTATTTGAAATTTTTGGACTCTCAAGACATTAGTTGACGAGGTGACTAGACAAGATTGAAACTGAATATCTATAATGCATTTTGTTAGCCAGCCACTTGAAGCATCGTTACCTTACCTACATACAACAGAAGGTACTGGGTGTTAAGGGTCCCGTATCGAAATTTCATCGGATTTTCTACCAAGTTATTACTACAGTTCATAAGTCAAGCATAATTACTAAAGACTAGCGAAGAATTATTGATTTCATAACAGCTATGTAAGTAACACCCTTCTAAAAAATGATTTAATTTCTATTGGCACAATAAAAACTAAGTTCTTCAAAGTATCTAGACGAAAGGGGGAAAGAAAAATTCCTGTTGGACCACAGCATCTTGAAAGTTTTATGGATAAAATTAGTACACACACCAATCATCACTTTTCAACTTTACCTTGGATTTCATTTGCGGACGCCAACATTGATATATCCATTATTCAATAAATAATTGTTTTAAATATGATTCAGCACATCGAACACTCCTCTCCCAACCACTATGTCATGGGTTCCGCTACCTTGGACTTCACGTAGTTAAAATACTAAGTGAATGGAAGCCATACTTAGGCTACGAGAAATGAACCGACCAGCTCAAAACACCATTAGAAAACAAATCAAGATTATCCACAAATTGTTGATAAAACTGAAACAGCTTAAACCAAAGTTGACTTACGGATTCGAACTATGGAAATCCGCCAACCGTTCCAACCTTTTGAGAATCATCCGCACAAATTGTCTGCTCTTCCATCAGTGTATCCAACTGTAATTCATCATGACCTCAATATTCCTTTCGTATCCTATTTAATCCGCTATAAAACATTACACAACACCTTATTTACACATTACATTACTATGGACCGTTAGATTTCCCCTCATTAATTATTTATGTTCTTTTAATAGCTGTATTACTTGCGGCAAAGTTCTGCCATTGTAATTATCAATTAAATTTAAAAAAAAGAGTATGACTCACTTTATCAAACGAGCTGGAATCCATCCATTATGTATAACGAATTTAAAATATTTCTTATTGTAAATAATTTAATATTATGTTAGTATAATTATTATTTTTTTCTTTGAGTAACTTGTCTATTTCCCCATTTTTAATTACCATTACAGTTGTATAAGGGTTGATCGTCAAAAAGTGCCCGAAAAAGCGTAACGTTGAAAAACACCCAACTTTGACAATTTTTTTCTCTTTTTCTATTAAAGATAAAATTCCCAAATTTTCTTTAAAATATAGGGCAAACCCTCCTTTATAACAGTAATTTTTTTGCACCAACCCATTAAAACTGTCCGGTAGGACAGTTGTATAAGGGTTGACCATCAAAAACTGCACGAAAAAGCGTAAAGTTGAAAAACACCCAACTTTGACAATTTTTTTCTCTTTTTCTATAAAAGATAAAATTCCCAAATTTTCTTTAAATCTTACTCCAAACCCTCCTTTATAACTGTAATTTTTTTGCAACCACCCAGATCTAATAGGTTTCGAGAAAAAAGTTGCCGAAAATGAGCAAAAACGGCTTTTTCAAAAAATGTTCTTGTTCTTGTTCTTCTTGTTGTTGTTCTTGTTGTTGTTCTTGTTGTTACCTTTTTTGTAAACAACGTAGCGCCAAAACGCGTGAACCGATTTTCATGAATGAGGTGTCATTCGATTCAATATTTTATATAGATGTGCCTTTTGGGGGTCCCGACGCTGTACATCGAATGGGAGAGGAGTTAGCCCCCTTTATGTAAGGCCCCCTCCAAAATTATTATTACTAATTACTCTGTAAATCTTGGCCCGATTTTGATAAAATTTGTTAGGATGATAGGGTTAGGGCTCCCCTACGTAACATTAAAGCGGCGATCAGCTCTTACACTTGTTAAGGGGAAGTATAGCAATCGTTTCAAATTATCGACACGTGAACCGATTTTTATGAATGAAGTGTCATTCGAATCGAAATTTTTTACAGATTTGCACTTTAAAAGTCTCGGCACCGTGCCTCATAAGGAGGGGAGTTTGCCCCACCCAAATAAGGCCCTTTTTAAAACTATTATTACCAATATTTCTATAACGCTTAGTCCGATTTTGATAAAATTCAGCTCGAATAAGTGGTTAAAGCTCCTCTACGTTGCTGATTCTCTTGCTCCTACTAAGAGGAAGTACTGCAATCGTTTAAATTATCAATAAGTGAACCGATTTAAATCAATGAATTGTTCGATTAAAAAATCTTTGCCTCTTTGCCTTTTAGGGAGAAGTACTGCAATCCTAGTTTATTTTTCTTACTCCTCTTAAAAGGAAGTACTGAAATCGCAGTTTAATTTTGCTATTTACGTACAAATACCTTCCTATGTTATTCAAAACGCTTTCTCAAAAAAATTGTTATTGAGGATGGTTTGGGAGCCGCAACTACAATCATTTTTTAAAAAGATCTCTCCAGTGGTAGTTAACACCTTATCAGGTTATAATGATAGAATTGCTTATTCCAAATTTTAAAAAAATCTGTAAAGCAGATATGTAACTTTGTAAAATAGACAAAAAGGAAAATCTATCCAAAAGGTACAAAAATCTCCTTAACAAAAACTTACAGTTTAAAATGTTAAGTATAAGGGTTGATTAAACGCCAAAAGGTACACAAATCAGCGAGTAACCAACATTTCATTAATACCTCATTAATATTTAAGTAATTCTACTGCATTAATTTTCATTAATAAGTTATTTTTTAGATTTTATTAGATATCACAGACCCTTATGCTGGCCACTTCATTTATATTATTTTTTTGTTATAATTATGATAAATCACATATACGTACATGCATGTTAAAGTAGAAAAAGACAAAGTTAGAGTAGGCTACTGTCTTGAATTCGTCTTACCGAAATATTCGTGAGCACAATTAACACACAGTTAATAACAAGTAGATTATTAAACAATAATTATTCATTTCTCTATTGTAATTTAATTTAGTCCCCCTAATTTTACTTATAGTAAAATACTGGAATAATTAGCTGTCCTAAATATATGCATATCTTATTTACTTTATATTACATATATACAACATTGTGGGAAGAACACCTAGATGGAGAATGTAATTGAAGAAAACTATATTATTTGCGATAAAGCCAGATAATTATTACCTATTATTATAAACGTTTGACTACTACATAAAATAACAATTACTTTAATCGAAGAATGAACTTAAACCGACGATTTTTATTTAAGAAATAAAAATAAATAAATAAAATAAACAAAATCATTGATGTAAGTTGGTGTAAGCATTTTTTTAAACAAGGTTTTGAATTTTTTAGCCTCATATTTTTATTTTATTTTTTATAACGTTTTTCTTTTTAACCTGTAATTAATAGTTTGATTATTATAAATAACTAGATATTACAGTCAATCTACAGTGCTACTTGAACATATATTTTGTAGACGAAAATGGCCAGCATAAGGGTCTGTGATATCTAATAAAATCTAAAAAATAACTTATTAATGAAAATTAATGCAGTAGAATTACTTAAATATCTAATAGGTTTCGAGAAAAAAGTTGCCGAAAATGAGCAAAAACGGCTTTTTCAAAAAATGTTCTTGTTCTTGTTGTTGTTACCTTTTTTGTAAACTGCGTAGCGTCTAAACGCGTGAACCGATTTTCATGAATGAGGTGTCATTCGATTCGGAATTTTATATAGATGTGCCTTTTGAGGGTCTCGATGCTGTACATCGAATGGGAGAGGACTTAGCCCCCCTCTTTACGTAAGGCCCCCTCCAAAATTATTATTACTAATTATCTGTAAATCTTGGCCCGATTTTGATAAAATTTGGTAGGATGAAAGCTCCTCTACCTTGTTGTGAAGTGCCATCATGCTCTAACTCCTACTAAGAGAAAGTACTGCAATCGTTAAAATTATCAATGAGTGAACCGATTTACATCAATGAATTGTCGTTCGATTCAAAATCTTTGTCTCTTTGCCTTTTAGGGACAAGTACTGTATTCGCAGTTTATTTTTCTTACTTCTCTTAAAAGGAAGTACTGAAATCGCAGTTTAATTTTGCTATTTACGTACAAATATCTTCCTATTTTATTCAATACGCTTTCTCAAAAAAATTGTTATTGAAGATGGTTTGGGGACCGCAACTATAATCATTCTTTAAAAAGATCTCTCCAGTGGTAGTTACGGTTTCGACTTAACACCTTATTAGATTACAATGATGTAATTGCTTATTCCGAATTTAAAAAAAAAAAATCTGTAAAGCAGATATGTAACTTTGCAAAATAGACAAAAAGTAAAATCTATCCAAAGGTACAAAAATCTCCTTAACAAAAACTTACAGTTTAAAATGTTAAGTATAAGGGTTGATTAAACGCCAATTGTGTACCTTTTGGCGTTTAATCAACCCTTATACTTAACTTTTAAAACTGTAAGTTTTTGTTAAGGAGTTTTATGTGGTAAGCATTGATAACTTAACTCTTTTTGTTGGAATTACTGTTTTCTGTTTGCAAGGCACAGTACGTATATTATATCGGTGAGTGATATAATAGCGAAGAAACCATTCTTAACCAACCGAAACCGCGAATAAAACGATCCTGTATAGTGTTTAAATGAATATTATTGAAATTTTTCGAGCAAATTTCATTTTCGGGTTTTGCTAGTTATAATTTTATTGGTTTTTTTTTTTTTTTTTTTTTTTTCTCCGGCGCATCGACGTCTGTGGCCATTAGCGCCTGCTACACATTTTCTTTTCTTATTCAAAGGCCACTAGAGCTGGGAAGGTACCCTATTGTCCTATCAGGCTGCCACACACATATCTTGCTCAGCAAGGCAGGGTGGAGCCTAGGCAAACGGAAGCAGACCGCGCTCCCCTCTTACATCATCGGTCTAGCCGACGAGGGGGAATGCGGTTTCGCCGATGGTACCATCCCTTATGTGCACAAGTTGACATTTTCTAAAAATCATGCAATTAAAAGTACTTTTGGTTTTGCTTTAACAATTATAAACATGTGTGTAAGACTTATATAATAGTATATGACATATGTAACAACGACTTAATCTAGTTCATGTATATAGGCTATCCTAAGGAGGCTATTTCGTAGAATCTAACTCAAGTGTGCAGTACTTTTAACAAATGTTCCTGCACACTCTAAAAGTGACCTAATCCTAAATGAATTTAAACCTAAGGGGGGTTGAAATACTTTTATAAATTTCTTTCAACCCCGGATTAAAAGCCTAAATCTAACAGTCATACCAACATTCTCGCAATAAATACACGTACACTGATAAAATCATTCATGCTAAATTTTATTGTTATAATTAAATAACACTGAGATAATCAATTGATTCAACATTTAAAAAAACACATTCAAATAGCCATTATAGTAAAACAAACACTAATTATTTTCGGCTAATTGCAGATTATTTGCGACAAACAATAAACATTATTTTCTCGTTTTGTGCTTACCAATATGTTGATTTTTTTTTTCTAACCCTAGTAAACAATAGATGGTTTGTGTAAAAGCAAAACCAAAAACCCAATAAAATAAACAAAATTTTCTCGCAATAATTGTCGCCAAATATAATGGACGAAATTAATTTATGAACTATGTTGAACATAATTTGCTATTATTCTGTCGGTCTGTTTGAATATCTAGCACACGTGTGCTAGGAAAATTGTGACTTTTAACCTAAAAATGCAAAAAAATTACGTGAATAGAAACTAGATGATACAAAATCAAACCTGAAAATATACCATACACTCATTTTCAAATATTTTTAGAAGATCTGATGCTGAAGACGATTCTCATATAGGAATTCTAACTGGAATGGAATGCCTATCACCATTCTTGGAGGGGGACCTCTATGATAAGTTACAGGGCATAAGAGTGCAAAGATGGAATCATTTGAATAATTCTTAAAAAATGAGGTGGAGTATGTGTTTTCTGAGGAATAATGTGATTATAAACATGGGTATTCACATTTAGAAAACATCATCAAAAGGCAGCACATTTTGAGAGCAAAAAGAAAGAATAAGGCCAACTCTCCACAAAGAAATTAGTAGCAATGTAATTGTTACCGATGTAATAGGATATTTCACAATCGATTTCCTTACATTAACGAGTCTTTACTCGAAATATTTTTATTAAACAATGAAAAGTGGCACAACTTAATACAAATTCTTTTAACCAAAATAAAAATTCTGCAATTTTTCCTCCTCTTTTTGGCAAGGAAACTATTAATCTGATTTACATTTAAAGAAAACAACTGAGAAACTAAATATATTTGTTCTTAAATTAAGTTACATATGTCATTGTAGTGCAGCCGTTTTGTAAAGCGTTGACAAGTTTCAACATGTCACACCCGTTGTCAGTTTAATTATCTTATCTTACACCCACATTATATAATTCTTTTTTTCTAATTTTGTTGTTTAGTTGACTACTGAGGTACTGTAGGGCCCAGTAACAAATCGGTAGCCAAAAACACACCCTCTTCCATGCCTACTGACAGTAATTCTTTTTTAACTAAAATAGATCAAAGAAACTACTCGAGAAAGGCAAACTAATAGTAAAAGGTTCGTTTATTTAAATATATAGAAGCTTTACAGTTTGTTTTAGTTAAATTATTATTATTTTAAAAAAATTCAATCTATCGTCTATTTTACGGCACTACACGTGTTGTGTCAGTGTGAGGGGCTCGTATGGCTAAGGATGTTTCTTCTCGGGGAAGAAAAACCAAGGCCTGAGAGCTTTACCCAGGAGCCACTCTCCAGAATTAAGAGTCTGATTAAACGGACGGGTCTGGAGGGTGAGCTCTAAAGTCGGGGAGCCACAATAGATCCATAGGGGTCGCGGTGGCGCAGGCCTTGAGGCCACCCAAATTTAATCTAATCTAATCTAATCGTCTATTTTGCCTTTCTAAGAAGTAAACAATAAATTGGCTGATCTCAAGGTTCTAACAATTTTTTTTTTTTAAACTCCGAACATTTGAGATAAATTCAATTCTTATCAACATTAAAATGTTTGTGATTGAAATCTATACTGATGGACAAAATTAGCGCACCACTCAGTTTTTGTTTAGTTAAAATTAAATAAATTATCTTCCGCTTTTGTTTTGGACGTACATCACTTGTCTAAAGCGATTTAGGGAGACAAGAGTTCATTCAAGAAGAGATGTACAGCAGAGAGAGAGAGACGATAGGTACATCCGGCACCTGGCTTTACGAAACAGGAGCATAACGAGAAATGAGATAAAAAGTCTCATAAGGCAAGTCCGAAATGTTTCCATCTTCAGTAGGACTGTTAGAAGAAGACTTAATGAAAGTAACCTTAGAGCCAGACATCCTGCTCGTGGCCTCTCTCCTTACCACAGTTCACAAAATGAGCAGGCTTCAGTTTGCACGTGAAAATGTGAATTGGACTTAAGACAACTGGAAGAGAGTTCTCTTTACAGATGAGGTGAGAATAGGCCTAAATTCTTCAGATGTCCGTAGTTACAAATGGCTTATTTTTTCAGCCAACAATATTTTGAAAGTCCAAAATTTGCACAAATTGGAAATAACAAAAAAAAAAAAAATAAGGGTGGTGCGTTAATTTTGTCCATCAGTGTATTTGAAATCAAATATTGTAACTATTGTAACCGCAGTCATCAAATAGATGTTCTGTAAATTGTAAGCTAATCAGCAAATGAAGTACTATTGTAAGCTTAAACTTTAAAGCACTTGTAAAGGCTAGAAAGTTTTGCCAAATATTTTTTATAAACTTGAACTACAGTTTATCTATAGTTCAGTATTCGTACAGGAATGACGTAAAATTTTATCAGTTATATTTGTTTTAAAAGTCCAGTTTGTACAATATAATAGAAAAAAATATTAAAAACTTACAAATCATTTGGATATCACATAAGAAAAAATAATACTTCCGAATAAATAATATTAAATGGACATTTCACGTTAGCACGCACGAAAATTCCATTTTCATTATTCTTGATTATGAAATGAAACGCAATTTTTGTCACAAAAAAAAAGAGTATGCATATATCTGTTTCAATTTCATTTTAATTAATTTTTTTTTTTTTGTATAATTTTCCAATCTATCTCACATTAATTTTAAAATGTGCGTGGCGTGTAAGTTAGATTGCGTGCAATGAAACTGCATGACTCCAACCACAACAAACACATTACCTCTTCGTTGATATTGTTCTGGGATATTTATGATATTTGCTTTTCAACATGTGGCATTTCGTACAATTTTTCATTGTACGATTTGTGATTAGATTAAAGGCCCAAAGGAAGATTAAAAAAAAAAAAAATAATAATAATAATAAAATAACTGTGTGGGGTGAGAAGAAAGAATAATTAATGTCCCATTATATAAATGTTTTCATTTTAATTTTTTCCAGTTCAGGAAACACATTGACAAAGTAAAAACTGAAGAAATGTCGTCACTAATTACAAAAATAAATTCAAATATTCAATTAGTTTCTCTTATTGAACCTGTTTTCAAAAATACTAATCTAGCATTAAAGAGCTTTATTTTATTTATTTATTAATTTTTATATCAAATGTGAATATCCCATTTTCAAAAATTTAAAGCCTTTACATTTAGAATGTAAAGCATAGTGTATGAATTTTATAAGGTATTAAATACATAAGTGTGGATTTATTAATGTGGTAATAAGTTAGATTTATGTGAGGGATTGCTTAAATCCAAATAGTTACATTCATCAACTATCTCTGCAGGCTTTAAGTAGGTTAGATGCACATTTTGGGGTGTTGGTGAGAGTGTTTTTTAGGTTGTTTTACTGGGATCACCACAGGGACAACAAACTCCTTGAAGAAGTGATTAGCCTATATTTCAGCTACGGGATGGACGGAGGTATACTCACAGTAACCAACATAAGCCCATTGTGTTTCCCTCTCGGACAAAATCTAGAAATCTACGAATTAGTATATGTTATCAGCGAATCGAAGCAATAGAATCGACTATCTAATATCTTTCTATTTCAAGCTTTGAGCTTTTAAAAGCATATTCCAAGGCCAGGATAAAAGTAAATATCCTTCATCTTAAACATTCTTGCTCTACAATCAAACCCAGTAGGGTTAGTAAACCATACTTGCTGAACAAAAACTGTTACACATTTTTGGGTTTTTCAACTTCAATTCTGGTATTGAAAGGTAATGCTGTAACGAAACAAAACTTAATAATGATTTTTGAACATACAATGTAACAATTTTTGACAATACCTCCCTAAAAAGGCAAATCTTTAATTAATTTATTTGGAGCTGTAAATTAGCAACCAGAAAATCCAATTTCAGAATAAATGTCATGAATGACTTTAGATGAAATATTACGCTACTGCATAAGTAGTAAAAGTATGGATCTCGAGGCAAAAGATTCCAACTAGCAATAATCGCACCTCAGAAGACCATTGGTTACGATATTGCCACTGCGCAAGGTTAGGCCCCATGGTTGCGAGCGGTTAGAAGCGAGACCTGCGAAGCTAATATGTATTGTGGTACTGGGTTCGATTTCCAGTCTTGGCCTTGGATTTTTATTTAATGTTTAATATGAGGACTTTGTCCAATATAAAAGTATGTTTGCTAGTCGTCTCCATCCACGATACCTTATTGGTAGTTGGACGTAAAGCCCGTCTGAAAAAAATAGGCAATTACTTTACTTTACTTATAGATCTCGAGGCCGCTGACTTTTGCTAAATGGGGTAGTTGGTAAGTTTAGGTTGAAAGTTGTTGAACCAGAGTGTTGAGATGAAGTTGTCTATGAAGATGGCTAAGATGTTGTGGAATCATTAAAAGCGGAATTTTATCAAATCGGATACGGAGGTAATGGACAGGAAACAATGTAGGGTTTTCTTGTTGTCATAATTAGAAAGAATTGATAATTTTCCCTTAAATTTTTTGCATTTTAAGAATGAGATTCGATAATTATTGGGATATTAGGAAATATTAGCAAAGTTTTGTAATCTAAGTTTAGATCATTCAAAGAAAAGACCTGAAAACATCAGAAATCGTCTGTTGGTTTCCTCTTTTTTAGTCTGATGTTCAATAACATGTGTTTTGGGTCCATGTGTAATCTAAAGTTGCAAACTCTTGTGTAAGAGGTAAGAATCAACGCAATCAACGTTTGACACCAGGTCAGTGAGTTTAAAAGTGGTATGAATAATTTTTTTTAATGTTTTTTCGTCAACTTCCATTCTTTGTACAATTTTTCTAATTAGGTCAGATGTCCTTGAAAGGGTCTAGAGACCGAGCTGGTTTCGGAATAGGAATAGTGAAAAGTAGTATCATAAACTAAGTATCACAAGTAGAACCGTTCTAGGGTGCAAAAGAAAATCATTATTGAAATTTTGGTGACAAAAAGTCAGAGAGTAACTCCCCACGGAACTCCTGCTACCACCGGAAGAGACTTGGTGGAATCGGTCACTTTTGTTTTAATTGAAATAATTTATTTGCTGTTTCTGTGCGTGTGCCCCTGTTTCTAAAATGCATTTAGGGCTACCCCTAGAAGGTGCATTAAATTCATTCGCTATCTATCTAGTGCTATCGAGTAATATCACTAAATCATTTCCAGACTAAGTAAATAAAACATAAAATCCAGTTTCTACATCAGTGATGTTATTTCTTCAATGTTGATTCTCTGACACTGCAGGTAAACTGTTTACTGTTTGCCCTGAATTATGAATACCAGCTTCAATAGCCATTTCTACTTTCCGAACGCCACACTTTTAACACTATACAGTTTGTATTTTGTATTTTTAGAGTTTTATGTATGTACAAAAGTAAACAAACTCTAATGTATTTATTGCACATTATTTGAGTAGTAAAAATATAATTTATGATCGCTGTATTTTGGTTTCACTTACAGTTTTGTTTACTTCATTCCTGCATACCAAACTTGTTTAGTAATTCCAGTCAGCATTTTTCTTATCTATTTTATGAGAATTTTGTTTATTTAAATGCTAAGTTTTGCATTGAGCAGAATTCACTTAAAATTTAGCCATAAATTATAGCTTTTTCCTAACTTAATGTTTTCCTTGAGTGAATTTAAATTGCGTCTGTTCATGAGTTTAGGGTCCTGATCTAAGAAAATTATGACTTCAATCCGGTACCTAACCAAAAATGTATGTTTTGTTTAGTCTTTTATAACTACACATATTTCAGCACAGAAATAAAACGTTGGCCGCACTAGTCAATGCGCCTCCTTCAAAATAAAATGCAATCTTGATAAAAAAAAAAAAATCTGATTGTCGAACTCTACGAATAGACGATGCCCGAAAAGATTCGTTCAAGGCTGGCGCCTTTCAAATCCCATGTTGACCATTCTAGTTGCGGTAATTAATTGATAGTCTTTTAACTACCAAGGCTAGTCCTTTTGGCTACCTTCAACAAAACTGAACAACTCTATTAATTTTAAATGCTCTTTACTATCTAGTGACCAGTCAGAACTTGTCACACTCGGATAAGCGGTTTTCTTTTTGTATTAGTGTTTTTCTTTTTGGGTGTGTGGTGAATAATGAGTGGAAAAATAAAATGATCATATTGAATCATTGTATTCTTGGTGGATAATAAAATAATCGGCTTCAAATGAAAACAAAAATTTTTCTTATTCTTTAATAAAATCTCCTGGCTAAAAACTTTCTTCACAGGCTAAAATAATGTATGTAATTAAAAGTGCTCCTCGTAATCTCTCTTTAAGAATACTTGGTAAGAAATAATAGGACATCCCCAAAATATTTTGTCACTATTTCTGCCAGGTTTTCTGGGTTACTAATTTTGCAGGGAGTTCGAGGGAGCTCAGGAGTAAGGCCATGTTCCTAAGACCTGTTCTTTATGACAAGGAATCCTGTAAAAGAAATTTAATTTATTGAGGAGTTTCTCAGAAGTTTTATTGAAATACATTTTAAGATTCAGTCGGATTCAGGCTACTCAAATAAAATAACCAGCCTAAAATACTGTTGCTAAAATTTACAGAGAAAAGATTTGAATATCTGTGCAAACATTTCACAGTGGGTGAACCAGTACACGTTGCCAAACTGAAAGTTTTAGAAACTGATGTCTTACCTTTTAAACTAAAAGTAAATGATTTATTTATTTTTTAAACTTAATTGAAATGTATGCATAGAGGAGCAATTGCTGCTGCAACAATTAAATCGATGTGAAAAATGAAAGCTGCTACCACTTACTGGTGACTCTCCAATTTCGGGCCAATAGCGCTTAGTAAATCTCGAGCCAAAGAGAAATGGTGATCAGTAATATAAAAGATTTAATCGCGATGGTCTGTGAATTTCATCTCTCCCAGTTTTATACGCAGATTAATATATTCTCTCGTTTCTGAGAGTCTTATTTGTGCTCCTTTTCTATTCCCACTGTTCTCGTTATAGTTTATGCCTCAAATAGAGCGGTTGAGGTACCACCGACTCAAATATTTAGAATTTTTTTTTTTAATTTATTTGCTATTCACAATCTACAAAGAATAAAATTCGTAATAAGTGAATACGATAAAAGAAGTCTTCATGACTGGATCAACTTGAGGAGAGAAGCTGCCCACCGGCAACACTCTCGCTGGAGTTTCTTACATTACTGGAGATTGTCACGAGGCCAACAGCGTTTCAATCGTCGTGGAGGACGATCTGGAATCGTTTTGGAGGCGAGATTTAGAACAAGAGGATTGGTACAGAGTGGAAGAGAGTCAAAGAATTTTCTATATTTAGATTTAGATTCGTCAGTTACGTATGAGATTTTGAGGTCGTTATGGAGGGTGGAGTTAGAGACATAAAATGGAGAATTCGTAATCTGACGGAGTATTTTGGATTGGAAGGACTAGATCTTTTGTGAATTGGAAAGTTTGGCTGAACCCCACAGTTCTAGTCCGTAAGTCCAGATCGGTTTGAGTACGCAGTTGTATATTAGTCTTTTAAGTTCCAGTGGCAGCTTGGAATTTAGAAATAGATCCAGAAAATTTGCATGAATGCCCAACAAGAGGTGCCCACTTTATTAAAACTAGATTAATCCGATTTTAGAAGTCAACTGGTGGAATCCCTGCAAATATAAAGTCAGAGACTCGTACAACAGGTGACTATCGGGTGCCCAATTTAAGTATTTGAATTTAGAGATCTTAAGTAATCACGAAGAAAATAAGGTTTACTAAAGGTCTTCATTAGGCTCAACAAGACCGAAATGACATCCTTTGAAATCCCTCAAGTGATAATTTTTATAATTTATGAAAAATTAAATTAAATTAATTAATTGACTATGGCATGTCTCCATGGTTTTGTCGTCGTATTATCTGAGACGGAAATTGTCTTTTAAAGGATACTCAATATTAAAAAGGCCAAACCAATGTTATTTAAGGACATAGTTCACTGAAGCAAGTTTCATAATCTTATGGTAATATTTCTTATTAAATCTGTGAGTAGAAATGTAAACAGTTTTATTATAAAAGTAATTTTGTGGCCTTAGAAAGGAATGAATAAGTTTTTGACAAGAACTTTTGGTTTCTATTTGACTTTACCAAAGTTTTCAACAACTTTTACTCAGAATGATGATATAAGGTAGTAATATTTGATCCAATTTTGAAATTAAGTTTTTTCATATAAAATAAGGAAGGAATGAAAGTAATATTTAGTCAATATTAGATTTGTTTGAGTAACATAGTTGTAATAAGTTTTATTTAAATTTCTTTTAACTTTAAAAGCAATGACAGTTTCATCAAAAAAATAAAAATGCAAGAGAAATAAAAGGGTAGTCCCATTCCCCTGGGCGTGAAAAGGAAATTAAAAGGGTTTCCCATCTAAAAGCAAAAGAGTGAGTTAGAATTAATGGAGAAAGGAGAAACCTCTGGATGGGGGACGCTGAAATGGTTTAGTATAAAAGGCGGTGGGATGGGATTATTGTAGGGAAAAACAATAATCAAAAAGTTTACTCGGTAAAATTTTTTGTGTAAGACTTCTCTAAATTAAAACCTCATTTTGAAAGTCAGTTTTTTTCATTAAGGGTAGAGAGGCTTGGTTTAACGAAGAATCAATTTGACAATTTAATCAACAGAGCGCTGAAGAAAAAGTATGATTATACCCGTAGAATGCTACGCCACGAATATTACATAATAATTAAAAACAGAATCTCCATTTAATAAATTTATTTCCTTTATAGTTTGTTCGATAAAAGTAAGCTGGAAATAGTCTTATTTGAGATCGAACCAATCTTTCAACCACTAAGTAATGGAGAGATCGTTATTATGATAATATATATATCATAAAAAGTGTGAGTGAGAGAAATATGAGATAAGAAAATCTCGAGGGCACTCCTTCTGTCAAACCCCATCACTTTTGAGAATCACTGTATTAAATCTCGAGGTCTAAGCACACAGACAGACAGCATGTGCTCTCTACGCCTAAATTTCTTCTCTCACTCAATCAAGCCCAGTTTGAGCCAACTTGGAAAGTTTGCGGTTAAATCTACCGTCTAAAATAAACGACGAAAGAATGAAAAAGATTATGAAGAAGCTCCAAAAGCTGCTGGCTACTATACCGCTGTCATACACCAAGTAATATCTAGTGAATTTTTATTTAATTTTAAGGCGCGTCAGCATCTGAGGTCACTGGCGCCCGAAGATTACAAGACAACACTGCGCTAAACCCGGATAGTAACCGGGTTTAGAAGCTCCTAGGAAGAGAAAATCTAAGAACCAGCATCTGGATTGGAACCCAGGATCTCTGCATAGTACCACTAAACTATACTAAACTTCAGAGCTAATCCCTTCCCTTCAAGTATTTGTGTCGGTCATCTAATGTGCTAGGAAGTCATTTAACAGCACGAGTGAGGAACTCATATCCCAACCTAACAAGCGGATTGGTTACAGCTAGGAGGTAATCACATAAAACGTTAATCAGAAGACTTTAAGTGTCACGTAAAACACAAAACAAGCACCTGTATAGCTATTTTAAAAAGTTACTTTCAAAATTTTGAGTTGACAGGAAATTGATACTAAATTTCGCCAATCAACATCGCGAACATCGATTTTCAATTACAAAAGTATTGTAGTGACACAAAATAAGTATAATCAACATTACTCTAATTGTTAGTTGAACGTTAAGCCCCGCCTGAAAAATTCGGCAATTACTTTATAGTCAGCATTACTAAGTCCTTGTCTACTTCATTTCTACCACCAATCTTTTATGACCGATCATTTCAATATATTTGTGGGCTTTTTGGCTGTTCCTTTATGTCATGTGTTCTTGGAAATGTGATAAATGATTTTTTTTTTGAAAAATTGACAAAAGATATTCAGTAAATGTGCATTTGCGGTGAGTTAGTTATGGGGTAGCCTTTGTGACGTATAGAATTTTAAGCTGTATCTCAGCGTGGCTAAGAAAATGCCTATTTGCGATAATGTACTTGAACCCTCCCAACCTCTTTTTTATTTTTATACAAGCTCTTGTTCGTAATTTTTTTGTTCAAAAGTGCCAGAGATTAGCATTATTGGTTTATTTAAACAATAGTGAAGATTCAGAATCTTTTATCGAAATTTTAGGGCGATCAGATTAACGAATTATCCTCCACCATGCATGATCCATATCCAATTTTCAAACATTTAATGGTTCGCTATAAATAGTCGGGCACCCATTAGGAAATATTCAATCCCTTCTCAACTGTAAATATTATTTTTAAATATTAATTTATTTTTACAAGTAATATTGAATACTAATGGTTATTTATTATATTTTTCCGGCTGATGGTTTCTTCCAAATCTCTTTGAAGCGTTAAGGAACGCCAAAAATAGAAATAGAAAGAGAGAGAGCAACAAAATAAAAAAAAAAATTAATGAGCATGTGTACGTGTCGACGCGTTTATATCAAAAGTGACAAGCGTGAAAAAAGAGTGTTTCACACCCTGATAATATGGAGTAAGAAGTGAGAGCAGCAGACCACATGTTTGACTAATTGCCTCTGGGCCAAGAGTTCACATGTGGCTCTATGCTGGGCCATCTCTATACTACGACAACTTTGCCTTTGATTAACTCTCTCGTGCACTGCGAAGCGTATACTACTCTTAATGGATAAGTAGACGCTTCTTCAGTTTTATTTTGATCCGTACTTTTTTGATCATTAAAAAAAATAAATAAACAAAGAACAAACAAATTTGTTAGATGTAGTGTATAAATTATTATTTTGCTTTTTATTATATAATTAACAGATGTTTGTTTTTTTTAATATTTTAAACAAATAACGATACATGATGACTTTAAATTTGTACAAAATGTTCCTGAAAAATATTGTGGCTTCTTCTCAAAATTTTATTCGGCTTAATAAATTTCCTTGAAGAACTGGCATTTTTTTTGGAAATTTAATTGTTTAAGCAGTAGTTTTTGGTTTATGTAAATAAGCGAACATAAAAAGAAAAAAAGGAAGTCTAATTTCTCGAATTAGATGCGTGTATGCAAAACTGTGGGCATTGATAAAAAATAATGTTAAAAGCTCCAAAATTTTAAGTAACGTGTGATGATAGCTGTGATATTGAAACATTTGACTGTACGAGGGCCGTTTGAAAAGTCCGTGCAAAAATAAAAACTACTTAATTTTTGGGGGTAAACCTTTTTTATTTTTCAACATAGTCTCCTTTTAGGATTATACACTTCGTCTAACCCTGCTCTAGTTTGTTGATCCCTTCCGAATAATAGGATTTGTCCAAGTCTGAAAAATAGCCATTCGTTTCTGCAATCACCTCCTCGTTTGAATAAAATCTTTTTCCCGCCAGCCATTTCTTCATTTTGGGGAACAAATAGTAGTCCGAGGGAGCCAAGTCTGGAGAATAGGGGGGATGTGAAACGATTTGGAACCCTATTTCCATTAATTTTGCGACCACAACTGCTGAGGTGTGAGCTGGTGCGTTGTCGTGATGGAAAAGGACTTTTTTGTGGGCCAATCGTGGGCCTTTTACTTGTAGCTCGGTTTTCAAACGGTCCAATAACGATGAATAATATGCACCTGTAATAGTTTTACCCTTTTCCAGATAGTCGATGAGGATTATTCCTTGCGAATCCCAAAAGACAGTCGCCATAATCTTTCCGGCCGAAGGAACGGTCTTCGCCTTTTTTGGCGCAGATTCCCCCTTGGTAACCCATTGTTTAGATTGTTCTTTGGTCTCAGGAGTGTAGTGATGTATCCATGTTTCATCCACAGTGACGAAACGACGCTTAAAGTCCTGCGGATTCTTCTGGAACAGCTGCAAACCGTCCTTGCAACACTTCACACGATTTCGTTTTTGGTCAAGCATGAGCAATCGCGGCACCCATCTTGCGGATAGCTTTGTCATGTCCAAATGTTGATGCAAAATATTATGTACCCGTTCATTCGAGATGCCCACAGCACTAGCAATCTCACGCACCTTCACTCTTCTGTCATCTATCACCATATCATGTTTTTTATCAATGATTTCTGGAGTAGTAACCTCGACAGGGCGTCCAGAACGTTCAGCGTCACTTGTGCCCATATGGCCACTCCGAAAATTTTGAAACCACTTATAAACTGTTCTAATCGAAGGTGCAGAGTCACCATAAGGTTTATCAAGCTTCTCTTTAGTCTCCTCAGGCGTTTTGCCTTTCATAAAGTAGTGTTAATCAACACACGAAATTTCTTTTTCGGCCATTTTTTGAAAATCACTCGACTTCCTCGATTCAAACGAATGCCAAACACAAAGAAATAGACCGATCTTGCTGAAACTTGGTGTGTGTTCTTCCAAGAGATGCTACTAACTAAACATAACCTCGATACGCGCCAGTAGTGCTATCTCTCTGACTTTGCACGGACTTTTCAAACGACCCTCGTATACAAGGGAGGAACAGTGTACGTTGTCGTCAACGGACGACCCCAGCTGTCACACAGTTCCTGGCGAGGGCCAGTTAGAAGAACTAATGCCTGAAACAAAGTTCTTGAGAAGATTATAGATTACGCCTAGACTAACACTTCTCAATAGAAATGAAGCTGCTGATGATATCATTTGTACTTACCTGAAATTTGTGCAATAGTTGCCTTTTTTTTCAGTCAATTCGTTAGAGAATTGATCTCTAAAACTCAGCACCAATAATTAAGTCTTTTAATAATTAAGTCTGAAATGTGTCTTTTAAAAATTAATTTAATTCTTTCCTTACAATTTTCAACCCTTCTTTTTCTTTACATTTTCTGGCTATAAAAATCATTATTCACAGATGCTACAATTTCACTTGGAAATTAATTCAATATCAAGAGGGGAAAAGCCTTGTTAGCTGGATGGAAATTTTAATTTAAAAGTTAATTATTTACGACCGATTAAAAGAATTGCTAAGCTAAGTAAATTGTTTTTAATCAAAAATACTTCTTTTTTGTAAATATTGATATGTTTCATTTCTGAATTGTAACGTTAGTGCGGGGGAATTAATTTTGACTTTCCTTATCGCTGTAAAAGATTATTAAGAAAAAAAGAAAAATTAATTATGAAGCTCTTCAACTTCCAAAGAAGCTTTTGATGAAGGGCATATTTTGTTACCTGAAACGTAGTAATGAAAAAGTTTTGGTAATGATGTTTTTCTCTGGCCACTACCGAACAGCCTTCCTCTTGAAAATAATTAATAATTTTTTATATTTGTATATAAATATAACCTTATGTACTAGGAAACACTTGATTCCTTCTTTTGGGGTTGAGGAAGGGCTTGAGGGCCTTGCCAGCAGATACAGTAAATACAGTCGGGTGGAAATAAAATTTTGTTAACAAAAACGAAAGCTTGGAAATAATTATTAGCTCTGCAAACTTCTTACCAATTTTGAAAAATACACTTTAACTATTCCTTCTTCTTTGTTAGTTATTAGTCTATTATCATCTTTTTCTTCGGCCTATCTGTGATTTCTGGTTCTCAAATGACTGGCTTTTAATTTGGTACCACTTCGGTCCGCAGCCGCAATTAATGAATGAAATGTGGTCAATGATAAACCCTCATTAAGCAAAGGATCTATCAATAATATTCAAGTGGACGGAAAATTTTAAACCCAAATGAAAAAGAAATGATTTGGCCGTGGACTCTGGTCTTTAAAATCGCAAGGATGTCTTTTAAGATCTTAAACAAAGCTTGCTAAGAGCTTCATCAGTTGATTTAAGTCCCATAAATTATAGAAATTAATATAGAGACATGTAAAGATTAAACAAAATAAGACATCATAAATAGTTTGTAATAAACATTTCCCAATATGAGGGATTATCACAGAGCGTAACTGAACCAGGCTTCCCAACCTCCTGTGTGGTAATCATGAATTGGAGGTTATTTTGGTCACTGTGCAGCTGCTGTAGGACGAACATATTTTTTAACAATTAGTCTGGATGTTAAAAAAGACACCTACATCTTCAACTATTTAAAGCTCCCGTAGACACAAACCAATTATTTGTGTTTTTCTAAATATCGTTGAAGTATAATTATTCGGTGCTATGTTCTAAACAACATTAATGAGTTTAAAATATCTGACACAAATTTTGATTAGGAACGATAGCATTCCTCTGCAAAAGTGCGGAAAGTTTAGTCAACTTTTTTTTTTGCAATTTTGTAGGTTAATCTAGAACAATAATTAATTTAAAGAATTTAATTTGAACTTGAACGTCACAGTGTTAGGCCTATCACTTGGGTTGGAAACGTTTTCTCCTAGTATTGATTTGAAATGGGTTCTGGCGGAAGTTGGATGTATCTCATGCGTTCTTTAACTGTATGTAAGTGTTGAAGTAAATTATCATTTTATATTCTAAATTAACAGTTTTTTCAATGCACTACCGGCATTCTTTTATTACACACTATCACCGCAGACAGCAAGCTGTAAGAAGCTCCTAGGAGGAGATGATGCAAGGGCTACTAGATTCCAACCTGTGATCTCCGCATGGGAGCCTCCGATAATCCTTTCCCTACTCTTGGAGATAACAGCCTCTTTTCATTCTCTCTGCGTCGCCGTCCAGATTGCGATGGCATTTTGTGACCAAGGGACATAAATGCAAAAATAAGTAGTTATAAAAAGAAGAGGTTACTTCTAGAAATCCACAAGTGGCGTCTCAGAATAAAGTCCCTCCCTAAAATCAGACTATTTTAAATCTAATGTAACTAAGGGGAAAATAATTATTGTTATTCGTCGAATATCGGCGACAATACAGAAGTCACATCGTGGTTTTCTGTATTGCCCCAACAAATCGGCCCTTCAACAGACAACAAATGAAATGTTCGAAATTCATCGAATACGTTGATAAGTGGAAATAGTGAGGCTTTAGTCAGCGCAGGACAAAGAAACGTACGTAATTATGGTTTGGCAAAGTGAATGCTTGTCATATGTTTGGTTTGGTAGGGGGCGACTTGCTGGAAAACTCCATCACTCATTATATTTGCTCATGTGGAAGTTTTCACCTCTCTACATATATGTTGGTAGTCAGCAGTACTTGAGTAAATGGAGAATGTGATCTGCCTATTCGTGAGAGTCCTTGCTACATTTTTAAATGGATTAATGTTTCTGAATTCAGCACTAACTACATCAATCACCTGTAAATAATCGGCTATTTTCCATGCGCCCTCTTCTTTCTGACTTTCAAAAACAAAGATACGATTGAAATTGTACGTATGTTGAAACAACCAGTAAATTTGCGCTTATTTTATTTTATTTTTTAAAAAAATTATAATCTATACAATAAAATACAAGATTTATTGCAAAAAGTAAGGGTCCAGTAGAATTTATTTGAGAGTTGATGTTTTTGATATGTATGAAATGTTCAGGTCTTTCTGGAAAGAAAATTTAATGGCGTAGTTCGGAACATTCGCTTTCTGACAAATAGATTTAGCAAGGGAGGCTTTTAGAGTTTTGTAGGTAATAAAAAATAAAAATAATAATAAAAAGTAATTTAATCTCACTTGTTTAATTATATATTTTTTAATACTTTTTTACTTCTCCTGAGAGCTGCAATTCTGCCTATACCATAATAACCATGTATATTAACCAGTTAACTGTTTATGACGAAGATATTCGTCTTAAAAAAAAGTGTAAAGTTTTGTGTTATTACGAGTATATTCGTCATGCGTTTTCAATAGTGACCATCGGCAGTTAATTTTGCAGTTTTAGTTACAAACTAAAATATATCCTTAAACTGCAAGAAGTTTGGAATATTTTGAGGCCATGTTGAAATAAAAAGAACTAATAGAAGATTTAGAATGAATTAGTCTTCGTAAATGTATCCTTCTCTTTTATTCATCATTAAATCAATAACGAATTCATATATTATGTTAGGCTAGACCATGCAGTAAGTGGTGCGCCTGGTAATAAAAACCTGGATGAGGATCCTTTTGCTCCCTATTTACCTGTATTCAAGCTTTTGGCTCATGTGCGGGGTTCAAGATTTAGCGATCATCCAAACTGCGTCGTGGGCTACTAACCTGCCAAGAAATTTTCCTGCATAATTGTAGGTATTTTATCATCAGGTCCAGGGATTCATTTCCATAAATACCAGTCAGTATGTTGTGACCTATACGGGATAATTGCAGCAGTGTGCATCCTTTGCAATTGGGTATTTATGCAAGGACAGTATTGAGTAAGCTGTTTACATAGTGGCAACAGGTTATTCCAAGTTTTGTGATTCTTTGTCGGATTTCCTCATAACTCTTTATTATTTGAATGCGTATTTCGAGATAATAAGGTAATTTAGAAAATATTTTGTCCGATCGAAGAAAGTAAAACAGTATGTAGCAAGCTGTTACCAGATCAACAACAATTCCAGCACAACGAAATTTATTTTTGATGTTTTTGATCCCTATTTATGTTAATATAAATAAATGAATAAATGTACATGAAATAAATAACGAAAAAAAAATATAAAAGTCATTTCATTGCAACCAAATTTCATATCAAACATACTCTGGGTTGGACGAACATATTCGTCATTGCTTAATTTGTACGACGCACCTAGGGGACAGATTTTCCAACAAGGTAGAAACAGTTAACTGGTTAAGACTACAAGAAGACAAATTTCTGGAATCATTAATTTCCAAAACCTATATTTATATTTACAGAAATTTACACTTTGTTTACTCTGGAGACAATAAATAGAACAGAAAACCTTACAGTAGGTAACTATAAGTGGCCAATTTGACAGCAGTTGGACACTGGCAAACTCTCTCATATTGTACAGAACAATTAAAAGTATTTTTTGAAATCAATAACATAATTATTTTTAATCAGAATAAATATAAAACATTTACAATACATTTTGTATATTTTAGTTTCCATTTTGCGAAAGTTTAGGCGAGATTTGTATAAATAAAATTAAACGTTCCTTAACTAGATGAATTCTGAGCTGCCACCTGAATTGATCCAGACTCTGTCTCCGGCTGCACATGTGGCTGACTTCTCTTCGGGGGTTCTCCTGCCACAAATGTTTCATCTCACAATTTCTTGTTTATATTTCTTTATTTAGTTGGAATTAATTAATTAAAGTGGTGAAAGGAAACGTAACATAAGAATGGTTTTCATACTTACTTCGTACTTACTATTATTTGTTTCATTCTACTTACTTCTGCCAAAAATTATTTTCTCTATTGTAATTAGAGGTGATTCCAAAAGAACACTGAGTATTGTTGCGCAAATAATTACAAAAAACATGTCTCCAAAAAAGGCTTGTACCTAAATATAGAAAAATAGTTTAAAGAAACTGAATAATATTTATCTTGTTGACAATTTTGTCAACAAGATCTGATAACCTTAGTAGAGAAAAATATATTAAGATCAGAAACTATTATTCTGTGACTTCGAATGAAAATTTTTAAACGTAAAAACAATTAATTTGTGTTTAAAAACGAACTCTACTTTATGTACCTTATTTTTTTTAAAAAAAGTGCAATGCTTTGAAAAAGTTTGAAATGTTGACTGATAATATAACAATACAATTCACTGCTAAAAGTACTCTTAAGCCACTGGCCTAAACTTATCTTGACCCGGCCGAAAAAGTTAGTTATGGATGTTGCTCGCAAGTCTTTTCAAAAATGTATCGGAATACTTGAAACGTCTGTATTTGTCAACATACCTGCCCATAGTCAGTGTAGTATGTAGTCATTCTTCTGGAGCTAATATCATACAAAATGATGGCAACATGAGTTAGATAAATGCAATATGTAAGTCTTCCAAGAGGTCCAAATATTTTTGCAGATAAAAACGTGTTTACTGGTCCTACAAACATAAATCAAGATTTACTAAAGAATTTATAGAGTTCAATGGTATTAAACAATCTATTCACCTCCGTATCCCATTGTACACGCTATGATTATCCACATAAGACCTGCCGTCCAGAAAAGTTTGTAAAATCCAATATAGAAAGCTGATTCAGCTCTGGAGTAAGGACTGTTTAGCTGAATTATGTGAAAACTTCCAAACATGGCGTACAGCATGCAGGTGGCAGCAGCAATCCATAGCAACGCGCTGACAATCTAAATATGTTATTAAAATTACATTAAATGTAAGTATAAACCAATTGGCTAACAGTAGTCACTCTACACAGTAAGAAATGGAACTAGACCACTTAGTAATGTCAAAAAATTAGAAGCACAAACTGAGATCGAAAATTTGGGCGAGCTGAAGTTTAAACTTCTTTCAGTTCGGACTCTCAAGTAGTGGCGAATTACAGACTTTTTACATTTATCTTTTAAAGTAACGATCACATCAATTTCCAAAATTGGGCTAACTTATTTTAAGTAAGGATAATGATAAATTACACCAGAAACAGAGAGCCTAGATATGTTAATACTTCACGGGAAATTATTGCTAACCTGTCATTAAAATAATTATAAAAATTAAATGAATAATCAGTCACATACAGCTGAAGATTCTGAATCATAAATCTGACAAATCTTTGAATTTTTATTGATTCTTTTTTTATTTTTTTGAAAACAGATCTAAGATGTTCTACACTGTTTGCTTCACTTCCCTATATTAACAAAACAAAGTAAAAACAACCTGAAATTAATTAACATTTCTAATTTTCCGAGATTGGCATGTTTTTTCAAAATGCATTAAAGATTACATGTCAATTTCGCTTATAAGTGCAGTGTACCTTTTGTATGGAATAAAGTTAACCGAAGAAACTTATTAAATGATAAATATTGAAGTCATAAGATCAATATTGAAGGTGTAGAACCGCTGTAAGGGAGTCTAGTTCATGCCTGAACTATAAAGATAAAAATAAAAATCCCATTTTGAATAGTACCGAGTAAGAAGAGACATTGGTTCTAGCCGTATTATTTACTAGTGTAAACTGAGTATTAAAACAATTCACCCTTTACCTTATTCATTCTAAATTTAATTTTTTGTTTCCTAAAACCATATAGCAAATATCCAGTCAAGATGCCCACGATGTATCCTGTGATTTTAGTATGGGTGGGAAGATACATCAAATCCATTATTTTGAGCTGTTCTGCTTTGCTGTGAACAATAAACAGGTCTTTTACATTTCCATTTCTAACTTAGAACGAATGCATTAGAAATTGGCAGTTGGCAATACGTATTACAGTTCTTGAGTATTGTGAATAACACACTTCTCTGCCGAATATCATTTGACTGTTATTTCTGGCGTAAAGTTCTTAAGAGGATCACTGATCATTCAAATTTTCGGCTGCTTTCTCAAGAAATAAAATAAAATAAAATGAATAATAATTAAAAAAAAAAAAATCCTTCACAAACTTCTAGATGGAGTAAATTAATTCACAGTTTCAATATTTGAGGAAGCGGACGAATTTCTTTTACAATTTTTCTAACCACTGTATTTCACCTGCTGTATACTGATTCCAAATAATGAAGGCAAAAATATGGATTTTAGGGCTTTGGAATCCTTAATATCTCTCAACGCCTAATCATTAACTCCATACTTAATATCCAAACGAATAATCTAACTTCTTCAGCTGGCACTTGAGAAAACGAATAAACGTCTGTGGTGTTAGTTAAAGAATCCTTCATTGAGGAACGAAAAAGTCGATAGCTTTGGCAATACTCATAGTTTCATAAAAGGCTTTAAAATTGCTGGTAATATCAAAATAGTGAGACTCCAGCAACTTTCTTAAAGGATCCGATTTAAATCATCACAGAGTATGGAAGGTGATGAAGAATTGGCTAGTGTTTATACTTAAACAAATAAGACTCTTCAAATTTATTTGGTGTGTTAAATGGAGAATGATGCTTCTCGTCAATCAGCATTGCTTCAGCTGAAGAAAATAAAAACAGATCTAGAGTATACCCAAAACAGAATCTTAAACTTGAAATCTTAAACAGATTTAAGATATTTCTGACCCAAATTTATAACCAAATTTAATCTTAGGCTCTTCATTGATATCTAACAACCGAAGTAACCTTAAAGGTTTATTTTAATTATGCTGAAGAAGAATATTAACTGTGTTAAATTTGTCTTTCTGTGCACTCCCGCTTTCTGCCTATATCCTTTTTTGCTTTTCTGTGACATCTAATTTCAAACTGATGTTTGTTTTGTGGTAAAAATATAAAAAATAATTTCTGCATGTAAAAAATAGTAAGTTAACAGCTACGACTATTAATTCTATTATAAAATCGACAACCCCATAATACTGATTTGATTGATCAGAAAATATAAACAAAAAATGTAAAATATTTTGTTCATACTTTGAGATGATTTTTGGATATAATGGAGCGGATAGTCTAACTTACTCGGTGCTCATTGGTATTGGCGTTTTGATTCCTTCAAAGTAAGAGATAAGGAATGGTGAAGCTACTGAACCAGCGGCCAGGATCACTACCTCGACGTAGCCGAACTGTGGCCACTTCCACAATGGGTACAGAAGTAACGGTGATAGCCAAAACATTTGCATGTCAGCTGCTAAATACCATGATTGCATCAAGCACTGAAATAGATGCAGCCAATATTATTCTCAAAAATAAACCCTAATATTTATGATTAACCATTAAAATAAATTACATAATTTTCTGGATCAAGGTAATTGTTTAAATAGATAATATTCTGCCACCATCCGACTTTACATTCTTCAGTAGCCGGGCCCATTATTCTGTCCCACATGGGACCATCGCCCAGTCGATAAATCCATGTTGCGGTTAACGCAACCATCATTGCGTAAGCCGGTGTCAGTCTGAAAGATATTACACAGATTATTGTTATAAAATTGTAAATTTTTCTGAACTGGTGAATCCCAACTTGAACTTTGGTTTTTCCATTCTCTTAATCCTAATAAGGGCAAGAGTGGTAATCCTATTATAGTTTAAAAATTAGCTTTTCAGAAGAAATTCTATCCTTGAGATATGAACATAGCACAAAAAATCAAAATCGCAGAAGGCTCAAACATGGCTTTCTATTTTAATGTCGCTTTTCTTGATTTGATACTAAAGTCAGAAGCGATATTTAATTTCTGATCCAGGCGAATTCAAAACACGTTATTTTCGGACAGCTGTACAAGAATAATATTGCAAAAACGTTTTAGATAAACGTGAAGTTTTTTTTAAAAACTTATTTTCATTTAGAATGTCAGCAAGAAAGTAAAGATTATTTCTTTCTATGTGCCGCTAATGGACTACGAAGGTCAAGTTAGTTGGTTCAAAAACTAAGAATTCGTTATCAAACCAGATGATGCTTGAACAAAGATTAATAAGACTATTTTTAAATCATTTTAACTTAATAAATTAGATAAAATGATAAGGAATATATCACAAATTTTTTGCACTTCAAGAGTAAACAAAGATTACCAGCTAGTACCTGAATAGTAACCACATAGTTTGTGAACAATGACCTCAAACTCTCGTACCAAGATTCTGAATTCACTATTTTTTAGTTTTCAAAGCATAATTCAAATTTTTTTTTCTTTTTCATATTATTTACCTTATATACCTGTGTAGGTAATACATTAATAACTCCACTGGCGTATAACGTGGTTTTTTTGCCCTTATAGAACAAAATACATACATGTTCAACATGCCAGAGATCATAAAAAATGTATCCACAGATAGAGGTGCGCTAAATATAAACATTTTTGTCCAATCCTTCAATTGCTGTAAAAAAAAAAAAAAATATTAGGCATAAATAGAACCATAGCAAGTCGTTTGATGAAATATTCGTACATTTAACCCACGGCTTTTTTCGTAGGTACTATTAAAAAATGAGCCATTCGCTGCACTACTCGATTAACTCCATAAAAAAAAGAGAGAGAAATGCGATGAATAATGTACATTGTTTTTTATAATTCTGTTTATAATATCAATTCAAAGAAATTTACCGTTATCATTCACCACCTGCCACTTGAATTTGAGTTGAATTATTGCAACGATTTACATTAGTGCACGAAATTAATCAAAAGGGCGTCTGAAATAAATTATTTAATTTTTGTCATTCATTGATATTAATCTTTATTATTTGGGAAATTTATTATAATTACAAAAAAACTATGACTCAACCAAGTGATTTGACACTTAAATTTTAGATATTACAAAAAGTTGAGTTAAACAGTTTGTGCAATGAACGGTTCAAATAATAGATGGTTATTCATTTTACAAATAGCAAGCGAGCAATGAACAGTTTTTCTCTAACGTGTTCAGGCATTGCCCAAGCGAGCGTAGGATATTATGGAGTACATGCAGTTCCGTATGATTAAAAGATGATCTTCCGTCCCTAAATTAAGAGTAACAGTAATAGGTTGTCTCATGAATTCATGCATCAAACACTTCAACTAATATACTAGGCGCTGAAAGACTAAGCTTACGGATTAGAATCCAAATTATCAGTAAAACATGGAGTTTTACCGATAGGTTATTTTAATGCTGAGGACGTTGCGGTTACTTTAGATAGTTTGATTTGGCAGACTTTATCAAGAATGCTTTACGGTGTGGAGAATAGATTTTGATTAACTGTTTAAATTAGTGAAAGATTAGAACATGTACTTTTTCGATTTACTTGGAATTTCGACTACAATGACAGAATTATTTACGTATTTCTTTTAATATTATTCAGAATTATTATTATTTATTTACTTTTTTAACATTACAGCTGATTAATTGAACTTAACTGCATTTCACAATCACCTAAGTACAATTAAACAAAGTTTTCTTAATTTTCTAGTAATTTTTTAAAAAAGGTTATCAATATATTAATATAGCTACAAAGTTACGTCAGCAATATCCGTGAGATTCGATAGAGGCATGGCTATCAGGTATCTGTATCTGTGACCCATCACCACCCACATGATGCTGATCACTTTTAAACCGTTGAGTACACTCATTGTTTCAGGCGATGATTCTGTGCTGGTCAATTTATTGAAATTTCTGGTCACAGAGAAGGCTAGCACCATCTGAATGCCAGGATGTGCCGCTACAAAAGTCACAAAATACATTTTTGAGGTTTGGAGAAGTAAATTTAAATTCAATTTCACTCATGTAATACTGTTATGTGAAATAGGAGTGGAATTGCTAGAATTCTTAATAAATTATGAGAATTTAACTAAAGGTTTCTTTCTAAAAATGGGTTTAATTTTATGTGAATTCATTTTAAATGAAAATGGATTACTTATTAGTTTGCTGACTAATCAACAATTTTATCGCCTTAAAAATAAGATTAAATACTTTTCTGTATTATCATTATCAGTGCACAGACGATATAAGTAAATAGGTTAGATTAAATAGTTTGGATCTCATATTGATGCAGGTGTTAACTCAAGTGATTGCTTTATCTATTCCACAGTTTGTCTTATAGATTAAATAAATAATTAAATATAAAGAAAGTAATACCTACGCAATGAAATACCTACGTGTGGTCTTGACCAGCTCCTGGAGGCAGACTAGATCTGCTACAGTGCACACCGCTCCCAAGAACAAGATCATCACAATTACCATCCTATAAATTATTTAAATCACATCAGGTTTAAGCGGTGATTGGTAAAAAAAAAAAAAAAAAAAAAAAATAGGTTAAAAATAAGAGCTTATATTTTAAAAACCTTCAAAGAACATTGTGAAGGTGTAAAGAGAATGTAATGAGGAATGACAAACTTCTAGATTCCCAGTGGTATATACTCGTACGAATCAATAGAAGTTATACGTATATATATTTAAGAAAGGCTCAGTCTGCAGCGAGACAAAGATAACCTTGGTTTTCGCACTAGTGAGTAAATATCACAAATGAAAAGAGTGAATAATGTTTTTAATAGTCACACAAGTATTTAATTTTCTTAACAAAAACTTACAGTTTAAAAAGTTAGGTATAAGGGTTGATTAAAATTAATATGATACGCAACTTTTCTAAGAGATTATTTAAAACTAAAATATTATTCATAAAGTATATATTTTAAAATATGTTTAATAAGGCTGGAAATTAGTATTATTGTAAGTCGATAATTGCTAAAATGCTATAGAATACATAAAAAAAAGTAATATGTCATCAGTAAAAATGCAAATTTTGTATCAGTGGAACATAATGCAGTAGGAGCTCGCAGCAAGTTCTTGGTGAAAAAGTATATTCAGAGTGAAAGAAACAGTCAGCCAATCAGAAGTAGTAGAGCAGGCCATTTTTTTTTGCCCGGTATGATTCCTGTTTCGCATTGGCTAAGTTGTAAATGCGCAAAATGGAGAAGATCAGTTATTTGATGTTTGATTGGTTGGTATTTACCACCAATAAATTATAACCTTCCCTTGTAGTTTCCATGACGAGCACCTTTACCACCATGTTCTACTGATACTAAAAGTGAATTTTACCACAATTTTAGATAGGAATATTAACAAATTTTGCCAAGGTTTATCTTGGTTTTTACGTTTAATTGAAGCCTAAATGATCCCATTAGACCAGAATTAAATTAAATATTAGTTTTTATTTATTTTGAAGTATGTACACAATAAAAGTAATAAATGCTCCATTGAATTTAAATATTTAACATTAAAAATATTTTCATTCACTGTTGAACTAATAAACCGAACATGTTTTCATTTTGTGTACGCTACTTAAACTAAATTTTAATTACAAACTACAAATTTATTTCACAAAACCTTTGAAATTAAAATTAACATGGTTTGCTTAATTATTTTGATAATAATTAAATTACCTAAAAGGAAAATCTTTTTCTAAGAGATAATTTAAAACTTTTAATTGAAGAATTAACTTAAACCAACGATTTTCATTTAAAATAAATAAATAAAATAATAGAATTTTAAATATAATACGAGGGTCGTTTGAAAAGTCCGTGCAAAGTCAGAGAGATAGCACCACTGGCGCGTATCGAGGTTATGTTTAGTTAGTAGCATCTCTTGGAAGAACACACACCAAGTTTCAGCCAGATCTGTCTATTTCTTTGTGTTTGGCATTCGTTTGAATCGAGGAAGTCGAGTGATTTTCAAAAAAATGGACGAAAAAGAATTTCGTGTGTTGATTAAACACTACTTTATGAAAGGCAAAACGCCTCAGGAGACTAAAGAGAAGCTTGATAAACATTATGGTGACTCTGCACCTTCGATTAGAACAGTTTATAAGTGGTTTCAAAATTTTCGGGGTGGCCATATGGGCACAAGTGACGCTGAACGTTCTGGACGCTCTGTTGAGGTTACTACTCCAGAAATCATTGATAAAATCCATGATATGGTGATGGATGACAGACGAGTGAAGGTGCGTGAGATTGCTAGTGCTGTGGGCATCTCGAATGAACGGCTAGATAATATTTTGCATCAACATTTGGACATGACAACGCTATCCGCAAGATGGGTGCCGCGATTGCTCACGCTTGACCAAAAACGAAATCGTGTGAAGTGTTGCAAGGACGGTTTGCAGCTTTTCCAGAAGTATCCGCAGGACTTTAAGCGTCGTTTCGTCACTGTGGATGAAACATGGATACATCACTACACTCCTGAGACCAAAGAACAATCTAAACAATGGGTTGCCAAGGGGGAATCTGCGCCAAAAAAGGCGAAGACCGTTCCTTCGGCCGGAAAGATTATGGCGACTGTCTTTTGGGATTCGCAAGGAATAATCCTCATCGACTGTCTGGAAAAGGGTAAAACTATTACAGGTGCATATTATTCATCGTTATTGGACCGTTTGAAAACCGAGCTGCAAGAAAAACGCCCACGATTGGCCCACAAAAAAGTCCTTTTCCATCACGACAACGCTCCAGCTCACACCTCAGCAGTTGTGGTCGCAAAATTAATGGAAATAGGGTTCCAACTCGTTTCACATCCCCCCTATTCTCCAGACTTGGCTCCCTCGGACTACTATTTGTTCCCCAATATGAAGAAATGGCTGGCGGGTAAAAGATTTTATTCAAACGAGGAGGTGATTGCAGAAACGAATGGCTATTTTTCAGACTTGGACAAATCCTATTATTCGGAAGGGATCAACAAACTAGAGCAGCGTTGGACGAAGTGTATAAGCCTAAAAGGAGACTATGTTGAAAAATAAAAAAGGTTTGCCCCAAAAAATTAAGTAGTTTTCATTTTTGCACGGACTTTTCAAACGACCCTCGTAGTATAAAATAATAGAATAAATAATAATAGAATTTTTTAAATTTTTCAGTATCATAATTTTTGTTATTTTGTATACCTTTTCCTTTTCTGTGATTGATAGTTTGATTATTATAGGGTATAAGATATTGTGATCAATCGAAATTAAATGGATTAAATCCTACCGGACAGTTTTAATTTATACGAGTATTCTTATATTTGTCCATTGTAGTCGCTTAACTAGTGCTGCACGAGACCGAGTCAAGGCGAGACTTTATGCAGTCTCGGTCTCGGTCTCGGTCTCGGTCTCGGATTTTTGAATTTTTGTTTAAGTATTAAAAGCGGTTTGCTATTAATAATCTTTTCAAAAAATGTTATTATTTTCTAATAATTATTTTAATTTATATATTGGTAATGAAAATGTGTGTAAAAGAAGACAACTACTTACACTTCAATGCATCATATATTACTATTACTGTTATATATCTTTATATAATTTCAAAAAGATGTTGAAAACGCGCCAAATGAAAGACCCAAATAACATATCTGCCTGCTATAACAAGTCGATTCGTGAAATAAAAAATACACCTCCCAATAAACTTCCCGCTCCATTAGTTATGGCTGTTGGTGAAGATAAAGAATCTGATGGTTCACCTTTTGACGACGAAGACGACTGCATCAATATTTTTGCACCATTTGCTCAAAAATCAGCAAATATCACCGAAGCATGGAAGACAGAAATAATTAATTACACCAAATTAGACCAAGCACTAGTAGACGTTGACATTTTAGAATGGTGGAAAACACTTAAGACTTCCTTCAAAAATTTGTCTAGAATGGCAAAAGATATTTTTAGTATCTGTGCAACTTCAGTGCCATCGGAAAGATTATTTTCGGAAGCTGCGATGTTAATGACCAATAGAAGATCTCTAACTTCTAACTCAGTAAAAGCTCTTTTATGTATCAATGCTTGGGCAAAGTGTATCTTAAAAACGAAAATTTGTGGCAATATTTTTTAGGTGCATAGATAGTCTTTTTTTTCAAATTCACTAATTCCAAAATTCTAAAATATAATTCAAATAATATCAAAGTTCAAAGTATTAGATTATTAATAGTGATATTTATGAAATTGAATGAATGTATGATATGAATAGTGAAATTTAGTGAATTTATGTAAAAATTATGTAATTCGAAGGGGGCCGCCACGCCCACGGTAGCCGAGCGGTGCGAGACCTGCGAAGCTAATGTGTATTGTGGTATTGGGTTCGATTCCCGGTCTTAGGCCTTGGATTTTATTTAATGGTTAATATGAGAAATTTACAGTAAAGTATGTTTGCTAGTCGCCTCCGTCCGCGACACCTAATTGGTAGTTGGACGTAAAGCCCTGCCTGAAAAAATAGGCGATTACTTTACTTTGCTTACTTTACTTATGTAATTCGAAGTCAAATAGATGTAGTAATATTGAACATATATAATAAAATCGTATCTTTTAATAATTAATTCAATACCCGTAATGATTATTTATTAATAAAGAACACAATTTTATAATTTTGTAGCTAAAAATTAATATTGAAAAACCGAGACGAGACCGAGATTTCTCGACGAGATATATATCATGTCTCGATCTCGGTCTCGGTCTCGGTTTTTCAATATTAATTTTTAGCTACAAAATTATAAAATTGTGTTCTTTATTAATTCTCGTTTCTCTTGCAGCACTACGCTTAACGTTACTATGAAATTATCTAAATGTGGGATACCGAGATATTCCACATTTGGGACGTCGGGCGAATGTAAATTATTATAGTGACTACTTGGTATTATTTATTATTAAAGAGTAAATTGAACTCTTTATTGCTTAAATAAAGAGTTCAATTAACTTTTACTAATAAAAAATTTCAAAAAGTAATTAATGAAATCTCTAGTGTTCCTAGATTGATGGAAACTTACATACGATATAATTCCTGATAATGAAAGTAGTCTATATCTTAATGCTATTTACCCCAGATAAGACAAATCCTAGCGAGGATTTTTTATTTTTTAAATAATTTATTGATAAATAAAGTCATGTTATTGAACATAATGTGTTTGTGAATAATGCTGTTAATTAAATATCGCTAAATTTCAAATATCGGAATGGTACTCACATGACTAGCCACTCCGCTACTGTATAATTTGGTCTGGAGTACAAATGACAGTCCTTTGCATCCACAGACGTGACCACTTGGTAGCCAGTTCCATTGATAAAGAAATTGATGGGGAAAAGAACCGTATTATAAAGATGTTCAATGAGGTAGGCTGGACAATCCGATGGGAAACATTGTCCCATAGTTAGGGTTAGCGTATTAGATCCGAGAAGCAGACTGATTGGTTGTTTCACTCCGTCTATCTATTCAAAATTTATTGGTGAATAAATTGTAGAAACCTTATTGTTCTGTATTATTCTAGTTGAACATGGCACTAGAAAGATGTTAATATTTATTATTTTTTTTAAAAATAAATCAATTAGTTTGGAAAGAACGTTAATTAAAAAACTAAGAAAAGTAATTCTCATTGATTACCAGAAAAGATAATTGTATTTATTTTGTAACTTCCTTTGGTTCTTAATGGGTTAAAGTGTGCGGAGATAAGAATTTCTTTCTTCAACTATAAAATATTAATAAAATAATTATATTACAATGTTAGTTAATAAGTTTGCTCATTACTTTAGTTTGGGAACACTAAGCACTGTTCAAATTCCGTTATGAGCTTTTGCTTTTGAAATCCCTAAGGTTTAATTCCGAGCATTGAATAGTACCAGAAATCCTGTTTGCCTTCTATTTTTCATTAGGCTGATAAAATGATTTAAAATTTTGGGAAAGCTACTTGCTAGTACTAATTACTAGTAATCAATTTGGCTTCCGTTCATGTCACTATACGTCAGTCACTACACGTACAGATGCAAGCAACAAAATATTCCCTAATTTGGTGTGAAAACTAGTCTTGAAACAAGCATAAACTTTTTTTCAAAGCGGCACAGCCCTTAGATGATGAGCCAAGTTTGCCATTAACCTTCCAGCGGGCGCGCGTATCTCACAGATACACGCATAGACTAAAATAATCGCAGTTTAGAGACGGAGCGGCGGAGGATGCTGCCCTTTAAGCAATGCTACACCCTCATGACTAGTTTCCTTCAGTTAATCTTAAAAAATCTTATCTTGTTTGGGGTTGTACATTTCTTTGCAATTGCCGATCTGTGCCTCACATATACTCGCGACCATTCGAGTAAGTTTCCTGACTTATCAATTATTTATATTTTTTCTTTTATACGTGTTCATCAAATTGAACTATTTTCAACATTGTTTATAAGAATATTGTTTTCTACTGACAGAAAAAGACATAGTATATCTCAGATACGAGGAGGAAATAACTGCGAACACTTTTAGACAGTCTAGTGGCTGAACATGCTGATGGTAATTATTACACTTATTGGCTTGTAAAAAATAAAAAGTACTGTCGTTTTCTGAGTCTTTTTTTATTTGTTACTCCATTATTAATAATTACAGATGTTATTTAATTAATTTCATTCCTTCTATTGATAGAAAAAATTAAAAATACCAAAGTTTATCTGTAAGATACGCGCGCCCGTTTTTGTAACTTTTTGGGCGCGCCCGCTGGAAGGTTAAAGTAAAAATTATTTCATTCTTCTATAGACTAGATTTAAAAATGGAAAAATGAATATAAATAAACCAAAATCTCTTCGCATTTTCTTTAATCTTAAATAGAGATTTTCGTCCACAATCAAACGGAATGGAACATTCCAATGACTGCTTTGGTATAATCTCCCTCGTTCTTCATTCGTTAAATTAAATTTTACGGGAAGTTCCTCTATAGTAAGGCATGCTGCAACATGTCCTCTTGGCCTGTGTTTCAATACTATAATGCGGATAAGTTTATTATTCAGAGGAATTGTTCTTGAAAAATTTGACTGAAATAAAATTGAAGTTAGCACATAAAATAATCACGCTACGCTACTGGGGGTTATGACAAATGCAAGAAATAAAGTAACAGATACATTCTGTTAATTTTTCTTTATGTTCCTTTTCTCATTTAATATTTGCAATTAATATTTAAAATGATGGAGATTCCAAAATAAATACATTAATTAAAAATTAATGATAATACTATCAAATATCTAAAATCCATACCTCTAAAGTAACATTAGGTGGCAATGATATTTGCAAATCAACGAGGCAGTGCTGGCCGTACATGGTGTAGTTATGATCGAGAGGTGCATTGATGCGAACACATTCGTCATAATGTCCTAAGTTAACGAAGTGGCCGTTGAGTAGTCCAGATTGAATTTTGCTAGTTGAATCCACCACTGAAATAGCAAAATCATATTAATCTTATAATTTTCTTTTTTTAATTATTTTATTCGCGTTATTACTACTTCCAATACTTAAACAAAGAACGTAAATAAAGTGAATTCTCAATGATTATTTAATTTCAAAAAGAAAAGTTAGTGTAAGTCAATGAAAAGGATTAATTTGTTTAATTTAATAAATTTCATCAACGAAAATGGGTTCGTTTTAAGCAAGAAAGTTTTCGACGTCGACATGAATACGGTTTTTACTAAATTTTAATTTGAACCGTTTTTTACAAAATTTCGAAATTGATATCTATTTCTAAATACTTGTGCTACGGTCTCGAGACTTCATTAAGTGTGAATGAAGAGAATATCTCGGATAGCAAAACCATGGTTTCTGTATTGGTGATATTGTCTCATCCAATACCACGGCTTCCACCAAAATTCGTAAATTCGGAAATTTAAAACTTCACCGACTTTGTCGAATTTGAATATGAATGAATCTTTTAAAATGTAGTTTATTTATTGTGTTTTTGCTTTTTTTGCCATTTCAGTGAACGCATGGCCTTATCACCTATTAAATATGTTAAGCATTAACTAAGATTTTTTTTTTTTTTGGAGGCCAATTAACTCCAAATCAGAAATCGCAGGAGGCGGAAATTTGATATCTAGTTCTAGTGCGCATGTCCAGGCAGAAAATAAGCTTATATGTAAAATTGTCTATCAAAAGAGCCAATTTCATGAATCAATATTTCAGTATTTTTAATTTTTTGAACAGCTCTTTCTATAAGCTGTGTAATTTTACTAATTGCACACAATTAGTTGCAAACTTCTCATAAATGTATAGTATTAAATGTTAACAATTATAATTTTTGAATTTCTCAATTTTTTGAAATTTTTAAGTGTCCTTGAACATTAAAAACTGGATTTTTTAACAGAAAATTTAATGCTATTTCGAATAGAGCTATAAGATTTGTGGTAATGTTGGCACATTTGAAATTATTAGCAATTTTATATGGTAAGGTGGTAAAAAGTTTTCGAAAATGATTGAAATGCCTCCCAAAAGTTGAATATTTCGAAAACAGTTTATCATATATTTTTTTTTTTGTTCAATTTAAATTGTACTATTTTGGATTCCTAGAGTTTGGCCATTAGACACTGAGACATTCTGCCTTATGCGTAGAAAAAAGAATATTTGTATTTATTTTGGCCGGAAGTAGCTCTTAACGGCCACGCTAAAAAACACGATGAAGTAAAGGACACTTCACTTGCCATATCCTTGAGTGAACAATTGACATTGTTATTGTTGTTACGTTTGAGTCAAAATTACTTCAGTTTAGATGAAGAGGGATAATTTTCAATTACTCATTCGTTTTTTCCCCAACTGTTATCTTGATTTATCAAGCTTCAAGGTATAATGTAATAAATTGAAATTCTATTCCTCTACCAAAAATATTTCATTAGTTAGCACTTACAATATTATAAGAATTGCTATAAATATGCATCATTTTAAGCTAATCACAGAATCAATACTCATATCTTTTGGAAATTTTGGATTCAATATTTATTGATAAACACTGCGATAAATATTTATTTATCAATATAATAATAGCTAAATTATATCGTTTAATTTATCTGAAAACAATAGTTTCGAAATAAATCTTAGTTCATAAGTTTCTTGAACTGCCAACTTGAATTTCGCATGATTTATGGACACCAACTAGATTTCTTAGCAGAAATAGGGAACTCCAATACAATTACTTTAATCTGGCTAATAGAAACCTTGAGATGCAGCGATGATGGACGAGAACGAGAGCCATTGATTCATTGAAATTCCTAAATGTTCATTGAAGGTTAAAAGTTCGAGGCGTAGGAATTATTTTCACTAAAAATCGGATTTTTTTAAACATAAATTATGTTGGTCGCACTGTGTAACATCCTACACTACATGAACAGGACACACTTTAATGACCTTCATTAGAGCAACACCATGACTTTGTTAATTACTAAATTTGATGTACACTGGATCCAGTATTACTAATTTGTTTTTCACGATCCATTTTCGTCTCAATTCAGGCAGCATAAACACTCTACAATAATTAAATTTTATCTCTCTTTTCTTGAAAAGGCCTAGCCTTTATGTATCTTTTTGAACGTTCCATCTATTGGTAATGGTTAGAGACCAGGAAATTGATGAAAACATTGACCATTATTTTGTTCCAATCTTTATACATTTTAAATTTAAAATATTTCGTTACGTTGTAGCAGAAATAATTGATCTAAATTAAATATTAAGTACATTTTTTATTTAACGAGTATTATTAGCAAATTTATCATTTTATGAAACCAAATATTTTCGAAAAAGTAATGGCACAATAGCTCCAATTATTGAAACAACAAATAAAAATAAACGATATTTTTTTGCAATTTCCATTTTGTAAACTTCAGTGCGGCGTAGTGCCTCCATACTGCATTGGAATGGTACAATAACCGACTTTATTGAATACTTGATTCAAACCCAAAATATTTTTTTTTTTTTTACAATTGGTATTGTTTAGAAACGAGGGTCTAACTTTATCAATTTTTCAGCATTTATTTTTTTAGCGTAACTTTATTCTTTACGCCGTTTATATACAGCGTTTTTATGGTGTCCGAAAAAAAGAATAATTATTATCCAATGGTTATTTAAATTACGAGTAGTATTATAAATGCAACTAACTAAATAAAGCATAGTACGAGGGTCGTTTGAAAAGTCCGTGCAAAGTCAGAGAGATAGCACTTCTGGCGCGTATCGAGGTTATGTTTAGTTAGTAGCATCTCTTGGAAGAACACACCAAATTTCAGCCAGATCGGTCTATTTCTTTGTGTTTGGCATTCGTTTGAATCGAGGAAGTCGAGTGATTTTCAAAAAATGGACGAAAAAGAATTTCGTGTGTTGATTAAACACTACTTTATGAAAGGCAAAACGCCTCAGGAGACTAAAGAGAAGCTTGATAAACATTATGGTAACTCTGCACCTTCGATTAGAACAGTTTATAAGTGGTTTCAAAATTTTCGGAGTGGCCATATGGGCACAAGTGACGCTGAACGTTCTGGACGCCCTGTTGAGGTTACTACTCCAGAAATCATTGATAAAATCCATGATATGTTGATGGATGACAGAAGAGTGAAGGTGCGTGAGATTGCTAGTACTGTGGGCATCTCGAATGAACGGGTACATAATATTTTGCATCAACATTTGAACATGACAAAGCTATCCGCAAGATGGGTGCCGCGATTGCTCACGCTTGACCAAAAACAAAATCGTGTGAAGTGTTGCAAGGACGGTTTGCAGCTGTTCCAGAAGAATCCGCAGGACTTTAAGCGTCGTTTCGTCACTGTGGAGGAAACATGGATACATCACTACACTCCTGAGACCAAAGAACAATCTAAATAATGGGTTACCAAGGGGGAATCTGCGCCAAAAAAGGCGAAGACCGTTCCTTCGGCCGGAAAGATTATGGCGACTGTCTTTTGGGATTCGCAAGGAATAATCCTCATCGACTATCTGGAAAAGGGTAAAACTATTACAGGTGCATATTATTCATCGTTATTGGACCGTTTGAAAACCGAGCTGCAAGAAAAACGCCCACGATTGGCCCACAAAAAAGTCCTTTTCCATCACGACAACGCACCAGCTCACACCTCAGCAGTTGTGGTTGCAAAATTAATGGAAATAGGGTTCCAACTCGTTTCACATCCCCCCTATTCTCCAGACTTGGCTCCCTCGGACTACTATTTGTTCCCCAATATGAAGAAATGGCTGGCGGGAAAAATATTTTATTCAAACGAGGAGGTAATTGCAGAAACGAATGGCTATTTTTCAGACTTGGACAAATCCTATTATTCGGAAGGGATCAACAAACTAGAGCAGCGTTGGACGAAGTGTATAAGCCTAAAAGGAGACTATGTTGAAAAATTAAAAAGGTTTACCCCAAAAAATTAAGTAGTTTTTATTTTTGCACGGACTTTTCAAACGACCCTCGTATATGCTTGCTTGATATTTTTTATTTTATTTCTTTCTTATGTTTGGAACAAATATTTCGATAAATATTAAATTGGTTTGGTAGATCTAAGAAAAAGATCCTTTTTGAAAAGGGCTTAATTTCGGGTCAAAAAATTTTACAAATCGGGAAAGAGGAATTATCAAATACCCTAAACACCATATTTCAAAATAAAGAACCTTGTAATGCAACGAAAATAATAGCAACGGTAATAAATGTAAATACATTTTGTATACGCCAGTGGCCTCGCGATTTTCTCTCTTCTGAAGAGAGTAGCTAATCCTGGAGACGACTTAGGGAGTGCTATCACTGCTATCAAACTTCTCCCCTCAATTAGTGAGTTTGTAGTGGTGTCAGCTATTGTCATTGTTACTTATGGAGTATCTAGCGCTGGTGTAACTTAACTAATAAAATTGTATGAACAAAATTCTTGTGGATAATAAATTATTATTATTTTAAAGGAACATAGAAAATCAGTCTTTACTATGTTTATATATTACGGTTTTGCGTCACGTACACTTTTTCTGCATTGATATGAATTTGCTGGCAGGAAGTGACGTTTGCGGAAGTATTTTCTTCATGCGGTCACAACACTCTTTTTTGGCTCGTGTCAAAATGTTACCCACTTCTAAAAAATCTTGGGGCATTAATCTACTAATTACTACTTTATAATACAAAAGTACAATACTTATACATCTTTTTTTACTAATTAATTGTAATGACGTAAGTACTATATCTTCGGTACATTCAATTGGTCAGATATTAAAGCTTTCTTTCGACTACTAATAACTCCTAGTTATTGAACTAGGAGGTCAGTACAACTGGATTTCAAAAGAAAGTTGCATATTAAAGCCAAAATCACAACGACTAAAAGATCTATTGCTTGTTTTTAAGTGTATGTCACAGAATATAAGCGTTCATAAAAAGTATAATGTGTAAATGAGTGTGAGATTTCAATAACGCAAACTAAGTCGCTTATTCGTTACACGATTTTATACAAATGCTGGCGATACCTTTACCTTAGTGTGAAAAAACAGTAGGTTTGAATGCTGAGCAACAATATTCAGCAGAATATACTACAGTTATAATTCGTGTAATCATATCCATGATATCGATTAGAGCTTGTCTTGCAGACTCAGAAATTTATTAACTATTATGGCCCGGCAGTTAGTTAGCCCACATTCATCTTGGATGCCAGGTGGCTTGATTCAAGTCTGCTTAAAATCCCCAAGTCGCTTTCGCCAAGGCTAATATAACCCTGAAGAGTTATTGTCTTCTGATCAATGATAGCATTAAGTGAAACGACAACTTTAAATTCTTTTGAAAGTTGGTAATATTTATAGACTTACAACCTGCCATTTTAATTTGGGAAACATATTTTAAAAACGTCTCCTTCCTATAACCACAACTCACCTAACTAAACAAACTTTTGAAGACTCAGATTCCACAGTAAACTCAATGTCCAAAATAAAACGATTGGAATCTTTTAAATTGTGAATAAATAGGAGCTGTGTACTGACTGTGAATGTGTCAACATCGCTCTCCATATAAACTTTGTTTTCAGTAGTTTACGTGCGTTTTCTAAAGTTAAAATTTGTATCAACGGATTCATCTTAAAAATTACTTATTGGTTTAAGTTTGTTGTTTGTTTTACAGTCTTTTTGTCTGTGGTTAATCTACTTTTGATAAGAAAATTTGCGAAGATAATTCAGACAAGTTAATTGTTGAGGGCAAAGGTTCACAATCCCTTACTGAAATGGAACTTACTGAAGGTGGGAGTTAGATATGTTTTCTATTATTCTATCTAAGTTGAAATGACTAATCTCAGAAATGATCAAAATAATTTGGCAAACATTGTCTCTAGATTTCAAAAAATTTTAAAAAAGTTAAACTGAACTTGAAGAAAATTTCGAAGTTGTAAAAAGAAAACTCTACTTTGAAATCTGAAGTTAAAAAATTTAATGATTTGTGAAAAATACCATCTCAAAATTTTTGTAGTTCCTAAACTTAACGAAGAAGACTTATTTCAAGTTTTGTTTACACCAGGGCAAGCGTGAGATTACGAACTCACAAAAGATAGGATTGATTTCTGCTTCCGCACAAGATCGAACAGAAATTTGGATTCACCATTCATATTTTGTTGAAATTTAACAGTACTATAGAAAAAGAAGCGTTTTTGCTTAAGAGAAACGAATCAAAATTTGTTAACTTCCGAAATTATGGTTCCTGCTATACCTAAACGGAAAATTTACATAAATTAATACATGTTTCCATATTATTATTAGTGCCGAGACCGAGACCGAGACTTGAGCAACCGAGACCGAGACCGAGATCGAGACATGATATATATCTCGTCGAGAAATCTCGGTCTTGTCTCGGGTTTTCAAATATTAATTTTTAGCTACAAAATTATAAAATTGTGTTCTTTATTAATAAATAATCATTACGGGTATTGAATTAATTATTAAAAGATACGATTTTATTATATATGTTCAATATTACTACATCTATTTGACTTCGAATTACATAAGTAAAGTAAGCAAAGTAAAGTAATCGCCTATTTTTTCAGGCTGGGCTTTACGTCCAACTACCAATTAGGCGTCGCGGACGGAGGCGACTAGCAAACATACTTTACTGTAAATTTCTCATATTAGCCATTAAATAAAATCCAAGGCCTAAGACCGGGAATCGAACCCAGTACCACAATACACATTAGCTTCGCAGGTCTCGCACCGCTCGGCTACCGTGGGCGTGGCGGCCCCCTTCGAATTACATAATTTTTACATAAATTCACTAAATTTCACTATTCATATCATTCATTCATTCAGTTTCATAAATTTCACTATTAATAATCTAATACTTTGAACTTAGGTATTATTTGAATTATATTTTAGAATTTTGGAATTAATGAATTTAAAAAAAAAAACTATCTATGCACCTAAAAAATATTGCCACAAATTTTCGTTTTTAAGATACACTTTGCCCAAGCATTGATACATAAAAGAGCTTTTACTGAGTCAGAAGTTAGAGAAGATCTTCTATTGGTCATTATCATCGCAGCTTGTGAAAATAATCTTTCCGATGGCACTGAAGTTGCACAGATACTAAAAATATCTTTTGCCATTCTAGACAAATTTTTGAAGGAATTCTTATGTGTTTTCCACCATTCTAAAATGTAAACGTCTGTCTACTGGTGCTTGGTCTAATTTGGTGTAATTAATTATTATTGTCTTCCATGCTTCGGTGATATTTGCTGATTTTTGAGCAAATTTTGCAAATATATTGATGCAGTCGTCGTCGTCGTCGTCAAAAGGTGAACCATCAGATTATTTATCTTCACCAACAGCCATAACTAATGGAGCGGGAAGTTTGTTGGGAGGTGTATTTTTTATTTCACGAATCGACTTGTTATAGCAGGCAGATACGTTATTTGGGTCTTTCATTTGGCGCGTTTTTAACATCTTTTTGAAATTATATAAAGATATATAACAGTAATAGTAATATATGATGCATTGAAGTGTAAGTAGTTGTCTTCTTTTACACACATTTTCGTTACCAATATATAAATTAAAATAATTATTAGAAAATAATCACATTTTTTGAAAAGATTATTAATAGCAAACCGCTTTTAATACTTAAACAAAAATTCAAAAAACCGAGACCGAGACCGAGACTTGAGCGACCGAGACCGTGACCGAGACCGAGACTTGAGCGACCGAGACCGAGACCGAGATCGAGACTGCATAAAGTCTCGCCTCGTCTCGGTCTCGTGCAGCACTAATTATTATTCACTCTATCAAAAATTGTATCAACTGGGTCTTAATGGGGCATTGAAACTTATTTGGTTCCGCAGTACAGGTTGTTGGTTAAAATGAATGAGACTTCACCACCTATTTTGATTAAATATGACAAAGATATTCAGAAGTTGTGCCCTTCAACGAGTAATCTTCCAGTAGAGGATTTACATGAAGACGGAAATGAAACTGATACCTCATCAATAGTATCTACAAAATCAAACAAGTCTCTTAAAAGGAAGAAATTATCTCAGTGTATTGGACCATTGCTCTTCTTACCATACTCTTCCATACTCTTTTAAGGAAGAACTCCTCTCATTACGACCACATCCTAAACATCAACTCTCCTGTACAAACGAAGGAAAGTGAGAATGTCGGGGAAATTGTTTTCAAAATTCAAAATTAGAAGATACAACATCTAAAATTATAGGTGAGAACGTATGTAAATTATATGAAAAGGAGATAGATAATTGGATAACTATTATTTGTAATTGTCCAAATTCTAAGTGATCAGAGAATTAAGTTTTAAAGAAAGAAAAAAGTCAAATTACTACTGAAAGATTACTGGCCAAGATAAGAAAAATTTATTTCATTTTTATAAATGTATGGATTTTATTTTAAAATTGAGAGAATTTTTACTTTTTACCTAAATCATACTTGTTTGCATTTATTTTGATTTTAATCTTTGGTTGTCTGGACAATGTGCCAAAATGTGTATTGTTTGTGTTACGCTATTATTATTATCTCTTAGTATGGCACTTCGCAATATTTACTATGAGCAAACTTACTTTAAAATTTTTGATTTGTTTCATATATTTCTTTTTTCTTGCTTTTTGGAACCCTTCACTAAATTTTTTATTTTATTATTGTTATTTAATATCGATCGAACACAACTCCAACATTGAAACAATGTATTTCTATTACAATAAATACATAAATTTTGAATAAATAAAATGTAAATTCAAGTCTAAATCTTTGAGAAATGTTTTTTATTAAAATGAAAAAGCTAAGTACCAAAAAGCTAAATGTTACACTCACTTTTTAATGCCCACATGCTGGCATTTTTTAGACTTCCTAAGTATTTGCTTAAAGCAAAAGCACAACGGTACACATCTTGAGTGGTCGCTGGGTTTTCAAAAGCATCTTTCACATCATCTAATATTTTTAATATAGCATCAAATATTCCATTAATTGAAAATAAATGTTTATTGTCTTCTATTAACTGTAACACTATGCTGGGATGCGTGGCATCTGTATAGTGAATATTCGGATCGAATCTAAATTGTTCGCATGAAGTTAGAGTGATTAGGTAAGTTAGTAGCACTATGTAGCACCTCCGCAGCCACATCTCAACACCTTACATCTATCTACATACTGAATTTTGAAATTAGCCTATCAATTTGTTAATTTAAGTGCTTCAACTTATCTTATCTCACTTTCTGTAAATACCCTTATAAAACTGATAAATACAATCCAGTTTGATTCATTGGGATTTTACTATAGCGAATGGAAATCTCTGATAAAATATTGGCTTTCTTGTAATTCGGCTAACATCGGCAATTTTAGTCCAAATTAATCACATGTCCGATTTCCTTTATATTCCTTTATATGAAGACCTATGTTGGACCTTTGACATTTGGAATTGGATGATTAGGTTTGAGAAACTGATCTCATAGTTGACGCAGAATTGCACTTCGTTGTGATGCAACCTAGGCTTTTAAAAGTAAGTATGCGTTTAGGACAGGGGTCGGCAACCCACGGCTCGCGAGCCGCATGCGGCTCTTTTAACCAAATTTTGTGGCTCTTCAGCCTGTCCAAAATAAATTGTATATTTCAATTTTATTGAAACAAATGAAAATTTCATTTATTAAAGTAAAGATATTTTTTCAAAAAGAATTTTAAATGTGATAGGTTTGAAATTGAATAGAATTATATTAAAATACAGTACGTAATTATACAGTACTGCCGCCATTTTCATTCAAACACAGGTTTAGTTATTATTTTTTTTGTTTACTTACTTTGCAATATATGAAAATAAATAAATAAAACATTTAAACGTTATTGAATATCATAAAATAATAATTTGTGAATACAAATGATCTACTACAACTTTTTACACTATCATCCTTGCGGCTCTTGGTAAGATTAATTAAAATTATTTAAGAAGAAATGGCTCTCTACTTGAAATAGGTTGCCGACCCCTGGTTTAGGACATTACATTCTTTGCTAGAGAACTAGTGTATAAAATAGTTTCTTTTGCCGGTTGAATGACTATTTAGCTCTTAATTCAATGCGCGCCACTGACTAGGGAAAACTAAATAAAAACTATTTCTAAAAGAACTGGCTAAATTGTATGACGAGCAGAGTAACGTCCTGAAGAGAGGACCTGAATGCGATTGGGTGTACCTGCCGATGGTCTAACGTCCTTCTGTACTCGGTTGCTTCTACCGTTCTGAACCTAACAGGCTCTACCTGCCTGTCCGCCTTTTTTCCCAAATAGTGTATTTCCCAATTCTATTAGACTACTACAGCTTGGACGCCTAATAACACTGCGGAATATGAAACACTTTAACTTTTCTTTAAATATTTATTAATAAAAAATTAATTTTTGCACAAATCCAAGCTTTTTCATGAACTGCAAGAATAATGGCGATTCACTGGAGCTGGCCTTGGGTTTTGGCTCCTTTACTTCTCCTTCTCCTCCTAGATCCAGGCTTTTATGGCCTGTTTTAAAGAGATTTTTCTTAATATTCTCTTCTCTGATTCTGTCTTGACCGTAAGTGGTTACCAAGGACAGACTTGGGTCTCTGGCGAAATCTTTTACGTCTTCTCCGGTTGCTAGCAGATTTTTGCCACTGTCCAACCAATCAAATCTGTTGCAGATTTTATTAATGTATTATCATTATAGGTGCATCTCTGTGGAATAGATTAAATTCATCTCGAAAATTGCGTGTAAAAATAAAAGTATAGCTTTAAATTGAAAAATACAAATATGGTGTGAACACTACTCGCTCGACTTCTTCCAATTCAAGCTTTCAACTCACAATTTCTTTTTCAAACTCTGTTTAAATAAGATTTCATTTTTACTGCTCTATACAGTTAGTAAACAAAAATTGTGCTAAATGTAACCTTACAGGGAAGCCTGTAGATCCCTCCCCGAGAACTGCTCTACAAGGACTTTGTTATGGAAAAATTATAAAGTAAAAGTTACACATCGACGAGTATGAATACGAAACTTTGAGAAAATCGTAGGTGTCATTTTCGAGAAAGTGAACGATCCATTGATAAAAAAACATGCCATACATTTTCTCAAAGCTATCGAATTTTCTGGGAAAAATTTTGCGAATAAAAGTATAAAAAATGAAAAGGTCTATATGAATTCTATTAGTATAACAAGTTGGAGAAAATCTAAGAGGCTATATCAGGTAAACCCCAAAGTAGTGGAGACTCCCTTTCTGTAGATGAGCTGATTTTTTCAAATTTTTAAACTTATTTTCGTATTTCACTCTTATTATTATTAATAGAAAAAGAGAAAAAAATTGTCATATTTGGGTGTTTTTCAACGTTACGCTTTTTCGTGCACTTTTTGACGATCAAACCCTTATCGTTGGAGCCGTTCTTGCGACAATCTCAAAAAATTGGAAAACATTGGTAGAGTGGTGAAAATACAAACAGATATACCAATCGACAAATAGATACGCGGAAAAATTTGTACTAAGGGGGACATTAAGTTTTTTTCTTCATTTATTTGCGATTCATATTCAGCGCGGTGGCGCAATAAGTAAATATGATAACACTGAACATTATCGTAGATGTGAACGAGTGGAGAAGATACCCTACGGACTCTGAACTCTGAGTCACTCTCCTCACTAAAGAGGAAATCTCGAGGCCACTGCCTTTTAAGACGTCTTGTTGGGTTGTCAGGAAGATATTGATCTAGAGGATTTGCAGGTTGAAGTGATGTTTCCTGTATCGGGTTTTGGCGACTTGGATGGTAAAAAAAAAATGTTAAGATTTGTATGGTTCGGTTTAGAGACAAGGAGCGTTTACTATGGAGAATTTACAGTTGGTAGAAATAGAATTCTTTGGAGATTGGCGCTTTTACTTTAACCCTACTACTTTATCCCTTACGCCCAGATGGGTTTCAAAATGGTAGTATATATATATATTTTTTTTTTAATTAAGGCGCGTCAACATCTAAGGTTATTGGCGCCCGGAGCTTTTTTCAGTGCACTGCCGGCCTCTGGACAGTGTTCTCTCGTTACAGACAACACTGTCCATCACCGGACAGTGAGCTGTAAGAAGCTCCTAGAAAGAGAAAATCTAAGGGTCAGTAGCTGGATTCGAACCCGGGACCTCCGCGTGGGAGTCCAGTTCGTTAACCGCATAGCTAATCTCTTCCCTATATAAATTAGTTATTTGTTATTAAGAGATAGTTAAGTTTTATCGCATAAAAGTTTTTTGGTTGTCGAAAGTGTCTATTTAATTTTGTTCTTTTGAGCCTAGTATGAGGAATTCAAGAAAGTCCTCGGTCTAAGTAAAGCGCACTATCCGGTCTCGTTGACTCCTGGTAGAGGTATTCGGTTATAGAAGACTGCAGGAAGAATAATACGACGAAGGGCGAGACTTTAAGCCCATTTCTTGAAGATTATTCCAAGAAAGAGAGGTATGATTGCAGGTTTCCGTAAGGCTGGAAACATAGTGGAGCGGCGAGCAAAGCGGCGAGCAAAGCGGCGATGATAGCTGCTTCATTCAAAGAGAGCGACGAGCAGCGAGCAAAGATTCGCATGCACATAGTGACGAGTTTAGTCGCGTTCTCCTTTTGACAAAACAAGATGGAGGAACTATTTTTATATGAAAATTCTTCGTTGAAACTTTGGTATTTGCAGCAGCTTAGTAGTAGGAGCTGCAGTGTACATGACATAAATAAGTCTAGAAATGAACTTGGTGAATTTCATCACTTGTACCATCAACTTCGGGAGCATCCTGGCAAGTTTCATGCGTATTTTCGAATGTCTACATTCTAGTATATAATCAACATTTGATTATATATTAGCCCAGTGTAACCCCATTAATCAAAATCAAATTTTATTGTTTTTGAATAATACAACTCACAACAAAAGTTAGGCACAATATAGAAAAATTAACTAAATACAAATCTGTGTAACCCCATTAATCCTAGCAGTTACTTTAAGGTAACAAAATAGAAATATATGCAGATAAAAAGAAATTAGTCAATTAAAAAAAACAATAATTTTATTAAATCACTTTATTATTACTAATAATTATTAAATCAGTCGTAAATTAATGTCATTCAGCTGAAAAACTGGAGTAGTACGACGCTACAGAAGAAGGATTGGAGAATTCGTTCTGATCAGAAGTAGTAAGACGTGAAAATGTAATTTAATTTTGCCTAGTACTTAGATGAAAGTTAGCATTAAGGGATTGAGAACCAAATTAAATGTAGCAAAAATTACCTGAATTCTCCATTAACTACTAATTGTTAATTAATTTTAACTATTAATTATTAATTGTTAAAAACTATTGTAGCTTAGCAAATATTATGGTTCCACAGAGGTTTCTTTAAACAAACTAAACCAATAAATGTAACAATATCCATAACCTTTGAAAAATAACCTTTACAAATTGAGCGCGAAGAGAGCGAATAAATCAAACATGTCATAACGCTTCGCTCTACTCTCTAGAGATAGCGTTGCTCTATCTTCGCTTTGCTCGCTACTATGCGCGGTCCCATATGTTTACTTGTGTTTGATTTCGCCGCTTTGCTCTTCGCTATCATCGCCGCTTTGCTCGCCGATCCACTATGTTTCCAGCCTAAGGTATTACTTGCAGAAGGACATGATTGGATGGTAGGCCGATAATCTGCTTTTGAGAGACGTGTAGTTTGAGGATCAGTTGGTATGTCTGAAGTGGAAATCGAACAAAGAATTGGACTGGGAACGATGAAAACACAATCGAAAATCTGCACGATAACCATACCCGCTCTTACTTACAAGTAGAAATGTAATTTTAACTTAGACAAAACTCATCAAATAGGAAATCCCAGCTGTAAGACTCGATTAAATGGCTTAAGTCTCCTACATTAAAACTGTCCGGTAGGACAGTTGTATAAGGGTTGACCATCAAAAACTGCACGAAAAAGTGTAACGTTGAAAAACACCCAACTTTGACAATTTTTTTCTATTTTTCTATAAAAGATAAAATTCCCAAATTTTCTTTAAATCTTACTCCAAACCCTCCTTCATAACTGTAATTTTTTTGCAACCACCCAGATCTAATAGGTTTCGAGAAAAAAGTTGCCGAAAATGAGCAAAAACCGCTTTTTCAAAAAATGTTCTTGTTCTTGTTCTTCTTCTTGTTGTTCTTGTTCTTGTTGTTACCTTTTTTGTAAACAACGTAGCGCCTAAACGCGTGAACCGATTTTCATGAATGAGGTGTCATTGGATTCGGAATTTTATGTAGATGTGCCTTTTGGGGGTCTCGATCCTGTACATCGAATGGGAGAGGAGTTAGCCCCCTTAATGTAAGGCCCCCTCCAAAATTATTATTACTAATTACTCTGTAAATCTTGGCCCGATTTTGATAAAATTTGGTAGGATGATAGGGTTAGGGCTCCCCTACGTAACATTAAAGCGGCGATCAGCTCTTACACTTGTTAAGGGGAAGTATAGCAATCGTTTCAAATTATCGACAAGTGAACCGACCGAAGTGTCATTCGAATCGAAATTTTGTACAGATTTGCACTTTAAAAGTCTCGACGCCGTGCCTCATAAGGAGGGGAGTTCGCCCCACCCAAATAAGGCCCTTTCTAAAACTATTATTACCAATATTTCTATAACGCTTAGTACGATTTTGATAAAATTCAGCTCGAATAAGTGGTTAAAGCTCCTCTACGTTGCTGATGCTCTTGCACCTACTAAGAGGAAGTACTGCAATCGTTTAAATAATCAATGAGTGAACCGATTTAAATCAATGAATTGTCGTTCGATTAAAAAATCTTTGCCTTTTAGGGAGAAGTACTGCAATCGTAGTTTATTTTTCTTACTCCTCTTAAAAGGAAGTACTGAAATCGCAGTTTAATTTTGATATTCACGTACAAATACCTTCCTACGCTTTTTCAAAAACATTGTTATTGGGGATGGTTTGGGGGACCGCAACTATAATCATTCTTTAAAAAGATCTCTCCAGTGGTAGTTACGGTTCCGACTTAACACCTTATCAGGTTATAATTATAGAATTGCTTATTCCAAATTTTAAAAAAATCTGTAAAGCAGATATGTAACTTTGTAAAATAGACAAAAAGGAAAATCTATCCAAAAGGTACAAAAATCTCCTTAACAAAAACCTACAGTTTAAAATGTTAAGTATAAGGGTTGATTAAACGCCAAAAGGTACACAAATCAGCAAGTACCCAACATTTCATTAATACTTCATTAATATTTAAGTAATTCTACTGCATTAATTTTCATTAATAAGTTATTTTTTAGAATTTATTAGATGTCACAGACCCTTATGCTGGCCACTTCATTTATAATATTTTTTTGTTATAATTATGATAAATCACATAAATATGTACATGCATGTTAAAGTAGAAAAATACAAAGTTAGAGTCGGCTACTGCCTTGAATTCGTCTTACCGAAATATTCGCGAGCACAAATAACACACAGTTATAACAAGTAGATTATTCAACAACAATTATTGATTTCTCGATTGTAATTTAATTTAGTCCCCCTAATTTTACTTATAGTAAAATACTGGAATAATTAGCTGTCCTAAAAATATGCATATCTTATTTACTTTATATTACATATATACAACATTGTGGGATGAATACCTACATTGAGAATGTAATTGAAGAAAACTATGTTACTTGCGATAAAGCCAGATAATTATTATAAACGTTTGACTACTTCATAAAATAACAATTACTTTAATCGAAGAATGAACTTAAACCGACGATTTTTGAAAATCATTGATGTATGTTGGTGAAGTTTCTTTTAAAAGAAAGTTTTGAATTTTTTAGCCTCATAATTTTTTTTTATTTTTTGTAACGTTTTTCTTTTTAACCTGTAATTAATAGTTTCATTATTATAGATAACTAGATATTACAGTCAATCTACAGTGCTACTTGAACATATATTTTGTAGACGAAAATGGCCAGCATAAGGGTCTGTGACATCTAATAAATTCTAAAAAATAACTTATTAATGAAAATTAATGCAGTAGAATTACTTAAATATTAATGAAGTATTAATGAAATGTTGGGTACTTGCTGATTTGTGTACCTTTTGGCGTTTAATCAACCCTTATACTTAACATTTTAAACTGTAAGTTTTTGTTAAGTCTGTATAGAAACGTGAATCCATCTGTTGCCTGCATCATTAGCAAATACTCTAATCTGAAAAAAATGGACCTGAATTTGGATTCAATTGTATTCCATAGGGGTTGGCCAGTTAGCCAACGACTAAGGGGATCAGTAGTGTCACCCTCTGGTTTGAGCGATCCTGACGGTTTGATTAGACCTGGAAGACAGGAGTGGGAGTTCTGGTTAAAGCTTGAAGGCTCCAATTTCTCTTCTACAAATTACCGAACAGAGCGCCCCCTTCACAGGAAATACTCTTTTTTCGTGCCCTCTTCTTCCTGACCAACGTATTGTGGCTACCGATTGATGGTTTACAATGGTTTACACAGCCAACCAGGGGCCTAAGATCGTGCGCGAATGGTCTTGTTGAAGTAATATTTCCCTTAAAAGGCTCACAGTCCCTTTCAAGGTACCTTGTGATTCCACCAGGCTTCTTTCTCGTAAGCTTTTGTCTTTCCTCCTAGACGATACGGACCAATACTCATCAGAATGTCCACCCAGCTAGTCTCACTTTCTCTTGAATTAACTTGGTGGAAGTTGCAGAAATGTGTGAGAAAATCAAGTCTGTGTAACTTTGATAATCTGTGTTAATACCTTAGCAGCACAAATTTATTGCAACTGCTCTGTCTGAAAAACTTAGACCAGTTTTCTTAACATTCAATCTAAACTATCATTCTCGCGTTAGCGCCGTTTATCGATTCCCCTTTTTCTGTCTTGAAGCCGTCTAAGAACCTTAAAGAACCATAAGCTTAAAAGAATTACTTAATTATTAATATTTATTTTAAGGCGTAAAGTGATCATGTTGCCTACATTATTTAGTACAATCTCATTAAGAAATTGATTGCGTTGAACCCAAAATGAAATCAAACTTTTAAAATAAAAAATTAATGAATTTACATTTTAAACTAAACCTTCCCCTAAAATTTTTGATTCGCCCCATGATCATTACAATTCTTCGATTAAACCACTAAGAGGTTTATCATGCTAACTATTTGCAACCAATTAAAACTGATTATTTCATGTGACTATAAACTGGCATGTGAATGTTATTAACAAAAATATGTTAATAGCTTATTCTAAGACAAACAGAACTGCAAAAAGAACAGAAGAAACCTCCCCCTATTTACTATAGACGTGGAAAGTATGTTTAAATAAGAATTTATTAATACGTGCGCGAGATATTTGATAAAAACAGAAAGAAATTATAAATAGTCCATTTTCGGAGTTTCAATTTGAAATTAGTGGCTACTTCTTGGCAGATCAAATAAGTTATTTAGGCCATCCACTTTTAATGAGACGATCCAAATCAACTAAGTCCGTCATATTATTTCTTTCTGAATGAAACAGTGTTACATTTATTTTAAAGTTGATTATCATAATTTTTACTTTTCATACTGCGTGAGGAAGTGCAATGCTTTAATGTCCGATTTTCGATAGTAAGAACTACTGGATCATTTAAATTAAATTTGCTTAAGCATCGATAAAAATGATTGGTGGAGAATGGTGCGTGCTTCGTTGCGTGCGCGCATTCGTGCGTGTGTAAAAGATAAAAGGAAGTCTTTAACTGATTAGTTGATAATTAGTTTAATTGATTGCTACAATTTTAGATCGGCTACTCAAAAGTTTTGAATTTTTTCGCTTCGAAACTGGAAGCACAACAATCAAAATTCTGACTTGAGACCAAAATGTTTCTTACTTTAACTCAACTTTGTTCACTGAATTGTAATTTGATTCTGAGATAATTAATTAAGTAATTCCTCTCCACTAATTTATTCACAAATGATTTCTCTCCTCTTAATCTTACCTATCGACATAGGCACCTCTAGCTAGACGATCCAACCTCTGAGCATCAGTGAGCGGTTTTGTAGAATACTTCTCAGATTCTTCAATTTCGTCATTGCTTTTATTATTTTCATTCAGTTCATCAACTTCTTTATATTCATTGAAAACTGAAAATTAATAAAGTTATCATGTATAAAACTTTATTGTAATTGAAATTATTATTTTTGTTTTTTTAACTCGACTTAAAAATTATTTAAATTTAATTTTGTTTATCCCTTCTTCTAATTTTTAACCAATAAGTAACCAGCTAGGGGCCGTTGCAATTCCTATTCTTAGGACCTTCTGTTACACTGTTACCCTCATACAGGAAGCAGCCCACTCTTGCTGGCTGGTATAGATGGTGAACGCAAAGTTTACCGAAAATACAAGTAAACCATGTGCTTTAATAGTAGGGTAACAAGTACATGAGTTCAAATATTGAAATTATTTTGTAGATATTTTGAAAGATAAAATATATCACGCCTCGGAACCCAAAACGTAGAGAAATATTAAAGAAATTGCTGTTCAAAAAGACTCTTCGGCCGTTATCAATAAAATTTCCTCAAAATTGAATCCTATTAGGCAGTATTGTGCTAGTTAAATTTTTATGCCGTGACCGCTCATGATTTCTGTTGAATAAATAACCAGTAAATCTCAGGAGGTAGATCTATATTTTTTTAAATTGCATTTCAAATCTTTTTTTTTAAGTTGAATTCATTCTTTAAAAATATCAACAAAAAATTGCAATTAAAAACATTTCTACAAATAATAACGAGTAAAAATAAAATTTGAGAGAATATTTTAACTATTTTTAAAGAAAATAAATTCTTATAAACATCCTTCTTCTTAATAATGTAACCATAATGATCTGTCTTATATTCTAACCAAATGTTTACTGCATTGTTTAAACAAGCCATTAATCTTTTTTTAATCACTCTACTTTAAATAATTTATAACTGTCTCGCAAATATTTCAAGTCCACAATAGTATTGTAAAGAAAAAGTAGATCTATCTTGAAAATTAAATACTCATGCTTAAATCTAAAATTTAGAACAGTTTTTAAGAACCTTTGCTTACCTTCGCGGTTTTGTAGGTTTGAATAAATATTCGTGATTGTAAACAGGCTCCAGATAATAATTATATTTAATACCCTATTCATTAATAATAATTATAAGTATGTTTATTTATAACAATAATTTGTTTAAAATCTTCTAAGAATAAAACTATTCAAGGCAAATTTGTGTACATTTAACAATATGATACAACATGTGTTGAAACATTTTAGTCCTTACTTCATGCTACTGCTAATAGAGTGCTCTGTAATGTTCTTTTCTGAGTTAGTTTTCCTAAAATTTCGTTTTGTTTTTTTAAATTGATTAAAATAATGAAAAAATGAGATATGGTTGTAAATAAATTAATTTTAGAAATTGTAATTAATTAAAGAAGGTAATTGTTAATTAATCTTGTAGGTCGTTTGATTAATTCTTGTCTAAAATTGGGATAGGGATTTTAGAAAAATTTAAAACAATAAAATTAAAATAATTTAAGGACATTAGATTAGAACGTAAACACACTCACACACACACAAAAAGGAAACTCGTAAAGTGACAGTTTTTATTGCGTTTTCCTGTTTTTCCTGAGGTCAATAATAACCCAAAGAAGTGAACAAGAAAATTACTTTGGATTTATTGTTGCCTTTGCTTTGCGTTAATTAAAGTCAGGACTCTTTTAGTCGCCATTTTTTACTTTACCAGTTTAAATTCTTTTATCCGATTAAATTATTTACTAGGAACCAGCTAGCTATCATCATTGATCCCTTCGGGTAACCCCAGTCTAATAACTGTAAGTACGAGGGTCGTTTGAAAAGTACGTGCAAAAATAAAAACTACTTAATTTTTTGGGGTAAACCTTTTTTATTTTTCAACATAGTCTCCTTTTAGGCTTATACACTTCGACCAATGCTGCTCTAGTTTGTTGATCCCTTCCGAATAATAGGATTTGTCCAAGTCTGAAAAATAGCCATTTGTTTCTGCAATCACCTTCTTGTTTGAATAAAATATTTTTCCCGCGAGCCATTTCTTCATATTGGGGAACAAATAGTAGTCCGAGGGAGCCAAGTCTGGAGAATAGGGGGTATGTGAAACGAGTTGGAACCCTATTTCCATTAATTTTGCGACCACAACTGCTGAGGTGTGAGCTGGTGCGTTGTCGTGATGGAAAAGGACTTTTTTGGGGGCCAATCGTGGGCGTTTTTCTTGCAGCTCGGTTTTCAAACAATCCAATAACGATGAATAATATGCACCTGTAATAGTTTTACCCTTTTCCAGATAGTCGATGAGGATTATTCCTTGCGAATCCCAAAAGACAGTCGCCATAATCTTTCCGGCCGAAGGAACGGTCTTCGCCTTTTTTGGCGCAGATTCCCCCTTGGTAACCCATTGTTTAGATTGTTCTATGGTCTCAGGAGTGTAGTGATGTATCCATGTTTCATCCACAGTGACGAAACGACGCCTAAAGTCCTGCGGATTCTTCTGGAACAGCTGCAAACCGTCCTTGCAACACTTCACACGATTTCGTTTTTGGTCAAGTGTGAGCAATCGCGGCACCCATCTTGCGGATAGCTTTGTCATGTCCAAATGTTGATGCAAAATATTATGTACCCGTTCATTCGAGATACCCACAGCACTAGCAATCTCACGCACCTTCACTCTTCTGTCATCCATCACCATATCATGGATTTTATCAATGATTTCTGGAGTAGTAACCTCAACAGGGCGTCCAGAACGTTCAGCGTCACTTGTGCCCATATGGCCACTCCGAAAATTTTGAAACCACTTATAAACTGTTCTAATCGAAGGTGCAGAGTCACCATAATGTTTATCAAGCTTCTCTTTAGTCTCCTGAGGCGTTTTGCCTTTCATAAAGTAGTGTTTAATCAACACACGAAATTCTTTTTCGTCCATTTTTTGAAAATCACTCGACTTCCTCGATTCAAACGAATGCCAAACACAAAGAAATAGACCGATCTGGCTGAAACTTGGTGTGTGTTCTTCCAAGAGATGCTACTAACTAAACATAACCTCGATACGCGCCAGTGGTGCTATCTCTCTGACTTTGCACGGACTTTTCAAACGACCCTCGTACAAGAGAGTTATATTTTTAGTGTACCAGAGGCGAATTTAGCTCATCACACACACATTAACATTTTAATATTTACACATTTTTTTTTTTTTTTTTTTTTAATGCAAAAACACCGACATTTTGAGAGTTACAATAAATAATTTATAAGCAATAAGTTTTAGCAATCTAGCTCTAATTATACAGTCCTTCGATTTACAATTACCATTTACTATAACTAACGAGTGTTATGTTGATATCAAGTTTATCCAGGAAATAGATCGATTATTCATTCCCTGAGCTAAAAACGATAATAATAATTAAAAAAATGTAACAAAAAATATAAAAAGGAAATTATATTTTGTTAAATCTGTTTTGTTTTTTAATTAGAGATAAATTTTCTTCAGTCTTACTGTATGTATTTTTTAATTTTATGGGATTGATCGAAGCATTGATTTTGATTAAATTTTCTTCAGCCTGATGAGCAAGATCTAGCAACAGATCACTCTACCTTGTCACTTTAGCTTAGTTTAATAAACTTCATTATTCATAGTTATCTTTTTATATTAATTAAAAGTGTTTATTTTAGTTTGCTTAGTTGCTGTAATATGATTGTAGTCTAGGATAACTTTACAAGTTTTGCTAATAATTCCTTTTATATTCTTCACTTAAGCACATTCATTAGCAACGGAAACCGCACCAACTTAGCTGGCCTTTGCTGGATTACTCACAGAAGGGAAACAACAAAGCCTCTAATTCCAACGTAAATAGAGAAAGAGTGCTTATTTCAGCGCAAGCAGAACTCCTTTAGTATGTCCTTATAATTTTTTTTTTTAATTTTAAATCTCCGGAGGGTGAGCTGTAAGAAGCTCCTACGAAGAGAAAATATAAGGGCCAGCAGCTGGTTTCGACTCCACATTGGAGTCCCAGCTAATCTCTTCGCTCTTTCTAATAAGACTGTCCTAAGAAAACCTAGCTAAAAAAAAAAACCATAAAATTTACTAAGTTAATTTGCAACACGAGTGAAATAAATTCAAATAACTTCAGCGTGAAAATGATTTTCAGACTCAGACGGGGACAGGGATGTTTTGTTTTACCTTAATCTGCAGCAGAATTTTTTTATTTTTAGAGTGTTTGTTAACTTAATTCGACTGGGTTAGTCTCGCATTGTGGTGGGAAAAATTGTTAAAAAATAGAGTTGGTTGAAAAGTGATAAATAAAATTAAAACTTTATTAAAACTGTCCGGTAGGACAGTTGTATAAGGGTTGATCGTCAAAAAGTGCACGAAAAAGCGTAACGTTAAAAAACACCCAACTTTGACAATTTTTTTCTCTTTTTCTATAAAAGATAAAATTCCCAAATTTTCTTTAAAATATAGGGCAAACCCTCCTTTATAACTGTAATTTTTTTGCAACCACCCAGACCTAATAGATTTCGAGAAAAAAGTTGCCGAAAATGAGCAAAAACGGCATTTTCAGAAATTGTTGTTGTTCTTGTTCTTCTTGTTGTTGTTGTTACCTTTTTTGTAAACTACGTAGCGCCTAAACGCGTGAACCGATTTTCATGAATGAGATGTCATTCGATTCGGAATTTTATGTAGATGTGCCTTTTGGGGGTCTCGACGCTGTACACCGAATGGGAGAGGAGTTAGCCCCCTTTATGTAAGGCCCCCTTCAAAATTATTATTACTAATTACTCTGTAAATCTTAGCCCGATTTTGATAAAATTTGGTAGGATGTACTATAATGCTTTCATTAGAATGAAAACAAATTTTATAAACAAATTTTGGCTACTCCAATGGCATCAAAGGAACAATGGGAGTTCTTGAAGGGGAGCTAATTTCATCCTTTCTTTTGCATTAATTTTTATCTGATCTGTGACAGTGTATTTGTTTTTTAATTTATAATGAATTTATACTACGTGGATAATTTTGTTACATTACCAATTCTATAAGACAACTCAAGTATAAACTTAAATCAATGAAAAATTCTTGATTCTTTTCTAGTTTGCACGAAATGGTCTAATAATAACCACAAAACTATGAGCTTGAAGTTCATCAAAAGTAAATAAAAAACTATTTTGGTTCAAAAATCATTTCCAATTAAAAATGAAATAAAATAAAAAAATAACACCGATCGAACACACCAATGTAAAATTTCAGCAACTAATCATAAATTTCCAAGACTGAAAAAAAAATCGGTGAATTTCGAATAATTTAAACAAATTAAAAGAAATTAATGTTTCAGCTGCTTTATTTTAAAAGATTTCTTTTATTTGTATTCGAAACGATTCAGCCAAACTGATTTCTTGCGCCAAACAATGATTGTGTTTCTAAGATTGTTCATGTGCATTACTTTTACAACATATAAACAAGTGAGGACAGTTTAATTGAAAATCGGAGTAATTCGCCTTAAGATTAAGTAGTTGGAAAATGTACTTTTTTAAGAAAATATTTGAAATAGAATCTGTTTCAATAAACTGAAACAGAAATGGTAAATGATAAATAAATATATTTAAATACTTTATCCTCCGACGTTTGAAAGTAATTTCTGAACTTAAAAAAAAAACAATATAAATTATCAACAAATACAAGTTACTACAATTAAAAATTAATTCCGTTCGAGAGTTTTAACGCAACGAGAAATTCTGGTTAAAATAAAAGTTAATAAAACAGAGGTTTTGGAACAAACACTGCGCTGAACAGATTAAACACAAAGTTGGACTTTCCTAAAATAAGGGCAATAAAAGCATTGAAACAGTTTACATTTTCAGTAGAGGAGACCTTCTCAATAATGAGAAAATACTTTTAAAAAGCTCTGGTCTGGAAAATTCGTCTTTCTATTAATATAAATTCGTCTTTCTATTAATATAAATTCGTCTTTCTATTAATATAAATTCGTCTTTCTAATATATTAATATAAGTCTTTGGTTTCATCAGAGTTTCTTCCTAAATATTTACTGTTTGAAATAAATATTATTGTTCATCGTTTTTGGTGACCGATTCATTAATCCAATGGAAGAAAGGAAATTACAAATTTCAGTCATGTTTTATTTTTTCCAAGGTTAGATCTAGGAACTAGGTCATCTTCAGGGCTTATGCTATTAACACTCATAATATTTTATATTAAAAATTATATGTATTTACAATTAAAATATTTTTTCAACAAGCATAAGCCCTGAAGATGACCTACTCCCTAGTTCGAAAGGTGGCAAACTAGTATAAAATATTATGACTGAAATTGGCAATGTACTTTCTTTCTTTAAGATAAATATTATTGTTTAAATATTATTCAAGTAAAGAAAACCTGTATTGAATGAAATACTTCTTTAGACGATTGCCTAAGAAACACACTTTTCTCCTCAAATGCCGTAAAATGAATTATTATAATAGATGTACCCAACCAAAGCGCGATTCGGAATTTTACGTAGCAACACACTTATTCGTAGATTATACAATTAGGGTCAAGTGCCCTCGCACGTTAAATCTCTAAAATATTATTATTATTATTAGAATAATGTTCCAAATAAAAGCTATTGATCTGTATGTGAAATAAGATCTACATTACTATGGATACAATGGAAAGAGAGTTCTGAAAATGATTATAATAAAAAAATAACAATTTTAGTAACAATTAGTGTAGTTAGTTTAAAAGTTAAAAATAATGTTATTAACTAAAATTTTCTAAGCAATAGAATTCAAGCTTGCGGAGAATGTAAAGCCGATCCAAACCGACAATGGTTTATCCCCCACTAGCTTCGGCAACAATGGAGACGTCAAATTCTAATTTGCATAGTTAATTGTAAGTGGGTGTTTTTAGAGCGTCTTGAAGGCGATGGTTATGAACCCTTTCAGGGCGAGAAGTTGCTCATTTACTGCGAGCATGAGAAACCTTAAACAATAGCCAGCTTTACACTCTTCCCAATTTGTCCCTTCGTCAAGGCCATAGAATTCTTGAGCTGGAAAAGGAATTCCTTCCGTATAAAGGCTTTTATTATAAATTTATGAATGGGGATTGTTTATCCGTTTTCAAGCCATTTAAGGCGATTGTCTGATCGAGTTCTAGTTTCATTTAATTCAAAAGATAATGATTTGTAAACAACATTATAATTAAATTACAAATTAAATTGATTAGACTATAAATTACTTTTTACAAAGAGCTGAATGATTTTTTTCGTTGCATTTACATTGATCTTGTGGTAACATCATGTACATTTTCCTTTTGAATATCTTGAAATATCCATTTCTGAAACTATTTAGAATTTTAACCTTTTTTTTGCCCTTAAAGGGCCATAATCATGGACAGAGCCGAGTAAATCAGAAACAAAATTTCATTTTTGAGTTATTTTGTTCACATTCACATGCTGCGACACCCAAACACAGAACACTTTCTAAAAACCACTCAAAGGAAGATTTCTGGTAAAAACTAGAAATCAAAACAAAACCATACGATCAAGGGAGTTTCCTTAACTAGAAAGAGAAAGCAAAATGAACGTTTTAGTGAACGCAATTAGTGAACAAAAACAACCCAAGAAGCTTGTGTATAACAAATTAAAAGATCTAGTGTAATAAGGATGTTTGATGGTGGGCCGTTGCTAACTTTAGTTTATTAACGTTGGGAGTTCTGGCAAAGGCGTCTCTGGTTGCAGTATATTGATTATGAGTATAAAACCACAGTAATGACGACAGTCTCGTTATAGAGAGAACTTTTGTAACTCTGTTAATAACTTTCTTGTCCAAGTTTACCACCACCTCTTCCACCACCTCTTCCACCACCCCTGTACCTTCTGTTAAGGCGCCCTGATTGACTCTAACGAACCAACGATGTCCATCGTTTGTAAAACATATTTTCTGTTAAATAACAGATGTCCCTTTCTCCTCTATCTCTAATTTTGCCCACTTACTAAATATGTTTCACATTACTGTGTAATATCGAATCAAATATTTTCACTTTTTGGCTGCTAAGAATTTAGCAACGAGATATTCAGAAAATAAAGGATTGTATAGTACTTAAATGTATATATTTTTTTAATTTAAGGAAGATGCGTTCTTCATGTAGTATTGGTCCGTAAATTTTATAATATACATATTTACAATCAATAGGAGAATTTTAATGCCTAACTGAAACCTCTTTTTTTTGGCATTGATTTTCGCCATACAGCCAGCCAGCATCGTCTATGTATACAGCCAGCATCGTCTAGGTGCTTATCTCTAGAATATCACTCACTCTCCATTCTTACTTATAAATACATTCGCTTCACACATTCATCCCTCTACTTTTTACTATTATTTACATAAACTACAACTAATGGATGGATCAGTACTCTATATTCCTGCCATCCTTATAGCTTAACCGAAATTAAAATCACATAATCCTTCTCTAATCATTTTCTTCCATTCATTCTAATCGGCTATAACTTTTAAATACATTCATATTTCTTTGCTAGCTCTGCTACAGATTTAAGCACATAGATAGATGTTGGTGGAGAATATTATGACTTCGTAGCGAAATGTTGAATCTAAATACCTGTATAAGTACGGCTTATCGCTTAGGCGACTGCTGAGCTATTTAATCACATTAAGTACCCGTTTTCAGTTTATTTTTCCTCGTACGTGTGGTGCAATGCATGAATTTGATAAAACTCAGCAGTAGATGATCCTAGCTTGGGTTTATTTTCAGTGAAATTCTCTTATATGGTTTAGAGTTTAGAGATTATATTGTAATTATTAGAGGAGATTTTAATACAAAAATTGACTCTTTAAACTCATTACATGAAGAGTTTTGTTTTTTGGTTTTTTATAACCAAACTTCATTGACCCGAGTTGTATCCTTTTTTATTTGTTAAATACGAAGGAATTATTAGGTTTGTTCGTCTGTAATGACAGGATAGTGAGTGACTCGGTTTCAGACCTGACATTTCTCTCAGAAAATTTTTGATTTCGTCATTTCTATTATTTCTACCCCTTAGAAAATTTTTTTCAAATAGGGACGGATCATTTATTAAAGTAATCTTTCTCTTCTAACTCTGTAAATTTAAATACTAGCACTTATAAAGCCAATACTTTTACAGTAGCACCTACACATTAAATAACAATTGATTTTGAGCTTTGTTTGCAATTATGAATGTTTAGTTCAAAAGTATATCTAAGAATATTACTATCAAACAATTTTAAATTGTACTGATCATAATAGTCTACGATCGTAATAATAATTACGTTCATAATAATCTCGTATTACTGTTTAAAAAACGTATACAAATTCTAACTATAAACTATGGTTATCAAAAGATTGCGTTGAAACTAGCTTTGTAAATAAAATTTAGAGTTTGGCATAATAATAAAATGAATGCTGACGTAAGAAATGAACGTTTATTTAAGCAATTTTAATAATCAGTTGAATTCTGGCATACTGTGAAACATTTTCAAAGTAAATCATTTAACGCTTAGTTCTGTTGCTTAGTATCAACGGCAAAATATTTAAATTCTGCCGCATTAACGAAGTTTATTCTAGTTTTACTCAACTATTTCTGTATACGGATTGCCTCCGTAAACGACACCTAATTTGGTGATGGATGTAAAGCCTACCTAAAAAAATAGGCATTACTTTATTGATATTTCTCATTAAGTTATCGTCCAACTTGGTGAGTACAGAATTTTGGATGTGATGCTTCCTGCACGTTAAAAAAGTGGGTTTTAGGCATTTGTCCTCCAGTTGTATTTGAACTTCATTTTCTTAGCAGGTTTATTCTAATTTAATGAATGAGCATAATCCTAACCATTTTTGCAGAATCAATTTGTGACCAATCTTTCATGAAAATCAATAACTTGTCCCTATTTCTCCCTCGATTCCAGATCCCTCCACAATACGTGATCAAATGTGTGTAAACATAGTTTCAGCGTGTCTAGTTTATGTATTTATATGTAAATAACGAGGGTTGATAAGAGGTATTAGAACTTGTCAATATGGTGTTGCCTGTTAAATGGACGCCTAACATAAAATATACAAACACAAGCAAACAACACTCAAATCCAATACAAAGGGCGTTACTACAATTACCATGTGACCCAGCTAGCCGACAACAAAAGAACTATTGAAATTGGGCCTATGTGATCAAAGCGAACGTTGCATCAACAACACCCTGAGGCTACTCCCTCAGGATTTTAGATAGTAGTCGTTGAAGTTCCTGATGGAAGAGATGGAAATGGAAAAGAAAGCAAAATAATTACTATGGAAAAAACAGACCATCTTCTCTTCGCCGAGTCATCCTCTACTTACACATCCCCAGAACCTGCTTTTCTCATCACCCCCCTAGCCAGTTCCTGATGTCAGGCCTTGCCAGGGCTTTACAAGTCTCTGAACCCTGCCACACCCTTCACTCCTCTTCACTAAAAAGGTTTGCATAATTAATTTACACGATTCGTGTGACGGGTGTTTTTAACCAGACTTTGGCAAACATCGCGCATTTGTTGTTGTTTGTTCTTTCAAGATGATTGAGTAAATCTTGTTTAACCATTTTCGTTCCCAAGTGCATGAGTTGAATAAGGGATAGAAACAAGTGAAGTAAACTAAAGGAAAAAAAAGATGCTATTACCAAAATTGAAAAATCAATTATTCCTAAAACCCCACAGGACCTCAGTATTTTCTTTTTAATGTAATTTAAACATTAATTTATTATTATTATTGTTATTGTTATTATTATTAATTTAAATAGTTTCAACGAATGAGGTTTTCTTTCAAACAGGGACGTTTTCAGGATAGTGTTCACTCGTTACAGACAACAGTATCCTTCACAATGTGTTGTAAGAAGCTCATAAGGGAAAAAATCTAAATGTGGGCAGTTGGATTCGAACTCTGGAAATCAAGTGGGAATACCACTGAGCTGATACCTTCCCTTAATTTTTTAATTTTATTTTTATACTATTTATTGCTCCGACAATAAGAATAAATACAAAAGTAGGACAGATCTGCTCCCTATGGCAGACCTCTATCAGGAAGGGATTCAAAAAACTGGTTGTACGATACGATAAGTGCCTTAATATTAGTGGCGATTGCATAGAAAAGTAGATTAAGGTACAGGCTTTCCTGTAAAAGTAAAATTGTTAAGTAAAGTATACTTGTTTTTCTTTTATTTCACAACTGTACTTAAAAAACGCCTTGTAGTTTTACAGCGAAATTGGATAGAAATCATATTTCTATTTATTATTATTTTGATGTCATTGTCACCGGCAATTTGCCCGTTAAATATCGAGTACTAAACTCATCTAATTCTATTTTTTGTTTAAACCAGTTGTCATTGTTTCCTTGATGTGCTTATCATATCATTTTAATCTTTTTCTGAATGAATATTTACGAAATACGCTTTTTCCTTTAAGTGTAGATCTAGAAATTGAAATAAAAAAGTTAGTAAATAATAAGAGAGTGTTTTTGGTAGAAGCACCCTTACAAGAGATACAAAGACGGATTCGAATATAATAGAAGCTGACGTAACCTTCAAAGGAACTTCCCCGAATGGGGAGAAAATGGTTGAGTTAATTACTTTTAGAGGGTTCTTGTCTTGGCCCCGAATCGGGAATAAGGAAGTGTCGGTTAGGTGGTGCCTCTCGGGAAATCTAAAGAGGGAGCGATAAGACCAGCGAGGGTGGCTTTCCGAGAGGTTGGAACTGGTAAGAAGTGTGCTAATCAGCCAAGATCAGAGAATACTGTTTGCATTGTATTCGCTACCTTAGTAACTATAACAAGCACAAATTTCAACCATCTCTTATATTTACCGACTGCTATCCTACTGGGACATCACAGACACCGTGCACTTTGCCGGATGCGGATAACGCACCTTCTCTGTCAACTATTCAACGTTTCTGACACTAAGTTACACGTTAATAAGGGCCGTGTTGCAGTATTTCTCTTGGGAACGTAAACTTTCTTTGTATCTTGCCTTGTCTCATGTATTCTTGAATACTTATGTGCAATTGGCTAATGTAAGTTTCATTAAAAAATTATTTTCGCATCATTATCTCGTGAACTGCGGCGAAACCTGCACTATTTATCGATTAGCTTTAAGAAAGATATAGTAATATTTCAAGTTCTTCCATTCTTTGTAAGCGAGTCTGTACGTATGTTTTAATTAAGGGACATCAACGTTGACCTCATTGGCGCCCGAATCAACATCAGTCCAAGGAAAACTGTCCATTGCAGACAGCGTACTACAAATGCTCCGGTAATAACTGGTAACCACTGTCAGAGCTAGGTCTATCTGGAGAGGAACTTTCAACGAGTTCAACTCTCTCTTTCAGATGTTAACGAATAAAAGTATTTTTTACGGTAAAATAGTCTAACACACCTTTCTAAGTTAATGATGGTGCGCAGGTTATTCGATTGGAGAAATGTGACCAGCAAAGCTAAGATTAATTGTGGTACTAGTTGGATTACCGTTCTAGACCTGGGAATTTATTTAATGGGTAATACGAGACTTTTTTGATAAAATTTGTTCGCTAATTGCCTCCGTCCATAATACCTAATTCGGTAGCTGGACGTAAAGCTTTCCGAAAAAAGTAGCTATAACTTTACTTAGTGCTGAAAGATGGACTCTGCTAGATAGGCTGGCTAGCAAGGCAACAGCTGCTAGTTGTGCTAAGACAGATAGCATTAGAAATAAGGCAATTAGCGAGCAGATCTATTTGCAATCAGCTTGGCAAATTTCGAAGACACAGCTGATGGACGAGGAAGAAATGGATCTGTTTCTGCACGCTACACGGCACACCGGAGATCCGGAAAGAAGCAGACGATTATATCGTCTTCAGAGGATTGGGAGCCCATTTTATCATTAGTTTTCTAACGCTTCTTTATAATTTTTTTGTTTTTAATCATAAAATTGTCCTGAAATGAATCAAAGTTATCGATTATTTATTATTATTGTTGAAAAGTCTGATGTTTATCCACAAGGATGGTCCTTAATTCAGCATAATTGTAGCTGCCCTAAAAACAAATATAACTAGATGTCTTATTTGTAATCTTGTTCGTTTACGTCCGTTAGAGCAGAACTAAAATACATCATTCACTCATGTCTGAACTGACGTGCTCCAGGCAAGTGAAATAAGTAATGAATAATAGGATGTGGTAATCCCTCGGGTACGCGACAGAATAGAGGGAGATTTTTGAAGGAGGATGAGGCTTCTCGTAACAGGTCCTCTGCTTACAGTAGGTGAGAGATCCAAATGGAATAATCTACAGCGGAATGTATATAAATGTGGTGTTTGCCGTAATGCGAGTAGATGGTACAAGTCGAAACATGCAGAAGTATAAACATAAATATAAGACATACACAAGCTCTGGCATGGTAGTAACAGCCTCTCCGTGGTGGTTGATTCTGCTGCATACCTCACTTCACCCAGACGGATCTTCGCCAGCAGCTCTCTTACCCAATATCCTACCCTTTCACATTACTACCGTGAATTAGAGTGGGGCGGAATATGAACGTGTATATCAGAGATATTGGCATATATTTTAGACTTTAATGGAATAAAAGGGCGAAATGTGTATCCGATTTCTGCCACCTATGATTATATTTTCAAATAAAATTGGCGGAGGAGAATTTCGATTAGTTTAAGCCATTACTATATTAAACTTTTTCTTAACAAACATGGATTTATTTCCATATCACAATTATAATTTTTTGATAAATTACGGTCAAATAATTCAATTATTTATAATTTATAAACAATATATTGCATTTTCTATTTCTTTTTTCATTTCAATTCACTTTTTAGACTTTTTTGGCGTTTATTTTTGCTACAATCAGCGCGTTGGCGCTATAAGTAACAGTGATAACAGAACTATTAACTACAGAAGTATACGAGTGGTAACACTTCAAAATATTAGGCTATTAGTCGCTCTCTTCACTTGAGAGGAGATCACGAGGCCACAGTCTCTTAAGGCGTATTGTCGGGTTTTCAGGAAGAGTTCTTGAAGAAAGATTTTCAGCTAGAGGATTTATATGAGATTGCAGGTTGAAGTGGAGTTTTCTGTATCTTGTTTTAGCAACTTGTGTGACAAAAGGAATGTTAAGGTCAGTTTATAGTCAGGTTAGAGACATAAAATGGAGGTGTACAATAGTTCGAAGTACTTTAGATTGAAGAAACTGGATCCTTTGGAGGTTTGTGCGTTTGGTTGAACCCCACAGCTCTATTCCATACGCCCAGATGGGCTTCAAAATAGATGTCCAGAGAGAGTTTTGATCTTTCGACTAAAAATCTTTTGAGTAGTCGATAGCGCCTGTTCAGTTCTGTTGTTTTTAGTCTAGTGTCCAAGAAAGCCTTCGGTCTAAGTAAAGCCCAAGGTAGCGGGCAACGTTTACTACTGGTAGAGGTGTTAGAAGACTGAAGGAGGAGTAATGCGACGAAGAGTGAAGGTGATGTTTTGTGACTTGGTTTCATTAAGCTTAATAGCCCAATCTCTTGAATCACTGTTCTAATGAGGAGAGATTTAACTGTAGATTTCTGTGAGCAAGTACAGAATTTTTTGGATAATTCACTTTGAAATCGAGGAAACATTATTTAATTGAAATAGGTAATAATTGGGTTTGAGAAGGAAATTGAGAAAACAATACTTTTTCAGAAAGGGCTTTTACATATCAATGAAAATAGAAAACATTTGATGAAGTATGATGGGTAAGTTATACATATATTAAAAAAAAAAGTGAAATGTCTAAAACAAATTACGAGATGGAAGAATGTTAAGACACCAAAAGTATTTTTAGAATTTTCAAAGCAGCCAAGGAAGGAGTCAAATTTGAAGTTGGTTATAATTACGATCCATCACACTTTGATTTGAAAGTTTTCTCAGAGATCGTTGATTTTAGTAGAGTTTAGGTCACTCTCTATCAGTATTACAGCTAACCTGCAAAAATTGATCAAATTAGTAGAAATTCCAAGTATCAAAATATTTAAGTAAACAACCTATGGCAAGAGAAGGACGTTTGGGTATACAGGCTGTTTTCCCAGAGCTGAGGGGATGCTGGTGAAGATGAAATAAATAAACAGAAAGACCCCAGTATGCGTGTAAGTACCCCATCATAGACTCGCCCTGTTATTATTGAATACCACCGCAAATAGTTTGAAGCGAACTGATGACAGACCCTATCCATTAGGAGAGTCCTTTTGTCCGTCCAATGGTTCTGCCCAACAAGCGTCAATTTATGCACGTTTCTTTAAGGGGTCCTTCGCAGACTCCCTTCTTTTAAAACGCTTTCTTGTTTTTTCATAAAAGCTTTTCATCAATACGACCAGCCATCTGCAAGCAACTGCATCAATATCCACTCCCCCATATTCCAATACACTTCCATTGTTGCCCCATTATCTTTATCACGTGACCAGTTGATGAGACAGCTATTGTGTAGCACATGTTTAGATAACTAAAAAAATACTATAATTTTGTTAAATTGACTCGTAAAGATCTGCGTTTTTCGTGCTGGGCAAGGAGATGGCCCATCGCAACAACCCCCAACTTGCAGGACGAGGAGGTTCACGGAAGTTTACTCAGGGTCTCTCTTTTAGTCGCCTCTTACGACAAACAGAGATACTGTGGATGTATTCTTACTCCCCATCCACAGGGAAGATTACGTTTTACTATATTATTAGATGTTTATTAATAGCTGTTATTTCTATTATTTTTTAAGCGCATTTCTTGAATCCAGGATAGAGAGTTAATCAAGATTAGATACTCAGGATTGAAGTATCTTCTTGGCAGGATAATTTTAATTTCAAAATACTTTTTAATAAAATATTTTAAATCATTACTATTTTTTTCACCTAAATAATAATTCTTTTAAAAAAACATAAGTTATAAAATAGATGATTTCATTAAATTAAGTGGTTGAAAATGTTAAACCAGTTAAATTAAGTAACGGCTGACATTCCTTTTAGTTGCGATTTCCCAGAGGATATCATTATATAAAGCGTAAATTGTCAAACTAGTTCAATTAGATTTTTTCTCTCTCTGCCGTTGGTTAATAAAAGTGCCACTTTAGTCTTTAGTTTCACGTTTCGATTCTTACAAAAAGTATGATTAATTAAATATATTTAAAGCTTATCCACAACTGAGCATTTACTTGTGATTGATTGAATGTATATTATTTATTTATTTTTATGATTCAAGGCGCGTCAACATCGAAGGTTATGGGCGCCCGGAGCTTTTTTCAGTGCACTGCCGACCTCTGGACAGTGTTCTCTCGACAAACAGACAACACTTTTCATCGTCAGACAGTACTTACAAGATTCCGGTTCAAATCCAGCCGTGTTACTCTTGGAGTTTCTTTTCCTAAGAGCCTCTACGGTTTATCCGGTGATGGAGACAGTGTTGGTAGCGAGGATACATTGTCCGGCAATACACTGGCAGTCTCTGGGCATCAATAACTTTAGATGAAAAGTTGTATAAGGGTTGATCGTCAAAACTGCACGAAAGAGGGTAACGTTGAAAAACATCCAACTTTGACGATTGTTGTTTCTCTTTTTCTGTAAGAGATAACATTCCCAAATTTTCTTTATAATTCATGGCAAATCCTCGTTTATATCCGGGTTTTTTTTCAGCAACCCATAGCAAAGAAATTTTGATAAAAAAAGTAGTCGAAAAGTGGAAAAAACATCTTTTTTAGAAATTGTTCTTGTTACTGTAAAGGGAGAGCATTTAATTTGTAAATAATAATTGAATAATTAGTAGGAAAAAATGCAATTGTTAAGTTAAACTGCTGACGGCACGGCTGGTAGCGGCCGAGAGCAATGTACCGCGTGAGAGAGAGAGAGAGAATAGCGAGCGCGTGGTGTATAGTGTATAGACACCGGCAGAGTTAGTTAGAGTGTGTGAGAGGAAACAAGTGTTATGCGTTTGATGGGATTGTTTTGCTGTGAGTATTGAACATAAATTTTTACGCATTGCTTCCGGCCGAGGCTAACTGTTGCCGTAGTGAGGGAGGAGTACATTTGCTAGAGTGTAAATTAACAAAGATAACCGATAGTATTAATAATAATAATAATAATAATAACAGTAATAATAATGGAATGTTTGAGAATAAGGGCCCAACCTTGTTGATTTAATTTGTAATTTGCCTATTTAATCTTACTTTATGTTATCTTATAGTTTCTTCAGTTTCGTTTATATTTCTATTGTTAATTATGTTTTTGGAAGTATTAGTTTGGTTTTGTATTAATGAGCTCAACTCTTTGTATGCGATTTTCTAATTGATGTATTGGGACCAACAATAAATCAGTGTATTCATAGCCTGACGAGTTATTTGTACCCCCTGCTGAGCGAGCGAAATTCCCCTTGCCCTGATCGCCCTTAACGGCCCTCGGTCACAATTCTGGTGTCAGAAGTGGGATCTCTATGCCACTAACGGACCCTACCATGGAGGCTCTGAGGAGGGAGGTGGAGAAATTACGCCGAGCCAATCGTGAGTTACAGACCCTAGATGAGGAACGTTTACGCATGGAGGGGGAGTTAACCACGTTGAGGACAATGGTAGGCACGGATGGCCCTTCCTTAGCGAGCGAGCGTGAATCGACTGGTCATTCCGGGCGGAGGGAGATGGGCTTACAAGCCTTGATCAAGCCATGGTCGGGGGAAACCGGGGCGCCCCCAGCGAAGGACTTCCTGAACGAGATAGAGATGGTGGCGGAGAGTGGTGCCTGGACAGACCACGATAAGAGGCTGATCTGTAAGCTAAAGACGACAGGCGCAGCTGCTGTGTTTGTGTCGAGCCACCCTATATTTTCCGCTGCGGTGTCCTCCTTTGAGGACTACAAGAGAGCCATCCTGGAAAGATTCCAGGACCACCGTACCCCTGAGCAAAACTTACTCGCGCTCAACTCAGTGTCCCAGCGTCGTGGGGAGGGTGTCCGAGAGTTTGCGGATCGCTGTAGGCAATTGGGGGAGTTTGCTACTTCTCACTCGGGGAGCGGGGAGCAGAAGCAGTGGGAGCGCAATTTCATGGAGCGAGTGGTCCTCGCTGCGTTCATCCAGGGCCTCGCGGGTGAGCCGGGACGCCAGTTACGCTTTCATCCCCCCACAGGCTTGGCGGAAGCTGTGAAGCGAGCGCATCTGGTTGAAGAGGCGGAAAGCGGGCCCGGCATTGCTAGATTCTCCCTGGAGAGGGGGATATATGCCATAGCAAGAAACGCGGATAGTAGCTATGGGCGCCGGGGGAGATGTTTCAACTGTGCACAAGAGGGGCATTTTGCGCGGGAGTGCCCCCGCCCCTACCAGTCGCCCCCTCGTGAGTGGAAAAGCTCGAGTATTAGGGATAGGGTGAGAGAACCACGGGCGAGGGGTGTGAAATGTTATACCTGCGGGGAATTGGGGCACATCTGTAGGATGTGCCCGAAGAGAGCTACACCTGGATCCGTGAGACCAGACTATGCTGTTAGGGAATCCAACTATTTGGAGGCTGCCCCAAAATCCCTCCTCCCGCAGTCAGCCCCACCTGCGGGAGGGATGCCACCACGGGGCCAAGATACAGGATTATAAACGTTGCCACTCCCAGCTCCAGATTCATCAGGATCCCGGTGAAGCTCTCAGGAGAGACCAGGACCTTGCTCGTGGATACGGGGGCGGGTGTTTCCATCTTGCGGCAACCAGTACCGGGGGTTCCGTTGTTAGAGAGTGGGGTGGTAGCGCGGGGTGTGACGGGTAGCCCCGTTGGAATCAAGGGAGTACAGCGGTTAGACTTGATGTGGCGGGGTCAAACCATCGCCCAGGAGTTTTTAATAGCGGAGATAGATGTTGAGGGAGATGGCATTCTGGGGATCGATGGTATGGCTGCTTTGAAGATGAGATTGGATATGCGGACGCTTGAATTCGAAGGAGATGAGGGGAAAGGGGCCTTGGATGGCCGGGAGAATGTGTTACTTGTAGGGAAGGCTGAACCTCAATCCAGATTTGAGAGAAACGAGTTCCCAGAGGTCGAGGCAGAGAGAGATGAGTCGGGAGACATATACCTAGTTGCGGTGGAGAAGATAACTATCCCGCCCCGTTGCGAAGTGTTGGTGCGTGGTAGGGCCTCTGGCTGGCGCTCAGGCGCCACCGTGCTGGTAGAACCCTACCCAACAGAGACCAATCGGGATTGGTGCGTAGGCAGAGGGATAAGCCAAGTAGTTGATGGCGCCGTGTGGGTGCGGATGGTAAATGTATCGCAAACGGAAGTGATGGTAGGGAAATCTGAGAGGCTAGGGTGGGTGACGGAAATAGAAACTCAGGGAAGCGAGTGGGTCGGCGTTTGCCAAGAGAGTGGCGGGGTTCCCAGAGCCCGTGAAGGATTGGGAAAGCTCCTTGGGGACAAGCTAGGCCATTTACGGGGGGAGGAACGAGACCTCTTGGCTACTGTTCTATCCCAGTACGAGGATGTTTTTCAGGACCCGGACACATCCTCGCTAGGGTGTACTTCCCAAATCAAACACACCATTAATACGGGAAATGCGACCCCTATTGCGAAGCGCCCTTACCGGGTGCCATACCACCAACGTGAAACTATGAAGGAGCTGGTTGACGACATGCTGACGAAAGGCGTAATTGAACCGTCTGACAGTCCATGGTCGGCACCAGTGGTGTTGGTACGGAAAAAGACCTCCGATGGATCGGTGAAGTACCGGTTTTGTACCGATTTCCGGGCGTTGAACGCTGTAACGAAGGTTCCGGTTTATCCGCTACCAAATATCAATGAGACGCTAGAAAGTCTGGGAAGGAGCCGCTATTTCAGCACCTTGGATCTGGCCTCGGGCTATCACCAGATCGAAATAGCTACGGAGGACCAGGCAAAAACCGGATTTTCCACACCCGAGGGGCATTATCAGTACCGTCGGATGGCTTTCGGCCTGGCGGGGGCTCCTGCTACGTTCCAGTTACTGATGGACCGGCTATTAGCGGACCTTAAAGGAGTAACATGCTTTGTATATCTGGATGATGTGATCATCCATAGCGCGACGATCGAAGAACATGCCGAGAGACTAAGTGGGGTGTTGAGCAAACTGAGAGAAGCGCACCTAGTGGTTAACCTCGCCAAGTGCCAATTCGCTACGGAAAGGGTTTGCTACTTAGGGCACGTTGTGAGTCGGAGGGGAGTTCAAGTGGATCCTGAGAAAGTAACTGCTGTGAAGGACTTTCCCCCTCCTGGCAATGTTAGAGAGCTACGCTCGTTTCTAGGGCTAGTAGGTTACTACCGGAGGTATATCTCAGGGTTTGCGGAAAAAGCCCGACCCCTAACTTATCTGACACGCCTAGACCAGCGGTTCCAGTGGGGAGAGGCAGAGGAACAAGCCTTTCAGGGCCTAAAGGATGAGCTATGCAGCGATTCGGTGTTAGCATATCCAGATTTCTCACTACCCTTCATTTTAGCTACTGACGCTTCAGGAGTTGCCCTCGGGGCGGTACTGTCTCAGCTACAAGACGGGGCGGAACGGCCCATTGCTTATGCAAGTCGCCAACTGAATAAGGCAGAACAAAATTATAGTACGACCGAACGGGAACTGCTAGCGGTCGTCTGGGCCACGAAACACTTTAGGTGTTATTTATACGGCCGGCCCTTCAACCTGATCACGGACCATGCAGCGCTGCGGTGGCTTCTCACAGTGAAAGACCCATCATCGCGTCTAACTCGATGGCAGCTCCGCCTAGCGGAATTTCAGTATGAAGTGTTTCATAAGCCTGGGCATAAAAACTCCAACGCCGATGCGCTGAGTCGACGAGTGGCCACGATAAACGGGGAAGCGGATTCGGGGAGAGGGACGATCCGGGCGCTGCAATTAGCCGACGCGGACTGTGTGCACTTTAAGAACACCAACACAGCTCAATGCGTCATGGATCTGGACGGACTATTATATAGATTTGCGGGGGGAAACGAGCCGTACCAACTGATGGTACCAGAGCCAATGCGGGAGACCATTTTACAGGAGTGCCATGACTCCCCTTTCGCGGGACACCCCGGACTAGAGAGGACCCTGGCTCTGTTGAGGCAAGGTTATTATTGGCCAACTATGTCTCAAGACGCTAAGAGGCATATAGAGAAGTGCCGGAGTTGCCTGGAACGGAAGACGCCCCAGCAGTTACGAGTACCCCTGCAGGTACCATACGCGGCCGGGCGCCCCTTTGAGCAGGTGTCCATGGACATAGTGGGACCCCTACCACGAACAAGGGAGGGTAACATGTACCTCCTTACGATGATCGACCATTTAACGCGCTACGCCGAAGCAGTACCGCTAAAAAGCCAAACAGCCCAAGAGACGGCCCAAAAATTTGTGAACCACTTGGTAGTCCGACATGGAGCTCCTAGTCGGCTACTAACTGATCAGGGAAGAAATTTCACCTCGGCCTTGGTAAGGGACGCCTGCGATACGCTTGGAATAAAGAAGTTGTTCACGACCGCTTATCATCCCCAGAGTAACGGAAGAGTGGAGAGGTTCCACCGCACGTTGGTAGATGCGTTATCGCATTTTGTGCGCCGCGATGGGGAAGACTGGGACAGATGGGTGCCCTACGTATTGATGGCATATAATAGTACGCCACATTCTGCGACGGGATTCACCCCGAATTATCTCCTTTACGGCCGAGAGCTGCCGCGCCCTAGCACACTCGACCCTAGGCCTCGTCAAGAGGTAGATCAAGAAACGAGTTATGCAGAGGCATTACGTGGGAGGTTAAGGGAAGCACACCGGATAGCTGCTGAGACGACCGAGCGGGCCTTCGAGGCACAAGCGGCTCAGTATAATAAAAAGGCGCGGGTACGGAGCTTGGTGGAAGGGCAATGGGTTTACCTACACAACCCCGCTGGACGCCGAGGAGAAGCGCAGAAGTTCCGCAGGCCGTGGGAGGGGCCTTTCCGCGTACAGCGGAGTATCACAGATGTGACATTTGAGATTGCGATGGGCGACGGAAGCACTCGGATGGTGCATATAAATCGCTTGAAACCGGTGGTGGTGGAGGGAATCCCCCAAGAAACCACGGAGGAAGATGTCCCCACCTCCTTAAGCCAGAACCTAGGAGCGGAGGACACGCACGACTTGTTTTACGAAGGGTTGTCACTCGAAGGGGCGCCGGGGAACGTGGGAGAAGTTGCAGGGGACGGCGCAAGGAATGCCGAGTCTGGACAAACTGCAGAATCCATCGAAGAGGAGCAGACTGAAATTAACACCTCAGGAGGTGACGATCTTTATGCAGGGGTCAACTTGAGGCCGCGGGGTTACCAGCGGGCTGATGACAGAACGGAGACGACAGAACTAGCCACTGAGCTGAACGTGGGAGAGCTCTCCCCGTCGGCGTACTCACCCCCAGATGACACGATACGAGACCCTACATACACCCCAGTCGGTACACCTAGGCTTCCCTGCACTCGCTCGTCCTACGCGTTGCGTTCCCAAAGGAGCCGGGAGGACTGATGAAGTAATCCGGTTTAGGAAACTATTGGGCGGTGGTCGGATGAATTTGGTTGAGCAGCGGAGCTGAGTCCCCGAACGAGGGACGAGTGCTGCTGACCCGGGACCAATGACAAAATTAGCCAACTAGTCTTGACAACCACGATGGGAGTCACCCGCACAGCCATTAGGGAATTAAGGGTAACCACCTCTAACCTCATGCACCTCCTCTTCCTCACTTCCTTCGGAATCTTGAGATCAATACCTTGGAGGCGAAGGTGGAATTGCGGTCGCTCGAGGGTGCCCTCAGCACCCTAGCCAGGAGAAAGTTAGCAGGCTATTGGCCCCAAGTGAACTGAGTAGGATAGTGTATAAAGACAGTCAGATATTATCCGAGAGACTATGGTTCGTGTCGGGAACCGCTGCCGGCGGATATGTACCATTACTACGACATCGCTGAGATAGACGCTGCCTCCACACATGACGACATTCACATCTTGGTGGACATACCCTCGGTGACTAAAGGAAGATATATTTTGACAACTACCGGGTGGACCAATACCCGTGAAGGATCCGATAACTGGACTATACCTGCTGCTACAACCTAAGGCCGACTTCACACTGGTGGGAGTAGACTGAGAGAGCTTCGTGTTTCTGAAAACGGAGGACCTCAGGCACTGTTGGGGAAGGAGTCCACTAATCTGCCCAGCACGATTTCCGGTCTTCTCCCTCCATAGACCGTCTCGCCATACACTACTGTTCAAGGAACTATAAGAGAAGGCGAACCCCTTGTGAGCGTGGCGGATGCTGGTAACGAGATTCAAGCTTACGTAGAGCTGGAGGGAGGAGTCGAACGAGTGGTTATACAGTTTGCTCGAGCCAGACAAGCTGAATTGCACCGCCGTGGCATGAGGGCACCCACCGACACAGAGAGACCCTGGAGACAACCAACCAGCGAATGCAGGGGCACCATTTGTTCCCTATCGTCCGCCGAGCGTGAAGACGCGAAGCTCCGGAGAGCCCGGTGGAGAGTTGGGAAGTGACAAGCGAGTGGTGGGTCCTCCGCAAGGCGGTAGAACCCACTTTAACGGGGGGGTAAGTGTAAAGGGAGAGCATTTAATTTGTAAATAATAATTGAATAATTAGTAGGAAAAAATGCAATTGTTAAGTTAAACTGCTGACGGCACGGCTGGTAGCGGCCGAGAGCAATGTACCGCGTGAGAGAGAGAGAGAGAATAGCGAGCGCGTGGTGTATAGTGTATAGACACCGGCAGAGTTAGTTAGAGTGTGTGAGAGGAAACAAGTGTTATGCGTTTGATGGGATTGTTTTGCTGTGAGTATTGAACATAAATTTTTACGCATTGCTTCCGGCCGAGGCTAACTGTTGCCGTAGTGAGGGAGGAGTACATTTGCTAGAGTGTAAATTAACAAAGATAACCGATAGTATTAATAATAATAATAACAGTAATAATAATGGAATGTTTGAGAATAAGGGCCCAACCTTGTTGATTTAATTTGTAATTTGCCTATTTAATCTTACTTTATGTTATCTTATAGTTTCTTCAGTTTCGTTTATATTTCTATTGTTAATTATGTTTTTGGAAGTATTAGTTTGGTTTTGTATTAATGAGCTCAACTCTTTGTATGCGATTTTCTAATTGATGTATTGGGACCAACAATAAATCAGTGTATTCATAGCCTGACGAGTTATTTGTACCCCCTGCTGAGCGAGCGAAATTCCCCTTGCCCTGATCGCCCTTAACGGCCCTCGGTCACATTACCTTTTTTGTATACAACTTTGCGCCTAAAACCAGGGATCTATTTTCATGAATGAAGTGTCATTCGATTAGGAACTTCAAGTAATAATAATAATAATAATAATTTAAGAAATTCTAGAATGAAATTTGACTTTGATTTCAAATAGAATGTTTAAGAATTTTAAGCCAGAAACAACGTGTCTGGACTAGTTGATGAGAGCTAGGTAGCCTCCTGCCTCATCTATTTAAGACTTTCCACGCCTCATTTCCAGAACAGTGTGGGACTCTTGAAAATCTTGTGCCCATTCCTGTAGCTCTCTACTTTCCGCCAAGAGTAGTAAGGTTTTCCACTACCTCTCGTAATGATTGGGAGAGTTTTAATCCGACGTGGGCGGAAGTATTGAGTGAACCCATTAGACCAGCAGTTTTCCTCTACTTTCACGTCACTACTCCAAACCTTTAATACTTCTTCTTTACCAAACCTTCTTCCTTCTTTCCCCTGCATAACCTTCCTTTTCGTACAGTACCTAGGGCTTCTCTAACACTTCACTGTTGGCATTCACATGAAGAAGGTGAGTTTAAAAGAAGTTGGGAAAAAAAGAAAAAGTTTATTACGACATCCATTCTTGGTGCAGCTGAAACGCATTTGATTTCAGTCGTCCAATACACCCCATTCACTTGGTGCAAAAACAACTTCCCATAACTTTGCCATTCGCTAAAAATATAACATGAAAATCGCTTATCTGAAAAATAAGAATTCTCACCGTATTCTAGTTTTCTTTACATTTGTCTTCGTTCCAACTTATTAGCTTAAGTTGATTTAATTTAATAATTTTGTTGATATAGAATAAATATTTAATGGAATTTGAGGCTCATATTTACTTGCTGATGCATTCTCAAATAACGGCTATTTTTATTTTCTCTTACTATTTAAGAAAAGTATTAGGATCGTGGTCAAATGGTCGATTTCATGTTCACACCTGAAATATTCGTTTTGAGATTCCCTGGGACTGAAAAAATAGTCATTAAAAAAATAGCCTAAAAATTGCAAGAAGCTGAAACTTTATATATTTAGATTGGATTCTGCTGGAAGGCCTGACTGCAACCTAGCAATCTAAATCTCTCAACCGGATGTTCCACTTCGCTCGACAGACTTTTTCTGTTTTTGAGATCTTCTCGGTAATGGCTGAAACAATTAACTTTAAACTACGCACCACATTGTAGTTATAGCAATATAGTTCGTTTATCCAAAAAAAAAAAGTTTAAGATAACTTCTGGGAGAGCTTTCTGAAAGGAGCCACTCGTGTTTAGTGTACGATCTGGAATGTTACATTATATGAGGCGTGTCTTTAAAGTGAGTACCATTTTGAAATAAAAGAAAAACAAGTATACTTTTCTTGACAATTTTATTTTTACATTAAAGCTTGTACCTTAATCTACTTTTCTACATAATCACCACTAATATTAAGGCCCTGATCGTATCGTACAACCACCTTTTTGAATCCCTTCCTCGTAGAAGTCTCCGTCTGTTTTAACAACCACTGCATCACGGTCGTTTTCACCTCATCATCGTCGTCTTGGCGCTGACCATCCAGATACATATTCAAAAGCAGAAACAGTTGGTAGTCACTGGGCGTCAGATCCTTTCATTTCTAGATGCATTCTGCCCAAATCCCGACTATTAGTTTCGTTGTAAAAAATATATAATAATCGTGGCCTAATATACTTTCTGTTTTTAATTTATTTTGAAAAAGTTAAGAAACAAAACGTTTCTTTTAGTGATCAAAAATTTGCACGATTGCGATACGTCCCCTTAGAAACAATAAGGGAAAGTAAAAAACTAGTTTTACTGGTTGGATAGACACGATGATAAAAATCAGTATAAGATATATTTTTGATTTACATATCTGCCTCAGATATACAAAGAATACCAAACTGCTCTCGTGTGAGTATTCAAGTATAAAATAACGATTTAGTGATAATATCTCCTGACAATTAATTACAATAATATGCATATTAGTTGCCTTGTTTAGTATACAATATTTACCATTTATTTGAAAGCCACAAATAAAAAATAACAGATGAGAAAATAGTCGACAGTTTATGTTAATATTCAATATTTTGTTGTATGCGAGAAATATTAAAATATAAAGTCGGTTTGGTGACAAAAAACATTCCTCTTAGTTCACAGCAGGTGGTATCTTGGAATTGTAATAATAATATGTTTTACCTCTTTATGTATATGATAATGTTATTTTATTCTTATTATAATTCTTTATGATAAATTTACAATAAATGTTTAGTTTATGTGAATCACTATATAAAGATCATAATGTGAAATGTATGACATCATATTTGTCGACAATATTTTTATACTGGCAGATGTTAACTTCCAAGTTTTTGTCTTGCAATATTTAGGCGTCTTCAGCAAATGTTCTGGTGATTTAATTTTTGTTTTAGTTTAAACAAAAAAAGTTGAGGATGATTGTGAAATTATTTAAATACAGAATACGTTGCAAAAAGCAAACAAAATGAAAAACAGCAATTTATGCAATAAAATTTTCTTGAAGCTATTTTGTTGCAGGGAAAATCGCTAAAATCTCAAAGTGGCACTTATCTGCAACAGTTTTCCTCAAAATTTGAAAGTTTGTTTAATTATGTAATTTCTTAAATTAATTTTAATTTGTCAATATTACGCGGGTAATGATATCGCCGATTGCACTTAAATAATGATTTAGGCGGAAACTGTACCCACTTACCAGAGCAGCATCTGTAGCGTTTTTTTTTTGTTTTTTGGAGAGGGGGAGGTTTATATTTTATATTTCGAAAGAAAGCTATAGGTCTACATGTCGCCTAGAGGAATGTGAGTTATAAAGAAAAATTAATAAGGTTTTCGTAAGAATTCTAAGACACACGGAAAAAAATCGATGCAGCAAAGAAGCATTCGGTTGATTGGCTGATTTTGTCCAAAAGCTCTAAAGTTCCACGGATGGCGCAGGCTCGAAACATTCAATTTGAGCTGTTTGATGCTCACACTAACAGATCACAATTTTTTTTTTAAATCACTTTTTAAAGAACTCAGGAACAATAAACGGATATTTCAGCTCAAAACTCAAAATAAAAGATCTGCACAATCGTAATGTTCCTTCTACTGTTAGAATGAGGGAACATAACATTGAATTTCGCAAACAAAAAATTTGGTATGAAACTCACACGACCTTTCCTTACTGCAATTCTCCATGTAGTATTTCTCAAATTTCGAATTTTGAAACAAAATATTTGATACTTTCTTCTTTAGATTAACCTTCAACGAATTTTTTGGAAAATGTATTCAAATAAAGTTATAACACTGAAAGGAACTAAGTAGCCATACGAAGGTTGACAAAACATTGAAACGTTTTGCCAAAAAGTCCCCCGAAACGTCTGTTCAACAAAGTGGTGCTTCAATACACTTATTTCTTAAGATGTAACTACCTTAAATATCAATAATATATGGAAATAAATATACAGTGGTCAAAAAAAGTATTCATACACTAAGTTTTTTTACTTTATCTACTGAATTTTTGTTTCTAGGATGACTATTTCTTCAGCACTGAAATCGAAGATAGTAACAATGAATTTAATGCTCTCATTTTCTTTTATAAACATAAAGAATTGATTAAAAAGCAGAAAAATAATTTATTGTATGCAAAATAAGTATTCATACACTCAGATTTAATGTTATAATTAACGCAAGTCTAAAGACCTAATATTTTGTATACAATCCCTTTGCATTTATTATTGCCTGAAGCCTCCTTGGCATAGATTCCAATGTAAGTTCCCTCCCTAGGTGGCGATAACTAAACCCTTGCTGAAATAACGCCACAATTTTATCTTACATCACGGAATTTAATTCAGCTGATTTTCGCCCCACCTCGATCAACTGATAATAAGAACTAATATTTATCCCAATACGAGCTTCCTAATATCAATTTGGACTCTAGCCTCTCTGTACTCAAAATATGTACATAATAAATAAAGCTTAAATTCATAACCATCAGCTTATACTTATTTTGCATACAATAAATTATTTTTCTGCTTTTTAATCAATTCTTTATGTTTATAAAAGAAAATGAGACCATTAAATTCATTGTTACTTTGTTCAATTTCAGTGCTTAACAAGCAAGTAGTCATCCTAGAAACAAAAGTTCAGTAGATAAAGTAAGAAAACTTAGTGTATGAATGCTTTTTTGACCCACTGTATATATATCTCAAATAATCCGGTAACATTCATCGACCTGGACGTAGCAAAATATTCCATGGCTGGTAACATCAATGATAAATCGGAATTAGTGAAGGTAAGTTCATCAAGTTGCTCTTAACCGATAATCAAGTGTTGCTTTCAGCGACTGACTAATTTTGAATACAGCATTCATAGCTTAGTGAAACTTTGTTTAAAAAATCTCTTAACATGAAATTTCACTATCTATAAGTATTGAGCTGGCGCTGGTAGTCTGGTTGTTAAAGATAAATAATTGTCTAATTAGCAGGAGGTGAACGTTTAAAACCGTGTTGTAATTTTTCAAATAGAACGCAAAAATGCTTGAAATACCTATAGGCCATTACACTGACACTTTAAAACAATGTAAAGCTATTTTTCTCTTTATACAGTTTGATTGGTTAGTCCTTCTTGAATGGACCATAGCACGGCAGGAGATTCATTAGCTGGCTAGTAGTACTTCCCAGTGGCTCTGAGCCATATTGTTATTTAGCAGCAAAAGGAGTTTGGGAATAGTCGCCGTTCGTCTGTACAAGTAATTCGATTAAAACAACACATTGTATTAGTGGCTTTTGTCGGTCTGGTAGTCCATTGTCGAAGTAACTCGCGGGCTTGTACATACGAGCGCTCCCTATTATATTGAAGGCCTTAGTATAAACTCGGACCCTCTTCTCCTTGCGTCAAGACAGAGTTGCGCCCTCTCCTGGGGACCGTTTCCCCCAAGAGAGGGACTAATATCACCTCCTCTTCCTTAAGTTAGTGGAATACCCTCTATCTTCCTGTTTCAATTACAAGTTCAGTGATGGTCTGCCCTTCATCCCTCCAGGCCAACACTATACTAACACCCCCTTGTCTTGCTTAGTTAATTATCTACGTAGGATCTGTATATAAAGTAAAGTTAAGACAATACCCCATGTATATAGTTATATACTACATTATACAGAGCGTTCTGTATTGACTAATACACAACCTTATTTGGACAGAGAATTTGAATAAGAGATGTTGTATGGTGAAGTATAAACTTGTTCAATACTAAGACAATCAACAAACGATATCATTAATCACTTTCTGTGATCTACTTCGTCCATAGAAAAAAATATTAGGTCGAAGTTTATAATAAAGATTTATAAACAATCAATACAAAAAGTAATAAACTTTAAAAAATTAGTTAACATCTATTATTTTTTAATTTTTGTATTACCTAATTTGGCTTAACTATTGTTCAATCTATTGTGAAGCTCCAAAGATACGAAACATCATGATTCTCAAACTGTGGTGTTTAGATTTATCAATTCCAGAATTGCAGTTATTGTGAACAATACTCTTATTCAACAACCACGGAACTTAGTTTTTTTATTTTTTATGCAATAATTATGTTTTTTAGCGCCGATTACAATAATATCTACTGATTTATTATTAAAATAAAGTAATCTCCTATTTTTTCAGGCGGGGCTTAACGTCCAACTACCATTTACTAGGTGTCTTGGACGAAGGCGACTAGCAAACGTACTTTACTATTTCTCATTTAACAATTAAATAAAATCCAAGGCCAAGTCCGGGAATCGAACCCAGTACCACAATGCATATTAGCTTTGTAGGTCTCGCCACTTAACCCGCTCGGCTACCGTGGCGCCTTACTGATTTATTATTATTTCTGTTTTAATTTATTTCATTTTTGTTTGGAACAGAATATACTTTTGCAAATAGTGAAAATCTAAGTAGGTATACAAAGCATTAGGACTAACCACTTGTGGTAGTTACGTCACAGGAGAGGGACATTAATTTCATTGTATAAACAAAATTTCATTTGTAAAATCAAAATAATATTTGCAGGGGTAAAAAAATAAAAGTACATTAGATATCCAATCACAACAAAAATAAATAAATTAAGAGAAATCTTAGATTCCTCTAGATGAACAATATTAATTCTTTCTTACGGTAATAGTAATAAAACAAATCAAATAGCAAATTTTCCCAACAATAATGCGTACGTAATTCAAAATTTGAAGAAAATGATATTAAATAATTTGTTTTTAAATTCATAACTAAAATAGCGGGACGTCAAAGTCAGATGGAAGTTTCGCATCCGCTTTGCTCTGGGCCAAATAAAACTAAATTTCCTGTATAAATCGTCCAAATTCTAAAAGAAATTGTAAAAGGTGCTAAAAACTTATTTAGAAAATCCAAAATATACTTAGCACCAATTATATGTTTTGATTGATTCTAATCGCTAATTAAAACTGAAAAACTTTTATGAAGTTCCTCTACTTATTTTCCATATTCAAAGGAATTTTTTGTTTTGTTTTATCCAAAGGTCATTGTACATTTTCTTTTTTTTTTAAATATCACATTGGACAGAACAATGACAGTTTGATGATACCCTCGGTCAATGACAGCGTTGTTGTCTCAATGAACCACTTCATGTGAATACTATACTGTGCTCCTCACTCTACCACTTGATCATTCAAAACCTTCAATAGCAACTATCATTAATTGTTACTCTCTGTTTCATTCCTGTACTGTCGGTATGTTGGGATTCTTTTTAGCAATTATTTTTAAAGGGAAAATATGGACTAAAATAAACTTTTCTGTAAAAAAGAAATTACATAACTTAAGTGTCATTGATTTTAGAAAAATTCGGATTTCGTGGGAAATTGTCTATGAACCCACGTTTTTCTTACTGAGACCAGAATGTCTGTTGTATCACTTACTCGAGCATTGTTTCGAGTCCTATCTAAAGGATCACGCTCTAACCTCTCAATTCACACCTCCAAACATGTTGATGACAAGGATGATTTCTCATCTACTCACAAAAATCTGAAATGAGACAACAGCCTCAGGCTGCATGAGGAGCTCTTTACAACATCTTTAAGCTCTAATCGATGCTAATCAGTGCCTTAGAGCACTAAGGGAGCCTAATGCCCCCATAAGCAGGACACTTTGAGTCCGGCGCCACCAGCGTTTTAAATCACGCCTTCGCAATGAAATAAGACATTGTCAGTTCATGTGCCTCTTGCAATAACCATTATCGACCAGGCTCACTTAGCAGATCCAGTATGACCTTAGGATACGATGCCTAAAAAGCACAGGCAAACAGATAAGACATTGGCTTGAATAAAATCTTTTACATGTTTTCTTCTATGGTCGTATAGGTAACAGATTTGCACTGAAATAGAGGACTGATTTCGTCACAGCAGTGACGCCGCAGAAGAATTTGTCCACCTAGCCCTGTGTGCTCTGAACATACAGTGAAAGCTACTGTCTCGGAGTAGGACAGAGTGAATACGGAGTAAGTCACCAGAGTTGATTTACCTGGGTTTTAGTCTCGATTTTAGCCAGGCTAACGGAGTAATAATAATTTTCTGGTTGTAAGCATTTCTTTTAAAATAGCTCCTTGGTACGGAAAGTAATAACCAGAACCTCCGCTTGGAAGGCTATTAAACCAGAGCAAAGACTACAAGGGCCATGTAAAACAAAACTGGTGATTTAACTCATCCTGCCCAAGACCATTATCAGTTCGATCTTTTCAGACATCGTTCTTCTACACTTGGGGAACATTATCAATCTTTCCAAAGAAGTACTCTACACCTACTGTTGTAATCTAGCCTAAATTCTACAGATATGTAGAATGGATAAATTTTCAATCATTTTCATGAGGACGATTATCAATTGTGACCTGCCCTGCCTAAATCCACTTTGATACACTCTAACATAACATTTGACCCTAAAAATTAGTCAGTAATGCCAAAGAAATCCGTATCAAGTAGCCAATACTGCTATTTCATGCTAGTTAATAGATCTAACAAATCCTAACCAATGGCTTTAATCTATCTACAGGTACTTCTACCTGTTTTTTCCATATACATGGTGTTTTCAAAAGATTTTTTCCTTCCAAGTAGAAGTTTTAGAACGAACTTGGAAACGGAAGTGTTGCCGCTGTTATACTTGGTCAGATTTCTCTATTTCGTCGGAATGAGTATAAATGAAAAATGATTTAGGCTTCGATTCAATTTGATTTTTAATCAAGAGCTCAATATTTTATCTAGGAGAGGGTTTGTCTACAGCATGAAACCCTTCTTTAAATGTTTTACTTCTTGAAGGAACACAGTTGTAGTTGGATTGCAGATCTTCCTTCAAGCATCCAAGAACTCAGTTTGTAATTTCTTCGACTACATTGCCCATAGCAAAGTAATTCTTCTACTGTTTCTCTTTTTATTTTTACAATTTTTTAAATTCTTGCTTTATTATAAAATTTTCTTATGTCTTTAAATTTATTTCGGAACTTAGTTTAAAAATGAATTGAATGAGTGATTTACGAAAGGGTAAAATCCGAAATCCTCGCAGTGCAAGTACATGGTGTTCATAAAGATTAATTTGGACCGAAATATTCTCAATAGACTTTACCTATCAAGTTTCGGTCTCATCGTTTTTGTTTTTTTGAGACATTTCGCCCTCGCCGCGCATTAGTTTTTGACTAAAAACATTTTCTTGACGTATGGTTCCGTTCAATTCTTAATTTTGAAATTTGGGAGTAGTTTATTTGTTGATTATTTATTATTTTTTGTTTTGAACTCTTTGTTGGTGTTAAAAAGTCGTGTGTTCTCAGGCGAAACATTTCACCGCGAGTTTGTGTAAGGCAAGAGTTTGATAAAGAAGAACTTTAACGGATGTACGAGTACTTCTCTCACATATCACATCTCCGGATCATATCAGCCACTGATGAGGGTACGTATCCTTGCCGAAACGTTTGGTAAACAGAGAAACGATGATTTTTTTTTTTTTAAAGAACTGCACCTTATAAATCACATTTCAAAAATTTGCTCTTATTTTCCTCTCAACGGTTTATTCCCCCCAACCCTCCATACATTAATTTGCAGAAAAGTAAATATTTGGCTTCAAAATCAGTTTTTGATTATAAATAAATGCAGAAGTCCTCATATTTTAATTACTAGGAAGAGCGGTAGCCAACTAAAATAGTTTTCAAACTAGAACTATGGTTAGAAAATTAGGAGCAAAACTTTAGCGTAAAGTTAAATGGAAATTAACCCGTTTATTATGTGAATGCATTTCTGTATTATACCAAGTGCGCTGCCACTTAACTAAGTCCCTTTCTGTTGCCTAAGATTAGGGATAATGTCTTTTCTAAACAATGTGCAGCATACACTTTCTTAATCTGAATTAAATTACCATATTGTTTATATTATTAGAGAAAGGAATTTCAAGTTTGCGAATAAACTAACTACATCTATTTCAGTTTAATGAGTTATCGCTTGCCAAATATAATTAATGTTGGGAGTAAATAAATATTTGTATAACGATTTTATGGGAGATGTGTTCAGCATAATATGCTGAATAATAGTTTTGAAGTCGGAGAGCTATGTATTGAATGTACTTCGAGAATTGTGCTCGAAGAATAGCGGACTATGTAAACAGTTTTTCGTTAAATAACGAAAGTATTTCGAATATAATAAACAATTGATTCCTTCTAACATTACACACTACAAAAACCTGTAGTTTAACCGAAATGACAACTTTAAACAAAGCTTGCTCAACCTCTTGCCATAATACGAAATTTCTTTGAGAAGTCATTGGAGTAAAGTTATAGATCTGATTGTAATTAAGACGTTCAGGGAAAAACTAGGGAGCCATTTTCGAGAAAACCAAAGGAAAACGTTGAGGGATTTCCTCCAAACTCTGAATTAAGGAAATCAGTTATCGCTCCTTAATAGTAGTGAAGAGCAGATGAGGCATTAAACTAAAATGGCACTTCAGAGGAATACCTGACCACCAACCTCTCAAGAAGTTCCTTTAATTGAAAGTTTCTCATCTAAAATTTAAAGTTATGAATCTAAAGGGGCAAAAAAATGGCTCTGTTATTGAAAACCGTTGAGTGTTTAGTCAGTGATTTAGTACTTCCGTTAATGGGAATTTTTTTTATGGAGCAAACGCATTCCAAGTAAATCAAAACATAAAAATATGGATTAAAAACAAATTTACACATTAAGCTTTATAAAAAGCAAATAATGGTAGTTTTTAGTTACTTGGGAAAGATATAAAAAATACCCTGAAAAAACTATGGCGTGTAAATGACTACCTTATTTAAAAATTAAAAAAAAAAATACTTGAACTAATGACAAATCTGATCGTGAGATTATTATGACATTTGTATAGAATGTCATTTGATTATGTAATTACAAACTTGTATAACTATTCTTCGTTGATTTAGTGTGTTCGCTTGAGCCAAGAAGGTGGGCTGTAACTAATAACTTTGACAGTAATACCAATGTTGACAAACGTGTGCATGATGTCTCGTACATTTTGAAAATTATTTCCACTTCGGTTCTTCCACCAAATATAATCCTCTCTGCGATCCTTCTCTATTTGAACTGATGTTGCCTGTGTTTCTGTTTCTACTATCCATCTTAATGATTTACTACAGTAGACCCTAGGATAGCAATCATGCCTATCATCAGATCTCTTCCCTGACTAGTGTTACAACGACGAGACGGCTGCAACTACCGCATTGAGTACAAAAGGTGAACCAGTAAGAGGATTGTCCCTTTCTAATCTGCATGTATCTAACTCCGCTTCTCGTAGCGTAACTAATGGACAGGTTTCTCCTTGTCCAACCGTTATATTTCTTTTTACTTCTTGCGCTGCTTCTTATCACCATTCCTAAGAGATCTCTCTCACACTTCTTTATAGATCACGTTCATTATAACTTGGCGTGACCAGGATAATCCAAGTTTCTACAAGATGCGACACATCTGCACTAAGCTAACTTATCTTAAAAAAAGAGATTCTTCGTTCATTGAAATGTGGATAGGACCAAGAAGAATTGAATATTTTCGGCACATAATATACATGTGATTTCACGGCTATAAACCTAGATTAAAATAAATTTCATTCTTTTTATTCCTTCAACCTTTGCTTAGGCAAAAAACATTATTACATATACAAACATTAAAATAATATTTACTTTGTAAACCAGTGTTTGAAAAATGAAGATCTGAGAGCGTCAAGAATCGCAGTAAGAAAAACTCGTTTGAGTGTTCACGACAAAGTGTTGCAGTAGAGAACTCAGGTCGTGACATGGGGAAATCCAATTCGATCATGTTGAAGTAGAGGTAGCTAAAGAAACCACAAACTCACACTTAGTTATTGCAAGGATACGCTAAACTATTTGTTAAACGCCAGTCAGGAAATGCAATCACTGAAATATGTGCAAACATATTCCGAATAGTTTTTTAATGAAAATAATAGTCTTTAACTCTGAAGATGGTCTAAAACCAAAGGCTATTTGACAAATAAATTCAAGTATCGTCCAACATTCGATTCAACAAATCGAATTTTATGCGTCTTTAATACTATAATCGTAAAATGAAGTAACAACTTTATTACAATCACCTCCATCGAAAAAATTAAACCTGTAACTTTCTCGTTACAATATTAACTAAAATAAATTAAGAATGGATGCTCAAATAGTTGGTGAAATACTCGAGTACTGAAAGTGAGCTTTTTCGAGATCAAAGTGTGTTTTCTCTCCAATTTTGCTAAATTGATGAGAAGTAAGGCAAAATCCAATTACATTACCCTTTGGTAAACTAATCAGCAATTTAAAGTCATTCCTTTAATTTAATTTTCGAAATAAATTTTATTTCGGAGAAACGTTCAAATTTTATATATATCAGAGGATAAAAGAAATGAATTTGGAGGTGGAAAAAAGAGAAATTAGAATTGTGATGACCTAAAGATCTATTTCAAATATTAAACTTACATTTTCCAACTTAATAATAACAATTCGAGTGTGGCAAGTCAGGTTTCACGCAATCATTTGTCCAAAATTCTTAGATATCTTGGATCCTAGATAACGGACGTAGTCTGTGAGTTGGGAGGTGGATAATTAAATATGTGGCAAAATTATAGTAAATAACATTTTGAAATTTTACTATAGCAGAAGAATAGTTCTGCAAGAAGTAAATACGCTGATGAAATAGGCGCGAGAAAATTGATTGCCCATCCGTTGGCGACTCTCTAAAATTAATATTTGACTATTACATCGCCGAGCAAAAGCGAAAAGTTAGAGCTGATGAATTAAATGAAGGCCAGCAAAGTGATGCTGAAACTATTGGTAGCGAGGTGATACTAATGGAATGTTAAGATCATTACGAATTGTTCTTCTCAAAACATAAAATAGAGCATTAGCTTTTCGGCGGAGCATTTCGGACTACCATGATTGTAGCCCGTAGATAATGGGCTAGCGTCATACTTCGTGTCTGTAAGCCAAAATTGGTCTGTGCGTTGTCAAATAGTTGCGCCGATAAATAGTAACTTTTCTGTAGTTCTTGCCATATGAGTTCTGTTTTGATTCAATTTTAATTGTTTGACAATGTAGAGTTCTTGGTACTTGGCTGTTCCAGCACAAGAAAGAGTAGTCAGACTTAGATAAACTAGGAGAACAACAAGTAGTACGTCGAAAATTAAAGTTATATTCTGGAATTTATGAATATTAATCTTTATTTTCCCTTTTTCCAATCCAGTATTCTATAGAATTTAAGTTTTGATGCAAGTTGCGAAAGAATCGAAGAGTGTGGAGATATAGAATGGCTATTTCGTTTGCATAATTGAACGTTAGAATGAGTCCGAAGGTCGGAAATGTATAAAGTGAAGAGAAATCGCTCAAGAATACTTCATTGAGGGGCGTCCCTTCACAGAGTGTGAAGTTCCGTGAGTAAAGCCCTCATCGACATTGCAGTAACGGTTACAAAGTTGGGAGATGATATTGAGATAGTAACTGTAAGGAAGAATTTGTTTCAGCTTGTACAGCAAGCCAGGATGCCAGGCTCGATGCCTGCGCAATATCGAGAATGGCATGGGATTAGTTTTAGTTCTAGATTTTGTTAGTAGTTAGAGATGGATTTTGAGGGAACGTTGAGCAATTACAGGATCAGAATTACATTATGAGGACAGGACACCTGAAGAATTATTGTTCAGTTTTAATTCCTGAATTACTTCGACTTTAAATTTTGTAATTTAAATCTTTTTATGATTTATCAATAACTTAGAAGTACATAATCAATATTACATCTAATTCTTCCATGTTATTTTAGAGAAGTTAGATCATTAAAATAATAATAGGTTATGAATGGGGTAGCTTATAAACGTAAAATAAATAGCTCCAATAAATAATGTAAATACTAATTTATTTTCCCTCAATTTTGAAATAATGTAGACGTTAGAACAACTGGAGCACAAATGGTTAGCTTTTGTTTGTGGGAGTGAAAGTGAAACTGTAGTTCGGTGGGTAATTCTTACCTTACATAACCACCATCGCATCCTCGGTCACGAATTCTTAGGTCAGACACAAGGACCTAATATTCTTTTGATATATTGGTGGATAAGCATTCTTCCTAGCCAGCTTGGGACATTCTTTTCCAAGCAAAGTTCAAATAGCTATCGGACCTTTGGGCGATTCACGAATTATAAGCAATCTAGCAACCAATTTAATATAAATATTACTTTGATTTAAATAATATTGATACCACACATTGTTACTTATTGAAGACAGCAGAATACAGAATTCACTTCTTGTTTCTAACTCGATTTCGCACATCTTTAGCTTAAAATTGGAGTTTGTTTTTTGAACATTCTGTTCATAATTATTTGGATCGCTCGCCGGGAGTTAAGTAAAAATTTTGTGTGCGTACAAAGTTGGGTTGGCCCAATTAAGCAGTTAGTTCTACTGATCGATCATCTGCAACAAAAAACCCTGAATCAATTCACAACCATTTTTTAGAAAATGCTTTTTACTTTCTTTTAACCTAACAAAGGAAGTACCTAATGGTGCACATTTTTGATTTCCTGTTTTCACTGAAATCATCCGTTTTTAAAATCCCCTGAGCTATAAAAAGTGGGTTTTACAAATTTGGGGGAGTATCCATCGTAACTTAAACACATGGCTAACAGAAAGATCGAATTTGATTTTTCGGTTGTGTTAACAGAGGAGGTCAGGTATTTGCGGTAAAATTTTGCGCCTTATTATCAAGATGTAAGACTTATCATCAATGGTGGTCTGTCAAGGAAGTGAACAGTCCTGTGAAATCTCGATTAGGGAAGGGGTTCTACAAGGGGAGATTCTGAGTCCGTTACTTTTCACGCTATTTACTTCGGATTTTATTGATTTTTTTATTTCCCGTTGGGCTAAAGGTATCAACGTTAACCCCAATACAGATCTCCAGTGTATCCTGTATGCTGACGGTACCGTTCTTCTGTCTACTACCTTGAGGGAAACCCAACAAAATTTAAATATTCTTCTTGATGAATATTGTGAAATTAATTCGTTGGAAGAAAAACATCAGTAAAACAGTAATCGTTATGTTCCATAAAGGAGGCAGCCTTCCAAAGATGAAAGATTTCCTATTCAATAAAAGTAAAGTTGAAGTAAAAGGAAATTACACGTATTTGGGTGTCCGTTTCTTTTCCCTGGGCAAATTTATCACTGCTGCTAAGTGTCATCTCACTAAATTGAAGGCCGCCAATTCTTCTGTTTTGGATCTCCTGAAGAAACGCATTCTGATTGTTGGGAGGCTAAATGTATGCTTTACGAGTCAATGGCAGAGAGTGTGTTGCTAAATTGTTCGGAAATTTGGAGATACCCATACTCTGACGATTTGGAACGTGAGCAGGTGGCTTTTTATAAAGCAGTTTTGAGGCTACCTCCACAAACCCCAAGTGCGTACATCAGACTGGAAATAGGTCGGAGACAAATAAAGCTTAAATTCCTCTAAAGGTTGATCCAAGTACAATACTCGAGATTGTTACTTGAATAATACTTATAAAAATACAATTTATAATTAAAAGTTCATTCGAAAGTTTCATTTTATCCAAAAATTTTTGATGTTTTTAGCGATTTTGCTGTAAAAAATAATATCAAAAATAAAAGCAATTTCTTGTGTTCGGTAAGATTTTTTAAATCATAGTTTTATGTATATTTTTAAACTTGTGGAATAGAATGTTCTATAAAATCATTTTTCTAAAATAAATGTAATATCTTATTTAATTTGTTTTACACATTTTACCGAGTGTTTTTTTTAGCCGTTAGTTAAGTAAAAGTAAGACGTGACTTTGCAATGCGACGTACAAGACTTTAGATTAAATATAATATATGCTGAGATCTTATGTAATACCAGCCGAATAACTAGCAAAATGATGCTATTGCCACTTTATTATAATATGTTGTAAATTGAATATTAACTTAATAGACATTGCTAAGTTTTCACTTCAAGTATTTTGTAAATGTCTCGTACTAAGCAAAAGGTTAGGCTAAAATCAATCAACAGATATCCTTTCTCCTATTTCGCATGGTAGATCAGGTCGCAATTCTTCTTACGTGTTATCTTGGGCTACTGTCTAGTCTGGTAAACTCGTGATCATCATTCCGATATATTTCTAGTTAAGATTATTTCTTCTTTAGTTATTTCACTTCATATTGCATTTCTTATTTATTAACTTAAATGTGAAATATCTTGCCAATCTTCCTTTTACTTTGTGATCGTGTCCAATTCTTTTGATTTCGAGTTATCGCCATAAACTTACGATTGGAGGTCCCCTTAATCCAAAAGAAGGTTATTACAAAATGGGCCGTATGTGTGTGGACAATTTGGTCAGCATAATTTCAAACGAAATATTGCAGGACGTTTAAACTTCATAACATCAGAAAACTCATAAAATGAGCTTTTAGACAAAATCAGTTAACTATAAGTGTAACATTATTGAATCAATTTTCCAGTTACAAGATATTTATTTATTGAAAAAAACTGATACGACTTTTTGTTTAACGTAGTATAATTATAATATAAGTGCTTTTGCAACTTTTATTTGGAATATATTCTCATGAAAATTCGATTAAAAAGGTAGTTCATTTAAAATGCCATTCCTGTCAAATGTATGGACTTGTCATTTATTAAATATTAATAAGGATTAAAGGTGTAACCAAAAATATAAATTTGAACAAAATTGGCTGCGTGAAACTGCCATTTCCTGCGCAATTTTTGGAGATTATATCGAAAATAGTTCCTCGGTCATTTACTTTTTAGTACAGATGGTAAGTTTCAAGAAAATGAAAGCATCTTTAACTAAACTTTTTTCTGAAATTAAAAGGCATCTTTTGCTGAGGTTCTTAAATTGTTTCCTTTATAAACGAATCTCATTCATCGTTAACTCAGCATCATTCATCAACCTCCTCTCACTTCTCACCTCAACCTTTTACTCGTTAAATTTCATTTTGTCTTCTGCTGATATTTGCTAACCTGAAACAAAGAAAGGAGTATTTATTCGACAGAAATAGCTTGCTTGCCCTCCCCATAGAAACCACCACAGCTTCCTGGATGGTATGAACTACTGGGCTAATTAAAAGGCTATATGATTCAACAATCCACGCTCTTCAACGGCCTCGGAAGCCAGATTTCCATTCTTTACAGCTCTTTGAAACAGGTGAGTTGACCTAGTTATTTTAGTTGCAATTATTGGTTAATTATATAACTATGAAGGAGAATTACAGCTAAAATTCCAACGTTTTCAACTAAGGGTCAACGAGAAAAAAGAACCATATTGTCCCTTCGGCCTGTAGGACATCTTTTAAATGTGGGTCCAGAGGCCTAGCCGTCCCACATTTCGTAGGAAAGATAAACAGATAATTGCATTTGTAATAATGTTAGTCTAGATTGTATTTACTTTACAATAATAGTGAAGCTATTTTCCCTCGTAGAAAACATTCATTAATTTAAAAATAAAATTTTAAACATGATATTATATTATCTGGGAAATTTTAACAAAATTTTGTCTACAAATTCTGTTATGGAACTTTTTTAATACAACAACAGCAGCAACTTTATTCGCCCCCTTATTCAACATATTTAATTAATATTCTATTAATGTCACAGAATATTATTTACCTTGGTTTAATTTGATAAATGTATATATATCAACATTATTTTCTCTAAATTAGATCCAATTATAAATACCATTTTACAAAAATAATAAATTAATAGCAAAAAGAGCCTACAGACTAATGTAGAAGATGATCCAGTTGTGTCGATCAGCGTTCTTAGCTATTTGGTATGAAAAATTTGCTGATTGTCGCTTCAGCTCACAATACCTGCGTTTAAACGATAAGAGTCATTCACAATTTTCCGTCTCTATTTTTATTTACAATTCTAGTTCTATTTACTCTAAAAAGAAATAAATGAAATAGATTTCTGCTCTATTTTTCTCATGATCCCGAATACTATTGAAAACCTCGAAAAATAAAAGATGCCTTCAAGGAATCGATCCAGGCGCCGTAACAAGAATTTTAGACTTGGACATAAATCTTAACATTATACAGACCATAAGCTAATCAAGTTCTATTTGGGAATAATTTTAGACATAGCCTGTATCCAAGAAATGCTTTAGATTGGAGAGAAGTACTTGCCATGTTTATTACAGCTGTCATTAAAGCCACTACTGCTCTGGCCTTTAATTTATAAATTCAAATTTCTCAGCTCCAATCAGAATTTGAACAGATTAATGTACGAAGAAGATTTGTTGTATTGCTCATAACAAAATTAAAAACTCTAAATGATAGAATGCTCTAAATTGTACGAATTAATTCTTTCTTAAATATACCAAACTAAAACCGAAATAATGAAATTTTCTGAAACGTTTTACAAACAGGATAAGGAACAGAAGATTCATCAAAGAAATAGAGGATCAAGGAAAGCTTCCTAACTTTTTTGCGGAAGAAGTGAAGTGCTGTGAATGTAGATTGCGGTTGAGGAAATGTAAAAGTGAATGAGAAGAGTCGATATTAACATAAAGCGAGAGAAAGAGATGAGCGACCAGAAGCGGGTCCATGGGAAGTACTGTTGGTGACGACCAAGATTGCTAGAGGGGCAAAGGAGCTCTACTCGGGCCTCGTCTCAGTAAATGACATTCACTGCTTGGGATACCCTTCAGCCTTGTCTTGTAAGCTTGTCACATTTTCTCTTCTATAGAACAGTAATAAAATAAATTTAAATGTAATATTCAATGTCAGTATAAATTTGAACGACGCTTCAGATTAAATTAAATATCAGGTTAGGTAACATAAAAAATTTAGTCTACCTCTTTAGGTTTTACACATAAATATTGGCTAGAGATTGTACTGTTAGATTTCTAGAGTACCATACTCATCTTTTGGTAGAAAATAAACGTAGGCCAGGAAACGAACAGTTAGGTTTGTAGAAGTTTGTAGTATCTAGAAGGAAAAGAAATTCTAAAATTTAAAGAGTAGAAAAATAAGCTAAAAAAAAGACAGCTGCCCAGACCTTTAACGCTCATTTCTCTGGCCACTTGCTAGACGTTTATACGAAAGTATTCTTGATACAACCAATTTTGGATTTACATCAACTGTTCAGCCAACTCTTGCATTCACAGTAAACTTAGCTTAACGCTAACTGTATTTTGTGTGAACTCTCAACCAGTTAAGCGTGGAATTCAGTTTTAAAAAACCCCTCACAGTGAACGGAATTAAAATCAGACAATAATGTGTTTACACGTCGAACGCAGGGCAAAACAACTAAAAGTTTACAATGTCGTAATAGTCACTGCAAGCACTTTTTCTGCAATCTCTGGGGGGCTTGAGATTACAGAGCATTCTGTGCTCATTCAAAATCTTGCACCGCATCACGTGTGCATTGCCTAGTTAACTAGGGATGCAAGAGCTTTTACAAGGAAGAAAAGAGCTTTGAACTATGTGCAAAATGAAATCATGCTCGTACTGAGAGATCTGAACCTCTATCTAAGGTAAAAACGGCATTGCACAAGGGTTGAGAGCTTTTATTTGTGTGCGTAATTCCCAATCTCTAATGCGGTGACCAAACATGTACCAACCACTTCTCATTTGGCTGACTCCCTCCATCCCCCTCCGTATAAAATTTCGAGTTTTTATAGTTAATGGCAATTTTTATATTTTTAACAACGGGTATACACGCCTTATGCACCCAAATAGAGATTTGGTTTGACGTGTATACACGTCAAACGCGCTTAACTGGTAAAGTTAAATTAAGCTCTTCAATAGAATTTTATCATCTGCTAGCTCATTCTTATCCTACCTTAGAATAAATTATCTACTCGGTTTATAAGTTAACGACTACTAGAAATTCCATTAGCAAATCTCAAACATCTCACAGTACCACTGCCCGTTCCAATCATTTGGCGGAACATAAGCAGACTAGAGATAGTACAATGGTTCTAGTTCTACCAGAATTAGTCATGCGAGAAGTTTTTCTCGAAACCTTCCTTGTCATGGTGCCTTTCTCACCAAATACGAACTACTTCCGTCCCAAATCAGACTGCAAAAAAAAAGTGCAGGTTGTAAAATTAATAATACGAGTGTTAACCTAGATTTCGTGCAAAATATTGTAAAATAGTTTGCATTTTTAATTTGTTTCTCATCGTTTTTGGATTTCCATTCATCACCAGAGATTGATTCATCAGTTTGATTTTCCTTCAAAAATTGAGCTAGAAAGCAGGAATTCTGCACAATTGTAGTAGTGAATGAGTTACTATAATTGCCCATATTTTCGCTGAGATTACTCCAAGGGACAGAAGTTACAGGAGAATATGAAGGAAATGTGAAGCTCTCAAATTTTATCACCTTATATCGCCTTAATAAAAAACAGCTAGAAAGCTGCCATTTTGCACAATAGTAAAGGTAAATGGGTTCTGTGAATGTGCATATTTTCAGAAAGTTAACACTAACAGGACTGGAGATTCAGCAATTCGAAATATGATAGGTAGTATCAATATGCTGGGATTTTTGATGATTAACCATTATTCTCCACTTCCGGAGCCATGACGGTATTTTTACTATGGTAAAGGATAGCCGTATCATCTGCGTAGGTAAAAGTGATACTTGTAATGAAGTGGGAAATAACAAATACCTCAAATAGCTCTTTTTTTTATGGGACGACTTGTTACAACTTTCTAGGAAATTACCTAAAATCAAATATTTTCTATACAAAATTATCAAGTTACTGGTACTTGCGATATTGGGCTTACAATAAATTTGTTCTAACTCGCACATTGACTGAAGTACCCAAATAGCCCTAACGAAAAAAAGCCACTGTTCACCCTTTACTTTTAATAAAGTTATTTCATTAAGTTACTGAATGATTAAGTAGGTTCTCCAACTAACTAAAATTACTAGCTGTCCAGTTTGAGCTCAGCTTTTATTCCCACAAGTGCCAAACCTGTTAAATTGTTATTCAGGATAATATCATGGTTCGCCTAGAACGATTTTAATTGAAAAGTTCACCAACATTAAAATTTTTTTTTCTCCTTATTATTTGGGTCAAAACTAACCAAAATCCACTGAAAACCAAATCGGTTTACGTTGCGGATTTTTTTTTTTTTAAATTTTTAGGTCAAAAAACGGCTTTTTTTTTTTGCATTGTTAAGCTTAATAAGGAAAAACAATACAGTTTTTTGCAAAACCAATTCATGCATTTTGAAGCTGAGGGAATTTCCGACAGATTGATGTATTTTATAAATGATAAAAATGAAATTTCGACATTCAAAATTAAAAAAAAAAAATTTTTGAGCAAAATAAGGCAAAAACAAGGCGTTTCTCGCATTTCAAAGCTTACTTAACAAATAAATCATCGTTTTTTTTTGTGGAAGGGAATGGGACTTTTCCAAAATGAGAAAAATTCCTGCAAAATACAATATTTATACACTGGGAAAAGTGAAATTTTCAAAAGTCAAATTCATTTAATGAAACTTTTTGGATTAAAAGAGCCCAAATAATTTTTTATCGCATTGCAAGGGCCTAGTAACAAAAAAAATTAAAGTTTTTGCTATTGGAGACATTGTGATTGACATCAGAGGTTGTAAAGAACTTACTCAATTATTTTTAAGTTTTTTTAGTCAACATTTTTTACTTTATTTGAATAAAGATAGATATTCATAGAGATTAAATTTTCACAAAAAAGACATTTATGTACATGTACATAAATATAAAAATTTAAAGTAATTATAAACTTAAAGTAATTTAAATTTTATTTTTTAACAAAAATCTCAATAATTTTATCGTGAACAACGATAGTACAATACTTTGATGTCATATATTATGATATAAATTATTTTGTCAACAAAAGAAATTACAAATGATTACAATTGTAAACAACAATAGAACGAAGAAGTCTTTCACCATACTTTGGTATTTCCATGCCGTATGGTACTTGTACTTTCCTCTGAGTTTATTAAAGTATTAAAAAAAAAAAAAAAAAAAATTGTAATCATTTGTCTTTTAATTCAAAAAGTTTCATTAAATGAATTTGACTTGGAAAATTTCCCTTTTCCCAGTGTATAAATATTGTATTTTGCAGGAATTTTTCTCATTTTTGAAATGTCCCATTCCCTTCCACAAAAAAACGATGATTTATTTGTTAAGTAAGCTTTGAAATGCGAGAAACACCTTGTTTTTGCCTTATTTTGCTCAAAAATTTCTTTTTTATTGATTTTGAATGTCGAAATTTCATTTTTATCATTTATAAAATACATCAATCTGTCGGGAAATTCCCTCAGCTTCAAAATGCATGAATTGGTTTTGCAAAAAACTGTATTGTTTTTCCTTATTAAGCTTAACAATGCAAAAAAAAAACCGTTTTTTGACCTAAAAAATTAAAAAAAAAAAAAATCCGCAACGTAAACCGATTTGGTTTTCGGTGGATTTTAGTTAGTTTTGACCCAAATAATAAGGAGAAATTTTTTTTTTTTAATGTTGGTGAACTTTTCAATTAAAATCGTTCTAGGCGAACCGTGATATAAGTTTTAATAACTTTATTGAAATCAAATATAGATTTTTTTAATTTATTTATTTTGTTTCAATTCCAAATACTGCTGAATAGTTGTGAGGAGAAAAGGCAAATCCATATACCCTAACAAAATTCAATTATCCCCTTACATATCCCCTAGGCGCCTCCCAATATTGCCAATCCCAGCTAGCTGTTTTTATGTACCACTGTTACTGATGGAGCTGCAAGTGGGAAATGCGAACAATTCCATACGACTCTGGATAACAAGTTTTCTATGCAATCCCCCACCCGTTATTTTACTTTTTTTTTACTATATATGTATAATATATATAATGCACTTACACAGGGAGTGTTATAGAGGACGTCTAGACTGTTGGCCAGGTATATGAATAAATCCACGCCCATTTAAAAAGAAGAAATATATTTAGGATTTTCTCAACCATTATGCTCCACGGTGCTCCCAGCTCACAGCATCCAAACACTCCAGCTCTTTACTTCCTTCAGAGTAATCTGACATTGGCGACCGTAAAAACCACACACGTAAAACTGTAATGACACCAGCCTCCAGTCTGAGCCTGCCGCCTTATTTTATTAGCCAGGAGAGGAAAGATAAGCGCACTGCCATCATTCCTCAGCTATTTCTCTTGCTTTAAGGAACGTTATAAAATACTGTCTCCCAACCATATTTGTTAAAATGTATTTGCTTATATTATTACCTCAGCTCTCGCATATATTTTTATTTCTTAAGAATTTTCAAAATATAAGATATTATTTTTATTTTTAATTATCCAGCGAAACATCCGTTCCAATATCTACCGACTCCAAAGGCTGCTCTCAAAAAATTTTACTCCCCAAAACAAATACTGCACACTGCGTCTAAATTAGTCCGATCTAAAAAAAAAAGTTATTCAAGACTTAATCATCGCCCATTACACATCTGCACATCCCAGCTTTCATCTTTGACTCTTCCTGAAAATCCCAAGCGTCCAATAAGACGGCGCTGGCTCCGCCATTTACTCATCGATGGAGCGCCTCAATTGGTATTAACACTTAATTGAATTCGACTAAAGGCAAGTCTGTGAGATATAGTGGGTAGGCTTTCCTCTAAAGTAACTTTTCAGTATAATGTACGGTTATATCGTATGTCCAGCATAATATTATGAAAATCTAAGTTAAAATTTTCTTCTTTTTTTTTTTGATAAAAGAACGTCTAAGTCAGGTAAAAGACGTTAACTTTGCAAATGTAACTACAATCTCAAAACAGAAATAATTTTTACATAAACTGAATTTAAAACAGTATTATGAAAACTTGATAATTTCAATTAACAAAAAAAAAAAAAAAAGTAAAGACCACTGTAATCATATTTAAAAAAGAAATATCTAAAACCTCTACTCTAACAAATACAATTATACTTTTAACTTAATAGGAGAAAATAACATTTTTGATTACAGTTAACGATATTTGAATTGACAAAATAGAACTGCAAGCAAAATTTTAATTCAAATCTGTCTACGAGTTGTACCGACTTATCTAAACTAAACTAGTAAGGAAGAGTAAAGTAATAAACTACTATCTATTCATATTTTTTTAAATTTTACATGCACCTATTGTTAGATTTTCTAATTGAACCAGATAGAAAATATTATGGATTCAAATTGGCGAGGAATCGGTCCAGGTCCAAATAAAAACAACAACTCATCTTTTTGATAACGTTGCGACAAATATATTGCCTTCTTCAGAGCGTGGTCGAAACGTTGGCAAAAAAGAAGAGTTGTTGTTTTTATTTGGACCGATTCCTCGTCAATTTGAACCCTTAATATAATATTTTTACGGTCACTAAAACCAATATATATTCGTAATAGAAAATGATGGATTAATATCGATGTAATATTACTGTAATTAAATCATTATTTATTACTGTAATAATAATGTAATTTTTAGCTGGGCTTTACGTCCAGCAAGTGATCAGCTGTCGTGACGGAGGCGTATAGCTAATACAATTCTTTTAAAGTTATTAACAAAAATAAATAAAAAATATTGTCACCAATATTCATCATTTTTCTTTTAAATTAAATAAGTTTACCAAATTAAATATTTAACAAAATAAATTTTTCCCACAATCTGCTGATTTGTTGCTACATCACTATACAGAATGAAAGACATTTATTAGTAACTACTTATTTATCAATAATAAAAGATATCATTAAGAAAAATAAAAGCAGAAAGAAGAATAATTGCGTAATAAATAAGGTTAGTTGCCTTCAGGTGTTATGTAAATTCATTATTAATAATAAATAATATGTTTCTTGGGCACCGCGATATTTATAAATGGCAGGTGAAACACAATTATTATTAGTAAGGAGGCTGAGAGAACCGATTCAGAGAAAGGGGGGGGAAAAAAAAAAAAAATTGAAGTGTTTCAGCCCGCGGAGCCGGAATTACAAAAGAGCTGTGAAATTGAACTTCTTTAAATACCTAATATATCTTATAGCAATTACAGAAATGTAACTACGAAGGTAGTAGCAATGTTCGACCTACTATTACTAGTGGTGGTGAAGGAGAAAACTTGGCTGTGCGTGCGCAAGAGAACAAGAAAATTATGCCCCTGCAGGAATATCAGGGTGAGTGACGACTCTGACAATGTTTATTAAGATCTGTCCAAGAGATGTTGAGAAAAAAAGTAACTTCGTCAGAAAGACGGGCTTAATAATAAAACAGTAATTAATAAAAGTGGAAAGTCATGCCTAATGTAATTATTACTTCCCTTTTATCTTGAATAGCAGTGCTCTTCTGGAAATACTAACCTTCCTTTTCTGGAGTCCATCTTAATTAAAGTTTAAAAAAATTGTCCCGTTCAAGAAGAAATAAAATTATATTTCTGTAAACTTTATTCAGGAAATAAAGTAATAATTACAATACAGTATTTGTAGCAATTATTTTGTTTGTCTTATTTTTTTGGAACAATTTATTGTAACTAAGTTACAATATAAGATAATTTGGCAGAAGAATATTAACAAAAACAAAAAAATTGCATTTATCTGTTCACAAGGAAGGTATTGCTAACAAATAATGCGTAGAAATAGGATAAGGGCAGCTAAATATTTAATAAGCTCAGGCGGATAATTTAAATTAATTAGGAAGGCTAAAGGGCTCACTAAAACGAAAGGTAGAATTAATATTTAATAATTTAATTACTAAGTACAGAAGATGATTAAAATAAGTTGCTTGGGTAAGCTAAATAAATCAAAAAGCTAAACGTGCGCGATGACTTCCAGAGTCACATTTTTAGATACTGTGATTTAGATTGCGCAGAATCAAAGGATAAGACGAAACGGTGATGTGGCATCTTTACATACTCTGAAGGTTGGCCAGCTGATATTGTTGAAAGCGTACCTGGCTTTTATTGCTTAAATAATTTTATTTTTTCTTAAATTTTGAATTTCTGTGGGGGTTTCCTCCTGCTGCTAACCTACATCACCTTATTTCTCACCAAGTTGAAGTACTCCAAATGAAAATCTATTTTCATGCTCGTTTAGATTATTTAACAAATATGAAATACATTTATAGTCAATCAAAACAATACGAAATCGTATTGTGTAAAAAATTGAGGAAGTGGTTTCAATATAAGGATTAACACTTGTGAGTTTCAGAGTCCTTAATTTTATACTGGAATTTCAAATAACTTCCAGTAAATGGCTTACCTCTTTATTCATTACATCCTGCGAGACTGGTGTTCCTTAAGGCACTATTAAAGGGACGTGTACATTTCCAACCTTACAACTAACATAACAATGATACGAGTAGATAGATGATACATCCATATTCTGAGTAAAATTGTAATTTAATTAGGTTGATTTTGACGCAAATACTTTACTTTCCTAAATAGCTCTACAGCTCTGATCGAGCCTTGGTCTCCGGACAACCACGAACCACCTCTCACTGTCCAGCGCCTTCCTCTTCCAATCAGTCACACCCAGCTTCCGCAAGTCAGCCTCCACATCCTGCATCCAACGCCTTCTTGGCCTCCCTCTACCTCTTGTACCCTCCATTTTGGAGAAAAGTAGTTTTTGTTTTTGCAACCGATTGTCCGGCATTCGCACCACATCGCCCAACCATTCAATTCTTCCTGCCTTTATGAATTGTACTGCCTACTTTCCTGATACATCTCATAAAGCTCATTGTTCGTTTTTATTTTCCACTCTCCCATCACCAATGTGGTACCGTACATTTTTCTTAAAATCTTCATTTCAAATATTCTTAACTGATTCACAGTCGCCATACGAAGGGTCCAAGTTTCCGCGGAATATGTCACAATTGGCCTCAATCGATGTTTTATATAAATTAATTTTTGTTTTGCGTGACAATAGAGAAGACCGGAAGGAATAGCTTAATATTGGCAAAATAGACACGGTTTCCGGCCATGATTCTGCAATTCACCTCGGGTACAATCCTGTTCTCGCTGTTAACCTCAGCTCCCAAGTATATGAATGATTTCACCTTCTCGAAAATGAACCCCTCAACTTCTAGTTTTTGGCCTACTCTACAGTTGCCATTTGGGTTTAAATTCATATACTTAAGTTTTCTTTTCATTCACCGCGAGACCTATTTTATCGCCTTCAGATTTCAGGGTATGACAAACCTCCTTCAATGATCGAGTGCTTCTTCCTATTATGCATAAATCGTCAGCATAAGCACATATCTGATTCATTGATTAAATCACATTTTCTGTGACGTTGAGCTTATTTACCACATCATGCAACGCGATATTAAATAATGTTGCGGATAGTGCGTCCCCCTGTTAGCGCAATTAATTTTGATATAACCACTTGTTCCCAAATAAGGGTAATCCCGACAATAATAATGGCACATAACTACATACCCTGCAAGTAGGACTTCGTGTTTGCATAAGTTTTGGGCAGTCAGTGCAAGTGTTAATCATGCTGCTAGGATGTGATTCCTTCATTGATGCCATGGACCCTTAAAGTAATACAACGCTAACTAAACCAAAAACAAAATTTGGGTAAAACGATTTGCCACTCGTGAATTATGATCACATTATTTTAAAAACCGACATTTTTTGTAAATGAGTAGGCTGCCTGCTTAAATGCGGATCCAGCCAACCCTGTCAGACCGGCCGACTTAAAAACATTTGCGAAGTACTCCATGCTTAGAAAGTGGCAGTCCCAATGGGATCTCTTAAATGAGAAGTTGAAGAAAATTAAGCCACAAGTGCTCAATCAAAAAGTAGAGAACTACCCGCGTAGAGAGTCGGTAGTGCTCACCAGGCTTAGAATTGGGCATACAAGAGTCACTCACGCATACCTGCTAGTGAACGGAAGAAAGCCGAAATGCCCACTATCTAGAGAAAGACTGACTGTGATCCACATGTTAGAAGAGTGTCAGGCACTTAAAGGAAAGAGACAAAGAACAGGGCTACCATGTAACTTACGGGCAATTTTAAAAGAGGGTTCCCCTTATATAGGAAAACTGTTTGACTTTTTGAAGAGTAGTAACTTGTGTAGTAAAATTTAGATCAGTTAGGTTAGGCTAGGTTAGGATATCTTAAGCGAGGAGTGGAATATCGAGTACACTCCTCCAGAGTGAATGTAGAAAGTAGTAATAATGTATTTATTGGTATGAATGTACTTGCTGGTATAAATGTATTTATTAGTAAAAATGAATTTATTGATAAGAATGTATTTTCTAGTATGAATGTATCTTCTGGTATGAATGTATTTATTTAGTTAGTGCTTAGGTAAACTGATTTAGCAAGCAATCCCCTGCTATTAGCTAAAGAATGGCGCGAAATGTTAGGCTGACTTCTCCCCGTCGTCGGATGCGATGGTAAAGAGAGTAAGTCAAGACCATCATACCATATCTCCTTAGCTCCCTCCGCCTTTGACCATCCAAAGGCGTTGTTTTGGATGCTGGGTACTTTGGGCAAGCGCCATTCTAGATCGAGTGGAAAGGAAAGAGCGTGAGGCGCTAATAACCCTGCAGTTGATGCGCCGAAAAAAAAAATAAATAAATAATAATAATAATAATTCGCAATGTTAGGGTACTTCGCCTTATCAGAGTGCCATTGTTTATTAATTACCTCTGCCTCTTGGCTAAAACAGTGTAACAGTTCCTGAATATTCCAAACATACACGCTAATACCTGTGATTACTAAAACTAACTTAATTAATTAAAACTGTTGATCAATGTAAAAAAATGCAGTACGCATGGTTTTATCGTTTTTCTGTATTACGAAAATTTTGTAATGGAGCCAACAATATAAATGTACGATGAATTACCAAACTTGATCATTGAACTGTACGGTTAATCTGTTAATCTCTAATGAAGCAGGAAACAATGGTAAATAAACCATTGAAAGCTAAGTCCGTGTAGAATCACCTTGTTCAAACAATACGAGCAAATACACCTAGACTGATCTCTGTAAACAACATTTTATTGTTTTCAGTTAGCGATGTTTATTGTTTGTAATTTCACGTTGTACAGGAGGAAATCCGATTAATTAGGGCATTTCTGTAATGGCGCAAAGCTGGTGATCCCAATGAAGATTTCTTTAATCTTCACATGAGTGTATTTTTTTTGAAAATTTTCCATTTAATTTCTATCGTTTCTCTCAATTTATATACTGTATTTAGAAATGAAATATGGACCAGCTCACTAAGAACTGTGCACATAGTAATACATACTCCAAATGGAGTTCAGTTCTTCATAGATCCCTTTATAGCCTTGGTTTCGGTCTTCATGAAGTTGTAGGCTCGCTAAAGTGGTAATGAGGTATTGATGGCAGGGTTTGAAGAGCGAGAATGTTTTCTTTTGCTAAACTATGAAATTTGCAGCAGAGTGATTTATTTAAAATGAGTTTCTAACGGAAAACGCTGTTTTGAAACAAGTTGTTTCCTGCAAAGATATTTTAGCGAACGGTCTGCTCATGTCTGCTTCTTCCTGCATCTCGATCAATAAAATATCTCAAATATTCTAAAAAATATCTCAAAATCTTTATAACAAAATTAATCTGTGAAAAAATCATAAAATCTCAAACAGACGTGAGGGTAAAACAGAGTTTGAATTCACTGCCATTAAGAGAATCTTGTTGCAGGGAAAATCTCAAACAGACGTGGGGGTAAAACAGAGTTTGAATTCACTGCCATTAAGAGAATCTTGTTGCAGGGAAAATTTCAAAAATAAAATTAAATAAATAAAATAATAATAACGATAATTACAATAAAAAAAAAAAACAAACAAATAATTGCTTCAGTAATTGTTACTTCCGATTTACAAATTTTGGCCTGACCCTAACTTCCTGAAAAGGCAGTTTCGCAATCTCTTTCTGTTTCCTATTGTAATAAAATTTTATTGCGATAAATTTTAAGCTTTTATTTTAAACATATTATTAATTTTTAGTAAATACTACTTGGTTATTATAGCCTGAAATTAAACTACGTGCATTTTTTTTTATTGCAATTATTAAAAAGAAAGAGAAAATTAAGTTAATTGTAGATTAATATACAACAGCTTAATTATAACGATCTGGACTTACGGACTTGAACTGTGGGGTACAGCCAAACTTTCCAATTCACAAAAGATCCAGTCCTTCCAATCCAAAATACTTTGTCAGATTACGAATTCTCCATTTTATGTCTCTAACTCCACCCTCCATAACGACCTCAAAATCTCATACGTAACTGACGAATCTAAATCTAAATATAGAAAATTCTTTGACTCTCTTCCATTCTGTACAAAAATCCTCTTATTCAAAATCTTGCCTCCACAACGATTCCAGATCGTCCTCCTCGACGATTGAAACGCTGTTGGCCTCGTGACCAGCTTCAATAGTACAAGAAACTCCAGCGAGAGTGTTGCCGGTGGGCAGCTTCTCTCCTCAAGCTGATCCAACCATTAAGTCTTCTTTTATCATATTCACTAATTACATTTTATTCTTTTTGTAGATTGTGGATAACAAATAAATTAAAAAAAAGTTAATTGTTATAAAAAAAGAACTTAGATGAAGTGGTGAGAAACACTTTGTAACTTTCTGATATCGTAGTTGGTGAAAAATTTTTATTTGTAATATTTTGTGCAAATAAATTGTTAAATAAATGAGGACACATCCTCACAGTGATATCCAATTTTCTTCTTTCCAATTTTAATTACATATTTAATTCCTACTATTATTGGACAGGAAATGAAGTCGATCATTACATTTAAATGTCACTTAAGACCTAAGCTTGACCCAAATCTCAACACATTACTTCCTTTCTACTGGTGGAGTAAGGGAATGTAAAAAAATAAATAAAAAAATTTGGTTTGTGGAAAAACTTTATCCAGTACAGTTCAGCTCTAATCTACTCATGAACTGTGAGTGAAATTTTCTAAGCTGAGTTTAAACTGCAGGCTAGTACGAGCTAGTGCATGTTATGTTACCAGTTAACTGCAGAGCAAAACTAAACCGCATTTCTAATATTAATTGCATTATTTGTCTTTAATCATTTTGAAAATAAACCAGAAGTAAATTAATAGTGAAATAACAATTATATTTGAAATAATATAGATGATAATTGAAATAGTATTGTCACGTGGAATATTGAAGTGAAGGTAATGAAGGCTCTCAAACAAGGTATTAATAATTAATAAAAGTTATGTTTATTTTTTAATTTCTGGATTTTGTAGACTTTTGTTTTTTGTTTATTCTCACGCATCCCCGGAAATTAGGAAGTGTTATACTCGTATGCTTTGGATCAATTTAGAAGTCTTTCCCTTATCTTCCAGTTCATGTTGCTCGACACCAGGTTTATTCGATCTTTTATAAAACGATATAATAACTTAGTACACGCTTACTCAATAAAAATACAATTGATGAAAACATGGTACTTGGTACTGAATAATAACGTTGATTTTATCTTTCCTAGCAAGTTTTTTTTTTTATATTTCTGATGGTTTCGATCTTTATCCATCGTCAGAGGTTCATTCTATTTTGTTGTAGAGAATCTTGAGTCCCTTCAATCACACTATAATAATTCTTTGTAGTCTGAAGTTTGTCAGAAATAAATAAAAAAACCATGCGTTACAACGGATTAAAATTAAGATGACTGATTTTTCCTTGATCCAGTTTAACACTTTTACGCGAAACTAATGTACACTGCCTTCTAAAATGTATTATGCGTTTAAGGAATTTATTTAAATTTTCCGACGTTAGGGAAATAGGGCGACATTACAACGAGCATCTTTCTATGGATTCAGTTTATGCATAAGAAGTGTTTTGCATAATTTATTTGGGTACTATCCATAAGTGAAGGATAGGTTTCTTCCTTGATAATTTCCGCGATGATAAGAACGGAATCCTTGGAAATGCATCCTAGCTGTCCAATGCTCTAATCCATAAATGATTGGGCGAGATCTGAATCGTGTGATTCAGGTAATGAAACTGCTATCTCTGATAGCATGAGGTAGTACAACAAACCGAATTCCTGGCCAGTCAACTAGATATTTGCTTTAGGCCACTAAAAATCTCAACTTCTGATTGGAGGATTCAAGTATTGGTGTGGACGTTCATTCGTATGATTCTAGTCTTAATAATTATCGTGATTCTCAGAGCTTTATTTTTTAGCGTGGAGATGGTAACGAAAGGGAGAAATTACTGATAGAATTTAATAATGATCATGGCACAAAAACGCATGTTAACTGAATGCGAGTACATTCCTGCAAATTTCGTGCTAAAAAAAAATCTTATGTAACCAATTCTCAGACAACCTTCTCTTCGTGCAGTTTTCGTGCTTAAATTTCCCTGAAATTTAGAATTCATACTAAAAACTAGTTCCCTTCAATATTCTACATGTTCACTTGAAAGTTCATTTTCTTAAGAAAATCCGCCTGAACTATTCAGTACCTACCTACCCCATGGCGCTACGGCCCTACAAGGACCTGGGCCTCCTCCATTATTCGGCTTTGTCATAGGCGTACCTCCGCCATCTTCTAACACCCATCTCTCTCCAGACTTACTCCACACCATCTAACCATCTCATACGAGGCCTCGTCTCTGCTACGGCTTCCTCCTGGCTTTCCCTCCGTAAGTTTCCTTGGAATCCTACTTTCTGGCATCCTTTCAACATGTCCAAGCCACCTTAACTGGTTCTTTCTTACAAAAGATACCAGATCGAACAATTCAGTAACATCATGTAAAAGCTTACGATCAGCTATTTTTTTTTTTTTTTTTTTAATTAGAATTTCCGTTGAGTAATTTATATTTTTTTTAAATTTAATAAGTGGTAAGCCCATACCAACACATACCAAAGAAAAACCAACCCATTCTTCTGGCCCAGAAGTCCAATTAGTTTATGAAGTTTCATAAATATAATCGTAGGAAAGGTTTAAAAAAATATTTTAAAAAATTAAACAATTGGTTCAATAATGTGGCACTTCCGGTGGTTGAATTGATCAAAAAGCTTCTTTTTGGGTCAGATGATGGCAGGCATCTATCTGTACCAGTATCAAATTTAAACATTCAGTAAATTTGTGTTTTTTTTTAAAAATATATGTTGGACCAACCACTCGACCTACAGACCGACAGACACACAAAAACACACACACACAGACCAATTTGTTAAATCGAAAATTTGATGCCCAACTTCCTCCTACAAAGTACTCGTACAATAAGAGAAAGTTATGGTTTAGAATTAATTTAATTAAAAATAAATAAATGAAAGAGAAAATTGAAATTCAAATTGATTACACTGTAAAATGAGACTTCATTTTTAACTGTAAAATATTCAATGAAAACTAATTTCGACTCTGGAGCTTGTGTCAACAAAAATGCTGCATGTTATTTGCGGCTACACAAATTGTTCTGCATATTTATTTTTCCACTTGCTTCAGCGCTTTTCATTTATTGGTGATTAAATCGCTCCGAGTTTTGTAGCTAACTTTTATTTATTATACTGGAAAAAAGTGATGTTCTAAATTTAACTAGACAAAATACTTGTTTATATTAAATATATAAGTTTATTTTGAAATAATATAAAGTGTCAGCTGGCTGCCTAGTTAACACACTTGGAGAAAATTCACTTAGTAATTGTTTTAACATTTCAGAGAATAAAATCCTTGTTTTCCTAAAGTGGTTTCTCGATACTAACCAGACCTTATATTTTCCCTAGCCTAAAAATTTTCTTTAATCAGAATAATTTAAAAACAAGACAAAACTTCCCCATCTTCGAGCCTTATACTGATCCGTTAGCTTATTACCATTCGTAGAGAAAAACGTTGGCAAATTTATTGCTGAAACGCATAAATCCCATTCCAGAAGCTGCGAAAGCCGCATTGATTGCATTGTAAGTTATAATTGTGCAAGTCGAGAAACCTAAATAAAAACTCGTATACAATACGAGGGTCGTTTGAAAAGTCCGTGCAAAGTCAGAGAGATAGCACTACTGGCGCGTATCAAGGTTATGTTTAGTTAGTAGCATCTCTTGGAAGAACACACACCAAGTTTCAGCCAGATCGGTCTATTTCTTTGTGTTTGGCATTCGTTTGAATCGAGGAAGTCGAGTGATTTTCAAAAAATGGACGCCCTGATGATGAAAAATGAAAGGCAAAACGCCTCAGGAGACTAAAGAGAAGCTTGATAAACATTATGGTGACTCTGCACCTTCGATTAGAACAGTTTATAAGTGGTTTCAAAATTTTCGGAGTGGCCATATGGGCACAAGTGACGCTGAACGTTCTGGACGCCCTGTTGAGGTTACTACTCCAGAAATCATTGATAAAATCCATGATATGGTGATGGATGACAGAAGAGTGAAGGTGCGTGAGATTGCTAGTGCTGTGGGCATCTCGAATGAACGGGTACATAATATTTTGCATCAACATTTGGACATGACAAAGCTATCAGCAAGATGGGTGCCGCGATTGCTCACGCTTTACCAAAAACGAAATCGTGTGAAGTGTTGCAAGGACGGTTTGCAGCTGTTCCAGAAGAATCCGCAGGACTTTAAGCGTCGTTTCGTCACTGTGGATGAAACATGGATACATCACTACACTTCTGAGACCAAAGAACAATCTAAACAATGGGTTACCAAGGGGGAATCTGCGCCAAAAAAGGCGAAGACCGTTCCTTCGGCCGGAAAGATTATAGCGACTGTCTTTTGGGATTCGCAAGGAAAAATTCTCATCGACTATCTGGAAAAGGGTAAAACTATTACAGGTGCATATTATTCATTGTTATCATTGTTTGAAAACCGAGCTTCAAGAAAAACGCCCACGATTGGCCCACAAAAAATTCCTTTTCCATCACGACAACGCACCAGCTCACACCTCAGCAGTTGTGGTCGCAAAATTAATGGAAATAGGGTTTCAACTCGTTTCACATCCCCCCTATACTCCAGACTTGGCTCCCTCGGACTACTATTTGTTCCCCAATATGAAGAAATGGCTGGCGGGAAAAAGATTTTATTCAATCGAGGAGGTGATTGCAGAAACGAATGGCTATTTTTCAGACTTGGACAAATCCTATTATTCGGAAGGGATCAACAAACTAGAGCAGCGTTGGACGAAGTGTATAAGCCTAAAAGGACACTATGTTGAAAAATAAAAAGGTTTACCCCAAAAAATTAAGTAGTTTTTATTTTTGCACGGACTTTTCAAACGACCCTCGTACATCTACTACTTGACCAATAACCGACACTTAACCACATAAGGTTTAGGTTAGATTCTCTAAATTTTCTGGAGAAGGTAATAAGATTACAGCTTGGGGAAGATGAAGTAGCTCACTACAATGGAAGCCAGTCAGAGGCAGCTCCGCGAAGTATGGACGCCAAACTTAATAACTTTTGTGGATCCACAATATATTAATGTAGCGATTGTATTACATCTGCTTTTACAGATTGCAACTAGAAAAAGATTACAGAGCACCTTTAATAAAATGTTTACTTTTTTGTATACCACTTTTCTAAAATATTAAGAAGCATAGTTTGAGCCGTTCGCTGCACAAATCGATTAACTCCACTTTTTAAAGTATCTTAAACTTAAGGGTCAAAGCACTTGGTTCAGTCATACCTTTTTATATTTGTGATAAATTTCCCAAATAATAAAGATTAACACCATTTTAAAGACAAAATGTTTTTGGCCATTGAATAATAAATAATTTATTTCAGAAGCCATTTTGATTAACTCAGTGCTCTAATCGTTGCAATAAATCAACTCAAATTCAGTTCCAGGCGCTGAATGATATCGGTAAATTTATTTGAATTTATATTTATAAACGGAATTTTCAAAAAAGAAAGTACATTATTAATTTCACTGCATTTGTCCACTTTTTGTTTTATGGAGTTAATCGAGTTGTGTATTGAACGGCTCATTTGAAACTACAGCTATTTCACTTCAAAATTATAATTTTATTACTTTAAAAATTTGATTGATTCCAATCACTATTTCTTTATTTTCAATTGGGATCTCTACAGCCTCCCGCCAACTGGACATGAAAGTTTCTACCGCTTCTCGTTAAGCGCTAATACATACCCACTTGCATTAATAAATTATATGCAAATCTATAGATATACATTTAATTAGCTTACAATTTACTTCAACAATAAAATGATTGCGTTCCTCTTGAATAGCTAGATAATTAACAGCACTCAATGCCTTGTACTAATTTAATCGAAAAGCAATCTTTTGCTAGATCAGTCAATCAGTTACACATTTCAGTCCAATTTCAATACAAGTGTGGATTAATGTTTAGGGTAATAAATAGCGGTTACTCGATCCAATTACCAATAAATGATAAAATCTAATCCTGATAAAAGAAGAAAAGACTCCTTTGAATGGAAATGGCCATTAGAGTCTCTGCCAGAAGTTTCTTTAGCCCTTTTATTTTGCTTTTGCTTTGTTTAAATTCTTTTATCTGAAAGGTGCAAAATATGGGTTGATGTTTTACAGCGTTAAATAGAACACAAATCTTCTCTCTAATTATGGCTTGTGGAAAACCATTTATAAGAATACCTATTTGTTTTTTTTTTGTTAATGTTGTAATATTGGGTTCCACTTTATCAAAACTGCTGCTTTTAAATTTTGTTTTTCTTGCCATTGAATGTACTAATTATCCAAATTATTACAAGAAATGAATTCAGAAGAAGTTATCCTAATTGATATTAGGTTTTAGTATTTTTCTAAATGAAAAATAATTCCATTAATCCTCTACCCACAAGGTAAATCATCGTTCACTTTTTCACAAGGTGGGGTCGGATCCGACCCTGTACATTTTTTTATTTTGCCTGCCTCTCATTTTGCTTTTTTTAAGTAAATATAAACTAATAATGATTAATGTTAGTTTGTGTATATAGTTTGTGGTTCCTATATCCACTGTTTAGTCTTCTATTTTTCTCATCTCATTTCTATTTCTTTATTTGTACCGCTAACTAAGCCAATCATTTCGTCTGTTATAAACAACGAGAATAATTTCCCTCCTTCAAAAAGCTCTCTGGCTTCACCCTTTGGCCCTAGGAGATGTGTAACAATATTTCTTTAAGGTGTTTTGGAGAATTTTGATTTAAGGTTTGTCAGACCATGAGATTTCCAAATTCTTTCCTAAAATAACATTTCTTTCCTCTCTATCTTTCTTGTCACAACTATAACTTACGCCCTCACCAACTGCATCGAAAACATTGTCCTGATTATCATCATTTGATAAAAGGCCGTCATGTTCCACAGAACATGTTTCTTCTACAGATTCACCATCAGATTCAGTCTTATGTCTTAAAAACTCCGCCATTATTTCATCCTCCGTGATAAAAATATTTTTTTTTACTCATTTTGATGGACTAAAAACAATTTAGTTGTCTTGGGAAACTTGTATTTAAAAAAAAGTTCGCACTTTACAAACAAGGTGGGGTCTTATCCGACCCCAAGAGACAAAATTTTGTAAAATGATATTAGAACTCAGTTAAAAGAATACTAAAATCCTAACCTCCCTTCTGAACGTGTTTATCAATATTGGGAGAAAGGATACCTGAGTACATTTTGGCGCCAAAACGGTATCACGTGCGCAGTTCACAGAAATGTAAGAGCTGGGTCGGATCCGACCCCAGCCTTGTGGGCAGAGGGTTAAAATAAAAAGTCTCAACTATTTTTTTTTTGTTTCAAATAAATCCTATGTTTCAAGAAATGTGACCACTTAAACTAGGTTGCGAGCTAAAAATTAAAGAGTGTAAAATTAATCTAGAAATCTAAGTTTAAAGTTTTTTTTACTACAGATTATTGTCTATTATTTCTTCTTTTTTTTTAATCCATTCGACGAAGATAGGATTCTATAGATAGTCTCTTTCTTATTTGTGTGGTCCGACTAATTTCCTTGTAGTCCGAATTGCTTTGTTTTCTTAGAGTGTAGCTACATTTTTACGATTCTGCTTGGAGGACTACGCGTCAGTATCGGGAAATTTAATACATTGGAAGGCGGAAAAATTAAATACTTATTTCTTAAAAGCCTAAATACCTAATTTAAGGGGAGAAACCAGTAGCTGTAGAAATTGGTAACTTCTCGAAGATTTATCATTTGTTTTTTGCCAAACAATTATTGAGTTAACCAAATCGGGCTTCATCTAACGATATATTTCACTGCTAAATTTAAATTTGAGGGGTTAAAACGAAAAAGACCAACATTATCACATTAATGATAAGTAGCTCAGCTTATTAAAATGAATCAGCGAATGAGGTACGAGACAGGAAGGTAAATGAAGACGAAATCTCCTCACCAAAGTGTTAAACCCACATCTAATGATGGCTGTAAGTCCGAACCGAGCAGGGATACAATAAGCATGTGTGCTAAGACGGATAAATTTAAAGATATTGCCGGACACTGGGGACATTGCCATATTTTCAACCAGAGAAGACTTTAGAAAACATCTTTCATCAATTAGACCAATTTTTGTACTAATAAGAAGTATAGTTTGAAATAGAAATTAAAACAATTCATTAAATGAAAATTTCATGCTTCTCTCAAAATAATTTATCTGGTTTTTGACTCAGTTTAAATAAGTAGAAACTAGTTAATATCATGCCCTTTTAAAGTTACTTCGAAGATTGTACAGTTGGCTAGACTGAATGGTAACAATCAATGTTACATTGTAATTTGTTTATAGGACACAATATTATTGAACAATCTAGTAATTATGTTGGCTGTAAGAATGTTCTACTTTATGTTGAACCAAGTGGGCACAGATTAGGTATTGATATTTAAATGGTACATGACAATGGACATAGTCTAACTGAACAGTGAGCCATCAATCTCACCAGAATGGTCTGGTGTGTCAAAACAATCATGGACAACCTCTTCTGTTGAGATTGGTAGTCATAGCAAGTCCTATTTACCGATTTACTGCACCCTTACCTAGCTAGAATAGTATTGCTTCACCACAATCTTAGCTCACTCATACACCATCTAAGAATTCATCATTCTTCTTTGATAGCTACAAAAAGAAAAAGGAATTTTACTTATATAAGCGAAAATTAAAACCAAGAAAAGTCGGATTTACGCCGATATATGTTCTAACAAAACCTTTAGGTGGAAATATTGTTGCCAATTTCAGTCATAATTTAGTATATTTATTGCCAAGCTCTAAGGAATAGGTAATTTCAAGGCTTCTGGAACATATTTCAAGGTAACAGATTATAATGTATATTAATTTAATAAAAATCCTAAGAAGAATATAAATAAATAAAAATAAAAAAGATCATCTCCGTTTGAACCTGACAATATTTATTGTCACTCTTTAGGAATAGAATTTGAACTATATGATTGTGAAAAACCATCTACACATTTGGTGATAACAACTGAACGAGAAAACAACAGAATCCCTGTATTGTAGACAGCTGGATTTAGTATCCGAAAAAACAACTTGGAAAAAGTTATAAAGCCTCAAATTCAGAAAAGATTCTAAGCAATTTTTTCGAAATCTGCGATTCCGATCCTTTGTTGCTACAAAGAGTATAATGCCCAATCTAAATCCTTAATCAGATTAGAGAATTAAAAGAAGATGCTATTTATGCTGAATAGAGAACCGTAGGGCATAAAAACAGGTGAGTAAAAAAGTAAGTAAAGTAAAGTAATCGCCTATTTTTTCAGGCGGGGCTTAACGTCCAACTACCAATTAGGTGTCGTGGACGGAGGCGACTAGCAAACATACTTTACTGTAAATTTCTTTTTATTAACCATTAAATAAAATCCAAGGCCTAAAGACCGGGAATCGAACCCAGTACCACAATACATATTAGCTTCACAGGTCTCGCCTCTAACCGCTCGGCTACCGTGGCGCCTGCATAAAAACAGGTAAATGCCACAAAAATTATTATTATAGATCACCTGTGCAAACCTATGTCCTGCAAATCTACTCCTATGTACATTTTCTGTCTCTGATATTGTTAAAAATAAGAGCGAACCAGATTTCAATTGTAAAACATTATTATTGGTTTATTTCCATTTTTCTGGTTTAAAGCTAGTAACTATTGCGATCGAAATTTGCACTTTTTAGCATTCATGGCTGTGGTTGAGTTCTCTAAATTGTTGATGCAACAAAAATGTTGTTTTGATGGCTAAGAATGTTTAACTGAAATACAATCATAACCTAATTTTGCGCATGATTAGGACAGTAAATAGGGCTTACTCCAACTGGTAGTGGAAGAGATGAAACAATTTGACCTTGATCCGCCAATTAACTTCACTCCTACTATAATAGTGTAGCAATTTCATTGCTTTAAACTTAAATTAATCAGTTTATGGTTATTGATTGATTGATTTAAAGGCCTTTGATTGATTTCTCCAAATACCTATTAAATTTTAATACCACAGGAAAACCGATTGATTTTAAGAAAATAATATTTAAAATTTATTTAGTCTTTTAATGAAATTGAAACTAGAAGATTAAAAGAACGGTCAGAGAGAACAGCATTGCAAAGAGTGTTCTAGAGTTTCACTTCACTGAGGGAATTTAATTTAGTGGACTAGAAAAGAGAGGACATTTGGTGGGAATTAATTGAAATTGAAATGACACAATGCGGTGTGGTTGATTCTGAGCTGAAAGGTTAGAAAGCAGTCGGTTCGCTTTCTAAACTCATGATTTATTTAACAAACTCAACCACACCTCCCTGCCACAGACCAAACTATATCTCTCCGAACTCCTATATACAACTTCCTTTACTCAGAGTAGATGTGACTCTACTCAGAAATATAACACATAGTTGGATATTGTCATTCTTGTCGCGCAATACCTATTGTCCATTACAACTCATCTATTACTCATACAGGTACTGTTTGTTATTATACAGGACATTGATTGCCTCATAACGCAATCATTAATTTCTATCACATACTTGTTATATAACATTGAATAACAATCAATACCAAATCGCCGGATGAACTTTTATTTCTTACTGTATATGTGCATATTTTATTTATTAAAGTAAAGGGTGACCAAAGTTATATGCTCCACCCACTTTTTTTTTTAACGGCGGGAAATTTCGAAAAAATAAAAAACACGTATTTAATCATTTTTAGTCTAGTTTATTTTTAGTGATTGACCCATTTTTTTAAACCCCGGTATCTCGAGATACTGCATCCAACTTTGTTTTTTCAAATGGAACGTTATATTTTTTTGTGCATATTTTTATAGTATTTGAGCTCCTAAAAATAAAAATAAAAAAATTTGAAATCGGTTAGGTTTTTCAAAAGCTATGGTAATTTAAAATATGGAAAAAAATTCAGTTTATTGTCAAAATTACTTAAAAAAAAAGAATCTGTTCAAACTGGGCACAATCAACGGATAGGCAAGCCAAAACGCTTTGCTTGTGGCAGCACTTACTCGTATGGTGGCGAAGTCAAGATCTAGGCAGGCTAGAGTTATTCGACTTTCAGGTTGTTTTTTCTATAAACCTTTGGTGTGGAGTTTTAGGAAATCAACTAATCGTCCCATACTTCTACAGAGTGAACTTAACTGGTGCAAGGTATCTAACTTTTTTTAAGAGACATTTTGCCAGTTCCGCTTGAAGATGTTCCTCTACAATGACGGCTAGATATGTATTTTCAACAAGATGGTTTAACAATATTATTTGCCTAATTGTAAATTACGTTACATTATACATATTTATTTTAATACAATTACTGTTAACACTCTGTAAATATGTTTCACAGCTCTGAAGTTGACCTAGTCCAAGGTCGAAAGCTCGGCATAACGATAAAAAAAAATATCATGACTGAAATTGCCAGTTATTTTTAATCCTATTGAAACTATGAATCAGTCACCAAAAATAATGTACAGTCATATATTTAATATTAATTTAATTAATAAATGACATGCATATGGTTTTATATGAAGCAGCAGGAATCATACTACATTATAGATCATTAGTTAAATAATTGCAAGAGGTACCATTGTAGATAGGTAATTAAAGTCTCGGTAGAACTTACGCAAAGCTTACTGGCGTAAGAAAAGTTCTTCCTCTTAGTGGTTAAACCTGATCATATATTTCTAGTTTTTAGGCACCTCAATATTTGAAGTTAAGGAAATTTTTTTTTTTTTTTAGTGCACTTGCGACCAAATTGACAGTGTTCTCTCTTTACCAACAACTGGCTGGGAGCTGTAAGTAGCTCCTAGGAAGAAAAAAATCTGAGCCAACAGTTAGGGATCTCCGTTTAGGATGCCAATATCTCTTGAGCTTCTGCAATAAAACTAAATGAATTTGAAATGATTTTGATGAGAACTGGATGGAAGACGGTGCTGAAACATTCCTTCAAGGATACCAAAAAAAAGAAAAGAAAATCATTTACCGAAAAACAGCAAAAGAAGCACAATTTTTTTTGTGATCGATAAAATTGTAAATTATTATCTTCCTGGTAGAAGAGCAAAGTTTTGAAGCAAGTATGACGTCCTCAATTCTATTCATGCAAATTAACGTGCTAAGTAAAAAATCATGATTATTTTGTTTTAATTTAAATTATCCAGTCACTGCTATTATTTTACTGTTCGTACGTGTATATTTACCAGGAAACCTGTTTTATATCGTTTTTAATTAGCTATAAATCATACTTCATAAAAAAATAATCCAGGAGAGACTAATGTTGTAAAAGTAACTGCCCATAAAATTATTGGCTACATAACTTGTAGCATTATGTATGTTTGAAGCTTAGCAAAAAAGGATCACAAGGGTAAAGATTTTACTTGATTATTTCGAGAAATAATTTATGAGAAGCAATAAATGCAATTGGTTGGAATGGTTCACAAATTATCCTAGAAATTCTTGGTTAGAAAAATAGATTGTTCTATTATATCTTTCAATTCGTGCACGCCGGGTTTGTTTGAATCTAATGCTGGCTCTTAGTGCGTTCTGAATAGATATGTGTGCATCGTCGGCGTACAATTTCGTCTAACAAATGTATTGAGATAAGTAGGCTTGAAAACTGTTGTACAAGAGGATTGTGAAGATACGATAAGGAGTGTTGGGTGGATTCTTTGATAAGATAATTTCATCAGATCGACACGAAGACATCATCTTGTTGGGTTTGACAGGATACATTATGAGGAGCATTGGTGATTTTTCGAAGGACTAATGATTGTAAATATTGGAATGCCTAACAGAATCACACCTCTTAAGTCTGTGGGTCAGTATAGTTCGAAACTGTTTTGTAGGAAAGTAAGTTTTGTAATGTAAGTTTTGAGCTTTTGTTGGGTTGTCTCGATAGCACGCGAAATCGTATCGAAACTGAGTACATTCTGAAGCGGCTAGCTGGCTGTCTTTTTAAGATTGGCTTGATAAAAAGATTGGCGAATTCATTCGTTCATTAACTAAATTAGGGTCTACCAAAGCCAATGTAATGTCACGTTTTTACAATTATTTTTGGAGCAGTACTATAGAGGTGTGCTAGATTTCTCTTTAGAGTGGAAAATTATTCTTTGAACAAGATTGGTATTGGATACTTTTGTGTATTTAATCAGAGGAACAGCTTCCCTTTACGCTCTAAGACCGTGCTTCCATAACTTTATTTTTATTTATTTATTTATTATTATTATTTTATTTTATATTTTTTTTTGAAAAGTATCAATTAAGATATTGCTTTTATTTGTCGTTTATAGTTACTGATATTTCGGTAGGCATTTTTAGCTCTGATATGAAAACAATTTTTTCTTTTGTCACTGTATCAATAAATTAAGCCAGAGAGTTCATTAATTAGACTACAGTCAGGCACTTTTCGCAGCCTTCTGCGCTTGCACCGCTGTTTATCCCGGCTGTGATTAGTGCTTGATAGTGTTGCCTAACAGTAGTCCGAACAGTAGACTTTGTGCTTCCATTGGGCGTTGTTACAGTGATAAAACTTATATTAATAATCAGACTGTCATTCTGATCTTAAAAAACTTCAGATTAAATTCTATGTTAATGCCAGTAAGAAAATTCGCCCAACTGATTTCCTGTTTGATTAGTGTCTCCTCCGTGTACGAGGTTTAAGTGTGACGTAGTAAAGTGGAAAATGAAAACTACTTCCAACTGAATTATTGCATTATTTGTTTGTTTGGCTTTAATTGAAAACGAAAATTTAACGGGCACTGTACAAAGATCCACACGTAAGCTCTCCTTAAGGATGCATGATGGGAGATTCATGTGTCGTTTCCGAAAACATTTATTGCACACACACACCTACTTACAATCGTATGTACAAACAATTCACTACATTTCTGACAAGAAATAGGAAAATATTGTATTATTTTGATTTCTCTGCTGAATTATTGTTTACAGTAAGTTCTCCACATTGAGTTATCTGCCAACGTTTTCTCATCAGTTTTTTTTTTTTTTACAACTGATATAAATTGAAAATTCAGCCGACGGCAGCTGAAAAATGACCAAGATGAAATGACCGAGCTAGGCTACCTATTTCGTGTATTTATAAGAAGACTATGAAAAGGTTGACTAGGAAAACTGCAGCATCTGAAGTATCCTTAAGGATTTGTGTTACTGTTTGATCTCGAACTGTCAGATTTATGCACAAAGTGATCAAAACCCTAGTTAAATTTGGATTGATCGAGTTATGGATTATTGTCTATTATTATTTTTTTATTAAATAGTCGCTATGAAGTAAATTCAATGAAAAATCATTGAGACTGACGCATGACTTCAAAGCGTTGTTTATAATTACAAAGAACAGAAATCATTTCATTTTCTGAAGTTTGAGAATTCAATATTTCCCTTATTTTTAACTTTTGCAGTCCTAATGGTTTAGTAATCTTTAATTGTTAACAGGTAGCAATTAAAACGATAAGTTATACTTATTCTCTTCAAATCAACTTTATCTTATACTCCATTTAATTATATTTATCAACCAAAGTTAAATTAAAATAAATGAAATATAATGTTTAAAGAATAAATAGAACCAATAAAACTATAATAAAATCTGCTGCGTGACTATTTTATATTGTTTGGATTTTATAGTTCTATATTCAATAATAACTGGTCAGATGATAGTTATTAAAAAGGATGCTTAAATCTCTTATTACTTACTTATTAGTTCAACCATCTAATCTTTATAAGTAATCACTATAATTACTCCGGAGAATCATAAAAGCACGAGACTGGGGCTGTTAGCGAAGCTGCGAGACGAGCATGAAGTCAGTGTGAAGACGATAATAACTGAGTCCTCTAAAGTAATGAGAGCCATAATTTAGTCGCCAGCTCGATTTTTTACAATTTTCACACCTTCTTGTTCAATCAAGAAATGCGGCGAATAGTTACGCTTAGAAATTCTTTGCTCGTCCACTTTTAAAGATTTTAGTTCGAATGGAGAAAAAATGAACTTGGGAAAAACTCTGTTGTTAGCTGATCCACTTATTATTTTTATTAGAGATTGCTTAGAGATTATAATCTGTAATTTACTAATAATTACTGTTAGGTTTTGGATGGGGATCCCATTCTGCTTGAATTTATCTTAAACTGAATGTAACTTAAATTGAGGTTCGCTTTTCTTGTCTCTGCCTAATTAGAATCTGAAAAAAAAAAAATCAAACAGCAATACTATTTCATTACAACTGACATATTAATCTGCAATTAAGCTCACAGCTTTTGTTTTCCGAAGTTAATTTGTGTCAGAATTTCGCCTCAAGAATGTAGACCTAAATTGTGTCGAACTGTGGTAGTTCGTTACCAGCTGATCACAACCCAAATAAGCATGTTCAAAATCATTTTTAATGTTCCCTCTTTTTCCTTTATCATGGTTGTAACTTGAAAGCGATCAATTTATTATTATTTTATTTTTTTGGCGCATCAACAGCCGAGGTTATTAGGGTCTCTAATTTCTGTTCCTACTCGATCACCCCACTACTTGGGATGGCAAGTGTCCCACTAACCTGTGTGCATCCGACGCTGAACCTTCACCAGCAAGGTATTGAACAATGGTTCCACACGTCCCCTCTTAAGTCATCGACTCAGTTGACGAGGAGGAGGATGGAGTATGCCATCCCTTATATTATCTTCATTTTGGCGTAGGTATGATTAATTCCCTCCTTATTGAAAAGATTTAGAAGAACTAGTAGCGGAAAGAACTCATATTAGCATCGATTGTGTGAAATTTCATGTTGGAGTTTCCAGAAACGAAGAAGCTGATCGTGCAAGGCGCCAAACATACCACCCTGAACGGCTCCTTACATAAAAATGCCAAGTTGTACATTAAAGGAGTTCTGAAGAACGAAAGCCACGAAGAATCGGAAAAGTAGCATTATTTCTAAAAAAAACGAGAATGTTTTCTGACTTAAAATACCTTCTGGCCCTCTGACAAAATATAAACTTATCGACTAATCGTACGTAAACACAGATCCAGATTTATAAGCTATCGTATGTTTCTATAACTGGAAAACATAAGCCATTGCCAAAGTATCAACTCATCATGCACAAATCACATGTACAAATTTATAAGTAAATAGGATTTTGAAAAACTCTAATGCACTACGAGGGTCGTTTGAAAAGTCCGTGCAAAGTCAGAGAGATAGCACTACTGGCGCGTATCGAGGTTATGTTTAGTTAGTAGCATCTCTTGGAAGAACACACACCAAGTTTCAGCCAGATCGGTCTATTTCTTTGTGTTTGGCATTCGTTTGAATCGAGGAAGTCGAGTGATTTTCAAAAAATGGACGAAAAAGAATTTCGTGTGTTGATTAAACACTACTTTATGAAAGGCAAAACGCCTCAGGAGACTAAAGAGAAGCTTGATAAACATTATGGTGACTCTGCACCTTCGATTAGAATAGTTTATAAGTGGTTTCAAAATTTTCGGAGTGGCCATATGGGCACAAGTGACGCTGAACGTTCTGGACGCCCTGTTGAGGTTACTACTCCAGAAATCATTGATAAAATCCATGATATGGTGATGGATGACATAAGAGTGAAGGTGCGTGAGATTGCTAGTGCTGTGGGCATCTCGAGTGAACGGGTACATAATATTTTGCATCAACATTTGGACATGACAAAGCTATCCGCAAGATGGGTGCCGCGATTGCTCACGCTTGACCAAAAACGAAATCGTGTGAAGTGTTGCAAGGACGGTTTGCAGCTGTTCCAGAAGAATCCGCAGGACTTTAAGCGTCGTTTCGTCACTGTGGATGAAACATGGATACATCACTACACTCCTGAGACCAAAGAACAATCTAAACAATGGGTTACCAAGGGGGAATCTGCGCCAAAAAAGGCGAAGACCGTTCCTTCGGCCGGAAAGATTAGGGCGACTGTCTTTTGGGATTCGCAAGGAATAATCCTCATCGACTATCTGGAAAAGGGTAAAACTATTACAGGTGCATATTATTCATCGTTATTGGACCGTTTGAAAACCGAGCTGCAAGAAAAACGCCCGCGATTGGCCCTCAAAAAAGTCCTTTTCCATCACGACAACGCACCAGCTGACACCTCAGCAGTTGTGGTCGCAAAATTAATGGAAATAGGGTTCCAACTCGTTTCACATCCCCCCTATTCGCCAGACTTGGCTCCCTCGGACTACTATTTGTTCCCCAATATGAAGAAATGGCTGGCGGGAAAAAGATTTTATTCAAACGAGGAGGTGATTGCAGAAACGAATGGCTATTTTTCAGACTTGGACAAATCCTATTATTCGGAAGGGATCAACAAACTAGAGCAGCGTTGGACGAAGTGTATAAGCCTAAAAGGAGACTATGTTGAAAAATAAAAAAGGTTTACCCCAAAAAATTAAATAGTTTTTATTTTTGCACGGACTTTTCAAATGACCCTCGTATTTATGGTTAATATGTGTGTATATGTAAAATGTATACGCATATAATTTGTCCGTATGTTTATGTATGAATGCATTGTATATGTTTATATTAATTCTTATTAACATATTTGTGCACCATTATTATTTGTGCATATCTATGTATAGGATTACACGTTCCTGTGTAATATGTATATAAATACTATATATGTATATGCGTACTTGTATAATGAAATTGTGAATATATATCTAAGGACAATGTATAAAATTATATATCATCTGTATTATTACGTTGCTATTGTATATTTAAAGTAATTATTAGATAATCAAAAGTTGCTTCATGTTATTGTAGTTTCATTTTGTAAATTATACGTACAATTCGAAATTAATTACTAAATCTATTAACTCATTAATTTGTTTTGTATTCCCAGTTTGATTTTAACTGTTATATTTTCTATGTAGATAAAGAACTTGCGAATTGTGCTTTTTTTTTATATTATTAAAGTCTTGAGCCCGGCTTGAAGAAGTGGAGAATTAAAATAAATGAAAACAATACTAATTACATTCTCCCTAAGGCGAACTATCCTTCCACAGGTTTACCTAAACCTCACTCCTCTTCCTACAACAGATTGTGGTAAGTACCTAGAGGACTCTTCATGGACAAACGCCTAACCTGGAATCAACATACTAGACTTCAGCGGAAAGCACTAGACGATTCAAACTCCTCTTTAGACTTATCGACAAACGATCTAAACTCTCACTACAGAATAAACGACTTATCTACACAATGATACTCAAACCTATTTGGACTGACAGAATGGAACTTTGGGGCTCAGTCAAAGCTTCCAATATCTACAAAAATCAAAACACCAATGCTCCTTATTTTGTTTCTATCTCTACCTTACACCGGAGATTCCTTTGTTACTGAAGCTGCCAGATCCCACGTAATCTTAATGAAGTAAGCGCCAATGATAATAATGAAATGTTCTGCTTTGGCAGTTTCACCAGTAGGTGATTCCTTCCCACATGCTACTCATGAATTTATATCTTAAGTATCAGCTTCACTTGTTGCAGAAATGTAATGCACTTGTGAAAATAAATAATGTTCCAAAAAAAAATAAATACTTTCAATCTAATAATAAATGGAACATTTAAAAGAAAAGAATAAATAAAATAACTACCTGTTATTAGGAATTATAACATAATACTTGTTGATGTTATACATGGAACAGTGAATGTTTCGTATAATAGTCTGAAAGTAGCGCTTTTCTAAGATCTGAACGGGCTTCAGATGTGTTTGATAGCATGCTAAATTTTTAGATCGATGTTGAATTTGAACAGAAAATCAGAGCAGCTAATAAACAGTTTATTTTACCTTCTCATACACTACACGGAAGAGCAAGTATTCGTGCATATGATTGATTTTGAGATTCCATCGGATGTATCCGTTCTGAGGTTCCCTGGGTACGACAAAATGAGTCTCTACGAATTGGGAAATGAGTGTTCGAGTGCGCGTGAATCAACCGCACCTCAAAAACTTGTTGGCAATTCAAATTTAATACATCGTTTGAGAGCCAACAAACCGATGCTTTGATAAGGTTTTGATCAAAATCAATCAAAGAAAATTATTATTTTTTTTTTTGGTCAGTTTTTCTTAGTTTCTTAAAATCAGCTTCTACGATTTCCTTACAATTTATATGTAGATTATCTATAACTTTTATTAAAAACGTTTTACTTCAGAAAAAGTTGTATAGGGCACTGCTGGTAGAGAGGACGGTTACGCTTTCTCCGAAGTACCATTTGTAAATGTTATGTTTACTTATTACCTACATCATTTTAAATTAAATTAAGTTTCCAAATTATAAATTTCCAATTAGCTGATCAAAAGTTTCGCTTTACAATAAGACTTTTGAGATTTTCTGGAAAATGGCTTCCATGATTATCGGTAAGCACGGAGGTACTACTTGGGAATATTAACTTTTATCTAAAACAATTTTCCAAGGAAAATGAGACTATGGGTTCCTCAATGAGAGAAGGGAAGATAGATACTCTTTAAAGTGCCAAAAATGATCCTATCTCTTGTGTACTATTAAAAAGGGTTGATTGCTGATATCAAGTTTAATAAAAGCTCTTCGGAGAGGTTGCCATAGACATTACTTCAAAGTAACTTCCTTGTGATGTATGGTTTTAAAAACATTACTGCATGGTAGGAAAGGGATTAGCTATGCGGTTAGCGTACTGGACTCCCACGCGGAGGTCCCGGGTTCGAATCCAGCTGCTGACCCTTAGATTTTCTCTTCCTAGGAGCTTCTTACAGTTCACTGTCCGGTGATGGACAGTGTTGTCTGTAACGAGAGAACACTGTCCAGAGGCCGGCAGTGCACTGAAAAAAGCTCCGGGCGCCAATAACCTTAGATGTTGACGCGCCTTAAATCAGAAAAAAAAAAAATTACTGTATGGTAATAATTAATTACGAATCAAATAATGGAACCTAGAGATTAGGGAGTGTTCAAGCCAGATTTTATACCCTTGGAATGTTAAATAAATATCCCAAAAGCTGCCTGATCAGAAAGCTAAATTAAATTTTACGAGATTGTTAAATAGAACTCGTTAATGGATAACTAACACAGATATTACCCAATATGATGGAGCTATTTTACAAGAACAATTAGTCCTTTTATTTTACTTACTTATTTTTTTTTTTAAACTTTTATTGAAATTTACAGTTGCAGTTGTAAGTTGTAACAAGCAAATGTGTTGCATGATGAAAAAAATATCAGGATATACGAATGGAGAAGGCACCCAGCAGTGTCACTCCATTATCTTGGACATATGTTAGTCTGCTGTTATGATGACTGTAGATAGTGAGGCCATCTTTTCTTCAATCTTCTTGTAGGTATTGCAGAAGAAGATAGTTGTTCGATTAGAGGGTTAGGATGAGCTGCTGTAAAGCAATGAAATTTGAGGAAACGTGTTTTAGCAAGATCTTTGATGAAAGGGATTTTGAGGTCAAGTCCTTTTATTGATTTAGAAATGTGATTACATTTAATTACTTTAAATAACTTGTAGTTTAAGTTAATGGAAGGTATCTTAATTTTTAAATTTGTCACTTTTATTAGTGCTGCACATGATGATTAAATAATTAGTCTGAAAGTTGGGTGAGTGTGGGAGGTAGATGGGAATTGGAGAACAAAGGGAGGAGAAGGAGACATGGAGTTTTTGTCGTCAAGTTTCATCAGAGCCCATTTACTTAATGGCTGTCATTAACGTAGTGAACTAACCGCAGTAGGCTGATTGTTCCAGAAGCGAGTCTTCTATTTATAAAGAGAAAGGTTACCGAACAAGTTTGCCTTAGTTGTCCTTTACTTGTAAAACAATTCAGACTTAGTTTGTTTAATTAACTTCAAACACGGAGTCTATCTTCTGTTTTTTTATTATTTTGTTTCGTTGTTAACAATGTCAATCTCAAACTCTGAGTGGTAAGAGTTGGATCGTATTAATTATTCAATTTCAGGAGACATTTTATTTTATTTTTTTTAAAATGATTTTAGGAGCATCAACATCTGAGGTTATTGGCTCCTGGAGCTTTTTTTTAGTGCGCTGTCGGCCTGTGGACAGTGTTCTTTCGTTGCAGGCAACACCGTCCATCACCGGAAAATGAGCTGTGAGAAGTACCTAAGAACAGAAAATCTAAGGGCCACTAGCTGGATTCGAACCCTGGATCTCCGCAAAAACGCAACCGCGTAGTTAATCCCTTCCCTGCATTTTATTATTATTATTTTTTGTTATAAATGTAGGTAAAGTAACATGGCACACATTACATTTATTCTCATATTGGTTCTCTGTGCTCTGTAAGAGATTGATGAATGTCTTTCTTCTCTACAGCAGAAGTACATACCCCGTATCTTCAGTTCTGTTAAAAATGCGCTTGCTTTCTAAGCAAGAAAGTTTGATTGGCTTCATACAATTGGTACATGATAGTATTTACAATCCGATTCTATTCCCTTAAAAAAAGGTCGGACCACAGAGTTATTGGGCGATTAGAAATGATTCACCATCAGGGAATCTAAACGCCAAATCTCACCATGCAACCATTGTCATACTTCGCAATTCCAACTATTGCTACATCTTTAAATTTGAACTATTGCCACATTTCTCAATTCCAACCTTTGCGTCATCTCACAATCCCAAATATTGTGACAGTTCCAAGTGTATAGTTCTTGTTATTGTTGTTTACCAATACACCCGCACTCTTACGTGTACACTCCCCACCTATAAAGGTATACCCATTGACGTTCACACCCACATACTCTGTAACATTATGGATGCTATAAGGATTCTCGTTCATTGCGGTTTTAGATATTGAACGCTTCATCAAGAGACTCAAAACCGTTATATACTCTTCAGATTAAACCTCTTCTGTTATTATTATTATTATTATTATATTATATTATTATTGTCTTTATTTACAAACTGAAACTCACAACTTTCCTTTTAAAATTCTAAAACATTACCTAAGCACCAAACCCGCAAAGCATATCCCTTAAAATACCTTCTAGGATACTTAAACTTTGTTACAGCATTTGTGAGAAAGCATCGAAGAAATTGTACCAAATACTTCCGGCATGTTTAAGGACCGGAATTTATTTATTTCCGGCGTAACAATAATCGCTACGATTGTAATACTTCCACATAAGTAGGGAGAAACAAAGAAAGAAACTGGAAAACATTAGATTAATATAACCAACATAAAGAGCTCCTGTCGACAATCACTTGCAACTCGAGCATTGGATATTAATGTATTGACTTAAATAATTACGGTTAGGCAAATTTATCTGCTAACTGATAATTAAAATAATTTAAAATGATAATTTTAAACTTAAAGACGAATAAAAAGAAAAGATTAAAGAAAACACCAAAAAGGTGTAGAAATTTCAAAATACAATTTGAGGAGGAATGAATGATGATTTCGATCCTATAGTCGATTAAGTAGAAAAGATTTAAGAATACATCAGGAAGGTTTAAAAATCAATTTCAAAAGAAAATAATTTACGGAAACCAAGAACACTAATTTTGAACTTAAATTCTGTTAAAGAGAAAACATTAGAAAAACCATAAAAGAGGTTTAAAAGTCAGTTCTCAAAAATATTTAGGGATACAAAGAATGCTAATTTTTAACTTATACTCCATTAAAATGAAAACATTAAAGAATGCGTTAAAAAAGAATAGAAACTTACTAAAAATTAACACAAAGTTAAGTATTGATTACTAAAATAATATGAAATCAAAAATCCTAGTTTGAACCAAATCGTGTGACTGGATATGCCACTTATCTAGTTAGTATGTCTAGATATCTAGTTAGTAGCTAATACTTCCTCAAAATCCATTGACTGCAGCAATAATTTTGCGATGTCAACTTGGTAATGCCAATTGTAGGTTTCAAAAAAATGATTACGTAAATTGAGGATAAAAAAAAGTCGCATGAGTGTACACCTGATTACTTCATTGTGCAGTTTCAGATCAATAATGTATCTAAGTAGCAAATATTCAAGGATAGGTCTCGAGATTTACATTTGGATCGTTTATTAACTCCTGCGTACTGTTCAGATTCGATTTTACAGCTTTTGTTTTGTTTTGTTTTTTAATTTACTACAACTGTTAGATTTGAAGGGCAGTTAGCAGCTGTTGGATGTAAGAGGTGCCATTTCGGTCGTTATATTGGTGTGTATATGGAAAATGAGCTGTGTAAATATGGGTCTGTGTGCGAGAGCATGTGGCCATGTAGCCAGATAAACTACTTGAGTGGATGTTGTACCGCCGATTGTAGAAAGGTTAGGAAGCACTCTATATAGTTAAGAGATAGTGAGGATCTAGTTTTGGTGCCAGCTGCCAGCCGTGCCAAAGCCCCTCTGGCTAGCTGCTCTCTAGTAGTACCTGCTCTCTCTCACTGTCCCTGCTAACTCCAAGTCCTGGGGACACATTTAGATCATAGATAAGGTGTTGGATACTCCATTCTCGTTACTACTTAGTCACCCCTATTAGTTTGTGTCTGCGGGTGTTTTTAGAAGAGCAAACACTAGGCTACCTTATGTTCCTACTAATAGCGTTTTTTTCTGCTATTTCTGGGGATGTGCTAGGCCATAGATTTTTTGTCTTTTTTTATGTATTAAGAACTTACATTAGAAAGTTCTTTTTTACTTTTTAGATAAAGAAGATCCTCTAAAGCGCTATATTGGCTCTTTTATTCGAAGGGCGTGAAAACCTTAAAGTTGGCTTAGTCCAGCCTTGGTCTCAGACTGGGTTAGGTTAATTCAAGTTCAGGAGCTTTTTCTAAACTATGGCTCAATCACAAACCGGGCGCGCAGCTTTTATAAATATTTCGTTTGTATCGATTAGGGCAAAAAATAAGCATGCCTCCGCTAAAAAGTACGCCAATCAGCAAGTATCTAACATTTCATTAATATTTAATTGATATCATTTGAGTAATTTTACCGCATTAACTTTTCATTAATATTTTTTAGAATTTATTAGATGTCACAGACCCTTATGCTGGCCAGTTCATTCATAATAAGTATCTTTTTATTACAATAATGATAAAATGTACATTACATCTACATAAATCTCTAGGCACTATGTTTTAACTCTATTCACAATTTCTATTTTTTTTATTAATCGCTATTGTGCCCTTTATCCTTTGCAATCGCATACACTTGCACATTAAAACAGAAAAAGACAAAGTGTGAGTTGGTTACTGTTTAAATTTGAATCACTGATTTAAAACAAAATTCGAATCTTTAATTAGTCTAGAAGAAGTATTTGAGAGCACAAATAACACACAGTTATTAATAAGTAAATTATTCTACAATATTTATTGATTTCTCTTTTGTAATTTACTGTGGTCCCTTTGAGTACTTGTAGTAAAATTTTTTAATAATTTATTGGCTGGCCTAAAAATATGCATATCTTTATCTATTTTATATTACATATATGCAATATTGTGGGACCTAGATTAAGAATGTAATTGAAGAAAACAATATGCCTTTTTAATGTAAATAAGTAAAATTTTGGAGTCAAATACTTTTCAATATTTTACCAATCAAGAGATTCTAGTAAAGTAAATATGCAAATTTTAGTTAAAGAAAATTTCGTGGATATTTAAGGTTTTTTCTTTATAAAATTGCGACATTTTAATAAAAATAGCTATTTCAACATTGTCATTTATTTTAAAAGGAGCAATTGCGTCCGAAAACTTTATTAAATATTACAGCTTTAACGTTTAACAAAAAATAAAAATAAAGATAAAAAATAAAAGTTCACTTTTATTTTTTATCTAATCGTCACATACATCTGTTGAAGATTTCACTTATACGAGAGGATACTCCTTAAAATGCGTGTAGCATACTTCAGACCACTTTCAAGGCGACCAGAGGACAATGGTAGCCCAGGTTTGTTCACTTTGTACAACATAGCTCAACAAACCAAACAATGGTGCCCCTATTTACCCATATCATTTGAAATTCGAATAAGTTTATCAAAGCAAAAAGCACATACATACGTGATTGTTCCCTGCGTTACTTTTGTGCAATCTTCTAAAAATACTTTTACTTGTGGAGTGAATAAAAACATCTATCGATGGAAATTAACTTTTCTTCTTTTTTAAAGCCTCTTCTCTAATGATATTTCTATAAATTCTGGCTTATCATGCACGTATTCTGTTTAAGCTGGGGTCCCTTCTGGTCTTGCACTATTCATTATGTATCGAGTTATCAATCAATAGAGTTTAACTAGGGGTACCTAAAACCTAACATGTTTACCTCGACTTTAGCTAAGCTGATTTAAGCGGAAGCTAATTGACTCGATGAAAGACTAAGATTTCAAGATACTGCCACAAATCGAAACTGAACACCAAAAATGTCAAAATTGAAGCTTACGTGATCACTATATGGAATCCGCATATTACCACATAACGTAATAAAAAATGGAAACCTAGTATTTAGAAAAACAACAATAAATACGAATGCATATTTTTTAAAACTCTGAACAAGTGAAAAACGTAATAGGAATTGGTAAGAATGTAATAGGAATCAATTTTCCAATCCTCTACCGAAATCCCAATATGTTCTATCATAAACTCATTCTGTATAAATCAACCATCCGTCCTACACTGACCTACCAAATCACAGCATTACTCTAAATCTAATCTCTCCATACTCCAATTTATCCAAAATTGCCTCAAACTTGCCTAAATATACTCTCTTTTCTTACTTCGTCATTACGGACACCACGACTTCTACTGGCTACATTAAACTGGGCCCGATCAAATCAAAATTCTTCTAATAAATTGTTGTTTGCGATACGACGGGAGTTTATCTCATAAAATTACGTTTCTAAAGGCGTAAATTGTATCTTTTATTATTTAAAAAATCAAATATAATTTGATCAATTAAGTAATTGTAAAAAGGGAGTAATGTAAGGAGTATTTGCAGTCCCATATATTTGTGAAGTTTTTTAAAATATGGAAATATTTATACCAATGTCAAAATTTTCTTTATGGAAAAAAATCTTTATCCATACTCTGTTGATGACTGTTTTCCATCAATGTGAATGACTACTTTTTCATCAATATTTCGAACACTTATGGGACTTTCTGTTATTCAGATGAATTTTTATTGAATGGAATGCTTCTCATATCCAGCTGTTCACATGGAAGGACCGCAGATAGTGGAGCTCGCCTTTAATTAAATTCAGGTAGAAGGGAAGTGATTGGTTTTACTGGCACAAGGGGCGCTACAATCAGACCAGGAGATGCTTTAATTACGAAGTTGTTTCTTTCAGAACCACCCTTGAACCAATTTCTCCAAAATAGGTTCATACAAAAGCGATTGTTAATTTCATAAACACCATTAGGACTACTTAAAAAAATAAAGAAATTGAAACTTAGAAAACTGTGCAGTAAAGTCGCTTTTCTAGTTATCCGATTTTCTCCGTTTTTGGAATTCTAACGAATGTCGCTTTTTTACTGTCTCATTATACATAATAATATGTTCATATATTGTGTTGTAACAACGATTCGTCCTACATTTTAGCCAACGTCTTAGCATAAAAATTAGGTATTCAATTATGCTTACTTGTGAACTAGCGTTTATATTGCAAAATTATTTATAATGTTTCACAATTATGTTTTATCATTCAGTAATCGTTACATTTTTTGAGAATGAAAATGAAAATCGGTAATAAGTATGCCATATGATAGAAATTTTGCGCTTTAAATAAATTATGTTCATGCCGTTTGATAGTTGTAAGAGCCATTGTGTGAACGAATATGTTATTGGCGTGTTTTGGTGCTAGGAGGGTAGTTCAGAGGCGATTCTAGGGTTGGTTAGGTACTCCAAGTAATCTGTGGTACGAGGCAATCCAAACTGGCCGGAGCAAATTTATGGTCGCGCCGAACCCATTCCATTCCGTTCGCTTATACTACTCTCACTATGTTAATGTATTGGTGTAGGTGGATTGTCCGTTGTATGTGACATTCTGGAGCAAGCCCGGCCTGGCCATGATGGACCTAACAGCATATCGTGTAATTAATTGTTTTCCAGCGCTAGTTGGCATTGGGTAAGGCGACGTGATATATGTGTTACAGTCGTGCGCACGCGCACAACCCAGAAGTACACGCACTTTCATCTCCCACGCATACGTCACCTAGCCACCATTGATAGAACCAACCACTAAAACACATTGTGATAAACAAAAAATCTATTATTAATTCAAAAAAATCTATATACTGTATAATACAAATTATTGTAGGTGCTGGCCTTCCATTTTGCCCTCTTATATATTCGCTATAAGTTATTTGTTCATTGGCCTCGACGTATTAGCGAAATTATTAGAAATTTTTTCGACCACTTCTAATAATCCGATCATAGCAGGAGAAGAGTGGTCCATTTTAATGAGAAAGAATAACTCATATAATTATTATTGATGGGCTGGAGAAGTGGACAGGTCCTGAGTCTAATCTCACAGGGACTCTCTAATACATCATTATTGTGATGGTGAGTGTTATAGTTCGGACATGATGGCTTGAATTATAGGTGGTCGCCCTCTTTTAATGAACCTTCCTTCGGGCACGTTGCTGTGATGGTCAGTGGGTACTGCAGCTAGTCTTCCAGACAGTTGACTGTATCGAGGTGCGATAGTTAATAACCTGACTAGGGTTCATTTGAGCGTCCGCAAAAGCTCGTCGAACAATACTTTATCGTTAAAGTCCTTTGGACCTAATTACACCTTTCCTGCCCGAGAAACATAATCCTAACCTTACACTAATTTCCCAATATTTCTTCCATAGGAAATCCCAGCTGCCTGGCTCAGATTTTATCTACTTATGAGCTTTTTACAGATCACCGGCTGCGATGGTTAGTCTGTTTGTTAGAAGTATAGAAAAAAATGCGCCTTAATCAAATAGCAATGAACAATTGCTTTTTGGATCTGTCGTGGTTCTACCCCATCGGCAGGGATCAGGCTTATTCTCTTACTAATTATAGAAAGTATTGCGATCGTTGCGAGTTTTGTGATTTCAGATTGTCACCGGAAATGTCCAGTTTTTGAGGTCTTTATATCTTTCCATTTTATCCGTCGTAGCCGGCATTTTTATTATACCCCTGACCGGATTCGGAATTTCATCCATTCTCAGTGATAGATAAATCAGTTTAGAGTAGAGAATCAGTTTTGTTTAAACTATATTTCCGTTCCTCTCACCTCACTAGATGCAGTAGTGTTGTGTGAGATGGAAACCTAGAAGTGCAGCCGTAAATATTTACACCAAACTGATTAATTCACCACCACTGATGGTGGATAAAAGCCCGAAACTGATCACTGATGGAATAATCATGCGAACTACGTCAGATAAAATAGACGCCATTATACAGCACTGCGAGCTTATCCACTTTACACTTGAATCTTTACACTTGTTTGAAACATTTTACCAGGGAAATTCGATTGTGGACACTCCAGAAAGTACCCTACTGTTCAGAGCCATTGGAGTGTAATGAAGATTTTTTTGTCCTACACATTACAAAGGAGGGTTTGATGTGTTCATTAACCCTGGTTATGATGTAAATGGGTTATTTATATCTTTCAGTTTTTTTGAATACAAGTTCTTCCATTTTCTTAAAACATTCTATGCTAATTGCACTAATGTTGACCTACAAATATTTTGATAAATTTTTCGAGGACCATTCAGTTAAAGGGACTCTTGAGTAAGTGCTGGATATCTGTTCCCTCTAAAAACAGAATTTCAGTATAATCCGACTTCGCGTGGATTTATATTACAAACGACGGTTAAATTTCTTGATTAAAACTTAGTTTTGAGTCTGGAGAAAATTCTAAAACTACCGAAAATCCTACATTACTCAATGCATTTTTCAAATTTCTGGATTTTTTGTTTCTCTCATTTGAAAATGTTTTCTAAACTTCGTAATTACATCTAAAGTTTTTATTTGAATTTTTTTTGAGGGAACAAATTCGTGTTTGACATTTTGAGGAGTGTTGACATGTTCCGACAAGTCCACTACTCGAGAATACTAGTAAGAGAAACTCGTTAGAGAAAATCTCACCAAATTATTTTTAAGAGAGTCCCTTGATTCGTTTACTCCATGCAAACTCAGCCTTAGCTCTATTTTCTCATAAATCTGTCTGTTTAAAAATTAAAGTTCTGCACCAGATTTCAAATCACACAAATCTTTTGTGCGAAATTAATTAACTGTACTGCGACTGTAGATCATAATTGGTTTCCAAATTGTATTTACATAATTAAAACTGTCCGGTAGGACAGTTGTATAAGGGTTGACCATCAAAAACTGCACGAAAAAGTGTAACGTTGAAAAACACCAACTTTGACAATTTTTTTCTATTTTTCTATAAAAGATAAAATTCCCAAATTTTCTTTATAATATAGGGCAAACCCTCCTTTATAACTGTAATTTTTTTGCAACCACCCAGATCTAATAGGTTTCGAGAAAAAAGTTGCCGAAAATGAGCAAAAACGGCTTTTTCAAAAAATGTTCTTGTTCTTGTTCTTCTTCTTCTTCTTCTTCTTCTTCTTCTTCTTGTTCTTGTTGTTACCTTTTTTGTAAACAACGTAGCGCCTAAACGCGTGAACCGATTTTCATGAATGAGGTGTCATTCGATTCGGAATTTTATGTAGATGTGCCTTTTGGGGGTCTCGGCCCTGTTCATCGAATGGGAGAGGAGTTAGCCCCCTTTATGTAAGGCCCCCTCCAAAATTATTATTACTAATTACTCTGTAAATCTTGGCCCGATTTTGATAAAATTTGGTAGGATGATAGGGTTAGGGCTCCCCTACCTAACAATAAAGCGACGATCTGCTCTTACACTTGTTAAGGGGAAGTATAGCAATCGTTTCAAATTATCGACACGTGAACCGATTTTCATGAATGAAGTGTCATTCGAATCGAAATTTTGTACAGATTTGTACTTTAAAAGTCTCGACGCTATGCCTCATAAGGAGGGGAGTTCGCCCCACCCAAATAAGGCCCTTTCTAAAACTATTATTACCAATATTTCTACAAAGCTTAGTCCGATTTTGATAAAATTTAGCTCAAATAAGTGGTTAAAGCTCCTCTACGTGGCTGTGAAGTGCCATCATGCTCTTACACCTACTAAGAGGAAGTACTGCAATCGTTAAAATTATCAATGAGTGAACCTATTTACATCAATGAATTGTCGTTCGATTCAAAATCTTTGCCTTTTAGGGAGAAGTACTGTAATCGCAGTTTATTTTTCTTGCTCCTCTTAAAAGGAAGTACTGAAATCGCAGTTTAATTTTGATATTTACGTACAAATACCTTCCTATTTTATTCAAAACGCTTTCTCAAAAAAATGGTTATTGAGGATGGTTTGGGGACCGCAACTATAACCATTCTTTAAAAAGATCTCTCCAGTGGTAGTTACGGTTCCGATTTAACACCTTATCAGGTTATAATGATAGAATAGCTTATTCCAAATTTTAAAAAATCTGTAAAGCAGACGTAACTTTGCAAATAGACAAAAAGGAAAATCTATCCAAAAGGTACAAAAATCTCCTTAACAAAAACTTACAGTTTAAAAAGTTAAGTATAAGGGTTGATTAAACGCCAAAAGGTACACAAATCAGCAGTTCCCAACATTTCATTAATACTTCATTGATATAATTTAAGTAATTTTACTGCATTAACTTTTCCTTCACATTTTTTAGAATTTATTAGATGTCACAGACCCTTATGCTGGCCAGTTCATTCATAATATTTTTTTATTATAATTATGATAAAATGAGTGATGAATTATTCTGAGTAGTCACATATACATGCATGTTAAAGTAGAAAAAAACAAAGTTAGAGTCGGCCACTTTTTAAATTTCAATCACGGAGGATTCAAAACAATATTTCAGTCTTAAATTCGTCTTACCGAAATATTCGTGAGCACAAATAACATACATTTAATAACAAGTAGATTATTCAACAATATTTACTCATTTCTCAATTGTAATTTAATTTAGTCCCCCTAATTTTACTTATGGTAAAATACTGGAATAATTAGCTGTCCTAAAAATATGCATATCTTTATTTTCTTTATTTTATATTACATATATATAACATTGTGGGAAGAACACCTAGATTGAGAATGTAATTGAAGAAAACTATATTATTTGCGATAAAGCCAGATTATTTATTACTTATTATTACAAACGTTTGACTACAACATAAAATAACAATTACTTTAATCGAAGAATGAACTTAAACCAATGATTTTTATTTAAAAATAAAAATAAATGCATAAAATCATTGATGTAAAAAAAGTTTATGAATTTTTTAGCCTCTTATTTTTTTTATATTTTTTATAACGTTTTCTTTTTCACCTGTGATTAATAGTTTGATTATTATAGATAAATAGATATTACAGTCAATCTAAGTTAAATGGTGTGCTACTTGAGTAAATATTTTGTAGACGAAAATGGCCAGCATAAGGGTCTGTGACATCTAATAAATTCTAAAAAATGTGAAGGAAAAGTTAATGCAGTAAAATTGCTTAAATTATATCAATGAAGTATTAATGAAATGTTGGGAACTGCTGATTTGTGTACCTTTTGGCGTTTAATCAACCCTTATACTTAACTTTTTAAACTGTAAGTTTTTGTTAAGGTTATGATTGTGGGGTGAAGTTCAGATCATCACTGGTTTTATGGGTCGTGATGAGAATAAAGAAATTGTCTTCCAAAAAATTATAAAAAGTTATAAGCCCTGAGTTTCGTAAACCACAAAAAAACGAAAATAGAGTCATGCTACAGCAAAGTTAAGTAGAACAATGTGTCAGAAAAGTACAATCTGTGACAGGGTGCGTGCAAGCTTGATTAGAAAAACAGTTTAATTACAAAAATGTCTTCAATATTTTGTATGCATTACGGACATCCGCGGTTGTAACTTTTTTCTAAAAAACTTGTTCTAACAACTAAATTATATTTTATTTCATTAAAATCCTGTCAACATCATGAGCTCGCTCCAGTGCTTTTCTCTTGCATGACTTTTCTTTTACTCAGAAGGAACAGTTCATTTCCTAAAAAAAAGATAATACAAAAAAAGAAATGAAATGAAGTCACAGTAAACATGTGGAATATGTACTTGTATTAAGACTGCATTACCAAAGCTCGAATTTAGTCAGTTATTGCCAATGTGGAGTCTTATTGACTCCAAAATTTATTTTTACCTTTTTTGATATTGATTTCAATTTTAACAATAAAATTTGCATTAAAGGATGAGAAAGAATAGGAATTAAGAACGAAAAAACAAATTTTGTCCACAAATCGGCTTTAACATTTCACGCAGAAGGAATTCACTTCAACTTAGGATCGCAGTAATTTTAGTATTTTCTAGAACCCTGATTGACTGCCTTCTGATCAGGGACATTTTCATTTTTTTAATTACATTCACTATTTTTTCAATTACTGTGCGCTACTTACACGGATCGGAAATTACCCAATTCGCTGCAAGTATTTGTTGCAATTCGGACAGAAAATCAATTCTAGAAAGAGGCTTTTTTTTTGTTTTGATACTTTCTATGAAAATTATGTAAATTTATCAAATAAGCATTTAGGTAATAATCTGAAGTCAAGTTAATAACAGAAAATCTACTTATATTACCAATCAGGAGTCGAAATTACTCCGATATATTTACGTGTAATGCCAATCTGGAGACAAAATGACTCTTATGATTCAAATAAACTAATCTGCAAAAAGAAACTAAGAATTCCATGGTTTTCAGCTCGTGACTATCAAATGGTGAGAGAGTGGGGATAGCATATCTAAGAACATTTCGGGATAGCTATGAGATGTGGGGAAACAGAGACCATTCCTATTTTTTTTAGAGTCAAATTGACTTCGGATTGGCAATGCAGTGTTAATTATTACAAAATTATTTTCAATTTTAAACAAAAGTATAAATTAACTAAACTTCCACAATTTAAATTTGTTTTTTTAAATCTTTTATTGTAATTTACCACTGCAACAGTTGTTGCAACAAGCAAATATGGTATAAGAAAAAAGAAATACGAGGGTCGTTTGAAAAGTCCGTGCAGTCAGAGAGATAGCACTACTGGCGCGTATCGAGGTTATGTTTAGTTAGTACCATCTCTTGGAAGAACACGCACCAAGTTTCAGCTAGATCGGTCTATTTCTTTGTGTTTGGCATTCGTTTGAACCGAGGAAGTCGAGTGATTTTCAAAAAATGGACGAAAAAGAATTTCGTGTGTTGATTAAACACTACTTTATGAAAGGCAAAACGCCTCAGGAGACTAAAGTGAAGCTTGATAAACATTATGGTGACTCTGCACCTTCGATTAGAACAGTTAATAGGTGGTTTCAAAATTTTCGGAGTGGCCATATGGGCACAAGTGACGCTGAACGTTCTGGACGCCCTGTTGAGGTTACTACTCCAGAAATCATTGATAAAATCCATGATATGGTGATGGATGACAGAAGAGTGAAGGTGCGTGAGATTGCTAGTGCTGTGGGCATCTCGAATGAACGGGTACATAATATTTTGCATCAACATTTGGACATGACAAAGCTATCTGCAAGATGGGTGCCGCGATTGCTCACGCTTGACCAAAAACGAAATCGTGTAAGGACGGTTTGCAGCTGTTCCAGAAGAATCCGCAGGACTTTAAGCGTCGTTTCGTCACTGTGGATGAAACATGGATACATCACTACACTCCTGAGACCAAAGAACAATCTAAACAATGGGTTACCAAGGGGGAATCTGCGCCAAAAAAGGCGAAGACCGTTCCTTCGGCCGGAAAGATTATGGCGACTGTCTTTTGGGATTCGCAAGGAATAATCCTCATCAACTATCTGGAAAAGGGTAAAACTATTACAGGTGCATATTATTCATCGTTATTGGACCGTTTGAAAACCAAGCTGCAAGAAAAACGCCCACGATTGGCCCTCAAAAAAGTCCTTTTCCAACACGACAACGCACCAGCTGACACCTCAGCAGTTGTGGTCGCAAAATTAATGGAAATAGGGTTCCAACTCGTTTCACATCCCCCCTATTCTCCAGACTTGGCTCCCTCGGACTACTATTTGCTCCCCAATATGAAGAAATGGCTGGCGGGAAAAAGATTTTATTCAAACGAGGAGGTGATTGCAGAAACGAATGGCTATTTTTCAGACTTGGACAAATCCTATTATTCGGAAGGGATCAACAAACTAGAGCAACGTTGGACGAAGTGTATAAGCCTAAAAGGAGACTATGTTGAAAAATAAAAAAGGTTTACCCCAAAAAATTAAGTAGTTTTTATTTTTGCACGGACTTTTCAAACGACCCTCGTAGAAGAGATCATGAGTGGAGAAGGCACCCAGTGGTGCCACTCCAGTAACGTGCTCTTGCTATGCTGCTCTCACGATAAGAGAAGATCACGAGGCCATCTTCTCTTCAATCTCCTTAGAGGATTACCTGGTAATTTGGAGGAAGATAGGTGTTCTATGAGAGGGTTCGGATGAGCTGCTGTAGAGGAATGAAATTTGTAGAAATGAGTGTTAGTGTTATCTGTAAACTCTCACATTAATAAAGCACTGGTGGAAAGTCTGAGGATCGTTGCAATATGGCCGTTTTATAAGTGCATAAGATCAGTGTTTCTTCAATAAATTAGCAATCGCATCAGAAGCTTTGCGCAGAATTCACAATTCATTCTGCAAATCTTCTTTTATTGGAAAGCGCTTTTTATCCATGATTACTGTAAGCAACTAAAGGAAATTATTTTATTTAATAATGTTGGTATGACTGGGGCTAAACAAGACAAAAATCGGATAGTTGTACATAACTAGGAGCTTCGAAATGTTCGCTGAAGAAATATTACGAAAAATGTTCTAATTATATGATCTTTTGCAGAGAGAGAAAGTAGAGTAGTAAAAAACAGTTTTAATACTTGAGTCCCTTCTCTGAAGTTAAGATACTTGTAACTATGGGCAATATAATTAGGCCAACCTATGTAGGCAGTAATCCAGTAAATTAATCTGATTAAAGCGGATAGATAATTAGCTAAGTAAATAATTAAGAGTTTAATGGTGAAACGTCTTCAAATGTTTGTGATAAAATTTAGTTAGTGGCGGACGGAATGAGAGAATACTGTAGAAGTTGCTGCACTTAGCACAATAGGTTTTCACAATAAAATAATCTCTTACAGAGATAAGAAACCAGCATCATTGCTCATTAAATCCTAACCCGATTGCACTTAGCCCGCCTTACCAGAAAATCCCTTTATATGTGCCAGTGACTTTCTTATCTCTTCTTAAAGACTATCATTGTAAGAAACTGGTTACTTCTTTCCAAATGGATTCATTACCCTGGTATAATATTTCTTTTAAATCCCTCGCATGAATGAAGAGTGATACAAAGAGAATAAAAGCAAGTTATTGACTGAGGACTCCATTGATCATTTTATTGCTTTGTCATGGAAATGTAATGCCTTCTTACATTTGGTGATTACTTTCACTTCCAGCATTATACCTTCTTCTTGACCAAAGATCTTATTTATCATTGTAGATAATTAAAAAGATTTTTCTTTTAATATTTGCGCTACACAATACGGTTGGATTATGGGTAATTAACTGAATTTACCTGTTTTAGGTATATAAATATTAGCAAGGAATACACTAGAATTTGGAAGGTAAATATATACAAAAAATTAATTACTTTTTCGAATGATCTTTACTCTTTCTTACCTTACTGCAATATGAGGAGGTATTGTAATCGTGCTGTTTTTTAGATCCAGTTCTAGCGTTCATAATGTCCTAAAAATTCCCTTTATCGCCAGTTTAGCGAAATCTTTTTTTGCTCCGTAGTACGCCATCGTAATCAGTTATTGGAACGGTTTCATTCTCATATCATTCCAGATATCCCACCAAGGCGGCTTAAGCGATGGTGGCCAGAGATCTTTCTTAAGCTTTCAAATAAATAAATCGTTAGTGGAGTGTCACAAATATATGTGTTAGTGCACGTGACAAATATTTAGTATTTTTCTTTATGTACGAGCATCATGTTCCAAATTACTAAAGATACGTAATCTTAAGGAAAAAAAAAAAAAACCTATAGTGGTAGGTGGTCACGAGGCGTGATTCAATTGGTGTGTTTGGACAATCTGGAAGCGAGGTTGAGGCAATATTTTTAACCGGAGGATTTGTGCAGAAAAGAAGAGAGTCGAAGTTAAAATATTTTGATATGGATGTTTCAGTTCCAAATAAATTTTAATTTTTTTTATATATTTAGAGATTTACAATCTGTATACATGCATACAATGAGTATAAATGAGATATGATGAACTGGTGCGGGAAGAATAGGAGGAGAGAAACTACCCAGCGGTAGCACTCTCTATAGGAGGATGACGTTTAGGTCTTCAGTCTGCAAGGAAGTCGCCGGGTCAATGGCGATTCAGTCGGCGAGGACGATTGCCAAGGATGACAGAGTAGGTGACAGACAGTACAAGAGGATTAAAGCAAGTAGAGAGTGCAGAATGGAACTTTTGATATTTAGTCTTGGCAATTTGGTGTACGAATGGAATGTTGAGGTCGTGGTGAAGATTGGTCACGTAGAAAGGTGTAAATTTTAAAATTAAAAAAATCAAAATCAAATAAAATCAAAATTGTATTTTACATTATAGTAGTTAATGCGAGAAACATGGGCCACAAACTTGGTCATACAGAGGCGATCATGTTAATGATGAATGCGGCCGCTAACAGGAGGACTGATGTTGAGATATCAGTCAACGTGCAATACGTTACCACTCCTGGCCACAATTAATTCGTTCACCACTCCACACTGACTGACCATAATTCCTAGTATGCTAATTGACTACCACATCCACATCGGTTCATTATAGTCCAGTGTGTTTAGGACTGATGTCAATTAATACAAAATTTCTCCACAGTACATCAATATTTAACAATTTAGCCAATCAAATGTGAGACGGTCAAGTATTTTGTCTTGCACTACTTACTAATCAATTCTTAAGGATATATTTTCTTTTTTAATTGATTTTTTTTTTGTAGCATATACAGGGTGACCATGGTTACAGGCTCCACCCACTTTTTTTTTTAACGGCGGGAAATTTCGAAAAAATAAAAAACACGTATTTAATCATTTTTAGTCTAGTTTATTTTTAGTAATTTAGTAATTATGCTTGCAGCAGCACTTACGGTGGCGAAGTCATGATCTAGGCAGGCTAGAGTTATTCGACGTTTCAGATCATCAAATGAAGCCACGGGATTAAGGTTACTGTACACTTTATTTTTTAGATATCCCCACAAAAAATAGTCCATTGGGGATTAAGTCCGGAGATCGAGGTGGCCATTGGATGGGATAATGAGACCCTAAGCACTTTTCATGGAAATTTCTGTCCAGGTAACCTCGAACCACTTCGCATTATGTGCCGGGCAACCATCTTGCTGAAAATACATACCTAGCCGACGTTGTAGAGGAACATCTTCAAGCAGAACTGGCAAAATGTCTCTGAAAAAAAAGTTGGATACCTTGCACCAGTTAAGTTCTCTCTGTAGAAGTATGGGCCAATAAGTTGATTTCCTAAAACTCCACACCAAACGTTTGTAGAAAAAACAACCTGAACGTCGAATAACTCTAGTCTGCCTAGATCTTGACTTCGCCACCACAAGTGCTGCTACAAGCAAAGCGTGGGAGGTTTTGGCTTGCCTATCCGTTGATTGTGCCCAGTTTGAACAGATTCTTTAAAAACAATAACGTAATTTTGACAGTAAACTGAAATTTGTTTTTTATATTTTAAATTACCATAACTTTTGAAAAACCTAACCGATATCAAAAACTTTTTTTTTGTTTTTTTTAGGAGCTTAAATACTATAAAAATGTGCACAAAAAAAAATATAACGTTCCATTTGAAAAAACAAAGTTGGATGCTGTATCTCGAGATACAGGGGTTTAAAAAAATGGGTCAATCACTAAAAATAAACTAGACTAAAAATGATTAAATACGTGTTTTTTATTTTTTCGATATTTCCCGCTGGTAAAAAAAAGGGGGTGGAGCAAATAACTCTGGTCACCCTGTATATTTCATCGGAAGTAGGGGATAGTTCTGGTTTTTAGCTTAAAGATAATCCGATTTGGGATGCACTTTTTTCAGAAGTTGATGTCTTCTTATTTCTTTCCTTATTAGAAGTTTTGAAGACAATATCAGAAATCCAACTTAACCCCAAGCTAATCTAAGTGATTTCAAAATAACCCTGCTTGCGGCACTGGGACCAGTAACTTCTCCAGTTACCTTGACAGCCCTGTTGAAAAACATTTTTGCTTGGATATTGACACCTCCCAGACAATTTTACTGTGAGCTTCTATAAACATTTTCAGCATTTAGTCACAGACTAACTCAACATCACTCTTCTACACTAGCTCACGGTTTACATCAATTAGCTACATATCTATCTATCGGCTACTTCAGAGGGCTGCAGAAAAATTTTGAAATTTGGAGGAGAAGCATAACCTCAATAAACGAACCACAACTTCCAACAGACTGGCTTTTTTTTCATATTTCTAATATACATATTTTAATATAATACTATATACCTAGTTGTAATCTTGTAATTACCGATTAAATGACCAACCAAATAATATAGATTTTATTGCTTTATTGATGTAATTAATTCTATTATCTAATTAAATTGTTAGAGTAATAAATAAAATTATCTCACTTGTTTTATTTCATGCCAGACTATTCCTTGTTCCCTACTGAAGATGACTTGACTTGGTGGAAAAATGAGTTCATCTCTAGAATTTAACTTAGAAATAGCTAACTTATATTTCTCATTTATTTTGGACTCAAACTCAAATTCCACTCGTTTAAATGTATACACACATATTCATACTTTTTTATTTAAGGCGCATTAACATCCGAGGCTTTGGCGCCTTGATCTTTTTTACAGTGCACAACCGGCCTCCGGACAGTGTTCGCTAGTTACAGATAACACTGCCCATCACCAGGCAGTAAGTGAGCTGTAAGAAGCTCCTAGAAAGAGAAAATCTAAGGGCCAGCAGCAGGTTTCCGACCCGTGATTTCCGCATAGGAATCCAATACGCTAACCACTGAGCATAATAACTTCCTTCCTGGCTGATTTCCGTGTAATGTGCGGATTTGGAGTACTTATTGAATTCTTAATGTTAATAAGAATTGTCATAAGCGAAATGAATTGAAGTAGGTGTCATTATACAAAATAATTTATAGTTTTAGCGATTCTTCCATACAAAATATTAAAAGCTGTTGGTAGAAACAGGTTAAGAACCACTTCTTGAGATAATTAGAATTAATAATATTAAATATGAGTCGGTTGATAGCCGACTGTAGAGCTGTAGAATTGAATTGGTTAACACGTTGCACTAAGGCTAACCGTTTGCAGACAATAGAAAAACTGTTTAAAATGAAGTAGAAAGTGCCTACTTTTTATGTTGATTCCCATACTCTTGAGATAACTCTGCGCTTTGTCCTTGAAGAACTTCTCATATCGTACTTCTACAACTTTCTCAATCAAATAACAAAACATATTGATTGTTAGTCATATTTCATTGAAGGAAATTAAAAAAAAAATAAGCAACTATTTGCAGTGTAATGTACTTATTCTTCTTCAAAATATAATCCTAGATCACGAATTTCAACTAATGCTATGGAACCTACCTAATTAGAATATAAATAATGAAGTATTTAGCGGCACTACAAAAAGATATTGTAATCATTAAGTTTTTATCTAAACTATATAATAATTATTGTTGTTGTCCAATTTCCAAAACAATAGTATAATAATGAGTTCAAACTGCTCTAAATCTTGGATATGAACTCACATTTTTATTATGTGAATTTCCTTATTCGGCATTATTATATCTACAGTGAGGTTAATATAATGTCTCGGATCTTTCCATTTTTCTTTGCCTCAGACAGAGATCCTTTTTAAGAACTCTTAATTCACTCATTCTTGCTCATCTCCTGGGCAAAAAGAATACTACAAAATGTGTGAGATCACCTATTTGCCTTAAACTTGACTTAATGCAGTGTATGTGTAAGTGGTAAACTGACTAGATTCGGACGGCTTGTTGATGTAATATTATTATTAGGAATGGAGATTTCCAATTTTAGAATATAGTCGGAGAACAAAATCACTGCCACTAATAAACCGGGGAAACTACATTATACTTACGTCATGACTCCTTTATTCCTCAACATGATTGAATTACCAAGTTATGGAGGAACAATAAGACTAAAATTCCATGAAACCCGCAGAAATTTTATACCCTTATTTATTTTTCAAATTTTTGGCTACATCTCGTACAGTTTTATTTAATAATTTCATTCTTAGGATTTTTATAGTCTCTGAGGAAGTTAAATATTTAAAATCATCTGCAGTAAGTCGCAGTGTGTAATACACTTTTCTATCTTAACGTGCCCAGCAATAAAATCATAATTTTCAATAAAATGTGTGCATTTACTGTTTTATGAAGCTATGAAACGTCCTTTACTGTCGCTGGAAATGCGTGACAAAATTGTTTTGTTTTCTGATCTCATATGTAATGTATTATACATTTTGAGAGATCTCTACGTAATCTAATTTTATTAGAAATAATTACTAAATTTGTAACTTTAACTTGACAAAGAGTAAAAAATTGTTTGAATTTTAATTAAAATTGGAATACAGCGGTGGAATGATTTTTATAGGAAAAAAAGGATAATTGCAACCAAAGCACAAAGACACCCTGATACTTCATAATTTCTCCAAAGTACCAAGACACCCTGAAACTTCATTAAAAGTACAAATTTAATTGTTTTCTTATTGGCTGAGAAATAGCCAATTCTATTTATTTAATGGAGTCATAACGAAGAAATTTTGTATGTCTATTATTGTAATTTAGTTTTATGAAATTCCTCTTATATTACTTGAAATTGATACAGTATTAACTAACTTAACAGTTATGGCGATACACACTATTAGGATATTTTCAAATTAATTTTAAAGTGATCAATTCGTGGCTAAGTTAGGTCAGGAGTGAAGCTGAAAGCAAAAATTAATTACACAGAGATATGAAAAGCTATGGAAAGTTTGTTTAAAAGAAAAAGAAGTTAGAGCTCCCTAAGGAAGCTAAATCAAACGCTAAGTCAAGAGTCGATGTTCGCTGGCGACTAGTTACTAGCAGAGTGCGACGCACTTGATGAAAACAAAGTGTGTGCAAAATTGAAGGAACTTTAAAAGGTTACTAGTTAAGTTGAATCTTGAATGAAACGAAAATGAAAACCTGAAGAAAAAAAATTCAATCTGTCGGAGAATAACAAACAAAATCAAAAACAAATCTTGAAATTTTACGAAGTAGAAAAAATATAATAATAATAAATGACGATTTACATTTCTTTAAAGAAGAATTATAATAAGATATGAGATTGTAACATAAATTTTTTAAAGCCTTCTAAAGGGATTCAGCACTTATATTAGATAGTTTTTAGGAAAGTGAGACGAGTTACTGATAGAATTTCTGAAGATCTTTGATTTCATCCTGAAGAATGTAAAAAATTAAAAGGTACTGTTATTTGAATGAACAGCTAACCAACGAGTCTGTTAGAGAAAAGAGAAAGAGTAAATTGAAGATAGAAAAATAAGTTTTGGAAATTAGAAGGATAATAAATATAACATTTATATAAAACTGCATATTAAGAGCTTTAAAAATACACTTTTCGCTAAAGAAGAGTATTTTCATCTGCTCAAGATATGTCTGAAGGAGAAGGGCGAATCGCAACCAAAGAAACATCTTGTAAGCAAGTGACACATCTCCAACAGTACACTTGTTCTGTCCTTCAGCGGTTTCGGATTTTCATGAATTATCAGTTGGATCTAGTTATTTATTTAACAAGTGTGGAAAGTAGTACTTTTCCTCACGCGAGTCAGGGTTTGCACGCACGAGCGAGCGAAGCGAGGCGAGTGCAAGTGCAAATTGCCGAGTGTGAGGAAAATACTTTACACTAGAGTTAAATATTATATTTTTTCTGCAACCATTAGATTTATTAACTAAAAAAATTAAAAATTTCATTTTTACAGTCTACAAAAAGTAATTTATTTATTATAAACATTTATTGTTATATTACAATTATTTACATTACTTACGTATTTACATTACTTATTACATTTTCTGCTGTTTCTTTTATTGATGGAGGAGTGTTTTCTAAACAGGCATCACTAGAATCCATTTTAAATTTCTATAAGGTAACACTATAACCTTTTTAACTGTTATAATTAAAAATATCTAATTATTTATTAAAGTATTATTTTTATTTCTATATTCCTTTCAATTTTTATTTTATTTTTTAATATTCGTTTTTTAATTATTTAAATAAAATAAATTTAAATAAGCTTATTAGAGTTTTACAGAAAATATTTATGTTAATAACAAAACTTCTTATATCAAGGAAGCACAATAAAGTTTTTCCACTCACTTGTGCGGAAAGTGACACTAATGGGAATTTCCCCCCACTAGTGTGGGAAGTTGGGCATTACACAGCTGATTTTAATTGAGTAATGAGAACTTCCCTACATGGTTGCAGAAAAAAGAATTTATCTTCCTCTTTTAATGTATTCACACTCTACACTTGCTCACACTCTACACACTCAAGCTTCGAAACCAATCTTCCTTCATTTTATAATAACAAGTAACTGGTTCAGAGATGATCCCAACTTTTGATGATGGAGGAAATTTTGAAAACAGTCAGCAACAAAAAAAAAAAAAATTGAAGAAAAAAGTACTCTGACAATAAAATCTTCGATACTTTAGAATTGTCAGAATATACTGCTGCAGGAGGTTCTTCCACAATAGTTAGTGCTAAAAAAGCCGTTTTTTGTTACCAATTTTTGGCAATGTTATCTTTCACAGAAAAATAGAACAAAAATTTGTCAAAGTTGTGTGTTTTTTAACATTACGCTTTTTCATACAATTCTTGACGATCTACCCTTAATACAACTTTCCTGCCTACCATAATATTTTGATTTTATCTGGCAATACTTAAGTTTAAAAAGTATGGATTCAAGAGTTAGAATATTGATAAATTTTTTTATCTTATGTTATTTTAATGGGAGCATCAAGAAGACACCACTTGGAGGTAACCGTCTTCACCCTCTAGACAGAATACACCCGCAAACTGTACCAACAAAAATGAATTCTTGTTCTAAATATTTCTATTTAGATAATACTTACAAAACATGAACAAAAATTTCACCTTTGCTAGTTTTAATAAGATCGTGAATTATATTTTTATGGATCGTGCTTCATGATTTCTTATGAAATAAAAAAAAAGGTTCAATCGAGTTAGCAATTGGTTGCTTATCATACGGTTGCACTAGGTAACAATGGTACAGCTAGCGATGTTTTAAAAAAAATATCTTACAGTTTTTCAATCTTCTCATTCATAACCTTTCCTCATAAACTGAAAATAACGTTTTATCATCAATGACTGCAGTGAAAAATATAAAAAAATGTTGGCCTCAATTAAGCTTCTATTTGATTCGTGAATGAGCTAGAATTAGCGGTTCGGCTTGCTACATCAAACATTTGCAGACTTCGAGTACCTCTGCAGGCGGTACATGTATTGAGTGAATACTAGAATGTCCGCAAAATGTTTGTTTTTTTATTAGGCTGCAATATCTGGGAATCGCCCAGAATCACCGCCCCTGAAGACGATTAAAACTAATTCCTTGAACTAGCGCTGCCTAAGCTGAAGAACGTAGAGTACTGATCTCAGGACTCTTATAGAGTTTATTTCTTTGCGAAATATACGCGCATACAGTTTTTATATAAATGAGATCAAAGGTTAGAATTAATCAGTTGACAATTAAAAAGTGAAATATTCAATTTAACTCTGTTCCTAAAAATTTCATTACTTCTTTTCTGCATTATCTACTTAATAGTAATGATACTTAATAGTAAACGCCTATTTTTTCAGGCGGGCTTTACGTCCAACTACCAAATACGTGTCGTGGACGGAGGCGACTTAACATACTTAACAGTAAATTTCTTTTATTAACCATTAAATAAAGTCCAAGGCCTAAGATCGGGAATCGAACCCAGTACCACAATATATATTAGCTTTACAGGTCTCGCCTCTAACCGCTTGGCTACCGTGGCGCCTAAGATACTTAATAGTATCTGCTTAATAGAATAAGCTATAAATCAAACTCTTGCTGCAAGGCCGTCTTTATAAACAATAAATACAATTACTTAATAGTATTTACATATACTATTTAATTTTTCAGAAATTATCTTTTTAGCTAACGAAAATGTTCCTTTCCAAATGAAACCACATTCCGAAAGAAGGCTCACCTGGTTGATGAAACAGGTCACCGACCACTTTAACCATATTTTACAGTTATAATTAGATGTAAGCAGGAGCTGTCTTCAATGGTCAGGTGTTTAAGGAGCTACAAGAACATCCAATGTCTTAGCTTTATGTTCTTATTTCCATTTTCTTTTTTCTTTTTATGTAATTAAAGTAGCTCTAAATTATTTCTGTTAAATCGTATTCTAGATATTTGTAATATAATTTATACTAGGCTTAAGGGTATAGAGGCGTGACTTCATTAGAGTTCATCTGTTAATGCGATACCTTTTACTAAGCAAGCTGGGACTAGTAAGACAAAATAAAAAAGGCGGCTCTTATTCTAATCTTTTCAGACTACTTGTGCCATAAATAAACGGATTTCTGTCAAACTATCGTACTAACCTAATGTATTTATTTTGAAAAAGTAGTCTACTCAATTTTACGGATACATAATTTTTTTAAAAAAGTACAGCTTAGCTTCTAAATGCATTTTAATTCAGTCTTATTCCACGTCCAACTTAAGGTTTACTAGGCGTTCTTGCTGTTCGTCATTACTATTAAAAACATAATTGGTGTTTGAAGCTCTGCTATAAGAAATTTAAGTAATTTTCGTAATTATAGCGCACTATTTGTCTTTATTAGTGACTGATTCATTTATATACCCAAAAACATCCACAACTGTAGAAACAAACTGATCCATAGTTAAAACCTTACATTATATTCTACAATAAACTCAAATTGTAGAGAATGGTTGTATTATAATTTCCTTATAAATTAAAAGAGCGGTTCTTGCCAAAATAAGCAACATTGAAATAATGAAAGAAATTAAAGCTGTTTAATGTCTCGGAAGGCATTCAGTTCTTAAAAAAGAAAATCATTTCTTTATCTAAAGGTCTTTAAATACAGTAAAATGTAGCAATCTTGATTTTAGAATAAAAGTACACTTTTCCTGAACATGGTTTCAGGAAAACTACTAACACTATTCTAAGATTATTATGTACAAAACCAGAAAAATTTGGATGTGATCATCTGGATTGAAATATTGTAGTTCAGAAAACATTATAATTATGATACATAATTATGATTAGCCCACAAAGCTAAGTTGTGTGGTGGTCAACGTTCGATTTCTGGCTTCTTTTGGATTTGATTTAATGTTTTAATTTGATTAAACATGATTTCTTTATTTTATTTATATTTTAATTAGTACCAGTCAACATCCGTGCTGAACGAGAGACATCCACATGATAAGAGATTGGACCTAAAACCACCGGCAAAAGTGGGCGTTCCTTTATATTGCTCGACAATGTCATAAAACCATAGTATTGTGAACTCAGCACCTCATCAGTAAGAACTACCAGAACGCTGGGACGAGTGCAATTGGATGTTTTTCTCTTACTCGGAACTCTCTAGTGTCTACTAACGATAAACGGGGAAGCTCCCTGACGCCAAAGAACTCGGACGACGACGCGTACTACATTAAAATAGTAAAAATGAAGAAACCATCTTTCAGAGTTTCTACAAATGAAACAAAAAATGTTTGGTTATAGTAAATCTTCAAAGCCGTTTAGATTTACACTGCATAAAGTTTTTGAGCAATTGTTGAGGATGAGGTTTTAGATTATGGATGCAGGATTTTGTAGCCAAGAAGGGTTTTTTGGAGTTCTTTTTTCTAGCCCGCAAAAAAAAAGGAAAAAGTTTGTATATAATGGAGTGAAATAGAAGTGTACGGTTGGTTGACTGTTCTACTTGGAGCAGAGCCATACTGGCACCCCATCCCGCCGAGTTGAAGAGCTCGGCCTGGATAAAGAAATCTAGTATAGGTGAACCAATAATAGCTGCTATCTCTTCTCACAGGTACTGACCACAAGGATTATCCTCTTGTCCAACCGACAAATCTAATCCTAGGATTATGTGGTCTGCTAGAAAGTTCTTTAGCAACCTTAAAAACTCCAACATTCTCTTCTTCTTTGTACAAACCTCATTCTTCTACTTCCTTATCTCATTCCAACTTCCACTTCGTTATTTTCAATGGTTAGTTTTTTCCTGTATCTAGCTACTTTTCACACTGAAATTTACACCATTGATAAAGGCGCTGCTACAATGATACGTAATTTGAGAACTAGAAGCAAGGAATGATGCAGATACTAATCCTTGTTAAAATTCTATTTCTTTAAAATGAAATTAGACTGGTTTAGAAATAGAATAAAATAATTATTTGCTTACATAATCTTAGATAAATATTGCTGAAAAGTATAAAATTCAACGTTCTAATCTTAACCATAAGAATTAAAACCCTAATAACAGTAATGCGACTTCTCTGGCATTATTTCTGTGATACCTGCCAACTAAATAGCGTCATAACTCGCTAATGTATGAACTGTCACCGTGCTCCTGGGATCGACTCTACTACCTATCTAGGCGTCCAAGTCAGAGCTAATCTAGAGTAGAATAACCATAGTGAAATCTTAGCTGTTTCCTTTCGCTTTTAAGACGTCAAAGGGTTATATGGGTTATCTCGTCACAAGCAAATATCAGATCCGTTGTGGATTATAGTGAGGAATTAACAACCATAGCTTCTGAAACATCTCTTAAGAAGCTAGACAGGGACCAGAAGATTCAAGCGCAGAGATTAGTAACAGGTGCCTCACATTAAACTCACATTACAGCCATGTGAAGGCAGGCAGCTGCAGTTCCACTTGCCTTAAGGAGGGACGTGGAAATGACTGCACTTTATGAGGATTCAATGACTGGGTATTGTCTACTGGGAAATGTACACACCTGTCCAGCAGCGTCTTATGATTCAGCCAAGGTTTTCTCCCAATGTGAACGCATTGCGGGAAGAAGGATTACGGGAGTTCTTCCAGTACAGATGGAAGGGACTGAAAGTTGCTTTGTCAGTACTTGCAACGATAATTTTCGTATTACCGTGTCTAAATCGGTCGTTTAGCATAAACTTTTGAGGAAGAACTAGTAGAAATAAACTCATTCTAATTCTCATTGAATATTATTATTATTATTTATTTATTTATTTATTTATTTTTGGCGCATCAACAGCTGAGGTTATTTTTTTTTTTTTTTTTTTTTTTTTTTTTGGCGCATCAACAGCTGAGGTCATTAGCGCCCGGAGCTTTTTTCAGTGCACTGCCGGCCTCCGGACAGTGTTCTCTCGTTACAGACAACACTGTCCATCACCGGACAGTGAGCTGTAAGAAGCTCCTAGGAAGAGAAAATCTAAGGGTCAGCTGCTGGATTGGGACACGGGATCTCCGCGTGGGAGTCCAGTATGCTAACCTCATAGCTAATCCCTTCCCTAGCTGAGGTTATTATTATTATTATTATTATTGGTACTCAGAAATACATAGAAATAAGTCGTGGATCTTGCACCTGCCCATAACGCGCTGTCTGTGAAGCGTTATTTAGCCGCTAGAGGCACTCCAGTGCTCGAACACGCGCCGTATTCGCCTGGTTTAGCACCCTGTGACTTTTTCCTGTTTCCGAAGAACAAGTCTGCCTTTAAAGGAACCCGGTTCGAGTCGATGGAAGAAGAAGTGAAGTGAAAATCGGCGGAGCTCCTAAATGCTCTTAAAAAAGAAGACTTCCAGCATTGCTTTGACCAATGGAAAAAACGAATGGAACGATGTGTGGCGAGTGGAGGGGAATACATTGAAGGGGAGCATTCGATTGTAGAATAATTTTTAAAATAAAACTCTTTTTCATAAGCAGTCTCCTTATTTAATAGCCGGACCTCGTGAACTCATATATTAACAAAAAGATTCTCTTATCATTATTATTTTGGTCCTAAACTCTTAAGAGACAAGGGTCTCATCCACAAATTAATTTTAGGGAAATTTTGTTTTGCTTCTTCATTCAACATCTGCTTCTACTTCTGCTACATTTGCTTCTACATCTTCTGATCTCGTTATTCTTTAGATCCTCTTGCTAAAGAGGTCCATGATGTTGGCCAAGCATTTACTTTAGTTCTCTGAAATTATACTTCCGCTCACCGCCACGATATACTTCGCAACTTCTCTAATCTTTCTATAGTTTAAAGACGATCTTTTTCTATTTACCCGTACCAGCATCAGTTAAAGTAATCTGAGGTTTGTTTAAATGGATTCTTATGCCCATTCTTAACACTGTCCAATCTATTATCAATATACGTTCATTTTTTATTTGTTCTCATTCAGAAATTACATATTATGCATATTGTTCATTTAGACTTATTGAATGATTCTAGCAATTGGAAAATGGCGTGAGCTAAAGTCGATCTCTAAAAACCGGTTAACTATGAGAAATAATTAATTAAGTGAAATAACTCGGTAAGTGAAGTAAATCTAATACGAAATAAGTCCCTTTCTTTTTAAAATCATAACTGAAGATTTATTGTACATTCATAATAAATATTAATAAAAACCAGGTTACAAAAAATATGATGCCATAAACTTGAAAGAATCTTAGAAGGTATAATGGGACTCAGAAGTTAGGAATTGTTGACCTACAATCCCAGTTAGGCAACAATCCCTAACTCTGATTAAATGTAATATTGTCAGATGAGTAATGAAAGATTTTATCGTAGTAGTTCGTTTATAAAGTGTACTTTGAAAGCAGAACTCTGAGATAAGTCACATGAAAAGTTGACTTCAAGGATAAATCTAGTCAATTCTTACTACATATATATATATTACTACATATATATATATATATATATATATATATATATATATATATATATATATGTACTATACATACGTATATATATATATGCATAGGCGTTCTTTCTTAAATTAAAATTACTTAAGAAATTACTAATCTAAAGTAACTGCAGAGCTTAAAGAGATAAGTTATAAACTTTGTTCCTAATAGAATTTAAATTAATTAGGTTAATTAGTAAAGTAAAAAAAACTATTTTGGAGGCTTGGCTTAACTTCTAACTCTCAAATTTGGCGTCTTGAACAGAGGAACAGGAGTTAATGATACTTTCTTTGAAAAGATTGAAGTCGTACCTCATTTTCGAAGATGTGTTTTCTTAAAACAAAAATCCTTGACGATGTGTCTTGATTTTGGACGAACAGCTCTCACCAAGTTTAACCATAATGAAGAATGCTTCCACGCCAAGAAAAACCCCCGACATGCAAGTCTCTAAGTGGTAAATTTTCTTTGAAATATATTTTTACTCTAAAATTTCCGTTTTTTGACAATGAGCTAATTAGGCTAATTTGAAAGCAATTTTCATTTCACAAAATTAATGGTACTTTGCATAACCAAATATTATATAGATAGAAGTACAGACATAATTTTACAAAATTACACGGTCAGGGGCTATCACTTTTATTCTACTTAGGAGTTCTGGGGTAGTGCTGAAGCTAGGGCAGGTTGGTATTTCAGAAAATTACATGTAACTAACTCCATTATAACTTAATAATCGCTAAATTTGTTATAAAAATTACAAAAATAAAGAAAATTGTTTCACCATTTGTGAGCTTGATCACTTGCCTCAAGCTGGAGTGCACACACTTTCGAGTTTTTGCCGCCAAATTGATGAAGTCATTAAGGAAACTAAGTGGGCACCCCAACTTTACGTCCAGTTGGAGTGCCCAACTATCAAGCTTTATAAATTTTCTCTTCGCTAATCGTTTGTGTCTCAAATTCCAGCAAAATTTCAGCGTTTGTGCTGCCAAATTGAAGTAGTTATTACAAAAAAAAAACCCAAACCTACATTTTTTCTCCTAAGTAAGCTAACTTGACATAAAAATAATTTTTTTTATTTTTAGCACATAAAGATATGTTTTTATAAAGCATTTAATACTATATAGATGTTCGGCACCGCAGCCGAGCGGTTAGAAGCGAAACCTGCAATGCTTAGAAGTATTATAGCTGGTGCTGGTCGATTCTAGCTCACTTTTCTTTTTTCAAGATTTTTTCATCATTAGCGAGACGTTGGCCTAGGCGTAACCGTTTAGACAGTCCAGCTTTTCTACGTTCATCCTGAGGTTTAAGGCAAGTGGGTGATTGGCTCTCAAAGCCCTAATACAATAGTAGGGCTGCCCCTTATAACAATTGGACTTGCTCCCCTTTCGGGGTGGCCTCCTTAGCGGATGGTTGCCCTAGGGTGTGCACTGTTAGTGCCTTGATCTGTAGGATATGTGTGGACGGTGTACGTAGATGTTCGTGTACTGTTCTAGTGAGGGTACATGATGTACTAAGCGACCAAGCTGCTCCCCAAGTACCTGCATGCAACAGGCACTCCTTGCGGGATCTTCACTAGATACTAACAATAATTAATAAATATTGTTAATCGTCATTTTGCAGAGCCTGTTAACAAGAAGTTCATTGCTTTTAGAGACTGATTCATTAATCCAAAAAGGAATCAAGATTGTTGCTAATTTTATTCATAATTTTTTATTCTATTTTTTGCCGAACTTTCTTGCTGGGGACTTGGTCATCATCAGAGATTATGTTTATTAACAAACTTGTAGGTATTTTAGTCCCGTTTGAATTGGCTACACTAAATCAGTTTATTGTTGCCAGTTAATTGGTAATTAAATGTTTATAGCTATGGGAAGTTCATTTATTTAATAATAAATACATAAGTAAATGATACACACAAAAAATACAAAAAACAAAAACCTCTAAATAGTGGAGTACAAGAAATGTGCTCGTATTTACACAAAAATTTATCTAGGCTTAGATTTCCCGGACGTTTTTATTTTAACAAGAATTCCCAATATTGGTAGAACCATGCTCATACGATATATGGACTTATGTATTTAGCACCGAAAAAGTTGCAAACATGAAAACCTCCCAATAAAAATTCAGTATCCCTCAAAAGAGGGAAGACTTGTACACGAATATTTTAATAGTATTTGACGTCCGTGAAGAATAAAATCTGAAAGGTCTGGATTTTTTAATCTGTCATTAGTTCACCAGATGCCGCTACCAGAGTATTGGTCCATCCAGGTAAATCTGACGGCCTGAATATCAACGTACAATGAAGACTCATTTGGTTGTCTCACTGTAGATCGATTTGAATTCATTTTTCCGTAATTTTTGCATTCTCTTCATGGTTTCTTCTTAAAATTGTGTTTTCTTACAAAACCACTCTATTAACGAAAAAAAAGTCAATTACTTCACATAAATTCATTGATTTTGAAAACAAAATTTTTGAATCATTTTCGAAAGTAAATTGATAAATAAGAAGGTACAAACACTACACATTGACTTTGATGAATTTAACTTCTACCCTTAGATCAAAATGTTGGTGAACCTAGCTGGCAGCCATGATTCCATTTCCAGGTAGACAATAGGGTTAAGAGATGGTCGTAACTGTGATTAAGCACTCAATTAATAGCAGTTAAGTCAGGCTTCTGACTGTGATGTAGGTAGGAGGCGGCTGGCTAACCAACACCGCTATAGTTCTGGCGGCTTTAGTGCTCTCTAGTAGAGACTGCAAACTAATAACACCGTCTTGTCCAACCAAGATCTTGTGCTCAGCCAACCAACTCGTAAAGCCTTTAGTATTTTGTATTAAATTTTCTTAATTTGCTTTCCAAACAATTTCAAAACAACATTTTTGATGACTAAACTTGTAGAATTATTTACTTTTTGGTTTTTACAGATTTTTAATCGCAATGCGAGAGATAACAGGTAATCATTTTTACAGCGGCAGGGTTTACGGGATCATGTAAGTGACTAAAGACTGGAGGGTGTTCATACAAAGAATGGCTTTAAATGGCTAGTTAAATAATAATTAATTATCTGTGTCCAACTAGCCTTTTTTCATTTACTTATACAGAGTGACCAAAGTTATATGCTCCACCCACTTTTTTTTTTTAAACGGCGGGAAATTTCGAAAAAATAAAAAACACGTATTTAATCATTTTAAGTCTAGTTTATTTTCAGTGATTGACCCATTTTTTTAAACCCATGTATCTCGAGATACAGCATAGTATTAGGGCTCTTAAAAAAAAAAAAAAAATTTTTTGAAATCGGTTAGGTTTTTCAAAAGTTATGGTAATTTAAAATATGAAAAACAAATTTCAGTTTATTGTCAAAATTACGTTATTTTTTTTTAAAGAATCTGTTCAAACTGGGCACAATCAACGGATAGGCAAGCCAAAACTCTGGACGCCCACGCTGTGTGTAGCAGCACTTATGGTGGCGAAGTCAAGATCTAGGCAGGCTAGAGTTATTCGACGTTCAGGTTGTTTTTTCTACAAACGTTTGGTGTGGAGTTTTAGGAAATCAACTAATCGGCCCATACTTCTACAGAGAGAACTTAACTGGTGAAAGGTATCTAACTTTTTTTAAGAGACATTTTGCCAGTTCTGCTAGAAGATGTTCCTCTACAACATCGGCTAGATAAGTATTTTCAACAAGATGGTTGCCCGGCACATAAAGCGAGAGTTGTTCGAGGTTGCCATGGACAGAAATTTCCAGGAAAAGTGCTTAGTGACCCATTGTCCCATCCAATGGCCACCTCGATCTCTGGACTTGACCCCAATGGACTATTTTTTTGTGGGGATATCTAAAAAATAAAGTGTACAGTAACCTTAATCCCATGGATTCAGTCGATGATCTGAAACGTCGAATAACTCTAGCCTGCCTAGATCTTGACTTCGCCACCATAAGAGCTGCTACAAGCAAAGCGTGTGAGTCCAGAGTTTTGGCTTGCCTATCCGTTGATTGTGCCCAGTTTGAACAGATTCTTTAAAAAAAAATAACGTATTTTTGACAATAAATTGAAATTTGTTTTTCATATTTTAAATTACCATAACTTTTGAAAAACAGAACCGATTTCAAAAAAATGTTTTTTTGTTTTTTTTAGAAGCTCAAATACTATAAAAATATGCACAAAAAAATATAACGTTCCATTTGAAAAAACAAAGTTGGTTGCTGTATCTCGAGATACAGGGGTTTAAAAAAATGGGTCAATCACTGAAAATAAACTAGACTAAAAATGATTAAATACGTGTTCTTTGTTTTTATAAAACAAATTTATACTGATTCACCCACAACTATTACACTAACACACACTACATGTTTTAACATCTTCAATTATTATTATAATTGTTCTTTGCGTCACAAATAACATTATTTGCAGTCAGAGAACCTCCCAAAACGTGTTTTTCTGGTGGAAAATTAATATTGAAAACCAATCAAGAATAAGATAAAATTGTAATTTTTGATCTTAAATATCTCAACAAATATTAGGGATATCGACATGGGGTCAACGCTATTTTTAATGTAGTTTTCATAATCATCGTCAAAACCAGTGGTCTTTATGAAACCCTGATCAGTTTTTTGGCCGTAACTCCGACAGAAATGAAGTTACAACATCGGGGGTGAAAAATTTGAAAACTAGACCAAGAAAAGCATATAGTTTAATTCGTGGGTTTTGCCAGATTTCCGCTATGCTAAAAAGTTATTAGCGATTGGTGCTATTTAAATTGATCATCCTGTATAAAAGTTTTTTAATTAAAGAATTTAATTTTTAATAATTGCGAATGATTTGACAAATATTCCTTTATCCCTAATATTCTATGATAGAAAATCTCTTTTTGTTTTCTTTTACTTAAAAAATATTAAATTTTAAAGATTAGTTGTACATATTGATTATTGTAAAGAATTAAATTAAAATGTTTTTCCAAATAGTTATTTATTGATTTATTTTGTATTACTTTTTGTATTACAGTCGGTTTATTAACAAGTAGTAAAGTAATTGCCTATTTTTCAGGCGGGCTTTACGTCCAACTACCAAATTAGGTGTCGTGTACGGAGGCGACTAGCAAACATACTTTACTATATACTTCTCATATTAACCATTAAATAAAATCCAAGGCCTAAGACCGGGAATGGAACCCAGTACCACAATACATATTAGCTTCGCAGGTTTCGCTTCTAACCGCTCGGCTACCGTGGCGCCCTTATTAACAATTGTATTTAATATTTTTGGGCATTTACTATTTAATTTTTTGTACATCACGCAATAAACATGGCTACTATTGAAATGTTAACAGAATCCTTTCCTTTAAGGAAATTTGTATACCCTCCTAATCGATTTTAATAGCGATTGAAGACAAGCGGAAGGAGCTTGAGATTTTCTCTGATATTTCAGTGCAGTTGAGCACCCATTCCCCATGATATACCTTACACACACTAACTGTATCGATTAGGCACTGCATGACCAGTATATCGATTTTTTTTTTTTGGCCCCTACTTCCTGTCTAGAGAATACAGACATTGGAATAAAGCTGTTACCGGAGAATTGACTATAGACTGTGTAAACGGCAAAGGTTTGGTATGTATGTGTGCAGAGTGCAGAGATGAAATGATGCCGTTGTAGAGGGAGAGACAGTTGCTCTGTATGATCACTGTCCTAGATATAGCATGCTGCATCAAAACGTGTTGTTACAAACTGGCAACAACCAAACAGCCGAGTTATTAATGGTGTTGGATGGTTGATATTGCCGCTCCATTAGGCGTTCTTTTCCTACCTGGATAACTCGTTACCGTTCTGATCTTTTGCTATCCAAAACCATTTTTTTAATTTTTGTTATTTATTTTCCAATTGAATTTTCACAATTCGGGCCTTTATTTACAATTTAGTGTAGTTTAAAACTAATGATTAATTTCATTTTTTTGAAATAACATATTTTCTTTTATATTATTTTTTAAACCTTTTAGCAACTTTTTGTATAGAATATTTTTGACTCTTTTGCTACTTTATTAGTTTATTATATTAGCATCTGGCAACCTTTAGCCGGATTTGTTGTTTTTAAATCCCGGTATCTCTCAGGTGGTGAGGGGTGGGCGGGGAACAATGGGCATTTCGATTGCCTGCGTTCCTTCCCCTTTTGGGTGGAACCGCCCGTCTAAAGCAATATAATCTAATAGAATATTTTTAGTTGGGTCCTAGGCTAAGTTGGATTGATATTGTAAGAGAAGATGCCAGTAGCATGCTTGGCATCAGGAATTTGAAGGCTGCCGCAATGAATCGAGAGGATTGGCGGAAGAGCTTTGAGGAGGCCAAAGTTCTATTTAGTGGGCTGTAGCTCCATTAGTGAGTCAAACTAGGACAACTTAATCTGTTGTACTATAGACGGATTTATTATATTCTATTTATAATATAATATTTATTATATTATATTCTTCAAAAGAAGATTTTGGAATTTGAAATACGACAGCAACTTTTAGCAGACCCGGGACAATGTATTGACATAAAAAAGAAGAAGTAATATTAGCAAAAATATCAATAGTTTGCTCCAGCTTACGAAGATGAGAACAGAACTCACATTCCAAAATATTTTTGTTGATTACAAAACTGGTGAAAATAAAAGTGAAGTTAAGAAATTACTAAACAAATCCTCCCTAGAGTTTCCACGACCCATTTTTTTTTTTTCATCAACTACAACCAACCGCAATGTTCCTGCGCATAATCAAATTTTACAAAGGTCGTACCAAGTAATCGATTGTTTAGAACAGACAAGATCGTGACTGTTTTGATAGCTTTCGAGATAAAGATTGTAGCATCGATTAGCCTTCCTAAAAGGAGCTGGAATTGCATAAGGTTACATAACTCTCGCCAAACTTTTTATTTCTTTTAAGAAATAAAAAGCACTTCTTTCTTATTAGAACATATTTTACTTTTATGAGTATAATTGCTAATAATTAGAATATAAAAATAATAAAATACGTGTACTGTTTTCTGAAAACATCATGAATACAAAGTCGATAATAACAAAGCATATTTTTAAGAAGGTAGCAAGATTTTTTTTCCCCCTCTTTTTAAAACAAGTTAATGGTGGATGAAATGGGGAAGGTATAAGATAGCGGGAGAGTGCCATTTTTCGGCGTCGTGCGTTTATTCAAAGAGTGGAACCCCTTGCAGAAGAAGAGCGAAACCCGAAAGAGGTCTTTCCTTACCATTTTATACAACATGAAATCATGAGTTGGGTGAATAGACATGAAAACTGGCTGGCGGGCGGGATTGTAGACTCCTGCAGGAGTACTCCTTCCATCCTTACTTTCATAAAGAGGAGTACACCATGAATCGAACCATTTCATCCTCCCTTCTTCCATCCTGCAGGCTCCTAACTCTGTTTTCCCTTCAGGAATCTTACCGCACCTCCCTAATTCTTTAGCTTTTTTATGTATATTACTGATTAAAATGTTCGATAAGATATCATAAACGACATTCGGAAATTTAATTAAAACTCTTATAAAGTAGTACCCTACCTTAATTTTTTAAGGAATTGCCATTATTATCGTCTATGAGGAAGGTAACGACCTGGCTAAAATTTTCTGCACTTTTAGGAGAATTAAAAATAGAGGAAACACATTATTGACATAATAAAGAGCACAAATATGTATATTATTCAGTAAAACTAGCTAACGCTGCAGAAATTAGCCCTATTTTACCAGAAAAATACTCAGCTAGATAAAATTCCCTGCTGCCAATCTGCTACGATGAAAATTATCAGATCGCTAAACCTTTCAAATAAGTGCCACTAACTTGAGATTTTTTACTATTTTTATACATTGGTAACTCAGTTTTATTAGGATAGTTCTTGAACTATAGTTTTTATGTCAAACGACCAGCATGAGTGATCTTCAGCGTCTCCGATGATAGGAAGACAAACTAGGTGCTCTTGTGTGGTTGTAATCAAGTACTTCAAAGACAGCAATGTGCCATAGCCATCTAGATTATTTGTTTTTGTTTACTTTCTCTTACTAAGCAAAAGAAGGTTTGGTAATCGTGCGGGGAGTTTCAATTTTCAGTTCACCCTGGTAGCATCCATCTTGAGGTTTCCTGATTTCGAAGCAATGGTTTTACAAATTGGTCTCTACCCCTTCTATGATGAGTTTATTATGAGTATACACCTTTACTCCAAAACGAAAAATCGCAAATAATTCTAATTTGATATTGAACTTAATCCAACCAGAGGATGCCATAATAAGATTTTAGTCAAATTCGGTACACCAGAAAAACAGTTTACTGAATTGATTAAGTTATTAACAATTATCTTTTAATCATTATCATTTAATAGAAATGGTACTTTTATAATTGTCTTTAAACTTGGTGGGTTAGTTGTTAGTAAGTTGATCTGTAATTCTAATTTAAACCATTTTTGCGGGGAAACATTTCTATGAGAAGACATCTCTATCACACCTCTCCTCAAAATTAGAAATTGAAAGGGTGTTAAGGAAAAGGTTAAACCAGAGATAGCCTTTTGTACCACTGGCACGTAAAAATGTAAACTAAGACTAAACATCCAGAAGAGAGGAATCTTAGGGAAACTGTCTCTGGTTACAATAAGGGAAAATTGAGATTGGCCCTTACTAGTTTCAAAATAGGAAACAATTCTCCACAACTACCTTCTATTGTTCGAAATAGAAAACGTTGCTGCTGAATTCTAGACAAAGATTTAGATTTTTTAAAGTCCTATCCTGACTTTTAGATACTGAGTGTGGTTGGTTTTAAAAGGAATTACAATTAAAACTGTAGAAGGTTAAGTTGGCTTGCATTTGGCAAAAAAGGAGATCAAAAGATTGGATGGGCACATTGGCAGACCTTGGTACACTCTATAAGATTTATAGGAGCCAAGAAGCCGAAAATCTTGTATAAGTAAGAAAGAGCTAGGCGGGCCGATTTTGGCGAAGACTCATTGAGATGGTCAGAACTCCTCTCAAAGGGCAGTAACAATTTTAATTGTATACAGCCAAGTTGAGTTCACTTATACAATGGAGTCCTAGAAAAAATTATTTAGGTACGAAAAAAGTGAAGAAATGTATGTGTCACGTGGACAGCTATGTAAGCAACTAAAAACCAATGCCGCCATCAAAGAATTGAAGAATCACGCTCAATAAGTCAAATATTCATCCCTGCAATAACTCACTTAGCTGTCCATCTTAGAGAAATAACAAGTACAGATTACAAATCGCTAAGTTCAATAGTGGGAAATATTATGATAATAAAGCCGGGGATCAGTGAAGAGGCAGATGTGAAAGCGTTACGGTGGATTGAATAGAAATATGTAGAAAACTGGAAACAAAATTTAATCGGAAACCAAATCAAGTGTTGAAGGTATCTTCGGAAAGAGAAGAAGCAGTGGAAAACCAAAACGAACTTAAAAAAATAAATAAATATAATTTTATTATTATTTTTTTTAATTTATTTTTTAATTTACAATTTGTATACATTGTATACAATAAGTAAATATGGAGAGAGTGATGAACTGGTGCGGGAGGAGAGCAGGAGGAGAGAAGCTACCCAGCGGTAGCACCCTCTACAGGAGAAGGATGACGTTCAGGTCTTCAGACAGCGAGGAAGTCGCGAGGACGCTGGCGAATTAGTCGGCGAGGAGTATTAGGGATGTCAGAGGAAGCGAGAGACAGTACAAGAGGATTAGAGCTAGTCGAGAGAGGAGTATGGAATTTTTGGTATTTAGTCTTGGCGAGTTGGTCTATGAAGAGAATGTTGAGGTCGTGGTGAAGAGTGAGGTTAGTCAAATAGAAAGGAGCGTCAGCTATCTGTCGGAGGAGTTTTGACTGAAATGTTTGTACTGTCCGTATGTTTGTAGGTTGGGATGAACCCCACAGCTCTAGTCCGTAAGTCCACAAATATAAAATAAAAGTAACTGCCGTTTACGACGACAAAAACTGAACTTCAATGGCATAAGGGTTTAAGAAAAGATGTTCTTAAAAGTGATTAAAGACATTCCAAATTGTAAATTCGAAAAGAAAGTAAGAGATAAATAATTTTTTCACTTCAGAATCAGAAGTTACATTCAGATATACATTTAAAAGTTTCTAAAGAAGGTTCCATAAAGTTAGATGTTTTTAGGTAGATTCCGTTCCCGTAAAATTAATTAGTTAAAATTAAAAAAATAAATAAATAAATGAGATGGGATAAATTTAAATTAAATGTGATGCGGAAAAATGCGATCCCTTCTAATTTGGTGAATAATTAGGAATGTACGTGTGGTTTAGAAATTACAATTCTTGCTTCCATTTTCATTTATACTAAGGTCTTGTATATATACATTTATACACTCTGTAATAGAGTGCCATTGATCATATATGGTTTGCGTAATACAATTTATGTATGTTCATTTGGTGGGCAGATGTGTTGAATGAGGGCGTTCCGAGATTTATAAATCTTTTACTCTCCGAGAAGAGTAATCGCCATCGCCTGGGCGAAGTCGGCAACTCAGATAAACCAAATTATGAAAATTATTATTACTATGTAATAATTGCGAAATAATAATAATAATATTGTTATTATTATTATAATTAAGGGATTAACTATGTGGTTAGCGTAATGGATTCCCACTCGGAGGACCTGGGTTCGAATCCAGCTGCTGACCCTTAGATTTTCTCTTTCTAGGAGCTTCTTACAGCTCCATGGCCGGTGATGGACAGTGTTTTCTTTAACGAGAGAACACTGAATAAAGTTCCAATAACCTCACATGCTGACTGCTTAAATAAAAAAAAATAATAATAATACATTATTAAAAAAGTACAAATAAATAGAACATATCTCTCAGGGTTTCCACAGCATCCTTCTAAATATCCAGTCCTTCTAGATTTTCTCTTATTAGAAGCGTCCATAGCTGGCTGCTCAATGATAGTGTTGTGATGAGCGAGTAAACATTGCCAGAGGCCGGTAGAACACTAAGTTGGTTTCAGGCATTAGATGCTGGAGAACATTGTGAGAGAGATCGAATAATGGTAACACCATGATTAAGATCTGTTTTCCCCTTTTCAAGAAAAGAATTAATAGTTATAAGTACAGTAACTTCCCTGCCCTTTGTGGGGTTTGGAGCGCAAAGAGTAAAAAGAAGAATGACCATTATTACGTAAATTGTATAAAATTTTACAGGTAGATAATTATTGCTGAAATGCGATAAGAAGTATCTGAGGCCTCACATGGGTTGGCTAAAATCTTCTAAATACTCTTTTGAAGTAAAAAAAAAAAAAATTAATTATAATTAAATCATTAAACAAATCGATAATGAATTACAAACTGCTAACTTCCCCCATTTTGAACGCTATTTTCAATTAAAATTAGTGAGAGTATTGTTAGTGTTGATCCCTTGGGTGGCAACGATGGGACATTCAAATTGAATTTGGGATTTGGTAATGGAAAAAAAAATCCCTTGTTAGTGTGCTGGTAGGAATCCAGGAATGAATGAAGGGCTACTCAGGAATGGATGGGCAAGTTTCTGCAGTAGATGGACTCAAGGTTGATCGGAGGGGGAGGAGGGGATTCATTCAGTGGCTAAATTGGTATGAGGGTTAACTAATGCAAGGCAATTGTTCAATTAAGTCCGTGTACGGACTTGATATGCAAAATAGGCTCAAGTTGCGGTTGACGCTGAATTGAACTCTAACTAGCTCTTAATGATTATTCATGTTGAGCTGATAAAGTGCTAGCTATCCTTTCTACCAGTGTGTGGGTGTAAGCTGGAGTAGTATTGGCCGAATGAGAGGGTAGAGATACTAAGGACTTACCGAGAACCCAGCTTCATGTTTAATCAGTCAGATGGTCTTCTGGATCGGTGACGACACCGCACACTAATCTCGGCCACTAGTTCCACTAGTAACCTCAACTATTTACTTTCTTTTGGTAAAGTTTCTGGTCAAACTATTGGTATATTTTTATGAGATTTTTCAAGAAAAATGACCGCCCAAACAGACAGTTTATCTGTTAGTATTTCACCGCTCTCTCACTAAGAAAATAAAAGTCTACTACCTCCAGAAGTAACTTCCGATTTAATAAAATATTGCGGCACTTTACTGAATTCCATTCTCTCAAATTTTGTATTCAAGTTGCGAGATAGTGTAGTATAAAAAACAAAGTTTCATAATGAAACAAGGCCTTACCATCCTCATCTACCAGAAGTGCTGTTAATCAAATTTACCTAGCAAGAAATTTCAGATTAAAATGATAGAACTACATATTTGGTATTAGAACTACAAGGTTAAAGGAAATCGATGAAGTCACTTCTTAAAAACCGAAAATACTAAAAAAATCAATTTGTAAATTGTAGCTGGTACGCGTGGGAAACCAGTTTATACCAAAACCTTACTGTATCTTATTGCGTCTACTGTTGCTATCTAAACGAAAAATAAAATTGAAACTAACTGCGATGTTTCATGTGTGGTTACAGTGGTAATATAAACACGGTTAAACTGAGAGACCAACTCGAAAACTTTTTTTTTTTACTGAAGGGAATTTAAAACAGAATGAAGAGATGTTCATGATTACATTAACCCTCCATCGGGCGCAACTAATCTGTGAGATTAATGACCCAATAGCTGTTAATTTCATCAAAAATGTTTTGGAAACGTATGAAACATTTCAGTTTAAGTTTTTCTTAAAAAAAAACTCGTAAAGTGGAACAGAACATTAATGTGAATAGAGAAATCACAGTGATTTCTAATTTTGAGGTGCACATTTATGAATGAATGTGTGAGATGGTTTATTAGCATTATCCAAGACATTTTTTACGCATTGATGCCCGCTATGTTCAGAAGAGCGAAAGAATGACCATGAACCATCTTCGAACGTTTCTGTAGACTATGCCACCAACTATAGTTGCCTGGTATACCAGGCCAACGCCATAAAATATTATGGCTCCCTCGTCTAACACTAGAAGTAGGTTTTTTATCCGACAATTTGGTTACTTTATCGGCACATACGCACTCAAAATCATCCGCATCTTGATCTTCTAAAAATTAAAAAAAAATGCTTATTTAGTGTCCGAATCCCCTTCTCTTCAATGTTATTCAACAAAAGACACTCGTTGCAAAAATAGTCAATAAGTAGAAAACTGTCTTTTAACATAAATTATAATGTGTACTTTGTAACAGTTTTTGATAAGAAAACTTGAACAATTTCAATACCCAAAGAATAAGACCATCGGGCGCAACTAATCTGAGACAGATTACGCGGACGCTAAGTAACCCCACATAACTCAGAGTAAAACACCGACAGGCCGTTTGGTCAAAAGAAGGTAAAAGAGGAAGCTACTGAGGGCCATGGCTCATTCTAAGAAATACCTGCGTTTCTATCAACAAGAAAATGCCCTCTTCATCTTACAGATTAAATGCGCCCGATGGAGGGTTAACTGTAAGAAAGTAGTAAAATAACAAGAAATTTAGAAATTAATTATTTTCTTAGATCCAAAAATATTTTCTAGAGGATTATTTTAGAAATCCTCTTTGAATTACTTACAGCAGCATTGCAATTGGATATTTATTTTAATTCTAATTCTCCAAAATTTAAACAATGCTTCTGCACAAGCGATGGCCTTGTTGACGAATAGCGGACCTACTATGCCTGTAGTAGAATGTAGACTATAATTCAAAAAGTTTATTTAGACAATTTTGGTACAAGATACGCACAAAATTAGGAAATGCTTGTGTTACCTGAAGAAGTAATTGTCAACCAGCCAAAACTGGAGCCCCTCCTCCCAGTTGATGCATACTATGATGAGTCATTGTTAATGTTATACGAAGAATAAGCCCTTGTCTACACAATTAATCGTTAGTCCTTTAATTAACGTTCCCAGTAAATAGAAGCCCAAAACACAGTGCCATATAAATATTACACTCTTGTAACCCATAATTCATTTTAATTGATAAAAAAAAAATAACCATTAAATAATAAATCCTCCAGCATTTTACCCGGATCATTATTTAACTTTATTTATAACACCTGCTGATTTAAACGCCTAAGCTAATTTAATTTCTCATGTAATCTTGATTGATCAGTTGCCAGAGATACTTGAAGATATCTTTCAGGGACGGCAAGATAGCGAAGTGGAGCAAGGGTCAACAGATTTGCGATAATAAGGACAGACAAGTTTTTTAATCAGTTTTAATCAGCACTAAGAACGGACAGAACAATATACGCATGTCGTCGCAGTCTGAACTACAGTCCTTTTTTACTGAAGAGAGAAGATCACTGATAGGAAGCGAATATCAAGCAAGATTTATACAGCTGGTTTGAAATACATTCCGTTAATTCTAATTAATAAGGGTAATTCATTAGAGACATTTACAGCTCGAAAGACATTTAAGTTGTTTTTGCCAAGACTCACTTTATTTATAAAGTTAAACCCATTTTAATGAAATACTGAATACTGCAAAAAAAACACTATTTTATTCACAGTAATTTTAGAGGTATTAGTTATTTATGAGCCGCTCACTACACAACACGATTAATTCCAAAAAACTTCTCTTCAACAACACTTCAACTATAAATATTTTTTATAATACCACTAGTAAATGGATTCTAAAGCCCATAACCAATGCGCCTTCGCTTTCCAATTTAAAGAATAAATGTCGCAACAGAGTGAAATAGCCATTTTTCTGTTTAAAAGTTGTCTCTTTTTAAATCTTGCTGATAGCCATTTCCTAGTGAGCTGGTCATTTCAAATTGCAGACGAGCACATGAACTTGGAACGGTACATATCCCTCCTTAGCATCATTACATTATTTCTTGGCGTGAAAGAGCATGCACGCACAATTTGGATAGGAAAACTCACGTCTTTAATCTTGACCAAAGAAGCTATCTTTAGAATCCTAAATCTAATTAAAGGGATATAGGCGTTAGAAGGCAGTGGTTGGTTGTTGGAGAAGGCTACGGGTATCCTAATAATCCCTGAAGCCCTAGAGGTTATGGTGGACAAGCTAGCCAACTCCCATCTAAACCTAAACTTGATAAAAAAAAATACAATAATTTTCGCAGCCACTACCCTGATGTAGTCAATTTGATGACTCAGATAAGCTGTTGAGCTCTCCGTGTAATAGGTTTATTACCCTCGCATAATATAAATTGGACTCATATTTACATTATACATTAGTCACAGAGGGAGCCACTTATAAAGGGGTTTACACCCCATATCGGTGGATTGGGAGTCGAGCACTTTATATTGATTTACGTTTGGAATATTTGTAAACAATTGAGCGATTCTTTAGTTGAAAATGTTCATGATCTGATGCTACAGAGCAGTATCAGTGAAACGTAATGTTTTAAAATGGTAACAGTTCGATCCCATGTTTGTTCGTTGGTTTTTCTTAATGCATTTTCAATGGAGATGCTTATGATGCGATGCAACCAGACTTTACTGATCGGAGATGTAAAATAACGAGGCTATTAACTAACTCCTACCGCAAATTTGATTGATTCTTAATTTGATCGCAATCATTTTGCATAAGAAAGGGTGCAATATTAAAAAGTAAACGTGATTTGATTTGTAGTGAGGAAAACCATTGCTCAGATGCTGTGCATTGGATTGACATCCGTAAGTTCTTAAGTCCATCCGCAGATTATTGTTTTTACTAATCGTCTGGGAGAAATTTATAGATTTTTGATTTGTTTTCATACGCTACCTCAAATATGTATACTAAATATAATATAATAGATCCATTTTTATATTAAATTTAGTGAAGGAAATTCAAATTTCAATCACTAATAATTCTGATCTTTTCAAATTTAGATACCCCTATTTTCTTACCTCAGAAACCTTAAATACGGTTCATCATCTCGACTCAGTGAAGAAAATAATGCATAATAGTAACTGCCAATCAACAGCAAGATTGTCGCCATGCCAGTTATGGAAGCAATTTATTCTAAGTACAATAAACATCAATACAAAAAAAAAAATTGTAAATAAATACTATATTTGTATGTATAACATATGTATATTGGCTATTTTAGTTTCTTTATTAACTTTTGCAGTTAAAAAGCTCAAGTTAATTCAATATTCTAAATTAAAATTCAATAATCTATCTAATTTGCATAAGGTAGCCTTTTCTGACAAGTATAACATTGTTTGTAATAATTGTTTGAACTATCAGAATGATTATTTAATTGCAAGATGAAAAATCAGAACCATCAAGTACTTTTATTTAAAAAAAGAGATTTTAGTTCAGATCTTAGTTAATAGATAGCGCCTAAGTCCATAAATGAATTGATTCTACTTTCTCCCACTGTTTGATTTCGTCGAATCCTCGTGCATAGGAAGAACATTACTACAGCCGCAGTAAAAAACAATTTATTATTTTTTTATTCGATTTTGTAAATTTAAAATTACTCATCAGCTTTAATTTAGGACCAGTTAATCTAATAATGTGAATATCATCTTGAGTTAACGAATAATCAATTTGTATGATTATCAACGTAGCTTAAGAACTCAAGAAATTGTGAGATCGTGCATTTAAAATAGGAGCGAGTGTTGGTCTAGTGGTCAAGAGTGTGGCTTTGTGTGAAAAAGGTCCCAAGTTCGAATCCCGCATTTAAAATAAATACCCTGTTCTGTTGGAAAGAGAGCGCAAGAAATGAATCTTATCCTAAGTATTCTTGGAATTAAGAGTAATCTGATTTAGTATTGTTTCTGTTAGTTTTGTTTATTCAGCATTTTCTAAACGGTTTAAAGTAAATTTGTATTCAGACCAAGCGGGCGCACGTGTTTATGCTTGTTAAAAGAGTTCACGTATTAAATAAGCAGCCCTCCGATGTAGGAGACTCATGCTAAACAATTAGAAACAAGTTAGTCATAGTTATTCCAATACCGAAGACAGAACAATTAATAACTTCATGATTGATTGCCAGCTAGCTCTCCACTCCAAGCTCGCTACAGTGTACTTTTATTGGTAGAGCTTCCAACCATTTAGATTGATGTTGAAAAAAAAGAGTCCAGTGTGGAAGAGCTGAACAATAAATATCTACGTAGATGGTTGATTTATTAATTCCATGTAATTACACTGGATCTTCAATACAGTGTGCTGAAGGCGTAATGGTGAGTTCAGAGTAGGTGTGGTGGGCAGCTAGTAGTGTTGGAGGAGTAGCGGTCAAGTGGACTGTACACATGGGCCGGCTCTGAAACTAGAGCACTAGACGGGGAATAGTGAACAGGTTGGTAGATTTCCAATGGGATTGTTCACTCCTGGTGATCTTTTAACAATACATACTTCGCTTTTCAACTGTAGCCACTTGTAAGTACAAACAAAACTTACCAGAGTCTAAATTTGCCTACAAAAATCTAGCGTTGATTAGTTTAAAGAATTTTGAATATTTTTTATTTATGTTATAAGAATGAACATAGCTAGAAATATAATCTTTCTAGATAGACTACTTTTCAAGTCAGAGTTAGTAGTACACTTTTTTTTACGGTTCACAGAAAGTGACAATTATGATTTCGCAACCTTCGCCTTCAAAATCCAATTTGGAGTTTCACTATGTTATTTATTATGGAGGTGAATAAAGCAATTCCGTTCGCAATGAAGTAAAAGCTCATCTAACAGCTTCAAATGTTTTAAAAGAGTCAGTTTGGCGAAATAAAGACCTATATCCTACCTTTCCCTTACGACTTCCCGCTGTTGCGTTCAAGCTGGATTGCCTACCTGCCAATCTGGTCCTGTCTTAAACCAGTCCAAAACTTTTTGGAATTCAGATGGCAGGCCATTCTCCGCTAAATACCTTTAAATCGGAGACCACTTATTTTGCATTATCAAGCAGGCGATGCTTATGGTTTTTGTTCAGTTTTTTATTATAACTCCTTCTGGGAGATATACCATCAAGATAACATCAAGGAAAATAATTATCCCATAATAAGGAGCTAATCAACTCATCTGAGCTTCAGTTAAAAAGACGGTCCGATACGTTCAAGTACAATACACAAGAGTACATATTGGTCGAGATAAATATATCCTAAATAGACTGAATTTCAGATATGAGTTCTTTAAAAGTTTTGTAGGAGTATCCTGGAAAATATTGATGTGCTAGATTCACATGACTTGCTCTCATGGAAATTACCAAAAAAAAGTTTCAAATCTACGCTCTAAACTCAAAAGCAAAGTAGAGATTCTTTTTATAGCCATGATTTAAGTATCATTGAAAATCTTAGATAACAATTAAGGATGGTATATACTACGTAAACAATGGGTCACTAACTCTTCTGATGGTGGATACTGTGAATGTGAACTTTAGAAGAAGGACGCAAAGTATGCTACAGGAAAGCCTACTCTGAAATTTCCCACCTTCTTTGTTCCTCCTCCCCAAATCCAGAGAAATCTTTCACAAAATATAAAGCATCGAGTCCTTCAAGCCATGCTGGTGCTGATTATAGAGTCCTTCAACGGGATGCAAATCCGCATTCCAGTCGAGCGTTTTCTCGGACAATACGAGACTTCGTCCGAAATATTGTATTGCCTTTTTATTAATAACATTATTAACCATAGTGAGCTGCTGAGAAGTGGAAATGACAATTATGCACGTCTTGGTACTTCGTTGCTTATTCATGCATTTTGTTTTGGGTTAAGCCCATTTTTACGATTATCAAAATTAAATGTAATTGCACATAAACAATAAACAAAAATTAAGCTACATTATACGTACAATTGATTACAGATCAGTATTGAATAATTGAACTACAAAAAGTAAAAATTAGATACTGCAGTTTTTAAGTTTTAGTAAAATACCTTAACATTTTTTTTTTCAATCTATCCCTCATAATATTGTTAAGAACAATAGTCTCTAGAAGAATATTCGCAAGGTATATCATTCTGTTAATTGCATGATGATAGATATTGGTTCTGGAGGAATTAAGATAAAGGATTTACAAGGATTGGAATAGAAGGGGCTGGAAAATTAAGAAAAGAAAGTAAAGTGAGGAGAATCTTTATGGTTATTGAGAAGACCAATTACGTAGGTATAATACAGAGCCAAGATATGGGCCTTGGAGTACACCTGGGCTGACACTAAATGTGCCAGAATTTGTGCTGTTTAGGTCCTCACCACTTTGAAAAGTTTCTGAAATTGATCAAACTAAAGAATATATGTATGTTTCAACATTCAATTAATCAGGTAAAATTACTTGCCGGAAGGCACGTTAAAGCAATAGAAGTCAGTCACAATTATAGCAAACAAAAAACCGTTTAAATTTTACTTTCCACAAGGGCTGATGGTTTATTTATTTAGTTACACAAATGGTAAATATTTGAATGGGTAAATAGGTTTGTATTGTAAATTTAGGTTAGTAGGCAGAAATTAAAATAGGACTGCAACTATGGTACAGTGCAGATAGTGTGCGACACCCGACCAGCAGTTAATATCAAACGGTTGACTGACGTTCATTTCTCTGCACTATCTAGCAAACAGGAGAATCTGCATGTTCGCCGCCCACCTGTCAGCTGTATGTTTGCCATCTTCCACAATGCTCGTATGTAAACTCACAACCACACATACTACTCCTCTACTCACACATGCACCAAATATTCATTTACCAAGTACCGGACCCTTCATGTGTTCTCTATTTCAAAACGGAGCAAATGTAAATTGACAAATGTCCTTCCCATTTTGTATTTAAATTAAAGCATCTAAATCGTGAAATTAGTGTTGGTATGCATAATGAATTAATAATTCATAGGTAAAAATATAAATCTATATTGAAACCTGGCCAAACGTTATGACACAATGACACGGAGATTTATTCAATTAAAAACTTAGTTAACTCCTAAATGTCACCGATCATTACTTTGCATTTAGAAAGTAAGAGGCAGAATTTTAAAGTTCTTCTTTAAACAATAAATTCTCCGATGAAGAAGAATCTCAAGTAGATCAAGTAGCAAGCTAAAAGTTCCATTTTCCAGAAACCTTTGAAAATCAAATTCTAAGGAATTGAACTAAAATGGTGGTTTCTATATGGAAGTGCCACAGCTAAAATTTTAAGATATCTGTTCGTGTCTCTCAGGAGTGTAGCATCAAAGTCAAAGAGGGGCATAAACCCAAATAAACTTGTAAAACATATTGCATGTATGGAAAATGGATTCTGGGATATATTAGAACAAGAAATCGTCTATTTCTTAATTCAATCCAGCAAGATGAAACAGTAGATTTTTAAAACGACATGTTAAATATACCCGTTAATATTAGCAGCATATTTTTTTCTGAAAATGTAGGTAATTTCTGTTAAAAAAAAGAAAAAGAAAAATCAAAAGATGAGGAAGTATAAGCCATCTTATTCATTAATTACTGGACTGAAGCCTGAAACTGATCATTTGATGAAAAGGCTTTTCATATGGCGATTATTTCCACTTTAAATTCGACTCAAATGATTTGATCGAACCAAAATACATTTTCCTTCTCTATGCGATAAGAAAAGTTCTTAGACTCTCGTTCTATACACGCGTCTTAGTTAAGAAAAGTGCGTTTTACTTCCATATTTATTATTACTTTAGCTATACAGTTGGAATTCCAAGCAGATCGTATTGATCAAATCTTAAATATATTGGCACCTCAATTGTTGTTTCTATTTGAGTCTAAGACTGGCAACAAAATTTAAAGTTGGACAAAGATAAAATAAATTTTACCACTTTATATATCTAACTTTAGGCACTTACAGGTAACGTTATATACTTGTACGTACAAACATCTCGGTATTTGAAAATAAAGAAACGCATCAATAATTTGTAATTGCAATTTTTTTTTGGGGGGGGGGGACGGTTGGCGAAATGCTTTAAAAATGTAGAATGCAAGCATCAACATTGGTGGACCAATTTTCTTCGAAACACTGGCCCAGAACTGTTTCTTACATCAATTTGAATGGTCCCTTTTTCCAGTACAGATTTTTCTCTTTCTAGCAAAGCAGTTACATAATTATCATGGGTTCGAGGTTATGTTGATTGTGACGATTGAATAATGCCTGTAGGCTGGTAGTGTACCTTTAAAGGTAACTGGCGCCAATAATTTCAGATTAGACGCGTCTAAATAAAATGAAAAAAAAGAAAAAAGATATTGCAGTTCCCCTCTTCAATGCTTTACACATGATTATTTTAACAGAAAATAATAATAAATTCAATAATAATAATCATAATAAAAAGGATAGAAAATAGATAAAAATTATCAACTAAATTCTTGAGAATAATGCATGAGAAAGGAAGGAAAATGATGGACACCCCTATCATTAATAAACTCATGTCGCCTCAGGATGAAATAGTGGTCGGATTTAGAATGAATTAAGAAGTGAAATGAGACGAACAAAGTGCTATATATACTCAGCATGGTTACAACAAAGAGTCTTAAATGTTTGTTTCTGATTAAAATATAGAGTTAAAACTTTCTGAGTGGACACCCAGTCGGCCAGTTGGCCTTCCTTTCCATCTCCTACAGGAAGGCCGCAGCTTGGAATGTTGACCAATTAAGAATAACTATTTTGTGCTTTTATTCTTTTCTAGGTTTAAACTAGCCAATAGCGTAGCGTGGTTATTAATCTGGATTAGCTATGATAGGGTGATTCTTCAACATTCTAACAGTAAAACTTCTAAGGAACTGCCACAATTATCCCCTTCCACCTCTGTCATGTTAATATAATACAGATATGAGAACATGCTACGCAATGCCAAATTAGAAAAGGATTCGCACCCTTCAACTCTCCGACAATTTCTGAAGTTAACCGAAAAGCTAACTTTCGAACCCCCAATCACAATTGGAATGGGTAACTCCGTAAAAGCAAGATGCTACCTAAAGATCATTTCACACTGCATTAACTTGTAGAGAATTCAAAATCAATTTTTATCACAACTGCATTTATACTAAAATATATGTAGTTATAAAGACTAATGAAAAAGTAACTAATAAAAAGTAATTTCGCGAAGTCTCAGACTTGTAGCCAAAAGGACAGCTACGCCACAGAATGCAGCCGGCCATTTTAATCTTTGCTGTAATAAAATGGATCTTCTCACATAACGACCATCGCCTGGTCTAAAATAATCCCTGAAATCCTTGGAGTGCAGGACACGACTGTAAGGCTAGGCTGTTGCACCATCAAAAAAAAAAAAAAAAAAAACTAAAAAGTAGCCTTTCAGCCACACTTTTACGATGTAGACATCAACCAAGATTGGAAGTGGTTGATCAGCATTCAAAGCAGGAAACAGATTTGCTTAACGCCGTACTCAAAGGCCAGCACTTCCTGTAGCTTCAATAGACTTCCTTCTCTTCTGTAACACTATCCTGATGGGACATCATCGTATTGAGTGATTGTGATGTTAGTAATTTCCTAAAAAAGCGCAATAGGCCGCACCTACTTCACCATTAGCCTTGAACATCCTCATTTCCTAGGATCCAGCAAAACTCCAACAGACCATTTCAACATGCTCCCCTTATATGGTATGTAAATTTTGCAGCTCACTGCCAGGATTAAAGATATAATTGTGTAATTGGTGCAGTTAAGCCCACAAATTGTCACTTGGTTTATTACGCGTTACAAGTGATAGAAGTCCTCCCTATACCTGGAACTTGCTGGCTAATTAGTACAGAGAACTGAAGAACTCTTGAGTATATTCGGCCTCTCCTTTTGCTCGCGCTTCTTTTTGCTCGATCCAGCTATTTGTGACTTCGTATGGTAAGTAAAGATCTCTAATTCCAGATATCGCACGACAAAAATAGGAGTATGTTCATAATATTTCCTAAAATTTTATTATTTATAAATTCAATTTTGTTCGTTCCATTAATTCCAGTATCCAGTGCATTATTGTATAACGTTATGGCAGCATTAAAAGTTTTTTTTTGTTTTTTAAAAAACATATTTCAACAGATAATTTTTTATCATTGTTATATTTAATAAATGAGAAAATTGCGTGGAAAATAAAGTGAGAAAATTAATTATATATATAAATATACATATTATTTTTCAACTATACTGGGTTTCATGACCGGAGTCCCTTGGTGTTCATTTGCACGTTTTTTAATTTAGTTGGCATAGCTGCGCAAAAGGCGATGGCTTCACCCCATTCTACCTCACTCATTCTTTTTTAAAAATGGTTTGTTTTTGCATACAAATATATACTTACACATACAAATATTGTATGTGTGTTTGTTGGGCGCAATTATCTTAAGTACCCCGAGAAACTTATTAATATCAATATTAATATTGATAGGAAAATCAAAGCAAGAATTAGATCAGTTTTTTTGGCCATTTCCATAATTTATACACAATTTAAAAGTAAATTCACAGAAAATAATTACTTTAAAAAAAAGAAAAAGTTAGAGGTACTGAACGAATTGGGTTTGAAGATACAATCTTTGCTCTTCGGCTAAGTGATCGTGAAGCATCGGCGTGCTTCAGTTTCGGAAGAGGATTCGACCATAGAGTGGTTTCGGACATATTGTGGATTAAGGCTTTAAAAGTAATAACAACTTTTATCCAATCAAAAGACTTTATTTGTCTAAATTGTGATTTTTAAAGTCATTTAGATGTTTACACCACACATTCTGGAGCATTCTGGCTATTTTAAATATTTATAACTGAACGGCAAACTCGGTCGGTTTGTTCTTTGAACTTTTGAAGGTTGTTTGCTTCCATTTTATTGGCTTCTCAGAATCTCAGAATCTTAGAAAGTTACTGTAATGAGAATTCTCTTTCTGTAAATACCAAGAAAACTGTGCTGGTTCCCTTCCATAAAGGTGGAAGACTTCCGAAATTTCCCAAGTTTTATTATGGTCGGGAGAGTATATCTGTAGAGAGCTCTTTTGTATACTTGGGTGTCCCACTCTATGCTTCTGGCAAATTCTCTCAGGCTGGTAGGTGGTTTTTACAGAAAAGTATTGCAGCCAACTCTGTGGTCTACAGATTATTAAGTACTAGTAAATCAGATGTTTGGAGCACCAAATGCTATCTGTATAAATCTCTCTCTGAGAGTGTTTTGCTATATAGTGCCGAAATTTGGGGCTCTCAGTGTTTGGATATCCTCGAAAGGAGCCAAATCTTGTTCTTTAAATCCCTTCTACAGCTTTCCCCCAGTACTCCAAACTCGTACATAAGACTTGAAACAGGAAGGGTGCATGTAAAATACAATGTTTTCAAGAGAATGTTGAAATGGTGGGAAAAATTGCTACTCATGCCGGATAGCTGCATTCCTAGAATTTGCTATCTGAGATTGCATCAACTAGCTAATTTCTCTTCAATACCTTTCAATTGGGTATCGGAATTTAAATCGTTTTTTTATCTCATTGGAGCTGAGGATGTGTGGCTTAAGCAGGATGTTTCTTTTCTGCGAAAAAGCAGATGTGATGTACTTGCCAAGCTGAAAAACCACTTATCTTCAATTGATGTTGACCTTGTTTTAAATAGTCGATATAATTTATATTATAGAAATATTAGCTCCTTTGGATCTGGAGAAAGTTATCTCAATTTGAAGTGCCATATCAACAAATTAAGGTTGATGGCTCAGATAAGACTGACTTGTAAAAAGTGCTCTAAGGTATCATGTGGTGATATGCGCTACAAATTTTCTCCAGAGAGTTACTGTCTGCTTTGTGATTCACAACAGTTCGATACATTGTCTCATTTCTTTTTAGATTGCCCAGAACTTAATCACCTCAGAACTAAATACATTTCCTGTTTCATAAATGATTCTCTGACTGCAACTGAAAAAATTGAAAATTTATTGAACACTTTGGCCTTAAGTAAAATGAATAACCTCTTCTTGTTTACAGTGAATGGTCTCAAACTTAAGTGTTAATATGTTTTTTGTGCCTGTATATAATGTCATTTAACATATACTTGTGTATATGCATAAATTTACTTTTTCCTTTTTTAGGCGGTTTATGTATTTTTTTTGTGGCTTTGATTCTTCATCTTTTCCTCCCCGTTTCATATCTATTTTCTAAGTTCATGAATATTATTATGTTTTAATTTTTGTGCAATTTCTTTTTTTTTTATTATTATTATTTTGTTAGTTTGTTTATTTCCAAATTAATCAAATCTACTTAATTTCGATTTTATTAGATATCAAGTGTTCTACTTTTGTTTGTATTTTCTGTATTTTTTAAGCAGTTACTTTAATTTTGTATGTTTTATTATTATATTGTACATGCGCTGTTTGCATTCCATTATCTATTTTCAATACTTTGAGTTCAGCATTATTGTAATCACAAATACATACAACTCCTTGCTTGTAAAGTGTAAACTTAAAAAGCAATAAATATTATTATTTTATTGGCTTCAAAGGGACGAAAGGCGAGGAGACTAACTGCTACTCTATGGAGTTCTCTTGACTCCTAATATGATATATTGTAATTCTCACTTATGATTTAAAGGTGGTAAAACATAAAAATTCACAGAAATCGCACTCTAGAGGGAAGTCTAAACTACATCTTTACCCATTAATGTGATGGACCCAAGTTTAGAATGAGTTGTGAAAATTCATGAGGAAGTCACGGAATATTAGAATTTAATTCTTAAGTTGAGATTGGTGGGAGCGGGTGTTTAGGGTAGCGCCAAGAAATAAAAGGATAGAATTGGATTTAATGAAGTCACTAATTCAAATAAATATTAAATATTTTTTTTTTTCAAAAAATGAGCAATTATACGATAGTTCTTAAAATAATAATTTTTTACTTGATAAAATCGTCGGCTATGATTTCATTCATTTAGCTCTATAATCGGTTTGCTTTGCTACAGTTACCTCTGCACTGCTGCCTTATAACAAATTACAGGCTAAACGTGCATCGAATAAATACTAGAAAATCGATAATTTAGGTCATGCCAGAAAATGATAAGACGATAAGAAATAGATTTGATTATCGCGTGGCGGTTCACGTTAGAAAAAAGCGATTAAATATTAACTTAAAAAAAAAAAAATATTTATAAATCGTATTTACAGAGTTGTTTAGAATTAATTAGAAAGATTAGAGGAATGTGTAATTATGATAAATCTGTTTGTTTTTATAGCCTACTCTGCCTTACAAATAGCCTGAGCTTTTCAATTTTCTTAAAGAAGGCACATTTATAACATTAATGTATACATACAACCCAATTTTTTTTTGGGGGGGGGGCGGTCCCTGAGCGCTAGCTCATACCCGCCTCACGCTCACATTTCAACCGTTACAAGGTTCAAAAATTTAAAGACCCACAGCAGAACACCAAAATCCCGTCAAAACAACAAATAAAACCAAACAATCGCCAAAAACAAGATAAAAAAGAATAAAATATCAACAATTAACAATTAACAAATATAAATAAATAAAATACAACCACACACTCACAGACACCCCACACACACAACAACAATCCTTCAAAAACATCATCCGCCCACCACCGAGGCCATCCGTCTATCAAAGGCCTCCCGCGCAAAATCACGGAAGGCCGAATACACAGAAGGTTCTCTAACAACAGGGGGAAAACGTCCCCAGCCACGCTGAACGGGAACCCCAACTTCCGCCACATAACAGAGCGCAAATCATCGTAAAGGTTACATCGCAAGATAACGTGCTCCGCCGTCTCCGACACTCCGCACGCGCAATATGGATCTGGTGCTATGCCAATTTCAAACATTTTAGCGCGCAATATGCCATGCCCCGTGACCAGTCGCGCAACCGCATATGGCATCTCCGTAGGAACCAGTCTTCTACCTCCGACAGCGCCGGGGACGAAGCTGAAAGTGGTTCTGCCCTTCGATGAAACTCGCCATCTATTCCTCCATTCTCGGTTCACCTCCTCTTCCACCTCACCATACATTCTTTCCCTTAACCATACCCAATAATCATATAAACATACAACCCAATCCTGTTTTAATCCCAATTGGAACATTTAATGTCCATATGGAATTGTGTCACAGTTTCTGAAATATATACTGAACAAAGTGAACGAGCCATTCCTCAGGAATAGAAGGAGACATACTCATTTTCTACAAACCAAATTTCCCTATAAGTCTGTCTGAAGAACTGGGGAATTAAGAACTGAATTTGCTTGGTAAGATTGTTAAGGAACAATTTCAGGCTGCATGGAGGATAAGATCAATGAATCAATCACTTTGTAATAAGAGAAAGATGTAAGGACGGGTCTGCCAGATAGTTTTAATTAATACGGGAAAATAACTGTGATTCCATTCTTAACATTAATGCACAATTCAAAAAGATAGGGTAGAAGCGGATTACTTTTTTATATTGATTTTCTCGGTACACTGCAAACATGGACAAGCAAATTTAGGAACTCTCTACATGGTCGGCACCCATTAGGGAGGAATGTCGAACTGGTTAAGCAATAAATTGGAGTTAATGTCATGTTTTTAACTTGAGCTGCAAAAAGTCTCTCAACTATGGCGTAGTATTTATAAAGGCCTAGTGCCAAAGAAATAAATTAGATTTTGAGTAATGCTTTACTTGATATTAAGTCATGAAGATGAAGGCGATGAAGGGCTACGAGCATGCTACTTTCAATAACGTAAAATCTCGCTATGCGCTGATATGATTTCGGAGGAGGTAGTCTGGAAGACAGTCTTCACTGAGTACTAAATGATGTCAGAAAGGGAAATTAGCGCTGTGAAACAGATTATTCTACATAAGTGTTGAGAGGATACTGTGAAGCGTCAGCAACGTCCTTCGTAGGGATGATACGCTCCACAGGGCAACCCATTTGACGGCAAAAGAAAAAAGAAGGGGATTAGTTAATAGAAAATTGTCAACTTCAAGAAAAGAATGTTAGGATTGGTATCCTGCTTTTGAGAAATATCCTGATACAAAAGAATTAAGGCGCCACGATAGCCGAACGGTTAGAGGCGAGACCTGCGAAGCTAATATGTATTGTGGTACTGGGTTCGATTCCCGGTCTTAGGCCTTGTATTTTATTTAATGGTTAATAAAAGAAATTTACAGTAAAGTATGTTTGCTAGTCGCCTCCGTCCACGACACCTAATTTGGTAATTGGACGTTAAGCCCCGCCTGAAAAAATAGGCGATTACTTTACTTTACTTTTACAAAAGAATTAGGAATTGAAAAAGGATCTAGGAAGATGAAAGCTAAAGAAATTGTAATCAAGAACTTGTGTTACAACGCAATTTAAAAAAATAAGCAGAACTGCAGAACTAAATGACAAACCCATAAAACATAAATTATTTCTGTTAGTACAAAAAAATAAATAAAATAAAATAGATTAATATTTTCAGAGTAACGAAGGATGTACAGATTTTAAAACTACTCCTGCAGCGGCGTAGCAGCCGCGTTAAAGAAAAAAGCATCCTAGTAAAAAAACTTAATACAACCCATTCTTGAATTTACTAGCCCAATCTGCTGTGGAGCACTGGGTCCGATGAAGCAACCGCCCAGTGCGAGCATTTCTACACTTATCAGACTGCTAGTGTAATTAAAAAGTAAATCAAAGCGGTATTGCGCCAACGGTTGGCAGTACAAGAGGGTGCATTGTGGGAATTTTCGAGAGGGTGTCCTGGGTTAGTCGTAGTGGGAGCACTCTGTAGCTGAAATAAATATCAGTGTGGGGCCGGAGATAAGCGACTCAGTTAATAGTGAGGGTACTACTAACTGTAGGATAGTGGTGTTGACACAGCTCTCCAGTCCAGTCGCCATATTGCGCGTTCACATTCGCCTCGTCCAATCTCGCTATTGATGTTATTATTCCTACTGTATATTCAAAATAGTATCAGAACACTTTGTTCATTTCCTAGCGGCAGTTTGAAAATACTGCTTACAGTTTGCATTTTATTGAATTTTTTTATGTTTACGAAATTCCTATTTCAACCACTGAGCCCAGTTACTTATGGAATTTGCAAAAACACAATCTTACAAGTGTAGCTTAGTTTTTTTTTTTTTTTATCTGGTTAGGCAGAGTGAATCTTTGATTATATACATCAGTGAAACTCACTAACTAAATCGGGCTTATCTGAAACCGTGGTCTTAGAATACAGGCCTTGGGAACACGATGAGAGATTGAGAGATGAACGTCATACTTGAGCAGAGAAATCAAAACAACGTTGATTTCCTGATAGAAATTCAGAACATTGTTTGCGTATTCAAATCTGTTTTTGGAAGGACGTGTTAATTTCCCATCAAATATTCTTAAACAGATATTGTGAACGTATCTTTAAGTAATAATTATTAAAGTGAGTGAAAAAAAAAAACTTCATTCTAATGAAACGTTTATTAAATTTTCATTTTTAATTGAAGCCACGATTTAGGTCACAATACGATATTAATATAATAATTTAAATAATAACTAACTTGGACGACGCTCCAAATTGCCCATAGAACTGAAACGCTTAATACACATTACTATTCTCAAACCTATGTGGACTTACGGACTGGAGCTGTGGAGTTCAGCCAAACCTACAAACATACGGACAGTACAAACATTTCAGTCAAAACTCCTCCGACAGATAGCTGACGCTACTTTCTACGTGACTAACTTCACTCTTCACAACTACCTCAACATTCCCTTCATAGACCAACTCGCCAAGACTAAATACCAAAAATTCCATACTACTCTCTCGACTAGCTCCAATCCTCTTGTACTGACTCTCGCTTCCTCTGACATCCCTAATACTTCTCGCCGACTGAATCGCCAGTGGCCCCACGACTTCCTTGTAGGCTGAGGACCTAAATCATTATTCTCCTATCTCTCCTTTCTCCTCATCACACTCTCCTCCTCACATTCTCCTCTCTCCTATAGAGAGTGCTACCGCTGGGTAGCTTCTCTCCTCCTGCTCTCCTCCCGCACCAGTTCATCACTCTCTCCATATTTACTGAGTGAATACATGTATACAGATTGTAAATTACAAAATAAATTTAAAAAAAAAACAAATAAAAAATAATAATAATAATTAATTTTCTTTAAAAAAAAAATGTAAAAAAAAAACTAATAAAGCAGATAAATGGTGATAACTTGGATTTGATAACGAATATTCTTACTGGACACTGAACAGCAATAGAGCAATCGTTTTTTTTCAGTTCAAAGTGATTAAAACGCGCCCCATCTCTTCGAAAACTTCCGAAGATAGTCGATAGCTTACCTTCGAACCCTCGAGACTGTCAAACAGTAAACAGAACTGGAGTGGACCACTGCGCTATTGCAGACCGCGTGAAGCACCTAATCCATGATCGTTCAGGCTATTTTTATTCAGAGTGTAATATTAAAAAAAAAAAAAAAAAAAAAAATTATATAATTATAAAGCTGGGAAGTTATAAAAAACTAAAGAAAACGTTGGATTCTTTTTCCTAAAAAATAAATGGAGTTGGCTCAGCTCAATTGGAATCTAAAAGGAAGTTACGCCAACGCTTTTCATAAGCTTTCCGTTAGATGTAGGCTGCAGATGATTTAGCGATATATGTTTTATTTGAGTAGGAGTTCGCAAGCATAGAGAATAACCAGAGTGGATCCGTAATATCCGGAAGTTCTTTAGTAATCAATCGTTTTCGTCGCTTTGGATAAATGAAGTTTTAATGATGAATGGTGATCGGGGAAGCTTGAATTTCGACGTAAAACCCAGGGCAATTCCCACGATAGTGGGTGGTATGCCTCGTTAATAATGTAAACCAGATGTTTCTTTGGCTCTTTACAATGCTCCATGTTTTTGGGAATGGATGTGTAAATTCACATCCATGTTTGTAAAGTCAAATAGTTTGTTTGAACGATAAGAATATACCGGAGTAGAATTAATAATTTTCAAAATTAGAACTAAAATTGCAGTATAATTTGGCGATATCGTTCCCAACCTTGAATCATGGGTGGGGTCCCATTTTTACTTTTTCTCACTCCTAATAATAGAAAAAATGGCGATTTTCCGCATTGCCAAAGAAAGATAACACAGGTTTTGTTATCATCTGGAGGGTGCGATGTTTTCAAAACCACAGAACACCATACTCGGACTTTCTGTAACTGTAATTTCTAACATTACATTCGATATCCATCAACAGTATTGCTACTTTCTGTAAAATTTCACTTTCGGTGACAACTTTTGTAGTTATTTATTTAATTGACTCTCACTTTGCATTAATGTTGTTTCCATTATTTTCCTGAATAAATTTTTAAAAAAAGTTGTAGGAGGTAATTTATTCCCGGGAAATTTGTTTTTTAGAGTGGAGGGGCTTCAACATTTAGATTCCTCTTAATGGATGATGAACTTTTCCCTAAAACACCTTTTAATGATCTCTAATCATTATTTATTTATATATTTTTTTAAATCTAGAATTCTTTCTCTATAGTTAGCAGCATACGTGGAGAATGAGAAGAATCTAAATCCAAGGTTCTCAAACTTATTTCGTCTACCGCCCACTTTGTTAATCAATTATTTTCTAGCGCCCCTAAAATTTTTTAACTTTACCCCATCTTAAAAATCACAATCTCAATCATTACTTTAATTTAATTATAGCGTGCCATATGAGTCTCATTATGTTTCTGAGTTCGAACTTACATTCTAAATGAGACTGTTCTAATGAGAGCAATAAAAGGCCACTTTATAAATAATATTTAGAAAAACTATTCAAGTTAGAACAAACATTTCAATTTAAATTTTAAAACTAATCTAATGAGAAGGATATATCTGATGATTTTTAACGTTTGTTAATATCAGGCTCGAATTTACTTAAATTTGTAAGTTTGTTTATTTTTGAAAATCAGTTCACGCGTCGATAGATTTGAATGATCGCTGTGTCTTCCATTAGTAGGTGTAAGAGTAGGACGGAAATTTAATGTTACCTAGGTGAACCCTAACCACATCATCCTGCCAAATTTTATCAAAATTGGGGTGAGATTTACACAGTTATTAGTAATAAATGTTTAAGAGGGAGTCCTACATAAATGGCGCTAACTCCTTTTCCATTACAAGTTCAGCTTTGAGACCCCCAAAAGGTACATCTAAATGGAATTGCGAATCGAATGAATCTTCATTCAAAAAAAATCAGTTCCCCAGTTTAGGCGCTACGTTGTTTACAAAAAGGTAACAAGAAGAAGAAGAAGAAGAAGAAGATCAATATCATCGACAATAATTTTCGAAAATGCTGTTTTTGCAAAGTTTTGGCATCGTTTTCTCAATAACTAATTATTCTGCATACTTACAAAAAATTACTCTTATAAACTAAGATTTAGGTACCCCATATTTTAAGAGTAATTTGGAAATTTTATCTTTTATAGGAAATTAAAAAAAAAAAAAAATGGTTAAAGTTGGGTGTTTTTCAACGTTACGCTTTTACGTGCAGTTTTTGACGATCAACCCTTATACCACTGTCCTACCGGAGAGTTTTAATACAACATCTAAGCAATATAAATAATTATTCCAGAAGGAAGAAAGGATATTGTCAGTTTAAGTCTTTTATATTTACTGTTTGTATATTTCTATTCTTTCTAAGACGTCCCTACGTCTTTCTATCCTTTCTGTAACAGCATTGTGTCTTGATTCTGCCCGGTTGGCGACTTTGTTTGATAAGCTGGTTTGCGTAGGTTGAGTCTGTTTTATTGAATTGGTATGAACGGATGTTCTCTTGGTATCAGCCTTTGATTTTCCTCCTGCTTTAACAAATAGAAGTACTACTTCATGTAGTACAAAATAAAACCATTGTTGCAATAAAGGTTTGTTATAACTTATTCTATTTTCTAAACGCGGTTTTGAGGCCCAGATTCTGAACCCCGAACGATCGACTCAGAAATGGCAGTAACGTTACAATCATATGTTGAAGAAGTAAACGCAAGGACACTTAGCGACTGACATTATCAAGATTGTATACAAAAAACTGTAGAAACGGAACAAAATCAGGAACTATGTACCAGCAAATACGAGTAAACTAAGACAGAAACTAAAAAAGCATAATCACATATTAACTTAAGCGGAGATAGGCAACTCTACGGTAATTTTAACACACTCAGATTACATTAACAAAACGACTTCATAAACAAAAAGGGACAAACCCAACTTAAGAACGACCCGACAACATGAGTCCAACAGCAAAAAAAGACTGCTACTAAAACAGCCACCTTTATCGTACTTAAAAATGGAGTACTCAAATACTTATCAAAGAATCCCACAGCACCTAACCTGAGAACAGTTCCCTAAGTTTACATATAAAAAAATGCACATCACATTATCCACTTATTGAAAGACCCAGAACTAACAATCTCATCACGCCTCATATCCCTTCACATTACAAACCGTCTTCTACCATGTCAGAGACACTTTAAATATTATAAAACAGAAACTAAAAGACGAAAACACACTACAGTACATTGACCAGTAAATTTCGGCCAGACCAATAGATTTAACCGAAACCGGAAAGTACCTTCAAACAAAATTTCTTTAGACTTAACAATAACTTTTATCTTGCTAATTACAAATTATGAATATTAGGACAGTCCCCATCGGCAATATTGTCCGAAATATTTTTTATGCAACATGAACGTGTGTTGAAAACACAATTGAAGAAGGAATTCGATGTAATATTTTGCGCAAGTTATGTAGACCATTTAACGTAGTCCACTTACAACTCATACTCTAACTAGATGTAGATATATGGAAATTATTTTCTTAACCAACAAACGACGCTCTAACATAAATTTCACACATGAATAGAGAACGACAAAACTCTTAACTTCCTGGATATCACACTTAATACAAGAGGCAGCAACTTAGAATTCGGAATATTCAGAAAGTGTCCACTGACACTATTATACACGACAGTTCCTACCATCCTATTCAACATAAACTAGTCACTCTCAGACTCCTGACAGACTGAAAACTAAACCTCTAGCATTGTCCAACTATTAGAGAGAACTCAACATCATTCGCTTAATAGCCACAAATAACAGTTATAATACCAACATTATTAATAAATTACTAAGTAATAACCAACATTGCTCAATTATTCACCCAATATATTTGCCACTTTTACTTACATCGGAAACGAGACATACAAACTATTTAACCTCTCCAAGAATCTAGGCCTCAAAACTGCGCTTAGGACCAACAACTAACTCGGGAACAGTGCACTAATCGAAACTAACAACCCTTAAGACAACAGAGACATTTACAATCTAGTTTGTCCAAACTACGATAGTACCTATCCAAGACTGTTACAAAGAAACATCCGCTCTTACAAACACAACTTACGCAAACCTTCTTATCAAACACAGTCATCAACTGAACAATATCAACAACATAATGACTCTGTTACATCCAGGGGAAAAAAAGAGAGACTTACGAACATCTTAGAAAGATTAGAAATATAAAAACAGCAAGCCATTCGCCAAAACATTATGGAAGACCAAGTTAACTAACTATAACTCTGATTCACTCTTTAAAATCATTCCGTACCCCGTTACAGCTGAGCAAACCATGCAAAAAATAGCATGAATCTCCGAGCATACAGCATGTTCTCTACTATTAAAAGTGTTCTACTTAAGATTTTATTTATTTACGCATTATATGTTAAAGGATTAGAATCAGATATTCTTAAATATTTAATTTAAAAACAATTATTTCCCAGTTCAAATGAACTAGGTAACTGCTTACATTCTTACAACTTCCATTTTACAATTCTAAAACATTACCTACGCACAAAACACGCATATCTTTTAAATACCTTCCGGCTTACCTAATTTCCGGCTTATCGACAATCTGCACGATTGTAATACCACCACATAGGAAGGTCTTGACACAATAAAAAATCTTAAAAACGTTGGAGTAATGTAACCGACATTAAGTGCTCCTGTCGGCAATAAATTGTAACTCAAGCATTGGAAATTTATGTATTAATTTAAATAATTACGTTTGGGCAAATTTATCTGCTAACAACTGTTAACTTGACTGGTTTACTCAAAATACCATCTCACCAATTAGGGTTCAGGTCAAAGCAATTATCAATAACATCAAGTTAAGCGATAACATTTACAGACCTCGTTGAAAATTCTCGCGAGCCTGCCTCAGGGTACAATAAGACCTATACTCTTCAATTTATACTCAGATCTAAACCTAGAATAACGATTTTAGAACTTACGCCACAATGTCATTAACAAAAGACAACAACACAGGCATTAACAAAACCATCACCGACTTACAGACATCAACTAATCTTATAACAAACTGGATAAAAAACAATTGAATTAAAACCTACAGAAATTTAAAAAAAAAAAAATCTTTTTAGTAAGGTTACGAAATGAAGATCTAAGATCCCAATAAACAACCGAGAAATCTCTTAGAATCAAAAAGATCAAGGAGTGTGCTGGTTCGACGTAACTCTAGACATGGATACATCAATAATACCCCAACTGAGACAGTTATAGCCACTTATTGACATGAAAACACTAATAATAACAAGACATTACTAAAAACTATTCTGATTTACCCCTGTCAAATTTGGAAAACAGCTAGTAAACGACTGACTAAACAGCTAAAGACCACAAATGCAATGGATTTCGTGTTAATTAACAAAGTATTCAAAGGTTTGAATCTTATTCAATTGAATCCAAATTTGAATCTTATTAATACTTTACACAAAGATTGTGCTTTAGAGCAAAGCATAACCACTTATGGCAAAACCATTTTTCTAAAGTTTTTCAATCCAATTTCGCTTTTTTAAAAAGAAGTCTCAAATAAATGTTGGAAATCTACATACAAACATGGCTACTATAAGTTTAGAGAAAATCATAATCGCCGATTTTGTGAAAATCCTAAAAACTTTAAAAACCTATTTGATAAAGCGTTATTTCCGGAGGACTGATTTTGAAATAAAGCTTATTGTTTGCATGATCCGTTGACCTCTAAGGAGAATATCGAAGTTGAAGTTTTTGCGGTTTTTTTGTTGGGTTTTGGCGGGACAGTTGCAGAAGGCAGTGGCCATTCATGCACACTATTAATACATATTAATACACTAATTTTATTTCTAATAACACAAAAAAAATTGAAGTTTTTACGTTTACGCTCTTTTAGTGGAATAAGTGGAAGTAGAACAGCAGTACAGACAAGTGGGGTTTTATAGTTCCACCACCTTTTGGTACACTGATAAATGTAAGCAATTAAAGAAACTATTCAATAATTGATTTGGTCCTTTATATTTCTTACAAAATAGCATCTAAAGTCGCTGTCAGTTTCACAGTAAGTTGACACGCGATATTGATTGGTTGTCATAGGCGTGACCAGTTTACACAATATCAAGCTGTTTTATTCCCAAAGTGTATCTTTTGATGTCTGTGAATATCAATACGTTTTTTTTTTCTTTTCTTTTTTACTTCAATACTGTTTAGGTTCATTAATTCTTTCTTTTAATTTAGGTTGTATTTTCTTTGATTTCCAATTTCTTTACTAACTTTTACGTTTCTCAAAGAGGTGCCCATGCATATTTTATTCTTTGCATTTAGAATTTACCTTTACTTGTAAATTAAAACCTAATTTAAGCTTTGGGTGTGGGTGTGCTTGAATGAAATACAAACTTGTTATAAGTTTCCTGATCCACCATGCCCTTAATTTTATAGAGTTATTCAAAATTTTATCCCTTTGTCGATTTTCGTCATTAATTAGAATTATTTATCCCATTGTCTCTTATATTCAAGTAATGGTAGGCTATTTTCCTTAGTCTTATACTAAAAACAAAATATTATACTTTAATAAGAATATACGAGTATTCAGCCTTTAGTTAATCATTTCTATTAACTTATATCTTATCGTTATCCGGTGATAGACCAGAAACTGTAAAAATTGCTGTCCGGAAATGGTAGCACTCACTGAAAAATTCTCCATGTCCAAATGTTTTTTTTAAAAAGGAATTTTCCAGTGATTAATCGGATGTTGTTGTTTCAAAAAGAATGCTACTTTTGCCACTTTAATACCACTTTTGCAAAAGACTTGTTTAACTGAAGGAACAATCTGGACTTCTCGTAAGTTTTGTCCAATATCAATACAAACTGTTCTTTACAGTGCTCCACGGCCTCGCAAAGAATAATTCCAAGGACAATATTGAGGATCTAGTAGTGGGCTGAATACTCAATCGGTACTAATTTTGGCAAATCATAGTTCCGAAACACAATTTTGTCGAGAAAGAGACAACTTTTGTACAAAACAGTGCTGTGCATGAAATAGTGTATTGAATGAAGTAAAAAGGTTTTTGCAAAATTGAATAAATAAGACATTTATTCTTGTCTTATCTATTTGCAGGACCCGTTGGTTGATAGATGAAGAAGGAGCAAAACAGGACCAGAAGGGAAAATGACCTTCCAAGGGTAACGGTTTATTGGTTTGATATTCAAAACTGATAAAAGATTGTGTGGATGGCATTGAGTAAAAACGGACATTATATAAATATCACGCACAGCTATCTAGTGAACATTGGGGCCCCCACTGATCGCGTTGGTTTCTCTCTTCCTTACTCCAATATTATTTCTCTTTCTGCAAGAATAAAGTTAGTCTTAAAAAAGAAAGAAAATAATTATATATAAATAAAATAACTATATATAAAAATAAACTTCAGGAGAAGTTGTCCACCTCTAAATACGGCATTAACTGTACGTGGAATAAATATATCGGTGTGAATGATATCCCAATATCGGCAAAGTATACCTTATTTAGAGCAGTGTCACGGTCAGTTATTTGTTATGGAGCCCAAATATGGGGATTCGAAGAGTATGCGGCGGTAGAAAAATTACAGCGCTATTTTATAAAGAAGCTTTTCGCCTTGCCCCAGCGTACCCCGAATTACATGCTTTTTTTGGAAACGGGATTAAAGTCTGTGTATGCTTATACCCTGCGACTGCATGTTATATACATATTAAAGACTTTAAAACCTGTGAATACCAGGCTTACGCAACAAATAGCCATTAAAGCAATGGAAAGGAAATTGTATTGGTACAGGACGTGGCTGGACCTCGCTGGGAAGTACGACAGCGATATTGAAATTGTACGCGGTAATGTCCAGGAACTGTCCGTCAGAATGGGTAGGATTGTGGAGCTGGTCGGCCGTGGTCATAGTGAGGAAATGATGGCTTTGGCAACCCGTTCGGAACGCTACATTCTTTATAAAGAGCTGCTCTCATGTGTAGATTATGTTTCATACATTTAAGATGAGCAGAAGGTATCAACGATGAGGCTAGTATTCCGGACGAGGTGTCATATGCTGGGTCTAAACTATAAACCATGGTCCACAGAAGCCAACTGGGATTGTACCATGTGCAACTTGAAAGCAAAAGAAGATACTCTCCATTTTCTGGCTGTATGCCCAATTCTCGCCGAGTTTAGAATGAGGTATTTTGGGAAGTTTCAACTGTCCAAAGAAGAACTAATAGTATACTTGAACGGGAAGGATTGGGATAGACTTTGTGGGTATGTGAGGGCGGCATCCACATACAGAGATTTTCTTGTTGCCCAGTACATTGGATAATGTATGTATATAATGTAAATAGGTTGTTGTTGTTAATATTATTTTATTATTATTTTCTCCAGGTTTTATTTTATGTTTGAGTTATGTTATAGGTTTATTTAAGTTGCGTTTTCATTTTTATTTTTATATATATTCTGTAAGTTAAAGACTAACTTGGCAGACGGACGTATGTCTATTGCCGAAAAGTGTATTTTTATTTAGTATGATTTATACAATATTCTTTTCAAATAAACACTTATTATTATTATTATTATTATTATTATTATTATTAAATAAAATAAAAAAAAAATTATATCTTGGCTACATACTATTACAATTTCTCGGTTGACATTTATCCAAGAACATCTTGAAAAATATTTTTCAAGTCAACTAGTTGTTAAGATTTAGATCATCTGCTAATTTATCTGTCAGTCATCTCATATCTTCTCAAGACTCTACTAGACAATATTTCAAACAGGTGAAGAAGTAAATTGCTACTGACTAAGGTAATAGAGAAATTACCTCTAAGATAACTGAGCTCAGAATTTGTACACGTCTCGCCTTATTAACTTTAGTGGTATTTTTCTCTCGTTAAACTAAAATGGAAAGCAATTAGAGCTTGCTTTAAACTTCTTACTGAAATACTGCATCATTTTTCTTTATTTAAGTTATATTTATTATTCTGTCCAAATTAAGAATTAAAAAAAAACGAAAAAATGTGTAAAAAAAGAAGATGGTTCTTCAAGCATTTGTATTTGATTTTTGTTCTTAATAACTCTAAACTTAATAAAGCTCATTTAAATGTTTTATCCAGGAATTCTGTGAATTATTAAATCTAAAATTTGGCTGATGTCAGCAAGAATTTTAATGCTTGAAGTTTTTGCAAAGTTTTCCTTCTTATTACATTAGAGAATTAAAAATTCCTATTTTAGGTTTAAACAAATATGTTGCAATTTTGTATAATTTCTTTCACTCGTTTGTGGTCATTTATTCATTTTTATCATTGTTACTAATTATCGATAGTTGCGCAAATAAATCAGGAACAATAATTTTGACGGCTAATTTTAGGTGTAAAGCCAATCGAATTTCAAGCAGCGCTATTTCGATGGCAATAAAGATCTCTCCCTAGTCTAATCACTGGACTAAGTATTTAATGCACCTAAGTAATACACTAGGTGCTACAAGAATATGGGCTTCCACAAAGTTAGAGCTGATACTTTTCTAACCTGGAGTGTTTCCCCATCCTCCTTACCCTCAATTTTTTCTTGAGGTTTTATGAGGCCTAGAAGAAGTACGTTCATAGCATTAAGAACGCCGGTAGAACTTATTTCTTTTTGGCGTTGTCTTTACAGTGCTAAACACTCAGGATATTTTCGTGGCTTTTGTCTTTGTGGCATACTTTGTTTTAGGCGCTTCAGCGAACTGTTATTGTGAATGGGCCAAACTTGCAACATAATGAACGTAATGAAATTATTAGTTACAGTACAAAATACAAATGTTCATAACGAAAATAAGCTCTCTACAACATTTTTTATTTAAGTATCAGATTAAGGCACATTGAATCTCCTAGGATTCATCTTTAATCTCTTTTTAGTTCTTTGAAAGAAACTAATTAGTTTAATTAAATTTAGAGAAGGGTGATTAGATCAGTGCTTAGCAAACTCCATTCCCGTTCGGAGATTCCGGGCTCGAATTCAGCTGCTGACCCTTAACTTTTCTCTTCCTAGGAGCTTCTTACAGCTTACTTGTACAGTCATGGACAGGTCTGTACCGAAGGAACACTTTGGACGGTCGGAAGTGCACTGAAAACAAAATCAAGGCACAAATAACCTCAGATGTTGACATGACTTCAATTAAAAAAGAAAAAAAAATACATTTATGGCAGTTTTAAATCTTTAGTTACGCGATAATAAATTGTATAATGGTAAATAAAATAAATTCGCAAAACTGATGATAAGCCCAGCTAGATTATTTTATTTTAGGCATATTTTGTTCTTTAAATAAAAACTATTGTCGAGATTGAATTGATTGATGACCCGATTACATTGGAAAATAAGTCACACAATAATGCACGTAGAAATCACAATCTGAAGGTAAAACGATTAAAATATAAATTAAAGATAAAAGCAATGTGCAGATAGATACTTTTTTTTTTCTTTATAAAGGGATTGACCAGGGTAAAGACTGTCACGAAATATTCATATCTGTCAACTCTCTGGGTTACATAAATATTCCAGGGTTATAACGAGGGATCCTATTTGCTGCTGGACTCCACTATCCGCGGCTGTAATTGGTTACGGAAAAAATAAAACAAACAAAAAAGTGTAATGTAACAAAGTTGTCACGCACCCCACAATATAATATATATAAATATACTAATACAATATAGAAAATATACAATTAAAAAAAGCTTTTGAAATGTACGTGACGATATGTTAGAGCTCGTGCTAAGCTGATTTCTAGTCTAATTATGTGGGAGGCACGAATGCCGCTTTGAGCCTAAAATAAATAAAAATAAAACCGAACAGCGGTAAACATATATCTGGCGCATATCACCTTATATGAATCGAGCTGATTATATAATTATTTAATTCAATCACTTATTAGAAGAGCCAATATAACAGCAAAAACTAATCCAAGTGTACGAGGGTCGTTTGAAAAGTCCGTACAAAAATAAAAACTACTTAATTTTTTGGGGTAAACCTTTTTTATTTTTCAACATAGTCTCCTTTTAGGCTTATACACTTCGTCCAACGCTGCTCTAGTCTGTTGATCCCTTCCGAATAATAGGATTTGTCCAAGTCTGAAAAATAGCCATTCGTTTCTGCAATCACCTCCTCGTTTGAATAAAATCTTTTTCCCGCCAGCCATTTCTTCATATTGGGGAACAAATAGTAGTCCGAGGGAGCCAAGTCTGGAGAATAGGGGGGATGTGAAACGAGTTGGAACCCTATTTCCATTAATTTTGCGACCACAACTGCTGAGGTGTGAGCTGGTGCGTTGTCGTGATGGAAAAGGACTTTTTTGTGGGCCAATCGTGGGCGTTTTTCTTGCAGCTCGGTTTTCAAACGGTCCAATAACGATGAATAATATGCACCTGTAATAGTTTTACCCTTTTCCAGATAGTCGATGAGGATTATTCCTTGCGAATCCCAAAAGACAGTCGCCATAATCTTTCCGGCCGAAGGAACGGTCTTCGCCTTTTTTGGCGCAGATTCCCCCTTGGTAACCCATTGTTTAGATTGTTCTTTGGTCTCAGGAGTGTAGTGATGTATCCATGTTTCATCCACAGTGACGAAACGACGCTTAAAATCCTGCGGATTCTTCTGGAACAGCTGCAAATCACTCGACTTCCTCGATTCAAACGAATGCCAAACACAAAGAAATAGACCGATCTGGCTGAAACTTGGTGTGTGTTCTTCTAAGAGATGCTACTAACTAAACATAACCTTGATAGTGGTGCTATCTCTCTGACTTTGCACGGACTTTTCAAACGACCCTCGTAGTAAGAGGCAATTTATAGAATCTAAGTTACATTTAATGCTATTTTTGTTTGAAAATATTTTGCCTATGTCATGGAAGCCTCAAAGATAACATTTTTGCCAGTTAAAGTAAAATTCCTGAACAGATTGCACTTAAATCTTCTACTTTAATGTGAGACCTTAAAATAAAGAGAGACTTAAAATAACTTATAAAATATTGCAAAAATTGAAGTACACTAATTTTAAAATATTGACTCACATATTTCACCATAATGTTGATTTTGTGTATCAAAATTAATTATTCTTTTGTTCGCCATTCTTGCAGAAAATACTTCCGTTCAAATTGGAAGTTGGATTTAATGCTAGGAGCAATAGTGGGCGCCAAAGACCGACAAAACGCGGACATTTATGAAACCCGCAAAATTAGTTTCTTCTTGGATTGGAAAAGCGATTCAAGTGGACTCAACTAGGTTTAATAATTGCTCCTTTACTAAGTAAAGAAATTTTTTTTTTTGTTTAACTGGTCTGGACTGCCTTTCAAATTTGTTACCTCAGTGTTAAAAGTAGTAGAGCAAAAAGCTTAATTCTGTTTTAAGGTAGTAACCATTACTTTTTTTTTTTTTTTTTAGACAACAGCCGCCATTGACCAAAATTTAAGAAATGTCCTAAAATGAAGAATAGAAAAAATTAACAAAATGACAGCATTGAGATCAAACCTAAATTTTGATGTTTCGCAATACGAGACAACTGGGGATAACTTGTAGATAAACGTTAATAATATTCAACTCATAAACATTATTTTGGCGAATAATGTTGAGTATATAATTGTTACGTTCGCTACTTTTCTTGCAACACTGAAAAAGAGCGAAAAAGTTCGGAATAGATAGTATTAGAGGTTCTGGCCATTATTGACAAGTCAGTTTATGACAAATTGCCCACCTGTTCAAAGTTATACTTATTGCAAATTGACAAATTGCCCACCTCTTCAAAGTTATATTTATTGCAAATTGACAAATTACCCACCTCTTCAAAGTTATACTTATTGCAAATTGACAAATTGCCCACCTCTTCAAAGTTATACTTATTGCAAATTGACAAATTGCCCACCTCTTCAAAGTTATATTTATTGCAAATTGACAAATTGCCCACCTCTTCAAAGTTATACTTATTGCAAATTGACAAATTGCCCACCTCTTCAAAGTTATACTTATTGCAAATTGACAAATTGCCCACCTCTTCAAAGTTGTACTTATTGCAAATTGACAAATTGCCCACCTCTTCAAAGTTATACTTATTGCAAATTGACAAATTGCCCACCTCTTCAAAGTTATACTTATTGCAAATTGACAAATTAATATAATTAATTTACAAATTAACTCTTCCAACTCTTGCGACTTTAACATTTAGAATTTCTATCTACTTCACGCTTTATCACTTGCTTCACGAACACAATTAATCTGTTTTAAGCGGAGGTAACACAATTTACATAAGTATTTTTAACCATACAAGAAAATAATGGAACTGTGTTTGAAGAGAATTACCAAACAGCATTAGTAGAATGAAAATAGAAAGTGTTAATTAAGAAAAGCTGGTAAAAGAGAAAACACTAAACACCAAGAATTAGAATAATTAAAACACATGGTTTTTGTTTGAATAATGAAACTGATTTTTTTGTTTGAGTGGAGCCTTCGTTTTGGGAGTCCCAAACTACTGATTTGGAAATCACCCAAATAGATAACTAGTAAAAATCCTTTAGTTAAGTGAATTCGAGTGCTGGAATATGGACTACTTCACCTGATTAGGTTAGTTTAATACTTTTAAAAGGAAAAGAAATATTATTCACCTCTTGCGAAAAAGTTCAGAGTAAATTATTGGCAAAATTGTATTTATTTGCACAAATGCAGTGACAGAGACAATGAATTTATTTTTTATGAATGATTGGTTGTGGACGTTGGTAAGGTTGCTTAGGCTAGAGCTCTTCTATCTCTTTGATGACAAGTTAAAAAATTGAAATGTGATTAAAAAATATCAGATTTTGAAATGGCCTAGCACATTTAATTTTAAAGATATCGAATTGCAGTTTCCGGTTTCTTTCATAACTTTTTATACTCTTTAAAACTGTGTATATGAAAACGGGGGGAGCGACCTCTTTCTTTTGTACGCGCGTCTGCCATGTACGCGGGCAGGAATCTGAAATCAATTCACATATTCTGAAACTAGAGGTGACGGGCAACAAATATTTCCTCTACTATTTTTTGCTCAAATCAACCGTTTTAGCATGAAATGCATTTGAGCCGTCTTAAAATGAACACATTGTATATCTTTAACAAAAACTTACAGTTTAAAATGTTAAGTATAAGGGTTGGTCAAACGCCAAAAGGTACACAAATCAGCAAGTACCCATCAGTTCATTAATACTTCATTAATATTTAAGTAATTTTGCTGCTTTAATTTTCATTAATATTTTTTAGAATTTATTAGATGTCACAGACCCTTAAGCTGGCTATTTTAGTCTACAAAATATTTGTTCAAGTAGCACTGTAGATTGACTGTAATATCTAGTTATTTATAGTAATCAAACTATTAATTTACAGGTTAAAAAGAAAAACGTTATAAAAAATAAAAAAAAATTATGAGGCTAAAAAATTCAAAACCTTTTTTAAAAAATACTTACACCAACATACATCAATGATTTTGTTTTATTTATTTATTTTTATTTTTAAATAAAAATCGCCGGTTTAAGTTCATTCTTCGATTAAAGTAATTGTTATTTTATGTAGTAGTCAAACGTTTATAATAATAGGTAATAATTATCTGGCTTTAGCGCAAATAATGTAGTTTTCTTCAATTACACTCTCAATGTAGGTATTCATCCCACAATGTTGTATATATGTAATATAAAATAAATGAGATATGCATAATTTTAGGACAGCTAATTATTCCACTATTTTACTATAAGTAAAATTAGGGGACAAAGTTAAATTACAATTGAGAAATCAATAATTGTTGTTGAATAATCTACTTGTTATAACTGTGTGTTATTTGTGCTCTCGAATATTTCGGTAAGACGAATTCAAGACAGTAGCCTACTCTAACTTTGTCTTTTTCTACTTTAACATGCATGTACATATATATGATTTATCATAAATATAACAAAAAAATATTATAAATGAAGTGGCCAGCATAAGGGTCTGTGACATCTAATAAATTCTAAAAAATATTAATGAAAATTAAAGCAGCAAAATTACTTAAATATTAATGAAGTATTAATGAACTGATGGGTACTTGCTGATTTGTGTACCTTTTGGCGTTTAACCAACCCTTATACTTAACATTTTAAACTGTAAGTTTTTGTTAAAGAGATTTTTGTACCTTTTGGATAGATTTTCTTTTTGTCTATTTTGCAAAGTTACATATCTGCTTTACAGATTTTTTTAAAATTTGGAATGAGCAATTCTATCATTATAACCTGATAAGGTGTTAAGTCGGAACCGTAACAACCGCGAGAGAGATCTTTTTAAAGAATGATTATAGTTGCGGTCCCCCAACTAATCCCCAATAACAATTTTTTGAAAAAGCGTTTAGAATAACATAGGAAGGTATTTGTACGTAAATAGCAAAATTAAACTGCAATTTCAGTACTTCCTTTTAAGAGGAGTAAGAAAAATAAACTGCGATTACAGTACTTCTCCCTAAAAGGCAAAGATTTTGAATCGAACGACAATTCATTGATATAAATCGGTTCACTCATTGGTAATTTTAACGATTGCAGTACTTCCTCTTAGTAGGTGTAAGAGCATGATGGCACTTCACAGCCACGTAGAGGAGTTTTAATCACTTCTTCGTGCTAAATTTTATCAAAATCGGACTAAGCTTTGTAGAAATATTGGTAATAATAGTTTTAGAAAGGGCCTTATTTGGGTGCGGCGAACTCCCCTCCTTATGAGGCACAGCGTCGAGACTTTTAAAGTGCAAATCTGTACAAAATTTCGATTCGAATGACACTTCATTCATGAAAATCGGTTCACGTAACGATAATTTGAAACGATTTCTGTACTTTCCCTTAACAAGTGTAAGACCTGATCGCCGCTTTATTGTTACGTAGGGGAGCCCTAACCCTATCATCCTACCAAATTTTATCAGAATCGCGCCATGATTTACAGAGTAATTAGTAATAATAATTTTGGAGGGGGCCTTACATAAAGGGGGCTAACTCCTCTGCCATTCGATGTACAGCGCCGAGACCCCCAAAAGGCACATCTACATAAAATTCCGAATCGAATGACACCTCATTCTTGAAAATCGGTTCGCGCGTTTAGGCGCTACGTTGTTTACAAAAAAGGTAACAAGAACAAGAACAAGAACATTTTTTGAAAAAGCGGTTTTTGCTCATTTTCGGCAACTTTTTTCTCGAAGCCTATTAGATCTGGGTTGTTGCAACAAAATTAGAGTTATAAAGGAGGGTTTGCCCTATATTTTAAAGAAAATTTGGGAATTTTATCTTTTGTAGAAAAATAGAAAAAAATTGTCAAAGTTGGGTGTTTTTCAACGTTACGCTTTTTCGTGCAGTTTTTGACGATCAACCCTTATACAACTGTCCTACCGGACAGTTTTAATTATAGAATTTCTTAGCTGCAAGTTTTTAATTGTTGCTTGGGTTCTTCCTTTATTTTATTGTATTGAATTTAATTGCAATTTTTCTGATACAACTTTTTAATTTTCTCTTCAATTAACAGACTATTAAGAATTCCTTCCACGTAAATAATTTTAAGACGGATAGATGGAAGCTGAGTCCTAGAAATGACAATATATTAGTAATATTACAGTAGGTTATCTGACCTGTGAGCAATTACCTGTTTTTGCCATTCTCATAATTAAAACTGCCGACCATATTTTCACACCTGTTGATTAAGGACTTAGTGTGTGCTTTCCTTACTTCCTGATATCCATTACTTAATAATGGCTATAAATTTAAATTATACCACCTACTCAAAGCCATAAATTTAGAATAAATGACTGCTTAACTTTATTTTAACTAATAACGACATTAATTTAACTTTAATAAATGGCGGTATAATTGGAAAAGACATAAATCGTATTGTCAGTATTAACTGTACCCTATTTAAGTGGGACCTAAACCTCTGATCTAAAAACTCTAATATATTGAGGCTTTAAATAGTTTTCGATCGCTCAAGAACCAAAACTAGAAATGAGGCTTATTTCTGCCATATTGGCAGAAGGGAGGCTAGATTTTGAGATATAGAAATAAGGTAAAATGAAAAAAGAATATGTTTAAAACTGTCTTGCAATTAACTAATAATTCTTAAAAAATAAACTTCATGCTGTTATATTTTTATTAAAAGAAAAAGTGAACAGTGGCGCCTGCATTTTGTGGTTATTGCAGTAGATTTAAATTAAATTTATTATGGAAAGTATTTAATAAAAAATGTGGTGTAAACGTTCACACGACTTCAAGAGCAGACTAATAGCTGAACATCAAAAATGAATTATTATAATCAATACAAATCACTTTTTTCCACGTAATCCCCACAAACTTCTTAGCGCTTATCCCATTTTCTTATCTCCACCGCGAAGAATTTCACCACGATCTCGAAGCCAGTTTTGTACCTTTTCTTCACTTCTTCGCTGCCGTTAGCTTCTTGTATCAGACCAAGCACATAAAAATCCGAAAGGGCAAGGTCTGGGTGGCAAGGAGGATGTGATGGGAGCTCCCAAACCACATTACGGATAGGTTACAGCGTCAGTCGTGCCGTATGAGGTCGAGCGTTGCTTTGAAGTAGCAAGCACGTCTTTCTTCCCACAATACCTACGGTAGTTCAGTTGTTTGGGAAGAGTTGTGCTCATAATTTTTCAACTATTCATAAAACATTTTTAGGCGTCGCACTTCTTGGATAAGTGAATCAATAAGAGATTGCAACGCCGATGGCGATACTGCCCGGAGCGGCGTTTGTGCTTCCGTATAAACTCGCCCAGTTCTTGCAACTACTGCCGTAACGTTTGTTTATCCGAAAGTAAAAATATCGGTTCTTAGAACGCTATTCTTCAAAAGTAGTGGGAGGGGGCACATTTGAACAGAATTTGCATTTTCTGTTACAGAGTGCACAGAATCGTATTGTTGAACCTTTTTATTTTGGTTTTTACAACTTTCAAGTCTATATTTTTATCTATATCTATAAATGTTAATATCTGTCCCACTGGTGGGGTACTTTTGAACACAATATAAAATTGAAAGAAATGATATTACTTTACTCTGAATCTACCTTCTTTCAGTTATTTCTTTCACTAATACATTACTTTCTCTTTTAAGCCACTGAAATCTAGTTCAAAAATCAAGAATCAAGAAAAATCAAGAAGTTAGGGATGTTGTACCCGAAGTGATGGGTTTAGGAAGTTTGAACAAAATATTCGGTTTGTTGCGCTTCTTAAAGTAGGTTCGGACCATTTCCCCTTCTCTACGATTAAACAAAAAAAAGTCACAAACTTGCAGGTCGGTAGGGCCAAATCCAAACGTTAATATGGACTAACAATACTTACACCTTGTCCACTACAATCTTCACAATACACTTCCAAGGCTGCAACAAAACTTTTACTTCCACCTTACAAAATATAACATTCCTCAATTCTGACTTTACGAACCATGAAAACGAAAGGAAACTCTATACAACAGGTCTACCACAAAATATGGAGAAAATCACCAATCATAAATGTTTTAAATATTTGGCGAGAAATTAAAACTGTTCAAAGGCGCTCCCTCACCACTACTTTCTACCAGTGGACAAGCCATCGTAACTGAGTTCTTAAACGCTATATTTAAGTAAATATTAATCAAAAAGCGGACTAAGTCTCTTCTCATGGTTGCCAAATAACACCGAAGTTTCGATTCCCTGCATTAGGCGTCGCCTTAACTAAATATGATTGCTCATTTATTGAATGACCCTCTTATTATAAAAGAAATAAGTCCGTACATTCTTCTTAAATGATACTTTAGAGGGAGCTTCACCGCACCTCTCCCACAGAATTGCTTTAATTCTGAAGAAAAATGTAATAGTAAAATTCCAATAAACTGATAAGTTCGGTTTGGTAAAATGGTTCTTGCAGTTGGCTGTTTTTCTCTTTCCAAAGCTTTTACCTTGATGCTGGAAATATCTAATATGAACTCTTTTTTTTATAATTTCCTGCCGCTCTAGTGATAAGAAAAAGTTATAAATGAATTTGCGTATATTATAAAGTATAATTTGTAACGTTCTCTCTAATTGCTGTAATACTCAGGTAGGAGGCGAATGGAGTCCATATTCTAAAGTAGGTCAGGCTCCACGGAAATTCGGAAACCCCTGAAATAGGGTGAAGTAACTTAAGTATTTTTTCAATGTTACGTAGTATAATTTTTTAAGATTTCTGTAGTAATTAAGTCAATAATGCTTTGATAAAAGTTGATATTTAATGTTTTTCGAAATAAAAGTTAATACATTATCATTAGATGTAGGTCTTGAATTGGCTGTCATCCATAATTTAGGACAGGAAAATGCTATTACTTTGAATTTGACTTATTTCATTATCACATTAACGCACTATGATTTATAATAGAGCATGTGTGAGTGGATTAGAATAATGGCGTGTAGGACCCTTTGTCAATGTTAGTTTTTCTACAAAAATACCCTAAAGCAAGATAATTCTTTTTTTGAGAAAGCAGCAGATGTACCCAGTGGACTGAAACCACCCACAAAGCGATTGTGAAGTGTGACCACAACACTGTCCCATTTATGGCATCTCTATTGGCCTTTATTGTTGATTGAGGAATGGAACGAGGGTGGAAGTTGCTGTCGCGGTGGAGGGAACTGCAATTGGACTGGTAGAGTGATGCCCCTTCCAAATATATGGGTGCGGGTCTCATGGGAGTCTTTTGGCAACTGGTCTCTTTCATAATGCTTTGAAAACTTATACACCCTCTTTGCCATTAACTAGTCGCCACGGCCGTTATTCGCCGTATTATTATCATAGTAGTTCGGCTTGGTCAGATTTAGAAGCTCACGCCCTAAAACACCGGTAGCTCGCCTGCAGTATATAAGGGCGCTATTGTCCGCTCCACTAACGGATATCTATTTTCCTCACTCCCTTAATTCTGATTGCGCGTTAAACTTGTCCCGCTTTCATAGCCTACAGCAATTTAGGAAAGGATTTATTGGCTCTCATACTCCATCATACCAGAAATTTATTAAATAGCCGCTGGAGAAGAAGTTTGCCTCTCGATTTGATGTACAGTAAAAAACTCCCGCTAAAAATGAAAGGAGCATTGACTTTATTAGAATTTAATAATAACTGGAATGTAAAAATTGTATCAGAAGAAAATGTCCACCCACATTTTCATTTTATTTTTCCAAGAAGCCCAGACTTTCAAAAAACCATTAGCCGCCTTACCAATCCCCACTTTATCTTCGCAAGCAGGAGAAATTCGAAGTAAACTTTTTAATTATAATTGTTAATTATATTGAAAAGAGTATAATTTTTAATTTTTATTATTATTCATCAATAATCCCACGCCATCCAAAGCATATAGCTATCCTAAAGAGAAAGCATTGCAGGCTGATTCTAGGATGAAAATCCTGTCCCGTGCTTGAGCCATCTAAGATTCACAGCATCCAAACAAATCGCAGCTGCCTTAAAACTTCTCCATCGTTAACCTTATTCCAAGCAAGATCCTAAACTTACCTGCTTCTTCCACCATGAACAATTCGTCATAAGATGGATAGATGTATCCATCTTCGATCTTCACATATCTGTCTTCCTTCGCCTCATAAACTATAGAGAAAGGATTGGGCAAAAGCTCAATTCATTATCGTCATCTCACAAAACTCAACAGTTAGTCCGGGACTGATGAAAAGGATTTAGGGTCCAAATTTGACTATGCTATCCATTATCTTGTTTTCTAAAATTATGACTCATAAGACTTGGCACCTTGACTCGAAGCAAATCTTTATAAATATGTATAATGATCATAATTGTATAATTATAAAAATTTTAAAATAAACAATACCCTCCCCACTTACCAATTTCTAAAATGACTTTTTTTTTGTACTTAGAGAACCTCAAACGGATATTATTGGTAGAAACTCAAAATCAATGGGAACCAGAAAACAGCTTCTTACTACCTTATATTATTGAATATTTGTAAAAACATACAAAGAAATTAAAAACTACATTTTGGTAATCTGTTATTTTCCAATTCCATATCATTTCTAGTTGTTGGGAAAACATACGATCCAAATTGGCCACTAATTTTACTGCAATGATCGTAGACTAGAGCGTCGTAGTCACAATTGCAGTCTTGTAGATTTAGTTTTATAGCTGCAGCCTAATACCTCCTTGTAGATTAAGATCTTGGTTTGCTGTTCTCCCGTCAATGTCGCACAATACTTGGGATTACAATCTTACGAACGCTCATAATATCCGCAAAGTCATAGTCTGTGCCGTCATTTAGGCACACTGTTTGCTGGAGTAAAACTCGTGTTATGTTTAGAACTGACTGGGACATTTATTTTTCATCAGGGGAATAATAGAAATGTTTTTTGTACATCTAATTTAAATATTTCAGTACGGGGACAAATTCAGTTCGAAGAGTTTACAGTCTGATTCTAATTACAATAGAAAAATATAATGTTTTCAATTGATTCATTACTTTCATCCGCTTGCAGTGTGAATATAAATAAATAATTTATGGCGAGTTATTTCGTCGGTATTCCAAATAATTAAGATGATTAAAACATTAGGATATTTTTGTGTACGGGTTAATTTTGAGGTCTGAACAGGACGGCTTTAGAAACTTTTCTAGTAACAGGAGATATCTGTTTCAATCATTCCTTTAAAGAAAACTGTCTTAATTATGGAAACATAAACGCAATTCTAAGTAACTGTTAAGGAGCTAAATAAAACTAAACGCAATGAAAAAGAAGTAATAGTAAAGGTTTAACCCTAAATCGTGGAATTGAAAGAGAAGACGCAAAGTTGTTTGTTTGAGATGTAAAGGCACCCTGGGACAAGAATATAGTTTGACATTGGCCATTTTATGTTAGCGAGAAAGGGTCGGACAGCCCCCAGGGCGGAATACAGACCAACACTTTACTACTCCCTAGACCAAGGTTGGCACGCTACCGACTTCTCATTCTCTTATTGAAACCTTGGGAATTATATAAATTTCAATCGGATTCACCGTTTCCCAAACCACTCGCCTCCATCCTGGAACACAAACTAAGCCCAGTCAGACGGAATGTAGCCGGAAGTTGGTAGAAGAAGGGCATGCAGTAGCTGGCGGGCCTTGATTACATCCAGTTGTTGCTTTAGTTTACCACCTTTTCCCCAACTACTTTTTCCCTATTTTGTTGTTATATTTGTTTTTACTTGGGGATACTATACAATCACGCAGGGCACAGATTCTAATTAGTGGTACTTTATACTATTACAACAACTGGATTCATTAAAGGCATTCATTTAAACCAGGGCTCCCTTTGTGAATTTATTATGCGTTCCAGTACTTTAATTAAAAAAAATAACTGCAGTCATATAGTTAATCTACCCAATTCTGATTTTCTCCTCTTAATTCATTTTGGACTAATATTTTGTTTTAACAATTAAGTATCTGGGCTTTAAGCAGATAGCTCATTAAAACAGGACTCAATTTACAATTGTTTTGTTGTGCAACTAAACATTTAGAATGGCGGATTTAATAGTGGACAAAATGAGTTATTTTTTCATTGAATCTATCTCCTCTAACTCATTCATTTCATTTTATTTTATTTTTTAATGATTTAAGGCGCGTCATCTGAGGTTATTGGCGCCCGAAGCTTTTTAAGTACAGTAATCTCTCGATAACCGAGACAACAACACTGTCCATCACCGGGCAGTGAACTGTAAGAAGTTCCTAGGGAAAGAAAATCTAAGGGCTAGAAGCTGGATTCGAACCCGGGTCCTCCGCGTGGGAATCCAAGTCACTAACCGCGTAGCTAATTCTTTCTCTCATTCATTTCATTACTATTACTATTGTATTAGTAAACTTTCTGTTTTTCCTTTATTCTTAAATCGCAACTGCGTAACACAAACGCAACAAGCAAATATGATAGCGTATAGTACATAATGTGAAATAAAAATAAAGTAATAGGTAGGTATATAAAGTAAAAACAAAATAAAATAATAAATAAATAAGTAAATAAAATAAAATCACAGGAAAATCTTGAATGAGGGCCATCCAACGATGAACATCATAAGACGGTTAAAGTAAAATACCGAATGGATTGATTTCAAAGGATGACCATTTTATCGTTCGACCAGGTGATCGCGAGGCCATCGGCGCCTCAGTCTGCGAGGAGCATTTGATGGGAGGTTAGTGCAGGACAGGTTGCTGTTTAAGGGATTATGATGTTGGTAAAGTTTGGAGTGGAATTTGATGTAGCGGGACTGGGCAAGGTAAGAAACAAATAGGATTCGCAGGTCGGTGTGAATGTATGGTTGCTCACGTAGAAGGGTGCATCAGTGGTGGTTCGAAGGATTTTTGACTGGAAGGTTTGGATTCTGTTTAGGTTCGAACGCTTAGCTGTTCCGTACAGTTCAAGTACGTAGGTCCAGATAGGAGCGAGTAGGGCTGAGTACAGCCGTTTCTTGTTTGTAAGAGTCAGTTTTGACCGTTTGTCAAGTAGTCTTTTGAGCATTCCGATATCTCTGGTTTAGTTCAAGTCGTTTGAGTCTAGTATGTGGATTCCACGTGAGTCGCTTGTCAAGGTATATTCCAAGATAACGAACGGTATCCGCTACAGGAATCGGAATGTGATTCAGGTATACTGGAGAGTGAAGGATATGCAGCGTGATTTATTTCCGTTTACCTTTATTCTCCATTTACAGAACCAGGGTTCAAGGATGTTAAGATGGGCCTGGAGAAATCTAGTGGCTATAACCGGATCGGTGTTATGGGAGAGGATAGCAGTATCGTCTGCGAAGGTATAAATGCTCGTATTTGGATGAAGAGGAAGGTCAGCCGTGTAGACAGTGTATAATAGGGGGCCAAGGATACTTCCTTGCGGGACTCCAGCTAGGATCGGATGAATAGCGGAATAGGACGTGCCTTGGACAGTTTGGAAAAAAACGATCTGATAGATAGGATTTTAGGATAAGGTAGTAGGTATTTGGAAGGACATATTAGCAAACTAAAACAGAAAATATTGCGTAAGAATGATGTTGATTTTTTTACTTTACTTAGGGAAATCACCTCTCTCGCCAGTCATTTGTTGCTTAAATTGAAAGAACATTTTGTAAAATTTCAAGGTTTAAAGGAAATCTTGTGAGTTACAGAAAAAGAAAGGTAAATTCAACTTTTTTTTTGTTTTGCTCAAAATCTTTGTTTTTACAAATGCAGCACATTCCTGCAACAATTGAAGCTTAAGAACATAATACTTGTGTGCTAAAACTTCCAATGAAGAGCAAAGAAAGCACTTTGGCACTTACTTCATTTATAAGGATAATGTGGCCATCAGCATTCTACCGATTGGAGGATTCTCTGGCAACACAACAAGTTAGCAAAGAGGGTTGAGTTATAATGAAAGATGTAATTTAAAACATTAAAGAACGACACTAACTAAGGAAAATATGTAGAAATAAATGAAATAGATTAGAGCGGTAATGAAAAAATTTATTTAAAATATATAATATATATTATATCTTGAGCTCTCAGCATCAGGAATTAATCGCATTTTGCTTAAAATTTGATGATCATCCATCTGCGCAATTAGGTCTTAAGGACAGTATCTCTACTGCAGCCGATATAAGAGACGAATGGATTTAGTGGGGAGATAATTTATCCCGGCTTTAATGTTATTTTTCTTTCAGGAATGGCTTCTCCTGCCTAAAGCGCTCATTCCTTTATTTTGCTCCTGCCTACAGCGCTCATTCCTTTATTTTGCTCCTGCCTTCTAACTTTTTCTTCTCTCTTTCCTTTGCATCTTTTTGGCTGGGTTTTTCTTTTTAATGAGTATGCAAAAGATGTGTTGATTTTGCAAATTCTTCCTGCTCATTATTCCACCATCAGTTTCTTTCTCTTACTTCACTGAGTCTCTCTCTCTCTCTCTCTCTATCTTACTTCCAACGGTGTCTTCCCTTGGCAAGCTTACCTTGCACTTTCACGCCAAATACACCACCTTCACCAACAACAACTATGATAAATCTTTATTAGGAGTTTTGCAGAGTTGGCTTTCGTTCTTACACCCTCTTTACAAATATATTACTGTTGAAGTTTGTAATTAATATTTATGTTTGTTTAGTGAGGAAATGCAATGCTATATTTATATAACTCTTCCTAAACAGATAGATCAAGTTAAGAAATATCCTTTTATTAAGCCATTGATCTCTCGTTCGGCAGGCTAATATTTTGGGTATGTTTACTCTTTTTAGAATTGAATAACACCGTTATGACATTTACTCTTCTTGTGGGCTACTTTAAATTTACAAGTTAGACAATGACTGCTCGTCGAAGCTAAAGTTAATAGAAGCTTATAATTAACTGATTGGGTTCACATCATATTTTTCTCAAAACAACAGAAAATTTTAAACATTTTCGAATGGCTACATTTTGTTTTTGTTACTTTTCTTCCTTTACCTGGAAAAATGGTTGGGAACGAACGGAATTTCCAATAGAATTTTCACCAAAAATATTAGTCTTCAGCTGCTTTGAGTTCAAATAAGTTGTTTTCACGGATAGGTGTTGGTTTTTAGGTTCGTGTGTAAGTGTAGAATGTGTGGTCTGCGCAATTCACTAACGAAAAATCAAAATAAGCTCAAACTTTTACGTTTAGTTTAAATTCCACTTTATGATGATTGATAAAAACCGCCTACCGGAAGTGACAATTTACAGAAACATTTTTCACCATTTTCTTGATGTTTTCTCCAAAAATTTTTTTACAATGTACCTAGTACATTTTTTACTAAGTGAATATAAGTAAATCGATGATATTTATTTGAAACAAGGAAGGGATTTGCTTAGTGGTCAATAGATTTCGATGCGGAGATCCAGGGTTCAAGCACAGTGCTGGTCCTTAGATTTTCTCTTTCTAGGAACGTTTTACGATACAGTGTGGTCTGTAACAACAGAACACTGCTCGAAGGCGGAAGTGCTCTGAAAAATGTTACCGACGCAAATGACGTTACCTCACCACAAATTTGTAAAAAAAAAAAAATAATTATTCCTATATCACGGTTCGCCTAGAACGATTTTAATTGAAAAGTTTTTCCACCAACATGAAAAATTTTTCTTTCTCCTTATTATTTGGGTCAAAACTAACCAAAATCCACTGAAAACTAAATCGGTTTACGTTACGGATTTTTTTTTTTTTAATTTTTCAGGTAAAAAACGGCTTTTTTTTGCATTGTTAAGCCTAATAAATGGAAAAACAATACAGTTTTTTGCAAAACCAATGCATGCATTTTGAAGCTGAGGGAATTTCCGACAGATTGATGTATTTTATAAATGATAAAAATGAAATTTCGACATTCAAAATCAATAAAAAAGACATTTTTGAGCAAAATAAGGCAAAAACATGGGTTTCTCGCATTTCAAAGCTTACTTAACAAATAAATCATTGCTTTTTTGTGGAAGGGACTTTTCAAAAATGAGAAAAATTCCTGCAAAATACAATATTTATACACTGGAAAAAGTGAAATTTTCAAAGTCAAATTCATTTAATGAAACTTTATGGATTACTAAGCCCTGCAATGCGATAAAAAATTATTTGGGCTCTTTTAATCCAAAAAGTTTCATTAAATGAATTTGACTTGGAAAATTTCCCTTTTCCCAGTGTATAAATATTGTATTTTGCAGGAATTTTTCTCATTTTTGAAAAGTCCCATTCCCTTCCACAAAAAAGCGATGATTTATTTAATAAGCTTTGAAATGCGAGAAACCCTTGTTTTTGCCTTATTTTGCTCAAAAATGTCTTTTTTATTGATTTTGAATGTCGAAATTTCATTTTTATCATTTACAAAATACATAAATCTGTCGGAAATTCCCTCAGCTTCAAAATGCATGCTTTGGTTTTGCAAAAAACTGTATTGTTTTTCCATTTATTAGGCTTAACAATGCAAAAAGCCGTGTTTTACCTGAAAAATTAAAAAAAAAAAAATCCGCAACGTAAACCGATTTGGTTTTCAGTGGATTTTGGTTAGTTTTGACCCAAATAATAAGGAGAAAGACATCATTTTTCATGTTGGTGAACTTTTCAATTAAAATCGTTCTAGGCGAACCGTGATATATTTACTGGATAACTTCAGGTGAAGAAATCACTTCTGTTGAGATATGCTTTCTCTTAAGTGCCTTTCTAGTTGAATGCATAGCCTTAACATCTATAAAATATCAGTACAAATTCAATGTGAAAGTTAAATTCAAAAAAATAAATCAGCCGGATAGAAGTGCAATTATACTAAACTGCTTTACCAACTTCCACCAAGATGCATTTAACTGAATAAGGATTCAGGATAATTTTTTTTTTTTTTTAAACTTCTTCCGTCAACTTTATTCATTCTGGGTTCTCAAAAGTGATGAAATAAGGCTCTCCATTAAAGTGCATTTTTCGATATTTTAAGATTTTAACATCTGTGTAAATATTTGATTATGAAAAGTCTAATTAAAATATCGAATTGGAAGAATATCAGTATACCAGGAGTGTGGCTTTACATTAAAGCTTTTCGCTTGAATTTTTCTTTCCCTTTTTCTGAATTTTCCTGACAGTTTCCATTCGGCCATTCGGTTTGGTTTGTAAATTTGTCAGATGATACAGTGTGATTCTGTGCTGGCGGCCATATTTCCAGTAATATTTTATTACAATATGAAATATCTTTATAGAACAAATTCTGGTTATAACCACATTTAATTAAGTAAAATAAAGTAAGAGAAAATTGTAGAGAGTTGTTACCATATAAATGTGTTATTTTTTTATAATGAACTTCGTATGTTTTTCGAATATACGATCCTTTGTTTCATCAATTTTCATATATAAACACTCCAATTTAATATTATCCATTTTTGTTTTGTTTTAAATATAAAAAAATTGTTTTTTTCTGAAACAAATAAGTAGAATCTTTTCAACACATCTGACCGACATGAATTGAATTATCATTGTTTTCCTTGTTTAGAAAAACCAAAGTATTTATTTAATTTTTCAATTGATGTCGAAATTAAATGGAATAAACAATGCAGTTATGGCGGTGCATGACAGATTTCATATACTAAACATACTTTGTGCATAAACAGCCGGAAAAAGGTACAGAATAAATATATACCATTATAAAATATATTTACATTTTATCCACAGAGCAGATATTTAAAACAGAGATTGCTGACATTGATAACAACATAAAATATTCTTTCTCAAACATCGCCGTTATAAAAAATTAAAATAAATGCCTAATGTATATAAAAAAAGGGTGGTAAATATTTAAATATGCAGATGAATTGATAAGTGAATGAATTAATAGTTCATTAATATTTCTAATTCTAACCTACTTATTGTAGTTTATAGAATCTAAAAATACTGAAGCATTATTTTATTTTGTATGCTTATGAAGGCAGTGAAAGGAAGGTATTAGTTTTAATTTAACTTTAAATATTACTCATTTTTTGTTTTGTAATGATGTGGCGAAGAGGTGACTCAAAAGTGCTCCTAATAAAGCGCAAAAATTAAAAAAATAACTTAACCGGAAATACTACTTTTTGGAATGGATTTTTTAATTTTATTTGTAGCACCTTATTTTTGATTTCCTTCTTATTGAAACTCATACAGATGACAAACGTTTATTTTAAGACTCTTTCCAGGCAAATTCGTTTAAAGGCCGCTCTGCGAGGGAGGGTAGATAGTTTCTCTAATGTACCATCTCAGTATAATGTACCTCGGTGTCTCGTAAAACATAAGATAAGGATTAAATGTGTTGTTGAAATTCCGACTTTGAAGAAAACCAAGTACTTCTTCACAGAATGGATTTATCACCTTGCTGGGATTTCAAAACCAGGAGAGCAATTCCTTAGAATTTCCTATCCTAGGCGTCTCAGCAACTTGCTATTCGCTATCACGGGATAGCGTGCAGACGGCCGCACTAGTCAACTAGTATATGCCTTTAGCAGATCATCTAGGAGCGTCCTAGCATCTCGCAATGCGAAAGAAAATTAGAATGATAATTATCGGGTTAGAGTACATCTATCAATCCTTAAATTTTTACCTTCCTAGGAGTCTCTTACAGCTCACTAACCGGAGATGGACAGAGTACAGACTATTGCCCCCAGATGTTGACGTGCCTTAAACTAAAATAAATAACTATGATTGAAATTGTCACTTCTTTTAGATTAATGATCAGTCACCAAAAACTATGAAAATATTCTGCACTATAAGAGAAATAAACAGAATAACAATAAAGAGAGAGATGATAAAGTTCATTGCAGTTATCAGACGGTGATCCCGGAGTTCTGCGCTTAGTGTTTTTTTTTTCCTTAAAACTCTTGCATTTCAGTCATCCTTCGATGGTAATGCAGTAAGTAAACAGAAAAGTGTCTGAAAGCCGGCAGTGCACTGAAAACCACCGAGCGCCAATTTTTCAGATAATGCCATCCCTTATTAAAATAATAATAATAAATTTGCTTTTATAGCTCCCTGCTGATAAAAAAATAAGTTTCAGTAAAATTGAAGAAACGCGTAGGTTTAAACCAAATTTTAGCAAGTTGTAAAGCTATGTGCTGCAATGTACATATGTGCTCACATAATGTGATAAGACTAGGAAAGGAGGGTCAGCGGAAAGGAGATTTCCCAACGTTTCTCTCGTCCCACGCATCCAGCATAGTTCCATAAACAACAATGAAACTCACATTCAACTTAATTCACGCGCAAATATGTACAAAGGGCACAGAAAGGAGATACAGTCTCTCCCTTAATATCTAGACCTCGATTAAGTATAATTAACAAGAAGAGTGTTGTAAAGTTGATTAGGGCGACCCGAGCCGAAGACTGCCAAGGGTTCACAGCGTGCAACCCCGCCCTGGTTAATGCGGGTACCCTCTTTAACTGAGTTGCTACAAGGCAGCTGCGGCCTTGCAGCTCTGCTTAACTCTCCTTCTCAATTACAGCAGTATAACATGCGCCACTTTAGAAAGAGAGAGGGAAAAAAGGAAATAGTGAAAAGTAAGATTATCAGTCAGTGCCTCCTCCAACCCCCTCTCAACAACAAGCCACATCCAGGAGAATGAGATCACCTTTGTGAATGAAATGACAAACGGTTTTTACCACCAGTATGGTTCGGACCTAGACCTCTAAATGGCCAACCTCCACGACCACAAGAGCAAGTTGGGTGGCCCCACCCTAGCACACTCTTGCAGCCAACCAATACAGTTTATCTTGTTTACGACAGACAAAACCTCTCCTTCGTTTTGTAAGTGTGGCAAAAGGAAGTAGATATCTGGGACCACCTGCATGGATATATATATATATGTATAGATACTCAGCAATAAATTACCTTAAAAGTTGCCAAAAGAACCTGCTTCACGTGCGATCACAACAGTTGTCAATATTAGAAATTATTGATATATATAGGTCACAAAGTTAGACCTAATTTAGCTACAGATGTAAAGTACAGTTCCTTATTGTTCATTGATAATTTTTAATAGAATATTTTGACTTTGAAAATTTTCGATACTTTTTCGCCCAAAACACGTTTTGGGAACCTCTTTTCCTATTTTGTTTAATTATTCGATTGTAAGAAATAGGTCTTACGCCATTTAGTGAATAGCGAAAAAATGCATATTTTATAAGAGTATGATTTGTAGATGCAATGTTTAGTTTTCCAATTTCATTTTTTTGTTGCAATTAGAAGTATTGTCATCGTGTCAAATTTTCGACAGTGTTTTACTGGGAAAATAATTGCCATTTTGCTGTTTTTTATTATTCGTTACTGGCTCTGTTAAAATTAAGTTATCTAATGTAAATCCATCTGTTATTACTTATTAGTATTTTGATTTGCTTCCCAACATTTATCTGTTGTAAAAATTATGATGTTCATAGATAAATTTTAAAATACCAACTTAAAAATAATACAAAATTAAGTATCATTTCATTGTTTTTTGTTTTTTAATAATATGTGCGCTCGCTAGTAAAGAGAGCATACAAAATTGAGTTAATAAACTCTGCACAGGGTATTGATGGTTATGTAAACCAATTTACCATTTTAATATAAAATTATCTATTCTTTAAAATCCAGTATGTATAAAACCAAAAATTCAACGTCTCATAGTATACGGTGAAAGTGAAAGAATTATAATTTTGAATAAAATTGATTAATCGGAATTCCTACGAGTTTCGAGTTCGTTTGAATTTCTAGTGTACGGCTCTCATTCATTCCTTCCCATTTCCCTAAACCAGATTTACCAAAATTGCTGCTTTTATTGTAGTAAATGATTCATTTATAAAAGAAAAGCAATGATTTGTTTTAAATAAGAATTACCCCCTGCCAAAGATGTTTTCTTCATCAACTTCTTCTTTAATATTATAGTCTCCATGTAAGACTTCATCCTCAGCAACCCCCAACCTGTCACGTCCTATTTGATGGTGGTTCCACAATTAAGCCTAGTCCAGCCTATTCTCTTCCTTCCTGAAGACAACCAATCAACATATTTTAGGAACAAGGCTTTCCTCTTCTATTCCTAGTGCTATTGGAGCCTCGTTTCTCGAATAGTTCCTAACAGATCTTCTTATGCCTCCAGCATCTTCTTTATCATCTGTATTTCTCACCCTTGAGGAACTTTCTACTAGATCGACACAAAAAATTCCATCTTAGCCGCCCGCAATACTCTTCACTTCTCAGTACTGAGTATCCACAGTTCGCATTTAGCTAATCAATGGTTTGTACTAGGACTTCGCGATGTTTTTTTTTTTACCCTAAAGGATGTTAACACTCCATTTTACTGAATTAGGCTGGTTTATTTCTGTAATAAAATATATTTATAGTAATCTAGACTATTTCCCAAAGAGCTGAGGGCTTACTTTAAGCCATTACTAGCTCGTTAAGTTTGCACTTTGGGCTTATAGGGCCTCGGCGATCCTTGCCCAGAACGACTCGTGAAACATGACCCGTGTTATTTCCTGTGAAAATTCTTTAATTTTCCAACTTTAGGAAGAAATTTGAGAGAACAAAAGGCTCATTTCATTCAGCTTAATCCATGAGTATTGTTTAAATTTGTAGGAAACAAAAAAATATTTTTATAACATTTACTTAGTTATATGGCGTTTAAAGTGTGATTGTTGCAACAAGAAAAAGGGGTTAAAAAGCAGAGAAATTAGTGGTACAATTAACGATAAATGAAGCAATAAAAAAGTTTCAGCTAATTAAAGTACGGCCATTTCGAAACATGTTCACCCAGGTTCACGTTTAAAAAGTGTTGGCACAACTGTGTGTTTGTAAGAGAAAGAGGGAGGGGGCGCCATGTTTAAAATTGAGTTTGTAATTAGTTTGAGTTTTGACAAAGAATATGGTACAATGACATGTTCAAGCCATTATCTTCAGCACCAATTACTCGGTTCCATGCTCGCCTATTGTCCACCTTGAAATAATAACAGAAAATAAAAAGTGTACAATAAACAAAAAGACATTATTAAAACTTCTTCCAAGTATTAAAAAAACTTTTCTGCTTCCCTTTTTTCCCTCGAAGAACCAAATTCCTTAAACACTTCTTAGACTTCTTCCTTCACCCCTCTGCTTTAAATGGAACCTGAGGGTTTTTTTTATTATCTTTCTAAGGGTGAACTGAAGCCTAACCAGATTTAATTTCACTTTATTAAATTTCTTTTTAGAACTCTCTTATATAAAGAGTTTTATTTTAATTTCTTATTTATCTATGAGTTTGTAAAGATATTAATAGCCGAGGGTAAGTTCGTTAACCTAGGGAGCAGCCTTTTAAAGTCTAAATACAAAATGGCTTTCTGAACCTTAATTCGTGGATTAATAAATATATTTTATATTTTATTGAAGATGATGACCAGAATGTGAGGATTAATTTTTTACTCTAAGGTACAGAAATATTAAACTTTCGCTCGAATTTCATGTCTTGTTTCTAGTTGATAACCTTGATGACTGTGTTAAATGTTGATGGCAAAAGATATATCATCTCTAGGAATATTGAGAGGAGAGTCTCTGTGTTTGCATCAGTGAGTGGTAATTTCCAAATGCCGGCTTACCGCCCTTCCAGAGGGTTTCTCAGAGTTGAAACTAAATTTGAATTTGCACCTTGAATTAGTTTCCTGTAATTTGACAGAAAACATTAGAGGGAAATGGATTGTTGGCACAGCGACTGGTGTCTCAGACTGATCACTTCTTCTTCCAAAACATTCCTGATGTTGGTTCTCTTCTGTTGGTAGATTCATCCTCAGAAAACTGGGAAGAGGATATGTTAGCTTCAGGGAATGTCTCTTTATTCCTATAGTTTGCTTTAGACCCTGGGGTGTTACTGATTGGAAAGGTGTACGTATACATTGTCTAACGAACTTCGAATTATTTTAATATGGAGGATTCTTTTCAGAATATCTTGGATTTTGGCAAATCGAGTTATGGTCCATGGCTGAGGAGGGCTTCTTGGCGTTCTTCCTTTAACTTTATAGAGCAGCAAAAGTGATTGGTTTCATTACCTGTAAGTGTTGAGGATGTCTGTTCTCATTACTGAAGGGCTGTATAGATCAGCTCACTGCCGACTCTAGGAGAAGTTCTCGAAAAACTGTTACTTAAAGGGATTAACTCCATATTAGGTGTTGAACCAGAACACCAACTTGGCTTCAGGAGTCATCATAGTACTGTAAAACAATGCCACCAGGTTTGTGATGCTATTGCGTCAGGAAAAGGAGAGAAATTAGCGTTGTTCGGGGGTCTTTTTAGACTTAACCCAGGTCTTCGAGCGTGTTTGGCATCCTGGTTATCGTTCAAATTAAAAAAGTGCTTTCCTTCTAAGTACGAGTACTTCCTGGTTCTTCGATCCTATCCTTAAGGTAGTATCTTTCAACTAAGTACTGACTCCGCAATCTCTTCTTTCTCGACAGTGGTGACGGGGGTGTCGCAGAGGAGTATACTTGGCCCCGTTCTCTACACAGTATACACATCAGACATAAGTACATATGCACAGCCATACTAGCTACAAGTACATACCCTACATCAGCTTCATACAAGAAAACTACAAGAAGGAAGCCTAAGAAGTAACCTTAACTTACCTAAACCTCTTTAACTGATTACTCATTATAATTCGATGGTGTAGCTGATGTATATTTCTTGCCTACGCTGTCTGGGCTAATCGACACTTGCCAAATGATCTGTTGGTGGACAACCCGACTTAAGGAGGGTTTACATATTAAATAAAGTACTGCTTGATATGGTTTGATTTTATTTTTGGATTTCTGTGATGGTCATTGATGTTTTTGACCCTCAGAAACAGAGATACTGTTTCTCTGTTGAATTGTTCTTCTCTCCACTTAGGCCCCCCAGTAACTTAACAGGGCACCCGGCCATTTCTACTAAATATAACTATATAATAAGTAAAAGAATTAGATTTAAAATTTTTTTTTTTTGCTTTTTCGAAATGGGTACATACCAAAACACCATTCCCTCCTCTCTGTCATCATATTAATGGATAAATTACTGAATAATCTGAAATTTAGTTCCAATATCTCTGGTTTTCTGTGCTTTCATTCTTCGCAGATAACTAAGTACGTTTCTCTTTTGGAAGAGAAATATTCTCAAATAACACCTCACTCTCCTCACTTTAACTCTACTAATTTGTCGCTTGAGTGATCAATTTCCTCAGCGACCTGGGCCTCCTTTAATACATCCTCAAGGATCCGTCTGCTTCTTTCACTGAGTCTTATCTTTGACTCTCTATTTTCTGACACCCAACGAGTGACATTGCTTTAAAGATGGTCTATTAACTCCACCTCCACTGAGCATTACCACCAAGAATCTCCTGGTTTATGATAGAATTCTCTTTCAGACAGCATTCTTCCATCACTCTCTCAACAATCAGCACAACGGCTACCAAATCATTCTTACTAACAAGTTCTTTATTTTTTCGTGGCACACCATTCTCCGTTGGCAAATTTTCTTTCACTAGACCTCCGAAATTCAAGCAATTTTTCAGTTCTTTCAGTTTTTTTTAGTTCATTGTATGTGATGCCGCGCTAGCGCACGTCAAATCCTTAGGTAGGTAAAGTAGATAGGTAGTATAATAATCGCGGTTTTTCAAGGCAGCAAAGTGGAAGAGATAATTTTTTTTTAACAGCAATTGAAAGGCATAATTCTCAGCATGAACGTTTTCTGTCTAGAAACCGCCCTGATATCGAACTCTGCTTTTGGGCAGCTCCTACTGAGCAGGCGGCCTTCTTCATTGAATGATCTCTTTCGAAGTGAACCAAAATGAATTTTGATTGTCCTTTCTTTCACAAAATGGTTTGTTTCCGCTATCAAGTGCTATCTTTTTACAAAAAGTAACTTCAGAACAAATTTATCTTATGCTATATGAAGATAAGATACATCTTTACCTTAACTTCGCCGCTTATAACCACTTAGATCACTATTTGTTTTAATAATTAAAGAAGACACTATAAAGTCATTAATAGTAAATCGTTTTATATTTTTAGTATATTTAAATAGAAAAAAATAAATATTCGCCCAAGAGAACTTTAATAAAATTTATTTAGTGGAGAACTCCATAATTATTTGAGTAAAATATTCTGTCAAACAGAAATATAAGGTCCCTGAATGGTCCCTTATCTAAAAGTTTCACTATACGAACCCAGTAGTTTATAAAAATGGAAGCGATAGCAAGATATTGTTGGCAAAGTAGACAAGTATGTGGCTCATAGTACTTATCTACCTTGACTCATCAGAATTCTGTTCGGGTTGCTGGCACACGTCCCCAAGGCTTCAGGAAGTTACACCTTACCTCTCTGTACCTGCTTACCTGGCTGCCATTCTTATTTCCTCTTAGCTAGAATTTGAAGAATAACTAAGTTACAAATAGATTCTATACTGAATTTTTTTGAAAATACACATATGGATCCTTAACTATTACGTTTAAATTTAAATTTAACTATCATTATTTATTAATTTACTATGCAGTAGGTATTAAAATTAATTAGACAATTTTTAGAGTGTGGACTTATGATATTGGCTTGTGGTTTTGTTCGTCTTGATTAACTTGGTCGGGTTATACCAGGCTTTTTACTTTTGATAATGGTTTGAAGAAGTTGCTTAGATTAAGTGAATAAATGGTTCGTGTTAAAACAAGTATACCATATTTCATTTTCATTTAAGTTTTCAATTTTATAACTAAGTTTTTGGAGAATCCTCCTTCCCAAAATGGCGATGGTGTCCACAAATATGTTTTATTTTACAATAAATTCGATTGAAATGAGGATCTCACTGAGGTCTATTCCGCAGTAAATTTTATTACCACATTTAAGTGAATCATGTCCATTGGAACTTGCAGTACAATAAATAATAGTCTAGTTATGAAACGGTAAGATCCACAAGGCTGGACCATATTGATGCTGTCATCCGTCATTGCATGCGTTCTAATGATTGCGCACTAATGATTCAGTATTTTTATCGATCTCCAGAGATGGTGTATCAGTTGTTTAGTAAAATTTGGTGGCCACTCACTAAGTTTTTGTCACATGCAAAAGAAGCTCATCAGTGATGAGCAATCATTGACTGAATACGATAACAGTATCTAAACCTTTCTCTTGATTTCACGATTTTCTCAACGTCGAAAAACACTCAAGTTGATTTTCTCATTGTTCGTACAGTTACTAAAATTTATTTTATTTTTTTGAGAAAATTTGTTCTCAGGAGCGTAGAAGAGGGAGAGATAGAAAGGAATTTGGATTTATCTAGGAAGTGCCATCTCTGAGTTACTGTACCATCATAAAGAGAAATAAATGTTTCGAAAAAGTATGGAATTGGAAGATAAGCGCTTAACAAAATTACGAAAGATTATGTTGGTTTGATTATTTAATAAAATCTTAATTTTTCTCTTTTATTATATTTATTTCCTTATTTTAGAACGAATCGACCTCTAACAGACATCCATTAATTATTCGTAAATTTTTCTACTTTTTATAATAATTATATTAATAATTAATTAAGTTAATTATATTTCCTTTCTTATCTTTTTTTTTTAAGTATTTTTTTAATGTACCTAATTCCATGCGATCCTGTTCATTCAGATTAAAAGTTAGTCTTAGAATTAAAATTAAAAATATAATTAATTATTAATAAATTACAAAAATAAGAAAATATTATTACCCAATAAAAAGTAGAATAAAGTTGTATTATACAAAAAATGTGAATTAAGTTTAAATAAAAAAATATATATTTTAATAATAATAATAAAAAGGGAAGGGATTAGCTATGAGGTTAGCATACTGGACTCCCACGCGGAGGTCCCGGGTTCGAATCCAGCAGCTGACCCTTAGATTTTCTCTTCCTAGGAGCTTCTTACAGCTCACTGTCCGGTGATGGACAGTGTTGTCTGTAACGAGAGAACACTGTCCGGAGGCCGGCAGTGCACTGGAAAAAGCTCCGGGCGCCAATAACCTCAGATGTTGATGCGCAAAAAAAAAAAAAAAAAAATAATAATAATAAAAAAGAAATATTAAGAACTGCTGTTGGCTATTAGAGGGCGAAGTACTGCAATAATGAACAAAATTAAAGAGACCAATTAAGGGTTTACTAAATAAGCAAAAAGAAAAAGAAAAAAAAACGAAATATATATGAACAGTTGTAGCAATTTCTGTTTGTCTGCTAATGCAAACTGAATGATTTGTGGAACTAGAATATCGGATTGTGATAAATTATTTGGTACCTCGAATTCGTGTAAGTTAACAAAATTACCTTCTTGTTTAAATTAACAATCCGCATAATAAAGCCCCGCATAACAACCAGTTGATATTCTTCTTAAATTGAGCTTATTCTGTACTCTAAATATTAATATTTTTTCATTTTTTTTATGTTTGATAAAGCGGAGTATTGCTATATCCGGTATATATTTTAGTATATGTACAGTTTGTGAACGTTTAGGTAAAAAAAAGATCCTCAAAGGGGCAGATGTGGTATTGAATGACAAGTCAACCTTTCTCCAATATTACTGTAACCTTCCCAAATATTTTCCAATCGTTTTGCTTCCTAATCAAAACATTGTAAAAGAGAGAAGGTTTCACAAATAACAAATGACTAACTTTAGCTCCCATACTGCGGAAACCATTGTTTGTCTCTAGTAAATATTTGCCCACTTTAAAAAGTGACATGCACATGTACACAGTCAGCCAGGGCAGCTACTGTTTGCTGAGAGAGAGACAGAATATGGAAGAAAGTAAAAATTGATTTCAGTTTAGAGTATAGTGCTCTCTTCGCTGCACAATAGTATGTTAATGAATGCAACTTTATTTAAATTGTTGTCATCAAATTTAATGAGCATGCTCCAGCTATTGTTAAACTAGATTACTTACTGATAATGATTTTGATAAAACAACTACAAAAGAAAACCTTTACTTTACAACCAGTTTTGTACAAATATGAACTAAAAAAAAAAATGTAGAAATTAGCACGTTCTTTATCAGTTGTAACCACAAATCTGGCTTGAAATCGTACATTTTTACAACTACATATACGAGTATTAAGCAAGCGGTAATTCTTTTGACAGAAACTACTGTTAGAAATCAATAATTCCTTGGATTAAATCCTATCCTTATGGACTGGTAGAATGAGTATTGTTATTGGTACATTACCCGTCCTTAAGAAACAATTTTTTTTTTTTTTTAAAGCTTTCAGTTTGGTGTCCACCCACCAAATTCAATGGATAAATGATTTTTGTTAATTAATTTCCAGGACTTCGCCGCTTCAATTTAAAAATAAAATGATTAGACGTTTTGATGAAAAAAAACTAGTATTTAAATGAAGCTTATGTGAACACGCTGACGTGTAGAACCAAATAGCTCAATATCAAAAGTTTCGTAGGAAGCTAAAGTTTGGTATTCCATTTTAATACAATGCTGCGGCCAACGCCAAACTCAAAAGGAGATAACACGATTTTTTCACACATGAAGATTCCAAATACAGGATTTTCAAAACCGAAAAGAAGGTACTGTAGTGACAAAGAGGTGGGACCCTTCTAGAATAGGTAGTCGGACAGAGTGCGATGGAACCTCAGGCCATAGAACAAAAGCTACCAACGAACAAAGATGATCACTGTTTGTTTGAGGAGACCAAAGGCTGTTGCGTAGTCGGTTGCCCAAGAGAAGAAGGTATAACCACAGTCTAATATATTCAGTCACGAAGCTTACCCTTATTAATTATGCATCCTCGCTCCAAGCGGTCAGCAAGTAATGATAGTTGACGGAGTGCTTATAAAAAGTAGATCCATCAGAATTTAGTCGATTTTATTTATTTTTTTACTTGTCCTAGTATCTAAATTGCTATTTACTCTAGAGTTAGATGGGTGTGAAGGGAGGTTGTAAGACTGATGCTTTGTAATCTAAAAGATCTAGTGTGGCTCCCTTAAGTATCGATGTTTCTTATAAAATCTCATGCATTCAAGTTGCAATGTATGCGTTATGTTGGAGAAAGACAATGTGAGCACAATGCTAGGATATTCATAGCGATATGATCGCTGAAGTACTTACTAGAATATTTCGTCCTACAGAATGCTATCTAAATCAGTTGTGGAAAAGTACTCCCTCTGCAGTAAATGTATCTTCTTTAGTAAAAAGGGGCGTTCTTGGCAGACTTGCTGGGACTTAGGGCCTGAGTGGCAGTTGCTGTATGCAATGCTGGGGTGTAGCAAACCCCATGTGAGGAAAATTCTAGTTTACTATTATTACAGAGACGCCTATGATCTTCAGACCTCAAGGAAGTCTCAGGGACGTTGACGATTCAGTCGGTGTGGTGGATGGTTAGAATTGACAATTGAGACAATAGACTGTAGGAAAGGATTAGAGTAATTATACAGAGCAGTATGGAACCTGGGTTATTTGGTCTTGGCAAGTTGTACGAATGGGATGTTAAGTTCGATATGAAAAGTAGGGTTAGTCACGTAGTAAGGAACGGCAACTATCTGTCGCAGTAGTTTCGACTGAAATGTTTATATTGTCCTTTTTGTTTGTAGGTTTGGCTGAACCACACAGCTCCAGTCCGTATGTCCACATAGGTTTGAGGATGGTGTTGTATATTAAGCGTTTGAGTTCAGTCCGCAATTTGGAGAGTTGTCCAAGTAGTCTGTAAAGCTGTTTCGCACGTTTTGTCATTGCTTGTCTTTTGAGCCAATTGAGTCGTTTGTCTAAGAAAAGCCTATGTTAGCGCCCTAGATCTGTGCAAGTTGGAGGATTGCTGTTGAAGAAGGAGTCTCATCGAAGAGTAAACGTGGTATAACGACATTTGTGAGGGTTAGTCTGATAACAGTAAATATTTCGATTTTTTTCCGGTGATGCAATCCCTTACTCCATCTGGTGAGTAGAAATAGTAATGTTCAACTTCATACTGTTGAAATTTGTATTGAATGATAAAATAATTACGTTGTAAGAACATTTAAAGTTATAATTTCGATGTAAATGGGATGAATAAAACTATATAACCTTCACCCAGTAAATGCAAAGTGAGAAGTTTCAATTTTTATAAACCAAAAATTCTTTCCCAGACCTAGATACAAACTGATAGTAATGGCGAGAGCACATGTCTAGATTTTCCTGTAGCATGGCATTTGGTTGGTTGAACACGTGCGCCAAAGTACAGCCGGAAAACAAAGTATGCGCACGCACTGTGCTTTTCACCCACCTTGCCTTTCAAGTATTCTATACACAGATCTTTATTCAATTGTGCAATAAACAATGACAATAACATTGTTAGCTGGTTTTCCTGGCCGTGCTAACCTTTCTGGAATGCTTGTGGTTGTGAGATTGGTAAAGCTTACCCTTTTTAGGGTAAAGTTCAGTATAGAATGGTTGAAAGGGACTTAAAAGGCAGAATGTGGAACCAACCACCTAAACACTACCACTAACTACATTCTTCTCTCCTCTATCTTTATCTCTCTTAAATGTATATATGTATACATTTAATGGAGGAACACACTGGCTAAAGCAGTTCTAAAGCCTACGACAAATTAAACATAGCCCTTACTTCTGTCAGGATTTAATTTGCCCTCACGTTTTTGAATGAGACATCCTTTCTAGTTGCAACACAGACTGACACACCAGCGTAATACAGGCGTTGACTAAGAGGGGTCGCACTTGAACATTGCTCTTTTAAATAAATTAAAACTCGCTAACTGTGAAATCCTTCAGTGTTCAGTTCCATTTCAATTCTAAACTCTTCTTTCACGACTGTGGAAATGCAACGCATGCAATTACTGTATATAAAGTATTCAAAAGTTTGCATTCATTCGCTGAAAGCCAGAACTAATATTAATATCTCTTTTTCGTCTCATAAAACCTCTTTCACTGTTCTCAACGATCCAGTAAATAAATTCTGCAATTATTCTGCTTCAAACTTGGTACCTTGGCTGTACGTTCAATGAGAGCTGGCCAGATTGCAGCAGCTGTTCGGTAAGTCTATTGTATCCACAAATTGGAGTATCTTCGCCACAGTTGTTTATTTGGTTTGATTAAAGGATCTAATGAGGGACTCTGGGCGAAGCATGAAAATCTGATTTGTTCATATTCCCAGAGCCAAACTCTTTGTCATACAAGCCTTTCAAAGAGCAGTACAGTTCCTTCTTCTTTCTAACATAACTTACTCAGGCTATCCGTTCTTTTGCCTTGCAATACATGGGTTTTCTTACAAGCGACGGCACATTAGAGGGACTCTGACGTCCTTAGGTCTTGAGATTCCACCCACCACTACTGCTGCTCATCCATTCTTTGCCAGCGCTATTTAATGCATTTTTCAATGCTCTATAAAGAGGCCAATCCCGTAAATGATTTTCAAGACTTCTCCTTGGCATGGTGATCAGCCGCCACATTGCGTCTATAACTTGCCACCAGTAAGTACTCTGTTAAAAATTAGTATCTGGTACACAGCGAAAATTCCTCTCTTACCAAATTACAGAATCCTGTTCAAACAGTTCCTCATCGACGTTTTCCTCCACCACAGTTTTCTAGTCCAAATGTTATGTTCAAGTTCACTCCTGACAATCTTCGGGAGTGGAATCGAAAAATCTCTCGAGTAGTTGGTCCAATGTCTTATGGGCTAGTTATTGGTACTGCATATTATGGCACTTAACCTTATTCATGGTCTCTAATTAGACGGCAGTAAATATCCAATAAGTCATCTTTAAGACAAAAATAGGTAATCAAATTATTTTGCCACTTCTTCCAAGTAACCAATTGAAGACATTTTAAAAACAAAGCTTAATTCTCGTCTTTACTCTAACCAAAAAAGGAATGAGGTAGCTTGGAACTAAAAGCATAACTCTAAATGATTTACTTTTGTAATATTTGATCTAGGTGAAGAAAGAAGAATAATTTCTGCCCTTAAACTGCCATTTTGAAGTAAAGTATGATCGGTCTCTTCTCATAGACCATCATCATGGATGAAATTCCGAGTTAAAAAAAAATGCTCGGCCGTAACATTTTAGTGACGTGGATTCTTAATTTGAGGAGATTTTTTTCAGAATCGCTTTTAGGATTTTTCCCTCAGCAATTTGTTATTTACATTACTTAGTTCTGTAAAAGTTTTCTGGTAGTTCTGGGAGAGAGTTAGGGTTAGACTTTCCTCTACATAGTCGTTTTTGTGTGACTTTGGTTTAACACATTGTATAATGTTAATCTGATTTAAATGAGGAGGAGAACATTGAGGTTACGGGCAAGAGAATGAGGGGTGGTGATTCATCAACAAATTGGTCTATATCTGGATATGAATAGTCAAAAAAGTTCGTTAATTAAAAGATATTGTTTAAATGAACGCTTTTAGCTTCACGTACCAATATTCAATTAACGCAAATAAAAAGTTTATTCTTAATTTATTTGTTATTACCTTTATTAATCATGCAAACAAAGGCACATCATTATTACTTTGAGTTTCTCGATAATTAAACAGATGTTTTTGTATATATAAATAGGAAAACTTACCAGAGTTCTGGTGTACTGTGCGTTCCACATTAATAAACATCAGGACGTAATTTTGCCCTTTAGCAAGAGCGTCTATTGCTTCAGGCTGACCATCTTTCCTTCTTCACTCGGATGTCTCTCATTTAAAGTTTTCAAGGTCAGGAATTGGATCAATTACTTGCACGTGTTTATTTTCTAGATCTCTCTATTTGGCTTTTCCAGCGGAGATGTAAGAGTTGTTTTTTAGACATCTATAATTCTCTCATAAAGACGCAAGTTAAGTGTAATAACTTCCCAAAACTTCCCAATTTGAAAAATTTCGCACAAAATGTGTGATTTTAAATATGGTGAATGAATAAAATGGTCTCCATACCCATTTTCAGAATAATTTATAATCAATGGTCGATTATATAAATTCTAAAATCGACAATAAATGCCTAGAGGCACGGCCAAGACAGTTTGTTCGATTTTCTTGACACCTGTTCTATTTGTAAGGTGCTCAGAAATAATTTTACTCAGAATCATATTGAAAGCAATAAAAAGTTAATTTAAAAAAAACTCGCCTACTTAAAGTTTTTGACGATTTCAAGTTAAACTCTATTTTTTGACCGTTAATGATTAGATACAAACAAGCTATGTCAATTAGACATCTATAATTCTCTCATAAAGACGCAAGTTACGTGTAATAACTTCCCAAAACGGTCATTGTGTAGAATAGCATACTAATTGTAAATTGTTATTGAGAATAAATGACTGAAATTAATTAATAGGTTTTACTTTTTTAGCTGTTTTTTCTTGATATAATCAGTTTATACCGTTCATTTAATTCAGAGTTCATGGATTGTAACTGTTAAATACAATATTGTAACTGTTAATATTTTAACGCAATTATTGTTTAAAGATTTATTGCGGCAGCATGCGGAAAAGATTTCATTTCTTCATATATTACTATCTGAAGAAGTTATGGTTCAGTGATGTTAGTTTATGTTTAGTTTGGACTAAACAATGGACTGAAATGGCAAATTAGAGAGTAACCGATCCCCATCTTTCCACAGAATCCTCAATACCAATGCTTCATTGATGATTTCAAGGGCGATGATTTTTAGTAAAATTTTAAAGCAGATAATGAGAAAATAATAAGGACATTTAAAAAAAACCAGGAATCTCAAAATCTTAAAATGAAGGGAGCGCCGCAAGTAGTTTCCAGACTAATTATAAATCGAGGAACAAAAACCAGTAATGCAAATAATTTTTTAATAATAATAATAAAGCTACCTTTTTCCACCTCCTAGTAACAGCGGGAGCCTCTCATTTGCATATGAAAGTATCAAGCGACTAATATCAAAAACTGTCCTTTTTTTTATTTATTTCTTTCTTTATTTTATTTATTATTACTTTTTTTTTAAGCAAAAACTGGAATATGTTTCTGAGAAAGGATTGAAGTGTGGATTTTGTTAAGCCCTTACATCGCTGCCAAAGGTTTTATCTTTCTAAACTAGATACTTAACGTTGCCGAACAACCAGTGTTCTGAGTGTGCAAGAAAGAAAAATAAAACTATAAATAGACAAACCCAAATTTAATGAAGTAAATTTTGGGAAATTGTATTATACGCAAGGCACCGTGGCAACCGAGCGATTGGAGACTTGGCTTAACAGAGCTAAAATATATATTGGTCGTGAGTTCGATACCTGGCCTCGGAGTTTATTTGATGGTTTGATGGTTTATAAAGAAATTTGTTATAAGGCTTTAGATGTTGGTCTCCGACCTCGTTACATGGACGTAAAGCCCGCCAGTAATAATACGCATTATTTTACTTATTAAATACGTATGTATTATACAATATGTAAAAATTCAATCAATTAAAATAAATCTCAAGACCAGTTTGCAACAAGGAAATTTAGTTTTGCAATATTCTGCACAACTGCCCCTACTTTTCCTTTGCATGAATTTTACCTAGATTTCAGTATTTGGAGCGTTGTTTGCGTTCCTGATTGTATAGTAGATGCATCCTTATTCCTGCTAATAATTTCTGGATTCGATTTTACACTAAGCTAACAAATCTCTATGCTTCTGTCTACACGTTCTCGCCACAGATTTTTTGAAAGGTGACTAAGATTTAAAAGGCATTGATTCGGTATACAATTTTTTAGCTCCTAGGGAATTATGGTCGTATCCCGTGCACATTAAAACAAAAATATCTGACTAGGTGCACTTTTTTGATCGCAATACCTAACAGAATAAATTCCTAATTCCTTAGACATGGTCGTAATTTAGTTTTATAACTTTTAAAATGAAAACCATTCTTTTTATATTACTATAAATACCTTTATATAGATAGTTAATATATTGAAAACAGCACATATTCCATTACCACATTTGCATTACAAATTTCTTTAATTATAAACACGAGTCAGAATAGTTAACAAATTAAAAAATATCGAATAAAGCTGCTAGCACTTTATCGTCAATTTAAACCGAAATATTTTTTTATTATTGGCTGATGCATGTATCTGCATAATAATTGTTAAAAAAACAAATAAAATATAGCTGGGAAATATTTAGAAGGCATAGGAATTAGTTTGTTAGCGCAATAATTGTCTTATTTAAATATACATACACGTATGTGTATATAATGTGTTTCTATATATATTTGAGTGAGTATGTGTGATAATTTAGGGTCATGTAATAGCCTAACCTCCTCCACATTTGCATATTTTCTAATTCTTGTAGTCCGTAGGTGTCCGCACCATATATATTATCAACATTCCCACATTTTATTATTATTGACACTTCAAAAAGAAACAAACTCTCTCGAACATCTAAAACGAAGTTTAATTTAATTGTTTTATAGAATATTAGGCCTAATTCACAAATATTTTAGTACTAGTTATGGAAATGCCAAATGGTTGAACTAAGCGCCATTTTACATAGTTTATAGTTCATTTTATTATTTTTTTTTTATTTTGTTTTTTGGCGCATCTGCATCAGAGCTCGATGGCGCCCTAAACTTTTTTCCATGCATTGCCAGTTTGCGTTCGTATGTAGTGTGATACTGGGTTTGATACCCGGTCTAGACCTTGGATTTTATTTAATGGTTAATAAAAGAAATTTATAGTAAAGTATGTTTGCTAGACGCCTCTCTCCGCGACACCTAATCGGTAGTTGGACGAAAAGCCTGAATGTAAAAATAGGCATAACTTAACTTATTAAAAAATATGAATTTATCTTACAAATTATGAGTCGATCGGCGCAGAAGCAAAAGGAGCCTATTTGTAAGCCTCTAAATGAAGCAGAATAATTTTAGGTGGACATAATTCAAACCATAGGGCAGCCGAATAAAAATAATGTAATACAAGAGTATTAACCATCAATTTATTTATTTGAATTTTTATGGAACTAATTTAGTAGAGCTCCTGCCATCATTGTGGCTACCAGCGAATAGTAAGTGCTTATAGTTCGCTCAGAAACTTGCTCTCAAATAAATCTCAGCGAAAAGTTGAATGAAAAGTAAAGTTTTTATTCTCATTCATTAAATTAATCTTCAATAAGTAATAAATTCCAGTTGTTAGTTTTCTGCTTGTTTCTAGATTCTTTATTACACTTGTTAATTCAATCCAGCTTCAACTCATTAACATTCAGCAGCTACTTACACATTTCCTGTCTAAATTGTCTACTTTATATTTAACATATGTAGTAGGACGCTAAATTTAATCATAAAAGTTTCTGTATTTATAAACTACACTTATATATAAAAAATAAAGTAAAGTATTATTTTCAGGCAGGCTTCAGGTTCAACTACTAATTAGGAGTCATTTCGGAGCAAATATACTTTACTACAAGGCGCCACACGGTAGCCGAGCGGTTAAGAGGCGAGACCTGCAAAGCTAATATGCATTGTGGTACTGGGTTCGATTCCCTGGTCTAGGCCTTAGATTTTATTTAATGGTTAATAAAAGAAATTTACAGTAAAGTATGTTTGCTAGTCGCCTCCGTCCACGACACCTAATTGGTAGTTGGATGTAAAGCCCTCCTGAAAAAAATAGGCAATTACTTTACTTGTACTTTATTTACTATACTTTACTACAAAGTTCTCACATCTTACATTAAACATTAAACAAAGTGCATGGGCTAGACTGGGAATCGAACCCAAAACCACAATAAATTAGCTTTACGGGCCTTGCCTACTGCTCGACTATCGTGGCGCCTCATATATTTATTATAGTATATATTATATACGAGTATACGCACGCGCGCGTGTGGGTGTGTATGAGAGAAAGAGGGAATATTTTTGCAGGTAAAGTATTTATTGTCAAGCTGACTTAATGTCTTCTTCTTGCAGCTTAACTCCTGGAGTAAACGCTAAGAATTTGGGTGAAGTCTTATCACCACAGATAACCTGCTATCAGTACCACACTTTGGCTCACTTGATTTTAAGAAATTTCCTAATTATTTTCATTTCATATTTTCTTGACGCGAGCTACTTTGAACTGGGTACCTCCTACTTACAAATCTAAATTTTATAAACTACTACACCAAAATCCGCCCCTGTACGAATGATTATGATTACGATCTGTTAAGAATATGGACTTTTTTAAAAAAAGAGCGCGACCTGAATTCACCGGTAGTGAAAAATACAGCCACAGAACTGCTGCATATTTTTGCAGCCATCCGTGTACCTAAATTCTGGATACTTGAATATATTCTATATTGTTGATATAAAGAACGACTGGTCCTTGCTAATACTTAACAACAGAGAGGTAGTTCTGCACATTTGGGATGGTCTCTAGACAACCCCTCAATACTAAGTTCTTTCAGTCCAACCTAACCAACAAATCTCGTAGCTTCATCCATAGAGAGGATTCTAATTCAATCGAGCAGCAGCAGGCTTATGAACACCTGCAAGCTAAGTGTAACTCGCCCTGTTGGTAATTTAAACATTTAGAAAATGTTTTTTAAATTAATTTATTTATTAATAAAATAAAATGAAAAAATAATAATGTTACTTTATTTTTCATGATAAATTTAAGTACGTAGGCTACCTACAGGTGTACATTTTCTTCTTTAGGTAACACAATAACTGGGTACTTTACATCTCCTTAACTCTGTCTAGTTATAATTTGGTATTACGACTTATTTTTTGTTTTTTTTTTCTTTTTTCTTACATCAACATTCATGGAAATTCGTTTATTTCTTTAAAAGTTCATCAATATCATATTAAAATAGTTTTACTTTAAAACAAAAAACTAGTTTTGATTCAGGTACGAACCACACCGTTCTTCTAGCCGAATAGAAACTAGACAAAGTTCTATTAATTCAAACAATTTCCATTATGTATTCATTTGAATCAGTACTTTAATCACAGTGTCATTGGCCGATGTCGTTGTGGGCAAGAGGGCCCAAAGAACGATCCTATCTGAATACATAATCACTTTGAACCAATGGACCTTCGTCAACCCTGTCACGTATTTCTTATTAGTTACTTCCTTTACCAATACATATACACAATATACATAAAAGAAGAAAACATATTATTATAGTGAGTTTAACGCCTCTGCAACTTACTTTTATTGTTCTTGGATGTTATTTTTTTTATGGCGATTGTTATTAATAGTTTTTATTCTATTGTTAGTAATAAGCCGATAAACTCATTTCAATATTGTTGCTAAAAGTTAATATATATTTGTAAATGATTTTCTTAGCCGAATATACAGGGTGAACTAGTAAGTATTGTCCATGGGCCTACTGTGTGTAGTACATCTAAAGTGGAGTTCAATGACGTATTGGCCAACTTCATATTTTCCTCTGTTCTTGAGTGAAGTCACTTTAAAGTTTTTTTCTAAAATCATTACTTTTTTCCAATAAAAATGTTATTACTCAGAAAGTTTTAGTCCGAATTCGATTCTGATGACACGGTTAGAAAGACAGATAAATTTGCTAAAAACTGATTCCTTTTCAAAGCATAAGTTATTCTCCAAACCACCTCAATCTTCTTCCGGATGCTGGAAAAATAATAGTAATCGAAATTTTCAAGAAAACTCATTCGGCCCTTACGTGATCATTATCAGACCTAGGTGCTGGCACTTTTTGTAAAAGTTTCCTTGTTAATTGGGCTTTCAAACGGTATATCATTTTCCAGGATTCCTTTTATCTTCGTACGAGAAATTACGTTTGTTTTACAAGAAAACGTGTTCACGAGCACTCAACAGTGTTAGTTATCAAGTTGTTTAATTCATTGAAAACTCTTTTAGATTGACCTGTAGTCAATTTTAATGTAGACTGTCCTTAAATTAGGAAGTCAAAAGTTACAAATTGCACTTAAAAAAAAAAAATCTAAATTCTGAAATATTTGAGAAAATGTTAGGAAATATTTTAAACAAGTACTATTTTTATAAAAAAAAAATCATATAGTTTGTATTTACTCCAAATTACAATTTCACACACAATACATGTTGAAAAAGAAAAAAATGTAAATAAGCCTTAACCACCCTTTGAACCCCCTAACAGATAATCGTTGTATCTGAATTAGGTTTTAACCAATACAACTAGGTGCCTTACAAATAAACTTCACTTATCTGTTACCTTGGTTTCAAAATTTTCTATCGTACCATAACACTGTTGAGTGCTCGTGAACACGTTTTCTGGTAATACAAACGTAATTTATCATACGAAGATAAAAGGAATCATGGAAAATGATATACCGTTTGAAAGCCCATTAAACAAGGAAACTTTTACAAAAAGTGCCAGCACCTATATCTGATAATGATCACGTAAGGGCTGAATGAGTTTTCTTGAAAATTTCGATTACTATTATTTTTCCAGCATTCGGAGGAAGATTGAGGCTGTTTGGAGAATAACTTATGCTTTAAAATGGAATCAATTTTTAGAAAATTTATCTGTCTTTCTAGCCGTGTCATCAGAATCGAATTCGGACTAAAACTTTCTGAGTAATAACATTTTTATTGGAAAAAAGTAATGATTTTAGAAAAAAACTTTTCACTCAAGAACAGAGGAAAATATGAAGTTGGCCAATACGTCATTGAACTCCACTTTAGATGTACTACACACAGTAGGCCTATGGACAATACTTACTGGTTCACCCTGTATACGTTCCTATTTTATTTCGCAGTTCGCAGTAATTGGATTCAGTATCATTCGGGACCATAACGTTACTGTGTAAATCAAGCTAGCGTAATTTAAGGTTACATTATAATCTATTTCACTCAGATCTGTGGAACAGATACTATTCTCTAAAATGGCAATCATAACGTTACTGTGTAAATCAAGCTAGCGTAATTAAAGGTTAGATTATAATCTATTTCACTCAGATCTGTGGAACAGATACTATTCTCTAAAATGGCAATCATATTTCTGGGATGAATCCTTTTATTCAAAATGAACTGAATAATTCTCATGCTCTAGTTAAAAAATAATTGTTATTATTAATTAAACATTTTCATTACAATCCAAAGGACCCTATTCGAGATCTAATCAGGCTTCAGAATGATCTTATTTGTATATGCTCTTTACAGACCTAAGGCACGCAAGCAACTTGAAGGCAAATATTAGCACAATGGTTAGCGAATACTAGATTCTAACGCGAAAATCTCGGGTTCGCATCCAGCTGCTGACCCTTAGATTTCCCTTTCTAGAATCTCCTTACAACTCACTGTAGAGCAATGGACAGTATCGTTTGTAACGAGAGGCCAACAGTGCGCTGATAAAAGCTCGGGACGGCGCCAAGGAGACATCAGATGAAAATTGCGCTTGAATAAATAAAAAGTACCACAAAATACAAAAATTATTTCACCTCCAAAAAATATTTTCAAAAAAGAAGGCCAAATTAACGAATTTGAGAATACCTGAGTTTTTATTCAAATAAGAAGGAAGTATTAAATAAATAATTTCAATGCTTTTTAATAGATGAATGGAAATCATTAAATTTTTATATATTCGAACCAGAAAAATTAATATAAAAAAAAAGAGTAAAACTGAACAGTTATGATGATATAGGTTTGCATTAAGCTTTATTATAATACCCTGAAGAAAGTAGTAAAAATTACCGAAACGTTGGTATAAAGCAAAAAAGTTGTATTTATTGATGACCGCACCTCGTTATTCTCCAAAAATCATCCATCAAGAACGGTCGAAAGGAAAAGAAAGAAAAAAACCAATACCATCATTCTCTTCAAATACAATATTTCTACTAGGATTTTCTGAAAACTTGGAATTTAAACAGCCACATAGATTATTTACAACAGGGCAGTTTTCTGTGGTCATTCCCGTGTGATTAAATTAAAGATAAAATTCCAATGTAATTTAGGTATTGGTAAAAAAATATTTATTTAGGACCTTGAAAATTGTAGCGAGCGAAATTAGTGTGTGATTATTAGGGAACGGATTCGTATGTATTTACATATTTTTTTTCTAGGCAATTTACAGACGTTTTTCAACTAGAAGTATTCATACTGACACTTTTTAAGCCGTTTGAGTCTACTTTTATTTCACATATTTCCACATATTTGGATGTTATCGCATATTTATACATATTTGATTAAAATAAATAAATATTTCTACATATTTAATCAAAATATGTACACATTTTTTCATATTTTTCATTTTGGGCATATTTTCATAATTGGGAGGTGGTTGACAGGAACTGTGAACCACAGACTGTAGGGCTGTGAATCACAGTGGGCAATGGTTACACAGAATGCTGCTAAACAGTGACGGGCACTTGTTAGTTCTTTGAAGTTGTCTGACGTTGTCTGTTCTTTCAGCTCGTTCGTTGAAGTGTCCAATTCATTTCGTTCGGTCACTTAGTGTATTCTTTTTTGGGTAAAATGCCACGAACATCGGCCTCAAACAAACAACTGGTTGCTAAATATCTTCGCAAGTTTCCAGCAGAACTTTTTCCTGGGAGTAAGGGAGATCTGATCAGATCAAAACTGGTAGAAGTACTGAGCAAGAACAAAGATTTCTGATATTATCAGTGGAACAGAAGTCACCTCAGAACATCGTGTACCCTTTACAACCAACGAGATAACTTCTTTCAGCAAGGCACCTATAACATCTGTAGATGTTGAACGATCTTTTAGTCGTTACAAGTCCATCTTACGCCCAGATCGTCGTCACTTTACGTTCCAACATTTGAAATTTCATGTGGTTGCAAACAATTTCGAAGGGAGAAGTTTTCAAAATTGAAAATTTAACACATCTAAAAAATAGTAAAAATGTTCTTTGTTCCTAATAAATTATTATAAATTGTAAAAATGTTCTTTTCTTGAATAAATAATTATAACTTGTTCCTTTACAATTTAGAATCTACCCTTGAAACGAATAATATCTTTAACAAAAACTTACAGTTTAAAATGTTAAGTATAAGGGTTGATTAAACGCCAAAAGGTACACAAATCAGCAAGCACCCAACATTTCATTAATTCTTCATTAATATTTAAGTAATTTTACTGCATTAATATTCATTAATATTTTTTAGAATTTATTAGATGTCACAGACCCTTATGCTGGCCATTTTCGTCTACAAAATATTTGTTCAAGTAGCACTGTAGATTGACTGTAATATCTAGTTATTTATAATAATCAAACTATTAATTACAGGTTAAAAAGAAAAACGTTATAAAAAATAAACAAAAATTATGAGGCTAAAAAATTCAAAACTTTTTTTTATAAAAAAAAATGTAATATGCAATATAAAGTAAATAAGATATGTATATTTTTAGGACAGCTAATTATTCCAGTATTTTACTATAAGTAAAATTAAATTACAATAGAGAAATCAATAATTGTTGTTGAATAATCTACTTGTTATAACTGTGTGTTATTTGTGCTCTCGAATATTTTGGTAAGACGAATTCAAGACAGTAGCCTACTCTAACTTTGTCTTTTTCTACTTTAACATGCATGTACATATGTGTGATTTATCATAATTATAACAAAAAAATATTATAAATGAAGTGGCCAGCATAAGGGTCTGTGACATCTAATAAATTCTAAAAAATATTAATGAATATTAATGCAGTAAAATTACTTAAATATTAATGAAGAATTAATGAAATGTTGGGTGCTTGCTGATTTGTGTACCTTTTGGCGTTTAATCAACCCTTATACTTAACATTTTAAACTGTAAGTTTTTGTTAAAGAGATTTTTGTACCTTTTGGATAGATTTTCCTTTTTGTCTATTTTACAAAGTTACATATCTGCTTTACAGATTTTTTTAAATTTGGAATAAGCAATTCTATCATTATAACCTGATAAGATGGTAAGTCGGAACCGTAACTACCACTAGAGAGATCTTTTTAAAGAATGATTATCGTTAAGGTCCCTCAAACCATCCTCAGTAACAACTTTTTTTGAAAAAGCGTTTTGAATAACATAGGAAGGTATTTGTGCGTGAATAACAAAATTAAACTGCGATTTCATTACTTCCTTTTAAGAGGAGTAAAAAAAATAAACTGCGATTGCAGAACTTCTAGGCAAAGAGGCAAAGATTTTTTAATCGAACGACAATTCATTGATTTAAATCGGTTCACTCATTGATAATTTAAACGATTGCAGTACTTCCTCTTAGTAGGTGCAAGAGCATCAGCAATGTAGAGGAGCTTTAACCACTTATTCGAGCTGAATTTTATCAAAATCGGACTAAGCGTTATAGAAATATTGGTAATAATAGTTTTAGAAAGGGCCTTATTTGGGTGGGGCAAACTCCCCTCCTTATGAGGCACGGCGTCGAGACTTTTAAAGTGCAAATCTGTACAAAATTTCGATTCGAATTACATTTCATTCATGAAAATCGGTTCACGTGTCGATAATTTGAAACGATTCCTATACTTCCCCTTAACAAGTGTAAGAGCTGATCGCCGCTTTAATGTTACGTAGGGGAGCCCTAACCCTATCATCCTACCAAATTTTATCAAAATCGGGCCAAGATTTACAGAGTAATTAGTAATAATAATTTTGAAGGGGGCCTTACATAAAGGGGGCTAACTCCTCTCCCATTCGATGTACAGGGTCGAGACCCCCAAAAGGCACATCTACATAAAATTCCGAATCGAATGACACCTCATTCATGAAAATCGGTTCGCGCGTTTAGGCTGTACGTTGTTTACAAAAAAGGTAACAACAACAACAACAACAACAACAACAACAACAACAACAACAACAACAACAACAACAACAACAACAACAACAACAACAACAACAACAACAACAAGAACAAGAACATTTTTTGAAAAAGCCGTTTTTGCTCATTTTCGGCAACTTTTTCCTCGAAACCTATTAGATCTGGGTTGTTGCAAAAAAATTACAGCTATAAAGGAGGATTTGGCCCATATTTTAAAGAAAATTTGGGAATTTTATCTTTAGTAGAAAAAGAGAAAAAAATTGTCAAAGTTGGGTGTTTTTCAACGTTACGCTTTTTCGTGCACTTTTTGACGATCAACCCTTATACAACTGTTCTACCGGACAGTTTTAATAATGATTTTAAAGAGATTGCTCAATTCGGAAGTAGAGAATAATAAAGCAATTAGATCAGTGATTGTTTTTGTGGATTTTGGCACAAAGCATTAATTTAGTGCATAACCACCATTTTGACAACTTTACATCTTCATTCACATTTCTGTAAATAATAAAACATTTTGTGCGGAGCGAGCCATTTAGTGGAGATGGCCGTGATTCAGGTTTCCACAGCTCCCTCTTTGGTGCACACCACATACCGACTACGTCACTATTTGCTAGAGTAGTTCCTGTTGGCTCCCAAAACTGCACCAACCTGTTTGCATTCCTTAGCCAGTTTGTTCATTTCCATTTAGTCACTCTATTAATAACTGTAGATTAGATTCAGCAGATGGAATATTATTATCCTAATGAAAAATTATCAGCTGACCCCTCCCATTTAGAAACTATTTACTACCAGTTTCAATGAACTGCTCGTCCAAGACACATCTGCTAAAGATTTATTTAGTTAAAATATTTTTATATTTGTAATACAAAAATGTAAATTATTAGTTTAGAAACCCATGCAGAGATCCGAGCTTGTACGACAGGGCTCAGTACGCCAATGTCTTCGATGTCCAAAAATATTGACAGGCCTTGATTTTTTTTTGTTTTTAACTATTTATTAATAATTAGCAACTTGCCCATTGGCCCAAGTAAACATGATTGCCTATGATATATGAACCAAATTAATTAAATTAAAATAATAAATTAATAATAATAAATCACAAAATATCGTGAGAAAACTCAAGCATTTTTTTTTATCTTATTTTATTACTCTCGTGACTTTAACTCACCAATTTAATCCCAACTTCGGGTATTTGCTCCATATTTATTTCTTACCAACACAACAGTTTTCAAAACAGTACAGTACAGAGAATGTACCCTTTATCAGGTCTACCATAAGCCGCTGTCTGAGAACTGCCCTAAAATTAGTTTAGAAAAGTGACGAATGTAATAGCTACATAAATAGAGTGTATTTTCGATAGTTCTAGTTGAGAAATGCTTCGACAATGATTACCCAAAATTTAAACCCTCTTACAGTTATTTTCTTTCCCAAGATCTACATTGAATCCCTCAAGTAAGAGATAGAACTGATTAACACTGAATTGCCAATCCGGAGTCAATTTGATTCTAAAAAAGTAGGAATGGTCTCTGTTTCCCCACATTTCATAGCTATCCCGAAATGCTCTTAGATATGCTATCCCCACTCTCTCACCATTTGATAGCCACGAGCTGAAGACCATAGAATGTGTCGATCGATAACATATAATATGTTTCTTTTTGCAGATTAGTTTACTTGAATCATGAGTCAGTTTGACTCCAGATTGGCATAACACGTAAACATATCGGAGTCATTTCGACTCCTGATTGGTAATATAAGTAGATTTTCAGTTATTATCTTGACTCCAAATTATTGCCTAAATGCTTATTCGATAAATTTACATAATTTTCATAGAAAGTCTCAAGGCACAAAAAAAAGCCTCTTTCTTGAATTTATCTTCTGTCAAAATCGCAGCAAAAACTTGCAGCGGATTGGGTAATTTCCGATCCGTGTCAGCAGCGCACAGTAATTAAAAAAATGAAAATGATCAGAAGGCAGTCAATCAGGGTTCTAGAAAATACTGAAATTACTGCGATCCTAAGTTGAAGTTAATTCCTTCTGCGTGAAATGTTAAAGCCGATTTGTGGACAAAATTTGTTTTTTCGTTCTTAATTCCTATTCTTTCTCATCCTTTAAAGCAAATTTTATTATTAAAATTAAAATCAATATAAAAAAGATAAAAATAATTTATGGAATCAATATGACTCCACATTGGCAATGACTAGGTTCGAGCACTGGCAGTGCAGTGTTAATAAGAAAAAACCAGGCCTTCAGAGGGAATCCAAATTATTTTTAATGCTTCATATGAAAGTTGTAGAATTATACGTTCGTAATCACTATTCAAAGTTTGAATAAAATCGTAAATACTTTTTTGAGAAAATTTCAAAATACTATGAATCTACTTAGTAAAGTGGTTCTTTGGATCGAATGTTTTGGACCAAAACTTTTGCTGTGGCTTAGTGGCGTCTAAGCAAACTATTAGGCCTTGGGCAGATAGAAAGCGGTCTGTCGCGGCGGGAAACGATCTCCGACCGAGGCGGTCAGGCGGTCTAGTTGTATTACACAATGTTGCATATTCTCTGTCAAACAGAACGCGATCTACCGCTGCGGGATAGTCTTTGTCGCGACGACAAGCGATCTGGTAGTACAAAATTACAGATTTTAACGTGACATCCTTGCCAGCTAGTAATACGAAATAAAAATTTCATTGTTAAGAAACTTTATTACTCATTTTTTATTTCATTCTCGCGACATACGAAAATACTAGAAGAACCTATCTTCATGTGACTCCAGTTCGATGCATAAGCGGTGGTATTCCCCTAATTGTTCTCTCTTCTTATTAATTTCATGCACGGCTTTTCTTCTTTTTACTTTGCAAAGCTAATAGCAGAAGGTTCTTGCTCTGGCTCTTCGTCCCAGCCCATACTCAATATATAAAAATTAAAACAAATAACAAAAAAACACACTACTACTTCTCAAGAAGAAAGCTACCAAACTGGACCGCTCAAACAAAGATATCGCGTCCTGTGTGACGTCCCCATATCGCAGACCGCCGCGACAGTCCGCTGGATCGCTGCCCGCCGCGACAGACAGCTTTCTGTGTGCCCAAGGCCTTAAATTTGAACTATCCGCGTTTTTTTCGCTTTTTGGTTTCAGTGAACAAACATATACACAAACTCATATGTTTAAGGTTGTCCCAAATTAATATTTCCTGCCATTAAAACTGAATTATCCTTTATATTACTTTCGCCAAGGCCATGAAAGAAGGTAAATCCAGTGTTCAACTCTTCTGCGATACAGTATTAATTCTGTCTAAGTCGGCTAGGAACTAGGTTTAGCGAAGCACGTTCACCTTGTAAATGATGGATACTTATTCTACCTGATCTTTTTAAAAGGTTCCAGCTGGCTCCCTCACAAGAAGTAATATTTTACCCTCCTGTTCTGTTTCATGGGGAGTGCTTCAACTCTGATCTCAGTGGCCACATGTTTCTTTTCCAGTTTCCTCCCTTCTGATGGTAAATAAAAAATTTGGAATCGAGAATGTTTTGTGTATTATATGCAGTAAACGACGAAAACAAATGTAAATTATTAAATTATAAAATTATGCAAATTGTAAAGTCTTCTTCAGTAAAATTTATTAATAGAACTAACTCAATTTGGGGTTGTTTTCCTCACTGTTATATTGAGTGCTCTCAAGATTGTAATATTTCGCCCCTTTGTCAATAAAGTGAGTCATAAGAATCTGTTAACAACCAAAGGATGCCTTCAAAGGAAGCAAATTATTGAAAGAAAATATGCGTTTGCACCTTATATGTAGTTACTTACATATTTATACCTTACTTTTTATCTTTATCTTATATTCATTTAAAATTCCCCTGCACCTTATATTTTAAGATTATTGTGGTTCTATGTCATTAATTTAAATCTAGTTGTCTTTTAAATACGTTAAATTTATTAAAAATGAAATTTTCATTTATACGAGTATTTTCAAAGCGAATTATTTATCAATGCAATTATTTCTATTACTACGATATAAATAATTTGATAAAAAATCGAATTTGCTGATGTATAAAGCGTAATTTGTTACCCACATTATAAATATGTTATGCTTTATACAATAGCAGTATAAATATATAAGAATTAAATATATACGAGGTGTGTTCAAAAAGTAACGGGAATTTTCGTTTTTTGAAAAAAATATTTATTCATCTACATTAATATTGTCGCCTTCAAAGTAGTCCCCTTCGCATACAATACACTTGTGCCAGCGCTTTTTCCAATCCTCGAAACACTTCTGAAACTCGATCTTTGTGATAGCTTTCAGCTCTTTCAGCGATTCGCTTTTAATGTCATCTATGCTTGTAAAACGACGGCCTTTTAATGTTCTCTTTATGTTTGGAAATAGAAAAAAGTCACGTGGAGCCATGTCTGGCGAATATGGAGGCTGGGGCATCGTTAAAGTTTTGTTTTTGGCCAAAAATTCACGAACAAGCGATGAAGTGTGAGCAGGTGCATTATCGTGGTGCAAAATCCATGAATTGTTTTGCCACAAATCCGGGCGTTTTTTTCGGATTGCTTCACGCAAACGGCGTTGAACTTGTAGGTAGTACTCCTTATTGATTGTTTGACCTTGTGGCAAGAATTCATGATGCACTATGCCATTAAAATCGAAGAACACAGTGAGCATAACCTTCACATTCAACCGCACTTGTCGAGCCTTTTTCGGTCTTGGCGATCCAGAATGCCTCCACTGGGACGATTGAGCCTTAGTTTCGACATCATATCCGTAAACCCATGTTTCGTCACCTGTTATAACACGTTTCAGTAGATCCGCATCGTTGTCGACTTCATTGAGTGACTCTTGAGCAACTTCCATTCTCCGCTGTTTTTGTTCGAAATTCAACAATTTTGGAACAAATTTTGCTGCCACACGTTTCATACCCAAAACATCCGAAAAAATTTCATGGCATGAGCCAATTGATATGGCAACATCATCAGCGACTTCTCTGATTGTGATTCGGCGATCGTTCATAACCATTTCTTTCACTTTTTTCACGTTTTCATCTGTTTTTGATGTGCTTGGTCGTTCGTCATCTTCAACGTTTTCGCGGCCATCTTGGAAACGCTTATACCACTCGTAAATCCTTGTTTTACTCATAGCAGACTCACCATATGCCTTTATTAACATTTCACACACTTTATTACACTTTATTTCATTTTTTACGCAAAATTTAATACAAATTCTTTGATCCATTTTTTTTAACAAACAAAAATCGCCAAGCTCGAAAAACACGTCTAACCTTAACGGCTGCCACTTAAGAAGTAAACAATGAATATTACTGAAAATTTTATCGTACTTCAGGGGCATGTGTACCAACATAATACAAAAAAAAAATTTACAATCAGACTCTCCAAACCCGCGAAATTTAAAAATTCCCGTTACTTTTTGAACACACCTCGTATATAAGAATATAAAAATTAAATTTACGAAAACTTCACCTTGGAGCGCTAGCTTCTATAATTAAAAATTAATCTTTAATATTTTGGAAAAATTAAGTACAAAGGGTTCTTAATTTTCTAAAAAAAATTTTTATTGAATTTCTTCCTACTTTTGAAACCATAAAAATTCCAAAATAAATATTCAAAAATGACTATTTATAAAGGTGGCTTTATGTTCATCTCTACCAAATTAGATGGTGGACTAGGCAATTATAGATTTCTCACATTAGCCATTAAATACAAATTCTGAACTTTATAATTTTACGTTTTTTTTTTATTTTATTTTTTAACAAAAAAAAAACAACTTTTGTTTTGGTTCCAGAAATATTATAACTCCAAGAAATCGTTGCATTTATAGAAATTAAATTTGATTTATCCTGGGTTAGACCTAAGTTACTAACCAAATAGAATAAACAAAAATTCTTCTTTTTTGGTTAGTTTGTTGCAAAGTAAGTGAAGCAAATAGAGGTTGGCAAAAGTAAATAGTTTAAATCGTTGCCATGGTATTCTGTTAATAATGACTCAGTCTAGAGATGTGAACGAACCAAAAGCTGTTCCTAGAACTGATTGGACCAATCCGGAGTGTCTCACGTCTAGACCCGTGATGTGGCTACTGTGTTCCTTGTTAGCCGTTTCCAGTATCCTTTAGTGATATTACAGTACTCTGACACACAATATGCGAGCATCACTTCAATACACCAATTAGATTATTGTGAAACATGATTTCCAGCTAAGAATTACGTTCCAAATGATAACATGATTGTAGCGTTTCATATTGCGTAACTGGTTCAGTTCTCTAATAGTTGGGATTTAGCTGCTAATGGCGTCTCTGGTTATTATATTTCTTTAATTTTTATTTTTGTACTTATTTGGTTACTTTTTATGTAAATATAATTTTTACTGAATTTTAATCCTTTCCATTTGTTTTCCATTTTTGTTTTCCTATCTTAGAAACCACAAAAACAAAATATTTGAGGAGATGAAATCCACGTCAACTTTGTCGTCATTTTTTTACCAATGTTGTAAAAATGGAAGGGTTTAACTGTGTGGTTAGTGATCTAGATCCCCAAGCGGAGATCCAAAAAAAAAAAAAACATCTGGGACATTTATGAAAAAAAGAATCAACATTCCTAAATAATCGATTCCCTGTCCTGAAGATTGGATTTAAACCAAACCTTAATTTCGGCTTCCCCTTGTAACTTATTTTCTTTTTTTAAGAGTCAAGTCGACTTCTCAAAACGCATTTCTGGAGAAGTGGACCAGTAATGGAATAATTCTTAAGAGCAGTCCTTAAAAGAGGAAGGTAGCAAACTATATCCAGGTGCTGGAACCCTAAAGGTATGCCCGATATACAAAAAAAAAATTGTTATAATATTTGTTTTTACAATAATAAAGAATGCACAGAGGGGTTGTTTTAAAGTAAGAACTAAATGATAATCTAGAAATAAAACAAAACAGTGTAAATATGTAAGTACTGGTTTGTAGCTCAAAGTATAAGAATATGCATGAAAATGTATTTTGCTTAACAATGTATTACATTTTTCAGCCTAGTTTTAAAAAGTTTAAATCTTTGTTAGCACATACAATTTATATTTGTAGTACGAGTATAGATCACCTAGAACCCTAGTTTTAATTTTTTAATTTGAATATGTTTGACTAAAAATATTATTATTTTTTATTATTATATTTTTTATTTGTTTTATAGGTTATAAATCTGTAACAAAAGGAGTCGGTTTTATCCTTAACAACAATGCATACAACTTGGTACAAGAAATACAAACAAAATAATAAAGATCTAACGTACAATTAGATTCAAACATTACTCATTTAACAGAAATGACCGTAACCTTAGTATATTTTTAACATACGAGGGTCGTTTGAAAAGTCCGGGCAAAGTCAGAGAGATAGCACTACTGGCGCGTATCGAGGTTATGTTTAGTTAGTAGCATCTCTTGGAAGAACACACACCAAGTTTCAGCCAGATCGGTCTATTTCTTTGTGTTTGGCATTCGTTTGAATCGAGGAAGTCGAGTGATTTTCAAAAAATGGACGAAAAAGAATTTCGTGTGTTGATTAAACACTACTTTATGAAAGGCAAAACGCCTCAGGAGACTAAAGAGAAGCTAGATAAACATTATGGTGACTCTGCACCTTAGATTAGAACAGTTTATAAGTGGTTTCAAAATTTTCGGAGTGGCCATATGAGCGCAAGTGACGCTGAACGTTCTGGACGCCCTGTTGAGGTTACTACTCCAGAAATCATTGATAAAATCCATGATATGGTGATGGATGATAGAAGAGTGAAGGTGCGTGAGATTGCTAGTGCTGTGGGCATCTCGAATGAACGGGTACATAATATTTTGCATTAACATTTGGTCATGACAAAGCTATCCGCAAGATGGGTGCCGCGATTGCTCACGCTTGACCAAAAACGAAATCGTGTGAAGTGTTGCAAGGACGGTTTGCAGCTGTTCCAGAAGAATCCGCAGGACTTTAAGCGTCGTTTCGTCACTGTGGATGAAATTTGGATACATCACTACACTGCTGAGACCAGAGAACAATCTAAACAATGGGTTACCAAGGGGGAATCTGCGCCAAAAAAGGCGAAGACCGTTCCTTCGGCCGGAAAGATTATGACGACTGTCTTTTGGGATTCGCAAGGAATAATCCTCATCGACTATCTGGAAAAGGTGCATATTATTCATCGTTATTGGACCGTTTGAAAACCGAGCTGCAAGAAAAACGCCCACGATTGGCCCACAAAAAAGTCCTTTTCCATCACGACAACGCACCAGCTCACAGCTCAGCAGTTGTGGTCGCAAAATTAATGGAAATACGGTTCCAACTCGTTTCACATCCCCCCTATTCTCCAGACTTGGCTCCCTCGGACTACTATTTGTTCCCCAATATGAAGAAATGGCTGGCGGGAAAAAGATTTTATTCAAACGAGGAGGTGATTGCAGAAACGAATGGCTATTTTTCAGACTTGGACAAATCCTGTTATTCGGAACGGATCAACAAACTAGAGCAGCGTTGGACGAAGTGTATAAGCCTAAAAGGAGACTGTGTTGAAAAATAAAAAAGGTTTACCTCCAAAAATTAAGTAGTTTTTATTTTTGCACGGACTTTTCAAACGACCCTCGTATTTGTACACTCTGTAAATGTTTGTATGAGAATAATCATAAGCTAGTCTTTCCATTTCTCTCGCTAAATTGTTGTTGTCAAGGTTTAAACTTTACCTATAAATGCTATATGCAGGACATTCTAAAAACAAAAGAGCGATATTTTCAAGCTGACCTCCATTACAAACCATAAAAAAATTTATTTGAATCTATTTTATATAAAATATTTTTAACAGTAAACTTCAGTACATAAGGTCCTGACATTCTGAATTGAAAGAATAATCTAATTGTATTGAAAGATATTTAAATCTAATTGTATTGACAGGCGAGACCTGCGAAGCTAATATGTATTGTGGTACTGGGTTCGATTCCTGGTTTTAGGACTTGTATTTTATTTAATGGTTATTAAAAGAAATTCACAGTAAAGTATGTTTGCTAGTCGCTTCCAACCACGACACCTAATTGGTAGTTGGACGTTAAAGAAAAGAGACAAATGTTAATAGATATATTTTATTTTTGAACTGCAGTTTCCAAAAAAAAAAAAAAAAAATGTTTTTTGAAAATGCAGAATAAATGCTTTTATTTCTTGGAAGTAGTGGCTTCCAGTAAAGTGAAGACTTGAGTATACAGACCAATTGTGGCTGTAGTTGTTGTGTACGTGTAGGCCATGTGAGATCTAAATGAAATTACAGAGGTCCGGAGGGTTGCCTGTCGGGAAATGTAGAATTATGGTTTTCTGAGCTGTTTACTTGGCCGACTAACAGCCGTATCATTTCATTAAAAGATTAGACCACGTACTCATGGCTAACCCTTCAGGAGTGGCGCTACTGCCGAGCATTGCTGTTGGCAAAGGGAAACCTTTTAAGAGGTGTTGATAATGGACACGAAACACTCATAATTTACTGCTAGTTTATATATATACTATATATATATATATATATATATATATATTATATATATATATATATAGAGAGAGAGAGAGAGAGAGGGTGGAATAGAGGGAGCCATGTGTATAAGGTTTAGATGAAGGAAGGGGTGGTGCACTGATTTAAGCAGGTGATAATAATTCCCCAATTAATTACCCCCTCCCAGCTAGTAGGTGGTCACACCTTCCATAACTACGGCAACACAAAAATCTACCCTTTGTAACTTTTAAATTCAAAGGAATATTTAATGTAATTAAATAAGGATCTTGTAAGGAAAGGATTAGCTATGCGATTAGCGTATTGGATTCCAACGCGGAGTTCCCGAGTTCGAATCCAGCTGCTGGCCTTTTGATTTTTCCTTCCTAGGAGCTTCTTACAGCCAACTGTCCGGTGATAGACAGTGTTGTCTGTAATGAGAGACACAGTCCGGAGGCCAACTATGTACTGGGCTCTGGTCGCCAATAACCTCAAGTGTTGATGCGCCTCAAATTATTAAAAAATAAAATAAATAAAAAATAAGGTACTGACCCTAACGAACAAAAGAAAACTATATATCGCCCTACTTGCCCCAATATGGACGTACGGAATACAACTCTACTGTAGCGCCATAAAATCGAACTTCAACCGACTTCAAACCCTACAATCTAAAATTCTAAGAACAATAGTTAACGCTCCTTTCTATGTCTCCAATCATAATATACACTCTGATCTAAATATTCCTCCCTTTTCTGAAATAGCCCACTCTTGCTACACAAAACTCCACTCAAATCTAGACGATCATTACAACCGTCTGATCCACAACATGTCCTCCAGAACACTTCCTTCAAATCCACATCGTAGACCAAAGCTGCGGTGGCCATCTCAACATAAAACGCCGATCACCTAGGATGGTTGATGTATAAGCTTGCCAACTTTATCTCAAAAACAAAAAATTGTAAATACAACAAGCAAAAGAGATGAGGTCACGGAAATGCACATGCAGTATACAGGGCAATACAGGGTGACCAGAGTTATATGCTCCACCCACTTTTTTTTTTAAACGGCGGGAAATTTCAAAAAAATAAAAAACACGTATTCAATCATTTTTAGTCTAGTTTATTTTCAGTGATTGGCCCATTGTTTTAAACCCCTGTATCTCGAGATACAGCATCCAACTTTTGTTTTTCAAATGGAACGTTATATTTTTTTGTTCACATTTTTGTAGTATTTGAGCTTCTAAAAATAACAAAAAAAAAAAAATTTGAAATCGGTTTGGTTTTTCAAAAGTTATGGTAATTTAAAATATAAAAAACAAATTTCAGTTTACTGTCAAAATTACGTCATTTTTTTTTAAAGAATCTGTTCAAACTGGGCACAATCAACGGATAGGCAAGCCAAAACTCTGGACTCCCACGCTTTGCTTGTAGCAGCACTTATGGTGGCGAAGTCAACATCTAGGCAGGCTAGAGTTATTCGACGTTGGATGCTGTATCTCGAGGTACAGGGGTTTAAAAAAATGGGTCAATCACTGAAAATAAACTAGACTAAAAATGATTAAATACGTGTTTTTTATTTTTTTGAAATTTCCCGCCGTTAAAAAAAAAAAAAGTGGGTGGAGCATATAACTCTGGTCACCCTCTGTATAATGCACATTTATACAAGCGCACAATGATATGAGTGGAATAAACGACGACCATCCATTCAGTGATGGAATCCGTTAGTTCGCCAGGTTGGCAAGCATAACATATACAGCAACCATCCTAGAAGATCGGCGTTATGTTTTGAAATGATCGCGTGATCACCGCCGCTTTAGTCTGCGGTGTGGATTTGAAGGAAGTGTTCTGGTGGATATGTTGTGCATCATAGGGTCGTAATGACGGTGCAGTTTTGAGTGGAGTTTTGTATAGCGAGATTGGGCTATTTCAGAGACGAGAGGAATATTTAGATCAGAGTGTATTGTGTAGGAGACGTAGAAGGGAGCGTTAATTTTTGATCTTAGAATTTTATACTAATGTTCGATTTTTTGACATTTCTGTAGAGTTGTATTCCGTACGTCCATATTGGGGCAAGTAGGGTGGTATATAATATATTATGTAGTTTTCTTTTGTTCGTCAGAGTCAGTAAAAAGACTACTTGACAAAAAATAAAAATTATTTTAAATTTTGGAATATATTTAAATTATGTATATAATAATGACATCACATAATATTCCAGTAAATAATAGCAATAAAAAAAGGAATCTTCATTTCTTTATTTTCAACTTTTTAATAAAAGAAAATGAATTAATTACACAACTTTATTAATTCTGCAGTGAATATCCAAGCGTTGTGTCTAGAATAGTTGTGCAGAGCGTTTTTCACAGTTTACTGGAGCCAACTTTGTTTAGTTAAATTCTACATCTTTACAGTTTTAATTAAAGTGTTCTGTTGTATGACAGTTTAATTGCCATCGAAAGTAATGTCAAGCTACTTTGTCCGGAACGGTGATGTTTGGCCTCCTGAATAGTATTATACTATCTACTCTTATATAATTTCTTTCTCCATTGTATTTCTGAAAGAGAATTTATTACCAGGGCGTGGAAAATGTTTTTTATTATATAATTTTAACAAAAACCTTCGTTTTTTTTGGTAAGATTGAAGTAAAATATTGGTTTATAACTGTATTGGTTTAAAGCTTATATAAAAACAAAACGAGTAAGCTTCGAAATTTAAACTAAACACCGAAAGCAAGTACCAAAGGAAATCACCAAGAACATGACCAATAGAAGGGAATGCAATTTCGTGTTTTATTTTTCTGACCAGATGTTCAAGTTGTTTATCCATCATACTGGTTGCTTTATCAAATAAGTGTAGATAATTTGAGTTTTACTTATGTTTCTGACAACACTGTACACACTGACTCAATACTAGATTGCTAACTACAGTTACGTACAAGGGTGCAATAAGTTCCTCTCCAATTTGGTTCATATTTTTGCTGTTTAATCTAGGTCAAAAAATAAGACGATACACGTTCGGTCTTAAAACTAATATTAGCTCTTAGGTCAGAAAGAAAACATTGCAGTAGCTGTTGAAAATGTGAAGTCCACTTTTAGTCAATTTTCGATCTAAATAACTTTCAAATCCCTGGAGCCACATTTAGTCGCCTAACGTGAGTATTCTAATTTTTCGACTTAGAATAAGCAGTAATATGAACCATATTTGAGAAGGATTTACCTCGCCCTCTTCTTTTTACTGAGTGACACCAAGGCGGACCTAAGCACATTTTCTTTAGAAGTGCCATTTAATGACATACATGCTCTAGAGTTCCACTGTGGATCAACTGGAAGGTAGCAATAGCATTTCCACTAAGGAAGCGCAATATATTGAAGGGATGTTCTTTGTTTTTACAGTTTGGTTAAGTAGTATTAGATGGATGTTTTCTTTCATCTGCATTCGATCTCTCTGACGATGTTTGCACATTACGTTTTTACTTCTTTTCGCATTATTCTTTCTCTGGTACATTAATACACATAACTCATACTCGTCAAATCTTCCTGTACATTTTCTAAAAGAGCTAAAAGACCTCTAAAGCTCGGCTATGAGTTTTGAAGAGGATCAAATGGAATGACGAGACAGTTCTATTCAGGTTTTAAGATAGCGCTTAGTATTTTTAAAAGTTTGGTCTTATAAGTAGTAGCAAATGATATGCGACAATTCTGTGACGAGGCATTCTGAAAAAGTAGTTAAATAGTAAAAAAATATACTTTACTTATTTTTTTATAATTTTGAATTACGATTGCTCACTAGGTAAAAAAAAAATTTGATGAGAAAATTTGTCTTAATGCAAAGGTCTTTGACGATTAACATTGTGTGGAAAATGTTAAACAACTTTAACGTAAATGTTGTTTGTTTAGAAGCCTTAACTTCCTGTTCAAAGTTCAATAAGAAAATACTTTTGTGAACGCGAAAATAATTTATAACTTTTAGTCAGTGATTACATCCTTGTTGAAGTAAATGATCTTTGAATGAACGTTAAGTGAAGTATAAATCAAGAAGTGATGTAACGTGTAAGTTCAGTTAGTAAATGCCTGGGGTGTCTGCTCACGCATTTCCTGTATAAAAGGCATGCCCTTCAACAATTTAGGGCTAACAAACCATTGAGTGGACATCATTAATGGCAATTATGTAGGGTGCGGGTCAACTCTCAGCCGTTTTCAACATTAACCACTAACCATTTCCATCAGACTTCTGAACTTCATGTTAAAGACAAATCTCCGGTTCCGTCTCTGCTGCAGTAGAGCCACGCACTCGTCGGTCAGATCTTCAATGGTTCGCTATTGGATTTTAATTCTAGTAACTACCGGACGCCCTACCCTTACTGCTCTGCCTGCGAAACAAAGTCTCCCTTATTTCCGTTCCTAGACCACCAACTAGAACAGTTTTGCTGAAGATCACGTCAACTGAAGGAAATTAAATATTATAAATATGTATATGAAAATAAAAAACTTAATTCAGTTATTTCTCGCTTCACTGAACTGAAAATCAATTATTATTACATTTTAATAAAACTTGACTTAACATTATAATTGATTCGGTTCAATGATCCAAAATTGTAAAACAATTCTAATATTTAATAAACTCATGGTTTGTTGTTCCTCCACCATTTAAATTTCAAAGACTTGGACGAATGAATAGATTTGAAACACATTAATGCTGAGACTCTAAATATGGATTTTTTTATTTGTGGATTTTGAATTTAATATTGATACGTAACTTTGTAAATGATTTCTTGTCTGGTGTAGCACAGATTTTTTTTTTATTGATTTTGTTTTCTAAATAAAAGTAATCGACTATTTTTTTGAGGCGAGCTTAACGTCCAACTACCAAATTAGGTATCGTGGACTGTGGAAGAACATACTTTTCTATAAACAATTTTTTTGGTTTATGGAAAAAACGTATTCTGTATCTTTAAGAAAAATAAATGAAAATAAAAGTTTGTTTCAGTTTTTTACAAATATAGGGAAAGTTATTATTTGATAAGTGAGTTCAGGAGTGCTTTTTTTTTTAATCACGAGTTCAAGTGTTAAGCACACTAACAAAATGGTTCGTCTTCTAATGCAGAAAATATTAAATTTTCCTGTAAAATTGCACGATACTTGACGTAATATATATAAATAAAACAAAAAATGAAGTCACGCTAATGTTAAGGCAACACATAATTTACTTCAATTCTTGACAGGATAGTTCTAGATTCAATTCGAAACTATTTATTTAACTGCTCAAATAAATATTACAATGCGGTTTCAGGCTTATTACCAATAAACGCACATCTAGTTTAACTCGTAGTGATGTAAATTAAACAGTGCCCCGTAATAATTAACTTTGGTAATGAACAAGTCGAGAAATCACTATTTTACCGTCATTATCTTTAAAATTTATTAAACCACTTATTTTTACTAGATTTTTTCTTTAAATACACCTATTGAATTTAGTAATTCTAAAAGCAGTTTTATAATTATTTTATTTTATTATTATAATTATTTTTTAATTCAGACCCATGTCTACTACAACACTTCCTTCAAATCTACAGCGCAGACTAAAGTGGCCACGCGATCATCTCAACACATAACGCCGTCCTCCTAGGATGGTTGCTGTGTAAGCTTGCCTAAGAGGCGAACTAACGGCTTCCATCACTGGATGGTCGTCGTTCACTCCACTCACGCCTCTTAGCGCACATGCATATGCGCGTATATATGTATGGATATATATATGCGTGCATGTGTATTTATGCCATTCCTTATCCCTTATCTCTTTTGCTTATTTTACTGCATACAGTTGCAAAATAAATAAACATATTAAAAAAAAAAAAATAATAAATAATTCAGACCATGTAATTAAGTATATTTTAAATTGATAAGCAAGATTAGTCACAGTATTGGGATTATAGTGCTCATTGTATCCATTGTTGGAGAAGGTATTCCGAAAAGACATAGAAGCCATTTTAATTTTCTTATCACTTAGTTTCCCAACTAATCGAATGCCAAGGATATCCCTAATTCTTTCTCTAAACCTTTCTTTCAAATTTGAACGGCCCTTACTTTTTTACCTTCTCCATGGATCCACCTCAATTCTCTTCACTTTTAACATTGCAATTTTTGAGATTGTCCTTGTTCCACAATAGTAAGAGCAATAAATATCTTCTTAACTTCAGAGATAATTCTCTTTGCATTCTCTGAGGAGATGCTATTCTTTAGAAGAGCATAAAGCAACTCTTGCTGGCGTCTTAATTGTGTCAGCAATGCAACTTAGCAAGCTCAGTTTCTTAAAAGCATTTAGTTTTTCATTTTGTCCTTGTTCGTCAAGATCGTCGCACGCAACCCCTCATATTATCACATAAAACGTTATGAGATCATTTATTTTCGCCCTCATGATTTATTAAATTCACATCGCGTATTCCAAATCGTTCAGAAATATCACTTACCAAGGGATATTTAATCCTAAATTTTATTAAGTAATTAATATAAAAATAAGCACATGAGTTATAGAAGTACAACAGCCATGTAACATCATGATGCAGAATAATTTCTTTTACTTCCCATTGTCTTATTATATATTGAAGGTGTAATCAAAATAAAATAAAATTCCTTTAGAAGTGTTTGGTACTTTCAGTCACGAAAACCATTTGACCGTAAATTGTTCCATTGTTATTAGAATCAGCCGGTCTCTTATGATATGTCGGAGCGAATAGAATGGACGACCAAGATGAACGCATATGCAAATAGATTGTGTGGGACAACATTATAGGCGGAACACAATGTTATGCAAGTAGGTGTGTCGCAACGAGCTTACATCGCGCTTTCGTCGGTACAAAACAAGTGTACGAATATGTTGTACGAGTGTGCGTAAAATATGATAATTGTCGGAATATATACTCTTCAGGACTCCAAACAATTTTATATTTAAACTAACTGTCATATTTAACCAAGTATTCCTTCCATTGTAGTGCTTATTTATAGCTTTTTAAAAAAAAATAAATTAAAAAAATATAACTGAAAAATTTCCTGCGAGAAAAGCAATAAATTTGAGTACTTTATTTTAATAATAGCTTAGTTTTGTGTTAATTTGTCGCTTTGGAGACAATAGAATGAAACATCAAATTAACTTTAACCTCTATACGCTCTTAAAGTCATTCCGTATAAAGTAAAAATAGACACAACTGAGCAAACCTAAAAAAACATTTCTATGTTGCATGTTCTTTACTGTTCAAAGTTATTTTCCCATGAGTTCACTTATTAATGCGTTATTTTTCAAATGATTGGAAACCCATTTTCATCAATACTTTATTTAACAATAATTATTTCCCAAAACAAATGAAATAATTACAATTCAATATGTTCCGTTTAAAATCGCGGTCCTTGCTCCCGACTATAAATACAGCTTCCAATTTCGGATTCTAAAACATTACACATGCAGAAAACATTCAGAACCCTTAAACATATGTACTAGGTTTCATACACATGAACAACTTTATTATTTTTACAAAATGTTTTTACGATTCCTAAACATTTCGAATATCACACATGAACACCAGATAGCCTACCTCACTTAGCAAGTGAGCAAGTGTAGTGAGAGATGGTAACCTAATCAAAGTCGAAATCTCTTCACCAAACTGACGGATAAAATCAATGATCGTAAAGCACTCCGTTCCCACTAAATTCATTTACATTTCATTGTACACTAAGATTGCACAAGTCTATTTTTTTATTTCCCTTTACGAATTTACAAAATAATGCTTTATCCTGTTCAACTTTATGATATTGAGTAAGAAATAATTTTTAGCATATTGTTAAATAGCTGAAAACCCCAGCTATAAAAATAGGATATCCCTTGAACTCGTTAATAAAAATAATAGAAGCAAGGGCAGCTTTAGATGAAGAAAAAATACTTCATAAAACATGCCAGAAAGTCCCTTATATCCCAACTCGAGATTATGAAGCTTAATATTCGCTGCAAATATAGCGAATATATTGTTTTGTGTCATGAAAGATTCCGACTGCTGCAAGTTTGAAAACTAGCTTGGACAATCTGTTTTTTAACAGATCTAAATCCTAACAGAGGATTCAGAGGTCCGGAGTGGATTAATTATTATTGTTTAAAATGATTCTAGTCTGATAGATCTGGTGTCTACAATTGTTGATTGTATTCAACAATTACCAATTCAATTGAAAGTAATTGTAAAACAAAATGATGTATTAAAAGATCCTTATGATATTGATTTGGCACTATTTTTTTAAAGTAAGCATGGGCTGACTAGAAAACTTTAGTCTAATTCGTTTAGAACCACACCAATTGCCAGGAAATAGAAGCAACTCCACAGATTGAATGCTACTTATGAATATAAACTGTTTTAGAAACCAGGACTTTAATTCATATTGTATTCACAAACTTTCAACGTAAACATCAAATTAAAGTTCAAGTAAATCACAGTACAATCTAGTTCTCGATATACGAGTAGCTTAACGGCTGCAGTCAATAGCACAGCTTATTATTGTATTATTATTATTATTATTATTATTATTCAAGGCTGCTAAGAATGTTGCACTGCTAGGGAGGCTGATGGCTAATGTAGGTGGCCCGCGAGCAAGCACTCGGCGCGTCCTGATGAGCATCATCCACTCCACACTCCTTTATGGGGCGGAGGTGTAGGCGGATGCTCTAAACAAAACGGCGTATCGAAAGAGGCTAGCCAGAGTCCAGAGACCCGGTGCACTGCGGATTGCCTCGGCATACCGCACTGTATCCGAGCCTGCCATCATGGTGATTGCTGGGGTTATCCCTATTGCCCTCTTAGCGGGAGAGCGTAAGAGGCTTTATAAAAGGAGAGCAGAAGTTAACAGGGAAGCTGTGTCCAGGGAGGAGCGGAACCGAACCGTCCTGGAATGGCAGGCTGCCTGGGACGAGGAACCGCGTGGTCGATGGACCGCCAGGCTCATCAAAGATGTAAGCATCTCGATAAGGCGGTCATTCGGAGAAGTGGACTTCTACCTTACCCAACTCTTGAGTGGGCATGGCCTTTTCAGAGCATACCTCAAGAGGATGGGTAAGGAGGCTCAAGAAGACTGCATATATTGTCCACCAGTGAAAGGCGACGCCTATCACACTTTTTTTTTTGTGTGTGTGAAAGGTGGGGTCGCCTACGAAGAGATTTGAAGTCGACGGTCGGGCGGTTGACTCCTGAGGTGTTGTTAGAGGCGATGCTCTCTTGCAGAACTAATTGGTCGCTAGTGGCTGGTTTTGCAAGAGAAGTACTCGTCTCTAAAAAAAGGGACATGGAACACCATTTGAGCAGGGTCCCCTGAGTAGGAGTAGGACTGAGGCCTAGCCTGATGTAATGCTGACATCTCAGTGAATCCAGGCTAGGTCCTAAAGTAGGGGGGGTGTTTTAGCCGGTAGGCCGTGAGGGAGTCCGGCACAATGTGCGTAACCTGCATTTCACCCCCTCAAAAAAAAAAAAAAAAAAAATTATTATTATTATTATTAGATATCTTTTTAGAGGAAATCAATTCGTTATATAAATTAGATATTAAGTTCAATTATGCGTAAAGACAATAAAACACATACCTATCTCTTCTAAAAATAAATAAAATATTTATTGTGTAAAATAATTAATTGCGTTTTTGTGATAAATATCGTAGAAAGAGTACGTTTGCAAACTATGAACGTAAAAATGTCTAAATCGCAGCCGTTTACTTCTAGATTTACTATTTTCACTGGATGAGAACAGAATTTTTGAGTCGAATTCGTTCCAAAGAAATGAATGAGAACTAAAATAACATTTTGATAGGATGAAAAATCAGTCACCAAAAATAATGAATAGTAATTAATATTTTGGTACAATTTTATTTGTGTTGGATGATATAGCTTTCTTTAAATTTTATACATGGTTTTATAGACCACTAATTTATTATTATTTGAAATGGGTGTGCAGATTCCTTCTTAAACGCAATGGGAGCAGAGCGGATAGAGCTAAGTTATACTTTGGTTACTACGTTCGAATCCTTGTATTTTATATATGCGTTAAATTAAAACGTTTTAGTAAACAAGTGTCTTAGCTATTCATTTCTGTCCACGACATCTAATCGGTAGTTGGACGTAAAGGCAGCCAGAAAAAGATAGAAATGGCTTTACTTTAAAGAACAATTTTAATCCATGAGGGTTTTCAACTACTAACCATAAATATTCACTGTACTTCGTAATACATAATTGTGAAGAAAAGTTGTGTAGTAGTACTGAAGCTGGGGAATTCAGCCCTAGAATGCTGCTGGAGTATCCAAACCTTGAGACCATTAAATAACTTTACAAGTCTAGGATGTTAATTATTAACGCAGGATGTTGTTTACATTGTAGAACTTGAGCAATATTCATGGATACATGAACGTTATGTTAAATTTAAGTATAATATGCTGGTAATGAAACCATTTAAAAACTTACGTAAAAGTAATTTGAATAAAAGTCAGTTCCAGTCTTATTACAACACCATGTCGATCTGTTATCTACTGAAGATCTTTTCAAAACGACTTATCGCTTATCTAAATGATCAAGTTATATACATTTGCATTTGTACTGAAGTTTAAGAGATCAACAAGTCTTGGCTGATCGTACAGTCTCTAACTTGTTCTTTTCTTATTCTTTTTCCATTCTTCTTTCGACTTGTTGTGTTCCTTTAGAATTCATGCAGCAAGGCTACAATAAAAAAAAAACTATCTCATTGTATATGACGTTGCTAGATCTATCTTATTCGTTTTCATATCGCCTAATTACACGGTACCTATCTACCTCCATTACTGACAAAGATGGCCACTGGAAGAGAAGAATCGCTTCTAGTTTTACCCTCTATTGTATTCTTTGCCTTGCTTGACACTTAAGATATAGTTTTCATTATACCGATTTTGATCCTTGAAATTGTAGATTACATTGAACCGTGCACACTCTCTGTTTCAACAATTTAGTACTTTACCAATTAAAAAGCAAATTTTAATGATAATCATTTCCGAAATTGCTTTAAATTGATAACTTACTTAGTTTGTTAAAATAATACGAGTAATACAAATAATAAAGTCCAAGATATTATCTTAAACTGCGGCCATAACCACTTTTAAATTATAATTTTGTATTACTCATAATTTAAGTTAGAATTTTTGCTCAATAATAGAAAAGTTTACCCATAGCGTTCAAAGATTTGTCGCATACTGTACTCACATGCCTAAATGTCAACTTCTAAGGCGCCACGGTAGCCGAGAAGTTAGAGACGAAACCTGCGAAGCTAATATGTATTGTGGTACTGGGTTCGATTCCCGGTCTTTAGGCTTTGGATTTTATTTAATGATTAAGTTTACAGTAAAGTATGTTTGCTAGTCGCCCCCGTCCACGACACCTAATTGGTAGTTGGACGTTAAGCCCCGCCTGAAAATGTCAGCTGCTACTCTTTCTAAGTGAAATGTTTTAAATAGGGCGATGAACAGAGTGATTTAGAACTAAATAGGCTACAGTCATAACATTGTTAGGCCTTATTTTCTGCATATTAAAAAATATTCAAATCTTTTTTCAAGAGCTTTGGAAAGATGGTAGTTTAGTAAAATATTTATTGTGGACAGAGATACAAATAAAGACGGCAAATATAGTTCTTTGAACTTGGTAATATATAAATTAACCCCTTAATGCACAGTTTTTTTTGAAAAAACCGCTATATTTTATATTTGAATAAGTAAGTGTTATAGCTTACAATCCCATGTAAATGATAAATATCTATAAAACGATTGCTTTTCTTTGCTTTCACATTATTTTCAATTCTCGATCATATTCGAGAGTGAAAAATTATAGTAGCATAAAGTGCAACGCCGCTCGAATTATCTCGAGTGTGAACAGTTTGGCCAGTTTAGCGCGCTCGAGTTAACTCGAGCGTGCACGTTAAGGGGTTAAACAACATTTGCCCCAGTACTGATTTTTTGGACACGTTCGCTGCCAATATTTTAAAGCAAGAGACTGCGTCACCAACTATTAGACAGTATTTCTGGTTAATAAACAGAAATGGGACATAAATGAACAACTTTCCGCTTGGTTTTCTGAAAACTGAACTATTAACCATTTGTTCCTTTAAGAAATGTGGAATGAATTTCAACACAATAAACGTAATATTTTGCGCAGCGAACGTGAAGATGAGAAAAATAATTGCGTTAATAAAAGTCAATTATTCCAGTAAGAGATCTCGAGTTCTTCATAATTCTAAATGGTTTTGTCTTACTTAATTACAGTGAAGGAGATAAACTTCAAAGTACTTTATGCAGGATGGACCAGGTAAGCTGGGTGATGTGGAAGTTTCTTTTTGAATGCCAGCTTTTTAATTCCATTAATGCAGCTATAGTGATAGGGGGTCACTGAAAGGGTGACAGAATGATCTAGTTAGGGTTGCCGGTTATCTTTAGATGTGACGGCTGCTGTAGCTACCAAGTTTCTTCTGAAAAATATCCCAAAGCAAGAATTCACTTCTTTTTTGGGGATGATATTTCCTGTTTTGTTTTTTTTTTAAAAAAACTTGCTACACAAGTTGCCTCCCTAAGTTCCTCTATTCATCTTTTACTCCAGCAGAAAACCCGTGGGTCGTGTAACAGCTGCGATTTATTAAAAACGGTTTCTTAACTCAATGAAAGGCAAAGGTTTGTTTAAAAGTAAAGCTGCCTTTTTTTGGACGGATTAAATTTCTCGCATATTCCTGACTTTAAACCTTCTCCAATTTATTACCCCGCTTCAGTACCTGAAGGTTATACCCGTACTGCCGATTATAAACAACAACCCTTGGCCTAAAGACCACTTTACCTTTAGAAGTTTACTTCTCAACTTTAATTTTAGATGTTTTTATATGTTGATCAAAATTGAACCCTTTTTCACTTAATTATAATTTACTAAATATATTGTTATATTCTTAATATTTAATGATGTTTTGGTTTGTGACCGTTGTTGATTGATGATTTTGGGGGAATATTGAGGTGCGGTCATAAATTCAAAAACAAATTTTGTCACTTCATACCAACGTTTCGGTAAATATATTACCTTCTTCAGGATCTGTACTATATATATTCTTATTTAGACCCTGTAGAAGGTAATAAACTGTACACATGACATTTTCACCAAAACACTTAGGTGGAAAAAAGCGTGAATATACGAGCATATTGCATGTTCTCTACTACTTAAGGTTTTCTCATCAAGATTTTATGTATTAACTGATAAAATTACGGATTCACCATTATTAAATTTAACCTCACGCGCCCTCCGTATAAAGTACAATTCCAACTATACAAACCTAAAACATTACACATGCCCTAAACGTATAAAACACTTAAACAATTACTAGGTTTATTTAATTTCTCTATTTTTACAAAATGTTTTTATATTCAATAACCTTTTAAATAACACGCATTTACACCATGTAAAATCTCTCACTCAATCACTCGCAAGTGTGGTGCGAGAGAGCAACAATTGTGAAGATTAGGCGACTGTTCATCTGGAGTCCTAGATACTCAATACAATCTGTGGAGGAAAGAGGAGTGTGGTATTGATAAACAAGTGGAAGGATAGTTCCACTTAGGCAGAATGTAATATGGTTACATTTGTTTTCATTTTTAGACGAAATTTAGAAAGCATTTTCGAAAAATCTGATAAAAGTGAAAAATTCATACAATTTCGTCCATTTTCTTGTCATTTGAAAAATTTAGTTTTGCCCTTTCAGTGATGGTACTTCCGTAACTTATGGCATTTCCTACGAACTTAGAATTTAACAGGACATTTTTATTATGGAAAACACGTCGAGACTTACTTTACAATTAAATCTTACTTTCTAGACCGAAACTAGTGCAATGTGGATTCAGATTTTAAAGACAAACTTTGAAGCAAACCTTGAGGAACCCTGAAAGAAGTAAACAATTTATCTAGTAAATTTATACTTCAGGTTTTGAGTTCTTCAAACTCGAAATTTTAGTAACATATCCAAATCTCTTTTATAGTATGTAAGGTACAAAACCCAAATGTAGTAAAGCCATAAGGGAAAATTTAAAATGGCCGCAAAACTTCCCTTACCGTAATAAAAGAATGTAATAAATAGAAATAAATAAAAATGTATAGTGACCAATCAGTTGCACAGAACTCTAAAAATATTTGATAGCATTAGAATCTCTCAAGCAAGCCTCTCACCTTGCAGAGTTAGTTCTAGAGTACATCTACAGCCAATTAATGAGTAAAACTGATTGCCTTCACTGTCAGCACGAAAGATTAACAAGACAAGGTTGTTCTATTACAGTTCTGCTTAACAATGAAAAATAGAGTGTAATTAATAATACTACTCTTCAAGAAAACATTAATTGGAAAAGGCACATGGATTTTTCTCTCTCTCCATCTCTTATCTGTTCATCTAATAAAGTAACAACGAGTTTTTTCTGGGCTGCTCGGTGTAGGTGGAAGTTCTGAATTGCGTTTTCTTGCCTTCCTCAGTTGTTGCCTTTGATAAATAGGTTGTTATTTCACATGTCTGTTTTTTTTTTAACTTCTTTTTTCCGTCCTAACATTGTTATTTGCTTATTAATACAATTTTTTTTTATAAAGTTACAATTAAGCAAGTATAAGGGTAAAAAGTTTCATAAACTTTGGTGATATAGACATCAAGAGGTGTTTTAAACAAAGATTTTAATTGGGGTTGTGTTATATTTCAAGTGCAGAAAGGAGGCGAGGGTGTTTGGAAGAGTGCGCCTCCATTGGACGAACAGGTGAACGGATAATTTGATATTATATTAATGCTGAACTAGATATTAGTTCTCTTTGGTTTAATAGAGGAGCCAGCTGTCTAAGTAAGATGCATGTCACTATTCTCAAGGTCTTAACTAATTTCTAATTGCCTGAGGCTCCCTTCTTGGTCAGTAACCTGACATCTTGCATTCCATTATATTCATTTTTTATTTTTATATATAAATATTTTTTTTTCTTTTGGTATTATTATTAAAAATTATATACTTTTAAAATTGTAATTAAGGAGAATTAATAACGTTAAACTTCATATTACCAAATATGGTTGGTTGATTAGTGTCTCACAATATTAATTAATACTTTTTACTGAGTTAGTTTAACTATAAATTATCAAAGGCTAGAGATATATCCAACCAATTTCGTCCATATTCTTGTCATTTGAAAAATTTAGTTTTGCCCTTTCAGTGATTTACATAAATTAAGGTTCTAATTTTTTGTTATTATTAACTTGAATAAAATAATTTCTGAAAATAATCTAACTTTTAGATTGGATTGAATCTTGAGCGCAATAATCCAATAGCTGAGCGATTATTTTAATTGGGTAAGTTCTAGCTGGATGCTCATACTTCAATTTTATATCGTATCAGTCAAATTTCTCCCGACGAACTCCTCCGGAAATAGGACTTATAAGTAAGTATACGAGGTGTGGCTATTAAATAACGAGACTGATTCTGCTACAGAAGAAGCATCTCACGTGTTTGTAGAGAAATCTGTCTGACCGAAAACGTCGTTTGCGTAAGAAGTGTTAGTTTCGTTTTGCCGAAAACATGTTACTACACATGTAGTAGAGCAACGAATTGTCGTGAAATATCACATGAAACTGGGTAAAACCGCGACTGAAACTTATCTTTTATTAAAAGAAGTTTTTGACGATGAATGTTTATCACGTGCGCAAGTTTTAGAGTGGTTCAAGCCGAGAAGGCGCCGGAGATGATGACCGCCCGGGTCGCCTTTCCACGTCCAAAACGGATGAAAATATCGATAATAATTAATCAACATTACTACCGTGAAGGTAATTGCTCAACTCCGCGAAAGAGTAAGGAAAAAACGACCCGATTTGTGGAAGAACCACTCATGGGTTCTCAATCAATTCAACGCGCCGGCCTCACACTGCATTGTCTGTCAAGACGTTTCTAGCCAAGTACAAAATCCCAGTTTTAGGCCATCCGCCTTATTCGCCTAAACTGGCTCATGTTACTTTTATCTGTTCCCTAAAGTCAAATCTGCATTAAAAGGAACACGATTTCAGTCCGTTGAGGTTGTGAAAGAAAAAGCTGCACGCGCCATGCAGGAGCTCACAGAAAAAGACTTCCAGAACTGTTTCGAACAATGGTAAATTCGGTAAATGGACCGCTGTAGGGATATGGGAGGGGTGTATATTGAAGGTGATAATAACTAATTATGTATAAATTTAAAATAAAATGTTTTACACCAATAGTCTTGTTATTTAATAGCCTCGCCTCGTAGCAGTCATAAAATATAGATCATGAGAACATACTGGGAAAAATCTCATTGCAAAAAGACTGTCTAAATAGTAATTTAGCTTAATTTAAATCACATATTTCAATTTCTTGGCAGTAAGATTTATGAAAGAATATTTGTTAATGAAGTTTAAAATTTTTCATAAAGCATCTTAACATTAAATCTTTTCGTTTTTGTATTATATTTTATTTATTTATTTATTTTTTGACGGTCTACGTAACTTGCACAATGCAATAATTCAGTAAGAATTAGTTTTCATTTTCCCCTTGACACTAATTCTCACAGAAATCAGTTCAAAACTCACGCGTAAATAAAAATTACACACTAATGATATCTGAAATACAAGCCAAACCATGAGGGCCTCCAATTGTACATGTATTTATACTTAGGAGACAATAGTCCCAGGATAATGAATTTATTTTCTTTCTTTAATGCAGCGAGAATGATGGCTTTTCAGGAAATTACTAACGAATTTTCAAACTAGAAATTAACGAAGCATTTAATAAAAAATTTATTCGTTTTGAAGTGAAACCAGAGTTTAAAAAATTTATGGATCAAAACAACATGTGATTAATAATAGCCTCATCTCTCTAAAAAACTCACAGATTCGTGGGCGAATGTCTAGTTTTTAGTCGTTTTAGAGCTGGAGAAGGCAACTAACCAAGAACAGAATGCTGCGAAAAGCGCCAGGTATGGGTTTAGTTCTCGATCGTTAGAGTTTAAAACGTGCATGAAGAAAATGAAATGAAAATGTGAGTAACCTTCATTATAAAAGGAATACAAGAAAGAAAAGATAAGTACGAATTCATACAAGTTATGGTATTAAAAATACTTTTATGTTCAATATTATGATAAAATTGAATTGGACTGTATTCCGTAAACAAATAAAAAATAATCACGTCTTTTAGTTATCAAAAAAAATCTTCATGTTTTATGAAATATTGTTTAAAAATTATTGATTTGATTTAATGTAAAAAATCAAATCGATAGCATCAAATTTTTAAGTTGTTTATATTTAATATTTTTATATATTATATTTAATCTGTGCGATTTTATCGTCAGTATTTCTTTCTTCATAAATATAAATATTGAGTATGGTAGGATAAAATTTGCGATTCGACTAAATTCATCATCAGACAGGAGTTACCATGATGGCTAATTTTCCAGTAGTTCTTCTGTGTACCAGTAGAAAGCGCTAGACACTAATTTAAAAACTATTTCAATTAATTTGTTAGTAAAAATTAATCAAGCTAAGTTTAACTGTGAAAATTTTATTTTCTTTTAGTATTTTACGTTTAAATCACAAATAAAATCCTGGGTGGTCAATATTTGCTTGTAAATAAATAATATTTAGTTTAGAAATTGTTGCTTCTCGTCAGGTTAGAGAACAGCTGGCTGGTCAAGAATGAATGTCACCTACTGCTTAATAAGACCTTACTTCTACAGGATCATTTCTGCAGTAAGTGGTCGATTGCAAATAATGTCAAATTTTGCGAAAATAGAAACCATGATGAGGAATCATAGTGTTCTTCCTTGAGCGTGAGAAAAATTGTTTGAATCTCTTGTAGATTCGAACAGTTATCGATGATCGCTGGTACTTTCGTTAGCGGGATGTTCTTGGGAAGAACACTTTCTGAGTGGTCTCTATTATTACTAATTTCCATAAACATGCAATTTCGATTAACGTTAAGTTAGTGTGTGATAGACTTGAATTGGCATGATCCTGAATCGTTGCCATTTCATTTACAATTTATTGTTTTTTATTACTTAGGATTAAAGGTTTTTTCGAACGTTTGTAAATTTCTGAGTATACTAGCTTGGAGGAATTTATGCTGATTTATGTACTTTGACATTTATTAACTTTTTAAATATGAATATGTGGTGAGGTCGAAATTCACAAATTTCTTTCTTCATACCAACGTTTTGGTAAATCTATTACCTTCTTCATTCAGGGTCTGTACAAAAAGAATATTACTCTAATAAAAACTAGTTAAAATAAAAAAAATATATACAATTTTTTTGATATTGTTTAGAAAAAAATATATGAAATGTAAAATTTGTGGAGTATTAAACTACATTAAGTTAAGATATGTCATCATAGCTGTTGAGGATTCATGGGTATAAATCTATAGCAAGGTGAGGAATGGGTGAAAACATTGGACTGGGAAAACGGTTATGTGGTGGAAGGATGTTGTGGAAATTTGAAAGGTTGTTCGTGTCTGTCCTAAATTTGTTGTTTTTTGTTGTTTACAATCACTTTAAATCATTTACAATTTGGGGATGAAAATTAAATGATGTCATGGCTAAACTCGAAGATGACTTTAAAAAAATCAAATAAATTAGAAATTACAAACGTTCAAAAGAGTTTATTAAAAAAATTCATAGTAATTGTATAATTTTAACAAAAAACAATAAATTGTAATGAAATGGCAACGATTCAGGATCATGCCAATTCAAGTCTATCACACACTAACTAAGGATTATCGTTAATCGAAATTGCATGTTTATGGATATTAATAATAATAGAGACCACTCAGAAGGTGTTCTTCCCAAGAACATCTGCTAACGAAAGTACCAGCGATCATCGATGACTGTTCGAATCTACAAGAGATTCAAACAACCTTTCTCACGCTCAAGGAAGAACACTATGATTCCTCATCATGGTTTCTATTTTCGCAAAATTTGACATTATTTGCAATCGACCTCTTACTGCAGAAATGATCCTGTAGAAGTAAGGTCTTAGTAAGCAGTAGGTGACATTCATTCTTGACCAGCCAGCTGTTCTCTAACCTGACGAGAAGCAACAATTTCTAAACTAAATATTATTTATTTACAAGCAAATATTGACCACCCAGGATTTTATTTATGATTTAAACGTAAAATACTAAAAGAAAAGAAAATTTTCACAGTTAAACTTAGCTTGATTAATTTTTACTAACAAATTAATTGAAATAGTTTTTAAATTAGTGTCTAGCGGTTTCTACTGGTACACAGAAGAACTACTGGAAAATTAGCCATCGTGGTAACTCCTGTCTGATGATGAATTTAGTCGAATCGCAAATTTTATCCTACCATACTCAATATTTATATTTACGAAGAAAGAAGTACTGACGATAAAATCGCACAGATTAAATATAATATATAAAAATATTAAATATAAACCACTTAAAAATTTGATGCTATCGATTTGATTTTTTACATTAAATCAAATCAATAATTTTTAAACAATATTTCATAAAACATGAAGAATTTTTTTGATAAGTAAAAGACGTGATTATTTTTTATTTGTTTACGGAATACAGTCCAATTCAATTTTATCATAATATTGAACATAAAAGTATTTTTAATACCATAACTTGTATGAATTCGTTCAATATTGATGATAAGGAGTGAAGTATGTTTCAAGGTAGGCCAGGGTTTACCCTTTGGGGTATAAAGTATGGTTGAAGAGAATTGCATGTTTCTGTGCTTTAGTTCGGTTCGTCTGAACTGAGTATGAGGGTTCCATGTCAATCGTTTGTCAAAGTGGAGCCCTAGATAACGGTCTTTAGTAACTGCTGGGTGTGAAGTGAGATTAGATTAGTTGGCGAGAAGGATTTTACAGTTTCTTTACAAGAACTAAATTAAAAGGATTGTTATAAATTATATGTATGGATTATTATGACGAATATTATTTATTTGTTATTAACCGTATGAATCAAACAATAATTGAATATTTGACCCTGAAATGGGAAAGATTTGTGGACTAATGGCCAAGCTCTGATCCCATTGACCGAGCAGGTAGCAGGTCATTGTTTTGCTCCTAGATGGGCTTATGTCAGAGGGTATTAGAAGACCACCTTCACAGAATAAGAAGCAGGTGTTGTCAACTAGCAAACATCGCGTGTTGAGAGGCAGCTGTCGACGAGACAATTCCCCTATATTATGTATCCAAGAGCAGGTACAGTCATTAAAAATTAAAATTACTTAAAACGGAAAACTTTTACTTAACTTGGAGGAAATTGTACGAAATATAGTTATTGTGGTTTGTCCTTTAAGATTTACAATTAAAGCAATCATCTTATAAACATCTACAATTAATGGATCCATTTTATGTACTCGCAGAGTCCTAGGACGATGAGATTATGTACAACGAGTAAAAAAAATAAAATAAAATAAGAATGAAACAGGACGATATTATTGTATTTTACCATTTCTAAAAAGCAGGATCATGTTTTTGTATTTACCGTGGGAGACTTCCGGAATGAAGTGTTGTACCGGAAACACATGTTTTGAAGTCAATGTTTTGAACACGAAATTTTTTTTGTTTTGAAAGAGAACGGGTTCTAACCTAACTATTGCACACCTTCTACTGGAGTACTTTATTTTTTACATGTTCTTTCTACGAATATATGAATAAATTAATTGAGAAATATAAACTCACGTAAAATAGAGCTGAAAACATAACATGTTTAAAATTAACATTAATGATTCACTGCATGCAATTTTGTTATTGTTAATGACAATTGAATTTACGATTATTCATTTAAATCGCTAATTAAGTGTTAGCAGAGATACAGCCTCTATCTGAGAGTTCTGTGTCCTTTGTTTGCACTGCCATTCTGGTTGTAAAGACTGAACAGGGCTGAAGCAAGTTTAGCAGGCTATTCGTCACCGCCCCACTCAACACCTATTTATAATGGCTACAAAAATTCTTTATATTTTGTTTTAAATCGGCAATTTTAATGATTTGTAAAACTTTTGAGTAAAGATTTCTTAAATATTTAATATTGTTAGAATTTTGTGTAACTACATCATGTTTTCTTTTACGTTTGGCTTTTTTAAGCACAAATTTTGCTAAGGATTTATGAAAATGATTGCATGCTTGCTCCAATCTTAAAGAGTGGGGCACCAAATAATACTACAATAAATGGAAAAGGAGCTAAAAGGAGCCACAGTCCTATGCCCATCATAATAAATACCATTGAGTGCATACATTTCTATAAGATTTGCTGGAAATTTTAATAATAACCCGGTCAATGTAATTCTACGTCTTTATTTATCATTTTAACCATATCTCTTAAATATTATTATCACCTATGGAGTAAATTAATCCCTTTTAAGTTGTATAAAATAATAATAAAAATAAAAAAGTAAACTTCTTGCCAATATATTGTAGTTTACAGATGTAATGTGAGAAATGAATGTTTACGTTCAAAATGGCGTAGTGTTCTTAAATGAAGCGCGAACTGGGGAATATCCTGTGATGCGGCCATGACCGGAAAAAGGAAGTGGGAGGAACAGAACTTAGCGATACACAGTGGGACTATTAATGGCTTTTTATTGTCTCTTATTTATTTTATCTTCTTTTTCTTTGTATTTTTTGTTTTGTTTTGTTTAATGTTATCTCTTCTAGAAATGTAAGAGTCAGGACTCATTCTAGAAAATAAATGGAAGAAATCTATTTTACGGCCAAAGCTTTAAAAAATTATTGTTTAAACATTTGCAAAATTTATTATTATGAGAAATACAGACATATTCAAGAACTGGTCTTGTTATACATTGTTTTGTTTTCTAAACTTCTATTTTATGGTTTTTATAAACAAATCTTCAACTTTTATAAAATATTACATATATATCGTAATTTTGAAAATCAATAAGGCACTATTAATAAATACACTAATATTTTTTAATTCAAGTAATCAATTAAGAAAAATACTTGAGGTTTATTTAGAGATAATTTTTAAGGCAAAAAAAGTGAACCTCTGGACAGAAATAAATGCTAAATTTCATTTTGGATACCTACAATAGATAAGTACAATTTCCTAACTGGTATTCAAAAGATCTGAGTTTAATGTTGTCCTAGATCGTGCAATTAAGTGGGACTTTTAGCTGAAATAAGTACAATTTCCTACCTGGTATTCAAAAGATCTGAGTTTAATGTTGTCCTAGATCGTGCAATTAAGTGGGACTTTTGGCTGAACTGGCAGATGAAGCCATTTCAGCTAGAAGCAAATTACGCCTTAAGTGGAGTTTTCCAACTATTCGAAGCAGCTGTCAGGAAGCTGAGTCTTCCAAGTATCAGTAAAAATAACATCAAAATGCATAATGAATAATTGAAATACAGGACTGTACGTTCTAAGATATGCAGCGTGTATGATTTAGTTAAGAAATAATATGACAAAGAATAGGGTTCAAATTCAGCGGTTATTTTCTCTTTCTAGGAGCTTCTAACAGCTCACTGTCCGCTGATGATCAGTATTGTCTTTAACGAGAAAATAATGTATGCTGAGTAGAAGGAATTCAGTAAGTGCGACTTCTTGGGCGGTTATTGCTGAACAATTATCCAAGAGGGCAAAGTAAAAAGGAGTGATTTCCCTGCTTAAGAATATCAGCAGAAAGCTAGAGGAAGAAGACACAACTAGATGTCTCTATGAAATACTCAAATGTCTACCTCTAACCACAATTCATTTAATCAAATTTACTTGAAATAATTTTGTGCGAAAAATAAAGCAAACAAAATTTCTTGCGGTAAGTGGTGCAGTGAACTCCAGTTTCATCAAATTTTTCATTTTATTTACATATTACAACATAAACTGGGTGATGAGTCCTGGTGTTAAACACAGCAAGACTATGATGCATTGGCTGTGTAAGCAAATAACCAAAGAGACCCTGTGCTTGGGTAGAAATCAGATTATTCTGATTTCAGGCCTATTCACGGGGCACGGTAGATTCAGGAAGCATCTGCGCAAGGTGGGGCTTATCAGCTCGGAGCCGTTGTGCAGATTATGTCAGGAAGAGGAGGAAACGTGCTCTCACCTGTTGTTCGATTGCGTTGCAATCGAGCGTTTGCGTTATGAAACCTTTGGAACGCTGAGGACGAAGGAGATAGTAGCGCAAAAAGAACTAGTAGGGAAAGTCCTCAACCTCTTTAGGAGGGGAGGGTTCGCTTACTAGAACCAAGAAGGGGCTGGCACAAGTAAGTCTCTTGTGACTGCGGTGCCGTAGGGCGTAGGTCCCGTCCTGTCTATTATTCTATTCTATTCTACATATTACTGCTGCCCATTACCCAAGTAGTGAGTGCTATCACTAAACTTAAACGTCACTTTAAAAGAAGCTCGACCATATCGAATATCCCATCACTATCCAAATCGTCTCATCCTGACAACCCTCCACGTCGCTTAAAACCCGTTGGAGAAGTGACCTCATTGCTTCCTAACCTCCAACAAGTTCCTAGAGAGTTCCAGCTCTGGCTGGTTTCTCTCATCATGTCATCCCGGTTATGGCACTGAACTAGCTCTGTGACACAATCAAATGTTTATCATCTGTAAATGAGGCACCACGGTAGCCGAGCGGTTAGAGGCGAGACCTGTAAAGCTAATCTGTATTATTGTGGTACTAGGTTCGATTCCCGGTCTCCAGGCCTTGGATTTTATTTAATGCTTAATAAAAAGAATTTGCAGTAAAGTATGTTTGCTAGTCGCCTCCGTCCACGACACCTAATTGGTAGTTGGACGTAAAGCCCGCCAGAAAAAATAGGCAATTACTTTACTTTTTTTTCTCATCTGTAAATACACATTTGCTAAATGTACATAGATGAAGAATAAGAAAAAAAGAATATCCCCCCAAAAAGCGCTTTCTTTATAAATTGTTTTAAAATAAGTTATAGATGTACCTACAATCTGCAGTAACTTACTGCAAGTAAGCGTACGAATTTAAATAAAAAAAGTTTGAAACGATTTCAATAAAATCCAAAATACTAAAAAATATTTATTTAGTAAAGTTGATTGGCTGAGTATCTTCAAAAGTAATCGAAAAATCACTTTTTACGATTTGACGATTTTGAGTTACGCTGTTCATGGACTTACAAAGTGGCTAATTCGTAAAACCATTTTTCCAGAACCAGGAGATCTCGAAATGAATTTTTCCTGAGAAAACTTCGACTCGGATATCTGCACGATTGCAATACGTTCTTCCGTTGTGTGAAAGAAAGTCAATGTAGTCAACATAACGTGGTGAGTACCTACTACTTCTTAAGAAGGCGAGACCAGTAAAGCTAATATGCATTGTGGTACTGGGTTTGATTCCCCGATCTTAGGCCTTGGATTTTAATTAATAGTTAATAAAAGAAATTTACAGTAAAGTATGTTTGCTAGTCGCCTCCGTCCACGACACCTAATTGGTAGTTGGACGTAAAGCCCGCCTGAAAAAATTGGCAATTACTTTACTTTACTCCTAGTACAATAACAGGACTTATGCAAACACAGGCAAGTTGATATACTGAAATATTCTGACGCTTACTATTTATTCAAACCTTGTAAAATAAAATAGTAATAGTTAACTAGGAAAGTAATATAAAGTTAATGAACTTCACATGATTGAAAAGGAAGTCTTTAATTTAACTGAGTGTCAACTCCAACATGTGGTTATCTATTTACCTTGCAGTAAATCTATTCTCTAGTCAGCTAATAATTAAAACTAACTTCCACAATTCTCTCAGTTAATAAAACATTCCTTACGCCTACATAAATTAACAAGTTGTTTAACTAAAATAGTTTTTACGAAATATATTTCAAAAATAATTAAATTACGAAACTTGTCTCTTCAATTTTTGTTTTTTATCTCTTTGCTCGACTTTGAGATCATCGCCTTTTTAGTGGGCCCACACTAAGCTTTCTATTTTTCAAGAAATAAATCAAATTTATTAAATTAAATGTACCTACACTCAATTCCACTCCTAATTTAATCTTGTTAAAAATAATATTAACAAATGTTTATTGAAACTCGCCTGAGGGACGGGTAAACAAGAACAAGAAAGTAGTATTTTTTAGAGTTTAAGAGATATCAGGACTTAATGGAAATTGGGACCAAAGCGTTGATTGCCGCCGGAGCCGCAGTAACCCATACCAACCCAGCTTGACTACGTTCTTGAAAACTAAGTCTTCATTGAACTGTTTGCCAACTGAACATATGTTTGTCTACATGGATCTAGCAGCGAGATCCCAATGGGATCAAAATATTTTCCTGGTCATTAAGTATTAAATATTGATACCAAAAACGACTTCAACAGACTTAATTCAGTGTCACAAATGTATCTTGGCTCTTCACGGAATTCACGGATTTTTTTTTTTTTTTTTTTTAATCTTTTATTTTATTTAGAACTGCAGCGATTGTTGCAACAAGCAAATATGGTACATGGTTAAAAAATAACACGAGAAAAAATACGAGTGAAGAAGATACCCAGCAGTGTCACTCCATTATCTTGGACATATGTATGCTCTTAAGACAGTTGATCGCGAGGCCATTTTCTCTTCAATCTTCTTGGAGGATCTCCTGGTATTGAAGAAGAAGATAGTTTTTTGATTAGAGGGTTAGAATGAGCTGTTGTAGAGGAATGAAATTTGAGAAAACGAGTTTTAGCAAGATCTTTAATGAAAGGGATTTTGAGGTCATTGTGGGTAGTGAGGTTAAATACAAAGAACGGAGCGTTAAGAAGTTTTCGAAGTATTTTTGACTGTAAAGTCTGGAGGCATGGAGAGTTGGAACGCTTAGTCGATCCCCATACTTCGATGCCGTATAACCAAAAAGGTCGCAGTAACAGTAGATATAAGAGTCTTTTGTTATGTAGGTCAAGTAGTCTGGCGAGAAGTTTGAGTCCATGTCAACCGTTTGTCTAGGTACAATCCATGGTAACGTACTTTGTCCACAGTTGGTACAGAAGTTTGGTTCATAAGATGGGAGGTAGGACATTCCGTCAAAGAGTAAGTACCAAATTTTTTGATTTCGTAACGTTAGTTTTGATTCACCATTTGATAAGCCAGTCCTGTAAGTGGTTGATGAGTGTTTGAAGAGCCCGTGTAGCGATAAGAGGATCGGAATGAGGAGATAAGATTGCAAAGAACATCAGCAAAGGTGGAGAGGATGGTATTTCGGTGTTGAGGTATATCTGCTGTATATAAGGAGTAAAGAAGAAGACCTAGGACACTGCCCTAAGGAACACCAGCTCGAGCTAGATGGATACCAGAGTCAACTGCTCCACAATTGACTCTGAAATATCAATCTTATAGGTAGAATTTGAGGATAAGGTAGTATGTATGAGAAAGAATCTCCCTCAGCTTCCATGGATTCAAAGTTGTAATCTTTTTCTCCAAAAATGAACCAAATCTTATGTTTACAAAACAGATTAACTGATTATCTGGTCATTATTTATATAAAAAGGTCATTTCCTATAGTTATAAGTTCGCAAAATATTCCAGTTAAATGTTTTCCATCAGTTTAGCCAGAGTTTGCGCCTGTGGTCCATTAGAGACACCTGACAATGACGCCTGCACGACCGCAAATCATTTACCCACAATTGATTAACAATTCAACACTTTAACGTCGTCATGTATAGTCCCCAATTTTCTAAAAAAAAAAAAACCCTTTTCATTCACGGATTCCAACTCAAAAGGTATGGATGGCTTCATGGTTCAGGGAAAGGGTTGTGATGGTATAGATGTGGAAAGCGCTTCATGTTCTGGGGGAAGTTTGTTGGTCAGAGGAGGGGTTGCAATGCACCGATGCTGTGAGTCAGAGAATGGCTTTTTTTTTTTAATTTAGTCAGCAGTGGAGAGAGTGTAGCAGGGCGTGTCCCTTGCCCATAAACTACCCCCCAGGGAGAAATGTGCGCTCATGTCATTTTCACCCTTAACGCACTTTTATTTCCTGTATTTAAAAAGACAAATGTGCATTATTGAAACTCACATTTAATTAGGAAATCTAATTTGGTCGGCCATTACACTAATACAGCGCTAATAATTTAGTCAGGTCAAAATTGAACAAAATACGCCACAATATTGTAATTAATAATAATGTTTTACTTTACACTTTGAGTTGATCTTGATTTTGTTCATGGGGAACCACCGAAAGTTGCATTGGAAGGTAAGTAAACATTGAAATCTTTGAATCAAAGCTACCTAAATTATTCATTTTCCTATCTAAATTTGCTGTGAATTCAATGGAATTATTTCCATCGATTTATAGGATTGAAGAGTTATTGTTATTGGACACGGTTTTGCTGTACAAAAAGAGTGTCCAAATTATACTTTGAATGTACGAGAAAAAGAAGCGCAGCTAAGAAAATAAAATAATCATATCAAGAAAATAGTAATTATAATTGTTTAATATTTGTCTAGATGGTTGAGACATGTAGAGAGGATGCTATTCACGGTAATGTTTTCTTTTATTTTTCAACAGAAAAATTGAATTGTTTTTAAAAGAAAAATTGAACTAAACTGACATTTTTCTTGCATTTTCAACACATTTCTGATGTAATTTACGAATATTTGGTTATTAATCTCACAGATTAGTTGCGCCCGATGAAGGGTTTTAAATTAAGGCCATTATCCTTAATTAACATTTTCAGTGCCCTGTCAGCTTCTTGAAAATGTTCTAACGTGAACACAGTAAAACTGTAAGTGTCTGGAAAAGAAAAATTTGTAGAAAGGTAGCTCAAGTTCCCCGCGTGGAATTCAGTGCATTACCCAGAGAGTTCTTCCCTTTTTGATATTTTGTTTTCAATTATATTACGAGGGTCGTTTGAAAAGTCCGTGCAAAAATAAAACCTACTTAATTTTTTGGGGTAAACCTTTTTTATTTTTCAACATAGTCTCCTTTTAGGCTTATACACTTCGTCCAACGCTGCTCTAGTTTGTTGATCCCTTCCGAATAATAGGATTTGTCCAAGTCTGAAAAATAGCCATTCGTTTCTGCAATCACCTCCTCGTTTGAATAAAATCTTTTTCCCGCCATTTCTTCATATTGGGGAACAAATAGTAGTCCGAGGGAGCCAAGTCTGGAGAATAGGGGGGATGTAAAACGAGTTGGAACCCTATTTCCATTAATTTTACGACCACAACTGCTGAGGTGTGAGCTGGTGCGTTGTCGTGATGGAAAAGGACTTTTTTGTGGGCCAATCGTGGGCGTTTTTCTTGCAGCTCGGTTTTCAAACGGTCCAATAACGATGAATAATATGCACCTGTAATAGTTTTACCCTTTTCCAGATAGTCGATGAGGATTATTTCTTGCGAATCCCAAAAGACAGTCGCCATAATCTTTCCGGCCGAAGGAACGGTCTTCGCCTTTTTTGGCGCAGATTCCCCCTTGGCAACCCATTGTTTAGATTGTTCTTTGGTCTCAGGAGTGTAGTGATGTATCCATGTTTCATCCACAGTGACGAAACGACGCTTAAAGTCCTGCGGATACTTCTGGAAAAGCTGCAAACCGTCCTTGCAACACTTCACACGATTTAGTTTTTGGTCAAGCGTGAGCAATCGCGGCACCCATCTTGCGGATAGCTTTGTCATGTCCAAATGTTGATGCAAAATATTATGTACCCGTTCATTCGAGATGCCCACAGCACTAGCAATCTCACGCACCTTCACTTTTCTGTCATTCATCACCATATCATGGATTTTATCAATGATTTCTGGAGTAGTAACCTCAACAGGGCGTCCAGAACGTTCAGCGTCACTTGTGCTCATATGGTCACTCCGAAAATTTTGAAACCACTTATAAACTGTTCTAATCTAAAGTGCAGAGTCACCATAATGTTTATCAAGCTTCTCTTTAGTCTCCTGAGGCGTTTTGCCTTTCATAAAGTAGTGTTTAATCAACACACGAAATTCTTTTTCGTCCATTTTTGAAAATCACTCGACTTCCTCGATTCAAACGAATGCCAAACACAAAGAAATAGACCGATCTGGCTGAAACTTGGTGTGTGTTCTTCCAAGAGATGCTACTAACTAAACATAACCTCGATACGCACCAGTAGTAACCTCTGACTTTGCACGGACTTTTCAAACGACCCTCGTACACCTATAGGTTATTTACATTTTGTCTGTCTAACTTGAAAACTATTTCTCTTGGTGCAGATAGAATATACAAGTTCTAAATTGACATAAATCATTTTTGTTTGTAATCGAAATTTTAATAATTATTGGATTGGAAGTATCTGCTTCTATTTATTATTTCCGAGGGAATTTTGAATACTTTTTGAAGTAGAAGATTTATGTTTCACTCAGTGCAACCTACTTGGACAACATTAATCAATTCCATTGTCATCTATTACATGTTTACAGGTGAGCCTTACTGACACGTACACTGGTCTCTACAAGGCGGTGCAAGTTCTGCGCGGAGAAAAACATGTCGTTGGACATTATTCATGGCTTGTAACATTGTTATTGCCTAAGAGTTATTCTCTTCTTCTGCACCGTGTTTACCCAGTTTTTTTTTAGGTAAAAATAATAGTATCTATTCCTTAGGCAAATTTCAATCTAAAAATCGGCGATAAATCACAATGGCAGTTTTTGGAGCTACTTATTTTTATAGCAGCGTCATAATTCTCCGTGATCGCCTTTTCAAAACATAATTGAATGTTGAAACAGTTAAATATTCCAGGCAATTAAATGGTATAACAAGATTTATTAGAGAATTTTTTAAAAAAATAACTGCTTTCTGCTATAACATTCCTCTATGGACTGATCTCTCCAAAACTTAAGAAGTTGATTGAACGATGATTTCAAAGCATACATGGGCATACTGCTCAAGGCTAACTTGAAAGGTGTGTATTATAGATTTTAAAAAAAAAGATCGAATAATATTAATAATAACCATAATTTAACTCCTTCCGAAATACCACTTGCGAAAAACTATGAATGCTAATTTTAAACTTATAGTCTATTAAAGAGAAAATAATAAAGAATATATCGAAAAGGTTAAAAAACAATTTGGGGAAACAAAAACGTGAATTTAGAACTTATAGTCGATTAAAAAGACCAATTATAACATTGCATCAAAAAGGTTTAGAAATCAGTTCCAAAGAACTATTTGAGGAATAATGCTAATTTTAAACAATTAATTAATTAGAAATAATACAGAAAGAAGGCCTGGAAATCAATTAAAGAAATAAAATTCTTTTTTGCATAACTATGTCCAATTTAGTGATAAATAGTTATTTATTTAACAAGTGTGGAAAGTAGTACTTTTCCTCACGCGAGGCAGGGAGTGCAAGTGCAAATTGCTGAGTGTGAGGAAAATACTTGACACTCGAGTTAAATATTATATTTTTTCTGCAACCATTAGGGTTATTAACTAAAAAAATTAAAAATTTCATTTTTACAGTCTACAAAAAGTAATTTATTTATTATAAACATTTATTGTTATATTACAATTATTTACATTACTTACGTATTTACATTACTTATTACATTTTCTGCTGTTTCTTTTATTGATGGAGGAGTGTTTTCTAAACAGGCATCACTAGAATCCATTTTAAATTTCTATAAGGTAACACTATAACCTTTTTACCTGTTATAATTAAAATATTTATTAAAGTATTATTTTTATTTCTATATTCCTTTCAATTTTTATTTTATTTTTTAATATTCGTTTTTTAATTATTTAGTTACGTTAAATAAGCTTATTAAAGTTTTACAGAAAATATTTATGTTAATAACAAAACTTCTTATATCAAGGAAGCACAATAAAGTTTTTCCACTCACTAGTGCGGAAAGTGACACTAATGGGAATTTCCCCCCACTAGTGTGGGAAGTTGGGCATTACACAGCTGATTTTAATTGAGAGTTTCCCTACATGGTTGCAGAAAAATGTTATTTGAATGCAAGAATAATTTTTTTTGTTTTGTTTTGTTTTTTGGCGCATCAACTGCTGGGTTATTAGCGCCAAGAATAATAAAAATATAATTTAATCTGAAATAAGTAATTGAGAACAATGTCTTACCTTGCATAAGGAATATCCATGTGTAAGGCACCTCAATAGAAACCAGTCCAATAACACTTGACACTTCCTGCGAGAAGGGGAGTTTTGCCTCGCAAAAGTAAAGCCCCCTCTAAAACTATTAATACTAGTGTAATAACTCTGTAAATCTAGGCCAGATTTGGATGAAGTCTGGCGGGAAGTGGTTGGAGCTTCTCTACATGACATTAAAGTGCCATCCTGTTCATACATCTACTAAGGGGGTAATCGTGCAAATTTGAATAAAACACAAACTTTTTCGGAAGTTTCTAAATGGCTGAAATTACGAGTTGAAATATAAATAAAATATTGGGTACTTGCTGATTTTTGTCGTTTAATCAACCATATCAACATTCTAAGGAGTCCAGTTAGGACTGTATCTAGCTACCATAATTCACGATAGCATTTTACATCTGGTTTCGAACCTTGTCATATAGCTCTATGCCTGTAACATGAAATACCTATAAAGAGGAAACTATGTTCTACTTTTTCACGTTAATCATTTTTAATTGTTTTTTATTTTATTGTTTAAGTTTGTTAAGTTTCAGAAAGCAAATTAGTTTGCTTATTAATGAGGTGAACAAGAATACTTGTTGGTAACACTGGTTAAAAAGTGCAATAACAATCGATACTCAAAAAAATAAATAAATAAAAATAAACTTTTAAATTGCAGTTAATACGAGTCAGAAAACAATTCAAAAACAAACAAAATTACTCCATTTATTATTAATTTGTATACCAATAAACATTAGGTTACCGTATGTTTTCTCGCTATTTAAAAATAAATTAATTAAGGCCAATTTTTGAGTACATTTCTGTAGAAATAACTCGAACTGAACTAAATACAATAGATATGTAAAGTAAAGTATAACTTAGTAATCTTATTTTGCGCACGATATCAATATGCGTGCGGAAAGTGACACGTAACTTATTGATATTAGTGCGGAAAGGTAAATTTCATGACGCTAAGTACTACCTTTCCTAACTCGTCAAGCACGTGGTAAACAGCGCTGCACGACGACCGAAGGGAAAAATTAATTACGCCTTATTTAGTGCCGTTATTCCAAAGTTGATTTTAGTTAATGTTTATGTAAATTCGCTATTTAAAAAATTGAGTTTTTAAAATGTTAAACGTTAAACATTACGATGTATTGTTCATCCTTAACATTATGTAAACATCTTCAATCTAGATTTTCAACTTAAATGATCTGTTGCTAAGATGTAAATTAATGTAATTAAAGTAACGTTTTGCATAAACGATCATTATAATGTATCAGTAAGTGAATTGCAATTGTGAGAATTTAAAGAAATTAAACGAGCTTTGGTTTCCACTGGCTGAGTTAGCTCTAAAGAGCTAATGCCTGGGTCACGGCGCTATTAGCAGTCTCTAATTACTAATGTAATTGATTGCTAAGTAAATATTACGACACGCTGCCCTTTGTCTTTACGAATAATCTACTCTGGTGTTTTTTTTATTTTGCCTCTTTTTATGTCATTAATACATCGTTAAGCGAGTTCCTCTGGGCAAATAAAGACTCTTCCCAATGAATCAACCCTTCTTCTTTGCATAACAAACATTTCATCTGACAAGAACACTTTATTGTTTACAGAACAGCAAGAACAAATCACTGGCTCATTAAACCTGAACCTCATCCATAATAATAACTCCGCTTGTATTTCTGATTGCGTTTACTTATAAATTTGCAGTTAATGTACTGAGTAAAAACCAACAATTCTTAAAGTAGATGGCGCTCAAGATAAATTACCCTGCGTTTTCTTAATATTTGGAATCCATAATGGATTACCACCGTACAATAATTCAAAATATTTTATTTTACAGTCAATTTATTAATTTAAATGAGCTGCAACGAATCTGTGAAATTAAAAAATTCATTAACTATGAAGTTTAGTCGTGTTATTATACGTATTAGCGGGAAATTGGTGCAGCCTGAACCTTTTTTGGATTTGGTGCTAGATGAAGAAGATATAGAAGTGGTACACCTACAGTTATGAAAGTTCGCATTGCCCAGATTTGTTCTTGAACTTTTATCATTAGTGTTTTCTCTAACAATTTTTGCATATCGTGTGCATACACTATAACAGAATGTTTTACTATTCCTTTTCCTGATTGCACTCTGTACAAAGTAACACCATAATATGTAACTTACGACAGTCATCTCAATATCTACCTCGGCTATTTTGTTATTTTGTTATTTATTTATTTTTTTAAGACTTAAAGTGCATCAACATCTGAGGTTATTGGCGCCCTGAGCTTTTTATAGTGCACTGTCGGCTTCCACACGGTGTTCTTTCGTTATAGACAACATAGTGAGCTGTAAGAAGCTCCTAAGAAGAGAAAATCTAAGCGTCAGCAGCTGGATTCCAATACGATAACCACATATCTAATCCCTTCCCAGTACATTGTTAATATCCTTTTTTTCAACAATATAGCTTGGACCTTTCTCTGAATGGCTCCCAAGTGAACCACTGGTTCACCTTCGCCAAGATTTAGTCTTCTTCTCTCTTTTAGAGTGCCAAGGCATTGCACATTCATTTAACCTAAACATTATGTGGTAGAGTGTCTCTTGCAAATCAAGTTGTACTGAATAAAGTCCGTTCTTGTTACGGTTTCACCTCTTCCATTACAAAGGATTCAATCCCACTAGTATATACTATAGAAATTTTCTTTCTGTTTATTTTACTTAAAAATTATGATGTGAACAGTCGCGTGTGGTCACAGTTAAACTTCCAGCGGGCGCGCGTATCTCACAGATACAAGCTTAGACTAAAATAATCGCAGTTTAGAGACGGAGCGGCGGAGGATGCTGTCCTGTAAGCAATGCTACACCCTCATGACTAGTTTCCTTCAGTAAAAATCTTATCTTGTTTGGGGTTGTACATTTCTTTGCAATTGCCGATCCGTGCCTGACATATACTTGCGACCATTCGAGTAAGTTTCCTGGCTTATCAATTATTTATATTTTTTCTTTTATACGTGTTCATCAAATTGAACTATTTTCAACATTGTTTATAAGAATATTGTTTTCTACTGACAGAAAAAGACATTGTATATCTCAGATACGAGGCGGAAATAACTGCGAACACTTTTAGACAGTCTAGTGGCTGAACATGCTGATTGTAATTATTACACTTATTGGCTTGTAAAAAATAAAAAGTGCTGTCGTTTTCTGAGCATTTTTTATTTGCTATTTCATTATTAATAATTACAGATGTTATTTAATTAATTTAATTTCTTCTATTGATAGAAAAACTTAAAAATACCAAAGTTTATCTGTAAGATACGCGCGCCCGTTTTTGTAACTTTTTGGGCGCGCCCGCTGGAAGGTTAATAATAAAAGATCTTAGCTTAACTTAAGAAGAGACTATTTGGAAGTGGTGAGGGAAATAGCCAAAATGAAATGTGTCCTACTGACCAATCAAGTAAAAGTTATATTATTCAGAATCGGATCTAATCAATATTAACTTTAACATTGTATTGTTCACCAACATTAAGCGAGAATTGTGTGGAAATTCTAAAATCAATTGCAGTTCTTAAGTAGATAATAGAGCCAGAACTTATTCCAATTTTCGCATCGTTCAAAAATATATTTAAATAGACTGAATTTATTTTATAACCTCATTATATTGAATAATTTTTTGTTCTTATTTTTGGGAAGGGGGGAAGCTTGAATATTCTAACCCTGAGTACATTTTAAAAACTTAGTTTTTATCTAAGTCAGGCTGGATAATAAGAACAGGTGCAGTTCCGATAAGTTATGCTGCATACAATCAAAAAGGGACAATTTTTATTCCACTCTAATTGTGTGTTATAAAAACTAATTTTACTAAGGGTTGTACTGAAGGTACGCAAGGGTTGCAGGATGTGGGACTAGGATAGGTTGTCCCAGTCTAGCAATACCATCATTAATCATTATCAGGTAGTAAATTAGCGATTTACTGAGATACTTACAGATGTAAATTCTCCAGTAGTGCGTGGCCTTGTAACTAAGGTAAGGTCTAAACTCAATCATCTTCTATATTACATCCGCGCCATCTTACTTTTCTTTTTTTTTTTTTTTGAATTCTTCTAAAGCTAGTTATCCAAGTCACCTACGAACAAAATGATGTAACTCTTAATGTGCCATGAAATATGTAATGAGGTAGATAGTGCAGCTGACCGTGTCTGGCCGACAAAGGATTGCCCAGCTTCTTTGGTACCGCCGCCTTCTGTGATCTCATCACTCGTTCTCCACTCCATATCCACCGACTTACAGAGCGAGTTGGAGGAGAATCAAATAAATTCTATTTATTAATTAAAAATATTTCACCATTTAATTATTTCTGGCACATTTTCTAAATTTTCCTTAATTTATGGACAAAAAAACAAATTACAACACTCACATGACTTTTTCTTACAATTTGAGGAATGCAATATTTTTTGAAACATGGAATTTATGCGAAATAATTACTACCCGGTAGTGGTGTTACTACTTTTATATCATATCTGCCTGTGAGCAGTTATTGGGTTCATAGCTTTGTCTTAATATTTTATCCTGTAAAAACAAAATAACAATAATTCAATTTACTGTAGAGCTTTATTTCTGAATTTCGAAAATATATAAAAAATTACGCTCACACACAAAAGCTTTAATTACGCTTTCTATTTCCTGAGAGTTGTTTTTATATCTTACTAAGAGAAGCGTAATTATAGCAATAAATAATAGTCATGAAATAATTAATTTTAACATTTATATGAACGTCACAACTATAACTTTCCCAACCATTTTGTATTTTGTCAGTACTTTGAAATCCACTCACTACCCAAAGTTTTGATTAGATAACAGAATTTATCAAAACTATTTAGATTTGAATGCTTATATTTATTAAAATGATTTAGAAACTAAATTAATTTGTCAGAATATTTGAAGAGAAAATTTAACTTTCTACCGGCACATTCATTTAATCGATTAGCCTTTACCAAAGTTATTATCTAGATGAAAAATATCGTGCTGTATCTACTCCATAGCAGGCTTTCGTTATAAAGCATGCAATATTTACTTTTGACATTACTATTTTTTTTTCCTTTTATATTTTATTTATATTTTTTGTGATTGCTTACAGATTGTGAACAAAATAAATATTAAAGCGTACACTTTAATTTCCACCAAACAAATGAAGATACACATATTAATCTTTTGAGAAGTGGTAAAATATTTATAATTTTATATCTAAACAGTTTTTGGAGGTTACAAAAAAAAATTAATTTATTGAGAATCGCTTAAATCAATCAAGAAGTCCCGCATTGCGGTCAGTACACGGGAATAATAAAGAATTTGTTTCTTTTTCTTTAGTGTGTGTACATATCTCTATAATTAATTATCATTCAAAAAATTAATTGTGGGGGAAACAATTAATTAGTCTTTCTCTGAGAGACATTTATCTCCTTCTTTAACCTTCTTTAATTCCTTAGGTACTTAATTTCATGAAGAGATGACTACAAAGCTCTAAGAACGAGGATGTCGTGCTAGGAACCAACGTTCGAACACTTGAATTTTTCTTACTAGAAATCATGACCTTACTTGCCCTGATCTTCCTTCTTCATCCTTCATGTCTTTCTACTTACTAAATACTTTATATCCTATCGGAGTTCTCCACTGACCATCCTTTTTTTTTTTTTTAAATCGCGTAAACCGTTTTAACTAAAAAAAATATAAATTCTAAACTCTGAAAATTTTTGAAACCAATCTAACAGATAAGTTTTCAACAGAACAAATTTTCTATTGTACCATATTTGAAACTAAGCAAATGAACCTTCGATAGAACTTGTTTAAAATATTTCCTAACATTTTCTCAGATTTTCCAGTTTTTTTTGTTTTTTTGTTTAAGGTGCCATTTGTAACCTTTGACTTCCTTATTTTAAGAATGCCTACTTTAAAATTGACTACTGGTCCATCTAAAAGAGTTTTCAATGAATTAAACAACTTGATAACTAGCACTGTTGAGTGCTCGTGAACACGTTTTCTTGTAAAACAAACGTAATTTCTCATACGAAGATAAAAGGAATCCTGGAAAATAGTATACCGTTTGAAAGCCCATTAAACAAGGAAACTTTTATAAAAAGTGCCAGCACCTAGGTCGGATATATAAATTTTCTTAAAAATTTCAATTACTTTTATTTTTCCAGCATCCGGAGGAAGATTGAGGCTGTTTGGAGAATGCTTCGAAATGGTATCAATTTTTAGAAAATTTATCTGTCTTTCTAACCGTGTCATCAGAATCAAATTCGGACTAAAACTTTCTGAGTAATAACATTTTTATTGGAAAAAAGTATTGATTTTAGAAAAAAAAATTAAAGTGACGTCACCCAAGAATAGTGGAAAATATGAAGTTGGCCAATACGTCATTGGCCTCCACTTTAGATGTACTACACACAGTTCACCCTGTATACAGAAGACAATGTAGACTAACGATTTCCATTAAAACGTAAGAAAGTTTTGAAACCAGAGTTACGCCGAGATAGTACACTCCTTGTGGTTTCGTCTTCCAAGGGATTTCTTGGTCATTAACCTTTGTAGAGCGATAACTTCTGCTTCCGTATTTGATGGTCCATATTTAATCTTTAATGTTGGAATAATTTTTTTATTAAGATTAGTTGATGTCTAGAGGCTACCATTGTATCGGCCGCAAATGTATTTATTTTTTTATAGCGGCTGTAGCTTACGTTAAGTTCAGGTATGTCTAGCAATAGAGGCTGAACAGTACAGAATTCTCTACCCCGGCGAGAATGTGTAGGACTAGTACAATCATTTTCGTTGAGTCTTACCTGAAAAGTTGTAAATTGCAAAAGAATCAATAATGAGGTAATGTAAGTAGGTAAGTAATCTTCCTAAGTTTGTTGAAGTAAACCAGTAAAACAACCGATGTCTACATCAATGGCTATTTCAAGAAATACAGCTGTTTTTTGTGACCTTAAAGTTATGTGCGATATACAATATACTGTAACACTCCTAAGTTGATGTATTGGTGGGAGCATTGGTCTGAATCCGAAGAAGTTGGAATTATGTAAGAGTCGTTTTTTAATTATTTTTTGCAATTATTTTTAGAAATGATGTTAAATTTGGATATTTAAGTTAAACAAAATCAAATTTCAGAACCTGTACACTACGCCACCTCATTCTACCACATCCTACAATGCTTTCCTCCCGCTTTAAACCGAGAAAAGGCTGACGTCTTAAATGAACTGAAGTTAATAGCCATGATCACTTGAAAGGTTGGTAGGTAATTAAGTGCAATTAAACTTAATGCAGATTAAATATTGTAAATTAACACCTGAAAAACTTTTTTTCGATTCTATATAAACAATATATCACGATATTATTTATACATTTTCGTTTCGAATCCCCTCATGATGGGAGTAGTTCTTTAAAATTCGTCTTTCTCTCTTTGCCACATGTTTCGGCACAGATGTGAGTGCGCTGATACGATGTGGTGGGGAGTGCTCCTGTGGATCATTCTCCTCTCTCGTGTCAAACATTCCTTTCCATATTAGCCACTGATGAACCAACCAATGCCGAAAAGTTTGACAAATAAAGATAGAAACAACAATCAATACACCAGAGTCCCACTCATAGACAATGTCCGGTTCTCACCAGAGTCTGGGCCAATTTTGTTTATCACCAGGAGACTGACAAAAAAAAAACATGGAATCCGGGCAGGACATGTCCAGATGAACTCTCTGACGTTTGACAGCCTAACCTCTACACAATCAATTTGTGTTTCAAATAAAAACATTCACTAAATGGCTTGTGAGATAGTTTGCCACCGTTTTTTTCAATATTTGCATTCTCATTCCGAAAGTGAGTGGTCATTTCATCTCCTCCTCGAGAGGGGTATGTACTTCAAGGCTGGTTTTGTTCTAGATCAAAAGTTGACTTAACTTAATCTGCGGCAAAGCAGATCTTAGAATCAGCTAAAATTACAGCTAAATGGCCACTAGTTGCAAGAATACGATCGTACACTTGGTTAGTTAATAATATAGTTTTCATTTATTAAGATGGTTTATAATTATATTATTTCAATTACAGCAGGTAACCTATTGCTAGCCAGCATTGTAAGCATGCATGCGGGCTGGGCAGGCTGCTGGAATAATTAAGAATGAATTTAATGTTCACTGCACTAATTGTTAAGGATTACCAACTACTACTGAGTTACGCTCTACCATGGCCTACGTGACACTGAAATGATCGGCCGATTTCTCACCCTCCATCGTCAGCTGTTATTCCGTCATTTCATGCTCACAAACACCCATACTTATATATAGTAAATATCAAAAGAATGAAGGGCTAGGGTACTAGAAGATTATTAATCAAATAAGAGAAACAAAATAAATCAGGGGATGTGTATAACGCTCTAGATATTTCTTCGCAACATTGCACTAATTGCTCTTATAATCCTAAACTTAAACTAAGTTAATCCATATTGCTTCTTTGATTCTATTCAAATATCCAATGTGGTGCAAAAAAAAGCTACAATATCGTTAACGTTATTTTTAGAGCTGTTCATTTTTTGTTTAAATAATGGTGGATCTTTTTTACTTGTGCTTTCAAATTCTAAATTGCCAACAAATGTTTTGATTTCTGGAGATTTTTAATTTTTGGAAATAAAGTGTACTTTACTTTTTTTAAACTTATTTATTTCTATCATGGTTAATACTTTTTCATTTTAGTTTTTAATAAAAAAACCGGGTAATTTTTTTCTCGCAATCCGATTTAACGACCAAACAAAAATTTGAAGGATCTTTTTTATTGAGAAACGACCTCAACGTATTGCAAAACAATATTACATATCATATGTATACATGAGGTTTTGAATTGCAAAAAATAAGGGATGTTGTGGACAGTAACGAGGAAACCCTTACGAAGGCCGGCAGCGCACTGAGTAAAGCTTCAGGCTTCAAAGACCTCAGATGTTGGCATCTTACAAAAAAAATCTTGTCTATTATTTTGACTTTTGATAAATGATGAAATCCTTAGATCGTCGACATTTTTTTTTTTTCAGCAGGAAAAAGCAATATCAAAATCGTTCGTTCAATATTTATATGCCACTGAATACAACAGGTGTCATTTATAAGTTGTGGGCTAAATTTTGGGTACTTAGTTTCTGAAAGTCGAATTCTTCTATAGTTGATACCATATTGTCGACATAAAATTGGGTTTAATATCGTACGGAACGAGGAGAAATGAATTCAGTACATGGTCCAAGAGGCACGTGGTGATGTACTAATGATAATTCAGACATTAAAGCAAACAATATAGATACCTTTGAAATCTAATTCCTTATACGTAGTTACATGTTCTTTTTTTGTCAATATTAAAGTCATAATAGTTAATATTAAGAGCTAAGTCTTAGTAATAAGACAATTAAAACAACTTTTATTCGTTTTTCTTGGTTTAGACTCAATTCTTGGCTGAGTTCAATTTTATACTAAGCTGAAATCTTTTTCAAACTAATCATTACTTTTTCATACATCTTTTCAGGTTACAAAGATCCAATTTTAGGAAATTTCAACATTACGTAATAATGTGAAATTGGTATTTATAAGAATCTATTGTGTGGTCGACGCTGAAGTGAGATATTTAATCACAGTTTACAAACAATGTAATGGAGAATCTGTAATTAGCTTGTGCGATACAATATCGCCTGTATTACATATCTAATAAACAATATCCTAGTGATTGCCACATTACGTAACTACCAGCAAAGTGTTAATATTACTACGAGGGGTGCTGTACCGTTGAATACTTACATAAAGGTGGATTACGTAACGTTTTCATTTAAGATTGATGAGGGTCTGTCCTATAACAATCTAGTCTGATTACTTGCCCTACGCAAAGTATTGTATCCCATAGTAATTATAACTATTTACTCTTTTTTTTGCCACAAGTTTTAATTTTGTGAAGTTTTTTGTTTTTGAACAGCCCATCACAAGAGATTTTGGTTTTTTCATTTTAAGGCGCGTCAACATCTGAGATCATTACTGGTCGGGGCTTTTTTTTTTCAGCCAACTGCTGGCGCCCGGACAGCGTTCTGACCTCACAGAAAACACTGTCCAACACTGGAAGAGAAAAGTCACTTCCATTCTTCCATCATTTCCTAGGAAGAAATAAATCTAAAGGCCAACAGCTGGATTTGAAACCGGGAACTCCGTATAGGAATTCAATACGCTAACCACTGAGTTCTCAGAGACCTGGACCATATCAAAGACAGACGAACACCGTTTGCAGGTGTTCGAGAGGAAAACTACTGCGCAAAATCTACGGCCCAGTACGTGAAGGCACGACCTGGTGACGTAGGAAGAATAGAGAGTTATACGATCTAATGAAGGGACCCCCAGTAGTAGCCTGGAATAAATGGGCAGGCCATGTGGCGAGGCTGAGTGCCGATGAGATTCCCTCCAAACTGCTACGCGAGACCCCGGATAGTAGACGGAGAGTAGGGAGACCTAGACTGCGTTGGAATGATGGAGTTGCCCAGGACGCGAGGAATATCCTCGGACTGCGTAACTGGATGGCGGCCGCTAAAGATAGAGACGACTGGCGGAAGCATATTGAGGAGGCCAAGACCCACATCACTGGGTTGTAGATCCAGGAAAGAAGAAGAAGAACCACTGAGTTAATCCCTTCCCTGCGCACAACAGATAGCCATTTAAGTGGAATCAATCTTTATAAAAATAGATAAGAAATGTTCATGATTTTTTAAAGTCATAAATTTATGTACACGTCAGTTTAAAAAACGTTTATTTTCATCAATTGGCTAGAGAATTCTATTGAAGGCAGTTCTCTTGGAGGAGTTAAGGTAAGCTTTCCGAACGGCTATGATTCCATGTAATGTACAAATTGTAAAGTTCTGGAATGAATCAATTGATCCATTCACTGCACAATTCGTTTTTACGCCATAAAAAAAAATAAAATAAAAAAATTTAAAAAAATGGAGAAATGCGATGAAATAATGTACCTTTTTTTTTTAAATATAATTTAAATTTACCGTTATTTAGCGGTTTCTGCTCAGATTGAGTTGAATTATAGCGATTTACTTTAGAGCACGGAATTAATCAAAATCGCTTCTAAAATAAATTCTTTATTATTCAATAGCCAACAAATTAAAACTGTCCGGTAGGGGGGCAGTTGTATAAGGGTTGATCCGTCAAAAACTGCACGAAAAAGCGTAACGTTAAAATACACCCAACTTTGACAATTTTTTTTTCTTTTTCTATAAAAGATAAAATTCCCAAATTTTCTTTAAAATATAGGGCAAACCCTCCTTTATAACTGTAATTTTTTTGCAACAACCCAGATCTAATTTTATACAAGCTATGTCTGAACCAAGTGCTTTGACACTTAAATTTAAGATATTTCAAAAAGTGGTGTTAATCAGTTTTGGTAGTGAATGGCTCAATTATTCTTAATTTGGAGATAATTTCGAGTGCGGCAGCTTACAGTAAGAGAAAGTCCAGTAAAGTGTTCACAGCAGGTTTACTTTTTTACGGCATAATCCTTGTTAAAGGATGCATTTCATTAAAGTAATCATGTTCCATATATTTGTATTGATAATACGCTCTAGCGCGAGGATTGTCCATATAATATACGCAATAATACACGAGATGTAATTAATTTAATAAATTAAATTTCCCAAAGTCTATGTGAATATATATATATATATCATTAGTGAGAGGAATTTGTATAGTGGTAAGTGGGTTAAGCCACACGTTCAAAATACATAATGCGGTCTATGCAATAAATAAGGTAGCCAGTGTATTGGGTCGACCGTGTGTACAACCCCCTATACAGTTATCATGCTGAACCAAAACCGTAAATTCCGCCCATAATAATCCATATATAATCCCCTCCCTTTAATTCCTAACAAAACGCTTTGCGAGGATTGTTGATGCCGTGTAGATAAAACTTGGTTTTTGTAGTTGGCTAGCCTGGTTTGGGATTAATGGTGCACCAACCGCTTTGGAAAATGTAGCTTCCATTCGGCGCGCTAACAGTGTGCTTTGATTTTCCAAAGCGTCCCATAATTTCCCACGTGTTTTATCACTATGGCAACGCCTTTTTAATTGTGGCCACGCGGCGCGTGATAAACATGTATAAAACAATAAATAAAAATGTGGCCACCCTCGTTCCCCTTCAGAACTCCGTACCCATCATTCCTGCTATCTGTACATTTCAAGTGCAGCATGTAGATGTACACAAAATGTTGCCCAGTACAAGTACTATTATTCTTCTTTTATTTTTTTTAAAGTAACATATTTCATTTTTGGCGATCTCCTGTGAGAGTGTAGGTGTAAATGATGGAACTTTATCTGGGTGGGAGATGATGTCTGTTTCCCCTTGGTCATAATCCAACACTGCGTATGAAAGAAATTTAATCAAAAATTCTGTTTGTCATAAAAAGTTTGATAGAAAGCTATTAATTACTCGTTAAATGGAGCAATTTAGGAGTGGCCGTCAGCTGTTTCATACATCGTTTGCTTGAAAAACTCCATTTTCAAAAGAAAAAGTAACTAAGCTGAATGTGCTGTAGACAGCAATAAAATTTTTTGCACAGACTCTCTTAATAGTTTTAAACAACCACAGCCAAGTTGGGTTCATTTTTATTCCTTAATATTAATATCTACTGAAAGCTATTACAGATTACTCTAACTTGGTAATTACGCTCAAATAAAATAAGTACTTAGCTGATGATGCAGTAATTAGAGCAATAATTAATCATAAATGTACATAAACATACGTTAATAATATCCTCTGAGTACAAAAAATTTAATTGTACCAACAGGTTTAAATAGCGAATAGAAACCTATATTTTTATTGATTTATAATTTTGAATAATATTCATATTTATACACGTATGTATTTCTGAAAGTAGCGAAATGCTTGCTGCCAACATCTGCAACATGGGACACCCCGGATGGAGGTAATCTTCGGGATATTGACCTAAAACGTTGCTCACATGATAATAAAATACGCCGTAAAGTATTATTTTAACATCTATAATATAAAAGGTAAGGGATAAGCCAGTGGGTAACACGATGGACTGTTCAGTGGAGGTTTCGGATTCAAACGGTGCTCTTCTATAAGCTTTTACATCTCATTCGGGGTTGATGATCCAGAATGTTATCTGATTCAAAAGAACATTGTCCTGAGGCTGGCGGTACATGTAGTATTATTTATAAAATAAGGAAATTTTAAGTTCAATAATCAGCGGCTGGATTCTCTAGCGGAGATCACGGATTCGAATCCAGCTGATAGATTTTTCTCTTGACAGCAGCTCACTGTCTGTTAATAGATAGTGCTATCTCTGTCCAAAGCCGGCAGTGCATTGAAAAAGCTCCTGGCGTCAATGATCTGAGATGAGTGACTTACCTTTAATTAATAAAATTTAAAAAAATACAGAAGAGAACTAAATATAAATGTTCTGCGGCAGTAACTGAGATTGCAATTGGGTAGTAAAGATGTTCCCGTCATAAAAACAATTTGCATAAAAACACTATCGAACTTGAGGCACCACCAAACAGATAAGTCTTGTGGAAACTAAATATCGTAGACCTGCAAGCAATACCCCTTCTTTTTTCCAGTAGAGTAAGAGTAGTGAAATAAAGTAGAGGGATAAATTAATAATTAACAAAAAATAAATAACTATAAACTGTAGTAAAGGTTTCCAATTATTAGAAAATTTGTCGCTTAAAGTTGCCTAAAAGCAACTCTCTCGAATTTGTACTAAATATTGTTTCGTTCTAATTCCTCAACTTTGTTACATCTAGTTTTATTACATTCTTTCCTGAATAGAGATGGAGCAACTTGCTTGATTATCAGAACAGTAATTAATAGAAAAACGAAATAAAGAAGAAGAAGAAGAAAATAATTTTGTTTAGAAAGGTTGACAAAGCGAGTGGCGTGCCGAGTGTGGTATCAATGCTGCCACTAATTCAATATAATTGAGGTGGTGTCCTCACCAGTACTAATCATGGGTTCAGTCTTCTGCTCCATACTCTCAATTTCTTTCCCCTGATCTCGTATGCAAATTTATAAATTATCCCGACAATTATTATTGAAGAGTACATTTGCTCTGAGTCTATCTAATAATTAGATGTTTGGGTTTAATTTTTTCTTTTTCTACTTCTACTTTATTCAAAGTGGGCGTTGAGTCGAACTAAGAGAGGGAGCCAGCGCAGAGGAGGCCCGAAGGTAGATGAGATTTGACGAGCGACCACAGAGCAGAGTGGTAGGCTTATCTTTGTGTGTGAACAAGGTAGGAGGACGAAGAAAGCGCCTGAGTAGTTGATGATGAGGTATGTGATGTGGCCAGTTCGCCGAGGCTGCCATGAAGAAGTGAGTCCAGATCCCAATCTTAGCTCAATGTAATTGTGGCGGCCTCGGCTCCTACTGCTCCCGACTGCCCACCTCGACACCAGGGTACACCTTTCTCTATCGCTTGACGAGATATTATGCTAATCACTGTATTACAGAACAGATCAATGTGCTTACTTCTTTTTTCATTCCCTGTCTTGCTCTCCATTTCAGCTTTTTTATTTTTATTTTCAGCTACATTACATTTCCAGTCTCTCAACTTGTAACTCACTGTGGCACATTATTTGATTGTTAGTATCTTATCTTTCTCTCTTATTTCTATTCTACTCTTCTCATAAGTTGTAAATTAGTTAGAATTTATTTTTTGTTCGCAGTTTATAGAGAAATATTTTGCTGGCCAAGATCGATCACAAATAATGCACTGTCTAAAATTATATCTTTAATTCGATGTGTTATTCGTAACTTCCTGGTGTATGTTTGCTGAAATAATTATTTAAATGTGCGGTTAGAAACATTTAGAAACATTTTTCTAGCCAAATAATATAAATCAACATTTTTGTTTCTTGTTGTTCATTCTTTTTGGTGACAAATTCATAGTTTAAATAGGATGAAAAAATAATTGCCATTTCAGTCTTAATAGATTTATTTTGCCGAGCTTTCGACAATTCTTCGACTCAACAACTACCCCCTCAAACACATAAACCACGCCATCAAATCATACTACGAAAAAACCAATCAACCGACTCATCAAGAACAACAAACCTACAAACACACAACGACACCAACCGATCCATAGAACCCAAAAAATTGTGCCTCGCTACCATATGTACAACCACTCACAAACAAATTCAAAACATTACTACAGAACACGACAAACACAATAATCACTACAAAAAACACCAACAATTCAAAAAGACAATTTTTTTCGAAGCTAAAAGACCAGATTGAAAAGGACAAACAATCAAACTCTATATACGAAATTGAATGTAAAGACTGTCACAAAAAATGTATAGGCGAAACATCACAGTGCTTAAAAAGAAGACTGTACCAACACTCTTACGACACAAAACTAAAAAAGAACACCACAGCAATTTCCTTACATAGCACAGAAAATCATCACACTTTCGATTTCAGAAACCAACACACAAAAAAGGAAAGTGCTGGAAATGATATACATATCTAAGACATAAAACAGTTTAAATTTTAAAACAGACACCAACAATTTAAACAACATATACGCAAACATACTACAAAATACTTGACAATTGGCAACACTGACTTCCACACAACCTATCACATATCACACACGGACCGATCACACTCAGTCCTTGAACAGACAAAACAGAAGACACACCAACCCTGTAATGTAAAAAAATATTACTTTGTAAACTAAGTAAATAATGTTTTGTAAATTTCATTATATTTTACATATTATATTATTTTAGTAGAATCATTGTTAACAATCTGTAAACATGTTCCACAGCCCTGAAGATGACCTAGTCCCTAGGTCGAAAGCTCGGCAGAATAAATCTATTAAGAATGAAATGGCAATTATTTTTTCATCCTATTTTTGTTTCTATTACTTTTTAGTGAGAGAAGTTATTGCTGTCGTAATTAAAATTTAATTTTAAAAGACCTTAAACTGAAAAACAATTTCTTTTTAGCGCGGCCTGAATTTTCAGGTCCCTCTTATTTGCTTCCAGGGTCTGCTACAACAACTCAAAAACCAAAAATCGCAGAACGCTCAACCTTAGTTATCCTTCTACTAAGGTGGCCACCACCGAACAAGGTGCAGTAATGTTTAAATTTGACGACAGAAGCCTTTCACAGTATCCTGCAGGCCTTTGTTCAGTGTTCTCTCAACAGCAGTGTTCATTCCCAGACTAAGAGCTATAAGAAGCTCCGAGAATAAGAATATCTAAGAGCTGGCGGGCTGAATTCAAACCTGGGCCCTCCGTATGGGAATCCAGTGTGCAAACCACTGAATTAGTCCCTTCCTTTAATGTACAGCATAATTAAATGAAAATCTTTCACTCCTAGGATCTAAATTTATTACTGGAATTGCTGGTATAACTCTGAAGGAAGTACTAGGCTGTTGTCTAATTCAGGTTCCCAATCTGGATCTTGGCTTTTATGTCGTTGTGGGTACGCTAAGATTAGGTGATTTAAATCCAAGTCAGTCTGCCCATTACTAGAGGACACCAAGGTGGAATAAGTGGCTTAGGTGATACTTTAATCTTAAATGTTCTGTGTTCGGTTTAGAAGGCCATGTTTGCATTTAGAGTGGTGTACCAGCGTTTGATGGGATTAGTGGGGCGGATTACTGGTGTGGTATCATGCTCTGGTCAGTTTGAACTTATTCTATTCCTCTAGCCACAGGAAATAACTGGTTCGTTGGAATAAAATTTTGATATCTGAATATGGTTCAAACTTTGAAGTCCCAGCGATAAAGGTGTCTTTGGCCAAAACTTCGGCCTCCCCTCTGTCATACGGTGAACGGAGTATTTCTTCCGTTTCCACTATGAAGGCCAGGCGATTCTTAGGTGACGCAGCTTTGTCACAACCATCAATCTGTGGTCAGTAAAAATAAAAATATCTTTAATTAGTGTGAAATGTACAGATCCAGCGTGTGCTCATTTGAGAGCGATACATCTCCATACTGTAAATGGAGACAAATTCTTTAATCAAAACTGATAAAATTCAATTTTTCCAGTGGTCGTAAAAGCGCGACCTACACCCTTTGTACCAAAGAGTCAGCCATTACCTGGAATCTGGGTTTACTTATTTTGTCAGTTTATTCCTCCGGTCTGAGATGTTTTGACCGAATGGGAAAAAGTTGATGTAACAATTATTGTTTTAATGGGATTGAAAAAATAACTGCCATTTCAGTCTAATAAAATTTATTTTGCCGAACAGAACAGAGTCCATGAACAGACAAGACAGAAGACACACCAACCCTGAAATGTAATAGTATTACTTTCTAAACTAGCCCTGAAGATGACCTAGTCCCTAGGTCGAAAGCTCGGCAAAATAAATTTTATTAGATTGAAATGGCAGTTATTTTTCCAATCCCATTGAAACTATGAATCAGTCACCAAAAAGAATGAACAATTATTGTTTTGTATGATCGCCTCGTTTGTTCTCATGTAGACGTTTTTACAAAAAATAAAAATAAAAAAAGCTGGAATTTTTACTTTAGTAAATTATAAAAATATCTAATTAAAGAAGTACAGTTACATCCAAAATTACTGTTACGTTTTACGACTGGAAGAACATTGTTTTACTTCTTTTAACTTCGGTTATTCAACAGCGCATATGTGGTGTGTCATAAATAAGTAAGATGATCTACCTGCCATCCGAAGTAATTCAAGACAACTAAAAGATGGTAATGGGTTTATCATTAAAAAGAAAATACTACGTCACACCTCATTAAGTAAACCACGCCCACCTCTTAGAGGCACAAGTTACTGCTGTAAGAACTAGTGATTATTTCTAATGTTTACAGACTACAGACTACAGATTACTTTGTAAAATTAGTGCTTGTGGGGTTAGTTAATAATTACCAAAGATTTTCTGTATAATTAGGCATTCTACGAAATTTTGGCGAACAATCCGTTAGAATTGAGATCTGCGACATAAACAGGATCTTGATTTGTTCAAAAGATTTTCCATTATTTCCGGTGAGAAGCATCTGACGCGAATACACATACGACTTATTTTTTACCACAATTTATGTGCACTGATTATAGACTGAAGCTCGGTCGATGGCATACCAAATATCTCTGAAGTGTTCAACCATGGCGGAACTAACAGCCATCTCAATCATTAACAATAAATCTGTTTAAATAAATATTGTTGGCTTCTCCTATTTGGGGAGAAGAAATATCCGAAAATTTATTTAATTAGGTTTGTTTATTCTTTGTTAAAATCGATGAATTATTTACCAAATTCCGAAATTTCATTTTCAGCTTTATTAAATATTCTAGATAAATAAAAACTCTTTATTTTTAACTGCCTGGAATCTACGCTCTGTAATAATTTAACCAATTAGCATTTTTGGATGTGGAATTTCCATCTAACTCGCAGTTTTAGCAACGCAATTAACCCTTCTTAGTAGAATGGTGGAACTGAATCGTACATTAGACTCAAATTTACAGAAAATATTTAGATGAATATCAAACACCCCATTTTTAGAGGTGTCCTTAATTTCCCAGAAAACTGATGGAGCCAATCAAAATATAGTATTTTAGCTTCCTATGATTTTTTTTTTTTACTTTTGAGATATTTTGTTTACGCACTTACGAACAAACTCACATAGACTTTTTTTAAAACAACTTGTTTTGAAATTAATGATCTACAATACGCTATTTTCGATAACAACTCGAAATAGAAAATTTTCAGGCGATCCCAATACTTATTGACCTAGAAAGAGAATGTAAATAAGAACAAATGCGTAGAACTAGCCACTTCTTCGAGAAAGTAGGTACCCTTTCACCCCTCAATGGGCTCAAACACAGGTTATCACTAACTCATTGATATCAAATTTTACACTACGCAGACACCCGCATTATACATGCAGTACCACTGACGGCTTAATGAAGCATAATAATTATATTGCTTTATTAAATTTGACTATTTTATACATTATTTCCTCGAACAAACTGAAATCCAAACCCAACCTTAAGAAAAGGGAATAATCAAGCAAAAAAAAAAAATTAGAATCTTTGTATCTTCAGTCCTAAAATTTCGAAATATACAGAAGGCATGTGATAGGTGCCCTAGGGCTGCTCAAGCCTCAAGGTGGATTTCTGGTTTACAAAGCGTTCTCATGCCAACACACCATCTCAGCAGGCTACCATCGTTCGACAGATCTAATTATCAGTTCTACTCAAGCGTACCAGATTTTTTGAAACATTTTCTTTCTTATTTACGTTTAAAATAATAAGTTATAATGACAATCTAGTGTAATTAAGTTTTTTTTTGCTTTTAAGGATTTGTTTTTAATTATCTTCTGTTTCTTAAAGTAATAACAGATTTTTATTTAAAAATGAAGTAAACCTGGTTATTTCACAATGCGTTTAATAAAAATCTGTAATGTTTAGGAAGCCAATAAACAATAATAATAATAATAATAATAATAATAATAATAATAATAATAACAATAATATTAATATTAATAATAATTTCAGATTTAATATTTTCTGTTACTTCAACGTCGAGCCGCCACAGTCGACCCAGGATAGATTCTTTCCTTCTTGTTTTCCACTCTACTAACGCCTTGGATGGATTTATAGCTTAATAAGGATAATTCCAGAAAAAGAATCAAGTTAAGGCTGACAGCATTTTATCATAATCGTTATTTATCGAACAAGTGAGGCTGGGAAAAAGTTAAGAGGTGACAAATTTTATTTTTATTTATATTTTCTGTCATACAACTGATATCCAAAACCTACATTTCTTACTACATATCGTCTAAGTATCCTTGAATACGTCGCAAGAATCTGCAGACACACTACTCACACCGTGAACAGTGGCCCAAGATATTTTCCATTAAACTTAATGAAAATAAGTCTTTAAACATCACCTTCAATCATCGTCGCTAAGACAAAGAAAGTTGTTTTTAGGACTGCTAGAGACGGGAGTAAAATGAAAAATTTGAACTTCATTTATCGTAGGAGCTAGCCGTCAACAGAGACACACACAGCGGAAAACGGAGAGAAGAAATGTTGAAAATGCTCAAAGGTTAAATTCAAAGGTATTTAATAGTTTGAGGCAGGAATTTAAAAATTAAAATTCAATATCGCGTGCATAAATTTGAATCAAAATAACCAAAACTAGCGGTGATTAAGAAACAATCATCGATGGTTAAACTTCAATTTGTTGGTAATTGAATTCGACGACCATTTTATTTTCAATTTTTGGAAGTTTGAGCAAATCATATAAATAACATCAAATAAAATTGACTGACAAATGTACGGATTGCTGAGGGATTTAAATATTGATTGATGTCAGTGTTTTAGTTCATGAAAACTGATGTTTTTCCTTTGTGTCCTTGGTTCTATAGTAGCTGACCAAGATTTCCACAAGATAATAATTCCAATAATAATAATAATAAGGGAACGGATTAGCGGTTAGTGTACTGGACTCCCATTCGGAGGTCCCAGGTTCGAATCCAGCTGCTGACCCTTATATTTTCTCTTCCTAGGACCTTCTTTCAGTCCGGTGATGGACAGTGTTGTCTGTAACGGGAGAACACTGTCCGGAGGCCGGCACTGCACTGAAAAAAGCTCCGGGCGCCAATAACCTTAGATGTTGACGCGCCTTAAAACATTAAACAAATAATAATAATAATAATTTACTCATTAGCGGGAAGGTGTTCCAATAGGCAATATACATGACTTCAAAAATGTTATTGCATAATCTTGCAAGGTTGAGGTAATATTAGTTACCCCCCTGTCGTTACGCAGGACTGAATGTGCTCTATTAACGAGAGGGTACCAAAGAAAGTATGTTTTGCACGCATCGTGCACACCAATCTGTAGACGCAGCCTGTGGGCTATAACTCCTACCAAACATTCTCATATTCCAGCTTGTTACAATTTCTCTTCCAGGCTAAAAAGTTAAGGAGAGGTTCTTCATAACCTGGCCATGTTATGAGTTGTCTAGAAGAGGGAACAGGGTAGTTAGGCAGAGCTACATAACAGATGTCGGATGTATATCATAAGTCTACCCAGCTAGGATTACCTCTTACAATATGCTGTCCAAAGTATTATATTATTTAATTTTGTACAACAATTTCAGTAAAATGTTAATATTCCTACGTCACATTACTTACTCCTAATATGTTTGTTTTTACCTCAAAAAAATCTTAAACCAACTTGCTCTTAGAAATATAATATACATTTATACATTTCTAACTTGACAAATTATTTCATAACAAAATAAAGTTACTCTATTTTAAGTTTAATACAGACTTAGAAACAGAAGAAAGAATAGGAACTTGGCGCCATGAAGAGACCGTCTGCCGTACAAATGGTTATACAAGAATAATTTCGTAGTTCTGGATCTACGAAGATTGAAGTAATGATATTTAATTGCATTGCACTCCCTCACCTCTCATACACCCACACAATCTCCGGCTGGAATTTTTAACTGCAAATGGGTAAACTCTTCTTAGACAAGGAATTTTTACAAACTATTTTTTTCACTTTACAATATCATTCTGAAATCGGAACCGCAGTAAGCACTGAAACAAGGTTCCTACTAAAAGCCAACAGATTACATCACCTTACTCTGACAAACTTACCGCCCCACTTCTCATACACAATAAAGAAATACCGACCTCCACAAAAGTACGCTACCTAGGACTGTGCCTAGAATGTCGACTTAGATGGAACCCACATACTAGACTGAAAAGACAATGGGCAACTACGAAGACTGCTAGGGCGGAGATCAGCCATGAACGTACAGAATAAACTTCTCTCTATACAAGACACTACTAAGACCCACCTGGACCTACGGAGCTGAGCTGTGGAGCTCTGCAAAACCATCCAACATCCAAAGAATCCAATCCTTTCAATCTAAAGTTCTTCGGCATATCGTCAACGCTTCTTATGTATCCAATTTAACCCTCCATACAGACCTCAATAAATTGGCAGTTGGACGTAAAGCCCGCCTGAAAAAATAGGCAATTACTTTACTTTACTTTACTTACTTACAGACCTCAATATCCCTTTTGTAAATGAGTTAATACATTCTTGCTTCCTTAATTTCCATAATAGCCTAACCATACATTCTAATCCCACAGCACCTTATCTTATCTTCAACAACGGCGACCTTTTATCTCAATCCTAACCTTCCATACGCCCTCCAGAGAATTCCAGCATTGGCTGGCCTCTCTTAACATGCCTCCTCGATTGTGGCGCTGGATCCACCAGGATTCAGCAAACAATTTGTGATTACTCGAGATAGACCACTTTACATGTTGTAGTTTATACAGGTTGTAAGTAAATCAATAATAATCATAATCATAAATTATTATTATTATTAATAGTAGTATTTTATTATTATTATAATTTCTTTTATTATTATTATTATTAATTAAAATACAAACCAGAGAGAGGTCAGTAGCTCACTACTTCGAATCACTAGTTCGAATCCAGCTACTAGACTTTAGATTTTCTCCTCCTAGGAGTTTCTTACAGCTAACTGTCCGATAAAGGACTATGTTGTCTGCAACGAGAAACCATATCGGGAGACCAGCAGTGCCCTGAAAAAAGCTTTGGGCGCCAATGCTCTCAGATAAGGATGTAATTTGAATTACAACAAAAAAGTTCAAAGAAATACTTGATAAAATATTTTAGTGCAGTTGCTCTTACAATTATAAATAAAAAATAAAAAGTTAACTAAATTATTTTCTGATTAAGTTGAAATTGTGAGTATATGAATAAACTAAAAAATTAAAGATTTACGGTCGGAATTTAAACTAACAATGCGTGTAAACTTGTCCACGAGAACTAAAGAAGTATACCAATTCTGAAAATGCTCTCGTTCTTTAAGCCTCGGTGACGAATAATTATTCTAATTAAACCCATGTAAATCATTAGTTGCGTGATGGAGATTATACTAAAAATTTATCTGATTAAAAAAAAAATGCTTTACATTAGCGCCAAAATAATGAACTTCAAGTAGTTCGAGAGGGGCACATCTAAATAGAAGTGCTGCAATCTATTTGAAGCAAGAATATTACAAATTAAACCAACATTACTGGTATGTAATATTCAGATTATTTAAACGACGGACATAATCAAAGATATTGATTTTGCTGAACACTGGCAGTGTTACATAATTATATTAAGTTCAAATTAGACGTCGACCAAAATTCGCCAACCGCAATTCTTTAGCCATAAAAACCTTTCAAAATATCTCTGATTTCCCGCAGTGAGTATCAGATCCTAATTAAGACTAGCAAAAAAAAAAAAACAAAATAATGTTTCCGGTTATTATCGAACGGAAGACAGTGTTATTTGTTAATTGCACTGAAAATTGTAACTCAGCAAATATAAAACTAAGATGGCAGACATACCATAGACGACAGGTGAGCGTAAAGGTTAATATTAATTAAGTAAAGAAACTGTGCATGAATTTTGATGAGTTTCTTTGACATTAACATGCTAACTAGAAATATTTGATTATGCTCTTATATTCATTAATTTAATTCCCAAATATGTGATATAATTTAATTAAACTTAATGAATCATTATTGACTACAACTAATATCTCATTTAAAATGTAATCAGCAAAGTGTATGATTATTGCCTTGATCTTTTGGTGACATTTGCGAGCAGCTTTTGCCTAAAGGTTGGAATGAAATGCCATCTTTATCCAGTATTTAGGAGAATTTACTTTTATTTTCTTTTTTAATTTTTGTTTTTTTGCTATTCTTGTAGATGAACAAATTATAGTTTATGTTTGGTTTCGCATTTTAAACGTTTTGTTTATGTACTTCATAATATTTTTTGAAATTTATATGATAAACATAAATAATTCCTTCTAAGTACGTGGTCTCGCCACCACTGATACTCAGATGGACCCAGATACTGGTCGGGTAGACCATCGCACTTCGACATAGTCCGGTGGCATGTATGATAGTGTTCCGAAACCAAAGTATTGACCCAAGTCGTTGAGGTTTCCTTCCTAGCCCTAGGAACTTTTTTGAGGTAGAGTTGAGGGTGATGTCGAGGCCAAAAACACGAGTTGGAATCGGACGCCTGCAGGTCGACGTTTCCCTCAATGCCCAGAATCCCCAAAGTCTCGTCACGGCACAGCGAGGGAGAGTTATTTATACTCCGTCTCTAGACGAGTGCGTGTCCTTGTACGTGCAGTGTGTGTAGTTGTCTGTAAAGTGTGAATGTTAAGGTGTAACTGAGTGTGTGTGGTGGGTTCGCTAAACCCAAGTAGCTGCACACGTCAACTACCTCTGCAGACCCTAAGTGTAGTATGTGAGTGTTGTTAGACTGGGATACCCGCAGGGACGCCTAACTCCCTGAAGAAGTGACTAGTCCACTTCTCCCTTCGGGGAAATATGTTCATTTTATGATTATTCAGTTTCTATCCCTCCAATCTTAGCCCATATGTTTTTCTATTTCTATTTTTCATTTTTTATTATAATTATTTCTCTTTTCTTGGTTTTATGTTTCTCGCAAATAAGCCACTATTCACTGGTCTTTCTTTAAATAGTGGTTTGCCTGTATTAAGAAGAACCTTATGTTTATACAACCCGAAGAAGGAAAACTTTCTCATCACGAATCTTCTCACTTGGTTTTTGGGTTTTAACCTTTAATGAACCTTTGAAATTATATTCTATATTTTTCCCAATGTACTGATGAATTTAAACGGAAGATGAGATCCAAAACGTTTCTGTTGTATACATATTACGGAACATTTGTTTTTTTAAAGAAGATTTGTTTAGTTATTATTTTAAACCTGGCACACATTAACCAGTATTTATCAAAATTAAGATATTTATTGACTTACAAATCCAGACAATTGCCTTATAAACTATAAAGAATCTGTTAAAACAAAGTAAAAATGACATCTAAAAAAGTAAAAGAAAAAAGAGAAAATACAAAATAATTATTTAAATATAATAAAATAACAATAGAACATAGAATAAATGTTATAAAAGTGAATGAACTAACATAATAAATAAATTTAAAGAAAAATAAATAAAATAAGTGTAAATATCTGACCCTCAGACTTTTCAACGCTCTAATTTAGAAGGACCACCGGCTGCATTGAATTTATCTAAATTATCCAATGAAAATAATTGGGTCTGATTGCATGCAAACAAAAACTAGAACAGATGTTAACAATATTCTCGTTTTAAACGGAAATACTTTATGACTGGAACATAAATAAACGTTGAATATGGCATTAATACAGCGTCAGATTTATGTATATTAGAAGTTCTTAAAATATTCTATGAACCCAAGATGTTACTTATCACAATTAACTTCCTCATTATTGAGAAAATAAACATTTGGCTGCCTCATATTTTTCTGTCCACTGAGTTACTAATTGTTGGTGACATTTAATTATTCATTACCAGCGTGCTTGACTTCCTTCTTAAACCCTCCTGACTGACAGCAACCACCAGGAGAGGAACAGTTGGAACGTGTCCTGGCTCTCACGCAATCTGGATAATTTCTTACAGATGCGGCCAATAATCCAATGTTCCACTAAAGTTCTACCAAACCCAGGGTTCAGTGCTTCCTAGCTCAATCTTCTATTTTAAATTATTTTTATAAAAATTTATTATAAATGTATTTAGCCATAATTTTGACTTTTTTACTGACAATTTTTGACTATCATTCTTGTGATAATTGAGTGAAATGTTCGATTAAATTTTATAATATTATAAATATAAGTGTATATTTATCCGTTAAATCAAACTTTGCAGTTTCTACTGTACATTATATTGTTACCAAAATCATTTTATTATTTTCTTTATTTTATATGATTTCTTTTATAAATTTAAACGCAGAAACTAAAATAGTAGTTAGGGCAAAATATGAGCAGCTGTCCTAAAGTGCTTCTTCTGAAAATCCGGACAGAGCCTGGAAAACAGTATCGCATGAAATGTGTTCAGTCAATTAAGTGAACGCAGGTCCACATTTTATGATTGCAATTTACATGGCCTTAATATACCGAGAGATAAAGCCCAGAATAAACTAGAAATATCTGGCAAAAAGTTGATTGTATGTACTGGACTAGGCAAAACTGAAGAACTATATCCTAGCATCAAAGCGCCAAGTTCATTTCCGCGCTTGATTAATGAAAGGACGCTTGGACAACACAGATTTATCTCTACTCTGACAAATAATCAAGAACGTTCGTATGTGTCAATTAAAAGTGGTCCATTTAGAATCAGATTGAAAGAAATTTTGGACAACTACTTCTGTTTTCGACGATTTGTTGCATTTCAGTGAATTCTACTGCAATACCAATCGGTACAATTGGGAATTGAGAGATGTAAAATTTATTTTAAGGAAGAATAAATTAACTTCTAGTCTATTGCAAAGAGGATTTGGGCAATGTCAAACTCCATGCTAAGGGGTTAAGCCCCAAAAGCAGTATATAATAAAAAAAAAAAAATCACACACACACATACACAAATGGAAAGTATTTTTAGGGTTTCCTCAGATTTATTTTGATTTTTTTTTAATTTTATTTTCACAAATTAAAATACTTAAATCATTTTCCGAAACTACGCCTTTGTAATTTAATATTGTAATAATAAAAAATAAAGTAACTAACGAGTAAGTTAATTCACATTTTAAAAGAAATTAAAAAACCTTATTTAAAACACTTGTTTTGATTACATTGGCCGTTATCTGAAAAGTGATGACAGGTTGTCTGTCACTTAGGCGAAATATTTGACAACTTCTCTAATTAGTTAACACCCTTCTAAATCTGTTAATTACTCTGGGAACTATTTAACGGTTGTAACCAGTAATTAGAGTGAAGATACTACCTTGGAAACAAAGAGATTCACTGTCAGTAGGACTCAGTTCAACATGAATTATGCAAAACAATGCTCCTCCACACTTTGGTGTAACTTAAATTACATTGGTTTTATATTACCTGAACATTTCTTTCTATGGTTCTATTTCCCGTGTTACATTAATGAATTGTTCTCTCTCATAACACTATTCTGGATAATACTATCCTTCCTTCCTAAGATGGTACCTTAATATTATTGTATTTAAAAAGTCCTTTATTTCAAGTCTTTATCTCACGACCTAGATTCCTTCTTTTAATTCTAAACTACATATCTGATCCATTGGTTTCTTCAATAATATCTATACTGGCACTCCATTCTCCTTAAAATCTATCCATCATGTCACGCAGCTTCTTTCTGGAACTCTTCTTTCAGATATCTCTTATTTCCAACTGCCTTTCATTACAGCAGAGTCACAGAGTTCAATCATACAAATTTATATTCTATAATCTTTCTTTTCCGATGGTGACTGCCTTTTCAATTTTATTTACGGATATATTTATAGAATGAAAGGATTTTCAATCTAAAATGTTCTTGTCCTGCTTATTTTTTACTTTTAGATTCTTCTTCCTTTCATTTATGTATTTTATGTCGTAATATATTCTGAAACATTTCTATTAATGTTCTTTAAAGATGAAATGTAGTATTTTTTTTTTTTATTTTTTTTAATAAAAGGAAGAAGATAAATAAACATTAAAAAAAGTTAGACTGGAAAAGCATTAATTCTATAATAATAATAATAATAATAATAATACTTTATTTGAAAAGAAATTCTAATACAAACATAAAAAATGAAAAGAAAAGTATTCTACGGCAATGGAAAACCGTCTGCCGGAGGTTGATATACATATATAAAATAACAATTACAAATTGCTTTATAAATTGACTAAGTAATTAAAAACAAAAACTGCTAAAAGAGAATACAAAAGATGAGGAAAAAAAAAAAACAAATAAATAATAATACAAATAAAATAGTAATAATAAGCAGAAAAAAGAAAAGAAAGTTATTCTCTTAAAATAAATTCTTATTTTCTATTTTTTTCTTCTTCTTTTTCTTTTTAAGTAAAAATACATGAAATAAACTAAATATAAAAAAAATAAAATAAATTATAAAAAAGAAAAAAAAAATAATAATAAAAAAATAAACTAAATATAATCAAAAAAAAAAAAATAATAATAATAATAATAACAATAATATACTAAATATATGAACTACTAAACTAAGTACACTTAGTTAAAGCAAAAAGAACCTGTATAGTGTAATACAAAGAAAGCTTAATCAAAATTAAATTCCATGATTAAATTGTATCTATATTGCCAGGCGTGTCTCGCAAAATTAATAATCCCAATGCAGTTTTCGCCATTGAGCATCAATATTAACTCCGATCTAGATAATTTGCCACAACCAACATAAAGCCTACGTATCTCCGAGAGAATGGAGCAGTCTGCCAAAAAATGACAGACATCCTCCCTCGCTCGAGAGTTACACAGAGAGCACAAGGAGTTACTTCTCTCAACCCAAGGGGTATAATTTAAATAGAGTAGCTCACCACGAAGTCTGAATAGCCAACCAAGTTGACTAAGCGTTAGTTTCATAGAGTTGGACACCAAGCTACAAGGCTTGACAGAATAATCCAACTCTTTATACAATAAAAACCTCGTAGAGCAACGAGCCAACCCCACACACTCCTCAAGATGGTGAACCCCTATTCTTTGTACGATGGCCGTTAGTTGCGTCCGCCAATTAGACATATTTGCAATGGATGAATCAAATGCACAAGAGTAGCGCTGAGCTAAAGAAGACCAGTGCTTAAACCAAGAAATTTTATTTTTAATAATCTCCAAAGCCAATATTTTGGGAAGGCGATAATCGGGCATGTTAAGAACTCTTAGACAGTAGCTAAAATGTAAAGAAAAAGTAAAAACCTTAATAAGAGTTGTGGACGTTTCAATAGGAAGCATATAATTAGGGGTCACTGAAGGCAATCTGAAAACTTTTTTAATAAAAAATCTTTGAAACTTTTCTAATTCTTCATACCTTTGAAAGCCCCAAACCTGACATGCATAACAAACCACGGTACGAGAAACAGCATTAAAAAAAGTATATTTAGCCGAAGGCGGGACTGAATTATTTGCAATGAAATCGGACCAAAACCTGTTGAGCCCGAATTTGGCCGAAGAGATTCTATCTTTCAAGTGTGAAGTCATAGACAATCGGGTAGACAGCAAAACACCCAGGTATTTATACTGGTTAACAACTTCCACGGGTGAACCCTTGTAAAGCCAACGTTCAGAAGAAGCAAGTCTACCTCCCTTCCGAAATACCATAATTTTAGATTTTGTTAAATTCAAGGATAAATTCCAGAGATCACAATAAGATTCTAAAATTTTAATATTTCTTTTGAGAGTAGTAGGGTTATCCGCTAAAAGCACCACATCGTCGGCATACATTAATATCTTGAATACAACTCCACCTATACGAACACCACCTTCAAGGGCCAGAGGTAAATCGTCCAGGAAAAGCGAGAATAATAACGGACTGAGCAGGCAGCCCTGACGAACCCCACTAGTGACTTTGAAAAAGTCAGAAATGCCATCTTTGCACCTAACAGCAGAAGACGCCTGGACATATAAACTTTTCAAAGTATTAATAAATTTGGACGAAACCCCAAGATTAAAGAGCTTCAAAAATAGTGAATTGTGATCTACAGAATCGAAGGCTGCTTTTAGGTCTACAAAAAAGCAATACAACTTATTCCCTGGTCGCATAAATTTAAGCTTAATTATATTGGTTATAACAAACAAGTTGTCAATCGCGGAGTAACCACGTCTGAAACCAGACTGGAATTCACTTAAAAGGGAGTTGTCTGTAACAAACGATTCCAGACGACGAAGCAAAAGTCCAGTGAATATTTTAGCAACTGCATCTAAGCAAGAGATTCCTCTATAGTTACTTATTTCATTCACATTACCCTGCTTGAAGAGTGGGAAAATAATCGATCTACCAAAAGAAGGTGGGGTAGCTTCAAAATCATAAATTCTATTGAAGAGTGATAACATTTGGGAGTGAAAAACCTCCGGGGAATTTTTGAAAAACTCATAGGTAACACGATCGAAACCGGGTGCCTTGTTATTTTTTAAGTTCTGAATAACAGCATTTAATTCCTGGAGAGAGAAAGGGGAATCAAGAGCATAAGAATGAATCAAGGGTTGGGCATATAATACAGTAGAGGAGGGAGGCGGTGGATTAAGTAAACTTTTGAAATGGGTAACTAATTCAGTGACAGAAATTTTAGAACTACAAATAAACGATTTCCGTTTAAAGTGAGAGACAAGATTCCAAAAATCTGTTGAGCATTTAGCTGATTTAAACTGTTCAGTAAGCGACTTAAAAAATTCTTTTTTCTTTTCTAAACAGATTAATTTATATGAATAATTAGCAGCCAGATACGCTTTTCTAACTAAATCAGAATTAGAGTTACGAAATAAATTTAAAAGAGCAAAGGATTTTTTTCTGGCTCGTAAACAATTACCATCAAACCAACTCATCTTACGAACTGATCTAATGAAATCAGAGCAACCTGGGATATGAGGATAAGAACATTTAATTAGATCCACTAGAACAGTTAAAAATTCATTATTACAACTAGGAAAAGAAGAAATACTATTTACATTAGTTTCCAACGTTTTTTTTGAAAATTTCCGCATCTCTCTCGCGCCAGATCAACTGAGGTAGTAAAGGTAAGGTGTCATGATTAGCAGTGATAGACAAAGTTAGAGATAAAACTATTGGGAGGTGGTCTGAGAAATTAAGAGATAATACTTCGAAATTAAATATATTGGAGATAAAATCCAGGGGGACACAACACAGATCGTTGACTGAGCAACCCATACTTCCAATAAAGGTATAATCTCCTTGAAGATCACCCTGAAATCGCCCATTTAAAATTATTAAATCTAGGCTATTGCACAGATCTATAAATTTGGAACCTTTTCCATTAAGAACTTTATCCTTTGAATTTCTCATATGGCGACAATTGAGACCATTAATCAACAAATCACCTGGCAATTCCTGTGAGGAACCCACTCTCACATTGAAATCTCCCATTAAGATAAATTTAAGATTACAATTCAATTCTAGGAAATTAGACAAGTAAGAAAAATCTTCTTCCCAAGCGTTCAAATATACAGGCAACAAAAATATTTCAAAATTTGTGTTTTTAATTCGTATTAAGTCAACACCATCTAGTTTACAATAATTAATAAGAGTATTAGGAAAAGAGCTATTTTTAATACCATATACCCTTCCACCCATAGGTCTTCCGAATTTAGAAGATCTAGTAGCAGAAACCCAAAGTAAATTATAATTAGAAAAGAACTTCTCATAAAAATCAAATTTTTTTTCTTCTACAAAAGTTTCTAGCAGAATAAAAATATCGTATGTTCTTAATGAATTCAAAAAATCAACATTTTCAATTTTGCTTTTTAAACCACAGATGTTGTATGAAATAATAGACAAGGAATGAATATGCTCAACAATACAGTCCAGGACATGCCGACAGACGGTTAAATCTCATCCATCAATTTTTCCAGAAGTGCTGGGGGTGACCTTAGGTTGAACAACTCCCTTCACCAAAGCAGAAGTACGGGAGAAGTAATCACGTGGCAGAGTATTCGAAGAAACTGCAGACAAGAAAGAGGAAATGTCAAAGCCCACAATATCCTTGAGCTTATCCGCACCATTTTCAGAGCCAAATTTCAAACCATACACCTGACAAAAATCAAAACGGTGAGAATCGATGTAGAGACGATCATTAACCACTGTCACTTTTAATGAACTTTTCAAACGTAATAGTTCTCTGCGAATTAACAGAAGTTTGGATCGTTTTCTGCGAACATTCTCTGAATAGTCCTGGTGTAATATAAAACCAGAATTTTTCAGTCTTTTAGTAGATCTCAAAACTGCCAGTTTATCACTATAACGTGAAAACGTAACCAAAAGAGGCTTGTTTTGGGTCCCTCTTGGACCAAGTGAAAAAACTTGAATATTCTCCACGACGATCTCCACCTGCAAAACTTGGTGACAGAATTCGGAAACTAAATTGTTTAAATTATCTTCGGGATTGTACTTCAGACCCCTAAATATCAAGTTATTTCTGCGGCAGCGATTGTCTAAGTTATCCAAGAGATCGACATTCCTTCTACTTGAGGTTTTTAGAACCTCCATCTCGCACCTCAGCTTCTGGTTTTCTTCTTTAAGAGACACAATCTCAGTATGTAAGGCATTGACTTCTTCTTTGGAAGCTAGAGCTGCCAGTTTGTCATCCAACAAACTATTCATAAGTTTTGCCATAGAATCCATTAGTTGTGACATAGACACACCAGATAAAAGGAGAGGGGAGTCATCAGACATTGTGGAGAATACTGCTTCTTTCTTAGCAACTTTCACTTCTAGTTCAGGCGAGCTTCTAGCACGTTTAATTCTAGAGTTATTAAAACGAGGTAGAGAAGTAAAATCCTCTTGCGACATAAAAAGGTGAATAACGTAGAAGGAAGGAAAAAAGGAAAAATTATTAAAAATAAATTCTACTGGAAATAGTATAAAACTTTAGAAATAAATTACTAAACAAAAAATTATTAATTCTGATGCAGTTAGAAGTTAAATTTGAATACTTGCATACAGAGCTGCCAACAGAAGGTAGTTAATAAGAAAGCCCGTGAATAGAGATAGAAGCAGAAGAGTGAGTGAGATAGAAACTGTTCTCCCACTCAAAGATTTTAAACTGCACTTATTTACTTACAGACTGTTCGCCACTAGCCAGTCCCCACTATTAGGGTCCAAATTCTGATTCACACCAAATGTACCTTTTATTTAATAAACTAGAATGATTAAATAAACACTTTTTTCTGCTAAAAAACACATTGAATCACGTGGAAACTATTAAAATCAAAAAGTATGATAAAAACTGATATACGATATAAAAAAAAAATATCAAAAAACTTCACTAAAACCTTCAAAAAATTGAAATAAATAGCAGCGAAAACAATAGATGTGCACTGTTCGAAAGCAAAACATCAACTCTAATTCTAAACTACATATCTGATCCATTGGTTTCTTCAATAATATCTATACTGGCACTCCATTCTCCTTAAAATCTATCCATCATGTCACGCAGCTTCTTTCTGGAACTCTTCTTTCAGATATCTCTTATTTCCAACTGCCTTTCATTACAGCAGAGTCACAGAGTTCAATCATACAAATTTATATTCTATAATCTTTCTTTTCCGATGGTGACTGCCTTTTCAATTTTATTTACGGATATATTTATAGAATGAAAGGATTTTCAATCTAAAATGTTCTTGTCCTGCTTATTTTTTACTTTTAGATTCTTCTTCCTTTCATTTATGTATTTTATGTCGTAATATATTCTGAAACATTTCTATTAATGTTCTTTAAAGATGAAATGTAGTATTTTTTTTTTTTATTTTTTTTAATAAAAGGAAGAAGATAAATAAACATTAAAAAAAGTTAGACTGGAAAAGCATTAATTCTATAAATTATTAAGATATTCCAAAATTTATAAGTACCCACATTATTTCTGTAAAAATATTTTCATTCTGCTTCTTTGTATTCTTTTTTATTCCATATTCGGTTTTTAATGCGCCCTCCTTCTGTTGATGACCAGTTTTATCACTTATTTAAACTTTATTTATAATTCCTTTTTTAGACTAATTCCAGAAATATTTCTAGGGACAGTGATCAATCTTTAATACTGGCGTCAGTTACACTCTTTCCTTCTTAATTTTGATTACGATCCTGCCTTCAACCAGGGTCTAACCGTACGAAGATTAAAAAGAAAATTAATAATTAACTTTTAACCTTAAGAATCTTCTTTTACTTTTAAAGCATCACTTCGCATCCTTGCGGACCTCAAGACGGATATTTCATGTAAAAACTCAAAATCGAGAATAATGAAAGCTGTGGAAACGAGGATAAAATTGACTTGTTGGAAATAATTAGCGTAGCAACACTCGTGCAACACATTCCCTGGATACCTGGATATAGAACCCACCATCATCTTGATCACATCTCTGGGATCAATCTTATTATACTCGTAGTTTTACCATCTTGCTCCTCGTCTCTTTACACCTCGATTTACCAGCTTCTACAAGAAAACATTGTACATGATCACCGACAATGTGAAAGTGATAGTCTAAATTTGTTTCAAATTTATGTTCGATAGTTATCTCGGTGAAGATGTACTTATAATTAAAAAATGGTATAAAAACTTGGTTAATAAAATAAAAGACATGTATTTTTCTAATAAAAACGGCAACTATCAAAGTTCCAATAATTATTAGAATCACTGAAATACCGAGCGTTCAAATTGTTATTCACAAAAATATTTCAAATATCTTAAGGAATCTGAAGGTGCCCTGTTTTTATGTGTCCCGCTTTTATCTTCCTTTTCAAATTCTGTTCCATGTTTATCTGGGAATTTTTTTAATAATCAAGATGACGTATGACAGATAGGATGATACTATTTCCCACGCCACACTAATACTTGCTCTGTCGTTGTAGTGAATATGTTTTACAAAATCATTGCCAACTTTTTTCATTGTGTATTTATAGTCTTAAAAATTATTAATAATATTATTGTTATAAAATTAATAATTCATAGCCTTATTTCTATTAAACAATCGCACTCGTGCACTAAACATGGAAACCAGGTAGTCGTTAATCTTCTTGAAATAACCGGAATAATGATCACTCCGCGGTACAATCGTTAAAAGCCATTTCTTTTAGCTAAATCGAGAGCTCTTGTCCTCCTTAAATCGATACATATCGGCTTTCCGAACATGAGCGGCTCTTAAATTTTTCCCTTATGGATGAGCTTTGTAGGCTGACGGCATCCCAAATTGTTGATTTGTGGTCCATTTACGGGTCAATTGGTGAGATGGTGTTGGATCTTTCAGGACCTCGTTCAAAACAATTGGTTGGTTCCATCAGTGGGCAAAGTGGTTTAAGAAGACCACTGAGAGTTCTTTCCAGATCTTTTATTTTTATTATTGTAAAGCTTGTGGAACGGACGAGGGAACACCCATCTATCTTAAGACAAAAGTATGTGGAACTAGAGTTCAAATTAAAACACTGCAGGAAACAGTGACTGCCCGAGTCGTGCCCTCAGTACTTTAGACATCTGCCATAAATAAAGTATCCCTAGAACTGCACACCAGTAAAGCATCCCTGGAATTAGGCAGAAATATTTACATCAACTGCAAAAAAAGTTGTGATCTTAAATACATGACGTATAGTTCGCAAGTTTCTAGGTAACCACTAATTAGGGTACTTGGCAGGCAACCCAGGTACACTGTTGTTTCATTCCATAATATCTGAGATTTGATAAGAAATCATGATAATAATCAGCTCTAATTTAGTTGGTAATACCGTGCGATTCAGCAAAATGACATCATTACCACATTCTTCCTACAAATTGCCCTAAAATGAATTTACCTGAATTATCGTTACAAACAAATTTTACAGTTTTTTTGTAGACAACATGATAAATTGAAATTTCACAATTGGTAAATTCAGTGGGAGGAGGTAATTAGAGAAATTCACGGTTAAGTCCGTGTAAGAGTATGTATTAATTATAAAATTGGACAGTTTTTGTATTTGCCTCAATATTAACGATTGCATTGATGTAATTATATTCCATCTATCTTGTCTTATTCAAACTTTAATATACTGTCCAGTTCGGGCTGAATATTTATTGAAGGAAAGGTAACCTAGAAGAGAAATAACGTTAATATTAGTTTCCGTCCGGCATTATACTGCACAGTTCACTCTCTGTATATTTACCCCTCCGTTGGTAACATTTGAAACAACATTCACGATGTTTGATCATGGCTACACCACATTTGCCAACCCATCCATTCCATTTATTAGTAACCCGTAAATGTATTTCCATCCATGTTAATTACTGGTGAGCTCTCCCTTCTGAGTGCTGTTAGAAAGGCCAGAATACCAAACCTTGGTAAGCACTTTGATTGCACAGCCTATGTGCGCGCATTGAACTTTATTAATGTTGCTAGTTCACACCCACTCTAGGTATAATGATTTATAAAATTAGCTTGTCTTGAAGTGAAGTCAAATTAAGTAAAATATTTATTTGAACTGCAATGCCAATAGAAGCGGTAAAAATACATAAAAATCGATCTCAGATTTCCCTATCTTTGTACTGGCAGGTTCTGTAGTAAAATATTTATTTGATCTGCAAAGCCAATAGAAGTGGTAAAAATACATAAAATCTATCTCAGATTTCCCTATCTTTGTACTGGCAGGTTCTGTAGTAAAATATTTATTTGAACTGCAAAGCCAATAGAAGCGGTAAAAATACATAAAATCGATCTCAGATTTCCCTATCTTTGTACTGGCAGGTTCTGTAGTAAAATATTTATTTGAACTGCAAAGCCAATAGAAGCGGTAAAAATACATAAAATCGATCTCAGATTTCCCTATCTTTGTACTGGCAGGTTCTGTAGTAAAATATTTATTTGAACTGCAAAGCCAATAGAAGCGGTAAAAATACATAAAATCGATCTCAGATTTCCCTATCTTTGTACTGGCAGGTTCTGTAGTAAAATATTTATTTGAACTGCAAAGCCAATAGAAGCGGTAAAAATACATAAAATCGATCTCAGATTTCCCTATCTTTGTACTGGCAGGTTCTGTAGTAAAATATTTATTTGAACTGCAAAGCCAATAGAAGCGGTAAAAATACATAAAATCGATCTCAGATTTCCCTATCTTTGTACTGGCAGGTTCTGTAGTAAAATATTTATTTGAACTGCAAAGCCAATAGAAGCGGTAAAAATACATAAAATCGATCTCAGATTTCCCTATCTTTGTACTGGCAGGTTCTGTAGTAAAATATTTATTTGAACTGCAAAGCCAATAGAAGCGGTAAAAATACATAAAATCGATCTCAGATTTCCCTATCTTTGTACTGGCAGGTTCTGTAGTAAAATATTTATTTGAACTGCAAAGCCAATAGAAGCGGTAAAAATACATAAAATCGATCTCAGATTTCCCTATCTTTGTACTGGCAGGTTCTGTAGTAAAATATTTATTTGAACTGCAAAGCCAATAGAAGCGGTAAAAATACATAAAATCGATCTCAGATTTCCCTATCTTTGTACTGGCAGGTTCTGTAGTAAAATATTTATTTGAACTGCAAAGCCAATAGAAGCGGTAAAAATACATAAAATCGATCTCAGATTTCCCTATCTTTGTACTGGCAGGTTCTGTAGTAAAATATTTATTTGAACTGCAAAGCCAATAGAAGCGGTAAAAATATATAAAATCGATCTCAGATTTCCCTATCTTTGTACTGGCAGGTTCTGTAGTAAAATATTTTGGAATATTCAAAAATACTTGTGTGAAAATTCACACCAGATTTTTTGTTTGAACTGCTGCACAAACTGAAGTGAATAGCAAATTTGAAGTTTCTGTATTTTTTTGAGTTTAAGAAACTGACCTTCCACAATCAGACACCCAAATACGGACCAATTTATAAATCAGTACCTCGGAGGTACACAAATCTAAGTCCATTTTTTTTCAAAATTTCTTCTTTTTATGTTTCTAATACAAAATTATTTTTTTTTTCTTACACAACCATCTGTAAGCGTGCATCTATGTTACTTATTATCTACCAAAGATTTAAGCAAAATAACTCCCGAGGGCTTATAAGTGAGGAAAAACCGAGATAAAACTCTTTCATTTGCTCTCCTGTAAAAAATTGAAAATGTGAGATAGTGTTGTGTACCTCCGGGGTACTGAAATAAAAATCACTTTTTAGAATTAAAATTCAAAGGGAAATTTCTGGTGACACAGAGATATATACTTCTACATATAAATAAATAGCATAACTTTTTTCAGCATTTCTCTATTTAAAAAACATCTTTTACTTATTAGGAGGCTATTAACTATGTTTTTTTCTCTTCATTTTGGTACCTAATGAGAGTACTAATGAATTTTGGCCAGGTATCTGAAACAATAAGGAACACCTGGAGATAAAGATCTGTCTTCCTTTCACTGCGAAACAATTCTAAGCATCAAATTAATCCGTATTAATACTATTAAAAAGGCCAACTGGAAAGATATTCTAAGCGTTCGCAATTGCCGCTAAAATATTCTCTCTGGCGAAGGAGGCCTATCGCAAGAATTCTTACTTATCGTACTTTCATTGAAATATCGATAAAGTTATTTTTTTTTTTTCATTTTATTTATTTTTGGTCCTGCCACAAATTGTTTCTTTTATATAATGTGATGTTCGGGATGTTAAACAGGTTTTTGTGTTGAAAGTCTAAATCAGATCAGGCCGTAAGGAATGTTTGCATTCCTTGACAATATGAAGTTAAAAATCATCTAAATAACAACCTAAAGCCATTATGTTCGTTTAATTAAGTGTACATTAGGCGCTCCTAAAGTTGTTAGTTCCAAATTATTTTGAGATATTATTTCCAGGTAATTTATTAACTTGCTAAGGTTTAGAGAGCACTTCCTTGAGTCATGAACTTGATTTTTCGAAAAGTATCAATAAGCGTCGAGATAATGGAGATTTATTATCTTTAAAAAATAAAAATAAAATAAAATTTGTTTTAAAACCCAAAATAAACTAAATGATTTTTTCCTCAAATTTTAAGACATTGTTAAATGGTCCCTAATTGTACAATCTAATAAGGGATTTCGTTACCCACGCTTCCTCGACCTCCTTCACTGGTATCGACAGCCTCCATTTTCAGAGCTGAACACGGACCAAGTATTGTTACTATCCGGCAATGTGACATCTTACAAACATAGAGATACAGTGGGGAATAGTCGCTTCCAAAGCCATTGCTATCTGCAAATATTCTGTTGTATTTCATTTTCTCACAAAAGAGCCGGCTAAATTAATTTAATTGAACATGAATTAATCAACATTAATATGGGTTATTTTTAATATTAACATCACATATTCATGATGAACATACTTGTCACCTGTTCACACCTTCAAAACTGTGTTAACTGAAAACGGCACTCATCGACATTGGCATAGAACATATACGTACAGAAAAACCTCTCAATAACGGGCACAGGCGAATGAAAGCAAAGTGGCCGCTGTTTGGAGGTGGCCGTTAGAAGGAGCTAGGCAAGTTTCATAATGAAAAAATATGGTTTTTTTTTCCAAACATCTATTTAAAAATTGTTTATTATTAATAGATTTAAAAACGTACATAATTGCATAATTATTTAGCTATATGATATGCATCAAATTTTTCTTAATTATCCAAAAAATTTATCAAATTTTAAAAAATAACTAAATTTATCACCGCGTCAAACGAACTTTTAATAATAAGGTGGTCGTTGGTGGGAAGTGAATCATTTAATCCGTTCCCCAAAATCAATGTCCGCGGTCGCTATGTAGTGTTCGTTAGTCGGAGGTTCTTTTATGTAGAAAGTGTATAGGGGTAAATCGGGGAAATCCAAAAACTGTCCATAAATGGAGGTGGCCGCTAGTGAGAGTGTCCTTTATAGGAGGCTCGACTGTAGTACAAAGATTTTCTAAGACCAATAAACCAATAAATTAGATTTTAGAGCATAAAAGAAGATCAAGATAAAGGGCCAACAATTAAGTAAAACATTTACATACAGAGTACACCGTCGGGCGACTGTTGGTCAAGTGGTTAAGAGTGTGGCTTTGTAAATGGGAGATCCTCAGTTCGAATACCGCTCATAGCTGCTTTTTTGTCTGAAACAAAATGTTTACAGTAAGTATATGCTTCCGTCCCCCGTCCATGACACCTAATTGGTAGTTGGACGGTAAGCCCCGCCTGAAAAAATGGGCGATTACTTTACTTGCAGAGTACACCGTCGTACATTCTTGGAGCCATTGAGGAAAGCACAGATTTGTGTAGTAAGTGACAATTTTACATGAAAGATTTTCTTATTAAAAAGAGGAAAGTCTAAGTGGCTTTAATAATGTGAAATTTTCCACGCGGAGGTCCCAGGTTCGAATCCAGCTACTGACCCTTAGATTTTCTCTTCCTAGGAGCTTCTTACAGCTCACTGCAGTCCGGTGATGGGCAGTGTTGTCTGTAACGAGAGAACACAGTCCGGAGGCCGGCAGTGCACTGAAAAAAGCTTCGGGCGCCAATAACCTTAGATTTTGACGCGCCTTAAATCAGTAAAAATAATAATAATAATAATGTGAAATATAATGAAGATTCTGCAGGCGGTAACAAAGACTAGTTACCATGGTAATGCTGATAATTACTGATTCCTTTTTGTTCCTTTACTTCTAAGAGCTTGAGTTTATGAAGGATCGGATACGCAAGGAAAGCAGACAATCTCGGCCAAGACTGTGAAAGTGTGCAAGTGACAACAGGAAATTTAAATGACCAGGTAGTAAGCATCGCAAGACAATTTGTTTATCCAAATTGAAATAATTGCAAGAAATATCAACGTTTCTTCTTCCTTCCCGCGCATATTTTTTGATTTATTAGACTTATTAACATTCATTTGGCTGGCCCGGTAAACAAATTAAATGAGATCTCTGTTATGAATTATAATTCACAATAAATTAAAAAATAACTGCCCTGAATGTTATAATTAATTTAATATATGTATTGAATAAGAAAATGTGATAGCAAGAGTTCGGTACTATTTATCTCCGTAAGTATAATGTATATTTGTATATTAGTGCTGGCCACTATACTTTACCAGCAGCGTGCACAGCTTGTGATTAGTGTTGGCTTTCAAAATGACTAACACTTCGCATTAGTATTACAGTACTTCTATTCCTGTGTGAGTACGCAGTCTGTGGTGGTTACTCACGCTGTATCCCTTTATTTAAATAAATAATCGTACATTAAGTCTGGCTTGAGAGATTATTTCTCCTTTTTCCATTCTTCAATGGTCAAAAGTCATTAAACAAATTATGGTTCTGTACACCATTCGCTTGACTAATAATTAATATGTTTTAAAGTATAAAACTACGATCATTCTTATTAAAGTTTAATTATTTATCTATCTAGTTCTTTGGAACAGAAATTAATCCCATTTCCTGCCTTGCAGCTCAATACAATAAAGATTCTTTTGACATTTATTAGCGAATTCGTTTTCAATAATCATGGAAATAATTTTGCAAAAGTTGCCTGACAAGCGCTTTGTCAAAGGAAATAGGACTTTCCCACTGATTTTAAAGAGGCGCCGGAATAATACTGCGTTGTCTACCTAAATGTGGCGCTAAAGTCCCTCCATGAGAGTGTTTGGCATATTCTTTCGCAGAAGCGTATCCCATACCTTATCCTTTTACTTCGTCAGCTGTTGCTCCTCTAACGCCCTCCCGGTACACTTTCTTTTATCTCCGCCTTTAGCCTAAAAGTTAGGCTAATGTGATTGCTTTTACCGTTGTAAGAAGCTCGCTTCCTTCTCCATTCTATAATAAAAACTTTTCCTCCAGAGTTATTGTAACCAGGTACCTAGTGATAGTTAACTGAAAACCTCTTGGTGAATAATGAGCTCACTGATTTTTTTAGCTTTTCTAACCCTATAAACTCGGGAATCGAAAGTTGGTAACCCAGAACTCAGAGCCGAGATGGCTACCCATCATTTAGTACTGATGGGTTAAAAGTCTTCTTCAAAGTGGAATATAAGCGACTAATTCAACTTATACCAATAACAAATAAAGGGGCGGAACCTTATTATTATTTATCGGAAACCATAATTTAGAGGGAAGTCTACACACCTATCTTCTATTACTATTTGTAAAAGTGCTTTTAATTGAATTTTCTTGGAAAAACGTGTAAATTAAAAGTTGTTTTTCAATCAGAGGGCAAAGAGTACATGATTTTGAAAAAATAGTTGGAGTCGAATTCGTGGGAAAGTAAAAAATTTTTACCAAAATCACAAATATAAAATTCAAATTAAACTTCTTAATAATTTGTGATTAGATATTTTTAAAAGCAATTTACGATAAAATTTCATAATGTAAGTGAACGAAAAATTTTTTATAAAAAAAGATACCATACAACCATCTCCAAGTTTTTATTGGTAGGATCTTACTGAAGGTGTGGCCAACGAACTATTCCAGCTTTCTATTGGCCCAACAGACCGCCTACAATTTACACTTCTAATATTCTATTGTGATTGGTCAATTCTTTCTAGCTATTTATTAATAAGAACAATATTATTATAATTTTCATTACTACTTTTTCTCCCATAGGCATGTCATGAATTATCGAATTATGTAAAATATTTACAATATTTATACATATTGTATAAATATTTATAGGGTAAAATATTTACAATATGACTAAAATCAGCTATTTTTGTAGTTGTTTGCCAGTGCCTACTTAATCACTTATCTTGAATTATTTCGCGATCCATTGAACACAATATGCTAAGCTACATTTACACCGAAAGGACCAGCGCCTAAAACATAACCGAGTTATTTGAACAGAACCTTGGAGAATTTTCCGCGCCGGAATGTCATTTGCACAGTTTCTTTAGGACGTTAGTACAAATTTCGCTTTAATAATTTATTATAACTTATGGAATTTTGAAGTTTATAATTTTTCCTCATTGGGTTTGAGGCCTTAAAAGAAATTTTCAATCGCTTTTTGTTTTTGTAATTTTTTAAAATTATGTTTTCCTAAACAAGAAATTGATGGAGGAATAAAAAAGAAATATTACCTAAATTCGGTTAAGTAGCGGCTGGATGAAGGGGGAAGGTTATACTATTGAGAAAGCCCTTACATTATATGAAACATACTTCATAAAGTGATGTCACAAAAGAAAATAGAAAATTAAATTACCGTAATATCGTAATATTTTCTTTTATGCGATGCCTTTTATACATGTGCTATATATAAGAAAATCTGTTAGAATCTTGTTATCACAAGGATGTTTATTTTCCATTATGTATAGAGAAATATGTGAACAGATTTATGAAGCTCAATAGAGGTATATTTCGGTAGCATAGTTATATGTGGTGGTACTTCTACTTCCGAAAAGGGAAAGAAATAACCAGTAGGTGGTTATAAATTGGAGCATCCTCCTGCGATGATCGTAATGGCCAAATCATCAGTGTCATTGCTATTACTTGGCACTCTCACATTGCCAGGGAAGATATGGCTGAAGGATGATGCATAGAGTGAGTAAGAACTGTCTTGTCCTGCAATATGGTCACTTACCAGACACTCCAGTTAATGTGCAACACAAACACAGACACAGATACATGTGTTTCATATATAATACATCAGATCGAGTGTTTTTATCTTGTGGTCTACTTGCAAAGTTCTCTACTTTCTATCTATTTTGGTAATTGTATTATTTAAAAAAAATAATAATAATAAGATCGAGAAAATGATGCCAACCGTTGCAAAACTTAATATTCACATTTACTCTTAATCGATGGAGAAATGAATTCTGAATTATTCTCATTTTCTGGTACCAAGTAATACAGCCTAAACTAATTTTTTTCTTGTTAAAATTGGTATCATTACAAAACTTACCAAATGTAACTTCTTAGTCTATTTCTTTTGAATTTGTAATCGGATCTAATTTATGGAAAACCACGTTTGTTTTTTTTTTATTTTCTTCTAGCATTTTATTTGGTAAATTGCTGAAATTTTGGTTTTTGAATCTATAGCATCCTGATATATAGGCTTGTGAATAAGATCAATCAACTGGAAGTTACGTCGTACTAATTCAATTTATCATATTTTGGAATTTTCTTGAAAAATTACCCCAACGATTTTTTTGAATATATTTTTTTTTTTCCTATTTGTTTTGTAATTTACAATCTGTATAAATATATACAATAAGTAAATAGGAGGTGAATGAGATGAACTGGTGCGGGAGGAAATAGTACTACCCAGCGGTAGTACTCTCTAGAGGAGATAGGAGAATGTGAGGAGAAGAGTACGAGGAGGAGAGAGGAGAGTTAGGAGAATAATGGCGTTTAGGCCTTCAGACCTCAAGGAAGTCGCGGGGCCACTGGCGATTCAGTCGGCGAGGAGTATTAGGGATGTCAGAGGAGGCGAGAGACTGGTCAAGAGGATTTGAGCTAGTAGAGAGAGCAGTTAAAATTTTTGATATTTAGTCTTGGCGAGTTGGTCTGTGAAGGGAATGTTGAGGTCGGTGTGAAGGGTAAGATTAGTCACGTAGAAAGGAGCGTCAGCTATCTGTCGGAGGAGTTTTGACTGAAATGTTTGTACCGTCCGTAGGTTTGTTGGTTTTGCTGAACCCCACAGCTCTAGTCCGTAAGTCCACATAGGTTTGAGAATTTACTGCCATTTGATGCCCTTCACCTACCTGAATTAGACGCCCTAATATCTTCTGGACTACTGCAGTAGTTTCTTTTTAGTCGACCTCATGAAGCCTCATGGCCACAGATTTCTAACCGAATCTTTCTTTGCCTGAAAAAATAGGCATTACTTTACATTTTGTTTTTTACTAACGTAATGACTTCTTCAACAAAACTTACTTATGCAAATGAACTAGACTTGAATAGCCATTAACTTAAAAAATAAATATAAAAAATAACAATATTACCAAATTATTAAGTATTTACACTTACGAGGGGGTACCCAAAAATAACCGGAATTGCGTTGCCGCGCATGGAGCTTATGTAGTACGCATTTCTGCCGCTAGACGTGTATAGCGCAATTCCTTGCCAGTTCAGTCCTGCCTGTGTTGTCTGCCTGGCTTGTTCTGTTCATCTGCAGTGATTGTTTTTACCAGCGCTGTTTTGTTCTTTTTTCGTTTTTTATGATGGCAAGTTTAAGTGAACAACGTGCAGCTCTGAAATTTTGTTTTCTACCCGGCAAAAATGCTGCTGAAAGTGTTTTAATGTTGAAAACAGCTTACAAAGATGACGCTATGGGAAAAACTCAAGTATACGAGTGGTTTACTCGGTTTAAAAATGGCGACAAGTCGATTGATGACAAACCTCGTTCTGGACGTCCATCAACTGCCCGAATCGACGAAAATGTTGAAAAAATTCGAGAGCTGGTGTTCACAGACCGTCGACAGACAATTTTTCAACTGTCAGAGAGTAGTGGGTTATCTTGGAGCTCGGTTCAGCAAATTTTAACGGAAGATTTGGTGATGAAAAGGGTTGCTGCCAAGTTTGTTCCTCGAGTTCTGACTGACAATCAAAAAGAACATCGAGTTGAAACATGTCGTGCTTTGAAACAACATCTTGAAACTGATCCAGACTTTCTGTCAAAGGTCATTACTGGTGATGAGTCATGGTGCTATGGTTATGACCCAGAAACAAAGCAACAGTCGAGCCAATGGAAGACGTCATCTTCACCCCGACCAAAAAAATGTCGTCAAGTCAAGTCAAACATCAAAACAATGCTGATTTACTTTTTTGATGCCAAAGGCGTAGTCCATTCAGAGTTTGTCCCCCCAGGTCAGACCGTCAATCAAACCTTGTATTTGGAAGTTTTGAAAAGATTGCGCAATAGTGTTCGCCAAAAAAGACCCGATTTGTGGCAAACAGGAGACTGGTTCTTCCACCACGACAATGCACCTGCACACACAGCCATCTCTGTTACACAGTTTTTGGCTAAAAATGGCATGGTTCCGCTGCCCCACGCACCTTACTCGCCTGACCTGGCTCCGTGCGACTTTTTCTTATTTCCACGCATGAAAAAGGGCATGAAAGGTCACCGATTTGAAAACATTGAAGAGGTCAAGAAAAAAACGAAGAAGGAGCTGTCAGCCATTTCTAAAGATGACTACAAAAAATGTTTCGAACAGTGGAAGCACCGGTGGGACAAATGTATTAGTTGTAATGGAGAGTATTTTGAAGGGGATAAGGTTGTTCTGTAAAAAATTTGTAAATAAATAGCTTTTAAAAAATAATTCCGGTTTTTTTTTGGGTACCCCCTCGTATTTAATTACTAAGCCCTTACATTCACTAACTTAGAAATATCAAGATAAAACGTAAAAGGCAATTATTGCATTCTTCGGCTTATTTACCTTAGAATATTCAAATTAACTATTATAAACAGATGGACAAGAAACGGCAGTAATAAAATTATTATTTTTAGCTAGTTGTTTGATGTGGAGAGTAAAAAGTGAATTGATAACATTAATAAATAATAATTGCGGTTTAAAAACTTTATTTCATTCTTAATTATGAAGAGATAAGTTTTATTTATGTTAAGAAACAAATTAAGTCATAAATTTTGCTTCTACTATTTTATCAAAACTCCGTAGTTAAGAATGACTAAAAAATGATTATTTTGAACCATTTCCGCTCTCATTAGTGGAATGTTCGCTGGAAATGAGCTTAAACTTAAGTTCTTCTATTTTTTTTTTTTTTTTTCTACTGTTTAACCGAAGAATTCCAATCACGTTCTGTTTAACCTACAAGGAACTGTGTGAAAGAATGTGTAAAAGGAAATAAAGGCTAGTTCCTCACTAAGTATGTCGTTAAGAATGTTTTTATTTATATTTAAAACAATACCACAAGTGGCGCTAATGGCCACGGACGTCGATGCGCCGGAAAAAAAAAAATACCATAAGTAAATACAAAGATAAAATAGGCGTGGGTCATCGGCCAGTGGTGACTTTCTAAAAGTAATGTTTAATTTTCCGACCTCCATCGCGACCAGCGCTGTACGTCGGAAGAATGAGAGAATGCAGGCTGAAGTATAAATGGATTTGGAAGGCAAGGTAGGTGAAAATGAAGCTTTTTATATCAAGATTTTATGAAATCCTTGATGAACGGTTCGTTGAATTCTTTACGAGTTGTTTTGTTGGAAACATAAAATGGAGCCTTTTTAAGAAAAGAAATTTGAGCTCCCGACAATTAGAGGAGGCAGATTTTGGAATGCTTGGCTGACCCACATACTTCTCTGTAAGTCCTAATTGGTTAATTAAAGTTGTAAGTTCGTACTTTGTAGTCAGTGTTAGTTTTAAAACTTTGTCAGGCAGTTGCGCTGAGAAATCAGTTTTTTTAAATCGTGCCGTATACGCTTTGACTGCGGATTCCTGTTGGCCGGCTCTTAAAGCAGAGTTCTAGATTTTTTGACAGGAAAGAAGTGCTAATCGGAAAAGTTACATCCTTGCATTTATCAACAAATCTACTTTTAGAAGTAAAAAAGGAAATCTAAAATTTCCTTTCTAAAATCTAAAAAGTAAAGGAATAAAATGATATCAACGATTCATATTTTACGGTAATCGATTCGCATAAAATATTAGTCAATGATAACTTTGTACCTTGTCAAAATTACACAAAGTCAATTGGTTTTCAGCGCTGCTTTAAACCCAAAACCTATTGACGAACGGCTAAAATTAATAGAAACGTAGATGAGGATTGCATTTAACATAGTATTTAAAGTATAATTAGTTTCTAATTATCTCCTATTTATTAACTAAATATTTACCCAACTTTATTAGACTGCACATTTTTTGAATTTAACATTATTTTTTATTTATAAATATACAATTGTATTCATTAAATAAATAAAAAAATTTTGTTACCAAATAATTGCGTAATAAAACTAGTAAATCTATATGATCCACCACCTACCTCTAGCTAAATACTATTAGAAATGTCGGCTCATCTAATGAACTTGAAAATATTTGAAAAGCGCCTACACCTTTGGTGTTCGTCAAATGTCAGGTAATAAATCATAGATCGTTACGTTCATAGTGCGATCATCTGATTGATAACCTTCGCTTATTGTTATCTTGCGGAGTTTTCTTTTTCTATTTTTTAGTATGGCCAAAAGTTAGTAATCCGTACACTATTTATTTTACTTTTATTCCTTTCAGTTAAAATTAAGACCACTACAAAAAGTTAAAAACTGTTTTTCCTGCGGTTTCTACTTCATTAGACCAATTTACAAGCTCCTGTCCGCGGCCAGCTTCAGTGGAGACGGGGTGGATCGAAAATGGAACTAAACTTGGATAAATAAATATAATAATGTTATTAGAAATTAACGATGAAATATGTTGAGCGCCACGCTGTTTATTTTGTTACCGTAGCAACAGCGAACCTACGGATAAAATAGTAGACAAAGAAAATGAAAAATTAAATAAACCAAAAGATGTATATATTATACCAAAATATAGATATCAAGGAGAATAATGCAGGTATTAAATAGCAAATGTACTAAATAGCTTTTCTATAACAATAAAAAGTAATTGAATAATCAAAAAAATATCTATAAATAGTCCAAACAGTATCTGGGTGAAATCACTCTCTCACCAAATAACCCTGGATGGCTTCTCTCTTCGGGCCCAGTTCTTCCAGTTCCTTTTGTCTAAGTAAAAAAATCCAGAGTTGCTTCCACCTGCTACCTATTTCTTCGCCTGAAGATTGAAACAGAATTTCCGGCAACGCCGATCGCAAGGCAGATGTGCACTCGATGCTTGCTTCAAAACTACTCCTCGGTTGATCTTCGTCTCCCGTTGTTATTTTTTTGATTTTCTCTTGTTTTTTTTTTTTTTTTTATATATAATTTCATATGATCTATAGTAGAATTTTGGACAGTTGAAATATACATGTGTTTTCTACTAACATATTGAAAACCTTGTGCTTTAGACTATTCTTTTCGAATTAATTGGCGTACATTTGCTAATTAAATATTTAATAAACTATTATAGAATTTTCCTAAAAATCTAATGTAGCTGATTTTTATCGGTAACATTTTCCCCCCTTGCTACCGGAGTGAAACGTCGGGGATCTGATGTTAGACGGTATGTGATTACGGAGATGGGTGAGGTTTAAGTTGATCTACGTGCCAGCAACCTAAAGATCTGCTCTCTAAATCTTCCAGTTCTGCAATAACATTCGATACCATTCTTTTTATCCTACACTGCTGAAACTTTGGTGCCAGTTTGCCTGCGATGTATTTACTTGCATCTGATTGCGCGTGGCTCTTTTTCCATACGATATCTCCGGCGTGGAATCTAGAGGGACGTCTTCTTAGGTTGTAATTCCTCGCTGCCTTCTCATAAGCTCTTGCCAAACGATCCTTTACTTCTTCGAAGAGAAGAGGCATCTTGGCTAGTTGTTCCATTCGCTCCTCCCTGCTTACTTCCGGAGTAGTGTCATTGAAGTCCAGCTGTGCATATTCAGTACCCGACCTCTTTAACTCTCGACCGAAGTTGAGATAGGCCGGCGTAAAACCAGTGGCCTCGTGCACCGCGGTCTGCAAAGCAAAGCTAAGCTTAGGAAGCTCTCGATCCCAGGTTCGGTGGTTATCTTTCACGTATGATGCCATCATCGTCTTAATGACTCGGTTTGCTCTTTCGGTAGGGTTGGCCTGTGGGTGGTACGCTGCAGTGAACCATATCTTCGCTCCATAATTTTCCATCAACTTCTTGAACTCGGAGCTGATAAACTGCGCACCATTATCGCAGATCACCCTCTGAGGAGCTCCAAACCTCAAGATAACATTTTCCTCTATAAGTCTGATGATTGTTTTAGTATTTGCCTGTCTTAATGGTAGTAGTAGGCTGTACTTAGTGAAATAATCTACTACCACTAACAGGTATCTGTTTTGTTTGGAGGATAATGGTAAGGGTCCCATCAAGTCTGTTGAGATAATTTGCCAGGGCTCACTGACTACTTTCGATTTCCCCATCAATCCGGCAGGTTGCCGTTGTAAGGTTTATTCTGGAGGCAAATACTGCACCTCGCAACATATCGCGCTACATCCGCAGCCATTGCCGGCCAGTAATACTGTTCCTTTACGCGTTGAAGGGTCTTCCAACTTCCAAGGTGTCCGGACATTGGACTATCGTGATACTCCTGTAGTACCTCCCGCCGTTGTCTCTTAGGAACTCCGTCAACGGTGAACTAATGGTCGCAAAACGCGGAACAAATCGCCTATACCAACTTGCTAGCCCTAGAAATCGTCTCACTTGTTTGACTGTGCGCGGCTGAGGGAAGTTCAAAATAGCCGTGATCTTTTCTGGGTCAACATGTAAACCGTTCCGGTCTACAATATAGCCCAAATACTTGAGTTCGGCTCTGCAGATTTGTGCTTTTTCCCAGTTGACAATTAAGCCTGCCTCTTGAAGTCTCTTCAGCACCAGCTCCAATATCTCTAGATGTTCTCCATACTCTTCGGTTGCCACCACAATGTCATCAAGGTACACAAACACTTTCGGTTCCAACTCTGGTCCTAGGACTGTATCGATTAACCGTTGCCAAGTAGCTGGGGCGTTATTGAGCCCAAAAGGCATACGTATAAATTGGAACAGACCTCTACCCGGAACAGTGAAAGCTGTTTTCTCTCTGTCTTCTTCTTTCACCTTCACTTGCCAGTAAGCTGACTTCAGGTCTAAGGAAGATAAATACCTTGCCCCTCTTAACTTGTCCAGTATGTGTGAAATGTACGGCAACGGATACGCGTCTCTCTTCGTAACAGCGTTTAGCTTCCGAAAGTCCACGCAAAACCTGTGTTCTCCATTTGGTTTCTTTACTAGCACTACCGGCGAGGACCAAGGGCTTGATGACCGCTCTACGATTCCAGCCTCTAACATTTTGTCTAACTCCTTATTTATTATAGCCTGAATTGCAGGCGATACAGGGTAATATCTCTGCTTAATAGCCTTGTTGTTACCTGTGTCGATCGAGTGCTGCACGATATCTGTACCCTCCGACGTATTGGTGATTGATTGCCAATATTGCAGAAATTTCTGGAGTTCTTTCTCTTGTCGTGTGGTCAGTTCCGCCCTTTCTACCAACGCTGCAGATACATGGACCTCTTCTTCATCAACTTCACTGAATGTCCACTGCTTGTTCTTCAAATCTGGGACAATGCCCATTGCTTCCCAGAAGTCTACCCCTAAAATTATGGTATTCACCAAGGCTGGGACTATTAAGAATTCAATTATTTTTACTTTCCCAGTCAACTCCACAGGCATCTCAACAGAACCAAGCACTTCGCAGCAGTTCCCATTCGCGGTAATGACTCTCAGTGGCTCTACTTTCTTTACCGGCAATTCTAATTTCTTCAGCCTTCTCCAACCGACCCCTCCAATAAGAGAACGAGTGGCTCCAGAGTCCAATAATGCCGTAAACCATAGCCCAAAAATAGAAATGCGTAAATGTGGTCTTCCGTCTTGCTTCTCAGCCATCTGGTGGAGTGGTGGCACAGTCTTTCCCTGCATAAAGGCAGAAACTACCGCAATCCATTCGCGCCACTCGGGATCTGATGGGGACATCTTAGGCGAATGACTCGAGCTCTGTCCTCTCATGCTCGGTCGCCTTTGGAGTTTCCCTGTTGTTGACAATGAGGGCAGCTAGCATTTGAGTTAGTAGTATCCTGTGAGGGAGCGCCGCTACTATTTCTTTTCGGGCAAACCCTAAGCGTATGGCCGATTTGATGGCAATTCCAGCACCTCAAGTTAGTTCCTAACCTCTGCTGCTCCGCTGGTGGTGTGGAAGGGGTAGTGGAAGTGACTATTGGATTCACCTTAACAGGTTTTCCAGGTGATCTTTTATAAGCAAGATCAGGCTCCAGGGATCCCTTTACAGGTGGTTCTTCGTATCGTGATGCCATAGTAGCCCCAATCTCAAGATTTGTCAAGACCATTTCCAGTTCCTCAACATTAGTGGGCGACGTCAGAGGAAGCAGCGCGCGATACTCTCCTTTCACATTGCGCTTAATAATCCCAAATTTTTCTATGTCACTTAGAGGCTTGGAAAGACGAGCGAACAGCGCCTGCATCTTCGCAATATAGATAGCGATGCTCTCCTGATGTCCTTGGGTGCGCTTACGTATTTCTTCCATCAATTGGTGGTCATAATCTGGGTCTAAGAATGTTTTCCTCAGCCTTGCTACAAATTCATCCCATGTATTGATGGCATCCCGCTTTGACCTGTACCACACAAGGGCAGTACCTCCCAATAGTTCGCCTGCAGAACGAAATAGTTCCTCTTTGGCGATCCCCTTGGCTGTTCTTCTATCTTCTACTTCAGCTAGAAAAGAGCAAAGAGACTGATCCGGGTCATCAGCAGTGTACTTGAGGCCCCATTTGTACAATTTTAGGTCTCTAATTGACATGGTCTGACGCATAGCTTGTTGCTGATCCGGTTGGGACTGCGCGCCTACATCTGTAAAAACAACAGGCTTTGACGTAGTACCTAGTTTTAATAAGGGGGTCATCTGCTTCCCTGGTACTTCTGCTTCTCCTTGAAGTTCTGTGAGATACTCCAAAAGGTTACCTACGTCTTTCTTCATAGCTTCTTGCTCAACTGCCTCCTCACTCTCGAGCTCAGTGATTCTATCCAGCCGAAACTTCACATGAAGAAGCCGTGTATGGAGTCGTTTAATGTCATTGGTATCGTCTTCTGCTAATACTTCCGCTTGATCTTTAAGCGCTTCGAACTTCTTAACACAAAGTGTAAATTCTCCTTTAGCAGGTAGAGCAGAAAATAATTTCTCAATTGGTGGTATCTTTGATTGCAAAGCCTTAACAAACCTCTTTCGTAAATCGGGGACTAATCCTTCACCAGAAATACCCCTTATGGCCAATTCATAACTTAATTCATCTTTTAAGAGCCTATAAGGATCCATGATTAATAAATTTTATGAAACAAAACCAACCTAAAAAAAATAATGCAAGTCTGAAATAGGAATAAATACAAAAAAAAATATTTTAATAAACCACCAATTAAAGGCAAAAAAAATAAGTATTAATAAACTCGCAAACTTGCTCGAGCCCCACGTTGGGCGCCAGATAAAATTGTTACCAATTTACAAGCACCTGTCCGCGGCCAGCTTCAGTGGAGACGGGGTGGATCGAAAAGGGAACTAAACTTGGATAAATAAATATAATAATGTTATTAGAAATTAACGATGAAATATGTTGAGCGCCACGCTGTTTATTTTGTTACCGTAGCAACAGCGAACCTACGGATAAAATAGTAGACAAAGAAAATGAAAAATTAAATAAACCAAAAGATGTATATATTATACCAAAATATAGATATCAAGGAGAATAATGCAGGTATTAAATAGCAAATGTACTAAATAGCTTTTCTATAACAATAAAAAGTAATTGAATAATCAAAAAAATATCTATAAATAGTCCAAACAGTATCTGGGTGAAATCACTCTCTCACCGAATAACCCTGGATGGCTTCTCTCTTCGGGCCCAGTTCTTCCAGTTCCTTTTGTCTAAGTAAAAAAATCCAGAGTTGCTTCCACCTGCTACCTATTTCTTCGCCTGAAGATTGAAACAGAATTTCCGGCAACGCCGATCGCAAGGCAGATGTGCACTCGATGCTTGCTTCAAAACTACTCCTCGGTTGATCTTCGTCTCCCGTTGTTATTTTTTTGATTTTCTCTTGTTTTTTTTTTTTTTTTATATATAATTTCATATGATCTATAGTAGAATTTTGGACAGTTGAAATATACATGTGTTTTCTACTAACATATTGAAAACCTTGTGCTTTAGACTATTCTTTTCGAATTAATTGGCGTACATTTGCTAATTAAATATTTAATAAACTATTATAGAATTTTCCTAAAAATCTAATGTAGCTGATTTTTATCGGTAACAACTACAAAAAGTTAAAAACTGTTTTTCCTGCGGTTTCTACTTCATTAGAAGAAAGCAATTAATTTGGCAATTTAGGACCTCTTCAAATTTGTTTCAAAATCTATAGAATCAGTGCAACACTTCTTGTCAATAAGACACATTTAAGAAACAGTTGTGTACCTGTCACAATACTCTTTCTCACAGAAAACTTTAATTAAACCTTGATGTCACAGTTCCTTTCAAAAATCTTTTTTCTCCTAAGAATGTTAACAACAATCGGGAACATCTGCCCATTAAAATGATGGGAAAAACCGAGATTAAGAAATCAACAGAAAAGTCATTTTTTAAAAAGAGATGCTTTTTTTTTATGTATAAAGATTATCCATCTTAATCAGTCTTTTTTATCCAATAGAAAATAATTCCCTCGACTTTTAACTGGTAACCAACTATAATATAAATATTTACGAATAAACTGTCGTTTGACTAAAAACTTGTATGTAAAATTAGAATGGCAATACATGTCGCAAACGGAAGTAAAGAAGAAAAGTTAAGCCCAAAAGAGAAGCGAATTATAAAGAAAATTGTCGAAAATATTTTGGAGGAAATATCGACAAACTCAAATAACCTTATAGCGAAGTGGATGATCCTGTTGGCACATTTTGTAGGAGGTTCTCCACGATTTAGCGTTGCAGGATGTAAGTAATATAATAAGCAATGACACTGAGAAAACATAAGATGGAAATCACATCGCTAATCCCTAATCAAACATTAAAAACGAAGAAAACGATCTAAATGAATGTATATCTAGAGCGTACACTCCCATGATGCTTTCTTAACGCTGTTTGCGTCATGAAATTTTGTTGATCTCAGAATTCCGTTCAGATAAATCGACAGAAACCCCAGAATCGATTCATTAAAGTGGCACTTTTATTTAACCGCAAATCCTTGAATTTGGTTTTAACTTGTGTTTATTTTCTGTAGAGGTAATTTGGCCGCACATTTAAAGGAATCTCGTAACCTCCATCGCTTCCATAAAATTAACTTAAAAAAAGTATTTTGCAGGGAAAATGTAACAGATAAAAGTTGCAGATCAACATGTAGGTACAATTTATTCAATATCCTTAAGGAAATCGTTGCGTTTGTTGAAGATTCTCCACGTTGCGCGGCAGGTAACAATAAGTTGTAATGACATTAGACGTGAGACACAGAAATGGTACTGTGATCTATTGGGCGGCAAGAATCGCGGGGCCGAGGCCTCAATTAACAAAAAAGAAAGAAAAGACGACCATAGGATTGGTCTAAGAGGTCACTACTAGCCTATAAGACGCACAGGGTTAAGATGGTTCTCTCATTCCGTAACTTTCATTTTCTTTAAAGTGACTTTTTGTGGCCAGTGTTTCCTTTATTTTGACCTCGACACATATAAGTGATATTTCACTTTTTCAGGTAGTCAAAAACAAATGTTTGGAATCGAATGGCCTGAAAACAAGAATGTTTGGTTAAAATAGCTAAACCAAACGAGACTTTCCGCTGTACTCTCTTCTTTTTGAAACCGCTGTGATTAGCAGCGAGGGAAGTTAATATTTAAGTAACTTTCTAAGGGTTAACGCTTTTCGATTCTTAAAAGGAAATATTTTGATACGAAAAAAAGGTCTCCTTGGTAATTTGTAACTTTAAAGAAAGGAAGAATCATCTGGGACAAAAAAGAGTCTTATAAAATGATCGATCTGTGAAAAATAAGCTCTCTGCTTAAAGTATTAAACGCGTTACTTCAATTGTCTATAGACACAAGGTAGGGAGTAACCTTCCCCTTATTCCTTTGCAAATATTTACACTTAAGCTCAGCAATCAGCAGTCAAACATTTTTCGGAAGGTTTGTCACGTTGATTGGGTTAAATGGCTTCTTGATTGCTGTAAAAAATGATATTCTATTATTGTACCGTAATTCTCGTTTTTCGAATACGAGGTGTGTTCAAAAAGTAACGGGAATTTTTAAATTTCGCGGGTTTGGAGAGTCTGATTGTAAATTTTTTTTTTTTTATTATGTTGGTGCACATGCCCCTGAAGTACGATAAAATTTTCAGTAATATTCATTGTTTACTTCTTAAGTTGCAGCCGTTAAGGTTAGACGTGTTTTTCGAGTTTGGCGATTTTTGTTTGTTAAAAAAAATGGATCAAAGAATTTGTATTAAATTTTGCGTAAAAAATGAAATAAAGTGTAATAAAGTGTGTGAAATGTTAATAAAGGCATATGGTGAGTCTGCTATGAGTAAAACAAGGATTTACGAGTGGTATAAGCGTTTCCAAGATGGCCGCGAAAACGTTGAAGATGACGAACGACCTGGACGTCCAAGCACATCAACAACCGATGAAAACGTGAAAAAAGTGAAAGAAATGGTTATGAACGATCGCCGAATCACAATCAGAGAAGTCGCTGATGATGTTGCCATATCAATTGGCTCATGCCATGAAATTTTTTCGGATGTTTTGGGTATGAAACGTGTGGCAGCAAAATTTGTTCCAAAATTGTTGAATTTCGAACAAAAACAGCGGAGAATGGAAGTTGCTCAAGAGTCACTCAATGAAGTCGACAACGATGCGGATCTACTGAAACGTGTTATAACAGGTGACGAAACATGGGTTTACGGATATGATGTCGAAACTAAGGCTCAATCGTCCCAGTGAAGGCATTCTGGATCGCCAAGACCGAAAAAGGCTCGACAAGTGCGGTCGAATGCGAAGGTTATGCTCACTGTGTTCTTCGATTTTAATGGCATAGTGCATCATGAATTCTTGCCACAAGGTCAAACAATCAATAAGGAGTACTACCTACAAGTTCAACGCCGTTTGCGTGAAGCAATCCGAAAAAAACGCCCGTATTTGTGGCAAAACAATTCATGGATTTTGCACCACGATAATGCACCTGCTCACACTTCATTGCTTGTTCGTGAATTTTTGGCCAAAAACAAAACTTTAACGATGCCCCAGCCTCCATATTCGCCAGACATGGCTCCATGTGACTTTTTTCTATTTCCAAACATAAAGAGAACAATAAAAGGCCGTCGTTTTACAAGCATAGATGACATTAAAAGCGAATCGCTGAAAGCTATCACAAAGATCGAGTTTCAGAAGTGTTTCGAGGATTGGAAAAAGCGCTGGCACAAGTGTATTGTATGCGAAGGGGACTACTTTGAAGGTGACAATATTAATGTAGATGAATAAATAAATATTTTTTTCAAAAAACGAAAATTCCCGTTACTTTTTGAACACACCTCGTATAAGTTCGCCTAGTTTTTGTCAAAGGTAATTCCCAAAACTATTGTACCACTGGCATTCTTCCTCAATACCCACTAACTTCATACTACAGAAGAGCACAGGCTGAATCTCTGGTCGATACCTCCTACATTTCGCGACTGTTCTTGCTAGTATTCTTTGTCCTATCCAATTTCTTCTGGTAAACTTAGCCATCTCGTCTAACTACTGAATCAAATAATAGAACTCAGTGACAGACTGAAAGCTTCTCCTGCGGTTTAATATAGTGCGGCAGCTGGTTTTGCTTTTTCTTAAACTGTACTCACATTGTTTTTAAAGTACAGTTTGAATGGAATATTTGCGCATGTGTAATTATTTAATATTATCTGTTTGAACAAAAAAATATCATCTGATATTTTAGGAGCACTAAATGATGACTCTAAGAACCCACCAACCATTAACTATTTATTGAATGTTTTTTCAAAATTTCCCAGTAGCTTCGAGCAACTTGAATTATTTTTTTAAAATGATTTAAAGTGCGTCAACATTTAAGGTGCAGTTATTGGCGCCCGGAGCTTTTTTCAGGCCTCCGGACAGGGTACTCTCGTTACAGACAGTACTGTCCAACACCGGACAGTGAGCTCCCACGAAGAGAAAATCTCAGCAGCTGGATTCGAAACCGGGACATCCGCGTGGGAATCCAATACGCTAACCGCACAGCTAATACCTTCCCTAGCTTGAATTATTGATTGCAAAAGAGATTGTTGATTATCTTACAATTTTTTTATATGAGTAATTGGTCCACCATTGTTAGAAGAAATCGCACCATGGTTAGCAGGAACTAATTGCGAAGAAATGAAAAAAATAAAGTAATGCCTTATTTTTTCAGGTAAGCTTTATGTTCACCTACCAAATTAGGTGTCGTGGACGGAGGCGACGGAGCGCAACCACTCAATCGAGAAAATCGTTTCTGGGAGACGCTAGCAAGAGCCTCCGTTTCTGGGGGGATAGTTTCCGCTCCCTCCAGGAACGCTCTCTTGTGGTCAACCATCTTAAGGTCTGGCACAATACTTCTCTTCAGTTAAGAACCAGCCGGCGTACCTTCCTCAAGAAGCTGAGGAACACTACTAGCTGGTGATTTTGATTGTTTATTATCTATTTGTTATTCATTTTGGTCCCACATGAGGTAGGAGATCAAGGGTCACCAGTGCCAGACCCGCCACTACCACAGGTAGGCTACATTACAATGAGGTTTCACCCGGTGCCCCAAGGTGATCGTTATCTCACATACATTTTACTGCCCTGTACGCATTCAGCCTCGACACGTGACCCCATCTCAGCTTGGGTATGGATCCGGGGGAGTCAGGAGAGGGATAGATAGACAGGATCAAAGCAGGGATAGAATCAAGGATTAGTAGTGAGGGTATACCACCACTATGCCCAATGTGTATTGTGTAAATGTATTGGGGTGTTACAGAGTATGTTGCTCAGGTTCGTGTAGTTAGGCTGAGATACCCGCAGGGTCGCCAAGTACGCTGAAGAAGTATCTAATCCACTCCCCCTACGGAGGACTAGCAAACTACATACTTGAATGTTAAATTCTTATATTAACTTTTGAAATAAAATCCAAGGTTAGACTGAATATCGGAATAATTGCATTTGCCTTCCCCAATTCTTTATACCGACATATTTAAGATTATTTTTATTTTATGACTAAGAGTAGCGTGACCAATCCAAACTGTTCTAAACTAAGAAGAGACTTCCCAATAAAATCGGGCGTTGCCCCTTGCCCTGTTTATTACTGGCATAAAGCAACTTTTTCATTCATTTTTAAATGGGTCAGAGCAGGGTGGCAGTAATTTATTTAACTTCATGTAGAAATAAATTAAAAAAACAAAAAAGAAAAAAATGAGGGAAATCTTCTTTTACTAGTTTAGATCAACCGTGAGAAGGAGGAATAGTTATTGTAGAGAGAGAAGTTCGCGTGCAAGCGACGAGGCACTGCAGAGACTAGCTATCGTCTGTCTGATTTCCAGTCGGTATCAAGGGACCGATATACCAAGCGAGAGTGCAGATCGAAACGGAGCCAGTTACTGCAAGGAGGCTATACTAGGTACTCATTATTGACTTGATTTGCTATAAGGATGAGAGATCAGACATCATACTGTCACTTTATGTAACTCTGATCACAGCGGTTTAATAAAATAAGAACAGGTAAAGTTCTCTTTGTTGGAATCAGCACGTTATTGTTCTTTAATAAGCCAATTGACATCTAAAAATTAAACTACTATTCTGAACATAGTAACTTCAACATTTTCTCCAAAATCCTCTAGTGATGAATGAAAGTTCGAATAAATGCCAGCCGCGGAGGACAAAATCAAAGATAACATCTAGCACTGAGGACTGTACATTTTCATCTATAAATATGTTACTTTTGGATTGTGATAAAAGTGAACATTCAAATTAAAAGCGAATAATTTAGTTTAAAAAAAGAAAAATTCTTGAACAGTATTACCAATTTTTTTTTTCAGAGAAAGCTACGTTGAAACCTATTAAATATTAATTTGTAACGGTGCATTGCCGTCAGGTGTACTAATAATTAAAACAATAAGATGACAGGTGATATAACGTTGAGAAGTGAAAGATAAAGGAAGCTGTGCTTCACACATGCACACTAAATACTGTATCCGAAGATACTAACTACAACTATATAGACGTAACACAGAAGTGCAGCCAGTTTGAAGTAAGAAAACACAAAGACTCTGTTTGTAGCCGTAGTAGATGTGGACAAGCTGATGAGAGTGGCTACTTATTAATAGGGTCACGTATTCACCAGACCCTGTTATTACACATATCAGTCAATAGACAGTGGTAACGTAGGGGGAACCCCTCCAAAAAGAAATTGTGATATCAATTCCCTCACAAACATAGCATTAAACAAATCGTCAATGGCAGCCTTGGATGCCTTCTTCAACAACAAATACATTCGTTAACCTTTATTTTCTGTCTCCAACCTCCGTTTGATGTCCTAACTAAAGAAGAAGAATATTGGCACGTGTACAGAGGCGTTGTACCACTCTTCTGTTCTATATACTCGACTGTCCCCAATTTTGACCAATTGTGGCGAATGAATTGAGGTTCATTCCAGAACTGAGTCGAAATATATAATGTTTTTGGGCAGATATTATTATTAGAATGGAGAGGTACGCCTCATATACCTTCTGTGAGACTAGATACTTTTTTTTATAACTCAATCAACCATTAAACTTGTTCGCCATCTGCAGGTAAAGAAGTTGTAATCAAATGCATTATGTAACTTTTAGTTCAATTAATTTTATTAGAGTTTTTTGGAAATCTATCATAAATTATTTGCCTGTTGCTCACCGTTGACTACAATAGTACGCAATTTATTATTATTTTAATTATATAAATTTTAATAAGAGAATATAAATTTAGTATTCTTACTTTTAACGATATCATTGCGTGGACTTTTCCATTTAGTACTTCACATCTCTTAAATGCCCTTAAATACGGATAGACGGTAGAGTAACTCCTGGCCACCGTCATCTTCTAAGTGATGTTCTTTCCTTTGTTTTAGGTCTGCTTCTTCTTCCACTTATTGCTCATTAAGAAGAATTATTGCAATCGTGCAAATATTCACCTTCAACTTCAGGGACCGACTTATGATGGTCATCGTTGAATGGCCTTCATTCAAGCCATTCAAGTGATTTTATTTTATTATTTTTGTATGATTTATTTATTATTTTATTTTGTTTTTTGTTAGTTTTTACTCATTTACTCATTTTTACTCAAAACTTTCTCGGGACATCAAGATTGACCATAAAAATGCAATATACGTATCTGGCAGTTGTAATATATCTGGCCATTTCCATAAAATATTAAACAATAATTAATTTTTATCATTAACCCTCTGCCCACAAGGTAAATCATCGTTCACTTTTTCACAAGGTGGGGTCGGATCCGACCCTGTACATTTTTTTATTTCGCCTGCCTCTCATTTTTTTAAGTAAATATCAACTAATAATGATTAAAGTTAGTTTGTGTATAGAGTTTGTGGCCTATATACCTCTGTGTAGTCTTCTATTTTTCACATCTCATTTCTATTTCTTTATTTGTACAACAAACTAAGGTGCCAATCATTTGGTCTGTTTCCCAAGACAAAGAGAATAATTTCCCTTCTTCAAAAAGCTCTCTGGCTTCACCCTTTGGCCCTGGGAGATGTGTAAAAATATTTCTTTTAGGATTTTTGGAAAATTTTAAGAGGTTTGTCCAAATTCTTTCCTAAAATAAAATTTCTTTCCTCTCTATCTTCGTCGTCACAACTATAACTTACGTCCTCACCTCCTGAATCGAAAACATCGTCCTGATTATCAACATTTGATAAAAGGCCATCCTCTTCCTCAGAACATGTATCTTCTACAGATTCGCCATCAGATTCAGTCTTATGTCTTAAAAACTCCGCCCTTACTTCATCCTCCATGAAAAAAATATTTTGTTTTATTCATTTTGATGGATAAAAACAATTTAGTTGTCTTGGGAAACTTGTATTTAAAAAAAAGTTCGCACTTTACAAACAAGGTGGGGTCTTATCCGACCCCAAGAGACAAAATTTTGTAAAATGATATTAGAACTCAGTTAACAGAATACTAAAATCCTAACCTCCCTTCTGAACGTGTTTATCGATATTGGGAGAAAGGATACCTGAGTACATTTTGGCGCCAAAACAGTATCACGTGCGCAGTTCACAGAAATGTAAGAGCTGGGTCGGATCCGACCCCAGCCTTGTGGGCAGAGGGTTAATTATTCACATAAGAAATACTCTTCCAAAGTATTGGAAAGTGAGCACTTGGTATTCTGAAGAATAAAATTTCACAAAGCATTTAAGCCCACTTGCATTATTAACCAATAATATTAAAATATGATTTGACCAGCCACAGACAGTATAAAACCTCTAAAATATTTCAACTTTTGATCCCTCTCCAAGCCCTTTTTCTCCAGTACAATGGAACTCTACCTAATGGGAGCAAAAAAATTGAACACTACCTAACGGTTCCATTATTCTGTACGACCTTTAGAAATTCCCTTATTTTTTTAACACTGTTCTTATCATATGAGTATTATATCGTATTTTGAAGACTCGTATTTTGAAGACAACAAGCCTAGCCTGTTGAAACGTCGAGGAAAAGAGAATAAATAACAACATATTAGTGTGTTAACCCTTAAAAACGGCCGATAGCAGAATAATTTTCAAGAAGAGTGAAGTTCAACGGCCAACAACATCCAGTCTAATAATATTTATTTATTTTTAAATAATATGACTGGGTGTTAATGATCCAGAAGTCGAAAAAAATGTATTATATGTTTGTATTATCAGTGGATGGTTTAAGATTCGTTCTGGTCGGTCCCTGAACCAACCTTTAGGAAGAAATGATCGTGTTCCCGAGTGTGTGCGTGATACGGGCGGTCCGCCGTCGATTGCGCCACCATTATTTTGATTAATGTGTAGATTTTAGAACAGGTTTGATTTTTTTCTCCCTCACCACGCGCAGTTATCGTGCAGACGCCAATCCGAAATACACAAGAGAAGTGTTTTATGGAATAATATGAAATCTCGCTTCAAAGATAGATTTAGTGTCAAAGAGAAGTTGGTTACTGTAACTTGAGTAAGTAGATTTTAAAGTAAATATAAATAAATTTCTAAAAAAAATGTTTGTTAGGCAGTTAGTAACATTAAAAGCGAGATAGAGTTGAATAATTTTTTAAATTTCTGCGCGTGAAGAAAATGTATAACTTTGGGCAGTTTAGTCAGAGAAATCTTAGAGTTCACATCATATTCTTCAGACTAGTACTTAAAATATAGAGTATTGATCCATTAAATTATTGTAATATAATTTTTTCTGCAACCATGTAGGAATGTTCTCATTACTCAATTAAAATCAGCTGTGTAATGCCCAACTTTACCTCACTAGTGGGGAAAAATTCCCATTAGTGTCACTTTCCTCACTAGTGGGTGAAAAAACTTTATTGTGCTTCCTTGATATAAGAAGTTTTGCTATTAAATATTTTCTGTAAAACTTTAATAAGCTTATTTTAACGTAACTAAATAATTAAAAAACGAATATTAAAAATATTAAATAAAAATTGAAAGGAATATACAATAGAAATAGTTATTTATTTAACAAGTGTGGAAAGTAGTACTTTTCCTCACGCGAGGCAGGGTTTGCACGCACGAGCGAGCGAAACAAGGCGAGTGCAAGTGCAAATTGCCGAGTGTGAGGAAAATACTTAACACTCGAGTTAAATATTATATTTTTTCTGCAACCATTAGATTTATTAACTAAAAAAATTAAAAATTTCATTTTTACAGTCTACAAAAAGTAATTTATTTATTATAAACATTTATTGTTATATTACAATTATTTACATTACTTACGTATTTACATTACTTATTACATTTTCTGCTGTTTCTTTTATTGATGGAGGAGTGTTTTCTAAACAGGAATCACAAGAATCCATTTTAAATTTCTATAAGGCAACACTATAACCTTTTTAACTGTTATAATTAAAAATATCTAATTATTTATTAAAGTATTATTTTTATTTCTATATTCCTTTCAATTTTTATTTTATTTTTTAATATTCGTTTTTTAATTATTTAGTTACGTTAAATAAGCTTATTAAAGTTTTACAGAAAATATTTATGTTAATAACAAAACTTCTTATATCAAGGAAGCACAATAAAGTTTTTCCACACACTAGTGCGGAAAGTGACACTAATGGGAATTTTTCCCCACTAGTGTGGGAAGTTGGGCATTATACAGCTGATTTTAATTGAGTAATGAGAATTCCCTACATGGTTGCAGAAAAAAATAATTTTAATAAATAATAAGATATTTTTAATTATAACAGTTAAAAAGGTTATAGTGTTACCTTATAGAAATTTAAAATGGATTCTAGTGATTCCTGATTAGATTTTTTTTAGTTAATAACCATAATGGTTGCAGAAAAAATATAATATTTAACTCAAGTGTAAAGTATTTTCCTCACACTTGGCAATTTGCACTTGCTCGCATGTATGCACATGCAGGTCCATCCCGCTGCAATCCGTAGTGATCAAGAAGGGTGACAGAGGTACAGAAAGTTTGCAAACCAATCACTGGGAAGCAATGCTGCTTTCTAGGATCTGTCCTGTTGTAAAGGAATTCAGGGTCCAATCCTTTGGTACTAGAAATCTTAGGGTAGAATTTTTTGTTTTTTTAAGACGAGGGAAATGATAGCTTATTTCTTGAACCATTTCTAGAACTTACAACTATCGCCTATTTCTAATTCAAGAATTTAGATTCCATTTTTTCTGTTTATTTTTCATTTTAGTTCTCAAAATTGACTCTTCAATTCAATGACGTCACCTTTAAATAAACAAAATTCAGCTAAATAACTTAACTTCTTTCTGGCTTTTTTATTCTTCTGAATTTTTTCATTTTTCTCTTCAGAATGTTTAAATCTTTCTCCTTTCTGAGAGCATGGTCTTTTTGTTTTCATCCAGATCCAGATGAATACCAGCAATAGCCCAAATGTTTTTAAGATATTAATTTTTTTAACCTCATTTACATAAATAAAAGCTTATCTTCTGCATATTTCCCACCGAACATACGCACACATGAACAGACAGTACAATTTATACATAATGCTCTCACAAACGCTTTTTATGACTCATTACCATGTGCATAAACGCAATACAGTGTGATGCTATTAGCCTTCAACTAGAATTAAGTACCTCTACTTTTAACAATGCAGTACTATTCACCCACTTACTAAAAGAATATTGAGTATGAAAAGTATTAATCCCATATTATAAAACAGTTTCAAATACTTATACTTTAATCTTGTTTGCAGGGGTTTGTAATGCCTTAATGTCTGATTGCACATACTGCATTTTGCATTACCTATGATCTTGATGGCCGACAGGTTGAAGCAGGAGCATTATTCTCGAATGAGATGTTTGACATCCAACCCTTATGGTTACGTTTACTTGCTCTAAATAACTTTACGTTCCATTATGTGCATTACAATGGTGATGTTCATGTAGAAGGTTTAATATTACTAGAATCTCTTTTTAATCTGTAACTTATAGCTTACAGAACGAAGAAAGTGTAAACCCACATTTACTATGAAGGTTTGATAGTATACACTATTTAAGTTCTTCCTATTGCTATAGTTACAGACCGAATATTTAAATTTAAGCATTTTTGAATAAATATTTATGTTGAATTTTTTTTTTATAAGCGGAACTGAAGTAGTTGGATCCAAAACCGTTATCATCGCATGCATGGCGCAGTAATTTTAAATACTTCAGATTTTTGTTTTTTGCAAAAGTATTCTTACTTTTGAAGATGAGAAGTAGATCCATGAACCCGTAATTTTTACGGAAAAGAACATTTATTCCTACAGAAGTACCAACCACATTCCTAAGATTGGAAAAGAGTTAGTATTTGCTTAATCTTACTGAACAAGTATGGCAATTTGGTAAAGATTCCCTTGTACCTTAAATAGATTGAAAAAGTTTTAATTTAGACCATCTTTATTGCAGTAGAATTGATGTAATTTAATTACCTTAAGGTAAATTGACCAAAATTAAAATTGTTTTCACTACTAAGATAAAGAGGAACATTTGCTAAATTACCGAATTTTTTCAGCAGGATTGAATAAATGCTTAATGTTTATTTCTTTTAACTTACGAACACGGTTGGAAATTTTGCAAGATTACTTGTTCTCTTTAGTAAATTTAAATTTTGTAATATTAAAGAATTTGAATTTTCTTTCTTACAGAACGACTGCAGTTAGATGTAGGAATAGATTGAATTTTCTTTCTTACAGAACGACTGCAGTTAGATGTAGGAATAGATTGAATTTTCTTTCTTACAGAACGAATGCAGTTAGATGTAGGAATAGATTGAATTTTCTTTCTTACAGAACGACTGCAGTTAGATGTAGGAACAGATTGAATTTTCTTTCTTACAGAACGACTGCAGTTAGATGTAGGAATAGATTGAATTTTCTTTCTTACCGAACGACTGCAGTTAGATGTAGGAATAGATTGAATTTTCTTTCTTACAGAACGACTGCAGTTAGATGTAGGAATAGATTGAATTTTCTTTCTTACAGAACGACTGCAGTTAGATGTAGGAATAGATTGAATTTTCTTTCTTACAGAACGACTGCAGTTAGATGTAGAAATAGATTGAATTTTCTTTCTTACAGAACGACTGCAGTTAGATGTAGGAATAGATTGAATTTTCTTTCTTACAGAACGACTGCAGTTAGATGTAGGAATAGATTGAATTTTCTTTCTTACGGAACGACTGCAGTTAGATGTAGGAATAGATTGAATTTTCTTTCTTACAGAACGACAGCAGTTAGATGTAGGAATAGATTGAATTTTCTTTCTTACAGAACGACTGCAGTTAGATGTAGGAATAGATTGAATTTTCTTTCTTACAGAACGACTGCAGTTAGATGTAGGAATAGATTGAATTTTCTTTCTTACAGAACGACTGCAGTTAGATGTAGGAATAGATTGAATTTTCTTTCTTACAGAACGACTGCAGTTAGATGTAGGAATAGATTGAATTTTCTTTCTTACAGAACGACTGCAGTTAGATGTAGGAATAGATTGAATTTTCTTTCTTACCGAACGACTGCAGTTAGATGTAGGAATAGATTGAATTTTCTTTCTTACCGAACGACTGCAGTTAGATGTAGGAATAGATTGAATTTTCTTTCTTGCAGAACGACTGCAGTTAGATGTAGGAATAGATTGAATTTTCTTTCTTACCGAACGACTGCAGTTAGATGTAGGAATAAATTGAATTTTCTTTCTTACCGAACGACTGCAGTTAGATGTAGGAATAGATTGAATTTTCTTTCTTACCGAACGACTGCAGTTAGATGTAGGAATAGATTGAATTTTCTTTCTTACCGAACGACTGCAGTTAGATGTAGGAATAGATTGAATTTTCTTTCTTACCGAACGACTGCAGTTAGATGTAGGAATAAATTGAATTTTCTTTCTTACCGAACGACTGCAGTTAGATGTAGGAATAGATTGAATTTTCTTTCTTACCGAACGACTGCAGTTAGATGTAGGAATAAATTGAATTTTCTTTCTTACCGAACGACTGCAGTTAGATGTAGGAATAGATTGAATTTTCTTTTATACCGAACGACTGCAGTTAGATGTAGGAATAGATTGAATTTTCTTTCTTACCGAACGACTGCAGTTAGATGTAGGAATAGATTGAATTTTCTTTCTTACCGAACGACTGCAGTTAGATGTAGGAATAAATTGAATTTTCTTTCTTACCGAACGACTGCAGTTAGAAGTAGGAATAGATTGAATTTTCTTTCTTACCGAACGACTGCAGTTAGATGTAGGAATAAATTGAATTTTCTTTCTTACCGAACGACTGCAGTTAGATGTAGGAATAAATTGAATTTTCTTTCTTACCGAACGACTGCAGTTAGATGTAGGAATAGATTGAATTTTCTTTCTTACCGAACGACTGCAGTTAGATGTAGGAATAGATTGAATTTTCTTTCTTACCGAACGACTGCAGTTAGATGTAGGAATAGATTGAATTTTCTTTCTTACAGAACGACTGCAGTTAGATGTAGGAATAGATTGAATTTTCTATCTTACAGAACGACTGCAGTTAGATGTAGGAATAGATTGAATTTTCTTTCTTACCGAACGACTGCAGTTAGATGTAGGAATAGATTGAATTTTCTTTCTTACCGAACGACTGCAGTTAGATGTAGGAATAGATTGAATTTTCTTTCTTGCAGAACGACTGCAGTTAGATGTAGGAATAGATTGAATTTTCTTTCTTACCGAACGACTGCAGTTAGATGTAGGAATAAATTGAATTTTCTTTCTTACCGAACGACTGCAGTTAGATGTAGGAATAGATTGAATTTTCTTTCTTACAGAACGACTGCAGTTAGATGTAGGAATAAATTGAATTTTCTTTCTTACCGAACGACTGCAGTTAGATGTAGGAATAGATTGAATTTTCTTTCTTACTGAACGACTGCAGTTAGATGTAGGAATAGATTGAATTTTCTTTCTTACAGAACGACTGCAGTTAGATGTAGGAATAGATTGAATTTTCTTTCTTACCGAACGACTGCAGTTAGATGTAGGAATAGATTGAATTTTCTTTCTTACCGAACGACTGCAGTTAGATGTAGGAATAGATTGAATTTTCTTTCTTGCAGAACGACTGCAGTTAGATGTAGGAATAGATTGAATTTTCTTTCTTACCGAACGACTGCAGTTAGATGTAGGAATAAATTGAATTTTCTTTCTTACCGAACGACTGCAGTTAGATGTAGGAATAGATTGAATTTACTTTCTTACAGAACGACTGCAGTTAGATGTAGGAATAAATTGAATTTTCTTTCTTACCGAACGACTGCAGTTAGATGTAGGAATAGATTGAATTTTCTTTCTTACTGAACGACTGCAGTTAGATGTAGGAATAGATTGAATTTTCTTTCTTACAGAACGACTGCAGTTAGATGTAGGAATAGATTGAATTTTCTTTCTTACAGAACGACTGCAGTTAGATGTAGGAATAGATTGAATTTTCTTTCTTACAGAACGACTGCAGTTAGATGTAGAAATAGATTGAATTTTCTTTCTTACAGAACGACTGCAGTTAGATGTAGGAATAGATTGAATTTTCTTTCTTACAGAACGACTGCAGTTAGATGTAGGAATAGATTGAATTTTCTTTCTTACGGAACGACTGCAGTTAGATGTAGGAATAGATTGAATTTTCTTTCTTACAGAACGACAGCAGTTAGATGTAGGAATAGATTGAATTTTCTTTCTTACAGAACGACTGCAGTTAGATGTAGGAATAGATTGAATTTTCTTTCTTACAGAACGACTGCAGTTAGATGTAGGAATAGATTGAATTTTCTTTCTTACAGAACGACTGCAGTTAGATGTAGGAATAGATTGAATTTTCTTTCTTACAGAACGACTGCAGTTAGATGTAGGAATAGATTGAATTTTCTTTCTTACAGAACGACTGCAGTTAGATGTAGGAATAGATTGAATTTTCTTTCTTACCGAACGACTGCAGTTAGATGTAGGAATAGATTGAATTTTCTTTCTTACCGAACGACTGCAGTTAGATGTAGGAATAGATTGAATTTTCTTTCTTGCAGAACGACTGCAGTTAGATGTAGGAATAGATTGAATTTTCTTTCTTACCGAACGACTGCAGTTAGATGTAGGAATAAATTGAATTTTCTTTCTTACCGAACGACTGCAGTTAGATGTAGGAATAGATTGAATTTTCTTTCTTACCGAACGACTGCAGTTAGATGTAGGAATAGATTGAATTTTCTTTCTTACCGAACGACTGCAGTTAGATGTAGGAATAGATTGAATTTTCTTTCTTACCGAACGACTGCAGTTAGATGTAGGAATAAATTGAATTTTCTTTCTTACCGAACGACTGCAGTTAGATGTAGGAATAGATTGAATTTTCTTTCTTACCGAACGACTGCAGTTAGATGTAGGAATAAATTGAATTTTCTTTCTTACCGAACGACTGCAGTTAGATGTAGGAATAGATTGAATTTTCTTTTATACCGAACGACTGCAGTTAGATGTAGGAATAGATTGAATTTTCTTTCTTACCGAACGACTGCAGTTAGATGTAGGAATAGATTGAATTTTCTTTCTTACCGAACGACTGCAGTTAGATGTAGGAATAAATTGAATTTTCTTTCTTACCGAACGACTGCAGTTAGATGTAGGAATAGATTGAATTTTCTTTCTTACCGAACGACTGCAGTTAGATGTAGGAATAAATTGAATTTTCTTTCTTACCGAACGACTGCAGTTAGATGTAGGAATAAATTGAATTTTCTTTCTTACCGAACGACTGCAGTTAGATGTAGGAATAGATTGAATTTTCTTTCTTACCGAACGACTGCAGTTAGATGTAGGAATAGATTGAATTTTCTTTCTTACCGAACGACTGCAGTTAGATGTAGGAATAGATTGAATTTTCTTTCTTACAGAACGACTGCAGTTAGATGTAGGAATAGATTGAATTTTCTATCTTACAGAACGACTGCAGTTAGATGTAGGAATAGATTGAATTTTCTTTCTTACCGAACGACTGCAGTTAGATGTAGGAATAGATTGAATTTTCTTTCTTACCGAACGACTGCAGTTAGATGTAGGAATAGATTGAATTTTCTTTCTTGCAGAACGACTGCAGTTAGATGTAGGAATAGATTGAATTTTCTTTCTTACCGAACGACTGCAGTTAGATGTAGGAATAAATTGAATTTTCTTTCTTACCGAACGACTGCAGTTAGATGTAGGAATAGATTGAATTTTCTTTCTTACAGAACGACTGCAGTTAGATGTAGGAATAAATTGAATTTTCTTTCTTACCGAACGACTGCAGTTAGATGTAGGAATAGATTGAATTTTCTTTCTTACTGAACGACTGCAGTTAGATGTAGGAATAGATTGAATTTTCTTTCTTACAGAACGACTGCAGTTAGATGTAGGAATAGATTGAATTTTCTTTCTTACAGAACGACTGCAGTTAGATGTAGGAATAGATTGAATTTTCTTTCTTACAGAACGACTGCAGTTAGATGTAGGAATAGATTGAATTTTCTTTCTTACCGAACGACTGCAGTTAGATGTAGGAATAGATTGAATTTTCTTTCTTACAGAACGACTGCAGTTAGATGTAGGAATAGATTGAATTTTCTTTCTTACCGAACGACTGCAGTTAGATGTAGGAATAGATTGAATTTTCTTTCTTACCGAACGACTGCAGTTAGATGTAGGAATAGATTGAATTTTCTTTCTTACAGAACGACTGCAGTTAGATGTAGGAATAAATTGAATTTTCTTTCTTACCGAACGACTGCAGTTAGATGTAGGAATAGATTGAATTTTCTTTCTTACAGAACGACTGCAGTTAGATGTAGGAATAGATTGAATTTTCTTTCTTACAGAACGACTGCAGTTAGATGTAGGAATAGATTGAATTTTCTTTCTTACAGAACGACTGCAGTTAGATGTAGGAATAGATTGAATTTTCATTCTTACCGAACGACTGCAGTTAGATGTAGGAATAGATTGAATTTTCTTTCTTACCGAACGACTGCAGTTAGATGTAGGAATAGATTGAATTTTCTTTCTTGCAGAACGACTGCAGTTAGATGTAGGAATAGATTGAATTTTCTTTCTTACCGAACGACTGCAGTTAGATGTAGGAATAAATTGAATTTTCTTTCTTACCGAACGACTGCAGTTAGATGTAGGAATAGATTGAATTTTCTTTCTTACCGAACGACTGCAGTTAGATGTAGGAATAAATTGAATTTTCTTTCTTACCGAACGACTGCAGTTAGATGTAGGAATAGATTGAATTTTCTTTCTTACCGAACGACTGCAGTTAGATGTAGGAATAAATTGAATTTTCTTTCTTACCGAACGACTGCAGTTAGATGTAGGAATAAATTGAATTTTCTTTCTTACCGAACGACTGCAGTTAGATGTAGGAATAGATTGAATTTTCTTTCTTACCGAACGACTGCAGTTAGATGTAGGAATAGATTGAATTTTCTTTCTTACCGAACGACTGCAGTTAGATGTAGGAATAGATTGAATTTTCTTTCTTACAGAACGACTGCAGTTAGATGTAGGAATAGATTGAATTTTCTATCTTACAGAACGACTGCAGTTAGATGTAGGAATAGATTGAATTTTCTTTCTTACCGAACGACTGCAGTTAGATGTAGGAATAGATTGAATTTTCTTTCTTACCGAACGACTGCAGTTAGATGTAGGAATAGATTGAATTTTCTTTCTTGCAGAACGACTGCAGTTAGATGTAGGAATAGATTGAATTTTCTTTCTTACCGAACGACTGCAGTTAGATGTAGGAATAAATTGAATTTTCTTTCTTACCGAACGACTGCAGTTAGATGTAGGAATAGATTGAATTTTCTTTCTTACAGAACGACTGCAGTTAGATGTAGGAATAAATTGAATTTCCTTTCTTACCGAACGACTGCAGTTAGATGTAGGAATAGATTGAATTTTCTTTCTTACTGAACGACTGCAGTTAGATGTAGGAATAGATTGAATTTTCTTTCTTACAGAACGACTGCAGTTAGATGTAGGAATAGATTGAATTTTCTTTCTTACAGAACGACTGCAGTTAGATGTAGGAATAGATTGAATTTTCTTTCTTACAGAACGACTGCAGTTAGATGTAGGAATAGATTGAATTTTCTTTCTTACCGAACGACTGCAGTTAGATGTAGGAATAGATTGAATTTTCTTTCTTACAGAACGACTGCAGTTAGATGTAGGAATAGATTGAATTTTCTTTCTTACCGAACGACTGCAGTTAGATGTAGGAATAGATTGAATTTTCTTTCTTACCGAACGACTGCAGTTAGATGTAGGAATAGATTGAATTTTCTTTCTTACAGAACGACTGCAGTTAGATGTAGGAATAGATTGAATTTTCTTTCTTACAGAACGACTGCAGTTAGATGTAGGAATAGATTGAATTTTCTTTCTTACAGAACGACTGCAGTTAGATGTAGGAATAGATTGAATTTTCATTCTTACCGAACGACTGCAGTTAGATGTAGGAATAGATTGAATTTTCTTTCTTACCGAACGACTGCAGTTAGATGTAGGAATAGATTGAATTTTCTTTCTTGCAGAACGACTGCAGTTAGATGTAGGAATAGATTGAATTTTCTTTCTTACCGAACGACTGCAGTTAGATGTAGGAATAAATTGAATTTTCTTTCTTACCGAACGACTGCAGTTAGATGTAGGAATAGATTGAATTTTCTTTCTTACCGAACGACTGCAGTTAGATGTAGGAATAGATTGAATTTTCTTTCTTACCGAACGACTGCAGTTAGATGTAGGAATAGATTGAATTTTCTTTCTTACCGAACGACTGCAGTTAGATGTAGGAATAAATTGAATTTTCTTTCTTACCGAACGACTGCAGTTAGATGTAGGAATAGATTGAATTTTCTTTCTTACCGAACGACTGCAGTTAGATGTAGGAATAGATTGAATTTTCTTTCTTACCGAACGACTGCAGTTAGATGTAGGAATAGATTGAATTTTCTTTCTTACCGAACGACTGCAGTTAGATGTAGGAATAGATTGAATTTTCTTTCTTACCGAACGACTGCAGTTAGATGTAGGAATAAATTGAATTTTCTTTCTTACCGAACGACTGCAGTTAGATGTAGGAATAAATTGAATTTTCTTTCTTACCGAACGACTGCAGTTAGATGTAGGAATAGATTGAATTTTCTTTCTTACCGAACGACTGCAGTTAGATGTAGGAATAAATTGAATTTTCTTTCTTACCGAACGACTGCAGTTAGATGTAGGAATAGATTGAATTTTCTTTCTTACCGAACGACTGCAGTTAGATGTAGGAATAAATTGAATTTTCTTTCTTACCGAACGACTGCAGTTAGATGTAGGAATAGATTGAATTTTCTTTCTTACCGAACGACTGCAGTTAGATGTAGGAATAAATTGAATTTTCTTTCTTACCGAACGACTGCAGTTAGATGTAGGAATAGATTGAATTTTCTTTCTTACCGAACGACTGCAGTTAGATGTAGGAATAAATTGAATTTTCTTTCTTACCGAACGACTGCAGTTAGATGTAGGAATAGATTGAATTTTCTTTCTTACCGAACGACTGCAGTTAGATGTAGGAATAGATTGAATTTTCTTTCTTACCGAACGACTGCAGTTAGATGTAGGAATAGATTGAATTTTCTTCCTTACCGAACGACTGCAGTTAGATGTAGGAATAAATTGAATTTTCTTTCTTACCGAACGACTGCAGTTAGATGTAGGAATAAATTGAATTTTCTTTCTTACCGAACGACTGCAGTTAGATGTAGGAATAGATTGAATTTTCTTTCTTACCGAACGACTGCAGTTAGATGTAGGAATAGATTGAATTTTCTTTCTTACCGAACGACTGCAGTTAGATGTAGGAATAAATTGAATTTTCTTTCTTACCGAACGACTGCAGTTAGATGTAGGAATAGATTGAATTTTCTTTCTTACCGAACGACTGCAGTTAGATGTAGGAATAGATTGAATTTTCTTTCTTACCGAACGACTGCAGTTAGATGTAGGAATAGATTGAATTTTCTTTCTTACCGAACGACTGCAGTTAGATGTAGGAATAGATTGAATTTTCTTTCTTACCGAACGACTGCAGTTAGATGTAGGAATAGATTGAATTTTCTTTCTTACCGAACGACTGCAGTGAGATGTAGGAATAGATTGAATTTTCTTTCTTACCGAACGACTGTAGTTAGATGTAGGAATAGATTGAATTTTCTTTCTTACCGAACGACTGCAGTTAGATGTAGGAATAGATTGAATTTTCTTTCTTACCGAACGACTGCAGTTAGATGTAGGAATAGATTGAATTTTCTTTCTTACCGAACGACTGCAGTTAGATGTAGGAATAGATTGAATTTTCTTTCTTGCAGAACGACTGCAGTTAGATGTAGGAATAGATTGAATTTTCTTTCTTACCGAACGACTGCAGTTAGATGTAGGAATAGATTGAATTTTCTTTCTTACCGAACGACTGCAGTTAGATGTAGGAATAAATTGAATTTTCTTTCTTACCGAACGACTGCAGTTAGATGTAGGAATAGATTGAATTTTCTTTCTTACCGAACGACTGCAGTTAGATGTGGGAATAGATTGAATTTTCTTTCTTACCGAACGACTGCAGTTAGATGTAGGAATAGATTGAATTTTCTTTCTTACCGAACGACTGCAGTTAGATGTAGGAATAGATTGAATTTTCTTTCTTACCGAACGACTGCAGTTAGATGTAGGAATAGATTGAATTTTCTTTCTTACCGAACGACTGCAGTTAGATGTAGGAATAGATTGAATTTTTCTTACCGAACGACTGTAGTTAGATGTAGGAATATATTGAATTTTCTTTCTTACCGAACGACTGCAGTTAGATGTAGGAATAGATTGAATTTTCTTTCTTACCGAACGACTGCAGTTAGATGTACGAATAGATTGAATTTTCTTTCTTGCAGAACGACTGCAGTTAGATGTAGGAATTGATTGAATTTTCTTTCTTGCAGAACGACTGCAGTTAGATGTAGGAATAGATTGAATTTTCTTTCTTGCAGAACGACTGCAGTTAGATGTAGGAATAGATTGAATTTTCTTTCTTACCGAACGACTGCAGTTAGATGTAGGAATAGATTGAATTTTCTTTCTTACCGAACGACTGTAGTTAGATGTAGGAATAGATTGAATTTTCTTTCTTACCGAACGACTGCAGTAAGATGTAGGAATAGATTGAATTTTCTTTCTTACCGAACGACTGCAGTTAGATGTAGGAATAGATTGAATTTTCTTTCTTACCGAACGACTGCAGTTAGATGTAGGAATAGATTGAATTTTCTTTCTTGCAGAACGACTGCAGTTAGATGTAGGAATAGATTGAATTTTCTTTCTTACCGAACGACTGCAGTTAGATGTAGGAATAGATTGAATTTTCTTTCTTACCGAACGACTGCAGTTAGATGTAGGAATAGATTGAATTTTCTTTCTTACCGAACGACTGCAGTTAGATGTAGGAATAGATTGAATTTTCTTTCTTACCGAACGACTGCAGTTAGATGTAGGAATAGATTGAATTTTCTTTCTTACCGAACGACTGCAGTTAGATGTAGGAATAGATTGAATTTTCTTTCTTACCGAACGACTGCAGTTAGATGTAGGAATAGATTGAATTTTCTTTCTTGCAGAACGACTGCAGTTAGATGTAGGAATAGATTGAATTTTCTTTCTTACCGAACGACTGCAGTTAGATGTAGGAATAGATTGAATTTTCTTTCTTACCGAACGACTGCAGTTAGATGTAGGAATAGATTGAATTTTCTTTCTTACCGAACGACTGCAGTTAGATGTAGGAATAGATTGAATTTTCTTTCTTACCGAACGACTGCAGTTAGATGTAGGAATAGATTGAATTTTCTTTCTTACCGAACGACTGCAGTTAGATGTAGGAATAGATTGAATTTTTCTTACCGAACGACTGTAGTTAGATGTAGGAATAGATTGAATTTTCTTTCTTACCGAACGACTGCAGTTAGATGTAGGAATAGATTGAATTTTCTTTCTTACCGAACGACTGCAGTTAGATGTAGGAATAGATTGAATTTTCTTTCTTACCGAACGACTGCAGTTAGATGTACGAATAGATTGAATTTTCTTTCTTGCAGAACGACTGCAGTTAGATGTAGGAATTGATTGAATTTTCTTTCTTGCAGAACGACTGCAGTTAGATGTAGGAATAGATTGAATTTTCTTTCTTGCAGAACGACTGCAGTTAGATGTAGGAATAGATTGAATTTTCTTTCTTACCGAACGACTGCAGTTAGATGTAGGAATAGATTGAATTTTCTTTCTTACCGAACGACTGTAGTTAGATGTAGGAATAGATTGAATTTTCTTTCTTACCGAACGACTGCAGTAAGATGTAGGAATAGATTGAATTTTCTTTCTTACCGAACGACTGCAGTTAGATGTAGGAATAGATTGAATTTTCTTTCTTACCGAACGACTGCAGTTAGATGTAGGAATAGATTGAATTTTCTTTCTTGCAGAACGACTGCAGTTAGATGTAGGAATAGATTGAATTTTCTTTCTTACCGAACGACTGCAGTTAGATGTAGGAATAGATTGAATTTTCTTTCTTACCGAACGACTGCAGTTAGATGTAGGAATAGATTGAATTTTCTTTCTTACCGAACGACTGCAGTTAGATGTAGGAATAGATTGAATTTTCTTTCTTACCGAACGACTGCAGTTAGATGTAGGAATAGATTGAATTTTCTTTCTTACCGAACGACTGCAGTTAGATGTAGGAATAGATTGAATTTTCTTTCTTACCGAACGACTGCAGTTAGATGTAGGAATAGATTGAATTTTCTTTCTTGCAGAACGACTGCAGTTAGATGTAGGAATAGATTGAATTTTCTTTCTTACCGAACGACTGCAGTTAGATGTAGGAATAGATTGAATTTTCTTTCTTACCGAACGACTGCAGTTAGATGTAGGAATAGATTGAATTTTCTTTCTTGCAGAACGACTGCAGTTAGATGTAGGAATAGATGAGTAGGTACTTGGAGGAACTGTTTAAAATTGGACACACTGAACAATTCATCTTGTAGAAGCGTCAGCACCGACCCAGGCCCGAAACTCCTTCATTACAATTCTGCAATTCTAATTTTTATGTTCACAAAACAGAAAGGTAGTTAATTTCTTTAACCCTCAAACCACAAGATGCGGGTCGGATCCGACCCGAGGCGAAAATATATTTCCATTGTTCCCCCCACAATTAACTCTTAGCGATTATACTCTGTATACCCTTTCTGTGAGTCCTTAGGTAGAGCCCACACTGTTTCCGCCGATTCGGTAAGTGTCACTCCGCTCTCTAGGTTCTTATTTTTGTCAGTAAGTCAGATTCTAGGTCGGATCCGACCTGACCTTGGTATTAACGTTATACGTTTCGTCCTGTACAAGTGGAACAAAAATGAAGAAAGTTACTCTGGAGATGCACGTTCGACGTTTCTTAAGAACCTTGCGTTTGCCTTCACGCTTCCTCTAGAAGAAAAAAGACTGAAAAACGAGCGTTTTCCAAAGGAATTACTCCTTACGATTGTAAAATATGTCCTACTTGTTCCCACTGATAATGGCGAACAATCAAATGATTTTTTTTCCATAACGATGCGATAATTTTGTTACCACACCACTATTTTACTTTAATTTTCATTCAAGCTTTTTGTAAACTGTTTTATTTTTATTGAGACAAGGTTCCTTTTTCAAGTTCATTTCTTCATGTATTAGTCTATTCTAAGTTAATTGTGCCATAAAATTATACTATTTATTAAAAAATTTATACATTTTATATAGAAATAAATGTGATATTTTGAGTTATATTTGAGTTTTTCACTGTAAGCAAGAAAATATAGTATCGGGTCGGATCGGGTCAGGAAAATTCATTTTGTGGTTTGAGGGTTAATTTACTCCTACTCATTACAACTTTTGTAATTTATGTTAATATTCGATTTTCATATTACTAAATATTTTAGGAAATTACGTTTAAAAACTTTCAAGCTTTAAGAATTTCTGGAATAAAAGCTTAAATAGTCTGTGAAGTAAAAAAAATTAAATTAAAAAGAGGTTTCTCTTCTGGTTTTTCCCTTTTAAATTGATATCAACACTCAGAAATCTTCATGAGGTGGATGTCACGCTGATGTGTAAGCACTGTGGGAGGAAATTCACTTTTTCAATATCTTAAAATTGTTCGGAATACTTATTAGTAATAAATTGTTGTTTTTTTTAAACAATTGCTCATTTTAAGTCCATTTCCAGATTCATTAATTTATACTTTCACCTTAAGGGTGTTTAGTAATGCTTTCTACGGAAGAAGGAGTCACAAAAATACATGATTTTGATTCCAAAAATTCATTCATTCAAAATAGACAAATTTATTTTTTCAAACAGGGAAGTACGAATAAAATTATGGAGAGTCTAAATGTTCAACCTTAATAGTTGCGACACCATATTAGATATTCCATTACTGCGTCCGTAAGCCTTGTAAAAACTTAATGCTCCCATCTCCCACATTTTTATTTTTTTTTTAGATTTAAGTCCGTCACTGCAAATTAAACCATATTTTATATGTGTTAGTTTTTTGATTTTCATTTTTATTTCTATTTATTTTTACTGGGTAAAGAATGTATTACAAGAATGTAAAATTTTTGATTCATTGGAAATACCCGTTTTCAGGTCCCTGAAATATTCTGTTTCTGTTTTTCTTGTTACCGATAAAAATTGGCTACATTAGATTTTTAGAAAAATTTTATAGTAATTTACTAAATATTTAATATTTAATTAGCAAATGTACACCCAATTAATTCGAAAGAATTGTATAAAGCACCTTTGTTTATTTAATATATTATTAGCAAAACAAATAGCACAGGTATTAGTCGACTGTCAAAATACAACAAGAGTACATCATGAAATCATAACAAACAATAGAAAATCCGGAAATCAAAACAAACAGAACAAGATCGACCAAGGGAGCGGATATAAGAGGCTTACTGTTGTTGTTAAGGTTTTGTTATTTTTAAGTTGTTTTTATTGTTAGTATTGTATAATTTGTAGCGGGTTTATGGAGAAAATGGTTTGTCTGTAGTTTAATATTAATGGTTTTTATAAAATTCTTAATGTTTAAGTGTATTTGGTCGGTTTGGTTGGCTAGTATCGTCAGTAATTTGGAAGGTAGTGGGCATTTTGAGTCGATACAGCGTTCCAAAGCTGTTCTCTGCCTTTCTTAAACTTATCGCAGCCTAGGATTATGTGGTTTACATCGAGAAGACGATCAAAAACACATGAGCACTATGGATTTATATTTATTCTTATTCTAGCCATGTGATGTAGTTAAATCTTATCCTGATTATTGTATTGTAAAAAGTTCTGTTTTCACTATAATTATAGAACCAAGGCTTTTTGGTTATGAATGGCTGGACGGATGTGTAGAATATGCCTTTATTGTTGTTCGTTGTTAAGTAACTTTTTTCCCATTCTGCACAGAGGGATTTTTTTTAATGTGATTTTTTATATCGGAAGGAAGTAATAAGGGGATGTGGGAATGAATTAATTTAATTGCCTCTTTATCAATATAGTATACATATATAAAGTTATCATTTTTTTTTTTTTTAAAGCGCATCAACAGCTGAGGTTATTAGCGCTTGGAGCTTTTTTCAGTGCACTGCCGGCCTCCGGACAGTGTTCTCTCGTTACAGACAACACTGTCCATCACCGGATAGTGAGCTGTAAGAAGCTCCTAGGAAGAGAAAATCTAAGGGTTAGCAGCTGGATTCGAACCCGGGACCTCCGCGTGGGAATCGAGTACGCTAACCACATAGCTAATCCCTCCCCTAGTTATTATTATTATTATCTTTATTATTATTATTATTATTATTATTATCATTATTATTATTATTAATGATAAATTCGACTTTTTACTGATCATCACAATTTGTATGCAAATCTTAAATGATGATTTCTAGAACTATAAACTAGAGGGATTTTTATGAAGAAATGCGTTCATTTCCTCAGAAATGTGTGACCTTTTACTGAACTACTGACGGCCCCCGTAATGAATCATCCGCCTACACGTCAGCTACCGAGACAAAAGAAACAAAAGCAGTTAGACAGGAAACAGAATTACCCGAAGATATTACTTATTACCTTCCACTTCCTCGTTACCTAGGTGATTCATGATATATAGCGCCTCACTTACTCCTCATTTTTCTCCTCAAAAAAAAGTATCCACATATCTGTTAATAGCTCTAGTTTTCTTATTGTGCCACAAACAATAATAGAAGCAATATGTAATTAGCTATTTCATTTGGAACAGCTTAAAGCTATATAATTAACCAATTAGCTTTGCATGCATTATTGTTACGATGTTATCATACAGGAAGCCTGCCATAAGAGTGTGTACATTGTTTATGTGTTCCTTTCTAAAAACTATATTAAATTGCACCATTCTGGCACTGGATGCTATAGTTGTTATTGTTCTTTTTTATGCGCATGTCCAAAGTAATTATTATTTCATATATGTATAAATATATATCAGATTCATAATTATTCACTCAGAGTAAATGCTTTTTTTTTTTTTATTAACACTTTCCTCTTAGTAAAATGATTTCATTTATTAATCTCTTTCATAATTCTTAAAGCAACTAAAACAAGTAATGAGAATTTTGAAATGAAATATTGAGCGGAAGAAAGAAAAAGTTGGTACACCTGCCTCTAAAGTGCTATTTCGGTATAATTTACGACTCTTCTTGTTTTGAACTATAAAGGGCGGTTAAATGTCTTGTTTAAATTTCGAGTTCTCAGAAATTTCTAAGTCTACCAGAAGTAGCAAATTACATTAAATAGGGAGATTAGAGAATTCTATTACATTATTCAATCCCACTTTATTAATTTAACATTGATTTTTTTTTTTTTTTCATTTATTTTGTTATTTGCAATCTGTATACATTGAATAAAATAAGTAAATATGGAGAGTATGATGAACTGGTGCAGGAGGAGAGAAACTACCCAGTGGTAGCACTCTCTATAGGAGAGAGGAGAATGTGAGGAGGAGAAAGGAGAGATAGGAGAATAATGGCGTTAAGGCCTTCAGACCTCAAGGAAGTCGTGGGGCCACTGGCGATTCAGTCGGCAAGGAGTATTAGGGGTATCAGAGGAAGCGAGAGACAGTACAAGAGGATTAGAGCTAGTCGAGAGAGTAGTATGGAATTTTTAATATTTAGTCTTGGTGAGTAGGTGTACGAAGGAGATGTTGAGGTTGATGTTGATGATGAAGAGTGAGGTTAGTCACGTAGAAAGGAGCGTCAGCTATCTGTAGGAGGAGTTTTGACTGAAATGTTTGTACTGTCCGTTTGTTTGTAGGTTCGGCTGAACCCCACAGCTCTAGTCCGTAGGTCCACATAGGTTTGAGGCTCTACATAGACAAACGACTCACGTGGAACCCACACACTAGACTTAAATGACAAGCAATGACAAAACGTGCGAAACTTCTTTACAGATTACTTGGACGACGCTCCAAATTGCCCTTAGAACTCAAACGTTTAAGAAATGTTCTAATGCTACAATTAATAAAGGGAAATAATTGGTTTAGGAACATCAAGCAGTCCATCAAAGTTCGTATTACACGAGATTAAAGAGGGAATTTTTCTTAATTCCTTTTACAAATCTTCTCTTGATAGAAAAATTTAATTGAAATTTGCAGAAAATGGTCACCGTTATTGCCAAGATTAAGGTTACTCTATTTAGATGTATTTATCATAAAGCTGAGTTTATTTAGCTATAATGGGCTGGAAAAGTGTGTTGGCCCCAACTGTAGCGCCAGAAAGGAAATGTAGACGAAAGAGAGAATTTGGACTCATCATTTATTCATCTCTTCATTTACTTCTTGTTTTACTTCTCTTTTTATACATACCTTTTAAATTTCTTCTCTTAACCATTTTCACTCGTTAAAGATTCATTTCACTCCCACATCTGGAGGCTCCACTCTGTTGTTACACCAGGTGTTCACTAATTCACAATTTACATGCTTCAAAATCCTACCGGAATATCAAGAATGGGAAAAGGTTATCCTTTCTTTTATTAAATAATTAAATCTCATTATTTGGCACTTTATTTTGTAATAAAAAGACTTTTAATGAATTTGACGAGTCGAATCACTAATTTTTTGAATTTCTTTAGCGTTTTCAAAAAATAGTTGTTTCACTTAATTGAAAGACTATCTCCAAATTTTATCGGCGTTAATTATTAATTTTGAGTGACAGTAGTTTATGGGATTATTAAAACTTTGGGAATTGTAGAAGCAGAAAGTTGTGTAGATGTTCACAATTTTTTTTAAATCTATTGAATTGAAATAGCTGGGTATCACCCAATGTGCACTGCGCTGGTTGGCAACACTGTTCCAATCTTTTTAACCATTCACCGGCTAAATAGAATTTTGTAGAATAAAAGTCATTCAATAAAACTGAAAGAGAAGATAGAAAGTGTAAATATTCGGCCAACTAGGCTGGAAGAATGTGCTTACCGATGTGTAGAGGGGATATCCATACCAATTAGACACTCTCCAATACAGTTCCTCCCCAATGAGCCAGTTTTAATCCCAAGTGATAATATAATAGAATGGTTAGGAATGGTACAGGGTAGTGGCTGAAATGAACTGGATTTAGATTGTACGCCCAAGTAGTCTTTTTGTCCAAGCAGAATGGACTCCCATTGTCCTTGCTTCCACAGTTAAGTTGGGTTTAGGAGATGATGCGGCATAGTTACCAAAGGGGATTACTTGGTATGTTCCAGGTGCAATGCAATGAGACAACCTCTATACAGATATTGATACTGCTTCGATATTGTGGTCTGTATCACCCTAACCAGCCTATTCCAAAATGAAATTTCTCTCTTCATTCTCTATGTTAGTGAAACCTCTCTCTCCGAATCTCAAACAATGCAATGAGACAATGAAGGATAATATTGGCATGTCAGAGCTAGGCATGGACATTCTCTAATCACATAATTGGATATTCCTTTCAATTTATCCAAGGTACAGAGGGTAATTGAAGAAGAAGCTGCTGTGAAACTAAGGCGTCTTTTCACGACTACTATTTTCAAGCTACTAATTGATCATTCTTTGCTTTTCAATATTCTTAAAAAAATCTACGAATTTACGAAAGTCTTCGGGATTCCATCAGAATGGAGCATTCCACAACAAAATAAAAATAACTTCTTCCCTCTTTCCTCAACATGACTATATCTCTTATATTTCTTGACAAATTGTTACAATAAATGTTAAGGATTTGGATTAACAGGATTATAGTTAATTGTATTAACAAGGTAAAAAAATCTTGGAACTTAATTTAAAAAAAAAAGAGTAAAAAATCGGCAAAATATAGGGGAACTTTCAAGTTTTCTCTCAATTTGATTTAAAGCAGCAAATTTAAGCCCACATTAATTGTACACAAATAGAATCAAACTTGTAACCAAGAACCGCCCTTAACACTGCATTGCCAATGCTCGAACTTAGTCAGTTATTGCCAATGTGGAGTCACATTGACTCCATAATTTATTTTTATCTTTTTTTATATTGATTTCAATTTTAATAATAAAATTTGCATTAAAGAATGAGAAAGAATAGGAATTAAGAAGGAAAAAACAAATTTTGTCCACAAATCGGCTTTAACATTTCACGCAGAAGGAATTAACTTCAACTTAGGATCGCAGTAATTTCAGTATTTTCTAGAATCCTGATTGACTGCCTTCTGATCAGGGGCTTTTTCATTTTTTTAAAAGTTGCATTCACTATTTTTTCAATTACTGTGCGCTGTTGTCACGCATCGGAAATTACACAATTCGCTACAAGTTTTTGCTGCAATTCGGACAGAAGATAAATTCTCGAAAGAGGCTTTTTTTGTGCCTTGAGACTTTCTATGAAAATTATGTAAATTTATCAAATAAGCATTTAGGCAATAATCTGGAGTCAAGATAATAACACAAAATCTACTTCCAATTAGGAGTTGAAATGACTCCTATATATTTACATGTAATGCCAATCTGGACTCAAAATGACTCCTATAATTCAAGTAAACTAATCTGCAAAAATAAACTAAGAATTCCATGGTCTTCAGCTCGTGACTATCAAATGGTGAGAGAGTGGGGATAGCATATCTAAGAGCATTTCGGGATAGCTATGAGATGTGGGGAAACAGAGACGAATTCCTATTTTTTTTGGAGTCAAATTGACTCCGGATTGGCATTGCAGTGTTAATTGAATTTACCTTAAAAAAGTGGTTTGCCAAGATATGGGCAATGATTATTTCAAACTTTACAGGAAATCTCTTCAAAAATGTGAAACATCTTTTCTGTAACATGCTAATTTCGGTAAAAATTTTTTGACCATGTTAATTTCTCTCGTAAATAAAGTCTGAGCTTTCCGCGCGTTGTCACTTTTTAGCGAGAGTCTGGGAACTCAGGTTACCTCAACACGGAGATTTAGCTCGATACTCGATACCGGAAATTGGAACACGACCGCAATACTTTTTGTCACTAGCAAATGAGGGAATTTAAAAAAATGTACAGTAGCAGTTGTCAACTAGATTTCATAGAGGAATGTTACTTAAATATATTTACATTATTTAATTATTAATTCATTTGCAAATTTTCGCCTTGCTAGATAATGTTGTTGATTTGATCCGTGATGAGACGCATGTTTATCGTATCTCTGACCGATTTCGGACCATCTTTGTCAGTTTGGTTTTCTGAATTCGACTTCACTTGTATTCCCTTCTCACTCTACACTTGCTGACTATACAAAACTGATGAATCTACTTTTGATGAAGATGAATGAAAATCCGAACCGTTCAAGGATGCTACAGTTAAAATGAAGGATATCAATTTATTTATTAGATACATGAAATCTCCCGCTATTTCCTGTAACATTCTTTTCAATTTTATTGAAGACATACAGTAACAAGTTTACTGTTTATTCTTACGCTCATTCATTCTTAAATAAATACTCTTTAAGATAATCTAGCGGATCCACAAAATTAACAGCAACGTTGGCTACAGTAGATTCATGAGATGCTCCATACGTCATCCAGATTTATTACATCCTGGTCCAAACTATTTTCTGAAGTTCGTCTTTTCGAACATGTACCATTCTCTTCGGTGGCTGTTCTTCATCTTCAGTCTTCTTTTTTTTTTCAAGTTTATTAATTTTTTGTTGAAATTTCTAATTGATGTGCTCAGCGCTGTTTGTTCACCATCATGCACACAAGCCAGTCTGGTTCTTCACCCAAAATAACTGGACTTTTCTATTTGGAAGTCTGTCTTCTAACTGCACGAGTTCCAGTTATTATTAATAAACATGTTCATATTGCCTAACTTAGGGAATATTTAAAACTGCTTTAAGATTAAACCTTAAACCATTAGTTTAACCCTTGTACTTAACTTTCTAAACTGTAAGTTTTCGTTAAAAAGTAACTCCAAAAAAAGTTATTTTATGCTCAAGCTTCAACTTGACAATTTTTCACATAATTTTCTGATAATTTGTTTAGTTAAATATTTCTCTAATAATTTAGTTTTTTTTTTATATATATATATACGAGGTGTGTTCAAAAAATAAGGTGAATTTTCATTTTTCTTAAAAAATATTTATTTATTCATCGATTTTTATTTTGTCTCCTTCAAAGTAGTCCCCCTCAGATATAATACATATGTGCCAGCGTTTTTTCCAATCCTCGGAACAGTTCTGATATGCACTTTTTGGTATGTCCTTGAGCTCTCTCAGCGATTTGGTTTTTATCTCCTCAATCGTCGCAAATCTCCGTCCTTTCATGGGTCTCTTCAATCATGGGAACAGGAAAAAGTCGCAGGGCGCCAAATCTGGTGAATACGGTGACTGAGACATGATAATGTCATTCAACAATTCCTGAGCGATGCTCATGCGACGGTTTTTTTGATCAAAATTCAGCAATTTTGGAACGAACTTCGCTACTACACGCTTCATGCCCAAAATTTCCGAAAAAAATTGCAGGACATGTGCCAACCGATATGCCGACAACCTCAGCAACTTCTCTAATTGTGATTCGACGATTCTTCTCAACATTTTCATCGGTTGTTGATGTGCTGGGGCGTCCAGGGCGAGCGTCGTCATTCACATCTTCTCGACCTTCTGTGAAAAGCTTGTACCACTTGTAAACATTTTTTTGACACAGAGTACTCTCACCGTACGCCACTCTCAACATTTCAAGTGTTTTTTAACACTTAATTCCATTTTTTACACAAAATTTGATGCAAATTCGTTGATCCATTTTTTTCGACAGAAGAAAATCGCCGAACTCGCAAAACACTTGTCTTATTTATGCCTCTAACATACAAACTAAACATGCTATATAGCTACAACTTTGAAAATATGTTCGAGACAAGTGTACCAACATAAAAAAAAAAGACAATCGAAATTCGAATGTACGTAGCCCGCGAAATTTGAAAATTCACCTTATTTTTTGAACATACCTCGTATAACTCAGCGTTTTTGTTTTTTGCACATTCTTACCACTTTCGGATAAATATCGAAGATCTGAACTCAATCTTCAGATATCAGTGCATAAGTTTTGTATATAGAATTTTGACTTCTGCTTATAGAGATTCTGTCGGACAACATGCTCAATATTAATTAGTGAGATTTAACAGTTTTTTTATATTTAATTTTCATTTTCCTCAGTTTGATCAGCTTCCGCTTTAGTAGGCTTGAATCGGATGCAAAAGTGCAGTATAAGAATGAAATTTTCTATGCAGAATTATAAATAAAGGGATAAATTTAACTACATAATTTTTAAAAAACCTTTACTCAAAAATAACGAGTATCTTGCCGAGCCTGTGCAGTTCCTTTCTCTTATGCACGGAAGTTTGGCTTAAATGCACAAAAACTGAATAATGCCTTTTGTTATTAACATCATCATATGAAGGGTGAAATTAGAGCCGTAGAATTTGGCAAATCTGAAAGACTTAAGTTTTAAAATACGGCCAATTTTTTTGTCTCCTCTGGAAGTCTTATGTTCTTGGTTCTGTGATGTTAGGGAAAACGACTAGATAGATAAAGTCTTTTATTTAAATATGTACATATATTTCAAAATTAACAGATCAACTTATTCAATAATTATCAAATAAAGGATATACGCTTGGTACAAAACCATCAGCGGGGGTGCTAGCTAGCAAATACGAAATAAATGTTCTTTAATAATATACAATTCCCAATAAAGGGTAAATAATAAATAAATAATATGCAAATATACATAATATATCAATAATAGATTATATATATTAATAAATATTCTTAACTAAATAAGTATGCAAAACATTGTATACGAGTAAATAATATGTATTTTAGTAAATCGATAATAAACTAAAAGAAATACTTTTTATATTAAATAAAATGAATTCTTTATTTTACACTAATAGATTAATTATGTATCTTTTCATATCGTAAGATCCAAGCACGCTTGGTGTAATTCAATAAAGAAATCCAATCACCATTTAGACACTGTATTAATTCTTGTTGGGACAATATAATCTTATTTAAAAACTTCAATCGGAGATCTCTATAAGCAGGGCAAATACAAATGAAGTGAATGATATTTTCTATTTCTTCCCTACTGCATAGCGAACAGACTTGTGATTCATTACTATTGTTTCTTTTATAATTTAGATTCAATAGTTCTCCTCTTATTTTAATTATCCAACTAATATTGTCAGTTGTATATTTGTCGCAGAAATAGAATGATTCATCACCGAAACTGAAATTTAAATATTTATAAATTATACAGTGGAACCTCGCATAACGAGCACCTCGCTTAACGAGTAATTCGCATAACGAGTAAAACAAATTGATTCTTATAGCGAGCGATGTTTCGCATAACGATAGTTTTCTAATGACATTTCGCTGACTGCGCAGTTTTCGCTGACTCATCGAAAACTGCGCATTCTTCGATTAGTCATTCCTGTTTACGCATATGCGTTTCATATTCTCCACGTATCTAATGCACTGATACAGTCGAAACCGAACTTCACCGAATGAGTGGTGTATAGGGAAAGTCCATATAGTGACATTTGTGTTTAAATATTGTAACGAAGTTGACCTGGGCAGAGAAGAAAGGCTTAGATTGTTCTAGGGGTTGAACGATCATAGTCCAGAGCTATCCACAGAGGAACTTGTTGAGTTGCAACACATTTCACAACAAGAATTGGTGGAAGAGAATTTATTAGACAAAGAGGAGAAAATATCAGAGGAACAATAATCTTCCAGCGCAATAAGAGAAATGTTGAAAGCATGGGAAACTGTTGCAACACACGTAGAAAACTATCACCCGAATAAGGCTGTGGCTATGCGATCTATAAATTTATTTAATGATAATGCTGTGTCACATTTTAAAGACATTTAGAAGCGACGGTAGAAACAAGGAACATTGGACAAATTTATAATTAAAAAGGATTAATTATGAATGTACATATTTATCTCAATTAATATATGTAATTTATATTATATTACATCATATGTATATATGTATATAATTTTTTCGAAATAAATGTTATAAAAAAAAATTTTATCAATATTTTTTTTGCATGGAACCAATTATCCCCTTTTAAATGAAATGAAAAAAATTGTTTCGCTTAACGAGTATTTCGCTTAACGAGTAAGGTTCTGGAACGAATTATGCTCGTTAAGCGAGGTTCGACTGTACTAAACTGAGAATTTTGTGCTCTAATTATGCATGCTTCTGTATGATTTCTGTGAATTTGTTCTCTTAATAAATTTAACTCCTTTTTACAATCATCTACATTATCAAAATTGATTTTTATTATTGAGCCATTTTCAGAATTTACATTACAAAGATCCTTATACCAATAAATTTGTCTTTTAATTGTCTCTAATGCTACTATCTTAGGGTACCTATAATTTGGCATACTTAGTACTTTTATAATGTAATTATGGTGTAACTGCAATGTATGGATGTACAATGGAGGCATATTTGTTTCCAAGGTGATAATGTAATTATTTTCACTTTAGGAGTGAAAACTGCCGCAGCGGCCTCCAGTGTATGCAACAGCTCAACTGCAGTGAACACAGGTATTATTGCACTTTAAAAAAGATACTATTATTGTGTAAATTAAGAACATTTGGGCAAAAATCCTCTTGGAAAAGACAGAATATAAAATTCCCTTCTGATTGGAAAAAAATATTACTCGAGCGGGAAAAAAAGCAAAAGTATTGAAAATTAGGGCATAAAAAATAACAAACATTTATTAATGTAAATTTATGAATATTTAATAAATGACCGTTAAAACACACAATCCCACACAAACACAATCATAATGGTGTGTGCATGAGTGCGTACCATCATTAGTCTTGCGCGTGGAATATGTGGGTGTTTGGAAAAACATTTTTTTATTTTTTTTAGAAGTTTACTGTCACAATTTATGCCTTTTATCTTTTACTGCTCAGATCTCATTTATGGCTTTGAGCTTGAAGCTTAAAATAATGTTGTGAAAACAGTTTTAAACTCTGTCCCCTAGGCAACATATTATATTTTTTGTTTAAATTCTCACAAAGGAACGTACGAAATTAGAATAAAAGTTTGTTTTTTCTATTATATTTTATTTTTAGAAGTTTTAAAGTGAGTTGGTGTAAATAAAACTACTGTAAATGTTTTTGTTTAATTTAACTACTTTTATAAATTAAAAAAACCGGCGCTAATGACTCTGGCAGGTTGGTGCGCCGAAAAAAATACAAACTTTTTTATTTAAGGGATTGTCACTTTAATGACTTGTGTACATATTATGTAATCAAATATCTTGCATATCAGTAGACTGGTATTTAGAATCGCAATAACTTTACCCCATTCACTTTCGCATTTACATCCTAGACAAAGTGCCGCTCTGTTTAACCCCTTAATGCACAGTTTTTTTGAAAAAGACCGCTATATTTTATATTTGAATAACTAATTGTTATAGCTTGCAATCCCATGTAAATGATAAATATCAATAAAACGATTGTTTTTCTTTGCTTTCACAATATTTTCAATTCTCGATTATATTTGTGTGTGAAAAATTATAGCAGCATAAAGTACAACGCCGCTCGAATTATCTCGAGTGTGCACAGTTTGGCCAGTTTAGCGCGCTCGAGTTAACTCGAGCATGCACGTTAAGGGGTTAAAGTTTAGTGACTTATAGTTTTACTATATTTACATTAAATATTATAAAACGCTGGAAGACGAACAAAATGGTCACTGTTCGTGGACGCTAGAATCAATGTCTTAAAAGGATGGTCTCAAAAAATATGTCCTAAGAGCCATGATTTTCTCAAATATTTCGGAATAAACCTATTGCGACTATTTATTCAAATAACGCAACTTGAATTTAGATAAAAAAAAATCTATAAAGTAATTGCAGCTAAAACAATCTACAGCTAGATTTTATGCACCATTCAATAAAAAAAATAATGATTACCAATTAAAACTTGGTTATAAATTAATGCAAATAATTTTTTATATGAATTCCAAATTAAAATCATTATTCCTTATTAAATATAATAATATATTGAATCCTGAGTAAGGAAATTTGTACTAGAAACAGGAAGATTGACAGAGATTTTCCAAAGGCTATATTTAATCTAGGAGGCACTGGGAGTAGCGTGACAGGAAATTGATTGGCTCAATTTGTAATATTATACTATTGGAACCTATCATTTATTGTGACATGGATAGTAAAATCTTAAATGACGTAAGTTGCGTGGCTAGTTAAATTACTATAGAAATTGAATATTCCCTTACTTACGTTCATTGCAATTTATCATTTATTTTTATCAAATTATATAATATTTTATAATGAATACAAATGTAAAGTAATGTATTAAAAAAATAAAAAACGGCATGATTTTGAAAACTTGCAAAGTATTTAAACTATCAGAAAAATAATCGGTTCAAATTTCAATTTGAGGAAAAACATTGGCCCTGACCAAGTAAGAATAACAGGGAATAATGGAAATCAATATATCGACTTAGCAGAAGATTACTATGTACCTGCTAGAGGCGAAACATTAGAGCCTGGTTAAAAAGAGAAAAGCAAGCAATGATGAATACGAATTCAACAGCTTCACTTAATTAAAATTCTTTGATTTTATCTCTTTATCGTAATAGAAATAGTTTTTTCGAATTAGTTGTTTTCATTGGAATGGAAATTTTTGCAGTCCTCTAAAAATGTAAAGACGATTTTTTAGAAACTGATATGTGAGTATGTGTGAGTGTGAAAATGTCATCAGCTGTCTTTGCGAAACCACTTCACTGCATTTTCAAATTTGACATTTCGTTTTGAAGAAAACTGTAGTTAGATCAAAACCGGATATGCTACTTGTATGAATTTATTTTTCTTCTTCGGGTGAATCTCTAGAAAAATAACTTTTTAAAAACTTCCAAAAGACACATTGCAACCATATCTACGCGTCTGCCAATTTTATTTGGAAGTATGATATATCATACATGGTAATTATGCCACATCTACGAGGTGTGGCTGTTAAATAACGAGACTGATGCTGCTACAGAAGAACTATGCATGCGCCAAATCCTAACAACCGACAGCTGTGCAGCGTAAAGCCTTCTCTTTCGATTGCAGCGCCTCACGTGTTTGTAAAGAAATCAGTCTGACGAATTGTCGTGAAATTTCATATGATACTTGGTAAAACCGCTACTGAAACTTATCTTTTATTAAATAAAGTTTATGGCGATAAATGTTTATCACGTGCGCGAGTTTTTGAGTGGTTCAAGCGTTTCTAAGATGGCCGAGAAGACGTCGGAGATAATGATAATGGGAGGCCCTTCCACGTCCAAAACGGATGAAAATATTGATTATAATTAATTAACATTACTACCATGAGGTGCTTTCTCAACTCCGTGAAAGAATAAAGTAAAAACGACCCGATTTATGGAAGAACAAGTCACGGGTTCTCCATCAAGACAACGCGTCGGCTCACACTGCATTGTCTGTCAAGACGTTTCTAGCCAAGTAAAACATCCCAGTTTTAGGCCATCCGCCTCATTCGCCTATCCTGGCTCCATGTGACTTTTATCTGTTCCCCAAAGTAAAATCTGCATTAAAAGGGACACGATTTCAATCCGTTGAAGCTGCGAAAGAAAAAGCGGCACGCGTCATGCAGGAGCTCACAGAAAAAGACTCCCAGCACTGTTTCGAACAATGGTAAATCCGCATGGAGCGTTATAGGGATAGGGGAGGGGTGAATATTGAAGGTGATAATAACTAAATATGTAAAAAATTAAAATAAAATGATTTATAGCAATAGTCTCGTTATTTAATAGCCACACCTCGTAAATAGTACTGGACTGGAGCTAACTTCCAATGTTAATAAGCAATGGTATTTATATTTTTAAGATATACACTAATTAATTTACCTCGACTTATTATTTTGATCGATTTTTCTACCCTGATGATTAACCTCTGTAAATTAAATGATTAAGTTTCCAGACCTATCAGCTTATTTTAAGTATTTTTTTACTTTGTGCGTGAGTTATGCCCAAAATAGTAGCTGCTATAGTAGCTCCTTAATTCTGCAGCATCTTCTCTTCCTTATCTAAATAAATAAAGATTTGTTAGTTTTATTGTTTATATCGAATGAAGCACTGAACTTTAGTAATTCTGTAGCAAAACTCATTTACATGACTATTTAGTTTGTCTGTTTTGATGTTCAGAAACAGTGCGCTAAATGTAATGGGAAGGAAATCTGGTTGGAGGAACGGAAGGTCTTCTGGAATACTAGTTAGGTAAGTAGATTGCGGGAGAGGATAGGAACGGCTAAGAGTAGTGGCTAGACTTAGTAGCAGAAGGAGGAACCTGTTCTTGCCGTGCAGAAGGTCTAAATGAATTATCCTACGCGACGTAGAAGGGCAGTGTCCCAAGGGAACAGACCCACAATTATTACTGAAGTACAGTTAGAGGACCTGACATTACACCCTTAGGGCTGTAAAGAGCGCCTCTACCAACACACTTTTGCACACCCACACCAATATTGAGACAGTGTCTCCTTTTAGTCTAATTACCAATTCATTTTGAACGCCTCTGTGCAACACGTGGCCATTCTAGGATGTCATTGAATATTTTTCCTTTTCACTTTTAGAGAGGAACAAGAATTGTTTGTCACTGTCTAAGGCATGAGACAAGATAGATTTCCTTGAGTGAAACGCTCTCTCACACCAATGAGCTCAATTTTTTGGAAGCTGAGTTTTTACTATCACTCAACTCATCTCTCCCTTAAGGGGAAATATTGCAAACATAAATATTTTCTACTTTATTTTTTCAAGGAAATAAGCGCTTTAAGACTCCCTCACAAAGGCTTTCTGAACACGACAAAGTGGTATTTAAACAAAGTTCTGCGTTGGTGCTGTCCGTCTGTCTGCCAGTCCGTACTCATCGTTACTCAAAACAAGAAGATCTATGATGATTTCAACTGAAATTAAGTTAGTATCGGTGCACACAATAAGTTTTTGTTCAAAATGAGTTCTGCTTTACTGAATTGATTTTCCAGTTAAGGGGAATCCTAAATTCGAAAAGCTCCAAAATCCTTTCAAAACAAATTTTTGGCGGCCGATCATCATCATGCTTTGAAAGAAGTTTGAGCCACCATCCCAATAATTGTTTAAAAATTCTTAAGTGACTAGTCACTAATCGGGCACTGCGTCAAAAACTGACCTCATTAGAACATTGATGTCAGAAGCCTTTTAAGAGCACTAAAAAGTTTCAGAAAGTGTTCTCTCGTTGCAGAATAAACACCAGTCAATGGACATGTTTAATTAGAATTGTGACAATAACTAATTTTGCTTTCTGCTTATAGAAAAATGAAAAATTATTAGACATTTTTTAAAAATATGATATTGCAGAGCTTCTGACAATGCAGAATATGTAGCTTAAGTATTAAGTTCACCATTTAATAATGACAATTCAAATACCAGCTATTTAGAAGGCGAAGGTGTCTACTTTTACCAAAGGTAATGTAAAATGTGTCCTCCTAATGTCTTAAAAAATTTGCTAATTTTATAAATAAGAGAGAAAACCGTGCAATAAAAGAAATTGTAGATCGCTAATTTTAACGCTAAATAGGAATTTAATAATCAAGGACAGAGGAACACATTAATAATATTATTATTTAATGAGACATTATACGATTATGCATAACCGCTCACCGAGCTTTTTACTGTACACTGATGGCTTCCAAACAGTGTTCTCTTGTTCCAGACAACATCACCAAACAGGCAGATCTAATAAGCTCTAAAGAAGAGATAATCTATTGGTGGGAAATGGATTCGAATTCAGATCATCGTGTATCTTATGCGTAATTGTAGCCAAATTATATTTTAGTTTTTATCTTACATTTCTAATAAGATCGACTTTAGTAAACATTACATCCAGACTCTGTAGAACAACCAGATGCATAAAAAGCGACGAACAAGACGCGTTTCTACATTTTAAACAATACCTAACCTACACTTCATTCTCCCCTTAATATTTCGTTAAATTAAATCTAAAAAGTTGTTTAATATGATAATATATTTGTTCAAGTTTATCCAAACCTAAATAAGGGAAGGAGGCAAGTAAACTGATCCCATTGTTTGTTCTAAACATTTTCTCCCTTATTGTACGGATTACGTGGGAACAAACACGTGACTAAAAACATCTGTACGGATTATTTTTGAATTACTGCCGCTTAAAATGCAAGTGAGGAATTATCTGATTTTATTATAATAGAACCACTGTAGGGAAATATAAATAATGCTTAAGAATTATACAGAATACATTAGAACACTTGCGTTACTTGGATGTGCAGTTAAACTTCATAAATATATTGAAATAAAAAATCAAGTAAGGAAACCAGGAAAGGCTGTGCATTAAACTACAGAATCTTAGAGTTCAGCTCTTAGAGGGGTTCTAACTCACATTTTTTGAGATTTCTATGTCCAACATTAACTAATTTAGAGATAATGAATTAGTATCTGCTATTTTCAGTTTTTTGATACCATTATTCATTATTCAATTCTCAACACATCATTTTTGGTGTTGATGGCAATAAGGATCCCTAATTTTGATCTTTATTCTTGCTCCAAATTGTAGAACTCTCGTTTACAGTTTCTGTACAATTGCGAATTAATCTTAGTCAAATTGGACCAAGTAAGAATTAGCTTTCAATTTCTTCAACTTGTTAGAATTAACGAATTAAACTGGTAAATGCATTCGCATGACTTTTTCTTGCTATTGTTTTCATGATTCTAATTACAAATTCTCTTCAGAATCCAAATATTTGAGACTTATATCGTTATTACCACTGTCTTTCACTTTGTAAAACCGTACATTATTACACTAAAATGTAACCTTACATGGAAACCTAGCACAGCCTCTCTTCTGGAACTATTCTAATTCAGAACTTTGCTATTTTCTAAAAAAACATATTTAAGGTCCAATCTGAAGACATTTATTCCAAGGATAACTCAATTAGGAAGGCGCCACGGTAGCCGAGCGGTTAGAGGCGAGACCTGCGAAGCTAATATGTATTGTGGTACAGGGTTCGATTCCCGGTCTTAGGCCTTGGATTTTATTTAATGGTTAATAAAAAGAAATTTACAGTAAAGTGTGTTTGCTAGTCGCCTCCGTCCACGACACCTAATTGGTAGTTGGGCGTTAAGCCCCGCCTGAAAAAATAGGCAATTACTTTACTTTTCTTTACTTTTAACTCAATTAGGAAGATCGCAATACTTCTCTGACTGGCTGTGCAGAGAAAACTTTTCATTTTTCAATTGTAAATCTTTAATTTCGCAAGCTTTTATTCCCTCTGTCTAATAAATTCAATTGTCACCCTTAACGGCAACAAAAGTGAGGATAACTATTTATGGTTTCAACCGCTTTTGAATTGCTCATTAGAACTAAATAACTGAAACTTAGAAGTTAAGTATTTACTCTCATAACCCCTTCCACCCACTTTGTATTCCTTTTTTTGTGAAGAAGAGAGTTTTAAAGGAAGGCGTCTGAAGGAATACTTGACAATTTATCACAGATCGCTGCTCTAAGTTAGAGGTCGGTTTGACTGATATTAATCATTAACATGTGTTCGAAACCCAACTTCTTCCCCTTTACCCAAATGCAGTACCACACCCTTGCCCCCTTAACTCCTGTAATTTCTCTTTTTAACGCAGGCACTCTATTTATGATCAACAATTTAGTCCAAATTACCCCTATATTAGAAAACTCTCATTAAAGGAGCATATGTCCCGTTTTACTATCTCCTTCTTTTCTTTCAACTAATTGCTCCTGAACTGAGTTAGTTTATACTATTTTTTTTTTTTCATGCCTTTGAAATTTGATGAATAACACGCTAGCTGGAGGATGTTAAAAAAAGAAGCAAGTTGAAAGAATTACAAGAGGTGGGTGATTATATTCGAGAAGTAAAGCGTACAAAAAGAGGACCATGTTCTCTGACTAATTGGGCGATGGTCTCTGGCTAGATCACAGCGCATTGCCGCGGGACTTTAAATAACGAATTGTCTCACAAAATTGACAAGTTAGTTTATTAAATGGTACCATTATACCATTACTATACTTGTTTTCATGTTTAAGTAAATTTTAATAATAGCCATAAGCGAGAGATTTATTATTGGTAAACATTTTTATTGTTTTCCATTTTTAATCTATCCAAATTACTGCAAGTTATGTTCTTTAAAATTAATTTTCTCGCAATTTTACGAAATTTTATTGGTACTAAAATAAAATGACTTTTTACTGGGTATTTCAATAGTTTCCTTTTAAATTTTTATAGGGAAACTATTTACGAACACATACTTTATTAAAATCTACTAGTTATTGGAAAGATGAAGTACAGAATAACTACCAAGGTTTAAGCTGTTTTAACTAAAAGTTTGTGTTGAATTATTTTACTTTCCCTTATTAAGGGAATTAGTGCAATTGTATCAGTTCGAACTCAGAAACCGGACGAGACTCATATGGTACGCTATAATTAAATTTCCTCAAAATTTGTCACAGTGTTGCAATCACTGTACTCGGAAACTTTAGCTGCTGTTGGATGTAAAGATGGGATTTCCCAGTTTTTCCGCGTGGAAAGTGGCGTCCGGCAGGGTTGCCTGCTAAGCCCACTGCTTTTCTCGATTTTCTTGGATGAGTTGCCCATTTGTCTTGAAAGTGGTGTTCGTTTTTCAAATACTGTAATAAAGGTATTAATGTACGCAGACGATATCGTTTTGATCAGTGACAACCCGATTAAACTCCAAAGAAATATAAACATTCTAGATGCCTACTGTATGCAGTGGGGTTTAACAGTTAATTTAGAGAAATCCAAGATATTGGTATTCAGAAAAGGAGGGAGACTATCTTCTCGTGAGAAATGGTTTTACAGAGGGCAGAGGATAGATACTGTCAACAGCTATAAGTATTTAGGTGTAGTTCTCACTCCTCGCCTCTGTTTTAATACTCATATCAGGGAAAAAGTGTCTTCTGCTAAAATGGCTCTTAACTCTGTTTGGTCGGGATTGCTCTCCCAAAACTTAGTTCCTGTTTCGCAAAAGTTCCAGCTTTTTAATTCTGTTTCTAGGTCAATTGCTTGCTATGCAGTACAGGTCTGGGGTTTCCTATGCTACGATGAATTAGAAAAATTATTACGTTTTTTTATAAAAAAAACTTTTTCGCTTACCGTCAATAACCCCAAATTTTATATTGTATTTAGAGACTGGTGTGAACTTGTTGGAGGTGTTTACCCTGAGACTGCATTTCAGATATTGTCTAAAAGTTTTGAATCTACCTGAGTACCGTCTTCCTAGAATACTTGTATTGGAAGTAATTAAACGTAAAGTATTCTGGTTTGAACACTGGATCAATCTTTTTGACAAATATTCTGCTGGTTTCTTCCCCTCAGTTGAGAATATGCATCTATGGAGTGGTCAGTTGCCTGTTCTGTTGGATACTGTTAGGCTGGCGCATCGGGAGGAGTGTGTAGAAAAAGCCAGATCGTCGACAAAGTTTTTGTTCTATAAAAAATTAAACTTCTCGTTAAATCTTTTTTCTTTTGAGCGAGATTCCCAGGCCAACTCTTACCCATTAAAAGATCTTTGCTGGTTTTTTAAATTGAGAGGAGAGTTGTTGTTTTTAAACTGTACTCCTTGGGTCGAAAGGCAAATTGAACTCTGCTCTTTATGTAATTTGAAAGTTAGGGAGGATATTATGCATTTTTTGGCAGTGTGTCCCATACTGTCAGAATTTCGAACAAGGTATCTGGGTGCGTCTACCTTTTCTGAGGCTGAGATGGTCACTTTACTAAACTCTTTTAATAAAAATTTAATTATATTTGCTAGTCGTGCATGGCAGTACCGATATTTCCTTGTCCAAGAATTTAGTTATTAAATTGCTGGAATATTGCATATTTCTGTTTTTTCTTGTTTTATTTTATATCACTTCATTGTAGTTAAATTATTTTATTTTATTTTTTTGGCACTTTTTGATTTTAAGTATTCTTATCTTGTTTTATTTGTTAATAAGTATATATATATTTGATATTTTGTGTAACCCCCAACCTCCGGCTGACGGAAATTATTCCAAGCCGTACATACTTTGTATTCAAGAATTTTTGTTCATTTTCTTTTCTATTTCAATAAAAGTATATTATTATTATTAAATTAAAGTAATGATGGCGATTGTGATTTTTAAGATGTGATGAAGTTAAAAACTACAACACTATTATTTGCTCTGATGTTGTTCTACGCCAGGCTCCGCCTGACTTGAAATAGCAACATCAAGAAACTCCAGAAAACACGGAACAAATTTCTCAGACTCGCGACAGACTCTCCACGACGCACTAAAATCGACTCATTCCGTGAGACTGCATCCATTATCCCCGTACATTTTATCTAAAATCGTCTACTTAAATCGTCCTTTCCATCCTAGACTACATCCTAATCCTCGCTGCCGCGACATAGCCTCCTACGATCCTTCTATATCTTATCGACACAAAAGAAATTAAAATATCTCTAACTTTCTAACATACACTAGCTGCATGTTTTTCCTCTTTTTCGCTGCATTCTTAACCATTCACTTGTTTTGAAGTTTTCAATTTTTTGTACATTGATATTTCGTATATTTATTTTATTTTTTTGTAATCATTTATATCGTAATAAATATTTATTCTATTCTATTCTGAGATGGCTTCATCGATTTACTTCAAACTTTTTATTCAGGTTGCAAAAGGGTCAACAAATTAGAAATTTGTATACATCAATTCGATTAAGGTGGTTCTTAAGTGAAAAGACAAGCAATGACAAAACGTGCGAAACTGTTTTACAGCGACGGTTAAAGATTGACGGAATAGTTCGAACTTTTAGTATATAAGTACTTTCCACAAACCTATGTGGGCCTGTGGCCTAGAACTGTGGGGTTCAGCCTAACCAACTAACATATGGACTGTACAGACATTCCAGTCAAAACTACTCCGACAGACAGTTGACGCTCCTTTCTACGTGACTAAGCTTACTCTTCACAACGACCTCAACATTCCCTTCGTACACCAACTTGCCAAGACTAAATATCAAAAGTTTCATACTATTCTCAATACTTGCTCTAATCCTTTAGTACAGTCTATCGGCTTCCATGTCATCCCACCACGCCGACTGAATCGCCAATGGCCCAGAAACTTCCTTGTGGTCTGAAAATCATCATCAACATCGATATCCTACTTCTTCATCAGATTTACTTATTTTATTTATTTAGAGGAGAAGGTGGTAATATGGGACGCGGTTGGAATTTGGGACACCCCTGTTTTTGTGAAACCAGTAGTGCTAACATATCTGATAGTTTTTGGTGCCTTACTACTCTTCTGGGTAGGCTATGTCTGCTACAGAAGGCAGTGCGTCAATCGAGTGGCAGCTTTGTCCAATGGAGGACCGTGTTGATTTTCTCAATGCTAAAAAGTTTTCTTAAGGTTGATTTTTCTCTACTTTTGGTTAATACCGAGTAAAATCTACAAAGACAAATAATGTATGTCTATGATTTTACTTCAGAGAAGATTTTAAATTCTGTAGTGTTCAAAATATTCAAGGTAAAGAAAGACTGTCCCATATTACCACCTTCTCATCTACATGAAGGTTGTAAATTGCTATTTTTTTTTAAATTATTACCTATTTCTTACTTTTTTAGATAAATTAGATAAACAGATAACAATGCGAAGCGGGGAAAATAAAATATAAAATCGTGTGGTAGTTAAGATACCTCAATCCTCATCTGAGTTGTGGTTGTTTTGTTTTTCCAGAGCTTTTGGTTAAAGAGCTCTCGACCATCTTCCGTGGATCTAGAAGTTGTTGTTGAAGTTAAATTGCATCATATAGTTTTCGATGATAGTTGACTAGATATTGGAAGATGCATAAGATCAATTAATTAAGTAAATTGATTTAAGTATCTCAAATTAATTTAAAAAATAAAATACTTAAGTTGCGGATCTCATTTTTTCTTGCATCTCCACTGAAGGGGAGCACAAATGAACTCGTTGAATGTTTATTCACGGATTATATTTCCAAAGTTGTTCACTTTAGATTAAATAGATAATTGATAAAAAGTGACTTAGCTTGTCTGAGAAGTTTCCCTTTAAAACGCTGTTCATGAATTCCTAGTAACATAAGATACAAGTTAAAAACAAATCAAGAGTTTTCCAAGTATGTTTGTATAAATTGTAAGTTTAATATTAGGGTAAGCTGAAGTCATATACTATAAAGATTGTTTGTAACACATCAAGGACATTGTAAGTGTAGAGTTTCAAAATAGGAAGCTCATAACTATATAATAAAGGACAATGAAATTGTATAAAGGTGAAACATCTAGGAACATGTTGAATTCTGACTGCATAACAAAGAGAATGGTTACCTACAGTTATTTATATGAAGTAGATGCCCTACATTTTTTGTTATATATTTTAGGTAACGTACGGTTCTTAATAATTCTTGTATTAAATTTCATTTTTCTAGAATATCAACTTTCTACTTTTGGTAAAACATTTCCGGTACGTCAAGTATCTTCTTCTTTTTTTTAACTAAAGGTCTACAGTTAGTTATGTCGAAACACATCTTTTTAAGAGGTAATAAGAAATAAAACGAAAACGAAGTGTACATCTAGGTATACAAAAGAATACTGCAGATGCGGTGCCCTTACGTTTTGTGTTCAATTTAGGCCCACTGTGTTGTTATGGTCAAAGTATTACTGTTCTGCAATGTGACTTGCACCTTCAAACTGAAACAAATTTGCCAATTCCATTTTAACACCTGCTTTACAGGTTTTCTAATGATTTCTTTTTCTATTTCCTACCATTGGATGTATTGAATAGCATAACAATAAACCATTTAAGGCTAAAGATTAATTTTTACAGAAAATATCTAGAGCGTTTTCTCAGTAATTATATGGCTGCTCACAAATGTTTCATCTGCATTTTTTCAGATGTTTTTTTTGTCTTCTTTTTTTCTGAGCATGCAGTCCAAGTTGCTTCTCTTCGGGTTACGCCCGATTGACTTTCAGGTTGCAATTCTTCGAGTTAGAATCATTCATGTTAATCATTCTTTACAATAGAAAAAGAGCTTAATTTTTCAATTATTTCAACCGTCCTAAATGGGGTTCCTGGATAAAGAATTTAGCAAGCATCAGGCATTTAGCAAACAAGAACTGATTTCGTGCGTTTAGAAGACGTATCAGGATAATTTTACTCTGTAAGGCTAGGAAAACAAATATCAAGAAATTCCAAGCATCTAAGGGCATAAAAGATGGAATGTTACCTTTCGCCCACATTATTTAATATATCATATCTGATATATTAAATATCATAATTTATATCTGGATATTGCTGGCCCTGAAAGTGTAAAGAAATTTATTATTTCAAAAAGTCGATTCACTATATAAGAATTGACTTTGTCCAACGATTGTTTGGATGCATCGAAGAAGTTGAGGATTGAAATCATGAAGAATTTTAACAGAAGGGTTAATATGTTAAGAGTTTAGAGATATAGTACGAAAGTGGTCTATATTCTTAAGCGGAGGGAAGTTTGGTTTTAACGACAAAATGGGTAAAGAAGAGAGGATTATGATGGGACTATTCATAGAATCAACAAGTGTATCTGCATCGAGGGAGTCAGCACTACCTCATCTTGTTAGCAAAATAGAATCGCTGTATGAGAACAAAGATTATGATTTAGGACATTTATTCGATACAGAGAAAGTAGTAATACGTCAGATTAAGTCACGCAGAAAAGAGGTGTCGATCATGGACTGTGAAGATTGGTAACTAACTTTTTAAAAACTAAGCTTCGTTACTTAAAATTACGAAAGTGCTGCTTGGGATATCGCTAATACAAGATATTCCTCAGGGAATACCCGCATGTAAGTAGAAGTGCATTCACTATTACAGAGGAATACACTAATACTGAAGGAATTACATACATAAGTGAACTTCGATGAAAGAGTGGACCTCTTAAGAAGTGAACTCCTTAGTTCGTAGCGTGAGGTAAGACAACAGGCGTTTGATTTAGATTAAAAATGGCCGAAAATTTGGCTTTTACATAACTGCAAAGAAGTGTTCCCTCAACCTCTTCACTGGGATAAGGAAAAAAGAGGGATTCTGGACAACTTCATCTTTATTAAGGAAACAACTGAAGCATTTTTTTTTTTTTTTTAATGATTTCTATCAATCAATAAAATAACTCCGATGAATATTTTTAGATAATTTTACAGTAAAAAGAGTAGCAATTTTTAAAAGTGCTTATCAAAAATCAGAAATACTTTTAAGTGAAAAGCTAAGTGATAAATGGATTTTAGTGCTAAGTTTGTGAACTTAGTACTTCTTGATAAAAGTTTAAATCGAACTTTGGCAATTTTTCGAAAGGAAAACTTTAAATGGATCGTCTGGTTAGAATTGCATTAATCAGAAAAGCTTTATAATTAGGTATGAATGGCTTCATCCATTTACAGTGATTGCAAAGAAATTATTTCTTTATGTCTATTCATTCTTTATTACATTCTTAAATAAATACAAATTTGGGTCTTGATAAATGTTCCTAAATTAATTTTTTTTGGTTTTCTGTTTATTATTGGGACCACAATAACACAGATTTGAATTTGCGTCTCTGTGAACGCTGGTAAAAAAAAAAACAAGATTATTCGCTTATACTTTCAAAAAGCATAAAAAATTCAAATACCTAAAAGTTTTGCAATTAGAACAGTTCAATTATCAATAAAATATCAATGGTTTATAAATACAACTGCAATGGTTTACAATAAACAGCCATTATCATTACTACATATTATTTTCGTCTATTTGGTGAGGCATACATCTCTCTGTTTGAATTATCCCTAAATACTACTAGTAAAATCTGAATTTCACCCTATTGTACCAACAATGCTGGTAAATTAGTTTACTTTTTAAACGATCCTATTGTTTGAATTTCTATGAAATACATTAACTGGCTTGTGTTCCTTTCAAAATATTTTGATAAAATTCCATAGTAAATTCATTTTCAATTTACAAAAATACAAGTATGACATCTATAAGTTAGCAGGTGGTACAAATTATAGTTATTTATTTAACAAGTGTGGAAGGGTCCCCCGTAGGGGGAAGTGGACTAGCCACTTCTTCAGGGAGTTTGGCGTCCCTGCGGGTATCCCAGTCTAACAACACTTCAACATTCACACTGACACCCCTTAACACTCACATACTACACTTAGGACCTGCAGAGGTAGTTGATGTGTGCAGCTACTTGGGTTTAGCGAACCCACAGGTAAACTCGAGCTCCCCTCCACACACACACTCATTTACACCTTAACATTCACACTATACAGACGACTACACACACTGCACGAACAAGGACACGCACTCGTCGAGAGTCAGAGTATAAATATCTCTCCCTCGCGTGCCGTGGCGAGGCTTTGGGGCTAGGGTGGAAAAGAGGATCCTGGGCATTGAGGGAGACGTTGACCTGCGGGCAGCTTATCCCAACACATGTCTTTGGCCTCGGCTTCACCCGAGAGCTCCACCTGGAGGATACCCCTACTTCAGGAAATCGGCTAGGGAACTCTGTCTCAGACAGGTTCCTAGGGGTAGGAAGGGGGTCACGGGGGCACGGGTCGGTACCTGGTACCGGAACGTTGTCTTCCGTGGCACCGGTCTATGTCGGGGTGTGATGGTCTATCCGGAAAGTAACCGGATCCATCTGAGCGTCCGTGGAGGCGGGACCACGTGCCCCGATGAATCCCATTTGATTTATCATGGATAATCAAATCAACCCATTAGGGCCTAGCCCACCCATTCTCCCTACCCAAATCCCCAATCCCTTACCTCTTCCAAATAATCCTCTCCCTCTACCTCTCTCAGCTCCAAACCAGCCACTTCCCAATTATACTTCCCCCATCTCCCATCCTTATAATCTCCCAATAACGACCGGTACAACAAGGCAACGACAAGGCGAGGAAATGGACATTTCGACAGGAAAAACGGAATCGGGTTTGCAGTTTACCTTGCAACCATTCGGCCCTTCTTCCCCGCCAAGGAAGAAAGCCAAGGGCGGCAACAAGAGTCAGGTAAGTAATAAATTTATAGATTTTGAAGAGGACAACTGGGGAAGATTCTTTATAGTTAAAAAGAAGGAGGGTACATTCTTAAACGAGTGTTCCTTTAAATTGCATAAATTTATTAAGAGCATAGTTGGCAAGACCAAAAGTGTTAAAAAACTTAACGATGGTTCTATTTGTATAGAAGCGGAGAACCGTATGCAAGCTGCAGCAATCTTAAAACTGCAAAAATACATGGATGCTGACCTTGAGGCTGGTCCCCACAAGCGACTAAATAGTTCGCAGGGGGTAATTACTTGTAGGGATTTCTTAAATAGCACGGTTGAAGATATAAAAGAGGGTTTGGCAGATCAAGGAGTAGTAGAGGTGAGGAGGATCAAGAGAAGGCAAGATGGGTCCTTAGTGGACACCGCTTCTCTTGTACTCACCTTCAATCGACCGAAACCGCCACAGACAATAGATGCAGCGTTTTATAAACTGAAGGTGCGCCCGTACATACCGTCTCCAATGAGATGTTATAAGTGTCAAAAGTTCGGGCACACCTCAATGCGATGTAAGGTTTCAGAAGCAATATGCACATGTGGAAAGCCAATGCATGATGGTGAATGCACTCCACCAATAACCTGTGTAAACTGTGGCGGGGAGCACTCTGCCAGATCCTCTGGGTGTCCTACATTAATAAAAGAAAAGGAAATTCAAAAAGTTAAGACATTGCAGCAGTTGCCCTACCATGAGGCTAGGGCAATAGTAGAAAGTGCTGCGTATGCTTCAAGTGCAATAACTTTTGCAGAAAAATTGAGGACACCCATACCAGTGGCACACTTTACAAGCTCCGCCCAAATTCAAGGGCACTTAATAAAAGGCCCCTCCCCAGCCTTGAAGGGGACAATAGTAAAAGTGGGAGAAATCCCACCATCAACCACCTCCCCAATTTTAAGGGGAGCAGTTCCAAAGGTGGGTTCGACCCCACCATCAAAACTAAGCTCCCCTCACAGGGAGCCAGTAGCCTCAAGGCTACAATCAACTGCCCCCACTACTAGTGGGAGCGACATAAAGGTGGGTTTAAACCCGCCACAAAATGCAACCGCCTCCAAAGGGGAGTGGAAAGTGGTAAGCCCACCTAAACGCTCCCTGAGGCGGAAAGTAAAGACGATTATGTCACCCCCATATCCTACCAGGACTAGGGGGAAAAAATCTTTAATGGAAGGACAAACGTCCTCCCAATCCAAAGTCCGTTCTCCCAGGAAGCAGTGGCTTCTTTTTGGGACGGACATTGAAGCGTCAGAATCGGAGGGGGGAAATGCCTCTGACAATCCCCCCAGACGAAGAAAAAAGGGTTGGCCTAAAGGCAAGCCCAAGGATAAGTGTGCCACTGAGTAATTGAATTCTAGTTTAAACCATATCACAGCATCAATGTATTTTAGCAGTTATTTACGTACTCTGAATTTATTAAATAACATAATGAACAACAGCTTACCTTTATTAAATATTTTTAATGCAATTAATAATAAAAAGATCCTGCCAGGTTTAATAATTTGGGAAAACCATGATGTCTGAGTCCATTATCCAATGGAACATGAGGGGCTACAATAGTAATAAGGAAGGACTACGCAGAATGGTGGCGGAATATCGTCCTTTTGGGTTGTGCCTTCAGGAAACGAAGATACGCCCAGGTCATATCATTCACATACCTGGGTACAAAATATACAGTCATGAGGTACAACCTGCCCCAGGTGGGAGGGCGCACGGTGGTGTAGTCGTCTGTGTACGGGATAATATCCCTAGCAGGCGGCTCAACCTACAAACTAATCTACAAGCTGTGGCCGTGCGTCTAACTACACCACTACAGATCACGTTAGCTAGCATATATCTGCCAGACATTTATTGGCGTAGAAGTGATCTGGAGAATCTGCTCTCGCAGCTCCCTGCCCCGGTGTTGTTGATGGGAGATTTCAACTGTCACAACACCTGGTGGGGGTCAGCTAGGACTGATGCTCGAGGCGGAGCTCTTGAGGAGATTATAGATAATAGTAACTTGATGCTCCTCAATAGTGGTGAAGCAACACATTTTAATGCACACTCAGGAGGCTTTAGTGCAATTGACCTGAGTGTTGCAACACCCACCATTGCAGTACGTTTGGAATGGACTACATTAGACCATTTATATAATAGTGACCATTTTCCTATCTTAGTATCGAGCTCCATCTCCAGATCCGACTTTGAGACACATTGGAGATACGACATCAACAAGGCTAATTGGCCTGCTTATGCCGCCAGAGTGGTTATACCACCCCCTACAGGAAATACCACTCTGGATAGCGAGCTGTTTGTCAAGGCCCTGGAAGATGCATCTGGTGGTTCTATTCCGAAAGCTGGCGGGAGAGTCCCACGAACCCCCGTCCCATGGTGGACCCCAGAATGTAAAAACGCTATAGCAGCTACAAAGCAGGCCTTAAATAGATTCAAGAGGTATCCGACGGATGAAAATCTAATAAACTTTAAAAGACTGAGAGCCAGAGAGAGATATATAATTAATGAATCAAAAAGGGCAAGTCTCACCTCCTACGTGTCGAAGATTTCCACGTCAACGACTTTGAAGGAGGTTTGGAGCAAAATAAAGACTCTCTCTGGCGGACGCAAAACCCCGTCGATACCAATATTAAAAGTCAATGATGTCGTCGTTACCGAGCCGAGAGAGGTAGCTGAGTCCTTGGCTGGTTACTTTGCTCAAGTTTCCAGTTCACAAAATTACTCGGCAGAATTCCTCCGGCGAAAAGGTAACGTGGAGCAACAGCCACTCGAATTTGAAACCGCTATCAGTGAAACTTACAATGAACCGCTAACCATACATGAATTAGAAAATACCTTAAAGAAATGCAGAGATTCTGCCCCAGGTGTGGACGGAATCCCATATGCCATGATTCGAAATTTAAATGCAATTGCGAAAGAAGGCCTTCTCCGATTATATAATACCATATGGGAGACCGGCCAATATCCTGATGGTTGGCGGGAAGCAATTGTCATACCGATCCTTAAAGAAGGAAAAGACCCCAGCGATCCCTCTAGTTACAGGCCCATATCGTTGACCACCTGCTTGAGTAAAGTTCTCGAATCTATGGTCAATTATAGATTAGTATATGTGTTAGAAACAAGAGGACTTTACAGCCAGCATCAAGCGGGATTTCGCAGGTATCGTTCCACTTTGGATCAGATGAGCCACCTTGAGGTCTATGTACAGAATGCATTTATGCGAAGGGAGCACGTTCTGGCCGTGTTCTTCGACCTCGAGAAGGCTTACGACACCACATGGAGACATGCGATCCTGCGGAAGTGTCACGAATGGGGTCTGAGAGGGAAATTACCAAAATTCCTTCGTGGATTTTTGGAGTCACGAAGGTTTCGAGTGCGTCTGGGGTCAATACTCTCAGACCATTACCATCTGGAAAATGGAATACCACAGGGATCGGTATTAAGTGTCACACTCTTCACGATAGCGGTCAACTGTCTAGCCGAAGTTGTAGGAGATCCCCTAAAAATATCACTGTATGTTGATGACCTCGCCATTTATTTAGCAGGCAAGGACTTACACGAGGTTAATGAACTCCTACAACAGGCGATAGACAGAGTGGCTGATGAGGCCAAAAGGAACGGGTTTAAGTTCTCTAGAACCAAAACGGTGTGCCTACACTTTTGTCGACTAAGACATGAGCATAATGCTCCAACACTATACTTGGAAGGCACGCCCATTCAGTACAAACCCAATGTTCGTTTCCTGGGCCTCATTTTCGATACTAAGTTATCCTGGCAGGATCATATAGACTACACCAGTAAAAAATCAAGGAGAACCCTCGACATAATAAAATTTTTAGGAAGCTATAAGTGGGGGACGGAGCGGGAAATTTTAAAACGTATTTTCACTACGCTCACCCGTTCAAAATTAGAATATGGAGCCCCGGTTTATAGCTCTGCGCGCAAGTCACGCCTGAAACTACTAGATAGAATTTATAATGAAGGAATTAGATTATTTACAGGCGCCTTCCGAACCAGTCCATTACAAAGCCTCTACGTAGAGTCAGGGATGTTGCCACCCCAGCTCAGGAGAGAACAACTCACCCTGGCCTACGCAGCCGGAATATGGGGGAAACGGTCTCATACCTTGTACCCCGCCATATTTGAGAGCCCACATGATATGGAATTCCGACACCAACGCACGCGGACGAGGCCCCTCGGGGTCCGGGTAAAAGAAATTTTAGCAGCGGAGGGCATTGAGTTAGGAGAGGTTATGAATTGGGGTTTTGCACCCGACCCTCCCTGGCTATTGCCCTCTGCAAAAGTCCGCATGGACCTGGCAATCCACAAAAAAGAAGAAACTCCCCCCGTTGTCTATAGACAAAAGTTATTAGAAATTATGAATTTGTACTTTGACTCCCGACCTGTCTTTACGGACGGGTCGAAGATGGGCAACGGTGTGGGTAGCGCTGTGTACACAGAGGGAGTTACCCTTAGTTGGACACTCCCTCATTATGCATCGGTGTACACAGCCGAGTTGTATGCTATATGCCAGGCCCTAAAGCTAATCATGGACAAAAATTACAATAAAGCGTTGGTGTTAACTGACTCACTAAGTGCAGTCATGGCTCTCCGGGATAAGTTCTCGACGGACCCATTGGTCTCCAAAATTTGCCATTATTTATCTGAGTTGTTTTCACGTGGTCAAAGGGTGACGTTCGCTTGGGTCCCGGGCCACATTGGTGTGTCCGGTAATGAACAAGCGGACGAGGCGGCCAAACGCGCCGCCTCTACAACTACAGATGAAGTCATCCCTGTGCGTCCCACTGACCTAAAAGTATATATGAAACTTCTAATAAGAAATAAATGGCAGGGGCAGTGGGACCGCACAAACGAAAAATTAAAAGAAATAAAACCACGTGTTTGGAATGCTACAGTCGAGAACTACCCGCGGCACGAATCTGTGATTTTGACAAGGCTAAGGATTGGACATACACGTGTGACACATGGGTACCTCCTAATCGCCGAAAGAAGGCCGAGGTGCCCCCGATGCCGAGAAAGGCTGACAGTGTCGCACGTGTTGGAAGGGTGTCAGGCACTGCGTAGCCAAAGAGAAAGAGCAGGCCTGCCACATGACAAGCGCGCGACTCTTGAAGAGGGTTCTCCTTACATAAGGAGGCTATTTATATATTTAAAACATATTAATTTATATTGTAAAATTTAGGTTAGTTTATAGTTAAGTTCTTTTAAAGGGGAAAGGAATATCGAGTACTTTCCCCTTGTGGTGCGATTGTGTTTATTAGCGTGAATGTATTTATTAGCGTGAATGTATTTATTGGCGTGAATGTATTTATTGGCGTGAATGTATTTATTGGCGTGAATGTATTTATTGGCATGAATGTATTTATTGGCGTGAATGTATTTATTGGCGTGAATGTATTTATTGGCGTGAATGTATTTATTGGCATGAATGTATTTATTTGAGTAAAAGTATTTATTAGCAAGAATGTTGTATGAATGTTTAGGATAGATCACAGTCCGGGGTTGAAAGAAATTTTATAAAAGTATTTCAACCCCTCTAGGTTAATTTTAGACTAAGTTTATTTTAGAATGTGCAGGAAAATTTGTTAAAAGTACTGCACATTATCATAGTTCTAAGGAAATAGCCTCCTTATGGTAGATTAGGTCTAGTAATTAGTTACATTTGTTAATAAAACACTTTTGGTCTTGCTTTAATATCTTTAGTTTGTGTAGATAAGGGAAGGCACGAATGTGTCCCACTCTCCCCCTCGTCGACTGGATCGATGGACAAGAGGGGATGGGTGGGATATATACTCCAACATACCCGGGCTCCACCCTACCTTGCTATGCAAGGTGCAGTATGTGGAAGCCCGAAGGTGACGCGTGCCGACCCAGCTCGAGTGGATAAAAGTAAAGAGAAGCTAAAAACGATTAGGGGCGCTAATGACCTTAGCAGTCGATGCGCCAAAAAAAAAAAAAAAAAAAAAAAAAAAAAAAACAAGTGTGGAAAGTAGTACTTTTCCTCACGCGAGGCAGGGTTTGCACGCACGAGTGAGCGAAGCGATGCGAGTGCAAGTGCAAATTGCCGAGTGTGAGGAAAATACTTTACACTAGAGTTAAATATTATATTTTTTCTGCAACCATTTATTAACTAATAAAATTAAAAATTTCATTTTTACAGTCTACAAAAAGTAATTTATTTATTATAAACATTTATTGTTATATCACAATTATTTACATTACTTACGTATTTACATTATTTATTACATTTTCTGCTGTTTCTTTTATTGATGGAGGAGTGTTTTCTAAACAGGCATCACTAGAATCCATTTTAAATTTCTATAAGGTAACACTATAACCTTTTTAACTGTTATAATTAAAAATATCTTATTATTATTAATTTTTATTTTATTTTTTAATATTCGTTTTTTAATTATTTAAATAAAATAAATTTAAATAAGCTTATTAGAGTTTTACAGAAAATATTTATGTTAATAACAAAACTTCTTATATCAAGGAAGCACAATAAAGTTTTTCCACTCACTTGTGCGGAAAGTGACACTAATGGGAATTTCCCCCCACTAGTGTGGGAAGTTGGGCATTACACAGCTGATTTTAATTGAGTAATGAGAACTTCCCGACATGGTTGCAGAAAAAGTTATTTATTTATGGATGCACATTGTTACATTTTCATTTTCACTATCTGTTACATCCGATGAAAGAAAATATTGCAATACCTCAAATTTCTTCAGAAATCGATGTTTTAAGGAAAGCCTGAATGCATTTTTGGTTTCGCATCTGCGTTTGAACATAGAGCTTGCATACCTGTCTTCGGAGTTTTAAAATGAGGTACTTAAGGGACGCTATGATTATGGCCATTTCACTCACTTCTTCCTTCTGTAAATATTTAAGTTCTTGTTATTTCTATCTTTCTCATCTAGGGCAAGCTTTCAATTTAGAAAAAACAATAATGTGAGGTGAGGAAACGTTACTGCTCCAGAAATATTCGAAATCAGGTGAAGTCCTTTTCAACGCACCTCAGAAGCTGTTCGAAGAACATACACTGTAACAGATTAACATTAAGAAGTAATTAGACTAATTTCGAGGTAAAAAAAAAAAAAAAAATGAGATTGAATTTCAATAGAAACAAAAAGAATTAAAGAAAAGAATATAAAACGATCGCCCAGTCCAGCTTTCATGATTGGCCCTTAGTTTGATGCATTATTCATTTACCCATGGTCAGACCAAACCACCTGAAAGGTTCTTGATATTTTCTTTTTTATGTCATGTCAAAATCTGTGGCCAAGGGCACTCTTCAATTTAACCAGTACACTGTTTAATGTTACCCGGAGGCGGTGATCTCTCATGCAACACTCCATATGAGCGTCTCCGAGGAACCGTAAGACGCTCCTAGAAATAGAAAAATTGAAGTCTCGAGTTTTTGCGGAATGGCAAACCAGTTCATTCTCTTAAGCAATCTATATTCATGCTAAAGATACCATTTTTTCTTTTACTAATAAAATAAAAGGTTGTGCAGATCGTAGATACTCTAGTTTCTGCTTAAAATCAATTAGTAGGAGACATAGCAAGCCATCTACACCTAACTTTATTCGCCCTTAATTTCTTTTTCTAATAAGCCGAACATAAAAAAAGGAATTTTAGGAATCATAGAAACTTGTAATATTTCGGGGGCTGCTATGGATAGTAATGTACGACTGAATCAGTCAATGATTTTGTTTGGTACAGATAAACAGTTCAATAATACCCTGATTTGTATTAAATACGTCAATTATAATAGATAACTGAAGTATGGCTCAGTGCCGCGGTGCCTTGGGGAACATGACTTATACCTAATAATAATAATGAAAGGGATTGGCTCAGAGGTTAGCGTATACTGGATTCCATCGCGAGATCCTGAGTTCACATCCAGATGGCCTCTTAGATTTTCTATTCGTAGGAGCTTCTTAACGTTCACTGACCGAAGGCCAACTGTGCACTGAAAAGTTCCGGGTACAATAATCCCTTTTTTTGCCCTAGAAAAGAGTTAAAGTAAGCCGATTGTAGGTTGTTATGTTTTTCAGGATGCGCAAAATCAAAATTAACACCACTTTATTGGTTATTTATTTGAGAACGATATTTTATTGGCGATATAACTCGGTCCACATTAGGTTAAACACATTTAAATAGCCAATAATTTGGGATTGAATCACAACTTTCAATTAGAGTTGGACGTTAAGCCCGCCTGAAAAAACAGGCAATTACTTTACATTACTTTACTTAATAACCACTGTCGACTGTAATACCTAATACACTGAGAATATATCATTAAATATTATAATATTTATCTAATGGCTTGAGTTTGATAAAAAAAAGAACTAAAAATCAACAATTTCTAAAAACATTTTAATATTCATTTAAAAAAAGATATGACCAAGCTTAATCAAGCTTAATTTAACACTTAATAACAAGACCTTGAATAATGGACATAGTGTATGAGTATGTGTGATATTTTACACTACACCTAAATTATGCTTATGGATAACTAGCCACAAAACAGTTTAAATGGTGTTATTTGCATAAATATGCGAATTACAACAATCCAGAAAATAAAAATAAAAATATATGTAGTGGCAACTAATGGTGAAAAACAAAAAGAAGTTGTAATTTGTATTCATCAGGAGGGGCTGGTGGGGGGAATGTATCCTCTAGTCAGCGCACACATGCTAAATGGAAAGCAAGGAGAGCGCGACAGGCTGGGGGCCAGAAAAAAACAGTTTAATCAGAGTCACATCTCCCCATATTAGCATATATATTAGCTAAATAATATGAGAGATGTCCGTGTGAGCTGTAATAAGACAGGAGGTAATTTGCCACTTCTTTATCTCAGCGCACCTCATTGTCTGCTAATGTATGTGCACCAGCCGAAGGCGTCCTCAAAGGCCACTGGCCCAAACCATCAGCGCTACTCCCCAGTATGCAGAAGGTGTCCAACTAATAGATAAGAATTATTAAATACACACTTTATTTGTTGGTTTCACTTATGAATACAAGCTTAGAAACAAATTAACACTAGATACCAAATACAATGGCACTAAGTAGGAGAGTTCTAAACTAGCATAGAGTCAGGACCTCACAAGAGACGGAAGCTCATTTTCAGACTAAATCAAACGCCTGTTGTCTTAACTCACGCTACGAACTAAGGAGTTCACTCCACTACAGAAAGGGTTCTCTAGGCCCTTGGAAGACAATCTGGGCGTTAAAGGAGTTGTTTATCCAATATTTTCTTACAATTGTAACATTAAGTAAAGATATTTTGACAATATGTACTTCATTTTCTTATTGCCACATGTAATCAAATATTCCCAACACCTAGTAGTTATTTATTCTTTGTTAATTTGTCAACTTTCTTTTCGTATATTTTATAGACTTCCAGTTGCAGACATTTTTTTCAGCCCTCATAACAAAACAATGGTTAATGTGTAAACAAGACCACACAAACAATAAATAAATAACAGTTTCAGAAATAAAACACGTGCCTACTTTATTTTTAATTTTAAAAAACTGCCAAAACCTATCACATTTCCAATAATTGTTTTGCTGATGTGTCAGCATTTATTAAAAGGTTTTAAGTTGTACTCAGGACTATGGTGATTTCCAGACAAGAGAAACTCCTATATAAACCCAGAATCATAAAGTTCATAGTTAATAATAAGGGAAATCAGAAAAGATAGAACGAGCCATGATGGAGAACGTGGCTGTTTGGATAATCTACTGAAATGCATTGTTTAAAATAATACTGTACATTTACTTTAGAATGAATGAGATTAGCTTTAATGGAAACAAGAGGATAAAAAGAACGAGGAAGCTGAGTTGATAAAAAGGCTTCCTAGCTGTTGTAGGAGGTTTTCAGTGTTGTGGATTACTTTCCAAGTTTGATCAAGGGTAACCATGAGTTTTTGGCCAGACTGATGTTCACAACAGTGGCTTGGAGAGTATTATAAGTGATTAAAAGTAATACTAACTAAAACTTTCATTAAAGTTTTCTTAAAAGCTTTTTTTGAGGAATTAGGTTAATCTAGAAGGTTTCAAATTAGTACTTCCCTTAGGGAACGGATATTTAAATGAATTCCTTAAAATCACTGCGTTATCTAAATTCTGATATTTGTATTTTTTAAAAATATATTTTATGCCTTCACCAATTTTTTTTCAACATTTATTTAACGGTGAAAGAATTGATTTGCAATTATTTTATTTAAGCAATTAAGTTTAATTTACTTTAACATTAACATCACTTTCTAAATGATTCTTGCTCAGAGAATTTTAACGAACAACTTAAGTGTTGTAAATGTGGTTATGTTTACTGTTCTGGATAATTTCGCCGATTTTATTCGTCGTAACACGTGTTTCTGTTTAGGTTAACCGGTTTCGGACTTACGATATATCCATCATTAGAGATTGATTTCCAGTTTGGTGCAATCAATTTGACTTCAACCGTGGTTCCATCTCTTAAAATAAAGCCTAACAGAAATTAAAAAACACGCATTTGCTAAGATAGATAAATTCCACGATCTAAGTATACTGTTTCGAATGTTGAACTTGTTTTGACATGCTGATTGATCTATTGAGATGAATGAAGTCATATACTCCGTTCCAAACTTATTAAATTAACAACTTCTGCTAATGGATGAAAGTCTAAATCCGTTCAGATTTGCGACGGCTGAAATCAGTAAAACTAAATAACAACTACATGTTACGTACAACTATTATTATTAACCGACTCTGCTGAGGAAAAGTACCAGTAATTAAGGCAGTGAAGACATAAATCAATATCAGTCAGTAGTTTCGAAGCAAGTAAGACATTAGCAACTGTATATTTATATCGCAAGTTTTATCTATCATAGCAAACTCATAATTTTTATTTCAGTTTGGTTTAATTTAAACTCGTCTTCAGCAATTGGTGAACAAAGTACATGAAACTCATCAGACCATACTGAGCGAATACTTTACCGACTGCAAGTAGCGTCCTTCACTGCATAGATAACCATAAAGGCACATTTGTATGGGATTGAATCTTTTAAAGTAGAATGAATCTTTTTCCAAGGCATGGCATCCTCTTGGGAGGACCAGGGTCTTCACTATCTTCCTCCACTCTTAACGACCACTTGCTTCTCTTCTCCATCTTTGCACCCTGATCTTAATTAGATCGTTCTCTCCATCATCCAACCAACTTATACGCGGTTTTTCTTAGCTCCTTTGCTCCTCCCGTTCTGTCATTCATCATTTTTATCGAGATCTACTCAGATTCCACCCTCTCTAGGTGTATCAGCTACTACAGCCTACCTGTTTTTACAAAAGCTACCAGATCTCCAAAAAGAAGCTCTCTTAGTCCTTTACTTTAGCTTCACCTGTCCGTATTCCCATGTGCGATAACAAATTTTTCTCATTTCTTCTCCTTACGTTAAAAAGTCTTTTACTTTCTTTTGTAAGAACCCAGGTCTTACTGGGCGTACCATTGTCTGGTACACTGGGACTCTAACACTTCTTATAAAGATTCTGAAAATCAGTATCTTTTGAAGTGCACAAAATCATCGTCACTGCCCTTTTTTCTACTTAGATCATATGTAGTTTTCCAAATTATTATTCTTCTCATATTTAAAATCATTGATGGAAACTGCCGGGATTTATGGTTTTTGAGAGTTTGGAAGATTTCAAGTATTTTCTCCTTTGTCAGATGTTTCATCTTGATCATTAACCTCCTCAGACTCTAGTGCTTTTCTTTTTATTATTCTATCATTTTTGTAATTTCGGTCGTTAAGCGTTTTTTCATAGTACTGGGCCCATCTTTCAATTATGCTTTGTATATCTGCTAGAAGCTTCCAGTGCGTTTGATTCTCTTTTAGACAATTATAAAAGTGTTTTTGGTACAAACTTCATTTTTTTATTGTTACATTCCGCATTCTGAAACGGAATATTATCCGTGAAAATCCGATGAAACTATTTTTGAAGGAACTTGTAAATCCGGAATGAGTCAGAATCCAGATTTGTTGGGTTAAATTTCTCAGATTCCCTAACATTTTACAAATATGTTTGAAATTAGTTGTACGGCGCGTTTACCTTCTTATTAGCTGTTTAATTATTTAAAATTCCACCTTTTGCACATTTTTGTGATAATTTGTTTGGAACTTTCCAGATTTAGTTTTCCTCTCTCTTGATCACGCCTCAAATAATAATAACAGACTTATTAGTCTCGGCGCTAATGTCCAAGTTGTCGATGCGCCTGAAAAAAAGAAACTCTTATTAATAATAGCACAATATAAGGCACGGAAGTTTCATTGACACCTGTTTATTAACAGATTTTAAAAGGTGGTACAATCTAGCTTAAGCTCAAGAAATATTGAACAAAAAGTTTGAAAAATAATGGTACTTCAAATTGATTAAACCTAGTTCCTCAGTCCGAATTTTATTCAATTATCATTTAAAGCCACGTTACCCTAAGAATCCTCAGTTTTGACGTAATTTTTAAAATCACGGTTTAACAGTAAGGGAATAATAAAATCTAATGCCGCTCAAGACACCCGATTTCAGCTTTTATTTACAAAAACGGTAAAGTTATTATAGAATTGTGAAATCGTTTTCCCAAACATGAAAAGAGTTTTTATAAAATTACAAAACTTTTCCAATATAGGTGTTTTAAAATATCTCTCACCGATATGTACTTGTGTTGGTTTGAAACGCGTTCTGAACAATCGATATATGTTAAAACATAAATTAAATAATATCATATAATGTTGAAGATGTGGCCCTCAGCGCTGAATACTGACTTTATCCAGAGTTGCTCGCTTGTTTTTCTCATTTCTAGAATAGAGAAGGAATAAAAAGGAGAAGAAGCGTGGAAGAGCGAATAAGAGGATGGAAAAATCGAAGAAAGAAACATGAATATCAAGTTACTATAAGGATAAAAATCGACGTTATTATTCTCAATCAGTGGCCGTATTAAAGTGTTATTCATCGATTTGAAAAAAAAGGCTAAATATCGATGTTAAATAGATAGTAATCTATTAAGAAGACATTGATAGGTAAGGCGTAACGAAATATTTTATATTGGCCTTTTATTTGTCATCATATGTCTTACAAGGGAGGCTTCTTTGTCGGCAAGTTTCATTAGAAAACAAAATCATTTACCAAGTTCCTTATATGTGTTCAAACTGACTGAGGTCATCCGTTAAATTCTTATAGTCTATGTTAGCGTATTATGCTGCTATTTCATGGATGCGGGCAATGAATTCTTTCAACACATGGCGTTGAAGAGAAGTCTTTATCCGTCACTCGTAGGGGGCCAAACACCTATTAATAAGTCTTGGCCAGATGGCGGTACCTTGCTCCAACATTCATACCCTCCATCTTCAACAGAAATGTACATGTATATTCGCTATTCCAGGGAATTTCCTACCCCGATGATTGTCATTAATCTTTCAGCTGTATCCAACGTTTACTAATAACCCACTCTTCTAGAGTTCTGTATAGCTAAAACATTAAAGCAAGGTAGTTTATTTATTTATTTTATTGCATCCTGTACAAATGAATAAATGATTGCAAATTGATACTATTTAGAGAATTTAAAATGTAGCGTTTTTGCCAAAGCCGCTGAGAGAGCCATCATTGCTGGAATACTCCAGGCGTTAGAATCTTGTTGGGTCATATCGGGAAACTTTGAGGGCAGTCAGGGTGGGAAGTGGAAAAGTAGGCTTGGACTACAGAATTTAAAAATATGAATTGACTAGTTTGGAAGGTGAGCGATGCTTAGGATTAGTTCAATAAATAAATGGTACGGTTTATGACTTTATGTTGGATATTGTTAGAAACGTAGGAACGAGCACTAAGGACTTTGAATTGAAAAGACTTTTCTCTGGAAAGTAGGCTTAAGGGTCCGAACAGTTCCTAACCGTACGATTATATCCTAGAAGTTGTCTGTAGATTGTAAGTATTGCTGTACATGTGCTTACTGTGCGGTTCGATCAAGAAGTCTCCTCATTTGACTAAATGTTCAGATTTCGCCTTTCAGTCGAGCATGTAGGCTCCAAGTTAGCCTTCTTACTATCCAGATAGCGGTTTATGTTGAATGTGGTTATGATTTAGTTGTTTTTGTATAGGGGAGAGGGATGCACATTTCAACAGAATTTACTTTTTCTGTTACAGAGAGCTCAGAATCGTATTATGAACCTTTTTATTTTGTTTTCTACAACTTTCAGGTTTTCTTAACAGATCTATATCAATAAACAGTTGGTACTTAACATACATATCTATATTTTTTTAATTTAAAATTTTTGTGTCAAATGTTAATATCTGCCCCACTGGTGGGGTACCTTTGGACACAATATAGAATAGAAAGAAATGATATTACTTTACTCTGAATCTACCTTCTATCAGTTATTTCTCTCACTACTACATTACTTACTCTTTAAAACCACTGAAATCTAGTTCAAAAATCAAGAATGACTCAGTTCGGGACACCCGAAGTGATGGGTTTAGGAAGTTTGAACAAAATATTCGGCTTAATGTAGGTTCGGACCACTTTCCCCTTCTCTGCGATTAAACAAAAAAAGTCACAAACTTGCAGGTCGATAGGGAACATTTAATATAAGAAAATATAATACCCAACACTTTTTGCAAGCAAATAGATTTTTGTAAATATTAAATTTAAAAATATGAATACTAAATGGTAATATGAACCAATAATACTTACACCTTGTCCTCTACAATCTTCGCAATACACTTTCAAAACTGCAACAAAAATTTTACTTCTACCTTGCAAAATATAACATTCCTCAATTCTGACTTTACAAACAATGAAAACGAAGGGAAACTGCCAATTATACAACAGGTCCACCACAAAATATGGAGAAAATTGCCAATCATAAATGATTTAAATATTTGGCAAGAAATTGAAACTGTTCAAATGGGCCCCCTCTCCCCTACAGTTGGGTAGTATTGTCGTATCTGTTTAAATGTAATTAATGCGTACTTATTCAAATTTAATTTGCCTGAATACTCCATACTACATTTCTAACCTTACCATATACGCTGACCTTCACATCCCTTTCTTCACTGACCTAATAAAGTCTCGCTACCGCAAATTTCACAGCCTCCTAGCTCTCCATCCTAATCCTCTTGTCCAACAACTCTCCTCTCCTCACCTTCCAGACAATGCTCCTCGTTGCTTGAAGCGGAGGTGGCCTAGGGACCTACTGTTGTGAGTGCAATCCACTAGAAAGAGTTCCATCAATGGGTGGCGACTCTTACATGTCTTTCATGTGAAAATTTAACCAGTTTCATCAAATTTACTTGATGCAACATTTGTTGTAGGTGTAAATAGGACAAATAAAGTGAAAAAAAATTGTTCCTAGCCAGCGCGAACAGTATTCAGTTATGCCAGTTTACAGAGACTACCAGAGGGTCAGGATGTGAGGCAACATTTTGTTGCATTTAGGTCCACAGCTAGATTAGGTTTCATGACGTGAGAATTTAAGTGTGAGGTAGTAGGTGATTGGAAGAAGTCGTTTCTGCTTAAGTGGAAGTCCTGGATGAGGCACATAAAGCAGTTTTCTGGCGAGGACCCTCTACCTAATTATGGAAACCCTGCGCAGCAGATACGTCTTAGCTTAAACATACTGTGTTATCTTTCAGCAGACAACAAAATTGAATTCTTTACAATTTAATTAAAACCATGTGAATCTGTCTTTGATGTCCTCATATTGATGTATTTCGAATAACAAGTGAACAAAAAATAAACGTAAGACTTCCAGATTCCACTAGTATGTTAACTCACACAGTTCAATTCTTCACAAACTTATTTAGTTTTTTTAGCAATGAAAGAAATGTTTTAGCACGAATGTCAAGAAATGTTAAGAAATAAAGATTTAAAGAGAGTTCTGTTTACAAATGTTGGTAACAAGAAAGCTTCCTCTTGTAACAGACAGATAGATGTGAGGGAAGTGATAAAACCAGATCTTAGATAGCGTAGACTATGTACCTAGTCTAGTAAGAGTTAGAGGTGTGTTTGTATTAGGGTACATTTGCAAAGAAAGGGACAAACAATCGCCTTTTAGCACACAAAAAGGGTCGTAACCCTGCTCGTATACTCAAAAAAGAAGAGATAAGAGACTTAGGTGTGAAGAGGCATGAAGTGCCTCGCTACTGACTAACCTTTCTGTTACAGACATCTCTTGCTCCTTAAGCTTATATGACAAATGCAGGGCATCCAAGTATGCTCACTTCTACTTTCTATAAAAATTACCCAAACAACAACCAACGGAAATTTTTGTTAATGGACAACTTTTGATATTCTTTAACAAGTTTAAGTTTACACTAAACGAACTGGAGCCTGGTACAAGAGCGAGGACTGTACGTATTTCGGGTTCTTTTGATGTAAAGACAAATTATCCTTAGGGTATTCTAGTCGCGCATGCTCTTTCGAAACATGCGTTTACACTAAAAGAAGATTTTAGTGCTGGAAACATGGATAAGTTACTGATCTACAAGTGTACGATGTGGAAAATAGTTAACAGATATCGAAGCTGATTTCGAAAAAAAATCATTCTATAAAGTAGTACTTAGCGAGGAGATATTTTGGTCGCTACCTATTCCTCAGGATCTTAGGTATATACCACAAAGTTTTCGTTTGTGAGGTTAGAGTTCACTCACACTTACCTGCGCACAGATTGATTTCTAAAAACCACCAGGGGAACTCAAAATGGAAATTGCCGGTAGAGATTCGATATTGAAAATTTGACAAGCATGTTATGTTTTCCTAAAAAATGATTAAATAATTATTTCCTAAAAATAATAATTTATTGTATAAAGAAAAAATAACTTAATTAAATCAAAGGGATGGGATTAATGTAGAGCAATGTTTAAAAATGCCGTTTGCGCTCATTTTCGGCAATTTTTTTCTCAAAATCTATTAGATCTGGGTTGTTGCAAAAAATTAGTTATAAAAGAAGATTTGTTCTATATTATGAAGAAAATTAGGAATTTTATCTTCATAGGAAAAGAGAAAACAATTGTAAAAGTTGGGTCTTTTTTCAATTTTACGCTCTTTGGTGCACTTTTTGGCGATCAACTGTCCTACTAGACAGTTTTAATAATTGATAAACAAAAAAAAACTAGGGAACCAGTCTAAAGAAAATCTTTAGGTCCGTGATTGAGGAAATGTACCAAAAAGAAGCATAACTGGCTAGAAGGCTCTCGCAAGTTCTGGGCCGGATTACCAAGGATTAATGTCCTGAGAAAACAGCTTTTTCATGAAAATGTTTTCACACCAACAAACTAAGCGAGTATTCCTTTCACAATTTCACGAAATCTCGGCTTCTGGTGGGGTTAGACTGAGTGTTCTCGCTCGCTTGGTTTAAACCATCAAAGATGTATCTCTAACTTTTTTAAAAAAATAATAATAATTCACTCAATATGATTCATTAAAAAAGTTTCATAGCAGACTCCTAAAAGCAGCTAGTACAAGCTCTAGAAATGCCCCTGAAGAACTAACCATTTTTACCTCAAATACATTTTGAGGATTCAATTAGGTAAACATTGTTATAGAGATAAATATTTTTTTTGAATATATTTGCAATGACACTTTACCAAAACTGCAGTTCTCTATTTCCCTTAATATTAAAACATAATAGGCGAACGATTAGGGAAATGGAATTGTATACAGCAAATTATTATTGCTGGAAGAAAGGAATGAATAATGATTCTGATGAAAGAGAAATCGGTTTGAGATATTTCTTGAAGTACCTGTGCTCATGGGCCATGAACAAGCTGAGCCCTCTTATTCATTCTTAATGCGATTACATTATCATTTTGTAAAGTGAAAACCAACCTCATCGCTATTCAAACATTAGGCATGTTTTAGGTTTTAGAATGGTATTATAACAAAACAATAACGTTCAACCCAATAAAGGAGGAACAAGAAAACGCTTAAAATAAAAACAAAAACAAAAATCCACTACTAGACTTTAATAATTTTTCAGAAATATGGATTATGATTAATTCTTTATTAAACAGTGTGTATAAATAAAATCAATCCATAACCGTTATTATTATATTTTAACGATCTCATCAGGCCAAATGTTCTCTCCAAGATCTTTATGGATAAGCTGGCATTCAACTGATCTATTTTCGATAAATCTAAGTTCAGGATTATCACCTATTCTCTTTGTGTTTGCAAGAGGTTTGTCCTTGCAATCACCTTGGATTGCTTCGCGTTCCTCTTCATCTTTGTTGCATTCTCCTCCTTCCATTCAGTCTAAAATCTCAATCTTTTCCAATTCTTCAAATTCAGTATCTTCCTTATTCCTCTTTTACTGACTTCTTCGCGGACTCTACCTCCTTGTTCTCCCCTGATCCTGCAACTAAATTTTCATGGTTTATTTACTTTATTCATTTCTAGTCCGTCGTTTGCTTCATACTTAACTTTCATGTACATCGTTTGTCCTCGCTTCTAACTTACATATAAGCTTTACAACTTATCTGGCTGTTGCTGTTACCGCTTATCTTGCTTATGTTAAGTAATTAAGTTTCCTGACATTTTACGCAGCTTAATTTAGGCAGCTTTCTTTCCTTTAAGCATCTTGATTCGTCTTGCAACAATTTGATGCGAGCGATAGGTGCCTTTAGCTGTGGAATATATTGTTCCCGTTGATGCAATTCACTTAGCTTGTTGCCACTTTCGTTTACAGCCCTACTGCTATTATTGCAGTATTTTTAACAATTTATATTCCTATATATTTATAGATGTATAATTTCAAGGCCGCCAAGCTATGTTGTATTAAAATTGTCCGTTAGGACATTCGTGTAAAGGTTGAACGTCAAAAAGTGCACGAAAAAGTGTAACGTTGGAAAACACTTAACTTTAAATTTTTTTCTCTTTTTTCTATAAAAGATAAAATTTACAATTTTTTTTTATAATACAGGATGAATCCTCCTTTATAAGAGTATTATTGTTATTATTATTATTTTTATTTTTTTATTAGTAACATCACCGATCTAATAGATTTTGAGAAAAAAGTTGCCGGAAATTAGAAAAAACGGAATTTCGGAAAATGTTCTTGTTCTTGTTACTTTTTTTTTATAAACAAGGAAACACCTTGTAGTACTGGGATCGATTCCCGGTCTAGGCCTTTGATTTTATTTAATGGTTTATATGAGAATTTAATAGTAAAGTATGTTCGCTAATCGCCTCCGTCCATGTCTCCTAATTTGGTAGTTGGACGTAAAGCCTGCCTGAAAAAATAGGCATTACTTTACTTTAAATATAAATAAATTTTCATTGTTCAAGGATTGTTGAACAATTCTGTATGTCTTTACTTATTCCACACAAGTTTACTAACAAATTCTTCAATTAGAATTTATAAAAAAACACCTTCCTTCAGTAGATAATGAAATATTCTTGTCTTTAAACAGTATTATTTAAAAATTGCTGACCTTTCTACAGAATTCCTATGCAGATGTAAGTTTAATGTGCAAGGGTGTTTCAGGCGTCAACTCGGAATAAAACACAGCATACGAACTAAGCTATTATCTCAACACCTCGTCTTGTATTTCTTTTTGTAATTTTCTGTACCTTTCTTCACCACTTAAACTGTTAGATAATCGGGACATCAGTTTCTTCTTAATGGGCTTTTAATCAACTTCGAAAAAAAGGCGACTGTACGCTTGTACTTTATTTTATTTCTTGTTCTATGTGACACTGTATATTCTTAGAAGATCTACTTCTTCCTCTTCTTTATCGCAAAAGACTTTCCTTTTTTTGTGGCGACCGCATTTTATACTATTAGGGAGTTGTAATCACTAATACTTTAGCCTTTGCATAAAAAATATTATCAGATATCATTTATTTTTATGAAATTTTAAACATGACTGATTTTTTTTTTTTGTATCTCCTCCTATTAGTAAGTACCCTTATTAGAAGGAACATTCTTAACAAAGAGTTCATATGCTCCGTTAGTAAACGCAAGCTTTATTAAAACAAAATAAAATTTCTGTTTTTGTAAATTACATTTCTTGTTTGAAGAGTCAGTAAGTTAACGCACTTTTGGTAACTTCTAAATTGTTACAACTAGTACCAAAACAACGCTACCATTTAGTCTAATTTTAAGCTCAAGATAAATTTGAGGAAGTAATGTTGAAATCAAACAATTAAATCAGTTTTAGATGGTGGCTAGTCAGTGCATTCTGTCACAGCTGATTCAGTCTCAGATATTTCAGCAGCGTGCCGATAGTTCAGGTTTGGTCCCTTGTCTTGTTGTACAGGCATAATAATATCTATATTCAGCTATATTTGTTTTAAAATAAGCAGTGAATGTAATAATGATATAGCGAACTGTAGTTGCAAACGAGAGGAGAAGTTACCACTCCAAAACACCGAACTATTAGTCACATTTTTCATTAGGATGGAGATGACGTGGCCTCATTTAGGATTCAGTAGATTTGTAGCCTCTTCACCAGCTGAACAGCCATCTCGTACCAATTTGTCAGTACACTGATATCTGATGGACCTTCCGTCTTCTTTAATCGTGCGTGATGATGTAAATCATGCTCACAAACATCATGACAACAGTATCCATTAGGTTCAGACATTCTTGCATTTTTACAGAATTGTTAAATACGATACGATTTCTTCAATTCTGTGAAGTGGAATTACAACTTAATTAAGTAACTATCTCATGAATTAAGTATGGCCTATTTAGTTCAAAATCAATATTGTTGATTCAAGAACTTATTGGCATACATTCACTTCAAAAGCGCAGAAAACAGTAGTAATTAATAAAATAATCAATCTGTTTTGAACCTAAAATCGACTTTCAGCTACAGCAATTCTCAAGAATCTAACTTAAAAAATTTCTACCCATTCCGAATATATTAGTATTAAATTATAACAAAAATTTATGCAGTTCGTAAATGCGTTGCTTGCACTGGAAAGTAAAATTAAAGGGGGTGCCGTCTCCAGGCTCTCTCTATATGAACTACCCCAAAAACGAGTCTTTGTTGAAAGATTATAAATGAAGGCGTATATAAGAACCTTACAGATGATCTAGAAACCATTTTCGTGAAAATCTCAATAGATCTAAATAGATGCAACTAGTACACAGGGTTTGTTTAAAGTGGACATAAACAGGAGAAGATTTAATGTACCGAGTACCGTGATCACTCTGCCTGGACACAAAGATAGATTCCAACGTTCCAAAACTGCACCTGAATCCTGTCCATGAATTGTCTATTTGCTAGGTTGCGTGTTTTTTTAGAACTATGTCATCGCAGCAGCCAGGTATTTATTTTATGTCTGTACAATTTAGTGGATAAACGTTTTTATAATTAGAAGGTACTTAATTGATTCCTACCTTCTAATTATAAAAACGGCTCTTTTGTCATTAATAGAGGTAAATTATAGAGCTAACATTGCAAGTTCTCTTCATTTATTAAATTAAAAAAAAATATATATATTTTACTGGCAGATTCTAAATAGAATTAAACTAAGTTCTTTTATTTAGTATAATATTACCTTCTTATTTTCCTCACTAAGTAAGAAACAGTGGTCATGCCTAATTTTCGAAATTGTTTGCAAAGGAGAAATTCCTGTTTTTAAGTCTTTTGAGTTCGAAAAAGTAGATTGGGCGAGTCTGGCGGTTTAAAAAACATCTCAAAAACGAAAAAATAGCATGAAGATGAATTGTTATATTTTGTTTTGGTGCCTCGAAGAGACCAGATTGTATCGTATTGTTGAATTTCTTTAACAAAACTAGCCACTTCATAAAATAGATTTGATTTATTTATTTTTATTTGGTGTCGCGAACGGGGGGGCGTAAGCACATACTTTACTATTAAATTTTGAGCTATAATATTTTCAGTAATGGTAAATTTAGTAATGATAATTCTAATTTCAATTACATTTCCAATAAACTAAAGTTGAAAGTCGGTGGTTACTACGACTAAAAAACACCAAAATTCATATACATTCATTACTCGTCAAAAGCAAAGTTAAATTAAAAATTAAATAAATAAAATTCTTCGAAATGTTTGTAATTCTTCGAATAATAACTAATGGCCCAAACCTGACAAGCGTGACAAACCTCAGCACGGTTTTGATTCTAATCATAAGATATTAGCAAATCGTGAGTAAATAAAAGTTTAGGTTCAGTAATGAACTGTTATTTATTAATCATATTTCGCACCTTAAGTCGTTAAGTTATATTATCGACTTACCTACTTTAACTCGCTATTAGTCTTAATAAAATTAGATTTAGCGCACAAAATGCAACTACGTGTGGCAACTATAGGAAAATAATAATTGTGATTACATTTGAAATAGTCGTATAAAATATAGAATTGCTCACATAAGACCCTTCCTAAAATACTCGAGTCTGTGAAAGAATAGAAAGGGAAGGAACTTTACGCTTCAGAAGTTATGAGAAAAGGTATTGCTGTCTGTCATAAATGTTGAAAAATACTTACGTACCGAAATATTCAAATTGAAACTGTCCGGTGGTACAGTTACATAAGAGTTGATCGCCAAAAAGGGCACGAAAAACCGTAAGGTTGATGAACAACTAACTTTGACAATTTTTTCCTTTTTCCCAAATACCTAAATTTTCTTTAAAATAAAGGACATATCCTCCTTTTAATATACAAATACATCATCATCATCATCGTAATCTATCCTCTTCTAGCGCCTAGGCAGTGGCCTTACGTAATCTTTTCGCTCCTATCCCTGGCAAGCTCCTTCCCCTTCCTCCATTCAACTCCGGTTTCTACAGTTCAGGTTTCTTCCCTTGTCTTGTTGTACAGGCATAATACCTAAGTGATAATTATGAATATCTATATTCAGCTTTATTTGTTTTAAAATCAGCGGTGAATGTAATAATGATAAAGTGAACTGTAGTTGCAAACGAGAGGAGAAGTTACCACTCCAAAACACCCATTCAAGACCTGGACTTAGGCTACTAATTTTAAAATGAATGTAAACTTTATCTGAAAAAATTCGTTATAAACAATCGTATCTTCATTATATTAGGAAATGTCCAGTTGAATAACCTATAATACCCAAAGCGTCTACATTGGTGTAGAAAGTCTCAAAAACAAGATACAGCAGTGGCAGTAGGACTTAAGAAAGAATTAGAAGATTATGATGACAAAGACTTAAAGCCTGACTTTAAAATAAATCAGTAACAAATATCTCAGCATTTTCACTAGTGACATCTTTTAGTTCCTTAATAAGTAGTAAATTTTAAGTTAGATGAAGGTTTCTCTCTTTTAAGGCGATTAAAACTGGTGAAATATAGCGCAACTAAATATGTATAACGGATGCTGACTTCGCCTCTGTTCTCCCGTGATAATATCCTTACCACTTGGATAAAACATTCTCTAAATACCGTCCACTATTTTATAATTTTTTGGTTTATTATTGATGCTCAGTATGTGTAAACGAACACAGATTTTATACATATCTTGGTGTTTTTGATATAGTTTAAGAAAGAAGCACCTAAAAAACAATCGAATAAGTCTTCTGATCTTAAAATTTACTTTCTTTATTTTAAGCTATTTCTTTAGGATTAGATGAAGTAAATGAAAAAAAATATCGTTCTTGTTCTGCATCTATATCTTGACTACTCGAGACGCTTGGCGCCAACGTGTTAAGAAAGCCTATTTCACTGGGTAAAAACGAAACAAATTATTAGTACGAGGTGTGGCTATTAAATAACGAGAATGATACTGCTACAGAAGAACTATGCATGTGCCAAATCCTAACGACTGACAGCCTTCTCTTTCGATTGCAGCGTCTCACGTGTTTGTAGAGAAATCTGTCTGACCGGAACCATCGCTTGTATAAGAGGTGTTAGTTTCGTTTTGCCGAAAAAATGATACTACACATGTAGTAGAGCAACGAATTGTCATGAAATTTCACAGGATACTTAGTAAAACCGCTACTGAAACTTATCTTTTATTAAAAGAAGTTTATGGCGATGAATGTTAACCACGTGCGCGAGTTTTTGAGTGGTTCAACCGTTTCCAAGATGGCCGCGAAGACGTCGGAGATGATGACCGCCTGGGTCGCCCTTCCACGTCCAAAACGGATGAAAATATCGATTATAATTAATCAACATTACTACCGTGTGGTGCTTGCTCAACTCCGTGAAAGAGTAAGGAAAAAACGACCCGATTTGTGGAAGAACAAGTCACGGGTTCTCAATCAAGACAACGCGCCGGCTCACACTACATTGTCTGTCAAGACGTTTCTAGGCAAGTACAACATCCCAGTTTTAGGCCATCCGCCTTATTCGCCTGACCTGGCTCCATGTGACTTTTATCTATTCCCCAAAGTCAAATCTGCATTAAAAGGGACACGATTTTAGTCCGTTGAAGCTGTGAAAGAAAAAGCGGCACGCGTCATGCAGGAGCTCACAGAAAAAGACTTCCAGCACTGTTTCGAACAACAGTAAATCCGCAAGGAGCGTTTTAGGGGTAGGGGAGGGGTGTATATTGAAGGTGATAATAACTAAATATGTATAAATTTAAAATAAAATGTTTTATAGCAATAGTCTCGTTATTTAATAGCCACACTTCATACTTTCAAATTCACAAAAGAAACAGACCTTTCAATCAAAACTACTTCGTCAGATTACGGATTCTCCATTTTACGTCTATCCTCCAGTTACGACCTCAAGATCTAATATGTAACTGAAGAATCTAAATCTTCATTCAGACAATTCTTTGACTCTCTTCTTTTCTGCACAAATTTTCTTATTCAAAACTTTGCCTCCAAAACGATTCCAGATCGTCCTTCACGACGAACGATGACTGAAACGTTGTTGGCCAGCTCCAGGAACTCCAGCGAGAGTGTTGCCGGTGGGCAACTTTTCTCCTTAAGCTATTACAGTCATGAAGACTGAAGTATCATACTCACTGATTGAATTTTATATTTTGTAGATTGTGAATAGCAAATAAATAAATAAAATACTCGACAAAACATAAAAGCTACGATAATTAAGTTGCTATTGGAATTATTTTCTGCAAATTTCGAAGGTTGTAACTAAATCAACCCTCTCCCAGGATCAAGTGGTGATATACAGCAATTTGCTCTGTAAATGGAAGAAGCACAGGAAAAAAAATTACAACAGCAAACCATAAATTAGGGCAGTAATTTATTGAAGCTGTATCTACTACAGCTGTTTAATAGGAAAGAAGAGGATACCAACCCTCCTGGTCTAGCTAAGCGGCCCAGTGAAATTGTCTTTCCTTTTCGCACCAGGACTTGGCGGAGAGGAGACTGAGGAATATAAATTAGCTGAGAACCCTTCAAAATAGAGATGAGAACAGTTAGCTATTCGAACATCACTTCATCACTACAACATCGAGAATCAACCGCTTGTCATTACCACATTGTCAGCTCTTGTTTTAATCATCAAACTACACACATTGCTACCATAATCATCATTCACTTTGGTTAGTAATCAATTAGCTAGGCTTAGATGTACAATATGGTTTAAGCATAATGTAATTTATTCTTTTTACTACGTTTACCTTGATCATATCTTTAGCGTTACTCAGTGTTATATATCTGTACTTGTAATCCGCTAAACATCTTTTCTACTCCGTATTCCCATCCTTGGCCTTATCCACCGTCATTCTCTCTCTCTGTCATTACATCTGCATTAATGATCAAACAGCCTTTTAAAGAGGCAGGCATTGCTTAATATCTTTTTACTTGCGCTTAGACAATTTCCTAACCTTTTCTATGAAAACGAAAAATAAACGCCCCTAAAATAAAAGTTTAAATGGAACCTAGGTAAGCGTAACTCTATAATAAACCATCAACTTCTGTGTAAAGTGGAACATTTTTTGCTTTTACGTATATTTATTTATTTTTTATTTGATCTGATTTTCTTTTTTGGTGCTCTTATTCAACCCAAATGGTAAGCTTGTGATAGTGAACACTATTATGATAAAATATCAATATGAAATTTCTAAGTAAATTATCAAGGTAAAAATATTATTTTTACCTTATTTACTGATCCTTCGCATCTCCGTTCTTTCCGAATTATTATTACCTCACTCCCTGTCATTTCAACTGCGTTAGAGGATAGATCCCTGGTTTGTTACACTTTCTTAGTTAGAAATGGATGCATCTGTGAGTGTATTTGTTACAAAATATGTCAGAAATATCGATAGAAAATGTAAACTTTATACTATTAGACAATTCTGTCGCACTGTCAATTAAACCCATCTTCAAGACCGTAGAGAATGTCGTCAAACACGGAACACACTTATTATACACTGAGAATTTTAGTACTTAGAACCAGTGCAAGTTTTACAGATATAGTTTGCCTTGGCGAATCAAACATAAAGATTTCTTTATTAGAATAATTCATTTAATAGAGATCCGAGCAAATAATTTTCATATTTTAAGTTGCATTGTCGAGATCGCTATGTTTCTACTGATTACCAACCGGCTACGACTATGAGCAGAGTATCTACTTAAAGCAGGAATCTCAGAGACACTCGCCGTTACAAAGACCAGCTGGTAGGAAAACACCCAAATCTGAGCTCTTAGCCAGTTTGCGTGCCTAATTTGCGGAAGAAGTCCAAGAATATTGCACGACCAGTCTGTACTAAGCCGCAAGAAGCAGAATAAAATAAATGGCATTATAATTGCCGTTATAAAATCTCCTTAACAAAAACTAACAGTCCAAAAAGTTAAGTACAAGGATTGATTAAACGACAAATCAGTAATACTTTTATTCGATAAATAGTGATAAAAATCGTTTATAAAATAAATAATTAACAATAAAGACCCGAACCATGGGCTAAAAGAAGATTCGCCTTAAAATCCTTTAACTAGAATCGGATTTCATTTAAAGGTTTCCCAGGGTTTGTTAAAACCAAAAAGTTTATTTATTTATGTACTTAATACATTAAACAATACCACAAACTCTTTTTGGAATTAAAATTAAAAAGTGAACTGCATACAAATTAAAGCATTCGCAATTTTGTGTCAGACTTCGTATGAACTGGCGGATTGCATCCATACTTCCTCATAATATTCATTACCATATCCAAAAATATCATGCGTTAAAAAAGAATTTTCCAGTTTGGTAGCTCTGAACAGTATTTCTGGTCATTCGCAAATTAGTTGAGAAAGCAATATCCCTTTTTTTGAAGTGGAAGAAAGAAATATATTTCCCTATGCTTCGGATTAAAAGTTTAGTTGTACGTGGAATCAGTGCACCAAGCTTAGAGAAAATCTTTAAAGTAGTAAAACATTCAGGATTTTTATTTATCTGTTTTAATTCGGAGTTTTATCAACTCATTAAATCTTAAAAGTGTAGAAGTGATAAAATTGCACGTGACGTCAAAATGTTATTAAGCTAGAGAGCGTTTCCCACTGACTGTTTCCAAAAATGTCCTTAATCGATTTTTTCTGGAAATATGTTCAATTAATTCTTTTTTTAATTTTAACTTTCTGCGATTTCCGTCTTTTTGCTAAACTTCTACCAATTTGTGAATCACCCAAAAGAGATTTTTCTGGTGGAATACTCTGAATCTAGATTAAACTGATTAAAATACTTCAGATTTACAAGTTTAAGCTAAAAATAAGAAGAATAAAGTAAAGAATGTAAAAAATTTCTTTTCTGTATTTGGACACAAAATAATAATGCACAGCACATCTTTTTCTTTTTTTATTTGGTTTTTTTGGTTGCGAATCACAAGAATCTTCAAGTGGTGAAAAAGAGAAAAAAGGATAAGTGTGTTCTCGAAAGGAAGGATGGCTCATTAAGATAAAAGGAAACGAAAAAGTAGAAAAGCTAGAACGTTGTGGAGATCTCTTGGGTTGCGCTTCATCCGCCGCCTAACATAGAATACCAAGAACTAAGACATCACGCTCAGTGCTTGCAAAATCAGAAGACATTGTAGTCAAGGAAATACGAAGGAAAAAGCAAGAAAATGAAATAGGAGAAAAAGTATAAATAAAATCCAGCTACTTGGTTATTCGGTTCATGTTTCCACTGTAAGTGGCTTATCTTTAGAAATCCACGACAATTTTATTATTTTATTCTAAAAGACTTCTTATAACTTGAAATAAGATTGTCATTTGTTTTAATTAGGTCGATGTTTTAATTTTATGGTACTTAAAAATCATTTGGACTTCCGGAAATAATTTCTGCAGATTTGATAGAATCCTCTTATTCTTCTAATCTTTCCTATTAAATCTCATTCGCGTTCTTTCTTCTAAATGAAGTCCATAGCTCGATCCATCAATCGAATACAAATTTATCACTCCATAATCTAAAAGAGTAGGACGGTACGTTATAACAGAATAGTACTTAAGGTGCAACTTTACCACCTTCACTGCTAAAAGTGCTCAAATTACGAGGGTCGTTTGAAAAGTCCGTGCAAAGTCAGAGATATAGCACTACTGGCGCGTATCGAGGTTATGTTTAGTTAGTAGCATCTCTTGGAAGAACACACACCAAGTTTCAGCCAGATCGGTCTATTTCTTTGTGTTTGGCATTCGTTTGAATCGAGGAAGTCGAGTGATTTTCAAAAAATGGACGAAAAAGAATTTCGTGTGTTGATTAAACACTACTTTATGAAAGGCAAAACGCCTCAGGAGACTAAAGAGAAGCTTGATAAACATTATGGTGACTCTGCACCTTCGATTAGAACAGTTTATAAGTGGTTTCAAAATTTTCGGAGTGGCCATGTGGGCACAAGTGACGCTGAACGTTCTGGACGCCCTGTTGAGGTTACTACTCCAGAAATCATTGATAAAATCCATGATATGGTGATGGATGACAGAAGAGTGAAGGTGCGTGAGATTGCTAGTGCTGTGGGCATCTCGAATGAACGGGTACATAATATTTTGCATCAACATTTGGACATGACAAAGCTATCCGCAAGATGGGTGCCGCGATTGCTCACGCTTGACCAAAAATGAAATCGTGTGAAGTGTTGCAAGGACTTTAAGCGTCGTTTCGTCACTGTGGATGAAACATGAATACATCACTACACTCCTGAGACCAAAGAACAATCTAAACAATGGGTTACCAAGGGGGAATCTGCGCCAAAAATAGGCGAAGACCGTTCCTTCGGCCGGAAAGATTATGGCGACTGTCTTTTGGGATTCGCAAGGAATAATCCTCATCAACCAGCTGGAAAAGGGTAAAACTATTACAGGTGCATATTATTCATCGTTATTGGACCGTTTGAAAACCGAGCTGCAAGAAAAACGCCCACGATTGGCCCACAAAAAAGTCCTTTTCCATCACGACAACGCACCAGCTCACACCTCAGCAGTTGTGGTCGCAAAATTAATGGAAATAGGGTTCCAACTCGTTTCGCATCCCCCCTATTCTCCAGACTTGGCTCCCTCGGACTACTATTTGTTCCCCAATATGAAAAAAAGGCTGGCGGGAAAAAGATTTTATTCAAACGAGGAGGTGATTGCAGAAACGAATGGCTATTTTTCAGACTTGGACAAATCCTATTATTCGGAAGGGATCAACAAACTAGAGCAGCGTTGGACGAAGTGTATAAGCCTAAAAGGAGACTATGTTGAAAAATAAAAAAGGTTTACCCCCAAAAAATTAAGTAGTTTTTATTTTTGCACGGACTTTTCAAACGACCCTCGTATGTTATGTCCCAGGAAAAAGGTTTTAGATAACCATCAGCGCTTAGTTCAAAATCATTGAAGCCATTTTCGATATACATATAAAATCCATTCAGTGAAGAATACTTTTTTCCGGATGAGTAGTTTCGATCTCCTGGTTGGGCCAAATAAAAATAAGAAGTTTCATCTTGCTGCAATTTTTTGCATTGCAGGAAACGCAGTTTTCAGTAATTCGCTAGCCCTAATTACAGAGTGTTTAAACTCTGTTTAAATTCTATTTAGTGTAGAAAAACGGATATTTTTTGTTTGTTTATAAACATTTTAATCACTTTTATAGTAATGTCGTTCAATGGTTACGAGACAGACATTAAAAAAAAAAAAATATTTTGTTTCAGTCAAGATATATGAAAAAATTAAATAAACCAAATAATGAGTAGTAGGGAGAAGCAAAAATTATCTCTCTTGCGCATTAAAATGAGCAGAAACAGGGAAAAAGCTGTCTGTAACCCAGTGGGTCCAAGAGACTTTGGCCGAACATCAGGTAGCTGAGGAAGTGCATTCCATCTCTAACTACAGTCAGGGACAAAATGATAGACACACTTTTGTTTTTGTTGCCTTAATGCTTCAATTAAATTTTTGTTCGCCTTCTAATATAGTGCACAGACTTTCAATTTTTGTACCTTATTTTATTATTTCAACAATATGGCGCTGGGAGTTCAACAGGCAGGCCTTCGGCTCTTTCGAAGCGTGAAAAAAGGCTAATTCTAAGAGCTGCCTCAAACTCTACACTTTCAGCTCGGGAAATTGCTGCAAGTGTTGGTGTCCCACACTAATGCGATAAAATGTAAGGCTGGAAACATAATGGAGCGGCGAGCAAAGCGGCGAAATCAAACACAAGGTAACATATGGGACCGCGCATAGTGGCGAGCAAAGCGAAAGAGCATCGCTATCTATAGAGAGTAGAGCAAAGCGTTATGACATGTTTGATTTCTTCGCTCTCATCGCGCTCAATTTTTAAAGGTTATTGCTCATAGGTTATAAATATTATACATTTATTGGTTTAGTTTGTTTAAAGAAACCTCTGTGGGACCATAATATTTGCGAAGCTACAATAGTTTTTAACAATTAATAATTAATAGTTAAAATTAATTAACAATTAATAGTTAATGGAGAATTCAGGTAATTTTTGCTACATTTAATTTGGTTATCATTCCCTTAATGCTAACTTTCATCTAAATACTAGGCAAAATTAAATTACATTTTCACGTCCTACTACTTCTGATCAGAGCGAATTCTCCAATCCTTCTTCTATAGCGTCGTACTACTCTAGTTTTTCAGATGAACAACATTAATTTACGACAAATCATGGAGTAGTGATTTAATAAAATTATTGTTTTTTTTTTAATTGGATAATTAATTTATTTAATAAATTAAATAAAAATTAATTTAATTTTGATTTTCTTATCTTAAAGTAACTGCTAGGATTAATGGGGTTACACAGGGCTAGTATGTAATCAAATGTTGATATAGACATTCGAAAATACGAATGAAACTTGCTAGGATGCTCCCGAAGTAGTTGGTACAAGTGATGGAATTCACCAAGTTCGTTTCTAGACTTATTTATATCATGTACACTGCAGCTCTTACTACTAAGCTGCTGTAAATACCAAATTTTAAAGGAAGAATTTTCGTATAGAAATAATTCCTCCATCATGTCTCGTCGAAAGGAGAACGCGACTAAACTCGTCACTATGTGCATGCGACTCTTTGCTCGCTGCTAGTCGCTCTCTTTGATCTGAAGCAGCTATCATCGCCGCTTTGCTCGCCGCTCCCCTATGTTTCCAGCCTAAGGAGGTTTTTAAAGAAGCAAGATACGTTGGTCAGAAAAAAAAATTAAGGACGAAACCTGCCTTAACACAAAGGCACTAATTCGGCCGACTATATTTGGCACGAGAACACATGTCGTGGGTCCGAGAATGGAATAAAATGATTTTTTTTTTTTTTTTTTTTGAGTCCCAGTTTTGTCATCTTAGGAAGATATCTTGGGCAAGAAGAAGTTCAAAATTTGTACAGAAGTCTTCCAAATAGAATGTTCGAAGTGATACACAACAGAGGAGGCTCAACAAAATATTAGGCGAGAGCTGAAATTCCAAAATTTGAAGGTGTGTCTATTGTTTTGTCCCACATCAAAGTGATTATTTTAAGTTTATACTTTATACAAATTGACACATTTATAAATTAATCTGATTTTACTGTTTATTCCTTACTTCAATGTCTGATGAAATATTTTCAAAAGTCAGTAATAAATTAAAATTGCAAATAAACATTTTCTAAAAGTAATTGTGTGTGTGTCTATCATTTTGTCTCTGACTGTAGTAAGAAACCGGAAGTAAACTCACAAAACAGCATTTTGTTTCTAAAACAAATTGTCCAGACTTCACTTGTAACCAAAACAGAAGTGATGCAGATCTACCAAATAATATTAAACAAAAAAAATCAATTATTATTAGGATAATGTTTATCTTTATTTATTTTATAAATAGAGTACTATGCGATTTTAGAAAAAGTAATTATAGATATTGCAATTCTAACTAAATTTGAATAGCATCTGGGTTAGATCAGCGTTTTAGTGTTCATTAAAATATTGAGTTTGTCTATAAGATGGTAATTGAGTGTAAATAAAGAGCGCAAGATAAATAGGATATTTGAGATGTTTCAGTTTTTCAACCCCTTTTTTTTTCTCCTTCTTTGTTAGCAGCAAGCTGGAGAGAGAGAGAGAGCGAACTGCTGAGAGAGCCGATAATTTGGTAGGTTAGCGGAAAGGTTTCCAGATGGTTATTTGGAGTAGCGTACTGGTGGAATGCAAATCGGGATAGGTTTCCGTAACACCCTGTACTCCAGAGCAGCCTCGCTTCTCCCAAACCTTGTATCCACTACATCTCTCATTCCCTGTAATCATTAACACTCTCTGCGCCATTAGTCAACTATAATCCACCAGGACTTGGCTTCTATATCCTCTCCTTCTATCTCTCCCACGTTCACAGCCTCATTAATATTTTGCTCATTGCCGTTTACAAGTCGTCCCGTCTTCTAATTAATTACACTTCCTTACCATTTTTTAATTACACACCTTTTTTTCTGTTTTTTTCATTCTTTCTCACTATTAAATTATTCAAAACATGTATTTACAGAGTTAAGTAAATTCTTGCTAACTTTAACAGAAGAAGCTCTTTTATATCTCTATTTAATATGAGATTTCCCTTCACTTCTTCTGCTTTAACTTTTTCATTGTTTGCAATCATAAAATTTGAGCTAGAACAAAAGCGGCCCCCAGTTATATACCGCAATAATGGCAGCAAAAGAGATTTGCCAGTCAATAAAACCGCCGTCAAGCTAATATTGTTTACGTTCTTTTTAATGTTCATCCTATGCAGGATGCTGCCAATAGAAGTAAAGCTAAGGATTTTCTTTCACTTTATTAATATGCGGCTACACTGGAGCAAAACATTATAAGGCAAACACTTGCTGATTTGGTAAATTGATGGACAATAATTTTTTTTCAAATTTTTGTAAATAATCTGTGAACAATAAGTGAAATTATTGAAAATTCTTTCGGGGAAAATTCTGTTTGTAACATAATTTCCTCCGCCGCATCATTCTTTCTCCGATCTTCTATGATTCAATTCCTCCTGCCAATGTTGTCCTTTATCTTGGGCTTTATTTAGACAAAAGACTGACTTGGAACCTGCACACACGACTTAAACGAACTGAAGTTAACAGACGTTATCGACTACTTAAAAGACTAATAGACCAACGTTCAAAACTTTCACTTATAACAAACGACTGATTTATAATTCTATTCTAAAACCCGCCTGGACTTACGGTATGAAACGCTCCAATCTACGTACGAAGAATTCAATCTCTTCGGTCTAAAATTCTCCGCATTATCGTTAACGCTCCACTTTACGTTTCAAATCTAACTATCCACACAGACCTGGAAATTCTGTTTGTAGGTCAGGTTGCACGAACTCGCTATAAAAGTTTTCATCAGAACTTGCACTCTCATTCCAATCCTCTTGTCCACCATTTATCATCTCATCACCTTCCAGATCATCCTCCCAGACGATTAAAACGACGACAGTATGGAAGTAGGAAATGCGATTTATTGACAGCCAGTTCAACAACTGTTTCATTGGATATTTAATTGATAATAAGGCAGTGATCTGTTTGAATTACTTTTTCGGAGATTTAGTAAATGAACTCTTTGTTTCTCGCTAGAGAATGAACTATGAGGCAACCTTGAAATACTAACATTGATCAAACGTTAATTAATATTTTCAACTTGCGTAAACAAACCATTGGCCTCTAAGTCTAACACTAATCTTCTTGAACTTAGGAATGGATTGTAATAAAAGAGTGTGCAAGAGATAAAGCTTTCCATGGCTAAAGCTGCGATGATTTTTAGGGACGCTTGCAGAGATTTAACTAATCTAGTTGGAATTTATATCGTGCTGAACACATGATAATGTAAAAAAAAAAAGACCTAATTGGTAAAAAAAAATCATTTTGTAATACTTCGCTTCTTCATTTGATTCCGTCGACAATTAAGCAATACAGGTCAAAAATACATGTTAGAAGGTTCAATGGGAAGGGGTCAATTGATCGAGTATTCTAATGAAACCCGTATTGAACGGGCAATAGACTCTCATCAATCAGTAAACTCTCATTTAACTGACTCTCGGAAACAAACTTCATTAAAATAAATCTCACTGTCCAATGGTACTTGTGTTTGATTTCCCTGCAGCATTATATCTATATATATTCCACCAGTAAATTGCAAACCACCTTTTTAAAATACTGAAAAACCAAAAATAAAAATAAAAAAAATTCCAAGAGTATAGAGAATGATGGTGCACGGAGAAGAATGGATTTTTGTTGGCTTTTGCACGCGATTATATACACTGCGATATCGCACGCATAACCCACCACCGGCCGCCTCCGGCTCAAAACAAATAAATTGAATACAGTGTGAAGAAGTCCATGGAAACAATGCCCATTAACACAATCTATGGTACGCAATCTCACAGAACGTGTCCCATCCCAATAAAATGGCTGATCAAGTAAATGATAAAAACATGGTCTACGTGCGTGAGGTTTACTTGCAGATTATTCTTAGAATTTATGTAGACAAAAAGCAGTTTTGTTCGGGCATTTATTTTCTGGAGAACTTTTTAATAATGCAATTAATTTTAGCCATTTATCGATGTATTCTTGTTTCTAACAAATTAAGTGAGATTTTGATTCTGTACTCTTCAAGTGTAAGTTAAAGCTTTTTCAAATAATTTCAGATGAGAAGTTGCAATAATGTACACGTTTAAGAGAGTTGCCAACTAATAAATGTCACGATAAACTCTCCCTTTTTACAATGCTTTTTTCTGAAAATTATTTCACTCGCTAACTCAAGAGCCAATCAAATTGCACCATTACATTTTCAACCAATGAATTGCGAATTTCAGTGATAATGCAGCTTCGTTCAGTTTCTCCAATCAGCTGATACTAGTCAGGTTATATACTACAAAAATCAGCTGTAATTTAAATAATAACCACAAATAATTAATGATAGTGTATAATAAAAATAATTTATTTTTTAAAAAGTGTGAACCAAGTAAACAGGAGCAATTTAAAAATTACCTTCCTCCCACTTTTTGTTTGTTCCTCAAATTCAAAATTAAATTCTATTTATTAAATAATCTTTCTTCAGCCCTTTTGTACAGTACCAATTAGACAATCGCACACATGCACTTAATGTACTTGTGCAATTATCATTGAAACATGGCAGTCATTTAATCTTCTGAAAAATTACTAAAGGAAAAATTGCCAGCACTCGCGTTATTAGCGTTGAAGAAATGGTGAACAATGATGCAACTTGATAGTAACAACGAACTTGTATTCGCCCGTAGTGCATATTATATTTGATTTAAAAAATCATGCGCAATAACCAAATTAACTCATCAAACAAACAATTATTAGGTAGAGGACATAATAATTTTAGTAAAATTCAACAAAATTTCTGGATTATTACATCTGTCTGACCCATGACGACGGGTACAACATCCTGAACTGAGTCATTCTTGATTTTTGAACTAGATTTCAGTGGTTTTAAAGGGAAAGTAATGTAGCAGTGAGAGAAATAACTGATAGAAGGTAGATTCAGAGTAAAGTAATATCATTTCTTTCTATTTTATATTGTGTTCAAAGCTACCCCACCAGTGGGGCAGTTAACAATTGACACATTTTTAAATTAAAAAAATATAGATATGTAGGTAAAGTGCCAACTGTTTATTGATATAGATCTGTTAAGAAGACTTGAAAGTTGTAGAAAACAAAATAAAAAGGTTCAATAATACGAATCTGTGCACTCTGTAACAGAAACTATAATAGAAATTTTAAGTTAAAACATTTACTTAATTTTTTTGAACGTTAAAAGGTAAAAGGTTGATTTTAAAATTTGGTTGGTAAGCTCGCCTGAAAAATAGGTATTATTACTTTAGTTCTTTTGATTTTAACAATAATGACTGAGCAAAACTAGTTCTCAGCGTGCATTATACAGTGAAGAAGGAGATAATTAATATCCTTCTTGAAAGTAAAATAAGGAATAGATGGTTAAATCTAGTGAATAGACGATTCCGCTACCGGGATTAGTATGCCTCTTCATTATGGAGCGAGTATAGTCTGGGCGAGGTAGCGAGACTGCGGCTGTATCCACCAAGTTAACGCACAGTATTATACGGTCTCTGCCGTGCTATAGTCAGCCAACACAGCAACACTATACATTAGTTCCCTTGCTCTACACAACTTGATTAATTATTAAATATTGTTCACTTGGATTGTTTAATACCCAGGTGTCAAATGAATGTTTAGTTATTAACAAATAGGCGCCGCAGTTCTATAACATCTTACATGTGTGCAATTTAGTTTACAGAGAGAGGAAAATCGTTTAAAAACCTATTTGAATGATTGTGGTTTAAAGGCAAAAACCACATTTTTATTTTCATTCGTAATCTTCAAAAATAAAATGAAATTAGTGAATATTTAATTTGTGAATTAGGGATTTTATTTCACTGATATATTTAAAAAATTCAGAGAAGAAGGGTCTATGACATCCATTAAATTCTAAACAATTTTAACGATAATTTAATGCCGTAAAAAATTAAAATTTGAATGAAACACTTAAGCTTTTTTATACTTTTATAAATTACTGAAATTACCAGATGAAATATGAATGAAATGTTGGGTACTTGCTGAATTGTGAACCTTTGTCGTTTATTCAATCTTTATACTTTTTAAACTGTAAGTTTTTGTTAACAAGAGTGGTTAATTCACATAGAGAATTAAGCTAAAAAATAGAGAATTGACAAGATAAAAACTCTTTAAAATAACTAATGCATTGATTAGAATAAATAATACTTACTCGTGTAACCAGCAAATTGTAAAAATCCAAATAATATTGAAATTACTATATTACAATCTATCTTAGCTTGAATAAGGGGTCAAGTCCACAAAAATAAAGTAAGCTACTTACGGTGACCGCTTTTGGGGCACACCTGCAAGCTGTGAGGAGAACTCACACCATTCTATATGTCAAGTTGACTTGTCCAACTTTTCTTTAATAAGTGTACGCCTTTTCTTATCTTGTCTCTTAGGGTAAATCTCTGTTCTTGCAAATATTGTTAATTTACTTAAATATACCATGTGCAAGGGAAGTTAGAGTAGTATTTATGCAAGCGGATCTATACCACTCACCTGAGGACTTTTATATATATTTTTTTTTGTGACTGGCGGAAAACAGGTGAGCCGCATTACCTTTAATATCTAGAGGCAGCTAGGAATTTTCCGGGTCATAGAATTTAGAACTATAAAATATAAAACAAAATACCCAATTATAAAACGGCATATAAATAGGTTAATGCAGCTTGAAGCTTTTTTTTTTTATTAATTTTTTTATACTGTTGGCCAACCTCCATTAAATTGAAGTTTTTAGTATTTCAAATTAATTTAATATTTTTATATTATCTTCATAAAAATTTTATATTTCATGTAGGTAAGTTATATATTTTTATACAGGATTTCATTTTAAGACGGCTTAAATGCATTTCATGCTTAAACGGTTGATCTGAGCGAAAAGTGGTAGAGGAAAAATTTGTTGCCCGTCACCTCTAGTTTCAGAATATGTGACTAGATTTTAGATTCTTGTCCGCATACGCGGCAGACGTGCGTCCAAATGTAAGGGTTTGCTGTTGACCCCCACATTCATATACACAGTTTTAAAGAGTATAAAAAGTTATGAAAGAAACCGGAAACCGCAATTCGATATCTTCAAAAATTAAAGGTGCTAGGCCATTTCAAAAGCTAATATTTATTAATCATACTTCAATCTTTTAACTTGTTATCAAAGAGAAAGAAGAACACGCGATAGGTCATTTTTATGTATTCTTTCACCCCTTTCTACTAAAAATATTACCAAGGCAGTAAAGCTAGTATTTTTCTTAATATCGGGAAATAAGTAGTTTTCCGAGTGATTTTTCTAAGAAAAATCAAATGTTAAGAGCTTTAGATGTTCTCAAGCATACACAAAATGGCTAAAAAATAATTTTATATCTGTTACAAACAAGAAGGTTTAATAATTTTTTGGTAATTTTAGGAGAGTTGCGTTTAATTAAACGCAAAGTAGAGGTGACGGGCAACAAATTTTTCCTCTACCATTTTTCGCTCAGATCAACCGTTTAAGCATGAAATGCATTTGAGCCGTCTTAAAATGAACACCCTGTATATGTGTATAAGGCTCATAATATATTTATATGTAAATGTATAGAAATTATTAATTATTATAAATAATATTTTTAATTCATAGCTTTTCATTTGATTTTTGCCGCCATTATAATATAATCACTTTTGAGAGCGTTTTCAGACTGATTAGGAGAGATATGAAATTAAACTTTCTCCCTGCAGGGTGCAAAGGTAGTAAAAAGGGACATCTACCCTCCATGGAATATTAAGTCAGTGTGGAAGTCATGATGGATGAAGTAGAGAGAAGTTGTTGTGAAAGATATGAATAGAAATTAGGAATCGTAAACACCTTCAAAACTTTCTGAAAAAGTTAAACAAAATATATTTAAAATTTATAGTTGGGAAGCGAGCTAATTTAGGTTGGAGATTCAGAAGAGGGTGAAGATTGAGTTTTAGAAATGTGGGAAAGATGATGAATGGTAGAGTTGGCATCTTTTTGAAATAACTTCTGGAGAATGGTAAGGGGTTAGGCTAACTGCTTCCGCGGAACATGATGTATAGATGTCACAATAAGTGCCCTCACTGGCAATAGTCTGCGTTGTAGAATCTAGATTGTGATCTGTGGACTCGCAGCTGACTGATCCTTTGCTGGCAAGTCTTAGTGTTAACTAACAACTCTAAACCTCCACTTACCGTGGTTAAGTAGCAGCTTCACATTATACTTCTTGGCTAGATATTGCCATTTGTGTCTTTGATTTAGCAATTGTGAAGTAGGGAAAATTGTCAACATATTCATTGCAGTCTTTCTTGAGTCCATGCAAATGAAAAGAAGCGTAACACAATAATGGTCAGATTATACGTAGATTATACTAAAGTCTATTTCTAGAGTATTGAAGTAGAGTACCGAAGTTGCCTTCAGATAATTAGAGAATGGAGCTGTCTGATAGTTTGGTAGGTCATCTGGATTTCGGTGAGAAATGTGGGCTCTGGGTTAATTGCGGTCGAATATTATTAGTGATTAAACTGGTCTGGATTCTGGACCTTCAAAATCCAGACTTAGCATCCTATTTGGGGACAAAATGGGCCCGCTTTATTATGCGAATCCAAAGCCAAAACAAATCCTCATAGAGCTTCTTCTTTGATAGCTATCACCATCAGTTTAACCTATTCGGATGGTTTTTCTATACTTACCGCGATTTCTATATTCACTTTCTGTCAAAATACTTCTTTACTTTATGAAACCCCTTTAAATTCCTAATTAGGGTTGTTGTGAAAGAGGTCGCTCTAAAACCGGACTCATTACACTCGCGGTGTGACGCCTACTTTTGACTAGAAAGATGGAATTCATTGGCAATATTTTGTCTAGCAGAATTATCAATCAGTTAGTTAAGTATATTCATGAATATTTCTATAGCAAATTTTAGCATAGTAAATGATAAAACATTCTTAAGTTAGTCTGCTCATAGCTTGCAATCAACATATTAGTCGAACAGAATAAATACTTGGAGATAAAAGGTCCAGGTACAAGTTAATAGTAATGCTGACTCATCCTACGCCATTAGAATTTCACAGTCGTGTCAGTTTGATAAAGTTGGATCTTTCTATAGCATTGATGAGACAAAGTTTCATTCAGACAGCTTATTACAAATTCATACGTGTAACATTTAATTGGTGCGCATGCGTGAGTGTGCATAATACCTGGCCACCTTCTTTTATTCTTTCTTTTCATCAAGTTGTACTTCTATCAAGCACACCGCCACCTTAGACAACTCTCAAAAACAGTTATTTCTTAAGGGTGTATGCTACGTAAACTTTGATCTAAGGGTTCGCTGTATAATGGTAATCTGTCACATTAAGTAATAAAATGGATTCCTACTGATTATCTTCCAATTCTCTTAATTCGTCGAACGTTTGCTGTTTCGGCTCTACAGCCCTTCTTCAATGGGCCTTGGCCTCCTCGATCCTTCTGCCAGTCCTCTCTATTCAATGCGGCAGCTTTCCAATGGCGGGTGTTCAGCATGTTTTTGGAGTCCTCGCTAACACATTTGTAGTTCCGCTGCACATTTTCCTCCATTTACTGTTTGGGTATCTCATCATCCGCCATTCTAACTAAATGGCCTGCCCAATGCAACATATTTAATTTCACCACTTTAACGATGTCCGAGGCCTGGTATAAGTGTATCAGCTCCGCATTAGATCGCCTTCTCCAAGTTCCCCTCTCTCCAATAGGTCCATATATTCGCCGAAGAATCTTTCTTTCAAATCTTAATAACAGTTTTTCATTGGCTTTTGTTATTTCTCAAGCTATTGATCCGCATGTGAGAGCAGACCGAATGAGCGTCTTGTAGAAGGTTACTTTCATATTCCAAGATTTGCTCCTTACGTCGAACGTTTAGTCAATTTTTTTTTCGAATAGCTAGTTTTGCATTTAGTAATAAAGTGAAAATAATCCGTTGGTAATTGATTTTGTTCAGACTTACTTTCTGATTTTTGAAAACCAGAGGAGATGATCTTGTGTTCTTTGATGAGTTAGAATGTTTGAACAGGTCAGTTAAGGATTTACGCGTAATATTGCAGTGTTTTCCACAATCAGGATTTCTGGATGGGAGACCAAGAATGGTTCCATGCGGTAGGTCGCCGTGGATGAGTTCAATAACAGAGAACGCAATGCCGCACCCAAACTCTAAAGTAACTATCTACAGCTAGAAGAAGTAGAAGATTTGATAGGATGGTTTGGGAAGGATTTACTTCAGTTTACACAAAGTCCTGTTTGCCAAATATTGTCGAAAGCCTGAGCCGCGTCCTGGAAGACATCCAGATGGAAATTATTCTTTTCTAAAGCCGTCAATATTTTGTCCACAACTCTGAAGTATTACTGCATCCGGGAAGTATTGGGAGCAGAAACTAAATTGTTGATCAGGAAAAATAATATTTTGAGTTTCTAGAAAACGGATAATACACTTTTCAACGAACTTCGATAAGAAAGATATGTCACTAAGAGTTTTATGAGGCTTAGGAACTAAAGTACTTAAGGAGAATTTCAATTGGGTTGTAAAGATGGCAATACTGAATTTTAAATATTGGTTAGAAATACTGTTAAACTATTAAATTAAAAAAAAGAGTTCACATATAGTTTTCAAGTTCATCTTATCTGATTATAATTAAATTCAAAATAAAATTAACTGTATAATATGAAGTTAAAATCTCAAGTAATGTTCTATAATTAATAATATTAAAAACGATGTTGCTTTTTATTCATCAAGATACACAATACAAACTTCATTATATAAATTGCAGTGAAAAATGTTAGACACGATCACAGTCTAGAATAAATATTTCAATTATGATCGCCAATATTGGATAGAAAGGCCAATCAAAAGAAAGATCTAAGGTAAGACCCATCTAGTTAATGCTAACATGGGTGTTACTTTTTATCGGATATGATTTCCAACTGTACATTTACAATGGTCCTTATTATATATATATAGCATACAGGAACCATTAATTTCTAGTTTACTCTTACAGCTATGGCGCACCACGGTGTAGCCTGGGTCATCAACACTATATCTTCAGAATTACTCACGATTTGGCCTGCTACCCCACATAGTTTAACGAAGCAGATAACAGGATAGTCTCTGTGAAAGTTAACAATTTATTCCAATTAACGGACCCACATTTTTTTTTCATTTAGACTTAAAGTTTAATTAATTTGTTTGCACTTGTTAAGGCACCTTGTGGTCTGCTTTAATTAGGTTTATATATTACAATACTACCTCCTATTGCTAGTAAGAGAAACGAATAGCAATCGTGCGAGATTTTCATCACTGGAAATACTTGATTCAAAGTCCTCTGATTCGAAGTATACGAGGGTCGTTTGAAAAGTCCGTGCAAAAATAAAAACTACTTAATTTTTTGGGGTAAACCTTTTTTATTTTTCAACATAGTCTCCTTTTAGGCTTATACACTTCGTCCAACGCTGCTCTAGTTTGTTGATCCTTTCCGAATAATAGGATTTGTCCAAGTCTGAAAAATAGCCATTCGTTTCTGCAATCACCTCCTCGTTTGAATAAAATCTTTTTCCCGCCAGCCATTTCTTCATATTGGGGAACAAATAGTAGTCCGTGGGAGCCAAGTCTGGAGAATAGGGGGGATGTGAAACGAGTTGGAACCCTATTACCATTAATTTTGCGACCACAACTGCTGAGGTGTGAGCTGGTGCGTTGTCGTGATGGAAAAGGACTTTTTTGTGGGCCAATCGTGGGCGTTTTTCTTGCAGCTCGGTTTTCAAACGGTCCAATAACGATGAATAATATGCACCTGTAATAGTTTTACCCTTTTCCAGATAGTCGATGAGGATTATTCCTTGCGAATCCCAAAAGACAGTCGCCATCTTTCCGGCCGAAGGAATGGTCTTCGCCTTTTTTAGCGCAGATTCCCCCTTGGTAACCCATTGTTTAGATTGTTCTTTGGTCTCAGGAGTGTAGTGATGTATCCATGTTTCATCCACAGTGACGAAACGACGCTTAAAGTCCTGCGGATTCTTCTGGAACAGCTGCAAACCGTCCTTGCAACACTTCACACGATTTCGTTTTTGGTCAAGCGTGAGCAATCGCGGCACCCATCTTGCGGATAGCTTTGTCATGTCCAAATGTTGATGCAAAATATTATGTACCCGTTCATTCGAGATGCCCACAGCACTAGCAATCTCACGCACCTTCACTCTTCTGTCATCCATCACCATATCATGGATTTTATCAATGATTTCTGGAGTAGTAACCTCAACAGGGCGTCCAGAACGTTCAGCGTCACTTGTGCCCATATGACCACTCCGAAAATTTTGAAACCACTTATAAACTGTTCCAATCGAAGGTGCAGAGTCACCATAATGTTTATCAAGCTTCTCTTTAGTCTCCTGAGGCGTTTTGCCTTTCATAAAGTAGTGTTTAATCAACACACGAAATTCTTTTTCGTCCATTTTTTGAAAATCACTCGACTTCCTCGATTCAAACGAGTGCCACACACAAATAAATAGACCGATCTGGCTGAAACTTGGTGTGTGTTCTTCCAAGAGATGCTACTAACTAAACATAACCTCGATACGCGCCAGTGGTGCTATCTCTCTGACTTTGCACGGGCTTTTCAAACGACCCTCGTATTTGGCGTTTTGAGTTTTGCTGCGCTCTCCACCGTAGTCAGAGCCACAAATACAGACCAATTTGTCAAAATCACGATTTAACTCAAAACGGATTTAACGGTGAAAACTTGAAATACAAAATTGGACATGATTGCAATAGTTTCTTAAACTCTGTATGACAGGAGAAACTTGCGTTTAGATAGTGCATAAACATAGTGCATGAAAAATGGTGTAAAATGCCACCATACAAACTGTCCTAATCCGCTAGAAATTGTTAATTTTTTCGCTTGGTTTTTCAAAAAATCTTAACTCGTAAGTTACAATTTCAAATTTTTATTTTGATACTGCACTATTTAAGTCCATTTTAAAACACATTGTCGAAATCAGTAGCAAATTTCCTCTAAAAAAAAATCTATTTCTTTTATTTTTGCAGATCATCCAAAATAAATTCCTCAGCCTTGTGACAACTTCCCCCCGCTACACCCGTATTATAGACTTACACGGCAACACCATGTAGAACACTACATCAAGTACCTCGCTACTGGTTTCTACAGTAAGTGTGAATCAAGTCACAACCGCCTCTGCAGACTAATAGGGAACTATAGTTTGGACACGGTGCACAGGCACAGGAGAGTCAAGGACTCCCTGAATCTGACTTTCCTTAGGGGCTAAAGGTTTTTCATTGTTTTTCCCCTCATACTTACTTTTATACTATATTCTGTAACAATTTATGTAATTAGCTGGAGGTCATAGTATTTATACTGGCACTCCTTATGTACACATGTACATCATACCTTCAATTGTTAAATAATGTTTATCTATTCTAAATCTATTTTTATTTTTAGATTCATCTTATATTTTGTATTTGTAAAGTATTCATTTTAAAAAAAGGGATTTACTCAGTGGTCAGCGTACTGGATTCCCACGCCGGTTCGAATCCAGCTGCAGGCTCTTAGATTCTTTATTCTATAAGCTTCTTACAGCTCACTGTCTGAAAGAACACTCTCCGAAAACCTCAAAGTAAACATGGGACTGATTGCTCTCGGAAATGAAATTCTTTCCAAACCAGTGGTCTATACGCTTTAAAAATAAGATACCTTGAGTTTTGCTGTTTTTAATTTTATTATTCCCTTTTTCGTAATATTTGCTGATGCTGGCCTCTGTCAATCTGAGAGCAATCGTGTCTAATCTCTACAATGAAGAGTAGAGAGCGATGTCCTCAAAACGTAAAGCTAAGCCAATATTCTTGGGGTAAGGCAGCGTGTAGCAGTAGACAGGATATAGGATGATTGACCCCTCTTCAACTCCTGCAGCTATTTTACCGGAAACCCTACTCATCTAAAGGATCTATGGGAGAAATTATATAACCGGAACTAAAATCAGGTATTGAAAGCTGTGTATTTTCGATGCGTAAACGGCCATTGCTTGCAACAATTACGGTCACTGTAAGTTCTCCAATAATACTGAAAGATGTAGTCTTTCATTTAGTATTACAGAGTAAGAACTACTGTGCAGAGTGTGTAATTACAGCTTTTTACCGCCCTAAAAAAAGGGACTTGCTTCGTTAGTCTCTCTTTTGAAATAATTATTTGATTTTTATTGCTGCCATTTTACAAATAATCAAGAAAAAGTCCATTAACAAAAACTTAAAAAAAAAAACTGCCGTCTCTGATTTTATAAAAACAATAAAGATATAAAAGAAAACAACGTAATAAAAATAAATTATACGACTGAGATACTTATTTAATTATTTAGACGAATATAAACTGTTTAATGCTATAAACGTTAGGGGAATAAGAAATATGAAGATTATCTTTGGCATCCGTACCATTTCCTCGTCGCCGGAGTAATTGCTTTGGATCACACACACCGCATATCTCAGCCACTTCCTACTGTCTTCGTATAAATGTTATGAAGTGCAAAAGAAACTGAATGCCTGAATCAGGCCAACAAACTTTTCTGACCTGTTACAATTCCTTTTATAAAATTCAAACTTTATTAAAACTGTCCGGTAGGACAGTTGTATAAGGGTTGACCATCAAAAACTGCACGAAAAAGCGTAACGTTGAAAAACACCCAACTTTGACAATTTTTTTCTATTTTTCTGTAAAAGATAAAATTCCCAAATTTTCTTTAAAATAAAGGGCAAATCCTCCTTTATAACTGTAATTTTTTTGCAACAACCCAGATCTTATAGGTTTCGAGAAAAAAGTTGCCGAAAATGAGCAAAAACGGCTTTTTCAAAAAATGTTCTTGTTCTTGTTCTTCTTCTTCTTCTTCTTCTTCTTCTTCTTCTTCTTGTTGTTCTTGTTACCTTTTTTGTAAACAACGTAGCGCCTAAACGCGTGAACCGATTTTCATGAATGAGGTGTCATTCGATTTGGAATTTTATGTAGATGTGCCTTTTGGGGGTCTCGGCGCTGTACATCGAATGGGAGAGGAGTTAGCCCCCTTTATGTAAGGCCCCCTCCAAAATTATTATTACTAATAACTCTGTAAATCTTGCCCCGATTTTGATAAAATTTGGTAGGATGATAGGGTTAGGGCTCCCCTACCTAACAATAAAGCGACGATCTGCTCTTACACTTGTTAAGGGGAAGTATAACAATCGTTTCAAATTATCGACATGTGAACCGATTTTCATGAATGAAGTGTCATTCGAATCGAATTTTTGTACAGATTTGTACTTTAAAAGTCTCGACGCTATGCCTCATAAGGAGGGGAGTTCGCCCCACCCAAATAAGGCCCTTTCTAAAACTATTATTACCAATATTTCTACAAAGCTTAGTCCGATTTTGATAAAATTTAGCACGAAGAAGTGATTAAAGCTCCTCTACGTGGCTGTGGAGTGCCATCATGCTCTTACACCTACTAAGAGGAAGTACTGCAATCGTTAAAATTATCAATGAGTGAACCGATTTACATCAATGAATTGTCGTTCGATTCAAAATCTTTGCCTTTTTTGGGAGAAGTACTGTAATCGCAGTTTATTTTTCTTGCTCCTCTTAAAAGGAAGTACTGAAATCGCAGTTTAATTTTGCTATTTACGTACAAATACCTTCCTATTTTATTCAAAACTCTTTCTCAAAAAAATGGTTATTGAGGATGGTTTGGGGACCGCAACTATAACCATTCTTTAAAAAAAACTCTCCAGTGGTAATTACGGTTCCGATTTAACACCTTATCAGGTTATAATGATAGAATAGCTTATTCCAAATTTTAAAAAAATCTGTAAAGCAGGCGTAACTTTGCTAATAGACAAAAAGGAAAATCTATCCAAAAGGTACAAAAATCTCCTTAACAAAAACTTACAGTTTAAAAAGTTAAGTATAAGGGTTGATTAAACGCCAAAAGGTACACAAATCAGCAAGTACCCAACATTTCATTAATACTTCATTGATATTATTTAAGTAATTTTACCGCATTAATTTTCATTAATATTTTTTAAGAATTTATTAGATGTCACATACCCTTATGCTGGCCAGTTCATTCATAATAGTTATAATTGTGATAAAATGTATATTATATCTTCGTATAAATAGGTACTTTATTTTAACTCTATTCCAAATTATTCTTCTGATTTCTCTTTAATGTGCCCTTTATTCTGAAGTTGTCACATATACATGCATGTTAAATTAGAAAAAGACAAATTTAGAGTCGGCTACTGTTTAAATTTGAATCACGAAGGATTTAAAACAATATTTCAGTCTTGAATTCGTCTTACCGAAATATTTGTGAGCACAATTACACACAGTTAATAACAAGTAGATTATTCAAAATTATTTATTCATTTCTCAATTGTAATTTAATTTAGTTCCCCTAATTTTACTTATAGTAAAATACTGGAATAATTAGCTGTCCTAAAAATATGCATATCTTATTTACTTTATATTACATATACACAACATTGTGGGAAGAACACCTAGATGGAGAATGTAATTGAAGACAACTATATTATTTACGATAAAGCCAGATTGACTACTACATAAAGTAACAATTTAATCGAAGAATGAACTTAAACCGACGATTTTTATTTAAAAATAAAAATAAATAAATAAAATCATTGATGTATGTTGGTGTAAGCATTTTTTAAAACTTTTTTTGAATTTTTAAGCCTCATATTTTTTTATTTTTATAACGTTTTCTTTTTCACCTGTAATCAATAGTTTGATTATTATAGATAAATAGATATTACAGTCAATCTAAGTTAAATGGTGTGCTACTTGAACCAATATTTTGTAGATGAAAATGGCCAGCATAAGGGTATGTGACATCTAATAAATTCTTAAAAAATATTAATGAAAATTAATGCGGTAAAATTACTTAAATAATATCAATGAAGTATTAATGAAATGTTGGGTACTTGCTGATTTGTGTACCTTTTGGCGTTTAATCAACCCTTATACTTAACTTTTTAAACTGTAAGTTTTTGTTAAGGAGTATTATAAAGTATTAATAATGAAAGTATTTATTCTTTGAATTACCAGTACTTTAGAATTATCTTGTTAATCTAGCAGGATATTGTTGCTTCTTTTATTTCCATGCCATCGGGGCTAATAGGAAGAGGTAGGCATGGACTAATATTCAGAATTTGGACTGTAGTCTGGTATGTTTGCTACCTAAATTTGGGCTGATGTGGAGGCTTTCTTGGCAGTTGTCGTGCATCCTGCATTGTGCGAGATAACTTAGACCTAGAGTTGATCACCTGGATTTCGAATTTAGCAATATACTTCCTACCGTCGTTAACTTGTTTCAGCACGATTTGTTTCTAAAGATCTTTACATAAAATTGGATCTTAACTGTTTTATTTTAAAAATTTAAGCTTCTCCTACTTTAAAGTCGTATAGTTAATAACAAAGTTACAAATAAGCAATTTTGAGGGTTAATATACTGACTCGTGTACTAAATTGCTAGGGCTAATTGCAATTTCATCTCTTCGTCGAGGAAAGGAGATATTTCGATTTGAATCCAAAATGATTCTTGTACGAGTAAAAAAGTTTCAATTTTTCAATTTCAATATTACTGCAATAGAACTTAGAGTTCATCAAAGTATTTCTGAGATATTTAAGAATTTTATCAAAGGCGAAAGTCATCTTGAAAATAATGATTACATAGTTATTTCATATTTCCCAAGATTTAAGTTGAATAGAGAAGGTTAATTTTGGAAATGGACGCATCACATAAGTTATTAGGCGCCAATGGCAGCAGAGCGGTTAGTGGCGAGACATGTACGTAAAGCTAATTTGTATTGTGGTACTGAGTTTGATTCCCGGTCTTAGGCCTAGGATTTTATTTAATGGTTAATATGAAAAATGTATAGTAAAGTATTTTTGCTAGTCGCCTCCGTCCACGACACCTAATTTGGTAGTTAGACGTAAAGCCCGCCTGAAATAATAATAGGCATTACTTTACTTTACTTTTTATTCCGATTTGAAAGTTATGCACTTTCTTAACGTATATAAATTCTTTTTTAAAGAGATCCAATTTCAACCAGTTTGTAGGCTGAAATTGGTAATAGTTTAATGATAAAAAGAGTGTAGGTAAAAGGAAACTTTTTAACCAAATTAGATTTCGAAGAAGGTTTACGATGGGACCCGTGATGGGTGGCCATTCAGATGAAGTAAAGACCATGAACAGATAAATAGAAGCGTCTAGATTTCGCATCACTCCTTTTTAGTCCATTGATTGATTAGTTCTTCATTTAAAGTAAATGAAAAAATAATCATAAGGGAGGCAACTTTATTTCAATAACTTAGATTTGAAATAAACTAATCTTTCCCAAAAGATGAGAGAAAGAAAGTATTCAGTATTCACTATGTTTATCTGACTGCGGTGTCCTTAATTTGCAGAATTTGGTATAATACAAAGACCAAAGGAAGCTCTTCTTTTGAAGATATTGATCCTTAATTAAGCATAAAATCTTACAGTCACACTATTTCACTTCTTCCGGCCAAACTTGATCAAAATCGGGCTAAGATTTACAGAGTTATTAGAATATACGAGTACATGAAATTCCAAAACAAATGACACCTAATTCATGAAAATTGGCCAGCGCGTTTAGGCGCTACCTTGTTTACAATGGTTACGCATACCCAATCGGACAGAAAGGCAAATTGAATAATTAAATGGCTTTATAAGAAACACTTTCTGCAGTTACGAGTCGTATTACAATAAGCGACTATCACTATCTTATTTTATTAAATTAATTCTCATAAAAACTGATGTACTGTTTATATTTAACTTTTAATCTCTCTGAAACCCGACTTCTCTTAAAATATAATTAGGAGATGGAAGAGTAAATCAATTTAACTGGGACTGAAAGGGAAAGGATTAGCTATGCCGTTAGCGTACTGGACTCCCATGCGAAGGTGCCGAGTTCGAATCCAGCTGTTGACCCTTAGATTTTCTCTTCCTAGGAGCTTCTTATAGCTCACCGTCCGGTGATGTTACAGTGTTGTCTGTAACGAGAGAACACTGTCTGGATGTCGGCAGTGCATTGAAAAAAGCTCTGGGCGCCAATAACCTTAGATGTTGACGCGCCTTAAATGATAAAAAATAAATAAATACTGGGACTGAACAGAATTAATTAATTTCTTTGAATTATTTGAAAATTGTGTTCTTCAGTGAAGAAAATAAACAAATCAAAAATGACGGAGAAAAAGCGGCAAGAAGCCTGTTTATTTGTTTAAAAGAAATCCTGCACAATCTTAATAGAGTTTACTTAATAAAGACTTGTAACACTTTTGCTAGCAGGTACTTTGCTAGGAATTCAAGTGCACACCAGCTAAATCTTGGTTTATTTATCAACAAGAGAAACTACCTGTATTTGTTCCAGTCTCTAACGAAGCACTTCCTTTCCTTCTACCAATATTTCTTGTTTTAACAATCATATTTTACTCTTTTCATCCTTGGAAGAGTCCAGATTTTGTAGCCTTTTGTTTTTATTTTTTAAAAATAAATTACATCGATTTTGAAGTTTCAACGTAAATAAAATTATAATCTACCCATCAACAACTCTCGCCTTATTGACTTGCAAGTTCCCCTCCGTCGAAACCTCCGCCCAATTCTGTTTAAAAAATAGTTCTACAAACGCCTATCCTTCCTAACGCCTATATCCTTACTTTAAACTCACTCCCGAGTAATCCTTTCAAGACAACTAATGTGTAGTTGGTCCCATTGTCTTCTGACTTCTAATGGTAGTTATCACTAAGGAGCTGTCATTCCCAACTTTGTATAGCATGGTTTCCAAATGTGAACTTGTAACATCTATAAGATAGCATACCTTTGCAAGAAAAGTTGCAGCTGGCATCCTATAGGTGCGATTACATTCTGCAGGGTTAGGAGCAGCTTAAATACAATGATTTCAAGAGAACGCCTTTCCAAGTGTTTATCATAACTAGATAGTTTACAGCTGAAATAGATCTGAGAGAAATTCTCTCGGGCGAAATAAACTCTGAATGACATCTTTTGGAGCTGAAAAATGAGGTGGACGAAGTGGATAAAGGAGAATCCATCATTTCTTCAGAGAAGATTCCGTGGCTGAAGAAAGGTCCAACTCATCTTCGGTACTCTGCGATCCCCACTACAAAACAGGATTATAAGAAATACTATAAGGAATTGTAAAAATCAATGAAAATTTAAGAATTGAAATTATATTATATAAAAAATTGCATGTTTAGTGTTTGGTAAGCTACTTACTAGACTACTTGACCGCAGATCTAAACTCGACTTGAATCACAAACTGACAATTTACAAGACTCTGTTAAGACCCATATGGACATTCGGAGCAGAAGTGTGGGGCTCAAACAAACCCTCTATTATAAAAGTCGCTTGTTCCATGTTTATTTTTAATTATAAAGATCTGGAGGAAACGTAATTCATAAAACATTTTAAGTCTCAGTATACTTAAATGTAATTGGTATTGGTGATGGCTTTTTAAACATTTATTCGTAATATCCAAATAACATGTTTTTCTTGACTAAAAGTGATAATAACTGCTGAATATCGTGCCCTTTACTTAGACCTGCTGAATATCCTGCCCTTTAAATAGACCTGCTGAATATCCTGTCCTTTACCTAGACTCTCCATCTCTTTTTTCATTTTATTAAAAAACAGCTTTAACTGCTAGCAACAAATTTATTTGGCGCATCAGGCAACATTGATTTGTGGCAGTCCTTTTGCGCTTACCTTGCTTGCAATAAGATTTTATTCCCAAATATACGTAGTAAGGGAAATCGGTTTAAGAGTTCGCTTAGATAGATAAGTAACATTACTTAACGGAGATTGTCTAAAAATGAAGGTTAAAAAATGTTATAAAATACTGTTATTTGAGAAGGTTTAATTAAATTTTTTAAAAAAGAAATACTTGTGTCTATTTATAACTTTTAGCCAATAACTAAAAGTGTTTATTATATAAAGCAAACAACAAGAACAACAAAGTGTTTACGGGACATAACAAAGGTACCGGAAAAGATGAGAACCGCGGCCTTCGAAGATTACATTTCTTCCCATTATCCGAGCTCATATCGTTTATTTACAGATGGGTCCAAAATCAATAATAAAGTCGGAAGTGCTGTGTATGATCCGGTTCGGAACTATTTTACGATAATTAAATTAGAAGATGAGGCGTCCATCTATACATCGGAGCTAATTGCTATTTTAACGGCTTTAAAATATATTTATTCGTTGTCGGAGAAAAAATATACCATTATTAGTGACAGCCAGAGTGCGTTGTGTAAATTATCACATATACACAACCAGTCTACAGGAATGAATCACATTATCGCAGAGATTGTAGAAACTATTGCCATTTTTAAAGAGAAGGGAGTCTGCATTAATTTTTTGTGGGTAAGGGGTCATTGTGGTATAAAAGAGAATGAAATTGTTGATACACTTGCAAAGGAAGCCACCAATAGTGGGGAAATGGCTAATTATAAATTACCACACACCGATATCAAGGGTATAATTGCAAAAGCAGCACTACAAAAATGGCAGACAGATTACAATAATAGTGATAAAGGTACATTCTATAAAACTATGGCAGATCAGTTACCTAGACAACCATGGTTTAAGGGAACTGTCACTAATAAATGGATTGTTGCGACTATAAGCAGGCTGAGAGCGAACCATGCGGTGTGCGGATCGTATCTACACAGGATCAACAAAAGGTCCTCTCCTCTTTGCGTAGATTGCAATGAGGAGGAGGATTTCAAACATGTAATAATGATATGTCCACGTTATGTGGTAGAAAGGAAACGAATGTTTGACGATATATACAGGTATTTAGATGCACCATTTCGCTACGAAGACATTATATTCTCCACCAACATTTATGTGCTTAAGTCGATAGCAGAGCTAGCAATGTATTTAAAAGCTATAGCCGAATTAGAATGAATGGAAGAAAATGCTTAGAGAAGGATTACGTGATTTTAATTTTGGTTAAGCTATAAGGATGGCAGGAGCACAGAGTGCTGCTCCATCCATTAGCAGTAGTTTATGTAAATAGCAGTATATAGTAGAATGATGAATGTGTGAAGCGGAATGTATTTATAATTAAGAATGGAGAGTGAGTGATATTCTAGTGATAAGCACCTAGACGATGCTGGCTGTATGGCGGAAGCATTCAATGTTAAATGAACTTTATTAATGACGCTATATTATAAATTCTCTATTTTGGAAATTAAATTCAGTTTGAGAAAATGATGCCGACCTAACGAGTGTAATAAAATTGCAAATCTTTAGTTTTGGTCTTCTGACAAAAATAATTAATTGATATATATTATTCTAACAACGATTGGTTTCATCCTATGGATGGATTATATGGATATGAGCATAATTTATACCTATGAATAGAAAAGATATCCACTTTATATAGTATGCATAAGACCAAACAGAGATTAAATATTAATAATTTATAGTACTCATTAAAATTTTACGTCTAAACACATTTATTTTACATTTTTTCAAATGTTTTATTTATTTCTTTTTAATTTATTAAAAAGAAATAAATAAAATAAAAAATCAATTATATATTTTAATTGGATGTATTTATTAAAACTAGTTTTTGCCAATTAATTTATTCCGAAATTGAAACGTGTTATTTGGGTTGTTTGGAGTTATATATTTATAGCAGTTTTGACTGTAAACAATTAATTCAAATACAAATTGTTATTTTATCCTGGAATGTATTATTAATATAATAAAGTTAGACACTTTTTTATTACAGCTTTCATCAGATAATTATGAATTTTTATGGCGGATGTTTTACAAGCGTTGCAACCATGCTGCGCTTTGTCAGCACAAACATTTTGGTGAATGCTTACTTCCTTAATAAAATAATTTTTAATTTATTTAAAATAGGATTACAAAATTGATAAGCACGTTAGTATGCAATTTTTTATTTTTTTAGCAACAAACAATATCATCTACCAGCTGTGAACAATATTCCAAATTGAATGTTGGCAATATGATAGCAGGTGTTGCCGAAGTTGCATGCCGATAATAAAAGAAACACCACTCTGCTTCACTAAACTGTTTATTCTAGATATTTCCACTGTTCAAATGGAACTAGTTCCGTGCAATTCTTAAATGAAACATAAAAGGTTACACACAAAGAAGTAGGAAAAGTGAGCTTTATGAATTCATCTGAAATGTTGACAATGGATTTGCTTTAATTTGCAGTAAGCAAAATCTTGTAATGGGTGAAATTATTGCTCTTTTTTATCCGGGCAAGTAAATACTCATGCTCGACATGCTTAGAGAGTTAGGTATAATCTGGATTACAGATTCATCTTAGAAAATTTATGTTTAAATATCATCTATTATTTGTACGTGGTATTTATCATTTCTTATTCAATTATTTTTCTTTATTTATAATCTATTATCATGTATTTTTCATTTATTTTTGTATTCTTTATTTTGTACATTTACTTTATTTAATTTGCTACTAGAGTTATTTTCTTCTTTTGTTTTGGAACAGCTCATTATTATTAATCTTAGGTCTAGTTTGGTTCATTTTATTAAGAAAGATAGATGTCTCTTCATCTATACCAGAGGTGGCCAACTTTTCTGTAAATAAGATCTACTTTTTACCTTAAAAGTGTGTCGCGATCGACTTGTTGTCTAAGAGGGAAGAAGGGGTGTGAAATGCATACTATGTTTATAGACTATGTTTCAGTATAAGGTGCATTCCAGCGAGGCATGGGTAGATAAGCAAAATGTATTATTTTTTAAATCACTTATTAAGTTTTCGAGATATAGGCTCGTGAAGAAAATAAATTTCCAGACCCAACTTTTGATAGCAGCATTCCGTACATGCGGTAACTAAAAAATTCTATTTTCCGACACTTTTTCTAGATAGATTTTTACTAACTTAAAATGCAATTTAATTTTTGTTATCAACTGCAATGTATAAGTTGTTGTACTATTTGTTCGTAAATATGAAAAAGTTGTTATAAAAATGCACAGTATGGCTGATAATTTGATTTCAATATTTCACTTTCGCGTTTTTTTTTTTTTGGCCAGGAAAATTTAACATGAAAGAATAATATGACTTACTTTTTGCTAATCTATCAGTAGCTAGCTGAGTAAACCTCGTACTGAACTATAGATATACGGCTTATCTACCTACGTAATAAACAACAACAATAATTATTTAAAGGGCCAAAAAACTCACATTCAGGGGAATTAAAAGAACATGGATAATTATTAACAATATTTATTAATTCAAAGTAGCTACAGATAAAGACAGATTTAGAATTTACTTTGTAGCCTTAACATTAATGGGAAGACTGGATTTGCATGTCTCTCACCAAAGAATCATAATTAGGTGTATAACCTGAAAAACATAATAATAAGGAATCTTCAGCATTCCACCCCAGACATTGCGAGCGATCGACGATCTGCCCAATATACTTTTCTCTTGTTTCTTAAAACATGATGAACATACCTTTTTAAAAATAAATTATTATTATTATATTTGCTTTAATAAAAAGTTACCAAAACTTAGAAAAGTATCACGAACGTAATATTTATGCGAATGAATCAGTAAATTTAGAGAAGTTATTTATAAATGTGCAAACGCCTAAGTATTGTGAAGATGTTCTGAGAAAAGCTCAAGTATAAAAATAATCTTTGAACGAGTAAAAATCCAAGGGTTGGCTGCTGGATTCGAACTCGGGGATCTTAGCGTGGTATTCCAGCATTCAAACCCCTGAGCTAATATTTTCCCTCATTTTTATTATTATTTTGAATATATGGATTAGTGCGAGGTAGGGAGTGAGTGGAAGATGCATTTTTATTATTATTTTGAATATATGGATTAGTGCGAGGTAGGGAGTGAGTGAAAGATGCATTTTTATTATTATTTTGAATATATGGATTAGTGCGAGGTAGGGAGTGAGTGGAAGATGCATTTTTATTATTATTTTGAATATATGGATTAGTGCGAGGTAGGGAGTGAGTGGAAGATGCATTTTTATTATTATTTTGAATATATGGATTAGTGCGAGGTAGGGAGTGAGTGGAAGATGCATTTTTATTATTATTTTGAATATATGGATTAGTGCGAGGTAGGAAGTGAGTGGAAGATGCATTTTTATTATTATTTTGAATATATGGATTAGTGCGTGGTAGGGGGTGAGTGGAAGATGCATTTTTATTATTATTTTATTCCAGTAATTCATTGGAAATTAAGTTGGTTGCATAGATAAAAATAATAATTACTATAATCTTAATACTTCGTAGAATTACTTTGCAAATTTCACATTTCGCACAAATCCCCATACTTTGATGATGAATGCTGCTTACTTTTTTTAATGTGACACTACACTCAAAAAAAGGTAATTATTATGCTGAAAAAAGAAGTACATTTTTAAAGCTGAGCAAATGGAAGGAATTTCGACTTTATTACCGACAGCAGGTTGTTACCGGCAGTGCCATTAGTATCTGATACACCACACATACATTAACGGAAACTAGGCTATCTAGTTATTTGCGCCAACTCTCTAACTCTGAGCTAATTATCATCAATCTCAATCTACGCTGAGACCTCGAGCACAAATTTCGTACTAATATTAGTCTATCTCCAACTTCGTTTACAGTATATTGCAGACATTAATATTCAGAGTTATACTGAATTTAGCTCGCTCCCTGGACAAAGAAATGTGAATATCGATATTGATTTATTAAATTATTAAAATAAAAATATTGGTATTGGAATGTTTATAATTATTTATTTTCTTTTGGTCTCAAATGTCATTTCCAGTGTCTTTACGCTTTCACTTTTCAAATTTTCTTGTTCGTTCTTTACCTTTGCAGCTGTTAAACTAATCCGCAAATTATCTGTTTACGTACTTTACTTTATTTTAAGCTACCTGCAACTGAATCACTTAAACAACATTTCATGGATATATTTTGTAAAATTAAAGTTAGGTACCTTGATACAACCCTGTGGTAATCGCCCAGTAAGTCGCTGGAAGTAATTATTTAATTATTTTTTTTTAGATGAACATTAAATAACAAATAATATAAAAGTGAGAAATAACAATTTAAATTAAGTATTTAATTACTAATATGTATGTTGCAGTTGGTAGAAAACATATGCTAATGTGGCCACCTAGTAAATACGCCCACGTTTATTTCCATCAACACGTCACTAAATTTATATGTTTCTAAATTGCTTGTTTTTAGTTGCCTATTGTATAATGAGTTAATTAGAATCTTAATAAAATTGGTTCACCACTCCAACGGGTATTTATTTTTAGACTAGAACGCCTTGTTGTCTCTGCTGTTTGAACCATCGCCACCTTGTTAATATCAACTACCGCATTCGGATTCATTTCATTTGCTTGACAACTCAGAGTTTTTTTTTTTTTTGTCTTGTGTAGTCAAAAAATTTATTACCGCTGAACGAATTCCGTTACACTTTAGTAAATTATTTCTTCGATTCCAGATTTAAAAGTAGTTTTAATGAAGTGAATGTAAATTTCATTAAAGTGAATTCAAATTCACGGTTTCCATTAAATTTTTAGTTCAGATTTATTTTTTTGTTTATTTATTGAATGAAATTAATTTTATAATCGTCGGTAGGGTGAATAGCTCGCCATTAACGTGTATTCGGTTAGTTGCGCTAAGCTAAGTCATTTCCATGAAAGGCAGAGTCATTTTTTACCCACCTCCAACCAGTTCCTGGCAATCGATCATATTCTGGATGTCTTTTTAAGCTCATAAAAGCGTATTAAAGCACACAGTCGGAACACAAGCTCTGAGCTTTAATGATAACTTGAAGAGCAGCAGACGACCATAAAAATTAAGCTGAAAGTACATATGATGGAAACATGCAATTGGATACCCAATATTTTGATAAAAAAATGTATAATACACGGATATTAAAATAAATTCCTCGATGTTTTTAATACATTTTCAAAACGTACGTTCCGTCCATAAAGTACTGAATTGAGCTATGCTATTATTGGACAAGTGCATATTATTTATTTAAAGCTATTTTTATAAACATTACGTCCATAATGTTTTACATTTTTATTGTTATTCATTTATTTGGAACTTAAGAAATAATATTATCCAGCAACAAGTAAATATGCTGATAAAAGAGGCGTGAGAGAGAATAAACCAGGGTTTGATGGCTCTCAGAAACCAAGATGAATCTTAATTGAAATTACCGTCTCCATCGCCGAGGAAAACACGCGGCCAACGCCGCCTCAGACGCCGAAGGGATTGTCGGTAAGAATAAGAGATAAGAGTGATGGATTGATGGATTAGGGTGACCAGACGGATGAAATTTCGGATGTACCTTTTTTTAATGAGATGATTACTAAATGATGGTTACATAAGTATTGAGGATCCTGGTTGTTTTTATTGGAAGCAGACGTAGAGCATTTAATATTACATCCATAAAGCAACTCAGAAGGTCCAAAACTTTTTTGGTATTTGGTTGTGAAACCGTTTCACTCATATCTTTTTTTATTTTTGTTTATGGATTCGAAAACCAATAAATAATAAAGTTGCAACTAAATCTGGCAATAATCTATCTTCTTCTTAAAGAATCTGTCACCAAACAATACTCTATCCGCCGTTTTCTCCTTAGTGTTGGTATTGAACGTCTGTCAAGTAGTCGCGATAGTAAAGTATTCTTTGTACTTTTCGTGAGGATTCCAATTCGATCGTTTGTCAAGCTATAGTTCTAAATACAATGACAATGTCGGTGCAAAGAAGTTAATAGTGACAATGCACAGAACAGTCTCTGGAACATATAGGCAACCCACGGCTTCCTCTTGTTCGAAACATTCGAAAAATAACATGCAAATCAAGAAGTAAAACGTTTATGTGATTAATGATCACTAGACAGCCAATTTTGACAAAACGTATAGTAAGGAATCAAGAGGTGCGGGTCTTTCAGGGCCGAAGATCATGCAGACGGTGTTCCCCAGAGGAGCATAAAGATAATCCTTGTCTATCGCTTCCCTAAATATCTTACACTATCCTTTAAGTTTTATCCTAAAGAAACGGAGAATTAAAATAAAGAATTGTATTACAATAAATTCTCCCAAATTATCCTTTCTTCAAATATTTACCTAATACTCCTCTTTCCGCCACAATCCTTAAAGTACCTTAAAATCGTCTTAATAACCAAATCTTGCTCAAACCTGCCTGGACTTACGGAATGGAACTTTGGGGCTCAGCCAAAGCTTCCAATATCTACAGAATCCAATCCTTCCAGTCAAAAACACTCCGTAGAATCGCTAATGCTCCTTACTTTGTACCTGACTCTATCTTGTTCCCTATGTTTCTGAAGCTGCGAGTTATCGCTTTGCCCAGTTCCCTCACATTCTAAACTTCTAGATTCTTAACTTGCTGCATTGTCAGGAAATCCTCCTGGACTGTAGTTGTAAGTATAGGTAATGTTAAATAATAATAGTTGTTATTATAAAAAAGATCATCCATAGCTTAAACAAAATTATTTATTTCAAATTTGTGAAAGAAGTAATGGAAATTTTGCAAAATACTTTCCAAATGTGACTACTTATTTCTTTTTAATAAATTTGACCACATTAGGTTATTTTGAATTTTCATTGTGTGTTGTTGCTAATGACATCTGTAAATAAAGAAATTACAAGTACAACTAATTAGGCAGTAATTGGGTAATTGGTTTCAAAAGCAGAATAGAAACATTTCATATTTAAAGCGAGGAGCACGTATTATTGCGGCGAGACAATGTGTTCCCCTCCTTGATTTACTTGCTCACATATACAAATAGTTTGTGCGCGTGTGGGTGGGATATTGTACTGGGTGAGGCAGAGATTGTGGCAGTTGTCCAGATGGGCCGCTGTAATCCAACCACGGCACCACTCTAGAGTGACCGCCAATCTGGTTATTGGTGGAGCGCAACCAGCGGTGCCCGTATCCCGGGTGTGCGCCCTTAAATAACGCCACGCTATATACACACACCAACGTTCCCTACAGCAGCCTGTCACAGCGGCCCACCCCTTGGCTTGGTGACCCCATCTCTTATTCTACAGTACTACTGCTTGCAACAAACCAAAACCTCACTAGTTTAATTACAACAATAATGTTCCGGCCACAGACTCTAACGAAGTCTACTGGCCCAGTTTAATAATGGCTATCTAAACAAACACTCGTATTTATTAACTTTAATTTATAGAATTAAATCTAATAAAAATTGTAGTTTCCTGATAAACTTTTCATAAAAACTATTTTGTTCGAAAACTCCCTAAATTTTGAGGTCTTAAGGCCACTAATTATTCTTTAACCGCACTTTAAAAGGAGGCTACAGCCCCCTCACCCCAAAACTTTCTTCCGGCATTTTTTCTCAAACAATATTTCAAATAAAATATTACGATTTATTTTTTAAAAATAAAAAAAGCAAATCTAATATGGTGCATGAAGCACGCGAATAATAATTGCAAAAGAGAAATCGTCTTCCCAAAAAGTTTCAAAAAAGTGAAATAGTTATTCATTTAACAAGTGTGGAAATTAGTACTTTTCCTCACACGAGGCAGGGTTTGCACGCACGAGCGAGCGAAACGAGGCGAGTGCAAGTGCAAATTGCCGAGTGTGAGGAAAATACTTTACACTCGAGTTAAATATTATATTTTTTCTGCAACCATTAGGGTTATTAACTAAAAAAAAAAAAAAAAACTAAACAGAAATCACTAAAATCCATTTTAAATTTCTATAAGGTAACACTATAACCTTTTTAACTGTTATAATTAAAAATATCTAATTATTTATTAAAATATTATTTTTATTTCTATATTCCTTTCAATTAAAGTTTTACAGAAAATATTTAATAACAAATCTTCTTATATCAAGGAAGTGACACTAGTGAGGAAAGTGACACTAATGGGAATTTTTCCCCACTAGTGATGTAAAGTTGGGCATTACACAGCTGATTTTAATTGAGTAATGAGAACATTCTTACATGGTTGCAGAAAAAAATATTTATATTTAGTATAGTGGCATTTTTGGTGCGCTGATTTTGTTTAAAAGCTATTACCTGGTCTCCTATGGTTGCGGTGGCCATATTTTTGGGGGTAAATAGTAAATAAAGGACATCGAAGAAAACAGAAAAAAAAAAAAAAAAAAAAACCTTACAGAATTCATAAGTTTATAACATCGATTACAAAATAGTGCATTAAAACAATGCATACATTAAAATTTTTAACAATGAATATATAGGTTTCGTGACCGTAAATTATTAAACTAAGGATTCAAGATTGGCGAGGAATCGGTCAAATAAAAACAACAACTCGTCTTTTTGCCAACGTTTCGTTGGTATAAAAATATATTGTCTTCTTCAAGGCGTGGCTATGCGGGTTGGTTGAGTTACAAAAACTGTTACTACTGTAGGTAGATAAGCAAATAAAAGAATTGCATTTCTAGTGAGAGTGAATACTCTCTCCAAAAGATGTAGAAATATACAAGTCCTGATTTGGGGTGGGTTCAATTCAAGAGGGGGGGGGCTATAGTTACTAACAGGAAATTTAATTATCTGACGAGGTCGCTATAGATTTACAGTTTAATATTCAAATTGAAAACATGCACTTTTTATTTTCGCTCAAGAGAGTTTACATTAGGGATGATTTTACGGCGGAAAACTGAACTCACATTGTAAAGCTGAGAAATGATAGCGATTTTTAAGGTAAATCTTTTAAATTTTTAATAGAGAAAAATTTAATGAAACTATTTTTCAATAAACAAGCCGACTAGCTTCAAGCTTATTACATTTATCGCTGGTCAGAATTAGCCAAGTCTGATGTTCGACACTTTGTCGTTGCTGTTATTTTTACCCTTTACAATGTGAGGCTGAAAAATTTTCCGCTATATGCAAAGTTCCTAAAGTAAAAGCTAAAAACAAGAAAATTGTAAATGCTTTTATTTTTTTCCTTTTCGGTACATTGCAATTGTCTCAACAAAAGCGAGGTCATCAATTTCAAATTCACAAAATGTAATCCTAAATTTATTAAATTATATTAATTGTAGAATATTTTCCCTCGTTTTTAGTGGCTGATCCCTAATTCTAAACAGAAGAAATATTATTGCCTATTTCATTTTTTACTTTATTTGTTTTATAGCCAAGCTTTAACCTGGGGACCACGTCATCTTCAGGACTGTGAAACGTATTTCACAGTAAGAGATTAAAATTAAATTAATTTGAAATACACAAAAAAAAAACACAGTTTACAAAAATTATTTACTTTATGCTGGTGGACAATTATATTTTTTACATTTTTAACATCAAAGGTTGGTGTACCTTCTATCCTAACTGGGTAAATACTGAATACTGAGTTTGGTCGGTTTTAAAAGGTTCTGGTTTGTGAACTGGTCAGTTTTCAGTACACTAATTTTAAGTATTTTGTAGATGTTGTTTAGATTGTTCGTAACTGTTTGGAAAATTGAACTATCTACTGCTTTTGTTATGTGAATCATTACTAGTACATTACTTTTTTTGTGATCTTAGTGTATTTGCGTTGATGATTGATTAGTGAAGTGAGATCCATTTTCTAAGTTATGTAAGGTGTTCTTTTTTAGTTTTGGGTCGTACCAGTTTATATCAAATTAATGTATATTATAATCTGTAACTGTAAAATATGTTCCACATCCCTGAAGATGACGTATAGGTCGAAAGCTTGGCAAATAGTAAAACAAATTATGCCTGAAATTGGCAATAATTTTTCTTTGAATTGTGGACGATAACGTGTCGTGCAAGGAGGCAGATGACCAACTTATATTAATCTACAAAATATTAACACATTAAATAAAAAGCAACGTTAAGAACTAAGTACCTAATCTTGGCGCTTTCATATTGTGATTAAATTTGGAAATACTTAATTTTTAATGTCAGATAATTATTTTTGGTTTATTATACTAATCTTAATGTATGAATGAATTTATGGGCAACACATATAAATAAATAAATTTACCCCTGTATTGTGGTATTTATTTTATTAAAATGAGTAATAGGATTTCTCTTTCTCACTGTGACGCGTCCAGTTATTCAGAAATTACAGATACATTTCATGTGAACGATAATGACATTCCAGTATAGATCAACTGTCTATAATTGAAGCTTCCTGCAGACATGCGAGGGTGTAACCAATCGGAAATTCATTCATAGCTAACAATAGGTTCCAGAATTGGTCGCAATCATTAGCCACACGGTTGTCTACTGTATTGTGTTTCCTGCTTCACAGCATTGATTTCATGTAGCCATAATAATCTAACTGAAATGTTGAGAAATGTTTAATCAGTACATTAGATGACTAATTGTTAAATATTCCTATAAATCAATCTACGAATATTTTTACTATTAGTAATCATTTTTGGTTTTTCTAGGATATGAAGTCAATTTTTTTCTTGTTCTTAATGGTTTTTGTAACAGTCATTTTGTGAAATGTGAAACTGTACGTGAGCAGTAAAATTTTTCAGTGCCAGATATTTCATTGCCTGTTTTTATGAATCTGACGTTTTCGAATTATAATTATTTCTAAGAAACTAGATTTCTACTTATAAAATTTGTATTCTGACATTTCACCATTTGACTCCTTATGTTGTACACGGTATCAACGAACAGAAGTTTTATAAATTGAAAAAAAAAGAAGAAAGTATAGAACTTGATTCGGAGATGGGTTAACAATTGGCTAAGGGAGATAAAACAGAAGTAGCTTTGGCTTGGGAAATTATTGGGTAAAGAATGCAAATGTGGTTAATTGGGAAATCCGAAACTGGTAGTTCATTGAACACAGAACTTGAAGTCGCTGGTTCCAGTCAATTTAAAATGTCTTTTGTAAGGAATCACTTACAGCTCGCTGACCGGTGGTACGTTAAATGGAAAGAACGATCACTGTCTAGGGGTCGGTATTAAGTACACTAAAAATAATAAAGAATAGTAGGGAACGGATTAGCTATGCGGTTAGCGTACTGAACTCCCACGCGGAGGTCCCTGGTTCGAATCCAGCTGCTGACCCTTAGATTTTCTCTTCCTAGGAACTTCTTACAGCTCACTGTCTGGTGATGGACAGTGGTGTATGTAACGAGAGAACACTGTCCGGAGGCCGGCGGTGCACTGAAAAAGCTCCGGACGCCAATAACCTTAGATATGGACGCGCCTTAAATCATTAAAAAATAAAATAATAATTATTATTACTATTATTAAGCAATAATATTAAAAATAATAATTGTTAGATATTTCTCTTCAAATTTGTTTCAACCGTAGTAGTATATATTTGCAGATATAAAACCAAATCCCCTTTATACACTAAGATAGATAGGGTAGGTTCTGGAACTCTAGAAATAGATTGGATTGTAGGTGTTCAGGTTGGTCCCACTATCTCAGAGTGGTCTAAATTACAGATTACAGCAAGGACCTATCATCTGAATTTCAAATGGTAAATGTTCCGTTATGCGCGGCGGGACTTATTTACTTAGTCCTGTACAAATTTACTCGTTCGTTCAGTGTTTATATTCGACAACCCTTACAATAAACTAGCTAAACTACAAATGTAGGTGTATCAGGATGAACATTCATTTATATGATAGATTTTACTGCGCTTGTTATTAATTAATGATGGATATATATACATATCATAACATTTAAATTTGCAGGAAACTGAAAGATGAAAACCAAAGCAGATAATAATTGAAAATCTGTTTGAAAGACGCACAAACAGTTGTATTGTATAGCAGAAAACAATTAATAAAAAATTTTGTTTTAATTACAATCTGAAATTAAATGAAAACTTTTAGAAAGTGCAAAAAAAAGTATTGCTAGCTTTGAATTATTGTTTTAAATAATAAGCATTGTTATTAAAACTTACTTTAAATAATTATTAATTTTTTAAGTTTAAGTTTCAAGTCTCTACAACTTGAAAATTGTAATCACACGTAAATCTTTCTTATGGAACTGTTCCTAACAACCCACTAAGACTTCTTAGAAAATAGTAACCTCGTGGTCTCCTCTCTAGTGAAGAGGGTGTCAAGTGGTTCAGAGGGTTTTGGAGTGTAAGTTCTTCTGTCATTTGATAATCCAAAATTAGAAGGTTCTTTCAGAATGCCCATCTCTCAAACTTATATTAACTATATCCGTTTTTTTGTTTGTAGACAAAAAAATTAAAATAGAGAAAATATCTCTTTTTATTGGGACATAATGTGGTGATGGCATCTTCCTAATTTTTAATAATTTAAATTTTACCCAATATTCTTTAGAAACACACATACTTCTTCTGAATGATGTCAAACTAGTCAACAAAAAATAATTTTTTTCAAAACAGACTCCACCGCACTAATTTTAGGAATGCTAGATTTTATAATGCGAGATAAAATACTTGGAGCATTGAAACTCGATCGACCGACAAACAAATCAACCGTATCTGATAAGTAGGGGCATATCATACAATTCATTGAGTACGCCTTTGCGGCAATGCCAGTATACTGGTCCATCAGTATTCTATAAATGTATTCGTGCTGACATATGTTCCACAGCCTGCATAACTTACAAAATCATCTCCGTTGGGAACTCTTTATCTTATATTTCTTTCCCGTTCTAGCCCTTTATTACACCACTCCTCCAGCTCATTGCCTTCCATTTCAAGGGGTTTTTCCATCCCTTACATTCACACAATTTTTACATTAACTAGGAACATCCCTTTTAAAGGAAAAGTAAGTAAAAAAAAAGTCTCCGATTACCCAGGGATCCAATAATGAGTTTTTAATGGTTCCGCCACTGATAACTTTTCTTTTATATACTTTAAACTTTCTTTATCAACTGTTAAAAAGTTATTGGAAAACTGTAAGTTTTAATTCAATAATTGATTAAAAGGAATGGCCATTTAAGATTTCTTTAATGGAAGAATTTCCATATTACTTTTACATTTCTATTGTGAATTACCTTCGCTTTTCTAGAAATTAATTTGAAATTTTTTTGCTCACTGTACTTATTCGAAACTTATTCGAATAGTCCTAGGCCATAGGATAATAATCATTCACAGAATCTTTCAAAAAACAAAGACTGCTGCATCAATCACTTCACATATCAAAACAAAGTGTTTCATAGATCTTTCATTTGTTTTCTTTTGAATCTGCTTTACTTCTTAAAACCATGTATAGAGTAGTGGGTATCCATTACCAAAGTTAATCTTACGCCAATTTTATGGTATCCATCTTTCTTGGCATTTTAATAACAATTGTTCCAGTTACATCAACTGGTCCTTACTAATAAGAGGCTATTCCTCCGTACTATTACGTTTTCCTTGTTCTGGGTTTTCCTACTAAAAACACACTCCGTTTTTGTCTTAATTTATTTCTTGGCCTAGTTGGGACCCTACACTTTCCAATTCTTGAAGCGTGGGGCATAAGGCATTCGGATTTCCATCGATTTTGGAGACGTCATCTGCATTCTTTAATTATACCATACTGCTGAAAACTATTTCTCCCAGTGAGAATGGAAATCTCGAGCCGACTCGAGCACTATTTGAAATTATAAAAGCGATTTGGGGCTCACTATGCCCAGTCTTGTAGTAAGTACTAACGAGAGATTGTGATTTGCTTCCGATTTTGATTCCTAATATAAATGTTTTTATTTACAAAACCTAAGTACTAACTGAGTTTTTTGTGTCTTTTTGTTCCTAAGATATTCTGCCAACGCTTACATTTATAAAGTCTAGGGAACATTAGCATATTATTTCCTTTTATTTGAAAATTTGGCAAGATTCCTCTTAGTTGCAGAAAGGAAATCGATACAATGGGGATAACTAAAGCGAGAAAACTGAAGTTAGAGGAAAAAAATTATTAATCTAAATATTGAAAAAGCAGAAGAGTAATAATAAATTAATTTAATATTTTTCCTTGAAACAAAAAATTGAGAAGAAGAGAAGCACGAAGCAAAAGAATGTGTTGGGAAGTGAGAAATCAATCTGAGAAGTATAACTCTGAAGAAGTAGAAGAGTGATTGGAGTAGACGTTTTTTTTTTTACAGTGAATGCTGATATGAAAAGAAAGATCTGATGAAAATGAAGAGGGAGTAGGAAAGTTGTAAAGAAATACCAGAACAAGAACAAGAAGAGAAGAAATAGTGAGGGCAAAATTAAAGAAGGTACCAACGGAATAATTGATAAAAGTGTAGGAGTTAAATTCAAGACACTGTGGAAGAAGTTAATATTGAAAAACAACTTGATAGAGCCAAGTGAAAGTTTATTCTTAATTGTAAAATTGTGTTTACTTTCATAGAATAGAACTTTAAAATTTTGGTAATGAAGAAGAACACGAGGAACAGGAATGGATATACAAATGGTAGAGTTGGAAAGTACTTGGTAGAAACAAGGAAATAAGCGAAGACATTGTTGCTAGCAAGAAAAATAGTCTACTTGTAGAATGCCTGATCACATTGAATACTTAAGGAAATAGCAAGAGATGAAATGGAACTACTAAACTTCACTTTCAGATATTTGGAGGAATAAATGATGGCAAGTAAGTAGAGTTTCGGACCAAACCCTCAGGCGAGTGAATGGAGTGGGGAATTGTAAATATAATTTAGCAAACATGAACGATATTCTGGTTTTCAAAACAATAATGTAACTTTAAATTAAATAAGTAGCATAGATAATGTTTTAAAAGTGGTGCCATATACACTCGTAAGTGGCGAAATAATTTATTATTTTAATTGTGACGTTGTTCTGTTAGTGTTTGCAACGAAAAATATTTTACAGATGGCGCTTAGAATTATTACCGTGTTTCGTAACTAATAAAAACAAGTGTTAAAAAGTGAGTGAATGTTTGGCTGCGATTTTTAAACAGTTTATTTCAATAAATGCTATTCTTCTATTACTTTAACAAAAAGTATCTTATCCGACACAAAGGTACCAGTTGCATTATTGGTTGACCAAAACGACAAGTAAAGCATGAAGAAAACAAATAGAATGTTTTAGATGCAACAAAATTAGTCACTTAGCAATGCAAGGATTCTATATAAAAACAAAAAAAATAAAAGACAGACTGGAAGTTTGCCAAGGTTTCTAAAAAGGAATCCTAAGTTTGGTCTAAAGTTTGGGCCCTCGGTAAGCCCTCTAAGGATTGGTGCCTGGGTTATAGACCTAGAATCTAATTTGTGCGTAAAATACAAATGCGGTTGCATACAACAATGAATAATACGCTCAATTCACAAATTCTTTTTATTCTAAAGCCTACAAAATTTTCTCAATAACTTCCGAATTAATTATTAATTATTTATTTACAGAAATTTCTTGCCCGGGCAGTCGCTGCAGATAAGCGCTTGAGATTAGCTTGTGAAACAGGAATCCCATTATGTAAAGATACATACCTATCTAAAGCAGATGAAGGCTGGCAATTAGCTAGTTAATATAAATTATCTCAAATGGGTCTCTAAGGTAAAGTACAAATAACTTATTAAGCTATAGTTCTAAGTTTATCTTGTTTAAAAATGTCTACTTATTGTTACCTACAATATGCAAATTCAGATATTTATCTTTTAATTTTTAATACGTCCATTTTTAAATAATATTTTTTCCAGAATTATTGATTGCTTCCTACGAAAAGACAGGAAGTTTCGAACGTATATTAAATAATTAGAAGGTGCCACATTTTCGTATTTCTTGCAGACTATTGTCATTACTCACCCTAAGTAACAATTTTTATTTTCTTGTTTTAATTTTTTTAATTTAAGAAGTACCAGGAGCTTTTTTTTCAGTGTACTGCAAGTCACCGGGCAGTGAGCTGTTAAAAGCTCATAGAAAACGAATCTAAGGGTACTAGCAGGGTTCAATCTTAGGAACCCCGGGAGAGAATCCAGTACGATTCCCCCTTATCTCTAATAATTTTCTAATCTATTCGTTCCAAATCCGTTGTTTCTGAATTAGAGCATTAAGATAACGAATTTTTTAAGTGATATGCCTGATATAGAAGAGATTTTGATGGCCCATCTTGTCAATTTTAAGATAAATCCAACTTAATATATTTGAAGACAATAAACGTATAAAATATTAGGAAATCCTGAACTAACCCCCGCGAAGTTGTCATTGGGTCTGTTTTCAATTTCGTACTAATATCATCCCAGCTGACGCACGACTCCGGATATTTCTTGCGACCTTAAGAGACCAGATAAGACCTCTCACATTGATACTTCCTGGGTAAGAAACAAATCACCCAGGTTTCCCAAGAGAGTTCTAAGAGCAGAAGTGGGGGCCAGTAGCTTGAGGTCGGATTTCGCCCTCTCCTCACTTTCTTGATCCTTTCAAAATTCCCAAACTAACCTGGCCTAATAATGCACCTTCTTCAATTAATTTGAAGACTTGATTTTTTGTTGAAACTTGACTTAAGTAGTGATTACTGGCTGTTGGATTGCAAAAAATCGTTTATTCTATCTTGGTATTTTATGTTTTTAAGAGGTTTTTGATTTTCATTCATCATCAGTGAAATGGTTTACCAGTATGGTGTAGAACAGGAGTGACAAATTCAATTTAATCAAGGGCCATATGGTGCAACAGGCAAGATTTACAGGCACATTTACAAATCTTGTTAAATTTATATTCTAAAGTGAGGATTCTAGAATGTGGATCGGATAATTAAAACAAAATATAATTGTATAATTCTTTTTTACCCGAAATTTGCCAGCAATTTCTCCCGTATAAGTTTTGCCATAACTGGATTCAAAAACTGAGAACGTAAGAATATACGTATTTTGGGAATTCATACTTCTTTTTGTCTTTTAAATCCGAATCATTCAGGAATTGCACTTAGAGTGGCAGACATCGTTTCTGAACTGTGTCAGCGTGTTTATACACGCCCGCAGGCCTCCAGGTACGGCACTGAGCCACGTGTATACTCGTCTTCAGTCGCTAAAGGATTAACTTTGGGAGGGAATTGTGTGTACGATAGTGCACCGACTCCCCTAAGCGGTATTTTCGTCGTAACAATTTATTTGAATTTTATTTTATTTCAGAACAAAGAGGGCCACAAAAAATTACCTCGGGGGCCGCATGCGCCAGTTTGACACCTCTGGTGTAGAAGTTTGACTTGTACTTTCGTTTCTATTAGACACGACAAAAATATAAAAACTACTCTTGTGTTGAAGATGATTCGGCACATGAAAATTTTTGAATTTGAATCTCCAATCAATTTGAATCATAGCAATGATTTCAACCAATCAGATACGTAACACATCGATAAAACATGACCATTTCCCAATCGCCTTGTTTCCAGTACTGCTCTAATACAGCTTATTTTGAAAAGTAAGGATTTTCCAGTAAGAACAATTTAAAACAACTTAAATAGTAACTCTAATTATTTCATAGTACGTGAAATTACCCGATTAAATACCATTTGTGAAATATTTTTTCTTCGGTAATTTTGAGTAGATTATCTCGCTTCTGGTAGACTTGTTTCCATTAGACAACCGCATTTTTGAGTTACGGGAAACTAGGCGGTCGTCAATAAGGACCCAGTTATCAAGATATTCTAGATTATCAAATAGATTTTAATGCGAGTAATTCTGCTTAAAATAGAATGCAAACCAAATAGATGGGCACTGAAATCTCCGAAACTATCCAAATAAAGGAAGAAGAGTATTATTTGTTGAAAGATTTTTTGGTAATAAATATAAAAAATACATTTTATGAAAGAAGTGATTGTATAAACGTTACAGGTCACTACAAATATGATGCTCTTTATCCATTCTGGAAATCAGATTCGTGAGCATAACTCGTGTATGATGTCATGAAAACAAGAACGATTTAGAACAAGACGAAGAGTCTGGCTGGTTTCGTGCCCAACTGTCAACAATAAAAGCCTCTCAAGAACATATAAATCCCAAGATGTCCGCCCCCTCTTAGACTCATATCTGATGCAACCTGAATCAAGATTGGAATTACCATAGCCATGGGGGCTTGATATTTCTTTTTAATACTTTATTGAACTAAAAAATTGCTCAAGCTGTTGTCATAAACTGTCCACCGTAAATCGATATTAGTGAATACGTGGTCTAAGCTGCCCATCTCTCTCAAAGATTTTTACAAAAATTCTTCTACTTAATGGAATTTAAAATATTAGTGTGCTCCTTTTTTCCCACGAAACAATAAAGTTTTAATGGATCATTTACTTTAAATTAATAAGAATTATGTGAGAGGTTATTAACTTCTAGAAATTTCTCAAAACACTGCTTGTTCTTGGACGACGGTCCTCTTGTTCAGAATCTTTAGACCTTGCTAGAAAATCTTGGTCGTATAGCGAAATTCTACCTGAAATTTTCAGCTGGGAGTCTAAGGCTCTGTAGGCTACTTAATCACTTCCACGTGATTTTTTTTTTTAATTTTAATTACAGGTAACTGTAGCCAAATAGATCAATTGTGGGTCCTTAGACTATTCTCTCCATGGTTCCTTTAAGGCGAAGGATAAGAAGGGAAAAGGGTAAAAACTATTAGGGATAACCAATCCCTGACCTAACTCACTCCTCCTCTCCAATGACTGAAAAATGTTCACCTTAATTAAAGACCAACAGGGAGTATCCCTCCATTAAACACCCCACAATTATCCTGGCACTACCCAGGAAAGTTCTTTGAGTCCAAAATAATCTCCCTCTGAGGACCTAAACACCCTCACCGCCCTGCTCATATTTCCAGATATAGCGTCTCCAACTAGGAAATAATTCGAGAAGGGATACATCCCTCCAAACTTGGTATCTTCACAGCATCTCAAAAGCTACACCAAGAGATCGGTAGCTTACAGATTGGGGTCCCTTGTGACAGATTCACCTTCCAAATGGTTACGAGGAAGAAATATCCCGCTCCAATAACAGATTACATGTAAAAGATTTATTTAGTTTTAGTGTGTTGGTCTAGATCTGACTTAACATGTTCTCCAGAACCAAAAAGTCTACTTTATATTTATAGCTGCAATTACAAAGGATTACCTTACATTATTTATTTTTAAATTTAGTTTACATTTTTTAAATTTTGTTTCAAATAATTTAAAAGTTGCTCATAAATCAATATTACACTCATGCTTTTCAAGGGTTTTTTAAATATCGAAACTCGTAGATTATATTATTAACGACATTGTCAGCTAATTTTATTATTCTTCAGCATTTTGCCACATAATTAATAGTGAATAAATTCGTTGTTTAGGATAATTATGATATTGCGTTCCCATTAAATAATACTGGCCGCGTTACAGTTGCAACCCATTTACAGAGTTGATACTAATTTGTTGGAAATGGAGAGTAAAACTCCTAGGTGAAGCTAGTCTACTTCAACCAACTGTCCTCCGTCAGAAGTCTGTTATTCGCAGTCTTCGACTCACCTTAGAATACAAACTCTAGACTTAAGAGACCAATATTAAACTATATATTTCCATAATTAAGTTGATTACTGGACGGAAAACAAAACGACAACCTCTACAAACATGTTGCTACTTAACAAGAACATAATTAGATCAACATGATTGAATGGTTGTGCAGTTTATGGTTCTTTGAAACCTCCTAACCTCGAACAAATACAGATATCTTCAACTCAATTTATCACTCAAATACCTTACTGACACACTGACCTGTATAATTTAGTTTTTATCTCTGACACAAAACAAACTACAACAGTTTCACTTACGGTGTGAAAACAAACTTTGAAGATGTTCAGTCTTGTTGAAGAACATTTCATATAACTGCTCATCATAGATTCTATTATCACTGTGCATCAATCCGACAGCCCTCTGAATTAAGCTGGCAACAGAAGGAAACTCTGGCATCTTGGAATAAAACGAGACAGAAGATTACCTGAATCGCCCAAACATCTACTTTTATTCATATTCAAAATTCTGTAGACCAATACAGAACCAACATAATGTGGTTTTTTTTTAATTTGAAAAAATCAGCTAAATTGCAAATAAAATAAAATATCTGCAGAGCAGGGCACGTTTAGTGGTACAATATATGGGTACTACTGTAGGACACTACCACCAGCGCACTAAGCCAAGTGAGACGATATGGGAAACAGATGACCCTACATTCACGGTCAAGAATCATGTCTAGATGGAGAGAACGATGTCTGCTCGACTCGTGGGTGCCTTTCAACTTTATAAATAGTTGAAGAATTCCTTTACGCTTGTTTAAATTACGAATTCTTATCCAGCATTTGAGTTGGAACTGGAGGTGAGTAGATATGGTCAAGGCGTTCGCTTGGATAGGAGCTGTTTAGTGAGATAGAGTGGGATCGGCTGGGAGGAAGGGATATTTTATGGGTGAAGAAGAGAGCTATTGTTCTTTGGTCAGATGATCATCGTTCGGCTCTTAGATCTTAGGGGCCTCACGCTCTTAGTGAACCATTCGTGAGATCACGACTACCGCACTCTCCAACCATCCTCTAACCCCTCTTCCAGTCCACTTCTATCCAAACTGCCACCTAGTGCAAATAATCAGCTAATAGAACTCCTCTACTTCGCCCAGCTCATGGCTGGTCCACTGATTAAGAAATAGAAAAAGAGAAAGAATTAAGGAGTATGATTACAATCAGAGAGGGAGAAGTTAGAAATCGTCTCCTTGAAACACTAAACCACTGCTCGAACGCATGTCAAAACAAAACCTGGTTGAAGACAGTTGCTTGCACAAACTGCATGTACATGAATCACGAATAAACCTCATATTTGTATACTTCGCTTTTATACTTCTTACATCTTAATTATTAGGTCACTTGATTTAGTCGCATGAAGTGGATATATATTTTTGAGTTTGTTTATTATTCTTTTGTTTTTTCTGCTTGCAGTTAAAGTTTTTACGGTCGTTAACCCCTAATAGCAATGTGAGAGGTACGGATGATCTTAGAGCACGATTCTTGATGATGTTGCACGACATTGCTTCAGTTAAAAATTAAACTGAACTTAAAAGATTTCATTTCGATTAATAACTTCTTTTTTTTTCTTACTTAATAAAACAAATAGTTTGTGTTTACTGGGATAAATATAGCAGAAAGCAATGGGACTTTCTAGTTTATTTATTGGGACATAAGGAGCTCCAAGCTTCTAATTATGAACTTTATGTAGTAATTAAACAGACCATCATGTCAACAAACCGGCTCCTCTTCATTTCAATGCCTTTGTAAAATCTTCAATAGAACTCTATTTAAATTCGCAATCCATTATGAAAAGATTTGAAAGGAATAGATTTTCTGGTATTTAAAGATTTCACTATTCGATGGGAAATGATACACCAAGAACCCGAACTGATTTTTTTCATTCCAACTTTTTGATTTTATAAATTTTTATTATTTATAAGCTTTATTTGACTGAAATCTCTATTTCTTTAACATCTTGTGATGCAATAAATTAATTTTATTCTTACTATTTACGGACTACAATTTCAAGAATTAAAAACCAAAAATTAATTGATTTGTTTCCGTTCAGTAATCGGTAAAATGTTGCTTCTACCGCACATCGCATAGTTCTTGAGTTATGTGTTGTACTTACAATAAAAATCAGATGTCTGGTGAGAAACAGTCAAATAACTTTTTCTTACCACTGATTAAGAAATTAAACTTGATGAACGGTGCATCAATTCCTACCAAGTTAATTTAAAGCAGAATGAGATTTTGGATGGACATTCTAAAGAATATTAGTGTAAAATACTGCAGAAGCGATGTAAACTAATCGTGAACGTACAGAATTCTCAAGCAATTGTAGGTGAAATACTCAGGCGTGCGAGCCTCTTGATAGGCCGCTGAAGACTGAATAAAACACTGATGAGAAAGAACGGTCCTTAATATTTTATATCCAGCCAATGAGATTGACACATTGGTGAAGAAAAGTCTGCAAGCTTTACTTCAGGAGACCCTTTCAATGCTCTAAATGTCTAAACAGGCTGGACTGGAAGGGTGCTCCAAGTAGGGGTGCCCCAGCAGACTACTGTTTGTTAACATCACCTTCCCTGCCGTTATTTTGGAATTAGAATTTCTGGACTTTATTAGGGCAATTTTGTATCCTTTTGCAATCCAAACTTACATCCTGGGGAGTTCTAACTTACATCAACTTGCCTCTCACATTGCTTAAATGGTAGTCTATGGCGTTTTTCCTCAGTTATTGCAGTGCAATCTATGTTACATCCTCTGCAGAATGTTTCTTCCTCAGACACTTAACTTCAAATGCATTATTGCTATTTCTTTTCCTTACTTTAATGCAGTATGAGAATGTATTGTAACCATTCAGATTTCCCATTTTGACAATTTACCGGCAATCTCCTGAGAAGAAAAAGTGGATTTTAAAATTGGTCCATACTTTTGCTGATGATACTGCAATCTTATCTCTTCAATTCGATCCTCTTACAGCTACAAGGGATCTTCAAACACACATCAACCATTTACAGGATTGGCTTATCAAATGGTGAATCAAAACTAACGTTGCCAAATCAAAATAATAGTATTTACTCTTAGACGAGAAATCCTACCTCCCATCTTCATCAGCCAAACTCCTATACCAACTGTAGACAAAGTACGCTTCCTTGGACTGTATCTAGACAAACTGTTGACATGGAATCCCCATACTAGACTGAAAAGACTAGAAACTAACCAACGCTACAAACTTCTCGCCAGACTACTTGACAAACGATCTAAACTCAACCTACAAAACAAAAGGCTCTTATACCTATCTACTGTTACTGCGACCTATTTGGTCATACGGCAACAAAGTATGGGGATCGACTAAGCGTTCTCTCTACGCCTCCAGACATTACAGTCAAAAATACTTCGAAAACTTTTTATCTCTCCGTTCTATGTATCTAACCTCACTATTCATAATGATCTCAAAATCCCTTTTATTAAAGACCTTGCTAAAATTCGTTTCTTAAAATTTTATTACTCTACAGTAGCTCATCCTTACCCTCTAATAGAAAACCTATCCTCTTCCACAGTACCAGGTGATCCTCCAAGGAGATTGAAGAGAAGATGGCCCCGCGAACTACACTAATCGTGAGAGCATTATAGTAAGAGCACAATAAGTGATACATTAATGGGTGCCTTCTCCTTCCATATTACGGATATTTTTATCTTATATTGCTCTTGCTTGTTGCAACAGTTGTTGCAGTTGTGAATCTCAATAAAATATATAAAAAAAAAATTGGTCTAAATGTGGAGAGTACTTATTATCCACTATAACCCAAAAACGAAAATTATCAGAAAGATGAAATTTGGTATTTTCTGGACTAGAAGATGCCAGAATAATGTTCCGGTTAATATCGTTCAACCAGAAGTAACAATTAATGCAATTTTGTTTTATTTTAATTAAGATTTTCTCCTTCGGTTTTATTTAAACGATTTTCTTTAAGCTCCGATTGTGTATTCTGTACTTCAATAACTTTCACTTGCAGTATTTATCCTAGAAAATTGATTAAAGGGCAGTTGGGGAGGATGGTTCGGTCCCCCTCTAAAGAACCATTTCCCAGTATTGTACAATCCTATCTCTTGCTTACTTAAAGGAAGTTGCTGAAAAATCGTTTAAAGAAAATTACTCTTCCTGAAGTAAATCTTTACTTAATAGATTTTTCACTTTTCCAAAAATGACTACAATGTTTTTGGTTATTCCATATTTAAAATTAAAAACAAACTTAAATTTAGTATTTTTCAATGAAAATTCATTGGGGGAAGGATCGGGTTGGCTTTCCAGGAAGGTTTCATTTAAGTAATGCTTAAGGTTACATTAAAGTTTTAAGCGTAATGTACGGTCATAAAGTTTATTTTGGTAAGAACTAAATATTTCTCTTTTGTTGCGAGTATAAATAGTTGTGAGATAGTACTCTGAGAATTGTTGTAAGAGAAAGTCGTGTGAGTTTGCACCACAGATTTTTCACTCTCAGAGAAAATGGATGACGTTTTTCCTTGATTGTTCCACTCCGCACTCCTTCGCCAAGGGCAGTACGCTCGTTTTCTTTCCTTTATCCTTTCATTCCAATCTTTTGAAGTGTTGGAAATAAATGCAAGTGTTTGGCAATAAAAAGAAAAACTTTTTAGAAGTAGTTTTATTTAATTTTCTTAGGCAAGAAGAGAAATTAAGTTGATTAATTCAAATGCTCACGTTTAATCAATCAAGTTTTTGTCTATTTCATTGTACTTTCAGTAAAAATGAAATTGGAACATACTGTATCGTGGTATTATTTAGGTAACTACAATTTACTAAACACTATTTCTAGGAGCTTACATTTGTGTACAGTTAACCAGTCATGTATGTTACAGACTAGGATGCACCTAATAGTCGTGCCAATTGCAGGCTATATAGCCTGGTTGCAATAACAGTAGAAATTACTGTGTGTGGTCAGCGTTTCTTGTAGGAATGAAGTGACCCGTGACATTATGCTATTGCTTGGTCATATGCTACAACTTGTAATCCTACTCTAGTGCACATGGAATGTACAATGTGTTGTAATTCATTTACCCTTCGATTTACTGTTACTAAAGTAACTTATTAAATATTAGTAACACAAATAGGTATTGTGCAAGTGTGGGAAGTTAAATATTCATTTACCGAGCTCAGGTTTTGACCATAAAAGCGTAGAGAATCGGCAACTGGACGAAAAAATCAAAAAATTTCTTTTAAGTGTTTCGTATTAAATTTTTTCTTTATCTTTCGAACAATTCAGATGTCTAACACTAAACTTAGATGAATTGGCTACCCGCTGAAGTTTAGAAAGATTAGTGAAGTTAGAACATTGGATTAACTTGTGTTTTAGCGGTCTATAAATTAAGGAAAAAAAATAAAATGTTCTATTGTTCATTGTTTTTTGGTGACTGATTCATTAAATCAATAGAAAGAAAAGGTTCTAGTTATATTTATAATAACACTAAAAGAGACGCCTTTTTACCACCCCAAGAGTTACTCTGCAAGTTATCTGATAAGTGCCAGCTAATCAGTAAAAACAGTTTTTGAGAGTGAGAAAAAAAATAGAGTGGCTCAAATAGGACCTTAAATTGCACTAGAACGGAAACACGAATGGAAAGCCAACTTACTTCATTAGAAGTTTCCTTCATTCAAATTTGAATTACTCAGTTCATATGTTGAGTTACAGATGATATTATTACACTCTAATTACTTATATCCTATTATTATTAATATTTACTAGAAGTAGTCCATGGATTATCGTGCCAGTTGAAGTGGTGAACTTTTCAGAGGATGAGTCCACTCACTCGAGACGGCCAGTCGTCTGTACATGAATAAGCATTTTTCACCAGCAAAAAATAAATACTATTTACTGGCTTCAGCATAAAAGCATAATTGTTTAAGCATGGTGAACATGAAACCGAAGGCGCTAATACCAACCATAAAATTATATCCAGGATTTTCTATTAAATTATAGGAAACTTTTTAGATTTTGTACAAAATCTACGATTATTTCTCACAGAAGTTTTAAAAGTTAAATTTGTTTTCGATTTATTTTCTATCCCTATTTCCGGTTTATATTAACAGAAAGTAGAAAGGCTATTAAAGGTAATAGAAAAAGTTCTCGTAGAGAAGTTAAGGGGAAGGTGGAAATAGTTTGTGTGGAGAAAAGACAAATTTTCAATTGTAGTCGAAAGTTAGGCCAGAATGGCTGAGAAATAGGAGAGAAACGTATGTCTTACTCCTTCCTTCTTCCCCTTTGGGAGAAAAGATGGGAAAGCGACTTTTCCAACAGAAACAGTAGGCTTTCTATTCTTTGGATAGACTTCGGCAACCAGTATAGTGTGCCTAATACAGCTAAAATCCCTAGCTAACGACTACTATAAAGTGTTTAGGGTTTAGAGTTTAGTAATGTCAGTTTTGCAGACCCATAGGTATCATTTTGTACAAATATCTTTATCGAATAGAAAGAGTCGGAGAGTACTTTTAGTAGATTGTACTTGGATTGGTTACAATGTGTTCAAAGTATAACTTGGAAAAAATACATGAGTGGAGTTACTGTAATATATTTAGTTAGAGCTTCCTTTTGAGTTCTACTCGTGTTCTAGTACCTTGTAAATCAATCGAGGGATTGTTCTTTGACTGAAATTTCAGCTTAACGACCATCGAATAAATGTTTGACTTTCAATTTGTTTTTTTTTTTTTTTTTTAAATAGCGTTCAACTAAAAACTATTTATTCATCTTTACTTTAATAATTTTTGCGCACATTTTGTGATTTAACGTTTTAGAACCAAAACTCTCTAGGATTTACTATAAGTAAGTATTGATCAATTTATTCTAAATACCAAGAATAATCCGCATAAATATGTGATGAAGCTGGGAAGATTGGTGTCGTAGTGGCAATAAAGCGTGTGTTTAGAAGTGGGAGATTCCCAGTTCGAATCTCGCGTTTAGCTGCTTTTTATTTATTAGATAAAATGTTTTTAGCGAAGTAGGTATGTGGTTTGGCCTCCATCCACGACACCTAATTGGTTGTTAAATGTTAAGTTCAGCCTAAAATATTGGCAAATAATTTACTTTTCTTTATGTAATGAAGCCTATTAATTGGTTTCACGATACCATTCGCGAAATGTTCTAAAAACTCTTCATAAATCGCCTCAACTCAAAAAAATTGTTTCCTAAAGTCATGAAGAATGCAGGTTTTTACTTAAAGATTACGACTGTCGAAAGTACCTCTTTTAGACAAGAACCTACTTACCTGATTAAAATCACTAAGTTGTCACTTTCTGTGCGCTTATTGATATCACTTTTAAAATTAGATTCCCAAGTTATATTTAACATTTTACTGTTTAGTTGAATTCGGCTTATTTATTCCCTTCAGAATAAGACTAAAATGTGGGGATAAATTTTATTCATTCTAATAATTTCCGTACTGCTGCCTATCATTGCCCTAATCCATTATTCTCTCCTCCACTGTCATTCCAGGCAATCCACCATGCCGACAGAATCGCCTGGGACCCAGAAATTCCCTTCATTTCTAAAGCTAATGAGCAGCGATATCCAGTGCTACCCATGGGTAGTTTCTCTTCTCTTTCCTATTACTTATTATTTATATCTTCTAGAATCCTATTTACTTATTTTATAAATTTAGGCGTCATGGTAACCGAGCGGTTAGAGGCGAGACCCACAAAGCTAATATGTTTTGTGGGATACTGGGTTCGATTCCCGGTTCAGCCCTTAGATTTTTTCAATAGTTAATAAAAGGAATTTTACAGTAAAGTATGTTTGCTAGACGCTCCGTCCACGATATCTAATTGGTAGTTGGACGTAAGGCCGCCTGAAAAAATAGGCGATTACTTTACTTTACTTTTATTCTACAAATTTATATTTAAATTTTAAATTACTTAACAAATTTTAAAAAATAATATACTTTACAGGGTGAACCAGTAAGTAATGTCCATAGGCCTACTGTGTGTAGTACATTTAAAGTGGAGTTCAATGACGTATTGGCCAACTTCATATTTCCCACTGTTCTTGAGTGACGTCACTTAATTGTTTTTTCTAAAATCATTAGTTTTTTACAATAAAAAATTTTATTTATCAGAAAGTTTTAGTCCGAATTCGATTCTGATGACACGGTTAGAAAGACAGATAAATTTTCTAAAAATTGACACAATTTTGAAGCATAAGTTATTCTCCAAACAGCCTCAATCTTCCTCCGGATACTGGAAAAATAAAAGTGATCGAAATTTTTAAGAAAACTCATTAGTCCCTTATGTGATCATTATCCGACCTAGGTGCTGGCACTTTTTATATAAGTTTCCTGGCCTTTCAATTTTAATGGGCTTACAAACTTTATATCATTTTCCAGGATTCCTTTTATCTTCGTATAACGAAAATACGTTTGTTTTACAAGAAAATGTGTTCACGAGCACTCAACAGTGTTAGTTTATCAAGTTGTTTAATGCTTCAATCATCAATACGATGTCGTAATCTCAAAATGAGCGAACATCCTGTAATATGCTTCAGTGCAAATTAAATAAATAAATACTTCTAAAAATTCTCCATCTTCCCACTGTTTATTTATTTATTTTTAATATGAACTTAATGTGCTCACATATAAATATGTATAGTCAAAAAACACGCGAACTCCTTGAAACTTACTTGAAACTCCTCCTTACTGAGGTACTATTTTATTTACCTTATTCACACAGACCGAAAGTCTGCGATGTACTAATTAGTCTGCGAAAGACTAATTTTTAGTGAGTTTTTTAGAACCATTCTTTGGGGAAGCTCTGAAGTTTGACTTTCCTCCAGCACTGAATGAAGTTAGCTGCTGAAGAAGTTAGGTTAACACGAACTGCCTCCTAACAAATAAATGGAGAAATTTGATATATTCTACAAATTATTACAGCTTAAATTTTAGGTTTATATTAAATAAGATAAAATTAAAGATAAAATGTGCAAAGTAAATTCCTACCTTTGGTCGAAGAAATATTTGTCTGTAAAAAGTACGGTAAGGGAACTTGAGAGTTAGGATTCAATTCTGTAACTTCCTTTGAAAATTCTATACGAGTGGAGTTCCAACATAATTTGGGAGAATGTTAGATATGAGGATCACATTGTAGTTTTTCATCTGTTTTCCATTTTCGTTTCTAATCGACAGATTGAGAGATATATATTAATTTTTAAATTTGCTAATTTATATATTTGCTAGTAGCATTGAAGCCCCGGGGAAGGAATAAGTATTAATTTGGCTACGTCATCACTCATTCAATCACTCTTTTTTCTCATGTTCTATAATCACATTATTAATTTATGATAGGTATGAATATATCAACATTTCAGTAAAATTAATTGGTGAATCGAGAATATTGTAATTTAATTATCGCTCTAATCAGGTCCTCAAACAACCCCCATCTCTTATACCGCTCTGACGTAATGATATAGGCTGATACAAAACGAAACTGTAATAATTTGTGCAGCTGTCTACAATCAATTTTTCGCAGCTTCCGCCGTTTCTAATAATCCAGAAAGATATCACTAATATGGCTGATGATTTTTGATAGTTGCATTCATATTAGTTAAGATATTAATATTTTACATTTTGCAAGAATATTTGAAATTTATTATCCAATAAAATTTGTACAGAATACTTTAAATAATTGATTCCTTAATTAGATAGTCCACTAATTAGAGCAGTCATTCATTCCTAACTACACCATTACACTATTTTATCGAACAATCGGTTATGTACTAAAAATTTAACTAAATAAATATTATTTTTCTGTAATAAACAAAAGATCTCTGATATGGTCATCAAAATGTACATTTATTTTTCTATTAAATAAATATGAAGCAAATACTACAAATTAATTAAAAATCTTGTTCACAAATGTGTTCTACATTAGCTATTCTATCTGGGTTGTTCCATTTTCTGTGTAAACATGGCGACTCCCTTTGTCCTGCAGGACACACTGAGTGCATACCAGATTTAAGATAATTAGTGTGTCCAAGGATGCATATCCATTAATTAGTGAACATTTCAACCAGCAGGATGTTCACTATCTATCTATAGCATGTAATTTGGTGAAGCCAACATCAATGAGTTTTTATTAAATAATTAAATTTTTTTTTAGTTGAATTTGACAAATTTTTTAAAAATGTCTTTTTTGTTGTTCTGTTAATGACTTTGACTATGGTTTTGATCTAGAGTCTGTGGACGAAATCGCTAATGATAGTTTTGACGATTGATATGACAATATAGAAATGGGAGTAAACAATGTCCAATACCCGCAAGACTTAGAAATCTACAGGGATATTTACGGTTACCAAGCAATTGTGCAGAGCAGTTTGCACTCTATTCTCTCATCGCCGAGATTCATCTTGCGCCCATTTGAGGAACTCCACACTTGGTACACTTGCCATGGCAAGGTGATGTCGATTTTTCGATCAAGCAATGTCCACCATCAGCCAGATCCTACTAGGCTCACATGATTCCTAAGTCTACATTGACTGGTCAGGAAGTCAGTCAGGTCGAATGACCTTTAGAGCATTTCGGACAAATTAAACATATTCACTTAATATTTCAAAAGTTCCCTTAACTATCACTTACCTCCAGAATTAAGGTATAGTGGATAAACATTTAGTGGATTATAGAACATTTAGTGAAAGGGAAAGCACATCTCCACTAACTCCGTCAAGCATCGTCGTGAAGAACGGAAACAAACACTAATGAGGCCCTCACGATCCTGATATAAGGATATGCGAATCCTCCTATTTCTAGAGAAATTATGTATTGTAAAAAATCAATCAATCAATAAAAGTAATAAATAAATAAGTAAAATATACTTTAATTTACTTTTCTAAATTTTGGTGCGCATTTTCTCGGGTTGCCTTCAGCATTGGACAGATAATCAATCATCCATGGCTGCAATGGCTGCATCATAACTTGCATTACTTTTGTCACAATTTTTGCTGGTACTCCATGTCTGTAGGCCAAAATATCAATTATTTAAGATAAGAGTAAAATTATTATAATAGCAATCTAATTGGAGTTCCAGTAGTAAAAGTAACCAGTAATGCATTGAGCAGTAACTGCAATGGTTCAGCATCCTTCTAACTCCAGTGACTCATTGCATTAGCCATGAACGATCGATTTAGAATAGAAACAACCGTAATTCAAGAAAAGTAGTAAAAAATTAGACGCGAGGGGATATAGTTATTTGATGGGTTTAGTTTCTAATGCAGTCTCTAAATTAAACGGAGTAGTGAGCATTTGTAAAATGGTGGAGCCCCAGTCTGGGGGAGTGTCCCGCTAGAGATTTATGGACCATTCGAGCGAAATAATTGTTGTCCAGAATTCTATAACGGGGCCGTGATCGTGAGCTAAGTTCTGCCAAAGTTATGACCACACATCTGTACTTTCAGATATATAGACAGATTTTGCTACAGTTAAAAAATGAAATGAATTGACAGAACTAGTAAAAGCAATCAATTCATCTCACATTCCAATATCACCATCTACTTTTTTTTTTTTACTATAGTAAAAATTTGTCACACATGCCCCAGTTTAGTGGTGTCCGGACAATTTAGAAATTAGAAGCCAAAGTTCAGTTACCCAGCGAACAAAATTGAAAATCTCAACTTGTTTAATTAAAATTGAACATTCCAAAGTGTAGAGTAATCATGTATGTCAGGAAACTATATTCAAAATGATTGCAACAAGATTGCTCTACTAAATGGAATGTCACGTCAAATCTAATCGATAGCATCCATGAAATTGTCACGTAGTTTACAGTCACCATTTGTATAAGTCAGCTAGCTGAACATAGCGATAGGATCTCATTAACATTCTTGGAAATTGTTTCGAAAAAAAAAGAAAAAGTTATCAATTATTTTCTCTCTCGTGTGATAGAGAATTTTGTAGAGAATTAACTTACTGAACGGATTAGGGCGCTTTTTGTCTGTCCTTAATTAACTTTGGAACTACTGTATATTTAGGTTTTATTGCGAAATTAATTATTTGGCATTACCAATTATTTTGTAGCAATCTTTAGAATCTTCATTCCCAAAAAATCTTTAAACATCAAAAGGCTGGATAACCGCAGAATCACCAAGATCCCTGAAGAAGTAATTAGTTATTTTCCCCCTAATAAATGTGATGTGGTACTTATTGTACTTAAAATAATTTGAAAAAATATTCTAAACAGACATGACTGTTTATAATTATTGTTAGGAATCCGTTAGGAATGAGCTCATCATGAGCTGTGGTATCTAGATAAGAGGTTTAGTCATTCTGTTAATGATATTCTGCCACAAGACAAGAATAAAATAATATATTGAACAGGTACATTGTACATAATACTTGTTTAATGTCAATACTTGCGTTTTTATTGCCTTGAAGTTAGGAGGTCCTCTTTCCAAATGTTGTCGACGATAAAAAAGGGGTTATTTACGATTAAAAAAAATTATTATTATTTTTTCTTTTTCAACTCCGAGAATCCATTACAGGCTCTTTGCAAGCAACACGTTCACACAGAATACAAGAAAATATTTGTATGTTAAGAATGTCGCAAAGTTAGTTTACTACAGTGAATATAATTAAAAAATATTTAATCTCTATACTATAAATCTTGAAGAAGCCATTAAAACTGTGGGAAACGGGTCATAAAAAACCATTAATCACAGCCGATTACATAAATTGTCGATGTAAATATATTTGGAACAGGATGGTAAATTCCAAAAGTCATCATCATTTCCTGTTACGCACAAAAGATAAAACAATGCTACATAAATATTATGCAATTCCTAGAAAAGCAATAAGAAATTTATTGTAATTTTGTTTTGTGGCAATCTTTATCTTCTCCATATTTCTATTATTTTTTTTTACAGTTTTAACGATTTGAAAAGTCGTTAAAATTAGCGAACATTCCTCAGTAGATGATACAGTAATGCAAACAGCTCAGTTACAATCATTAAAATAAGCAATAAATAGAGTTATTTCTGAACAGGATCCAGTTCATTCTCTTACGAAGAAAAAGAAACATAAAAACTGTAAAAAAAAAAATGGCGCCTAAGATATCGCTTTAAATGGAGTGATTTTGTTTGAAAATAAAGATAATTTTAATAGTTAGTTATTTAAATAAGAATGACTTTCAACTCTTTTGTAAAAACAATTTCAAGACGGGGGATGGCACAAATGCCACCTCCCTCTCGTCGACTATTGCGATAAAGTAAGAGGAGCTGTCAGAAAAACTATTTAGTCAGCAACGCCCTGAAAAATAGTGTGCGATTTTTAATCAAACCTTTTATTTTAAAGAAATTTTAACTTTTATCGGAAAAGAGTGGAAATTGTAGAATTAGGGCGTTTTTTAACAGAACGCTTTCTAATGTTCACAATTTTCTTATTTAAAGAAAACTATGCTTATACTACAAAAACCATTATTATTTTGTCAAGTGCAGTTTTCCAAGCTTTTGAACGTCGTATTAAAAACGGCTTTTTTTTTCTGAAATTTTGAAAAGTTAACGTCGTTTATACAATAATAAACTGGATTTATTTTTAGACCTTGCTAAAAATAATGTCCAGCGGTTCTTGAAGACGTAGATAGGTCGGCCTTATATCCTATGCTATAAAAGAATCGCACCCTATCCTTGAATTTATTGCATTATTATATGCAATAAACTGGCCGGATGTGAAAGCCTGGTACTTTAACTAGAGCCAAGTTTAGGAAATGTAAGATCTATTATTTTATAAACTTTCTCAATAGACATTTTATAAAAGGTGTAAAATTTTACATATTGCATAAACTGTCTAAATCAATAAGCCTAAATATTAACCCACTTCAAAAAGAAAATGTTAACGAATAATTAGTCGTAGTGACTGGTATTATAGTAAATAATAAGATATATCCTCAAAAAATGATCTATATTTTCTTTATTTTACCATTGTAAGAACCGAATTTTGGAACAACACAAGTCATAATCCCCAATCTCCTTATTGTCACTTTTCAATCCGTACATTTCAAAAACTTAGCATTAGTGATTTTAATGCCATGTAATCTACTTTAGAAGCGGTTTAGAAGTCTGTAATAAGGATGTCCTGGGTAAAATACGCTACCTAAATTACTAACCTATTCTGCAACAGCTGCATTGAAGCTTTGCTGAATCGATAAGACATCCCCAAAATTGGCTGGTATATCCACTACAGTATGAGGTATTAATTGAGGCATAAAAAAGTGTATAAAAACTAAAAGTTCGGCTGAAAAAAAAAAGAGGAATTTTGTCCAAAGATTTGATAGTCTTATTTGAAGCGTTACAAACATTAAGTGTAACAGTATACTTATTCGGCTCTGCAAATGGTGAAGTATAAGTCGCACATGCTCATAAAATGAATTAAATACATTAATTAATAATCTACCACGAAATTAATAGTGTCAGAAGTCTTTTTTAAATAAATAATATAAAATTAATTGAAATTTATTTCATAAATAATTATTAAAATACACCAAAAATGAATAATAATCAATCAATAAATGTATTTGATTTAATTTATTTATTTTTGATAAGTAGCAGTTAGTAGTAGTAGATAAGGAGTGGCCGTTGTGCTCACATGATAAATGACTGTAAACTATGAAAATGTTATTTTTATTGATTATAATTATTTATATAATTTATTTATTTTATTCTAATTAAAGAAATATTTAATTTAGAACTCCCTAAAAAGGTATTGCACTCTGTAACTGACAAGTACGAGTTCATTTTGTTGTCCCATGCCACACAAAGGAGGTTCGATGGCAGCCGAGCGGTAACAAGCGAGGACCACAATGCCACTATGTATTGGGATGCTGGGTTCAAATCCCGGTCTAGACCTTGGATTTTATTTAATGGTTAATACAAAGAATTCAAGTATGTTTGCTGCTAGTGTCCTCTGTCTGCGACACTTAATTAGGTAGTCGGACGTAAAGCCCGCCTAAAAAAAAAAAATAGGCATTACTTTTTTCACAAATATATTGTCACCTTTACTTACCTATTAAAAGGAAGTACTGCAAATATTGTAGCAGATAAGGCTTCAAGGAAACGATGCTGGAAGAAAAAGGCAGCGGAAATGGATGCGATAATACATTAACGGTCACTCAGACTCAGCGACTAGCTGAGGACATTTTCAAAATAAAACATAGGCACGCCACTTTAGAAAAACTAAATCGGTTCAGCATTAGCCTTAGTATTTAAGGAGAACGAAACACTTTTTATAGAAGAGTGTAAAAGTAACACCTCCAGAATGAGAACTTAGCGTCAACCTTCAAGGATGTTGAAGATTAATGGAGGATTCAGTAACGACAGGTTACAATTTCTATGGAGCATGATTTTGAAATCAGTTAGACACTAAATTAAGTAATGGAAAGGCTTTGAGAAGGATGAGCTCAGAAGAGTGATACGGAGGAGTCTAGCTTGGAAGGAATCTGCACTTATGGTATTGAAACTCAGGTGGAAGTTTTTACTTTCTTTCTATTATTATTATCATTATTATTGTTATTATTATTTTATTTTTTTATTTTTTTTTTTTTGGCGCATCAACAGCTGAGGTCATTAGCGCCCGGAGCTTTTTCCAGTGCACTGCCGGCCTCCGAGCAGTGTTCTCTCGTTACAGACAACACTGTCCATCACCGGACAGTGAGCTGTAAGAAGCTCCTAGGAAGAGAAAATCTAAGGGTCAGCTGCTGGATTCGAACCCGGGACCTCCGCGTGGGAGTCCAGTATGCTAACCTCACAGCTAATCCCTTCCCTTATTGTTATTATTATTATTATTATTATTATTGTTATTATTATTATTATTATAATTATTACTACAATTTATTTAATTTAAGGGATATCAACATCTGAGGTCAATGGTATCAAAAGCACTGCCGGCCTTCGGACAAAAATATTCCAACTTTGATAAATTAATGAGTTAGGACGTTTAAAAGTAAGAAGAAAGACTCGTGTTAGAGTTCAATCCAGATGTTTTGAGTTTGCTGCAGACACACGCGCACATACAGACCAATTTGTAAAAAACCCCTTTTTTTGGACAAAGCGAAAATTCCCGGTGAAAAACCAAAATACAAAATCTGCACGATCAAAATACCAGTAGAGTTAGATAATTGGCTAAGTAGCTAGGAACATGAAAGGCCAAAAAATGAGAGAAAGTGGAACTACGAATAAAGAGCATAAGTTTGATCGAAAAAAATAGATGGCGTAGTTGTGATCAGACATTGTGGGGATTCATAAAATAGTAGTGGCACGCAAGCTAAAGCTGATGAATGGGGTGGTTAGTGTTGGGAAATGGGACAGTCTATATAACTGGCGATAATATGGCTAGAATGGCCAGCCGTATTTCTACACAGTGGTCACATTATGCTCTTAAGAAGGGGCTAAAAGGAAACCAGCCCGGCTCTCTCAAACACTGGTTTCCATATAAATGGCCTACTCACAGTTCTTACTCTTTTGCGTGTTTACCCACTCACATTGTTGCTAGAGGCTACAGCGGAAGAAATAAACAAATCACGTAGTTTTTGAAATTACTTAGATGTTTACCCAATTTTGTTTTTTTGTTTTTTCATTATAAAGCAAAAAGAATATGCGTGAATTTGTACATTGTGTGTTTTGTGCTCATTCAAGTTTTTATTTCGTGTGGAAATTTACGGATAAAGAAAAACAGGCAAAATGCCGCCGGCACTTGGTTATTCATTAAACTTTGCTGAAAATTCTTGTATTTTCACTTTCTTTAATTAAAGTATTGGAATTGAATCAAATTTTGGATTTTGAGAATATTCAAAGCGGAAACATCCAAATTGGCCCGAATGTGTGCGTTTTTCTGTCTTTAGAGTGTGTATTTAGCTTTATTCTAAAATGAAAAATCTCAGGAAGTTAACCTTTGAATGCCAACATCGGAACTAACAATTAAAAACAAAAGTTAATGCCTATTTTTTTTCAGGACAGCTTGAGGGCCAATTACCAATAGTGCCGAGGACGACTAGCCAAATACTTTAATATAAAGTGCTCATATCTACTATTAAATAAAATCCAAAACCTAAGCCAGGAATTGAACCTAGTATCCAAAATACAACTTTCAGCTTTACGAGACTCACGGTTATCGTGACGCCTAAGAGCTAAGATTTAAATTTTTGGAAAAGATCACTTTAATGAATCAATTTTTCAGTTTTTGATTTTTTTTTTTTTATTAGTTAGACTATATCATTAGTTATTAGTTAGACTACATCATTAGTTATTAGTTAGACTATATCAATAGTTATTAGTTAGACTATATCATTAGTTATTAGTTAGACTATATCAATAGTTATTAGTTAGACTATATCATTAGTTATTAGTTAGACTATATCATTAGTTATAGAGCAGTTGATAACCTCCGGCTAACCTGGCTTGCGAGCCTGAGGAGGCACCTTTTAAGACACAGTTCATGCTGCAAAAGTTATTTGGTAAATTAAGGAATAAATTTGATACTTTACATGAAAGATATTGATCTCTCAAATATGTGGCAGGAGGTTTCCAATTTTTTTGGTAATTAAACGCAACTATCCCAAAATTACCAAATAATTATTAAACCTTCTTGTTTGTAACAGATGTAAAATTAATTTTTAGCCATTTTGTGTATGCTTGAGAACATCTAAAGCTCTTAACATTTGAATTTTTTTAGAAAAATCACTCGGAAAACGACTTATTTCCCGATATGGAGAAAAATACTAGCTTTACTGCTTTGGCAATATTTTTAATAGAAAGGGGATGAAAAAATACAAAAAATGACCTATCGCGTGCTCTTCTTTCTCTTTGATAACAAGTTAAAAAATTGAAATATGGTTAATAAATACCAGATTTTGAAATGGCCTAGCACCTTTAATTTTAAAGATAACGAATTGCGGTTTCCGGTTTCTTTCATAACTTTTTATACTCTTTAAAATTGTGTATATGAAAATGGGGGTCAACTGCGAACCCTCACTTTTGGTCGCGCGTCGGCCGCGTATGCGGGTAGGAATCTAAAATCAAGTCACATATTCTGAAACTAGAGGTGACAGCAACAAATTTTTCCTCTACTATTTTTTGCTCAGATCAACCGTTTAAGCATGAAATGCATTTGAGCCGTCTTAAAATGAACACCCTGTATACTAGACTTGCTTTAAGTCCAACCTCAGACAGGATTCTCAGTTCAAGGCACTGAACAACCCCATAAATTACATTGTAGATATCATACATTAATTCATCAAAGGAAATGTAGGATAAAACTGAGAGTGCATCAACGTGTCTGCGTGTGAATTTGATGACGGCGCAATGCAGTTAACGTAAATAATTACTTGGAAAGTTCATTAAAAAATATATTAGAAATATAAAAAAAGCATTTTCATGAATGAATGAACATCGTTATTAAAAATTTCTTAAAAAAGAGAGATGGTTAAGGAGAAAGACACAATGAGAGAGAATGCATCAGGGTGGTATTTTACTATTTTGGATAAAATTTAAAATATGTTGAGTAATGATCTTTAAATTAATTTTACACATTTCTAAATTCTAATAAAATTATCTTAGCTATTAAAGCAAATATTAACAAATTAAGTGACTGACTTAAGAGCAAATACATATTGGAAAGTGCTTAGTTTTCAGGTGGTAGTTAACGTCCAACTACTAAATAAGATGTCGTGGTCGTGGGTGGAAACTCATATTTATATTTAATATTTTTCTAACAAATAATAAGTAGCTATTTCTGGAAATCCGAACTGGGAATCGCCCACATACAAGTGAAGAGATGAGAGAGAAATGTAGGTTGCTCTTCCAAACTTGGGTAAAATAATTGGCTCAAATTGTAAGTTAAATAATAATTTTCTATGACGTCACATTAACAGTTTAACGAAAATCCTTTCTAAATTTATTTCACAAATCCAGTGATTTAGTCAGTACTAAATTTCTTTAAATTTGGTTTAAAGGAAACAAACGCCTACGATAATTCATTCATACCAACTGAAACCAACAGATGATTTCGCTTAAGTTTGAAACCCTACGACAAACGATGTAAAATTACATCAAAAAACAAACTTAAAAGACTTTTAATAATCCTAGCTCTAACGTAGCAATCGAACACTTAAAATTCACTATAGCCCTCTAGAAGTTAGGGCCATAAAAAATAATAATAATGATAAAGTGGTCTTGAATACGTTTATGAAAAGGACATTAATTTATCTAAAATTTTTGATTGATTCTAATGAGTAAGTAGACTTTTTCCCTCTTAGAATTCGATTACCTGGAAGAAAGCACCGATTTAATTTAAGAACCAACTTATACGTACGTACATTTCATGTTATAAATTGATTTCAGGGTTCCTTACGACGATAATAAAAACATTTTGGGGCTATTTGGGGAAATTAATTAAAATCAATTTAAAAACTCACGACTTCTTCTATCCTAGCACAGAAAGGGAAAACAAAAACATTATGTGAACCCAGTTTCCTATATCGATAAATATCAGAACCACAATAGTTCAAAGTTTTCAATGAAAAACAAACAAAATCATTGGCGATTGTTATTTAAATACAGCCATCTGTTAACAATAATTTAGTGTTAGTGGAAAATTTATGGGAAAATAGAGTGCTTTGGTGCAGCTGAATATGCTGGCATTGTGTTTATTTATGTTCCGTGTAAATTATAATCAACACGGTTTTGGACTATTTCACAATAAATGCTAGGCACATTGTAAGGCAAATGCGATTTTCCTTTTAAGTTGCAGTTGTTGTTCAGCAACAATTGTTTTTAAGTAATAATTGCTGACTTTTTTTGTTTTTCATTTATAAATAGATTTACTTTTTTAAATTTATTTACGATCTTCGCATCTGCCTGCATACAATGATGCAACAAGCGAAAATTCTGAATAAGTGAGAATGTTCATAATATATGCACAAATTAGCGTAAGTTATCACGGTGACCAACCAGCAGCAGTTGTCACTGCAGATGCAGTATCAGCCACACTAAGACGATCGACGTTATGTAGTTAAACGGTCTCGGGGCCCTTGACGCCAGTGTCTGCTAGGAGGGTTAGCCGGGAGTGTACAGAGTGAAAGAGAGCGGATTGGAGGATTGTAATGGGAAGTCAATTTGGCGAGGAATTTTAAGCAACAGGAATGGGCTAAGTCAGCAACAGAGGGAATATTTAGGATGCTGAGGTTGGAGACATAAAATGGGGCGTTTAGTATGGTTCTTATGATTCGCAGTTGGTGGGTTTGGCTTCGTTTGAGATTCATTCGTTTGGCTTTCCCCTATAATTCAAGTCCGTGATTATAGGAGCGAGTAAAGTATTGTATATTATTCTTTTGTTGGTTAGAGTCAATGTAGAGCGTTGGACAATCATTTTGTATCTGTTTTCGCAGTCCACCCGCTTTAATCGAGTATGAGGATTCCATGTAAGTCGTTTGTCCAGATAAAGGCCGAGATATTTCGTTTGATACGCACAGGAATGTTGTTGAGATAAAGGGATGAGAGAGTTTTCCGGTTTACTTAAACTATATTTGGATTTTTGCTCAATAAACTTGATTCACCTTTGGCGGAACCAGGGTTCAAGGATGTGGAGGAAAATAGTTATAACTGCTAAAACTTGGATCCGTTAGTTGGATAGCTCTCTGGTCGAGATATAACATTATTATCCCCTCAGTCTAATTATTTACCGTTTAAGAAATTCCTCAAATTTTCTACTCGAAAATTAGCCTCTTTTATAAATTACCTAAAAAATATTCATTATTATACAATATATGGGATGTCCAGTTCTAAAAGGATCTTTTTCCAAAATGTTTCGAAATTTAGACATTGGTGCCAGTAGTTTCAAAATATTATCTACTCATTCGAATGGAATTGTACAGACCAACACGACACTGATCCCGTGCATTTGAAGAAACAAACCGCACTATCCTCTTTCAGTTAAACATTAGATGACCGAATGCGGTTCTTCTTTCTGAAACGTAAAAAAAAATGTCTTTTCCCCATAAATATTTATTCCAGAAAACAGTACTTTACTAGTACATACAATCCATTTCTATAACATGCATTATCCATTATCAGAACGATCCTTGTACACCGTGCGGTACTGTACCTTGTACTGTAAAGAAATTTACAGTAAATGCTAAGCGGCCCTGGACCATCGCACAGATCCAAAAGGATTCTTGTACGTGTAAAAAAGTTTCAATTTTTTTGTAATATTCCTGCAATAGAACTTACGAATTCATCAAAGTATTCCTGAGATATTTAAGTACTTTATCAAAGGAGAAAGACAATTTGAAAATAAAGATTAGATAGTTATTATATATTACCCAAGATTTAAATTGAATAGAGAAGGTTAATTTTGGAAATGGATGCATCATATAAGTTATTAGGCGCCACGGTAGCCGAGCGGTTGGTTAGAGGCGAGATCTGTAAAGCTAATATGTATTGAGATACTGGGTTCGATTTCCTGTCTTACGCCTTGGATTTTATTTAATGATTAATATGAGAAATTTACAGTAAAGTATGTTAGCTAGTCACCTCCGTCCACGACACCTAATTGGTAGTTGGACGTAAAGCCCGCCTTAAAAAAAAAAAAAAAGAAGTTATTGTCTCTTAGTTTCCATAAATAAAACTATTCTTTTATTAAGTTACAGCAGCGCTAGATGCTCTATTAGTAATCATGGCAATACTAACACCACTATTCTTTACACCCAACTATCTGAGGGGAGAAGTTACCGAGCGGTACATTCCCTAAGAGATCTCTAAGTTGAATACTCTATTTCGATGGGGGCAAATCGCGAGGCCACTGGCGATATAAAACGTTAATTTTGTTTTCATTCACATTCATGAGCAAGTTTTATCATCTACAATATGTGAACCCAGCTCAGGGATGCTGAAAGGTACTAATTAATAAAGTTGACGAAGTAAAATGTATGGTTTTTGAAGAAAATTCGTTTGTAAACCATCATCTTGGTGGTTTTTTTTTTTACTTAAAATGATTTCCAACTGCTGCCAAAGTTTTTTATATTCTTTATGAAGCGCTCAAGTACTATTCTCGAATATATTATATAAAAAGTCATCATGCGGAAGCAAGATGTAAAGCATTCCAGCTTAAATTTACACTGACAACTGCAAAATGGCTGGTTTTGGTTTGCTACTTTTGTAAGTTGGCTTTGATTTTAATTTAAAATATTACAAAATATATTTATAGTTGTTATTTCTAAATCACTAAGATTTATAATTGGATTCTTTAGCCCAATAACTTTTGTATTTAATGTAATAATTTTGTATTTATCTCAACAAAAAGAAACAAAAGATGGCACGAATGTGGCATAATTAATAGCTATAAAAAAAGAGGTAAGTACAAGCGGTGAAATAAAGTAGTTTAAATAAGTAATGCAACAGGTGTAGTGAGAAGGTTTCGCGGTACATAAAACAGTCATAAAATTGGTGGTTACTCCGAGGTAGTAAACTGGTGTTGCAAGATGGCAGGTGAAGATGACGAGAGTCACAGCCTCCTATATACGATATATATATATAGGAGTTTGCTCCTTTTTGGTGGGAAACAATAAAAAGAGAATGTGGCACTTAAACAAACAGGGAGCCAACATAAATTAATAAAAATAAAGAAAATATAAAAAATAAAGTAAAAAGAAAAAGTTCAGGGTTTTACGTTGGTCATGTTTGGAGCTGTAGATGGTCACTATGAGATCCAATAAGATCTTTGTTAGAGGCTAACGATTGAAATTCATTTCGGTGTTTTAACAAAATAGTTGTACTAACTTTTATAACTTTTGGAGCTGGGATACCTCAAAAAGGATATTTTGGGGGAAACTTGTCAAGGTCACAATACCTATTATAATGTAGGAGACAGTAGAAAGCAACTGCACTGAATTGTTAGTCCTGTTATAGAACCTTCTTTTGAAACAGATCAATAATATTTCTTTTAATTATATATGGAGGCGCGTAAGTACAGCAGCTGGCATCTCCAGATGGCAACTAACAAACGTAACGTTAGTATTTCTGTAATAATAATTATACTTTCCATAAAAAGTAATTTTTAAAAATTATTGGAACAGTGAAGTGTTGATCCAGTACATCCTTGCATTCTTCATGTATTATATTATATATTTTATATATAGAGCTTATGCGCTGCACAGTATAAGATCGTGATATATTTTATTTTCCACTAAGTTTTATATCTTGTCGGACTAGTTTTATGTATTTGAGACAAAAGGCAATAAGTTTTAGAGGCGGCCATAGAAAGAAAGAACAGAAGAATGAATCATGCACGTGGAACGGCCTTGTTTGAACACATCACATTCATCATTTTGTTTAGAATAGCGTCCAGGGCTTGGGATACTGTGGTGGTAAAGAACTGGTTGTAGGTTTGTCCAGGACAGTTGGGACACCAGAACCCCAGTTACATATCTACAGGGGACACATTCTCTTAACTCTCCAACGTGGGCCACGCAGTATCCAGATGACTGGTTAAAACAGTTATGACTTTCAGTATATATATAATACCACAGCTAATCGTATTTCATTTTATGGTCAGAGCACCTCATTACCCTAAACTCTAATCTATTCCGTTCTTCAAAATGTTTCTACTAAAATAAGTAATAAAAACTACTTTTACGATTCCCCACAATGGCTTATAGTACTTTTTATTTTTATTTTTTTTAAAGTTAACATAAAATATACTTTAAATATTTTTTCTAAGAAATATAACGCGTTTGTTATCGTTTCTTTGGGTGAAGGAAACAACTTCTACGCATCAGCTGAATGTGGGGAAATTATTAATTACCTACCACCTAAAATGTTACTTTTTATGAGGACACAGAAATGACATTCTCTTTCCGTTAGAAAAAAAGAGCTGTACACGCAAGTGATGAAGCAAAGTAGAAACCCGTTGGATAAAACTCACTTATAATCAGTTAGCAGGAGATAATAAATTCAGAAATGACCGAATCTTTGATCATCTCTTTCAGAATTGAATCGAATCGAAAAGTCTACACAACAAACATTCTAAAATTTCTCTTTAATAAGTGGAGACTGACTAAAAGTAAAACTGAATATTCTGCAAAATTGCACACACAAGTCTTATAATTCAATCCGACCAGGCAAAGCAAGAACTGCCCCATAAGGAACTGCAATAACCTCAAACTGGGGAAAATCCTCTCCTATTAACTCATCAAAAAAGTATCAATTTTCACCAAAGTTTTCTTTTCGAATTGAATATTTTTTGATATTCCATGCTTTCTAAATGTAGATGAATGCAGTTATTCTTGTATTTCACAGTCGTAGAAAGCTAAAAAATCAACAGAAATGCTATGTCCAATCCCCAGATTACTGAAATCGACAATCTATAGAATACTCTTAAAAGTCATCAACTGATACAAACACAATCCCACTTACCTGTTCAGATTCAAAGCAAATTCTCATTTGTAAAACTACTTAAAATAGCCACAAAACATATTGTACATACTTTGAAGAATGAAAGTATATTGCTGTGGTATTTCTTGACAAAGCTGTATCTGACAATCTACAACGATGCAAACACAGAGTTTAAACCTAACGATTATTTTACTTATATGACAAAGTCGTATTTTTTATCTGGCAGAGCGTTCATACTAGCGTGTCTGCTATGGAGCCAATCATGAATCTCGTTCTCATCACCCTGTATCTCTCGAATAAACCTGATTCTTCCAGAGCAATTTACAAAATAGTCTCATCTAACAAAGACAATGGGACTATTTTGTAAATTACTCTGGAAGAATCAGGTGTATTCGTGATTTTCTCAGACAGCCAGGCGGCTCTGCGAGCTATCACTTCATACCAGGTCAATTCAAGGCTAGTATGGGACTGTCAGGGTGCCCTGAAGGAAATTAGTGACCAAAATAAGGTCTTTCTAGTGTGGGTGCCTGGTCAATCAGGACCTAAGGGAAACGAAACGGCAGATTTATTGGCCAGGAAAGGCTCTGCGGGACACTTCGTTGGCCCAGAGTCCTATTTTGGGGTCTCCAAGTGTCTTAAGACTGCGGCCAATAAACTACGGGTGCAGACTAGGTCTCAGGAGTGGTGGCTTGCCATCACAGGGCAGAGGCAGGCGAAGGAGTTCATAACGGGCTATTCGCCAAGGCTGACTGCAGAATATGGCCTATTAACCGGCCACTGCAGGCTCAGAAAACACATGCATCGCATAGGACTGGCAGATGATAGCCTTTGCAGGTTCTGTCAGGAAGAGGAGGAAACGGCATTGCACGTGTTGTGTCAGTGTGAGGGGCTTGCCTGGCTAAGGATGTTACTTCTCGGGGAGGAAAAACCAAGGCCTGTGAGGTTTACCTAAGAGTCTCTCTCCAGAATTAAGAGTTTGATTAAACGGACAGGTCTGGAGGGCGAGCTCTAAAGTTGGGGAGCCACAATAGATCCAAAGGGGTCGCGGTGGCGTAGGCCTTAAGGGACGCCCTATTAGAATCTTATCTTAACAAAGACAATGACAAATGTATTACTAAAATAAAACATATAGACATTTAGACAGTGACAATTTTAAATGAGGTGTAAACATTTCTTTTTCTGTTCAAAGTTACTGTAATAAAGATTCCGTTTTTTAAAATTAGTAGTAACGAGTTCGCTGACAAAAGTACCAATGTGTGCGCCCCTTAGGTATAACCCTAGACCAAGGGCTTTAATGAGGTTTCTTTTATGAAATCTAATATATCTCTGTTTTTAACTAGTAAAAAATCACAAAAGTATACGTCCGGCTACAGTTATACCTAGTTACCATTGGGCAAACTTTCAGTAAACACTGCTGCACTCTACTGCTCTACCAGCATTTTACTCCGTAACGCTTGACATCAGCTGCACTTTTTCTTGTGACTTTTCAAGTTTATTCAGGTGACCTGAAATATACTTTTAAAAATTAATTGTCGAAGAAAATTAGTATTCGAAGCTTTCCTCTGCCATCACAGATTAGTCAGATGATGGAAACTGGCAGGACCAATCCGTGGTTCTTTGCCAAAGATATTTCCCCTACTCTCAGTCACCTTTCTTGTTTGTAAGAACTATTCTCCACATTGTGCGAAAGAAGTCTTTGCTAGCGATGAAACAGATCTCAATTACCGCCATGATAATTTTGGTTTTTGTTTCAATCAAATTGGCCAGTAATTTAATGTACTATAGGGGATATTATTCTTCTAATTTTGTTTTAGATCTGTTAGAAGTCTGTTTTTACTTGAGCGCCAACAGCTGAGTTTTGTTCGAGGCGAGCTAGAGACGAAGAACCATGACTCATCCTGAACACGGTCCTGGGAATAGCCAGAACCCTTTCCTTCGCCTCTCCTCCCGCTGCTGGTTAAACTGTTTAAGTATAATGAAAGGCAGGTCGTAGCCCCAAAATTTAGTCTTTTAAATGCTTGATTGAATTTTGTAAATGCGTTTGTATCCGCAATCTTGACAAAAATACACCCCTAAATGTTTTAACAAGATCAATAACAATTAAACTATAATTTATCTACAATATTCACATTTTGAATATTTAATATTGAAGTTTCATTTTAAAAACTAAGCTAAATATTCGTGAAACGTGATTGTAGGAGTGGAGAATTAAGGTTAAGTTGATTTAAAATCAAGAAATCAAAATATATATCTTTAAAGTAGAAAAAATCTAAACGTTTCAATGATATTTCAAAAGTTAGTTACGTTCGGCTCTTGTAGCTATGGACAAACTTGGGCAATGCAAAATGGCGTCTCAAAGTGAACTGTGAAGAAGAAAATGAACGATTCCTTGATTGATTAGAGTTGCCTTTTTTAAGGGCTTCCTGCGGCAGCACGCCAGCTACCTATTTTGCTACTCCTGCCTCTTAGCTAGTCTATGAAACCAATTTTCTTTCATCCTGATTTAAATCCATCTTTTTTGGAATTATTAACAAATTCCATTCCATAAAGATTAAAATCACTTTAACCAATAATAAAAACACCATTAGGTTTTGAAAGTCTTTAGACAAAATATATATTCTATTCTATCAATTAAAATTGCCATGCATCTCTGCAATCTGGATTTAGACTGCACCTGCACCAGTCTAGCATCCAACATAGCTGATTCACTACTTCCTTTTTACGAGAAATGAATGAAATCATCTAAAGAAAGCGTTTCCGTTGGCTTCACACGGGGTTCCTTTCCGCGAAAGCAGTTCATATTTATCTGAAAGTGCAGTTTAATAAGGGTTAGTTTAACTGAAGAAGCGATGGTTTAATAATAAAACAAAAAATGTAATTAAATAAAAAATAAAGGTTAATTAAATAACACAACTATTAGTTCTTAATGGCGGTGGTCGGTTACAATGAAATGACTTATAATGACAGTCAAGATTTATGAACTGATGACAACGAATGGGCGTGTTGGATAGCAAAAGACCTGACGGAATCTGGAATACTAATTGGTTTGTTGGTTCACGTCAGCTGAGTGACATCAGCAGATGCATCAAAAAGAGATCCGACTTGAAGATTATGTGGCTCCCAGTTCTATTACCACATTACCATTCATAATGTCTATCTTATTGTTAGTTCGTTTAACCACTGATATATATTTAATTTGATGCCATGTAATAGTTCGATAAAAGTGTATTCTTTTTTTTTAAATAAAAAAAAGCTAAGAATAAAAAAATAGTTTCAACGATTTAAAAAAAAATAGTTCCCATCATTAAAGAATGATAGTTTATGTAAGAATAGTTTTAATTAAAGTACATATCCTTATTTCTTTTGAAGATTACAACAAGATAAAGTGTCAGCATCGGAGTTTTCCAGCTTCCAAGAGGAGTTACTACCCCCGCTACCAACGCGTGCCTTCTCCTTTCTTCTTCTTCTCTTATAATTTGTTTTGGCCTTTTTCTTCCTTTCAGCCATCCTTAATTTCCTTGCTGTGCCGTTCATTATTTTCTTGCTTTGACAGAAGTCTGTCTAATAGGGTGAGCACAATGAGTCATTATGTAACATGTTCTATTTTACTCAGTCATATTTTCTTGAAAAAGCAATTTGTAAAGAAATTAAAAGTAAAATATCAAATTAATTTAAAATGTAGAAATCGCCTTTGTTAATAAGCAAAACATCGCCCATTTTCAAATGAAGCCTTCTTAATGGGAGGTACAAACTTTAATTAATTTTTTTAATAACTTTTCTTTCGAACACTGGCGTAAAACATTTATGTCAGCAAATTTTAATCAGATGGAGAATCCTGACAAGTGTAATTATTGATGGCTGAAAAAAGAATTGTTGAAGATAAGGTTAGGTCAGTACTGCTAGATAAATATCCTTCATTTCATATGTCGCACGCTTGTTGTTTTGTGTAGTTTTACAGAAAGTTGTAAAATTAAGTTTAAAAACACTTAATAAGCTGAACTGTTGAAAATGAGATTAGTTTCGCATTACTAGATGATATCTGATATCCTCTGACGATGGATGAACATGCGAAACCAGTCAGGAGTACGTGCTAAGATCGATAGAAATCAACAATAATAAATATTTTGTATTTTTGTGAAAAGGTTAGTTTTATTATTTTAGAGCAAAAATTTTTGCTAGTCTTGCGGATTAAAAATTGAATTTTGATTTGAAAAATATTTATTATATAATTTTTGTTTCCACTCCGTCATTAACTTTTTGGATTTGGGCGTTATTAAATTTAATACTTGGATCTTGAGCTCGGACAAAAAACAAAACCAGCAACTACCTTACGTATTTATTTTATGCTACAATAGAGTTCAGAGATACCTATTTCTTATCTTGATTTAAATATATTTATATACTTCTTTTACTCTAAGATTTACGTTATGCTCGTATTTCTACTTTCAATCAAATTTTAACTATTCCATTATTAAGGGCTCTGTGGATAGTGTGGTTGAAGGCCAAAGATGGAGCGTTGATGATGGTACGAAGGATTTCACACTGGTGCGATTGGATTCACGAACGTTAACTGAGCTCCAAACTTCTGTTTGTAATCACAGATGGATTTATAAACTAATCTTATGTTCAGTAATGTCAGTTTGGATCTGGTGTTAAGAGAACGTTTGAGCTGCCTAAAACGGTTATTCCGTTCTTGGCGTTTCAGAATGGTTTGAGAGTATTGATTCTAGAAAGAATGTAATGGGTATCTGATTCTTGTAAACGTACACAATGCAGAGATCATTAATTTAGAATATTAGAAACTATGAGCATTTCCAATTAAGGAAGTCCTTCAAGAATGAAGTAATTGCTAAAGTTATGGTCACTTCATACAATGAATATATTGGTTTCGTGACCGTAAATTGTTAAACTTAGGATGGATGATTTGCGAGGAATCGGTCAAATAAAACAACTCGTCTCTTTGCCAACGTTTCGACAAATATATTGTCCTCTTCAGGGCCTGGATGTTACAAATACAAAACAATTTACAGAGTCAGTAACATAGAAAAACCAGCAAAAATCAGTAATATAAAAATAAACAGTAAAATACAATAAATTTTTTATAATTATTGAAACTTACGTGACTATGCGGGTTGGTTGAGTTACAGAAACTAAGAGCCAGAAAGGGTATTGTTTTGTATTTGTAACATCCAAGCCCTGAAGAGGACAATATATTTGTCGAAACGTTGGCAAAGAGACGAGTGGTTTTATTTGACCGATTCCTCGCAAATCATCCATCCTAAGTATAAGAAATAATTTTAATATTTTCTCTGATTATTTACTGTCATTGCTTATCGTTTCCCTAGTGAAGTGCCTCGCATTACGTCACAACTTCAAGTAATTAAAACTACACAGAAAATATGTCGTAAATAGAAAAAAAAGGGCTATTTTTAGCTTCAGAGAAACAAATTTATAAAGGATTTCCATACGTTTGTTTATGATAGACATGTCTGGCCATGTATATCATAAACAATTTAAGGGATTTTTTTCACGGTTGCTATATCATAAAATCAGGCTGAAAAATGTTCAAAGAATCGTAAATTTTTATGGCACCGCTTCCGTAAAATTTATCAATTATTATTTGTGTAATTTTTTTAGCCATTTCAGCGTTAAAAGCAATTAAACTTGATTAAAAATATCCAAGTCTACAGAAATGTTTTACAGAAATCTTTATGGTAATAATTAAACCAGAAGATGGCTATTGTTATTCAGTTAACTTTAACCATGTGGTTATAATGTTTAAAAAGATGGTAGACTATAAGAAAAAATGAAATAGAAATTATCTAAACCAGTTTTCATGGTGACCAAGCCGGGTTATCTCATTGAAAGAGACTATCATAGTTGGCAATTAGTGCAATCTCCTAATAAGGTCCTACCTCCTGCCTTAGTCGCGATTGCAGTTTCCTTCTTTATCACTCATCCTGATATAATAACGAAGCCAAAGCGTTCATGACTATGACCGTTGCCCTTATCTACACTGCATTTAAGATAACTACAAACTGCTTTAACACTGTAAAATACCTATAAAAAGTCACTTTAAGTGCAACTTAGTTATTGCACTATAAAATATAATTATTAACAACATAGAATGTGATTTATAGCCCTTCATTTGTTTAAGTACATTAAAATGGTACTTATAAAACAAAATGACTGTGCATATTTTTAAAAGAATTATTTCTACAAGATTTTGACTAAGAACAATCAGACTTTCCCGATAGTTTTCAAGATTACAAAAAAGGAATCATTACTTGGAGGAATGGAGGAAGGCATCAATTTAGGGGCTCCTTATCAATGAAGACTTTTGAATTAGTGAGTCCTCCCAGAACTTTCACGTAATAGTTACTCATAGTAAAATGAGTGAAGTGAACTTTTCACACACGGATTCAAATGATGCCTACTTTCGAGCGTGACGTAAAAGCAATTCTAGCGATCAAAATGCCACAATCAAAAGTGCCACTTTAATGAATGGATTTATCAAAAACTGCTACAACGATTCGCATAACCTTGCACTTGTAGTAGTGTACTCTAATTTGAAACATTATTCTAGGACAATTTAACCTTCCAGCGGGCGCGCGTATCTCACAGATACAAGCTTAGACTAAAATAATCGCAGTTTAGAGACGGAGCGGCGGAGGATGCTGTCCTTTAAGAAGTACTAAACTCTCTTGACTAGTTTCCTTCAGTAAAAATCTTATCTTGTTTGGGGTTGTACATTTCTTTGCAATTGCCGATCCGTGCCTGACATATACTCGCGACCATTCGAGTAAGTTTCCTGACTTATCAATTATTTATATTTTTTCTTTTATACGTGTTCATCAAATTGAACTATTTTCAACATTGTTTATAAGAATATTGTTTTCTACTGACAGAAAAAGACATTGTATATCTCAGATACGAGTAGGAAATCTCTGCGAACACTTTTAGACAGTCTTAGGCTGAACATGGTGATTGTAAAATTACACTTATTGGCTTGTAAAAAATAAAAAGTACTGCCGTTTTCTGAGTCTTTTTTTATTTGTCCTTTCAATTATTAATAATTACAGATGTTATTTAATTAATTCATTTCTTCTATTGATAGAAAAAATTAAAAATACCAAAGTTTATCTGTAAGATACGCGCGCCCGTTTTTGTAACTTTTTGGGCGCGCCCGCTGGAAGGTTAATGCAGCGGACTCTTCCCTTTACAGTACATTTCCAGTGAGATGTACGATTCTGTGTGTTTTCAAAATATAATGGAGGGTCTTGCTAAAATTCTAGCTTGTGACTCCCAAAGCCAGGCATGCGCAATTTATTGAAAGTATTTTTCAATTTATGTGATTTATTTATTTTTATTTTTTTATTTTTAATGCCTTCTGCGGTCCTCTACAAACTCTGAATTTAGATTAAAAAAAAAAAATATATATATATATTATATATCTGAACTGTCTTGGAAATTGTTTTTGGAAATTATGAGGTACAATAATTTAATTCAATCATTAAATTCGTTTACAGTTCGAAAATTTTAGTAAAAGAAAATCATGACGTCAATTGCTGTATTGTTGCTCACTAGATTTGCTATCGTCAAGATGAATTGACTTCCCCCGGTGTAATGATAGTGGGAGTGTCGAGCCAATGGGTCTTCCTGGTGTTGCAAATGGAGTATTTTCACCACGAAGAAGTGCAAATTGGCTTACCTTTACTTCTTTTGCAATTTTTGTTTATTGTACTGTCAAGCATCTTGTACTGTTATTTAAGAAATTATAGTACACTATATCGTTTTACAAATTACAGAAGGCATGGCTAACGCCGTCTGCAGAGTTTAGTAACTAAATAAAATCTAAAAACCTTGATAAAATATAATATAAAAGTAAACCTGTCCTGTGTAACATCAATAAGAATCAAAAGTGTAAATAAATTGCCGATTTTGAAGAAATTGGATGACCGAATGTCCCATTTAAAGAATAGTTTTTTCACTATTTTGAGATTTTCCCAGAAAATGATTTTTACGTTTTTCTTTTAAATATTGATATTGTTTGTGAGTATAATTTTCTCTCGTAACATTTACTCCGGAAAATTCGAATAAAATTATTTCTGATGGTGGGGAAACCCAGTGCCATTTAGTTATCTGTAATTTAGGTATTATCCCTCGTCTAGTGTTAAGAGGGATTAAATGTGCAGCCGGAATTGAGTTTGGAGAAAATTCTTCAATCAGAAGTATCTCTTTACTCTAAGGGTTTTTCACTTTCTCAATGTTGGCTCCTAAACTTTGCTGAGAGACCTGTTTGCCAAGGCTTTCAAGGAACATCCTTTTCTCTTGATTATCCTGTAAAACCTGGAGTTCCGCAGAGTATTTTGGGGCTCTTGTAACGCATAATTGTCTCTGTTGATATTCCTTTGCATCCTAGAACCGAACTTATACTGATGATACTACTATCCTCTCTTCCCTTCCTGAACCTACCTCGGCCTCTACACATCTTCAAGAACATTTGTCCTAAATAGAAAACGGAAGGGACGAACAGAATGGAAGATAAAGGGAATGGAAATAAATGTATTCAAAACATGCTCTGACATTCTGCCTGTCCTGGAGTTGAATTCAATAACACGGTAGCTCCTCACTTAAGGCAGAGTACACTATTTTGGGTTACATATAGATAAGCGACTCACGTGGAATCCTCTATCTAGACTAAAAAGAATGGAGACTATCAGACGATTTCGCATGTTATAGAGACTACTTAGAAAACGATCTAAACTTACATTAAAGGACAAACTTTTGTTTTTTGTTGGACAAAACTTTGCTGCCATCTTTAGGGACTAAAGAACAGGCTTCGCTAAGCATTCTAATCACAATTAGAACCTAACAAAAAAAACCTTTCTAAAAAATTTGCTACGTAAATAATGGTTACCACACTGTAAATATGTTCCACATATTTTGCTTACAATTCTGCTTAGAATCCAAAATCCTTTGAAAAATCATTAATGCTCCTTAAACAAACTAAAATTTCTATTACAAAATAGAAATAAATAGTTCTTTTACGAAGTCTTACTTACATTGCATTCTTTGCCCACTTTGGCACTGACTGAGCTTACCTCGCTTGCAGAAGATAATCTCTAACGGAGTAACTTCAACTTTTCTTGGTAAGAACTTTCGGATGGCAATTGTTCCTCGTCAACGAAATAAAAGTATAAAAATGATGAGGATTTTCTTATATCTCCAATAAAACCCTACGTACTGACCAATCATTTCCCTACGTACTTTGTCTGATGAAATGCCGCTATCGAAGATTATTCCACAAATTCTTATCCTATCATCAGAATTTGCTTGTACAACAGCTTTCAAGTTTAACCTACCCCTATACTTCTCTCAGACGTCTGAAGCACCAGCCGCCTCATGAACGTCTGCACTAATAGCAACGCCTTGAAATGATAACACTGGGTTGGTATAAATGTTACTCTTGACATTATATTCTTGTATCTCTTGTTTTCAATTTTACGGTTGTAAATTAAGTAAGTATATGATAAAAAAAAGGGTTCGTCTCAAAACTTACTTCACAAAATCCTTACAAGTATTTCATAAAAATAGTTTTCTAACTTTTGTTTTAATTACTGTTCATTATTTTTGGTGACTGATTCGTAGTTTCAATAGGATGAAAAAAATATTGCCAATTTCAGTCAGGATATATTTTTATTATGCCGAGCTTTCGACCTAGAGGCTAGATCATATCGTCAGGGCTGTGGAACATATTTACAATGCAGTAACCATAATTTACATAGCATATTTTTATGCAGGATTTTTTTTTAAAGGCATACTTTTTAGGTTCTATGGATAGGTTGGTCTCTTTGCGCGTTTGTAGGTTTGTGGTTTTATTTTAATCATTTTCCCAGAGAAAATTGATTCAGTGCCGTTCTCAGGGAAGTTTCCTCTCGGATAACATTTCAGCGTAATGTACGGTTTTTAGAGTTTTTAAGAATTAATTAGGAATCTAATGTTTGGAGTTTAAAGAAAATTTGCTCATTAGAACTTTGAGAATAATGAAGAATAATGGAATTTACTAATTGCTAGAATTTAGAGAATTAAATTTTAGTAAATTTAACCTAACAAATAGTTGATGTTCAGAATTATTTTAAAAGTAGAATATATCTGTGAATTTAAATATTGAAATAGAATATTAAGGTGATAATTTAATTAATTTTCAGGCAAAATTGAACCAGATAAGAGAAGGAAATGTATGATAAGTTACGGTGCCGAATATTGAATTTCTCTAATTTTTCATTCCTCCACAGGTATTCAATGAGTAATAATATTAAATAATGTTGGAATAGACCGTGAATACAGAATAGTAGCGAACCTTTCTTTTTTGCCTACGAATGTTGGTGAAAAAAGGGGCAGCTATGAAATAGGAACCCCCAGCTACCACTCGGGACCAATTATTGTAGCCAGGCCGAGTTCTTGCTTGCTTTAATGAATGCCTCTCCGCAAAGAATGATGATGGCAACTTATTTTTCTTTATTTCTGTACTAGCCTCCTTGTCCTTTTATGTAGAGTTTATTCATTAATATCATTGTACGATTGTTGATTCTTCTATGGAAATATTCTTTCATATCTAATAAGAAGAAAGCTATTTTCATGTTTCTTATCTGCGCCGCAAAAGAAGTGACTAAGGAAGGAAAACCAATAGGTTACTAAAAAATTCGAGGCTCTTAATTTCGCAAAGCAATAAAGTGAGAGCATTGATATGATTAGTTTAGAATAAATTAAGTTTTGCATGCCTTGTCTGTTATAAAAATTGTCCTAAAGTTTACCAAAAGACTGTAATAATTTACTAATTGCAGCTCAGGAATCTGACAATTCCTAATACCTAGTTAAATTTTATAGATGAGCTGAAAAAAAAACAAAAAATAAACAATTTTTTGGTAATTTACATAATTATTGATTTTTTTTGGATGTAATTAAAACAATGCAGTTTTATCTCAGTAAGTTTTATGAAATAGTATTATTTTAAAACAAGGTTTAAATTAATTCAATGTTCTACAAGAAACGAGAAAAGCTAAGGAGAAGTTTTCAGCGATATTATTTAGAAGATTCAACAAATACTGTAAAGTTATTGATGATATCCACGGAAGCTTGAAGGCTTAAGTTCAAAGTTACTGTTATCACGCAGTAATATTGTTTAATTTTACTTTCAGGCAAATAATTCTAAAGAAATAATTCTTCGGTGTCAGATTTACTAAGTAAATAAAATCTTACTTAAGTTCCATCATTTACTTAAGTGTACCTGTAATTTTCTCAAAGTGTTTATCCTTAAATTAATGTTTAAGAAGGAGACGGACGGAAAGAGTAAGATTCACTGTTCACTTCTAAAACTGCCGGATGTGGCATTGTCTCCTTTCATTCCGCTCCCCCTAGCCTTCTCTAAAGCTTTTTCAGTCTTACTTTGGCCTACCTGAACTTTATAGAAGTTCTCTCCGCCTCTTTGGAGTGGTGAGGCCCAGGATATTGCTTAGGAGTGTCTTCTAACGATTAAACTTTTCATTCAAAATCTTCTTCTTAAACATAGAGTTCGCTTCCTTCAACAAAGTTGACAGAATGTTGACAGTGTGACCTTTCTTAGTCCTTTACATCGTCCTTTTCTCTGCCATTAGTTATTTCCACTTGAGTTATCCAAAGGTTGCTTCTCTTCAACTGATCAACTCAAATATACTTTTAATGCTTTGAATGAGGTAGAATCTTTCTGTAAAGAGGAAATTGTACAGGGTACAAAGGGAAAGTAGAAAGTAACCTTTCATGGAAATGGTAAAAACAAAATAAGATTAATGAAACACTTTTATATTAAAAATTCTTTAAAAGTTCTGCTTCTTTTTTTTTTGTTGAACTGGTAAACTTAAAAGGAAGCCATGCACTTAAGCAAATCCAAGCAACCTTCACAATCAGGCTAATGATCATTAAACGCGAAGAAAACTTTACGGTAGGCTCTGCATCTTTCAGCTCCACACACAAGAAAGCGTAAATACCTGTAAACCCTGTTCGCAAATTACTCCTTACTAAAGGAAATTTTCGTGTTATAGCATTCTAGAAGGAGCACCAAAAAGTGCAAACCTTTTGCGCCCTTAAAGGCATGTTCTGGTTCTTCACGCTCCTTTTATTGTGAAACCATCGGCCGATTTGAAAAATCCCTCATCTTTTCTTTATACCTCAAATTTTTATATTCTTAATTAGGCCTTCTCAGCTTACTCAAATTCTAGACTATTCTAAATAAAGCTAACACAATTTCAGCACGGCTTTTCCGAAGATCAAGAGATGCTTTCCATTTCAAGGGAATGTGAGATTTTACTCAAACTAAATAATTGCTCAATTTGAAATTAAAAATTTTAAGCATTTCTATTTGAAAAAAGAGTTTAAAATTAATCAGCAATATAGAGTATTTTATAAAAATCTAGAGCTTTACCAGCGTTGAGGTGATTACAAACCCTTTAATTCCTCGCTTTGTAAAATGTGTCAAGAACTTATTGGGTAGAGAAAATTACTGTGGAACCCCGAAAATTGTGACTATTATATGAAATAGCGTACATTCCATGTGGAAACCTGTAAAATACCAAGGAAGATCTCTTTGGTAACAACCTGTGGAACTCTCACTATCTCTTGGCAACTCCAGAGGATCACTTGAAAGAAAAAGCACAATTTATAATAATAATCGCTGTCCCTACTGGGCCTGCTAGTGCACGTCTAGTTGGGAGCAAGAACAAAGTATTCAAGAACTGAATATCCATCTGTTTGGCTAGTCGAGGGCATTTCTGTTCTTCTACAGTAATTAACTACTTCTACTCTGTAATTTATTCTTTGCATCTATTCTACACTTTCTTTTATAATTTCATCCATCTGCTGTCCCGTTTTTTACCAGCTTTCAGCTTCTCATGAACCATTCTTCACATCGCCAGCAATATTGCAGAATATAACTTGTGGTGTTTTAGGAATTTATTACGTTTTAGGAACACATTACTAGTTCCCAATAGATAAAAAGAAATAAAATAAATGTCTTAAACGTAATTTTTAATTTGAAATTATAAGGATTAAATATTTAAAATAAAATAAAACTGTATTTAACAATTAAGAACAAAGTAAAGAAACGATTTAAATTAAAAATAATAATAATTTTAAAGAAATGAATGGAGTTCGCTCGATGTGTGTTTTGTGCAACTGGCTTACAGGTACTGTGATGGCCTTTCTTCAAAAAACTTGATGACAACACCTTGCGACAATGTTGGAAGAAACGATAATAGCAACTTTAACAGGTGCACTTTACTCGACTTTTTGGAAGAGCGTATCGGAATGGGGACAGCCATCTCTGCAACTGGGGCAAACATTGACAGAATCACCAACCCTTTGGCGACAGAAGTGATATTTTTTTTACATACAAACAATTTTTCTCTTTAAATAGCAGTGAATTCTGGAAAATGGGCATTTAATTCCTACTCAACTGTAAAATGTGTTGATAGCTGCTTGATGGCCCCAAATACATATCTCAATTCATTGTAAGAAAACACTTCAAAGTTGTTTATTTTTTTTTTTTTTTCAGGCCGGCTTTACGTCTAACTACCAATTAGGTGTCGCGGACGGAGGCAACTAGCAAACATACTTTACAATAAATTTCTCATATTAACCGTTAAATAAAATCCAAGGCCTAAGACCGGGAATCGAATTCAGTACCACAAAACACATCTTAGCTTTACAGGTCTCGCCTCTAATCGCTCCGCTACCGTGGCGCCTTTCAAAGTTGTTTATGCCCAGGGTGTAAACACCACAGCGTGCTTAATGCATATTTTTAATTTTTCGAACTATTTCACTGAATTCATTTATTTTTTTCTTTTTTTATGTCAATAATTCTAGTATTAGCAGCTGTTGTTTTAAAGATTATACTTTCAATGCAACCATGATTTATGAGAGGAGGGATTATCCAGCTAATTTTACATCATAATCCTCTGTTTGTAAATATCATTGCATCCGAGTATTAACTGCCCTTCATACACAGACAAATAGGATTTTGATGACGATTGCACCTAATCATAACATTCATATCATGGCACTTATTGAATTTTCAATTTCCTTTTCTGTTTTTGTATTTCAGTTGTCAAATTACAAGGAAACTTACTCAAAATTTCTTTTGCATTGGCTTTATCAAAAATCAAAATTAGTACACTTCAGTATTTGAGGGATTTGGCCACCATCCTATAATGTAAATACAACAATCGCAGCAGTGAAGGAGTAAATGAAAACATTCGTCACCTTAATTTCTTAAAATATTAAAAGGAAATAGGTTGATTTATACTCGTATAATACCATTGCACTATAAATTTCTATTATAGTTAATGAGAAATTAGAGCTATCAAGGTCAATTTTACTAAGCATAGATTAGCTAATTTAAGTTTTCGAAAGGAAATGATTAGTTCTCAGAGCGTTGGGAGCGTACTCCTGTTAGGAGGGTAGTTGCTGCTGTTGCGTCTACAAAGATCTAGTTCACGCCTTTCGCCCTTCGTCTTAAGACTCTCTCTCTTTGGTGGCTGGAACTTATAAATTATGTGAAGCTGGGTAAAGTGGGCCAGATTAACATTGATTAATATTCGAGCGCTCCTTTCACGCAGCTAGATCACTAAATCATGCAACAATATCAGATGACGCAAATTGCACTGGGAGACCGGGCAGAATTCAACCACCTAACTAACTACTAACTACAATTGAGTTTCCTCCATTCTTCAGGGACCCTTATATTGTTTATCAACTATACTAATTAATTTAATAAAGATTAATTTATAAAGTTTTATAATTTTATTCATTTTTTCATTAATTTTTTTATTTTGGATAATTTTTTTGGAAACCTAATCAAACCAATGAGTTTGTATATTTATTTGTTTTAAGATTCTTTGTTCAGGTGATCAATAACTGACGTACTTTGCTTCTATAGACCAAATGTCCTAATTCTTCTCCATTCCTAGACCTCACCAACTATCTTCCTTCAAAGGCAGGATACCGATTGCCCCGTTCCTGATTTCATTGACTCCCCATATCCCATTCTCCCTCATCCCTAGACCGGTATTGATCGTTGCGTCCCATTCATAAACTCTTCTCTTATCCTTAATCTCATCCCTGCTCTGACCGGCCTTATCCACCACACTGATACATACAGTCTTCCTAATAAGTACCTTCACACAATTCTAAAAGGCTAATCAATCTCACCATACCCACAGTTAGCATTCAAACTCTTACCTAGCTTCTAGCATACGGAGTCGAGTACAGGATATTCTCTAATTATAGATATGTTTGGAATAGAACTTTTCTTAAGTTACCGAATGACCAAAAGACTCCTCGACAAACGCTCCGAATTGTCTCTTAAGAACAAAAAGAAACTCTACAGCCCGACTAGCCCCAGTCTGGACATACGGACTTGAACTGTACGGTACTGCAAAGCGTTCCAATCTCGACCGCATCCAATCCCTTCAATCGAAAACATCATTAACGTTCGTTTCTACGTAAGCAATCACACTATCCACACTGACCTATAAATCCCTTTTGTCCTTGACCTAGCCAAATCCCGTTACACCAAATTTCATTCCAATCTTTTCCAATACTTCAATCCGCTCATACATAACCTGTCCAAGTCTATTCTTCCCCAAATCCTCTTCGAAGACTGAAGCGTCGATAGCCTCGCGATCTCCTGATCGCATGATAGAAAAGGGCATCCTTCAAATTCACTTCAACGGTATCCTGTGTTAGTCGAATCAATCATTCGTGGTGAAAGTTTGGACCAGTTCTTTACTGACAGATTGCATTCAAGAAACAAACAGAGCAGTGGTCTGGAAACTTAAAATCCGAGCCTAAAACCTGTTAAAAAACATAAATTATTCCTTCTCCTTTTTTTTATGGAAGAAGTTTTGTTAAGAAAGCCTTCAATTTTCTGTTACTCCAAAGTTGGCTAAAATTAAAAAGTTCTGTCTCCTTGTCCATCTAAAGGTAATGAGTTTACATCGTCATTCTCCGGGGGTTTTCGTTAATCAATTTCTCTAAATAATTAATAAGAATTTTTTGTCTTAAATTTCTACTTTTTTACTGTTCGAAAGAGAAAGGAAGTGATTTTTTTTGGTGCATCGATGACTATGGTCATTAGCGCCCCAAAAGGAAGTAATGTTTCAAATTTTGAAATGTGTTTCTACAGGAGCTACGGTTTTCCGCAATTGTATCTAAAGTTACCCCTGCGGTTTTCCTTGCACTAATAGAGGCATACCTAACTTATTTAACATTTTTTATTGAAAAATAATTTCAGAGTTCTTAGACAAGTGGAAACGTATGTTAAATGCAATTTTAGTTATTAAATTTTAGAGGAAGTTAAATTAGAGAGTTGAAACAAGATTATTGCGGTTACTGCGTCCATGTAAAATGGGCAATACTCGTTTTTTATTTGTTCCGCTTGTTTCGTTTGCAAAACGTTTCTTTTCTTTCTCAAGAAGGCAAAAGAATAAAATAAGTGATTGATTTCATTAGCAGTAGTTGGATATCAGACCATCCTGGCGCATCACCGGGTACATTCTGTCGATACAAACCTAGTTTTTCAATGAAGCGCGCACCGTAGTGTTTCTCTTTCAGACCATTGACTGACTACACCATATGTTTGTTTACAGAGACTCTGATACTTGCCGCTGTCCGAACATTACAGACACCTCTCTAGCACTGGACAGTGTTCTTTAGGTACAGACAACATTCCTAACCATAAACGGTGCCCTACCTTTGCAGACCGGACTCCTAGCACTGGACAGTGTTTCAACATGTCCCAAAACAGACTACCATCTCTGATTAAGGATTGCTGCTTCTGCACTCGTCTAATATGTCCCTAGTGTTCTATTGTTTTAGATAACAAGCCAAGCAACAATGTCCTGCAGTTATCCATTTTACCCAAACTGAACAGTGAGCAGCCGATCAGACCTGGATCTCCTCTCGCCCATCCATCCCCGACGCTAATTATTTCAACACAATATTGGGTAAAATATCCACTAAATTCTGTAAAGGAATAAAAAACGAGCATGTTTTTACAAGTGCGTATAACTGATTAGAATTTATTAAGCTCACATTGTTTTCGGTTGTCAGTAATTGTTGCTGTTACATGCCATTATTTTACTGTTTCTTTCCCAAATAGATTTTAAGTAATATTTCATTTTTGAAGAAGTGTTAGCATTTACGTCGATAATATTGCGTTTTCCTACATCTGTTAATTTAAGTTTTTGCTGCGCTTGCTATTGAAACGTTTATTGCCGGCACCTTGTACCCTAAGATTTAGGATGCTAACAGATTTACGTGCTAATTAAATGCATAATATATTGCCGTTAATACTGAGCACAAGTATTAAAAAAACTGTAGCAATATTCTGTATTTTTTCTCGCACTCACCCAGTTGATCAAAACTGGGCCAGGCGGACATGTATGTTTATCAGCAAAAACATTGCTGGAAATAAGTATTTGAAGTCCTAATAGTTAGTTACAACGGTTTTAAGAGTAACCTCGACTGAGATAACGGAGACTTGCGCATCTAAGTCAAGTCTGAATATTTCAATCCAGTTGAAATAAACTCACTACATCATAATTCCTGATCAGGTAACAAGAACTAATAATCTTTGTTTAACCTTCTAGTTTGATTGAAAATCCATGCGAACGATATTCCTACATACGTTCATAAACATACGCATGCCTAACAGATTCACCGTACAGTCTCAAATCCCCTTGGAAGTGGCCCTATAAACAAATAGAAATGTTCCCATCGGCCAAATATTTCGTCAAGAATTGCATAACGATATGGACAAGGCAAGAGTAATATCACAGTCTGTCTGAGTTTATTTTGCTCTATTCATTGGTGCAGTTTGCTTTTTTTCTAAAGTTTTCAGACTGTTGTTCCAACTAAATATTTACAAAAATGAATATTTTAAACTCGTAAATGAGCTATCTCTCAATGTCTTTCAGTTATCAAAACAATTTTACCTGATTAATAGGATAATTAATTACATGGAGAACATGAATTTTTTTTCTTCCCCTCGAGAGATACTGAATAATTCAGATAACGATCCTAGAGATGATGATGTGTGGGAACTTCTGGTCAGGTAGGCAACTAGAAGCTGAAACAGAAATGCCAAGAAGAACAAGAAGCTGATGGAGAAAACTAAGTGATACAGAACAAGAATAAAGTGAGTATTTCTCAAGCAATATTTCTAACTTCAGTAACTTAGCCACAGATAAGATACTCTGGATCACAAATGATTATTTTAAAGAAATATATTGACGAGATTGGATAAGAATTGGTCAATCAACTTTATATGCAGCTCAAAAATGCATAAAGAATTAATGACTCAATGGGCAACAATGGCACTGATGAAGTCATCGACCTAAAGGAATTAGTTCATGCGTCATTTAAAAGAAACATTCATTTCAGAACCAATTCTACATTTTTATGAATCAATTTTCAGATGTTTGCCTCACATGGATTGGACAACATATATGAAATGATATCCATTGTGTTAAACGTTTTTACACAAATTTTTACATGGTATATTATTATATGTAATTCAAATTTGAGTGTTAAATATTTGGTAAAATTAAACAAACAAAATATGCAGTAACAGTACAAAAGTATTACATAAATGAAAGAAATGAGACACTTCCGCATAAAATAAAAGGTACTGATTACCTTGTTAATAACCAAAAGTAACCATATGACCACGGGGCGTTACCCGAAATTGACGAATGGAATGTTATTTTACTGTTCTATGTGATTGGAAGGCTATTTGACATATTTAAAAAAAAAAAAAAAAACGGAAAACTGAGTTAAATAAAAAGAAGAAAATTCCGGCTTTGATAGCTTAAAGTTTGTCTTCTTTGACGGTTATAAAAATTTGCGCTACTAGCCAGGCGTCTCCATTAATTGATCATTAAGAAAGATAGAAAACAACGAAGTAGCAAAATTTCATGAAGAAGATTTATACGTTTGGCCGAACTTTCATCAATTTTAAAACTCAACATTAAGTAAATCAAGTAAGTGAAGTTGAATGGAAAAAAATTAAGGAGATAAACAAAATTCGACCTCCTGCAGGATGCATCACTTAGATATATCGTTCTTAAATACTATTCTTCTAAAATGTTCGCTATGGAATGTTGAGTCACGTCCGAGCATTAACAGACAATCATAACTGGACCGCACGACTTCTATTTCTCGTACGAAATATTTACCAACCATAAATATTTCAAAGGGAGAGTGTGTTATTTGTGACCATTTGGAGGATCCAGATTTGTGGACGAAGAAGTGAGTAGATGAGTTGGCTCGATCTCTAAAAGACTGAAGCTGTGATCTGCACGGACGGAGACCCTCCAGCCAAACACGATCACCGTGCAACCCATTAACACCACCCGAGTCCCCTCGATACTGATTTTATTTACTTTAATCTACCATATTTTCTATTTTATTTACTTTTAAAGTTTATCACCTGAATCATAAATCTAAATGCACCACTTTAAGTCACTTTTATGCGGGATTTAATAGAATTAACTTTGAAAAATTATGATAATTTATAGGATGATTCTAAAAAATAAATTAGATTATTTATTGTTTTAAATATTATCTCTTGGTTATAAAGTTTGCTGACCATTTCTTTTCCAGTTATCGATTTGGAACGAAAGCATGAACTTTAAATATATTTTTAACATTACCTTTTCTTCTTCTTCGGCTGGCTCGTCGGGCTAGAAGGACCAAGGTCGCTACCGTCATTCTTTGCCATTCCTCCCTTTCACGGGCCTTCACTCTCCGCCGGTTCCTTGAAGTTCAGTCCGTCTTTCTTTGTCTTTTACTGACACACTCAATAAAAACTATATTTTAATTTATAAATTGTATTCATGGTCAACTAAAAAATATTAAACTTTCTTTTTTTTTCTCTCTACGCGCAAATAAGTCGTCATTGTAGTTTGGGGAGTTGTTCTCTTAATTTTAAAGATTTCCGACTGTATGTGCATTATATTAATTGGAATGCATTTATATATTGCTTTAAATATTCCTGTATTGGCTTTAGCCTGAATCAACTATAATTTTGTAGGTAGTACCCATCTATTATACAGGTCGCGGTTTTGTTTTCGTTGAGGGCTTGTTAATATTAAGTAATTTAAGTTGGAATCTCCTCCATCTACACTGTTTATCTAGGAAGACACCAATGCTTTTGGGAATGATTGTGGTTTAAATTGTAAACGTTTTGAACTAGTTTATAAAGACCTAATAGCATTTAATTCCTTGCTATTCCGTGGTTTTGATGGGAACAGTGGTTTTAATTGCTAAGGATCGTGTTTCGTGAGTTTAAATGATTTATCGTATTACTCTTGCCGCAAGAATAGTTGGTTCCTAAGAATAGAATATTGATGCCGAACTTTAAAGATGGCTCCTGCCATTAAGGCTTCTGCGGTCGATCTGTGGACTTAGGCATCAGCCATCAAATTTCCTCTTATGCCGGCATGACTCTTCATCTATCATACTTGCGAGTGTACCCAGCCTAACTGTACAAACGACACATATTGTGACATCATGCTCATATAGAATAGTGCTGCTGAGGTACTGATGAGTTATGTTTGCAATTATTTGGAGTTTTTTGAACCGATTGACGAACTGCAATTCAACTCACACCAAGCCTACCTACTCACAACTTAAACGCAGACGCCTACTATTCGATGAACAAACGACTTAAGTGAACCACAATATAGAAAACATAATCCTGATTTAAATTATAAGCAAAGGATATCCTGGAATATCCACAACACACTCGGAGAGCATAATTTACCGGGCGGTAACACTTCACTATCTATTGACTTTTGTCATTAGAAAGGAGATTATGGAGCCACTGCCTTTTAATAATAGTAAGAGTGCCATCTGGAATGACCTGGAAGAAAGGTGCAGTGCTAGTTTATGGATAACATTCTAAGATAAGGTAGAATTCTTTTTAACGGGTTCGTGTAACTTGTGTGATAAAAAAAATATTTAGATCGTCCTGGATAATTTGATTAGAGGCATAAAAATTGAGCGAATTTGAAGTTAAACTAAGGAATAATAAAATTTCAAAATGCAACGATTGCATCTTTTAGAGCATTTAATGTTTGACTAAATTCTACACAAATCAATACTGCAGTTCCAGTCAGGCTTTAATGCACTTACTATAATAAGTCTTTAATTGTTCTAGGAGAGTTTTGAACTGTTTTCCTGTAGTTATTTTTTAGTTTTCTGAAACGTCAGTTGAGTTATGTTCTCTTAGATCATGTGTAGTGGTTTATGGGCTGGTCTTATATCAAAACAAAGTCCAAGATACCTAAGATTTTGCTGATTACTGGACAAGGAATTAGGTTATAGGTGGCTGGAGATAGGTGAAATGACGAAGAATAAGTGCGACATTTTTTTTTTTTGTACAATTCAGTAGTTCAGGTTTCGATCAGCTATTTCTTGACCATCATCAATTACTAATTTTAAATTTAATATTACTGTAGTTTTATTCATTTAAGTGGAAGATTCGTTGAAATTTGAAAAATGTAAAAAATAATAACCTAACATACAAAAAAATAATATTTACACGATAAAATATTCTTTTAACGAGTCCAAGTACCTCTACAGCGCAATACTTGTCGAGATTGTAAAAATAAATATACAGAGGTAGAAAGAAACAGAAATAAGAACCGCAGTATTTCTGCTAAAGAGGTTACGTGATTACAGTCCCTTAGAGTCCTTTCAGCAGCCCTCACATTCCACACCCCCGGACCTTCCGCCTCTCGCAACTATTTCTGCTTTATGCACACAACAGAGTGGAACAGAGTAAGCGAAAGCAAAAAAAAAAACCTCTTATGTAGACATTTCCTTGCGCTGAATTCACTCTAACTTCTAAGAAAACTTGAAAATTTAAAAGATATTCTAAAAATGTTTTTATAAGTAACCGCGATAGCTTTTTTTATTTCTGCTACAACTACTTTCAGTTCGATAATAAAAGCTACATTCTTAAATTAATTGTCTCTCGTAGCAGAGTTAGTAAAATTACTGTTAAAAGTAATCTCAAAGATATTACTTAAAATATTTCTATTTTTCCTCGCGTTACCTAGTGTTGGTTAAATTTCATTTTATTACACCAGAAAATAGCAGAGCTGTTGGAGTTCGATGTTCTTGGGAGCTAATTTGTTGACCAAGATATCTAAAGCCAAAGCAAGCTAAAGTAAGCATGTCAGAAACCTATGGTGATGGAAAAACCACTACTTATGAATAAAATAAAAAAAGTTTAAGGTCTTTGTGACTAGCTTAGTGTTTAGCACAGAATCATTACTTTACTTAATTAGACGAATCCTCTTCTAGCTAATGGTGTAGAGGCTTTCCAAAAGAACTGATTGAGGACTCTGTTCTTGGCCATGATTCTGGCTCCCACCAAAGTCCTTGATCTCCTCTGTGAAGTTCATTATCTTCCCAGGAGTTTCTTCATTCTTCTCTGGGACGCTTGCCAATCACTTCCGTTTCAAAAGCCGCGAGAGATAGTTTCGTCTATTGATCTTATCAAAAACCTTGTCAATTTTCTTTATTAGATCTATTCGCTTTGATAATTAGAGGACTAAACTGCTGGAAGTTTCTAGAACGACCGCAAAGTTTTAGGCAAATCAGAAAAATAATAATTTTGTAACCGTAAAATAAAGTAAACCCTCTTTTTTTAGAAGGGTTTTTTACCGTACATCATAAATCATAATGTGGAAAATTGATGTATATAATATGTATATACTTCTCACGAATTTCTTGACTTTTAATATTATCCGTCAAAGTAAATAAAACTTCAAATATGACTTCTTCTTTTCTTTTTTTTTTTTAAACTTTCCAAACCTTTTTGATTTTGTCGAGCTAAGTACAAAGACAAACAAGGATACCTTATGAACCAAAAGATATGCCAAATTTATTACATATCCTGGAAGTAGAACATTTTTTTACCCTAAGTTTTCCTTTGAGATGGAAGACTTTGAAGACTGCGCTCAACATGTAATAGCTAGCAAGGCCTCTTCTAAAAGACAGGCTTAATTCAAAGCAAATATGTTTTTAATATGTCGGGAATATGGCATGCCGCGGCGAGGTTGGAAGTTATTGGTAAGAAGGTTGAGGGTCTCTACTCACCCACACGAGGTTACCTACATTACCTGCCACATATCCGTCTCTTCGCCATATCGATATGTCCTCCACTTCCTTTATAACGACCCATATTCACGCAGAACTTAAACATGCGTGTGCTTTTTTTCCCCGGTTTTTGCCTACTCAAAATGTCTCTATGTTTTTTATATTACCATACCCTCAGCTTTACCAATATTCACTGCTATGCCCTTTTTGCTCATTAAAAGATCTAAATTGATATAGTATGGAGTTCGGCTCTGTTATGTTAACCAATTAAGCGCGTTTGACGTGTGTACATGTCAAACCAAATCTCTGTTACGGTGCGTTCGAAGTGGATACACGTTGTGAAAAATATAAAATTGTCATTAACTATAAAAACTCGAAATTTTAATAAAATACAATAAGAATATTATTTGGTGGGATGTTTCCTTTATCTTACCAATAGAACTGCTAAGTATCTTATTCGGAGGTGAGTGGAGGGAGTCAGCCAAATGATAAGTGGTTGGTACATGTTTGGTCACCGCATTAGAGATTGGGAATTACCACACAAATAGAAGCTCTCAACCCTTGTGCAATGCTGTTTTTACCTTAGAGGTTCAGACCTCAGTACGAGCATGATTTCATTTTACACAGAATTCAAAGCTCTTTTCTTCCTTGTAAAAGCTCTTACGTCCCAATGCATACGTGAAGCGATGCAAGATTTTGAATGAGCACAGAATGCTCTGAAATTTCAAGCCCCAGTGATTGCAGAAAAAGTGCTTGCAGTGACTATTATGACGTTGTAAACTTTTGGTTGTTTTGCCCTGCCTTCGACGTGTATACACGTCATTGTCTGATTTTAATTCCGCACACTGTGGGGGGGGGGGGTTAAAACTAAATTCCACGCTTAACTGGTTAAAATAACTGTGAAACGTTTTTACAGTACAACTGGAGAATTACAATTCCTCTTGCTGATTAACTTAATAATTCTGCTTACAACTATAAAAAGTTTAACAACTGATGATAGAATCTTGAAGGTCCAAAATTTCTCGAAAACAAAAACAAAAAATTAAGATTCAAGAATCAAAATCAAGAAATTAAAGAGGCTGAGTGTAACTTTACCACTTTTTCTGAAGATTGGTTTTAGTTTAGTGCTTTTTAACTTGCTGTTGCTGTTTTGAAAAAATTTAGGGTTCAGGTTGGTTAATATGCAGCTGAAAAAAACCAAAGCAACTATGAATCAAGAGGCTACCATTCGCAATCTGACAGGAATCGCTGATCACATGTGGTCTTTCTTGTCTGGGTAGCCGAGCAAACAATGAGTGCATAATAAGGTGCAGGAGTGAAAAGGAAACTTCTGGCTATGACCAGGCCGGAAATGGTTTATAAGCAGCTTCAATGGCGGGGGTTATCAGGATGACTGCAGACCTTTTCTCTAGCCAATGTAAACTGAATAAAATAACGCATCACATGGGACTAGCCGAAATCAGCCTTCTGACAAAGTTCGGTCAAAAAAAAATTATGTAGCACAGTACAGGTTGGGTCAGTTTGGCTTAGAATTCGGCTTTTCGGTGGAGAAATGTACTTGCCTTCATACTTTGTCCAGTATCCCCACTCCAGGTGCCGTGTCTAATTAAGCAGAAAGGACTACGCGGACGCTCTAATTAGTGGGAGCCACAATAGGCTTTCTAGAGTCTACCTGACAACTATATCTCCCTACCTTTCGGCAAACAGTATAGCTACATGTAGTTAGTTAAATTTGGTACTATCTCACTTCCACTTTTGGAAGAAGTTTACCACGTTTTGACAAACGGTCAACTATTGTTTCCGCTCGCCAGCAGCTAGTGCAAATCGCAGTTAAATATCGTGGTTTGAACATCATGCAGCGATTTGCACAAGCATTGCACTAAGGATATGCCAAAATTAATGACAAATATCGTGATTTGAACATCATGCAGTCATTAATTTTGGCATATCCATAGTGCAATGCATGAACACTAGGGGGTGTGGCAATCTCAGGAGAGGATCCAAACCAGCTTGATGATCTTGGTCCGACCAAGAACAGCATTCATAGAAGACAGGACACATTCAGATGAGAATGTTGTTCACAGTTGAAGTTCCGTCCTCTAACCTTAGTGCCTTCAACAAGTTTTCAAAAGCATAGTTGCAAGAAAATTTTTACCATAAGCTGGTGAAACCATTTTAGCAAAATTAGCATCGATTTTAGGACCACATAATGATGTACAATGTAAAATATTATTATTACTATTATTAATATTAGTAGTAGTTGCAGAACATTTTCTAAGTCATCTTTAGTGAATGTAAAATTAATTAATGTTAAACCCAAAGTTTGTTACGGTGAGTGGCAAGTACAATATTTACCCCGAAACCCGACCCAATAATGGGATAAACATTTCCAAATGTTCTCCGTAGTGTTTTCATTAAGTAATGTAAAACTATATAAACAGACGTCCCATAGTAAATCTTTTCTAATTATCTTACACTGTGATTAATATAGCAATTAGGTACCTCTTGATTACGGATGAAATCAATCAAACTAAATGTGATGATAGTTTACAGAAGATTGAATTTTAGTGAAAGGTTTAAAGATCTAGCTAAGTAATTAATTGATGATTCTACCTGTAAAATTGATGGTGAATTTAAATTTAATAGATAAATATGATTGGTTCTTAATGCAAATATTAAATATGGATCTTTCATTTTTCTGATCAATTGAATAAAAACGAAAGTCCAGGTTTTAAAGTTTCGGTCATCTGGAAATTTGGGAATTTAGTCCCAGATTTGATTATTATTAATATTAATATTTCTCCTGCAAAAATGTTAAGAGATGTTAATAACATCTGTAACAATGTTAATACAGCTTGCAGAAGAAATTTTTCCAGTCAACTACTGACAAATACAATGATTGAACGCAAAAAGTTTTCCAGAATTTAAAAGTCCATTGTTCTCGAACCCCAAATCCAGAACCAATGTTTTTGAATCCTGAATTAAACATAAGAAAAATGTTTAATTTGCATTCAGAAAAACTTAAAGAAAATAACTTAAATTCAATTAATGAATGGACATAATTACAAGAAAATCATTAAATGGGATTTCAAGTTCCATTTCCATTTGCTACGTACCTGAGTAAGATGCGATTTCTTGGGTATGAAAATTCAGACAACAACCGATGGCAAAGAAAAAAACGGCTATTGTTCAAAGCCTCACTTGACAAATGCTGAATTAGCAAGAAATTTATTAAAGCTGATTTTTGCAAAAATTGAAACTCCAAATTAAAATCATCGTTAATTATTATCGTTCAAAATAGAAAATACTATTCCTACTTTCTCGTCATTAATTATAAACAAAATTGGATTATTACGAAATGTATTTTAAGTGAAATTCAATGTATTATTTTTTATTTGTTTGGGAATAACGATTTGCGGTCATCAATAAATACAACTTTTTTGCTTTATACCAACGTTTCGGTAATTTTTACTACCTTCTTCAGGGTATTATAGAAAAGTATATCATCATAACTGTTGAACAAAACTGTTAACAGTCAACTGTCAACACTTATGATGATATACATACGAGGGTCGTTTGAAAAGTCCGTGCAAAGACAGAGAGATAGCACTACTGGCGCGTATCGAGGTTATGTTTAGTTAGTAGCATCTCTTGGAAGAACACACACCAAGTTTCATCCAGATCGGTCTATTTCTTCGTGTTTGGCATTCGTTTGAATCGAGGAAGTCGAGTGATTTTCTCACGCTTGACCAAAAACGAAATCGTGTGAAGTGTTGCAAGGACGGTTTGCAGCTGTTCCAGAAGAATCCGCAGGACTTTTTAGCGTCGTTTCGTCACTTTGGATGAAACATGGATACATCACTACACTCCTGAGACCAAAGAACAATCTAAACAATGGGTTACCAAGGGGGAATCTGCGCCAAAAAAGGCGAAGACCCTTCCTTCGGCCGGAAAGATTATGGCGACTGTCTTTTGGGATTCGCAAGGAATAATCCTCATCGACTATCTGGAAAAGGGTAAAACTATTACAGGTGCATATTATTAATCGTTATTGGACCGTTTGATAACCGAGCTGCAAGAAAAACGCCCACGATTGGCCCACAAAAAAGTCCTTTTCCATCACGACAACGCACCAGCTCACACCTCAGCAGTTGTAGTCGCAAAATTAATGGAAATAGGATTCCAACTCGTTTCACATCCCCCCTATTCTCCAGACTTGGCTCCCTCGGACTACTATTTGTTCCCCAATATGAAGAAATGGCTGGCAGGAAAAAGATTTTATTCAAACGAGGAGGTGATTGCAGAAACGAATGGCTATTTTTCAGACTTGGACAAATCCTATTATTCGGAAGGGATCAACAAACTAGAGCAGCGTTGGTCGAAGTGTATAAGCCTAAAAGGAGACTATGTTGAAAAATAAAAAAGGTTTACCCCCAAAAATTAAGTAGTTTTCATTTTTGCACGGACTTTTCAAACGACCCTCGTAGCTCTACATTAAACTTCACAAACTTTTTTATAATACCCTGAAGAAGGTAGTAAAAATTACCGGAACGTTGGTATAAAGCAAAAAAGTAGTATTTATTGATGACCGCAAATCGATATTCTCAAAAAAATCATCCATCAACCAAAAACCATCATTCAATGTATTATAACAAAAAATTAAATGATTTTTACAATTCACTGATTACGAAAGGCCTGTAAGTTCATTTGCAGCCCGTAAATATAAATTATTTTAGTTAAATTCTCCTAAAACAAATTTATATAATTAAAATGCACATTAAAAAATTTAGTAGATACATTGCCAGACTGGACATAATTAACCTTTAGGTTTCTCGAAACAAAAGATGATGGACTTGCGCCATTTCAAAAATAAACGGTCTGATTACAACTTGACATTCAATAAACAAAAAGATCATCTTAATTTATTTTATTTTATTTTTTTAATTAATATATTCAAGTTATTCACATTTCATAAATTATAACTTCACCCCTCAGAATACTTTGTATACATAGATAAGTATATTAAAAAAATAATATAATAATAATATGAAAATATGGCCGCCATAACTGCCGAGGCCTGTAATGTGTTAGTCCACCCTTCCTAAATGTATGCAATAATCCAACCCTAGGGGGTAATATTATTTTTTATGAGTTGATTTCTTTTTCTTTTTTTTTTTGTTATTATTATTAATAGAAGAATTTCCTGGGGTGAGGCATAAATGGAAGGAAGGGGTGAAGAGTGAGTGTGTGCTGGTAGAAACTTTGGTGGGTCTTGTGACACACGCTATAAAGTGCCCCAAATGAATCATACCCCAGGGGCTGCTATACGTACACCCAGTCAAGATAGTGGCTCACAGAAAAGGAATGAAACGAGAAAGAGAGGGGGAGAACATTAGAAACTAAGCTAACCGTTGAACACATGGCCACGAACAAAGACTATGAAGTGATTAGAAATGCGATTCAGTTCTTGAATCAAAGCCGGCTGCTAAAGTTTATTAGTTAACTTAGGATTATTTAAGTCTGAATAGAAAGCGAATCGAATCAATCAATAGAGCAGGCGCTAAAGTTGTAAGTTATAAAAACGATCTACTCTTATTAAACAGAAATCCCGTGAAATTGACTCTAACGATGTAGGGTATTTTTTTTTTTTTCATGTTGAACATAAATCATGAAATAGGGGAAACGTCAGATTATTAGATCAACTTACATGAAAGAGCAACTAAGTGATATGTATTCGTAATGATTTTTGTTAATAAAAAAAGAAAAGTATCTTTAATGAGTATGTAGCCAAGAGAATGCTTTCGTGATTAAATCAGCTTACACTCGCCAGTAATGTATTAATGAAGCGTATACAAGAATGTTGCCAATTTAGCAAGCGTTAGTTGTTTGTAACAGATGGAAGATAATTATTGCCTATTTATCATCTCAATTAAGAATACGTTAAATTTTAAATTTATGCCGTATTAACTGCTTCCTTTTTAGACGAAGTGCATATTTTAAAAAATGTTGACCTCATAAAACAGTGAACGAAGAATTCATTCATCTGCATAATCATAATCATTAAATTGGGTCATTTTTTAATTGTTTTAATACTAGAAATACTAAAGGTAACGTTATTAACAATTTATTTTCTATAAAAGATAAAATTCCTAAATTTACCCCAAAAAAATATAGCGCAAAACCTCTTTTACAAAAGTAATTTGTTTTGCAGCAATCCAGATTTAATAGATTTCGAGAAAAAAAGTTTGCCAAAAATTTAGCCAAAAACAGCATTTTCAAAAACTGTTCTTCTTCTTATTATTATTACCGTGTTTGTAAACGCGAGGACAGATAATAAAGAAGTGCCATTTGATTCAAAATTGTATGCTTATTAGTAAGGAACGGATTTTTATGTATTTAAAAATGCCAAATATTTAACTAAAATATGCATTTATTTTTGTCAATTATGTGGAAAATATGTATTTTTCTTAAAATATTTTCTGGAATATTTAAGTAAAATGGACATTTTTTTTTATGAAAATGGAATTTTTTTTGGGGGGGGGGCAAGTTATACAAGAAAATAATATTTTTACAATTTATAATAATTTATTGGGAACAAAATAATTTGTTTTTACAAGTTATAATGATTTAAAGAACAAAGAACATTTTTACTATTTATAAAAAGATGTGTTAAATTTTCAATTTTGAAAACTTCACTCTTCGAAATTGTTTGCAACCACATGAAATTTCAAATGTTGGAACGTAAAGTGACAACGATCTGGGCGTAAGATGGACTTGTAACGACTAAAAGATCGTTCAACATCTACAGATGTTATAGGTGCCTTGCTGAAAGAAGTTATCTCGTTGGTTGTAAAGGGTACACGATGTTCTAAGGTGACTTCTGTTCCACTGATAATATCATAAATCTGGCAGATGGTCTCCCACCCTTTGTTCTTGCTCAGTACTTCTACCAGTTTTGATCTGATCAGATCTCCCTTACTCCCAGGGTATTCCTTCCACCTTTTCGATGACTTTTTTAACGTTGGACACTTTTTCTGTCAGTCGAACATTTTGGGACTCAAGTTGGGTAATGGCTTGTGCAAGAAATATGCAATTGTCAGAAATGAATGCAAGGTCGTTCCTTAAATTAGGTTTCTCGAATAAATACTTGGCTGTATTTATCGCTACTGCTTCGTCTTCGAGATGTGAAAGGTCATTCTTGATTTTATTGTAGTTTTCATAGTAATACTGAGCAAGTACCCCATCTTGTCAATATTGGTTCTGGTGGAAGGCACAAGTCTGAATTGAGATCTTTTAGCATTTTAATGCGACTTGGTGCTTTTAAGAACACTTTTTTAACCACTGTGATTCACAGCCCTACAGTCTGTGGTTCACAGTTCCTGTCAACCACCTCCCAATTATGAAAATATGCCCAAAATGAAAAATATGTACATATTTTGATTAAATATGTAGAAATATTTATTTATTTTAATCAAATATGTATAAATATGCGATAGCATCCAAATATGTGGAAATATGTGAAATAAAAGTAGGCTCAAACGGCTTAAAGAGTGTCAGTATGAATACTTCTAGTTGAAAAACGTCTGTAAATTACCTAGAAAAAAATATGTAAATACATACGAATCCGTTCCCTACTTATTAGCATTTTAGAGGTCTCGACGCTGCGCATCTTTAACAGGGGTTCACTCGACGCGAGTCAGGCTTACTATTAATACTAATCCTAATTAATTAGTTAAATTAATCTTAATACTATTGATTCTGTAACTCTTAGTCCTATTTTGATAAAGTTTAGCAGGGAGCATTGGTTAAACCTTACCTATTAGAGTAATGAAACCGACATAAAGTGCTCTTGACGACAATCACTTTTAACTCAAGCTTTGGATGTTAATGTAATAATTTAAATAATTACAAATTTATCTGCTAACAACTGTTAAATAACTTGACTGACTCACTCAAAGTGCCATCTAACCCAGGGGTGGGCAAAGTGCGGCCTGCGTGCCGCTTGCGGCCCTTTTGACATTTTCCTGTGGCCCGCGACACAAAACGGAAAATGTAACCTGATGATCACAGACTTCCTCAAACGGAATTACCACTTCATATCACAGAGCTTTTACTTTTTGAAATATTATCAAAAATAGCTAAATGTTTTGTTTTAACTCCCATTATTGTCTTCTAGATGATCCAAAACATATATTTGAAATATCTTTCCTATTGGTGAAGGGCGTGGCTACGTTTTCCTAAAGAGTACCAGTTCAGTATAAAATGGAACATTTAGAACATAATTTGGCTTTATTATTTAGATCAGCGAATATATAATAAATAATATATTCATCAAGTTATGATTAAGTAGTTTAAATAAGTTCCATGATGAAAACACAGCAACTATCTTGGTAACGTTAATTTAGCAGAACGACTAACAGTATGTAAAAGCAGGATTGTGATAGATCTAGCTAGATTCCCAGGTATTAAATCGACCCAATCTATTCTACAATTTAGATTGCGCTTTGGTACTTAAACTAATGCAATTTCCTAAACTGTTGGTTAATTTCATTTTACAGTTACATACTAAGTTGGAAACAAACAGCAATTATTCGACTAATACTAATGTCAATTATCTGTACTAGATGTAATTCACTGTGAAATTTGTATAATCTGACATAAATAATTAGGTTTTATGTATAATTTTGAAAATTGAAGTGTAAATTAAAACTGTCCGGTAGGACAGTTGTATAAGGGTTGACCATCAAAAACTGCACGAAAAAGCGTAACGTTGAAAAACACCCAACTTTGACAATTTTTTTCTATTTTTCTATAAAAGATACTAGTATAATCAATGTATGTAAAGGAACTTAGTTGTAAAGAAATTTTATATTAGATAAGAGTAAGCATTTTCTTTAACCTAGAAATAGGTGGGAAAGCTTTATAAAAATCTTTCCTAGCGGGTGGTTTTCGCTACAACGCAAATTTTCCAAAAACGAGTGGCGAATAACTGGTATAAACCGACATCATTATTTAATATTATTATTTTTAAAAAGTCTTGCAAAAAATTAGGAAGTCTAGGTAAAAGTTTTAGGAAAGCCCTGGGAGAAATTTCAACGTCTCCAAAATGAGGACTCCAAATGGATTGAACAGAGGGTAATCCGGTTTAAAAGACACAAATTGGATAGGACAATTTGGTCGGTAAGAATTAATAAGTTCATGAGGTTAGATAGTAAAGTTCATTACGCGAAAAAGTATTTTTCAAACCCGTAACAACATTGATAAAGGCGGATTTTCTGCACGAATGTAGATTATATATATGTGTGTATGAACTGACCTGATATGATTTTTTATGATAATAATATCATAACTCTTGTCTGAACAATGGAAGTTGTTCTTATAAAAGAATGTGACCTTACTGAAGGTTCAACCAGTTCAACCCTTCTATCTGTCCGGCATTAAGCTAATTTTATTCCATATAATCCTCTTAGTTCAAACCTTTCTTATGTTTAGAGAAATAAAAAATAAAAATTGTTACAATAAAAGTAAACATAAGTCAACGGTGCCGCGTTATTCTGAATCATAAATGGGGAACAGTTTGATAGGGATTGGCGTGCTGATGCGGGGAGTGTAGCTGTAACCGAGGTAACCAACTTCACCATATCTACAGATTATACTAAGCCATGGAGAGGAGAGGTCGGGTTAAATAAGCATTGTCACCTGACAGGTAATACAGCTTTAATGGACCTTCACTGGCTTTGTAATGCTTCTGGACAGAAGGTAACCACACTACTGTATCTGCTCGCTCACCAAGTCTCTTTATAATACTTGGCATTCCCCCGCTGTAACACGAAATAAATTCCACTTATTACATCATTTATTCGATATAAATTACTATTATTAAATAAAAATCATTTATCGTAATGACAGTCGATTTTTGCAAATAAATAGTTATACAATCGTATAACATAGACATATGTTATATTAAATAAATATATGTCATTAATTTAACCTTTTCTGCACTTGGTTTAGTTGCTCCGTATGGTTGCTTGATTCATTTGTGAAGAAATATGAATAATTTCTGTTATCGACCTGTTGGCTTTCCAGCTTCAAGCAGACTTCGTTCATCATCCAGAAAATTCCTTTGTCTCTTAGGTCAGATGTTTACCCTGCGATTGCTTTCTTTCCATTTCCACATTGTTAATAGGAAAATTGATTTCAAGTGTCATAGTGGATACTGTAAATTATGAAATCGTCATTTGAGATAACAGTTTGCGAAATAACTGTTATTATAATTGTTTTATATTTCATGTGTTAGTTTCATAAAAGAAAAGGATTACGATAAAGTTAATTTCCCAAAACTTTTTGATGATGAAAATCGATTTTCTGTCGGTCCTGATTTTCTAGACATTCTAGACGGTAAACAGGAAAAAGAGTTCACTACTCAGATCGCGATATCGATTTGCTATAAAATAAGAACGAGTTCATAACGTGAATATTTTGATATTAGATTTAATAGAGATTTAATCTTTCTCCGATTTACTGTGGTTTAGTCAGATACAAAAATTATATAGACACATATATAATTTAATTGCTTTATCGAATATTTGTTGTCTTGAGCAAGCCTAAAACAGAAGAATACTCGAGTTTATTATCATCCTGTTATTCATTAAAAAAGTAAATAAATAAATGAAATAAATGATAGGAACTGTTAGGCTGTTAAAAAAATAATAATGCAGTGAAAATTTGGTGTACTGAATTCACCATAGTGCGCACGTTAAAGCTTCAAATTATCTGATGAGCTTCAAACAATCCCGCTAACTCCGGTCCAAACACCAGCAAGTTTTTAAAAACCTTGAAATTGATACTTTCTATGCTAATGGCTTAAAATATACGACGAGCCTAATCAGAGACCCTTGTAAATGGATTGGTTTTAATATTTGCATTTTTTTTTTAATTATTATTATTAACCATCACAAGTAACAGTAATTTTAACATACTTAGAACAAGAGAAGGTATTGCCGCCTTAGACAAGTTCAACCTTTATTAAAAGCAGTACAAAATAGGTCTGGCCTGTTTACCACATCAAAGCAGCAAGAGATATCGTTTCTCTATATCACTCCGACATATTGGCAGAATCTATTTTATTCACGCAACAAAACAATTTATTCAAGATTTCTGTTTACTATTACTTTGATATTTATTTGATAAATGGCTAATAAGCCGCCAACCCTTATAGTACTTTACAGATTGTACCCTTAGCTTAATCGCTTTAGTCTGGGAAATAAAGAAAAACAGTTTCTATTATTGTTTATTAAATTCAACTGATTTTCATTATTTTCTTTTTTTATATCTGAACTATTTTTCTTTGCTTTAACTTATTCAACTTTTTTAATGAAAGATCTTTGTTTTACTAGAAATTTCCAATTCTAATTTCATTAGCAAAAAGTTACTTGAGCTATATTATGTTGCGTGACGGAATGCAACATTCTGTTACAAAGTTAACTTCATACGTTATCTTTTTGCATGAATTAGTTCTTGCTCAATAATAACTGGTAATACCCCGTAGGGGGAAGTGGACTAGCCACTTCTTCAGGGAGCTTGGCGTCCCTGCGGGTATCCCAGTCTAACAACACTTCAACACTCACACTGACACCCTTAACACTCACACACTACACTTAGGACCTGCAGAGGTAGTTGACGTGTGCAGCTACTTGGGTTTAGCGAACCCACAGGTAAAGTCGAGCTCCCCATCACACACACTCATTTACACCTTAACATTCACACTATACAGACGACTACACACACTGCACGAACAAGGACACGCACTCGTCGAGAGTCAGAGTATAAATATCTCTCCCTCGCGTGCCGTGGCGAGGCTTTGGGGCTAGGGTGGAAAAGAGGATCCTGGGCATTGAGGGAGACGTTGACCTGCGGGCAGCTTATCCCAACACATGTCTTTGGCCTCGGCTTCACCCGAGAGCTCCACCTGGAGGATACCCCTACTTCAGGAAATCGGCTAGGGAACACTGTCTCAGACAGGTTCCTAGGGGTAGGAAGGGGGCCACGGGGGCACGGGTCGGTACCTGGTACCGGAACGTTGTCTTCCGTGGCACCGGTCTATGTCGAGGTGCGATGGTCTACCCGGACAGTAACCGGGTCCATTTGAGCGTCCGTGGAGGCGGGACCACGTGCCTCGATGAATCATCGTAGGTTATTATGGAGAATAATCTAAAAACCCTTTCTGGGCCTGGCCCATCAAAACCACCTCCCCCACTATCCCATCCTATTCCCACACCATCCCTTCCAATAATTCATACCAATAATAATCCCCTCCCTTCCTCAACTATCCTTCCCACTATATCTCCCTCTCCTACATTAATCCCTCTCACTCCTTCGACAGATAGTAATGGTAAACGGAAAGGCATGGACAAGGACAATTCAATTGGAAAAATGCTAACTGGGATGCAAGTTACGTTGCAACCATTCAGCCCCTCTTCCCCGCCAAGGAAGAAAGCCAGGGGCGGCAACAAGAGGATTTTTGAATCAGAGCAGATGAAGTTTATAGACCTGGAAAAAGACAATTGGGGAAGGTTCTTTGTTGTAAAAAAGAAAAATGGGACATTTAGCAATGAATGCTCATTTAAACTAGCCCAATTTATAAAATCAATTATTGGAAAGCCAAAAAGTGTAAGGAAACAAAATGACGGTTCTATTTGTATCGAAGCTGAAACTCGTGCTCAGGCAGAAACCATCCTAAAACTCCAAAAATACATGGATGCCGAATTAGAAGCAAGTCCCCATAGACGTCTAAATACCTCTCAAGGAGTAATTACTTGCCGGGATTTTTTAAACAGTACCATAGAGGATATTAAAGAAGGTCTGGCTGACCAGGGCGTGGTAGACGTACGGAGAATCAAACGTAGGCAAGATGGTTCCTTAGTCGATACTGCCTCCCTGGTACTCACATTTGATCGTCCAAGACCTCCCCAAGCGATAGATGCTGCTTTTTATAAATTAAAAGTACGTCCGTACATTCCATCGCCGATGAGGTGCTTTAAATGCCAAAAGTTTGGCCACACCTCCATGAGGTGCAAAGCTGCAGAAGCGGTGTGTGTATGTGGCAAGGCATTACATGAAGATGATTGTACACCGCCAATAGTTTGTGTAAACTGTGGCGGAGACCACATTGCTAGATCCACTGGGTGCCCGGTTCTCGCTAAAGAAAAAGAAATTCAAAAAATAAAAACTCTTCAGCAAATACCCTACCATGAGGCCAGGGCAATTGTGGAAAGTAAATTCTTTGTAAACCCAGAAATATCATTTTCAGCGAAAGTAAAGGCACCGCCACTTTGCCCATTAAGAGATTCTACCCCTGTCCTAAGGGGAAACATAGTAAAAGTGGGAGAAATCCCACCGGCCCGTACCACCCCTGCCCCAGGGGAAACAATACCAACAGTGGGAAACATCCCACATCCCAATGAAAAAGCCCCACAAGGGGCTCTGGTAGCCGAAAGGCTACCATCAATCACTCCCACAACTAGTGGGAGCGACTTAAAAGGGGGCCCACCCCCCCTAAAGCAAGCGATCTCCTCCGAAGGAGAGTGGAAAGTGGTAAACCCACAAAGACGCTCTTCGAGGAGGAAAGCATCAAAGCTCATAATGCCACCCCCTTATCCTACAAATATAAGGGGAAAATTTAATAAACATAAAGGGGGAGGAACGTCCCCCAAACCAAATGCCCGATCTCCAAGGCAGCAATGGCAGCTAATGGGGACGGACATTGACGCTTCTGAGTCGGAGGGTGGGAACATATCTGATCACCCTCCCAGACGTAGGAAAAAGAACTGGCCTAAAGGCAAACCTCGGGAAAAATGTGCCACTGAGTAAAGAATAGAAATTCTCAATTCAGTTACAATAAACTTATTTACTTTAATCAAACATGTATATAGAAATAATCATATGTGAAGGTACAATCAATAATTTGGTATGTAGATTAAAATTAATAATTACTATTTGGTTGCTGCCAGAAATAATAAATACAAAACATTAATATGTGTGAATCCATTCTGCAATGGAACATGAGGGGCTTTATGAATAATGTGGAAGGGTTACGCCGAATGGTGGCGGAATACCGTCCGTTCGGGTTGTGCCTCCAAGAAACAAAGATCCGCCCGGGGCAACTTATTCAAATTCCCGGTTACAATACATATAGCAAAGAGGTACAACCTGCCCCAGGTGGGAGAGCGCATGGCGGTGTAGCTATATGCATGCGGTATGGCATCTCTAGCAGGCGGTTGCCGCTACAAACTCATCTTCAAGCTGTAGCCGTGCGCTTAAAAACACCACTGCAAGTCACTTTAGCTACTATTTACCTGCCGGACTCATCCTGGCGGAGAAGTGACTTGGAGAGCTTGCTCTTGCAACTCCCCGCCCCGGTGCTTTTGGTGGGAGATTTCAACTGCCATAACATCTGGTGGGGATCAGCTAGAACCGATACGCGGGGCAGCTCTCTTGAGGAGATTCTAGACAATGCTAATTTGACGCTCCTCAACAGTGGTGAGGCTACACATTTCAATGCACGATCAGGCGGTTTCAGCGCTATTGATCTTAGTGTAGCAACACCCACCTTAGCTGTTCGTTTAGAATGGACCACACTAAAAGATCTGTATCATAGCGACCACTTTCCAGTATTAGTGTCGAGCTCCATCTCTAGGGCAAATTTTGTAACGCCTTGGAGATACGACATCAAAAGGGCAGATTGGTGTGCTTATGCAGCAAGTGTGGTGGCACCTAACCTAACAGGGGATGCCACTCTCGATGCTGTTTCATTTGGGAAGGCGTTGGCCCAAGCAGCCAGGGATACAATACCTTCGGTAGGCGGGAAAGTCATAAGAAACCCCGTTCCCTGGTGGACCCCGGAATGCAAAGCAGCCAATGCAGCAAAAAAGAGAGCCCTTAATAGACTAAAACGGTATCCAACGGAGGAAAATCTAATACAATTTAAAAGACTAAGAGCCAGAGAGAGGCGTTTAATCAGGAAATCAAAAAAGCAAACTCTCACCTCCTATGTGTCAAAGATATCTACATCAACGACATTGAAGGAGGTGTGGGACAAGATAAGAGCCCTCTCTGGCGGTCGCAGAACACCGTCGATACCAGTACTAAAGAATAACGATGTCGTCGTCACCGAGCCAAAAGAAGTATCCGAGATCTTGGCTAGACACTTTGCTAAGGTGTCTAGTTCACAAAACTATTCTACAGAATTCTTAAGGCGAAAAGGTGACGCGGAGCAACAGCCACTAGACTTTGAAACCGCTATTGAGGAATCCTACAATGCACCGCTGACCATGCAAGAATTAGAAAATGCTCTAAAGAAAAGTAAAGATACATCCCCAGGTGCGGATGGAATCCCATATGGTATGATAAGAAATATGAACCCAACTGGGAAGGAATGCCTTCTTGGACTGTACAATAGCATATGGGAGACCGGACTATATCCTGATGGTTGGCGGGAAGCAATAATTATACCGATCCCTAAAGAAGGAAAAGACCCCAGTGATCCCTCGAATTATAGGCCCATATCATTGACTACCTGCTTGAGTAAGGTCCTCGAATCCATAATCAATTATAGACTAGTATATATGCTGGAAACGAGAGGACTTTACAGCCAGCATCAAGCAGGATTTCGCAGATATCGTTCCACGTTGGACCAAGTGAGTCGCCTTGAGGTCTACGTCCAAAACGCATTTATGCGTAGAGAGCACGTGCTGGCCGTGTTCTTTGACCTCGAGAAGGCTTATGATACAACGTGGAGACATGCGATTCTGCAAAAGTGTCATGAATGGGGGTTGAGAGGGAAACTGCCAAGATTTCTCCGTGGCTTTTTAGAGTCACGAAGGTTCCGAGTCCGTCTGGGGTCGGTCCTTTCGGACTCACATATTTTAGAGAATGGAATACCACAGGGGTCGGTATTAAGTGTAACATTGTTCACAATAGCGGTAAATAGTCTTGCCGAAGTTGTAGAGGATCTCACCCAAGTTTCATTATATGTTGACGATCTAGCGATCTATCTATCAGGAACTGACCTTGAAGAGATGAGAGACTCCCTACAACAGGCAATAGACAAAGTGGCTGAAGAGGCTTCCAGAAACGGATTCAAGTTTTCTATAACCAAAACAGTGTGCCAACACTTTTGCCGTTTAAGACACGAGCATATACCTCCAACACTGTATTTGGATGGCACACCAATTCAATATAAAGAGAGTATTCGTTTCCTGGGCCTCGTATTCGACACTAAGTTAACCTGGCAGCAACATATTGAGTACACATGTACAAAAGCAAGGAGAACCCTCGATATCCTGAAATTTCTAGGAAGCTACAAATGGGGCACAGAGCGGGAAATTTTGAAACGTATTTTTACATGTCTCACCCGTTCTAAGCTTGAGTATGGAGCCCCAGTTTACAGTTCTGCGCGTAAGTCACGCCTGAAGCTATTAGACAGAGTGTATAATGAAGGTATTAGATTGTTTACAGGCGCCTTCCGAACCAGTCCCTTACAAAGCCTCTATGTAGAGTCGGGGATGCTGCCTCCTCAGCTAAGAAGAGAACAGCTTACCCTGACCTACACAGCCGGAGTATGGGGGAAACGATTTAATCCCTTATTTCCCGACATATTCGAGAGCCGACATGAAGATGAATTCCGTCGACAACGCTCGCGGACGCGCCCACTTGGAGTTCGGGCCAAAGAGCTCTTAAACGCGGAGGGAATACAATTATGTTCGGTGATGGATTGGGGCTTCTCGCCTTCTCCACCCTGGACATTACCTTCCGCATGCGTCCGCATGGACCTGGCAATATTTAAGAAAGAAGAAACACCACACGTCGTTTACAGACAAAGACTTTTGGAACTTTTAAACTTTTATAACGATTTCCGACCGATCTTCACAGACGGGTCGAAGGTAAACGACGGAGTTGGAAGTGCCTTGTACACGGAGGGAGTCACCCTCAGTTGGACACTCCCGCACTGTGCAACCGTGTACACGGCTGAGATTTATGCTATTTGCCAGGCCATAGAGTTCATCAAAGAAAATTATTGCACCAAAGCATTAATATTAACAGATTCCCTAAGTGCAATAATGGCTCTCCGGGATAGATTCTCGACAGACCCAATGGTCATAAAAATATACTATTTATTGTCTGAGTTAAGCGCACATGGTCTAAAGGTGGTATTCGCCTGGGTGCCGGGCCATATTGGCGTGTCTGGCAACGAAAGGGCGGACGAGGCTGCAAAACAAGCAGCCTCTATAGACACTAATCATACCATCCTTGTTCGACCCACTGACTTACAAATGTATATGAAAAATATTATTAATAAAAAGTGGCAAAGTCAGTGGGATAATGTATCTGAAAAACTTAAAGAATTTAAGCCATGTGTGCGAAATGCCAAAGTCGAGAACTACCCGCGGCATGAATCGGTAATTTTAACGAGGCTAAGGATTGGACATACACGTGTGACACATGGGTACCTCCTCATTGCCGAAAGAAGGCCGAGGTGCCCGCGATGCCGAGAAAGGCTGACAGTGTCGCACGTGTTGGAAGGGTGTCAGGCACTGCGAATTCAGAGGGAATCAGCAGGCCTGCCACATGACAAACGCGCAATTCTTCGAGAGGGTTCTCCTTATGTAAGGAGGCTATTTGATTTCTTGAAAAACATAAATTATTATAATAAAATTTAGGTATAGATTAGGTTAGTTTAGTTTAGAAATTTTAAAGGGGAAAGGAATATCGAGTACTTTCCCCTTGTATGACTGAGTAGTATGTTGTGTTTAATAGCGTGAGTGTATTTATTGGCATGAATGTATTTATTAGCGTGAGTGTATTTATTGGCATGAATGTATTTATTGGTGTGAATGATTTTATCAGTATAAGTGTATTTATTGCGAGAATGTTGGTACGAATGTTAGATTTAGGCTTTTAATCCGGGGTTGAAAGAAATTTATAAAAGTATTTCAACCCCCCTTAGGTTTAAATTCATTTAGGATTAGGTCCCACTTTTAGAGTGTGCAGGAACATTTGTTAAAAGTACTGCACACTCGAGTTAGATTCTACGGAAATAGCCTCCTTACGATAGACTATATACTTGAAGCGGATAAGGCATCGTGATTACATAGTATATATGTTTAGTTGAAGCTAAACCCAAATAATTTACTTTAATAGATTGATTCTTGACCAAATGTGAGTTTAAGAATTAAGGGATGGTACCATCGGCGAAACCGCATTCCCCCTCGTCGACCAGTTCGATGATGTAAGAGGGGAGCGCGGTCCGATATCCGATAGCCTAGGCTCCACCTTGCCTTGCTATGCAAGATATGTATGTGGTAGCCCGATAGGCCAATAGGTACCATCCCAGCTCTAGTGGCCATTGAATAAGAAAAGAGATAATGTGTGGTGGGCGCTAATGGCCATAGACGTCGATGCGCCGGCAGGAAAAAAAAAAAAAAAAAAAAAAAAAAAAAAAAAAAAAAATAACTGGTAATAAAATATATATTTTATTAACACACTTTGTACCAAGCCCTTTCTTTATTTTTATTCTTTGTTACTACGAGCAGGAGTTGCAGGCCAAGTCCAGCGATCGAGGCCAGTTGCCGATATCAAGTACAATACGCGATTTGAGGACCTCTTTGTTTCAAAAAGTTAAGAAAAAGAAAGAAAGGAAAAATATCTGTAAAACATGTTTTTAACTTAAATTTAATGTTGTAATTGACCTTTATTAAGAAACTACTCTTCCTGAAGAGTCTGTGGAATGGGAAACAAAGGATTGTCCAAGCGAGTGAGGGACGCCCTGTGGAGATATTTTCTAAACCTGTCATTCCACAATGTGATAAAACACCTTGTCTTAATAACATTTTACTAAATGTTAGAAAAATATAACAAGACTAACTTTTTCTGAACAAAACATTATTATATAAATAACCCTCTGAATTTAATAAAGTTAAAATTAAAGATTCTGCCTCTTTATTATAGTATTTTTAAGATAAACTCCCTGGACCTGAAACTCTTCGTTTTTAACTTTCAAGTATTATTTGCATTAATCATCACTAAGCATTCATGTATGCTTTATCCTCAAGCTTATTCTCTTCAAGCTCAAATTGCTGCTTCCAATCACTTTGAGAAATGAAGCATCAAAAGGATATTATGAACTGTATCGTAAAGTACAGCAATATATTTTAAAGGGTGTCGTTTTAAGTAAAAAAACCTAATTTAAATAAAATGGGTGATATCTTTTATAATAGTTGAATAATGTAAATATAAAAATTTAGTAGAGGAAAATTATTTTCAAATAATTTAATAATTGATGACCCGTAGAACTAATAATGTAAAGACGTTAGCTCAAGTATGAAGCTAGCTCAGGTAATGCTAAATTAACTTTATAAAGGTTATATAAGATACACTTCTTTATTTTTATTATACTCTTGAAAAGGATGTCATAAAAGGGTGTCGGCAAAAGGTGCGGATGATGTCGGGCCTAATGGCGATCTCAGAGAGTCGCCGATAGTTATAAAAATACTCCAGTCGACCTCGTAAAGACTATAATCAGAGGGTTTATTGTGTGTCTGCTTCATTAGGCTAGCGAAGGGCCTTCAGTGGCTCTCCCATAACCTTATATATACTTTTTCTTACTTCCTAAATTACTACAATGTGCAATCACTTGCCCTACGTCCGCAATCTTGGTACTTCTAGAGTTGTGGTCGCAGCTTCCTCTACTATAACAATCTCATTACAGTATCCTCAGGGAGAACATCTTTAACTTTTGCTAACCTCCATTTAGTTACATCAAAATGAAAAATCCATAACCCAATTACTTCAGCACTTACCACTTGTTTTAAACCTTTATCTATCTCATAAAAATTATTTTATGTAATATTAAGAAGACTGAAAGTAGCTTCTCTTCATTTTTATCTCAAGGAGTTAACTGCTAATAACAGCTCGGCAAAGTTTTATCACTTAGCGCAAAAAAACAAAGTAATTTTCAAAAGTTAACATCAAATTTACCTAAAGGAGCCTGGAAAACCCACATTTCGTGATGCTTATCGAGCTATTTTCCTTTGATTATAATTTTTTTTTTCTTTTTGGTTTTCTCCCTCGTTTCTTCTTGTATAAAAAAAAGGCTCCTACCTTATTAAATTCATTTTAGAAAGCATTTTGTTCCAAAGTTTATAAAAGCAAATCTTACGGAACTCTTAAAATCCCCGTTCTTGACTTAATTATTTATAAGCTGGGTCTGAACCGAGCAGCCAGCTTGGTCGGCTAGGCCCACCCATACACTTTTACTTAAAAACAATTTGTTAAATTCCTGAACTTGATTTGCAGGCATTTCCAAAGTAATGAGTTATGTAAATTTTAACTTAGCAGCTTTCAAAGAACATTGCAAAATAATTGGAAAATTGAACCTAATAAAAGTGAAGTAATGGATATTCGAGTAACGCTGCAAAGTTCAAAGCTGATGGTTTCGAGAAAGAATACGGTAACTGAAGCCAAATCCGCAAATGCACGCTTCGTGGGGAGAAGTTTCACATTCAGCAGAATTCACTCGCCGAAAAACATATATTTGAATGTTGCCATTAAAAATTATAGATATTTTTGTGTTATAAACTACTATAAAAAATTCAGTTAAAATAAGAAATCTTTTTTTTTTTTGAGAATCATAAAAAAACTGTATAATTTATTTAGTAATGTGATACTTCGGAATGGCCATCTTTGACCGAATTCTTGTAGCATCCTATGTGGGCACCTAGATTTTTTAGATTTTACTCGGCGGGACCCACGCCCCACGGCACTGCAGCCACCAAGAGGCTTATTGTGTCTTCCCTTGAATCTAGTAGGTGAAACCTCCCCTTCTAAGAAGGTAGAGGGCTTTCTCTACCAGTTCCTTCTGCGCTACAATCTCCCCTGGTCTCAAGGTACCAAAGATTTCGTAGCGCAGTCTCTCGAGTGCAACGCAATCGAATAACAGGTGAGAGGCCGTTTCTTCCTCTTCCTGGTGCAATCTGTACATCGGTTCCGAGCTAATAAGCCCTACCTTGTGCAGGTGCTTCCTGAACCTTCCGTGCCCTGTGAATAAGCCTGTAATCAGAGTGATCTGATTCCTGCCCAAACCTAGAGTCACTTTGGTTCTTTGTTTGCACAGCAAGGGCATAAATCTCTTGACCCACGTGGGCACCTAAACTAAATATCAAATTGGAACTAGACATACAGACCAGTGGGTGCAAAAGAACCCTTTTCCAGACTCAGGGAACTCAAAACGGTTCTTTTTGGTGAAAAACTCCGAACCGAAAATCTGCCGGAAGTAAGAGAAGGCAAAAATTGAATGAGACTAGTATCGTAATGCACTAATTTAACTATGTCTTCAGAAATACGCCTTAAATGCCTTGTACACCTTTAATTGAAGTAGAGAATTAGAAAAAAATGACTAAAGAATAAAATAAAAACTCGAGTTAACATTTTTCGAAAAGCAGATTTCATCCTATTACTCATTTATCCAAAATTATAAGAGCTGTTAGAGTTATTCTTATCGGGAGACGTTCTCAATCTCTGTATCTTATCTAACGCATTTTCTATTTTATCCTTCATAAAATATATAAGTAGATTAAGGAAGAAAGAAATGAATATAAAGGAGGATATCAGCTAAGTCCCTCTCAGCAACTGGCGAGTTGGTATTTTATTACTGTAACTGATTTTTAATTTTAAAGACAAAGTAATAAATTAGGGAATTTGGTTCATTTTGATGTTTTCAAAGATTAACTCTTTCTCTCTCTGGTATTATCTGTGATAGCTCACCACCGAGGAATAAGGAAAGAAAGCCACTAGTTTATTAAGAGGAGCTTGGATAGAATAAAATGGGTTACAGCTTGTTTTAAATCATTGCCGTGACGTTTAAGAAACAGGACTAGTCTCATAGCCAGGTTTTTGTTTTGTTCTTATTTCAAAGTTAAAGAACGTCCAAGTAGAGGGTGAGCTGGAGCTATCTCAGATAAATAATCCCTGGATTCACTCATCTTCTAAGGCTTTTTATTTATGATATTCCATAATCCTTGCATGTAAAGCCGCTATAAATATTAATATATTAATATATTATTAATAATTTAATCCTCTACTTTTCTTTGTAGTGAGTTAGTAGATGACTTTTGTCTTTGAATGTAACTTTCATGATATTAAATCCTGGCTACTGGTATAATTAACTACACTTCTACAATTTGGGAACATGGAGGAAAATGTCCTCTAGATATTCAACCACCATCGCCACCAAATATATCTATTCCTTTCACAGTAATTTATTTTATGTACTATTTGTATATGTCACTTCAACAATTTTTAGCGTAAAATGTTTAATTAATTTTAGAATTTACTGTTGATGAGTAGGTGGGCTAGATAGTGGCACAGGTCTCTCAGTACAACAGGGCAATATGCACGCACGTACCCACAACATTAGCACAGTGCGTTCTGTATGATTTATACATTATTGTGTTCTTTGTATTATTTTTGTTGTCCAACTAAGGGGTCCCTAGAGTCCAGGATATTTCCGGCCGCAGCCTGCATAATACCATTGTTCTTTTTCCTCTTTTATAGAAATTTGCATTTTGAAATTCTATCCTTTATTTTAGAATAATGACCAGACCGGCAGTACTTAAATTCAATCCGCAACTTTACATTCTACGACTAAAAAATAAACAAAAAACAAAAATAAATAAAAGAAAAACCGCAATCTCTAGCTGTATATTGTTTAAATAAATGCTGGATATTTGATAACGAGTGACCTCCAGCGCTAAGAAAGTGCTGATGTTAAACTCTGAATGGACAGTTTTCTGTTACAGTTACTACACACTTAGAGATGGACTTCGCTAACTTAGAAGTGTCGTAAAATGTTTAGTTGGTCTTAATATTACGTAACAGTTACTGAGAGTATGGACTAAACTTGTTTGGATCTTAAGATCGCCTTCTTCCAGTCATAACAGTTCAAGAAGAATGGAGATTGCTGAGAAGCACCTTGGAAAAGTATGAAGGCACGAATTTTGAATTTTCTGTTAAATTACAGTTTTTTTAATGTTGGTTAATGATTCCATGAGTGCCTTTTATATAAGGTCCTAGGTATTTTACAATCGGTGTAATAGTTCTATGGAGCAGTGTTGTAGAGAGAGTGTGGCTTAACGCGGAAGATGAAAGAGATATATTTGCTTTATATTGAAAATAATGAATTTGATTCCAGTAAGAAGATCTTTGGTTGACAAAGATTCGTTGTACTTTGACTGTCTGTCGCCAAGTAAATCATTGCTTGATTAACAACTTTTATGCACGTGATTTTTTCAGCGCATTTGACGCGGGACTTTATCTTTTACGGTTTTGGGTTAAAATATTGTATAAATGGTTAAAAAAGGAAGATATTCTTGTTCAAGTTTGTTGCATTATTATTTTTCATTGCATATGTGCACTGTATTATAATAAAGACAATTAAAGAAGAAAAAAATATTTTAAAATTGTACAAATACGAGTATTCGTATTCTAATAGGATGCATCGTTCATTCCAATCCTATCTTCGAAATATAAACTAGAAAATTTAATTTTTATTTACTAAAAAATGCTAAATAGAAAATAATAATGCATCAAGCTCTCAAATGCCACGTGTCGTGAAGTTCATCTTAAATTTACATTAACATCTTCATGTGCATGAATATGATTCCTATAAAAATTAAATTACTCGTCTATAGTTCTAGAAAAAAGGTGGGTATTTTTAAAACTACTGAAATAATAGAGTGCAAAAGACTTTCATTTGAAGATCTGGGAAGTCCTGCTGCCTGCCCTAAGACTTCTTCTACGAGCAAGTGTTGGAAGGACACTATTGATATTTCACACTGCCTGGAAGCTGGAAGTGCCATAAAAAATATCCGGGCGCCATGTTCGTGCTCTAAATAAGTATAATAATTATATTGACTTAAAAAAGTCAGTTTTGGTAAACTAATTTCTCATAAATTCAATTGCTTATTTACTTCTCAAATCGCAAAAATAAATATTTATGAATAACCAAAAGCAAAGAAATATCAACTTAATCAGATATCTAAGGTACTATTTGTTGTTACCTGGCAATCTTAGCCTCACAGCACCTCTGCATGTAACAAATGTGTGTAACAAGTCGTGATACTACCTACACCTCACAGTCCATCTTCAGGACTCATTTAGATGGTGAAGAACTGAGCTCCCACGCACTGCCTCAGATGCATCATTCTCATCTCGTACACTAACCATCCTAAAATATTTCTCTTGCAGTCCTATTTATCTTCACTTATGGTGACTGTGACACCATTTGCTTCAAACTTAATCTGTTACACCAGGATCTGAAGCAGTCAAAGCGGCTTATAAAATCAGATTAGAACCCACAAAATCCAAAAGTTTTTTATTCATTGTGAACTTTAAATTCTTACCTTTCTTCAGAAGTGACCCTAATCGAGTTTTTCTAGTAAAACGGTTAAAAAGGAAGTAGTAGATTGGTATTGCCAAAATCTGATGCATTACGTCAATTTGGTTACAATACGATTCGGCATTAATGGTTTCGCCAGGATTCAAGAAGCTGTAATGAATCAGACCAAATGAAGCCCACCAAATAGTAACCATCAACTTTTTTTTTAATGATTTGGGGGCTTTGGAAAATGTCGTGCTGCTTCTCCCTTTGTCAAGTCATTGTCCAGAGCGTCTGCTTTTGTTGTAGAGGATCAACTTTTCATCGCAATTCACAATTATGGACAGGAAAAGATCGCTGTGGTTTGGGCAAAGAAGTGCAGCACAAATTTCATACCGCTGATCTTTTTGGCGGTCGTTTAATGTGTGAGGAACCCAACTTTCAAGCTTTTTCACCTTCCTAATCGTCTTGAGATGGTCATCGATGGTTGATTTGCTGACTTCGAGTTTCCCTGCCAGTTCTCAAACACTTGTTCTGGGATTTTCTTTCCCTAAAGCTCACAGAACATTGTCATCAAGGGCAGAACTTCTTCCATGGCCTTCTTTGTCTTCAAGGCTCAAGTCTCCCTCTCGAAAATCTCTGGAACCACCGTTGAACAGTGCACTCACTTATACTGCCTTCGCCCCAGACAACGTTGATATTTCTGGCTGTTTGGGCCCCTTTCCGGCTGAGTTTGAACTCGACAAACAAAATAATGCGAAAATCACGCTTTGACAAGCTTAGTAAGGGCTGAATTATTTCCAAGTAGCAAAATGTTATAGAGGTAACATAAAATCCTGCATTATATCCTGGACAACCCAATATTTGTTTCTTATTCGGGTGGCAATCCAAAGGAAGTTCTAACGATCCCTTCTCCCGGAAGGATACTGGGAAAAATTTTAAAAATTGTTTTTTTGTTTTTTTTTTCTGGCGTTGGCTTTTCACCATACAGCCAACTTCAAAGCTTATTCCTTCCTAGAATATTTGATCTTAACTATGTAACTTCCTATCCACGAGTATATTTGTTAATCAAATCTTCAACAGGTTTCAGGGCATAGACATTATTAGAAAAGATGATGTCATCGTATCTAAATGGCGCACCCAAATTTTTGTAAAGCGAGATGAACAGATCATCTCTTTCTTTTGCAGTGGACATTTTATGACGACATGTTTAAAATCTTCTTCCTCCTTACACTTTTCGCACAACGGAGTAGCTCGTTTACCGATTCGATGTAGGTACGACCCGCAGACTGCATGGTTCGCTCTCAATCCGCTAATTGTAGTAACCAATCTTTTGTTCATGCCTGTACCTTTAAACCAAGATCTTTTAGGCAGTTGGTTCACCATACGCTTGTAGAATTGACCCTTCATACTATTACTGTAGTCTGTTTGCCACATTTTTATTGCCGTTTTGGTTATTCCTCCTCTTAAATCCGACATTGGAACTCTGTACTCTTCAAATCCTCCATTTTCGGTGGCATCTTTAGCGAGTATATCCACTACTTCATTACCTTTAACACCGCTATGACCTTTGGATGACACACCATCCAAAGAAAGTGAACGTAAACGCTCTCCTCTTTAAGAAGTGCTATACGCTCTACTATTTCCGCCGTAATATGATTCATCTTACAAAGTCCGTGCGAGTTTGTTAATCTAGGCAGTGCGCTCAAGCTATCACTTAGAAACTTTTTCTCTTACAAGGAGCACATATATTTCAGTGACATCAGTATAGCGACTAATTCTGCAGTATAAACAGATGCTTCATCACTTAACTTAGTGGCCATAAAACGGTTGCGGCAGGGATCATATACAGCACTCCCGACTTTGTTACCAATTTTCGATCCGTCTGTATATAAACAGTATGCGTTCGGATAATGATTAGAAATGTAATCTGTCAGCGCCGACTCTCTCTTTCCTTCAAGTATTTTGTTCAGATCGAATGTGGTATTAACGCTTATTTTATTCAATAAATGTTTGTACTTCATCGTAAACATGGGCAATTTGTGGTTATGAGCTATGTAAACGATCTCTCTATAGGCCGAAATTCTTATGAAGCTCTCTTTGAAGGGATATTTCCTTGTTGATGGATTTTGGCCTAAACCTTGAAATGCCGTCCTCTGTTAGCAACTAAGCAAGGTATCAAATTTGAATGTATAACTGTTTACACACAGGCTGATTGAAGAAAACCACTTTTTCAGACTCCAAGTACCCCATAGCTGATATTTCCGCTAAAAATACATACTCGAAAATCCGCACGATCAAACTACAGAAGTGAAAGAGAAAATAAAAAATTAATACTCGGTAGTTATTTTTGTTTAAAATATACGTTTAATGGATGTGATGCGATAAATCATTTTGATTAGTAGAAGTTTATATTCAAGGTCAACAGAAATGAAATGCGAACGAGCGAGCATTCATTGAAAACAGGAATTCAAGTTAGATCATTCATCATGCTCTGTGTAAATATTTCAACAGAATTTATGATCTTGAGAAGTGCGTGATATTCATTCCTAGATATTTAAAATACCGTATTATTAGCGTGCTACGAAACTTCTTATTAATCACTTTCAAATGCTAGTACTGGATATTCAATTGTGACTTGATCATTTATAATTCCTAGCCTTGCAGCTACTGTTTATTGAAAAAAAATGTCCTGCAAACCTTTTTATTTTGACGGACTGCAAAGATTTAGATATTACATAAACATAGAGGAAGATGAAAAATTAACGTGGGTATCAATAAATACGCTATTGAATGAGTATGATATCTTACCACATTATTTAGTGAGTAATTACTTCATAAAATTCAACTAAGTTCCTAAAAATGCAAGTTCTAAGTATATCTTTCGTTTAAAATTAAAGCAAGGTATTATTTAGGCTTTCTCCAGTTTGGCTAAGTGTCACAAAAAGTTCCAGGTCGGAGAATAGTCTTAATTATGAAACATTAAGGTATGTACACGCATTTTTAGACATTGATAACAGTACGACTAATCTTCAGAGTAAAAGAATTAGATTCTCTGAATTTGGGAAGGTTTCGCTGCGGACATTGGATTTGACTGGATCAGTTAATTATTAAAAAATAATACAATATAATTTATTTTTGAAATTGGGATGAAATTAAATTACTTAAAAAAAAAAATTATCTTCAGCAATAGCCGCAAATCGAGAATTATATATATTATAAAACCGAGGAGGCTGTTTTCTTGATTAGTTGTGCACATCAATTGTTTCAAAATTTCAGGGAAAAAGACATGATCCTCGAACTCAGTCAGAGCCTTGGGCCAACTGTTTGATGAGAAACTATAGTGACTGATCAGTAGAAAACTTGTGGGCGGAGTGAGAGAGCCAGACATTTGCATTATTTATCTGTTGATGTTCATCTAAGTAAAACATGCCAAAAGGCAATTATTTTGGTTACATAGAGATAGCTTTAAAATATTCATTTTCATTGGTAGTTTCCCTCGTAAATTTTCTTTATTTTTGTTAAGTTGCAGCTAATGATTGGCTCTATTACTTATTTATTTTTAATTTTTTGAAGTACGTCATAATTTGAGTTCATTGACGCTTGGAGTTTTTTCCAGTAGGTTCCTGCACTAGACAAACTATATGCATAACCGTACAGAGAGCTGGTAGATGCCTCTAAGTAGAGAATGTATAGCGGTCATCTGACTCGATTCTAGGAGCATTCAAAGGTAAGCAAGTTTTAATTTATAGAATATCTAAAAGTTTAAATCAATAAATTTCATTGTATATCAATAATAAACAAACTGAGGATATAAAGTTGTTTAGTTGGGTGTTCCTCAAGGATGAGTTCGGAAGCTTATTTTTACCCTAATATTTGACAACGAGTTGAAGAAATTAATACCAGGATGAGTAAATATGTATCCTGAAGGAACAACTTGCATAGCCACAGATCTAGATCAAATCTAGCAGCGAATTGGGCGAAAGAATTTCTAATCAATTTGCAGCTGAGGCTAAAAAAATCATAAAACAATTCTAAAAAATTAGTAATTCAATCTCGAAACAAAAGAACTCTACGAGCCACAAAACTTGTTGAGACTATTGATAGACTGCGGAAAAACTACATCATAAAACTGAGTGAAACATTGTCCACAGGTAAGAGTAACTTTTGTGGAAATCATAGGAAGAGGCTACGGAATGAGCTATGCATCTAGGCTATTTCGGCGTATGTTACACTAAGACGGCGTATGGAGTTACGTTTTTGGGGGAACATCATTTGAGGCTAGCGGAGTTTATTTCTTGTGTAAAGTTATCGAAAAATATCTGCTCGCAGAAGCTCTAATCTGTTCACATACACAAACTCACAGCGAAGGAGTAGTTAAAGTTCGATTGATGGTTATTCGTGAGATTAATACGATACTTTTTTAATATTCACTTTCTCAAATATTATTTTATATGAATCCATTAGGGATATTTTGATTCAGCATTATTAACACGAAGAATGTTTGTGTCAGTTATTCAGTTTCTGTTGACTGGATTCATTATAACGTTGGCTAGTGTGAATGAGTTTCCCCCACCATTCGCTTGTAAGTAATAACAAAATGGAAATTTGTATTTATTTTACTTTATTTGAGTTTGTAGAGTCATCTCCATTTGTACAATAAAATCCTCTGTAAATAATAACCAGGTTCAACAAAAAATGACCTTTAAGAATAAGTATTAAATTTACATGTAGCATCGTTCTCAAACAATAAGATGGTGAGATAAGTTACGATGGTACTAGAATTATAATTAAAAAATTATAGCGGGATTATTGTTCTAGCATTTTAAAATAATTGTTGGTCATTACCCGATAAGTGTATCCAAGAAAAGTGGTACTTCTGTACGATGCGTAGGTGGTTTTGTCTGTAGAATTGAAATTAGTATATGTGGAACAAATACTGTTATGTTCGTCAGATATTTTATAGTTCAAATGATGTTCAGTTTATCTGTATAGTTTGAAAAAATTCACTAAAGGAAAATCGGCTATACCTTGAATGGTTTTGGCAATTGAGATCGAGTTCTAACCCAATTTACATGTTGTTTTCTGTGGTTTTCTTCGAACTTAAAGCTTCGATTTTCTATTTTAGTTAACACATTTTGTGGACTATCAGTTAGTTTCACAGCTGTACCTAGTATTACGCCAATGTGTAATACACTCAAAAATGAACTACACTCATCAGACAATTAAAAGATTATTTTGCAATTTCAGAGTAACGAAATTCTTTGTGAATGTAACTGAAAAGTTGCTGGCCTGGGAGCTCTTTTCAGCTCACTTTCGGAAATGGGACAGAGTGGTCATTAACGAGCGAACATTTGTCTGGAGTTCGGCAGTGTTCTGGAAAAACTCCGGGCACAAATGTTGTTGAACTCAGATATTGATGCGCCTAAATAAAAAACAAAATACCTAATAGGTAAATTTTTCTTTGATAAAAAAACTTTGCAAGGGAAAAAAAACACAGAAAAATATATAGTCAAGTTCGGGAGGATAAAATAAAACAAATATCTTGGAACGTGTGCTCTACAATGACCAGGGTAATGACATCTACAGAAGGACCGAATACACGTGTAAATCCCTACACCTTAGGGTGAAGGATTCACGAACGTAGAAAAGGGATAAAGCCTAGGGGATAAAATTGCTCTTGGACTTTTATCACAAGACCTGTCGAAGGGATGTACGTCGCCTGCCCTACATTCCCCCAGGAGGCTCGACCCAACTGCGAATTCTCAGAATATATTCAAATATTTACACTGGCTGTTCTGTTTTATAGAGCCATATATGTACGTGTATGTACTTTTTATTACATGGTGCTCACATACCTTCTACTTTATATTAACCCTTAGTTCTTCATATTCACTTTGGAACATCTTCTTCATTTATTTATTTGAAATTTAATGTTTGTAAAGATGAAGGATCAGAATTCAAAGTAAAATACATGCGACTTTATCCAAATTCTTTTGAATAATGTTGGATCGTAATCTCAATGCATGTTAGTCATTTCGGAATTATCGCAGCTAGATGATTCTAAATATATGGAGTCAGATAAATTTCCAATTCAACCAATCTTATAAAAACTAGAATTTTTATGTATATTAATTCTTTTATTACTATAATATTATTATATGAATTATTTATTTCTAAATTAAATACTTAATTTAAATATTAACAAACATTCAGTCCATGGCCACTGAATGTAAGGCGAGTTCCAGCATTATTTACTTATTTTCTTTTTAAATTTTCTTTTTTAAATTTTAACATCTAGATATTGAGAAACCTTCCATCCAATCCAAATATCTCCATCCAAACGATTTACATGAATCTTGTAAATTCAGAACAAAAAGATAAACAAAAATCTTTCAATAACAACGAATCACTTATAAAAGCCTACAAAAACTCAAAATATTTATACAAAACTTTATTACGATATATTATAATATATTTTATTATATATAAGATCATATTACTTTTTTTTTTTAGACGCTTTTCCATTTTGGAGGCAAGCGCTATTCAAAATACGCCATCAGTTCTGTTTAGTTTAGGTAAAGTTCCCAAGTGGCTGCAATCTGTTGAATTCGCTTTACAACGGCCATTCTTGTACCGCTCAAAGAAACTGAACGCACTGGCTAAACGTTTGTTTCTGTTTCAGTCAACATTTTCGGTACCCAACTTGAACAAAACTTCCGATAATTTAGCCATCCGGTCACAATTTCACTTCTTAACACTTGATAACGATGGAATCTCAAAGCGTCTGTTTTCATTCACTTCCAAATCAACAAATCTTCAGTAATGATTGAAGTTCGCCCAATTCGTTCCACATCATGAACATTCGTGCGGCCATCTTTAAAATCTCTCACCCATTTTCGAACTATTCCACTGCTCTTAATGTTTTCTCCATAAACTTCACTGTTCTCTAGATGTATTTCAGCCGTTTCAACAATAAGATACTCAATTCTCAATCGGCGGGTGCACTTTAAATACTCACAAACGTGAGACCTGCAAAGCTAATATGTATTGCGGAACTGGGTTCGATTCCCGGTCTTAGGCCTTGGATTTATTTAATGGTTAATATATGAAAATAAATGAGAGAGAAAAACACAAAACAAACACACACAAAATAATTATATACTTTGAATACTCTTAAGGGTTGAAATTAACACCAATCTAACATAAGTATAGTTTATTCACTTAATACATAATCGTTGACATAAGGCGTAACACACATAAAACCTAACATACTTAGAGTGTCATACATAAAGTGAGGAATGTCACTTACTACCTGCAACCCTCTTTCACCCTAAAACGGTCATCCCTTCTCATACACCCTCAACAGGGTAGCCACTCAAATACCAAACATTTAAATTTACCTACAAATAAAAGAAATTTACAGTAAAGTATGTTTGCTAGTCGCCTCCGTCCACGACACCTAATTAGTAGTTGGACGTTAAGCCCCGCCTGAAAAAATAGGCGATTACTTTACTTTACTTCTACTCACAAACGTAAACACGGTCGAATGTTTCCGTAATAACGTCTGGTTCCTTCCGGACAGATGTAGATACCCAGCGCGCATTCTCCAAATGCCGACCGCAATAATGCAGCGGCCGAATTTCAAAACGGTACTTACTTAAAAAAACACAACTCGTAGTTACTCTAGATCACGTTACAAACTTAAAAAATTGTGTAATTGATGGAGACTCAAAAGCTTAACAAAAGAGGTGAAGATGAATTCGGACACGTAAGATAGAAGAGTAACCGAATGGTAAAAAAAGAATATTATATATTAAAATGGTATATATAAGAATATAATACATTAAACAGACAAAAGAACCGTAATGATTTACTGATTTTTCTTTGTTCTTGGAGAAGCTAAAAATGCGGTTACGCCATACAAGACTTGGAAATGCAATTTGGCACAAGATATAATTGATGTAGGCGCTCGAGTACGCCTACACCCAAATGCCCAAGTGGGCGCTGTACGAAATAATAGTAGACAAAGAAGAGTAGAAAAACTAAAGAGAAATAAAAGAAAAAGGGGAAGGTACTTACCCTTTGCAAGGAGCGATGTTCGTGAGGTATGTTGATAATCTGCCTGAGAAGCGATGAGAGGAAAGGAAGCTGTGGAGCGGAAGCGTGTATATATGTTTATGTAAATGTGTGTGTGTGTGTGTGTTGAGCTCTGAGAAAGGGAGGCAATATTTGGGCTCAGGCTCAGAGAAGCGTAGCGGAAGTGGAAATGAGGTAAGCGGAAGAGTAAAGGGGGAATAGTGCAATAAGTGCACTATAAGCGGTGGAATATGCGTGAAGCGATATTCGGGAGAGGCGTTTAGATGCGGATGATGCGTACTGTTAGGTGTCAGCGGAAGTATGAAAGTAATAGCGTACCAAGGGCACTAGATGCAGATGAAAAATGATAGGCGTGAAGTGATGAGTGAAGCGTTGAATATAAGCGTATTAGCACAGAAACACAGAAGCGTAAATAGCGCGGTCCCGCAGAGAACTGTGTAGGCTCGAAAGGTGACCACACGGTCCTAAAGGAAGTAGTGGGGCAAAGGGCTTAGAATAGAAAAAACAAATAAAGGAAATAGAAGTGATAGGTAGTGACGCATTTGGCATAAGAAACGGAAACTAAGATTTTAATATACTGAAAATTATTGAATAAAAAATAAGACTTAGTAATTGGCGATAGTGATAGCAGGAAATTAAGGCGGATGCGTACATTAGTACGCGCGCGGGCGCGAGACTGAGCCGCGGGAGTCGGAAGTTAGTCACGACCGAACATCCCGCCCGCCCTGAAGGCTTGGCTTCAGCGAAGATTGATAAGCGGAATCTCTATTGCGATGGGAGAGGACAGAGCTTGTTTAGCGGTCGGCGGAAAGTGCCGGACGCGGTGGTCACATCAGCCACCCGACAGACGCCATCTCGTCCGGGATGTAAGGCGGTAATGCGGCCGAGCGGCCATTGGCGGGGAGGAGCATTGTCTTCGCGAAGAATGACGACAGTACCCGGCGAGATAGCTGTGGCGGGCAGCAACCATTTCTCACGCTGCTGCAGCGTATGCAAATATTCTTGACTCCAGCGCGTCCAGAAGTCCTGCTGGATACGCTGCGTCAGAGTCCATCGGGACAAGCGGTTGAGTGCCAGATGGGTAAGGCGGTGCTCTGGCGGGGCGGTGAGGGGGCGGAAAATTAGGAAATGTCCCGGCATCAGCGGCTCCGGATCCGCGGAGTCAGAGGAGAGAGCGCAGAGGGGGCGAGAATTAAGGATTGCCTCGACCTCAGTAACCACTGTAAGTAGCTCCTCATATGTTAGCGTTTGCTTCCCAATCACGCGGGAGAGGTGGTGCTTCGCGGATTTAACCGCGGCCTCCCACAATCCGCCAAAGTGAGGACTAGCGGGTGGTATGAAACGCCAATCAATACCACGCGTGGAGGCGGAATCAACGAATAACTGCTGATGGCGGGGGTTGCGGATTAAGCGGCCGAGATCACGGAGCTGGTGATGGGCCCCGACGAAGTTTGTTCCGTTGTCGGAAAACACCGTGGTGGGGAGTCCGCGGCGGGCCGTGAAGCGTCTAAAGGCGGCGAGGAACGCGGATGTTGAGAGCTCCGAAGCGATTTCAAAATGAACGGCCTTGGTGGCGAAACAAATGAACGCCACCAGGTAGCCCTTAGTGGTGGCAGCGCCGCGAAGGCGCGCACTTGAGACGGCGAACGGGCCAGCGTAGTCAACCCCGGTCACTGTGAATGCGGATGCGGCGGAGATGCGTTCAGCGGGTAAGTTTCCTAGCGGTTGGATAACAGGGCGCGGTTTGACAGAAAAACAGCGGTTACATTTAGCTAAGCGGTGGCGTACCACGTTTCGTCCATTGACGATCCAGTACTGTCGGCGTAAATAGGAGTGGGTAGCAAGCGCCCCAGCGTGTAGTAAGCGTAAGTGTGCGTCATCCACTATTAACCGCGTGAGATGATGATCCTTAGGTAGTAAGAGCGGGTGGCGAAAACCATAAGGCAGCGTGGAGGCGGATAAGCGCCCGCCTACGCGGAGTATTCCATCCTTGTCCGTGAACAGGTTCAACTGACGCACCAATCGATGACGCGATTGGGGGTCTTGTGCTTCCTTCATTTCGACGGGGAACGCATGAGCTTGGGATAAGCGTACTAGCGCGATGAAAGCACTCCGTAATTCCGAAGTGCTAAGCCAACCCTGGCGCGGTGTAGCAGAATTACGACAGTTGAACAAAAAACGAAGGCAGTAGGCGGTAACCCGCTTCAAGCGGAGAAGCGATGAATAGCGCGTGAAAAAGGGCTCCTCTTGAGCGGAGAGCGCAAGCGTGAGCGGGGGGTCGGCGCGTTCTTCCTGCTGAACCAGATCCGAGGGCACGGGATCATTAGAGGTAGGCCAGTTATCAAGGGTCTCGGCGAGCCAGGGTGGCCCGGTCCACCAAAGCGGGTGTGGCTGCAGCTGATGCGGTTGCACGCCTCGTGAAGCGCAGTCAGCGGGATTATCCTCAGAGACCACATGCCTCCAAGCATTAGCGGGGATGAGCTCCTGGATGTCAGCTACGCGATGGCCAACAAAGGTCTTCCATCGATGGCTCTCGCCGCGAATCCAGGCAAGCGTGACGGTGGAGTCAGAAAACGCGATCAGATATGCCCCTAACTGCGGGAGCATGGACGAGGCAATGGAGTGCAGCAATTTAGCTAATAAATGTGCTCCGCACAGCTCCAGCCGCGGCAGCGACATGGTCTTGTTAGGTGCAACTTTCGACTTGGCGGCCACCTGGTGCACTTGGCACTCTCCACGGGGGGAGGTGGTATGCAAGTAGACGACCGCGGCGTATCCATTCTCGGACGCATCGCAAAATCCGACTAAGCGGTGGGTATAAGCGGCGTCGATCGTGGGAAGCAATCGTGGTAAGCGTATACGTCCCAATTCGGGCAGGCGTTGCTGGAATTCGAGCCACGGGGCTGCGAGCTCCGTAGGGAGTTGCTGATCCCAATCAAGTTGCAGCCGGCAGAGTTGGCGAAAAAACAACTTGGCCTTGAAAACGACCGGGGTTAGCCATCCCAAGGGATCGAAAATTCTGGCCATTTGGCTAAGGATGGCACGTTTGGTGGATGCGGGTTCAGCCATGCGCACCGCGTAGAAAAAGCTATCAGTAGTGGGATCCCAACCCAGCCCCAGAATTTTGAGCACAGGATCCCGATCAAGCTGAAGGGGGTCCTCGGAGGTGGGTTGGCGGCAGTGCTCGGGGGGTAGGCTCCGGAGCAACGATGGGCAATTCGTGGCCCACTTACGTAACTCAAAACCGCCCGCCATGAGAAGCCGCCGGACCTGCTCCATCAGATGCTTTGCAGTCACCTCGGAGTCTGCTCCAGTGAGTATGTCATCGACATACACTTCTTCTTGGAGCGCGAGTTTAGCATGGGGGTATTTATCCCCTTCATCGAGCGCGAGTTGGCGGATGGTGCGCAGCGCGAGGTAAGGGGCGGAAGATACGCCGAAAGTAACGGTGTTAAGACGATACGTTTGCAACGGTTCATCTGGAGAGAATCGCCAAATTATGCGTTGATAGTCACGATGGGCAGGTAGCACCCGAATCTGGCGGTACATCTGTCGGATGTCCGCGGTGAATACCACGCGATGGAGGCGGAAACGGAGCAGGAGCGTGGCGATATCCGCTTGTAGCTTGGGTCCGGTAAATAGAAGGTCATTGAGAGAATGTCCGTTGGCGGAAGCGCATGATGCATTAAAAACTACGCGGAGTTTGTTCGGGGGATCGTCTGGGCGATGCACCGCGTGATGCGGAATATAAAATGGCTCATAAGAGGGGGGAGTATCGGACGCGGATACAAGGTCCATATGCCCGCTATCCAGGTAGTCCTGCATAACGTCATGGTACGCGTGCCGAAGCTCTGAGTCTCGAGCGAAGCGTTTTTCCAAGCGGAGAAACTGTCGCGTGGCCACATTTCTGGAAGCACCCAAATGTGGAGCCCGGAGAGGAAGCGGAACTACATAGCGGCCGTTAGCAAGACGATATGTATCGCGGAGATAGAGGTCTTCGCAAATGCGCTCTTCAGGGGTGAGCGGCAGTCGTTCCGGAACCTTATCCACCTCCCAGAAGCGTCGGACCAAATAGGCGAGGTCTTCGTCTGCGTCTCGGGGAACGGGGTCGAGTACCACAGGAAGCGCGATAGCTGGAGCGACCGATTCGGAAGCGGAGTACGGATTTGCGGATGTGTGAGTGACGCATTCTCTGGTTTCAGCGGCGGAAGGCGCAGGGATGAGAGCCACCGCATCCAGAACGAGAGGTGGCACGGAGGAACGCTGGGGAGACGGATTGGACTCGCGAGTATGAAACACAGTTCCGGGCGCGAAGCGTACGTGGATATTCCTAGACAGCGCTGGGCGGTATGGCCCATGAAGTACCCAGCCGTAGGTAGTGCGGAAAGCGCCCGGCGCGCGAAGCGTGGGGCGAATTACCCCAGTGAGCATGAGGTGCGGTAACACATCATTACCCAACAGCAGCTCAATGGGCTGCGGATAATTAAATGAGGGGTCTGCCAGGGGGAGAGCTTGGAGATGGGGCCAACTGCAAGCAAAAGGCCGCGTGGGCAGCGGAGGAATGATATCCTCTAGGACGGTAGCATGGACCCGCAACAGGGGGGGATCTCCGCAATGGGAGATAAAGAAGTTGGTTCGATACCGGGAGTGAGCGGTAACAGCGCCGCCGAGCGTGAGCAAATCGGAGGAGCACCGGTGAAAGGGGGAGCGGAGGTGGTTAGCGAACCGACGCGTAATGAGCGTTTGGTGGCTTCCGGTGTCAATTAGGGCGCGCACAAAACCGTGAATGTTTTGATTCACAGCGTGTACCGTGATGGTAGGCAAAAGTGGGTATGGATACGCGGGGGGGATGGTAAAGGCGAGGGGGGTTGGCGGAAACCCTCATTCCGCGTCCAGTAAGGGGCGGGGATCGCGGGAGCGGATATGCCTGCGAGAGGGGGGGAGTTCAGCCGGGTTAGGAAGAGCGGGCAAGGGGGGCGATTCATCTTCGGACGCGGGGGGGGAGGGACAGTCCGCCCAACTAAAGCGCGACGGGGGAGACGCTGAGGCAGGTGAACGGTGTGGCGAGGTGGCAGTGGGGTTGTCCACCGGAGTGGCAAGCGGTAAGCGGGGCGGGGAGGTCGAAGGGATAATCTGCGGGGCCACTGGGCGGTCAGTGGGAGACAAGGGTGCCGATGGGAAATCGGAAGACACGGGATGCAACATCGTATGATGTCGTTTGTTACAGACGCGGCAGGACTGCACCGATCTGCAGGCTGTAGTCAGATGTTTAGCGGAGAGGCAATTCCTGCATAATCGGTGAGCATCTATATATGCCCGGCGCTGGGTGATAGACAGTGTCTTAAACCGGGGACACTGCCGAATAGAATGCTTAGCTGCACAGTATTCGCAGCTGTAAACAGACACCGGGGGCGCAGGGGCTACATATTGCGCGGAGGGGTCCCGAGAGGCAATAGCTCCACGGGGCGGATACAGGGGGGTGCGAGCGGAGGCGGAGGGATTAAGCGCGGATGCCCTGCGAGGCGCAGGGGGGGAAGCGCATGCGGAGGCAGGGGTTACGGCCGCGCGAACAGGGGGACCGGAAGAGGTCACCCGAGTGACGGCGAGCGAGCGCCTACGCAGAAACGTGCGTAAGTGTTTTACGGTGGGAAAGGGCTCATCAGCGTAGGCCAGCTCGAAAGCGAGCTGACTCTCCTGGTCAAGGCGGCGAGACAGGAGCAAAAACAGTAGAAAAGAGGCCGGGTCATCCGCGGGGATATTAAGAAACGTCTCTGCACACCCCACCTGCTCCAGCAAGGCCTCCAGATGCTGAGGTGAGGTATGCGGGGGGGTCTGAGGAGCGCGGGGAAGTAACTGGTCGAGCAGCGATAAGGCGAGGTTGCGGTGGCTGTCAAAGTGGCCACACAACAAATCCCACGCCGTTAGGAATTGCGCTTCCTGGAGGGGGATGTGAGAAATGATAGAGCACGCAACCCCGGAAAGCGCCCCCCGTAGATAGGTAAACTTCTGCACCCCGGAAAGTGCGGGGTTGGCGATAATGAGGGACGCAAACTGGTCCTTAAAGTGCGGCCACTCCCGGATATTGCCGGAAAAGTCCGGTATCGGTAGTGGGGGGAGGAGCGGGGCAGCGAAGGTCGCTGCACCGACAGCGGATGAAGCGGGGCAACTTTCTTCGAAGGTGCAGATTATCTGTCGGTGTAAGTCCCGCACTTGCTGGACCTCAGCCGACAATTGGTCTTCTGAGAGGCCTTCAGGAAGCGAGTCTACCTCTACATAAGGCTCAACGCTTTTAAGGAATGTAGCGTAATCGGCCTCGACCAATCTCGTCATCGAAGCTATGAGCGTTGAGGACAGAGGAGCGACTCTAAGTCGTTCGGCAACGTCCTCGAGATGTCGATCCAGGGCCAATTTAGTTGCTCTGATTAAGCGAGTGAAGGCAACAAACGATAATGCACCTGCAGTGCCTTTCCCTTTTTTAGGCGCCATAGTGGGTTTTATTAAGCGATGCGGAAGAAGTGGACTGTATATGTGCGAAAATCCGGCCCGGAGGACCAAAATGTAGGCGCTCGAGTACGCCTACACCCAAATGCCCAAGTGGGCGCTGTACGAAATAATAGTAGACAAAGAAGAGTAGAAAAACTAAAGAGAAATAAAAGAAAAAGGGGAAGGTACTTACCCTTTGCAAGGAGCGATGTTCGTGAGGTATGTTGATAATCTGCCTGAGAAGCGATGAGAGGAAAGGAAGCTGTGGAGCGGAAGCGTGTATATATGTTTATGTAAATGTGTGTGTGTGTGTGTGTTGAGCTCTGAGAAAGGGAGGCAATATTTGGGCTCAGGCTCAGAGAAGCGTAGCGGAAGTGGAAATGAGGTAAGCGGAAGAGTAAAGGGGGAATAGTGCAATAAGTGCACTATAAGCGGTGGAATATGCGTGAAGCGATATTCGGGAGAGGCGTTTAGATGCGGATGATGCGTACTGTTAGGTGTCAGCGGAAGTATGAAAGTAATAGCGTACCAAGGGCACTAGATGCAGATGAAAAATGATAGGCGTGAAGTGATGAGTGAAGCGTTGAATATAAGCGTATTAGCACAGAAACACAGAAGCGTAAATAGCGCGGTCCCGCAGAGAACTGTGTAGGCTCGAAAGGTGACCACACGGTCCTAAAGGAAGTAGTGGGGCAAAGGGCTTAGAATAGAAAAAACAAATAAAGGAAATAGAAGTGATAGGTAGTGACGCATTTGGCATAAGAAACGGAAACTAAGATTTTAATATACTGAAAATTATTGAATAAAAAATAAGACTTAGTAATTGGCGATAGTGATAGCAGGAAATTAAGGCGGATGCGTACATTAGTACGCGCGCGGGCGCGAGACTGAGCCGCGGGAGTCGGAAGTTAGTCACGACCGAACAATTGAAATTATCGTTTTTCACTTTAATAAATACAAGTGGGTTGTAAATAATAAACCAATCATTCCAACGTAAAATACTTACAAAACAACGATCATAGTGAAAGCTTTTATACATTTATCACGAGTTAGCAGGAGTTCTATAGAGCGATAGACAGTCATTTCCTACCCATTTCTGGAGAATTAACTGATATTTCACTTGCGATCACGGTAGAAACATCTCCCACTCGTATTACTGCCAAAAAAAAAAAAAAAAAAAAATGCTAACGGTTATTTTGATGTGTCTGTTTAGAGAAGTTTCACTGAACAAAGATTTGCAAATCGCCGTGGCAACAGCCTACGCAAATGAAATAACAGCGCTTCGCCACTGATTGTATGCGAGATTTATATGATATCCAAATTTTGATCGGTGATTTGTAAGCGAAATAAAATTTAGAAAAAACAAAATCAATGAATTAAAATACTAAACCACTTTTTTCTTAAAAATTTATTTTTAAATTAAATTTTATTATTGAATTTGTTACAGCTGTCTCAGCTTTCTTTATTTTATTATATATTACTTATAGCTTTTTGTCTCCTCAGATTATATATGAAATATTTATTGTTGTAAACATGTTAACAAATGAAGAATGAATACATATTATGAATAAACATAATCAAATTATTTGATTATTTATTGACCATGTTAAATGTGAATACATATTTTAAATAAAACCAAAAATATAGTTAATGCCAAAGTGTTTATATATTTATGATAGTTATTTGAATATTTATATGTTTTTTGGTTATAAGAACTTTATAATTACATTAATATGTGGGCGACACAATAAATATGCAGGAGTGTTTAATGGTTTTACAAATCTAAATTGAAAGCGGGGTGCTTCCAGTCTCTTGTTATGAATATTATATTTTTATATGATCAACATTTGTAATTTATACATATAGTCACAGATAAGGCATTCTAATAGCCAGTATCACATATTATTTGCATGGCCACGCTAGATGTCCTGTACAAAAATTTAAGATAACAATCTTTATGATTTCAAATCTAGTATGAAGGAAGGCTGTAGATCTTTCTCTGTTTGCAAAATTTCCACCCGATGGCCCATCAGTGGTAGATGCGATGCAAAGTTTCCAAGTGATGTCCGTATGATATGAAGTCGTATTGTTCCAATTAGGAGACAGTAATGGCTGCATTACCACTGTTTTGATTGATTGAGTTTTGATGGTGTGGTTCTATGCATGGTTTAATTTATTGCGTCTATTTGGTAATCAATTGAGTATATTATATCATCTCTAAGTACGTTTCTTTTGTTTATTCATAGTATTTTCTTGATCTAATCAATAAATAGCCAAAAATGTAACTTTATCTAATGTAAGATTACTCAACAAACGTTCAAAACTGACCCTTCGAACACTATATACCGTTCTACATGCCCCAATATGGACGTACGGAATACAACTCTACGGAAGCGCCAAGAAATCGAACATCAACCGACTTTAAACCTTGCAGTCTAAAATTCTAAGAACAATAGTTAACGCTCCCTTCTACGTCTCCAAACATACTACACACTCTGATCTAAATATTCCTCTCGTCTCTGAAATAGCCCCAATCTCGATACACAAAACTCCACTCAAATCTACACAGTCATTACAACCCTCTTTTCCACAACATTTCTACTGCAACACTTCCTTCAAATCCACAGCACAGACTGAAGCGGCGGTGGCAACGCGATCATCTCAACATATAACACCGAAATCCTAGGATGGCGAACTAATGGTTTCCATCACTGGATGGTCGTCGTTCACTCCACTCACGTCCTTGGCGCACAAGCACGAGCGCCGTATGTATCCGCATATATATACGTGCGAGTGTATTTGCGCTGACCTTATCTCCCATCTTTTTTGCTTGTTGTAATTAATAATAAGTATAACTTCTTAATTAAAATCAGTCAAAAAGAAGCAGCATCAGCTGCCAACACAGTCCACCCACAATAATGTATTACTTCCTCTGGTAGCCTCCTCGCACCAGAGGACTTAGACACTTTCGTGCAATATCTGCCACTTAAAAGAATCACATTCTGTTTGACAAATAGTGAGTTTTGCCGATGTTTCCTGAACAAATCAGAGTCTGCAAAGAAAAGAAAAAGACATTCCTTAAGCAAGCAACCCATTCAAGTTGACCATATTTTGATTTTAAGATTATTTGGTAATGATTCGATTGATTGAGAAGATGTAAAAAATTAAAACAAATAAAAGAAAGTTGGATGCGTATAAATTGACCTTCAGAGAGCTCCAGTTTGAAGACTAACTCGTGACCTTCTCTACTCCATGACGGCCATTCGCCAATAATAACTTATAGAGACTGTTTATAATTAAGTATAGTATAAATGTTTATTTTTCCAATTAGTGCCCTGGCTAAACTAATCAAGAGTTATGTATTATGTAATTCCTTGAAGTAAATTTCCAGGACTGCTTCCTTTCAGATGAAAGATAGCTCTTATTTCAATTTAGAAAGAACTGTCGAAAGATGCTTATCAATAAATTAAATTTTTAAAACATCTTACTTTCTTTTACAGTCCTGAAAGAAGTATTAAAAGATCCAGGTCAGATTAGCAATTTTGTTATTTAAATGTATACAATTTCCTCTTCTTAACTTAGTTTGAACAAGCAAAGTCTTGAATGAGAGCTTAAAAGTTTTTATAATGTTTTCTGGCAATGTTTATATAAATTACACAAAACAAAATTTGACAAAAAAAAATTAATTAAAAGTAATTAGAGATCATTTTCAATTAGAATATTTTTTAATATTGAGGAATAATTGTTCTAAAAATATATAATTCATTCAAGATTCAAACTATTTCTTCGCTACTTTAGTTGAATAAAACAAATTGAAGTAATGAATAGAGTGGTCTACTAGTAGAAATAAAAATGAACTTCAAAGCAGTTGACACTATGCTTTACTGTCTCTCGGCCCATTATAGCTACTCAAAGAAAACTATATCAACTAGAAGTGAAGTCCAGTCTGGGGCCTGGGCTACCCAAACTTCATACCTGCCCGAACAAATAGAGACACAGTCTTAAGGAGAAACAGTCTAAGCTACCAAAGATCCTGGCAATCCATGACACCCTAAACATCATCTTAAAATAGATAAGTATTTCCTCTTTTAACATACGAACTCGAAAGAAATTGTTATGAGATTAATTTTGTAGAAGTGTCTTCATAAACCACAATGCCCAGGAAGAAGTCAATGAGTTACTGCCCGAGAGTGATCCGTAGAGGAGCCAAAACATCTCTTCTTGGACAGTCTACAACCCACAGAACTCGTCCTTAAGGATGATTGCAAGGAGGCTGGTATTGCATTGAGAAGTATGTCGTCACGCTAACGGTTAGTTCGAGATCAATGAGTGAAAAGAAAGTAAGGTTTTTCGATCCAACTCCTCGTAAACCCAAAATCCTAAAGTGTCTCTGCATCCAGAATAAAAGAAATCTTTCTAAAGATATCTTTAGTTTAGCCATTGTTCTTCCAGTCTCCTAGCAATTCTAAACAAACTTAAAGGTAAAAACTCAAGGGTTCAGTGCCTTCAATGCAGCCGGCCCATCCGAACAGATGCAATACTTTTTTTAAAATCCCTATTTATTTATTTTTATTTTCAGTGAGTAATAAAATTTAAGAAACAGTTACACATTTCTACGATTTATAATAACAGACAGAACAAGTAAACTCACGTGAATGAATAAATTTTATATTTAGTTATAACAATACAATGTTTACAAATCCTAAAAACTCCCAGAAAATAATAATATACTGTTAGGGCGAGAAGCTGGAAGTCGCTTAGCTTTGGAGCAATGTTGGGTCTGTCCTCAGGGACTAAAACAAGCAGTGACTTGATAAGGAGAGGGATTTATGTGGAGGTTATCTTGGGAGACCAAGTCTCTAACTTACTCCCCCATGCTGTATACTGTACCACCCTCAGACGGTCTATCTCTGGTCGGAAGGTAACCTGTGGCAGCTATTCTACCTTGCAGTCTTCTTATATCCGCCAACACATTACAGAATTACTCGCTTGAGTAGTTTGTCTTTCACCCTTGGAGACCAGAACTCATTCACCATGCTGGAAGTCATTACCGGGCCACAGTCATGTTCATCAGACATACAAGCATTAACTTGTGACCAAATTGTTGCTTTTAGTAAACAAGTAATATTTCTAAAACTTCTAATTAGCTTGACAAGGCTTTGTTTCTGGTGAACGTCTTTTCACTTTCATTTACATGTGTACTGTTAAATTTAATTTGAAGCAATCACCTGTGATAAGGCTCTGTGCGGTAACTAAGCGATCAAGATAGATTAGCCCTCATCACACTTTAACTACTTTTATCTAAAAGGGGCTCCTCAAGCAGAAACGTGAGATGTAAAGATCTACCAGCAATGAAACTTGCTTTAATATAAGCACTAATTAGTTTTAAAAGTTGAATAGCTGCACTTTATTAGAGATTGTTGGAAATATCAATTCCAATTATGCAGTATTCATTTATTTCCTTTTTACCATGAAAGTAATTGTTGTCATCTTCCCAAATTTTCGAAATTAAGATTTCGAAATGTCTGTTTTATAGAGCGATAGACAGTCATTTCCTACCCATTTCTGGAGAATTAACTGATATTTCACTTGCGATCACGGTAGAAACATCTCCCACTCGTATTACTGTCAAAAAAAAAAAAAAAAAAAAAAAAATGCTAACGGTTATTTTGATGTGTCTGTTTAGAGAAGTTTCACTGAACAAAGATTTGCAAATCGCCGTGGCAACAGCCTACGCAAATGAAATAACAGCGCTTCGCCACTGATTTTATGCGAGATTTATATGATATCCAAATTTTGATCGGTGATTTGTAAGCGAAATAAAATTTAGAAAAAACAAAATCAATGAATTAAAATACTAAACCACTTTTTTATTAAAAATTTATTTTTAAATTAAATTTTATTATTGAATTTGTTACAGCTGTCTCAGCTTTCTTTATTTTATTATATATTACTTATAGCTTTTTGTCTCCTCAGATTATATATGATATATTTATTGTTGTAAACATGTTAACAAATGAAGAATGAATACATATTATGAATAAACATAATCAAATTATTTGATTATTTATTGACCATGTTAAATGTGAATACATATTTTAAATAAAACCAAAAATATAGTTAATGCCAAAGTGTTTATATATTTATGATAGTTATTTGAATATTTATATGTTTTTTGGTTATAAGAACTTTATAATTACATTAATATGTGGGCGACACAATAAATATGCATAAATATGAATAAGTGGTTTTTATGAGTTTTTTTTTTTTTACAAAAGATCACAATAATCGCAGGAATTTCATTATGTTTCTTTTTCGAAAATGACTCCTAAAATAAGTAATTTGTTTTTTTTGGCGCATTGACGACTACGGTCATTAGCGCCCCTAGAGCTATGTTCTTTTCTCGGACTAGGATGGCACATGTCTCTCTCTACCTGATTAGCGTCCAACCAATGTCTCATCCAGTGAGGCATGGCGGAGCCCCGGGTAATCCGACCTAGGTCCACACTTCCCTTCATAGGTTATCGGTCCAGCCGACAAGAGGGAGTGCGACTATCCAGTAGTGCCATCCGAGTAGATAAATAAAATTTATTTGGATAGTTTCCCTTCGAAAATTATATCTCTCAGCTATTACGCTTCTTTGTGTTTATTGCATTTTTCTTAAAGCATTTATTAATTTTTTCAAATTCAATTAAAATTAGATACACCTAAATAATAAATCAAATTCATTACTTCAAGACAATTGACAAACTATTGTCCTTTTACTTTTAACAACAGAATCAAACTTAATCATGCTCTTCAAACAATAAAATTTTTACAAGACATCAAAGTTAAAAAAAGCCACAGCTAACTAATGCCATCAGATATCTTGCAGGTAATGTTACTAAAAATTCACGACTGAACAACAAACGTTTACTTTATCACAGCTTATTTTCTGCCCATTTCATTTATTACTAAGTCAATGTAAATCAATCTATTTAAAGTGTTTAAAAAGTTAAGTCATAAAACATTTTTATGGCAAAGTCTACACTAAATTTGCTTACAAAATTAAATATTCTAATTTGCCTTACTACTATCACAGTGTGCTGATTAGTAAGGTCATTTGAGAATATAAAATTTTAAAAACTCTAACATTAAAAAAAAATATTAACTATTTTTGTTTTAAATATTAACTAGTTTTTTATTAATCGGTTTAATAAATTAGAATTCAATAACACATTAAAGGCTGATTTTATTTTTTTAAGGGTAAAAAACTCCATTAAAAACTCTTTTTGAGTATATTAATAAATAAAAACCAACTAAAGCGCGACTGATTTTAAAATATGTGCTGGATGGCAAATGTAATATTTAATGAGCACTGTTGGCTAAATCAGAACTTGTTTTATTTAGAAAAAAAAAAAGTCATTAATTTCGGTTATTTTATTTAAAGCTTGTTATTGACTGAAATGTACGAGTATTTCATTTCATTTCTGTTCTAATTATAAATTTGTTCCCAAGGTTTTATTTATGAGTTATATTGTACATTTACATGGGAATATTGAGATGCATCGATTGATGGAGCAATTAACTTCATCATAAACTGATCGTTTCTTCAATTAAGAAGTGAAATATCTGTTTAAAACATAGCACCATGAATAAATGTCAGAATAAATAATCAGTATACCTGAGCCATGCCCTCCGCATCTAATGAATTGTTTTTAGAGCTTAACAGGTTTTCTCTGATTGTCTCTTTTTTTAGGGAAAGGATTGAATAATTGATGGCTGGTATCTAGTTGATACTTTTATTTTCAACCATATTGATAAACTGAAAACATATCAGTGCAAATCTAAGCGAAGCTGTCAGGTAATTTATTCAATATCTATATTTAAAATACTGTTTTCATAAGTCTATGTATTGACGTTAAAGGTTTATCATATTCCACCATTAATCAAAAGAGCTATTAAATATCTATTCACCTTCTTTTATTAATGTTCAAATGAAAGGTTATAATGTTAAAGTTGTTTTTTCAATGTTACCTTAGGTTTTTTATAATTTAAATGCCTTAAAGTAAAGCATACAAGTTAGGGCCGTAATTCTGGTTTACATAGGTGATAAACATTATATGTAATACTAAATTTTGGTGTAATAACTAGGCGGTCCTGGGTTCGAATCCAGCTGCTGACCCTTAGATTTTTTCTTTCTAGGAGCTTCTTACAGCTCAATGTCCGGTGATGGACATTGTCGTCTTTAACGAGAGAGAACCGGATTATTAACCAAAATTTGTCCTATTGGTGCATTTAGATGTTAGATATGGAATTTCTTCTTTAGTTGTACATATTTTTTTTTTTTTTTTTATTATCCTTTTAATGAAATTTACACCTGTACCTACAGGTACAATAGGTAAATGCGATGAATGTATGTGAATAGCGTGGCAGACGTGAATGACGGTCATCCATTGATGGCCGCCGTTAGTCACCCAGTTGGTCACGGGGCCAAACGGCGCCTCAGCCGTCTTCGAGGATTGGAGGGTAGCGTAGTTGTAGACAGGTTTGCAGCTAAAGGGTTGGGATGCAGTGAGAGTTTTTGGTGAAAATTTTTGTATCGAATTTTGGCAAGTTCGGAGATAAGTGGAATTTGGAGATCTGTATGTATAGTGTGGTTGCTTACGTAGAATGGAGCGTCTAGTATGCGGCGGAGAATTTTGGATTGCAGTGTTTGTAGTCTATTGAGGTTGGATTTTTTAGCTGTACCGTAAAGTTCGAATCCGTAAGTACATATTGGTGTGAGAAGGGCTGTATAGAGTCGTCGTTTGTTCTGTAGTGAGAGTTTTGAGCGTTTGTCGAGTAGCCTGGCTAGAAGTTTGTATCGTTTGTTTAGTTCGGTACGTTTAAGGTTCCAGGTAAGTCTCTTGTCTAGGTACATTCCAAGGTACCGCACATGGTCGGCTGGTGGGATAGGTGTGTGATGTAAGAAGACAGGTGGCGGAGTTTGACGTTTGAGTGTGAAGACTATGTATTTAGATTTAGTTGGGTTAATTTTTATACGCCAGTTTTCTAACCAAGGTTCTATTGAGTGAAGGTGGGACTGTAGTGAGCGTACTGCGAGGATAGGGTCAGAGTGTGTGGAGAGAATGGCAGTGTCGTCAGCGAAGGTGTAAATAGAGGTATTAAGGTTAGAAGGTAAGTCGGCAGTGTAGATTGTGTAAAGAAGAGGAGCTAAGACACTTCCCTGTGGCACACCAGCAAGGACGGGATAGATGGAAGAGTGAGTAGTGCCTTGAAGAACTTGAAAGAATCTAGTTGTACATATAAACTTAAAAAATGTAAAACTTAAATAATTATTTTAACTATTATAACTAATTTGCGCTCCCTTTAAGTTGATATTGAGCGCATTGGAATATAGCGTGGCTGGATCGAGATTGAACCATTCATAACAAATAGAGTAGGGATGTACTTTTAATTGACGCTATTTTCAATTAGTTATATAAAAATAAAATTCAAAAAACTTCCTAAAATATTTACTTAATTTTAAGGAATCATTTATCATTTACTATTATTCCTGCTGTATGAGCAGAATAGTTGTAAATACTGACTGGTCGACCAGCGAAGTTTCATATAAATGGAAGGCGAATTACTATTTGAGGAGTTCTCTTGAACATGAGGGGGATGCGCCTGTTTCTCGCCCAGTCAGCTTTCTCATTCATTACGTTCCAATTCAGAGCGCCGCTCCTAGGCCGAGAAGCAAATTCAATAATTAAAGATAAGCCCAGTTCTTCATTCACTTGCTCTCTAAATTGCCCAACATTTACTTCAATATATATTGCATTATTTTTATAAATTGTATATATAATATTTTAATAAATTCTATGTAATTAGGCATCTCCTACCTGTCAGTTAATTGAAAATTCGTTACATTCTTTAATGTGTTACGTCTATTTTGGTTTAAGCGCGCATCTGAATCTGAATTTAATTAGTTCAGTGAGAAGTATCAATGGATCTGTATTATTAGGAATATTATATTCTTATTTTTAATTTCCTTATTAATATTACGTACTAATATTAATGAATATTCTGATACATCGCTACTAATAATTTCTCTTTTCTTCAAACACAAAATTTCATAATTCTTAATAATATTTATAGTTGTTGCGATTTTTTTATTAAAACATTAAATTCTTTGCTTTCAATTACCCCAAACTATACGCTGTAAGCTGAGACTTGACCTGCTAGTTATATTTACACTAAGGCGGCATATCAAGTATTGTCTCAGAATTCTGCAGCATCCCGCTCACAGACTTACCAGAGCCCTGATTCTTTGGAGAAACTAATGGTCGACATTGTTGGATGAACTTAAACTGACATATTGGGAAGACGCTAAATGTCACAAACTCCTTGAGATTCACCTTTTAAAAGCGCTTAGATCCAAGCTGTTAATCCGTAGATTCTGAGGAAAGGTATTTTAGTCCTAAGATGGGCCCAAAGGAGATAAGTACATAGATAAACTGTTTTTGTATTATTCACACCGTGAACGAGATGGTTGTCTATAACTCAGTTATAGAGTTTAAAAAAAAACCATGAAATTAGATAAGTCTACTTGCCACTATAAAACCAAAGCTTTCCTTTGAGTATTATCAGTTAAATTATATTACCCACGTTGTTAAATTTACCAAATTTGCGCACAGGGGTCGCAAATTCAATACAAATTCAATGCCTGTATGTAATGGTGGCCCGATGTGAAAAGGGAACCAGCGATAAACTCCCTTCTTAGGTAGGTCATAAGGGATTTGCCCATTCTTACTCTTAAAGCTACATTCCTTTGAGTTTGTCTGTATAAACCATTTCCTAATAACTTGGCTTTTAACAAACCGGTATTTTCGGTTAAAACTAAATAATTTAACAATAAATTGTCCCAAAATTTGACATTATCGTTTTTAGACAGATACTAGTTAGTAAAAAGATGTATAAAGATATATAAAATAGAAATGCATGGAGCGTAGTTATTAAATTAAATTTTAAAACTAACGCTTCTTAAGTTTAGAGAAAGATTTCGACTTACCAAGCCAAGCTTTCAGAAAAAGAGTGATAAATTTATAAATAATTTATTCTTTACACTTTCTTTTCTCTTTCCCAACTGAAAAGAATAAAATGAAAGTAATTTAAAGATTAATAATGATAAAGTTTGGACTTCCGGTGATATTTCGTCTCTTCGCGGTACTGTTCCGCAATCGGCTAATCCAGATAGAATCAGAGACTTACTTACTTAAATACTTATTCGGAATCAGCGATCTACAAAAGGAATTTTTGTGATAAATCAACACCGAAAAATGGTCACTTTTTCAATTTATTCCACTGTAAAGAGTAGAAAAATGAATCACTTCCCTAAATGGTAAACATGGTTTTATTTTGTGCAATATAATCTATAAATGGCAAACTTGGATCTAATCAACTGTTTCATCAGTGTAAAGCGAAGACGTGCGATAAAATGGAGAAATTAATTAACCTACAAGCTATGGTTAGTCACGATTTGATATTGAACTAAAACGCGAACCTAAAGGATACAGCTCAGAGTAACGATAAATTGCAATTTCTCTTGTCCTCTAAATAATCCATCCAAAGATAAAAACAAGTGTTTACGATCGGCCGAACGGTTTAATATCTTACTAATAACAGATCAAGTTGGACGTCTCTCTTAGAACTTGTGAGTACCTACAGAAGATCTGGCGAGGGAGACGATTGAATTATAGACCACCCATGCACCTCTCCCTGACTGCGGTTTCTTCAACTCACACTGGACTAGAATTATTCTTAGCATCAATCAAATAGATATGTGTACTTTTTTTTTTTACAATAGTTTAATTTTGCTTTGTTTCTAATAGGTTTTGTGTCTATTCTTTGATTTATTTTTAATTATTTTCTTAAATAAATTGTGAGGATAGTGTATTAACATTATTTGGTACAGTATGATAGTAATATAGTGCTCACTTCTCATTACAAGGAGTTAAACATTAAAGTTAATTAAATTACAAAAGGTACTAAAGTCAGCAAGAGCTAACATGTCAGATATTTGTTGTCCTGCAACCGAGATTAGTTCGGATGTGCGTCATAGCTCCAAGTTTATGTTGAAGTATGAGCGACTCCTTGAATCTTTCATCTCACAATTTTAAATTTTAAATTATCTTCGGAGAACATATTCTGCCGCTTAACCGAATCCCTAGTATTGATCTTGGTCATCTTAATTAAGTTAATCAACTGTTTCAAAACTCTGCAATGCCTACCTGTTTCATTTTACTTTTCTTTTGTGGACTTGCTAAGAGATATCCTCATTGTAATGGTGCGCATCTTTGGTTAATCTCTTTTCCTCTGTGATAAATAACCTCGATCTGTTAAGTGTAGGAATTCAATTCTTATCGTGTTTGTATTACATCTAATAAAGAAGTACGGGCTTAACTAACTAACTTTTCGAAACCATGAACTACGATTCAATTAAAGCTTCATCGTCTATTAGGGACAAACTATATTCTTTTAAGTAAATTGTGGTAATCTTTTACCAAACTTTTCCGTTATTTTCGGATCCAGAACTACTGTTGGGTGCGAAAGGATCTACTAAGGTAACGGGGGATCCGGCGGATGGTAAATGGACCATATAGGCCAATATTATTACTAATATCCTTTGATTATCGCAAAAATATTAAAGTGAGGTCGGAAGTATTGATGTTAAAGCACTTCATTATTTTTACTGAATCAATACCTAATTATTGTCGATGTTACGTCAATTATACAAAATGATTTGGATTAATCGTTTAGTTTTTATTATTGGAGTGTTTCCTTTAAAAATATAGAGTCGAGAAGCCCATGATAATTACCGAATGTATTCAAGGTAAAATTCCCATCTTAAAATCCACTCGCTCATTGGGGAGAAGTGCAGTTGTCTCTCCTTCTCGATCCACCCTTTCAGAGAAGTCCTGAACTTAAAATTGATAAAATATCTACAGATTTAATGAAGCACGTAGAAGCTGTGTTATACATCATAATAATAATCACAGGTTTCATGAGAAAATAGTTTGCTCGGAATTGGGAATAAAAATAAAGTTAGACAATTTTGTGTCGCGTTAAAATAAAGAATCATGCAGAAGAGGTTTACAGACGCAGACACAGCGCTAGGGTAGTCCTGTTCAGTAAGCCTTGTGACGTATTCTCCAGTTCCAATTAGTCTTTTGACTTTTAATCTGTAACTTTTTTGATCTATGACTTTATTGCTTGAATTCGTATTCGCGACATTGTTGATGGGCCCAGTTAAGTGTACTAATCGGCGATTATAATCAAGAATAAGTATACCATAATCATGCTTACATTTGAATGAAGGCACCGGCTTTATCATGAATTAAGACTTATTCTCGCGGTTAATCTAAATAAACACATAAATATATTTTGATACCACGATTTTGTTGAGCAATTTGCTGCAGCCGTCTAGACTAAAACGGATTTTTATAACCTCTTTTGAACTAAGGAATCGATCCTTAAAAACTGGCCAAAGTGTTACAAAGTTTACTTGCATTTAAAATTTATTCCATCTAAAATGCTCATCGACCCTTCAAATCTTTTCAAGTTCAAAGACCCCTTTGAAACTGTGTGACCTCTTAAAATAATGAACATTCCGTCCAAAAGGAGGACTTTCCCTGGACACTAAAATTCTGAGAGATATTAAAATTGTTTGTTTTGTTAATTTAAACATTTTTTATTTTTTGCCTTCACTTAGTTTTCTCTGTTTAAAAAATAATAATAATTTCTATATAATATTAACGAAATTACGTATGTGATTGTTCTTAAGTAATTGAAACATTTTTCACTATGTTATAAGAATAATTGGATTATTTATAGTAAGAAATAGTGAGGGCCAGTTTCTTTTTAAACTAACGATATCGTTTCTTATGGCATTGCAACTGTGCTCCAGTCAAGCAAGTTACGGAAAGGCATTCGAGACTGCCAAAGAATGTTCTTGGAACTTTCTTAATGTTAACGATATCAATTTAAAAGATTTCCTGCATCGCTGGACCGCAGCGGTCGGCTTTGAACTAATCTCATTTATGTTTTTAAAGAGAATTTTAAGTGCAAAATTGTTCTTGGCCAAGCAACATTCTCTCTTACAGAAATATGCTTCGCTTTTTATTAACTTCATATGTGTAATTGTTTTTTAATTCTTTTTCTTTACTATTTATTTTTTTAATTTTTTAGAATTTGTAACTGAAACCGGCAATATATCGATATTTATTGTTGCGTTTCATACCAGAATGATTTAAATTCGTACTTCTTTAATTAAATAGGAACCTAATCAACCCTAGAGATCCCAAGATCATAGACTGGGAGAGTGGTTTTGTGTACGGGTTTTATTACAATAGTGTAATCAGCAACATAGGTTTCCAAAGCTGGCGATATCGTCTATTTAAAGCAAAAAACGTTTCAGGGGATGGATGTAGGCTCAGGTCCAATCTTGGGGAGTTCTATAAAATTAAGAGGCTGTGGAAGCATAGGAAATCTTAAAAAAAGATAAATCCTTTCACAGGTAAAATTGTTAGTGAATGCCCGAAAAGATCATTGAAGCATGTTATTAAAAAGGTCAACAAAATCAAAAGCACTTTCGTTGAAATGGCAGAATTTAATAATCTAGTTTACTACTACTTTCTGAAGAACGTTGGTTTGCAAAAAAAAAAAAAAAATAAGTGCCAGTTCGAAACTATTTCATGCTTTCTTCGATTCAGGGCTAGGGTTCTTTGATAATAAAGAAGATTCTTTACGAACTTATTTGATTAACTCAAAAAAATGATACAGTTTATTTAACAAATTTAATGATCAATTTGCAGCTACAAGTTAATTACCACAAAAGCGTTATTTTCGCTTTTATTTTTTTCCAAAATCTTTTAAGTTTAGAAGGAAGTGATTCAGCCATTTTATAACTTTATTAATGATAGAAAAACATAATTTACACCTGGCTAATTTATAAATATATCGTTATTTGGTTTGAATTGTGAAAATGAGAGAAAAAACAAAAAAAAAAAATTAGGGTTGAAATAAACACCAATCTAACATAAGTTTAGTTTATTCACTTAATACATAAGGCATAACATAACACATATAACAAAACATAAGGAGCGTCACTTGCTACCTGCAACTCTTTTTACACCCCAAAACGGTCATCCCTCTTACAAAAACCTTCAACAGTGTTGCCACTCGTATACCTTACATTTAAATTTACCTACAGTACGAATAATGCAAAAATAAAAACTTACTAATTAAGAACATCTAATAGTAATTCACTAAAAATTGACTGAATTTGGAACAATAAATTTTGAAAGTAATCAGCCCATTATGTTGGAAAAAAATTAAATATAAGTAAATTTGTTTTTGCTATGATCTATTTTTAATAGAATTTTGGCTGCACAGAAGGCTTGGGAAAATTTTAACACGTAGGAAACTAATCAGTTAATTGAAAAATTTTCTGTGAACCAATTTCCATCAAAACTCTTTGTTGGATGATCAGAGAGTGGTAAATGATGTTTGGATATTTTTCGGGTTTAAATAATGCAAGTGAACTACGAAAACAGACCATTCTCTAAAAGCAATTTTCCACTGAAAAAAGAGGAATATTTATAATCCATCCTTTGACAAGAAAATATTTATTTTCTCTATAGACTAACAAAAAAATAAATAGCAATAAAAAAACAAGGTAACCAAGGTAAAAGGTTAATTAATTTGCGAATTTCTCTCGTCCGGAAAGGTGTGCCAAGTAATGTAACTAATTGCATCAATTTGTTTAAATAATCAAAATTACTCTTATTTTTTAAATAATTTATCTCTTAAAAATAAACTCTTAAATCAGTTTCATTCTAGTTACCAATATTCTTTAGCCTCCTTCAAAATGAATTTTTTTTTTTTTATAGTTCTGAGAGTAAATAATGAGAAAATTATTAAAAGATGGCGGCATCTTTACAATAAACTTTATGTCTAATAATATTTGATTGTTCTACTTCATTATGATACAGGACAAGACGGTAACTTGCCTTGTTGTCGGATCGTGACCGCAGAACATTCAAACTATGTTCGTAAACTGTTCTAACTAGGGTTAAAGTAAATTATTGTCTGGTACTTATGAACATAAAAATCAATAATAATAAACAATGTTTTAGCCATTAGGTGTACAAGTTGCCCCGGAGAACAGTCATTTCGTTGAGATTAATAAAGAATTGCTTAAATTTCATACTTAAAAACCAAACTGAATAAAAATAATAAAATAAAATAAATATTATTAAAATGAATTTTAATTTGAATAGTTTACATCTTCGTTTTAAACAAATGACTTAGTTTTAGAAGAAGAATTTTCAGAAAAAATATTAATTATTATCGCGTGAAATTAGTCTGAGTGGTACTTAAACCAAACCGTAAGAAATTGTTTCTTAATTTATACTTACTTATCATTTTATATTATAGTTAAATTTATATATTTTTTATAAGCTATTTTGTGTTTTTATTCCTGTGTTTTGCAATAGTCCAATTGTTGTATTATATTATGTAATATCTATCCCTGAAGAAGACAATGAATTTGTCGAAACGTTGGCGAAAAGACGGAGTTTTTTTTTATTTTGACCGAATTCTCGCTATTTTAATCCTATACATTAATAGTTTACTGTCACTAAAAGATAATACAAACTAATATTTTAAATTTGACTTATTAAAAATCAATTTATTATATCTTTAAGTATTTATCTATATTTATCTATAAATATTAAATTATTCTATTTTTATGACTGATGAAAAACTAAAAACATTAATTAAGCACCTAGTATTAATACTAACGCCTAATATTAATATTAATTTGGTTGCAGAGGCTACAGAGCTAAGAAGACTTGAATGGCTGGGAGATATCGAGAGAATGGAGAGCAATCGAATCAAAATCAAGGATCGACCGAAGGGTAGACGGAAAGTCGGACGATCTAGAAGGAGTTGGTCTGAGGAAGTGAAGGATATTTGACAATATCGGCAGAGAGATAGTGCTGCGCTACTATGTTTGAGTGTTGATCTCTTTAACTATTTGTATTCATAGTGCCAATTCGTTTAATATATCACAACTTAGATTAGCCAATATTAATAAGAAAAGAAACATTTACTTTAATGGTTGCACATAACATATACACTTTGTGTAAACTTAATATCGAGGGCTCTCTGTTACATTTTCCTTTTTCTCGTCAGATTTTTGAATCTTTCAGATCATACCTACTTCAGATCATAGATTACTTTGTATTAACAAATGTATTTGATTCAGACAATTATACAAACCTTCTATCAAATCTAATCATCAAATCAATGCAGTATTTGATTAAGTTGAATTATCCTTATGAATAAGAAGCTTCTTATTGAAGGAATGGTAACTTTTTTATTTTCAATTTATATTCTCAAATTGGTCCATATTTTTGTCAATAAATAAAGTATAGAGTATGCATTCTTGAAGAATATTAGTTTGGTTTCATTTTAGTAACAACTAATTTGTACTATAACTATTACTTAAGTGTCACGATTGGAGATTATATTTCAGTTTTTTTGTCAGTTTCTCCAATATAACGGAAATTGCCTCTCTTAATTATCTTGCATATTTGCTATGAACGTCTTAAACTTTTAATTTACTACCTTATACCAGTATTTCTGAATTAAAATCCTAAAGGGTTGTGTAAAAATAAAACAAATTATTATGTAGGAATCAGATCCAGCAAATTCCAGAAATAAGTTCTAAGAAAAAAAGTTTTTCCCAAATAATTAAGAAAATTAATTATAATTATTTGCTATTTGTCTAATTTTATTTAAGGACAAATACAAATAGTTGAGTGTTCTTTTTCTATTTAAAGTAGATACAACAAAAGTGTGTTTAACAAAAGGAATTGCCCCTTCTATTCAGCACTTAAAACACAAACTTTACTGAGGCTGTATCAAGTGAAAGAAAGTTCTTCAAGTGAGGGATCAGGGTGAGAATTGGCTTCATTGTGTTTCGTTGAGAAGCAACACCACGCGCCTTCATCTGATAACCTAGTGCTCTTCACAAGGACCTATCAAACTTTCTCCTAAAACGTAAATCCAGTTTATACTTCAATGAGGAGTAATTGGATACCACGCGATCCTACTTGATCAGATCCATATACTCTTCACACCTCAAACTGTACAAATTGTATTTTTAAATTAATACTACTAAGTAATTTGAGGTGAAATTCTAATAATTCTTGGTTTCTAGGGGGATTTTTAACGCAATAAAATTGCACACTATTATCTGGTTACCAATTAATATATTGAAAAGCAAACACGAAAAATTTAAAGAATGTCTGAATATTTTTCTGAAATTCATGTTAGAGCACACTTTGGTCAACTATAAAATGCTGGTTTATGGTGAGGAAAAGGTGAACATAAGTTAGAATGTTCTTTGAAACTTCGAAAAGTCCTTTATGAAGGTCCTTTAAGGCAATAGTTCTTCATGTTGTTAGAATCATGGTACTATTTGTTTTAATGATACCTCTCATAATAAATATGATTTCAGCAGATGAACGATGTTTCTCTCAATTCCTCTGCAGTATTCATTTTGGCTTATTTGAGTAAAAAACATTTTATTGTATATTAATTATTTATTTTCATTTCTTTCGGGACACAAGAGGGGAATTGGACACTTTGAGAATCGTTATTTTATTAAAGTTTAAATACCTTGATATTTAAATAAGCCTTTATTTAGTTAGCCTTAAGTTTAAATGTTTACCGCTAGATTCGGTCCAATTGCACTCTAATTGTAAAGATTTTAGAACGGTAACCTTCCATTTAAACTAAAGTCTCATTTTTAGAAAAGTCTGATAACTACATAATAAACTGGGCCATTCAAATCTGGGAGAGATTAATTCGTCATAAGTTTTATGCTGAAAAGTCAGATTTTGCTGCTGATTGAGGTAGTCTACTCATGTTAACTGCAGGTAATCTACTCAGATTAACTGAATAGTAATCTACTCGGGTTAGCTGTAGGCCAGCAGGGTCCTTGTTCAGAGCAACCATATTTTTGAGGATTATCACATAATTTATTATAATAAATTAACGATTGAGCTTATCCGATCTCTGTTATATTGATAATAATAATAAACCAACTCCCTGGGTGAAAGTGGACAAGCCATTTCTTCAAGGAGCTTGGCGTTCTGAAGGTATCCCAGTCTGACAACACTTGCAACACTCAAAGTTTTGATGGTGATTAACGTTGCTCTCTGAAAGCGGTAACCACATTTAAGATACCTGAAAACAAAAAGTATAAAATTATATCTAGCCATTATAAAAATAAAAGTACAAGTGGAAGGGAGAGACTAAAAAGAATCTAAAATCATTTGGTTGGTAAACTGTTCTTTTTATATTTATAACCGGTACTGATTTGAATGTTTAGTTATTAGAAATCTGTTATAGCCAGTCACGCAGAGTACAAACTGACTCACCAAAAGAACACAACCCCTCAATGGTGGAGCAATAAGTCGCATTAATTTTACATCAACTCGCCTCGTTATTTCACACCCTCGCTATAGCTGGCTTTTGATCTTTAACGATGTACCAGCTCCAAGTTACTCCAATCTCCCCATCTTCCTGTTCTACAGTCTGCTACTGGTCCTTTCTCTAATTAAAACCAGTGTATGTTCTGATAAAAGAACTTGTTTCTAATTACAGATCTTCATTATTTATTTATCATTAACGGGCATCTTTTCATAAAACGAACATACAAAAGCAGCATGTAAGAAATGATTGAACAAACATACTTTCGTGCATATTACAAGGGAAAGCATTTCCCTAAAGTGTAGTAGCTTTGTGTAACATGTGTTCTACAAATAATACTAAATTTAAACTTCATTGTCTACATAGAACATGGACTCAATTCTAAAGTTTCTGATTACATTTTTTTTTTTTTTTTTTTTTTTTAATTTAATATAAGGAACATTAAACTTTGAGGTGGTATACGGAACTTTTTTCAGTGTTCTCTCGTTTTAGGCAACATCGTTCATTACCGGATAGTGAGCTGTAAGATGTTCCTATGAAGAGCAAATCTAAGGGCCGGCAGCTCGATTCGAACCAGAATCTCCACGAGGGAACCAAGTAGGCTAACGATTGAGCTTATCCGATCTCTGTTATATTGATAATAATAATAAACCAACTCCCTGGGTGAAAGTGGACTAGCCATTTCTTCAAGGAGCTTGGCGTTCTGAGGGTATCCCAGTCTGACAACACTTGCAACACTCAATTTACACCTTAACATTCACACTATACAGACGATCACACACACTGCAAATGGAATCGCACTCGTCGAGAGTCAGAGTGTAAATATCTCTCCCTCGCTGTGCTGTGAGGAAACTTAGGGGCTAGGGTGGAAAAGAGGATCCTGGGCATTGAGGGAGACGTTGATGTTAAGGCTTCTTATCCCAACGCATGTCTTTGGACTTCACCCAGAGAGCTCCGCCTAAAGGAAAGCCCTACTTAAGGGAATCGGCAAGGGAATAACGGCTCAGGCGGGTTCTTAGGGCCAGGAATAAATGTTATTTTAAGTAGGTATGAGTGTAAAGCTGGCATCCCTTTCTAATTAAAACACAAAGACCCACTTGGGCTGCGGAACTGTCCTATTTATTACTTCGTTGGTCCTAAAGTCCCTTTTCGGTGCAGTTTGGTAATCAGAATAGTGGGTAATAGGAATTAAAATTAGTTTTAAAATTCTTATTTTGAAAATAATGTACTTTTAAAAAGAACATCGAGATCTGCAGATAAAGGAAGTAGTGAGAATGTTTTATACCAGAGAGTTCATTTATAATCATTACATAACTTTTGGAACTGCGCGGATTAATGCTGCACTAAATTAAACACAATAACAATATTTCACTGTTTGATGCTAAAGATTTAGTTTTCCAATTTTTAAAATTACCACAAGTAATCAATTATCAAGATAAATAGTAATACAATAAAAGAAATAAACTCTGGATACATGCGGCAATAAAAATATAAATCTGGGCAAAGGGCTAACATTGGTTTTACTGTTATGGTTCTTTTCCCAAGCACAAAAGCTATAATCATTGATTGCCATAACCGTCCCAATGCACTATTTATGTGCTAATATTCGCGTTGAATTCCTATTATAGAATTTTTCGACTTTACTATCCTTAGAAGTGAACACTTTTTATAGCAGACGTTCACCTTAACAGTTCAAGTCATAACGCTAAAACTTGTCGTCACACTTCACATCTTAAAGCAGCGCTAAAAATCAGATCAGCTAGTTTTATGGCCATCTTCAGCAATCTAGATTTTGTTCTTTATTTGAAAAAAGGTAGATATATTTCTTTCTGTTACGGAGAGGAAGACTCTGTCATTCAAAGATTAGGAAAATGTTCTTTTTCAAGGCAAAATATTAATAATAAATCGTCCATTAACGCCGTTCAGCTATAAAAGAAATAAAATCAACTGAATTGGTGCTGGAATTGGCGTGTACAAGGTTTCGTGATGGAATCCATCATACATGTTATAATTATTTTTATTTAAAGCGCGTCATTGTCAGAGGTCATCGGCAAACGGAGCCTTTTTTAATTTTCGGTTAGTGCACGAACAGCGCAACCTCGTATCAGACCAAATTATGGATCACTAACCAGTATGCAGTAAGAGCTCGTATGGAGTTTCCACCAAGGGCAAGCAGCTGGATTTGGATCCGGCATCCCTGCATGGAATTGTACTAATCCACTGGAGCTGTTCTCTTCTTCACTTAAACACTTTTTGTGTGAGGGGAGTTGTTAATTAGCGCCCTAAAATGACTTTTTCTCTCGAACTGAAGCCACTCGAGTTGGGATGGCATTTGTTAAGTCCCATCTGGGTTCCGTTAACAGTATCTTGCTCCCCAAGATAGGGTGGTAGTTCTTCACCATACATTCCCTCTTATTTCATCAATTTAATTGGGAAGAGGGGCGTGGAAAATATTGTTTGTGCCACCCCTTACTTTAAAGCAACAAATTTAATTGGCAAAGTATCCAAAGTACTCGGGTCTGTTTGGATATAAAGGAAAAAGTCATAATAGATATTGCATTCTCCATAAAGATGGCTACCTACAATATTCTAATTAACCAGCGAACTAATTAACTAGGTATGCTGGATTTAAAAAAATGTTTTTCTACCCAAAAAATCACTACTATTTAAACCAGTGGTTCCCTACTTTTTATGACCAGGGGCCATTGTAATATTTTTGTTGTTAGCAGGGACCAAAAGGTTCAGCATCACAATAAACTACTTTTAGATTTTAAAACTAAATTTCAATAAACATTGTGATTATGTTTTCAGTTACATTAATGTGCTTTTTGAGCTTGCATTTTGTTAACAAGATAGGGTAATCCTGGGATTGATGAGATTGTTTAAAGCGGCACGCACATCATCGTTTGCTTTTAGTCGAATCCAGGACTTGTTTTTAGGCGCTCTACGCTCGCTCGACGTCCCACTCACCGCACCGTCGCGTGTAAAATAAATATTTTATTATTTTAAAAATGTTAAGTGTTTCTCGGACCATTCTTGCGCTCCAATGCTTGGGAACCGCAGATTTAAATGAACCTATCCTAGTGGACTTAAAATATTTTTATATTCTTCCAAAACCGCGACATATATGCTTTTTATTATTCTATTTTATTTATATTATTAATCTATAATCTTTTCTTTTAACTCTCATTTAATTTACAACTACTAATTGGCAACAAGTAAATCGGATTACAATAAATAAATAAACATTTCTGGAAAGATTTGAATGAGGGCTATCCAACGATCATAACCATCATGAGTCGGCTAACACAAGTTGCTGTTGAAGTGAATTCGAAGGATGCCCTTTTTTATCATGCGATCAGGTGATCGTGAGGCCATCGACGCTTCAGTCTTCGGCTAGGATTTGAGGGAAAAGTAGTTTGGGATAGATGATTTATGAGCGGGTAGAAGTGTTGGGAAAGTTTGGAATGAAATTTGGTGTAATGGATTTTGCTAGGCCAAGGACAAAAGGGATTTTTAGGTCAGTATGGATGGTGTAATTGCTTACGTAGAAAGGAGCGTTAAGGATTGTGCGTAGGATTTTCGATTGAAGGGATTGGATGCGGTTGAGATTGGAACGCTTTGCAGTACCTTACAGTTCAAGTCCGTATATCCAGTATCCAGATTGGGGCTAGTAGAGCTGGGTAGATTTTCTTTTTGTTGGTAATAGACAAGTAATAGACATGGTAATTAATAGTAATTGTTAATAATAGTAGTAATAGTAATTGTTAGTAATAGACAATTATAGACAATCTATAATCTATTGTAAACATAATTAGCTGCGCGTGGATGTAGAACAGGAGCCCATCTTAGGCTCTACTTCTTAGAGGGCATTCGCCTCGAAATACTGGTGGTAAAACTTAGTTAATTTTCCTTGTGATTTATTGGATAGATCGTGACAAGAAGGGTTCACAGTGGTTAAGTCTTAGACTTGAATTCCACAAGTCGTTTTAGATCGTAATCTTGTTTTGTTTGCAAACTTTGGTGTTAAGTAAGGATTGAAAGTTTTGCCTAATACTCTGAATTTGAAATTTAGCTCAGATTTGCTAGATTCTTAAGATTAAAGATGTTTGAAGGCAACTTTCGTAAAAGCATTATTGTCGAGTGTTTAGAAATTATATTGTATAACATATAAATGAAAAATATTGGAATAATGAATGAGAATTGTTTTGCTGATACGTTTTAGCTCAACTGGGTGATTATTAGAAACTGATTCTTCTCTATGCCACAAAATAATAGGATTATTATTGAATAACTGAGGTATGATCGCCACACTTCTTCTTACTTAAGTAAGAGAAAGTGAAAGTTTGACGCGATTTCTGATTATTACTTTATAATTAATTATCCTCTAACACCAAATATTTGATTCTTATATTGTTGTTACCAACATTATGCAGTTTGCAAGACCATACATCATAATGTATGGAATGTTTCCTTACTGAGAAGCCAAACCAAATAATGGAGTTTTAGCTACATATTTTTAGCCCTCCTTATTAATACCCAGGTAATGTATCTTGTAATTTTCATCATAACTAAGTTTCCATTCTCCCAACCTCAACAAATCAGTTTCTGAAGGACCACTGAGTGTCCGAACAATTAAGAAACTGTATTCCTCGTGACCCTAATTTGTAGTGAAAAGAAATATTTTATTTGAATATAACTTCAAACATGGCAGCAAGAAGGATAATATATTTGACTGTAGGAACAGTTCAATCTATTCACAAGTTTATTTCAGTCCGATTTTAGACCTTATTTTCCTCTGATAAAACAAACCTGACCGAAATAATGTTGGAATGTACGCCATTAAATGAGCTAGAAATGTCAACCATTTTATTACATTGGTGTTGTGGAAATGGATGCGGACATAAAATGGCAAAAGACAAAAAGAAAGAAGCAAGGAAAGCTAAAGAATTGTTCATTATTCAGCGCCCTAAGGAATCTAATAAAACCATTTTACGGCCGTTAAAGAAGCTGTGCTCTCTTCAGTGGATGTAAGCTACAGGATCTGCGCTCCTATGGATAATGGATGTTTTGTTACGCCTATGTACATCATGATTTTGTTTGTAAGTGCTACTGTGCACATGATTTAGCGAACTGAGGCGTTAAATTTATGTCAAATCGACGTCATTTAATTCGTTCTAATATACCTATTTATAGCCTGCTTACTTAGAGTAGATTTCAAATTTACCGTAGTGTTTTCAACCTAAATTATCGCATATTTATATAACATATCCTGGTTGTAAAGATCCGCTTGATTTTTGCTCATTTAATTGACGCATTTAGAAAAAAAAAAAATCATTTAAGATTCTAAATTCCATATGGATTCAGTTGAAACTATCTGTATCCTTTGCAATGATCAGATTCTGAATAGGTCGGACTTGTTTCTCAAATTTATTAGTCAGTAGATGGTGTTTATTCCATCTAAGAAATAACTGACAATGATTCGTCATTACTCGATTCTGCAACCTTTTGTTCAGCTCCATTCAGCTTTTAATGAGCAACTTTCCCCCTATTTGGGTCTCCCAGAGTAATTGTTTTCCCTTCGGTGCACGACTCGGTGCACAATATGTATGTATAGTGTGTATAATCATCCACAACTGAAGTAACTAAGAATGCGCTTTTTCCAAACATTGGCTGAATTTTAAAAGGAAAGTATTAATAAGAGAAACGTAATTATAACCAACCTTCTTTGCTGAAGTTACATAGAGAAATACTGAACCATTCCAAACAGAGTATAGTTAGTAAATAAAACAAAAGATAAATACAAGACACCAATGCAACACATACTGAGAGTTCAAGTAAGTACAAAGTTGAGCCGGGTAGAATTCGAAAAAAAATATAAAGAAATGGCGTCCTAATTAAGTATGCTAAAAAGTAAACAAAGGCGATGCTGGCATCTGAGCTACAAATTATACTTTGAAAACCATGGAAAACTTCATTATTTCTAGACTTTTAATACCCATTTTCATTCAAGTATCGCTGACGAAGCGGATATACGTACATTACTGAATATGTTCGGATTCTCTCATTAAGAAAAAAATAACGTCGCTTGAAAAGTATAAAAAACAAAGGCCCTGGGCACACCAAAGGATGCTGAAAGAAAAATTGGAAATATCCATCTTTGCAAAGGAATATGCCCAAAAACAATCAGCTATTGTCATTAAAACAAATTCAGAAACTTCTACGTTTGCTGATAGAACTGCTATTATTTCTTCTCATCTCAGACCTATCTCGAGACACCTTCCAGAACAGCTGCCCTTACAGAAAAGTGGTCACAAAATGGAAGATAAAAGTAAACGAACAGTAAGTTATTCAAACCGCTTTTTCACATTAACACTTCTACTGTAATAGTGTAAAATTAAGAAATACATCGCTTCCCATTATTAGTAGATTCACATTACCGTGGGTTACATGCAGGTAAACCTAATGGAATCCCCACAATAAATTGAAAAAAATTGAAACCTAAAGACAATTCGTAAGTTATCAAGACTACTTGACAAACGATCAAAACGTCCATTACAAATAAACTTGCTTTGTACTGTTCTAATCCAAAATCTTGCTGAAAAATCACCGATCTTGCTTGCTATATCTCCAATAAAACTGAACAAAATGACCTACTCACTCATTTCTCTCTGATCTGATAAAATCCCTTTATTAAAGCTTCCACAAATTCTCGTGCCTCGTTATCAAAAAACCGCTGATCTTTCAATCTCAAGCCCCACTGTACCCCATTTCTCCATTAAGATGCCTGACGCGCCAGTGGCTTCGAGATTCAGCTGAACTAATTCCAACGCCATGATTAGTTATTTTCTTCAAAAGTCACTCAAGTCATTCTAGCGTCCCATTTGCTTGTCGTAAATTTTACTATCGCAAATAAATAGAAGTTTACAAAAATTTAAAATATAATATATAGGGTGAAGGGACCAGTAATTGACTGCTTAAGAAAAAATTCGAGTTTAAGATAGAATAACTTCCGTTATTTTGGCTCCAGGTGAAGGTTGTAAAATTGTACCGCTCCAGTAGGATGTATTTTATTTTATTAATATTTTAAAAGCAGTAAATTCGATCTTTATGTCAACCAAAAATGATTTTTTTTGGAAGTATGTCAGTGACCCAGTAATTGACATACCGAATTTTCGGTGGAACCAGTGTTTGACATGGGGTGGGACCAGTAATTGACATACAAATATATTCATGAAACGACATAAGGTATGCATTCAAAATCACTTTTAAATCTAAATAAATCACCTAAATCACTTTTTCAATTGGATTTATAACAAAAATTAGTCTTATTCATAATTAATTACAATCAGTTTTTAAATAGGCAAACCTAAATAATCTAATATTTTTTCAACATTGCCCTTTTTTATGCAGTTTTTGACGACCAACCCTTACACAACTGTCCTACCGGACAATTTTAATTAAGTCTAAACCAAGACAGGTAATTTGAAGAACAGCCCTTACTTTCAATAGTACCAAGGAGATATTAGCTAAAATGCTTGTTAGATCGTACACAATGTCTGTCGGCTCGCTTTTATCTCTTTCTCTCAACTCTTCCGCTCTCTTATCCTTTCAAGTTTCCGCTAAATATTTTGTTACTTAAACCCTTTTTTGGGAACTTTTTTGGTTCTCACTTTACCAAACTACCCTCTCTACTTCCGATTAGACTATGTGGTCACATCCTTGTTTCATTCATTCCGCCTATAACGCTGCTACCGATGGCATCTACGCGTCTTTGGGTTCGAGTTGTTGGTGCTTTCTAGTGAACCAAATTTCTCCTAGCTTCCCTTCTTTTGGAGCGCTTCGCTAATATTTTCCACAATCTGCGCTGCCAGTGTCATTTGCTTCGAAACCAAACTATCTGAATGTAATTCATTCTTACTTTCTGCATCTATTCAGTATTTTATTGTTTATTATTACTGAGTTACCTCTTGGGCACATGTATATATACATTGTGTGCACGTTCATCGCGTCCCGCAACAGGTTGTAAGCATTCGCACTTATAACAGTAATAAATAAATGAAACGTCAATGAAGAAACAACTAGATTAAAAAATATATATCTGTTATTGACTCTTTAACTTGGAAAGGATAGGTATTAATATACACATACCAACAAATAAACCACTGATATTCACATAACTAGGTAACCAATTGACAAAAATATGTGTTATTAAAATAGGCACACCATAAAAGAAAAAATGAATGAAAAAACAAAATATTCTTTCGGAATACATAGGAAATGAACATCATAATATATCTTACGTAATTGATAATTAGCCACTTGAAATCACAAGCCATTTGAAAACCTCACACATCAACGGTTTTATTAAATTGGTAACGTTCTCCATAAAGTAGTACAGGGCGATCCAACCTTCACCTATTTGGGAATTAAAAATGGTTTTCATACCGATTTCATTTTTTTTTACTACAGTTTAGCCTATTTAGCCTATGGGATGCTATATATTCGTCTTCGGTCAACATGTCTGTTAATTGGTAAATACAATAGATCTTACAAACATTTTTATGTTATTAATGTGTAACATCACAAAGTCACCAACTCTCCACGTATGTTTGATTTCGCACCTGGTATTTCTCTTGAGGGAGCTTCATTTTTCCCCTGGCCGTTTTATTTGATGGAATTCTATGGTTCAGCCATTTCCTCCCTTTCTTCTTTGTCATGTGGCTGGGACCCAAAACTGAGGGAGAATGAGAGATTTTCCAACTCCGATAAGTGGGCGTCGTTTTTATCAATCACGTAGGTCTCGTGAAGCTGTTCGGCGATCACGATTATTCCAGTTTGTTGTCCATACATTGTTGTTCTCTACAGAATAATCATTCTGCATGCCCTCTTGAAATAAGGCGTACATTTGCTAATTCATTAATTTAAACATATTTTGTTGGAAGTTTTACTATTTATTTTGCCGATTTTTATCAATGATTTTATTTTACAATGATTGAATTTTTAATTATAATAAAATTTATCAACCTATCTTACCATTTTCCCAGGATGTCAATCACTGGTCTCAAACAAAAAAGCTGTAGGACTAGTAATTGACATACATGTCAATTACTGGGCAGATTGCCGTTTCAAGGACCAGTGATTGACAGCCCCAGTTTAATCCTCAATGCTTCTTATAAAAAAAAAAAACTACATAAATGAAATCTACAAGTAATACTAATTATAACAGAACATTGATAACCACACGAATATATGAACAAATAAACGAAAAATAAGAAAAAAGGAAAATTATTTTCTTATCAATCCTCCTTAGCAACGGCTTGTTTTTTCCTTGATTTTGAACTTTTAACGCAAATAACCTTCCACTGATACCAAGGAACCTTCCAATAATTAATATTTTTCTGGAACTGCTGCCCAAAGGCTTCTCAATAACGAAATTGAAAGAATCACCACTAAAAACGGCTCATATCCCTTATAATACCAGTTTATTTCTGGTATGTCAATTACTGGTGCCCGGTCAATTACTGGTCCCTTCACCCTAAATATAAAAAGTTTAATTTCTATCTGACGTTTACCGATTGACGCTATCTCAAATTCTTCTTCACGTCGTGGTCATCTGCCTTTGTTGTGAACGCAGAAATAATGGCCACATCGACCGAAACATCGTATCAGCAATGATATGCGTACACCCTTCACAATAACAGCTGGTAAGGGCTGAGGAATCGCAGTAGATTGTATTTTCTTTTTCATTGAATCAGCCTGAAACAATGAATTAGTTTTGTTGCGGTTCGGAAAGAGAAGACAGAAAACAATCTTGCTAGGCAAGTTTTATCATTTAACATTTATACTATTTTATATCTCCAAATAAGAATATACGGTATAAATCAGTTATTTATGGACTTTTAACAAGATTTCTTTAGCTCCATTTATTTAGAGAGAGAACTAGATTTGTTAGGAACCCATGTCTATAGATTATATTTTAGTAATATATGCAGAAAGCAGCAGTTATATATCTAAAATCTGAAATACATTAAATGCGACATGTGGGAACTGCCTCAGATAATCTAAGACAATGAATTGTTGCTAGGATTTCTAGTACTACCTTCTTAAAACAAAGTGCTTCGACATTGATCAAACAAATGTCCCATGTCCTATGTCCCTCTCCGCTCAGAACTGTACAAACGATTCTGACTATAAATGATTTGTGTCGGCAAAGCTTTGATCCCTATCTTTCGAGAACCAATAGATTTCTTCAGACTTTTTATTACAGAGTTTCTCAGCCTTCGGCTCGCGACTCTATACCGGATAAAGAAATACCTGTTGAAAATAATACTTTGAGAATTATTAAAACTGTCCGGTAGGACAGTTGTATAAGGGTTGATCGTCAAAAACTGCACGAAAAAGCGTAACGCTGAAAAACACCCAACTTTGGTATTTTTTTTCTCTTTATCTATAAAAGATAAAATTCCCAAATTTTCTCTAAAATATAGTGCAAATCCTCCTTTATAACTGTAATTTTTTCGTAATAACATAGATTTATTAGTTTTCGAGAAAAGCAATGTGAAAATTGCGCAAAAACAACATTTTCAAAAATTGTTGTTCTTGTTTTTTTTTTTTTTTTTTTTTTTTTTTTTTTTTTTTTTTTTTTTTTTTTTTTTTTTTTTTTTTTTTTTTTTTTGGCGCATCGACTGCTTGGCCATTAGCGCCCACTAATATAATATTCTTTTCACTTTCCAATACTACTCGAGCCGGGATGGCACTTGCAGTCCCATAGCTTCCAGCACTACACCTTGCTCAACAAGGTATGGTGGAGCCTGGGTCCGCAAGAGTGTCTCCACACATCCCCTCTTATTTCATCGACCTTATCGACGAGGGGGAGTGCGGAATAACATTGTGCCATCCCTTTAATACGCTGACTTTTATTACAAATATCTATATAATCCTCTTGTATACATTAATTAACAATTTTAGCAGTTAACAATTATATGAACGTTACGCAGAACTAAAAATATTCCTGGTTACTTTTCCTGTTTGCTTGGACTGTATTATATATACTTAACCAAAGGAGGCTATTTACTCTACTAATAGGTGGGATGTGCAGTACTTTGAACTAATATTCCTGCACACCCTGAAATAAACTAGAACTAAATAAAATTAACCTAATGGGGTTGAAATACTTGTATAAAAATTCTTTCAACCCCAGGATAAAAAACCTAACCTAAACATACATTCGACTTTCTCGCTAATAAATACATTCACGCCAATAAATACATTCACGCCAATAAATACACTCACGCCAATAAATACAATCTCGCCAATAAATACATACACACCAATTCATACATACATACATACATTCACCCCTGTAATTCACTCACACTACTCTTCCACAACAGAAGAGGAAAGTACTTGATATTCCTTTCCTCTTTAAAAGAACTAGACTACGACTAACCTAATTATTAACCTAGATTTTGTTATATAATTGAATATCCTTTAAATAAGTAAATAGCCTCCTTACATAAGGAGAACCCTCTTGGAGAATTGCGCGCTGGTCGTGTGGCAGGCCTGCTCTTTCTCTTTGGAGACGCAGTGCCTGACACCCTTCCAACACGTGCGACACTGTCAGCCTTTCTCGGCATCGTGGGCACCTCGGCCTTCTTTCGGCAATAAGGAGGTACCCATGTGTCACACGTGTATGTCCAATCCTTAGCCTCGTTAAAATTACCGATTCATGCCGCGGGTAGTTCTCGACTTGAGCATTTCGCACACATGGTTTAAATTCTTTAAGCTTTTCATCTACATTATCCCACTGACTTTGCCACTTTTTGTTAATAATATTTTTCATATACATTTGTAAGTCAGTGGGTCGAACAAGGATGGTATGGTTAGTTTGTGTAGAGGCTGCTTGTTTTGCAGCCTCGTCCGCCCTTTCGTTTCCGGACACGCCAATATGGCCCGGCACCCAAGCGAATACCACCCTTCTATCATGTGTACTTAGCTCAGACAATAAGTAGTAAATTTTCGTGACCATTGGGTCTGTCGAGAACCTATCCCGGAGAGCCATTATTGCACTTAGGGAGTCTGTTAATATTAATGCTTTGGTGCAATAATTTTCTTTAATGAACTTCATGGCCTGGCAAATAGCATACATTTCAGCCGTGTACACGGTTGCACAGTGCGGTAGTGTCCAACTGAGGGTGACTCCCTCCGTGTACAAAGCACTGCCAACTCCGTCGTTTATCTTCAATCCGTCTGTGAAGATCGGTCGGAAATCATAATACAAATTTAAAAGTTCCAGGAGTCTTTGCCTGTAAACGACGTGTGGTGTTTCTTCCTTCTTAAATATTGCCAGGTCCATGCGGACGCGTGCGGAAGGTAATGTCCAGGGTGGAGAAGGTGAGAAGCCCCAGTCCATCACCGAACATAATTGTATTCCCTCCGCGTTTAAGAGCTCTTTGGCTCGAACCCCAAGTGGGCGCGTCCGCGAGCGTTGTCTGCGAAATTCATTTTCATATGGGCTCTCGAATATGTCGGGAAACAAAGGATTAAATCGTTTCCCCCATACTCCGGCTGTGTAGGTCAGGGTAAGCTGTTCTCTCCTTAGCTGAGGAGGCAGCATCCCCGACTCTACATAGAGGCTTTGTAAAGGACTGGTTCGGAAGGCGCCTGTAAACAATCTAATACCTTCATTATACACTCTGTCTAATAGCTTCAGGCGTGACTTGCGCGCAGAACTGTAAACTGGGGCTCCATACTCAAGTTTAGAACGGGTGAGACATATAAAAATGCGTTTCAAAATTTCCCGCTCGGTGCCCCATTTGTAGCTTCCTAGAAATTTCAAGATATCGAGGGTTCTCCTTGCTTTTGTACTTGTGTACTCAATATGTTGTTGCCAGGTTAACTTAGTGTCGAATACGAGACCCAGGAAACGAATACTCTCTTTATATTGAATTTGTGTGCCATCCAAATACAGTGTTGGAGGTATATGCTCGTGTCTTAAACGGCAGAAGTGTAGGCACACTGTCTTAGTTTTTGAAAACTTGAATCCGTTCCTGGAAGCCTCGTCAGCCACTTTGTCTACTGCCTGTTGTAGGGATTCTCTAGTCTCTTCAAGGTCCGTTCCAGATAAATAGATAGCTAGATCATCAACATATAACGACACTTGGGTGAGATCCTCTACAACTTCGGCAAGACTATTTACCGCTATTGTGAACAATGTTACACTTAAAACCGACCCCTGTGGTATTCCATTCTCTAGAACATGTGTTTCCGAAAGGACCGACCCCAGGCGCACTCGGAACCTTCGCGACTCTAAAAAGCCACGGAGGAACCTTGGCAGTTTCCCTCTCAACCCCCATTCGTGGCACTTTCGCAGAATCGCATGTCTCCACGTTGTATCATAAGCCTTCTCGAGGTCAAAGAACACGGCCAGCACGTGCTCTCTACGCATGAATGCGTTTTGCACGTAGACCTCAAGGCGACCAACTTGATCTAACGTGGAACGATATCTGCGAAATCCTGCTTGATGCTGGCTGTAAAGTCCTCTCGTTTCCAGCACATATACTAGTCTATAATTGATTATGGATTCGAGGACCTTACTCAAACAGGAGGTCAACGAAATAGGTCTGTAATTCGAGGGATCACTGGGGTCTTTTCCTTCTTTAGGGATCGGTATGATTATTGCTTCCCGCCAGTCATCAGGATATATTCCGGTGTCCCATATGCTATTGTATAATCCAAGAAGGTGTTCCTTCCCAGTTAGATACATATTTCTTATCATAGCATATGGAATTCCATCTGGGCCTGGGGAAGTATCTTTACATTTCTTTAGAGCATTTTCTAATTCCTGCATGGTTAGCGGCGCATTGTAAGCTTCTTCAATATCGGATTCAAAATCTAGTGGCTGTTGCTCCGCATCACCTTTTCGCCTTAAGAGTTCTGCAGAGTAGTTTTGTGAGCTAGATACCTTAGAAAAGTGTCTAGCCAGGATTTCAGATACATCTTTTGGCTCGGTGACGATTACGTCATTATTTTTTAGGACTGGCATCGACGGAGTTCTGCGACCGCCAGAGAGGGCTCTTATCTTATCCCACACCTCCTTCAATGTCGTGTTGTTGTTGTTGTTGTTGTTGTTACCTTTTTTGTAAACTGCGTAGCGCCTAAACGCGCGAACCGATTTTCATGAATGAGGTGTCATTCAATTCGGAATTTTATGTAGATTTGCCTTTTGGGAGTCTCGATGCTGTACATCGAATGAGAGAGGAGTTAGCCTCCTTTATGTAAGGCCCCTTCCAAAATTATTATTACTAATTACTCTGTAAATCTTGGCCTGATTTTGATAAAATTTGGTAGGATGTTAGGGTTAAGGCTCCCCTTTGTAACAATAAAGCGACGGTCTGCTCTTATACTTGTTAAGGGGAAGTATAGCAATCGTTTCAAATTATCAACGCGTGAACCGATTTTCATGAATGAAGTGTCATATTATTCAAATTTTTATGTAGATTTGCATTTTAGAGGTCTCGACGCCGTGCATATTTGGGAGGGGAGTTCGCCCAATGTATGTAAGGCCCCCTCCAATATTATTATTACTAATAACTCTGTAAATCTTAGCTCGAATTGATAAAATTTGGGAGGATGAAAGGGTTAGGGCTCCCCTGCATAACAGTAAAGCGATGGTCTGCTCTTACTTTATTATATTATATGTGCGTTGTACTTTTATTTTAAATGTGTGACTAAACTAACTGACGGACTAAGTCCGCCAAGCCGGTCCCAAGCCCAGGTGAGAAAGGATGAGGGGTCCGTCGGAGTTACTTATGTTTCAGGATCTAAAGGCTAACTATACGCAGAGCCAGGAGAGGGAGGATATATTCATAAATGTTTATGCTGTGTAAATATGTTATTGTTTGCAACCCTCTATAAAACTATAAATAAATCTATACACAAATCAGCTAGTACCCAACATTTCATTCATACTTCATTGATATTTAAGTAATTTTACTGCATAAACTTTTCCTTCACATTTTTAGAATTTATTAGATGTCACAGACCCTCATGCTGGCCATTTTCGTCTACAAAATATATGTTCAAGTAGCACTGTAGATTGACTGTAATTAAAACTGTCCGGTAGGACAGTTGTATAAGGGTTGATCGTCAAAAACTGCACGAAAAAGCGTAACGTGGAAAAACACCCAACTTTGACAATTTTTTTCTCTTTTTCTATAAAAGATAAAATTCCCAAATTCGCTTTAATAAAATAAATAAGATATGCATATTTTTAGGACAGCTAATTATTCCAGTATTTTACTACAAGTAAAATTAGGGGGACTAAATTAAATTACAATTGAGAAATCAATAATTGTTGTTGAATACTTGTTATAACTGTGTGTTATTTGTGCTCACGAATATTTCGGTAAGACGAATTCAAGACAGTACCCTACTCTAACTTTGTCTTTTTCGTCTTTAACATGCATGTACATATGTTATAAAAGTGATTTATCATAATTATAACAAAAAAATATTATAAATGAAGTGGCCAGCATAAGGGTCTGCGACATCTAATAAATTCTAAAAAATTTAATAAAAAGTTTATGCAGTAAAATTACTTAAATAATATCAATGAAGTATGAATGAAATGTTGGGTACTAGCTGATTTGTGTGCATTTTGGCGTTTAATCAACCCTTATACTTAACATTTTAAACTGTAAGTTTTTGTTAAGGAGATACTATACAAAAATTGAATTTAGGTATTTTATTTTTGCTGTTGAAAACAATGAGGAAAGCACTATATTAAAATGTAAAAATTAGGCATTATTTTAAACTTTTCTCAATAGATTCTGAATAATTCTTACTCACTCAAGGGCTATAACGGTCCATGAAGGACCCGAGCCTCAGCCACTACAGCTCTCCACCTATCTCTGTCATTTGCCGACGTTCTCCATCTCTGCTGACCAAGAGCTTCCAAATCTTCCTGTACGTCGTTCAACCACCCTAGTCGAGGCCTATCTGAATAATTCAATAATTATAATTTTTGGCTCGATTCAGTACTTAAATAAGGCCTTAATTAAAAATAAAAGCCTTTTTAGGCAATTAACTGCAGAGCAGTGTTCCCTCTAAGCTGTGCGCGTGTGCGCGCGCACATACATTTTAAACATAGCGCACATGAAAAATATTTGCGCGTACAAAAATTTTTTGATTAAAACGAAACAAAGAAATCGATTGCAGGAACATATGGATATGCTGATGAGAGTAAAATCATATACGAATGACGGAAACAATGTAATTTAAGTTAAGTTTATGCAGAATGGTTAAAACCAAAAGGCTGGAGAGAGAAGTTATAAAATAAACGCCATTCATAAAAAATGTAATCCTTAATTCTAAAATTGTCCAATAAGTAATTGTGAATTGTCGTTCTTGTTTAATTGTTTTGACGGATGTGTTAATTTAAAAAATTAGAGGCAGACAACGTTATTACATTGAAAGTATTTAAATTTTCTTATTTTCCATTTGAATGGAACAGTAATCAGCTAAATTCTGTCTTCACGATCTAATGATTTGACTTGATTTTAGGGTAGATTTTTTCATTGTGTTCCGTTGTAATGTGTGGTATGCTGTAAGTTCGAGTCAATGCGTATAAGTAGGAACAAAATTTGGCTGAATATTAATACTATTATTGCACTTAAAAAAGTGTACACACAGGTCACAAAAAATTAGAGGGAACACTGCTACAGAGGTTAATTTTTTTTAAATCAAAAATATGTATTTTAACAATCAATAATACTCATAATATGCTCTAATAAATACCTCATTACTGATGTAACGGCTTCAAAGAAATAAAGAAAAACGGCGTTGGGCCGCACGGCTGAAAGGTTCAGAAACGGTTAGTTCTTGTGGCATAACTGTTTGTATCTAGTTTGGATACTTAGTCGATTAATTTTTAGTTTTTATTTATTCTAGATAGAAATCTGACTTTTAATGTCCTCGGTTCTCTTACGTACACAGGGTGACCAGAGTTTATGCTCCACCCACTTTTTTTTAAACGGCGGGAAATTTCTAAAAAAGAAAAAACACATATTTAATCATTTTTAGTCTGGTTTATTTTCAGCGATTGACCCATTTTTTCAAACCCCTGTATCTCGAGATACAGCATCCAACTTTGTTTTTTCAAATAGAACGTTACATTTTTTGTTGCATATTTTTATAGTATCTCCTTAACAAAAACTTACAGTTTAAAAAGTTAAGTATAAGGGTTGATTAAACGCCAAAAGGTACACAAATCAGCAAGTACCCAACATTTCATTAATACTTCATTGATATTATTTAAGTAATTTTACCGCATTAATTTTCATTAATATTTTTTAAGTATTTATTAGATGTCACAGACCCTTATGCTGGCCATTTTCATCTACAAAATATTTGTTCAAGTAGCACACCATTTAACTTAGATTGACTGTAATATCTATTTATCTATAATAATCAAACTATTGATTACAGGTGAAAAAGAAAACGTTATAATAAATAAAAAAATATGAGGCTAAAAAATTCATAAACTTTTTTAAAAATTGCTTACACCAACATTCATCAATGATTTTATTTATTTATTTTTATTTTTAAATAAAAATCGTCGGTTTAAGTTCATTCTTCGATTAAATTGTTACTTTATGTAGTAGTCAATCTGGCTTTATCGTAAATAATATAGTTTTCTTCAATTACATTTTCCATCTAGGTGTTCTTCCCACAATGTTGTGTATATGTCATACAAAATAAATAAGATATGCATATTTTTAGGACAGCTAATTATTCCAGTATTTTACTATAAGTAAAATTAGGGGAACTAAATTAAATTACAATTGAGAAATGTATAAATAATGTTGAATAATCTACTTGTTAGTAACTGTGTGTTATTTGTCCTCACGAATATTTCGGTAAGACGAATTCAAGACTGAAATATTGTTTTAAATCCTCCGTGATTCAAATTTAAACAGTAGCCGACTCTAAATTTGTCTTTTTCTAATTTAACATGCATGTATATGTGACAACTTCAGAATAAAGGGCACATTAAAGAGAAATCAGAAGAATAATTTGGAATAGAGTTAAAATAAAGTACGTATTTATACGAAGATATAATATAAATTTTATCACAATTATAACTATTATGAATGAACTGGCCAGCATAAGGGTCTGTGACATCTAATAAATACTTAAAAAATATTAATGAAAATTAATGCGGTAAAATTACTTAAATAATATCAATGAAGTATTAATGAAATGTTGGGTACTTGCTGATTTGTGTACCTTTTGGCGTTTAATCAACCCTTATACTTAACTTTTTAAACTGTAAGTTTTTGTTAAGGAGATTTTTGTACCTTTTGGATAGATTTTCCTTTTTGTCTATTAGCAAAGTTACGTCTGCTTTACAGATTTTTTTAAAATTTGGAATAAGCTATTCTATCATTATAACCTGATAAGGTGTTAAATCGGAACCGTAACTACCACTGGAGAGATCTTTTTGGTCCCCAAACCATCCTCAATAACCATTTTTTTGAGAAAGCGTTTTGAATAAAATAGGAAGGTATTTGTACGTAAATAGCAAAATTAAACTGCGATTTCAGTACTTCCTTTTAAGAGGAGCAAGAAAAATAAACTGCGATTACAGTACTTCTCCCTAAAAGGCAAAGATTTTGAATCGAACGACAATTCATTGATGTAAATCGGTTCACTCATTGATAATTTTAACGATTGCAGTACTTCCTCTTAGTAGGTGTAAGAGCATGATGGCACTTCACAGCCACGTAGAGGAGCTTTAATCACTTCTTCGTGCTAAATTTTATCAAAATCAGATTAAGCTTTGTAGAAATATTGGTAATAATAGTTTTAGAAAGGGCCTTATTTGGGTGGGGCGAACTCCCCTCCTTATGAGGCATAGCGTCGAGACTTTTAAAGTACAAATCTGTACAAAATTTCGATTCGAATGACACTTCATTCATGAAAATCGGTTCACGTGTCGATAATTTGAAACGATTGCTATACTTCCCCTTAACAAGTGTTAGAGCTGATCGCCGCTTTAATGTTACATAGGGGAGCCCTAACCCTATCATCCTACCAAATTTTATCAAAATCGGGCCAAGATTTACAGAGTAATTAGTAATAATAATTTTGGAGGGGGCCTTACATAAAGGGGGCTAACTCCTCTCCCATTCGATGTACAGCGCCGAGACCCCCAAAAGGCACATCTACATAAAATTCCGAATCGAATGACACCTCATTCATGAAAATCGGTTCTCGCGTTTAGGCGCTACGTTGTTTACAAAAAAGGTAACAAGAAGAACAAGAAGAACAACAACAACAAGAAGAACAAGAACAAGAACATTTTTTGAAAAAGCCGTTTTTGCTCATTTTCGGCAACTTTTTTCTCGAAACCTATTAGATCTGGGTGGTTGCAAAAAAATTACAGTTATAAAGGATGGTTTGGAGTAAGATTTAAAGAAAATTTGGGAATTTTATCTTTAATAGAAAAATAGAAAAAAATTGTCAAAGTTGGGTGTTTTTCAACGTTACGCTTTTTCGTGCAGTTTTTGATGGTCAACCCTTATACAACTGTCCTACCGGACAGTTTTAATTTGAGCTCATAAAAAAAACAAAAAAATTTTTTTTTGAAATCGGCTAGGTTTTTCAAAAGTTATGGTAATTTAAAATATGAAAAACAAATTTCAGTTTAATGTCAAATTTTTAAAGAATCTGTTCAATCTGGGCACAATCAACGGATAGACAAGCCAAAACTCTGGACTCCCACGCTTTGCTTGTAGCAGCATTTATGGTGGCGAAGTCAAGATCTAGGCAGGCTAGAGTTATTCGACGTTGTTCAGGTTGTTTTTTCAACAAACGTTTGGTGAGGAGTTTTAGGAAATCAACTAATCGGCCCATACTTCTACAGAGAGAACTTAACTGGTGCAAGTTATCTTTTTTAAAGAGACATTTTGCCAGTTCTGCTTGAAGATGTTCCTCTACCACGTCGGCTAGATATGTATTTTCAACAAGATGGTTGCTCGGCACATAATGCGAGAGTTGTTCGTGGTTACCTGGACAGAAATGTCCATGAAAAGTGCTTAGGGACTCATTGTCCCATCCAATGGCCTCCTCGATCTCCAGACTTAACCCAATGGGCTATTTTTTGTGGGGATATCTAAAAAATAAAGTGTACAGTAACCTTAATCTCGTGACTTCAGTCGATGATTTGAAACGTCGAATAACTCTAGCCTGCCTAGATCTTGACTTCGCCACCATAAGTGCTGCTACACACAGCGTGGGCGTCCAGAGTTTTGGCTTGCCTATCCGTTGATTGTGCCCCGTTTGAACAGATTCTTAAAAAAAAAATATGTAATTTTGACAATAAACTGAAATTTTTTTTTTCATATTTTAAATTACCATAACTTTTGAAAAACCTAACCGATTTCAAATTTTTTTTTTTTGTTTTGTGTAGGAGCTCAAATAATATGCAAAAAAAAATATAACGTTCCATTTGAAAAAACAAAGTTGGATGCTGCATCTCGAGATACAGGGGTTTAAAAAAAATGGGTCAATCACTGAAAATAAACTAGACTAAAAATGATTAAATACGTGTTTTTTCTTTTTTCGAAATTTCCCGCCGTTTAAAAAAAAAGTGGGTGGAGCTTATAACTCTGGTCACTCTGTATATTTAATATTTACTGTCATTTTACTGTTTGTAAAGCCGTACATTACGCCGGAATGATACTTTGCGGAAGGAAGCCTTCCACCACTTTAAGACATCTGCCTTAAAACTTCTTAAGCGAAAAAAATGTGTATTGTATTCTCTCAATAGCCCTTTGAGAAAGGGTTTATACACGTGGGATGATATATTCCTGCTAATTCGAAAGAAAATTTTTGAATTCATTACTTATAAAAAAAAGTATTGTGAGTTTAAAAAAAAAATTGTTTACATTGTTAATTTATTGCAGTATTTTTGGTATTGTTTGCTTAATAAGCATATTAATGTTAATTACCTGTTTAATGTTTCATTAAGTCTTATCATTTACCAGTAAAATTGCATTATTTGCATTTTATCTTAATTAGAAGTAGCAAATTACAGGCTTCAACTTGCTTCAAACAATATTACACTGAGCTATTTTAACTTCTAAATATTTAAAGTAACAATCTATTATTCAAACGTCAGAAAAAGAAATGGAAGAACCAGAAGGAGAAAAAATCTGTGAGCAAAGAACTGTTTTAGAGACGGCTTGCTGAGAGTAAGTCAGTTTATTTTGCATTTGGAGTGAGCATCCATCCGCAAAAGTAAAAGAAAGAGAGAAAAAGCTTTATTCCAGATGCTTAACCCAGTTTAGAATAACGAAATGGAATTTTCGTCAGCTACAGATGTGACAAGTTTTTTTTATTTTTTTTTTTTTAACCACATAACTAGAATTTAGCGAAAGAATTGAAGCAAACATTCCTGTGTAAAAAGCGGTGACGACAGAAATGGTGGCTGGTGAGGATGGGAAGGAAAAATAAATAAAAGGCTGAGTTGAGTCAAGATCCTGGAGGACGATATACTTTGATATTATATTTTATTTTCAAAACGACGCCTTTGTTATAGTGTGGGAGCAGAGCAGTAAAATACCTGGTAAAGAAACAACAAAAAACAAAAAAAGAAAAAAATAATGTAATACGTGGCTTCACCATTAACTTCTAGCGCATTGTCATCGTAGTCCATCCCCCATGCTGCCCCCATAGTCACTAGGCCAGCTCACTGGTGAGATTTCAATTTTGTTTACCGCTCCCTTGGAAACAATATAAAACATTATGACTTAGATGATACTTCCAGATAGCTATTGGGTATAAATATAGCCCAGAGAAGAAGTTATTGCCAGTCTTGAGTTGGCCCACAGCAGGACACCACTTCCAAACTTGTCGTCCTCGCTAGAAATACTTCCATTTGTAATAATGGACTCTCTACCAGCAGTTTTTATTATATAAACATTTCATAAATAGCAGAACTTCTCTATTAGTGATAACGCTATTTACTATTATAAGTTTAACCCGTTTATTGGTCGCACTATAAGGAAATTATAAATAAATACTATATATTATTTTGTTATTTCCCTTGTTATGTAGGTCTAATGACGTAGTTTGTGCAAAAATGCCTTGTTTAAAAATTTTGTCGGGGAAATTAGCCAGAACGAGTGTATTTAAAAAAATAAATAAATAAAAGATAATTTCTGTTTATGTATTTATTGATACATTTTTTCTTACATTATTTTATATTACAGACAACAGAATCAAAATAGAATTATAAGGAAACAAAAATCAGAACTTAAAACCCTATTTATTTTGATTTTTTCAAATAATTTTTTGTTAAAAAGCAAAACCCTTAAAAACATTTTTTTTTTTAACACGCTTTACATAAAACAGAAGCAAGTTCTTTTTATATAGCATAATTTCATCCTTGCTCCTAATCCTTCAATTAGTGTTTAGCTTTGTTTCTAGCCAATAACATTGAGTGCTACCTCGGTTATGGCTTATTAGGTCAGTAGTACTCAACTGTAGCAGCTTCAGCGTGATTTTCAACCTGCAATCTGCAAGATTTTTAATTTTATTATGTAGCTTTTGCTTAAATGTGGTATATTGAGATTGAATGATTCAGAACATTAGCAAAAAGGCAAAAGAAGTAAGTAATGTGGTCGAATATTTTTATAGGTGAGGCTACAACTCGAACTGTGTGAATAGAACGGGTTTACCTAATTTACTAGTAACATTTTAGTAACAAAAAGTAGCTACACGAGGGACCTCTTACTCAAAAATCATCGCTTCATAATCTCTACATTAACATTAACCATTAAACTAGTTTAACACGCCTTGTAGGACTGTTATATAAGGGTTGATCGTCAAAAACTGGACGAATAAGCTTTGACAATTTTTATTCCCCCATAAAAGATAAAATTCCTGAATTTTCTTTATAATATAGGGCAAATCCTCCTTTATAGCTGTAATTTTCTAGCAACAACCCAGATCTAATCGATTTGAAGAAAAAAGTTGCTAAAAATGAGCAAAAACGTCAATTTAAAAATGTTGCTTCTTGTTACTATTTTTGTACGTAAACAACGTAGCGCCTAAATGCGCAGATCGATTTTCATGAATGTAGTCTCATTCGATCTGGAATTCCATTTAGATGTGCCGTTTGGGGGTTTCAAAGCTATACATGCAATGGAAAAACAGCTTCATTTATGTATGGTCACCCTATTAAATATTTGTTATTAATAACTGTAAACCTTAGCCCGATTTTGATAAAGTTTGGAAGGAAGAAGTGGTTAGAGCAGTCCTAGTGCCATCCTGAATTAAAGTACCATCCTGTTCTTACACTTACTAAGGGAAGTACTGCAATCGTTAAAATTATCAACGTGTGAACTGAATTTCATAATGAATTTTTATTCATTTCGGAATTCTATGTAGATACAGATTTTTGTGGTCTTGATGGTATATACTTTGGAAAGGGATTTTGCCTTCACATAAGAATGCCACCTCTTAAACTATTATAAAGTAATAATTCTGTAAATCTTCGTCATATTTAATTAAAATTTGGCAGGAAGAAGAAGTAGCAGGGAAATTACGGCAATTGTGCCGTATTTGCAGTTTGATCACTCTTTGCCCTTTTAAAGATAAGTAGTATAAACGAAATTTAATTTTTATTAATTATGTTGAGGAATACTGTGCTGACGGTTTAATTTCTAATACGAAATTGTTATTTACCTAACAATAAATACCTTCCACTTTATTCGAAACTCTTTTTCAAGAAATTTTGTTTTGTGTAGTTCTTTGGAGACAGCAACTTCGAGCTCATTTTAAACTGTAAAGTTTTTGAAAAGGAGATAGATTTAGATGGATAAGTTAAAGTGCCCTGATTGGTCCTAATCCAAACATAAACTACATTCTGTCAATTTGGGAGAGTTTCTTAAAAAAGAGTATCCGTTTTCTAAAAACCCCATTTTAGATTCAGGGACCTAAAAGTGATTATTTTCGTTGAAAACTCTAAATCTAAAATTTAACTCGATTGCAATGCTTCTTTTTTTTACAAGGTAAGATGAAGAAGAGTTAACTGGTACCCCTGTAATAATTGGTGAAGCTGTCAGTAACAATAATTGGAGCAGAATAGTTTTGGTTTTCATTCTACATTAGCGAAGGAAACATTTCTCATTTTATTTTATATCCATACCGGAACAACAATTTAACGAATTTAAATCTCCATTGTCTTAGTGGACTAGCATTTACTAACCTAGACACTTACTGACCTTAAAGACTACAACCATTTGTCTCTAAATGACAGAAATTGTATGGTTAGGTTGATTCCCACCATATCCATTAATTTCCATTATGGACATAACGTTACAACAACTTGCGTATAAATATCGTTTTAAAACATTACAGATTTGATACCGTTTATTTTTTCATTCGCTAATCTAAAAAGTCTTCACACAACTGGCTCTTTGCTATTTACTGAATAAAATGTATCAGAAACTTAGAATTGGTACGAGAAAATTAGCAAGAAATAATACTTTTCAGAAAAGAGATTCTTTACGTTGTTAGTTTTTATATTTGTTTAAAGATTGTAAAATTACTTTAATAATTGGAAAACCTTTCTAGGAAATTGTTTTAAATAAGGAAATATTCTAAAAGTGGTGTAATTTGAGCGTAACCATTAAAATTACTCTGAATATTATAAATATTTATTTTTTAGAGGGGCTCATCAAATATTAGTTTATTAGCGCTCCTTCTTTTCCAATAACTGCAATCCTATAATAATCTTACAATCCGCTAATCTTACAAAATGCATATGTTAATAAATAAATAATAAAATTCTATTCTATGGTAAGAAAAAGTAATTAATACTATTCATAATTAATCAATTAAAAAAATAATGGAAATCGCGATAATTATTTTTAGGAATTACCAAAAAGGGGGAAATCCATTCTGTAAAAAAGGTATTTCAAAGACTTTTACGACTTTATCAAAAATAACAATCTTGGGTGCCCTTTTTTGATCCTGCTCTTGCTATTGACTACCCATTGAGGCCCCTCTGAAGTAAATATAGAGTATGCATCCCTTTTTCCCTCTGTGGTTAAACAAAACTTTTAAGATACAATTAAATCAAGTTGCAGATTTATAGCGCTATTAAAAGGCCAGACTATAATGTATAGTTAGCATTTGATTTGATACCACAGAGTTATTGACTAAGCAGTGGGTTTTGAATATAGATTGAATAAAGCATACAATGGGTACTACCCTATTTATTAATATTAAACGAAGCCCAAGCCGTTAGTTATCTGCGGTCAGAATACCGTCACTCTGTCCCATTTAGCTTTACAAGGACAATAGGGTACAAAAAGGGTTTAAGGTCGTTCTTTTCTCTTGATATATTTGTATAGATTGCTTTCATACTGTTCCTAATGTCAAACTCGATGAGCAGATGTTGTTATCTATCTCTAAAACATGGTCGAATTGTCGGCAGTATGGGATTAGTGTAAGGGGGTTTCTCAACTTTACACTACCTCGACGTATGTCTCTCTGTTTATTATGTATTAGAGGTTGTGTTAAGCCCAGCTGTAATACCCATTTTAGTATGCTAGATCACACAGCCAGCACCCTTTAAATAATCAACTGGAGTCTCCCGCACAATCACTGGAGAAACCCCTAACCACAATCTATTCATTTAGATTGTGCGTAAGAAACTAAATGGAGTTTTTAGATTAACCTTAGAATAGCTAATAGTCGCTATGTGTTTAGATTCCTGAATTCAAAATACTCAGGGTCTAACAGATTAATTTCCGAAGTTCAGCTTTCATTTTTTATAAACTAACAAAATTTGTTATTTCAATCGGGGATGTGCATTCTTAGGTATTATATTTAACCTGAAATACAAAAATAGGTAAAGATATTTACTAAAAAATAAAAACATTTCAAGAAACGTTTAATTTTTCTTTAACCCGGGTGAAAAGACAATTGTCAATGTTGATATACTCCGAAACCAATGACTTTTTCTTTGCAATGTTCTTGAAGATGGCCATCTTTTTTCTGGCGTACGTAAGTCTACAGGTGTCTTTATAGAGTGGTTATGTCAGGATTATGAGTATTTTTGTCAGGAAACAAAGATGCCTGTAACTTTCTGCTTTTGTGCCAGATAAAAGAAAGAATAGCAATCAAAAGAAATTTTCAATATCAATTTCTAAGTGGAAATACCCGTTTTTGAGGTTTAACAAGTCCAAAAAAAGTAGTTTTTAGTGAATTATATCTGTGTGAATCAATTGTCTCCAAAACTATAACTTGAAGGAAGCTGAAATCTAGTTACTCAAATGAAACTAAACCATCGAAATCCCTGAAACGGAAGTATCATTTCATTAAATGAATTTTTCAACTTGATTTCTTCTTACCGGAGCCTGTAAAACATTTTACGGAAGTTAGACTATAACCTTCATCCTAAAGTGCCACTTAATTGTTATTTAAATTACTACTGCTAAAGAAGATCAAAAATCCCGCTCAAGTTCTCAGTTTGAAGATAATGATTACTAATTGTATTGTAGCGTTTGACCGATCTAGTTTTTTGTGCTTGCGTTTTGTGCAGTTATTAATTGCTGTATATGTATATATGATATTAATAAAAAAATTAAGAAAAATTAAAACCTAAAAGGAACAAATTGAACCTATATTTTTAGGGGAAAGAAATAACTCGTTAAAAGGTTATTTTTAAAAAATTGGAAAAACCTTTCCTGTCTACTCGCTGTTTATTTAATCCCAACAGATTTGACTCAGTGTACTGTTGACGTTGAAACGAACTCTCAAAACCATATTAAGAATTAATAGGTTGGTAGCATGACTTTTATAGCTACACAAAAAAGTTGGTGAATTTAATTCCTTCAACAAACCAACTAAAAAATTTGATTTACATCAACAATAAAACGCCATTCTCGGTACTAAAAAGCTTTATTTAAAATCAGAAAATAACTTTGAAAATCATTATTTAAGAACTAGAGATAATTAATTACAAAATCTGGCTGAATACTGAGACGACCTTAACGTAATACAGTTCTCGTTATTTTGTGTTATATTTTTTTTTTAATAATGAGTTAATAAAAAGGAGTTTATTTCAATGGCGCTTTTAATATATCATTTAAAAATTGAAAAAATACATTCGGTAGAGCGTCACTTTCGATCAGACAGTTTTCTACAAATTCGGTTAAGTTCTTATTCCATTTTCATATTAAATAAGTCCATATATTAATGTGAAAGGCAAGCTCAATCACTTTTCTAGCCAATAAGCGCAATTACTAGAAGCTTTTCTTGAATAATATTCGAAAGTAAACTCATACCCGTTCTTTCAGACGGGCTTTACATCCAACTGTCAAATAGGTGGCAAGGGCGGAGGCGACTAGTAATCTAAGGACTCTCTTTTTTACTTAAAGATTCACATACAGCTCTATCTCGAAATGTTTTAAATTATTAGCCAGTATTCTTAAGGGAATTAGAAAATATTTCGTTTTTTCTTTTACAAACTTAAGTTGTTGAACATAGTTATTCATGAACATGTTCTTTCTACAGAATTTAATTGTCGCCACTTTCTTCATATTTTCACGATTGTTAATCCGTTTAACTTTTCTCGATGATGTGAACAGCAACACAATCATCACTTTCACGTACTGAATCTTCAATACAATTTAACGGATTTAAATAAAAAATTCCAGTTACCAAAGAGCATGATTTTTATTTCGACGGCCATGTGGAGTCTTTATCTTTAAAGAATATGTGACTTAAGACAGACAATGTTATAAAGGTAAGCAGATGTAAGAATCAAGCACTAGAAAAATACTGATAATTACTTCTCTCGTGAAATCTTAAATACACAGAATTGCATTATTCAATTCCAGAAGTTGATGAATCCTTTTAAAAAGCCAAGAATAATTATAACTGCAATTATGAGATACTAGGCGGGCACTTTTGAGTCTCAAAAGGCTAAAATATTTCTATCTATAACTGTGATAGAGGAACCAATAGAATTGCGTTAATCAAAAGAAGAATAAAGGGTAGGAAGATACTAGAGAAATGGCGATGTTCCGCCAACGGATTTAGTTGTAACCATGGTTTACAAAGCTCGCTGTTTGTAAATCCTGTGGCGCCCGATCTTAAAAACACTTTTCCAGTAAGAATCTTTAAGAAGCAGGGGATATGAAAAGGAAAATGCCAATAGAAAACCTAGATTAGAAAATCTAGACGAGAAAAGCCTTCCTCTTGTAAAGGATACAAATGAAGAAAAGTGAATTCAATACGGGGATTTAAAATTATTCCATTGAGCTGGTTTTAATTGGTTCTATGCAAATATTTAATAGAATATTTTTAATGATCACTTGATGATATCTAAGGTTATTTACTCCAAATTATCTAAAGTTTCGGAAATTTGGTACGGCATTGTTCTCGGAGAAATGGATTAACGATAAACAATGGGTAATTGTTTTAATAAATCATTCATAATTTGTTTTTTATTTTAATTGAATGGATTAAAATTAAAATAAAAGGAACCGATTGTATAAATATAATGTTTGTAGATAATATTGGAAAATAAATCATGAATTATAAGTGCTCTTGGGTGCTTAAAACAAAACAATTAGATGCGTTTTCTATGATATATAAATTCTCTCATTCATTCAGTTGGCTATTGAAAATATTATGGCAATGATTGGGCGGTACCGGGAAATCCTTGTTCCTCCACTCGGCCATAGAACACAAAGGACACGTGAGCGAAATTCTACGGAGCACTAATATAATACTCGGCCTAAGAGTAATTCATTTACATGCTAACTGGACGCGGGCTTTAGGTTTTGGGCTGATAGAGGACAACAGAATCGCCGAGTTGGCATGGTTATATTTCTGGTGAGAATAAGAGTAGTCCTATAGACTGGGAGCAGTAGTTCAGGGTGGACAATGAGGGACTCTCCAGGATCCAACCAAATTCACTTAATTCCCTCCCTTAACACACCTACGAACGCACATTCTGCTAGCCTCCCACAAATAATTTACCCACATGTCTATGCCTTTTTGTTTGTACGCGCGCGTGTATATGTGCAGAGAGGGTAAACTAGACAACATTACATAGACAATGTCCACAGGTTTTCTTATTAGCGAGCAGCTTCTATGTTAGTGCGAGCTAGAGTGAGATGAACTGCAATGACGGGGGTGTTGGTGTTGAATTAAAACTATATATATATCACAGCCCCGTTGGCTGTATCCTGGCGATGTGTGTTAGTTGAGTGGGACAAGTCGAGCAGCCCCGACTTGGCTCAGAAAGCGTACAGGGCCCATGAATAGGTGGGACACGCATGTATTATTCAATAGCGACGACTACATGGGCCTCATCAAAAAGGAGCTGACGTGCCTCTATCCAGCTCACACTCAAATAGATATAACACTAAATAATATACCTATAGCCAATGTTTACTGTCTCAATATGTAAATCTATCTCTAATAAAATGTGTTTACATGCTCTCGCTAATGTATTATCTTTCTTCTTTCTATTCTAAATTTTTATCTTTCCTCAAATATAACCAAATCTCTTGATTAACTTCTACTTAAAATTCGAAATCATTTAAATCATATTTATAACTTTTTTCTTACATTTACCTCAAAATCAAATTTTAATTTGCAAGTACGTAGTTTGTTTTATACATAATAATAGAAATACTTGTATTAACTTTAAGACTCGACGAGTCTGTTATAGGGTCATTCCATGTCAAATCAACACAAAAAAAGACCATTTTTGACCTCACCATCTCGGATTTTCTTGAAATTTGGCACATGTGTACTATTGGTATAGACTTGGAAAAATATGAAATTTTACTGTGATAAGTCAACTGGTTTATGAGTTACAGGGCTGTAAAGTTGCCAAAAATGGGCTGAAAAACAGGGAACCCTGTGTTTTTGAATTACTGTAGAAGCTTTCCTAATTGAGCTACAGACTTGGGATTAGTGTCGTTTTATAGCATATATAATGCCCTTTCCTGTGATGTGCGACACCATATAGGTTAGGATAAATAAAGTTTGTTAAATTTAAATTTAAAATTTAAATTTTAAATTTTTTAAAAAGTACATATTTTAAAATTTTAAAATTAATTCCATGAATAGCTAGTAGTGTTTTGAATCACTGGGCAAAATATTAATTTGGGACGACAATGGCTTCATTGTTAAAAAAATTTAAGACTAAAGCTCCTTTTCATGGAAAATATATTTTAATAAAATTAAAGTAATAAATAAATTGAAAATAGTAATAATGAATCAATGAATCATAATTAATAATTATTAAGATTTAAAATATTGATTTTGAAATCATTTTTAGAATTAATTATGATTACAGTAATTATTCATATTAATTATAATATATTATTTCAATGAAATTATGCAGTTAATCAAATTATACAAAAATAATTCAATTCAATATCTTTGTTCAAGAACAGTCTTCTTTGGCTGAGATATCAGCCTCTTTAAGTTGGTTTAAATCGGCAAAGGGCCTTGTGATGGCGTAGGGGGTTCGATAAAGAGACTGGCAGCTCGTGCCAGTTTGCAACGACCCTATGGAAATCAAATCCAAACTTCACTACAACTTTTTGAGTGGGCAGTAGAAAACATCACCAACATAGACTTTGCATATTCAACCCAGGAAGACTATGTTGAATCTGAGTGTTTTTTTAAAAAATCGGTTTGCTCAAGCATTGGCTATTAAAGGAACACAGCAATACCATGCTTTCATTCCCAGAAGTAAATCCAAAATATTGGTTAAAAACTTTTCTATGAACTCAGAAGCTTGCGAAATGGAAGTTTCAAAATTCCCTGATAATCTAAAATTAGCCGCCATATCAGGTTGTATATCAGTGTAGTCTATAAAGAAACTGGTGGCTTGGCTTGGATATGTTTTAGAGAAAAATGAAGAACTTGATGAAGTAAAAGTAACTTTTCTTCATCCAGCTGGACCCTCTAAATCATCTCGCATCCAAGAAATGCCGATATTCTTTGGGTCTCAGTAGTGGATGTTTTGATAAAAATTGATCCTGTGACTCTGACTGGAAGAACTTAAATATGTCCTACTAGAAAGTGATGCATGACAAACAAATGACGCCTTTTCAAGCTTAAAATATTAAAGAGATCCTATTACTTAACAGTATGTTTTACTGTGGACTTATTAGTGGAATTATTATTAGCATTATTGTACTAACATGAATTCAGAGTTGAATTAATCGGATTGGAGCTTTAGTCTTAAATTTTTTTAACAATGAAGCCATTGTCGTCCCAAATTAATATTTTGCCCAGTGATTCATAACACTACTAGCTATTCATGGAATTAATTTTAAAATTTTAAAATATGTACTTTTTAAAAAATTTAAAATTTAAATTTTAAATTTAAATTTAACAAACTTTATTTATCCTAACCCATATGGTGACGCATATCAAAGGAAAGGGCATTATATATGCTATAAAATGACACCAATTCCAAGTCTGTAGCTCAATTAGGAAAGCATCTACAGTAATTCAAAAACACGGGGTTCCCTGTTTTTCAGCCCATTTTTGGCAACTTTATAGCCCTGTAACTCATAAACCAGTTGACATATCACAGTTAAATTTCATATTTTTCCAAGTCTATACCAATAGTACACATGTGCCAAATTTCAAGAAAATCCGAGATGGTGAGGTTCAGACCCCGTGTTGATTTGACATGGAATGACCCTATATATTTCTATTTGTCGTAGTAAACTAGGCACAGTCATTGTTATGGAGTATTATTAGCTTATATTTTTTTTATAATTTTTGTCATTGTTGGTTGTTTCAGGAGGCTTCTTATATTTTCTATTATATTCCGCTGAATTTTTTTTTAACAGATAATCACTTAGGAACTTATTAAAGCGTTCGGAGAGCTTACTGGATATCACTGCCTTGAAAAGCAAAAGGAGATTACAGACGCCCCTCGTTGTCTACAGGAGCAGCCTGCTTTGCCTGCCTCCTAATAAAACAACATACGTTTAAGGACCTTTTTATTTTTAAATTATACTTTAATTTGTTTTTCGTCGTTTATTCACCTTAAACTAATTGTGCATTTCATTGATCTTTTGTTTTTTCCAGCATCAAGTGGGAAAAACAAAAAAATAATAATAAGGGACATTTCATGTAATTAAATCTTGCATATAATTTCTTGATGTAGGTATTTTGCAAATAATGGCTTTTTGAGGAATGTTCGTACATTTGTGTTTGTTATTAGGATATTCACGTCAGAAGATAAAGGGTTTTCTAAATAAATAAATAGTAGGTAAATGATAAGAATTATTTGAAGTTGTAATAATAAATTTAATTTTGGAGTGTCCTGTAATCCGTGCGGTTTAAAGATGGCGTTCCTTATTTTGCGATAACATTCACGGTGTTTCACGCAATAGGCAGTCGCTTGTTTGTTAGGAAGCCAAATAAATACAAATATATATTATATACAATGCAACTTTATCGCCAACTCATTAGCAGTGTTGTAAGTTGGACAAACAAATGTTTAGGTAACATTGATGTTCATTAAAGTATCTAAAGATCTGATACGACGTTACTTGTATAAACCAACATACGAGCTGTTCAATGATCAGATAGAATAAGGAGTGAACAAATGTTATAAGAAGAACAGGTAATAATAAAAATAATTATTATGATTATTTAATTTATAATTATTGCGAATTGATTGCCACGTTCATAAGCACCAATAATTATTATTATGGTTTTTCTGGGTTGTCTGTAAAAGCATAGAATAATGCCTTCTTCTTTACTGTTACAACTTCAAAATGTCGAAGTTATAGATTGTCTTATTTAAGTGAGATAAAGTATAACTAATTGTGAGAAGAATTTGCATTCTCATTAAATCAGCAAAATTTGGTTTTTCTCAGAAAAAAATTCACTCCCAATGTTCAATTATTAAGATATAGGGGAGGGGACTTCTTCACCTCCATCACCGAAGCCAGGGATCAAGGTATATCAAGAGGGAATTACAGGGTATGAGTTGTTGGGGTAGGGTCTGTGTTTAGAGGACATAGTAGACGTACCTTTGTCATAAATGAAGTGGACAGTGTTCGGGTGAGGTTTTAGGTCAGCCGTGTAGACTGCTTGAGCTTTTACAGTAGCCCCAGATATCATCTCCTGATGAAGGCTCGCAAAATGTTAAGAAAAAATGAAAATGATAAATATTTTTTCCACTTGTTGGGAATCACAAAAAAATAATAATAATAATAATAATAAATAAAATAAAATAATGTAACATCGGCAGTTCATTCCACAATTTATTAGATTCGTAAGCAGTAAACGGAAAAAAGCGAAACTAGACGAGTACCAGAGTGTTTTGTATCTTTCTTTGTCGGGATTTCAGGTTAAGACAGCGTTTGATTCTAGAGAAACAGTAATGTATAAGAGTAGCGCTTTAAGTGTTTGGATTGATTTAGAGCATTCGCTCTGCTCCTGCGAAGGTATTGCTAAGGGCTGAGTTATTTTTGTTACCTGAACAGCCATTCAATTAAACTTTCTCTATTAAGTTTAACAATCCCAAGTTCGCCGAAAGCCATTCTCAAACTACTGTTCTGTCAAGTACAATAAACCTGAGGTCACTTAACAGCTCGAAAATTTAAAACTGAATGGTTGAATAATTTTATTTACACATAATATAACTACAATATATAAATGCAAAAAGTAAAAGATATTTTGGATTTTATTGTGAAAATAAAATAATAAACTAGAAAAAAAAAAAATATATTTACGAGGAAGCAAGCCTTATAAGATGAATAAGAGGTTTTTGGAAACATGCGGGAAGCAAAGAGATGAAAAAAGTTTGTTTATTTACATATAATATAAATGTTTGTGTATTGGTGTTATTTTTTGGTTGGCAAAGATTATGCGTAGCGACGCAGTAAGCATGCAAATAGTGTTGTGGAAGTGGGATTGAAATGCATGTACCACTTTGAATAGAGAAGAACTGAGAAATACTTTCTTTCCATCCTCGTGCAGTAACCACACTCTCTATTGGTACCACTCAGCAAACTGTGTGAAAAGTTTTGTCACCAGTTTTCATCTCTCTCTCTCTCTCTCTCTCTCTCTGACTCTACTTGAAAACTCTGCGTGAGTTTTGATGACAAGTCGGGTCGGTATAAAGTCACATAACTACATGAACATAGTGGGTTCTGCTGTAGAAGGCGGTTACCCAGTTCTATCCAGAGTTTGCACTAGAGTCGTATAGAAGGTTAGACCAGTTTATTGTACACTCCAACTGGAAAACAAACTGAACTCTCAAATTAAAGTTTGTGTCCGAAACTACGCTCAAAGAACTTTTTATTTTGTGACATTCATATTTCGAGATCTTTAAAGTATTAATTAATTTAATTAAATATTCATGATTTTTCCTCTTTTTGTATTTAATTCCTTTTATTTATAATAACTTTTAACTTTTAGTGATAATTTGTTTAAACAGCTTTGTTAACATAAATGCAAGTTTATCTTACTGCAATCCGCATGAAACCAGGGCGCAACAGAGATCAACCATAAATTTGTAAAATTACTTAGGGATGGTGGTCATCGAGTTAAATCGAGTTGGATCAGACATCTGAGGCCATATTCTTATTGCTGCAGGCCTTAAGTGTTATTTTGTCGTTTCTAAATGTGGGAAACTATTGATAAATTAGGCTATTGTTAGGCCAACAGTCACATACATAGGTACAGTCCGGGGCGGAGGAGAATGCTCTGAATATGTGGGAGCGATAATACTCAGAAGAATTAATGGTACAATGAAGGAGAGATATCGGTAGAGGATTAGGTTGAATGCGAAGCAGAGAGTCCTGTACCAGGAGCAACAAAGAATTACGACTTAGTTTGTTAGGTCATTGCTTAGGATGAACTTCAATGATACTCTTGTCGCTCGGAATATTAGAAGGTGACTTGAAGGAGGTGGATCTATTACGAAGAGGTTGATTTAAGACATCTGAGGTTAATGGCGTCCGGTGATTTTCCAGTGCACTGCTGGCCTCCCGACAGTGTTCTCTCTTTACCGATAACAATGGCCATCACCGGAATGTGAGCTGTAAGAAGCTCCTTGGAAAAGAATATCTAAGGGTCAGCAGCTGGATTCGAACCTGTAATCTCCGCGAGGGAATCTAATACGCTAACCTCATAGCTAATCCCTTCCCTGGTAGCTATTAGATAGGGAAAATGTGTATCTAGAGAAAACAGATAATTCGTAGAAACATAGTTTGTTATAAAAAGACTAGTAAAAAACTCTTACAATGGGTATAAATTGCTGCAAATATGGTGGAGTTTCATAATGTCTAGAATTGTACACTCAACCATGCTAATATTTACAATTTTTTGTCTGAACTAAAATTGCTGATATGTCGAATATCACCCACCTCAGTAAAAGAAATTTATGTTTCAAAATTTCTATCACATCTAACAGACTTCATTCAATAGTCTACAAAATTTCAGAATCTTTTAAAAAGTTTAACTGAAAACTTTAGTCTTGTGTTATAGATTTTCCGGATCGCATGAGATTAGGAGCTGTTGCTTTCAATGGATTATGAAATAAAAGAGTCCATAGAGAGCAGCAGCTCCTAATCTCATTTTTATTTATGAAATAAAAATCTTGTTCAATTAAAAGGAACAAAAGATCATTATCCTTATTCTATTATTTCCTTCGTTAAAATAATTAATTTTTGTATTATTATTACTCAGAATTTCAGTTGAGGTAGTTAATTGAGGGACTTTATAAGGAGGAGGTTAAAAGTAAATATTGATGGATAACGTATCACATTACAACCAGGGTAGAACTGCCTCAGGGACTAAGTTATAATTACAAAACAAGGGGTTTATTGGGAGCATTGGACAAACAAACTGTATTAATAATGCGGCCGTCTTACGCTGATTTTTAAGTAAAATTAAACTGCCCCAAACTCGAACCCAAAACTGATCATAGTAATTATTGAGTAATGTTTAACAAGTTTCTCAGTAAACTGTCAAGAAGTTTCGTTTTGCTCACCACTAAGGAGAGGATTGCATAACACTCTCATAGGTAACAATATAATATAAATGATTTGTAATAAGGTGATGAAAATAGGTATTCCTCTGTCTTCTTAAGAATCTGTATAAGATTTGGGAAAACATATGGATACGCCCTCAGCTTCACCTTGATCATCACCACTGAACAAATAATTTGACCTTTTTTACTCCCTATTTATAGAGTCCGACCTTTGGTGGAGTAATTTGAGCTTTTTGCGCCACATCTGAGTTCATTAGAGTTTCCATATTCTGCCGACCATCGTTCAATATTCTTGCACTAAAGACTGTACTATTAGGCCATTAACGGAGTGTGAGCTTTAAACACTAATTCTTTCGTAATTTTTGTATTTATGGGTTAGACAGGTCAATCCTTGCTATGAGATCTGTAATCTTTTTAAGCAATTAAGATTACATTTCACTAATTTTTTCGCCAATTGGAGCAATCAATTTTACCTTCATTTTCTGCAATGATGTGACTTCGAATGGAACTTTATTGGCAATTCCTCCTATCTTTACAATATTAGGGAAATTGCTAAAAACTTCTAAAACATTTTTAGAGAACGTATACTCACTGTAGTTTTTAAATTTCTTTACTCATGGATCGTTCCCTTTCGAAAATTGTCTATACAATAGCGGCCTGCCGCGAGAACGGTGGATCTACTGCAGCTATTCTACAAACTGCCCGGTTAAAGACTCTTTTTTCTTACTAACAGGAGACAATAAGATTGTGAACGAATGTAAGGTTTTATCAATAATATTTATTGATTGGAATGTAAAAAATAATTTGCACATTAAATATAATTACATTAACTTATCATTAAGAGGAAATCTGCATACCAAGTATATTAAATTGCAAACTAGGTTTACTTCCGTGTACTTCAATTATGGAAAAGCCGATTCACTTAATTCTGCAGAGCCAAAATAAGAGTAAATATATATTATTCTCGAAAATTAGTGATGATAGGATAAATTTCTCGAATGATTTACTTCCAAAAATCATGAAATGTGAGTTGGCGTAAATTACACCTCCTGTATGCTGTTATTGACAAAAAAAAAAAATCATGCCCGATTGACTTGATCCTTTCTTGAATGCGCTGTGCGAGCACACATAGGAAGTGATTTGCACAACATGGAAGGAAAGTTAGTCCTGGAATTTTGATGGTAGAGAAAGAATGATGCTTGGATGAAGAATGATTGGAGAATCTTTTCGTAAATCTTAAGTTTATTTATAGAGCCATGCTCTAAAGTGAATGCTTTGGAGGGGATTTGGAGCTCAAGAATTTTGGCTATATTGCAGACAAGCTGAAATTGTGTTTCTGGAAGAGGCACAAGAATATCTTACTATATTGTGTTCTAGATGGAATCTGCAGAAAGTTATGAACTAGGTGGGAACTTACAAAAAAATAAAAGACAATAAAAAATAAACAATTTTGCTTTATTTACCCCAAAAATAACTACTGAAATTACCTTCAATTTTGTTATTCAATTCTTTCGCCAAAAATAAAATTTTAATAACTTGCAGCCATCTCTGGCGGATGTTAATAGTTCAAAAGAGCATTAATCCCAAGTTAGCACAGCTGGCTTAACAAACTAACAGGAGGAAGAAGAATTAATTGGAAGCCAAATGGGTGGAGTTTTTCTCCACCTTCCTTTATGGCAGCGTCCGTTTTTCACTGACCCTCTCTTGCCAACCAGAACGCACACCTAAGCGCAAGAGGCTTTGAATGCGAGAGACTGGTGAATTTGTACCAGCTCTTTATAGCTGTTGGGGCTAGCCACGTTTGGAGTGGTGTTCACTGCTGTAAGCCAACCCCAACAGTATTTGATCTGCCTATAAATTACAATTACCCCAAGTCCGCCCCCAATACTCCCACATATCATTCTAACATCCACCACGTCTCCTCCATGGAGCAGACCTCTCTCACTCTGTCACCCTATCTTCACCGCTCAGGCTTTACTACTTTTTTCACTCCAGACTGAACACTCATTAAATATTATGAGAACTGGGCCGGGGCCAATATCAGCTCTGTGGACACATAGTGTAAGTTGCCAGGGCTATTAAACTGAGCTTCTCCAAACACCTATCCATTTTAAAATCTGCCATTTTTATTCCCTATAAATAATCATCTTTAAGGGACAAAAGATTCATATTCATTAAATAAAAACAGACCATTATCTTTTTCCTCAATTCTCAAGGTTCTAAAGCACCAATTTTCTTCAGACTCCCAATGTTTGCGTCATATTTATTTATTTCCAACCTCAAATTTACTTCCGGCTGTGGTTGGTCACGTTGATCTATGGTTAAAATAATAATAATAATAATAATAAAGAGAGAAGGGATTAGCTGAGTGGTTAGCAAATATTGGATTCCTATGCGGAAGACCCAGGTTCGAATCCAGCTGCTGGCCCTTAGAGTTTCTCTTCCTAGGAGCTTCTTACAGCTCACCGTCCGGTAGTGGACAGTGCCCAAGAGAACACTGTCCACAGGCTGACAATGCATTGAAAAAAGCTCCGGGCGCCCTTATCAATATGTTGATGCTCCTGAAATGCAAATAATAAATAAATAAATAAAATAATCAAATAAATAAATAATAATTTTTCGTTATGAGATCGTTCTTGAAACGAATAGATGAAACTTCCTACTGGTGTATCTCCTCTAATGGTAATCTCTGTCTTTACTACCTCCATAACGTTAATAAGAATTAAATTTAAAGAAGATTTAAAGGTTGAAACTGTTTTGAAATTGCCGTAAAAATGATTCGCACGAGTGTTTACACAATATTTTTGTCCTTTAATTTCGAAATTATCTATTCTTTAATTATTTTATCTAAAATTTGAAGTTTATGTACATAGGCGTCAAGCTTGATACCCTAGTCCGATAATTTTGGTACAGTTATAAAAAATTAACGTCGTAAATGTATTGTTTTGAGTTTAGCAACGTAATAATCCAATTTTTGTTTTTTGATTAAACAAAAAAATTTAATACATCACATTATTCTATTAAAAATAATTGAATATTACATTTTTATAAAAGCAAGTTTTAAGAAATCTCTAAATTGAGCAGTAAGTAGTACAACCTTATTTAATTCTTAATATGCTCGACTGCGTGGTTCCTCTGCTTTCAGTTTCATAAAAGTTTTCCATTACGTTTAAATACCAGCTATGGAGTCAGTCTGCTTCAGATGTTGGGAGATGTTGGACCGTTGGAATGGGGGAAGCCGTTAATTTATACCCAACTCACAGTTTGCTTCTTTTTTTATTAGTAATAAAAAATAAAAAAAATAAAACTTCGAGGGGATGTTGCTGGGCGGTTATTGTATAATGAGTTCTTCCTTTAGGAGCCACATTGTTAAGGCTTACAACGTCCACTGTTTTAATGAAGCAGTCACGTGAGTGAAGTTAATTAGGGAAATATACTAAGTTCGACTATAAACATTGCTCACTTTGAACACCAGCACATTGTATAAGAGGGTCACTGTAGTTGTATATACCCACAAACAACGCATACACATATATTTATATATAACATATTAAAATCTTTTGTGTGTTCAGCGCCTTGAAAATTTCATCTGGTAAATAATATACATATATGTAAAAGGACGACAATATCTGAGGTCACTGAAACCTGGATCGATGTGGTCGATTCCCGGATAGTGGGCTGTCTGGGAAAAGGAAAGTTCCTGAGAAGGGGAAATCCAAAGGTAAGCATTTAGCAGGCTCAGAATGTGGGGTCTCCGCAAAAAGACCACTGAGTAAATCCCTTTCATAGATTCAAATTATTGTCTTTTTTAAATGAATATAATACTAAAGGCTTCCATAGAAATATGTTCATTCAAAAACCTGTTGGACAAAATACATTTTATTCAATGGTATAATTTTAAAAATTTGTCAATATAAGTAGCTCAGTATGGCCAACGCTAATGATAAAAACAAGTCAAAGGGAAACCACAGATCTCGCCAACTTCAACACAACTCGCAGAGCTCACCAGATGTTTAGAGGTAAATTTATTTCAAAGTGAAAGAGAAAGATTCTTTTGTTTTGGGGCATTTCTCTCATTGCGATTCTCACGGTAACACCCTCACTGATACAAGCATGCATCTTATTACTCGAAACTACCATCTGGACCTTCTTTTGTCTTATCTTTCTTTAAACTACTTGGCTTCCTTATTACTAATATTATTATGTAATGAATGACACCGTATTATTATTTCAGAGTAATTATGCGCCGTGAAGAGACAGGTATTATGCAATAGTACAAGTGTTTGAGGCTCTCTTCTGTTATTCTTTATCGATAGAAGAATAGAAGTCAATACCTATAAGAAGCTCCTAGAAAGAGAAAATCCAAGGGCCTGTTGCTGGATTCGAACCTGGGATCTTCGCGTTGGAAACCATTGTAGGCAACCACCCAGCAAGTCTCCTCTTTAAGTTGTGTTCTGACAGTGTTTTATGTTAATGAGAACATTACACTTTTTATTCCACTGAAACATAAAAAAAAAAATGATACTTATTCTTTTGCCTTTTTTTCAAGGGAAGTTGTTTAATGTATGCAATACAAAGAATGTATGGTTCCCTCTGGCCCTTTTCGCAATACCAGAAATATTTGACCCTAGCTGATATTATTTTGATCCTCAAGAAGATGAATTTGTATTTTGAATTATATTTCATGTTTGCAGAGTTAAGTAACTCTTACGGTCTTCTTTGTTTTATTAGGTTATTTCCTATTGGCACCTTCGCGAAGTACCAAATATTTCTGTGCTCATACACTCACCGAAAAAAAACTCCAAACAGAAAAGCTTCACACTATTACGAAATTTCTTTTAATGAGGATTAAAATTTTAAAAAAATAATAAAATCAGCGGTTTTCAACAAAAAATGATCGAGGATCGACTTCCTGTTTTAGATCAGCTGTGTAAACCCTGCGACCAGCAGGTTACTATTGTAACTTAGATTAGTCCCGAACGTGCATTGGTGGGGGGGGGGAGAAGACCCTCGATAAAATCGTCCTGTTTGCAATTGTGCCACACAAGGACAGTTTCTTTTCTTTGTAAAACGTCCATGCAATATGTTAATATTTTTTACAAAGTACTTACTATAGGTACATTAAGTGAAATATGATATTTTTGCTTGAAATTATGAGCAGTTAAAGTAAGGGCGTGTTTAGTATTCTGGGGCTGTAGACTGTAGCAGCTGTTTGTGAGAGAATATAATGGAAAAGCCATACCAACTTACATTAAATGTCTCGCAATTTTAATATTAGTAAGTGTCACCTTATGCGTTCGAGACAATGCATTCTAGAAAGATATTGCATCCGTTATTCTTTAATTATAAGGAGTCCAGATTGTTATCAAATTTATTGTATTAACATATATGTTTGATTTTCAAAGATTTTGTAGTTTCTTTGTAGCAATTTCATTGTGTTTAACCTTTTTCTTTTGAAGCATATATCTTCTTTTATTATGATAAATCCATTTTAACGTTGAAATCACCTTTTGAATTGACACTGAGATATAAACACTTTACATTAAAAATTTAGAAAATAATGCTGACAATCGGTTCATTTTATGTCAAGTTTCAAGTTCAGTTTAGAGAAAAAATGATGTATGTATGATATAGATGTATGAGCAGCAGTTCAGTAGAATTTACGAATTGAAGGCTTACAACCATAAAAGGCAATTGAATGGTCAGCACATTCTCTACGAGACACCATTAAAATGTTGAGAGGCGCGATTCGACTATGTATTTTTGATACGAAGGATTGGATTCTATAGTAATTGCAGTTTTGGCTGCCCTAGAGTACCATACTGATTGTTCCGACAAGCAGTATTGAATTGAATATCAGTGTTGTAAATAAGTTGATGGATATATTGTCAAAATTTCGGTTAGTTGTCGACCAGTCTAGAAATAAGTTTAAATCATCTGTTTAGTTCTTTCCGTTTAAGTCTAGTGTGTGGATTCCAGGTTAGGCGTTTGTCCGTAAAGTGTCCTAGATACTTATCACAATCTGTTGTAGGAACAGGCTAATGTCTAACTAGATTTATTTCAACTTATTTTAATTTTCCACTCTCAAAGCTTAAGGGAATCTGTACGACAAGAGCGATAGACAGAGTCTGGGTCTCGGTTAGGGGAAAGTAAACTTAGTAGATATGACAAAATATGTTAATTATTACTGTAATTAAAAGAAACAAGAAAAATATAATGATTATTGTAAAAGGTTGTAGAACTAAACGTAATGAATAATCGTTAGATGATTTTTTTTTTAAATAAAACCAACTATTAACTATTAGTCGAACTAGTTATTTATGAGAGCCAATCTAAACTGGCTAACTGCGATGATACCAATTGATTTCAAGGAAATGAGATGCTTACAAGTGGAAGAGCGCCTTATCTGGATATGAAGTGCGCCCAGCGGGGATAGGTCGAGGTGGTTAATAATGTGAAACCAACTACTTCCAGTCTGCTTAGGAAAAAATTTATAACTAAAAAAAAAAAAAGAATCCATCCCTAAGTGGGCTTCGATCCTCCTTCTCCTTAGCTATACATCATTTCCTTCATTGCAGATAAAGATTTATTAGGAATGTTCCTTTCCCTTAATAAGAAATTGTGTGGAACAGATATAACATATATCACGTCAGCTAAATATTTATCTACTGTGTACCGCTCAGATTATAATATGAAATAAAAAATAAAAATGGATGTGCGTACTAGATATACAATTGAATATGAATAGTAAAAATGAGATCAGTTCGTTAACTATTTAACAGAATGTGGTTATCGTACCAATTTTTGATTAAGTGATATCAGAAATTTTTCTTTATGCATAAGGCACCAGTAGAGCCAAGTAGTTAGGGGTGAGGACAATATTTAACTGAGTTGGGTACACTGAGTTCGATTCCCGTCTTGGATATAATCTGAAAAATATATAGTAGACGTGTTAGTCTGCCCGTCCCCGATACCTATTTAGTAGTGGGATGCAAAGCTCGCCTGATGAAGTAGGCACTGTTTTACAACACTAATTAGGAAATAAACATTACAGGAACAATCAGAACTTTTGTACTTTTGAATTTATCAATTCATTTCTGAAACATATGGCCTTTTTTACCAGTTGTTTAAATCATATTGGATAAATGCAATAATTAAATCCAATAATAATATCCAATAATATTTCAAAGTAAAGTAAAGTAATCGCCTATTTTTTCTGGCGGGGTTTAACCCCCAACTACCAACTACCAACTAGGTGTCGTGGACGGAGGCAACTAGCAAACATACTTTACTGTAAATTTCTTTTATTAACCATTAAATAAAATCTAAGGCCTAAGACTGGGAATCGAACCCAGTACCATAATACATATTAGCTTCGCAGGTCTCGCCTCTAACCGCTCGGCTACCGTGGCGCCCAATAATATTTCAATTGCTACATTTTTCAAAATGGAAAATCTATTCATAAAAGTAATTGTAGAATTTCCAACCAACTCAGAATTTTAAACAATTTATTAAACCCTCCTCTATGTCTATGTGTGATACAAACCCTTATCCTCCATTTGGTCCTTCAGAGGAGAGCTATCCACTCTTTGCTCCCAGAAGAACTCTTCACCAATTTTTCTTGAAAAAAAGGATTTTTTAAATAAAAGTTGTAGACCCTATTTGCAAATCGTTTGAGCAATATTCCTAAAAATCCTTTAAAAAAAATGAAAAAAATATATTTAGTGAAGTTCGAGGCATTTAAATTGGTAAAGCCCAATATAATTATTAAGTTCCCTCTTCCTGGGGCGGGTGTTGGTCTAGTGGTCAAGAGAGTAGCTTTGTAAGTTGCAGATCCCCAGTTCGAATCCCGCGTATGACTACTTTTTATTTGTTAGAAGAAAATGTTTACAGTAAACTGTGTGCTTCCGCTCCCGTCCAAGACACCTAATTGGTCAGTTGGGTGTTAAGCCCCGCCTGAAAAAAATTGGCGATTATTTTACTTTATTAAGTTCCTCCTTCCTGCGATTTTCAGTTATTTTAGCTACTTTGTTTACAAGCCAGAAGTTTTCTAAAAACCTCAGGTCTCAGGAGACCTTAAAAATGAAAATTACTGGGGGAAACTCAAATTGAAAATTAGTCGTGGTTCCAATAATTTCCTTACGTTGTAAGCGGAAGTGAAAATATTAATTCAAGAATCAGACAGAACTTCCTTTCTATCCTTGTAACACGAAGAATCATCAATAGCCATAAAGTAGTTAGTTGGTCGTTTAAAAATGAAAATTTCAGGATAAAACTTAAGAAACACCTTCAAAGAAACTACAGAATTGCAAGAAAATAAAAAGGTAAAAGACAAAAAAAAAAAAAAAATTATAGTTTCAATAATGAACTGTTAGAAGTAGTTATAGACTGGGTTTGACTGTGGGAAGCGTGAAGCGGGTCAAGTGGCAAACAGCAGGATACCGACGCTGGTGGAGGTGGCTAGAAGTTGGTATAACTAGGAATTGTTGGTAAATTCTAACCAACTATGGAGTCAGGGTTGCTCTGCTAGAAGGTAATTGCCACAATTTGCCGGTCGCAGACTCCTTTGATCCCTTTGTACCTCTTTCCTTTCTCCTGGTCCTCTATACCTACAATCCACATACTTGACCTCCACTCTCGCTTGTTTACACACACACATCATCAACACCATTATGGCCATTCTCCTATTAACACCCACCCACAAAAGCCAAAACAACTAGATTCTTTAACAAAAGTTTAGAAAACCAATTTAATAAATAAAACGTAAAATTTTTAAAATGAAATTTTGAATTTGTATAAACCTGTGGTTGTTATTTTACCCTTGATTGTCTTTTGATTGATTATTTAAATCATCGATGCTCTCTGAGAATATGTTTAAAAATAAAATTATTTTTTTGTTAATTTTTTATTCCACGAGGTATTCTTCATTACGTACGCCCACTTGACTCACGTTGACTTCTCTAACTGTGCCTATCATGAGCATACGATTCTGTGAGACCGTAACTGCCCATCGCCTCAGGCCTTACCCTATTCATCCCTCCTTCAATCTCCCAGTCAACAGCTTTGGGTATTCGGCATTCATGTTTCATTAAACCAAATAGAGTTTCATGCAGGCAAAAAGTTTTATAAATTACCTGGTGCTAAATGTGGAGCTAACACTTTCCATCTGTTTACGCGCAGAATTTCGTTTTAATTATTATTTTTATTTAATTTATGTTAAAGAATCAGTGAAAACTTCCAAATATATCTGTAAAGTGATCAATTACCTTAAAATTTTGTAATTTTACCTCTTTTTTTTGCGTTTATTATGCTACAATTAGCGCGTTAGTGCTATGAGTAACAATGATAACAGCGTAACAAATGAAACAAACGAATGGAGAAGTTACGCAATGGTTACTCCAAAACATTAGACGGTTAGTCACTCTCTTCACTTGAGAGGAGATTACGAGGCCATTGTCTTTTAAGACGTCCTGTCGGATATAATTTTACTTAGTTAATATGTTTTTTTTTTTGTTTTTTTTTTAATCTTTTATTGCAATTTACCACTGCAACAGTTGTTGCAACAAGCAAATACGGTGAAAGGGAAAAGAAATAATGGGAAATCATGATTGGAGAAGACACCCAGTGGTGCCACTCCAGTAACGTGCTTAAGATAAGAGAAGATCACGAGGCCATCTTCTCTTCAATCTCCTTAGAGGAATACCTGGTAATGTGGAGGAAGATAGGTGATCTATGAGAGGGTTAGGATGACGTTAATATGTTAATTAATAATTTTATATATATTTGTATTTTCTATTAAAACTGTCCGGTAGGACAGTTGTATAAGGGTTGACCATCAAAAACTGCACGAAAAAGCGTAACGTTGAAAAACACCCAACTTTGACAATTTTTTTCTCTTTTTCTATAAAAGATAAAATTCCCAAATTTTCTTTAAATCTTACTCCAAACCCTCCTTCATAACTGTAATTTTTTTGCAACCACCCAGATCTAATAGGTTTCGAGAAAAAAGTTGCCGAAAATGAGCAAAAACCGCTTTTTCAAAAAATGTTCTTGTTCTTGTTCTTCTTCTTCTTGTTCTTGTTCTTGTTGTTACCTTTTTTGTAAACAACGTAGCGCCTAAACGCGTGAACCGATTTTCATGAATGAGGTGTCATTCGATTCGGAATTTTATGTAGATGTGCCTTTTGGGGGTCTCGACCCTGTACATCGTATGGGAGAGGAGTTAGCCCCCTTTATGTAAGGCCCCCTCCAAAATTATTATTACTAATTACTCTGTAAATCTTGGCCCGATTTTGATAAAATTTGGTAGGATGATAGGGTTAGGGCTCCCCTACGTAACATTAAAGCGGCGATCAGCTCTTACACTTGTTAAGGGGAAGTATAGGAATCGTTTCAAATTATCGACACGTGAACCGATTTTCATGAATGAAATGTCATTCGAATCGAAATTTTGTACAGATTTGCACTTTAAAAGTCTCGACGCCGTGCCTCATAAGGAGGGGAGTTTGCCCCACCCAAATAAGGCCCTTTCTAAAACTATTATTACCAATATTTCTATAACGCTTAGTCCGATTTTGATAAAATTCAGCTCGAATAAGTGGTTAAAGCTCCTCTACATTGCTGATGCTCTTGCACCTACTAAGAGGAAGTACTGCAATCGTTTAAATTATCAATGAGTGAACCGATTTAAATCAATGAATTGTCGTTCGATTAAAAAATCTTTGCCTCTTTGCCTAGAAGTTCTGCAATCGCAGTTTATTTTTCTTACTCCTCTTAAAAGGAAGTAATGAAATCGCAGTTTAATTTTGCTATTCACGCACAAATACCTTCCTATGTTATTCAAAACGCTTTTTCAAGAAAAGTTGTTACTGAGGATGGTTTGGGGGACCTTAACGATAATCATTCTTTAAAAAGATCTCTCTAGTGGTAGTTACGGTTCCGACTTACCATCTTATCAGGTTATAATGATAGAATTGCTTATTCCAAATTTAAAAAATCTGTAAAGCAGATATGTAACTTTGTAAAATAGACAAAAAGGAAAATCTATCCAAAAGGTACAAAAATCTCTTTAACAAAAACTTACAGTTTAAAATGTTAAGTATAAGGGTTGATTAAACGCCAAAAGGTACACAAATCAGCAAGCACTCAAAATTTCATTAATTCTTCATTAATATTTAAGTAATTTTACTGCATTAATATTCATTAATATTTTTTAGAATTTATTAGATGTCACAGACCCTTATGCTGGCCACTTCATTTATAATATTTTTTTGTTATAATTATGATAAATCACACATATGTACATGCATGTTAAAGTAGAAAAAGACAAAGTTAGAGTAGGCTACTGTCTTGAATTCGTCTTACCGAAATATTCGAGAGCACAAATAACACACAGTTATAACAAGTAGATTATTCAACAACAATTATTGATTTCTCTATTTTAATTTAATTTTACTTATAGTAAAATACTGGAATAATTAGCTGTCCTAAAAATATACATATCTTATTTACTTTATTTTACATATTACATTTTTTTTTATAAAAAAAAGTTTTGAATTTTTTAGCCTCATAATTTTTTTTTATTTTTTATAACGTTTTTTTTTTTAACCTGTATTTAATAGTTTGATTATTATAAATAACTAGATATTACAGTCAATCTACAGTGCTACTTGAACAAATATTTTGTAGACGAAAATGGCCAGCATAAGGGTCTGTGACATCTAATAAATTCTAAAAAATATTAATGAATATTAATGCAGTAAAATTACTTAAATATTAATGAAGAATTAATGAAATTTTGAGTGCTTGCTGATTTGTGTACCTTTTGGCGTTTAATCAACCCTTATACTTAACATTTTAAACTGTAAGTTTTTGTTAAAGAGATTTACTATCTAAAAATAAATGATATTAGTGAATCTGATGTGTCTTTTTGACTGGATCAGCCGGAGCAGAGCACTGCAACACTCTCAGTGGAATTGTTGGTAAATTAAATTTTATTATCATTAAGGTAAAGAGTCCGCAATATTACCCATAAATGGCACTTATGAGGCAAAAGTAGCCCAACTTTTCTTTAAAAACTACTTTAAGATTAACTTTATATTTAAAAACTAACTTTATATAGATAGCATCTGCTTTAAGAACCATTTTCTTTAAGAATTTTGCAAAACTTTCAAATCTATAAGTGCGCAATGAAAGCATCAATTTTCATCAAGAAAACAGAGCAATTTTCGAGGGAATCAAGACTACTCTGGTCGAGCGAACCTGCAGACAAACAAGATCACCCCTCTCAATCTCTCTCACTCTCTCTCTCACACACACACTATCTCTCTCTGCCCTATCCCACACCCATTCACTCAGGTTAAGGTTGAAACGTTTGGATGAACCCCACAGCTCAAAACCGTATATCCAGATTGGTTTGCTTAATGGTTGAATAAAGAAGACGTTTGTTTTGCATTGGCAGTCTAGATCCACTGTCTGGGGGCTCGTTATTGTTGCCATTAGGAATTATTCATTTCCTGAGTTAGTATTTTGGCGATGAACTTCCAAAGGTAATGGAGGTGCTCAGAAGAATTTTATTGAAATGAAGAAGAGGAAGAAATTCTTTGAAAGGTACAGATAATGGGCTGACACAAACTTTCGTTCAGCTTAATACGCTCCTTTTTAAACTACCTTTCCGATAAAATAGAGACGGTTCGGAATATTTCCGAGGGAACAACTCGTTCGGAGTCCAAGTGCAGTATTCTTTTCAAAGTTGAGAATAAAGTTTTGGTTGATTGAGGTGTTTGCCGTTGCCGTTACAACAGTGTTTAGGATAGAGCCTAGGATAGTCCCTTGAGACACCAGCTTTAGCCCTTTGGTAAAGGGAAGGAGAGAGAAAAGATCCGACCATTTCTAGAAAGATAAACTGGAGGATGAAGTAATGAGTGAAAGGGAAGACGCTCTTCTGTTTCTAAAGCCGTTGCTGATCTTCCTTGCTTCTCACCTGATCAGCATTCCCTACGTTCAAGAGAGGAATCGATGGTGTCTGCAATGCCATGACATCCTTGTATAGTGGAGGGTTTCCTCCTAAAGTCAAATATGATCAGAAATAACCTAGGAGGTTTTAATAAAAGCAATATCGATTTTAAGATGAGCTATTGAAGTGATTTTTGCATGGTCGATTTGGATGTAGGAAGGTGTGATCTGGTTTTGAGGTTTCGAAATCTTTCGGATAATGGAAAAAAAAAAAGGGAAAGTAAATTGTTCTTAAAACGGAGCCATTAATTGTGGTGACGAAAATTACAAAACTAGCCTTCTTTGAAAGGAAATACAGGTTTTTGGAAGTGGCAAAGTTTTGACTAGACAATTCTCATATCTTTATGAAGGAAGGTTCTTTATGATGTATATTACATCTGACGGGGTGGATGGATTAGAGAGAGGACGTGGATTATTAAGTTTTCGCTCAATAGTGGAGTTAGCAAGTTGAGTCATCTAAGTCAGGATATGGAGTAAAGAATTTACTGAGTTAGTTTGAAAAGAGAGTAGGCAGTTTTCTCTTAGTCGGTCGAAGCCTAAGAGCTGACGGAAAGGAGAAGTTCTCAGTTCAGTTAGAATGCTTTTTTTCTTTTAGTCATTCCCATGTTACAACGAATTACGTTGAAATTAGTCATCTTTTAGCAATTGCAGTTCTGTCTTAAGAGTTGAACCAGTCTATTGTAAGTTTGATTGTAAAAGAAGCTTGAAGAGAAATAAAGAATTAATCTAAATAAAGAACAGATCTTATTTCATCTTAGTATCTTTTGTGTTTTGATTTTTATACTTTGGCTATGTTTCATTTCTTTTTTCAGAATATTTAATAATTATTTATTTTAAGCATTTTATCTTTGTTCAATTAATAATATTTAAGTGTGCGTTGATGATCCAGTAACTGATTGGGACCCCCTCCAAAAAAGTAGGTAACAGGTCCTTCAAAAAATAAAGAGTTTTAGTTCCGGTATATAAGCTCCATTATACTTGTTCTTTGCTTTGCTATTCGGATGAACTCTTAAAATGCCGTGATTAGTGTTCAATCGACCAGGAATATATTTTTTTGTCTATTTTTGTCTGATGAGGTAATGCAGCTAATATAAGTAGTTTTTTGTTGTACTTAGTTACTTTATTATGTCCAGTTTTTTGTATCTCTTCGTTCTGGCAATTTCATCTATCTGATTCATTATCCTATCCTAGATTGGTAGGTACTTTTTTATGAAATTTTTACTTTCTCTTGCTGAACGTTTTGGTCCGTAAATACAAGGTACGAAGCTCTTAGATTCTATGGTGTGGCTAGGAAAGTATGGAAAGTAATCAAGAGATAATTAAAACCAATCACGGTCTAAAGAAAGTCAACTGGAACATCCACGGAAAAATACTAAGCCAAAAGGTAAGAAGAAAATAATAACTGCAGAAAGAAAAAAGACAACGGGAAATCTAAGAACTACTTGAAATCGGAAGATGTAGGCATGATAACGAATCAAGACGACAAATGAAGCGTATTTTTAAACCAAACATTAGCGCCCGGTGACTGGAACTTCTTGCTCGCCACTAACAAGGAAGATCATGAACACATCGTCAAATCATTTTCTTGGTCCTTATGATTCTGAGCCACAAGACAGTTTATTCATACTACGCCTAGCAGAAGAGGAAATTGAGCTATCATTAGATGATGTCATTGAACTAGGGATTACGAAAATGAAAAAAGCAATAAAACTACCAGCTGTGAAAATCTTCTTCCAGATATCATTAAACCAGGAGGGCAAGAATAACTAAAAGTGCTCCAAGAAATTACAGCACATAAACTATTCAACATATGCCATCATCCTAGAAGGCGGCTATTATATGCCTAATTTATAATAAAAGGTACCAACTAGAAAGAAGTAATTAATATTATTATTGAAAAGCGTTTACAAGATCCACTCTATTATCATTGGTGGATGCTGAGATAGATAGTGTGGATTCAGAAGAGATAAATACATGAGGTATTTTTCCCCATTCGATAGAATTATTGATGGTTATCCGCTAAACTAGCTCTTATTTGGAAATCAATTAATACACATTATGTACCATTAATTAATCATTCGAATATATTATATTTATTAAATATTCCTAAGAGAATGGCGGGTAATTTCTTTCTTATCTGACATTATTTATCTGATCTTTATCTTGATTTATATATCATTTGAATGTTAGATTAACCTTGAAACAGTTTGGTTACTTTTATCCTCTGAAACAGGTATTCCTCGACTGATTCCTCATTAAATAAAATGCCGCGTTTTGGTAAATTCTCCAACCGCTCTTGAAAACTTCATGTCATTCGCAATTTGCTATAGATTTCCTTTAAACAAAGTGATTAATAGTAACTAAGAGTAACTAAGTTTTACCGCTGTTATTAGGAACAGATTTTTCAGCTGGCTTTTCAGAATAAACCTGATTCCATTATTCCAATTACATAGTACTGTATCAAATTCATGTCGTAACAGTGACCAGTTTGTGGGTTTTCAGTTTTCATTTCCCTAAATAAAATGAGTTGAATAAAGTTTAAAAACTATTTTTGCTCAGTTAATATGGTTACACGGATGGTTCGATCTGAAAGATTGTCATTACTTTCTATAATTTAAGAAACTGTGTGAGTTAGAGAAAACTGTGATTTATCAGCCAATCTGCTCAATTGAACCAAAGAAATGCTCCATTGTTCAGTAAACCGAAATTCTCCGAACCAATCGTTTTCTTTCCTCACAAATTTCAATCGAAATTCGTAATTATTATGGTATATTCTTAAGTTAGCACATTATCGCGAATTGGTCAGCAATGTCCAAAAATCTTAAATCAATGTGCTTGAAGTATTTTTTAATTCTGTATCTTTCAAAATGTTTCCTTGATGGAATTATGTGATTATATTCATGAATGACAGAAAGAAAATAAAAAAGAGCACACTGTGCTAGCGAGAAGGGCTCATGCTTCGAAGTAGAAGAAGAAATGTTTAAGATATTTACAGGTGCCTCACTCCAGACTTCCAAGCCAATTGTAAACAGTCAGATTGAATGAAGTTGTCTCTAATTGTGAGGATGGATAGCAACTTATTCATTACAATGTATCTGTCTTCTTACATACGGAGTGTTCCTCTTTTCGTGATGGTAAAAGTTAAGAAATAAAGAATAATCCACTAATTCTTCAGGCAGGTTAACTATCCAACTACCAATAGGTGTCTTGGACGAGGGCAGAGGCGTATACTTTACTACTAACATTTTGTCTAACAAATAGGAAAAGTAGCCAATCGTGGGTTTTGATCAGGAGATCTCCCACCTACTAATCCACACCTCACAACCACTACACCGTCACCTGCCTCTCGTTCCGTGACGTTCTCTCGTTTTAAACCTAAACTAATGACGAGATATATGTGAGCACCTACGATATTCTAATTATTATTTTTACTTACTCTAACGCTTTCTAAGGAGGAAAGGATCGTCTTGTGCCGATTTCAGATTTCGAAACATACATTTTTAGGATCTTTGGATTAGAAAAGGCGGTTTTCATCCCTTAGTGTCCATGTGTCTTATGTGTAAGGGTAAGAGTCCATCGAAACTCAATATTGAAATGTAGCGAAAGGGTAAAAGTTAATTTTTCAACTAGGTGCTATAAAAGAACAGGATGTATCTCTTCACTGAATCGAATTTTAAGAATTTGGAGACTTCTCAAAAATGGCTCCTTTGAATTATTTAGTACAGTGGTCATTAACTTGTAAAACTAAACTTCTAATTGACATTATTCCAGTACAGTTAAATAATTGGAAGTTTTGAATGAGGGGTAATTAGACCTTCTCTAAAGTTCCATTTTTGTTAAATCTGCAGTCCTCTCCTGAGTACTGTTAAGAAAGATTAAGTATGTTCCTAAAAATCCGAGTTTAGGGAAAATTCACACCCAGACGGACGTACTCTTTACTTAAGAGATCACTTTTTGAGATGCACTCGAAAAAAGGCTCTTAGAATCTTCTGTAAAGTTCGTAAATAGATTACAGACTTACGGAGTAATCATTTTTTCTGTGATCATTTTTATAGAGAAATTAGTTTCGGCACAGTTTGGGGGAAGGGTTTGGGATTGGCTGATGACCCTTTCGACTCTGGACGAGCGAGAAATTCGCAGAAATATTCAAATTAACTGAAGGCCATTCATATTTGAAGACAGAATTATTATTTATTTTTTTAATTTTAACTACAATATATTGAAGCGTGAATGCTTACAGAAGCTAAAGTATAGTTTTAGTCAATGTGTTGAAAAATAATAGCAATAATAATAAAGTTTAACAAAAAAGATTTTATAAATAAATTACGACGCTCCGTTGTCGGCATCAAGGCCTGAAACATGGTTTGGAAAAAATGGATTATTCAGAACAAAACTTTTACATGCCACATTAATGAGCTAGAAAAATTAAACAAAAAGTACCCGGCACTCTAGCTCCGTTGAAACTCAATAACAGAGAATATAGAAATTCCGGGAATAAATATTAATTTTCTAATTAATTAATTTAATTATATTTTTTGTAATTTCCCTTCAAGAAAGTGGAGATTTTAATTTAATTTTTAATTTTTAACTAAACACTATCTGATGGGAAAAATGCAAAGCTCTCGCTACTTTGCTTACTGTACAACTCTGACAAAATTAATTTAAAAAACAAAAAAAAAATAGACTGCTTATTCTAAATGTAGATTGGCAAGAATGCATAGTTGCTAGCTTCTGGATTTACTAAATTATTTATTTACTAGATTATTATTATTTACTAGATTAACTTGCATTGTTAGCCGAGTTCTTGACACTAGAACATGTTGCCGGAATTAAATGTCAATTTTCCGGAAAGTAAGAAAATAAGCACACGAAACAGAAAATCCATAGTTACTAAAGCAATTCTATATCTGCATGTTGTCTCAAGGCCTTTAGCACAAGATTTGTCTTACGTACAGGATCTCAAGGAAGGATCTTGGATGAGCGTGAAGTCGAAAGTTGTCAATCTCAGGAACCAATTCTCGCCAATGCCCTCCGTAGATATCCTAAGGAACATTCTCATTAATTAAGGCGAAGAATTCTGAGTAAATTAGATTCCAGTTGGGCGGCCTTAAGGCCTACTCCACCGCGACCCAGTGGATCTATTGTGGCTACCACTATTCTAGAGCTCTACCTTCAGGTCCGTCCGTTTAATCAAACTCTTAATTCTGGAGAGCGGCTCCTGGGTAAAGCCCTCAGGCCTTGGTTTTTCCGACCCGAGGAGTAACATTCTTAGCCAGACAAGTTCAACACATGCAGTGCCGTTTGCTCCTCCTCCTTACAGAACCTACAAAGGCTATCATCTGCCAAGGTATATTTCTTCTAACAGCTGATGCGTACGCAAAATCCTCTAAGCAGATAAAGTAGTGAATGATTGGGCTATCCTCAAAATACTACCAAAACCCCTTGCCCCCCCCCCATGGCGAAGAAGCTCCATGCTCGACACAGTCTGTACCGTCCATCTTTCGGCATAGGTCTCCTGATATCATATCATAGGACATGATTATGGTAAGCTACAGTTCGTCTCTGTTTACTCTAATCCCGAATCATTGCGCACACTATTTGCAGGACCAGAGTTTATTTCATGATTTTTAGTGTTAAGGATAGCCTTATCAAATTGTAGGTGTGCTGACCGCAGGATCGCCAAGATTCCTGAGGAAGTAGCTAATACATTTTTACCTTCGGTAAAACTAGAGCATGTAATTTTAATGAAAATTATTTTGAGTTTGCGTGAAATAAAAAATAAAATATAATATTGGTCCAAGTGATTGGATACAATTAGAAAATTGATTTCAGATGCACGCAAAATACACAAACAGGATTACCTTTGAGCTTACTGCCATATTTAGTCTTTGTGAGGTATAGCCTTTTTTTTAGGTCTTTACACCGGAGACCTCAAAACTTGTATTACCGTTGAATACCAATTTCCAAAATAGCAAACGATCGTAATTCTCGCTGTTTCATGAAATAGAAGTAAAGCGTAGTCTTGTTTCATATTATAATTTAGTTACAAACTAGTAACGATTTTATTATCACTATCAAATAGGAAATATATTTTCACTTTGAAGAAAAGAAAAAGGAAGTTAATAATTTTATTTCAAAATATAAGTTTGTGTTTGGGAGTAGCAGGGTATCATAACAAAGCCGAATTGACGATCTCCTTTCAAGAATATTGTATTTCACCGGCGAAGTTCATAGCCACTTTGTTCGCTTACAGAACTGAATTTTCCTTATCTACCGCGCGCTTATTTTCTCTCTTTCTTTTTTCATTTTGATATTTGCCGTCGTAAAATTTCAACTTTAGGGGATTGCTAAGTCTTATCAGGCAAACTGGAATAAAGAAAGTCCAATGTTATTCTATTTTTTTAAAAAAATAATATTGTAAACAATACGTATAAAAGTATGGATTAACATTCAATTTTTTCATTGATTGAAAGTGGACCCTAAACTTAGCTTGCATGTTTTAAAAATAATAATAATAATAATGAGGGAAGGGATAAGCTATGCGGTTAGTGCACTGGACTCCCACGCGGAGGTCTCGGGTTCGAATCCAGCTGCTGACCCTTAGATTTTCTCTTCCTAGGAGCTTCTTACAGCTCACTGGCTCATTGTCTGTAACGAGAGAACACTGTCCGGAGGCCGGCAGTGCACTGAAAAAAGCTCCGGGCGCCAATAACCTTAGATGTTGACGCGCCTTAATTAAAACAAAAAAAAATAATGGAATAACATAATAATGTTTAATAATTAATAATTGCTATTAATTATTCGCTGATTCTACAGGTTCTTACTAAATTCGTAGGAATGCAATAAACACATTTAGGAAACGTAATACTCACACATTTAGATACAAACAGATCTGTTTGGTAAATCCATTTTTTTCAGACTCGGCGATATCAAAATAGATAATCCCAAAGAGTACTCAAAATAAGAAATCTCCGCGATTACAATACTTACTCTTTATAGTAGCAAGATAAAGTTTAAAAAAAACAAGGTGTTATTAGATTATTTTCAGTTAAAATTAGGAGCCGCAAAATAGCTGATAGATTTTGATAGCTTAAGGCGGTCAAAAGGCTCAAAAATCTAGCGGCGTTAAATAAGTTTTAACGAAATAAGGAGTATATTAAAGAATAGAAGATGGTGTGGAGTTGGCGTTGGTAAATGAGCGGGAAAAAAAGAATTCTGAAAGTAATTTGGCTTGCCGCCATAACGACCAACTTCTATACCCTAACTTCCGTTTCGGATAACTTAAACCTTCAGCTTCTTTAATTAGGTTCATCCAATACTGGATGGTAAACATTCTGATGGCATTTTTACTTCTGCTTATGAATGAACACTGTTTTCATATAACTTTGTTATAAAACATTTATATAGCCACAAATCTTCGGCAACAAGTGTATATTTCAGTTTGAAAATCGGCCCCTGATTTATCAATAATTAATGTTCTCTCAGTTATTTAGTCCAAATTGAAGGGCTCCCGACACCCTTGTATTACTGATATGCTAATTTAGTTGACAAACGCCAGTTGACAGCTGATCTAAATCAATATTTATGATAAAACCCTCCATTATTACTTTTTAATAAGAAGATGTGATGGTTCTAAAAGATCTAATATTATTATTTATTACTAAATGTAGTCATTGCTTTATTTATTAAATAATAATAATAATAATATTAATAATAATAATCGCTACGATATCTTTGTAACTTTGAGGACAAAGGAGATTGTAGCGCAAAAAGAACTAGTAGGGAAAGTCCTCAACCTTTTTAAAAGGGGAGGTTTCATCTACTAGACTTAAAGGGGAAGGCTCGATAAGCCTCTTGTGGCTGCGGTGCAGTGGGGCATTGGTTCCGTCCTGCTTTTTAAAAATCTAAAAAATCTAACAATAATAATGAAGTAGGAAAGCTACATTATTTTCTCTTGTAACAATTCTTAAGATCCTTATTATTATTATTTTCCCTCGCTGCATGTCTGCTTGGTTCATTAGCTCCGTGTCAGCGATAATCTTTGTGATCGGGATGGTGCTAAATCCTAATATTATTATGATGAATTTTAAACTATTTACATTCTTGAACTGTCATGCCCCACTGTAGCCGAGTTGGTAACAGAGGAGGCCCACAAAGCTAATATGTTTTGTGGTGATATTGGGTTCGATTTCCGGCTTAGGCTGTAGATTTTATTTAATGGTTAATATGAGTATTTAATAGTTGATGTTTGTTAATCGCCTTCGTCCACGACATCTTTGGTAGCTGGACGCAAAGTCCACCTGAAAAAATTAGGTATGACTTTCCTTTTACAATTAATTAATGTCATTTTCTGCTAAAATTTGCATGCTGATTGCCTACATTAAGATCTAATGTACCATGATGGGCCCTTTAGGTTTGCTCTCCATTAAAATGTTGTTTCAACATAATATATTGTTCTAACCATTAAAATCCACTGAGAAGTGTTAAATAAGTTTCTAAAATACCAAGCGAGAGCAATCATCACTCGGTGGTGACGAAATCGCGTGGTTAGTGTCATTTAGTTGTCGAATAGGATAGTCTAGAATAGATAAAGAAGAGAGGTAATTTGGTTTGGATGGCCAAAGAGATAAAAATGTTATGTTTTGAGTTTCAGACTGAGACGAAAACGCTGCTAACTGAAGGTTAGGTTATTGAATATTCAATTACTTTAAGCTTAAGAAATGAAAATTTAAGACAAAAAAAATTAAAACCACTAAGATATATTTTAATTGATATTTATTTCATTTGCAATAAATTTTTTTCACTTCCGGCAATGGCACTAAACCTTGCTTTTATTAAGTACTATCATAAAAAATTTCCTTTCGTTTATTTTTGTTACAATCAGCGCGTTGGTGCTATAAGTAAGTGATAACAGAAACAATGAAGCATACTAGTGGAGAAGTTTACCCAGTGATAACACGCCAAAACATTGGACTGTTTGTCACTCTCTTCACTTCAGAGAAGATCACGAGGCCATTGTCTTTTAAGACGTCTTGTCGGGTTATCAGGAAGAGTTCTTGAAGAGAGATTTTGAGCTAGAGGATTTATATGAGACTGCAGGTTGAAGTGGAGTTTTCTGTATCGTGTTTTAGCAACTTGTGTGACAAAAGGAATGTTAAGGTCACTGTGTATAGTCAGGTTGGAGACATAAAATGGAGCGTTTACGATAGTTGAAGTATTTAGATTGCAGCTATTGAATCCTTTGGAGATTGGAGCGTTTGAATAAAAAATTTAAATTTATAATTCTGTTGGAATGATTAAATGTAAAAATGGGAACCTAATAAGCACAAACAACAATAGGACGCAATTCAAGCCTTCAGACTCTACTTTCAATCACTGGCGATTAAAATTTGAACGTCCTTCAATAAATTTAATATAATCGGGGGCCCTTCATTTAGAGTTATTGCATAAACAAATTTACTTTTAGTTATAAGGGGTGTGGAGTCTGACGACCTCCATGGCGTTGATTTCCAGCCCTTTAGGCTAGTAGCAGAGTCTAGATCGTAATAAACAACTTGAGAATCGACTATACTACACCCTCCGCCAACTGTACTTAGTCAAGGGGGATTTAAACTACTGAAGAACTTTTAACTAATTGTAACACTAATAACTGTAGTTACGTAAACCCATGTGAGAAACTATAGCTGTTTTAAGGAACTATCTAGCTAAAAGCTGGCGTCTATTAATCTAATTATTAATCTAATTAATCCTAATGCTTTATCTTTAATTAACGTTTTGTTTTGAAGTCCTAATAATGGAATCCTCTTTACTAAAGGGTGTTTAGCTTTGATCTCAAACATGCGCACTTGTGTGAGCTTTTACTCGAAAATATGCATAATACAGACGTACAAACAGATATATGTATAATAAAATAACAAGATTTCCTTTTCTTCTTTTCCCACATATGTAGATTTTATTCATATCTGGAGAATCTTGCGGCGTTGGAATAAACATCAACCAGCTACCATTCTGCATGAATGTTTGTAGGGTCTTGTAACGTAGAAGAATTTTGCGAAAGTTATGAACGCTGTACCATGCAAAATGCATTTGACAATTTCTTAACTCTTTCTATCTCTTTCTCACTCCCACTGTATACGTATATACAGTGAGAGAGTGTGTGTATAGAGAGTGATGTGGTGGAGAAGATTAGACTTGAATGAGGTCTACACAGAAGGGATATGAGAAAAGGCCACCCTACGTCATCTTTACAATGGTAAAGCGAGTAGTTTTCCACGCTAACGGAGTTTCCCTTTACAAATATGACAAGATTGTCATACCCAGTGAGGCTTGACATCTTTCTTTGTGGTCACTTAAAGACCGCATATCTGCGTGTAATGTCTGCTCTTGTGGATGACGAACATCTGCTAACTTTTCTCCCGGCATTTGGAAAATAAAAGTTTCTTTTAAACTTTTCCCGCAATTTATTTTTTTTGTTTTTTCCACGTAGTGTATGATCTAGCCACAGTTTTACTCAAGATAGATAAGTCATGGCGGTGTTGACATGATTAAAAAACACATAATAATTATTATCTGAAACTTATGTTCATTAGAAATTTATATTAATTTTTTCATATCTTCAAAATGGAGTGTATACAAAACAATTCTTTTGACGAATCATTGATTTGGTAGATAATTTAGTACCATTTCTCCAACAGTAAAGGCAGCTGGGCATTACCAGCGGCCGGCCGTTACTTGTCCCGGGCCCGATATGGTCTAAAATAGAAATAAAACATAGGTCTATCGGAGTTATTGTAAAACGTTATTATTTTTTTACTACTATCTTTTTAGGTACAATCAATAATTTCAAAATTATTTCAAATTTACAAGTATCGCGATCTTCCTGTAGCCTACCATTCAGCCTAAATTTTGTAACATCTCTATCTTAAAACGAACAATTTGAATTATAATTTCCACTACTATTTACTACAGAAAATAGAAAGTAGTACAAGTTCTTACAGAGCTAAAGACGCCATCTTTTTAGATTAGAATGATTGCTTAAGAGGAGTTCTTAAGATGATATCATAAACCATCTGCAAAATAATAATTCTTATAATAAACAATTTTTTGAAAAGTAATTTGTGAAAATAAATCATTCAGTTTTACAAATGCATAATAATAATAATAATTACGGAAGCCGAGGTAGTGCATATGGTGTGTGAGCTTCATTTTACCATTATCACAGGGTACGTGGTGGTAGTCTCTTCATTGGATGAATTGTGTGCCGCCATGAAATCACTATCGCTACCACTGTCGTTATGTGATTTATCGGCGCTGGACTATATTTATGGCCTACAGTCATCACCTGCCTCTTCCATTGGGTAGCTGCCAACTTTTGAAACGCGGAAGTAATTAAGAATGCTGCCCACCTATCCAATTGTTTATACCACTCTCATGCGTTAATTTTATTTTTAAACTAATTTTATGTTTATTTATTACAGCTTTATTATTATTATCTTTTTTAAAAAAAAAGATTAAAAGTAAAATTTCAAGTTAGTCAACATATTTTTTGTTTTTAATTTCTGCTTCTACTTTTTTATTATTATTTCCATCTTTTCCGGGAGAAAATCCGCCATTACATTTATTTAATTTTATTAGATACAGACAAGGTAAGGTTGCTTTAATACAAGGTATTAATAAATGCGTTTTTATAAATCCATTTTAAGATTTCCTGAATTAGAAGAAGGTATATTCTTAAGATACCCTTGGTTTGTTTACAAAAATATCTCAACAACAAATCACAAGTAATTTAATTTTGTACTGGGAACCCGATGGAAATCTCTCAACCTGGTAATATCATTTCCATTTTGTGAGATTTTCTTTGAGAATTACTCTAAAGTTTTCCACTAAATATTGTGCAAACATCACTTTGTACGAAACAGTTTTTTAAGGGAAATTCTACTTCTTCAGCCTTGTTATTCGTCATACGAAAGCATTAAGTTATAACGAGCAATACTAATAATGTAGTAATTCATACTTTACTTATTCATAGAAAACAAAAAATTCCTTACATTTCTTAAACCATCGATTTCTTCCTTTCTGGTTTACCGTGAGGTCACATCCTGTCTCCCAGTATTCACGGCCCTACGAATCTTCCTCCTTGATTCTCTGCCAGCCATTTCGCTGTCTTTGCTGGTTTTGCTCATTTCTTCATCTCGAAAGTTTCTATCTTGTCATCTCCTTTCGCTAACACCCCTAGCAACTGTAAGATTCCTTTTTTGTTTTCTTCGACCAATAATTAATGGTTATTTTTACGTTTATTTCCACACATCTTTGCTTCTCATTTTGTCTATTTTGGTTTTTAGTAAACAGCCCCTTAGCTGTTTCATACTCATTGCTTTCTGGCCTGCTCAGCTCTCACCCTGACTTTTTTTTTACCACATCCATCCCTGTCGATCAGCGCTGATCCCAAATATTTGAACGATTTGGCTCGTCTTTCTTCTTGTCTTTGTAAATTGTCTTCATCTTCTTCACTGGGTATTCTGACTTATTAAAAATTATTTTCAGTCTCCAATCTATGTTAAAAAATATCTTTATTTTCGTTTCGTAAGTTTGAAATCCTTTTTATTTTTACAAAAAAAAAAAAAGATCCGTCTATTTTCCTGGAGTGTCCACATCTGACCACATTTTCTAAACCAACCAGTCATCTCTTTACCATACACCTTAAATAGCGTGAAAGACATGCAGCAACCTGGCTTTATGTCCTCGAAACTTACGCCAGATAAGTATTTCCATCAGGGATCCATCACACTCCTTGAATCTGTCTTTCCTCTATACCAGTTTCCCGGATTCCTCGCCAAACTCCTTCTTCCGGGATCTCTTCATACACCTTTCTTTAATACACAAAAACCAAGCGTAATTCTTTATTTCTTTTTACAAAACGTTTCAATCAAAGTTACTCTAATAAAACTTTAATCAAACAAGATCTATACTGCAGAATGTAATTTTCTTAAAATGACTACTTATATACTGATACCTATTGATTTCACTTTTGTTGTTTATTTTCTAGTAATTCTCATCTAATCATGGACAATTTACAAAGTCTTTCAATGTTCCCAAGAATGCAGACTTGTTGCTACTGGCAGTTATATTTGGGTAGTCCCATTTTCCTATTGCTCGACGTAGTTTTCTTTTGACCCTCCTGCCTTTAACTTTCTGCAATATAATGTCATCTTCGCGATTTCTTTTTCAGTTAGCCTCTCTTGATGCTCTGAGTATACTGATTAGCATTGGTACTAAACTAATATAAATGTATTTTGCATGTGCACCAAGAACAGTAGTTCTTAACAAAAATATGTAAATGGCTTACATGCATATTATCCTAAACTGAGAGGAACAAGGCGCCGTGAATCGTAATAATAAAAATAAAATTATCTTCACCCAGTAGGTATCTAAACAGAAAGTCAACTTATCATGCTAAATAGGAATGAAAAAGAGAAAGCTATTGTGAAATCAAGGTGGCCTGGTGGTTGAAGCTGAGCCAACAAAACGAATGCCATAAATCATTCGGATCAACCGCTTCCAAAGAAAGAGTAAAAACAACTCCCTATAAATAATTTTTTAAAAGAAAGCGAATAAAATTGGAAATACTACAAAACAAGTAAAAATCTGAAAAGTGCATAATCGGTATGATTCCCTCTCACTTTAATTATTAGCATTGATGACAACAATATGCTTTATTTAGCAAAAGTGCACATCATGGTTTATTTATATCGTGCATAAGAAATTATTTATGCATGGATCTAGTCCTTTTGCAGGGTTGCTTACTTACTTAAAAACTTACTAAAAATCCACTTCTGTGCAACATAAAACAAGTAAAATACAATAGTTTCTAAGTGAAAAACGTGAAAATAATTCAAACTTGAATTGATTAAAATTATAAGATTAAAAAAAGAAACTGTAATCTGCATATCTCTTGAAAGTAAGAGTAGGGGATTAAATATTTAGAATGTAAAAATAATCTATGTCTCCAATGTTTTACAAACAATGGCGTTTAGTTTTCTCAGACGTGTTTCTTCTCGAATGATCAGAAATTGCACTCAAAGGATGGTGGACCACAGAATCCATTACTAACACATTATTCAAGGGCACTGTTGTGGTTTTCCTCTACTTTTTATAGCCTCTCTATTGGAGTTAATGTGAAAGCGATGTCGGGACAAACAAGTTTCAATACAAACCGCAACATATTTTACCACCTATTTATCATTCAGATAAAAACACTTCAGAATGAAATAAAACGCAAAAAGCGCCAGTGTTTAGTTAAATAAATGAAAATATTTATACAATATTGTATGCTTCAATGTACATTAATATAAATTTTGAAACAGGACGGATGTAACTTTGTATAATTGGAATATGGTTCCTATTCGAACTATGCCAGTACTTAATTAGATATTATTACGGACAGGTAATTTAAATAAATACCTGTGACTCATTAAAGCCATTAATTTATTTACATATCGGTTAATTATATATTACATCTGCTCCCGCTAAATGTATTTCTGTAAGGGTATTAATTGTTAACTTTATTATTGTTGTTGCTATGGCTGCAAAAACGCATGGGATCATCTGACTCTTCGGAGGCTCTTATCCCGAATAAATAAATAAAATCCGATAGAAAACCCTGAAAGTTTTCTGATTAGTCTGGCGGTCTCAATTTCTGTTCTATGATTACCCCTTAACGATAATCGTTTCGAAATTGCCATTGCAGGTATGATTCCGAAAAATGATGTGCCAGAATCCTCCCAAGTTGTTAGTTCTTTAGCTTTATCCTTACCTTCAGTTAGTGAATAATCTGAAATACAGCATAGTCTAAATCATTCTTGACCGGATCTAGACGATCTAGGCGTCGTTTTCATACTCTAACCAGCAACTAAAACTGTCTGACTATTAGAGAATATTGTTATCCCAGCATTCGAATGTTCCTGCCTGGAAGGCTGTAGTAAATCGCTCTAATCCCCAGTTTTAATCGTTCCTCCTTGGATCCAGATATATGCTCCTGTTCACCCCAGCAGCTTTTGCCAGAAACTATCATTGAAACATTAGATCACATTCTCCGTCTTCTTTATCCAAAAATGAAGCGTCTTCAGGTGTTTACTCATCTGTTTCAATTATATTCCTATTAGTATATTATAACAATACTCGAATGGCCTCTACAAAATCTTTTGACCCAATCATCTATTAATGAATATGACTAACGTCCATTCATATGAAGACCCCACGTATATTTGATTGTGAAAATTGACTGAAAGAGATCCTGGGTTGGAAAACCATGAAAGGGCATTTTCCATTATTGTTTCCACACCTAAAATACGTCACTTACTGATCAATTATTGTCTTAAAAGGAAAAACTCAGTTACTTAATCCCAATTCAACAGCTCAAACTCTTTCCTCATTAACTCATCCTGATAATCTTCGATGACGTCTAAAACGACGTTGGCCTCATGATCTCCTATCCTAGACCATTCCAGTCACTAAAATTCCCGAGTGTCAGCACTCGACTAACTCTCTCTTCCTGTGTTCCTACGGTTGCGTTATGCGTTATACGGCCGATGTACATATATGTATTTTAGTACAGGTAGCAATAAATACATATATTTATATATGTAACTTAGGGTATCGAGATTACGGTAAGAAAAAGTCGTGTCATTATTATCATCAATATTTTATTTAAATTATTTTAATTTGAATTTTGTTTTTTGTGTTAGATCCATGATTTAAAACAATATTTATATTTCAAGATCAAATTAAGGTTTGCTATGCTTTACTTAAGTCAGAGTTTAAAATAAAATTTACTTTTAATGTAATTTTATGTATCACTTTCCCAGTGTAAACCTTTTTAAAAAATAAATAAATAAATAAAAATAAAATAAAAACCTCTAGTTTATTTGAAATTTAAGTATTGTCATTTTATTTTATTCTAGAACATTTCTTGAGCAATGCCTTGACAAATTTGAAATTAAGTTGATGCTTTGAGAATTGCAAAAAGTTTCTTGTCAAATTGTTTTCGAGTGATAGATGCTTTCCTGAACTAGAATATTTTCCAAAGAACCAATCAGAAGTTGATAAAGTTATTAAAGAATGAATTGCGATTGAAAGAGATCCTGGGAGCGAAAGCAGGTAGAAATATCAAAACAAACATTAAATTAGTGGTAGTTCTTGAACTTTATGCAGTCCATAAATAAGCAGCATTACTTATCTTGCAAGTCCTTGTGTCACGTGAAAGTTTAGAGGATGACATAATCTTTAACATAACGGTACTAGTTGCTAAACGATGTAAATGGCAAATCGATTAAATCATAATATAGAATGGCTTTTATCTTAATAGCTTAACTTCGATTTATTTAATTAGTGATTTGAACTTTTTCTTTTTTTTCTCTATATTTGTTAATATATTGTTTTTCTTAAAATTAACAAACTTTTTGTGCATAAAAGATAAACATGTTTTTTAAGAATTATATAGCGCCATATGAAGTAAATCCTGCGACAATTAGGGACAATTAGGGTCTTAGGGTCACTGAGTAGTTGGGAGTCCAGCTTCCCGCAGTCTGGTTTGGCCGTTATGCCAGCCGAGTTTTCCATCAGTGTTATTTTCTAACTTCTATGGATTTCCTAATTGTGCCTGAACAATGGTGCTCCTAAGTCATTTCGTGAATTCACTAGCCAAACACAAGAAAATAGTATTAATTGTGTTATTATTAAAAGAAATGATCTTTTATGTTAATTTAATTTTGGTAATTAGCACAGTGCACTTTGCGTTTAATAAACTACGTAAAGTAGCAATAGCGTTTTGCTACTTTATTTATAGTCAATTAATATAAAACAGTGCACATTAATTAAGATGCATGTATTTTATGTTGTATACGAACTAGTTTAGGTAAAACAAATTGGCCAATGTACTTCTACAACCAAAATGTTAATTTCCCAATTTGTTCAGAACCCAGAGGTATAAATTTACCCCAATATTTGAAAGGAAAGTTAATTAAATGCTTTCAATAATTAATTACTTTTACAGGTAACATTCAATTTAAAAAAATAAAAATAATTGTTTTTTAGGTAATACAAACAGGGTTCTGCACTTGGGCTTCTACTCTGCTTTCACTGTTCATAGTAGTGTTCAGAAGATGATGTCAGATGAGAAAAAGAAGTTCCAATTACGCTGCGAGTTTTAGAGCAGTCCTGATGGCAAGGATTTGGTTCTATAACTCCTAATGGCTCCTGAGTGAATTAATAATATCCTAGAAGGTAAATTAAGTATTCATTTAATTACTAATTATTAATTACTACTAACCTAAATTTTATCAAAAACATTTATATCTTCAAAATAAACAAATAACCTCCGTTCTCTTGGAAACCAGGGCACGAGCTTGCTCATTCCTTCTGTGTTCGCAGTACCTGTATCCCTTACATCACCTAAAGCCCGATAAGCCTTTTTCGGCAGCAAGAACACCTCGTACTTCTCCCTCCTTTAAGGAGCTATTCATGTTAGGTAAAGTAAAGTAGCACCTATTTTTTCAGGCTGGCTTTACGTCCAACGACCAAATTAGGTGTTGAGGACAGAGGCAATTAGCAAACATACTTTACTGTAAATTTCTATTATTAACCAATAAATAAAATCCAAGACTTAGTCCGGGAATCGAACCCAGTACCACGATACATATTAGCTTTGCAGGTCTCGTCTTTAGCCGCTCGGCTACCGTGGCGCCTATTTCCATGTTAAGATGTATGTACAACTTTTAGTCTCCATAATATAACTCATACGTACTAGCCACAGTAAATTCTTAACTGAAACGTTTGGTACTCGTGGCTTGCCTAAGCATAAGTTAGACTTACAGGGGTTAAACATTTGTTCGTGAAGTGGCCGCTCTTTTGACTGTCTCGTTCTCCCATTCGTCAATGGAAATGCCAGTATGACCCGGCACCCAGGCCATCGTTATCACTTCATCAGATGCACTTAACTGAATCAGTGTAATATAGATATTTAAGACCATTGAGTGATTTGGAATTTTATTCCGGATAGCCTTTGATACATTTAAGAAGTTTTCCAGTATTGTACTTCCCTCTAAAGTATTTTTATTTAAGTATTTAAGTCTTATTATTGTTCCCAAATTTCTGAACTTAAATAAGTCGGTAAAAAAAAAAACAGAAAAGTCTGGGACAAACTTAGTTGTTTAATGCACACATGTGATTGATTCTCGCTGGTGTAAGGAAAACCACATGATATCATTATCAAAATTGTTTTCTTATTTTAAAACACCAGGCCTCAATTATCTTCACACTAACAGATTTAAGAAGAAAAATGAAGGAGTCCACCTGGTGATACTATAAAGCCACAAAACCACAAAATGGCTTCTGTGAAGTCATCATTTTTCCATTCTGATACCTTCGATGTAATTACCCAATATTAACTCGTATTGTTTGCCATGTCACGTAATTATCCAGCAATGATCTCTTCCAAAATGTTATATTTGGCCTTATTGTTTTCAAAAGAAATCGATAAAAAAAAAAGCGAAAAACATTGTAAAGTTGGTACCTCCAGGCATGTTCTCGTAGTGACTGAGAAGGTGGCGTAACTATTCTCGAAGATTAATCAGCATCCTCCCCCCACCGCGCAATAGATCAAAGGGACTCTACCATCATCATAGCAATACCTCGACCACCACGAAATCTTTCCTCAACTCGTGAGCCTCGAGACAGAACTCCAGCGGGTTGACTCACGATCCCGTGGTACCATTTCGTAGCGAGACTATGTCTCCTACTTGACGGCTGGAATGGTCACTGGCCCAGTCTTGGATTCCATTATTTACGGTTTCTCCGCACCCTCCTGGTGTCAGCTTGAAGGTGAAGATGGTATTCCGTACACGACCCCTATTAGTCGCCTCTTAAGACAGACAGGGGATACCATGGGACTATTCTTACCCGGCCACAAACGGAGAGGTACCTCCGGGCAGCAAAAGTTTTAGGAATTTAAATTTAACTGGCGCCAGGGCTAAAGACGTAATTCTCACTCTGGCGGATACAATCACTCGTCTTTATTCCTATCGCGAATTTCTCCATTCGCAAAAAATGTACCACTTTTCGCTATGATCACACCAATAACTATTATTTCTTTAATCATCATTCGCAAGGATGGCTATTTCTCTTAATAAGTGAGTGCGGAACAGTTGGAAGTTGTGCCGAAATACAGAAGTACGGAGCCATTGATTGTGAGCATAATAGCTAGCTCAGTCGCCGCTGAGTTTCATTGCTGATAATGGGAGAAAATGGAACTGAAGGATCATGTTTGTTTCAAATTATTCCACTTTGAAATAAATGTTCATTCGTTGTTATATCTATATAAAATATACAGCTATCACCAGATATAGAAATAAAGAAAACAAGTTCCAGTTATCCGTTCATTCAAGAAGACCAATATTCTGAATTAGATAATAACAGTGGCCCAACAAGTGTTTGATTTATCTGGCAAATAAATCATTTCCAGCATTTTTGCAGTTACACTGTTGTGTACGATCAATGATGTTCTACTTCTTCTTTTCGCGCACACGCCGCTAAGTCCGCACAAAGGTTAACAGCATCTGTAATCTACATTTTCATATATACTCGTATGTTTGCAACAGTGTATACCTAACAGTGGAATTTATTTATGTTTTATCAGATATATATGTATATGAAAATATGAGTTTCTGGTTTTGATGAACACCCTAAGCTACATAGTTGAACAGTTCACCTATTGATCAACTTTTTGATATATTCCTGCACATTGATTACAATAATTTTTTCGCATTATCTTCTCCCTTTAGCTTCGTTCAATGTTATTTTTCTCTAGTTAAAATTAAAGGGAAAAGACAGGAGAATAGATGGAGGTTTAACATGAAACTCTCTTACAATATCTAGATCCTAAGACAAATTACTAAAGATTCGCAGCAGTCAGCTGTAGGGGATCTAAACTCATATCATTCCGATTATATATATATATATAATAACAAGAAGAAGAAGAAGAAGGTGACAAGAAGAAGAAGACCAACAACAACAATAAATGTTTGAAAATGCCGTTTTTGTTCATTTTCAGCAACTTTTTACCGAAATCTATTGTCTGAGTTGTTGCAAAAAAAAAAAAAAAACAATAGAGATAAAGAGAGGATTTGCCCTATATTATAAAGATAATTTGAGAAATTCTATCTTTTACAGGAAAAAAGAAAAAATTGTCAAAGTTGGGTGTTTTCCAACGTTACGCTTTTTCGTGCAGTTTTTGACGATAAACCCAGTGACGAAAATTTTTTTCTGTTAAACTACATTTAAAATGTAGTACAACGCCGCCTGAACGAGTGTCCTATCTCTATCTGTTAGAAAGTTATGATTTTTTCAGGTTTTTTCGACTAAACCCGACCTTACGTCATAAAAACCTATTTCTCAACTTGTGCCTCACTTATTTAAATTTTTCACCTCATTTTCGGATTCAGCATTAAATTTCCTATAATAATAAATCAATTTCGTAGTTATTTAACTTTAATCAGATTCATTTATTACAATAAGAACGTTAATTTTTTTAGGAATTTAGAATTTTCATGAATTTTCAAAAATTAGCCTCTTCGACAAAATTGGTCTTAGAGGCTGTCAAATTTCACAAAAACTGCTCCTTTTAATACTCTTTCCAATGGTATAATCAGTTTCAATAATAGCTGTTTCCTTTGGTCAATAGACCAATAACTGAGAAAGTGCTGAAAAACACGGTGTTAGCGAAGGAAGCAAAGGGGACTGGATGAAGCGTACTCGCATATCAATATTATTATTTATTAACATTTCTTTAAGCATGTAAAATACATAATTACATAGTAATCATTGATGTATCATGTTCTCAAAATGCCGACCTCGATTCCTAACGCATAACCGAGCGCGTTTTCGCATTGCTTCCACTGTTGCTGAAAATAATAATCGTTCTTTCAGTTTTTCTGAAGCAGCAATTACCCATCTTCTCACCTCTTCTTCACTGTTGACCTCAACCTTGTAGACCTCACACTTAAGACACCATACGAAGTGGTCCATGGGGTTGAGGTCAGGAGATCTCGGTGGCCACGCGGTAGTTCCACCTCGCCCTATCCACGACAACCATCTTCTGACGTTCACCGAATAATGAGGTGGAGCTCCGTCTTGTTGACAAATTAATTTTCTGCTAACGTTGTGAGGAAGATTCAGCAACAGTGGGAGCCATTCGAAGCAATCGAAGGAGCCATTTTCCGGAAAATCTCCAGAATACTTTAGCAAAGTGCCACTTCCAATTGATTCATTTTGACGAGATTCTTATTGCAGGTTCCTGATGGCACCAGAAGTATAAAATTTAAAGTTTTAGTGATTTTCCCCGATAGAAAGAAATCTCTCTCTAACATACATTCAGACACACAGTAATTCTCCAGTAAAAACCACTTCTTTTTATTCAGGGACCTCAGAACGGTTATTTGGCCCGATTACATCACGAAGTGTTAAAAGAGAAGGTGGTCAACATTGCTTCTTTGTTTGGAAAAAAAGATATCCTAACATAGTTCGCTATTTTAAAACAATATAATGGCATGTTAATAAAAATAAAGATACAGGATTCGATGAAATAAAACAAGGTTTTGTCTTTGTTTTGTACGGAATAAAAGGAAAGATTCTGTTTTAGAATTTTAAATTAGAGACTCAGAAGGTGATGAGAGCAGGTCACAAATAAGTAGCTCTTTGTGCGCAGGCGGTCCTCAGACAATGGTAGCTACAGCTACAACTAACAGTTGGACACAGTCATCGAGTGTTCGTTCGATCTACTTGACGATTCCGACCTGTCGAGCAAACACATCTACCATTGGAAGTAAAGAAAATTTGACTGCAGACAAAAGTTAAAATATAGCTTTTATTCGATAGCTCTTATGCTACAAATATAGAGCTGAACTTTATCCCTAATTTTTCTTTTTTGGTTTCAATATTTTGATTGATTATGAATTACAAATTTTAAGGCCACCACTGGGCTGAGACAGGCGAAGGAGTTCATCAGAGGCTATTCGACGAGGCTGACCGCAGAATTAATCCGTCAAGGCCGTGGGGCTATAAGGATAATTGTAGGCCTATTAACGGGCCACTGCAGGCTCAGAAAACACATGCATCGCATGGGCCTGGCAGAAGATAAGCTTTGTAGGTTCTGTCAGGAAGAGGAGGAAACGGCACTGCACGTGTTGTGTCAGTGTGAGGGGCTCGTATAGCTAAGGATGTTACTTCTCGGGGAGGAAAAACCAAGGCCTGAGAGCTTTACCCAGGAGCCACTCTCCAGAATTAAGAGTCTGATTAAACGGACGGGTCTGGAGGGTGAGCTCTAAAGCCGGGGAGCCACCATAGATCCATGGGGGTGGTGCAGGCCTTGAGGCCACCCTAATTTGATCTAATCTAATCTACAAATTTTAAGACCAGAGAACTATATTTTTTTCATATTAGGCGTCTTCAATAATAAATTTCTATCATGAAATATATATTTTTGAAATAGTAGAGTATGACATTTTAGAACATAACTTAGAACTATTGTTTTATATTATTTACTTTTTCCAAAACACCGCGCTAAGCAATAATACAACTCTTATGATTCTGATTACGTTTTACTTGCTTAAGATTCATTTTTTATTTACAAATAAAACTAAGGCTTATGTGACTAAGACGTGACACTTCACAAATAATTTACAAAATATTATAACAAAAAAACAAAAAAAATGTAGCTCCTACTTGATATTATTTGCAATATTTCTGGCTCTAAGATAAGATTGTGCGTAAATACAGTTTTCTCAAAAACTAAAATTAAACATTGAATGCCTCCATTGCAATGAATACCCTTTTTCTTAAAAAAAAAAAAAGATAACTATTTCTTCCACCAGTTTCTAAGTACAATAACTAATGACATTAGACTTTGCTCTTAAGAAAGTATTTTAAAAATAAACTTACAACATGTGAGATGAGACGGTATTTTAACACCTTTAAAGTAACAAAGAAGTTGAGAATGCCGCAATGAAAAAAAAGTATTTCTTTAAATTCTTAAAGCAGAAAATAAACCTTTCCAACTAGTTGATTTCGCTGTTTTTTTCATCAGGCGACATTTTGAAAAAGCAAAAAAATACACAAGGCTTCAATCTCAGACTGCGCATAGTCTAACAATGCGATGGAGTGGTGGGAACAGCCACGTCACCATTCCAAGCCGGCGGTGGCATTTTTAAAATGTTACAGCTTATCGTTCTTGTTTTCTTTTTCAAGAATTTTCATTATCAACTTAAAAAAAATAAAGTAATCCCCTATTTATTATTATTATTTATGTTTTTTTATTTTTATTTTTTTATCATGCGGGTTTTAACGTCCAACTAACAAAATAGATGTCGTGTTTGGCGAGGAGTTGGGTGGTGGAAGATCATTCTTTAACATTAACATTATTAACATAACGAAATGTGGGATTCGAACTGCAGCCAATAAAACAAAAAAAAATGCAACGTTAATTCGTCCATAAAGTACCTCAATATTTAGAGTTTGGAGCATTCCATTGAATATTGAATATTTGTATTTTCTTGAAGATAAGGTTGGTATGAGCAAGAAATAATTGATTTAAAAAGATTGCTGAAGAATGTTTTTAAACTAACATCAATAAAATGTTAAGGGCATATCAAAGACTATAATTTAAAAAAAGTATTTAACAAGGATGAAAATCTAATTAAAGAAAAAATGTAGGAGAAAAAATTAACGAAGATAATAAAGATTCGAGCGAAGAGAGAGAGATTAGCGAAGCAGAGGACAACAGGGATGGTAACGAAGGTATTGGAGAGAAAAAATTTGATAAACTGGAATTGAGGAATCTAAGTTGGGAGAAAAATATAGTAAAGAAGTAGCTGAGCGGGGTGAAACAGTCCAAGGAATCGCCGAGCCAAAACTGTGGCAACCGGTAAGGGAGTGAAGCAAGTAGTTGGATTTGAGCTAAATGCTGGAGGTTGTTCGGTTGAGGGTATCAAGGTGTCATTATTGATGAAGCTGTTGAATACTAGCTTAAGGACTCACCTCCACGAAAGAGTTTCTGATGTCCAGACTCAGGAGGGGAAAGTATGTTAAAAATAATGAACCTTGAGATTGGTTTACTTCCTTACATAAAATAGATTCTTATTTATGAAAACTTGTAAAATTATTAAAAACTCTTATTACCACGTTATAAGAGAAAATTTTCAAATCGGAGAAGGATAATTAGCAATAATATCATACAGAGTAAGAAGTATCTCCCAGAGTTGCTCGAAAGCCACGTGGTCTTTGGGAATTCTTAAAATAAGATATCTAGCTGTGATTACTTAATACACCGTGTTATAAAGATGATGATAGATGCGGAAAACTGAAAACTTCCAAAAAAAAAATTGTACTTCTGGTGTGTATTCAAACCTGTGAAGTGTGATATCCGTAAAGAGATGCAGTTTCGTCATTTATAAAATATCTAGTACAGCTGGAAATTGGGGCGGGTGTTGGTCTAGGCGGTCAAGAGCGAGGCTTTGTAAGTGAGAGACCCCCACATTCGAATCTCGCTTATGGCTTTATTTCTTATACAAAATTGTTTATAGTAAAGTATGAGCTTCCGCCTCCGTCCACGATACCTAATTGGTGGTTGGACGTTAAGCCCTGCCTGAAAAATTAGGCGATTACTTTACTTTACTACAGCTGGAAATTTCAAATTTATAGGAAATAGGTAAACTAGAAAAGCAAGCAAACAAGTAGTAGGAATGCTAGTTCATTAAGTAATTATCAATCGCTTTTATTTGTATCAATTTTTAGTTTATTTGAGAAAATTGTTATAATTTTGGCACATTTTGTATTGTTTAACTCCCAGCTTCCTCACCAGAGTGTAATTTGCTATTTATCCAAGGTCCAATCGATAGATTGTTAACTAAACATTTCTAGTCAAATTAGTATTAGCAGAAACTTGTTTTGGAAGCAAGGAAAAATACTTTAATAAATTTAAGAATAGACAAAGTATTTACATCAGAAATTATTTATTTATTTTAAGTAGTGGTCATGGTATGAAGTGATATTTACTGAACTCAAAACTGGTAAACGAAATGTAGCTCCATATCAATCACATACAGTTATAAAAATTAAATGAAGGAATACTTTGTTCATTCAATCACTAAAAATAAATAATTGCATTCTGTCATAGTGTTTTTAACTTAATAGTTATTTATTTAACAAGTGTGGAAAGTAGTACTTTTCCTCACGCGAGGCTGGGTTTGCACGCACGAGCGAGCGAAGCGATGCGAGTGCAAGTGCAAATTACCGAGTGTGAGGAAAATACTTTACACTAGAGTTAAATATTATATTTTTTCTGCAACCATTTATTAACTAATAAAATTAAAAATTTCATTTTTACAGTCTACAAAAAGTAATTTATTTATTATAAACATTTATTGTTATATTACAATTATTTACATTACTTACATATTTACATTACTTATTACATTTTCTGCTGTTTCTTTTATTGATGGAGGAGTGTTTTCTAAACAGGCATCACTAGAATCCATTTTAAATTTCTATAAGGTAACACTATAACCTTTTTACCTGTTATAATTAAAAATAACCTTTCAATTTTTATTTTATTTTTTAATATTCGTTTTTTATTATTTAAATAAAATAAATTTAAATAAGCTTATTAGAGTTTTACAGAAAATATTTATGTTAATAACAAAACTTCTTATATCAAGGAAGCCCAATAAAGTTTTTCCACTCACTTGTGCGGAAAGTGACACTAATGGGAATTTCCCCCCACTAGTGTGGGAAGTTGGGCATTACACAGCTGATTTTAATTGAGTAATGAGAACTTCCCTACATGGTTGCAGAAAAACAATATTTTTAAATGTAAGCTAAGTCATAAATAACAAAAACTAATAATAAAAATAGAAATTTTGCGGATAATAATTCTTTCTGTTTTGATGTTATTGTGAATTCCAAACATATACGGAGCTAATCTATGCTGTCAGTTGTGTTTGCATATTGCAGAAGATAATGCGTTACTAACTGGCTGGATGAATGACAAGGTATAACATGAATTATTACAAATAAACCATTGATCTTGTATTCTACCTGACAGCTGCATACAGCCAAAATCCATTTTCCAACTTTGAAAAGCATATTTTTTTTCCTTTTTCAGTTATGCACACTCTCTAGACTGTCTGCCATCCACTCACACTAGAATAGTTAGCATAAACCATTTTTAGACCCTGAGGATCTCAAAATGGATGTTACGGGGAAATTCAATTTTCAATTTTGAAAATTTGTCACGAGCGCAACACTTTTCTTACTCAGTAAGAGAAGGTAAATATAGTATTAAATAATTTGTAACTGGTTTGATAACAATACCTTACTCAACATTTAAAAAAAAAAATCACAGTTGAATGCTAGTTTTGTAAGACACTGAACGCTTCAATTTATTGCCGTACCTGGTTCAATATCTTACTCCAAATCTATAATTTTGTTATTGTCAATCTAGATTGCTAGATAGATTATGCCTTAGTTGCTCTCATGCATGGACAATAATAACACTCCCATAATTTGATACCTTTCATTGAATTAGGGGAACTTGAATTTTATTTACTGACCTATACTTAGCAAATAACATTTTAGATGATTAAAATTTTGTATTCACTTATTAAGATTGGACATAATGCTTATGAAGACAGCAATAAGAGAAAATCCTTACCGATCATTTGGCGATTGCCGTACTTCTTTCCAAATTCAGTAATGAAGTATAATGATATTTAAAATTTGCTTCTAACTTATTGCCATATTGAATGGCAATGCTTTGTTAGTTAATACAGAATGTCATAAAAACTGCATTTGGTATTGAAAGTTATTTGTTATTAGTGATAGCAATTAGTTGTCACCACATAGAAATAGCTTCTGCGAATTTGTAAATTATTTAACTTTAATATATTCCGCTTCATTAAAGAAATACGGGTATAAAACGAGATAACTTATAATTTCATCAAATTACTTTAGATATACATATGTATTTTGTTTTTTTTTTAATACCAATAATGAGTTGTTAGAAAATATGTGAAAAGCTGTAGCCAGAATTTTCATTTATTACGCAGTTTCGACAATTCAAATTTCCCAAAAACGTTTTAAATGCAATTTTAATGCTAATATCAAATAATATCTTCTGATATTAGAGGCTACCCCATGGCTGGGCCTGTAGTCAGGATACCGGACAATCTTTTGTGATCCACTGATAAAAATAAAATTACCTGAAAACTGGAGAGCAATAGCATTTCTAGATGATTGTTTGTTATTAAAACATGCTGAAAATATTAGAGATTGCGGTTAATAAAGGACGACTTGGAATTAACCGACGCGAAAGCGTGAAGATAAGGTGCAACGAAAGGAAATCGAAGTTTCTGGATAACAGAAGACATGTGAGAGAACTTTCAATCTACCTTTTTCAGACAATTTCAGACGGTTTTAGAATTAAAAATTATAGTGGTAACTTTCGGAGATTGAATTGGAAAGGATCATACTAAATGTGCTCCAAGTAAACTCACCGGAAGTAAAAAGTGCAGGAAATTTTCGTCCCTAATGGAATACCTATTAACAATATGAAAATTTTATTTTGGAACGTCCACGGATTCAACACTGTAAAGAATGGCTGTTATGAATTAAATGACTTTCAGATAATCTGTATGGTTGAAACTTGGCGAACTAGTGAATTGGAAAAGATACCCCACCTTCATAATTATGAAGTCATTGTTTCTCCAGCGATTAAGGAAAAAGTAAAGGGCCGACCTAGTGGAGGACTTGCCATCTATGTGAAAAAAGGTATTTTTGAATTGTGTGTATTGGATAAATCGGTATGGTGGATCTTCATTAAGGTGAAAATTTCATCTTTTCAGTTAATTATTGGTAATATTTATTTTAAACCTGGCCTTGAGTCAATGTATATTTTAGAAATGCTACAGTTAACTTTAGATGAGCTCTGTAAATTATACCGTAATTCCATATTTATAATACTTGGTGATTTTAATTGTAGAGTGGGGTTATTAAACCAATTGCAAGAGGATCTTTTTAATAATAACTGCCTAAATTATAATAGAAATTCAACAGATGTAGTTGCAAATAGGCAGGGCTATAAGTTGGTAGAATTTTTTGAATTAAATTCATTTGCTTTATTAAATGGTAGATCGAGTTCGGATGAATTAGGGCAAAGTACCTATTGCTCTAAGTTGGGAAGTAGTGTAATCGATTTAGGTTGGTGTGATTATTACAATTTGGACGTAGTTAAAGATTTTTCGGTAATTCACTGGCCGGCTTTATCTGATCACTTTCCCATTGAAGTTACTTTAAATATACCGTTATGCTTAGATAGAACAAATAATAAGAATAGTACTTCGAAATCGCTCCGTCAACCGCAATTAGTGTGGAATAGTGATAAGCTCTCAGAATATATGTATAAAATGCAAATGTCACCTTCTATTGCTCTAAATTTAAATTGTGAATCTGTTAACAGAATTGGTGAAAACCTTGATGATGCTATTTGGCGGGTTGCAAAAGAAATGGGCCTGATTTGTGATAAAAAAATAACAAATAATTATAATCCCTATAATATTAAACTTTGGTTTGATGAGGAATGCCGTTTAACTAAAAATAATATGATACAGAAACTAAAACAATTTAAAAGCGACAACTTTTCTGAGGCCTCAAAAAATAATTATGTTGATTCGAAGAAACAGTATAGTAGAATAATCAAAATTAAAAAGCGGGATTTTTTCAATTGCACTATTCGTGACATAGCTGAAGCCAAGGACAGTAAGACTTTTTGGTTTCATGTAAATAAGTTTAAACTGAAAAAATATGTACCATCTGAAATTACCCCCGACAACTGGTATAATTATTTTAAAGCTATTTATTATCAATATAATGGTTATTCTCCAGAACTGCATTTCCAAGATGCTAGGCATCCTATTCTAGATACAAATATAACTTCAGCAGAGATCTTGGCAGTACTAAACAAAATAAAAAATAAAAAAACACCCGGAATTGATGGAATTTCTAATGAATTTTTCAAGTTTTTGCCAAATAATTGGTTATTATACTTAGAGGTGTATTTTAATAAAATATTAAACTTAGAAGAAATACCTACTTCCTGGAAAAAAATATTGTTCACTATGATTCATAAGAAGGGTAGTGTTACTGAATTAACGAATTATAGACCCATTGCATTAGTTAGTTGCGTCACTAAGGTTTTCACGCTAATATTACTGAATAGACTAACACTGTGGTGTGACGAATGCAATATAATTCCGGAAGCTCAGTCAGGGTTCAGGTCTAACAGAAGCTGCATAGATAATATTTTCGTACTGAGCTCCCTAATCCAAATAAAACTATTGCAGGATAAAGGCAAATTATTTGTTGTGTTCATCGATTATGAAAAAGCCTTTGATGGTATAAACCACTCTCTACTTTGGGAGAAACTTTATAGATTTGGTATCAGCGGCAAATTTGTGAGAGTACTGAAAAGTTTGTACACTAATGCATCAATACAGATTAAAACTAATTTCGGCTTCACACCGAGTATTAATATCTCAAAGGGTGTTCTGCAAGGCGAATCGCTTTCGCCGTTACTATTCAATATACATATATCGGATATGGAGCAGTTTATTAGAAAACACATTGTTTGTGGTATTAGAATAACGAATGATACAGATATTTTGTCTTTACTTTATGCGGACGATCTTGTGCTGTTTTGTGACTCAATAACGGATGTTAATAATAAATTAAATATATTAAGGAATTACTGTGAAATTAATCAGTTAAAAGTTAATGTAGCGAAAACCAAGGTGGTCGTATTTCATAGAGGTAAATTGGCCAGGTCTAATATATCATATAAATATGGAGGATCCATAATAGATCAATGTAAACAGTATTGTTATTTAGGTGTCGTGTTTAGTAATTCTGGCTTATTCAAGCGGGCAGTAGAATCCTCTATAAGTAAAACTAATACAGGTTTTGGTGCACTAATTAAATTATTAGGTCATATGAAATGTAACTCTTGGGAAGTTCGAAAGAAACTTTTCCAATCGCTTACTTTAAACTCGTTGTTATATGGTACTCAAGTTATTGCATTGAATTATCTGCATGTACTAGAGCCAGCTTTTACACGATTTTATAAGAGAATTCTTTCTTTACCGGTGAGCACTCCGCATCATGTGGTAAGAATGGAAGCAGGGATACTCCCTGTTTCACATTCTGTCCTGAAAATGTCTTTAAAGTGGCTACTAAAAATCCTGAAAATGGAATCGCATAGATACCCTTTAATCTGTTTCCATAAACTGTTTGAGTTGGACAGTAAACCAAACAATATTTTGAAATATAACTGGTGGTCCCAGCTCAAGCATTTAATGCAATATGGCAGTTTTAATGCAAATCGTGGTAATTTAAATTTCGGAACATTAAAGAAAGAATTTTCGTCAATTTTGGCCAAGTACGAGACATTTTTATTGGATAATGACATACAACGTGTACAACAAAGTACCTTCTGTTATATTTACAAACTACTAAATATTGAATATCAATATAGTAACCCGCAATTATATTTAACACTTCCACTACCCCATAATGTCACAACAGTAATAGCTCAATTGAGAACTTGTAATACATTAAATTTAAAATTATATTTTAAACATAATATATATGCGATAAACCCGTCAGAAATTTGTCAAATTTGTAATATGATGGAAACTGAAGATCTTTATCACCTATTGGTAATTTGTCCTCTGTACACGCCACTGAGAGAAATACTGTTTACAAATTTAGGTATTAAAAATAAATTAAATGCAAGCAACTACTTTGAAGTATTAAACATCGATACAAAAAACAGAGCCGTATGGATTTATAATTATTTTTATAACATATGTAGATTACGTTCTTTTTGTTTGGGTCAATGACCCATTTACTATTTGCTATTGTACCCTGAATATACAAGAAAAGTATGCTCTTGTTTTAACGTGTTGATGTAACTTGGATAAATTTAAAATTAGTGTTGACAAATTATAAAATGTACTTGTGTTTGTGTGTGTAAATGAGAAATAGTATTCAGTCTGTTAATGTACAAAGGCTAAATTTATGTTTTCACTTGAAGGAAATTATTATTATCTTTTTTTCTCTTTTTTGTTTACTAGTTATTAACTATTAAGTTTGTTCATAATTGTGTAAGTTTGTTTGTTAATTATGTACTGTGAGCTCTGTCCAACAAGATTTTGTATCTTTAGATGGATAAAAAAATAAATAAATAAATAAAATAAATGTGCTCCAAGTAGATCTTTAGTAAAATGCTTTCAGAAAAAGGTGGCAAAGGATCATAATCTGTCCATCCTTTATTCCAGATACCCTAAAATAGGGTTCTTGCACGAACAATGTTGGAAAGGAGAGTAACTGAAAAAATAAAATAAAATTCGCAGAATGCATACAAAAGCGGTAACAGGTAACAAAATAGTTTTTCTTACATGTGCAAAATTGACTCAATTAAATCTTTTATACGTGCTCCAATGCAATTTTGTGCAGGGGGCAAAAATAAATACCTTCTCAGATCTCACTTCGCGCTGGCTCCTAACTGACCTGTCGCGAGCATACTTTCCATTTTATATGGTTGTACGCCACATGATGGAAGCTGTGGGAGTTGATACGGGAACAAATAATGCATCTTAAATGAAAATCCGAAAACTACCAAATTCAAAAATAAGCTGTAAGTAACAAAATTTACCTGAATTAAAACTGTCCGGTAGGACAGTAGTATAAGGGTTGATCGTCAATAAGTGCACGAGATAGCGTAACGTAAAGTAGTGCACTTAATATTCTAATATAACTTTTATTATGCAAAAACAAAATATGTAGCTCCAATTTTTTTTGGCGGAGTTCCTATGCCAAATTAGATAGTTCAGTTCCTGGGTTCTGTCGACGTCCACGTCTATCCTTTCCTTAAAGACGTATCTGATTCTATGTGGTCTGGAGTTTTTGCTTAAGCATTTTAGCTCCTAACTTTTCTTATTTCTGATTTTTATTCCCTTGTTTACTTTTACTTTAAAAAGTTGGTGTGATTTTGATGCGCCAAAAAATTTAAATAAAATACATATCATCATAGTGTCATAAACGTATAATCATAGTTTTAATTATAACATATAACGGTAGAACATTAGAGGCACTAATAATTTTAGCTGTCGATGCGCAAAAAAATAAATGAATGCAAATTAGTCTCTAAATTAGTTTAGGTAAGCCATTAGCCCAGTGGTTAGTGAACTGGACTCCCACGCTGGGGTAGAATGGAGGCCCATAAAATTGTCTCATCCCAGGCGTTCTTCCAGCCCACTGTCCGGTGATGGGCGATATTATTCGCAACGAGGAAACTGTGTTCCATGATTCTCGCTTTGCAAAATATGGAAGAAATCATTTTCATGATATTTACCTCAAACAATGCTCCCGCCTATTTGAAGAAAAATTTTATATTATCTTTGATAGAATGGTTAAATTTCTGTAATATTTGAAAGCAAATTCTTTCAGAGAAGGTTGCTCTGGTAAAGCCATTTCGAAAGAAATACCTTTATTGAACCAATATCCAAATGTTCCTCGCACGTTTGTGAGATATTTATGGAAAGGTGATTCCATTCACGTTGCAACAGTCGATACGTGGAGACTGAGAGCAGATCATGCTGGTCCGTTGAACCAAGGGGAGGGTTGTGGCATTACCTCATCGCCACTACCATAGTATCATGCGTACGCGCACACTCATGTGCTCAAAATCTACAGAACAACGTGCACCTGAACAGCGATAAACAATAGATTTAATAGACAATAAACACGTAAACTGCTAAGACTAGATCTCACCCTTTATATTAAATACATACCTGATTACAGTCTATATATCAGCACATTGTTTAATTGCTTCTTACCTTGTCTGCGTCCAACAAAATTACCGTCTGCTCCCGTTATTAATAGCACGCTACTCAACATTACATACAAAATTTATTTTAAAAATTATTAATTGTTTAATAACACAAATTTGATTAAACAATATATTTATTACTTTGTACTTTTCATAACTTACAAACAATGGAATAATAATTTCAGTTCTAACGAAATTTATACACTCAGCAGCAAAAGAAACCGGACACTTAATCTTTTTTATATTAAAAGCTGATTATCAGTAATGTGTTTGTTTTTGTGGGTAATCTGGTTATTACAGAGAAGGAAGGGTCTAAGTCCATTGGACTAATCCCTTCAGGATTAGTAGGGCATGAGATAAGACTCAGATGTGGCTTATTTGTCTTGAGGCTGCTTTACCTGACAGAACTCTTCTAAACTGTAAGCAGGTTTTCGCACCTTTAAAGATCTTTAATTTATTAACCATGCCTCTTCTGTCATTAATAGACGTGTTTTTTTGTTTAATTTTGGTTCTTTCGAATGTAGACGTTGCCCGAGCTGATGCCTTGGCAAGAGAAGGCCGGAGCGTCCGATCTAACGCAGAAACCCTTGGAGTAGCGAAGTCCACCATTAATGATGCACTCCGGCGTTTCCGGGAGGCTGGCAGTTACGAGCGGAGGGCTGGCAATGGCCGACCAAGGGCCACAAGTGAAGTTGACGATCGATTTATCACGCTTTCAGTATTAAGGGACCGCCATTTAATTGCTCCTGAGGTTCGGGACAGGCTTCAAGTGGCGCAAAATACGCGTGATAGCTCGGACACAGTACGGCGGAGACTGAGGCAGCGTGGACGGGAAGCAAGGCGCCCCGCGACAGGGCCCCAACTCCTGGAAAGGCATCGTAGAGAAAGGCGATTATTTGCCGACCAGCATTTTCATTGGACTGTAGTGCAATGGGGAACAGTTTTATTCACAGATGAGTCTCGCTTTGGTCTATACCACTCAGACGATCGAGACGATCAGGGGAGCGATTTGCTCGATGCACTCTTCGCGAGTCACGATCTTTCGAAAGATCAGTTATGGTTTGGGGTGGAATCAATTTCCACGCCCGCACTGAACTGATTTTCATTGATAATGGCTCTGACTGCTCGGAGGTACATTGAGGAAGTGCTCCTAGAGGCTGTGATCCCGTTTTATTGGTGACCAATTCATTTTGATGCAGGATAAAATGCTCTCCCACATACCGCCAGAATTGCTACCGAATACTTGAAGCAATTGGGAATCACAGTTCTGGACTGGCCTGCACGAATCCCGATAGGAATCCCATAGAACATTTGTGGGATAATTTAGGAAGGCGAGTTAGACATCGTCATTCTCCTCCTAGTGACTTTAATCAGCTCCAAATTGCTCTTCGTGAAGAATGGGATGCTCTGCCGGTGGAGTACGTCCAAAATTTATTTTTATCAATGCCTGACAGGGTTTGGGCCCTTCGCCGTTCAAAAGGGAGAAATACCCGCTATTAGAAGAACATCCCTTGCCAGAAAACCTGTTAAAAATGAAGAATAAAGTTTAAAAAAAAGTGTGTTAATTTCTTATTTTTTACTTTATTTTATAATTTTTTGTAAATAATTTATAAAACTTATTCATTTGTGGCAGATTTTGTGTAAATAACTTATAAATAAACCAATTCTTACCATAAATTAAAAAGATTAACGTATTTAACAAAATTATGAGACCAAATCTGAGTGTCCGGTTTTTTTTGCTGTTGAGTGTAGTTTTATTAAATTAAAATTTATTTACTTAAATACATACGTTTGACCCGTTCACTGCACAACTCGATTAACTCCATAAAACAAAAAATGGAGAAATGCGATGAAATAATTAACATTGTTTTTTTAAAATTCCGTTTATAATATAAATTCAAATAAATTTACAGTTATCATTTAGTGCCTGCAACTGAATGTGAGTTGAATTATTGCAATGATTTACATAACAGCACGGACTTAATCAAAATGGCTTCTGAAATAAATGATTTATTTTTCAATGGCCAAAAACGTTTTGTCGTTTAATGGTGTTAATCTCTATTTTTTGAGAAGTTTATAAATTTGTAAATATAAAACTGACTGAACCAGTGCTTTGGCACTTAAATTTAAGATATTTCAAAAAGTGGTGTTAGTCTTTTTGTGCAGCGAACGGCTCATATAATTTAAGGCACATATACATCAAAGTTACTGGCGCACGATGGTTTTTTTAGTGGACTGCTGGCCCCTCATTTACGGCCGTTCAGATCTTAGGAGATCAGTTTTTTACTACTGAAGTAAACCAATTTGAGAGAGATTGCGATATTATTTCTTTAGGATCATTAAAATATCTGGTATTGGTATTTGAAATAAAGCAAGCCTTAATCAGTTTTCCATAACTCTTTCCTTTAAGTTCTTCATTTTATCCAGGGAAACATTTCGAGCCGAGCAGATGGAACAGAACAATACTCAGTAAACATATTAAGGCACAAAATACTGCTATCATAAATAATATAAATCTTATTTTTCACAAAAGTTCTAAGGAAATTGAACTATAGGTATACATTTTTTTAATTAAATCTTTCTACTTTTTCGGTTTACCAAAAAACTGTGTAATAATTTATTTATATATTTTACAACATAATTTTTTCATTTTTATTTTTTATATCATCTTTTCTATCACTATTCTCTCATTAATAAATAAACTTACCTATCATTTTTAATTTTATTATATAAAATATTTCCTTCGAGGCAATCCATATTTTCTTCTTTAATTATGAAAGTGTCTTTTTATAATATTTGTTTCTTCAATATATGCGTAATTTCAATCATATACTTGTTTTAAATAAGTCAGGGTTGCACTGAATACATTGGATCCACTCGGGTCTTTTTATAACATACGAGTATACACAGGGTGACCAGAGTTATAGGCTCCACCCACTTTTTTTTTTAACGGCGGGAAATTTCGAAAAAATAAAAAACACGTATTTAATCATTTTTAGTCTAGTTTATTTTCAGTGATTGACACATTTTTCTAAACCCCTGTATCTCGAGATACAGCATCCAACTTTGTTTTTTCAAATGGAACGTTATGTTTTTTATTGCATATTTTTATAGTATTTGAGCTCCTAAAAAAAACAAAACAAATTTTTTTGAAATCGGTTAGATTTTTCAAAAGTTATGGTAATTGAAAATATGAAAAACAAATTTCAGTTTATCGTCAAAATTACGTTATTTTTTTTAAAGAATCAGTTCAAACTGGGCACAATCAACGGATAAGCAAGCCACAACTCTGGACTCCCACGCTTTGCTTGCAGCAGCACTTATGGCGGCGAAGCCAAGATCTAGGCTGGCTAGAGTTATTCGACGTTCAGGTTGTTTTTTCTACAAACGTTTAGTGTGGAATTTTAGGAAATCAACTAATCAGCCCAAACTTCTACAGAGAGAACTTAACTGGTGCAAGGTATCTAACTTATTTTAAGAGACATTTTGCCAGTTCTGCTTGTAGATGTTCCTCTACAACGTCGGCTAGATATGTGTTTTCAACAAGATGGTTGCCCGGAACATAATGCGAGAGTTGTTCGAGGTTACCTGGACAGAAATTTCCATGAAAAGTGCTTAGGGACTCATTGTCCCATCCAATGGCCACCTCAATCTCCGGACTTAACCCCAATGGACTATTTTTTGTGGGAATATCTAAAAAATAGTGTGTACAGTAACCTTAATCCGGTGGCTTCAGTCGATGACCTGAAACGTCGAATAACTCTAGCCTGCCTAGATCTTTACTTCGCCACCATAAGTGCTGCTACAAGCAATGTGAGGGAGTCCAGAGTTTTGGCTTGCCTATCCGTTGATGGTGCCCAGTTTGAACAGATTCTTTAAAAAAAATAACTTAATTTTGGCAATAAACTGAAATTTGTTTTTGATATTTTAAATTACCATAACTTTTGAAAAACCTAACCGATTTCCAAAATGTTTTTTTGTTTTTTTTAGGAGCTCAAATACTATAAAAATATGCAATAAAAAATATAACGTTCCATTTGAAAAAACAAAGTTAGATGCAGTATCTCGAGATACCGGGGTTTAAAAAAATGGGTCATTCACTGAAAATAAACTGGACTAAAAATGATTAAATACGTGTTTTTTATGTTTTCGAAATTTGTCGCCGTTTAAAAAAAAATTGGGTGGAGCATATAACTCTGGTCACCCTGTACGTATTTACATAAATTCAGAGCTCCAGTAAACAATTTTTTTCATAATTTTAAATACATTATACAATTTGAGATCCTAAAACTTTATTTTTAAATATTTAGTCAATGTTTAGTTAATATTTAATAGTTATAGTTAATTTTTTTTTTCTAACTTTTAAATTATATTACAATTTTTTAAACGCCCAAGTAAGAATATCTTTTATTCATAAAGTAGCATATAACTTTACTTTTGCTTAGTTTTTGGTTTTTTACTAATTAAATAAAAGATACTTTATTTTGTAACTTTTTTTTTATAAAATAAAACTTTTGTTGCATTGCGTTAAAAAAATTAAAATGGTAAATTTACAAAAATTGAAAATAATAAATGTCTTTTCTTTTTTATATTATTAATTATATCGGTTAGCTATGAAACGCTTGTTGCGCGGTTGACTAGTATGCCAATGGACCATAGATTGAAACCAGGTCGGTACTCATAGATTTTCTCTTCCTATGAATCTCTACAGCTCACCGTCCTGCAGATGAAACCATCTAGGAATTTTTTAAGATTTTCTGTTTCTGAGTTATGTTGGCCTCAATCATAACTCACAATATAGGCCAATCTTTTAGGACCACTTTCTCAAAATTTACATTTTCAATTAAAAAAAAGAAAATACTCATTAATAAGTTCTTTATAATCACAGCTGAAATATTCTTATAAGAATTAAATGAAAATAATAGAACGTCTGATAACCAAGGATTCAGCTGGAGCAAATAGTTGGCATTATAAAACTAAATAGGACTAGTTTGAGAAGTACAAATATATTTCAAAAAGTTTTATATTTGAGATTTATAAAAGATAAGTAACAAATTGTACTTTTGGCGTTCTTGTTGGTAAGGAACAATGTAGTAAACTTATTTACATACAATTTGACGAAGAGGAGAAGGAGAAGATATCATATGGAAGAAAACGTCTATTGGCACGAGTGTGCGAGCCACAAGAACTTGAATGTTACCTCCTTAGAGAACAGGATATACATATAGAGTCTGCTAACCTACACAAAACTTCAATAAGATATACTATTACCAAAGAGCATACTGTTATAATAATATGGCTTTTATCAGTCGACATCGCCTATCGATGATCCCTTGGAATACAACAACCCAACCTATCCGAGCAGAAATCTTCTTGCCACGACATGACAGACAAATGATAGGTTCTCATATATAAGATGATACGGTTATTTAAACTTTTATTTAAATTGAGTTGATGAGATCCAAGTATGGATTTATCTTTCTAGCCCTTAACTCCATCCTTTCATTATTTATTATCATTATTCAGATCAGTTACATCCTCAGATGTTAGCAACATAGATTTCTATATTATGTATATCATTTTTTAACTGTTAATTATAAAATAAAAATCTATGCATAATTTTTATCCTTCATTTTTTTGTTTTTTATCATTTATCTTAAATATTTTGTTTTTGTTATAAATTTAAGTTTATAAATAACACAAATTTTTAATAAATTTTAAGTAGATAACTATTGTTGAAAAAAATAGTTTTAGACACTGACTCTAGGACTAAGGAATTATTTCTGTATGAAAAGACTTCCTTGAAAATTTGGTATTTACCGCAGCTTAGAAACAGGAGCTGCAGTGTTCATGATATAAACATGACTTGACATGAACTTAGTGAATTCCATCACTAGTACCAACAACTTCGGCAGCATCGTGGCAAGTTTCATGCGTATTTTCGAATGTCTTTTTTAACATTTGATTACATACTAACCAGAGTTGAAGGCATGTTAATCAAGAAAAGGACGAATTTCAATGTTAACCACATTAATCCTGTCCCATTCCTCATCCAACACAAATCGGTTGTGATGTAGAAGATCCTTTTTGTCCCACAGAGGTTTATTTAAAAGAAACTACACCAATAAATGCAGCAATATCCATTTTAACCTTAAAAATTGAGCTCGATGAACGCGTTGCTCTACTCCCTCTTGGTAGCGTTGCTCTATCTCCCCACTATGCGCGGTCCCATATGTTAACTTTTGTTTGTTTCGCCCCTTTACTCCTCGCTATCTCCACTAAGTTTTCAGCCTAAGGCTTCTTTAATTTTCTTAACATCTGCCAATTAGGAAAAGGTAATCTTGTATGCATGGTGATAATCTCAAGGCAAACTAAATGGAAAGTATTGCAGAAATATGAGAATGCAATCCCCGAAATGGTGGTATCCACAATAGGGTAAGGAAAAGTGGAGCTGAAAAAGAAAATTATTGTGGCCCTTCTAAATGATAAATGAGCAGAATTGATCGTAGGGAATAAAATTGGTAAAAAGTTCCTTACTATGAAACACTGAATGACTCCCTTACAAAAATTGCTATTTGGCATTAAGAAGAACCTACTTTACTCCAAAGGCATTCCACGGATACCTCGATAGTAGCGAGTGGAAGAGAGAAGGCCTTCTTACAAAATAATACATAAAAATAAATGAGGCGAAAAATCAATTTTAAATACAGTATACAATATAATATACAATACATGTGTGGATTTTGAGCTTGAGTCCTGCTAGCTAAGAACTTTTTCATCTCCTAAATCCATCTTGCAGTCCACTATCTGGCGTTATATAGTGTTATCTGCAACGAGAGAACCCTATTTTGGGCCGGCAGTACGCTGACAAAGGTTCTGGGCCCTAATAACCTCTCTGATCTTGTCACAAAATTAAAAAAAAAAAAACAACTTTTAAAGCTTGTTACAAGATTTAAACATTTAATGTGCGATCTATTTCTATTGTAGATTTCTGTGATTTCTCTAAGACCAAGACAGTTTCGTGGTTTTTAACCCTTATAGCCCAACCGGTTTCGAACTTTTATCATTAGAGAGGTTGATTACTCAGATTGGTGTAGAGAATTTGACTTCAACTATATCTCTCTCCCATATTACACCAGCTGATTCCTGGGTAATCAGCGACATTTTTTTTTCCCGGCGCATCGACAGCTTTGGTCATTAGCGCCGTCTCGTAACATGAAAACCTCTCGTGCTCGGATGGCACCTCCTCCTCCCTCGCTACATCCTTTACTGCTTCCATCGAGCATATCTTCCCACTTCAACCCTTTGACCCCAGTCGATGGAGGAGAGAGAAATCAGCGATATTAGCCAGTACTGAGAACATTCTATCCAGAACAGTTACTTAGATAATTAAATTTGAATAGATATTTTGAAATGAATATTTAATATGCCTTTAAACTATTATCTACTTCCCACTAAAATTCTTCTTTTACTACGTACACACGATAAACTTGAGTCGATGTTTGTGTTGTAGAAAATAGATTGTGTTAGAATGTGATTGTTTTGTGTTTGAGTTGTAAAAGAGTCGGTTACCTTAGCTCAATGTGCTCACAGGCCAGCCAGCTAGTGGAGAATCGTGTAGCACGGCTGTAAATGGCCGATAAGCTAGAAGTGAGTGCCTAATTGAAAAGAGAAGTATTAGAAAGGAAGGATATAGTAGTTTGTATTTTTGTGTGAGTGTCTATTGGTAGATTTAGTCCGGTGTTCAGCTAGAATATATTATACACACTGTGTCCAAGATAGACGCATTAGTTATTAAAAGTATTTTAAACATAAACAGTAGTAAGTCATCTAATTGGCAGTTCAGTCTACTGCCAGCCGGCACTCCCACTCTTTGGCGCTCTAACGCGCATACCCAACGCACTAACGCCCACAGAGCAATGTTTATAGCGGCGCGTTTATAGCGTGGATGGCCCCGTGACCTTATAATTGCCTAATAATAATTAATGATTCCATGACAAGCGCCCAAAAAGTTCCAGTGGGACAGCTGTATAAGGGTTGACCGACATAAACTAAACGAAATAGCGTACCGTTGAAAAACCCCTAATTTGATAAAATGGTTTCGTCTCTTCTTTTTTATAAAAGTTAAATTACCAATTTTTTTAAATTTTTAATTTTATTTATTTTTTTGTAAAAATAAGGACTCTTCCTTGTTTTTAATAGTAAATATGGCGCCATCACAGATAACATTAGAGTTATTCAATCGCTCTCGGTGCTCCTTCTCATTGTTCCTTTTCTTTTGTTTTTCGTAAACAATGCGAGAATCCAATTTTCTTAAACAAAATGTCATTCGATTACAAATTTTCAATTAGACGTACTATAAGGATGGGGCACTTTACAAACATTAGATCACATTATTAGATCATTAGATCCCACTAAGTATCTGGCCCTCTCTAAAATTTCACCAATGAAAAATAGCACTGTAAACCCTATCTCGATTGCCATAATTTTGGCAGGATAAAGAGTACTAGGCTTTCCTTAATTAATATATTCAAAATGCAAGCCTACCTTTAATTTTTGTATGAAGAAGTATTGCAATCGTCTTTTGTGTTTTGATTAAAAAAAAAAAAAAAAAACAGAAAAAAAAGCTTTAAACTCCAAAAAATAATTATTATTTACTTTTCTGAATGACTACAAAGCATATAATTTATCTAAATTTAAAACATGTTAGTATTAGATTAGTACCCGATTGGAGTTACTAATGCGAAAGCCTGTGGTCGCAGGACTCCAGTTTTTCTCGCAAGCCGCTATGTCTTGCCAAGTTAGAATTTTATAAGCGAATAAGAGGTAGCGATGATATGCTATGTACTACGACAATAATTAATAACTAGGGGGCATGTTAGTCTAGCGGTCTTTGCTAGAGCGGAATATGGCTTTGCAAGTGGGAGCTCACCAGTTCGAATCTCGCTTATATGTACGTACTTTTTATTATGTTAGGAAAAATTGTTTGTAGCTAGCGTACGATTGCAATATTAATTGTTCCAGTGAAAAAATACTTTTATAATTTTTGCTAATGTTATTATTGTAGTAAAAATCTACTTTTTGATGTCATCTACTGCTACTTTATCTATTTCAAAACTAAAAGGTAGAATATAAAATAGATTGAATCCTGTTTCAATCTAGAATAGTTTCTATTCAATTGATAGGAAAGCAAATCTACATAAAACATAGTCCACCAATCAAAGTGCTTCGACGAAATTGTTTGCAGTAGTAACTTTAACTTTATTAAACATATCAACATTTATTACAATGAATTCAATACAACAGAAATCCTGAAATTACCTTCAAATTCAAGAGATAAATTATTTCAGTTACAGTTTTAAATATCCGTTTGTGATGTTAAAGGTACAAAAGGCCAGTATCATGACATTTCTCAATTTGTAATTATTTGAAAATCCATTTTAAATACAAAAGGATTTCCGCTTCATAACCTTTCTACGCTGAGCCATATGGGAGCTAATGTAAGAGATAATTAAATTCAGTATTTTGTATAATTGCAAATGATGGAAATAAAAGCTTAAAATAACCAAAATTTGTTCCACTTTTATATTTGACACTAGCAAAAATAATCAAATTGCAAGCTGCTATAGTATATAATTATTAATGCTTAAAGTGTAGTAAATAAAGACAGTTTCTTTTTTGTTTTTTTGTAATATGCAAACTTTTGATATTACCGATGTCACTGGACATCGGTAGCATTGAATATGCACCCTTGAATATTTCCTAAATCGCACACATGCTTATTCCGAAAGGAGAAGCTAACCAGCGGTGACTAACCCATTTGATGAGCTAATTGCTTTCGTCACTCGATGAGGAAATCAAGAGGACAATGGCGTATATTTAGAAAACAAATATCTAAATACATTTCACCCTTTCGCGGATAAAGGAATGTTATGTTGTTATTTTATTAATTTTTCATTAATAAATTTCCATTCCTTCTCGGTCTTTACCACTTTACTTGGGATGGCAGATGTTCCAGCAACCTACGCATATCTGTCGCTGAATCTTGTCCAGCAAGGTTGAGTGGAGCTCCAGGTATCGGAGAATGGTTCCACACTTCCGCTCTGGGATCATCGACGAGAGAAAGGGTGGATTCCTAGTGTTCTATCCGTTATTATTATTATTATTATTATTATTATTATTCTCTCCTTTCATTGCCCTAGAGTCCTCGAAGAGCTCGCCTGTCATTCCATTCTATCCTCACTCCTCACTCATCAAAGCGATTCTTCACCATCATCTTACGTCCAGTATTCTAATGACCTTATCGGCGTCATCTAACCACCTTTACCAAGGTTTTTCCCTTGCCTCTTCCAACAATTGGGTTGACCTTCCAGCAATTTCTCATGAAAAGTAGATTCTTTCATTCTCACAGTGTATCCTAATGTCTCGAACACTCTATACTAATCCAACCAGCCAAAGCCTGCTCTTGGTTCTGTTTCATTCCCACTCATAATTTCACATCTGAAATTCCAAACTACTTTACATTCTCTTTATTTGATGGTACTGCCACCTAGAGACACTCCATATTAATTCATTGGATGTTGATTGGGAGCGCCCTTCTGCCCCTTGAGAGGAAGTCTCGCAAATACACAGGTTTCCAATTTGGAGTTTTTACTAAAAATATCCTCTTGTTTCAGCACAGTGAACATGGAGAAAACTTTTCACTTCAATAACCTTTTCAGCACAAATACCATGTTCGGAGAAAACTTAAACACGTAAATTGTGGTAAACATTGCCTAGTGTTTGCATCTGGAAATTAGATGGTCACTAATTTTTGAAAACATTCACCGAACACAAATATTTAGAAAAATTCCAATCGATAATCACAAAAATATATTAATTTGATTAGAATAATTAATTAAAGGATTGCATTTAATTGCTCTCAATAAATCAGTATAGGGATAAACAAACAGATTCATATTATTTGTCATTCCCTGTTCGGGGAGAGTAGTGTCTGGACTGGCCCACTGGACACGCTTCCTCATCACCATGCATCCCACATGAGAACTGTTAAATGAATCAACCGGATAGCACCACCTTGCCAGAGTGTTTGGAATGGATGGGATGGACTCACAAGGCTACAATCCCACTCTCCAGACTTCTCCAGGAATGATATAGTCGACGACTTGGTTAGTAATGTGTTAGAGGGTCGGTAATGATGGTTCCACTCCAGAGTTCAGTATTCCAGAGAGGCTAAGAACAGAAGGGTTGTCGCTGGTGTAACTTAATTCAAGTTATGCAAATTGTCTGTTGAGTATGTGTGTCTGTCCACTCTAGCGCAGTATCCGGTCTCTCAGCGTCACCCACAGCATTCTGGTAATCAAACCAAATGATGTTTCTCATTTTATACTATAAATTTTGTTACATGATATTTTATTTATTTAAAATTACTGCTTAAGGGGAATAGTGTCAAAGTAGTTTTTAAAGAATTGCTTCCCGTAACCCGTAAATTGACTTTTATAAAATGGTTTGTTGGTGAGTGTGAATGCATTTATAAAGTCAGCATAACTTGATTACCATCATCAAGGAAAATTAAACATTTCCATAACTTAGGTTCTTCAAGGTGTCCCTGAAGATGGGGATTTAGTATGCATCTTCAGTACTCCCTGATTGTCCTAAGAGGCGACTAGAAGGGTACACCTACACTTAAACCGAAACCCATTTACGTTACATATAGACCCCCCTACATAAACCATTAAGGGATTCCCAGTACACATCCTAGGGCTACCTTCATTCAGATAAATATCCATGGGCGCTGAGGGCTAATCCACCTGTACACCTAAAATTCTCATAAATACGAGACCCCAAAGAGAAGAAAGCAATAAAGGGTTGATACTTGTCGATAGACCCAGGAAACGCTTTATTAACTTACAAGCCCATTGCTTTGTTTTTTTAAATATCTCCTCTGAAATTCATTAAGGTATTTTGCAATAAAATGAAAATTATCTGTTTTTTGTTCACTTACGGAACACACTTCTTTGGTACGTGAACGCTTATTTACATAAATGTAGAATATCCCTCATACTTTTAATAACCAGCTTACAGAAAAGTGTCTATATACATGTCTCATTTTCATAAATGAGAAATAGACAAACTTATTGCTTAACCGCTCAATTAGATGATGGTTTGTACCATTCAAAACTACTATAAAATTTTGTTTAGATTATTAACATTTAAATGATAATTCCTTTTTCCTTAAAAATGTCCTGGATGCTAAGTTGCCCTCATCACAGATTGTCCTTATCATCAATAAATAGAAAAAACATTTCATAAATAATTTTCTTTATTAATCTAATTAATCTATTAATATATAATTTATCTTACATGTGTTTTGGAAACAATTTAACGGGAAAAAAAGCTGAAAGAATGATTAGTTTAGACATATTGAACGTTGTAACTCTTAATGGAAAACGTTATTGTCTCAAAATAGAAGGAAAATTTTAAAAGTGTGTAATAAATAAGATGAACCTGAAAATTGCGCTTCTGTTTCAAGAAATAGAAGAATTGTTTACCACATAACCGAATGCCTGAACGTAGTGTGGCTTCCTCAAAAGGCTTAAGAAAGGAAGATAACGGGAAGATGATGCAGAGAAGGGAAAAGAATGATGGGAGCAGATTGTAAGAAAAATAATAGATAACAAAAGAGTAGATAGAATGGAGACAGCTAGAGAAAGAATAGCGGACTTTTTCTTAACCAAAACTGTAAGCGAAAGAAGATGACATTTAGTAAACATTTGCAGTTTGTAGGAAAGTGATGTAGTTTTGCAGGTTTAGAATGGTAAAAGCAAGTTATGTTAGAGATGGCTCTAGATCTTTAATCTATGAGGTGTGTGATGTGAATAAAACTGACAGCATTGATATCCAAAGTTCAATGGATACTGAAACTTATCCACATATTCTGATTATATAAACTTATTGAACTAATCTAATCTTTAGAGTCTGAAAAGTGTTTCTACCATGCAAATAAATAGATTGATTTGGATGTTTGTTTTTAGAACAATTATATACAATACGATATCTCAGTGACTTTATGTAAATGCTAGATAATACGTTACTGAAGCATCTTAATCTTCATCTGAAAACGAAGGGTAAAATTTTCTTGCTAATCGTTCTGCCCGGGGTTATTTTCAAAAACTGCAAAATGTTGAAAACATCTTAGTTACAAAGACAGATTTAGAGACAATAATATATAAACCATTAGGATTGTTTTAACCACAAGAATCAATAATATGTTAAAAATTTAATTTAATTAGTGTATACTAGCGATATTGTAATTTTTTTTACTAATTTTTACACTTATCTGAATTCAAAAGTAATCCAATATTTTGTGGTCTAACCTAACTTTCCGTACAGAGCCATTTTGTCTAAAGTTTAAACAACTTATCATCTAATATTAAAACTATTGCAAATTTTAAATTACTTACTCACATCGGCTTCTTCCTTTTCTTAAGAGTTTCCGTCTAGGCCGAGACCCTCCCTGACAGGCCATTCTTCGTCAGCCAAACCGCAACTAGCCATCTCCTCCAGGATTCCATCACTCTTTCTTCTCCACAGTAGTACCAATTCGTAAATTTTATTTGGCCGTTTAGTCGATGCCATCCTACTTATCAACTGAATAACCCTACCAACTGGATTTCTTCTTCATCCTCTCATACTACCATCACTTCAAGTGGAGTTCAGGGACCAACTACGAATTCAATATTTCTTATATGGGAAAAGTAGTAAAGTAAAGTAACTGCCTATTTTTTCAGGCGGTCTTTACGTCCAACTACCAATTAGGTGTCGTGGACGGAGGCGACTAGCAAGCATACTTTACTGTAAATTCCTTTTATTAACCATTAAATAAAATCCAAGGCCCAAAGACCGGGAATTGAACCCAGTACCACAATGCATATTAGCTTTGCAGGTCTCGCCTCTTAACAGCTCGGCTACCATAGCGCATATATTTCTTAAATATATCTTAATTAGAAATTAAAATAAACATTCTTATGGTTAAAAAACAAATAATTATTTACATTTGGAAAATGTTTATTAAAAAACTTGCTAGGTAAAAGTAAATAAAATGGCTGTACGGCAAAAGCCAAAACCATCGAAACACGTTAAATAAATAAATAAAATGAACGAATTCTTTCATAAAAAAAGGTTCATATTTATTTAATAAAATTCCAGATTACCTTATAAAGGTAACTTCCTTTAATAGAATAAATGAATGAGGTCTTAGAGTGTTAGTTAGATAAGTGATCCAATGGTACATAAAGACGACCTCGCAGATTTCTTTTTTCTTATTTCTTTACAAAGTTCCCTCTTTTTCATAACAGTAAATAAAATCTTTCTTTAATTAAGTTCGTCAGTCTTTGATCATCTGTTGTAGAGATAAGCTGCACAAAGAAGATATTTAGCTTCTTCTTTTTTTTTTTTTTTTTTATATAATAAAGCTAAGTTTATAATGAAATAAAGATAATAAGGAGATGGAAAAAAAGAAATACCGTTTATTATTGATGCGCATTTTGTACCCAGCTATTGTAGAAAGTGAATTGAAGAACATAACAATTATTTTTCTCTCCGTTACATACTTTGTACAGTTCTAAATTGGTACAAGACTTGAGCCAAGTTTCAAATCTTCAATTCATCTGATACTGGCTAAGTGCTTCTATTTCTATTGTAATTTTTAGTAATAACTAAGCACGTCGTAGGGTAGGGAGAAGCGGACTAGACACTTCTTCAGGGAGCTTGGCGCCCCTGCGGGTATCCCAGTCTAACAACACTTCAACAATTACACACTACACCTAGGACCTGCAGAGGTAGTTGATGGGTGCAGCTACTTGGGTTTAGCAAACCCACAGGTAAACTCGAGCTCCCCACCACACACCTCACTCACACCTTAACATTCACACTATACAGACGACTACACACACTGCACGAACAAGGACACGCACTCGTCGAGAGTCAGAGTATAAATATCTCTCCCTCGCTGTGCCTTGACAAGGCTTTAGGGCTAGGGGGAGCAGAGGATCCTTGGCATTGAAGGAAGTGTCGACCTGCAGGTTTCTTATTCCAACATGTGCCTTTGGCCTCAGCTTTATCCTGAAGGAAAGCCTTACTTCAGGGAATCAGCCACGGTATACCACCTCAGGCGGGTTCCAAGCGCCAGGATGGAGGCCTAGCCCACCACTTTTCCCTTCCCAAAATCCTAACCCTACACCAAATGACCTTCTCCCTCACCCCAAATCTCAACCATCCCAAAACCCACCTACCAATTCTCTGTCACCTATCTCATATGCCGCCACATATTTTTAGTAAAACAAAAAAATAAATAAATAAAATAAACCAAAAAGTAAAATAAATATTCATTAATCATTGAATTAATTTTATTTTATTTATGTAGGTGCTAGTACAAAGAATCAGACAAAACAAAAAATTCGACAATCGTGTAAAATGACAGTTGTTGATGAGAATCCAATGACAAGCAGATGGTATTTTTTTGTTTTTTATACTTTCTTTAAATACTTTTTATTTCTGATGGGTTTAGGTAAGTATAAGTGGCTTACCTGAGTGTGCCTAATGATTGTATCTCATTTGTCATCCATCATAACCTACCTTACACTTACCCTCATACATCAAACCTCTTTCATTTCCCACTGACCTATAGGGTTGTTCTCAGATAGTTGAATTCAGTCGGGCCGTTTAACTTACATAAATTAGTTGTTATATTAACACGATTCAACTGTCTATTACTTTTACTTTCCTCTTTTTATCTTATTGCATTCTTATTCATGCCTTCAAATTACAGAAACCCTTTACTTCACTGCGGTATTATAATTTTTAATATGCGTTAAATGAACTAGTTTATAATATTATTAAAATATTCTTCCGTTCATATATTCTCACGTGAACATATATTCTGTGGGAAATTACTCCTCTAGATATATTTATCATTCGTGCACCTTAATTCATTAGAACATCTTTATGTGAATCTACAGTAAGGCAGTCAGTGCATTATTACCTCTTACTTTGCCTCAGTATTATGGTAATTAATATTTTCCTTAAAAATTATAAGAAAACGATTTATGAACAATTTTTATGAACATATTGTTTATTTTAAAATGTAGAAGAAATAATTTTGAGTAGTTTTGGAAGTGGGGAATGAAGTGAACTTGACAGACGTGAGACTGAAAGAAGAAGAGATTCAGAAAAATCACGCGAAAACTTATGCTACATTCTACATTTTGCAAACAATTTCCAGATATATACTTTTATCTCCTGCTTTAAATATTTAAATCTGTAAAAATTGAACAACGAGGAGCCGAATAAGGAAAATAAGAACTATCATTTTACGTAACAGGTATAAATAGAAACAAAAAAATTGGTGCAGCAGGCCTGGAGAAAGTGCTGCTGGATGCAAGTTGGACACCCTAGAGGTAAGGTTATTGAAGCGCGTACTGGAAGGTATATCAACAAGGAAGAAATGGGAACACTGATTTGGAACTCTTTGCTTTAAATGAGGCTACGTAGAAGAGGAATAAAATATGAAATACATTTTTCCGTATTTCAGTGATCTCAAAATGGAATTTCCGGTATTTACAACTCAAATTAAAAGATCTGGTCTATCGTAGTTCTTTCTTCAAGAGAAGAAAAGTAATGTAAAATATGGGAAGGTTATTTCTGTTATTATTAAGTTAATAGTCTTTAATTTGTTTGAAGTAACATAAAATATTGATATGAAAATCTAATTTGCAGCTTGTGTAGAGAAGGTCCATTAAAATAAAATATGTAGACACAGAATAGTTTTGTAATATCAATAAACAGATGTAAAATTATTAATCAGCGTCCACTAATGGAAGGTTTGTCTGTAAATCGCTAGTTTAGATAGGGCGGGGACTGACTGCCCGCAGACATGTTTAGGTGCCAGGTGGTATGTTGAAGTGAAGCATAAGAGATGAGTAGAGTGTATCCTATGGCCAGACAGAGGGAGGTCCAGCAGGTACAGCCGCAGATGTAAGTCACCACCAACAGAAGTCAGGCTCTGACTGTTTGGGATCTAGTCAGCCGTGGGTTAAAATGTTATTTTATTGTGCCAGCCACTACCTGCATTGGATGTGTTTCCAAATAAAAATAGCTCTATTTTTCAATTCTTTCGATTTATTATTATTTTCCGAGATTGTGCCAAATTTTCGATTCCGTATTTTCATGGGAATTACTGATTTGGGTCAACTCAAATGTACAGTACTTGAATAAGTAACTTTCTTTGAAGACTTCACTAGAGCCAATTATTACATCATTCATCTACATCAAGGAAAATAAAGGCCAACAAAAATTTTAGGAAAAAGAATACTCCTTCTCCAAAAAAAAAGGTCTCCATATTTGGCGTAAGACATATGTAATGTATTTATATTATACATCAAGTGTGTAGAGCAGTATTACGGCCATGTTTTTCTCTTTGTCGTATTTTGACAGCTGACACTATTCCTATTTTCTCTCTTATAACCAACTTTCATATATATTTTTTCTTCTTCTTCTTCTTTTTGAGACGATCTCATATTCTCTTATCAACATCGTGTGTGAGTTTGTAAACGTTCCTTCCGCTTTTGATTCATTCCTTATTTCCACTTGATAAATTCAAGAAGTCTTCCTTTTTTGCGAAATTTAATGGTAGAAAACGTACCGTTTTTCGAAAGAGAAAGATAGATATTAGCATATTCTGTAGAAGAACTGTTATTTATTTTTTAGTTATATTTAAACATTTAATAAATAACAGTACAATCATTGAATGTTTGTATTTCCGATTGGTTGCCTAAATGCTGTAGTGAAAAATGATTTTTCCTACGGTCGTGCTGAAAATCGGAGTTACAAGGGCGGAAAGTAATTCTTTACGACATGAACTTGCTTTACATACTGATGACAATGTTCGTGCGGTAAGAAGTCACTTATTTGCATGTATATTTAGAGTAAATATTTTTGCAAGCATTAAAACTGGCAGGACAGTTGCAACGTTGAAAAAACCCCAGCTTTGATTTTTTTTTCTCTCTTTTTCTATAAAAAAAAAAAAGTAATAAAGGGCAAATCTTCGTTTATAACTGTAATTTTTTCTGCAACAACCCAGATGTAATAGATTTCGAGAAAAAAGTTGCCGAGAATGTGCAAAAATGGCAATTTTAAACATTGTTCTTGTTCTTCTTGTTACCTTTTTTTGTAAACAACGTAGTGCCTAAACGCGCGAACCGATTTTCATGAATGAGGTGTCATTCGATTCGAAATTTTTTGTAGATGGGCCTTTTGGGGGTCCCGATGCTGTATATCGAATGTGAGAGGAGTTAGCCCCCTTTATGTAAGGCCCCCTTCGAAATTATTATTGTTTTTGAAGATTCTTTGGGGACCGCAACTATAAGTATTCTCTATAAAAAGATCTCTCCAGTTAAGGATATAAGAGTTAATCAACCCTTGTACTTAACTATTTAAAATGTAAGTTTTTGTTAAGGAAACAGTTAAAGAAATATAGAAGCTTAAATTTTGGAGGTTTTCAAATTCGTTCACACTTCAAATCTTTATAACATTGCAGTGGTTTCCAAACTTCAATGGCCTTCATTCATAGATGGTTCTTCATTCATAATTCTGTGGCATTCCAAATTGATGATGAATGCTCGTAAAAGAAAACGGGAAAGAAGAGTACAGGCGAATAGAAGAATAATATTTAATGATGAATAATTTCAAGCAGCAAAAATTGTTAATAATTAGAACAAAATTGGAGAGATTCAATTTATCTGTTACATCGTAGTAATTTGATGCATTATCATGAATGAAGGCGAAAAATAATTCTGCTTCGATGGAAAATTTTGAGTTAAATAATAATAATAATAATAATAGTAATAATTGATGTTTGAATAATTTCGAAAATTTAAATATATATATATAAAAATTTCATATATTTATATATGTTATATATATATACATATATAAAATAACGACTGCTTACATTTTTAATATGATTTAGGGGGATTTCGCTGTTAATTTAGTGAAGCCTTAAACCGCTTATGTATTCCCTCTTATATTAAAATCATTTGTAAGGAGCTTAACCTCATTTCCTTGAACCCTTGGAAATCTAAATAGCTTTAGAAGGAAATTCTATGTATGTTAAAGAATTAAACATTACATGTTCACATTATGTATTTAGCTGAGTTTATGTTTGGCCTACTTATAGTAGAAAACGACTGCTTACTATATTTCTTGCTTGAGAGAGTATTATAACTAACAAATATTCTGGATGTTCTATGTATCCGATTTAAGAGGTTTTTACGATGAGAAAAATCCTTTTGTTTAAAATGGGATATCCGCTGTTGGACATGTTATCAATTATCAATTACTCAGGCATAAATAATAAATGAAACTTACATTCTACTTATAGAAACCATAATTGTATCTAAACTTATTTGAAAATAAGTACTTTTACTCCTTGTTTGTTTAAATAGACCCAGTATCTAAGTGGTTAAGGTCTCTACCCAAGATAAAAGTCCAATTTAATTGATTGTTGAGTGGGAATCAAAGAGTTGACAGGAGGTGATGTTTTGATGACTTTGAACGTACAACAAGAAAGACGAAGACTTGGTGTGATTGTTCAATCTGATGCTGAATGAACTCGAGAGATGATGTTTCAGTTGGAAAAAAGTAGGAAAAAATCGGGATTTAGACGAGGGCTTCTGGTACCATGGAGTGGTAACCCGATCCCTAGACTATCCATAGGTAGTTACCAGTTTGGACTAGTGTAAGGTTTCACTTAGTACCTTCCCAAATTCTTTAATTTCTTTTCTATAGAACTTCCACACAAAATTTGGGAGAATGGTTTTGATCAATTCTGCAATGTTTGCGGTGTCAAATGTAGCCAATGAAGGGGCACAATATTAAGTATATAAAGGGCGCAGTGAAAGGACGCCCAGGGTTCGGAGACGAGCTTCGCAGAATTCACTCTTTATTCATTCCCCGCCATTCCAGTAAAAACAATTTTAAATTCAGTCGAGCAATAGCATGTTTTTCTAAAAATAAAAAATAAACCCTCCACTATCACTTTTAGCAGTTTTATGTAATTCTAAATTTAATTTTCAAAATTTCCAACGTTGAATTTTAAGCAAAGAAGATGGTTCTGTTACCGAACCGTCAATATAAATTTATTTTTAGACATTTATTTTTCTCCTACACAATCTCTGTTTTGTTGGTGATTTAGTATGAGTGGGAGTGATTGAGTGGTCGGCTTTCTGAACATCCCGTTTTTATTTTAAATTATTAAAATTCAAATTTTTATTAATATTTATAGAACCTTTAGAAACTTTTTCAGGTTCTTCTCTCTTTACTATGATTCAACTAAAATATCACTCGCTTATATAGCCAAAAGTTTTCAGATAACTAAATGTTAGATTAAGTACGAGGGTCGTTTGAAAAGTGCGTGCAAAAATAAAAACTACTTAATTTTTTGGGGTAAACCTTTTTTATTTTTCAACATAGTCTCCTTTTAGGCTTATACACTTCGTCCAACGCTGCTCTAGTTTGTTGATCCCTTCCAAATAATAGGATTTGTCCAAGTCTGAAAAATAGCCATTCGTTTCTGCAATCACCTCCTCGTTTGAATAAAATCTTTTTCCCGCCAGCCATTTCTTCATGTTGGGGAACAAATAGTAGTCCGAGGGAGCCAAGTCTGGAGAATAGGGGGGATGTGAAACGAGTTGGAACCCTATTTCCATTAATTTTGCGACCACAACTGCTGAGGTGTGAGCTGGTGCGTTGTTGTGATGGAAAAGGACTTTTTTGTGGGCCAATCGTGGGCGTTTTTCTTGCAGCTCGGTTTTTAAACGGTCCAATAACGATGAATAATATGCACCTGTAATAGTTTTACCCTTTTCCAGATAGTCGTTGAGGATTATTCCTTGCGAATCCCAAAAGACAGTCGCCACAATCTTTCCGGCCGAAGGAACGGTCTTCGCCTCTTTTGGCGCAGATTCCCCCTTAGTAACCCATTGTTTAGATTGTTCTTTGGTCTCAGGAGTGTAGTGATGTATCCATGTTTCATGCACAGTGACGAAACGACGCTTAAAGTCCTGCGGATTCTTCTGGAACAGCTGCAAACCGTCCTTGCAACACTTCACACGATTTCGTTTTTGTTCAAGCGTGAGCGATCGCGGCACCCATCTTGCTGATAGCTTTGTCATGTCCAAATGTTGATGCAAAATATTATGTACCCGTTCATTCGAGATGCCCACAGCACTAGCAATCTCACGCACCTTCACTCTTCTGTCATCCATCACCATATCATGGATTTTATCAATGATTTCTGGGGTAGTAACCTCAACAGGGCGTCCAGAACGTTCAGCGTCACTTGTGCCCATATGGCCACTCTGAAAATTTTGAAACCACTTATAAACTGTTCTAATCGAAGGTGCAGAGTCACCATAATGTTTATCAAGCTTCTCTTTAGTCTCCTGAGGCGTTTTGCCTTTCATAAATTAGTGTTTAATCAACACACGAAATTCTTTTTCGTCCATTTTTTGAAAATCACTCGACTTCCTCGATTCAAACGAATGCCAAACACAAAGAAATAGACCGATCTGGCTGAAACTTGGTGTGTGTTCTTTCAAGAGATGCTACTAACTAAACATAACCTCGATACGCGCCAGTGGTGCTATCTCTCTGACTTTGCACGGACTTTTCAAACGACCCTCGTAAATCTCAAAATTTGACCAGGTAGATTTGAATTTTCATTAATTCTAGTAGATTAGAAAGAACTGACTATTCTAAAATGTAAAGTATTTGAAGATAAGTTAATTCTATATTCACATAATTTTTTATTTTTATTAAAACTGTCCGGTAGGACAGTTGTATAAGGGTTGATCGTCAAAAAGTGCACGAAAAAGCGTAACGTTAAAAAACACCCAACTTTGACAATTTTTTTCTCTTTTTCTATAAAAGATAAAATTCCCAAATTTTCTTTAAAATATAGAGCAAACCCTCCTTTATAACTGAAATTTTTTTGCAACCACCCAGACCTAATAGATTTCGAGAAAAAAGTTGCCGAAAATGAGCAAAAACGGCATTTTCAGAAATTGTTGTTGTTCTTCTTCTTCTTCTTCTTCTTCTTCTTCTTCTTGTTGTTGTTACCTTTTTTGTAAACTACGTAGCGCCTAAACGCGTGAACCGATTTTCATGAATGAGGTGTCATTCGATTCGGAATTTTATGTAGATGTGCCTTTTGGGGGTCTCGACCCTGTACATCGAATGGGAGAGGAGTTAGCCCCCTTTATGTAAGGCCCCCTTCAAAATTATTATTACTAATTACTCTGTAAATCTTAGCCCGATTTTGATAAAATTTGGTAGGATGATGGGGTTAGGGCTCCCCTATGTAACATTAAAGCGACGATCTGCTCTTACGCTAGTTAAGGGGAAGTATAGCAATCGTTTCAAATTATCGACACGTGAACTGATTTTCATGAATGAAGTGTCATTCGAATCGAAATTTTGTACAGATTTGCACTTTAAAAGTCTCGTCGCTATGCCTCATATGGAGGGGAGTTTGCCCCACCCAAGTAAGGCCGTTTCTAAAACTATTATTACCAATATTTCTATAACGCTTTGTCCGATTTTGATAAAATTTAGCACGAAGAAGTGATTAAAGCTTCTCTACATGGCTGTGAAGTGCCATCATGCTCTTACACCTACTAAGAGGAAGTACTGCAATCGTTAAAATTATCAATGGGTGAACCTATTTACATTAATGAATTGTCGTTCGATTCAAAATCTTTGCCTCTTTGCCTTTTAGGGAGAAGTACTGTAATCGCCCGTTGATTTTTCTTACTCCTCTTAAAAGGAAGGTCTGAAATCGCAGTTTAAATTTGCTTTTTACGTACAAATACCTTCCTATTTTATGTAAAAAGGCTTTCTCAAAAAAATTGTTATTGAGGATGGTTTGGGGACCGCAACTATAATCATTCTTTAAAAAGATCTCTCCAGTGGTAGTTACGGTTCCTACTTAACACCTTATCAGGTTATAATGATAGAATTGCTTATTCCAAATTTAAAAAAACAGTAAAGCAGATATGTAACTTAGCAAAATAGACAAAAATGAAAATCTATCCAAAAGGTACAAAAATCTCCTTAACAAAAACTTACAGTTTAAAAAGTTAAGTATAAGGGTTGATTAAACGCCAAAAGGTACACAAATCAGCATGTACCCAACATTTCATTCAAGCTTAGTTGATATAATTTAAGTAATTTTGCTGCATTAACTTTTCCTTCACATTTTTTAGAATTTATTAGATGTCACAGACCCTTATGCTGGCCATTTTCATCTACAAAATATTTGTTCAAGTAGCACTGTAGATTGACTTTAATATCTATTAATCTATAATAATCAAACTATTAATTACAGGTTAAAAAGAAAACGTTATAAAAAATAAAAAAAATTACGAGGCTACAAAATTTAAAAACTTTTTTAAAAAAATGCTTACACCAACATACATCAATGATTTCGATTATTTTATTTTTAATAAAAATCGTCGGTTTAAGTTCATTCTTCGATTAAAGTAATTGTTATTTTATGTAGTAGTCAAACGTTTATAATAATAGGTAATAATTATCTGGCTCTATCGCAAATAATATAGTTTTCTTCAATCACACTCTCAATGTAGCTGTTCTTCTCACAATGTTATATATATGTTATGTAATATAAAATAAATAAGTATTGCATACTTTTAGGACAGCTAATTATTCCAGTATTTTACTATAAGTAAAATTAAATTACAATTGAGAAATGAATAATTGTTGTTGAATAATCTACTTGTTATTAACTGTGTGTTATTTGTGCTCACGAATATTTCGGTAAGACGAATTCAAGTCTGAAATATTGTTTTAAATCCTCCGTGATTCAAATTTAAACAGTAGCCGACTCTAACTTTGTCTTTTTCTACTTTAACATGCATGTATAAGATGTGACAACTTCAGAATAAAGGGCATATTAAAGATAAATCAGAAGAATAATTTGGAATAGAGTTAAAATAAAGTACCTATTTAAAAACGAAGATATAATATACATTTTATCATAATTATAACCAAATAATATTATGAACGAACTGGCCAGCATAAGGGTCTGTGACATCTAATAAATTCTAAAAAATGTGAAGGAAAAGTTAATGCAGCAAAATTACTTAAATTATATCAACTAAGCTTGAATGAAATGTTGGGTACATGCTGATTTGTGTACCTTTTGGCGTTTAATCAACCCTTATACTTAACTTTTTAAACTGTAAGTTTTTGTTAAGGAGTTTTAATTGTTATTGTTGGTGAATTTTTCGTTGCGTCAACTGTTTAGGGAAATTGTTTGTACGAATTATCTCCTCGATTTCTTTCTCACACGAGCGATCGAGCTTTAAGCTATTCTGAGCAAGCGCCATGTATCTTCAGCCAACTTATATTTGCTCTTTGTTCTTCTGTGGCGATGCAACTTCATACACAACCTTTTACTAAAGCAACCTCATCTTTACGGAACCACATCTTAAAGCTATACACTTAAAGTTAAGATTCATTCACACTATAAATTACATCCATACCTATTTACAATTATATACAGTTATATATACATTTTAAACATTTTTATTTACATGTTTTCTATATATTAATTTCTTTTCCCATATATTATTAAATAATTTAATTTCTTATAAAAACTTTATTATATTATCTATTCTATTCGGGTCATTTGCCAAGGCTTCTTCTAGTGAGTCCGAAATACTGTTACGTTGACTACATTCATCATATTCTGAACACTCCTCAAGTACATATTGTACTATCAAGAGTTCATTACACGAACTGCATGTGGGAGAGTTCTCCTGACACATAAGGTAACCGTGGGTTAACCGGGTATGGCCGATCCTTAGGCGAGTAACTTTTACCTCTTCCCTGCGATTATCCCGCGTTGAAGAGTCCCAAGCTTTAAAGACAGTTTTAATCTTCCTAAGCTTATTGTTCGTCACAAAAGACCACTCATTCTCTGCTAGGATTAATGCATGTCTGTTGGCAAAGTCTTTCCCATGGTGTCTCTCTGGCTGCTAGGTCAGCATCTACTCTTTACATTTGCTCTAACTCATTCATTTTTCTTAAAAAGGTACAGAGCATTGTTTAAAAGTTATTTACTGAGAACGGGACAGAAATGGCCAGTTTTAGAGGTATAAGCTGCATCAAATATTTGTCAACAATTTTAAATTTGTTTTAATCCAAAAAAAAATGTTCAAATACGAGTGATTCAATGAATGCAATTTTTATTTGCAAGTTAATTCAACTTTATACAGTTAATTTGTAACCTAAAAGCATTTTTCAACTTTTTTGTATTTTTATTTTACATTGCTCGTTAACTTTATTTTTAAATTCTTCTTGTTACTTCTTGAGCTGTAAGAAGCTGATAGGAAGAACAAATCTGATTGTCACCAGATGGATTAAGGATGTTCGCTTCGGAATCCAACTCGCTAACTATTGCAACAAGCCGTTTTCTGAACAAATGCAATGCAACGACATAAATTATTTAACAACCTAAAATTTGAACTTCTCAAAGAGCGACTTCTCTCTTAACTGTTAAATGAGCTAGAGCCAGTATTTAATAAACCATAAACCAAATAAACCATAAGTGTTTCTAGAAATTCTCTTAAAGTTTTTATTTTTGAAATGCTTATCATTTTGGCTTGAAAGTAAGATAGGTATCTGAAGTTCTTCCTCACCTAATAATAAAACAAAACAGTGAGAAATTAACATACTTGTTGAATTAGAAAGTTACCTAAAAGAATTAAACAGTGTTTATAGTTTGAGGAAGTATAAGTGAGGGTGTAAATAACAACCCCTCATTCAGTGTTTCCTTCCGCATTGGAAGGACCGACACCACTCTTGTGGCAGTAATAGATAAGGGTGGGTATGAGACGACCACACGGACTTGATTTGCATAACGTACTTTAGACTGTGTATTTAGGGTCCATTGCGTGTGTGGGTTACATTGTAATAGCTGGCTACGTATATATATTTACGTTTTATAGTTTCACTGTGGTTTATTATCCCATTATCATTATTTATTTTTATATTCATTGGTGTTATTTTTATGCGACACAGTTTTTGTTTCAATAAGCACGAGGTTTTATCCCTAGTAATTATACCTTACATTATGCACTTTACGCCTGCTTAAGTTTTTAACCGAAAATTATAACTAAGTATAAAACTTATTTAATCCAAAGGTATAACTAACTCTAACTGGAATGGAAGATCCTCGCACCTCAGAACTAATCCTTGGCAGATTAGTACATTGTAGACTATTCCACCAAAGAAAAGTTAAATGGTGACTAGGTTTTCTTTGTTGTAAACACACCACCTGTTTATAGATTTTCAATCCGCATATGACAGTATTGATAGAGGACAACTTTACAGCGCCATGATGAAAATGAATATCGCTGCTAAGCTAGTCCGCCTCATAAGGATGACCATGTCGGGGGCAGAGTGTTTTGTGCGCGTGCAGGCAGATCTGTCGGAAAAATTTATGCCAAATAAGGGACTGCGACAAGGGGATGCCCTGGCCTGCCTTTTATTTAACCTGGCATTGGAGAAGGCTGTGAGGGACTCTGGTATTCAAGCTAGTGGTACGCTACTAAATAAGACTGCCCAACTGCTTGCATTCGCTGACGGTATCGATATTATAGCAAAATCGATGAATGCCGTGATAGAAGCCTTCCTGGCACTAGAAATGGAAGCCAGAAGATTAGGCTTGGTAGTTAATGAAGCCAAGACAAAATATGTGCCTACGGGATATAGCTCTACCGTCCAGGAACAACAGCTGAAGATTGCGCACTATAAATTCGAGACGGTTAAAGAGTTTGGCTATCTAGGGTCCCTAGTTAGTAGTGAAAATCAAGAGAGCCTAGAAATTAAAAGGAGAATTATGGCCGCAAATAGGTGCTATTTCGGCCTAGTAAAGTACATATGAAGCCAGCTTATCTCCTACAGCACGAAAATTCAAACGTACAAGACGTTGATGCGGCCAGGGCTTATATACGGCTCCAAAGCATGGACCATAAGTCAAAAGTAGATGAGCGGTCCTTGGCGGTATTCGAGCGGAAAGTTCTCCGTAGAATTTATGGCCCTGTACGTGATAGACAGAACTGGAGAATCAGGACAAACCGGAAGGTATATGCTTTGTTCAAGGAACCGGATATCGCCAAAATTATAAAACTCGGAAGACTGCGATGGACGGGCCATATGGCAAGGATGGGGGATAAAGAAATACCCAAAAAAATTATGGATGGTAGCGAACAAGGTCCCAGGAGGATACGCAGACCAAGAACGACTGTGTGGCAAGAGATGCTTTGGCAATGCTAGCAGTGTTCCCTCTAATTTTTTGTGACCTGTGAGCGCACTTTTTTAGGTGTGTGCAGTTTTTTCTAAAATAAACAAATTTTGTGCGGCAATTTAAAAAAGTGCATATAATAATAAAAAAGCACAGTATTAATATTCGGCCAAATTTTGTACCTATTTATACGCATTAACTCTATCTTACAGCATACCACTTGTACTATCGTACATACAACGGAACACAATGAAAAAACTACCCTAAAATCAAGGGTCTTCAGTTCGTGAAGACTGAATTTAGCTGATTACTGTGGCTTCCCTATTCCATTCAAATGGAAAATAACAAAATTTAAATAGGATGAAAAAATAATTGCAATTTCAGTCGTGATACATTTATTCTGCCGAGCTTTCGACCTAGGGACTAGGACATCTTCAGGGCTAGTTTACAAAGTAATATTTTTACATTGTAGGGTTGGTATGTCTTCTGTCTTGTCTGTTCATGGACTCTCATCAGCGTATCCATATGTTCCTGCAATCGGTTTCTTTGTTACGTTTTTAACAAAAAATTTTTGTGCCCGCAAATACTATTCATGTGCGCTATGTTTAAAATTTTTGTGCGCGCGCACACGCGCACAGCTTAGAGGGAACACTGAATGCTAGGATTCCGTAACTGGAGGGCGGCTGCGCAGGAAAGAGACGCCTGGCGGGCACGTCTTGAGAAGGCCAAGACTCTTCATGAGCTGTAGCGCCATTTAAGAAGAAGGTTTTTAGGAACCTCTCTTAGATATTGCGCCTTGTAGTGAGGCGTTTCTTTGTTGACTTCCTCACCTGTTTCTTGATTTGTGCTAGTAAATTTGTCTCATTTATTAAATTCCGCAGTTGAATCGCTGACCTAATTTTTAATGACAATATCCAAAATTCTCTGAAAATATTTTTGAGAAAAATTGTTAAGATAATTTATTTTCTCCCGCTGCTTCTTACAGTTTGTTTTATTCTCCGAGTTTTTAAGTTATTCATTTTTTTAAGGTGGGACTTAACACCAAACAGTTAACAGTTAATCTTAACATTTAACTCAACAGTTACCAAACTAAGTGCCAAGCTTATACCTTTCTATTATGGCTTTTCTCTTACTTTTCTAAACCAATAAGAGGATGAATTGTAATCGTGCAGATTTCCTATGAAGACATTCAGGAAATATTCCTTTTCAGTTCTTAGTTGGTTTTTACAATTTGGGTTGGGTGCATGGTATCTCAAAAAAGAAAAATGGAAATTTGACACAAGAAGATGCCTCAATAATGTTTGGTCTTACTGAGTCAACCGTGACTATCACAATGATACATTTTTTTTCAACGTTTTTAAGTTTTTTTCGAAAACGTTTCTAATGATTTCGTTTAAACTTGATCTTATTTCTGTAGATACCTAGATCTGTGGCTTTTATTGGTAAAATTTCCACTGAAAATTCGATTAAGGCTGTTTCTGTGAAAAGGGGTGGGGATAGGTTTCTTACAAAGTCTAATTTTCTGGTAGTTTATGGTTCTATTTTTTTAGTACTGTTAAGATAGCCCAAATGCGATGATGAAATTGAGTTGGTAGGGAATTCTTTAATCAAGAATACCTCCTATACACTCAATGTTTTCTTCAGATTGTTCTTTGCTTTTTTGTAAACTTCTTCCATTCCTTTTCTATATTACGCACACAAATAATATATCTTTTATAATTTTTCTTTAAAAAGATCGTTTTAGGGCACCTATCAAGAAGGAATCTTCTGAAAAGTTACATTTCAGAGGGTAATGTGTGGTCACAAACTGTATAATTATTAGTCGAATTAAATATGACTCTATAGTTCTGAATTTGGAGAAAATTTGTGATGTAGAACTTCTAGAATTACGGTGTAAGAGAAATTCGTGAGAGTGAGCACTCCAGCTTTTCCCACAAATAAATATTATTAATGAATAAAAATATAAGAAGTAATAATAGAAACATTTTGTACATTTTAAGTATAGCATGTTCAGCATTCTTTTATCCATCAACAGCACGCCATATTCTACTTTCATTCCATCTTGGAAGTCACAAAGTTTTCAGTTTATTTGAGAATATATGAATTATGAAGAAAATATTTAATAAATAATTTTCTACTCAATATTTCAGTTCTGGTTTGAAGTTGTGATATTCTGTTCAGATTTATTAAAACAAAGGTGTTGCACGTTTGTTTTGGATTTCTCTTTAACAATGGCTTTTGTTTTGAAATTTTATAGAGGGGTCACGTCGTAAAATAGATCAATTTGGCTCTCCATTCATGTCCTGTAGCACCCGCTAGTAATGAAATTCATCCTAGGATCTCTGCCAGCAAACCCTTCCTCTCTAAGAAGGCTTCATCAAATTAAAGAAACTAGAAGGATGCAATATAAGATGTACTACCCTCTAATGCCATGTAAATATCCTGCTTTCCAAGCAAACCTCAAGAAGCCTAAAAGCAGTTAGCTTTAGGGGATAACCACTCTCTGATGCCAATCTCCTCTTGCTTACATCTACCTAAAAACTTTTTTTACAACAAAATACATTTATAAAAAGAAAATCTACAAACACCATTATCTTCTAATATAGTGGAGATACATTAAAAAGTGAAAAGGCAATCTACACTACAAGTATATATATTTTTTACTGCAGTATTTACTGCTTCCGCCTGTGGAATTGTGCTATAACATTTTTATTGGTCTATGCCTAAAATAGAAGTCATAAAAGAAGACAAAAATACCGTCATAACATTTCATTTAGTTACATTCTGCAGGTAAATATAATTCTCCGCTCATCAATAAAGTAACGACTCTTACACCTTATGTATAACATATAATTTATTTTTTATTATAACAATATAAATGGCAAACTTTTTACTGATTTTGTTAAAAAGAAATATTTATATTATAGCTAGGAGAGTGTACTTACACTTATAAGCAACAATTTTTTTTATGGTAAACTATAATTATTTTACAATTACTTCGGGTAAGTTAATCCATTATTGTTATTTCATTTACTTTAAATCGAATGATAACAGAAAACAATCTGTAACCCTTGGAAACAGTATCGCCACGTGGGTAGACATCTGATTGATAAACATATTTCAGCGCCCTGAATTCACGAACTCTGTCACTAAGGCAAACCCAGAATTTTGGGGAAGTTTGCTACATTTTCTTCTATCAAGTATTCTTTCATTTGGATTATTTGATCTCTATCTTAATGAAAATCTTTTTGAGGATACGCTTTCAAAATAAGTTAAGTAACACTATGTTTTTAAATTATAAAATTACCGGCCATCAATAACCTCAGATGTTGACGTGCCTTAAATCATAAAAAGTAAAAATAATAAATATCATCGTTTTTAATTCAAAAACTAATTAGTTAATGACTGTGTGAGGTTTACAGGTGCCGGATGAACGGCGCTAATCTGAGGCATAATATCTCGGTAAATCGAGGAAGAGGGGTCTCATTCTTCCAGACAGAGCTAACTGCACTGAAATGCTAGTTTCATGTGATGGTTATGGAGGCATAATTTAAGGGAAGATAGCCAGATAGTCCAGTGTGTAGCTATTTTTCATTTGTTGGAAAAATGTTAATTGTAAGGAATGAAAGCCCAAGGAAGTTAGGCAGCTTCTTGCTTCTACGACCTAAAATAATGGTTGGGCGTTTTACCCACCTGAACAATCAGACAAATACTTTACTTATCTTTCATTTGCATTGCTTATACTATGAGAGAAGATTAATCAATCCGAGAATCATAATTTTCTTAACAACCAGGTGGTTTTACCGGCAATCATGTCTTACAATGACGATTCAAGACAGTGCACATTCTGCATTCATTCACATTCTGTTTCTGTTTTATTCTGCATTCATTCACATTCTGTTTCTGTTTTATTCTGCATTCATTCACATTCTGTTTCTGTTACATTCTGCTTTTAAATCGGCTGAGAGCCCGGACATTTTGGTCAAAAGCTTAAAGAGGCGACAGCCTGCCTGTCCCGGGCGAATTCCCCTGATACCTACATTTTATTTGAGCCATTTATGGAAAAGCGAATAATTGCAATGCAGTCAACAAAGCATGGAAGCACAAACAGTCCTATTTTCTAAATATAATCGTTATCTTGATGAGTAAATTTTCTAAAAATAATGTAGGCAACAATGTCGCCTTAAATTACAAAATAATCATTAATATACTGCAAATCTTAGATAGGTTCTTATTAGTGCTTAAGGTTTTTTTTTTTTTTTCCTGGTGTCAGTGTTAACAATATTAACCAATCAACAACTTGTATTTGTGGTAGGTTTTTAAATATTGTAATTCTTAATAAATTCTATCAAAGAAGAATACACATAGATGTTGTTTGAAAATATTATCTCCTTAAAATAGAGAGGACCAGCGCAATATTTTGTTATCTCATTAAAAAACTTTTCCCTTTCTTTTTTGTAATTAGGGCAAACATAACTATGTGTTCAAAATCTTCCGTCTCATTACATCTCCTACAAAGAGGAGAGGCCAATTTACCAATTCTAAATAAATATGACCTACAAATACCATGGTTTGCTCGCATTCTATTTATTATGGTAACACTTCTTTTACCAAAATAACCATCTTTAAACCATACTTTATGGTTAACCTGTGGTACCATGGTTTTATAAAATAAGCCCTCATCCGAATTTTCAAATTTACACTGCCATTTTTCCATGATTTTTCTTTTTACCCAGCCCTTTAAATCTGATGGGGGAAGAGGGATCGCTAAGTACTCACCAGAACTACTGGCCTCCTTAGCAAGTAAATCCACAGTTTCATTATTACTAATACCACAGTGAGCTTTGCACCAACCAAACTTAATGTTCTTTCCTTGATTTTTCAGATTTAAAAGAGCTTCGGCAATGTTAATTATTAAGTGATTGGCTGATGCCAACTTCCAATGATACAGGGCATCTAAGGCGCTTCTACTATCACTAAATATGGTGATATCTGTGGCATTCAATGTGTAAGAGTATATCATAGCCTGATGAATGGCGATCAGTTCGGCTGTATAAACGGTAGAATAGGTGCTTAAGGTTCCTCATGTGGTTTGAGAGAAGTGTCGCTCCTAGTGACATTTCATTTCCTGCCAGCGTGAAGAGCGATTATGTCGTAAATTCGGCACATTGGAGTAGAATAACTTGAGCATAGCTATACTCTGTAGTTGCTCACCAGATTCTTAGTCTAATCAAACTGACAAGACTAAAGAATACCGACACTAGAAACAGACAACTAGAGGGTACAACAACCAACCACCTGAGTCACTCTCATTGACAATCCTCACTGAAAAACAATAGAATCTAATCATGCATCCATTATTTTTTTACTATTTAAATTAGAAAGTTATTATTTAGAATGCAGCCAACAAATGGTTTCATGTATTCGTCCTGATATAAGAGATTTAAACCATTATACTTGCCTTAGAACCTGGATTTCCTGAATTATGCAAATATTAGTCTAAATTACGGAAATTAATGTAGTCTACCATATTTTTTTATGCACCTGTTCAATTATTTTTAATACAGTTTTGTTAAAGATCGGTGTTTACTATTAGCTCTTTTCGACCAGAACTGGTGTCGTATCACTTGCGCTAAGTAATCACTTTTCCATACCTTATAGCTTACAGTGTTTAAAATTGGATTACCTTGTTACATTATTAATTTATCTGTTTAGTTCAATTTGGCATATTTATTCCTACAAAAATACCCACAAAAATAGGGTTTTTCTTGATTTATTTTGACTATAAAAGCAAAGAAACTTTAGCAGTTTTAAAGTTTGAGCACTTTTGTGTGTTTATATTTAGTACACGTCGTTTCCAGATTTATTATTTCTAATTGTGATTGATTTTTAGCCTTCAGCTTGGGTCGCGACATTCACTCTTTGTTATCAAAGAATGATATCTAGTCACACGTAACATTTTGGAAAACTTTTATTTTCCCTACGTTTTCAGGTGATTCACAACCCTAAACCCTCTCGAATGTACCTAGGTTCTTTGAGATGATTTATCATTATTGTAAGAGATTGATATTTATTATTGATTGTTTTAATCAGAGAAATATGATATATTTCAATGTGGAATAACACAGAATTAACCTGTATTTAGTTAGTTTCTTTTCTTAATCAAACACATTGCCAAAATTATTATTTAGTTATTTTTTTATTAGAAAATCTGTATCCTAGTTTATAAATGACTTGACAGTAAACACAATAAGGCTTCATAGATAAACGGACTTGCCGCAACAGTCATTCCGTCCCAATTACTACTGTACGAAATGTCAGATCTCAACTTGATTCATTACAAGCTGAGTCTGACAGATCGTCATTTCTCACGCGGTGTTCCTTGATAACTGCAGTCTTAGTACAGAACACTAGCGGCGTTAAAAAAAGGAGTGTATAAAGATGATCTGATGGAACAAAGTGAAAGACTGGCAAGCAACTAGTAACATATTCTATTTCCACCATCCAAATACAATTAAGGTGCCTCTGTGTAGCTTGGATAGTAAATGAACGGTTAAACTACATTTCGGGCTAGTTATACTCGCGTGAACTTTTGTAAAGAGATTTTGTTTCCTTCTTTAACTCCTTTAATTCCCTTCCTCTCTCACTGCATCTTTATTGTCGACAGTTATTAGCCTTGCAAAAGCTGTTCAACTCTGCAAAACGGGGTCAAACTGTGTTCGTAGAGAACAACAGTGGGTAAATGTTGTTGTGGCTGAACAAGTGAATCGAAAAGTCCATTGCTAGTACCCAAGTGGGTACACGGAGTTGCTGTAATTAGAGGCATTAGAGGTTTTACACAGCTCGGGCTGGTTATAATGACTATTATAGCAGTGTTTATGCCTTGCTAGAAAGCCATTTCTCACTATTAGACACCGTTAGTGGGATATCCTAGCTTGTTGGATGCGCTATGCTGTTATAAGTGGATGTATGCGCATTAAAGCAAGCAATTCTCGTAGTCGGGATAAAGAGCTAATTTCAGTCCGCGCCCAATATAACCGTCATTATATATGACTTATTTCTGGACTTGACATAACTTTGCAAATATAATAATTCCAGTTTCTTTACACTGAAAACTAAAAATAAATAGCAATAGTTTTACCCATTTAGGGGTTACAAACCCTCCTTGTTAGGGCTGGTAGGCGGTGGACAATGAAACAGAAAGCAGCTCCTAAAACAACATCCCAGCTAAAAACATTAACAAATCAATAATAATAATAATAATAATAATAAAAAAATAATAATAATCTTTTATTTTTATATTAAAGAGTAATTCCAAATACAAAATTTATTTAGTAGGAAATTACATGGCTTATAGCCAGGCGCCACGGTAGCCGAGCGGGTTAAGAGGCGAGACCTGCAAAGCTAATATGCATTGTGGTACTGGGTTCGATTCCTGGTCTTGGCCTTGGATTTTATTTAATGGTTAATTGAGAAATAGTAAAGTACGTTTGCTAGTCGCCTCCGTCCACGACACCTAGTAAATGGTAGTTGGACGTTAAGCCTCGCCTGAAAAAATAGGCGATTACTTACTTACATAGCTTATAGCCGTTTGCAGGAGTCAGCTTTTAGTAAAGTAAGGAAAGAAACAAATAAATAAATAAAGTCAAAATAAAGAAAGAACAAGAATTAGAAAAAGAAGGAGGTTGAAGTATAATAGAGTGCCAAAGAAGAGCAGCAAACCAAATTGTAAAGCTATTACAGAAGAACAAAATAAAACATTAAACTTCTTGAAAATAAAAGATATTTAAATTTTTGGCTCTCCAATTATAATTTTGTATCTTAAATTCCAGGCACTCCTGGCAAAAGTAATAAGTGTAAGATAATCCGAGGTAGACAGCAAATTAACAATAAAATGACCAGAAAGACTAGAACTACCCATTTTTCGGAGTCGGAGCTCACCTAGAATCGGCCATACAGCTAGTTAATGATAGAGATCCTCCTGTACCCCTAAAGGAGCACAGAGAGCACATGCTATCATCACTTTGCCGCACCAGCCAAGGGACACTATTTAACCTTAGTAGCTCGGCTCGAATTTTAAAAAGCCAGCTAAAGTCTCTAAAATTTAATTTCATGTTTGCTATATGACCAAAAAGCGAACTGCAATCTTCTAGGTCCTTCATAAGTGTCCTGTAAAGGAGGAAACGCTCTGTCTTTCTGGCCCTTCTCACAGACTCCTCCCGAAAAGCACTCTGCACTCTATCCGCCAACGCAGCCAATTATGGTAGCCACACATTAACGACTTCCAAGGATGACTCCAAGGATAAGTCGACATTCCAACGACGGAAAAATGTCGCACCACTTCCAATGATTTCCAGCGCTACAATATGTGAAAGACGGGAAGCTGGAAGCATGAGGATTTTACGGATATATTTGAGGTAGAGGTGTAAGGTGAAATCAATAATATTAAGCAATATAAATTTAAATAATTGCTTCAATTGGAATTAACAGAAAATGCATTTATGAAGGTAGTAAATTGTACTCCCTACTGCTTAGAGTCCCTCTACCACACAAATGAGTTCTCAAAAGAGCTGATGAAAAGAGACTGATGAATTATATATAAAATTTGGGAAATTTTACACAATAGCAAGGAAGAATTTTGTATATTTCAGCAATCATTTTTATTTTTAATTTTTAGCCATATTTTTGACCTAAGTGCTAGGTCATCTTCAGGGCATATACTTATTTACATTTATAATATTTTTCACGGTGTTGCATTCAAGGCTGTTGACTCCTCGGTGCTGATCTTTTAGGTACTGAGAGTAGAATAGAATAGATTAAATTAGGGCGGCCTCAAGGCCTACTCCACTGCGACTCCTTTGGATCTATTGTGGCTCTCCAACTTTAGAGGCTCGCCCTCCAGACCCGTCCGTTTAATCAAACTCTTAATTCTGGAGAGCGACTCCTGGGTAAAGCTCACAGGCCTTGGTTTTTCCTCCCCGAGAAGTAACAAGCTTAGCGTGCAGTGCCGGTTCCTCTTCTTCCTGACAGAACCTACAATGGCTATCATCTGCCAGACCCATGCGATGCATGTGTTTTCTGAGCCTGCAGTGGCCAGTTAATAGTCCTACAATTATCCTTATAGCCCCACGGCCTTGACGGATTAATTTTGAGTCAGCCTCGGCGAATAGCCTCTAATGAACTCCTTCGCCTGTCTCTCTCCTGTGGTAGAGAACCACCATTCCTGAGACCTATTCTGCACCCATAAGTTAATGGCCGCAGACTTAACACACTTCGAAACCCCAAAACAGGGCTCCGGGTCAACGAAGTGTCCCACAGTGCCTTCCCGGACCAATAAATCTGCCGCTTCGTTTCCCTTATGTCCTGAATGACCAGGTACCCAAACTAGAAAGACCTTATTTTGGTCACTAATTTCCTTCAAGGCACCCAGAAAGTCCCAAACCAGTTTTGAGTTGACCTGGTAGGAACTAATAGCTCGTAGAGCAGCCTGTCTATCCGAGAAAATTACGACCTTAGAATTAATAATTCCTCGCCCCTTAATCTCGGTAGCGCAGAACCTAACTGCAGCTAGCTCAGCTTGAAAAACTGTTGCTAGTTTCCCTAGGCCAGGGGTCGGCAACCCGCGGCTCGCGAGCCGCATGCGGCTCTTTTATCCAAATTGTTTGGCTCTTCAGCAATAAATAGTATATTTCAATTTTATTGAAACAAGTGAAAATTTCATGTATTAAAGTAAAAATATTTATTCAAAAAGAATTTTAAATGTGATAGGTTTGAAATTGAATAGAATTATTTTAAAATACAGTACGTAATATACAGGACTGCCGCCATTTTCATTCAAACACAGGTTTAGATATTTATTTGTTTATTTACTTTGCAATATGTGAAAATAAATATATAAAACGTTTAAATGTTGTTGAATATCATAAAATAATAATTAGTTGATACAAATGATCTTCAGAGTTGTTTACACTATCATCCTTGCGGCTCTTGGTAAGATTTATTAAAATTACTTAAGGAGAAATGGCTCTCTACTTGAAATAGGTTGCCGACCCCTGCCCTAGGCTAACCGGAAAGCTACATTTCGGCTTCACCCCGCACACTCCCGCTCCCCCACCTTCTTCTGTCTTGGAGTCTTCCGGGTACCACATCGAATCTCCCACAACTGGGGGTCCACGTCTCCAAGCTTCCCGGTCTTCAATACAGACTTTGAAAGGTTTGTCAAAGTTATATTTGGAAGTCATAAATCCGTAGGCAGGCCCAGAATAGGGTTGGCCTCCCGCTCCTTGATACACTCCTCCATGCCTGACGGTAGTAGGAGCTTGTCCTTTCATAAGCCTAAGGACAATGGCTCTTTACTGAGAGCATCACTCGGTATATGTGATGACCTAGTCCCAAGGTCGAAAGCTAGAAAAATTTAAAAAATAATGACCGAAATTGGCCATATTCTTCCTTCCTTCTGTTGTTTCTATTGTTAGTGACCCAATTTACTGCAATCTTCTTCCGCAGGTTGGCAGTGAAAGTTAATTTATTTGTTCTTACGTTCATCTATCCTTCTTGTGCCTCCGACAGTCGTAATTCATGTTACCTTTAACCTGGAGAATCCACTTTAAGTAAGATGAAACTTTATGTACTAAAGTAAGGTTGTTTTCAAGAAAATGTGGGTTTTCATTTCGAATCTAGATCGAGTTTATTAATTTAAAAGTGAATCTTTGGAAGACTTAATAACTGACGTTGCATACTAATCGGTAATCAAATAACTTGTGCTTAAAGATACTTGAAATTATAAAAACAAAACAAAGTCACGTATTGTGAAAAAATGTTATTTACAGTACGGTAATATTGACAAAGTAATATTGATGACTTAGAGAAAAACTAAGTTAAAACGAGATTGCAAACATAAAACTGGGCAAATAATTCTGTGACTTGAACATAGAGGGACGGGTAATAATTTGCAACAGTCTGCTTACTTAATATGCAAAGCTCCCTGACCGGCTTAGCTCGCGAGATCTCCCTTGGCCGGCTTATTCTGTCATTATTCTGAATGGTATATCAGGAATTCATTACGGGCAGAACTCCCAACTAACACATTCGTCCAAAGTTATGGGATCAACTAGTTAGCTATAATTAAATTATCGTCGTCGTTTTAATGTTAAACTTTTATCATTGCGCTTTTAGTTAATTAAATTATTATTAGGACTGGATTTAACTTTAAAGGGCATTTGGTGTGAGAGCGTTAAGAGATCACAGTTTTTCATATTTTTAAACCTTATGATGTTTGAGGGATAAGAAATAAAGCTACAGTCCGTTCTGGAGGAACTATTTGAAACAAAGTAACACATTTTAAGAAGTATTTGGAAAATTGGTTGTTTTCTTAAGGCCCCACGGTAGCCGAATGATTAGAGGCGAGAATCTACAATGCTAAAATGTATTGCGGTCCTGAGATTGATTCCAAGTTCAGATACTGGAGTTAATTTATTGAATTAAATGAGAAATATGGGCAAAGAATGTTGCGCCTCCGTACACGACACCCGTGATTGGTAGCTGGACGAAAATCTCTTGTTGTGTACAGCCAGCTATCCTCAGCCTAGATAGACTAAACGAATTGGTGAAGACTATCAGTCATCGCCCACTCTTAAGGAAAAGACTTACCATCAGAGAGTCACTCACTTACGAGTAGACTTGTGAATCACTCGTTCAACGCGATGCACAGCTACTCTCCAAGATTAACCATTACCTGCTTGACGTCACACTACCTTTCCTTTATTCCTAATAACGTAGATTCATAACTAGAGTTAACTATAGTTAGCTGGCTTATGTATTAATATATTTGAATATAGTGTTATACCTTTATGTATCTAATTAGTATACCATTATGATTGTTAATTAATTATCCTTTCATATTCATTTTCATCATCCTATCCTGCCTGACTGGCTCTAGGGCGCTAAAAGTGTCCCAAATAATAATCAAGGTGAGTCTGGAAAAGCTGTTAAGTTGGCTGCCAATCGCGTTTTACATTCAGTTTGTTAATTTCCATTTTGCAACATTTGATATTATGTAATGGAAAAGATCTTAAAATATAAATTATAAGATTAAAGGATTTTTAGGATTGGGAGATCCAGGGTTTGAATCCAGCTGCTGGCCCTTAGATTTTTGAACAGTGTTGTCTGTAATGAGAGGACATTGTCCGGTAGCTGGCAGTGCAATGAAAAAAGCTCCGAACGCTACTCACCTCTCTCCAAAAGCTCGCTTTCGCGCTGAAGCAGTGAGTCTCCCACTTTTTGAACCTGTAGAACGCCCTGGTTACTGTTACTACGTCATTTATTTGAGTTTAGAGTCAAACATATGCATAATATTTGGTTATAGTCGGTGCGTCGTACAGGCAACTCATTTTATAAACAATCACAGTTCCACAAAGTGCTTGACTCTTTCACATTTCCGTATTCACATTACTGCTTGTAGTAATTTGATCAGTTTCCTTGTAGATTAGTCTGGAATAAAAACCACATTAATTCATCCAAGGGCATGCAATCGGCTTAAAATTATCCTCTACATATACCAGGCATGTGCAACCTACGGCCTGAGAGCCGAATCCGGCCCCTTTTAGTGATTTTTTACGGCCCGCGTCGACTTTTCCAAACATCATTGAATCTGGCCCGGTAACCCTAAGATAATGCCCGAAAAAGATCATTGTAATAGAGAAATAGGTATTTAGTAGGAAATAGGTATATAGTCCAATTAAAAGTAAACAAGTTAAAAAAAATTGGTTCTTATCGTTTTTATTATCGTATTAATTAAAAGTTCCGCCCCTTGCCACGCCCACAGGAAACTACTCTCCAATAGTAGTGCGATTAGTAATAAGTACATTGATTTGTCGATTTAAAAATGTTTTTGCTTGACTTATATTATATCCTGAAGTACTCCGGCCCTCGTAATCTTTCTACTTTCCAATCCGACCCATAGTCCTTTAAAGGTTGAACATGCTTGCTCTACCATACTCTGACTTACGTCTGTCACAAATTAATAATTTCTTTATTTCCCCCAAAAAATCGTTTTATTTCACTGTTAAAAATATAACTTAAATTCCTCGAAACATTCACTGGAATGGACAAAAATGGAAACTATTGAAGTGCATTCCATATCATTTTTTATGACAGCAGAATAAAAATATTTACCACGAAGTGTAACCTTGGTTCGCTCATAGTTTTCACTATTTTGTTGCAGTAAAACTTGAGATCCACAGCTTCTTCAGTTTCCCTAACTGACCTTGAGATTTTTTTAAAGTATCAATTCCAATGTTATAGGTGTAAAGCGGCAGTAGAAGAATTTACACAACAGACTTCGTGGAGAAAACGGCTGTACATGTTCTTTGCCTCATTAAATCTTTATATGAAATAAAAATCTCAATTTTTTTAAATTTCTCATTATCTTCTTACAGCAGTAAGAGAAAGTAAGAGGGTGGAGTCATTGGAATGGTAGCAGGCATCACCACATGAGATGAACAAAGTTGCTGTGGCAGCTGTTATCTATTACATATGGCACATCTTTTATATGAAGTATACAAACACGTGCATATACTATGTGTGTTTGTGATAACAAAGTATTTATTTTGTGTAACAATGATGCTACTAATGTAATTGGAACGGCCATTGTTTGAGATGAAATAAGCCTAGAATTAATGTAATTACATTTACGGATAGCCTCTACGTTCATCTGTTTGTTAGCTTCTGGATAATACAGTTATTTCAGCCATATTAGTGCAGGCGACTTTACAGCCATAATGAGTTCAAAGTTTTTCTTTTTTACTCTCCTTCTTTACAAAATATTGTGAATTTTTTAACCAAAACAAATATTGATTCATTTCGGCCTGTTAGAGTAAAAGTGGGTAGTCTGGGGAGCGTGAGTCATTAACAAGATCGAAGTTCTTACAACGTGATTCACAAGGGTGGTATGTTGGTAAACGTGACTCGACGGGTTGTTAGATTTCCAAATATTATATGTACCCATTGTACATTTATGAAATTCAATGTGATTGCTGCAAGTGGATTTCTTAAGGAGTAGCTAGTTTCAAGCATCTTTTGCACAATTCTTAGTACATGGGTGTACATCATGAATGATTGCATTGACGAATTAAAATAAAAACAAAATAAAGTGATATAAAAACAGACGATGCCTTCATATCAGTCCGTATTCAGAAATCAAACCGTGCTTTAAAATGGCAAATCAAAGATTGCATATAGGAATTTTTAAAGAGATATGTATTTGTACACATTTTAACTACAAATTTTTCGTTACATCTGATAGATATGTGATGAAATAGAGTAAATCACCACTAATTGATTTCAGTGATAGTGGCAAGGTGGGAGACAGTAAACAAAGTGGTTCTGCATTGAAAGATCACTTAAAATAATAATAAAACATAAAATGACTCACATTGATTAGGGGCTGGAAAAGATGCTAAATAAAAACTGTCCCATAGAGGTTAGTTTTATAACAGTTTTTAATTCTAGTAATAACTGTTCTCTACATCTAACCGCAAAATAATTACTCAGCCGCAATAAATTCTTCCCTATTAATGGTAATATCAATCGCGAGGATATAGTTTCTTTAAAAACAGCGCTAATAGCTAAGAACTCGAAGCACCCAGGATAATAGACAAATTAAAACATCCTGAAAATAGCATACACTACAACAAAACGATGTTAATCACCGCGATTGCAGAGAGCACACAATCTACTCTGATTTAAATGCTGTTTGCTTTGTAATTAAAAAAAAGAAAAATGTTTTTATTTCCCTTTAATTGTTGCCGCACAAAATTTATTTAAGTTTACCTAAAAACGTTTTTCATAAATGATAATTTCGATGTAACGATAATACCAGGTTACTTGAGATTGATTCAATATTTTCATTTCTTTATTTTCAAAATATTATTTTCAATTTATAGCAGTTTTGAAATCTAATGATTGATTTTTACATGCAATTTAAGCAGATATTGTTTTGCAAACAGATCATTCTCTGAGATTCTGGTACTGATGCTACTAAAGTAAAGTAATCGCCTATTTTTTCAGGCGGGGCTTAATGTCCAACTACCAATTAGGTGTCGTGGACGGAGGCGACTAGCAAACATACTTTACTGTACATTTCTATTATTAACTATTAAATAAAATCCAAGGCCTAGAAACCGGGAATCGAACCCAGTACCACAATGCATATTAGCTTAGCAGGTCTCGCCTCTTAACCCGCTCGGCTACCGTGGCGCCTACTGATGCTACTAAAACGCATCGTTCTCATATTATGCGGATAATACGAGGATTTTCGTCAATTTTTATTTTTTCCAATAAAATATTTGTTGAACCTTGGACAACTTCTCGATCAATATTTAGTGAGTGAACAATCTGGTACTTACCAAACCTCCTTACTTCACTCCAAGTGTAGAACTAAAAGAAGTGACCGTTCTGCCACCATTCTTCGTCTCCTAGTAACAATCATCCTAGAGTGTTAAAGCTACTTCTCATCTTTTGTCTTCCTTTAGCTTTTTTTAGTTTGCATAACAGTTACCTCGCGGGCCGAGAGCAAAGGAAATACTTATTCTATTTTATTATACATTCCTTAACATTCGCACATCTCTAACTAGGTAACACAACACATCACAGAAATAGGGCAAATAGATCTCGCAGCGTTATCTTCTAAATACGACTAACGCAATAAATTATTAGGATGATTTGCATATTAATAAATCTTTTGTTACGTAATGACAACCAGTTACAATCAATAATAAAACAATGCAATCACCTATAATATAATATATTATAATAATCTACTTTATACATTTAAGATTTTTTTCGCCATTTTATTTTCTTTATAAAGTTCACAGACCGTTTTTCCAAACTAAAACAAGGCTACATTATAATAAACTGCTACACGGTGAAATTAACACCGTGCCTAATTGGTTGGCCGGAAGAAGTGCTCAGTTGTAGCGCGACGTCACTTCCGCTGGCAACATGGCCACGCCTACAAACCGTGAAATGATAGTCTTTAAAAAAAAAATATGGTCGTTGTCACTAATAAAAAGAAATGTTTATTATGTAAATGAGGTACTTAGAATAGCAAACAAAGAAATTACCCCTTTTTTCCATTAGTAACAATTAAAAGTATTTAAAATGAACCGAAATGGTAACTAATAATTCAGATTACGAGTTACCATCTTTAATTGCTGTCATTTTTAAAAGCAAAATTTAATGTTTTGAATTAATTTTGTTTTATATAAATGGCTTTTTTTGAAAAATCAAAGAAGGAAAGGTATTTTCTAAGGCTTATTAATATTTAAAGAGATTATCGCGGATTAGCTATAACTGTTTCCAGTTAGAGATAATAATGAAAAATGATAACTGTACAATTTTTGAAATTCCCACCGTTCTGCTGTGGTGTTAAATTTGATCTGTTGAAAAGAAATTCAGACGTTATTTCTCGATAATTCTTACTTTATTAATATTCATTTGGTATCGGCTGGAATTTATTACTATACAGATGTCAACTATTCGGAGATATCTCCGGATTGGAATCCAGTGCTTGCTGAGCTAATCCCTTCCCGGTCGCAAAGATTTAATTTTTAGTTCAGCTCAAATAAGGATTATTTTTCTTTTATTTTATGGCTTTTAATTTGTTTTTCACAACTGGTGTTACACAAATTGATTAAATTAGACAAGTACTCTGACGGACGCTCCAATGGACCATGATGCTGAGATTTAGAACTTCCTTTTTACTAGATTTGTGATATAAACATATCTATCTAACAAAAAATGAAAACAATAATATTATTGGCGTTAAAACGTCGATGCACCAAAAAAAAAAAAATTGTTTAGTCGTCCATTTTGTCTGTTTTGGATATCAGAACTCTATCTCATCAGAATGGCCGACAGTTCTAAACTTCTCCAGCGTAAACAAAGCCTAGGGATTTTCCTCTTGGTGGTAAAATAAATTCCATTTGTAGGTAACAGAAAAAGATAGCGGTAAACATGTGCTGCCTTCTAGCGAGGAAATTCGAAACTAAAATTCACTGTCAATTCTTTATTAAATTCCCTGTTGAAAAACCATTTTTGATTCATCTTTAATATTATTTTTGGATAAAATAAAAGGTTAATTTGCCGACTATTTATCTGTAACAGAAGATTTCCCCCTCTAACGTGTCATTTCAGTATAATGAGCGGTTTTACGATTTATGTAATATTAACAACAACAAAATGTTTAACTGAACCAAATAAAGAAAAACTGAAAATTTGAAGAAAAAACAGAATTCCACGTTTTTTTCAAAAATTTTCTAGTCATGATTTCCTTCAAAATTTTTATTAAGGTAAGTGGGGGGAAGATGCCAGTTGGGGGAAGATGCAAGTATCGTCATATTTTGCATATCTACAACTGGATGACAGCGATTCCTACGTTAAAGTGTGTAGTAAACAACTGTGAATACCGTGCTTGTGAGTATTTCTATTTATATCTAGTTTAATCGTCGTTAAACTGAAAATTCAACTCTTTGAACTTGGTGAGTACCCATGTTATAATATTTCGTTGTCGATACTTAAGGTTTGGTGATGGATTGACTAGATTAAACGTAATAATTCCGTGATATTTGTGTCGTATACATCTTGGTGAGTACGTGTTAGCTTGAAACAACATGATTGAAGCCTTAGTACAAAAATAAACCTATGTGGCGTCTTCCTCCAGTGCTTGGGGTAAGATGCCACCTATTGAAGTGTTTCAATTTCATATTGATTCTCTTTCATTATTACATTATAATGATATATTTTATAATATAAAATCAATATAAAACAATTACTGACACACGAAATATAGTTTTTGTATAATACATTAATATTATTAACGCTTGAGCCGTAACCTTATGTGAAGTGCCATAAGCCGTCACCTCGGGCCATATTGGCCCAGCATTAAAAACTATTAAATAAAAAGGAAAACTAACTAATATCATGTTATAGGGAATAGAAATCAAAGACAAAACTTTTTGGCAGCAGGCCTTTAACAACCCGGACGCAGAATCACCAGACTCAATTTGGGTCTTTGCTAAGCGCCGCGTGGAATAGGGCAGTCACTGTTGGAAATGGCAGCGTGGGATTTTCTGCATGCGGAATTTATCCATACGATCCGCAAAAAATTCCAGAACATGCTTATACCATTTCTTACAATATGAAAGAAAATTTGAATGCCACACAAGAAGTTAACGCACCTCTGTCAATAGCTTCAACAAGCAGCAGCGGTGCCATCACTTCTTTTGAAGAAATTAGTCCTATCCCCAGATTTCAGAAACCCAAGCAAACTCGAAGAAAGAAACAATCTGCTGAAGTCCTTACGACGGTGGAGAAACGGGAGGCATTGAGAAGAAAGGCTGCTCTGCCGTCAAAAAAAAAAAAAGGGGGGAAAGTACTGCAGAAAAAGAAAAGGAAGGACAGTTCATCTTCAGCATCCTCCGCTCCCGATAATTTGGTAATGACCAGTGGTGAGAGTGACATTGAAGAAGAGGACGATGATTTTTGTATTGAGTGCAAAGAATATTTTTATGATAGGGAGGGCCCAAAATGCGATTGGCTTCAACGCATAACATGCAAGAGATGGCTACATGAAATTTGCAGCAAAGACAATTTGCATTGCAAAAAATGTTAAAAATTAAACAAAAACTGTCTTTTGCTCGGTGTTCCTTCCCCTCAGTGTTTAATGAGAATATTTTGCTGTTTACCTAACATTAAATTTGTAATTTTTTCTTTCTCAATTTATATCTTAAGATATTGTTGCATCTTCCCCATATGATGGGGGAAGATGCCAGTTTTGACGAATTTCATTCAAATGCATTTTTATCGGTTTTGCATTTAATTAAATATACTAATATATATATGTACTTAAAGAAGAAAAAACAACCTGGACGTTGATACATTTGGTGTTGTTTTTCGATAACCCAGTTTCCTACAAAACGGAAATAAGTGTTAAGTGTAGCATCTTCCCCCCACTTACCTTATATAAAATGCACTTTTTTTTTTACAAAACTTCATTTAAGCGAGGTTAGAAGCTGGGATGAAGTTGTATGTTTCCTTAACCGCTGAGAACCAGTAGTTCCAGTTTCTCGCGGCTAAGTTGTATTCCTAGATATGTGGCGAACAACCCTCGCTGGCGAGTCGACTTGTGTAGACTTTTCATAACGAAATAAATTAGATAGAATTTAGGTTTACTTTTTCTCGTCAATTTTTGCATCATCTGATTCGCTAGCTAAGTTAGCGAACGAACTTTTTGTTTTCTTACAATTTCGGTTTTGAATAATTTTTGATAAAGTTGATAATGTTGATGAATATTAAATACTGGTCTTTGAAGGATATTTGTAAGTTAGAACTTTGAGAGAAAGAGAAAGTTTATGGATTTTCATTTCACAGCTTTTTCGTTTTCTTTGAGTTGCGTCCCATCAATTATGGGCGTCTGTGTGAGGTACCCAAATCTGCCAACATTACACGCAATGAATCTGGTTGTTCCAATAAAAACCCAGATAAAAACTATACTTAATTCATTGCAATTACTAATCCTAGAACGCAAAATAAATGTTGCAGACTGAATGTAAATATTTCATTAACTTTTTAACATCATTAATTTTGATTCTCAAAAGGAATTGGATGTAAAATTTCATGAAACGTGGAATAGAAAATAACTAAATAAAGAATAGTTATTCCAAAAGAGCTGAACGGATGAATGGCACAATTAACTCGCTCTCTGTGCTGAAAGCAAAACAAGAATTCTGCATACTCCATTATAAATGCCGGTTAATTAAATTGAAAGGAATCCATGTATAATTAAATCTGAAAAGATTTCTGTTTTTGTCTCCAAACGTAATAACGTTTTAATCATTTTGCACCTGTTAATGATCTTGCTTATTTAAATAACCGTATTAATTAAAATTAAATACTTGTTCTTATCTTTTTAGTTAAATTTAGTCTTTATTTTAAACAAAACATGATTATTTTGACATTGTGTAGCCACCTAAAGGGGTTTTACATTCGCCTTAACTAAACATTATCTAAATGTTCTTTTCTTCTTAGGTGGCCATTTTCCTTCACAGATTTCCCATCAACCCCTTCAACAAGTACAATATAGCGGTTAACCAGTTAAGCGTGTTTGTCGTGTTAACACGTCAAACCAAATCTCTATTACGGTGCGTTTGACGTGTACACTCGTTGTGGAAAATATAAAATTGCCCTTAACTATAAAAACTCGAAATTTTAATAAAATACAATAAGAATATTATTTGGTGGGATGTTTTCTTTATCTTACCAATAGAACTGCTAAGTATTTTATACGGAGAGAGTTGGTGGGAGTCAGCCAAATGATAAGTGGTTGGTACATGTTTGGTCTCCGCATTAGAGATTGGGGAATTACGCACACAAATAGAAGCTTTCAACCCTTGTGCAATGCCCATTTTTACCTTAAATAGAGGTTCAGATCTCTCAGTACGAGCATGATTTCATTTTGCACAGAATTCAAAGCTCTTTTCTTCCTTGTAAAAGCTCTTACGTCCCCTAGTTAACTAGACAATGCATACGTGAAGCAGTGCAAGATTTTGAATGAGCACAAAATGCTCTGTAATCTATAAGCCCCCAGAGATTGCAGAAGAAGTCGCTTGCAGTGACTATTACGACTATTGTAAACTTTTGGTTGTTTTGCCCTGCGTTCGACGTGTATACATTGTAATTGTCTGATTTTAATTCCGCACCCTGTGGGAGGTTTTTTTAAAACTAAATTCCACGCTTAACAGGTTATTAGTCCGATCTGTTAATGTTTGGGGGGGGGGAAATAAAAATCTCATCTTCAAGAGAAATGCACCCACGTTTAAATGCAGCTGCCCAAATTTCATTCACAATACGCTTGTGCATACTATAAGTTTTTGTAGAATTTAGTTATGAATTGCTAATAAATAAACTAAAAAGATGCCTCAACCATTTATAGGTGTATAATTATTTATTTTAAGAACATTAATATTCTGTTTCATTCGCGTTTTATTAGAATTTTCTTCTTCTTATTTTTAATAAACTTATTTGAGTTATCTTTACGTATGGCGTGTTATTACCTTATATTTTTACTTGAAGGATAAACTGTACCTTGTATAAAATTGCATGCATTCATTTCATTAACTTTCTACTACCATAGTAAATGCAATCAATTCGATGATACATTGCGCCCAATGGAAGGTTAATTTAGCAGATTGTATTCCTGAAATTAAAATTAATTTTAGCAGCACACAAAACATTAATTTTTGGAAAAAAAAGATTATTCACTGTGTATTGAGTATTTGGTTTTTAATATGCTGAATCAGCTGGTAACAAAGCTTCTTAAATTATCTTCGGCTACAATTATGTTCTAAACTTCCGTGAGAAGTGGCAAAATTGCAATTTGGTTATTATTTCATCTTCAGATTAAAAGATAAGAAGGTTATAACCATTCTTTTTCAGTTTAGCTTTTCTTCAATCACAAATATTGAAAATTTAGTCAAGGAAAAGAAATTGATGTACAAGTTTCGGTGTTCCTGAATTTCTATTTTGTGAATCGTTTAAGTTGGGGAATGTAACGTGAACGAAGCATTACTCCGTAAATATTACTTTTTGTGTGATGTCATTGTGAACAAGTACTTTAGTTATTTAATCTTTTAAAAACATCATAATTTCTACTACAGTTATTATCAAGTCAGGTAATTAACTTCTGCAACATTTTCTATTGTAAGATTTATCTTTGAATTCTTTTTTTCACGTTAATTACACAACTATAAGAGTAGTAGGAAAAGGTGCTTTCAGTAAGTTGTTTAAAGACCGGACGCTGGAAATGATAGTCTGGTTATTGTCTTAGATAGAGGCTAACTGGCATTGTTTAACCGTAACAAGGGACTCCGGAGTAACGCCCCTAGGCTTGGTTTTATAGACTGCTTGGTGACAGTAACACCTGTCGCCACAAACGAAACTACTAGACCAAATATTCCTTGTTTTAAATTATGTAGCCATCTATTACCATACAGTAGGGCTGATATAACGTCCAGCAAATTAACACTTTCAGTTCTTTATGTTCTGAAAAATGAGTTTATTAATTTTCATTTGAATGCATCTTTTTATTCTGTAAGCTTCTTCTAGCTGGATCCTACAAAGTAGTTTAAAAATAGAGTTAGTTACAAATTGAAACAGGCGCAAAATTTTGCAGTTCCTATTTTAAAAGGGCTTCTTTCTCCCCAAAAAATAGTTGCAGAAAAAGGATTTGAAACTTGAATGGGCAGAATTGTATTTACAACAAGTTCACCTCCAGCTCGTCTCATGATGGTAAATGAAATAATTGCGCGTTACCTACTGGCGATAGATAGAACCAACAAGTGCCGTACAGGCTCTCAGATTTAACTAGATGTGACTTTGACAGATTTATCAGGCTTGTCCAGCATCCCTGCAGAAATGCTGGACAAATAAAACTGCTACACTTCCAGTGAGGGCGATTTACACCATCCGCGAACCAATCAATATATTCATCCGACACCCTGCACTTTATGCACGTTCGCCATAACACAGGAACTGGTACTCACCGGAGATAGGTTAGTGCATTGGGCGACAGCCCTCGTATCCGAGATCTGAACTACACACTGTCGCGACCAATAATTTCCACAGTTTTTAGGTTCGCGTCTTTCAGCCAAATTAAACACTACATTGCTTCCTTGTAGATGCGAATACTTCACATTGTCTTGTTTACTTTCCCTTACTCTACGAGTAAATCAGAAATTTGACCTAACGCTTTTCTACTATCAGAGATGATGAGATTTTAGTCGAAATCGACCAAAAAGAAATATTATTTTTAATATAACTAAATTTTGTTATTTAACTCAAACGACTTTTGATTTAACTTCGACTACCAACTGTTTGGATGTGGACCTACAACTTTAATTTGAAATTTTCTTTCCAGGAAAAATAGATTAAGGAAAAAGAGAGTGGCATCCCTCTGATGTTTCTTTTCCGGACATTGTAATATTTTGCCACCCATACGTCTGTAAATTAAGTATTGAGACTGATTTTTTAAATTTTTTTTATTCAAATTCTATATTGTCACCTTCAAAATAACTTCCTTCTGAAGCCACACAGCGCTGGAGACGTTTCTTCCACTCCTCATAGCAGTGCTCGAACTCCGATACTGGAATAGCCTTCAGCTGGTCGGTTACAGCCGTTTGAATGATTTCGGCTGTCCCAAAATGAGTTCCCTTGAGGTGATTTTTCAACTTCGGGAAGAGGAAAAAGTAACAAGGGCACAAGTCAGGCGAATAAGGAGGCTGAGGAGCCACAGGAATGTTTTTACTGGCCAAAAACTCGTTTATTGAAATTGCTGTGTGACAAGGAGCACTATCGTCATGCAACACCCACTTGACCCTGATGTTTGGTCTTACACGAATGGCCCTTTTTCGAAGTTTTTCAAGAACCTCTCGGTAAATGTGTTGAATGACTGTTTGACCTTGAAGTAGAAACGCTTTGTGGACGATTCCGTGGATATCAAAAATAACAAATCAGCTTGCATTTGATCTTCGACTTCGCCATCCTTGCTTTTTTGGGCCTTGGAGAGGTTGAAGTGTGCCACTCCATGCTCTGGCGCTTGGTTTCTGGGTCGTACTCAAACACCCAAGACTCGTCACCAGTAATGACACTTGTGACTTTTTTCTCTTTCCGAAGTTGAAAAATCATCTCAAGGGAACTCATTTTGGAACAGTCGAAAACATTCAAACGGCTGTAACCGACCAGCCGTTTCAGGTATTCCAGTATCCCAGTATTCAGGTATTCCGGTATTCCAGTTGAGTTAAAACTTCGGAGTTCGAGCACTGCTATGAGGAGTGGAAGAAACGTCTCCAGCGCTGTGTGGCTTCAGAAGGAAGTTATTTTGAAGGTGACAATATAGAATTGTAATTCTTTTTGAATAAACAAATTTAAAAAAATCACTCATTACTTAATTTACAGACCTCTATAATAACAATAAATATCTGACAAAGAACTAAATTTTCAGAAAATTGGTAGCCGGTATTTTAAGGTTTTCTTGTAAATGACTTCTACTATCTTTTCCTAAACTTGGAGTACTCATTCATAAATGTGGTTATACAACTTTATTTTTGTAACATTTTGCTCGAAAAATGCGATTGAGGGTACTTCTGGGGGAAAAACGTAGATTGATTCTCTTTTAAGTGCCATTTTTTGGCAATGAAAGTTCCTGCTTACAGTTAAGGATGGTAAAAGTGTTGCTCGAATCGAGTATAAAGAAAATTCATCAATCAGAAGTACTTCTTTTCTCAATAAATGGTTCACTTTTCCAAAATGGTTCCTTGGCTTTTCTGTAAACTGCGTAGCTGCATATATATTACATAAATACAGTTTTTTTAACTTTTAATCTTCATCATTTTTCTCTTTAAAATTCGTTTTAAGAGCACCTCTCGGTATCTCCGATAGGCTCCATTTTAGAATAATGCACCATCACAAATTGTCTGATATTTCTAAGAATTAAGTATTACTAAAATGTTCGTAGTTTGAACGAAATTTTTAGATAAAACTTTGAGATAGTCAGAGCAGGTCGTGTGAGTCATGACCAAGATTTTTGTTTTAATAATTAAATATAAATTTAATAACCTTCGGCTTTTTAACTTGCCGGATAACACTAAAAGATTGGAACCTGATACATCTTCATATTTTATTAAAACACAAGGATGACGCATAGGGAAGGATGAAGAGAGCTAAAAGATCTTCAAAACACCTTACCACTTTCATTAAACGACAAAAAAGAAGGTTCTCAGGTTTGACGTTACTTTTAATACACACTCCAGTTGCTTTGATAACACAAAGTGAACGGATAATATTTAATGACACTGATTCTATTTATATTTTGTATATATACACACTTTTGAACAAAAATTTTACAAAGTCAGGCGGTAAGTTTCTTCGGAGTTATGTTTACGATCGAGAAACAAGCTTTGCTTTTTATTACCTGCAATAATTAATTTAAATATGTGAATAAATTTTAAAAGTAACTATACTGCTCTTGAAATTTGTACATAATTAGGTACGTATTTAAGTACATATGGCTGATAAATTTTGTGAATTTTAAAGGAAGTTTATTCTCTTCGATACCGTTGGCATCATTGCCAGCATTACTTTCTTCGTGCAGCCTCTCGAAATCTTTGAAAACACTTGAAAGCTTTAGCTTAGAGATGATGTCTTCTCGGAATTTTTCCGTTATCTTCTTGAAGAATGGATTAATTGCTGCCTTGAAAAGCATTACCGACTTCATTCCATAAATTAACTCGAATTTAACTTTATCGAAGTTGTTAAATCTTTTTTGTAATAACGATAGCAGTTGTTCAGGTCATCAGTTTTTTGGGAATAATAATTTCTGGCACCATTCTGTTGTTTTTTAATATACCATTAATATGCTTAAAGGAATATAGGACTATTTGGTTTTAATTTTTTAGTTAGGAATGTTAACAATGGCCTCCAATGTTTCTTCAAAAATTTTTCGGTCCTGCCATTCATTGTATAATTTCTTAACAATTTCAGAACTTAATTTATACGGAAAATTTTAATAATTATGAAACGTTAAATAAAATGTACTTAAATTGTTTTATGCTTTAAACATTTGTTTAAAGGGCTGAATAGCGGAGATTCCGGGTTCGAATCCAGCCGCTGGCCGTTAGATTTTTCTCTTCCCACCAGGAGCTTCTTACAGCTCACTGTTCGGTGATAAGATAGTGTTGCCTGTAACGAGAGAACACTGTCCGGAGGCCGGCAGTGCACTGAATAAAGCTCCGGGCGCCAATAACCTCAGATGTTGATTGGCCTTAAATCATTAAAAAAAAATATATAAAGTCGATTGTAGTAATAATTTTTGATGTTCAATTTCATCATTTTTATTGCAAAACAGATAATAATTAATGACTTCCGGTGATGGACCTGTAGATAGCTGGGCGTGATGCTGTCTGAGGTTTGGTTGAAGCTGCTAGCTTGTCTGCCAGTTGGTTTTAAACACACCAAGTTTCAAGTTGAACAGATGGGCATACATTTATACGAACGCACAAAAACACTAATCAATTTGCCGCTGGTCGGTAAAAGGGCGCGTAGGTAGGTGGCTGGCGGCCTACATAGCTACACAACTACTCTCAATCTCACGCTTTTAGCTTGACATCCATGCCATGTGTGCAACCGGTGGTGAATAATTACATGTGGTTAATCAGAGCGTTATGGGTTACAGGAAGATCGGTTAAATTAACTGCAGAAGTTTTACCCCTTTTATTATTTGCTACTGCACTCTCGCTAAATGACATTGCAATGAAACGTTGTTCTAAAATTCATGTAATGATCTAAAAAGTTTTTGTTTATGTATCATAAGATAGGAAGAAGTAGTTTTTAAAAATTGGTCTGTACGAGTGTGGATCTGCCAGTGTAAGGGGATAGCACATCTCAAAGACGGAAATTCCAACGATGTTCATATTCTATACCAAGTGTTTCAAACATATCTGATTGCATCCTAGGCAAACTAGCTACAGTCTTTCGGGCGGAGCTAGCTGCAATTAAGTTCTGTGCTGCCGAGATTATTGGACGAGGAATAATTAAGTCTAGAATCGTGATTTTCTCGGACAACCAGGCTGCTATAAGAGGAATTGGTTCGTATTAAGTTAACTCAAGGCTGGTACGGGACTGTCTGGGTCCCTGGCGGAGGTCAGTGACCAAAATAAGGTTTTTTCTGGTGTGGATACCCAGTCACTCAAAGTAGCAGATTTGCTGGCTTGTGAAGGCGCTACGGGAGACTTCGTTGGTCCGGAGCCTTATTTTGGGGATTCCAAATGCCTTAAGAGTGCGGTCATTAAATTATGGGTACAGAGGAGGTCTCAGGAGTGGTAATTAGCCACCACTGGGCAGAGACAGACGATGGAGTTCATTAGAGGCTATTCGCCAAGGCTGACTGCAAAATTAATCCGTCAAGGCTGTGGGGTTATAAGGATAATTTTAGGCCTATTAACTGGCCTCTGCAGGCTCAGGAAGCACATGCATCGCATGGGCCTGGCAGATGATAGCCTTTTATAGGTTCTGTCAGGAAGTGGAGGAAACGGCACTGCACGTGTTGTGTCTAAGTACGTTACTTCTCGGGGAGGAAAAAGCAAGACCTGCAAACTTTACCCAAGAGTCGCTCTCCAGCATTAAGAGTCTGATTAAAAGGACAGGTCTGGAGGGTGAGCTTTAGAGTAAAGGGAGCCACAATAGATCCAAAAGGGTTGCAGTGGCGTAGGCCTTGGGCCGCCCTATTAGAATCTAATCTAATCTTATCTGATTGTATGGAAGGAGGCCTACAACTTGTTCGAGAAGCCTTAATTTTGAAAAATTTGGAAAACAGGTTGGAGCAGGCTCGCTCTGTAGTGTCATTTCAATGAAATCTACAATCCACCTTTATTTAGTAAAGATTATATCTTCTATTTGATTAGATAATATTATTTTCTTTTCTATTAAGTTTGTTTTACAATAATCTATACACAAGTATACGATTAGAAGACTTATAGAACTGAAACAACATAAACAAATAACAATAATAAGTAGAAAAAGAGACCAAAAAACGGTTTCATTTAATACTGCATTAATTCGAGAACGTTGATTTAGAATTTAATAATGAAAGTTGAGAAAGGAGAAAAGTGTTCTCACCTGACTTTTCAAAATACAATCCGATAATTTTCACTAATCTTAGACTCACACTCCCTACATGAACGACGGACTATCGCTTCCTTGGGAACTTAACCGCTGTCAGACCAGTTTTTGAATCATGTTTCCTTCAGCACTACCTTTTGGTTTCCTTGATTTTATCCGTTGAAGCTCGAATTTTATATATATGAATGGATTTCGGATTTTGATCTACCTTCAGAAGATTTCATCGTTTCAGTGCAGAGAATTTTACTTCCCATTTAGCAAAAATATAAATGGAATTACAATATTTTATAATACATGTACATGGTTTGCCTTAAAATTTAATTGAAATATTGAATAATTTATTAGTGCTTTAAACTGGACCTAGCTGCTGAATCGTGCTATAATGTTGGCAACACTAAAGTGTGACTAAACAATGTAACAATACAGCAGCGAGGACACTAACTAAAACAATAATGAAAGGCCAGTGAAACTCAATTAATGTGAGTGAGGCGAGAGCGTAGTTAACATTTATTGACTTAAACACAGTTTATGGCTAGAGTTTAAGACAAGTTTAACTGTTAACATGACTAAACTTGACTTAACTAAACCTTACTATAAAATTGCTCTAAGATAGTTTACAATTTATTTTTTGTTTTTTTATTGCTTTAATTACTTGTTCCCATCTTATGTTTGTTCTATTATGTAATTTTGGGGAGTGGGCAGGGGTTTCCCTAATTCGACTTTTTCTCACTAAAATTGTCTAGTTTCTAACGTACATTAAGTCCCAAATTTTAAGGTTTGTAAAACCTTACATTGTGCTTTCAAATGGAATAAAAGAAACTATAGTGTCATTCTATCCCCGAAACCCTTCAATTGCCTTAAAACAAATTATTCTCCAGAAATAATTAAATTAAAATTTAAAATCCTGTAAATAGGTGATGAAATAATATCCTTATTTGTGGTAAACCTGAAATTATTTTAATTCAGGCATTACTAACTAATACTTCTTCCTTCTCTAATTGCTACTTCTAACATCTTTACGACGAGATTCTTTCCAACTAACGGACTATTTTTGATTCAATAGTTCACGTCTAGTGATAGCAACTGACAGTTTTCTGTTCTACAAATGTTCTGGAGCACCATAACAGTCCTAACTTTTCTAACATTGACCCCCGTACGATTCAACTATGTTTTCACTTCTCAAGTTGGTTAGGGAATAGCATTTGGTTTCAATTCGTTTTCAATTTATTTTTTAGATTTCAGAACCCTTCCTCCTTTAGATATTTGTGAAAAACGTTTTTACTACACTCGTCAGGTTGGGTACCTCGACAGATATTATCAAAAACCGTCCCACTAATGTTATTACAGACCTTCCATTGACGTAAATTTTATTCACTATCTGTTTATATTTGTTTGCTGTAAAGTGGGCAATAACGATCGAACTGGGCCATAACGATCGAACTGGGCAGTAACGATCGAACTGGGCCATAACGATCGAACTGGGCAGTAACGATCGAACTGGGCAATAACGATCGAACTGGGCAATAACGATCGAACTGGGCAATAACGATCGAACTGGGCAATAACGATCGAACTGGGTAATAACGATCGAACTAGGCAGTAACGATTGATGCTCTGTATCCTCGCTATAGCTGAATGTAACTGGTCAAATGTTTAAATCCGCTTTCTGTTCATTGTTTCATTTCTCTACCAGGCCTACAAACACAATATTAACATCATTCTCATAGCTAATCTGTTTCATTAGTTCTCAAATTCTAGATTTACAAATTCACGCAAAGTAGCATTCCTTCAAAATTCCCTATTTTCTGTTTATCGCTGGACACTTATTATTTCAATGACAATTACTACTTCTTTAATTACATTTTTTTGTTTGAATATTCTGTCCCCTCAGTTACTAACTCCTTGCTTGTTGCCTTTACTAATCTATCGCTTACTATATTTATTTGCTGATTCTGATTTGATGATAGGAAATTTTGATCATTTCTTCCACCTCTAAGATCACCCCTACTGTTCTTCTCTTTGTAATTTCTGTCACAATACATCAACTTATATCCTAGTACCGTTATATGGGGTTAAGATTTCTTTTACAGTTCTAATTAAAATAAGTCTGTACTTCTTGTAAACAAGGAATAAAATACTACTTAGAAGTTGGTCTGTTTTTGGCAGACAGTAGATCTACAAAGTAAATCATTTCACCATATCTACATCCTATTCCAAGTAAATCCATAAATCAATCTGGTTTAATGTCACAAAGTAAATACCGTTAGGTTCCTTAATAATCTTCTGCGATGTATTTAGAAATGAAGGCGTAGGATTTCTTTCCAATTTTCGTAGCCAAAAACTGTCTCTGTGGGTTTCTAAGATCTATGGTCCTGAAGCTGCAATCTTACTTTGTCGGGCCAGAGTGTGGCTTCTCTTTCCTCATTACCTTCCTGCACTTTTGAACTCTACACCTTCACTTCCTGTGTATCAGTTACTAGACTCACTTCACGGTTTCCTTTCAGTAGTTTATTTAATCTGCACTTTATAATGGTGGTCTGGGGCCAAGAAGTACGCAGCTCCAAAGTGTCAAAATTGTCAAATACATCAGCTAAATCATGAAATATAGCTGCTTTGTACTTTCTGTTTTCTACTTTATTCACGATATGTTCAGTTACTCGCTTAGTTTGGTGTTATTGATAAATGCTTCGAACCCAAATTGATGAGATGGTACGCTGAGTGAGTCATATTAGTTGTTAGCAGATAAATTTGTCCAATCGTAATTATTTAAATTAATACATAAATATCCAATGCTTGAGTCACAAATGGTTGTCAACAGTAGCACTTTATGTCGGTTACATTTCTCTAACGTTTTGAAGTTCTTTTTTTGCTTTGTCTTACCCTTCCTTCGTTATACCGAAAATACCAAATTTCTGGTCTTTGAACATGACAGAAGTTGTTGGAGTGACAAATCCTTGTTCATGAAAATCGGTCCGCGCGTTTAAACACTACGTTGTTTGCAAACAAGGTCAAAAGAAGGGTACAACAAAAACATTTTTAAAAAAATGCCGTTTTTGCTCATTTTTTAGGAACTTTTTTCTCGAAATCTACGTTGTAGCAAAAAAATTAAAGTCATAAAGGAGGATTTGCCCTATATTTTAAAGAAAATTTGGGAATTTTATTTTTTATAGAAAAAGAGAAAAAAAAAATGGTAAAGTTGAGTGTTTTTCAACGTTACTCTTTTTCATGCAGTTTTTGACGATCAACCCTTGTACAACTGTTCTACCGGACAGTTTTAATAAAATTAATCATATCATTTATGAACATGTTACTTTTGATACCGACAATATCAAAGTTATTTTTTATTTATTATTTATTTTTGTACATTCATGCATGTCAAAACTATCATAAAATTATGGCCAGCGGACAGACAAAATTACTAAATAGTAATGAAGCAACAAATCGATTTACACTAAATAAATGTCCATTTGAAATATTGCAATTTTTTAAATGCTGCCATTATTTATTGAGTTTCTGTCGTATGACTGGCAATTATTTTATTATTATTGTTGTACGCTGCACAAGAGAATAACATATTTCACTATCCTTGTCTGAAAGAACAGAGCAATAACTCATCACGAAGAAGTTATTTAATATCAATGAGACATTAATGAAAAACTGTCTATTGTTTAAAGATCTTGAAGCCAAGCTACCTCGGATAGAGCAGTTCTACTCAAAAATGTACAACCGCGTGGTTTTTTTTCTCCCTCAAGAATTATAAAAATTGAACTATTTTTAATACGTCATAACATGTTTGAGAACACCGAGTAGTGTTCTGCAAGATTTTCATTACTCCCCTCGAATAAGTGTTTTCTAAAATTCTTTCCAAAAGTGAGAAAGTTATTGTTTAGATCAGCGTATCCCAACCATTTTTGGCTCGCGTACCACTTGATAGTACATCATGCTAAATTGTACCACTTCGTAAAAATGATAGTAATTCGTGAAATTTGTTATTCCGAGTGTGTTTTTTTATTATTATCTTCTTTATTATTATAGAGATACAATTTATCTGTTACAAAGGTGTTCATTTTCACTTTATAAACTTTTGTCAAGTGTAAGATCTTAGTTTTAAAACTTTTTTTATACAATTAAAAATTGCGAACATGTTTTTCTCTTCTTAATTATTAATTAATTTACAAAGTTCTTCTTCAGGATTACTACATTTGTGCCCAAATCTTCTAACTTAATTTCTTTTAAGCATTCAACTACCTGTAAGTACCAATTAAATTTAATGTTGCTTGGATGGAGCTTACTCATTACTTTAAGCAGATCTTTGCATAGTTATCATTTAAGTTCTGTCACATGATAATTCTATTAAATTTTCTTTATAGAAGGGGTTTGAAATCCAATTATCATTTGTGTTTTCGGGTTTTAAAAAATACACCATGAAAGACAATTTTCCTGTTATATGTGCTATTATATTTTCTCGTATATCTTGTGACAGACTAACCTTATTACTGTACATATTAACAACTTTAAGATTATTATTGCCAGCTGATAGCTGACGTAGTACGCAATGCTGTGACTTCACCACTTCTTTAAGCATTGTTCTTATCAAGTTTACAATTTGAAATGTGGATATTTCGCTTCAGAACTCTCGTCTAGAGATCAGATATTGTTAGTTAGATATGTAAAGCGAGAGGTTTCAAAGCTAATTATTACATTTCGAGTATTCACCGTAGGTTTATTAATTTAAATGAATTTGTACAGACTTGTGGGAAGAGCATAATTGGCAAGGGTAGGATAATATGGATGAGCTAATGAGGTACAATTTGTTTGTGTGTTACTAAATACAAGGAGTTGCTTCTTTGCAGGCTGGATGAATATCCATGTAAGGATTGTAGGTGAAAAGGTGTAAATGTCAACCGAAATGTTAGGGTGGAATACCCATCGTGGTGAGTTCATTCTAAGGAAATAGTTAACTAAAATATTGCGTATTATAAAACTGTAACATTTCGAATGTAAGACTCCATTGATTACATCGCAAATCCTCTTATCAATGTTGCAGCAGTTGCAGTCTTTAACATCTGACACTAATATTGTCTGCAGTATCACTTCCCTGCAAATATTTTTCGAACTGAGAATTGGAGTTTTTGGTTTTTGGCATTTTTTTTAAAAGTCAAAATACAAAATGAAAAATTCCTTAAGATATAAAGTCACTAATTTTAATTTTGTTTCGGGGCATAAATAAAAATGTAAGCCGCTGAGATGATTAGATTCTGTACTGATGGTGGTTGGATTAGGTGATAATTGTATGAGGCCAGAGAACTTGTTTGGGACAAGCTCAAGAATTATGAAGTGTCATAAAATAAATGGCTTGCATTTAAGTAGCTTAATGAACCTTCTTTTGAATTCTAAACGGCAAAGCTCCACTTAAACGATTTAAGAGTTCCGCCAGAGGATTCAAATATTTCGCGCACCTTTTGTCACTTTTTAACTTACCGTAATAGGAAGTTCGCACAATGCATTCGCACACATATTGGTTATTATATGGTATACGAGGGGGTACCCAAAAATAACCGGAATTGCGTTGCCGCGCATGGAGCTTATGTAGTACGCATTTCTGCCGCTAGACGTGTATAGCGCAATTCCTTGCCAGTTCAGTCCTGCCTGTGTTGTCTGCCTGGCTTGTTCTGTTCATCTGCAGTGATTGTTTTTACCAGCGCTGTTTTGTTCTTTTTTCGTTTTTTATGATGGCAAGTTTAAGTGAACAACGTGCAGCTCTGAAATTTTGTTTTCTACTCGGCAAAAATGCTGCTGAAAGTGTTTTAATGTTGAAAACAGCTTACAAAGATGACGCTATGGGAAAAACTCAAGTATACGAGTGGTTTACTCGGTTTAAAAATGGCGACATGTCGATTGATGACAAACCTCGTTCTGGACGTCCATCAACTGCCTGAATCGACGAAAATGTTGAAAAAATTCGAGAGCTGGTGTTCACAGACCGTCGACAGACAATTGATCAACTGTCAGAGAGTAGTGGGTTATCTTGGAGCTCGGTTCAGCGAATTTTAACGGAAGATTTGGGGATGAAAAGGGTTGCTGCCAAGTTTGTTCCTCGAGTTCTGACTGACAATCAAAAAGAACATCGAGTTGAAACATGTCGTGCTTTGAAACAACAGCTTGAAACTGATCCAGACTTTCTGTCAAAGGTCATTACTGGTGATGAGTCATGGTGCTATGGTTATGACCCAGAAACAAAGCAACAGTCGAGCCAATGGAAGACGTCATTTTCACCCCGACCAAAAAAATGTCGTCAAGTCAAGTCAAACATCAAAACAATGCTGATTTGCTTTTTTGATGCCAAAGGCGTAGTCCATTCAGAGTTTGTCCCCCCAGGTCAGACCGTCAATCAAACCTTGTATTTGGAAGTTTTGAAAAGATTGCGCAATAGTGTTCGCCAAAAAAGACCCGATTTGTGGCAAACAGGAGACTGGTTCTTCCACCACGACAATGCACCTGCACACACAGCCATCTCTGTTACACAGTTTTTGGCTAAAAATGGCATGGTTCCGCTGCCCCACGCACCTTACTCGCCTGACCTGGCTCCGTGCGACTTTTTCTTATTTCCACGCATGAAAAAGGGCATGAAAGGTCACCGATTTGACAACATTGAAGAGGTCAAGAAGAAAACGAAGAAGGAGCTGTCAGCCATTTCTAAAGATGACTACAAAAAATGTTTCGAACAGTGGAAGCACCGGTGGGACAAATGTATTAGTTGTAATGGAGAGTATTTTGAAGGGGATAAGGTTGTTCTGTAAAAAATTTGTAAATAAATAGCTTTTAAAAAATAATTCCGGTTTTTTTTGGGTACCCCCTCGTATCAGCTTGTATTATACATTGTATGGATCATGCAGAAATAAATGTTTAAAAAAAAAAAAAAAAAAAAAAAACTTATTGGTTATTTCCATTAATCGTATTATTAAAATATTCACTTTCCTTCTATGACGGAGGAGAACTGAAGTCATAATATGAGACCCAACAGGGTGGAAATCGCGGCTTTTCCTTCCGAACATATTTACTTATTAATAAATCATAATTCCTGAGTAGAGTTTATTATTAATATTTTAAGCATTAATATGATTTGGATAGAAGAGTTATTTTAACTAATCACAAAACATGGATGCATCATCTCTCTGTCATTGCTCTAGTGTAGTTGTGGTTTTTATAATCTTATTTTGTGCCCTTACAAAATGAGTATATTTCAATCTAGAGATCAGGCTTCTTACTCGTCTGTTTGCTTTTAAATAGAAATCTGCCAAGCTGAAAATCATGAAAAAAATAATAATTGTGAGTTCAGAATTCTATTCTGAAGCTAACAGCACCATATTCCAGGTTTGCAGTTATCAGTTATTTACTAAAAATGTTTCGTTTGTATTTTGCATTTTGCTAAGAAAGTTTTAAAAACTTATCGCTCAATGTAGAAGGCGCCATGGTAGCCGAGAGGTTTTGTGGTACTGGGTTCGGCTACCGGACTAGGCTTTGCATTTTATTTAAAACATAATATGTAAGTTTCCTAGTTTGTTATTCTAAATAAAAATGGATTAAAAGCCAAATAATGTAACATCCATTCTGGCATTAATTTATTTTATGTTGATGATTATTGTCTATTTGAAATGAACATTTTTACTACCCAGTCACATAACTTCTAATCCAAAGTTCAGAACATTTAGAACTCTTAATTTAAGCCCTAGGCAGTAATTAATATTTTTTTTTTAAACTACGAACCAAAGAATATTACTACGTCATGGCTGCTAACAAGCTGTCTACCTTGGGAACTATCCGAAAAGTAACTAAAATTAATGAAGAATTATAGTTTTTGAAAGAGGAATAAAATAAATGATATTTATATTTATAATTATTTTGTTAGAAGTTCTTGCTGCGTCAGATAATTTTCTCATAAATAAGTAAAAAATTTACTATTCGCCTCAGGTGTATTATTTTTTTTAGTTATTAAAAATATTTTTATATAATACATTTTACCCTTTACGTAATGTTCTAAAGTTTTAACCAGGAAAAAGCAATTCACTGATTTAGGAGTTTATTGTTCATACAGTTATTAAAAGCAACGTGTTGAGAAAAATTGATTTATTTGTTCAAATCTGAAGGGAAATAACAGATTTCTTGAAACTTTCAGGAAGAACTCGATTCCATCTCTTGACAATCAACCACAATTCTAATAATATCCAACCTTACAATTATTTTAAACATTAATTGATTTTTAGATTATTTATAAATTTAGTTTTAGAGGAACATTTCTAAGGTCTTTTGGTTTAGCTGAAAATGATTACAATGTATGGTAATCAGCTTTTTGTAAGTCTTAGCAAGAACTGAAACGGGTTTTTATCTTTATAATGAATCCGTTGAAAGGTCCTGAAAATAGTCGCAACACTGTAATATAATATTTTTACTGAATTATTTTAGTAAAAATAAATATAAATACTTAAAACAAGTTTAAGGTACTCTTTTTCGTGGATGTTTAAAGATTTTTGGAAATTATTCAGTAAAGCTGCATTTCCTACTAAAGGATTATCAGTGTCTTTGAAAGCACTTCGTAACCTTAGATGTTGACGCGCCTTAAATAATAATAATAAGAAGAAGTTTCTGACAGAAAATTTTATTTCGTTATTGATATGTAGAGATAACGTAGCATCTAATCTACGGTAACCGAAGATCTGTCGTAGAAGCTGACCCATTGGAAGTTAGCTTCGCTTCTGTTGAAAGGGTAATGGATTAGTAAAAAAACAAGTGGGTGCTTCATAATTAGGACGATTAGCAAAAGTGGCTATTAAAACAAAAAATAAAGTATTAATAATAATAACGCGATAAGGAAGGGATTAGCTATGAGGTTAGCGTACTGGATTCCCACGCGGAGGTCCCGGCTTCGAATCCAGATTTTCTCTTCCTAGGAGCTTCTTAGAGCTTACTGTCCGGTGATGGAAAGTGTTGTATGTAACGAGAGAACACTGTCCGGAGGCCGGCAGTGCATTGAAAAAAGCTCCGGGCGCCAATAACCTTAGATGTTGACGCGCCTTAAATAATAATAATAATTTGGTTCCTGTAGAGTTGGATGAATATTTAGTCGACACCAGACTATTAGTTAGTAAACTAATAAAGTTAAAAAAGACTTTTTTTAAGTTTTGAATGTTACAATTGGACAAGGCTGAGTCCACCAAATACAATAGAATAGACTAAAGTAATAGTCAAAAGAAACAAAAATCATGATTAAGTTTGATTCTTGAAAAGCAGTGAAACCCTCCGAAAGATATTGTCAACAAATCATTGTAACCTACGAGTAATTAAGACAATAACAGCCGTTATTGTTGGTTATTAGATTAGATCGGATTCCATGGCATGACAACGCTCGCCCGAATATTTCACAAATCTCGGTCAAAATATTAAATGATTTTGAATCCCAAGTTCTGGCTTACCAATATGCTGGTGTTTGTAGAATTTCTCGAATCACTAGTCCACAGTGATGAGATGTTTTTTCATGTCACAATAGCTAATTAACTAGTATTTCTATTACTAAACGTCTATCACAGTTTAAAATCACTATTAGAGACAAGATGGAAACAAAATAGATAAGTTTAACTATCTACGGTTTCGAAGATAAAATATCGAATATTCACCACAAAGTTAATTTTGTATTCTTAGAAGAGTTGTTTTCTAAATGTAACAATTTCCAAACGCAAGTTAATTTTATATGTTATCTTTCAATATTCATCTAGAAGAATGAATTAAACCTTTAATAAGGTATCGAGAAAAACCAATAAATAACGATCACTAGACCACTTAACTAATCCCACTTTTTGAATATCTTAATTTTATGTATCAAAGCACTTGGTTCAGTCGTAGCTTATTATATTTATAATCAATATCCCAAATTTTAAAGATTAACACCTTTAACGACACAATTTCTTTTGACCATTGAATAGTAAATAATTTATTTCAGAAGCCATTTTGATCAACTCGAGCTCTAATTAATGTAAATCTTTGGAATAATTCAACTCGAATTCAGCGAAGCAAGCGCTGAACGATAACGGTAATTTATATGAATTTGTAGCGTAAATGAAATTTTAAAAAAACAATGTACATTATTTCATCGCATTTCTCCCCTTTTTGTTTTATGGAGTTAATAGAAAATTATACAGTGAGCGGCTCAATTATGAAACAAAAATGAATTATTATGATTGGCCAAAATTAATCAGAAATCAGTAGCAAAACCTCAGAACTTATTACATTATAAAGTGAAACTAAACTACATTTGATTTCGATATTGGGTTTAGATTTAGGGTTCCCTTCACCGACGCTATTTTAAGGGGCAAGTTAACTAGAAATTATGCTCAATAATCACTAGGGTCGGACACATAGTCAGCATGAATCAACTACACCAGTAACTATGGAATGGAACACTACAATTTCTTTCTGTTTGTACGCTACCCTACGTATATATTTGGTGCTCCTAGCAATGTTGAACTTCATGAGTAGCTTTTGTTAATATCCCCCCTATTCTTTTCCCGATAATAGAGGTTTACAAGTATTGAGGAGAGAGAGAGAGAGAGATCCCCTTTGAGTTTTGTAAATAAAGGGTGAAATCTCTTGATGATAGAAGGAAGGTTACAAAAAGGAATATTGCGTATATACATATGTGGGATATGCTCTAATGGTATACAGCATTAACACGTCAGGCGCTCTACTGCTTATATCCAGCCAACTCAGATATATTCCAACACACACCCACACTTAAAAATCGCTATATATGTATCGGAATTGCCATTAGATTTATGTAGACTGCATTAAATCAAGAATATTATAGATAGCTAGTATATCATAATAACAAATTTATCAGATTTTCAATTCCAGGGCAGGAACTGTTTGGTTCTTTCACAATTACTGTTTAAACGTTTATCTCAAAGTAAGCGACGATTCCATTTATTCAGCTATATGATAATACCATTAAAAAACATTTAAAAAAAAACAATGATATGTGTACTTAACCTGGAGATAAAAGCGTGATTACCGTTATGTCGAATTGATCTCCACTTGTTCGACACAGGTTTGTTCAAACCAATAATCTACTTTCGTACAAAAGTTTTCAATCGTCCAATCAACGTCTGGATTTATTTCTAAAAGAATATTGCTTGTGATATATATTTTTTTTTTTCCGTTGAATGAGATTCAGAACAATTATTCCAGAATTAACTGATTGATGGTGTTTTTTTTTTTTTTAAAGAGGGGTGAAATGCAACTTCCGCACAATGTGCCGGACTCCCTCGCGGCCTACCGGCTAAAACACCCCCCTACTGCCAGGCCTAGCCTGGATTCGCTTGTGCAGCACTACTTCAGGCTAGGCTCCAGTTCCTTACCCCTTAAGGGTTAGCTTCCTCTCCATTCAGATCTCGCCTTTTGAGGGTTAGTACTTCCCTTGTGAAAACTGCCACAGCATTCCACTGCGCCCTACCAGAAAGCATAATGCTTCCGAAGCGCTCGGGAACCCACTGACCCACTCTTCTTTCCAGATCCCTTCTGGCACGACCCCATCTTTCGCACACAAAAAATGTGTGATGGGCGTCATCTCTCATTCCTACGCAGTGGGGGCAATTTCCCTCTGACCGCTTCCCTATCTTCCGTAGAAACTCCCGGAAGTAACCGTGCCCGCTGAAGAGCTGGGTTAGGTAGTAATCCACCTCCCCAAAACCTCTATCGACCCAGCTTCTGATATCTGGAAGCAGGACTGCCGTCCACCTGCCACGGGTTTCCTCCGTCCACGCAGCTTGCCATACAGCCATAGTGCGCTCTCGCTCTTCTCGGGCGGCTGCTGCACTATCAGCTTCCCGTCTTCTTTCGAAGAGCCGCTTCCTTTCTCTAGCCAGCAGCGCAACGGGGATAACTCCCGCGATGACCAAAATGGCTGGTTCAGAGACTGTTCGGTAGGCAGAGGCAATCCGCAACGCGCCAACTCTCTGGACCCGCGCCAGCCTTTCTCTGTGTACTTCTTTTTGGAGCGCGTCTGCCCAGATCTCAGCCCCGTATAACAGTATGGAGTGCGCCACTCCCATTAGTAACCTACGGGTATGAGCCCTCGGGCCTCCTACGTTGGTCAGTAACCTGCTTAACTTTCGAACACATTCTGATGCCTTATCAGCGGCCTTCTGCAGTTGCTTGCCGAAAGTTAACTTCGCATCTAGGGTTACTCCTAAATACCGGACAGCGTCCAGAGAGACAATCGTCTCTGTTCCCACCATCAGTGGGAGGCCTGTCTCAATCCTCCTCTTGGTGAGTATTACGACTTCTGTTTTCGCCAGTGCCAGTGTCAATCCTCGGGCCGCCATCCACCGATTCACCCTGCGCATGACCTGGTTCAACTTCAGCTGGGCTACATTGAGGTCCCGCGCCGAGATTAGAGCCGCCACATCATCGGCGTATCCCACCAACAGCGCTTCCTCCGGCAACACCAGCCGAAGCAACCCGTCGTACGTCACATTCCAGAGATCAGGTCCCAGAATCGAGCCTTGCGCTACTCCGGCCGTTACATTCATAGACCTAATCCCCTCCTCCGTCTGGCATACTACCACTCGGTTATTGAAATACTCACCAATGATCCGCATCAAATATTTAGGGACCCTAAAGTCCTCTTCCAGCGCGCGCAACGCATCTTCCCACCTCAGAGAATTAAACGCGTTTTTGACGTCAAGTGTGACCAACAACACTATCCTCTTCAGCCACTGGGAATTATCCTCTGCTCTTTCCACGGCACTCACAACTTCCTTTATCGCGTCTAGGGTCGATCGGCCCGCCCTGAAGCCATACTGCCTCGGTGACAGACCCCCTGCCGCTTGCACACACTCAGCGAGCCTTCTTCTAAGAAGCTTTTCATACAGCTTCCCAGCAGTATCAAGCATGCAAAGTGGGCGAAAAGATGTGGGAAGTGATCCCCCCTTACCTTTACTGATTAATACCAGCCGTGCCACTTTCCATCGGTCGCAAAAAATCCCAGCTTTTAGGCAGGCATTATACATTCCCAATACTAGATCAGGATGCTGCTGGGCAACTTTTCTCAATATTTCATTTGCAATGCCATCTGGGCCAGGGGCCTTACTGGTTTTTAGGGAACGTACTGCACCCACCAACTCTTCCTCCGAAAACAGAACGGGAGTCTCTATTTCACCCCAGAGCTTAGGTGGCCTTGGCGGATGGGCGGGAAACAACGTTCTTACAATTTCATCTACGGTCTGGGCATTCAAAACTGGCTGCTTCATGAAACCCGTTAGTTTTTTCATGACAATCTTATACCCCCTACCCCAGGGATCAGCGTCCACCTCATCTTTTAAGGCATCCCAGCAGCGATTCTTGCTCCTAGCTATTGCCTTTCGCAGCTCCTTCTTGGCCAATTTGTATTCTAGGCAGCAACTGAGCGCCTCTGGCCGATGCCGCGTACGCTGGGCTCTTCTTCTTTTCTTTATGCAGATTTTACGCAAATCTGCAATATGAGGAGGATTGATGGTGTTACGGTGGATATTTACTTGATTGATGTCTCTTTAGTCACTTGCAGTTAATTGATGTAAAGAAATAGAACCAATAACTAAGATTTAGGAAGTTAGAATTAGAAAACTCCTGAAAATAACTAATTTAATGACCAAAATAATAACGCAGGGCAACAAAAACAATTATAGCAGCTAAAAAACCAGAGGGAGATTCAGCGAGATTAAAGGTTTAATTTATTATGCTATTTTCTTCCCAGTAGGTTGGATGGTTTTATAAAAACTAGCGAACTTTGGTTCTTTGATTTACCAATACTAGAAAAACTGTAAGGTGCCCGTTAATTGTCTTTTATCTTTCAGCTCATACCTGCTAACCTGTTCTTACCTGTCAGGCTTGTTGCTGGTGATTTTTAAATTATTTAGAATATCTGAATTCCTATTTCGAATTCCCGGTTTTTCGTCATATTCTGCTGTATTTAACACGATCAATTGGATCAACTTTCCTGATTAAGAATATAGAATTTATAACTACCTTATTTTCTATTATTAATCGTCTACGAGTTAATCTCATGAAGGCCTATGTAGTGTGGTGGAATTTTTTTGTCTATGGGTAGCGCACATCAACTACCTCTGCTCAATGTGCACTATGCAAACGTTGAAAGTCTTGTTATTCTTTTGATATTAAGTCCGCTGAGACGCAAAGATCCTTAAAAAGTAATTCCAGAAACGTCTTATGAGAAATTACTTTCGTATCCTTTTTTGGATTAGATGTTTTACAGATACATTAGTGGAAGCTGTTCCATCTAAAATGGTTCGAGATATCGCTAAGCAACTGGACATTAGCGACACTATTGTTGTAGATAGCCTAAAGGTGAAAGAACTCAAAAAGTGTTTGCTTTGTCGTTTAACCAATCGGTCATAATTGCCTCAGTTAGCTGGTTCCTTCCTTACTGCATTGGCCACCAAAAATTATCAATTTTTAGATCAAATTGCGTCTTATAATGAAATGAGGATCTTTTGCGACAGTCAAAAACGCAATATTAACTGGACAAGGCTGAGTCCTCCAAACCAAAAAAAAAAATCTGCTCTCCTCCAGAAAAATACCAAACAAAAAACTTAGTTACCTTTTCATTTTTGAAAACCCTTCAAAACCATCAATTATCAATGAATGCTGAGGGTTATTGTGAACCAATCGATGAATTGTACTGGGAATTATGCCAACAAACCGGCATTGGCGTACAACGCTTGCCCATACGTACTAGAAGATCTCCGACCACGAATTGGATAAGCTAGAGGTCGAAGTTCTGTCTCACACACCCTTTCCCGCCAAACAATTACCACCTTTTTTTTTTAATATAATGGTGCTTACTTCGATCAAATTAAACCAGAACTTATTCAGTTACCAAGTTTTTAGGTTCACCCTGTGGAAACCCCATTTCTTTCTTTCATACTTTATATATTTAATTAATTATTTTGAGACATCTCCCTCAAGCGGATCAGATAGAATAAAAATAATAATTAATTAATAAAGTAATAAAGAAAATAAATAAATATATATATATATATATATATATAAGTATAAATATATAATTATATTATATTTTTAACTTACTTCACATTGAATATGTCTGCACAATAATGTAAAGAAGCAAATGAAATATTAATTATTGAACCATATTACTTTTTAAGGAAGAAATATACTTTTATGGAAGTACTCTCCATTGCAGTAGAGAGGGAATGTAGGCGTTCTTTAATATTGCTGCTCCCTCTGAGTCAAGAATAAAATATTGATGGGGTATTATATAATATTTAATAAAGTTCTTCTAGACGGGAATTATATTACAGTTAACAATGTTAGAATACATATTTTATAAAATGTAATGCTTTTCTAATCGCTGTTACCCATTCCAGCCGGAAAACTGATTTCTCTAACCCTTCCATAAAATGGTAAATTTTACTGTACATTACTTTTTAATAACCAGAATATGCTTTCTGTATGCCTCCATTGAACTGAAGAATCTCAGTATACAAAAAAAAAATTCCAGATTTTAGTATCTAAATTATTTTTATTTATTTTCTTTCCCTTCTTTTGCAGGCAATAAAAGTAATAAAAGTGTGTAATATCTCTGCAAGAAAATCAAAGTTCGCTTAAACTTAATATTTCCATTTGATCCATTCAAAGGAGCCTGAAAGTTAAAACGTTTTAAATTTCTCGGTCGGTAGTTCCACTTTGATCAATTTATTTCACTCTTTGAGACTTTCTCGAACATAATATACATGCATATATTGTAAGTAATCTAGGGACCACGGTAGCCAAGCGGTTAGAGGTGACGCCCGCAATGCTATGAAGTATTGTGATACAGGGTTCGATTCTCAGTCTAGGCCTTTGATTTTATTTGATGATTAATATGAGAATTGTAAAGTATGCAATGTTAGTCGCCTCCGTCCTCGACACCTAATTTGGTAGTTGGAAGAAAAGCCTGCCAATAAAAATAGACATTACTTCACTTTACTATTGTTACAAATGAAAAGAAAAGTACAGTTTTAATTAATTTAAAAGCAAAGAAACATTAGTTTGTCTAACCTTTGTTGTGTTTTAAAACAATTAATCTCGTTTCGCCTCGATAGCCGAGCGTTCAGAGGCAATGCCTGCAAAGCTAAGAAAGATTGTAGTGGTACTGGGTTCGATTCCCGGACTGGACCTTTGATTAATTTGATGGTTAATATGAGAATTTCATTTTAAAGTATGCATGTTAGTCGCCTCCGTCCATGACACCTAGTTTGGTAGTTAGAAGAAAAGCCTGCCTTTAAAAATAGGCATTAATACATATAAGAAATATAAATCTTTTCAGAAAAATTAGAATGATACTCCGGTAAAAAAGGGTTGGATGTTATTCCCTTCAGTTCGATTCCAGTGTAAAGAATCCGAGTTAATTTAAAAAATTAACCTTTTACTGTTGTAATTCTCAGATCATTTTTGTTTCATAAGTGAAATTAAATTATATCTATTTATAATGTAAAGCGTTTAAAGGGGTCCGGCAATTTTTACAGACATATTGGTATGATATTTCCAAGTCAATGAACGCCATCGGATATTAATAAGCCTTATAATTCTGATTTTCTGTTTTTGAGAATAAATCATTGCTACAATTTTGAAATGTTCTGATCTCCTGGAAAGATTTTCCTGTTGGTGCAAAAATATATCTTCCAAATATCAATCAATAAATGAAGAGGAAATAATAAATAAACTCTTCAATAAAAACAACTTGATGTGACAATGAAAAGTAACATTTTAGGAAAATTGTATTTTCTTGGATAACATAAGAAAAGCGAAATGTTTGGATCTTTTTTTTTTCTTTTATTTGTTTTCTTATACTTTATACAAATATCTTATTCCAAGCAACTGCAATGAATGGAACATATAAAGAAATAGCTGGGTGTATTCGTACATATCCTCAGATATGATTTGGAGGAACGTCTGAGTGTGAATTGGTGAGAAGTTAAACTGAAAACAGGCTAGAAGAGAGGACGAACATTGTGACTGTCTCAGATAAAGAAATTGCGTTCAAGAGAAAGGTGAAAGGAGTAGCAACAAACCAGATAGCGTACCTCTTATTGTTCGGCTCTTTCTAGGGAGACATTTTTAAAAAAATAAAATGTTACAACTTTGATATGAAAAATAAAATAAAAAAGTGAATTTCAACGCAAAAATTAGACAAGAAGATGAGGAGGTAACACATTGATATCTCCTTGTAAATTTAACTGAGTTGCTTAGCAGTTATCTTCAAAGTTCTAGCATACCTTTTTCCTTCGAAATTAGTAAATTTACCCACTGTTAGATGGCTTCAAAATTTTACAGATTCATGCAACAAAATGGTAAAATGAGAAGCGTGCAACCACAAAATATCTGTAAATTATCTGAAAGAATTTCTTAAATAAAAATGACAGGCTTACAAATAATGCGACAATGAAAAGTAACGTGGTAGGAAATAGTTATTTATTTAACAAGTGTGGAAAGTAGTACTTTTCCTCACGCGAGGCAGGGTCGCTTCGCTCGCTCGTGCAAGTGCAAATTGCCGAGTGTGAGGAAAATACTTAACACTCGAGTTAAATACTGTATTTTTTCTGCAACCATTAGGGTTATTAACTAAAAAAATTAAAAATTTCATTTTTACAGTCTACAAAAAGTAATTTATTTATTATAAACATTTATTGTTATATTACAATTATTTACATTACTTACGTATTCACATTACTTATTACATTTTCTGCTGTTTCTTTTATTGATGGAGGAGTGTTTTCTAAACAGGAATCACTAGAATCCATTTTAAATTTCTATAAGGTAACACTATATCCTTTTCAACTGTTATAATTAAAAATATCTAATTATTTATTAAAGTATTATTTTTATTTCTATATTCCTTTCAATTTTTATTTTATTTTTTAATATTCGTTTTTTAATTATTTAGTTACGTTAAATAAGCTTATTAAAGTTTTACAGAAAATATTTATAACAAAACTTCTTATATCAAGGAAGCACAATAAAGTTTTTCCACTCACTAGTGAGGAAAGTGACACTAATGGGAATTTTTCCCCACTAGTGTGGGAAGTTGGGTATTACACAGCTGATTTTAATTGAGTAATGAGAACTTCCCTACATGGTTGCAGAAAAACGTATTTTCTTGGTAGACTTTTCTCCTTATTTAAGCCTCTTTTTTTTTGTATCAAGTTCCGTAAAGTAGCAATTTTGGTTATCGAGTTTTTTGTTAAATTCTGAATTTCATTCTTAAATTAATCGTACCCCATTGAAACGGTGTTTTCCAATTAATCCTACGAAAGTCGTGCTTCATCCGATAGAAACAATTTCTTACAAACACCCGGTCTTAGGCTTAGAGCGTAACATCTAGTTGTGCATTCGCATTGTATCATTGCTATTCCATCAGTATGGTTACATAATTATTTAAGTGAATTGGAGGGTAATTAGTTAGTGAATTGAACTTGAAATATACATAGAACTCTTTTTGTTATTTACTGCTAATAAGGTTTGAAAAATATTTGATCAGTTTGATCATTCATCAGACATATGAAGAGATTCAACGAATGTTAGTTGGATCCGATGCTGAGAATGAAAGAATTGAATGTTGCGAAAATCCAAGTGATTTCGAAGAACATAATTACGCGGAGATTCGTTCTGAACATGCAGATAATAAACCAGATACGATATATCTAGAACAAGAACGATTTTCTTAAAATTAGGTTTCAAAACTGAGTGTTTTTCCAAATTTCTCGAAATAAATAAATAAAATAATAAAAATCGCAGGAAGATGAAACTCTATATTTCCGTTTGGGCATCACGGAATTTATTTCAACTTAGCGATCTAAAATTCCTCAACCGGGAACACTTAAAATGTGGAATAGATCCCATGATTTTGTTAAAAGCTTCTCGTACATTACGTAAATATTGATCAATAATTATTATTTGAAGATTTTACGAATAAAAATACTTTTTTGGGCATTCTGAGAATAGATGTAATGTCCCCTCGTTGAGTCATTTCGTTGTAATTTTTTTAACACAGTGAATTAAGTGTTTCAAAATTGTGGATAAAAAAAAATATATACTGGGTGATCCATTTAAAACGCACCAATCGCTAATAACTTTTTAGGAGAGCGGAATTTCGAAAAAACCCACGAAGTAAACTATATGTTTTTTTGTTTAGTTTTCAAATTTTCCACCCCCGATGCTGTATCTTCATTTTTTGCGGAGTTACGGCCAAAAACCCGATTGGGGTTTCATAAGGACCACTGGTTTTGACAATGATTATGAAAACTACATAAAAACTGTGAAAATTGACGTTAATCCCGTTTTGATATCCCCAATATTAGTCGAGATATTTAAGATCAAAATTACAATTTTATCTGTTCGTGAACGGTTTTCAATATTAATTTTCCACCAGAAATACACGTTTTGGGAGGCCCTCTGACTGCGAAAAATGTTATTTTTGACGCAAAGAACAAAAATAATAATAATTGAAGATTTTAAAGAATGTAGAGGATGTAATGGTTGTGAGTGAATCAGGATAAATTTGTTTTATCATCAAATAAAAGTAATCATCACATCATTTTAATGTAACCCGTATGCAGGAGTACTTGACCTATGATTACGGTAAGAATATCTTGCCAGGGTATTGGTCTAGTGATGTCTAGTGATCAAGAGCGTGGCTTTGTAAGTGGGAGGTCCCCAATTCGAATCCCACGTTTGACTACACTTTATTTAAAAAAGTGTTATGATGTATTAAGTATTGTGAATGGGGATCTCCCACTTACAAAACCGCGCTCATGACCACTAGACCAACACCCGCCCCTCACGGGCAAGATATTCTTACCGTAATCATAGGTCAAGTAGTCCTGCATACGGGGTACATTAAAATGATGTGATGATTACTTTTATTTGATGATAAAACAAATTTATCCTGATTCACTCACAACCATTACATTCTCTACGTTCTTTAAAATCTTCAATTATTATTATTTTTGTTCTTTGCGTCAAAAATAACATTTTTCGCAGTCAGAGGACCTCCCAAAACGTGTATTTCTGGTGGAAAATTAATATTGAAAACCGTTCACGAACAGATAAAATTGTAATTTTGATCTTAAATATCTCGACTAATATTGGGGATATCAAAACGGAATTAACGTCATTTTCCACAGTTTTTTTATGTAGTTTTCATAAACATTGTGAAAACCAGTGGTCCTCATGAAACCCCAATCGGGTTATTGGCTGTAACTCCGCAAAAAATGAAGATACAGCAACAGAGGTGGAAAATTTAAAAACTAAACAAAAAAAAAAACATATAGTTTACTTCGTGGGTTTTTTCGAAATTCCGCTCTCCTAAAAAGTTATTAGCGATTGGTGCGTTTTAAATGGATCACCCTGTATATATACTCGTATATTGTATTTTATTAGAGCCAGAAGAATTTTGGTTAGAAATGTGGAGCGAGTAGGCAAGCATTTTATTTTATTTTTTTATTCGTTGTAAGACTTTACGGTGTGAGACTTTTTTTAAAAAACAAAATATTGGGTATTGCTTGTACTGCACAAATAAGGAAACAAAATCCTGGTGGAAAGAGAAATTGATTAAATAACATCATGTTTTCGTAATTAAAAAATTCTAAAAATAAATTAAAACAAAACAAAAATCAATCTATCCTTTAATTAAAGAAAAATAAATGAAGTGGCATTTTCATTTTAATGGGAAATGTGTCCTCATTTGTTTGTAAAAGATTGATTTCAATTTACCTTTAGTTAGTTCTTATTTTTAGATTTCTTTCAAGCTCTCCTGAGGAAAGGCAAAGTAAACTCATTAGCAAATTATATTTTCTTAACACAAGAGAGCTTACTATTATTATTATTATTTTATTTATTTATTTTTGTTTGTTCAAGGTACCTGGCGACACGTGGGGCAACACCTGGAAAATTCGCTTTTAAAAGCAAACATTCACACCTGCATTCATTCATATTCAAACCAATTTAACTATTAAAACTTTAAAGTATGAAACTACAAATTACATCGAAGTGAACTTGAGAATGCTCTAAAAAGTAAAAGTTATTGATCTAAAGACAATCGAAGGAGACATTTTAAACAAAGAATTACCAAACTATTAAAAAACTCCTTTCATTAACATCGTCCCTCCGGCTGTGATCTTTTCTCCAAACACGGAAATTCAGCCACACATTTATGCATTCTGTACATATAAACAAAAAATTCAGCGTAATGAGATTTTTCATTTCTGATATATTTTGTAAATAAGTGTGTCCACGAAATCTCTTCTAAAGTTCACTTGGATCTAATGTGTAGTCTCATTCTTAAGATAAAGTAAGTAAAGTGAATGCCTATGTTTTCAGGCGGGGCTTAACGTCCCGCTACCAATTAGGTGTCGTGGACGGGGGCGACTAGCAAACGTACTTTACTGTAAATTTCTTTTATTAACCATTAAATAAAATCCAAGGCCTAAGACCGGGAATCAGACACAGTAACACAATACATACTAGCTTTAGATTAGATTGCATTAGATGGGCGGTTCCACCAGAAAGGGGAAGGAACGCAGGCAATCCAAAATGCCCATTGTTCCCCGCCCACCCCTCATCTCATCAGAGATACCGGGGCTTTGAAACAAATCCGGCTAAAAGTTGCCAGATGCTAATATAATACACCAATACAGTAGCAACAGGACACTAGGGACTCAATCGTCCAGTGCAATGAATAAACCTAGAAAGTTCGTTAAGATTACCAGATGCCACAATCTCCGGTAGGGAAACATTTGACCTTCCGAAGACGAAAAAATCTAGTTTTAGAATAAACGGGGCACAGCTCTACAAAGTGCCGCACAGTCTCATTAGACTCACCACAGCCGGCGCAAATTGGCGACTGGATAAGGCCGCATTTGAAAAGATGGTACGCTAAATTCGCATGTCCACTCAAGATCTGAACCAACTGGCGGATCCGGGACCTGCTAAAACCAACCATATCCATTTTTGACAAGCCAAGGATTTTCTTAGCCTGGCGGCAGTCAGCTCGGAATCTCAACCGTTTTCGATGTTCCTTCAAAATCCACTGCTCCACCTCCGTTCTACAACGTCGATAGGATTTAGGGATAATGGGCTGAGGAGATATTGTTATCAATGCAGCTCCTTCCTTTGCTGTTTCATCAGCAACACACATACTAGCTTTACAGGTCTCGCCACTAACCGCTCGAGTACCGTAGTGCCTCTTTAGATAAAGTTTTAATATTTAAATTCTGCTGCGCGAGACTCCGGATAGTAAATGTATGCTTGGGTAACCCAGATTGCGTTGGAATTGCCCAGACGCTAGGAACATCCTCGGGCTGCACAACTGGATGGCGAACGCTATAGAGATGGAAGGACGACTGACAGAAACATATTGAGGAAGCCAAGAACTATGGGATGTAGAGCCAGGAAATAAGAATGCTAAAAATTACTTTCACTGTATCAGGAGACCAGAAAACGGCCATTCTTGATGCAAACGGAATTTTATTAAATTTGACCTGATCGCCAAACTTTCCTTACTTTGTAAGGCAAGGTCATAAATTCTCAACTGTGTGCATTTTAAAGTTACAGTGTGTGTAGACGAGTTACCTAACTCTTGGTTTAGAAATTGCGTCGAATTGTTTCCATTGAAGGAGTAAATGTAAAGAAACTGGATTACTAACCGTGAAATAGCAGGAATCATCGCTTCTCCTGCCACCATTGTTCTCTTTCAGGAAACAAGGATTACTTGTTTTTAGTTTTTTCTTCTTTTTTTTATATATTTCTTTTTGTTCCAGTTGTACACTGAATAATGTAGTGGCAATTTGTTATCACCGGCATTAACACTTCGTAGATTTAATGTCTGATATCATTAACATTCGAACTTCTGCTGATACATCCAAGTATTTTCAACTCCTTGAAAAGAATATAATTGTACTTTACTAACTCACTCTTAGTTTTCTTTTCTACATATTTATTCGTTTCTTTTTTAATTTTTTGTGTTATTTGCACATTGTAACTATCCATTTTGTTAGTTCTGTGGTTCTTCCTACCATTTATTCGTTTTAAAGGCGAGCTCTTCGTCTCTTTATGTTGAGAGATGTGCTTCTACATCATCCGGTTACAGTTTTTCTTTTCTCCTAAAGTAAAATAACTCTCTAGTTTTGTGTTTAGTATTTTTCATATTCATTCCAAATGATCCAACCCTTTTAGGCAAACTTCTCTCCGACACTGTAGCGGATATTTTTCAACATCCAAGATATACAGCCGCTCATTTACGGCCATTATGACCTTGTAATTGAAAGGTTAGGTCTTCGATGTTAAGGTTCCCAACTACTGGCTTTTAGTAGAATTTAAAATTTAATAAAAAATAAATAACTCGCGAAAATTATATTTATGATGCAGAGCCGCACATCATAGGGATCCCAACTAAATTCTATCGCAAAAAAGCTCTTATTAATTAATTTTTCAAAAAAAATATCCAAATGTATGTTGTAAATGAATAGCACAATAAGTATACAAATTTAGGGAAAATTTCTGCAACTACTTTTTGAAACAAGTCTAAAGAAATTGGAAAATTTATTCAATAAAGCGGCACTTTTGGTGAGGAATTTCCTTCATTCTCTGAATTTCAGTAGCTCAACTCTCCTTTATAATAGTAAGACTCAGGATCGAACATAATACTGAATTTGTACTTTGAAGGGAAACCTATTCAACCTGATAAGTGCCCTTGATCGAAGTTTGACCCTATGAACAAAGTGAAAGATTCATACTGTGAAGTTGTAGTTTCATTAGGACGAGTTTAATCCTGAAGTTCTAATCGGTGAAGCAAAGTGAAATGATCTGATTCAGATTCCTCAGATATTTTTTATCATAATCACAGTGAATATTTTATCGTTTATTAAATACCAACGTGAATTTGAGATATTTGCAATACCTTTCTTTACGTATTAAAAACAAAAAAAAAAAGATTACATTCTTTGAATAAAGATGCTAACGATGGATGAACTCTCAGTGTTTTTGAATGAATAACGCAAAAGTACTTTTGTAAACGTTAAGCATAAACACGCATTCTTTGCGTTATTGTCAGTCATTTCATTCGCAAAATAATTTAAAAAAAAATAAAAAATGAACAAAAAAGGTATATACGAGTAAGTATGAAGCAGTTATTATATCTGTAAAGACGTCCTGTTTGTTTAGGCTTAAGAGGTTAGTTGATAAAACAAGGAAGAGTTTGTGCCAGCCATTGCGAAAAGGTTTCTTTTTGTCCCTGCTAATGGTAATGAAAGAGTGGATGACATAAAGTGAAGTAAGAAGCACAACACAAGGGGAGGCTGTGTAACGGGATTCCATATTATTCTGAAGGGGCAGGAGGACAGGAGATGAGATATGTGAAGAGGTGTCCTCTAGCCGCTCCCAGGAGCTCACAATGGCCACATCAACACTTCAGGCTTCCCTTTTTCACTCTGGTACTCACTAACCAGAATCACTCTTTTCCTAATTGCCAGTACTCCCTTGCCATTACATTCTCCTTTTGCTTCTTCCGCATCTTCTTCATCCTCTATTGACTAAGAGTCTGTCAACAATGCCCTGCGCATAAATGAACATTCTTTTTTTTTCTTTTTTTTTTTGGAAAACAAAAATGTATGCCTTCACCGTATATTTGTTTATTATAAATTTATTAAAAATAATTACTTTCAACAAATTTTAAAAGAGCCAGCCCCTTTTCCTGTACATATATAAATCTAGAATCAAGTCTCATTCAACTTTATTTTTCTCTAATTCTTAAGTTTCTAATTTAATATTTCATTAAATTTAGAGCAAATATTTTGGTTGAAACTGTGGAAAATTTGTAAAACACCAGAAAACTTAAATCTCCTTTCTCGTGTGTTGAACTAACTTTGTATCAGTATTTTTGTTTTATTAATAGCATTAATTTTATGAAAATGGTTCAGTTTGGCGATACGTTTTTCGCTTATATTAAACTAGTTATGAAGATAAATTGATATATAAAATAATTGATCCTTTAGCTTTATGAAGTTTTAGCTTTATGAAATGGTATTTAGCTTTATGAAATGGATTTGAGAAGAAATGTTTTATTTTAGTGTTAATTAGCAGGTAAATAAATTAACATTTACATGTTGCTCTAGTTGGTCAATTTGGCGGATGGATGCTAAATCCATGAATTAAAGTGTGTTATATTTCGTTTCAATTGCTTTATCTCATTTTATATTGCGTTGTATACATCTGTTTGTAGTAAATAAAGCACCGTTTATTTTATTCGACAGGAAATTTCGAATTTCAACTATTTGTTGGTGATAAAGCAAATTCATTAAAAATAAACGCAAATTTAAGGTACTTGTGACCTTTCATCTCGTATTTAAAATGCATTTTCCTGTAAATATTCCAAACAGTTTTCTGATGGTCGGTGTAATAGCTCAATTTCGAAAAATTTTCTCCAAGAATAATTTTAAAACTAACAGCCTCATTTATGAATTTATTGCTGTATTAATGACTCAAATTAAAACTTAGAGCTTTAAAAGAAACAGAGAAAGAAAAGATTGTCGTTAATGGGAGATTCATTAATTAAAAGGAAAAATAGTTTTCATCATTGTTTTGATTCAGTTAGAGTAACAATTTTTGCATCTAGGACGTCTCCTGCTAACGTGTATCAAAGATAAAACGTGTGATATATCTAAACATCTGTCATCAACTATAATAATTAAAACACATTCCACGAAATGAACTTTTGTTTAATTGGACTAATTGTACGTATTTCCTAAATTACAGCATACAGCTGTACAATTAACAATCAGAAATAATTTTGTTTAGTTTAACAATTATTATTCTATGTTAAGTTTTTTATTGATCTTTTACATATCCTAATAAATGCGGCATGATTGGCGGAGTATACTAATATAAAAAGAGCGTAAATTAACATTAACTTGTTACAGGAGTTGCTAATTAATCTGCATTTATTCGTTTTGCATTACGCCAATATTACAGAACAGTTTTCCTTTGGTTTAAACCGTTCGCTGCATAAGAAACAATTGCATCACATTTTTATGGGTTATTAATTAGTAAAAATATTAACCAGTTACTATCTAAAATTATTATGGTTTTAGGCACTTAAATAGAAATTAATGGAGGCTAGTTAGTTTCAGCAGACTATGATAATCTATATTTATTTCTTTTTAAATTTATGAAATGTTTGTAAATTGTACCAGTGGTACCATAAAATCAATAAACAGTTCCAATTGTTTATTTGTGAAAGAAACCTCGTCGATGGTTTACAATTTGTTGCTGCGGCGGTTAGATTGCGCTATCAATCTATCATGAAATAGCAGACTAAATTCCTGGAGAACTATAGAGAGAGCGCAGTCCAAAAAGCTAGTAACTATTACAAAAGATGGCTGCCGAATAAACTTTGGCAACTGAGTGAATACCTATTAAAAACTTTGGAAAAATCTATCAATTCCATAATTTTTGATTAATTTGTTTAATTTTAGTCAATTTGCTTTTTAATTGTTTTCATTAGATTGTTTAAAAATATATATATTTTTTAATTTATTTTGTAATTTACAATCTGTAAACATTGTATACAATCAGTAAATATGGAGAGAGTGATGAACTGGTGCGGAAGGAGAGCAGGAGCAGAGAAACTACCCAGCGGTAGCACTCTCTATAGGAGAGAGGTGATGAGGAGAGAGGAGAGATAGGAGAGTAATGATTCCTAAATCATCTGAAAACCCATCTTCAGCCAACAAGGAAGTTGCGGGCCACCGGTGATTCAGTCGGCGAGAAGTATTAGGGGTGTCAGAGGAAGCGAGAGACAGTACAAGAGGATTAGAGCTAGTCGAAAGAGTCGTGTGGAATTTTTGATATTTGGATATTGCGAGTTGGTCTATGAAGGGAATGTTGAGGTCGGTGTGAAGAGTGAGGTTAGTCACCGTAGAAATGAGAGTCAGCTATCTGTCGGCAGGAGTTTTGACTGAAATGTTTGTACTGTCCGTATGTTTGTAGGTTTGGCTGAACCTCACAGCTCTAGTCCATAAATCCACATAGGTTTGAGAATAGTGCTGTATATTAAGCTTTTCAGTTCAATGGGTAATTTGGAGCGACGTCTTTAAGGAAGTCTGTAAAACAGTTTCGCAGTTAAAATATTAAATTAGTAGTAACGCATGTTATGTACATATACGAGATATGTGTAAATAAACGGCCTGCGTCATCAGAGTTTAAAGTAGAGGAGAAGGTGGGTAATATGGGACAGGGTTGGAATTTGGGACACCCTGTTTTTGTGAAACCAGTAGTGCTACCTGTTAGTTTTTGGTGCCTTACTAACTCTTTGGGGTAGGCTTTGTCTGCTGCAGAAGGCAGCGCCGTCAATCGAGTGGCAGCTTTGTCCAAGAGAGAACCGTATTGATTTTCTCAATGCTAAAAAGTTTTCTTAAGGGTGATTTTCCTCTCCTTTTGGTTAATACCGAGAAAAGTTAGAATAATTTTCCTTAGACATTAAACATGTGGAAAGTAGAGAGTTTTAATTGCCAGTATTATGGATTTCAAATATGAATGTATATTGGAGAAAAAAAATGAGGTTATATTGTACGCGGTGTATAGTGAGTGGTATTATGGAACAGCGTTGTCCCATATAACAACCTCGTTAATCGTCTGCTGAACAGGTGTTATAAAGGGCCTAAAAAAATCATTTCAAAGATTTCTTGACATTTCTCTAAGAAAACTGATTACACCCTAACTTTTATCCTTAATGTACGATAATTTAGGGGAATTTAGGCCTACTCTCATCTCATCTGTAAAGAGAACTCTCTTCCAGTTGTCTTAAGTCCAATTCACATGTTCACGTGCAAACTGAAGCCTGCTCATTTTGTGAACTGTGGTAAGGAGAGGGCCACGACCAGGATGTCTGGTTCTAAGGTTACTTTCACTAAGTCTTCTTCTAACAGTCCTGCTGGAGATGGAAACATTTCGGACTTGCCTTATGAGACTTTTTATCTCATTTCTCGTTATGCTCCTGTTCCGTAAAGCCAGGTGCCGGATGTACGTACCTATCGTCTCTCACTCTGCTGTACATTTCTTCTTGAATGACCTCTTATCTCCCTAAATCGCTTTAGACAAGTGATGTACGTCCAAAACAAAAGCGGAAAATAATTTATTTAATTTTAACTAAACAAAAATTGAGTGGTGCGCTAATTTTGTCCATCAGTATATGTCTATGATTTTACTTCAAAGTAGATTTTAAATTCAGTAGTGTTCAAAATATACAAGGTAAAAAAGACTTTCCCCATATCCTTCTCATCTAACCCTGTGTCATCAGGGTTACAGGACTTAAAAAATATATAAATATTAAGAATAAAAATAAAAAAAAATAATAATCAAATTCTGTAGCAATAAGTTTAATATTCTAAAGGTTATGCACTACATTTAGTACACAAAAATAAGAGTAATCTGAATTTTAATTAATATTTAAAATTTAATTAAAGTTCCTTTAAAAAATGCTAACAATTTTTAATAAAAGGAAGACAATCAGAATGTAACTACCTGACCCTTAACCTGGTAAAATGTATTCGGAATCTCTTAGAATAAAGAAATAAACTAAAAGAAATATCAAAATTTGTCCGTTTACATACTCTGGAAAGTTCGCACGAAGGTTTACACTTCTTGTTTAGAAAGTAGGAATCAAAACAAGTATAGAGTGATATTATAGTTATTGCAGAGTGGAGAGTAGTAGGTCAATTTCTGGCCTTCAGACATCATCAGCCTCTGGGAATTATTTCTGATATGATACATGAGATGCATGCTTTCACCATAATTTACTTTAAACAAATAGCTTCTAATCATATAGAAACGGCCGACTCAACTAAGCAAAATAACTAGCAAAACAAAAAAAAATAGCTGTACTAGTATTTGAAGAAAATAATATACTCGTAGCTTATTTTTTACAGACAAGTGCATTGTTTTACAAGATAAAATTATTTGACCTTTTCGTTGCATTGTTGTGTGCCGTAACTTTTTGAGGACATATCAATCTTCCACTTTATTTACTGAAATGTAAATATTTTCAAAAGGAAATTTCCAACCCATTTTAATCGCAACATACAAATAAAAGGATTATTCTAGAAAAAAAGAATAAAATTAATAGTATTCAATGAAAAACGGTGAATTGGCCTGTATTCTTATTTTAAACAATTATTAAAGAAGAAATAAAAATAGAAAATTTTATTATTCTTTACTAAACAAATTAAATTAAATCATAAATGAATTAATTAATAAGTATAATTTTATTATTAATAAAAAATTATCATCAGTTAATTATCTAAATAGAAAGGCAGAAAAAATAAAAATAAGAGAAATTATTTTGTACCCTCCCTTCGCACTGAGAACATCAGGTAGATAATACAGATTATTAGTATGTAGATAAACACAATCAAAAATAGAATACATATGCTCAAAATGGACACTGAGTTTTTTTATTAAAAAACTGTAAAGTGAAACAATTTTCAATAATTAACAAATTCATTTATTAAAAAAGTTACTGTTACGTAATTTAGATTGATCTAAAAAATAAATGTTTAAGAAGTTTAAAAGATTTTTTAAAGAAATTTTGTTACTTTTTATTTTAATTTTTAGCCCTTGGTACAGCCTCACAACCAAAGGCAATACTAAGTGTTGTAAGTGTGTCATTTGATGCAGATATTAAACAGTTTCTTGTTGAACTGAATCCGACTCTTTATGTAGAACAACGAGGCACTGTGGCAGATTACTTGGAGATTGATCGTGAGTTATAACACGTATTTTTTAAGCTCCCATAGATTCTTGTACGATTCATATTCAGAGAGGAACTAGAATCATTAATCCGCTTCTGTGCATACTTCCTCTGCATTATTAGCATGTTAACGTTAAATCTGCCTTTGGAGAAACTTTTTCAGCAGTAGTCATTGCTTCAATTGAATGAAATTTGAAGTCGAAGAGCAATCGACGTCCTCACTTCTTCACCAACCCACGAATTCGTTCGTTTGACAGACTAAATTGGGAGTAATTATGTGAAGAAAACATTCCCCTATTGATCAAAGTCCTGTAGAGAGGACGATTAGCAAAAGTGAACTTGCTTATAAGGTAATTAGTTCCTGGGCCATACTTACGGTGACCATTCGTACTGTTTTTGGCAGGACAGTACTGTTTTTTAAGACGCTGTCCTTTTTTTTTTGTTTTTAAGCATAAATGTCCTGTTTTTTATTTATTTGTACTGTTTTGTCCTGTTTTTCAATGAAATTTAAATTATACTCAAAATTAATTTTTGAATCTAAAAATATAGTATAAATGTATTAAGTTCGCAAATAATCGTTTAGAAAAAAAATTTCTGTGTACATTAACTTTGGACGTACCTTTTTTAGCGTAAAACACAACCTGTTTTACCGATAGAGTAGACTAATCGACTAGTGTAAACATCGATCGCTAAACGTCATGTAAAAACTAATAACTAAACTAACCTATACTATTGTATGGCCATTGTTTTGTAATAACCGATCTCGTGTTAATAAACGTATTAGTATTTTTTATAGTTTTTTTTTGCACCTTGTTCTGTTTTTTGATACAAAAATAATGGTCACCGTAGCCATACTGGTTTATCCTGTTCTTCTAACCAATGGACCTATTTCTCGCCATCGCTGTCCAATAGTTTCAGAGCTTACCTAATTTCCTGTACTTGTAAGTTACTTATGTGATTTTCAAGTGTTAGAAATCGTTTGCCCAGAATCGAGAGCAAAAAAGAAATCGTACAAGACCACTTCTAGGTCTTCAATCGTAATCACCAGTTTGAATTTAATTTAATTATAATTGGCATAAGACCTTCTAAGTACAGATTTTTTATCTGTTTTAATTTTTTTTTTTTTTTTTTTTAATGGTGTGCAATGATTTTCTGTAATCGTAGAATAAAATCATTAAAAAAAAAGTGGCAAATGTTATAATTGCAATAAGAAAGTATCGCGTTCGTCCTAGATTTATTGGATCTAGAATTGGGAGTACAGAATGGAAGAGAAAGGTAAGTGTTGTCTCGTTGTACGTCATTGAAACCTCCGAGTACAGCAGCTAGAAAATTGTATACATAAAGTGGAGAAGTACTTATTTAAATTGAAATTAGCTTAATCTGAATTGCAAATCATTGTACTTGGTGAAGAAAAAAGATATTGCACACGAACATAGCTAAAATTTCGTGAGTATAGTAAATATTAAAACTAGGATAAATAATTTGAATATCTTTTTAGAGATGCCAATGGCATTTGAAGATCAGAAACTGAAACTTGTTAGCAAGAGGTTAGTAATTGGTAAGAGAGTTGGTGAATGTAGATCTGCTAGATCCTGTTGGGACGGTACTAAGATAGCCTGAAGCATCCAGTCGCCGAGCTGGCATACATTCGGACTAGATATTATACAGTTAAATTGTAGAGCGCGCTGAGAGACCGCTGGCGGGCCAACACCGACCCATATCGGTGTCACCGTTCTCCAGGGCCACACTAGCGCTACATGACTCGTGATCTTCCTAACACTAGCATTATTTATACAACATTATCATAGTATGCAATCCAAATGCAACATAGAGAGAACACAGAGATACTTTGTGAATATAATCGATAAACTCTGTACCGTTTCTAGGGCCACTACCGTTGTGATTGTGTTTTTAAAATTAAATCTAACTGTAATTCAATTGACCAGCTTCTAAGCAGAAATAATATTCCTATCAGTATTAAAACTAAACTAGATGCTTTATTTATTATTCATAGTTTAATTACATAATGACATAAAATTTAATCACCAACAGCGGTCACCAGCGCAGTTTAAACAGAGAGAAAAATTATTGCGATATTATTTTTTCCAAAATATTTAAACCATTAAAAATTAATCCTTAACATCAGGGATGTCAAACTCAATTAAACCACGGGCCACTTGTAACAGGCAAGATTCACGCGGGCCACAACATATTTACAATTTTTTTCTAATTTCCTTTATCTGAATTCAGAGACTGAGAACAGACAATCTTCATTCAGGCAGATAGATGTTTATCAGTCAATCTTGATCTGCATGACGCTTTACTTAATTTCGTAGAAATAGTTGCTCACACAAGAGCGTACTCCAAAAATAACACAAAATTTTTTACAGCAAACATTTTTGGATATTTCTCACCTAAATAAGAATATATTTTGGGAATTCCTTCTTCGTCTTTTAAAACCGAATCATTCTGGAATCCCACTGAAATTGGCAGACATATATAGCTTCCAAACGTCGCTGGAACTAAATCAACGCATTTATAAAAGGCCACAGGCCCCCCCAGAAAAGACCCTGGGCCACGTGTATACTAGTTAACGGAACCTGGGAATTTTTTGTACAATATTTTGCCTCGATCCTCAGGGATTAGCTTAGGGAAGCGCTATTTCCTTCATAAAAATTTTTTTCTATTTTCATTTTATTTCAGTACATCGTGGGCCACAAATAATTACCTCGGGGGTATTTCATCAACCGAAATATTTATCGGCTAGAAATCAGAAATATTGGCTATACATACAGCCCCTTATGTGTTACTGTCCACGCGCGTGGAATGAAGGTAGAAGATTTGAACGGTTAGGGCTTGATAGACTGTCAAGATATTGGTGGCTTCTGGACAGCAGTTAACTGTACATTTTGTCCTTCACTTCTGGTTTTTGTGATAAGTACTCTTCTAATTGCAACCATTGTGCACATTGAATTCCAATGCTGGAACAACATCGCGAACGCTAATTGAACGCATCAAAATCACCAGACAATAATAGCTAGCGATGGCAAGAACGTTTTTTTTTTTTACAACGCTTTACAGTTTTTGAAATTTCAAAACACATATTTATGGTCTCCTTTGAAGAACCATCAAAGCATTTTACCCAACATCCGAGCGCTGTGTGTGAATATTCTTTCATCAGAAAATATTGTAAAGGATCCTGCGAATGCTTTAACATACCTTTTCGTTAACATCACATTTTGGTTATTTTACAGTTGCTTAGTATCAATTACGAGATTACCAAAAAGCTGCCTCTGAGCGAAAGAGTCTCTAGAGACATATCCTATTTAATCATTTTGATTAAATCTTTACTTTTACGTATAATCGATAGTAAACTTTACTTTAAACGAATTCATACCAGAATTATAAATTAATTAGTCTCCTTAAAGTTATTTCTGTATTATCGATACTTTTTTTTTATTTAAGGCGAGTCAACGACTTTGATTCATGGTTCCCAGAGCTTTTTTCAGTGCACCGTCTTCTTCAAGACTGTGATCTCTCGTTACACACAACACTGTTCATATCTCCGGACAGTGAGCGGTAAGACGCTTCTTGGAAGAAAAATATCTAAGGATCAGCAGCTGGATTCGAATTCATGATCTCCGCGTGGTAATCCAGTATTCACTAACCACTCAGCTAATCCTCGACCAGATACAGTTTATTATTAACTAATTTAATTTTGTGTGATTGTCAATGATAAAATAATTACTTTGAATAACAGAAACATTTCCATATAATTTTACAAATTTCAGAATCGATTGTTTTACTTTAATTAGACATTATTTATTAATGGCATTCGTGTTCCTAGGAATATCATTACCACATTGAATGTATGCATCAATTTTGGCAAGCTTAATTATATAACGGTTGGCAGTACTGACAGCAGGAAGCACAATAATCTATGGTGACGTGTGACCAACTGAATATTCTATGAGACGGCTGTCCTGCTTCGACAATATTGCACATCGCAATCAATAGAACTTCTGTATTTCCAAAATTTATTTATTTATATTCACTTTCAAAGCCTAAGCTGATTTAATTCCATTTTCTATTTTCTTCTTTATAAAGGCAAGAAATAATTACCCTAATGGGAAGTAAGTAAAGTAATCGCCTAATTTTTCAGGCAGGGCTTAAAGACCAACTACCAATTGGTTGTAGTGGACTGTGGCAAAAGCTCATACTTTACTATAAACAATTTTTTCAAACAAAAAGTAGTCATACGCGGGTTCGAACTGGGATCTCCTACTTACCACGCTGTTGACCACTAGTCCAACAACCTCTCTAAATAATTACCCTATTTTATTATAATAATCCCCTACTTAAGTAACATGGAAGTAATGCCTGTTCCTTGAAAGAAAGATCCTGAAAGATGCCTGGAGAGTTCTGGTTGCAAGTTAAGTCGAATTAGAATGCTGATGTCTTTTTCTGTAAACTGACAATAACACAATCATTTCGTCGGGGCGCTATCGTCAGAATGATACACAGCGCCCATTTTGATAGTCCATGTGCGAGCAACAGGTCTTCTTTGGCATTACAAGTGCATTCTGTGTATATGTGCTGGTAATATGAAGAAAAATTTTATTTTGATCAATTTGATACACCGCTTCCGGTCAAGTAAAAAGAATTCCCATGACCACCAGAAGGTATATAAAATCAGTAGACAACACAGGGAATCGACCGCAATTCCTTAATACAACTTAACTTTGCTGAATGCGCAACTACAAAATATTTACAAAATGAATAACTTGTGCTATAGAGACATTTATCTAAAAGTAATATCCATCCCTATAATCACTTAACAGTCTACGTCCTGGTCGCTTTCAAAGGGTAATGAATGCAAAAACGATAGACCAGGTTTGCATTTCTAAGAAACATTTTAACGCTAACTTTTTTTGGAGCCGTTAGAGGTTTGAGGAATGGAAGAAAAGTGACTGCTGCATTCATTTGTGAAACAAATGGAGTTAATGGGAGAAAAGACTCAGATGGAACTGAGAGGTAGCTGTCGAATGTGCCTCTAAAAAAAGAGGGACAAAACCCACTGAAGTAGGAGACAACATTTAGTCTCTGAAGAAGTCAGAGCGTGACTTGTCTGGATGGAAACCTCTGACTGCAATGGGTTAGAGCTAATCAGGAAAAAAAGGATGCAACATTCATTTGATAAAAAAAAGAGTTAAGTATCCCAAAACTTTAAATAGAAATGAATTCAATTAGTGGATATTTTGAGCATCATTCCATTAACTACGTAAAAAGTTAAATTTTATAAAATTATCCCGATGTTGAAGTGTACTACGGTAGCATTAATTTCTACCTAAATTATGAAGTGAAGCTGATTATTTAATAAATTTGAGTCATTATTAAAAATTCAAATTAAAAACCAGCCCTTTGTAAAATAAAATACATGTAATGAATATAATCTACAAACTAGATTAAGGTTTGCTGAGTACAGAGTGAGTCGGTTACCATGACAACGTTCATTGGTTGGAAAACAGAAAGTCAAACATGTCGTAGGAAAGTGCTTTAACTCGAAACATAGTTGCTCAATTAGCATTTTACATTGTACACAATTTACACCAGTATTTGCTCAGGTGAAGTATATACTTGTAAATCAATTTTAGAATCTCTTATGTTTACTTTCCTAATTTAAATGATCCTTAACAATTAATAATAAAATTACTTTTGGTTATTAACTTATTTTCTGGAGAGCCAATTTTAAAAACTCGAAACATTGATACCGAGCTTAGATATTTTTTTTTTTTGTCAATGCAAATTCTTTTAAAATGATTTGTCTTTACTCTTTTTACATCTTCCACGAACTCTACATATACCTACCTAAATGCATAATACGAGGTGTGCCTATTAAATAACGAGACTATTGCTGTAAAACATTTTATTTTAAATTTAAACATATTTAGTTATTATCACCTGCAATATACACATCTACCTCTATCCCTTAAACTCTCCATGCGAATTTACCATTGTTTGAAACAGTGCTGGAAGTCTTTTTCTGTGAGCTCCTGCATGACGCGTGCCGCTTTTTCTTTCACAGCTACAAAGGACTGAAATCGTGTTCTTTTTCATGCAGATTTGACTATAGGGAACAGATAAAAGTCACATGGGGGCCAGGTCAGGCGAATAAGGAGGATGGCCTAAAACTGGGATGTTGTACTTGGCTAGAAACGTCTTGACAGACAATGCAATGTGAGCCGGCGCGTTGTCTTAATGGAGAACCCATGACTTGTTCTACAAATCGGGCCGTTTTTCCTTACTCTTTCACGGATTTAAGCAAGCACCTTACGGTTGATTAATTATAATCGAAATTTTCATCCGTTTTGGACGTGGAATGGCGACCCGGGCGGTCGTCATCTCCGACGTCTTCTCGGCCATCTTCAAATCCCTTGAACCACTCAAAAACTCGCACACTTGATAAACATTCATCGCCATAAACTTCTTTTAATAAAAGATAAGTTCCAGTAGCGGTTTTACCCAGTTTCATGTGAAATTTCACGACAATTCGTTGCTCTACTACATGTGTAGTATCTTGTTTTCGACAAAACGAAACTAACACCTCTTACACAAACGACGGTTCCGGTCAGACAGATTTCTCTACAAACACGTGAGACGCTGCAATCGAAAGAGAAGGCTTTACGCTGCACAGCTGTCGGTCGTTAGGATTTGGCGCATGCATAGTTCTTCTGTAGCAGCATCAGTCTCGTTATTTAACAGCCACAACTCGTATTTGCTTCCTTATTATATTTTTATTTAAATTTTATACATTTACTGAGCCCAATTCTTAAATGTACTGTTAAATTTAATTATAAATTTAAATTTGTATGCAATACGCAGTTACAAGTGCCATAATAAAAGGGAAAAAATTATTTAAAAATTTAATTCAATTCAATTCATTTAAACTTTAATTAGACGAAAGAATGTTTCATATCTGTATTGAACAGATTAAGAACTTACTGCGAGAATAACTATTGTAATACGTACATTATAAGTTCCATTTGATACATGTAGCACACAATCTTCGGCCCGATAGAATGAAAATGGAATGGCAAATTATTTTAGAATGTATATACGTACAATAAATAAAAAGCGAGATAAGAAAAATTAAAATTACAAATTACAAAATTCTTTGTCTGTGGAGTAGAAATAGAATTTAAAATGATTTTAGAATATATTTGCATGATTTGCTAAAAGATAAAATAAAAATAAGTAAAATTATAGTTTTTTCTGTAGGTGAAAAGCGGAAATATTATAATTTTTTATGTATACCAAGTTAAATAATTTTCTAAAAGAAAAATCATAATTACGAGTATATACTAATCATAAATATAATGTTCATTTATAACCATAATGATTTACAATGGAGAGCAAAAAATACGTGATGATAATTTTATAACAAACAACCGAAAGTGTTGAGAAGTTATTACCAATTCAATCATTTTTATTATTTTGGATTACGGTGACTAAGATTGCACTTTTAATTTAATTTCTTCTTTAAATTGCACGTTTTTTCAATTTTTAACGTTGTAACTGGTAAAATGTTTTGATAATGTGCAATCAAAGTTCGTAATCAAAAAAATTCAACAATCTTTTTATTAGGTTTTTGTTTTTTATTTTGTCTCCGTTTTTCTAGATTAGGATCTGTTTCAAGCAAGAATAACTTTGAAAGGCGGTTGTCAAATGATTAAATAATTGGTTAAACCCAACTTGAAAAGTATCTAAGCGTGGCAACACTTACAGTTTTAATTACAGAACCCTCGAAGTTAGACATTATCTAAAACATCAAAAGCACCTTCTTCTATTTATTCTTATATTTCTACAGAAATGGCACAAAGGAACCTCACAAATTAACTCAGCAAAAGTTGATTATCCTTTCCCAAAGAGTGGGTAACTAATTGAGGTAACTTTGACAAACATTAGAGCTCCTTCAAGAAACCACTAAAATTAAACTTTTTAATTAGTGTGGATGCAAAAGTACGGCCAGATCTATCATTTCAATTAGAGTCATACTCTCAATTAGTTCATTCAAGGGTTAATCAAACTCTTTCAGCTTTTACGTTTGATCTTGGGCTATTTGTCCTATAATTTTTAAAATCTGTTTGTTTGTTTATTAAGGCCCTCACTCAGAAAAATTTCGGCAATGCCCTTGGCAGAAAAAAAAAGAAGAAGGATTTAACTAAATGAGTCAACTCAGCATGATCAAATCTTTAAATATGTAATTTAAATTAGAGCTTAGACAACCACAGTAATACGAAATCAGAAAAGTAATCTTTTTTTGCAATGTCAAATAAAAAAAGAAAATACTGATGCCCCAAACTGAGGCACAAAGTTCCCTCTTAAATAAAATCTCTTAAACTTTATGGCTTGTTGAGCGACGAAATACATGTTTTTTAAGTACTGTAGTTCTAGATCACTTAAATGTTTTTGTATACTCTTCAGATGCAAAACAATGGTAACTCTTCAAATAGTGTTTACGGAATGATTTGAAGATTGGAAGGGCAACTTATTGTATAATTGTATGTAATTTAGCGTATCATCTTTTTAAATGTGGCCTTATCCAGTCGCCAAATTGTCCTGGCTGTGGTGAGTCCGATGAAACTGTGACGCACTTTGTTGAGGTGTGCCCAGTTTTATTCTAAAACTAGATTCCTCGTCTTCGGAAGGTCAAATGTCTCCCTACCGTGGATTGTAGCATCTGGTAATCTCTAGGTTTATTCAGTGCACTGGGCGATTGAGTCGTCAAGCTCCCTAGTGCCCTGTTGCTACTTTATTATGTTATTATATTAGCATTTGGCAACTTTTAGCCGGATTTGTTTTTTTTTAAACCCCGGTATCTCTCATGAGATGAGGGCGGGCGGGGAACAATGGGCATTTCGATTGCCTGCGTTCCTTCCCCTTTCTGGTGGAACCGCCCGTCTTAAGCAATCTAATCTAATCTATTGTATAAGATAGTATGATGGTACCTCAAGTTTGCAGGTTGTAAAATATTATCTTGGACAAAGATGTCATTTAATCCGTTTACCTTCATTATAATGGTGTCCAGCAGGGCTTATTTGGGTAACAATCTTACCTCATTCAGTTAATATGCTAAGTCAAGGTGACTTTCCAATTAGAAATTATTTAAGGATCCGTATGATTTCACATAATTGTCGTAATCGATGAAGGACTCCCGAAGCGCGATATAACAAGCTGAAAACGTATTTGTTCATCTGTTTTTATTTCTAACTTAGATTGCAAATACATCATACGTTCTTTATTTGAAACATTTCCTTAAAAAAAATTATTTTAGTAGCGCAGAAATTTAGCTACATAATTGCAACAGTAACTCTGCATTTCCGAATCGATATGTAGGCCAAATAATAACCTAAGAAGGAATAACTAGTAAAGTTATTGGTAAACAAATAATATTATTTTTTATTTTAATTTTCTGGGAACAGATACTGTTGAAAGTTAGCTCACAATTGAATTATAAGGGAATGTGAAAGTTGGAAAATGTTATTAGAGAGGAAGAAATGAAAATTCAGGACGCCTGGTTGGCGTTTTCCACAGCGAACCGCATGAATATTCAACCGGGGGAAATTATAGAATTATAATGTTGTTAGTGGAATGAGTGCAACAGGTGTATTGAATGTGTTTGTATATGTTAGTGAGATTACAAGGAATTGTTTGCCTGGGGGATGCGAAGGCGGCACTACCATTTTGGAAGCGAGGAATTAGTTTCTACTATTTCAACTCGAATTAAAAATATAGTGTAGTCACACGAACTTAATTTAGGATATTATCTGTTACCCCTGTATTTTATTGTACTGATGGCTGGGAAATATGACGTTTATTTATTTGATGATGACATTTGGATTAAGAAAGAAAGAATATTGCCAATTACAATCATAATTTTATATTTTTTGCCGAGTTTTTGACCTAGAGAATAGGTCATCTTCAGTACTTATGCTATTAACTTTGGTATACATTTTTACATTATTAAAACACATCTCAGGATGGTGTGTCTTCTTTCCTGTCTGTTCATTAGAGTACATATGACTTAAATTGGCCATATTCTTACTTCTTTTTAGATTAATGAATAAGTCACCAAAAATGATGAACAATACTTTGCAATTTAGATTAAGGTAAACTACACTGTGCTGTAAAAATGTGGCTTTAGTCCCAACCACTTAGAAATGAACATTAGATCAGTTTTGTTTCGGAGAGTCGCTGAGAAAACGAAGCAAAATGAAATCAACATACCCATGGAATATTATAACAAAATAAAGCTTTAATAACATTAGTAAACCAGCATCTACATACATCAATCTTTTAATTCACTCTCTGGATTACTACACTATTTGAAGGATACCTTCGCTTTAATCAAAAATAGAATAGTCATTCCATTACTCAATCACTAATGGTATTGCGTTGACTGTACTCTTATGAAGACCGTTTAAGACATCAGAAGACTTGCTGACGGATCTATAAAAACCGATTTGTGGAGAAAAACAAGAAAAGAAAAACATACAGAATATAAAACCTTTATTCTCAGCTTCTATTTCATCAGAGACTCAACATTGCTTTGGCTCTAAAAAGAAGAGAACTATATCTTGGATATGCCACATTCAACTGCTAGTACCTTCAACAAATCAAAACCAACTTGAAATAAAATACATTCCCCAATAGTGTACACAATACACTATTTAGAGAGCTACATTATTCTTGGTTATGCCTCTGACGAGGACAGAAAAAACAGACAAGTGATCTAGATCTACAGAAGTTAAATAACATTTATTTCTTTACTTTACCATCCATAAAGTTTGTGAGTGATCTTAGTGCCTAAGTCTGGGACCTCAGTATTTTCTTTCTCTTTCTCAATTTTTTCATTGCAAAAAGATTACTTTTCTGATTTCATCTTACTGTAGATCTCTAAGCTCTAATTTAAATTCAAACTAGGACAGTTGTTTAAGAGTTGATCATCAAAAACTGCCCGAAAAAGCGTAATATTGAAAACAATTTCTTTCTCTCTTTTTATAAAAGATAAAATTCTCAAATTTTCTTTAAAATATACGGCATATCCTTGTTTATAAGTCTAATTTTTTTTGCAACAACGTAGATTCAATAGATATCGAAAAAAAAATTGCCTAAATTGAGCAAAATCGATTTTCAAAAATTATTGTTTTTGTTCTTCTTCTTGTTAGCATTTGCCTAAACAACGTAGCGCCTAAACGCGCAGACCGATTTTCATAAATATGGGGTCATTCGATTCAGACATTCATGTAGATGTGCCTTTTAGGGCTCCCGATTCTGTACATCTAGTGGGAGAGGAGTTAGCCCAACCATGTAAGGCCCTCTCTAAAAATTATTTCTAATAGAATAGCCAATTATTGTTAGAGTAGGTAGTTACTTTACTAATATTTGATTATAACTTTACAAATACTCAGTTAAGGGGACTGCATTTAATTATAATTTAGAAATGAATTATTACGGTTGTTATGAACTGGGTTTGATTTGTACTCTCGTATTCTTCTGTAGCAAGAAATTCCTAATTCGCTGATTGGTTAGTATTAACTTGCGTTTGTCAAAAGAAATAGAAAGTAGAAAAATTGAAAAATACAGATCTTCTATTTTATTATGGGCCAAAGAGTATTTAAGAGATTACCAACTTTATCAATACCATACTGGCTCCTTTAAGTCACTAGGTAGTACATAACTGGCAGAACTTTTCTTGAGGTAAGTGACGTAAATGCAATGTTTGGTCATTAATTGCATAGAAATTGGCGAAATGCACTAAATAACAATTGACCACAACAACATAAAGGACAAGGAAATTTTAGACACCAATACGAGTGGCTTAAAATTATGTCTAGTATAGTCTTTTCGTATTTAGCTAATCTGAGCAATAACCAAGTAACTGATAAACTAAAAACATTAGTAAAATGTAAATATTGAATATTAGAAGTTATTTTGTCTCAAAAACTGATTTAATATAATATAAGCTATGGACAATTAATATTACAGGACACATGAAAAATATTTTAATTCACGTGCTTCAAAAAAATATGTTTGATACAAGACCTAATTAGTCCGAATGAGATTTTTAAATTTTATTTTTTTTCGCCGCCATAATTATGATAAGACAAATTTTTTGGGAATTATTATTGTTAGTGATCATTCAGGGGTTTCCTATTTTGGTTCTGTTCCTTATAAAACACTTGAAGGAGCATTATGAACGAAGCGAGTGAGTAATGGCTTGCATAATCTACAAATTGCTATGAGAGGGAAGATGCACATGCGCTAACCTTCTTTTCGCTAGCTCATTTTCCGCTAAATAGACTGTATGCGACTTTTTCTTCAATTTGCTGGTGATTATGCCATTTTCATGTCTTATTAAATTCAGGAATTACTACTTTTTGTCCAACTTCTATTTCAGTAAGGAAGTAAACAACTATTTTAGGATTTTCGAAACAGTAACTCATAGGTTTTTACATTTTGCTTTATTATAAAGCAACAATAGCGAAACTGAATCATTTAAATTTAGCACAAGAGCTCATAATTAATGTATAGTTCATGGAACAAAGGTATTGCACTGGATCTCTCTTGAATTAAACGAAAAATCTGGCCCGATTACTGGCTCCTCTTCCTCTTTGAGCAATCATGGAGAAGGAACAGATAACATTATAACGACCACCATTATTGTGATTTCAAAATACATAAAGCCTTCACAGAAAGCTCTGGGAATGCCTAACTAGGTACCGAGATTTCTTTTTAATTATTCTAGTATAAGTTTAACTATTGAGAGAAGTAGTCATATAATATATTATGTATTTTTCATTCTGATTTTATATCGCAGGTTCAGAATTTAATAAATTTTTTACATCATTTATACAATTTTTCATTTGTTTCCAAATGTCTTCAATTTTTTAAAAGTCATAGTTATTAATTAAAGCAATTAGCGCAATCTTACTTTTAAACTAATCTAGGCTGTACTAATCTAAGAAACGGAAATGTATCCATTCAAAAAATAAGCTATTACAGTTTTCAGATTACGACTAAACGTTTCATCAGCTAGCTGAAGTAACTTTTAATAATTTCAGACAAATGATTTGGGATATCAGCTTGGGGACGTTAGTTGTGTTGATAATAAAGGAGCTGGAGCAAGTACTCTGCCCGCCGCGTTCCGGCACAAACCGTTAGTAAATTGGAGATTTCACCGTTGTACTACATAATTCAAATTTAAATTTTTCTCTAACTTCTACAAGAGAGTGTAGCTTAAGGCAGTGTATGAAATCTAATGTAGGAGATGTTGGTCTTCCGATTCTTCAGGAAGTCATAGTATCTCCTGCTGTTCGTCTACAAACTTATTCAATATATTACAGGGTGTATACGGAGGAGTGGTCGAAACTTCGGGAGGTGATTCTGCAGCTCAAATGCAACAAAAAATATTCTCTTCGCTTTGGCCCGATTCTCAATAGCGTCCAAGATATTTGCATTTTTAACTTTTCCGTCGATATTCGCGTTTTTCGCCATAAAAACGGTCGTAACTTTTCTATCCTTTACCCTACAACAAATCTGCTTATTCCAAACAAAAGAGCATTAAATTTCCTATACATGTGCTTGGTACAGAGCCTCAAAACGATTCTTATAACAATGACATTTTTACTTTAATGTCTAAAAATTTCGTTCTCGATGAATTTTGTTAAAATTTTCAACTGCATTTTCTCAATGGTTAATGAATCAAGGAACCACATAATTTCAGAAAAAGTTGCGCATTTATTGAGCTTCAAGACCATATGGATTTTTTTGGTTTTTAATAAAACCCTACCCCGAACAGAGGGGTGTAAATGCAGAAAACTGGGATTTTGCGTAATCGACTTTTCATTACTAATTTACTCAAATGTCGTTTTGAGGCTCTGTACCAAGCACATGTATAGGAAATTTAATGCTCTTTCGTTTGGAATAAGCAGATTTGTTGTAGGGTAAAGGATAGAAAAGTTACGGCCGTTTTTATGGCGAAAAACGCGAATATCGACGGAAAAGTTAAAAATGCAAATATCTTGGACACTTTTGAGAATCGGGCCAAAGTGAAGAGAATATTTTTTGTTGCATTTGAGCTGCTGAATCACCTCCCCAAGTTTCGACCACTCCTCCGTATACACCCTGTATATTCAAACGCAAAAGAGCGATTGCAGGAATAGTCGACGTGTGCACCTATTTCATATAGCTTACTAAACACGCAAACACTGGCTTCATTCACATTCACACATTATACGTATGTTTCACAGACATCAACATACTGAGCCCAAAAATAACCTTAACGAGTTTTCTGTAACAAGATGAATTGCATCAAGCTGGTCTTTTGCCACATACTTTTTTATTTTTATACCTGTAGGTTCAAATAGTTTTATAATCTACAATGAATGTACGATTGACAAGGAATACTCTTTAGCTGGATTAAGGTAGGCAAATACTGGTGCCTCTAACTCAGGAAATGCATCAGCATGAGAATCGACAAAAATGAATAACACATTAAATCTTAATTATTAAACTTATACTAGAATAATTAGAAAGAAATCTCGGTACCTAGTTAGGCATTCCCAGAGCTCTCTGTGAGGACTTTATGTATTTTGAAATCACCATAATGGTGGTCGTTATAATGTTATCTGTTCCTTCCTCAGGAATGCACAAAGAGGAAGTCGAGCGAGTCACCCAGATTTTTCGTTTTGATCCAAAAGAGAGATCAGCCACCCAGTTCTATTTATTAAACACTTAATAATATAAAATAAACATTAATATTTTAATAATAGTCCCAAAACTTTTTGGGTAAATTGTCCATTCTTTTTATAATAAAAATTTACACACAGCTGTCTCCCCATCGCTCGCAATATTCTACTGTTTACAGTAATAACAATTTACCCGCGATTAATAATAAAAAAAAAAAAACTTATTAACTTGACGCAATTAATTTCACATGTTTTAAAACTGTGCATTTATACTTAATTCAGTGAATGTGTTTAAAATATTTTCTACAATGCAATGGCTATGTTATTGCATCGACAATATTTTTCTGCGCATGTTTGTGCTTAGCAATCATTCAAGGTTTTCCCATATTAGTGCTGTATATTCTGAAACATCTGAAGGAGAAACAGCTAGAACAAAATCCGTAAGTTCACCAATCTTTAAACACTAATGTTGGTCCCGGGTACAGTAATAGAGGAATCTGGTCTGATTACTTCGGTACGCCTTGAAGGAGGTCTGCCTCGCGTTCGGCGGGAGAAATCTAATTTCGCGGTTTAACCAGTGTTTAATTTTCTTCTTTAACATATTTCGTTAATTTGTGTTCTATTTAATTGAATAATGACCCAAAATCCTTTCAAGAGAGACTTAGGCCATTTCCATGTATTCTGCATTGCTTAAATGGGATTCTTTCAATCCCACTTTCAATCCTTAAGTGGGACTTATACTCAAACATTTACATCATTAAAACAAATAATATTCATCAAAAGTTCTAAGTGTAATTACGTATTGTAAACTATAATTTTTTTCCAGTAATAAATCAATTAAAAATGTGGCCACTTTCGTTGCCGTCTCTTACTACACTTGTTGACTAATCTATCTCTAAGATGGATGAAACCGGTCAGGGATACAATAATTACAGACAAATGATTTGGGATATCAGTTTGGGGATGTAAGCTGTATTGATAATAAAGGAGCTGGAGCAAGTACTCTGCCAGCTGCGTTCTGGCACAAACCGTTAGTAAATCGGAGATTTCATCGTCGTACTACATAATTCAAATTTAAATTTTTCTCTAACTTCTACAAGAGAGTGTAGCTTAAGGCAGTGTATGAAATCTAATGTAGGAGATGTTGGTCTTCCGATTCTTCAGGAAGCCATAGTATCTCCTGCTGTTCGTGCAACGACAGAAAAAAGTCAAAGATAAAATAAATTAATCTTCTTCAATGCAAAATCTAGCACTGTTGGTTATTGAAGTAAATTTCTTCCAAGATAGTCCTTCCAAAATCTGAAGTTCTATTATTGTTTATGCACTAATACTCTGGAAATATTTTACTTATTTTGAACATTTATTTCAGGTTGGATTATTGAACTTATAGAAGCAGTTAATGGAGTAAATATCCATAGGTTGCAGCTGTAGGTAGACGTGAGTAAATTTGCCAACCACAATGGCTATTTATTGCAACAATTTTCATCTACATACTTCCATAGATTTCCTCTGATCATAAATGTTATTTTTAAACAAAACTATGTTCTGAATAAACTATACCACAACATTTATTGTTTATTAGAAAGATAATATTAGGCACCACAATGCATGTTAGTTTTCCACAATATGAATTTAGACTATATTATATTTAATAAATCAGAGAAAGGTAATTTAAGACCTAATACCCTCCTGTAATATCGCCAATAGAGTTTACTATCTCTAATCGAGACTACAAAATCAGGAGAGCAGTATTTCTGCCAGCGGCACATTACTCTAGAAATTACGCGAATCAATGGGATGACCAATCAAACACCTTCACATTTCTTTCGTCACACAAGTTGCTCAAATTCATTACAGAAAACTCCATTTCAATTTAGAATCTCATATTTACTATAATATTCTTGTTACACTTAGCGCAATCTTGCGCAAATTATAAATAAATAATAAAAAAGTGAATTCAGTACGATCAGTAATAATCATGGTGTTCATAATACCATATAGATGTGGGAGTAATAGCCAATATATGTTAGAGTGTTCGAATTGTGTAGGCATTTCGACAATGGTTCTAACAAAAACAAATGCTACACATTCAACAAACATTACCGGTTAAGCTTAAGTAATGAATGAATTTGTAGGAGATCAATGTTAGAAAAAATGACTAGTTTAAAATGCCAAAAACGACATTTAAAACTAATGACGTTCTGAACACCCTTCTTGCAGTGAAGACTTCCGTTTTGCCTTTCGTAGATGGTGGCAGCAAAGAAGATTGCTTAAAAATCAATAATTATTTAAAAGAATTTTAACTTCGTAATAATGAAATCATTTTATTATTATTAATTTTTTACTAATTAGAAGAGAACTATAAGATTTCGTTCAAATTGGGGTTTTCTCACTTTGCCAGAATATTTGTACGAGTGTAAAAGTGAACATGACAATTTGGGTCAACATCAATTTTCGGCTTATCTTTTCTGTCCTGAAATATTTATATTTGAATTTATCAGAAAATATCTCTTCTTAATACTGTGCGAAATAGAATTTCAATTTTAATTTTGGTTGACTTACTTCTTCTAACAATAGAAGGAATCAAACAAACCAAGTTCTATCATTCTACCAATCAGTAATCAGTAATCTTTAATTACGTTTGTAGTTATATATATTTAAATAAATAAAGCTTACCATGTTTCATTGCTTAACTCGCTCCAAGATAAACCCCAAGCACTTAAATATTTTTAAACTGCTAGTGATTTTCTAACTTAATTACGAACGGATTTCTAACTCTTACTGGACGATCAGGTAGCATTGGTCTCTTTAGAATATTCATATGGATATCAGAGTTTAGAATCAGACTAGTTAATAAGATCAAATAGTACCGAGCTCATGTCGAGATGGTGGCTGAGAGGAGGAGGATGTTTATAGATAAAATCTGTGGAGACTTTAGGGCATTCACTGTAGCCCTATCTTTCTCTTACAGTCTACTTCTTACAACACCAGACAACCGACACATATTAATGGCTTTACCCACTTTTAGGCGATGCTACTAAATCAACAGATTATGTTAATTATATGAGGTTATGTTCGATTGAGAGTAAACGGTAATACGACTATTTAATGTTACTTTTAAAAAAAACATATTACAAAGAGGTATAACATTTTTCCCATTGATTTGCTCGTGGCTAAGAATGTGATTACAGGAGGTTTCAAGCAATAATATGATGTCTCTTATTGAGCCGTAAATTTCCGATTGTTTAATCTCTAAATTCAAATTTTTGTAGACTAATTTATCTTTACTTTTACAAAATAAAGATGTTTCTTACTAAACTTTGTCTTTCTTCAGTTATTGAAGTAAGAATTACAGATAATTGACATTGTTTAGATAGATGCAAACTTTATTTTCAAATATTTACATACATACCTTACATTCTAAAAAATGTCCGCTCTATAAATATTATAATCTACTCATATTGTTCTTTGACGTTTAGGATGTGGTTAGAAAATTAAATGCAGGAAAAAAGACAGAAATCCTTGCAGCTAGTGAAGAACATAAGAGAAGAATTAATTCTTTCGTGTCTGCAGGGTATGGAAGGATCGCAGTGGCTACTTCGGGATAGATTGGGAAAGGATGGCAATCTAGAGAGGGAAAGAGTTTGGACTATTGGAGAGAATATAAAATATTATATATGGAGAGAGTCATTCTGCCTTCGTTTTGGAAAGACAGTTGCAAGTCTGAGAAAATTGTTCTGAGTTGTCTGGAGTTACTTTTTGTCACTCTACAGGTGGTCAGGCTCCTGGTGGAGCAGGCTTAGAGTGACATCGGCCTTTTTAGAGTACATTGTTCTGTATAGTCTCGTGAGAATAAAGTAAAAAGTAGTCTTACAGACAGTTTAGCGGAATCCACTTTACTCTAATCGTGAGTGTGGGAAGGTCAGTTTGTTGCCTAAAGTAAAGCCAAGGCAATTGACTAGTTTAGTCCAAGGGTCAAAATATTACTGTGTCTAATCTGTCAGTTGAAGATAGGGACCTATGTTCAGTAGAGTATGGCGTTAGTTTGGTGATAGATTAGTTAATTTTAATTCGTAATTTAGTCAGTTTGTCCGGTGCTAAAGTTAGACGGTTATAGGATTGTCGATTCTTCATGATGACGTGAATAAGGCCTCGCCATCATTGCTAAGTTGGGGCAGAAGAACAGGAAAGAGGATTAATGACCACGTTTTAAAAAAGCAGTGCCGTGACTAAGAGTAAAACTAGACTCCCAAAACTAGTTCTATGTAAATCATATTTGTTTCAAACGCGCATTCATAGTAGATCACAAACTAGCTGAACCTATACGAAAACTTCTCACCTAATAGTCTGCTAAAATAATAAAGTAAAACGAAAAGATTAGCAAGAGCCAATAACATTTATTGTCTATCCAACTCCCAAATTAAAGAATTCCATTACAAGAACAAGAGCCTGATTTGAGAAACTTAATTATTACAATGTAATTTGTCGATTTGTTGGAGATTCAATCAATATACTTCTAATTTACAACTTATTTCGGGTGACTCAATTAACTCGGTAGTAATAAAGTAAACACTTAATCAAATCCTGAATCTATTCTTTAGTCCGAATAGATTAAACTTAAAAGTTAGATCTCTTAACATAAACTTGTGGTAGGCCTTTTAATTTACTTTTTCACAATTACATTCACTCTTTTTATTTCAATTCCCCCAATGTACCAACAGGCAGAAAATTACTTTTCTCATAACTACTCATAAAATGAACTACTCTGCGTCAATCACAGGATATTCTGTTACTAAACAAAGCACTATTTATTATACTTTTCTTTCTCATTAGTTCTCAAGTCTTTTGTAGGTTAAATATTAGAGTAATGGTACACTATAGGTATAGGGTTTCCGTTTTTCCTTTCATTTAGCTAAAAGTTCCGTTTATTTAAATAAACTTCGACAATGTACTAAGGGGAAGAAGACTACATCTTACGAAGCAACCCATTTATACACAATAATGATAAAAATGTTTGTACACATGAACCCAACAAGAAAGATAACCCTATCAAACAAATTGGAACGCGATCTATCTATAAGTAATGACGTTAAGCGCAAATTTACAATCAATATACTAATTAATGAAGGAAAAATGAAAGAAAAAGTTCAAAAATGGCTAGAAACATTGGTTTCCACGGAGGATGCATATGAAGAACGAAATGATATAAATTAAGAACTGTATAGTAGAAGTAGAACCCAAGAATCGATAGCATCCCTGTTAGTGCCAGTAAGACCAAAGCTCTTTAAATTTTAATTGCTTAAATGCATACTTGGCCACGAGCTAAAGATGTGCTCGATGCGTCCAAAATCTTCAGTATAATCCCCATGCCATTTCCTTATAAATCATAGTCCTAATCATAGGAGTATTTAACGTACCGTTTTCTTTTTTTCGGCACACCCTTCTTTGGGACCTAAGAACTTTCTATTGGTTACTGAATCCATAATTATCCGTAACCAAAATTTCAATCACCCAGCTCGCACCATCACCCAAAAATCCATCATGTGTTTTAAAGCTTCGCTGGTTATGAGTTATGCTTATTCTGTATCATTTGATACCATCCTTAGAGTGTTCCAGTGCTGGAAGGTTTCTAGTTATTATCACATACATACAGTGATGATGTGTAATATATGAAATATAGTACATACCGATTGCTTTTATCAGACATGCTTGACGCTTGTGATTAGGATTAGGAAAGGGATTTAGCTAAGTGGTTAGTGTTCTGGATTTCCACGAGGAGATGCCGGGTTCGAATCCAGCTACTGGTCCTTAGAAGCTTCTTACAGCGTACTTTCCGATGTACTCACAGTGTTGGTTGCAACTACAGAATAATGCCCTGTCGGTGCCGGCAGTGCTTTAAAAAAAAGTCCCGAGACCAATATACTCAGATGTTGATGAGCCTTAAATAAAAATAATAATAAAACAAAATAAAAGTTTATTACTTTTTTAAAAAATTGGAGAGATCTAGCACTATGATTGTCATGATATCAGTCGCAATAAATTCGTCGAAACCCACAGGGTAGAATATATACCAGTATATTTTATTCTTCTGACTAGTTTCGGTTTGCAACCACCTTCAGAGTGATTCATTAGCTAGAATATGATGTTGACTTCAACTTATGTTCCTCCACTCAGTTCACTTGCTGACTGAGGCTGAGAGTTTAAATGGTGGGTATCAGAATGTTAATCAACTGTCAGACATTTTTGTTAAAATACATAAAGTTAATGAAATCTTGCTTGCATATAATATATCTTTATGTTTTATGCATAAGAAATGATTGAAACACCGTGGATCCAACTACCTTTTCAACAATTCTATAAAGTTTAGATGACATTAAGTTCAAATATCAAGGGAAGCCAATTTTAATTGAAAGAACCCATTATAAATAATAATAAATATTCAAAGTAAGGGGATCGTAGATAGAAGTTGGAATATTAGAGGAGGATTGTTTTTTGCGCTGGTAATGTCTGGTACAGTATGCTCGCTAGTTGGCTCGATACCAACCAAGGCTCCGGATTTTAAGAACATTAATTTATTGGGCTTTAGGTATAACCTTTAAGTGGTTCATGCTCTAGATACTATCCCTTTACTCTTCCAGAGTTATGCAAAATAGAATATTCTGTTCAGTACCTGGGAATTTCTTTTTTTTAGAAGGGTCTCATTTCTCATGAATTCTTTTTTCTCTTCAGAAAACTTAATGTTCTTCAAACTAGATTTATTCTTAATAGAACCGATTCGGTCAGCAAGTCAGCAAGATGAATCTGAGGAAAGGAACGAAAGCTTCTGTCGTTTGCTATCCAGGTGATTTTTTTTTTTTTTTTTTTAATAGTAATTGTTGTGCTTTCTGAATGAGATGCCAAGATTTAAAGTTCTAATGAAATCGAATCAGAAAGGGAGGATTTTTTTGAGAAGATATTTCAAAATGATGAATTTAATTTCAGAGTTAAAGCTGGCTTTGGGTAAGGGAGATAATTGAAGTGGAGTTTCAAGCTGCAGGAGCATCTGCGAGATGTGTTGAGGTTTTTGAACATCGGGTTGGTACAAAGGTAAATGTTGTTGAGCTAGGATGTTAGTTTTCACCTCTTCGTTTTTGGGCCAAGCACCGTCGTTACAAAGAAAAAGTTGGTCTTCAAATTTAAGTAAACAAAGTTAAAAAATGACCTCCTTGAAATATTATTTGGTTGAAAAAAGTGTCTTGAGGAGGTGTACGAATCGATGACGAGCGATCGCCAATGAACGAAGATGTCATAGCGTTCGTAATAAAAGCGAGTACAATAAGATTTGAACGTTTTGATGGACCATGAATAGTGGAAAAGGTATTAAAAGATGTTCCAGGATACGTCTAATTAGCTCTTAAAATATTCAACAATAAAAGTTGAATAGGTCTGGGTAGAGGGCTGGCTAACTACCGAAACGTTAATAAAGTGTAGATTTGAGTCTATTCTGGTTTCCTTATTAAATTTAAAGGAAAAAGAACATAATAATAGGTGAGCAACAATAAAAGCAATATGAAAAGAGTCAAATCCGAGACAAGTCGTTAAAGTAGGCAAAGAAAAGTTGGGCATCTAAGTGAGATGGGTCATTGTCCATCAAGAGACTTGCCGAAAAGTATTCGAAGAGAGGGAGTTTTGCTGAGAATAATTTTTAATCATCAACTACATGAAGAGAAGATGATCTCTAATCTCCTGTTCTCCTCACGACTTCGATGCTGTCAACAGTATCTCATGCTCACACTCCACGTATAATCCTTGATGACTGCTATGTTACCTCCACTCTTTCTTTTAGACTCAGTCCTGTTCTTTAGAACGTGGACCGAATGCTATGCGCTACTAGCAACTCAATATGGTTGAACAGCCATGCTCTGGTATCTACAAGTTGTAGTACAAAAATTTAGTGGGAATTATATATATTATATATACATAGTGACCTGGCTTACGATGTAAACCACTGCCCTGGTTATACTGTGTAAATTATTGATACAAAATCCAAGTTTTGCGTAGAAATGATTATTGTGAAAGATAAATGTACTGCGATTTATATATATAACAACGATAAAGATGTACGTAAAGTTTTGTGGGAGCCGGTGGTTCAACTATAGTTGGGCCAGTTGTTCACGTCTATAAATGGTGGCCTAGATCTGCAGTGGGCAGGTCGGAGTCATCAGTTTATAGTGTGTGAAGACTATGGTCGATGGTGTGTACCCCTACAATTTACACTGAAATAACATTGAAGGCTCTCTACTTCTAAACATTACACCGACCTTAGACATCACGACGCTACAAGTCACGTACAAATCTTGTTCTTAACTCACCAGAGCCTGCACACACCAACTTCTTGTAGTTGTACACATCTAATCAAGCACAGCTGTAGTAACTGCTATCTATTCCAACCCTCCTTTCCCTCCTATATTACATATACGTAATACTTATTTCAGTCTTTTGGTTCTTTTTCTCAATCAACATAAATTATCGGCAAATTTTGTTCACTTATCATCATTCTTGTTTATGTTTGTTGCAGGCAAGGCTGTGCTCTAAATAAATGAATGAAGATTATCTTAAGAGATTGAATTCGCTTGCAGGTGGATTCGAAGGGATTGTAGTAAAGGCCTAGAGCACGGATCACTAAGAAATTATGGACTAATACAACGTAAAGCTTGGTCTAATTGTTCTACTCGATGATCTTAGTATCCTTTAGGATCTTTTGATGACAGAGGACACTTCTTTAAGTTGCAGGTACTAGTGTTACTTTTAGTGTTCAGGTGTTACTATTGAACTTTTTAGTTTACTGCCAGCGTATGGACAGTGTTCCCTCGCCCAACTCTTGTATTACCGATTAGAAACTTGTAGGATGAGATAACCTAAAATCAACCAGCATGTTCCGAATCAAAGACTTTTACGAGATTGTAAACTGAAGTAACCACTTAGCTAATCCCTTCCTTTACTGCATTTGATGGCCACGTTTTAGTGACCCAAACAGAGAAAGTGATTCAAGCCAAGAATTCTGAATGGTTCTCACTTTTGTACTACAAAATGAAGATAGGTAGAAGAGTAGAAATATCCCTTGATTTAGTTTCGCGAATTGAACCATTAAGATACAGGATTATACTTCAATAAAATTTACGAGCAAATTGCAGTCTGCAGTTGAATTAATAAATAAACAAAGTCATAATGTAAGTAAATACATAATGAGAGAGCGAGGTTAAAAGAAAAATAATATTAAGAAAAGATATTACAGGAAACTACGTATTACTAAAGCAATCATCCGGAACAATGCCATTGGTTTGCTTTTTGTAGACATATGCACTACATTTTAATCTCTTGCTTGCAAACTAGTATTCAGACATCGTGGTTTAGAGAGTTTGTGGTCATTTAGACTCAAGCAATTCAAATAGTTCCTCTTAGGCATCCGTAGTTTATAACTAACTTATCGTCCTTAGAATTTTGCAAACCTTATTGCTCTTCACTTATGCTTTACCCTCTACATCTTAAAAATAATAGAATTTTGTAAAAATATGAAATATTTAAATTAATAAGGAAAATATTTTACATGAGATAATTCTATTTAAAATTTTGCAGTAAACATGCTGCAATAGTTGCGGAAACTACACAATAGTTTGTGGACAAAGTGGATGAGCACTATGATAACTTTAACGCTTCATTCAAATTTTCAAGTTTCATTCAGGAAGGATTTTTTTAAGAAGATGTCGGTCCAGATTAATAGAGCGGTTAGAGAGGAAACTTACTGATTTAGAATCCCAATACCAAAAGTAAAATTATTTTTACCTACTCCTCGCTAAAAAAGTATTGGAATGTGCTGATTTTCATTTTCAGCATTCATCAGAAATATGAGATGTCTGCTGAAGTTTATAAGATTTTCTGGACGTCAAAATTAATAATCGGGAAATACCACTAACTGAGTGCATTTCCTTTTGAAAATTTTCTTAAAAAGGGCTTCTTATATTTATAGATATATTATACTTCTTATATTGCATATACAGGGTGACCAAAGTTATATGCTCCACCCACTTTTTTTTTAACGGCGGGAAATTTCGAAAAAATAAAAAACACGTATTTAATCATTTTTAGTCTAGTTTATTTTCAGTGATTGACCCATTTTTTTAAATCCTTGTATCTCGAGATACAGCTCCAACTTTTGTTTTTCGAATGGAACGTTATATTTTTTGTTGCATATTGTTATAGTATTTGAGCTCCTAAAAAAACAAAAAATATTTTTTTGAAATCGGTTAGGTTTTTCAAAAGTTATGGTAATTTAAAGTATGAAAAACAAATTTCAGTTTATTGTCAAAATTACGCTATTTTTTTTTAAAGAATCTGTTCAAACTGGGCACAATCAACGGATAGGCAAGCTAAAACTCTGGACTCCCACGCTTTGCTTGTAGCAGCACTTATGGTGGCGAAGTCAAGATCTAGGCAGGCTAGAGTTATTAGACGTTCAGGTTGTTTTTTCTACAAACGTTTGGTGTGGAGTTTTAGGAAATCAACTAATCGGCCCATACTTCTACAGAGAGAACTTAACTGGTGCAAGGTATCTAACTTTTTTTAAGAGACATTTTGCCAGTTCTGCTTGAAGATGTTTCTCTACAACGTCGGCTAGATATGTATTTTCAACAAGATGGTTGCCCGGCACATAATGCGAGAGTTATTCGAGGTTACCTGGACAGAAATTTCCATGAAAAGTGCTTGGGAACTCATTGTCCCATCCAATGGCCACCTCGATCTCTGGACTTAACCCCAATGGACTATTTTTTGTGGGGATAACTAAAAAATAAAGTGTACAGTAACCTTAATCCCGTGGCTTCTGTCGATGATGTGAAACGTCGAATAACTCTAGCCTGCCTAGATCTTGACTTCGCCACCGTAAGTGCTCCTACAAGCAAAGCGTGGGAGTCCAGAGTTTTGGCTTGCCTATCCGTTGATAGTGCCCAGTTTGAACAGATTCTTAAAAAAAATAACGTAATTTTGACAATAAACTGAAATTTGTTTTTCATATTTTAAATTACCATAACTTTTGAAAAACCTAACCGATTTAAAAAAAAAATTTTTTGTTTTTTTTTAGAAGCTCAAATACTATAAAAATATGCAACAAAAAATGTAACGTTCTATTTGAAAAACAAAATTTGGAGCTGTATCTCGAGATACAGGGGTTTCAAAAAATGGTTCAATCACTGAAAATAAACTAGACTAAAAATGATTAAATACGGGTTTTTTTATTTTTTCGAAATTTCCCGCCGTTAAAAAGAAAAGTGGGTGGAGCCTGTAACCATGGTCACCCTGTATATAGTCCTATAACTTTTATTTTTCTATTTCTAACACTTTTTTTTACTTAAGAAACTTTACAACTAATAAACCAAATTAGGTTCGTGGGCGGATCAGGATAGCAAAACATGTTTTACTAAAAATTTCTCATATTATCCATTAGATAAAACGCAAAGCCTATACCGGGAATCGAACCCAGTACCACAATACACCTTGCGGGCTCGCCACTAACCGCTCGGCTACCGCCTCCTTAAAACTATTACTTTAGGTTACAACTAAATTTCAAAAATTTGCATGTTCGAAATACTTATCCAAGCTAGTGTTGGAAAGTAGAAATATTATAATGATTTATTTATTTCTGAAAGATGGTTGGATGGTTGTAAACAGGGATCAGAAGATGGCGGTGAAAAGCCGATGATAGGTAAGAATGGCGGCAGCCTTTCATGAATGTCTTCCAGGTCCCTCCATAGAACTGTGGCAGCACAATATTAATAATGCGGAGATCACAGGTTCGAATCCAGCTTCTGGCTCTTAGATTTTCTCTTCCAAAAACCTTACAGCTCACTTTACGGTAAAGGACAATGCTGATGTGACAAGAGAACACTGTCTGGAGGCCGGTAGTGCACTGAAAAAAGCTCCGATGCTAATGATCTGCAGTAATTGACGTGCCTTAACTTAAAAAATACAAAAAAATATATATATAATAATAATAACTAATTTATTTCTGGCCTAACAACCATAATAAGGATGCAGTGCGTCATTCCAACACATTCTTGGCATCATTCACACAATTTTTATGTCAGTGCAGTCAAATTTTAATGAACTTTAAACTTAGGAAAAAATACTTAAGATATTTATTAGGCCGAATCGCCTCAGCAGCCATATAGCCTAATAAAGCTAAGGGAAAGTAAAAATCAGCAATCAGCAATCAGCAATTGAAATTTAAAGTTTTTTTTTTGTTTTTTTAATCTTGCTGATGGTTTATTGAACTTCAACTTTTAGTTCAAAATAGTTTTGAAAATGTTAGGTATTTGAAAACTATCCAGCGAACTTTATCATTTTTTTGTTCGGCTTATTGGCAACGGCAACTTTATTCAATACAATACAAATGTTTATTCTTAAAAGTTATTTATAAACATTGTTTCTCTGTCTCTCAATGGCACTACAACCCAGTTAGTTGGGACCTGGCCTCCTCGATCTTACTCTGCCTCTTTATTGCAGCCGCCATCCAGTTCTTCCTAGTACGCAGTAGCTGCCTGGCATCCTGCGTCATACTGTCAAACCATCTTAGTTTCGATCTCACAAGTTTCCTTTTGCGGTCAGGGACTTCCTGTTAAAGTTTATACTGGTCTTCCTGGACCATTCTCGTGATATGCCCGGCCCATCTAAGCCTTATTAGTTCAATCCACTATAAAAATTGTTTACGAAGAAAAAATCATTAAAAGCAAAAATAAGGCAAATAAGGTTCTAAAATAAACCTTCGTACAGCGTTACACTTTTTCTGTTACAAAAAATAAATCTTATTTTCATTTTGGGATACCGGGTTCGAGATCCACTGTGTATCCTGAGATTGTTGTGTGTAACTTCATTAAGGGTGAAATAGGTACTTCTTAAACTCATTTTTTATTAAAGCTTGCTGTTCAATAATTCCCTTTATTATTATTATTTAAAAATTAAACAATGACCAGCTCACTAAGAGCTTTACACATTAAAACAAACAACTTTGAATCAACCTAAAACTTTTGGAAATCAAACTTTTATGAAAAAAAAAAAATCTTCTCATATAATAAGTTCATTTAAGTTTTAAAAAGTTTAAGAACTTTTTTGTGCTTTGAAAAAAAAACTTAACAAAATAATAAACTACATCTCACTGATAAAATTTAGATCGTGATTCATCTGCTCCATAAAAACTGTTCGCTTTCATTATCTCACCCTCTCTTTCATTTAAAACTCATCATCATTGAAATCATCTCAATTTCAGCCCGTTGCCAACATAACATGTATCAATGAAGGATAAACTTGGCGAACTCTTCAAGATTCTGAGAGTACTTTGAAGAGACTAGAAAAGCAAAAGGTATAAACGGTGAATGTGGCTCAGCGAATCGGGCAGTTATGGTGCACCAACTATACACATAATTCCCTGCACAGTCTAATGGTGTATTTGCAACGATTATAATAAATTTTAATTGCACTTTTTTTGCTTAACCGCAGCTGGATGAACCACTCTTCCCTAACAGTTCCTGAAGGTCCTTCTAGACGTCTTAAGCGCCAATGGCCTAGCGATTTGCTCGAGCGAATTTAAGTGCGTTCAAGTTATTAAATCTCAACCATGCTAGTGACTTCCATAGTTGATTATTAATGTTGTATTGATACAAAACTGCTATATTTCTTGAGGCTTTATACTTTATATTTATATTTTATTTATTTTACTTTTTTTGCTGTAAAAAGTGGATATCTCCAACACTTCTAAATTGAATGGAGTGCTTCACGCTTCACACAGTATTTCCTTCTTCCATTCATCTCCGTCGAAGCCTCTTCTTATGTAAGCTCATAAATCACAGACTTCTGCCTTTATACTAGTCAAATAAATAATAAACTTAATAATAATAAAAGAAATTGCTGCTGTTATATAACCCTATATTATAAGTAAGTACGCCGCATTGGCTGCTTGGTTTGATCTTAGTCGCCATACTGTCATGCACTTAACATGCATCCTTAAACCATGGCCGTTTGTTACAGACTGTTTTCGATATTTTCGTAGAACTCCCCTTTTTCTCTTTATAGACACTCTTCTTGACAACTTTTAACATTTAGGGCATCAGTACTCTGTAAACTAGATAAATCTTATATCTGTATTAATTCGTAATTCACATATTTCCATTGAAACATAGATTTTGCAAAAGTTGCCTTAGACAGCGTTAGGGACGGGTATTTTCCTAAAAATAGGATATTAAATTACTTATCTTAAACGTAATAGTTTAAGTGCTTCGTGTTTCGTCAGGTCTCAAATTAGGGGCAACGGCCAGAGAAAGTCTTATTTGTAGACTAATTTCTATCTCATTTTAATACGTTTGAGGCAGTACGATGCCCTTCATCAGGAAATACGTACGTCTAACTTGCGAAAGACAAAGTTGCTGAAATAAACTGGTGTTAATGATGATGGTCTTCAGACCTCAAGGAAGTCTCGGGGCCATTGATAATTCAGTCGGCGTGGTGGATTGTCACAGGAGGCGAGAGAATTAGAGCAAGTAGACAGAGCAGTATGGAACTTGGGATATTTCATCTTAACAAGTTGTACGAATGGAATGTTGAGGTCGTTGTGAAGAGTGAGATTGGACACGTAGAAAAAAGCATCAACAATCTGTCGAAGGAGTTTTGACTGAAATGTTTGTACTGAATCCCGCAGCTTCAGTCCGTTTGTCCACATAAGTTTGAGGATATTATTATAAATCAATCGTTTCAGTTCTAGCTGCGATTTGAAGCGAAGTGCATGTAGTCTGTAAAGGAGTTTCGCACTTTTGTTATTGTTTGTCTTTTAAGTCTAGTGTGTGGGTTCCTCGTAATTCGTTTGTCTATAAAGAGCCCAAAGAAGCTCACCAGATATGTGCAAGGGAGAGGATTGCTGTTGAAGAGGACAGGAGGACCGTAGCCCCGCTGGAGATTATGAAAACATTGATTTAAAAAAAATCCCTTTATTTGATTTAAACAATTAATTGTATAATTGAAAAGCAAAAGCATAGCAGCTTTAAGACGTGCTCTAATAGTTCAATGTTTTTCTATCGCTACAGTAAAATCACCGACTGGATTATAAAACCACAATTGTGAACATATCACTTAATAACAACAACTGCAATTCGTTTAGCTATAAGTCAAGCAAATAGTGTCGTGGGAATAAACTGTAACAATGAAATACTTTCAGCGAATGAACTCGTAAGAGGGGAGTCACCACCCTTCACAAACCACAAAATGCTATTTCCAGTGTCATTGTTGCGTCGGTTATATAAGAAATAAAAAGTGTTCTCCCCTTCTAACTACAAAAATATTATTTTTCTAACAGGACTGCATTAGTGGAGGGTTAATGGATTTTTTTTTTTAAATCCCTTAAAATGTTTTCAATTATGTTACACTGAGCGGTGAATCAATCAATTCCCTTTCTATATGGTTGTGAACTCCTATAAAGTGAGAATGGTGCAGGTTTGGTTCACGCTGAGAGCTCCTTCTAGAGGACAGAACTTAGATTTACTAAAGAAAACCATCACTTTAGTCACTGCTAGCACCTATGTGGGATAATGATCACATAAGGGCCTAATGAGTTTTCTTAAAAATTTCGATTACTTTTATTTTTCCAGCAATCGGAGGAAGATTGAGGCTGTTTGGAGAATAACTTATCTTCAAAATGGTGTCAATTTTTAGAAAATTTATCTGTCTTTCTAACCGTATCATCAGAATCGAATTCGGACTAAAACTTTCTGAGTAATAACATTTTTATTGGAAAAAAGTAATGATTTTAGAAAAAAAAATTAAGTGACGACACTTAAGAACAGGGAAAATATGAAGTTGGCTAATACGTCATTGAACTCCACTTCAGATGTACTACACTTACTGGTTCACCCTGTGTGTATTATAAATGATACATTTGATTCTATTGATTCTCAAACAATTGATTTGATCTGTCACAAGGCTAGAAAGGCTTGTGGTTAATCAAGAAGAAATTAAGAAGAAACAGCTGCAATTGGCAGTTCAGACTTTTAATATAAACTGACATTGACATTGTTACGGGCGCTGACAGGCGTCCCCATAAATCTGATATTGATTAGCAGCTGCAAAAAAACAAACAAACAAAAGAAATAACAATGTGAGGATGGCCAATATTCAGAAATTATTTTAAACGTCATCGTTTGATAAATTTCGATAAAGGTTTCGAGATCATGAGTTACCCATCTTAATAATAATGCTCCACAGAAATAAAGTAACTTGGCATCATCTAGAATAAGGAAAACAATATAATATTCTGAAAGAAGGTAACATTGTCTATTTCGGAATTTTAAGGAAAAAAGCAAATGATTGCTTTACTTCAATTGTTTCATCAATCCATCAATCGTCTTTTTTATTCGTTGATCTAATCCAACTATTCTCAACTATATGAGTAAATTCGATTTTAATCAAGAAATATAGTTAAAACGTTGTTTTGTTTAATTTTTCACTTTCTAGTCCGAACAAGTATTGCAATTAAGTCAACTAGCCGAAGAGCGGATGGTTGCAGGACTTGTGATTTCTCAAGTCGACAATGAACAATATGATTCTTGCCTTTGTACGAAGGAAGAGGCTATCCCCTGTTAGGACCTCTGATTGCCTGAGGTTTCAGGAGATCCGGAGATCTGGGCATACAGAAGAATTTAGGGTGTTTCCCAAAAAGTTACTGCCCTAATCATTAATTATTATTGCACGGATTAGATAGTATATGAGACCTTTAATTACATGGTATTCATTTATAGTTTTCATTAAAAGGCAATTCTCCATATTATTATCGCAACACGGCGAGCTTACTATTCCTGACTGGCATTTAAGCTAATTTGGTTTTCCCTCATTTTTCTTAAAATCATACACATCTACATTTTTTCCTTTTTCCCTTATTATTTTTGAGCTGCAGCATTCACACAGAAACTTTTTTTTTATTCAGAGCTCAATAGAAAATGCATTTCTGCGTAAAAACTTAATATCAGAAACTTATTCTGATCGCAATACTTTGGACTCAGAGAGAATGTTTTCAAAAAGGCAAAAACCTAATTCATGGAACAGCCACAGGTTACAGAATTTTTCAGCTAGACCTCCCCGATAAATGTTTAAGTTCATTCAACTCTATGTAAAATTGTTAATTTTATGAGAAGAATAATTTGGTTAATGATGTCTAAAGAACACAGCAGGAGCGCCAAATTATTGGTTTGCGCCAGGCATCAATTATTTTTCATTTTTAGTGTTTATTGTTAATTTATTAGATGATAAAATAAATGTGAGTATTTATGTAGGTAAGGTTGAAGAGCCTAGCGCCATATATAATGGCTAATAATGAAAGTAATTATTTGAACAGGAAGGCGGATGGAATTGTAAGTTATCTGTTACACCCAGAGGGTGGTAATGAAATAGTGATTAGAAGAATTGAGCGGCTTGCTTCCGATCGCCAGTTAGAGGCCACCCGCACACCCTGCACAGCTCCCACTTTCAATCTAACCAATAAAAGAGTGTTGTACGCTCAATGAACATATATAACTCATGGCTTTCTCATTCACTCTGTAATGTCTTATAGATTTAAGTGAATGGACCAGTCTGAAATAACAACTTGATGTCTGTACTAACAACTACAATAAAATATTTCCTTCTATTACTGTCTTCACAATAAATTAACTCCAACAGTTAATAAAAACTAACAATAGAATCAAATACTTTTTGATTGAGCATCTGAAATAGTTTTTGATAAGGTTAATAAGGCCTACTTAAAGGCAATGATCACTGATTCATAATCTACATATTCTTTATCATTCTTGTTTATACATTGCATTTTTGATAATTTCTGATGCAATCAGTACTTATTTATTGTAAAAATCTTTTGATAAAAACCTACTTCGTAAATTTACATGGACTCATTTAAATGTTTTATTATAGCTGTCAAATTAATTGAGTAATACAATTATTATGAATTAAAGTAGACGTTATAAATTAATGTATAATAGTTATTTCTCACACTATATATGAAAGTGCATTTACCTGGCATATTCATTATTAATAAAAAAATATATTTTAATTAGAGTTTATTAATTTTATTGTGTTATAATTTAATTGCGGTCAAAATTTCTGTTCAATAAATTTGGCGTATTGGGTAGAAATCACGTCAATAATTCAATTCAATAAATAATGTACCAAGATATTTACCAATGGAAATTCAGTGTATGTAATATAATTCACAGGTGTTTGTATCTCACCAGTTAACATATCACCCACATCCGGTTGTAAGTACCACCCTAAACAGTGTCAAAATCGACATCAATATTATGTCCAGTAGACCAGAATACCTTTGGCATCATCTAGTATTATATTTATATTAACTGAAATTAGTTTAGATTTATTACAGTATTATTCACATAATTATAAACGATTGTTTTATTCCATGTTAGTAAATAGTTTTGTATTTATTACTACATTGTTGTACGAGGGTGTTGTCCTATTTCAGGTAACAAAAAAAGAAACCTTCTTACCAGATCATATCAGGGCTAAATTATGTTCCAATTGCTATAAATATAACTATAAAAGAATTGATTAAGAATTCCATTATAATCATTTCCATAAAATATTACGAAGGAACAGACATACTTGCTGCACTACTCAAACTCAGAACAATCATTCTTCCAAACTTGGAATGTTTACTACATGTTACATTCTCTCGTTACCTTCTCTGCTTATATTCTACTGTTTTACGGAACTTGAAACCGTGAAAGCCCGTTCTCACAAAACATTTTTTGGGATTTGTACTATAAACAATAATTTCACACTAGGATTCCTATCCAAGCTGAAACAACCTCATCTTTAAAAGCTTGTCTTTCCTACCGCGATGTAGCGCTAAAGTCTCAGACATTGAACGTATTTTAGATGGTGTTCCGCAAGGTAGTAACCTTCTTGCCAGTTTTCTAGCTAACAACTCAACCTAATACAAAGCACCACCACTTAGGCTGACGATACTTCTCTATTTACTGCATATCTCGATCCTCTGGTAGTTTTCCAAAATGTGCAGGACCACCTTAATTAAGTAACTGAATGGTGCCCGCGCTGGCGAATAAATAAGTGCGCACAAATTGCATTTACACTGAGACGAGAATTTGTCGACTATAGATAATCAGAACGCCCAGACATCAACCTATCTGGAGTTCTACCAGGACAGTCGCCTGTCTGGGGACCCACTACGTACCTGACTGAGAACACTGAACACACATACAATCTGATTGTCTACGACCCACTTCTAACATCGATAATAGAGTTTAGGATTCGCCAAATCGTCTAATATCCAGATAATGCATTCCTTCCATTCCAAAATTTGTCAGATGAATCATTAACACACGTTTCTTCGTTTCCGAAGACATTCTCCATAAAGGACTAACGTGCCTTTGATTTGCAAACTAATCGGTTCAAACTTCCTTAACTTTCACACCAATCTATCCTGCCATCCCAAACCTGCTGCAAACCTGTTGTCTCTTTCCACATGATAACCAATAACCGTTAAAACGACGATGTCCGCTTTATCCCCTATTACGTATCAAGGTAGATGCTAACTCCTTGATACCTAACTCCTTGATAGGGAGTTCGACCAAGTCCCCTCATCTCATCTGAGCAGGTCAGATGAGAATAAATAAAAGAACTTAGTTAATATGCTAAAATTTTCTACGAAATGTAACTGTTACACCACCATAATCCTTCTTTGCCACCTCAAAGTGGATATGTGTAATATATTCATTACCTAACAACAACTCAATGCAACGAGAAGCTTGAGCGCCAAAGACGGTAAAAAATAAATTACCCGTGCACCCAATTGTTCCTCTAATAGTGAACAATCCTTAATGCATTCTTGATAAATAAGTTGCATCTAAAATGATGCTCTCACAGACCGTTTACTCGTCGTTCAACATTAGACTATGCCCAGATTGTGCCCTGGTCATGTGTTGTACACAGAGCAACATGTTCTTAGATCATACAAATGAAGGATTTTTTCCGTTCGCCATAATGTTAATATTTGAATGCTAAAACTGTCCGGTAGGACAGTTGTATAAGGGTTGATCGTCAAAAACTGCACGAAAAAGCGTAACGTTCAAAAACACCCAACTTTGACAATTTTTTTCTCTTTTTCTATAAAAGATAAAATTCCCAAATTTTCTTTAAAATATAGAGCAAACCCTCCTTTATAACTGTAATTTTTTCCTAATTACATAGATCTGATAGATTTCTAGAAAAAACGACATTTTCAGAAAATGTTCTTGTTTTAGTTCTTGTTACCTTTTTTGTAAACAACGTAGCGCCTAAACGCGCGAACCAATTTTCATGAATGAGATGTCATTCGATTCGGAATTTTATGTAGATGTGCCTTTTGGGGGTCTTGACGCTATACATCGAATAGGAGAGGAGTTAGCCCTATGTATGTAAGGCCCCCTCCAAAATTATTATTACTAATTACTCGGTAAATCTTGGCCCGATTTTGATAAATGATATAAATGTTTGCTAACAGAAAAATACAAAAAAAAAATAGAGTATTAGTGCTAATAAACAGTAGGATTGCAGATTATTATCAAGGATACAGTAGGATAGTCCTAGATGGTTATGGTCAAAAAGATAGATAAACGCGATAAGTATTAAATAAGTACTCGTATGAGTGAATGTATTTCAAATCGTGATAATTACATAAATATATTCAAATAATGAATTCTAGACGATTTCATATATCCAGAGGAACTTAGTTATTGGCCTGCGGTGGTTGTTAACAAAGTCCATTTCGGGGCAAACTGTCACGCCTTGTATATCCTCCGGGATGACTGTATTAATTTATATTAAACATTATCTTCAAAGTTTTAGCAATGAATATATTTTCATATTCCCATTAGTGTGCCGGTGGTAGATTTAAATGAGAAATAGTTCCCACTGGATTAAAACATTATTGTAATAAACATTTATAGCTTAACTAAACTTACGAACTTACGGCTTAGTAATTTTATTAAATTTTTATTACCATTTATGTGTTTTAAGAGATAAATTAAAGTTTCAGATATTTGCGCTGAGTGTTTTCCTTATTAATTCAGTTAAAAAAAAATGGATTCTTTGCATTTCACAAGATAAAACTCTAGTTAATGAGGAGTCCGCCTCGATCGCCTCTGCACAACTCGCTCTTCTCTAGTCACTCCTCAATTTCCTTCAACATATTTCAATGTCTCTCCTCAAGAGAAGTCCTTCTCTTGCGATCTTCTGCGCGCTCTGCTTCTGAAACTCTGGGTAATTTTGTACGCCAGTAATATAGGCTTATCCCCAAACTGCTGTTGAAGTTCGTCTTTCTTACTGATCTACCAAACCTATTCTCATAGAAAATCTATTTTCATTCAATATTTAATTTTCTTTCCTCGGTTTCCACAACCATCCACATCCTAACCGACCTTAATAATCATTTTATTGATAAACTCTGGGTAATTTTCTTAACAGAAAGGATTATTAGAGTGTTACACATTATTCCTTTATTATTTGTTTTGTAGGTACTATTATTTTATTCCTCGCGGATATAACTGCCTTTGATCTTGTGTGATGACATTATTCACTCTTTTTTTTTTATTCTAATCTTGTAAAAAATGTAAATAGTTTATTTCCCACGTTTACGAACAATCCTAAGAACCAACCTTTGATATTAAAATTGTAAATAAAATATTATTTTCAAAAGTCATAAGCCCTGAAAATGACCTAGCCTATCAAAAGTCGGAAGCTTGGCAGAAAATGAATAAAAAAGCATGAGTGAAATTGGCAATAATCTCTCTTCTTTTTTTCTCTTTGGATTAATGAATCAATCACCAAAAAACTATGAACAATATTTTACAACAATACAAGTAATAAAAAATAATAATTTGCAATCACGATATTGTTTATTTTAGGTATTTTTAGAATAAAAATTACCATAAGTTAGGTACTTAATTTTCAAAAAATTACGATATATGAAATTGGGTGGTGGTTGAAGGAAGGTTATTTCCAGTAAATGCATCTCTCCTACAATAAGTGCATCAAGTGCATGTTCACCCTTCACTCTCACTCTGTCACTCACTCTTGGACACCTATTTCCAGGTCATTATATGTATATAAAAGCTTAATTAGTCTTTTTACTAAAATTTTTATTTTCATTTATAATCAGTATTCTTTTGTCAAGGGAATTTTAATTAATATTGAACCGACCGATTCTTAATTAGTTTCTATTGTTTTTCATTCTTAGACGGGAGGATACAGCCTACCCACTTCAAACAATATAATTTTATTAATATAGCCACTCTCTATCAGCCCAAACGTCTCCTTTTGTTGTTTCTCTTACTCCACTAATATGAGGAACAAATCTCAAAACAAACAAAAGTATGACCAAAGTGTTGATATTTTAATTTGATTTTTAAACGGAAATATTCGTTTTTTTCAAGATCCCATGATTACGATCAAGTGTGATAAAATGGTTTGCGCTTTTTGGCCGGCATCACCCAAAAACGAAAATCCTAGCAAATCCACATTTACATTCATAGAAAATTTTTATTTACATTATTTGTCTATATTTAATGGTTTCACTGGACAACTCAATTAAAGATAAAACAAAAAGTGAAAAAATGCGATGAAATGATGTAAATTGTTTTTTAAAAATTCTGTTTATCATATAAATTCAAATAAATTTACCATTATCATTCAGCGCCTGCTACTGAAGTTGAGTTGAATTACGTATTGCAACGATTTAGAGCACGGAGTTAATCAAAATGGCTTCTGAAATGAATTATTTATTATTCAATGGCCAAAAATGTTTTGCCGTTTATTGGTGTTAATCTTTATTATTTGGAAAATTGTAAATATACAAAGATATGACTGAACCAATCTCACTTTGTCACTTAAATTTAAGATACTTCAAAAAGTGGAGTTAATCGATTTGTGCAGCGAACGGCTCAATTGTTAAAAATTAATTTACTATAAGCGTTTTCATAAAACACCAATGTTTTAATGTTTTTCTCCCTCTCCGACCTTTCGACAAGCTTTGCCTTCATCTTCAGAAAACAAGATTGGTAAAAATAATAATAAAAAAAAGAAGAAAAAAGTAACTTGAAAAAAAGATACAAAATTACCCCTTTACTTAGGGCATATGATGTCTTCTTGGGGAGCATGAAAATTAGATCAGAACTCGTCTGATGATCTGAAGTTCACTTTGGTTAATGAACATCATTTTGCTTATTAAGTGATGATTATTGTTGTTGTTGTTGTTGTTGTTGAGTCACCATCTATGGCCGCTTTCCAGGAATAGTACCTACATTGAAGACCATGAATTTGTAAACGTTAATTTTGAGTTTTTTGTTTTAATTAATTAATTAATTTATTTTTGCTACACTAATCTAGTAAGCGCTGAAAGGAACGAGCAGAGCTGGTTGAAATGTAAAGGAAAAAAAAATTAAAAATATGAAATTAAACTACGAGGGTCGTTTGAAAAGTCCGTGCAAAAATAAAAACTACTTAATTTTTTGGGGTAAACCTTTTTTATTTTTCAACATAGTCTCCTTTTAGGCTTATACACTTCGTCCAACGCTGCTCTAGTTTGTTGATCCCTTCCGAATAATAGGATTTGTCCAAGTCTCAAAAATAGCCGTTCGTTTCTGCAATCACCTCCTCGTTTGAATAAAATCTTTTTCCCGCCAGCCATTTCTTCATATTGGGGAACAAATAGTAGCCCGAGGGAGCCAAGTCTGGAGAATAGAGGGGATGTAAAACGAGTTGGAACCCTATTTCCATTAATTTTGCGACTACAACTGCTGAGGTGTGAGCTGGTGCGTTGTCGTGATGGAAAAGGACTTTTTTGTGGGCCAATCGTGGGCGTTTTTCTTGCAGCTCGGTTTTCAAACGGTCCAATAACGATGAATAATATGCACCTGTAATAGTTTTACCTTTTTCCAGATAGTCGATGAGGATTATTCCTTGCGAATCCCAAAAGACAGTCGCCATAATCTATCCGGCCGAAGGAACGGTCTTTGCCTTTTTTTTGGCGCAGACCCCCCTTGGTAACCCATTGTTTAGATTGTTCTTTGGTCTCAGGAGTGTAGTGATGTATCCATGTTTCATCCACAGTGACGAAACGACGCTTAAAGTCCTGCGGATTCTTCTGGAACAGCTGCAAACCGTCCTTGCAACACTTCACACGATTTCGTTTTTGGTCAAGCGTGAGCAATCGCGGCACCCATCTTGCGGATAGCTTTGTCATGTCCAAATGTTGATGAAAAATATTATGTACCCGTTCATTCTAGATGCCCACAGCACTAGCAATCTCACGCACCTTCACTCTTCTGTCATCCATCACCATATCATGGATTTTATCAATGATTTCTGGAGTAGTAACCTCAACAGAGCGTCCAGAACGTTCAGCGTCACTTGTGCCCATATGGCCACCCCGAAAATTTTGAAACCACTTATAAACTGTTCTAATCGAAGGTGCAGAGTCACCATAATGTTTATCAAGCTTGTCTTTAGTCTCCTGAGGCGTTTTGCCTTTCATAAAGTAGTGTTTAATCAACACACGAAATTCTTTTTCGTCCATTTTTTGAAAATCACTCGACTTCCTCGATTCAAACGAATGCCATACACAAAGAAATAGACCGATCTGGCTGAAACTTGGTGTGTGTTCTTCCAAGAGATGCTACTAACTAAACATAACCTCGATACGCGCCAGTGGTGCTATCTCTCTGACTGCACGGACTTTTCAAACGACCCTCGTAGGTTTGTTTTATTTTATTTAGTTTACTTTATCGCCATTAAAAGAATGAGACCATCTATGAATGAGCCATCTATCTAGTTTTAAGAGGAGTTAAGTTCAACGGCCAACAAGATGTAGCTTCATATTCAATTTTGCCATTTTGCCCTCTGGATGGAAGTAACATAGTTAGCAATTTAAGATCTTCCTGACATGTTTATTATTGTTAATATTTTAAAACACTTTTAATGTTGCCAATACCAGATAACACTTTCTTAACAAGAAATACAACCACATTTTTTGCCAACATAAAGGAAGAACATCTGTTCTCAGATACAATTTCTAAGATAGTGAAGGGCGTGGAATCAGCTAGAGCGATCGTCCCAAGGGATAAGAAAGGTATATGGATGCCGATCTCACCCTCAGTCCGGCAGGAAAAGCGGATTCGCTCCGCAAGACGCCGTTGAATACCTAACTGGTGAAACCGCAGCGAACTGGCTGTGTGTAAAAAGGGGCCAGCTGCACGGTGCCCTGCCAGGTCCTACAGCTGCCCCCGTACATTTTCTCTTTCTATTTCGATAGGTATCGCACATAACTACTACTAACACTATATTTCTCTGTACTTACTTGAACTGACATACACACAAACAAATGCAAATGCATGGGCCACCTTAATCTCTTTTAAAGAAAGAGAAAGACCTTGTCTAAAGGACCACAAAAAGAATGGTCCACAACCACATCGCTTTAGATCTCTTTGGAAATTAACCGTGAATTTGTCCTTAGAGGTGCATACCTAGTCACAATACCGGTGACAATGGCCTGTCACATAAAATCTCCTCCATTTCTTGTAATGGCACCCCACTTTTATTTTTTTTACTTCATCTTCTTTTAAAAACGAAAGAAATTTAATACAATAGAAAAATTTTCAAAAATATCTATTTCTTTAAATTGAAGAAGCTTGCAATAAAGAAATTCTTTTTATTTTCTTACATACAAAGGTACAATCAGGTCTGTCGTAAATATCTTAAAGTACCACAGAAAATGGGATTAGTTATTTTGAGTTAAAAATGATTAAATCAGGAAGAAGGAAATGTGTTCAGAAATGTTTTGAAATTGTTAATTTTAAAGCTAACTTGACTAGGAGAGAGAAATCAGCATTTTCCTCCTAACTTACGATCTATAATTTTGTTTAAAATCAAATTCGGGTCAAAATTTTTAAATTGAAAGAAAATCAGGTTATAAAAAGTGCCATTTATTTTCTGGATTTTTCATATTTTTAGATTTCCTCAAAAACAACTCCAACTTAACAAATTATGCTTTTATTTTGAACACTTTTCTTGAAAAAAAAATTCTATTAAGGATAATTCTGGAAAACTGGGAGGACAACTTCCTTGTAAAGTAACAATTCACTGAAATTTAGGATTCTATCTATTCTGTGCTGTTAAAGATAGTTATGTTAAAATCAATTTGAAAAAAGCCTATTTCACTTTGGGATTGAAGTAGGGTTTCCTGCTTCAGTGTGATTTGTGGTTTTTGGTAACTGCAATTTGTTGTTAATGACTTAAATTTTCAGTGGTTGAAGAAAATTGCTCAATCAGCACCTTGAAAAAGTCATGTCAGACTGTTAAAGCCAAGTTCTTGCCCCTAGGGATTAGGTCATCTCTACGGAATTCAGTGGCCAATTAACTCTGTACTTTAGTTCTGACAATATACTATATGATTATATAGGCTTCGTGACCGTAAATTATTGAACTAAGGATTCAAGATTGGCGAGGAATCAGTCAAATAAAAAAAACAACTCGTCTTTTTGCCAACGTTTCGACAAATATATTGTCCTCTTCAGAGCCTGGATATTACAAATACACAAACACAAACAATTTAGAGACTGAGTAGCACAGAAAATCAGTAAAAAACAGTAATATAAAAATAATATACAATAAATTCTTTATAATTATTGAAAACTTACGTGGCTATGCGGGTTGGTTGCAAAAAGACGAGTTGCTTTTTATTTGACCGATTTCTCGCCAATCTTGAATCCTTAGTTTTATGATTACATATTTCAATCGCCCATTAACCTCACACAATTGTGATTTTGATTCTGGTTTTACACGGATCTAAAACCGATCAAATCAATGAAATAACTCTTTAGGGCAATCTAGCATAAAAAAGGTTCTAAGAGTTTAAAGACAAGCTTTAGTTTATTGTTGAAACGCTTTAGATCAAATAAAATGAAAAATAATGCTATCGATATACTGGGTTTGAGTTCCAACAGAAATCGCAAGTTCAGTGCGTGACGTTATGTGAAGTACGAATGATGATGTATGAAAGAGCGAAATATTCCAGTTACGACGGATACAATCAAAGATATTAACTTAAGGGATTTTATTATTAATCTGCACAATTTAACACGTCATTGAGATTTTTTTATTTTTCCAGTGAACATGGGGAAGCTGTGATTGAAATCATACTTAATGCTTGTGGTGCGAGAGGTATTCTGGGTAACTTGACTTTTGTCACAAATAAACGATGATTAAAACTGTCGAGAAACTTGTTTGCAAAAGTATTGAGCCATTGCCACGGTCACCACGATCTTTGTATGGTGTTGTTTTTATTAATTTTATTGTAAACAAAATAATGGGTATTAATTTTGTCAGTTTAAGATAGTTTTCATGTTCCAGCGGGCTAAACAAGGCTATCCCTTTATCCTCTAGGTGTTTTCTGTGGATAAAGGAATGCGGTCTACCAGACAAGATACATCTGCCCTGCGATGTAGCCCTGGGCCTATCACTAGAGTTCTGCCGCATCTTCCACCCCCTCTTCACCATTCTCTTATAATATCAAGGACAAATTCACGGGTTAATTCCTCTTTGTCAAGATGTTGGCCTTCGGCAACTGAGGTCTCCTACATAAACTACTCTCGGGGCTGGTGTTTGTGTAATACGCTCTGGGTGGGAATAAGAAAAACTTACCAGATTACACGTCACTTCCTTTTTCCTCCTACTATTTCCTTTTTATAAATGTGACACTTTTCAAAGGGGGTTTTTTATTTTATCTTTTATACAGAACTAGTTCTGTTTGTTCAATAGCTCTTTCTAAGTCTGTTAACAGTTGTAATGTCTTAAATAAATATCTCTAAGTTAACATTCAGCTGTGAAAACATTTAAAATGGTTTTGGTTAAACCTTTTTTTAAATAGACTTATTTATATTGACAACTACAACCATAAGCTAGGTTACAAAAGTATTGAAGTGAACTAATTTGTACGAGGGTCGTTTGAAAAGTCCGTGCAAAATAAAAACTACTTAATTTTTTGGGGTAAACCTTTTTTATTTTTCAACATAGTCTCCTTTTAGGCTTATACACTTCGTCCAACGCTGCTCTAGTTTGTTGATCCCTTCCGAATAATAGGATTTGTCCAAGTCTCAAAAATAGCCGTTCGTTTCTGCAATCACCTCCTCGTTTGAATAAAATCTTTTTCCCGCCAGCCATTTCTTCATATTGGGGAACAAATAGTAGTCCGAGGGAGCCAAGTCTGGAGAATAGGGGGGATGTGAAACGAGTTGGAACCCTATTTCCATTAATTTTGCGACCACAACTGCTGAGGTGTGTGCTGGTGCGTTGTCGTGATGGAAAAGGACTTTTTTGTGGGCCAATCGTGGGCGTTTTTCTTGCAGCTCGGTTTTCAAACGGTCCAATAACGATGAATAATATGCACCTGTAATAGTTTTACCTTTTTCCAGATAGTCGATGAGGATTATTCCTTGCGAATCCCAAAAGACAGTCGCCATAATCTATCCGGCCGAAGGAACGGTCTTTGCCTTTTTTTTGGCGCAGACCCCCCTTGGTAACCCATTGTTTAGATTGTTCTTTGGTCTCAGGAGTGTAGTGATGTATCCATGTTTCATCCACAGTGACGAAACGACGCTTAAAGTCCTGCGGATTCTTCTGGAACAGCTGCAAACCGTCCTTGCAACACTTCACACGATTTCGTTTTTGGTCAAGCGTGAGCAATCGCGGCACCCATCTTGCGGATAGCTTTGTCATGTCCAAATGTTGATGCAAAATATTATGTACATGTTCATTCGAGATGCCCACAGCACTAGCAATCTCACGCACCTTCACTCTTCTTTCATCCATCACCATATCATGGATTTTATCAATGATTTCTGAAGTAGTAACCTCAACAGGGCGTCCAGAACGTTCAGCGTCACTTGTGCCCATATGGCCACTCCGAAAATTTTGAAACCACTGTTCTAATCGAAGGTGCAGAGTCACCATAATGTTTATCAAGCTTCTCTTTAGTCTCCTGAGGCGTTTTGCCTTTCATAAAGTAGTGTTTAATCAACACACGAAATTCTTTTTCGTCCATTTTTTGAAAATCACTCGACTTCCTCGATTTAAACGAATGCCAAACACAAAGAAATAGACCGATCTGGCTGAAACTTGGCGTGTGTTCTTCCAAGAGATGCTACTAACTAAACATAACCTTGATACGCGTCAGTGGTGCTATCTCTCTGACTTTGCACGGACTTTTCAAACGACCCTCGTATTGTAGGCGGTAACAAATATAAACTAGTTTCATCGTTCTATATTATTGTATAATTCTTTAACCCAAGGAAGAATTCCTGTCGAGCGAATTTGTTTCTCTCTCTAATTTAGGTTTATGTGTAGGTATCGTTGAGTATATTCCTTTAGTATTGGCCTAATTACTTACGCCTAGAGAATCCCAAACTGGTTCTGTATCGTCCAACAAGAAAGTACTTCAGTATTTAGTATCGCTCACTAAGTAAAGATAGTATTGCATCCTTATCAAATTTACAAAATTGATTTTCCAAGGTAATATCGTTTTGAAATACCAGAAAGCGAAAAAGTAGTTTTCAGAAAATGGTGTTCGTGAGGATGTGAAGAAAATAGCTCAAAAACTAATCATCTTTATATGCCGTCCACTTCTAACCATGTTTCGCATCGCTGCACCAGCTTCTTTAACCTCACTTCATAGAAGCTCTCCGCCTGAGATTTAAACCAGTTGACAATGGTGACAATTGTAAAGCAATGGTGCGTCCAAGAAGGGGAAATTCATCAGCCAGGGCACTAATCGTCAATCGACGATCAGATCGAAGTTTGTGGTCCCCTTGGAAAACGATTTCATCGGTCTGGATACTGGGCCTGCCAATCCGCTCTTTATCGTGGACATTTGTTCGTCCATTTCTGAATGCACGACAACATTGTTTAACCTTTCCTTCATTCATTACTGCAGATCCACAAAACTAGGCACAACTACCGATGAATTTCAGCAGCTGAAGATCCCTTTTGCTTGCAAAAATCTTTTCACACCTCGCTCTTCACAGCTGGCGGGAGCAACGTTTTACGCGGGTATTGTTGTATGCTAGCATGGACAGGCAACGACTTCTGAATCAAAACAACAACAGCAAGAGCTTCGGGAACAGTGAATAGATGGCACTGCCAAGTTTAACTGTGTTTCGACGCGCCAATATTTAAATATTACCAAACGGCCCTTACTTTTCGAATACGCCTCATATAACTTTACAAATTGAAATTTTCTCTTTTTTAAAATTTTATCAAAAACAGCTCCAAAGATTTTTTTTAAAAAAACACTGTTTCACACTGTAAATATGGCGGTCTACAACTTTATTAGAAACGTTGTTCCCAGGAAAATTGGATTTTGGAGACTTTTGAGGAACTAAGTTTGGGTAGGCTTTCCTTTTAAGAAGGAATGAAGTATAATGTACGGTCCTAATTGTTAAATTTGTTGCTAAAATTGCTGAGTTGGATGATAATTGCATGACTAGAAATCCTACTTTACTTAATACATTTTTCGCTTTTTTCGAAAATTTTCCCAAGTTTGCAAGCTTAATATGAACCATTTTTCTAAGGTAGTTAGCTTGGGGTATTTTGAAAGAAACTTAAGACATACACAGAGGGTCACAAATTATGCCCACACTAATTTGTAATAATGATTCTCAAAATTCTTTAATCATTGGATTTGCGGATAAAAGAACTTCTCCTATCCTTGGACACAACTGTTGCCATTACCAAACCAACTTAGTTTGTCATGTTCCGAATTCACTTCATCAACATTGTGTTGAACCTCGGTCGTATTCTCCATTATTTGTCAATAATAATTCACTACGTGGACCAAAATCTCCGCCATGTTTCATTACTTCCTTCAGCAGAGAAAAGTTTGTAGTATTTCCCTTTCTCTTTTTTGCTTTTTGGGATGATATATTGCCCTTTGAAGTGTAAAGTGGAAATTCGAGACTGAGAACATGCCTGGCCAATATCCTTTTTATTTTAACTCAAATCACGCCTTTATACATCATTACTATCAGTACTACCTCATAATTCATGCTGAACATAACACATAAATGGCACTCAAGGGTAATTGCAAGGTTATGCACAAGTTTAAATGGACTCCTCAATATTTGAGAAATGCTCCAATTTAATCTAATGGCTAAGCTATATTAAATCTATAATTAAAGCTCCAAGTATAAAATTCAATATTCCGAAAAATGTCCAGTCAATAGAAATTATTTAATATTCTTTTAATTAATTAAGTACATAGTATGGCTTATGCAGAATTAGAGCAAAAATATTATTGTTGGGAAAGTCTTTTTTAAGTGACCATGAGACCAATTAATACCGATGAATACGATCCATTCATAGATGATCCCAAAATGGTAGGTAAAACAAGAGATTCTGTATTTAAAGTCCTCTTATGAGTTATTCCAGTATTCCAGACTGAAATTAAATTGTATAATAAGCACCACTCTGATGAAGATCTGAAAAGAGGTTATAGAGGCAAGGAGAATCTCATCCAGGCTGCTTTTAAAGCTCTAACAGCTTATAAAACAACCTAATCCTTTGTTTGGGAGTAGGTACCATTGATGAAGTTGTCCCAGCGCAACGAAATGAATGTTCGGACACGCTGGTATCAGATTTAATGAAGTTGCTGTTCAGTTGGCCAGAAATGGAGTGCCCAAACAATTTACAAAATTTAAAACTCATTTAGGTTCTTGAGCAATCACTGTGAGAGAGCATGAAAATTCTGGTAGGCTACTCCAGTAATGAAACCCGGTAAAAGTCTTATGCTCGATCTGTGTAAAACCAGAATTGAGCACCTCTGAGGTTTGATAGGAATCAGAATAAGCTCAAGGCACCCCGTAGGGGGGAGTGGACTAGCCACTTCTTCAGGGAGCTTGGCGTCCCTGCGGGTATCCCAGTCTAACAACACTTCAACACTCACACTGACACCCCTTAACACTCACATACTACACTTAGGACCTGCAGAGGTAGTTGATGTGTGCAGCTACTTGGGTTTAGCGAACCCACAGGTAAACTCGAGCTCCCCACCACACACACTCATTTACACCTTAACATTCACACTATACAGACGACTACACACACTGCACGAACAAGGATACGCACTCGTCGAGAGTCAGAGTATAAATATCTCTCCCTCGCGTGCCGTGGCGAGGCTTTGGGGCTAGGGTGGAAAAGAGGATCCTGGGCATTGAGGGAGACGTTGACCTGCGGGCAGCTTATCCCAACACATGTCTTTGGCCTCGGCTTCACCCGAGAGCTCCACCTGGAGGATACCCCTACTTCAGGAAATCGGCTAGGGAACACTGTCTCAGACAGGTTCCTAGGGGTAGGAAGGGGGTCGCGGGGGCACGGGTCGGTACCTGGTACCGGAACGTTGTCTTCCGCGGCACCGGTCTATGTCGAAGTGCGATGGTCCACCCGGATAGTAACCGGGTCCATTTGAGCGTCCGAGGAGGCGGGACCACGTACTTCGATGAATTTATATGTCTATCATGGATATACATATTAATTCTACCGGGCCTAGCCCACCATTTAACCCTGCCCACAATCCTAACTACCTTCTCCCTCACCCAAACTCCAATACAACTCCCAATCCTACTCCCCCATCCCACATCAATCCAATCTGTTTTTCAGGATCTCGACACGGCATGGACCAGGACAATTCGATGGACGTTTCAACGACGGGGATGCAGGTTACTTTGCAACCCTTTTGCCCTTCTTCCCCGCCAAGGAAGAAAGCCAAGGGCGGCAACCAGAGAGGTAATGAAATTTTTAAATTTGTTGACTTTGAAGCTGATAATTGGGGAAGATTTTTTGTACTCAGGAAGAAAGAAGGTTCATTCTCCAACGAATGTTCCTTCAAAATACACAAGTTTTTGAAAAGTGCACTCGGCAAAACCAAAAGTATAAGAAAGCTTGGCGATGGCTCAATTTGTGTTGAAGCGGATAACCGCTCCCAAATAAGGGCCATTTTGAATTTGCAAAAATATATGGATGCTGAAGTAGAAGCGGGCCCACACAAGCGTCTAAACACTTCCCAGGGAGTGATCACTTGTCGGGATTTTTTAAACAGTGAGCTGGAAGACATTAAAGAGGGTCTGGCCGATCAGGGCGTAATAGAGGTGAGGAGGATTAAGCGGAGGCAGGATGGTTCCTTAGTGGATACCGCCTCCCTTGTCCTCACATTCGACCGCCCGAGACCGCCACAAATGGTAGAAGCTGCATTCTATAAATTGAAAGTACGCCCTTATGTCCCATCTCCTATGAGATGTTTTCAATGCCAGAGGTTCGGACACACCTCCATGAAATGCAAGGCCACCGAAGCGGTATGCGTGTGCGGAAAGCCGAAACATGAGGGCGAATGCACTCCACCAATAAAATGTGTAAACTGTGGCGGAGATCATAATGCCAGATCCTCGGGGTGTCCAATTTTAATAAAAGAGAAAGAAATTCAAAAAGTAAAAACATTACAGCAATTGCCCTACCATGAGGCAAGAGCTATAGTTGAAAGCAGATCTTATGTTACGAAAGAAACTTCTTACGCAGATAAAATGAGGACACCCCTGACAGTGGCACACATTCTTTCAGCCCCTGCGAACCCACAGGGGCATTTAAAAAATGGCCCCTCTCCGGCCTCAAGGGGAGCTATTACTGACTTGGGAGAAATCCCACCGTCTACCTCCTCCCCTACTTTAAAGGGGACCATTATAAAGGTGGGAGAAATCCCACCACCAAAACAAAATGCCCCTCATGGGGCATCGGTAGCCGAAAGGCTACCATCAATCACTCCCACTACTAGTGGAAGTGATTCAAAGGTGGTTCAACAACCACCTAAAAACAAGACTTCCTCCGAAGGGGAGTGGAAGGTGGTAAGTCCACCTAAATACTCTACCAGGAGGAAGCGTTTAAGCTTAAAGATGCCACCTCCTTATCCAGTAGGAATAAGGGGGAAGAGCATCAAATCGAATAAAGAGCAAATGTCTTCCGGCCAAATTGCTCATTCCCCCAAGCAGCAATGGCAGCTAATGGGGACGGATATTGAGGCCTCTGAATCGGAGGGTGGTAACATTTCCGACCACCCCCCAAGAAGAAGAAAAAAGGGCTGGCCTAAAGGCAAGCCTCGAGACAAGTGTGCCACTGATTAGACAAGTGATCATGATTCTCTCTTCAGCATCCATGTATCTTAATACTCAAAACTTAGTAAACACAACGAATTCATTTAGAATGTTCCTGCCACGTGTGGTCACATCGAACTACCAAAATGTGTGAGTCTATCATGCAATGGAATATGCGGGGCTATATGAGTAATGTGGAAGGGTTACGCCGAATGGTGGCGGAGCACCGACCATTCGGGTTGTGCCTCCAGGAAACTAAGATTAGACCGGGGCAATCCATTCGAATCCCCAGATACAAAGTATACAGCAAAGAGGTGCAACCTGCCCCAGGAGGGAGGGCGCGCGGCGGAGTGGCCGTCTGTGTACGGGATAATATACCCAGCCAGCGGCTACCTCTCCAAACTAATTTGCAAGCTGTTGCCGTGCGCCTGTCTACACCACTGCAGATCACATTAGCCAGTATTTACTTGCCAGACATATTCTGGCGAAGAAGTGATCTGGAGAATCTACTCTCGCAGCTGCCTGCCCCAGTGTTGCTGTTGGGAGACTTTAACTCTCACAACACTTTATGGGGTTCAGCTAGAACTGATGCACGAGGTAGAGCTCTTGAGGAGATTATAGACAATTCTAATCTGATGTTCCTCAACAGTGGTGAAGCTACACATTTTAACGCACACTCGGGAGGCTTTAGCGCAATTGACCTGAGTGTTGCTACTCCTACCATTGCAGTTCGCTTAAGATGGACCACACTCGATGAACTATATCACAGTGACCACTTCCCAATCTTACTATCAAGCTCCATCTCCAGGGCGCCCTTTGTGATACCCTGGAGATACGACATCAAAAATGCAAATTGGCCTGCTTATTCCAACAATGTGGTGACTCCACCTCTTACAGGGGATGCCACCCTTGATGCAAAAAGGCTTACAAGATCGTTGGTGCGAGCAGCCGAAGGTACCATTCCTAGGATTGGCGGGAAAGTCGCAAGACTCCCCGTTCCCTGGTGGACCCCGGAATGCAAGGCTGCCAACATAGCAAAAAAGCAGGCCTTTAACAGATTTAAAAGGTATCCGACGGAAGAAAATTTAATTAGCTTTAAAAGACTAAGAGCCAGGGAGAGGCGTTTAATAAGGCATTTAAAAAAGGAAACTCTCACCTCATACGTATCGACGATTTCCACATCGTCGACGCTAAAAGAGGTGTGGGATAAAATAAGAGCCCTTTCTGGTGGTAGCAAATATCCATCGATACCAGTTCTAAAACGTAATGATGTCGTCGTCACCGAGCCAAAAGAAGTAGCAGAAGTATTGGCTGGGCACTTTGCACAAGTGTCCAGCTCACAAAATTACCCTGCAGACTTCCTACGGCGAAAAGGTGACGTGGAGCAGCAGCCACTCGACTTTGAAATCGCCATTGATGAATCCTACAACGCTCCGCTGACCATGCAAGAACTAGAAAACGCTTTAAAGAAATGCAAGAATACAACTCCAGGAGTGGATGGAATCCCATATGCTATGTTAAAAAACTTGAACATAACTGGAAAGGTAAACCTGCTAAAATTATATAACAGCATATGGGAGACCGGACAATACCCTGATGGTTGGCGGGAAGCGATAATTATACCGATCCCTAAAGAAGGAAAAGACCCTAGTGACCCCTCTAGCTATAGGCCCATATCATTGACCACCTGCTTGAGTAAGGTCCTCGAATCTATGGTCAACTATAGATTAGTATATGTGTTAGAAACAAGAGGACTTTACAGCCAGCATCAAGCGGGATTTCGCAGGTATCGTTCCACGTTGGATCAGATGAGCCACCTTGAGGTCTACGTACAAAACGCATTTATGCGTAGGGAGCACGTTCTGGCCGTGTTCTTCGACCTCGAGAAGGCCTATGACACCACGTGGAGACATGCGATCCTGCGGAAGTGTCATGATTGGGGTTTGAGAGGGAACATGCCGAGGTTCCTTCGTGGCTTTTTAGAGTCGCGAAGGTTCCGAGTACGCCTGGGGTCGGTCCTTTCGGACCCACACGTCTTAGAAAATGGAATACCTCAGGGATCGGTATTAAGTGTTACATTGTTTACAATGGCGATAAATAGTCTAGCCGATGTTGTAGCAGATCCGCTTCAAATTTCTTTATATGTTGATGATTTGGCAATTTATTTATCAGGAAGGGATCTTTGCGAAGTTGGAGAATCGCTACAACAGGCAGTTGACAGAGTGGCTGCAGAGGCTTCCAGGAACGGATTTAAATTTTCAAAACTTAAAACGGTGTGCCTACATTTTTGCCGCTTGAGGCATGATCATGCCCCTCCAACACTGATTTTGGATGGCACACCAATTCATTATAAAGATAGCGTTCGTTTCCTGGGCCTCATTTTTGATAGTAAGCTATCCTGGCAGGAGCATATCGAATACACTTCTACAAAAGCAAGGAGAACCCTCGATATCTTGAAATTTCTTGGAAGTTACAAATGGGGAACTGAGCGGGAGATCTTGAAACGTATCTTCATTTGTCTTACCCGCTCCAAACTTGAATATGGAGCCCCCGTTTACAGTTCTGCGCGCAAGTCACGCCTGGCGCTATTAGACAGAGTTTATAATGAAGGTATTAGATTATTTACAGGCGCCTTCCGGACCAGTCCTCTACAGAGTCTTTATGTGGAGTCGGGGATGTTGCCTCCTCAGTTAAGAAGAGAGCAGATTACCCTGACTTACACCGCCGGAATATGGGGGAAGCGGTTTCTTACCTTATTCCCTACCATATTCGAGAGCCTACACGATGAAGAATTTCGTTACCAACGCTCGCGGACGCGACCCCTTAGTATCCGAGCTGAGGAAATCTTAGCTGCAGAGGGTATAGAATTAGGAGAAGTTATGGGTTGGGGCTTTGCACCCCACCCTCCATGGTTACTGCCCTCTGCGCGCGTCCGCATGGACCTGGCAATATTTAAAAAAGATGATACACCGCCCGTTGTCTATAGACAAAGATTATTAGAATTAATGAGTGTTTATTATGATTCTAGACCTGTCTTTACGGACGGGTCCAAAACAGACAACGGTGTTGGTAGCGCTGTGTACACCGATGGAGTTACCCTTAGTTGGACACTCCCTTATTACGCGTCGGTGTACACGGCAGAGGCGTATGCACTTTGCCAGGCCCTAAAGCTAATAAAAGATAAAGATTATAATAAATCGTTGGTACTGACTGATTCGTTAAGTGCGATAATGGCTCTCCGGGATCAATTCTCGACGGACCCAATGGTCGTCACTATTTTAAAATTACTTTTTGATCTTCGTGCACGTGGCCAAGGGGTGACATTCGTCTGGGTGCCAGGACACATAGGTGTGTCCGGCAACGAAAGAGCAGATCAGGCTGCTAAACAAGCTGCCTCTACTACCTCTGAAGATGTCATCCCTGTACGTCCTACTGATTTACAAGCCTATATGAAACTTATTATAAATAGAAAGTGGCAAGTTCAGTGGGACAACACTAATGAAAAACTAAAAGATATAAGGCCACGTGTGCTAAATGCCAAAGTTGAGAATTACCCGCGGCATGAATCAGTGATTCTAACAAGGCTAAGGATTGGTCATACACGTCTGACACATGGGTACCTCCTCATTGCCGAAAGAAGGCCGAGGTGCCCGCGATGCCGAGAAAGGCTGACAGTGTCGCACGTGTTGGAAGGGTGTCAGGCACTGCGAACACAGAGAGAAACAGCAGGCCTGCCACATGACAAGCGCGTTATCCTTCAAGAGGGTTCTCCTTACATCAGGAGGCTATTTACGTATCTAAAACAAATTAATTTATATTTTAAAATTTAGGTTAGTGATTAGGTTAGTTTATAGGTTAGTTCTTTTAAAGGGGAAAGGAATATCGAGTACTTTCCCCTAGTGTGAATGCTTAGGATGAGTGTATTATATTAAGGTGAGAATGTATTTATTGGCATGAATGTATTTATTGGCGTGAATGTATTTATTGGCACGAATGTATTTATTGGCGTGAATGTATTTATTGGCGTAAACGTATTTATTGGCGAGAAAGTCGTATGTATGTTTAGGTTAGGTTTTTTATCTCGGGGTTGAAAGAAATTTTATACGAGTATTTCAACCCCATTAGGTTAATTATATTTAGTTCTAGTTTATTTTGGGATGTGCAGGAATATTAGTTCAAAGTACTGCACATCCAACTGCTAGTAGAGTAAATAGCCTCCTCGGACTTAGTATTAGCAAAGCCCAAGCAAATAGTAAACATAGAAATTATAATACTTTTGGTTTTGCCTACAATAAATATAATAGAAAACATCTAAAATTATTAATTCAGATTTAGTTATGTATTGTAAAATTTAGTTTATTTAAGGGATGGCACAATGATGTTCCACACTCCCCCTCGTCGACAATGTCGATGAAATAAGAGGGAATGTGTGGAGACAATCTTGCGGACCCAGGCTCCACCCGACCTTGCTAAGCAAGGTGTAGTGTTTGGAAGCTATGGGTCTGCACACGTGTCATCCCAGCTCGAGTAGTATTTGGAAAGTGAAAAGAACATTATTAGTGGGCGCTAATGGCCAAGGCAGTCGATGCGCCAAAAAAAAAAAAAAAAAAAAAAAAAAAAAATAAGCTCAAGGCTCCACCAGGAGGGGACCCGGAACCGGAACCTGTTGTAGGTGTGGGAGTAAACGGCTTCTCATAGTTTTGATTGTCTTGCTATCGCTATGTAGTGATTGATATAGTTGGCTTTGTGCGGATCAAGAACATCATATCGTTACAAAGATTCGTGAGGAAGTTCCTCGACCTTCTAAGAAAGGATTTAAGGAGTTAGGTCTTGTTCAGCTCGGTCAGTCTCTCTGGTGGCGGTGCCTTGGGGAACAGGGCCCCCGCTCTTTGATGCTCTTATAAAGCCTAAAGTTATCTAATAGTAGTTCTCACAGAAGAGCATGAGAAAGGACACTAAAAAATGTTCATTGACTAAAACAATTACTAAATTTAAGCGATTTAAATCAATTTAGATAATAATTTAGTTTTTCCACTAGTAATTTTCGTTTATATTGAAATTTTTAACTTATTAATTAATAAATTTTGTATTAGATATTGAAATAACAATAATGAAAGAAGAAAAATAAAAAACTCACCCATCTGAAATACAAAGGCCCACTATATTTCATGGTAGTGACAGCACTGGACTATAACTTCTGATCTAGCGATGACATATTATGATGGAGTAGGTCTCAGACTGCGAGGCGATGTGCTCTAATTTATTCCATTGAAGTTCTGTTCTACATGTTACCTTGTCAAGATTATCTCTCTGACATCTATACACGGTTTATTAGGCTTTTATTTTTTATTATTATTATTTAATTTAGCCGTGCCACGCTAAGAACCGAGCTGGTTTAACAGTCCTGTCGTAACTTTTATTTGCTTACTGTCGTTTCCCCAGAAAATGTCTGCTCTAAGGAGTAAGCTCTTTTTTCTTTTTTTAATTTAAAAAATAAAAAACGTATTTAATCATTTTTAGTCTAGTTTATTTTCAGTGATTGACCCATTTTTTTTAAACCCCTGTATCTCGAGATACAGCATCCGACTTTTGTTTTTCAAATGGAACGTTATATTTTTTGTTGCATATTTTTATAGTATTTGAGCTCCTAAAAAAAACAAAAAAACATTATTTGAAATCGGTTAGGTTTTTCAAAAGTTATGGTAATTTAAAATATGAAAAACAAATTTCAGTTTATCGTCAAAATTACGTTATTGTTTTTTTAAGAATCTGTTCAAACTGGGCACAATCAACGGATAGGCAAGCCAAAACTCTGGACTCCCACGCTTTGCTTGTAGCAGCACTTATGGTGGCGAATCAATATCTAGGTAATCTAGAGTTATTCGACGTTTCAGATCATCGACTGAAGCTACGGAATTAAGGATACTGTACACTTTATTTTTTAGATATCCCCACAAAAAATAGTCCATTTGGGTTAAGCCCGAAGATCGAGGTGGCCATTGGATGGGACAATGAGTCCCTAAGCACTTTTCATGGAAATTTCTGTCCAGGTAACCTCGAATAACTCTCGCATTATGTGCCGGGCAACCATCTTGTTGAAAATACATATCTAGCCGACGTTGTAGAGAAACATCTTCAAGCAGAACTGGCAAAATGTCTCTTAAAAAAAGTTAGATACCTTGCACCAGTTAAGTTCTCTCTGTAGAAGTATGGGCCAATTAGTTGATTAAAGTAAAACTCCACACCAAACGTTTGTAGAAAAAACAACCTGAACGTCTTCGACTTTGCCACCATAAGTGCTTCTACAAGCAAAGCGTGGGAGTCCAGAGTTTTGGCTTGCCTATCCGTTGATTGTGCCCAGTTTGAACAGATTCTTTAGAAAAAATAACGTAATTTTGAAAATAAACTGAAATTTGTTTTTCATATTTTAAATTACCATAACTTTTGAAAAACCGAACCGATTTCAAAAAAAAATTTTGTTGTTTTTTTTAGGAGCTCAAATACTATAAAAATATGCAACAAAAAATATAACGTTCCTTTTAAAAAACAAAAGTTGGATGCTGTATCTCGAGATACAGGGGTTTAAAAAAAATGGGTCAATCACTGAAAATAAACTAGACTAAAAATGATTAAATATGTGTTTTTTATTTTTTCGAAATTTCCCGCCTTTAATAAAAAAAGTGGGTGGGGCATATAACTCTGGTCACCCTGTATATTTAATAGTAATTTCTACTTTACTGGTAAAGTAAATATATTATTATGGAAGAGTGATTTTATTTGACTTCAGTTTAAATTTAACAGCTTTTTATTCATTAAACAAATAAATGACGTTTTCTTTGTTTTTCTGTAACTCTTTCGATTGTGATTTCATATCAAAGGAAAGTTGATAGTTGAAAAATTAAAAAAAAAAAAAATGACTGAACATTTCGCAATCTGACCTTGCATATTTCTTTTGTAACTTAATCGATAGATCTATCACTTTATTGGCTGGACAAGTGCAAATATTAAGAGTAATAGAACTGACCCATAGGTGAAGGTCATTTCTGAGTGGGTGCAGTTCATACATTTTTTTTAATCAGATAATATATTTTATAAGTTTTTTTTCTTTTTAGTATATTGCTTTCGGTTCATTGGATATTAAGTTTGCTTTTTGTTGTTTCATCATATTTCGTACATTTGTTAGTATGCTACTGATATGCGTATGTACGCCGGGGCTACTATGAAGGTATTGTCTTCGAACCTTTATTCTAGTGTATGCAGCCAATGTCCACCGGTCTATTCCAAAACGATTAAAGATGTAATACCATCTTCTATTATTGTTTATATATATGTGTGTGAGTTTGTGAATGGTCGAATGCTCGATTTACGAGAGCATGTGTGCGATATTGGGGAGGTGGAGAGTTAAGGACAAAAGACTTTGGGGGGGGGGTTCACTTGGTGTTTGGAAGCAATTGAATCGTGAGGCCCTGGGGGCGTACTCCCTCCACCCATCCAATGTCACTACTTGTACAAACCTTTACACTATTGCTATGTTGCCAGCATAAACATTACACAAAGAAAACCTAACTTTACATTGGAACAGAATATTGGCCCCTCGTGCTACACCCAAACTATTAAGACAATTGCTTCAATCTATCAAATTCAATTGGACAATAGCTATGTTTTCAATCCTAATTTTTTGTTTTTTCACTAAAAAAATTTCAATGCACAAATAAAAATTGTTTTTAGAGATCAAAGTTATTAATTAATTCTAGTTTTAATCTTTTTTAATTCTGACCTCTGTTGGTGGACAATTTCATAGACACTTGAGCAGTTTTTAAATAACTCAATACCAGTACTGCAATCAATTTTCCTTAATCCTTAATCCAGATGAAGGTTCAACTGTTTAACCACAACTAATCCAAAGTTTTCGTTTGTCGATTATCATGATGTAAATAAATCCACTTTTCAACGGAAGTAATAATTAGTTTGGTGAAACAAAAAAGCACTATGGATTTGAAGAAGAGATTACTTGTAGTACCGGAACTACTTAGTTTCACCACCCTGTAGCCACCCACTCAGCATTGTTGATCCTGGACCAGAGCAGCCATGTAGAAACACAACCTTCTCGACTAAAGTTCATTAATTCCAGGAGCAGGATTGTAAAGTTTTCCCAACCTTCCAATATTCATGTAAAATATGTTTTCCTTCTTCCATTTTTTTTTTTTTTTTTACATTCTCTTACTCTAGTAAGAGAGTGTATTGTAATCGGTCAGATTTTCGATTTTGAGTTCTAAATATAGATATAAATTTTGGGGTCTCTTATTATGAGATAAAATGTGGTTTTTATAAAGGCTGTCTCTGTCTTTATGTGAGATTTTTCCTCTCAATAGTAACTCTAAACGTATTTTACTCGTTTACATTAAAAAACAGCATTAATTTTACAGTTACATAAAATTTTATAACTTTAATAAAAGTTTTATATAAAACTATTAGTGAATTTAGTAAATTTATTAAAAAAGAAAGAAAAAACCCTACTCCCTAAATCGAAACCTTAGTAAAATAAAAAACTGAGACCTAAAGTTGGCCATCATTTATTTTCCCTGTTATTATTATTATTATTTTTAATTAAGGCAAATCAATAATGGAAAGCCATTGCTGCCTCAGTCAAGATTGCCCAGCACTGAACACTATTCTATAAAGTTTCCTAAGAAACCAAAATTTAACCGACTGCGCTTAATCCCAGGACTTTGTCTTTACTTTCAGCATCTCTAACAATTCACTCAAGCTACAAACACAATATTGTAAGTGAACAATTTATTGGTAAGCGTGTGATCTTTCCATGCGTCATTGGTGTGTCCCCAAATTGTAATGAACAAAGTCAGCTGAAACCCGGAATCATTTGCATATAGTATTTTAAAAGGATCAAGATGTGTGCATTTAGAACAAAATAATAATAATAATAAATAATTTTGTATGCTTTCTTTTTTTTTTAATTTTTTATAAATCTGCGACTGCGTCGGTTGTTGCTACAAGCAAATGTGATGTTATGTTATGTCTAGAATGTAGATTGGAGAAGGCACCCAGTGGTGACACTCCATTAACATGAACAGATCGTTATGCTGTTATGAGGAGAGTAGATCGCGCGGCCATCTTCTCTTCAATCTCCTTGGAGGATTACCTGGTAATGTGGAAGAAGATAAGTAACTACTCGTAATGTTAAACCCGATATTCGGAATTTTCTTAGGATTTGAAAACGTTTAAATCCTTTCGTTAATTGAAACAACAAGTACTTTTGCTATTATTATTATTATTTATTATATTTATTTATTTATTTTAATAGACAACATGAGTTACAAGTAGATGAATAAAAACACAAAAATATAAAAATGAAAACATAAAAAAAACTAATAACCTTGCCCTCTCAAATATCTTAGAGCATATATTGTGTGGGATAGTCTAAATAATTTTACATGATTTAGTCTGCCATTCGCCGCCCATCCGTTGGCTATTGTTTGAGATGGCGCGAACGTGCCTTCATTTTCTGATATCAGCATCCTCTAATCTGTCCGTTAGTGGTATAATTGCACTGTGTTATATATATATATAAATCTATTGTCACGAATCCTTTCTAAAAACGACCTTCTTTTAAAAAGCGACAGGATAGATAAGCAAACAAAAGAATGCCATAACCTGGGTGAAGAGGTTGTTAAATATAATGAAAAAAGAGTCTATTGTGAAATATTTTCAAAAGTTAACGCAGAGAAATGGTTAAAATATTTAAGGTGCTGCTTGCTAGTGCAATTTATTTTACATTAAATTCGTAGATAATTTGTTTTTTAGTTATCTGCTTATCATAGATCATGTTTTATAATTAGCTACATTAAAATTTCTTCGTGATGCTGACCAACTAGGTGCGGTATTTAGAACGCATTACTGAAACCGATTTGGATTTATGGATTTGTATGGGGCTTAGCCAAGAATTCTTATTTTCTAAAAAGAAAAGTGAAAACCCCCCGTAACTATTCTAAGAGCAGTATAGCAGATCGTGTTGGTAATTTAAAAAACAAAAAATCGGATGCTACCCCATGGTAGCAAAGTATTCTATAATATAAAAACTACTTATTCGCAAAACGTTCGAGGGTTGCTGCAACGAGACTTGAGTTATACATTCTGTAATAATTTCCGTCAGATATGTGTATATAAAGTACAAAAAAGCTCGCATACACATTGTTTAGTAAAGTTCACACAGAACGCCTAAGATAAGATTTATTTTCATACCATAATTTTTCCCATTATTAATACACTGTGTGAGTGGAAATAGAAATTAATAAAACGGTAAGTGAATTATTTTATGGATGTTAATTGATATGAAGGAATGTAAAATATGAGTAAAAAATTACTATTGTTTTGCTAGACAATCTACCTTTCGTTCTGCAATCATATACGTATTATATAATTGTAGACAATGAGAATTAATGATACATCTTCTTAATGTGTGATGAGTTTTTATGACAGCTATAATTCAGTTTAGATTGGTATCCTGGTTGGAGAAAGATGCTTATAATCCGGGAAATAAGTATTTTTTATTTTTTATTTTAGAGCACTTAGAGACCAGAAAAATTTATGTGAGATGACACCGGCGTTTATAGACGTACGAGTAGTGGGAATTCCTCGTTATTATTGAACTCATTATTGCCGTGCCAAAAATTTGTATATTATCGATTGTAGTAACATCTTAGAGAGGTGTCAAAAAATGTTGAGATAATAAATAAATGATAAAAACTGGCTATTTATATTTATTCTGAAATTAACGGTTTCTTTTTATTTTCTTTGGCCAAGAAGCAAGGTATAAGTCACTCAAATCTAGAAGATGAGGGAGTACTGAATCGAAGGAATCTGAGAAGATCCAGTTTCTTAGCAATAAGTACATGAATGTAACGTTAATATTGTTTGTATACAATCTTTGTACGAGCGAGCTCGAAATAAAAAAAAAGGTCTCTTGATCAATAGACATTGGACTTTTTCTCGTAGATAAAGTGACTGGAGGTCGCTAAAAGACTATTAATTTATTTGGTCATAGAGGCGGCACGGTAGCCGAGCGGTTAGAGGCGAGACCTGTAAAGCTAGTATGCATTGTGGTTCTGGGTTCGATTTCCGGTCTTAGGCCTTGGATTTTATTTAATGGTTAATAAAAGAAATTTACAGTAAAGTATGTTTGCTAGTCACCTAATTGGTAGTTGGACGTTAAGCCCCACCTGAAAAAAACAGGCGATTACTTTACTTTACTTAATTGGTCATAGGCGCCACAATGCCTAGGTCTATAATACTTCTTATTTCTAGAGGAAATACACTATTATCCCAAATTTCCAAAATTGACTATCCACCAAAAATAATATTTTTAAGGTCTCTCCCCAAAACTGTTCTGTTATAAATACATATAAAACACAAGACACGTTTCAAAGACGAGAACGAATTTCTTCGCACCTCAAATCGAAGTAATTTCCTTCTACTCCAGAATATTATTATTTTTTTTTTTTTAACCTCTTTAATACTTGAGTGATTGACCATATCAAGTGCCACAACAATGGCACTTGAAGGAGAAGTGCCTAAACTATAATTTTATATAAAAGTTTCAAACATTTATATAGTTTGATATAAATTACTGGAGCCATTTTCGAGAATATATTGGGAAAAATAATTCAGTAAAGTGTTTTTTTCCGGCATTTGAACTTTGATTGCTAAGTTACTGTCGGATACCATTGGGGTGCTCTAATGAAATATAATTAAAACGTCTTGATATTTTTGATTTCTGGCAGGTTTTTGTTTACGCACACTCATCCGGAGTCATCATTAGCTAAAAAAACCACTTTTTCGGATCAAGGAATCCTCAAAAATTGTTAAATACTCTTCTGTATCGTGAATAATAGTTATTTATTTAACAAGTGTGGAAAGTAGTACTTTTCCTCACACGAAAAGTTTGTTTGCACAGGGTTTGCACGCACGAGCTAGCGAAGCGAGGCGAGTGCAAGTGCAAATTGCCGAGTGTGAGGAAAATACTTTACACTCGAGTTAAATATTATATTTTTTCTGCAACCATTAGGGTTATTAACCCCCCCCCCAAAAAAAAAAAAACTAAACAGGAATCACTATAATCCATTTTAAATTTCTATAAGGTAACACTATAACCTTTTTAACTGTTATAATTAAAAATATCTACGTAATTATTTATTAAAATATTATTTTTATTTCTATATTCCATTCAATTTTATTTTATTTTTTTAATATTCGTTTTTTAATTATTTTGATAAAATAAATTTAAATAAGGTTATTAAAGTTTTACAGAAAATATTTAATAACAAAACTTCTTATATCTAGGAAGCACAATAAAGTTTTTTCACTCACAAGTGAGGAAAGTGACACTAATGGGAATTTTTCTCCACCAGTGAGGTAAAGTTGGGCATTACACAGCTGATTTTAATTGAGTCATGAGAACTTCCCTACATGGTTGCAGAAAAACGTATTTTCTTAGTAGACTTTTCTCCTTATTTAAGCCTCTTTTTTTTTTGTATCAAGTTCCGTAAAGTAGCAATTTTGGTTATCGAGTTTTTTTGTTAAATTCTGAATTTCATTCTTAAATTAATCGTACCCCATTGAAACGGTGTTTTCCAATTAATCCTACGAAAGTCGTCCCCACTAGTGAGGTAAAGTTGGGCATTACACAGCTGATTTTAATTGAGTAATGAGAACATTCCTATATGGTTGCAGAAAAATGATAATTAACTGATCCAAAAAAGTAGATTAACTACATTCGACAGCTGCTGAAATGTTTAAAATTGTGGAAAGTACTCAAAATCTTAATTTCTATCAACTAATTACAATAATGATGCTAAAATTTACTTAACAACAAAATGATTTAGGAATGTATTGCTCATCTGGTGCTAGAAATAATGGCAAAATCCAGCTCTAATCATACCAAATTATTCGTTATCAAATTAAAACTTTATTTTTCTTTTATGGTTTTGAGGTTTATTTAGGTCTTATTATTAATTATTGGGTTTATACTTGGTGTAGCACTTTAAAAGACAAATTATCTTCAATAAGTCTTTAACGTATTGAACGCCTGTGTATTCAAGTAATTACGCTTCAAAATTTACAGCGAGAAACCACAAGATAAATGCGAATTACAATTTTTTGAATCATTTTAAATCTCGATTGTGCTCAATAATCAAAAAATACTTTGAAAACCCTTAATGAAGGGGGGCACCTTTACTCTGAGACGAAGCCGAATTAATGATTTTTAATTATTAAATGGAAAAAAACGTATTTTTATCTCATCGATTGATGAAACCTTCTTACTGCTAAATGAGTAAAGTTTTGTTTTCTGGAGCCATCCATCCACACAAGTTAGTGACCTGCATTTTTAGAAAAATTATATATAACTGTTGTAAATCAAATTTGTCTTTTCATGACATTTTTGACTATATAAGTGAGTGTCAAACGAATTACAGAAAACCACAGAGGTTGGTCCTGACATGGATGTCCAGTCACAATGAAGATTGATCACTATATTACCGACCTCTAGGAGATTTCGGTACACAAGGGAAATACCCTACCTATGTATATCCCTAATGTTGGTTCCTTTAAACATCCAGAGGGAAATCACCTTCAGTTTGGTATTATTGTGCCGTGTGGACAGAGTTCGTCTATAATACGGCATTGTTAGTGTTGACCACATGGGAGGGACCGAGGGATGCTGCACACTATGACTAAGTCACTCTCTTACTAGCTTTTCTATTGAATTCACCAACTAAAATGACATTTCCAGCTGAAACTGCATACAATACGCACCTGCTTCTTTCACTAAAATATATGGCTGATTTATTGAATTATTATTGAGTTCAGCCACAACAAATCTAGTAGCAATAATCGAATAAACCTCACTAATAAGTTCAGAATCTTCAACGATAAATCAAATAAAAATACGATGTTAGGAGGGTGACCAGTAACAACGATGTGGGTACACAATGAAATGTATCCTTCCAGTCCATATTAAATTAGCTTGACAACCCTTCTTACTTACATATATTCTATAAATTCTTTCCCTCCATTTTATGATGGTGCTGTTTTCCGCATGGTTACGAGTACGGAAAGTAATTCATCCTAACATTAACATACGAGTACATTCTGCGGCTTATTGACATCAGTGCGGAATCTTCTGAGCTCATACTGATATCGCGTTTAAAATATTTCTTTTTTTCACAAATGTGATTGGTTCAATGTTTCTTATTAATTTCTGTAGGCATGCGCACTAATTCTTCCTATTTGAAATACCGGACGAACTTAATGTCTTCTTTTCTCTGTTTTAGGATAGGATTGCTGTCATAACAATGGGTTTTCATTTAGTTGCATTTAATTTTTCCTTTAAATTTAATTATTTCTGATTCTTACGGCTATCTTTGCTCGACTGAACGCTTACAAAAATCCGGTTGATTCAAATTTTGGCTTTTTCTAAGCTCTTATTATTACGCTGATTTTGTATTGGAGCCGCAGGTTACTCTTCCCTCATCAATACAATATCAGCTTATCTCTCATTCTGCCACTAGCCCTTTGCCAAACTCTAAGGTGTTCAGAATTATTCTATTATTGTTCACAATGCAAGGTAATGCTGATTACCCGACCTGACACCAATTGCAATCTCCTTCCTTGAAGTTACTACATTTGCGCTTTGGTTTTACAGGCGTCTCTAAAACACCTCCGATCAACATTTTTTTCCGATCAACGACATTTTATTTCTTTTTTTTAATTTGTAGGGAAGTAGTTTTAAACGGAATCGCTTTTAAATATTATGATCAGCAGTGAGCTAAGAACATTATCTGAATCTACTTATTTCTATTCCTTGATGTTTTAAAATGAATGTATTAAGCGCCCTTCCTAATAAAACGCAATAATTATAATATAATTCAACGTCCACCTTTTAATTAGTTTATTTCAGAGAAATTCAACTTAGATCAATCTTTGACCTGCAGAGAAAAACCGCTTACACTGATAGATTAGGGAGCTGCTGTTAGATGTTTTAGATTGCTGAATACTAACCTAACCTATGGTGTTGTGTAGGTTTTAGCTATAATTATATTACAATTAGTTTAATTTGAGAAACTATTTTTTGGAGTCTTTCTGGTTATGCCACAAGAATATTGCAAGGTATCGTGTCCAGACTCATTTTAAAGCTAAAAAATTCTCCTCTCCAGAACATATTGCCTCATCCTAAAAGCCTATCTCTCCGACCGCTACTTCAGAGTGTGATGTTGCGTTTAATTCTCAGCCATGAAACCTTACCTAGCACGGGTCATAAGATATATCTCCATTTTGCCACAGACCTTCTTACACTACGAGAATCTTTCTCTAAGCGAACCTTCCTCAAACCCAGACCTACTTGAAAGCTCCCAATGTATACAGATCCATCCAGATTTCCTAACTGAATGGTGCTTGCGCTAGCGAATAAACTAAGTATCAATTAGAGAAACAATTTCTTTACAACGATAAAAATTTTGCTTTGTAACTGCTATAAATAGCAATGTTATAGTGATATATAATGTTAAACTTTGGAGGTTTCACATTTTAATAAATTCTTTACCGAAATGTAGAGAAAAGTTTGCTCTATAACTGGTATTAATTACAATGTCATAATAGTTTTTGAGATGATGAATTAAGATGACCAGGCTTCCCACATCCAACATAGTCTGGTATTTGGAGTTCTACCTGAGTCTAACTTTAATTCCCAGAAGGTTCCAGCAAAGGCTGGCATGTTTCGTCAGGTACGCTGTGCGTGTTGCGCTTATGGCTACATTTTATATGTATATATATACAATACATAAAGATGGCAATATCTTTATGTATTGTATATACTTAATGCAGTGAATAATTGAATAAAAAACAAAAATTAGTGTAATTTTTCATGTTAATATTTAGTAACAGTCAATTCAAAATTACTGCGTGAATCCTAAATCAACTCTCTTGGTCTTTCCGAAGTCATCCAAGAGCTTCGTAGAACTTCTTAGAATCTTATTTCTTTCTACTCAAACACATAGCACGATCAATTGAGACAGAAAGACTGAATGTTCGGTATTGGTGTAATCAAAGATCGCGGAATTCAAATAATGTAACACATACAACTTAAAGTAATAGTTATTAAAGAAACAAAAACAAAAAACAAAAATACGATGTTTTATTTTGAAAAATATATTGGGTAGGTTTTAATAGAAAGCTGCTTCTTAGGTTTAGCAAATCTTTAATTTTTACCTATTTGAATTCAAAATATATGTTATAACAATATAATTGTTCTACTATAAAGACAGTGCATGCGAGGATAAACATTAATTGGAGTCATAAGTTAGTGCAATAAAAAGCGTAAAAGGATTGGAAATCTGATTTTTTTTGGTGCGGAAATTTGATTTGTGAAAATGATAAAGAACTGAATAAGATGGTGGTGGCGCGTACTTCTGTCAGTGCTATCAACAGCAAACTGCCTCACGTCTTTGGCCCTGCTGGTAAGTGGACAACAAAAGAGCTGGTACATTGTTGCATCTCCTTTACAAAGAAACGTCCCCTTGTCTTACTATCCACAACCACTTGAGCTCCCCACTGGAGACTCCATCAATCCACTTAGGTGACCGGCTCAAAGGCGTCTTAAATTAAACCCAGATTCAACTTCCCCTTCCTCTTGTCTGTGTAACAAGGCGCAGATGGAAGTAACAAGAAAAGTAAGATCTTTTCTATAAGTACAAGAACTTGCAGAAGATGGAAGACTGAGTAGAAATGGAAAAAGAAGAAAGAAAATACTGTAAAACACTATAGTGAAAGACAATTTTCTTGCCGGTCATGTCTTTTCTTCATTCTCTGTCTCTATCGCACTCTGGTTTAGTTCTTTTCCCTTACTTCCTCTATCTTATTCAGTAGAGGGAAAAAGGGTCGTTTGTAAGAATTGTGTAAAAGATACCGACAAAGCAGATTCTTTTCTATTGGCTTGATCCTAATGCGCAAAATGGTCATTCAATTTATCTTGTAGTTCTTCAGTCACAGCATCCTTATTAGTTCTAAAACTTTTGGCTTAGTGGTTTGGCATTTACTGGAACTGTGCTAACGTGCAACCTAACTATTGTAACTTGAGCGAGTTTCACTTGCAATGAATGGCTAAAATGGTTTAATCTTTAAATACGTGCAGACTTAATTAGATTAATTAGATTGTAGTAATGAATAAATATTGGTACTCAGGCAAACTCTACTAATTAGAGGATACATAAATCTTTTATGAATTTTAAATTTTTAGTATTGGTTCGAGTTATATTTAATAGACTAGAATTTTCCTCCATATTAACATGATGCTAACAAAAGCGAGCCATTTATTGAAGTAACATTAATAAATTAATACATTGTAACTTTTTTTTTTTTTTAGGAAGGATAAAGGACAAAGCTCTTGCGCACAAAAAGGGACAATCAATGCGTCCAGCGAGCTAGAGTTTGCCTGCACCTAAACTAAATCCAAATAGTGGCACACATAAAACTACCTCTGCCATTGTAACACTCAACGTAGTGGTGTCTCAGAGATGCTCGTGGTTCCATTAGTATCATAGTTAAAGTTTACAATTTGCGTACCGCGCAAGAGAACTTATGGAAGATTTTTGGAAATACATCATTCGAATTAGTAGTAATAAATCCATATTTTAAATGTAGTGAATTCAACTACTCTTGTTTTGGGTCTAGATACTTATGGGAATCTAAGCTTAACATCATTATCTACCTACTGATTTACATACTGAAGATTTATTGTTGTTACCTTTGTGTGGATCAAAATGAATGCTTGATTGGAGGAATACTGAAGCAGACTTATGATTCAATAAGATAATAAGATATCTTTCTATTTTCTGTCGATGATTTTCAATTAATTTATTTATATTAATATTAACGAATTAATTTAATATTTCCTCCCTCGTTATTACAGAGGATATAAGTAAGAATGTGTTAAAATATAACACAAGAAGTTAGTCCGACTTTAGATCAATTTAGATGTAGGTTACCAATCTAGTCCTCGGTTAGGACCAGTCTTAATTAATACTAAACCTTTTACCCACAGCATTGTAGTATCAGTCCTAGTTGGCAGTTTCAGTCTTCTATGTACTATTCTGTTCAACATTATGAAGTAAAATGAAAAAAAAAGAAGGTAAATTAATGTAATGCTTACTTTTTCAGGTAAACTTTACGACGAAGGCGACTCAAGACGTCACGGTGGCTGAGCGGTTAGAGACACTAGAAAGTATTGCTTATTGACAAATCAAGAATATATCTGCTTTTTGAAAGTTGTAGAATTTTCATTTCTTTATGTCTGAAAAAATATAAATAAAAACAAAATGGACATAATATTGTTCACGAGGCAGAAAGACTTAAAATTATTATAATTAATTAGCAACTGAAATATATTGCTACTATTTCTTTTTGTAAATGAATGAATGATTTATTTAGTTTAAGATTACGTTCAATGAATTTCGTTACTAGCCAATTTAATACCGGAAGTAAATGATTCAAATAAATGTCGATAGAATTCGCCCTCAGGGAGAACAAAGTAACAGTGCAGTAGTTCTTAAAGTAGTCAAAATTCTTCTACTTTATTTCTTAGAAAATATTTTATTTAAAATGAATTTGACACGAAAATTTAACTTTAAATAAAGCAGCACTACAAAAATGACAGACAGATTACAGTAATGGTAATAAACGGAGATTCTATAAAACTATGGCAGATCATTTACCTAGACAACCATGGTTTAAGGGGACTGTCACTAATAAATGGATTGTTGCGACTATAAGCAGGCTGAGAGCGAACCACGCGGTGTGCGGATCGTATCTACACAGGATCAACAAAAGGTCCTCTCCTCTTTGCGTAGATTGCAATGAGGAGGAGGATTTCAAACATGTAATAATGATATGTCCACGTTATGTAGTAGAAAGGAAACGAATGCTGGACGACATATACAGGTATTTAGATGCACCATTTCGCTACGAAGACATAATATTCTCCACCAACATCTATGTAATTAAGTCTATAGCAGAGCTAGCAATTAAATATGAATGTATTTAAAAGTTATAGCCGATTAGAATGAATGGAAGAAAATGATTAGAAAAGGATTACGTGGTTTTAATTTCGGTTAAGCTATAAGAATGGCAGGAATATAGAGTACTGATCCATCCAATAGCTGTAGTTTATGTAAATAGTTGTATATAGTAGAGGGATGAATGTGTGAAGCGAATGTATTTATAAGTAAGAATGGAGAGTGAGTGATATTCTAGTGATAAGCACCTAGACGATGCTGGCTGTATACATAGACGAGGCTGGCTGTATGGCGAAAGCCAATGCCAAAAAAAAGGCAAAAAAAGAAAAAAATATTGTTTGCAGGAAACTAATAATTTTTTTAAAACTAAAACTAAACTATTTATTTACAGTACTTTTGGATTTGATTTCCATTTATTAGTGTCAACATATCAATTAAATTCACTCAATAATAAGACTGTATAAAATTATTACACATTTGACGTTTCGTTCACTTGAAGCGACTATGATGCAATCATAATGGTAACTTAAAGAGTATCATTGAATCACAAGCGTCAAACGACTGACTGATCTTAACGTAAAGAATACAACTGAATAACGAGCGACGGAATTCATACGATCAGTTTAGATTCAAGCGTCAAGCGACTGATCTTGCTGGAATGGAATTCCTACTACTCGCTTGAAAATAGCGTTCAATCATATTGTGCAAACATTTTTCAAATTTGGTTGTAATTACTAGCTTATAAACATCAAATAATGGGGCAAAATCTCAGTAGTTTCGTTCCATCAGCATCAGAAGCAATAAACTGTAAAAAATATTAAAACTTTAAATATAAGTTTACTTTAAATAACAGTTCAAAATTTGGCCATATGCGCTGCTCTATGTTTGCAAGTTTACACCAGAAATGTTCGTTTTGAGTTCATTGACTCCAAAAATTGGTCCGTATGTGTTTGTATCTAAAATATACGTATTTCTCTCATGTTATTATAGCTCTATAACTGGATGGTGCAAAGAAGTTTATTTTGTGAAAGAATATTGAATGACAAAAAGCAGTTGTTACCTTATTACGTAGTTTAAATATTTAAGGAAATGCAAGTAACGTTTCATTGGCACATTTTGTACGGCCAATTTCGTTCCAACTCTCTGACCACAATAACGCGTGCTAGACTCCCCTGGGAACTCGATGTATGTTTACTAAAGTTTAGATGCTAGAATAGGATGGTAGAGGCAAGGAGAAATCTTTTAAGAGAACATCATCTCCCCTGCTGATTTTTTTTTCCTCTTCCTTTCTTGTTTTCTATAAATGCACTGGGACCATATTATATATTAGTGACGGTTGTAGGGACAACAATGTCACCAGATGGACTGGGGTTTAGACGGAGTGTTCTCCTTGTCTGTAAATAGCTGACCATTATTCACGGACAATAGAGCTTGTTTGTGTCGCGCGAAGAAGTATATAGCGATTGGAAGGAGAGGGGTTGAAGAGAAACCCATATCGAGGTGCACTGGCAGAGGGTCTCAAACTGTGCCTCAGGCCAGGTACTTTACTATAGAAGGGGAATAAGTTTAGCAGTATTGGTAGGGCGGAGTGAACTTATTAGAGTCATTGTGAGCTCTGGGTATTGTATACACCCAAGAAGTACTACCAATAGAAGATGACCCCTTTTTTAGAATCCTTTTCCGTCCTACAACCTGGCCACAATGCCTGTATCTCTAAACCACTTTCTGCCACCCTTACCGCTGCTCCTTTCCTTTACCAGAAAATTAAAAAAAAAAAAGAAGAAATCCCAACCCAAATACAGGAATCTGAACGCCTTACTACACAATGCGATCCTGATAGAGATAATTTCGGCCTCATTCTCAAATATACCACATTGTCTCTTCTTATCTTCCACATATGCACCACCATCTACCAAACTCGCTCATTCACCCTTCAAGCTCTGGAATAAGATATGAATCTTAACTCACGACTAAAAGAATATTTCCACCTGCCGTACTTTATATCATTCTCACTTTTGTTCCATTTTACCCTTTCAACATCTCAGTTGTCGCACACAGAACAGTATTATAAGAAAAATGAGTTTGTTATTCAAAGATTTTTTTTTTTAAAGCTTTATTCTCTACTGCACACTACTTGAACGCCTTGAATAAAAGAGTTAAACTGAATTCCCACCATTTTTATAAGGCTCCATTGCAATAGAAAATTTACTTGAAAACAATAATGTTTTTCTTGTTTATCTTTCAATATTGTACAGTCAGAAATCCAATTTGGAAAACAAATATTAAAATTGTTCATGGAGTCGTAGTAGAAGATGACTTCTCTCGGGAAAAGCTTCAAAATTAGGTAATCAGTAAATTATGAATAAAAAACTACGGTCATGCTTCTCTCAGCACGTGTTTTCCCAAGTATATTTATTAGTTTCACTAGACAAGAGTAAGTATATTGGGTTATCGCCAGAATATCCGTTTTGAAGATCTCGGATTCCCAAGAAGTACAAAAATAATAGGATATCCAGATATCCCAGGATGGGATAGTGCTTCTAACTCATAATTATTTTGTTCTTAAATATTAACTTCTAACAGAAAGAGGCATTTTTTTACAGTTTATTGCTTCTGATGCTGATGGAACGAAACTACTGAGATTTTGCCCCATTATTTGATGTTTATAAGCTAGTAATTACAACCAAATTTGAAAAATGTTTGCACAATATGATTGAACTATATTTTCAAGCGAGTAGTAGGAATTCCATTCCAGCAAGATCAATCGCTTGACGCTTGAATCTAAACCGATCATATGAATTCCGTCGCTCGTTATTCAGTTGTATTCTTTACGTTAACATCAGTTGCTTGACGCTTGTGATTCAATTATTCTAAAGAGAATAATTAATTAATTAAAGAAGTTACCATTATGATTGCATCACAGTCGAAGTGATCGTAACGTCTAGTACGTCATAATTTTATACAACCTTATTATTGTGTGAATTTAATTGATATGTTGACTCTTATGAATGGAAATCAAATCCATAAGTACTGTCAATAAGTAGATTAGTTTTAGTTTTTAAAGAAATTATTAGTTTTTTGCAAAGAATATTCAAATAATAAAAAATTCATTTAAGTAATACAGAATTTACCAAAGACTGAGGCAAAATTTATAATGATCTTAGATAATTAATAACTGAGTGAAAACGCAACCGGCCACGGCACATTTTTGCACCATTTCTTCAAAAATAAGGTATTCCGCAATAATTTTTGTTTTTTACATAAATAGCCGAATATGGCGTGTCTTTATTCTTTGGTTCTTGTGGAGAAGACCCAAAGACTCGGATTTCTATTCATTGAATGAAAGAATTCTGAAGCCGAATGCAACACCGCGATTAAAATATAAACCTATTTTATTTATTGAATAAATTTGCATTTGAGGTTGGACAATGAACAAAATAATAGCATAGTTTGTATCAATATCATCCTGGGTTTTTCAAAATGTTGGCAATAAACGCCCAAAAAGTCTGTGGTATAACTGACGGAATCATAGTGTTCTTGGTAAATGAAATTTTGAATTTTATTTTTTATCTGAACACAGATTTCTGAACTCTTTTTGTTCTTGCTGAAATCTAAATTTATATTTTTATATTAAATGTATAAATATATATTTCGAAGAATAAGCCACCATCACGATCTATCCCAAAACATTTAGAAGAACCTCAGAATGAAAGATTTCATTCCAATAATAAGTTATATAAACTCAGACAATAATTTTAACAGCGAAATATTTATGAGAGATTTATGTAACGTTTTTATTGCTTGAATTACAAAATTGAATTGTACATGTAACCAATTTTAAGATTAAATCTTTCTTATTCTTCTTATTCTTCTCTGGTCGTGTCATCCACTGTGACCACGGTGACATTTCAATTTTTGAGTGATACATTAGACGATTGAATTTTATCCTGTCGCCGATCAACAGACCCAGCGGAAGTCGCCTGTCCTCCTCCCCGTTCAGGTGGTAGCCTTCTAATTTCTCAGACTCTCTGGTGTATGTGTGTGTATAAGCACGCTACTACAGCCATTTCATACATTATTCATTTATCCCCACTCCTGTTACCACTGAGAAGATCCTAATGTATTTCGGATGGAAATAAACTCCATTATCTTCGACTTCTAATCAAATAACTCTTTTAGCAGCGGTCGTTTTTTTTTTTTTTTTTTGTTATATATATAAACAAAAAATCTTTATATATACTGTTGAGGGTTTGTGGCTTTATTGTATATCTCTCTTTCTATTGCACAAGTGAAGACTCTTTCAATATCGTCAAATTCTCTTTTTTTTAAAAAAGAAAGTTCTTTCTAATTGTTAAACTTAGCAAGAAGGAAGGCAATCGTTTTCTTTCCCCACACTTGCTAACTCATCATGATAGAACCAGGTAGCTGCAACTGTAGAAAAGGGTTAGAGTAAACCGGTTGTCTAGGGCTAATCCAATTAAGTTGCTCTACTATGAAGAGATTCCCTGAAGTCCGGTTTGATTAAGATATAATACCAACGCCTTACCCAACCAACACCTCATTACATTTCTTAATGAATAGTTCTGTTAGCCACCAAACTGGTAGTTTCTTTAGTGTTGGTTTCTCCTCCATCCCCTCTCTAGCAAGTTCTCTTTTCCCCTCTCCAACTATCTATCTGTCTCTCTCTCTCTCCCACACAATCCCAGTGGTACTAACTCATTAATGGCTTTCTAAAAAGAAATAAAATGGGATCCCCATTAAACAAATAACATTGGAAATAATTTTATTGGTATCGCTTATTTATTTTAATTACGCCGCGCTAACGTCGAACGCCATTGGTGTCTGTATGTCAGTGCCCTATCGGTGGCTCTGGTCAGTGCCCTCAGACAACGTTGTCCATCATTAGCCAATGAATCTGCAATTGTAGGTCCAAGAAAATTTAAGGTTAGAAATTGTCGACTTGTGTCACATTATTATTATTATTATTATTATTTTCTTGTTTGGCGCATCGTCTGCTGAGGTCCACATTATTGTGTTCACATTCAGGACACCATTCTCGATCTTTATACTATCATTAACGCAATAAGTTGATGTTTAAAGGAGAAATTTAAAGGCAAGAGTAACTTTGCGATAGAACGGGAACCGACCGTCTTCTGCGGTTTGGAAACCCATTGAGCTACTATTTGGTCGCTTGTGATTCAATTATGCTCTTTAAGTTACCATCATGATCGCATCATAGTCGCTTCAAGTGAACGAAACGTCTAGTGCGTCATAATTTTATACAAATTTTATTATTGTGTGAATTTAATTGATATGTTGACTCTTATAAATGGAAATCAAATCCAAAAGTACTGTAATTAGTTTGGTTTTAGTTTTAAAGAAATGATTAGTTTCTTGCAAAGAATATTGAAATACATTCGAGCCTCCCATAAAGGACACTCTCATTAGCGGCCACCTCCATTTACGGACAGTTTTTGGATTTCCCCGTTTTACCCCTATACACCTTCTATATAAAAGAACCTCCGTCTAACGGTCACACTACATAGCGACCGTGGATATTGTTTTTGGGAACCGGATTAAATGTTTCACCTCCCACCAACGACCACCTTATTACTAAAAGTTCGTTTGACGCGGTGATCAAAATAATTATCCCCTCTCAAGTTTTGTTTTTTGTTTTTTTTCCCTAAAGTTTCCTATATAAGCTCATACATCTTGTACCATTTTGATCATTTTTCAATATAACTTTGAACGAACTATATTATTTTTCCGATATGTCTCTCAAAAGAAAGTGGTTAACTCTAGAAGAGAAAATAAATGTGTTGGAAGATTTTGCAAAAACCAAATAGAGCCATCGTCAAATTGCCGAAAGGTTTTTTCTAATAATAGATGATAGTATCATTATTTTTCTAATAATAGATGATAGTATGATGATAATTTCACCATAAATTATTATTGTTAGGAATAAATGTGATGATTATTATAAAAATTGTTAAAAAAATTATTAATTAAGTCAATAATATGTAGTTTTTTGATAAATTTTTTGGATAATCAAGAAAAATTTGATGCATATCAAATAGCTAAATAATTATGCAATTATGTACGTTTTTAAATTCATTAATAATAACAAATTTTTAAATAGAAGTTTGGAAAAAAACCCATATTTTTTCATTACGAAACTTGCCTAGCTCCTTCTAACGGCCACCTCCAAACAGCGGCCACTTTGCTTTCCCCCGCCAGTGCCTGTTATTGAGAGGTTCTTCTGTACGTATATGTTTTATGCCAATGTCGATGAGTGCCGTTTTCAGTTAACACAGATTCGACTATAATACAAAAATTTATTTAAGCGATACAGAATTGTTATCTATGACTATATTCTTTTGCGCTTTAAGAGCCTGTGCCATTTCTGGAGCTGATACCATCACTTCCGGTCAGATATTTTTGTTAGGCCTCGATCATAGATGATAGCATGGGCGATTTTAACGTTGGCATTCATGGGTAGCGTTATCCTTATTATGAGTAGCGATGTACTATTGCAGTATTCCAGTGACGTAAGGATTAGTCTTGTATCAATATGGTTTAACTTATTTGGAACATTATTTTTACGTTCTCTTACTCCAGTGAGAAATTTATTGCGATACATCAACATTTTCTAAATTGGTTTTTGGCACCCAGAGCTTGTTCCAGTGCACTGCCGGCTTCTGGACAGTGTTCTCTCGTTACAGAGAAAATTTAAGGGACAGCAGCTGGATTCGAGCCATGAGAACAGTGCGTATTAAGAGCTTAACTACTCCGTCGAAATTTGTAGCAAATGTTTGAAATTAACGAGGAGTTAAAATAGTAATGCAACTTTTTGATTATTTCTGCACTTTAAAGCAAAATAATTATTAGCTAATAATAAGAAACGTAAAGATTTATTGGTGGAGTTTAATACTGGCTGGGTAATATCACGTACTGGCAGTCGGTGAATGCGAAGATGCAGAAAAGAAAATTACAGTCTGAATGTGTCTGGATAAAGGTTGATATTTAGTAAGACAAAAAGGAATGTGATGGTAGTGTATCAGGAAGGACATGCCTCTGTACAAGAGGATCTCATCCACCGCCAACTTGATACTACTACAATCTGGTACAAAAACAATTTTCCCCTCCATTATTTTGGAAATTACTATGGAATCCTTGAGGTTAAAGTTCAAGGATTGAAACATAACTACCTTCACAACTTTTCTGAAATAATGTAATTTAACAGTTGATTATAATACGTAATTTAGTGAAGGAGAAAAAGTATAAAAAAATGATGTGTGTGAGTTAATAAGATTTTGGCTTTGTTTATATATATATATATATATTTCTTTTTAAATTAGCAATAATGTTTATATCGTTACTGAGGAATGAAGGGACATGAGCTGCCTCGACGAAGATCTACTAACAGTTTAAGACGAAATTTACACCCTTTACTGAACGAAGAAAATGAACGTCTTTAGCATAATGTAATGGTTTATTCTTAAAACCGATATTGGAAGAATGTAAAAGTGAGAGGTGAAAGAGATAAATCTACCAGAAGGATTGTAAAGATTTAAAATTTGGGTTTCCGGACCAAAAAAAAAAAAAAAAATGGAGTCGTTCCTAACATTGTTTTAATGGGTTTTATGTTATTCATAGAATAAAAGAGGTTCCCAGAATAATATGTTGGATAATATTTCACTGCCAAATTATTGTGAACTATCTTTTCTGAAAAGTCACTAAAAGTACGCTGATCATAAATAAAGCTTGCATTCAGAAGAATCATCAATATGGCAGATTGCAAGTGAAAAAAAGGGAGATTGATTGTCATATTAGACGACAATCCAAACAAACAGTAAGCTTGCCAAAAAAGCAGATGTTTAACAGATGGCAGAATCTTTCCACTGTGCATTGCTCCTTGGTATTAGTGCCTCCTGTCGCATGGTCTCCTTCAATGATCAGTATGAGCATGATTCAGTCTTTGCTTTCTGTCTGAATAACTCATCAGATCACCAGTAAAATTATTAAGAAGGGCCCAAAACACCTGGATATGCTCCTAAAAACTGATAAAATCTAAATGAAGACTCTTCATTGAAGAGTAATTAATAAAATAAGACTAGAACATTTTAATCATGAAGGAATTACAGTTAATTGCTGACATAAAATTTGTATTTACCAAAAAAATAATAATTTTTAATAATTTTTATTGGATCAGAGGAGATTAAAACTCTTAACCGATCAAGAAATTTTAAAGTGGTCTGAAAAAAAATGATAGAAAATTAAGGATTCAAAATTGGCGAGGAATCGGTCAAATAAAAACAACAACTCGTCTTTTTGCCAACGTCTTCTTCAGGGCCTGGATATTACAAACACAAAAATACAAACAATTTAGAGAATCAGTAACATAGAAAAACAGTAAAAAATCAGTAATATAAAAAAATAAATAAAATAATAATAAAAATAAAAATAATTTTTTTTATTGTATTTGTAATATCCAGGCCCTGAAGAAGGCAATATATTTGTCGAAACGTTGGCAAAAAGACGAGTTGTTGTTTTTATTTGACCTATTCCTCACCAATTTCGAATCCTTAATTGAATAATTTACGGTCACGAAACCTATATATTGATAGATAGAAAAATGATGATAGATCAGATGCGCTCATCAGATCTTTGTATTAAAAGGAAAGTCATCCCTTTGGGGTGCAATATAAGATGTTAGATTTGAAGGCGAAAGGCAATTAATAAATTGAAAGAACGTTATTCACCAAGTGGACACATTTGATCTTTTTCAAAATACGTAAAATGCGATGAGCTGGTGAAATAGCAAAAAAAGATTTCTAATTAAGCTCCTTAAAGTGTTTTCAGAGTACCGAAGTACGTGAACATATGAATTCAAAACCAAAGCAGCACTGGCTAGATGGAATATGAGAGAATGACCAGAAGAAGCATCACGCGGAAGGGAAAACCAAGATAGTTAAGTTAGCAGAAAGAAGACATGATCCCTAGGCTTTCTCGCAGAAGGAGGTGGAAGAATCTCTTGAGAAAGTTAGTTTGTGTATAGGAAGACACCTCCAATATTGATGGAACTAAGTCATCAACTCCGCCTGGAGAGATCTTCATCTTAGAATATACTAATTTAAAACAGATTTTCTTGGGGCAATCGTAAATGCATGAATGTTTGTAAAATCTATTGTAATATGTAACTTAAGAAGAATGACAGACATAAGTTAGAATAAGTAAATGTTGTATATTGTGAAGTGAATGAGTCTCTAAACGGAGTACATAAATCAAATTAGTCAAAAAGCAATTTTTATTGATATATTTCTCGCATTAGAAGAACATTATCATCCAACATATTTGAACAAGGAGGAAATGAAAATATGCCAACATATGGTTTCCTAGTTGACATTACTTCGGGTAACTTTAAGACGTATGAAGTAGCAAAAACTCATGAAAATTGTTATTCTGCGCATAACAGTAATTTGAGTTTTTGTTTTTTTAAATTTTAATTTATATAATTAAGCAGAAAATATTAAATATCTAAACTATAACATCATTATTTGGATATAATAAGCAATCTGATTATTATAAATAAGTTACTCAACAAATATAAGTTACTCCATATTTTTAAAGTTATTACGTGTCGAAATAGAATGACCAAATATTATCTGTCAGAAGGGGGATTCACTTTTTCCCCTTCTGTTGACCTGGAACGACTTTGAAATCGTGATCTTGTCTTACCACAGAGTTTAGAAGTCGACTTCGCAATACAATATCTCACGACAAGACGATGTCGGCCTCCTAAACGAAGCTAGCTGAAATGCCAAGGGGAGCTCTACTATAACTTCACCTCTACAGTTAGTTTGGTATTTCAAACGTTAAATACTGTTGAAGATAATAAGGCCTGACCCCCACCTCTTCAATCAACTATACAAATGCCCACATCCTTTTTAACTGTTCAATCTTTTTTTATAGATTACAATTAACTAATGTTATTTTAACTAATACTGGACCATCTTTTATTTTATTTATTTAAAAATTTTAAAATTTAATACCGATTACACTTGGTAAGAAAAACTTGAAGTCTTTTCAACTCTTACTGCAACTTACGTAATAATATTCCTTTGTACTCCATTATCGCTAAGCTACAGGAAGTTTAGCCAGTAAAGTGGCACTTACTAATAACAGATTTTCTTTAATTTGTTTATTTAACTCGTGTTATTAATTTCAATTAATATTACACAGATAATGAAGCCTCTCGACGCTATTATTAAATGATACTTCACAGGAATGAGTAAGAAATCTCTTCACCAGAACTTCCTAAAAAGCATTTTTATGGATAATATTTAAGATAAAACTACAAGCTCTTCATGTATGCAACGACATACGAAGTTTGGAGAATTTCGTTGAAGCGGTTTTCGAAAAACTAGGTTCGATTCCCAGACTTGGCTATGGTTTTTATTATTTATTTATTTTTTTTTAGGATTTTTTCCTCAACCTTGAGGTTTCCTCAGACCAATTTCCCTTCACACATATACCAACAATGTAGTGCACTGCAGGAACCATGGTTGCCCTATTCAATCTTTACTATTTCTCCAGTGCACTCTATCCACCGCGTCTTGCTCGCACAACCCTCGTCCAGCCATTAACTCTTCAATGCTATTTTACCACCTGTTCCTCTTTTCCACGTACCTGGCGGGCTCCATTGCATGACAGACTTCGGCAGTCTCTACCTTCTGGCATCCTCAACACGTGGCCGAACCATATCAGCTTCTTCTTTTCCATTTCTTCCGTCACTGTGCTGTGCTTCTCCACTATTTTTCTTATATCTGCATTCCCCCTCCTCTCTCTGCGGGATATTCTCGCGGAACGCCTCCAGAAATCCATTTCCGTCGCCTCTATCTTTTTCTGCATTTTCTTGCTGACTGTCCTTGTTACGCAAGACGTAGAGCAAGACGCTTTGAACCAACGCTTCATATATATGCTTCTTCATAAATATGCCAAGAAGCATATCTGGTTTTTATTTAATGTGTGAATATTGATATTTAAGCGAAGCTAACCGCTTTCTCGATAATACGAGATCGGCAGCTTGGTCTTGTGCACGTCAGAAAGAAATAGCTATTATATGTAGCCTTTGTTTTCCATATATATGTTGAATAATGCTTTAGATTTCTGTTAAATACTTATAAATAAAGCAAACGTTTTTGTTGAATCTTTTCTGGAAATTCTTGGTCCAGCGGAAATGCTATTACTTTATCTTCAAGTTTTAGCCTAGAAGAAGACGGAAAACCTTCTATCTAATACGAGTACATCACCATTAATTATTGCCATTTTCCCCTGAGAAAAGTCACTTACTTAGTAATTATATTAATGTATAAAAACTAAAAGTTTAAGTCTTGTAACGTCACTTCTTCTTGATGCTGTAATTCTTTTTAGCAAGTAGTTTGCAATATGCCAGTGCACATTGCAGTTTTTTCTTTCAGACCTATCAAGTGTCAAGTTCAATAGCGCCTCTACGATTACACTTGGCTACACAAAAAAAATCATATAACCTTCTCTATTAGCACACTCTTAGAAAAACACAAGTATCAGTCCTCTTTTTCTTGAGAGGGCTTCAACTGTCCTTACTTTACCATTTCACAGTCTTCAGCTTTACTTCAGCGAGTCCCTTTAGTCTTTGCCATTTTTCAAATACAATTCTCTTCATATGAAGACATTTCAGATCTTCAGAAGTGAATCCAGTTTAAGTAAGGTTGTTTCTCCTACAGCTTCGTCTGCCATTTCATTTTCAACGGGGCCCCACTGCGTCTTGACATACTAAGAAACACCAGTCTGTTGTCGTGTAAGTGTATTTGTAGGTAAGAATTTAATCGCACATTCTAGCACTCTATTTCCTTTAATATAAAAAAAATCTCTAATATTAGCTCCAGTTATAAATAAACTTATTTTTCGGAAGATTTTAATTTTCATTTCATTTTGTTTTTAATCACTAATTTGGCCGGATCTCTTGGGTGGCGTCGCCCGTGTACCAAGAGGAGGGTTTGTTTAACTATTCTCTTGATATAATAACTTCATAATCTTCACCAATTAAACTAGTACAGTTATTTAAATTTATTTAAAACTACATATTATCTTAGCCAGTGTACCGTAAGATTTAGTTCACTTATTACCAATTAAAGAGGAATAATGGGATACCCATTAACCTTTTTCGTATTATTGGTTTTGAGGTATTCTTTCTGAACTAGTTCCATGTTTTGAAATATCTCCTCCATCGTCTTAAATATTTATACGTTATCCAGACAGAAATGTCATTCTGAACACGCTACGTCAGCCACACACCACATACAAGTTGAAAATGCACGTTTATGCTTTTGAAGAAACTGACTGAATTCTTTAGTAGCCCTATCAAACACCTGTGCCTTACGTTAAAAAATTGCCATCTATCTTTGTTGATAGATAGATTCATCAGCTAAATATTTATTCATCAGCTTAAGTATTTATTTATCAGCTAAATATTTATTTTCTCATAAAATATTTTATTCATTTATTTGCCACTTTCATTAATGATAGGAACATTTGCTTTTATTACGTTGAATTGGATTGTAATTAATAGTTTATTTACAAAACTAATTATGTTTGAATTATTATTATCAATAATATTTATTTATTTATTTTTTAAACTTAATAAAAAAAGACTAAACCCAAAATCTGGTATATAAGCTCTTTCAAATGCCGCAAATCGCGTAATCTTTTATTCATTTACTTAATTATTTTTTGCCCAAGCGTGTATGCCTAACATACATATGCCTAACAAGAGCATTCCAAAAATTTACAGCCTTAGCGAACCTATCGCAAAAATAAAAATATTTTGCATTCAAACAAATAAATACTTTCATCCTAATAAATAACTGCAGATAAATTTATGCTCACTTTCATAGTATCTCACTTGATATCATATTGGGGGTGGAATACTAGATATCTCTCTCATCTTAATGTACCTGATCCTAAAGTCAAATTAAACGACAAGTTCACTAAAATCACGTTTCAATTAATCAATTTTATTCCTAATAAATTCCTTTAGTACTGTTAAGCTACTAATCGACAATACATTAATCGACAATTGATTGAACCTTAATATTTTATTGTCTAATTCTAAGAAGTGTTTCCATTTATTTGTAACACTGTAACGCCATTCTTTGGAGGCCTTCTTGGCAACATGGAAGTCGGAATAATTGAATTCTACCTGACACTATGATTCTGTGAGGAAGTTAAATGAATGCCACACGATTTGCTATTGGACATAACCTCTTGCTGGAAGACTCTAGCAAACTTAGGCCCTGTATAAGCACCTTTTTCTCACTAGTTCACACTTCATAATTGACGATGAACTTAAAGTAAGACGGTATTGGCCTCATGGCTAAATGCTGTACTGTTAATTAGTGGAGATTGGATTGCCAAGCATCACTTACCGTAAATTTGCAGATTAGAAATTGTAATTTTGTGAATGGGGAACTGTAGCAGATTTCCTGAGGCAACACGACATCAGGCTTTACTTCCGTTTTTCGACAGAAAGAAATTTAATTAGAATTTTATCGTTGAAACAGCTCCTCATTTTTAAGAAATATATGTGACATTTTTAGAAGAAATGGAGAGTAAAACGAACTAACTTTTCCATTACTTTTCAAGCCAAAACCATTCCAAGAACAAAATCCTGCGGTCATCCCCGTTATTAATATTGGCAAAAAAAGACCTTAATGATGCTAAAATAACTTATAATCATTTTCAATTAAATAACTTGTACAATAAATGATGAAATCAAATTATTTTTTCAAAATGAAACCTGAGAACTAGTGATTTATCCCTAAATGGATACAAAAATAACTTGTGCCTTTGTTTTTACTCAATTATTGATTGTTGTTGTTAAAGTATTACAGCTGTTGTGCAATAACTACCGGATAGCTCGGACAGAAGTTCAAGGTAAACAAATAGAACAAACGCCTACTGGACCAGAACTGCTCGTTCACTTTCCAACTGCCCCTCGGACTATCATCTCGGTGTACGTATTATTTGAGCTACAGAAATAACGGATCTCTATTAATAGTATATCGTGTCTTCATTTTTCTGACCCAAATTTTTATTTATTTCTACATAAAACAACAACGATTTTGCACTTGTTTCACCAAACTTTCATTATGTTTGTTTTGATTACTTATGAAACACCTTAAGATCATTGCATCTTTGCGGAGTACAGATTTCTTATTTTCTAGTTTTAAGGTAAGATCTACATATTCTACTCATCAATTATAAACTTGTAGAGAGCTTTTAATCAGTCCATAATAAATAAAAACTAGAATAGAACACTTACTGTGATTAAAGTGAAACAGTGGCACTAACAAGATGTGCAACCAGGACCTGAAGATCGTCTAACTTATTATAAATTTAATTATAATAAATTTATTAAATGTATTACACTCTTACGAGGGAACACTGTCCGGAGGCCGGTGGTGCACAGGAAAAAGCTTCAGGTGCCAATAACCTCAAATATTGACGCGCCTTAACTCTGTCGGAGTAGTTTTGATTGAAATGTTTGCACCGTCCGTAAATTTGAAGGTTTGGCTGAACCCCACAGCTCTAGTCCGTAGGTCCACATAGGCTTGAAGATAGTGTTGTATGTAAAATGTTTGAGTTCTAAGGGCAATTTGGAGCGTCGTCCAAGTAGTCTGTAAAGAAGTTTCGCTCGTTTTGTCATTGCTTGTATTTTAAGTCTAGTGTGTGGGTTCCACGTGAGTCGTTTGTCTATGTAGAGCCCAAGGGTAGCGCACCAGATCTGTACAAGGAAGAGGATTGCTGTTGAAGAGGACAGGTGGGCAGGAGCCCCGCCGAGAAGCCATTTGAAATGATTTTTATCATTTAAAACAATTTTGAATTTTATGACAAATAATTGATGTAAACAATGACAAAATGAATATTTTTTTTATTGCATCAACATTGTGTTTTTAGCCTAGGAGCCTTTTTTTAGTAAACAGCCGGCCTCCAAGTATTGTTCTTCTGTTACAGGCAACGCTTTCCTCCACTAGAGAGGAAACTGTAAGAGGCTACTGGAAAGAGAAAATTTAAGCTCAGGCTTCGAACCCTAGATCTCAAAGTAAGAATCGAAAGCTCCAACCACTATACTAATCCGTTCTACTGAACTGTAATTGAATTATTATTACTATTAAGGACACCCTTTGTTGGTCGAATAGGAATTTAATTTTTTACGTAAAAATTATAAATTCAGAGGAAATCGGTTGAGCCAATATTGAACGAATAATTTAAGTGATCAAAAAACAAATTGCGGGAAGTCGTAAGGGTTTACACCGGAACTTTAAACTTAGTTTAATAACATGGAATAATTTCGAGTAGGATTTGTCTCTGCTGAGTAAAAGATTTTCTTCAATTGTGCATCCACACATTCACTAACACATCAACTCTGCAAAATACAATACTATCAAAACGTCATCATCATTATAGATTTTCCTTGCAATAATCTGCGCCCTCAACTTTGCAGTCAACTAGTACCTCCCTTATCTCTGTCAGGCTTGACACTTGAACGGGCAGGAAGCCCTAGAAAGGGTTTTAGCCACACCGCCTAGCTCCTCTTGGCTGGCTAGAAGGGAGCAAGACTCCCGTGGTGTGTACATGGTGCCTCCCCAGACCAACACTCTACACCATATAACTGTTATCTCATACCCATCCAGATAGCGGCGTGTGCGCCTTATTGTCATTGTCACTGTAGACATTGTGTAACGCTATGATACTGCGCTGGACGGGACGTTTCTCTTTCAACCAGTTTGCTCCTTCTTCCTGATAAACTTTGGTTAATTGCTTCAACCCTTCTCATACGTGGCCTTATTATCTCCTTCTACTTTTGAACTTGCATGACGCACTGTCTTTTATTAGTTCACTGTAAAATCAGAGCCGCCATACTACTCAGGAATTTTATGAGATCCACATTTTGTATAATATTAATTTAGATGAACCCAAGCACTTTAATTTCTTAGTTTATTTATGTTTATCTATTAGTGTAAAAGAGATTATTATATTTTACGGTCAGACTAGGGAAAGAGTATTTTGTAATAACGAAATTTAGTTTCAATATGGTGAGCTAATTGTATATGTAAACGTTCAATGCACATTTTAGAAATATCTTAAACTTAAGTGAGAAAGCACTTGGTTCAGCAATGGCTTTTTATATTTATAATAAATCTCTCATAAGCAGAATAATAAATAACAATGTACATTATTTCATCGCATTTCTCCACTCCACTTGGAGTTAATCGAGTTGTACAGTGAATGGCTCATATGTAGATCTAAAACTTGCACTGTTATACCAAAAAAATAGATAGAGGATATTGCTAGAAAATTGGGTGGATGGATTCTTTCTAAAGGGCAATTTTTTGTTATGATGTACAGTTCTATCTGAAGGGTAGTGTTAAAGGTAGGTTCAATATCCGGTTGAACATCTGCAAATCGCACAATCAACCAGCCTGGTCCTCTTCGAAACAGTTTGATTGCCAAGAAAAATGGTATGAGTGAGAGAAAAGAAATTTAAGAGCAAGAATTGAATTGTGCGATAAACCCCAGTTGGATGGTCGAAGTTTAAACAAAGTAAAGAAGAACAACTGTGAAATAGCAGAACGATTATCGCTTCAATACAGCTCGCCTGGTTCTTGAACCAAAAAAGAGATCTCTGCTTCTCTCTATAAAGAGATAGGCCTGAATACAGCATCGTAAAAAGTAGCATAAGAACATCCTAATCAGACACAAAACTGCTCGCAGGAGATTTCGTTTGAGATTTTTTTCTTTTCTTTTTTTTTAAATAATGAACACTTCATAACACCATACACATTGTTGGCACAATATTTATTACAGAGAAAATAGAACTGCTGCTGTTGTTCAACCAGTATCATCTAGGACTAGAAGAACAAATTAAAACTATGCTATAATTTATCTTCAATAATTACAGATCAACAACTGCACTTGTTATAATGTTAAACATGCAGACAACAACAGATCATTTTTTCGAATTTGAGAAAAATTACTATGAGATGTTAAGTCTAGTTTCTACCTGAAACTTCAATTACTACGATCTTAAAATCCATAACACATCCTTAAATTTAGTGTTGTTTGTAGTTATTGTTTACACAACATAAACGCCATATAATAAGGCGATATGTTATGTATGCTTCTTTCGCTGCTAAAATGTATTGGGGTTCATCTCCGGCATTGGCGTTAGATTTTGTTGAATCTGTCAATGTGAGAAATCTACCTTTATAATTATTAATACCACCTTTATGCTGAAAAAAGACAAAATGTGAATGAAACGGTAGTTTTGAAAGGAGCCATTCGCCATCTAGCCGAAATTTAACCTTAAACGCACTGTAGTGGAAAAATGATTAAAATAAATATAGAGGACCACCATGAGCCTACTCAGTTTAAAGAAAATCGGGAAAAAGAAAAATCACTAAAAGTGGAAATCTTTTTTGTAGATTCCCAGTTGATTGCTAAATTAGAGACGGGAACGCTTACGACACTAAATAGTTATATACAGTACGAGTCGTATAAACATCCTACGACCTATTTATTTTTCACCATTTTCTAAACGTCTTTCATTTGGGAATATTCAGTGTTAACTGATCTCATATATTTGTCTTAATCTCAAAACCTTTCTTACTGTGAGAGTATGATAATACTTGAGAAATGAACATGAAATGGCTGTACCGAAGATGACCACAAAAAGTTGAAACGTTTGAGGGAAAAAAAGTATATTAGAAACGATGAATAATAAATATTGATTTTCCTACAAATATATCTACAGGGTGACCAGAGTTATATGCTCCACCCACTTTCTTTTTAAAGGCGGGAAATTTCGAAAAAAGAAAAAACACGTATTTAATCATTTTTAGTCTAGTTTATTTTCAGTGACTGACCCATTTTTTTAAACCCCTGTATCTCGAGATACAGCATCCAACTTTGCTTTTTCAAATGGAACGTTATATTTTTTGTTGCATATTTTTATAGTATTTGAGCTCCTAAAAAAAACACAAAAAAATTTGTTTGAAATCGGTTAGGTTTTTCAAAAGTTATGGTAATTTAAAGTATGAAAAACAAATTTCAGTATATTGTCAAAATTACGTTATTTTTTTTTTTTTTTTAAAGAATCTGTTCAAACTGGGCACCATCAACGGATAGGTAAGCCAAAACTCTAGACTCCCACGCTTTGCTGGTAGCAGCACTTATGGTGGCGAAGACTAGATCTAGGCAGGCTAGATTTATTCGAGCCACGGGATTAAGGTTTCTGTACACTTTATTTTTTTAGATATCCCCACAACAAATAGTTCATTGGAGTTAAGTCCAGAGGTTGAGGTGGCCATTGGATGGGACAATGAGTCCCTAAGCACTTTTCATGGAAATTTCTGTCCAGGTAACCTCGAACAACTCTCGCATTATGTGCCGCGCAACCAACTTGTTGAAAATACATATCTAGCCGACGTTAAAGAGGAACAACTTCAAGCAGAACTGGCAAAATATCTCTTAAAAAAGTTAGATACCTTGCACCAGTTAAGTTCTCTCTGTAGAAGTATGAGCCGATTACTCGATTTCCTAAAACTCCTCACCAAACGTTTGTTGAATAAATAACCTGAACGTCGAATAACTCTAGCCTGCCTAGATCTTGACTTCGCCACCATACGAGTAAGTGCTGCTACAAGCAAAGCGTTTTCGCTTGCCTATCCGTTGATGGTGCCCAGTTTGAACAGATTCTTTTTTTTTAAGTAATTTTGACAATAAACTGAATTTTTTTTCTCCATATTTTAAATTACCATAGCTTTTGAAAAACCTAACCGATTTCAAATTTTTTTATTTTTATTTTTAGGAGCTCAAATACTATAAAAATATGCAACAAAAAATATAACGTTCCATTTGAAAAAACAAAGTTGGATGCTGTATCTCGAGATACAGGGGTTTAAAAAAATGGGTCAATCACTAAAAATAAACTAGACCAGTGGTGGGCAACCTTTTTTAATGGGGGGCCACAAAGTTTAAGAAATTCTAAAGGAGGGCCAGAATGATAGAAAAAATGCATTTTGTGTTAAAGCTTTTAATCATAATATTATAAAAACATTACAGGATTACACACTTGTGTAACTACACGGCTAGTTTAGCTTCACCTATAGGTTATGCATCTAATATTCTACTAAGTAGAATCTACTTTATACTTCTCGACCGTCAAAACGTAATTATAGCGGGCCATTGACTATCCATGTCGATGGACCCTCGGCGGGCCGGATTAAATACTTTCGCGGGCCGGAGTTGGCCCGCGGGCCGTACTTTGCCCATCAATGAACTAGACTAAAAATGATTAAATATGTGTTTTTTATTTTTTTGAAATTTCCCGCCGTTAAAAAAGAAAGTGGGTGGAGTATATAACTCTGGTCACTCCGTATATAAATTGAATAATCAGTTAAACCTAAGTTAATACACTTTGAAATTAAAGATGTAAAATTATGGAGTTATTAGAGACTTTCTGACCTTTTGAAAAGAAATTTAACTTTAGAGCTACATTTTCTAGTTCAGGGCTTCGCAGTATACCTGATATATACTTAATTAAGTTTAATATTAATATTAACATTGACTGTACAATATTCTTCTTTTCACTTAAAAATAAAACTTTCATAAGGCATAAGAATTTCTGAGAGATTAAGAGTTTGGAGTCTGTCTGCATGTTTCAATGATTGTATGAATAAAGAATTAGGTATACTTGGGGTGGCGCATATGGTAGGAAATGATATAAAAATGCGCATGCTTACCTACTATAAATAATAAACACCATGTGGGCTGCAGAAAGGTTAATCATTTAGTCTAACCATTACCTATTTTCTATCTTAGATGGGGGCCTACCTATTCTGCAGGCAGATGTCATCATACTTCCAGCGAACTAGGGTAGAAGTGTAAGAAGTAATTTCAATAAACGACCAAGATGCTGCATCCTTTCTGGTACATGCCCTGAAGGAAGGGGATGATGATGGCATGCCAAGCAGAAGAAAAACCTCTCTCACACTGGCGCACCCTTCATCCCTTGCGCATATTCCCTCATCCAGACTAAACGGGGTGGCCTGCAGACTACCATCACATCGCAGGGCTGGGCGGTGGCCAGAGAATTAACAAAAAAAAAAAAGGTAGAAGAAGAAAGAGCTAGAGACTGCCGCTCTTCGTGGTTATTGTCGGCTTGAACGGGGTAGTTTATTGATATTCAAAACAAAATTACTTAAAAAATAACAAGCCTCATGAATAATACACAGTTCAATTTTCGAAAGACTGGCATCAAAATGCAAAGCTGAGTCTGGGGTCGAATAATTATTGAAAGGTCGGTCGCTTCGTTGCTATTCACTGGGTTGTTCTTAAAAATCGAATTTAATAATAATTATGTATACAAAAATATATATATATATATATATATATAATGAAGCATAAACTAATAAGACAGCTTTTTAATTTTTGATAACTGGTTGTAAATTAGTATTTACATACACAAAACCTTATATTTAATAATTTTGAATCTTTTAAAAGCACTTACTAAAGAAATATACAGTAATGGTGAAGTAAAAAAAAGAAAACAGTCTCTGAGTAATACTTGATGGGATATCGGTCTTCATGTTACTCACATAAATATGAACAATCATCCAATCCATGTTTGCTTATGGTAATGCAATTTCCTAAGTTTATACCACACTTTACTTATAAACTGTTATACAGCGGCTGACAGTTTAATGTGCGGATATAGTTTGAAGTTATTTACAGAATCTTCTATGTTATTGCTGATCGTGAGACGAAATATTGCGAGTGATTAAATTTGTAAGATATCAGATACTACCTACTTCTACGTAGTTTTGTATACTTTCATGACATTTCCGTATTTAGTTCTGACAATTGTACCGTAAGTAGTAACGTACAAAATGAAAAAAAAAATCTTAAAAATGAACATCTATATGAGACTAGAAATAGAGATAATGAAAGAACTGGATTTTTATTGTAACTATTTAAAATTTAAAAATATTTGAATAAGGTTCTACCTGCGAGTCACATTGATACGACACTAATCTAGCTCCAATTTCTCCTCAGACTGCTCTTAGTCGAGTTTCCCCCGTGTATTATTCAGATAGAAGTTATTAGAATTAAAAGGTAATTTTTTCTGGAAAGATGTTCCAAATATGTTCAACGTGAGAACAACACGTTAACAAATTTTATAGCAAATCGTCGAGACCACTTGTTAGGAAATCTCCAAAAAGTGGAAAATCCATTTGGTGACTTATTAATATTTCTTTTTACTTACAAACACATAACATTTACAAATCATTTAAAAAAGACAACTTTTTCGGACTCTCTGGACTTCGTAGCGGATATCTCTTTTTTACACGCAATTTAAACCGATCGTAATAATTTCCTATTTCAATAAGGGAAAGTAAAAAAGAAAGTTAGATATTGCGAACAAGTTTAAAGACTTAGTTTCCACCATTTCGCTCCGGATGCAGCTCATTCTTTGCAGCACAGTTATTAAGAAATACTAGAATGAGACAGATAGCCGCCTTTGTTTGCCATTGTTACCGCTAAAATAAAGAAAAAAATATCAATGACTTTAGGCTGTTCTTTCTAAGATCAATTCCAATCTAGCCGCAGAAAAGCCGAGAATGTCGGTGTGTCACAAGACACAAAAAAGTGATAGTTGCCAAGAAATAATTTATCTAGCTGGTATTCTTGAGTTAAAGGAAATAGTATTCGGCAAAAATAAAGATATATATTATGAAAGAAGATTACGTTACCTGCCAACACTAGATACTTCTTAGAAAAACAGTTCAATCTGGAGAGTGACCAGATCAATGGGAAAGGGTCGCCCTAGGTAGTTTATTGAATCTTGTGTGAATTATATGAATGCCCTCAGAGTAGTTTTTCACTTTGAGGAAACATTCCCTTCATATTCCATCAAAGCTTTTATAGAAATTAAAGAAGTAAATTAAGATGCACAGCCTGAAATACAGATTATAGTGAGGTGTATATAAAATTGATTTGACGAATTGACTGACGGTTTTTTTAGAATTTTCAAAGAACAGGAAGCCGTGCTCTGAAGCAAAAGAAGTTAGAGTCATAAGTGACTGTCCAGAACAGAGAAATCCAACCTGCGGGCCGCATGTGGCCCGCCTTGAATAAATTTATCGCCCCCAATATTCATTCGAATGTTACAAAAATTTTTCATTGTCTCCAAATGGAACTGATTGACTTACAAATTAATAATGAACTAAAAAAAAACTTTTTTGAAACATCAGAATCAAAAATAGTTTTTTACAACACTTATGCCACAAATAAATACTTCGTAATTTGAAAAATCCGGCTCACAAAGTTATAAGCGCTTTTAGGTCTAATTACACCAGCGAATCGTTTTTTTCGGAAATTAAATCCACTTTGATGGCTGTATTTATTAATGAGATATAATAAGGAGATAAAATTTGGGAGCTTTACATTTCCTTCATATTTCGAATAGCTGTATCTCCTGTCTTATTGGTATAATCTCTGCGAAAATATAGATAATTATACTACTCATTTACCTCTTCAATTGTGCACAATTCCTGCTTTCTAGCTAAATTTTTGAAGGAAATATAAGGTGATAAAATTTGGGAGCTTTACATTTCCTTCATATTTCGAATAGCTGTATCTCCTGTCTCATTGGTATATTCTCTGCGAAAATATAGATAATTATACTACTCACTTTTCTCTTCCATTGTGCACAATTCCTGCTTTCTAGCTAAATTTTTAAAGGAAATGTAAGGTGATAAAATTTGGGAGCTTTACATTTCCTTCATATTTCGAATAGCTGTATCTCCTGTCTTATTGGTATAATCTCTGCGAAAATATAGATAATTATACTACTCATTTACCTCTTCAATTGTGCACAATTCCTGCTTTCTAGCTAAATTTTTGAAGGAAATATAAGGTGATAAAATTTGGGAGCTTTACATTTCCTTCATATTTCGAATAGCTGTATCTCCTGTCTTATTGGTATAATCTCTGCGAAAATATAGATAATTATACTACTCATTTACCTCTTCAATTGTGCACAATTCCTGCTTTCCAGCTAAATTTATGAAGGAAATATAAGGTGATAAAATTTGGGAGCTTTACATTTCCTTCATATTTCGAATAGCTGTATCTCCTGTCTTATTGGTATAATCTCTGCGAAAATATAGATAATTATACTACTCATTTACCTCTTCAATTGTGCACAATTCCTGCTTTCTAGCTAAATTTTTGAAGGAAATATAAGGTGATAAAATTTGGGAGCTTTACATTTCCTTCATATTTCGAATAGCTGTATCTCCTGTCTTATTGGTATAATCTCTGCGAAAATATAGATAATTATACTACTCATTTACCTCTTCAATTGTGCACAATTCCTGCTTTCTAGCTAAATTTTTGAAGGAAATATAAGGTGATAAAATTTGGGAGCTTTACATTTCCTTCATATTTCGAATAGCTGTATCTCCTGTCTCATTGGTATATTCTCTGCGAAAATATAGATAATTATACTACTCACTTTTCTCTTCCATTGTGCACAATTCCTGCTTTCTAGCTAAATTTTTAAAGGAAATGTAAGGTGATAAAATTTGGGAGCTTTACATTTCCTTGATATTTCGAATAGCTGTATCTCCTGTCTTATTGGTATAATCTCTGCGAAAATATAGATAATTATACTACTCATTTACCTCTTCAATTGTGCACAATTCCTGCTTTCTAGCTAAATTTTTGAAGGAAATATAAGGTGATAAAATTTGGGAGCTTTACATTTCCTTCATATTTCGAATAGCTGTATCTCCTGTCTTATTGGTATAATCTCTGCGAAAATATAGATAATTATACTACTCATTTACCTCTTCAATTGTGCACAATTCCTGCTTTCCAGCTAAATTTATGAAGGAAATATAAGGTGATAAAATTTGGGAGCTTTACATTTCCTTCATATTTCGAATAGCTGTATCTCCTGTCTTATTGGTATAATCTCTGCGAAAATATAGATAATTATACTACTCATTTACCTCTTCAATTGTGCACAATTCCTGCTTTCTAGCTAAATTTTTGAAGGAAATATAAGGTGATAAAATTTGGGAGCTTTACATTTCCTTCATATTTCGAATAGCTGTATCTCCTGTCTTATTGGTATAATCTCTGCGAAAATATAGATAATTATACTACTCATTTACCACTTCAATTGTGAACAATTCCTGCTTTCTAGCTAAATTTTTGAAGGAAATATAAGGTGATAAAATTTGGGAGCTTTACATTTCCTTCATATTTCGAATAGCTGTATCTCCTGTCTTATTGGTATAATCTCTGCGAAAATATAGATAATTATACTACTCATTTACCTCTTCAATTGTGCACAATTCCTGCTTTCTAGCTAAATTTTTGAAGGAAATATAAGGTGATAAAATTTGGGAGCTTTACATTTCCTTCATATTTCGAATAGCTGTATCTCCTGTCTTATTGGTATAATCTCTGCGAAAATATAGATAATTATACTACTCATTTACCTCTTCAATTGTGCACAATTCCTGCTTTCTAGCTAAATTTTTGAAGGAAATATAAGGTGATAAAATTTGGGAGCTTTACATTTCCTTCATATTTCGAATAGCTGTATCTCCTGTCTTATTGGTATAATCTCTGCGAAAATATAGATAATTATACTACTCATTTACCTCTTCAATTGTGCACAATTCCTGCTTTCTAGCTAAATTTTTGAAGGAAATATAAGGTGATAAAATTTGGGAGCTTTACATTTCCTTCATATTTCGAATAGCTGTATCTCCTGTCTCATTGGTATATTCTCTGCGAAAATATAGATAATTATACTACTCACTTTTCTCTTCCATTGTGCACAATTCCTGCTTTCTAGCTAAATTTTTAAAGGAAATGTAAGGTGATAAAATTTGGGAGCTTTACATTTCCTTCATATTTCGAATAGCTGTATCTCCTGTCTTATTGGTATAATCTCTGCGAAAATATAGATAATTATACTACTCATTTACCTCTTCAATTGTGCACAATTCCTGCTTTCTAGCTAAATTTTTGAAGGAAATATAAGGTGATAAAATTTGGGGGCTTTACATTTCCTTCATATTTCGAATAGCTGTATCTCCTGTCTTATTGGTATAATCTCTGCGAAAATATAGATAATTATACTACTCATTTACCTCTTCAATTGTGCACAATTCCAGCTTTCTAGCTAAATTTTTGAAGGAAATATAAGGTGATAAAATTTGGGAGCTTTACATTTCCTTCATATTTCGAATAGCTGTATCTCCTGTCTCATTGGTATATTCTCTGCAAAAATATAGATAATTATACTACTCACTTTTCTCTTCCATTGTGCACAATTCCTGCTTTCTAGCTAAATTTTTGAAGGAATTACTGGAAGGGAAAGAAATGCTCTGCTATTTGGTCCGTTTCCCCTAAATTATTAGTGCTCTTGGTTTTCATTTAAGTTGTCTTGTGTTCTTTAACCAACAGGGCCTGAGCACCGCACTCTCTGTGCCATTAAAGTGAAACAAAAGTTTTACTGTAGTTAATGGCAATAAGTCGATAAATAAAAACTCTGTTGTAAATTTTAATGCCCTGAACAATTTTTACTTTTGTGCGTAGAAATTAATAAATGAGTAATGGGTTCAGACAAGAAGGTTTAGGTTGCCGCATGGCTGACTTTCAGCTGGCTGTTATAATAAAACCAACTACTTTACTAAGCCATTGGATATATAGAGTGAATGTCGGATGAAATAAACAGGAAATATAAAACAACTTATTAAGAATAGAACATCCATATATATATATATATATATATATATATATATATATATATATATATATTGCGAACTGTCACGGGTTCAGAATTTTAAAGGAACGTTCAACTGTCAAAACGTGTGTAGAACAAGTATAACAAATCTAACTTCAATTTACATAGTTATTACTTGCCTACGTTACTGTTACTGTCCTACATAAGGCTAGTTGGCGAGTAAAGGGGAGCTAGGCCTATCTGGTTCAACAATCTAACGGGACGGTCACTTGATCTGCACTTTAACACCTTTTCTAATGTCTTGCGGTTATTTTCTATCGTACTTGTTTTTCTTCTTCTACAAACTTGGTTACCACATACATTAGGCCGCTACCGTGATTTAGCTCTGGATTACAGATGGTGCTAGTAGTTTGCCTCAGTCTTTGTTTATATCTGGAGTGTAGTAGTGTGTGCATTTATTGTGTACTGAACAGATTACCTAACCGGCATTTAGAGGTTGACTACTGGCACGCCAAGATAATTCATTGCGGGTTTACTCTGCTCTTGTTTCTTCCTTCTAAATCTGTTTGTATCAAAGGCATTAAATATTGTTGTCTCAATGTGATTAATTTCATTATTAATACAATTTGATAATAATGCAGGTAATTTAGTTAATATCATAGTTATTTCCAAACTATTAATTATGAAGTAGCCAACGGTATTAATTGGTTTTTGGTGGAATACAGGATTGAAAATTGTGTACTTCACACATTCATTATTAATCCATCTGCATTCACAGGTTATTTTCCATTATAGGTGAGTCGCGTGATCACGTTGAAGAAGGAAATGACCTAGCTGGAATGATTTTCGTTAAATGATTGTTTTTTCCGTCACCTTTTAACCATATTTATGATTGCGTTTTTTAATTATTTATTTTTTCAATGACGTACATTTATTGTGGAGAAAAGAGCAATAAATCCCGGATCTTCAATATGTAGAACCCCACACTGTTCGTACCTCCTAGGTGGTATATTGCTACTAATATATCCCCATGTTTGGTAAATGTAACTTACAGACATGGTTGCAATTATAATTATTTAAATCACGCTCCAAGATAGGTAATTGCTCTGTAACAATGAATAGGGCAGCTATTCAATGGAATGTTTTATAGTACCAGCATTTCATATATAAGAATAGAAGTGGGCAATGCCAGTACAAGGAATAATTTAAAGTTGCTTAGCATTCTACTAAACCAAACAGACTTGCATTAAATTACCATTATAATGGCAGTTAATGCTAATCTCGAGACCATGTTAATAGCCGCACGGTTGGTAGTAAAGTTTAGAAGGAAAAAAAGATAGCCAATAAGCGTGTCCAATCTATAATTTGGAAGACAAAAGAGCATTTAACACTCGTCCTATTTAATTATTTGCCAGTTTAGGCGCATTAATGCACTTCTTTGGCTGACTGCAAAAATTAATATTGAAACAACTAAAAACTGAAAAAAAGGGAAGGGATTAGCTATGACGTTAGCGTACTGGACTCCCACGCGGAGGTCCCGGGTTCGAATCCAGCTGCTGACCCTTAGATTTTCTCTTCCTAGGAGCTTCTTAGAGCTTACTGTCCGGTGATGGACAGTGTTGTCTGTAACGAGAGGCCGGCAGTGCACTGAAAAAAGCTCCGGGCGCCAATAACCTTAGATGTTGACGCGCCTTAAATCATTTAATAATAATAAAAAAAAAATTTATTCTTTTAATAAAAATAAATGGCGCTTTCCCTTAACCGATTTCCTTCAAATAAGGATTAGCCCTTACGCATTAAATTTCGTATGAGTATTATAAACTATAAAATTATTGGGTCCCTAAAGTACTTTCAAATAATACTTTAGAAGGGAAATTTGACGCCCATCTTCGCTAGAACTGCCTTAAAAATATTTTCCTAGATAAATATTTCAAATAGATGTTAGTTCTTATGTGCAATGAAGGGAACGAAACCAATTCGTTCTTCCATCCGAATACTTCCAGTAAAACACAAAATCCAAAGTCTGCACGATTACCATGCGTTTTAATATTAAGGTAAGAGAAAGTAAATCGGAAAAAATCGAATCCCTAGTCGCCTAAAACATCGGCTAATCTAATCCAAATGAAATTTGATTCTATCGATTTCCCACTTTACGCTTCAAAAGAAAATATTAGATGGATAAGAAGGTTTTATCGCCAATGGCATCTATCTAATATAATTAAGCTGTTCATACGCTTACAGCATAACAGCTCCGCAACCTTCAATCAGAAGGTCTCCTGATGAAGAGCTCTAATGCTTCCTGAAACGCAGGGAAGAATCAAGAAATGAATCCTCAAAAAAACACTTTCTTTAGCCGTTGCTGACAAAATTTCTCATCATAATTCAAGGCCTAATGTATCACTAATTAAAAAAAAAAAGATACAATAATTTATTTTAACTTCTTTAATTTCCTTTTTTACTTTCGACTTTCCCTTTATCGATTACTTGACGATTGCAATATTTCCACTCTCTAATAGAAAGTGAAGTGCAATGATTTTTAAATGTAGAAATATTGAAAATATTTGAATTAATTCAAACTAATGACCCGCGGCTGCGCAAAATAACGGGAGATGGTAGATTATCCGGTGAGTGGTTGATGTGATATATATATATATATATATATATATATATATATATATATATATATATATATATGGCATGAGATAGTGAGCGTGAAGAATGTCTCCGGTGTACTCCAGATGACGTGGATAGTTCTAATGAAGTCGGTGCCCTTTATAGCTAGCTGGTTGTCCACTAAGTAGAACACTACTAGGCTCGCTTTCTACACTAAATATCATCGTAACATTATATTTAATGAACTTCCGCTCTGTTATTACGCTTATTTAATATTAATTACTTTTTTTCCTTGTATTAGGCTTGTTTATATCTCTCGGGCACAATTTCTTTCTTTGGTAAAAATAATAATATTTGCTAGTTAAATTTAAATCTAAGGGTTTCGCTAATATACTTTTTTTAAGTTGAGCTATTTTCTAAATTAATTAATAAATCAGGGAAGTGATTAACTATGCGGTTAGCGTATTGGATTCCCACGCGGATATCCCAGGTTTAAACCCAGCTGATGGCCCTTAGATTTTCTCTACCTTGAAGGATCTCACAGTTCACTGACCAGCGATGGTCTGTAACGAGAGACACAGCCCGGAGGCCAACTGTGTACTGGGCTCTGGGCGTCAATAGCCTCAGATGTTGACGCGCCTTAAATCATAAAAAAAATTAATCCAATCAAAGAGTAAATTTTGAATTATTTGTAAATTTCTTCTTTCGAGGAGCCTATGACAGAGGGAGTACATCCCAAATCAGAAGCTTTATTTCAGAAAATTCCTCCGGCATTTTCAATTTTCTTTACGTCAAATAAATAATCATTTATTTAAAATTTGTAACAAAGTATAATTCTGATTTTGTGTTGGAAATGCAAAACCAGATTGAGCAGGTTATGAGGGCATTAGATACTAATAAATTGTACATAAATATGTCTTTATTTAAGATTAATTTAAGGATTACACGCGTTTTCAAAATTTAAAATTTAACTTATTGTTTCTTTCCTAAATTGTTCTTTCAGTAAGTTCAATGCCCCAGCTCATATTTCTTACATCCTGCTATACAACGTATGGAATCTCCAACAAAATCTGCATATCAGAAGCGCCTCTTTGCTAAATTAATTTCCGAGTTTTGATGCTTTTCTCGAAAACAACGCTCATCCATTTTCCTTCAACATTTCTTAGCTCTTTGCATATCTCCAGATCTATAACTTTTACTTGAAACTTTTCCCAAGCAAATGCTGGCTAAGAGACAACTTGATAAGCTCTCTAGAAATAGGTAAAGTTTACTCTAAGTACAGTGAAAGGCCTTATCACTTGGGCAACACTATGGTGTTATGTTTTGCAGGTCATCTAATTCAATAGTGGAATGCAAAACCACTGCTAAATTTAATTGTGACTTTTTCCTGCATCTTTGTTGATTTTCAACCGATTTCCGGAAAAAAATGGTGATCAGAATTCTGTAAAAAAAAAAAATAGGAAGCGAAGAAAAATGAAAAATTTAAGATCTTATAGAAGCATTTCTTCAGCATGCCATTAATACTTTCACCTCCCTAAGTCTTAATGCAGCTTGGTTTCAGAAGATGTAGATTCAGGATAGAAATTAATCCTATTTCAAAAGTTCGAAACCTAAGAATCTATCTTCTCAATTTAAGTTCTTCTTCAATTCCCCACTTAAACATAACGACGCTGGAGTTCCACAGGGCAGCATTCTGGGTCCTATTCTTTACTCCATTTACACTTCAGACATACCAACTGATCCTAACACCACACTTCTCACATAGGCAGACGACACCGCCTTACTGTCTACTAATCATGATCCTGTACTTACCCACAGAAATCTGCAGTCACATCTCTCCTCATTAGAACAGTGGTTCAAGAGATGGGCTATTAAGCCTAATGAAACCAAGTCTCAAAACATCACCTTTACTCTTCGTCGCATTACTCCTCCTCCAGTCTTCTATAACCTAACATCTCTACCAGTAGTGAACGTTGCCCGCTACCTTGGGCTTTACTTAGACCGAAGACTTTCTTGGAATCCCCACACTATACTTAAAAGAACAGAACTAAACAGACGCTATCGACTATTTAAAAGACTCTTAGACAATAGATCAAAACTCTCTCTGGACAACAAAAGATTGATTTATACTTCTATTTTGAAACCCATCTGGGCGTATGGAATAGAGCTGTGGGGTTCAACCAAACGCTCCAACCTCCAAAGGATTCAATCGCTACAATCTAAAATACTTCGAACTATTGTAAACGCTCCGTTTTATGTCTCCAACCTGACTATACATACTGACCTTAACATTCCTTTTGTCATCAAGTTGCTAAAACACGATACAGAAAACTCCACTTCAGCCTGCAATCTCATAAAAATCCTCTAGCACAAAATCTTTCTTCTAGAACTCTTCATGACAACCCGACAAGACGTCTTAAAAGACAGTGGCCTCGTGATCTCCTCTCAAGTGAAGAGAGTGACTTACCTTATAATGTTTTGGAGTGTTACCACTGGGTAACTCCACTCATTTACTTCTACTGTTCACTGTTATCATGGTTACTTATAGCGCTAACGCGCTGATTGTAGCACAATATACGGAAAAAAAAAAGTTCTTCAGTCTTATCGGTAATTAATAATTATAGTAGATGTATCTAATGAACAAGCGATTAACGCAATTAAATTCAAGGAAAAAAACTTTTTATAAAAAATGAATATCAGATCTACTAAAAAAAAAGTAAAAAATAGAGAAGCTTTATTCAGTGGAAAAAAGTAGATACTATTTTAATGGAACATCTCTGATATGAGGATGGTTTCGTAATGGGAAGTTAATACAGATAACTCTCAGAGGCTTTCCGCTGGGCTAACACCAATATTTATTATGTTCAGCTTATTCACAGGAGCAGAATGTTTCTCTAGTCCCTCCTCTTCTAATCTCATCCTGCTGTTCCTTTTTTTTTAAGGATTATTTTTCAAAATAAATATTTCACTGTTGATTTCTCTTCTATAGTTTCCTTTTCATAATTTATACAAAGAAAGATAAATGTTATTTCTCATAATTTTGACATATGATTGGTATATTTCTAAATCGTTTACCCAATCTCTGTTTTTTATTTGTTTGTTATTTTTCAATTCAAAATAAATCGGTCAGCAAACTAGTAAAATTCCAAAAATATTAGGTGTTGTTTTCTTAATGCTTCTTACTGAAATGCAGTCGTCTGTACAGTTCAAAATTGAGTGGTGTAGCTGCAGTTTGCCTGCGGATACGCTGCGAGGAGTTCTCCTGTACGCACCATTTAAAAATGCTGAATATAATTCAGGGTTCGGGTTGCTACTGCATCCAAAATAAAGAAAAAATCGCTTAAAAAATCCGAGCTGAAATATTAATGAAATGTTAGATACTTGCTAATTTGTGCACCTTTAGTCGTTTAATCAACCCTTATATTTAAATTTTTGTTAAGAAGTAAATCATTAAAATAAATTTACAAAAAATATTTTTGCATATTCATTGAACTTAGAATATTAATTTTCCGTGATAATTACAGCAGGAACACGGCCCAGTAGTTGTAGTTTGGAACCCATTATTGGAATTAGCGTATCCACAAGGCAAACTAGTAACTCACTTCGCACAAACTAGTATCACTCTGGGGAAATTATGGGTCCTCTGAGGCGTTGGTTGCTCAAGACTACCCACTAATGAATATTAACAACCTCTAGCCTCTTTTATTAGAACACTTTCTGGGAAAGATTTTCGCGAAGATTTAGCTATTCTTCGAAATGGTACCTTTAATCTCAAACATCTAGTCGGAGAGATATTTTCAAAATGGGTGTCACGGTAGCTGAGAGGTTATAGGCGAGGCTTATAGGTAATAGGTACTGGGTTCGATTGCCTAGGAATTTATTGACTGGTTTAAATGTGAAATTTATATCAAAATAAGTTTGCCTTCGCCCACGACACCCTAATTCAGTGGTTTCCAACCTGTGGGGCGCGCCCCTGTGGGGGGCATGCAGCTGTTTCCAAAATATCATTTTCGAATACAAACCAAAAAAGTCGAATAAGTGTCAAAAAAAAATGAATCAGCAAAATAGGTATACGTAATCCACAATCCTCGCCGCGAATTTTTCGGGTACAAATGCTAAAACATCCATCCATACTCTTGCTGGAACGAAAACATCTCGCTTTCGCGTTTGGAGCCGAGCGCCGGCGGGGCGATTAGAAACCCATTTGTGATTGAAAAATATGATGATTTTGGCCTTACCACAGCAGAGCAGGAAATGATAATTGACTTATCTAGTGTTAGCACATTAAAGCAGATGTTTCAAGACGATAATAATATTGTTACGTTTTGGCTACGAGTAAAGGACGATTTTCCTACTTTGACAAACAAACCTTTAGAAATTTTATTGCCATTTGTAACATCTTACCTCTGTGAAACTGGTTTTTCTACAGTAGCTGTCTTAAAAACAAAGTATCGATCTCGTTTAGTGATTGAAAAGGAACTGAGAACCGCGATTTCTTCAATGATACCACGGTTTGAGAAAATTTGTGCTGAAAAACAAGCTCAACCGTCGCAATAAATTTTTATAATGTTGTATTAATTATATATTCTTTTTTTTTGTATTTTTGTAGAATTTGTTTTTATTACATTTAAAATTATTATTTCTTATAATAAATAATTATTTTTTTATGTTTATTTTTACATAATATTGTATATTATTTTGTAGCCCATTTAATAAATTATAACATCAGTTGAGTATTTATGAAATTAGATTGTTAGAAAAATTAAGGGGCGCAACAATTTTTGTTTTTTTAAAGGGGGGCGCAGGTACAAAAAGGTTGGAAACCGCTGCCCTAATTGTTATTTGGACATAGAGTCCTCCTGAAAAATAGGCATTACTTTCTTTGATTTTCTGAATTGAATTAGTGTACGGAATTGAAACAGGTTAGCTTAGGATGAGTCAATGTTTTTACTTCTGTTAAATTAACTTCTGCTCTATTTTAAAAGCCAAATGTAACGCACCAATCAAGTAATGAGTATATATTTCCAAAATCAAAACCTGTCATTATTTTTTAGTAAAAATGAAAGGTATCAGTGAACTAGTAAAATTAAAACATTCCAGATGTCCCCAGGCGGCTGGTACATTGAGTTCCTTAATAGTCGGGTACCTGTTTCCATTATCGGCCAGGCGTAAGTTGGAATTTTTCGAATTAGTCCTTCAACACGTCCGCCTCAGGCGTACCACACGATTAGTACCATAGTAAACGTGCTTCTTTCATTCTTCATTCCAGAGCGTTTCTACTAAAATCAAAGCTGACTCTAAGAGTAGTGTTATTGAAGTCAGGTACTACTTGGTAAACTACCTCTGTTATTGTTTTTACAAAGAGGTTCATGAATAAGAAATTCTAAATTTCTTAACTTTTTTGTTGTTCAAATTATTGTTTCTTATTTTTATTTTTGAAACGTCTTCCAGCAATTTACAAATTAAACCTTCTCGTAATAATTTATGATCTGACGATTTACCGGGCGCGTATTTTAAGCACACGCAAGGAATTCTTTTTATTTTATTTTTTTAATTTTGTATAAAATCTGTAAGCATTGATTTTTCTCATAGAATTTGTTTCGCTACGCTAGCAATTTTAAAACTCTCCTGATTAAAATAATTAGTTTTTTAAATTAATAAAATAATTATTATTGTTATTATAAACAGTGAAAAAGCCATTTTAAATCATACAGGTTATAATTTGTGAACTAAGTTCAACAACGAGTAACAAAACTTTTTGATGTTCCAACCCGAAATAGAAATGTCACTATTATTTTTTAAGTTGTTGTAAGATGGATATAGATCAATTTCCCAAGCTCCAGATATATATTTTATCTGTTGATTTCAACGTCGTATATGTAAAAGTTTGAATAGCCGCAAAAAAAACCAATTTCTTGTCACACGAGTAACTTAAAGACTAGACAGGAACAAGATAACCTTGTATGAGATTACTGCAAAACCAGTAGTATCAGATAGCCAGGGGGTGATAATTATTGATAGCCAGAGAACCAAAGTTAAATATATGTGGGAAAGGAAAACTTAAGTACGAGGATATACTACATTGAAAATAGAAAACTGAAAATCAGGGAATCGTTTTCTTTGCTGGTTAAGAATCACGAAAAAAGAATTGGATGTGGAATCATTTGTAAATAACAGCCAGTCTCAGCGCACGATTTACTGTGGTGTCGTAAATAAAACGATAGTTTTATTGTTTTATTGAAAAGTTCTATCTTATCTTATGCAGGAAGTAATTGTGCAAGATAAGTATATCTTTGCAGCGAGAGTCATTATTTAAAAAAATGATTTTATCCGTAATAATAATTACAATTCACAATTTCGCCAAATATTTTTAATGTTATTATTTAATTCAATGGACTTTTTGAGGTTGTGTTAAAATAACGAAACAGTTAGGAGGTTGACAGAATTCTTTTGCCGTCCGTTTTTCAGAAACATAAGACTCCATTTTATGTACTTTAAACTATCTTTCTAAAGTATGAGATGAATTAGGTACCGAACGGAAAAATTTGCAGCAACCAAATGTTTATCAAAATGAGTCATTGAAAAAGTCGTTGAACAAGCAACAAATCCAAAAAGAGTAAGTCTTTCTTGTTCTACTCTGCTCCAGAGTTCAGCAATACGTAACAGTTTTTATACGAGAAATAAATCTTCCTGTGACAATTAATAATAAATTATTAGAGTTAGAATTTTACTTTTCTTTATTCTCGATTTATATATGTCTATTTTTTGTCTAAATATTAATTAGTAAATCATTTCAACTTTCTCAAATGAAATCCCACTTTATATTGTTAATATTTGTATGGACGAGAAAGAAGAAATTCTGGCAAACTTGGTGCTGCAACTCGGTCCGGAGATTTAATCAGAATAATGAAGTCATCAATTGAAAATCTAAAGTTAGAGTGGTGAAGATTACAATCTACAATCCAATCCAGAGAACTAATTTCCCAACTGTACAGAGTGAATGCTGTACTTCTTTGCATGACTTCCTTAGTTCATATTAATAAAAGGAAATCACGATGATAGCTGAATAGATAAAACTTGTAATAACAGCTAGACATCAAGATTTATGGGGTAAACTGTCACTTAGCTGATAAAAATAAAACTGAGATTTCGTTACATTGATTTTGTTTTTGTTCATGGTTATTTCGAATATTTTTATTGGTGATCTAGTACACTCATTCTGGCGTATTCTTCAAGATCTTGAAACAAATTTTAAAACTCTGGAAGAAGAAAGATAAAGGCGACCTTGTCATTTTTTAAACAAAATACTCAGGGTGAAATTGACTGCATTGAGCTCCGAATGCCGTTTCCAGTCATGCTCCACTTCGTCGACTATGACACTGAATGATTCTAAAACTATCCCAAATTTTGGAATTGCATTAATCTAAAAGCAATTGTAAGCGACTTTAGATCGAAAGGCTCACATAATTCCATTAGAAATTCCTTTTACAAAAAACGCCATCAAATTTTCCGCAAAGTAAAGATATCTCGAAAATTAATTCCGTTTTGAAAATGCTTTCTATTGAAGGAGATCATAAGAGATCCAGAATTTAATCAGAAATTCGCCACTAAAAAATTAGGATAAATAGATTTTCTTGTTGAACCGGGATAAATCGAAAAAGTTGGGAGATCTTTGAATAATAGCCACAATATTTGAAATTATTTTTTGCAAAAGCTGTGAAAAATTTTAAGGCTGCAGCCTACAGATTTTTTAAGTTCTAGAAATCTCTGGTTGCTGTACAAAGACGAATAACGTTAACAAGAGGATTTCGCAGATATGAATTTTCTAATATTAAGGGGTTATAGGCATTCAGAAATTTGAAAAAATCGATTTTTTTTAAAAAATTTATATTAAAGTATAGTATCTCAGGAATGTTGTCCTAAAATTTCAAGTCGATCCAAGCAAAATTGCAAGAGTGAAAGTGTTTACAAGCCCCGACCGTTCGAATTACCATCGCTGAGCACAGAGCTCAACTTGCTACGCGGGAGGCAAGAATCCTACGCAGACAGCAGAAATCGGAAAACTTGGACATTTTGGAAGACATGGAGGACTTATTTTAAGGGCCTGGGATCGATGACACTGTGTAAGTTGAAAAAAAGATTATCCAGGTTTTATTCACAAACCTTTAACCGCTGAAAACTTTAAACGCGTTTTTCTCAAAACTACGTTTTCAAAGTCGGTGGACACGATATCTCAAAATCTACTGCACCGATCTTTTTGAAATTTTACGTGTTTCTTTTACACATATTAAAATCGTACTTGGACGAAGGATTTTTTTTTTCAATGGATAGAACTTGTTTTACAAAATAAAATGGTCAAATTTTTTAGTGAAAATCGTGAATCAAACTTTAAAGTTGTCCCAAAAATTAAAAATTCAATTTTTTTCTAAATCCTTCGGTCAAGTTCGAGATAAAGTCATCTACTAACGAAATCTTTTCGAAATTTTGATTTCAGATGACCCAGTCTCAAGATATCATGTCCACGAGAGGGTTGCATTTTTTTGACGTGTTGCATTAAAATATTCGCCATAAGTTTTTTTTATTTTATGATTTAAGGCGCGTCAACATCTTAGGTTATTGGCGCCCGGAGCTTTTTTCAGTGCACTGCCGGCCTCCGGACAGTGTTCTCTCGTTACAGACAACACTGTCCATCACCGGACAGTGAGCTGTAAGAAGCTCCTAGGAAGAGAAAATCTAAGGGTCAGCAGCTGGATTCGAACACGGGACCTCCGCGTGGGAGTCTAGTACGCTAACCGCATAGCTAATCCCTTCCCTATTCGCCATAAGTACAATTATTAATTTGTAACGAAAAAATTACAATAAGTTCTTCAAACATGGACTGATATGACGCAAAAGTTCCCGAATCAAAAAGTAAACACGTTTTTCCCCCAAAAAAATTTGAAAAAATGACTTTTTTGGCGCCTCTGACTGCCTATAACCCCTTAAGGTGAGTTTATTAATGTGGTACTTTAAGGCTTTACGAAATTCGTTTAGTTCAATATGAGTATACCCCAAATGAAGAAGTTGATCGACTATTGCTGCCTAGCAGTCTCAATTACGGGAGATTCAATTACGAAAATTGGCGTATTATAATGATTCTTAGGCAGATACGCTGGACTTGTTTGTAGGAAGTCCTATGTTCGCTCGCGTGTAACATCGTGGTAAATGTTTATTTGTTAGAAGGACTTATCGAGAATTAAGTGTTCCAAACCCTATTCACGACCTAATTAGGTACTACTAACTTAAAACATCTTGGAAATTATGCGATACGATATTTTAGATGCGATTTTGTGAATAATTATTATTGAAAGCTTCCTAAATCATTATAATGTGAAGTGTAGCTAACTTAATTCAATTCAGTCCTTTCCATTATTTATTAGTGAGAAGGTCAAGCCAACTAAATTTTGATATCAAGCTCTACGATGTCAACAGCCTCTCTAGGACGTTACAAAGGGAGCAATGTAATTATTGAATGAAATGGAATGAGAGCAAATGTAAATATAAGAAGAGTATATGTGATGAGCTGGACATCTTTCTTAGCACACGACAAAACCCAAATAGTAGCGGTCATTAACCCACCTGTAGAATCTTAAATTTGGACTTTCAGGCTAGGAAACCCATTGCAAAAGGTAGCCAAAATCCTAGAAAGAGATATTCGTCCATTTCTCTCTGAAGAGAGTTGTTTGTTATGTTTGTGTTTAACAATCAAAGAAAGCCATCAGACCTATGCAGACAGAGGAAGTAACACACAGCATTTTTTTAATATAACCCACAAAAAATATCTCTTTCAAAGAAATTATGGCCGTTTGTTTGTTCCATTTGATGTTCAAAGGGTATAATTGTGGTGTTAAGTGGTGATACAACGAGTTGGTAGAATATCCTTTTTTAGATTTTTTTATTTTTTATAAAAAAGCTCGCATGTGCATTATTTTAAAGAAAGATGAAAATATTGAAATATATTTCCTTTTTTATGAAAACGGAAATGAAATGAGAGAATTATTGAACCATATGTTAAAATATTAGGTCGTTGCCTTAAAGCTAGTGAAAACAAAGCATTGCGTGGTATTGCGGTTCACAGTCAAATAATATGAAAGGTTTAGATGAGGCATCTGTCGTTTAGAGTTGAAGACATCTGTTACCAAACTGGGTTTCTCGGTTTCTCAATTCCATCGCGTCTTTCCTTCGGATTTTTCACTTTCTCATTTTTGTTTAGTCGCTATCGCTTAGGTTTGTAGCTGTTCGCTTGGTAAGTGACTTCATCTTAGGGACCGATGTTCCATTTAAATTTATACCATGATATTTGAATAATAACAAAAGGTTTGAGTTTCTATTTCATTGGGTTATGGCATTGTTTCTCAAACTTTTGGTATTTAAGCATCCAAGTGCAGCTTCATTTTTATTGCACCGACCCAGCGCTTCCCGATAAAGTATTACAATATGACCATGTAAATATAGAAAAGAAAACAAATCTAAATTTTTGTTAATTTTATAATAGGGAATGAATTTTCTACACCATTACCTCGAAATCCACAAGCAGTTTTCGAATACCCTTTTTGAGGATATTCTATATTACCATAAAAGTCTTCTAATGACGTTTCGGGACATTGTACAATAATTAAAGTTATTATTCTCCAATAAGTACGAAATTTCAATTAAAATGATATATTCTCCTAACCATTTTGAAATTGAAAATTCCTTCTTGTTGATAATTAAAAATATTCCTGAATATACGAAGTAAAACACTAACTACGGACTCTGGGAATGGCGGCTGAAAAGAGCTTTCATTCAGTTTTATTCCACTTCCTTAATTACTGGCAAGAGCGAGAGCGACAATAAGGGGCATGATTGGACATATTCCTCTGGCAAGTCTCGTTAATCACATACTTATCATCAAATTATATTTCCCTCTTTGAGAATACATTCATGAAGTTCCGTTATAATTACTGCAGTGCAGCAACAGCCCAAGAACAATACCAACATGACTTTGCACCCTCCAACGAACGGAATTTATCCACGGTATTTATGAAAGTTATTATTATTATTACATTATTAATATTTTTTAAATACTCTACTAAGTGGTTCTTGGTGCCATCTTTATATTGTCTTTTACAATTTAAGTTCAGTATATTAAGTAAAAATTAGTTACATATCGACTACAGCATTAACATATATTAATAATATTCCTAAATTTGATTGGCTTCAAAGAAGTGTTACATGATAAATCCTACTAGATCTATTGTAAAAATGTGAAATTTTAGATCTGTATGATCTGCGATATTACAGAATGTTCAAATTTGATATTTTAAAACCAGATACCATGGGACCGAACTGGGTCAAATTAGGGAATTCGAAAAAGGCCCCATTCTCCATCTTTTTTAATGCTTAGTATGCTCATTGCACTCATGCAGTTCTTAACTTTTATTTGATACATTGTTCCAGGAACAGGCTAGCTACGACCGTCCTGGGGAGAGCTGACTTAAGCTTTACTTCGAAGATCATTTGTAATGAGCTTTCTCATTATCTCTACAATATATATATTTTTTTAAATTTAAAATACGTCAGCATCTGAGATTACTGGCGCCGGAGCTTTTATCAATGTACTCTCGTTGCAGACGATACTTCACCGGACAGTGAACTGAAAAGACTTCTACGGAAAGGGAATCTAAGGGCAAGCAGTCGGATTCGAACTTGGAATTTTTGCGGGGGAATCCGTTGCAAACAACTTCCTTGTGTATTATTTTTGGGGCAGTTTTATGACGATCGACCCTAACGCAATTGTCTAATCGGACAGTTCTAATTAATAAAAAAAAAATTCAAATTTAAAGAGAATCGGGTTCAGCAGAAGTGCCATATTGTGGTTGTTACAGATTCGCACAAAGTAATTTCAATAAAACTTTGGTGGTTTAAGATTTTCAAGAGCGTGTCATTGTTCCATACCAAACTATTATTTTTTAGTTGAAATATAACTGGGAAATGGGATTTGCTAAGTGGTAACTGGGAATAATGGACCCTGGTTGGAGCTTCCAAGTTCGAGTTCAGTCACTGACTGTACAGGAATTGATTTAATAATAAATCGTAGTCTGATACGATTCTCTGTTGAAACATTTGGATTCTTGCAAATGAAACTTGCATTGATCTCAATATTGAAATGATCTCAGTATTTCGATTGAAGTGGTGAGAAAATGATGCCTAGCTAAATTTACCAATCGATAACTCAGAATATCAGCTGCGGAGAATATCGATTGCCTACTGAAGCAAAATAATGGGAATAACAAGGAAAGCTAATTTCTTTAGCAATTTCTTGTTTCCGTAACAAGATGTTACGGTGTTTCCATCTAAATATTGATCTCTGTTGGTGTGCTTGAAAAGATTTTGAGAATTTTCAAGCCATTTTAATTATTTTAAGGGTTGAGCGGATTAAAAATGAGAATAATTAAGTCACTTGACCAATGGTTTAGAACAAGTTTGTTCCACCAACTATTACACCAAAATCAGTTCAGCTGGTTAATAATCAAATTGTCTATGATATATAAATATATTTGTGGCCATGTTTGGATAATGGCCTTTTCACATTACGTATTTTGGTTCGTAATTAATTAGGAAATCAATTTAATTTAACCAAATCACGTTCATGTAGGATGAAGGCTTAATGTCTTCATCACGCATACTGGCGTACCATTCTAATTGATATTAATGTAAGATCCGTTACAGTTACAGCACAATAATAACGGCCTTAGGGGGACATCGGAAATAAATTTAATGCTCTGTTCTTTATAAAAGCAGTAAATTACATAGTTAAAAAAATAGTGAACAGTAAGATACAATGTATACTTCAATCTAGTTTTAATATGTTTCAGTTACTTTAAAATATTTGAAATCTGCGATTTTTTGAAATAATATTGGATTCAACAGTGAGTTCAAACTCTACTCCTAGTAATGACAGTAACAGTACTCTGTAACTCGTTAACTCCAAATGACATGTGGCTCGTTGGAGATGTGATGTACAGACTTACTTTGTCAGGAGTACTTGTACCCTAGAAAAGCGATGGAAATAAGTTAGTTTTGAGCAGATATGTGTCGGCATTATTATACAAATATATAACCAGTAATTTATATCGTGCTGCTAAAAGAATTATTATATTTTACAACCATAATTATTTAAACAATATAGTTGCGTACCAACCAATCACAAACAACTTATGGATTGAATGAAGATACTCGTAATTCTAAGAGTTAGTTGCGAATTTTTACTTGATCTCTAATTTTTAAGTTTCTCCTATGCAATAAATTGTGGATTTTCAGCATTCTAATTAAAAAATACATATATGTTTAATTCGTCTTCGGTAGGACTTAGAAAATAAATACAATGTAACTTTTGTAGTAGCGCTGTAAAATATACGGCAATGTTTGGAAATAAAATAAGGAGAAGAGATAAAAGCCAACTAAAACAGTTTGTGTGCATACAAGCATGAGATGTAGGGAGTATGTCTAGAGTTGCGAGCACACTAAAATAAACAATATGGTATTTTTCTTTCCATTCGCTCATAATGCCCCTTCAAACGTCAGTCTGTTTACACTGCCCTGAAACTCTTCTTCTACCAGTAAGTAGAAAAACATGTACTTCAGTCTTAAACCTTTTGTCTATAAAGAATGTGCTCGTTGTTAATTTCATTTGTGGAGATTGTTTGGAATTTCAAAGGAAAACTTTTTAAATTTAAATAATTCGACTTATCTCGTAAATTGGAATCAATCTTATACTAATACTGAGCACTATTTGGTGTCCAGGTTAGTAAGCGAACTTGGACGGCTTCCTTGCACTTGATCAGATCCGAACAAGAGCTCTTATTTTGTCCGCCTGCGGCAATGCTTAACTTAGACCTAGCTAATGTTAATGCTTCACATTCTGCGCTACATTAACATTTCTAAATTGTCGAATATTCTGGTTTCCTTGCCAGAATCATGAATATTTCCATAAAATCAGATGATTTGAGAAACAATATTCGTATTGTTAATATTGTAGTGTTAAATTAAAGTAAATGCACAATGTCTAAGTCATGGTCAGTCTCAGGATTCTTCCTATCTGCAAATCTTAAATTTCAATGGACAAAGGTTTCTTCTGCACAGTACATAGACCTTGAGGTAGATTTACGGACATCTACTACACCGCGCTGCTTTAGCTTAAAGTTTTGTGTAACTTATTGGTTCCATTTTTAGACGGACACTGATAGAAATCACTATCTTTCTTTTTGCTGTGGAATTAATTTTTAGGATCTGTTTTTTCAACTAACTACCATTTGATCGGCTAGAGAGCAAGGATTCGATTACGTTCAGCCGTTCTGAAAACCTGTGCGATTATCGAATCAGTAAGTCATCTCCAATTGCAATTCACCTCAATTTTTGCCCAGGAACATTTGTTTCTTTTAATTGAATTTTATTCTCTCTGATTCGTGCAGTCTTCCTTACACTTCAAAGTAACGAAAGTGTATTTCTATTCTCCTTTATGTACTATTAGATTGGTTTATTTATTTTTTTTATTTTCTTTGAACTGAAGACGCGTCGACATCTAAGGTTATTGTCACCGCCTTTACAATTATTTGTATTGTTACTATTTCTTACACTATTACCTATTGAGGTGAGGATTCGATTCCCCGTCTAGGCCACGCAATTTAATAATGAAGTACGTTTGTTAATCACCTTCGTCCACGACACCTGATTTAGTAGCTGGATGTAAAGCCTGCCTAAAAAGAGTAAGCATTAACTTGTTTACTTTTTTCTTTACTATTATCTATTATTATACGCCTCTCTTGTCACTATCTGACAATGTTTTAAGTGGGAAGGTATTTTCAAAATTTATATTTCGCTACTTTTAATCAAAAATTGTCTTTTATTTGTTGATAGATGTTCACATTTGTCATTTACATGGTTAACACAATAACCTTGGAATATAACTTTCTTAATTTAACACTAACTAAACCAGGTTACAGTCAGATCAAACCAACAATATGTTTCATAAAGGTTTTCAGCAATCACATTTACCACACTTCATACTTATCTGCGCTGTACAACCTCTTGCGGTTTGCAAAGTAACTAGCCATCCTTAAATGGAAGTGTTCTAAATTATTTGAGAGAAACGCAGATGGTTTAAAGACAGACCTTTCTTACGGATTGTTTTCCTGAGGGCTACGTACCAAACTGGATTATCATAGAAAAGAAAAATCCATTGTAATAAACAAGAAAATCTCACCTGTTTGACCCGTAAGTGTAAACGATTTATTGTTTTCAGCGTCAGAAAATATTTAAAAACAAAGAGTAAATAAATAAATAAATACATAAATAAATAAATAAATAAATAAAAATGAACAGTTCGCAAAGGGGGAGTTAAAAATATTCTATGTCCTGCTTATATTTTATTATTTCAGTTGATCTAGAGCAGGGATGGCGAACCTTTTTGAGACGTGGGTCAAATTTTGTTCATTTTTTTTTTAGTACTAGCTCTTGGGTCAGTAATGCCCATTTGCACAAGAGTTAAGTTTAAAATTTTTTAAATGAATATTTTCAAAACTAAACATCTTTAAAATTCAGTTGGCTTAACGGGTAAAAGAGGACGAAACAAGTGCTATGGAAGTCTCTTTTTACGAACATAACTGAACAAAACCTTACAAAAGTGTGTTTTATTTGGAGAAAAATCTAAATATGGTTATTTGCTTTGGGTTGTCGATTTTTTTAACAAACAAAATATGAGTAAAATTATACATTTTATTTGATATTTTGTAAACTCTTTTGCTTTATTTCAAATAGTACAAAAGCATTTGTCGTCATTTGCGTTTTAGAACTGTAATGATAAAACTAAAGGCATTTAAATTGCTTTTGTGTCAATGCGTGATTGGAAAAAAAATACAGATAGAATATAAATTATCCACACAATTAGAAAATCTAAATCAACCCGCGTAAACAAACAAATGGTTGCCTAGCAATTGTGGGTCAGTGAAAAAGCTTGCGCAGGTCAGTGTCTGACCCGCTGGTCTTAGGTTCGCCATCACTGATCTAGAGGAAGTATGACTATTCCTGCAATTATACTAGGCCGCCAGGGACCTAATGGAAAACCTTAATCCTCGCCATGGGGCATTTTTTATTTTATTTTATTTTTTTTAACTTTTCCAAACTCCTGCGGCAATTGTTAAATTTTTGAAAATGAGTTCTCCCGGAAGTGCATGTTTTGAGGTAGTGCTGAAGAAGTTGATGATGCTTAGTAATTAATTGTAGATCTTGGTCAAACCTCCAAGGGAGGGAGCCGAGAGAAGGGAGTAATAAGGATGAAGAAGAAAGGTTGAGTTTGGAGGTGTTTTTGTGGCCTTTCAGGTGTGTAGAATTCTTTGTGAATTTGATAGAAAATGAGGGGTATTTAGTGCAATAAATAGCGATTTTCTGTTCATTGTTTTCGGTGACTGATTCATTGTTTCAATAGGATGAAAAAATAAAGGCCAATTTCAGTCATATATTGTATTTTTATCATGCCGAGCTTTTGACCTAGGGACTAGGTCATCTTCAGGGCTAATTGACAATGTAATATTTTACATCATTAAAGGGCCGGTGGGTTGCCTCGGCATATCGCACCGTATCCGAGCCTGCTATTATGGTAATTGCTGGGGTCATCCCTATTGCTCTTTTAGCTGGAGAGCGTAAGAGGCTCTATAAGAGAAGAACGGAAATCAACAGGGAAGCCGTTTCCAGGGAGGAGCGTTCCCGCACTGTCCTGGAATGGCAGGCTACTTGGGACGAGGAGCCGCGTGGCCGATGGACCGCCAGACTTATAAGAGATATAAGCATCTGGATAAGGCGGTCTTTCGGAGAAGTGGATTTCTACCTTACCCAACTCTTGAGTGGGCATGGCTTTTTTAGAGCATACCTCAAGAGGATGGGGAAGGAGGCCCAAGACGATTGTTTATACTGTACAGGAGTGAGAGATGACGCCTACCATACCTTTTTTGTGTGCGAAAGGTGGGGTCGCCTCAGAAGGGATTTGGAAATGATAATCGGGCGGTTGACTCCTGAGATGTTGGTCGAGGCGATGCTCTCTTGCAGGACTAACTGGTTGCTAGTGGCTGGTTTTGCAAGAGAAGTACTCGTCTCTAAAAAAAGGGACATGGAATACGTATAAGCAGGGTCCCCTGGGTAGGGGCAGGATTGAGGCCTAGCCTGATGTAATGCTGACATCACAGCGAATCCAGGCTAGGCCTGGCAGTAGGGGGGTGTTTTAGCCGGTAGGCCGCGAGGGAGTCCGGCACAGTGTGCGTAAGTAGCATTTCACCCCCCTAAAAAAAAAAAAAAGGCCGGTGGGTATTCTGTCTTCACTGCTTATGGACTGATTATTTTCGGTTTTATGTGTTTGGTTGTGAGGAAAAAATACAAAATATGACTGAAATTGGCAGTTCAAATCGCCAGAAGTCGTTTCGTCCGTGAATTTCAGGAGAAAGCCTTACCGTTCCTTCTTCCAGATACGCCCTTAATCGAATTTCCTGGCGAATTTTATCAAATAAAATTCATAGTTCTACATGTGCGCACTATTAGTACGCTATGTTTAAAGAAACTCGCAGGAAGTCTCAAACTATTAAGAAATCGACTCAGTAAAGTTTTATAATCTGTTGACTGATTCGGGCCAAAGACATTGTGGCATCCTCTGTTGGAACGGGCACAAGTAACACATTGGGACTTCCGGCAATTTGAGGTACCCGATCTCCACCCAGAGAGAGAGATTTGGAGAACGTTTTCATGATCAGGAGGCCCCAAAAAGGAAAAATTGAAATCGTAAATATGCACGATAGCAATACAGTGGAGTCTCGGTTATCCGTCACCCTTTTATCCGTCTATTCCAATTAACCGTCACTGTTCTCAGTCTTTTGAGATTTTTTCCTTTATCTTTTAGGTACATACTCGTGTCCATCATTCGACAGTTTGTGAGTTTTTTCCTAAAAAGATCAACCACAAACAAAACCGCCCACAAAACCGATTAGATGTCGCAGACATTGTATTCATTAATTTTAATACACAATAGAATGAATTGAATAATGAAAGATACCTGACCTTTAAGGCTTAGCGTATAAACGTATAAAATATGTATACCAGTTAATACAAAGTTTTATACACGTTAAACAAAAGAATCTGGAAATTTTCCTGTTTTTTTCCATTATCCGTCTATTCGACTATCCGTCACGTGACCGGTCCCGGTCATGACGGATAACCGAGAACTCCACTGTACTTTCTTACGTCAACAAGAGAAATAAAAATTTGTAGCTGTGATTAAACTTGAAGCAAAAAAATTATAACAATGATTTGAACTATTTTCATTCAGTTGAATTCTAAAATTTGAGATCAATCACCTTGTACGAATCATTATATACGAGTATATTATATAACCACAATTTAACTTAGTATTCATCTTTCAATCAAAAAAATCTTATTTTAAAAGGACATCTGTAGTTGTTTTATTCGTTATTAAGTGATATGGAAATTACGTAGGCGATTAGATGAACTGAAGACATCATTCAGTTAGAAACGAACAGGGCAATGACACGTATCAGATCATTCTTTGGTAATCATTACTGGCTGGGTATAAACCGTTATCGATTACATCTCGATCGACACGCACGTCCAATAAATGACTGACATAGATACTAGGTAAAATTATTTCCTATTAAAGATTTATACTCTTTTTCCAAATCCGTTATGATTTACTGGTAAAAATATCAGTCCATGTACGGCGTTAATAATAAAACTTTTTTAACATTTGCTCCTTACAGAGTTCCGGATATAGTTTTCAAAGTGTTCAAATGGGATAAAAGAAATTATTAAACAATTGGATAGTTACTGAAGTACCAGATCCGCCACAAATATTTTTTTTTTTTTTAAGGGCAATCCGAAGCTTGCACTCAAATAACTTCTTTTTCTAAAATCGTCCAATCAACAAATTAATCCAGATCTTGTACTCTACAATCCAGGCAAACCTCAGATTAATCGTCATTAAATTGAATAAGTATATAATCCAGTATTTATAATCCAGAATTCAGGACTCTGTGTGGCGATAAAAAATCTGTACGGTCAGTAGTAATATGCTGATACCTAACGTGGCTTCATGACTACAACTAGTAAGTCATAAATATATCAAAAAGAATTTAAACTAATTGAGCTTAAGCTTAATTACATATACAGGGTGTTCATTTTAATACGGCTCAAATGCATTTCATGCTTAAACGGTTGTTCTGAGCGAAAAATGGTAGAGGAAAAATTTGTTGCCTGTCACCTCTAGTTTCAGAATATGTGACTTGATTTTAGATTCCTGCCCGCATACGCGTGTACTGTGCTTTCAAAGGTGTCTCCTCAGATTCAGAGAGCAGTTGATAACCTCCTGGCTAACCTGGCTTGCGAGTTATGACTTATTTCCCGATATTAAGAAAAATACTAGCTTTACTGCCTTGGCAATATTTTTAATAGAAAGGGGATGAAAAAATACATAAAAATGATCTATCGCATGCTCTTCTTTCTCTATTATAACAAGTTAAAAAAATTGAAATATGATTAAAAATACTGGATTTTGAAATGGCCTAGCACCTTTAATTTTAAAGATATCGAATTGCGGTTTCCGGTTTTTTTCATAACTTTTTATACTCTTTAAAACTGTGTATATGAAAAGGGGGGGTCAACCGCAAACTCTCACTTTTGGTCGCGCGTCAGCCGCGTATGCCTGCAGGAATCTAAAATCAAGTCACATATTCTGAAACTAGAGTGACGGGCAACAAATTTTTCCTCTACCATATTTCGCTCAGATCAACCGTTTAAGCATGAAATGCATTTGAGCCGTCTTAAAATGAACACCCTGTATATGTAGTACCTAAGTCATAAATGACCAATTTAAACTCACAGTAAATTGATGATGTTAGGAAATTGTAACCATTGCAAATATTGTACAATTATTCGTCGCTAATTCTCAAACTGCCTTTAAAAATTTGAATGTATACTGAATCATAGTTAATTATTTAAATTAAATTTAATTGATCTGAACATTGTATATATAGGTTCACCTAATATAAATTCGCACACCAAATGGACACAAAATCCAGGCAAAAATGCTGAAAGATGGATTCTATATTGTACGATATATATGGCACATATTAGTTATGGAACAGTTTCATTAAACCTTGTAAGGATCAACATAGAGACTTTGAATCGCTCCAAGATGGTCAAAACTCATTTGATCAAACGCCCAGTAGCAGCTAAGTAGGATTGTTCGACCAGATACCGATAATGAAGGTTATATTTTGGCAAAAGAAGTAGCCCCCACAACTTCTACAGAAACAATTTTTCTTCTATTGACTGGTTGGGATAGCCTTTCAGTACCTTGCTCTTCAAAGTAGATCCAGAATCCCGTGGTTCGACAGCTCCTCGCTATTTGAAATTCTAGTTATATACTTACTTACTTTCCTGATGCTGTTGGACTGTTAAATATCCTACGTAAACATAATTCCTCGAGAACGTAACTTTTCAAGATTTCGGTGGGAAAAAATGCTGGTGTCAAATGATGGAAATTACTCCAATTAACTGTAATGTAAATAATAATATCATTTTATTAAAATTGAATGAATTATAGACAGTATAGCAAAAATCATAGGCTAACGCATTAATTTGAAGAATGGAGCCTTTTAAATTAAGCTAGTTAACCTCATTAACCTATCAATATTAAGAATGTTTATTGCCGTTCCAGTTAACAGATAATGTCACCACTTTATTTATTTAATATCAAGAAGGCAGTCTACATTGCGGAGTGGAAAAAAAACAAACAATAAAGTTATTTATTTATAGCCATTACACTGCGCCATTGAAGCCATTAAAATTTTCGCCAAGTTAAACATTTTTATCTCTTTGAAATTAAACGTTCACTTTTATTTAAATAAATGTTTAATATTATCTATTAATTATATCAATTAAGTTATTTAAATGCAAAACCTCTTCACAGATGTACACACAAGTGCAGACAATATTTACCACATGGCTAACACAAATACCTTTCATATTAATCTACCGACAATATCTAAATGTAGAGTCTATGTAACGTCAAAACCTATCTAGATTCTGATAATAAAATGGTAATTAATCAAATCTTTAATATGAACACACTTGACTTCTAATTTGAAGTCGTTTATTTTTTATCTATCAATTATAAAGCGGTTCTTCGCTTCAGCTTTTACTTACTCTTCATTGATAATACAATTTCACTCATCATTATAATCACATCGATGTTATGAACATAATTACATTAATCATGGTTATATCACTTCAAATTCAGTAGGCCATTATTTGTCTTTAATTTAAAGTGATCATATAATGTAACAGTAATACGAGTATAGAGATCACTGCTTGCAGTTTGTACCTTTCCTTTACAATTGCAACCCGGAAATAAATATTTTGACGTGAATACGTCTTTAAATTTGCTATCATACGGAGGCAATCCAAAAAAGCCTAATGATAACAAAATCGGGGGATACAGTTTGGCATTATAGTTTCGAATCTATCGTCTACATCCAAAATTAAATTAGACCACTGTATCGCTAAAGGATCAAAGAATAAATTGCGAAAAGCGAGGACTGTGTCGCATCGCGTGCGGTGGAGGGGGAAGCGCCGCCATTTTTAGATCATTTTGCAGCGTATCGAGATTTGCAATTAGCATAACTTTTGACTCGGAGAAGCTAAGATGTTCGTTTAAGTTTTAATCGACAGCTGTCGTCACAATCTATCGATTGTACATAAAACATTAGTGAAAAATAGTGACAGTGAATATAAAAAAATGTTAGAATAAAAAAATATTATCAAAAATATGTAATGTCGGCCTATACGCGTCGAAAAGCCAAAACCAAATACAGAGATCGTATACGGTTGGGAAGGGCTTCTCAAGAACAATCGAATGGTAATAGTAGAAACACCATATGACCGAGTCAAGCTGTGTCTGGAACGTAAAAGAATGAATGCGGCCGAGCATCCGAACGACGGTGTCAGTACATCTGCAGCTGGGGCGGTTGAAATTCTGCAAGTGGATGATAAAATCGCTTCTACAACGACAACGGACTGTACAGGCGTAGATTGTGTCCGATCTTCGATTTGTTTCCTTGATTTCATCCTAAATACATAAATAAAAATATTTTATATAAAAAATATAACCCGTTACGTAAACGTATTCACGTACAACACACGGCCGTGTCCATGACGCAGCCACCGTTTTTTTTTTTCTAATTTTCTGAAATGGATCGGTTAGTGTGTAATTAAAAATATTTTTCTGGTCTGAGATCCTGCAGCAGCCTAAAGGTCGAATCAGATCATTAAACATAATTGACTCAGTCAGCTAGCATTTATCCAATAAAAAAAAATAGAAATTTTCTGCCGTTATTTAGAAGCAATTTTTAAAATAATTACAAAATTTAAAAATAATTATTATTTTACTGGTGTTTTCAAGTTCCCAAAGTTACATTTTTACCAGGTATTACCATGTAAAGTTATTGAATTGAAACAGTTAAAAAGTTGTACCACTCACATCACTGTCAGTTTTATTATATTAAAAAAACATATATGTTCTATTTTTCAAGGAAATAGGAGAATTTTATAACAACGTGGATGTGGTTAGAAGGAATCAGAAAAGCTTCCACTGCCAACTGTTACTTTAAGCGCAGGTAATTTTCTATCCGTGGGTTTCTATGAAATGTGTAATGCTTAACATACATCTCACATCAGCATTGTCGACTATCTGACTTATTTCCCGTAATTCTGTAATAACTTATTACCGCTCATTTCCAAACCTTGATGAATTTTTACTTATAAGAATCGTGATTGCAGTTGTTTCAACCAGACAGTAGATGTGTCCTTTTTAAAATTAAAAACTCCAATTTCACTTTATTTATTTCCACGTTGGAGAATAATAAGCCAAAAAAGAATAGCGAAATGTCGATTATTTTAGACGGGCTTTACATCCGACTACCGATGAGGTATCGTGGACGGAAGCAGTTAGCTAACAATACTTTAGTTAATTTAATAATTATTCACATTAAATAAATTCGGAGAACAAGATCGGGAATTCACAACTTTGCTTTGCGCCTATAACGGCTTGGTTAATTGGCTCTTATTTGTAAGCACAAATCAAACTCATCATGCTACTGATGAATGAATTAAGTAGCTATTGTGAGATGACTTTAGCCGGATACTTGTACCTGAGCCAACAATACGGCCGCTACATCTCTCAGACTAGCCGCGACGGGAGACTTGTTTGTTTCGAATACGAGGTGTGGCTATTAAATAACGAGACTGATGCTGTAAAACATTTTATTTTAAATTTAACTTAAATTTAATTTAAATTTTAAATAACATATTTAGTTATTATCACCTTCAATATACACCTCTCCCCTATCCCTACAACGCTCCATGCGAATTTACTATTGTTCGAAACAGTGCTGGAAGTCTTCTTTTTCTGTTAGCTCCTGCATGACGCGTGCCGCTTTTTCTTTCACAATTCAACGGATTGAAATCGTGATCCTTTTAAGGCAGATTAGACTTTGGGGAACAGATGAAAGACATATGGGGCCAGGTCAAGCGAATAAGGCGGTCGGCCTAAAACTGGGATGTTGTACTTGGCTAGAAACGTCTTGACAGACAATGGAGTGTGAGCCGGCGCGTTGTCTTGGTGGAGAACCCATGACTTTTTCTTCCTCAAATCGGGTCATTTTTTTCCTTATTCTTTCACGGAGTTGAGCAAGCACCTCACGGTAGTAATGTTGATTAATTATAATCGATATTTTCATCCGTTTGAGACATGGAAGGGTGACCCGGGCGGTCATCATCTCCGACGATGACCATTTCTATTAGGGCCCCTTCCTATTTTCTTTAAATATAAAAGCGGCCATCTTGGAAACGCTCAAAACCACTCAAAAACTTGCGCACGTGATAAACATTCATCTCCATAAACTTCTTTTAATAAAAGATAAGTTTCAGTAGCGGTTTCACCAAGTTTCATGTGAAATTTCACGACAATTCGTTGCTGTACTACATGTGTAGTATCATGTTTTCGGCAAAACGAAACTAACACCTCTTACACAAAAGAAGGTTTCGGTCAGACAGATTTCTCTACAAACACGTGAGGCGCTGCAATCGAAAGAGAATGCTTTACGCTGCACAGCTGTCGGTCCTTAGGATTTGGCGCATGCATAGTTCTTCTGTAGCAGCATCAGTCTCGTTATTTAATAGCCAAACCTCGTACTTCAATGTAAAAAGATGTAGCTGGAAGGGAGATTTATTTTGCATATTCTAGTAGATATTTTTGAGAAGAATAAATTGGCTGATAACGTTTTGACATGAGGGAGATAAATTTATCTCCCACTCTCATTCAAAAATTTATACTTATATTTGTTCGTGTTAAGCATGAGCGTTATGTGCTTATCTTTTCCTTAAAATAAATACTTCTAGACAGGGCATATTTCTTATTACTATATACAAGTGAACACTTAAGGGCCCCTTCCTATTTTCTTTAAATATAAAAGCGTATTTGCTCTCGTTAAAGGAGATTTAACATGAAAGTAAGCAGTGCAAAGGTACTGTTTGAGCGATGATGCAGGCAAGGCTTATGAGTCACTTGTATCAATAGATTTATCTGTCGAATGAATTGTGAAAGTAGATATCTTCCATCTTGCTGTTTACTTCCTTCTTATAGCCATCCCCTATCCGATAGTAACGTCCATTGATTTCAATATTGCTGGCTAACTTGGATGAATCCACCGTCTACGTTAGAGGGTTTTAACCAAACAAGTCGAGGGTTCTCTACAGTGCATGATTGATAGCTATGAGTGGATTTATTTCCCTACCAATTCCACCGCTCTAACCTGTACCCCAAAAATGTTGATTAAGACATCAGAGAAGGGCAGGTTTACAAAACGGGATGCAGTAGGAAACGTCACCCTTTTATTTATAATGTACTATCCAGTTGAATTATATAAGGAATATAAGCTAGCAAGCCTTCTTAGCAAAATGATGTACATAATGCAGAGAAATGGTCTAAATAGTGCATATGAATAGTAGAATACTCTGACAAAGTAAAGATCTGGGGAGCGGAAGGTAGAAAGAGACCCAGCGAGTGTACAGAAAGGGATAGAATGGTGAAGATTATTAAATTAAAGCCAGTAAACTCCCTGGAAGGCCCTAATTTATACTGTGGGTATTTGGAGGACAGATGACCCTAATGAATTTAACACCTATCAGTGCATATTAAATAGACTTCCGCTGTAAATTAAAATTAATTAAACAACGCGTGCCTAAATTTAATTAGCGTTATTCTCTGTAAAGTTAGATTCTGCTTACAGCTTTAAATCAACGCTTTGGTTATATTGGTGCAATTCGTTTTGATAATCGGTATCTATCTAAACCATTTGGAGCAATCTCAGTTTTTCATTAAAAAAAATCATTAAAAGCACACAAATTTGGTGCAAAATAAATAAATTCTCCTGGATTAAATTTAAAACTTTATAATTAACCCACCATCGGGCGCTTTTAATCTGTGAGATGAAGATGGCATTTTCTTGTTGATAGCAACTCAGGTATCTCTTTGAATGAGCCTTGGCCCTCAGTAGCTTCCTCTTTTACCTTCTTCTAACCGAACGGCCTGTCGGTGTTTTACTCTGAGTTATGTGGTGTTACTTAGCGTCCGCTTAATCTGTCAGATCAGTTGCGCCCGATGGTCTTATTCTTTGGGTAGTGAAATTTTCCAAGTTTTCTTATCAAAAACTGTTACAAAGTACATATTATAATTTAAAAGACAGTTTTCTACTTATTGACTATTTTTGCAACGAGTGTCTATTGTTGAATAGTATTGAATAGAAGAAAGAGAAGGGGGATTCGGACACTAAACAAGCTTTTTTTTTTTGAATTTTTAGAAGATCAAGATGCGGATGAATTTGAGTGCGTATGTACAGATAAAGTAACCAAATTGTCGGATAAAAAACCTACTTCTAGTGTTAGACGAGGGAGCCATAATATTCTATGGCGTTTGCCTGGTGTAGTTGGTGCAACGTCGTTAGAAACGTTCGGAGATGGTTCATGGTCATTCTTTCGCTCTTCTGAACAATGCGTAAAAAAACTCTGGGATAATGCTAATAAACCATCTGACACATTCATTCATAAATGTGCACCTCAAAATTAGGGATGACTGATTTTTCTATTCACATTAATGTTCTGTTCCACTTTACGAGTATTTTTTTTAAAGAAAAACTTAAACTGAAATTTTCCATACGTTTCCAAAACATTTTTGATAAAATTAACAGCTATTGGGTCATTAATCTCACAGATTAGTTGCGCCCTATGGTGTTACGAACATATTGCGCCCGATGGAGGGTTAAATAAATAGTTCCTATTTTTTTCAGGCGGGGCTTAACGTCCATCTACCAGATTTGGTGTTGTGGACGGAGGTGACCAGCAAACATACTGTACCATGAATCTCTCATATTAATCATCAAACAAATCCTAGACCGGGAATCGAACCCAGTACAACATTACTTTCTCGCCTTTAACCTCTCGGCTATCGTGGCGCTCCAATCAAGATTCAAAAACAAAAGTAAAACATAAGATTAAGATTTGAGCGAAACACAACATACTTCTTTCTGTTCCTGCGACGTTCTTTCAACGTTACATTATTATTAAATGTTTAGTCGCTTCCAATCCTTGTAAATGTTTACATCAGGTTTTTTAAGTTTTGCAAGAGAACGAGCTGTTCCCATTAAATAAATAATAAGTGTTTCTGAGAAGTTTTAACGTTGCAAGTCTTACGCATAAATAAGGCTTGAATGTAATTTGTTTCAGTTGGAAGAATGTAAAAAAAGAGTAGAAAAGGTTACATTATTATCTTCTACATGATTTGATGAGGAAATTAATAAATCTTCGAATTCTTTGGGAAACAGATTATACTTATGAATCATTTTTCAAGGAGAAGATTAAAATTCTTGAGACAAGATTCTCTGTTATTCCCTCCCAATTTAATATTTTCCCGGAATGTCCTCGGTGATACTTTTAAAAGAGAAAGTGGGTAGAAATAGCCCCAAATTAGAATTAAAAGAAATATAAACGTAGGTATTTTAATTTCTACAAGAATATATTCACTCAATAAGGTAATGTGAAAACCAATTTGTGGAAGTAATAAATAAAATATCTTTAAGGAGATGTCGACTAGCCGCTTATTCGGTGGACTCAGTTTTTCCGCTGGTATGTTATCCTCAGGACACTTTTAGAGCCTGCGTATTTCCTTGTTTGAGGTTGTGGGTAAGTCCGTGGCACCACTCTCCTGGCACAGGTACTCTTTAGTAAGTTCCAGGTCGCACTGGTGCTACGAGTAGTAAAATGAATTTTGGTACTGTACTGTTCTAGCCTACGAGGTGTGGCTATTAAATAACGAGACTATTGCTGTAAAACATTTTATTTTAAATTTATACATAATTAGTTATTATCACCTTCAATATATATCCCCCTTATCCCTAAAACACTCCATGCGAATTTTCCATTGGTTCGAAACAGTGTTGGATGTCTTTTTCTGTGAGCTCCTGCATGACGCGTACCGCTTTGTCTTTCACAGCTTCAACGAACTGAAATCGTATTCCTTTTAAGGCAGATTTAACTTTTGGGAACAGATAAAAGTCACATGTGGCCAGGTCAGGCGAATAAGGCGGATGGCCTAAAACTGGGATGTTGTACTTGGCTAGAAACGTCTTGACAGACAATGCAGTGAAAGCCGGCGCGTTGTCTTGATTGAGAACCCATGAGTTGTTCTTCCACAGTTGAGCAAGCACCTCACGGTAGTAATGTTGATTAATAGTTTGACCTTTAGGAACCCAGTGAAGGTACTCCTTGCCATGAATGTCAAAAGAGGATTGTATGGTTCAATCACCTACATAAAAATGAAATTAAAAAATGAGGTACCTCACTCGCTCAACCAGATACAAACCCTCCAATCCCGAATCCTAATAACCATAGTAAACGCACCATTTTATGCCTCCAACCATCCACACAGACCTAAATATTCCCTCTGTCACAGACAACCCAATCCCATTGCTTAAAATTCCTGGTCAAATCGGCTTCCCATTTCAATATCCACTATGTTACATCCAGAATACTCCCGACTAAACCTCTTCGCAGACCCAGGCGCCGATGGCCCAGTGACCATTTAAGTACATAACGACGATCGTTCTAGGTTGCCTGATATGTTTGCAGCTGCAGACTAATGGCTATCAGCACTGATTGGTCACCATTCACTTGATCACGCTAATGTGTGCATCTGTATACATTATGCACATATATGTACATACTTCCCATTTATTCATTATTATTGCATATTGTATGCAGTTGCAAAATTATTAAAAGAAAAAAGAAAACATTCTGGACGACCATTTGCACTGTTATTCCTTAGCCGTTAACGAAGACGAACATAATATTGTACATTTTTACAATTCGATTCGACACAATGAAGTTTTTGTTCATTTGCTTAATTATTTCTAATTAAACACATTGCTTAATGCATTTATTTTTTTTCAAAATAGTTCCATACTAAGTCCAAATTTCTCACATAAATCAGTACCCTCCTTACAAACTAAGAATAACTTTAAGGAAAGTATTGAGGAGACCTCTTGTTTCGGCTTATATGCTAATAGAAATGGTAAGATAGCCATTGTTTATAAGCTGAGGCCGGTTCGACACGACCAATACCAAGTTACAATGTATTATTATGATGCTAACGACCTTTCTTACATTTCTCTTGGTGGACCAAAGCTCGACGACGCATCCTAACCAAATCCTTTTCTCTTCAATACTTGATTCTAATAAAATATAAAACAAGTTATGTTTCTATTTAGCGAGGAGTTATTATTGTTTTTATCACTGTTGGTCAAGCAACGTCAAACTGATCTGCTCATTAATTTTTAATTTTCACTTTCCACTGGCTTGAACACATTTTTCCAATCGTGCCAAATTCTTTATTCTTAGTCCATCAGAAGTACTATTTCGCGAACTTTCAAGCGAAAAAAAAGGTATTCAGAAAATAAGTCTGGTATGTTGATGTTGAGAAGTTCTATGGATTAAAATCAGGCGGTGCCTTGTTGGTTTTTAAAAGGAGTACTCAAATAAATCCACTTTTTATCACCTCTAATTATTAGTTTGCTAAAAGAAAATTTGATTACTTACTAGTGGCTTTTAATCTAACATTCCTTACTTGATACTGTAGGGATTGCAATGTAGAGATACATTTCAGTAGTGTTTAAATATTGTGTTTACTTGATTAAAACAAGTGACAAATAAAACATATGTTCCTGAAATAATTAATACAATAAATTTACGATTTAGTATCAAATTACTACAGATACAATTGTGACATTTTTCAGCAACCTCCTAGGATTATACGAATTATTATGGATCTGATAGTTAAACGCCACAAAAAAGACATTACAAAAAGACGAATTGATTTATTTGTATAATAATTTTTGAACTAGCATTATTTCATTTTGAAATTAATTAGTACAAAAGAAAGACCATTAGTTAATCTCTATTTTCAAAACATTTCATCTCATTATTTACTGGGTAATTTACTCTTTTAGGTTTAAAGTTTAAATAAAATAAAATGAAACAATAAAAAAAAGTGATATAGACTAAAGTACTATACTAAAGATCAAATGCCACACTTCCGCCTGGCTCGTTGGTCTAGGGGTATGATTCTCGCTTAGGGTGCGAGAGGTCCCGGGTTCAAATCCCGGACGAGCCCCAGTACTTTTTTTTTTATAGAAATATATATATTTTTTTTTTACATTTCTAAAATATTATATGAGCAATTATCTCACATGCTCAATTTTTTATAAAATAATTTTTTCCTAATATTATTTATGTGTACGATTCAACTATCAGAATTGTAGTTTTTATTTTTTGTAAATTTTAAAAACTTTAAAGATCTCGTTCATTTATTTGGTGAAAAAACTAAATACGGAAATGGAGAACTATGTTCAGAAATATAAGTGCATATTAATGGGACAGTAGACATGTCACGGTGAATTTAGGTACGTTTCGAAATAGTTAAGTCTAATTGACAGTATATTATTTTGGGGTTTTCCTATTTAATTCTTTCTAAAATCTGAATAAAAATTTAGTCCATTTAACCCGAAATTAATTAAAAGAGCTGTTTATCAGCATAAAGTTTCAATTACAAATAATTATCTGAGCACTCTTATCGAACAGTTATGTTGTTACAGTTTTATTGGACAACTATCTAGCTGTGTTTCTCTAGTTACAGTTATAACAGTACTGCAGATAAACTGCTGACAGTTTTTTTACTCTTAAAAAGGGTTATTGCCGTTTCAACTGCTAGAATTTCAACAATTCAAACCATCTAATGAAATAAATCGTTTTCCACATTCTGTTTCAATCGCAGACATTTTAATTTTGTTTTATGCAATTCTAGAATTAAAAGTGTAACTTTCATCGCCATGATTCCAACTCCTTCTAAATGTCTAAACCAATCAGCTAGTCCTCAATTAAATCCAATTAAAACTTTGTTGGTTTGCATTAACTGTCAGTTTCCCTTCGTAATGAATCAAATATCTACTTCCTTTTTCTAAAAATGTTTCAATCTTTCGAAAGTATTTATTTTATTCTTTTGTTTAAACTTAAAAAACTCCCAATTTAAAAAAGAGTAAAATCCGGTTTTTAAAATTTTCTTTCACACTATGCTCGTAGTACATACTCATTTTCTTTCTAAAACAAAAAGTTGGATACAATCTGCAGATTTCCCAAACTTTTGGCTTTAGGGATTACGTAGGTGCTTTGGCGGTTTTTCTTGATTGGAAAAGGGTACATCTACCTTAGAACCCTACCAAGCTTAAATTCAGGGCCCGTTTTTTTTAAATATGAGCAGGGTAGAAGGGGTGCATGCTAGTTTATACGTGACTGTAGGCTCCTCTCTATTTCTAGAACTTCCCAAGAGGGCATGGTTCCCTTTTGATCTGGGGGAGACATTATTAGAAAATCTGGGGTGAGTTGGGGACGTGGTGTAGGAAGAGGGTCTCCGCTCATTTCTCAGAAGGGAATCTACCACAGCTAGAATCCTCTTGGGGAGCTTATTCCAGAATAAAGTAAAGTAAACGCCTACTCTTTTTACAGGCGGAGCTTAAAATCCAACTACAAACTAGGTACCGTGGAATGGGCCAAAAGCTTGCACTACTACAAACTTTTTGTCTATCAAATAAAAAATAGATGCACGGAAGACACGAGCTTAGAATTTCTAACTCACCAATCCACGTTTCTTAGACACTACTCCAATACCCGCCCCAGTTTGCGTTTCGATCTTTTGACTAAGATCAAAGTGTAGAATTTCAGAATGTAGGGAGTGACTCGGCTTCAAGGATTAACTACCCTAAATGTTGGCTGCAACTTCTCCATCCAGGACATCCAGATTTGTTTCATTATTGGAGATGCTGCAGGTTCTCACCTGGCGCAAGTGGGAGGGCGAAATTGATCTAATTAAAGGATGCAGTGAAATTCCCCCGATAAAAAAGTCAAATTTTTTCTTAGCTTTTTCTTTTCAGAATTCCTAAAAAACTAACTGATAAAAATTCCTTCTAAAGTTGTCTAAACTTTCAAAGGCAAGTTTAATTATACTGGACTCCAGCAGCTTTGGTCAGTGTGAACGGATTGAATTCAAGATAGAAAGTTCCTGCTGAAATATTGATCAAAGTTGACAATTTAATTTACAGCTACCCTTTTCTTCTCAGCTCTTAAGGAAGTTGTTGCCAAGAGAAATATGGGCATTGTTTGCTGAAATAAGAGGAAACTAGAAATGAATATCATGATGGCATGACTCATGCTGAGTACTAATATAACTGTTTTGTTGGTGGCAAGGGCGCATGTTTGCCCCTTCTATTCCATCAAGAATGACGGGACCCTTCTTTGATGGTTATCGACTGTAGAAAGAATGGACTTTCTAGGTTTTTAGTGTTTGTGTGGACTGCCTTGAACAATTGTTCATTTATTGAATGACTTCCTTCAGCAAATTGACGTCTCGTTAGTCTTAATAGTTCCAACTAACATATAAAATGAAAAGCATTCAAAAAATTGGCAGATATTTTTTCCTAATTCTTTTAGAATCATCTTTCAATTAAAATAATACAAGTAAAAGTGAATTACATTAGTCAGTTGCTAGTAAGATGGTCTAGTCCTGGATTCAATTCCAGTTGGCCTACTCTTAGATTTTCTCTTCCTAGGAGCTTCTACAGTTCACTGTCCATCTGCATAAAGGCAACAAGCGTCATTGTTTAATTCACGACTACAGGTTTTCATTATAATATTAATCACCATAAATTTTCTTTTTTTATTAATTAACAAATAATTATAAATTATTGATAAATAAAAACAAGTTTATTCAATAATCATTGTTACTTCAATCAATTGTCACAAAATATTCGTTTGTTGATGTTTAATTACATTCCCTCCTGGGGAATGTCTCATTACAGGATGATATTTGCTCTCAATAAACTAGGCAATTAATTGACATTAATGAATTGAATAAATTGTAATGTTGATATCGTCAATTGCATTACAATTGAAATGTTTAACAAATTAATTACTGAGGAGTATTTTAATGTTTTATTATAGATATTACATTTTATTAAACTGAGTAATATTTTTATATACCTAATTGGCTCTTTCAGTAAAGAGTGGTTAAACAATAATTTCATTTTACAGTTTTACAATTTGGATGTGAAATTGAATAGAAAGGGAACCATTCATTGCAGAAAACTGCGACAAAACAATAATTCTAAAGCACAAGTTATTGAATGAAGTAAAAAAAGGTGCGAATCGTCGTCTGTTTCACATTTTATTTATTTATTTTTATTTTTTTAAAGTTACCCTTAGTTAAGGGAGCAACCAACAAAATAATGCGGAAGTTTAAATCACCTTCACCTTTCAGAATAATAGCAGCCAATCATTTTACATTGTTTTACCACTTAGGGCCCCCAAGATTCAGCAAGTCTAACTAGTATTCTATTCAGTAATTTAGGTAATTCATTAAAGCTTTCTCCTGTAAGTATTCCTTTACAAGCTGTTCTAACGACTTTTCACGAAAAAATAAAATTTCTCCACTCTATCTGAGTTGCTTTTAGATTGAGAGCAATTGTAACTACATCCCTCAAACATAACAAGTTGCCATCATTGACTTCTTTCTGCTGTAACCTTTAAATGATTCCCATTTCTTTTAGTAAAACTAGAGATTTTTTCTTGTAGGTTGAGGGAAAATATGTGAGAACTTCATTGTTTACATCCTCTTCAGGAAATTGAATTTAGACTAGTTGTTCAAATACAATTCTTACATCTGATATCAACAAGATGGAAGAGAGGGACTTGCTGTTATTATCGGTCTTGTAATCTTAAGAAAATGCAATGTTTTGATCATTCTGCTGGTGAGGGGAGGTACACAGGAGTACACCAATGAAATGCAATGTGTGATGTATCTTCAATGTTCTGTTTTATCTCGTTCTTTACTGAAACATTTAATTCTGGTTACGAAGCGAAGCAGAAACTATAATTACTATCAATTCTAGCCAAATTTTCAGAATATTTTATTTTTTTATTTTGTTATCGCTCACACACCCCCTGCATGGTCTCACTAGGATTAGGAACCTCAGTTTAAAATAGATTAATCTTCCAAAAAATGGATTTCACGAACTGAATTCGAGCATTTTAATGCCAACAGATGCTCATTTTCTACTTTACCGATTCCCGTTTTTACGCTCAAAATTAGTGTATTTTTTTTTGTTTACCTTTATTCTTTATAATGCATATGAATTTCATTGCTTATAGACACCATAAACTAAATAATGACAAAAATACTGTACAACGAACGTACTAACGTAGTCTTCTGCCGCACCATAATAGCAAATTGCCTTATATTTAAAGAATTTATTGATTTGTAATTAATGAATTACCCCAACATCAGAAATAATCCATTGTACATTTGATTTCATAGACTAACATGAAGAATGAGATAGTAGGGCATGGCAGCTTGTGGCCTGGAGTAATGCTCAAGTCTCCATCGAAACAATGAGGAGGTAGCTAGCGGCCGAGTGCTTCTCACAGCACTAATCTCTAATCAGCAAATACGTTAATAACATTCTCCAATAGTAAATTCTGTTTAATCAATGCAGTTATTAAACTTTTAACAATTTCTAAATATAAATTTATGTGCCCATAATCTTGATAGTTTCTTTAGGGATTGTTTTATCAATTTTAATCTTTTCTTTAAGAGTTTTATAAAGGTTCGTGCGAATATTTTCTATTTTTATTGTGAAGTTTGATCTAAAATTTTGGAAAATTTAATAACTTAATTTTTACGCTTAGAAAAAACTGAACTACTTATTTTAATCAATATACTTTTTTTAATAAATACTTAGTTTTAGCGAATAATATTACTCAAGTTTTCAAAGACTAAAGAAAATTTGTGAGTTTGAACCTTGAGAAAAGTAGCAAGGGAAACTCATACAAGGGTTTACACCAGATTTCATTTCATGTTAATTATCATTCAACAAATCGTAAATATTGCTAGTTTTCTTGATTTTTTGAATTTCTTTCTCTTATTTTTTATTTTTTACTTTTTTAATTGAAATTGTATGAATATATTATGGATTACCGGATACAGATGCTTCTATTACAACCTAACAACCCTTCTTATGGGTTCTCAGTAAATTGTATTAAAACTATAGATTTAGTTACCTTTCTGCTCGTTCAGAGATAGCTTAAACTAACAAACAATTTACCACCTACATTAGTTCACAAAAAAATAAGCCTTCGGGGATTTAAATCCTACTTAATCCATCTTCGTAATTGTGAAACTAAATTATAAAAAACGCCGAACCTGACTTTCCACTGTTTGATCAGGAGAGATAGGAAAAGTTTAGTTTAGTTACATTTTATTCCAATCAAATTTCAGAAAATGTATAAACAGTTAAATAGATTTTAAGGGGTAAAATATTTGGAAAGACTTTCAAACCAAAACCTTTTTTGGTGCTAAAGGTTTCGAGTGTCATTGGTGCTATTCATCAAGAGCCCATATATATACGAGTATATTATATATTGTACAGTCGAAGAAAGTCAGATTCATTTAATAATGGTGCCATGAATTGTGTTGGCCCTGACAAATTATTAACCAGAGCTAAAAAAGCTTTTAGGTTTTGTTTTAAAAAGCCATGTTTTAGAAAAAAAGAATTATTTTTTATAGAAAAGTAATACAGTGCAACAGAGAAAGGTTCAATGACTTCGTAATGTGGCTCATTCCTGGACGGAATGTCAGGTCGAGCGAAGTGAATTCCCTTCTTTATCCCATCTATACAAACCGTTGCAGTATCTCTGCATACCCTACGTACTTTCTAAGTACACTCAACTAATACCTAACTAATTGGCCTTCAGAAGGAATCCTCCCTGGAAGCCAAGAAGATTTTCTTTAGAATAGTCCGAAAACATATTCACCAACCACTACTTACTTCGCCGCCTATTGTTAAATGTAAACTCTCCTTTTACAAGCCGGCTACTTCAACGAAAGGAATTAAAGTTGTCTGAACAATGTGTATTCTGTGTGGGTGTGTGTGCGTGTGTATGCTCAATTAACGAGTGTTTGTGTTTGTATTTATGTGTCCTGTTCGTTCTGTATTTATGTGCAGAAGAGCGCTACCAAAACGTGGCTAACTTTTTGGTTCCCAGCTAATGAGTTGAAATTATATTTAGCGGGCAGATGAAATGTCGGAGTGCAATTAGCAAGGCTTGCGACCAGGAGTGTTGGAGGTCTGAAGAAACCTTTGTGGTCAAACGGGTTTAGAAGAACCAGAGTACTTCTAAGAAGCATCGCCCTTTTTCTACTTAAAAAAAAAAAAGTTATAATGATTCCTATTTATTTACTTTTTGTTAGGAATGAAACGGAAATGTATAAGTAGAGCATATAAAGTGAAATTTAGTGCTTGGGGATAATCAAAATGATGCATTAGGATTAGGGAAGCATTTGAACTTTGCATTATTTGAAATGCTTTGGAGCTTTCAATAATGTTTCACTGATGCTGCCAAACAACGTTAAATATGGTAATTTTCATATTTCACTCCTTAATAAATCCCATTTCAATACAGTATTTATAATGTAGCTGTGAGAACAAGTAACTTACATCGGTCAAAAGAATCACAAAAGTAGGTCAATCATCGCCGCCAAGCTCTTCAATCTAACTCCTCATACGATCAGCTAAGGGAAACGCTCGTATTCCTCCCAAATGTAACGACTCCAGATTTATTAATATTTCTATATTAGAATTGAAGAATTAATACCATACTCTTTAGTTCGCCGATTATTAAAAAGTTAAAAAACGAAAAACCCACTAAGAATTATTCAGCGTTTTTAAATAAATAATCATAAATCCAAGCTGATCTTGCTTTCAGTTCCAATCTTATAATCAATGGTCCCAGAGTTATTTTCACCAAACGAAGATTTCTGGAGCGCGTCAAGATTTGAGGCCAATTACTGTCTTTCAGCATACAGTGAGCTACAAAGTTGCTCCTAGGAAGAGAAAATCTACTAAAGTGTACTCTGGTCTCTCCTCAAAACGCATATATCTTTCAAAGCGATTTTTTTTTTGTTTTTTTAACCAAAAAAGTTGTTTTTTTTTTTCAAAACAGAAAATGGCGCTGAGCTCGTAACAATGTGTTTGAAGTATTTTTACAACATTTTTGCAAATTTACTTTAATAAATTAGCCACTCGGCTGTATTAAGTTCGGAATACAAAAAATAAAAATAAAGAAAAATAAACTTGTTTCTAAAAGAAACGCTCAAGTTGTATATTTGAGCTATGTGCATGCATTTCAAGTTGTGAACGTAATAAAATAACTATTTATTTATTTAATAAATAAATAAAAAATAACTAATTTTAGTTTCAAGTTATCTAGCTCGCTTTTTTTACCGCTTAGTTTAATGATGTTCAAAGAAAAAAATAAAGATATATAGACCATTACATAGAAAACATTTCATTAATTCCTTTTGAAGTAGAAGATAATTTTACAGCTGCCGGTATAAATCATTTGAATTAATATAAATATATTGTGGCTGTAACTGACCTTTTTCAATATCTTCTCGGTGGCTTGGGCCACACGAACTTGCTCTCACAACTGTTAGCGGTATCTTCGTTACGTATAATGCTGATATATAACTTATATAGAGATATTTATTTATTTATTTATATGCTACAGTATGTGACCTTTCTAATGGCCAAACAGTTATAGTATACAATACACAAACGCAAAACACACACTGTATGTGTGAATAAATACCTTTTCAAATTGTATACCACATAACATACTTAGCTCATTTCTCATGCATCTCAGCTTCCTAACTCATGTCAGCCAAAACGTTTATTTAATGCTTTCTTATTTATGCTTCCGTCGGAGCGATTGCGTTAAAATTGGCTATTATTCTGTATTCATCATCCTCGGATCAAATGGGCTTCTGCAACATGTTTCACCAGATTTCTGAAAGCAATATACAAATAAATAGACTCTAAAAAGATTCAAGTTTGTGATTTACTCGAATATACTCAGTATGTGTTTATGCTATCTTTACTTACTTATGTGAATATTCACGTATACGATGTAATTTCAGATAAACACGGAATGCTACGATCAGAACTAACACGATTAATCAGGAAGGTGTGTTGTAAACGAAATGTATTAATTCGGGTGATGGTCTAGGGGTTGTGAGCGTGGTAAGAGGGAAATCCCCAGTTCAAATCCCGTGTAAAAGCTAATTTTTATTAATTAAAAAAGTTAATAGTAAAGTATGTGCTCCCCGTGTACTATCGCTTAATTGGTAATTAGACAGACCGGTCCAAACAAGCCCTGCCAGAAAAAAGAGGCGATCAGGCTAAGGTTACTCAAGTCGTACCCCTTAAAAAACGTGCTCAGAAATCAGAGAATATATTAGTAAATTCATACTTTTGGATATCATTGAAAACCTTATTTATTGCAACAAAAGTTTCCTTAAAAACCTAAAAGTTAAAAAAATTGAAATCGGTACGACTAAGGAAACCATTACCTCGGTAACAGTAACCTACTGCTTAAGTCGTACCTCAAACTAAAATTAAATAAATATATTGTTTATTTTCAAATAAATATATTTGGACGAGGAACTCGAGCCAGAAAATTTAATTTTACCTTTATCTCTCTCGAAGTCTGACGTGATAAATTGGAAACTGAATGTGAGACAATAATATCGACAGTAACGACAGCGAGTGTTTCAGTTCCTGTATTTGTCACACGACTTGTTAAGTGTTGTCCTATAGTCGATGGAAGTGAGTCGGCTGATGGACTTTCAGTTTCTTCAGTTTCAATATTCTATTCTGGAATTGGCTTAGACAATTAGTCCTCATTATTTATCATCGAAGCACAGAAGCTTCAACCCGTAAGATGTGTCTTTTACATAACCACAATCCTGTAGATTTAAAGCCGTTTATGGCGATATCCATACGAACAGATTTTGGGCATGCTTTACCTCATAACTTCGAACGGTACTTTGTTTAATTGTTTCGCCAGGAATAGTTCTTACCAAATTAATGAGGCTTCTTTATAATTACTCTTGAATGATTTAAAAAAAATAACGTCCTAATGGTGGAAAACGGTGTGTTCATCTACCTAGCCCCATAGTTATTGAAATTGTAATTCAACTAATGCACCAGAAAACTAAACTTGAAACTCACTGTGACCGGGTTTTAGGTACGACTTGGGAAGCGTAAGTGGATACGAGTTAAGACACAGTGTATATCAGTTCATATAACCCCATAATTATTTGAAAAAAAATCTTTCACAAAACTGTAAGAGGCAAACAAATCACTTATACAGATATATGTATAACTTATACTAAAAAAGCAAAATGTATTTAACTATTGTTTTCTTGCCTTAGGAGCTTCCACATCCCAGATGGAAATTACACTCAAATGGCTATAAATGGATTTATTTACCAAAAACAGTCTGAATTCATTGAAACTCAAATGCCACTGCCTACGCGCTTAGGTACAACCGAGAAGTATAACTAGGTACTGTTGCAATTTCTATTCGGGAATCATTGAGGTACAATTTAAGCGACTTAGTCGACTTTCCTCAACTTCATTTTCCATTCCGAGGATTCAGGACTCTGTAAAATTAGTTTTTACTACGAATTGGTCATTGTTTCTGTGAGTGACAGAAGTGTGCCCGATATTTCTCTCTAAACTCTCTCATTTCAGCGTACCTTGCACAGTCTTAATTACATTATGTAGAAGCATAAATATAGCTGGTTACTATGCATTGCTTCAAATGGAAACCAACTGGCAGACAAAACAGAGTTCTGCCTTTTGGTATATTTTTCGGGATCATTACGCCATCAAAGTATTGTATAAAGTTCGCTGTATGCATTAGTGGGTGCACTTTGTCAACTAATAAGCTAATCAATGTATTATAAAATAAAAATCTTGTGTAATATATAGCATTGGGTGAGCAAATAAGTGAGGCAAGTGCTGATTATGTACACAGCATTGGACCCTTGCAGTTACCCTCTATGGCTGCACACCCTTTATTTTCACCCGTAAATATTGTCAAGATATTCTCCAACTCATCCCCCTATACACTCTTCTCTTATCAACGGAAGGAAGCGACCGAGGATAGACAATGGGACGGAAAATTTTATAATAAATTTAATCTTAGAATTCGTCGATCATAAATCATTTCACTTTGATGAATACATGTAGGAAATTGCAATGCGTACAGCAGATCGTGTTTGACTTTGTGAGATGATAACTTTAATCAGTGGAAAAAAACTGAATCTCTAGCATTTTTATAATTAATCAAATATCATGTAAAAATCTCACTGAAGACATGATATTAGAGCTAGAGTTCAAATTTCGGTTTCAATTTTGAACAGGGAAATAGCTAACTTCCATGTTTTCACACTAAAAAGTAACAATAAATAACAAGGAAAAAAAAGAACATGTATTTCTACTTAAAAGAGAATTTTATTGATATATACTAATGCTTATTTGAATTTTTATGCTCCACGCTGATGTTCCATCCATTCTCATCTTTTTTACCATGAACAGTAGTATCGCCATGTTGCCAGGAGACTTCACCAGAAAAATGGTCATTTTTGGAGGCTGAATTTTTAGTTTGCTCCCCAGTCGACGGTTTTGTGTTTGATGTCGTTTTAGAATTTGATTTGTTTCCTGTTGAAGTTCCTTTAGAATTTGATTGGTTTCCGGTTGAAGTTCCTTTAGAATTTGATTTGTTTCCTGTTGAAGATCCTTTAGAATTTGAGTGGCTTCCCGTTGATGACCCTTTAGAAGAACCTCCAGAATGTGACCCAGAGCTGCCAGCATGTGAACCAGAATGGCCAGAATGTGACCCAGAGCTGCCAGAATGTGAACCAGAATGGCCAGAATGTGACCCAGAGCTGCCAGAATGTGAACCAGAATGGCCAGAATGTGACCCAGAGCTGCCAGAATGTGAACCAGAATGGCCAGAATGTGACCCAGAGCTGCCAGAATGTGAACCAGAATGGCCAGAATGTGACCCAGAGCTACCAGAATGTGAACCAGAATGGCCAGAATGTGACCCAGAGCTGCCAGAATGTGAACCAGAATGGCCAGAATGTGACCCAGAGCTGCCAGAATGTGAACCAGAATGGCCAGAATGTGACCCAGAGCTGCCAGAATGTGAACCAGAATGGCCAGAATGTGACCCAGAGCTGCCAGAATGTGAACCAGAGCCACCAGAATGTGAACCAGAACCACCAGAATGTGAACCAGAGCCACCAGAATGTGAACCAGAGCCACCAGAATGTGAACCAGAGCCACCAGAATTCTTTAGTATTTGTTCTGCAACCTATATTCAACATTAAGCATACATTTTGTACATGAAATTGTATTTTTCAAAACTTACTTCATATAGGCATATTTTCTTCCCATCACATTCTGATTCAGGTTTGTACCACTCGGTGAGTGTCACTTTTTAGCACCCTCCCAAATATATTTCTGAAATCTCCCTTTTATCAATGAAATAAAGTATCAATTAATGTAATTTTAGCGCAAAGCGTTTAAAAGTAGTGGCGATTATCAACAAATATAATGAATCAGAGCCTGATGTTGGAAGGACATTTGAATTCGATCAGAAGTCAGGAAAATTAGTACGGTTTCAGGTACAATCACAGCGAATCTAACAGATTATTAGCCATTTAACAAAAGTAGATTTTGATAAGAATTTTTTTTTGTTTTAGGGGTTTGTAAATGTAATTATTATTTTTCTATTTTAACATTTCGATTCACCGCTTAAGTCTAATTATGGATTTATATTATAATTACGTACAACGCCGACGAACGTAAAGTGTTGAAATAGTTATTTATCGTACAAGTGAGGAAAAGTGTGCTTTTCATGCACTGATTTCAAAGAATCTGGAACGAAAGTGAGAAAACTCTTTCCACAAGAGTACAACATTATTTTGTCTACAACCATTTTTATAATTCAGTAGATAAACGCTGAACAAAGAAGAAAAGGCTACCCAGCTGAAAGTTAGGTTAGGTTACCAATAGTTAGTTGGAGATTTCGAAGAGTAAAAATTAAGAAACAAAATTGGTAAGATTTATTTACATTTTTCCCGTAATTTAGGAGAGAAAAAACCTATTAAGTACCAAAAAATAAATTTTTGAAGCGATTTTGATATTAACAGCAAAATTTCCTCAACTCGAAACATTTCACCTGAATTATAATAAATAATTATTTATTTACCTGCCATTCATCCTGCGTGGGTGGATATGTTAATCTATTTTGCAAACCATTTATATCTGGAAATCCCAAAATGTTTTGAAACTCCTGCACCCCCTAAATTTTGATAAACTGTCTTATCATATAATTATAAAATATATAAAAATATTTTCAGCTTTAGAAAGATATTAAAAATTACTTTCTCTTGGGAAAACAGCTCATCCTCATCAGTGTGGAGTTTATCTATCACCACCGGATGATTCCAAACAGACCCAAATAAGAAAAACGTTAATAAGACCTGAATAAACATCGTACACACCTGGAATCAAATAAATGAAGTTATTAATAAAGTGTAACTTAGTTTAGATGTAAATATGCAATTATTAAAGCACAGTATAAATCTACCTATCTTGCACCTTTTATTACAATTCACTTTCAATTGAACGCGTTTAAATATATAAACCAGGTTTAAGATAAATAATCTTAAGATAAACGATTATTAATAAAACTTTGTTATCGAGCAAGCAGTTAAGATCATTGCGTAATTTTCCATCTTAATTAACCCATTTTTATAAATATATTCCATCTTAAATGATTTATTTTTAATTGCTTGTGATAAAAAGCGATTTGATACGAAATAAATATTTCAAAATTAGTTTTCAGAAGAAACACTTGACTCGTGTAAAGGACATAAATATTTACCTACTTTCCATGAGTAAGTTAAAAATTTAACGAACTTATGAAACTTGGATTCAATATTAATATTTCTCAAGTAGGTTAGACTTTCTTTGAATAGCGGTAAAGGAAATTTTTGTCTTTAAAATAGTGGTAGTAAGACTGATTTAAGCTTTAGTAATGTCGTTAAGTGAAGTAAACAGTGGAAGTAGGTCGTAGCCGAAGAGCACTGGGAATATCATTCGACTACAGTTTCCGCATAGTTGAGTCTGTCGGAAGTATTAGCCAGGAAAATCAGAAAGTTCTCTATGAATATTTAACTAAACATTCTCCGGAAAAGAATGGAAACTCAGAATGGCCATGATCGTTAAAGTCATAATCTGGCAGCCCATATTTTCCAAGTATTTTTCTAAAAGAGTGAGATTAGGAATTACTGATCGAACCCCTGAGAAGAATATAGCAGTATCACGAGCATGGGTAGAGAAAAAGATGTTTGGGTTACTAGGGACGTCTGCCCTGTTCACTTGAGGGATAGAGCATAGGATGCTTTCTTGAGGAACGAAATATTTAAGTTCAAAGAACATTTTGATATTATAATAAGATACGACAAGAGAAAGTCGCGTTAGGTTGGCACCCAAATTTTTCAATTAGCTAGACAAGAAATTATTCTAGTAATTCTTAGCTTGCTGAGCTAAGAAAGTATAATTCTTCTAATCTAAAGTATTTCTTGCAGAATTACAGAAAAAAGTATAACGTTTAATATAATACAATACTAAGACAATATCAGTTGTAAGATTGAACACTTATAAGGTTTTTAAAATCATTAAAGTTCTAAAGATTCTCAAAGTTAGACAAGAATATGGATTTAACAAATAAATAAACTTTTATCTTCAATTCTATAGTGTTCAAACATTTTAACGAAATGAAAAAATTTGATATTTCTGCAAATAATAAACTTTGTGTTTAGAATAGAGTGAGAAAAATGAGATCCTCTTGCATCTTCAGCTCAAACAAACTGAAAAAACACTGTCACTACAAAATAGAAATTAGACAGTCCACCTCTGCCACAAATATTTATCTTCCATCGCATGCGATTTATGGTTAATCAAAAAAAGTGACGAGTGTAAGTACAATGGTAGTTGATACGTTTCTCTTCAGACAATAAATTCGGGACAAACAGTAGAATCATGAATTTACCAAAGTGACGAATTTCGGCTGTTTACTGAAACAATGGCCGCCGAGAATAAATCACTGTCCAGATGTTAGTTTTATCAAGAAGAATTTAGAACTAACACAAATTATTCTCGCCACTCCGTCATAACGGCGGCTCCTGTGCTGAATCGGACAAAGAAAAATCAAATTTATTTGCTTCACATCTTACCATCATCTTCTGAAAGTATCTCAACATTCTTAATTCCGATTGTGCCCATCAAATCTCTGAAAATCTGGGGTCTCCAAGGGCACTTTTTTCACCTCCTTAAGGTTCTTTTCCATTGACGTCTTCCTATTTACTTTACACTTTTAGAATATAAAAATCAGACGTCTAGAAACTAAAAATTCTCTCTTTTATAAAATATTACCTATTATTTTTCAGAATCTTTCAAAAATGAAATATTGATTATCTCTTGTCCCTAAAACTGTCTTTCAAACTATCTGGCCTTCCTATCTCTTGGAAATAGTCGCCGTTATCCGGGCGACTTCCTAACCAGAAAACCTACTCGCTTTTCTCCTCATTACTAAAGATTTAATAGAGTTTCTATGTTGGGTTTGAAATTGCCACTAAACCTTTTAGCAGTGAAATCGTTCATCTCCACCTTCTACGAGTTAGAACATTTGTGCTCTGGGGGTTGCTCAAGCCTTCGAATCTGGTCTGTCACCAGTCTGCTGCCACTTCTCAAACATATCCATATTACCTAATTCTTCGCTCTTATTTACCGAAGGAATTTAAATTTGACTAAATTTCCAGTACTTTTCTTAAAACTCACTAATTGGTGTTCCAAAAGTAGATTTGGACAACACCTAATGGTGCTGGTGTTCTCACAAATTCTTAGGCCAACAATCCTGATGACACAACAAATGATCGTAAAATTTTCTTACTTTCCACCATTTCAGCGATAACTTAACTGCATTGTAATGGAGTATTTAGAAAGAAGTGCAACAAAAATATGTAGTTAAATTTATATTCTGCTTGTGCACAATACAAAGGAAGCTTCATTTTGATGTTGCACTTCTGTATTTCCACCGATATGGTTTGGACAATGCGTCCTCATTATTTATCATTGAAGAGAAGTCTTCATCCCGAAAGACATGTCTATTATATGACCATAATCCTGTAGCTTTAAAGCCTTTTATGGGTTGAGGCTTCGTAATAATAACTCAAGATATATAAAAAAAGAACAGCCTAATGAATGAAGACCATCTACCTAACCCCATAGTTATTGAAAATGTATTTCAACACATGCGCCAGAAAACTAAATTTGTAACCCTAGCGGCCGGGTCCTAAGTCGTACCGGTGGTAAGTGGGTACGAGATAAGAAACAGCGTGCATGTCAGTTAAATAAAGACCCAAAACTATTTTGAAAAATCTTTCACAAAACTGAAAGTGGCAAACTAATAGATATATAATTTATACTAAAAAAGCAAAATTAGTGCTGCACGAGACCGAGACGAGGCGAGACTTTATGCAGATCTCGCCTCGGTCTCGTATGACAAGTGCTCGTCTCGGTCTCGGTCGCTCTAATCTCGGTCTCGTCAAGATATCTCGTTTTTTTTTTTTTTTAATTTTTGTTTAAGTATTAAAAATGAAAAAAAATGAACCCAATATCTGAGGCAATCAAAATTATTAAAAAAATGGTTTGTTATCAATAATCTTTTCAAAAATTGTTATTAAAACTTTGTTATCGAGCATGCAGTTAAGATCATTGAATTATTTGCCATTACTTTCCTCCTAATTAACCAAAATTTATAAATATATTCCATCTTGTATGATTTATTTTTAATTACTTGTGATAAGAAGTGATCTGGTACGAAATAAATATTTAAAAATTAGTTCACAAGAGAGACAATTGACTCGTGTAAACGACCTACTTTCCAGGTCTAAGTTCAAAAAAATAACAAACTCATGAAACTGGAATTCAAGTAGGTTGGAATTTCCTTGAATAGCGGCTAAGAAAATTTTTATCTTTAAAATAGAGGTGGTAAGACATTAAGATTTTAGTAATGTCATCACGTGAAGTAGATGTCGTAAGAGTGAATGCAGCTTGTAGCTGAAGAGCACTAGGAATACGTATCATTCGACTACAGTTTCGGCATAGTTGAGTCTGTCAGAAGTATTTGCCAGGAAAATCAGAAAGTTCTCTATGAACATTCTCCGGAAGAGAATGGAAACTCAGATCGGCCAAAATTAAGTAAACAACCGCGCCATGATCGTTAAAATTATAAACCAGCAGAAATCAATGCTATCTCGCGCATTAGGAACGTTATTTAAATGAAGAAAGCTGATTTCGATCAGGAATATCCCAGTTTGATCAAATTGGTTGAGGTTAGAATAAAGGCTTATTCTGAAGTATTGTGGTAAACGATCCCAGGCTAGTGTCGGAATACGTAGAGAGGTTCCTTTGAGGAATCCGACGCATACTAGAAAAAAAGGTATCTTCAGCATATGAACAGCAACGTTAAATTTAGATTAACCTCCTTCTCAAGAGTACTAGATAACATTACATTTTCTAATTTCCTTGGCATCCACGATTTTATAGTGTGCGATTGTACTACGAAATATACAGGGTGTTCCATTTAAAACGCACCAATCGCTAATAACTTTCTAGGAAAGCGAAAATCCGGAAAACCCATTACATAAACTATATGTTTTTTGTTTGTTTTTTTAGTCTAGTTTTCAAATTTTCCACCCCCGATGCTGTATCTTTATTTTTTGCGGAGTTACAGCTAATAACCTGATCGGGGTTTCATAAGGACTACTGGCTTTGACAATGATTATGAAAACTATATAAAAAGTTGTGAAAAATGACGTTGACCCCACATCGATATCCCCAATATTTGTCGAGATATTTAAGGTCAAAGTTACAACTTTATCTATTCATGATCGGTTTTCAATATTAATTTTCCACCAGAAATACACGTTTTGGGAGGTTCTCTGACTGCAAAAAATGTTATTTGTGACGTACAGATCAAAAATAATAATAACTGAAGATTTAAAAAAAATGTAGTGTAATGTAATGGTTGTGAGTCAGGATAAATTTGTTTTATCATCAAATAAAAGCAATCATCACATCATTTTAATGTATTCCATATGCATGGTTTCTTGACCTATGATTTCGGTAAGAATCACTTGAATGTTGGTCTGGTGGTCAAGAGCGTGGCTTTGTAAGTGGGAGGTCCCCAGTTCGAATCCCTATCATTTTACATTTTATTAAAACAAATATTATGTTGCATTAATTATTATAAATGACTACTTATGGGGTACATTAAAATGATGTGATGGTTGCTTTTATTTGATGATAAAACAAATTTATCCTGATTCTCCTACAACCATTATATTGCACTACATTTTTTAAAATCTTTAATTATTATTATTATTGTTCTTTGTGTCACAAATAACATTTTTTGCAGTCAGAGGGCCTCCCCAAAACGTGTATTTCCGGTGGAAAATTAATATTAAAAACCGTTCACGAATAGATAAAATTGTAACTTTAATCTTAAATATCTCAACCTTACATCATACACCTATCCCACCAGCCGACCATGTGCGGTACCTTGGAATGTACCTAGACAAGAGACTTACCTGGAACCCCCATACGAGACTTAAACGTACCGAACTAAACAAACGATACAAACTTCTAGCCAGACTACTCGACAAACGCTCAAAACTCTCACTGCAGAACAAACGACGACTCTATACAGCTCTTCTCACACCAATATGGACTTACGGACTCGAACTTTACGGAACAGCTAAAAAATCAAACATCAATAGACTGCAAACACTCCAATCTAAAATTCTCCGTCACATAGTAGACGCTCCATTCTATGTTAGTAACCACACAATCCATACAGATCTCCAAATTCCACTCATCTCTGAACTTGCCAAAATCCGTTATAAAAATTTTCATCAAAATCTCTCATTTCATCCCAACCCTTTAGCTGCAAACCTGTCTACAACTACGCTACCCTCCAATCCTCGAAGACGGCTGAGGCGCCGTTGGCCCCGTGACCAACTGGGTGACTAATGGCGGCCATCACTGGATGGCCGTCATTCACGTTTGACACGTTAATTGTTTATACATTTATCGCATTTACCTATTGTACCCTGTGGGTACAGGTGTGAATTACATTAAAAGGATAAATAAAAAAAAATAAAAAAAATATCTCAACAAATACTCGTATTAGGTATATCGAAACGGGGTCAACGTCATTTTTCACAACTTTTTATGTAGTTTTCATAATCATTGTCAAAACCAGTGGTCCATATGAAACGTTGATCAGGTTTTTGGGGGTGGAAAATTTGAAAAATTATACCAAAATAAACATTTAGTTTATTTAATGGGATTTTCCGGATTTCCGCTTTCCTAAAAAGTTATTAGCGATTTGTGCGTTTTAAATGGATCATCCTGTAAATTGTATATTCAGTTTTCAGACCCATGATAGGAGTATGTTGCGAACTCGGTTTGCTCAAAGCATTCACCTGTGTAAAAGGCGGTTATAATTAGTACGTGTAGCTTAGTTAAGGAGCATTTCGAGGATTCTTTGGAGGGTTGTTGGAGGGTATAAAACCAGCGGAACCCAAGTTCTAACAATTCACTGGTGGGGCTTATTACCTCTTTGTGGGATGTGTCCAGTTACAAGATCTGAGTAATATAAAAAAAAAGTCCCACATAGAGTTGCAACTTCTAACCAAGTTTTGCAAATACTGACACAAAATTAACCCACTTCTCAAGAATATCAGAATTGAGTACATACTTAGTGAGTAGAAGAGTTGTTATTAATCTTATCTTCAACGTTATATCATTAGGCAGAATTTTATGTGGCTCACAGAGCCAGTAGTGGCCTCATCACAGTTAATTACCTCCTTTAGTTATCTGCACAAAATTTTGTTGCAGATTAGGCTATTTGAATCTAATTAAAAGCAAAACGGTTGAGCATAAAAATTTTATTAAAATAAAACTGGGCCATAATTTCTAACGTTCCACTTGAAATACTCGTATAATATTACAAAATTGCGAATTATCTAATAACTTGCAAGTACTGACTTCATCAACTTACTTACCAGCGAAATTAAAGCGATATCTCTTTCCAAAAATATGATAACATAATTAAAATAATAATATTGTTTTATTTGAAAATGTTGTTTAAAAATTTGCTTATAATACCAACTTAATTTTAGGTTGGACAAGCTTTTCAGACATATGCGTGATTTGGGAATTTCATAATTGGAGCTGCAGTATTTGGTTAGTATGATTACTTTTTTCTGATCATCGTCAAAAAATAACTCCTCTTAGTAGAGATATTCTTGCAAAATATATATATATATTTGTTGGATGCTCCAGGCGCCCAAAATAGGAAACGTCGAAATAGAGGGGAAGACGGGAAAGAAGAGAAACGTTCTGGGACAAAAAAAAAGTGAACTGCCTTCCTGGACGGATCCCGAAAAATTACCTACGTACTGATTGATTGATACTGAGGTGAATGATTGAAGCTATTGTAACAAAATCACAGAAAAGTAGAATAGTCAGTGAAGGGTGAACAAGGTCTGACGGGAGAAAGCAGTGCAACTTGGCGAGGAGATCTGTTCGCCAAGGCAGAAGAAAACCTTAGCGCCCTTGAAAAAAAGTAAAGGCCTCAATGATGTTATCGATAATGTAAATTTAATTTTCCCTTCTTGTCAGTTTTCCGAAACAAAGGTTATGCGGACGTGGAAACTATTTATTATTCCATCCATATTCCTTTTTTTTATGTTTAATAAAATATTTAAAAAATAATAATAATAATAAATTTATCAGATTCACGAAGTAACATAATATAATAATCTTTGTAACCATATTTAGAGGTAGTCAGTAAAATTTGAAGCCTAATGTAATCTTCTTATAGAGGATATATATACTGTAATTTTATATATTCAAGTAAATACATTAAAGCCCCTTAAAGGATCTATATTTAATATTTTATGCAGGCAAGGGCCATTCGCCACTACCTTCGTGGCTTTACTTTACCAACCCTTGTGGAATATATTCTGCGAAAAGTCCTTGCGCATTATTTTTATTCATACTGAAAAGGAAGTATTATGTGACTTCCGGCAATAATCGATCCACATTTATCTTCCAAAAAAAATATTTTTTTTTGTTTCATTTTATATCTTCCTAAACACTAGATAGAAATACATAGAATAAAATAATGTATCCTAAATATTCTCTAAACTTCTTATTTAGAGCTAAAATTTTTCTTTTCTTGGACAATTTTTTTGGGAGACTTTGTTTTAGTCATTTTGAGGTGTTTTAAATTGTTGCTATTGGTCAATAACTCGAGAATTTTATTAAGAAAAAGTGAAGAGTGTCAGTTGATTGTTTTGTTTAGTCAAAATTTTTGTTTCAGTTCATTCCAGTTTTATTTCGCCATTTTAGTTTGTTTCATTGATTTCTTTTTTTCTTCTCAATGGTTAATTTTATGGTCAAAAGTTAAACATTTTCCTATAGGTTTAGGCAAACGGCTTCTCGCCATGCCTACTGAACTTTGGATCAGCTACTGTTTTGTATGTAGTCTTCTATTTTGATAAATTGTAATTATAGTGAATTTGAAAAAAAAGTATATGTGCTGCATTAAGTTATTATTATGTTCAAATTTTAAGAGAAGTATATTAAATTTCACGCAGCAGATACTTACATAAATTCATTTCTCAAAGGCAACAGACTAAACTTGTAATAGAACACATTAAAAACGGTTAACATATTTGAAACCAACAATATGGTAACATTAATCTCGTATATATTAATTTTGAATAATAATAAATAATACATTGACTCAGGTAAAATTCCCAAGGAAATTTACATTTAAAGTGGTGATAGGCAAAAACTGTGACTACCTGTTCAGGCCATCAACAAAACCATATCCCAGTAGACAGAATAATCTATCCGTGAGCAAAGCATATTCAACACCATGAGTGTTTATTTTTTACTTTTATGTTTTGCATCCTCCCTAATGTTCATTGTGGCTTCCCTGGTGTCATTTAAAAAAAAAAAAAAAAGAATAAATAGAAACAAAATTGAAAATAAAAGAAGCTATGTTTCTACAAAGTTTTAAAAAAGAAATTTGAAGCTGTCAATTTAGAGCATACTAATTTCAAACAAGCTGGTGCTCCCAGAGTGGAGATCGGAATATGTCGGTCTCTCTGGGCAATTAAATGAAGTGCGGCTATAGCTATCCTTAACTTCGTCCCTTAAAAGCTCGGCGTCTTTTAACGTGGCTGACCACTGAGTTTGCTTTAACTATTTGATTAAAAAGATGGTACAGTTTTTCTAGATATTCATTTTTACTCTATAACAATTCTTAGCTCACAAGTTTATCAATCCAGTCAATATTCATAGACTTGTTGCATTTCTTGAGCTATAATTGGCCATTTTCCTTTTTTCTCTACAAATGGTTGACTTCATTTTCTTTTCGAGCCATTCTATAGTTATTTTTTTTCTGTACTATTCCATTTTCGTGGGTCCAATAACGGTTTAGTCTCTCTTGAAATTCTGACTGCTAACACTGTTGCCAAACTAATTCAAATATATTTGATGAATATTTTTTATATATACGTTTCTACATAGAATATCTACGCAAGGTGAAATTACTTCGTTCTCTCCTTTGATCTTGCGGCAGTGAATCTGTTCAGCCTCCGGACCAAATTCTGTTTCACTGCAGGCTCTTGGAACACAAACGGTCTTCACTGGTTAGAAAGATATTATAGGAGGTAGATAACCAACCACACACAGTAATTTGACAAACAGAGACTTTTAAGAGGAGTTTAAACTATTCATTCGCAGTATTTCGCTGTAATAGTGACCTTCTATTATTCATTCATAGTAATTAATACATTAAGTGTGAAAGATGATTAATTAATGAGGAGGCATTTGAGTGAAGGTTGTATGTGCTTTTGAGTGTGAATTTGTGTATTATGTAAAAGTATGTTTGTATTAATGACATAACTTTTTGATTAATTGCCCTTTACTAAAAATGTTGTTATAATTTAACAAATATCATCATTGACTTTTTCGATTAATTAAAAAATTAGTCCTTTTATTTTTCTTTAATTTATGTTATCTGTGAGTAATATATAGTTATGAATTTTTTGAACTTTTGCATGTCTGTATACGAGTACATCAAGTGATGTATACTTTCTTGGACATACAGAATGAACGGTTCTCATGATGTTTAATATTAAAAAAAAAAAAATAGTAACCTTCAAGATCATGATTCGCTCTTATTGCAGAGGTAACTTACCAGGGCATAAAAACAAGAATTTCTGTGCTCCCTACTCCGCTATTAACTTCATTAAATAGACACTGTTACTTCATTATTATGCAAATGTGGGGGGAGACAATGGGGAAGGAGAAAAAAAGAAGATTCTCTGTATTATCTTTATCTCTTTATTCTAAAGTAACAATTTCATTTAATTCGATATATGCACGCTTGAGTGCGCACTGGAGCCAAGTGTAACTTACAAAACTCCTGTCGGTGTTTAAATTATATTATGGCCTAAAAATTTAGGACTTGTTAATATAAATATCACAAAAATCAAGATACCCACAGAAAATAAGTTATTACTAATCAATTTTTAAACTTTAATGGTTATTTAGCAGAATTATAAGAGTAAAATGCGGGATGCTTGGAAGAATGGGTTATCAGAGAAGTTGTGAAAGGGCATCGAATGGCATGGAGTGATGTGTAATTTATTGCGTGAATGGGTATGCTCCATTTTGAAGCAGTAATTAGAAGGTTTTCGTCCTAGTTCCAGGAGGTTACACTACCAGAATGTTGCGGGAAACTTGGTTATACCTAATAATGTTCTTTGGTCAGAAATTTATACCACGAACTCATGTGTACTCAAATTAGAAGATTTTCGACAAGTAACCAAGTAACAGCAATATTTGCCAGTAGAGGTTTGAGTTTGAGGTCTAGTTAGAAATTGTGTTTTTGCAACTATCTCAGTGAAAGATTGCTGGTTGTTGGCGTATTCTTTTAATAGAATTTACAGGTTCTTGCATAAACAGTAGCGAACATGTAGTCGATTGGCTTTGGCCCACCGCAAAATTCTCAGTTCTATTGAGGAATGGGTCCCACTCAAGAGAAATGTAAAAAGCTCGCCCAGCTTTTTGGTGAAGTTAACGGAAGACTAAAAGAGCATAGAGTCTACAAGCAACCAGCAAACAGTTAACAAGAAAACAGATTTGCCCAGAAGATGCTTAACGGAAAAAAAGATAATAATTTGACAGCAAATATTGAAGGCTAAACTATAATACTAATAGTGTCAGAACTGCAGTTAGCTGATTACGCTATCGCAAACCATGTAAAAGTGTAGGCATTAAAATATTCTCAGTTATGTAGCTTATCATTATGGTTAAATATAATCGTTTGATTTAGTGATGCACATGAAGATGCATTCTTTGCATACCTATAGAAACTTACAGCTTAAATAACGCTGCGACTAAGTAAATAGACTCACAGAACTCAAAAATTTCATCATAACATAACTGAGCTCGTCTATCAGCCCGAAAGAATAAGTTTAATACAAAAGACAAATTACAAATCGTAACAAGACTTAATGAAAATCGCCATCGTAGCACGTATGTTTGTGCTCTGGTAAAGTTTTAAATTTTTAAAGATGGAGTAGTATTTTACACGAATGAGCTTCGCGAATTTATGTGAGTTTTATATTAACAGCTGATAGTCGAGCCCAAAGCTATTTACGGGTAAAAATTATATTATAATTATAATAAATAACAAAAAAGGATGGCACAAACAGTAAATACGCATTGCCTCTCGGCATATTGAATAATGAAATTTAGATGGCATGTGTTGATGAATCTGAGCAATTATACCAATACAGATGGATATCTCTAGGCTCTGACGTTAACTTATTTTCTTCTTCCTAAGAGCCCTTTTACCAGAGAGAACATTGTCGGCAAGTCGGCAGGGAACTGTAACAAGCTCAGTAAGCCAATGACCTCAGATGTTGATGTGCCTTAAAATAATAATATAAAACCATAAATACGAGTATATAAACATGGAATAACGTAAACTCAACAGCCTCAAGCGTTCAGCAATTAAATTGTATACTAATGATTGCCTTCATTTCGCTAATTAAAGTTAAATCATTTATTTAAACAGCCAATGAGAGTAAGGATATAATTAGTAAATCCAATTAAAATTTTATTAATAATAATTTATAATAATTGTTTATGTTTGAACAAAATGGCTTTAATTATGGTGCACGATAAGGTATGAGTAGTTAGGATTTTATTGCTGTATATTACTTTATGGATGAACGGAGGGTGGCGCAGGTCCCCTGACTAGATTCTGATTAGAAATGTTTTTATTTAGGACCGCTAAGATCGAGATAAATATCGTGGCTCCAGACAACTGAGCTTATGGAGGCCACTTATTTTTCAAATTTAAATTGCAAATCACCAATAAGTTTTATTTAATTACAAGTAAATTTCATTTTAAGATCTCTTTCATCACTTAAAAAAAAAACGACAAGTACCTCTTGCTGGCTTTTACTTCCCCAACTAGATTTCTCAATGCCTTGTTCTTAAATTGGTAGATCCTTGTAGGGCGCCTATAAGGGCTACGCCACCGCGGCCCATATGGATCTGTTGGGGCTAGTAAGTGGGTAAGTCAACATTTTCTTTGTCATGAACGACGTTCTAGGCCGAATCCACCACCATTTAAAATTATTTATCTTGCTTCGGTTTTGCGTACGTATTAAGCATTCTCAGGTGTACTGAAAGCATTGTGGAGTTGATTTTATTAATAAATCATTGGTTGGCCCTTGGAGAAGCGCTTTAATCAAGGCCGACATCTGTGAAGGCCTGATCTGTAAACTCCTTCCTAGGTCGTAGATTATGAAGGCAACGGATCCAGTTCATTATCTTCTGCTTCCAATGAGGTGAATTTGTGGGAAGGAAGTCGAATGGAATCGTTAAACCAAAATATTTTCTTACATCAACCATTTCTACAGGCTCTATCTGTACAATAAATAGCCTAATTATCATGAAGTGGTGTGTTTAGGGTGCCAGTTATTCCTGTTGTCAGGCTGGGATTTCTGCAGGGATACCAAGATCACTGAAGAATTTGCTAGCCCACTTCCCACTTCTCTTTAAGTAATTGCAGCATATGAAAAAGACGAAAAGTTTGTATCTCTTAACCAAATTCCTTAACGTTATCTCTACCGTCTAGGCCTCAACTTTTCAAAAACAAGTTTTCAATTTTGGATTCAAATAACAATATAAGATGCGAATGTTATTGAAAAGAAATATTACTATAAAATGTTGCAGAATTCTGAACGTATAGAAACTTATTCAATATGACAGTGTCGTTTCAATTTTAGTGATCTTAGAGGTGAGAAGTTTATACGAAGAAAAGTGATTGGCTGAGTTTTCCTAACTAAAATGGTGTGAAGAGGGAAAGTTTAGTAAAGAGAGAAATAATTGGTTGGTGTGAATATTTGGCGAGTTTTGCGCCATCGTGTGGCAGAACGAGAGATATTCGAGTGGCTTTTGTTTCTAAAGTAGAAGCAGCGGCGACAGCTGTACTCGGAAGAGACTGAGGAAGGGAAATAGAAAGACCCGTTTTACACCCAAGCCTTCCACCTCCAGCCAGAAGACAATGGGCTTCCTAATGGAAACAAGTTATCGTCTCCTTCAACACAAGTTTACTACACTTTGCTGTTGTACACATCTTGAAACTCACTATAGTGAAGAGATACCCGCCTGCCACTACTATGAGTGGAGGGACGGCCCAAGTGTACACCCTGAGGAGATGTTCCAACAGAGAAGTATATTCACTCTCTCTTACCCTCTTCGTCAGTTCCCACTAATTCCCAGTTAATACTAACTTATAGGTAACCAAGTTAGATAAGTAATCTAGATGGATTAAGTGCAGGACGACTTCAAGCATGTCTTGATGTGCTTTTGAAGGTAATCAATTTTCCCACGCGCATATTTGCAGCCTACACGTTATTATGTCTGTAAACAGGTCGCTCTATGTCGCCTAAGCGATCAGTTCTAACTTAATATAATCGATTTAATAATTTGATTTTGTAATTAATTGACTTGTCTAAGGACATATTGAGTTTGTAAAGAGCTGGTATGATGAGTGGTTACGAGCTTGGACTAGGAAGTCGGAGTTTTCCATTTCGAATCCAAGCTACGTTTTTTTAATTGGTAAATTGTCACTAGAAAGTATGAGAGGGAGGAGATTAGCTGAGTTATCAGCGAATAATGGATTCCAACGCGGAAATCACGGGTTCGAATCCAGCTGCTGGCCCTTAGATTGTCTCTTCGTAGGTGCTTCTCACAGCTCACTGTCCTTGTTGCTGCGAGTGTTGTTTGGAAAAAGCTCCGGGTGCCAATAACCTCAGCTATCGACGCGCCTTAAATACAAACAAAAAAAGGGTAGGGTGGAGTATATTCCACCACCGCCTTCGATATCTATAGTAGTGGGACATAATGCCCCATCTGAAAAAGAAAGCTTCTTCTTTTTAATAAGTTGTATGAACATCATTGCAGAGATTTGTTTTTCTACATTTCTAAATAAAAACTAGTACATTTTTATTATTTTAGCTAACAATTGCAGGGTAGTAATGCATTTTTATAGCTCCTAAATAAAGAAAGGTTCAGAGGCAGAGTTATTCTACCATTGGTAACTTTCCGAAACTAGCAATTATTCAACGGGGAAAATTGTAAGACCAATGCCACCTCAGATGTCAATTTAGGCTATCAAGAAGGGTCAGGGATGTGTGATAATGGGTTAGTCGATTGCGACGACCAGGTAAGTGAGAAAATTAATTTTTTTCCTGGATAACATTAGTAAGAATCAAATATGTTTCAATGTTCAAATATGTGTAAGTTGTATAAACCGTAAATAACTTAGAACGTCAACAATTGTAGCAGCAAAAGTCCTGTTACTGTTCAGAGCAAATTTATTTAATGATGATGTCGCAAACGTTCATTATGACCGGAATTTCTTAAAATGACATAATGAATGCTAGTTAAATACTCATTACAAAATAAAGTATAAAATTATTAGAATTATATCGGTGTAATTGTGACACCATCTCACCTCCGTGTCAGCGGTTTTGCTCACCAACCAGTTCATGTTAGTTATTAACAAATCGTGCTTTATTATTATCCTTACACACAATTCTTCATGTCTCACTCTCACGGGTCGACGAATTCTTTTCCTTTTGTCTTTATAGAAAGAGGAATAGTGTGATGGCTGTAAGACTGCGTGACAATTGTACGATAGGCGTCGAAAATAACTACGGGGGTGTATTAGGACGCTGATACAGCTCTACTTAACCTTCACTTCGTTCCCTTCGTTTAAATTCATGACTGATTCTCTTAGATTACACTGTTATATCCAGTAAGGTAGCTTCGCTCTTCTAAAACGAAACTAGAAAGCATTTCTGGCTCGGGAAACGGCTCCGTGCGGAGATTGTCAGCTTGCATGACGCCTGGAGTAGAGCACGTCCTGGAGTATAGAAATGTAAGTCTAATAACAAATCTACAATAGTAAAGGTAAGAAAAGTGAGGACAGGCTGCAAGAAAATGTAACTATTATTAGATTCATGTTTAGAAACTTGACAGGACAAGGTGATGAAATAGAACCGCATTTGTTGACAATATCTTTAGTTCTGTTAAATAAGTTCGAACCAAAAAGGCCAAAAGGTACTTTATGTTGTCCAACCACAAATCCAATTACAATGAGGAAACATTAGAGAAGTAATTAGTTCAGTGGTTAGCTTGTACTGGTTTCCGACGCGAAGATCCCAGGTTCGAAACCAGCTGCAGGCCTTTAGATTTTCTCTTAAATGGGGCTTCTTACTCTCTTCTTACAGCTCAAGGTCCGGTGATTGGTAGTGTTAGCTGTAGCGAGAAAACACTTACAGTGCACTGAAAACAAGCTCTGGGTGCCAATAATTTCAGATGTTGACTTGATTGATATTAAAAACTATTTCATTTTACTAAGTTGGTATTAAATTATTGAAGTGGAAAAGCTTCGCATCAGCGACGTCCTAAAATTCAGCCAATACGATGAAATGCCAATTTTTTTACTTGCGACGTTTTAAAAATATAAATAAAAAATAAATGTAAATTTCAAACAAAAATTTCAGCTGAATTTTGCAACACTTTTGATAAATTGAATTTTCTTCAACTTTATTGACAGAAGTAAAGAACAGATTGCAATATGCAAAAACCCCTGGACCTTGTTCTCCCCGCTAGAACTGTAAGAGGTCGTTGCTACAAACCTCTTTTCTCCGCAAGGAAGAGATAATTTTCTAGAGTTCTTCTGCTAGGAATGGGTGGAAATAGCGCTCCTGTTTGTCGGCCAAGTAACCGTGGGGCTGCAATATCACGTGGCTGTTCTTACAGAGAAAACCAAACAAATAAATTTAATACCCTTGTATTATAATCTATTAAATTAATACTTTAAACTTATATCTAAACTATTGACCGTATATAAACATTAAGGGAAAGAAAATCACAATTAACTATTTATTACATAAGAAAAAATTGTATGAACAATATTTTGAATTGTTCACATCTGTCCTCCGTGTGTAGCAGTTCTCATGTGACAGCTGTATAAAAAGTGAATATTGTATGTTTGTAGTGGTAGCACTGGGTAAAAACTTGAGAGAGCAGCTTGAACACAAGTACTGACATGTCCAAACATGTCATCTTCCTCTATTTATATGTGTTTACCATACAAATAGTGTAAGCACTAGAAAATATATTCTTCTTTGTATTTTTTCAAGGCCAAGTGATTATTGTGTGTGTGTTCTATCAAGATCCTAAGGAGGAATATTTACTTTTTGCTTTGCTACAACGTTTTCTCCTTAGAGAAAACTTGTTCAAAGGCGCAGGATACTCAAGACAGAGTTTTCCGGAAAGAAGCATTGTATATTAGAGTTAGTGTTTTCTATTTTTATTTTTTTCTTCCTTCTTTTTTTGGGAGTCTGTAAAATAAATTACTTTTCCGCAAAGATTAAGCTCCTCATTGGCATATTTTGGCGGAAAGTAGCTGCTCTATGTCTAAGTTTCTCGCTCCATTTTCTTTACTTGGACAGTGTCACGAAGAAAAACTAGTATTTAAGGGAGATAGGTTTTTAGATTAGGATGCTGGCTACCTAATTTTGGTTCTCTTGGGTGATCCCAAGTTTATTGTATAAGACAAGAACATAAATTCGACTGAGATTACCTGGTGGAGTTCGATGGGAGTTCCATCTGCAGCCCCTGGTTATCTGGAAAGATAGTTGCATAGGATATACAAGTTCTTCCCACCAGTCTCTGCTCGTAAAGACAATGAATACTTCCCAGTAGTCCTACAGGTAACTAGTAGCGGGTCTTGGCTTGAACTTGGCCGAATGTCATGACATCTTAATTCGGCTTTGTACATTGTTATAAAATATAACAGATCAGAAACATGGTGTAACGCCATTAATGGGACTAGCCCCTTTGGAGACAATGGCAGGCAGAGAGGAAGAGAGTTGTTTGCACTCGCTAGGTTGCTGATGAGGCCTCCGGTATTTGATGCTCGTTGAAGAAGATAAAAAGCCCTGTATCTAGTGAAATATAAGAGTTTTTCTCTGCTAGAACCATAAGGGCCATTGCAATGAGCATCTTTTCTTCACAAGGTGGGATTGCCTAACCAAGACCCACCGTGCAGACTGTGCCAAGGCAAGGAGAAGATGTTTGCCAACGATAATCTTGCCAGCTTGCACCGTATTGAGCATATTGTGACTAGCGGAGACAATGTCGTAAAACCTCTGTAAGAGCCGAGACTATCTACAGACACTTCAAGATGATGGAATTTCCCCACTATTTTCTCTCTCACTGAAATTTTATCATTTTTGGGGGTCAAAAAAAAGCAAGTATTCAAAAGTAAATTAGTTTTTAAAAATATTTATAAAAAATCTGGTAGTTTTAAAGTTGTTTCAGTTACCTTTTTAAAAAAAAGTACAATCATAAAATAAGTAACGTTTAATGGTCCCAAACATACTCCTTTTCCCAAAAAAATGTTGACCACTTAAATAAGACAAATTTAAATAAAATTATTTTTTGGAGAAAATTCAAAAAATAAAAGTAATCGTAAAAGTTAGTTTTAACGATCGTTCAATCGAGTTCCTTTAAATTTAGGAATTCAGGTAATTCCACAATAGAACTTGATATTGTGCAGGTGGCAGAACAATAACTTGTTTTGAATGGGTACTTTGGAGAGTTACTTAAAGTTGTAGTTGCCTTAGAAGTCTTTGGAAAATTAATTTTCTCTAGATAAAGGGTCAAATAAAAAAAAATCATACTTTTCTTTTTGTTTTAGTAAAACTTAAAACCATGATGAAGGTGAATTTGTACAGAACCAGAACCCATGAACTAAACCCAGGATGTGTTATACAGTTTACCGAGACCAATAAAACTTGTTTTTACCTTAGCAAACTCAATTTGGAAAGTTTGACTCTATTTTAATAAATCATATTACCCCTAGTAAGAGTACATAAAAAGTGATCAAATGAAGTAGAAAAACAGAGACAAACTTCCTGAAGTTCAAAAGATTGAGTTTGCACCGCTGAACATAAAACTGCACTAAAAAAAACTACGTACTATTCCCTACTTATTGTGTATTGTTGGCAATGGTTTTCGCCTTCAGTTTCGGGCATACGGGTTTCAAATACAGAAAACAGTATTCTTTTAGAAAAATCAAGTGCTTAAAATTGAGCTTATTTTCGGCGTCTTCTATTACTCAAGTATTCAATAATAACTTTCATTCTACAATCGTTTCAATAATTCAGAAGACAACTCCAAATTTAGAAGAACAAAATACCAGCTGAAGGTTAAGTAACGTATTGCATTCATAACATCAGGTTAACTTGACCTTTGGAAGTGTAAAGAAGTAAAATTGCTATGTACATAAATATATTTTTTAATTATTTTGTTACATTGATATTATTTACGTAGTTAACAATAAATTGTTACCATAACTGGCAAAGATATGCAATCTAACTGCTGATTAGTTTCTATTAATTTTGAAGCAAATTATCTATTAGTTTTCTGAAATAGTTTAATTTTAAGTGGAGCATTTACAGAACAACGTTCTTCACTACTCGGTGAAACTAGTAACAACGCAATGATGTTAATACCAGCTTGCAAGAAGGTTTCTCTTACGTTACAAAAAAGAATTGACTAAAATTTTGATACCAATTTAGTATACTACTACTTAAAAGTTATTACTTACTTATAATTTTAAATTGTATCAATGATACTGAATTTAGCAGTCAATATGTTCACTAACTGAAAAAATTTTCAATCAATAGTGATTGATATTTGACTTTTCTTCACTTAAATTACAATAATGAACCCCCATTATTCGGTGATCAAAAAAAAAAAAAAAAAAGGTTTGTACAGTCAGTATAATATGTAAAATATCAGTTACATCCAGATTTGGGCTTTTAATGGCAGTTTTAAATGTAGGTACAGTCGAGCCTCCTATAAAGGACACTCCCGCTAGCGACCACCTCTATTTACGGACAGTTTTTGGATTTCCCTGTTTTACCCCTATACACTTTCTATATAAAAGAACATCCGTCTAACGGTCACACTACATAGCGACCGCGGACATTGTTTTTGGGGAACGAATTAAATGTTTCACCTCCCACCAACGACCACCTTATTCTTAAAAGTTCGTTTGACGCGGTGTTAAAAAGAATGATCCCCTCTCAAGTTTTTTTTTTTTTCTGGTTTTTCCTAAAGTTTCCTTCCTATATAAGCTCATACATCTTGTACCAATTTAATCATTTTTCAATATAACTTTGGACGAATAATATTATTTTTTTCGATATGTCTTTCAAACGAAAGTGGTTAACTCTAGAAGAGAAAATAAATGTGTTGGAAGATTTTGCAAAAACCAAATCGAGCCATCGTCAAATTGCCGAAAGGTTTGTTCTATTTTTCTAATAATAGATGATAGTATGATGATAATTTCACCATAAATTATTATTGTTATGAATAAATGTGATGATTATTACAAAAATTGTTATAAAAATTATTAAATAGGGTGAAGGGACCAGTAATTGACTGCTTAAGAAAAAATTCGAGTTTAAGATAGAATAACTTCCGTTATTTTGGCTCCAGGTGTAGGTTATAAAATTGTACCGCTCCAGTAGGATGTATTTTATTTTATTAATATTTTAAAAGCAGTAAATTCGATCTTTATGTCAACCAAAAATGATTTTTTTTGGAAGTATGTCAATGACCCAGTAATTGACATACCGAATTTTCGGTGGAACCAGTGTTTGACATGGGGTGGGACCAGTAATTGACATACAAATACATTCATGAAACGACATAAGGTATGCATTCAAAATCACTTTTAAATCTAAATAAATCACCTAAATCACTTTTTCAATTGGATTTATAACAAAAATCGGTCTTATTCATAATGAATTACAATCAGTTTTTAAATAGGCAAACCTAAATAATCTAATATTTTTTCAACCTTACCCTTTTTTATGCAGCTTTTGACGATCAACCCTTACACAACTGTACTACCGGTAACATCACAAAGTCACCAACTCTCCACGTATGTTTGATTTCGCACCTGGTACTTCTCTTGAGGGAGCTTCATTTTTCCTCTGGCCGTTTTCTTTGATGGAATTCTATGGTTTAGCCATTTCCTCCCTTTCTTCTTTGTCATGTGGCTAGGACCCAAAACTGAGGGAAAATGAGAGATTTTCCAACTCCGTTACGTGGGCGTCGTTTTTATTAGTCACGTAGGCCTCGGAAGCTGTTCGGCGATCACGACTATTCCAGTTTGTTGTTCATACATTGTTGTTCTCTACAGAATAATCATTCTGCATGCCCTCTTGAAATAAGGCGTACATTTGCTAATTCATTAATTTAAACATATTTTGTTGGAAGTTTTACTATTTATTTTATGTTGCCGATATTTTTTATCAATGATTTTATTTTACAATGTATTGAATTTTTAATTATAATAAAATTTACCAACCTATCTTATCATTTTCCCAGGAAGTCAATCACTGGTCTCAAACAAAAAAGCTGTAGGACTAGTAATTGACATACATGTCAATTACCGGGCAGATTGCCGTTTCAAGGACCAGTGATTGACAGCCCCATTTTAATCCTCAATGCTTCTTATAATTAAAAAAAAAACTACATAAATGAAATCTACAAGTAATACTAATTATAACAGAACATTGATAACCACACAAATATATGAACAAATAAACGAAAAATAAGAAAAAAGGAAAATTATTTTCTTATCAATCCTCCTTAGCAACGGCTTGTTTTTTCCTTGATTTTGAACTTTTAACACAAATAACCTTCCACTGATACCAAGGAACCTTCCAATAATTAATATTTTTCTGGAACTGCTGCCCAAAGGCTTTTCAATAACGAAATTGAAAGAATCACCACTAAAAACGGCTCATATCCCTTATAATACCAGTTTATTTCTGGTATGTCAATTACTGGTGCCCAGTCAATTACTGGTCCCTTCACCCTAAGTCAATAATATGTAGTTCTTTTTTAATTTTTTTGGATAATTAAGAAAAATTTGATGCATATCATATAGCTAAATAATTATGCAATTATGTACGTTTTTAAATCTATTAATAATAAACAAATTTTAAAAAATGTTTGGAAAAAAACCCATATTTTTTCACTATGAAACTTGCCTACCTCCTTCTAACGGCCATCTCCAAACAGCGGCCACTTTGCTTTCCCCCGCCAGTGTCCGTTATTGAGAGGTTCGACTGGTTTTGTTTTCTACAAAAGTGTTAACAAGGCCTAGTTTGGTCCAGTTTCAGTGCTCTTTCGCGGAGATGTTTTTTTTTTTGTTATAATTTAGTTTGTGAATGCACGTGTTTTGTCAATGTGTTCAGAGGCGACAAAACCAGGTATACCAACCATGTTAAAATTCCACACAAGTTTTTTTTTTTATAATGTATATTTTTATTTTTTGTTTGTACCCCTGAAGCAGCTTCTTCTGGTACAAACTACCTGCTACAGCCCAACTTTCTGGTATACCTAAAGCCTACCCTCTCCCTCGCACCTTGCCTAAGGGCTCTTACCACGCGGTTCACCATTTACTGGAACGGCTATTTCTCCTATGGGCTGGAAATAATTAAAAACTGTCTTACCACAGCCGATGTCCATTCGTCACGCCTTCCCTACCCAGTGCACAGAGGATACTAGATCTATCAGTTTTACAGACCTACTGGAAACCCATTTCACCATTAACATCTTTTTAAGATTTATGAATAAAAAATTAAAATAATAAGAAAAGCAATAAAACATAGAAAATGCTGCCCTTAACGAGCGTTGGAAGCCGAAGTTTTAGAGCAGGTATTAATCATTACTCATTGGAAAGAAATTACCTTATAAATATTAAAAATAATTAAGGTGGCCCTTTAATTGACTGTCATTATCTTCACAAAAAATGCAATAATATAAAATGGGATCTCATTATTTACTAATTATAAAGTCTTTTACAGATTTTTTTTAAATTAATATTTAATTTACGCGTCGTAATTGCGGTCATTGCGCTTCAACTAATCCCAGTTACATTCCAGGAACTCTAGGATGTATCAGATCCCAGTACTAATTGAATGTTGGACAGATTGGATTGAACACTGGTTCCTAGTATTTCATCACAGTCGAAATTTGAACCTGACCGTGTGGATGTCAGACAATTAAACTATTCCCATGGAGCTTCATGCCTCTACTAATGCAAATCTTGATGTATAATACATAAACTAAGCTCTACATTTTTTTGATGAATTATTTCTTTGATTGTAGATTTCATATAATCACCTGAACCATGCAAATGGCTAGTAAAATTAACGGAGATGTTCATAAGAAAGATTTGTTAATTTCGATTTTAAGAACAACAAGAACAAGATGTAACAATTATTTTAAGACACATCATCATGTTCAACAATTAAAAAACAACACCAATATTTTCTTTCAATAATTTTCCAATCACCTATTAGGATCTAATTACAGCCATTAGTATATTACTAGCTTCTATAATTAATTGACTATTAATAATTATGCCATCAACGAATCGTTCTGCTGCTGTTTCGTTCGATGAAGAATTGAGTCGTGAACAAATTTTCTACATGAGTGATCTTTTGTCGTAAGTGCAATCAAATATATTTAAGGTAATTCTTGGGCCGAAAGGCATTTGCCTTCAAATATATCAATCGGAGTTGGGCCAGGAGGAACTAGTAAAACGTTCCTAATTAGATTGATTCAGGCAGCAATTCGATTTCAAATTGTCATAGCCTTAGCGTTTGCTTCGTACGGAATAGTTGTTCCATATGACCAGCCTGGTACGCTAGCTAGTAATTGTAATATTTTTGTAGCTCTATAAAACGTACTAGGTACTGAATGAGACAGTAGACCTAACGTTACTGTACGTCCGGCTAAGCGCCTCCCACTCTGAGAGCTCTATCTAAAGAACTGTTGATGGTATGAAAAATTGCATATGACAAAATTTGCAAAAAAAAAAAAAAAAGAAGATTTTCGTTACCTTTGACCACTGATTTCCGATGACGTGTGCAAGAGATTTTATGAGACTTTTGAGCCAACTTATAAAATGCTAAATATAAGTTTATAGCTTATTATCTTCCAATCCGAGATTTACTCCTTTTTTTACTTAATTTGACTGGGCTACATCTAGTAATTAAGAATCATAGAAAAGCAGCAATAGTCTTTACAATAAACATTAGCAAATTGCATCATAAGTGTTGCAGTATCACTACGATTTTCATTTATTTTTGTGCCACTAAAGATTTTTCTATTTTGTTTTTCCATCATTTTTACTTCCACTTACTACAAATTTGCACTTTCGCATTCTAAAATTATTTTTCAGTGAAATAAGTTCAAGAAAACTAAAAAGATCCCAGTATATATTTAGATAGAAATTTTCTTAAATGTCTTTAGCAAGTAAGGCAGAATTAAAAGAAAAAGTTACACGAAATAAAAAGCTTTAGCTCCTACAAATAATGCAATTCTTCAATTTTTGAGCTTGACTGCTTATAGACATAAATCCATATAATCCTCGCAAAGATATACTCCTTACTTATGCAAAAATAATTTTCTAGAAACAACATTTTCGAGCTTAGAAATCCTTAGAATTCCAATTAAAACAGATATTCGACAAATTCACAAGATTCAAAGAGAATGAAAAGTGCAGTCTATTTCAATATCTTTTTTGAATGAAATGAAACACAATGACGCTCTCATTTACTTACGATAAAAAAAAAGGAGCTTGCAGTAAATGGATGCCAGTAAAATAGGAGCCAGTCAGTGGGAACTGTGCTGATTACATTACCAGGAAAACCGAACAATGCTTATGTTTACGTGGTAACTCACGCGACACTGATCTGCTTTAAATAATAGCTTGTAAACGTCATTGTAATCAATTATTACAAGCTATTCAATGTCGCTAGATTCATTTTACTTTTTTTTTAATGTTAAATGCTGATTTTAAAATTGTTTAAGTTCTTGGAAATTAAGAAAACAATATATTTGCTGGCGAGTAAAGTTAATTCCGTTTGTAAAGTTAGACTTGCTCAGGTAATCGCAAGTTTTGTTGGCACGCCACTGCTACCAGGGTGAAAACTAATTATACTTCCACGCTGTTATAAATAATAATAATAGTGTCAAACTCGCTAAATTAAGAAATTATGCAAAAGCTTGTTTAGTTTAATGAAGTAACGTTCGACATTTTCGTAAGTTTTTTGTTTTTCCTAATTGTATTAAGCTCTGGCATATTGTGTAAAACATTAATCAAGTAAATTGAACTTATTCATTAATATTGATTAGATAAATACAAATTATTTTTATTACCCGTTTTTCGTAACCAAAGCTGTTCTTATTTTATAAATATGTCTCCGTTTTGATCCACTGTTCATATTCCAAGTAAACTTGGATGAAAAAATTTGCCCTAGATAAAAAAATTAATTTTATTAGCAGATTAAAATCATAACTCTAGAGATTATCAGCTAGAAAATTACAAAAAATAAATGAATAAATACAATTTTACAATAAAATCCTAAAATTTCAGTAATCTTAACGAAATGTTTTTTCAAGACTTACTGTTAAATATTAATGATGTCTAGGATTGGGCAATTTTTGTATTTTTACAAACAAATATCTAGAAATCATTACAGTCATTTTTGGAACTTTCATTTTCAGCCTTTCTAGATTAATCCTCTTACAAAAAATCAGATTTTCAGAGAATTTTTTGATGATGTTTATACTTAAAATGGGTATTACTTTTTAGAAGCAAATGAATAAGCTCATTGGTCAGAATCCCTTGTGAAGATAGCGGATTTTAGTCCAACTTCCTGCTCATAGTTTTTCTCGTTTAGGCTCAAACAGCTCACTGTTAACGATACAGTGTTTTCTCTAAAGATAGAACATTGACAGGAGGCCAGGTTGCACTGCATAAACTGCAGAGGTCAACAAAATTAGTTAGCGACGCGTTAGTGCACCTTAATTTTTTTTAAAAAAAGTTCTATCCATCTAGGCCGCGTTAGGCCGAGAAGTGCATTGAATCGATTGATCACATTAACTACTTTTCGGAAAATCTATATAATTAACTTTTATAATATATTAAATATTAATTAGGTAAATTATATTTCGTAAAATAAAAATATAAGGAAATCACACGCCATAATAAAAACACAAACATATCATTACATTTACATATAAAATTAGTCATCGCAATAAAACTTCATTCAAACGTTTTGCAAGCGGAACAATAAAATGGAATATTAATTTTCTTAAAATAAATAGTTGTATAGGAGTAGTATGTTGGTTCATCTTTCTTGCAAGACTACAAAAATTATCATAAGCTTCTTCCTATGTAATTATGTTTTGATAGTCTCATTTTGGAAATAGTTTTCTCGGAGGTCGTCAGCTTTCTTTAATATTTTGGTTTCCTCTTTAGTTTTGGCGGGAAGCCCCGCTCCAGAAAATGCACTAAACAATTTTTTTTGTTTTAGAAAAATTAAAAAATAAATATTCACGTAATTACAAAGTTTTGTGGATAATCCTTGCGGCCATTTTTGAAAACATTTCAAAAACAATAGATCAACAACCATATATTGATTGTACTTCGAGTTCAGGAATTTTCTTATAACTCAGAATTTCAGCACCCTTGCTTGATAGATTAACAGATAGGACCGTACATTTCCGTAAAATTGCCCTTTAGCTGTAGAGGAAATATCTTTTTTCTCAATCAAATGTTCTGAACCGAAAAATCAAAAAGTATTAGATTTATGTTTGTAATCATTATATGTTTCATTTGAAGGACTTCATTTTTGAAGAAATCTCAAACTACTGCAAAATCTAGTCACTTGTGGTGAGCCGATTTTGTTTAAATTCGGCAAGTTTGTTCCATATTTGATTCTCAATAATAATATATAGGTGGTAAGTGAGAACGAACAACTGTAATGGAACATTAGAGGCAAGACCGACTAACTCCTATTCATAGAAGTGCTCTAAAACTAATTTTTAAAATATTTTAAATTAAATTTATCGGTCTATTACTTTTATAAACATTAATTTAAAAGATAATCGTTTGAATCCTTTTTGAGAACATTCGTTCGATAGGCCGCTACAGAACACAATATTTTTGTAGCGTCTCCTGTTAGCACGTAAGCCAAAAATCAAATTTTAACTTTCATTTTTCGTTTTTTTTGTGTTCCGGTGGATATATTCACACCTACAGACAGACCCACATCTGGATCAATTGAAAACAAAAAATTCAGACTCAAAAAAACCCAAAACGGACATTTCCGTGGAATAGGCTAAATATAAAATCTAAATCTAATAGAGCAAGAGAAAGTTATAGTTCACTGATCAAATCGCGCATAGCGATTGTGCACAGAGATTGGAATAATTATATTTAATTACTTTCAGCTGTTGGCTCCAAGATATTCTCTTCTAAGGAGCTCCTTACAGTTCACTGTCCGGCGATGGATGCCAGTAACGAGAGAGTACTGTCTGGAATCAGGCAATGCACTGTAAAAACTCCATGCAGCAATCACCTCAGATGTTTAAGGGTCTTAAATTAATAAAATAGTTAATTACTAATTTCACTCACCAGTGTTCGAAGATGGAACCCATTACACTGCAATTAGTATAATGACGAAGCATTTATTTAGCGATTGCAGAAAAAATATAATTTTATTTTTTTAAATCCAGTAGAAGAAAGGTAACATCTATTACAAACAATGCAGAGCATTCCGATAGTAGTTCCTAGTAAGGTAGTTAACACCGTTGAAGGCTCAGATAGCTAAAGACAGTCTGACCTCCAGCTATCTTGATACCTGAGCTGAGTAAAGAGTATTGCAGCGTGCCTCACTATTACCACTTCGATTCAACTTTATTTGTAACTGTAAATTACAAATCTGTGCCTTAGAAAGACATTGTTTCTGTTCATTTAATTTAATGTTAGCGTACATTTTAATATTATAGTTTTAGTTCCTTTTAAATAAAACATTTTTAGTCTTTAGTAATTGAAAAGGATGAATAATTTTCTACTGACATTTAAGCATGATCTTACTTCAGACAAATTAAACTATACTTACAAACAAGCTGTGAAATTTATGCCATTACTTCCTACAACAAAACTTATTCTACAAACTATAATTCAATTTAACGTTATTGAAGCAATTTGTAATGCTCAATACAAGCGTGACTTATTACATTCAATTCAAAACATTTCCTCCACAATGTAATCTCTTGCATAAGGTTCGCCTTATTACTTTCACTCACTTCTCGTACATGGAGGCATTGCTTTCGTAAAGATATTCTGAATTTTCGCTCTCCCTCTCTGAAGAAAACTCAGAAGGATGAGTTTTCTTTATTTTGGGGAGGCGAGGAAACTACAGTTCAACCTGCAACTGAGAGCTTTATCTATTTCCTGTGTCCAAATTGATTACAGCTATTAATGCAAATCAGCTAATACATAAATTGTACTTGTAGTAAAAGTAGGGAGATCTCCTACTTACCACGCTCTTGAACACTAAACCAACACCCTCCCCAATTGTACGTACTTGTAGTAATTAAAATATACTACAGTAGTAAAATAAAACTAAAATAACAGTCCAATGGTAGAAAACTAGTCACCAGTAATAATCTCTGTTAGTTATTGACATGGATTGAGTTAATCATGTCTACGAAGTATCGTGTAAATCACTTACGAAGGTAAACCACGATTCTTCGTGATTCTCACCGGTACTGCTCTCCTGTTCTTGGTATAAGAAGATACCCTTAATATAGGTGCTGCCATGTTTCAGGATTCCGCAGATCCACATTGACAATCCAGAATTTTTGCTAACGATGAAGATATCATCGATTTATGCCATTTATAATTTTATCGATTTATAAATCCATTAATTTTACTGGTATTTTCTGTTGTGGTAGTCACTCAGGTTTTCAGATGGGGCCTAATCTAAATATAATGTTTCAGTTTACATGGCTTTATCAGAATTTAAAATATATTTTTTAAACCACTTTATTGGACTTGGTAGAACACAAAACAGATATTTCCAGATAATACCGGAAATCGAAAATTTGACATGGCCGCGTAACTTACATTGCTTATTAAGAGATTTTTTGTTTTTTCTTAAATTAACAACTTCAAAATTCAAACGTGCAGCTGCTGAAAAGTTTACGTCACATGTGAGAGAGTTACGTCATGCTTTTAATGCTGAAGATCCTCTTCCTTTATACTAATTATAATTGCTATAGTGACCGGGTTGTCACATGTCAGTATGCTAAAATGGTGTGCAGCCAGTCAAATTTCACTCTTCAACAAAGATCAAAGGATTGGCGTCAAATTGGCCCACTTTATAATATTATAATCGTTATTAAAACCAAATGCTTAAGATTTCTACCCTCTTTGCTGATGCCCTGTATATTGATTTGATAGATTTAATTTAATGCTTCTTCAGAGTATAATATTTTTTCAGGCGGGCTTTACGTCCAGGTACCAATTAGGTGTCGTGGACGGAGGCGACTAGCAAACCTACTTTACTGTATATTTCTTTTATTAACCATTAAATAAAATCCAAGGCCTAAGACCAGGAATCGAACCCATTACCACAATATCTATTAGCTTTACAGGTCTCGCCTCTAACCTGTCGGCTACCGTGGCACCCTCAGACTATAGCATTCATCCTAACATTCCAAAAAATGTTCACTATATCCATCAGTGCTTTTCATCACATTCAGGGGAACCCCGAAATAATCTGTTATAACCAAACTTAGTGGATCTGAAATTTAGTAAATATGAAGGTAGAGATGTGACATAAAACAAGAGTTTGAATCACGTTCGTGTGTTCAACTGATAGTTTACCCGCAACCAAAATGTAGCAATATTTGAACTTTGAAAAAATACGGGCTGAATGAATCCTAGCCCTGAAGATGCTCAAAGAGTGGATGGGGTAAGAAGTTCTTATTAAAACTGTCCGGTAGGACAGTTGTATAAGGGTTGACCATCAAAAACTGCACGAAAAAGCGTAACGTTAAAAAACACCCAACTTTGACAATTTTTTTCTATTTTTCTATAAAAGATAAAATTCCCAAATTTTCTTTAAATCTTACTCCGAACCCTCCTTTATAACTGTAATTTTTTTGCAACCACCCAGATCTAATAGGTTTCGAGAAAAAAGTTGCCGAAAATGAGCAAAAACGGCTTTTTCAAAAAATGTTCTTGTTCTTGTTCTTGTTGTTGTTGTTGTTGTTGTTCTTCTTCTTCTTGTTACCTTTTTTGTAAACAACGTAGCGCCTAAACGCGTGAACCGATTTTCATGAATGAGGTGTCATTCGATTCGGAATTTTATGTAGATGTGCCTTTTGGGGGTCTCGACGCTGTACATCGAATGGGAGAGGAGTTAGCCCCCTTTATGTAAGGCCCCCTCCAAAATTATTATTACTAATAACTCTGTAAATCTTGGCCCGATTTTGATAGAATTTGGTAGGATGATAGAGTTAGAGCTCCCCTACGTAACAATAAAGCGACGATCTGCTCTTACACTTGTTAAGGGGAAGTATAGCAATCGTTTCAAATTATCGACACGTGAACCGATTTTCATGAATGAAGTGTCATTCGAATCGAAATTTTGTACAGATTTGCACTTTAAAAGTCTCGACGCTATGCCTCATAAGGAGGGAAGTTTGCCCCACCCAAATAAGGCTCTTTCTAAAACTATTATTACCAATATTTCTATAACGCTTAGTCCGATTTTGATAAAATTTAGCACGAAAAAGTGATTAAAGCTCCTCTAGTGGCTGTGAAGTGCTATCATGCTCTTACACCTACTAAGGGAAGTACTGCAATCGTTAAAATTATCAATAAGTGAACCGATTTACATCAATGAATTGTCGTTCGATTCAAAATCTTTGCCTTTTAGGGAGAAGTACTGTAATCGCAGTTTATTTTTCTTGCTCCTCTTAAAAGGAAGTACTGAAATCGCAGTTTAATTTTGCTATTTACGTACAAATACCTTCCTATTTTATTCAAAACGCTTTCAAAAAAAAATTGTTATTGAGGATGGTTTGGGGACCGCAACTATAATCATTCTTTAAAAAGATCTCTCCAGTGGTAGTTACGGTTCCGATTTAACACCTTATCAGGTTATAATGATAGAATAGCTTATTCCAAATTTTAAAAAATCTGTAAACTTTGCAAATAGACAAAAAGGAAAATCTATCCAAAAGGTACAAAAATCTCCTTAACAAAAACTTACAGTTTTAAAAGTTAAGTATAAGGGTTGATTAAACGCCAAAAGGTACACAAATCAGCAGTTCCCAACATTTCATTAATACTTCATTGATATAATTTAAGTAATTTTACTGCATTAACTTTTCCTTCACATTTTTTAGAATTTATTAGATGTCACAGACCCTTATGCTGGCCAGTTCATTCATAATATTATTTTGTTACAATTATGATACAATGTATATTATATCTTCGTAATTAAATAGGTACTTTATTTTAACTCTATTCCAAATTATTCTTCTGATTTATCTTTAATATGCCCTTTATTCTGAGTAGTCACATATATGTACATGCATGTTAAAGTAGAAAAAGACTAAGTTAGAGTCGGCTACTGTTTAAATTTGAATCACAGAGGATTCAAAACAATATTTCAGTCTTGAATTCGTCTTACCGAAATATTCGTGAGCACAAATAACATACAGTTAATAACAAGTAGATTATTCAACAATATTTACTCATTTCTCAATTGTAATTTAATTTAGTCCCCCTAATTTTACTTATGGTAAAATACTGGAATAATTAGCTGTCCTAAAAATATGCATATCTTTATTTTCTTTATTTTATATTACATATATATAACATTGTGGGAAGAACACCTAGATTGAGAATGTAATTGAAGAAAACTATATTATTTGCGATAAAGCCAGATTATTTATTACTTATTATTACAAACGTTTGACTACTACATAAAATAACAATTACTTTAATCGAAGAATGAACTTAAACCAATGATTTTTATTTAAAAATAAAAATAAATAAATAAAATCATTGATGTATGTTGGTGTAAGCATTTTTTAAAAAAGTTTATGAATTTTTTAGCCTCTTATTTTTTTTATATTTTTTATAACGTTTTCTTTTTCACCTGTGATTAATAGTTTGATTATTATAGATAAATAGATATTACAGTCAATCTAAGTTAAATGGTGTGCTACTTGAGTAAATATTTTGTAGACGAAAATGGCCAGCATAAGGGTCTGTGACATCTAATAAATTCTAAAAAATGTGAAGGAAAAGTTAATGCAGTAAAATTACTTAAATTATATCAATGAAGTATTAATGAAATGTTGGGAACTGCTGATTTGTGTACCTTTTGGCGTTTAATCAACCCTTATACTTAACTTTTAAAACTGTAAGTTTTTGTTAAGGAGTTTAATATAGAAATTGACTTTCCGTAGACACGTCTGAGTCAAAAGGTCACAGAATCTCTTCAAAATATTAATAATTTTCAATAAATGTATGATTTATTATTAACATTTTAATCAGAAATGAGATATTCATATATTCCTATTGGCCAAACTTACCCGAGCCTAGTTGTTTATATTTCACTAGGTTCACTGCCAATGTACACACCAGGTAGTGCACAAAGTGATTGACAGATTGATTGAAAATTATTCCTAAAATACATTCTAATTATTTATTTATAATAGGAAAATTGCAATCACTACATAAAGTTTGCTTGTTTGACATTTATAATGCATAATTGCTGCCATTATTCCAGTCAGCTGTTGAGGAAAGTTGACAACGTTAATTTATGCAGCTGTGCAACTATTCGTACAAAATTAGTACCAAATTTAGCGATTGGTTTATTAATGTGTTTTAATAAAAATCATTATTATTCAGTTTATTAGTTTCGATTGTTCATTTTGCTTCACGTTTTCGCCTCCTAAATGAATGAATTCACGTAGATTTGGTATCTGAGTTTTATCGAAAATACATTTATTTCGAGTTGTCTGGGCGCGAAAATATGTTACCAATTGGTGTGTATGAAGAGAGGTAGTGAATGTTGGAGCAAGAAAGAGTAGACCGTCTGTTTGTAAGGATGTCTTCGTCAGCATTATTCTTCCTTTCTCTTTGGTTTTACTTAGTATAGCAAGTACTGTTCATTGCTTTTGGTGACCGATTCATTAACCAACAAAGAAGAAAGAATATTGACACTTTCAGTCGTTTTAATTTGGTCGAGCTTTTGATCTAGTTCGTCTTCAGGGCTTATGCTGTTGACGATTACAGTATTATTTTTACACTGTTATATGTAAGGTTAATGTGTGTCCTGACAGGAGTATTGAAGTGTATTTTTTTGTTAGTGAATGATTTAAAAGGAAACAAAATTATAACCAATTTTTGTCATAATTTTTAACTAATATTTTTGCTTTCGACCTAGCCCTGAAAATGACCCGGTCCATAGGGAGCTAGACAAAAAACTCAATATAAAATTAAAGATTGAAACTGGCTATAATCTTTATTACTTATGAACCGATTTCATATGTTTTTAATGAGCCTCGCGCTGAAATTCATTAATTAACAAAAATTTCGAGTTTATTAAATTTAAAGAATTCGAACTGATCTATTTATGAAACTTACAAACTACCATCTTATTTTCAAAGCCCACCTGTCAAGGTACTATCTCCGAACACTAAGATGCATTTATTGCGATCTATAATCCTATTACATGTCTCAGTAAGTTTACTTGTACTTATTCTCCGTTACCGTTTCCACTCATTGATTTTTTTTCACGCATCATTGATTTTATTGAATAGAATGGTTCTTACAAATAGAATTCTTTTGCAATTTACTTTACTGCAGTTGAATACTTGTAACTGTACTTAACTAGCATTAGTAGTGAACGGGTGTGAACCTATAACTTGGATTAGCATAGTTTTTTTACAATTTTAGTACCGAATGTGAGCACAAAAATATTATTTGTTTAAATTCTTTCTGCCTCGTTTCATTTTTTTCTATTTATTTTTTTATTTTTTCATCCGATTGTACAGTTACCAAAGAATCCTTTTATATAACATTACCATTAATGTGGTGGTAAAATTTCTACTTTTTTGAGTTTTAAAGTCAATAGCATGTTAAACATAATTTCCCAAATAAGTAAAACGAATATTTTTTTTTCTTTTAATTCTAGCGTGAGGCTATTTCAAAAGATATAAAATCGATTTTATAACATTATATTTTTCAGGAGGCTGCTCCCCTCAATTAAAGGCGATTTTTCTAAAGTTTCTGATTATTTGTTCTAGTCGATTTTCTACTTTATGGCAGCGAGTAAAGCACTAAAGCATTGCAGAAGGCGAGAGGTTAAGGTAAAACCAATATATTACAGCTTTAGGATGAAATACTTCTAATGAAGACATCACTTACTAATGTTTCTTTAGGTTAGAGGTTAGATGAACCAATTAATATCAATTCAAAGAACTTTGCGATGCTGTGATTCAAATATAGGTAAAAAAAATATAAATTTAAGCCAAATGTGATTGGTTTGGGACGTCTATAAGTTTTTCATTATCTCCCTTATGAATTAGTGAATTTTCAGGTCCCTAAATTTCATCGCTATTTACGACTTAAGTTTAAATTTAGTTGAATTTCGCAATCTGCAACTGATTGTGAAGTATAGTAGAATTCATTATTATTATTATTGCTGTTCATTATTTTTGGTGACTGAATCATAGTTTCAATAGGATGAAAAATTATTGCCATTTTCAGTCATGACACACTTTATTATGCCGAGCTTTCGCCCTAGGGACTAGCTCATCTTCAGGGCCTATTTAAGCCAATGTGATTCCCTCTCTACAATCCCTCTCTTTTTCCAATAGCACCCTCCGTTGGTTCCAATCCTTCCTGTCTAATCGTTCCCAATTCGTTGTCACTCCCGATAGTAATCCTTCTTCACTTCTTCCTTTGTCACGCGGTGTACCTCAAGGTTCTTCCCTATCTCCCACCCTCTTCTCAATTTACATCAATGACCTTCCTCTTTCCATCTCTCATTCCCAGTATCACCTCTATGCTGATGATTTTCAGATTTACATATCCTTTTCCCCGTCGGATTTGTTTGAAGCTGTATTTAAACTTCAAGAAGACCTCAATAATATCTCAGCATGGGCCACGAACAATAAGCTTACCCTGAATGTAGAAAAGACCAAAGCTATAGTTATTGGCTCCAACCCACTCCTTAAATCATTGGCTCCTCTTCCTAATCTTTTCCTTTACAATACCCCAATAAAATATTGTTCCTCTGTGAAAAACCTTGGTATCAGTTTCGATCAAAACCTATCCTGGAAAAACCATGTTTCCCAAATCTCTCGTCATTCCATCCATATCCTTAAGCAGTTTAATAGTTCCCGTCACCTTTTTCCAATTAAGACCCGGCAACTCCTAGTTTCCTCTCTTATATTCCCCCATTTCGACTATGGTTGTTTAGTGTATGGCGGTCTATCTGGTGATATTGAAGCTAAGCTTAAGCGCCTCATGAACTGCTTCATAAGATTTATTTTCAGCATTTCCAGAGACTCTCGCATTTCGCACTGCTACGATGAGTTGAAGTGGCTTTTTCCTGTCTATCGCCGCCAATATTTTTTGGCTTCTTTCCTTTTTCAAGTCATCCAGTCTCAAAGGCCTTCCTATATTTTTCAACTCCTTAAGTTTAAATCCTCCATCCATTCCCGTAACACTAGATCTCGCTCATCTGATCTTTATATTCCCTCTCACCGTACCTCATCCTTTGACAAGTCCTTCCTCATACGTGCTACCTCTCTATGGAACTCCTTGCCTTCATCTGTCCGCCATGCTCCTACCCTATCCATCTTTAAATCCCGTCTATTCAGTTATCTCCTTTCTATTCAGCTTCCTCCGAAATTCTAATTGTTTTAATTTATTTCCTTAATTTCTGTTGTTTTATTATTTTATTTTTACTTTCATTTTCACTTATTATATTTTCACTTTTGTAAATATTTATTTATTTATTTAATTTCTCTATAATCACAGGCCAAACTATGAAGGCCTCTATTTGTACCTGTATTTATTCTTAGGGGACAATTGTCCCAGAATAATAAATTTCTTTTCTATTTCTATTTCTATTTCTATTTACAAAGTTTTACATCTTTGAATGGTGTGTGTTTTGTCTTGTCTATTCATGCCCGTACCTTTGTAAATAAAGTTTGTCATGACTGAAAATGGCATTAATTTTTCATCCTATTATTATTTTAATTTATTAATTAATTTAATTATTATTATTTATTTTAATATTATTTCATATTCAATTTGACTGAATGAGAAGTTCTCTATTTCAACTTAACAGAACTGATAGTATTACTTGTATTAAAGAGAAAAGGTTATCGTTTCCTTTAAAAAAACCAAATCGCAATTATATCATCAACTATCGCAGTCAGTTGGATTAAGGAGTGGTATGAAAGTCGATGCTATTCAACGACGTAATATCTTTGGAACCAGATCGGTGATGTAATCGCATACTAAATCAGGTAGCTTCAGATTCTTTATTTGGACTAGATAATGTCACTATATCAAAAATTACTCCTTATTTCTCTTTTTTTTTAAATTATGACATTTAATTTATATCCTGGGTATTAATTTTACTCAGTTGAACTATTTCGAAAGGAATATCTGCTAAAAATGCCCATACCAAGCGCTTATTTGGGAGTCTGGTTATGTATTTACCTACAGAGCAGCATCTGGGTATATTTAAATAAGACGGATCAGGTTATTTAACAGTTACGTAATAATTTAAAGGTGTTACACATTCAAAGATCACTGAAATTAGTAGCTATACTATTAAAATCTTTCAGAAACATTAATATCGCCGTCTAACCTTAAGAATACTTTTTCACGATTTGACGCAAAAGAAAACCTGATTGTTTTTAACCAGTAAATAAACTAGAATTAAGTTGTGATGCGTTTCGATACCGGCGAAAAAAATTGTGATTTACTTGGATCTAGAAAGTTTACTTGTCTTCTGGTTGAAGTTATTGAGCTTTCTGCGATGTTTCCTCTTTAAGACAGAGGGAGAAAACTTTTGATTCGAACCCAAGAAACCTGCAACGTGTAATGCGGAGAAAACGTATACAAAATTTGACTCACTCACAATGCTATTGCTATCCAATTACGTTATATACAAAGCCATATCATTTCTGATAACATTAGTTTGATTAAATTTTTTGTATTGTCATTTCCTCTAAACTTAACTATACGAGGTCTGTAAATTAAGTAATGAGACTGATTTTTTAAAAAAAGTTTATTCAAAAAGAATTACAATTCTATATTGTCACCTTCAAAATAACTTCCTTCTGAAGCCACACAGCGCTGGAGACGTTTCTTCCACTCCTCATAGCAGTGCTCGAACTCCGATACTGGAATAGCCTTCAGCTGGTCGGTTACAGCCGTTTGTATGTTTTCGACTGTCCCAAAATGAGTTCCCTTGAGATGATTCTTCCACTTCGAGAAGAGAAAAAAGTCACAAGGACTCAAGTCAGGTGAATAAGGAGGCTGAAGAGCCACAGGAAAGTTTTTACTGGCCAAAAACTCGTTTATGAGTTTAAATTGCTGTGTGACAAGGAGCATGCTGATTTGTTTTTTCGATATCCACGGAATCGTCCATAAAAAGTTTCTACCTCAAGGTCAAACGGTCAATCAACACTTGTACCGAGAGGTTCTTGAAAAACTTCGAAAAAAGGTCAATTCGTGTGAGACCAAACATCAAGAACAAGTGGGTGTTGCATCACGATAATGCTCCTTGTCACACAGCGATTTCAATAAACGAGTTTTTGGCCAGTAAAAACATTCCTGTGGCTCCTCAGTATCTACCTTCGACTTCATTGGCTCCTTCAGGAAGAGAATTAAATTTAGAACTTGACTGTACTTTGCGACGATAACAATCTTACAAGAAGCTGAATGGATGTGATGGAACTGGGTTAAAGATGTAATATAGTTTGATAGCTGTAGGGATATGCCATCTATGTATATGAAATATTTAGAGCTCCTTCCCTAGTAGGGCTGCTTCTAGATATCATAACTTCTCTCAGAGCTGCGTCAGTAACACCTCCATTAAACATGTGTTCCTCAAAGGTATTTATTAGCAAACTTGTACTATTTCGTACGAATGAAACTTAGTTAAACTATACTTTAAAGAAAATCAAATTATAATAAACTAAATTATTAAACATTTATGTTAAGAGCTTTTTCGAAAATTTGCCTCAATTCTTAGAACCGACACTAAAGACACATTCCTGCTTTTCGCTAATCATTATACTCTTGTTATTTGTATTTCATTTGTAATGAATATTTGTAGAAAAGTTTATTTTATTGAATATAAACATTACAATTTTTCGCAATTTCCCCAGAATTTTCTTTTGTTATGGCATTAATCGAATAAATAATGACTGATCTTGAGTTGGTATATAGAGTATACAAACTTGCTGAGAGAAATCAAGAGGCAAAAGCTTAATAAGACCTTAATTAAGTGTAGGATGACCAAAGACCCTAGTGTGTTGTTAGACTGACAGAGAGTTGACGGCTGGTATGCCACATCTGGTTCGTCACATTTACTCGGTAGCTGGTTATCCTTGTTTCCTATTTGCAAACGAGCTGCTGCGGTCAGACGTAATGATCCCAACAAGTCCACTAAATCGAATATTTGCCTCTCATCGTTTGTAGCTAAGTACGTTGTTTGTTAATCCTAGTACCAATTTTGTAGTTTATACTAGGAACAGATAAATTGGAGTGCATGTTGGTTGAAATTAATCTCGTATATATATTTTAACCACTTTATTTTAGTTGATAACTTTAAATTGTTGTTCAGAGAAAATTCAATTGCATATAAATTCACTGCGGTTTATTTCCCAGTGAGTTATATATTTTTTTTGTGTGTGCTTATTTATTTTTTGAATTAAAGGCGCGTCAATATCAGCCGCTGCTTTTTCAATGCAAGCCGGCCTCCCGGATAGGGTTCTTTCGTTGCAAACCACACTGCCAATCAACGGGCAGAAAGAAGCTTTTAAAAGCCTGCGATCTTCGCAGATCCAGCATGCTAACTACTCAGTTAATCCCTTCCCTTCGAGGCCATTAGCGCCTTAGTACAATTGTCTTCTTTTATGTTCGTAGCTACTCGAGCTTGGATAGCACGCAGATTACTCTAAGGACCTAAGTTGCATCCACTTCTACTACTTTGCCCTGCAAAAAAAACAAGAGTGGCAGCCCCGGGCAGAAGGCAAAATCCATACATTTTCTCTTTATCATCAACCTAAAGTTAATTTTAAATGAAAGTAAGGCAATTGTTATTTAGTTATTTGTTTAAATAATTTAAGGCGCGTCAACATCTGAGCTTATTTCAGTGCACTACCGGCCTCAGGAAAGTCTTCTCTCGTTACAGACAATATTGTCCATCACCGGACAGTGAGCTGTAAGAAGCTCCTAGGAAGAGAAAAGCTAAGAGCCTGCAGCTGGATTCGAACCCAGGACCTCACATGTTCATGTTCGATATTTCAAACTAAATTCACCAACAACCATCGTTTAATGTAAAATGAAACCAAGAATAGAAACAATACGAAACGCAATATCTTGGTGAATTGATTAAAATAAACTTCAAGAAATCATCTCCCAAATTGTAGATTATTAGACTGTATTTGGTTATTATAGATTCACTGATTTTTTCATTCATTTTCATTAATAAATACAAACCAGCAGGAACATGGGAGCGAAGTAATACGAAAAAAAAATATTTTTTTTTTCTGTTTTTTCTTTTAATCTGAAGATTTAAGAAAGTCTGATTTCACAAGCTGGCAAAGTTGTTTGCTTCTGGTAATGGTTTCAGTCCTTGAGCATTACGTTTTGAGCTGTAAAGGAGAATATCAGTAAGCTGACTGTTAGATCAGATATATTACATTAATTAATGCATCAAATTAATCAATCAAATATCTGTCATAGCAGATATTAAATTAAAATGTTCGTACTAGAGGAATTGGTACCACAAAATTATGAATAGCAATTCTTAGTTCCGATTTATTTACATATATCTGTGTTTGTAAGTTATTATTTATCTTGGTGTATACTAGTACAGCTAACCTTAAAACTGAAAAATCTTTGGGAACGGTTAATTTATTTTCTGTATTCACAGGGAATCCGATAAACATCACGCGGACCGGCAAGAAAATACGACAAAACTTGAAAATTGTTAAGTTTAGTTTTATTACGTAATTGGATAGTGCAATTTTATTGCAGAAAGATTTTCATAATAAAATCGGGTGGGCTTCTCAGCAGAAATGGAACTTCTGTGATTCAATTGTAATTTTACCTTTATATCAGCAAAGTGCAGGTAATAAAGATAGGTAAAGTAAAGATTAATTGCCTATTTTTCAGATGGCTTAAATTTCCACCCACCAAATTAGGTGACATGGGTGGAGGTGGCTTGCAAACTGCTTTAGTATAAATTTCTTTTATTAGCCACTAAATAAAATCCAAGGTATCTGAAAGCTTTGCAGACCTCCCTTCTAACCAATCGGCTATCGTGGCTTCTAGTATTGGATTAACTCAAATCTGAATTCCATCCATTTAGGACTTATTTATCTTGGACGATATCATGTACGGATTATATGAACATGCCGGATTCTCTCACAATATTTAGTATTTTTAATAGTTATTGATTAATGAAACATGACGCTTTTTTTGTATGGTTATTTATACCTTGTTGTTTTACCGAAAGATTTATGTTACATTTATTTTATAAAAACTGGCATGCTTGGCAGTTTGACATTATTGTCCATTAAAATGTCATTTTGTCGACCTAACTTGCTAATTTTCGTTTTCTAAAATCAGAATTGGACGTTTGAAAGATGTTTTGACAGCGGAATATCGCATTGAGATTTCTTTGATGCAAAAGTCTGACTGCAAGTTACTTTATTTTTTATATAAACTTGTTTTGCATATTTATACGCGTTAAGATGCACAAGCAAATCCGAGTAAAACATACCCTCACAAAACACTAATAAAATGAAGGAACCACCTAATGGTAGCACTCTCCTCACCTGTAGAAATGCGATCAAGGATTGTCGAGGTAGGTTCGTGAAGAGAGGTTTTATTCGGGCGAGCGGTATGACGTAAAGTTTACAGGGATTCTTGCATGAAGAAGTAACATGCACGAAGGATTTGGATATGGGTGGGGTTGGATTTATTGAAACGTTTAGCTTACGAGGGTCGTTTGAAAAGTCCGTGCAAAAATAAAAACTACTTAATTTTTTGGGGTAAACCTTTTTTATTTTTCAACATAGTCTCCTTTTAGTTTACACTTCGTCCAACGCTGCTCTAGTTTGTTGATCCATTCCGAATAATAGGATTTGTCCAAGTCTGAAAAATAGCCATTCGTTTCTGCAATCACCTCCTCGTTTGAATAAAATCTTTTTTCCGCCAGCCATTTCTTCATATTGGGGAACAAATAGTAGTCCGAGGGAGCCAAGTCTGGAGAATAGGGGGGATGTGAAACGAGTTGGAACCCTATTTCCATTAATTTTGCGACCACAACTGCTGAGGTGTGAGCTGGTGCGTTGTCGTGATGGAAAAGGACTTTTTTGTGGGCCAATCGTGGGCGTTTTTCTTGCAGCTCGGTTTTCAAACGGTCCAATAACGATGAATAATATGCACCTGTAATAGTTTTACCCTTTTCCAGATAGTCGATGAGGATTATTCCTTGCGAATCCCAAAAGACAGTCGCCATAATCTATCCGGCCGAAGGAACGGTCTTCGCCTCTTTTTTGGCGCAGATTCCCCCTTGGTAACCCATTGTTTAGATTGTTCTTTGGTCTCAGGAGTGTAGTGATGTAACCATGTTTCATCCACAGTGACGAAACGACGCTTAAAGTCCTGCGGATTCTTCTGGAACAGCTGCAAACCGTCCTTGCAACATTTCACACGATTTCGTTTTTGGTCAAGCGTGAGCAATCGCGGCACCCATCTTGCGGATAGCTTTGTCATGTCCAAATGTTGATGCAAAATATTATGTACCCGTTCATTCGAGATGCCCACAGCACTAGCAATCTCACGCACCTTCACTCTTCTGTCATCCATCACCATATCATGGATTTTATCAATGATTTCTGGAGTAGTAACCTCAACAGGGCGTCCAGAACGTTCAGCGTCACTTGTGCCCATATGGCCACTCCGAGAATTTTGAAACCACTTATAAACTGTTCTAATCGAAGGTGCAGAATCACCATAATGTTTATCAAGCTTCTTTTTAGTCTCCTGAGGCGTTTTGCCTTTCATAAAGTAGTGTTTAATCAACACACGAAATTCTTTTTCGTCCATTTTTTGAAAATCACTCGACTTCCTCGATTCAAACGAATGTCAAACACAAAGAAATAGACCGATCTGGCTGAAACTTGGTGTGTGTTCTTCCAAGAGATGCTACTAACTAAACATAACCTCGGTACGCACCAGTGGTGCTATCTCTCTGTCTTTGCACGGACTTTTCAAACGACCCTCGTATATCTTAAAGTACTGTTCTGTTGGCCTAGGTAGGTTTTAAGTTGGAGTTCGAAACTAATCTTTAAATTGACAGTACAGAATCTGTCCAAAAGTCTTTTGAGCAGTTTGCTGCAGTTATTCTGTTCTTGTCGTTTGAGTCTGGTGAGAGAGTAAGTAAGTAAGCTAAGTATTCTCATATCATGAATATACTCTTAGGATATCGTGGAAATGTAGTTCACGTAAATGTAAATAATGCAAAAAACGCCATGTAAGAATAAGAGGATCATGAACATTTCAATTTAAGCAAAAAATGTTCAAAAGTTATAATTATTTAAATATAAATATATTAATTGATTTAATATTTTCTCTAGTTTTTGTCATTGCTTATCATGTTTCTAGCGAATTTCCTCTGCATTTTACGTTACAATTTTATGCATTTATAACATAAATAAGCAATATAAGCACAGGAAAGATTAAAGTATTACTTAATAAGTGCATTTTTTTAAATCTTTTTTAAAAAAAGTTTAGAAAGATTTTGTTTTATTAGGTGTCTGTAACGTCTGGTAATTAGCATTTTGTCCTTTATTTCTGTTCATGCCTGCTTTCGAAATACTTAGTTAGCATTAATTTATGGCTCCGGTATGACTGAAGATGATGGGTACAGCCCATTAGGACCTTTTGTCAATCTATTTTATGCGTTGTTTCACACATTTCCACTTTAAGGCAAGCTTTGAAAAAAGAGAAATAGCAAATAGCCTACTTGTGATATGTTGGTATGGAGGAAGAGAGAACCGTTTGGGAGAGAGGAGCAAGCAGAAGAACGTTTGGTGGGTGGCACATGTTCGAGGGAGACAGAGAGAGGGATTCTCCTTGTTGGAAAGGCTTAGTCAAGCGTATTGTTCAGTTGTAAACGTTGTAAATCGTGCGTATTCTCCATTTGGCACGCTGTACTTGTGTGAGGTCCCCGATACCTGTACCAAACCAAGCATGTGGCCGGCAAAATGGTACAGTGGGATTGCTTGCATCATTGAATGGGATTGGTCTGGGTTGCGGAGAGACAGAGTTGGGACAATGTCCGGGGGTGCAACTATATAGATGGATGGATGAGGAAAAGGCGCAGAGGTAGGGGTACTTGTACCCTATTTACAATGGTCAGCCCCCCAGAGAGAATGTTGTGACGTTTTGTCCTCATATTTACCGTGAAACGTCGGCACATTCAGGTCTAATATAGTATAATGTGCAGGAATACAGATTGTACACCTTATGGCTCTTATGTTCAAATTGTTCCAACCAACTTTTCTTTTATTTGGTGGTAATGTTTTTACATCAAAAGGTCGCCGACAGTATGGCCCTTTTCTTTCTATTTAACTTGTTAGTGGTGAATGTGCAAGGAGGAGACCACCCGAAGGCATGTCGGCGAAAAGAAATTAAAGTCAAACGAAAAAGTTTAGTCAAGTTTATTCTATTATTTCTAAGATTGACTCTACGCAAATTGCGAGGTGATTTTTTTTTATCTTTGAGCTAAGAATACTTCTTCTTTATATGGCGTAGAATAATCTGACTATTTTCTTGGCATTGGTTCTTACAGGAATTTTCCTGACAAATTTTTTACAGGAGGCAAATGTTTTCTATAATGCTGCACAAGAATCGAGACCGAGACATTATATTAGATTATTTATTCGAGAAATCTCGGTCTCGTCTCGGTTTTTCAAATATTTATCTTTAGCTACAAAATTATAAAATTGTGTTCTTTATTAATAAATAATCATTACGGGTATTGAATTAATTATAAAAGATACGATTTTATTATATATGTTCAATAATACTACATCTATTTGACTTCGAATTACATAATTTTTTATATCATAAATTTCACTATCATTAATCTAATACTTTAAACTTTGATATTATTTGATTTATATTTTAGATTGCGGGAAGTTTCTTTGTTTTTTTATTTTTTGTTATATTTCACGAATCGACGTCATAGCAGGCAGAAATGTTATCTGGGGTCTTTTATTTGGCTCGTTTTTAACATCTTTTTGCAATTATATAAAGATATATAACAGTAATAGTAATATATGATGATTGAAGTGTAGTTGTCTTCTTTTACAAACATTTTTTTTTCTTTATTTCAATATCAATATATAAATAAAAATAATTATTAGAAAATAATAACAATTTTTGAAAAGATTATTAATAACAGACCATTTTTTTATTCATTTCATTCATTCCTCAGATATTGGGCACTTTTTTTTCATTTTTATTACTTAAAAAAAAAAAAAATCGAAAACCGAGATATCTCGACGAGACCGAGAAGAGAAACTTGTCATACGAGACGAGGCGAGTTTTGCATAAAGTCTCGCCTCGTCTCGGTCTCGTGCAGCACTAGTTTCCTAAATTTAAACGTTATCCTTTCTTGAGTACCAACTATGTTTTATCAATAATATTCTTACTAAAATTTAACCAAAATTAGACTATAATCAAGGCCAAGAAATGTCATCCCCATTTAATTTTGTCCTTCCTAAGCAATTTCTGCGACCATGGAATGGACCTGATGTGATCTGCCATAAATCATTCAGCCATAAGTACATAGACCATCCATGTTCGTACAGCTTGGCAAAAATTGAATTTCTTCTCTTTACTTTCTTCCCAAAAAGAACATTGAAGATAGTGCGATTTAAGGATTAATTTAACATATTTGAATGCGAGATTGTGCCCATCCAGTAAATGAGAGTAAAGTTAGCTGAACCGTATGTTTTTGTTACTAGTGTAACATCATCGTCAACCTCACCGACGTAATCACTTGTTGTTTGGCTATATAATGGATTCACATTTTTAACTAAAAAACTTTAAAAAATAATTTACAATCAATAAAAAATAAATCAATTTCATTCATACTACATTTCAAACATCCCGATTCGCATTAAGACTGGCATTTTGGTAGATAACATTCTCATTTATTACAACCAATGTAATAATCTTTAATGTAGGAACCATTCCAACTGTTAAACGTAGCAATGAAATATTAGAACTTCCACCATATCGGCAATTTCTACATCGCGATTTAATTTTATGACTTGCTTGATTCTGATTGGATAGAAATCAATCACCAACTACAACTGCATTAAATTGGTGTAAAGCTGCAAACTGAATACCACCCAAAGTTTCATTTTTCTTTTAAATATTCTAGAGCAAGTTGGATATGTTACAAAATATTCTTACAAATAAATTTTCATTATTTAGCTGAGTGTGGAAATATGAACTACGCTCATGGTAAGAAATATTTTTTGAACTTCAAATATTAGCAGTAATTAACGTGTTTTATACTATAAATGTTATACTTAGGGAATGTTTCCTTTTGTCAGAAACAACTCCTACCGTTTCCTAGTCAACACTAAAACGCTTTCCTCCTGCTAAATCATTCTTTGGTTGCAATATGTGTGAAGGAGCGAGCAGATCTCTTGCTCTATCTATAAAGGCCAATGGATCAGAGATCTGATTGCACACAAAGATAACAGTAAGTGCTAACTTCCACCATCTAAAACATTAAAACGCTGCGTTAAAGTAATAAATAAGGGAAACAAAACAACAAAAAAGAGGAGATATTTATTTGTTAAGATTTATATTACAATTTACGCAGCATCTTCATAGGTAAATTTGATGCTTTAAAAATAAATATGTACCATTAGATAGGTGTTCAATTTGTTTTATGATATATGTTCAATATATAAAAAATTATACATCATAAAACTGAACGTAGTTGATTTTATTATAAATTTTACAAAATATGAATTTATATCTTATTTATTTTATATTTATTTTTATTGTTATATTACTGAAGTTTTAAGAATGAAGATGCGAAAACTAACTAATTTACAAATACTTATTAATTTTTAAATGTACTTCTTCAATCTATTCCGATAAAACATCGAAATTCGAGGTACCCTCCTTCCAGGCCTTGCCTGAAAGATTCTGTTTTTTGTTATTATCACACATTGTTTACAGTTTATTAACTCTAGTTAAATATATCTCTATGTACTTAAATATACAGAATAATTCGGTGTACATTTTTAATTTAAATTAAATACAATTTTTGTTATTATTTCCATCATCAAACATTACCATCTGCATTTTTATTTATGTAAATTACTGGCAGGGTGTAATTGAGTGTACATTGTAATGATATGCTCCAGTGTTTGTTTTTTTACTCCACGTCATTTTTTTTTTATTCGAATTTCCTCATGTTGTCCATTTTGATATGTTGGGAAATATGCATACAAAATTAGTGCCGTATTTTTATCATCTAATCTAGAAACATTGGAAAAGGCTTCCTCGCCGATGGTATAGCAACAGGCAAATAATGAACAAAATAAATGGTCATTTATTGCCAAAAATTTAAAAATACTCATTAGTTATTGTTTAGAATCATTTGCCACTATGTAAATGATGCTAAAGTTTTTTCAAAGAAACAAAATGACATGAGGTGGGCCTTTTTGCTTTTTGATTTAAAATAGATCAATTTATCGACTTCTCAATTTTGATTCTTCGCCAAAGAATTTAGAATTTATCTTTCAAAGAAAGTGAAATTTTAAATAAGGCCTTTGCTAGAACTAGGTAGCGGATACCAGCATTTATTACTATAAATTATTTAAGGAAGTACCGCATTAGAAATTCATAATAACTAAAACTACTACTTTAATTTAAAAATTTTTTGTCGGATGCCGACTTCTTGACTGCTTGAACGATGAGGATCCATTTATTTGAATCTGACTTTGTTCTTTTATTGAATAAGTCATCTTAGCTCTGTTCAGCATTTAGTTCACTGAGCTATGCTTGCAATGGTTTACACCTTCACACTGCCTACCTCTGATCAACGCATTAATGTGGCACTTTCAGATTGCAGATCTTGGTCCAGAGATGTTTTTAGTCACATCCCTTGGAAGTATCTTAACCGTAGATACTTTTTTTTCATTTTATTTCATTTTTCATTTTATTTTTGGAGATATGCTGACCTTACACCCTCACGTACACACACATTTGGTAAAAACTATTTTTTTTTTTTTCTGATTCAGATGAAAACCCAAATTAGTCCATCTTCATGATTGTAGCAGCTTCTATTACGATGTGAAAGAGAAAGCAAAAAGTTATTGGCGTCCCTCTTATCGCCAGCAGATTTGCTCCATCAATTCGACCAACTAAAACTGAGCCACACAAACAAAATGAATGTAGTGTTAAATTGCCTACTGTAGGGCTATAGCCTGTTGATGTTACTAATTTTAATTATGAAAATAAGGCTTTTCTGTTGTACTTGAAAGTTTGCCTTTGTTTTTTCTAATTTTTATTTCATTTTTTGTTTAATTCACATTAAATCGGCGGACTGTTGAATTTTTCAATTTTTTTAATCATACCTTTTGTTTGAATTCCTCTCACATTTTGTTTTACTTGCACTTCGTAAACAGTGTTCGGATTGTATAGAATGCAGTCAATTTTCCTGAAAAATGTTTTTATTAACATTTTACAGCACTATGGTGGGTAGGGAGAGAATTTAATAACAGAAATAAACAGTGGAAATACGCAACAGGTAAATGGAAATAGTATGTATATACCTGATGATGTTTAGATTATTAGCGTTCGTTCAAAAGTTTATCAACTGCAAGAAAAGTATACCGCAAATTTAATATTAATTTTTCCTTTAGTTTGGGAAAAACTAATCGTGAAACTATTTTGTTTATGAAAATGAATATTACAAAAATTACCTCTTCTTGGATTCCCGTTATCATAAAAATGGTTTATAATTATACAGTTTGCAAATTTTCTTTAATCATTTACGTCCCTCGCAACATACTCATTACAATGTTAACAAAAATTTTGGTTTTGTATGAAGTAAGACATTGATCCGGCCCAACCAATCATTAATGAAGAAGTAAAATACTTGCATGAACGAAATATTGTTGGACCATCGACGCTGAAGAAGCTGCAGTTAGAATTTCTGATAATTTTAGACATTTTAATTAAATTCCTTCCACTTAACTAAGAAAATGCCAGAACTGTTTGTGTTCGAGTTTTCCTCATTAAAATTACTTCTTAGTTTTTAAATCATTTACTTTGTTATTAGGTTTGAAACATTTAAAATTTAAACAGTAAAAGTTGATTTAAAGAGTTAATTATTAGACTGTAGTCTTATCAAGTGCAGCATTTACTGTTCCAGTACAAAAATATTATTATGCATTCAAAAAACTATTTGTTTTAGGCTAAGATCGATAGGAATTTAAATAAAGCTATAATAACATTACAAGTTCTTAATAATAATACAGGAATTGTAGGAATGATTCATCGTTATAAATTTTGAAATGCAGTGGTAACATCGTTATTTTGAAGCCAATGATTTAAAGATGCATTTTGAAAATTAATATTAAAATGGTATGTTTTCAAAAATAATTTCATTAAAGCACAAATTTTACAGGCAAGTTTTTTTTAATGAGAATCATCATGTTAAATTTAGTGACGTAATTTACATTAATCAGCAATTTTACAGAAATTTCTATCTCATTAGTTTCCTATAGTTGCAAATGTTTTCGTTGTACAGAAATAAGTGCATTATTTATTTATTTTTATTCACAAAATATAACTTTTTTTAAAAAACTTAATTTATACATTTTATACACAATAATAAATATTCACTTGCTTTTATAATTATTTATATTCCAAGTAAATATTTTATAGATACAAATAGTATAAACAACAATGTTTGTAATTCAGGGAGAGGTATTTTGTTCAATTACTAAGGGCATAAACCAAGATAATGTATGCATTACGGCAGAGTAAGAAATCCTGTCATTTTAACCGATGACCAGTTACTTCATATAGTTTAACGAATTGCCAAACATGCTCGTGACTAACTCCATTTTCTACTTAGATATTACTTAGGCCTTTACGTTTAACGGCTAGGTGTCTGAAAAAGTCAAGAAGGAGAGAAGTCGATTTGTGACAGATATTGTCATGCAGCGTTTGAACACCAATCAATTGGATTCAGAGAAAGAATTGACAATATGTCGAAGGACTTAGATTGGAAGGATTGGCTTCTCTGAATGTTAGGGTTTCTTCAAGCCAAGACAGGACTCAGAAGTGTTTCGTTCAGAATTAGTTTGTCTAGAGCAGATAAATAAATTAAATATAGAAATTGAAATTAATCGTTACATTTTCACAATAAATACTCACAACCATTTGAATCGTTAATTAATTCTGTTATGTTACTGGCTAACAGTCTCCTCTTGATTCTCTTAAATATTTACTGGGCATTGGGCCAAATAGTTCAAATGGTTTTCAATTTCCCATCTGTTACATCGTGAAAATAAATGACTTCCTTCCGGGCAGCTGAAATAACAATTGTTATATAATACTCTCCTTGACTACATCACAACTTGTATAAATTTCAAACAAATGATTTCAATCAAGAATCAAATGATTCTCCGTTAAATCTATAATCAAGGACTCGTGTTAACTAGGGAATCTTGAATTCTCTGCTTTGGGTAATGCTTTTGCTTTTCTGTGCTTTTGAAATCTTCTAGTTTAATTAGAATAGGCACTCTATTTTAGTTTCATTGTCTTCACTAAAGTAGCCTTCGAATTCCTGATTATATTCTTCACATATAATTGAATATTTAAACTATAAAAATTTCTCTTTAAACATTTCAATAGTAAACACTTTAGTCAGATGGTCAAAATGATGTTTGAATATAATTAAAATCTAATTGCAAGGCGTGAATAAATAAGTAACGCAATTCAGTTCCCAAAAATATAACAGAGTTAGGAGTATTTTAAGGCTTTTAATGAACATTACAGCTTCACCAATTCACCCAAACTCTTTACCCTACACACCTCTGCAGTGAAACCCACAATCCATCTGGACACAGAATTGAAAACTTCTAGTTTAGCAGTTAAAGGCACATCAAGGCAATTTGTTAATAAGACGAAAGAATGCAGAATTTTACTGAACATATTGTATTTCGTTATCAAAATGCAGTTAAATGGTAAACTCAGCGGTTACCGTTAAGTCTAAGAAGTTGTACTTGTTCACAATGTCTATGGAAATCCACTCAAATTTTCATTTTTCATTTAAGCAGTTCTTCCCCCATCACCTAATGCTACAATCCAATCTCCTTAATTGCCATTTGAATTTCCTTCGAGTAATTCGCCTAGCACAATGTCGTCGACATAATATTGGACACCTAATGGTTCTGCTAACCACTTGGGCACCTCCACCTACAGAGTTACAACTATTCAATATTCACTTTAAGGTTATGCGTTTAATTTAAATTTATTTCTAATGAGATTTATTTTTCTTTGTTCTTTTTAATTTTTTTGTTTTAATTAATATTGTAATTTGAAAACGTAAACTTACTCTTTCGCAATAGAAATTTTTATAAGTGTGTAATAAATCGCATTGGATAAACTGCCTAAAACGTTAAGATTTTTTATGAGGTAACTGGCCATTAGTTAATATGCCACGCTTGCTCATTCTGCCGTTAACATATAGGATTATACAAAATACATAACTATGTTATATATTTAATTAAGTTATATCCGAACACAATCATAAAGCCCTCCTAAAGATGCGTTATTTAAAAGTATCACTTTCGCTGAATAATTTTGTAATTTACAAAATTCAAATATGATTTTTGTAGCATCTTCTTACATTACAGAGAGAAGTTTAAACTCTATGAGATACAGAGAAAACAGCCAAACGAATAACAGCGACGAGATGGGTAAATTAGGAAAAAAAAGACACACACACACAAAAAAAAAGAGGTTAAAAACAAAAAAGGAAGAAAAAGAAATTGTCCTTCATCTGGTGTTGGGTATCTCAGGTGAGCAGGGGAACAATTAGGGGCTTCCGGCGAGTAGGAGCAGCGGCAAGTGCGCACTCTGTCATTAGTGTGGAGCATCTCCTCCGGCACTCAGCAGTCTGAAACAAGAACAATACAAAAAGTTAGGTAAATACAACAAACAATAACTACTAATACTTCTCTTTGGAGGAGAAAATAATGGAGAGCAACTAATGGTTTGTTGATTGTTTTAGAGCGACGCGCTCTAGGCTGGCGTATTATTATTCAATAGAACTTCAACTCTAGAACAGCAGTGCAAACAACACCCTTTCCGTACAAAACTACAAATAAACACAATATAAAATTTTGAAATAAAAAAGGCGAATTTCTATTCAAACAATGGAGCTTTTTGTCTCTACTTTAGAAGAATACCTTTATATAACATACATAACTGGTCATTCATCAATTTCAAAATGACTTTTATTTTGGTGAAAACTGAAAACTGCCTTGCAGACAATTATTTCCTTGCCAAGCAGATTTCATTTGTTTTATATCGATTCTGGTAAGAATGATTGATTAATTGATTAATCAATAGTTTTTATTTACTTGAAAGATTACGTTTCTGAATCCCAACAACTGTTACCAGTTTACTTTATACATTCAATGTTCTATGTTCTTGAACTACTTATGTTCTAAGCCCACTGCACGGATTGCTGAGCAGTAACGATATTAACATGTTCGAACGATAACTCTACGAGTTTTCAGAGAATTTCTTATCTAATAAGTTCTATCAATTATTTTACTATAACGTTCTGAAGATTCCCGTAAAATTTCTGCTTCAGAATTTCTTTTGGTGCTGGAGTGAAATGGCGAGCTTAGCGCTTTTGGTAGGTTTGCTTTGAAGATGATTGAATGTGCTGTTGAAATCCAGAATTTTAAGAAGATCCCCGGAAGTGGAATACTAATTTGACAAATGGATTCTCTTCCGGCACTTTTTGAAAATGGGTTCTCTGATTTTCTCTAAACTTCGTTACGTGCATATAGTAGCAGATCTACTTTTGAAAGTATTAGTAGATAATAAGTTAAAAGTAGATAATATAAGTTGATATAAGTAGAAAATATACAGTGGCGGATAAAAGAAAGTTTAAAAGATAAATTCTAAAAAGAACATCATCATTCTGAGAAAACGAAACAGTATTTTGAAAAATAAATAAGTATTTTTTAAATATCTGTATCTGTAATACGTTTTTAAACAATTAAACAATAAGAAAATTGGTTGGACAAAAATAAGTATAATTTTATATTTTTTGATTATTATCTTTGTGAATAGTTTGTTAATTTTAAGTTTGTAAGAACCTCGTCTGCTATTTATTACTGCTTGTAGTCTTTTTGGTATACTGTTACCTAAGTTTCCTAATAAATTTGTTGGAAGATTATACCATTTTTGTTGTACTGCTTCCAAAAATGATTCTTTATTAGTACGGGCACTTGAAGGATTCTCGTTGGAAGATGAACGATCCCTAGCATATCTATAGTACTGATCGTACTAAATAATTATTTAAAATGTTATAATTATCAACGCCAGTCATTCTCCCATCGATTTTAACCAATTTCCCAACTCCCACTTTAGAAAAACAGCCCCAAATCATAATCGAACCGCCACTGTGCTTAACAATCGATTGAGCATATTGGTTTTTTAGGCAAACTGATGGCCTACACCATACTCTTTTCCTTTTCTTCTGATTCATTAACTCAAATTTAGATTCATCAGACCATATAATGTGTGCTCAAAATGATAAGGGCTTAGGTCTATATACACGGGTACCAACTTCAAACTTTCTTTAGTCCACCACTGTAAGCACATAGTTTTCAACTAGCAGGAATCAGGTACACTACATTGCCACTGCGCAAAGAACGAAGTGGATGTTGGTGTAGTGGTTATGAAGAGTGGATTCATAAATGGGAGATCACCAGTTCGAATCTCACGTATAGATACTTTTTATTTGTTAGAGAAAATAAAGAGAGTAAGGCACATGTGCTCTCCACGAAACCTAATATGATAGTTGGACGTTAAGCCCTGCGGGTAAAGTCAAACGATTGCATTTTACTTTTAACTTACTTTGTACGTTTTTGGACATTTTGAGGAGAATCAAATAGAAGTTTAAATTTGGAGTTTAAAGTAACTTAGAAAGTAAAAGAGATTTGAGTTTTTCACATCAGAATTGTTAATTATTCTTCACTAAATGTTTGAACTCATTTCTTTAAATTCTGCCATGTTTTGGCCATTAAAATTTGATTAAAAATCAATAGATAAATAAAAAATCACTCCAAAATGTCCAGAAAACAGAACTGAGACGTGAATAGAACAAAGATAAAGTGTAAAAAAGGGGAAAGTTGGCAACTGCAGCGGATGAAAAAGAAGGCGCATTAACAGGCTGGCTTCGCTGATAGCTAATAATACAAGGATGTTACGCGCTATCAAGCAATATCACGCTCTATAAATTGAGCGCTGATTCCCAATCAAGCTAACTATTTCTCAAATTACCATTATCACAAAACATAAATCTGTCCGTGCAATATGATTAGATGGATCAATTTTCTATAGAGGCTAGAAATAATAATAAAAATAAAAAATAACTAACTTGTTTCCTGTGTTATCGCTTTAAATTAAAGAGTAAGAGAGATGGACCGATGATGTAAGAAGAAGAGAGTGAATGCAATGAATAGAGAGAGTAATATATATAAATGAACGTAGAAGAGAGGAGAGATAAATATAATATCTTGACTCCTGAAAGATTTCTGTTGAAATCTGTGTTGTGTGTGAAAAGGAGATGTGAAGATGCTGCGGTTGGAGGAGAAGAGTGTGCCAGCGGGTGCTCTGTGCGGCGAGTGGGGAGCCTCGGAACGGCCGGAGTATTAGACCAGGACATCTGTCCGCGGAGAGAGTCTAATAACAATCATCTTGTCGAGGCGGGCGGCCGCCGCCGTTAAGAAGACTGGGGAAGGGAAGGCACCGAAATTACCAGCGCTGGTAATGGCTGGTTCGGTGCCCGAGGCTGTAAAGTGGGCTTAAACGTCCTTCTTGCCTTCCTGTTCTACCGCAGTCCAGCCAGCTTTGAAGTCTTGGCTGTCTCTCTCACAGCTCCAGTCGTTGCCAACACTGTAGCGCTTCTTGGCGCGCACACACACTATCACATCTCTGTGTGACACACGCACAAATAACATTGGTCGGCCAGCTTGCATGGCAGCCTTATTATCTTCACTTTTTTATTCTCTCATTCCTCCACACTATAGTCGTCATCTCAGTTTCAATTCACCTTCAACTTAAAAACTGTTACATAAACCACAAATGGGATCTTCTGTTTTTGTTTTTTTTTATCTGCTGAACATGAAAGTAAAAAAGAAATGTGTTATAAGTGCAATCGCTGAGCTTAATAGGAAATGTTCACTTAGTTGTTGACAATAGAAACATTTTAAAAGTTTGTGTGAAACTAGTATACTACCTTGCACACTTTGCAAAAGGTCTACATTCTTTGTACAAATATAACGATCCAGGAAGGCAAAATAGATCGTTTAGGTCGCATGCATGTGTGACTACTATTATCCCAGAACAGTTACCCTGCAGTGTTTAGATGTATCCAGGTTAAAAAGTAACCAGAAAATATAAAACGGGAAGAATAAACACAGAATTGAAGAAGAGGACAACCTGAAAGCTAAAAGCGTCACTAAATAAGGACGTAATTCTGCTTCTTAATTAATAAGTTTGTGCCAAGGAGTTTTTTCAGTGCACTGTCGGCCTCCAGACAATGCTCACTCGTTACAAATAACACTGTCCATCACCGGACAGTGAGCTGTAAGAGGAAATCTGAGGGACCAGCAGCTGGATTCGAACCCGGTATCTTCGCGTCGGATTATATACCTAAAACAGATTTCTAATTAAAAAATTTTTTGTGTTTTCTAACCAAATTCTAATTGTCTAGAAAATTTCGTTACATAATTGCAGTAAGATTAAAATTGTGTGAGAATTCTCACCAGATTTGTTCCACATAACATATGCTATTTGCATTACATAACATGTACATAATACCTGCTGCGATATGTACAAGTTACGTGTAACCAGTTAGTAGTTAATATGTATATTTTCTGGTTTATCATTCAAATCATCTGAATCATTAAACGGTTTATGATAGAATTATGGCCCAACAATGCACGCATAAGTTGAGTGTTCATGGGTGAATTGGCGAATGGTGTTCCTTACTTCTCCTCATTCAGAAGCAGAAATATGTTCTACAACTAGAGAAAGCGTAAATAATCTTTTTTTTTTGACTTTTTAAAAACATTATTTTAAAGAATCTACAATCAAGAAATATACTGGGTGACTCAGTAAGTCTAATATGAGCAGGTTATAGTTAAACAAAGTTAAATTCAAATTCTCTACAACAAACTGATTAATGAACCACTGATGACAGATAAAAACTGGTCTGAAACCAGTCAGAGATACAAAAAAAACAAAAACCCTGCAAAATACAACGGATAAAATCAGCGGTAAAAACTATACGTTTTATCTGATATTGAAAAGAGATTATTGCCAATTTAACTCTTTGTGTCCAATACTAAAATCCTATGAATTCTGATTTTCCCAAACAAAGTCCGATGAATTGCAGCCAGCGGACAATAGTTCACCCCACAATAGCTAACACCATACAGATCTAGATGGCCCAACAATCCAGGCACCATAAAAAAAAGTGGTAATTTTTTCAAAGCAAAATAGGACTTGTTAATGGAACAGAACTAAAGAAGCTAGGGAATCGATCTCTGCAACTTTGACTGAAACTTCACTTGCGTCAAAGATTGTAGATTTTTTAATTATTTTTTTTTTTGAAAATACGGTGAACAGTTCGATAGACTCGTGTAATATTAAAAGGGAAACTATGGTTTGAAAAAATTTGGATGAATACAATTTTGGAGGGGAAGGTTGTTTGCAGCTTGCTGAGTTTTGCTTTCTCATTTTAAGGGGCCTCTCGAGCTGAGATCTATCATCTATACTATTTAAACTTTTCTAGAATGTTTTAAAATTGTATCATGTTCAACTGTATAACCCAATTATAATTGTTCACCAAAGTAACATAATTTTCCTTCTAGGTTCTTTCCATACCCACTTGTTGATGGTTATGTATTTGCACGTTGTCTCTGCCGGGTTAAGACAATTGCCACCACTTAGTTTTATTTCATCATCTAGTGCAGCGTTTCCCATCCGGTGGTACGCGAGTTGCTGGTTGGTAGTACGCCAAAAATAATCAATAATGGCGGACATAAAAAATTTAATCATAGAAACGTTTTTTCCTATAATTCATAACGATTATTTTAATTAATAATATTATACAGTAAAGTTGTTAATATGTACAGTAATAAGTTTGGGCGGTCTCAAGATATACGAGAAAATATTACAGCACATTTACAGGATTAAAATTGTCTTTCATGAAGTTTTTCCAAAACCTCGAAACACAAATGATAATTGGATTTCAAACCTCTTGTATAAAGAAAATTTAAGAAAAGCTACTTCATTATCGGTAAAAGATAAAGAAAATTTAATAGAATTATCGTGTGACAGGACTTAAATGATAACTATGCAAAGATCTGCTTAAAGTGACTGTAATGAGTAAGCTCCATCCAAGCAACTTTAAATTTAATTGGTACTTACAGGTAGTTGAATGCTTAAAAGAAATTAATTTAGAAGATTTGGGCTCATTAGAATGCTTATATCACAAACTTAATATTCCTATAATTTTAGACAGGTACAAAGGGGACATTTACACTTAACTGATCTAAATAAAGTTAATAACATTATGTTTAATATATTTTGAAATTTTCAAAATTTATTAGAAAATGTTGGTTAACAATATTTAGATAAATTCATTTCTTTTCGTTTTTCACGAAATACAATCATTTTTACGAAGTGGTAGAATTTAGCATGATGTACTACCGAGTGGTACTCGAGCCAAAAAAGGTTGGGAAACGCTGATCTAGTGTTCTAATTCAATCTTTAGCAAATATTTGAATATCAGAATAATTACAAATATTTACTTTTAACTATACAAAATATACATCTACAAATATTTACTAAGTTCAATAACTTTCATTTTTTTTTTTTTTTTTTTTGTAAAAGATTCATTAAGTTCTCCAAGTTCACAGGTTTCAAATAAATGTTTGACTTATTATGCATTTAGGACCAAGTATCTGTATGTTGAGGTAACTTCGAAGGTCAATTTTTATATATATGTATATACAAAAAACTTTGACAGCTCAAATATACAGCCCTTAAAGTAGAAAACATTTCCGTTTCAGGACATTAACCCACTTGACTTGTCCTTCGAGTTCCTTAACCTTTAGTTTGTGATGGAGACTTACATAAATAACCTGTTGACAATCGTGACTAATAAATTTCACTATGATTACTTGGAGAGAGGAAATTCCGAGTAAAACAAAACTCGGAAATTTTGTTTATATGATCATGAGTTCAATTTTGCGATATCTAAATTAATTGTTTAATAAAAGTATGAATATTTTTTTTTTAAATTATTTCTGTGATTTACAATCTGCATACATTGTATACAATAAGTAAATATGAAGAGTATGATGAACTGTTGCGGGAGGAGAGCAGGAGGAGAGAAACTACCCAGCGGTAGCACTCTCTATAGGAGGGAGGAGAATATGAGGAGGAGAATGTGAGGAGGAGAGTGTGAGGAGGAGAATACGAGGAGGAGAGAGGAGAGATAGGAGAATAATGGCGTTTAGGCCTTCAGACCTCAAGGAAGTCGCGGGGCCACTGGCGATTCAGTCGGCGAGGAGTATTAGGGATGTCTGAGGAAGCGAGAGACAGTATAAGAGGATTAGAGCTAGTCGAGAGAGAAGGATGGAATTTTTGATATTTAGTCTTGGCGAGTTGGTCTATGAAGGGAATGTTAAGGTCGGTGTGAAGAGTGAGATTAGTCACCGTAGAAATGAGAGTCAACTATCTGTCGGAGGAGTTTTAACTGAAATATCGTGTACTGTCCGTATGTTTGTAGGTTTGGCTGAACCCCACAGCTCCAGTCCGTAAGTCCATATAGGTTTGAGAATAGTATTGTATATCAAGCGTTTGAGTTCAATGGGTAATTTGGAGCGTCGTCCAAGAAGTCTGTAAAGCAGTTTCGCACGTATGAATAAATAGCGATTTTATAATTTTTTTGTCTTCTTGGATAAGAAGATTATAGCAATCAAGAACAATTTTTGAAATTGAGTTTGCCTCTAAAAATTGTGATTTTCTTTTATAAAAGTTCTTGCCTCATGCGACACATTTAAATTGTAAAATTTAGTTCCTTTCTCAAAACTCTCCTCGTGAATGAAACTGCGATTGTAAGAAACGCCAAAAAACTATCGTTTTGTTATGAGTAGGCCTTGCTGATCGAGAATCTTCGAGGCTATTTCTATCCTCCAGCATTAATACAACTTTTGTGCAATGTTGTCTGACTCACTCTCGCATTAATTTGGAATAAATAAGAACTGACTAGAATAAATGTAAATATTCACTTATAGAAATACTTCTATTTAATGATATATAAAGGTGGATAATCATAAAATGCGTACAACAATTTCCTACATGACAATTGCTTTTATGGTGCTAAAAAATACAATTTCTCTGAAATAAATTTATTTCCCCAAGTATTTATTTCAACAAACTGTATCAGTGTTTTGAATCATTTGAAACTAAATAAAACTAGTGAATAAAATATTACAAGGAAACGTCTTGGTCAAGGAAGAGCGTCACATTTTTAGAGAAATTTTTTGCCTCCATAGAGGAATTTTTAAGAATTATAACTAGAAATGATGACTGTTTTTTTTTTTTTATATATAATCTACGTACTAGAAGAGAATTCATGGTCTCGATTAATCTTAACTGTTTGATAATTTATGTATGAAATGAAATGGTCGAAAGCCTGTAACCGGTTTTTATGGCCAAAAAATGTAGCAGGTTATCTCGTTAAAAAATCTCTGAAGCTTGTCAACACTGCGATAGTACAGGCCAAATTCGATAGGACTATGATGTACCTCTGAGCGCTTTACATTTTACCAACCAACAATCCTACACCAACTGATCTGTCTTCAACAGGTTAATCTTTCAATCATTATCCATTTTATTTGATTAATTTTTGATAAATTTAGTTAAAAATATTAGTAATAATAATAATGCCAAAAAAATTAAAAATGCTTCCTCAATAATTGTAATGATTCCAATGATAGGGAATCTAACTCTGCTATGCTATAGTTATTATGGTCTACGAGTTTTTTCAGGAATTGGAAAGAAAGACTGATGTAGAATAATACAAATTAATTCAAAAACATGAATTAATTTTAGTAAAATACTAAAAGATAATGAAATGCAACTTAATATTTTCATAAATAACCATTGTTACAATTATCATAAGAATTATTTAGTGAACATGCAAACTGTTTTATTAATTCTATTACTTATTCACTTCACTGTGCTGATTATAAGTCTAAAATTACCATATTAATTGTTTATTTTCTTGTAGGCAAAAATAATAAAAACAAACTTATAAATTATGAAGCAGGTAGCGAAGTACTCATCAGTAATTAATCATTCTTTTAAGAAAGACTAAAAAGTAGATCAATTAAACTGCTACAACTGAAGCTTCTATCCCTGCAACTTTTCGTCAATTGTTGTAGAACATTTGAATTTTACTGATCAAATTAAATGTTATAAAAATACAGTATTTTTCTGCAACCATGTAGGAATGTTCTCATTACTCAATTAAAATCAGCTGTGTAATGCCCAACTTTACCTCACTAGTGGGGAAAAATTCCCATTAGTGTCACTTTCCTCACCAGTGAGTGAAAAAACTTTATTGTGCTTCCTTGATATAAGAAGTTTTGTTATTAAATATTTTCTGTAAAACTTTAATAAGCTTATTTAAATTTATTTTATCTAAATAATTAAAAAACGAATATTAAAAAAATAAAATAAAAATTGAAAGAAATATATAAATAAAAATAATATTTTAATAAATAATTAGATATTTTTAATTATAACAGTTAAAAAGGTTATAGTGTTACCTTATAGAAATTTAAAATGGATTCTAGTGATTCCTGATGAGAAAACATTCCTCCATCCATAAAAGAAACAGCAGAAAATGTAATAAGTAATGTAAATAATTGTAATATAACAATAAATGTTTATAATAAATAAATTACTTTTTGTAGACTGTAAAAATGAAATTTTTAATTTTATTAGCTAATAACCCTAATGGTTGCGGAAAAAATATAATATTTAACTCAAGTGTAAAGTATTTTCCTCACACTCGGCAATTTGCACTTGCACTCGCCTCGATTCGCTCGCTCGTGCGAGGAAAAGTACTACTTTCTATACTTGTTAAATAAATAACTATTTTTCCTTTTTCTTAATCTTTAAAGAAAATATTATGATACCCCCATATTTTAAAAAATCGTGTTTTCAACAGAATTTTCGCTTTAAGCTGTTCTGAGTCAGAAAAAGTGGTATTTAAAAAATGGCATGCATAAGTGTTTTGTGTACTTAACATCTCAAAAACGAAAAAGAAAAACTTTAGGAAGCTGAAATATTAAATTTTGATTGGGTGCTAGCAGCAATCTCGACTGTTACTTGGCGATCGAAATCTCGAAATCTGGAAGTACAACTATGCTGAAAAAGTTGTTTAAGTTTTCTCGAAAAAGGGTCTAACGATTTCCTTAGACTTATTAGGCATACTTATTTATTGCACATGCAGGTCTGATACTTTTATTTAAACGTCTTTCCAGGAGAATCCGATTATGTCTTTGAAAAAAGAAATTGTAAAGACTAGAACTTTGTTCACGAAATATTTTTGATGATAGCAGCGTATTACAGTGGTGATAATTCACTGTTTCTTCGTGGGTCGGCAGGTTTCTTTACCTAACCTAACAACACAAATCACACTTACATTGACCTTAACATTCGCACATATGGCGAGCAGTTGCAGTTGATGTGTGCAACTTTGTTTAGTACAGCGTACCCCAGGCAAACTGTAGCTCACCACAGCTCCTACTACGCCTACTCTTCACAGATACATGTTGTAAACACTGCCACTTAAGGCCACTACAATTTTATTTCAGATCGCAGTGGTATAATCAATGATATTTTTGTATTTATTTTAAATTGATCACCAAGAATATTCAAAATGTTTTATTCCATTAGGATTATTTCGCTTCAACTTTTTATTTGTGGAAATCAATTAACAAATAACAATTTACTCTAAATTACAACTCCTAAATTAATCACAATAATTAGTGTAATAAATAATACTTATTTTAGAATTGAAAACTGATTTTTAAAAAATCATTTTAATTTTAAACAGTTTGGAAATGGCCCTGATATTATCTAGATTGCCTGCCCAAATTAATATTGTTAATGTTGCTAAGCAACGGCATTGATTTAGGTACTTTGCTGCAATATTTATCCAATTAGTTTGAAAAGACGGCAATATAACAATATTTTCCTTATTTATTTAGTAAGAATAAAGACTATATACTTATACACTTACTGGTCTATTTTTTAGTATTTGCAAAAATATTACTAATTACTGTTAGATTTTCATTATTTTTTAAAATAAATGCTGCTAAAAGTTCTCCTTGTGAATGTTCTTTTAGTCCTCAAGGAACAGTCCTAATTCCTCTCACTTACTGCCTGCTTTACAGCTATTATCCTTATTAATTATCCTGAAACCATCCTCTTCGCCTACAGCGATAACACTTGCATCTAAACTCCGATTGTGAATTCCTCCTTCCTGCAATTCTCACCCATTGCACCATAATAAACATTGAGAATTGAGGACATACGATCGTACTTGGACATGTGGCTAAGATGAAACCTTCATAAAAGATACAACATTAAAGAGACTTCACGTTTAAAGCTGATGCAAACTTCTCTCGAAACTACTTAACAGTCGCTTGCAACTCTTCCTAAGAATGAAAATAATGATTTAAAACCAAATTTACAAAACCGCTGTGTACAAGCGCATGCAAAGACTGTAGTTCAACTAAGCATTCAAATTTTTATCGCATCAAATCTTTACAATTCAAAATCTTTCTCCAAATCGAAAATGCTCCACAGTATGTTGTTAACATTACCCTTCATTCTAATCAAGAAATCCATTTTGTTTCCCAATTAATGATACTCCTTTACCGATGTTTCCATAATTTACCTTCTCCTATTTTAATCCTTTCGTCCAGAGATTATGCTCTGCAATAGTCCTGACAACCCATGAAAACGTTGGCCCCTGCGATTACATCAGTGATTTGTGTTCAGTGTTGAGAGACTAGCAAGATTAAAATTATGCTAGAGACTGCCTCTATGGGGAGATACCTTCTGTCATGCCACTTCCTTCTTGTCACATCCGCTTCCTCATTCTTAATTGTTGGGCACATACAAAATTGTTAATTTCTGTCACAATAAACAAAAAAAAAATCTAAAAATTGAATTCGATCAAATCAATTCTTTTACAAGGACAAGAAAGTGAAAATACCATTTTTTTTCTCTATTCAGAGCATCAACATAGATGCACATATGTACGGAAAGTGTTTTTGTAATTATTATTAAGGTGTGTCAACATTTGAAGTCATTGACGCCATGAGTCTTTTTCAGTGAACTACAGGCATTCGCATAGGTATATCTCGTCACCGGAGACTGAGGCGCACGCTACTTCTAGGAAGAGATCATCTTCTGCAGACAGCTGGAACCCGGGATCTTCTCATTGGAATTCTCATTTGCTTTCAGCATCATATCTTTTTGAAATGTTCGCTGTTCTTCTTAAAAGTTCACTTTAGCTATTGCCATTATCTTCACGCTCTTAAGTCGTTCGAAAATATAGAGTACCAGGCATTTTTATTCCTTATTTGGTAATTTAGGTTGCTTCTTTTGTCAAGTAAAAGGATATCTTTCACCTCAGCTTTCAGTAAAGTAGCATTTCTGTTTCTATGGCGTAGTGTGAAAAAAATATTAATAATAAGAATGTTTTTCCTGCTGTAATTTGTGTGAGAGGTTCACTAGAAGACGGCGCCATCCTCTAAATAACGCCTCTAATGTTGTAATAAAATTAGACATTGACTAACAAAGCAGATGCTAGCTTATCAGCCACCCATAACCGTAAAGTATTTTAATTGTTTTAGTTAAAAAATATATATATTTTATAGTTTATACAAAGTGGTCATAAAATATAAATATTAAAAAAAAAAAAATCGAACAATATCCATCAATAATATTAGAATACGTTGGCGGGTGTCATTCTACAATCGGTTACCCGCCATTATCATTATAAAAGGAGAGTCAATGTGCTTCTTCATAGAGCCGGGTTAATTTAAATCTCAGTCATCCTAAAGTAGTTAAAAGTAATAAGCTATTAAATCATGTCTAACCGAAGCGAGACAGTGAATACCTGTAACTACTCCGATATTTATGTGTTCCATTTGCATTGATTACCTGTAGGCCGGCAGTTAAATTTAAAAGTACTTATATATAAAAGTGTGTGTGTGTGTGTGTGTGTAGTTTATACATATATCTCTACATATATATATCTGTGTTTGTGTGAAGTATATATAAAGAGAGCGATCAAATCTAAAAGAAAAAGAAGTGTTTAAAAACAGAGAGAATTGCGTTGTTAAGGTGGGAGAAATTCTAGATGGAGGGGATATAAATCTGGGATGTAGATCTAGAGGAACGCATGCTAAGCATTGTACTGAGTAAGTGTACCCTTTGGGTAAGATGTAACTATTACTCATTACGAGATAATTAATAATAATTTATGAAATCGTTTGAAAATATTAAATTGTCACTAAGTGATTGTACTATGACAATTAGGTGGGTATTAGATGACATTAATAACAATCTTGTTTCGAGCAACACACACGTAATTTGCCTTAAGCGAAGTAGCGTCACTTAGCCAAGGCAGCATCCATTCCTGTGACATTCAGATACATGGAAGTCGTTTAGTTACACGACCACAATGTAACGCAGAATAGATTTCTTTTAAGCAAATCTTTAGCCACTAGAATTCCCAAAATTCTGTAACCTTTACAAAAAAAATGTTGTCTATGAGCAGTTAGAATTTCAAATTTATAAATAATAAATATTCCAATAAATACTTGAATATAGTGAAAGTTGGTGGAACCTGTTTTCAAATAATTTTTTTAAAAAAATGTCAGCAATCTTTTGTTTTTTGTTCGGAAATATCACTTTTTATGTTGCTGAATTAATAGATAGTGATTCAACAACTGAATGCAGTGCGCAGTCTGTTTCGGCGTGGTTGGTACTATTAGAATAAAATAGTAATAATAATAAAAATCAACCAATTTACAAGGAAAATAAGGGTCTAAATTAAATCGTTAACTCAATTCAATCGTTAACTGTGCCAAATTGTCTAGCCAACTATAATTGCTATCTAGTTCTTTTATGTTGTATGTGTTGCTTTTATTAATGCATTCGCTAAATTAGTTCTTTCAAAGTGCACTTAACGTCAAATTACTTAAATGCTTAGTTTCTAATTCTATTTCTTTGGATAAATTATCCGCTAGTGCCAAACAGTTACGTGGCTGTTCTAAAGTAGATCAAGCAATCGCACAGCCGCATTTTGTTGCTAGGAACCTCTTGCAGCTCACTAACCGTTAATGGACCTTACTGCCCGAAACAAAAGAAGAAGATCCAGAGAGAAGTGATTCGAAAAAATTTCTAAGCGACTCAGAACACAGATTTGACTGCATTTCATGAGAAAATTCAAAGAAAATAATAGTATTTTAAATAATTATTTTCAAGAAGTTTATAAAAAGTTGAAGCGAACTGAAATAGTCTAAAGCAAAATTTAGCACATTTTGTTTCGGCAGAATCTCTGTATCGATGAAGGTGTCCGATAGAATCATCAAGTTTGTTGAAATATTCTGTTAACACACTTCAAAGACATGCTAATCACATTATTTTGGAAGACCCAATTTTTGGTGAAAATCCGGTGAAACGGTGGGTTACTATTCTTTTTTAAATGACGCTCATGGGACTTACGTAAAGTTGTAATTCTTGTAATTCCTACCCTCAAGTTTCTTAAAACCTCTTTCTTTTTATCATTTAAATGGTCGGACATTCATTATTCAGAACACAGATAAAAACAAATGTGAAAAGAAAGGTCCTTAAAGTGCGGAAGTACTATTATACAAATTAAAGTGAGGTGGATCTCAACATATTTCCTGTTTTCTCCAAGAGATGCTGGCTTCCTGCCAAATAATCCGGCAATAGATTCAGTTCTAGACTCAAGCTGTTGCAAATCTTGGAAAAACATAGAATTACATCTTCTAAAAACACCCAAAAAAAGAATCCAGAGGAAAATATAAGTGAATATCGCCCTTGAGTTTACCATTTGCGATCCCAGGCCGACAAAATAACTTCTTCTTTTTCTACTTAAACGGTGTTACCCTCATAGATATATCTTGGCCTATTCAAGGAGCTTTCACCAGCTAACCCAATCTTCTGTAGCTACTCTCCAGTATTAGGTATCTTCTTCAATTCCATCGATTCAACGCAACCTTAGGTTCCTTCATGGTCAGGACCGCAGAGTTCAAACCAATAAGACAGAAGATGCAGCAATTAGAAGTATAAAGGAAACGTAAAACTACCAATTTCTACCACCTTATATCTCCTCCAAAACTGAGCTAGAAAGCTGCAATTATGCACATCAGTAAAGATAAATGAGTACTATAATTGCCCATATTTTCGCAGAGATTCCACCAATAGAAAAGGAGGTACAGTAATTCGAAATAAGAAGGAAGTCTAAAGCTGTTAAATTTCATCACCATACATCTCCTCTAAAAACTGAGTTGGAAGACTGCAATTTGCTCAAACGAAGAGGTAGATGTGTACGATAAATGTACATATTTTCGGAAACTTTACAGTGTAACTTTATGTTTAGTAAATTTCATTTTCGATAAAAACGATTCGCAGGTGTAATTAGATCCACATTTTTTTTGTGCAAGATCTCTCAAATTAGATTTTTTTTTTCTTTTTAAAATCTATTTTTGACTCTGATGTTTCAAAAAAGTGATTTAGTTCATTATTAAATTGTAAGTCAATCATTCTCATTTGGAGTTAATGAACAAACATAGTAAATTAAGGATGAATCTCGTGGGCCTTAAAATTTTTCTAAGCGGGCCTCTTTTGATTTTTAAATTCTTCAGAGAAAGGTTCATCGGCAATGTACATAGCGAGGGCATTCCCTAACGTAGTGCGCCACCAACTCTGTATGCCCTTCAATTCCAAACTGTCGACACGGAGTCTGCTGAGTTACCTTAATGTTGAACAAATGGCGAGTACTGGTGCATGTACAGTAACCCGCACTACAACGTTCCTCAGACCTTTCCTGAAGCCATTTGATGATCGAAGGAATCTTTAAGCTTATTCTTTTTCTAAATCTCTTTGCATTGGCTCAAGAATTGACCGTTTAATTGCCGCCATTTCATATCCATTTCTTGTAGTCCTCCTCTCCTTGAAATTGCCGCAGTATAACTCCCAATGATTGGCAACTCGGGCTCTCTGCCAATGAAGGGTTGAGAAGTGGTTTTTCGTTTCCCTTGATTCCTTAGCGCCGTTAAGCACTGAAAGGATTCACTACTTCGACTTAGTTCATTCAGTCTCCATCTTCATTCCTTTGTCAGCTTTGATTAAAATCTGGTTTCCCAGATGTTTCAAACTAATCTGACTATCCGGCGAAAAATCTCTCTTCACTAACATCTTCTTCTCTACATCCAATGGAACAAATCAAACATTTTTGAAGAGTTATGTATACCTAAAAGCGTTATGGAACGCTTCTTCTAACGATAGGTTAAATAACAGCATGTCTGTTACTCTTTTCTGGTTGGAAGCCCTCAGATATCTCTCCCTACATCTGGATTATTACAATCTTCGTCAGGAATTACTCTCACCTATTAATAAACACTTTACGAGCTCTGGGATTCATGAAATGTATATTCCTAAGTAATGTTTAAGACTAAATGAATTTTATGTAACCAATTCTAAACTACCGATGGCCCCTTAGCAGGCAGTCTTCGTCATTATTCAACCGGTGGCCTTGGCGTGAAGTTGGAACAGGAAGGCTTGGCATGCTCAGTAATATCTTGGAAAAAAAGAAGTTTTCTGTCTGTGCGCAGCAGGAAAGTGAAAAATAAACTAATTAAAGAAGGCAATGAAAAAACATTCTTAAAATATTACTTAACCATTAATTTTCTAATTAAGAGAGAAAAAATTAATTAAATCTAGAGTGGAAAATGGGGGAAAAAATTAGATAAACTCAAAATAATTTGTTAACTGTTCGATGAAAAGAAAACACAAACTTGAGAGGCAAAGTTTTATTGCTTAATAATCTGCCTATTTTACTTCCACTCTAACACTTGTCTAAGAGAAGGTGAGTGTCGTTTCACCGAAAATGTCCGTTTTGTACGAATACTATATGATTTAAATGTCATGCACTGTTCTCGAACAGTCTGAGAATTCCTTTCCGAATTAACGCGATTAAAGAATGCAGCTTTTGAGCTTTATTTCTAAAGTCTAGAAGAAGCCAGAAGGGACACAGGTTTATTTACTGCAGTAAATTTTTACTTCCACGAGTCTTACAGTATAAATTTGTCTATTTTCATGTTAATAGAACGTTGGGAAACCTTATAAATTATTAATTGAAACGATGTAGAGTTTGAGAAATAAACTAAAAAGTAAAAAAATAAAAATGCGACCACCTTGCAGCATCAAGCGTCTGGAGAAGAGATAAGTGATATTTTTGTTCTTGTTTCTCGCACGGAACTTCATCTATTTTATGCTTATTATTATAGTAGTCTCGACGATGGTCCGAGATTTTAGATAATTCGTACTTGGATGTATAATTTCTCATACGGCGTCTTTTTCTTTTTTAAAAGCAAGAAAAAAAAAATTGTTTCAGATTCGTATCAGATATGTGTTAAAATATAAAGTAGATGATTGATACAGTGTCTGCAATGATTATAAATATTTAAATGAAGGCTACATTTTAAATAGATGATCTCGTTTTCTTACATTTTAGTAGCAATAGATAAGGCGAATGCTGGAGAAAACAGGCCATGGCAGCCGGCCTGAATTTTATATTTCTTCTCATCAATTAACTCAATGCATTCTCTGCGGCTTTAGACATGAGACTTGGCTCTGCTTGGAGTATCAAAACATCCATTACTTCTGAAGCCATCCTATCCATAGACACCTGTTTTTTCGAAATTTTCTTTTATTGGTGAAACAGTTTTCAATATACTGAGCATAATTTTGGTTACAAAACAACAACAAACTGAAAATTTATATCAACAAAATGTTTTAATTTTAACCAGCAGGAATACAAATCTGTACATTTTAAATTGGTGTGCTGTACTGCAGCCTTCTTATACAACTTTCCTTTCAGAGGAGAAGGTAACATTAAAACGGAAGGATTTATGTCGGTATGATAAAGTACCCCCTAGAAGATGAGCTTGCATGGAAAAATTGATTTGTTTTTGTAGGAGAGTGTGGTGTCTTGAAGGAAAATGTAAAATAATCATTAAATATTTTCTTAGTCCAAGAAAAGTTAACTTATTCAGTTTTTATTATTATTTAAGTGAATTTAAAAGTAAATCTTGTTTTATTCCAGAAAAGTGCTCGAGTTTCTATTAAATAAACCATATCTAAGTTATTTATTCGAAGCAGTGTTTGTGACTTTTAATCATTTTACACATTTATTAAATATCAAAACCATAATCATTTTATAGTAGCTAAAGAATGAAAAACAGCAAACTTGCGCTGGTAATTACTCCCTTATCACTCTAAACTTCACAGATTAAACAAAACTATGACGCAATGGTGAAAGAGTGAGAAAGTAAGATATATTCTCCTGACGCAAACAACAGTAGAAAGTAAAAAGTTCTAAAAGAAAATATAGGCCACCATTTTGAGCAGGTTGTCTAGCGAATTGATTCATGGATTTCATTAGTATAGGGCGTACAAGTTGTTTTGACATGGGACTGCTGACACTAACCTGGCTTCTTATTGGCTACTCAAACCTATTCTTCACATCTTTAACTCTCCATTCTGATTAGTCAATTCTTTGTTTCTAATTATTACTGATTGAAATTTTTTTCAAACATTTTCTCCTGTAAATATTTGATGAACTATCAAAAATACGCTACAAAAATCGAGATTTTCCACAGGTAACTTTTCTTTTTTATGTTAATATTGCAAAAAGGAATTGAATTGTTGGGGAATATTATTTTATTGGATAAACAGAAAAAAATTAAAACTGTAAATATTTTTCATCTATAAAACCGCCATTGGCTAAGAGTATTTGCACATGGCTGTCATTTATCATAACAGAACGGTTGTCCAATGATGCTCTATCTACAATTTACCCCTTGTGAGACACATTTAGAGGAAGAACTCTATGAGCAGTTTATCTAATTAATTAAAAAAAAACAACAACTTGCTACTCGCGAGAAACTAACTCACAAATTTAATTCTAATTAAAATATTTGAATCTTACATTATACTCTGTTTGACCAACAGTCACCTCAAACTTAGCGACTAAATGGTAAATGGTAAAGCCATTACCAATTTCTACTTGAATGTCCTGGTCTATGTCTGCTGAGAGAGCGGTATTTGGGTAAAGTAGTATTGGCTGCTGAGGAAGGGTTGAATGTGGTCAATGGTGTCTGCGGTTGGGGTCACCTTGGCTGCTATGTAAAGAGAGCCTATGAATTTAGAAAAACAAAATGTATTTAATAGATGATCCATGAAGTACTGAAGTGTTGCAGAATTTCTTTCTGTCATGATTTTAAATTTAAATAGCTGAGTAGAAGAAGTACAATTTAAGAGCAATAAGCTTAATTTAATGGAAAGGGAGGAGTGAATAAATAATAATAAAATAAAGTAAAATAAATAGATAATGAATACAAAATAAAAGAATAATATAGACAGTGAAAATGTAAAAATAAATATTAAAAGAAAATGCTTTAATATGTGTTAAGAACTTGTATATTTACTTAATATGGACTTGAATTTGTTAAAAGATCTAAATTTATGGTATTTATCTAGATTTATTCTAAATTTGGTGGTTTATAATGTGTGGAAATTTAGTTCCTGTTTTTTGTATGGAACTCGCCAGACGGTCTTATGACCATGGGGTGTTACGGTGTATTGGAATGGATTATGTATTCATTTTTCATTAAATAAATAAACTTAGCGACTATACTATATTAGTTCAGTTATGGTAGTTGTGTCAAATTTGCATTCATTATAATTGTTAAAATAGTTAATATAGGTCAGAATAGTTTTCTGGCTTTAAATCACAATTTCCATTTTTGGGGCTTCAAGAGGGAAATTTCCGATGAAAACTCAAAATAGAAAATCAGCACGATTACAATACTACCTTTTCACGAGGGGATAAAAGAAAATTAGAAAATAAATAAATTCAAGTTGAGAAGAATTAGTTTGGAGCTCAGTCTGCCGAGCTAAGAACAAATTAATTTCAGTAGGGCAGTCTGGACTTAGCAGTTCTTCGAGTTCACAACTTTCTTCTTTCTTTGCCAGCTGGTCGAATAATGAGTCAGCACTCTGGAAATTATCCTAATTTATAAAAACAAAGCTAAAACAGAGATGTTCTGCGATCTCTTACGGCATGCAATGATAATACATAGTAAAAAATTTCAATTAGTTAAAAGTGCAAGAAATCCAATTAGGTTAATAACAAAGCATCACATTTTATACTTTTTCTTGCCATTTTTCAAATGAGTCCAATCTAGTTTTAATATTGCACAAGATAATGTATTGTTTTACCTTTATATTAATGTAATTGTTGAAAAAAAATAAATTTTTAGATGATTAACAAGTTAATTCACGCTATTTTCTATTACTTAATAAAATCTAAAGTATTAAGAACCTAAATGAATAGTATGTGCCTATAAAATGACTGTTTTGAGTGGTAACTTTAATTTTATCCAAAATTCCTTTCAGTTTTTGAGTAATTCTTCATCATTTAATTTCTATACCTTCAGGAAAAAATGGAATAACCGCTTCTCCGGAGCTCTTAACACTGCATACCCAAAGCTCGAACTTAGCCAGTTATTGCCAATGTGGAGTCATATTGACTCCATAATTTATTTTTATATATTTTTACATTGTAATCAATTTTAATAATAAAATTTGCATTAAAGATGAGAAAGAATAGGAATTAAGAACGAAAAAACAAATTTTGTCCACAAATCGGCTTTAACATTTCCCGCAGAAGGAATTAACTTCAACTTAGGATCGCAGTAATTTCTAGAATCCTGATTGACTGCTTCTGATCAAGGACTTTTTCATTTTTTTAATTACATTCACTATTTTTTCAATTACTGTGCGCTGCTGACTCGGATCGGAAATTACCCAATTCGCTGCAAGTTTTTGCTGCAATCCGGACAGAAAATCAATTCTAGGCTTTTTTTTTGTGCCTTGATACTTTCTATGAAAATTATGTAATTTTATCAAATAAGCATTTAGGCAATAATCTGGAGTCAAGATAATAACAGAAAATCTACATATATTACCAATGAGGAATCGAAATGACTCCGATATATTTACGTGTAATGCCAATCTGGAGTCAAAATGACTCTTTTGATTCAAGTAAACTAATCTGCAAAAAGAAACGAAGAATTCCATGGCCTTCAGCTCGTGACTATCAAATGGTGAGAGAGTGGGGATAGCATATCTAAGAGCATTTTGGGATAGCTATTAGATGTGGGGAAACAGAGACTATTTCTATTTTTTTGGAGTCAAATTGACTTCGGATTGGCAATGCAGTGTTAAAACTATCTGAATCTCAAATTTTACAACCCTTGCGAATACAACAATTGAGCTTCAATCAATGGCTTTCCAGAAATGTTGCAGTTCTACTTGATACGAGCAACATCTCGAAAATAATTCTATGTATAACTATCTCCATGGTCCTTTAATAAAAGAACGTCTAATTTATGAAACAACCCAATTCAATTATTATATTTTATTACGCTGTATTAAACTACAACTATACGAGCAATCAACCATTAACCTTTAAGGTTAACGCACAGGTTTTAATCCAGCTACCATGTAAAATGACAGTTCTGTAACCAAAACCCAAGTAAAATCAATTAAAGCATTATAAGCCCTAAAGATGCTCGAAAACCCTAGGGTAGAAAGTTTGACGAAAATAAATAAATACCAGAAATCAAATAAACAATAATTTCCCATTTTGGACGAAACGGTCACCTTAAAGAATTAGGATTTAGCTCCTTTTAGTGGATCTTATTTAGCTTTTACATATTTTTCATTCTAATCATTAAATTAGATTTAAAGTGAATTTACATTCTGCTTTAATTCCTGAACTTCTGTATCCTTCTTATATAATTAATCTATTCCTCTTTCTATTTGGCTAATCTACATAGCCATAATCAAAATTTAGGTTACAGCCAAAGTTATAAGCTGGTCATCAACTATAGAAGTTCCCAAGTTTTATCATCTGCAAGATTGTTTACTGTTATGGTAGCTGTAATTCTAGCAACTAGGATGAACCAAAGTGCTATTACTGCTTCAATCATCTTAAAGGTTTAATCATCTTAAATATTAGACAAGTTTTTTGGCAAAGACAAAGTTCTGTTATGTATACTGTTTCTTCGCTTAGCTTAGTTTATAAATGTAAGAATTAACAATATTAATGTACCATACTCGGTAGTATGTATTGAAGGAATATAGCCTACTCTTTAGGTTACTGCTGAAAGAACGAGTCTCTGTATCTAAACTTCATCTCATCTGATAACAACATCTACCGTGTAGCTACGTTGAAAATGAAAGACGCTGTAGAAGACGTTTCTTTTATCAAGCATTGAACACAGTGTGTGAGTTACGTCTGTAACAAGTTGTATGTGTGTGTGTGTGTGTGTGTGTGTATAAGTTATATCTGTAAGGAGATGTGCGTGTAAACGCGCAGAAAAAGATACGAGGAAAGCAAAAAGCGGTGCCTATAATTGCCCAGTCCTCAGCTTCTTCTTTATTCTTTTTATTTGCCTCAAGGCAACGCCACAAATATTTAAATGAGATCACCACAGTGTAGATGTGTGACTGTTAGGCCTACTGAAAGAAGTTCCCGGCTAATTCGTCCATCTAAGATAGGTATCTAGAAGTGGAAGAATACCACTATGGCCACCTGCAAACGGTAAAAGAAAAAACCTTTAATGTTTATGTTTGTAGATATTTTTTACTTTATTATTCAGCTCACAGTAATTTTAAGTTTATAAGAACTTGGAAATAAATTTTGTACTTTACTTCTGACAGAGTAAAGTTTTAAAGTTCATTCAGAAGTTTCCAACTATGCTAATTAATGTTATATTTAAATCATTTCAGTTATTGTATGAATGTAATGTTTATAATGGTGTTATATGATGATAAATCTTTAGGACTACATTCTCCAAGAATATAAACAAAAATTAATTTTGAAGGGGAAATATTGTGAAAGTAGTAGATTAAATACTGAAAATCAATATCCACAGTTTAACCAAACAAAAAATAAAACAAAGAAAATGAATTTCCCAGTATCATACAGTTTGTTCCCACACACAAAACCCACAACTTTGCTTAAAATAACCGTTTTCTGGGAATCTCAAAACGTTCAGTAACAAACATTTGAAGAATTAGCAGTAATTGCAATAAAGCTTATTGGGTTAGAGAAACCCTTGTTGCACACTCTTTCCCAAGGCTCCATACTGTTTTCCAAATCAACCATCTCTGCAACAAAAGTTTGAACTTTCGTTCCGTATTGTTTTGGATTCGTTTTTTAAAATCATGTAATTTTGTTGTCTACATTTAACATGATACGTTAGTGCTACCTATTCCAGGGCTTAAATTTACAAGTTTAGATCCGAACAATGTGGTCACCCTGAATCGCACTTCTCTTACTTGCAGAAGTTCGAGATGGATTTCAATAAAAATCTGATGATTAATGTTTTGTACTTATTTATTTAGCAACATACAATCTATAAATAAATATGTGAGTAGATGTAAATCGTGCGCGAAGAGCAGAAGGAGAGAAACTACCTAGCCGTATCATTCCCTACAGATTGTCGATAATGATGATCTTCAGAAGTTGCGGGGCCGCAGGCGATCCAGTCCTCCGAGGAGGAGGATTGTCAGAGTAGAGAGAGCTTGATGAAACTTGGGATATTTTATCTTAACAAGTTGTATGAATGGTAACAAGAGTAAGGTAGAAAAGAGCGTCAACTATCTGTTGGAGTAGTTTTGATTGGAATGTCTATTCTGTCCGTATGTTCGTAGGTTTGACTGAACTCCGTAAGTCCATGGATGATAGTACTGTATATTAAACGCTTGAGTTCTAAAGATATTTTGGAGCGTCGTCCAAGTAAACATGTTTCGCACGCTTTGTCATTGCTTATCTCTTAAGGTGTGCGAGTTCCTATTGAGGCGTTTGTCTAAGAGCCCAAGGTAGCCCACCAGATCTGTGGAAGGAAGAGGATTGCTGTAGAAGAAGACAGGTGGACAGGAGCCCTGCCGAAGAGTAAACGTGGCATGCTGGCATTTCTGTGGGTCCATTTTAAATTCGCTATTTCTTTGTCCAGGATTCTATTTTTCTGTAAGTTGTATGAAGCTGATGCAGGGTGCTTCTAGCTGGTATGGCTGTGTCTTCGGTGTTGAGGACTGAGCCAAGAATACTCCCATCCCTAATATTTAGAAAGAAGTGATTCAGGAGCCAGTACTTAGTTGAACTACCTTAAGGATAGGATTGCAGAATAAGGAAGGACTCGTACTTTGAATGAAAGCTCTTTTTTAATTTAAACGTTAACCAGGATGCCAAACACGATCGAAGGCCTGGAATTAATAAGTTTAAATTTAATATTTGGTAAGTTCCAAAGATGTAGTAAATGCAATTAGATTATATATCTCAAATTAAAATATCTATTATTGTTAGGTTAGTCAACTTAACTATAAATTATTGCAGCTATCTCTACCGGTAAGCGCCATAAATTTAACTGACTATTGTGAATACTCTTATCGTAGTATGGTGACACTTTAGATTCTCCTCTAAATGATTGAAAGGTTAGTAAATCATCGCTAAATGTTTACAAATTATTTCATTTTGACAAAACCTAAATGATTGTTTAAATATTTAGTTGCAATGAAATCAACAACCACTGCAGGAGAAATCGTTAATATGTAAAGAATATACACAAGCTAGCTAGTTGGAAGAGCGAAGAAAAGTATGAAGCAACTTCTAAAAGATGGAGGGTCACTATTTCTGAGGATGTCCTTCGAAAAGAGGTGTATGCCTATGCCTTTAATGCTTATAGAAAGAAGTGGAAGAACATACTGCTTTGGTTAGAACAAAAATCTGGTGTGGACGAAACGAGTGTTTCTATTGGTGCGAATATCAAGGCCCTAACTAATAAACTTTTTCGAACTCCGAATCTATCTTCCAACATATAACTCAAATTATTGCTATCATTATACAGATTTTAAAGCTGCATAATAAACCAAAATGGCTCTTTAGGGGAATCATCCATCTTCAGAATACTTAATAAAAAATTAAGATGAAATTAATTAAAAAAATAAAATAGAAAATAAATTTTTAAAATATAATGTACACAGAAGTTTAATGACAGTCATGGTGTTCGCGTTTCTGAAAAATTAAAAATCTATCCAGTAAATTGTTCTGGTGATTGAATTTATTCAATTTCGAAATTTTGACAACTCATTTAACTCTTCTTTATTTACAAAATATAAAGCTACCTTACAAATTGGTACATCACACTGAATAGTGCTTTGGAGAGAAGCCGAAAGAGTATCGATACTGGTGTATTGAGTTTGTTGTTTGATGGAATGTACAATGACCCGATTATCGAAAGTAGTTTGATCGAACGGATATTTATAAGAGTAGTAATGTGAGAAATCGCTAGTAGAAATAACGTTAGAGACAGTTCAATGGATTGCCTTAATCATAAACTTATAAACTAGAGATAATAATTTCTAAACCAGTGAACTAAAACTTCAATTTAAGATAAAAACAATTTGGCTGAACGTTATTTAACTAGAATATTATTTTGTTATAATCAAACTTTCTCTAGATGGATTCGTCTTGGCGATTTTCTGCCAACACCAATAATTCAGAACTTTGCTTTTTGTATTTAATGTGGAGGAAATCATGGATTTTGCAGTAGGGTTAGTACACAGACTAGAGTACCCGGCCAGGCAAAAGGGGTATAGTCAGCGATTAATGACATCCCAGGAAGTGAATGTTGGCATTGTTACCATTGTATACGCGGTAGGCTAATTGAACTGGGCGACAATGGCGTGACAATGTTGCCTTCAACCTCTCCATTCAGGTAGTCCAACTAAAATTTACTTGGAATAAGGGAGGCAGTGACAAAATAATTGAGCCTCTCCTTTTCCATCACCCGACACTGAACTTCTCCCCTCCACAAATGCCACCTATTTTCCCCATTTCCACTCGTTTCAGTGCTGCCAACCAGCCGGCCCATTCATCCTGATCTCTCAGCCCACTAATTAACCTTCCAGCCTAACCTTTTACTGATAAATAACTATGTCGTTAAAACACTCAATACTCAATTAATATTTTTTTTAAAAAAAGTCGATAGGTAACGGGTTAAAAGGTTTTCCTTTCTTCTATCCCTTCGTCCTTTGGTGGACGGATCCCCTTTCAGTCTACATCATTTACCAACTTCTTTCTCAAATAAATTAGATTTCTTTAAATAATTAATTAAAAGAAAAAAGAGAGGAAAAAATATAAATTAATTAATCTATACCAAAACGTTTTTTATTTTATTATTTTTTTTAAGTCTAAAATTTAATCAAATTTCATTGCTTTAAATAAATACAAATAGATTAATCTGGAAGAGTGTTTGGTGGTAAAACTAGAAAAGGATTCCTGACAATAAAGAAACATATTTACGTTCTTTTACTCTACTAATAAGGGAAGTTAATGTAATTGTGCAAACTTACGATTTTGAGATATAACAGGAACCAAAATACGAAATGGTTTTTACAAATTGGCCTGGTGTGTATCCACCGTGATTCTAAAATGGAAGACCTTAGAAAGTTACAATTTAAAATATCTCTCCTAAGAGATATTTGATGCCTCCTAAGGCATCGTGAAAACGCGTCAGTAAGGTACCACATCGCTAAATCGATTTTTTTAATGATTTTTGTTTTTTTAAATCTTTTTCTCATAACCATACAATTTTTTTTTTAAACTTAAATAATTAACCTTAATAATAATAATTGATAATTAATAATTGACCGCAAGTAGGCCTAGGAGTTTTTTCTCGGACAATTTGATTGAGGCACACTCCTGGGATCATTGCTCTAAAGTGCCATGAATGTGCTTTTGGTCTCAAAACAAAAATTTAACCAAACAATAGAAATTATAACCCAATTTTGAGTCTTATTATTACTATTTTTATATTTATGAATAATCACAAGAAATAAACAAAAAAAATCTCCTCCTGAAATTAAACAATTAACCTCGCCAATTAAACCCTATTATATTCATTCAAATGCCATGGAAATCTGAAAGTGGAAATGCCATGTTTTAATTGAAAGTAGACGTCATCAGTTGATAAATAAATTGCATTTTTGACCTTAACAAAATGGTGAACTAATAATCAGATATATGTAGCTTATTATACGTTATGTTCTTAATTTTAGTAAAGTTAAAAAAATATATAAATAATCTAACGAAATTTTTTTTCGTACAGTCGTTGGCATAATGTAATTAATGTATGTAATAGTAGCCTAATTACTACAATACATCAAACGTCGGAATTAAAACTAATTGTAGTATTTCATTTACCTAAATTTAATATAGAAACTAACTCAATTTAATATTTAATTTTTGAGTAACTACTAAGCTAATCTATTTTTAATCCACTTATTTTTAATTTAATTTTAATCTAACCTTCCTTTTTTTTAGTTTAAATGATTTTCATTTTAATTTGACTCATTTGGGGGGTGGGCAAATAGTTACCAGAGCAGATTCAATCCATTGATCCGAATCCGCTGGAATAGTAACACTCCTCAGACAGATCTAGAGTGCAGACTCCTGGTCAGCAATAATGTCTTTTAATCATTAACCATTAAATAAAATCCAAGGCCTAGGCCCGGGAATCGTATCCAGCACCACAATACTTCTTAGGTTTGAGGGTTCCGCCTCTGACCGCTCAGCTACCGTGGCGCCGTGATGGAAAGCAATACATGGAATACACAAATAAAAACAACGATTTGAAGTGGACATTAGACTTGCCGTTTTATTCATAAGAAGATTTAATTTAAGCTGTAAGAATCATAAAATTAGGTAAGAGAGCTGATTGAAGATAACCTGCTGAAATTCAGTCTGAATTCCAACTTAGATTTACTCCACAGATTAGACTTGGATTGGTGATGTTTTAAGATTAATTTGATCCTACTTTTAAAAGCAATGTATGCAGACATAATCCAGAATATTGTGGCAAAATGTTTACATTGTTGACGGTCGCTAATCGCCGTTCTTACCCCACCCGAAAGAGGTAATGCCCTGAAGGTGACAAGAAATAGAGGATACTACTAAGGAAAGGGATATCAATGCGAAAAAATAAAAATGTTCCCGCAAAATCGCCTCAGAATGATTGCTGTTTATCTCCTTAACAAACATCCTTATGAGATTTTCATTGATAAATAATTTTAATTATTTCTCTTTTACAAGAAATTTCCCTTTTACTCTGATTCTACCACTGGAGAACATTTCTTAGTTTGTAGAATGTACGATCAAGTATAAAACTCGTAAGTATAAATTGCGAACGGTTTATTTCTAGCCTGGTAGTTGTTGAAATTCCTGTAAAAGACAATAGTTGGAATATTAAGCTCACTGCTATCCTGTAGTGAGATAGTCTGCTCTAAAAGTTGATAACTTAAAGCGAGAACTTTTAAACTATCTTTGCGCGAGTAAGGAAATTACAGCCCGCATCTTGTTCTAGTTTACTCCCTTAACTTCTTCTATTTATTTTTCTTCTAAGTGTTCTCCAGCAAGTTTTAGTACGTTCTTCAAACAATTGAATTTTCAACAACTCACTAAAACTTTGTCAATGCTTATTATTAGTATTAAATTATTGATAATATTAAAACAGAACCAAGAATCTACCTTTAAACACCCTAGTTATTGCGTGTTTAAATGGCTTAAACCGTTGCAACAAAACCTTCGTGACATCTCAGATTGGCATCATCAGAGATACCCTGCGTAATATCAGGTTCAAACCTTGAATCCATTTTCATTTCTCTAAATTTTAAGAAAAAAATATTTGTTTCGTCTTTATTTAAGAATTTTACAACTGTACGTACAGCAAACTACAACAAGTAAAAAGGATGAAGGATGGCTTGATTTCTTGAACGGAGGCCAACCATCCAGTGATGACAGCCCTAATAGGCCTTAAGGCTTTAGGTTGTACGGACTCTCTGAATAGCCGAGGTCTGGTATTTAGGTAGTCGCGCGGCCAGCGGTGCCTCAAAAGCCTAGGAGGGTTTGTAGGAAGATTTGAGGTTGAGAGAGCTTTGGATAAGTAGATCTGAATGAGGAGTGAAATTTTAGGAAACAGATTTTGGCTTTAGCGGAAACGAAAGGAATAATCAGGTCGGTATGGATGGTGAGGTTTGAAATGTAAAGGAGCATTGACTGTGGTACTTAGGATTTTGGGTTGTAAGGATTGAACGCGATAGAGGTTTGTGCGTTTAGCAGAACCGCATAGTTCAAGTCCGTTCAAGTCCATATTGGAGCTAACAATGTTGTATAGTTGTCGTTTGTTTTTTAGAGTGAGTTTGGAGCGTTTGTCAAGTAGTTTCTTTAGCATTCTGTACCTCCAATTCTGTGGTTCAATTCAGTTCGTTTAAGTCTAGAATGAGGGTTCCTTGACAAACTTTTGTCCAAGTGGAGTCCCAGAAAAATATTGAGAGCAGAGAAAGTTGAAATAATAGTGCGCATGGCTTAGCCCAGAGGTTAATGAAGGATTTCTAAACGGAGATCCTGTGTTAAATAATCCAGCTGCCGGTTCTGAGATTATCTCTACTTAGCAGCTTCCACTGTGTGGTCTGTAACGAGAAAACACTGACGAAATGGCATAGAGTTGAAAAAGAGTCTGGTCGTCAATCACACCAGGATGTTCCCTCTTACGAGCACAGTTAATTTTTCTTCATCCATTTTTATTTTATTTTTATTTTCTAGCTCTTTTCGTAGCGGTAACGCATACTGTCTTCATGCAACGCACATCTACAGACTGACTACGGAGAATATATTTCATATCGAGCTTACAGTGGAAAACGGTGTAGTTCGTTGCCGAATAATGCGCTTTAGTTTTATTTCAAATACACTAAAGAATTTATCGTCGATCGGCTTGAAGCGATTGCTTGCCGGTCGGATAAGGCAAGAAAACGCGTACTTTAAGACTAACCAATCTTTTCAAGCTTCCAGAATAAAGTTTCAGAAAGCATACTTATCGTGATATTTTTTCCTTGGCATGATCCATAACAAATATTGGACTTATAACAACTGAAATAAAAAAAAAAAGAGTACTGAAAAGAGGAATTCAGTTTAAGAATGTTGACCATATGCGATGATTCCGGAAATTATTTTTTATTTTATTAAGAGGAGTGAAAGTAGAAAAAGCAGCAGCAGAGACCTCCCAGCAGGAGAGTTAAGTCGGGGTACAAGTGTTTGTTAGGTTAGTTGAAGTGGTTTACCTAGAAGCGAGGGTAAACAATGTTAAAACAATTGCTCGTGTTGAAGGAAGACAAGCTTCTCTACTTGAGAGGTAGTTTCAGACAGAGATGGACCAGCTGACTCATGATGCCATCAACAATACCATCTAGAAGGACCTTCACTGGGCCTCTCATCTCTCCATTCAGTCAGCCACTTCAAATATATTCAACTTGAAAAATTACACAGCGAAAAAATGTTTTGAAAAATAATAGATTTGTGTTAATTTACTCTTCGGCAGGAGTTAGATGTTTTTCACTGGGGCAACAAGGCGCTACTTCACTTTTTTATTTTAATAAGATGGCGTCCACTTGTATTTATTAAAAGCCTGATAAGTGTTGGTTGAGATCCAGTAGGAATGATGCACTCAAAATCATTCCATCTAGTGCACAGCTGAACACTTGCACACATGTTGCATTAGTCAAGAACTCTCAACTTTATAGCATATGTTTTCGAAACAATTATCTTTCATAACTGTTTCATTAATATTATTCGGCTTTCAAGACTCCACTAGTTTCCGCTTCTCCTCTGTTGAAGTTTTGTTGATTTTCTCCGAGGTGGGGAAACCAATTCTGTTGTGAAACCTCTCACTAATATCTCAAACTTAGTGATTCTCAACTTTTTTTTTTTTTTTTCTGGTCGCGCAACACTTTTAACAATTTCAAAATTTGGCGGTACACTAACAATAAGTTAAATTTATAAGTATTTTACTAATCCGTAATACACTGTGTAAAATTGTTTGTTTATTTTCAATATAAAATAAAATAATATGGACTACAAAAACAATAGTATACGTATGTTTATTAAGGGATTAATTACAAGTTATTAATAAGAATACTGTACAGAATGGAAAAGAGTCAAAGAATTTTCTATATTTAGATTTAGATTCGTCAGTTACGTATGAGATTTTGAGGTCGTTATGGAGGGTGAAGTTAGAGACATAAAATGGAGAATTCGTAATCTGACAAGAATACTTTTAATAAGAAATTTGAGCTTGATGTTTTTTAATAATTTCGTTTATGTTTGGTCGTATAAATGATAATGCCACTCTCATATCGTCTTCTACATTTAATATATAATTTTTATTGTATGCATTTCTAAAATTTGGCGGCATACTTCAAAAACTTTCGCGGCACACACAGTGGTTGAGAATCACTGCTCTAACTAAAGTTCTCCAACTTCTAAATCTCACATTTTTATCTAACTAATAACTTTTATATTTTAAACTAAACAGATCGTAATATGGCAATGGAGCGATATTTTAGATGAAATCTATTTCTGTCACTGCTCACAATGATGTTATCACAGTTTTCCTGGAGTTTTCGGGAAAAAATTAAATTCAAGTAAACATTTTTTTCAGCAGATCAGTACTTCCGGTGGGGGGATTCAGATAGACTGGGAGGGGGAGTCCAACTAAGAATAAAGTTGCAGATACCTGCATTAGTTTAGTTTTATAGATTTACATACACACCTACATATATAACCTACCATATTAGGGAAGGGATTAGGTACATGTTTAGCGTGCTGGATCCTCGCGCGGAGAAATTAGGTTCGAATCCAGTTGCTGGCCCTTGGAGCGTCTCATACGATAGCTCACTGACCGTGAGCTTCAATTGACCTTATCCATTCTAATCATTATTAAAATAAACTCTTATTTCTTTACTTACGTAACGTTTATTTAGTTAGACCAACTCTAGAAAATATCCTCTATTTACCAGGACATTATTTATCTTATTATCAAATAATATAAATTATGTTCTGTTAACATTTTGTTGTTTTTTTTTTCTCTCTCTCTCTCCATATTTCTAATATAAGGTCACAAACGAAAAGTGGAACAGAACTGTTCCACCCACAACACGATCGGCACACAAGGATATCTGCTAGCTTAGTTGCGCCGCTAGGGGGCAAAAGGTGTGACTGTGGCCTGCAAATCTATTTAACTTAGTAAAAAAAAGATACCATTGTTTCAACAGGTGACTTGAATTCAAATTCCACCCTCAACTTATTACATAATGTGATCAAGGTTGTAAAAAATGTTATAATAAAACATAAAAGCCGTTATTAAAATCCCTAAATAAGATTTGATAGTTTTTTTTTCAGATAATTTGGTAATTATTTTAGTCTACAAGCCACGTTATCTTGATGAATTTACGAAGTGGAAATTAGAATCGAAAACAATGTCCGTTTCTTGAATTTTTATGATCAACCTGTATGTAACGTGTTAAATTCTCGTTCTAAGGATGTAATTAATTTTCGAAAAAACTGATTTTTTATTATTATTATCGCTATCCGATTTAAATCAACAAATTCGAAAATATTTCAACAATTTGTTTTTGGTTAAAGTAAGACGTGCTAAGTATAAAGGTCATTGGCGTCCGAAGCCAACATACAGCCAATGTTCACTTAGACAACTTTGTCAAGTTTGCCAAAAGTCTGTAGCAGGGATGGCCAACTTTTCTGTATATAAGATGTACTTTTTATCTTAAAAGTGTGCCGCGATCGACTTGTCATAGGCGTAGTGTAGGGGTGAAGAAGGGGTGTGAAATGCATACTATGTTTATACTCTGTGTTTCAGTATAAGGTGCATTGCACCTTATATATAGGCTCATGATAGGCTTCATGATATAGGCTCATGAAGAAAATAAATTTCCAGACCCAATTTTTGATAGCAGCATTCCGTACATGCGGTAACTATAAAGTTCGATTTTCCGACACTTTTTCAAGATAGATTTTTACTAACTTAAAATGCAATTTAATTTTTTTATCAACTGCAATGTACAAGTTGTTATACTATTTGTTCGTAAATATGAAAAAGTTGTTATAAAAATGCACAGTATGGCTGATAATTTGATTTCAATATTTCACTTTCGCGTTTTTTTTGGGCCAGGAAAATTTATTTCCCAGAATGCAGAATGGTATACGGAATTCCACCCCAGACTTTGCGAGCGATCGACGATCAACCAAAACTGGCCTCGCGATCGACTTGTTGGCCACCCCTGGTCTATAGTATTATAGTACATTAAGTAGGAAAATAAAAGTTTATAATCCATTCAGTTACTTTCGGATTAAAGAATTTTAGCGCTAAGTTGTAAACAGAAAATTCCCCTGGTGGGGCGTATCGAAATATTTGTTCAGCAAATTTTTTTCTCAAATTTGAAATTTGGTTATATATTTAATTCTTGTAAATACTTAATAAGAGATGTGACCGTACATGACACTAAAATATTGTGGCAACACTGCTTATACATATAGAATGTACGAGTTTTGACAAGGGAAAAAAAGTTGTCGTATGGTTATGGTTAATGGTTTTCATAGTGTACGTATATTTTGCACTGGCAGTGTTCTGTATGAACTCTTGTTTCTTTTATTAGCTGTGTGCTTATTTAAAACAACTGTGTGTTTGGCATTCTTTTTAAAACTGACTGTGTGCCTGAAAGGACTGTATGCGTGAACTTAATTGTTGTGTTGACTGTTATGTATTTCATGTAATCAGACCATCAAATAATTGTGAAATAAAGAGATGTGTTCATAAAATGTAACTTTCAGTTATCTTGTGTTTTTGTCCCTAAAAGGTAGGTGACAACAATATGATGCAAAGGCTAATTATTCCTCGCCTAGAAGTGCTTTTAATAAAATATAGCTGATAAAATGTTACTGTTAAAAGTTATAGATTTATTTGTGCTCAATTTGGTATAATGTAATAGTAACAGTCGTTTCCAGAAAACCTAAAAATAAATCTGAAAAATCGTAAATATCCGCTTAAGCGATTTTCACTAAAAAAAGTCGCGTCGCCTGATGACTTTTGGAAATCGGCACGATTACAACAATTCTATCGTTGAGTAAGAGATTGTTAGTGTAATGATGCTTCAGAGGAAAGGAATTTACGCAGTCACACCACGTTGTGCTTCGGGTTCGAACTGGCCGAGAAGTTTCTACAGCCCGGAGAAGGAAAATGAAACGAGAGAACAATCAGTGCGCTGAAATGGCTGGATGTGGTGGACCTCAGCTGTTAACGCCTCTTAAATTTGAAAACAAAATCAAATAATTCGTTATAGATTATCTATACAATTATTTAAAATCTAATTTACCCCAGGCAATGATTGAAGTTATTTTTTATTATTATTAAGGCAGTATTAGATTACTTTTTCATAATAAAACCAAGATAAAACCTTACGTTTCTTCAAATGATCTTATCATTTAATGAATCCATCATAATCATCAACAGTTATACACAATGGTTGGCCAAAGAATGAATTATTTGTTCCGCACTTAAAGTAATTAAACATATAAAAATTATTGCACATAATAATTATTATTAAAAAATTCCATAGAAAAGAAAACTAAGATCTAATGAGTATTTTTATTAGTTAAGATTGTATTTCTTGATCAGCAATTTTAATTGCATTTTGAAAATTCTAGTTAATTTTAAATAATTTGTTCAATTAAAATACTTCTTCTTTTTTTTTTAAATCATCGCAATAAACATAAATCTTGGAGTTTGTCTACAAAAGGTTTTGGTTGCTCGTAGATTGGACTTTATCTTTGCAAATCCATCGACTTTTTTACTAACAGACGCTTACTAACTAACTAAGGACAATTTTTTTCATTACTGTTAAAGCAGCCCTTAAAAAAAGGCTAATTTAGGAGGGGATCTAGTGTGGTAGTAAGTATTTTAGTTTTCGCATAGTTCTTGTAAAAAGTAATTAATTCTAATAGTCTGATATTTTGCTTGTGCTATGTTAAAAGAATAGTGCATTATGGAGTAATAATTGAGCCGTTCGCAAGAAAAATAAATAACCTCCACTTTTTGAAAAATCTTAAATTTAAGGGTCAAAGCACTTGGTTTCAGTCATAGCTTTTTATATTCATAATAAATTTCTCAAATAATAAAGATTAACACCATTAAACGACAAAAATAGTTGGCCATTGAATAATAAATAATTTATTTCAGAAGCCATTTTGATTAACTCCGTGCTCTAAATCGTTGCAATAATTCAACTCAAATTCAGTTCCAGGCGCTGAATGGTGAATGTAAATTTATTTGAATTTATATTTATAAACGGAATTTTCAAAAAAAAAAAAAAACCATTTACTACATCATTTCTTTGCATTTCTCCATTTTTGATTTTATGGAGTTAATCGAGTTGTGCCGTGAACGGCTCAATTATAGATATTCGAATTTTGTGTTAAATTCAAATTCTCTTTTTCATTTAATCAAATTTTGGCAATCAGCTCTTACTTTCATTCGCAACGCATTTTTGGCATTAAAATTAATTATATAATTTCAAATATTTTGGGAAAACCTTATTTAGTTTTTTAGTTAGCTATTAAAACCATTACTTAGAGTCTAAGTATGAAAAAGATCTTTAACCAGCTGTGGCAGTAAGTCTTCGAACCTAAAGTTTTCTTTTAACTAGTTATAGCTCAAAACTCCCAACTGCCAACTAAGGTAAAAGTCAGCCTCTAAAAAATTATCAACGTCCTCTTCATACTAACCTTCTTCCTTAATCAGCTTATAAAAGAATTACAAAGCCTTCCATGTACCACGTCTATCCGCCTATTCATCTGGAAGTCTCTCTGAAGAGAAGTAAACGGTGATGGCTTCAAGATTATCTTCTTTTTTGTTTAGCGACCTCTCCAACCAAAATGTTAAAAACTGTCCCTCCGAAAAATATTCTCATGTTCTGCATTAACATGTGATTTGTCAAGTTGTAAAATAATGTACCGTTCTTCAGGTTTGAATTAAAGAATGAAATACAAAATTTTATTTTTATTTTTTACAATCGTGTTACTATACAAGGCTACGAGAAGGTCTACGTGAAATATTTTGGAACATTCTATAATAAAATCGGTAATAACTTCATTACAGTATTGGCCGCTGCCTTTTATTAGAAGGGAAGCCTCCACTTGTCTGGTAAGAAATAGTCCATTAAATGAATATTAGGCATAATTACGCAATTACAGGTTTCGAACAAACTATCTCACTGAAAACAACAAGAACAACTTTGTATCAGCTGCTGATATTAACGTATCCTTATTACAAACATATTAAAATCAAATTAAAAAAAAACAAACAATTATTTGTATAATGAACCATTTTTAAGTTAATCTGTAAATCTATTTGCAATTTCTTTCTGTTAACCAGCAGGTGTAACAAAGCAAATAATTTATTGACTTAAAAAATTATCGAATAACTGATAATATAAGTATTACCTAATAATGAATGCTCCATTTATAATTACGCTAATTAGTTTCGAGCATTTCCTTGAATAAACCATTTTCGCTTCCTGTCAGTTGTTTTGAAATGCATCCAAATTTTCTTTCATTTTAAATCGTTACAGTGCTTAAATCCCTCTTGACACGGCTTAATGTTGAGCCGACTTAAGGGATTGAAAAACTGTATAAGACAATGTTGTTGATGTGATACGTAGGAACCCAGGTAAAAATCTACGGGGTTAATTTTTTAGACATTGCAGCTATATTAAGTATTTCAAAGCTCTGAAATCCATACATTACTTTTCAACTAACAGCTTAAGTACGCCTCCATTGTTTGGAATCACGCGTAAATTTTCATTTTTCAAATGTTTACAGTAATAATACTTTCTCTGCCGTTCTAATTCTCATTTACAGTAAATTCTACAAGGCTGCGGATAAAATTTAAAAACTAAACTACATGAAAGTTCCAAGTTTCAATCTAAAGGAATGGATGCTTATTTTTTTGCATGAACATTTTGTTAAGTTGGAATGAAATAGAAAATTAGTTGAGAAATTAGCTAAGAACTTTGTCACAAAAAGGACGTGAAGTAAAATTACATTCCCGCAAAAAATAAATACAAAGAGAACATTGCTAACCGCAGTATAATATTTGATTAATGTAAAACATTAAAAATACAAAACTTACAGTTTTTAGTGAATAATTGTAATAACTTAGTAATGAACTACAAAAAGCCGGTTTCAATGAAAGAATGTCTACATAATTTAAGTGGTAATAATAAAAAAAAAAAACATTGTGAGAGACTATTTCCAAAATAAGCAATACAACCCTGTAGCGATCATATTTATTTACGCAAAGAAAAGATGATATTCTACACGCACTACAAGTAGTTCTGGAGAAACTGGGATTTTGTCAAAGAGAATTTTACTTTAAACAATATTCAACTCAGTTTGTAAATGCATTTCTTATCTGATCGGAGATCTACTTGTAAGAAGTTTAGACGTTTACAATTGTGCACTTATTGTAGTTGTCAAAGGAAGCGGGGTGTTATTTCAACAAGGAAAATTCTCATAAAAGACTAGAATTCTTCATAAAGTTCTCATTATCGCTGTAGAAGTAAGGAGAGTTTTCAAAACCCAAACCTAGCAGTTACTATGAAAATAAACAAATGTCTGCCAGGTACTCTATTTGTATTATTGTTAAGGTATGTTTAGATGGTTTGTGCTTTAGATTTCATGGATAAGTACTCCTTTATAAATCTGCATTGTATAGTGCTGTCCACCTTGTTCAAAGACTGATACATGAATCCTAGAGGAAGAAAGGATATTGCCAATTTCTGTCTTCATTTTTCCATTTGTTCTAATGCTAAGCTTCCAATCTAGAAACTAGGTCATCTACACAGCTGTGGTACTTATTTTAAAGAAATAGATTTCAATGTACATTAATATGATTATGTAACAGATCTTGCACAAAAATTATTTTTTCTGCAACCATGTAAGGAAGTTCTCATTACTCAATTAAAATCAGCTGTGTAATGCCCAACTTCCCACACTAGTGGGGGGAAATTCCCATTAGTGTCACTTTCCGCACAAGTGAGTGGGAAAACTTTATTCTGCTTCCTTGATATAAGAAGTTTTGTTATTAACATAAATATTTTCTGTAAAACTCTAATAAGCTTATTTAAATTTATTTTATTTAAATAATTAAAAACGAATATTAAAAAATAAAATAAAAATTGAAAGGAATATAGAAATAAAAATAATACTTTAATAAATAATTAGATATTTTTAATTATAACAGTTAAAAAGGTTATAGTGTTACCTTATAGAAATTTAAAATGGATTCTAGTGATGCCTGTTTAGAAAACACTCCTCCATCAATAAAAGAAACAGCAGAAAATGTAATAAGTAATGTAAATACGTAAGTAATGTAAATAATTGTAATATAACAATAAATGTTTATAATAAATAAATTACTTTTTGTAGACTGTAAAAATGAAATTTTTAATTTTATTAGTTAATAAATGGTTGCAGAAAAAATATAATATTTAACTCTAGTGTAAAGTATTTTCCTCACACTCGGCAATTTGCACTTGCACCCGCATCGCTTCGCTCGCTCGTGCGTGCAAACCCTGCCTCGCGTGAGGAAAAGTACTACTTTCCTCACTTGTTAAATAAATAACTATACCTTATACAGTTTAACAATTGCAATTTGTTTTGCATTGTGGGTGTTAACCTTAAAAGTTACATTGTCTTCTGCCTAGACTGTTTACACACTGAGTGGTCGGCTTTTAAAGCTTACTTGTTTGTAACAGGTAATGCTTTTTTTACGTGTTTTGTAGTTAGGTGTCTATATAGTAGGTTATTGTAAAATTTACTAAAAAACACTTAGAAAAAAAAAACCAAAACTGTTTTTGTCAAATAGCAACACCACCTGTCGCAAATATTTATAAAACCGACCACTCAGTACATAAACAGAATGGACTGAAGACATACCATCCTTTAAGGTTAACACCCACAGTGCAAAACAAATTGCAATTGTTAAAATGCACATGGTTAATAATTTCAATATTTAAATAAATAAATAATAATAAATAATAATATAATAATAATAAAATAAGGTTAATAACCCTTTTTATATGTTGAAATCAATTACATTTTAATCCATTTCAGTAAAATATGTTCGCTGAAGGTGGTCTGGTCTTTGGGTATAGTCTTTGACTATATTCGCCGTTTCTGGTATCTCTGACAGGTTTCGAAATTTCATCCACCTTTAGAGTGGATTTAAAACTAATCCAATTAGTTTTATGAAGAGATTTCGACTTCACTTACGTTTCCGTCTCGCACTGTACTTGCTGAGTGATTTAGTAATTTTTATTTTGACAGGTCAAGGAATTAAAAATCCGTGCGACGGTGGATAAAGTCAAAGATATTATCCAGCACTGCCAACCTAAATACATTTTCAATTAGATTAAAAAAAAAAAAGTAAAGTGATAAATAATAAAGTTTATCAAATAATTGGCGACAATTTAATCAAATAGTTTTTGAAGACAAACTTTATAGAAAATTGTCGGCCGTTGGCTAAAAGTTGTATGGCCAATCATTAAATAAAAAAGTTGGAAGCAGTTTGTAGTTAGAATAAAAAGGAGTGTTTGTTGAAATGAGAACAAGTTTAGTACAAAAAGAAAAGTGAACAAAAAGAGTGAATAAACGGAGACAGAGAAAGAAAACAGACTTTGATTGAAGTTTCCCTCTAGTGTCGGCATTTATGCAGAAAAGTTCAGTAAGAAAGGAAATGTGTTGGCAATTATCAAACGATTTGCACTCAGCTTTTAATTAAGCGGTCTTAAGGAGTATTGGCAAGAGGAATAGGGGTGCAAAACGAGGAGATCCTAAGATAGGACTAAAATATTTCTGGAACTTCTCGCCAAACAGTCTCCACACTATTAATCTTTTCCATTAAAGTCCCTTTTCATCATTCTACTTCTTACTGAAGAATTTGGAGACGCTAACAACTAAATAACTTTACTACATTCACGGTTATTACGCTTCACCTTGACACTGCTGCATCCTTACTTGATTATTAAATTCTTTAAGTAAATGGATAAAATAGATACATCAAAATTTAAGTTGCAAAAGTTATCATTATTTTTTTTCGAAAGGAACAAGAAAAATGTATCGTACATTAAGAAATTCCAATCAAGATTAAATCAATAGAGGGGTTAACACGTACTTGGTGTCAAAATATCACTGTATATATATTTTTTTTGCGTTTATTTTTGCTACAATGGCGCTATAAGTAACAGTGATAACAGAACTATGAATTACAGAGGTATACGAGTGGAGAAGTTACCCAGTGGTAACACTCCATTAGTCTATTAGTCGCTCTCTTCACTTGAGAGGAGATCACGAGGCCATTGTCTCTTAAGGCGTCTTGTCGGGTTGTCAGGAAGAGTTCTAGAAGAAAGATTTTTAGCTAGAGGATTTATATGAGATTGCAGGTTGAAGTGGTGTTTTCTGTATCGTGTTTTAGCAATTTGTGTGAAAGTATTTTAGATTGTAGAGATTGAATCCTTTGGAGATTGGAGCGTTTGGTTGAACCCCACAGCTCTATTCCATACGCTCGGATGGGTTTTAAAATAGATGTATAAATTAGTCTTTTGTTGTCCAGAGAGAGTTTTGATCTATCGTTTAAGAGTCTTTTTAGCGTCTGTTTAGTTTTGTTCTTTTAAGTCTAGTGTGGAGGATTTGTATATTAGAAGTGGTTTTTTAAGAGTTTCCGTAGAAAACATTTATTTTATTTATTTATTTATTTTGCAAGGCACCAGTCATTAAGATAGAAGAATGAGTAAAACGTCTTAGATCGAATTCAGTAATTTATTGCATGCAGTTTCCTGCTTGTACTGAGAGCAATATTGAATCAATCTAGCTCAAATTCAAGGACTAAAATTGCTACATTGCTGTCCATCAGATTAGACTGAGAAAGACTTCCACCTCCTAATAAATCTGATCAATCTCTCAATTCCTAGCCAACATTTGAATCGAGAAACTAATCTATAAAACGAGTACTAAAACCAGCTGGAAATTCTCTGCAAGTATTGTTTAAATTTGAAATAAATTATATTATATTTAGTTTATACTTATATTTAAGTTTTCAATGAGAGATGTTAGTCACTTTTTAAAGGAAATAAGATTTAAGTTTTTAAAGTCTATAATTATTTATATAAGTACGAAATTACAACAGAATTCTGTAAATATAATACGAAGTATTCTTTCTTTGGGAAAGTAGGCGGATAGTATTCAATAGATTTTTGCTACGAAATAACAAATAATTTTAAAAAGAAGGAAAGTGAGTTTTTTGTTTTTAGATAGTTCTTAAGGCGGAAAACAAAATTAAGTCGTTAGATTTGTGTTCATTGTTGTCCAGAACCTTGTTTACCCCGAAAACATCGTCTATCACCAGAGTATTTGAATGTTTTAATCCAAGCAAGCTACATCACTAGAGCTGTACAAAAGAAAAGTTACTTAATTACTATAGAAATTAATATAGAAAAGTTAATTAAACGGGAAAATTCCATTTTCTCCTTTGATGGCCGTTAATCGTCGTGACATTATCAATCCGAATTTCCCCAAATTTGCCGACCCTATTCTACCTCTATTCCAAGATTACATTCCCCTGGATGTGATGATTTTGTTAATATTTTAGCTGGCACCAAGGATTCAGCTGGATGTAGATTTCATTCTGTTCCTTCATTGAATACCATGATAGACCTATTTATTTAGGCATTTTCAAAAAGAGATATTGAAGTATTCGTCGGTATTACTCAAAAAAGTGAAAATCGCACTCTCAATATGGGCAAGTTTGGGGGGAATGGACGAGCAGGCTTTCCTCTAACGTGCCATTTTAGTGAACTTTATGCTCCCATCATCTGTATGAAGTTAATGAAATTAAACAGCTGGGTAAAATCTGTTTTGAACCAAATCGGTTGATCAGGAAGTCCTACTTTGATAAATATATTTATTAATCACTTTTAGTTTTTGAATTAAAAAAAAATTTAAATTATGTATAATAGCATTTTTTTATCGGCATTTCTTGATAATAATCAGCATTGGCTAACACAATATAACTTTTACTTGTGTACTATCAGCGATGTATCAAAGAAATGATACGCACGACTTGCGGTTTAACATTTTAGATGGGTTACATTTATGTAAAATACCGCCAATGTTGCTAATTTTATGATTTTGAATTTCAGTTAATTGCTTCATTAGTGACTAGAAGTACGTTTTTTTTTTGTTTTTTTTCAAGTTAGAGATAAGAGTGGATTGCATTGTAAAAATTTTGCTCCTCTTCTTGTGGAAAAGCGGTGGAATTTTAGTTGAGCAACACCAATTTGACACAATTTTGCACAATTAGTGTCGAATTCAATAAAAAAAAAATTGATCTATTAAGTTGGGGGACTTAATGCTTAATTTACATATTCGTATATTTGTTGGCATTAACTAAACTCCACTAGAAAAATAAATAAAAAATTTTGTACGTCAAAATATTTTTTTATTCATACACAATTGTTTTATAACGCGAGTCCCATTGAAATTTCTTTTATTTTTCGCCTCCCAACTGAATACAATTACGCCAAACTTTGGAATTTATTGGTCTAAGAGTAAGTGGCACTATACCCACACCCACAAAAAGCCACAAGTAAGGCGTCCAATTCTTCTGACAGACAAGGAGACATGAGGCGGTACTCCGATCTAAATTAAGTGCTTCTAGAATCGTGCCCAGTTATCATTCTAAATACACAGGCACCATCTCTTCTCGACTTGACGGAAGGAAACGTAGTTTACCTTGATCTTGGTGTTGTACGTTTCCGCTAAAATGAAGTAAATTGTTGATTGCTTTGGTTGCATTTTACAGGAGGCGGATATCTTTACATTATTAAGCCGAGAACAATGTGATGATTGGCTGGATACTTACTTTTTAAAATACATGGTTACGAAATACCAGAGTAAGCCTGATTTTGGAAGCTAGATTAGATCTGGTTTGAAACTAGGGCCACCCTTCTGATGTTGGTTGGATAGACTGTGAAACTATTAATGCACTTCATTTCATTGAACATTAGATGATTGGCGCTTGAATCGCGCTGCTTGACGGAAAAGCACCAATGAGGCTAGGATCAAGGGGTGTATCGCCTCTAATTTATTAGTTATTAATCAAAACAGTAATGCAACTAAAAAATGTTCATGTTTAAAAGAAACTTCCTTCAATTTCACGATTTGTCTTTCTATGATCACCTCATTGTGGACAAATTCGAAACTCATACAGTTTGTGAATGATGATAAAGGAGGAATCTGAAAAGAGAGCTCTACCACTTACCCAATTTTAATTGTTAAAGCTGTTATGGAGATTCGTACAAATTGAAATCTTTTTTTGTTACGGTTTTTTTTATCAACATACATTATATAATAATGACAATGCTGTAGTCATTACGGTTTTGCATTGTTTCAGTGTTCTGTTTGGAACGTACAAAGGCCGTGGTAGTATCATGCATTTTGTTTGTATCTGTCTCTATACTTAAATAGGAGGGCCTTCTAATTTGAAATTGATGACTTAATACAAATGACAAGCAGGAAAATCAACAACATTGTCAGGGTAATGATACCAAGAGTTGTTTGTGGCAGTAATTAGGAATTATCATTTTATATCTTTTGTATTGTCGGTACAGGCTAGCCAGGAGGAAGTTGACATTGTAGTTGAAGCCCAGGGATAAAAGCATTCTATTAAGGTTAATTTCAAACATAATTAATGTTTACTTAAGTGGAGTCTCAATTTAAAACCAGAGACCCATTAAATGTAATCATCTCATTGCGATTCAAACTTTCTCAAAGATAAAATTGTTAAAAATATTCTGATAAAAAGTAAATTTGTGTAAAATTAGCACCCTTTTTGAATGCTTAGCTCTATTCTATAAAGTTTGTCAAGCAATATCTGGAATTTTACAATAAATAGTTAATAAAATTTTGGCACAATGCATTTTGTTTCTTATTATTTATTTATAAGTAGAAATTAGCGAGCAAAATTCGTTTTGTATTGAAAGAATTAACTAAGAAAACACGAAATAAACCTTCTTATTAAACCAGGTACGGTTTCCAGGTTACGCAACATGAATGTACAAATCTCTTTTCTTTGTTGCACTTTTAGTACCGTTTCGCAGCTACCCTTTTAAAATCTAGCAAAGGGTCAAGGTCGTCAACTTGCTTTTGTTGGGTAAAAGACTATAACCGACTTCATTTAGAGCCAACATCCTTATTAATATCTTACTACCTTATTAATGTAGACGAGAAGATTACCACATCAGAGTCGAGATCTTGTTAGTGCATTCGCTACATCCGTGCCAATATGCAGACAATAGATGCTAAATTGGTTCATCTCAATAGGTCTGCTTTCTATGTTTGAAAATGTTAAAGTGATAGACTACGTTCGACTTTGAAGGAAGGTTCAACAATACCTCAAAGTGCTCAACACCATTTGCTAGTTGGTAGGATCAGTCTGAAACCAGGAGGGTATTTATCCATTATTGGACGGTCTCTATTACTTGACAACAACTTCCTCCGTAGGCTGGCTGGCGTGGATGACCTACTACTGCCTTAAATATACTGTAGGGTGGCAATGGAGATTCCAGTCGGCATTAAATAACACGAACAAATGCGCCAGCGCAGTGGCTATGAAACAAACGCACATATTTTTTCAATATTCTTACCGTAAGTCTTGCATACGGAGTTAATTAAAATGATGTGATTTGATGATAAAACAAATTTTCCTGATTCACCCACAACCATTACATTACACTACATTTTTTAAAATCTTCAATTATTATTATTTTTGTTCTTTGCATCACAAATAACATTTTTTGCAGTCAGAGGACCTCCCAAAACGTGTGTTTCTGATAGAAAATTGATATTGAAAACCGTTTACGAATAGATAAAATTGTAACTTTAATCTTAAATATCTCGATAAATATTAGGGATATCGTTTGAGGTTAACATCATTTTTCACAATTTATTATGTAGTTTTCATAATGATTGTCAAAACCAGTGGTCCTTATGAAACCCCAAATGGTTTTTTTGGCCGTAACTCCGCTAAAAGTGAAGATACAGCGTCGGGGGTGGAAAATTTGAAAACTAGACGAAAAACATGTAGTTTATTTAATGGTTTTTCCGGATTTCCGCTTTCCTAAAAAGTTATTAACGATTGGTGCGTTTTAAATGGATCACCCTGTTCTATATTAAATAAGTTGCACTTTTTTAAATTCTCTTCCTTTACTAGCTACAAAAGCAATTGTAAATATGCATATTTTAAATTTTAAATTTTCGACAAAGTGATCCGTTTTAAATATGAATGAAATCATAGATTTTGAGTTTACAGATACATAGGTCTCTGTGACTGTATCTCTACACCGGAAAATCGCGGAAAATTCCAGTAAGAGTTTAGACAAACTCAGCCAATAGGGTGAGCAGTTTTACTAATTCAAATTAAAAAAATTAAATAAAAAATCTCGAAAACAGCTGCAACGATTGTCCCAAAAACTTTTAGATATTTAACTTCTATTTGGAACATTTTCCCGGAAATATGCTAGTTAGAGCAGCTCTGGGGGTAAAATGGGGTTAAGCTTCCCTATACTTTAAAGTTTTATTAGGTCTGTGTGATATTAATAGGAATTAAATAGGTAAGAAAAACCCAAATTTTGGAAAATGTGCCACTTTAGGGAATAAATTTTGTAAATTTAGCCATTCTTCTTCTAAGATAAACCGTACATTACGGTAAGAGTCGCGTTTTACGCCGTTTTTTTCTTAAAGCTGCAATTTATTTGCATTTAAATTTATTCATAAATAAATAAAAAAGGTATACATCGCTTTCATAACGTCTAAAATTTGAGTATTTCATTCCACATGAAGATGTCGTTTACTTTTGAGACACAGGAGAAAGCGATGGAAGATGAAAGCTTAATAGCAGAAATGATGTTGCTTAAATCGTCACGTCTGCTATACGCTCAGTAAAGCAAGTAATAACGTTTGTAATTATACGATATACGATATAAGAGTGAGTTAGTGCAGTCTGGGATGAATTTCTATCTCTTTAATTCTATTACTATTATTATTTCTTAAAATTCCTTTAATTCTACTGTAATAACACGAATTACATCACTTATCTAGATCGAACTTTTGTAATACAATTCTTTATTATTAATAATATACTTCCTTTATCATTTTAATTTCTTAATTCAATTAAAAAAATTATTTAAAAAAATAAATATACATATTTGCATACTAATTTCCGGCTGCTAATTTAGTCTACTTTGAATAAATGAATTATTTTATCAATTTTTGTTTTTATTTTTATTTTTATAGCGCGTCGACATCGATGGTCGAAGGCGCCTAGTGTTTTCTCAGCGTTTTGTTGACTTCAGGTCAGTGTTCTCACGCAGCTCATTACAGCATCGTTCATCAAAGATATGTGAGCTTTAGCGACTGCAGGAAACCTAAAGAAATCTTTATCTACCTGGAGTCAAATCGGAATCGCGGCTAGTCCAACGCTCTGGTGCTCAGGTAATTCCTTGCTTAATTGATACATTAAAATACTTGTATGTATTATTTTGGAACAGCGTTCAAGGATAGAGTAGAGCATGCAAAGCAGCCCATACTTGAGTCTAGATTGACCAAAGTCACCGACGGCTCAGAGCACATAAGCAAGCCCAAAAGTTCCAAACATGCCTCAAAGTCGCATAAAAAAGCAAATCTGTTGAGTTTTTATGCTCAAATTTAATAATCCTTACTATTGCCTCGCTTTCACCTTAACTATATAGCGCTGTTCCATCTTAGTCAAGCAAAATAAATCTGCAATGACCATCCTGGGACCCTGATTAATCAAGTTTACGGCAAATTTGGGCGAAGATGCTCAGATGAACTCCTACGCTTGACTTATTTGGCATTTTACATCATAGTCTTTAATCCCTACGCCATCAGACCTCGGAGTTCCTACAAAAACCAGGACCTTAAGACTAAATTTATTTCACAGTCCCAGGCACGCAGCAGAAAGGTTTGCTAGAACGTAATAAGGTCAATTTATCTGCGATCTTGTTGCCTATTGGCGTGGTCGAATGAATCTAGGTAAAAATGACACAAGAGAAAAATGAAAGGGGAGAAGCCCCCGAATTAAGAAATAGTACAATCTCAGCGCTAGTTATGCGCCTTCTTGGAAACCAACACGCCACTAGTCTCCATTGAACTTTTATTTAAAGAGGTTCTCCTTACGGTTCTAGGAAATGAACAACTGAATCAGGAGAAAAAGAGTTACAAATGAGGCAAAGATTTTTTTCATCAAATTCTTAATAGGTTTCATTAATATAGAACCTTGCCTTGGACGAATTGCACAGCCTTTATTTCACTAAGACTCTCACTTTTTTAATATTGACTTTCCAATCCAGATATGGCTCTGTAATCCGAGTGTTGCTAAATACCTGTTCAAACAGTTGTATCTAGAGTTGAGTATACAATCAATATCCTCACTGATACATTTATTTTTATATTTATTAATAAGATGGTGAAATTCCTTTCTCAGTACAGCAGCACTTTGACAGCGAAAGAGATCCAACGAACCCACAGAGATAAATATATTTTTCAAATTGGAGACCCAGTTGTTATCCTTACTAGAAAAAGAATTATCTAAGTTAAAGAGAGCGTTATAAGAGATCCTGAGCAAACGAAAGTCGGGCATATCTAAAATTTTAATAAGTAATGAATATTTGTATAAATATATAAATTAATATTTAAAGCCAACATCACCCTTATTGCCAAAATTTATTTTAATTTCCAGCCGGCCACTAAAATGGAAATTTTTCCTTGTCACTTTACTCCCGATCACCGCACATGCGCACTGCATAAATTAATTAATCATTAAAAATTAATACTTCACCCCTTACCTTTCATATGACAAACCATACTAAAAACTACTTGACATGAAGTTAAATTAAACTGAGTTTACCACACAATAAATGCTGGTATCAATACGTCAATATACTGTTCATGGAAATCGTGATCCTATTTTAGATACTGTTCTAATGATGGAAATATTGGTCGCTTGTTGATATTTATTTATTAAAGTCAACGAGTTTGAAAGCTTATACTTTCTAACGCTTGGCAGGAATCAAAATTAATTATTCCGGCCCAATGTCCACTACAGACAAACACACCGTGTAGTTTTCTGGAGCCAAACCGACTGGATCTCTTTGACAGCTAAATTTTCCCTCTCGTATAAATTCTGTTAAACTTCCTTTTCGAGTAATGTTGATAATGAATATTCATAAAAATTTCACAAAACCAAAATTGCGAATCAGTACTCAAATTATCTAATTTTAACTCATTTGTGGCCGGCTTCCAAGGGGCCATTTTTTTTTGTTCCAAACCGTGTGACGTCAAAGTTATACAGTTTGACAACCCTGTGTTAGTCCACACAAGTCGGGCCTTCTATTATACTAAATAAATAAATTACTGTTCATTATTTTTGGTGACTGAATCATAGTTTCAATAGGATGAAAAATTAATGCCAGTTTCAGTCATGATAAACTTTATTATGCCGAGCTTTCGACCTAAGAACTAGGTCCATCTTCAGGGCTAGTTTACAATATACTGTTTTACATCATTGGAGGGTTGGTGTGTCTTCTGTCTTATCTGTTCATGGACTGACAAAAGGCAGAAAACTGACAAGACAGAAGACACGCCAACCCTCTAATGATGTAAAACAGTATATTGTAAATTATCCCTGAAGATGTCCTAGTCTTTAGGTCGAAAGCTCGGCATAATAAAGTTTATCACGTCTGAAACTGGCATTAATTTTTCATCTCATTAAATAAATAAATATAAGCATAAAAAAGACAGATTTCATTTGAAAGTAACATAACTTAGAATTTATTCGATATTATTCTAAAGCAATATGCGTTTGATGTTTTACTCGTCAGCGAAAGAATGGTAAAAGTAACTTTTCTATTCAAGAGAAAATATGTGCCTGTCCAACGCAACTTTAAAGCCAATTTACACCGAAAAAATTATAAAAACAAAAGCTGTAAATCGTGTAAACGTTAAATATTCACTAAGTGGAAAAACCAGTCTGCCATTTTTCTAAAAATCAATCTTAGATAATTGCGGGGGCGTACCCAGAATTTCTTTTTTGAGGGGTAGAGAAATTACCGAAATATAGACTCATCCAGCACTCAGAGTTAAACTCAGAGTTAAATTCAAACTCAGGAGTTAGAAATATAATCACAAATTCAGAGGCATAAGTTATTAAAGGACACCTGCTAATGCTGACTGCAAAAAAATAGAATACTTTTAATATCTATCCTTATTTGATTTCATTGCCTTAAATTGAAATACTACTTGGCCGTACGGTTAGTGATAGAGGTTTAAATAAACGACTTAATAAACTTAGATTAACGATGCGAACGAGAAGGGACTTGCTTTGAAGTAGACCGCCATCAAAGTCGCTTGTATTGGTTTCTAAAGCCGCTTATAAGCTATACCCTCCTTCATTTACCACGGCTAGCCCATCCACTGTAACACTGCTGGTCTTCATTGATGGCTCGGCCGCTGCAACCTTGGGCCTACTCTCTTGGCTGCCAGCCACTCCAAGGTTATAAAGCCCATATTTCTTGATATACTGGTATGGATGTGTTTAGAGGATTGGACTAGCGAACGTAAAGAGGGGTTGATTCCATCGTTACGGAAATTGGAATTTGGTCCTTGACTTAATAAATCAATATGAACATCATCCTACTTTGGAGTTTGCAACTTTTATATACATATACAGGGTGATCCATTTAAAACGCACCAATCGCTAATAACATTTTAGGAAAGCGGAATTCCGAAAAAACCCACGAAGTAAACTATATGTTTTTTTTGGTCTAGTTTTCAAATTTTCTACCCCCGATGCTGTATCTTCATTTTTGGCGGAGTTACGGCCAAAAACCCGATTAGGGTTTCATAACGACCACTGGTTTTGATGAAAACTACATAGAAAACTGTGAAAAATGACGTTAACCCCGTTTCTATATCCCTAATATTTGTCGAAATATTTAAGATCAAATTTACAATTTTATCTATTCGTGATCGGTTTTGATATTACTTTTCCACCAGAAATGCACGTTTTTGGAGGTTCTCTTATTGCAAAAAATGTTATTTGGGACTCAAAGAACAAAAATAATAATAATTTAAGATTTTAAAAAATGGAGTGTAATTTAATGGTTATGGGTGAGTCAGAATAAATTTGTTTTATCATTAAATGAAAGAAACCATAACATCATGTTAATACATCCTAAATGCAAGACTTCTTGTCCTATGATTACGGTGAGAATATCTTGCCAGGGAGGGGCGAGTGTTAGTCTAGTGGTCAAGAGCGTGGCTTTGTAAGTGGGAGGTCCCCAGTTCGAATCCCGCGTATGACTACACTTTATTGAAAAACAATTCTTATGATTTTTTTAGTAATAAGAATGACTGCATACGCGGGATTCGAACTGGGGATCTCCCACTTACAAAACCACGTTCTTGACCACTACACCAACACCTGCCCATCCCTGGCAAGATATTCTTACCGCAATCATAGGTCAAGAAGTCTTGCATACGGGGTACATTAAAATGATGTGTTGGTTGCTTTTATTTAATGATAAAACAAATTTATTCTGACTCACCTACAACCATTACACTATACTACATGTTTTAAATGTTTAATTTTTATTATTTGTTATCTTTGCGTCACAGATAACATTTTCGTAGTCAGAGGACCTCCCAAAACGTGTATTTCTGGTGGAAAAGTAATATTGAAAACCGTGCACGAGTTGATAAAATAGTAAATTTGATCTTAAATATCTCGACAAATATTAGGGGTATCGAAACGGGGTCAACGTCATTTTTATAGTTTTTTATGTAGTTTTTATAATCATTGTCAAAACCAGTGGTCCTTAAGAAAACCCCAATCAGGTTTTTGACCGTAACTCCGCAAAAAATGAAGGTACAGCATCGGGGGTAAAAAATTTGAAAACTAAATAAAAAAAAAATATAGTTTACTTCGTGAGTTTTTTTCAAAATTCCGCTTTTCTAAAAAGTTATTAGCGGTTGGTGCGTTTTAAATGGATCACCCTGTATATTCTTTGGTAAGATCTCAACCTGGCGCGGAAATGCCACTCTCTAAATATATATCTACTTTGTATTGCTTATATTCTACCCTTAAAGGCATCTTATTGATCAAGTATTTCAATAATTTTCAAAGTTTTTACCTTCTTCTTCATAACAAGTCCAATTTTTTATACACTTTAATTTTTTTTAAATACTACATCACAATAATATTATGGATCAATAACTACATTACCTTTTGTAAATTTCTTATCTGTAGAATATGATGTGAACTCGCGCGATCTCTCTAAGTAAACATCCACCTTGCAGCCTTTACATTTCTACAGACTAGAAATTTCAAAATGTTATTATTAGAATACTATTTCTTGCATAGTTCGTCAAAAAGTTATGTTTAAATGTTATGAGACTAGAATGAAGTTTACCCCTTCATTCCTAAAACTGCAACAACATGAATCTGCTAAGAAAAAAGCTACTGAAAAACCGCTTTTTCGAAATCACTGATCCTCACAACAAAGACTTCCGTTGGAAACCCGAGATGGGAAAATCTGCACTGTTACAATACCTTTTCTACTTACCATTGTCTAGGAAAATGGCCAGCATAAGGGTCTGTGCCATCTAATAAATTCTAAAAAATATTAATGAAAAGTTAATGCAATAAATTACTTAAATGATATCAATGAAGGATTAATGAAATGTTGGTCACCTGGAGATTTGTGTACCTTTTGGCGTTTAATCAACCCTTATACTTAACTTTTTAAACTGGTACGTTTTTGTTAAATATCTAGTTATTTATAATAATCAAACTATAACAGGTTAAAAAGAAAAACGTGATAAAAAATATAAAAAAATTATGAGGCTAAAAAATTCAAAACCTTTTTTTTATAAAAAACTTACACCAATGATTTAGTTTATTTTATTTATTTATTTTTATTTTTAAATAAAAATCGTCGGTTTAAGTTCATTCTTCGATTAAAGTAATTGTTATTTTATGAAGTAGTCAAACGTTTATAATAATAGGTAATAATTATCTGGCTTTATTGCAAATAATATAGTTTTCTTCAATTACATTCTCAATCTAGGTATTCATCCCACAATGTTGTATATACGAGGGTCGTTTGAAAAGTCCGTGCAAAAATAAAAACTACTTAATTTTTTGGGGTAAACCTTTTTTATTTTTCAACATAGTCTCCTTTTAGGCTTATACACTTCGTCCAACGCTGCTCTAGTTTGTTGATCCCTTCCGAATAATAGGATTTGTCCAAGTCTGAAAAATAGCCATTCGTTTCTGCAATCACCTCCTCGTTTGAATAAAATCTTTTTCCCGCCAGCCATTTCTTCATATTGGGGAACAAATAGTAGTCCGAGGGAGCCAAGTCTGGAGAATAGGGGGGATGTGAAACGAGTTGGAACCCTATTTCCATTAATTTTGCGACCACTACTGCTGAGGTGTGAGCTGGTGCGTTGTCGTGATGGAAAAGGACTTTTTTGTGGGCCAATCGTGGGCGTTTTTCTTGCAGCTCGGTTTTCAAACGGTCCAATAACGATGTAATAGTTTTACCCTTTTTCAGATAGTCGATGAGGATTATTCCTTGCGAATCCCAAAAGACAGTCGCCATAATCTTTCCGGCCGAAGGAACGGTCTTCGCCTTTTTTTGGCGCAGATTCCCCCTTGGTAACCCATTGTTTAGATTGTTCTTTGGTCTCAGGAGTGTAGTGATGTATCCATGTTTCATCCACAGTGACGAAACGACGCTTAAAGTCCTGCGGATTCTTCTGGAACAGCTGCAAACCGTCCTTGCAACACTTCACACGATTTCGTTTTTGGTCAAGCGTGAGCAATCGCGGCACCCATCTTGCGGATAGCTTTGTCATGTCCAAATGATGCAAAATATTATGTACCCGTTCATTCGAGATGCCCACAGCACTAGCAATCTCACGCACCTTCACTCTTCTGTCATCCATCACCATATCATGGATTTTATCAATGACTTCTGGAGTAGTAACCTCAACAGGGCGTCCAGAACGTTCAGCGTCACTTGTGCCCATATGGCCACTCCGAAAATTTTGAAACCACTTATAAACTGTTCTAATCGAAGGTGCAGAGTCACCATAATGTTTATCAAGCTTCTCTTTAGTCTCCTGAGGCGTTTTGCCTTTCATAAAGTAGTGTTTAATCAACACACGAAATTCTTTTTCGTCCATTTTTTGAAAATCACTCGACTTCCTCGATTCAAACGAATGCCAAACACAAAGAAATAGACCGATCTAGCTGAAACTTGGTGTGTGTTCTTCCAAGAGATGCTACTAACTAAACATAACCTCGATACGCGCCAGTGGTGCTATCTCTCTTGACACTCGCCGACACACAAATCAATTAAATACAAACACTGTTTCGAAACCATGGGACCTTATAACGGATATTTTGGCGGAAACTCGAAATCGGAAGTAAGACCCGATCGGTAGAATTATAAAAGGAAGTAAGAAGGTCAAGGATAGACATATTATATTTTCTATAAAGTAAATCCTCATTACTCATTTGTTGCCTTTGTGGTGCTACGTGAAATTGGGCTTAGTTCCAGTCAGTTGAGTTATATAAGGAAAAATTTACATGTAATGTGAAGGTATAAATCTATCGTAAACTGTGACCTCTACGCCCAGTCAAACTAAGATACTTTTCTTTTATCAATGAAAACAAAGAAAAATCTCCTTCAGTGATTTAAAAATTAATGAAGTACAACCGTAAATGTTGAATGCAACAATGAAAGTTTTCAATGGACTATTCCAATCTAGATAGATATGAGATGAATAGTCGGTTTTTGATTAGTGAGATTTCTTAAATTACCTCATTCAACTATTCGTTCTGTACGTGATCTCCCGTGAGTTTCAGGAATTGCGGTACAATCCTAACGCGTATAATGATATCAACAGCGAAATATCCTCTGTCAAGTCATCTGCAAGACAAGTCAACAAGCGATCTGAAGTAATAGCAATAACCACCGAGGTGTTGTGCCAAAAAATAATAAAATAAAGAAGTAATAATATTAATCTTTCCTTTTACAAAAATTGTCCATCTCATTAATAAAAAATATCATCTGCCACAGAATGCATGATTTCGTTTGTCTTTAATTTTAATTTCACCTAAAAGTAGAAATCGGGATGATATAGGATTTTTTTTTAAATTATGATCTGTTTCTAAGAAGATGGATGGTAGATAGTGAACTCCATTGATTCGTTTTCTTGGACAGCACGCCTTTAAAAGCTACAAAGATTTTAAGATTTCTGTCTTTATCCTCTTTGTTAGAAAAGGAGAGCGAAGTCTGCAAGATATCAGTTCATCAAAGAGATAGCCATGATGGTCAAAGGTTAATGGCCAAGTTAAGATGACTGAGCGATCTTTATATTATATGGACTTACTAATTAGAACTATAAGTTACAACACGCAGTAAAAGAGCTGCGGAGTATTTTAAGCTTACTGAGATCTGGGTAGTTTCCCTTGCCAAACATATTTGTATATTATTTGTGCAGTTCACTGCAAAAATGAATTAACTCCACTTTTTGAAATATCTTAAATCTAAGTGTCAAAGCACTTAGTTTCAATCATATCTTTTTATATTAATAAATTCCCCAAATAATAAAGATTACACCATTAAACGACACCAAATTTTGTGGCCATTGAATAATAAATAATTTATTTCAGAAGCCATTTTGATTAACTCAGTGCTCTAATGAAAACCGTCAAAATAATTTAACTCAACTACAGTAGCAGGTACTGAATGATAACAGCAAATTTATTTGAAATTATATTATAAACGGAATTTGAAAAAAAAAAAAAAGTACATTATTTCATCGCATTTTTCCCACTTTTTGTTTTATGGAGTTAATCGAGTTGTGCAGCGAACGGCTCATTGTAGAGTATTTTCCTCAACATTTTGTTATTGAATTATAACTACAAAAATGACGCCTTTAAAGATTCAAATGACGCCTTTAAAGATTCAAATGACGCCTTTAAAGATTCAAATGACGCCTTTAAAGATTCAAATGACGCCTTTAAAGATTCAAATGACGCCTTTAAAGATTCTTGGTAACTTAGAAAATTTAAAAAGAAATCCGAAATCTTGTGAAAGTGAAAAAAAAGAACAGTTTTATATATTATATATAATTTTCATTTTATATAAAATATCATTGCCAGCAAATTGGTGGTAGCTTTTTCTCCGGTCATACTTGATTGAGCGTAAAACAATAGCACATTTCCATTGTGACAAAGAAAGTGCTCAATTTACTTAGCGAACTTAAATAGCTTTCACCTTTTCTACTTGCAGCTAAATAAACTGAATTCATAAAAATTATGAAATTTCCTATTTTTGCTCAATTTTATGAATGAGTTACTAAAACATTTATACAAAATAATAATAAACTTCTCCTAGCGAGTAACAAGGAAATGAAATATGCTAGTCATATTATAAGCCCAGGCTTGCTTAAGCTTTGCCAAATGCGGCTGGGTAAAAGTGTTTGCCTAAACATAGTTAAGGCTCGACCAAAAGTTGTCAAGCAATTTGTAATCAGACTAATCTATTAATCTAATTTCAAATATATTATCTTTTACATCAGACATTTGAAGGTGAAACAATCCAATCAAAGCCTCCTTGATTAAAATGTTGAAATCAAAACACCCCGTTGGATTTAAATGGTGGTCCACCTACGCAAAAAGTAGTTCACATTGCTTAAGTCTATAATTTATATAATTTTATCATAAAAGCTATCTTAATTTAGATGATCAGATTAAAAGCTTGCAGAATCAATACATTAAAAAAAAAAAAATCAATTAAAAAAGAAACACTTTTAATTTCTGTTAGACTTACTTACATAAGTAGGGCTAACATAAATAAGGCGGCAGAAAATGTGTAATAACTTTGAATAAATTACGAAGTAAATGTCAGTATTTGCATAGAATATGAGTATTTATAGGAACATAACGTAGTAATTAATAATTTGTAACTTGGTTGCATTTCACTATTTAGTTCTAGCCTGATTTACAAAGTCTTTTAGTTTAGAGAAAAGGATCAGTATGTATTGTCAGCTAGTAACAGACTAAAGCTGGTATTAAGCGAAAACATTTTTTAATAATCTACATTCATAATTGTCCAACTTGATGCCTGTAATTTTTAAACAGATTGACACTTGACGCGCACATTATTATTGTTATTAAATAATAATGATGGACATCGATTTTTTTTTTTTTTTTTTTAAGATGAAGAAGTAACACTGCAATTAAGATCGTAATCTTTAAAAAATTTAATAAAACATAATTACAATTGTCTCTTGATTTTTTCTAATAACTCTTTGACGGCAGTTTACTTTACTTTCAATTAACTTTTCAATTACTAATTATGGCCTTTTTTTGTTACTATTTTTTTTATCCTAGAAAAATTAAAACAACCTCTTCGATTATTGTATGAATTCAAAACTGCTGTAACCACTCAGATGACTTGCTCTTACCTCAGTCTACGTAATTAAGTTTTCTTTAAACTAACGATTTGTACTAAAAAGTAAGTTAACTTCTATATTTTACAGGTTTACTTTTCTAAAGTACTGTTTTCGAAAAATTACTAAAACTAAAATTTATTTAGAGTTATTTTTTAAATGTGCTGATTGACTAAACGGTTTTGCGAATTTTCTTTTAACCCATTAAGGACCGTAACTTTTTTTTTACAAATTTTTTTGACGATATTTCGTAGGATGCTTTATAATGGTGAAAAATACATAGGAAAAATGTTTAAAAATAGTTATTTTTGGAAAAAGTATGTTTTTCTCAATGTTGTCAAATAGCAACAAAGAGACATAGGAGTACAAAAAACCTTTTTTCTTTTATAAAACCTAATTTTACTATTTTCACGAATATCATTAATTACCTATTTGAAAATGAAAATTAAAATGTAAGAATTCAGCAAAACAATCTATACATAGATTGACATGACATTTTTTGCACATTGTGCGGATAATTGATTAACTTCCGGTGGCTGCACATCTCCTTTTCTTTTTGCCTTCCGTTTGCGCTACAAAATACCCTATTTGGTCATACCTAACTGAATGTCGAAAAACTAATTCAGCGGGAGCTGGTAACTGACACCCGGGTAAATGGGTAATATCCCCTCCTCCTCCACCTCCTCCTCACCAGATTCTTAGTCTGTCAAAACAGAAGGCTCAGGAGGTTCAACAAAAATTTAGTCGGGGAACAACGTCGTAACTTCAGCAGAAAAACCTGGCCTAAACTAAAAAAGTGGATGTAGCACAAAGGCTCTTTGTTGCCATATGGCAACTTGATGTAAATCCAATGTAAACATTGCAAAATTTTTTGTTTTTCCTAGTAGTACACATACATCCATTAAAACGAAAAACTTTGAGAAATTTCATTTAAATTTAACAATAAACAAATAATAATTAACTAACTCTAGGAGCTGCTGAAGGAATTGGTGATCAGCCATTATTTTATCATTTTGCTCACTTAGTTACTCGTCATAGACAAAATCCAAGTCACTAATTACAAAGAAAAAGGCTTCTTCTAAATACCAATAACTGCTAATAATCGATAAACCAAATACAAGATGCGTGGTAACGTTCGAAAATATAAAGAATTTTGCGTTGCCATTTGGCGACAAAGGTCCTTAATGGGTAAATTAGGAATTTAGGTAACATATATATTCCTTATTAACATTTATTAGGTGATAAATCCGTACATTGCCCTAAAATAGGGCTTTAAAGGAGAGCTCAACCACTGTAGAAGTGACTTAAAAATACCTCAAATGAAGCTGCTGCCAACACTTCTCTATAGCTCAGAGATGGTTTCTGTATCCCCCAAAAAAATATACGTATATTACATTATTCTGGATCAAAATAACTTCCTGTAAACCCAATATAATAAGATTCTATTCACAAAAAAGTGTACATTTTGGGACAATAACAGCTGTAAGAAAATAGAAATGAAGGAAGGTCACGACTATTTGTAATATACGTTTTTATATTATGTATTTCAATAATTTACCATTGATGTAACAACCTTGGAATGTTTACAAAGAAAGAAGAACAGAATTAAGAAGTTTTTTTTAATAACCTTCAACGTTGTGTTCTTCTTGAGAACATCTCTTGCACAAAATATCTTAATAAGTTCAGTTAAAAAAATCTAGAATACGTGTGATGAGTACATTTTAGTCATTAAGAATTGTTTAATGACATTTTTACTTAATTTGTATTTTTAACCTAAAAAAAAAAGAAAATCACAACTTAATTGTGTTCTCTGTTCACTTAAGTTGCAACTATCATTTCAGATTCTTTTGCTTCTATCTTACTTCCATTGCTTCTGATTTTGGGATCTAAGTCTAATCAGAGAGCTACGATAGATCTTCTATTCAGCAGTAGGTTTGACTTTTTAGTATATTTATTTGCAGGATAAAGAATGCAATATATTACTCGTTTATAACGATTTTGTGTCCTGGAGGAACTTGAAAGCGAATCAGTTACAGCAAATTGATATTGTCACTGTTAGTATCCGTCGTAATACGCATGTTTTTGGTATCCCTGATTCAGGCCCTGAATGGTTTCATCCTTGGTCAGAGGTTAGTTAATCAGATTGGAACAACAGGCTGTTGACAAAAATGCAAATTTGTTTGAAAAAGACACTTCTGGTCAATTTGGAATTCCTTTTGCACCTTTAATGCCGATTAAACAGATGAAAAGACCGTTTATTATGCTAATATGACACCTACAACTTTAAAGAACTTTCTCACTGTTGTAAGAAACACTATCGTGGGGAAGTATTGCCAACAAAGGAAATCGTTGAAGCCGATTGTATTTCAAAAAAACTGATACATCCATTCACTAAAATGGCTATTCCAGTAGGCTGATTCCGGAACCTTACCATCGGGTCCCCAGGTGGCTCCGATTCGAAATATACAATTCTTATTGAGTAGAGTCAAGCGAATTCTGCTGTGGAGACTCACACGACTTTCTCATTCTGTTATTCTCAGAGTACTAACTCCTTAATATTCCTTTAAACTCGGAATATTAGAGCCATATTAATTCTCACCAACACTATAGTGGTAAATCTGCACATTACACTGAAATTTTACCTTACTTAGAAGCCTATTCCAACCAATGTGAAGTTTACCGATAAGCCTAAGAGCTATTTTTGGCAAAAGTAAATTATGTATCTGTTGAATAAAGACGTACTTGTGGTCAAAGAGCACCCTTCAGCCTCGATTTGGGGTCTGCATTTTCAACTCACCTTAAGAGTACTCAAATGATAGCTCCATATCTTACACATTAGAGGCAAATTACCCACTTCCTCTCTCTGAAGTACCCATAATCGAATTTCCTGAGGAAACTAATTAGAGCCATAAATAGAGTTACAAAGTTTCAACGAAATCTCAGGAGATGCTGTTGAGAAAGTCTTAAACTACTGATATACTTTAGTTTTGTTTTTTAACAAAACCTTAGAATGGCATCCTCTGTTCGCACTTAGATTAGATTAAATTATCGGGGTGGGACCTATGCCACACGGCACCGCAGCCAAAAAAGGCTTATTGTGCCATCCCCTTTGGATCTAGTAGACAGAAACCTCTCCTACTAAAGAGGTGGAGGACTTTCCCAACTAGTTCTTTTTGCGCTACTATCTCCTTTGGTCACAAATATCCAAAGGTTTCATAGCGCTATCACTCGATTGCAACGCAATCAAATGGCCAGTGAGAGGCCGTTTCCTCGTCATCACAATCTGCACAATGGTTCCGAGCTAATAAGCCCCTCCTTGTACAGATGACTATGCCCTATGTGTACTGTGTAAATGTATTGGGGTGTAACAGTATACGAGTTGCTCATGTTCATGTTGTTAGGCCGGGATACCCGCAGTATCCTGAAGAAATGGCTAATCCACTTCCCCCTTCGGGGTGTTAGCACTTCACTGATATATAAAATTTCAACTTTCTGCGAGTTTTTATTAATACTAATAAAATAATAAGAATATACTCTAATATATTCAACACGCAGTTAAATTTTGAACGGGAGCACAATGTGTGACTAATGCTAGTATTCAAGTGTTCTGAAAAAAAAATATTGCATAAGTAGGATCGGAGAGTGTGATGGAATGGCCCACCTCCGCAGCAGTGTGTTATAAAAAGGCATTGTTGGTATGATATAGGAGAAAACAGAGTTCTTCCCTTGGGGCGAGATTGGATAAAGAGCTAATGAGATGCTGTATATGGGCCAGGCGGACGTTTGGACACGGGTGTCACATATACACTTGTAGTCCACAGTATCTCTACAGATTTACGCACAAACACGTACACCCCCAGACGCTGCACACAAAGCAACAAGTATTCCCCTAGTTAGCGGTCGCCCGTGGGAATAGTGGCCGTGACCAGCGGCGCATCCAATCCACTTCGAGGACACCTCCACAAAGTCATCTTCTCCATACTCCTACACTTTCACCAAACTATTGCTTCCTTTACACTACTACAAATAGTTTTACTGACATCCCTAGATAGTGAAGGTAAATGAAATGTAGAAGGCGAATATTATTCTGCGATGATGTTGCACGTCTTTAACAGGTAGTCTTACAATTTTTAACAGATTATTGAGCAGATAAATTTATACACAAAACGAGGGTACGAAATGTATTTTCAATAAATCAACTCCATGAAGACGATCAGATCAGAAAGCGAAGTAAGGGCGAGAGAATCTGCCACGAACACCCGTACGAATATTCATTGCTTCTGTACATTTCTAGTCGAAAAACTAAGTGCAGTGTATATCAGCTATAAGTTAAGCAAACGGATTGTTATACAACCGGCCGCCTAAAATCTTAACCCTTAGCAAGACATGGATGGAATTATGACTACCTCCACCTCGGTGATATAATAGAAGATTCTGCACAATCTCCAGTGATTCTACGTTAACATTGACTTTTTTTCCACTTTTTCTATAAAAGATATTGTCTTTTAAATCAACAAGAAAACCCTCTATTATTACTGTAATTGTTTACAACAACCCATAATAGATGATGAGAAAAAAGTCGCTGAAAATTGGCAAAAACGGCATTTTCAAAAAATGTTCTTGTTCTTCTTGTTCTTGTTACCTTTTTTGTAAACAACGTAGTGCCTACACGCGCGATTTTAATGAATGAGGTGTCATTCGATTTAGAATTTCAGTATTAATAACATATTAGGGAAGGAATTAGCTATGCGGTTAGCGTATTGGATTCCTACGCGGAGTTCCCGGGTTCGAATCCAGCTGCTGACCCTTAGATTTTCTCTTCCTAGGAGCTTCTTACAGCTCACAGTGATGGTCAGTGTTGTCTGTAACGAGTGAACATTGTCGGGAGGCCGGCAGTGCACTGAAAAAAGCTCCGGGCGCCAATAACCTTAGATGTTGACGCGTCTTAAATTATTAAAAAAATAAATAACGTATTGAAAGTAAAAGATTGTCTCTTTAAAGGAAGGTGACTAAAAGATTAAATGGCTTCTCCCCAGAAAAGTGTAAGTGAACAGTAACTTGTGCAGTCTTTTAAACAATTCAGAAATAAATTACTCGACAATGAATTATTATAAATTGTTTTATTTTATGCCATTTACTTAATAATTTTTTACATTCACATTTATTATCAATATTTTATTAATTTTAATTTATTGTTACTCATATTAGTTATCTCTCTCCTGGGGATCTCAGATTCTGTATTTCCGTTTTAAACTCAAGTTCAGTAATTTAAAACGATTACAATACTTCCGCTTCCTGGGAGTAAAAGAAATCAATGTAATATTTGCAGGAGAGAGAATTTATTTCAATTTTACTTTGCTGTTGGAGGTAGCCCGTGAAATAGAAATTATTGTGTATTTTCATTTCTTAATCTGGGCACAACCGAATTGATCAGGCGAAATTCATTTAGCAGAAGGATCGTGGAGATTTACCCGTGATTCCGAACAGTAAAACAATGAATAAAAACGCCCCTCCCTAACATACACAAACTCCACATATGCAAACAATCCCAACTAAATCAAAGATCCGGTCTAACAAGTTTTCGGTGCCACAATTTCTTGTACATTTTTAACATCACTCAAAAACATAAAGCTCTTATTTTTACAACTTAAGATAGGAAGTGAAGAAGCTGCAAATAACTGCATTTAAATGGTTCATTTAGAACACAGCCTCTTAGATTAATGACTTGGCTGGAAGTAAAGACCAACTGCACAACGATTTTTCCACTTTTCTTAATGATTTCAGCTCAATGACTACTACCTACTTGGGAACAACTAGGCTCTTCAAAGAACTGTTATCTATAAAACTTTTAATTTTTAATTAATAACTTCTTAAACAATCGAAACTTTGATTTAAATAATGTGTCAGTAAGCCCTTAATTGTTATTCGAAAATTGCTGTTGCAGCAGTAATTACTAAATCTAAAAGTTAGTCTGTAACTACTAAAATATAAAGTCTAAAGTTATAGTCTAAAGTTACAGTCTAAAGGTATGGTCTAAAGTTGTAGTCTAAAGTTATAGTCTAAACTACTATAACTTTCTGAATTAAAGACCTATTTTTATAATGCAAAAGTCATTCTAGAGAGATTGTTAGGAACCTGACAAGTTGCCAAATAATAGAGCCTCATATCGTCGCTAAAATCCTCCCAGATTCTGAGACTTCTCAGATGTCTTAGGTTGAAGGGGACTTTGTAGGGCTTCACCTAGAACTAGAGAGCGGCACAATAGATCTAGAGAGACTGCAGTACCTCTCTGCTATCCATAGCACTATTTTTTTTTCCGGTGCATCGACAGCTTGGCCATCAGCGCCGTCTCGTCCCTTAAAATCACCTCGTGCTCGGATGGCACCTCCTCCTCCTCCCTCGTTACATCCTTTACAGCTTCCATCGGGAAGCAGTATGGAGCCGAGGGACACTGGATCACAGCTTCCCTCTCCGACCATTTGACCATCGACTACAGTCGACGGAGGGGAGAGAGTTGCTGATATGTTGGCACCATCCACTCTTCATAGCCCTATTCAAGAAAAAAAATGTAAACGTTTTGATTGGAATAATTTTTTATTTTTTTAAACTCATCCTGCCTAAAAAATGAAGCGGTATCATCACGCGAATCTTTTCATATGGATTATATTTTCATAGTTAAGCATCAATCAATGCAATTACAGAAAACAACCAAATTTAATATTGATTAAACAGAATATATATCTTGACTTACTTAACTATCCCGAAATTCGTAAATAAATAAAAAAAAGTGACGTAAATTCCAAATTTGAACATGAATAAATAGATTTTTCAGGAAGTGAACTACTGATCATAGATCGCTAATTTAATTTGCGTCCGGCAAATGAGCTCAAGTTATTTATTTATTTAATTTTTTTGAATTATCTGTACACACCTCAAAAAGGAAGAAGTTTTTTTACTTTTGTATAAAAATATATTTCCAAAAAACTGTATTTAAGCGGTGGCTTTTTAGCGATGATACGTTAAGTGAAGAGGAAGTTATTAGCCTTCCATTAAAATATTGTTTCGGTGCCATTTCGCGGTTGGTTTTCAGTGTAAAGAATTGAAATTGATCTAAAGGTGATTATTCTAATAATAATAATAATAATCGAATTTTTATTGATAATAAAGTAATATCCAATCTATAAAAGCTGGGTTTAACGTCCGTGTACCTATTAGGTGTCGTGGACAAGGGCGGAAGCACTAAAATCACCATTAACATTTTTTCTAATAAATAAAAAGTAGCTTTACGCAGGATTCGTACTGGTTATCTCCCACTTACAAAGCAACGCTTCACAATCATTAGACTGGCACCCACCCGCCCCTTCTTGAAATATGTTTCTCAAACATACAAGTCGTTCTCTAAACCCCGAGTGAATGTTTGAACAGTACTATTGGCAGTACTACACTTCCAACCCCCCCATAATGTACGGACATAATGTAAATTCATGTCAAACAGATCTTGAAATGCAGAGCGGGAATGAATTATTACCAGGATGACATAGCTCTAAATAAGGGCCCATTTTCCTCAAAGTCTTCGAATTGGCTAAACCAACGTGTCATCCCACTGGTACCTTGTTTTGGCAATTAGGGTATTTAGGGGGAGTGGCTTTAGGGCTGGCAATATTCACTCATTTTGCATTAGTTTTTTCCTTTACTTATCTTGAGTGGCAACAAAAGCAGTAAGACTGCTTCCAGACATTAGAAATATCTTGAGTCAGTTTGTCTTGAACGCTCCAAGAATATATTTCACATGTCATAATAATACTAATTAACAGATGAAATTCATAAATTTTTGTTCCAGAAAATAATTTGTTTTTAAAAATTCTCCAGGTAAATGTGGAATTTTGGTTTGCTTTTAACATAATTGCTGTGATGTAAATTGTTTGGTAGTTTTAAGAAAATCACAAAAAAAAAAATAGGAATTTGTCTTAATTTTCCTAAAAAATCTATATTTAAAAGAAAACTTAGTTTCCAAGCTTTGTCTAACCTATCGGCTGTGTAATATGATGGCCTAGGCTAAGGAAGGATTGCATGACTGGAACATAAAGTGTATCGTTCCAATTTTAGTGCCGAATTTTGGCCGAATCGAGAACATGTTACGCCAATCAAATTCTAATCTGTAAGATATGTTGAAATTGCAGTGATGGGTCCAAGTGTCACCATTTCATTGAATTTCACATGTGACCTTGATAGACATATATTGGGTTCTGTCAATTTATTTCAGGAGAATTGTTTTCTAAAAAGAATGCGCTAATTGAAAGGGTCCTACCCATTATGCAGTCTTATTGCTATTTAAATATTTAATAAAAGCAAAGTAATATGGAGAGATAATAATGACTACCTGTAAAAGACACTTACCTGAGGGCTTTATGACAACAATAGCAGAACATTGGTTTGGTTTCCCTTTTAGGTACTGTAAGGCCGTTTTCTCTTCTTTGGCATGGAACGTTTATGGATTTATAAAGGTAAGATCTGTGGGTAGAAAGCAAAAAAGTAGAAGCTTAACGGTAGAAGAAACTGGATCATATATTTCTATGTCGACCCAATTCTGCATGACAATGCCCTCCCATACATTACAATAGGCATTTTTCTTTTTTTTACACTTTATATCTTTCAAAGAGATATCGGTACCCACATTGTGGTAAATAAACGCAACTTAAGTGAATAAATGTTGGATATTTAATAATAATAATAAAAAAAAAAAAATAAGAAGTTTGAATGGATATTATTTGTATAGAAAGGCGTCGCTCAACTTTATAATTTTTTGTTCTTAGTTTCGGTCCACGAACAGCAGGTAGGAGAGACAAGGACAAAAGATCAAACCCTAAAACCGGTTTCTTACACAACAATTAACCCGACTAAACCATCAATTACCGCTTGGAAGACCACATTTTACATTATAAGAAGAATCAAGAATTTATAACATTCTTTTTGATGGCTCTCTGATAACATGTGTACCGCTGGGAACTTCCGCACCGTCTACCTAAATATTTTTTTAAATAAGAAATTGAATTTTTATTTGTTTACCAGTAAGAAAATCTGAACTAATTAAGATATTTACGTTAAAATTGTAATATTATTCTGTTTTTGTTACAGTTTGAAATAAGGTTAGGCCCTGAAACAGTTTAACTGCTCTAAGGATAGTTTAGCTTTAGAAAAATCTAAGTAAAGTACAATCTCTGCATTCAAGTTACTATTTCAACCTTTGTTCTCTTAGTGCTAATCAAATATTTATTTTATCGTAGCAATAATTTACTCCAAAATTCCGCAATTGAGTTCCCTGATGACGAAAAATAAAAAATTTTAAGGAACTAAATTTCTAATTTAACGTTTAGGTATTAAGACCCTACACATAAAGGTTTTGATCAATCTAAAATGAAAAAAGAAGTCACAGGAAAAAGAAAAATCTGCCAACCGGTAGACTCAACGTGCAATAATTATTTTTGAGTGCGTTGAGATTTTATCACGAGAATGGGTCCTACAATTTACTTTAAAATTCTGCTTTTTGTGCACTCACATCTATAACTTTAATTCTATTTTAATTCGTGGAAATCCACTTTAAGGCAGTTCAAGAAGAGAGGTAGGGTTTACTTTTCTGTAATTTATTTAGTTATTTTACCTGAATAATATTATTGGAGATTGAATATGTAAGAATATTATAAATTTTAAGGGAATAGGCTAAGCAAAAGTGCCACATTATTCTGTAAATTTTGTGGTTTCTGGCGAGTAACTTTCAAGAGAAGTGAGAGGATTAGCTGAATGGTTAGCTAATATTGGATTCCAATGCGGAGATCACGGGTTCGAATCCAGCTGCTGGCCCTTAGATTTTCTCTTCCTAGGAGCTTCTTACAGCTTTAGTTTGTGCAAGTTTAAGAAAGAACAAAAATAAAGGTAAACACTGCAACAATGATGCTGTGGCTTTTGCCAATTTGTGACAATAAACTTGTGGAGGAGGTCAAAATTGGACAGCGTGTCGATGTTCTAAAAGTCATGGATATGATCTGGCAAAATGGATCAGTTAGAACAGGGGTCGGCAACGTGCGGCCCGCGGGCCGCTTGCGGCCCTTTTAATATTTTCCTGCGGCCCGCGGCACAAAACGGCAAATAATAAAAATTTAAATAATATAATATTTCAAATTTTATGTTAATAAAGTTTGATAATTTTCTCTCGTACAATTATTGTCTCAGCGTTCTAATCTTATATTAGTAATCCGCACTCTTTCTTTGTATGATCACTCGACTTTTAGTACGCCATTTTTACACCGACACAAAGCGTGTTGTTGCCGTCGAACGGATTTTCGCTTCTTCTCTAGTTACTTATTTTATGGTGATATATGAATGTGAATGCAATCGCATTATTTTTATTTCGTCTGGCTTTTAATAGAAACAATGATGAAGGAAGATATGAAGCAATTTCACAGAAGTCACTAATGCCGTTTTTTCGTTGATTTGTTAATAAATAATAATTAATAATCTGTATTATAAATAGATAAATACAATTAATACATAAGAACCCGAAATAAATATAAAAAGAAATATATATATATATATATATATATATATTGCGGCCCTCGGTAATAAACCAATTACCTTTTGCGGCCCTCGGTAATAAACCAATACCCCTATGTGGCCCTTTACAGAAAAAGGTTGCCGACCCCTGAGTTAGAATATGAATGGGCTAAGAGAAAAATAAATCTTCCCAAGTTCCTGGACAAAGAGGACATTTCTGCTTTTGGACACAAGAGATGTCGCAACTATGATTTCGATCCGCCAAGGCCGTGGGGCTATAAGGAAGATTGTAGGCCTATTAACTGGCCACTGCAAGCTCAGGGAACACATGCATCGCATGGGCCTGGCAGATGATAGCCTTTGCAGGTTCTGTCAGGAAGAGGAGGAAACGGCACTGCACGTGTTGTGTCAGTGGGATGGGCTCTTATGGCTAAGGATGTTACTTCTCGGAGAGGAAAAACCAAGGCCTGTGAGCTTTACCCAAGAGTCGCTCTCCAGCATCAAGGTCTGGAGGGCGAGGTTTTATCCAAAGGGGTCGCAGTGGCGCAGGCCTTGAGACCGCCCTAGGTTAATCTATCTATCTATCTAACAATGATTTCTAATTTAAATTCCGTTAACATAATTTCATCAGTAAAACTAAATGTTTTGGAGAGAAATATTTTGTTACAAATGTTTATGTTGGAACAATTTGAATGAAATGTGACATTAAATTTTATTTTTAACAATTGATAGCGACATTTTATTGAAGATACCCAACACAAAGAGAGTTCTTTAGCTCTGCGTAAGATATGTACATTTACTTGATGGATTATCTCTCCCTAGGTCGTAAGCATTAGTACAAATAAAACATTAAATTGGTAATAATACTGATACTAGCAATAATCTTTCTCCCCTTTTATCTTTCAGATTTGTTCTCAGAAGTAAGTTTAAAAAGTTCCCAAATTCCTATTTCGCTCTTTACTTAATTCTATTATAATTCCAGCATTGCCAACAGAGTTACATAAAATATGGAATAGATTCGGAAGCTTAATATTTCATTAGACACATTAATATATTACAGCAGCCTTCTTGAGATCTCAATTTATTGGCCATTTAACATTGTTGAATCATTATTTCCAGGAAATGGTGAGAAAGCCTATTGCAGATGGAACAGTTCGGTTGGAGGTGTGAAGTCCCGCCTCCAGACGTGACCATATTATTAACTCTCCGACTGGGCAATCGCTTCTTGGTAGAAGACAAAAGAAGGTGATTAGATTTCCGTTTGTCTTCAATATAATCTACTAAAGTAACGTAATCAATATCCGTTAATAGAAATTTACACCAAATAGCCTAAAGATGAAATTCTTTTCAGTGAATTATACTTAGCACTAGAACTTTACAAAGAAGTTAAAAAACTGTCGCCCAAGATACCTAAATTTTATTTTTTCTTACTCCAAGTTAGAGCAAGTAGTAGAAAGCATGTCAAATTTTCGTAATTTTGAGAGAACAAAATATCTAAAAAATTCAAATTCAAATTTGGTTTCCTCTTTCTAACAGCTGAAGCTTTCGACACAAAGTGCTTCGCCGAGATTCAATTCCAATTATAACGAAAACAACCAACGATTATCATTAAAGACATTCACCATTTATCCACTTAAGCATTATCCCTGGGGACTTTATTCACCTAGGAGAAGTGCAACCCTCGAACGGACAAAGCAAAGCAGTGTTCGATGTAGCAACTATTCATCTAACCAACCTCTTCAGCCATGGCTAGAATCCCAGTTTCAAAGAACATCAGTTAGTCAATCTGTTTAGTAAATGTTTTTGTAATTTAAGCCGCGTCAGCAGCTGAGGTGATTAACACCCGGAGTGGTTTTAGCAGCTCGCTGTCCTGTGATGCATTACAGTGCTTTCGAAAACTAGGGAACAATTCGCTGGCCGGAAGTGCATGAAAGAAGGCTTCGGGCGCCAATTACTAGTGCATCATTCTAGCCTGTAATAACAAATAGAAATGGTAATGGAAGAATACGAGGAGTGACTATTAAATAACGAGACTGATGCTGCTACAGAAGAACTATGCATGCGCCAAATCCTAACGACCGACAGCTGTGCAGCGTAAAGCCTTCTCTTTCGATTGCAGCGTCTCACGTGTTTGTAGAGAAATCTGTTTGACCGGAACCGTCGTTTGTGTAAGAGGTGTTAGTTTCGTTTTGCCGAAAACATGATACTACACGTGAGTAGAGCAACGAATTGTCGTGAAATTTCACATGATACTGGGTAAAACCGCTACTGAAACTTATCTTTCATTAAAAGAAGTTTATGGCGATGAATGTTTATCAAGTGCGCAAGTTTTTGAGTGGTTCAAGCGTTTCCAAGATGGCCGAGAAGACGTCGGAGATGATGACCGCCCGGGTCGCCCTACCACGTCCAAAACGGATGAAAATATCGATTATAATTAATCAATAATACTACCGAGATGTGCTTGCTCAACTCCCGTGAAAGAGTAAGGAAAAAATGACCCGATTTGTGGAAGAACCAGTCATGGGTTCTCCATCAAGACAACGCGCGCCGGCTCACACTGCATTGTCTGTCAAGACTTTTCTAGCCAAGTACAACATCCCAGTTTTAAGCCAGCCGCCTTATTCGCCTGACCTGGCCCCATGTGACTTTTATCTATTCCCCAAAGTCAAATCTGCATTAAAAGGAACACGACTTCAGTTCTTTGAAGTTGTGAAAGAAAAAGCGGGGCACGCGTCATGCAGGAGCTCACAGAAAAAGACTTCCAGCACTGTTAGGAACAATGGTAAATTCGCATGGAGCGTTGAAGGGATAGTGGAGGGATGTATATTGAAGGTGATAATAACTAAATATGTATACATTTTAAAATAAAATGTTTTACAAGCAATAGTCTCGTTATTTAATAGCCATACCTTGTATCCAGGGACCAGAAACTCGGCATCCTACGTATATCCAGCCTAATAATACAATCAACACTTACCCAGTACCCTCACACAGATTCAAATTTACACTTTCCAGATGTCCACATTGTGCACACCAAATGCAAACATCACCAAAAGACTTAAGGAAGTCAGATCGCTTATTGCTTGTTGATGGATTAAGCTACTCTCTCTTCAGTCTGTAAGTAAATTGTAAAGTATATTTTTTCAGGCGGGCTTTACGCCCGACTATCAAATTAGGCGTCTTGAACGGAGACGAGTATCGTTAATTTCTAATATTAACCATTAAATAAAATCCAAGGCCTAGACCGAGAATCGAACCTACTATACCGCAATAGTAATTAGCTTTGCTCTTACAGCTCCGCTACTGTGGCACCTTCTCTCTTTAGTAATTAATCCTAATTTTTGTAAACAACGTCATTCAGCTGTGTAATTTTATTCCATCAATTGGTAAAATTGTTTTGACGCATTCCTCTCAACTCAAAGTGCAATACAAAACTGAAAATTAGAACAACAATTTGGATTATTACTTTTTAGTGTTACTTTTTTGTTTTAGTGTTATTTATGTATTGTCCATACTCATTTGCATTTGATAAACTTGTAATGTTTTTTTTTTTTCCAGAAAGAATGAAAATAGACTTAATTAAAATTACAAAATATTAAAGTTTTTGCTAGGAAAAATACATTTCTACTTAAAACAGAACAAAAAAATTCGAGTAGTTACTCCGCGCTATTGTATTCTGCATACATTTTTTTTTATTCTCATTTTCATAATATTAAAGTTGGGCGCCATTACTTTCTCTTACTGTTGGTTTTTATGCAGAAATGAAAGAACATGAACAAAAGTTAATTAAAGTTATAAAATATTAAACTTTATCTTTGCAAAAAACAAAAAATTAATAAATAAAAATATAATTTTTAACTGGCCAACTTTTTTTAGTTAACGTCCACCCCCTTTCACTCCCGCCGCTGATAGTTTGCTGCACTTTTCTTATTGCTAATAATAATAAATAAATAAATAATAATTCTTTAAATAAATAATTTGTTTCTTTGAAGATGTCAAATTGATCTAAGTGCCAAGGAGTTTTCTTGCCGAGAATTGGACTGCAAATAAACCATATCCATCGATTTCCAATTATGCAATAACTTCTTATAAATTTCGTAACATTTTCTTAACCAAATCCTATTGGAGGTTGAATTATATCCTTAATATTCCAATTCACGTGAAACAATGGATGAAATATATAAGTATACTAAAACTAGATAAGCTATAGATACTTTTTATTGATGATAATCATTTCGATAGCATCATCATCATGTCAGTTATTTATACCTTGTCTTCTGTAAATCGATATAATTGCCATTCCTTAGCGAAAAATTGAACAAAGGTAGAGAGAGAGTTATCTGTAATAGAGGAAATAACGATATTGAAGCTATTAATTATTTTCATTGAGTTATTGAATTACTTATAATGAAAAAATCGTTCTACCATTGTGGATGAATTTTTCACGATGAGACATGAATCAGTAATAAAAAAACCAAAAAAAACCGCATAATCCGTAATACCCCCCCCCCCCACAAAATACTAAGTAAATAATTACAATTAGTTTAGCTCCCTTTAAAGTGCGACCACCATTACCTGTGCAATATTAGCAGGGATTAAATATTTAAGCTAAATTCCAAATAAAGGGAGAGTCGGTAGAGCGGAAGTGCTGCTAAACTTTGCGGTTTTTGTGGCGATTTTTCTGAGCCAAGTCCATGTTTCAAGGAAAATCTACTCAATTACGTAAATTTTTGTAAGAGAAAGTGATGTGGGTGTTCACAGTTTATTTTAATTTTCACATAAATGCATCGCCATTATTTCTTATTGGCGGCCACATTTATATATATATATATATTTTTTTTTATTACCTACTATTGTATACAGGGTGTTCATTTTAAGACGGCTCAAATGCGTTTCATGCTTAAACGGTTGATCTGAGCAAAAAATGGTAGAGGAATAATTTGTTGCCCGCACCTCTAGTTTCAGAATATGTGACTTGATTTTAGATTCCTGCCCGCATACGCGGCTGACGCGCGACCAAAAGTAAGGGTTCCCAATTGACCCCCATTTTCATATAAACAGTTTTAAAGAGTATAAAAAGTTATGAAAGAAACCGGAAATCGCAATTCGACATCTTTAAAATTAAAGGTGCTAGGCCATTTCAAAATCTGGCATTTACTAATCATATTTCAATTTTTTAACTTGTTATCAAAGAGAAAGAAGGGCACACGATAGGTCCTTTTTATGTATTTTTTCATCCCCTTTCTACTAAAAATAATTCCAAGGCAGTAAAGCTACTATTTTTCCTAATATCGGGAAATAAGTCGTTTTCCGAGTGATTTTTATAAGAAAAAACAAATGTTAAGAGCTTTAGATGTTCTCAAGCATGCACAAAATGGCTAAAAATTAATTTTACATCTGTTACAAACAAGAAGGTTTAATAATTATTTGGTAATTTTGGGAGAGTTGCGTTTAATTACCAAAAAAATTGGAAACCTCCTAGCACGTATTTAAGTGATCCATATATTTCATGTACAGGATCAAACATATTCCTTAACTTATCTAATAATGCACTTAACTCAACTTGTGAATCAAGTACTGTGCCTTCAAAGGTGCCTCCTCTGGCACGGAAGCCAGGTTAACCAGGAGGTTATCAACTGGTCTCTGAGTCTGAGGAGGCACCTTTGAAGGCCAACAGCCTTGGAATTGAACACGGGATCTCAGCTCATCCCTTTTCTAAAATAGTAAATTATTAAATTAATTATAATCATTATGAAAACACATCAAGCTTCAAATTAACTTTAATTAATAAATAAAAATTCAAATGATAATAAGTTACACGTTCCCAAATTATAAAGGAAAATAAGACGTATTACGTAAGGAGTCTGATAATAGATCGATATTGTTTGAAGAGATTGGAGAAATATTTATGCAAAAAAAAAAAAACTTGATGTTAAGGTTAAAAAGGAGTTGGTCGCTTTGTAAATTAAATATTGCTTCTCAGAACGAGATTTTGACACGCACAAATATGTCTGGGTTGTAGATATACCTTAGGAATTTCTGGCAAGCAAAAGAAGGGCAAACTTTACAAGGAGATAGAATGGAATTTTACTAATTGCTCACGTGTTAATCGACAATTTTGTTTAAATCATTTATGCAGGAAGAACTGATTGTTATAGGACATGGCGATGTCTCCTTCCGAAATTCCATTCCGGTCATGTACCATTGAGGAGCAATAAATGAGTTGCAGTAATTCCAAGTTGAGTAATGGATAATTTTATAATTTAAAATCTCGAATTTTAAGAAAATTTGTAAGTTATTTCTTTGAGAATAGTATTAAGTAAAATTCGTGGGACTTTTACACCAGATTTTATTATTATTATTATTATTTTAATTAAGGCAACAATGTTCTGATGTTTTTTAGTTATTTTTGGAGTACAAACTCGAGAATGTATTCATTTTCATAATACCTCCATTAAAAAGTAAAAAGTTTTTTGTAAGGCGAATAAGACCGCACCCGTTTTCAGTGCTCCCTTATAACATTCAACACTTAATATTTCCTTATCGTGAGCTTAAGAAGCTAAGAGAAAATCTAAAGGTCAGCAGCTGGATTCGAACCCGGCATCCCCGCGTGACTCTTCTAATGAACTACTAACAGCAATTCAAGAGCAAAAGAACTACCATATGTTGAAGAGTGATAAGATGTGGGATTCTGCCTCAATTATATTAATACTACAAAGCACACAATTTTCAACACCTGAGTCTATCTTTTTTTTTAATAACAAAAGCCCAGAAAAACTAGAGCAGACCGAAATAATGAGTATAATTGATGTCATTAAGTAGAATTACACTCACTTTTAATATACCTACTTTAAATGTTTGGTTTTGTGCCTAGAGTCACAATCGGATTGTGGTTACCCACAATGCATTATTACACCTCTAACATGAAAAAATATTTTATGTACATAAAACGCGGCTAACAACATGGAATAGATACTTATAATAATAAATTTTCCAACTTAATTAATGGATTTTATTATTATTATTTAAGTAGAGTGGAAGAAATAAACAATTTTAGTAGGGAATAAAATAAACTGAAGAATGGGTAGCATTTTTATTGACATTTACTTTTTATGTCTAATTTAGGCAAAAAATTTTATTCTTTGTTTATATCAATTTAGTTAGAGCTCATGCAAAGGAATACATTGCATGACTTGATTTATTTACAACCTAGCATTTTAGCTTTGCGTGTTATCACTTTGAAGCTAACATTACTACCGACACCGTAAATTCAAAACTTAAGGATAAAACTTGGCTATTTACTTAATGTTTTCTTTAAATTAACCGGATTTAGCTTTTTTTTTAATTTAACGTTTCGTCGGTGCGCAATATCGGCTTCAAGAACAGTACTCATAAAAAGGTTGGTTACCTCTTAGTGGGTGATTCCTATCTCTACCTGCTCTCAGTTTCTTTACTCTATTTCAGCGGTTCCCCACCTGGGGTACGACGCGAAAGATTGTTTAGGGGTACGCAAAAAAAAAGTTATTGTGGCGGAAGATATAAAAATTAGAAAAAATGTTGCTTTAGTTTTGACTAATATTACACATGGCCCGCCTATAATTTACTTCTCCTTTATTAACGCTTTGCTGTTTCAATTTACGACCCCCGCAATAGTTATTGGTTTGAAATGTTCACCTATTCATAGATGATTTTTTTAATAGGAACATATCATATGTATATGTTCTTTACAAGACACATTATATTCAGATTTGTTTTGCTGTTAATTTAAAGTTACAATACGTAAAATCAAGAATACGATTTGGCTAATGGCCACAGGCATAGGCAAAATAAAAAAAAAAAAAAAAAAAAAAAAGGAATACGATTATTTATTTATTTTATTTATATATTTATATATATACATATATATATATGTTAGGGGTACACACTAAGGAAACAATCAGGTAAAGGGGTACACTAATGAAAAAAAATTGGGAACCGCTGCTCTATTTAATAAGAGACAGTATTTTAGACGGGCAGATTTCCTATTTTGAAGTTTCCTTGTAAATATCCGTTTTGAGGTACTTTGCTGAAATGTTGCATAGTATTTACGAACACATCAAGCAACAACTTTTATTGGTATATTTTTTCCCAAATAAGAGCAGCTCTGAGAAAGGAGATGGGTAGATTTCTTCTAAAGTGTCATTTGTGTGTGATGTACGGATCTTATCTCTTAGGTATGTACCAATAAGAAGGCTTAAATGTTTTGCTAAAATTCCTCAAATACAACCTCTTCTTAATACAATAAGAGTGGTTTACTTTTTCTTTTTTTTTTTTAGTTTTCCACGAAAATAGCTTCTGGGATTGATTTTGTGTTTTTACGCCAACTTGGATTTAGGGTAGTTTCTGAGAAGGAGTAAGGCTTCCTGTAAGTTTACATTTTAGTGCAATGTGCGTTTTTTTGTTTTTGAGTTAATTTAATAAGACTCAAATGTTCGGAATTAAAAAAACAAAAACAAAATGTAAATTAGAATGTGAGAATGTGGTTAGTAAATGTCCTATAAGTGTTCAAATTACTTAGGAGTTTGTTTACTTTTCAAGACAGTGGTGCGAATATGTCAAATTTTCTTAATCAACTTTTCACTGTAATTGTTTTGAATCCTCCTGGGCCACAAAAAAATTAGTTTTTACAAATCTGTCTGTCTTGTCTATGTTGTCCGTCAGTCCATCTGTCTCTGAATAATGTGCTCAGCATAACCCAAAAGCGAGAAAAAAATCGCAGAAACTTCAAATTTTATATTTAGTTTGGACAAGATCAACGCAGCAAAATTGCTACTTTAAGCACTCAATTTTCCAGTTATTTGAGAATTCATTGAATTTAATGACTTCTTTGATTTACAGTGTAAAAATGGCAAGGTAGCCCTGCAACTTTTTTATAAATCTTTTCTGGCAAAAATCGATAAAGACCACTCTGAGCAATGGGGGTCGCTGAGTTTTTTTCAAAAGTGCCATTCCCGTGTAATTTATGGACTTACCACTAAATACATTTTAATAAGGATACAATTAGCTATCAAAACTCCAAATACGAAAACAACTGCTGAAATCAGGTCGCTTTCTTGATTAATTTTTTTTGTTTTGTACTTTTCAGCGTTTTTCGAAAAAGTTACTTTTAAATTAAACATTCATAACAAATTAATCAACTACTTTTGAGTAGCAATTATCGTGATGTGCTCAGAAGCTCATATACTTGGGAAGATCTTAAATACGTCGCAAACAACTGAATCTGAAGGCCCCCATAAAGGTTTTCTGTACTTCTGACTGTCTCAGCAAAGAAATTGTTCCAGCTATTTCTTCAGAACTTCTAAATCCCAGCTCAACAAAACTTCTCCACACTTATGCTGACACCCGCAAACTCTCTCAGTAGCCTCTAAAAAAAATTGTAGATATTTAGATTCTACAGGCATGTCTAATAGATACCAAGTCTTGTCACTTACATCTGTACATTGTATCCATATTCTATAAGCGCCCATATTTTACGATCAAACATGTACACCAAAGAACTAATCACTCTCTTTTACAATCTAAAAATTCTGTGGCATCCCAGACAAGAGACCTTTGAAATAATAATGTATGAAATAAATGTTTATTTACATATTAAATAATTATAGTAAAAGTCAAAAAGATGCTGTTGAGTGGGTAGTGCTTAGATGAATATGAATGAGTGAAGAAGATCCGGTTATATAACGGCTGAATTGATGATCGTACTCCTTTTACAATAACATAGCATACTTGCTCAAATTACACGTATGAGTGATTATTATTGAAACATAAGAGGTACGCTTGTGGTATTTCTTTATCGTCTGGGACTTGTCTAATTATCATCAATAATAGATTATAGTCCTATGTAAATTACTACGCACGCATCGTAGATATCTATTATAATTTATAATTGTTATTAATCTTTAAATAAATTAACGGCTTTATGACACGTACACTATTTATTTTTTATTTTATTTTTTTTTGAAATGTAAAAAGATTTCAGAGTTCTTAAAAATCCTTATTAGAAGTTTCGTTCATCAAAAATATTTTTTCAAAAATAATTGTTAACAATTGAAGTGTTCAAGTGATGAAGACGAATGTTTATAAAAAATTGGATTTCTAGTGTACCACTTTCTTTTTTTCAGGAAAAGCTCTCTAACAAAATTTCCGAATTGGTTAAAAGCTAGACTAACGAGTGAAAATACAAAAGTAAATTTTCTCATAGAGGAGAAAATGGAGAACGTTAATGCCGTACAAGTAGAGGCAACTGCAGTCACTAAATGTACGCAAGTTTTCATAGCATGGGTTTTCTGTTCTCTGCTGGATATTCATTTTGAAATTGATCATTTATGCTACGTATTTAAAAATTATTTGGGTTATACGTAGTTTGTGCTAGAAGAAAAGGCATCATCTGGTGAAGAGATCACTGCTTTAAAGAGTTGAGAATGAAGAAAACACGGGGTGCATTTAATATTTCAAGAAAAAATAAACTTGCAAGGTTATTCAAATAACCCTCTAAATTGTTTGTAACCTATGCTCGGAAGTGGAAGAGGAAATATTGTTGAAAGATATCAATGAGTCTATCAACGCGCAAAATCCGCACCAATAATTTCAATAAGACGACAAATCCAACAAAGAGGCCTAAGTATTCCTGAAAAGGAGCTGCAGTTCCCGACTCTTCGTATTCCTACAGAGTGAAGTCCAATTATGTAAAAAATAATGTTCCAGAATTTCTAGTAAAATACGAAGCGTTTTGCCAATGATAAACACAGTTACAGATATTACAGTAATCAGTTTTAATAAGTGTGGAATTTTTCCTGAAGAGTTGAAGATGAAGGATGCTGGCCTGAAGCTTTGGTGTACAATTTTTAACTTACATTCCCAATAAAGTATTGGTCTGGGACAATATAAAAGATAAAGGGTGAATTAGTTTGAAAATTGCGCTAATTTTAACCAAAACAAGGTAATTTTGGGTAATTTACTTTTTTATACCTACCGCCCATTTTGTTTATATTGGTAGTATAATTATCTTACTACCCTCAGGTTCTGCACTAACTAATCTAGTGCATCTGCAAAGTAATCCTGATTTTTGAGAGGATGTTTAAAAAAAAATGTGTACTTAAGCTTATCTGTTAATAATTTGTGTTTAGCAAAATTAGGATTGTTTACTTCTGCATTTCCATTGCTCCTAATAATGCGGGAAGATGATTAATTGGAGAAAAATGAAAAATTTAATGAATTACTAATGATGTGTTTGAGGCTAAAGCTACGAAACTACTCGTAAATATTCTTTATCTGGATCATTTTTCGTAAAGAACAATCGAAATATTCAGACGGTTTCTCTGTTTCGTGATATAATTAAGAGTATTAAAGCCTGATTCTAAATAAACTGAAAATCATTTTCCACATATTTAGATTTAAAGCAGCATTTTTTTTGTATTCTGTTATAAATTTTCCAGCCCGCCGCCATCCAAATCGAGCAAAACCCCGCCCGTCAATCAAAATAGAAATGATATACCTAAACTTCTACCAGCATCTCTTTGATTATTCCTGATGTACTATTTCTCTGGAGTAATATGGTTTCCTGTCTAGGGTATTTGGATATTCCACTTTATTGGCTGTATATTAGCAGTGCACGTTGACTCTGGCAGGTTAAGAAAGTGTATTAGGCTAAAAGGAAGTAAAGTTCTAGGATTTGTGAATGTATAGCGAGTTATGGATACATAAACACTGTACTGATGGTACTGTTCCACCATCATGCAAATAGTGTTTTGTACAATAAAACAAATGTTACCACCGAATGTACAAGTTTGGCCTAGTTTTTTTGTAAACATTAACAAATTGCTTAAAATACAACTCAATACGTCTACTACTCCTTAAATAATAAGCTTCAAAGCAGGTTTACGAATATTATGTAGGCTTCCTGTGTAATTTATAAAAATGTGGTGAAAATAATTTTGGAATGCTCTCAATATTTTTTTACTTTATTTTTATAGGAATTTAAATAAATATCCTGTTTTTTAACTTTTACGATAGTCAAGGGCAGTAACCAAAGATACTTAAAAACAAAATCGAAGAAAGCCAATAGTATGTAGAGTACAATGACCGCAAGAATTGATATCTTGTTTTCTCTAAGTAAAAAGGTTTACTATCCGGCCCTTTCTGGGTTTTAGGTCTCCAGTATATACCTAGAGAGAACAATGGTGTAGTACAACAGTGTGGGAACGACCCTATAGGACATCCTTACATTCTTTGTTCTCTACGTACGCAAAATCTCATTGACAATACTTCTACCTGGGATCGGTTGACAAAAGGGACGCCCACAATAGCATTGCTTGTCCTGTCACGTGTTCTAAGGAGGGGAAAAATTTTGTTTTGCTTTCTAATGCTATACTAGTCTTCAATATTTGTTAAAAAACTTATCCTACCCTGCTTATATTTTCTATTTTATTTTGTAAATAATATTTAAAAAATTGGTTTGTTAAAATTAAAAATAGCTACCCAAATGTTGATCCTTTTTATCTTACTTTATAACCACAAACTACTCCTGCAGATAACTAGAGAAAGTTTATATTGAAGTTAGTAGTAATAATAATAAAATCGTTATTCCAAATGAAAACAGAAGCCGAAATTAACTTTACAAAATAAATAAATCAGACTCGGTGCTACGGTAGCCGAGCGGTTAGAGGCGAGACCTGTAAAGATAATATGTATTGTGGTACTGGGTTCGATTCCCGGTCTTAGGCCTTGGATTTTATTTAATGGTTAATATAAGAAATTTGCATTGAAGTATGTTTGCTATCCGCCTCCGTCCGCGACACCTAATCGGTAGTTGGACGTAAAGCCCCGCCTGAAAAGATAGGCATTAATTAACTTTACTTTTCTTTACATCAGACTAGACTACAAAAGTTTGGTTGTATATACACTCATTACAGAATAGGGCTTCTAAAAAGTAAAATTAATTCCATCAACAAAATAATAAAACTGAAATATTACTGTTCATCAACATACTCAGAAATTAAATTAAATTAATGTATTTCAAAATTTTCAACGGTAATGTTGATAATGTTTCCGGTAATTTTGTGTAGATTAAACACTATCTTGTTTCCATAATAATTGCAAGAGTGATGGATGTACACTAATTGTCTTATTAAAACTGTCCGGTAGGACAGTTGTATAAGGATTGATCGTCAAAAAGTGCACGAAAAAGCGTAACGTTAAAAAACACCCAACTTTGACAATTTTTTTCTCTTTTTCTATAAAAGATAAAATTCCCAAATTTTCTTTAAAATATAGGGCAAACCCTCCTTTATAACTGTAATTTTTTTGCAACCCCCCAGACCTAATTGATTTCGAGAAAAAAGTTGCCGAAAATGAGCAAAAACGGCATTTTCAGAAATTGTTGTTGTTGTTGTTCTTCTTCTTCTTCTTCTTCTTCTTCTTCTTCTTCTTCTTCTTCTTGTTGTTGTTGTTACCTTTTTTGTAAACTACGTAGCGCCTAAACGCGAGAACCGATTTTCATGAATGAGGTGACATTCGATTCGGAATTTTATGTAGATGTGCCTTTTGGGGGTCTCGACGCTGTAAACCGAATTAGAGAGGAGTTAGCCCCCTTTATGTAAGGCCCCCTTCAAAATTATTATTACTAATTACTCTGTAAATCTTAGCCCGATTTTGATAAAATTTGGTAGGATGATAGAGTTAGGGCTCCCCTACGTAACATTAAAGCGGCGATCTGCTCTTACACTAGTTAAGGGGAAGTATAGCAATCGTTTCAAATTATCGACAAGTGAACTGATTTTCATGAATGAAGTGTCATTCGAATCGAAATTTTGTACAGATTTGCACTTTAAAAGTCTCGTCGCTTCGCCTCATATGGAGGGGAGTTTGCCCCACCCAAGTATGGCCGTTTCTAAAACTATTATTACCAATATTTCTATAACGCTTTGTCCGATTTTGATAAAATTTAGCACGAAGAAGTGATTAAAGCTCCTCTACATGGCTGTGAAGTGCCATCATGCTCTTACACCTACTAAGAGGAAGTACTGAAATCGTTAAAATTATCAATGGGTGAACCTATTTACATTAATGAATTGTCGTTCGATTTAAAATCTTTGCCTCTTTGCCTTTTAGGGAGAAGTACTGTAATCGCCCGTTTATTTTTCTTACTCCTCTTAAAAGGAAGGTCTGAAATCGCAGTTTAAATTTGCTTTTTAGGTACAAATACCTTCCTATTTTATTAAAACTGTCCGGTAGGACAGTTGTATAAGGGTTGACCATCAAAAACTGCACGAAAAAGTGTAACGTTGAAAAACACCCAACTTTGACAATTTTTTTCTATTTTTCTATAAAAGATAAAATTCCCAAATTTTCTTTATAATATAGGGCAAATCCTCCTTTATAACTGTAATTTTTTTGCAACCACCTAGATCTAATAGGTTTCGAGAAAAAAGTTGCCGAAAATGAGCAAAAACGGCTTTTTCAAAAAATGTTCTTGTTCTTGTTCTTCTTCTTCTTCTTGTTGTTCTTGTTGTTACCTTTTTTGTAAACAACGTAGCGCCTAAACGCGTGAACCGATTTTCATGAATGAGGTGTCATTCGATTCGGAATTTTATGTAGATGTGCCTTTTGGGGGTCTCGGCCCTGTACATTGAATGGGAGAGGAGTTTGCCCCCTTTATGTAAGGCCCTCTCCAAAATTATTAGTACTAATTACTCTGTAAATCTTGGCTCCCCTACCTAACAATAAAGCGACGATCTGCTCTTACACTTGTTAAGGGGAAGTATAGCAATCGTTTCAAATTATCGACACGTGAACCGATTTTCATGAATGAAGTGTCATTCGAATCGAAATTTTGTACAGATTTGTACTTTAAAAGTCTCGACGCTATGCCTCATAAGGAGGGGAGTTCGCCCCACCCAAATAAGGCCCTTTCTAAAACTATTATTACCAATATTTCTACAAAGCTTAGTCCGATTTTGATAAAATTTAGCACGAAGAAGTGATTAAAGCTCCTCTATGTGGCTGTGAAGTGCCATCATGCTCTTACACCTACTAAGAGGAAGTACTGCAATCGTTAAAATTATCAATGAGTGAACCGATTTACATCAATGAATTGTCGTTCGATTCAAAATCTTTGCCTTTTAGGGAGAAGTACTGTAATCGCAGTTTATTTTTCTTGCTCCTCTTAAAAGGAAGTACTGAAATCGCAGTTTAATTTTGCTATTTACGTACAAATACCTTCCTATTTTATTCAAAACGCTTTCTCAAAAAAATGGTTATTGAGGATGGTTTGGGGACCGTAACTATAATCATTCTTTAAAAAGATCTCTCCAGTGGTAGTTACGGTTCCGATTTAACACCTTATCAGGTTATAATGATAGAATAGCTTATTCCAAATTTTAAAAAATCTGTAAAGCAGACGTAACTTTGCAAATAGACAAAAAGGAAAATCTATCCAAAAGGTACAAAAATCTCCTTAACAAAAACTTACAGTTTTAAAAGTTAAGTATAAGGGTTGATTAAACGCCAAAAGGTACACAAATCAGCAGTTCCCAACATTTCATTAATACTTCATTGATATAATTTAAGTAATTTTACTGCATTAACTTTTCCTTCACATTTTTTAGAATTTATTAGATGTCACAGACCCTTATGCTGGCCATTTTCGTCTACAAAATATTTACTCAAGTAGCACACCATTTAACTTAGATTGACTGTAATATCTATTTATCTATAATAATCAAACTATTAATCACAGGTGAAAAAGAAAACGTTATAAAAAATATTAAAAAAATAAGAGGCTAAAAAATTCATAAACTTTTTTTACATCAATAATTTTATGCATTTATTTTTATTTTTAAATAAAAATCATTGGTTTAAGTTCATTCTTCGATTAAAGTAATTGTTATTTTATGTTGTAGTCAAACGTTTGTAATAATAAGTAATAAATAATCTGGCTTTATCGCAAATAATATAGTTTTCTTCAATTACATTCTCAATCTAGGTGTTCTTCCCACAATGTTATATATATGTAATATAAAATAAAGAAAATAAAGATATGCATATTTTTAGGACATCTAATTATTCCAGTATTTTACCATAAGTAAAATTAGGGGGACTAAATTAAATTACAATTGAGAAATGAGTAAATATTGTTGAATAATCTACTTGTTATTAAATGTATGTTATTTGTGCTCACGAATATTTCGGTAAGACGAATTTAAGACTGAAATATTGTTTTGAATCCTCCGTGATTGAAATTTAAAAAGTGGCCGACTCTAACTTTGTTTTTTTCTACTTTAACATGCATGTATATGTGACTACTCAGAATAATTCATCACTCATTTTATCATAATTATAATAAAAAAATATTATGAATGAACTGGCCAGCATAAGGGTCTGTGACATCTAATAAATTCTAAAAAATGTGAAGGAAAAGTTAATGCAGTAAAATTACTTAAATTATATCAATGAAGTATTAATGAAATGTTGGGAACTGCTGATTTGTGTACCTTTTGGCGTTTAATCAACCCTTATACTTAACTTTTAAAACTGTAAGTTTTTGTTAAGGAGATAGAAACAAGGCAAGAGATAATAATCTACACAAAAGAAAAGAAAAATTATTGTACGAATCCGTACTTAATTAAATATTTTCACGTATACTTAAATGATTGGGGCAGCAAATTATTTTTAAGTCGGTTATGTTTAAGAAATCCGTACTTTTCATAACGGAAATGACTTACTTTAATAATTGTAATCTTTTTTTTAAGTTAATAAAACATTCACTATTAAATACTTATTTATTGTTACAAATTTCTGCTTGTATGCTACAGTATTGTAGCCTAATATTAGTTTAGAAATACTGGACGACGATGTACTATCGCTTCTAGACAGAATCGGTAAGAAGACTTCGCCAGTTTGTATACAGTATTGGAAAGGATGGTTGTATTGTCAGGATTTCAAGCGATAAGCGATGATTTGTCCCTTGGTATAAAAGGAGTTTTTAGACTTGCATACAGAAGATGTAGCATTCACTACTAACAGTTACGTTGCATAGTAAATAAATCGGTAAATACTAAGTTTTATACTTTGAAGAAATAAATGAATTCGATTCCTATATTTCATTATATGTTAACGTCAGATTTTGATTGGCGGTTTAAATAACTGCTAAAGCCAGTGAAAGCAACCTGACTTAAAAATAAATAATGAGTTACACATAATAATAAAGTGTATCAAAATTTTCTATTCTAAATTTCTACATTTAGCCCACCAAAAAAAGAACCAAAGTGAACCCACAATTCTGTATAAATGTCATGGTAAAGAAAACATTTTGCAAAGTACTAAACAAATAGAGACAATGTTAACAAAAGTGACAAATTTCACTGGAACACTGAGAGCTGGTTGGATATCTTGAAGCAAATATGAATAAATGGTGCTTCGCAGCTTAGAAATATGAGTTCCAGAAAAGTAGTAAGCATAGAGTGGGCGGAAATGTGGATTCTCAGCGCTCCCTAAGGGCGCTTACAGTGAGCCTTATCAGTGTAAAGTAGACGTACAGACATATACGAAGCAGTAATACGAAATTTCCGTCAAACTACCCCATTCTCCGGCTACCTAAGGGAATTGAGGTCATTTAGGCTGAACTTTAAATGACCCTAGAGGTACTTTACCTATTCATATCCCATCTTTGTCCTTCTTATCGACTTATATAAGTGGTTTGATACGACACAAATATTTTCAGCAAACACTATCTCCGATAAATGTTTGTATCGTATGTTGTTCTTCTTTATCCAAATTGCGTTCTTACGCTCCTCTTCTCTCATTCGAAGAATTTGAGCTTTTTCTCTCTATTACTATTATACAGCAATGGGCATCATATCCGTAATTCAGAGCTAAAGTGCGATTGGCCTTGATAGTACCTTTTTTTTGTATAACATCTGAGGTTATTAGCGCCCGGAGTTTTTTTTTTTTTAGTTCACTGCCAGCCTCCGGACAGCATCCTCTCGATACACTGTCAATCACCGGCCAGTGAGTGGTAAGAAGCTCCTAGGAAGAGAAAATCTAAGGACCAGCAGCTGAATTCGATCCCAGGATCTTCCTTAAAATTAGTATGATCACAACGTCCTGTCTTCAATTCCAATACCCTAAGGCGAAATGTTATTTCTATTAAAACGATAAGTTGCATTAACATCACTTCTAGTGAAAACTATTATAGTTATTTCTTTATTTACTTCTTGTTTTATTTTTGTAGGCAACAGAAAAAGGAAGAATATTGTTGGTTGCCGATTATGCATCAATCAAGAAATAGTTTTACGGCCTCAAAAACTGTAGAAAATAAGAGATGAAGGGGCTAGAAAATATGAACTTTAAATTACTTTAAACCGAAAACTCTGCTACTTCAGAATGTATAGGAAATAGGTATCACTTCCCGTGACGGATTTTGGGTTCTACCTAAAGCTTGGACTGTGGAAGTTGCAGGTTGTGTAAGGGAAAGGGGTAATCCCAAATAATTAGGTGAAACTTCTAATAAATGGCGTTTCGCGCGATAGAATTGCGGTGTTTCCCTGATTTAGCTGTTTCATTATCCCCCCAAAAGCAGTTTCCATTTTCGCTATACGTTCGGTTAGTAAGACGATCTCACTTAGAAGTTATTTTTTACTGGTTAATTCTGCACTAAAATTTTGGAACAGATTTTACAGAGTGGAATACTGCCATATCGCGAAAAGTAATTGCCTATCCTCCAACAATTAATACATCTCTTAGGATTCGGGATATAGGGACGAACTCGTAATGAATTAAAACCAAAGTTTACTCTTTCTGTGAGACTAGGAATACTAAAAGTGAGGATAAGAGCTGGGGAGAGTTTATCGAGTCAATTTTCCCTAAAATTTAATCTTTGAACATTTATTACGTTTTGGGATGATAAGGCATCCAGGATAGTGGCTTCGTGACTATTTATATGCGGGTACCAAGATACTATACCCTTGCAGATATTGAAATATCGGTGAGGTTCAACATCAATTTTATAATCTCCTAAATAAGTTCATTTTTTCAGCCTCTAAAAATTCTTCTTTCGATTTCTTCTTTACTTTATAGTTTTGTTTCTTAATGTACTTACCTTCATATCAGGTACTTATTATATTTATATATTCAAACTTTGATGCAGTTTTATTGGACATACGTACTTGGTTGAAATAAGTGTTAGCACTTTTAATGACAAAAACTTTATCAAGATCTTTATATTTATGAATATTTAATGAGCTACCTGATGAGGAAGGCCACTGACGAAAAGGATTTCTTAGGGGAAAAGAAGGGAGACGGTTACGAGGATATGAAGAAGAAGTAGAAAGCACGGTAGCCCTTAAAAGGGGCAGCACCTTGGATCAGAAATCCCCCACCGTCTTCACCCAGGGAAGTCGATAGCATAATTCCCAGGTAGGCCTCAATCTCCACGACCTGCGCGCCAAGTGGCAAAATCGGGTCGCCGATTTTACTCATACTTATTTATTTCCAAACGCATATTTGTTACAGTGGTAATAAGAGGCGATGCTTAACTCCTAGGAAAGGTAATCCCTAGATTCTGTACTGGGTATACTTTAGTATGTGAGAATGAGTGAATGTTAGTGTAGTGTACTGTGTGAGTGTTGTCTGTGCGTGCATGTAGTTCATATGATCTATATATCCGTTAAAGGCGCTGCTCCTCAATCTGCCTTACATGCAGGCAGCATCTTCTTCGGTCCCTAAGTGTCACAAGTAAATGGAGGAGGCTTCAGTGTAAATATTAGAATGTAAAGTGTTGTTAGGCTGGGAAACCCGCAGGGACGCCTAAATCTCTGAAGAAGTGGCTACTCCACTTCCCCCTACGGGCCACAAAGATGTTAATCATAGAAGTGTCACCTTATAAGGATACAAAAAAGGAAAAAAGTCCTTTTTGAAGGCAGATTCAGTCCAACTTCCTCGCTATTAATTTCTCTTAGTCGATACATTCTTCTTTTATTCTAATTTGATCAATTTTCTTCATTTAATATTTAGTAAATGGTTAGTTTTCATCCGCAGTTTGATTCTATAATTCTAGGATATTTAAATATAACCCGTTAACAAATAAATATGAGCGTAATGTATTCTTAGAACCTCAGAGCAGATATTTCTTGTGAAAACTCCGAATCGAAAATTGAAAAGCTTATTAGAGTCAAAGAAGATAGACATTGTTTAACCACCATGTTCGACTTTAACCGGAAAAATCTACTTTTGCAGACAGGAAAAACTGCTATCTGCTCATTCTAAGGTAATTAAAGCTAACCTCAAATATTATGACCAGTTTATGAACTAAAAGAATGAATTCATAAGCCCAAATTTAAGGCTGAAGCAGGTTGGCCGCTCAAACATTGAAAGGTGTTGAAATTTAAAAAACAAAATTTTTCATAAAAGTTCCGCTTTTATTGTATTCAATAAAAGCTTTTATTTGGCAAAACGCGGCTTTTACTAAATAGTTAATTATGGAATCAGTTTTGCAATAAATTAATTAACTTCAGTTTCTCCCAGTTTTACAGAATAAAATATATGAAAAGATATTTCTACTAAGTTTTCAAAATTCATAATTCACTTGAAGTTCAAAACTTTATACTTCAAAAACAATACGGTTAGGGTTGGTAAACTTTAACTTTTTTGGATGCTGAGCGTTACCTTAAATAAATTAATAATTTCTTCTTCACTTGCACTCAAAGGTTTTTATTTAATAAGCACTGTTTTTTAAAAGATAGCTTTCTCCAAATTAGCTGACGTTTTACTAATTGAGAATAATTGGCATATACGTATTCTCAATATTACTATTTTTCCAAAATAAATATGGTTTTAGTAAGATCATTAGCCGGGGGTTGTAAGACCGATTTCTATCTCTTCATGGTGCTGCTCGAATAACAACTCCGAAGTGGAGTTGTCTCATAGCTGGGATTGAGCAATCCTCGGTCTCACAATTCTTCATTTTGTTGAAACATGGAAAGTCATACTCAGATCATCTGTGGAAGATTTTGGAGAAAATAAATTAGGGAGCGATATCTCTCAAATTTCCATTCCTTCTTCTTTCCAGCATTTTCCTAGTCCAGTCCAAGACGTCATGGATGGAAGAGGGATTGCTGTATCAAAATCGGAGCCACCGAGAATTACCGAGCTTGCCTAGTTAACGCTGAGTTGGAAGGTATTTTAACCTGCAAGAAAGTGGTTATACCCTTCAGTCGGAGTGGTGTTAGAACATAAGAGAGGCCTTCCAAACCCAGCTGGCCTCTTTCTCTTCCACCCTGGAGGAATCGAACTTGTTGAGGTCTCGCGCCACTTAATGGTTTATATTAATCAGTGGGCTTCCCGGTTCATGATATTTCGTAGAAAGCCTAGGTGGTTACCGAGACTAGAGTGGTATATACTCTACTTAGAATAACTCTAATCTTTTAATTTACGGTTTACTTTACAATATCTGGAGAGGACTCTCCTGCCATTCTACAACTTCTCGCAGAATTTGTTTTTCCTTAGAACATCAGGGGCTTGTGGGTTGAAGCCCTCACACTTCCCGAAGAGTCAAGATAGCAGATGTTGTAGGGCAATATACGGTACCTAGAACCCTTTTAGAGGAGCCTCCTTCAAGATATTCAAGGAAGGCAGCTTCAAGAGTTAGTTACCCCTAAATTCCACCTCTGACATCTCTAAGAAAACCTGGGTGAGTCCGTTGGGGCGCAATAGATCTAATGATAGTGCAGAATATCAGTTCTAGAGAGAGTTTGTTAGTATGTTGGAGTTCCACCATTTCTTTCTGCCTGTAACACGGAGATGTGATTCCTTTTAGAAAAGTGTATTAAATATAGGATTATGAAACTAGGAAACATGGATTATGTTTGAGCTATTGCCATTATTTTGAATACAGAAATGGCGGCACGTTAGTAGTGCCCTTTCTAAGGTTCACGATTGCAATTAGCGCCCACTGTTTCCTTTTAAATGGGAAAGAAATATTAAAACAGTAACATTTTCACGGTAAATGTTGAAGGCCACCTACTATGGTAGCACGTTTGAAGTAAGGAGCGGCAGTCTGTAAGCTAAACCTACTTCAGGTCATCTAGCCCCAGGTGTAGACCCATATAGAATAAAACAGAAAGGAAGAGATTATGAACGTATCTAAAGATTTAATCGCAACCTTCCACATTTTTCTCCAAGTAAAAAAAAAGAAAAAAGAAAATAATAATAATAATTCTGATATATATACCTGTTATAGATAAGAGATATCCTCTTTTACAAAGAACTTAAAGAAGGCGGGCTGGTGCACTTGTACATTAATAGCGTCTGACCACTCGAAACATGAGCTAACCATGCTTATGATCTGTAAATGCAAATGATGTTCACACTTAAATAAGCATTTTTATGATACGAGTAAAATTTTTACAAGCTCTATCACACACCTGGAAATATTCATAAACTTTGATTAACTAATGTTTAACATTTATACTGGACAGTACTAAGTACTTTTAATGGTAGCCATTCTGTATTCCAAAATATCAATTACCTAAGTATTGTAAAGCTAATAAAGAGTAAAAATGGTGGAGACTTCAACTTTAAATTTCATTTAACTTTATTTCTTCGACAAATAAAAAGAATGGTCAGCTTTTTTTTTAATTCAAGGCGCAGTCAGTGTCTGATGTCGTCAGAACGTCTTTTTCCTGCATCGCCGGCCTCCGGACAATATTCTTTCGGTATAACTTCTACCGAACAGTGAACAGTAATAGGTTCCCAGGAAGTGAAAAATCTAAGGGCACGAGTTGATTAGGATCTCAACGTGAAAATCCCCGGTACTAACCACTAAGCTAATTCTTTTCCTAATTTGTTTGTCCTTCTTCTTTCCTTTTTTGAACTAAGGCGCAGCAATAAATGTGTTCCTGGGTTGAAGCGACAGTGCTGTCCATCTTGTTGTAGAAAGGAGAAGTTACTAGAAAAAGAAAATTTCAGGACAGCGCTGCAGATCCCAAACTGGGTCCAAGAACTCCTGTCGTACCCTGGCTCTTCTGTTAAACAATCTCACTGTCCATGAGTCATAACTGATTAGATATTGTCTTATTTTCATTTCTAGGTATTACTGGAGTCTGCGATTCCAACATTGAAGTGTTTCCTTACTCAAATTGGTCCTCAAATGGCCTGTGCTTTTCAAAAAATCTAAGGAGGCAGCGTACCATTTATTTAATAATATAAATAATATTCATTTATAGCAAAAGTGAGAGAAGTATTTCCACTCAAGACGTCAGGTGCCATGCCTATAAAAACAGCGAGTCACCTACAAGAGAGGGGGAAATATCTTACAAATGGTTTACATTTGTAAGTATTTTAAGTTATTTATTTTTTAGTAATTTATAAAATAAAGGCTTTAAACTACAGACGTGGAAGCTACCCTCTGAAGGTGGTTTTTGAATGTTGATTAAACTAAGCTTTAGTTTCTCCGTTGTTTAGAAAACAATCAAAATTAATAAATAAATATGATAAATTCTATTTAATTGTTTATTATAGGTTATACAATTATTGTGCTTAACAATATTTGTGACATTAAAGGCGAAATTAATTACCTTGCTTATTGACTTGCCTTATATTTAATATGGTAAGTGTTTGGTAAGTTATCTGTTAGTTTTAACAACTGTTTTAATTTCAGGTGGACTATTCTTGGTAAAATGTTCACCACTAACTTGTGAAGATATTGAAGATGTATTTTGAAGTTAACCAAGGATGTTAGGTTTCTCTAGGTTACAATATAGGGATGCCATAATTTTTAATTTAAAAAAAGTATTGCAAATTTCTTTGTGACGCTAATTGTATTTTTAGAATCGTTAGAGTGGTATGTTGCGATTTTTTTCTGAGTCAGGCATCAGAATATATCTCCATGTTCCCTTCATGGAGTTAGCGTTCCCAGTTGCGCTTCCTATGGGAGCCAAAGTGTGTTGAAAGTTATTAAAGGTGGACAAATTCTAGAAGGAATGTTAATGTATTGTTTTTAACAAATCTAACGATGTATTTCTTTTGGTTATCCATAATTTTTAAATTAAGGAAACCTGTTTCAAATTCAATCCAAGTCACTTATGTCAAATCCAAGTCAATCCAAACCCTTCACTTATGGTACTGCAGTTCTGAATTTTTTTAAAAGATTTTATGTGATGAAAACTTTATTATTTTTCTCGTTTACACAGTAAAAATTGTGTGGCACTATTTGTTTTGTATATTCTTTTTTATTTTATGTATTTACTTTTTTGAACTTGGTTCAATTCTTTGCTATAAAAAAAATTTATTTCTACAAACAAAAAAATCAATCAATTCAAATTTAAAAAAAAGGACTCAGTTTTTTACCCTTTTTTGCAATTTCTATTTCTTTTAGGGACAATTTGAATCAAGGTTGCAAAGGCTGAAGAATCTGCAGGTTTTGAAGGGGGGGACCTATACTGTTAAAGGGATTTGGTGATGCCTGAACACCAACGAATAACTTTAATGAGGGTCCCCTTGCTTCAAACATGCGAGGCAGAGAGATACTCTAATTAGATTGCGTGAGTTGCAGACGTGATTGATTTAATAATCATAACAATGACATTACTGTTGCAATGACTTAGAAAATAAAAAAAATAATTTAACAAACATTTAATAGGCCACTGAATTATATTACTAAAGCGGACATATTTCGACTAACCTAATTCAATCTACATTGCTGAAATATTTAATTCCTTTCGATAACAGCAGCGCAGTTATTGTAAACACATTATGTTAACTTGACATAGGGACAGACAGTTGTGGGGCATTGCTGGGGAAACGGAAATATAGGGATGAATAGATTATTCTGCATACAATGCTGCCGTATTACATTTCCATTTGCTTAAAGTAATTCATATAAGTTTTCATTTTAATAGTTTTATACAAACATGTGTGTGTTTGAGTGAATAATTTTAATACGATTCAAATGAATGTAACGATGAATAATGTAGGAGAAGAGAATGAAACCAAAAAAAATGAACTGCATATAATGAAAACTCTGCGACAGAGAAAGGGGAAGAAACGGTGCTAGTTGCAAGTATGTTTGTGGCCGCCCAACAAGCTATCTAGTTAACATGTTATTCTTTACGGCAAGATATAGCGTTTAAAGGCGCGCCTTAAGAGCTGGCTGTATGTTTTATTCAGCCCCGGCCACACAGCCACAGGCGAGAAAGTACGACGAGCCAACAGCCGGCCATGGAAGAAGATCTGTGGACCACGTCTAGCAACCCCCACGCTTGGTGACACTCCGGACCGTCAGTTGCTCCACTACTTTGTCACACACACACACCGCTCACACGTCACGTCCGCCTACCCCTCACTCTTCTACTTTGTTCTTTTGTTTTTGAAGTTTATTTTATTTCATTTTCTACAACTTTTTTCCTGCAAAAAAGAAGAAAATTCTACACCTAGACTATCTTTAGCAATAGACACAAAAGTAGATAGTTTTCTCAGCTCCGCTATTAGATGTACACCAAGACAGCGTCAATTCTTTTACACCAGCAGGTAGGTAACTAGATAGACTGGACGTTTCACATTACAATTCTACTCCAACAATTCAAGTTTCTGTCTTCTTTTAGGCATCGGCCATGTTTTCTTTAGTATTTACTTTCTGAAAACTTCTACTTATTTAATGCCATCTTCTGTGTGAGGCTGGCCTTTTAAAATAAATGCTTCTAAACTATATAAAACATGAAAGTTTATCTTCAAACGTCACTAAAACCAATTTATTATTAGTTTTAACTAAAAACATTTAGCTAACTTTATATTAAAGGATAACTTGCATGTTCGTGTTTTGGTTCTCTTTAACATCCCACACTCTCTCGTTTTCACCGCCATTTTTAAATATTATTTTACACTATTGTCAGAGAAAGAAAGTTTTTTTTAAAATTATCTTTTAAAAAGAAATGCTGATAATTTGGGAATATTGTTAAAAAACTTATGTTTCAAAATTATTTTTCAAGGCAGCTTGAATAGATTCCCTCTGTATTTCGCGTTATTTCCCTCGGTTTAGAGAAGTATTTCCAATTATTGTCGTATTGATTTTGGCATCTCCTTTGGTTAGTTTTGTTTGTAGGGTGTTTTTATTTGATTCTACTTTTGATGATTCCTAAGAATTTAAAAATCTATCAACAAACGGGTGGATTGGAAACAGCTAAATATTTGTAAATATGAAATATTTTCTGTAAGGAAGTTTGATTTAGCAAAGTTTCTACTCATATATTCCATTCATTTTTCAAGTACTTCTTAACCCTCAAACCACAAGATGAATTTTCCTGACACGAACACTAAGGTAGGGTCGGATCCGACCCGATACTATATTTTCTTACTTACAGTGAAAAACTCAAATATAACTCAAAATAACACATTTATTTCTAAATAAAATGTATAAATTTTTTAATAAATAGTATAATTTTATGGCATTAGTCTATGTAGAATGGACTAATACATGAAGAAATGAACTTGAAAAAGGAACCTTGTCCCAATAAAAATAAAACAGTTTACAAAGAGCTTGAATGAAAATTAAAGTAAAATAGTTGTGTGGTAACAAAATTATCGCATCGTTATGGATAAAAAAATCATTTGATTGTTCGCCATTATCAGTGGGAACAAGAGGACATATTTTCTAATCGTAAGGAGTAATTCCTTTGGAAAACGCTCGTTTTTCAGTCTTTTTCCTATAAGAGGTTGCGTCAAGGAAAACGCAAGGTTCTTGAGAAACGTCGAACGTGCATCTCCAGAGTAACTTTCTTCATTTTTGTTCCACTTGTACTGGACGAAACGTATAACGTTAATACCAAGGTCGGGTCGGATCCGACCTAGAATCTGACTTACTGACAAAAATAAGAACCTAGAGAGCGGAGTGACACTTACCGAATCGGCGGAAACAGTGTGGGCTCTTCCTAAGGACTCACAGAAAGGGTATACCGAGTCTAATCGCTAAGAGTTAATTGTGGGGGGGAACAATGAAAATATATTTTCGCCTCGGGTCGGATCCGACCCACATCTTGTGGTTTGAGGGTTAATAAGGACCCTATAACTTCTTAAGGATGTGATGACGTTAAAGAGGATCCCGAAACAATGAAACTATTTTCATACTTGCTCAGAAAGGTAGTGGTGACATTAGACTAATTAGTTAAGTAATACCATATGTTCGTTAGATAATAAATATTTTTCATTGAGATTTACAGTAGATCTGGAAGAACTGTGTCTATAAAATATCTAAAAAATAAACGTATCCAAACTCTCAAAACTGAAACTATCCGTTGAATAATCCAAAACAAATCCAGAAACAAATTAACTCGCCTATAATCTAATATAATAATATTTTATTATCCTCTTAAACGAAATTATTGATCTCATTTAATACGAGCGCCTGCTCCTGTTAATCTTAGTGAAGTGATGATAAGGTGAGGGAGTAAATAGTTGTTAGAAATGATTAACTATTAGATCACCAATCTAGTAAAACATTTTTAAATTTTGAACTGTAGTTTTCGTGGTTACAAAGTGTGCATTTGCCATCAAAAAGACTTAATTTGCTACCGGAGCTTTCTTTAGTGCCGGCCTATCGACCATGTTCTCTCAGTACGAACAGCGCTGTCCATAATCAGTCAGTGAGCTAGCACAGTGAGTAGGCACACTAGGAAAGGACAATCTAAGAGCAGGCAACTGGATTGAAAAACCCAGGATTTCTGCGTGAAAATCCAGTATGTTAACCAACTATGCTAATCCTCTCCTCAGTTGGAAATAATATTAACTGCACAGCTAATTACACCCAGCAAATCTAACTGATGTTGCTTAAAGTTTCATGAAATGGAAATTAGGAAGTGTGTACCGTAAAATCATAGCTCCGGAGTGAACCATATTTATATCAATTTTCCGCAAAAAAGAAAAGAAAAAACATCAAGAAACACGTTGATCGCTACTATTTATGTATAAAGTTTGAAAGGGGACCTTTTTGGAGAGCAGAGTTTCCTAGAAAATGGGAACAGAAAAGAAAATTCGTCATTTCCTGGTGACGAATAAAAGTTTTACATAATTTAGAATTGAGAAAAGATTGGATTATTACGGTTTTGTTGACTTCTTTTCAAATTTGTTTGTAGCTGGAAACTGATCTGGTGTCAGATTTCATGAAGCGTAAAATTATTCGACAAAACAAGAAAACATAAAAGATAGACAGGAAAAAAAATAAAAAAAATAGTAAAATATGGATATTTGAGGTGAGTATGAGTTTTGAAAACCAAGTGTTCTGTTGAGACGTTAGAGCGGGCCGGCTGACCGCAAACAGCTCCATTCTGTGACCAGCAGGCAGACACATTACTGACCCATTTCAGTTTCACCTCTCTCGGCTACTCTTAACACTATAGCCGCTTACAGCGGTCAACCACCTTCAGTTAATATTCCATTCTCTAACGGACTGCGGCACTAAGAATTTATGTAGCACGCTTTGACAGTATGAATGAGATGGGAAATATTTAAAAAGAACAGTTTTAAAAAACACGAGTACAAATAGTTATTGCATTTCAAATGTTGATGATATTTAGTTTAGTGTTAGAACAATTGTTATTTGTATATTGTAATAAATAAATGCACATAATATTTCGCTTATCTTGTGCGTAACAAATGATGTAAAATATTTGAAAAAACAAATGGAGAAATTCTTTAAATTTGATTTACTTAAGTTATGAGTAATAAATTGGTTTACTCATCTACGAAACTCAAAACTCATTTGTTGGCTTATATTTTATTGCCCACCAAACCGTTTCAACAGATATTATCTAGAATTTAATTTTATATAACTAATGTTATTGGAGCTTTTTCTTTTTTAATTAAGGCGCTATAACATTTGGTCACAACTGCACAATTCTGGACCATGCCAAGGCATCACGCTCTTTCTAAATGGAAAGTCAAAGGCAACCCTGCTGAATGCAAATTTTTAACCTTCATCTTTAGACGTAGGACTCTTCAATTTTTCTCTTTCATTGCATCTGTTGCTAAAGTTCGCTATCTTGGTCTTTACCTAAATAAAACGACTCACCTTGAATGAACGTAAGATTGAAGAGAAGTAACTGGACGGTACTAACTTCTCTCTAGACCTCTAGACCAAAAGTTCTAAACTTTCAATAGAAAACAAAAGACTTGCACACACACAATAATCATTCAACCATCTATGGATTTACGAATACAAGATCTTGGATCCAGCCAAACATTCCAATTTCTATTGTATCCAATCATACCACTCGAATGTCTTACGAAAATAATCCCTATTATTTTCTAATTTAATGCAGGGTTTGGGCCAATATTCACTTTGATTAAAATTTATTCGTCAAATCCCCTTTTTCATTGCATTTCCCATCAAGTTTCACGTCATATCTACATCTACTTGTTCCGGAATCTTGTCCACTAGTCTACTGCCACTTTTTTTTAGCAGCAGAAACCTTAATCCTAATTTTGAACCCGTTTTAAATTCTAAATAAAACTTCCTTATATATACTATTGTAGTAAATTATGCATTTCTTGCACAACTAAGTCATTAGAAATAATATGTTAATGATGACGCCATTTACATGCAGAGGTCAAAGATTAATAGGACTTCATTAGTTGCTGTGCTAAAGGAAGAAGAACAAAACCTCATATCCTGCCAAACAATACTCTAATCTCCTAAATCTTTAGTAACTCTACATCAACAAGAAAGGTCACATTGTTGGCCTTCGTCACCGTAAGTTCATTTAGCTGCTATTGGAGATTTTCTTAGTCATTCCTCAAGCTAAATAGTCTTTTGAATGTCAGACTAAGCGACTCTTTCTAAATGAAACGCAGTTCTTCTTATCTTTTGCTTCTTTGCGGACTATAGTGAGGAGAAATCACTTAAAATTGAATACACATTATCTGCCACATATTTGGAATAAAATTATCAAAATTTCTAGTTTTGGTCAATATAACTTGAGATTTACCGCCCGTGACATCCAATAGTCTCCTTCGTGACGATTAGTACCCCTGGTTCCCCTGATTCCTCAAAGAATCTATACATGAATAAAATATACTGTACCTCGGAGGGAAAAGGCACCATGTCCATTTTTTTCGATTTTCAGATTTTGGCATCATTTTACAAATTTTTTGTTGCTCTTTCTACAGGTGTAAAGCACTATGTCCTATGTTTACTATTAAGCGATTTATGTATTTTTAAAAAGCACTATGATACTTCATTACTTAAGGGTAAAAGGCACTACATGGGCATAAATTTTTTTCACAATGGAGATCAAAATAAAATATTTTAAAATATGGAAGGTTAAGTGGCCATACCAACTGTAATAATTATGGTGAGAAGTACAGGAAAGAGTATAACCGGAAAAGTGGAACAAAAAATGAATTTGGAAAAATATCTTCATTTGGCTCCCCTGTAAAATTTACTTTTTGTGACATGGTGCCTTTTCCCTCCGAGGTACAGAAATGTGTCTGCTAAAAAATAAAATAATAATTAAATAAAATAAAAATTTAACTCCATTTTTTATTTTTACTTTAATAAGAATTTACTTTATTTTATTTTTATTTGTTTCATTAGGATGTTCACAACATGGAAGGCAAATTGTACTCAAAATAAAGAAAATATTCAATGCACAAAAAGAAAAAAAGAAGTTAATATTGCTAATAAAATTCGACTATTTAATTTGCGAATTTCTTATTTGTTTGCCAAACGAAACTAATAATTCGCTCAGTTATAGGAGAAATAAATTATTGACAAATATTTACTCTATTAGAGACCATTTTAATCGATCCAAGCCACACTCAGACACTCCAAAGTATGTAAGTTACCTGTGGCATACTAGAGCCCCAATTAGGGCAACATGTCTAATGTTCCTATAAATATGAAATAAGAGCCGCATCCTCATAATGGGTGGTAGAAGGCTAGCGTTTTACCAAGCTAGGACAGGTAATAGCAAATCATTGATATTTTTATACTTACATACTATTTTGTTTTGGGTACTACGAAAGGGAGAGACAATATGTGCACATTAATAAAACGTTTTTTTTTGAGCAGTGGGCAGCATTTTTACCTTCGATCCTGAATAATTTATACGTCCACAGTATTTTCTTTTTATTACAAAAAAAAAGCGAATAGAAGAGAAAAGGCAGAATTCAGCCATACCCACAGACAGGTAGTATTCCATAGTTTATGCACTTGCTTCTCATGTTTTTTTATAAAATAGATGAACATAATGTAAGAACTAAGCTGTTCTATCGGGTACAATTTTTGATTGAAAAAGCCATTACCTAAGCATTATTTAAACAGAATTCTTTTGCCCTGAAATGAAATAATTTCGCTAATAAATTAATGGTAAAATTTTAGACAACACCTACAAAACACCTCAACTGAACAAAATGAAAATCTTCCTTGGCATCAATATTTTTGAAATTAAGTCCACAAAGTAGAAATTACAACGGTAATAATGCTTATTGGGTGTAGGTTGTTGAAATGTTCACTAACAACTGCACTACATTTCACAAATACATAAACTACAATCGCTTTAAAATCCTAGGTAGCATAGCTATAACTTATATAGGTTTATGCGTTAACGGTTAAAGTTTTGTAATTGGGTCTGTAAGGCTGGCGGAACAAGGTCAATTTGCTACGTCCCTCGGCTCTATGCACTGGTGTATGAGCGATTATCTATTATTATTAACTGCTTTCGAAAACAAATTTTATTTCATTTTGTAACGATTCTGTGGAAAACTACATGTTTCTCATCGTTCAAATGTAGTGAAACGTGCATCGTATCATTCAACGTTTTATATTTGTACGCAAATCAGGATATTTAGTTTAGTTTTATACGTTACCCGAATGCTAAACCTGGGTAATAATGTTACGAAATTCTAGTAATAAACTAATTTTTTCTGCAACCATGTAGGGAAGTTCTCATTACTCAATTAAAATCAGCTGTGTAATGCCCAACTTCCCACACTTGTGGGGGGAAATTCCCATTAGTGTCACTTTCCGCACAAGTGAGTGGAAAAACTTTATTGTGCTTCCTTGATATAAGAAGTTTTGTTATTAACATAAATATTTTCTGTAAAACTCTAATAAGCTTATTTAAATTTATTTTATTTAAATAATTAAAAAACGAATATTAAAAAATAAAATAAAAATTGAAAGGAATATAGAAATAAAAATAATACTTTAATAAATAATTAGATATTTTTAATTATAACAGTTAAAAAGGTTATAGTGTTACCTTATAGAAATTTAAAATGGATTCTAGTGATGCCTGTTTAGAAAACACTCCTCCATCAATAAAAGAAACAGCAGAAAATGTAATAAGTAATGTAAATACGTAAGTAATGTAAATAATTGTAATATAACAATAAATGTTTATAATAAATAAATAACTTTTTGTAGACTGTAAAAATGAAATTTTTAATTTTATTAGTTAATAAATGGTTGCAGAAAAAATATAATATTTAACTCTAGTGCAAAGTATTTTCCTCACACTCGGCAATTTGCACTTGCACTCGCATCGCTTCGCTCGCTCGCGCGTGCAAACCCTGCCTCGCGTGAGGAAAAGTACTACTTTCCACACTTGTTAAATAAATAACTATTTTTCCCTCTAAAATTACCTTTTATGTTTATTTCCATATTTTTATTGTTTTTTAGTTTTGGAGTAAACAATGGCTTTCTACTTTCATAAAACCTAAAATAACTCGTATTCTAAAAGTGAGAAGCAATTTGTAGACATCGTAAATACTTTGTCTTGTAACAGCACAAATTTATTCCGGCCATTTTCTTAAAAAAATTTGGAAATAAATTCATAAATTTAAACAAATAATTTACCATAAATAAATAATTCAAAAGTTCCCCTTTAACTGCAATTTGAAAGATCAATTATTAATTTCTTAGATTATATTATTTCTTTTTGGATTGTAGAAGTTCATTAAGAAGATCACGAGCCCACCGGTGCTTCAACCGTCTTGGAGCATTTCCAGTCAAACTTTCTCTGAAAGCAAAGAAAGTATCGTATTGCAAAAAAGTTAAAATTTTCGGTACCAAATTTTTTGCAAGAAATACCCTCTCCGTGGACTCCTGAGTCCCCCAAAAAAATGTGTTCTTTGTAACACTTTTTGAGGCCCTCCAAGGTTTTTGTGGAAGGACCAGACAAGACCCTCTTCTCAATATAGCTTCTTGGCACAATAAAAGTGGAGCTTACTACCCTAATTCCAGGGTGTTGCCTCTTAAGGAAGCATTCACTCAGGAAGGCTGAGGAACCGAAGCGTGGCCTCAGAGAAAAAACACCATTTCTTCTCCTTGGAAAGTTCGCCAACTGGGGCTCATTCTCAGGGTTCCGTTATCCGAACCGGAACCTCTCTGGGGTCGAAGTCTTCGCTTCCATCTTCCTTGGTGCTTTTGGATGATACAGGACTGACCAAAGCTAAAACGGGGGCTGGAACGAGCCTTAGTGCACATCTTACTTCCTTAGGTAGGCCTCCTAATCAGATTCAAAGTATGGATGATGCAGAACGTTGCTTCATCAACATCCACTCTTTTAGAACTAATATATTAATAGTTACCGCATAAAAAAAATTCGATACCCGACGTACTTGAATATCCATAAATCTAGAAGGAAAATAGAAATGTTTCAAAACAGAACAAAATGTCAAAAAAGAAAGGGTAGTACGTTGTCATTTTTGGTTAACAAGATTAAATAAAGCGGCATACAAATAAAGGATGTAAACCAAATATGAGTAGCGACTACGTAATATTGTGTGCTCTAAACGTACCTCGTGGCAAGATAAGTTTAGCGATGAACAAAGAGAGATATTCCGTTTGTTTAGTACTTATCTAGACTTCTATACCTTTTATTTACTATTCTTTTCATTTTGAATGTTAAGGTGAACACAAGTAGAAAATAAGAAGAAGCTCAAACTAATATGAATAGTGTTTAGAATTCCCATTTTAGGCAAACAAAAAATGTGTATATCATTATCTCTTGTATCTAGTTACCGTACATCGCGCCTAAATTAACGCAAATAATTACCTGGTTAATTTTAAATTTCTCACCATTAATTAATTAGTTGTTTTACAAAATATTTCTCAATCTCAATGCTCTCTGTGCAGGACCAGACTTCAGAGAGGATATTGATGATAGTTTGAACAGAGATCCTGTTTACAAAACTCCAATTCGTCATACTATCGTCACGATTATGTCCTTTACCGGCCATACAACTCTCTGTAACTAATTGCAGCCCACTTCATCTCTTAACTTACAGCCTCGTTATAATTATCTGGATTCAACCATGAAATTAATCGGAATTATAAACTTAATGTACTATTATTGTAACTTATAATTATTTTCCTGCTTTTTAATATCTTATTTGGTAAAATAGCTGGCCGTCATTTAAACCAGAGAAGGTAGAAATAATTTGATTTGTAAGTAATCAGAGCCAAGTTGCATTAAAATTTACGTGAAATATTCGATATCTATATTTTATTTCTATTTATCAAGTTATTTAACAATGCCAAAGTTTACCTCAATCAAAGATCCATATGATCAACGATATTTTCGCTTATTAAAACCCAAACATCATAATCTGAACCCAAGTTTCGTTATTGAATAGAATTCTCTCAAAAAATATATATAAGGAAAAGCTAAAATATTTCATCTTTCTGCAGTAATTTATCACATTAGAAAACAGTTGAAGATTGTAGTTCTTCATCCCAAAATAAGGTACATTTCAATCTAGTTTTAGTTAATGTGACTTACGTTAATTCTGGTCACAGTTCTGGTTACAGTCTTTGCACTACTTCCTCTTCATATTTGGAAGACCCCCAGCCAGCATCAGATGTTTGGGGAGGACAACAGGGTGACTCTATATCAAAGACTTTTTTAAACTGAGAACGCCAATTGAACAAACATAAAACTATGCACTTTGTTACTTTCTCTCGTTATAACAATGTGTTATGATACACGTACAACATGATGTACGTGAGGGCGAGGAATTGGTGGAGAAGTTTGTAGATGTTAAGAATGCGAAGGTTGAGAGCTGTGCGACAAACTAAGTTTTACTACGTATAATAAGGAAACGTTAGATTACTCTAGATCTATAGTTAAGTAAATAACTATACCGAGATAAATAATTATGGACATAATGAATGAATGTAACGTAGAAGGACAGGAGCTTAAATTGACGAATAGAACAGAGTTTTCTGTAGTGGCTCCGAGCGGGTATCTCCCAGGAAGTCTCTTCCGTCGTAAACATTGTTATGGCTGACACAGGTGATATTTAAGGAAGCTCAAGTAGACATTTATACAGCTACTCCCTTTGGATATGTAAATCTAAATCAACAAGCATTTAACGGACAACTATCACCTTACATTAACTTAAGTGGGCGAATAACATCATGGAAATCGAACCATGGATTCTCGAAGCACCGGCAAAAGAGTGATAGCCACTGGCCTAGGAAGATCTGAGGACTACCAAGGCGACTTAACTGTATTTGAGATGGTTTCAAAGAACATTTGCCTTCCACTTGAAATATTACTCATTATTCTGGTGAAAGAGGCCCCTATATAAGTGGTCTGGGCACTTCGACCAAAGAAGAGCTATTTTATACACTTGATTCAATTTACGTAATCCCCGGATAAACGGCAAGAAGAATTGAGTCAAGAAACTTTCTTGATCTTCAGAAAGTTTTAGTTTCGTTACCATGAACCTGAGAAATATTCCACGAGTAGTAAAAGTAAAGTAAAGTAATCGCCTATTTTTTCAGGCGGGGCTTAACGTCCAACTACCAATTAGGTGTCGTGGACGGAGGCGACTAGCAAACATACTTTATTGTAAATTTCATTTATTAACCATTAAATAAAATCCAAGGCCTAAGACCGGGAATCGAACCCAGTACCACAATACATATTAGCTTCGCAGGTCTCGCCTCTAACCGCTCGGCTACCGTGGCGCCTCATTCCACGAGTAAAACGCAGACATTCTCAAAAAGGTGAAAAGATTTCATTCTCGGTGTGAAATTAAAACCTAAATTACAAGATAAAGTACTAAATAGAACCAAACAATCTTTTTATTTCTCTAAAGTTAAACTTAAGTTAAAAATAACAATTTTTATTTGGCAATAAAGATTATAAAATTACTCTTCTTTTCAAAGGACTTCCACTGAACTCTGACAAAATCAATAGACGTTATCTGCCTATTAAGGTTCGAACTACCATTCATCTACTCTGCATTAGCTAGAGAGGATATTTCCTCTAAATGAATTGATGCGAAAGTTAGATCAAACTAGCACCACTAATGGCATTTATTCGAGACTTTTGACTAAAATTGTCCCAGGGAAATTGACTTTGCAGAGATTCAATGTAAACGGAGATTTCACGCTGAGGAAAGCGTGACAAAAAATAAAAATAAAACTTTGTTTATTGAACATATGAAGGAAGTGTGCAGCTTTTCACGCACCAAGTTCAGGAAATACTGCAGGTGTTCAATTTTAAATTTGTTCTGCAATTGTTTCAATAATTAAAAAAAAAAAATCACAGAAAAGTGAAAAATGCCTATATTAAATGTAATTCCAGTTTCTTTGGAATTTCCCACAAACTCGGAATTATCTAATTTAACCTCCCACCTCTATTATATAAAACACGGATAGCCATACGTTAAACTGAAAAGCTATTTTAGTGGGAAGAAAAACAATCTCCTCTCCGTTAGTCTCTTTAATCGATTTGTTCTGGAAAAATTTCTCAAATAAAAGTTGTAGACTAACATTAGTCCTTTGAAGATGAAAAGTTTAATAAAAATCCTTGGAGCCATCTTTAAGAAAATCCATGAACCATTCAGTAAAGTGGTATTTCCGTTAGTAGAATTGTAATCAAATTCGTAATTTTAGCAACACATTAAAATGTAGGTCTCTAAACTATACATTATACTCGTATGGCTCTTTAAAGGAAAACCTAAAGAAATGTCCCTAATAAAATAATTTTCTTGGGAAAATGTTGAAAATAAAAGTTGCAGTCCACCGTGAGTGCAATGAGTGCATTGAGGAAGCCATTTTCGATAAAACTACCAAACTATAGAATATAATCAATGATGTGGCACATCAAAAGATTAAGGACTTGGACTGCAAGGTTGCAGTCAGGTCCCCTGTAGTAAGGCCAATTTAAATATAAATTTGAAGATTTCTTTAATATTGCTAACTCACAAACAGAAAGAGAATGTACGTAAAATATTATTAAAGCACATATGAAAAATAAATGCCTACAGTCGGCTTATTATTGACCGAGACAAAACAAAAGAAAAGATTATTTTATAAATACCATTTTATCCAAGGTTGGAGGTCCACAAAGCGGATATTTCTGGTCAAATTAGAAACCGAAAATTTGACATAATCGCAAAATTTCCCTTACTAAGTAAGAAATAGTGAAAATGGTAACATACTAATAAACGCACATAGCAATTAGTGTCGTAAACCGAGATTGAAAAACACTACTTTAATCACTTGAGATGGATATATTAACTTCCTTCTCAGGATTTGGTAAAGTGGGACCATTATTTAGGAATTCCGAAAAAATAAACAATTTTTAAAGAAAAATAATTTGTTGTGCCAATTAAAGTAAGAGAAATGCGTTTGAATAGTTCAGTAGTTGTATTGTTATCTTCGTTGTCTTGGGCTAAAGATAGCTTCAAGTAAAATTGTCTAAACAAATTGAAATTGCAACACGAACAGTCTAAGCAAATGTCCAAGGCAATGCATCAAATGTAGAAGTAAGTGAACATTTAAAGTTACATTCATTTTTTTTTCTTTTATTGTGTAAAAAAGAGCATTCAAAGCAGTATTACGATAAGAAACTAGACAATGAAGATGTAGAAGACTGTGACAGAAACGCCGACCAAAAAGAGAGTATTAATTACCAAGGCGAACATGGATATGTTAGTTACGAGGTGGGTCAGACGGAGGTAGAACGCTGTTAGTTGTGCCGTTTTGCCACGAAGCACGGCAGCTCGCAATCCAGAGCCCAGAACGCCACCAATACTCTCCTCCGCGTCCTCCTCCGCGTCCAACTCTCTTTGTCTACCTCTGCCTATCGTGCATCACTCCCTCGCTCTCACTCTCTCTAATAACACACACACACACCCGCACATACAAACGCCCCTTCAGCCACTTTCCATTATATCCTGTACCGCTTTTGTTTTATTATTGGATATAACTCATCAGTTTGCGCGGACCATGGCTTTGCTTTGGCCACAGTCCAGGGCCCGTCCAACGCGCCCGGTAAATTATTGTTATCGGCTTTGACGATTAAAACCACACTCCACCACGTAATAAAACTTGTATGGGTAAGAGATGTGAGCGAGATGTCCAGAGTAAACCAGGGTATGTGGTGGATAAATGGAAAGCGCGCAAAGCTTGTCTAGTATAAAAGGATAGAGGGAGCATCGGCCAGAGTGTTAAAAGTGTGCGTGTGCTCTACAAGCCAGAGAAATGTAGGACGGGCTGAAGGGATGGAGCTGAAGGGAAACAGGCTGAAGCGATGGCGGAAAGCGTTAGATAAGGGCATTTCGCGGCTTGGATTTTACCACTTTTTTTCCCCCTTTTTAGGGATGGGGCCCGACTGGTTATTATTGTGTCAAGAGGAAGGGGTGCATTACAAGAGTACACTAGAAGATCGGGGTAGGTAAGAACCCAGCGGAGATGATTAAAGAGATGCTGCTGTGTAGCTAACCTCACAGTGCACAGTAGACTCAACCACTTGTATTGAATTAAACTCTACTAAATCTGTTAGAGAGAATCGTGTCATACTCAACAACCAACAACCACAAATTCTACAAGACATTGTTTTAAATATTTTTATTTCTTTTAACCCTCATTATTACAGGCGTAGAGATAATGAATATTAACAATTTTAAAATTGTTTTTAATCACGGTTATTACACGATCCAAAGAAGACAAACAATGTTTGAAAAATTGTTTGTGTCCGCAGTGATGGGGAATGTAGCTGATTTTGTGTCCAAGCACGTGTGTTTTCGTACTCGTTTTTAATCTATTTCTAATTTTAATCGATCATTAGAAGTTTGTTCGTCAGTTTGCATCGGAATTTAAGTTCCAGATATGTTTTCGTCACGTACAACATCAAAGGTTCAATGAAATTCTTTTAAGTAGGACTATTACATTAATTGTAAACATTTTCCTAGATACGGTGAAGTAAACGGTTTCCTTTATAGAAATTTTTTTGATATTTCATTGTAAATTAAAGCTTAAACGAAAATTGGAATAGAAAGAATATCAGTACATCGGAAGAGCAAAGCAATGGCTTTTTGCGTTTACTCTAATTTTCTAGGTAGATGCCGTCTAATCTCCATTTTGCCCAGTGACCGTTTGATTTCTAAATTATGTTCGATGGTTTCGGTATGATGCACCGTTTTGAAATAGATAGTCTTGGTATTTTCATTTGTTTTGTAGTGGTTCAATTGCTGTACTGAAAATGATATCTAAACAGAAAAAATATTATTACTCTTAACTAAAAGATAATTTAAACTTTACACGAATAATAAATACACATATTGTTTAAATTATTTTTTGTTCAAAAACTGGAAAAGATCACTCTCTACCCAGTAGTTATCGACCAATCTCTTTATTACCCTGCCTTAGTAAAGTCGTTGAACGTGTTGTTCTAAAGAGACTAAATGCATTTATTGAAAGTAATAATTTACTATCTCAAGTGCAATACGGATTTAGATCTTTTCACTCCACTACTGCACAGCTAGCAAGAGTCACGGACATCATTGCGGACGGATTTAATGTGAACAAGCACACAGGAATGGCATTGATCGATGTTGAGAAGGCTTTCGATTGTGTTTGGCATGATGGCCTAATCTATAAGATGATCCAGAATGACTTCCCTAAATACTTAATTTACTTTGTCAAAAGCTATTTGGCTAGCAGGAAATTTTGCGTAGCAGTTGATGATGCTACTTCTAACCTCAGGCCAATTTTAGCCGGTGTGCCGCAAGGTTCGGTCCTTGGACCAACTCTCTTTAACATTTTTATTAATGATTTAACCAAAATTAAACTTAAAGCCAGTAGTGCGTTGTTTGCCGATGACACTTCCTTTTTCATATCCTCCTTCAGAATTGACACTATAGCCAATCATTTGTCAATAGCTCTTGCTAAAAGTTTCAAGTACTTTAAAAAGTGGAGAATCAAACCTAACCACACTAAAACGGAGCTAATTCTATTCTCTCGAAGAAGACCCACAATCAACCATACTGTTACAGTAAATGGAGTCTCTCTACCATGGCGAAAAGAAGTTAAATACTTAGGATTAACTTTAGACTCAAAACTAACGTACACAAAGCATGTGAATAATGTATGTAATAAGGCGCTAGGCGTTATGTGCAGTCTGTTCTCCTTGCTTAATAGACACTCATCCTTGGACTTCCAAAATAAAAAATTAATATACTATCTCTATATTCGACCTATACTCCTCTATGCAGCCCCTGTCTGGTCTCAAACTTGCATAACCAATCATAATAAAATACAGAGAGTGCAAAACAAATGCCTGAGATTGATTGGTTCATTTCCCAGATGGACGCCCATAGACTACATGCACACAGTAATTGACGTTCCTAGCATCTCCACTACTGTTTACTGTCTTTTAGAAAAATTCGTCTCCACTTGTTACAATAGTCCGTACCCTCACATAGTAGCCATTGTTAATTACAATATAAACTCTCTTGGTTATAAAAAATATAAATATAAACGCTTAAAGCATATTTTGTAACAACTACCTATATATCAAGCTGAGGTTTTTTTTTAAATTTTTTCCTTAATATGTAAATATGTTCCTTTAAACTGAACTAAATAATTTGATGGGTGTATATAGGCGCTAAGCTTGAAACCTCAATTTCATTTCAAATTTGTGTACATATTTAAAGTTTTGTAAATAAATATTATTATTATTATTGTTCAAAAAATTAAAATGGCTAATCTTAACATTAAAATTGAAATCGATAAAGTAAACTTATGCCTCTTTAAATTCTATTTTGAAAAAGTACAATTCACTTAAAATCCTGGTAATTTGGTAAATTTGGCCATTTTAAAATATTTTATATTTTTAATTTGTTTTATTTTAGAATATAATTTTAAAATTGATGTTAAAAACTTGAGTAGTTTTAAAGTAGTTGAAAGTGGTGCAGCTGCTGACAGATTGTGCGGCTCACTTGGTGTACTCCAGGTTCAAGCTAATTGAATATGTAACAGCCTGGATTTGTGTTTGTTTTTTCTAATCTCCAAACTACTTTTATTTACTTCTATTTACATGATTTCTATGTTTTTTTCTTTTTAAATTATTTATTTCATTAATAAACACTTTAATATTGGCACGAGAGGCAAAAAAAAACCTTTAATATAATTACACGTAATTAAATTTTAAAAATTTAGTTTACAAAAGTGATATTAATCTAAAAAGAAAGAAGTTGAAAATGTGGAGAGAAAAGACGAAAAGTGCTTGCGACGGTGGCCTTTCTTAACACTAAACTACAGCGTTATTAGCACTAGAGTTAGCCAATCGCTTTGTGTTACTGGTGAGAACAGAAAAGCTGAGATGTTTTTTAGCCGAGTTTCTAGTCACAATCTTGGAGGTCATAATGCTTGCATCATTTATCATAAAAATTTCCTTCTATTTGTTCAAAATAGGCAAACGGACGTTCTAACATTATGCTCTCGATCGCAGTTGGCACATTTGATTGTCGTAGTAAGATCCTTTCATAGTAAGGTATTCCACAAGAACTCTGCCTATGCCACAGCGTTTATCAGTATTTCTGACCCTTAAAGCAACGCCTTAGGGTCTTACTTTTAACCAACAAAAAAGCAGCATCGATTGATAAAGGGGTATTTGGCTGGTACAATGGTCGTACTAAGGAACCAGTACCGATTAGGTAACTATTTGCCGCTTCCTTGTTCTTCTGACTTCTAAAATGTGCTGCACTATTCTTTACTTCTTTCAAGCCCTGATTAGAATGCGCTTTCAGTAATTACTCACCATTGGCACATCTGTCAATCGTCTGTGGGCACATTGGCAATCGTCTGTGGGCACAAGTTTCCACTTCCTATCGACTTCGATACAGATCAAGGCGTCCACCAGCTTTCTACTATTCGTTATATTACAAAGCGCACTTTCAAGTCCTTAGCTTACAGGGACACGTGTTGGTAAAGGAACCTTTTAATTACGAAGTTCAAAAATGGTGCACTCTGTCCAGTTTTCTTCTTACTCAAGTTACCTTCCCAGACTTTCTTACTCGGATTGAACAAGTAGTAAGCGTTCAACCACTTGACTTCCACCGGAAGTAGGCACTGTGGTAAAGGATAAAATTCGTCCGAAAATAGTGTCTACGACTTCCCTATGAAATCTTTACGCCTTTTTAAGGCCACTTGGAAATAGGTTAGATTGTTAGTTTTTCACTGAAGAAAATAGCCATTTTGATGTAATAATTACATCATACAAATAATCTTTCCGAATTTCAAGAAAATGCTCAATTTCTTGAAATTTTTTACAGTTTCTGTAATTTTCACTAAAATTGTTCCCGTGCTTTTCTTTAAACATATATTTCCTTCACATTCATTACTTACTTTTTACAGCGATATTCTAATAACAATGAGTTCTGTTGCCAGTAGGTGTTAGTCTTCCATCTTAGGTATTATTTTATAGAAAATAATATGAAACAAAGATTAATTAACACTTGGAATTTAATGAAAATTGAAAGGCCAGAAGGACGAATTTGTTAATTATTTTTTCTGTTTTTCACATATGTTTAGGAAATTCGCTTAAACTTTATTTAGCTTTATGAATTGATTACTCGTTCATGGATCTATTGAACTTTTAACTTCCTGTAAAAAAAGATTTTAGGAGGTCTTCGGAAAAGCTTTATATGGATTTCCATCAAATTTAGATTTCCATTTAGTAATAATGTTAGTAGAGATTAAATAAGGTACTAAAATTATTGTTTAACAAACTAAAAACCCTAAAAGCAACATTTGTGACCACTAATAAGACGTAATGAGTTAGAAGTCCTGCGAGTTCTCATAAGATTTGTCTAGTTTTATTCACACTAAAACTTAATACTTTTTTATTTTCGATTATATACATTGTTTAACAGGAAGAATTTGTATTATTTCGTTTTAAGCAAATCAAAAATAAAATTTAAAAAGAAAACAGTAAATTGATGATAAAGAAACATCAATTTGCTCGATGTTTTCGTATTGAAAGGATAAGTTTTGATTGCCCAGCTTTGAAACAACGTTCTAACCAAATTACTTTTTCCCAACTCCGTCCACTCTGACCAAAGAAATTGGGTCTATTGCTGAAGGGCATTCATTGTATGGTTGGTGAAATTCTAAGAAATTGACGCGAACTAAAGGTAGAGATACTTTTTCAAAGTCAAGTGGTGTCTAGATTTTTCCTATCAGGAAAAACAATGCGGAATGAATAACTTGAATGGTGAGTTCGAAATAGGAGAGAACCAGATTTTGAATTCAGCTGCTGGACCCTAGATTTTTTTTTTCCTGAGAGCTTCTTACAGTACACGGCCGGGTAATGTACAGGGGACAGACTTTAACGAGAAAACACTGTCCTGAGGCTGGCAGTGCACTAAAGGAAGGTCCAGGTGCCAATGATGTCGTGCCTTAAATAAATAAACCTTTTCCAATTCAAACGACCTCAAAATGGATTATTTCTAATGAGAATTCAAAATCAGGAATCTACAAGAATAGAATATTTTTTTCTTTCGAGGAGTTTCGAAGAGTTTACGAAAATCTTAACTGACAGATCCACGGATTTGTCTCGCTCAAGAAGAGCCCATGATCGTTGTAATTTATATTTTCGACAAAACTTGATCTTGATAACTTGAATTGTAGCAGCAAGAGAAGTAAATATATATCTAACTCATTTTTTAAATCGAGGAGAATTTTAAAAAACGACGGAATTCAAAATAAAAATGCAAATTTCAAGAACTAGTTATTAATTTATGAGGGACGTGAGTTATTGCTGTAATTTTTAGGATTTAAGATCCTTTACTCCCACCGTCGCAAATTACCATACAAATCAACATTCAGATCTCAATACAAAATATGGAGGAAATTGTAATTAGGTAACTACAAAAAAAAAAATGAGACACTTCAAACTGTGAAAGAGACCCGGACAAACTTTCCTCATGAAGGTTTCTTAATTGTTTTGAAGGTGTGGTTCACACCAACAAGAATGCCACAAGAGAAGAAAAATTTCAAACTAATTACCTATATATTTATGTATATATGTATATAAGACATATATTTCTCCGCATAACGAGCCTCGACTTAAATTAATTCGAAGGCATAATTAAAACATGAGGCGCACGATTAGATAAGTATTTCCAAAGGCGGCTCACATCAAAAGTAATTGACTGAAGATAATATTTATAACGCTCAGTTTAAAAATAATAATAAATGAACTCGAATTTAGAACCTGTTTTTTTGCAAAATGTGTGATCATTTTCATTAGCCAAGCGTAAAGTATTTTTAATATTAGAGTTACAGTTATTTACATGATATTTTCACTACAAATTTGTGGGAAATATTAGGTATTGATAGTCAATCAATATGTAAAAATATTTGATTTTTTTTCTAGAAGGAAATAGAGAAATCTTGTTTCAATACAGATTACAGCAATGCAGTTTGCTGTGAATGTCGCGTTAGTTTTTGGAAAAAATGTGGTTTGGCCCGCATCGCTAGATAATATCTTAGACTTTATCAGTGGTAGCCGCAGGTTTATTGCATCCCTGAAGAGTTTTTTTGGACTTTCATCTACCAGCAGAGGTGGGACAATTAGTTTGGTGTAGAAATTTCCAGTTTACTTACACTCTCGCATTACACTTGCTGACACTAAGTTTTTGCCTAGAACAAATAAGATTAGTCTGGATAAAACTTGCATTTGCTAAAGTTAAAATCCATTGAAACAATCCTTTAAAAAGTCTGGAGTCAACACGACCACGACTTTTCTTAATATAATACTAATTTCAAGGGAAGGGATTACCTATGCGGTTAGCTTACTGGACTCCCACGCGGAGGTCTCGGGTTCGAATCCAGCTGCTGACCCTTAGATTTTCTCTTCCTAGGAGCTTCTTACAGCTCACTGTCCGGTGATGGACAGTGTTTTGTCTGTAACGAGAGAACACTGTCCGGAGGCGCCAATAACCTTAGATGTTGACGCGCCTTAAATCATAAAAAAAAAAAAAAAATACTAATCACAAGATTCTAGGATTACGAATCTCCAAACATTACTCATTTTGGAAACTGTGCGTTATTACGCTGAAATGTAACCTTACAGGAAGCCTACGCTCAATCTCAGAAACTAATCTAAAGCTATTTTTTTTTTTTCTAGAAAAGTGATTAATAAATTTATGCTTATATATGAGATTTAAGGAGGATTCCACGTCAACCGAGCGGTTAGAAGCGAGGTCCGCAAAGCTGAGATATATTATGGCACAGGACACCCGTTCCAAATCTTAGATTGTATTGAATGTTTGATAAAAGGAATTTGTAGTAAAGTATATTTAGCTACTATCCGCCGCGGTCCACAACATCTGATTTGTTACTTGGACGTACAACGCACCTGAAAAAGTAGACATTACTTTTCTTTTTAAATATGAAGTTTTAAGATAATCTTAAGATCCAGGATGTCAAAAAATTGAATAACCCATTGAGTAAAGACGTACTTTTGGCTGAGGAACTTTCCTAAATGCGGAATGTTAGCTGCACACTTAACCCTTCCTAACAATACACTAGCAAATCCTAGCAATAGGTCCGTAGATAACACCAAAATGGCACCTTAAAAGAAATCTGCCCATCTTCTTCCTCAAAAGAGTTTTTAATCGTTCTTTCAGGGAAAAATGTTTCATATAAAGTAAAGTAATCGCCTATTTTTTGAGGCAGGGCTAACGTCCAAATTAGATGTCGTGAACGGGGGCGGAAGCTCATAAACAATTTTTTCTAACAAATAAAAAGTAGGTATATGCGGGATTCGAACTGGGTTTCTCCTACTTACAAAGCCATGCTCTTGACCACTAGACCAACACCCGCCCAAATGTTTGAGATATAAGTTGTATACTTTTGAAAAAATTTACGGTTTTCCATTAAATTTTATTTGAGGAAATCTTTAAATACAGTAAAATGCTTTCAGTAAAGTGACACTTTCAGCTAGCAGATTTCCTGTAAATTTAGAAATGTAGTCCCACATTTGATTCTTATTAATATAATATAGATGGCAAGACAGTACCATTAACCTTAATCGCCCTTTAGAGCAACGTCTAACCACCCCTTCTCATAGAGATTTCCTTAATAGAATATTCCTAGACAAATTCCTCTATTAAAAGTAATGAGCACCTCTACATATATGCAACTAGTTTAAAGTTTATAGACAAAAAGTTTAGGAGCAGTTTTCAAAAAAAATCTTTATTAAACTGTGAAACCTCTATGAGAAGGTCGGAAACGGAAACGTATTCTATAAAGTGGTATTTCCGTTGGACCGTTTTCACCGAAACCTTATTGTGATTGTCCTCTAATGGCGTCTAAGTGAAGTATTAAATTTGAATTTTCTGCAATTTTCCGAGCTTGAGTGGTGGTGGATACATTTACATACACACTTACACAACAGCAGTGGGAGAGAATCAACAAATAATGATGAGCCAGAGCTTGCGATTAATTTGCATTTAATTGCTTATAAAAGTGCAGAATGAAATACAGCAAGAAAAATGAAATTAAAAAGGAAAAAAAGGTCAACTCAAGTTGTATCTCTTTCAATCAATTTATTCTTTCTTGACTTATTCTACATTGTGTACGTAGAAACAAGGACACTAAAAAATAAATACTCTTACGAATAAAAAATTTACTAAAACAAAAGAAAAAAGAAAAAGCGCCTACTCTATATACACTCTGTCCCGCCCAGCCATTTGCGTTTCATTTAAATTCAGTAGGCACATTGTGTAGTGAAGTAGAGCGAGGTTGTATTTCAGGTGTCCGGATCGATGTAAAAGTAGGAGAAGGATGTAAAAGAAGAAGAATAAGAATGACAAGGAGGCGGAGGAGTAGTAAAATAAGACAGGAGATAAAGAAAGGAAGCTGCGGAAAGAAGAAGGCAAAAGGAGGAATTGTGTAGTGGATTTTGTACGTGAAGGAATGCCAAATAGTTAGTGTCGCTGGAGCCTGGCCACTGATCAATTACGGCTCTCCCTGACTGGTCACCATTCTCCTCTGGGTGCCGATTGCAACTGTTTTTTAATTGAGCGACGGCCGAGTTGTCGGAGTTGTGGTTTTTGTCAAAAGCGCCCATGAGCACATGTTGGAGATGTAAACAATTGGGCTAATGTACATTTATGTGTAATATTGCAGTCGTTCATCATCCCTTTAGTACACGAATTTTTCGTGATGAATTCAATTTGTAATTTCCGGTTGAAACACAGCTTTTTGTATTATTACTTTTTAAACAAATCAATGCTATTCTCTGCATTTCAAAAGCTGCAGTTGAATTTTTGTTTTTTTAAACACTGTACTTTTATTAAACTTTAGTAGGTTTCAATACTAAAACGCTGACTATGATAAAATGAGCGTTTTATAGAAAGGTCACATTTACCTAGAGAACTCATTAAGAAAGTTACAAATGTTAGTAATGAAAAAATATAGCGTTAAAACTTACACGAGGAACTTTTACTTTTAAGTAAAACTGAATGCCCAATCCGTACGATGCTTGCTTCAATATTTGAATATTTTCTCGAATATTTCTTTAAAAAAGGAAAATATTAAAAGTTTATTGGTTTGAGTATAGATTAGCAGAATCAAACGAAAAGCGAACTTTACCCAATATTTGATTATTTTTCAATGGGGAGGCCATACAAAAAAAATCAATAAAGACTACAAATTCGGTGGTTTGTCAAGCTTTTATAGTTTCCTACCTAGTTCTATAATAATATATTCTATGTAAATTACCCGTAAGTTGCAGTAATTCCAGTCATATAATAGTTATCTCTAAGTTTTTTTTTTAATCCTAAATTTCTAAGTCTTTTGTCAAATGTGATTCTATCTTTTAAATAAATTAACTGCTCGTGCTAGGTACGACGTTGTTCTAAAATACAATCAAGCGTCACACTACAAAATAAGAAAATTTTCGAGGGAAGTGTGACGCTCTAGAATTCTCAAAAAAATTTAAAACTTTTTTGTAAAGCAAAAAGCGATGTTTTGAAAATTTAGACGGGTTTGTAGTGCTAGAGAAGCTCAATAATTTTATTCGTCTTGACAAGTTGGTTTTCTGGAGTTTACATCCTGAGCAATTATAGTGGACTGAAATAGTGTGGTGACAAGCTGAATAAGTGGAAACCAAATTTCTCAATGCAAACCTGATGATTCAATCACTACTCTTGGTTGAAAATTTGAAACTGGACAGAATGAAAAAATACAAGAATATAATGTCGGATGAAATAATTGAGAAAACGTTATGTGATTATCCGAATAGATGATGGAATATAAATAGAAATCATTGAAAAAGGGTTGTCCATTGGGTTGGAAGGAGTGTGGAAAAACCGCCTATAAGCTGCTCCCGATAAGAAGGCCAAGAATTAATTGAACTGGCTGCTAGCCTTAACAAGGCGTTGTCAGCCACGCGCAACAGGATGTTCGCTGCTAGCGGCACCCTCCTGGGTGCTCCAACCATTGGATAGAATGCCTGCAACTTTCAAAACTGACATTAAAATTCATTAAATAACTTTCAGGAATGAAATCAGGACATTATCACCTCATTTTAATTGTCCCATACTGGGAAGTTGATAATTCAACAAGAATATTGACACTACATTAACTAGTTTCTTTTTAGGTGCGGGAACATTTCAATCCAACTAGTTCATGGCGCAAAGTTATTTTCCGTAACCGATTTTCTGTGAACCGTATAAGACATAATTTTCTTTTTCTTTTTTTCTAACATAATTAGATAGACATTATATATAATCAAATTTGCAGCTCCCTGAGGCATTGCCAAGGGTTCGCATCTAAGAAGTCTTATGGTGAAAATAATTTCATTTTCTAAATCACTGAAACAGTGCAAAGTTTTACTCTGGAGGTCTAAGTTAGTAGTAAAAGAACTCTTTCATTTTCATGCCAAACACAATAATTTTGAGAAAATAAAAATAGTAAATTAATGCGCGGGGTACAACTTTAAAATCCTTCAACGAGATTGCCGCGTAAATCTTTAGGGAAAAATAGTATTCAATGTTAGACTTTTTTTTATTTAATTTTATTATTTAATTTAAGGCTTGTCAACTTCTTGTGAAATTTTATTAACGCGACAGATCAAAATAACTTAATTTTATGGCAAACAAAAAAACCACGAGAAGCTGTTTTTGGAAAAGCGAGTAAATTTCCCAAGTTTCCTTAAAAAAGAGAGATCACGAGTAGATGTTTTACTTTAAATTGATTTAGTGAGTGAAGAATGACACAGTGTTCAACTAGACCTTAAATTTACGTTTTAATTTGTAGCCATAATCTTTTTCACACAAGTAGTAAATTAATGTAATAACTCATTTTCATTGGCTATCAGATTGCAATTCTCCAAATTCAACATGAATGTGATTCTACTTTCTTCAAAATTAACGAGTTGTTCTCACAAATCGTGCTAAGAAATGCACAATTACTGCAGTCTGCGGAAAAAAATGCAGCCTTTTGTACAATTCTTGAACATCTATGCAGCGTTTGTTCGTAGAACCCTTAATTCAATGTATTTTTTTCAATAAATCTGCATTTACATTGTTTTAGGAAATATTTGTTTCAAAATCTTTTCGTAAAATACATCACTGCTCCCACTGACCTCACGTAATCTAAAAATTATTCTAAAATACAAACTTTATTTACTGTTCTAATCTTACGATGTCACAAAATTGTACGATTCATAATCAGTTATATTTACTTATCTCATTCAGGTGTAAACAAGACTAGGATTTCATTTAGTGGATGCTGACAATGGAGGACAATAGCGAGTGGCAGCCATTGTAAATATTTATAGTACAATATTAATCAAAGGTTCCATTTCCTACACTTCTGTTCCTTTAGATAATCAATTCCAAACCACTTTTAAGATTAAATCTATATTTTGTTAATATTTGTTTAAAATTGAACGACAAACAGAAGTCTTTTAGAAACTGAAAAAAGAATGAATATTTAAAATTTCTTTTTTTTTAAATGTACTTAAGGTATTTTACAAGTATTAAAAAATGAAGAAGCCTTTCTAAAATTTTTTACAGCATAATTCGATTAGTATTTTGTAAAAAACATCTGTATATTTCGTCTGATTCAGTTTTAAAACTCTTAATTTACTTTTTCTAACAGACAATACTTTTTTTTTTTGGTGCCTGTGTGTTTTAAATTTTGAGATATTGATGGAGGGAGGTTAAAAATGGGCCCTGTCAAACAATAAGATTCAAATATTAAGTATCCATTTAAGTTTCCAAATTTTCGATTAGAATTTCCAATAAAATTGTTTCCGGTGAATATTTTCAAAAACTGGATAATTTTTAGAAGTTAGAGAATGTTGGAAAACTGACTGTCAACCACCATTTTGTTTGTAGGATGAATTTAATTTTTCATTGTTTAGGGCGTGGCCTATTTGAAGAAGGTGTGATAAGTAACCAACTCTACCTTTCTATTGAACACATACATTTTCTTATTCTAACACGAGCTATAATTAGTCAATTTTTTATTGCTAATTATTTCGATTGCAAAATAATATTGGTAACAAAGATGCTCCCTATGTCATGTTTTCTTCTTTATACTTCTAATGTGAGCCTAGAGCAAAAATGAAAGTAATTTTCCCAGTTTATCTAAAATTCTCAGTGATAGTAAGCACTCTGTGTTTCCTGCTTAAGCTCTGGTAACAATAATTCGCACTCCTTATTTGATATTACTGAGCTTCAAACCTATTCTAATTTTTCAATTATTAAAATAATCAATAACTTTACAAACTTCAACGTAAGAGTAAAAAACCACGGTACTTACGTTCAATTACAACCAGAACCAATACAGAAGAGAAAGTGCAGAATGCCGGTCTCAATTAACCCACCCAAGGGTTCTGTCACAGTAACTAGCTTCTTCACTACACTTTACCGCCAAAATATTTTAACTGTTTCTAAGAATTCTATAGATTGCGGCAAAGTTAACTCAGGAATTCAACGTCACTTGGTACATTAAAAGCTAAATTATGAATGAGTGGCAGATTACCTGCAAAAGTATTGAACGACAATGAGTTCACATCAGAAATTTTTACTTTTTCATTATCTTTTCCTGTAACCAGATACTCTTCCTTTTCCTTTAACTGATTATATTGATATCTAGCTTGAAAATTTTAAAAAAAGAGCGCCAATATTACTAAAAAGTAGAACTGAGTGATCCAAAAGTTTATTTGTGTGGATGTTAAAGCTGTCGATCGTATGGTATTGCCAGGATATAGTTATTAAAACCGGATTAATGCATAATAAAAGTAAAAAAGGTATTTTATAATTTTGAGGTACTTTATAATTATTACAAAAATATGATATCTTCTTTAAAACATAGATAACTGATACATATCTAACATTTAGTAAGTTATTCGAGCAAATGTATAAAATAAAGGGAAATGATTACTATCTGTGGCCACATCCTTTAAATGCATTATAATTTATTTTTTTTTTATACTTTATTTCATTGGAATTTTGCGATGTTACTAAACTCGGCACTTTTTTTTTAGCGTGTCCTTAAATTTTATAAACAAAAAGAAACAAATTATGAGTGTATAATGCAAAAAGGAATTATACATATATATTGTGAGTGTGAGCAGGATGCATTTCATATCTTGTGGCCAGCTTGGGCCATTTTTTATGATTCCACACGGACCGGTCGCCGTTCAGTTTCCTGGCCACTCCGACCATAACTGCAAAGAGATGCGTCACAATTTCGCACTCGACTGGTTTTTATTTTTTACCATGGATTCTTTCTTGCTCACTCGAGCTCGAAAAGTCTTTCTCAATCTTTATAATCTCCTTGATTATTTTATAGTTGATGGATATGCTGTAACATTAAACTTGTCTAGCCCGTTGTTTCTGTAATGTTATCTAATTTGGTTTTCATCTACAATAGCAAGTTCTTTGATTGAACTGTTAGTTCAATTTTTCGTTATTTATTTGAACCAATAAAACAGTATTAATCAATCGGCTACTAATGAGAAGTAACCTTTAAGTAAGACAAAATATGTCAAACAAACGAATATAGAAAATGAAGAGAAAAAGAAATAAAAATAAATATTTGAAGCTAGGACTTATTTCCTTTGGAGAGAATAGATAATATAGGAAAAAAGAAGATGAGAACTCTGGTAATGTGGAGCCTCCAAGCGGAAGAAATAAGGGACATGTAGGAGTCGCTAAGAACTCGATTAGACGCTTTGCTGGGTGAACTGGCTCATGAAAAATCATCCGCATACGTGTTGGAAGAGGTCCATGAAAAAGTTATGCTGGAGGGTACAGAGACAGAAGTTATATGCATTTCTTGACAATGCTGGTAGAGCTGGGACGCAGAACAAAGAATAAGGCTGGAATTAGCTGTTCATTTCAGGAGAGTTCGACAGTCCAGCACGTTGAACCTAAGAGAACGATGGAAGTACGAGTTCTGGACGCCCTCAATACGAATAAAGAAGTTTCTGAAGATATCAGAAAGGCTAGAACTTCTCGCTTTTAAATACGAAATTCAGTAACCTTCCTAACCTTCAGCGCATAGCCTTTTTAGTCTGAGTTTTTAAATTATTTAAACGATTGCAGAACCAATTTAATATTGCCCTCTTGTGAGGACTCGCTACGGCTCTTGCCTATAACTATAATTACTAAAACCTTGTTCCTGAAAGGTACATAACTTCCTTACATCACTTATACAATAGTAAACTATTATACTTTCGTATCCAATTCAGAAGTGTCTAATTCAAATTAAGTGTTAATACGAAACATCAGTCATGTTCTAGCTTTTCTAGATCCACATTTCTTTTACAATTTATAACAGCAAGGGGTCCCCAAAATATGAATAGTCCGGCAATATCCGAAAATTTGCAAAACAAAAGTGTCTTGTTTTCCTACAAATTACAATTTTAGCTCCATTTTTTCCCCCAGAAACTTTTCCGAAATATTCGAAACATGTTATAATTGAAACAACAATACAAAAAAAAAAAAATTAGTTAATATTTATGTTGTCACTTCTCGAGATATATTAAAATGGGTTGTTTGACCTTTACACGTGCTAGTGTCATATTTCAAAGCACAAATATATGACGCGTATTTAGGCAGAAATAAAGTTCGGTGAACTTTTTCTTACTGTTGGATACCTGCTTTAGGGAAGTGAACTTAGCCACAACAAACATGTAATGCAATATTCGCTTGGGTTGGGTTCAGGACACTCTTAGGGCAATAAAAATGGAAGTGAATGACTCCACAATTGCTGAAGGAAGAAGGAGTTGTAAGAGAAATGTACTTTGATGAAAGAAATTGATGTCTCATATTTTAGGTTTAAATGGATGTTTTTCAACCCGGGGAGAAAAAGGAAACCAAGTTTGTCAAGGCTGGTTAGAGCAAGATTTTTGTCAAGGAAACATTGGCTAGCATGTTCGTTAGATTGTAGTACGCAAGAAATGCAGCATGCATAGTCATAGGCTGCTAAAAGTTGTGCCTGCTTGGGCGTAAAAAGTGATGGTTGCATATCTGACGCAGATATAACATCTGTTCTCTTCGCCTAGTGGTAACTGGACATGTCTTTCTGTAGTTTCTGTTCGCTTACACGATCACGGCCTTGGTGAATCCCTTAAACCACTTTTTGTAGCTGGCTGTAAAGAGAAGTTTGCATTACAATGTAAACTTCTATGCCGCGTGCTACCGCTAGAATCTTAAGTGCATCTGAATCAGCACCTTATCCTAAAAGGCTGTTCAGCAATTTATTAAATGATTAAGAATGACTTTTAAATAAACTTCATTTGAAATTTGCAAATAATTAAAAAAAAAACACATTTGAGATAATGAAGGCTCCGTAAATGTTGATATTTTGACCAGATAGCCCTCGATTTCTACCATAGAACCCATCCTTTGCTGAAAGAGCCAAGTCAGGGGTAAAATAAAAGCAATTTTAAAGAGAGGCATAGGATAGTCTTCTTATTAGACAGATGAAATAATTGTGATATATATATTTTAAATATCTATTTTTAGCAATCTAGGTTTTTATTTTTTCTTTTCTTAGAAGTAATGAATAAGGTTTTCAGGTGGGAGGTATTTGTGGTACTTTTGAAAACTAGTCTACTAGAGAGGAACTTTACTCTTTGCTTTCAAATTGCAATACTTTAATGTTAGGTGCAAAAATGCAGCACACAAATGTAGGTGTTTTACAGTTGAAGAATCTAATGTTTAATATTGGGGACTTTTTGCGAATTATTATTATTATTATTTTGGAGGGAGATTATGAATATCCAGAAGTCGGTACTAGAAGTTATCTGGGAGCGACGACTCCAGTGGTCTAGCCATGATAAAAGAATGGTCCCAGAAAGATTGCTCCAACATGATTTGGTTTGGAAACTGGATGGTAGACGGAGGAGAGGCCTACGGATCGAGACTTACTTGGAAATCTATAGTCGATGTCAAGCTATGGATTGACGGAGTGTGTTGCTGTGGATAGGGTTTATTGGAGACGAAGAACATTTGGCGAGGAAACCCTCAATTATCGAGAAACTTCTTGTCACAAATATTAAATAATCGTCGGAAATCCTATTTCTTGTTACCTTTAAAACTGATACCTGGCTTCAACAACTACTCGGTTGTTAGACTTGAACCAGACAGCAATTTACGTTCGTGACAACGACTGGCCACACCTTCTGACCTCTGTAAGAAGAATTGGTTCGGACATGGACTGATCCACTGTGAAGTTCAAACCACCTTATGGGGGGTAAAAAAGAAATGGTTTGATTTTATTTTAATTCTGCAATATTTAGGGGAAAGTCAGGGGTGAACTAAAAAACTTTAAATTTACGTTTTATTTATTCAACTTTATGGTTTTTCAGCGTCTAGTATTAATTACTTTCGAATTTAAAAATATTAATGTTTACGTCCAGATACTTGGTGAAGAAATTAGATTCAAATGGCTTGGGTAAATGATGAAATAAATATTTAAATAACAAAATTTACGAGCTGGCTAGGCTGTATTGTGTTCTATCCAATTGTGTGTCGGTGTATACCTGCAGCAGAGGACTGTCGTAACGTAGGCGATTATACTGATCCTGTTGAAGGTGTTAGTAGGTACATTATTTATTTTATCCCTTAGGTAAATACCAAGCAGAGCAATTCTATTAAATTCGAATTCTTTCTGTCATCACGATATTTATCGACTATACTTATATGATAATATCCAAGTTGGAATGGATTAGAACAATATAATGGCGCGATAATTCTTAGAATAATTTAAATTGCAAAACTGAACAACACTTCTTCCAGAAAAAAAATAAATAAATAAATATATTTATATGGCAGTGGCAAATGCTCAAACAGGAAATAGTGGGTTCTGTTTATTTTCTCTTGAAACTTACATTCAACTATTTCTTCTTTGGATGAAATTCAAAACAAAATTGAAACTAATTTAATGGTCGAAAACTTAAAATGGAAGTTTTAAGCCCTTCCATTGCAAGAATTCTTTCAATTTCAGATTTTATTTGTCTGACACTCCCATGATTCTCTCTTATCACAATTTACGCAATAATTAATTTTTGTGAAACGATTTTTTGAAAATAATTAAAAACAAAATTCCACAAGCAAGACTTACCGAAAGTGCATCCACAAGTGAATAGATCGAGGAGGTGCAAATACGATATTAGCCGATCGGGTATTTAACATTTATAAGTTGGCTGATACTGCAGGCATGTCGAAAGAACATGTTGAAAGAGGATGGATTTCTTTGCATCAAATGTGATAAGAAAAGTGCCAAAAGATCCCAACTGAAGATTTCTGCTTTCGGTATAAAGTAATGGCAAGTGTTTTCTGGGTTGAAAAAGGCTTTCATTTAATTTATTTGCAAAAAAAGAAAAATGGCGAATATTAAGCAAATCTTAACCAACTAGATAGAACAAATCGTAGAGAAGGTCAGGACAGAAAAAAATAAAGTAAAATAAATGATAATAATTAGTCGGGCAATGGTTTTGCCCACAAATTAGGATAATTCAGAGATGGAATTTATTCAATGGAAAAACGCTGGTCAAAATGCGTTGAACTAAACTGCGTCGACTAGGTGGGCAATAGATTGTACGAGGGTCATTTGAAAAGTCCGTGCAAAGTCAGAGAGATAGCACCACTGGCGCGTATCGAGGTTATGTTTAGTTAGTAGCATCTCTTGGAAGAACACACACCAAGTTTCAGCCAGATCGGTCTATTTCTTTGTGTTTGAATCGAGGAAGTCGAGTGATTTTCAAAAAATGGACGAAAAAGAATTTCGTGTGTTGATTAAACACTTCTTTATGAAAGGCAAAACGCCTCAGGAGACTAAAGAGAAGCTTGATAAACATTATGGTGACTCTGCACCTTCGATTAGAACAGTTTATAAGTGGTTTCAAAATTTTCGGAGTGGCCATATGGGCACAAGTGACGCTGAACGTTCTGGACGCCCTGTTGAGGTTACTACTCCAGAAATCATTGATAAAATCCATGATATGGTGATGGATGACAGAAGAGTGAAGGTGCGTGAGATTGCTAGTGCTGTGGGCATCTCGAATGAACGGGTACATAATATTTTGCATCAACATTTGGACATGACAAAGCTATCCGCAAGATGGGTGCCGCGATTGCTCACGCTTGACCAAAAACGAAATCGTGTGAAGTGTTGCAAGGACGGTTTGCAGCTGTTCCAGAAGAATCCGCAGGACTTTAAGCGTCGTTTCGTCACTGTGGATGAAACATGGATACATCACTACACTCCTGAGACCAAAGAACAATCTAAACAATGGGTTACCAAGGGGGAATCTGCGCCAAAAAAAAGGCGAAGACCGTTCCTTCGGCCGGAAAGATTATGGCGACTGTCTTTTGGGATTCGCAAGGAATAATCCTCATCGACTATCTGGAAAAGGGTAAAACTATTACAGGTGCATATTATTCATCGTTATTGGACCGTTTGAAAACCGAGCTGCAAGAAAAACATCCACGATTGGCCCACAAAAAAGTCCTTTTCCATCACGACAACGCACCAGCTCACACCTCAGCAGTTGTGGTCGCAAAATTAATGGAAATAGGGTTCCAACTCGTTTCACATCCCCCCTATTCTCCAGACTTGGCTCCCTCGGACTACTATTTGTTCCCCAATATGAAGAAATGGCTGGCGGGAAAAAGATTTTATTCAAACGAGGAGGTGATTGCAGAAACGAATGGCTATTTTTCAGACTTGGACAAATCCTATTATTCGGAAGGGATCAACAAACTAGAGCAGCGTTGGATGAAGTGTATAAGCCTAAAAGAAGACTATGTTGAAAAATAAAAAAGGTTTACCCCAAAAAATTAAGTAGTTTTTATTTTTGCACGTACTTTTCAAACGACCCTCGTATAATAGAAATTTACTTATGTTTCATTATTAGAAGATCAAATAAAAGAAACTAATATTACTGTACCGAAAGATTTCAATCGCTAAAAACGAATTGTTTTCACAATTAAAAACAATCTACACAATTAATTGACCAAATTGGATTCAACGCGAATTGATTGAATAAAAATGTTTCAATAGAAAAAAAAAAACCCAAAGAAAATTGATTTAATATAAACACAATGTAATAATTAATGAATATATTTGAGCCCATCGTATCGTAAAGTTGGTTGAACGAGTTGTAAACGTCCAGCATACAAACCGCAAGTGTAACCACATAACCAAATTAAATTTCCGATTGATTAACTACGTTGAAATTGATTTCGTTGTCATGGCAATGTTTCACTAGTGTGTCGCACATTAGATACTTTTTACGTCGTTAAGTGAAGTGGGATTGGAATTTTTATTTTGTTCCAAAGGTACTGACTGTTCATCAAAATAATTGATAATTAAAAAAACAAAAACAAAAAATATTTTTAAAACTGTTTCCTTTCAGTGTTATCAGAAATTTTACCTCAGTGGAATACTCTATTTTGATGAACTTGCAATAATATCACGGTGCTTTTGCTCGTCGGAAAGTAATATTTACATTTTCCTTGTTCTGAATATTCTATCAAACCTCTCCCGTTAATTAAGCGGACATACTCTGCTATAACTAGCAAGAGAAATAGATACTGTACATTTTGAAACCATTGGGAAGGTTAAGAAAGGATAAGCAAGGTTAATAACCAAGAGTGCACTGTGACCATGGAAACAAATATAAACTAGGTTGCGGTTGTTTAACAAAAGTTTGGTCCCACCTGGAGATTATTACTTAGAAAGGACCGCATGAGTGAACCCTAACTAAAGTTTACATTTTACACTAAACTAAGTATAGAGGCATATATAAGTTTTGGTCCTACTTAAACTTTGAGAAGTGTACAACAATTAGTATATTATTTAGATGTATGCAAAGTAATGGCGTAACCTTGTTTTCAAAATCATTGCCGGCACAGCCATGATACCAACCTAATTTTGATGTGGAAAGCTAACTGGGACATGGTGAATCTCGTCCATTCTGAGAGTCACTCAACTCACCTGCAACATGGATTACAATAGATCAGAAATGTAAATAGAAATTACAGCCCAATTACACCATCATGAATAATGTTTGTGCTTGAAGTCTAAATGCCCAATTAAAACTTATTTATTATTTGTGTACATTAAATATCTCGTGTGCGAGACATATATTACCTATGTTTATTGTAATGTACGCTTTCTAGCGGAAGAATATATGTCTCTAACTCATATTGACGACCTTAAGATCTCTATTTAACAATTATCACGTTATCCCATTAGTAAATCATAAAGTGTTTGAAAATATTCCCAATTTTGGTTAGAAACCACACTCTTTAAATTTTGAAGACTACTAAGTAGTCTTTTTTTCCTTTTCTATTTTTTTTAGAAATTTATTGCCTTCCTCTTATTTTTCTTTTAAAAAAAGTTCTTTTTTGTAATGATAGGCAAACGTCATAACACAAAAAATGTGCATTTTTCTTTAGCTGGAGATGGGAGTGTTTAAACTGTTATGTGGAAGTTGAACAGAAAAATATCTGGATAATTATTTCATAAACGGTAAAAGAATTGCAGTTCACCTCATAAGGCAGCTCAGGATTGTAAAGTTTTTTGGAATGCAATAACGGTAATTTTTTTTTTTTTTTAAATCCAAACTTTGACTAATATTCCAAAGATTAAACAGGCGTTCACAAATTTATTCTAAAAGAAGTTTCTGTAATAATGTGCTAAATATTAAGTGATTTTACAATTTCAAATAGTTAATATTACTTTCTTTATTAAAATGCTGTATAAACTCTTTTACTAAAGTAACCAATGCCATCTAGATTAACATGTAAAGGTTAGAAAATAATAAAATAGAAATAAAGAACTAGCTTGTCAGAGTGACCCGTGTAACAGATATAGCTTTGTATTTTTAATGCCATGCAATAGTGTTTTGTTTTGTCTGATGAATCGTAACGCTTTAATGTGGTTACATAGACTATAAATGACACCGACGTGAGCTTAGTTCCCTATCCGGTTGACACCTATGTCAACTAGATGGCCGTGCGGAACATCTATATATTTTATGTGAGAGCATCATACCCACACTGGAGAACATCTACAGTATCATTCATCTACTGATATATCAGATTACAGAGGTAGGTATGTTCTTCTATATTATACTTCATAATATTAACAGTGAATTACTTTCACTAAGAAGGTAGAATTTGAAGAACTCCTTAATTTGTAATTATATTATTTAGTATTATAATATCCACGAAGAAGATAGAACATTAAGAAGTCTTTAATTTTTAACTATATTATTATTTTATTTTAACCAATAAAACCCTACCACTTATATCTTTTATTTAAACTACCCGTAGATTTTAAGTAACAAAATGAAAACGAGAATACTGTGCAAGAACTTGATGGCCCCTTACATGGTGTCGTGATGGTTAAAGCTAATTTTTAACGATCTGATATGAACACTCTCATGACTTCGACTTTAAGGTTTTAACCCTCAAATTTCCATTAAACTCCAAATATTTAAGTCATATTTAACCTGTTAGACGTATTTGACGTCAATCCAAATCTCTATTACGGTGCGTTCGACGTGTATACTCGTTGTGAAAAATATTAAATTGCCATTAAGTATCAAAACTCGAAATTTTAATAAAATACAATAAGAATACTATTTGATGGGATGTTTCCTTTATCTTACCAATAGAACTGCTAAGTAATTTATACGGAGGGGGATGGTGAGAGTCAGCCAAATGATAAGTGGTTGGTACATGTTTGGTCTCCGCATTAGAGATTGGGAATTACGTACACAAATAGAAGCTCTCAACCCTTGTGCAATGCCGTTTTTATCTTAGATAGAAGTTCAGTCCTCAGAACGACTATAATTTCATTTTTCACAGAAATCAAAGCTCTTTTCTTCCTTGTAAAAGCGCTTGCGTCCCCTAGTTAACTAGACAATGCATACGTGAAGCGGTGCAAGATTTTGAAATGTACAGAATACTCTGTAATCTCAAGCCTCAGAAATCGCAGAAAAAGTACTTGCACTGACAAGTAGGACTTTGTAAACTTTTGGTTGTTTTGCCTTGCGTTCGACGTGCATACACGTCGTTGTCTGATTTTAATTCCGCAAACTGTGGTTTTTTTTAAAAAACTAAATGCCACGCTTAACTGGTTTCTTACCACCATTTTGCAGATACTAAAAACGTTATATTACAATAAAATGTAACCTTACCCGGAAGCCTAACAAATAGAACGTATTTTCCAAGAAATGAATATATATCTATGAAAATGTAAAAAGTGTATAGGAAGTTCCTAGAAGTTATTTTTAAATAACATTGATCATATTTTCCGGCAAAAATATTACAAACAAATGTTATTTATGTTCTCTATTGTTAACACAATACAAAAGTTTAAATAAAATCGTTTGGGCTATTAACGAGGAAAACTCAGCTATGGCAAAATCTGTCCAATTAAAGGGCCATTTCCCTGAAAAGAATGTTTCAAATGATTGTTGTACATTTACACACATACGCTAAATTTCCTAAGAAAATGGTACTTTTTGAGAAAAATTAAAATGGTGGAAAATTCATAGAATTAATGATACTTCTGGTTTTCCCATTTTGGCTAAAACTAATTGCGGCATCCTGTGTTGGGATCTAAACCAAATATTAAATTGGAAATTTATCGTTTTTGCATCAAATACACAAACACACACACACACCCATAGAGACCAATTCGTAAAAAAAAACGGGTATTTTTAGTGAAAACTAAAAGTAGAAAATTTGCTCAATTAAACTAGTTTCTTTCTAACAGGGTGTAAGATTAAAAATACTAGGAGAAGAAAGGACAAAGTGCGTCGAAAAATGGGAAGCAAAAAAAATCTAACTGAGTCACTCTCACAAAGAAATTAGAAAAACCAAGTGGTAGAAGTTCAGCGAAGAGGTTATTGATGCATTGGAATATGCCAGGATACAAGAGGTCCAGTAGCAGACAGGGAAGATTTCTCAATGAAAAATACACCAAGTCAAGTCTGTTGGGGAGACTTTAGAGCTGCCCATCGTGACCCTTTTTCTATCCATCTGACCTCTCATGAGCCAAAGCATTTTTATTTTTTTGGAACAAAAGAGAAATGAGACTCTACTTTTTCAGAATCCCAAATATGGAACCGTCAGAATTACAGATGTAAGTGAATTGGAGAAACACTGATGATGCTTAATTACAGAGTAAAATCCAGCCATGTGAGATTATTGAAAACAAGCAAAATCAAGTCAACTAACTATAATGTTAATTTTTTTTTGTTATAATCATTTATTTAGTTACAATCAACGCATTGCGTTATTAGCATCAAGGGTAACAATAAGCAAAATTCACAGTTACCCAGCGGTAACACTCCAAAAACATTCTAAATTCTTCTGACTCTATTCATCAGAGAGGAGATCACGAGGACACTGTCTTTTAAGACGTCTGGAAGTGTTGTCTGGAAATGTTCTGGAAGATAGATGTTGTACAAGTGGATTGTGATGTGATTGAAGGTTAAGATGGAATTTTCTGTGTTTTACTTATGTGACGAAAGGAATGTTCAAGTTTGTGTGAATGGTTTGATTGGTGACATAGAAAGGAGCGTTCACTATAGAGCGAAGAATTTTAGATTGCAAGGACTGGATCCTTTGCAGATTTGAGCGCTTGGTTGAACCCCACAGTTCGATGCCATAAGCCCAGAACTGGCTTTAATATACTTTATACGAGTATAAGTCTTTTGTTCTCTAGAGTGAGTTTTGATCTGTTGTCTTTATAGTCTTTTCAGTTGTCGGAAGCGTCTGTTGAGTTCTGTTCTCTTAAGCTGAGTATGAGGATTCCATGTAAGTCTTCTGTCAAGGTAAAGCCTAAGGTAGCGACTACGTTGACTGCTGGTAAAGGAATTATTAGATCGTAAAAGATAGGAGGAAGAGTGATGCGTCGAAGAGTGAAAGTAATGTCACGGATAAGAGGCGTGCGAGAGCCAAATAAAAAAATAAATATAATACGATTGAAAAAAAGGCAGTAAAAATACGTTACTTATCTAGTATGTTAAGATATGTGCGAAAACCAAGTTAAAATAACTGAAACTAATTTTGGGGCGAAAAAATATTTCAGGTACCATGTCCAGGAGGTTTGCCGAAACATTGGTGAGGAAGGAAGGATGTTGATCGTATGGGTTACGATTTTAGACCTGAGGGAGAAAGTATTCCATCATGGCCTGTTTTTAGAAAGATCCAAAGGGGCCTGGGATCGTGATAAACTTAATTGTACTTAATAAGCACAGATCATCCAAATAAATTGATTAATATTGAATGAAATGTTTTTATATAACGTGAAAGGTTCTTATAAAAACCAATTTAATCTTATACATTTGTTTGCACATTAAAAATCAAGAAAACCCTTAATTTTACCCAAATATTAATTACATTAAATGGATTTTATTAAAATGTTAAAAAAAATTAAAAAAGAATAATAATTTTTTTTAAAAAAATGAAATTTAGTTGAAATTCTGGTTTAAATTCTCCAACAGTATAGTTACATATTTCTTGTATCCCTTATTAGAATTAACAGCAATTAAGACTGGCAAATTGCCAACGGAAACAAACTTCAATTTTAAATATTAGCTCTACATGAAAGCTCCAAAGTGCTTATTGTCAACATCTGGTCAGGCGCATTTATTTAAACGCCATATTTTCTTTTGTCGGTGAAACTGTGAAACCCAGCTCTTAATCAGCCTAATTTACCGCTACATTCGCAGCTGCAAAACGGATGGAATATTTGTAAATGGGTTTTTGTGTGAATGGATGGTTTCTGATTGAAAATGATTTTTAAATCTCTCTCTTCTTATTTCTTCCCTCTTTCTCTTTGTCTATCCATTTGCGTTTGTGAACGGATAACTATTTCAAAAAAGGAAAACTTGATGATCCGGCTTGCTCTCAAGATTAGCGATGAAAGAAGAAGCCTCAGTTTCTGCCAGAAGAGTTATTTTATGTAAAATTGACCCATTACGATTTGGGGCGATGCTTCACTAAATCTAAGCATGGACCATCATGTTCTCCTAGTAAGCTTGCTCAGCAGTTTATGCCTTCATGATTGTGAGTAGAAAGTAATAAATAAATGATTATGTAAGCCGACGTTCATTATTGTTTTAAATTTACTCCTAAAATTCTCGAAATGTAACACTCGCCCTATTTTATATTATATTATATTTTAATTTATTTTATTGAGAGCTAACTTAATTTTTATGTCTTATCACAATAAAAGAGGACGACTTTGTGTACTAGTTAAAGTTATGATAAGCAAATCTCAGAAATTAAAGAGTCTAAAATCTAAAAAGCTGGTTTATTTTCTCTTAAGGAAATCAGTCACAGCAATGTGCGCATCACTCGGCGCTCTTGCTGAACTAACATAACTGATGAAAGTCTAGATAACATTTTACCCAATTTAGCCTTTCTCATCACTCTGTTTTTATCAGAACGAGATTTTCATTTCATTGCAAAAAAATATATTTAAAAATAGTTGTTAGTAAAAAAAATACAGATATTAAGCTGTCAAGAGGAAATAGAAATTGAATATCACAGATCTGAATCGCGTCATCTGCTCTTCAGCAGAAAAGAAAATTAAAAATTGATTTAACCAGTTAAGCGTGGAATTTAGTTTTAAAAAACCCCCCACGCTGTGCGTCAGACAATGACATGGTATACACGTCGAACGCAGGACAAAACAACCAAAAGTTTACAACGTCATAATAGTCACTGCAAGCACTTTTTTTTTTGCAATTTATGAGGCTTGAGATTACAGAGCATTCTGTGCTCATTCAAAATCTTGCACCACTTCACGTATGCATTTTCTAATTAACTAGGGACGCAAGAGCTTTTACAAGGGAAGAAAAGAGCTTTGAATTCTGTGCAAAATGAAATCATGCTCATACTGAGGTCTCAATATCTACCTAAGGAAATAACGGCATTGCTCAAGGGTTAAGAGCTTCTATTTGTGTGCGTAATTCCCAATCTCTAATGCAGAGACCAAACATGTACCAACCACTTATCATTTGGCTGACTCAGTATAAGATACTTGGCAGTTCTAACATAAAGAAGCATCCCACCAAATAATATTCTTATTATATTTTATTTAAATTTTGAGTTTTTATAGTTAATGGCAATTTCAAATTTTTCACAACGAGTAAACACGTTGAAGACACTGTAATAGATATTGGGTCAAACACGCTTAACTGGTTAATGTCATTTAAGTTGTACCTTTTTCTTCCTAGACTTTCTTTAAGGGCATTTCTGCAGTTCCAAGTGGGTGCCAGAATTGGGTATTATGGTATTTAACTGGTCTTTCTAAGTACACTACCTTGATAATAGCGTCTTGTTTAGCTTTATTATTTCTGCCAAAATATTCTTCTTATTTTTTTTATCACTATCACGATTATTTGTTTTATTTTTTAAATAAATTGGTTAGCTATAAAGTAAGTAATCGCCTATTTTTATTAATCCGGGACTTAACGGTTAGCTATATTTCACCTCAAATAAACAAGCACAATAACATAACCTGATTGCATAAATATACGATGATCCTGAGATACTGCATCATGAACTACATACTAGCACTACCTTCGTCATCTTGAGGGCCCAAAAGCTAGCCATTTAAGCATCTCCGGGAGTTTTCGGAGAATGAATTGCGATTCGAGTAAATCAAGTGATTTTGAACTCAAATAAAAAGGCAGTACTTCACTTATTTCACTGTCTAATACAATGTACATAATACAACATTTACCATCTACTTTCCTTATAATTAATAATAAATAAACCAGAATTAAATATAATTTAAATAATAACAGTTTCTTATTAAATCGAAAATAATGTCGACAATTATAATAATATAAAGTAGTGAATTCAATTATTGATAATATTACACTTATTACAAATTAATTCGAAATTAATGGTTGTGAGATGTATATAAAAGAGGACGAACGATGGTGCTGGATGTGCGGAGAGGCGAAATGAAAAGGATCTGGTACATTGAATGAAAGCAATTATTGGAGTAAAAGAGTTCCGCCTCAGTGGTCCAGTTGATTCGTTTTCGAAATAAAGATGAGAATGTTTAAGACGAACTAAATTTTATGGTAAATTAGGATGGTGGATTATAATTTGATATATTTCCTAATATTGTCCTGTAAAAATTATAATTTATTATTATTATTATTTATTTTTTTTAAAAATTGCATTGTTAAAGTTTCATCGTTGTTTTAAAAACTTAATTTTTAACTTACATCATCATAAATCAGAGTTATTAATGGAATAATTTTATTTATTTTAGAAGGGAGAAATTTTGCAGTCTGCATATTGCAACAGAACTAGTTATGAAGATAGAAACAAAATGGAAGCCAAATAAAATCAATCAACCTCTGAAGATGAATGATTTTCTGGAATTGGTCAGAAATTTGAGTGTGGATTTTTGAAATAGTATGTCCATGAAATCGCTGCTTTTACCAAGATACGTTGAACTAAGAGGTCGCTCGCAACTAAATTGTGAAACATGAAAGCAGTCTCGACAATTCCAGAAAATCATTTATCTTCAGAGGTTGATTGATTTTATTCAGAGGATTTGGCTTCCATTCTCTGTTAATCCGAAATTTGGGTCATATTTAATTATTACTAATCGCACATTTCTTTGAAATGTAGCCTTTAAAAGGGAAGCGTTTTGAGGAACTGCTCAAAATCTTTCTGAGAAAATGATTAATAGATGTCATATTACGAAGTTTAAAGATACTCAGCAAATCTCTCTTAAAAAAAAGTGCACAACAAGTAGCGAGTACGAACGAACATTCGGTAGAGCAATGCTCTAAAAAAAAATGTTTTCTATTTTGCAATTCTGCTCAAGAATTGCATATTTCTTCTTATTTTAAGCACATTTTTTTCGTTATCATTTAAGGTGCATCAACATCTCAGGTTATTGGCGCCCGGAGATTTTTTTCCAGTTCTTTTTCGTTACAAACACAACAATGACCATCACCGGACAGTAAGCTGTAAGAAGCTCCTAAAAGGAGAAAATCTAAGGGCTATTAGCTGGATTCGAACCCTGCATCTCCGCGTGGGAATCCAATACGCTAACCGCATAGCTAATCCCTTCCCTTTTTTTAAAGCTTATTTATACGTGTTTATGAACAAAATAACTTTAGTAGCATGCCCTCCGTTAATTAAGAGTTATTACCTAATTAAAAAAATATACTTAAGCGTTTGAACTTGCTTAAAAGAGTTATCCCTACAGCAAAAAAATCTTAGGATTCAGCGGGGCCTATTCCTGAAAAGGAAGGCAGTAAATTAAGATAATATTGAAGCTGCGAATTAGACATAAAAATCATTTAAGAAATCAACGTCTGTGTAATGTAGAACAGAAATGAAAATATTATTTCTGTACTTAAATATTTTATGTTCCGTGCAGTGTTTTTCGTATCTCAAGTGTTAGAGACTTAATGCACAAATTATACTTTAACTAAAACAGATTCCTCATCATTTTCAAGTGTTCCAAGTGAGGCACTGTTAGATACAAAGAAGTTTTATCTAACAGAATTGATTTCTATTTATTTTTCTGTTAACTACACTTGTAAGCATTGAGTTCTGTTCATTTCTAAACAGTTCGCTTTTTAATTAATGTATTCTATTTTTAACAACTTCTTTTACTTAACTTGAAGTAGTTCTATCTAATCAAGAACTTTAAAAAAAAAATACTAATCCCCTGGCGCAACGGACACTGAACGGACGGCCACAGCCTGCCAGAGGCGATTTCTTTTAGAGTGGGGAGACCTGCAAGCCGCTATCGCCAGTGCGGCCTTGGCTCCTTGTAGTTCCTCTGAACTCCTACTTCTTGCGCTGCGGCGAATATTGTTACAACTTCTCTAAAAGTGCTTCTCATTATAAAAAAATAGATGACAGTACAACAGGATTTTTAATCATTTGAACGCAGTACTGGTTATCATTCAATATTGTAATTGTTGTGATGCAGCCGATGATCTGTTGCAAAACGTTGAATTTTTGTTTTTTGTTTTGGGAGGGGGCGAAAGAGAGGATAGTTGCATGCAGAATGCAGAAGTTGTATGCAGAATCGTAGGCAGCACCCTTGTTCTTACCGGATACAGTCTTTACTTGTAAACCCACAATTCTCCAGCTCCCTAATTTCGCTCTAGAAAACACCGAGTCTCACCAAAAATGCTTAAAATTAATATAGAATAATTTATTTTAGCGTTGCTAGATATTTAATAATGATTATCTTTTAGCTTGAATCCAGCAGAACTGAAAACAAGATTCATACAACTTGCTTTGTAAAAAAATTTAAAATTTTTCTGTATTTCCTCACCAATTTGACTTTACTCTTGGAAAATTATCGATTATCCTTTTATAAAAATAAATGTGTATTACGATTTTTGAAATTTAGATCACAGATGTTCAAAATATTTTGCTGCATTTCAAACAATGATGGTTTTATTTTAAATTTTTTAAGTATAGCTTATTACGTTACAGAATAAAAAATTTCAATATCATAAGTACCACCAATTTTATGTTTGGCACTTCAGGTGAAAGCCCCAAAATACCATTTTAGGGAATAGTTGTAGAATGTAAGTGGTTTATGTTGATTTATTTATTTTAGATGTTTCATACCCACAAACATTTACTGACTCATTCGCTACACTCACTTAATTATCACAATCGACATTGCACTTTAGAAACCACATTTTTCAGGACGCAGTCGATTTGACTTAAAGTAGCTTCTTTTAAAATCTAACCAAGAGGCGAGCAATGTTACTCTCTTCTCTTAAGTCTTCCTTAACGATACATTAGATGTATTGTGCTTAGCATACAAGATTGCCCAACAGAATTTCAAGTTTTTAGACATTTTTGGATTCTATAATTCCTGGATGGCCAACAAAGAGTTTCATTCCCACTTGGGCACTTCGAAACTTTATCAAATAGTTTTTCTTATCTGGAAATATTGATTTTAGTAAAGATCTTAGAAAGCTAAGTTCCGTTCTTTTAATAGTATCATTCATTTTATAGTGAATAATTATGATATTAAAATCTCTTCGATCTCGCGTAAGTACATAAATTGTGCAAAAGAAAATCATATCAGTTTTCATACCACCACTGTATTAAATTAAAAGAGAATATCTCGGACCGCTTCTCTATACTGTGTACACATCTGACCTACCAACTGACTCAAACACACTGCTCTGCACTTACGCTGACGATACTGCTATTCTCTCTTCTAACTCAGACGCCACTACAGCCTCCTCTCATCTAAAATATCATCTACACAAACTAAAATCCTGGGCCAAAAAGTGGACAGTCAAATTCAATACTCAAAAGTGTGAACAAATAACTTTTACTCTGCGTCTTAATTCTTGTCCCACTTTAAATTTTAACTCAATTCCTCTTCCTTCTGCTAATTTAGTTCGCTACCTTGGGATGTACATCGACAAAAGACTAACGTGGAATCCGCACACTAAACTGAAAAGACTTGAACTCAACCGACGAAACAAATTACTGTGACGACTAATTGGCAGACAATCCAAACTACCACTGGAACATATAAACGACTAATATACAACTGCGTACTCAAACCGATCTGGACTTACGGACTTGAGCTGTGGGGTTCAACCAAACATTCCAATTCACAAAGAATACAGTCCTTCTAATCAAAAATTCTCCGTCAGATTACGAATTCTCCATTTTATGTGTCTAACTCTACCCTCCATAAAGATCTCAAAATCTCATACATAAGTGACGAATCTAAATCTAAGTATAGAAAATTCTTTGACTCTCTTCCATTCTGTACCAATCCTCTTGTTCTAAATCTCGCCTCCACAACGATTCCAGATCGTCCTCCACGACGATTGCAACGCTGTTAGCCTCGTGACAATCTCCAGTAATGTAAGAAACTCCAGCGAGAGTGTTGCCGGTGGGCAGCTTCTCTCCTCAAGTTGATCCAGTCATGAAGACTTCTTTTATCGTATTCACTTATTACGAATTTTATTCTTTGTAGATTGTGAATAGCAAATAAATTAATAAAAATAATAATAATAAAATAAACATTTTATTTTTGAAGAAATTGAAAATTCATCCCCTGAAAACAATTAAACAATTGCGCACAACAAAAATTGTAAAATAAAGGGAACTAAAGTTAACAATGAGTTAGCTGGTGTACCAGAGACTGCCGCAGGCCTCATGACCTAAAAACAATTGGAAAATTATTAAACTTTTTAGAGACAATTTGTTTATATAATAATTTTTCAAAATAAAAAATAGTTTTTACCGAGCTCCAGAAAGTATTCAGTGGATTAACTTTTTTGAGCTTATTCAATTTGAATTCACTTTCTTCATTTATTAGATTTTTAAGAAGTTTTGTTCCACTTTTGACGTAAATATTTTATTTTATTTTTTTGTTAAGTAACTAACATTTGCCAATTTAAAGTTCGATTCCCGGTCTTAGGCCTTGGATTTTATTTAATGGTTTATAAAAGAAATTTACAGTAAAGTATGTTCGCTAGTCGCCTCCGTCCACGACACCTAATTTGGTAGTTGGATGTAAAGCCCTGCCTGAAAAAATAGGCGATTACTTTACTACTTTACTTACAAGATATAATGTGGACAATATTTTTCATTTTTCTTATTAAATAGCTTACTTTTTTTCAATTAAGACAAACCTGTCCAGGACTGCAAGTCCGTCCGTCGGGATGCTAAGCACTATAACTTTTGGCCGCTACTTCGAATAATCTTCACATTCAGGGTCCAAATATAATTCACGTGGATGTGCAAAATAATAATAAAAACTTTCAACTCTTAAGAATAAAGCGTTTCACTTGAAATGTCGATATGTATCCCAAGAAATGGCCACTAATTTAACAGAAAAAGCGTTTTTCTGCAACCATGTAGGGAAGTTCTCATTACTCAATTAAAATCAGCTGTGTAATGCCCAACTTCCCACACTAGTGGGGGGAAATTCCCATTAGTGTCACTTTCCGCACTAGTGTGTGGAAAAACTTTATTGTGCTTCCTTGATATAAGAAGTTTTGTTATTAACATAAATATTTTGTGTAAAACTTTAATAAGCTTATTTAACGTAACTAAATAATTAAAAAACGAATATTAAAAAATAAAATAAAAATTGAAAGGAATATAGAAATAAAAATAATACTTTAATAAATAATTAGATATTTTTAATTATAACAGTTAAAAAGGTTATAGTGTTACCTTATAGAAATTTAAAATAGATTCTAGTGATTCCTGTTTAGAAAACACTCCTCCATCAATAAAAGAAACAGCAGAAAATGTAATAAGTAATGTAAATACGTAAGTAATGTAAATAATTGTAATATAACAATAAATGTTTATAATAAATAAATTACTTTTTGTAGACTGTAAAAATGAAATGTTTAATTTTATTAGTTAATAAATGGTTGCAGAAAAAATATAATATTTAACTCTAGTGTAAAGTATTTTCCTCACACTCGGCAATTTGCACTCGCATCGCTTCGCTCGCTCGTGCGTGCAAACCCTGCCTCGCGTGAGGAAAAGTACTACTTTCCACACTTGTTAAATAAATAACTATTTCATATCTAAAGAAATTTACATCAAAACACCTTTTAAAGTTACCAATCTGAGCCGAAACATTGTACACATAAAAAACGCACAAAAAAGATGTAACTTATAAATATCAATTTGAGATAAAATATTATTTACAACATAAATTTAGCTTACTAGGGCTTAAAACTTAAAAAAAAAAAAATAATAAATCGTAAGTTATGACATTATATTGGAGTTGTGAAAATTGAATTTAAATTTTATATCATAAAATATTTAATGTGATCTTTATCTAATCATTACATTATTCCTGTTTTTCTTTTTGAAATATTTTTAATTAAAATGTATTTAGCGTAATTGCAGAATTCTGGTTATTTTTAAACAGCAATATTAATTAATAAATAATAAAATAATAGCTAACTACATGCGGCTTAATATATCAATAATTAACTAAAATCTCCTTATATGGCTTGTATTAATTAATGTAGATCTATCAGATGCTGGGAGGCGCCTCTCAAGGCAAGCGAGATAAAATAAGTTGTCAACCCCATTCTAACTTCATGAGTTGAATGCGAAATGCGTATGTTGAAAGTTAGATATCCAATGTTTAAATTGTCTACAATCTGTTTTCGAGTTTATAATCAAATATAGCAAGAATATATTGTAGAATAAATAATTATATTTTAGTTATTGAATTATGAGTTGTTGCTAAGGAGAAAGTTAGTCTAGCTGAAATCACAATCAAGTGTTCCTGGAGAGTACTTTAGTTCTTTGCATTGTTAGCATAAGTTTTCCAAATTAAGTCAGTTTAGTTCCAAAATTATTTATTTCCATTGTTGCTAATATTATAATTATTTTTATTATTATTATTATTATTAATTGACTTTATTATTTATAACCACCATCAACCTCAGAGGACATTTTTTGAGTACCGGCCTCATCCATTAATCTCCAGGACACTGTCCAGAGGCCAACTGCACTCTGAAGACCACAGGCGCCAATAACCATGGTTAGATTTTTAGTTTTTATCAATGGCTATTTATTATGACAGGCTTTACAACAAACTAGCAAACTAGAAGTCGTGGATGGAAACGAGTACCAAAATACTATAAATTTCTCGTATTAACCATGAAATAAAATCCTCACAATAAATTTGAATTTGGCGGTCCACGCCTCGAACTACTCGGCTATCGTGGCGATTACCATAGATCTGGCAGTTTTCTAAGGAAAATTATTAGAAATAATTTCGAAAAATCTAATCACTAAAGTGGTACTTTCGTTATCTGTTTTTGCGATTTTTGATTTTTGAGGTGGAGTTTTCGTTTTTGTATTATGCTGGCCTCCACCACTACATATACTTATGCAAATTGGTAGCTGAGCCGTTAAGCTCCACCTGTAAACAAAAATGGCGTTAACTTTACTTGTATTTACGTATTAATTGGTAAAACCCACTTTTTCTTGTTTACGTGGCTCCAAAAACGGATAATTTTAGCGAAAACCTGTACGAATGCAATTCTTTCTCAAGAGAAAACTAAAAATGAATAGAAAAAAACATTATCGAATATATTATTTCCGTTTTAGCCAATTCCAGTGAGAAATAAAAATCAATTTATAAAATACGTGGGCACGAATAAGGGCAAGATAATCCACATTATTCCTTGTAAAATATTAACAGGTGCTAAAAACATTGCACGAACGATTTTAGTGACATTATAACTTTTCTAATTAAAAGTCCTGTAATTCAGTTCTAGTTGAATACAAATGACAAGGTATCCCTTTTACTCTATAAAAACTTAGACCAAAATGAGATTGCGCGAATGGAATTTTAGGTTTTCTTAACGAATGCTGTTCAACCAGAAATTAACACAGCAAATATCATTGGTGTAGACTAATATTTGCGCCTACATATTACCTGCAAGATTAGGTCAATCATCAATAGCGTAAACAGAAAATTCAGCGTCGCACTCGGTAGCACAGTTTCAGGTGTGAGGTTAATTAAAGCTGGAATCCCCCCCAGGCTCAGTCCTGGGACCTACACTTTTCAATATTTTTATTAATGACATCATCTAGCTGAAACTCAAATCCAGTTGCTCCCTTTTTTGCTGATGATACTGCCTTCTTTATTTCTTCATTCAGAGGTGACACAATAGCCAAACAGTTATCGGATAGCCCTTGAAAAACGTTTCAAATATTTCACAAAATGGAAAATAAGGCCAAACCATGCCAAGATACAAGTTAAGACGAAGACCGGTTGTGAATAGTTTTGTTCAAATTAATGGTAACTCCCTTCCGTGGAGTAAGGAAGTTAAATACCTGGGGTTGGTGTTAGACTCGAAACTTACTTTCACCAAACACATAAATATAGTTTGCGATAAAGCAATAGGTATTATGTGTAGTCTATTTCCGCTCTTAAACCGCAACTCTAGCGTAGATTTTCTTAATAAAAAACTAATTCATTATCTCTATATCCGTCCAGGACTCTTATAGTACAGCGGCTCCTGTGTGGTCCAATACTTGTAGCACCAACTACGGGAAGTTACAAAGAGTCCAAAACAAATGCTTAAGATTAGTTGTGGCATATCCCCGGTGGACACCCGGGTAGACTTGATGTTGCCAGCGTGTCTACATTTATCTATAGGGCAACAGAAAAATTGGTAACTTCCTGTATACACAGTCCCTACCCACATGTAAGAAGTATTGTAGATTACAATTTAAGTTCACTGAATTATAAAAAATATAAGCACAAAGACTAAAACATATCCTGTTATATTGTTGTAAGGTTTTTTTAAAATGTTTTTTTTTGCCTTATATTAAGAGTACTTATCAAAGTGAGAATCATTGTTGTGGAGAGTACATAGGCGCTGCAGCCTGAAACCTCCTTTTATATATTGTATATTTGTATAAATTCTTAAATTGTAAATAAACTTTTCAAATTCAAATTCAAAATCAATAGCCTAGCCCCGTCGGCGAGTGCGATGGTCAAGAGCGGAAAAGAAGAATAGCACACCTTCGCATTCAAAGTCCGGTTTAAGACCTTCGCCCCAAAGAAGTCGATCTGTATGTCAAGAATATGTCAGGCGAGCGCCACTCCAGCCATTGTTGGATCACAGGTGATGTGGCTAAGAGACGGTGTCCTAAAAGATGCGACAAAAAATAAAAATGGAAAGATCCGCCCATGCAGGATGTTTCTGTATCAAATTAAATTTTAATATTGAGTGGCCAAAGGAGTATTGAGTAATTAACAGCAGGTTTTTCTATAAACAGTCAGTTTCGTAAATCTGTAATAATATTTTTAGGGCACCGATTTCTTTCATGAGGTGAAATACATTTCTGATACATATAACTTACCTTTAAAACAGAAATGATTGGATCATAAAGACTAGATAATTTTTTATAATCTAAATAACCTTAGCTATAAATATTGAACACAACAGAAGTTAAATTACATTCCTTTAATGTTTCATATGTATAAATAAATGCACTCGTATTTTATTGACTTAACGTTGAAAATAAGAATAAAATTCAAAGACATTTTCTGCCTTAAAATGTCATGGTCATTACGAGAACTGTTGCAATGTACCGCTATAAAATAAATAGTTTACTTTCATATCCACTATCATTAATAATAGAAATAGCGAATAACAAACTACGTTCAGTTTTATTATATGAATAAAATAAGTTTATCATCCAGGTATCATTAGTGTAACATTTTTTTACTTTCTCTGATCACAGAAGATACTTTTTTGAACGACATTTTCAAACTTGAAGTTCTTCAAAAATATCATGTTTATTAAATTTAATATTTATTTATGAGTTTGTTTGTGAGAATGTGTGTTTACTTAAAGACAAGAGAGATTCAATGATTCAATGAGAAAGAACGTTCATACTTAATTAAAATCCGGTTTCGGAAGAAAAAGCAATAATAATACGATGCAAATATTGAACAAAACTGAAGATCGATATATAGAAGGTTGTATTTAGTACTTCTTTCTTTACTTTAAATCGTCCCATCTCAGTCCGAATCATCTCAAAGGCTGCCTCATCAGTTAAGTATTTCCTAGTTGCAGGCAACACTATCCGTAACTAGACGTCAGGGCGCTGTAGAAGTTTAAGGAAGAGGAAAATTCCACGGCATTACTTTAGAACTTGACACCAAGTGCTCATCTGGAGAGCATACACCAAAGTTCTTCTCAAATTTTTTCAGAACCAAAGAAAAACAAATTTAATACGAAATCACACAATAGCGTCCCATTTTGTGGAGGTGGGAGGCCCCATAACGTTCGTTAGAGCAATATTTTGTTTGCCACAGAGAAATTAATTTCTTCCCCGAATTCCGTAGCACCTCAAAAACTACACAATTATCTGTCAAAGAGGTCCAATATTTTCTTATTAGATCATTTAAAAACTTATAAAGTGATGTACAACTAAATCACAACGTTAATAAACACGAACAAACACTTTAGCGATGTTAACAGCAGCAGTGGCAACTACTGCCCTAGTGATCAGGCATTATGATAACGGCGTAAACTTGAGATGCTTGAATGTGAGTAGTGTAGTGTTAGTGAAATGCTATTTACTTTAATGTCGGAGTCGTAACGATAGAAAGCGACAAATTCAGTGCTTTTATTGAATGAAATTGTTGATCTATTATTATTGGCAAATTGGATTTTTATTTCTGGATTCATTTCCTCTTCTAATATTAGCAAACGTACTTCTTAATGGATTTCAAATTGGAGGTTATACATAAATGAAAGTCGGATATGAATGATAGAAAGTCGATTGCAGCGAAACCTTGATGATTAATTCGTGAATAATTAAACCTGATGTTTTTAATTTTGTTGTTGTTGTAATCTTTTATTGAAATTGGCAACTGCAACGATTCTTGCAACAAGCAAATGTGATAAAATATAACAATGTCGTGAAGGCACCCAGTGGCGACACTCCATTAACGTGCTCTTGCTATACTGCTCTTATGAGGAGGAATAGATCGCAGGGTCATCTTCTCTTCAATCTCCTTGGAGGATTACCTGGTAATGTGGAAGAAGATAGGTGTTCTATGAGAGGGTTAGGATGAGCTGATGTAAAGTAATGAAATTTGAGAAAACGAGTTTTAGCAAGATCTTTAATGAAAGAGATTTTGAGGTCATTATGGATAGTGAGGTTAGAGACATAGAATGGAGCGTTAAGAAGTTTTTGAAGGATTTTTGACTGTAATGTCTGGAGGCGTAGAGAGTTGGAACGCTTAGTCGATCCCTATACTTTGATGCTGTATGACCAAATAGGTCGCAGTTGCAGAAGGTAGGGAGTCTTTTGTTATGTCAAGTACCAACTGTGGACAAAGTAAGCTACCTTGGATTGTACCTAGACAAACGGTTGACATGGAAACCCTATACTAGACTGAAAAGACAACAAATTAATCAATGCTACATACTTCTCGCTAGACTACTTGACAAACGTTTTCAATTTTGACTTTAAAAAATTGAAGTTTTTTTTTTTATAGAAAAACAGTTTCCTCAACCACCTCCTGGGCGACTAGAAAGACAAATAGATATGTTTACCAGACATCTTGAATAAAATAAATGTGGTACCTTTGATGGAATTATCGTTTGTAAGGATAACAGGAAATATTACACTAACAGGGAGATTTACGTATGTTTTTACTAACTGATGGTAAAGTTTAGCTTTTGGTAATTTCGAAAAGGACACTGATTCCATGCCACCATTTATGGGTATTAATATGGAATTGTGTGACGCGAGTGGTAACAGGTAGCCTTGCAGTTGGATTAGAAGCAAGTAGTCTGTAGATAAATGTTAAAAGATATGTATATGATTGTGAAAGAAAGACTAATAGAGTTTAGGTTTTACTTTAAATAGAATTTGTTTTTTGGTATGTAAATATCAACTCAATTATTTTTCTGCAATTCTTCTTTAAATTTTACGAGTTAATAACAATTTATAGAGCACTTCTGCAGTTCATTTTTCTTAATTAGTTCTAATGAATGATATTCCAAATTAGTTAATAAACGGTTAGATACTTTGTATAATGAATTCGCAAGGACAAGTTTAGTGTAATGAAATTATATTTTACGGAATATATTATCGACATTCCACCAAATAAGCTATAAATATTTCTAGTTGATACTTTGTCAGGTTATAAACGGTGTGGTCTGCCAAAAAAAAGATATTAAATTTGTAAGCAACTCGTATAGTTATAAATTGTGTAAAAGGGACCAAATTTGAGACAGGGAATCGTGTATATAAAACCGTATAAAGATACTAAACACTGGCTGTGGTATATAAAACTGCTTACTCCATCTGTATAAACAACTCAATTAGGAGCTGGACGGGTGCGGTTTCAGGATTGGGAACCGTGGCAGGGGGATCTGGCATATATTTCAGTTTTACGGCTCATTATGACCTGGCTGGCACCTATTACTGAGACTCGCACACATCAGGGGAGCTCGCCCAATGTTTTATTCACCTAAAAAAGACGACCAAAATAAAAAAAAAATCTCTACAAAAATAAATAAACTTATAATAAAATTATAATAATGTGCAAATTTGGTACGTTGGTCATAAAATTGCTGATTGTAAAACATAAAATATTAATAATTATCCACATAGTCTAAATAATACCTTTATTTTCTGTATAATATTTGGATAAAGTCAATAAATAATGGCCGCTTTCATAAATAGGGCATTAACATCATCACATTGGCTACAAAGTTACAGCTTTTATTTATTTTATAAGTTTTTATCGTTCAGTTCAACATAACTAGGGCCAATTCTACCTTCTCTTCGTTCCTGAAAAAATTTTGCATTCCACTCAAACTAATGTCCAGAAGTTTACTAAAAAAAAGTCATCTAAAACGTTCTAAAATAAAATTTAGCATGAGATATTTTTCACTCGACCATAAAAATAATGATATTAAATTGATCTCCAAGGAATCTAGACCCAATTTGAAAATTTTGGCTCGTTATTGTAAGATAAGATTATGCCCACACCCACAAAGTGTGTAAAAACTGTGAGATTTTGTAAAAACACAGAATGACAATGAGGTTTAGAAAAGTTAACTAAAAGAAATTATTAATTTTACATATTATTTATCTTCTTTTTTTTTTTTTTTTTGGCGCATCAACAGCTGAGGTTATTAGCGCCCGGAGCTTTTTCCAGTGCACTGCCGGCCTCCGGACAGTGTTCTCTCGTTACAGACAACACTGTCCATCACCGGACAGTGAGCTGTAAGAAGCTCCTAGGAAGAGAAAATCTAAGGGTCAGCTGCTGGATTCGAACCCGGGACCTCCGCGTGGGAGTCCAGTATGCTAACCTCATAGCTAATCCCTTCCCTTTTATTTTATTATATTATTATTACTATTTTTTTTTTTAATGATTTAAGGCGCGTCAACATCTAAGGTTATTGGCGCCCGGAGCTTTTTTCAGTGCACTGGCGGCCTCCGGACGGTGTTCACTAGTTACAGACAACACTGTCCATCACCGGACAGTGAGCTGTAAGAAGCTCCTACGAAGAGATATTATTTTTTGCAATAACTATTACCTCTTTATTTGAGAGAATTGAAGCTGTGCTCCACCAAAAGCCCCACGAAGTGCGCATGTGCATGTTGTGTGACCTGGTGAGCTAGAGTTTGCCTCTTTACGTATTTACGCTAATTCTAAATAGCGGTTTTGTGCTCACCAAATGAGTGAACCATATACTGTGAGTGAATTTGGTGATGGTTAGTGTAAGGCGTGTCAACATCTGAGGCTATGGCGAGCTGTAGAAAAAGCTAGGATGATAGATAATCTAACAGCCAGCAGTTGGGTTCGAACCCGGGATCCCTGCGTTAGAATAAAGTAGACGCTAAACACTGAGCTAATGTTCTCTCTGTGCTTTAATAATTGAGCAATTTTTTGTATTAATTTATTTTCTTTATTTTCATTCATTTTTGTAAAGGGTTCATTTCAGAATCTTCAATCATTTCAAAACACCCAACTTTTACAATCTTTTTTCACTTTTTACATTAATAATAAACATAGAAATTAGTAATATATCTGCGTATAAAAAACTTTAAAAATAAGACACGTTAAAAAGTAACTTCATGATATTAAAATTACTTTTAGTATTTAAAAGTATTAGAGAATAAAAAGTCAAAAGTGTGGGCGGAATAATGATCAGACTATAGTTTACAGTTATACTGTCTACACATCCAACATATAAATTAATATAAAGCTAGTTATAAGAAGGGACAGTTTGTTATGTTTTCTTTAATTTATATATTTATATCGTCCATAAATAAATACTTTTTATATTGATGGTATACTTGGTGTTATTATAGCCCGAGTTGTTCACATGCTCGCGCTTAGGTTTTAGTTGTTAGAGATTTATATTAGTTTTCCGTCTTCTTTTTTCCATTTGAACGAAGAGACTGTGCAGCTGATTTAAATTGTAAAGTTCAGAGGACTCTAGCAGGGCCAATTGTAAAGTGAATACAAATATTTGTTTGTATTATCCTTCTCTGGTTCTATTTGTTCGTTCATGTGGTTGAGTTTTGAACGAGAAATTAATGTTTTCAGATACCAGAAAGCATTTTCTAACGAATAACCACTGTTTTAGTATACTAATTTAAAAAAAAAATTCACAATTGTGAAAAACGATGCAATTATATCTCTACACTTTGCACTTGGTACTGTTCAACGTCTTGGACGTTTTTGACACTCAGTTTTAAATGATTATGTGAGAATTTAGATACATATATTTACAGAACAGCTAGACAGCAATAACTTCAAATACAGAAGTTTATAAATGTAGCCAATTGTTAGTTATTTATGTTTTTAGTTGAAAGTAATTATTAATTGATTTTTACATTAATTTGGATTTGATTTTTTTTTTTGTTTCCACAATTCCATTATTTTTCTTATTTATTTTAAAATATCGAGGAATTTGTTGGTTTTGTTTTCTTTTTAATTTATTAAACACGACTCGGTCGGCTGTCTGCAACCATGGTTTCTGTTCTAAAAGATGTGTATTTAAACCTTTGAGTACCCAGAAGCGCTACACCAAAATTTTTCTCAATAAACTGCAAAAAAAAAAACATTTTTACGCAACAAAAGTAATTTGAAATATTAATGCCGTGGTATTGTTCTATATAAGAAAGTGTACTGCAAATAACTGTTCATAGTAACCCATCACAACAGTGCCAACTTAATTTTTTTTAATTGGTGATTAATTATTTGCAGTATTTCTGAGTTTTCCCAACCTATTTCTTATGTGTTTTCATTAAAATTAGCTGTAGTGATGGTAAAAACAATCTGGAAGAACACCACACATTGTACTCAACGTGTTGATAATTATAGCGATGCCAGTAGTATGTGCAAATCTGATAATGTTATCAGTAAGGAACGGATTTTTATGTATTTAAAAATGCCAAATATTTAATTAAAATATGCATTTATTTTCGTCAATTATGTGGAAAATATGTGATTTTCTTAAAATATTTTCTGGAATATTTAAGTAAAATGGACATTTTTTTGGGGGGGGGGGGCAAGTTATAATTATTTATACAAGAAAAGAACATTTTTACAATTTATAATAATTTATTAGGAACAAAATAATTTGTTTTTACAAGTTATAATGCTTTATACAACAAAGAACATTTTTACTATTTATAAAAAGATGTGTTAAATTTTCAATTTTGAAAACTTCACTCTTCGAAATTGTTTGCAACCACATGAAATTTCAAATGTTGGAACGTAAAGTGACGACGATCTGGGCGTAAGATGGACTTGTAACGACTAAAAGATCGTTCAACATCTACAGATGTTACAGGTGCCTTGCTGAATGAAGTTATCTCGTTGGTTGTAAAGGGTACACGATGTTCTGAGGTGACTTCTGTTCCACTGATAATATCAGAAATCTGGCAGATGGTCTCCCACCCTTTGTTCTTGCTCAGTACTTCTACCAGTTTTGATCTGATCAGAACTCCCTTACTCCCTTTTCCATGACTTTTTTAACGTTTGACACGTTTTCTGTCAGTCGAACATTTTGGGACTCAAGTTGGGTAATGGCTTGTACAAGAAATACGCAATTGTCAGAAATGAATGCAAGGTCGTTCCTTAAATTAGGTTTCTCGAATAAAGACTTGGCTGTATTTATCGCTACTGCTTCGTCTTCGAGATGTGAAAGGACATTCTTGATTTTATTGTAGTTTTCATAGTAATACTGAGCTGCTTCCAGCCAAGTACCCCATCTTGTCAATATTGGTTCTGGTGGAAGGCACAAGTCTGGATAGAGATCTTTTAGCATTTTAATGCGACTTGGTGCTTTTAAGAACACTTTTTTAACCGAGGAGATTAAGGAATCTACGTCTCTGAACAAAGATCGGACAGTTTCTGCTACTCGATGCAAGGCATGAGCAATACACGTCACATGAATTATCTTAGGATAAAATAGATTGACTGAATAGATTGCCCAACCTTGACCATGTTGGGGGCAGCATCAGAGAGAAACAAAAGAACTTTTTCGTTCAAAACTCCACTGGGCCATAGGATATGCATTGAGGCATCGAAGAATCGTGAAATGGTGGAATGATTGCATTTTTCGAGAACCTCACAGTTCAAAAGGAATGGCTTTGAATCCACATCAGCATCACTAACTGCATTGGCAATATACCTGCCCTCAACGTCAGTGGTTTCATCAATTGACACCCAAATCGGTCCATCTTTGATATGTTCTCGAATTTTGGTTAGTGTATCTTTATAGATATCTTCCAGGTAGTTTTTCCGCAGAGTGCTCTCGTCAGGCATTTTTTTCCCAATATAGGTCTCTAAGAATCCTTTGAAATGAGGATTTTTATGTTTGTGGAAAGGGATATCTGCTCTAACCAAAGCCCGACACAGATCTGTACTCAGATGGTATGATGGAGATGTAAGGAAGGCTTGATAGGACGTCCTCTCTTTCTTTCTGTCTTTATTCTCTATGTGCGATCCGGTGGCAATATGTTGGGTGACTTGGGAACGTTGAGAGCAAGAAACGCGCTTGTCACAAGCTGTGCAGTACAAAATGTCTCCATCACTTCGAAAAAGTTCTGCTGGAAACTCGCGAAGATATTTAGCAACCAGTTGTTTGTTTGAGGCCGATGTTCGTGGCATTTCACCCCAAAAAGAATACAGTGAGTGACCGAACGAAATGAATTGGACACTTCAACGAACGAGCTGAAAGAACAGACAACGTCAGACAACTTCAAAGAACTAACAAGTGCCCGTCACTGTTTAGCAGCATTCTGTGTAAATTACAATAACCATTGTACCCACTGTGATTCACAGCCCTACAGTCTGTGGTTCACAGTTCCTGTCAACCACCTCCCAATTATGAAAATATGCCCGAAATGAAAAATATGAAAAAATATGTACATATTTTGATTAAATATGTAGAAATATTTATTTATTTTAATCAAATATGTATAAATATGCGATAACATCCAAATATGTGGAAATATGTGAAATAAAAGTAGACCCAAACGGCTTAAAAAGTGTCAGTATGAATACTTCTAGTTGAAAAACGTCTGTAAATTGCCTAGAAAAAAATATGTAAATACATACGAATCCGTTCCCTACTTATAACTTAACTGAAATTAAAATCACGTAATTCTTCTGTAATTATTTTCTTGCATTCATTCTATAACTTTTAAATACATTCATATTTCATTGCTAGCTCTGCTGTAGATTTAAGTACATAGATGTTGGTGGAGAATATTATGTTTTCGTAGCGAAATGGTGCATCTAAATACCTGTATATGTAGTCAAACATTCGTTTCCTTTCTACCACATAACGTGGACATATCATTATTATATGTTTGAAATCCACCTCCTCATTGCAATCTAAGCAAAGAGGAGAGGACCTTTTGTTAATCCTGTGTAGATACGATCCGCACACCGCGTGGCTCGCTCTCAGCCTGCTTATTGTCGTAACAACCCATTTATTAGTGACAGTTCCCTTAAACCATGGTAACTGATCTGCCACAGTTTCGCAAAATCTCCCTTTATTACCATTACTGTAATCTGTCTGCCATTTTTGTAGTGCTGCTTTTGAAATGATACACTTGATATCGGTGTGTGGTAATTTATAATTAGCCATTTCCCCCAATATTGGTGGCTTCCTTTGCAAGTTTATCCACAATTTCATTTTCTTTTATACCACAATGACCCCTTACCCACAAAAAATTAGTGCAGACCCCCTTCTCTTTAAAAATGGCAATAATTTCTACAATCTCTGCGATAATGTGATTCATTCCTGCAGACTGGTTGTGTATATGTGATAATTTACACAACGCACACTGGCTGTCACTAATAATGGTCTATTTTTTCTCCGACATTGAATGAATATATTTTAAAGCTGTTAAAATAGCAATTAGCTCCGCTGTATAGATGGACGCCTCATCTTCTAATTTAATTATAGTAAAATAGTTCCAAACCGGATCATACACAGCATTTCCGACTTTATTATTGATTTTGGACCCATCTGCAAATAAACGATATCGCTGGAGTTCCTCAAGGAATTATTCTAGCCCCCTTACTTTATAATCTCCATACTGGAAATAGTTATTTATTTAACAAGTGTGGAAAGTAGTACTTTTCCTCACGCGAGGCAGGGTTTGCACGCACGAGCGAGTGAAGCGATGCAAATTGCCGAGTGTGAGGAAAATACTTTACACTAGAGTTAAATATTATATTTTTTCTGCAACCATTAGATTTATTAACTAAAAAAATTAAAAATTTCATTTTTACAGTCTACAAAACGTAATTTATTTATTATAAATATTTATTGTTATATTACAATTATTGGCATTAGTAATAAAAGGTTGGTTTGAAGACTTATTTAATGTAAGATTTGAATTTGAACTGGTGGAAGTACTAGGGAGTGACTGATTAGTTGAGAAGTGGGGTTGCCCTTAGAGAATCAGCTGTGCAGTGTTCTGTTTGGCGGCCATGGATCTTTCTATATAACCTTCTGCTACTGTTGAACTTTTCCAACCTCCATGTTTTTTAACTTGTATCAAGTCGCCTCCTTCGTTGGCTAACAGTGATGCTGAAGTTCGACGGAAAGCATGTCTAGTGTATCTTTGAAAATTGTCTTTTTTTAAATATTTTGCTATTCTTGATGGAATTTTAGAAATGGTATTTATACCTACTGGCTGTATATTACATTTACCATGGTTGTACCCAACAAGTAGCCGAGGATGTTTAGTGTGCTTGGGTCTGAGGTTAATATATTGTTGAAAGATCTGTTTAAAATTATAGAGACCTACTTCATTTGAAATAAAAAAGGTACGTTGTACGTTATTTTTTGTGTTAGGAATATTTATTGTTATAAAGTCTTCTAAAAATTTAATTTGACTGAGTTCTAATTGTACTAGCTCACAACTCCTACAAGCCCCAGATATTCCAATAACAAAAACTACTTTCATCATTAAAAACATGTCATTTGGTGCATCATATAAGAATTTGTTAATTTCTTCTCTAGTAAATATTTCTGATTTTTTTGGTATGTAATATTCAGATTTTCTTTTAATATAAGTTTTAAGCTTTTTATATTGACTTATGTCTAAATTATCATTAATGTTTAAGGTAGTTTTTAACATGGAATATACAGACCACAATGTAGATGAATTCAATGTTGATGAAATTTCATCAAAGTAAGCTATAAGTATATTTTCTGATGTGTTTTTAACTTTTTGTCAGTGCACCATTTCTTAAAATTATTGTAACAACTTGTATAACGATCTTACGATTTTTTTGGTAATAAATTACTTATTACATTTTCTGCTTTTTCTTTTATTGATGGAGGAGTGTTTTCTAAACAGGAATCACCAGAATCCATTTTAAATTTCTATAAGGTAACACTTTAACCTTTTTAACTGTTATAATTAAAAATATCTAATTATTTATTAAAGTATTATTTTCATTTCTATATTCCTTTCAATTTTTATTTTATTTTTTAATTATTTAAATAAAATAAATTTAAATAAGCTTATTAGAGTTTTACAGAAAATATTTATGTTAATAACAAAACTTCTTATATCAAGGAAGCACAATAAAGTTTTTCCACTCACTTGTGCGGAAAGTGACACTAATGGGAATTTCCCCCCACTAGTGTGGGAAGTTGGGCATTACACAGCTGATTTTAATTGAGTAATGAGAACTTCCCTACATGGTTGCAGAAAAAAGTAATTTAATATGATTTTTAAATATTTTCATTCTTTATTTTCTTCTAAGAAACTTGATTAAAAAAAACTAAACAATTATTATCATTTTAAAAAGTGCTATTATTTTAAAAATTTCAGTTAGATATTGGTAATTGCAATTTATATACTTCGTCGGACAAAGTTATCGTAGCGATGGGCACTGGCAGGGATTTAATGATATTAATGGCGGCACCCAGAATACTGGAGCGGAATATATGTATTACTGCTCGTTGATTCTAAACGAACTAACAAGTTTCCCGGTTGAAGAAAGCTAACAACGTTAATACAGTATACAAAAACGTTCTATATTTTGTTGTTGTTTGTTCAGTACTTTGTTTAAATAATAGAATATCAGTTTACCGAGTACATAGTGAGTTCGCTATATTTACTTGGATTCACTGGCTTCGATTATAAAAAATAACTTTATTTATTTGTTTCGGCAAACACGATGTTGTAGATGTATTTAAACAGCTACTGTTATTCTATCTTCGCACAAATAAAAATTCACTGTAAACATTCTCCATAACTAGAGCAAAATGATAGAAATCAACAAAGTAATGGGGTTAATGACTAATATTTTCGCACGAAGCATTTTTCCCCTTAATTCTCTCTTTTAACGATACCGACAACAACGTTAGCAGACAGAAAAAAGGGCCAGCGAAATTAAAGAACAATCTTAGGGTTTAAAGAAGTAGAGGCAGCTTGTGTAAAACCCATAACAACCCTATTAAAGCATTGTTTACCTAATAGTCTTAGGGCTTTTTCAGCACCTTCTACAATTTTATATTAAAGTAAAATATTTGGAGAGAAAAAAAAGCCATCACTTAATATGGAGTGAGCAGGATTTTATGAAATAACTTACATAAAACGTGAAATCTTAAAGAGAAAGAAAAATGAAGTGAATAATTTCAATTTTATAGATTGCTGATGAATTTCGCTTCATAATTTAGAAGATTAGGAAAATAAATTTTCGTTTTAGTAAATTTTCTCATAAAACTTGACTTTTAAAACCTTGTTTTCAAAATATTACTCTCAATTAGGGTATATAAAGACTTAAATACACCAAAACGTTCTCTCCATGTTGAAGAAGGAGGAATTTCTGTTTTCTTCAGAAAAGAGACTTCTTACAACTTTAAGACAATTCATTCATGAATTATACTACCACAGCAAGCATGTAAATCTGCAATCAATGTGTGTTTATAAAGCTAGGCACAAATCATTGTATTTTCAGCCTGTTATTGGAAATCTGGTTTCGATATGGTTCGATATAAAGGTTGTATTTCATGAGTTACATTAGATTTTCTTAGTGGTACAATTCTCTAAGGATCACCAGAACTTCGTAAAATATTTCACCCTGAGGTGTGTATTTCAAGCTCCGAGTATCTGTAACTTTTGAATCTTCTTTGACTCGTCCAGGTCGAATACTTTTATAAGTCCCAGGACTTCAGTAAAGTTTTTTGGAAAATGTATGTTCAAGGTACTTTCCGTTCTTATGGCCTAAGAGTATTTTAAGCGAACTTACAATGCCTGGTTATTATCTGTGGGTAGGTTTATAACCTTATTGTGTACACAATTTGCAATTACCGAGTGCATGCTGTCCGCTTTTATCTAGGTAAGTCCAGATTCTAGATATTTTTGTTCAATTGTAATGTTACTGGTGATTGATAAATATGGTAATGCATTTACAATAACCGCTTTACGGTTTTGAGATGTGCTACTTCTTCGTCCTTTAATTTTTGTGTTGTCAATGATTTTTTGCATTGGTGCGACTGTAATTTACAATGTGTAACACTGTTTTCATAACATCAGGATATATTAAATATTTTGTAACGAAATGTTCTCGGTGAATTATGCAGTGAATCGGTATGAATTGTGGAATTTGAGAATCATCTCTTAAAAGCCCAATAAGACCGATAACACCAAAATGAAAAGGGAACTCGGGTACATTTATCGAGAGCCACAAATAATCCTTCAAAGAGCCGCATGTGGCTCGCGAGTCGCAGGATGGCCTCCCTGCTATAAACAATTATTTTTGTACTCTCATGCTGTACTCTAGGAATAACTGATTATTTTAATCTCTCTCTTTTAATCTGATTCTCACCAGATGAGAGAGAATTCCAACATTTATGCCACTTCAGTTTCATTCCGCACAAAACAGAAACCATCGTGATTAATTTGAACGTTCCGTTAATTGCAAAAATGCACTTAGATGAATAGTAAATTACCAAAAAGGAAACCGAGTCCAAGTATCTAATGTTTCTTTCGTGACTTAAAGAATACTAAAGACCTGGAGAAAGCGTGGACTCAAGAGAAAACATTTTACATTTCTCTCAGGCTAATCTAATAATCTAAATCTTGGAAAATAAAACGGTATAAAAAAAAAAAAAAATTAAATTTAAAAATCTAAATCAAAGTGTTCCAAACTTATTGAGCTATCAAATAAGTTTATTGCTTTTTTAATAACATGAATAATAAATGGCATCTTTCTATCTCGTTTGATTGTAATTGAACTTTATGACCGATCAAGTTTATTGGCAGGAAAGAAAGAGAGAGCTGATAGGAACAGGCCGGGGTAGCGCCAGGGCCGGAGGGGCGATGGAGAGATCGTGCAGCCCATATCTCATTACAGTCGAAATTAGTAATGGTAGCGGGGAGCGCGCCGTATAACTCTTCTATCTTTATTTCTTCAAGACTGGCTGGCATCGTAAAAATGTTCAAATGGTTGGCACAGTTCAATAAAATATCGCGCTGCTAGAAATTAAACTCCAACTTCCCTAACGTTGAATTAAATTGTATGGTAACTCCGGATGACCATAATAATGGTAAGAGTAAAACTGTGTTTAATACTTCGAATTTATAAATGAAGTTTTTTTTTGTTCAGGGTCGGAGAAATTTTCAAAACGTATAAATATAGCCTGATGTAGGACGGTTGTGCAAGTTTGGAGAATACATATGTACAGAAATACATGGACAGTTCGAAGTTAACTTTAAAAAAACAAAAATTCATTTTTGAATTTAGAGTGATTCAAAATACTAAAGCATTTCGTTTAAATCTGGGATCAAAATATTATTTGAACTAGGATACATCTAAGGTGAACTTAGAATGTATAAAATGTGGTTAGGTCGGTAATGCTGGATATTATCGCTGACTCTATCCACCGTAGAACGCATGCTTTTTGTACCATTTACAGATTGCGTAATTTCATCCATCACCAGAGGTTAACATCATATGTTCATTTATATTCAATTTAACAATAATTACTATTCAGTACAAATGAACTGGTTAATTTAGTGTGTCCTGCTTAAATTCGCTTTCCCTCCCACCCTTATGAAATATAACTCAAATTTTGAAACATTACCAATTCATGAAGATACCGAAACATTAAACCTGTTCTGACTTTCATTAATGTTTCACATTTTTAATAACATATATAAACATTGTACAACCTCCCTCAGTCAGTCAGCAAGTGAAGTGTGGCCTGAAAGGCAGTTGAAGTCAAAGTCCCTAGATCAAAATAATTAGTCAATCTCTGATGATGTATACAAGTCCGATACCCTAAAAGGTATTCAATAAAAGTACGAGCTATGGATATAAGCTGTATAATTTATTTTTATTTTTATTTTTTTTAATATACGAGAGAACAGAACTCAACAGACGCTTTCGACAACTGAAAAGACTACTCGACAACAGATCAAAACTCACTCTCGACAACAAAAGACTTATTTATGTAAGTATATTAAAGCCAGTCTGGGCTTATGGCATCGAACTGTGGGATTCAACCAAACGTTCAAATCTGCAAAGATTATTGGCGGATATTTGGTATACCGATCGCTTTTTTTTAATGACTATATTTAACTTTTCTTTCCTTGTTTATTGATCCTAGTTTTAATTAAAATTATGGTAAATAATAAAATTTAATACATATTGTTGAATTTAAAAACCTAATTAAACTTTTTCCATTAATGATGGTCTGTCCACTCCTGCGATTTAATTATTAATATATAATAGGATATATAAGAGGATAATTCCTCCGGCACAATACCCATAGAGTTTAAAGTAAATAAGTAACAGTACGACGAGTAAGAACCTTTAGTCGTCCAAGTAACAGTTTCATGGCATTCTTATGGCGCAAATAATTTATGAACCCAAAATAATGATTGCAAGGGGATTTCACTTTTACGAGACATAATTTTAAACTAATTTATTACATTATCTACAATTTAAAAATGCACAAAATACCAAAATTACACTTTAGGAAGTGCGTACCCTCCGGACCACTGAATGACTAAATAAAATAAAAAAATACATAAATTTATAATGACTGAATACATTTTTTTTTAATTTGTTTATTTATTTTGCAACTGTATCCAATACAACAAGCAAAAGAGATGATTGATAAGGATAGCGCAAATACAAATGCACGTTTATAAAAATATATACAGGGTGTTCATTTTAAGACGGCTCAAATGCATTTCATGCTTAAACGGTTGATCTGAGCAAAAAATGGTAGAGGAAAAAATTGTTACCCGTCAACTCTAGTTTCAGAATATGAGACTTGATTTTAGATTAGTGTCCGCATACGCGGCTGACGCGCGACCAAAAGTAAGGGTTTGCAGTTGACCCCCATTTTCATATATACAGTTTTAAAGAGTATAAAAAGTTATGAAAGAAACCGGAAACCGCAATTCGAAATCTTCCAAATTAAAGGTGCTAGGCCATTTCAAAATCTGGTATTTTTATTGATCGTATTTCAATTTTTTATCAAAGAGAAAGAAGAGCACGCCATTAGTCATTTTTATGTATTTTTTCATCTCCTTTCTAATAAAAATAGCTAGTATTTTTCTTAATATCGGGAAATAAGTCGTTTTCCGAGTGATTTTTCTAAGAAAAATCAAATGTTAAGATCTTTAGATATTCTCAAGCATACAGAAAATGGCTAAAAATTAATTTTACATCTGTTACAAACAAGAAGGTTTAATAATTATTTGGTAATTTTGGGAGAGTTGCGTTTAATTACCAAAAAAGTTAGGATCCTTCCACTACATATTCAAGTGATCAATATGTTTCATTTAAAGGATCAAACTTATTCCTTAATTTATCAAATAATGCACTTTACTTAACTTGTGAAGCGTGTACTGAGCCTTCAAAGGTGCCTCCTCTGGCTCGCAAGCCAGGTTAGCCTGCAGGTTATCAACTACTCTTTGTATCTGAGGAGGCACCTGTATACAATAATATAAAAGCTGAATAAAGCCTTCAGGTCAGCCTATATTCATAAAATTTTGAAATTCAGACCCTTATTGTTTGTTTTTGATTAATATTATGGTGCCAGTACAATAAACAGTAACGACCTAGCTGATTACTCTTAGCTTTTCTCATCCTAGGAGCTTCTAACAGCTCATGGTGATGGACAGTGTTGTCTGAAGCGCCGATAAAAGAATTGAGAGTAACATACTAGGTGTGATTTTTAAGGACGTTTTGAAATAAAAGTAAAAAAGTAAACTCTTCTTAACAATTTCATTTTCACATGAAAGCAATGCCTCCATATCACTTACCTGAATAAAGAAACATTCGCGATTAGAGTGAGAGGCAACCAATATCCGGTACAAGAACTGAAAGCCACCACCAGAGTGCAGACTGTAACCAGCTTCTGTTCAATTTAATTAAAACGGGCTGCATCGTTGGCTAGCCTGGTGAAGCCCGCGGGCTTCCTCCGATATAACTAGTTTACCTCATCTCTCGACCTCGCTGTGCGCCAAGTATAACACTAACACATGTTCATCACATCCTCTCACTCGCAAATAGGCTAGCCTATTCACTTATGGCAATGCAAACCTTGACTTTTTAAGGAAATTGACCACGCCACACAGACTAGCCTTGGTTATTCTTACTTCTTATATAACTATTGCAGTTGTGTAGGAGCCGTTGGTGTGTTCTTCAACATTCGGGCTTCATTTACTCGTCGAGTGCGTTAAATTTGTTTTGTTTTTGCTTTTATCAAAGCTTCGATTGTGTTCTGGAATATAAATAGTTCAAAAGACTAATGAAAGCAATGTTCAGTGGCAAGGTCTTTTGTCTAATTTTTTCCTCGCAAATAATGGGGTTTTAATTGAAGTTAACAGCAATTTACTGTACATTACTCCAAGCAATTTGTTTTTAATGGTAATTTTAGCCTAAGACCGGTAGCCTAAAAGGAAGCTATTGAACATGTATAACAGAAAAAACAAACAAAATAAAATAGCCCAATATAAGTTGGCAAAGTAGAACTCTCAAACCAAAACAGGGCCCATTGAAAGTGTATAACAATATTCCACATGAAATTAAATAACTTGACTATGGGAAATTTAGGAAAACACTCAACTTGTTTCAATTTATGAACTTTACCATGAGCTAGATGAATTTCTGAATCAGAAGTGGAAGACTAAACTATACCTAATGAACTAATGAATTTCTCCTAATAGTTTGTATTCAGTTCGGAGTTAATAAACTAGTGCAGATTTGGCAACTGTGCTGAGCAAACATTATCGTTGATATTGATATTCTGTTCCTAATTTTCAAAGTTTTATCACAACAATTAAAAAAAAACACCATCTATTAGTTGAAGTTATCTTTTTTCTTTTCTTTTTTTGCGTTTATTGGGCTACAATCAGCGCGTTAGCGCTATAAGTAACAATGATAACAGTGAACAGTAGAAGTAAATGAATGGAGAAGTTACCCAGTGGTAACACTCCAAAACATTATATGGTTAGTCACTCTCTTCACTTGAGAGGAGATCACGAGGCCACTGTCTTTTAAGACGTGTCTTGTCGGGTTATCAGGAAGAGTTCTAGAAGAAAGATTTTGAGCTAGAGGATTTATATGAGATTGCAGGCTGAAGTGGAGTTTTCTGTGGGTGACAAAAGGAATGTTAAGGTCAGTGTGTATAGTCAGGTTGGAGACATAAAATGGAGCGTTTACGATAGTTCGAAGTATTTTAGATTGTAGCGATTGAATCCTTTGGAGATTGGAGCTAAAGTTATCTAAAATTGACTATTTATATGAGGGCTGTATGTTTAGTAAATATGTCTAAATTGAATAAAATAAATAATTAAAAATGAATTGTGGCAAATCTTAACATAGCATACATTTTTAAATACGTAATAATTGTTCCCTAATTCCAAATTTAATGATTAAAAAGCAAAATAATCACCAATTTTTTCAGGCGGAGTTTAACGTCCAAGTACCATTAGGTATTGTGGACGGGGCGGAAGCACATACTTAGCTGAAAACATTTTTTTCCAAATAGATAAAAAGTAGCTATAAGCGAGATTCGATCTGGGGATCTCCTACTTACAAAGCCCCGCTCTTAACTATTAGACCAACAGCCCCCCTCAAAATCAATCCTGCTAAATTTAAAATGGTTTTCCCATAGAAGCGGTAAATACTGCAAAATCCAACCTGGGAATTCTTGCACAAGTCTCCTTAATTACTTTAGATTTAGAAATTTGGTATTTGATATTAAATTATAATGGAGGACTTTGGAGAGAAGCCGTCCAAAACTATCATTCCCCCAAAAATGTCTCAAGAAGAATATTTTTGGGGTAATGTTATAAAACAAAGATCTAAGATGTAGGAGGGTGTGGGAGCGGGAGTGTACGGGGTGAAGCCGAAATGTAGCTTTTCGGTTAGCCTAGGGAAACTAGTTACAGTTTTTCAGGCTGAGCTAGCTGCAATTAGATTCTGTGCTACCTAGATTAAGGAGCGAGGAATTATTAATTCTAAGGTCGTAATTTTCTCGGATAGTCAGGCTGCTCTACGGGCAATTACTTCCTATCAGGTTAACTCAAAACTGGTTTGGGACTGTCTGGGTGCCCTAAAGGAAATTATTGACCAGAAATAAGGTCTTTCTGGTCTGGGTACCTGGTCATTCAGGACATAAGGGTAACAAAGCGGCAGATTTATTGGCCCGGGAAGGCTCTGCGGGATACTTCGTTGGCCCGGAGCCCTGTTTTGGGGTTCCGAAGTGTGTTAAGACTGCGACCATTAACTTATGGGTGCAGAGCAGGTCTCAGGAGTGGTGGCTTGCCACCACTGGGCAGAGACAGGCGAAGGAGTTTATTAAAGGCTATTCGCCGAGGCTGACTGCAGAATTAATCCGTCAAGGCCGTGAGGCTATCAGAATTATTGTAGGCCTATTAACTGGCCATTGCAGACTCAGAAAACACATGCATCGCATGGGCCTGGCAGATGATAGCCTCTGTAGGTTCTGTCAGGAAGAGGAGGAAACGGCACTACACATGTTGTGTCAGTGTGAGGGGCTCGTGTGGCTAAGGATGTTACTTCTCGGGGAGGAAAAACCAAGGCCTGTGAGCTTTACCCAAGAGTCGCTCTCCAGCATTAAGAGTCTGATTAAAAGGGCAGGTCTGGAGGGTGAGCTTTAGAGTTAGGGGAGTCACAATAGACCTAAAGGGGTCGCAGTGGCGTAGGCCTTGAGGCCGCCCTAGTCTAATCTAATCTAAGATCTAAGTCAGTGATTCCCAACCTTTTTTGGTCTACCGCCCCCTTTTCAGAAAAAACTAAATTTACCAGCTCCCCTTCTTGAAAACAATAATCTTACTGTAATCCATAGGTTCCCAACTTTATTGAGTGGTAGTCAAATTTTTCAAAGAATGATTCGACAGAGCTCGGGTCTTGGGTGAAAAACAAGAAAGTTTTTGAAAATTATTTTATTAAAAGATATTAACAATGCTCAGAATTTGATTAAGAAATATATATTACTAAAAAAATTGATGTAATATTATTAGTGAGAGGGCTGAGTCTGGCGTAATGACACTAATTTTTCGATATTTGGTGCCATTTTTGTCATCTGCAACCTTAAGTCACCGCGTTCCACTTCTAACGATCTATTTCTTTTGTTTGCTAGTAGATTGAAGACTACGCTAAATACTGTTTCGGCTGAATTTGGCGATGGGAATGCAATAAAAAACTTCCTGATTGTAGCTCGTACGGCCGGATATAATACTGGACTTTGCCTTTGAAGCCAAAATTCTTGATATCCATTTTTTAATTTCAATTTTAACTCTAAAGTTTGTTGACAGTTCTATCAACTCCTCCTGCAGTGATAATTCTGCTGTATGTAGGTTTGAGGAAGGTTCTAGGACCCAATCTGGAATGATCATGTTGAGAACATCCCAAAAGTTATTTGTAAAACCTTCATTAAGTGCTTCCAAATGCTGGCAATCTTGTCATGACCTGCGCACGGCTTATGCATTGGCTTGTTCCATTTCCTAGAGGGGCGTCGGCTAGTCCTCAACGCCCCTTAAATTTGTTTTTGACCAAAAACGCCCTCCTAGATCTCTTCAGTGTCCACCGCTGGGCGGTACCACCCCCATTGGGAACCACTGATCTAAGTGAATGCAATCAATGTACGACGATTGGCCACTATTAAAAGTTGATTCCCTGATTTTGTAGTTAGACGTGAACCCTGACTGAAAAAAAAGAAAAAAATAGGCTTGCTTTACTTTTCCTCAGCCAATTCGAAGGACTGAAGTGGACATACCTTACAATTGCTGGCCACCATGTTGCCTTCTTATTTGAAATAATAATTTCGAAATTCATAAACTACATTTTGTTTAATGAATGTTTACTAATTTGATGGTAAAAATTAGCCTTCAGGATGAACTGGATTTTATATTCTGGATAGAGGAAGCTATGCCCATAAATGGAGATTATATTTAAAATTTCATAGCACCAACTCAATTATTTTTTCATCCCATAATACCAGTTATTAAACAAAGTTAACCTTGTCTGGTTTTCTGGTGTCTCCATTATTTAGTAATTAAGGTTTGTGGGCGAGTAAATTCAGAGGCATTCCCTAAAAAAAAACGGACCATTAACTTTGTTGTAATTCGTAATCAGGTGACCTCCTATGAAATTACACAATAATTTGTGAAGTCCACTACTCTTCTTCGTCTACTTCTTCTTCTTCTTTATTTAGAATATTTATATTACACATAATGACCATTAATGTTTTTTCAAAATTTAATCATTAAGCTCTCCTTCACTTATACAAAATAATTGAGTCAAAATTTTTAAGAGCTTGTAAGTTCTGTAAAAACACTGATTAGAGGATTAAAAAAACAAAAAATGTATTTTCTATATTCCAAACTCTTCTCTTGACCCTTCTAGTGAACAATTAAATCTTTTATTGATCGATTCCAAGGGACATTTAATCGAGAATTCTGAAACTACGAATTAGTAACTACTTTTTAACTACAGGACAATTCTTCTTGTTTTTAAGACACGCCCACATCAGAGGACATTGGCATCGGAAGCTTTTTTCGCACTTCCGAAATCCGGACCGTGTTCTCTCAATACAGACTACACTGCAAATCACCGGGCAGTGATAAGAAGCTCCTAGAAAGGGCCGTCAGATAGATTCGAATTTATGATTTCTGCAATGGAATCCGGTACGCTAACTCTGACCTAATTCCTTCCTTCAAACAAGTATTATTATTAACTGACCGAACAAAATTAGCTACCCGAAAAGGGATAATATCATCAGGCCGAGTATAGCATGAAAATTCTATCCTAGCTAAGACTCACAGCTCTAGAGCTGCAATCTTAAGGAGAAACAGCTTAAGCTCCTGCACCGTCGACCCAAACCGACCAACATTCTTAATCCAGGCCTCCTCACATCTTATTCCATCCATTATAAGATGGATGGGTGTTTCCTGCACTAACTTAAAAACTGTACTGATAAGATTGGCATGTGCCTCATTTCGTAGAGGTATCTTCTTAGAAAATAAATTTTAGAGAGAAAGAACCAAACGCGTATCTGAGAGAGGAAAACATTTTGGATAGCTCATCAGCTCCTGGACTGTCCACGCCTAGAAACCCGGCGTGCAAGTATCAAACGACTCGACAATGGCTAATTTGGGCGAGTGTAGGACTTCCCATTTAACCAACCACCTTCTCATAACCAGAAATCTCCGAATTACTCGGCACCCTGATTAGAAGAACATCTTTAGCAGAGACTATATTTTTTCCTAGAACATTAATCAGACAATGCAGATGCTTTGAATTAATGGGTAAATTGACTCCGCTCTGCTTTGAATTTGAACGACTATTATGACGGAATTATTGTTTAATCGGGAATTGTAATTAAATTAAGATGTATTAAGAGCGAACTAAAAGCGAAGTTTTAGAGTTTTAGAACGAAAAGCGACAGAGCTTTTCATAAGTAGCTGTGGCTCATCTTAAGAGATTTGAAAAAGAAAGATTAAATTTTCATACGACGTTCTTGGCGGTGTGAACATTACGCTCGTCGGCAGTTGTGAAAGTTTGATGCAAAAGCAGCTCCTTACTGGGGAATAGAATTGTTCCAAATTAATTATTCCATTTTACAGTTACTGTATGCTAGATTATTTTGGAACTTCCCAAACCAAGTAATAATCTTGTATTAAAATTTCACGAATCTAATTTTCCCTCTAAATAAATGTGGACGCTCATCCTCGCCATCTAAATGGCACCTTATCTTCCCAGGAGATTTATTTCAATGCCTACTCATCCAGTAATAAGTTTTCCTTCATCATCAAAATCCCCACCTGCCTTTTTATTCGCCCAAGTTATTAGAAGGTGCGCAAATAAGGAATGTCTTGTAAGAACTGTTACTCCGGATTACTTCCTCACTCTATTTAATCCCCCCATATTTCTCTTTGACTCTTGGTATATTGCTTAAGGCATTGAAATCACAAAATGGATGAAGAAAAATTTCATCAAGTTTAAGGTAAGAATATTATTTCATAAAAATTATAATTTAGGAATACCTTTAATAAAAAAGTATTACAGGTTTATAACAAGAACAACCTGTGGTAACAACATTTGGCGTCTGGCGTGTACTGAAGGCCACGTATCTATTAAAATAACGTACCATGGCTATACAGTGTTGTCTGTAGCAACATATTAGAGAAATCTGGATACTAAAAAAAAATAATGGAACATATGTTCCATTTATTATCAGCTGTAATACTTGGCATTATTACTTTAAATTAGAGGAGTGTTACTCAATGTAACAGAGCCAAGCATAATATTAGAAGACAGTAGGTGGTCTGTGGGCCATTATATTATCTTTCATTGTAGATTGGCTTTTTTTACTGCACAAGACACAATGAAGGGCTATACCCATACTTAACTGCATAATGCATGGCTGTCTATATCATGAGGAAAATAACGAATTCACTGTCCTTTCTGTGGAAAATTCACTGATTTTTCAGGGTGAAAAATTTCAATTCAATTGAGAGGTTAAATTTATTTATATTGAGAGTAAAAAGTAACATGAGTGACATTTGAAGAAGTACCAAGTGGTACTTGATGGCGTTAACTTTAATATCAAATTTGGACTCAGAAAGATTTTTATAGAGCATAGTCCTGCTACTCAGACATAGTCAGACTTACTCTCGAAATACTAATTTCTGAAAATACTTTCGGAGACTCAGGGGATTTTTGAAAAATTGACGCGCTCATAAACTTTTCCTAGCCTTTTAAAGCGAGATTATATTGTAATGTCTATAATTTACAAAACGTATGTAATATTTTGTAGAAAAATAGAAAACTTCATTACTGATATTGATGAAGATAAAATCAATACTTTTTTTCTAATCTAACTCCCATTATAGCTTATGTTATAGGGGTATCTTTATTCTCAACCACTTTGCCATTAGAGCTTGCGCTGGGGAAAATCTGCGAATGGATCTTAGAAATAGGGAAATTTGCATTTTTTCGGACAGTCAAACGGCACTGAAGGCTCTCTCTTCCTTCAGAATTACCTCTTCCCTGGTCTGGGAATGTAAAAAGGCCCTAGATCAACTGGCTCGGCACAACAAACTCCGATTGGAATGGGTGCCGGGCCATGTGGGGATCAAGGGGAACGAAATAGCTGATCAGTTGGCCAGGAATGGAGCTAATACTCCCTTCACTGGTCCGGAACCAGTCCTGGGGATCACTAGGGGTGCAGTTCGTGAGGCTCTCAGAGACTGGATCTGGAGAGAGCACGAAAAGTACTGGGTGATGCTTCCAGGGGTCAAACACAGCAAGAGGGTTATGCCCTTGTTGTGCAAACAAAGAACTAAAGTGACTCTAGGTTTAGGCAGGAATCAGATTACTCTGATTACAGGCCTACTCACGGGGCACGGAAGGTTCAGAAAGCACCTGCACAAGATAGGGCTTATTAGCTCGGAACCTTTGTGCAGATTGTGCCAGGAAGAGGAGGAAACGGCCTCTCACCTGTTGTTCGATTGCGTTGCAATTGAGAGACTGCGCTATGACATCTTTGGAACCTTGAGGCCAAAGGAGATAATAGCGCAGAAGGAACTAGTAGGGAGGGCTCTCGACCTTCTTAGGAGGGGAGGTTTCACCTACTAGGTTTAAGGGGAAGGCACAATAAGCCTCGTGTGGCTGCAGTGCCGTGGAGATAGGGTCCCGCCCCGTCTTTTCAAAATCTAAAATCTAAAAAAAATCTATTCTCAACCACTTCATAAAACTTAAACTTGCACTTTCAATCAAACTGCAAGTTTTGTGTACTCAAGTGATAGTTTGTACAAATATAGAACCAAACTATTTCGTTTTGGAGAAAATCTTGAAAAATTAAGAAAACATTTTACGAGGACTCTCTACCCGCCTTCAGCCATTTTCAATATTTAAACCATTTAATTGTTTCCATCTTTACAAAAATTTTTGAACTGGCATTTTAAAAAAAATAAAATAAACCTCATCACCTCCCTTTTAAAGAAAGCTTTATGAAATCAATTTTATCGGATTATGCGCAAAAGAAGATTTCAAGATTAAACAAATTCAATCTTTCTGAGTTCGTTGCAGATATGAAAGACGAATAACAAAAAGTGCTGCTGCACACTGCACTTCATATGCAATTCAATTATAGAAGACAAAATTAATTATTGAAAAGTAATAAAATGAGCAGTACAAAGATAAGCTATAAGATTGCTTATTTATTTTTTATTTTTTAAACTGTAGGAAACTGAAATTAAACGTGAAGAGAAAAGATATTATTTGTTTAACAGCACACAAAGTAGTTTGTTGTTTATGATGTAATTTGCTTTAGATGCCGAAGAGTGAAATGAAATTATAAGATGTACATAATAAGCATTAAGAAGAAATGAAATTGTTCACTCCCGTCATTTAAAAAAAAAAAAAAAAAAAATGGAATGCAATATAAGGCCAGGAAAAAAAAAATTGTAAGGGTAGAGATAAAGATTATAATTTTTTCCATCTTCCTTGGTTGAAGGCGAGTCTGATGGTGCGGGAGCCCAGAGCCAACACGCACCATTGGTTCCATCCCCTTGCCAGTGAAGCTCCACTTAAGAAAACATTATTCACACGGTTTTTCCACCAATTAAAATGAAGGCACGCTGGAAGGGCGTAGAGTTGTGGGCACCGGTTGTGCCTGGTAAGGGATGGGCTTAGAAGTGAAGCGATTTGAAAGAGGGTTCTACTGGAGCAAAAGTATAGAAGAACTTCCTCAAGAAGAAGAAGAGAGAAGAGAAATGGTGTGGAAACTTTACAAATTAAGGGCGATAAAAAATATGAGCTTGAACTGCCTTATTTTAAGTGCTCCGTCTAGGAAATCTGATTTTACCAAGCCTTCACCATCTATAACCACTCACCAGTTCCGGATCAAGTAGCTTTAGTTGAATGATCTCCTTTTTTTCAGGTATAAATGCTTAATTTTAATATCAAGAAAATAAGACAACCGCATTGAAGCATCCAGCGGCAAATAAATACATTCTTTCTATTAAATGTTTAATATGGAAGAATAATAAGACGTTACATATTTTCTATGTAATTATTTTTTAACCCTGCTGGCTATGATTAATGCAGTTCAGGAGTTGGCCTTGGCTTTGGTTCTTAAAAAGTAGCCGGAGGCCGTGGCAATGCCACAGCCTTCTGAGTACCTACTTCTTGTTATTTATAATGGCTACTCGTTTGAGCGTTCAAATCGCTGAGAATGTTTACTCATAGCTACAAGGGCTGACAGGCGCAAAATCACAAAAAAATTGACATCCCAACTTCCAAAATAACAATGTATGATGTGTTAGATTTGCAGTTAGATGTTTTGTAGCAGTAAGCGTTCTCAGGTAGTTTCCGTTTTAGAACTCAGGACCTGTCTGTTTTCTGTCCGAGGCTCAGGGTGCAGTAATTTAGAAATCTAAAGGCTGGTTTCTTTATAAGTTTTTAATTGTAGGAGTTTGAGTTTCCTCTGGTGCACCAAGGCGTAACCCAGTACCTAGTTTTGGAACAACCTGGTCCACATACCTCCCCATCATTACAAGGGAAACATAAGTTAACTTAAACGAGTAGAAAAGTTTGGAGCATTGTGGTTACAGCGGTGTCTTTCAGGCGGGAAGAACTGTGAATTTTGGTACGCTGGTCTTAATTTAAATGTTATCTGAGGAGTCCCGGTTAGTCTTGTACGAGGAATAAGCAATAATATTTCAGGGTTTCGCCCCTTAATCTTTACGTCCACACTCTTCGGAGGTACGTCAGCGTTTTAGTTGAATACATTCTCCTGAGGAAACTAATTTTGGTATCGCCAATTTGCATTTGTGAAATCAATCAGTAATTTTGTCTGAGGTTTGCATGTTCTATGGTAGCCTGTAGGAAGATCATGAAAGAAGAAGTGTCCTTGCTTGAACCACAATGATTTTTCATAAAAAACGTTTTTAGAACATTATGTGAATATTTATGGATGGTTCCTAAAGTTCACGAGGTTGTGATGAGGCAATTATTACCAATGGCAGGACCTACAAGTTTAGTTCGCCAACTAACAGTAGCATCTTTGTAGCAGAACTGAATCCGATTTACATAGCACTGGTCTCTAATCTGTAAAAAATTAATGGACATTAAATGTGTAAATTAAATTCAAAATTTGAAGAAAGTCAGTTGATTAGAAGAGTCTCTTCACTGAATAAATGTGCTTCTTAGCGATTTTTTCACTCAAAATATTTTCATACAAAATTTAATACTCGTATTGCTGTAGAGTAACTAAATGATGCTAGAGTTTTACACCAGACATCTAATATGATTTTTAGTTAGGTTTACAATAACTAAATAGTTTTTTATTTTTAATGGTTCAGAATATTTAAATTTTAAATTATTTAAGGAACGAACATAATGAAGTATAATCAAAGATCTGATATCTCCGAGCCTTTAAGTTGGAATGCTGTAATTGAGTTTATCTTGTCTTGCGCAAAGAAGGCTGATTGTTGAGGAATGATTGTTAACTTGTAAGTGTGAAGAAGACGAAGATGTAGTACATAGTGGAGGACTTCGCTAAAGAGAGGCTGTTAGCCGAGAAGTGTTGGTGATGCATCAACTCCTCCCTCTAGTTGTCCTCAACATACACACACACACACACACACGTCCGACACAATAAGGAAATCTCACCTCCTCCACAGCACAAGATCAACTGTAAGAAAGTAGCTGGTAGGTTCGGCAAGTGGTAAGATTATTGCCGACTGCGTTGACAAGGGCTAACGACAGAAAGCTGTTCGCCAATAGTAAGAGACTTATCTCTTCACTAAAGTACTGCCATCACCAGCAGGCCGACTTGAAGACGAAGGCTGTGCGAGAAAGAGCGATACAAGACGCCGGCCGTGGTAAATAACTTGCTAGGCTGACAAACAGTGGCCGGAATGGCGTATCCGTGTGTTAGTTCGGATCTAGCTCTCTGTCTACGTGTAAAGGCCGGCAAAGTCCAACGTCACGAAGAACCACGCTTGTTTATTATTGACGCCACATGTTTTATATAAAAAAAACACCTCCTCACTCGTTTCCCTTAGGGACTTTTAGAATTTTATATCTACTTGCGTACATCAGAATGCGGGCTACTTCGTTACACTATTGTAAACCGTGTACAATCCACCCTTGATTATAAAATGAATTATAATCGCTTAACGTCACTTTTATAATAGTTTAACTTGTACAACCTTTACATAAATACACTTGTTTGTCTATTAAGGGTCATTACAGATCATAAGCCAGACAATAAAATGTGGAACATTTCTAATGTACCTAGTTAATCGCTGTATATGAAGAGTTCTTTAGTTATTACAATTTCTTATTTAATTCAGCAAATATTCGTGCAAGATACAAAATAACTGCATCATAAAAAACAAATAATAACATTAAGCATCTTATTCGGCAATGTAAGAAATTTCTAATTTCTATCAGAAAAATATTAAAAATAATTCCATTGATTTTCACTAAATGTTTCAGAAAACGGAAACGCCGCTCCGATCATTAAATTAATACTTTATTGGGAGTTGCTTCATTGGCAGGCATCTCACTGGTTCTTAAGACTTTTATTATAGTATTGTGCATCAAATTTTCTTTCGGTTCAATTTCGCTGAAGCTGTGAATGCTTCAATCCTTTTTTGCTTCAATAGAAGTACCAATGAATACCAGAGCTTCATTTTCCTTTCATTTGGACTTATATACAAGGGTGTACGTGAACATATCGGACCCTTTCTAATGCTGTGAATGTAAATAGTGTTTTATTTTACTTTTTGTTACTAAACTACGTAGTATTGAGAGATTGTCCTATTTTAGAAATGGATTTTTCACCAAAAGTGTTAGTTTTGTGCTCCTCTTTGAATCTCAAATTGGTCTGTGTTTGTGTGGGTATGAAAGAGAGATTAAGGGGTGGTGTGTCTGTCTGTAGAGTAAACTTAACTCTTAAACGCAATGGAAAGTTAAAAATTTGATGTCTTTGAAGTGATATCATTTGATATCTTCCCCTACATGTTACTCTACCTAAAGTAAACCTCAGAAGTAGAATATAAGAAAGAAAACAGGTGTTGGGCGCTAATGATAGCCACAGTTAAAGCGCCCAAAAAAATAATAAAAATAAAAATAAACAAAGTTCCTCATAAAAAGTTCTGGATAAACCAGTTATTATGTAGAATTTGGTACAAAAACAAACCGTGATTTACATTATTATATATGCTGCTCACATACTTATGGCAGAGACAAGTGGCTACCAACTTCATTATAACGAGTAAACTAATTTAAGAGAGTAATTTAATTTTAAGCGTCCTTTTTTTTTTACAGCGAATGAAAGTACTTGAAATGAATTATTTTAATGTAAACTAAAAACTAATTAGAACAAGACGCCATTATCATACAGAATAGCAAAACAAAAACTGAATATTTTATTAGCGCTGTAATTGCATTTAGAGCTATAAAAAACGCAACAATGGTTCGGATGATAGCACAAACACCGAGTTGGTCAATTAAAAAATTATATATTTAACACATTTTCGAAACAGCCAACAGTTACAATATAAAATAGAATAGTAACATGAAAAAGAGGGGAGATAAAAAAATAATAAATAAAAATAAACAACATGGATCTTCTCGGCGAAGATAGCCTTCGGCAAAACGGGCGTAAAGCGTCCGGTCACTCTATACGCAGAAGAGAGATGGAAAAGGCATGCGCACCAATTTACATGAGTCATTAACGCTACTTGCCGCCAGCCAAACTCGACATTAGACTCGCTAATTATCAATTGAGAGTGTTTTTCAGAACTCCTTCTCTCGAAATTAGCCATTTTCTGAGATAAATTGCGACCATTAAATCTGATAAGGCTAACATTTTGTTCTTCTTCTTTATCTTACTTTTGCTGTAATCCGAAAACAGAATAAAATATCTGGTGTGGACACTCTCACGGCTTGCTCTAACTACTGTTCTATAGGTTCTAATTCATAGTTTTCTTCCAACTCCTAACATTTAAGCAATATTTCATTTTTTACCAACACACAAATTTGTAAAACTGATACTCAATTTGTGTAACACAACATCCATTGGAAACATAACACTGAAATTTAAAAAAAACTGGATTCAGTTCTTTATCAGCATCAGTATGTCATAGATGTTATAGAAACATAACTAATGATGATAAAACGAGTTCAAAATTCGGAAAAATGTTTTGGTGTCCCTTAAATAGAAAATGTGGTTTTACGAATTGTTCTCTTTGTATGCGTTTACTCAAAAGCAGAAAGTTCAATTTTAGGCTCTACTAAAATGTATCTATTGTCCCTTCATCAGGAAATGTCTCATTGTATTTAATTATAAATCATTTACTCAAAAGAATGGCACCAATAGTCGATTTCAGTCAATAATTCCTGCCAATAATGCCAGGCTGATAATTATTCAGTCACATGCTCTTCATCAGCTGATTGATTACCAATGATGCACTAAACGTAAGAATTTTCTGCTTTTATTTTTTGAAATCTAATATTTCCACGTTGGCATCTCACCAAGGATACTTCAACGTTCGCCTAATTCCTTAATATTTCGCAGAAACTTTCATACTTTATACTTATAAATTTTAGAAGTTTATCTATTTGATATAAAGTTGAGGTGAAGCTTGAAGTTGATGCATTATACAAAGTTGCAGGTTATTATAGAAGAGATAAGAACTACGGCATAGCAGCAGTTAAATAGTTGTATGTAAGCTCTGCGGTAAAGGGCTGACGGGTGTGTGTAGGCAACAAGGTACAGGGATGTCACCCAAAGAAGATCCAGCGGCAGCGGCTCGCCGTTGACATCGTCACCGTATCGTATATAATTAATGGTAAGAACCAAAGTGATGGATGGTGGAGATTATGTGTCAGCGACAAAACTCCATTGGCTAAATCCTTTACCACAGCCTCCGAGCCTTCCTTTCAGCCAATCAGACGCCTTATCTCTCTTTTTATTTTATCTGCAAATCTCTTTTCATCCCCGAATACGTCTCTAATGTACAAGCTCATTACAGAGATATCACTTCTTAGCAAATACATTTATTTCCTCCTTAATTGATTAATTTTTAAGCTTTCTTTCAAAAGTGATATTTTAGGTGAAATTTTATGCGGCATTGACGTCACTGACTTACAACCATTTCTCGATTTATCCAAATGTTTTCCGTTATAGTTTGAGAGTATTAATTAGACTTACTGTACAACATGACGAACTTTGTAATAAAACCACATCTCTTTTGACTGCTGCTGCAAAAGCACGATATGGCAATGAATTCTCTGGCAATAAACTTATCCCAGCTGACGTCCCACAAAACAACACTTTAAGTCCTACTCATCTTGATACTATGATCGTAGGCGGATGATACCGCTAGTCGGTCTCACAACCTCCTCTCTTCATCTACTTCTCATGCTGCTTCAATCCTATAGCAAGACCTGGACCTCATTTAAGAGAGAGTACCACTTTTCCCATCATCGGCTTTTTGGCACCATCTTCTAATACGTACCTACCTTTCTCATATCACTTTCTGCATCATCTATCCATCTAATCCTGGGACGTCCTCTACTACATCTAGCGCCCTCCGGGTGTCCATATAAAACTTTTCTTGGAAATCGTCCGTTCAACATGGCCAAGCAACCTCAACCTACCTTTATTGATATAAGACATTATTTCGGGTTCTCCGTATAGTCTCTTGAGAATTGAATTCTCCCTGTATATCTACTACCCCCTTAATCGTACAGCTGATTCCATTTAAGCCAGTGCTAAGTATAATAATTAAGATAGACCTTTTCTTTTCCACTCACTGCTCATGCCCTCAACAGAACTTAAGTGTGAAGAAATGCACATGAAGTTTATGAAAAATCGTTTTGGAGAATATCTTTTTTTTTAAAAAAAAACAGAAAAAATAGAATCGGTAAAGTAGCACATACTGTTATCCCCTAAACCAAATTTAGAACTTTTCTGTACACATTTAAGCCTTAATATAAACTTTAAAATTTCTTTTTTAATACTACTAAACACCTGTAAGGGATGGTACAATCGGCCAAACCTCTTCCTCCTCGTCGGCTAGATCGATGATATAAGAGGGGAGCGCGGTCTGCTTCCGTTTGCCTAGGCTCCACCTTGCCTTGCTGAGCAAGATATGTGTGTGGCAGCCCGATAGGACAATAGGTACCATCCCAGCTCTAGTGGCCCCTGTATGAGAAAAGTAAATGTGTAGTAGGCGCTAATGGCCACAGACGACGATGCGCGGGAAAAAAATAAACACCAATTTCGGAAACCATTTTCCTGGACTTAGCTATTCCCGAAAAACTCGAATTCGAAATCCACACGATTAGAATAGCTTCTCTTACTAAGAGAGTGTAAAAAGTAGCGCCATATTTCGTTTGCAAAGCCCAATTACTTCTGTGTAATCTGCAATGCTGCAAAAAAGCACATTTATTAATTCTGGATATAAACTTTTAAAAAAAAAAACATTTGGGTATATTCAATCTTTTATAGAAATTTTTAATTAATTTGCGAGGAATTCTTCTTTTGCAATACCTTGCTGTAGAAAGAAGCTCTTTATCCGGAGCTGTCTCAGGCTACGGGGACAGTTTGATGGCTGCTCTATTGGGAAACTTCCCGCCAGGACAGCTGCAGTCATGGAGGGAAGTATGATAAATATCACCTGTCAGCTATAGTTTATTTAGTTCCAGCACAGTAGTATGCTTTAAATTGATAGATTTTTTTAAAGTTTTATTTCTTATTTCTAGCATACTTTAAACTCGTTTACCAGGTAGAGCCACTTTAAGTAGCCTAACATGTCAAACCACGGGGCGCTTTACATAAAAGCGGCCTAAACAAAGACCTAGTACATCTTTCTTATTAATATTGTAGATACAAACTTGGGCAAGTGGACGAGCCAGCCACTTCTTATAAGTGACTTTCATTCTATGGTCCTTGCGCTTATATTTAAACAATCAAATTTTCGTCTAAATTTAGAATCTGAAGAATATCACTTGGAACTTGCGCTAAATTTAAAATCGAATCTTTATACATCTAACCAAAGTCCTGCTTGTTTAGTCTACGTAGTGCCGTGACCGACTGACTATATTTAATAAAATTTAGAACTTTTAAAGAATTTGTTCACGTTGGAAATTGTACTAAGGGGTAAATAATGAAAGTTTTAGCACCAGATTTTTTACTGGAAATGGCGATTTTGCGGTTTCCAGAGATCGAAAAATGGTTTCCATAAATTGGTCTGAGTGTAGGAGCAGCATAACTCAAAGAAAGAAAATTGCAGAGAGTTTGAATTTGTATCTGTGCTAATATGGGACCTGATATTAAGTTTTTGACGAAATCGTCACACCTAAAAGTGCCGCATTATTTGAACAAATTTACCGTTTTTGCAATTTTTCGAGAAGGGCCCAAAAGATTATCTTTAAAACTTTTCGAGACCGAGAAATAGGTGGGCTAAGCTTCCCTATAAATTTTCAATTAAAGTTAAAGAGCGCATAACACCTGAATAATATTATTAAAATCAAATTTATTAGAAAAATACCAAATTTGAAGTTAGGATAGTTTGTCTAATATTAATATTAATATGGTCCTAGAATTAGCAATAAAAGCCATTCGCACTAACGTACACGGTACTACTTACAATCATCTCACTCAGCACATGGCTTACGCCGATGATGTGGTTCTAACAACGCGTACTAAGAATACCTTAGCTGGATCTCTTCAGGAGTTTGAGGAAGCGGCGAAAAAGCTCGGTTTACTAATAAATGCGAAGAAGACAGTTAACATGAAAACCGCAAGAGACCCGAGCAAAGAAAAAAATTTCATCAAGTTCATGAACTATAACTTTGTGATGGTAAATATCTTCAAATATTTAGGATCGTTTTGTTACCAAGCAGAATGACGTTAGCTCAGACATTAAGGCGAGAATCGCTGCAGGCAATAGATGTTACTTCGCGATGATACGCTTTAAAACGTTATCTACTCGTGCAAAGTTACTACAAAGTTAAAGACAGTGATAAGGCCAGTAGGGAAGACGAGCAGGCCCTGAATGTCTGGGAGAGCAAGATTCTCAAAAAAGATTTATGGGCCAGAGAAGGAGCGAGATCAGTGGAGGATTAGGTCGAATACAGAGTTGAAAAAGCTATACCAGGAAACAGGATCTCGTAGCCTTCATTAAACAAGGACTCCTTAGGTGGCTGGGTTGAACCCTTGCCCAGAAGGATGTTTTATGGAACTCCAAGGGGTTGACGTCAACGAAGGAGGCCTCGTATGAGGTAGCTGGATGACCTGAAGAGCATGAACGTGCGTAGATGGCGTTCTAGAGCCCACGATCGAGAGGAATGGAGGAGGCTGGTTGAGGAGGCCCGGGTCCTTCCAGTACTATAGCGCCCCAGAAGAGGATGAAGAAGGAAGTACACAAAAAAAAATGGCTCACTATTTCAGTGAAGACTAGCTCAAAAGACTGAACAAAATCAGCTGAAATCAGTGGAAGTGCCACTTTATTGAATAGATGATGGTTTGTAGAGGTTTGTTTTTGGCTCAAAGTTGTTTCAAAATGATTTATTCTGAATGGCGGTAAGAAAAAGGCAAGTATTTCACACCAGACCACTAATTTGATATCTTTCATTTTAAAATATGTTTTCTTTTAGTTCCTACTTCATTTTTTACTTAATCCACGTGTTTGTTAGAATGTGATTGTTTTCAGCTCCAAAAATTATAATTAAAAAAGAAAAATACGCTGCCAGTTCAACGTAACACAAAAAAATTGTTGACATTTTAGGCAGGCACACAGTGCTTTGTTGACATGCTGTTTTTAACATCGTGTTTACAATGAAAAGAAGCGGTAGAAACAGAAATTTAATAATTGTTTGTCTCGTATTTTCTCTAAGGCCAAAACGTAACAGTTTTCTTAAGATAATCTATTTTTTTATCATTATTATTTTTATTAAGGCGCGACAGTATCTAAGGTCATTTTTCTCTCATGCAGTCCCCAAGCTAAACTTGTTTTTCAAATTTTTATTTTTTGTAGTTATCGAGGAAATTCAAAAATGTTATAAATACTAACAATATGTTCTATAGAAATGTAAGATCACAATTAAAGGTCAGTAGAACACTAGCATCACCTCCATCGACCGAGGTGTTTTTTTCAGTAAAATAAATTTGTAATGAACAAATTGTGAATGTTTTATAAAATTGATGTGAATAGTTGTATTTGTGCTGACAAGGCCGACACAAACTTGTTAAAGTGCACCGAACAAGAAGAGTAGGTATCTAGCAGGCAGTGACAGAACATTGTTGCCAAGCTTACCACCACAACTCTACCAGGTAGCGCCCAACTTTACCAACGCATTCTTCCTGGAATAGTTGCGAGAAATATCAGCGTTCAACTATTAGTGGCCCAAATTAACCACCTTAATGACGTCAGTTAGCCATTTAGCTTCGTATATTATATTTATTTAATTAATTCTTTGGAAAGAAATATTTTATATAAGAAATAACACACCCCAAATTGTTATGTTCATTTAGAAACAAATAGTGTACATTTAAAAAGTGATATATTTAGTAGAATGATCAAATTTTGGTATAAACTACTAATTTTACCTGACAGTCAAATTCAAAAAATTTGTTATTTAAAACTGGTACAGGAAATCAACAATAATAATGTTCCCTACAACTGGTGTTCAGGTTTGAAAGATATGTTATCTAGTATTGGTGCTTTAGAAATATGGGAGTATCAAGATCCAGTAATTTTAAAGAAAATTTTTTGTGACTTAAGAACTAAATTTCAAAATAACTTGGTATGTAAGGATATTGAAGAGGTTTTGAACTCTAAATTCAACTCCCACTACAGATTAATAAGCAGTTTAGGCAGTAAAGAGCCCCTTCTCAATTTTAATACTTCTATTGTCAAATTGAGATTAGTAATTCAGTTAAGGTTATTTAATAGTAAATACCCGACTATATTTATAATGGGTAGAACATTTAAATTTAAGCCAGACAATTACTGCTTTACTTGCTTTTCAACTAAAACCGATACCTTAGAACATTTTCTAACTGAATGCCCATTTTACAGCTCGTTAAGATGTAAATATTTTAATAGTTACAAATTGAAAATAGACTATCTTCTTTCGGTACAAACGGACCTTCAATTAAATAAATTGTATTATTTTGTAATACAAGCACTTCAGAATAGGCAAAAAGTAAAAGAAATACTAGCCACTGACTGATACTTGATAACACTGAAATAAAATAATAAAGTGGTCTGCCAGAGGTTGTTGTAATGAGTTAATAGAGTAATGGTTAAATTGTGTGCTTTGTACAGTCAAATTTTTGGTTTTGTAAAAAAAAAAAAAAAAAAAAATGTCTACAAGTAGGGAGTACTTATTTTATTTTGATATAATTTATATTTTTACTTTATCTGGATTATTTACTTTGTAACCAATGTAATTTTTTATTTACACTATGTATAGCCAACTCCATTGCAAAAAGTTTGTAAACTTAAAAGCAATAAATAAAAACTATTAAAACTATATAAGAAATAACAATATTAATACTTGTTTTAGGAGTAAAGCTCTTTAAAAATCCCCTGCAGGACAATAAAGGAGTGGACGAAAAATATGAAACAATAACGCAACAAAATAATGCCAGGATGGAATCTTGTTTAAAATGAAAAATAAATAAATGGTAAAAATTAACTGAAATTCAGCACCAAAATACCCATTTCCCACCAAAAAAATCTTGTTTGAAAATAGTAATTGAATTGAAGAAAAAGGTAGAGGTATGTGCGTTATTATTATTATAGAACATTTTGTGAAACTTGACAGATGAAGATGGCTACTTTTTAATGTTAGTAGATTGATTAAATCAACTAAAATATGAGAAAGAAGTGTGCCCATCTAGTACAATTAATAATAATTACCATAAAAAGCGCAGATACGTTCCTTTATGCAAATTTAAGATCATTTAAATATTACATCTTGAGAGAAGATCGCTACGGTGACAACAACATACAATATAGAAGCAGCCATATATATTAGCAGAGCACAGTATCCACATAACGTCGAGTGCAGTAATTATATTAGTTATATATACATGTATGCAGGTTGGGGATTGTACAAGATGTTGATGATGCTAGGAATACTCTGACAGAAACGCAAGCGTTAGTATCAAGTGTCGTTTTGGTGTGATGTATCCCCTGCGAGTTGGACTCTCCAGGGAGGCCTCACGTCTCATTCCGCCGTAGAGCAACTCACACTAGATCCTCTCCGGCCACAACCCTCTAGCTTCTCATTCTCAGGCAGACGTGACGATCTGACGATAAGCTAGACTATCCCCCGCTAGATTTTTTCTTATCCCCACCATAAAACCTTCTTGGACCACCTCTCCGCATACTCTGCTCCCAAACATAATGAACCGTAGTTCCCTAACATCTATCCTTCTTGCTCATCATATGATTCATTTGAATTTCAAAGATTAGTTCATAGAAAACGAACAAAATGGAGATATTTCAGTAGATTGTTCAAATGTTTGCTGTTTAAAGTTAGAAATTATCATTTATTTAAACAAATGCGCAAGACACAATTGTATAATTATAAATCTAAATTGATGCGCAGCAAATGTTTTTGTGCGTGATTATGTAAATTGTGCTGTTGATTACATAGTACATTTAATTTGGAACAATATTAGTCGCAACTGAAACTATTCGTTGCAGATAAAGGCTGTACACCAAACAACAAACAATATTAATTTATAATTAAAAGCAAATATATTTATATGTTATTTAAACAAAATCTCTAGAGCTGAGCGATTGCTCTTAAAAAGTAATTGGCCTCTTCTAGCTTCAATGTTCACTGCATCGCTATTTCAACGCATATTACCTGCAGCGTTATTGCAGCATTTATTTAGAGTCAATTATTACTCGCTCAATTTGATAGACCATCCAATCAGCCATGCCTCTAGCCATTATAATGTTCCTCTAACTTATAACTAATTATAATGCCTCTAGTTCACTATAATGTCATCTGACTGTATAGTAAGTGCACAATATAGTTGACTATATGATGCCCAACTAATTTTACATACATTTTGTATTAACTTTATTCAATATAGCCAAGCCTTTAATTCTTCAAAAAAGTTGACGACTAAAATTATATGAGGTACAAATTTCCTTATTTATGTTTTATATTTATTTTTTTAATAACTAATTTTGTGTGTCTAAGGTTCATAAAACGATACCCATATGGTGAACTGACATCATTACGAGCTTGGCCGTAAATTCCCATATCGCTTCCACTTTAGGGTTAAATACATTTTATTATTCAGTCAGATAAAATAAATTGGAACCTCGAAAACAAGTAAAAGAAACAGAACTGGACTTCCGAACTAGATTCTTACAACTTTCCCCAATAAATCAGAGAAGCAGATCAAATAAAGCTAGAAATTTGTAACTGAACTTTCTGTTCGTTCTCTGTTCTAATGGAATGTTCAGTTAAGGAACTTAAGCTTCATTTAATCTGCTTCACTGTAATAGCTGAATAAAGCTTATATTATGTAGAGTTAGTGGAAAATAATCGTAAAATTCTAGACAATTGTAGAAATAGAGCGATATTGCGGAAAGATTCATTTCGTTTCATTTGCTGACTTTGAATATTGAAATGCTAAACATTTTTAAAAGTTAAGAAAATATTGTTTTTTTTAATGATTTAAGGCGCGTCAACATCTAAGGTTATTGGCGCCCGGAGCTTTTTTCAGTGCACTGCCGGCCTCCGGACAGTGTTCTCTCGTTACAGACAACACTGTCCATCACCGGACAGTGAGCTGTAAGAAGCTCCTAGGAAGAGAAAATCTAAGGGGTCAGCAGCTGGATTCTAACCCGGGACCTCCGCGTGGGAGTCCAGTACGCTAACCGCATAGTAATCCCTTCCCTAAAATTATTTGTAAAGTTACACATATTTCGTCAAAACTCACTGTTTTAACAAACAAAACTCTGTCATTTGTATAAAACATATTCAAAACACTTCAATTATTCATCGGAGGCACAGTTTTATTCAGTAATTTTTATGGCGTATTCCAAGCAGATCCAAGCAAAAACGCAGCTATGCCTAGTACTACCGAATAAGCCAAATTTAAGCACAGACAGTTTAATGCTTAAATCATAATGGGTCTCAGCTTCAGTAATTCAGAACAGAATATTTATGCCATTTTAGTAATCACAATCCTTGTAATATGTAGAAAGATCTTTCAGTCAATATAAGGAAGTCTCAAAATGAATACTGTGCAGAGGCGAAAGATCAGATATACTCGGAGTTTAGATTTGAACTCAACTATTAAACATTCTACTTTAACTTAGCTACTTCAGTTTTTCAGGTGGAGCTTAAAGATTCCACTACCAATTAGGTATCTTGGACGGAGGCTGAGCTCATATTTTACTATAAAAAATATTTTATAACAAATAAAAAGTAGCAATAGCGGGATTAGAACTGGTGATCTCCCACTTACAAAGCCACTCCTCGTAACCTCTACATCAACAACGCTTATTCTATGTTAAATAAGTGCATAATGCAAAACATGTTTTACAGGATACACGTATGCGTTTTGAGTCCGAACAAATAGTGATTAGAAAATGATTTACCTGTCGGGGTCTGCGTAATATGTTAATTTTAAATCATAAACTAAAAATAAGGAGCTCAAAATCCATACATAGTTTTGAGAGCATGGATAATGATGGAAAAATCAAAAATCTCTGAACCACTTTATTGAAGCGATGATCAATTATTTTAAAAATTTCCTCAATAAAAAAATTTACAGCGATTTTCATTGAATGTAGTAAACTCAATCCGATTTACAGGCATTTCAGAAGAGAGAGGGTCGGCTTGGCTTCCTCTAAAGGTCTAAAGTACCATCGCAGGATAATGTACAACTATAGCACTTATATTTTATTAAAGAGGATTAAATATGTTGCTAAAATACCAGTTTGGCAAAAACTCCTACATTGGATGTAACAATTTCGCTGAACTGATCTACCATTTAGTATCGATTGTTTCTATCACTTCTAGTAAAGTTGAGTATTACCATGAAGAGGGTATTGGGTGTTCACCGAAACCATATCTAGTCACTTAAGTCTTTACAAATTGTTCAGTGTAACTGGCATGTTTGTGGCGAGCATGTCTCAAAATCTACCAATCGTTCAAATTTAAAATCATTTGTCTCGGTGTTACTATGGTTACTGCTTTTAAACAATCAGAAGTGACTGTTTTTGCCCTTTCAGGAAAGTTACAACCTTATGTTTTATCTTTAGCGTAATGCGCTTTATGCAAACATCTAAATCAACAACTTCTTTCGGAACCTTTTATAGAGTAAATAACCTCTAGAGATGAGACAAAATTGCGTCATTTTTTTGAGGTATTTTTCAAAAGTGCCACCAACAGTTTTCTAAAACTTTATGAACAAATTACTGCATATACACTGGCTTCATCTAGATCAGGCGTTCCCAACCTGGGGTGCTTACACCCCGTGGGGGTTTGAGACGATATTCCAGGGGGTGCGAGAAAAGTCCAGGTAAATAATAGGATATTATTATTATTCAAATATTTTCATATTTTTATTTCTCATGGTTAAGACATTCATTGAGCTTGTTTATTATGGATCCACACTCATTCGATTTGGCTAAAATGCTAGAAGAGGAAGAGCTAAAAGAAGATCTGATAGAACTGCATTCTGATAGTGTTCTAAAATTGTAATTTAAGACAAGCACTTTGGAAGAGTATTATTGGTGCTCGGTTTTAGATATTTTTCTTAGACTGTACAAAACAGCTCTGGCAGTACTAATTCCATTTGCAACAACATTCTTATGCGAGTCAGGATTCAGTACTCTCTGCGAGTCAATTAAAACAAAATCTAGGAATCGCTTGAATGCCCAGGGAAATTTGCTATAAGTAACATTGTTCTACGTTTTGGAAAACTTGTAGGCATTAAACAGGAACAAAAAATTCATTAAATTGAAAGTTATTAGCGATCTTTTGGAAATATGAATCTCGATATTATATTATCTTGCACATATTTCAAGGAAATTACTATTTTTTGTAAAGTATACTTTCTCTGTTATTACTCCATGTGTTAGATTTTGTTTGTTCAATTTATTCTTGAGCAAAATATGAATTTCAGGGGGAATGAGGTTAAAGTGAAATTTCTTCAGGAGCATGGGGAGAAAAAAAGGTTGGGAACCACTGCTCTAGATTGTAGCGGAAGAGGCTTAAACCTACATACACCCTGACCTATAAGATCTACTGCTGCTTCTGTGAGTATCCGTGTTTGTAAAATGATAATTTACGCAAGCGAAGGACAATGTGTGCTTCCTGAAGCCAAATAGTGCCACACGCAGATCCTCTGCAGACCCTGAAATTATAGTGTAAGTTTTGTAGGAGTCAATATCAAGTGTTTAATGGGGGTTGTTAGGCTCGGATATTTGAAGGGATTCTTTTCTTGATCAGTTTTCCTTTCTAATTACGAAGAATGGCCGAGAAAGGAAATTCCTTTTAACTGTTTACTTGAACAGGAGTTTAATTTTCCATGATTAGAAATATACGGATTCAATAAATGGTATAAAAATAAAATTACAAATCTATGATACAAAAATGAATAAACTGGTACCTCCATCACTGAAGTATTTGTAAAAAAAGAGTTGGTAAAGAGTTGAAAACCAAAAGGGAATTTCACTTATGTGGTGGCTGTGAACTTGTAGCCATAATTTTATTTATATAAATCCCTTTTTTAAATTTTACAACGAAAAGCACTTTCATACATGTGCATCGAGCTGTGCACAATTTAGACCGGTAGCCGAGTGTAAAGAGGGGAGTGTATAGCTTCCCTCGTGCCTCTTCTGAAACACCTAAATGCACATTCACTGTGCACATCCACTCAATTTGTGTATTTCTATACAAATATGTGCATCTCCCTAAATATGGACATTGAATAGACTACAATTTTATTAATATTCATTTTAACTCAACTAATGGTTGAATTATTGACGATTGTAAAAATAAAAAAAAGCCTTTGAATCTCATTAACAGCATGTGGATCTCAAATAAAGAATCGTAAAATATGTTTAAAAAACTACCGTACTGAACATGAGGTCATCTACACACATACAAAAAACAAAAAATTAAATAAATACAAAAAAAAAAACTTGCAGAGAACTGATAAAATAGCCGAAAATGGCGAGTCAATTTTGATAGAAGGATTTCGACTAAAACCCTTCAAACTGGAAACCTAGAAGTACCTCAATGTCTGGACAAAATAACTTAAATTTTGTTTTTTGTAGTTTACTGCCTCAGCCCAAAATGTATCACTTGCACCATCTCCCTTTTCCATACCTCTGCGAATACATCCATCCCAGAGGGGATGAAACCATTTGTCCTGATATCCGAAGAAAAACTCCTTTAGGGTATATCAAAAAGTAATTCCATAAGAAAAGATGAGAAAATTGTAATGGAGTCATAAGAATCAACATTATTAAAGTGATAGAAGTGTGAAGAGTAATAAAACCTGAGTATTATTTTACTCCATTCATTTTCAATTTCAAAGGTAGTGTCGGAGACACTTAGAGCAGCTAGAGCGTCTAGCTAGAGCAGGTGTCGCAATGTGGACGGTTCCTAGAGCAGCCTCCTACTTGACTGAATGCCACACAACTAGGGTGCTCTAGCAACTTTGTCTAGCTCTTTTTAACTCTCAGTCTGGACAGAACTGAGACACAGCTCTAGCAAACAGAAATGGTCTAGCAACTTTTTGGTGTCTCCGTGTAGACCCGGCCTAACAATTATTTACAGTCGTATCTATAAGTTTACTAATGGAACAGTTTCTATAGTTAATGCGGAATGGTTACTTCAGTTGGAAATACTGTACATTATCTGGCACTTTTCTGTTGCATTTCACAGTGGATAGTCAAAATAGTTCACCATCAAATCTGTAAATATTTCTGATATTATTTGTGGCAGCACATTCTTAACTGATTTACTCAGCGATACTTCTTGGTTGGCATACAAGTCTTTAGATTAGAAAAGGGACGGGCCCTATGCTCCACGGCACCGCAGCCACCAAAGACTTATTGTGCCTTATTGTAGTCTTTAAGTATGATACTTTAAACGACATGCTACTAATTTGTCTATAGTTTGGACTATAGAGAGGTATTAGATCAGAGTTCTTGTCAACAGACCGGTGATTGATTTTGTAATTCTTCTATTATATGTATTACTTATTATTATTTTTTTAGAAAGAATAAAATAAGATTGAAAAATTCGAAGTTGGAACCTTTGAATCTTGGAATTGTTAGTGAGCAATAATCCTGGGAGTATTCCAATCAGAATTTTGTTATTGAATGGAACAGTTTCTCAATATTACGGTTATTCCAAAGAAATAAATTATGTTCTGGAATAACTGACAGAATTTCAGACAATTTTGGAATGGCAAACATAGAGAGGGAGAACAAATAGATTTAAAATTCCCAAATCCATTAAACAAAGTGATTTTCTAGAAATATGACCAGGTAATTAAATAAGCTGGTGTTGGTCATTAACTTAAAAGACTATTTAATTTATTTAGTAAAATACTCCTTGGAATCAATTTAATTGTTTAATTAAATTTAATAAAATATAATATAAAACGTGAGAAATATAGCTAAATTTGATAATTAAATTGAATGTAATTTCATAATTAGTGGGTGAAATGTAGGCGTTCTAGATACAACAATCGATCTTTTGTGTATGCTGAATGGTGCACAAGTTTAAGGTAGCCCAAATTGTTATCCCATTATTTCCTCTGTCACTAATTCAATACTGCATAAAATTGCCCCACTTTCCTTAATTACCATTCTTATTTTTATATCACGGTTCGCCTAGAACGATTTTAATTGAAAAGTTCACCAACATGAAAAATTTTTCTTTCTTTGGGTCAAAGCTAACCAAAATCCACTGAAAACCAAATCGGTTTACGTTGCGGATTTTTTTTTTAAATTTTTCAGGTAAAAAACGGCTTTTTTTTGCATTGTTAAGCCTAATAAATGGAAAAACAATACAGTTTTTTGCAAAACCTATGCTTGCATTTTGAAGCTGAGGGAATTTCCGACAGATTGATGTATTTTATAAATGATAAAAATGAAATTTCGACATTCAAAATCAATAAAAAAGACATTTTTGAGCAGAATAAGGCATAAACAAGGGTTTCTCGCATTTCAAAGCTTACTTAACAAATAAATCATAGTTTTTTGGTGGAAGGGAATGGGACTTTTCAAAAATGAGAAAAATTCCTGCAAAATACAATATTTATACACTGGAAAAAGTGAAATTTTCCAATTCAAATTCATTTAATGAAACTTTTTGGATTAAAAGAGCCCAAATAATTTTTTATCGCATTGCAGGGCTTAGTAATCCATAAAGTTTCATTAAATGAATTTGACTTTGAAAATTTCACTTTTTCCAGTGTACAAATAAATGTCTTTTTTATTGATTTTGAATGTCGAAATTTCATTTTTATCATTTATAAAATACATCAATCTGTCGGAAATTCCCTCAGCTTCAAAATGCATATATTGGTTTTGCAAAACACTGTATTGTTTTTCCATTTATGAGGCTTAACAATGCAAAAAAAGCCGTTTTTTACCAGAAAAATTAAAAAAAAAAAAAAAAATCGATTTGGTTTTCAGTGGATTTTGGTTAGTTTTGACCCAAATAATAAGGAGAAAGAAAAATTTTTCATGTTGGTGAACTTTTCAATTAAAATCGTTCTCGGCGAACCGTGATATAAGGTAAATTTTTTGAAATATTATCTTAAATCCTACTTAATTCTTACAATTTTATTATTGTATTAATTATAGCGCTGCAAAATCACGGTTCAACAATAAAAATTACCAACTGCTCGGTCTGGTTATTCGTGGAACATCCATTCAGATGAAAAAGCTCTTTAGCATATTGTTCCGTTTTAGGATTCTTTAGACTAGAAAGGGACATCTAACCAGTTGCTAGCGATAAAAATACAATGATCATAATAATCCTGTTCTTCAGTCATGAACACCCTCTGTTCTGCAGGATGTAGCCGTTCAGACAGGCAGAATTGGTCTTTCAAATTGCTCAGACCATGATCTGTCCAAAATCTCCCATCCAATCACGTTTGTTGGGTTCAAAAGCCCAATATTATATTGTTCGAAACCTATTTGTTACTTTTCAAAGAAGTGCGCTGCCGCAAGATGATCCTGCATGTGCACTAGTTCCTAGTGCACTCTCATAAATGTCTGGCTGTGTGTCTATGGAGTTTGCAATCAGCATAATTCAAAAATAAATGGTATAGTATTCAAATTGAAATTTGATTTAGTTGCCACTCTCCGACATTAAGCTTTTGGAGAAAATCGGCCAATCGTTGAGTGCCACTTTACTGATCCAATTTAGCATTTTTTTTTTGAGATTATCTCGAGAACGAGCACTTCTAAATTTTTTGAAACTATGTGTAAATATTGCGTAGAAGTAGTTCTGCAACTTTTATTTGAACAATTTTTTAGATAAAATTTGATTAAAGACATTCTTGGGCGAGGCAATGCTGGTGCTAAATTTTAAAGCTCCAATTCATTATTTCTAAAGAAATCGAGCAGTTCAATCGATTTAATCGTAATGACTGTTTTGCTGATTTTAAAATAGAGATGATTCAATTGTAACAAAATACAATAATTATAATTATTATTATTATTATTATTTTATGATTTAAGGCGCGTCAACATCTAAGGTTATTGGCGCCCGGAGCTTTTTTCAGTGCACTGCCGGCATCCGGACAGTGTTCTCTCGTTACAGACAACACTGTCCATCACCGGACTGTGAGCTGTAAGAAGCTCCTAGAAAGAGAAAATCTAAGGGTCAGCAGCTGGATTCGAACCCGGACCTCCGCGTAGGAGTCCAGTACGCTAACCGCATAGCTAATCCCTTCCCTGATACAATTATTATTATTATTTTTATTTGTTTATTTATTTTGCAATTGAAATTAATTTTACAATAAGCAAAAGAGATGAGGGTAAGGAAATGGTGTAAATAAATACACATACGCGCACATGCATGTGCACCGTGAACGACGACCATCTAAGTATGGAAGCCGTTAGTACGCCACGTTGGCAAGCTTACGGAGCAACATCCTGGGAGATCGGTTATGGTTATCGGTGATGGCTAAGCGATTTGTTTCAAACATAGAAACTTTTAAAGACACCATCTACAATATAGAAGTCATCTACTTTTTTTTTTTAAAGTTTGGAATTTCAAAATATTTAATTAGGTACATTAATAAGATATTATTATGGTGAGATAGTCGTGTGAGTAATCGCACCAGAGCTTTTTCCATTTTAAGAGGCGCCATTATCTGAGGTCATCGGCTACCGCAGCTTTTCCACAGCACTGCCGGCGGAAGTGGATCCTCTAATCTCTTCACTTTCCTTAATTAAAAAGAAAGTAATTCCCCTCACTTCCGGTGGGCTTTACGTCCAGCTCCGGTGTCGGAAGCGGAAATTCTAACATTCTATAATTATAACATATTTTATTTATAAATTTCTCTTGTTTAACTATTAAATAATATCCAAAACCATCTGGAAAGGAAATCGAACCAGTGCTTTAACGCTGCAATTAATTAATACTTCCTCTCTCCTGATCGCTCAGCCAATTCGAACTATTTTATTTGGCAGTTGGTACGTAATGAAAACGCCAAGTAACAGATCCAGTTGGACAGATTTATTAATAATCAATAAGTGGGGAATAGCAATAGCCATCTCTGCAATCGGTCAACGATGGTCACATTATTAAACTAAATTTAGTGAATGGAGTTCAACTTTCAATCACTGTTTTAAGCACTACTTCATAAGGGCTTCATTAGAAAGTAACCAATTGTAAACTAATCACTCGCAGACCAAAATATTCAAAATTTAATGTTTTATTAAATTAAATAATCAATTTTCATTTTTGAAATATTTGTACCACTGCTTTGTAACGTCAGAGAAACATCCTTGTATTCTGAAGTAATATCACGTTGCGGTAACTAATTCCTGCCTTGATGAATACTTTTTTATAATATTCACCCCAGAAATTAGATAAATTGCATAAAATTAACAGATAACTTAGTTAAAACTTACTAATTTAACAGTAGTTACTAATCAACAGCAAAATCACCATTCACACTAGTTATGACAACAATTTATTGTTAAGTACAATAACATCAATATAAAAATACTAATTTGTGAAAAATAAAATTAAAAAATAACTTTTCGCTTCGAAAACTCAAGTTATTTTAGTCTTTTTTTTTTTTTTTTTTAATTCATTTGTTAAGTTACACCAGCGCTAGATACGCCATAAGTAACAATGACAATAACTGACACCACTACAAACTCACTAATTGAGTTACCCAGTGATAACACTCCCTAAGTCGTCTCCAGGATTAGCTACTTTTTCAGAAGAGAGAAAATCGCGTGGCCACTGGCGTTTTAATCGTCTGGGAGGATGATCTGGAGGGTGATGGAGATAATAAATGGCGGACAAGAGGATTGGGATGAGAGTACAAGTTCTGATGAAAACTTTTATAGCGAGTTCGAGCAACCTGACCTACAAACGGAATTTCCAGGTCTGTGTGGATGGTTAGATTTGAAACGTAAAATGGAGCGTTAACGATAGTGCGGAGAATTTTAGACTGAAGCGATTGAATTCGTTGAAGATTGGACCGTTTCGTTGAACCCTACAGTTCAATACCGTATGTCCAGGCGAGTTTTAGTATGGAATTGTAAATCAGTCGTTTGTTATTAAGTGAAAGTTTTGAACGTTGGTCTAGTAGTCTTTTAAGTAGTCGATAACGCCCGTTAACTTCAGTTCGTTTAGGTTGTGTGTGCGGGTTGCAAGACAGTCTTTTGTCTAAATAAAGCTCAAGATAACGGACAACATTGGCAGGAGGAATTGGAATTGAATTTAATAATCTAAATTTAATAAACTACTCAATAATTCAAAGGAGTTGATTCGGAAGTACCACCGTCCGAAGATATCGTTCGCACCAAAACACAGTCCCAGTCTACAGAAATACCAACACTTGTTCATTAAATCATTTCTAATTGGTTACCCATTATGTTTATAAAACACTCTTTATAGGTTCAGAGTAAATCATACAACATAAAAAGCAAATTATACCAACATTTCATTAAAGTATTTATGGTTACTGTGGTTTATTGATTTCGGTATGCAAATATTGCTTTTACCAGCTGTACCTATTTCGTGCAATGTTAATAACGTTTGCCCGAATTGTTTTTTTAAAATAAATTTTCAATGAATGGTAAGTGGGTGAGGCAATTACAAAGATTGCTAACTGATTTTGATAACATGATTTGATAGTACTAGAATTTATTTCGGTAGAAAAACAAAAATCTCTTTTGAGACTAAAATTAATTACATAAATGTAAATATTTTCGGTTTTTAGTTGTGCATTATACGCTACGGTTTAAGTTGCATTATTCTTATTTCTGATGAGGTAGTTTTTTTTTTTTTTTTTTTGCCTACCAACAGTAGCCCTGCTGATAGGGAGTTTATTTACAGTATCGCATAACATGTACCACTGTTTGTACAACATGTTATTATATACAATGCAATCCATAATTAAATACTAAACTATATATACATAATAGTAATAATAAACTACATATACCTAATAATAATAATAATAATAATAATAATAATAATAATAATAATAAACAAACTATTTATACATAATAATACTAATAAACAATAAAATATATATACATAATAATAAACTATATATACATAATAATGCAGAATTATATCTACAATTTCTAATATACATACATGCAATACATAAAACTCTTTACAATATATAAATACACCCTAAGAAACAATATATTTAATACAGACTAATATACAATATATTTATAATACACACTAGTATACAATATATATATATTTATAATACATAACGCTATTTACAACATTTATACATATTGCTATATTTTTTATATACATAACATAATGTGTACCATTTCCATCAAAAATTTCAGTCAGTCTAGTCAAAAAATGTCTATCGATATTGAATGTATAAATTTGTCAAATGTTGGTAACTTGTCTCTTGATAGGAGTAAAGATCTCTCGATGGGCCAGTTGTGTCCTGTTGTCGTAACGTCTGGTATTAGTTGATGTCTGTACCGGTCCAGAAACGGGCAGTCATATATTAAGTGGGTCCAAGTTTGTTCTGTAGTATTGTCGCAAGGGCAGCTGCTGTCGTCAATTATATGAAATCTGCGCAAGTAGTGTCTAGTTCGTCCATGTCCTGTCAGTACTTGTGTTAGTTTGTAATTAATTTTAAAATGTCCCATTTGTTTCCGGTCTCGTATCGTCGGTATGAACTTGTGTGTCTCCCTGCCCTTAGTCGTGTTCTGCCAGTCTTCTTCCCATTTCTCCACACCTAACGCTTTCAGTTTGTTTTTCAGATAAGCTTTAGGTGCTTTGTGGTAGTAAGACTGTAGTTCATGTTGCGTTGTCGCTTCTTTAGCCAGAGTGTCAGCTAACTCATTGCCTAAAGTCCCGACGTGTGCTTTTGTCCATTGTATTTTGAGTGTGTTATTTGTGGCGAGAATTGTCTGTCTGATCTGTTCTATAAGTGGCCAGTGTATGTCTCTGTTTTTAATACTGTCTATTGTCATTTTGCTGTCAGTCTTGATTATAGCAGTGCAGTCTGGCTCTTGCATTCTGTGCTCCAGAAACCATTCCACCGCTTTGAGCACCGCTAACTGTTCGGCTTGGTTGTTACTACAGTTAGCACCCAGGCGGTATTTAAAAGTTTCAAGGAGATCCAATTTGCTGAACACCACAACTGCACAGCCTACTCCGTCCGATGTCTTACTTCCGTCAGTGTAAATTTCCTGATGAGGTAGTGTGCGGCAGCGTACGATCACCTTGTGCCACGTTGGCAGCCTCCAGCCTCTCTGTACCATCTTGTGCACTGTGCACTCGTTTGGCGAAGTAAGCATTTTTTTCTTTTTTAATTCAAATTAGCCAAAGTAAAATCTCGCTATTTATCGCACTTGGCGGTAACTAGAGTATCAGTGAATTTTTATGGAGAAATATAAATTTTATTAACCTTGGTTCTAAAGGGAAAATGATTTATTATTTTATTATTAATTAACCGTACAGAGTTTTTGGTTTTGATTTTTCTTATTTATTTAGATTCGATCATAAAAAAAATCTATATTCTAATTGCCAATTACCTTTTATTGACGATTAAGTTGTTTTTTGTCGAAACCTAAAAACTTGTTCCTATCCAAAAACTGGTACCAAAATTTCACATCACAATATCTTACTTCGATGCCAAAGAGGATATTACATTGCTTGAACAGCTTGGAAAAGCTAAAGTTTTTTCATCAGAAAGTTATTTTCTCTTTCTCAGATCAACTGATTCTATTTACTCTGAAACTCTATTTTAATTTAATCTTTAAACTTTTCAACTTCAAAATAATAGCCCTTGAAACTGTTAATAGTTAAAAGTGTTGTGGTTTAAATTGATCTATCAAGTGATTCATTATTTCCATTGAACAATGCTCTTGATTGACCATAGATTGTGCGCAGATAGTTATTCAAGATAACAGGAGATTTATTGAATTTGAATGGTGCACCAGTCCTGGGCGATATAATTTCTTCTATGTAATTCGTGTGCCAGTGAAGATATAGTCCGTTCAGTAGTTTAGGTTGTGTGTGCGGGTTCCAAGACAGTCTTTTGTCTAAATAAAGCTCAAGATAACGGACAACATTGGCAGGAGGAATTGGAATTGAATTTAATAATCTAAATTTAATAAACTACTCAATAATTCAAAGGCGTTGATTCGGAAGTTCGCCATTCTCTTAGAAGTTCGTCGTTTGAACTGGAGGTTTTATTTTGATTAAACGCCAGTAATAAACAATAATTTTGGTAATTGATTAAAAATGCCCGACATGCTTGGGATATTTGCTTCCAATTGGCGTTAGAATGTAATTTCTTAAGAAGAATATATTCGTTCTTTTGTTAATGGTTGTCTACGGGTTTTCATTTATGGTGTTATCTTAAAGTAATTCTTTAATTTCATTTATGATTAATAATACAATTATTATTAAAATTATTATATATTGTATATTTTTTCTTTCTTTTTTATTGTGGAACAACACTATATTTGTCTTTTGAGAAATCCATTTTTGTATACTTTATATTTTACTTCTGTTTTATGACGTCAACCTCATGTGGAAGCTTTTAAAGATGTATTTCATTTTGTAAAGTACATTTATTTACAATGAAGTAATATAATTTCTTTTGTAATACAGGTGTTCCTGGATATACGATTTTTTTTTTACTAAGAAATCCATTTTTTAGTTATCATTCGTTAGTTGCCATCTATTATTTTATTTTTGAGGAGTCTTCCACATAATATCTTGGAAGGTAAGGGTTGTAGTAAGAATGATATCACCAGAGGAGGGATAATTGATCTATTTAGTCGGAGTACAGTGAACCTCGTCATTATAAAAACACAACCAAATACTGTTTGCGCGAGAAATTCCTAAGTATGAGTGCAAGACCACTAATATTTTAGTAAAACCAGATAGAATTCCATGAAAACGAAAAATAACTGCCATTAGTGCATAAAAATATTAATCTAACTTTTATTTTAATGGTACGGAATATAGAATATATATATAGAATTCTATATTCTATATTCTATATATATAGAATATAGAATATAGATGCTGGAAGAAAAAGTTTGCGGAACACTGATTCATTTCACAATTTAACCATCAACAAAAGATCATCCCAAGAACTTCGCGACGGTAATTGTTTAATTGTTAATCATTTTCTTTTCCTTTGAGTTTGTTTTGTTCTTGTTTTTAAGAAAGAAATCATATTGTTAACATTTCCTAAACAATTGTAGGTGAAGATTAAATTTGTATTCAAGCAAATAAAGTTTGAATCTCCTTATTTTTTTACTTACTGGTTTAAAAAGAACCTTGCAAGGTAGATAAATTGTGCCCCAAGTCAGAAATGTAAAAGTTAGGCAATAATTTCTTTTTACGCGAAAGGCACGTAAAAAAGTAGGCTATTAAAGCTATTTAGTAGCCCGCCAGGCTATTGCACGACTCTTTAAAAGTGGACGGGGCAAGGATGTTAGAAAAGGAGTGTGCAGGAGTTACCAGTGTACTAGTAAAGTAGAGCTACTAGTATATAGTGCTATAGTGTACTAGTATCAATAAATAAGCGAAGTCCAGTATGAGAGCCCCAAGTGCATTATTAATATGGGAGCCCCTTCCGTTTTACTTTCTTTCCAGGGGTTGAAATTGTTTTGGGAGAAATGGTACTAGAAGAAACGGAGGGGTTGTAGGAAGGGCCAGGCCTGGTGGAAGGGAACTCTACAGCTGAAGGAGAAGCATGCTCTACACTGACGGGCTCTTGAATAGTTAATACATTCCCTGGTCAATACGAGTGGACTTCCTATCTGGGCGTGGTGAAGCACTCCACCCTGATACGGCCAGCTTCACTAAAACGTCACCCATTATATATAATAATTTTTGCTCTATTCGAAAACAGATTAAATAAAATTACCCTTTTTTTTCACAGATTTAAAAAAAAAAGTCCATTATCATCTCGAGATATTTTTTAACAAGCTATTTTTAGACCGCCTATGAAGCTTTTCCATTAAGCTATGTTAGCCAATGGCATGCTTTTATGTCGTAATTTCACATGAATACTATCGTTTACACAATTTGTTTAAATATTGCCATATTAGTTGGGTTATTCTTGTTACATTCCCTTACAACTACTTCGATTCAATTAAATTTACGGAATTGATTCCTTTCCAGATGTGCCCGTTTTGAGATAACTGGAGTCGACAAATTTGTTTTAGACAATGGTCCGCTTGTATCCAAACTTTAGCTCAAAAGACGACAAATCGCAGGTAGCTTAAATTTTATAATTTTTTGCATAGTTCAATGAAGGCTGACATAACCTTTGCAAGGAAAATCTCTCAATTGGTTGTCCAATTAATACCAATTGATTTTCAACTATTTAGACGTTGCACTGCAAAAGGCTGTAATGTTTTTCTTTTCACTTGTTGCATTCATTGCGTCATCTTAAACTATAACTTTTGTTAATTGATTTCAGGAAAATTTTGACCTTTATCCAAATACAAGCATTTACAGCTCCGCAGACGATAAAGTCATTCTCTCCAATAATACTGATCCTGTTGTCGCAACCAGATCCCCTCCAGGTTCATCTTGATATCCTTGAACTCTGGTTCCGCGAATGGAGCAAAAGGCCCATGGAAACAGACCCTTCCAGTGTACCTGAACCACATTCCCATTCCTGTAGCAGATACCGTTCGTTATCTTGGAATATACCTTGACAAGCGACTCAGTTGGAATACAAATTGCTAATTGATTAATAAAGGAAAAAAACGTTACCACTTTGAGAATTGGAGTAAGAGAAAGATGTCTAGAACCTGCCAGCTGTTTTAATTACCAAAATCTCATTGAAATTATCTAATTATTCTTTATAATCATGTACTCAATGCTGATTATTGAGCATACTACTTTTGTTGATTGCATTTGAAAATCACCATTTATGTAGTTTTCCTGTATGAAGTGGATAATGCGTCATAGGTTTGTTTTGGAGATAAAGGTTGCTGTTATGGTACCATGGTCGTGCCAACCAGCTGCAACTTTGTAACCATTTTGTCTTCTACCGCTGACTAACTAACACCAGCTTTGCGTGTCCATACTCATTGCCCTGTTGGGTGATGATCTGTTTGTCGAATAGTAATTTATATTGAATTCTACATAGAAATAAGAGAGAGGGTAAGTGTAATAAAATTAGGTGATTTGCACCTCAAAAAGGTTTGTAACTCTCTTAAAATGACGTAAGTTAATTACTTTTAATTAAATCTCTACCTTAGTGGTAATGTTTTTCTTAACTTTCCACTTCTATTTTTGAAATAAATCCTAAATAATGACAATTTTATTTTGAAAAACTTCCATATAATGTACTAATTACTTGCAGGGCTTGCTTTAGACGCGTCACTCGAAACATTCACAAGCCTCAACTCAACAACACAAAAACGAAAATTGGTTAGGCTGTTCCCTAAAGAATGGTTTAAGTTTAAGATACGGTTTTCTGTCCTACGTATGATATAAAAGGGTTCATTGAGAGGATAAAATGGCAAGTTTCTTAGAAAATACCATTTTCCAGAAGGGATTATTTCATTTTCTCAGATTTTCTCTTAACTTCGTTCACAGATCTAAAATAATTTCTTAAATACTTTTAAATTTTGTGATTTAAGTAAAAATGTTCTTATGCTTTCTAAGGCGAATCGCTAAATTTAAAAGAAAATTAACTTGTTAGTAAATAAAATGTCAGAACTCTACACTCTGCCGGTAAACTATATATAATTTAATAAAAACGTTTTTTTTCCCAAAATTGTAAAGTGCAAATAACAAGTTATACAGGAATTTTTATAACATTATGGTTAGTACCACCTACGCAATTGTAAAACCAAAGTCGCCAAACTCTAGATGTAAGTCACCGAACTCTAGGAATAGGCAAAGTATAGAAATTTACATATTACTTTTTTTTAACTGCCGCCTTCAAAGGTATAAAATTTATTATGATCTGGCAAAACACAAAAAATAGAGACACGACAAAAAAAAAAGAAGACAAAAACAAAGGATAAACAAGTTAAGTTGGTCCGTATTGTGTTATCGTGATTATCGCCGAGCATGCTGGACAAAGGGCGATGGGAGGAGAATCTGGAGCACGAAATTTGGGCGAGAGATGGAGCAATAGAGAGCTACTTATTCACTTTACGACCATGTTGGCCCTTCCTAACTACCGGGCACCGCCCCCAATACAACTCTCCGGGGAAATCTAACTGGACGTCATATTTTCTAAACCGATTTTGTGACTGTCACTTCTAATTTCTATTTGAGACTGTACAGCAATATAATTCAAAAGATTGTACAGACTTGCTGACTTGCTATAATATACACTTTTCATCGGCCATAAATATAATTGGGATGTTTTATTTCATTTTTATTCGGTTACTTATTTTTTTCCTTTCTCTTGGTATTTAGATTAAACAAAAAACATGCTACTTCTGCTTTTTATTTGCTAACAGATTGTAAATATTAAAGAGAATTATTAAAGTCCAACTTTACAAGCGTCTGCACTTTCTTCTCTTCCATTAACAGTTTGGCAACATAAGACTGAACATCTTCACTCCTTTTAAGAGCCGAGCGGAAACGAGGGACAGCCCTGGCTAACTCCCAGAAGTGCATGAATACAAAAGGATCTTTAGAAAATCGCCCCTACAATTTTAGCATTGTGAAATTTTTCTTCAAGGATTTTTGTGTTATATTCCATTGAATTACAAGGGTTAAGTATTACAGTGTGACATGCTACTTTTTGGGTAACAGTGCCTTGAAGTGGACTGATTACATTTGGTCCTATCGCTTTGGCAGTTTGTACCTTCCAGTTTGATCAGAGGGTTGTAATGACTGTAGATTTGAGTGTAGTTTTGTGTATCGTGATTGGGCTATTTCAGAAACGAGAGAAATACTCGTATTTAGATCAGAGTGTATTGTGTGATTGAAGACGTAGAAGGCAGAGTTAACTATTGCTCTTAGAATCTAGCAGTAGAAGGCGAGCAATAAACAAGTAGGAATCTAAAAGTTTGAGTCTAAATTTGGTTCCATTCAAAAGCAAAAGTTATTTTAAAGTGCACATAGATAGCTAAGGCCATAACTAAGGTTAAGTGCCCCTAATAGTTATCTTGCTTATCTACTGAAATTAGGAGGCCAAAAGGAATAATTTTTTAAACTTATTTATTTATATACAATTGTATATAAATATATAGGTAAATAAGTGTCTATGAGTGAAGATATAAATGGTACGTGAAGAGCAGAAGGAGAGAAACTACCGTAAATGATACCGATTATGTTCATCTTCAGTCTCTAAGGAAGTCGCGGAGCAACACTGGTGGTTCAGTCGACGATTGGATTGTCAGGAATGTAAGAGTAGCCGATAGACTACTGTACTAACTAAAAGAATAGAAGAAGTAGAGAGACTTTTGATATTTAATCTTGGCAATTTGGTGTATGAATAGGATGTTGAGGTCGTTGTGAAGAGTGAGGTTAGTCTTGTAGAAGAGAGCGATCACTGTCGCGGTAGTTTTGATTGGAATGAATGTACAATCTGACAGTTTGTAGATCAGGCTGAACCTTACAGTACAAGTTCCTAAATCAATCGTATGAGTTCTGCAGGTTGATTAGTAATCAATTTACAGTCTGTAAAAAAAGTTTTGCACGTTTTGTACTTTCTTATCTTTTAGGTCTAATGTTTGGGTCCCAAATGAGAGGTTTATCTATAAAGAGCTCACGACAGCGCACCAGGACTGAATTAGGAAGAGAAATACTGTTGAAGAATACTGTACTTCTGTAGAACAAAAGCCACGCCGGTGAGTAAACCTGGCACGATGGAATTTCTGTCGCTTCGTTTGAATCCGCCACTTCTTCGCCCAAGATTCCATTATGGGCTTCTATAACTTATAAGAAGTTGATGTAGGGTCTGTACTGAGGCTAGTGTGGCTGTGTTTCCCGCTTGTGTAAGAGTAATGTAAAGGGGCGCATAGGTCTGTTGTGTATACTGTGTAGAGAACGGGGCCAGCAGCTCACCCGCCCCCACTTTTGAGAAGGAAGAGATTGCGGAGCCAGTACTGACTTGAAAGAATCATTGTGAAAGATAGCATTGCAGAACCAGGAAGTATGTTGAAGGAAAGATCTTTCATAATTTGAACAATAATCCATGATGCCAAATACGATCGAAGGCCTCGCTTAAGTCCAAAAAAGCTCCCATACAGAACTTCTTTCTCTCCAGTGCTAAAGCAAAAGCATCAACACCCAATGGCACTGTTGACGACTCCAGAACCCAAAGTATTATTCTGGTTATTTGGAAAGATTGCTGTTACATAGGACGATAGTTCACCATAGATTTTTACTTTTTATCTGCTCGTAAAAACAAATGTTGGTATGATGCAGATTTTGGATTTAGAGTTTGGATTATGAGATATAGAATTTTTTCAAAGTGGCTCCAAGAATTTTCTTCAAATTCCAGATGCGAAATTGCTCACTGCAAATATAGACTAGTAATAATGAGCTGCAAAATGCTACTTAAAGATGAAGGAGGGAGTTAAACTTTCCTGTGCCATATAAGTGTAATGTTCGAGCTCATTAATGATATATAAGCAATTAAATGTGTTATTATATTCTAAATTTGAAGCGGAAGTGCCACAATAAATAAGATTATGGTTTTTAGCAAAATGGTTTTAGCAATTTTTATTAACTTCCTGTTAGCAAACTGCGGTAACCGCAAGTCGTGTGAGTGCTTCTCACCACGCATCTATTATTTTATTTAATAAATTAGAGGTAATATATTTTAGAATTCGCTGTAGGAATCTAAAACCAGCCGCTGTACATTCTCTTGGATTTAATTAGAGACCAATTATCCGCAGATAGTTGTAAGCTACCACATTAGTCACACAGGGGCTTCATCAATCCCTAGTCCCATCATCTCCTAAAATGGAGCCAAAATCATCTTAATTCTCTTTTAATGTGCAATTTTAAATTATTTCGAATGCGCAGATATGAACTAATAATTACTTTTCAAGCAATTAAAAGAATTGAGAGTTCGTTGTCTCTAGTAGAAAAGATAAGACTTCGGCCTTCAGACTTCCATTCTAGAAGAGAGTAGAAAAGTGGTTTGGGATTAAGATTCGAAAAAGTTGGATAAATTGCGTTCGAACCTTTCACGGGTGTCCAGCCCGTGGCCACTAATTTTGTAATTAGTTTCTGCTTTCATATTAAAGAGATAGTTTAGAAATTTGGCGCCATTAGCTGGAGACAACCAGGTACAATGCGTTTGGTTAACCCAAGTTATCTAGAGTAAAACACATAGTTCAAGAAGAAATTCTAATTTAAATAAGATATGGTCCCAGAAATATTAGTACTATGAAATACAAGAGTGCGAAACTGCTGTACTGCCGACATTGTGAACGGAACGCCTCACTAAACAAGCAGTAACATGCGATCACGCTATGAATAGAGACATCACCCTGTACAATACCCTTAAAAGAATCCTGTCGTAAGTGACCTACACCTTTACAAAGGTTTTCATTTATCTTCTTCCAAGTTGCCACAGACATCCATCTTTCTGAAGATGATTTTGTGACCTAATTTAATGCCTCTAGGCATCTGATAGGATTTCTAAACATAACGAGAAGTTCAATCGAATTAATCGTAATGACTGTTTTTTTTTTATTGGTTTATTTATTTTGTAATTAATTTTACAATAAGCAAAAGAGATGAGGGTAAGGAAATGGTGTAAATACATACACAGGCGCACATGCAAGTGCGCCAAGAAGCTTAAATGGAGAGAACGACAATCCAGGGATGGAAGCCGTTAGTTCGCCACGTTGGCAAGCTTACGGAGCAACCATTCTAGGAGATCGCCGTTATATGTTGAAATGGTCGCGTGGCAACCGCAGCTTTAGTCTACGATGTGGATTTGAAGGAAGTGTTCTGGTGGACAAGTTGTGGATCACAGGGTTGTAATGACTGTGTAGATTTGAGTGAAGTTTTGTGTATCGAGATTGGGCTATTTCAGAGACGAGAGGAATATTTAGATCAGAGTGTATTGTGTGATTGGAGACGTAGAAGGGAGTTAACTATTGTTCTTAGAATTTTAGATTGCAAGGTTTGAAGTCGGTTGATGTTCGATTTTTTGGCGCTTCCGTAGAGCTGTATTCCGTACGACTATATTGGGGCAAGTAGAGCGGTATATAGTGTTCGTTTGTTCGTCAGGGTTAGTTTTGAACGTTTGTCGAGAGACTTAACAAAAAATTTTTAAACCTCAGATTGAAGTCAGTTCGTTTGAGTCTCGTGTGAGGGTTCCAAGTTAGTCGTTTGTCAAGATGTAGTCCGAGATATCGTACTTGGTTGGTAATTGGTATAGAAGTATTGTAGAAGGAGAGAGGAGGGAGAGTTTTCTTGTTAAGGGTGAATTCTATGTTTTTGGATTTCAATTAATTCATTTTGATTCTCCACTTTTGCAGCCAAGGTTCGAGAAGATTTAGGTGTGATTGGAGATGAGGAGAAAGAATTGCAGTGTCGTCGGCGAATGTGAAAGTAATTGTAGTCGGGTGAGTTGGTTGTCAGCAGTATAGAGAATATAAAGTAAGGGGGCTAGAATGCTTCCTTGAGGAACTCCAGCAAGATTTGGAAGGATAAGAGAAAAAGAAGAACATTGTTTGACTTGGAAGAATCTGTCGGATAGATAAGACTTAAGAATGAGATAAAAGGTAGAAGACAGTAGGCGTTTGAGTTTATAAAGCAGTTCTGCGTGCCATACCCGGTCGAATGCCTGAGATATGTCAACGAAGACAAGTAAATTTTATTCGTCAATTAAAAAATGTAAGTTCAAACGCCAAAAGTCAATAACGCATGAGTAAGTTTATAAACAATATAAAAATAAAACTTCAAGTAAGCAAGTTGCTTTAGCCTAGCGACCTAGGTTTCTAAGTAGTTGATCTACTTCTGAAGAAACTGTGGTTCGATGCTTTTGCATGAGCAAATGAATCGGTTGTGAGTATCATTCAGAACAGCAGCGCCCAACTGAAAAGTTAATTTGTTCCAAAATTCTTACGATTGTTATCAGCACCTGAAATATTTTTAGCTAGATGAATGTTTGTTCACAGTTTCAGCATATAACTGATTGGCAGTTCAGAAGTTAGAATCTCAGCTGTCGAGTACTAGTAATATAATTCATGGATTCCCTAAAGTTATTTTACCTACAAAACGTCACAATTGAAAACGTATACGAGAATTTAAAGAAGTTCAGATCTATAGAGCTTGGAGAAGGAACAAACTAGGAATTTGTTAAGTACAAGAGTACAGACATAGCAGCTAACCAATAGACAGGACAAGGAATAAAAGATTAACAAAGTGTTTTGAGTATACAGCACAAAGATGTAAGAAGAACGTTTGCAGATTGATAAACAGACGGGAAGACAAATTTTGGAATATGATGGATGTTCTCTATAAAGAAGCAAGGCTGTCTGAAATTAAATAGCCAGACTTCAAGGAACATTTGAAAGTAAGATCAATTTCTAGCTCCTGCTCAAATTAATCAGAACGGGCAGAAACGCTACACTGCTCAGCTCTATGTAAAAGCATTTTACGACATTAGGAAACTCAAAATTTTTACTTGTTTAAAAGCTCATTTTTAAAATTTTGACACTCTTTGTCACAGTATTAAAAAAAAGAAAAAAAGAATCAATATTTAATGCTTATTTCTCTGATTAATTTTTCGTTGGCTGAAATTGGGGATAAAACTTCCAGCCTTTGGTGTCTTCGCTTAGATTGGAAAATGTCTAGTGTGGCTTATAAATGGTACTATTAACCCATCCGTCAAGAAGAGGACCAGCAATTGTAATATAGAAGAGCAATAATAAGTTATACAGCAATTTGAATTTTCTGTCTGACATGAAGTGAACACGTCCAGTTTAAGATGCTAGTGTTCTCTTTTATTTAAGTATGGAAAAATTACAATAATAAAAGTTAAAAAAGGAAAACAATTAGGAATATAAACAACAACAATTAACAAGGAAAAGTTAATAACTATTTACAGGTGACAATTTTAATAATATACAATTTATGTGATAATTATTATGCTTGGGCCCCATGTGCATAGTTTTAAAAAGTCAACGTCCCCAAACAACTACTTGTTTATGGAGAAAGAAGATAGAAAACAACAGCCTACACCGTCCAAGCGATAATCACCAATGTTAATGAGATAATCGGTACGACGCGCAAGCACAAGAATAGTGACATAGCCAAACTGCTGTTCACTAACTGCCCACCATTTAGTATCTTCAGCCATTAGCTCAAAATGTCTAGTCATTTTTAAACCAAAAATTAAGACACAGCTAATTTTTCTATACTAGGCACTGGCATGATGTACACTAACACACTAATATCGTAGAATGTTTTAATGATCAATTTGTAGCGAACCCAACTGTACGTAATGTTAAACATATGAATATTTTATTAATTTTTGTTTCTGTTATTTTACAAAATATTTATGTAAATATTTTGGGTTACAACATTGAAACAGTGTATTTATTTATCTACTCGTATGGAGCGTATTAAATTTTATGCTTCCTTGGTTAATTAAAAATAAAGGACATTAACATTTATATTGAATTAGTAAATTCGACATTAGTTTAATTTGAAACTAGCTATAAAGTTGGTGAGGTGACTTTACTCAGATATAAAGCTAAATATTACAATGCTAAACTAAATAGCCCGCAAAGCTAATTTGTGGTGCTGGGTTTTGTTTCCACTCTAGGCCAGGGATTCTATTTAATGGTTAATGTGAGAAATTTATAGTCACCTAAGTATGTTTGCTAGTCGCCTCCGACTTCGTCATCTAATTTTGTAGTTGCTTTTTTCTATACTCGTCAAATTTCATAAATAAAGTTATGCTACGGGTTGGTGTAGTCGCCTGTTTACTAGTTGAGTGATGTAGAAAGTAGAAATATGATAGTTATCTCGAGTTCTGGATGTTGCAATATTGAGTTAAGAGTTAATATTCTTAAATTCTTCTTGAGGTGCAAAACTTTTATATATCTTTTTACCTAGAAAGTGCGGAAAGCGGATATCTCTCTTTATATTTATACTAGGGCTCAGGATATTATATACTGGGTGCAAGACTGCGCCCGTACGTCAGGAGAGTTGTAGGTATTCGAATATTTGCCTTAATGCTTAGATTGTCGTATTCAGACAAAATTTCTTTAAATGACTTCTGACTTTTTTTTAGCTGCTTAAACCTAATTAGAGCTCTCACAGAGCAGTGTCTTACAGAGTTGGGGCTCCCCTATTATATCATGAGACGGAACTTATCGAGAGATTCGAGTTGATATCCTGACAAACGCCTCTTTTATATAATTTATATAACCAAATATTGGTAACTCATGTAGCATTTATGGATGAGATTTCGATGTCAAAACAACTGCGTCCATTGATCACGAATCACAGTTAATATTAGACCTGAACAGACGGGAGCGAGGGACTTTGACTTCCATTTCGGTTTTTAATTGGAGTCGCTAAACATTAGGAATCTAGCAGAATACACTAACTCTCCAAGAAGATGGAAGTTTCGACTCTCTGGAGAAATTTCTTACACAAATGTCCTTCAGCTATTTCTATCCAAGTTGATGGGTAATTTTTCAAAAGTTCCTCTTTAGTTTTAAACTGAATGCTGCTAAAAAATTTGAAGCCGGAGAATAACCCTCTCCTTGGCAAGCCTGACGTCCTCATCCTATCTTGTATGTCTTCAAGTCCCGTCATCAAACATAGCTCTTACTCAATCGAGGTTTATACAGATCCATACTACTAGCTTTATTCGCAGACAATCTTCGATCTGATGCAGTAAATATTTAAAGCTTCTAGGGCGGCTTAAGTGTCAGTAAAGAAGACGACTCTCCTACCGGTAGAACACATAACATTTAGATAATGTGTACAACCTGAAGTGAATATTTCAGCTTTAAAAATACTTCCAGAAGAAATGGAGATGTCAGTTCCACAGCCTAATTCCAGTCACTAAACTCAAAACGTTCACCTTCTGTTCCCGCTAGAATACTCTAAATAAAATCGCCAAATTTACTGTCACTAACTGTGACCCTTTCCAAATATCAAGAGCACTGGAATTTAAATTGGAGAAAAAGTCAGATTAATGGGAAAGGAGACTTCAAGAGATGAATGAAAAACTCTGATTCAGTGTGATATAGAATGATTCAACTGGCATCCTAACAATTGAAATTTAAATTTAAAAATATGTAACATTAATTGGAAAAACAAAATTTTTGTACTAAAAAATTCTGTTAGACTCCACAGACCCAAACTAGCGTGTTGAAAAAAATTAAGAGAAACTGTAAAAAAAAAAAAATGACTGTTTAAATCAAAAGAAGGGCAGCTACTCTGAAAAAGAAGAGAACAAACACGTTTGTCGAAGCGAAAAATTATGCAGGGTTCTTGAGTCTCAAACCAAGCAGTCAGGTCAATCAATCTTTCCACCAAAACTACCACTTTCTTAGGTTAGAATATAAATTTGAATATTATATACTAAAACTATAATTTTTAAACTATATGAATAGAAAAGAAATCAATTTGTTTCTTCTATAGACTAAAAGGTTAAGTGGATCGCTTTAATGGACCAAGTTGATCAGCTTGAGAACTAAATATTAATACTGTTGATTAAGAAAGGAAGAATGCATATTATGGAGAAGAAGTAAGTCGTCAGTGCGGTTATAGCGGAGATAGGGTCTCCATTCAAGCGGACATAATGAGTTGAGAAGGGATAATTACAGAGGGTGACCAAGCGGTCCTTTCTGTTAGACTGGCCAGCAGGTGATATTTAACCATATGTTTTACTTTGATATTAACTTCTACAAACGTTCACTTATATAAGGATAGAATATAATCTAAGTGAATAAAGGTCACATGCATTCATCTTCAGATCGAAAAGTTAAGAGCTTTTGCATTAGGAATTGACTGATTCTAAAATGATACGGTTTCAGTCCAGTAAATCTGCGACTTGCACATAATATGCAATTACAGAGAGAAAGGTTCAAACTGACGCCCCTTTAGAGAAGTATTACAGTTCATTAATAATTTATTACTTTAAACTCCTTATTTTTCTGCAATATTGCAGATATCTAGGAATATCTAGATAATCGACCTATTTACTTTGAAACGAATTCCATTGGGAAATGAAATTTCACGGTTTATTGTAAAGTGCACAGAAGGGAAGACGGAATATAACAGAACTATTCGAAACCCGAAAATTAAAGATTTCTCTGTACTTACATTTATTTCCGTTATTGACGCTGGTAGGTGGTAATCGTGCAGTTGATCAGTGGCTACTACTGATATTGAGTTTTCTGCAATAGATTTAATTTTCACTATCAAATGAATTCACTTATGAATTCACATGATGCTAGACTGGTATGTAATAAATTTTTGCTCATTGATAACTAGAGTAGGTAGCGAATAAGATATTTGTGTAGATGCATTTCTATAGGTTGAGTCTTCTTGTTACGTTTAAACAGTCTTCCTTACACTGCAGCTCACTGTGTTAACACACTCGTCTTTCGGGTTAGAATTCAGCTTTCATCTTCCAAGAAAGCTCAAACTGTGTACATCAAACAAGAGAATGGTTAGGTTACAGAAACGGACATGATGCGATGGCAGCCTAAAGCGCTGGCAATCGCATTAACCCTTTCCAATGAAATAATCACCGTTATGCAAGCCTCAGGTTCTTTAAGGACAAACTCCTACCTAACAAGATCATCAGCAATGATAACCACGCCATCATTGACGTTAAAACCTTTGACTTCTACGTTTCGGGCAGCTGTGTTAGTTAATCTTCTGGCCATCTTCTCTACCTACACAAACCAATCCCTAAATGAAGGTATCCCCAAAATATGGCTAGTAAAATCAGTAAACAAAGAATATCTTATGCTATAATTGTTGGACTTCATTGACAGCAATGACTTCCTGATGAATTGACGAGGCTCTAGCCATAATGTATTTGTGAAGATGTTGATGCTAAGGGCAAATAGCTTTTTTAAGTGGAAAGTGGAATATCAGATAGCAAGAGTTAGGGCAGCTACACTTTGGAGGTTACAACGGAGAGAGAAATCATGCACTGAAAAAACAGGTACGTCCCGTAGGACAAGACCCCTGAGGCAAACAACGTGCTCGTTAATAGGAAGACGAGTTAAGTTAAGAATGGGGATAGTAAGTGATAGAAAATTACGGTTTGTCACCGAGTGCAAAGATTTACTAAAAGAGGCCAAGGTCCTCTTCATGGACCAAAAAAAGAAATATGGCGATGCAGCCAGTTCAATGTCGGAATAACTTTGGATAGAAGGAATGAGATCTATCAAAAGAGTGTTATAAAAAAAAGCCGAGCCCATACAAATCTGACTTAGTTCATTCCAATATCTGCTTTGGAAGCATAAAATGTTCTTAATATAGGAAACATTCTAACTTCTTTTAGAAAGAGGTAACACTTAACTACAGAGTTAGCACAATGTCAACTTGGCATTCGGAATGTCCATTGCTGATCTTGAAATCGGGAATCCCCTGCAAGCTACTGCCTCTGTGAAAGAAACCGATCCAATATCATAGCATGTTATTGTTGTAAAGTGTGCTTGTTACAGAACAGTGGTTACTGTCGCGTACATTCTACATTACTGTCCTCATTTATTTCATTTTTTCCTATAATCTCTTTTTGTGGCAGCAATAATAGTTTTTTTAAATTTTGATGAAAAAGGCAAGAATTATCCCTGTAAGTTAAGAATGAACTAGCAACCGATGCGCCGGATTCATTCACCTACGCTGAATGTAGGACATTCGATCGACTGTTGTGTGGAGCTTGTCGAGCTGTTTGCAATTTTATGCTGATGATGTATACAGAAAGGCTTATGAACGGTACGATGAACTTAGTCAAAAGATAGTTTTGTGAGTTTTTATGGCCTATTTCAATGTATACTTTAATATCAAGTTTAGTGGTAGTAAAGTTGGACTCCCATACCGTAATACTTATAAATTTAATGATGTAAATTTTATGTAATCATTCAAAAACATCAATATTTAAGTTTTCTTTTCCTTGTTTCAAGTTAAGAGAGCCTAATAGTCGTCACGCACCATAAACGCTGCGCTATCATTAACGTAGGCTAGCTCCGTGTAACTCACTCGCACATTTCTTTTCTAACTCTAGAAAATATGTTATTTTTTTGTATTTCCTTCCTTTAAGATGATACAGTTTGGATCAATAAATAACAGTAGGTAATAACAGTAAGTATCAGTAATTTTATTTTCCATTTCAATAAATTAAGCATATCTGAATAAATGTCTTTTGGTGTTTAACAGAGCGAATTCGAATTAATGGAATACAAAAATTTTAAAACGTTCCAGCTCGCAATTCTCGCAAAATCACCAATTTACTCATTAAACGATTCACAGAATATTTTTTTAGGTTTCAGATCTATTTTTGGAGCTAAATATTACATAATTCGTAATTTAGTGAATTATTGAAAGTTTAGTTAGATCCGCAGTGCTGGATAGAATCGGTGATTTTGTCCATGTCAGAAAGCAAGTGAAGTGTGAGATGGAGAAATAGTTGAAGTCAAATTCTTTACACCAAGCTGATTGATTAAACCCTGACGATGGATGAAGAGTGGCCAGGGACATGCAAAGCTACGAGAGATAAAATCAGTGCTACTATTAAAGAGCTTTGATATTATCCCATCAGGAAAGAATTACTTTCAAAATTTAAGATTCTCAAACCTGAACTTACAGAATTTTGCTGGAGGTTTCAGAAGGCACAGTCAAAATGTTGAGTTAATTTACTTCAAGCAACAGCCTAAATTGTAAGGCAGCTGGAGAAGGTAAAACATTTTTAGCAAATACACTTTTTAACATCATTGTCACTCAATTGTAGGCAAACTTTGTTGCCTGCGTTGGACGTGAGGTTTGGTTGTTGAATAATGCTATTAGAAGGCAAGAAATAGGACAAAAAGTATACTAGACTAATTTGACAGAGTATTTAAAGGCTGTGGAAGGACTAGCGGAGGCAAAAATATTATTTACCTTTCATTTAGACTAAAAAACAAAATATTTTATTTTTTTCTTTATTCCATTAATAGAAGGATGTTTCTTATTTATTTTGGTTTCTTAATTTAAAATTAATGACAGTCAATATGCTCAATAAATTCGAAACTGCTCGAAAATTTTACCTTGACTAAATTTACCTTGAAATTGAAGTAAATAAATATTTGTTAACTTTGTTCTACACTGTTTTATGAATTTATATCTTCATTTTAGGGTAGATAGCATAATGTGCATTAACTTTCAGTTTATTGAATCTGTAATTACATACAATTCATTTAATTGAGCTTTTAGATTTGTTTTGAATAATTATTTCTACATTCCTTCATGATGATTAAATAAAAAGGTATAATCAGCAATTATATGCTGCAAGATTCTGGCTCATTAGATAAACATACAGATTTGGTAAGTTCTTGTAGATTGTATTTCATTTATCATATTTTTTTAATGGGCCACCATTCCGCGTAGAGAAAGATGGCCTATAGAGTCTTTGAATTCTTTGCAGCTTTCCAAGCCTATTATTAATCGCCAGTGATGAAGTAAACTACTAGAGCAGTCAAAACCAGTAAGAGCAACAGATCGACTCTAGGGGGAACATTCAGTCTCGAGCCTGAGTCATTTAAACTTCACAGCTGTCCGAACTAATTGAGCAACTGACTTAAAAAGAAACTAAGCTTCTCCACAGACAACCTATGGCGACCAAAGATCCGAAACTTAGCCTGTTCATAACTTCGACAATCCGTCATAAGATGGATTGGTGTATCTTCCTTCGACTGACAAAAGATTAGTCATATGCTTCGTTTCTAATCCTTCCATAAGCCACATTGCTTCGAAATGTCTCCTTAAACCATAAAGTCCAGTGAGCTACCCAATCAGGTGTCTGAAAAAGATTCGTGAAAGACTGCTTTTCATCCATCTCTTAGTAACCGAAATTCCCAGTTGACCGGGGATTTAGTCTAGAAGAACATTTTTAGTTGAAGCTAGTCTTCACTATCTTATAATCTTCTAAAACCGTTCTTAAGGTTAGAAACTCAAGAGTTCAACACAGCCTGACTTTTCAGATAAATGCTCTTCTCTTTATAGGATGGCTGCATTTCTGCTTGTCCGAAACCCTGAAAGAACAGTCTGGAAAAATGTGGTCCATCCATCCCAAGGGCGCATCACTATCCCAAGTGTTAAGTGATTCATGTCTAACTTAAAAACAAACTTCTTTTAGCACTTTAACCTGAACACAGAACAAGTAAGAGCCAGCAAAGATAGTTACGTGAACCCACAGAGAGATGGTATAGAACCCACAGAGAGATGGTAAAGAACCCACAGAGAAACTGTTGCACCTTAATGTACTCCTACACTTTAGCATTATAAAATTTACAAACTTCAAAAAATTTCTTAATATACAGTGACATTTGAGCCGCTAAAGATCTTCTTTAAAAATTGGATTAAATAATGCTGCAGCAGCCATAAACAAATTTATAGGCTGGATTAGTCTGGTTCTATCCTAAATATATGTATATTAATAATATATCATTAAGAATGGAAAGCTATAATTAGTTATAGACTCTTAATTGCTTCTTATCCGGGGCAGCTCCTTGCTCATCACCAATAGTGCCACTGGTCGGCTGGAACTTTCTCGGGCTAAATGCCAAGAGTTGATTACTTTGCATTTTGTTGTTAAAGAGGGGTCATATTGGAATATAATTCCACCCTTTATCGACATTACAGTTAAATTATGCTACCTTTTTTTTTTTCTAGTCTCAAAACAAACAGTTGATACTGTTCGCTCGGCATCGTTAATATATTTAAGAAAATATTTATTTTAAAAACTAAATGTGCGAGACAAAGGGGTGAACATGAAACGCTTCAATAAGCCTTCAGCCGACCAAATAAACGAGTTACCTAATATAACTTGTTGGCACTATAACACTTAGGATTTGTGAGTTTTATAAGTATATAGTGGCGTGAGTACAAAACATAATGCAAAAGGCAACCATGACTTAATACCGGCCATAATGGATTATTACGTGGCTCTCTTTAGCTTTTACCTATTCTGATAAAATGTTGGTGAAAAAAGAAAGAAAAAAAAAAGCTAAGTATGAACAAGGCAACGGTTTCTTTAGCACTGGGTATAATTATTGCAATGCTAACTAGAGTTAAGGGTGTAGCGCGATAACAAAGGCTTTCAAACAAGATTGATAAAACTCATTGGCGATGATCTTAAACAAATATTTTTATCCGAAACGAGTAAGTGATTTTTTTTTTAAATCGTTAATAAATTTAGTGGAAATATTGTAGGAAAATAAAACTCTTTATTTGTATGAACATTTACGTAAAATTTGGCCGGTAACGTCCGCAGAAGTGTGCAATGCGGAAGTAAGAAAACTGAGAATATTGATCCGTCGATGTTTAATGAAGATTACTTTTTTACTATTAAATAAATTAGATATCTAGAGCGAAAAAATTCGTATGATTTTCTTTGCCGCAATTTACTAAGTAAAAAGTATTTGAAATTATGTTGTGCGAAAAAACGCTAAAACTAAAAAAGTTCTTTAAGAAATGTAGCACTTCCGATCAACCAAATTTACTTAAATCCTTCAATTTTGATTCCCTATCAGAATTTCACACGTGATGAAGCCCCCTTACTCGAAGAACTTTTTAGAGGAAAACCTAACCCAACTCCACTCCAGAACCCGTTTTCTTTCAAAAATGTTACAAATCATAGTTACAGATCAACTTCCTGCAATGAGCGTCCGTAAATTAACGAAAACTGATGGAAATTTGTTTTTTTATTGTTAGATGAAAATCTAAAAATTGAAAAATAGATTTAATAAAGTATTTTTTGTTTGTTTTTGTTTTTCTTCCAAAAATATTACTAAATCCCATGTTGGCCTAATTAACTGCCTTATTATCTGCTTACTTAGAATTGTTGTCCCGAAGTAGTGGTCACCCTAAGACTGGCACTACTTAGCTAGCACTAGTTTGTGTAGTAATGGAATAGCTCCTAAGGCTATAGGAAATATTATGGTTGTGAGAGATAAGTACAAGAGTGGAATAAGTCAAGACTTGGAGGAGAAGTAGAGGAGATACCATTTTGAGGTTCTCTACCTATCAAGAAAATATACTTTGAAGCGGTCAGGCACTTATCAATAATTATCACAAATTACCAATTCAGCGCGACCCAGTTCACCAACTCAGCCATCAGTTCGCTTAGAAAATATGTACATACTAAGCTACTTTTTATTTGTTAACAACAATGTTAATAGAAAAGCATGTGCCCCGTTGATGACACTTAATTGAAAGTTGAACGTTAAGCACCGCATGAAAAAATTAGGGTACTACTTCACTTTGTACATAAATATGTAATCAGCGATATTATCCAACACTGCGAACCTCATTTTGTCCGACATATATTTTCAGGGAACCCAGCAGTTATTTTTTTCCTGAAGATATTTCGCAGATAAATTAACATTCATTCTCTCACTGAGCTGACTTCACTTGTCTGTGTCTTCATTCTGCAGAATAATGTTTTGCTTAAACTGATATGACGCACTATTTTAAATAATAGCGCCTTAATTTATTTTAAAGAATAGACTGATTTGTTAGATAACAGGTCGCACCTAGAACATTTCTCTTTACTCCTAAACTCTGTAAGTCAGTAGAACTTTTAGAATACATTTAAAATTACCTTTGACAAGGTAAGGTCTTATAGTTGCTAACATCAAGATGATTAACACATAGGTCATTATAACTTAAATAACAAGTTTAAAAGAGACAGAAAAGAAAAGATAACTAAGACTGCAAGTATTAGTTGTAAAGAAATGGGTGTACCTATTTTAAATAACAGAATAAAATTTAAATGCAAACGCTAAGACGCTACATGTTCAAGGCAAGCAGAAAAATTAATCACATGCAAATAGTTCGCGGAATTCATTCGTAAGAAAAAAATAAAAAAAAAAAATAAATGAATAAGTCGAGAATTATATTTAAATAAAATAAAAATGACTATCAAGGAGCAGAAGTTATTAACGGCTCAAGATAAAATGGTACACATTAACTATTGCAAAATGGATAAAGTTAAATGCAAGAATGCAACTATTAGAAACTGGTATTTTTGTTTTTTGTTGCATTAGGATATGGCGGTGTGTGTGTGTGTAAGTAATGGGTAACATTATTTATCAATAGATGCCTAGACTGTGTGCATGTAGTTTAAAGCAGTTCATTGCATATGCATTTCTTGACTGGTCAGGTTGCCCGCATGGGATTCAATTCGCTTTAGTTCAAAGCAAAAAGAGTGTTGACAAAAAATTATAATAAAGTTCGGGAAAGTGTAGGATGAAAGTGAGCTATAAATAAAAACATTTGTCTAATTTATTGCAATATTTGCTTTCAGAAGTTATACGACAATTTTATTAGTGCATTACTAATAACATTTTATTAAAATAATCTGTAGGGATTGAAATATGGAATTATATTTCAGTCGTATTTCATTACTGTATTTACTCTATTCTCGGCGCCAATGTAGTAATTATGAAATGAACATGACTAAAAAACATATTTATTGTACACTTAACATGCGAAACTGCTTTACAGACTTCTTGGACGACGCTCCAAATTACCCATTGAACTCAAACGCTTAATATACAACACTATTCTCAAACCTATGTGGACTTACGGACTAGAGCTGTGGGGTTCAGCCAAACCTACAAACATACGGACAGTACAAACATTTCAGTCAAAACTCCTCCGATAGATAGCTGACGCACCTTTCTACGTGACTAACCAACACTCTTCACAACGACCTCAACATTCCCTTAAAACACCAACTCGCCAAGACGAAGTACGAAAAGTTCCATACTGCTCTCTCGACTAGCTCTAATCCTCTTGTACAGTCTCTCACTTCCTCTGACACCCCTAATACTCCTCGCCGACTGAATCGCCGGTGGCCCCACAACTTCCTTGAGGTCTGAAGGCCTAAACGCCATTATTCTACTATCTCTCCTCTCTCTCCACAGATTCTCCTCTCTCCTCTAGAGAGTGCTACTCCTCCCGCACCAGTTCATCACTCTCTCCATATTTACTTATTGTATACAATGTATACAGATTGTAAATTACAAAATAAATTAAAAAAAAAAATTGTACACTTGTAAATATTAGTACATATCTCCTCGCTTTAATTAGCTATCTTTCTAACTGGGGATTTGATTGAAAATAGAACTAGAGAAAGTAATTCCATTTTCCAAAAATTCTATGAAATACTGTTTAATTAGAGCTCTGGCTTCAAACCACTCCATGAAACACCTAATTTCCCATCAAATTGTCCATTAAAACAAGACGACGATAAAAATATTAGAAATTTGGGTATGAAAATGCTACCTTATTCAAGCAGCAAATTAAGGAACGTTTTGATTGCCCTGTTAGACGTCCGACACAGATTACGCAATGTTGAAGTAGAAGATGACACGGACAGATTCTTTACCACGCCCTTCCAATCGCTTCCTCTGAATCAAACATGCCATATAAAAGTGTAACCAACAGGAAAAATCTCCCAGGTTGGCTTAACAATTTTGCAAATTAATCGTCCTCTTTCACTCCAAAAAAACTGGGATCTATATCATACATACGTCTTCAACTCAGATCTCAGATCTACTTTCTTGCTAGCCAGCATTGTGTCCTGGGTTTGATTCGGATTGTTATTTAGTGCTCACTAAGAAAAATGTATAGCAAGAACGTTTTGCTAGTCAACTTCGTCCAAGAGACTTAAATTGGATGTTGGAATTTAAGACAGCCCGAAATAATAAGTTTTACTTCATTTTTAGTTACCTTCCAATATGGGTATTCTTCAATAAAAATGATTCTAAAACTAAACATCCTCTCTCATCATCAACCTCTTATCGACCAAGATTTCCAATCAAACGAGAATTGTTGAAAACATTTTTGCTGAAATACGTAAGTCTATAAACCAAAACTTCACTCCAGCGAATATATCAGCTAAATTTCTAGATTTTAATATCAGTTTATTACTAATTGTGACTTACAGTTATCAAATTCAATTAATTTCTTTCTAAATAAACATGTCTAATAATTTACGATTGATACAAATCTCACAAGAGATAAATGTGAAATTATTACGCAGTCTAAGTTATAATTTATAGTATCGAAATAATAAATGACATACTGTTCAAATGAATGACGTAGCATAAAAAAAAGCGGTTCTATTATTTGATTTGTATAATGTCGCCGTAATGAACCCATGTTATTTGAAAAAAATAAAATAAAAAATAAAAAACCTGTTGCATCTAAATATCACATGACCATATGCTATCTATTCCATATTTATAAATTGCGATTTCAACATACTATAGATTATGAAATCGAAGTGAACTAGTTATATATATATTATAACAATCTTGTAATATAAAGTTGCCCTAGAAAATAGAAGCTCCAGGTGAAATCAACATGAATATTGTAGAACAATACTTCCTCTCACACAATAGTCAGTACTTTAATCCTGGTATCATCCTAAACATAAGCAAGAAAAGCCTATTCACTGAATCATGCCCATTTTGATCAGAATAGGGCCAAGATTTAGAGAATTACCAACAGTTATCTGTTATTAATAACTCTAAAGAAGTCCACACACTTTATGGTGCTGAATCATCTTATAATAAATAAAACACCATTGGGACCAACAAAAGGCACACCTGTGTAAAATTTCTGATCCAATTCCATTTCTTTCAGAAAATTTGTTCATATCTTTAGACGCACCATCTATTAGAACATAAACAATTCTTGAAAAGTCCTTATTTTATGTCTATTTTTGGCAACGTTTTTCTCGTTGTATTTAATCTCATTTACTTTTATAATGAAGGGAAAATCCTTACTTTTACTGAAAATTTTATATTATATTTTATAGAAGTTGGAGAAAAAAGTGACAAGCCAGTGTTTTTCAAAAGTAAGCTTTTTTGGTTCGTCGATTAACACTAACATTATTATCCTTATATATAGTTTTATTTGTTAAAGCAATTAGTAATAGATAGTAATTTTTTTTAAAAAAAAAGCTGTTTAAAGAATAAAAATGTATAAATATATTAAGAATAAAATATATCATCTCGGCGAGGTACTTCGCCATTTCTAGTTGCAATTTTTACCTTTAGAATGGTGGAGATATCATTCCAAATAGTAGCAAAGAAGGAAGACGAAAATTCTCGAGGAAAACTAAATAAATAAAAAGTGAAATAAGGAATAAGAGCTCTCCGAGGTTATGAAAATGATAGCAAGCATGAAATTTAAAAGTAATTTATGCAAAATCAACCTCTCATAGTTTTCGCCTTACAATAAGAAAAAAGAAAACAGTCCTTTTACCTTTCAGAATTTCTAAACTTGATACAAAATTCTTTATCTTATACTCAAAAATAGTAATTAAAATCAGTATCATTTTACTGTATTACCTTTTCATGAAGTAATTATTCACTGTGTAGTAAAAGTTCATCGTTAGGTCGAGAGGTAAGGGAAATAGAAGCAACATTATGAGTGCATGGCCGAATTACCATATTATAAATAAAGACTTACATAGCACAGAAAATCATCACACTTTCGATTTCCCCAAACACAAAGATACTTAAATCAGAAACCAACCCACCAAAAAAGGAAAGTGCTAGAAATGATATACATATCTAAGACAGAAAACTGTCTAAATTTCAAAACTGACACCAACAATTTAAACAACATATACGCCAACTTACTATAAAATATTTGACAATTTGCAACACTGACTTCCACACAACCTAACACATATTACACATAGACCGATCACACTCAGTCCATGAACAGACAAGACAGAAGACACACCAACAACCCTCTTATGATGTAAAAACAGTACATTAGGTAAATAATTTTGTAAATTTCGTTACATATACGTACATTGTAATATAATTATTACAACTTAAGAAAGAGAAAGACAGGTGAGTTTTACATACCAAATATTTTTTGCGATTTCAGATTAGTTCAAAACTCGACTTCGAAAATTTGGAGCGAATTGTTAGTCTTTTTCGAAGAAAATAGAAAAATAAAAATTCCATTATTTTATTCAACAATTTTTCTTTCATAATGCATTATGCGATGTTGTATTGGAAATGAGAAAAATATAACCAACATAAAATATATATACGGCCGCAGCTGAAATGGGTTAAAAAACATTAGCAGCAGTTGACTGGAATGGGATGCCAGATAACATTGTAAATATTAAATGGTTAATATTGACTAGGAGCGGCCTTGGGCCATGGCGTGTTTCAGGTTTGTGATATGAATGCTATTACGCTGAGTCCCCTTTGGCAAAGAAGAGACAAGCGGCTATATTTATGATAATTGACAAGACGGCACTCTCTTTGCAGTTCCCAAAATGATTTTACTCTTTTGTAAGTTAGTCTTTCTTTCTCTTTTTAGGCTAGGCCAGCTCTTTTGCTTTCTTGTTTCCAGTGAACGTAAAAAGAATTGTGGGCGTTTATCTGTATACATTGAAGAAGTAGTAAAAAAAGATATGGAATATAGTGTTAGCTGTCAACCAATATAATCTCTTACTAATCATCCCTTGCAGCATAAAGTGAATAAATAGCAATTAGTTTCTTTTTTATTGTACACTAAAAAGTTAGGATGGTTGTTAGCTTTATAGAAGTTAGGAATAATAATATAAAGAAGTTCTACAAAGAAAAAAAACTATAGCAACTGTGGAAGAAGCAGAAGAAGAAAAGCGGCCCAGAATGCTCCAATCAGAGATCTTAAAGAGAGACACATACACATTAATCGAGAAGGAAATAGATAACATCTGGTACTTTGGTGGTGCGCGAGGCGATAGTTTTCTGCTAGGAGAAGGATGAGGAACCAATGATAAAGAGAGAATATAGAGAAATGAAAAACTATTCACGCATGTGAGTGAACGAGTGGGCCGTGTGTAGAAGGCTCGCTGGAAGGCCCCGTCGCTGCTGACACCTCAACTTCGACAATTTATTACACGTTATTATACGTTTGCTACTGTACCCCCTCGCTTCTCTAACACTAACATCGCCTATCATATGTGAACCAGAGCACACTATTAAACGTTCGGAAATAACGGCCACTAACTCACTAGGAAGGTAGCAACCCAGTAATTAGCCAGTTATTAATTACAGTTTAGGTTCACACTGTATCACTTCGACCGGCCATACTTCCACACCACTGCAACAACACTCTCTCCAAATAATATTCAACTATCACCGAGACCAGAATATTGTGACAAAAAAAAATAAAATTCTTAATTCCACTTATCATATGGAAAAATCAAAAATGTATTCTGTAGCATCTGCATTCATAATTCTTGTAAAATTTCATCCTTCTTTCTCAACATTCTGATATATTAAGGAAATATAATCTTGCGTAAAACACTCATACTACCGCATGATCTATCGACTTGATTTCCTATCTCCTGGTTCTCTAGGATTCGAAGGAACTAGTTAGCAGATGAGGCACACAGGTGGGAGGGCTTTATTAGTTAAAATAACTATATAACCGCGGTTTCCCTCGCAGCATCCTACCGTCATTGTAGAACGGAGGAGATCAGTGGGTCTTAAAAGAACCGCAAAAGAAGTGAGGTCTCACGCCGACTGTCATCAGACCAGGAAGTCTGTTCGTCTGTTTAAGGAAAGTTTGCTTAATTCCGAGCAGGCTTCTTATCGCCAGCTACTCCAATTCGTCCATCATCTATTGCGCACCACCTATCGCGCCTTGGTGGTGAGTAGAGGATTGTGCTCATGGTACAACCACATTCCTTGTCTTCCGGCTATTAAAGATTTCCCTTTCTTAAATTGTCGCGTTTAATAAATTAAACGAACTCCGAAGTTCATACAAATCACAAGGAATCTAAACACCCTAAGGTTCACTAATATAATGCTTAAGCTATCCGTAGTGTGACACATTTCCTAACTAACCTGGAGGTTGTAGGGTTGACGATGAACTATTTGTAAGTATCTGTCCGATTCATTCCCTTATAGGTAATAATGTCCGTTTCTGTAATAAATCTAATCCATCTCAAGCTCTCAATCCCTTGACAAATATCCCGCAGACGTTTATTTTTCATCTATTTAATTTTCTTATTTGTTTTCAATTTCAGGCATTTACTCTCAAGTTGGCGTGCTGGGGAAAATTCTAATCAACATCATCACCATTTCTTTGTTTTCTTTGACGGGACGTTATCAATTGCTTTCCCCGTTAAACGTACTCTTTGTTTACGTGTAAATTGACTGTAAGTCTCAGTACAGGCATTGTAATGGTAAAATTGTAATTTTGTATTAGTTTGAATTCTGTTAACTGAGTTCACCACTTGCCTCAGTCATGAAAGTTGTTCCTGATTATTTACTATGTATAAACTATTGCGCAGTTATTTTGTTAATTTTACTTCATATATCTAAATTCGTAAAATAATAGTGGCGTTTAATCAACCCTTATACTTAACTTTTTAAACTGTAAGTTTTTGTTAAGGTTTTATTTCAGCAGTTCACATAGAAGGATTTGAACCAACTACTTCCGTTGTGTTCAAGGACAGGAAATTATTTATTCCCAGCATGATTGTAATACTTCCACATAGGAAGGGGAGACAAAGTTAAAAAACTTGAAAATTTTAGAGTAACGTAACCGACACCAAGTGCTCCTGTCGACAATTACTTGTAACTCAAGCATTGGATATTTATTAATTTAAATAATTACGGTTGGGCAAATTTATCTGCAAAGAACTATTATCTAACTTGACTGGCTTACTCAAAATACCATCTCACCAATTAGGGTTCAGGTCAAAGCATTTATCAATAAGATCAAGTTAAGCGAGTAACTGAACATAACGTGAAAGAAGTAGAAAACAGAAAGTACTCAGCAGCTGTAATTCTTGATTTAGCTGATATATTTGACAATTTTGACCCGCTGGACTGTTTTACAAAATTAGGTAGACTTACGCTTTTAATTACATTGTTCAAATCATACGATCCTTTTCGCAAGACCTAACGTTCTGGGTAATATTCAATAACTTTCTCAGTACATGAGGACAATTCTCGCAAGCCTGCCTCAGCGAGCAATATCGTATGTCCTACACTCTTCAATTTCTACACAACGGACAGACCTAAACGATGCTACGACACACTGTCATCAACAAAAGACGACCACAAAGACATAAACAAAACCATCACCACTTGCAGACATCAACTAAACTTATAAAAACCCGTACAAATATATCGAAAACAACAGCAAAAATATTCCTTCTAAGAAGATACAAAAATGAAGGGCTAATGAAGATCATAATAAAAAAAACGAGAAATCTCTTAGAATCAGAAAGATCAAGGAGAATGTAGCGAGCATCGAGACGTACCCTCTGTTCGTCGACATATCTACATTAAACAGCAACAATCTCATCCAAACTGCGACAATTATACCCACTTATTAACATAAAAACGTGAAATAAAGTGAGTTTGTTCCCATGTGAGAAAGCTCTCTCTTACACTTATTAAATAATAGCTATAAATCTTCGCCATATTTTAATAAAATTCGGCAGAAGAAGAAGTGGCAGGAGAATTATTGCAATCGTACCGTGTTCGCAGTCGGATTTCTTTTGGTCTTTTAGAGAGAAGTTCTTTAAAAGTAATTTTATTTTTATGAGATTTCTTAAGGCAAAGTATGTACTGAATTCGCAGTTAAATTTCTCATACGAAATTGCTAATTACCTACCAAATACTTTCTACTTTTATTCAAAAGGTTTTCCCAAGATAATTGTTTTTGTGGATTCATTGGGAACAACAAATCTTTCTTTTCCAAGTAGCTTCTTGCAGCCCACTATTCTATAATCTGTAACGACCGCAGATGTTCACGTGCTTAAATTAATAAAAATAATAATAGAAGAGAAAAAGAGAAAGCCATTTGAAGCCTTGCAAAGATAATATATTCTCTCAGTTCCTAAGGATGATATATTCCTCATGAAGTGGAAAGTAGCAGAAAACTAGCAAATAGTTGTAACAGCAAGAGTCCTGCCATTTAAGGCAAGGATGTCCTCCTTGCGCTTTGTGTGCCATATCGCAACTTATAGTACGAGAGATTCTGGAAATAATAACAGCATAATAATTTCTTAAACTTCAGTCAGAAATTGAATTACTAGGCAGGTGCTTCTGTAGTTTTAATGGAATGTTTTCATTCTAGTGTAAATGTACGTTATTAAGAACTATAACGTTATTAGGCACTAGATATGTTTCAAAATCGGAAATGGAAAAAATGTGTAAGTTACCATTTTTAAGAATGAAGACCTGTGCGGGAGATTACGAGATTGTTTCCCCATTTTCAAAGGATTGGCACTCCTAGCATGAAAATACTGGTAGAAAACTAAAAATCTCCAAATTTTTGAGTGATTCTTAGATCGTTCAATCTTACAGCTTTTTTATGTGAACATTGATTACTGAACTTTACAGAATCCCACCCCAAATGGGCAACCCTGGCAGTTCTATTAACACAATACACGTTGCGGAGACAATGTAACTATTTAGGTTTAGCAAACCCACAGGCAAACTGAAGCCTCAGTAACACAACCTCACAAACACTTACGTATATAATTACATGCACTGAACAATACATCCTCACGCCCACATACGCCTTCACTCTGTAGGTAGCTATAGGTCCATTAAAGCTGTGGGTAGTGTAGTACTTTATCTCTCCCAATTATGGAAGTCTTCGGAATTTTAAATATTAGTCCTTACTGGGACTAAATCTCCCCACAAAAGGAGCCAAAACTGATTTTAAAGCTGTTTATATTTTTAAACTTGATGAAAATTAATTTTTTTTCGATTTGTTTTAGTATCTTATTGAAGCAAAATTAATAATTTATAGAAATAAATACAGGCGCCACGGTAGCCGAACGGTTAGAGGCGAGACCTGCGACGCTAATATGTATTGTGGTACTGGGTTCGATTCCCCGGTCTTAGGCCTTGGATTTTATTTAATGGTTAATAAAAGAAATTTACAGTAAAGTATGTTTGCTAGTCGCCTCCGTCCACGACACCTAATCGGTAGTTGGACGTTAAGCCCCGCCCGAAAAAATAGGCGATTACTTTACTTTTTTACTTTACTTAGAAATAAATACAAAAAATATGTTTATATAAATAAGGCGCCACGGTAGCCGAGCGGTTATAGGCTAGACCCGCATTGCTAAGAGGTATTGTTGGTTTATTTAGTGGATTCGATTACCGGTCTAGCTCTTGAATTTTATACAGTAAAAGCTCCTTATTCGCGCTTCCTTCATTCGCGTTTTCACTATTCGCGTATTAAAAAAATGCGACCCAATTCCTATATTCGCGGATATTCGCGGAAGTACACTATGATAATAAAAGGATTCCAATAGGTATCCAACCCAATATCCTTTGTAAATGCCGTCAAATGGACTAATAAAAAAAGTAAAATAGGTCTTATTACAACTTTGCCTAAAGTATGTTGTTAAATGATATCGCCGAGGACTTTGACATAAGCCACCTTCGCCGCGATCGGTGTTTTTGAGAATGTAAACGCACAGAATGAAAGCAATTGTTCGTGATCCAGCAATAGAAAAAATGGAAGTGGCGTTGCCACTATGGATCGAAGACCGCAATAAAAAAAGGGTGCCTCTGAGTGGTCCAATGGTCCGGGAGAAGGCAAAGTATCTTTACGCTCATTTTAAAGAACCTGATGGTAGTTGTAGTGGCAAGTTCAAACTTTGACTGCAAACAAAAGCTTTTAAAAACTGCCAAGCAAGAGAAAATTACAAAATTCTTCAAACCATTGCCTAAGCCTTAAGATAATTAATCAAAATGTTCAAAAACTTCAATTAAATTGATTTTTTTATATTTGTTTTTTTTTTATTTTGTCAGCTAGGAACGTATCCCCTATAATCCCATATAAATTACCATTCCTTATTCACGGTTTCTGTATTCGCGGCATATTTATGGAACATATACCCCGCGAATAAAGAGCTTTTACTGTATTTAGTTGTTAATATAAGGATTTAATACTAAAGTACGTTTGCCAGTCGCCTCCGTCCATGATACCTAATTGATAGTTAGTTGGACTTAAAGCCCGCATTAAAAAATAAACATTTCTTTACTTTTTACTTTACCATAAAATAAAATGTGAAAGGAAAATGAGGTAGAAGGTGTTCGAAGTTAAAAGAAAAGTCTGAATCCTAAATGATTTCTAAGATACTCGTACATACTTAGTTGGTTCTTCGAACGATTCGTTCTGTTTCTTACTACTGAAATAAGATGTTTGAACAAATAAATGCAGTGGTATTGATAAATCAATTTTTATATTGATTAAAAAATAAAACTTAACGTTAAATTAGTTTTGTTTGTCTTGTAACTTTAAAATTTTAATAAGCTCCAAACTTGGTATAATAGCTAGTCTCGTAATATTAGTTTACATTCAAATAATCGATCTTTTCCTTGAATATTTTATCTTTTCTTCTCCATATAAATATATAGGGCTGTTGTCGGGAGGTGCAGAGTTAGAAACAAGGCGATGAATAAGGGAAATCAACATCTTCAAAATTTTGGCGCTTTATTTCTGACTTTACGCCTCAAAATTGTCCTCAATTCTTATAAATTTCGATATTTCGTACAGGTCTTAGCTTTAGAAAAGATGTTGAAGTCCTGTTTTAAAAAATTTGTACGAAATTTTATAACCAATCTACGTGAGCTGGTTTACATTTTATACCATGTGTGCATATTAACTATTTATGTTTGCGAGCATATGCTGACGGGTATTGCCAGCTCAACCACCTGTTCGCTATGATGTTTTTTTTTTTTATGTTTGAAGTAGTTTGTTTCATTAAAATGACATTTCCTACAGGTTAGCTTGTAGGGTTGCAAAAATGATTAGCAAAAGAGATGGAAGTTGTTGCACGTGGTTTCGAGTCAAAAGGAATTTATCAATTCTTGGTTTAATTTTTATTTAAAAAAAGACGGCTATAAGATTGAAACTACATAAAGTCCAGATGATTTTAGATTCTAATAATCAGAGTCAATTAAGGAAGCAGCTCACAGCGGAAGAGTTGGAAGGTTTTATGATTGTTATTGAACCACAGGTTAGACTGCCAAAAATGATCTTCGACCTTCAGTTTTATTATAAATTAAAGAACGATATTAAAAAACAATTGCAGAAAATAAATAAAATAAAAATGCGTTTTGCATTTAAATAAAAAATAAAATGTGCTTTAATATAGACATTGGTAATAAACATTTGATTATTTTTAATATATAAAATGAAATGTACATAACGTTAAAATATATTAAAGATAAGTACAAAAAAATGAAAACAACAATGGATCACGTGACCTCTGAAATGAGAAAGTTAGGCGTGTCCATGTTGATCGAGAAATACTAGTGGAACACCGTGCCACAGATGTCAAGGGCATAATCTGCATAATACTAACCACAGCAGCAGCAACTCTATTCTGTTATTCTTGGTGAAGACATCCTCACAACTATATAGCTCAGTTATAATAGCTTAGGTACGGTTCGGATTATTTTTCAAATGCGAATAGTGATTTTGTTTTCGCTTTTATGTAATGGATTTAAGAGCGAACAAAAACAATTGGGGAGTGTTGCAAAAAAACCAGATGATTCAATCTCTGAAGATTTAAGTTGAACTGAGTCAGTAACCAGAGAAAATAAGCATTTCTTGACGGATCGACTTTCAACCATCTCTGTTGACCATTCATTTAATTTAAATGAGCATTTAAAAACTCGTCAAAACGCTAATAAAGTCACGCTTACCAATATTTTGTGGTCAAGGCAACTATAGGTAACATTAAAATTTGAAGAAATTTCTCATTATAATTTTATGGCTAGAATTCAAATTATCATTAAAAACTAATCTCTAAATTTGGAACTTACTGATTGTAAATATCTCAAATGTTGCATTATTAAAGTTCGCAATAAATGTTAAACCTAAAGGAAAAAAGTATTGGTATTGTCAAATTAAGAAGAAAGAAATATAGTGCATCAACTTAGTGGGGTATGAAAAGAATGTTTTAATTTAGGTGCTAAAATAGAACAATATGGAATCTTTTATTGGAAGCAGGGCAACAACTACATCCAACTCAGATCCTTCACTAAAAGTTTTAGAACAACAGATCAAAACTTTTATAGCGAAAATAGTTTTCAAACTATAAAGCAGCAACTACAAATTCTATTAATACCCTGCACAAATGATATAATTTAGTGCAACAGGTAGTTTAGTAAATTCACTTTTAGATGGCAAAAGAACTTAAAAATAGATGAGTTATGGTTTCTATCGTTGATGGAAATTAGAGAAAATTTTAATTAAACTGTTCAATTTTCATTAAATTAAAACAAAATAAATCTCTACTAGTAAATTTATTAATAAAAGTAATTAAAAACTAGTTTACTGGAGCAAATTTTAAGTTACATAATTTGAAATAAAGCGAAATAAAAATTCAAAACTTTAATTGGTTGCCTGGAAGGATAGTGTAATTGTTCCTAAGAGTGACAATCCGTATTAATGACTGTATTAATTACCTTACTTTGGGTGAAGAATTTTGGATGATGGAATTAGTACCTTAGCATAATGTTCAGTAATGGCATTTGAATTGATTTTCAAGGAACCTAGTTACCAGGCTGACCCTTGTTTAGAAGTTCTAATTTTGAGCCTTGAGTTCTGACAGTATAAGGGGGGTTATAGATAATTTAAAAAGGCTAGAGAAACCGGCAGATTAACAGCGTCGTTAACGGATGAAATTGGACTATAATTTTTGGACATCTACTTTAACTTTCACAAATTAATATTTGTAAATTTGTAATGGTAATCCACTCAACTCTCAGGGTTTTGAAAACAACTTGTAAACTCGAAACGAAGTATCAAAAAATTTCGTTTAAAAATCAGTTTTTTACTTTCGCTAAACAATGTAAAGACGTTTATTACAATTTTTTTTTTTTTATTTTTTAAATGTTTTGCCCTTCGTTTAAAGACAAAGAGAAGAATGTTTATTAGAGAATTCAAAACATTTCGCCATATTAGAAATAATTTAAGGAGAAGAAAGGTACCTTTTAACCAAAGAGGTCTAGATGAATTTTTCACTCTAGCGAATAAAGAGTAATCAATTGATATTATAATTTAAAAGAATTCATCATGAAAAGTAAAGTGATATATTCATCACAATAATCTTGATTAATATTATTATTAAGTATTTCCTACATGTATAATTTATGCAACTCTGTAACTTTGATATCATAATGAAAAGTTAATGTTCGTGAGATACTGCGATCTGCCGTTTATTGGGCCATATCATTATTATGCTAAAATGCAACGGTGTCATAGCATCACTACTAGCTGGAGTTCTGTAGCGTGCACACGCCATAATACCACCGTCGCCGTTACTGTTCTATTTACAGAGTAGACATTAAAAGTATGTTTCAATCAAACAAGACAATAACTGCATCGTTTCATGTAATTGTGCTAGCTGATACAGAAATAGAATGTTAACTTTCTTTGAGACTTATGTATCTCATAACAATCAAGTGTTGAAGAGTTGAAGAATTTTATGAGAGAAAAAGCAGAACAATAAAAATAAATTATTCATCCATATTTTATTTGAAATGCAATTTAAACAAACAGAACATCTAAACATATTACCATATCGGATATCTTCTGCGAAATAAACGCACCAATAAACAACTGAGATACTCATTGAAGAAAGCACTAAATCTCTGTTGAAACAATAATTTCACATCAATTTGGTATTCAATCAAATGATCAAGTTGACGATTTTCCTTGTGTTTAATAAATCAAATTTAAAATAAACAAGTTGGAGTAAAGGTCATCAAAAAACCAATATTCATGTTATCAATATTGGGTGTCCCAGGTTTTAAATTTCGTCAAAAATTGTATAGTAGAGGGAACAAAAGGGAAGATTACCAAATTGAAATTTATTCCCTTCAGGTTGAAAAGTTGAAAGCAAGAAGTAGAATCATAGGTAGAAAATGAGGACGCCTCTCTTGCATCCATTTCTCTGAAAGAAGAATGTTTGTCAGACCAGAGAATTTTCAATAACCTAAAGCATTCCGTTTTCTTTAAATTCTGAATCAACCACTCACCATATAAGTCTATTGCTTTTATTTTAAACTTATTCTGAAAATAAGGTTTTAGGAGAGTTGTAGCTGGCGTCTGGCGTGTACATAAACTGCTGATAAATGAGCTGAAAACCGCCATGTTTTTGCGCTAACACCTTTATTGTTGTTATGGCAACTAAATATCGAATAATTACAGTAAGAGAAAGTTTCAGCGTGCATTTTCACACTTGGATTTCGGTTTTAGAAAACTTTGATGTGTAAATTCTTTCTTTTTTTTTATTTGTTAAATAAGAAGCTGCTTCTAAAGAATTGTCACTTCAATGAAAAGTAGACTCTTATTTCGTAAAACTTAAAAAGCAAAACAAGTAGTACAAAAGCCAACTGTAACTGTCTTCTGAAGAGAAAGGTTTGAGGAAAAGGTGAAGCTACTGCATGAAGTTCGAAACTTCATTCAGTTCATGTTATCATGTAATGTTAATAAAATGACTTTGTTTTAAAGTTTCGAAATTGTAAATTTACTTGAACATTTATATCACGAACAAAACAAATTTATTATTATTTTTATTTATTATAATTTGCATTCGGGGTCTAGCCCCATACAAAAAAGTTTAGCGTAACAGTGTTAAGTAAAAATACAAATATACAAAGTACTCGTAATACAGAATAATATTACAAAAGTGATACAGATAATGCAAAAATAATTTCATTCAGTTTCAGCAGTAGTTTTTATAAAAGTAGCAGTGGTTCCTCTTGCATCAAGCCCTTTGTTAAGGGAAAGTCCTCGGACATGGTGCCTATAGTCTTTACACATCCGACTGCTCTAGATTTAATGTAGATTGCTCTTTCAATTTGATTTATAGCGTACTACCTGCAGAGAACTAGCTAAAAGAGGAGCATCCAAATTTGGAATTGGAAAGTAGATGAGGTGAATAGACGATGGAGGTACTCCTACCTGCGCTCCAACTGAGATTTATCCATTAGTCGCACCACAATAGAGTTGATTAATTTAAACACAATTAATAAATGAGGATCATGGTAGGGCTGATTCCAGTTGAAGGAAATCTATTCAGCTAGGGTCAATTCGGTCTGGTGCAGTGTCACCAGTCAGTGTCAAATCAAAGGGGTTGGAGAAAAAAGTAGCACTCTATTTTAGGCGACTAACCGGCATTCAAACAAACAAGATTGATGTCAGCCAAAACTGAAGTATGGGAGAGTGGCAGAATCAAAGATTGGTCCCCGACTGATTTGAGAAGAAACAACAATAAGTGGACAGATTGGAGGCTTAGAATAAAGTAAGAGATTGGGTAGAATAGGGGCTATTTTGGCCTAGGCCCAGCGCCTATCTTTTGAATACCCTCAGTAAAAGTACTAGGCAAACAATACGAGAGGTGCTTGATAATCTCAATATTCCTCCACTTGTCACCAGAAGAATTTATTACGATCTCTCTTTCCTCTGCAAACTTCTCCATTCTCAAATTGATTCTCCTTACCTTCTTTCTCTAATTTGTTTTAATATCTCATCCCATACTACACGACATTCTTCTCCATTCAATGTACAGTACTGCAAACATAATTACGTTTTTTACTCCCCTATCTTTCGTATGATGTGGATAGCCAATCATTTTAACTTCTTTCTTTGGCACAGATATACAAAAATTTGTAAAAAAAGGCAAGATGTCAACAATTTTTTTAAACTATTAGTATTCATTGTTATTTTTTTCAACTGTAAAATTTGATTATTGATCAGTTTTTTTTATTTAAAATAAAAAATAAGTATCTCCAACTACAAATTAAGGAAGATATCTCCCTCCACTGTTGCCTAGTGGAGCTGTAAATCATATCTCCTCCTTAAATTTGAATGTTTAGTCTATCAAATTGTGGTCAATGGCAAATTCTAATCTAGACTGTAAGTTTTAATATTAATTTGTGTCTACTACCAGCAGCACAATCAATTAACAGAGCGTTTACCCTACTTTATGTTTAATAAAATGCTAACAATTTCAAGCCAACCGTAATAAATGATACGTAACATTTAGATGACTTTACTATTTAAAGAGGGTTGATCAGGTTTCAAAATTTATTGCCACTAAAAATTTGTATACACGATGAAATAGAAACTTTTTACCTTTTTTTAAAAAAAATATTCAACACCACCAGAACTGTTAGAGCAGAGAAATAAATAAATAAAAATTAAAATGGAATTGAAAAACATGCTTATCCATAAAATTTAATAAAATGAGAATTTTATTGAAGTTAGAGAAATTTGATTCCAATTTTCACTTTCACATTATCATTCTAGTTTAATTTAATTAATTATTTACACATCACTTTTCATCTTTAAATAATTGGTATTTGGTTCATTGATTATTGATTAAGTTATTTTAATAAAACGAGGTTAGTTATGAAGTAATAAAATTTTCCGCAAATAAACAACCATATTGATATCTAAATTTAAATAATTTAATTTTGGAATTTTAACTGTACCATAAAGCTATATAACCATTTCATTTTACTCGTTTTTTCGTTTTGTTGCGAGTATTGGGATAGTGTTAAATTTTCTATATTTAATTTTCTGCGGTATTGTTTCTATTAATTTATTTCACCTATCAATTTATTGATCTATAAAATTAATGCGAATGAATAATAAACTCGCTCATCTATTATTAAATGGACTAGATCATAAAAAAATGTATGGACTAACGTGTTATTTCTGTATTACGTGTAGACAATTATTGATAAAAGAATAAATATAACCAAAAATGCCAATTTGAAGAAAATTTATTAATGGAAAGCGCCACTTAACCTTTTTAAAAATTTCTAAAAAAAATGAAATCACTAAAGTGAACATGTGTGGTGTACTGCTGAAATAAACTATATTTCAGTACGCATTCAGTATGTCTGAAGAAAATTTATTAATGGAAAGTGTCACTTAACCTTTTTAAAAATTTCTAAAAAAAATGAAATCACTAAAGTGAACATGTGGTGTACTGCTGAAATAAACTATATTTCAGTACGCATTCAGTATGTCTGAAGAAAATTTAATTACCAAAACTTTCGGTATAAGAAAGACATGAAAAGTATTAAATCGGACGAAACGACATATTAAAGAAGAGCAATAATGATATCTAATGGTTGTCATAATTGTGATGGTACTAACAAACATTAAGGTTTATGGAAGTCGTTTATATCTGGAATTTAGTTGAAAATGAAAACTCCTTGCATTCTCTTGGTGGCAGAGATATTTGCGCGCTTACCTTTCAAAGGGATGATATGGAATAGATCAGCCTTAGCCAGTGAGAGAATGGACGGCAAAGTTCAAAGCTTAATATCAAGCAGGCATTGAGTATTTATAGGAGCACCTAAACACATATATCAATTATTATTTTACCTCATATCACTGAAGGAATCAATTTTTTTCCCCCTTTTTTAATATGCATAAGAAATTATATCTTCCTTTTTATTCTAAAACCAAATTATACTATTAAATATCATTTTAAAGATAATATCAATTTAAAAGATAGAAAATGAATTCAAATAATAACAATTTTTAAATGATAATTGCAAAGTTTTCAGAAGTTGATTAAAACAAAAAATCATTATACACTAGAATTATTACAAGACAGAATTGTAAGAGTGTATTATTATAGATGTGGTGAAAATTATGTTTCCGCATAAAAGCAAGACTAATTCATAAAATGTGTTTCATAATCATAGAGAAAAAATATATCCAATAATCTAGCTACCATCGGACAGAACAGTAACCAGTAATTTACAACCCACACAAGAAAAATTGTTCAACAAATCATTTAAATAGCTAGATTTTCTTTAACATTACGACTGTATTATTTATTTATTTTTGTAGTAAAATAATTTGTTCACAAGAATTGAGAAAACAGAAATAAACAGATGTTTCCGACAACTGTAAGGACTAGACAAGACCCTAAACTGATCAAAATGCACATGGGTAATATGAACCTAATATGGTGCTTTTCATTTTTTTTTGCATTGAACTATAGATAACTTCACCTTTAAACTGTCTTTAACCCTTGAGCCGTCACCTCGGGTCATATTGACCCAGCATTAAAAACTATTAAATAAAAAGGAAAACTAACTAATATCATGTTATAGGGAATAGAAATCGAAGACAAAACATTTATTTATACTTTAATAAAACAGAAATACAAATTTAAAAAAAAAATCAATAACATAAAGATGTAATTTCTAAATGAGGTGCTACTTAGCATGTAATGAAAAACAGAGAAAATATTTACAGTTTACAATTAAAATTAAAACAGTTAATTAATTACAATTATTTCTACAGTTAGTGCAAATAGTTACTGAGTGTATCTTACATATGTAATTTTTACAGTTACTGCAAAAAGTAGGATATTTATTGCCTCTTGTACTAGGGCATATGTGGCATCTTCTTCGTTTTTTAGGGTTAGGGATGTCTTCTCCATTTGTTGTAATCGGAAGAATTGTTGCGCTTTCTTCTTGCAGATAAATATTGATCCTCACCTTCAAATCCCGCGAGATCACGGTGCTCAGCGACCTTCTGATAATGATGTTTCGCAATAATTGATGCCCCAAACTTTTGAGGAAGGTCCATTTTGAAATTTATATTTTTACGTTGAGCATTATTTTTATATGTGATATACGCATTAAATCCTACCCTCACTTCCACTGGGGTCGCTCCCTTAGCTTTTACACAGTGGTGGACCGCGATAGACTTCGGTCACTCAACTTCCAGGACAATCTCCTCGGACAATAGCTACATCCCCCTCGGCGGCAAGGCAACTTTGATACTCGAACCTTTCTTCTCTGGCTCAGGTAAATCTGGCCTTTTGTTTATACAGTGGTGGATCGCGATAGACTTCGGTCACTCAACTTCTAGAACAACCTCCACGGACAATATCTACATCCCCCTCGGCGGCAAGGTAACTTTGATACTCGTACAATATTATTAGTAGCAATAACAATTCTTTTAATGTAAATGTAAAAAAATTCTTTTATTGAATAAAATTAAAGAATTACTAGCTACCAAACTCGGAAACAGTTTTATTGGAGAAGAAAAATGTTACTCAAGGAATCACCTCGGGTCGAAATTGCTGGTTCGAGCCCGTACAAAAGGCGGCGGGAAAAAATCCTATGCCATCTCAATCAAAATACGTCAAAAAGAGATAAATAAAAATTTCGCGAGCCCAGCCCTTATAGATATTAAAATAGAAGGCTTGAAAGTGTGAGCCGGGTCAATATGACCCGACGTGACGGCTTAAGGGTTAAGTAAATTAAACCTTCAGTGCAGGATGAAAATCGCTCTTGTTCTACTGATATAGTGATTAAATGTGACCCAACGCGCCTATTTACATTACATTTTTTTGTATTATGTGATAGGCAAATTTCCTCCATTTCTTTATTTCTCTTTTTTTCAGTTAGTTTCCCGAGGATGTACTACAGATTGTACTTCTGAAGACATTTTGTAATTTTTATTTTATAAGTGCTAGTAGGATTGATTCCATTGTATTTGAATAGGATGTGGAAGACGGAAATCCAAAACAGATACGCTCTTTCCTCGGCCACAAAAAAAAAACTGTGGATTCACAAAGAAGTCTTTCTTGTAGGCGAACCGCCAGAGTAATAGAACGGTCTAGTAGAAATAAGGCTTAAATATAGCATTTCCTTTTCTAGATTACAAATCTAATATTACAAAACTTAGACTAGTTCAGGGTTTTAAAATTTAAAGATAGATGTCTCTCTGACAAAAGTGAGAGTTTAGTTCCATTGTCTCTGTAGTCTTTTAACTTGTCTTAAACGAAAATTTTAGATTTATTACCTTAGAAGCTGCTGTTCCTCTCAAAAGAACTGTCTTGGCAGTAACTGCAAGCGCCAAAGGCTAAGATAAAAATTATAAAATATAAAATAACATTCATTTTTGAAAATATGTAATACCTATGCAATAATTAAATACTTTTATGAATTATAAAACTTATTATTATCCATTTTAAAAAGTTTTAAGACCATAATATTCATTAAATTAAATACAGTTCTTAGAAAACTAAGTCACGGAAATAAAAAAAATGCACTAATTGCATCTCCTAATTTGCACTCAAAGCCACTTCTAGACCAATGCTACTCAACTTCTTAGACTAATGATGGAAGGCGGACATTTCGAATATTAGGTTATTTATAGTTCAATTGCATAAATAAAAAGTACCCGGGTCATATTATCCCCGTGCAAATTAACCAGTTTTTGGGTTAAAAGCCCTTAAATAGGAGTTCAACCGACCGCCTCGATCTCCAAAGGAGATCTCTGCAATTTAAAATATTTCTATTTCCTTTTTACGCTTTTGTTCTACAGATCCTACATATCTACATTCATTAGGTCGCCAAAATCCGATATAGGAAACTTCGCCTTAACCTACAGTCACACTCTAATTCTCCAGCTCAAAATCTTTCTACCAGAATTGTCCTTGATCGCCTGATTAGACGTTTTAAATGGCAGGAGTATTGAGATCGCCCCTCTTTGTCTAGTGCTTTAATGTGTTTTTAAGTGTTACCACTGGGTAACTCCAAAAATCGTTTTGTCTAATTATTAATTATTATCATTGTTACTTACAGCACCAAACGTGCATCAAAGTAAGTAGAGAGAAAAAGTGAGTGAGAGACAGTACGATCCTACTTTATTGTCTTTATTAAATTTATTTTAAAGCAAAGGATGCATGACTAGGACGGATTAACACCAATTTCTGATCTGGTATCGAGGATGTTAGCAAGCAGAATCTATTTTACAGATATCTCTTCACTTCATAATATCTCTTCTTTTTTTTCATTCAAAACACAGATCGTTGACGTTTAATTCTTGTTCATAATCTCTCAAGAAATGTAACTGCTTGTAGCCCATTTATATCTTCCCTCAAACGGTTCTCATCTTATGTAATATAAATCATTTAGTAAGAAAAACAAATCTTATCTTAGAAAATATCTTGGTCCAACAACTTTCAAGCGAACGTTGAAAAGACCATGGTTAAAAATGCAAACGCAAATGAGATAGCAACAAGATTTCAAGTTGATAAGTAAAATAAAAGTAATTTGTGTTTCTCTAAAAAAAAATACTGCTTAATTTTTTTAATTAACTTATTCGTCTTAGTTTTTTCTTCCCTCTATAATAAAATAGAACGGAAGTGTTTTCTTTTCACTTCTCTCTCTCTCCAGGTAACATAACTTTGAAAATAAGTTTCATTTAAAAATAACTCGTTAAAAGAATTTACTAGTTTGATCAGCTTTTGAATCTACATTTCTTCATTAATAGTCTAATGCCCTTGTATTAAAGTGCGCCATCTTTGCGTGTATAAATTTCAATAGTTTATAGATTAAAAATACTTTTATATTCTATTCTAAGACTGGTTTAAGATAGGTGGTATAGTGAGTCCATTATCGACGGCTTACTTGATCACAAAGTAACGTGTAAACTGAGAATATATTTTATCCAGCAATTAATCACTACTTTTGAGCATAAATAATACGCTATTATTATGAACATATGAATTATTAAAATGAATTCAGCTAAAGTTGGTAATATGTATTTGAAGTTTATTTTTGGAAACGTTTTAACGGGCAACTAAAGGAATAATGTATTATAAATGTAATGATTTTAAAAATTGATTTCGTTAAGTCCAAAACTATTTTAATAATTAATCATTTATTTTACTAATCAGTAAAGGTCAGTTCAAAAATATTTTTACTTGTTCTTATTATCACTTAAAAGGAACTAGTTCATCGTGCCCAACTTTCCAAATGAGTTTTACTGCCAAGAAGCTGTAGGATAAAATCAACAAACCTTTTGCCACTTTATAAAATCACATTTCCATTTTTATAAATTTTTCTCGAAAATAAATTTTACAATTTGTAAAAATTAATTTTGGTTAAACTTGGTGAACAGTTTTTTTTTTTATAGGTAGAGCTTTTATTTAAAAACCAATAATGTAAGGATGCTTTTATGTGCATCCACAGAATTCAAGCGTAACTTAATGGACTTCTCACTTACTAAATACGAGGGTCGTTTGAAAAGTCCGTGCAAAGTTAGAGAGATAGCACTACTGGCGCGTATCGAGGTTATGTTTAGTTAGTAGCATCTCTTGGAAGAACGCACACCAAGTTTCAGCCAGATCGGTTTATTTCTTTGTGTTTGGCATTCGTTTGACTCGAGGAAGTCGAGTGATTTTCAAAAAATAGACGAAAAAGAATTTCGTGTGTTGATTAAACACTACTTTATGAAAGGCAAAACGCCTCAGGAGACTAAAGAGAAGCTTGATAAACATTATGGTGACTCTGCACCTTCGATTAGAACAGTTTATAAGTGGTTTGAAAATTTTCGGAGTGGCCATATGGGCACAAGTGACGCTGAACGTTCTGGACGCCCTGTTGAGGTTACTACTCCAGAAATCATTGATAAAATCTATGATATGGTGATGGATGACAGAAGAGTGAAGGTGCGTGAGATTGCTAGTGCTGTGGGCATCTCGAATGAACGGGTACATAATATTTTGCAACGACATTTGGACATGACAAAGCTATCCGCAAGATGGGTGCCGCGATTGCTCACGCTTGACCAAAAACGAAATCGTGTGAAGTGTTGCAAGGACGGTTTGCAGCTGTTCCAGAAGAATCCGCAGGACTTTAAGCGTCGTTTCGTCACTGTGGATGAAACATGGATACATCACTACACTCCTGAGACCAAAGAACAATCTAAACAATGGGTTACCAAGGGGGAATCTGCGCCAAAATAGGCGAAGACCGTTCCTTCGGCCGGAAAGATTATGGCGACTGTCTTTTGGGATTCGCAAGGAATAATCCTCATCGACTATCTGTAAAAGGGTAAAACTATTACAGGTGCATATTATTCATCGTTATTGGACCGTTTGAAAACCGAGCTGCAAGAAAAACGCCCACGATTGGCCCACAAAAAAGTCCTTTTCCATCACGACAACGCACCAGCTCACACCTCAGCAGTTGTGGTCGCAAAATTAATGGAAATAGGATTCCAACTCGTTTCACATCCCCCCTATTCTCCAGACTTGGCTCCCTCGGACTACTATTTGTTCCCCAATATGAAGAAATGGCTGGCGGGAAAAAGATTTTATTCAAACGAGGAGGTGATTGCAGAAACGAATGGCTATTTTTCAGACTTGGACAAATCCTATTATTCGGAAGGGATCAACAAACTAGAGCAGCGTTGAACGAAGTTTATAAGCCTAAAAGGAGACTATGTTGGAAAATGAAAAAGGTTTACCCCAAAAAATTAAGTAGTTTTTATTTTTGCACGGACTTTTCAAACGACCCTCGTAATGATAAGAATTGTTTATGTAACCAAAAATCGCCTTATCAGAAGTAACGGTTTACTTGAATAGATTTTTGTAGTTTTTAGCGAAGAATCGTATAATGGTAAGAGAACATGTATATTGGTCAACTACTTTCTAGTAGAAATCGTAGATTTCCAGAAAATAATAAGTCGTGGCGAGAGAAAGTAACATGTGATTCACCAGATTTTTTTAAAAATAATTATAAATATTTATTTTTCATAAGCGCCGAACGGTTAGTAGAAGTGCGGTAGAGCAGTTTTGTAGAAGAATTCGTAAAAAACTGTAAGAAAAAAAAGCCTAGCGATGAAAAACATCCGGATTTGACAATTTTTTATTGCGTAAAGTAATGGCACCGTATCAAACAAAATTTTTGGACATTTTAATCAATAAACGGTGAACTTATGAACTTTCCTAGCAACGCACTGAGTGCAGATTACTAATGAATAATGCACCACCTTTTCTCTTGCACCAACTTTCTTCTTAAATTTAATTTTCCACCATTCTCCCAATTTTTGTTAACTTATTTTCTATTTTCTCGTTATTATTAATATTTTTAGGATCATTATTTTTATTTTATTTTTTTAATGAATTTGATAGATTTGCATTAAACTGTCTGTACATTAACAGTTTCATTCCTCTTATACTCAATGAATTAAAATTAAATGGTAGGTGATCATGCTCCTCGCTACTAAAAAATTTATTTTTCTGCAGCCATGTAGGAATGTTCTCATTACTCAATTAAAATCAGCTGTGTAATGCCCAACCTTCCACACTAGAGGGGAAAAATTCCCATTAGTGTCACTTTCCGCACTAGTGAGTGGAAAAACTTTATTGTGCTTCCTTGATATAAGAAGTTTTGTTATTAAATATTTTCTGTAAAACTTTAATAAGCTTATTTAACGTAACTAAATAATTAAAAAACGAATATTAAAAAAATAAAATAAAAATTGAAAGGAATATAGAAATAAAAATAATACTTTAATAAATAATTAGATATTTTTAATTATAACAGTTGAAAAGGTTATAGTGTTACCTTATAGAAATTTAAAATGGATTCTAGTGATTCCTGTTTAGAAAACACTCCTCCATCAATAAAAGAAACAGCGGAAAATGTAATTGAATTCATCTACATTGTGGTCTGTATATTCCATGTTAAAAACTACCTTAAACATTAATGATAATTTAGACATAAGTCAATATAAAAAGCTTAAAACTTATATTAAAAGAAAATCTGAACATTACACACCAAAAAAATCAGAAATATTTACTAGAGAAGAAATTAACAAATTCTTACATGATGCACCAAATGACATGTTTTTAATGATGAAAGTAGTTTTTGTTATTGGAATATCTGGGGCTTGTAGGAGTTGTGAGCTAGTACAATTAGAACTCAGTCAAATTAAATTTTTAGAAGACTTTATAACAATAAATATTCCTAACACAAAAAATAACGTACAACGTACCTTTTTTATTTCAAATGAAGTAGGCCACTATAATTTTAAACAGATCTTTCAACAATATATTAACCTCAGACCCAAGCACACTAAACATCCTCGGCTACTTGTTGGGTACAACCATGGTAAATGTAATATACACCCAGTAGGTATAAATACCATTTCTAAAATTCCATCAAGAATAGCAAAATATTTTTAAAAAAAGACAATTTTCAAAGATACACTGGACATGCTTTCCGTCGAACTTCAGCATTACTATTAGCCAACGAAGGAGGCGACTTGATACAAGTTAAAAAACATGGAGGTTGGAAAAGTTCAACAGTAGCAGAAGGTTATATAGAAAGATCCATGGCCGCCAAACAGAACACTGCACAGCTGATTCTACCCTAACAGAAAAAGTATAATACTTAACTCGAGTGTAAAGTATTTTCCTCACACTCGGCAATTTGCACTTGCACTCGCTCGTGCGTGCAAACCCTGCCACGCGTGAGGAAAAGTACTACTTTCCACACTTGTTAAATAAATAACTATTATACAAAAAAAGAAAAAAAAAAAGTCCGCAAAGGGTTCTGCGAAATTTTTATAAATTCTGAAAAATATACCAACGACAAATACAATATAAAAACATTATTTAAATGATAACAGTAATTGGAAAATTTTCAAAAGTTTATCGGATTTTTATGTTTTTAGTTTGTTTTGTATGGGCTGATTAGAACGTCTAAAGAAGTATTTAGAAAAATCCCTCTATTAGTGAGAGAAATCAGTTCCGAGGGGCGAGGGAGAAAGCGAAAAAACAAATTTAAATAAAATACAGAAGCTTGATTCTAAAGGTCACAAAATTTCGATCCGATCGATATATGAAAATCGAATCACACATTTAGGCGCTACGTTGTTTACAATAGCATATTTGATAGCCACATTATTTAGGTTTAACAGCAAGATTTTGAAGTTAATCAACAAAGCACTAACCTTTTTAACCCGCTAAATTTTATTAGAATCGGGCTAAGATTTACAGAGATACGATTATTAATAATTTTCGAGAGAGAGAGCCTCACATATCTAGAGTTAATTCTTTTCCCATAAAATGCACAGCGTCGAAACCATCAAAATGTCCATGTAGGGGAAGGGGGCACAATTGAACAGAATTTACATTTTCTGTTACAGAGTGCACAGAATCGTATTATTGAACCTTTTTATGTTGTTTTCTACAACTTTCAAGTCTTCTCAACAGATCTATATCAATAAACTATTGGTACTTTACATACATGTCTATATTTTTTTAATTTAAAAATTTTGTGTCAAATGTTAATATCTGCCCCACTGGTAGGTTAGCTTTGAACACAATATAAAATAGAAAGAAATGATATTACTTTGCTCTGAATCTATCTTCTTTCAGTTATTTCTCTCACTACTACATTACTTTCTCTTTTAAACCACTGAAATCTAGTTCAAAAATCAAGAATGACTCAGTTCGGGATGTTGTACCCGAAGTGTGATGGGTTTAGGAAGTTTGAACAAAATATCCGGTTTGTTGCGCTTCTTAATGTATCTTCGGACCACTCTGCGATTAAACCAAAAAAAAAGTCACAGACTTGCACATTTTAACTGATATACTGAAATGTGCCTCCTCTCCTTCCATAAAAGAAAATATAATATCCAACACTTTTTGCAAGCAAATACATTTTTTAAATACTAGATTTAAAAATACGAATTCCAAATGTAAATATGGACTAACAATAGTTACACCTCGTCCACTACAATCTTCACAATACACTTCCAAAGCTGCAACAAAAATTTTACTTCCACAAACTATCTGACTTTACAAACAATGAAAACGAAGGGAAACTCGTGTCAATTATCCAACAGGTCTACCACAAAATATGGAGAAAATTACCAATCATAAATGTTTTAAATATTTGGCGAGAAATTGAATTTGTTCAAAGGTGCCCCCCCCCTCTCAACTACATGAAGTTTCGGATTGAATGGTACTTTATTCATTAAAATCCGGTTACGCAGTCTTTACATTTCTTACAAAAAAGAAAGGACAAAGAAGAACAATTTCTAAATACTCAGTTTTTGGATAGTTTTTTTTTGCAAGGTTTTCCTCAAAATCTATTTGATCTGCGATGTATCAGAAAATACTATCATAAACGAGGATTATTGATTAAGAATGGTTAAAAATTTCATCTTTTATAAGTATTAAAATTTTAAAAAATCTTCAAAGTTGGGTGTTTTTAAATGTTTTTAAACACTACGATTTTTCATACTGTTTTTAGACGATAAACTTTTGTCATCTGTCCTACCAAAGTTTTAATAAAAATAAAAAAAGTGTATGCAAAATTCTACATCTTAAGACAATCACAATACTTCTTCATACTTTAGTAGAAAGAAAAAGTAATGAAGTAGTGGGAAATATATTTCTCGTTAAGATTCGGAAATAAAGTTTTAGTTATCGATCTAGAATCTGTAGACTGTGAAGTAATTTACAGGTGAACTGGGAAATGGTCAGAGTTTCACAACTCGTAACCAAACTCATCTCCCACTGCCTGTGCAGCCAGACGCAAATTGGCGCCGGCAACTACCACAGTGGGTACAGTTAATTGTGGGCTGCAGCGGCTATGAATCATATTCTATCACTTGCTAGTTAGTAGGGATTAAACGCGGGGATTACTCTGATCATGTATCTCTCTTATATAGCCAGACGAAATTGGGATATCTTCTATGAATTTATGCGTTCATATTATTGAGATTACATTCGTAATTTTTTCAAGAGTGTGTATGTGAGAGATATAAGGTTTGATGTAGGTAGTTACTAAACTCGTCTTGCTACTACTGCAACAAAACAATTAAGATACCGGTTGATTTAGCGAGCACATGTCAGATGGTTAGTCTTATAAAGGTTAGTCTTGGGCTATTTTAATCGTTTTTTTTAATGGCTACACTATCGTTAAGAATAATACAACATTGAGCATTAAAGATTTTCACGGGCTTTCAACATTTGCCTGCGATACATCCACGTATCTCTCACAAATATGTAAAAGACAAGCTTCTAAACATCTGCTATTTACATCTACTCATCCTAAACCTAGTTTAACATCAGCAGTTTCTCCATCTTTATAGACCCACAGTGGCAGTACTCGATCTTCCTGCCTTCATGGGGTCTTGTCTTGTTTGCCCCTTCTGGTTACTTCAATTTACGTTCACTTGCATTTATTAGTTAAGTCTTTCACGGACTGACGTACATAAATGTTGGTGTTGAAGGTAAAGTCCCCCGTTTGGAAAGGCTGTTCTAAATATTAGTATAGAGTGTCGAGTAGTATTCTAACAAGTCAAACATTTTTTTATCACCATGTAAAGAGGTTATTCCATTAGATGTTACCATTTAGACATGGAACTTCGAGCAGAAGTTTACTGAGGCGCTTAACCGAAAGGGGCTTTCTAAGAACACTCTCTAGTCTATTTGTAGAAACTTCTCAACTAGTATTTATATAAATGGTATTTATATCATTCGAGGAAACCATTGTAAAAACGTCTACAATATTCGCTCTTTTAGCTTTCTTTAACTTAGTATCTGAAATCCAAGAAAATTTCTACAGTCCCCATTCTAATTTTAACAGGTGAAAAAGTAAAGTAAAGCCTATTTTTTCAGGTGCTTTATATCCAATTACCAATTAGGTGTCGTGGACGGAGGCGACTATCAAACATACTTTACTGTAAATTTCTTTTATTAACCATTAAATAAAATCCAATGCCTAGACCGGGAATCGAATCCACTAAACCAACAATACGTATTAGCTTTACAGGTCTCGCCTCTAACCGCTCAGCTACCGTGGCGTGACTTTTTATTATTATTTTTTTTAAATTTCATTAAAACTAATAAAACGTTGTTAGACTACTGCTAAGGGAATAAGTCTCCAAAAAGCAAAAATCAGGATACACCTGTAATAACAATTGGGGATGAGTATGTAGTCACGTAGAGATGTCATACGAAAGGCTGTCTATAAAAGAGCCAGAGAATACAATCAAAACAGGCTAAACTAAAATTATTTGAATAACTAGCAATAACTAAAACTTAAAAGAGAGATTTGCACTAATAAACCACTGGTAACGTTACTGTAAATTTAGAATAGAGTAAATATTTATTTCACTGAAAGATATATACAAATAATAAATAAATGAAGTATATAATGTACAAAACATTGTAACCTTCATACCTATGCTATTAGAAAGGTTAAGATGAGCAGGATAAGAATGCAGGGAAAAAAGGAAAGGAAAAACCTGTAGCTAAACTGTAAATTTAAAAAATTATAAAACATCGTTGTAAAAAAAGGAAATCGATCATTGAATTGCTTGCGTAGAATTGCTTTCATAGAACATTTAGAGCGGAAGTCCCATGTCCCTTACACACTGGCCTAAGATTTGGTCAATCAGCCTTGCTCATGCTACCTGCTCTTCAGTTCCACACCATCCTTTGCTACAATTTTAAATCTATTTTCTTCTACTATTTCCTGACACTTAATGCAGCTCTTCATTCGTGCCAGTTCTGAAATACGATAATAATCTTATTAAAGGGAAGGATAAAAGTCGCATCATGGAAACTGTAATGCAATTTCTGAGAAAGAAGGAAGACAATTCTTCCTATTCCACTTCTTCTTCTTCTCCTTCAACGATCAAATCCTCCTAGGATCACCTCCTCACAGATCTCAGACGCCAAACCATAGTCTCCATTATGCTGAGCCAAACTTTCTCGGCTTTCTTCGTCTTTGGGCTATAAAGCCGATTTCTAATCTAAGTACTGGCTCCATCTGCTCCTCGTGACCCACCGTCACTTAAGAATCCTATGACTGTAACCATAAGCATTAAACCCATAACTAAGCCACATTCACTTACCATCAGCGCTCAAAATACTGGAGCAATTATTTATTTCTTTCTTGTTTGTTATATTTATTGTATTTGTTAATAAGTTGTCAATTTGAGACATTAAAGCCAACAATAGCAAATTAATTCGTTGATGTCCGCCCCTCGAGAAGAAAACATGGTTTGTACAGACAAGGGAAATAGAAGATAATTGTTATTCTTTTATTGCTAGCGTTTCTCGCGACTCCGAACACTGGTAATAGCAGAAAAGTTATTTAGAGTTACAAACGTTTTTATCTTGAAGAAATGTGATTCTCAAAGTGTTGACTTTTTTCTTATTAATTTACTGTTTTATAATTTCCTGACAAAAAACTTGAATTTTATTACCTTGAAAGCAATTCAGCTTTTCTTTGTGTTCATTTTATTGTTTTAATAAAAAATATTAATTTTTTGAGAAAATTTCGTTAATTTAAATAGAATTGAATGACAATCAGATTAGGAAAACCAGAAGAATTAATGAAAACTATTGTTGCAAATTTTCTAGATAGTTGATAAAAGCGGAAAAGATTCAGTCACTAGTGGCTAGTAGAGGAAGTAGGTGAGAGGACGTTAGCAGATGACCCTGAGAGTAAGTGAAAGCCAAATTAAAGAGGAGATCGATAATCGAAACAGGTCAGTAATATTTGTGCCAACTTTCTTCCGAGTCATACAAATCATTTACCATTCATTACGTTCCAAAACAAAAAATCGTTAATTTTTCCATTTAAATTACGAAGTCATTGTATAGAATTAATTATCATTAAATCCACTTTTTTCGCGTTCATAAGTTCAAGTAAAATGAGTAGCAAATATTTCAGTATTGTCTAACAGAACTAATCGTTAAACCGAGAATTAATAAAGATTTACCGATGAATGGAAATTAGCTGGCCTAAACCGGATGTAATAGTCTTTTAAAAATTTGGTTGATGAAACAGGACTGACTGCTGAATAATAAACTTCCACATGTATATTTTATCTTTTAAAAGCAATGTTTTATTCAAGTTTAAACTAAACTAAGTTAGATTTCATTTTACTAAACCGTTATTTATTTTCCTTTTCCTTTTTATTGCAATTTTTGAATTTTGTAAACGTTTTGACGAATAAGGGCTTTTTTCTTTTTAAATTCACGCTGGCCAAATGAATTCTTAATAATAATAATAGTAATAATAATAAGCCTTTATTTATAAAAGAAAAAATACAATAATAATACATACAAAAAATATAAACAACTGACAGACCATAATCTTGGTCATACGACCGTCAGGGGTTGTCTGAATAAAATAAAAACATTTTTGCCTTTTTTGAAAAAATAAGATAAAATAAAATAAAAATAAAAATATAACCAAAATAATTAATTAATAATTAAATTCGCTAATTAGCTCAAATCTATATTTCCAGGCTTCTTTAGCGAAATTCACAAGGCTATTCCAGCATTTACCATTTAAGTAGTCTATAAATTCATTTTTAACTAATTTAGCTTTATTAAAATACTTTAACCTAAATTCAGCTAGTATAGGGCATATGGCCACAAAATGATAGATACTTTCTTCTCTATCCTCTAAGTTACACATAGAACAAAGTTTACTTTCATTTCCATACCTGTATTTATTAAGATAAAGCAGTTCGCCCCTAAGTTTAATAATCCAGCCAACAAAATTCATGTTTAATTTATTATTACTTATAACATTAATTTCAGAATTTAACATATTATATAAAATATGAGTCTGACTATTCTGCGCTAACTCTTTGTACCTATTCATTAATACATTTCTAATTTTCCCCAAAATTACATTTGTTTCTATCTTACTGCTTATAAAATCCGAAAGAGAGATATCGAACGTATTACACATTTTTTCCCAATCTTTGTAAATAAACACTTTTTTTTAAATAACTTCTCTCAAAAATAGATTGGGCCATCTATCTTCCGGCAATGACAAACACCTCCGTAGGTATTTCATGTGCAGTTTCAAGGTATACAGAAATGTGGGCATCACTCTAGTCTCAAGATATAGAATATAGTCAGGTGTATTTACTGGCAAATTAAACGTTCTTTTAATAAAAAATTTCAACAATATTTCCACCTCATTGTACCAAGCCGACCCCCACACCTGTGCCCCATAGCAAACTACAGCTCTACTCACCGAATTATAAATTTGCAACTTTGAGGAAAAAGGTACATCTTTATTAAATATTAAATTATTAAAAGAGTTAAGCGCATATTTGGCCTTCGGAATTCTTAATTATTTTCTATATCAAATTAAAAGCATGTAGTTTCACGCATAACATACTTTTTTCTTTTTTATTAATGATTTAAGGCGCGTCAACATCTGAGGTTATTGGAGCCCGGAGCTGTTTTCAATGCACTGCCAGGCCTCCGCATGATGTTCTCTCGTTACACACAACACTGTTCATCGCCGGACAGTGAAAGCCAGCTTCTAGGAAGAGAAAATCTAAGGGCCAGCAGTTGGATTCGAACCCGAAGTGGATTCTCCGCGTGGGAATCCAATACGCTAACAGCATAGCTAATCCTTTAACTACGACATGTTTATTAATTTATATATATATATACATATAAAAAAGCATGAATTTCAGGTATATTACAGGTAAAATTAAATTTAATAAAACAAAAGCAAAAACTCATCCCTGCTGAGGAGGTAAAGAAGTAAAATATTACAACAAAAACGTGCAAATGTATACAAAAAGTTTTTAATAAAGTTTTCCGCGATGTTTTTTACATCCTCTTCTAAATTCTATTCTAAAAAAGATATTACTTTTAAAGTTGCTTTAATCTAATTTATTAGTTGGAAAGTTTCTTTAAAAGTTCTAAAATGTAAAGTCTTGTGGTAGAGAAGTTTCAACCGAAACTGGATTTGAATAGAATTTTTAGAAAGTCTGAAGGTTAACATTGTTAATAAACTGAAATATGAGAAAAGTGCAACAGTATAAAAATGATTTTTAATATTCTATGAAATCAAAAATGGATTAAAGAGATATACATTATAAAGTAAACATGGAATGATCCTCTACAGTTGGCAGAATTTGTTAAACAATACTAAAATGGAGCTGTTTGGCTTGTATCACTCTCGAAAATAAATAGATACAGGCGATAACGGTTTTTGAACGCAAAACAGCCAAGAAAATCGGTTAAAAATTGAACAATTCATTGATTAACACTGCATTGCCAATCTGAAGTCAATTTGAGACTCCAAAGAAATAGGAATGGCTCTGTTTCCCCACATCTAATAGCTATCTCGAAATGCTCCTAGATATGCTATCCCTACACTGCCACCATTTGATAGTCACGAGCTGAAGACCATGGAATTCTTCTTTTTTTTTTTTTTGCAGATTAGTTTACTTGAATCATAAGAGTCATTTTAACTCCAGATTGGCATTACATATAAATATATCGGAATCATTTCGACTCCTGATTAATAATAAAATTAGATTTTCTGATATTATCTTGACTCCAGATTATTGCCTAAATGCTTATTCGATAAATTTACATAATTTTCATAGAAAGTATCAAGGCACAAAAAAGCCTCTTTAAAGGATTGATTTTTCTAGATTGATTGATTGATTGACAAAAACTTGCAGCGAATTAGGTAATTTCCGATCCGTGACAACAGCGCACAGTGATTGTACAACGAATGTAATAAACAAATATGAAAAAATCCCTGATCAGAAGGCAGCCAATCAGGATTCTAGAAAATACTGAAATTACTGCGATCCTAAGTTGAAGTTAATTCCTTCTGCAGTGAAATATTAAAGCCGATTTGTGGACAGCGTCAAAATTTGTTTTGTCGTTCTTAATTCCTGTTCTTTCTCATCCTTTAATACAAATTTTATTGTTAAGATTGAAATCAATATAAAAAAAGATAAAAATAAATTATGGAGTCAGTATGACTGCAGATTGGCAATAACTGACTAAGTTCGAGCATTGGTAATGCAGTGTTAAAGAGGAACTTTAAGGTCAAGGGTTTGCTACTAACTCGAAAATTTGGCAACAGTTTCAACAATACCTAACTGTTCACAAGGAAAAGGAACGTACATTAAATACAAATCGTCTTACTTAGAAGGTATTAGGTTATTGTGTAAAAGAATTTTATCTCAAATTTTGTTGTACATACAAATACGCACAAATTTGTAAAAACTATTTTCGCACTCAAAAGACTTCAAGATCGATATTTCCGGAAAATCTCAAAATAAAACCCATCTCTAAGTTACTATAAAGTAGAAGCAAATAAAAACAGCAATTTCTCTAACAACAATTATTTAAGGAAACCAAAAATAACTCTAAATCAAGTTCGAAACTAAAAAATAAATATGTAGATAAAATAATATTTTTATTTTCTTTTAAAGTTCAGTGTAAAGAAGCAGCTGTCAGTTTAGGTTTGTCCCTCTAGCCAACTAGTTTACAAAAGAGGCAAAGTGCAGTAGAGCACTGGGATAGCCTGTTCCGGACAAATGGACTGGAAATAAAACTCTTTAACACGCAACCCTACCAGCCAATGCCAGTGAGTGCTTTACCGTGTAGAGATGTCTTTACTTTGTGGCTTACTTTGAACCAGCCTAACCTTCCGCACAAACATACATCACTGTAAACCTGTCAAACTTACAAACCCACAGACACTGTATTATTCTGCTAGTGATAGTAAATACCTTCTTCCTTGTATATGTACGCATATATAATGAACTACGAACTGTATTATATTAGAAGCCAACTGTCGCAATCTTAATTAGCCGAATGACCCAGTACTAACTTTATTCGCTTATATATAAATAGGAGTTTATGTGCGTACATGTCCCCTTCGCTCATCTGGTATAAGAGTAAGGACGGCTAAAAGAGGAAAAAATCCATTGTGAATGGGGGCTGACACCACCGGTTACTAATATAGATGTATGGGTTACACTTGGTTAACAGTTCACTCATCCGGACAAAGCATTCAACTTACAATACAACTTCTTTCCCCATTGATCTTAACTGTCATTTTAAAATACTTGCTTTATTTAAATAGTAAATCATTAAGAGCTGCTGAAGTCTCAGGTCTTTGGTTTCGGGTTCAGGACTGCAGTATCTAAATCTGTTACGAACACTCCTACGGCATTTTCAAACTACTGAAATTCTCGAGGTAATTAGGAGATAGTCGAAATAAGAAATTGAGTTTAGTCTTTACTAAGTGGTTTCCATTTTACTACCTAGCGCCTTACAAAATCTAGCACCAAAGAAATCAAAATGAAAACAAACTGAGATTAGAGGCTTAGAAGAAAAATGAAAAACTTTTTAATGAAACAATTCAACGCGTGTTCAGTTCAGTTCATTATCGAGAACGCGTTTAAGTTGCTATTGGTTCTTAGTATTTTCTGCAAGCTTTGGTAGATCAAGTTCGCTTGTTCACTTGTTCTGTCGCAAGTAAGGATACTGGACTTTCGTCATAAGTGGGAGCTGGTTGAAAACATGTAGAACCCTTAAACATCTGCTAGGTTTTATTAATTTCGTTTTCTAATTTTACAAAATTGTTTTAAGATTCATTGAAAGAAAAATAATACCTAGACAATCATGTAACCTCCTTCACTCCGTCAGCCAATGTTGAGGGAAACAAAAGTGAAGTTGAAATCTTTATCCCAGATTGATCTATCTCTGATGAATGAAATAACCGAGACCAGTCAGGGATACAATGAAGCTTGCTTACTGTGACGGCGGCTGAAATCAGCGACATTATCCTCCAATCTGCAAAAAATCCACATTTTCAATTTCCAAATTTGGAGAAAATCGGTTGAGTGAAACTGCTGAACAAAATGAGTCGTTCTCAGTACTTTGTTCTTTCAGATTTTTGTTCGGCCCATCGACTGCTTAAGTCGTCAGTGCTCCTGATCCTCTCGTACTGGGACGGCCCGTGTAACCTTCTGGCTTTCTCACAGACTGTTTTAAAAAAAATTGCTTAAGATGAGCTAAGGTACTGATTTTTTACGTTCCCTTTTCTTTTAATGCAATCGAAAGATTTCATATAATCAATTAAAACAGGTAACCCTGGTTAGCCTGTACTTACAAGTTTTGTAACGCTCCATTTAAATAGAGAATTAATGTAACTTCAGAACGTTCTCCTTCCAGAACGAAGCTTACCAAACTTACCAAAAATAAAAATTAAGATGAAAAACTTTGTAATATATCGTCCACAGCTACAATAACTTCGCAAAATTACTTAATTAAGACGCAAGGGAGGTATAATAAATACGAAGTTTCTATTATATTTAAATAAGCCAGTCAAAGTTCATAACAGGTGGAACAAGTTGGTGTACCCCAACCAATTACTAATTACTAATTTAACTGTTAATTCTAGCCTGTAATTAAGTTTAGTGAACACCAAAGTTAATACTGGGTTACAAAACGAAGAAATAACTTATTTAACTCAAATCCTCATTAAAGGGGAAAAAATCGAACATCCATTACGATGAATGAATATGAGAAGAAGGAAATTTTGTAGCATATAATTTGTTAGATAGAGTAAGTAAGCATCATAAAATATGTAAAAAATTTAGCGTGCTATTCGAGTCTGAAGATTTAAATTTTTTATTGTATCAGACTGTAAATTCAAATTATTGCGAATGTAAACTGAAAAATATTATTTTAGAAAAAAGATTGATTAATAAGGGAGGATTTGGGAAAATTTTAATTGGGAAACCGAAGAAATCTATTTGATAATATTTTTTATATTTTAAATTATTTGTTAAGTTACACTAGTTCTTGGAACCCCCACACTAGACTTAAAAGAACAGAACTAAACAGACGCTATCGGCAACTTAAAAGACTCTTAGACGATAGATCAAAACTCTCTCTAGACAACAAAAGACTAATTTATACTTCTATTTTGAAACCCATCTGGGCGAATGGAATAGAGCTGTGGGGTTCAACCAAACGCTCCAATCTCCAAAGGATTCAATTGCTACAATCTAAAATACTTCGAACTATAGTAATCGCTCCATTTTATGTCTCCAACCAGACTATAGACACTGACCTTAACATTCCTTTTTGTCACACAAGCTGCTAAAACAAGATACAGAAAACTCCACTTCAACCTGCAATCTCATATATACTCTAGCTAAAAATCTTTCTTCTAGAACTCTTTCTGACAACCCGACAAGACGCCTTAAAAGACAGTGTGGCCTCGTGATCTCCTCTCCAGTGAAGAGAGTGACTAACCATATAATATTTGGGAGTGTTACCACTGGATAACTTCTCCACTCGTATACTTCTGTTATTCAATGTTACTCTGCTATCACTGTTACTTATGGCGCTAACGCGCTGATTGTAGCACAAATAAACGCCACAAAAAAAAAAGTTACACTAGCGCTAGATACACCATTAGTAGCAATGACAATAACTGACACCACTACGAACTCACTAAGTTGAGGGGAGAAGTTACCCAGTGATAACACTGCCTAATTGATAATATTAATTAAAAAAAAAAATTATTTGTTCATAACAAACATATATTTTATATTAACTTTAGTTTCCGTTCTAGCTGTCCAAAAAGATAAAAAAGAAAAAGGCAAAATGTAATTTTAAAAAATCATAAACAATATTGGTGAAGTATTCTCTTTTTTTTAAATTTCTTTTGTTATTTATAATCTGTATATATACAATATATATAATACACAATAAGTAAATAGGGAGAATAAAGTATAAATGGATGCGTGGAAGGCAGGAGGAAAGAAACTGCCCAGCGGTAGCACTTTCTACAGGATATGATTTTTAGGCCTTCATACTGCGAGGAAGTCGCGGGGCCACTGGCGATTCAGTCGGCGAGGAGTATTAGGAATGTCAGAGAAGGCGAGAAATTGTACTAGAGGATTGGAGCAAGTGGAGAGAGCAGTATGGAATTTTTGGTATTTAGTCTTGGCGAGTTGGTCTATGAAGGGAATGAAGAGTGTTGGTTAGTTACGTAGAAAGGAGCGTCAGCTATCTGCCGGAGGAGTTTTGACTGAAATGTCTGAACTGTCCGTATGTTTGTAGGTTTGGCTGAACCCCACAGCTCTAGTCCGTAAGTCCACGTAGGTTTGAGGATAGTACTGTACGTATATTAGGCGTTTGTGTTCAATGGGTAAAATGTAAAATATTAAAAAAAAAAACGTTTTTTACAAAATGATACACTGGAAAAAATTTTTAATACTAAAATTCTATATTTCTATAAAATCTATAATTTCTTCCAACAAAATTATTCCTCTTAAATATAATTATCTTCGTGAATGGTTAAAATGTACATCTCAAAAAAGGCAAGCAGAAAAATTGATACAAATGCAGGAATATTACTGAAATTAATCTAATTATTGGCTGTCTGGCAATGATTCAATCAAGTTCAAAGAATTTTGAAATAGCCGTATTTATAACAGATCAGTAATAACAGTAAATATTTCTAGAGGCCGTGGATTAATGTCCTGCAAAAAAAAACAGATCGAAAAAAACGATAGCTTTCCACTTGCGTAAACAAAAAATTAAAGCTGAAAATGTGGTTGGGCTGGATGAAATCGTTGATTTTATCACTCACAGCACTCGTGGGTATTTTATATTTTTGTCTTGTTTTGGATTTACATCCGACATCAAAGGATGCCTCATCACTTTGGTGTTAGGTTGACAATTTGACTTCCACTTATGTTTCTGTCATACTCTTCACTTTAGCTACTACACTCTGGCATTGTATTAGAAATCGACGATAAAGATGAATGATAAGGGTGAATCTTTATTGAAAGCCATTTTAAAAAAATTTATTAACCAAGAGAATAAAGAAAAATAAATAAATAATAAATATAGAAAAGATAAAGATAAAAGAATTATAGAAAATAAATATAGAAAAGAATGAGAGGGTCTCACAAAGTTCTAGCGTTTCCTTCCTCTTCAGTCACAATCTTTCTCAGTTTTGTTACTGAAAATTCTTTATTGCACACTTATAAATTTGGTTTGTTTGTTTGTTTATTTTATTTAAAATGGATAAAATTTGGGTAATTTTGTGGTCTATAAACCATAGAAATTAAGAACTAACAGGGAAGACGCTGCTGATGCATAACGGCAAGGTTTGCTCAGCGAATTAAGAGATTAAGAGACAAGATTCTGGAAAGTACCTGGAAGTAGTCTCCCAAGGCGACTTTACTCCTGATATTCGTCACGTCTGACGGTTATTGTAGAAGTAAGTTGATTGCGAACGTAAAAACTATCCTCTGCAAATAGCGGCTTAGTTGCCTGAAGTTGCTGAAACATTCAGCATCAGCTATTGCTCCCAGCTAGACTCACTCTAACTTGAAGAACATGAAACCTTTCTTTTTAAACCCAAGTTACTTTTGTTTCATCGATCGCATTAGTATTTAGATGAACATGTGGATTTATGTTGAGAAAAAGGGTGTTATGCTGTTGTAGATCTAAAACAGGACGCTATCAAAGCCTATGCAGGCCACATACGAGGTGTGGCTATTAAATAACGAGGCTGATGTTGCTACAGAAGAACTATGCAACCGCCAAATCCTAACGACCGACAGCTGTGCAGCGTTAAGCCTTCTCTTTCGATTGCAGTGTCTCTCGTAAAAGTAAGTAAAGTAAAGTAATCGCCTATTTTTTCAGGCGGGGCTTAACGTCCAACTACCAATTAGGTGTCGTGGACGGAGGCGACTAGCAAACATACTTTACTGAAAATTTATTTTTATTAACCATTAAAGAAAATTCAAGGCCTAGAGACCGGGAATCGAACCCAGTACCACAATACGTATTAGCTTTGCAGGTCTCGCCTCTAACCTCTCGGCTACCGTGGCGCCTGTATTTATTTCTATGAGTTATTAATTTTGCTTCAATAAGATACTAAAACAAATCAATGCAAGCGCCAAATCCTAACGACCGACAGCTGTGCAGCGTTAAGCCTTCTCTTTCGATTGCAGCGTCTCACGTGTTTGTAGAGAAATCTGTCTGTCCGGAACCGTCGTTTGTGTAAGAGGTGTTAGTTTCGTTTTGCCGAAAACATGATACTACGCTTGTAGTAAAGCAACGAATTGTCGAGAAATTTCACATTAAAACTTGATAAAACCGCTACTGAAACTTATCTTTTATTACAAGAAGTTTATGGCGATGAATGTTAATCACGTGCGCAAGTTTTTGAGTAGTTCAAGCGTTTCCAAGATGGCCGAGAAGACGTCGGAGATGATGACCTCCCATGTCGCCCTTCCACGTCCAAAACGGATGAAAATATCGATGATAATTAATCAACATTACTACCGTGAGGTACTTGCTTAGCTCCGTGAAAGAGTAAGGATAAACGACCCGATTTGTGGAAGAACAAGTCATAGGTTCTCCATCCAGACAATGCGCCGGCTCACTCTGCATCGTTTGTCAAGACGTTTCTAGCCAAGCACAACATCCCAGTTTTATGCCATCCGCCTTATTCGCCTGACCTGGCTCCATGTGACTTTTATCTGTTCCCCAAAGTCAAATCTGCATTAAAAGGAACACGATTTCAGTCCGTTGAAGCTGTGAAAGAAAAAGCGGCACGCGTCATGTAGGAGCTCACAGAAAAAGACTTCCAGCACGGTTTCGAACAATGGTAAAATCGCATGGAGCGTTGTAGGGAGAGGGGTGGGGTGGATATTGAAGGTGATAATAACTAAATATGTATAAATTTAAAATAAAATGTTTTATAGCAATAGTCACGTTATTTAATAGCTACACCTCGTATGTTTACTAAATGTTATGGTTTTCATGTGTTGATCACTAATCAAAATCTTTTATTCAGAGACTTAGTGCTTTCATGCAGCCTAAAGCCAAGGCTTGACATTCTCTATTTCACTCCTCTTCCGCTCATTGACAAGCTGAAACATTTACAAAAAATATAAAAAAAAATAGGTGAATGCTGGACGTTAAGATTATCTTCCGAAGATATTATCAGATATCGGAAAGGAAATCATGGCCTAAATTTCGAGAAGTAAGTTTAACGGTTGACGGAATAAACCACTTTTTCACTCTTTTATCGAACCAGTGGTTAAAACTACTGAAAGGAGTCGAAGAAGTAGTTTTGTAAATTTCTGTTTTTTCTTCGGATTGACAAAGACAAAAAAATATTTGTAATTACCCACAACTTCCTTCAAATTAAATTTAAATAAAAATTCGCTTCTAATGTGAAGCGACTAACAAGAGGGAAGCGCCTTTTGTCTCCCACCTATTTTATTATAATTTTTGCAGATAATCCACGACGGAAATAAGGTGAAACTTATTCGGTTGTTCGCCCTTAGGGCTTCAGGAACTCGGGGACGGAAAACTAAAAATGGCTTTCACGATATTTTATTCTGACTTTCCAAGAGCTAATCTCGAAAAGCCAATATACAAATGTCTCTTATTTTATCGACTATAAAATACCCTAAAAAGTTTGATTGAGGTATTGTAGTTTCAAGGGGGTAGGAGCTGCTTCGCGAATGCTATTGTTAGGCATTTTTACCTAAAATTTATTTTTGGAGGGTTCCTGAGACCCAATCAGACGAATGGTCAAATATTTTTAGAGGTTTTTTTGGTATAGAGTAACAAATACAAATTTGAGCAAATATGGAATTGGAGTTGTTAGTGAGATGGTAAGGGTCTGCCTGGTAAGAAAGTCCAAGCTTCGTTTACCTAGAAGAAGCTACATCATCTTTTTTGATCAACCACCGATTTTCGGCAGGAGTAACATTTCTAAACACCTAATTCAATTAAAATCCTTTAATTTTTTTCAATAATTACATTTCTAACTAAACCCCACATTTCATTTAGCACCGACCCAAAATTTTATTAAGAATATTTGCCAAAGATTCTTTTCGATCAATTTAAACGGAATTATTGGATTAATAATGGATCAATTGGGCTAAGATGAGGTAGTAACCATTCCAGTATCTTGTTTTAAAAGGATGTGAGGAGTTTGGTATATAACCAAGGGTAGGAGATGGAGTGGTAGCACTGTCAATCAGTTTAACTTGGGTAAACTTATTCGGATCGATTACACAAATAATCCCCTTGACCAAGGACTTAACTGAGTCCAAAGTAAAGTTGTTTAGATATTGAGAGTTGGTTAAACTAAATCATCATCATCAATATAATCGTTAAATTCTGTTCTACCTTACCAATATGTATCGATTAAAGGTTGCGTTGCTAAACAATTATAATTAGCTATTTGAGCTTATGATTAACTTAAATGGTAGCAGGCAATTAGTTTCTCTTTATTAAAACTTCTTCTTTTCTTAGTACATTTTGCAATAAAGGCTATTTTTATTGCCCTATTTAATGTTATTTTGAATGGAGAACAATTTATTATAATGTGGTACTTCGAATTGGAATTTTTAATGTGCACGTCATAATGTAATTTTAAATGGGGTCCATATATTTAATACTGAACATTGCTGACGCTAGCTGGAACCCAGAACATCGTAGAATCAATTTAACCGTAAAATTTTTCGTAAATTGTTCTTTTGTTACAAATAATTTTTGTTTTGTTTTTAACGGAAAGAATGTTTTTTTTAAAAAAAATCTAGTATACTGTTTTGGTCTTTAACTTCCTTGAAGTACCTTTTCGGACATCCTTAAATTGGTTGCACAACTCGTTTTCAAAAAGTTATCTTCCATAGCTATTAAAAATAATTTCTTTTCTTGTAACTTTAAGTTCTATTCTCAAGCTGCGACAGATTGTCTAAAAATCTGAACTTAATTAGTGAGGAAATCTATTTTATCAGCAAATTCTCCTCAAATGTAGGCTCCACAGAGTGACGTTGTAAGACCAGTTTTTTCAGGGATGTTAGCAAACCTGCTGCTTTCTCATTTGAGGTCACCCAGAAATACGAGGGTCGTTTGAAAAGTCCGTGCAAAAATAAAAACTACTTAGATTTTCGGGGTAAACCTTTTTTATTTTTCAACATAGTCTCCTTTTAGGCTTATACACTTCGTCCAACGCTGCTCTAGTTTGTTGATCCCTTCCGAATAATAGGATTTGTCCAAGTCTGAAAAATAGCCATTCGTTTCTGCAATCACCTCCTCGTTTGAATAAAATCTTTTTCCCGCCAGCCATTTCTTCATATTGGGGAACAAATAGTAGTCCGAGGGAGCCAAGTCTGGAGAATAGGGGGGATGTGAAACGAGTTGGAACCCTATTTCCATTAATTTTGCGACCACAACTGCTGAGGTGTGAGCTGGTGCGTTGTCGTGATGGAAAAGGACTTTTTTGTGGGCCAATCGTGGGCATTTTTCTTGCAGCTCGGTTTTCAAACGGTCCAATAACGATGAATAATATGCACCTGTAATAGTTTTACCCTTTTCCAGATAGTCGATGAGGATTATTCCTTGCGAATCCCAAAAGACAGTCGCCATAAACTTTCCGGCCGAAGGAACGGTCTTCGCCTTTTTTGGCGCAGATTCTCCCTTGGTAACCCATTGTTTAGATTGTTCTTTGGTCTCAGTAGTGTAGTGATGTATCCATGTTTCATCCACAGTGACGAAACGACGCTTCAAGTCCTGCGGATTCTTCTGGAACAGCTGCAAACCGTCCTTGCAACACTTCACACGATTTCGTTTTTTAGTCAAGCGTGAGCAATCGCGGCACCCATCTTGCGGATAGCTTTGTCATGTCCAAATGTTGATGCAAAATATTATGTACCCGTTCATTCGAGATGCCCACAGCACTAGCAATCTCACGCACCTTCACTCTTCTGTCATCCATCACCGTATCATGGATTTTATCAATGATTTCTGGAGTAGTAACCTCAACAGGGCGTCCAGAACGTTCAGCGTCACTTGTGCCCATATGGCCACTCCGAAAATTTTGAAACCACTTATAAACTGTTCTAATCGAAGGTGCAGAGTCACCATAATGTTTATCAAGCTTCTCTTTAGTCTCCTCAGGCGTTTTGCCTTTCATAAAGTAGTGTTTAATCAACACACGAAATTCTTTTTCGTCCATTTTTTGAAAATCACTCGACTTCTTAGATTCAAACGAATGCCAGACACAAAGAAATAGTCCGATCTGGCTGAAACTTGGTGTGTGTTCTTCCAAGAGATGCTACTAACTAAACATAACCTCGATACGCGCCAGTGGTGCTATCTCTCTGACTTTGCACGGACTTTTCAAACGACCCTCGTACTAAATAGCTACCGACATCTTGGACTTACACCTTAAGACTGCAGCCAGTTCAGTTGATGGATGGGTGAAAGAGCTTGGGTTTAGTTGGACCCACAGGTGATTGTCTCACATACAATAACACACACTCCATACTTCACAGACGATTTATCACCAATCACTGCTTTTAAGAGAGCCACAATAGATCGTTTTAATCGCAGTGGATTTGGCATTTATTTTATGGCCAATGTATGTAAAATTTATAATCTTAAACTGATTTTCACTATATATTATATTGTTTTGGCTTTATTTTAAAGAAAAAGGACCCATCTGATATCTAATAACATTTCAGAAAAAAAACTAACACAAAAGCTTCTTCTCTACAACTAAATAATAATAATTATTATTATTATATTTATGTATTAAAAGAAAATTTGCGTTTTACAACGGTTGTTTCGCAGATATTTTGTTTGTCAAAACAAAAGAAAACTAATTAGAGAAAAGTTGTGCTAGTGTTTAATTAAATTAAAAAAAAAATGAACCTAAAATTAGACAAATTCGTGCGAGTGTGATATTGGTTAAAATAAAAGTGGGCTTATTTATACGATAACGCACACATTTGTAACATTTTTTTTATTATACACTCGGCCTACGTAAAAACATGTATTACGTTAAAAATGTTTTTTTTTTTTGAAGAATTCTAAAACTAATGAGTCGTCTACATGATGCATACATTTACCCAGAACTATCTATAATATATAATTGTGTAGGTCTTGACTCTATTAAATCTTGTTTTGGGTCAATTAATTAGGATAAGATGGGTTATCGATCTGTCACAAGAGCTAATTTGACCTATCCTATCTTAAAGTATACTAATTTTATCTGCTCTCTAACAGCTTTTTATCAGTTGTAATAGAATTTACAGGAAATAAATTTTAATTTATATTTCTTTATTTCGTTGTAAAGTAATAAGTTATGCAGGACTTTAAAGCTTCTCCTCTTCAGTTTGGGCGAACTGAATGCTGAAGCACCAGCAAGATGAATGTTTTCAGGAGCGAGTAAAGTTTTGAGAGACATCCTGTGAAATTCGTAAGTGAAGTCATAATTAAGACTCCGCTTAGCCCACCCATTCACACTAAGTATAACTTTAAAATACAAGAATCACTCCGCCGCGTCTAACTAACCTCGTCATCTACTTATCCGCGCCTTTCAGCGGAGTAATGCATGTTTGTATGCCGTCACTCCTTTACTGAACTTCATTATACTTCTTACTTTACTAAGTTATATAGTCGCGCTTCAGTATTATCCGCGCTTGTAAAAAAGTCATCCCAACACGTTCTTCTTGTAAGAATGCTTCGAATTAGAAAAAACTTTTCTTTAAGTTGTAAACAAGTAAGTTTGGACTAAGTGATTCAGAAACGAACGCAAAGCTATCCAAAATTTATATTACGCCATGTTAGGGCACCAACTATTTCCTAGGGCCTGTTTACACAATGAACGGCCAAATATACTGCCAATGTTATATTGTTAACTCTAAAATGAATGCTATAAATAAGGATTTTCATTTATTATTATTATAATAAATATATTTATTATGTAAATAAGTATTGCGAGATCACCTAAAAGTGAACTTTGATGCAACTGCATAATCTGTTATCTGTGGGCTTCCAACAAAGAGAAAGCATTATATATGTAAGTGGCTACTCCATCTTGCCTCCTATTTAACACTGCATTGCCAATCTGAAGTCAATTTGACTCCAACCAAAATAGGAATGGTCTCTGTTTCCCCACATCACATAACTATCCCAAAATGCTCTTAGATATAGTCTTAGATCTCCACTATCTCACCATTTGATAGTCACGAGCTGAAGACCGTAGAATTCTTGGTTTCTTTTTGCAGATTAGTCATATTGACTCCAGATTGGCATTACACATAAATACCTCGGAGCCATAGATGAGTTACAACTTGGAAACCTAGCTTCTGTTATACAAAGAACTAGTTCGACTAGTTTTGATGTACGAGTCGCTGATGAGGACGCTATAGAAGTCAGACGAATAATCAGTCGCAATTATAACAAAAAATTATTACTATTATATAAATATAATATATTTTAATAAGTAAATATAAGTAAAAGTCACCCTTTCCATTGGGGTAAGTTGTTCGTCCGCTCGTACATGTACTCGTACTGCTTGAAAAACAAGAGGATTTGAAACCTCTTGGCACCGCAAATAACAGTAGTTATCGGTGACACACAAATATTCGCGCCAAACGGCCCAAAAACCCTTCCCTGAGCTAAACTAACATGTCCCAAATCCAGCACAAGTCTCATCAGCTCTGTAAAATCTACTATTTCCTTTACTTTCTGACAAAACGAACCTGAATTTGGAAGGGGTGAATTTATTCGTGGATTGCGTGCCGCTGATTGGGGGAATGTTGCTCCAAGAATATCCTTTTACCTCAATTTATCAACATTTTTGCTCTTGTTAACCTTGTAATTAAAATCAACAAAATTATGTACTCACTCTGTGCTGTGCATGGCGATGTTTGTATCTGTTTCTTATTAAACCAGTGATTTGCTGAAGCCATTATAAAAATAGACAAAAAAAAACTTCTAGACAGTTTAAAATAAGCAGATATTTGTTATAGAATTTATTGCGCTAACACATAAAATTTAACGATGAATTTTCTTATAATAAGTAATTTGTTCCAAAGATGAAAACCAGTGTCTTCTTAAATTCCACTAAATATAATTCAAATTCGTTTTAGTGACTTAACAACTTGACCGCATGTTCACCAAACTGTAGATCTTATTTTATTTATTCATTTTTAGTAAGGAGCGTCATGTTTCTCTTTCGTACAATCCTGGACTTCCGTTTGCGTTCTGTCGTTAAGAAAATAATTTTCCCGTACAGAGGCTCCTAGTAGAAACTAGGACAGCCCGTAACTTCTAAGTGCGAGTCAATGGCGCTTGTTTTTAGTAAAATCCCTTTTGTTTCAGGATTTTAATAGAATTTTTTTTTATTTATAATAAAAAAGTAAGTAAAAATCAAATTTTCCGCAAGCTAAGTTTTCATTTGATTTCATGTAATTTCAATAATCTAAATATATTAGCTGTAAAGTAATCGCATATTTGTTTATGCTGGGTTCACGTCCAACCAAACAACTTAGATGTCGCGGACGGAAGTCTTCCTAATTGGGGCTCTCCATTTACTAGTCAGCTAACATAACTACTACAACAAACACCCGTTCCTAAGTAGCCTATATTCTACATTCTAAGGAACTTTTCCGTTATTTCTTCTCTTAATGCGTTTTCCCCGTTAGGCTAGATATCTAAAATAATTATAAAAATCAGTTTTAGATAAGATAATGATAAGTAAAGTAGAAAATCACTGAAAGCAATTAAAACGTTTTATTAGAAATTTCTAAATTTAAAACATAATTATTTCCTCATTAACTTAGTTTCACCACTACAAAATGAAATTAAGACGTAAGTTTGTTTGAAGTTTGATAAAGTGATTTTAATCATTTATTGAAGAAAATTACTTTTTGGTCCAGTTCTGCCTAAAACTATGGCTGAGCGTTGGAAACTAAAGTGTGACATCAAATGTCAACTAAAGTAACAAGTTTTGAACAAAATTCATGAATTAGAACCCCTAGCGTTAGAAGGGTAGTGAGAGGAAATTCGAGAATTAGTTCACTCCTGATCCTGTTTGTTTATCATTGAATATTTAGGATCATATGAACAAATATGTCTATTCTATAGTGTTGTACAGAACACGATGCGACCCTAATGCTCCACTGTGCTCCAACAAATATTATTAGCAAGTAAATAAGCGAGCCGTTTCTTACAATTGCTTGGCCGATCTTGGTTTTTTAGCAGTCATTGTGCAACTTAGGATCATTTTTTGTAGATAGACTTGCGACATAGCTGACATCTTTATGATATACTTTGGGTAGCATAATATAAGGCGAGTAGGACAAATGTCTTCATTAGAGTCGGTTAATAGCCGTAACGATGATCTAGGAAGCGCCAAAAGTACTAGATTTTAAAATCGGGACCCACGGCACCGCAGCCACAAGACGCTTATTGTGTCTTAGGTACTACTCAGTACTTCCAATTTTGTGGAATTCTGTTCAGCAAACACTGAATATTCAGTAAAACATTTTTCTTGCTTTTTAAGATTTTCGGGGACCTCAAAAGTTACTTGACACGATCTCGGTACTTCTGTTTTTCGAACACAACAACGATGAGAATGAAATACAAATCAAAACTTTAGTTTATTAAAAAAGGACCTCTGAATAGCATTCAAATCCAGCCAACCCTTGTAACTATCTACAGCTATAGAATATTCAAGTCGATGATAATTTATCCGCCTCTTGGTAAATAAGAGGAGTGATGCTAATAGAGCATAATATTTACAGAGAAATGAGGGGTATAATTCCTTTGTATTTATCTTTCAGATAAACTTATTTTCTTGCAGAGCCTCAGGCATTCAGGTCCAAAGACTTAAAATCTCTTCTAAACGTAGATCAGAAGGGACTCATCTCATAATTTATTATTTAATGACAAATCCATTAGCTAATATAAACCTGTTTTCGCTTAAAATATTAAGTACACTGTCAAATATAATGGTAGAATTTTTATTAATTTAGTTTACTTGAATTAGAGTTATTTAATCGAAAAAAATAGTGAAATTAGATTTAAATAAATAGATGCGGTTTAAATATTAGTAAAAATAGCAGCTAAAATATACTACTAACTTGTAATTATTTTTAATCGCTATTTGAGTTCCATTTCACCATACCTGAAACAGAAGATACAAATTCGATGATTAATAGATTCGATGAAATGTTATGAAGAGATATGGACATAAATCAGAGATATTTATATGGCCATTAATTACATTATATTTTAGTGGCTGTTGACAAAAATTTAGAAAAAGTGTCAATTTGAGAATAATTGTTCTTTTTAAATTTAATTAAAATATATTTCTCTAGAGATTACTATGATGAAAATTTTGTAACCTGCTTACTTGATTGCATTTCTTGATTGAGGTGTCAGCTCACGTTAAGCACTTGAACACTCATAACTTATTACAGCTGTTTAGCGTATTTACACTTTTTAAGCAGTTGCGTCGCTGAATGAAAAAACAAAAGTTTTATGCTCAGAAGAAAAGTAGTCTAATTTCATTTTTAGAGATCTTTTAGAAATGGCCTAGAGTGAATATCGACAATAGATTGTAGACATACCTTAAGAAAAGATATTGATTTAAATTTAAATTTGAATCTTGGTTCTACGCTCTCAGGAATTAGAAATAGAAGAGATTGTCTTTAGTAAATTCAGAGGTTTGATTAAGCTTCCGTCGGCCGCGTGAGCATGATTGATCACTTTATCTATTTGGTTAGAAAGACTGCCTTAGTAAAAAAATATTCAATTAGGTAAATTTTCCTAATTGCAGGACTAGTTGAGTGAATCATCGTTTGATTTCTGATTAAACTATTAATACTTATTCTCAATACGAGTGAACAAAATCATACTACGTCTCCACAGAAGTTGCATTCCTAAATAGAAAATGGATAATTCTTCAATGAGCTATCCCTTCACTTCTGGAATAATACGAGAGATTTCACTACGATTATTTATTTGTCTAATTTGATCAGCGAACTGTTTCGGAATCCCTTCAGCCTCAGAACGTGTCCTTACTAATTGAGGTGAAAGATCCTTGCAATGGATTGACCAAATATAATTGCAGGAAGTTCTTTTTAAAAGAATGCACTGTAAGTGATGATAAAATAGATCTTTGAAAAGAGAATGTGAAATTGAAATTGAAAGCGAATCGTTACTTGTTAGCAATAGAGTGGAGATGTCGCCACGAAGTCTCCAAGATTTCATTCTTGTAGTAGGTTCTATAGCAGTTGAAATAACTACACTGGCGTGCTAAACCTACAAATGTACACATCACGTCACGTTGATACTTGACTTCCTGATGCAAAATAGTACTAGTTATGTCTTTCTGTTCCTCTTGGTTCCTCTCTGGAAGTTTCACTTTCATTATAAAAGATTAACGAGCGGCATAAAGACCAAAGTAGATATAGATATGTTGGGAGGCAATCTTCTACGTTAATAACATTGAATTTTATTTTGATAAAGGTACATTTTTACCTTTAAAAAAATAATAAAAAAAAATAAACCTTATTGTGGCCAGGACTGGTATATAAGCAGGAGGTCAGTGTTATAATATAAACTGAAAGCACGTAAATGAAAAAAAAGTAAAAATAAATGAAAAAATAAATAAATAACAGTACACACAATAAAGAATAAATAATAATAATAAAGATTACCTAAATTGTAACTAAAAACTCTTAATTCTAGTAAAAAGATATCTATAGCAGAACGAAACTCTAACAATGTTAATTGAGAAATAATTAGGCTTATTATAAAAGCAGAGAAAGTTTAAAATTTTTGAGGTGCGATGAAATATGTTCTATTATTAATTAAGCATTTTTAAAATATAAGCTTAACTAGAAATATATAAGCTTTAATTAAAATAACACTCTACTCACACAGGCTTCTCTTACTACATGGTTCATTGACCTCCCTAAATAACAATGTTTGCAACCTTAAAATTGATTATTGAATATTTAATAGCCAATTTTAACGGATAAAATGAAATTTAGATACATACAGAATCCCAGAAGATAAGATCTAAATGAACGTTGTTGGCTACACCAAACTCCGAACTTGGAATTCTTACTGAACAGAGATTTAAACATTGATTGATTTATCTATTTTTTTGATCATATAAGCCATCTAAATATTGTGATTATCTATAAAATATTAAACAATTATCCTGCAAATTCGAAAATATGGTTAGTAAAGCGCAATACTTAATCCAGCGTTCAAGAAATCTTTGAGGCAGTTTACAAAAAACAAAAGGAGTTAAGAGATTAGCTAAGTGGTAAGTGTACTGGATTCCCGAGATTAAAACCAGCTACTGATTCTAATATTTCCTCTTCGTAAGAGCTTCTTATAGCTTACCGTCCAGTAATGGACAGGTTGTCTGTAAAAAGTTTTTAATAGAACTGTCGAATCAGTTAGTAGGCCAAAGTACAAAGTGGACTTTAGTAAATTAAGTGAAACTATTCCTTTAAATTAACCAAGTTTAGTTAGCATGAAGTTAGACTTATGTAAACTGCCGTTAACTGTATAGAAAGCTCCAATCAAAACCACCTTTCAGACACATCCATTCAGACTTCCTATTAAATTTTAAATATTTCTTGCAGAAATAATAATTTAAATAAATAAAAAATTGTGAAATTTTATAAGAGAGGAGAATGTGAGGAGGAGAGTGTGATGAGGAGAAAGGAGAGATAGGAGAATAATGATTTAGGTCCTCAGCCTACAAGGAAGTCGTGGGGCCACTGGCGATTCAGTCGGCGAGGAGTATTAGGGATGTCAGAGGAAGCGAGAGACAGACAAGAGGTTTAGAGCTAGTCGAGAGAGTAGTATGGAATTTAAATTATTAATTACTCAACTTAAAATGGTTACCATAATTAATAATCACACTTAGGAAGTAATATTGAATTATTTAACTGACACATTCGCAAATAGATCGCCATCTTATTATTAAATAAAGTTCATAATTTTTTTTTTTAATTTATTTGTTAAGTTACACCAGCGCTAGATACGCCATAAGTAACAATGACTATAACTGACACCACTACAAACTCACTAATTGAGGGGAGAAGTTACCCAGTGATAACACTCCCTAAGTCGTCACCAGGATTAGCTACTCTCTTCAGAAGAGAGAAAATCGCGAGGCCACTGGTCGTTTTAATCGTCTGGGAGGATGATCTGGAAGGTGATGAGATGATAAATGGCGGACAAGATGATTGGAATAAGAGTACAAGTTCTGTTGAAAAATTTTATAGCGAGTTCGTGCAACCTGGACCTACAAACGGAATTTCCAGGTCTGTTTGGATGGTTAGATTTGAAACTTAAAATGGAGCGTTAACGATAGTGCGGAGAATTTTAGACTGAAGCGATTGAATTCGTTGAAGATAGTTCATATATTTAAAATTAAAAAAAAATCTTCATAAAAGTTCATAAAACTTGAGTTAACAGAATTGAGAAGGACATTATTACTTTAAATAATCAATTATTTAATTATTGGTATTCAGAAAAATGACAAAAAATATATGATTACGATTATAATTAATGTATAATAATTATATAATACAACTAATATGTTATTCCGTAATTTAGAGCTTGAAACATGTAGAATTGAGGTGAAAAATCATAATTCTCGTCCAGGCCTTGGATTTTATCTAGTGGTTAATGCGAGAAATTTATAGTAAAGTATGCTTGCTAATAGCCTCGATTCACGGTAGCTAAATTGGTATTGGACATTAAGGCCACCTGAAAAAGGAGACATTACTTTGCTTTTTTTTGACCATTATGTTCACTTGGATTATTTAATCACTGAAGTAAGGGATAACTAGCCAGTTGCACTTATAGATTGGGGAGTATAGTGCACTAGAGGCAAAAAAATAATAAAAACTACCCTTTCAAATAAAATTAAGTCTAAAACTTAGTGTTGCACTTAATTTTATGGAATAGGCAAAATCTGTTAGTCTTAATTTCGAGAAGAAGAAAAGGAAGGCTTGAACAATTAGAGCTGAATAAGTAGATAATTTGGGGCTACGGAGCTTTTAATTTATATGACAAACGGTGGTAACCTGCGTAGCTTTATTATTTCAGCATCCATCTGGATGGACGGCATGTTTTAATAAAATGACAAATTAAGCTTTCTTTATAAATAAAGGTAAGACAATCTGCGATATCGAGTCTAAACTATTTCAAAGTAAAATTCTAAAATAAGAAGACTAAGAATCAATAATCAAAAATTAATTTAATTTGTATATTTTGTTAATTTACAAGGTATAACCATCTAGCATGCTGTAACTGAGATATTTGCAAATTGGAAGTTGATAGTGTTGTTATTTTACACGCTATAGTAACTATTTGGCAAAAGAAAACTTCTCTACTGTGTTCTAACGCAGAGTGCATTAGACGTTCGGCTCTTCAGTGTCATGTAATGTAGTTAGAGTTGGACATATTGTCTTCAGGCAACTAAAGGAGGAGTACAGTATTGTTTACACTCCCGTCTGTTTGTTGTATCGATTGGAGCCAATGCACATAATAACTAGTGTTGTTTGACCCTAATACCGTGTTTCTAGCCAAATGCACGCACTCTTTGCACAAAACAAAAAAAAAGACATAACTAATCAAACTATAAAAACTACAACACAAAAATGATCTATGTTCAACTTTACCTATCCTAATTTTTAATTAAGATCAGTATAAGATTTCTAATATGTGTTTTTACTCCCTATCTTCTAATAAAACGTGTGCTCTAATCAATAAAATAGATAAAGTATCTTACGTTAACTTATTTGTTACGTATATACCGGATATTTTAAAGCCCGATCTTCTTGCGCAATATCTCCTTGTCTTCCGCTGATGTCAAGGTAAAAACTTTTAATCTACAGCTCCCTTCCAAGTCTATTCCACTGATTCCTAAAAACTTAGGATTCTATGAGAAGATAACCTTCATCAAACTAGGTATTTCGCAGATTCTTACAACGTTCTCTTGCGTTTCAGTTGGTTAAGCGGAACTATCTTTTAATTAAATCTCAGGGGATTAGGAAAATATCTCCGCACGAAATCAGCTGTCATTGAGTCTTAAGACTTAATCAAGTCTGATCGTTAGGTCTAAAAATTGATTTTGCTTGTACAAACCGATGCAAATGATATAAATTTTAGTGATAAAGCCTCAATCTTTTTGGTTTAGAGGACCAAGAAAACTCTTATCCTATCTTAATTTCGAAGTAGGTTAAATCTATTGTTTCTACGTTGATAGCAGCAAACCATTTTGCCTCAAAAATGAGATAAGATCGGATTACTTTCTTTTTATTCCGATATATCTTCTGACATGGGTACAGTTGCTTAAATTTCGCTTGCAGGAAGACAAACGGATTCCTGTCGCTAAGACTCAGACTAGGCTTGAGAACCGGGACTGTTCAGACTCATTACTTCACTTGACACTTCTTTTTTTACAAAAATCTGTATCTCATATTGATTCCATTCCTCTTGAAGTTCTAGATATTTGTTGTCAATAGAGATTCCTCTCCCCAACCAGGGACTCTGGATTCTTAAACCCTATATCTTATCTATCTATTTTAAGGATCCTCCTAAACAAAAGTTTTACAATTGATTATAATACAGACCCGGATCAGTGTAAGTTCTCGCATCCTAAATATTCATGATTGATTTAAACCTACATAAGATTTGCTTGGCGCTGCCGGGCTAGATGTGGTGGATTAGATTTTCAAAAGAGGAAAACAAATTATGTACTCAAGGGTTAATGTAATTTTTACCAAAAGTAAAATTTTTAACCTTCTACAAAAGAACACGTTTGCTCAACACCTGCTTTGATGCTCGAATATTTCCGTCTTAATTTTGTGAAAAATTAGTCGCTCTGGGTTTTGATTCTCAGTCTCGGTTTTTGGTTTTAATTAATGTTTAATATAAGAAATTTACAGCAAAGTATTTTTGCTATACGCCTCCGTCCACGACACCTAATTAGTTAGTTGGACGTAAAGCCCACCTAACAAAATAGGCATTTAAACTTTTGTAGAAGAGTTGATCGTCAAATACTGCACGAAAAAGAGTTACTTTGAAAAACACTCAACTTTGACAATTTTTTTCTAAAATTCCGAAATTTTCTTTATAATGTAGGGCAAATCCTCCTTTATAACTGTAATTTTTTTTGTAACAACGCAGATCTAATAGATTACTTAACTTACTTTATTTTATCTAATCGAACGCTCAGCATTTGGGTTTACGGATTATTTCAATAATTAATAATTTTCATTATAGCAATTGGTTTCAATTAAAAGTGTACACAAAGTTAATTGCCGTGAGTTTTGGAAAGAACACTCGGCAAAATGTAATTTTAAATAACCATCTACAATTAGTTAATAAATATACCATTACTGCTGACATTCATTGTACGTTGAACTTTTTTTTTAACATTTCCTTTTTCTTTCTGAAGGGAGGAAACTTCTCATGGACAATTTAATGTTCCTGTCTAGTCAATTCCAGCAACCCTATCAGCAAAAACAAGTAATGAACAAAAAATTACGATTTTTTCGATAGTAAAGCAAGTAATTATCGACTATTTTTTACAGGCGGAGCTTAACGCGCGACAACCAAATTAGGTGTCGGAAGCCTATACTTTACTATTAATTTTTTTTTAACAAAAATAAAAAAAAAAAATCTACTTGCTGGATACGAACTGCGTACCTCCAACTTGCAATTCCACGTTTCATAACCACTAGACGAGCACCCGCTCCCCATTGTTGTGACAGTCATCAATATTAACTATTTTAAGTAAGGTATTGATTTTTGTATCATTAATTATATAGGAAAAAGGTCAAGTATATTTAAGAAGAAGGAAACGTTAATTATTAGTGTCGTTTCTTTCGCTTAGCACACTCTTCAATTATAAATATATATATATATATATATATATATATATATATATATATATATATGCATATAAATGTATATATGTATATATTTTTTTTTTTTCAAATACACCATATCAGAGAAGTATGGCGTCTGACGTAAGCTTTATTAGTGAAATTCAAATAACTACCGCTATAACCGATGAATCAATCTCCAAAGGCGAACGAAAATCCGTACGGATTGAAAATTAAAGAAACCCCGAGTGCTAGTCGGATAAAATCAACTAATTACCCAGCCACATTTGACCCAAGCAAAATTATGAATTATTTATATTAAATTATTATTTTTTTTTTTTAATTTATTTTGTTATTTACAATCTGTATACAGTATACAATAAGTAAATAGGAGGTGAATGAGAGCAGGAGGAGAGAAGCTACCCAGTAGCACTCTCTATAGGAGAGAGGAGAATGTGAGGAGAATATGAGGAGGAGAGAGGAGAGTAATAATTTAGGTCTTCAGCCTACAAGGAAGTCGCGGGGCCATTAGCGATTCAGTCGGCGAGGAGTGCTAGGGATGTCAGAAGAAGTGAGAGACAGTACAAGAGGATTAGAGCTAGTCGAGAGGGTAGTGTGGAATTTTTGGTATTTAGTCTTAGCGAGTTAGTCTATGAAGCGAACGTTGAGGTCGTTGTGAAGAGTGAGGTTAGTCACGTAGAAAGGAGCATCAGCTATCTGTCGGAGGAGTTTTGACTGAAATGTTTGTATTGTCCGTATGTTTGTAGGTTTGGCTGAACCCCACAGCTCTAGTCCGTAAGTCCACATAGGTTTGAGGATAGTGTTGTATGTTAAACGTTTGAGTTCTAAGGGCAATTTAGAACGTCGTCCAAGTAGTCTGTAAAGAAGTTACGCACGTTTTGTCATTGCTTGTCTTTTAAGTTTAGTGTGTGGGTTCCACGTGAGATTAAATAAAAATTAAATTTAGTAACTATTAAGACATTAAAATATTTTATTCTATGTTATTAAATAATTAAAATCAGGGAATACATCTAAGCTACCTGGGATAAATAAATCACAAGCTGTGGCCGCGGTAGTGCGAGTGTAAGCTGTTGTAAACATGACCTTCAACAATTACAATTCACATGCTCGCACAGATGTTCTGTTTGTAAATTAGTATTCATTTGAAATACATTGAAGTTTGTAGGAAGGAAGTTATGCGACATAGCGATAATGATGGCACTGAACAAATAATTTCTCTTTCAATTCGAATATTTCTGGCATGTTTTACTCTGTGCAATATAGTCTATGAAGAGAAACTTTAAACTATTAATGCCGCAATGAAAAAGTGGTTTAATTAACTAGGATAGGGTTAGCTAAGTTCGCCTGAATTAGGGCGCCGACATATCTCAGGTTTGGGTTTAACGGGGAGTTTCTTTGTCTTGGACCGCCCTGAAAGCCTCCGGTAAGAGGCCACTGATCAGTGACTAGATCAGCTTTTGGTACAATGTCGATGTTCCTAAATCTCTTGGATATTCTTAATGACCTTCACCAAATGTCCATTCTAAGCACTAATAGTCTTTCCCTTTCTAACATTAATATTGGACATGTTCCGGAGCTGTATAGAACAATACTTTCTTGCATGCACATTCATATTAGTCTCATTTAGCTGCTTGTGATTTGATGACTCCAATAATTGACTTTAGGACACCAATATTTTTTCTATTCGCAGCCATCCATCTTCGCTTCAAACACCAGTTTTCTGAAACAGTGACTCTAAACACTTAAAACAGTTCATTAATATAGTATGTTATTTGTTTTCCTTCCTTAATTATAACAGCGCTATCCGTGACATTTTACTGCTTCATTTTTTAATATATTGTAAAAAAATGCAAAGGAGAGAGTTAGTTATACAATTCGAAATTGATAAAACCTATATTTTATACACATAATTTAATTGTAATGGAACCTAAAAAGTAGATAGCGGATAAAAAATTGCTCCTGTTAAATTATGATCCTTTAATTTTATAGATTTCATTTCAATGGTCAAATTCCAACAATGGTTGGATAGTGTGCCAATAAATAATGAAGCAGTGTTTAATAACTATATATCAAATTAATAAGTCATTCTGGCCACTTTAGGAGCCTAAGAAAATAAATAGTTTCTGTGTGCAGGACAAATCATACAAATAGGCACCGCGTATGCACAGGCGACTCCCTTTTTATAGTTCCTTTATGAAAATTATGGTTTGAGAGGGTACCGAAGGCGTACGCTTGAGGGGCGCTGAGCAATGAGTGATGGCCCGTTATTATTACGCTTGGTAGTCTAAAAAGCGCCCGAGGGTGTCGCAGATGGGCCGTGGGGTTGAAATATGTACTTACTGCATATATAGCCTTCCACCACCTTCTCGCCGCTCCATCTTCCTTGGGACCCAATAAACAGGCGCACAAGAGCGACTTCAAGCATCTCTTTACCCCGCCATATCATGAGAGTACACATTCTTCTATAAATATTTTATGGCCACGCTACCATCTCTACACGAGTGTGTTTGTGCGAGTTACGCCAACTTGGCTGTAGTTTTTCATGCTCTGCCTCCTATACTCCTTCCTTTGGTAACATTCTAGGCGCTGTTGCTACTTCACGTCCGAGTATCCCCCATCCTAATACATAACACAAGAGCACTCCTTCTGGGAAATGAGACACTCAGCAGGCAGAGAAACAAGGAAAAATATGATTTATTATCACTTACTGCTCTCCAGCCACCCCCACCACTTATTGTAGCTTCTAGAGCATGTAACTACTTCAAAAAGCCCACGCCAATTTCATAAAGTCTCTTTACCTTTCACACCTGAGAGAATTTGTTTTTAAAGCTAATACTGTAAACAACTTTGAAGAAGGTTTTTAATTTCTACTTAAAAAAAAATAATGATGATAAAATTCATTGCCTTTTAAGGCTGAAGATAGATTTTTACAGCGAATAGATGCTAATAATAATAATAAATTATGCCATTTTTATGTAGATATTTAACATTACAGAAGCTAAATAGAACTTTGAACTTTATTAAATATTAACATTGACTCCTGTCTCAGTCAAATTGAAATTCTAAATGAACTATAGGAAAGAGAGATTTCAGATAAACGGAAATCTAGAGAACGGTCCTTAGTCTTTAGTAAATTAGGTTCTTTATTGTCCACGAAATTACTCTTAGGAGGCGTTATTGATGAATACAATCGGTCTAAATTGAAAGAGGCAATTTGAGGCTTTCAAAAATAACTGTGATTTAGGTACCTTGTGGAATATCTATAAAGGGAAGAGATACTTGTTACAAATTATCTACGCCTTTACACTTTGCCCAAGAGCCCGTTACCAGCCTACTAATTAAGCAGAATTGTTTAGAAGTGTGGCTCCACCAAGAGGATACATCAATGTTCCTTAGGGTCGCGATGGCAGAAGCTTTCTGATTGACTCTAATATAAGGAGTGAATGTGAAGATTAATAGCCATACTAATGGAAAATAAAGGTCTTCAAGGTAAAGCTTGCCTTAGAGCAAAGTTCTTATAAAATCCAGAAATATGACAGTTATGTGTAAGGATTTGGCTATTTCAAATAGTCGAAAGTAGCAATGATAAAGTCTTGTAAAAAGATAACGTCATAATGGACTCCTAAAAGTTATCTAAGGGGCTAGAATTGTCTAGATTGAGAGTGTAAATCAGCAAGGGCTGAAGAAGAATTGTCTCATGACTTTTTAGTTGCGTAGCACCGTAAGGCCACTTTGTTGAATCTAATCAAATGAGCTTAAAATGGAGTCTGAAGAAATGGCTAGGCCATGCAAACAGATTCTTCAGCAAATTGATGGAGTCGCGTCGTCAATGTTGCACTCCAACATGTTGAAATAAGAGCTGAACAGAATGGTTACAAAATAATGTTCACATTATGGCCAATTGCAAGAATATCATGTACCTCTATGGAAATACCTTTCCACATTTTAATTACACTTAATGAATCAACAAAGGCATATAAATACCCTGTCCAATTATAGAACAATTAGGCATCTATTAAAGTGAATCGTCTTCCACACAAAACTGCCTCGTGAAATTACCCAAGATGTGTTGTCTAATCATACACTGGGAACACAATTTTTGTTATCTTTTTCTCTTTATTCATTCCTTACCTTGTTCACCAAATCTGGTATTAACTGTGTTGGACCGGGGGAGACAATTACCCATCTATTTTGTCGCCATGTTATTATTCAAAGGTGTCCTTTAACTAGTTCTTTTTAAAGAAACTCGTTAAAAGGACGGAAATAAATAGTGAGTTTTATTAATTTGGATTTTAGAAATTAGTTACACTTTTTAACGCATTTAAAAACTAAAACCTATCTCTAGTAATTATCTATTCCTTTCATCTTAATGATTAACAAAAAACACGTAGAATGTAATTATTACTTTTTTATTTTTTATATTTCGTAGCTTATACAACTGAGCGATCTACTACGCATAAATCTCTTGCTAAATAATGTAATTTCTAACAACATTCAAGATTTCATAATCTACAATCTCGAGTCCCAAATCTTTTTGAAACGAAAGTGCGGATTTTCCAAATCTAAGCACGAAATATAACTACGGGAAAGCATTTTTTTTTGTTTTAAATATTTTATTGAATTTACAATTGCAACGATTGTTGCAACAAGCAAATGTGGTACACGATTAAAAAAATATCACGTGAAAATATACGAGTGGAGAAGGCACCCAGCAGTGTCAATTATTTTGCACATATGTATGCTCTTATGACAGTAGATCGCGAGGCCATCTTCTCTTCAATATCTTCAATATCAAAGAAAATAAATCTGTTTTATCAATATTTATTTTTATCTAAAATTCACCAATGGAAGAATCACTTTCGTTGCCCTATTGTGAAATAGAGTTTGCTCATGAATTGATACCAATTTCGTTAGGAAATTCACTAGTTGGAAGTAAAATAAATTTCTCTGTGTCAACAGGTTTTTCTTCTATTAAAAGAAACTGAATTCTGACTGCAGTTTTTTATATTAAAAAAGGTAACAAAAAAATGCTAAATTAGCTGATGCCTCTTGTTCTGACATTTTTACAGTAGGCCAAACAAGTAAAGTTGCAAAAAATTGCAATGTAATTTGATAGATTTAATTGAGACTTATTTCTGTGAAGTTTTCAGATGTCCAATCTAGCCACGGAGGAAACAGAGGAAATGTGAGAAGCAAACGTCCACTTAAAAGATGTGAAAAGGAAATAGGGTCGTATGAAGCAAGAGTGTCATAAAGCATGGGAAAAGCTCTTCTAAATGTAATAGAGAAGTTACGCAAGATATAGTAACTGTAAAAACTCAGCATGTTGGTGGGGAAAAGGACTGAGATGAACGCCCTAGCCTAGGCAAGATGCCAAAAACCGTTTTAAGGGTTTACTCCAGGTGGAGTAGAATGGGAAGAAAGGGGTCTCTTTCAAACATAACCTAGATCGGTCTCCACAGTCTAGAGGAAGTCTGGGCAATTATTATCAGTACTGATCTGAAGCATGCCATGGCCTGAATAAGATGACTACCGCCAGCTGACAGGTTTCTTCACAGGGCATAGTCTACTGAGGGAGTGGTCAATTGTGAGGTGTACACTCATTAACTGGGATCCCATTATTACAAGGATGATTCAGGCGCTTCGGGGAAAATACCAGCTGGAGAGGGATATGCCTTCCTTGAAACCTTTTCTGTTCCAGAGTTTTGTTGGTTGTGTGGGACTCGAGGAGTTGTATGGATCGTCTGGCACCTTCTATCATTCCAAGCGGGAATAATATACCTTAAAGTCCACAATGAGCTGTCATTACCGAAAAAGAGAAGAAAACAAAATAGCCTTGGTAATCGAGATGGCCTAATAAGGGAATAATGATAGCAGGGCGCCGAGTAATTTAAATTTACCAGATAATTATATAGTTATAATTATAATAAATGTATATTCAAATTCGGCAACATGTTTTGAGAAAAAGGTTAAAATCTTTTCGGGAAAAATCCAAAAACTAAAAAAACGGATTCAGTAAGCAGAGAAAATTACATTATGTCGAATAGATTATAGTTGGTTCACATGCTTACACCTCAAATGTTTATTATCTTACGATTTTTCGTTTGTAGGAGACGATGACCACGCACAATAACAGGCAGGCAATCGGACTGACTAACACAAAATCTACAATCTACGATCACAATACATCTTCTAGCAAGAGAAAAAGAACGAAATATAAAGAAATGTTAATAACATTAAGCATAACGGATGATTTTAAGTGAAAATACAAATGGAAAGTTTTGTTCACAGCGAAAGTATCTACTCTATTTCCGGTGTGTCCAAATTACTCACGGTGTACATTATTTAGAATGAATTGTACAGTCGCTGAATCTACATTACGAAAAATGCAAATCAAATGATTGCGATGAAACTCACGAAGTAGAATGCCAATGACTCAACCTCCAAAAGGTTGGATACCTGATAATTTATACACATATTTCTGTTATCATATTTGTATCAGACTAAAACAAATTCATTATTCGAGTCAGTAAAATTTTCAAACGCATTTACATTTTATATAAAATATGCGTGACTAATTATTTCTAAAAATATTTCAAAGGAATTATGGCTGTAGTTAACGCCAAAAGAATGAATACTTCCTAAAATAATCAACTGCTATGCATGAATTTTAAATAATCAAATAGGCTGTGAGTTCAATGTCCTGTTGGAAATACTTATATATACGAGTACTTCGTATATGTCCCAAACAATCAGCGCGCAATTAGGAGGTTGTCTCTTCAGTGGTTATTATTTAATGAATCGGCACATTAAAAATAAATTAATCTATATAAATAAAATTATATATTCCACAAAAATGATTTTAAAGTAGGTAATTATTAAATCTATTTCACTGGAGAATTAATTTAAAAAAATGCTGAAAGAAAACCAAAACTTATTATTTCATTGAGTTCGTAAAGAAATTTAAGCGATCCTTTGTTTGCTGCGATAAGAATAAATTTTGGTGAAACGTTGTAGTTAAGTTCCGAGTCTGAATTATTTCGAAAATTATGGGGAAAACTTGAAGCTTTGACAATTAAACGGGAGCATTTTATAGCAATACGGTATCTGAGCTTGTGGTTAAAAACAGTGCATTTGTGGTTTGTGATTGTGTGAACGAAACATCTTAAACACCAATATGCACAGAAAGCCCCACCTTTACCAATAGACGTTTAGATACCACTAAATCAATTGACCAATTGACAAAATTTGTTCAAATAAGCCTAAATTAGCCATTCACTGTTTTTGGTTAGTATTTTTTATTTATTTATTTTTATTTTTTTATTTTATTTTTGGATCAAACGATTTTATATTGGTAATAGTGAATCGTTTATTGCAATAAGTTCGCATAGAAATTGATCTCAAGCGTTCCAAACTATTCCTGCAGTGCCGAGAATTTTATAATAACGTACATTACAAAAAGGACAGAATTAAAATTGTGATGGAAGCAGAATTAAACGGAAAGTCGGGATTCGAAATTTTACAAGTAATTTAAAGAGAATAAAAACTGAAGTTAACCGGAGTTTTGTGTGCGGCTCGCAGTTAATTGAGGTCCAAAGCACAATGACCCAATATTCTTAAATTTGTCTAAGGATCTAGTTTTCCTTAGGGGATTGTTTAAACAATGGAATAAAATGAAGATTCTACTTTCAGCCATGGCCTCGCTGTGTCTCTGCAAATTTGTTTAGACATTAGTTTTATAATTTGTATTTTGTAAATCGCTTGTATTATACCAGTCGTTAGTTTCATGTGTTCATGAAGCCGGTATTCCTAGAATGGTTGATATTTCAGCTCCTGATGAACTTCTAAAATACTTAAAGCAAGTCCTAACAACCGTATGACACACTTTTCAGCAACAAAAATAAAGCTTAACCAATTTTCGAAATTAGAGATTAGATGGTTCAGTTTTAGGAATTATGAAGGAAATTGTTCCGATTAGATACATTGGATTAGATAGAATTGCCTAAAAACTTAAAGTGGATTATGTTCCCAAGAAACTGCAGCAATAACGAAGCTCAGTGTGCTTATCTCTTGATTGGACTAGAATGAGGGAACTCCACTGTTCGTTAGTCCTTTTTGCGATGTCTTCTTTCCTGACTCAAATGTGAATTAGCTGCAGGAATTGTGTTTTTATTGAATATAATTTGGTAGTTTTCAGCTATTGTTTTTGAAAATGGTACTTTTAATACTTTTATAATTTTGATATATATATTTTTTTTGCGTTTACTTATGCTACAATCAGCGCGTTAGCGCTATAAGTAACAGTGATAAACGAGTAACAAGTAACGAGCGGAGAAATTACCCAGTGGTAACACTCCCAAATATTAAATGGTTAGTCACTCTCTTCACTGGAGAGGAGATCATGAGGCACTGTCTTTTAAGACGTCTTATCGGGTTGTCAGGAAGAGTTCTAGAAGAAAGATTTTGAGCTAGAGGATTTATATGAGACTGCAGGTTGAAGTGGAGTTTTCTGTATCTTGCCATTTTTTATATAAATTCCAAATCTGAAATGAAAATTAAATCGCGCAAACCACAGTCATGAATAGTCATTTGGAGTTCATTATTATTGTTTTTCTTTAATAACAACATACGACCATAACTTCTTATATTTAGAGAAATAGAATTTCTTATAAGTTCCTTATATTACGCTTTATCAAACATTTGACCCTAGTTCCATTCTGGAAGACATTGATTTCTTTAATAAACATTTGTTCAAATAATAATTGCCTTATCCAATAAACTCTTTTCTAAAAAATTAATTTCAACTTAAAAGGAAAAGTAAAGGTGGACAAACAGCTAGTTAGCAGTGGTCGATGTTCGATTTGACGTTTATTAATTGTGTTTAGAAATGCCGTCATTTCATTAGGTGATTAATCAATGTTTACTGAGAATGAAATCTATATAAGCGCTGTATATTTAGGAGTTATTTATTACTGTTTAAATGCATAATTAGCTTCTCTTCAGTGTTATCTAGCAGAAGCATTCCAGTTCTAACAGCATCCAAATACTCGGAAAAGGAGGCTTAAAAAACTCGAAATTAACAAGCCTAAATAAACTAGGAAGAAATCCGTTAGTGCGATTTTAGATATAATCTCGGAGCACGCACAAAAAACAAGATAAAAGTCCATTTGCATATAAATGAATATTCATTAACTGACAATTTTGACCAAACTTTCAATTACTCTTATATATCTTGTACCTCTGAGATCGCTAAAAATTGTAAGCCCCTTCTTTTAGTACTGCACAGTGGATATAGATTCCTCCTTATCGAGGTACCCATACAGCTAGGAACTCGAGAATGTTCATAATCAATTACACAGACTTGACTACTACATTCTGCCGAAACTCATTACTAATATGACGACTCATTTCTACCCCGCTATCTCGCATCCTTTTACTTACAAACTTTTTCACAATTACATTGGCTATCACCACTTACTCTCCCACTGCTTGACTCATAAATCTCAAAATGTTTCTACTAGGCTGCATATTACCACCCACATCTCTTCGGTAAACTGATTACACTACTTGCAGCCCTTTTTCACACTTAAGCCTAATGACAACTAACGTGCAGCGCAGTCTTATGGTCCTTCCCATTAGTTCTTCCAGAGATTTAGAACATTATTTTATCACTCTAGTTTAATATAAGTTTAATTATTATTTACTATATATTTATTAGTTTATTTATTTATTTACAACGCTTGCTTATTGACCAAGAACTTTTTAAGTGAACTGCTGGTCTTGGGCAACTTCTGTAGTCAACACCGACCGTCATTCTATGAAGACTAATCTAAGTAACTACTGTTTGTATTTTTATTTTATTTATTTTTTTTTTTTTTTCTATGAATGTAAAATTGCAAAAGATTCCATTAAAAAAACTCACTTTGATTTTTCACTAACGTTTCTACAAAGTTATCGTCTTCTACAGGGCCTGAGTGTATAAAATATAATTTAGAAAAATTCTTAAAAATAGAAAAAAAATGTAACGTCATTGGATTATGGGAAAACTAATTTAAATACAAATTTTACACAAAATAATATTGCATTATTTTTGTTAGAGTGTGAGTTACGAAATTGTTGCGGTAATTGGGGAAATGTACCAGTTTAGAAAACCGCGGACACTTAAACGGAAATTTCGTCTTAAGTATAAAATATTGCAACCTTAAATGTAAACAACAATAACCTTATTGTGTAAGTATGTGCGAAATTATTATCGATCTAACAACCAATAAAAATAAAATATCCCCTAGCTAAATGCTATTAGTAACCCTTTGACCACCAAGCTATTTTAGTATCAGCTTTCACTATACTCGTACTCTACACCCACTAGATTTGCCACATTAAATTATTTTTTTTATTTTCATATTACTCTAGTTAACATCTGTACGCTGATAGAAATTTAAATATATATATATACGAGGGGGTACCCAAAAATAACCGGAATTGCGTTGCCGCGCATGGAGCTTATGTAGTACGCATTTCTGCCGCTAGACGTGTATAGCGCAATTCCTTGCCAGTTCAGTCCTGCCTGTGTTGTCTGCCTGGCTTGTTCTGTTCATCTGCAGTGATTGTTTTTACCAGCGCTGTTTTGTTCTTTTTTCGTTTTTTATGATGGCAAGTTTAAGTGAACAACGTGCAGCTCTGAAATTTTGTTTTCTACTCGGCAAAAATGCTGCTGAAAGTGTTTTAATGTTGAAAACAGCTTACAAAGATGACGCTATGGGAAAAACTCAAGTATACGATTGGTTTACTCGGTTTAAAAATGGCGACATGTCGATTGATGACAAACCTCGTTCTGGACGTCCATCAACTGCCCGAATCGACGAAAATGTTGAAAAAATTCGAGAGCTGGTGTTCACAGACCGTCGACAGACAATTGATCAACTGTCAGAGAGTAGTGGGTTATCTTGGAGCTCGGTTCAGCGAATTTTAACGGAAGATTTGGGGATGAAAAGGGTTGCTGCCAAGTTTGTTCCTCGAGTTCTGACTGACAATCAAAAAGAACATCGAGTTGAAACATGTCGTGCTTTGAAACAACAGCTTGAAACTGATCCAGACTTTCTGTCAAAGGTCATTACTGGTGATGAGTCATGGTGCTATGGTTATGACCCAGAAACAAAGCAACAGTCGAGCCAATGGAAGACTGTCATCTTCACCCCGACCAAAAAAATGTCGTCAAGTCAAGTCAAACATCAAAACAATGCTGATTTGCTTTTTTGATGCCAAAGGCGTAGTCCATTCAGAGTTTGTCCCCCCAGATCAGACCGTCAATCAAACCTTGTATTTGGAAGTTTTGAAAAGATTGCGCAATAGTGTTCGCCAAAAAAAAAGACCCGATTTGTGGCAAACAGGAGACTGGTTCTTCCACCACGACAATGCACCTGCACACACAGCCATCTCTGTTACACAGTTTTTGGCTAAAAATGGCATGGTTCCGCTGTCCCACGCACCTTACTCGCCTGACCTGGCTCCGTGCGACTTTTTCTTATTTCCACGCATGAAAAAGGGCATGAAAGGTCACCGATTTGACAACATTGAAGAGGTCAAGAAAAAAACGAAGAAGGAGCTGTCAGCCATTTCTAAAGATGACTACAAAAAATGTTTCGAACAGTGGAAGCACCGATGGGACAAATGTATTTGTTGTAATGGAGAGTATTTTGAAGGGGATAAGGTTGTTCTGTAAAAAATTTGTAAATAAATAGCTTTTAAAAAATAATTCCGGTTTTTTTTGGGTACCCCCTCGTATATATATATATATATATATATATATTAATATTAAGGAAATACTGGTTAGCGTACACTGGATTTCGACGCGAGTTACCGGGTTCAAATCCAGCTGGTGGACCCCTACATTTTTTTCTAGCTGTAGCTGCTGCTTACAGCTCCACTGTCCTGTGATGAACAGTGTTGTCTCTAACGAGAGAACACTGTCCGGAGGCCGGCAGTGCATTGAAAAAGCTCCAGGCGACAATGACCTCAGATGTTAAAGCACCTTAATTTTTTTTTTTTTTTTTTTTTTTTTTTTTTTTTTATCTTTTATTTGAAATTTACACCTGCACTCGTACAGTACAATAAGTAAATATGCTGGGCGAACAATAAAAATGGCGTGGCAATCATGAATGATGATCATCCAGTGATGACCATCATTAGTTTACCAGTTGGTCACGGGGCCAACGGCGCCTCAGCCGTCTTTGGGGGTTGGAGGGAAGTGTGGTTGAGAATAGGTTTGCAGCTAAAGGATTAGGGTGAAATGATAGTTTTTGGTGGAATGTGTTGTAGCGGGTTTTGGCAAGTTCTGGTATAAATGGAATGTTGAGGTCTGTGTGTATGGAGTGGTTACTGACATAAAAGGGAGCGTTTACAATGCGGCGGAGTATTTTAGATTGGAGTGTTTGTAATCTGTTGATATTAGATCGTTTAGCTGTCCCGTAAAGTTCAAGTCCGTAAGTCCATATTGGAGCAAGAAGGGAAGTGTAAAGTCGACGCTTGTTCTGTAGTGTTAGTTTAGAGCGTTTGTCCAGTAGTCTAGCAAGGAGTTTGTATCGTTTGTGTAATTCAGCCCGTTTAAGTCTCGTATGAGGGTTCCAAGTTAGTCTTTTGTCTAGGTACAGTCCAAGGTACCGCACATGGTCGGCTGGTGGGATAGGAGTGTTATATAAGAAGACAGGTCCAAGAGTTCACCTTAATTTAAAATATAAAAATAAAATTAAAAAGTTAACACAATTATTCATATTTACTAGACTCAATATCCTCGACACCCTGCGCTTAGATAATTTCTTAAAAATGATAAGCAAAGATGGTGGGCCAATTTACAAATTGATAAACTATTTACAGAATGTAAACTATTATTGTAATTGCAATGTTACAAAATGAATTGCCCTCTTTTTCTAGCTGATAAAAAATTAATGAATCAGTGATTAAAAATTGTAATTGAAAGTTATTGAAATGAATTGTTTGTTTACAATGAGATTGTAACAGGTAGCCAGGTTAGAAGTATCAACCCTAAAACTGAGTATTTTCGCCTGACTTGATTCAGAGGTTATTGATATTGACCGAATTCTCTCTTATATAAATCCACAATATTTAACGGCTAACAGTCACGAAGAAGAAAAAATACTGATTCTCATTATAAATATACTCGAACCCTTTTTTTATTTGTTCTGTTTTATTTTGTGAATTAGTTGGTTTACACTTTTTATGTTATATTAGGGGGACCGAAAAGTAATCAAAATTATTTTTTGCTGGCGGAAAACATTTATTTATTAAAGAAATCTTAAATGCTAATCAACAAAATAATTTCTATCATTTTCTAACACTTTTTGCCAGCGAAAAGGCAATTGTTCGATTCCCTTTTTAAAAAAGTCCTTCGATTTTTCATTGAAGAACTTTTCCAAGTGCGTTTTCACTTTTCCAACATTGGTAAATTTTTACTGGCGCTCGATCAACGGCGTACCATCAGCGCGTCTCTTTTGTCTCGGTATGAAGCTGATCCATTTTTGCGACGAATTGTAACTTGAGATGAGAAGTAGGTGCTATACAACAACCCTGCACAAAAAAGACAATGGCTTTCTCCCGGAGAAGCACCTGTTCCGACACCTCGACGTCACTAACGATAAAGAAGGACCTTGTGTGTGTGTGTGGTGGGATTTTTCTAGAATCTTACACTATGAATTGCTGGAATCTGGTCAGACCGTTACAGCGACAGTGTATTGTGAACAACTAGTGCAGGAGGAGAGAAACCACCCAGCGGTAGCACTCTTTATAGGAGAGTAATGACGTTTAGGTCTTCAGACTGCGAGGAAGTCGCGGGGCCATTGGCGATTCAGTCGGCGAGGAGGATTATTAGGAATGGCAGAAGAAGCGAATGACAGTACAAGGGGATTAGAACTAGTCCGGGTGAGTAGTATGGAATTTTTGGTATTTAATCTTGGCGAGTTGGTCTATAAAGGGAATGTTGAGCTCGGTGTTAAGAGTGAGGTTAGTCACGTAGAAAGGAGCGTCAGCTATCTGTCGGAGGAGTTTTGACTGAAATGTTTGTACTGTCCGTATGTTTATAGGTTTGGTTGAACCCTACAGCTCTAGTCCGTAATTCCACTTAGGTTTGAGAAAAGTATTGTATATTAAGCTTTTGAATTCTAAAGGCAATTTAGAGCTTCGTCCATATAATCTGTAAAGCAGTTTCGCACGTTTTGTCATTGCTTGTCTTATAAGACTAGTGTGTAGGTGTCACGTGAGTCGTTTTTCTATGTAGAGCCCAAGATAGCGCACCAGATCTCTGCAAGGAAGAGGATTTCTGTCAAAGAGGACAGGAGCCCGCCGGAGAGTAAACGTGGCATGCTGGCATTTCTCTGGGTTCATTTTAATTCGCCACTTCTTAGCCCAAGATTCTATTTTATGTAAGTGTGTCTGTAACTTGTATGAAGCTGATGAAGGAGATAATATAGATAATAATTATAAATTATTTATTTCAAATTAAAGAAATACTGCCAACAAAAGCATGTTTTACAGTTTGCATTGGAAGAGATAGTGGAATTCTGGAGAACGATTCTTCCGATGACATTCTCTAACCTTGAAGTGGAATGATCAGTACAAACTGTTATTTTCATTTGTAATAGGCTGTTCATAAATCTATGCAGAAACTTGTAACTTCTGCTCTGATGATTCGATATTATTTAAGCAAGAATTTAGGTATTTATTATATAACGGTGTTTAAATAATTCTAGAAATTTATCAGCTGCCATTTGAAAATCTCGAGTTTTTAGTTTTAAAGAATTAGAATAAATTGTCTTTTACTTTTATTGTAATTAATTATCTGAGTTGCTTTCATTTCTGCGGTCAACTAGTTGAGCAGCATCATGTCCAAATGTGCAAGATATCTGTACATATAAAGCTAAACTCCCGTATAGACCTTTCCCTTACATAGCCAGTTCGCAAAAATGTCTCTAGACAACTTGTACACTGATCTTGTTATGAGTAACTATTTAATGGTATTTTTAGACTGTAACATCCTAACAGGGTAATATCGTTTATGAAAAGTGAAATTTACTCTTGCCATCAGGAAGCAAAGAGTTTTCGAAAATGAGAACAATAAGAATATTTGTGGTAGCATCAAGTACCCACTACCCACTCTCTCAGTGCGATTGGCTGGTTGTAATAAATGAATAAACAATATATTTAGGTTTGCATTAGAAATGTTGCGGCAGCCTATTAAAAAACTTATTGCTTAATTGAATAATCAACTTTATACATTCACCAGCTATATTAAATTTTTAACTCTTGCAAAGTTAGCGTAAAGGTAATCGATAGCTGTTTTCTTTAGAACTGATTAAATCGATCGGCTACTTAATAATACTTAAGACCAACTGTTTAGACGACATGTATTCAATTTGACAATTTAACAAAAAACTTTGTACCCATAATGTTCATTTATTAAGTGTCAAACATTGTTAAAACAATTAGATAACTTTTCAGCAGACCTAACTTATTCAATATTTAAACTAAAAATTGTTCTAATATTACAAAACAGTTAATTTTTTTGAATTTAAAAAAACAGATTTTGAATAAACTAGTAAAAACTGCATACAAGCTAACAAAATACTTTTAAAATCATTTCCCACCAGCCGACCATGTGCGGTACCTTGGAATGTACCTAGACAAGAACCTGGAACCCCCATACGAGACTTAAACGTACCGAACTAAACAAACGATACAAACTTCTAGCCAGACTACTCGAAAAACGCTCAAAACTCTCACTACAGAACAAACGACGACTCTATACAGCTCTTCTCACACCAATATGGACTTACGGACTGGAACTTTACGGAACAGCTAAAAAAATCAAACATCAATAGACTGCAAACACTCCAATCCAAAATACTCCGCCGCATAGTAGACGCCCCATTCTATGTTAGCAACCACGCAATCCATACAGATCTCCAAATTCCATTTATCTCCGAACTTGCCAAAATCCGATATACAAATTTTCATCTAAAACTCTCACTTCATCTCAACCCTTTAGCTGCAAACTTGTCTTCAACTACTCTACCCTCCAATCCTCGAAGGCGGCTGAGGCACCGTTGGCCTCGTGACCAACTGGGTGACTAATGGCGGCCATCACTGGATGACCGTCATTCACGTTTAAGGTACAGGTGTAAATTACATTAAAAGGATCAATAAAAATAAAAAAAAAACATATTTTGAATAAACTTGTAAAAACTGCATACAAGCTAATAAAATACTTTTAAATCATTTCACAAAATGTAGTGATGATAGGCACTTTCCAAATCTTAAAAGTATACTACAGCCATCAGTTTGCGGTCTGCAAGCCATCTTTGAACAACCCTGTACATCTTCAACAGCATGTTCATTCAACAGAGTCTGGGAAACCCGTTTTCATTACAGGCCAATCCATCATATTAAATTCACAACATGTCCCGAACTACTTCTCCTGGCTAAGAAGATTTTGTTTTTATCTTCTTTTACCTTAAAATCATACAAATCTACTTTTAATTTCTTATTCCCCTTAAGCGTTAATAAAATAAACCAATAAAAATATTACAAGTGAGTAGATTTCCATAGGATTAATCTGTGATTTAGATTAAACCTGCACGTCATTGTATTTATTAAAAGAATTTTGAGTTGTGACTTAATGACTATTGCGAATATTCGGGCTGACGTTGCTAGTAATTAATTTTGGCATTTAACACAAACGTATCTAGGAATTAGACAATAAAAGAGATAATATCTTCTGCTAAAGAGGAAGGAATGCTTTACTTTGTTCATTTATATTTATTAAACTTCCCCTGATGGAAAGGTTTACAAATAATACCTTGCTAAAAGAGATATGTTAAATATTTAATGTCGACTTTTAACACACAAAAACGACGTTAACCATAGTCTTACTATAATTTTCAATTTATTATTTACCCTCTGAGTTATAAATTGGGACAATTTCATAAGGAATCCAACATTCCCATTATTAGGGTCATTACGGTCATTTTGTCTATTTCAAACCACGTACAATTTCCTCTAATAAATGTAATTGTTTAAAAATATAAGGAGAATAACAACTAAATGTCTTTCTCGTTTAAAGCATGCAGGACACGACCTATATATTATCCAAAGTATCATTAAAGTAGGGCAATTCTCTTTATTAGTTAAGCCGGGCAATATTTTTTATTTTTCTAATATTTTAAAGGCGGTTATTAATAAAAATATTTATTAAGAATCTCTGACACCTGACAGCCATAAAATGTAATCGCTTCTAAAAACGAATGATCTTTCTAGCAGTATCCAATCCATACTCTGGGGCGGATGTTGGTCTAGTGGTCAAGAGGGTGGCTTTGTAAGTGGGAGATTCCCAGTTCGAATCCCGCGTATGGCTACTTTTTATTTGGTAGAAAAAATTGTTTATAGTAAATTATGAGCTTCTGCCACGACACCTGATTTGTAGTGGACGTTAAGCTCCGCCTGAAAAAAAATAGGCGATTACTTTACTATACTCTGGTGATCTAGAGTTGTCTGTAAATACATTAAATCAAAATAAAATTACTATACTCTATTTCTTCCAATTTTATCGTGTACCTACTTCCTCCTGTGGGACGCGCAGAGGACTAAAGCGGAAATTAACAAGTTAATCTTAGCTCTCAAAATATAAGTCAACTCTGAAAACGATTTTTCATTCAGTTTACAGCTATAAGAATAAAGTTAAGTAATATTTGACATTAGGAACAGAAGCATTTCATTTGTAGCAGAGAGTATCTTTATTGCAATGTCATCAAGCCCTTCCGAAAGTAACTTCATCGAATTGGTATATTTGCACAAGCCAATTCTTAGAAATTTGCCAGAAGTTTCTGGAAAAAATTTAACAATGATGAATGTGGCCTAGAACGCTCCCCATTAACCAGCAAACTAGTAAAACAATACAAATCAAATAAAAATAGGCAAAAGTTTGTGGAATTTTTTACTGAAACATTTTACTAAAAACTCGTTAACATTATTAACGCTATGTTTTCATGTTTCAATTTTCCTCCATCATTAAAGATCGAATGTTTGTCAGTACGTCAGCAAGTGTAGTCAAAGGATAAAACAAAATAGTCGATATTATCCAAACTCGGCGGATCCAAACACGTTTCCTCGATTATTATTCGTTACAGCAATCAACTACGTCAGCCATGAATAAGGCATGAATATAAGTCAAGAATTTTCTTTTAAGAAAAATTAAAATTAAATAAATAAAGTATTAAGAAAACGGTAAAGTAAATTAATGTCTATTTTTTCAGGCAGGCAAGATTTATACTCAACAACCGATTAGGTGTCGCGATCGGAGGCATATAGCATATTTATACTTTACTATTGCTCGACTACTGTAGCGACTAAACTAAGAAATCAGTACCTTAGTTCTTAGTAGATTTAAAAAATTAAAATAAATCGATAAATAAATGATTAACCCCGCAGTTGATCAATTTTTAGGTTACAATTGAGATCTTATGTTAGCAAAGCTCTCCGCTCTTTGAAAAGATGAGGTTAGTTGTAGCCTAATTTTAAACTTCATGAATTATTTAGCGAAGATTTCTTGAACTTACAATTTCACAATAATAAATTTAACTCATTAAAATGTAGGGCACAATTTTTATCCCCCAATAAGCCTAAAATGAGGAAGAGAAAGGCAATGAAATAAAAAAGAGAAAAACATGCCAGTTAATCGTTTAAGTGTTAGTGAAAAATGATATGGAAAGTGATGTACGACCGCGTGAAGCAGTTTAATCCTGTGCGGTTGAAAGTAGAGGTTTTAGAAGGTGTACTAGAGCGGTGGATGTTTTGATAGGGCTCAGGTTAGTTGATATGGAGGCGGAGATAAGGATGGTATTTATCGTGTGGACGGATATTTCACTACGAAAAGCTTTGTGATTTCACCATCGTTTTTCATCTGTCTTTTGAGGAAAGCTGAGATCTTCCGAAGATAGAAAAACTGCTTGGATGTGTGTGTGTTTGCGTGAGGCTCGGAAAGGGTTGGTTGGATTTGATTAATGCTTCGGAGAGAATCTTCTTTTCTACCACAGCCACCTTTATTTCTAAATTCAGCCAAGTTAAGCACCGTTAGTCTGTCTCTCCTCTTTCTTCACCAAGAACTACGACCACAGTACTCATGAGGGTTTTGTGATATATAAAAGTTTCTAGCTAGCTTTTAAATCCGCAATGGCAGGAGGGTAAAATTCTAAATACTCTTTTATTATTATACATACCTAATTGTTTTTATTTTTTATTAAACCGTCGGAAACCACTGGTACTGTACAGTGTTCTTTCGTTACATTCTCCACACAGAAATTCTGCTTGTAAGGCTGATTGTCCAAATTCGCTATGACAGGCTGGCTTTACATTCAACTACCTATTAGGTGACTTGGAGGGAGGCGACTAGCAAACATACTTTACTGTAAATTCCTTTTATTAACATTAAATAAAATCTAAAAGCTTAGACCGGGAATCGAACTCAGTACCCACAGTACATATTCAGTTTCATCAAAACTTTCAGTGGCATTCCAATCCTGTTTTCCGCCATTTTTCACCTCATCACCTACCAGATCATCTTTCTAGACGAGGGGTCGGCAACCTTTTTCTGTGAAGGGCCACATAAGGGTATTGGTTTATTACAGAGGGCCGCAAAAGGTTTATTGGTTTATTACTGAGGGCCGCAGTATATATATATATATTTCTTTTTATATTTATTTCGGGTTCTTATGTATTAATTGTTTTTATCTATTTATAATACAGATTATTAATTAAAATGAAATTTATTAACTAATCGACAAAAAAACGGCATTAGTTATTTTTATGAAATTGCCTCATATCTTCCTTCATCATTTTTTCTATTAAAAGCCAGACGAAATAAAAATAATGCGATTGCATTCACATTCATATATCACCATAAAATATATAACTAGAGAAGAAGCGAAGATCCGTAGTTTCGACCGCAGACAACACGCTTTGTGTCGGTGTAAAAATGGCGAACTAAAAGTCGAGTGATCATACAAAGAAAGAGCGCGGATTACTAATATAAGATTTGAACGCTGAGACAATAATTGTACTAGCGAAAATTACCAAACTTAGGCCGCAGGAAAATATTAAAAGGGCCGCAAGCGGCCCGCGGGCCGAGTGCTGAGAAGGGTAGGTATTTTCCAGATATTCAGTTCGGTCATTGTGGGAGTGATGTGGATACGTTACCCAATGAAGAGTTCATTAAGTTTTCTTCATTAAAAAAATTAAATTATTCACTTAAATTTTATTCGCTCAAATACATTGCAACTAATTAATTTGGATCTCATTTCTCGGCCATTCTATGCAATTTACTTTTATGTGGGTGCATGCTAAAAAATAAACATAAATACCACATATATGAATTAAAATTTATTTCAGCCCTTAGGGAATTTGACCGAAAGAATTATATTATTACTAATTATGGTAGGAATTTAGCTTAATGGAAATACCACAAATTCTGTCTAACCGGATGTTATTTATTCATTTATTCAATTTCATAAAAGCAACGCAAATGTATTTTTAAAGTTATAAATAATGAATTTAACAATCTAAATTTTAAATGCAAGAATAATTTATCAATGCTTTAAACCATGAATCGCCTTCTCATCCATTTTGAACGATAATAACGTTTCAGTACAAATTTGTGCCCTCATCAGTGGCTAATACGAGTTTGATTTGACAGTGGGCTAGGTGAGAGAAGATTATCCTTTGTCTTGGTTACAATCAGATAACTATAATGACGGCTAATGAAATGTAATGCTTTAATCTGAATCTTAACCTTAATATTCAGATAATGGGCATTAGAAGTATCTAACACAAAAAAAAACATATTAAGTTGATATAAATAGCGACAGACACAAATGACAAAGCCATAAGTAAAACTGAATCAAGAAGGCATGGGTAGGACATTTGTTAGCGACATTTCCCAGCAATATCCATTTTAAGGCAGTTCTGCAGAAATGGTTGAGCAGGTTTTTTTTTAAGCGCCATTTTTATTTATTAATTTAAATCAACAAACTGCTACAACGTAAATATAGTTAAAGTCAAAAAAACGGATATATTGAGCCAATAACAAGTAAAACACAACGAAGATAAACAGTACAAGTTTACTGTTCATTACAACATTCAAGAAGATTTTTGCCTTTTTTTATAAAGATGCTAATCTTCTTATCTGATGCAAACATGTCCAGCTCTTCGGGCACTGAATTGTTACAGCATCTATAGCACCTGTCTATCAATTTCTATACGCTGAAAAGATGTGGATGTAGGAATGAAAAACGTTAATCATCGCGTTGCGTCGAAGCCTGTCAGCCATGGATCTCACGCTACATAAAATTTCGGCCCCCAATCATTCTTCAGACTCGAGAATCTTGAGTACAAATCGTATCTAAATATCCATCAATATCTACCCCTCAAGGGAAGCCAAATTCATCTCGTCAACATTACACTCCCTTGAATATTTGAGGAAGTGGACAAAGTCTAGGTTACGTACAGAAACTGTAAAACTAAATGTCATTAGAGGTACCATCCATTGACTGAAACGAACTCAGTTGTCTGGTTGAGGTTCATTTCAGCTTTCCTTAGAGTGCTTTGTGACAATGAAGTAGAACTGAGATAAATATGGGTACGTTTTTAATATCTAACTCTTCTGGCACTTTCAATATTTAGTTATAAGTGTATTAGTTACAAATATTTGGAGTTTTGAAATGTAGTAAGGAGCGTTCGTTCAGTCATGTCTAGATAGTTTAAACTATTTTCTTGACCGAATAATGACAACAGAGTCTGTCAAAAAATTGAGAATTCGAACAGAAATTAAAAAATGATAAAAACTATGTTAAGTCAAAATACAGAGAAGTGATCCTCAAAACCTTGGTAAGATTTTCTTAAAAATCAAGAAAAACAATTCAAGCATTTTGCCTAAATTTCAGGATTACTAGCAGACAAAAGAATCCTAGATTAAACTTTAAGCCACGCTGTACCTACGGCACTTCAGTATGCTCATAACTTCTAACTTTCAAAATCTTAAGTTCTAAAAATAAATTCCGCTCATGCCTAGCTGCATGGTTGGTCTAAAATACATCTAGCATTCACACATCCACGATACATTGTGTTGGGTTTAGAAGGTTTCGCAGAACCTCAAACTTTACAACCTAAAATCTGCAAATGTGTAGACTTTGTTTTATGAATAAGTTAGATTTCACACTTTTTGCAATTCAAATTTCAATGGTTGGCTGAACTTTCTATCCTCTCTAACAGCCCTACCTCATTCCTACCTGAAGAAGGACATCAGAGGTGTCCGAAACGTCAAATATTTAAGCAAATTTATTATTTTTGGCCCCAGTCAACCATTGAAGTTCGTAATTTTTTACTTACTTATTTTAATTTTTGTAAATTGTTATGTTACAAATACATTACCTATATTTATAATTATAAATGTAAGACGGTTTTCAAAAACAGATTTTATTATTCTGTAAAGAATATAATTTTATAAATAAATTAATACAAAACATAATTACATACATAAATAATTAAAACAATAAAATACCTTTAAAGAATAATTAAATTACTAGTTATATTTCACCGTCGTTAAACGCTATAAAACACTGTATCGTAAACACTCTAAAATGACGCTAAACCTTCCTAGACTATAACCTAACCTTCAGGCTGTGTGGCGTTGTCGCCAGCCCCCTCTGATGGCAATTTTACATAAATAATTAAATTTTGAGAAATATTATTAAGGAAAAAGGCAGGCGAACCTTATTAGCAAAATATGAGACCAGATTCACCGGAGAGGTTATGATATAGACACCAAGTCATAGACAATCTATAATTACAAAATAAATGATAAGGATAAGGTGATGATGATATAAAACACATTTTCACCATTAATACTTTATATTTATGAAATAAAGCATTAAAAATAATATTGCTGAAACGTTAGAAACAATAATAATAATAATAAATAAGCCAATAAAGCAACTAAAGATAAAAACAATAATAAATTTAATTGGAAAAATGCATTGCTAACTGTATTAGAACTGTAAACCGTTATACAATAACGTATACGGCTAGAAGGGAATATTTATTTTACTGAACTGGTTTTCAGAGAAGAAATAATAGAGTCTGCAGTGGATGTGTACGAGCGATGGTGCGATGTGTGAGAATTACAAGTTAGGGGGGAGTATTAAGAGAAGTCAACAGTTAGACTGACATATCTAAGATAAAGGAAGAAATTAATCATTCAGATAAGAGATGTGATTGCGTTCTTGTCAGCAAAAACAGGCTACTAATCTTTTATATATTACATCGTCTCTTCAAACTTTCTCTAACAGCTTTTAGGTGGATATAGTATCAAATTTATTTTCAAATTGAGATTTTTAAATTTCAGATGTTGTTAGAAAAAGAGAGAGAATTCGTTTGCGTTCGTGATGTAGTAAGGTCATCTCAAAAACGGGTGATCACAGATAGTTCAGATTTCTGAGAGAGGGAATTTGTGACAGGTTCAAAATCGATCAACCAGATTTTATCTAAAAATCATCTGCTCTTTTAACTTCGATATTACTTTTTAGTTCCTTCAGTTTGTTTAAATTATAAAGCAGTTTTGGTTTTGTCACTGGATATGTTACCAGCGCGGTGTGGATCTTGACAACTGATGCCACAAACTTTGTATTCATTTATTTATAACCTGTACATACATACATCATGTAAATGTGGTCTATATCAAGTTAGGCACAGATTGTTTGGTGAATCCTGGAGGATCCAGCGCCACAATCGGGAAGGCATGTTGAGAGGGGCCAGCCAATTCTGGAACTCTCTGGAGGTTGTAATAAATAAGAAAAATTCCCAGCTGAAATTCCCCCCTCTCTTTGTGGATTTGGGAAATTATTTGGATGGTTTTCAGCTAGCTGGCTTTATCCAGAGCATTCTGAAATTGTTGCTCTTCGAAGCTATCCATTTTGAGGCATATTTTGCAATGTCTCCTGGTGACTAGGAAAATTTTACACTCAGATTTATACTAATGTTTGTTGTATTAGGCTACTTTACTTAAGGCGTGTTATCATCATCTAAGGTCATTGCCGTTTACGCCTGCTCCGCCTGGAGCCTGACTTGTAGTAGCAACATCAAGAAACTCCAGACAACGCAAAACAAATTTCTCAGACTCGCAACATACTCTCCACGATGTACTAGAATTGACTCACTCCACGAGACTGCGTACATTATCCCCCGTACACTCCTTTATCCAAAATCGTCTGCTCAAACTTCTTTCCATCCTACACTGTCATCCTAATCCACTCTGCCGCGACATAGCCTCCTACGATCCTTCTATACCCTTCAGACACAAAAGAATAAAACAGATACTCCTCTAACTCTCTACACTAGCTGCAGGTTTTTCCTCTTCATTTTTTCCCTGCATTCCTATCCTGCTCACTTAACCTTTCTCGTTCCCTTACTTGTTATGAAGGTTAAAATGTATTGAACATTATACTTCATTATTTCATTATTTTATGTATTGTATATATTTATTTAAATAAATATTTATTCATTATTATCTATGGTCATTGGCGCTCGGAATTTTCTCAATATACTGCTGCCACAGGCCTTGGATTCACTCGCTGCAAGTAATATTGACTGCCGCAAAATCAGTCTGGGAGAATATGATTCTTCTGTTGTAATTCCAATTTGAGAGTCATCTTATGGGTATTTAAGAGAATGAGGTGGGTTAGTCAAATTTAGACGCGTCTCCGACCTGAAGCTGATTGTGTTTTACCTGTGGATACGGCCATTTTAGTTACGAAAGTGGAGAGCTATGTACATGAACTCTTCGGGCTTTTAGTAGGCAAGATTCGGGATCGGATGGGGCGAAATTATGATGATTTTTCAACCTCAAACTCGTAGGTGAATTTTTGTTTGTTAGGTACTGAAGTTTTTGGCAAGAAAGCGTTTATATATGTACTACGAGTATAAGGCTCATACAAGATCCATATCTTAGTTGAAAATGTGGTTAGGTCCTTAGTGCGGCATGATAATTTTGATTTGAGTCTCCACACTCAGTCAACAAGTGAGAAGGTGACGTATGTAATGTCACTAAAGTTCGAAACCGGGCTGGGGTACAAGAAATATCCATCTCCTATTGTTCGTGAAATAGAAGAAAAAATATACTTCATCTCATTACAGACGGTTTGAAAGATTTAAGAACGTCAGATGACCTGGAGCATAGGTTATTTCCCTTAAATTTATTTTTCTATTTATTCAGAGAACTATGAATCTTATCCAGGTATTCTAGCATTCGATCAGTAGCAACCAATATTTTAATATTCAACTGGTAGTTGGGCTAATACAGGAAAGATCGCGCTAATGTAGACTCGCCCCCCCCGCAGCAATATTTCCACTTGTAAATAAATTATGGCCCCGGAAAGTTATCTGTTAAATATAGATTTTCCTACAACTGTTTTTCTCTCTCTCTCCGATATTTTGCTTTATTGATTTCCGCAAACTGGATGTGTCATCTTTAATTCATTCAATTCACATTCAATTATAACACTTTAGCTTAGTTTAAAATTTTTATTAACATATTGTTATTTACTAAAAGCTACTTGTTTCTGTTTATTAACCGGTGAGTTTTATGTTTAATGATATGATTATTCTGTAATTTTATTAATTATTTAGTGATTGTCCCAACTCAAGTTTTTTGTAATTTGTTTTTTTGTTAAGCTGCTGTAAGCGTATTGCTGGTAGAGTAATTATTCAAATCAATAATTAATTTGCCAGAACTTGCGAATAAAGTTTCGCATATCTTCACAAACATTTTTGAACATAATTTATTAAAACTTTTTTTTTGCTATAAATAATTTACACCTGCTTTTCAAACTACGGTTATTTTTGAAACAGATAATTATAAATACGCTTAATTCCTTTCTAGGAATCTGACTGAAAATAATTTTTACTAATAAACACTTAATTATATTTAATTGTGGTTTAATTTTGTTTGCTTTCACAATTGGAAGCCAATAGTCTGGTCAGTTCTGGTAACGTAAGTTATTAACAACTTTAACTGATGAAAAGTAAGTAGACTTAGGACTTGAACTGGATGTTTTCTATTTAATTTTCCGCGTTCATAAATACTAAACAAAATCGAGCCAGAAAATCCATGTCGTTAGGACTTCAATAAAGATCTCCTGAGTAAGATTGGTGTATCTTAGAGCAGAGTCTTCGACCTAATAGCATTAAAGGCTAAGGAAATAAACTCACCTTGATCTAGGAACCAACATGAGCAATTAGTAGTCAAAAAGGCAAACTTCTAGTTCGCTGGAAGATCTGCTTTCGTGTAACTAACTATTCGTGAAATGATGGTCAGAAAAACAGATTAACCAAAAAAAGAAAGTATTTTATTTTTACAAAACTGAAAAATTCATAACATTTTTTTGGAGGGAAGAGATTAGCTATGCGGTTAGCGTACTTGACTCCCACGCGGAGGTCCCGGGTTCGAATCCAGCTGCTAACCCTTAGATTTTCTCTTCCTAGGAGCTTCTTACAGCTCACCGTCCGGTGTTGGTCAGTGTTGTCTGTAACGAGAGAACACTGTCCGGTGGCCAGCAGTGCACTGAAAAAAGCTCCGGGCACCATTAACCTTAGATGTTGACGCACCTTAAAAAAAAAAAAAAAAGCATCTATCCATCTATATACTAGCACAGCGTTTCCCAACATTTTTTTAGCTCGCGTACCACTTGATAGTACATCATGCTAAATTGTACCACTTCGTAAAAATGATAGTATTTCGTGAAAATTGTTATTCCGAGTGTGTTATTTTATTATTATTATCTTTATTTGTATAGAGATACAATGTATCTGTTACAAAGGAGTTCATTTTCATTTTATAACTTGGTAAAATGTAAGAACTTAGTTTTAAAACTTTTTTGAATAATTAAAAATCGCTTACATATTTTCCTCTTCAAAATTATTAATTAATTTACAAAGTTCTTCTTTAGTATTATTATATTTGTGTCCAAATCTTCTAAATTAATTTCTTTTAAGCATTCAACTACCTGTAAGTACCAATTAAATTTAATGTTGCTTGGATAGAGCTTACTCATTACAGTCAGTCTCTTTAAGCAGATTTTTACATAGTTAGCATTTAACTTCTGTCACATGATAATTCTATTAAATTTTCTTTATAGAAGGGGTTTGAAATCCAATTATCATTTGTGTTTTCGGGTTTTGGAAAATACTCCATGAAATACAATTTCAATTTTTTGAATAAATAATTTTTTTTTATTTTTTATATCCGCCATTATTGGTTATTTTTCGCGTACCACAGGTTGGGAAACGCTGCACTACCAGGTGGCATGTTTAATTTTTATAGAGATTAATGGCATCTGGACTTTTTTCCATGCACTGCAGGCCTTCGGACCACTCTGTACAATACCGGACAGCAAGTTGTAAGAAGCTCCGAGAAAGAGAAAAAAATCTAAGGACCAGCAGCTGGATTCGAACCCGGGATCTCCGCTTTGGTATCCAGTGTAAGTTAACTATTGATCTAATCTCCACCTTTATCACCCTTTTAAAAACGGTTTTCTTATTTAAATTTTACTTATTGACGAATTCGTCGAATTATTAGTATCACATATTCATCAATATTATTTAAAGAATTCCATAGAAAAAATGAAATAATTATCCTGATGCCAAACACATGCTACATCAATAGCCATCCCAGGATCCTGTTGATGTTGTTAAAAAGCAGAGAGGCACTAATGACCATAATTATCGATGCGCCAAAAAAAAGTTCATTATTTTTCTTCATTAGACCGTTACATACTTAAAAAATTTAACTGGCACTTTTTGAAATTGGCACAGATTCTTATAATCGTAAATTAAAAAAATGTCAATACCATCTTAATTGCACGCAATTAATCTTCCACCCAATTCAATTAACTTAACGTAGAAAATGTTCCTTCCCAAAATGTTTTATTAGATAGCTAGATGATCTATAATATCATAAGTTGATCTCTCGTGAAAGACAAAATAATCTAGTTGGCAATGCGCAAGGTGAAAGCAGTGACGGTCTATATTATACACCAGTGAAAAGGCTCTTGAAAATTTCATGCAAACTTAAACATTTATAAAACACAAGCCTAACTTTTCCTTATGTAGATGAAAGTTCCTCTTTTGTATTATAAATCAGGGGAATCTTCGCTTTATTTATTATTCAAGTCAAGTCGAACGAACAGGTTAGAGTTTGAACATGGGGGACGGTCGGAAGAAGCTGATCATGGACCGAAGGGAGACAAAGAGAAAGAGTTTTGGACCTTGAACAACTTGTTCAAAGATTCGTTAAAATTTAAGAATAATCAAAGTGTGCGTAGTCAATCCAGAGCACAGCTTATACAGACCGAACTTATACATTTATTCATTCATACGAATGGTAAAATTTATAATTTATTTGTAATTTATTATTAACTTTAATGAAGCTAATAATACAAGTTTATAAAGGTGTGCTTTGTGCGCAAGACGTTTATTGTCATAGTAGTGGGTGGGAGAGAGATTGCATAAAGGCTGACGTTAATATATTCATAACTTGATTAATAGCGGAATAATTATAACCACTTATTTGTAGATTACAAAATATGCGGTTTATTGCAAGTCATCCGTTTATCGTCAATGATGTTAAGTATTATTTAGAATGCAGTCCTTTGGTTTGTGTTTCCTTTTATAACCTCTTAAAGAAAAAGTACAATATTATAGTCTTGCCATTAAATTTATTATCAGTCACAGTTACAATAAAAAGAAAATGTTACAAACTATCATAAGTATTTCTGTTAGAAGAGAGAAAATCGAGTGTGAAGGTTTACTCGGTATAAAGCAGAATGAAACACATCCTTCTCTAACTTTCTACACTAGTTGCAGGTTTTTCCTTCCTTTTTCCCTGCATTCTTAACATACACCTTATCCTTTCTTGTTATCCTCACTTGTTACGAAGGTTACAATGTTTCTAATATTATAAAAAATTAATAAACTAAGAAATAAAGTCTAAAATTTGTAAAAACAAAATCATAAAGCCAAGTGAATTTATCTTCAGATTATGTTAGAGAGAAATTGCTATTTTTCGTATTACTAAAAGCCTAAATTTTGCTAAAATAAAGAAAGTCCTTTATTACTTTATTTTGTCCAAGAAACCATTATTTTCTTTAAAAATAAACTGATAATCATTGTTAAATTTCCCAATAAATAAATCATGATGATATGAACTCATACAAAAAGAAATGGTGTGCGAAGGCTCCCAGCAGCAGCAGCACTGTATCAAGGGACTCGGACCAGCCGACAGACTATCTAGTTCTCAGTGAGGATGATTGATCGTTGCAGCAGGATTAGTTACAAGTCAGCCAGAGTCGTTTTGGTTAAAGCATGAAGCCTAACAGCAGTGTAGAGCCAGTCTCGCCTAGTTTACTCTGGATATCTCTCTTTCACCATTTCCAACTTACCCCCTTTACCACTTCACCCAGGACCTACTACCCGACCAAACTTCAACTCTAACCCCCTAGAGCACGATATATCATTTCCACGTCTTAATCGCCTTTACCGTGTAAATTAACGCTAGTCTAACCAGCCTTATTACAGCCGATTAACTTGTGGGTGCGTGAATATATATTTTTTTACATTACCATCTGCATAATAGTTTGAAAGGAAAAGCGTACGGCTTTTTTATATTTCTGACATAATAACAAAAAACTTACCGTTACATCATTAGATATCTTTTATTATGATGTATGTCCTTAACTTTCCACACATCAGTTCATCCATTCATTAAATTAAAAATGTTTAATATTATTAGACATGATTGATGATATAATTAGACAAGTTTACAAAAAGTATTCTTTATAACCTCACTTCTCAATCGTAATAAGTAAAGTTTGGCCAAATTATCCCCCAATTCATACTCCATATTTCGGTGACGCTGATGTAGAGCGAAAATGTTCTCAGGATATAAAATCTAACAATTAGTCTCTGTAGTTGATTGAAATAGATTTGATAGTTGTCGAGAAACGATGTGAGGAACAAAGTATTTTGTTTTTTTATTTACAATTAATTGCATATAAACTATGTAAATGTTATAGTTAATTCAATGAATGCATTTCTTTTTTCTTATTCTCATTAAAACTAATGTGTAATAGAACATGAGTGAGCAAAGAAGCCCCAATATTTTGAACTTGATAAAGTTTAAACGTTTTTGAAAGGAAATTCATATTATTTTTCACAATTAGCTAGAAAGGGAAGGGATTAGCTATGAGGTTAGCATACTGGACTCCCACGCGGAGGTCCCGGGTTCGAATCCAGCTGCTTACCCTTAGATTTTCTCTTCCTAGGAGCTTCTTACAGCTCACTGTCTGGTGATAGTCAGTGTTATCTGTAACGAGAGAACACTGTCCGGAGGCCGGCAGTGCACTGAAAAAAAGCTCCGGGCGCCAATAACCTTAGATGTTGCGGCGCCTTAAATCATTAAAAAAAAAAAAAAAAAAAAAAAAAAAAAAAAAATTAGCTAGAAATGAGCCTAACCAATGCCCACACAAAGAAAAATGCATTAATTTTAGCAAATCTACATAACCTGTGAAACCCAATTCTTCAAGACATTAATTGATAAATTTTATTCGAAAATTTAACCACTTGTCAGTTTTGCGTTTTCACCGGTTTTCAAAAATAAATAAACCAAAATATATAGAAAATAATATACGAGTATAATCGAGATTTGAAGCAAGTACCCCATAACCGAAAAATGAAAATTCACAGCTAGCATCAAGTTAATAATTCCTTTTGGTGCCTTTTAGGCGCTTTGACAAAAATACCTTTCGATCAGAGAATTTGTTACTTAGTTGAAAATTTCTCTAAAATGTCTCCGATGGTATCCCTTAACTTCAATGTAAGTTAAATAATATCTAAAATTTTCATTAACATTTTTAGAGAAAGTCATTTGAGGACTCTTCTGGACAGAGGCAAGATTTTCTGTAAAGTGTCAACTCTGTTACCATTCTATCGACTTAATAGTGTAAATGGTGACTGAAACCGTAAACGTAATTTCGATTTTAAAGAGAATCGCATGAAAATCAGACAAAATACTATCGCTTATATTCGCAAATTTGATTATGAAATTGATTTCAAGTAAACTTCAGAGAAGGTGCCAAGTTATAGAGAGCCGATATTGAATCTTAAGCACTAGCATTTAGTAAAAATCCAAACTGTTAAGAAAAAGGATATGAAATTAGTAAGAGAAAAATTGAGGTATTGCTTAGATCTTTTTCGGATCAGAATTTTTAATAATTTGGTTCCTAAAGTTCAAAATTCAACTAATTGAAGGGTGAGCTTCAGCCAATTTCACTACAGCAGAATAGGCAGTCAATTGTGTTTCAACGAAATGTGAATTATTGTTTAAAAATTCTCTCATATATGTATATAAAACTTTATGTTCGTGTAGGTATTCTCTATGCAGCCCAATCTCAATTTCAAGAAACAATAAGCAAAAATATATTATTATATGAAGACAAGTTGAAACTTAATAATCATTTATCAAAAATAAACAAACCAAAATACAAAGAAAATATTATGTACAAGAGATTTGGAGCAAACCAACTCTTACGTTTGAGAAATTCAATTTTTTGTTTTCTCGACGTTTATTGGTGAAAACACCGCCTGCAGCATTCTGAATACTGTGCCACTGGATAAATTGGTCTAAAAAATAAAAAATAAAATAAATAAACTGGGGAAGTCTAATATGCAATGATCACAATGGAAATAGCAAAGCTTCTGAAATTTTTAAATGTTTTGTATTATTACGAGGGTCGTTTGAAAAGTCCGTGCAAAAATAAAAACTACTTAATTTTTTGGGGTAAACCTTTTTTATTTTTCAACATAGTCTCCTTTTAGGCTTATACACTTCGTCCAACGCTGCTCTAGTTTGTTGATCCCTTCTGAATAATAGGATTTGTCCAAGTCTGAAAAACAGCCATTCGTTTCTGCAATCACCTCCTCGTTTGAATAAAATCTTTTTCCCGCCAGCCATTTCTTCATATTGGGGAACAAATAGTAGTCCGAGGGAGCCAAGTCTGGAGAATAGGGGGGATGTGAAACGAGTTGGAACCCTGTTTCCATTAATTTTGCGACCACAACTGCTGAGGTGTGAGCTGGTGCGTTGTCGTGATGGAAAAGGACTTTTTTGTGGGCCAATCGTGGGCGTTTTTCTTGCAGCTCGGTTTTCAAACGGTCCAATAACGATGAATAATATGCACCTGTAATAGTTTTACCCTTTTCCAGATAGTCGATGAGGATTATTCCTTGCGAATCCCAAAAGACAGTCGCCATAATCTTTCCGGCCGAAGGAACGGTCTTCGCCTTTTTTGGCGCAGATTCCCCCTTGGTAACCCATTGTTTAGATTCAGGAGTGTAGTGATGTATCCATGTTTCATCCACAGTGACGAAACGACGCTTCAAGTCCTGCGGATTCTTCTGGAACAGCTGCAAACCGTCCTTGCAACACTTCACACGATTTCGTTTTTGGTCAAGCGTGAGCAATCGCGGCACCCATCTAGCTTTGTCATGTCCAAATGTTGATGCAAAATATTATGTACCCGTTCATTCGAGATGCCCACAGCACTAGCAATCTCACGCACCTTCACTCTTCTGTCATCCATCACCATATCATGGATTTTATCAATGATTTCTGGAGTAGTAACCTCAACAGGGCGTCCAGAACATTCAGCGTCACTTGTGCCCATATGGCCACTCCGAAAATTTTGAAACCACTTATAAACTGTTCTAATCGAAGGTGCAGAGTCACCATAATGTTTATCAAGCTTCTCTTTAGTCTCCTGAGGCGTTTTGCCTTTCATAAAGTAGTGTTTAATCAACACACGAAATTCTTTTTCGTCCATTTTTTGAAAATCACTCGACTTCTTAGATTCAAACGAATGCCAGACACAAAGAAATAGACCGATCTGGCTGAAACTTGGTGTGTGTTCTTCCAAGAGATGCTACTAACTAAACATAACCTCGATACGCGCCAGTGGTGCTATCTCTCTGACTTTGCACGGACTTTTCAAACGACCCTCGTATTTTGTTGTTAGCAGGATTTGTTAATTTTACTCGAAAAAGCTGGTTGCTTTTAGTTAATTTAGATTTTATTACAATGAAAAAAGTTTTTATTTAATAAATATTTTACTCATTTAATGAAGGAAACTTTTATTTATTCCAAAATTAACAGGCTTACCAATCATGTTTTTCTGTATCTATTTAATTAATAACTAGACAGGTAACAGGCCACGACCCTTCAGTTAACCTATTTTAATTCTAAAACAAAAATGTATTTAAATCAAAATTTTTAGTGAGTTTGTTGCGGCGTCTTGTTATTTATTGTCTTTGTTACTAATAGTGTATCTAGTGCTGGTGTAATTTAATAAATGAATAAAAAATAAATAAATACATTTAAAAAATTAAATTTTAGGTCTTTATTTAAACACTAATTACTCGAGTTAACAAAGTTAGATTTAAAGCTCCTCTCTTGTTTAACGCTAACATTATTAAAACTGGAATTAAATTTTGCTTACGGGATATTTTCATCTAAGGATATTTTACAAGATAATTTGGATGTCGCTAAAATTTTAAATCAAAGTACATTTAATTTTTAATTTATTCATTTTTTTTTTACTGTTACACGCAGAAATCTTTATTACACAAGTAAGAGAATAGTTATTTATTTAACAAGTGTGGAAACTAGTACTTTTCCTCACGCGAGGCAGGGTTTGCACGCACGAGCGAGTGAAGCGAGGCGAGTGCAAGTGCAAATTGCCGAGTGTGAGGAAAATACTTGACACTAGAGTTAAATATTATATTTTTTCTGCAACCATTTATTAACTAATAAAATTAAAAATTTCATTTTTACAGTCTACAAAAAGTAATTTATTTATTATAAACATTTATTGTTATATTACAATTATTTACATTACTTACGTATTTACATTACTTATTACATTTTCTGCTGTTTCTTTTATTGATGGAGGAGTGTTTTCTAAACAGGCATCACTAGAATCCATTTTAAATTTCTATAAGGTAACACTATAACCTTTTTAACTGTTATAATTAAAAATATCTAATTATTTATTAAAGTATTATTTTTATTTCTATATTCCTTTCAATTTTTATTTTATTTTTTAATATTCGTTTTTTAATTATTTAAATAAAATAAATTTAAATAAGCTTATTAGAGTTTTACAGAAAATATTTATGTTAATAACAAAACTTCTTATATCAAGGAAGCACAATAAAGTTTTTCCACTCACTTGTGCGGAAAGTGACACTAATGGGAATTTCCCCCCACTAGTGTGGGAAGTTGGGCATTACACAGCTGATTTTAATTGAGTAATGAGAACTTCCCTACATGGTTGCAGAAAAATATACTTTTCACACAAAGAGTTCAAGTTGATGTCCACACATCGCAATTAAGCTTAACTTCTCCAATCGTGTTTTCTTCGTGAGCAGCATTTTATTAAAAGATTTGTAACAAATTTAAAGTTTTATACTCACCTATTCACCTTAGTTTAAAGAAAAACCATAGCATTCGCTGGAATAATACTGTACGAGAGCACGGTACTTCGCGAAAGTTATTACTTTATAATATTTGTTCACAATAGAATAGCATACAATTGGGGACAATAATAAATAATAAATTGTTACCATAATACAGAAATTGTTCCCATATTTGTGATTCATTTATGAAACTGTTTATTCTGCATTAATAGTAAAATATTCAATCTGAATATTAAAGATAAAATGGCGATGTGTTTAGTTTACAAACATGGCGAATCATATTGTTCTCATACTGAATGGAAATAAAATTCATTATGCTTTAGAAAACTGCTAATAATTTTTTCCCTCAAGTAAATTTTATTCTCAGTGAATTTTACAAAATTTAACTTTGTTTGGGAAATTCATTATTAAAGGAAGAAAAGTCACATATGTAAATGTTTGTCTGATAATTTATTTGTTTAACCATTCACTGAAATTGTGAATTTCAATGGCTAATAAATCACCCAAAAAAATAATGAACAACAAAAGTAAAAAACGGAAATCATACACATATTTCGCACAAATTTCTTTCAGTTCATGCGAGTTTCATTGTAACCATACTAAGGGTAATTTGTCACATTTCTTCTCAAATAATACTTTAGAAATGGTTTATTTTTGATGGTCAATGAACAGAAGATCATCCACGAATAATGCGTCATACTTTCTATTTTTCTCCTCTCCATATGCAATAAATGTTTCATAACAGAAGAAATTGGGAAAATACAGCCTTCTATTTTTGTTTATATTTTACTTTTGTTTCAGACAAAAAGCGACTCGAACTCTAATTTTTTTTTGGGGCGGCCCTCTGTTATAAAAACAAAATATGGAAAGAGAATTCGTGATAATGAATAGTCGGTTGGTAAGACATTTAATTATAAAAATACGGCGCTAATTAATAAAATGAAAAGGGAAAATAACATAGTAATTTTCTTTTACGTGTTCTATTCATTAAAGTTTTATTTAATTGACACAAATTGTTTTGTATTATCTAGCAGAGGATGTAATTTATTGAGTAATTTGATTGAACGAAATAAAAAATACGGAGAACACAACTTTTAAAAATAAATAAAAATAAAGAAAGAAAGCTTTAGTGGTGCTTATACTGGAGGCTGTGGCATGGATGGAAAATTTGTTCGCTATAATATGGCAGGGGGGCGGGGCTTGTGCTCTAGGTCAATAATTACAATAAACTTGCTTCCATTCATTGAGTTCATCTATTCTGACTGCTTGTCCTAACGTGTCTTTCTTTCCAGCCTCAGCTAATTCCACTTTGTACACCTATTTGGGTATTACATGTTTGAAGAAGACAATAAATATAAGAAAAAATGGAGAATGTCTGAATGCATGTTATTACAGGTTTTTCTGCTGCTCCATATCATAAAGTCGAAAATAACTCTTGGTAGTTTCAATTACAAAGAGCTCATTAAAATTTTGCAATAAATTGTTAATATATATTTTTTTAAGAGTTTAAAGGCATTAAACATTAAAGTTAATTATAATAAAATATAATAAATAACTTGAATTTTAGAGCATGATTTTTAATTTATCATATCTAATTTCCTTAATATTATTATATTATAACTAATTAGAACTTTGCAAAGAATCAAATTGTATTTAATAAGATACAAAATTAAGGAAGTGGTTCCGAATTACACTGGATTGCTAGAGAAACAATAGCCATGATGATGTGATAAATAACAGTAAAATAAATATTAAACCTATGTTGAATATGGATTTAATATAACAGGTCATTAAAAGTCGTTGTCAGTGCGGTAAGTAGATAAAAGTATCGTCAAAAAAGTAATTAATTTAAAATTATCGCACATTTAAATAAATAAAATAAACCTAATATTTCCTGATGTAAGTGGAAATGAATCAATAAACACATGTAACTAGATAAATAACTTCATAAAAAGGAAAATTTACAAGTACGAAAGACGACAAAGTTCACAACACCCTCACAACACGAAACCAATACTTGTCTTCTAGTTCCGCAGGACGTCTTCCTGCACTTTTTCGGGGGCCATAGCTTTCTAGGACGGGTGGGTCTGTGTCGGGATTGGCACCCTGGCACGCCCATGAATGGGTTTCGTGAATGTAACTAGGTTTAGGATTGTTAATGAGTGAAAGGAATATAGAGTACTCCACTCAATGTATATATATTTATCAGGATGAATGTATTTATTAGGATGAAAGTACTTATTAGGATGAATGTGCTCATTAGGATGAGTGTATGAGCGTGTATATAAATTTTGTGTAAATAAGTGAATTTAAAATTTAGGTTAGATCTCTATGGGGTGCGAGGAATATCGAGTACTCCACCCCAACTTTAGTTAATTAGATTAGAAGGAAAGAGTTAAGGCAACCAATAGGTTAGTTTCGACAAGATTAGATGTTAAAATACATCAAGTAATGTAGTAAAGTGTCTATTCTCCAATATAGTTCAGGTGCAAAAAACCTTCGATGTTGCGCACTTTTCAAAACAAAACTAGTGCTGCACGAGACCGAGACGAGGCGAGACTTTATGCAGTCTCAATCTCGGTCTCGTCGAGATATCTCGGTCTCGTCGAGATATCTCGGTCTCGTCGAGATATCTCGGTCTCGTCGAGATATCTCGGTCTCGTCGAGATATCTCGGTTTTTGAATTTTTGTTTAAGTGTTAAAAATGGTTTGCTATTAATTATTATTAATAATCTTTTCAAAAATGTTATTATTTTCTAATAATTATTTTAATTTATATAATGGTATTGATATAAAGAAAAAAAAATGTGTGTAAAAGAAGACAACTACTTACACTTCAATGCATCATATGTTACTATTACTGTTATATATCTTTATATAATTTCAAAAAGATGTTAAAAACGCGCCAAATGAAAGACCCAAATAACATATCTCCCTGGGACAGCTGCAAACCGTCCTTGCAACACTTCACACGATTTCGTTTTTGACGACCACAACTGCTGAGGTGTGAGCTGGTGCGTTGTCGTGATGGAAAAGGACTTTTTTGTGGGCCAATCGTGGGCGTTTTTCTTGCAGCTCGGTTTTCAAACGGTCCAATAACGATGAATAATATGCACCTGTAATAGTTTTACCCTTTTCCAGATAGTCGATGAGGATTATTCCTTGCGAATCCCAAAAGACAGTCGCCATAATCTTTCCGGCCGAAGGAACGGTCTTCGCCTTTTTTGGCGCAGATTCCCCCTTGGTAACCCATTGTTTAGATTCAGGAGTGTAGTGATGTATCCATGTTTCATCCACAGTGACGAAACGACGCTTCAAGTCCTGCGGATTCTTCTGGAACAGCTGCAAACCGTCCTTGCAACACTTCACACGATTTCGTTTTTGGTCAAGCGTGAGCAATCGCGGCACCCATCTTTCGGATAGCTTTGTCATGTCCAAATGTTGATGCAAAATATTATGTACCCGTTCATTCGAGATGCCCACAGCACTAGCAATCTCACGCACCTTCACTCTTCTGTCATCCATCACTATATCATGGATTTTATCAATGATTTATGGAGTAGTAACCTCAACAGGGCGTCCAGAACGTTCAGCGTCACTTGTGCCCATATGGCCACTCCGAAAATTTTGAAACCACTTATAAACTGTTCTAATCGAAGGTGCAGAGTCACCATAATGTTTATCAAGCTTCTCTTTAGTCTCCTGAGGCGTTTTGCCTTTCATAAAGTAGTGTTTAATCAACACACGAAATTCTTTTTCGTCCATTTTTTTAAAATCACTCGACTTCCTCCATTCAAACGAATGCCAAACACAAAGAAATAGACCGATCTGGCTGAAACTTGGTGTGTGTTCTTCCAAGAGATGCTAATAACTAAACATAACCTCGATACGCGCCAGTAGTGCTATCTGTCTGACTTTGCACGGACTTTTCAAACGATAATTTCAAAAAGATGTTAAAAACGCGCCAAATGAAAGACCCAAATAACATATCTGCCTGCTATAACAAGTTGATTCGTGAAATAAAAAATACACCTCCCAACAAACTTCCCGCTCCATTAGTTATGGCTGTTGGTGAAGATAAAGAATCTGATGATTCACCTTTTGACGACGACGACTGCATCAATATTTTTGCACCATTTGCTCAAAAATCAGCAAATATCACCGAAGCATGGAAGACAGAAATAATTAATTACACCAAATTAGACCAAGCACCAGTAGACGTTGACATTTTAGAATGGTGGAAAACACTTGAGAATTCCTTCAAAAATTTGTCTAGAATGGCGAGAGATATTTTTAGTATCTGTGCACTTCAGTGCCATCGGAAAGATTATTTTCGCAAGCTGCGTTGATAATGACCAATAGAAGATCTTCTCTAACTTCTAACTCAGTAAAAGCTCTTTTATGTATCAATGCTTGGGCAAAGTGTATCTTAAAAACGAAAATTTGTGGCAATATTTTTTAGGTGCATAGATAGTCTTTTTTTTCAAATTCACTAATTCCAAAATTCTAAAATATAATTCAAATAATATCTAAGTTCAAATTATTAGAAAATTAATAGTGAAATTTATTAAATTGAATGAATGAATGATATGGATAGTGAAATTTAGGGAATTTATGTAAAAATTAGGTAATTCGAGGGGAGCCACGATAGCCGAGCGGTTAGAGGCGAGACCTGCGAAGCTAATATGTATTGTGGTACTGGGTTCGATTCCCGGTCTTAGGCCTTGGATTTTATTTAATGGTTAATAAAAGAAATTTACAGTAAAGTATGTTTGCTAGTCGCCTCCGTCCACGACACCTAATTGGTAGTTGGACGTAAAGCCCCGCCGAAAAAAATAGGCGATTACTTTACTTTGCTTACTTTACTTTGCTTACTTTACTTTGCTTACTTTACTTTGCTTACTTTACTTTGCTTACTTTACTTTGCTTACTTTACTTTGCTTACTTTACTTTGCTTACTTTACTTTGCTTACTTTACTTTGCTTACTTTACTTTGCTTACTTTACTTTGCTTACTTTACTTTGCTTACTTTACTTTGCTTACTTTACTTTGCTTACTTTACTTTGCTTACTTTACTTTGCTTACTTTACTTTGCTTACTTTACTTTGCTTACTTTACTTTGCTTACTTTACTTTGCTTACTTTACTTTGCTTACTTTACTTTGCTTACTTTACTTATGTACAATGGAGTCTCGGTTATCCGTCACCCTTTTATCCGTCTATTCCAATTAACCGTCACTGTCCTCAGCATTTAAAAAAAAAAAAAAAAAATGTCGCAGACATTGTATTCATTAATTTTAATACACAATAGAATGAATTGAATAATGAAAGATACCTGACCTTTAAGGCTTAAGCGTATAAACGTATAAAATATGTATACCAGTTAATACAAAGTTTTATACACGTTAAACAAAAGAATCTGGAAATTCCTGTTTTTTTCCATTATCCGTCTATTCGACTATCCGTCACGTGTCCAGTCCCGGTCATGACGGATAACCAAGACTCCACTGTAATTCGAAGTCAAATAGATATAATATTGAACATATATAATAAAATCGTATCTTTTAATAATTAATTCTATACCCGTAATGATTATTGATTAATAAAGAACACAATTTTATAATTTTGTAGCTAAAAAATAATATTTGAAAAACCGAGACCGAGATTTGTCTCGATTCTCGTGCAGCACTAAACAAAACTAAAAGTATACTGGTGATTGTGTGGAATCCTTAGCGAGCCCAAGATTAGAGATTCTGCCAAAATCTCCAGATCCTTGCAGTTAATTAACACCGTTAGGAGGACGTAAACAAGCTTAAGGATCACACGTTTTGCCCTAGACCATCACAACAAACTCTCTTTTTCCAAAGTTTTCCTTGAGAAGGAAATACACACTTTTCGTAAATTGCTCTAGTAATATAATATTATTTCCATGAAATAGATACAGGAAGAGTGACTCTACTGAATTTATTCCTGACTGCGTTCTGTTTGCACAACGGATAAATTTGAATAATTCATATCCTTCACCTTCTTTCGCAGCCACTGTTTCCTCAATGTGACTTCAAATGCCCAGAATCTTCAGAGGAGCACGTATAAATATATGAGGTCCTAGACAACTTTAAATTTTTAAAAAATCTAACAAATATAGCTGCCAAACGTTTAAAATGGCATCCAAATTTTTTTTGAATCTCAGGGTCATTGGCGATCAATCCCTGTATATCTGAAGCAGAGCAAATCTGGATTGAAACTGTCAAATAATTAGTTGGATGTAATTCAGAAAAAAAACTCATATTTTAATTATCTAAGGTTTCTCTACGGATGTGGTTTGGTTATGTGGTCACAAAAAGATTAAAATAAAAAAGATGTATTTTGTAAATTAGTTTAAACGTAGAAAATTCAAAGTAATGTAATCGCCTATTTTTTGAGGCGGCCCACTGTCGTAAACAGAGAGTAGCACGTAGCACATACTTTACTACTATCATTATTTCAAACAAATATAAGAAGTAGCTACTGGGATTTGAACACAGGATTTCCCACTCATAAATCCTCACTTCATAACAATGACACAAACACTTGCACCAATGGGTTTGACCAATTTTAAAATAAATGCAGGACAATACAAAAAATATTGAATATCTAGATTAAATAGAATTTCATTTTAGCTTTATTTTTTTTTTGGAAATAAATAAAAAAAATTTGATTATAATTATAATTTTTAATTATCTGTTGGAAAACAAACTTCATTTAGAACTATATGTAGTCAAAGTCGTCAATTGTTCACCTTTTTTTTGCATTATTTGATTACAATCAGGAAAATTGAGTTCAAATATTAAATATTTCTACAGAATTCCTACTATGATGAGCTGGGGTGATGCAAGTTCCTCTGCCCCTAAATTCTCGTGTCTCTAATTAAGGAATTTTCTAATTAAACGTAATTTTAAAAAACATTAAAAAAAGGGGGTGTATTGCTTTTATGTTTATGCTTATATTAACATGAGTATTATATGTCCTTAAATTTCAGGTAAAAATTGTCCTGAATAACTGCATTCATACCAAATTTACAATTTTTTTAAAAAAGTAATACACTTACAGGAATACATTCAATAAGACGGCCCTACTAGCAATCCGAATCATAACTTCGGCTAAGTATTCATAATGAAACTGAATCTGTAAAAGATCTCAATAGGTACTTGTTGTTATACAAGCACTATAACATTAAGTTATTCTGAAAGTATAATGAAGTATCTCTTGGAAGATGGAAGATTAAATAGCTCTTTTTATCATGGCAGAGAAGTATTAGCTTAAAATAAAATCCGTTTTTCTAGGATATTATTTTGAATAAAAGTATTTTTAAACATTTTAAATCAATTACAAGAATTTTAAAGAAAAATCGTTTGAATAATATCACAAAATTAATGATTTAGCCTGCTAAAAGCCTCAATAATAATGTCTCAGTTACAGTTAAAATTTAGCATGACTCCTTTTTAGCAGGAGTGACAACCTACAACCAGATTCTACTTACTGGATAACCAAAAGCTGATTCTCAGGTGTGATGGTGGCATCTAACGCCTGATATCAAATAAGAACTCTCTGAGAATTCCAGTTTTTTTAGATATTCAGACCGCACACTCTGGGAACCTAAAACGGATGTCATCGGAAATAAACCATCGAAAATTTTACCCACTCACATGTAGCAAAGAAATAAATGCCTATTTTTTTTAAGCGGGCATTATGGCCAACTACCAAATTAGGTGTCGTGGATGGAGGCGACTAGCAAACATACTTTAATGCAATTATTTTTATTTTTTATTCATTTATTTATTTATTTATTTAATGATTTAAGGCGCGTCAACATCTAAGGTTATTGGGCCTGGAGCTTTTTTCGGTGCACGACCGGCCTCCGGACAGTGTTCTCTCATTATAGACAACACTGTCCATTACCGGACAGTGAACTGTAAGAAGCTCCTAGGAAGAAAAAAATCTAAGGGTCAGCAGCTGGATTCGAATCCGGGAACTCCGCGTGGGAGTCCAGTACGCTAACCGCATAGCTAATCCCTTCCCTTGAATTAATTTTATTAACCATTAAATAAAATCCAAGGCCTAGACCGGGAATCGAACTCAGTACCACACTGCATCTTAGCTTTGCAGGTATCTCCCCTAACCGCTCGACTACCGTGGCGCCTGATAGCATTAACTATTTTACGGAAGATTTTGGATTGAAAGGATTGTATAAGGACTGGAGATCAGAAAGTTTGCTTGAAGCCTTAGGTTCGATTCCGTACATCCAGGTTGGCTTTAGAAGAAAGAAAATTACTTAATAAATTGCGATTTAGCATAAAATTTGTAAATGTAATCCTTATTAAACTGAATTGAGTTTTATAGCCATTTCTTGAAAAATTGATATGCGTAGATGGGATAATGGATAAATGTAATGCGAGATAATACGTTTTTTTTTTTAGATGTAAACAATACCGGGTTGCTTTTAAGAACTCCTTGCAAGCAAAGAAGTAAGATTGCCCTCCCATTATCTGTGAACAGGTAAGATAATGGAGACTTTTTGAAGTAAAAAAAAAAAAAAGAAAAAAACTAATACTTTATATCATACAGGAAGGGGAAAAGACAGAGGAAGCTGTTTCAAAGAATCAATTGGAAAGACCCCCTTTGCTGTGTTTCACTCCACTGTATATCTACCTACGTATTTCTGAGGGTGAAGCTGTAAGGTAGGGTGACTTCTTGAGAGAGGCAACCAAGGGATATAGCTCTTAAGGGAGACATATCCGTGGAGAATAGATAGGAGTATCATATGAGATGGAACTGGAACTCTATCTGATGGACGTGTGTATATGTAGGGTTGTGAGTGTGTGAGTGTGTGTCTTCAAGTTCCCAATTGCATTGAATTAAATAAAAAAAAAAGAAGAAATCCAATAGGAGAAAGATGGGATATTGGTGGTTTAGTAAGTACTAAGGGATGGGTTATCCTCCGGAGTATAATACCCTTACCTACTCAGCTTCTTTTAACCACAACTCTCTCAGGAGGAGATGTAAAGAGTAGGAGATATGCGCAATGAATCTATATGTACTTACAGGCACCCTCTCTTACACTGTTCAATGGCATGAACAAAGACGAGCCTGGAAATACAGATTTCCTTATTAACAGTGGGATAGTTTATAACAGAAAATTAAATTGAACTCTTATCATCTACTCCATACTTCATTGAACATATCGAAGTATCTATTCTAAATAGTACATTGAGCTAAACACTTACATTAAAAACAAAAGTAAAAAGGAAGAAAATGACAGCTCACTGTCACCGGTGAAGGACAGCGTTGACTCTAACGAGAGAACACGGTCCGCAAGCCGGCAGTGTGTACTGCAAAAAAAGAACAAACTCCGGGCGCCAATAACCTTTAGATGTTGTCGCGCCCTAAATACAAATCTGATGTGAAGGCTCAAACCATTATCTCTAACTGCTATTGCCAAGGTTCGAAACTCACAAAATTTCCTTCAAATTCCAAACGTTTGAGTTTTAAAGCTAAAAACAGTAAATCGTCACAATAATTCTAACAAATACAACAGCTTAATAGTGAAGATGATGACTGGCTAGAAAAATAAGATCAATTACATTGCAGAATATAACGGAATCCTGTAGTTCAGGGTCATAAAACAACAGTTTCTAACTTGTTGCTATTTTTATAGCCTCTTATAGAACTCGTATCTGCTTTATAATTCTCTCTTATCTGCAATTTAATAAACTCCAGATAATTTTCTCTAAGCATCTACGTCGAAATAATCTTTTATTAATGAAATCGTATTACGAAGGTATGCGGAGCGATCCTTTCTTATTGTAACCTTCTTTGTGCTTATTAATGAGCATTAAAAAGGCATTTATTTCCTTACTCTCCCTCCACATTCCAAAGGGAACAAAGAAACATCTTCCTGCTTTATATGGAACCCAATGGTTGGGTACAGTTACGGATATTTAATTAGTTCTAAATACCTTTTTAAATACGTCATCATCTTGCTGATTAATAAAAGATCACTATGCGCAATCGTTGGTTAATCCAACCAGGGTAATCCAGAAAATGTCACGTTAGATTTTCAAAACAGACTTCTAAAGGATAAGTTTGCACCCTTCTAAAATCCGGAAGTAGTGATGCCTGTGGCCTCCGAAAGGCAGCAACCATTCACCTGCAATATCTTCTTCCATGACAGTTGGCTTTTTTGCTGGATTTCTGTTGTAAACAATCCTTAGGGGAGCGAATCACTCCTCATTATTTAATTCTTCAATTAATTAATATTAATTTAAGGAAGGCAAACAGTATGTTTGCACCCTCCTAAAATCCGGAAGTAGTGATGCCTGTGGCACCTGAAAGGCAGCAACCATTCACCTGCAATATCTTCTTCCATGCCAGTTGGCTTTTTTGCTGGATTTCTGTTGAAAACAATCTTTAGGGGAGCGAATCACTCCTCATTATTTAATTCTTCAATTAATTAATATTAATTTAAGGAAGGCAAACAGTATGTTTGCACCCTCCTAAAATCCGGAAGTAGTGATGCCTGTGGCACCTGAAAGGCAGCAACCATTCACCTGCAATATCTTCTTCCATGCCAGTTGGCTTTTTTGCTGGATTTCTGTTGAAAACAATCTTTAGGGGAGCGAATCACTCCTCATTATTTAATTCTTCAATTAATTAATATTAATTTAAGGAAGGCAAACAGTATGTTTGCACCCTCCTAAAATCCGGAAGTAGTGATGCCTGTGGCACCTGAAAGGCAGCAACCATTCACCTGCAATATCTTCTTCCATGCCAGTTGGCTTTTTTGCTGGATTTCTGTTGAAAACAATCTTTAGGGGAGCGAATCACTCCTCATTATTTAATTCTTCAATTAATTAATATTAATTTAAGGAAGGCAAACAGTATGTTTGCACCTACATATTTGAATAACAGTATTTCCGACAGAAATTCAAAGATAATTTTTTACCCCGATATTAAGGCTATTCTACATAGTGTTGAGATCTGCACTACGATCCAGGAGAGTCTCACAAAGGTAAGAGATGGACTAATGAAAGTGGTTCTTTCAAAATACGCGAAAGAATAAACTGAGAGAAATAAGGACTACCAGACGTGGATAGGGCTTTTAAGGAGAGTTCCTCCGGTAGATGGACAGAGATAAAGATGGATTCCGCACCAGAACTGCTGAAGAAAAAGGCCCCAAAAAGGAGGGAGATGATAGAAAAAGATATGACAGCAGTAGACTTAAGCCAAAGACCCGGGTTTCTGAAGTTTGGAGAAAAAATTTTTTTTGTTTTCTTTTTTTGGCATTGGCTTTCGCCATACCGCCAGCATCGTCTAGGTGCTTATCACTAGAATATCACTCACTCTCCATTCTTACCTACAAATACATTCGCTTCACACATTGATCATTCTACTATATACAACTATTTACATAAACTACAACTAATGGATGGATCAGTAATCTATATTCCTCTGTAATCCTTCTGTAATCATTTTCTTGCATTCATTCTATAACTTTTAAATACATTCATATTTCATTGCTAGCTCTGCTATAGACTTAAGCACATAGATGTTGGTGGAGAATATTATGTCTTCGTAGCGAAATGGTGCATCTAAATACCTGTATATGTCGTCAAATATTCGTTTCCTTTCTACCACATAACGTGGACATATCTTTATTATATGTTTGAAATCCTCATTGCAATCTACGCAAAGAGAAGATTTGACCAGATCGGCAACCTGTAGATTGGAATTCTCAAATTAAGTTGCATAAATTTGTAGAATTTCACTCAACCTATCTCAGAGCTTATAGAACACAATTTTAAATTGGAAAAAGTGGATTTTTTATAAAAATTATTCCAATAAATAAATTTGTAAGATTATTTTAAATAGGAAAAGTCATTTAATGATCTAACAGAATATATATTTATTTCAATTTATTGATTTAAGTTACTATTATATCAATTTTTACTTCTGTATGAGTTTGAATCCATTGCTATTCAAAATTGTAAAGTCGCAGTTCAATTTTGATATTTCGCTTAGTCACCGCAATAATTTTTCGGCAAAAATTGGCCAAACTAAAGTATCACTGAATAATTCTCAGTTTTTCTTCAAGATTTTCTCAAAAACGACTCCAAAAATTTGCTCTAAAATTGATCTGGTGAACATCTGCTGGGGTTGTCTCGGTGTCTTTTGTTTGCCCTCTTTATGACCCTGGCCGTTGCAGCCTTGACCCCACCTTGAGGTGGTGGGGCTTACGCACTAAGGGCACTAGAGATTAACCCTCTCTAAAACTCTCGCGTCTTCTGGGTGTAAGCGCCATGGTCGAAAATGTCTCCTACGCTTTCGGCAAACTTCGTATTTACATTGCATGCACAGACATTAGTAACATTTTTCTCAATAATATTGAGATAGAAGATAATTTGTAAGATAGAATTTCGAGAATATAGAAGAAAAATTTGTGTGAATATTCGCACCTGCTTTTCTAATAATTTCTATAGATTATCTTTTTAATAATTTCTGATGGTTATTGCTAAGATATGAAAGGAATTTGGACTGGTATGCGAAGGTAAACACTTGATAAAAGAAACGACCATTAAGGAAGATCTCTATGATGGTAAATAAACTAAGATTAATGCCATAATTTGGTGTCGGATGGGTGCGGCTTGCCTTAGTATGAGGAGGCAATAGGTTACCAATAGAGGATGGAACAATGTTAAGTGCAAGAGTAAAGGTAGTTCAGGATTGGCGGTAAGACATCCTTGGGAATATATGTGAGATAGTTAGAAGAGCATTCCATGAGCGGACACAAAAGACGGTTTCTGGAAACCAATATCCTCTTCTTGCAAGACCTCAGGACCAATAGGGTAGTATGAGGTTAGACGGTGTGAGTTGTAAGACACGGCGACACTTATACACACACACACTACGATATAAGTAAGTTAAGTGAAATTCTTGTTCAGCGGCTCTCACTTGTCGATACGGCTTTGTTTATTGGACTTCTACCTTGCCTTTACCCAACGAACGCTCTCTTTTCCAGCCAACAGTCCTAGAACTCGTTGAACGCAAGTCCACACACCAAACACTTCATGGATAACTTTTCAATTTGGACACACAGCAATTGAGGTGGAAAAGAGTTCTGTTTCTCTTCAAGTTTCAAGAGAAAGTTTTAGCCAGGGTGGAGGGCCCAGAGCTTCTTTGTTGGCTCTTACATAAGACCACAAAGAATGAACATCCCAACTTCCTGCGTAAAAAGAGATTTACTAGGCTTCAATTTTAAGGAGCATTTAATCAATAGAGTTTGTTAACTCTAGAGATTTATTGTTACAAATAACTAGGATTCACCTCCACTTATATAAAACAAAAGGTATGTTTCCATCAATTTCTTACTTAATAGACAGAAACTCAAATATATTATTAATCCAATTTTGTGTTGGTGTGCTTATTTTTACTTTATTATTATAGTTTTTCGGGTAAGCATTGTACCAAATTTTAAATACAGTAAAATCTCTTTATTCGCGGGGTATATGTTCCATAAATATGCCGCGAATACAGAAACCGTGAATACGGAATGGTAATTTATATGGGAATATAGGGGATACGTTCCTAGGTGACAAAATAAAAAAAAAAAACAAATATAAAAAAATCAATTTAATTGAAGTTTTTGAACATTTTGATTAATTATCTTAAGGCTTAGGCAATGGTTTGAAGAATTTTGTAATTTTCTCTTGCTTGGCAGTTTTTAAAAGCTTTTGTTTGCAGTCAAAGTTTGAACTTGCCACTACAACTACCATCAGGTTCTTTAAAATGAGCGTTGATACTTTGCCTTCTCCCGGACCATTGGACCACTCCGGGGCACCCTTTTTTGGTTGTGGTCTTCGATCCATAATGACAACGCCACTTCCATTTTTTTCTATTGCTGGATCGCGAACAATTTTCGCTGACAGTGAAGTTGAAGCTACAGACGATCTTATTTTATCTTCGGATTTTTTTTATCGATCGTACAGTTGATTCGTTCACATTGAATGAGCGTGATATGGATGCAAATGACTCTCCAAGGCGTAAACGATCAAGCATTTCTATTTTCACTTTAAGCGGTAACACAGATTTTTTTTCGTGTCGAAACTCGTTTCTCATTTTTTTTTAGTTGACATTATAAATTAGAAAAAGAGCGGTAGAGACGTGTTACTCGATCACAATTTTTGTAACGAATGTGAAAGACGAAACAATAGAACACGCAAAGCGGCTTTTACTATAGAACGGAACAGCAACATTTAAAAATATACTTTATTCATTGAGTAATAAGGTTGCTTTCATTCTGTGCGTTTACATTCTCAAAAACACCGATCGCGGCGAAGGCGGCTTATGCCAAAGTCCTCGGCGATATCATTTAACAACATACTTTAGGCAAAGTTGTAATAAGATCTGTTTTACTTTTTTTATTAGTCCATTTGACGGCATTTACAAAGGATATTGGGTTGGATACCTATTGGAATCCTTTTATCATAGTGTACTTCCGCGAATATAGGAATTGGGTCGCATTTTTTTAATCCGCGAATAGTGAAAACGCGAATGAAGGAAGCGCGAATAAGGAGCTTTTACTATATTCGGTTCTCAACACCTGCATTCAAAAATTGTTTTGAAAATATTTGTGGTAAATGAGAGTGAACAAATTCGATTAAAATTCGTTTTACCGAAAGATGTTTTGCTAAAATGAAAATGCATCCACAGCTGGAAAAGTACCTTTTTACTAAAGAATTTTTCACTTATTTGAGATTTTGAAAAACCTAGCCCAAACTATTTTTTTTTTTTTTTTTTTTTTAACCTCTCCATGTTTACATTGTAAAAATATATGAATAATTGTAAAAATTTCATATTTTTGATAGATAGGATGGAGTTTTCTTTCCTCTAAAGTAACATTTCATTGTAATGTACGCTTTAACGAACTGTATTCAGTTAAATATATTTCAACAGTCTTAAAAATGTAACATCCGCAATTTTAGAGAAAAGAGTGATTTGAATTTTCTCGATTTGTTTAGTTTTAAGTGGAAGCGAAAGGAGATAGCGGAAATAAAATTGACTACTTATTGTACATTTTCTTTGAGTCGCTTGTTAGTGACGAAAAAGACCTTTAATGTAGTTACAATAATTATAAAATGAATAATATACAAAGGTGCCTATTTACAAAGTACCTAGTTGTAAAGAGTTCCATTGCTGAAGTTACAATTACAACCCTTACCGATTGCGGTTTATTCCAAAGATGTGCGTGCATAACAAGAAGAAAAATTTACTTTAAATGATTGGACATGTTGATAAATTTAGAGCAGGACATTCAGAGTGAAATTCATGATTTCAGTGTAATGTAGTAATACAGTCTAACCTAAAGATAATTTCGCAAGTAATTAGTGTACAAGTGCTACAACTATCTTTGTTAAGCCGCGTACCATCCTATATCGGCGGTGCCGTTTGACAGTTCTCCATCTCGCCTTTTTCTATTTCTCTCTCTTTCCTTATTCCAATTTTCGCGTTATTTTTCGTTAATCTTTTCCTTTGTCGCCGCCAATATCTTATTTTTCTGCTATTTTGTGGTTTTGTTTATTTCTCAGTTCCCATGGTTTCAACCTTCCCCTTCTCTATCCTCCCTCAACCGTGGGGTTTTTACGTCTGCTGTAGTTCAGTACGCCTTTGACACTGATCAAGTTTGTATGTGCCTCTGTACCTGCTTCACAACGGATATAGTACGCGTCCGCTGGACCTCCTCTTCAAGTACAGCTTTTCGTACTTCTGCAACGCTTCATCATCGTCGGCTTCCGGCCCTACGCCACTCGAGCCTGCCCGTTGGTGTACTTCTTTGCATCTCAGCTTGCCACGAGTCACTTCCGTTGATACCTAGCACTTCGCTTCATCCGCATCTAGTGCACTTGGTCCACTATTACCCTCCCCTCTTCCGCTTACCTCTCTGTCAATTCTGATACGCCTCTTTGGGCCTAAACCCAAATATTTCTTACGCTTCTAAGGGCTCAACTACACATTACACACACATCTTTACACCATTGTTTACCTAAACTCCTTAATAGTTCCTATCCCTTTCTACCGCCTATTTAGAGATCCTTCACCGCTTGGCGGATGCTATGTGCGCTCGATTCCAGTACTTCTAAGGTAAGTGTCTTCTTGACCATTTTCCCTACTAACTATTTTCTTTGTATTTGTTTATCCCCCCTCGAGCACATATCGATTTAAATCACGTTTACGTCATCTCCCCCTCTCCGCATCTGGGTGTAAGCCTTACGCGCATACAATCTTGATAACCAACTTCAATTCGCTCTAAATAAATGCACTTAACTGAGTGTTTAGAAAGAAATTTAGCGGCCTAAGAACAATTTCTTTCAGTTGAATTCTAGAAAATGGAGGTATAATTGAATATTACGCACATTCTGGAGGAGAGGCGGGCTAAAGAAGTGACTTTAAAACTCTGTGACTACCATTTCTATAGGATTTAACTCTCTTACAATGGGGCAGCTGGCCTTGCTTGGACGCCTCCTGTCCATGGATTAAAACATTTCTTAATTGTAAGCGAACACGCAATATTAACTGTCAGGCCATGGACACTTGTTTAATTTTCGTTTTTTAGATTTTTTATCCCACGATTTACTGACTCATTTTACAGCGTTCTGTCTTTAATTGTTGAATTTATTTTCTCCAAAACTTGGCTACAGTATTTAACTCTTATTGGTTCACAGAATATTTACTTTGCGCTGGAAGTGAAGGAAATCTCTTTCAATGATTGGTTAAGAAATAGTTCGCAATTTGGGGATTCAGAAGTGCACCCAATTTTTCGGTTGGTTTGCGAAGTAATTCCATTACTTTTTCATTTTAAAAGTATTCTTTCTTTTAATATTCAATTCTATCTCTTTCTTATTGAGATGATTTGTGTGAATTTATTTACAAAACCATTTAGGCAACATGGCAACATGATCTCCAGGTGCCAGGACCAAAACAAGGTTAGCAGGGGTTCCTGACGCTAATCGGAGGTATGTATATCTCATAAGAACATAAGAAAACTGGCTTTACCAGAGCTAGTCGCTACATATTTGTGCGCTGAGATTATAGGAGATGATTAGATAATTCCGAAGTCACAGAATTTTTCTCAGACATCCAGCCGGATTTGCTGAACATTGAGTCCTAAGTAGTTAATTCAAAGAGTATGTGACTGTTCCATCAATAGTGTCCGGACATACAGGACAAAAGCATAATATGATTCCAGTTTGTTTAGGCTGGAAACCCTTCACACGTTACAAAGTATCTCAGCCATTCACTGCAAAGGAAAATGCCGCAATAGTATAGCGTCGGAATAAGACAAAAAAAATTGGTGAGTGACTAATTTGTAACAAAGGCGAAAAAGTTCATTATTAACCTTTTACCACTGCGTTGCACCAATGAGTGCTCCATCTTATGCCCTCCAAAAAAAAATTCCAGAGTAGCTCCTCTGTATGGATGTACCTCAGGTAGTGTCATATACTAAGTATTACAGTGATAAAAGTCTTCAGGAACTAGTTGAAAATTATTTAAATTTCTATGTATTTGTTAATAATGCGGATATTTAAAAGGAAAAAAAATGTTCTTCGAATTCTTTGTTATTAATTGTGATTATTCTTAAATATTTACCCGAGAATAGTGCAGTGTTGTAAATGGTAGAAATTGCTACTGGCTTGGCTGGTCAGTCGGCCGGGTGTTGCTGTGGTGCCCTGTAGTCACTGTTCGTGTCGTGACCACCATCCGGCATGCTTGGCACGACAGTCACCTGCCATCTGACTAGTAAGCGAATTCTAGCAGGTATTTTTGGAAATAAACTCCAATTCCACAATTATTGTGAAAGCTATTTAGAAATATTATGAAATAATATATCGAAATTGTGGATAAAGTTTTACAACAAATATAATTGTAATTTATTGTGATTCTAATTAAGTAGCAGAGTATATTTATTTGTTTTTTGTCTATGATTGAAAAAAAACAAATCAGTTTAAAACAAGAATCTAAAAGTCATTTAGAGTTATGTTTCTGTGTATTCACTACTAGTTTCCAAATTTTACAAAATTTTATATATCTCTTGAGAGTCCAAATTTATTAATTCGGTTTGTCAATATGGATGTAATCTGTTTCAAAGGCGCCATGGCAGCCGAGCGGGTAGAGGTGAGACCTGCAAAGCTAATATGTATTGTGGTACTGGGTTCGATTCCTGGACTGGGCCTTGGATTTTATTTAATGGTTAATATGAGAACTTTATAGTAAAGTACGTTTGCTAGTCGCCTCCGTCCATGTCAATTGGTCGTTGAACGTAAAGCCCGCCTGAAAAAATATGCAATTACTTTACTTTAATCTGATTCAAATTATTATCAGTTAATTTTTTAATGTTTACAACCCATTATCATTGTCACATTTTGCTTTTTCCATTAAAGTAATAAATTAAAAGTATGTTTTCGAACGGACTTTAACATCAACCACCAAGCCACCATCTTAGATGAGAAAGGTAGGGCCTGCCCTAATGTCTACTGAATATTTACCCGTCTAAAATGAAATTCGTTTTTTGTAATCACTAAATGATGGGTCCAATACTTTAAAATTTAATGAGGGAAGTTCGAGTTTCAATCAATAGCGATTAATAATGTATCCATTATTATGGGCATTATTGCTAAACGTATGCTTAGCGTTAACAAAACGTTATTTTGTTCTCATTTTTAAGCTAATCATAGATACAAAATAGAAGAGAACTATTGACTTTTATATGTAGTGTTACTTATTACTGAACGATTTTTATTACTTTTTATGAATGAATGAATATTTTTAAGAAAAATCAGTTCCTAAAATTAAATCGATTGCAGAAAACTAATGGATAATTTAACATATTGATCTGGTAGTAGCCAATAATCAACTGCAAGATTGTCAACCAAGTGGTTATAGTAATAATTTATTCAAAGTACAATAAACATCAATAAAACAAAGAAAGAAAGTATAGATGTTAATTAAAATTAACAGCAATTTTATCATTTTTACACTTTTGAAAATAATTGTTAATCTAATTTCTGCAATACCAGGCGATCCTCCAAAAAGATTGAAGAGAAGATGCCCTCGCGATCTACTGTCATAAGTGCGTACATAGGTGCAAGATAATGGAGTGACACTGCTGGGTGCCTTCTCCAATCGTATATTTTCACAGTTATTTTTTTAATCATGTACCACATTTGCTTGTGGCAACAATCGTTGCAATTGTAAATTCAATAAAATATTAAAAAAAAAAATTCAGCCTAACCTTCATGCTTTTTCTTTTATGCTTAGAGTTTGCCTTACGAAATGCTGAATTCTACCCTAAATAGACCTTAAATAATAGCGGATTTAGACGTTAGATACTGGGTTCGATTTCCTGTCATTTCACTGGATTTTTACTTAATGTGATCAAATGAGAGATTTGTAGCAAAGAATGTTTGGTATCCGTCTTAACGATTCCTAATCAGTATTAGAACACCAAGCCTGCCTGAAAAAATGGGCATTACTTTTAAACAACCTCTGTTAAAGAGTGTTGTGCAAAATTGAACTAGAACCACATTAACTTTCCAAAAGTAAATATATAAATTGCCCAGTCAATAAAATAGTAATTTTTCTACTGGCGAAAATGATGGTATGGTTTGAAATTAGATTTAATGGCATCCCTTAAAGAATTAAGAGTTAAAACTAAACAGGGTTTAGTGTTACAATTTATAGAGAGGAGATCTCAACACACCACAAGTGAGATTGTACAACCAAAATCCTGCCACTAGTTTACTAATGCCCGTGCCATTAGTGCTGTGGAGTATACGTGCGCGGGTGACTGCCACAGAGCGCTGTTACATTAAATATAGATCTGTGAGAGAAATTGGAGTAACAACACATTCGCTGCTCGCATTAGAAACCTCCAAACTATATCTATATGTAATCTACAGCCTCCTGAGTGTCAACCTATTGAAGTCTCTTGTCTCTGAGCAAATTATTACGGTTCACCGGTACCGTAATTTAGTAAACCGCATTTCTGTCGTCGTATTACATGAGATATCATCCGCATTTATACATTGAGTTGTATTAAATAAATATTTCTTGCTAACAGTATCGTTATTTACAACTTACGAGATGTATCGGACTTGTAATTATTTCAACGTGTTGAAGTTGACTTCTTCAGGAAGAAGCCCTTTTTTTTCCTGAAGGTACAGTAGTCACATATTTAGGATCACATCCTAGCTCCGGTCAGCCATCTTAACTTTAATAATAATTCATACTTTTCATTTCCTCCAATACCTCGGCACCCAACGATGCCAGCATTTTCTGTCTCCGTTATATATTTAGGAATATAATATGTATCCTTATATATTTAGTTATGCAATAAACATGCGTGCTGTAACAGATAAAATCAAAAATATTTTCTGTCACCTTTATACGATTTACACCTCAAATTTGCGCGTGTGTTACATTGTTGTAACCAAGCTAACTCAAGCCTTTGGGTACAATAAAGTCCAAAAATTTTCTAACATCAACTGCTCTGCAGGCTTCTTTGTGTATTGTACATGAGTACAGGATCGTTCGGCAGAGAGCTGTTATTACAGCAGGGAAACAGTTTTTCCTCTAGTTCCATTATTTCGTTGAGTGAATGAATTAGATGAAATAGAGGTAGCTGAGCGTAGAAATGTGCGGTATTAGGTTCGATTGCTTGTGAAGGCCTTGAATTTTATTCGATGTGATTTTGTGAAAAATATATATTTTTGATTTGCTTACTCAATATTTCGAACAGGATATTGTTTTATTTACTTTTCTAAATAGCGCAGCTTTTATACCAGACATCAAATTGTATTAAGAAAAAGAAAAAAAAGAAGAAGTTTATATCGAATAAATAAAGCAGAATTAATAATATTTATTGTTCTAAAATGAGGCAACATATCATCGAACTGGTATTAGAGAGAGATTTTTATATAAAGAACGATCATTTCTTGTTTTTTTTAAAAGCCGAACGATTGCGCTATTCTGAGACACTTTAATATAAGGTATAAATTTGGACAGTGAATCGAATATTGTGTAGTAAATACATGTAAATAACATATTCAGAAGTAATGAGAACATTATAACGAGAATTACACGTATATAAATAACTCTAGTCAAAACTTTAGAATAAATTAAAATGTACGTTGGTGTAAGATTTATTTGACATGCAGTTCGTGTAGAATTGATTAAAATATTTTATATATTATGAGTTTGTCGGCCGGTTAGTAATACTCATAGGGTTAGATTTAGAATAAATCAATTTTCTGTTTGGTGGGCAAAAAGAAGGGAATTTAAATATTTTTGAAGGATATTTTTTTTTATTTTAATTATTTACCCGAAATAAAGACGACTATTTTATTATTATTTCTTGTAAATACAAGTGGAGAGGGTTAAATGATTAAAGGAAATAGTGGACAGAGGAGTGGAAGAGTCAACAAAGGATGGAGTTTGGTGAATGGTTAGTCAGCAGCAAGATGACCAGAGTGAGAGGGCAAAGGAGCGAACTACTTCAGGTCGGCCTTATGGGCAAAGAGCACAAATCTAGCATAATATTTATGAGAGCCAGACATGCAATGTTTTCTCTTCTCTTTTAGCCAAGTCAGGTGGCTTTCAATTAAAATGCAAAACTTCTGTAGAACAAGATATTGTAAACTAGAGAATTAGACCAAAAAAAAAAGAAAAAGTAACTTACATACGGAGGAGTGTCTTCAGTAGTTTCTTCTTTTATGAGACATATTCTTAGTACATTCTTGATATGTTATGTAAAACGTGTACAGTGCCAACGTGTACAGTGACATCGTATACCAACTTCGCCTACGGGTACTTATTACACTGTAGCAGAATTATAAGCAATGCTCTATGCGACGGCAATCTTCCCAATTATAAACCAAGACATGCATATTTCTACATATACACCAAACCTGTGACAACACACACGATCTTGGCATATATTATATATGTATCTAAATGGAACCAGCTCACAAGACGAACTGAAGAGGGAGAAATGAAAGAAACAGAAAGAAGATAATATCAGAGACAAAAGGCACGCCAGTGTACGCCTTGCCTCTTAAAACTAAGCTCGCTTTTTATAATTTATAGACATAAGTCTCGGGTTTGTTTTCAAAATTATTGCTTCTCGTGCCGCCGTATAATAAAATAAAGTGTAGCATTTTTCTTTTTTTTTTAACTACCGGCAATCACGGAGATTTCGGCATTGTTTTTACTAAAACAATAATATAAATATGCATATTTTTGTGGTGTATATGTCCACCATGTGGTAAGTAAAGAAATGCTTACATCATTGTGTGAGAAACGCCACATTTATGTAGATTTGTATTTTTACTTTTATTTCTTAATAAACTTCAACGTCTGAATCTTTTCTAGTGACTGCAGGCTTACACCTCATCATAGGATTCTCTCGTTGGACAGTGGTCATCTCTGGATGGTGAACTGTAAGAAGAACCTAAAAAAAAAATTCAAAGATCAGGCAGTTAGACGAATCGGAAACTGATCATTGCCGATATAATGATCAGTGCAATATCCACAGAAATAATTTCTTCCTCATGTATGCCTATTATTATTATTATTCCCTCAAACAAAATGGCAGCTAATTGTGTTAAAATTCATGAATCCACATTTAATAATCATAAATTCATAATTAAGTTGTAATAAAAATTGCTCGGTGTTCACATTTATTAAGTAAAAACATAGTCTTGTTAGGTTAGGTGCTTTGGTATACTTGCGGATGGAATCTAAAAATAGGGAGATTCGTATCTTTTCGGACAGCCAGGCTGCACTGAAGGCTCTTGTATCCTTCAGAATGACCTCTTTCCTGGTTTGGGAATGCAGAAAGACCCTAGAACTACTGGCTCGGGACAACAAAGTTCGGTTGGAATGGGTGCCGGGTCATGTGGGTATTGAAGGGAATGAAAAAGCTGTCCATCTGGCCAGGAATGGAGCTAACACTCCTTTCATTGGTCCGGAGCCTGTCCTCGGGATCACCAGGGGTTCGGTTCGTGCGGCTCTCAGAGATTGGATCTGGAGGGAGCACAAAAAGAACTAGTTTATGTGACCTGGGGTTAAACACAGCAAGACCATGATGCCTTGGCTGTGTAAGCAAAGAACCAAAGTGACCCTGTGTTTGGGCAGAAATCAGATTACTGTCATTACAGGCCTATTCACGGGGCACGGTAGGTTCAAGAAGCATCTGCGCAAGGTTGGGCTTATCAGCTCGGAGCCGTTGTGCAGATTATGTCAGGAAGAGGAGGAAACGGCCTCTAACCTGTTGTTCGATTGCGTTGCAATCGAGCGTTTGGGCTATGTAACCTTTGGAACGCTGAGGAGATAGTAGCGCAAAAAGAACTAGTAGGGAAAGTCCTCAACCTCTTTAGGACGGGAGGGTTCGCTTACTAGAACTAAGAAGGGGCTGGCACAATTAGTCTTCTGTGGCTGCGGTGCCGTGGGGCGTAGGTCCCGTCCCAGCTATTATCTAATCTAATCTAATATTGGTTAAATTCTGTGCATTTAGTATTGTTTGCCATATCATCAAACATCTCTTCCAAAAACCCATCACATCCTCTCTTATTCCCGCCATTTTAAGGAATATGAAACAAAGCAGCCTGTCTTATTTCCGCTATTACAACATGATACTCTTGAATAGTCTTAAAATAGGGCATTCTTTACTCTTCCTAGGAGCTTTTTACCGCTCCTTGTCCAGTTTCTCGCGTTACAGACAACACTATCTGGAAGCAGGCAGTGCAGTGGACAAAGCTGTTGTTGCCAACAACCTCAGATGTTAAGGCGCCTTAAATTAAGCCAAAAAAGGTATCGTGTCACAAATTAAACAACGAAAGAAAGTTTACTAATATCCTATTTCGCATTTAAAAAATGAAATCACCCACAACTATGTAATTTTTATACATTTCATACTACTAAAGTGATTTACAAAGAAATTCGAAACAAACCAACTAACTAATTTTTGATTTTAAAACCTAAGTTACCCTAATTAGACTAAGCACTGAACAAATCAAAATTCTGATTCAAAGTGCTCAAATAAGACACTCAAGAAATACCTCTGAATCAGTACCTGTGTTGAAGCACCAAATTAATTCCATTGAAGTAATAATTTCTCTAACCGTGATACAAATTGTTATCTTGTAAAGATTTACTATGAACATTTTCTGCGCTCATTTAATAATTATGCAAATTGGATTACAATAAAACGTTACGAGCTTCATAAAAATTAAATATGAAAAGGGTGCGATAATAAACACTAAAGTGTAACACAAAGAACTTTAAATAGCCAGCAGTTATACATAAGTACATATAACCAAACTCCTAGGCAATATATATATAGGCTAACACACGCAACTGGTTTCGCTTAAATGTACACGCAACTATACATACATTATTAGACTATGATACGAACATGAGAGCGGAAATACGTAACAACTCGCTTTTTACGAATTGATCTCATAATAAAGAACAGTTCCAGCAAACTTATCTTTAAATTTTTGCTTAATTTCCCTTTCACAAGAAGTAGTTCAGTTAAGAACACGTTCCGAAATTTTATCGAACAAAGGAGCCTACAAATTTGTTACATCAATTAGCGCTTAAATTAAACCAACCTTAAATAAAGTTTTGAAGCCAAACATATTCTTCTCTTTTTACTTATTTATTTTGAAAGTAACGCCATTGGCTAGATGCTCTAATCGTAACAATGACAATAATATTGAAACTGTTTACATCACGTTTACGTTGGAGAAGTTATCCAACGGTAACAGTCTCCTAGTCCTCTCTAGGATTAACTACTCTCCTCAGAAGAGAGAAGATCGCGAAGCCACTGGCATTTTAATCGCTTGGGAGGATAATCTGGAAGGTGATGAGATGATGACTGGCAGACAAGAGGATTGGATTGAGACTGTAAGTTCTGGTGGAAGTTTTTTAACTAATTCGAGCAACCTGACTAACAAATGAAATTTTTAAGTCAGTGTGGAAGGTTAGATTTGAAACATGAAATATTGAAAAATAAAAAAAAAAAGTACTTTTATTAATTTTCTTTAACTTTGTATGCATTTAACTTTCTTTGTATTCTGGAAAAGCAGTAATTTTATACATTGCATATTTTATTGTTATTAATTATTATTATTGTATTTTTTTTTTTTTTTTTTAATGATTTAAGGCGCGTCAACATCTATGGTTATTGGCGCCCGGAGCTTTTTGCAGTGCACTGCCGGCCTCCGGACAGTGTTCTCTCGTTACAGACAACACTGTCCATCACCGGACAGTGAGCTGTAAGAAGCTCCTAGGAAGAGAAAATCTAAGTCAATGAGATTTAAAATAATAATAACAATAATATTATTATTGTATTATTTTTTTTTTCGGCGCATCGACGTCTGTGGCCATTAGCGCCTACTACACAGTTTCTTTTCTCACATAAAGGCCACTAGAGCTGGGATGGTACCCTATTGTCCTATCGGGCTGCCACACACATATCTTGCTCAGCAAGGCAGGGTGGAGCTTAGGCAAACGGAAGCAGACCGCGCTCCCCTCTTACATCATCGGTCTAGCGGCTAGACTCTAGCCGACGAGGGGGAATGCGATTTGGCCGATGGTACCATCCCTTACTTTCATAAGCTGAGTTTATCCAAAATTCAAGCAATTAAAAGTACTTTGGGTTTTGCTTTAACTATTAATAAACAAGTTTGTAACGATTTATATAATAATACATATATATACAAATACATTATATATGACATATGTAATAACGCTTAATCTAGATTATGTATATAGTCTATCCTAAGGAGGCTATTTCGTAGAATCTAACTCAAGTGTGCAGTACTTTTAACAAATGTTCCTGCACACTCTAAAAGTGACCTAATCCTAAATGAATTTAAATCTGAGGGGGGTTGAAATACTTTTATAAATTTCTTTCAACCCCGAATTAAAAAACTTAATCTAACATTCATACCAACATTCTCGCAATAAATACACGTACTCTGATAAAATCATTCATGCCAATAAATACATTCACGCTAATAAATACATTCACGCCTATAAATACATTCACGCCAATAAATACTTTCATGCCAATAAATACACTCACGCTATTAAAAACAACATACTACTCATTCACACAAGGAGAAAGTACTCGATATTCCTTTCCCCTTTACGAGTATAAGAACTAAACTATAAGCTAACCTAATCTATACCTAAATTTTATTATAATAATTTATATTTTTTAAGAAATCAAATAGCCTCCTTACATGAGGAGAACCCTCTTGGAGAATTGCGCGCTGGTCATGTGGCAGGCCTGCTGTTTCTCTCTGTGTTCGCAGTGCCTGACACCCTTCCAACACGTGCGACACTTTCAGCCTTTCTCGGCATCGTGGGCACCTCGGCCTTCTTTCGGCAATGAGGAGGTACCCATGTGTCACGCGTGTATGTCCAATCCTTAGCCACGTTAAAATTACTGATTCATGCCGCGGGTAGTTCTCGACTTTAGCATTTCGCACACATGGTTTAAATTCTTTAAGTTTTTCATCAATATTATCCCACTGACTTTGCCACTTTCTATTTATAATATTTTTCATATATATTTGTAAGTCAGTGGGCCGAACAAGGATGGTATGGTTAGTTTGTGTAGAGGCTGCTCGTTTTGCAGCCTCGTCCGCCCTTTCAGTTCCGGACACGCCAATGTGGCCCGGCACCCAGGCAAACACCATTCGACCATTTATATTATTATTGTATTATTATTATCATTATTATTTAATGTCACTGGCGGCAGAAGACTTTTTCAGATCCGGCTTGCGGATAGTTTACTCCTTTACATACAACACTGAGTAATAAGCTGCAAGAAGCTCCTAAGAATTGAAGGAAATCGAAATGAAGACAACAAGACATCCAGGATCTTTGCGGGTAATGTCACTACCCCGTGAAGTAACTCTTTCCCCATATTGTTATTTTTTGTAGATATTAGTTAATTTTTATTTTAAGAGCGTCAACACCTGAGGACAGTCTTCTGCAAGCGACTCCTAGAAAGAGAACTACGGCAGTAATATTATAACACAGCATCTTCGAGTGGGTGTCTAGTGCACCAACCGTTAAGATAATAAGAACATCTTTCTTACAATGGTTAGTATCCGAACATTGGTAAGAGCAAATAGATTGATTGCAGAATAAGTTTGTACACAATTACGTAATTTGAATATATTTAATTTTATTTTTTGTATAATTTACCTGGCAGAAATGTGGGTTTTAAGAATAAAACCAATTTACGAATACAAATAAATAAAAGCAAACAAAAATACAATTAAAAAAAGGCTTTTTTGAAATATTATTCTGACATTCATTTTCATATATCTCATTCAAATATACGAGATCGGGCAGCGTTTTAAATCTTTTGCGTCCCCCATGTCCATATAGTTTTCTATTGCATCTTCTTCCCCAAAATAGTTAAGAGATGGTAATGGAAATAATTCCAAACAAATTATTTTTTCCAAAAGTTAATAAATTATTAATTTCATTATTACATTATGAATTGTAATATAATATGAGGTTTGTTAAGAATTGTGTTTTAATTAATATTGGCTGAATTCTGTTCGAATTTTATCTTGACCGCAATCACCGAACCTTTTTAGAGGCCTCTCTCTCGCTTTGATTGTCTTTCTCACTCTCCAATGGTCCTTGATAAGTTTCAGCAGGCAGGCTAGAAGTGACAAGGCGAATGAATACCCCTGATAGTCTCACCGTCGAAGAAGAAAAAACCAATTCATAGAGCTCACACAAACGATAACAGCTAAAGACAATATGCACCTTTATCACAGAATTTATGGCCGATGTTCCTCACTTAAAAAAAGTGTTATCGCATATTTTACCATTTTACTTTTTTTGAAAAATCAGTATTACTGTAGTAGTAAATATCGATCTCAGTTAAACTTTGATTTCTGGAACAACCATCTTGTAGAAAGCCTTCTTGCTCTGCCAATAATTTTTTAGGTTCATTGATTATTATTGTTAAATGCAGTCAGTTGTTAGATGCATTTTGCACTACTGTTAGGGCTAAAAATTACTAAATACTAATTATTCAATAAAGGTGGTTCTAAAATAGAAGAATTATTAAATATATATATTTCTTTTCAAGCTACCATGTTCATTCTTCAAGTTTATTCTCTGCCGATAAATATAATAGATTTTAATGATAATTTTGTATAGTTTATTACATTAAATATTACCCCAATGGAGCGCACCACACGTTTGATTAATCTCTGAATTTAGAGGTTATCATTTATGGTAAAGTTTTTATAACCTCGTTCATTTTTTTATTGAAAAAATAAATAAATAAAATATGCAAAAATGGAATTGGATTGGCTGGGAAATAATAATTGACCAATTTTACCTTCAATTCTATTCAATTGCCTTTCACTAAGGGCTTTGGAAATAGCTTTCCCACTCTTTTAAAACTAATTTCAATAGAACAGATAGCTCTTTTAATGAATTAATTTGGCAAGTTAAGAATGGTTATAAAAAAAAAAAAAAATGCAATTATTATTTGTTTTTAACTAGCAGAACCCTTCCGATTAAATAATGTTCATTGAATAGAATAATATTCATTCAAATGCAATGAGTGTTCGCTTCATTTCGCTGAGTAAACCGTGATTTTATCTAGAAAAGGACAGGTTAGCAGCTGAATCAATCAACGTTTCTCACAATTTTCAAAGGACCTGTTCTATCAGTTACGCATAAAAGTGATGCAAAGTCTGAGACAAAATCTTAAATATATTTATGAAACTATTCCTTCATTAATCAAAGAAAGTGCTTATTGACTAATAATTACCCTAAGTCTTACGTTGCTTAGTTTTTCCAAATGTAGCTCTGTAAGTGAACATTTGTGTGACAATATTTCACACTCTCTAGAAAAGAATCACTTTTTGCACTAATCAATCACACAATAATCATAGAAACAATTGATTCTTGATTGATCAGCCAATTATTTTGATTAAAATCTTTTGAAATAATTAGTAAGACTTGATCACACTAAACAATGAACTATACTGTTTTAAAGAAGGGCGGATTTGTTGCAATAGTTATGATCGTGGACTAGTAAGTGGAAGATCCTCTGTTCCACTCGCCATAGGGCTACACCTTATTTACCTCCTCTCATCAATAACAACCTCAGATTTCAGGTAGTTGGTCGGCAAGGCTCGCCTGAAAAAATAGACGATATAAACTTGCTTCACTTGACCAAAAGTATGCATCAGTGATTTATTAACCCGTTGCCGCACACTTTTATTTTGATGATCGTGCTCAGAAACACACTGTTTTTTTCTCAATTGTTTATGACTGCCAGATGGAATCAAGTGTAAGTTGTATGTTTGGAAGTAAAAATTATCACATTTGGCCACGGTTTTTCCAAAAAACCTCTCGACGGCTATAACCGTCATTTGCTCATCATGTCATTTTTTCTCTTTCCAGAGCAAATGTCGGCTATGACCGTCGTGACGACTATACAGCATTTGCTTTACTAATTCAATAATTAACAAGTGTATGCGTTAGTACACTTCGTACTAACGCTGTACTTTTTTTTATTAATTAAAATGTGCACGACGGCTATAGACGTCGTTTGCCTACATATCAACAAAGATCGGACGGCTATAGCCGTCATTTGCGGCAACGGGTTAAGGAGGTACTCCAAATTAACCTGGATATTACAAAATATCTGTGTTCAGAGAATATAAATTAGTAATTTGTCCCAACTGTTATTGTGCGTCTAAAAAAAAATTATGGTCAATTTCAGTCCCGCAATAACCAGTGATATCTCTGCTTCTATAATATTTATTCAGCTGTATGTAGACTGTTTGAATAACCATATAAATAAAGTGAAACATATAGTATTTCAGGAGCTAAAATATCCAATAATATTAAAAACGTTCAGCTAAAAAAAATATATTTGGTTAATATATTTGAAATATAAATCGTATGGCCGGATTTCAGCAGGGAGGAAGGTAATATAAGGTTTATCCATGATGGCATTTCCGCCCAGTTGTGGAACTAATTTAATCATTATTGTGCGTGACTCATTATAATCGATTTTAGTAAATCAAGGGGTTAGAAAGCAATGGATAAATACATGAAACCCTTTGACATCGTTTGGAGCTTAAGTAATAAATAACGTCTACTAACTTCAATCAATATCTGGAATCTTATAAAATATAAGTCTTTTATATCTTGGTTATTGGTGGTCAGTAGTGTATTGCCAGAGGACTGGACAGTGCTTTGTCGTTACTAATAATCCTGTCCAACACCGGACAGTGAGGAAAGATCTAAGGGTAGACAGGAGTCGAACATTGGATTATCGCTTGGTTTTATCATTTCTTTACCGTTACTAGATAAGGAAAAGTATTGCTATCATGCCATATTTTCAAAATTGAATTTTCACCTGTGTTTTCCGTTTTCCGGGTGAGAGAAGCTGAATTTAAAAAAAATGGTATTTGTGAGTGGGTAAAGATTTACAAAAAGTTTCAAAAACGAAAAATCACCGGAGACTGAATTTTTAGATATAGTTTTTTTTTTCTTATCAATGAGTGAATCCGACTATAACTTCGTCATTCAACTTCCTTGGTCGAATGAACAACTTTACCGGATTTTTCTCTTTTCAAAAAATTTTCTTCGAGAATAGCTTCAAACGATTTTTTTTTTCTAATTTTCTCATTTCCTTCCCATGCAAATACGTAACTTTAATTAGAATAACTTTTTCCACAAGAATCCGTTTTTAATGCAGTTTTAGGATGCGATGGGGTAGATTCATTTTATAGACTAACACATTCACCAATTGCATATTGTGAGAAAGCGTTGAATATTTTTAAATAAAATGTACAAGTTACAACTTTAAGAAAAGCAAAAAGGGGAAAGAAGCCTTTTTTTTTTACTGTATTTCCTGCGATCTAGCTTGCTTATCCAGGTACTTAACGTGGAATTATTCAAAGTAATGTAATCCCAGATGTAAAGACATGTTAAGTCCTGCGGTTTACTCGATAGTAAAAAGGGATTAAAGTGGTGTTAAAATCCTGATACAAAAAAAAAAATCGGAATTCGGGTGTACCCCCATTGCTAACACATTTTTTGAGAAATTGCCTCAAAAATTTTATTTTTCTTTTCTTTTTTTTTCGAATAGTTTCTACTATTTTCTCTGTACTTTGTTGGCACATAAATGTATAACTTTTGCTTTAATTATTTCTCTTGGTAAATTTTATCAAGGGCTGTCCTTTGGGAAGCGTTAAAATAGGCTTTCCTGAGTGACATTTCGGTGAAGGTACAGTTAAAAGTAAAGTACAACTTTGATAAAAGTATTAATAAAAATTTCCAAAAATTTTTCATTAAAAAAGAAAATTATTTCGATTTTTTTTTTGGAGCAAATGAGAAAGTTAGAATCGTGAGAATTGTAGCAAACAGAATGATTTACTGCGATCAGTAACTTCTCAATTATCAACATTTTTAATTTATTCAATAATAACAGCAAATAGTTCTCACGCAAACCAAAAATGAAACACCTTTTTTGCTATTGAGTTTCATTCTGCCAAAACAGTTGGAAATATATATAAACATATACTTTCATTCTCATTTTAATTCTAAAATGAAAAAAGGGAGGGACCCCTATATAATTTATGTGGATGAACAGATAAATACCCTCATGAAGCGTCGCGCTAGCTGTGGGTGGACGAAATGATCTACACTTCAATTTACTAAGTATGACCAGTTTTCACGGTCCGCTTAGCGATAATAATGGTGTAAAATGGCTCTATCTGTGACATCTGGATAGTATAATCATGACTAGAACCATTCGGCGCATTTATTATAGTATAAATTAAAAACATTACTTTAACTCAATAAGATCATCTTTATGATAATAATAATTCATTTGCAGCAAAGTAATTATTACATATTTCGAGTAAATAACTTCTTTTAAGTGGAGGTGTCACTCGACAATCACTCGCAAGTTATTTCTAACTTCAATGTTGAAGCTTATTTCCTTAAGCTTATCAAGAATTTTCTCTAAATGTCAATTTACTTCAAAATACTATGCCCTATAAGTAACATTGTAAAGGGAAGTTGCCACCAAACCTTCCAACATTTGGTGATAAAAAACAATTTGTCTTCACAATTACGATCTTATATATTACTTTCTTCAATCGCCGAATTTTTAAAACTAATTTAATTCTCGCTAATGTTACACTGATGGTAAAACAATACAAACACTGAAATAGCCCATTAGAGAGAAGTGCCCTCATTCCGGATCGCTTCTAAAATACATTTTCCCGTAAAAAGTATCAAACAAAAAAATATTTAGCTTTATAAACCACGCTCTCGACTTACCTAAATTTATTTTTTTTATTTATCCTTTTATTGAGATTTACACCTGTAGCTACAGGGTACAATGTATATAAATAGCGTGGCAGACGTGAATGACGGTCATCCAGTGTTGGCCGCCATTAGTCACCCAGTTGGTCACGGGGCCTCAGGATTGGAGGGTAGCGTAGTTGTAGACAAGTTTGCAGCTAAAGGGTTGGGATGAAGTGAGAGTTTTTGACGAAAGTTTTTAATCGGATTTTGGCAAGATCGGAGATGAGTGCAATTTGGAAATCTGTGTGTATTGTGTGGTTGCTAACATAGAATGGAGCGTCTACTATGCGGCGGAGTATTTTGGATTGGAGTGTTTGCAGTCTATTGATGTTGGATTTTTTAGCTGTTCCGTAAAGTTCGAGTCCGTGTGTGAGAAGAGCTGTATAGAGTCGTCGTTTGTTCTGTAGTGAGAGTTTTGAGCGTTTGTCTTGTAATCTGGCTAGAAGTTTGTATCGTTTGTTTAGTAGTTCGGTACGTTTAAGCCTCGTATGGGGGTTCCAGGTAAGGAAAATAAATTTAAAGTCGTAATTGATTAAGTTACTTTTAAATACTTCTATTAGCAAAATATAACTGCTTTTGCCGAAGGTGAACATAATAAAATTCTGTAATATAGTATCATTATTTATTGTTTGCATGCATCAGTTCTCTTTATTTTTTGATGAGGTAATTTTAATGAGGATTCTAAGTTATTTCAGTCTAACCAGAAGATTGCTTCTTTTTTCCCCCAAAGAATGTGACTAATTGTAAATTTCTATTGATATTAAAGACACAAATCGTGCTTATAAAATCTCGAAAAGAAATTCATATTGATCCTACACAGACGAAAATTTACTAAGTATCGGTTTAGGCTTCTAAAAGATTAGTATTGACCAAATAGAATTCTTTTAAATTGTAACTCTAAATGGTAATAGCGATTCTACATGTAATAATTACTTAACTGCAAATGAATTATTTGATCATAAAGATGATCTTATTTGGTTAAAGTAATATGGAGTAGTTTTTAATTTATACTGTAATAAATGCGCCGAATGGTTTGTTTTTTTCAAAATAACGAGCAAATAGTTTTTGTTAACCTACTAATAGTACTTTTGGAATTCTACAACTGTAATTAAAATTAATTGGTTATTAAAGGAAATATTTGTATGTAAAAAAGGATACAAAAGCAAATAAATTCTTGTAAATGCCGGACAAGTACTCCTTGATAATCGTATTGTTTAGCTGCAACATTGCCACTTCCGCTTAATGGTGAAGAGTGTAAAAGAAGAATTTTACAATTGGCCTGTTGTAAGGTTTAGCCATCTTGACGCGCAACCATTGTAAAATAAGCGCATAGAACAATCAGTTGTTACAGTGTTGTTTGTAGGCGTTTGTTGTCGGTTTAGAGCCTTCCACAGCCAGCTATATCTCTCAGTCTGTTAAGTGTTGGGCATCTAGCTTCTTCTCTACTCAGTTGGCTGTACTGCCAATGTAACCATGACTTCAGGGGCTTTCTACTCTTGATCACCTCTCTTTCTTGCACCCACACACTATCTACACTCGGTCTCAGTTTGTGAGTACTATGCTATATATTCTGCTGGTAGATGGGGGAAAGTTCAAAGACTCTTTATTGTGTACAATAGAGTTTGAATGTTAGGATGATAGAGTTGAATTTGTAGGCGAGACTATTAGGCAAATAGAAGGAACGCTGACGTCACATTCTCTCAGTGCCTTCACAGTTCTAGTGTTGAGTGACTCTTCATTCATTTAGACACATGTTACTGTCTTAGTCTGGCGCCCTTTCCCTCCGTAGCATATGGTCGGTTAGATCTCTCACATAGCTTCTGTGAAGAAATGCTCTCTTCAGCATCATTCCAGTGCGCAAGGGAGTATTCGTTATTTGATACCATTTAAGTTAACAGCATTCTTTCACTGAGAGGGCGTTGAGAGCTCCTTTTTACAGAAGGGTTAGAAAACAACACGCACACAAAAAAAAAAGTGGTGACAAATTTAGAAGAATATTAATGCAACAGCTTTAAACGATGAAATGAATAGTTTGAAGAACGAAATGCTCTTTAGTTCTCATCTACAGAAAATATCACTTAAGAAGGAGCTGCAAGCTAAAAACCCTAGCTGAAGTGTCGGCTATTAGAATTGTTTTTAGAACTGAAAAACCTTATATTATCCTGCATAACTTCTTTTTTTTATAAATAAGTTTTGTTAAAATAAACACTCGTCAAATCTTAGTTTTCTTTTCTAATCCTGTACTCGCTGCCAAATGAAAGTAATGATCCTATTTTTTAAGAAGTTTTTTTTGAGAGAGGGAGGAAGAAACTTAACAGAGACTTTCAAAAAGTAGCCTAAATGGTTTTTTTTGTAAACTAATGTTATGGATTTTGAAAAGATTCGGGCGTTCTCTTAGGTTCTGGGCCACTTGATGGAAAATTTAATTTCTCTCACTAACCGCAATCGAGTTTGAGGAACTTTCTTATGTTATTCGATGACTTCAAACCATAGTCAACATTCGTCCACCTGTTCCTGTCAAGAAACTGTCTAGCCGCGCACAGTGAAGTCCTTTGTTATCCTGGTATTAAATTTTTGGTGTAAGATCATCCGTCAGAAAGATTTTAAAAAATCTTGTTTTTGATCCCCTTGGAAGGGGGAAAAAAGTGTTGTGATTTGAAGTGTTTGATTTTGTGTGACTTTGTTTAATTGTTTCGCCAGCATTTGTTCTTACCATATTGATGAGGCTTCTTTATAACTCTTAAGTGATTTAAAAAAAGAACGTCCTAATGGTTGAGCTCAACTATCTAGCCCCATAGTTATTGAAAACGTATTTCAACACATACGCCAGAAAACTAAACTTGAAACTCCTTGCGGCCAGGTCTTAAGTGGCACCGGTGGTACGACTTAGGAAGCGTAAGTGGGTACGAGATAAAATGCTTGTCAGTGAATAAAGCCCCAAAACCATTTTGAAAAAATCTTTCACAAAACTGCAAGAGGTAAACAAATCACTAATAGATATATAACTTATACTAAAAAAGCAAAATGTATGTAACTAGTGTTTTCTTGCCTTAGGAGCTTCCACACCCCAGATGGAAATTACACTCAAATGGCTATAAATGGATTTGTTTATGTTAAACATCTTAATTCACTGAAACGCAGATGAGTACAGCCGAGTGGTATATCTGTACATTGTTACAATTAGTATGGCAGGAAAAGTAATCGAGGTACGATTTAAGCACCGGTACAACTTAGGCTACTTTCCACTTCTTACAGTTAAAAACAGTAAAATATGCAGTTTCGTTTTTCCGCAATTTTCTATTTTGCTAAATGAGCATACACAGACATGCACAAGAAGGAGACTCTTTTACAAAACACCATTTTCACAGATACATGAGATTTCTGATGGAACCTCAATGCAGGAAAAACTGATTCGATCGCCATTCTCTCCTTACAAGTAAAGGAAAGTAAATAACGATATTTACATCACACTCTCTCTCACTTGAAAACTTGAATCACAGTTCTTACACTCCGCAAAGCTCAACTGCATTTAACACCAAATACATAACTACACAGGAAGATTGAATTTACAATTGTTTTATTTTAAGCGAATCGTGATTATTGGAGTAGCGACCCGTAAATATAATAAACGCATTTTAGGAGCTCTAATATTGTTTTAAGTACACAAATAAACAAATTTATTAGCTTATAATTAAAACAGTTTAAATAAAAATGTTAGCACTTTTAAAGTTTTATAGTTTTTTATTTTTACAATTTCGTAATAAGTGTGCGATTATGAATTTTCTCAGTAGCCAATGACGCGGCTCTTCTTAAACCACTAACCAGTTAATTACCGAGCAACACTAATTACTTACTGGCCAAAAGCAATTAGGCCATTGCTCTACCGTTAGCTGACGGCTACAAGTCTCCGGACATATACAAAAGATGGCGGTTTGAATAATTTATATGCGCCGTAAAACAGAGTTGGATTGGTATTTAAAAAGAAAAAAAAAATATACATATATATATGTATAGGGCTACTTTTAAAAATGGCTTCCCTCCGGCTTCAGCGCCAATGAATGCAAATACGTCTGGATTGGCTTTTGTATAATAATATATTCTGTTCGTCTTCTTTATTATTCTTTTTCTTATAGTTTGTTATAATATGAATATGTATTAATTGAGTGTACTACGCTTGCTCAGAACTAATTATAGGCTTGTCTACCTGGCTGCCAAAATAATAATATTAATAAAGAATTGGCTATCGTTTTTAAAATAATGTTAAAATTTAACACTTTGCTGATTTACCGACACTTTAAATGAAACTTTAAAAATGTAATCATTGTCTTTAGAAAAGGATTTAAATAAAAAAAAGATTTATCAACTTCAATGCCTGATATATAAGCAGTAATCAGAATTTACTTTCAAATGTAATTATTCAAAATTTATTAGCTTAATTAGTTAGGCCTATCTGTTTTATTTTTTATTGCTTTTGATGGGCTATTGGCGGGTAGCAAGCGAATAAATGCATTTTTAAAATGCTTTATTGCTGCGCAATCAGTCCAGGTACTTACAGCAAAGTCAGAACATGTCACAACAACCACTTGAAAAGCCTACTTAAATGGTAAATAAAATATTGAAAATAATTTAAAAGTTTAAAAAAGTTTCGCTCTAGAGACAGATGAGGTCTAGCGGATTTACCCAGTTTCCTATACTTTAGCATTACAGCGATTTGCTAAAGTCTTCGAGGCAGAGTTTTGAGCGCAGGAGAGGATCCAGAATGATCAGGCAGGCTTTAAAGGCATTAGCTAAACCCAGCTGGTCCTCTAAACTGGTAGGAAAATGAAGATGCCGTCTGACGCATCTTATCCAGAGCAGGATGGTTAGACTTTTCTTGATTACTCGACATTTAACGATTTTAGTTATCAAAAAAGTTGATGAACTGGCAAGGTAAAAGCATAGCGCGTCATTTTGAGGACAAAAACATGCTCTGGCAATCTCGAATCGATTTAGCCACTGGAAATATCAAGAAGTAGTAGCTAAGGACATTAGAGATGTTCTGATCGGAAATAAGAGGATTATAACAGACCAAAAGTTGTATAGAAAGAATAAATCGAACACTACCAGGTACTTATTGGATCTGTGAGAGTAGCATTTAAGAATTCAGACGACTGTGTATGCTACTGGGCCGAACTCCATTAAGAGGGAAACCAACGTCATCTGATTTGAGGATGGAATATGAAACGACGTCATTATTTGGCGTATTCCTCGCTTTCTGAAGACCAGCTACAGGATATTGACACTGACCAGATAATAAGGAAGGATGTAGTTCAGTTATTGCTGATTCTTAGATGCTGCATCAACAGGCTCAACTCTCGCATTTTTGCAGCCCCAGCATCAATGAACATTAGTTTTTCCAAGCAGGAAAACAATGAACTATCCGGTAGAAATAGAGGATTTCCCCAAACAACTAAGACTGTGATTTCAATTACTAATCAGGCTCTTTGTTTTGTTATTATAATTAGTATTTAGTTCTATATTTTAGGCGTTAAGTTGTTCGTTTAGGACTATTCATTAAATTAGTTTTATTTCTAAGTATTTTGTCTATAACCTAAGTTCTTAGTTTCTTCATCTTTGAATATCAGGAGGTACTTCGGAGGTACACAACATTAAGTCCATTTTTTTCAAAATTTCTTTTTTTAATGTTTCTAATACAAAATTATTGTTTTTATTACCCAACCATCTGTTAACGAGCATCTATGTTAGTTATTATCCACCAAAGATTTAAGCAAAATAACTCCCGTGGGCTTATAAGTAAGAAAAAACCGCGAAAAAATCTTTCATTTGTTCTCCTGTAAAAAATTTAAAATGAAACATAGTGTAGTACACCTTCTCGGCACTGATATATTTTCCGCACATGTTCTAACAGTGTTGCTTTTCTAAAATAGATCAAGCAACATACAATCCCTAGTCACAACGTGAGGCATATTGTCTAGGCGAAGTTCAACAACCCATCTATTTGTTCTTTTCATCCAAAGCTTCTAACAACTCTAGAATCGTAAATATAGTAATCACTTTTCTAATAAAACGTTCATTACATTCCCTTACCTCTATTACTCCCAAATAAATGCAAACTAGCTTAGAAGGGAATAAATAACCTCATAATAAAACAAAATTAAACTTCAATTCCAGCAACTGAAAAAATAATTACATGCTCATTAGCATTTATTCTTATTTAAATCAAATATTATCCAAAGCTCTCACCCAGCGGCAAAATCTTAAAATAAAATACAAAAAATTTTGAATATTGTGCAACTCATCTGGCCAAATTATTCAATAATTAACCCTTTTCTCATTATCCTTCCGACAGCAATAATTACCTGCCATCTCTAAATCACCTTTCAAACACCTTCTTCAAAAAGCAATCAATACTTTAGAAAATATAGTTGGCTCCACGTTACTGGATAATATCGTTGATATTATCTGTCGTAGTGCGCATGTGTATATCTAACCGGTATCCGTTTTCCATCTATCATCATAGCTTGAGTCATCACTTTTGTGTAGAGAATTTGACTTCTGAGGAGGTAGTGAAATTGTGGTGTGCGTTAGAAATATAATAATAAAAAAAAAAAACACTTGTTTATTCTTTTGGGTATGTTAATGTGTGCGACCGCGAAGATCTATTTTATCACCTTACCATGCCAGGCGAATCCCTTCAGAGTCACAGATGACGGATAAATCCCAGAATGGAGAAAGTTCCAAGGAGGGTAAGACCTTCTCCAGCCCTTGGTAATTTACCAAAGTATATGAATCTTCCTAGAATGATGGCATTGCAGAATCAGTTGAAGTTTACTCCATCTCCCCCACAGAATGTGTCAGAGCCATATCGTTCTTCTTTCAGTGGTCTTTGCGTAGATATCCCACGTAGAAAGCAGATAGTTTGCTGATATAAGCCGCGACATGCCTCACTTCAATCAAAGTTCCCCAGAAAGATTTTCATTGGCTTCGAAACAATTAATTCTTTGCTGAGAAAATAAAATTTAAATAAATGTATTATGAAGTTAAAGTTCATTTCTTCAAATTTCTTATTGCAACGTTTATTTAAATGCTTCTAAATTCAAAAATGGTGCCATTATTTTAATCTTAACGTTTTATTTATCCAGAACCAACCAAAAATTCAATAACTCTATTTGGGATTTAAAAAGCAGGCTATTTATTTAAACTGTATTTAATTAAATTCAAGGCTGAGTGCATTTAACACAAAAAGTGAAATTATGCAGTAAAATCGAAGAGCCAGTCAAAGGAATTTGATTGAACGCTTTTGTTTTTGGCCCAATTTAGGTATTTGCGGTAGCTAAATAATTAAATTTCCATGTACATGGACGTGCGAGGCAAAGTAGGGGAAAAATGAAATATTTTAGTTTTGCCCTCAAATAAACAAAACTGCAGAAAGCCAATGAGGCATAAAACAGGGAATAGGATTGGCCATGAGGGTAGACATTCGGGTGGGATCACGTGTGGACAAGATTCCAGTTGGTGAGGACAATACAAAACTGTATGAGGTTGTAGATTGACAAGCGTGGAGAATATGTAAGCCAGTCCGTCGCCAACATGGTCTGTAGCGCGAGTATGGCTGTGATAAAACACACATATATATATACACACTCCAGGACACATACTCCGTCTACATAATAAGCCAAAGAGAGATGGTTAAACCGAGGAGAAAGACGGGCAGTCTAACTACAAGCAGCAAAAACACGGCGTGGAAATAATCCAAAAGAACCTTTTGTGTCTTCAATATCTTCCCTGTTTAACGTGCAGCCATCTCACTTCTACTATCCTTCTATTCCATTGCTGCCTTGTTAAACTCACAATTATCTCTAACTCTCTCGCTTCCTTCATACAGACTCTGCCTTTTGAAAAATGGTTCCCTCTATTTTGGATTAATCGACATCGCCGCTCCTTCTCCCATTCGCTTCCCTCTTTTCCACAAAAGACCTATTGAAAAATTATTGTTGTGACACTCATTGCTTTCTAAGGCTTCTTCTTTTTCTTCTTCATTTTTAATCACTTTTATTTACTTCTCCTTTTTCATTTATTATTACTCGCATTTCATCTGAATTCATTTTTATCTTTCAAGATTATTTCAATGTTCAATTTTTTATCATTACCATTAGTAAAATAATGATAAGCAATTAATTGATGCAGTATTTCTTTTATTAGAGAAGTGGATGATACAATTTGATCTTTATCTTTTATGTTCGAGCATTCAGTGTTTAATAAAGAGAGAAATTTACATTTTTGAAACCTTCTTACTGTTACCCACAGGGGATTTGGACTAGGGTGATAGATCTTGACGTCTATTTGTCTCCCAGGTTAATATATCAACTTAAACTACCTTACACTACCAAGCCTTATATTATAAATGCCCATCAAGATACATACCTCATAAGATAATTGGTGAATGCAACGATTTTTACTTACTTATACTTTACAGACGATCGCACCAACTAAGAACACTAAAATCCAAAGGAGTCACTGATATCTTTTAGCTGATTTTCTTCGCCATAGCAAGCGTATTTTTGCTATACCTATCCGATTTCAGACATTCATTCATCGCCAGTTTCATCAATCAGTTTGCTATAGAGAATTCGACTTCAACTTTCCATATCACACTCCACTTACTAGCTAATCCTCTGATGATGGCTAAAAGTTCGTAACTGGACAGAGATAGTAAAAACATGGGTGCAGCAATGCATACATCAGCGATATTACCCAGCACAGCGGATAATCAGAATTGATTAGACTAAGCCATACCCTGTACACAGCACTCTATATAACATCTGGCAAACAATCATAGACAGTTGAAACAATCAACATCCACTTTTTGTGTACCATCAACATGTGTTTGTTTCATTTTAGAAAATTCTCTGGCTATTTTTGAATTACATTACCCTCACTTAACGACCTGAAGTGTTTTTACATAATTATTGAAGAACTTAATTTGGTAAAAGAAAAAGTAAATTAGAATTTTAATTAATTCAACTAAATATTCACTTATTATTCCATCATGTTTACTAGAAGACTCTTTTAAAAATTCTTCTGGTGAAAATATTATATAAACATCATTAAACTTTTTGTAAATCCCTATTGTGGTGCAAAGATAGGCTTAAATTGACCATTGCGCCAATTGGAAGGTGTCTACTGAACTTACATCTTATATATGGTGGGTTTGATCTAAATAATTTATTTATTATATCCGAAAAATTGTATTTGAAAAAGAGATATGGTATTATTATTATTGTTATTAATAAGAAAAAAAAAAGATTCTAATCGTGCTGTCAAAACTTTATAAAATATCAGAAGAAATACGTTTAAAAGCGGATGTGACCACAAACTGTGCAGGATGTCTCCGCATAAATCTCTTTCGCTAAAATACAAGCTCTTTAATTAAAACTTTACTTTCAGAATATTTAGTTTTGTTTTATTTTATTTATTTTCTCAGGAATACAGTAGCTCAGAAAGTGGAAATTTGCAATTATGACCAATTGATGGTTGCATTTTGAACAGAAATATCCATTTTTAGACCCCATAAAAATGGTTTCAAGAGAAAATTATGTGATTTAATTTAACCTGAAAGCCACTATTTTATCATTTTTATTTTTCCATCTTTTTTCAGAATTTCTCAAGATATACGTCAACGATTTGTACTTTAAGTTAGCTACTCTGATGCGTTCACGAAAATCTACAATTGATTTTGAAATTATTTTTTTAAAAATATTTTATTCACGCTACTTTGGTCACTAAGGCTGGAAACATAGTGGAGCGGCGAGCAAAGCGGCGATGATAGCTGCTTCAAATCAAAGAGAGCGACGAGCAGCGAGCAAAGATTCGCATGCACATAGTGACGAGTTTAGTCGCGTTCTCCTTTTGACAAAACAAGTTGGAGGAACTATTTTTATATGAAAATTTGGTATTTGCAGCAGCTTAGTAGTAGGAGCTGCAGTGTACATGACATAAATAAGTCTAGAAATGAACTTGGTGAATTCCATCACTTGTACCAACAACTTCGGGAACATCCTGGCAAGTTTCATTCGTATTTTCGAATGTCTATATCAACATTTGATTACATACTAGCCCAGTGTAACCCCATTAATCAAAATCAAATTTTATTGTTTTTGAGTAATACAACTCATAACATGAGTTAGGCACAATATAGAAAAATTAACTAAATACAAATCTGTGTAACCCCATTAAGTTACTTAGCTGTTACTTTAAGGTTAGAAAAAAATAAATAAAAAAATAGAAATATATACAGATAAAAAGAAATTAGTCAATTAAAAAAACACAATAATTTTATTAAATCACTACACCATAATTTGTCGTAAATTAATGTTGTTCATCTGAAAAACTGGAGTAGTACGACGCTACAGAAGGATTGGAGAATTCGTTCTGATCAGAAGTAGTAGGACGTGAAAATGTAATTTAATTTTGCCTAGTATTTAGATGAAAGTTAGCATTAAGGGATTGAGAACCAATTAAATGTAGCAAAAATTACCTGAATTCTCCATTAACTACTAATTGTTAATTAATTTTAACTATTAATTATTAATTATTAATTATTAAAAACTATTGTAGCTTCGCAAATATTATGGCCCCACAGAGGTTTCTTTAAACAAACTAAACTAAATGTATCAATATCCATAACCTTTGAAAAATAACCTTTACAAATTGAGCGCGATGAGAGCGAAGAAATCAAACATGTCATAACGCTTCGCTCTACTCTCTAGAGATAGCGTTGCTCTATCTTCGCTTTGCTCGCCACTATGCGCGGTCCCATATGTTAACTTGTGTTTGATTTCGCCGCTTTGCTCTTCGCTATCATCGCCGCTTTGCTCGCCGCTCCACTATGTTTCCAGCCTAAGGGTGGTCACGCATTTAGTGTTAATGTCTCTGTTTTTTCTCTTATGTAGTAATGTGTAAGTTGGCTTTATAACCGATCTCTAGTTTAATTTAACCTCAAATTATACAAAAATGTTGAGTTGTTTTAGCGAATCACTTATATTCATGCATTTAGGCGCTTTCAACAATGAGAAGTGACCAAAAAACTTATATAAACTTTTGAAAATAAGTTTTCAACAATTTTTATTATAAATGCAATTATATTTACTGTTATTTTACTAAAATTTCACAATATGAATGTAGAGCTCATCTGAAGTTCTCTAGATAGTAACCAATTAATTTGCTCTGAAGTAATTTTCTTCAGATAGTTTATTTAGTTTCACTGCAGCTCTCTATAATAAAAATGATTTTATTCATAAATTCTAGTTTCAACGAGAAACTATCTCCGCTCTACCTCCTATTCAAGTGAATTGTTGCAAACAACAATCATATTCCTCGTCGTGCTATTATTGTCCACTGTGAGTTCACTGTAACCAGGGAGTGAAGGAAAAAAAAGAAGTATCTTGTCTTCAAAAGTTATTTTCTTTCTGCAATCATCTTTTCGTTTCGGTTTCATCGCTTACTTCCCTTTGGGTGAATTCTTCACTCATTTCATTCTGGCTAAACCATGTCGAATGTAGTTGAAACAAAGAATTTATTCAATTTTTATTATTCCATTTCTTAAAAAAAGTAAAACAAAAGTTATATTTTGTTTTACTTTTTTTTTAAATCAAGTGTGTCCTTGAAGGAAATTGAGTTAGTTTTTAATATTATAGAATATACATGTACGAGGGTCGTTTGAAAAGTCCGTGCAAAAATAATAACTACTTAATTTTTTGGGGTAAACCATTTTTATTTTTCAACATAGTCTCCTTTTAGGCTTATACACTTCGTCCAACGCTGCTCTAGTTTGTTGATCCCTTCCGAATAATAGGATTTGTCCAAGTCTGAAAAATAGCCACTCGTTTCTGCAATCACCTCCTCGTTTGAATAAAATCTTTTTCTCGCCAGCCATTTCTTCATATTGGGGAACAAATAGTAGCCCAAGGGAGCCAAGTCTGGAGAATAGGGGGGATGTGAAACGAGTTGGAACCCTATTTCCATTAATTTTGCGACCACAACTGCTGAGGTGTGAGCTGGTGCGTTGTCGTGATGGAAAAGGACTTTTTTGTGGGCCAATCGTGGGCGTTTTTCTTGCAGCTCGGTTTTCAAACGGTCCAATAACGATGAATAATATGCACCTGTAATAGTTTTACCCTTTTCCAGATAGTCGATGAGGATTATTCCTTGCGAATCCCAAAAGACAGTCGCCATAATCTTTCCGGCCGAAGGAACGGTCTTCGCCTTTTTTGGCGCAGATTCCCCCTTGGTAACCCATTGTTTAGATTGTTCTTTGGTCTCAGGAGTCTAGTGATGTATCCATGTTTCATCCACAGTGACGAAACGACGCTTAAAGTCCTGCGGATTCTTCTGGAACAGCTGCAAACCGTCCTTGCAACACTTCACACGATTTCGTTTTTGGTCAAGCGTGAGCAATCGCGGCACCCATCTTGCGGATAGATTGTCATGTCCAAATGTTGATGCAAAATATTATGTACCCGTTCATTCGAGATGCCCACAGCACTAGCAATCTCACGCACCTTCACTCTTCTGTCATCCATCACTATATCATGGATTTTATCAATGATTTCTGGAGTAGTAACCTCAACAGGGCGTCCAGAACGTTCAGCGTCACTTGTGCCCATATGGCCACTCCGAAAATTTTGAAACCACTTATAAACTGTTCTAATCGAAGGTGCAGAGTCACCATAATGTTTATCAAGCTTCTCTTTAGTCTCCTGAGGCGTTTTGCCTTTCATAAAGTAGTGTTTAACCAACACACGAAATTCTTTTTCGTCCATTTTTTGAAAATCACTCGACTTCCTCGATTCAAACGAATGCCAAACACAAAGAAATAGACCGATCTGGCTGAAACTTGGTGTGTGTTCTTCCAAGAGATGCTACTAACTAAACATAACCTCGATACGCGCCAGTAGTGCTATCTCTCTGACTTTGCACGGACTTTTCAAACGACCCTCGTACATGTACACTAGGTTTTGTTCGAAAAAAAAAATGAAAATTGTACCAAAAATAAATGAATACTATCTTTCGAATAAATATTACATTTAAATTGAAGACGAGCTTTGTTTTTTTATATATATATAGTTTTTTATCTTTTTCTTCATGAATTTTCCAACTGCACAGCTAGTAGAAAGTAAAATTGATGAAATGTACATAAAACATGTGCGTACTTACATTGGCTTGATTTCGTAAGCGGCGGCCGTCCTGTGATGACAGCCGTAATCATTAAAGCCGAAATTTTGAATCAATCTATTTTGTATGTAAAAGGTCCTTAAGGCGTTAGGGAGTACTGACTCTCTGGTTAAACGACGTCAGGCATTCTGGTGGTCGCTCGGCCAGCGGCGCCTAGGAAGGTTTGTGGGTAGATTTGAGGTTAAGAGAGCTTGTATAAATGGTTTTGAATAAGGATATAGTTTGGAATGAAATTTTAGGTTTTTGGAAAGGAATTTTTAAGTCGGTATGGATGGTGAGGTTTGATATGTAAAAGGAAGCATTGTCTATGGTAAGTAGGACTTTGAATTGTAAGGATTGAATGCGACAGAGGTTTGTGCATTTGGCAGCCCCGTACAGTTCAAGTCGGTAAGTCCATATTGGAGCTAGCAGAGTGTTGTATTTATAGTTCGTTTGTTTAGCGAATGTTTGGAGCGTTTGTTTAATAGTTTCTTTAATATTCTACACCTGTGGTTCAATTCAGTTCGTTCCGTATGAGGGTTCCTTGTCAATTGTTTTCAAGGTGGAGCCCTAGAAAACGGACTTGATTAACTGTTAGGAGAGAAGTAGGATTGAAATATATTGCGGGAGTGACTTCGATTTAAGGTGAAAAAATTGGGCTTTTGGATTTTTGTTGAGTGACCATTATTGACCACTTCCGGAGCCAGGGTTCCGGACTTAAACGCAGATCAATAGTCAGCTAAAATTCGAGAAGACTAAATAAGGAATCTACAGAAATAAACCAACTTTTTACTTTTTTTATAATAACAATATGAGGACACAAAATGAACACAATGAGATAAAATGCGACAACCACTCCCTCAATCATATCAAATATATAACGATCTCCTTTTAAGAGGTTGATAGCCGCTGAAAGATTGTCATACTCGTATAATCTAAAACGGAAGAGGGCTCTAAGGATAATTTTTATAGACAATGAAATGTGACTTCATTAATATGGATGAACAGTAATTGGAGCCAAACATCTTACATAGGGTCCTCCCTTCTTCTATTTATATTGTGTGCATATTTTAATCTTGATTTTCTTTTTTGTTTTAATTAGTTAAGGATAAAATATGGTCAGGATTTGGTTAAGTTTTTGACATTTCATCAACACAACCTTTTCATTTCCTTTATCATTTAAATATAATGCATATTTATGGGCAAATATGTGGCGCTGGTTAAACTACTGAGGCTGGAATCAAATAGAAATTTTCTTAATTCATTGTACACTACATAATTAGTAGTGATTCTTTTATTATTGTTGTTATTTATTAGAAATACTTAATCTTCAATTGCTTCTGAAAAACCCATGAACGAAATTAATGCGATCTTGAAACAATTTGGTTCAAGCGTACAATATTTTAACAAATGGCTCCATTTTTGTCAATAAACTGTCTTCTAAGTTACTTTGATTTTTTTCTATATTAGTTGGAGGTGGAATAACCTTTCTGGTGGAATTAGTATTCGGACATCAAGGATCTCACTGCAATGAAGTTCACGGAGACTTACGTAGCGGCTTTAAGGACTAGAAAAGAATCTAAATTAGGGGTACCTTAATACAATAGGACGTCCAATCTGTAACAATACAATCTGCAACTCCTCTTGTGTGAAGTAATGGATATTTTTTATTTTTAGACCAACTACCAAATTACGAGAAGTGAAGACGACTAGCAAATAAATTTCTCATATAAAATGAAATCCAAGGCAAAGACCGGAAATAGAACCTTACACGAAAAAAATTCTCATCTTTGCGGCAGGCCTTGTCTGTAATCGCTTTATCCCAGGTTCTTGGTCGCCTGCTACCGTTAGTTTATTTTAGAACCAATTCTATTATTTCTCAAAAAAGCTTACTGCCTCCTAAATTGCACTTTATTAAGTACTTCAAATCTTCATACAGTGTTGAGCTTACAAACATTGCAGATATCATCCGCACTCCTTTTTCTTGTGCACAACTTAAACGTAACTAATCTTTTATAATTCAAAGAACATGTTAGACAATTTAGTAACGTCAGAATCATTTAAAAGAGAAGATAGATGAATATATATGCGAGAAGTTGTTTATTTAGTTTTTGTAAGTCCTACGCACAAAGTGAAGGTGTTCCGGAAATTAAATACTGTCTTGGACCTTGGATATTTATATCATTACAAGAAATAATTGCAGGTTGTATTATAAATATATGGAACACTGAACTCGTTCAAATGGAATACCACCTAATGCATCAAGTGTGAATAGCGCTCAAGTTACCTCGCCCTAAATTTGAGTATCTAATTTACACATTTTTCTTGTATGTTTTATTAGTTGCCTTCATGGATTAAAAATGCTTACTTTCGGGATAGTATTGAATGCCAAGCCCTCAAAATACATTTTGTTGGTAAAATGTTTGAAATAAAAGAGGAAGCGCAAACTTTGTTGAACGGAAATTAGAAAAGAAGTCGTACAGACACGCACGACCAAGCGTTTTTTCAAACTCTTAGTATTGACAACGTATTTCACTAATTGTGGAAGAACCTTCAACTCAATGGAATGTACCATAATAAGGTTTTTGAATTTTGACCAACACCCAATTGTCGAATCTCCTGAAATAGTAAATTTGAAATTTCTTTGAATATCAGTTTTTGAGTCAAGTTTACCTCACTTAAAAACCGATAAATTTCTTAAAACCACTTTGGGACACTGGGCAACTCAGTGCCTAATAGATATTCAAAGAAGTAAATTTGTCCTGACCGCAAAGCTCCTTCTTACTATTAGAATTAAAGGTAAATACGAAAGAGAAAAAAAATTAAAATTTTGGATTTTGGGTAACAATTGTATACTTCGGTGAAATGTTTTTCAGTTATGTTAGACAAGTTGTAAATAAGATTCTTAAAAGAGAAATGTCAAAGTGATATATTACTCTCTAAATAGGGAAACCACCGCAGAAATAACCTGGTAGTATTTCTTATTTCTTTTAAGGAGAAAATAAGTAGCTAAATTGGGGTAAGAAAGAGCCATTTCATGAGAAAGGATTAACAACATCAATGGAGTTTTCAAACAAACACAAAAATATTCTTTCTACACAATCGTATAGTTGAAGCAAACTTTAACAATAAAATTTTCAGGTAGTAATGTTTACAGATGTACCAACTGTAAATTTCATTTTAGTATAACAAACACTTAAAGCTTGTGGCTTCCTTTAGAATACGGGGGATGATAATTTTTCTTTAGGGGAATCCCTCTTTGAACTCGAAAGGTCAAATTTTAGATTTTGAGTTAAACGAACGAATGGTTTTTAGAAATCAGTCTGTGATTGGTATTTCAAGTTTAATGAAAATGCTTAGAGCTGTTTTTGATGAAATTTTAAAAAACTGAAAACATGATTCAGTGAAATGGTACTTCTAGTTTGTCCCTTTTTTGACCAAAATCTTACTGTTGCGTCTTCTAACGACGACCAAGCGGAAGTGTCAAATAGCAACATCTTTTGATTCTTCGATTTTGAGTTGTAGACAGACCCACACTCACTGTGCTAATTTTTTAAATAAAACTTTTTTTTTTTGTAACACAGGAAGCCTCAAACCGGAACAGCCAGGTGAATCCGAACAGGAAATCTGCGCGATCACACCAGTCCTCTTACCACAATTGAGTCAGAGAAAGAAAAAACAGTATAATAACGATATACCACCCAGCTTGAGTGGCTAAAAGATTAGAGAAGATTAAAATGATTAAGGACCTCAGCAGTCGATGCGCCAAAAAATAAAAAAAATTAAAAAAAACGATATGGAATGATTTGGATGACCATGCGAACGAGAAATACAGCTAACGCTACCATTCTCGGACTCCATCGATTTCATAAAGAAGCCGTTAAGGGTGTTCGCTAGGTATTTAGTACCATCCTGTTTACAGAGATATCGTCGACATGGTCTTCACCTCAATCGCACAAGTGAGCAAGAAACAGTCTGTTAAATTTACATGCAAATTTAAATACTGCAGCTCTATTTTCTGATAAATAAAAGGGGCATTTTAAGACTTTTTTTTAGCTATATTTAATCGACCATTCTAGTCGATGCGCCAAAAAAAAAAAAATATATCGAGTGAGCAATCAAACCATTACTTCTACAGACTAACTTGTTCAATCAACCACTAAAACATAACCAATCAATCTATTGGTCACCAATTAGATAGTAATAATAACTTAAACAATTTCTAAACCTGGCTGTTCAGTCAGTTATTGTAGGAAATCAGAACTATTTTGGCCAAGATTTTAAAAATAACAAAACCATAAAACGTACGTGTTTTACTTACAAAATAAAATATAACAAAATGATATGTTAGCGTATTGGATTTCTACGCGGAGAATCGGGATTGAATCCAGCTGCTGGCCCCTTACATTTTCTCTTCTTTGAGGCGTCTTACAGCACACTGTCCGGTGATGTAACGAGAGAACACTGTCCAGAGGCCGGTAGTGAAATGAAAAAAGCACCGGGCGCCAATAACTTCAGATGTTGACGCGCCTTAAATCCTTAAAAAGAAAAAAATACAGGAAATGATATGAAAAAAGAAGCGGTAACTAACAACAGTATTTGTTAGGCTGGTAGGCTAGGTTTAAATAGTCAATCTTAAACCTTCATCAAATGTGTTCATGACACCATTGGTCAGATACCGAAGAGTTCTTTTATTAAAAACTGCAAAAAAATTCTTTACTAATGTAAAGAAAAAATAAAATTTAAACTGTTCATTTTTCCAAGTAGAAAAGTTAAAACTCATTGAATTCTAGAATTTTATCAATAAGTTATTGCTCTTCGGTTCAAACAAAAAGGGTAAGTTAAAGAAAACTCTGGTGTCAAGGCTAACAAGCTTCTCAAGGGAGGAAGAAGGTTTCCAAAGAAACTTAAGGAATCGCAGACAGAGTGAAGAGGACGAAAAATGGAGAATGAGAGAGAGATCGATACTGGAGAATTATCGTGGTCACAATCTATTCATCTTAACAAGAAGGTAACTAGGTAAGTGGCAAGTCAGAATATCAATTTCCCTGTTTTACTCCCTTAGTATATTTATCTAGAATGAATTATTATCCAGCTATGGGTAAATATTAACTATTATTGCTAACAAGTTGTGGTATCCGTCGCTGACTTACTTCTAACCCCTAATTACTGATCAACATTTGATTTAAACTGTGTCATTAGAACTAGATTGATTAGGCACTAAATTAACAGAAAGATCTCTTTATGCAATAACAAAAAAACGCTGTTAAAATCACCTTAATCGCACAAGTGAGCAAGAAACAGCCTGTTAAATTTACATGCAAATTTAAGTACTGCAGCTCTATTTTCTGATAAAGAAAAGGGGCATTTTGAGATTTTTAGTTAACTGCATTTAAGCAGTTAAAACAACCAATAACCTCAACAGATGTTGACGTGTCAGAATTTGAGCCTCATAAAATGAAATGTGGTACCCAAACTTAACGTTACAGCTTACGCGATTATACGTATTATATTCTTATAAATAGCAATATTTTTAATACATTCAACTAATTTTAACCGTCACAGTAAGCATTGTTATTGTATTCATATCCGGTTTTGGACTTCCATCTATTGTCAGGTTTGATTAATCAGTTTGATGTTGAGATTCAACATTTGATGACGTAAGTCCGAAACCGGTCAAAGATGTATCGTGTATTCTTGTAGTAAAAAAAAAAAAAAACGGGTCAAATCAGCTATATTACCCAACACTGCGGACCTAACAGCTTTTAAATTGTACATGTTCACTACATAGGCACTATAAGAGAAAGAAAATACACTTTAGTTGGTTCGATTTTCTTTTAAGTTTTGAATTCCACAGGAATATTTAATTATTATTATAATTCTAAAGGGTGGTGAGACTGACATTGCCCTGAAATAGCGCTTTAGTAGAAATTCTTGCCCTCCACACTCCAAAAAGTGCCCTAGTATAAATCTTGCTGATAAAATTTTTTATAAAATAAAAAACGTAAGAGCCGTTTTGAAGAAAACCCAAAAACAACTGAAAAACTGATTTAGTTTGAAATAGTAAAAACCAGATAAACCAGATACCAAAATTTGAACATTTGACTAGTTTTAGTTAATTGAGGTACGCTGAAAGTCACTCCGTGCTCGCCTACAAAGAGAAATCAATTCGTAAAATTGTAAAAAAAAAACATTTTTGGATCAAGGGTTCATGTAATTAACGGTTTCATTGCGCTTAACCTTCAGTTTCATTTGAAACATTGCGCTTTCTTGACAGGATGCATAAAACCAGTCTTATACAGTTTCCTAAAAAGTGCATATTAACTAACCCCTAAAGGCTATCACCATTTGTATTGTTAATTACGCCCAGTTTTTGGGTTCAAATGTTTCTTTTAGATAAAAATTAGCAGTAATAATTAGTAATGCTATAATTACACTTTGCAATACCGCCATGCTACATTTCGGGCAGACAGAGTTCATTCCAAATATTTTTATAAATTGTAGTAAATGTTTAAAATTACTTCGGAAACACAAGAAATAAATTCCAATGCCAGTGATAAAGTGAATTTCATTAATTTTTCAATGACGTCTTTAAAAGAATTAATGATGCACCGCTGTCAAAGAAGCATGACGTCTATTAAATAAAAAAGCGGGGAATAAGGTTTTTTATATGATTATTTAAATAACTGGTAAATAATTCATCTTGCTAAGCGAACGGAATCTGAACACTGTCACATCATCATTAGGGAAGCTGGCCATTTTATTTTGATTTTTTATTTTAAAATACATCAATCAAATAATGAACTATCTTGCTAATCAACTGTCACCATTCATTGCTAAATAATTTCTTATTATTATAATTAGGTAATAGCAATTTTAAAATTTACAGCAATTTTAATACAAATAATTTTAAAAAAGTGCTCAATATGTATATTGACGAGGCTTTTACATCGATAATAAACAATGCTGACTAGATATATGGTGCTGCAGGGAAGAAATGGAACATCAACTAGGTAACACCCTAGCAAAAACAAACCTCACGTCAAGAACATGCTGCTAGCTTTTACCCTGAGAACACTTTTTATTTAATGCAAAAAAAAAAATTTAATTATTTTATTTGCACTCTAATATATAGGGTAAATTCGGGTGAGATGGCCACCATTTTATTTGGAGGGTAATTAAGAGGTAAGAGCTATTGAAAATTTATTTCAGTGAGGGGATGGAAGAGATTTACCCGTACAATGGACACAGAAAGCAAAGTTCCAGTTCTAATAGGCTGCCTTTAGATTGTAACGAGAGAACACTGTTCGGAGGCCGTACTGAACTGAGAAGGCTCCGGGTGCCATTAAACTCCGTCTTATTTATTTTAATTCAAAGTGCAACGAAGGTCATCGGTGCCCGATGCTTTTTTTTGTGCACTGTTGGCCTCCGGACAGTGTTCCCTCATTACATGTAAAATAAGTAAAGCTGTTAACAGTTAATCAAAATTTAAGTTCGCGCCTTTCAACCATGAGTTCGAACTACTCAAACTGGATCTTACATCTTTTTCGTCATTAGAAAACATGCAACTTATTTTTACCAACATCTTTTACTTCTAACGACAAAAAATATGACTTTTGGAAGAGTTCTATCGGATTTGAAATCAACCTCTCCTTTTTTCTATTTGAATAAATAAGATCTGTTATAGAATGAGTAACCCAAGACTAGAATTCCAAATATTTTAAACTTGAAAACGTGTTGCTATCGTGGAATTATTTCGCTTTTCTTTAAATCATAAGTGTAATTTGCATATGTTTAATCCTTTATCTTTTTCGGAGGTCATACAAGTGAGATTTAGTTCTAGAATGTGTAATATCTCACAGTTGGATGAAGAGATGTTTATGATGGGCACTGAGTTGAGTCAAAGTTCATTTTACTAAAATTTGCATTAGCGCAGCACCTAATTCAGTAGTTCTTAGTGAATGACAACTCTAAAACACCTTTATTCTGATTCCATTGTAGAGGTAATTATGGTAGATCTGACAGTTTCATGGGAGAAAAGCCTTTCCAATCATGTAATTATGATTAATAAATTTGATGCTATTGTAGGATGAACATGGAGGAATGGTCAAAGTGAACTTGACTATGCTGTGGAGATGAGTGTTCTTCGCCTTCCTTAGAAGCGTCTGCATTAAGGAATTGGTCCTCAATCGTCAGATCATTAAATGTCAAAGACAGCAATAGAGAGATCTTCTGCAGAGTGGGTGGGCAGAGATTTAGCGGCAGTTGACGAGGGGATTTTTGGGATCCCGTAAAACGCGTTTAACCCTAATTTTCCGGACACAATTCCGGGGTCAGCCACCTCTCAACCATTTCTACAACTAATTACTACTACTTTTTTTCAGTGGCATTCAATAATTCTACTGCTACTGCTCTTAAATATTTATTGGCTTCGTTATTAACTTTTTAGAGTTTACATTTCAGTATTTATATCTCCGATATGTATTTATTTAATTTTGGGTTAATAACATGTTTTTGCTTCATTAGAGAAACTTATTGTTAGCTGAGTCCTTCTCACTTTAAATTAAATATGTCGCTGAAATTCTGTTTCAGTAATCTGTTAAGAGCAATTAATCGGAAGTAAGAAATGGAATTTTATAATCACTAAATTAAAATATTTAATTAATCAATTTAAAAAAAACAAAATCTGTGTAACAAATAGATGCATAAAATTGTAGTTACTTTGATTTCAGAAGGGAGTTAAATAAAGATTGGTAACTCTATTTAGGACATTAGACTGCAGGATGTTCTTTAAAAGGCAATTTATTTAGGTTAGATTGATGACGTGAACTAAAGATTTAGATTGCTTTTTAACTAGGATGAACTTTATACTAGATCTCCTTACAAATTGATCTACAACCTTTTTTGAGAATATAAAAGATTCTATTTTATTTTTTCAAAACATGTTTGCAGGAGTATCAACATTAAAGTTGTTACAAAAAAAAAAATTAAAAATGTAATCACCTTTTTTTAAAAAAAGCATGGCCTAATGCCATACCAATTAGGTGTCGTGAAAGGAAGTACATACTATATTTTTAACTTTTTTTTTTTAAATAAAATTAAAAGTAGCTGCTCGCAGAATTCGAACTGGGGATCTCCAATTTGAGTATCTAAGCTTCATAACCACTGGACCAACATCCGCTCCTTTTATTTATTATATTTTAGTTTAAGTTGACAAATAATTTAAAAAAACTGAATACAGGAAAAATCAGTTTAGAAAGACGGATGGATGTTAAAATTTAAAAAGGAAATAGATCTAGCTCAGACCGCCATTGATATTTTAATTGTCGTTAATTACTTACTGATGAAACGAAGTAAAACAACCAAATGTTTTCAGTTGCATTAAAACTTGTAGCATTAAAAAGGGACTACAGAGGCATTGTCAACTTTGTAATTTAAGACATTCACAAAAAAACGTGTGCGTTCTATGCGATTAGATGTCACTTCCATCATCCTTTAATTAAATTAGACAAGAATAACAACTAAAATTGCTTTGAGTTACCATGGGTTGGTCATTGCAGCCAGACATCTCTTGTTCCAAATCAATACCAATTCTGGCATTAACTGTGCGGCAGATTTCCTCTATTATTACATCCTGTTTGAAATCAATTCCGAGAATAGGTCGGCCATTGCAGTAGTGGTTTTCGGTGGGCCACCAGTTCAATTTCACACAATTTACACAATCTGTACTCATTTAAGACAATAGCTATTAAAGTTATTAAGGTTGCCCATAATTCTTGTAACTTTTTAAATAATTTAGGCAAAAAAAAAAATCAACATTGAGGAAATCCTCAAGTAACAAATAAGACAAAAAAGAAAAAGAAAAATATCGCAGACTGAGATTCCATACTGGAAATATCGGATAAAATACAAAGAACCAATCGGCCAAACTATGTCACTAACGGTTTCCCCTTTTCTCTAAATTGGTTCAATATGTCATTCAATTTAGCTGCTCACTATGTTAGTAGACTATGAAATTTTCAAAATAAATATCAGATTGTTAAGAGCAATAATGTAAAACTTCTCCCAACAAAAGAATGTTTCCCTTATCAAAATAGTATTATTTTGAAAATTGAGTAAAAGTGGAAATGGTCACTTTTCTCACTGAAAAATTGACAGCTCCTGAGCAACTAAAGGTAAATTTGAAGTAATTGAGTGGTTCCAAACTAACCTTACAGAGGAATAGACATCTGTTGTATGCAAACGACATGCCTGGACTGGTTACAATTGGAAAATTTGTTCTCATCTTTCAGTTTAGCTGTCTTTAGTATTGAATGGATATAGGGAATGTAAATATTGGATAGTAAAATGGAATTTTTGAACTAATCTTAGTGTTAAAGAAGCCCTTTCGAAAGATATCTTCTAATCAACAGCTTATGAACGTTATTTCTCGAAATTCAAGGAAAAAGATAGTTTTGGTGATTTGAAAAAATATATATCTTTATATTATAACCGATAAACGCCAAACATCTTAACAATGTTTTGGTTAAAGGGTTTTTATTTGGAGAAAATTATTCCAAATTTGGTAATTATCATAATGTTTAACAATAACCGGAAACAATCTTAAGACATTATCTACTACAAATCTTAATTATTCACTTTTTTTAAAATTAAGCATACCCTATTCAAAGATTTGGTAGCTAACATACTAACTTCCACAAAATGGTAATCAAAAGTCTACATTTCATTAAGTGTTTCACTTTCTTGAAGCAATAAACATTTTGGGCTTCCCTGAGCCAATCTTCAATTCTGATTTATATACTCAGATCTCTATTTTCAGAACTGATCATTTAACAAAGTGAATGATATTTTAAATTGCCATACCATTACACTAAAAGTACATACAGTGACTCCCATTAATATTGGGACAGTACATACAGAAGTTAAAAATTGACGAAAATTAAAAGTGGCTCCCATTTATTCAAATTTTTATAAATTCATTTCATTTTATAATTACTATTAATTAAATAAAAACTATTTAAATAAGTACATAAAAATGTTTTGGTAGATTAAAAAAAATATATATAATAATAAGTGCAAATTCTACCTCTCATAAGTATTGGGACACTATGATAATTTATAGTTTGTCCAAGGTTTTGCCCGAATATCTATACAATTTGTAAATATATACCTTAAGCATATATTCAATATGAAATTACTAATTATATTAGTTTATATAAATCAAGCCAGGTATATATAACATGTCGCGCAAAAATACAAATACAACGATTGAACAAAGAAAAATTGTAATTTCATTGCACAAAGACAAAAAAAAGTGTTACAGAGACAGAAAAACTGATCGGACCTAAAACATCTACTGCGTGGAACATCATTCAGCGTTACCAAAAAGAAAAAAGAATTGTTTCAACCCCACAAAAAGGCCGTTCTCAACTGCTCTCTGAGAGAGAGCAGCGTTATATATTAAAAGAATTAAAAAAGATCACCGATTTAGTGCTTCAAAACTTCTATGTGAAATTTTTGACATGTTCAGAGAGCAAAAAAGGAGCAGAAACAGTTCGGAGAGTGCTAAGAAAACTCGACTATCATGGTAGAGTAGCCTGGAAGAATCCTTTTGTCAGTAAGATAAATCGTGTTAAGAGAGTGAAATTTGCCGAAAAATATTTCAATGTAAATAGTGACTTTTGGAATGATATACTCTAGCGATGAATCAAAATTTAATGTTTTTCAGTCAGATGGAAGGGTTATGGTCTGGAGGATAAGCGAATGCTGAACTCGAAAAGAAGAATTTACAACCAACTTTAAAGGGTTTTAAAGCTGCACCTCCGGGTGGAGGTGGGTCAGTTCTGGTTTGGGGCTGGATGTCCGCATCAGGATTTGGAGAATTATTGTTTATTGATGGAATGATGCACAAAATGGTTTATAGTAATATATTAAAATATAATTTGAAAAAAGTGCCCAAACATTTGGTATTTTAGGGTCTTCTAAATTCTACCAAGATAACGACCCCAAACCTACGGCTTGGGTGATACGTCAGTGACTGTTATATAATTGCCCAAAGTTTTCCAAACCTCTCCGCAGTCACCGGATCTTAATCCCATTGAACATTTATGGCAATATTTAGCCAGTGCTTTAAGTAAACGAGTAATATCTAACAAAAATGAATTAAAACGATGTTTCCTGGAAGAATGGGAAAAAAACACCACCTGAATTAACCAAAAACTTGTTTCACCTATGCCTGATCGTTAGAGGGCTATTGTAAGTCAAAAAGCAATTATTAAATTATTACCAACCAATTATTAAATAGTAGGAGATTTTAATATTAAACGTTTAAAACACTAGCACTTCTGGTGTCCTAATATTTTTGAGAGCCTTATTTTACACTTTTTCAAAAAGTGCTACCTAACAGTTTGGAATTTCATCGATTTATACTTATATATAATTTCTACAGATGTTGCTAATGTAATTTAAAAAAAAAAATCCCAAACTTTTGTATGTTGTTTTCATTTTCCTTTTAAATCATTTTGTAAAAGGTGTCCCAATATTAATGGGAGTCACTGTAATTAAAAACAACAAAAAAGTTGTTCTAGTCTTGGTGTATCTGGATTAAGATTTGATTAAAGTCTCCGTTTGTTCTCCATTGAATCCAGACTCTATTTTTTAAATACTACATTAGTATTATTATTATATTAATTTGGACTGTATAACCTTGGTTTCCAATGGTAATATAAGATGTCAAGGTGTCTGATATGATATAAACATCGCGTCAATATCTGCTTTCTTCATATAATTATACAACTTTGGTGAAAATGGGAAGGTGTTTTGGGAAAAATTGTACCCAGAACACACACTTTGTTTTATAAACAGTTTTCTAGCAGAATTGTAAACTGAAGAAGGGCTCTTGAAAGGCTGAATAGGCTGTTCGATTAACAAAAATTATTACATTACGTTAGAACTGTACTCAAATAAATGAACAATGTTCTATCAACAGCATGAAGGTATTCTTAGTGAGATATCTACTGAGTACACTTCTTCACTCTGTTCTACTGACGGCAGGTAATCTCTAGGTGACCGCCTAGTTATTAAGGGCTCGCAGCTTGCCGCCAGTTATGCAGCACGAATAGAGCTACTACAGCCGCCATCATGTGTGTTTGGATGTGTACTTAAAGGGACTTCTTTGAGACTACATGACCCAATAGTATCCAAGAAAGAATAGGATACAAAATTATCCTTAAAAGTCCTTCGTGATGTTCCAACTCCAACTTGGTTTTAATAAGAGCCTAACATCAGATCACCAAAGTAGTTTTATTATACTAACACTATAATGAAGTGTTATTAGGAAGAAAGCCCCCGTATAATAAATAGATATAATCAACCCTCCACAATTTCGTTAATAGATATACCTTTAAACGTAATAGCGATGCTGTTGCATTGTAGGTCTGTGTACAAAGTGGTACAAGAAGCTGCTACCTGTGAGATCTGAGGGGCACTGTCTCTCCCCTTCCACCACTGTTTATTATTATCTGTTAATGAAGTTTTTAAAAATAATATATTCACAATAAGGTTTCTCCATGCTTACATACTTTAACCAACTATTAAAGTAAAAAAGTATCGTTAGTGTAAAACCATATAAAGATTACCCAATTATAATTATTAAACCAATTATAATTGATCACTGTACGCTGTTTAGTCAAAAAAAAAGTCTATTTTCACTCCTAATTCTGGAGAGTCACATTCTGTTATTCGAGTTCATCATTCTCTAGTAATGGTAATATTTTCTGTGTATATTTTGTACAGTTGCAAATAAAATACCCCCCCCCAAAAAAAAAAAACTTGCTTACTGTCTGTATGTTGCTATAGGGTAAAGTCGGGTGAGATGGCCGAAATTTAACCGAAATGTCGTCCGACGGCGCTGCGTGACCTCTCAAGTGATGAACCTTCATGTCTGACTACAGTGAGTTTATTTTGGTCTGCGTCAAAGCGTTATTAATTAACTCAGTGAATAAAAACATTATCGCCTCAACAAAAGATTTTATAATAGTTACATACTGCGTGCTGCAGTGAATGTATTTGTAGAAAATTTAGTGTTGTTTTCTACATATTAGGTAAGTAGAATATACATTAATGAATCCTAACCTCTAAAACTGTTAAAAATTATGCGTTGAGTTTTGTTTATCATGATGGCCATGTCTTTCTAGTATTCGGGACAGATGGCCATCAAGCAGTAGGGATAGATGGCCAATTATTTTTACTTTTTTATTTGTTATAGTTTGGTTACAGTTTCCAATTCACTGCAGAAAAATGCCAACATAGCATAAAAGACAGAACACTAACCGCGGAAATTATACTGAAAAAAATTTAAGATCGTATTAACCCCACACCCAAACTGTCGTCTCTGCAAGAAAACGAGCCAACTCTGTTGCCACTTTATTAACTTCTCCCGAGCACATTGCTGTTGTGAAAAACAGAGTTGCAAAGAAATCCAAATCAAAAAGAAATACCATCCCCAAAGAGACAATTCTGAAAGAAAGGATTGTCCGAAAAAGAAAATGCTCACCTTCCCCAAGTTCCGATGAAGAGGACGAAACAGGAATCGAATTTGAAGAGGAAAGTGATGCCATTTTAGAAATCGATGAAACTGAATGTACAGGATATGGGTAAAGCTATAACAAGACCAGAATAAAATACCTAGTTGTTTTTATCGTTCAAGTCGAGAGAAGCGATTTCTATGCAGGATTGACAGTTTAGAGATAAGTTACCTTCTCTGATCACTCAACAACAGAAATCAATATCTCTTCAAAAACTTTGCACACTAATAGAAAAGTTTATGCGGGTAAAAAATGATCGAATAATAAATAATAGGATTCACTTTTAGAAAATCTCAAACCAAAAATGAAACATAATCTACGCTCTTCCACATTGATGGCCAGTAATTTTCTCGCTTTTCAGTAATTGTGTATTCTTATTACGGGTATAAAGAGGAAGTACTGCCATCGTGCCAAGGTCCAGAATTACGGTTTTCTAGAATGCATTTCCCCGCTGCTCTTATTTTTAGTATTTACTAATTAAATTAATTCTTTTTATATTAAAACTTAAGAAACAGTAAATTCAAAAATTTAGTCTTAAATGTTTATTATATCTTAGCATACTTACTAGCACATATACCCATTCATTGAAAAACGTAAGGCCAGACATTCAAGGGTAAGACATTTATATTGGGGAGAAGCGAAAAGTTCTATCACTTTCAGTCCTTAACATTGCAACTAGCGGCCATCTGTAAATCCCCTTTCTTTCCCACGAAGTAGAGTCTACCTCATTTGGCCCCCCCCCCCAGCGGTGGAACCTCATTTGGTCCCCTCACAGCAGTGGAACCATCAATAAAGACGATTGAACTAGCCAATAGTCGCACAAGAGGTCCAATTTTCCAAATTCAAAAATTGTTAGTTGGTGCTCTTTAAAATGGTTTAATTCCAGTTCTTCTTAAATCATAGACGTAGTTTCTGCTAAAAATATTGTAAAAATATAAAATAGAAATAAAAATTAGGGTAAGTAGCGTTGAATTAACTGTACTATTTAGTATTTTTTCTGGATGTTTAGCGATAGATTTGAGACAAATCTACGTCGAATTGCCCTTTTCCTGGACGCCATTCTCTGAAATAGTAACAACAGATTTCAGCATTTCCAATGTTTGTATGATAAGTAAATTATTTGAAATAAATACTGAAATTCAAAGAACTTTTAACTCCAGCGAAACCGTTCATTATAATGCATAACATTGTTTGATAAAACTCTATTACGTAAAATCAGATTCCCTTTACATTTAGAACGATAGCCCAGGTGGGCTTCAATTCAATTTAATACGACCAAAACCTTTGCCCCTTCAGTTTATCGTCACAATGCCAAATTCGTTCTGCTTTTAAGCTTATGTTGAGATACCCTATTCGGCAGAATCAGCCATTCAATTCTACCTCAGGCTAACAGCTGGCTAGAAATACGTTATTCACCAGGTAGGTAGTGGGTTATGTATTATTTCACTCATCAGCTTCATACAAACTGCACAATAATTTAATTAATTGCATTTCGATTGTGTAGTTGTGATGCATCGTCCACAAATAAACGATATTTTAATTTAAAAAGACGAGAAAAATGGTTATTTATTTTCTTAAAGGCAAGATACTACTTTTGTATTTATTTTATTTTTTTTTTTTAATCTTTTATTGAAATTTGCGACTGCAACGGTTGGTTGCAACAAGCAAATGCGATGTAATATAGTGTCTTGATTGAAGATTGGAGAAGGCACCCAGTGGCGACACTCCATTAACGTGATCAGATCACTGTATACTGTTATGAGGAGAGTAGATCGCGGAGCCATCTTCTCTTCAATCTCCTTGGAGGATTACCTGGTAATGTGGAAGAAGATAAGTGTTCAATTAAAGGATTAGGATGAGCTGCTGTAGAGGAATGAAATTTTAAGAAACGAGTTTTAGTAAGGTCGTTAATGAAAGGGATTTTGAGATCATTGTGAATGGTGAGGTTAGAAATGTAGAATGGAGCGTTAAGTAGTTTTCGTAGTATTTTTGATTGTAAATTAAAAATTGAATATCATAAAAAATAATAAAATATTATTTCATTATTAAAGCCCTACTGATTCCTAAAGCTGATCAAATATTCAGTATTGCCAACTTGAAAATTAATTTCTGAGCGACATTATGAATATATAAGTATACATTGTAAGTGATGAAATCTAAATGCAATACAATAGTAATGCGCCTTCACTGTTGCACCCAAATGCGTAGCGGTGGAACTGAATAGTTTATTTGGAAATTGTAAAAGTTCAAGACAGTCAAGTGATCAGGCGAGATTCATACCTAGTTATAATGAACAAAAAGTGACTAATCTTGTAGGTTCCACATAAAGATGTCAAATCAAGCAAGTTGAAAAAGATTTGCCGACAAAATAGCAACAATAATTTTCGAAAACAACTTAAAATTTTATACATTATAGGTATTTAAATAAAAAAAACATCATGAATGTTGATCGTCCCTAAATAAATTTATGCAATTCCCTACGTTTAACATTAAAAAAGATCGTTTTATAGTGCTGCTCGTTGGGGTTTGATACCCTGCAATGCAAGGTAAGGTTTTGTATACTGTGTAATGTTAGTCATAGTTAAATATGACTCAAATATTTAGAGTTAGAAAATAGTATGATAGTCAAAACCTTGAGAATTGTTGAAAGACAAAGTCCTGCGAGTTTTAACACCAGATTTTTGTTTTAATTGACCAAAATATTAATTGAGGTTAGAGGTAAAGAAGCCAACAGATGAATTATGTGTCAATAAGTTGGTTTATTCCATTAAAAATAACAGCGTATTGGAGGGAAGGGATTAGCTATGAGGTTAGCATACTGGACTCCCACGCGGAGGTCCCGGGTTCGAATCCAGCAGCTGACCCTTAGATTTTCTCTTCCTAGGAGCTTCTTACAGCTCACTGTCCGGTGATGGACAGTGTTGTCTGTAACGAGAGAACACTGTCCGGAGGCCAGCAGTGCACTGGAAAAAGCTCCGGGCGCTAATAACCTTGGATGTTGATGCGCCTTAAATCATTAAATAAAAAAAATTAAAAAAAAAACAGCGTATTGGTTAATGCAAACGCAAAATTGCAAAGCATATGTATAAATAAATTGTAATAAAATAACAAATTTTTTATAGCGAAAATATACTTTATTCAATTTAGATAAATTATTTATATTACATTCCAATTATTTATTTATATCAATCTTTTCTGTTACAAAAACATAAATCATGAGTGTAACATAACAATTATAGCAAAATGTATTTGTATGACTCGAGCGAAAAGTGATTTTTGTTTTTAACGAGCGTGAATTATTACGAAGGCTGCGCAATAATTTATCAGTTTTCAATCTACAATCCTAGCGCCATTGGATTTTCCTGCAATGTCTTGGCCATCGGAAAAATAAATTAAAACCACATACTGTAAAGAGATTTCCTTATTAAGTTTCTCTTTGTAAGTTCCTTGGTTTAAGACCTTGACTTCGAATTAGACAATAAAAGGAAGAATTCTTTAAAATTCAAAAATAAAAGGAAACAAGCAAGTTAATGAAAAGGACGTAATCATTAAGGGAGTTAAAGTGGCTTTTTAATAGAAACCAAATTTTTTTACACATTATGTTTCTGAAGATGGATGAACATTCGAATTTGGTCAGCTTAAAAGGAAAAAGTAACAAGCAGTGACGGGGAGAAATATTGGAACACTGTTAAGCGTTATTCATTTAATTTATTATTAAATTTTGACTCGCCAAAATTATTTTAACAACTTCAGCATAATACAGTTTAATTGATCTAAAATAACATCGCTAATCATTGCTTTACTTATTATTATAATTTTTTGCTGATGGTAAAAAGAGCTTTAATAAGTACTTTTTTAAAAATGACCTGTTGAAAAAATATATATAATTATATTATACATTTCAAGTAAACTTTACTAAGAGAAAGTTAAATAAAGCGATGTGTCGAACCGCAGTCAATTAACAAAACAGAGCAATGGCACCAATGGCAATCCAGTTTTATTTATCAAAATGTCAACAACACTCTTAGAAAGTGTAGACTGAGGCACAAAGACTGTCAGAAGCGGGCAAACAGAATTCAAATACTTTGCATTCGTTTAAAAGTACAAAAAAAAAAATACATCTGGTGTAAAACGGCCATATGTTCTTGCACATGACTGGTTCACTGCACTATTCGTGATTAAGATGATTATTTTGTTATTAGAGGGTATGCCCCAAAAGGGTATATCTGAGGTTGTAGGCTCCTCTCGTTACAGACAGTACTGACCATCACCGGTAATTGAGATGTAAGAAGGAGGAAAAAATGTAAAGGGGCCAGCAGCTGGATTCGAACCCGTGATCTCCGCGTTGGAATCCAGTATTCGCTTATAACTCAGTTAATCCCTTCCCTAGTGTAACTCCTATTATTTTTTTAAACTTAAGACTTGTACTCCAAAGAAGAAGACTTTAATAATATACATGTGCCATAAAGTTACTTTCGAACTTCAATTTTGGGGGAAAAAAAATCGCTACAAATAAAATAATAAAATAAAAGGAAAACTTTATTCAGTAGAATGTATTTTCGGTCATCCAATTTCCTTAGAATTAGAAATTTTCCTTAAATATTTTTTCTTTATTTATACTCAATATAAGATGTCTGTATATTACAAGAAATGGCACTCTAAATAAAAGACCAATGAAAACCCCTCTTCTAGAAGTGTTTCCATGGAAATTGTTTCAAATATAAATTGTCAAATACAAGAATTATTTATGAGCGTTCTTATAATAAGTTTTAAGAAAATTTTACTAGCCATTTTCAAGGAAATATCTCAAAATAATAAAAAATTTATTCAAAAAAGTGGTGCTTTTGATTGGATGTTCTTGTCAAAATGCTTTTTGTGCACTCCTGAGATCCGAGCACTAAACCATGTCACTAAATTTGAACTTTCTGAGATTTTTCAATATTTGGGTGATGCTGACCACCACATTTCACAAACAGGCACACAGAGAGAAATTTGCAAAAAAATAAATCACTTTTTTGGACTTTGAAGAGTTCAGATTTGCCTCTTAAAATAACGTGGAAACCCAAATAAATTAAGATTTTGTTTTAGCTATAGAACGTACTCTGTAACTTTTAATGCCTTTTGTAGGCAATTTAATGGTGTGCGAAGAGAAGAATGGATGGTAAAGCTACCTGAAGGCGAGAAAGTGTACTGCAGCTACTGGTTTGTGGCAGCAGAAATACTTGCTTGCTTGGGTAGAATCCCACCTAATAATTACAGACGGTGTGAAGCGAATGTATTTGTAGGTAAGAATGGAGAGTGAGTGATATTCTAGTGATAAGCACCTAGACGATGCTGGCTGTATGGCGGAAGCCAATGCCAAAAAAAAAAAAAAAAAAAAAAAAAAAAAAAAAGAGTTCAGATCAAATATTTATGAATATTAATAAAATAAAATTGATAACGATAAGTTTGTTATTGGAAATTTGACATGACCGCTACTCTTCCTTGTCTAGTAAGAGAAATTAGATGGCTGCTATTCTAGTAAGAGAAAGTAATAAGCAGCTGAGAAACTTAACTTGCATTTGATTTAAAAAAAATTGAAGAATTAATCAATTTATCAATCAGTTCGAAGTAATAATTTTTTTAGTTAAACTTCAGTCGTAATTTGATAGCGAATAATAGCAAACGGTGATCAATGAAGACTAAAACATTAATTATCTTGTAACATGCTGAGAAAAAAAAATGATGCGCCATATGTGGTACATTATATACTTTAGAGCGGCAACATTTTCGGCACATTGTTTCAAAAGTGTTTACAAGTATCCCCAACCCTCATCAAAACAGAAAAAATAAAAATGCTCAAGTATGGTCAACTATAGTGAAAAATGGACAGCCAATTACACTGCTGTCTAGCTAACGAAGTCGGGCTGCCAATTTAATGGATCCAGCCTGCACCAGTGGTGAGGAGCACAGCCTTCTCCGCCCACGGTACCCTAACCTAACCAACCTTCTGGCTGCAGGAAGTGGGGTCTTAGCAGTGTATATTTTTGAGCCTCAAGACAGCACAAAACTCATAAAGAGGAATGAAATATTTGTGAACAGAAGGGCACATAAGGGCAAATGGTCCTAGGATTTCCGTCTGTAATTATTAGGTGGGATTCTACCCAAGCAAGCAAGTATTTCTGCTGCCACAAACCAGTAGCTGCAGTACACTTTCTCGCCTTCAGGTAGCTTTACCATCCATTCTTCTCTTCGCACACCATTAAATTGCCTACAAAAGGCATTAAAAGTTACAGAGTACGTTCTATAGCTAAAACAAAATCTTAATTTATTTGGGTTTCCACGTTATTTTAAGAGGCAAATAATTTATTATTTTGCTTTTAAATGAGAAATAACTGATTATGCAAACGATATTCATTTCTTCAACGGGTTCGAGATCAGTACAAGTTTTTTAAAGAGAGAAGAGTTGAAAATTAATTTATTTAACTATCGTTTAAAAGATTAAAAACACTCAAAGAACTTCAATTTATTATTATTTCCAGGCTTCTACTGAGGGCACTGCCGGCCTCCGGAGCGTTCTACCGAACAATGAGCTCAAAAGGAGTTCCCAGTTAGAGAAAATCTAAGGGGCAGCAGCTGGATTTGAACCCAGGATTTCCGCATTGGAATCCTGTATACGCTAACCACTGAGCAAATCCTTCCTTTGTTATTTTTATTTATTTTATTTTATTTCTTTAGCGCATCGACCGCCTTGGTCTCTTTTCTTTAAATATAATAATAATAATTATTATTAAAATAACTCAGAATGAGGCATTGATGCCAGCAGTATACTCTAGTTACAATCAAACATCGGCCATCGAGCAGAGAAGCTCCAGGAAAAGACAATCTAATCTAAGACAGGAAATGAACGTGTCTATCGCTTACGAGACTTGGGCTCATCCAAACAGTAAATCCCTTTTTTTTAAAAAAATACTAATCTAACTTTTCTCTTTTAAAGTAACAAAATTGGGAAAATAAACTGATTTGAAATTTGAAAGCAAAGGACAAGAGTAAGGATACTCCTGATGAAATATGAAGAAATTTATTGCGATTTAAAACAAATTTGGATGTTTTCTGGTTGCTAAATAGCTTTTCGTCTAATAGTGCGGACAGTACCCATTTCTGTACGAATGTAGAATGTTATGACACGAGTAAGAAATAACAATAATCAGGCGCGTGATCACTTTCAGCTCGGATATTGATATCAGAATATTATCAGCAAAATGGCATTTTTTTTTTGTAAATATCAATCTTAGTATTGTAAGACTAAAGCTCCAAATCGTAAGTTGAACATTCTGCGATTATCGCCAAACAATCCAAACACCAAACCTCATCCACAATACTTCATCCAAATCGGAGAACGAAATAGATAACCACAAAAAGATGTAATTAGTAAAATTAATGAGAAAATAGATGACACAAATAAAATATTGGCTTGATAAGAAAATTATGAAATATGACGAAGATGACGTAGATGAAGTCATAAAAGTGTTTGATGTGTGAAACAAAGCGCCAAGAATGGCAACGAAACACCATTAACCTCCCACCCACAGTGTTTCAGCGTGCTAATGTGCATCAGCCTTAATACAATTGTTTCTCACTTGTAAACTTTGTGAACGAGTGAACTTTCAAGTGAACTTGGTAAGTTTACTGTTGAATTAACGTAATATTAATGATTTTTTTTTTTTTTTTTTCAATTTTCACGAGAAATATTCCGTTTTGAGGGTTTCTGTACCCGAAAAAATGGATTTTAGAAAATCTGTGAATGTTTGAACAAAATATATTAAAAACAAAAAAATCCCGACTGTAACTAGAAGTTCGAAACCGCTCAACCGGAAGTATGATTTTTAAAGAATGGATTTCTTTTTAATTTTTAGAGACTTTCTCGAATTTTATTTAAAACTTTTGTACACATTGTGCTCAAAGACAGTTTGTAACGATAGAACTCTTTTCAAAGCATTTCTGGCATCCGAAATGAGTAGATTCTCCATTAAGTATACGTTATTTTTAGGTTATACATACTTGCCAAAGTTCATGCAAAATGCATTGAAATCTTCGTATGAAGACTAAAAAAAATTCAAAAGTATGTTCGTCTTTATTTTGCGGCGTTATTTTAAACCTTAATATTTTGTTAAAAAATTTCACTTCTCATTGGTTTAGAACAGTGATCGGCAACCTATTTCACGTAGAGAGCCATTTCTTAAATAATCATAATAAATCTTACCAAGAGCCGCAAGGATGGTAGTGTGAACAACTCTGTAGATAATTTGTATTCACAAATTATTGTTTTATGACATTCAATAACATTTAAATGTTTTATATATTTATTTTCACATATTGCAAAGTAAATAAACAAATAAATAATAACTAAACCTGTTTTTGAATGAAAATGGCGACAGTCCTATATATTACGTACTGTATTTTAATATAATTCTATTCAATTTCAAACCTATCACATTTAAAATTCTTGTTGAAAAAATATCTTTACTTTAATAAATGAAATTTTCATTTGTTTCAATAAAATTGAAATATACAATTTATTTTGGACAGGCTGAAGAGCCTCAAAATTTGGATAAAAGAGCCGCATGCGTTACTTCTAGCCTCTGGTTTAGACCAAAAACATAGAACTTATTCGGTGAACAAAATATTTGAATAAGAAAACATTTCTGTTTGTACATCGTTCTTTAAGGATTGTATCGAACATTGTGGTATGTTAAATGGTCTTAACTCAAGCCTGGAAGGGAGAATGGATTTTAGGGGTCCTCTAAAACTTCGTTTGATTGAAATTAGCTTTCTTATATTTTTTTATAGTACTGTTAGATTTGATATATAAAAGTAAAATTTCTTTCAAAGGAACCTTTTGAACGGTAATACCATTTTTACTGAAAACGTTTTGTAGTTTTTCGGGCAAAGGTCAAAGATTCAAGAAGATGATTTTTGTAAATTGAAGTAAGAGAAAGAAGGGGTACTCGCCATATTTTTAGAAAAATAATTTACTTATTTAAATTCATGAGATCATTCATTAGGCACCTAAAACCTTTTTACTAAAAAATAAAAATAAATAAATAAAACACAGAATTTAGGTATGTTAGAATATCATTTAAAAGTAAATAATTTGAGAAGACGGAAGCTGAGATTAGAAATCAAATTAGTGGTTGGACTGGCCGTCTAAAAGCCGGTTGGAGTAACCTGCTACAACCAGAACATCACTTCATCGCGCTCTGGTTCCACTACTGCTCTGTCTCTCAATATTTCTATACTCTTATTTTATTTTAACTTTCGCTGCACAAATAAGGGCATATATTGCTATCATCTTTATTTAGACATTACTTTTTATTTAGAAATAACTGAAACTATATCTTTTATTCCACTTTGTTCCAAAATCATTTCTTTCCATTGGGGAAGAAGAAATATTGCAACTATAGGGATTTTTTAAGTTTTATTTTTTTAAGGGGAAATAATTGTCTTTATGACCCGTGATTATGAAGTAGTAATTGTGATTTATTCATCTGCTTTCGTGTACTGGTTCTATTATAATTTTTGTAGGAAAAACAAACCATTTGATGGGACAGGTTCTAAGTTATTACATTCAACTTGTCAATTTTGCTGAGAATAGAACTAGAAATTTCCTATTTATTTTGCGAATAAATAGCATATTTACAAATAATAATGAATTTTTGTGTAGCCTTCTTTCTTTTATAGAACCACATCACATCAGAAACTAAATTGTTATGTTTGAATATATTTAAATTAGAATTTTCCGTTATTTCAGAGTATCTCATTCTTCTGCCTTACTTCTACCTAAGTTCTACTTTATTTTTATTTTGATTTCTTATGATTATTCTGCAAGTTTTCATATTGTCATTTTTATACAAAAAAAAATTGTATAGTTCTGCTTTTCCTTTTTTTTTTTAGCCAGGAAAATATATTTTCTGTTTTTAAATAATTTCATTTATGTTTTCATTTTAGCTATCATTATTATTATATATTTATTTTTGTTTGTTTCCTCCGGCGGGCAACAAGCCTCTTTAGTAACAATCCTGTACCAATCACAAACCTGGTGAGTTTCCTTGAACTGCCTATTGACAAACGTTTAATATGAAACCTGCACTCTAGTCTTAAAAGATATTCAGGTTAAATCGTGCTAAACTTTTTTATCGATTTATTAGATGTTCTTAAACTATTGACGGATCCAAGTCTCAAACCTCCCTTTCCTTGCCGATCTAAACATTCCTTTCGTAAAGGGGCCCTAGCTAAGGGGAAATATCCAATACTCTTTTTGCCCTAATCCTTTTCCGATCAGCCTCTCACCTCTACATCCATTGCTGAAAATTCGCCACACCGACTGGACTGCCAATTGCCTGAGATCTCCTTCGGGACTACTCAAGTAACGTGTGGCAATCAATAGATAGAAGTTCCTCTTCTCCTTCTATTCACTTTGTCAGATACCACTTCCCATCTGATTTACTTATTGTGTATTTCCTAAACCCATTATACATTTCTAAATATATAAATTTATCGAATAAAAAAGTTTGCTATATTTCAATCCACTTAAATTCACATTTAAGCTATTTTAACTAATTTTTTTATTTATTTTTATATTATTTACGTTCTTTTGTGTTCAAATGAGGTTGTTACATTTATTGAACCTTTTACATTACTAATTTGCAGTAGGTATACTATTTATATTTATTTATTATTAGACTTTCTCTATTTCTTTTAAGAATCGTCCAACGGTTGTGAACATGAATCAATATACTTTGCATATAAACAAAATTGAAGTCGTGGAAACAGACTCACTGTTAATTCAGAAATCTGTGAGTTTCTTTAGATACACCAAATTCACCAGATTTACTTACAGAGTTTATTGTATAGGAAAACGTGTCACTCTAGATGAACACCACGGCTTAAATATAAACAATGAACAGCTCTTGTTCAATGTTAAAAACGCATCAAGTTATATTTAAATACCATCAAACAATCGATAACATAAAGGAGATTCCCCCCTCCGTCCACTGTATCTGACCTGAATCGTTTCTCAGTTTATCGTAGAAAAGGGTCTATCAGGTTTCTAGTATCGTGTAGATATGTCGATATACACTACCTGACGTCACATCACTTTCAAATCTAATCTTTCTCCATATAAAGAGTTGGTACACAGCAGGGAAAGTGGACTGTTCTCAAACAGTATTTTATTAATCTATTCATCTATATCTTATTTAATTTGTAATAATAGTTATTTATTTGTTATTATTATTATTTTTATTTGTTTTACTTTAAGCCACGTAAACATCTAAATTTATTGGCACCCAATAACCTCTCTTCATTATCCTAAAAGAATTGTAGATAAAGACAATCTAAGAACAGCCAACTTACAGGAACAATGATCCTCAATGTCGAGAGTCCAGGCTACAACTCCTGAGCTAATCACTTACTGCTCCTTCTGGTTTCTGGCATTCCTGCGATAGACCCAGCTTGACATCTTCAAATACTGAGAAATAAAAAAAAAAAAATGCACAAAATTACTTCAATTTAACGTTCCAAAAATCGAAACCGTGTGTTGAGAGGGAAGTGATTAGCTCAGTAATTAACGCATCGAATTCGACTTCCGTCTCTTAGTTTTCTCTTCCCATGGTGTACAGATTTGTCTCTAACAAAACAATTTAAGTAACTTTCGCCTGATAGTAAATAAAACATATGAAACTGGATCATTTATTTTCTTTCATGAAGATTGGTTCATGTTAATTACAAGAAGAGTTTAAATTAGTTGAGCTTGATTAGATTTCTATTGCGATAACTTTGGCAGGGGTTAGTTCATGCTCACTGGCGCAAGACGCATCCAAGTTCGAGTCTAAATTGTGCTGCTCTTAAATTTTCACTTGCCAGGAGTACGACACACCGTTCTAGACATTTAATCAACAATGATAGATTTTGGCCAGAGGACTGCTAGTGTGCTCTAAGGTCATCATTGATATGATTGTTGACCTACATCCGTTTTTAAAATAAGTAATTAAAAAAAAAAGCGGAATTTTTTCAACAAAGAAATAATTTTTTCCATGTAAATGAATAATACTGGCGTTTTTATAAAATTGTTTTTAGGTGTTGTTGGCCAAGTGAACACAGTGGAAGAATATTTGAACAAACATGCATAACCCAAAGGGCAGAGAATGTGGGGTTGGACTAGGTGTTCCACTAACCACAGACGGGGGACAACATACCGAATGCAAGGGATGCAAAAGGTACTGTGACAATGGGGAGGAAGTTAGGGCCGGGTGAAAGGATCGTGAGTTCACTGGTTTCATGCTATTTCAATGCTGATTCCATGGTACATGTTCCACAAACATAACATTTCCAATAACGTTGTGTTTCTAAATCCAATACATCATATTTTGGATATATTAGAGTATGTTTAAAATTAAAATACATATTTATTACAGAGATATAGATAGATTAAACTAGGGCGGCTTCAAGGCCTACGCCACTGCGACCCCTTTGGATAAATTATTTATTTATTTTATTATTATTATTATTTTTTATTTATTTTTTTTAAAAGGAATTGTGGCAATTTTAGGAATTAAACCGACATTATGGACAAATACAATGGCCGGAGATCAGCAGTGAATGAAACTAACTCTTTACAAAACTCTTCTGAGACCAATCTGGATTTGTGGAGCCGAACTAGCGACACCCAGAATCCAGAGAATCCAATCCTCACAATCTAAAGCCGAATGCCGACGATCCCTAGACCTCAAGATTCTCTTCAATTCCAATATTCCAATCAGTTCTCAATCGGACTGCAAAATTTCTATCTACATCCACCGGTCCCAACAATCCAACACGTCGATTCAACCAACGTTGGCCTGGCGCCCTTAATAAGTCCTAGCTCCTGGTTCCTATCCAGAGAATCCAAGCACTTCAAAACGCCAAAAGTGGCGCACTTTTTATTTATATGTTTTATACAGGGTGATTCATTTAAAACGCACCAATCGCTAATAACTTTTTAGGAAAGCGGAATTTCTGTATCTTTATTTTTGGCGGAGATACGGGCAAAAACCTGAATGGGGTTTCATAAGGGACCACTGGTAATGAAAACTAAATAAAAAATTGTGAAAAATGACGTTGACCTTGTTTCGATATCCCTAATATTAGTCGAGATATTTAAGATCAAAGTTACAATTTTATCTATTCGTGAACGGTTTTCAATATTAATTTTCCACCTGAAATACACGTTTTGGGAGGTCCTCTGACTGTAAAAATGAAGTTACAGCATCGGGGGTGGAAAATTTGAAAACTAGACCAAAAAAAACATATAGTTTACTTCGTGGGTTTTTCCGGATTTCCGCTTTCCTAGAACGTTGTTACCAATCGGTGCGTAGTGATCCGGTTAAATGGAACATCCTGTTATATTTTATATATTAAATATATAAAACTATATATATATTAAACTAAACTATATATATATTAAACTTAACTATATATATATTAAACTAAATACTTATCTATTTACTGCCCCCACCACAACTCCCATACGACTCCCATATGTCGGTTTGTATGTTCGTTTTCCACGAATTGGGCCCCCGGTGTAAAATGAAAATATTTCAAACTATATTATGTTTCCCAACCACATCAAGAATGGCGTGCCTACATTCTAACTGCAGTATTTTATTCCAAAGTTATCTTTTTAAAATTTTGATTAATTTCAATAATCCAAGAATCTAAATTTTGATTCCATTGCCCCGGTGGGCCTTAGTCTCAAACTTATCACCTCATGGTTACCTTAACCTTGTTAAGGCTTAGTCACCTAGCACAGGAAACTACATTTTAAGTATTCATTGAAAATACTCGTATATAACATTTCCTTAAAACTGAACAATTAATTTATTTGTATGAGGAATTAAGTGTTGCCAAATTTTGGAAGAATTTAGTTAATTGATGTTTATAGGATCATAACAAAATTAATAAGTAAAAAGTATTTTACTTTTAATCAACTAATTATGTTAGATGAAAATGAGGAACTATCGCCTTGAAAGCTTCAATATCGATTCTTAAGTACTTCTCAAATAGTCTAGCCTTGTTGAAGCCACTATTTTGTGTGTACTTAGTTACTGTTTGAGAAAATACTATATCTTTTAATTAAAGGATTTCCCTAGGTAATTGGGAGCTTTCAAGGGATTGAATCAATAAAGCATTAGGTACATATGCAGATCTTTATAATACTAATGGAAATATAAAATATTTATAGTCTTTAAAATTTGTTAAAAATTAACTACCTGAACAAGGAAAGAAATTTGACAACAAATACAGCAAATAAAGCAAAAATTCTCCACCCAAAATAATTGAAGCAAATTTTTAAACAACTCTAACATTTCAAAAACTAGTTCATTTAAGAGTGAGCATACTATTTATACCATTAAAACTGTTAAATAGAGCGTCACATGAGAAGATCCGATGAGTTCACGCACGATTCTCTACTTTCTCCTCTTACTCACTAAAACTATCTTTTCAGGCTTCAACCTTTAAGTTCTTAGGCTGATTAAAAAAATTAAATAACTAATACAAAGTTCATAATAAATGTTTGAAGCTTGAGTGTTTCAACGGACTTAGGAATGCAAATGATAGAGAGGATTGTCACTAATGATTGTCACAAAAATATCAAATAATTTATATTTTTAACTTACGCATATCACGACAAAAAATTTTTTGTCCATTGAATAATAATTTATTTTAAATTCATTAAGTCCGTGCTCTAATGTAAATCTTCGCTATAATTCAACTCACAGTCAGTAGCAGGCACTGAATGATAAAGGTAAATTTATTTTAATTTGTATTATAAACGGATTTATAAAAATAATGTACATTATTTCATCGCTATTCTCCACTTTTTTGTTTTATGGAGTTAATCGAGTTTTGCTGTGAACGGCTCTTGTGTAAGTGGAGAATGTAAGAAGCTCGGCTAAGCGGAAGGCCACTTTACTGCGTCATTTTTAAGGATTTTTTGTTAAAAAAAAAAAAAAAAAAAATAGTTTAAAGAACTATTTTCATGTCCAATAGTGTCTGATCTTCCATTTCATATAAAGGATGATGGAGCGCGTCCATTGCCAGCAATTACGGCCTGTTTATAGGTGACTAGCGACAGATCTTGCTGGTGTGGGCTATGTCGGTTGAAATCTTCTGTAAGTTGGCTAGACCAACCTGCATGCAGCTCTACGTACGTTGCAATAGATAAAATTCGTGGCACAGGATAGTTATTCTCATCTCACAACCTGTTTAAAACTGTAATATTTTGGAACGTGACATTCACGAGATCTCTCACATACCACCCACTCTCGGTCACGTCAAAAAAGTCGCTTGTAATCACAATGTGAACCAATGCAGAGGAACAATAAAATCTCAATTAATTCAGTGTTAATAAAAATAAAATCTTAAAAATTCGATGTTCGTAAAAAAACACATTTTGTCCCAAAATTAATAGGGGGTAGATTTATGGTGTATGCATTTAAATTACAATTAAAAGGAAAAATAAATATTAACCAAATTACCAGAAAAATAAGAGAAATGTGAAAATTACTGGTGCGTTGTTTATAAAATTAACCATAATTTTTTTCAATTTGAACGTGAAAGACATTTGCGCGTGTTAGTGAGGGTCACGCCAACAGCTCAGCGTTAATGCAACCAAATCCTGCTTACCGACAGACATGAATCAACTTAAGTGCTCCCGTTTCAACTTCTAACACCTCAGCTGTAAGTCAGAGCTCGCTAGCCAAACTCCAGTGCGCGCCTTAATTCTAATGCTTTTATATGAAGGGTGTTACTTTATTTACATAAAAGAATATAAAAAAGCACTATGTTATTATATTTCCCGCAGTAATATAGAAGGCAGTTGTCTACTGAAAATATTCCATTCAAAAATAAAAAATACAGTAAAAAATTGTAAATAGGAAATATAAATGAATACATTGAATAAGATTGTATTTCATTTTTATGTAATGAATGCGCAATAAATTGATTCAACCTCAGGATAAAAATACAAAATTACTACAATTCTATTCAGCTAACATGTAAGGAGTATGCAACTTTAAAATGAAGCTATGCGTTTTAACACTTGAGCAGCGAAAAACTGTGTATTTGAAGGAGAATCGATAGACAAAAATAAACAATAAAGATAATCTGTGGCTTTTACCGCTATTCGGGGGAAATTTGACAATATTTTCAAAACAGCTTATAATATTAGTAAATACTTTTATCACTTTAACGTAATTTTTTTCACAATACTTCTTACCATCAACAGACGAAAACTTATCACATCAACCATTTCAGGAGGCCGAATAGTCGAACAGCAATTATTACCTTAGCAACACGTTTGAGTATCTACTGATTTTGAGTAGCATGGCACTGGAATAATAATAAAATGACCTTACTATTGTTCCTTAACAATAACAATAACTAAAAAAAATTGTGCAAGTCTAAAGAAAAATTTTGCCAATTTATTATAAACAGAAAATGAGGTAACTGCAGAAATAAAATTTCTTGCGGTCATACAAGATTTATTGGCATTGTCAAAATAATTACTGAAATTACTGATTAAGAGAAGTATATACGAGGGTCGTTTGAAAAGTCCGTGCAAAGTCAGAGAGATAGCACCACTGGCGCGTATCGAGGTTATGTTTAGTTAGTAGCATCTCTTGGAAGAACACCACCAAGTTTCAGCCAGATCGGTCTATTTCTTTGTGTTTGGCATTCGTTTGAATCGAGGAAGTCGAGTGATTTTCAAAAAATGGACGAAAAAGAATTTCGTGTGTTGATTAAACACTACTTTATGAAAGGCAAATCGCCACAGGAGACTAAAGAGAAGCTTGATAAACATTATGGTGACTCTGCACCTTCGATTAGAACAGTTTATAAGTGGTTTCAAAATTTTCGGAGTGGCCATATGGGCACAAGTGACGCTGAACGTTCTGGACGCCCTGTTGAGGTTACTACTCCAGAAATCATTGATAAAATCCATGATATGGTGATGGATGACAGAAGAGTGAAGGTGCGTGAGATTGCTAGTGCTGTGGGCATCTCGAATGAACGGGTACATAATATTTTGCATCAACATTTGGACATGACAAAACTATCCGCAAGATGGGTGCCGCGATTGCTCACGCTTGACCAAAAACGAAATCGTGTGAAGTGTTGCAAGGACGGTTTGCAGCTGCTCCAGAAGAATCCGCAGGACTTTAAGCGTCGTTTCGTCACTGTGGATGAAACATGGATACATCACTACACTCCTGAGACCAAAGAACAATCTAAACAATGGGTTACCAAGGGGGAATCTACGCCAAAAAAGGCGAAGACCGTTCCTTTGGCCGGAAAGTTTATGGCGACTGTCTTTTGAGATTCGCAAGGAATAATCCTCGTCGACTATCTGGAAAAGGGTAAAACTATTACAGATGTATATTATTCATCGTCATTGGACCGTTTGAAAACCGAGCTGCAAGAAAAACGCCCACGATTGGCCCACAAAAAAGTCCTTTTCCATCACGACAACGCACCAGCTCACACCTCAGCAGTTGTGGTCGCAAAATTAATGGAAATAGGGTTCCAACTCGTTTCACATCCCCCCTATTCTCCAGACTTGGCTCCCTCGGACTACTATTTGTTCCCCAATATGAAGAAATGGCTGGCAGGAAAAAGATTTTATTCAAATGAGGAGGTGATTGCAGAAACGAATGGCAATTTTTCAGACTTGGACAAATCCTATTATTCGGAAGGGATCAACAAACTAGAGCAGCGTTGGACGAAGTGTATAAGCCCAAAAGGAGACTATGTTGAAAAATAAAAAATGTTTACCCCAAAAAATTAAGTAGTTTTTATTTTTGCACGGACTTTTCAAACGACCCTCGTATTTATTTATTTAATTGTGTTCATGAAATATTGTTTTTATTCTACCAATTACTCGTAAAATGTCACAATTAAATTCACATCCGCAAGCATAATTTTAAAAAGAGAAAGATTACTTCAAATAAAAATAAAAAGACGTGATGTCGCAGAAATATTGAATAATTTTTTTTTGCCAATATAGAAAGAAAATATTAGTTTTGGTAAATTTTCTTTTTTCCAGTTGTTGGCAGAAGAATTTACTAGTAGTCCTGGCTTGGATTTGCGGCCCCAAACTGTGGAGGAAAGCCGATAATTGTAATATATACATGATAAGAAGTAAAAAGAAACATTAAAAGAATGATAGAAAATATTATCGCGTGAAATTTAAGCAATTTGGTCAGTTAAGATGAAGATGGACAGACTAGGAAGCCTAATAAATTGTATAAGTGAAAAGGAAAGAATAAAGTGACTACGACAAGTGTGGGAAGATGGCATCCTGGAGGATTGGGTAGTTGACTAGACGAATAATGACCGCCAAGGCGGGGAGAAATCTCTGAGTGTCTTGACCTCTGCGGCAGCACTTAAAGAAAGGATAAATTTTCCTCAATTACCCGCACAACAGCTTCTTTCAACCTAATGAGATCTTCATCCTGCGTTATCTCTCGATCACATCCTTCGCTCGAGAGTCAAGAAATTTGTTTTGTAGACCTGTTCTAAACCAATTGATTATATTGACCCAAAAAACTGGAGAATCCGGAAAAAAGATAAAACCTCCAAATTTAATTCCGAATCGGAAGTATACAAAATTAGCTTCCAATAACTTTTCCACTTTCTTTAATTTTTGGACTGTTTAAGTTATAGTGAGAAGTAATATTTAAATCCATGCAATGTCTTACTTTGAGTGCCATTTTTCTATTGTCAATCAATCATCTGTGAACGATTTGTAAAAGAATGTACAAAATGTAAGTAGACTTTGCTTATTAAAATTATTATTAATTGTATCAACATCAGCAAAAGTTAGAAGTCGGAGTAAAACTGTGCATCCACGTTTTATAACAGCTCTCATAAATGGACTTTTTACATCCGCCCAAAAGAACTGCTATTAAAGGTAGCTTCCAAATTTGATCAATCATGATAATGAATTTGGAAATTTGTGATGTAAAATATCAGCAAACCTTTCCATCAGAAAAATTACCCAATAAACACGAGTCTATCCAGTAACCGACTTTTAAAAAGCTACATATGGCAAGTGTGAAGCATTATTAATGATAATAATATATTCCATGAATGTGTTAAATAGAAAAACATATTTGTTCAGAATTAGATGGACGCTGTCAGAATTAAAAGTAATTGCAAAATAAAGACCAGAAGTTTGGATAGATACTGAATTTTTACTATAAAATTGGTAGCAGCAATGATTTCTAAAAATGAGTAAAACGAAGATAAATGTCCAAAGCTCAGTCTGAGAAGAGGCTCCTGAGGCGAACACCAGTTTTTCAAAGCTAATTGTACAACGAGAGAAGTTCCTCGGCGATGATTGGTGTGAGTAATTCAGCTATTTTAGGAATATAGGAAATATAAATAACTGTGCTGACCCTAAAGGATCGTCTCTCTCTGTCTACAAGTCTGGTAGGGGAAGGTTCTGTGAAGGATACCCTCAAAGTAAGAGATTCTATTTTGATTTTGTATCAAGCAAGTCAGTGACGCTCTGGAGCCATCAGGATTGTGGGCATTAAGCAAGACTACACTTAAAAATCAAGCCTTATCCAGGACATGAGAGATGATAGTGTCCACCTGCAGGATAGGTTTGCCCTGCCTCGCGTCTCATAAAACACGATCCTATCTTATGGACTTGAAATAGAAATAGCGTTCTAATTATTCCAGCTAATAGAAGATAAAAACCCTCTATGTTGTCTTGGTAAAAGGTGGAGAACAATTCAACTAACATTTTGTATTTAGGGATTAGCTTTGCGGTTAGCGTATTGGACTCCCACGCTAGGACACGAATCCATCTGCTGACCCTCAGATTTTCTCTTTCTAGGAGCTTCTTACAGCTCACAGTCCGCTGATGTGAGAAACTGTCCCTCAGTGCACTGAAAAAAAACCTCCGGGCGCCAATAACTTCAGATGTTGACGCGCCTTAAATCAACAAATAAAATAAAAAAGAATTCTTTACTTTTCCCAAAATATGAGGCAGTTTTATTTGTTTTTCTTCTATATTTCATACGCTGGACCATTGTAATAAAATTTTATTGTCCTAAATGGAAATCATTATTTGCAAAACATCGACAAGAAAATAAAGTATTTCCTTCTTTTTTTCCCCCAGCACAACATTCAGAGAAATGGTAAAAACAATCCTAACAGTAATGTTCAGTGGGCTAAAAATTTAGCAAAAATTCATTTCTCTGATATATTTATTATTAAAACTGTTAACAAATGCTGTGAGGTGAAGAAGAAAGATAAGTGAGAGATTATTTTTTTGTAATATATATATACGTGTGTATGTGTTTGGAAGAGAGGAAAAAATAAAATATGTGAAATTTAATAAATGTTATTCCCGAGAGAAAGCCAATTATTTTAGTTTATGAAAGAAAAAATATTTAAGGTAACGGTATAAAAATAAAATATAGAGGAATGGAAGAGATTGGGAGAAATCTGGAGGTGGACATCATCTCTGGAATTCATCTTTTAAAGAAGAGCGCTGGCCGGCCAGCTACATTATAACCAGAACTCTCCTCGCCCACTTCACTCTATTACCTACCATAACTTATGAGCCTTTTTGTTTTGGGTTTTTTATTTTTAATTAACAACAGGCTCATTAAAACCAAACATCATTAATTCACATCAATATTTTGTAATACGGCCCTTAAACTTCAATTTTAATTTAAAAAAAAAAATAATAATAATAAATAAGTCAAGATTCTTCTGCATGAAAGCTGTAAATTTAAAATTTGATTTTTATTTATTACTTTTAATTTGTTTTAAGTAGTTCATTTCTTCTTGTGGAACCATTCGGTGACGTATGTATATCTCATACCTTAATGGTTTGGAGCGTTATGAAAAACACCACACTTATTCAGCATTTTTCATACAAATGTAACTATTTTAAAACCAAATATAATTATTTCCGGACCACAAATATTCCGTCCAAATCAAATACACCCGCTTCCATCTGCAATTATATTAATTGCTATTATTACGAGAATGGTTGGCTAATTTTGTTCGCAAAAAAAGAAGAGAATTTTAGAATAATTTTAAAAGGTAGGCTTATACAGGGTGATCCATTTAAAAAGCACCAATCGCTAATAACTTTTTAGGTAATTGGAATTTCGAAAAAACCCATGAAGTAAACTGTTTTTTTTGTTTTTTTTTTGGTCTGGTTTTAAATTTTTCCAGCCCCGATGCTGTATCTTAATTTTTCGTGGAGTTACGGGCAAAAAACTGATCGGGGTTACATATGGACCACTGGTTTTGACAATGATTATGAAAACTGCATAAAATACTGTGAAAAATGACGATGATCCCGTTTCGATATCCCTAATATTAGTCGAGATATTTAAGATCAAAGTTACAATTTTATCTATTCGTGAACGGTTTTCAATATTAATTTTCCACCAGAAATACACGTTTTGGGAGGTCCTCTGGCTGCAAAAAATGTTATTGGTGAGGCAAAGTAAAAAAATAATAATAATTGAAGATTTTAAAACATGTAGTGTAATGTAATGGTTGTGGGTGAGTCAGAATAAATTTGTTTTATCATCAAATAAAAGCAATCATCACATCATTTTAATGTACCCAGTATGCAAGACTTATTGACCTATGATTATGGTAAGAATATCTTTCCTAGCCTGGTCTAGGAAATAAAGATACAGCATTGTGGGTGAAAAATTTGAAAACTAGACCGAAAAAAACATATAGTTTACTTCGTGGGTTTTTTCGAAATTCCGTTTTCCTAAAAAGTTATTTGCGATTGGTGCGTTTTAAATGGATCACCCTGTATGTATTGTATTCGGTATTCCATTATCTCTTCATTTAGTCCCTCACCCCAATAGACGGCTGCCACTGGACTTAACAAAGTTAGCATTGAAGGGCGATTAAAATAATCACTTCTTTTATCATCCTTGGTGGTGATGAGGAGAAATTTTGCAATGCCAATTTTAAAACGTTGAATTCAAAAACTTATAGAGCATATTTTTTTTTTATTTATGAAACACTGCAACCAACACTTAATCATTTTCAATTTTACAATAGATTCTAACAAAAAATATAACCATGAACGTAAACAAGTGGAGGAGTATTAATGAAGAACATGCCGCCCAATAAAGTCAAGTTGTTGCTAAAACGCTGAGGGAAGAAGAAGCGAGTTTATCGAGACAGAAACAATTACAAATGACGATAACGTTACAAAACCCAGATGAAACTGCGATTAATTCGTACAGGTGGGAAAAAATTTTATTCCGCTAACTTAGCTAAACGAAAGTCCTAATAAATAATTAAGTCTTCCTAAAGTAGAAAAGAAAAAAGCTACAAGAACTTAAATTGTAAATCCAGTTTGATTATCTTTTATTGACGATCCTGTTTTAAAGTAATCATCACGGCAAAAAGTCGCCAAATGGTTTCATTCAATATATTCTTCTGGCACATCGTAAAAAATATAAAATAGGATAAAAAGTCTTTTTTAGTGTTGATTGCTTTCGGGAATTCATAAGTTCACCGAAGATATTCTTGTCCAACTGATAAATTCTAGATTAAAACATTTAGTGCTCCCTTATAATTGGTGATTACTTCGTCTATACAAATGCTAAAACAGTGAATGTGAAAAATCAAACTATTCACGAAATCGCAAAAACTGCCTCAATTCAAAGTCAGCGCGAATTTACAAAAATAAAATAAAAAAAGAAGATTTTTACTAAATAACTCCTTCTCATTGGCCAAATAGCACTTTTGATACTTTGAGTACTTAGTTGGTTAGTAATTTTGGAAATATTTACAATGTAATTTTCTGGAAATTGTATTTTAGCTAAGTTTATAGAAGTTCAAAAGATTGCAATTCCTTCTGAATTAGGCTTCAATATTTTTCAAACTTAAAGTGATTAAAATAAATTTTAGAAACTAGGGGCTCTATTTTTAGGAGGAAAATGGTAAAAATGTTCACTTCTTTAAAAAATTAATAATTGTTATTAATTTTTTTAAAAAAAGCTAGAATTAAGTCCTTTGGTACAATACTCTAATATTCAACGCTTGAAATAATCGCCCAGTTGCCTAATTATTTACAGAGCTAAATATTAAAACATATCACAGTGAACGAGTTTTTTTCTTTTTGCAATTTATATCTACATAGAAAATGCGAATGTGGTATATTTGAAATTTGAAAAATTTCGGTCAAAAAAATATGAGTTCAAAATAATGTCCACAAATTATTTTCTTAGTCATTACCTCCTCATCTACCATTAGGTGTAGAGGTACTACAGATTACTTACTTAATCAATACCTCATCTACCTTGAAGTGTAGAGGTACTACAGATTACTTACTTAATCAATACCTCATCTACCTTGAAGTGTAGAGGTACTACAGATTACTTAGTCAATACCTCATCTACCTTAGATGTACTACACCTTAGGTATAGAGGTACTACAGATTCTTACTTATACCCTACCTCATCTACCTTAAGGTGTACAAGTACTACAGATTACTTACTTAGTTATTACCTCCTCATCTACCTTGAGGTGTAGAGGTACTACAGATTACCTAGTCAATACCTCATCTACCTTGAGGTGTAGAGGTACTACAGATTACTTAGTTAGTCATTTCCTTCTCATCTACCTTGAGGTGTAGAGGTACTACAGATTCTTACTTATACCCTACCTCATCTTCTGATCGATGATTAAGTCTGTATATTCAACCCTTTGACATTTCTTCTTAACAAAGTGAATTCACGTTCCAGAATTTGCTACAACACTCATCATTCCTAATGTAATCTATAACGAAAATTATTTTTTCACATTCCGTACTTTGCATTTGTATTGACCGCATAACCAAACTTGTTTTTTAGTCCAAATGTAAACTTTTTGCACTCATTAAAATACCAGTTGTTTTTTCTATTCCCAAAATTTGTTTAGATTAAATCAAAGTTGTCTTTAACATAAGTTTTAATTATGTGTAAACTGACAAATCTCTGCAAACAAACTTCTTCTAGAGCCACGTTCTATAAAAAAAATAATAATAAAAAATTAAAAATAAAAAAATATAAAAAAGTTGAAAAGTTATTAGTGTGTGTGCGTTCCAATTAAAAAATATTGGAAAAAGATGATAAAATACAAGGAAGAAATCTAGGGTGCCTTTACCGTTTTACCGGGCAGAAGCGGACCTAAATTGGTATCCTTAGGAAGGATTTGATTAAACCTTTTGAGAATTCCTTATCAAATGCTGATATTGAGCCAAGTTATTCTAATCAAAGTTTAATCTTCTGTATCGCCTCGGCAGTTCCTTGTAAAAGTACAAAATTGACTGGATTAAATCCATAATAAAGTCATATTAGCTTGATTGAAAATAAATTTCCTTCTCAACGTTAGCAATAACCATTTCAAACCGGGCAAAGATAGTTTACACAAATCATTTTCTATTTATGTCATATATAAAGAAATTACGATAGGCAGATGTACACCGTACACCCAAATCAAGATAAATGCTTCTTCCTTAAATAAGCCGGGCCTAACATCTTCCAGCAATTGAAAAGTTTATTATAATAAAATAATACAATGTTAGAAATAGGCACTAGGTCAATGTATACAATGTAGTCTAGTCTCGCAAGTAGAGGTTTTGAAAAAAAGGACAATACAAAATCATCATTATAATGGAAATTCCTCAATTTCGGTTTTGAACCTTGTAATTTTATGACGAGCTTATATTGTACACTTTAGGTCGGCTATACTTGGAGCCATAGTTTCGAGAATAGGGGGAAAAAATGGTCATTAGTTTTGCTGGAATTTCCATAAATTCTGTTTCTAAAATTATACTTTAATGCCACGCGTATAATATACGCATTAGGTCGGCTGGTTTTGGGAGTAAAGATTTAGAAAATAGGGAAAAATACAAAATCTTTCTTAGTTTTGCTGATATTTCCATGTGTTCTGTTTCTACCATTGTAGTTTTATGTCATGCGCATACAGTACACAATAGATCGGCTATTTTTAGATATAGTAGTTCAGAAAATAGGGAAAAATACGAAATCACCTACAGTTTTTCTGGAATTTATTTAATTTCTGTATCTATCACTGTACTTTAAAGCCAAACTTATTATTATAAACATAATTATACGTCGGTTGGGTTTATTTGAAGAGATTCAGAAAAAAGGGGGAAAATCCACATCCAAATCAAATTGTTTGGTGCATTGTTTGCAATCATATTGACCGCCTGCTCTCCTTCAACTCATACAGAGTTATAGGAGAAATATAAATCGCATGTGGCTGAAGATATTTTCCGTCGAATACGTAAGGTAAATTCAAATATGAACACCTGAAATCTACAACGAAGTGTTGATAATGATTGAAAATTTGTGCTTAGAAATCGCGAACAAAATTCTCTATCAATCGGGTATGACATTGCCGAATCTGTCCGCTGCTGCTTCGTTCGATTTAGAATTGCGTAGTAAAACAAATAACAAAACGGATGATCTTTTGTCGTGCAAGCCCTAAGATAACACTCAAGCAAAAAGGCATTTAAGATCAAATAATGCAATTTGTCAACTAAGGGTTGGGAGAAATCTTCTTCTTAGATGCGCCAGGAGGAAACTGGTATAACGTTCCTAATTAAATTGATTCTGACAGCAATTCGATCCCAAAATGACATAGCCTTAGCTCCTGTATCGTCTAGAATAGTTCCATTTAATCAGTTTGAGCCACAACAAAGCGTGGCCGGGTGCAGCTAGTTTTTAATGTAATTTTACTAAAACTTATTAAACGGACATTTAATTTGACATTGATACACGAATTAGTCTTGTTGTTCCTTTTATTCAAGACATTTTTTGAAAAGATTTAGAGTGGAATTCAAAGAAGTGATATTAAGAGTTTATTGTGTGCGGTATAAGACCCGGTTTAAGACAAGAGAAGTGTCTTCCATCTGTGAAACACAACTTAATTGAATAGTATAAATTTTCAGTTAAAAAAAAAAATTATTATCGCTATGAAACTGCAAGAATAGGTAAAATTTCGCCAGATAGAAGAATGATAATTACTTATTAAATTTGCTAACTTAAGGTAATCAGTGCTTTTTACTGAACACCCTAAGGTTGTTGGAAATAACGGCTAAAAACATATCTACCACATTACCACATATTTACTCCATCAGTACTTATTGCTAGTAATGCCAATAGTAAACTTCCCAGCAGTGTAAATAATAAATAATTTCCTAAAAATGAAGAGAATGTTAAAAATAAACAGTCTTTTTTTTAGATAACCAAAACTGGCGCAAGAGATATTTTGAAATAATGGTGAATGAAAAATATAACTAGTTGGTTAAAAGTGCTCATGTTTGTGGGCGAGAGGAGGAGGGGGCTTAGTAGAAATCTAAATAACAACCTGAAGGTAAGTACCGAGCGGTATTATTTAAATGCCGAGGTGAAGTTCAAAGACAAAACTTTATATTGCTTTGATGTTTTTGCTGTTTACATTATTTTTCTCCCGTTTATAAATTTTTATTTTTCGTCAGGTTATTTACCTAGGGGATCCTTTTTTTTCCTCTCTGTCAGCAATTTTTTGTTCTTTCTTTAACTGGAAAACTTGTTTTAAACCTTGAAAACAGAAAAATGTTTAAACTTGTTTAAAAACATTATTTGCTCATGTTGCCATTGATAGAATTACATCATTTCAATTGATTTTTTTTTTTTAATTTAATTATATTTATAAATAAATGCTAAATAACAACTATTGAGTTTAATAAGAATGCTCTGTTGAAACCTATTTGGATTTACAAACTTGACGCATTCGAATACCTACCTACCGCCTTCATTTCTGTTCAAGATTCTTCGCCGAATAACTAGTGCTCCATATTAAGATTTTAACAGTCCATAATGATCTCCACGTACCATTCATCAGGGACTTAATGCCTTCTCGTTACAAAAGAAAATCCATTTTATTCTCTCAGATTATCTTAATCCACACTAGTTCATCAGCTCTCTTCCATACAATGCTATTCGTGGTCTGAGCCAGCAGTGGTGATGACCCCACTCATGCCTACTTCATTAGCTTATTCAGGACAATTGTTCTCTAGTTGTAAAATTTCAAAAAAATAGGAGTAATAATAGCAATGTAAAGGTCGGCAACTTTCTTCGCATTAATGTGGAATTTTCTAATACTTCTAAGGAACCTAGGTACGTTCAAAATCTTGGATGTAGTTCGTCAAAATTGAAATCAATGCAATTTTATTGATGCATAATTTATATCAGAATATTTTACTAAGATTAAAGCGTCCGATCATCAATGATAATGCAGCAATGGCCACGCCCTGGAACCAATCATGTTTCTACCAACTTCAGGGTTTTGAGGAGGACCTCCATAAAAGAAATCACAAAATAACTGATAGGTACTTATTAAAAAATTACTTAATACTGTAATTCTATTTGAGTGGGTATTCTTGTACAGTACCTGAATCTCTGAAAGTACCCAAGAAAAAACTATTAGTATCTCAAATTTTTTTAACCAGTGGTATTTTAATATGATCGTTTAGATTCTGCAATCGATATGGTGAAAGGGATCGATATTTTGTTAACTAAAACATCAAATGTAAGGTGAAAGTTTTCTGCCGCCGCATAAATCTATTTATACTTCGTTTGAGAACTTTGGTGTACAATATAGTTTAGCTTTGCGGGTGTCGCCTTTAAACGCTCGGCTATCCAAGGTGCCTAAAATAACAAAGTCAAAAGAAACAATCGCCATGTTAATTTGTACTAAAAAAATAATAATAATTTTCCTAGTTTTTATTTGAAATAATCCGCATTTATTGAAACGAATTGGATATTCTTTTCAAATTTCGTAGTTGCTCATTAATAAAAATTAAATTAATCTAATTGCTGACTTAAGCCCAAAACATCAAAGTACTAAAAGGAAAGTTTTTTGTTGAAGACTATTTGATTATGAAACCGACCAGATTAGACCAGAAGGTCGAACGTAATGCAAAGAATTAGATGGAGAAAATGATTGGGTAACCGTATACGGAGAAGTCGCATTCAGTCCACGATTGAAATAAACAAATATCAACTTATTTTTTACTGCTTTCATTCGGGAAAAGAATGAGAACTTGATTTTTGTACCTTTGAATAGAAATTTAATACAGTTATTTAATTAATTTTGTAAAGCACCCCAAATTTAAATGCTGAATCAGGGAAAACAGACAATAATCGATTTCAATATTGATTGCAAAATGTATATATCGAAGGAAGTAAACAATTTGAGCAAAAAGTGTATGCATTTAATAATGAATGAATTAATTAATATATGGACATAAATGCATGAATGTTTCAGTGCATGCTGAACAATATTCTAATAAGCCTTACTTAAGATTCATATTGCAACAGCAAAATAACCGAAGCGAACGTGAGCGTGTAACAATGAGCGAAGTTTTGGATGTCCAACTTGAGTGTCTGCGACCGCATGAGAGAGAAAACAAGTTATTAACATGTAAATGAAATCGAACGTTCTGTCGTTCGACCATGCCGGCAAGACAGCCACGCATAAAATAAAACTACGTTGGCCATCTCGCTCCGAGAAAAGATACAAAACCAACCTATGGTTGTAAAATTACCATTTCAATTGTAACTCGAGCTTTGTTCTATCCCCACAGCGCTGCATGTAGAATTTTAGCACGCCAAGACTTGAAAAGAGAAAAAAGTCAACTAAAATACTGAGCATTTACTATAAATAAATAAATAATATTTAAAGAATAACACAAAAGGAAAAGCGTTGATCAATAATTATTTCCACACTTGGCGTTCCACTAGCGGTTGAAATAACTGAACTTCGTTTGTTACAAATTTTAAAGTATTTTTTATTTGCTCTTTTCGCTGGTATTTTTCTAAGAGTGTATATGAATAAAGTCCATTTGTTGAATTAGCGACAAAACCGTGTTAGAAAATGCGTTACCAATTCCCCAATTCACTGGTTGCTCAAACAATTTGTCCCAATAAATAGTTGTTCGTTGTATATTTCAAATTGTATTTACTTTGCGAATGAATCTTTGAGTTCGACATAAAGTGCAAAGTCTCAAATTTAAAAAAAAATGCCATATTATAGTGGCATGACAATCTTATTTACGGTAACTGATTTAGCACATTGATAATGGATCCAGAACATAGTATATAACTGCCTTTGGGAACATTGATATTTTATACTCAGGATGTCACCCTTTTTACCTAATTTATCCATTCGATTCGTCCAGTAAAACAAACTCTACTGAGACTGACTGACTAGAGTAAAGGTAATTTAGATGGCTACGTCAATTACAGTTCGCAATAAGAACCAGTGTTATGTAAATACCAAATTTGCTTTATACAACTTCATTTATTTAAGGTGCCATGAGTAAAATTAGAGAAAATTATTTTCTGCCAGTGCATGAACAATACGTAATTCTATACGAATGGATCGTGAAGGAAGTTTCGCAGCTCCAGGTTAAACTTCTTTGTAATTTTATAAATCATCGCCATTAGTCCAATTCCCCAAACGGAATTTAATAAACTTTTCATTCTCAATATCATTTTTTCTTTAAAATCTAACCAATTTAATTCAATTTTGAACTAGAAAAGCCAGATATTTTCGCCTTTATCTCAGGAAAATCCAGCTTTTTTAAGGCTGTTTAGACAGTCAATTCGAGTTGGTTTACAATTTGTCACTGTAGTTACAATTCTGTCTCATTGATTAGTGACTATATTCATATTAATGATGCAGATTTAATAGAGTTAGAGTACAGATGGAAACTATAAATTATAAATATTTTATATTATTATATCAAAATTTACAAACCAGTGGCTCTAATTTTTCCTCTCTCTTTCCTAAAATAGCTCGCTAGATATCGTTAAATTTTTGAACAATTTTTCTTATTCAAAAAAATTGTTTCAGGGGACAAATTGATTTCCACATATGGAATCTGAAATGCCTTAATTTTTTCTCCAAGGCCTTTACCAAACTTGGTGTATTTAAATGTTGAAAAAACATTTCCGTTTACAAGAGATTTTTTATTAAGTTAATGAAATGTATATATAGAAGAAGACGATCTTAAATATTTTTAGATTAAAATAATACAAATCTTTGAATAACACCCTAATCCTTCAGGATAGCTTCAGAAAACATATTAAACGCCTCTGGAATCAAAATCATTTTTTTTTTTTTCACTCTTTTTACGACAGAAGTTAAAATTGTTTAGTGGGGGCTCCTTTTGCAAAGTAAACAGCTTTCCTTCTGAAATATTGTTGTTTTTATGTAAGAAAGGGCCGTGTGATTGTGTTTGATTTTTTGTTAATAATGTTTTTATTTCCATGAAGAAAGGCGCGGTCAATCAACCAATCTAATAACCAACTGCTGGGACGTTTACTATAAGATGTTTAAATAAAAGTGAACCTCTAAAATAAAGCTAAATAAAAATAAATAAAATAAATAGAAAAAAAATGAAAAAATGAAAAAACAAGTCATAAATATTTCGTTCGAAAAATTTGTTTATTAATCGAGACTGGCGCCATCTAGCTACAACATACAGTACTTTAATAATAATTTTACAAAAATATATACAATAATTCGTAGTCATTTATTTCATTGTTTCTTAATCTTATCTTTTTTATCCAAATTTTGTTCTTTTTTTTGTTTTTTTTGTTCCTTTTAAATATACAAAATGATACATAGTAGGCAAACGATATTTATTTACTAGTAAGTACTTTTTATACACATTTATACAATATACATATATGTTCAAAAAAAAAGTTGTTTTCAATGAATTATGAACCCAATTATTTACATTATTCACAGCTAGGCTTTATAATTTAATAGTTTATCATTTGTTTTAAATATAAAGACTATAATTATGAAAAAAATCAAAATATCAGTTAATAAAGCTCGCTCACAAAAACTGAGAAAACATTTATTACAGACTAGTTTACAAAAAAAAAGAAAAGTTTTATAATATATATCTATGTATAGACGTTATATATGTAAATATAAAAAAAGTCTCTTTATTTAGCCAACAAAATAAATTCATTTTATCACAGAATTTTTGTTTTTCATATTAATATGTTCGTTAATAAATATTTGAAAATATTTAGCATATAGTTTAATGGCTGAAAGATTTGATTGTTGGCCTAATTCATGCGAACACAACAGAGATATTTAAATAATAAATGAATTGTAATAATTAAAAAAAGGCAGACTTTTTCGTAAATTATAAATTACCTAAAATTAATTATTATTTTTTATTAATTTGTTTTTACATAATAATTATATCAAAATATTAGGAACCTATAAATTATATTTTGAAAATAAAAAACTAAACAAAAAAAAATGCAGAAATTAAAAGAAATATAAATAAATGGCAAAAATATAATGAAACAGGCCAAAAATAAGGTACTATGGGTTAAATTGCAAATATGTATTACATTTCTAGCAATAATTGGGAGTATATTTAATGGTTATAGTAGTTATTCGTTCATGTAGAGAAGTAAAAGAAATTGGTATATTTAAAAATTTAAAATTAGTTCGTTAATGGAACTTAACGACCTTTGGCTGGTAGTCATAGTATCTAAAGTAAACATAAATGCATCCCTGAAGTAAGAAGAGAGCTTTTTAGATCAGGCATTTTTTTTTTATAAATAATAATTTACCTCATCCCAGTCACAGACCGGTTTTTCCACAGTTCTCAATCAGTCCGAGATTAATGCTTAGCACTTAGTCCCAGAGTTAGTTGTTTAAAAACAAAAGTAAAATATGTTAAGAGAAGTCACGGAAATGCAGATTCAAAAAATCTTTTTTCTTTTTTTTATTGAATTTTCTGGTTAATTTTGCAAGTACTTTAATCTTTTTAACAATTCAATCATTCTCTATTGGCTAGAAATTACCAACTTATCGGAAAGACGATGCTCAGTAATGTAAATTGCAACTATTTTGGAAATAAAGTAATCATTGAATACTGCATTAAAATAAGTTATACAAGAACACAATGAAGATTGGCAGAAATGCATACTTTTTATCTTTTGCAAATGGATTTTTATTTTAAATACAAAGTTGTTATTAAATTTTTGTATTAATTTTGTAAAAACGTTTACTACATTATTGTCTAGGAAATAAAAATGAAAATCCATCCACTTTTTGAATACGAAACTAAAGTAGAATAATCAAGAGTGTGGTCCGGTATGATAAATTTATTTGCAGTATTATTGGTAGGATCCCAGACGAGATTGTAGCTGATTGGCAGTAAAGAGTGTTTATCGTCTCATCAAATAAACATGTTAGTTGTAAAGCTGACAATAAGAATAGTAAAATTTATCATTTTCAACTAATTTAAATAATTGTAGCACAAAACTACATTGTAGGTCTACATTGCGGTCTACATTGCGGTCAGCTCCCATTAAATTTTGCAAAAATAAAAATAATTTTAAAATTTTGCCTATTTTTCAAGTTTTTTTTTAATTAAAAATAATGAAAAAATAAATGCATCTGTTTGGTTAAAAACATACAATTAAGAAATTAACTATTTATGATTACGAAGATAAGGTATTTAATGTTAGCCAAAATAATGATAATTAAAAAATCAATAAATTATATTATTTATTTTTTTTTTACTTCAATAACTTCAATATGGATTGAAGAAATCCAAAATGATAATGAGACATTCTCACTTTGGGAGATATCTATGCCCTTATTCAGCTACTCCTGTCAAAAACTTAACGAGATGAATTTAGTTTACAATCTAAGTTCCCCCACTTGTTAAGATTCGATATTTCATGCATCCATTTTTTTTTTTTTATATATATATTTCGCCCCAATATAGTTAGTTAACAAACTTTTAAGTAGTAAATCTTTTTCTTTTTACTAATTCTAAAGACTCCGCCGTAATTTGTAAAAGAATAGAAGAAAACGGTTAATGCCCCGTTAAGTGGAAAATCATGTAGCTAATTCAAAAAGAAAAAAGAGAAATATATTATCTTGACAACATTGATATAGCATTTAATATATATAATACATAACCAGAAAACATGTATTAATTCGGCTATAAAACAAAAACACACACGCGCACACCTAAACATACATATAACACTTGTATGCAGAAAGTGTTTCAGTGTATTAAGTAAAAAAGAAATATAAAAAAAGGAGTTCTGATCTAAAAAAAACAAACAAAGATCTGGCTGAGGATCAGGTAATTTATGAGAATATCAGATAATTTTTTAAAGAGTTTTAAAATCTTAAAATCATTTTCATACCTGCTCAGATATTTCTTATTATTTATTAAACAGATTTTTTTTTGTTATATTTTGAAAGTTTACGAACTTATATGTGTATTTATTTATAGCGTGACTAATCAAATTGAAAATTAAACAATAATTTCAAAAATATTAAGCACGAAACAGCATTTCGTTTTCAAAATTACTATAATAATAATTACTTAATAAAATATCACAGCCCGAGTTCAATGCTGTTTCCCTAAATACATATGTTTATAGTTTCGTTTTTTATACGAAATATTTACAAATACATTTATAATTATGTATTCGTAAATTATTATTTACATAGTGTATGAATTTTTTTTTTTTCTTCTTCTTTTTTCTATACTAAAAAAGTATATAGTGCGGAAATTTCGGTTATAAAATATTGTATATTTTTCTAGGAGATAAAAGAAGGTAACGTGTTCTGTACCTTTAGCTATATCCAAGGCAGATTGGGCTCGTATCAGACGAGATAGGCCTGAACCCCACTGGTATCAACAACAGAAGCGCCAGATCTCCAAGGCGGATGTTGTTGTTGTTGTTGTGATTGTTGTTGGGACGATACTCCGTGATGACTTGATTGATTCGCATGATGCGTTGTATTACTACTATTTCCGCTATGATGGCCGGGTGCCGCACCGTTGGCACGTCTCGATTCAACCCTCTCAAAAGTAGGATATTCTGGTGAATCTATGGACGAATAAATATGCTCGGACATTGGCCGATCTTGATTATTGTACGCGTGATGCCTATGCACTGGCCTTGGGGACGGCGTGGCCGTAGTTGCTGAGGAATAGTTTGGATCATCTTGTTGCTGTTTGGTGGGCGTCCTAGATAGTGTGCTACTGGACGAATAGGCTGGCGGCGGAGCGCTAGTCTCACTGCTGGTTACCGCCGCCGCAGCGGCTGCTTGTTTAAACAGGGGATGGTTATTTATATGCTGTTGTAATGATGGTGATACTGACTGTTTGTTTTTATCATGAAGATATGCATGATTTGAACCACTGTTGCGATGTACCCCAGAATCTATGCTGTAGTTGTTTATATTCCTTCTATAATTACAAGATTTTCTTTGGTTGTCGCCACTCGGCATGACGTACCTTAAGCGCTCCCAAAACCTTTTCTCACCCCATCTAATTCTTGCTCCAGTTTTCAAATACGGTCTTAAATCTGGGTCTAATTCAGCTTCCGGTAATATACTGCCTTCTTCTACTAATACTAATTTAAATATACGTCCTTTCAATGCTTCATGCAGAGCTGATCTAAATTCAAACCTCGACCACTCTGTTTGGAGAAAATTTCTCGACAAAACTAAAATGACTCTTTTACTTGCTTCGGCTGCTTCGACCACTACGGGCGATGTGTGCTGCATGTAAGGAGAACCGGAGGATACTGCATGGTGTGGTAAATCTCTATAGTGCAGGCACAATTGAAAAGAAGGACTTCCATGCTCTAATTCGGCAACAATGGATTGTAGAACAAATTCTTCGTCCTTGGGACTGTACACAACATAACCATCGTACAACTTCTCCCTGTCCTCGCCATAGTGTTTGGCAGAAGCTGCTTTGAAGTGAAACAATCGGATACCGTAACGAGAGTATAGCCAGACTCGTAGTGGGTCCCGGAAGATGAACATGATTACTGTTAGGAATATTACTATTACAAACGCGGACAAAGTAACCACCACCATGGGTAAATAATCAGAGACTATAATATTCTGAATCATAGAACTACCGGAATAGAAATCACTGCATACTGTATTATTCAGATCAATTAACCTTCTGTGTGGTGGCTTAGTCTCGTTGCCGTAACACCAAAGGTCGTCCGTGTCAATAACTTTTTGTTTATTTTCATACACCCACGTTTGTAATTCTTGCAGAAATTTACACTTACAGGACCAAAGATTGTTGCCTAGTGATACATCTACTAAATAGGAGTTGATAGTAAGCTGCCATACAGGGAATGAGACCAATCTATTGCCATCCATTCGCAATATTTCTAACGATCTCAGCGGAAAGAACGTTAAATTTCCTATATGGGCGATTAAATTATTTTGCAAGTATAACTCACGCAAATGTGCAAGATGTTCAAATTCGTATCCTTTTAACTCAGTGATCAAGTTGTCTTCTATGTGTAAAGTTCGGAGCATGTTTAGACCGTTGAAAGTACGATTTTGGATTGTTTCTATTCTACTTGCGTTTACAAATAAAACTCTCATATTTTTTCTTCCAATAAACACATGATTTTGTAGTTCCTTCAGATTGTTACCATCCAAATAAACGTGCGTTGCATCCATTGGAATTCTTCTAGGTATTAAATCATTGTTCTGTCTGGAACAATCGACTACGTTAGTGTTCCACGTTTGATCATGATAGCAAGAGCAATTCGATGGGCAGGTCATTTCGCAATCACAAGCATCGAAATCACAACAATGACATAATGCAAAGCAATGAGTCTCGTATTTACAAAGAAATTCGGATGGTTTGGCATCAGTCGCCGGAATGTCCACTGTTCCCCGCGAATAAGTCATTTTGCACATAACATTCTCCAAATCCATTATTCGAGGGTATTGCCGCATCTGCGTCATATTGTTTATCACCGGTAGCCAATCCATAGAACAATCACAATTGAATGGGTTGCCACCAAGATAGAATTCTGGTAATGACTTATTTTGCGCAACTGGAGTCAATCTTAATGAATTTAATTCCAATTTGCTCAATTCATTAGCGTAAATATCGACTCTTGCCAAATTCACTTTTTTAAAAAAGGTTTTCGCGTGAACATTTGAAATAAAGTTATTATTTATAAACATAACTTCAACGCTGTTCGGAATCGAGAGTTCATTTAATTCGGTAATACGGTTGTGGCTGGCATCTAACGTCCTGATGTGGAGTTCATCTTGAATTTTATAATAATTACCAAGTCTCTCTATGTAATTACCGTGTATATCCAGCCACTTCAAATTACTAGGAACAAAGGCGTAATCAAACCAAACCAGGTGATTATCTGACAAATTAAGCCATAATAAACTCGCTAAAGTAGTAAAAACACCATTTATATCCGTTAGAAAATTAGCATCTAACCTGATCGCTTCAATTTCGGTATTTCTTTCAAACGTTCCTCTTTCGATTTGTTGTATTTTATTTTTAGCTAAATTTAATACTTGAAGGCCGGATAAATCCCAAAACATGCCACGCGTGAGATTGCCAATATTGTTATCAATTAGCCTCAGGCCAGTCAGCTGATTTAAATTTTTAAATGAACCGTTTCTGAAACCGCTAATTTGATTCTCTCCAAGATCCAGTGTTTTCAAAAATGCGAGTTCACTTAACGCTTCGGGCACCTCTTGTATAGCGTTCGAGCTAAGATCTAAATCTTTAAGATCGGAACAGTTTTTGAAAGCCTGCGAGTCTATGTTCACAATAAGATTATTATTTAGGGTTAATTTAGAAAGTACAAAGAGACCGTTAAATAGATGAGCTGTGATATGGTGCAGTCGGTTTTCAGCGATATTTAGAGTGTGTAGATTGTATAAAGGTTGAAACGCATTATCTTCTATAAAACCAATGGAATTATTCCTTAGATCTAATATTTGTAAAAAGAACAAGTCCTTGAAAGTGCGCGCATCAATGCGTGTCAATGCATTGTGCGATAAATTTAATATAATCAGCCTAATTAAGCCTACAAAAGTACCATCATCAATTTGATTGCTACTTAGCTGGTTAACAGATAAATCCAATACTAATAGCTGTTCCAAACGATGAAATAATCCTCTTGCAAGTTCGTAGAGCGAATTGTTCTGGAGATGAATTTCTCGTATTTCCCGCGTACTGGAGAACAAACCTTCCGGAAGTGATTCTAATTTGTTACTTGACATGTTTAGAACTCTGAGCGATGTAAGGCCGGCCAAAGATGCTGAAGTTATTTCAGAGATGTCATTGTTTTGCAGGTAAAGGTTTTGTAGTCTTCTTAAACCTGTAAGTCCTGAATTGGCAGGTAGAGAACGGATATCATTGTATGACACGTCTATTGACCTGAGATCTGTACCACCGCTACACTCAACTCTGGACACAGTCACGCCTGATTCTGAAGTCCTCTTAGAAACGAATCCAAGTGAATTTGTATCTCTTATGCTGTTCCTGGTTAAATTTATTGACTGTAAATTGCCCAATGTGCAAAATACATTTTCGGGTATTGATCTGACGTTGCTATCGACTAATTCTAATGTTTGTAAAAGTCTCAGTCCATCAAAGCTGCCAGTGTTTATTTCAAGAGTTTTACTGGTACCCCAGTCCATATTGTGGGTGTTAATAGTGAGTGATTTCAGTTCCCGTAGGCCATCGAAAGCGTCGGTTGGTATTTCTAAAATTTTGCAGTTAGATATAGTCAGTTCTTCTAAGTGGTGTAGGCGTTGAAACGATCTTGGAGGCAACGGACTTTCAAACAATAACACATCACTGCATTCAACTTTTAAACGTATTGTACCTTCCGTTTGTAAGTGGCTAAAATTTCCACCTTCACTCGCTAAAGTCCTTAACTGACAGTTGACGGCCATCCGGCTAGATGTTTCGTTGTTTTCCGGCGCCCAGCTACACTGTTCCGGTGTTTCATATTTAGAAAGCACAGTTACCAGTAAAGTAAATAGCACAACAACCGCACTGGCGGCTGATGAATAACGCCGGCAGCACTGCGCCATCTAGTAGCTTAAGATCACAAACACAGTACCATTTCCTGGCCAATGGGTACACACTAATTAATAATTAAAAAACAATCACTGTTTCCTCTATGGTTTCCCTTTTGTGCCAAAACTGAAGAACTAACACTTCAACTTAACTCACGATTTTCCATTTGGTTGAACTTCTGGTACACAAAAAAATAAGCCGGATACAAATCAGAACACAAGATAATTAATTCGTTGTCGAACTGTTTAATTTAGGACAAATTTTAATATAATTTTGTCCGTTCGCCGGAAATGTTTTCTTTCTATCCATTAACAACTCGAAATAAAATTGAAACATACGGCACGCACTTGTACTACTTAGTTGAACTTCCGAGCGCAGACTGATCGTACAAGGTAGTGGTTCAGAGACTTTTAGAGGGGACACAGTAGGGCAGAAAATTGCCGTCGATGGCAGCACCGAACGTGCGCATGGACATCCTACTTCCACTTCAGTTATCCCCACTACACATTCCTAACTTTCTTCGTCAGTCGGTTATACATCCTGCTGGTAGTCGCGCAGCCTTAGACAGTAGTGATGGGCTATACGAGTCCGCCTGTGGAATCATTGGATTTGAATCAACTCCAGGGTCGGAATCGATTCCAAAAACTCGTTCATCGATTCCAGTTGCCGTACCTATCCTATGCTTTCGTGCAAATATCATGCAATTTATTAAATATTTTATTAGTACTTAACTTCATCAGTTAATAACAAAACTACATGTAATTTGCAACAGTTTTAAAAGATATATAATATCTAATTGTTATTGACAACATCAAATAAAATTAGCTTTACACAAGAACAAGATTTAAAACAAAGCAGTTTTGTTAATATCCAGCAGGACCACTGGGAGGTTGAAGTTACCCTGCCAGGAGGGGAAATGAAATGGGAAGGAAATAAGGTTGTTAAAGGTATCAATGATGTTAGTTGGACCTTAAAATATGTACATGCAAACAAATTAAAATATAACAATGAACATAAACTAAGAAAGATTAACGAAATGAAATTATATTACTAAATATTTAATAATGAATAAAACTAAGCCGTCTATATATATATATATATCCCAATACAAAACAAAATGAATAATTTTTATCACAGCATTATCACAGACTAGAGAAGGATTAAAGTTTAAAGCTACTTAGAACTTAAGAAATTAATTAATGTAAATTTTTATTCAGAAATAATATCATAGAAACATTGCTCGACTTTAATCTATTGCGTCTGTCAACTAATATTTGTCCAGCTTTAGAGAAAATCCTTTCGCAAGGAACTGAAGTGGCTGGAATGCATAATCTTTTCAAAACAACGTCATACAATCTGGGATATAAGTCTTTCCTCTCTCTCCACCAATCTAACGGATTGGCTTCTCTATTTAAAAAAGGTTCTGCCAAATATTTGTCTAATTCAATTATACTGGCAGATACTGGGGTCTGTTTCGCGTTTAACGTTTTAATTTTTGCATCGAATTCCCGCCAAAGACTAGAAGTAGAAGTTGTGGATGATGGAACATCGGTAGATAACGAAGCTTTCGGAATTTGAATAAATGATAATTTAGTGGCAAGAGAATGGTACATTTTCCGGAATTTAATGTCGCTCGAAAAACCTTCGTTTTTAAATCGCGGATCTAAAATCATCGATTGACCTATAATTTCTACCGATTCTAAATTGGAAAACCGATTTGAAATATTAGCGCAAATTACTCGAGCCATTGATTGTATTTCAGGTCTGTAATTTGTGTGCAAAAATTTTGAAACGTGATCGGTCATAAAGCGCGAGAATATAATAATTTTAGAAATTGTTATATAATTTTCCGAACTTACTTCGTCCGTAATTTCATTAAATATCTGCAATAACTGAACCGCGCTCTCTAATATTTCCCAATCGATTGTTGTTATATTATGTTCACCCTGTAGATTTAATAAAGCTATGGTCGCGATCAATGGCTGTTTGGTTTTTAAAACGCGATCAAACATTATAAATGTGGAGTTCCAACGAGTGGGGACGTCTTGTTTTAATTTTAATTTTGGGAAACCCATCTGTGTTTGTGTATTATGTAGCTTGGTCAGAGAATGAGAACTTCTTTTAAAATATTCTACTAAAGCTTTAATTTTGTCGGTCGTTACGCGAATTTCTGCGATTCCCGAATGGACAACTAAATTCATTGAATGGGCAAAACAAGAAATATGCCTCCAATTGCACTGCTTTACTGCCGAAACAATATTTGCACCATTATCAGTAACAACGGCAGTTACTTTATTGGTGAGTTCCCATTCTTGGACCGTGGATTGCAGGTGTGAGGCCAAGTTATTCGCTGTATGTCGTTCAGAGTAACTAGTACACTTCAATAAATGTGTTTGTAAATTTGTGTTTTGGTCTATGTAGTGGGCAGTTATAGCAATAAAGCTTTCATTATTCACCGATGTCCAACAATCAGTTGTTAAACAAACGGCATTTACTTCGTTGAATCTACTTTTTAATTTTGATTCTTCCCGCTTATAAATCATTGGGAGTAAACTGTTGGATATATACTTTCGTGAAGGTACATTATAACTGGGGCAAAGCAATTTAATTAATTTTCTGAACTCTTGATCTTCAACAATACTAAAAGGATGATATTCTTTTACTATCATTTTGAGCAATTGTTCATCAATTTCCTTGGACTTACTGGGGTGCAAAGGTTTGATTACTTCTACAAAGTCAGTCAAGGATTTTTGAATTACCGGAGCCTTATGGGCAGATGAAGAGAGAGGAGCGACATCTGCAACTTCTGAATGGATGGAAGCTAAACTAGTAGAGGGAAGCGAGCTTAAATTTTGAGTGTCTATAGAAGTTAAATGAGATTTCTTAACAGGGATCTCTTCAGTGCTTTGCTCTGTATTCTTTCTTTTATTGAATGATATAGGATGTTTTCTCTTCATATGTCTGAACAAATTACTAGTAGAGCCACTTGTAAAGCTAACGATTTCGTGGCAATACCGGCATTTAGCTTTGACAGAATCAATAGAATTAAAGTGATTCCAAATTTCACTGCGTTTTGGCATTTGTCTGAAATTAATTTACTAAAAATTAATAAAATATTAAATTTAAAAAATAAGAAACAATAGTAAAAAAGGCGATAATAACCCCGTAGTTGATGGGCAAAAATAAATAAATAAATAAAATAAAATAAATAAAAAAGTAAAAAAATTAAACTAATATATTAAATATTTTGCTTTTAAAATATTTTCAAATATTCAATAAAGAAAAACAAAAGATAAAAATGAAATAATTATTTAATTTAGGAAAATATTAGTCTTTGAAAATATTTTAGAAATCAACAAAGCACATGCTCTTCAACTTAATTAAGATTTACCACTGGAAAACACCCTTATCTGCTTATCATCAGAAGACAGACACACATGAAATATTGTTATCAGCACGAAAGATGAAATTGAAATGGCCCTTATTGCTATAGCTACATATCTAGAGACAAAAAAATTATATTACCTAAAGAGCGTACTTACTACAGACTCCCTCCCACTCTTATTACCTATTTCACAAACATTCGGCGATTGGAAATATTTTTTAGCAAAATATTATTCTATTTATTCTAAGCAGATTCTTAAGATGATTTTAATTTTTAAAATTTATTTTTGTTTATTACTCTTATAAAATACGAAGAATTTCAAATAAAATATAATATACAAACACAGAATGATTTAGTATGCAGGTGGAGTCAGTCGTCGTTACCATGGTAACGGAACCGTTAAACGACTCCGGTTCCAGCTCCAGCAATTTCTATTGGCTAGAATCAGTGAACGAAAAAGTGGAACGAGTCCGGTTTCAAAAGGATTTAAATCACTCCGGATTCGACTCCACCAACTCCAGTGGATTTAACCAATGAAAATGCTAGAGTTGGGCCGGAGTCGTTTAACGGTTCCATTACCATGGCAACCACGACTGACTCCACCTGCATACTAGATCATTTTGTGTTTGTGTATTATATTTTATTTGAAATTCTTCGTATTTTATAAGAGTAATGGACAAAAACAAAATTTAAAAATTAAAATCATCTTAAGAAAGCGTTATTATGTTTTTTGTATTCAAATGAAACGAATATTTAACTACAAAATATTTCCAATTGATGAATGTTTGTGAAATAGGTGATAGAGTGGGAGGGATACTACAGTAAGTAAACCAATTAGGTAATACTACATTTTGGCTCAGTTTTACTTTGACCGTCATGCGGACATGTACACGTTTAAACTTACGCCAATGAAGATAAGAGTAAGAGTGTCCAGCGCTTAGTTAAAGATTAAGCACACAGCTTTTTCTTTTTGTAAAACAATAAGATAATATTTTAAAAGCTTGATATTCAATTCTTATTAGATAAATATTGTGAGTAATTATAATTTTGTTTGAAGGGTTAGAATTTTTATGGAATACTTTCCTACCCATTTCCGTTTCTCTATTGAATCCTCTTGAAGCAAGTTAACTCCAGTCTTCCAGTGGTCAAGCTAGATAATGACAAAATTGCTTTAATTTATAATTGACTAGCCTATTTTTGGGTTAATATTTGTGTTACGTTGTTAATTTTATATTTATCAGAGCAACTGGAAATTAGGGATAGTACTTAATGTGTGTAAAAGAAATATAGTTTTGTTATTAACTGGAAAAGCTAACTGTTAATGATATATTTTAATAAATTACGTGACATTTGTTCTTATGTTTAATCGTTCCAAAACCTCTGCTGTCTCATTTTCATTTTAATTTTTTTGGGGCGGGGCGGAATCACTTTTTTTTAAAATAGGGATTTGAATCAACTCGTTCCACCATCGGACTCGTTCCAATGGAACGAGTCCGCTCAAATAGCCCATCACTATTAGACAGCCAGGTCTGTCGTTTTATACATTTGGCTACAACTATCCAACACAATGCCTCCGGACAGTTGGAACAATATATAGTTAAATATTTTTGGTCCCTTGAATTAAAAAAAAAATCGTTAAAATTTCTGTCAAATGTTTGATGACAAGTTCCTTTATAAACAAATCACGGTTGTAGAAATTTATACAAATTTAAGTGAAAAAATTTAAGCTAATTTTTTAAATAATTATAAAATTAATTAAAAAAAAAGAATTTAGAATTTAGTGGAATCATTTGGAAGGTTTTAATATTTAGAAAGCGGCGATTAAAAAAAAGATAAAGAAACTTTTCCGTAAAGCAGTTTTATAAAGTGATTTCATTAGTTACAAATTTGCTCTTGCGATGTAATAATTTAAGAAATTAAAGTAAAAGGCTTATTCGACTTTCTTTAAAGGCAATTTAAAAGGAACACTTTTAATTCGTCATGTTGAATACCTAATTTATATAAAAGTTCCAGTTCCAGCATATTCCAGATTCTCCGAGAACTTTAATAAAAGCAATTTACCCCAATAATTTCTCCAACTCATTAACAGAACAGTTAAAAATTTTAATAAGAATTAGTAGAGTAAAGAACGTTTTGCACTAGTTATTGAAAAATATAAGACGTTGGATACGCTGGAGTTAAGTTTCTACCGTAACTTCACGGTGAATCTTTTGCAGATACTGAGACGGGAATTAAGTTTAAACTCATGAGATTTTTCGCAACGAATTCCACCCTGACTATAATAATTGTACAATTTAATTTATAAAATTTATTTTAATGAATATGTGGATCTATAGAAAACTAATTTTCTAAAATTAAACACTGAGCTTTTACTTCTACTGCAAACTTGCGGTAAATAATGTCAAAATGCTCTTTGTTTTAGTTCATGTGAAGCAAAACTATGGAATTACTCTTCAAAATATGTGAAAAATTTTACACAAAATAACCAACTGACAGTTCGATTGATGAATTTTGTCCACATCTTTTAATCCCGTTTCACTTATGATTCCTAAAGGGATTTTAATATTTGAACACCCTGGGTGTTTGAGGTTTCGGTTACACTTTCATATACCACACGTAGACAAAATATCGAACAAAACTATTTCTGAAAACATGTGCTCTTCTAGAGAATGATTTAGATTAAGACAGTTTATGTTGATTCAAATAATGGGAGGAAATAGATTAAGTAGTAAATTTAGAAAGAAAATTTAAGCCTAGAACTGTTTCGCTTTCATTATTTTCCATCTTTCATTTATTTTCAAAATTGGTTCTAATATTTAGAACGCAATGACTCAATAATATAGTTTGATATTAATCAAACATGAGGCCTCGACGATAAAACTACAACAGTTTGTATCGTTTTTTCGAGAAAAAGATCTTGTTTGGTTTATCACTTTCATTTACTACTCGTGGTTCTAATTCGAAAATTTCAACAAACTTCGAGTTTGTAAAACAGTTTATAACAGTGCCTCAAAACCGAAACTTCCAAGAAAAGTAAATTAAGTGAAATTAAAGTTTTAGAGTTTTTAGAAAATAATCTAAATGCGAACTTTAAAGAAATTCAGAAAAGTGAAAGATTCAATCAGTAAAAAGAGGTAATTCGATCAAATAAATTTGGAATATTGGTCCAGCAATCTTTCAGCAAAAAATGTTTAATCTTACTTATTGTTCTATAAGATAATGCACTTTTGAGCGAACTCTAGCCAGAAGTCTTTCTACGAAAAGTCGTTAGTCGAATTTTTATGGAAATATATTTCATTAAAAGTTGTAGAACTGAGTGCTATGAGCTTTGCACTTTATCATTATGAGTTGTGTGTAAAGAAATTTTAAAAAAGGGAATTTCGAGAAAATTTTAAAGAAAGTGAAAAATTATTTAGTGCTACATCCGGTTATGTTTTTTAACTTTTAACGATCAGTCAGATCTTATGGTGTTACTAAAATGAAACGTAAAGTTCAAGCTACCTTTCGTTTTTGAACTACTATACCGAATCTATACACAACTATGCTACTATACTTTTATAAAATCTCTTGGATACACTGCTGCCAGTCCCGTCTCGATTTACTTCAGCTTCTACTAAAAAATTATTGCCATCTTAAATTTCTCTTAAGCCAAATCATCATCTCATCATCTCCAAATTTTTAGTGAATGTCCGTACCATGTTAAGGGTTCTTTGGTAGATTCGGACAATTCGGATTGTCCTCTACTTCGTCATAAGAGTGAGAAAAAGCGTTTCAACGACCGAAATCCTCCAAACAGAATATACATATTAGTTGAATAATTTTTCTACGTGGAATTTGTTTTGGGATAGATAATTCTATGAAGGGATTAGGAATAGACTTACCTCTGGTGATTCTTTATTGTGATGCTCGGTGTTACTAGCTGTATGGTGTAAGTAAGAGCTATGTGTTTCTAAATTAGAAATTTTTAGATTAAAACGTTATTAAAAACTCAATTTGAAATATCCAACAGAAAATAAATAAATAGCTATGGTAATATTTAATAGTTATTGATAATAATCATCAATCTGTCCACCGCGACAAGATCTGTAAGCAATCAATAACTCTTTCTTTATGATTGAATAATACTATATTAAATAAATAAATAAATAATTCTCTGAGATTGAATCAAAAATTTGGACTACAGTTGCTTCGCCGTAAGATTCAATTTATCAACAGAATGCTTCTATCAAGTCACGCACCCATATAGTAAATTTATCCTATATTTATACTCATTTCCTTAAAAAAAAAACCTTCGCTTCTCATCTAGTCATTATATTTTGGACTCCAATAAGACAAGATTTATAGATGCAAAAAAAAAGTTTATAACTTCTTGATACTAAAATAAATAATGCATTTATTACAATAAATATGTATATGTATTATAAGTTAAAGATGTATAAGTGTATTTTTATACGTCACAGTTGGATAACAAATTATTATTACCTTAAAAAACATGTGTCTCAACTTGTAGGAAATGAGCCACACTAACCTACTAGATCTACGTATTGCCTTCTTTAAATAAAATTTGACTATAAATTATAGAAAATATTAACTGTACAGGCCTATTAGTAATCACAGGAGGATTTAATGCTCTTTCATATTTTACAAACTATTTATTTCTATTAATATTTAAATAAATTAATAAGTTTAAAGGCATTCAATTATATTAAGATGTTTTCTAGGCGAGTAGTCGGCTAAAACTTCATCTTTACCACCATTCCTTCAATATAAGCGCTCTGTCCAATTTTTTGAAAATCTATTCTTGACATTAACTTTTGAAAAATATTTTTTTGTATTTTTTAATAATAGTCTAATTCTCTTTCGATGCCGTTAGTACAAAGTATAAGAACAGCAACGGAAAACAGAAGTATTTTTGAACTACATATTTTCCTTTGTTTTACAGAAATGCCACAAAATTACTTGTACATATTTTTCTCCTTTCAGGAGCTTCTTACAGCTCACTGTTTGGTGATGGACAGTGTTGTTTGTAACGAGAGAGCAATGCCCGAAGGCTGGCAGGGCACTGGAAAAAGCTCTGGGCGCCCATGTCCTTTTCAATAAAGATGTTAATATAAATAAGATGTTATACGCCTTGATTTTGCTTTTTTTTAAAATGATATAAGGTGCTTTAACATCTGAGGTTATTGGCGCCCGGAGCTTATTCAGTGCACTGCCGGCCTCCGGACAGTGTTGTCTGTAACGTGTGCAGCTGAATTCGAACCGGGACTTCCGCGAAGGAATCCAATACGCTAATCGCATAGCTAACTACTTCCCTATCTTAAATTAAAAAACAAGGTAATACTTCATAGTACATTAAAGAACTTCAGATAATCTTTGGTCGACTTGGTAACTTGCAAAGGTATGACAACAGCTATAGAAAAAAGCTACAAAACTGTTTGACGGTCAGAATGATGGCAATTCTTGAACCAATAAAAGCCTACGAAGGATTTAGCGACTTAACGAACAGAGAGCTACCAGACTATTTGCCAACATTGTACCAGCCTTGGTATCGCGCGAATTGGCCGATTATCAAGCAGGACACAGCGCTGTCCTGGTTCGGCTGCGCTGCCAAGATATGATCTGAAGAACAAACTGACGCATGGAGCTGTAGCCGCACAAGATACTCGGTACTAAGATGGACGATACACTGCTAGCGTTGGCTCAGGTGGAGACTACCATGGAAAAAGATCCTCTGCTACATCATTATGTAAAGGAAATGAAGCTCAGTGCTTCTTAACAGATTTCACAAGCGTACAGATCTTTATCCTTGGATTGATTAAATGGCGCAATCATTTGGTGTGAAATCGTTTGATCAGAAGTAATATCCAAACCTTATTTTTTCCAAATTTTTCCGTATTTTATTCCATATTATTTTAGAATTTTAGTAATTCGAGAATATTGATTTATGACGGTTTAATGAGAACAGATGCGATTTGCTAACATCCAAATTAGGTACTCATTAATTTCACTCACTTTTTGCTAAAATATTGCCCAATTTTTTCGAATAAAAAATATAAACTATAAACTTGTTCCAAGAGACCATCCGTGTGCTTCTTACCTGGGCTGTTATTTTTTGCGTCGTAATAACGAAGAAAATGTTAGTTCCAGAATTGTCTACAGGGAGCAGTATTGACTGGACAGTTGCTGAAGCAAAGACTACCCTCTCTACAAACTTGAGTTTGTTCAAGTGAGGAGGCGTGTCTCTCTTTTCAGTTGATCCCCACTCTTTGTCGCCACCTTGTAGTTTCCCCTTCTATAAACAATTTCTTTTTTTCTTTTTTTAATTTTTAATTATTCTTCTCCAGACCTTTTTTTTTTCTTGTCTAAAATAATTGTTTAGACATTTTGAAGGATATGTCTTGGGTACCATAAAAAAACTATTTAATAAGACTATCGCTGTTTAAAAAGACTTGCTTCCTTAAAGAACATTTTTGTTTCAGTTTATCAACTATTAATTAAGGTAGATAATAGCTGGAAAAACGGTAGACGTTGGTAAGTTAAAGAGAACCTAACTCAACGTCTACATCTCAACATGAAGTCAAAATTTTTAATATGAAGCATGATGTCATCATTCAGTCAAGTCGGAAATCATTTGCAAGATCTAGATATTTGTGCCAAGAAATTTCAAGTAGAAGTACACAGCGACGGAAATCAATTTACTTCCACATCGTTAAGAACCTCACCCAACGATGACTATGTTCCTAAACATGTTTTCACTGAATTTTGAATTGGACAAAACTTTAGTGTGAATGGCATATAATCTTTTCACGAAATTTTTAACATCACGAACGTATTTACCACCAACTAGGCAATTTCATAATCAGAGATTTGTTCAACGATTTTTTTGTGTTCGTCATTGAACTCCTTTGATTTTATTTAATTCCCGATTTGTTCATTGTTTTCATTCACATTGTTTGATAACAGAACCAGTAATATAAAGTTCCTTCGTAAGCAATTGCCCAGGGACATTCGATAACAAACTCAACGTTGACATCTCGTCAGTTTCAACAATCAACTAATAACGGAAACAATTTTTAAATGCAAATTACCTTGCTTTTAGATAAATAACTTTAGCAACGATGTTATGAAAAACCCCATTGGAAGAACAAATAAAGATTATTGCATTTTTAAAGATTCAGGCTCAGTTCAGATGAATACAGTTTTTCTACGATCGGTCTTTGAAAAATCGGACTTTACCATATGGTTAAAAGTGCAAAAATTACTTCGTGGCATCATGAACTTGCAGTCCGCGTTGATTTCAATAACCGTGCACTGTCAGCACACGCCTTGATACGATAATGATTTCGTGTTTGATATTAGATTTCTGCGTAATATTTTTAAACAAACCTATTCAGTTCAATTATTGTTTATTTCGGTAAAAATATACGCATAAACGAATATATAATTAATTTATTCTAACACAAACAGCAAAGACTAATTTTTCCCGAACAATTTGTGCTCATGTTTTGTGTACAAGAGGTTTGGTATGTTCGCGCATGCCTCAGTTTTGAGCACAAACTTAAGTTAACCTTACAATTAGTGTAAATACTATTCCGATTTGCCCAACTTATTTGTTTTCCTTATTTTAAGTGATTGGAATATTTCAATTTGAAGTATCGGCTTGTTGCTACAATTGTTTCTTCAAGTGTTGCCGTTGTACCGATGTTTACTTGAGTTTTGGTTATGTTGGTAATTTTCAACTTTTATGTATTTTTATTTCTTAGCTTAGTTGGAATAATGTGTGTAATTCTCGGGGAAACGTTTTCTAGCACGTAATCGCCTCGGCTCGTGTCGCAAGACAATCTTTACTTTCCGCACTAGTAACTTAAATAAATATTCTATTTGTTTAATTTAAAATTGAAGTTAATATTGTAGTTTTAAATATTATATATTTGTAGACACCAAGAATATGAAGTCATTGTATCCACTGATAGGTGCAGGAGATGCATTTGGTTGGAAGATGGAGTAGGCGAAACTCTGTAAATGACATATGACAGAGATGTTCCCCAGAGACTGGCCACAGATCCGACATCAATCATCATTCTCATGAAGTATGAATACCTCTAGGGGTAGGCAGTTGACTGCTGCTTCCTCTTCGTGAATCTAGTACCTTCGTATACCCCTATCAACATGATTTGGAGGGACGCGCTTCGTTAGCCACCACGCGGGATATTTATAGCAGATAGCTAGCTATGTCTGCATCATACCATGTATGTATATACTGGGTGTTGTGTGGGGGTTATATCTATTGTTCAGTAGTGTTAGTGTTATATTTTGACCCCTTGGGGGGATGTGCAGCTCCGCCCCTCTTTATTTCCTCATCAAGTCACCATGGCTGAATGCAAGTTTTACACAAACAAAAGAATATATATATATAAAAACATCTCTGACCAAAATCCCTCACCACAGTGGTGAGTTAGCAGGGCAAATCCCACCCACGTAATGATGTCATTTTCTCGTTTCCCATGTGTATATAAAGAAAAGAAGTGATTTGTGATCTTACCTTGATAACCCTCCCTGGGGAATGTAATACCTGTGTATATTGAAATATTACCTACGGAACAGTAGGCTGGTGGCTATAACAATATTTATATCCAGCGCATTGAATATATACATAGAAGTACAGATATCCTAGGTAAAAAGTATGTTTTGGTGTAACATCTACAAAATGAAGCCAACCTATAAGCAATGTTCGAAACAAGAACTATCTTTATCACCGCAGCAGTTTCCTTTCATTAATCTATAACTTATCTTGCTTTTATCGCGAAAAAGCCTTTACTTTAATTCATCAATTTAAATTCAGCAATTGAAAATCAAATTCAAGAGAGTTATGGCAGACTACAATATTAAAGACAACCACATGAATTGCAGTTAACATTAAGTAGAGCGAGTGTTCAGTCCAAACTTTCTTTTACTCTTACGAGTGAGAATCTAAGATATCGTGCAGATTTTTATTTTGAGTTTCCTCCTAAACCAGTGTTCCGCGGACCACCAGTGGTCCGTAAGAACTAAAATCTGGTCCGCGAAACATTTTTAACATTTTTAAAATAATAATATATTTATTTGACACGTGACGGCGCGGTGAGAGGGACGTCGAGCGAGCGTAGAGCGCCTAAGAACAAGTCCAGGAGTCGATTAAAAAGCAAATGATGATGTGCTTGTAGCTTTGAGCAATTTCATGAATCCCAGGATTACCCATCTTGTTAAGAGAATGCAAGCTCAAAAAGCGCATTAAAGTAATTGAAAACATAATCACAATGTTAATTTTAGTTTGTTTTTAAAAATATAAAATTATTTTATTGTGATATTGAACCTTGGGGTCCCTGTTAGCAACAAAAATATTAAAAATAGTCCTAGGTCATAAAAAGGTTGGGAACCACTGGTTTAAACGAAAAAGGGTTTCTTTCTACCTCTAACACCGCAACAGTGTAAACTGTATTATACAATTATTTAATGTAGCTACTAAAAAATGGTACCAATTAATAATTTTAGTTATTATTGTTTAAATTTAATTTAATAGTTAATTGAGCCATTCACTGCAAAAATCGATTAACTCTACTTTTTGAAATATCTTAAAACTTAAGTGTCAAAGCACTTAGTTCAATCACATCATACTATTTATATTTGTATAATAAATCCTCCAAATAATAAAGATTAAAACCATTAAACTACAATTCTTTTATTGCCATCGAATAATAACTCAAATTCAGTAGCAGGTGCTGAATGATAACGGTATACGTATTTATTTGAATTTATATTATAAACGGAATTAAAAAAAAAAGTACATTATTTCATCACATTTCTCCCACTTTTTGTTTTTGTTATGTTAATCGAGTTGCGCAGCGAACGGCTCAATAATGATTTGTTTCGTACATAATTTTGTGGTTCGTAATATTTTTTATAGTTATATCAGTTTTAAAAAGAGGGCTTATCATGTTTAATTTCTTTTATTTACAGCATTTTTTGTATTGTCCTTAAGGGATATTGTTCTGGACAAGGAAAAAAGGTCTTTTTTTTTTTGTGTGTGTGTGTGTGTTAGTGCGAATTTCAGCCGCAATTCCAAAGCGAAGAAAAAATTCAGAAAGTTTTAATTTGATATTTAGCCTAGATACCAGACAGAGCTCGCCACAGTGAATTTCAATTTCACAAAACCAAAAAGAAAATAAAAAGGTAATTTTTAGGAACTGATCCATTTAACCAGAAATGGAACATAATAATCCGTCCCTTTAACTATTTGGATCTCAGTAGGTAAGCCCTGTGTATTTATACCACCCACGTTGGGCCCTACCGCCGACTGGTTGGAAATATATCGTCCTTATGTTGTCACACCTGACCACATGCTATTATAACCGTTACAGATTGGTTTAGAAAATTTTAAAGCAATAAAATGAGAACCATTTTGTCAAAATTTCTGGTTATTTGGCCAGCCTCTGATAATGGCTTTTTACTGCAAGGTTTTCGGTTTTTGCGATTATTTAGTTTATTCTATTGGTTAGCGACTTAATCAGAGACCAGAGTTTATCATTAAAATGAAATCCAAGTAATACTAGATCTTTGATGAGATAGTTCTTGATATGACATTCTTTTAATACTGATCTCGTTTACTTTTTACTACTTAATTTTACCTCCATTTCGACCTTCCCTGGTTCAATCTTTAAAAGCTTTTTCAAGTAAATTATTTTTAATTTGCATACAATTTTCATTCTTAATAATCGTCATTTCTTCTGAAGGAAATACTTCGTTTCAAGAAGATGAATTCAGACCATTATTCTTTAATCACTAACCGAAGAAATTAATCTTTGAGCTGATACAAGAAGTGATTCTTGAAGAAGATGTGAGAAGAAAATAAATTTGAGACAAATTTTAGAACTGGTGTTTTAATAGGAAGTAGATTTTTTTTAAATTTCTGAGTCCAAAAAAAAAAAGTTCTCAGAAAAGGATCCCTATTTCTAGGTGTTTATGTGTACAAAATACTACAAAGACGAAAAACCGTCCGAAACTCAGACATAATGTTTGGATTGGGATTCCGGTGGACTTACTAGAAGAGTAGCATTAATAGTAAACAATTTCTCAATATTTTTTAAAAGTTTTTTTTTGGAAAATAGCAGAATCAATTTTCTTCAAAATTTGATACATTCAAATAAACATTTTCTCGGTGGTGAAAACTCCTGTAGAAAATGGCGTAAACGGAAGTGCGAATTTCCAATGTTTTTTTCCAAAAAAGAAATCCATTCTTTTTACTTCCATTATCTAAATAGTTTAAAGAAGTTTTACAATCCATCTAGGCAAAGATTTATCCAATAATAAAATTAAACGTATGAAGAAAAGCTATGGCGAGTGGTACCGTTAGAGTGGTGAAGATTATTATAAAAAAAAACGGAAAATACATTATTCTATTTTTGACAGGTAAAAACCCCATATAAGCTTCTACCTGAGTGAACCCATGTCAACTGGTACCCAGTGTGAACACTCATGGAACCTGCAGTTCTTGGTTCCAAAAAAAATTAAATAAAAAATAAATGCATTTCTAGATGTGACTGGGAGATTAAGCAACATTCCTCTGTCTGATTAAATATTCCCAGACGTTTGTTTCATAAATAATAAAATGTAATACCCAATTCACAATACAAATGAAAATCAATTCCATTAACCGACCAACGAGGTGGAATTATTTTCTAGCAATTTCTAATGTTCAAGTAAATTATTTAAAAAACTTTGAAACCAGCTATCTAAAAAAAAAAATGGTACTTTTGGAAAGAGGATATTGATTCCTTTGTTGCGCCTGGTTAGGGCCAATCTAAATATAATGTTTCAGCATTCTGCGATTTTCCGGTTTTGAGTTGAAACCACTTTTCCGCATTTAGGGATCTTCAAAAAAGGCTGTTTATGGCGTAAACTCGAAATTGAAGATTTAACTAAAGATTGCGTCGCTTTCTTTACCTTGTAAGAAAAGGTAAAAATCCACAGAAATTGCTATTCCACTGTATTTCCTAACTTGCAGTAAGAGAGAGTCTTTTGAATTTTCATTCAGATTATTATTATGAAAATGTTTGATGACACGAACAAGATTATTGGGTCCAAAATGGCCGGATTTGGATTTGAGTATTTTTTTAAATGTTGCAATTAATTCAGATATTACTAAATTTTGGCTTATTTAAATTTAATTTACTCTTAAACAATTAATTTGTCGTTAAAAGGGTCAAATTAGCTAGATATATGTACACGTCTATCTAGCTATCTCTATTTCTATCACATTAGTTTTTCTAACAGAAAATTACAGATAAAAAGATCTAAAGCACCGCCTTGGAATGTTTACTTCGGTTGGTTAGAAACCACTTATTAAACTGTCCCATCTTAGCAGTGCAATCAAGTTAGTAGGAAGAAAGTGGAGGTAAGTCGTGGGTGGGTGCTACTACCGGTCCAGCAACACGGCAGGACAACAAGGTAGCAAAAAGACAAATAAAAATAACCTGCGATGGGGCGCCTGCCTTGACGGTTCTTCTATTGTTTCTATCGCTTCTTTTCCTTTTTTTTTTTGGTGCATCATTCCTACCAACCTGGAGGAATACAACAACCTTCTTCCAACAGCAACATCACATACACACACACAAATACGAGTCACACATTCATTTATAACGTCGGCCCTTTGTAGCACCCAGTTTGACAGTTCAGATTTAGATAAACAGGGAGATGGTATTGTGTGATACAACTTCTTATAAAATATAAATTCTTTAAACAAGAAAGTTTCGAATGTATTTTGATTAAAAACTTTAGTAGACAGATTCTTGTACGTATTTTTTTAACATTCTTGCGCAATCTGTAAATATAGATTCTAAAACACGACATTTTAATAGAAAATGAATTTATAAAAACGAAATTATTGATTATTTTATTGCAATAAATTACCAGTGCTTCTGTATAACGGACAAAGAGGACTGAGTGATGAGGAGAGTAATTATCTCTTTGCTCAAAAAATTGAGGATGGCAAGAAAAGTAAGCTCTCCCCAAAAATCTTTTATTTTTCTTTCATGTATTTTGTAATTAATCAATAAATAAGTCTATTCTGATTCAAGCCCATAGTTGCTAGATCCCTCCCTAGATACTATTGCTAGTATTTGAAATCAAATAAGTCTTGTACCTCAACTAATTTCCAATTCATAAATTTGTAAACACTCTTAAACAAAGTGAGTGCTATTAACGAAAATACAAATTTAATAGTAAGATACAATTATCCATAGGTTGGTAGTTGGTCATCGAGTTCTTTGGGTTTACGGTTTCTCTCACTTCCTGTAATAATGAAATTATGACATTTAGAAGTCTCGACGCTGTGCTCCTTCAAGGAGGAGAGTTACCCTCCACGCAAGTCAGCCAATATATAATTACATTATTACTATAATAATTCTATAAAGCTTAGTGCGATTTTGATAAAATTTAGTATGAAGAAGTGGCTAAAGCTTCCGAGACTCTGAACTGCCTAAATGCTCTTACACCTACTATAGCGAAGTACTCCAATGCTACTTACGTACCTGCCTATTTCGTTCAAAACATTTTCTCAAGAAAAGTGTTATTGAGGATCCATTGGGGACCGACTAAAAGCATTCTGCACGAAAAGATCTCTGCAGTTAATTGGTATAAGGGTTAATCAACCCTTGTACTTAACTTTTTAAACTGTAAGCTTTTGTTAAGGTGTTAGTTAATGAGATAGAAAAGGTTAAATTTTGAAGGTTTTCAAATTCATTTAAACTTCAAACCTTTATATCTCTCTTCGTGATGTTGAGAATTAATGACTTCTTAACGAACTTTAATGAATTCTTTACCGAATTGTAGAGAAATTGTAGAGCTCTATAACTGCTTTAAAGTTCAATATTCTAGCCATAATACGCAATGAGATATATAAGGTTAAATTATGGAGGTTTTCAAACCTTCAAACTTCATAACTTTATAGCTCTCTTCATGTTGTTCAGAATTAATGAATTCTTTACCAAATTGTGTACCTTTTGGCGTTGAATGAACCTTTATTCTTAAATTTGTAAACTGTAAGTTAAAGATATATATAATATATAAATTTGAGAAAAATCACAGAAATTCTTTAAAGGAAAAGTTATGTATTCAAATGTACTAAAATTAAAAAATGTACTTAATTTTAATATTTTTTGAATAAGAAATTAGTTATTAAGTTAAAAATCTCCGGTCAAATTTTTCCTCGGACCAGCAATTGTGAAGGTGTTATGGTTGGTCTATGGTATCCAGGATAACTGAAATCTTTCTGAACAATTCCTGGTTGAATTCCATGAAATTCAGGCTGGTGAATGGTATACTCTAGCAGATGAGTTGGAATCGGGAAGTATCATTATAGGTGAGAAAGTTGAAATAGGCTGTAAACAGGAGAAAGACTTATTAGACTGCTTACCAGGCTAACAGCCTTACCAGGCAAAGTACTGAACAACTGGACTGCATATTCCTCTTCCGAATGATCGATTAAAATCATCTAATAAATAATAAAATCGTAAAGGAAACTTTCTCCATTGACTATTTTATGTCTTGTACAAGAGAATTGAATTGTTTGTCTTCATTCATCGTTTATAATTATTATTAAACAATCGCACTGTTCGAGTGAAAAATTCTAATTTCCTTCTGTGAAATCAATTAAATATTGAATCGAACAGGTAAATTTGTGCAACAAAGCTGTTGGTGCAACGTCTGTTTACAGTAGGCGGTATTTTACTGGGGAACAGTGGAATACAAGATGCAGGGTCTAGGTAAATAGTATGAATACTTGATACGTTAATCTAGAGTGCGAGTGAGAGGGAAGATGCACAACTGGAGTGCAGTCTCTATTAGACCCACGACCAACTGCAACATTCACTTCCCTTGAATATGCGACAAGTTGTAGCAAAATGCCAGAGAGTACAAGAAAACAAACTATAGCAACACTATCAACAGCAGTGCATCCACAATCAACACTTCACCCTCTAACCTAAACAAACAATCAGATTTTACGCAAAGTTGAGAAGGGGAACACTCTCCAATCTTTTTGTATTGTAAAGGAAATTGGCTAAACTGTCCGCAATAAGTCTTATCTAGCTTGAGCATTTTGTTTACTGTTTTGAAAAGAAGTAATAGCTGTTTTGATTTTCACACTTGTGATTTAAAATACAACTTTAACTATAAAATTTGGTTTAATCATTTCGAACTGGGTTTAAATTCACGGTAATCCGAAAAAAATATACCTATTCCAAACATTTATATTTATTGAGGTAAATATAAATTGCATAACAGTGCAATTTTGAACTTACACTAACGAATACATAAAGTTTATTGCAGCACAATAACTTTATTTTCATGTTTGGAATTGTTCTAGATTTCCTCCATCAGCAACAAAGATATCACAGAAGCGGTCAAATTCATACCATTTCGAGCAAACATATATTTTATCACTGGTGATTGGATCTTTTCAGCTCGGCATGGAACTTCGGTAGAAGGGATTCAGAAAACTATATTTTTAATGTTTGATTGCTGATTTCATCTGTTAATAATTGGATGTCTTATTTTTCAAATCAAATTTTCATTCACTTATTGAATAATAAATATCCAAATTATAAGAAATTTTGAGTGGTATTTGACCGATGTCACCTGTAACTGAAATGCGTTCTCTGAAAATATATATATATATATATATATTTTAGTACCTATCAGCAGATTGCAACTATCTGGAATAACTTACTTTACAAATTCGACATCGAGGCAGATATTTACTAGAAATTTAACTTGGGAAAACAAACAACCATTTTATCTTGTAATGATATTAGATTAGGTAACGACAGGCTCATATTACGTTCAGAAAGATTTAAAGGTGTCCAGTGAAGTCCAACAGATGCTGCACGGCTGGACACACCATCTGTTCTAAGCCAACTTTGCAGTTGACTAATATTGACTAGAATTATAATTATTATTTTTTACATTGATTGATGGATAGAAGTATTAGTGGTAATTATTAATAATAATAATTTTGTTGAGACGTTTTTACGTATTGACCCATGCAATTCTTTTTAAACCTAATAACCATCTTTAATTTTTAAATAGCCTACCATCCGAACGGACACTAGTAAAAAAATCAAGTAATGCCAGCTAGTTCCGGAAGGCTTTGCATTTATATTTCGTGGACCAAGGCGATTAGCTAACATAATTGACTGCAAATTTCTTTTATTACACCAGTAATATCCAAGGACAGGATCGAACACCATGAGCTTTGCGTTTCTTGCCTCTAAGCGCTCCGCTATTGCTGATTTTTCCAAGTTAGTTCTCCAATTCAATAGGAGACACTGTCCACAATGCCTGCCATTATGTTGAGAGATATTAGAAGCTCTGACGTTATTCTATTCCTGGGGTGAGCAACCTTTTTAATCAACGGGCCAATTTAAATTTTATTTTTTTTGGCGGGCCGCACATAGATTAACACTTATTAATAATTTACGAAACTTCGTACGAAACGCATCGCGTCCGTATTGCATGTTTGAACAAGTCACCGACAAGTGTGTATGTCGTCACAAAAAAATCGCGCAGACGCGGCGCGTTCGTATTGCATGTTTAAAAACGTCGTCGACAAGTAACTCGCCATAAAAAAATATTTCGGTTCAGTATGTACTACCATTTTATTATGATTAATTTTATAACAATATATTGATGGGAGAAAGTCGATAAAATAAATTCAATTTTAGAAATGCTTGACGGGCCGCGTGTTGCTCATCCTTGTTCTATTCCTTATACTCTGATGTTATACTATTCGTCGGTTTAAGTTAATAATTTCATCTTACATTCGCTTCCTCCCTTTCAACATTCCAGGATATTTCTGAACAATGAGGATTGGCATGCTGGCCGTTAATAATTTTTCTTAAATTTTCGAATAAACATTTTCCAGAGAAGTTTTTTAATTAGAACAGAAAGTTTTATTGAAAAGAATTTAAAGGATTTTAGATTAAATTTTCTTTTTGGCAAACAAGTTACTTTTTATTATATGCTCTCAGGAGAGAATAAAAGCAATTTCTTCGTTTATTTTAGGAGAATATTTAATACTGTTACACAAAAAGTATTATTTATTAATATTATGTGTTTCACTGGTCTTTCCAAAGTAAGTACTTTCACAGAATTGCATCTCTTGGGATATTAAACAACCAAAAATTGTTCTACATAATACTTTTACGCAATTAAAAGTGGGCTTTTGCAAACATTCGCAACTAGCGCTTCCAGACTGTTTTGGGTAAATAACAGATGTTATTACCCAAAATCCTGGCAAAGTAAAGTGAATTAAAACCATATGATACCCAATGCCACTCACATTTTCGTCTTAAGTTTCTTGATATCCGATTGTGACAATGTGTATACTTGTGAAATAGTATGTGAGGAGGAGAACGGATGATATCTAATCAGGAATTTTTAGACTCTTTTATCTAGATAAATTCCTCACTGTGCAAACCATCCTGTCGCATCATCTAGTGGGGAAAAATGTTTGTATTTGTATTTTATATCAATGTATTTTGTATTTTCAATTAGCATGTTTCCCCAATTTTATATCGTGCGTTTTACTGGATTTTTCCAATTACTTTCATAGAATCGAATCCCTTGAGACATTAAACAAACTTAATTGTAATCGGAATGATTTAATGTAGTAGTCACTAAATCTTATTTGTGTTAAATATTTAAAAATTAGTAATTTGTTATTTATTGCTTAACTATCTCGCTGTTTTATCCCTCGAAGTAAGCTTTCCCGCACGACCTGCGGGATTAACCACATTTTACTCAGTTCAGCTTATCTGGATATCTTTGTCTAGCAACTAATTCTATTTTGTTTTATTTCGCAAATCTCTTCTTATATACACATTTATTGGGAAATAATCCCTCAAACCTTTACAAATATTTCTACAAAAACCCCTCCAAGAAAAAGAAAACCATTTTCATTGTACATAATAAAAACATAACTTCATGGCGAATATATTATAAAAATTAGCAAGCTGATACCACAAGCCCCTTTAGAGAAAATAACTGGAAAATAATAATTCATTTTGGGGCGATAGGAATTCTTGAGTCATATGTCTAAGAACAATGTACCACTTTCGTTTTATAAACACATAATTTGAATAAATTCAGTAATGTGATATGTTTACAGTAAAACGTAGTAAATAAAAAAATATATATATATTGCAATATCTCTTTGTCAACTTGGTTGGAGTTTATAACCTCTCTGCAGGCTTTACAGTAATAATTATTAATGACAGGGAATTAATAGATGTGTGGGCAGTTAAGAGTGTAAGTAATATACGAATGTTGTCAAAGAGGTCAAAGGATATTGTAATCGCCTCTCTTGTCGGCGACTGAATCTTAATCACAACCCTACATTCCTCTCCTAGAGGGACATTTATGCATACTAATTATCTATTTAAAATAAAGAACATAGCCGCTATGTATAATACTTACTATTTAAGTGTAAGATCCTTGGTTTAGATGACAAAGTGGCGAATTCACAAACCTCTGTTACTTTAAATTCACTGGTTGTAAATCTACGAAACAACAGTACCTTTAAAAAAGGCGCTAAAGATAAGTTATTATTGTTTAAAACATTTTCAAATAAGGTGAATTTTCCTGAACCTCTAACTCTAAACTCACAATATATTCGTAAAAATTGGGCCACGGTAGCCGAACAGTTAGAGGCGAGACCTGCCAAGCTAATATGTATTTTAGTAATGGGTTCGATTCCGGTCTAAGCCTTGGTTTTTATTTAATGTTTACTATGAGAAATTTATGGTAAAGTATGTTTGTTTGCTAATCGCTTCCGTCCACGACACCTAATTTGGCAGTTGGACGAAAATATTCATAAAATTGTATAAATTACAATTTGAATTTGATTATTTACTCAAGAGTACACCTTAATTTAAAGCAGTGGTACCCAAACTTTTTTGACCCATGGACCACTTTTTATAGTCAAAACTTGCCCATGGACCCCTTTTTATAGTCAAAACTTGCCCACGGATCCCAAGTGAAAAAGCTACATAAATGCATAGTGTAAAAATTACAAATTTAAAAAAACATTTTGTTTAAGAAGTTTTCATTGAAAAAAAATTAATAATTTGGATGAACGTTATGAGTTGTTATGAGTTTATTTACATCCGGCTCAATGTTTGTGAGTAGCTACCGCAAATCCCCACGAGTAATCTTTGGTTCAGGTCCGCATGAAGAGCCGTTAAGTGTTCGACAGTGAGCAAGCAAATCTTCATCTCTACTTTGCAATTTCGAAAGATTTGGAAACTGAGAACGTTCTCCTCTTCCCAAGTTTTGTTGTTACAGAAAACGTTTTGCAACAAACACAGATATTGCGCTTTTAGTTTTGATTAAATTTAACTGGTCACCTTGTTAGTTTCTAATTTCCATAAAAATAAAAATGGATCACAGTTATTTTTTTATATTGAACCTCGCGTGGACCCCCTGACGTTGTTCAAGGACCCCCAAATCAATTTTAATTTTCCACGGACCCCCTGAATGATCCCGTGGACCCCTGGGGGTCCGTAGGGACCACTTTGGGAACCACTGATTTAAAGCAATGTTCAGTTCATTTGACGTTTACTAATAACTCCCCTTCAACTGTGGCGTTAGACTAACATGTTATACATGAATGTATAGAAGTTTGCAGTAGAATTCAGTGTAAGGTGCTAAATTCATAATGCATATCCACTGTTCGACAACTCCAATAGTGTTAACATTTATTTTTTACATTTTATTTTTATGTTCAACATTACCATTTTATGTTGAACATTTTTAAGCGAACTCCTAAGTATTGAATTCACGAGCAGTTGATAAATAAATACAATTAAAAATAAAGGTTTCGGTTCTTCCTTCCCAGTTGGTTCAATAAGCCGTAACCAGTAGGAGAAAACACTGTCCGGAGGACGGCAGTGGACTGAGACTGTAGACATTTGACTGACTTAGATATTGACGTGCCTTATGTTAAAATAATAATAATAATAATAGAATAAAGTACCAATACCAAACATTACTCCATTAAAAATAACAAATTAAGCAAAAATTAAAAATTAACATATTTTTCTTGAAACTATAAACTATTAAGAATTTTAATGACTTCCTTCCGAATTTCTTCAATTTTTTTAAGCAAATTTTTAAAGTCAAGTTCGAAATTTATATTTCATTAAATGATAACTGTACAGGTTTAGATACGATATATTTTGCGATTGAGAAAGTGATAAGTTTGGGCATAAAACGTTGTGAGAACTTAAAAATGTATTAATGCACTTTGAATGAATGGTTTAAATGGGAAACACTGCAGTTTCTTTATTCCGTTTCAACAATGCTAATTCAAATGATTTAATTCGACTAAAAATTACTACTCAATTCTACGAGCTATCATATGACTGTATTGTATTAGGTACATGCTAAACAAGTATTTTTTCTGTTAAAAAAAAAACGAATGTAAAGCACAACACTTTGTTTAATTAAACAGATTGTAGGAAAGAAGTGAGCATGTGGACTGCAAAATAGGGAAACATTTTGTGACGAATTGTTTGTTTGATGACGTTTCGTACATGGCATGTAAGATGAATGAATTGAAATTCTACTAGTTCAAGTAAAAAAAGAATTTGAAATGAAATAAGCATTATGTACAACTAGTGATAGAACAAATTGAAGTTTAGGATGCGAGGATCTGGGCGCTCTAGAGGCCAGAAGGAAGATTTAATGCGGCCAGAGGATTAATTTTTTTCTTATAACCGGATTTCCTGAAATAAACATTTGGAAGCTTTAATCTTTTTTTTTTTTAACAGAAACAGGTGTCGGCAATGTTCATTTTCCTGCAGACTTCTCTGCATAACATTAAAATGAATTCGTAAGTTAGTTAACAGAATAAAGGTCTAGTAAAAAGCTAAATCTTTACATATACAAGGAAGGAACATGTAAAAATTTAAAACCGTTAACAGTTTTAAAAGTTTGATTATTTTATATTAAGTAAATATTATCTCATGTTTATAAAATTAAATATCACGATATTTTACAATGAGCAATGATAAACAGATGTTTCTAAGATATGTTTCGAAATGTTCAACTAAAGAAGTAAATATACAATATATATATATATATAATCTACAAACAAAAATCTCAAAAGATGAAAATGAAATAGAGATGTACCAGGGCTGAGACAACAGGTATTAATATGGTTTGTTGTAGGAATAGAGCACATAGATCTTGACTTGAGATTGCTACACGCTGGCAACATACACTCATTCTTTCTGGCAACATTTATATATATATATATATAAGAGAGAGAGAAGCTGGGGAGAGTCAATGGGAGAGACGATAAGCTGGGAGAGAAAGCATATAACATCCATATCTTGATCAAAACTGTCCACTTAACAATATAACCTTATACCTTCCTCCATATGAAAGGTTATTTTGTTGCATATTTATCAAATATTCAATACATTGTTATGTTGAAAGAGAATTTAAGAAATGCATGTTGCTTACTTGTTGACCTCTTTTTATACATCTTAAATATTTTAAACATTCATTCTTAGATTACAATAAATGTTTTTATTTAATCGCAAACCAATTGGTTTTGTGCTAATTAACAAATAGCTGTCCTTTCCCATTTATAAGGTGGTTGAAATTACGTTGTCCTTTCTTAACGAAAGAAAACAAGTATTGCACTATAAGGAGGGATAACAGTCTTCTACTTAACATTCATTTTTTTCTACTGTTACTATCTCCATTTATCTTTTAGTATAAACTGGTTACTTGCAGGTGGATGAGGCCAATTATGCTGTAAAGGATTTATTTAAGCCTTCAAGTCCAGTTAATTAAATATTAATTAATTAACTGCAAGTTTCTGCAACTGGCGGCTCTAAAGCTGTAGAAGAACAATGCAACATGAACTGTGTATAATGAATAGTTCAATTTTTTTTTATGGAACAAAATTAAATTCTGCACAATTACGAAGTCAGTATTTGTAATTTTACATAAAGATTTTTTTCCTCACAATTGAAATTATATTCGAACAATAAGTCCATTTTTCTAACAACAGAATGTTCTAAAAGCCAGTTTGATTAATAAATTTAATAAATAAAATATTAAAATACTGGAATATGAAATTTTAAAATAAAATCAAAATAGCATGACCCAAATAGTCAGACTTAAGAGAGAGATGACTTTACAGAATTTTACTTTTAAAAAAACCCACTGAGAGAACCCACTGGACTGAACACTGAAAGAATGATAGAATCCTGACCCTCATAGCTAGGGTACTTCCTTCCTTTTATTATTTATATGGCGTCACGACGCATGGGTACCTCGTTCGCGGTGTTTTTGTAGCGTTAGAAAACTTCGGTTCTTTCCACTTATTTCTTTTGATATTTTGATGGTTTCCTTATTAAGTAAATATCTAATTGAATGGTAGAATGCAGCGACACAAAACTATGAAAATTATGGTCGTGTTAAAAGCGCGTACGAGTTGCGGCAGCTGTATCTAGGGGAATCCTACTCCAGCATTTCAATGAGATCCGTAATGCTGGACAATATCAATCCACCGCCGCAGCGTGCATGCTTTAAGACCGCGTTTGAAAATTCTTTCATCGTCAAAGATTGAATGTTCAGTTTTTCGCTTTATGAAGTATTGACACCTACAGAATTTAGTGTTGGATTCTACACAATGTGTTGCTTTTTAGTGTTTTCTCTAAATTACAAAATTTACGATAGCACATAAATATTCTTAGTACGATATATATAAACCTATAAGTATGTTTGTAAATGGCAAATAAAAATATCAGATTTGTGCGATTATATTGCAGCCTCAGCTTCATCCCTAAAGAACGTGTTGATCCCGTTGGTAAAGTCTAATTGCTAAAAGCTAAATAAATAGAAGATAAAGAACAATAAGTAACATCGCATAATGCGAATTATGTGCTGCCATTGGCTGCAACTTTTTCATAATTTTTTACACTTCTACATTAGCTTCCTCTAAATTTGTGACACAGCTAAAGGGCGTTGATGTCTGGATCAAAATTCCAGCAGTACTCTGGAGCCAGTGGACATTTTTAAATACCTGGAGTTCGCCTCAATAAATCAGGACGGATGAAGTAAAAGAAAGTAAAAGTAGGTGTGGTAGGTCTTTCAGCAACCAGCGCCAAGTTCCTAGAAAAGAAAGAAATGTCGTCAAAGGTGACTCGGTATATCGTTTTTTTAAGCATGATTTTAAGTTACTCAAGTGAGTCTTACACCCAAACAAAAAAAAAAATCTTAAGTGCTCAAAAAATCTTTTAGCAAAGAAGTTTAGGTGTCTAAAAAAAGACAGTAGGGATGACTATGAACGATAGATGAAGGAAGAACACGTTAAGAAGAGACCTGGACTTAGCCGCCAGCCAGCCATATCTGCCATGAAGACAAACAAACTTCGCTTGTTCCGAGTTTGAACCCGATGATTCTGAGAGGAGGAAGCAAGAGTGGGATTGCTGGAAAAGAAGGGAACTGGCCACAAATAAGGATGAATAGGAGAGAATCTGCAAGACAGAGACCAGAAGAGTGGCTAATGTATGTGCCTAGGATTCTACAAAAGATTGTACTGCTTATATCAAAATAATTTTCCTGTACCAATGAGATAAACGTACCTTTCAGTTTAGGAGCCGAACTTATATGTCGCATATCAGATTACTTTCCCCAGAATATTTGTTTAATGGATAATAAAATTGAATAATTTTATGAATCACTTGAAAGCATTAAATTCACAAGAGTACACAAAGATCTTTCATAATAACATTATACCACACGCGCTCATTGAGATGTGCATGGTTGTGAAAATAAAGAAAACCTCTACCACATAGATAGGAAGCGGTTTTGTTTAAACCAGGATGATGCGTGCGGTGAAGGAGAGATACGTTCAGCGAATGCCGAGTCACGATATTGTTTTCTACATATATTCAAGAATGGTATTGAGATTCTTGTTTAGCGCGCGAGTGTGGGCGAAACATTGTCGAAGACTGGAGCCCGGGTGGAGAGTCAAAGAACGCAAGAGGTACGTGTGTGCCAGAGAAGCGGGCAAGATGATATGCCGCATAAGAATACGCAGCATCCCCATTTAGTGCTTTATCCTCCCCCTCGTCCGCACCATATCTTCATAACAGTTCTTCATGTGAAAACCTCCCGTAGCAGGACAATTCCGTTTATATTCATATAATGCTAATCAACATGGTAGACTCATTAGTTGCTTCATGGTATTGTTCTGGATTCGTATATTTGTATGTGTGTTTGTGCAGTAATATGCTTGCATATAGAAGGGTGTTACTGGGGAATTTCTAAACCCAAGACGTGGGCAGTGATGTAAGATTAATATGCAGCAGGTAAAGCAGAATGTTAAATAGAGAGAAGAATGAACGTACAAGGGTAAACTAGATATTTGATTTAGTCATTGAATCGTGACGAAGATAATCTCAAACAATCAACTCCATTAGTTGGAGTCCTCGAACCATTCAGTTGAAATCATTTGATAATGGTTAAGTATGAATGGAGCTAGCTTATAAATGATAAGATTGTCATTTGTAGGTGACACAAATCTAGGAAAAAGTGATCAACTTCTCCATAGAGATTCGGAGAAGATCTTTAAGAACTTTAAAAGCTATTCTATTAAATTGATTAGAAATAAAATATTCAAAGTACAAAAATAATTCTATTGGATAATTTTATTTATTTATTTATTTACTATTCACAATCTACAAAGAATAAAATGTAATAAGTGAATACGATAAACGAACACTTCATGACAGGATCAGCTTGAGGAGAGAAGCTGCACACCGGCAACACTCTGGAGTTTCTTGTACTATTGAGGTCAACAGCATTTCAATAGTCGTGGAGGACGATCTGGAATCGTTGTGGAGGCAAGATTTTGAACAAGAGGATTGGTACAGAGTGGAAGAGAGTCAAAGAATTTTCTATATTTAGATTTAGATTCGTCAGTTACGTATGAGATTTTGAGGTCGTTATGGAGGGTGGAGTTAGAGACATAAAATGGAGAATTCGTAATCTGACGGAGTATTTTGGATTGAAAGGACTGGATCTTTTGTGAATTGGAAAGTTTGGCTGAACCCCACAGTTCGAGTCCGTAAGTCCTGATTGGTTTGAATACGCAGTTGTATATTAGTCTTTTATGTTCCAGTGGCAGCTTAGATTGTCTGCCAATTAGTCGCAGTAGTAATTAGTTTCGTCGGTTGAGTTCAAGTCTTTTCAGTTTAGTGTGCGGATCCCACGTTAGTCTTTTGTCGATGTACATCCCAAGGTAGCGAACTAAATTAGCAGAAGGAAGAGGAATTGAGTTAAAACTTATAGAGGGACAAGAATTACGACGCAGAGTAAAAGTTATCTGTTCGCACTTTTGAGTATTGAATTTGACTCTCCACTTTTTGGCCCAGGGTCCTAGTTTGTGTAGATGATATTGTAGATGAGAGGCAGCTGTAGTGGCGTCTGAGTTAGAAGAGAGAATAGCAGTATCGTCAGCGTAAGTGCAGAGCAGTGTGTGCAGGGTCAGTTGGTAGGTCAGATGTGTACACAGTATAGAGAAGCGGTCCGAGAATACTTCCTTGAGGTACACCAGCCCGTGCCAGAGAGAAGTCGGAAGAGGTAGATCCACAACTTATCTTAAAGAAGCGGTCGGTAAGAAATGTTGGTATAATCAAGTAATAAATTGATGAAAGAGCACTCTTTAACTTCCACAATAGTCCTGAGTGCCAGACTCGATCAAAGGCCTGAGCCACGTCAAGAAAGGCCCCACAGCAATATTGTTTCCGCTCCAGAGAGGAAGCAATAGCGTCTACTACTTCTATTTGATAATAAAATTCAAATATAGATTTTTTTAAATTAAAGTAATTGAAATAGTTTAGTAATTGAGAAGTTTATTCCTAAAACATGTTATGCAAACTTATCTCATAGGATGAAAAATAAAGACAATTTCAGTCATGATTTTTTATTATACCGAGCTTTCGACCTAAGGACTAGGTCATCTTCAGGGCTTATTGGCAACGTAATATTTTTTTACATTCTACAAGGTTGGTGTATCTTCTATATTGTCTACTTGTGTACTTCAGAGTTTGGCAAAATTTGTAAATATAGCTTTTTGTCCTGATAGCTCCACTTATATTTTAATTATATATATTTTTTTAATTTAAGGCGCATCAACATCTAAAATCATGGGCTCACTGAGCTTTTTCCAGTGTACTGACGGACTCCCGACAGTGATTACTCGATATAAACTACATTCTCCATCATTGGACAGTGTAGCCTGTAAGAAGCAGGAAGTTATGAATCATACAATTTATTTTGTTGAATGCCTTTGCGGCAGCTGGACATTCCAGTCTAAAAGAAACAAATAACTTGAGTAATCAATCTTATTTGATTTCTATTTATGAAGTAATTACTTCAATTGATCATTCTGATCCAGATGTCTGACTCTGGGCTTTGGCAATAACAATAAAAACATCTTGGACACTTTCGGTACTTGGACACCCACTGTTTCAAACGCAATCTGTCCTTCCAAATCAAAAAGTAATATAGTTTTATCTTCTTACAGACTTCAAACTCATTCCATTATTTAGCCATAAAATAAAGATGAATTTGTCATACACTCAGTGAACCCACTAATTTCATGCTCAAGGAAAATGATTTATTAACAAAAGAATGATTATGTTTCTAACATGACGTCTAGTAATTTAACTTCGATACATGTATATCCATCTTATTTTGTATTCAAATAAATACAGTTCGAATATAATATGTATTAATAACGGCCAATACATTGTATGATAGTTATTGATAACATTCTCAGCATTACAGTGGGTATAATGCATTCGGGGACTGAACACTACAAACTACTGTATTGATCTTAATCAATCATTCCATATTATGATTGACTCCCTTCTTCTTCTTCTTTATATTTATATATATTTATGTTACACCATTTGTTTAAGGTTATAAAATTAAGTTAGGTTTGGTAAAAAGATAATAAAATCTTTGCCGGCGTTAACAGTTAACAATCTGGTGTTACTTTCTGTTACTTCAATTACTACTACAATTCAGAAATTACAAATTTTTTTGAAGATGAACTGAAAAAGTGTAACCTTTGTGCCCCAAACCATGTCAGGTGTGACGCTTTAGGACCTCTAAATGGTTAAACGATTCACCCTGACACAGAGGAGTTCGAAGAGCGAGTTAAAAATATGATGAACACACAGGAGTCAACCAACTCATCTCTCCACCGCTTTTTGCCCACACAGCAGAGAGCCTGTTTTCAGCGGAATTCCCCTAAGGGTCATCGATTTTCGGCAAGGAACACATGATGTCTTGGGTTTGGGCTACATAAGTGCTGAGAAGATGCAGAAGAGCTGTACTCTATCTCGCTACCTAATTCCATAGGCTCCCAACCTTACCTCTAAACATATTTTCCACAGATGTTCTGAGGATAACTCTTTGCCCACATCACAGTAAATGGAAAGGTGAACTCAGTTCCGGCTATCGGATTAATTCTCATACCTTCTCGTTAGTTGTATTCCAAGTAGAAGTTTTCGGGGGTTCCTTAAGGAAGGTGGAGATCGAATTTCGCTTCCCAAAATCTTGTATATCTCATATATAAGTACATCCATTGGATGGTAAAATTTTTTTGGATTTTTGTATGAGCACACGCTGGTAGTTAGTAAGCGAATCCCAGCCATCTTACATCCACTTTAGATGAGTTTCAAACAACTCCGACTAAATCGAGCTTCTAATGGCTCCAGAAACCCTCACAAAAAAATCAAACAATTTGATTTTCAATCTGAACAATCAGTATGTCTAGTTAAGAGAAAATTGATGCAGTCTTTTTCCGGGAAATTCCAAAAGAAACTTGAAATCCCATTTTAATGGAAAATGGCATTTCTGCTTAATCGACTTTAATCTTCCAGTTTGAAATTCTCGATATCATGACATTAATTGTTGTTATGAAGGGGCAACTTTAACATCAGTTCCCGCAAAACTTCAAAAAATAATATTCCTGGAAAGGAGTTTTTAGTAGTAGTAAGAATTTAGGAGGGAAACAGCTTACGAGGCTTAAAGAGAGCAGTTGGAGTCATTTTTGAACCAAATTGCAAAACAAATGAAATCGCGCTTTTGGTTGACTATTTTGGGTTAAATCCTTAATTACCTGAGCAACCAGATACCCTGTTTGAGCTTTCTACGAGGGTTTTAATTCTTAAATATTCTATTCAATTAGATAATCGCTAATTGAATATGCTCTTCCTGAATGAGCAGTAAACCGCTGCGAATCTCGAGCCATTCTCCATTGGGCATTTTCTTCTTTCTCTGTTTTAATTAGTGTGAATTTGTGAATGTGAAAATAGAATGTTCCCAATTTTGTAAAATTTAAATTATATTTTCTTTCTTCGTTATTGTGAGTTGACTTACAAAATTGTATATTTTTTTCCCCCAGCATTCCTCCTGACATAGGGTTTATGGACCCAACGGAGCCTTTGTGAACACTAAAAAGTCAAAATATTATTAATCATTCTGAACCTTACTAATGATGGGAGTGCAGTAAAAAATAAATAAAAAAAATTGAGGTTGACCTAAACCTTAGGCTCTCTGGTATATTAATTAATGAACGAGAGAGGGCATAGTGTACATAACCTAAGTAATTCTCAATCATCTGACAATCATTACCGTCAAAACGTTCACCACCCACCTCACTTTCGGCGTTTTTTTATTTACAACTAATTTTTCAATCACTCGTACGCGCATATGTCCCTATTACATGTATAAAAACGATGCTACAAAAAACAAAATGACATATCATAACGCCACTCCTTCATTCTTGAAGTCTTAGTCAAATAAATTTTCTTTATTATTTTTTCATGGACTCTTGAAAGAATGTATGACGAAGATGTAACATAAGAACAAAGAAGATAGATTGAAAAATTCTATATTTCTTATCACAGGGTTATGCAAAATAATTACATATTACATAGTTTTAATTTAAAGAATTCAACACCCAAAATTGACGTCTTTAGTAAAAAACAGATAATGATGCTGTAGAAACAGGATAAAAGTGAGTCAGAATTAAGTTTGGCGTACTATGGATGTTAATATGGCAAATCGGCTTTGAATAAAACTGGATTTCCAAATCATACTGAATAAAGATTTAGTTAAAAAGAGAAGATTGGTTTGTTCCTCCTCACCAAAATCTACAACAAAGTTCTGGTTACTGCCGGCTAGAGTAACGGCTAGTTTAAAATTTTTCTAAGACAAGGTTAGTATGTCGGGTGCTAGGCATTTCAGACGATTAGAGGCAATAATTAAAGATTTTTGCCTAGAAGAATAGAATAACGAATAAAATTAAGAGTTCTTGTATCGTATATTCTACTTCGTACATGCAGGAAATTGGAGAAAGATGCTTTATCTTATAGAGAAATAAATAAATTAATATCTTGTCTCTTCATTTCATTGATTTCACTAATAAATGGTTTCTTCCTTGCAGTTCTACCTTTGTAACGATTTCGGATAGTCTGTGGCGTAACAAGGGTCGATGAAGTTGACGCGAGGCTTTCCGAGAGTTGGCGTGCTCATCGGAAGCGCATACTTCTTTCAACAGGATAACGATCCCAAACATACAGCCAAAAATACTAAGGAACGGCTGCTTTGTTTGCCCGGAAACAATTTGACACCTCTACAGTCTCCGTAAGGTATATAAACCTAATTGAAAATTTATGGTCTTGTTTGGAGCGGAAAATTCGAAAATTGAAATGTTCTTCCAGAAAAGAGCTCATAACCAATTTAAAGAAAGCATGGGCAGAAATCACATCTCAAGAGATACTATACCTGATGGAATCTATGCCAAGGAGGCTTCAGGCAACAAACAAAAGCAAAGGGATTGCTTACAAAATATTAGGTCTTTAGTTTTGCGTTAGTTATAAGTATAACATTCAGACTGAGTGTATGAATACTTATTTTGCATACAATAAATTATTTTTCTGCTTTTTAATCAATTCTTTATGTTTATAAAAGAAAATGAGAGCATTTAATTCATTGTTACTATCTTCGATTGCAGTGCTGAAGAAATAGTCATCCTAGAAACAAAAGTTCAGTAGATAAAGTAAGAAAACTTAGTGTATGAATACTTTTTTTAACCACTGTAACTGCATTTACGTGCATTGTAATACAAGTTTTATTTGCGTCAGCTGAAAGGAAGTTATGGTAAACGTAAAACTCTATGGAAAACGACAAAGTCAATTCATGATAGATGAAAATTGAAAGATAAAAAATAAAGCCAAAACGAAAATAAAGAAAGAAACGCAGGGATTTTTTTTTGGGGGGGGGCAACTTTATTTGTTGCAAGTGCACTCTCTAAGGGCAGTAGATAATAAGTCTTCTACTTTCTTGTCCTTCCCAAGATAGAGGACAGGTCATTTTCTCTGACTCTACTTAAACACAGTAGGGCCGTCTACTGCGCGTAACTTGCTGACATGGTGGAGCCCCATTCTGTAGAGATGTCTTGTGAAACCAAATTGCCCATCCAGGAATCCGACGAGCAATCTGAGAGAAGTTTGCACAAGAAACCACAACATTCTCATTAAGAATGCAGCATATTGATTGCATCGATAAACCAACAAACTGAAAGACAGCGATCTACGAGAAAAAAAAAAACTCAACAGGAGAATTACAATCGGATTAAGAAAGTTCTGGTCACTGCCCAACACTCTTACCACAGAAAATACAAATTCTGCTATTTTCTGCCTTAAATGCAATTTTTAGCGAGGCACAAATATGGAGCTTGACGTAAAAACTTTGTGACAAGCTACAAAAAACGCAAAAATTATTGAGAGAAATATCCTTTCTTTTACAAAGCAAAGAATTGTAGAAATACGAAGAACAATGGGGATGGAAGACATTTTAGTCAAATTTAAAAGACTAAAATGGGCGGGTCACATTCGCAGCATGGATGAAAGGTGACCAGATTGGGGGTGTATCCTGCTTACAAAGTCCGCAAGGGTGGTCGCCAGCGGAATCGCCGCATTATAAACACAAAATATAATGCTGGTGAAAAAACTGGATGAGGTCAGATCAAGGTCGGGTTGATGGAAGCAGCTTCGAAATGCTCTTGTTCAAGAATAGGCCCAAGTTCAACATTTGAAACAAAATATTATTTTAACTAGCTCAAAAGAAGCTAATCTAATTTAAACTTAAAAATCAAAAGAATTTCTGTAAATATTTAATGTACGAGTAGTAAGGGGAGTTCATTTTTTAAAAAAGTACATTTATTTCGCTAATTTCTCCATCTCTGTGTATCTAACTAAATTTTTATTTAGTTTATTTACCATTTGGCTGGCAATTTAGAATCAGTGATTAGTGGGCATACACTAGCAGGCCACCTCGTTGGACAAAGTAATTGAAATGATGCACTTTGTATAGCGATTGAGTTAATGTTATATAACATTGTATTTAGCCGAGTGTGTGAACTCACTGCGCTAAATAAAATGAAAGATAGCTAATTTTAATTTCATGTCAGGACAGGTTCAGAAGTTTTAATCTACAGAGACAAAAACAGATATTGTATTTATATTTGGAAACAATGCTTTTTATTATATATTACAAGCAAGATGGCAGACAGGCTATATTTTTACATACTGAAATTTTAAAATACGCAACATTTTGCTCTGTTATCTAATTATATATTATGATAACGTCACTTTCAGACGCTTACAAAATCATATTATTAAATTTTATTTGAACATATAAGCTATCTGTTCCATTAATAATAAAATAAAAAAGTTGAAAGTGGATGTAAATTTGTGGTTGTAATTGCAAAATGAAATCTCGTTCAGAATGACTAAATGTTCGCCTCAAAAACAGTTGTGAGAATATTTATTTCTTATTAACTAACTAACTTATTAATAATTAACGGGTTCACAACTTACCGGGCCAAATCTCTGAGTATTACCTGATGTAACGATTGCAGGAGGCTTGATCATGTTGGCCATCTAATAACATTCACAGTGGTACCAAAGAAGTATCGATTCCTATTTTGTAGTTCGCTTCCTTATGATTTACAAACAGTTCCAAGTATGGCTTAAGAATGAACTTACTTTGAGAGGATTAGGGAATTGTTTGAAATCTGATCGCAGTTGTTCCTCAATCTCATTCCATTCTTGAGAATGATATAAGGTCTTGGGGCTGTCCATGAAGCTTAACTCTTCCAGAAGTTCATGTTGTTCTGATCTACTCGTAGATCATTCTTACTTGGCAAAAGCTCTACTCATAGATCTGCTGAATTCTCCGAAAATAAGACGGTTATATACCACTTTTAGAGATTTCGCCTTTGGCTTATTGAAGATTTCAATTTTTAATTGTCTTTCACAATTAATGTAGAAGAAGAAGACTTTATTTATAATATAAATAAGTAGAAATTAAAAATGTACACATTAAAGAAAACAACTTGGCCTTAAGACCGTTAGTGGAGTCTATTCTGCATAATAATATTTCAAACAAGAAATTATGCATTAATTTGGTGAATAAAAACATTAATAATAAAAATATTCAACTTTTTTATTTTTAATTTACGAAATTTTTATTGCTATTAACAAAAACTTACAGTTTAAAAAGTTAAGTATAAGGGTTGATTAAACGCCAAAAGGTACACAAATCAGCGAGTACCCAACATTTCATTAATACTTCATTAATAGTCAAGTAATTCTACTGCATTAATTTTCATTAATAAGTTATTTTTTAGAATTTATTAGATGTCACAGACCCTTATGCTGGCCATTTTCGTCTACAAAATATATGTTCAAGTAGCACTGTAGATTGACTGTAATATCTAGTTATTTATAATAATCAAACTATTAATTACAGGTTAAAAAGAAAAAAAAATATGAGGCTAAAAAATTCAAAATTTTTTTATAAAAAACTTACATTAATGATTTTATTTTATTTATTTATTTTTATTTTTAAATAAAAATCGTCGGTTTAAGTTCATTCTTCGATTAAAGTAATTGTTATTGTATGAAGTAGTCAAACGTTTATAATAATAGGTAATAATTATCTGGCTTTATCGCAAATAATATAGTTTTCTTCAATTACATTCTCCATCTAGGTGTTCTTCCTACAATGTTGTATATATGTAATATAAAGTAAATAAGATATGCATATTTTTAGGACAGCTAATTATTCCAGGATTTTACTATAAGTAAAATTAGGGGGACTAAATTAAATTACAATTGAGAAATGAATAATTGTTGTTGAATAATCTACTTGTTATTATCTGTGTATTATTTGTGCTCACGAATATTTCGGTAAGACGAATTCAAGACAGTAGCCTACTCTAACTTTGTCTTTTTCTACTTTAACATGCATGTACGTATATATGTGATTTATCATAATTATAACAAAAAAATATTATAAATGAAGTGGCCAGCATAAGGGTCTGTGACATCTAATAAATTCTAAAAAATAACTTATTAATGAAAATTAATGCAGTAGAATTACTTGACTATTAATGAAGTATTAATGAAATGTTGGGTACTCGCTGATTTGTGTACCTTTTGGCGTTTAATCAACCCTTATACTTAACATTTTAAACTGTAAGTTTTTGTTAAGGAGATTTTTGTACCTTTTGGATAGATTTTCCTTTTTGTCTATTTTACAAAGTTACATATCTTCTTTACAGATTTTTTTAAAATTTGGAATAAGCAATTCTATCATTTTTGAAATTGAAAAAGCGTTTTGAATAAAATAGGAAGGTATTTGTACGTAAATAGCAAAATTAAACTGCGATTTCAGTACTTCCTTTTAGGAGGAGTAAGAAAAATAAACTACGATTGCAGTACTTCTCCCTAAAAGGCAAAGAGGAAAGATTTTTTAATCGAACGACAATTCATTGATTTAAATCGGTTCACTCATTGATAATTTAAACGATTGCAGTACTTCCTCTTAATAGGTGTAAGAGCAAGATGGCACTTCACAGCCACGTAGAGGAGCTTTAACCACTTATTCGAGCTGAATTTTATCAAAATCAGACTAAGCGTTATAGAAATATTGGTAATAATAGTTTTAGAAAGGGCCTTATTTGGGTGGGGCAAACTCCCCTCCTTATGAGGCACGGCGTCGAGACTTTTAAAGTGCAAATCTGTACAAAATTTCGATTCGAATGACCCTTCATTCATGAAAATCGGTTCACGTGTCGATAATTTGCAACGATTGCTATACTTCCCCTTAACAAGTGTAAGAGCTGATCGCCGCTTTAATGTTACGTAGGGGAGCCCTAACCCTATCATCCTACCAAATTTTATCAAAATCGGGCCAAGATTTACAGAGTAATTAGTAATAATAATTTTGGAGGGGGCCTTACATAAAGGGGGCTAACTCCTTTCCCATTCGATGTACAGCGTCGAGACCCCCAAAAGGCATATCTACATAAAATTCCGAATCGAATGACACCTCATTCATGAATATCGGTTCACGCGTTTAGGCGCTACGTTGTTTACAAAAAAGGTAACAACAAGAAGAACAAGAAGAAGAACAAGAACAAGAACATTTTCTGAAATTGCCGTTTTTGCTCATTTTCAGCAACGTATTTCTCGAAATCTATTAGATCTAGGTTGTTGTAAAAAAGTTACAGTTATAAAGGATGGTTTGGAGTAAGATTTAAAGAAAATTTGGGAATTTTATCTTTTATAGAAAAAAATGGTCAAAGTTGGGTGTTTTTCAACGTTACGCTTTTTCGTGCAGTTTTTGATGGTCAACCCTTATACAACTGTCCTACCGGACAGTTTTAATTTATTGTAAACAGTCAATTGATGTATATTTCACAAGGTAATTTATGTACGCCCAATTTTCAGGTATTTATCTTTAGTTAATAAATTTCACTAGTTTTTATTCTATTTTATTTTTCATATTGTCCACAATTTGAGTCTTAACATCCAGCTGTTGTATCATCCATACAAAACAAACTGTTTTATGTTGCTATCAGTGTATTTATTTTCCTTGAAATCAAGTTGCTTTATTGCTATTATTTTATTAATAACAATTGCTTAAAGCTATCATCAATAATCTACTTTTTAATCGGGATTTTTTCAAAAACCTTACTAATATTGAAGTTGCTGGTTAGTTTGATGATTGGAGGAGTAGCCGTCAAAATCTAATGTACATTTTTGTACTTGACTTTTTACAGAAAGGGTTGTTCACTTCACTATAGTGGTCCTAAAGAATCGCAAACCAAAAAAAAAAGAAGCAAATCGTGGGTTTGCACTGTAGTAGCGCTCTCAATTCGGAAGTAGTTTTAGAAAGGGGAAGCTGGAAAATTTATTGAGTTTCTTTTTTGACTAAAATCTTATTGTGCATACTGTGGGTCACACTTGAACGAAAAATAAATTTGAACTTTCTGGATTATGAGTTTTTGAGTTAGTGAGTAGATTGAAACACACTCAAAGCAAATAGAAATTTGTAAAAACCATTTTTTTTTTTTCTGTCACCCAGGAGTCTCAAAATGGTGTTCACTAGTGAATCATCAAAATCGAACATAGAATACTTTCATCTTACCAGAAGAGAGAGAATGTAAGGAAGTATTCCTCAAGGAGAGTCTGCAACAAGTGCAGTTGGAATGGAGGATTGAAAACCTATGTCATTTACAATGCTAGGTTCTGCAAGGATTGTAGAACCACTAAAGAAGAAGAAGGATTAGATTGCTTGGAAGATTATCTTCTGAAGAGAGAGCAACTGGAAGTGAAGTACTCCAAGGAAATTCCAATCGTATATTCTTCTTTCTTTTTATCACGATAATCTAAAATGCGTGAAATGAAAGTTTCAAAAGAATTAACTAAGAAAAGTTGGATTGAACATTATACAGTAAGGCTGGGACTCACGAATAAGCTGGCAATGATGAGTTTAAAGACACAACCTTGATGCAGGTATGAAACTACCTTAATTTCTTTGGAGATGACACTGAGGGAGCAAAAAAAGAGGCCCAGCAGAACTAATGCCACCCAAGGGGGCTAATGTTCCTATGATTGCTGTTTTCCTGCGCTAAATGCCAACTGACTACTGCAATTGACTACATCTGCTACAAACTGTATTGTCACACAAAATTATATATGTTTCTTTCACCGGTTACATCAAAAAATAAATAATCAATATTTTTTTGGGGAAAAACAGATTTCGCACTATCTCTCTAATAATTTTGGTACTTATTCAAATCTAATTTCGATATCATCAAAAATGCAAGTTAATGATAATTGCTAATGAAACAAGATTGTCCCCAACAATGGTTAAGTAGGTGCCTCTTCATGCATGCATAAAATTTATCAAGTTGCTAATCAGCTTGTCAGGATTAGAGTATCCATTCATTGTCATACGATAGATATTAAGCTGATTGGCGTGAGCACAATAAAACCTAAAAAGGATGTACCTGGAATCATACTAGGTTAAAGGCTGCGTTCGATCTGCGTAAAATCAGCGCTAAGGGAACCTATTTATTTGATATTAGATACTTTGGTGATTCACTTTGGTTATATCATCAACTACACAGTAGGATTAGACATTCAGGATTCTCAGCGTTCACTTTGCCAAGATGGTAACATCTCCTCACATTCTATTTGATTGCGTTACGAAATGGTTGGACTGTAATCAGAGCACAACATATCGCAACAAAGACTTGTGGCGAAGATCCTCGACCAAGTATGTAGAGGGAGAATTCACCTACAAGACAATTTGTCTGTTTTGTTTATTTTTTAAAGGTGCATCATCATCTGAGGTCATTGGCGCCCAGAGTCTTTTAGTGCACTTCTGACCTTTGGACGTTATTTTCTCGTTGCAAACAATATTGAACATCACCAGACAGTGAACCGTAAGAAGCTCTTGCGAAGAGAAAATCTAAGGGCAGGCAATTGGATTCGAGCCGGCACTTAAGAATCTAGTATGTTACCGCTGAACTAATCCTTTCCCTAATTTATATTCTGTGATAATGTATATTGCAATACTAAATGAAATTATGTTTGAATGTGGCAATTACTTCAATAAATTTCATTCACAAGGATTGCAGAAGAAATGTATTTCCTATACAAAATTGGATTGAGAAGGACGAAGGAAGGAAATGTTTGAATACACCTAGATTTGGTAGACGGACATACACAATAATTATGTGTGGTAACTTACTTTGTTAACATCAAGAGCAGACTGGAAAAGGTGCTATGTTGTGCAGGACGGTAAGGTAATTACCCTTACTTGGAGGTTGGTAAACCCTTTCTAAGGGCGCCCTTACAAGCCCTTCTAATGGTCACGAACACTAAAACACAGATACTGCCGAACAACCAAGTACTTCTAGCTACCTGCAGAACTACCAGATACCTTCTCACTAGAGTTTGCAGGTCCACTTCTGGAGGCGAGTGGTTCACTAACAGCCGTCCCACTGAACACACCAACACACTAAGTTTTCCCCAGTCCACCGCACAGCTAATGTTTACAATTGCTAATGAGGGCTAATATTAGTGGGACAATGCTCACATTTGCTTCAAGTACTAATACTCCGCTTGCACTCTAACTGTTCTCTTGGGTGAAGCAAAACCAAGTTTATTTCAAGCCTGTGTGATACCAAATTCAATTAAGATTAGCTTCATTTTAAATGTAAATACAATTTGTTTATAAATAATTAAGCTATTAAATTAAAATATCGACCTTTATAATTTAATTAATCAACCCATAGAATTTAAATGAACAAATTCCTGTGCATTATTAATAATGTGCGGTCATGGTCTCATATCAACCTTATACTTTGCTTTGCTTCAATTGGTTAAAATTATCTGATAAATATTACTAAATTTTGGCGAAAGTTTTCAGTTTCTAATTATTTATCGAACCTGAATCCAAAACCCAAAAGGTGATATCTTCATTCCATTCTCTCTTCTGTGTCCTTCACAATTTATCTATACGGTAGAGTAAAATTAATTTTAAGCTAAATATAAAATTAAACTATATCCTAATAAACTTCCAAAAACTGCGTAAAATTAATTCAAATTATACTGGATCACTAACCACTCAGCCCATCCCTTCAAAGCAAAAAGCGTCTGGGTCATTACAACATTATCATAGATCTAAGAACATAATACAATCAATAAGAAAATGTGGTTAGGTCCACCATTGCTGGATATCATCTTTGCTTTTGTCCATCGTAGTTGTTTATAGTATGTTTGTAGTATATTAGACTTCACTTACGTTGCCGTCTCGCACCTCATTTTCGGACAAAAGTCAGAAACTCTACACTAAACTGATCAATCTACCTCTTATTTTGGGTATTAGTCCAAAACCGATCAGGATTGCAGTAAACATGCTAAGGCGGAAAAATCAAAGATAATAAGAATAATCTTTTGCCCTAGGAGCTTCTTACAGCTCACTGTCCGGTGATGGACGGTGTTGTCTGTAAAGAGAGAACACTGTCCGGAGGCCGGCAGTGAACTGAAAAAAGCTCCGGGCGCCAATAATCTTAGATGTTGACGCGCCTTAAATCATAAAAAAAAAATTTGTAGAATTGTTTACATATAATTATTAATAAACTAATAATAATGTCGTTGATATACTCCTGATACTTATAATTCCATTAGCAAACATAAAACTAAGTAATTACATACGTTGGCGTAAAAAGTTATTCCGAAATTGACCAAAATTTAAAATTACACAAAAAAGTATTATATCAATTTATTAATGCTGCCATTTTATTTTAATTTTTACATCTATTTAGGAATTTACAATCAGTATAAGTGTAGTACAATATGTAAACTCAAGTCTGAGTAGAAGTATGAAATATTTAGGCATTGCTTGTCTTTTTCTATCATACCTTATATAATAAGAGCTCTGGTAAATATTAGATATTCTACAGCCCGAGGCGCTATACATTCACAACAAGAATATTTAGCTGAAGCTGGCAGAGTACTAAAATACTCGCAAAAATAGAAAGCGGGTAACTGGCTTTTTTTAAAGATTCATTTTATTTCAGTTTTCTTTGTGTGTGTGTGAATGCTTGAGTTTTCTTCTTACAGTTGGCCGTTTGTTCTTATGTCATAAGTCATAAGAATAATAAATACTTATATAATAAGTAATTAATATAATAATAAATAAATAAATAATTAATTATAAATACGAGGGTCGTTTGAAAAGTCCGTGCAAAGTCAGAGAGATAGCACCACTGGCGCGTATCGAGGTTATGTTTAGTTAGTAGCATCTTTTGGAAGAACACACACCAAGTTTCAGCCAGATCGGTCTATTTCTTTGTGTTTGGCATTCGTTTGAATCGAGGAAGTCGAGTGATTTTCAAAAAATGGACGAAAAAGAATTTCGTGTGTTGATTAAACACTACTTTATGAAAGGCAAAACGCCTCAGGAGACTAAAGAGAAGCTTGATAAACATTATGGTGACTCTGCACCTTCGATTAGAACAGTTTATAAGTGGTTTCAAAATTTTCGGAGTGGCCATATGGGCACAAGTGACGCTGAACGTTCTGGACGCCCTGTTGAGGTTACTACTCCAGAAATCATTGATAAAATCCATGATATGGTGATGGATGACAGAAGAGTGAAGGTGCGTGAGATTGCTAGTGCTGTGGGCATCTCGAATGAACGGGTACATAATATTTTGCATCAACATTTGGACATGACAAAGCTATCCGCAAGATGGGTGCCGCGATTGCTCACGCTTGACCAAAAACGAAATCGTGTGAAGTGTTGCAAGGACGGTTTGCAGCTGTTCCAGAAGAATCCGCAGGACTTTAAGCGTCGTTTCGTCACTGTGGATGAAACATGGATACATCACTAGACTCCTGAGACCAAAGAACAATCTAAACAATGGGTTACCAAGGGGGAATCTGCGCCAAAAAAAGGCGAAGACCGTTCCTTCAGCCGGAAAGATTATGGCGACTGTCTTTTGGGATTCGCAAGGAATAATCCTCATCGGAAAAGGGTAAAACTATTACAGGTGCATATTATTCATCGTTATTGGACCGTTTGAAAACCGAGCTGCAAGAAAAACGCCCACGATTGGCCCACAAAAAAGTCCTTTTCCATCACGACAACGCACCAGCTCACACCTCAGCAATTGTGGTCGCAATATAATGGAAATAGGGTTCCAACTCGTTTCACATCCCCCCTATTCTCCAGACTTGGCTCCCTCGGACTACTATTTGTTCCCCAATATGAAGAAATGGCTGGCGGGAAAAAGATTTTATTCAAACGAGGAGGTGATTGCAGAAACGAATGGCTATTTTTCAGACTTGGACAAATCTTATTATTCGGAAGGGATCAACAAACTAGAGCAGCGTTGGAGAAGTGTATAAGCCTAAAAGGAGACTATGTTGAAAAATAAAAAAGGTTTACCCAAAAAAATTAAGTAGTTTTTATTTATGCACGCACTTTTCAAACGACCCTCGTACTTCGATCGCGTTTGAACGATTGATTGTGAAGCGATTTGTGTTCGATCTTAGACAACAGGAAGCACTTTCATCGTGCCATTTCTTCCTATAATTAGTCGTGATTCAGTAAAAAAACTACCCTCACTGAGTCCACTCGTAGCTCAAGACACCTCAAGTGAGCGATACCCCTAACCACTACTAATGACATTTTAGGTTAATTCTCAGTCTTTTTGTGGTTGGATTTTATTTTCTAGAGAAGATGGTGAGCTTCTTCCTTGGGGTTACAAGTGTTTACGGTTTCAGGTAGAGAAGGAAACCATTATGCAAGTGTTTAACAAATATCACCTTTTTTATTACAAACATTTATTTTTTCAAATTTAAAATAAAGATAAAATTCCCTATTTAAATAATGATTATCTGTTCTATTCTCTATTCTATTCTCAACACTATTCTCAAACCTATGTGGACTTACGGACTAGAGCTGTGGGGTTCAGCCAAACCTACAAACATACGGACTGTACAAACCTTTCAGTCAAAACTCCTCCGACAGATAGCTGACGCACCTTTCTATGGTGACTAACCTAACTCTTCACAACGACCTCAAAATTCCCTTCATAGACCAACTCGCCAAGACTAAATACCGAAAATTCCATATTACTCTCTCGACTAGCTCCAATCCTCTTGTACTGTCTCTCACTTCTTCTGACATCCCTAATACTCCTCGCCGACTGAATCGCCAGTGGCCCCGCGACTTCCTTGTAGGCTGAAGACCTAAATCATTATTCTCCTATCTCTCCTTTCTCCTCATCACACTCTCCTCCTCATATTCTCCTCTCTCCTCTAGAGAGTGCTACCGCTGGGTAGCTTCTCTCCTCCTGCTCTCCTCCCGCACCAGTTCATCACTCTCTCCATATTTACTGATTGTATACAATGTATGCAGATTGTAAATCACAAAATAAATAAATAAATAAATAAATAAAGATTTATCTGTAAATCGTCTTTTAGAAGAAGAAGAAGAAGAAGTCTTTATTTAATTTACAAAATTACATACATGTAAAATAGTATTTCAATTACAGTGAAATTAAATAAAACTAAAAAAATAAATTCCTTATAAAGACAAACAACATGGTCATTGACCGTCCGTGGAGTCTATGATTTATTGTTGCATTTTGTATTTATTTATTTTTGTATATATATACATTAATATATATATATATATTTTTTTTTAAATTATTATTATTATTATTTTTATACTGTTATTATTATTATTACCTTATATACTTCCTTCTTTCTGTCTTAACTATACAATATAAAACATAAAGCATTAAACCGAAAATTGGCAAACAAAAAATAGATTTATAATTATCCTGGATTAATAAGTGATACTCGTTTTGCATAAGCTACAGTACAATACTGAACCAAAGCAACCCAGTCTTTGCCGTTCAAATAATCCACAAAGCTCTGTCTAGAAAGAGTAGGCGAACCAAAGTAACGACCGCGCAGTTCAGCCAATGCTGGACAATCCGCCAGGAAGTGAAACAGGTCCTCATACTCATTACTGACACATAGATTGCATTCAAGGTCGGTATTCTTAAAATATTTGTAATTCAACGGTAATAGATCACCTCGAATTTTAAATATCCATCTCATTGATTTCAAAGAAAAATCATCAGTTAAATACAATTTATCCTCTAAAGTATAATGAAGTTCTTTATAAAATGGGTAATAACTTGTATTAAATACCTTCAGTTTGCAAATGTTATTAAAATCACTGTTTAAAGATTCAATTATAATATTAAGCGTAGTTTTCCACAAAACGCTATTGTTACAATTTGTGAAGTTTAAATTAAAATTAATATTAAATTTTTCAGCTTGACTCTTAATTTCTGAAAACCAAAAAATATTCTTTTTTATTATTTCAGTAGCTAAAATTTTGGGATATCTATTTTCGGAAAGGTTTAAGGATCTGAGTAGATATTTATAGTGCAGTTTTAATGTGTAAAGGAAAATAGGCGGTAATTTGGTTTCGAAATGTATTAACGCTGAGGGTGCGTATTTTGGGCATCTCATTAATTTCTTCATGAAAAAATAAAAAAATAAATCGTCTTTTAAAAGTAATTCATATTATACAAAAACACTTGTAGATTCACTGAAGATTGTTAGGATCTCCTAACTTAAAACTAAAGTACAAAATGGGCGGAGAAGTTCAAGATCAAAGACCCTATGTTCTATAAAATCTTGTCCAACACTATGTGACTAAACTTAATATCTTCTACGAGAAGCAACTCTTTCAAATTTAAAGTTCGCAAAACTAAACTTCGTTTCCTACTTACCAATTCACATCTTGAAGATTCATTATCTTCTGGATATCTGGATATTAAGCCAAGTAATGAATTCTTGATTGGAGACATGTAGACTTCTTCATATTAATCGATAAGACAGTAAAGTTATGTTTAATTGCAAGTGGCCATTTTTAATTTATAAATTATTATTAATAAAACAATATGTGGGTTTTGACGCTCCTCTTACAAGGTCACTTGTATGAATGTGTTTCAGTCTCTTGGTTAATATGGTGCCTTGAGGGCAGGATACGCCCCTAGTTCCAATAATAATAAAAATGAATGTGTTAAGTGGAGATTATATGAGATAAATTGCGGCCCATTTTTAAAGAAAAAAAATCGATCATATAGATTTAAAAGTTGGACACCCCGGCGGCCGTAAAGAACAGTACTCCAGAGTACACTCCAGAGGTACTTCCAATGATGGTTAATTGGCTGATCTGGAAAAAAAACTTTGTGAATGGCGTAAGCTAAATAGAAAAAGACCAATTCTTTTAAAATGACCAGTCTGAAGCAACCGATAAACACCCATTGAATTGTTATTGCCAAGTACCTATAGCAATATTTATCTGAGATTGTTATCTAAATGTTGATTTCTTGGGTAATAAATACATCTAAAAGTGGCGATGGGATCATTATTGTTGAAGATTCTTTCATGTTTTTATGGTGGTGACATATACTTAAATACAAATTCTTGGATGTTATTTATTATATACATATATATGTAAGGTTCATTATTCGCCCCTATTCACTTTCTGAACAGGGTGCATATACACAAACATGCGTACACACGATAACCACCCAAGTATATACGCACAAGATTGTAGAGTGTATGCGTGCCTATAGGTCTCTGTTATTAATCGTCAATGAGCGGCTTGCAACCCTCATCAATCTTGTTTGATCTTTGCCCTCACACATCTATCAAATCTCCTGTTTCCTTCTCATCCTTATCCACTTTCTTCTACCGCTTCCTCTATTTCTTCTCTTCAACCCTGTCTTTTTCCTGCAACACAAACCACCATAACAAACTCTTACTCCTTTTGTTAAACACCATCATTCCATTGAGATAGTTTTTCCTCCCTTCTTCCTCTTTATCATCTGTGGACAATACTTCAACTAGAAAGAAGGTTGAGGGGGGAAAAAAACCCACCTCTATTGCATGGATTGGGGAAGGCAGGATGGGTCCATGGGCAGTCCATCAATTTATCACTTAAAGAAATAACAAAATATGTGGTACTAAGATCTTTAAAAATATCTTTTATCTACTAAATTTTGTAGGCTCGGCCTGGTTACGTTAAAAAAACAAAAAACAAGTTTTAAATTGATGAATTTTTTGAAAAAAAATTCGTTTTACGGCATTTTAAAGAAGTCGTTATCAAACCTTCAATTGTCAATTGTCGACGAAGTACAATGTGCCTTCCTGCCATCATTAATAGAAACAATAATCCAACGCGTGACTCACATCGAATGACTGACATTACTCTTCACTAAACCTAAGCTGTTATCAATGAAACAATCAGTCAATACGGGAAATAATGTTGGTAACCACACCTCTGAAAATATTTTTTTTAAATAACAAAATATTTCATTTCATTTTTATTTTTTTTTAACTCTTCGCCATCACCGCTGACTTTCGTGCTGCGTGACCTCGCCACCCGATACAACGTCACGTTTCTAACAAAAACAAATTGCCCTTTTGATCTAATGCCGAAGAGCAGAGCATTACATGGGCGGGATCTAAAGCTACATCGATTTGGTGGTGTTTCTTTACGAAGTAGATTACGCTTAAGAGAACTAGGTGGTCTCTGCTCTTACAGCAGATGAATAGTAATTCGTCAATAGATTTTCTTAGCAAATTCCAAAGCTTCCTTTCTACCTTATTGCAATGGGCTCTCTGTCCAAAAACCATCCAACTCGAAAGAATGTTCTTTGTCCCCGTCATGCCTAAAAAGTCTTCGCGACAGGTGGGAGGCTATTTGAATGAGATTCAAATGAAATGCCCAAAGTTATGATTGCAATTAAGTTTGCATACTCGCACCAAGACCAATCGAGTCTTTAGCGCCACCTATGTTTCCTATCTTTTCAGAACCTCTTTCTCTTAGAGGCTTCATAGTAGGCTACCTAGCATCCAGTTTTATACTAGTGTTATGATTGAGCAGAGAGTATAAATTTCCATAAAATCATTGGCTGATCAGCAATTCAAATTCACCTTGCAATAACATTGTGCGGTCCATTATGCAATTGGACAATCACCGTGGATTTTTCAAATCAGTGTTGGTCCTCTTTTCCTAGGGGCTGCTTATAAGCAGCTATAGCTATAGCTTTATAATTTTATACAATATAGTTTTATAATTTTTTAAACAATATGAAATTACCACAATACTTTGAAATTATGCTTGGTAAAATTAAATAAAAAATAGATTCTGCATGAGCTCCCATAATGTAATTAAAACTGTCCGGTAGGACAGTTGTATAAGGGTTGACCATCAAAAACTGCACGAAAAAGTGTAACGTTGAAAAACACCCAACTTTGACAATTTTTTTCTCTTTTTCTATAAAAGATAAAATTCCCAAATTTTCTTTAAATTATAGGGCAAACCCTCCTTTATATAATATAGTTATATATCATTCTGATTTTCAATAATTCAATCAATGTTTATTGAAATGTGTCACTAGTGGAAAGTAAAAACGAATTCACAAGTGTTTGTAGTGACATCAACCTGTGAGTGGGCACTTTGTTATAATAATTCACACGAGTGGACATATGTAAGTGGACATAAACATAAGAGTGCTTAGCTAGGTGGACATGAAAAGCCCTGTGTGTATCACCAATGACAACAAACTCTCCACTTTTAATCATGCTACAATTACAAATCTACCATTCAAAATACACATATTTTGCATGGTTTTCTGTAAACAATGATCTGTAGCTTTTTTAAGTGAATTTATTTGTTATTTATAAGCATTTCAGTTGTTTCTATAATTACAATAATAAATATTGTAATTATAAATATTGTATTTCTATTATTACAATATTCTAAAATTTATTTAGGTTTTAATAGATTATTAATCTTTAATTACTAATTAAATCATTATTAAAAGATTGTTAATTCTAAAATTTATTTCAGTTAGGGCGCGACATCTGGTGTCCACCTGAATTGAACCAAAGAAAGCACCAATTTATTTACTATTTAAAAAGGAAGATTTTTCCTTTTAAAAAGGAAGGATTTATAAAGGAAGAAAGAAAAAGGAAGATGTAAACATCTGTTACTGCTTAGCCACAAACTTACATTTATAACATTTTCCATGAAAATAAGTTATGTGAACGATGGATCTTGAATAATATTATTGAGTGATAAATATTCTACAGAAATGTCGAGTTTGAAGTTATTTGCGTGACCAGAGAACTCTCTATGAAGAACCTGTTAGCTTTATTTAATATTTTAAGGCTTTATCGAAAACCGTTCTATTTGATTTATTTAAATTTAGTGCACTAATCACCAATAATATGATCTCTACATTCTCAGCAGACCATTGATTCTAAGAGTAGAGCAACATTGATGGCTTGTCCCATTGGAAGGATTGAAGAATTCATCAATTTGTCATCCACCTTGTTGAGAAGGGAGCAAAGAGAGTCACCTCAGACCATCTGAAGGTTTTTGAGAGGGAAGGGAGCAAGGTATTCCAGGCTGATTCTCTTCTCTCCTCCTCACAGCATATCTCTAGCCGACTCGTAGGTGACATGCGATTCGTGCCGATTGCCTGTGGAAAGATTATGCCTCGTTGGCACTGGGCATAACTCGCAATAAATAGTATTTCCTAGTTATGCGGACTTAGAAGGGTAGAAAGCTTCTTAAATGGGGGATGGTACAGGAAAATATAGCTTTTCTTGGAGGAGGTGTTTTCAGGCTTTAAAAAGAGTACAAACGGAATTCAGTCGGCCCATTTCTCTTCCTCAGCGTTTCCTTAAAAGTCTAGGAGTTTACTAGTTGTTAAGGCGAGATTCCCTTCGAGCCTTTAAGAGATTGGACCTGGCTAGGTAGTGGTCACCTCAAACTGCCGGTTCCCCGATCTCTGATATCTACCTGAACATCGTGGACTGTTGGTGAGGTACATATTCTCCTTAGAATACTCCTAATCTCTTTTAATTTGGGTCGAATTCTGGATTATTTGGGTAGGATTCAGCGGTGCATTTGATGAAGCTTGGTCTGCGATGTGATGGTAGATTTTGCTGAGAGATGGAGGATAATCCAATACCTCTGCAGGAGATCCAGTCCAGTACCATTGAGATTTCTTAGATAAAGACCTGTACTAGGAAAGGGTTTTGCTTAGCCCCAGTGGGAGAGGCACTGTGCAATAGTATACCATAGTTTTAAATACTTATTTTTAAATTTCTGTAAGCTACTAATTTTTTTTTTTATAAGTAAATATTTAAATATAAATGTAAATATACAAATATGTATATCATTTTTATTCTAAGGGATGCCTTGGAAAATCTATTTTAGAAAATTTCTGGGCGAGATGGTATTTTGGACATCCCTGTTAAATGTCATGTTTCTGATTTGCACTCTTTCAAAATTACTTTTATTGGTGAATATGTTAGCATTGTATCAGTGAACGTTTCAAAAAATTTGTGTATCTTGGCTGAAGTTTACAAATATCAACTCTCAAATGCCTCCTATATATTTTGGTGCAAGTTCAGTTCACGAACATTTAAATTAAGGGCAATTCTGAGTTGTTGAAACCTTATTCACCAAAATTTTACCATTTTTTCAAAGTGAGCTTTTATTAAAACCAGAGTAAATAATTGAGAATAGACAACAAAAAATTAAAATTAAAATCCTAACAATAGAAGTAAGAGAGAGCTGGAAATAGTAGTTTCAACACTTTTTTGGTACGTTACTTAAGTTTAATCAACCATTGCTTCTATGCTTACTTACTCGTAATAATGAAGAAAAGAATTTATTTTCTTTTTTCCTCAAAAGTTTTTCTTTTCTTGTAAGCCGTTTTTTCTATTTCATCCCTTTGCGCCAACCTGTAAATTAACCCACGCTGCGACTCCAATTCGTGCTGTGGGCATTTCTCTTACGCATTTTAAAATTATAGCACCATTCTTTAGTTAATAAAACTTTTGGGATCATACTTCTCTCTATCGAGATCTAAAATTGGTCCAATACATCCTCTTCAGCTGTTTCACTTAAGGCTGTTCTGGAATTGAGATCGTGGAAGTTATATATCTTAGAAAATTTGGGGCAATTCGATCCCTGATAGTTTTCTTCTTCATCTAAATATAATTTATGAGGAATTCAATACCAAGAGAGAATTCGAATTCGATTAGTGTTCAATTTAATTAGGGGAATTGATCTCACCTCCAGGCGGAACTTGAGGCTGTTTTTGTTTTTGTTTGTTATTTTTTTCACAAGCCTGATGTATTTCTGTGAAGATGAATGAAAATCTGCAATGTGGCCTGCATCGAAGCAATTTTGAAGGAGATTCCTCTCAAGCCTCAAAATGAGTTAACAGAGTTCAGCCACTCGGAATATTGGAACAGCTCTACTGACTTTGCAATTCTGTGTAAATGAAGTCTGATCTACTTACCTAAAAAATAAAAATAAAATCTTTATGTTGCCTACACTAAGCGAATAAAGATTCGAATCTTATACTTCCATAGAGACCATTCTAATTAAAGGCGAGTGCCATGAGCCGATTTACCCTGTAATTAACAACTCATAAAAACTACGCCTCATTACATGACGATAATAATAATGGTCAATTTGTCGGTCATGTCCTAGTAATTATTACGTTAGAGTTAAGAATGGTGCGCGTAGGACGTATTATGCATATAAACATGTTTAGACATGTGACTCACGTATTAGAAAGTGCTTGTATGTTCAAGAGAAATTATCGTCATATATTTAATTTTTTTTTTTAAAGGCGTTTCTTTTTCATGAACAGATTTTAATGTCTCCTAGGATAAAAATAAAAATATAATATTTTACTTTTTTAATGAAATATATTTGGGTGGTCTAAAAATATTAATAGCTTAAACTTTATTCCTTCTTATAAAAAAAAAAAAAAAAATATATTTAATATTAATTGTGCATATCATCAGTTACTTGTGTTTCCATTAAAAATGGAATGTTTGCGAATTTAAAATGGTAACATGGTATGGAAACGATGGTATCTACAACTCTGCATGATAGAGGTTACATTTTAATTTATTTTTTTCTAATTATTTTTCATGTTTTTTTAATTTGGATGGGATTTTATTAAACATTCCCCGTTGTGTGTTATTTAACAGAAAATAAACTGCTCCACAAAAAAAGTGGCGCACTTTGAAAAAAGCGTTTATTTTTTGTTTTATCACATTTTGGGGAAAGATTATTAGTTTTAATTATTTTCATAAACTGTCAGGGAACAATTAATCGAATCAAGGCCCAAAGTTTCTTGAAAATAAAGAAGCAATTCCTCGTTTAATCCCCTTCGGTCTTTTTGTGTAAACAACAACGTGAACTTTACCACAACAGTAAATAAATTTATTGACCTCTACAGTTGCGTTTCGACTTTTTTCAAGCTGAAAGCATTGCAAATTCTCAGAAAATGGTGATTACTGCAGAGCAAGTGGCCCGTATTATTGCATTAGTTGAGGATGGATGGAGTCAGCGTTACACAGCACGAACGTTAGGGTTGCTTGAGACCACCGTCCGTAGAGCCATCCATCGTTACCGGGAGACAGGCCTCTGCACTCGCAGACAAGGTTCGGGTCGACCAAGAGCCACAGAAGCACTTGATGACCGATTTATTAGAATTCACACTCGAAGAAAACGTACATCAACTCCTTCTGAAACTGCTCAAACACTGCTTACTGTTCGTGGAGTTTCATTCAGTGCCGAAACCGTACGAAGAAGGCTCGCTGAAATGAATTTACGCCCTAGGAAGCAAGCCACAGGACCATTGCTCACCGTAGACCATCGGAGAGCCCGTCTAGAGTTCGCTAGGGAACACCGCAACTGGTCTGAGAACGATTGGAGAAACGTTCTCTTTTCAGACGAGTCCCGTTTTGCTCTCTACGCACCTGATGGGAGGCGACGAGTTTACCGAAGGCCTGGGGAGCGCTACGCTCCGTGCAATATTTCTGGTAGACTACCATTCGGAGGTGGTTCAGTGATGGTGTGGGCTAGGATTTCTTTGGGGGCTTAGACTGAGCTCCACGTGTTCAACAGGGCAATTTTGAATGCAGATTTGTATGTGAGGGAAATTTTGCAGCAATATGTGATACCCTATGCACCATTTATTGGGGAAAATTTTATTTTTATGCAAGATAATGCCCGACCACACACTGCCGCCTGTGTTGTTCAATATCTACAGGATACTAGCATTCGTGTTTTGAGGTGGCCAGCACGCAGCCCGGATTTAAATCCAATTGAACATCTTTGGGATGAGATGGGTAGGCGATTAAGATGGAGAAATAATCCTCCCAGGAGCTTAGAAGAGTTGCGAGGTGCTCTGGTGGAGATATGGGAGGAATTAACACAAGATTTCGTGAGAAATTTAATAAGGAGTACGCCGAGGAGATTGGATGCAGTAATGCGAGCAATACGCGTTACTAAAATTCTTTTTCTCCTTTTTTAATCGGAAGAAATACATTTTTTTTTTAAACTCATTTTTTGCCGAGAAGTACTTTCTTGTTAAATTAAAGGTTTTCATTTCTTTTAGATCATTTTTTATTTTATTTTAGCCCTCCCGTAACTTTATACTTCTTATATTTGCTAACTAAAATAAAATGTAGAACAAAAAAGTTACAGAGAAAAAAAAATAACGCATTTTTAAAGTGCGCCACTTTTTTTGTGGAGCAGTGTATTTTCATGAATTATTTTTATATCAATTATCACATTATTTGGGATTTTAATGGTTTTATTTTTAAATTATAATTGAAGTAGAAATAAAATTTAAAGGTATTCTTTTATGTTTAGTTATAGTTGTCCTTAAACAGTATTGAATAGAATAGCAATTTACTTCTACATCATCAATAATTGGCCATATAAATACGTATCGAAAATATGTCAAGATTGAAAGGACTAGCATCTGGAAATCAGTGAAGGAGATATCAACCATTCAAGGGCTGAAGAAAAAGAGAAGTAGACAATGCCCTAACGTCAAAAAGAAGAAAAATTTGTCGTGCTCCTTGGCCAAAGAATAAAGACGGCAAAGAGGGTAGCAACTAATGACAAGAACGGGACAGGTGAATGGCAGGTGACAGCACACGACATTTCCATCGTCCAAAGATACTCGGCACGCAGTTCGCCCGCTTCTAGCGACACGCAAAAACCTGGAGTAAATCACTTCCGCTAGTCTGACATCTCTTTCTTTTTCATTTTTATTTTTTTTATTTTTGTTATTTCATTCTTCTAAGATAGTGGAAAAGTTAGGATATCCTGCACAGGTGTGATAGCGCTTATTACAGAGGTGAAATAGAGAAATAACTGGCACGACTTTTGTGTTTCTAACGGACAAACCTTGTCATTCATATTTAAATATTCAGCTTCTTACGATATTGTCAAGGCTCCTAGAGCCTTTTTGGATGTTTCATTTTTATTCATTTTATTTAATATTATTATTGGATAAAAGCTTATTAAATAATTAAATAAACAAATCGTTTAGAATATAGATTTTTAGCGCATCACTTTTCAATTTTTGTTTAGTTAAAAATTAATTCCCAAGTAACCATATTTTTGACAACCGCTACAGCATTTGCGTGGTGCAACGTGGAATTTTCCCAATCTTAAAGTTAACCAATTTTTTTAAATTATCTATTATCCATGATATGAAAGTAAACATTTTATTTTTGAATTATTATTAATAAACTTTGATCAAAAAAACCACCATTATGTGATTAAAATAAGTTGCAGGAACAATTGTAGTCAACTACAGCGTTTTATTGCTAATTTATTTTTTACTTCCGTTTTATTAAATAATAATTGTTTAAATTAAAACTAAAATGGTTACTTTTTTTTTGTTCCCTCTCCAAAAAGTGACATTTAAGTAAATTAGTAGTGAAAAGTTGGTTACGCAAAATCCCAGTTTTCTGCATTTACTCCGCTCTGTTCGGGTTCGGGGTAAGGTTTTATTAAAAAACGAAAAAATCCATATGATCTTGAAGCTCAATAAATGCGCAACTTTTTCTGAAATTATGTGACTCCTTGATTCATTAACCATTGAGAAAAAAATCAGTTGAAAATTTTAACAAAAATCATCGAGAACGAATTTTTTAGACATTAAAGTAAACATTTCATTGTTATAAGAAACGTTTTGAAGCTGGACATTGAGTAAATTTATAGAAAATTTAATGCTCTTTCATTTGGAATAAGCAGATTTGTTGTAGGATAAATGATACAAAAGTTATGGCCATTTTTGTGGTGAAAAACGCAAATATCGACGAAAAAGTTAAAAATGCAAATATCTTGGACACTATTGAGAATCCGACCAAAGTGATGAGAATATTTTTTGTTGCATTTGAGCTGCTGAATCACCTCCCTAAGTTTCGACCACTCCTCCGTGTACACTCTGTATATTCTTCTACTAGAAAAAAGGTAGAAATGTGTTTTAGTGTAGATTTCCTTATTTAATTATTTTTGCGTTTCTATCGAAAAATGTTTAGCACTTGAACGTCTAAAATAGTATCTTTTAAAAATGGGACTTTTTGGGTGAGAGGACTACATTAGAAATTTCAAATTTAATATTTAAGCAACTGAACAAATAATTTGAAAATGGCCAGCTTAAAGGTCTGTCACATCTAATAAATTCTAAACCAAATTAATGAAAATTTAATGCAGTAAAATTACTTAAAAGGACATTATTGTTATCAAATTTGAATAAAATACCTAAGCTGAACGTTTTAAAAGGCTAAAATTATGAACTGATATATGAATGAAATGTCGGGTACTTGGTGATTTTGATACCTTTTGTCGTTTGGAATAAGCAGATTTGTTGTAGGATTTTTGTCGTTTAATCAACCCTTATACTTAACTTTTTAATCACTAAGTTTTTGTTAAGGAGCAGTAACAAATTAAAGAAGAATGCATTTGTTTTAAAGTAATGTGAATGAAGGGAATAATTATAACTAAACTCTGTATAAGTAAAAAATAATAAAAATCAAATAAATAAATCAAAAACTATTAAATAAATGAATAAAAACTGAATCAATTACCGATTTTAAAGCCTTGGTGATTTTCTTTTAACAAAGTGATGTCGTATATATTAAAATGCAAAATGCATCTAAAGCAATATCTGGAGCAAACGGTTCAGTAAACGGTGTAGGCGTCTGTAAATTGGAAAAGCGTTCACTGCCCCCGCACTGAACCACAACGTTATCAAATATATCAACTGTTGAAATGTTATCAATTCTTTTATTACATGCAATCTCTGGAATAGAACACAGTTTTGTAGTCCCTAACTTTCAGATAATAACAATATTGCACTCATTTTAATAAGGTTTTGAAATAATAAATAAAAGTAGATTGGAAATCTGTCATAAACACTCACCTGAACTGTTCTCGAGTTTCTATCTCACAAATAATCTCCAAACTCAGAACAATTCAGCCATATTTAATTATTACAGACATTACAGTTAGTAAAACCGTACATTAAACTGAAAGTTAATCTTACAGAGAACCCTTTTGATTGGAGAATTTACTTGAAACTCTATTTCGGCAACACATTTAACTCCCATTTCCGGTACATAAGACACCGTGTATTCCAGGAAAATGGAACTTCCGAGAGAATCTGATCACCCTTTTTCCCAGGAGTTTCCTAATCGGATTTTCTGGGAAAAATGTTATAAATAAAAAGTTATTGATCTTCCTGTGTTCATCAGCATACCCAGGAAAATCGGAGGAGCTGAAGCGAGGAAAGCTCTAGAAAAAGTAAAGAATGTCCTCGATAAAGAGGTACTTTTTGGTTGGCTGATTTTGACTTAAATCGATCTTCATACTTTAATTCATAGTAGAATAATGTATTCTTCACTTATTTTCATAATCTATCGAGAAACTTAAGATAATTCATTTATTACCTATGTTTATTTAAACGCTATTCCATTTAAATCTAAAGTATTGAAAAGCGAAATTCGTTTAAAACTGAACACATGGTACACTTTTCCAAAGGAAAACTTTGTCGACAAAACTCCTTAAATAATTTATGACGATTACGGTAGGAGCTGGAAGAGAGTAGTGCAAGATAGATGAGGATAAACGTGAGGCAAGAAGGCGCACGTAGCCCAAGATCCAGAACAGCGAATCCACCCTCTTCCCTTCACTGCATACCAACCCTCCTCGGTCATTTACCAACTTTCTACTTTCATTTTTCATCAGCTACTATGCCAAGTATGGAGTGAAGCAGTAAGAACAAAAAAAAAATTAAGGAACTTGCTTTGCCGTCTCAACAAAAGCAGTAAGAAATGCAAAAAGTGATAATAGAGCAAATTTTGACAAATATTTAAACAGCAAATAGCAACCACTAATTAAACTATTATGTTTTTAGCATTTCTCCCTGTGGATGTGGAGTAAGAATACATTCGCAGTATCCTGCTTGTCCTAAGAGGCGACTAAAAGAGAGCCCTGAGTCAACTGTCCGTGGACTTCATCTATAGCACTTCTCCCTGTGGATGGAGAGTAAGAATACATCCGCAGTATCTCTGCTTGTCGTAAGTGGCGACTAAAAGAGAGACCCTGAGTTGTCTGTGGACTTTATCTATAGCACTTCTCCCTGTGGATGGAGAGTAAGAATACATCCGCAGTATCTCTGTTTGTCCTAAGAGGCGACTAAAATAGAGACCCCGAGTCAACTGTCCGTGGACTCAGGATTATTCCCGTCCCCCGTCTTTTCCTGTTTCTCCTTAACCTCCTTTGGTCCTATTTTGTCCTATACTTTTCCAGGGAAGACAAAACTCTGAGCGGCAGTGAAGGCAACCCGTCAAGGAGAAGAGGACCTCAAAATCAAACCTACTGGTACTCTAAGTTGAAGGTTGTTGCAGTGGGCCAGCTCCTCCTCCAGCACAAGAAAACGCACAACGCTAAAAGACTTATAAATAGAGAAAATGAACGGATTAATCGGCAACGACCAGGCAAACCGACTATGACTACTACTTTAGGATGCTGGAATGTACTGTGTATATCAAACAAAATGGATCTGTAACCAGATGAATTGTCGAAATATGGAATTCAAGGAGCCGCATTATAAAAGACTAAAAGAAAAGGGAACCGAGAGGAATGTTTAGGATAATATACACGTTTCGGTAGAGGTGTGAATAAAACAGCTTGAGCAACAGAAGGAGTGCCTATCTTGGTAAGCAAAGAACTTAGAAGAAAGATATCGAGTTGGAACATTATTAGCGAAAGGATAATTTTCCTGAAAATGAAGCTTATGGGAAGGGAAGTGACCATAGTTGGTTCATATGGGCCAATTGATGATACCCTGCAGAGAGAGAAGGATCAGACCTGGGACAGCATAAGAGAACTCCTGGAAGATATACTGGAAAGAAAAGAAATATTTTTGATGGGCAGTTTGAACTCCAGAGTTGTAGAAGAACAAAATAGCAAGATACGTGGAAGGTTTGGAGATAAAGAAACCAATGACAATGGTAACAGCAACCTTAAAGAATTATGCGAAGCATTGTATCTGAAAATCCAAAATGGCTTTTTCTAACACAAGAACATACATAGATTTACATGGACTCAAAATACAAGGAATGTAAGATCAGTAATTGATTACGTCATTACCAGGCCAGCTCTGTAAGATTTCAGGAGCTTAGTGTGTTCAGTAGAGTGATTTTGCTTGGATAGATAAAGACAGCGAACAAATTATTTTGTAAAACCACTTCTTTTTTTCTTTTTTTGACGTCACAAAGGATATTCCCTAGGAAATCACAAAAACCGCATGATTACAGTACCAACTCTTACTATAGCAGAGAAAGAAAGAAAATGGAAAAAAGTCTATCCAATTTAATTGAGAATTAAGTGGATTTCTATTTTGATGAAGTATAAAAGACCGTTTGAGATGGAAGGGTCGCTTTGGTTAAGTATGGTTTTAAAAGAGGAAGTGGTGGATAAAGCAAAAGACGTATAGTTTTTACTTGGTAAAGTGAAGAGGGATTGTCCTTTCCTAATTTGCCTGGGGCTCATATCTCAGGATTAGAAGTTAAGTCCTGAGACCATGGTCACAGAGAGCAAGGTTTATCTTTGTGAGGATGGGGGTAGCATGAGACAGAATGGTGGAGAGAGTGGAAGGGATGTAAGAGCGCCAGTTGAGGAGCAGTGCTAGAAGGGGTAGGTACAAATACAGTCTGCTGGTGTGTGCTAGAGAAAACATTTCATTTAATTGGTCGTTATACAGATTACCGTCCGAGCTAAGTTGATAATCCTCACCCCTTTATTGCCGTACTGAGGCAGACCCGAACATCCGGCCAATAACGCCCTCATATTTCCTAAAGGATCAACACACGTTTTGGTTTGTGTCTAAGAAAGATTTAGTCCGAGTAACCCCTTGGGACATCAATTTCATTCACTACGCTCTAGTTGTAAAATCGATTTTTCATTTAATTTCCACTTTCCAATTTATTATTATCTGTATGTATGTAGCATGATAAGTCAGAACGCGGTAGAGGCTTGTATGTCTGGCTTAGCCTATCATCATTTTAATAAATAAAATGGTTTTTCGAATTTTATGAAAGACGATTAAGAATAAGTCATTCAATGGAAACCTTAAAAATGGCGCTTATAATTATTCAAGATGGACGCATGAGGCCCAACCTATTCAAATAAGTTCCAAACTTCTACTTCAACGTAAAGCTCCAAGTTGCCCACATTAAAGTGAAACCAGCCGGTACGTATCTTTTCAAATAAATAGGAACTAATGCTGGATAGTCTCCTAAGTAGTGTGCAACTATTTCTTTTCTTCCTTTGATCCCACATTGCTGACAATGCTCCTAACCGAGTACTCCTATGTTGAACAGGTGTTCCGCAACTACGATGTGACTAGTAATCATCACTACCATGTTTCTCAAATCAATTCTGTTCAAATAATTCAGTTATATAGAAATCTTTAGTTTGACTTTGAAATGTATAAAATCTCTTAGATTGGGTTCAAATCAAAGGTTACCACAACTTTCTCTAGGTTACTTATGCTGAAGTAACCTTCCATAAACAAACAACTCCTTTCTATTTCCTGAAGTTGGTCACAAGGGTGTTCGGAAAGTCAAACTAATAAGATTATCTAGTCAGAAAATTATTCTTTTGGCCTTCACAAAACTCTGCGTATGGATCAAATAACCCATTAATTCATCAGATATCCATTTATTTTCATCCTGGAGATTAACAAGCTAGTTTCAAGGTGTGACAAAGTTGGGTGTTCTTAAAATGGTTTAATCATTTAATTTGTAAAAAAAAAAAAAATTTTGCTAGTCACCGCGTATATTTTTGAAATAATTTTATCTATCTTTAACCACGGGGCTCCACGCGGACCAATACAAGCGAACCGTATGCCGTCTTAACTCTAACTTTTTGGTCCTGCACCTTCAATAATGCAAGGTGCAGTTGCTTAAACTTAAATTACAAACAGTTTTCCTCGGACTCGAGCAGGCTTTCCACAGTGGTTGTAATCGTTGTATTTTATTTATTTATTTACATATTTTGAATGACGAAAATAAAAAGTAATTATTATTTTTTCATTTTTGAAAAACTGAATTTAGGGGGATTGTAATAGCACCAATACTATTGATAAACAGCCTATTCAATTAATTATTACGTCATGTTCAAAAATGTGTAGCTTTAAGAAAACAATTTCTTACGAACCAAGTAATGAGAATTAAGCGGCATCCTACAAAAAAGAGCAGTTTTTAACTATAAATGAAAAACATCTTTATGAGAGAAATGGTAATTCGTGCATTTAATATAATTTAAAAGTTAATTATAACAAGCAACATAATTAAGAATATTATTTTGTATAATGTGGGCAATAAAGTACTTTAGTTATTTATAGAATGAAATAATTAAATTATTCATTTATTTCATCATTATAAATACAATAGTAGCGAGGAGTTTGACCTACACATATATTTACAAGATGTCTAAGGAATACCTTATCTTTTCATCTTAAAATAAAATTAAAAAATACTGAATAATAATAGTGCTAAAGCATCAAAGAGTTTTAAAAATAACTTATAATTTTTATAGACAACTTGGGGGCTGAGCCCGAAAGTTATGAGTTGGATTGCATATCGATTATGGCAGATAACATATTCAGCGGTTAACGAGGAATACCATAGTATTGGCAAGGAATGACGAGATTCTCAGTAAAATGCAGTGGCTTATTTGCTGAGCGAATTGGAGTTATGTATACTCCACCCACGGCTGTTATTGAGATGACGCTAAATTTGCCACCGATGTATGTGATCATCAGAGGTGAAGTCAATAAAGCTTTCCACAGTACAAGAGTAAGAAGGTGTGTAATAAGAGATTTCGAGGCAACACACATAGATCTCAAGGATGACAAGATGGACTGAACCGGGACTGAAGTAAGGGAAAAGATTTTGAGAGTAATTAACAGGCAAAGGCAGACAGTTTTAAGCGATGAGGTCACTAACTATGCAGGGACGCAGGATGGATAAAAAAAAAAGCGCTGATAATTGAATAGGAAACGAGAAATCAACGGGTAATGGAGGTCAGAATCTTCCCCGAACTGAGAAAGCCCTTAATTGTCCTGGAGGGGTCATCAAAGCTTGTATGAGTGGGCAAAAAAAGTTCTGGAAGTAGGACAAGAGACAGGATACTGAAGCTCTTTTAGATTCCTGGAAATTAGGGAATCGCGGGCAAATGAAGAGGTGTATTAGCTAACTAAAATGGGTTTATCCAACCGCAAGTTTCAGAAACTGCATAATTTAACATAAAGTTCATCACACAAGTTAAAGAAAGTCAGCTGAAAAGCTGTCCTTTTTAAAAAATCAGAATTACGAGTATTATTAGTCAAACGAGAAAGTTACCATCAAACCTATGATTTGGTTTTAAGACCTGTAATGCGACACACTTTTGTTTCATTTTGAAGTGTCCTCTGCCTTTGCAGATTTTCGTTAAGTGAAATGATATCTTAAAAAGTTTTTGTAATGTTATAGAAAAGTAATACTAGCAAACCATTGTTTATCTACAGGAGAAGTAGAGCTGAAGTTCTATAGAATAGAGCTGGGATATTGTTCGCTTCTCTATTCTTTTATATGTCTAAAGTTCTTTCTCTAGCTCTACATGGACAAAGATTGAGACTAAATTTCATTAGAGCTATACACTTTGACCATTGTCCTTGGCTTGCAACTCTACCAGTACTCTTACCTCTTCATCCCTCTCATGGCATCCTCTCTCTCCATCCTTGTAAGTAACTCGTTCTCTCTCTTTGTGGTAATTACAAAGGGGTGTCCCTTTTTGTGACTGTAATGCTTCTTAGGCCCAACTATCCCACGTGTTTTTAGCTATGCCACATCCCCTTCTGATTCCCACAGTTAGCCGTATTTAATTCACTTAGGGTTGTAATGTTTCTTCCTACTAATGTAATTGGCTCTAGGAGTCTTCGCAGTGCCGTCTCCTACCAACACTACAAACCTTAACATCCTGCAAACATACAATCCTACATAGAAACATACACAACTTCTTGTGCACCATTTAGCCAACTGCATTGTTCCTTTAAATAGCGTTTGCTACATTATGCGGTAAATTTATCCAGCGAAGAGAAAAAAAAAATCTTTAGAGATATTGTACTGTACAGATTATATTATTGGTACTTAGATTTCCAAGAAAAAGAGAAATAGAGCTATCGACTGGCAAAATGAAGATTGAGCATTGTTGGGTGGGTTGGTCGAGAGCATTCTTTGTTAGGATTTTTAATTAGTTAATGTTTTCCTCGTTTATCTGTGCTACAATCAGCGCGTTTGGCGCTATGAGTAACAATGATAGTGAAAATAAAAATAAACCAGCGTAGAAGTTACCCAGTGGTAAAACTCCAAAACGCTGAACTATTAGTCACTTTCTGCACCAGAGAGGAAATCCAGAGGCACTGACTTTTAAGAAGTCTTGTTGTGTTGTAAGGAAGAGATCTTGAAGAAAGATTTCGAGTTGAGGATTTGCTTGTGATTGCGCAGGTTAAAGTGGGGTTTTCTGTATCGGGATCTGGCGACTTGGGTGATAAAAGGAATGTTAAGATCAGTGTTCTTAGTCCGGACAGAGAGTAGGAGCGTTCACTTTGAATCGAAGTGTTTTAGATTGTAGAAATTGAATTTTTAGAAGATTGTTGCTTTTGGTTGAACCGCACAGCTCTATTCCTTTCGCTCAGACTGGTGTTTGTTTTTTGCTTATTTTTTAATTAAGGAGCATTAACAGCTGAGTTTAGTGGCGCCTAGAGCCTATTTTCATGCACTGCTGGCCTCATTGCATGTTCTCTCGTTGTACATAAAATAATCCTACCCGGAACTAGAACCATAATAGAGACATAGGAAGTGAACCAGGTTTATTATATTATTCAATTATTTCACATACTTCAGTATCACGTAATATTATTTAAACAATAAAACTTAAGTACAAAAATAGAATATTACGTTAAAAAAAAATTAAGTTCTTTTCAGTACACCATTTATGCGGAAGTAGAGTGGCAGGAAGTGGTCAAATTATTGCAGACCATATGGCTTACCCCTATGCTACCCTACCTTGTTGGTAGATGTTTGGAGGGTGGTTAGCTTTTTGGTTATAGATATAGCCAATTGAACCGTAACATGCCTTGCGTTTTGGACAGGTGAGAAATTCAGGTATTGGAACATACAGTCAGCAGTAAAAAGTTAATATTAGTCCCATCTCGTCGTACTATTTCACGCATGTTAGGTTTCGGGCCATGTTTGTTTAGATGACCCAAAGGAATTCATAAAAAACGGAGTTTTCATTTAACACAGCGCACAGTTCCGGGTACGTTATATTTATTTATAGGTCACAAATCATATCGTTTGCTCAATGAAACTGAAAAAGGCCAAACATTTCCAAACTTTGTAATTATTAAATATTAAATCGCATGTTTTTTTTTTTGTAAAATTTTAATTGAAATTTTTTCATACTCCAAATTATTACTAAATATTCAGTCGATTTAGTATCTGAAGCATATTTGGGGTTCTTGCAACTTCAGACGTCACCTGTCTTCGCGACCTGCTTCTCAGAACTTTCTGGGAAAGTTCTTTTAAAAAAAAACTTTCGAGAATTTGTAAGAGTGCTTAGAACTTTAAAAAATTCCTATAAATCCTAATTTGTATTTTTATTTATATAAATTAATGGATTCAATTAGGAAATATGCTCGCATAATGTAGAATCTATAATTATTCAATTAGCAAATGTGTGGTTTTGACTTATTCCACATTAGAATACATTTTTAATGTATATTTCTGGATTTCTGTATTAGATTATCTAATAGATTACAAACTTTACGAAATTACCACACACATTTAATTCATAATGAGTGCCCTTTTGCCCTTATACTAGAAATAACTTAATTCGCAGTTGCGAGACAGCCAAATATTTCCTCTCTCAGAATTGAGAAAACTAAAATTTAGTAAAAAGAGGAGAAGTGAAGGGATATTTAATGCAATATCTGTAATTAAATAACATTATTTGCAATCGACCACTTACTGCAGAAATGATCCTGTAGAAGTAAGGTCTTAAGGACGCTGCCGGAGGTAGGCGGCTGGTTTCCACTGAGATGCCATATGCAGTTGCACGATTGGTCACGGGACACGGTATGTTGCGCGCCAAAATGTTCGAAATGGGCTTAGCAACGGACCCATATTGCGCTTGTGGAGACCCAGAGACAGCGGAGCACATTATTATGCAATGTGATCTTTATGATGATTTGCGCTGTATTATGTGGCGGTGGGTGGGATTCCCGTTCTGCGTAGCTGGAGACGTTTTCCCCTTGTTACTGGAGAATGCGTCTGCGTATGTGGCTTTAAGCGAATTCGCCCAGGTGGCCTTTGAAAGGCGGATGACCTCGGTGGTTAGCAGATGAAGTCGTAGATCTGGTTGGTTGGCTGGAGCGTGTTGTTGGGGGTTTGATTTATGCGCTTTTTCGAGTTTGTGTTGGGTGTGTGCGAGTGTGTGATTTTATTTTGTTTTATTTCTTTGTAATTATGTGATTGTTGTTAATACTTTTGTTGTTGTTGTTATTGCTATGATTGTTTGTGGGTGTTGGCATTTTGTGGATGTTTGGTTGTGCGGTAGAGGTGTGTTCGTGGGGCGGGCATGAGCTAGCGCTCGGGGACCGCTCAAAAAAAAAAAAAAAAAAAAAAAATCTGAAATTAAATTAATATTGAGGAAGTGTAAGATGACATTTCCTTAAAAAATACTTTAGAACGATCTCCCAACAGCTGAGTGGGCTAAAAGTAAACTAAAACATACGTGCAATCATAGTTAGCAATCAAACACAACTGAAAAATATTATTTTTATATTGATAAAATGTGGATTTTCCGCCATTTTTCGTTTTTCAGTTTCTTATTAACTCCCAGACAGAAACATTTTGTAAAAAACTACTTCTTCGAAATTGGAAGAGCTACCAAGTTATTTCTGGTGAAATTTAAAAATACTAAAATTGAAAAAGACGCCAGTTAACACCGCCTCTTAAAAAAGAAACAAGATGAAACAAGAAGTTAAATATTATATTACTGGCTGAAGTTGATTGCCAGGGTTTTCGTTGTTTAGAGTTTACCTTATAGCCAAACTGTCTGCATAAACAGAAATTATCAGCAGTTCTAGTTAGTAATAGAATTTAACATTGCCACGAACTACAAGATTCTCAGGATAGGAGAGTGAATATAAAAGTGAGGGGAACCCTTCGTTGGAAGTTCCCAGAATTCTTTAAAAAATGATGAGTAAACTTTTATCTTGGAATAGAAATCAAGATAAACGTTTAGAGAATCTAATTATGGAAAGGTTAAATTGATGAGTTTCCATGTCTAGTCAAGTTGTACGTACACATGACTGGGAGAGGTAAAATGGTGTTCTGTGAAAAATAACATCTGTCCAAGATGGTGATCAATCTAGAGAGCCATGCGGCCGAAAAGAAGCGCACAATTTGGTGTAGTGGTAAGAGGGTTTTGGCGGCAGTCAAGTATTGAGCATAAAAAGCTATTTAACAGACCTCACACACACACACATGCACGGTAACTAATACCTCAATGTATCTGCATAATCATTCATTATCGACATATTTATATCCCTCACTATCTTGCATTCCTCTACAGGGTGCGGTATTGGTTTTAAAGAGATATTATAATACCTACTAGCTACCTTTCTTATACCTGATATCTGTAGTTGAATATCTATGGTATTATCGAATAATTATACAGAACTGCATTTATTCCAGATAGATTGGTATTGGTATCAATCTGGTGTAATATACGTAATATGGACGGGCAACACTAAACTTATAGTTTCCGGTAGAACATTACCGAATTGATCGTGGTGCACAGGCAAGAAGCAAAACATCTGTAAGATGACCTTCTTAATCACCGCAGAAATCTTTCTGAACTAGCCAAAAATTTAATACTATTTATGTGCTAAATGGTTGTACTTGCTCTAATCTCGACTTCGTTGCATTAGGCAGGTAATAGCGTTTAATAATGCCAACTTAATATTAATGCATGAGAAAAAAAATAAGCGGTTCTATTAGCAACTAAACTGCTCCTTAACTTTGCTGCTCCAGAATAATTGTTATGATTTATTATTTTTGTCAATAAAAAACATAATATGAGCATAATCTCTTAGATAAGAGTCTAACACAAAATAGTGCAAAAATATTTGTCTTGATATTGAAATGAAAATGTCATTTTTTTAAATATCCATATTCTCCTTAACAGACTCTTTCAAAAAATAAAGATATCCCATTTTGTTGCCAACTGTAATTCACTATTTTATATCTGTGAAACTCGAATGTGTTTTAAGTAAATTCTCTGACGGAATAATCTGTACTGAATAGTTCTAACATCACATACTGTCAAAGTATAGTACGCGTTCTATACAGGAACTTGTGCCACTTATGTGGCAGCCGCTAATTTCTCTCTTTTTTTTTTAATTTTTTATAAATTTGCGACTGCAACGGTTGTTTGAGAAGTTTGTAGTGTTGGTTAGTTTCTTATCTTTTCAGTCTTGTGTGGGGATTCCATTTCAACCGTTTGTCTAGGTACAGTCCAAGTTAGCGTACTTTTTCCACAGTTGGTATAGGAGTTTGGTTCAAGATGATGGGATGATGGGATGGTTCGCCTGAGAGTAATTACTGTATATTTTGATTTCGTAACGTTAGTTTTGATTCTCCAATTGATAAGCCAGTCCTGTAAGTGGTTGATGTGCGTTTGAAGAGTTCGTGTAGCGATAAGAGGATCGGAATGAGGAGATAAGATAGCGGTATCATCAGCAAAGGTGGAGAGAATGGTATTTGGATGTTGAGGTATATCTGTTGTATACAAGGAGTAAAGAAGAGGACCTAGCGCACTGCCCTGAGGAACACCAGCTCGTGCTAGATGGATATCTGAGTCTGCTGCTCCAAAGTTGACTCTGAAATATCGATCTTGTAGGTAGGATTTGAGGATAAGGTAGTATGTATGAGGTAGAATCTCCCTCAGCTTAAACAGTAGTCCCTCATGCCACACTCTGTCTAAGGCCTGAGCGACATTAAGGAAAACACTCGGGTAATACTGCTTTCGCTCGAGGGAGGTAGCGATAGTGTCTACTACGCGAAGCACCTGGTGAGAAGTTGAGTTATGTCTCCGAAATCCGAATTGATGATCCGGAATCATATTTTGTTCTGACACTAAAGGATAAAGTCTTTTAAGAAGTAGCTTTTCGAGGATTTTGGAAAGAAGTGGTAGTAAGCAGATTGGTCGGTAGGAAGTAATACTAGTGATGGGTTTCGTCGGTTTTGGTATTATTTTGATGATTGAGAATTTCCACAGAGTGGGAAAGTGCGTCGTTCTGAGGACAGAGTTGTAAAGCAGTGTGAGAAATAGTACGGCTATTCTTGGAAGAATTTGTCTTTAAAATGAAAAAAGAGAACCGACTTTTGAAAGTATTAAGTATTAAATTTACTGGTCTTTCAGATAGCAACCACAAAATCGGTTTCTTTTTGGAATTTTGGAAAATACAAGAGCATGATTTGAAATAACTAATTTAATCTTTAATGTCAATACCAGCATCGCAACAATTTTTTTATCTGCCTTTATCTCTAAAGACTTTATATGTCCCAGTTATGTACGTAATGTTACCATGTTTGTTAAAAATAACCAAAATAGAGTAACAAACTCCAGAATAGCGCTACTAATTAGCAAATTAGTAGCTCTACATTTTTGACCAGGTGCAAACTTTTCTTTTTGCGGTGGTATCATTTTCTTAGGACCTGATAGAGATGGACTATTTCGCTTGCAGGAGTTATATCATTTATAAATCCCATATTTACATCAAAATTTATCTCAAATAAATATAGATGGTACAATTAGTACAGCTGTTCTATGACGCACTATCATTCCATCAGTGTAATAGCTTTGCAAGCTCTAGACTTTCAGAGTTCTCCTCCAAATTTTATTTAAATTCTTTTACATTGAATACTGCAAATAATACATATCTCAATTTCAAACTTTAGGACATCCCTTCCAAAACATTTAGAAACAATCTCTTTCCAATTATAATCATTTCACATAAGTTCATCGATTAACTATGAATTGTTGAATGATGTTAGCGTGAAGCGAAATGAGTTGCCATCTGACAAAGAACCAGGGCAGTTGCAAATATCCTAACTATCTCCATTTTTACTGTTGATGCGAAGTTTAGATGCGATTAAAAAACTTGCGGAAATTTATCATCCAAAAAGATAAAACTCTCTTCCGCCGATGCGGAAATTAAAACAATTGATCAGTTCCTGATAAAATTTTGAATCGAGATACATTTTTGTTTATCAGGAATTATACACGTTATGTACGATATTATTTCTATTATCTCGTATTATTTCTATTATTTACATACGAGTATTTGTATTTTGAATATTTGTGCAGTTGTAAATATTTTATTAAACAGATGAAATGAAAATGAGTAGATATTTATGTGTATTTTACACATATGTGTACACATTGCTGAAACATTTTATTTCAGTTTGTTTCTGTAATAGGCTAGTTTACTAGCTTTGTTTATGGCAGGCCGTTGGAAGCTACTGTTTACAATAACATCATGAAGCAATATGAACTCACAGTTTATTTTATTAATTTAATTATCAACTTCCATATATCTGGTCCATGAAGACTGGAAACAATGTTTGCCGAAAATTCGGGGCCCAACAGAGGAGAGAAAAAATTTATGTTAGTGCCTTTGCCTATCGCCAAGCTCGCAGCCAGCCGCACATAGTCCAAGAAGATTTAATGCCATCACACCATTGCTCCAATTGTATTTTTGGCTAATCTGAAATTTTCAGTTATGTCGTTGTTTCAATTTTCGAAACTAACATTAAATCAGCGGATATCTTCTATAACACTAGCTCCGCTAAAATAATAAATAAGTATGTACCATACTTCTCTTTATTTAATTATGACGCGTTATAATTTAGTCGACAAAAATAAAGAAAGCAAGAAGATTTCTCAGTCACTGCCGGCCCTATGAGCAATGTTCTCTCGTTGCAGGCGTATACAATAGTCTGGAAGAAAACTGTAGAGGCACCTAGAAAGAGATTAAGTACAGCCATCTGGGCCTGCAATCACCAGGGAAGTAATCACTTGTATGATCCTTTCGCTAAAATGTTGAGAGTATTTCTCTAGATCAATCTGAATGAATTGAATTTAAGCACTCATTGTTGATTATAGATATAGTTTTATTATGTCCGGCTTGATACTTAGAAAAGATGAATAAAGAATCAATTATTATTTAAATACTAGCTGTTTCCAGCTACGCATTGCTTTGGCTCAGTCCGCAGCGAAGCAGCAGCAGATCGATTCCGGGATGGCATTTTCACTTTCTTCGCGATTTCTAAGCAAAAATCTTCAGTCATTCAAATCCATGTTCAAATTTGAACTTTCCTTGCGTATTCGACGGAAAATATCTTAAACATTGTGCAATTTATATTTCTCTCGTAAGTCTGTTGGAGATAACAGAGGGCAGGTAGCCAATATGATTGCAAACAATGCACAAATTGATTTGGATGTGACGTGTTTCACGCGCCATTAAAGTATACATCCCAGTGTCGGTCGTTCTCCAATACACTCAGAGCTTGATATATACTGCGGAAAGTGGCATGTTTAATGCCGTTGACAATTCTCAATTGCTGGAAGATGTTGGATCTTGAACATGTACCAACAGCATGCGAAAAAAGAACCATTTATCTTGATTGGGATGTACGGTGTACAGTCTAACCAAAATATGCCAGGTTGTCCGTCGATTTGCTCTCCTCGTTTGCGTCGTTCAAATGATGTTCTACTCGTATTCCATGTGTATTACTTGGCATCTATAAAATAGGTGTGTAAAAAAAAAGTGCGTATTCGAATGTTGAGTCAAAATTTCAAAGCAATAGGTGAAGAACTATGTTAACTTTCGGAGAATTTAGATTTAAGATAAACGAATATTTACATTTTTATTTGTATGGATTTGAAAATTATTATTGTCATTTCGTAACGAGAAATTAAACATTCAGATTGTTGAAGCAACCGTTTGCTTTTATAAATTAAAACACATTATAAGGAATATGGTATAACATATAGGTATACATATGTATGGCCAGGTGAGCTGTTAGATGTACTATATAACCTACGTAATTCCTTGGTACGTTTATTAGTATTGGTGGTTATAGGTCGTGAAGGACGGCAAAGTTTTGGCGAGTTGATAAGCGTAGCCCAAGTACAATTTATTAGCGGTAGCGGTTAGCATAGCAGCCAGCGCGGAGGTAGCCCAAGCATACTGAAGTTTGTAACTACATAAGAGGATTAAAACATGGCGCCAAGAGGGGCGTAGGCGGATTGTTTCATAATTACTTTAGGCGTGGGGCTTGTGCAGAAGCGACAACTAATTGTTCCTCAGCAAGTATGAAGGAATTGGAGTAGTGGGCGGTCTTCTACACAGATCTTGCGCCAAAATACATCTTTCTCGTATTCAGTGGACCCTCAAAACGTGATTTTTGCCTTGTTTGGACCAACCTATAAGATGTGAATGTTGTTTAGAATTGGAAAATGTTGACCTTATCAAAAAGGTGGTATTTAATGTTGAGTAATAAAAGAGAAAGTGTTATAATCAATAAATTATCAATGGAATGCTTTGTTAGTTGGCGTAATAGGCTACAGGGTTACTTAATATAAGGCTAATGTTTTGTTGTTTTGAGGGTGCAGGACTTCATGAAACATTACCGACTTAAACAGCACCCATTTAGTTGGGATAGTAGCCTAGAACAGTTTAGCGCATTATTCAGGTTAGGCATTTATTTTGTCTTCAAGAGTACACTCATACAGAAACCCTTGCAATCAAACCGGAATATCCCGGATGAGATCCGGCTTCTTCTTCTACTTGTGCAATGCATCTTCTTAACTACAGAGAGATTGCATTCCTGAGTTCCTCACATCGTAGCGTACAGCCTATAATTACTGTATCTGCAGTTATCTCCCCAAGCCCCGCCTTTGATGCCTTTCTATCTGATTTCCACTTTTCTAACTGGAAAAAAGTATGGCAAATATCATTGGAAATGTTTGGAGAATATAGTCAGTCTGACCTTTTTACCTAGTCAGGACTGAGTAAGGTAGAAATTGACTCACCGAGCGCCTTCTCTACTCAGGATCTTACCTATTTTGGCAGTCCACTGGCCTCTTCCATCTTCTTACAAAGAAACCAACCAACTTAGCAGTGTATGCGCTCCCTGCTTGAAAATCTTTGCTTCCTCCTTGCTATTCGTTACGTCGCTCTCCTTGGTACAGAGACTTAACCACCATTGACTTTCCACCGTACAAAACTATAGACCAGTGATGGCGAACCTATGTCCCGCGGGTCAGACACTGTCCCGCGTAAGCTTTTTCACTGACCCACAATTGCTAGGCAACCATTTGTTTGTTTTTTCGCGGGTTGATTTAGATTTTCTAATTGTGTGGATAATTGCTACTCTCTATGTATTTTTTTTCAATCACCCATTGACACAAAAGCAATTTAAATGCTATCTATAACCTTTAGTTTGATCATTACAGTTCTAAAACGCAAATGACGACAAATGCTTTTGTAGTATTTGAAATAAAGTAAAAGTGTTTACAAAATATCAAATAAAAAGTATAATTTTACTCATATTTTGTTTTTTAAAAAAATCGACAACCCAAAGCAAATAACCATATTTTTCTTCAGATGAAACACACTTTTGTAAGGTTTTGTTAAGTTATGTTTGTAAAAAGAGACTTCATAGCACTTGTTTCGTCCCGTTTTACCCGTTAAGCCAACTGAATTTTAAAGATGTTTAGTTTTGAAAATATTCAGTTTAAAATTTTTAAACATAACTCTTGTGCAAATGGGCAAAAGTAACCCAAGAGCTAGTACTATTAAAAAAAAAAAAAAATGAACAAAATTTGACCCACGTCTCAAAAAGGTTCACCATGTAAAGGTTCCCTGGTATAGAGTAACAACCACTACTCTTTATAAAATGTATAAAATGTGTCTCAAATAACTTTTCTAACGATTACAAATAGATCCTCCTTAATATTTGTAAAAACTAACTTTTGAAATTTTGTCACAATCACAATACTTTTTCTTGAAAGCAATAAGAGAACAAGAAAATAGTTGTAAAATAAAATATAAATATTGTTACTGTTTTATTTTTTGATATAAGTTTTGCAAGGATAATAACCAGTAGTGCCTGCAGCGGATGTAAAGAAATGAAATTGAGGTAATATCATTTTACATTCATATATTGCAATTTATTGTGCAGAAAAGGAACCCAGATGTCCAAGAAAATTGCTTGTCGCAGTTTAGTCCCTTCCACATAGGCAATGTTCCTCAATATACTAGCCACCTTATCTGGCCCATTCATGCACAAATGGGATTTAATTTTTGTGCTACGTCTTGGGCTAAATATTAGATTACTCGTTCTTATTTTTCTTTCACAAACTTTATGTGGACATAAAAATTAACTCTTAAAATGAAACATTACGAATGGTCACATTAAACCAAGAATATGTATTTATGTTTTGCTTCACATAAAGTTGGACAATTTAGGATAAAAGTTTAAATTACAGAATAGAATGAACTTTGATTCAAAGTTGCAGCAATAACAAAAATCAGGAAATCAAAGCCTTCAAAATTTTTCTGTTGTCCCCTCAAAAAAAAAAAAAAAAAATTGTAAAAAACTGTATCTTGATATTATTTTAACAACTCCTCAGTGATAGTGAGGAGTGATTAGGCATCAGATCATGTTAATTATTAATTAAATAACCTTAATATCACTAAGACCTAGTTGCTGTGGTAAGAATGTAGAAATAAATAAATTAACTGTAATAAATATGTATAGTGGCTAGATTGACGCGGAAGTCCCTGAAAGACAAGCGATAACTGTAATTATGATCCAGGAACATTATGATATTCAAATTTCTTATAATTATTTTAAGTTCATTTGAGTGCGTGAAGTCCGCGTAGATCGCGTGCTGTTCAACGTCCACCCTCTTTGAGACCACTATTTGAGTGGGGAAAAAAAGAAAAGTTTTAAGATGAATTATTCAATTGTAGCAGTTTTCTTTAAAATGCTATCAACCCTGCCTGTTTCTACAAGATTTCAGGATTACTTCTTCTGACCAATAAAAGAGTTTGGATTTTCCTTCTATTCTTGAATCTTACAAATCTATCTAATTTTATTCATTCTTCAAGCATAAATGAGATAATCCAATAAATATAATTTAGATCAATTTTGAGCAAAAGTCCGAAAATGAATAAGTGTTTTTTGCCAGATTCATAATTTGAAATTTTTATACCGCATTTTAAGTGCACTATACTCGTATTTAGTACTATGCAATTCTTATTACGATAGATTAACCGACATAAGTTGTTTAACTTGTAAGGAATTCTGTAATTGATTTTCATCAACCATTTAATTATAGGGGAGACTGTTGTACCTTGAGCATAGTGTACCTTGGAACAATTCATGTTTCTGGACACTGGTGTCATCTGTGGACTTTCTGTTGAAGTATGTGATAGATCATAATATAACAGCCCTATAAACTGAGTTTCAGTTTTCTTGTTTGCTTTTGGCGGTTTCCAGAGCAATTTTTAGTTTTTCTTAGTGAAAAGTAAAATTTTATAACATCAAACCAAAGTGTTTATTCTCAAAAATAGTGAATATAACTATCAACCACGTCAGGAATAATAATCTCCGCTAAATAGTGAGTAGAATACTTACACTATTTTGATTTCTATTCGCAACCTATAATTTAGATTGCAACTTTTGTTCAAACACGTACCGTCTTGTACCTTGAAACAAACCTGCATCCTGTACGTTGGAACACTACTCTTTTGCTAAAGGCTATTTATTTTATTCTATTTGTTTGTAGGTAAAGATGCCACGCAGTAAAATAGGTAGGAAAAGACCCCCTGTTAATTCTAATGCCATTGAAGAAGCCATGGCCGCTGTTACAACTAATTCTGAAAACAAAATTTCATTGAGAGAAGCATGCAAAATTTATAAAGAGTCTCTCGCCACTTTATCAAGACATTTAAAAGTTTTTAAAGAATCTGGGGCTGAAAATTTTAAGTATTCTACAAATTATACTGTAAAACGTGTTTTCGATGACACGGAAGAGTTAAGTCTGGTTGACTATATAAAGACAATAGCCAAAATGCAGTATGGGCTCTCAAAGAAAGGTGTGAGGGAGTTGGCTTACAAATATGCTGTAGCGAAAAAAAAAAAAATCCAACAACATGGGGCGATGAAAAAATTGCTGGTGAAGAATGGATGCGTGGATTCATGAAGCGACATGACAAAGAATCCACACTCAATTATTTGAAAATGTCTATCAGATTCTTTGTTTTTATAGCGCAGAAATAGTATTTTGTATATTGTGTTGAATACATGTTTTCTTTCTCTAATTGTGTGTATTTTAATTTTAATATTTTATGTTCCAAGGTACATGACCTTGTGTTCCATGGTACATGACCATGTTGTACCATGGAACAGAAAACATCACTTGACAGATCCATCATTTTTACAGTTAATATTTATATTTTTTAAACATTGTAGCTTAAAAAACACTCTTCGTAGAGACATAGTTAAATGTTCGAAATGTTAATTTGTATTTTATACAGACGAAAAAACAAAAAAAGTGTTCCAAGGTACAACAGTCTCCCCTAGTAATAAATAATCTAATGTGAAGTAGATGGACGGAGTAAAGCTGTCCTTCATGAACAGAATTTTTGGTTGTGCACTTTTGGTCTAGCCTTGTAGAGTAATAATTTTTGATCAAAATATAATTTTAAAGAAAAATATTACATAATGGCGAAGAAAGAGAATCACGTGGGTGTTTTATACTAGACTTCTACGAGTACTTCGCATGTTCAGTCTATTCCTGACCTAGTTCGCACCTTTATAGATCATCAGAGGCACCTAAATCAGTGTGGTTTTCGACTTAACTTATGTATCCTTGACTGAATGGTACTAGAAGGATGATAGAAGCCAATTGTGTGCTGAACTAAGAACAATTGTGCGGAACCATAATTCACCAAAAAGGAGGCAAAAATAAGCAGTTTTGCCAATTGCCTGATAATAGCAGACTAATTCTTAAATATCGACTCAGACGTGGAGTAATATTTCCAGTTAATGGAAGACCATTAACTAGGTGGGAATCAATATCTCTCACCAATGATTCTTCTAAGAAAACATTAGATATATACTGCACCTTTTAACGTACCATGCTCTAAGTGATAAGAATTTTATTAAGAATAAAATGGAATTTGCCAACGTTTTTTAAGAGAAAATTACGTTTCAGTTTTGTTTCAAAATTTCTGTTCATCAATAATGCGATATCTGACCTTATAACTTAAAAACCTCAAACCTCCAAAATTCAAAGCTAAATCTTGATTAACTTTTTCTAAGAATTAGAAAAAACAATCTGAGTGTTTTTATTTTTTGTAGCTAATTAAATATTATTTTCACATTTATCTCAAAAATCACTAAATTAACGTTAGATTTGGCCGGTAACTACTCGGCTGATGGTGAAGCTGGTCTTAGAAGCACTGGCTCCTTTCAGTATATCCTGTCACCCATTCTCCCATCTAAAAGTCATTAATTAATTAAGGAATTAATTAGTGCAAACCCTTAGGGACCTTGCCCAAGTCCGGCCCATTTTCTCTCCACCTCCACGCCTGCACCTTCATCACGCCAACTTCCCTGCACACCTCACTGGCAGACTCTCACTCAGCCCATTAGTTTGCCTTTGTCAACAACTGGTCTCTAATATGAAATTGTTTCCTATCTTCAAAACTAAACAAACCCTGTCCGGTTAAATGATACAAAACTTGATTTTCTAATAACTAGTTTCCGATATTACATACATTCAAAAGCTAAATTTTGCAGTTAGACCGGATGTTTTTTACGTTAAAGTACTCGTAATTTATGTAATTTCCAAAGGTTACGTATTTAACCAGTTAAGCGTGGAATTTTGTTTTTTAAAAAAAAAACCACAGTGTGCGGAATTAAAATCAGACAATGACGTGTATACACATCGAACGCAGGGCAAAACAACCAAAAGTTTACAACGTCATAATTACAACAGTCACTGCAAGCACTTTTTCTGCAATTTCTGGGGCTTGCTCATTCAAAATCTTGCACCGCTTCACGCATGCATTGCTCTAATTAACTAGAGACGCAAGAGCTTTTACAAGGAAGAAAAGTACTTTGAATTCTTTCCAAAATGAAATCATGCTCGTACTGAACCTCTATCTAAGGTAAAAACGGCATTGCACATGGGTTGAGAGCTTCTATTTGTGTGCCTAATTCCCAATCTCTAATGCGGAGACCAAACATGTACCAACCACTTATCATTTGGCTGACTCCCACCACCCACTACGTATAAATTACTCAGCGGTTCTATTGGTAAGATAAAGGAAACATCCCACCAAATAATATTCTTATTGTATTTTATTAAAATTTCGAGTTTTTATAGTTAATGAAAATTTTATTTTTTTTCATAACGAGTGTACACGTCAAACGCACTTAACTGGTTAAAAGAAATCTCGGCTCTTATTGCTGGATTAGATCTGTAGAGTCGAGTAGAGTTGTTGGAATAAGTGAAATTCCCCGTCCTTAGTTTTTTGTTAATGCATTTCATTTTCTTCAGAAAGCTTTTGAAAGTATTACTTATTTGAAAGTACATAAATATTTCTTAAGCTTTATTTAAGTAATTCCACTTATCTGAAAAGAAAAACTATCATTAATTAGAAGTTTTTCTTCCAGAAGATGGTTAAAGTTGGGAATAAAATACAGGTCATTTCAAAAAGTTTCTAGAAGTTTTCAAGGAATGGAAATTTCATTATTTAAAAAACCCTTAAAAAAGAAAATAATAATATTCTTTGATCATTGAATATATTTATAACAGACACAAAAGTCCCGTTTCCCAAGTGTTGAAATAATGATCTTAGTTCTGTCTCTTTCACTAAACAAAATAACAATTTGAGCATAGTAAAGTATTGTAAAATTAAACACAAATTTAGTAAAACTAGTCCATCAATGGCTAATGTGGATAAAAGCCTGAAACCATCTGCTAGAAGCTAGTAACTACGAATTACTTTGATAATAAATAAATGATGTTGCTTACCTAAATAGGAACAAAATACAAAGAAAAAGATAATAAATATTACACCAATTCATTCCTACGTAAAAACAGAGAGAGATAAAAAAAAAACGTATTTCGTATCAGTGGAACATAATGCAGTAAGAGCTCGCGGCTCGTTTTTGGTGGAAAGGTATTTTCAGAACCATTCAGCCAATCAGAAGTAGTGAAACAGGCTTTTATTTTGCCCAGTACGATTCTTGTATCGCATAGGCTAAGTTGAAAATGGGCAAAATGGAGATCAGTTTTTCGATGTTTGATTGGCTGGTGTATACTCCAATCATTCATAACCTTCTCTTATAGATTGTTTGGCGAGCTCCTTGGCCAACATGTTCTACTGATACTAAAAGTGAATTTAACCACAATTTTAGATAGGAGATTTCGTAATTTCCTAGGTTTATCTTGGTTTTTACGTTAAATTGATGCCTAAATGATTCCATTAAACCAGACTTAAATTAAATCTCAGTTTTTATTTATTTTTAAGTATGAATTCAATAAATATAATAATAAATGCTCCATTGAATTCAAATATTTAACATCAAAAATATTTTCATTCACTGTAGAACCAATAAACTGAACATATTTTTAATTTGTATACGCTTCTTAAACTAAATTTTGATTATAATCAAATAGGGTACAGAGTTTACTGTTTACTTAATTAGCTTGATAATAAATAAATTATGTTGCTTACCTAAAAGAAAATCCCGTTTTTCTAGGAGAATATATATATATTTTTCTTTATTTATCCTTTTAAAGAAATTTACACCTGTACCTACAGGGTACGATAAGTAAATGCGATAAGTATGAATAAATAACGTGTCAGACTTGAATGACGGTCATCCAGTGATGGCCGCCATTAGTCACCCAGTTGGTCACGGGGCCAACGGCGCTTCAGCCGTCTTCGAGGATTGGGAGGGTAGCGTAATTGAAAATAAGTTTGCAGCTAAAGGGTTGGGATGAAGTGTGAGTTTTTGGTGAAACTTTTTATATCGAATTTTGGCATGTTCGGAGATGAATGGAATTTGGAGATCTGTATGTATTGTGTGGTTGCTAACATAGAATGGAGCGTCTACTATGCGGCGGAGAATTTTGGATTGGAGTGTTTGCAGTCTATTGATGTTGGATTTTTTAGCTGTTCCGTAATGTTCGAGTCCGTAAGTCCATATTGGTGTGAGAAGAGCTGTAGGAGAATATTTAAAACAAAAATATTATTCATAATTTAAATTTTATATTTTTAAATAAGTATAATATCAAAGGAAATTAGTATTACTGAAGGTCAATAATTCCTATTTAAATTCACACGTCAGCTCTTATTTTAGTCATACAGAAAGATTCGAAAAAGCAAGTGCTTAATTAAAATATAACAATGGATATCATTTAAATAATTTTACTGCATTAAATTTTCATTCATATTGTTTAGAATATTTTTTGCCCGTATTTGCCATCGTTTTTCTCTAATTAATCTACGTTGTTACAAAAAAATTACTCTTATAAAGGAGGATAGATTTTCTCTATCAATAAAATTTGGAACTTTTATCTTTTATAGGAAAAGAAGACACATTTTTGGCCTTTGTATGATTATTATTTTAATATTTTAATGTTGTTTTCGTTTGAAATAATGTCATAGATGTTGTAATAGAATTTTAATGAAGAAGTTAGCATTCGAATTACGCGGCTATCATTTGAGGAAAATCTTTAAAGAATTGAAAATACACTGGCACCAAAAAGAAAACAAACAAATTTAGTTGTGATTCAATCTTTATAATGCTCTAAATCGATGAAACAGTGTAAAAGAACGAGATGAAGATACTGGTACAGAACTTTGGGGTTAGATTCTGCCTTATGAGAATGAGTCACAAATTATTGAATTACTTCCCGTGTATGTAGTATGTAGTTAATATAAACTACGAACTTTTAGATTTGGCCTTACACATTCACACGAAAACCCACATGTGTGCGCTCAAACCAAACAAAAACATGTGCACGTTCATTATGAAATATAAATATAATATAATTATGTAAGTACTCGTATACTCTCGGGAATCACAAACATGAGGTTGTTTTAGCGATATTTTTAGAAACTTTATACCCAACGATCTATCATTTCTTTATAACATAAAAACTGATTATATTTAACTAAGTGTAACTTTTTAAATATGTATATCATTTATTACTTACTTAAATTTGGATAAAGAAAATTTTAAATCAGATTTTTTTGGTTTTTTATTCTGAAAGAGATAAATCATAATATGAAACTTGTTATACATTTTGTAATATATTTTAAAGATATACAAAAAAATGAAACATTTTTAAAACCAAAAATACTTTTTGTTTATTGGAAAAAAAACTGTAATTAGTTCACCCGTAAACCGCCATCTTTCTTTTTCATGTAATCCTTTCACCCTTAACTTGGTTTAATGTACCATGGCTGCTGTATGACTTGAAGTGCCCGTGGCTTTAACACCTGCAAAACACAAAGTAAGACTCCAAGTAAAGAAACCGGAAGAGAAGTTCTATTTCGTTAACTAGAACCGCCTTTCTAATCCACATGGACTGAATGAAGTCCCAATTGCTGAACATAATATTTACACAGAATTCTATACCAATATAGTTCTCTATAACGATCAGACTACAAGTCTATATGGGCTCGCAAGTTTATATTTGTTAAACTACAGGGTTTGGAAGTTCAGTTAGGGTTTTAATATGAAACCCTACCAAGCCACCAACCAATACCCCGCAGGTGTTTAAGGGAGTCGCTAGAAAATTAAATCCAATGTAACAGTATCTTCTGCGAGTGGTTTCTGTGTACAGCTCTCCCTACAGTATTGGAATGTTACTTAAATGCTGTACTCAAGTGCTTGAGTTGCTCGAAGTACCAGGTAATCATCTGTTTGTGCTGGATTCCTACTAAGAATCCGTCAGTTTCTGATCCATTCGATCTGATTTTGTGGCTTGCATAAGAAATGAACTAACGAGACATTTTCTATAATAGTAAACGAGAATTTCGATTTAGATTGCGAATCATTAAAGCTATTCTGATTGGGGAATAGCCAGGCTTAAGTTAAGGCTTTGTCAGCAATGGAGAATTCATTTTGTCAACCATTTTTTTTTTTTTTTTTTTACTATATCTTTTAACTTTTAGGTACATTATAAAGAATAAACATATTATATTTGCTTTAATGATTTAAAGGCGCGTCAACATCTAAGGTTATTGGCGACCGGAGCTTTTTTCAGTGCACTGCCGGCCTCCGAACAGTGTTCTCTCGTTACAGAAAACACTGTCCATCACCGGACAGTGAGCTGTAAGAAGCTTCTAGGAAGAGAATTATAGAGAATAGTTACCCGTATTTTAAGGAAATAAATATTAAATGTGCGTAATAATTAAATTTGGACTCGGGAAAAGCTATTCCCTGACCATTGACGATAACTTAAATTACCGATAACTCTGACGTAGCTGCTAGTTAATGGGTACACTGTTTTAAACTAAATTTTGTAAATTAATCCACGCGAAAAGGGAGGAAGCTACACTTAACCAAATTTAAACCCTAATTACTCACAAATATTCAGTACAAAATTAGGTATTGCTTGAGACATGATGTGGTTTACAATAAACTGCAAACGAAAGTAATAACTCTCATCGAAACTCACAATCCGTTATTAAAAGGAACTTTAAAAAACTTTTCACTGATTTAGCCCGGGATTTAGGACGCGCTGCTCTCGGGTTTGACTCTTTCTGACTCACCTTTGATTTCATGTTTTCCCTGGAGATCTCATCTACCACCTATTTCTATGGAAGGAAAATAATAATAATACAATAATAATTTTTTAAGGCAAGTAATTTCGTACTGATAAAACATATTCTTGCTTGATAATCCAACTGAACAGTAATTATATGAGTTTATATAAATATTAACACAACACAATATTTGTGGTATACCTAATTCTTTAAGGTAGTTACTGAAGAAAAAAAATACAGAAATTACATAGTATACTAAACCAGCATGACGCGGCAGTGTTGAGGTTAAGAGTACTCAAACTTGTAAAGGAGATTTTATCAGAACGACTGACTCTAGCTCTAGTGCGCTTTTTCAGTATTACCTAAATATTATATTTTTAAAACAAGGATGTTCGCAACGTCAGTGCAAATAAAAAGTGAATTAGCCACTTTTATCACACCATTAGCCTCATTTTAAGAAATTTACTAAAAACAATGATTTTTATTTGCACTTCTTAGACGTAAGAATCTTCAAAAAACAACCGATCTTTAAACTTAACCAATTGTACGTAAATGTAAAAGTTATTTTAAATATTCAGCATCAAAAAGAGTGATGTAATACAGCAACTAGCGTGAATTAATTCAGAGCTTAGTGCAGAGTTTGCAGAAATAAATGCCAATAGAAATTCAGTTTGTTGGCTACAAACAATTCAGATTGCAAACTGTGTAGCTCTCTCACTCAGAAAAAAAAAGAAAAGAAGAGAATCTTCAAATCTCTGAGGATCGCTATCGAGTTTATTGAGCCGAAATGATTACAGTAGATTTTGAATTTCCCAGCGGCAGTTTGAACATCAAGCTAGTAAAGTCACAAAGAAGAAATAAATAGGTTAATTTAATTCTAAATTTAGTTGTAATCTAAGAATTAATAATAATAATAATAATAATAACTGCAGAACATGGTAAACTTGGTTTCGGCATTCTTTAATGCCATTAGAATGACCTTGGTGGTTGAGAAATGCGCTGTACTACTAAATGTGAAGCGAGGAGTGCCCGAAGGTAATATTGAGCAAACCGAGGCTGCAGGAGAAGTGCTACTTGAACTGGATCCTACACAATTGTACAAGTATTTAGGGCTTCAGCAAAACCTGAAGATCCCTAATAAGGACACAATGGTTAAATTTGAAGATGAATTCAAGAAGCGGTTAAAATTGATTCTAAAACAAAAATTGTCATCTAAGGACACCATAAAAGCCAGTAAATACATATGTCATCCCATCATTGGCATACGCTTTTGGGGTTCTCAAATGGTCAACTACGAAACTTCAGGAACTCGATAGATACGTCAGAACTAGTATGACGTCCGCTAGGATGCACCATCCCAACGCATCCACTGTCAGGCTTTATCTACCGCGAAAGGAAGGAGAACTCTCTTAAAGAGTATTCCCAACATCAAGAAGTCCCCCTCTTTGCAAAGATGAAGGCTCTAGATAAAGGCTTCACAGCCTTGAATTTGCGTGAGCCAGGAAATAACGTTGTGCGGTTAGAAAGGGATATGAAGAATGAATGGGGCCAAAAGCAGCTACATGGCAGATATTATGCCCTTCTTACTGCCGAAGGAACTGATAGCTTAGCCTCATGCCAATGGCTCACAAAAGGCCATCTATTCCCTGAGACGGAAGGGTTCGTAATGGCAATGCAGGACCAGGTGATAGCTACGAAGGCGTACCGAAGATGGGTTCTAGGGGAAAGTCTAGTGCACGATAAATGCAGAATGTGCAACTCCACTTCGGAGAGCATACAGCACATAGTTTCAGGATTTTCAGTACTTGCGCCGAAGGAGTACCTTTTCAGGCACAATAATGTGGCTAAAATTATCCATAAAGCACTTTGCTCAAAGTTTGGGCTGCTGAAGACAGAAGTGTCATATTATAAATATAACCCGCCGACGCTGCTGCAGAATGCGCACACAAAAGTATATTGGGACACTCAGATAGTAACGGATAGGAGTGTTGCTAACAACAAGCCGGACATACTAGTTATGGATAGGAAGGATAGAGTAGCACATATCGTCGATATCGCCATACCCAATGATGATAACATGCAGAAAAGCAGGGGCGGAAAGATCCGGAAGTACCAGGACCTTAGTTTCCAACTAAGAGAAATGTACAACCTGGACAAAACGACGATTGCGCCTCTAATACTTTCCACGAGTGGCCTCGTGCCCAGAACAATGGTGACTGCTGTCAATGAGTTGGGCCTATCCACTGGTCTGGTTGTAGTGGCGCAGAAGACAGTCCTCCTAGTCCGAAAGTTCCTGAGTGCTGCCCATTAAGCAGATCAATACAGCCAATCGCCGCGTGCAGCCCGCTATTATTTGGATCTAGTTTTTAACTCCGAGAGATAGATAGTAATTTAGATAAGGGGATGTGGCAAAGTCCACCCCCCTAGGTGATTTCCCTAATAAGGAGTCAGAAATGAAATAATAACAATAATAATAACAATAACAATTAATCAGGGAACACTCATGTCATTATCTTACTACTAACCTCAAAGTTATGGCGAACAAATTGTCATCAGGACCCAAACGTTTGAATCATATTTAATTCTTATCACTTAAGTAGGAATCTCTGGGAAATACCCTTAAACGTAATTTCAAGAAAAAGTTGTTAATTCATGTGTTTGTAAAAACTTTAAAAACCATAAATAAAATCGCTGGAGCCGTTTGCGGGAAAATCTCAAAATACTAAAATAATCTGTTACATACAGTTCCATTAAGCGTCATCCAAATTCCACAAATTATGGAATTCAATTTCACATGTGATTCTTATTAATACTATTCAAGTGGAATGATAATACAATAAACGGAAATGGCACTTGATTGAACAGCTTAATGCTCTCCTTAAACGGGTATTCCGGTGAAAAGTAAAATTGAAAATCTAATCGATTCCAATTCCTTTCTTAATTAGAACAGTAGAAGTAAGTAATTATCATGAGCCTTCACATTATTTAGAATTTATAATTAGCGAAGTTAAACTAAGAGTAGAAACTTTTTTACAGATCTCACTTCGGTTATTTACTTTGAAAGAAAACTGATTCGCGCTGGAAAATACTTTAATGAATCTGCCCAGAAAGCGATACAATGGCCAGCAGTTTGAGTACAATTTATCATCGCTAGTATCTCTTAAATACCTTCAATTTAAATTGAATTACGCGTATTCCACCTCAGTTAAAATTACTGAGTATAATCATTTTCTCTATTTTACTGACAGTACAGTAAAACGGGTTTACATATCTATTGTACCATAATTGTAAATTATATAAACATTCTCAAACAGCTGTACAGTACAGTGAGCGTTGTTCAAGTAGACTGGAAATCCAGTGCAATGATTGTTGGGCTACGTGATCATAGAAGGTCGCATTGTATTAATACTGATTCTTGACATGAAAAAAAGAAGTGATATTTACATTATAAATCCCATAATCTCGTGAAATATCTACGGTACCTGGATTCCTAAAAGCTTCAAATACCTTCAAAACCAATATTGTTTACATATTTCTTATTGTCGATACCGGTACTTCTAATTACTGTTACTGCTCATAAAGGAATGTTTACGTGAAACTTCGAAGGATATGCATTCATTATTGGTCGTTCAAGATTCTCCTGAGTGGGGCCTATCAGTTTGCAACCTTGGCCATAAAGTATCTTTACAGAGTGCCTGTAAAAAGAGTTGCCTTTCTGTTAAATTGTTAATTTTGTTGAGGAAGATTTTTGAATCTCAAAATAAAAATAAAAAAAAGCTAAATGTCTTGCAATATGATTATATTGGTTTCGAGACCGTAAATTGTTAAACTTAGGATGGAAGATTTACAGTTACAGTTACTGTTACAGTTTCTGTAACTCAACTAACCCGCATAGCCACGCCCTGAAGAGGACAATATATTTGTCGAAACGTTGGCAAGAGACGAGTTGTTTTATTTGACCGATTCCTCGCAAAACTTCCATCCTAAGTCTTGTAATATTTTCGTTAGTTGAATTGAAATGACAATAGTTCTGTTGGAATATAAGCATCTTAAATAATATGGAATAATTCATGAACGTGTCTGTATTTCATAAGAAGTACTTTTTTTTTGTAAATAGACGATACTCGTTCAGAAGATGGTTGAAAATCCGAAACCTGCCAAAAACAAGCGACCTCCTTATTTTTATTTTCAAGTAATATTACTAAATAACTTGTTCAATTTGAGGTTTGTATTTTCCAAACCATATACTCAAAAGCAGATGTTCTTGAGTTCTATTTTTAACTTTGCATGTTGTTTATTAGCAATAAGTTGAGCTTCTTCAAGTAAACGTAACATGTTTATCATTTGAACGTGTTTCATAAAACGTTTAAGATTTTATTGTTGAATAAGAACAGTTACATTTCATTCAAATAGTCTATTTCATTTATATTTTTTTTGTTCGTTTATTTCAAGTAATTATGGAAATTAGTTTTTATTAATGTTATTTCATCACGAAATTTTCGCAATAATCTTCATTGCACTTATAAAAGCTATTTGGAAATGTTGTCCAGTTCAATTTTATGTTTTTCCTGATTAATTATTATTATATTAATATCTAATATTTCATCTCCAAACTAGACTTTAAAGAACAGAACTAAACAAACGCTATTAACAACTTAAAAGACTCTTAGACGATTGATCTAAACTGTCTCTAGACAACAAAAGACTAATATATACTTCTATATTAAAACCCATCTGGGCGTATGGAACAGAACTGTGGGGTTCAACCAAAAGCAACAATCTCCAAATAATTTAATCTCTACAATCTAAAATACTTCTATCCATAGTAAACACTTCTTTTTACGCCTCTAACCCGGATTGTACTTATTGATCTTAACATTCCTTTTATAACCCAAGTCGCCAAAACACGTGACAGAAAATTTCATTTCAAACTGCAATTACACGCAAATCCTCTAGTACATAATCTTCCTTCAATAACACTCCCTGGCAACCAAACAAAACTGTCTTAAGAGACAGTGGCCTCGTGATCTCCTCTCAAGTGAAGAGAGTGGACTAATAGTCTAATGTTTTGGAAGTGTTACCACTGGGTAACTTCTCCACTTGTTTGCTTCATTTGTTACTGTGTTATCATTGTTACTTATAGTGCTAACGCGCTGATTGTAGCACAAATAAACGAAGAAAAAGTATCTATTACTTCACCAATATTTGTTATCTACCTGATAAACAATTGCACTTAAGAATCATTTTTCTCAAAAAGAATTAATTAAGAAGGCCCCAAAAAAGTTTTTGTCATCACTTAGGCCTATTCAAGGCTAAAGGCTTTGGAAAAAAAGAGAAGAGTTTAGCGAAAACCATTTTAGGTTTGTAATATTTTTTGAAATGGTAAAGCCAAATTAGTAATTAGAGATCCAGTGTGTTCCTGTTGGATTTGGTAGTATTTTTAATGATTCTTTAGGATTTAAACGAGAGAATGGCAGTGGAGTGCTACTTAGACACAACTGTTTGTGTGAAATGAGAGCAGCAGTGCAATGTTCTGAAAATGGTTTCGAAGGAAAAAGGAATTTATATTGTAATAGTAAAGGGGAATGGTTAATAAAAACTTAAATATATATATAGGGTAAATTACTTTAGAAGTGGAAATATCCTGCAGAATAGGTGGGCGTAATAGCAAGGGTAGGCGGAGGTAATTGTTGTACTTGACGGGAGATTGTTGTTTGTTAGGTTAGGCTGGCCGTGAGAGGTGATGGGTAGTTGTAAGCTTCAAGAGAAGAGAGACCCACCAAACAGGCAGAATGTTAAACTATAGAATGGAGAACGGTTGGGGGACGTTTGTTCTGGGTCCACATTTAGTGCAAAACTAGGAGCAAAAGGGTGGCAGTGTAAGTGAGATTGTACACGTGGAAGCCGGCTGGATAGAACGTCACTGAACAGCGCTAGGCCGCCCGTGAAATTACATTGCAGCCAGGTAAGGGTGCCGCGCTACACCTTCAGATCGGCATATCATCCCAGAACTGCCTTGACTTGGGCAAACCACTCAACTGTTCTCTGCATTTCTGGAATAGTTCCAAAAGATCACTGACTCTCTGTAACTCAGTTTGCACAATTTGCAGAAAAGCAACCATCAAGAATTTATTGTTAAATTTAATTTTAAATCCTCGCTAAAAATTGCCATCTAGTAAGGGATTTGATTGAACACATCCTTCACAAACTCTTACACACGTTTCGTCTTTTTTTTTCCTTCAAATTTATTATTTCTTCCGCAATTGTTAAATAAAACTGTTAGATTCAGTTCAATCCATCCAATTTGAATTTAAAATTATAAGTCAACAATAACTTTTAAATATTATTTGAAATTTTAGAAAACCCTTCTTACACCCTGTGGTCTAACTTCTAACTGCAGTGAATTATAATTATGCACCAAAGTAAAGATCATTTTCTGGCAAATTCTCCTAAATTAAATAAATTACAGAAACCTAAAAGCAATTGCAGTAGCATTTAAACTACGGCAAGATTGCTTTCCACAACTAGTTAAGGGAACAATTTATAACTGGTGCAATAAACATCAATATAAAAAGAAAGAAAAATGATTCTAGAAAACCTAAATTCAAACAGCAATTTTTATTGGTTCCTCAATGTTTACATTTCTGCAGCCAAAGTGAATATAATATTCTAAATTCTGTAACCGCAGTTAGTAGCCTTTGCTTCCTTAAAATTTAGAGTTCATCTTCTAAATTTTCCAATAATAGCGCAATTCAGAATTTAGTACAACAAAAATATAGCTGACAAAAACAAAAGTTCCTTGTCTAGTTACCCACTCGCTAAGCTTGCGTGGGCTAATCCTGGCATCCTGTGAATGAAAATTCAATTTTCCACACTCGTGCCATGAATATTAATTTAATTATACTTGATGGATTTTATTTTATTTTTTTTTAATGTTAATAAAACTATCACAATATAAAAAAATAATCTGTAAGAATAATCACCCACACGACAATTTCTTACTATGATTCTCGAGTGATGTCTTATTAATAGATTCTCTAACGTAAACCTCAAAATGACTGGAACAAATTTATCCAGAAAAGTTATCCAAATGAAAACTTTTAAAGAAAATCAAAGAAAACCTGAGAAATTTAAAAATTGATACAGAGTAAATAGAATAGTGTTTGTAAAATCCCAGAATTTTAGCAATAAATCAAATCCCTTTTAAAAATGCAGAACAGTTCATTATACTGGTGTTATCTTAGAGGGAATAATATCCATCCCAATCTCTTCTTAATTGAATATTCTTTACAAAAGTTCTCAAATAAAAGTTGTAGGCAAGGGGGATACAAGTTTAAAGTAAATCATAAAATTTGAGAATATCTCAAAAAAAGAGGGAAATCTATTCAGCAAAGTGGTACTCCTGGTTGAAGGATTCCAAACATCTGATCGATACCCAGAAGGAACCTACTCGAAATCTGAAGTTTCAGCTTCCTGAGATTACATAGTTCATGCGAGAGAGAGATACCATGATCTAAAAAACCTCAAATTAGGAGTCATGGTGATTTAGTGGTCCATATTTTCCGTGAAACTCTAAGCAGAAACTTTTACATGACGCAATACTTCCCTTACCTGGTAAACATCTAATTGAACAGTCGAACGACTTTTGCTTATTCACTTCTCGTGATCTCTTGGCAAAGGGTAAGTTCCTGTGGTTGCTAGCCCAGGAATTCAGCATCATATTTATTTCTCCTTCATAGTACATAGTACATGTTACTCTGAAATTTTACTGTAAAGGAAAGCGTATTAAGAGCTGCCAATAATGGAAATGTCCGGGAAAGCACTTCAAAAAACAATCGTGCGAGATATTTTTTTTTTGAAATCTCAAAAGACTGAAAAATGCCTTCAGTAAAGTTGAATATTAAAGTCAAAATCGACATTTGAGACAACACACCTCTCCCTTCCAACCGCACTCACAGAGGTAAAATCAAAATCTAGGGGCAAAATTTAAGAACCATTCAAAATTTGGGGGGGGGATTTAAGGTCTAAATTTGAAATCAATTCTACGTTGGCGTTTGGGATGAGAGACTGGGTGAATGTAAGGTGTTCAAACGATACATGTATGTATTATGTATTAAATACATATATTATAAACATATTGTTGAAATACATACAGATAATGTAACTGGGCACACAATCCTGTACAGGAAAGGGTAATTAAGCGTAATTTATGCGTTCCTTTGATGAGATTTACCTTGATTACACAATTTGCACCTATGTTCACTCATCTGTGTAAATTATTTAAATGCTCTATTAATAATAACTAACTTGCATTTGAACATTACGTTCAGTATCGCGTGTAGGATGGATTCAAAGGAGATCTTTTTAGTAAGCAGACACAACCATCTCAGGATGAACTGGTCTGTCTGGTCTGTTGGTAGCTTATTGGAGCTTTACAAAATTACAATAAATGAATAATAAGTTACAATGATATACAAAATGTCTGATTAAAATACTGAATGAAATGTGATATGAAGGTCCAGGAACAGTTTCAATTTTAATCATCGTCGAATTGTTTTAGTAATTAGGTATAATAAAGTTTAGTTGAAGCTCATAAGTGCCAAAACTATATGTTGACAGTTAATAAAAAAAAACTTAACTTTTTAATTATAATAGCCATCAAAAGCGAAGTGATTAGCTATGCGGTTAGCATACTGGACTCCCACGCGGAGGTCCCGGGTTCGAATCCAGCTGCTGACCCTTAGATTTTCTCTTCCTAGGAGCTTCCTACGGCTCACTGTCACGGTGATGGACAGTGTTGTCTATAACGAGAGAACACTGTCCGGAGGCCGGCAGTGCATTGAAAAAAGCTCAGGGCGCCAATAACCTTAGATGTTGACGCGCCTTAAATCATAAAAAAAAAAAAAATCGCCATCAACTTCCTGTGTTCTTTTCTTAAGTTATGATTAGATGAAATAAAATGGAGTTTATAGAAACAGTTATTTATAAATTATGCAGAGGAATGAATTTGAATGGCGTTTTTTGGATTTAGGAGTTTTTTAGTTTTTAGGAGGATTTAGGCTGCACCTAATGTAGGTTTAGACAGTGTGGAAATCAATTTCAGGCCAACCACTTCTTCAGGGTTATCTCTAATTTCTTGGCATCCTCAATTGAAATCAAACCCAAGACGGTCTCAGGCAGTTGGCAGTCTATATGAGTTTTTGATTGGGCAATATTTAGTCACTGTAATGATGAGAGTACCTAATTGAATACAATTCAATTGAATGCCTCAGATAAGAAGTCCAGAAATAGCAAACGTTAATGTATTGTATTTATTGAAACAGGTCAGTTCAAATGTGTGTTGGTAGATCAAAGAGAGCCAACCTAAAATATTTTTAATTAAAACAAGTAATAATTAGATTAGTAATTATTTTCTAATTTATTATGTAATTAGTATTATGTTGAATCGAAGATTGTTATTAAGTGACTTTTTAGAATTTACTGCTATTGTGGTATCCTCATACAATATTTGGGCACTTCCTTGACATACATGATGTTACGTCTATTTAATTATGATTTTTGATTCTCTTCTTATAGTCTAGTTAAAAAGGAGTTGCTAAGAGATAATAACAATAAAAATGTTAATATTGTAAAGTTTTTCTAACTTTATCTAAAAAAACTTTAACCACAACTAGTTCCTGCCACTAGTTATTAAATAATATGTGGGTTTGATAAATAATAAAACTCGCTAAACTTATAAGTAGTCTGATTTATTAACACATTAACATTACTAACATTAACCTTTACTAGCAACTAACGCTATTCATTACAGTTACCATTTACAGCAGTTACAACAGTTAACTGATACTTACTCACTACGTAACGCCACAAAACTGTTCCACGACTGACCACTGGTCCGCACTGCACCGAATTGCACTAACCTCAGCTGCATTAACAAAGCTCTACTCACTAACTGACTAACCGCCTAACTAGCTAACTCTGAAGCACTCCGCAACACTGACTCTCTCAAAAACTGTCACTTCCAAAGTGTCTTTCCAAACTGTCTCTCAAAGACTCACTTCAAAGACTAACTCTCAAAGACTGACTAACTCAAAGCCTGACTAGCTACCACTCTGTCTCCCTCACTTTTAACTGCTTGCCCCCCTCCAACCGGGACTGCCCTCCTCAAAATTTCTGTCTCACTCCAACTCCGTCTGTCTCACTCCCAGCTGCCGCTCATTGGCTGGGGAAAACACGTACTGCCACCACCCCAACTGGGGCCGCCCTCCTCCAACACTCTGTCTCACTCCACCTGCCGCTCATTGGCAGGAAAACACATACTGTCACCACCACAACTGGGGCCGTCCTCTTCCAACTCTCTGTCTCACTCCAACTCCGTCTGTCTCACTCCCACCTGTCACTCACTGGCTGGGGAAAACACATACTGCCACCACCCCAACTGGGGCCTCTCTCTTAGCTGGCTTTTACACAGCGGTGGACCGTTACAGGCTACGGTCACTAAACTCCTTGAACAATCTAGCCCCTTTCTTTTCCAGCTCAGATAAAGCCTTGCCTTTTGTTTACACAGTGGTGGCCCGTAACCGACATTGGTCGCTCAACTTCTAGAACAATCTAGACCTTTCTTCCCTCCTCAGGTCAACTTCGTTACAATATTAAAGAAAATAAAATTACTGACATCCACCAGATCGGGGCATCCTCAGCATCCCACATTTAGACAATCTATAATTTCTTAGAAAATGTTAAGCAACTTTAATGAGCAAATAAATACAAAATTGAAACGCGTATTTACTCGAATCTAAAATATTACAATAGGGTAATATAAAGCTTGTTCTTCCACAACTTGTTCCATCATTAATTAGCAGCTCCAGATTCCTTTTATCTGCTTGTTAAATCATTAGCGGTTAGGGTTTTAAGAAAAGCAATTGTTCAACCCGGCGATCGCCACTAATATAATATATACAGCTATAAAAATACATATATTTGATGTATATATTGAAATATACAGCTATAAAATTAGTATGGAATGCCCGGGGCTTGCTTGGATTGCAGTATTTACTAAATTAAATAAAATTTAATGGAGATTTTAAATAAACCTTGCAATGAGGAGAAAAGTGAGATTTTTTTATCGTTAGACTTTTTTTTTTTAATAAGAGATGTTACTCTCCGACCAAAGGGTTCACTCCTCATTAATTTAAACTCCTCGTCTTTGGAAACAAATAGCTAGAAAATCATGAAATAAATCGCAGCAACCCAGCGGAAATGACCTGAGAAGGAAACTCGGAATATTGAGGATAGCCGGAAGATCGAAGGGTTAAATCTTAGTCCAATATTGAATTTAATTATGTCCTACTTTGGCAGACTTGATTTTTATTTATTTCTAATTTATTGACAATCTAAAGGATAGATTTTAAGTAAAGATAATGTAACTTTGATTTTATGTAACTTTAATTTGAATATGATATACACATATAAATCCTAGGCAATTCGATTCCCACGCGGAAAACCCGGATTCGAAGACAGCTGCTGGCCCTTAGATTTTATCTTCTTAGGTACTTCTTACAGCTTATTGTCCGCTGTTGCACTAAAAAAAAGCACCAGGCGCCAATGACTTGAAATGTTGACGCGCATTAAATTATAAATAAATAATTAAATCCTCAGGTTTTGAACAGTATGTTGGTATCATTGTTAAAACTAGTGGAGAAAGGGGAGAGTACTTGCAGGTAGACAGACAAACTAGAGCAGCGTTTATCCCAGAAAACTCAAGTATTATGGGAAAATAGAAATGTAAAGAAGGAAGGGAAAAACCAAAAACTACATACAATGCCCAAACATTAAAAAACATCTTACGCAATACAAGCGAAACAGCTCAACCTTCTGCAAACCGAACAAAAAGTCAAAGCTATTACCGGCATTGCCTACTTTAGGACTTGGGGAATATAAAGTACTAAATGTAGGGTGAGTTCAATAACTTTGTCGGTTGATTTCAGTAGAAAATGTTCCTGCTTTCAGCAGCATAACGGCTGGCTGTTTGTTCAAGTGGGTATTACTATTGTAATTCAAGTGTATTTCAGCCTTTTAATTGGATTCGTTTGTAAAAAAGAAAAAAAGTTTGTCAATACTTACTTTCCTGAAACACAATATAACTTCTACCCTAATCATATGAATTTTAAATATATAAAATCTTTGGCAATCATTTCTTTGTGTTACAGTAAAAGTTCTTTCTGCGGGCGACAGCTGTTTGCTGAAAATAATTAGCTGCTTTAGTGTAAAGTGAGCTACCTCAAAATTAAAAAAAAAAAATACTAGTTTGTTTGTATAAAAATGAATCTGGGCAGAAATGTATTCAGTTTTGCTCATCCATTTGAAATATTTGGCTAATTGAAATGTGCCTGTGGGCATAGAAGGGTATGAGATTGTAGGCGGCAAGGCTAGCGAAGAAGCCATAAATGAAACTATAACCGTGATGCCTGATAAATACCCATCTCGGACCTAGAATCTAGTCTCTAGAGAAGGGCAGCTTAGATGAATGGGAGTTATTCAAATGAGACCTTAAATGATTCCCTATAGAAGACATATTTTCCCAAAAATTAAAAAAAAAGGATCCAAGCAGCTGTACATTATCGACATGATTCCTGTTCAATCTTTTATCCCAGGTCATGGCCCATTCAAGTACTTTCTTATAAATTGTCCTTCTTATCATCCACTGTATTTATGGGCAAATAGTTGCCTTAAATTTCAGGGAGCTGTAATGCTGACTGCTAATCTGGGCCACCTCTAAATAAAGTCTTAATTTCTGAGGGTTTTCTTAATAATTTGAGAAATTTTTAAACAGCAAACATGTAAAATAACAATTATTAATGTACCTGCAGATCTCATTAATTCATCAAGTCCCTCAATAAATATATTGAGAAGGGAAGACCCTTCAGTGTTAAGGTTAGTTTATTTTATTTTAATTATTTATTTTATTAGTTTAGTTTATTTATTTTTGAATACATGGCTGTGCACGTTTCTATGCATAAGGTATATATAATTTACATATACATTTAATGCATGTTTCTATGTATTTGTTTGAATTGCAGTTTATGAATTCCTTCGAAATGTAAAACCATGTAAATGATGTTCTTTGTGTAATTTTACGTTACATTTATTAGAATTTAAATGATAAAAATAAATATAATTGCTATACAATTGTGGTACTTTAAGAAAGTAAATGAAACCTTAATTACTTAGAGGCAAAAAGTAACAAAAAATTAATCTAAATATCGTACAGGGATCTAACACGCACAAAACATCGATTTGCGTTGTTGGTAACGATGAGTCCCAAAAACAGTAAGAGTTCAGAATAAATCTCTAACAACTTGAACCTTAAACAGCGAGGTTATTGTTTTTAAATGAGACAAATTTAATAAACTGCGTCACTTCGGCAATCTGTCCTTCATTGGGTTCTCAATTTCCAAAATATTTAGTCTTTATTAATAGAAAGATAAGTGCAATCTGGAGCTCTTTCATGAGCGAAACAATTTTGTTTGAAAAGATGTGTAAACAGTGGTTGGGTAATTAACCGTACATGTTTAGAGTTTGATCAAGAGAGAGCAGTTTAACATTATGCAAACTTTGGCTCCGTTTACCGAATAAATACAGCTCTTAGACGAGGCTATGTACCATTCATTACATCTCATTTTCCAAGGCTGTTTAATTCTTTACTCGTGTTGGTCGTTTTGCAAATTTCACTCAAAACGCTCATTATATTTCATTTGCCAGCCAACTCTTTATCAAAACAGACTCACCGCCACTTCTCCTAATTTCTAACGTAAACAAAGCTCTTGTATCTCATCCAGCTACGATGTTGGCTTATTCTCGCTCGTACATTTTACTTTCTCCAGTTCAAAACTTTTCTAGAAATTTGCCATTCCCTCAATGCAACATAATCAATTTCTAAAGCGGAATGTCTTGTGTAATATCCGATTTGTATATGTAATAACATACTCAGTATTTATCTATAGTTTATGTTGCAAAATACCTTTTTAACGTTTGATTTGTTTTATGAGCCACAATGTTCTCTTGCCAGTTCTGTACGTGCTGCTTCACAGTTTTCAAGGAGAAGGCTCCTAAATTTATTCGTTAAATATTAAAAAAAAAAAGAGTTGGAGCTCAACAGTATTCACTTATTCTGTCACCAGACATTCATTCACTGGCTTCAGCTGAGCAAACTGCAATTTCTCATAAATAAAACTACTAAATTTACAACTTGTTGACGAAATAATTACGAAATGTTAGAATCAGCTCAATATTAGATCTCACTAAAGTTAAAAAATGATTTTTTTTAATTCATTTTTTATAAATTATACATTTATTGAAGAATTTAAGTCGTTGCAAATGATAACGTTTTAGGAAAAAGTGGCTTCATAAAACTGTAATTACAAGCAAAGCTAATGTTACGGTTCCACCCATTGACTTGGTGGCAATGGCCAGAAGACGGACCTACCTGCTGAGGGAGCCTCTGGGTAGTATCGACGCCAAAAAGAGGGCGACTGCTTGGCTGGCACAAGAATGGAGAGACTGCTGGGCGAATGACGACCAAGGGCGATGGACTGCAAAGGCTGAATGTTGATCCGGTGACCTGGGCAGATAGGAAACATGGAGAGGTGGATTATTACGTCACACAATTCCTTACTGGCCACGGATATTTCGCAGATTTTCTTCATAAAATCGGGAAAAGGCTGCTTGGGGCGTGCATTTACGGAGACTCGGACTCGGATGACGCCCTGCACACCTTTTTTTGATTGTACACATTGGGTACAGGAAAGAAGAAGATTGCAGGAGGTTACCGGTCCGATAACTCCGGACAGCATCGTCGGACGGATGCTGGAAGATGAGGAAGATTGGGCGAGGGACTCTTCCAAGGTAAGAAGGATCCTAATAAGAAAAAGAAAGGACCTGGAATAATTGCAGGTGTAATTGAAGAGCAATAAAATGAAGGGAAGCCAAGTTTACTAGGCGCTATCCCGATGTAATGCTGTTTGGCGGTTCCGGGATGGACATTTTACCCCTGGGAGGGGTTTTTTTAGTGGGTCGAGCCCCACACACCCGACAGATCGTCGGAAGGTGCCTTTGGCATTTTCCCCCCTCGCAAAAAAAAAAAAATGTTATGGTTAGCGCATGCGTGGAACGCTGTCCTGTGAAGGTATGTTTTTCTCATTAGACTGGCTAACCTTTTGGATTAAAAATAATAACCCACTAATTAATTCAAGACAAAAAGAATTTCAAACTTGAAAATCTCTAATATGAAATAAAACCATAATTTATTTTTAAAAGGAACTAACGAGAATGCTAAATAATTGTTAACACGTTAACTGCGGTTACAAGCCCTAGGGGACCCTCATTGCTTTCATTAACAGATCCATTTTCGCTGAATTTTACGTCTGTGCAAATGAAGGAAAGTTATTTTTCTTCTCCACAATAATGAAAAAAATAGACCTGTTTAAAATGTTTAAAATAATACCTGTTATCTAAATATTTAAATACAAAGCCCCGACGATAAGTACCGCACCTAGTTATTGTGTATTACTTATACTTATGCTGCTACGTTAATCTGAGAGGAATAAAATTCTGTCCAGCACCATGGTAAGTCCTGTTTCATTACATTTCTGGAAAAATAACAATTTTTTCTCTCGTTTCCTTTTGTTAATATGAATTTATTTTATTTCATTTTTTAATTATTATTATTCGCAGTATTTTTAAATAAAGATAGCTTAATTTCTTTTTATTTTATTTTTTTTTAAATTAATTTTGTAATATTTGTCAAAATGAAATAAATATTTTTAAATACATTTTTGTTCTTGGCAAAGACAAAGAGATTGGTACAAATATGTACATTATTACAACAAAAAATATAACAAATGAAATACAAAATCTTAAAATATTGAAAAACTTAATTTTTAAAATAGGTTTAAAAAAAAAATCATTACAAGTTTTATATTATTATTATTATTATTTTTATTTATTTATTTATTTTTTTTGTGATTTAAGGCGCGTCAACATCTAAGGTTATTGGCGCCCGGAGCTTTTTGCAGTGCACTGCCGGCCTCCGGACAGTGTTCTCTCGTTACAGACAACACTGTCCATCACCGGACAGTGAGCTGTAAGAAGCTCCTAGGAAGAGAAAATCTAAGAGTCAGCAGCTGGATTCGAACCCGGGACCTCCGCGTGGGAGTCCAGTATGCTAACCTCATAGCTAATCCCTTCTCTTATTATTATTATTATTATTATTATTATTACTATTATTATGTTATTAAATTAAATTTCGTCATTGTGCATTATGGATTCCGGATCCAGTCCTCTGTTGCAGCTTTTGATGTGTCAGTAAAATGTGTTAAAGCTAGGAGATTTAATTAGCTAATTCATTCACAGCTGTAAATGACAGAAGTTTCAGTGCCTCCAGGATATACATAGGATTCAGAGGGAGTCTACCAACCGGAGGCGGCGATTTATAACGTAGGGAATGGCAACATACTCAATATTAATAATATAGGTTTCCGCCATGTGAATGAATAAGTATGAGCCCATATTTATAAGGACATTTTCCACGATAGGCTGGAGATGCTAAGTACGCCATGAAATAAAGATCATTTCTCTCACTCAACCAAAGCTACAAACTTTTCCAATGTCTCTTAATCACTCAAGGAATGCTTTTAGATGATAAACCAGGTTTTTGTTCTGATTTAGAACTCTTTTTTTTCATGTTCGATACACTAAGAAGAAAGGGAAGGGTTCATATTTGCGAACACAAAACCCGTTTTTGTGGTAATAGAAGTTAAAATAAATAATTTATGGTCTCTTGTACCGAAACTCATTTTAACAAAATTAGATAGTTGGCTCGGATTAATATTCTCTCGGATATTGTCAATTATTGTCAGTAATGGCATTTAAGAGGCATGTCTAACTATCCCCTCCTCCAAAAGTGCCTTCAGTACTATTTCCCCATTTTCCAATTTCTAAAAATATAAGATAGAGAGATCTTCAAGTATGCGACTAGTACACCGAATTTAAATAAAATCGTAAGAGCCTTTATGAGTAAAGTAATGCCTATTTTTTCAAGCCGGCTTTACGTCCAACTACCAATTAGATGTCGTGGACGGAGGCGATTAGCAAACATACTTTACTGTAAATTTCTTTTATTAACCATCAAATAAAACACAAGACCTACCGTAGACCGGGAATCGAACCCAGTTCTACAATACATATTAGCTTTGCAGATCTCGCCTCTAACCGCTCGACTACCATGGCGCCTTCGACGAGTTTTTATGAAAAAATGCTAAAAATACTGGGGAATTGATCAGGTGCAGTGGTGCTTCCGGATGTCCGATATTGACCAAAATCTAATTGTGACGTGAGCAATAAGAAATTAGAATTTTCGGCGAGTTATTGTTTTTTAGTTGCGCTGAACACACAAAGTGACAAACAATCCTAGAAAAAATGAGTAATAACCACTTTTTACTCACTCTAAATGGGAAATCCGCACGATTGCAGTATCATCTCTTATTAGTAGGATAATAGAATTTAAAGAAAGGAGATAGAGTGAAGTAGAATCTGCATTTTCTTTCGTCCATAAAACTAGAAACCCACTGCGGGTGGATTAATTGAATACATTCTTTGCAGAGACTGTGAATTTCCTTTTCCAATAAAGATCCTGGAGAATAGTTGGCAAACTGAATTAACTTTTAAAGAAATATAGGAAGGGAGAACCAGTTGAAAAACAGATAAAAGGCAGAAGAGCTGTTGTAGAAGAGAAATGAGGACAAGACCGTGAGAAAGTGCTAACTCTAGAAGATTCAGTTTTCTGGCCATTTCTTTCCTTCCAGATCACCTAAAATGTCTTCTCCCTCCACCTCCCCAGAAGGCTTCATTCATTGAGTTTCTAGGTTCGAAAAATCTCTGGACTAAATCTGGCCATAATAATTCTATTTAGACTTGTACCTTGCAAATAATGAGTCTATTTTCTAAATTCGAGTTTGTATGCCTCGGAGACATTGAACTATATATTATGTTAATTTTTATGTGTTGATATACCATCCGCCAAGATGCTTGTAAACATTTAGTGCCGCTCACTACATCCTATCTTTCACCTATAGCAGAATACTCATCACGCATGTACCATAATTTCTTTCTAGTTTTTATTCCTGGCAGATGGTAAAAAAGAGGTACTAGCGAACTTGTGAAAATTATTTTCAAAATCCGAAAGCGCCACACCAAACTATAATTGTATCCGATTTAATCTTTGAAACGCAATTCAGCTTACATTTAGTGAATCCACTGAGAAGGGTCACTATTTTCAATCTTTTCTTGTTATATAATGTGCTTCTTTTTTCAATATCTTCATTTGTTTATAATAAATGGAACAATAACATAAAGATAAATAAGAAATTGATGACAAACAAAAATAATTTTGAAAAAAAGCAATTCTTATTTATCTGATGAAATAAACTAATTTTATATAAACATCTTGAAAGAAGTTTGTTACGTTGAAAAATACGAAGTAAATTGAGATTTCGCTGTTGAAAAGGAAAAAGAAGTTGGAAATGCTTTTGAAATGGTTTTCCCTTGCAATTTACTACATCCCACCAGGTTGCTCATAACAAGAAGAAAACTCTTCACTTTACCAACAACTGGATGGCCATGGCTGCTTCCATACAAACACCATCACATTTTGTTACTTTTATTGTATTGAAAAGAATATAAGTTGCGCATTAAAGGCGTTAAAATGGACACAATTAGCTAATTTTGGTCATTTCATTCTCGTATGCAACATCAGTCATACTCGGTCAGTAAGTGAAGTCGAAATCTACACCAAACTGCTTCTTAATCTACCTGCGATGATGGATTAAGTCAAGGGATTCAAGCGATGGATAAAATCCACGAATAACTTTTTATTGCTCCTGCCAAAACTACCATAAAAATAATGTGGTTAATGTGTGTTGCATACATATTTTTTTTAGACAAACTAACAGAGAATTTAAAACATATGTTTGAATAAAGAAGCGGTTGAAAGCATTGAAATGTAATGTTACAACTGTAATTTCTAAAGTGAGTGATTCTTCAACTTGCTTAACTAACAAACTATCAACTCCGGTTAAACTAAATAATAAAAACATTTTAACCCAAAATTAATTATTTAAACATTCATCAACATCCCACTTTCTTGATTTAGGCTGCCGGGGTAGTCCATTGATGAATGTTTTGTCGATAAAATTTTCCATCATAACTACATAGTACCCTTCTCTAGCGTGAACGATTTTTCCTAAAAGCCTAAGGGAAAGTTTCTCTTATCAGGCTTCAACCACATCCTGACCAGATTTTAAACGAATAGTTTGGATAAGAGTTAGCTGCTTTTTGTGGTGACGTCCCACTTTCTTACCTATTCCAGTACTTAGACGACTCCTTGAAAGGAAATCCTGTATTTTACTTTCGTTTACATTGGCAAGCATTTTCTCATAAGCTTCTCTGATCTCTAATAAAACTGTTTACAGTTTTCCTTCTCATCTTGAAACAGAGAATTTAAAACATATGTTTGAATAAAGAAGCGGTTGAAAGCATTGAAATGTAATGTTACAACTGTAATTTCTAAAGTGAGTGATTCTTCAACTTGTTTAACTAACAAACTCTCCGATTAAACTAAAACAAATTAAATAAATGACTTTTTTCTGCAACCATGTTGGAATGTTCTCATTACTCAATTAAAATCAGCTGTGTAATGCCCAACTTCCCTCACTAGAGAGGAAAAATTCCCATTAGTGTCACTTTCCTCACTAGTGAGTGGAAAAACTTTATTGTGCTTCCTTGATATAAGAAGTTTTGTTATTAACATAAATATTTTCTGTAAAACTCTAATAAGCTTATTTAAATTTATTTTATTTAAATAATTAAAAAACGAATATTAAAAAATAAAATAAAAATTGAAAGGAATATAGAAATAAAAATAATACTTTAATAAATAATTAGATATTTTTAATTATAACAGTTAAAAAGGTTATAGTGTTACCTTATAGAAATTTAAAATGGATTCTAGTGATTCCTGTTTAGAAAACACTCCTCCATCAATAAAAGAAACAGCAGAAAATGTAATAAGTAATGTAAATACGTAAGTAATGTAAATAATTGTAATATAACAATAAATGTTTATAATAAATAAATTACTTTTTGTAGACTGTAAAAACGAAATTTTTAATTTTATTAGTTAATAAATCTAATGGTTGCAGAAAAAAATATAATATTTAACTCGAGTGTAAAGTATTTTCCTCACACTCGGCAATTTGCACTCGCCTCGCTTCGCTCGCTCGTGCGTGCAAACCCTGCCTTGCGTGAGGAAAAGTTCTACTTTCCACACTTGTTAAATAAATAACTATTCTTACATCGCCTTCTAATACTTGCTTTTTATAACGATTTTTCCACTATTACAATTACACAATTGTAATTATTAATTACACGATTAGCTCCTTGTTTCTTAAACAAACCTCCAATTTTCAACACATTTCAGGATTCAGACAAGGGGAGGGATACTGGGATCTCCGCGTGGCCATCCAGTAGGTTAACCATCTAGCTAATTCCTTCCCTTGTGATATGAAAATGTTCAGAGATATTATAAATTCAATTCTACGTCCAACATTTATTAATATTTTTTATATCTAATTAACAAACAAATTTTAATAAAAGGGTAATGCAGAGAACACCATTATTTATGCTGAAAAACTGGATAAAATAAACAATTCGTTTCAACAGTTTACTGTCTCTTTCATCATTCTATGTGTGCGTAAATACTAGTGAGTGCGGACAACTTCTATTTATCGACCATGTACTGTTGTTATGTCCGCCAGCACGGCTGCAAACGGTGACAAATCACTCTCGTCACTGTCCAACCTTTGTCCTGCGTCGAATCTTCTCCCTAGTGCCCCTATAGACAAATGGTTTTCGCACCCACCGCCCCTTTTGTCTGGATTCTGAAATGTTGACGACAACAGAGGGCGGCGACACTATCTGGCTACTACTACTTGTGAAGGGTTGTTTTGGATTGTGTTGTAGGCGACAGTTAGAGAGAGGACAGAGCAAGGAAGCCGAGCCACGTCACGCAAATTGGATCCCAACTCTCTTAGCGAAGCCAAGGAGAGAGACTAGCTAACCAGCTTGCTTGGCTGACAATAATATGTTGTGCTCCTCAATCCGCCAACGTTCTCCTGCAAAAAGCTTCCTTTCGGTAATTTGATTCGCTTTCGAGCGTCAGTGTCGTCTTTAATTCGTTTTAAGTAAAGTACTAGTATTTCCTACAGGACTGACATTAAAGACAGAAAAGTCAAATTAGGATTTTATCAACCTCTTTTTTTTTTTAAAAAAAATTTAACTTATTTTTTAAACTTTTCTTTCAGGTTCAGCGCTTAGTGAAATAAAAAAGCTCAGTCTATTCAATTCACATTCAATACTTCTGTGTTTCATCAATTCTTTTTACCGACATGTAATAATTTTTGGTAAAATTATTTTGATCAATTAAACAAAATATTAGACTGGAAGAGAGATTTAACGGTAGAGTTAGAACTGTGTAATTCTACCTAATACTCGTTCAGTTTAATCGAATTAAACGCCATTATCCAACACATGTCTTTTCTAACAAGAAACAAATCGATTTATTGAGTTTATTCCATCACCGTTGAAATTAGAAACATAAGAATTTAAGGAATTTGGCGCTTGCACATTGTACCTATTCCATTCATAATGGTAAAGGTTCTACCATCAGGAAATCATCAATTTGCTTGATGAGAAACTCACCGTTAGGAGTATGGCGGGCGAGACAGTACTTTAATCTCCAAATCATTCAATCTGTGGTTGATGATTGGTAAAACGAGTGAGCCAGCATTGTCATCCAGACAGATCCAAGTTGGCTGTTGATGATATCCAGTTAATCTTGCCGATTTTTGTTTTTTTTTATCGCCTCCCTAAATTGCTGGATTTCATCTGTCGAATCCACAAGTCACGATCCGGTAAATATAAAAAGAAAATCTTTTTTTTATGCAATGACAGTGAAAAAACAAAATTCCAAACCTGAAAATTTTAGCTAAATGTTCAAATAATGAGGCAACTACATTTTGAGTTTATTTCTCACACAAGTAATTTGAGAAAATTACAATAGTTTCTCTTATCCAGAGAAAGCAGTAGGAGAAAGTAAAGCAAATGCTTTACAAGATTTATTTAACTGCAAATTTCAACTTCTACGAAAAAAACTCTCCACCAAGCTTCGAATTTTATTAAATATTAGTTGAATTTAATACTTTTGAAGTTCGAAATAAATTGCCTTCCTACTTTTTTGTTTTGGTTATGTTTAAAATATAGGATCTGAATTCTATATGCGCTATTTACATCGACACTCCTCTAAAATTTTGAAGGGACTACATCTGAAAGGACCAAAACTACATTGTCGGATTCATGTCCCCTATCTGCCTTCTAATTTCTTTAATGTCGATTCCTTTCAAGCTGTATTAAACATATTTTAATTTTATTAATAGTCTTGATTTAATTTTACTCATACTGGTTTAACATACGTTATTTTACGTTGCATGAAATCCAGAAGATGAACATTGATGAACCTATATTTTCATGTAAAAAGTAAAAGTAAAGCAAAGTAATTGCATATTTTTGCAGGCGGGCTTTACGTCCAACTACCTAATTAGATGTCGTAGACGGAGGCGACTAGCACACACACTTTACTGTAAATTTCTTTTATTAACCATTAATAAAATCCAAGGCCTAAGACTGGGAATCGAACCCAGTACCACAATACATATTAGCTTTGCAGGTCTCGCCTCTAATCGCTCGGCAACCGTAGCGCCTATATTTTCATGCATATAAAATATATAGGAATTCTCGAGGCCTTAAAACAAGGTAATGTTGAAAGGCCACAGCTAAAAAAAAAACGAAGTTTTCAGGACCGTAATAACTGCTTTAATTATTCATCAAACCCTAAGTAGTTGTAAACACATGTTACGAAAGTATCACAAAAATGATAATAATAATGCTTAAAATTATGTTTCTTAGTTTGATAAAGGTAGGCTAAGAGTTATTTTGGAGGTTTATTGTAGTAAATAAATCTCTAAAAAAATATTTGAATGACAATGATTTTTGCCGTTTCTTGTAAATTCTTCCTTCAGGAAATTAAAATGTTATATTTATAAAATGAGAAATTACCTCCTTATATCTCTGGTTCTATTTAAAGTTTTATTGAACAAACAAAACAAAATGTCTAGCTGTCACAACCCAGGGGACGTTGTGGAGTAAAGCGGTTTTCTACTTGTTCAGGACAACTTTTAAATCGAGTTAGCTAGCTCTCAGACGAGAGAAGAAGTAAGACATCCTCAGAACCAGATGACAAAGTGAACAGGCCAACTAACTCACAAAATACTTGTCAGAATTAGTTCTTTGAATATAACCTTCCAACTTATCATCCGCTATTCAACACTTTATACTCATCAACATCAGCATTTTCTCATTGTTGTACATCATTCTAACTTGAACAAATTAATTGCATTCACAGAAAGTTTATTCATTTGTGTAAAATCATTAATTTTATTTCAATGTAGTAGTGTAAAAAATTAAATCAATATTCACCTATTTTTATTTTACACAAATTAAATATTTCTTTACATCATTGAATACGCCTATTTCTTATCAATATTTTTGCATTATTTTCCTTTTTTATTTCATTCCTTTAAATCAAAAATATACATTAGCATTACGTTGCAACACCAATGGCAGACGTAGGTTGCTCCAAAAAGAAAACTAATCAAACATTTAGGGTTTTTTTTCACTGGTTTTACCTGTGGCGTAGACTCTGCCAAGAAGCTTGCAGCAGTTTTTAAGCAAAATGCAAGAGTCTGGACACAGTTAAGAAAAAAATCGCCACTTGATAGGTTAAGAAATAAATCAGCCTAAAAAAGAACGCTGTTCCGCTAGCAAAGTTTAGTAATTAGTGCCTATTGTCAGTATAAAATAATCTTAAGAGCTACAAGAAAAGTTAAGAGGCTACAACTATCCTAGAAGAGTATCCTGTCTACGACGAAGGAACTAGAAGAACTGATATGAAACTGTTATTTTTTGCCAGCTAGAATTTGAGAAGCATATCACATTTCTACAGTTTTTAAACTGTTATTCTCAGCTATGTAAACAAGCTTACTATACAGGCTAGCCAATTCTTCAGACTGTGGCATCCGGCTGGTTGGATCTTATAGAAATGAGAAAACATTTCAGACTTTTAGTGCCCTAATATGATCAACAGAAATACTCGAACTGTATTTCCCGAAGTGCAATGTGATTGGATTAGCATACCCACAATTTAGCTCATCATCTCACTTGCACATAAGCAAATGATTCTCCAATATCCATAATGAGAAAGCAACATTGGCTCATGGGGCTTTGGAAAGGGGTTTGTTCCCAGCTCATTTACTAGCACAACTAATCGTTGCAATTTACCTCCTCGGTCGGTCAGTTTAGTAGCAAAATACAGTATGTAAAGTAGAAAAGGGTCGGCACAATAGGTGGTTTTAGAGTGGCATGCCTGGGGATCAAGACCGACAACATGCTTTAATCTGAATACAGTAGTAAATCTATAGTTACATCCTTAAAAAATAACCACTTAACGCTATGAAAAAAACTAGAAATTTAAGAAAAAAAAGCAATTATGGAGGCCCGTGCCAAATTTACTCTAGATTCCCCCCAAAAAAGTGATGCAGCCATCCAAAAATAAATGATAGTTCTTAACTTTATAATTGGCAACATGTTGTGTAACACAAAAAAATGGTGGCCTAAAAATTTGAATAACTTTATCGATACAATTTTAAATATTTTTATAATATAAATATTTATAATATAAATAAATCCTCTAGAGAGTGCTACCGCTGGGTAGCTTCTCTCCTCCTGCTCTCCTCCCGCACCAGTTCATCACTCTCTCCATATTTACTGATTGTATACAATGTATACAGATTGTAAATTACAAAATAAATTGAAAAAAAAAATTAAATATGACATTGTAATACTTATTTAGTAAAAAAGATATTCTTAAAATACTAACAAGCCTTCATTAAAAATATCAGTTATTAGTAAGGAACGGATTTTTATGTATTTAAAAATGCCAAATATTTAATTAAAATATGCATTTATTTTCGTCAATTATGTGGAAAATATGTGATTTTCTTAAAATATTTTCTGGAATATTTAAGTAAAATGGACATTTTTTTTTATGAAAATGGAATTTTTTTTGGGGGGGCAAGTTATAATTATTTATACAAGAAAAGAACATTTTTACAATTTATAATAATTTATTAGGAACAAAATAATTTGTTTTTACAAGTTATAATGATTTATACAACAAAGAACATTTTTACTATTTATAAAAAGATGTGTTAAATTTTCAATTTTGAAAACTTCACTCTTCGAAATTGTTTGCAACCACATGAAATTTCAAATGTTGGAACGTAAAGTGACGACGATCTGGGCGTAAGATGGACTTGTAACGACTAAAAGATCGTTCAACATCTACAGATGTTATAGGTTTTCTACCAGTTATACTTCTACCAGTTTTGATCTGATCAGATCTCCCTTACTCCCAGGTATTCCTTCCACCTTTTCGATGACTTTTTTAACGTTGGACACGTTTTCTGTCAGTCGAACATTTTGGAACTCAAGTTGGGTAATGGCTTGTGCAAGAAATACGCAATTGTCAGAAATGAATGCAAAGTCGTTCCTTAAATTAGGTTTCTCGAATAAAGACTTAGCTGTATTTATCGCTACTGCTTCGTCTTCGAGATGTGAAAGGACATTCTTGATTTTATTGTAGTTTTCATAGTAATACTGAGCTGCTTCCAGCCAAGTACCCCATCTTGTCAATATTGGTTCTGGTGGAAGGCGCAAGTCTGGATAGAGATCTTTTAGCATTTTAATGCGACTTGGTGCTTTTAAGAACACTTTTTTAACCGAGGAGATTAAGGAATCTACGTCACTGAACAAAGATCGGACAGTTTCTGCTACTCGATGCAAGGCATGAGCAATACACGTCACATGAATTATCTTAGGATAAAATAGATTGACTGAATAGATTGCCCAGCCTTGACCATGTTGGGGGCAGCATCAGAGAGAAACAAAAGAACTTTTTCGTTCAAAACTCCACTGGGCCATAGGATATGCATTGAGGCATCGAAGAATCGTGAAATGGTGGAATGATTGCATTTTTCGAGAACCTCACAGTTCAAAAGGAATGGCTTTGAATCCACATCAGAATCACTGTCAAGTTTTCCAATAACTGCATTGGCAATATACCTGCTCTCAACGTCAGTGGTTTCATCAATTGACACCCAAATCGGTCCATCTTTGATATGTTCTCGAATTTTGGTTAGTGTATCTTTATAGATATCTTCCAGGTAGTTTTTCCGCAGAGTGCTCTCGCCAGGCATTTTTTTCCCCAATATAGGTCTCTAAGAATCTTTTGAAATGAGGATTTTTAAGTTTGTGGAAAGGGATATCTGCTCTAACCAAAGCCCGACTCAGAGTAGACTTACTTGATGATGGAGATGTAAGGAAGGCTTGATAGGACGTCCTCTCTTTCTTTCTGTTTTTATTCTCTATGTGCGATCCGGTTGCAATATGTTGGGTTACTTGGGAACGTTGAGAGCAAGAAACGCGCTTGTCACAAGCCGTGCAGTACAAAATGTCTCCATCACTTCGAAAAAATTCTGCTGGAAACTCGCGAAGATATTTAGCAACCAGTTGTTTGTTTGAGGCCGATGTTCGTGGCATTTCACCCAAAAAAGAATACACTAAGTGACCGAACGAAATGAATTGGACACTTCAATGAACGAGCTGAAAGAACAGACAACGTCAGACAACTTCAAAGAACTAACAAGTGCCCGTCACTGTTTAGCAGCATTCTGTGTAATTTACAATAACCATTGTACCCACTGTGATTCACAGCCCTACAGTCTGTGGTTCACAGTTCCTGTCAACCACCTCCCAATTATGAAAATAAGCCCAAAATTTTGGTTAAATATGTAGAAATATTTATTTATATCAAATATGTATAAATATGCGATAACATCCAAATATGTGGAAATATGTGAAATAAAAGTAGACTCAAACGGCTTAAAAAGTGTCAGTATGAATACTTCTAGTTGAAAAACGTCTGTAAATTGCCTAGAAAAAAATATGTAAAAACATGCGAATCCGTTCCCTAGTTATTACTATTCTGTATTCTTCATTATAATTTAACATTTTCTTGGATAATTAATTTCATTTCATAAGGCGAATGTAAACTTAAAGTACTTAGAAAATATAATTTTGTAAAAATATTCAATAATGCGGTCATCTCCTCATTGTCAGACATAACAAAGCTAGCAGTGTTATTAAATTAAAGAGCCGAGACCTTAATTCAAGAGACCATATTTCTGCACGTACTCGTGCGATTCCATCCAGTCATTAGCCGAGTTCGGACTACCTCAGCATAATAAGTCTACTTCACCAACAAACTCCTTTACACCATTCTTCAAACCACAATTTTCGCTTTAATAATTCACCCAGATATAATGGCATCAGTTTCCTAGGAACAGAGTTTTAGTACAAAGCAATGTAAGGATCTTTATTAGCTTTTTCTTTTTTTTTTGTAAAAATAAACTCAAGTTACAAAAGGTTGGAGGAAAATTCCCTCTTTTTGGCGACCAACCACGATATAGAAAGCCGGCGTCATTCTATGTGCAGAAAAAAAATTGTTGTTCCTTTGAAAGAGTAGGCCGCCCAATTGCGTTAATGTTATTTTACCAGAACAATGGTATTCCCTTTTTCCCACTTCTGGTAAACGTGAGTTGAATGGCGTCATTCAAGTTTACAGCTAACTGAAATAAAGGCAACCATTTTCCCCCAAATAAGCAGTCTGTTCCACTTCAATTAAAAATGCAATTTAAAACGAAACACAAAGATTCAAAAATTAGGCATTTAATTTTATTTAAAAAAAATCCTTTCTGTTTCTAAATTAAAACTAACAAAGTATTCGCATTAATTACGAATATAAACGTTACATGATTTTATAACAAAATTTTGAATTGCATCATTTTGAAATTAAGGCCGTGGCCTTAATGGTGGCAGTATTAATTCCTGCTGCTTAATTTTATATATGATTATTAATGATCTAAATGTGTGATCGATGGCTCTTTATGTGTACAGAAACGTTGTTAAATTAACTTAAGTTCAACCTATTTTTACTTAACAGAAAAAATATTAAAATGTTGCCCGATGCTCAATCAACCACTTGTAAGATTTGTAATTTTTCTTTCACTACCAAGTGTTGATTGACAGAGTGATACCCGAATTATGGCCGATGAGTTCACGGACAACAAATAGTGCATGATATTCAGTAATTTTTAAGGTTTATTAAAGCAATTTACAGAAATAAGAATTTCTGGACTTGCCAGTGAGAAAGCATTTAAAAATAATTGTTGAAGATATTTGAATCTTCTAGGAATTCAGGTACCGTAGATATTTCACGAGATTATGGGATTTATAATGTAAATAATCGTATCACTTCTTTTTTTCATGGCAAGAATCAACATTAATACAATGCAAACATCAATGATCATCATGCCGAACAATCATTGTACTGGATTTCCAGTCGACCTGAACAACGCTCGCTGTACTGTACAGCTGTTAGAAGCTGTATAATATGTTTATTAAAACTAGGACAGTTATAAAAGGGTTGATTGTCCAAAATTGCACGAAAAAGCGTAACGTTGAAAACACCCAACTTTGAATTATTTTTTCTCTTTCTCTTTAATAGATAAAATTCCCGAATTTACTTTAAAATATAGCGCAAATCCTCTTTTATAAATATCTACTTTCTTTATTTTTAGGATTTCAAGAAAAAGTTGCCAAAATTTTTGTTTTAATTTCGTTGTAGTGTGAGTAGCAAGAAATAAAATTCAAAAGGAAAACGACATATACAAAAATAACAATAAACAATTAAGGAATAAACCCTAATGTGCGAACTTACAATCATCTAACACAAAGAAAAGTTAAATTATTTATAATAAACATCATTTTAAAGGTTCTCTAATAATTTGAACATTTGTACCAGCTGTATTATTTTCTAAGATGGCACGTTATCATCATGAGTGTAAATTTAATTAACCCGTGCTTTGATTTGAAGATTCTTCCTTGCTTCTGTAGAGTCGTACCATCTCCCACTGGCTCTAAATGAACACCAGGCTCTCCTTAATTATCAAGTGATCTTCCTTCAAGTGCAGCAAATGTTTCTTCTCGCCAACCCCTACTTCTTCCAACACAGAATAATATTACATTATGCTCAATGTTACGATATTTGTACTTGTTAAGGAAGTTAACATTTCAATTTCCTTTAAACACATTTAAATTAATTTAATTTTATAAATTACTTTAAACTAATATAAAGTTATAATTAATATTTTGGTTAACTTTATATTCTTACTTTAAATAACAGTGTTTTTGCTGCTGTATGTGGCCCTTCTCTTAGCGTGGTATGTTTTTGAATGATCCTTGCACAGATTTAGTGCTAGCTACCTTGGGCTCTACGTAGACAAATGACTCACGTGGACTTAAAAGACAAGCAATAACGAAACGTGCTAAACTGCTTTACAGACTTCGTGGACGACGCTCCAAATTACCCATTGAACTCAAACGCTTAATATACAACACTATTCTCAAACCTATGTGGACTTACGGACTAGAGCTGTGGGGTTCAGCCAAACCTACAACATACGGACAGTACAACTATTTCAGTCAAAACTACTCCGACAGATTGTTGACGCTCCTTTCTACGTAACTATCCTCACTCTTCACAACGACCTCAACATTCTCTTCATAGACCAACTAGCCAAGGACTAAATATCAAAAATTCCATACTGCTCTCTCCACATGCTCCAATCCTCTTGTACTGTCTCTCGCCTCCTCTGACAAACCTCCTAACAATCCTCCTAGCAGACTGAATCGCCAGTGGCCCCACTACTTCCTTGCGGTCTGAAGACCTAAATATCATTATATCCCGTAGAGAGTGCTACCTGGGTAGTTTCTCTCCTCCTGCTCTTCACGTACCAATTAATCTTGCACTTCCTAATTCACTTATTGTATACATGTATACACAGATTTTAGATAACTTGATAAATTAAAAAAAAAAAGTTTTAGGATGAACGAACATTAAAATGGAAGTGGTAAAGTAAACGCTTCAGGTGGTATTTCTGGTCCTAAATTAGATGTCTTAGACCAAGGTGGATGCACGTGCTTTACTATTCTAACAAACAATTTTTTAGTTGCAGGGTTTGTTACTAATTCCTTCAACAAGGAATTGGGATATGTTATGCAATAGAAGGTTGGTCATAAAAATGTCTTAATGGTAGCCAATCCTTAAACTATAAGAAGGCGAAACGATTCGAATTCATCGAGTTGTCAGTAGATGTCCCATTGCTCATTCTTCATGAAGTAGAAATGTAGAAATCCCGAGGGAAAACACGTCTTAAAATAATCACAAGTTAAAAGTGGAAAAAAAAAACATTCTTGGACTGCATGATATCTTTTCCATGAATTCATTTTGTAAATTTATTCACTTTGTAAATTTTAAATAAGTCTAAAAAGTGGAAGATTACAGATAGGAAATGAATGGAATGTTATCTAAAACCTGCAGTTTGTTATGTTTGAGATTATATAGTGTGAGTGGAGTTACTCAGTAGAGTATTGGAGCAAGGATGTAGTGGAAGGTACCGGCGGAGTCTGTAGGGCACGTCCCCAGGATTTAGTTAGGACTGTAGTAATTTATTACATTGTTACATCTGTTACTCCTCTCAGACTGGCTCCGCTCCCGTTACTATGTACAAACTACTACTATACAAATGCACCTTATTGACTGAACGTGGTAGCTAGCTGGAAAAGTGGAGTCTCCAAGCTCCTGGCTATGTGTGAAGAACAGTTTTTCTAAGGAAAATAAAATTTATGTGAAAGCAATATTATTTGGAAGTTTAGGAATTTTTAATTTTTTGAATCTTACTTAAAGTATAAATCTTATCAGGTTGTATGCGTTGACTCTATACCCAATTTTTTTGGTTAATAAATCAAATTTATCTTTCATTCTTTTCCGATCACATCTAGGACTAATGAATCTTAATTTGGCACGCCTTTACTATTATCAGGTAATAAACATTTGCCTAATAATATTTGTGTTTGTTAGAGGTGATGGAATTTCGGCTTTGCGTTGATCAACATTTCGTGCGGAATCTCGTTCATTTCCGACTCAGGCGGGTAAAGCGATCCCTTTAGTTTAGAGGAACATTCTTTAGGAGTAAATTGGTAGGTTGAACGAGTGTTGCAGGGGCAGTAAGTTGTCATTCGGATAAAGTTTATCTTCTTAAAACAAAAAATGTATAGTAAATGTCTATTGTTTCAGGCGGGCTTTTCATCCAGCTACCTATTTGGTACCGTGGACTGAGGTGACTTGCAAAAGTACTTTACTATGCATTTCCCGAATGAACCATTAAATAAAATCCAAGGCCTAGACCGGGAATCGAGCCTAGAACAATACTTCATCTACGGGCCCGAACCGCTCGGCTATCGTGGCGCCTTAATTGTAACTTGTTTAAAATTCCACTAATTGCAGTTTAATTCATTCATTTTAAATTTCAAGGGTTATAGAGGAACTCCCTTCAGTAGACGGTTCGCTTGTCTAATTAATTGAACAATTATTATAAATAAAGAGAAAAATCGTTCATTGAAAAATGTTCACATTATATCTCATTGCAAAGACTCGCTCTACAGAGCGAATGATGCCAGGGGCAAGAATTAATTGCTTTCATGTTACAAAATAATTCCAAAGTAAGAAAGGGGATGCTTTATAATTTATTCTACATGCTAAAAGTGTAACTGTGGAAACATTTCAATTAACTGTCTGAAATTTAGACGTATGTAGGGGTGTGAAGAGAAGAAAGGAAATGAAGTGTTAGCGTGCGTTAAGGTGAGCCAGCATGATTATCATCACAGCATCCCTAGTTCACCCCTTTTACACTTTACTTCCTTGTTGTTATATAGAATTGTGAATGAGAAAGAGTCAGCGCGTACTGTTCGGAGGGAGAAAATATTGCTCTAGAACTTAGGAGCGTAGGGTGCGCCGAAACACAGCACTTTGAAACACTTTTGAGTGATGCTAGTACAAAGTTTCTTTAGAAACTTCAACTATTTACAAGATTACAGTTTAAAATTCAGAACTGGATGCAAAAACTTTTAATTATATTTGAAATGCTTTTTAAAGGATGCAGTTCTTTTCTTTTTCTAATGGCTTTTTACTTCCAAGCTATGTAGTTATACCTAATATCCAATGGCTTCTTACTTCCATGCACGGAAATTTACTTCTCCTTCAAATCCTCTGCTGTCTTTCTCGCAAAGAATTCTGAGATTTTCCTCTTGATATTTTTGAGTGTCATAAAATTTATATTTCCATAGATTATGAAAATCGAAAGCAAGAATCATTCATGTCTACTCTTTTTTGAGTCAAATGTTACAGCGGTATCGTATAAAGGGAAGCTCAATAAACTGGGTTGCTACGCTCATCTTTACACAATGATTCAGTGTATCGTAAAACTTGAAGGTAGTCATTGTGTTTCTTTTTTAATATGATCAACATTTATTGCCTAAATGCTTATTTGATAAATCTACATAATTTTCATAGAAAGTATCAAGGCACAAAAAAAAGCCTCTTTCTAGAATTGATTTTCTGTCCGAATTGCAGCAAAAACGTGTAGCGAATTGGGTAATTTCCGATCCGAGTCAGCAGCGCACAGTAATTGAAAAAATAGTGAATGTAATTAAAAAAATGAAAAAGTCCCTGATCAGAAGCAGTCAATCAGGATTCTAGAAATTACTGCGATCCTAAGTTGAAGTTAATTCCTTCTGCGTGAAATGTTAAAGCCGATTTGTGGACAAAATTTGTTTTTTCGTTCTTAATTCCTATTCTTTCTCATCAAATTTTATTATTAAAATTGAAATCAATGCAAAAGATGAAAGGTAGAACGAATTATCTGAAAACAAAAAAATACTTACTGCCTAAAAATAATAAATTCAGTATTTCAGCTCTCATATTAGTATTGTTCATAAACATTTCAGAAATTTGCTAATTTGTATGTTCTATTGAAAAAAAAAATGGATGTTCCGCCTTAACTTAACAAGTTAAAAGACAATTGACACAAATGGCGAATGTGTCACCTGAACAGTACGGAAGCGTTAAAATAAACAGTAAAAAAGCTTCAATGAATCAAGCTTTTCATAAAATAAAACGAGATTTTTCTAAATCACGTCTTACTATTGTGCCTAGCGTCAGGGAAATGGAACACTATTCAAGTACCATTTTCTTTGTGTTTTCATTCTTTTTTTTCCCCCCCCTTGGAATAGGCACAACCAAACTCTCTTGCTTGAAATCTAAAGCATTTGCAAACGAAATTGCCTCTTAGGAACGTTCTATTTACATTCAAGTGGCCTGAGATAGGGGTCAGGATTGTGGGGTACGAGCGTAACGAACCATTCTTCTTTCGCTTCCCTTTTCCATTCAATAAGCTGTTGATTGCATATAAACATGGAAATTATGGTGAATCCTATGATAAAGGGCAAGTAGCGGTTGGTGGGGGTTAGAGAACAGTAAAGCTTTAATACACTTGAAATGGAGATGAACTCTTCTTCTTTGGACGTTATATCTTCGTTTCATTTAACAAGAAATGGTAAAAGGAAGCCGATTCTCCTTCTTCGTAATAGATTATTCGTTATTTTTTAGCATCGAATTTAATTTACAATAAAACCGGTAGAACATTATTTACTTTTTCGACTATTCATTTACCTTTACGCGTAAAAGTTTATCTCTTATTTAAAAGGGTGGAAGCTCTTAAATGAAATGGTATCCTTTATGATGTAGATACTGTGATTATAATGCACTTATTTCTTTGTTTTATTTACTTTAATCAAACATAGATGAACAGATTCAACCTTCTGGTAGTGCTGAAGTGTCATTGATAACCTTGAGACGCCTGAAGAAGAGGCTGATCCAACTGTTCTTCAGGAAATTTAGAACAGACATAAAACTCGCACAGTGGCTGTTCCGAGAGATCAAAGAGATGTGTTGCAAAATTTACTTTTAGATGCTTAATTTTAACGTCATTAACTATGTAAATATGTATTATAATAACTATATTAAAGGCTACTGGATTTCCACGCGAGATCACTGGTTCTTTTTTTCTTGCAACTCACTATCACAGTGCTTTCCAGCCTATGCGCCATGGCACACAACTGTGCCACGGCTACGGTAGAAGTGTGCCGTGGCAAAAAATAAAAAAAAGTATATAATTATAATAGCGTTGCATTAAAATTAATTATAAGTTAAAATAGTATAACATCACGGTCTTTGCAAAGCCAGCGGTCGCATTAACTCACTGTTGGTCACTTGACTACTAAATTAGTAAAATAGCTTTCCTTCTTCTTCTTTATTGACTGTTTAGTTTTTGTAACTTTAATCTCATTTAGAGGAGCTTTTAATCACTTTCTTTTAGTTACGGATTTACATGAATTACAGGCACTTTTCTTGACGTCAATAATGGCATTAAAATAAAGAATTTCTTTGTCATAAGATTCATTGCTACTGTAGACATGTAGTTAATTGTATTGACAGAGAACGGTATAGACGGGTGAATGATTGAGTTTGTTATTAATGTTACAGCCTGCCACGAAAACTTGTATTTTTGTAAGATTGTAATAGTGTTCGTTATTACAGCACTAGTTGAGCATAATTACGTCATTTTAAAATGAAATGGGAGCATTTCAGTTCCAGTGTGCCGTTTACTGTTTGGTATCTGACTAGTGTGCCATGACCAGTAAAAGGTTGGGAAGCACTGCCACTATCAAGTGGATAGTTTTGTATGTAATGAGAGAATACATTTTACATTATTATACATTATTGGTGCGTAAGAAGCTTTACCTATTTAGGATCGGAATTGAATGATCACAACAAGATATCGAACGAGGTGAACAAAAGAATTATGTCAGCCAACCGTGCATTCTATGCGAACACAAAATTGTTTATGACCTCCAACTTATCGAGCACTACAAAGACAAGATTGTATAAGACGCTAATTAGGCCAGTGTTGACATATGGCGCGGAAACGTGGAATCTGACTGCGGCAACGGATACCAGCTTAAAGATATTCGGACGTAAAATTCTCCGAAAGATATACGGCCCAGTTTATGATAGTGATAATGGCAACTGGAGAATCAGAAAGAACAGGGAGCTCTACGCGTTATATAACGATATTTGCGTTACTCATTTTATAAAAGTCCGTCGCATCGAATGGCTTGGTCATGTGGAAAGAATGCCAGATAACCGTATACCACGCAGACTACTGCAAGGCACGGTTTTCGGAAAAAGGAGAATCGGGCGGCCACGTAGACGCTGGATCCAGGAAGTGGAGGAAGATCTAAGGACACTGGGCGTAACCGGCTGGAAAGGAAAAGCTAAGCACATGGAATGATATTATTAAGGAAGCCAAGGCCCACCCCGGGCTGTAGAGCTGTATAGTAAGTATACATTATTGGTCTAAAATTGAAGAAATTCTTAATCGATTATTGATCTATAAGTTTTTTTATTTACTCGATTATCTTCGTAATTACAATGCTTCTCTATTATTCGTGCAGGTTTTGAAGATCAATCTCAATGCATACAATTGAACTACTATACAGATTTAACTATTTATAAATAAATTGCATAAATAGATTGCAATTATGAATAACATAATGATTTGCAATCTATTTGTAAAACTGTTGCAATGAGTTTTGAAAATTTTATATACTTTTCAAATCTTGTACAAAAGAGTTCTTATTTTTTTCTTGTTTTCTGTGCAGTCTAAACTGTTTTCTATGTTAAAATAATGTATTGACTAATTCATGCTATAAGGCCAAGCCTTATTAGCAATAAATACAATGTAATTAACATAATATTATACTATAAAATAGATATTAATTATTAGTACACACACGGCAGGGTGTGTGTTATGTTCATGTTAAAAATTAACATAAAGTGGAAAGTGAATGTTTGGGAAGAGCTCGTTTTTATTTTAATATTTTGTCAGTGACAAGACTTGAAGTGATTAGAAAGAAGAAGTTGCTTTTGACAGTTTTCAGAAACAGATACTGCCTTTTTTTGGTTAAAATATTAAAAACTAAACAAACTGTGGCCTAAGCCAAGTTGAATTTCAGTAAAATCAACTTCTTCTTTTTTTTTTAGAGATAATTTTATCTAGTGAATACTGAAATTGTAATCTCTTATTTTAATATTTTTCTTTTAATGAATTTCCTTTCATTTAATGGTCCTAGAATGGATTTATGGAGGATGTGTACATGCAGGGCTGACATATCATTTAGAACTACCGCTTAAAATTACTGTACTCTCAATTATTCAATTCATTTTTTTGGGAAATTATTTAAAACAAAATGTTCTAGAAATTCCACTTTTCTATTAGTTTTTATTGGTTTCTAATGAGAAATTTCTGTTAAAAAATCCTGGCTAGCACCTAATACATTCCTTACAGACCAAGTGTCAGCATTTTGAAATGAAAGATTCGTACATGCTCTGGTGTAGTACTTGTCAAAAAGCCATTTCAGCAAAATATATTCACATTTTCGATGTGTTTTTTGTTCTTTTTAACAAAACACTGTTTAGCACACCCTCGAGCCATTGACTAAGAACTTCTGTCGTCTACGAATTAGTTAGAGTTCAAAAGATTCCCAAAATCGGAATTGAAAATAATTTTTGAGATTTTTAGTCAATACATCCTAATGTATTCTAATTTTCTAAATAATTAAGATACGCATCTTATAATGACTGATTAGTTATTTTAAACTTTGCTGAATACTTTTGCATTCAATAAATTATTTTATTATTTCAAAAATAAAGTAATCGCCAATTTGAGTGTTTTGAGCACAGGCAGAAAAACAAACTTTATTTTATTTTTTTTAACAAATAATAAGTAGCAAGGGAAGGGATTAGCTATGCGGTTAGCGTACTGGACTCTCACGCGGAGGTCCCGGGTTCGAATCCAGCTGCTGACCCTTAGATTTTCTCTTCCTAGGAGCTTCTTACAGCTCACTCTCCGGAGATGGACAGTGTTGTCTGTAACGAGAGAACACTATCTGGAGGTTGGCAGTGTACTGGAAAAAGCTCCGGGCGCCAATAACCTTAGATGTTGACGCGCCATAAATCATTAAAAAAAAAAATAAATTATAAAAAAAAAAGTAGCAATATGCGGGATTCGAACTGGGGATCTCCTCCTTACATCACCGAATAATTCTGTGGCTTGGTGCAAGAAGTGCCAATGTCAGATTTTGGTAAAAATGAATAAAAAATCTTTTTGATATAATAACCATCAGAATTTTTCTGGCAAGGAGTGCCAAAGTCAATTTCAAAGTAGTGACTGAGTTCTAAAACTTACTAGTGCCAATGCCAAAATTTAGCATCAATATTTTCCCCCCCCCCTCCAGGTAAACCAAAGAGGACATATACTCGTAATCCCTTTTTTGACATTGGCACTTTTTGCACCAAGCCACAGAATTATACGTAAACATCACCAAAAACATCAACCGCTACATCAATTTGTTAGTAAAAAAAAAAGAAGTAAAGAAATTGCGGCCATTGCGAAATACAAGTAGCACTAGAAAAATATTCCAAAAGCACTTTTATGCAGACTGGAATGCCCTTTGTACCGGGCGGGCATTTATCTGAATAACGCTTGAGTGAAGAAATCAACCACGCGAAAATGGATTTACATGATTTCTCTTCTTCAGAATCAACCAACCTACACTCAGAGGGTTGGCATATACATACTAGCTGTATTATATGTATAATACATTTTCCTAGCACTACTGTGGTAGTAGATCTTTCATACTAACCTATAAAATATATATTTATTTATAATGTTTTAAAAAGTTTATAATTTGTTTAAAAACCTGGTGAGCACATTCACTTTCTAACTCACCGTTAGTCTTCAAACTCCGAAACGTTTGAGTTTTAATTGATTATTACCACTTTAAAATCAAAAATCGACCAATCCTATCTCACAGAAGTTCCTGAAATCGAATTTTAGGGAAATATGATTAGAGTAAAAGTTTGGAAATTTGTGTGTTCGCTATCAGTACAAAGTTGAAATAAAATCATTGGAGGGCGTTTGCGAGAAAATTCCCAAAATATGGAAAAATCTAATCGGGTAAATGACACTTTCGGACTGGCGATTTTCATCAAATTTGGGTATGGCATTTTAGAGGAAGCCTAACTAACCTCGTCGCCCAACAGCGAATTTAGAGAGAATCGTTGGAACTACTTTTGGAATAAAAAAAAAAAAAAAAAAAAAAAAAAAAAAAAAAAAAAAAAAAAAAAAAAAAAAAAAAAAAAAAAAAAAAAAAAAAAGCTCTACTGTGGCTGTGTCATGGACACGGCCGTGTGTTGTACGGGAATACGTTTACGTAACGGGTTATATTTTTTATATAAAATATTTTTATTTATGTATTTAGGATGAAATCAAGGAAACAAAAAGCAGCGGTAAATGTTTTTCTTTTGTTAGCTTCAATGAGCGCAGAAACCATAGACGATCACACACATCACTCTTATGTCCGAATGGATTGTTGACAAACGTCGTAGTGAAACATGCACTAGGTGCTGTCGAATGTGTCTTCATAATTGACGATCGAACACAATCTAAGCCTATACAGTCCGTTGTCGATTTAGAAGCGATTTCATCATCCACTTGCATAATTTCAACCGCCCCAGCTGCAGATGTACTGACACCGTCGTTGATCCGCTCGGCCGCATTCATTCATTTACGTTCCCGGCACAGCTTGACTCGGCCATAATATGGTGTTTTATTATTACCATATGTATACGATCTCTGTATTTGATTTTGGCTTTTCGACGCGTATAGGGCCGACATTATATATTTTTGATAATATTTTTTTTATTCTAACACCTTATTATATTCACTGTCACTATTTTACACTAATGTTTTATATACAATCGATAGACTGTGACGACAGCTGACGATTAAAACTTAAACGTACATCGTAGCTTCTCCGAGTCAAAAGTTATACTAATTGCAAATCGCGATACGCAGCAAAATGATCTCAAAATGGCGGCGCTTCCCCCTCCACCGCGTGCGATGCGTCACAGTCTTCGCTTATCGTAATGAATTCTTTGATCCTTTAGCTATCCAGTGGTCTAATTTAATTTTGTAAACTGTATCCCCCGATTTTGTTATCATTAGGTTTTTTGGATTGCCTCCATATGATAGCAAATTTAAAGACGTATTCACGTCAAAAAAACTGCAAAATGGATTTTGATTGAATTGATAGTAATAATCCAGTTTGACCAAAACTCTACTGTGTCATCTTCTGGTGGGTACCTAAGGAAATATCAAGTAACTCTCCATTAATTGAATTAAAATAAACTATAGTTAAAGAATTAGCAGTATTCTAATTAAATACCTAGATAAAATACTTAGTACGAATGAATAAGGATTTCTTCAATGACGAGCTCATCTTTGTGTCTCTCAGCCACTTCCTTTCTCTCTAAAGAGGAGAATAACGCTGGAGAACCTAAAATGAAAGAGATATCCAGTTCCGGCAGTCGATCTTCAATTCCAATGATTACATTTCTTTCCAAATACTTTGCTTTTTTGTCCAGACGGTAGTCTCACTGCGTTCATCTCCTAACATGCTCCTTACAACTCTTCATTCCAGAACTTTTCAACTAATTAAACTTGGGCCTAATAAAACTTCCCTTTTTTTATACCAGCCTTGCCAACCCCTTCTAGTCTTCTATATTCTTCCCCCAGGATATGCTCTCTAAAAAAAAAGTATTCCTCTTAGGAAGGAAAGTTTTGTCATCAAAACTCGCTCTTTCTAAAAACATCTATGTTTCGAACTTTTAAAGTTTTATTAAAAGTAAAAGGCGGGACAATCTAATTTTCAGTTAGTTATTACATTTTGATGGAATTCTTTAAAAATGTATGATCTACTAAATATAGGCGGCCATCGTACAGATTACTTTAAAATTTTTACAAATATATATTTTCTTTTTTATCCTTCGCATAAAATAGTCAGGGTAGAAAATATATTCGGTGCGATTTTGAATAAAAATATTTTCTGGCTTCTTTATTACTAATAATTACAGGGTTTTTATTAATGACGAAATCTCTTTATCCAAGTTTGCCCCTCTTACTCCTATTTATGGGCTGTTTTTACAAAATTTTACAACATAGTATATATTAATTTTTAAAACGTAAGTAAAAGTAACGTAATGCCTATTTCTTCAAGTCAAACTACCAATTAGGAGCCGCGTACAGAGACTCTAGCAAACGCACTTTACTACAAAGTTCTCATATTAAACGTTAAATAAAATCTAAGGCCTAGAGACTGGGAATCGAACCCAGTACCTCAGTCAATACATATTAGCTTTGCAGGTCTCGCCTCTAACAGCTCGGCTACCGTGGCGCCTGTTTTAGAATAAATATATACATAAAAAAAAAAAATAATAATAAAAAATAAAAAATCTGTTCTACGTAGTTGGGATGGCGGATGTGAAGGCTAAGTTTGTTAAATTTCAAGCCTTATTTGGCTTGGGCCTACCTTTCTTCTCAGTAATAGACAGGATCTGGTTAACTTGTAATTACTCTTCAAAAAATGTAATTGAATCATAAAAATTTGTGAGCGAGGTAACTCTAAAAAGCCGTCGTATTTAGAAGAAGTCTCAATCAATTAATTCAACCATCTTTGATGTCAACAATTCTCTCAATTCCTGCTAACTTGCTGGCCAAAGTTCTGCGCTGGATCTTCAAGAGTGCTAGAACACCGTTCCATCTCAACTAGAACAGGAAAAGAGTATAACTAGAGTTATTCGATAGGCAACCACGGACATCACTCTGCTATCATTCTTTCAATCATACTTTACATCTTAACCTAGTATCCTTGAATATAAATTATCTGTGTTGGCGACAATAGTTTGTGGTTACTGCCCAATCACGCCTAGATATTGTATCAAAAACAGAAGGGCTACGAGAAATTAGGCAACAAATTCCATTCATACCTGAGGAAACGACATTTTTATGTCTACAGATTCAAGCAATGTTTATTCAAAGAAAATAACTATCAATAGACTTCAAGAAATACTACTAACTCTGCAGGTATTCAATCAAGCATTTCTTCAACACGAACTTTCCATAAATAATTAAATAAAGACAAAGTAGTTTCATTAAAGTAGTAGTTACGAAGTGGTTTAAAATAGCCGCTTCTTCCCAATTTGCGAACAAACCTAACTGAATCAAATGCATATGGCACTAAGCAGAGCATTTGGCTGTCTTAATTTACTAAATTTCTACAGCCATTGACCAACAACATTATACTCAACCATAATATAAACAACTACCAAATTTATGATAGTACCCAAAGCTTACAATAAATCAAATCCTTTCAAGACTGGATTTATTCGACAATAACAGTTGGGTAGGATAGGATAGTCTGATAGTACACTGTCTGGACGGATTATCTTTAATCGAGCGTTACTTAACTTACCCCTGTGCACGGATATCAACATAACGGCAGAATCGAATTTAACGCTCAATAAAGTCACTCATTCACAAATCAATAATAAATGTTTCCGTGAAGTTATCTATATTAATTGTTTGCATTACTTTTCTTGACACTTTGTAAAATCTAGCTCCGTTTTAATTTAATGCATAAAAAGAAGCCGTTGGCACCCTTAATTTTTAAACTTTTTTTTTACTGATAAGAATACATTTTGAAATTATTTCAATTCTATCTTCAACTTCAGATTTACTAAGTGCTGCTATTCTCATTCGCTAAAGTTTCCGATCGATTAATTCTAAAATTGTCTTTACATTAAAATTACAATTTTCCAGGGCATATGTAACCTTACACAATTGAAGCATTCTTAGTTTGTTTCTAGAAGATGTGTCTGGACAAAGTATAGTAATGCCTATTTTAAATTTCTCTTAATATAAAGTAAAGTAATGCCAATTTTATCAGGCCCGCTTCACGTTCAACTACCTACCAAATTAGGTATCATGGAGAGAGGCGATTAGAAAACTTACATTACTATAAATACTCTAAAGTTTACTGAAAATATATTGATCATTACATAAAATCCAATGCCTAGATCGGCATTCGAACTTTAGTACCTCAATACATTTAGCTTTGCGTGCTTCGTCCCTTGACATTGTGGCGCCTGGTGAATATATAAAAATCAAGCACATTTTATGGTATTCTTGGTTCAAAGAGCCAGCCGTTTTGTTGAGAAATGTAGGCATTGTTTTTTGTTTGGGGCACACTTTCATCCCCCCTATATTGCACCCATTTGCTTCTGCTCACGACAAAAGTATCTTCAGTTCAGCTTCATTTGTTATCATTAAAACTGATTCGCCATCAGAGCTCTTCGCCCTTTCGCATTCACTATTATTAGCCCCCTACTTCTAACTCACCTAACTAAACAGAAAACAAATATTCAACCAACGCCCAGTTATTTCTTGTTCCAAACTAAATCTAACAACCAATTCATTCATCAAGCAAAAACTTATTCCTTCCAGTTTTATATATTGTTTTGCATTTATATTGTTTAGAGACAAAAAGTCATTTCGATGTTCAATAATTACTATTTGGAAGGCTGAGGGGCGACCACAGTTTTAGTCGGCAGTTTTAGTTTAATTTGGTGGCATTGCAATTATAACCCCCCAACAGAACCGTTTCACATACACTCACAAATAAATACTTCTATAGAATATATTTATGTGATTTCAAATACATTATTTCAAGGTATTAGCAGAAATATTCTTTGGCAGTACCACCGGTGGATTATTGCATAAGTGACCTTTTAGCGAAATTATACATTGGCGACCAATATCAAGCGAGGGAATTTTAAGCCTGTCATTATACAATATTTTTAATCTGATGGGATAATTACGCTCTCATTAGGAAAGAAAAGAAAGCAAGAAGATGATGCTGATTTAAACATTTGCCATTCAAAGGAATTTATCGTTATTCTTCTCATTGTTATTGTCGAATAAGTGGCTCCTAAGCCTTTCTTTCTGAGAGCTTGGTGATACAAACATGGAGGCTCTCTAAAAGAAAAGAAGGAAAATATGTCATCATTGAGATAGAAAGAAATAATAGAGTCATATTAGAAACATATTGAACAAGACAAGAGGTTAGTAGAAATATCCTCTAACCATTCAAGTGAAGTAGCTCAAATGAAACGGACTTTTAATAAAGAAGGTGAAATTGACGACAGAGAGTGAAGTTAGAGAAAAAAACAAAAAGTGGAAGATCCAAAACTGGATAGAAAGAGAATGATATGGAAGTAATGAAGGCTTATGTCTTCAAGGAAAAAGCAAGCGAAGCAAGGAGATATCAGGATAACAAACTTACAGAGGGACTACGTCAAGTAATCGAGCTGAAATGTTTAATAAAATACATAATTTCAGTTTTATTTCATTCCATAAATTAAAGAAGTAAAAGGATAACTGGTACTTCTTAACTGACTAGTTTTAAACATCAAGAAACGCCGAAATTTAGTTGCCTGAAAGAAATATAATTTCAGCCAGTTTCGCAGTTCTGTCAAAAAGAAAGTAAGGAAGCGAACGAATAAATATGAATATGAATACAGAGCTACCCTTGCAGGACCGGGACAGAATAGATTTAGAAGTCGAGAGAGGCGTGTAAAGGAATACGCAGGGATACTTAATACACAAAGCTACAGAGCTTTGAATCCTCTCGATAAAATCCTTTTAAATTAAGGAAAAACTAGAATTTTTTTTATTTTATATCATTTGATCCTTAATGAAGTTTGCAAAACGATTAAAAGTTATTATTTTTCTAGTTATAATACTGAATGAAAAGACTGTAATACTGAAAGTCAAAATAAAATAAAACAATGAAGAAGTTAAAAGACTGGTTGAGAAATAGAAACAGGATGAGAAATAAGTTGGCTGCGCTGGTCCAGATGTCGCTAGTATTTACATTGGTTGAATAGTGGATTCGAAGAGCTTGGAGGGGTAATTTCGGAGTGTTTGCCTTGTCCAGCCAACTACAGTAAAACTAGCTAAGAATTGCTGATACAACGGATTGCTGTTCAACGTATCCCTTCTTACAACTTTCTTCAACACAACAACCCTCAACTGCCCCCAGTAAACATGGATTGCTTAGCAAATTGTTATGTTTTGTTCTTGTCCTAGATTTTTATAGCCATTCGCTGTAAAAAATATTCGCTTTTACATCTTTCCTAAACTAATCTGATTTCTCATTCCAGAATGTTTGTAACACCATTTCATCATAACGTTTAAAATCAAAAAATAAAAAATTTAATTGAAAACCCAAGAGTTTCCTTTAACTAAAATTATTTTATAATTTTTAAAGTTTTTATTAAATGATATTGATCTTAAACTGATCAGCTCTCATCATTCTAGGTCTTGGAGTGGCAGAAAAGGGGTTGTGCTGGCAATGCGCTGATGCTAAAAATAAATATGTGGTAATAATAATTGGAAAGTTCGAAGGCGTTAAATAGATTTGAGATTGATAGAAGGAAATGGGCAAAATGCGAACTGGTTGGAGTAAATAGAAGAGTCGTCATACTGTATAACAGAAAAAGAATCTAAAACTAATATTTAGGTCGCACACATAGTTCACTATTTCTTACAATTATATTTTTTCAAATCTCTCTTTTAACTCCCACGTTCTGCTGCTGACTATTATGTCAGATTAGAAATGGGAAGATTACATATCCAGGTACATGTCATTAAGCAGGCTTTCTCCTGTTGGCTACATATCCTGGAAGTGGAGGAAAGTCGGTTGCCAAGTATTTGCTACAAAATATTGTGTGAATTCTCCCATAATAATATTCCATTCATTTGGGTTGATTCCCTTAAGAATTTTTTTAATCTATTGGTGCTATGGATATTTGGAACTCACAGAATTCAACTCTTATAAGAAGTGAACTGAACAATTCAATAATTGAATAATCACTTAGATAGCCGGGACATAGAGAAGGTAATCAATTCTCAGTATAATCCTTTTTTTTTTTTTTTTTTTGGCATTGGCTTCCGCCATACAGCCAGCATCGTCTAGGTGCTTATCACTAGAATATCACTCACTCTCCATTCTTACCTACTAATACATTCGCTTCACACATTCATCATTCTACTATATACTGCTATTTACATAAACTACTGCTAATGGATGGTGCAGCACTCTGTGCTCCTGCCATCCTTATAGCTTAACCAAAATTAAAATCACGTAATCCTTCTCTAAGCATTTTCTTCCATTCATTCTAATTCGGCTATAGCTTTTAAATACATTCATATTTCATTGCTAGCTCTGCTATCGACTTAAGCACATAAATGTTGGTGGAGAATATAATGTCTTCGTAGCGAAATGGTGCATCTAAATACCTGTATATATCGTCAAACATTCGTTTCCTTTCTACCACATAACGTGGACATATCATTATTACATGTTTGAAATCCTCCTCCTCATTGCAATCTACGCAAAGAGGAGAGGACCTTTTGTTGATCCTGTGTAGATACGATCCGCACACCGCGTGGTTCGCTCTCAGCCTGCTTATTGTCGTAACAACCCATTTATTAGTGACAGTTCCCTTAAACCATGGTTGTCTAGGTAACTGATCTGCCATAGTTTTATAGAATCTACCTTTATCACCATTATTGTAATCTGTCTGCCATTTTTGTAGTGCTGCTTTTGCAATTATACCCTTGATATCGGTGTGTGGTAATTTATAATTAGCCATTTCCCCACTATTGGTGGCTTCCTTTGCAAGTGTATCAACAATTTCATTCTCCGCTAATCCTTTATATAGAGCAATATGTAACTATAGTTTGAAGAATCCAATTTTACAAATTAAATGTACGAGTAATCTCACATTTCTGCAGTTTATTATTCAATTAAGATTGGCGGGAGAGAAACGTATCAGATTTCGCATTAAAGATAAAAAGTTTAAAACATTTAACTCTACAGATATTTGCCCATTGTGTATGAGAGGTACAGATAATTTAATGCATTTTTATTTATGTTGTAGATATTATAGTGCTTTAAGAATCAAATATATTAACAGGTATATTGGAGATCACTTGTAACTCCCATCTGAAGTGAAATGGGAAAAGCTAATGCTGTTCGATTCTTTCCAGGAAATTAAGGATTAATTTATATATACAAAGGAATGTTTAAAATTTGAGAAATAATCATTTAAACCAACAGCCAATTGTTTAAATAATACTTTCAAAGGTTTATTTGTAATGAATGAGCACATTTTGGTATTGCTATTTATGGTATTTATTTTATATTATTTATTTTGTTTAATTTTTTTACTTTTCACTTTAGTTTCTATGCTATTAGCCTTTAAACATGGATAAGCTCTTTTTTGTATTTTCTATGTAATTTCTGCTCGAGCTTGACTCCTTGTCATAAGTATGAATTTACTTTAGACAAATAAATAGATAATAATACATTGATCGCTATGTCTTTTTCCAAATTTGGACTCTTAAAATGCATGTGTCTACCTCAATATTTAAAGAAAAATATAAATCTCTCTTTTTGAAAGCTCACAAAAATCCATTTCGAAGTACACCATCAGCATAAACCACTAAAATATTTCCATAAGTTCACTGCTTACAAAATATTACTTTCCGAACTCACTGTACATTTCATTAAAGAAGTATTAACCCTGTATGTTTGTTACCTTTCTTGCTAATAGTAGTTTTAGCATTTAAGGATTGCAAGATTAAAAATCGTACTTTCTGTAAGAGAGAGTTTGTTACGTTTACGGCAATTACCAGTTTATACAGAAATCTTGTAATTTAAAAGAAATGATAAGTGTGATAATTTAAGGAGTTAAATAACTTATCTGCGAGAGCATTAATGAAAAACAGATGTCAAGTTGTTGCAGTTAAACAGATTCTGCAGAAAAGCAAACCCAAGCGCTCACAAATAGGCACCTACATGTAGAAATAAATCATCTTACATTAAAGTGAGTGAGCCAAGTACTAAAGGGCTGAGAGGGTGAAAGGAGACGATGAAGATTCAGGTTGTTTGGAAACTGCAGTTAATGTTCACCGGTGTAAATCCAAGGACTTGGCTAATCCCTAAGACCTAATCTTTGACAGCAATAATGGAGACTAAGATAGGAGATAATGCGATTAAAGTTTGGCCCGGGTTATTATTTGCATCCCCCACTTCTAGTATTCAACATCACGTAGTACCTTCAATCCAAACTAGGGTATTTCTGTTGCCAACTTGCATATGTACCCTCTCAGTTCAGTAAGTCACTTCCATGGACTAAGTAATGCCTAATTATGCGACTCTTGTTTGAGTGCTCAATGCTGGTTTCTTTCTTACATTCTTGTTCATAAAATAACTGAAAACATTTCTGAAGCAACATAAATTTTACTGGGACTACAAAGTTGGGAATTAGAAAACTTCAAGTCAGAAGCTCTCTCTTTCTATGAATTAAAGTGGTTATATTTCAATAAAATATATTTGTGTTTTATTACTTTAGCAATTTGATCTACATTAATACTGCAAAAGTTAATTGTTCGTCTTCCAGGTGTTTCCTAAATCAAGGTTTTTGCTCGAAATTCCCATGTATCATTCGTTGCAAATACGGAACTTTAATTTCAAAAGTCATGTTCCTAGTACCACCCAATTTCTGATGCAATCTACCGCTTCGTCTAAAACGACTGATTTACTAAATGATATAAAAAACTTATGAAAACAAACGCCATTGAGCCAAACCTAACCTTTTGACTCTTTAGTTGCTAAAACTAAACCAAGTTAGGTGTTTTTCAATGTTACGCTTTAACGCGCAGTTTTAACATAGAATGCTTCATTAGTACGCCAGCTTACAAATAAATAACCTGCCCAGACGACTGAAGAGACGCTGGCCTCGTGACTTCCTTGTGGAAGGTTATGGTGTCTAGCCAATGAAAGAGTTCATGTGATTATATGATTACTCAAAGGTTATTGTCCACATATTTACTGCTGTAATTGTTTACACTGTAATTGGTACACTCTCACAGAGTATACCGCCTTGCCAGGTGCATCCTTCAGAGTACGGGTGCTTAACAAATTGCAGGAGAATAAGCGAAAAACCCAGACTAGAAGCAGATGAAAAAGGTTTATTCAGCTACTCAAAAGAAACTCACTGCATCTAACTACAGCAAGACCAGCGCCCATCAAATTGGGCGTAAGCCTCTTCAAATCATTAACTTTTAAATTATAATAAATAATTTATCTGAGCTTTTGCCTTGTTGCAAAGTGTAAACGATCCGCAAATAAATGTTGTTCTATTAAATTGTGTAAGTAGAATTTTTATTACAAAGGTACCTAAAGTTTTACTAGATACATTTTACTAGACGCATTTTTGTACCCAAACATTATGAATAATCTATTGGTACCGGCAGAGAATTCCTTCCACAGAGGAAACTTGTAGAACGATGATAGAAACAGTGCAAATGCTTTCTGTTGCTTCTTGCTGAGTGAAGAAATGAATTTAGGGAATAGTGTTATGCACGCTATATCTAGGGTGTAAAAAGCAGATGCATCTACACAATTGGCTTTAGTGAAAGCGAATGGGGACGCTTAAATAATTCATGGTCACCGAGGTCATATTTGGGCAATTGCTGGCACTTTTAAAATATTGATATCTCTTATAGTGCTCTTCTTCTTCTTCTGGTAGAAAGGAATACACTCACCATGGCAACGGATAAAAAGCACATTACATGAAGGGTAGTAACGATATTGCAGTCTACTTGTTTCTTATATCTTCTAGTTCCATTCTTCTAATACGGTATTCTTTTATTTATTCGCATGTCGAAAAAACGAGAAGTATAATCAAACTTTAGAAGGCGCCACGGTAGCCGAGTGGGTTAGAGGCGAGACCTGCGACGCTAATATGTATTGTGGTACTGGGTTCGATTCCCGGTCTTAGGCCTTGGATTTTATTTAGTGGTTAATAAAAGAAATTTATAGAAAAGTATGTATGCTAGTCGCCTCTGTCCACGACACCTAATTGGTAGTTGGACGTTAAGCCCCGCCTGAAAAAATAGGCGATTACTTTACTTTACTAATCAAACTTTAGCTTTAGAAATGAGGTAGTCGAATGGAAATTAAAGAAATGACAAAATCGAAAAGTGCAATTATTTTGTTATAATTGCAAAAGTAATTTGAATACTGCCGAGATTAAACGATAGATAAAAATAAAAATCAAACAGCATCCTTCTTCACTTCCAAAAACCTCAACATTTCTCGTGATAGCAGCAAACCTTTTCTCTCGAAATTTTGTTTAGGAATAAATTGAAATACTTCTAAAAACTTTGATCACAAATTTTTGAAGAAATATTATGAAATTAGTTATATAATAAAGAAAATGAAGCCAACCATTCTATATTATAAAAATTCCGAATGTTCATATCAAACAAATTTTAAAGACGTACAAGAAATGACAGAATTTTGAGGATTACTGGAGATTTAGATGTACAATTGCAATTAGAAATGCAGCGACAATGTTTTCAGGAAGGGGCTGCTTTATGGCAGGGTTCCCAAGTTCTTTCCAAGTTAATTTAAGGCACGGTGAGACTAGCTGCATTAATCTCCTGAGGATTCATGATAATATCTAAATGTGAGAGTAAACGGGCATCCAGTATAAAAGTGTAACGAGAGTGCAGACTACCTGGTCCAGGAGTGACTCAGTAAGATCCTCAAAGGGTCTCAGCCAATTACAATAAGCGTCGCGCAGAGCAGGTGGGTGAAAACCTCAGGCTAAAGATAGGCGAAAAAGTTATCATTAGGCACTCGCATAACTTTACTATCGCATAGGGTGAGTATCACACGATCGAAGACCCCTTCTCGGGCCACTGCAGGGTGGGTGTGTAAATGCATGTATGTATGGTTTTGACAATAGTTAGTCTGCGTAGATTGGATGAAAAGGAGAAGAAGGCACGGCTTTACACGTATTGAATATTTCCTGTCAATTCTTAAAAGAAGTAAGTAAAGTAATTGCCCTAAAGCACTGCACGGGCTTTACGTCCAATTAGGTGTCATGGACGGAGGCGACTAGCAAACAGCTTTACAGTAAATTTCTTTATTAACCATTAAATAAAATCCAAAACCTAAGACCGGGAATCGAACCCAGTACCACACAATACATATTAGCTTCGCAGGTCTCGTCTCTAACCGCTCGGCTAACGTGGCGCCTATTAAAGGAAGTATATGGTTGAGAGTTTTGCAACTAATAAATAAAAACAGGCCTTTACACAAGAATCCGGCTCAAGTCTAATCAAAAACGTGCCCTAATTAAATGAGAACCCCGAGGTGGTAGCGCGGACTGACTCTCCCCCCCCCCCCCATTTAATCTAATCTAATTAGATCCAATTTGCAGGTAGGAGAATTATGTTTAGAATGCAGTCATCGGATGAATTCATGTTTTTAAACCGATCCAGGAGAGTTCAGCCAATTAAGTTTGTCTTAAACTGGAATTTCCTAATTGAATGTAGTCTAGTTACATTTTTTTTATAGCAAATTAATAAACAATTTTTATTTTTATATATACTTCCGGAGGATGTTCCACTTCTGAAACGCTCTGGGTGCTCCTATAATCGCAATAACTGGAATAAATTAATTTTTACTTTTTTGTTGGTAGTTTTACTTTGCGGCTATTATTTAGCAGCATGTAACGCGGCACCTCACTTGCTGACGGAGGGCTATCACTTGACATAATTCGTACTTTAACTGCTACCTTACTGAGATAAACAAATATAATCTACATCGATGAAGATATTTAGGATTTCAACGTTACTCTCCTTTTAAAATTAAGGTTTAGACAAAATACAACTCAGTTTCTTGTTTAAGACTAAACACTTGACCAAAAGTTCTAGACTTAAGGAATTAAGAGGTAAGTCCTGGGTGAAGATGTGTATCAAACTTAAACTATTCATCCTCAAAACAGCTCACTTCAACCTCGAACCGCAGTACGAGACATCTGTCTAATTTCAGTGTGTACTACTAATAACAAGTATTAGAAACAAGAAAATCGTAATCACTGATAATGTTCCAAGGATGGATGGTAACGAGAAGCTGCACAGAAGGTGAGGAGTTTCTTAATCTAAATGAGAAAATAGAGAGATGCATTGGGTTGTGGTATCGTTCCTGCAAAAGAGGAACACGGTAGCTGGTGGACGCCCTGGTTAGAGTGCAGACTTTCTCTGTCTAAGTTCATCTATAATTGATTCTCAAGATTTGCGAAATGCTGTGTACAATCACTGGCCGGGCAAGGCAGAGCAGAGGAAGTTTCAGTCACCAATGAGATGTGAAACGGCTTAATTAGCAAGCAAAGAATCTCTTAAACAAGCAAAAAGTGTAAAGAGTTATTTCAACCAAGCGATACAATATTAATTTATGAAAGATGATGTAATTAGCGAGATCTGCAATATTTATTAGTAACTAACTTAGGCAAGTGTGCAGCCGATGTTAATCAGTAAGCTTACATTAAATGAGGGTCTACTAATTGAAATCTACCGCCTGATTTCTATAATAAAGAAACAAAAACAAATGTTTTTTTGTTTATTTCTCCCTGCTTCAGTTGACTGGACCCCCCGCTGTGATTCAGAAATACCGTGCGGTTAGCTAGGGTGTTTGTTCAACTATTGCGACTTTGAAAAAGGGTGCGCCTGGGACTATGGTGTGTTTTTTTGTTTTTAGAACAACTTCTTTTATGTACATTGCAGAGTCACATGCCAGTTTTGCCCTCTCTAACCGCTGAGTTATGGACTCACTTACAGAATTAAACCTCACATACTCATTTGCTTGTACGTACGTACAACATGTGTGTTTGTGACCACTTTTTTTCTGTTTTGCTTGGAGATTTTTATGTGCATGCTTGCATGCTTGTGTTTGCTTTGTTTGCAAGCTTCGTTTTTCTCTACTGTACCCTGGCTTTACTTATTACTTTAAGGGTAACTGATGTAAATCCTAAAGTTTCTTCCCCAGCTTCAATAAACTACCAAGTTTTATCTAAATACTGAAACTGTACATTCTGCAAAACGAACAACTATTTACTTATTCTTTAAATATATATATATATATATATATATATATATATATATATATATATATATGTATAAAACTACATTACGTATATAGTTTTTAGGCATAATCAGACACGTATCCGAATGCTATTGCTCTCATTTACAGCTTGTACTACTAAAAACGTAGTTCACCTTACAAGCACTATTATAGACCTAGATGGTCAGTGGATATTTCCCACCAACACCTTTTCAGCTGTCAATTAAAACCCATTGAATAACTTTGCGCAATTTGCTTGGCGCATTCTGGAAATGAATTGATTACTAGATTTAAGGTGTTTTCAGACAAATTATTTCCTGCTAGATGTTTCACTCTTCAACTGAGATAAGTTAAAGGAAGTCTCATCTCAATTGATTCATGCTGCCAGTTACGGGTCATTAATCCCTTAAAAAGCCAGGCTAAATTCTACAAGATAAATCTGAGAGATGCTTCTTCTGAGAAATGAATGATTAAGCGGCCATATGTAAATACTCCGAGCCCTGCGTATTTAGAAGCTGCAAGCTAAGCCAAAACCGGAGCCGAAAACTGAGCGTATCCCTTCACTTGTCTATTATTATTCTAATTCATTAGTGTGGGGCACATAGGTAACAAAATCTCTTACAGAATTACTTGACTAATTTAAAGAATCGTATTGCTACAATACTATTATCTAAAGAGAACCCTAGATGATAGCCTTACCCTGAGACCAAACGATGCTCTTTTTTTAGAAAATTAAAAAGCAGTACCAATGACCGTAAGCTCTTAAAATTTAAGTATTATTATATTAAGTATAATAAAATAGGAAAGTTATACAAAAACTTCTAGATTATGTTACTTTATCCAAACACGCACCACTTCAATAAGCAGTAAGCAAACATTTAGTTTCTTTAGGAAGTAAAGATATTCTATAAGATAGTATTTTAGTAATATAAACTTATATAAGTGTATTCAATTGCAGAAGTACGTGATTGGGGTAACTATGCTCTTCCACTGTCTCCTGTGAGAGGGCGGGAGAATGAATGGCGGCAGCACTAGATAGCACCGAGCACGAATAACCTACAGGGTGGCTGTATATGCACCCATCGCTCGTCCAAGATAACAGCCACTATTATTAGAAAGAGATGGGTAGAGAGGATTTCCTCTAAGATTCTGCGTTCTCATCCTACTGCGATATCCTTGGAACGGTAAGTGGTTAATATTTGCCAGTCAAATACCTGATTTCCTGGAGAGTGGTGTAATAAAGAGAAAGAAGGAGGGACTAAGTCATGGCCCTGCTCCAACTAATACTGGCTGTACCTATCTGAACCAGTTAAACAGATACCATTCAACATCAAATACCTCCTTCCAATATAGTTTGCCCCATTTGGAAATAGTTGCTGTACATGCTAAACATTTACCTCAGACTAACATCTATGGAAACCAGATTTACTCTGGTTAATTAACAATATAATTGGAGAATGTTAAGAGCACATATTTAAACGGTTATTCATTTCTAGTAGATTTAATTATAAAGTAGTTAGTTAAAGTGAAATGAGCAGAAGTTGTGTACAAAAGTACTTTACATTACATCCGTTACGCTAGTAAAGAGCACGGGTGAACAATTACACCTTGGATGCTGGAAAGGCATATTTAAAACGACAGGTGGTGGTATTGTTCATGGATTACTAGGAGATTACAGCTACAGGAATAAAGCAGTTTCTGTAGACGTAGAAGCTCACGTGAAATTTTAAAGAGGTTTAGAATGGAGTCGAGTCCCAGTATAATTTAAAAGGATTCTGTTTTCATGTAGAAGGAACTTCTCGATAGACTTTATTTTGTCTAACAATATTAAATTTATTGAAAATATTTATTTGCTTTAGTAATATAATTATTTATTCGGTATCCTGCTTTAACATGCAGAACTGCTTGCTGAAGAAGCATAATTGAATAAAATAGCAAATTATTTATTTAAAGTTATATAGCAAAAAGTACTTGCAGGTGGTGTGGGAGATCTCCTTCGTCCTCGACGCCAGGAGGAGTCACTCGATTACCAGGGAGAAAGTAGATTTGTAAATATGTAGTTTAATAGTTTAATAATAGTTATGTAGTATTTGTTTACGATTGAGATGCAATTGGGTATAGATATATGTATTTATTGGAGCACTTAAATAATTCTGTTATGTTGGCTACACTTTTACGAGAATTAATAATAATAATAAGGCTATGAGGTTAGCATACTGGACTCCCACGCGGAGGTCCCGGGTTCAAATCCAGCAGCTGACCCTTAGATTTTCTCTTCCTAGGAGCTTCTTACAGCTCACTGTCCGGTGATGGACAGTGTTGTCTGTAACGAGAGAACACTGTCCTGAGGCCGGCAGTGCACTGGAAAAAGCTCCGGGCGCTAATAACCTCAGCTGTTGATGCGCAAAAAAATAAATAAATAAAATAATAATAATAATAAAACAATATTAATAATAATAACATATTTACATTATATACATATTACCATATACTCGTACATTGTGAACTATAAGAATTTATAAATACAATAGTATTACTCAACCATTATACTAGGCAACAAGAAAATCTCTGTATGTGGATGCCGCCCTCACATAACCTATAAAATCTATCCCAATCCATCCCGTTTAAGTATTCTTTTAGCTCTTCTTTGGAGAGTTGAATCTTTCCAAAATACCTCACCCTGTACTCAGCAAGAATTGAGCACAAAGCCAGAAAATGGAAAATATCTTCTTTAGCTTTCAAATTGCACATGGTACAATCACAGTTGGCTTCAGTGGACCATGGTTTATAGTTTAGACCCAACATATGACACCTCGTCCGGAATACTAACCTCATCGTAGATAGCTTCTGCTCATCTGAAATGTATGACTCATAATCTACACATGAGAGCAGCTCTTTATAACGTTCGAGAATTATAGGATCCAATAAATTTTAACTGTGCATGTATATATTTTGTCCACATAAATGCAATCTCTATTAATTACTATTTAAAGCAATTTGAACAAGAGCGGGGAAAAAGAAAACCTTAGTCCCGCGGATTGAGTATCTTGAACTTGCAATTTCGGACAGAAAGTGATTAACGTTTTCTAAGAGTTAGTGCAAGAGTGCGGAAGTGAACCGAACGAGTCATTATCGGTCTATCAGACTACCGACAGAGATAAGTGAGACTGGACACTGCTGCACGTGCATCCTGCTCTCCCCACTCTATTGCTCCCTCTTTGGCCATCCACCAACACTAACACACACGAAATGTAACTATGGTATTAAATTGAGTCATGTCGTTGGAGATAGTACTGGTAGTTAGCCTCTGTACTCCAAACTAAGGGGTTGCCAACATTTTATACCATTGTTAATGGGTAGGTGGACAAAAGGGTTGACGGGCCCTTAAATCAAAGTATATCTCGGTTTATGACAGAGAGGAGTGAGAGGAAGGTTAGTGTGGGTGGTCGTAACGCCCTTAAGTGTCCCTTTCATTGGCAAGAACTACCATTTATATTTTCAATATTCCACTGGGTACGCTTCCGTACCATTACAAACCCACGGGCCGACTACAGCGTCCACACGCTCCTCTAGATGGAATAGTAATTGAGTAGTGCATATAATAATTGCTGACCGCACAGATTTGTAATCTTGCCAAAGTAGAACCATGCTCGGTCTGTTCATAGCCGGCACCACAATCTGTAGTCATATAACCTCCTCCGCTCTAACTTATAACTTAATAAACCGCACTTCGATGCGGTAACTTATGCCAAACCCCTTTTTCATTCTCCAATTTATCAAATTTTATTGTTGAACACATTTATTTTGTTTTAATAATTTTCTTAGCAGACGCAGACGACGCCGCCTTACTGTATACTAATCATGATCCTGTAATAGCTCACAGAAATCTGCAATCTCATCTTTCCTCATTAGAACAGTGGTTCAAGAGATGGGCTATAAAGCTTAATGAAACTAAGTCTCAAAATATCACCTTCACTCTTCGTCGCATTACTCTTCCTCCAATCTTCTATGACCTAATACCTCTACCTGTAGTAAACATTGCCCGCTACCTTGGGCTTTACTTAGTCCAAAGACTTTCTTGGAATCCCCACACTAGACTTAAAAGAACAGAACTAAACAGACGCTATCGACTACTTAAAAGACTCTTAGACGATAGATCAAAACTCTCTATGGACAACAAAAGACTGATTTATACTTCTATTTTGAAACCCATCTGGGCGTATGGAATAGAGCTGTGGAGTTCAACCAAAAGCTCCAATCTCCAAAGGATTCAATCGCTACAATCTGAAATACTTCGAACTATCGTAAACGCTCCATTTTATGTCTCCAACCTGACTATACACACTGACCTTAACATTCCTTTTGTAACCCAAGTTGCTAAAACACGATACAGAAAACTCCACTTCAGCCTGCAATATCATATAAATCCTCTAGCTCAAAATCTTTCTTCTAGAACTCTTCCTGATAACCCGACAAGACGTCTCAAAAGGCAGTGGCCACGTGATCTCCTCTCAAGTGAAGAGAGTGACTAACCATATAATGTTATGGAGTGTTACCACTGGGTAACTTCTCCACTCGTTACCTTATCATTTATTACTCTATTGTATCATTGTTACTTATAGCGCTGACGCGCTGATTCTAGCACAATAAACGCAAAAAATAATAATAAAAATTTTCTTAGTATTCTAAGAGAGAAATACGTACTCTAATCGAGTATACCCAGCTGATGAGGCTGCGATCTACAGGCAGGCGGCAGTTGTATGGACGTAAGGTACAGTCATTCCAAGAAAAGAGCTGTTAGGTGAACCAGGAGTTAAAAGAAAGATTGACAGGCCTAAAATTAGTCGGCTGGACACTGTCGCGAGTGGTATAAGATAGCTAAATGTCCGATACTTCTACAGTTCTATTTTTACCATTTCTACTTTCATTGTCTTAGCCTTTTTCCTTTTTCAACTTATACTCGTATTTCGCTTTGAATTTGGTTTTTAGCTTTACTTCTAACCTGATTATCATTGTTACCGCTCTATCTTTTTATTTAACTGATTCCTTACCCTCTATTTCTAAAGCGCTGTCACTTAATATAAGCAGTGTTCTTTAAACCATCTTCGTATCTTATCACCGATTCCAGCCAGTACAAATATTTTATCCGTGGAAGGCATAGTTGCCTTTGCTAACAATTCAATTACTCTGTTCGTAAATTGCGTTAGCAGCTTTTTGATAAAACGAAATTGAAATTCCTATTTTCTAGTTTGAGCACCATATTTTAAAAATAGACGAATTTTTATCGGAAGATTTTTGTTACTCGTTAGAAATATTGGATATAATTATTTCATTATAAAATAAACATTACTATCTACTAAAATTAACACTGAATTAAATATAGCCAAATTATAAGACGCACTGCTGTTTTTTATTTAAAGCGCGTCAACATCTGAGATCGTTGGCATCCGGAGCCAGTTTCAGTCACTGCCAACACTCTGGACAGTGTTTTCACTTTACAGACAATTCTAATACGTCATTGGACAGTAAACTATAAGAATCTCCTAGTAAGAGAAAATCTAAAAACCAGTAACTGGATTTGAACAAGATATCTCTGCTTGGAAACCATTCAACTAGTACTAAAACATTTTCTCACTAATGTTTACGTAATTTTACAAGAAATAACAGCGGAGCAAGTCCGTCTGCCTATAAGTGAGGATAAATTAATTTATTTTAAAGAAGTATCATACAATGTTCTGTGTACTATAATGCGACTTTGTCAGTAATTGGTGAACAGAACATAAATATTGTACACTTTATCCATTTATTTTTGTTTCGGACATCAGTTTTTTTTGCAAGTTATTTGAATATTTCAGTATAATTTTGACAAAACTATTTGGCAAAATTTTAAGTGCTCACAATTTAGAAATTATGTTTAGAAATTGTTTGCATTTGGTCAAATATCCAACGATTATCATAATTTGGTAAATATTCCACATTATGGATAACCAACCCAAAAGAACAGGATATTTCACTTCGAGTTACAAAAGATATTAAATATTTTAAATAAAAATATTATGGATCCGTCTTAATTAAAACATATGATTTAAAAAACTGCAGTAAAAAATTCCAAACCACATTATAAAAGGAGAGGATCCTTTGTGGTAGTGCTCAATATAGGTCTGGACCAGCGGACTAAATAAATATAGTGTGAATTAGAGGAGTTGCTAGCCCCAAGAGTCCAATACATCAAGGCAGAAGTACTCTGCTGAAGTAGGTTGTGGAAATGGAAGATGAAGGGGAATTGGTAGTACAGATTAATAGAGGAAAGCGAATATTGACAGTGGGTGTGATTGATTGGATTTGTGTGTATGTTCGCAGCGAGCAGTCGAAGATTTGTTACAGAAGTGCGCCCTTATGTATTTATGTAGGGGCTGTAAGCATGAGCGGGCAACCTTTCGACACTAATCACAAAGATGTCCCTCTTACTTAACCAGATGATGGAGCCTTATTTCACGCCTGACAAGCACCTTCTACAATTGGCCCTATCAGGGTTTTCTATTATAAATTGACAAAATTGCCTTTTCGACTTTTTAGATATTTTGTTTCGAATAAAATTATTTATTTAGTGATCGGGCTTTGATCACTACAATTATTGAAAGAAATATGTAGAAACCTACCCGATATTCAGAGTAGTGATAAAATGCACTTGTGACATATTGGCTGTTTGTTCACCAAACTAAATGCTCTCTTCCAGATCCTTTGATAGTTAAGTTGCCCGATCTCGTTAATTTTCAGAACTTCTTTTGTTTTGCGCAAGATCTACAGAAGAAAAAAAAGTAGTCTCAGTACTAGAATTTTGATGCACTTCAAAGTCGCACCAGGAATTGGTGTAAAAAACATGGTGTTTTACCGCCTTGCCATTCGTTGTTCTTAGTGTAGACGATAAACTCGTTTACAAGACTGCCACAATTGAAATTCCCTCAATAATCTTTGTTAATTTAACGCAGAGAAGACTTTTAATCGATGTTGGAGTTGGTCATCATAGTAGACGCAATAAAAACATGTTGAGTTAGAATCGCTCTTCGTATAATATTAGTCGTTTCTTTTTTAATTTTTGAATGTGGTATGTTAATATTTGTGGCGAGGCCTCACTCAATTTATAATTATTGTTTCATCTTATCATATCATTAGCCAAGTTATATTATTTCTGCTTCCGTGGACCATTTGTTGGACCTCGTCACGAATTCTAAATTATTTTTATTCTTAATCGAAGTGTATTCAAAAAAAGAAAAAAATTATTTCTACTCTACCAAAGAGAAGATGAGAAACCTAGAAATATGGCTCGTATGTAGGCAATTTTATAGAAAGGCAAACATTGAGAATGCATTATTCGATGTTACCTCGTTAGACTAACATAACTAGCTTGTCGCCAAGAAAGTTTTGTTCGTCCAGTCCCAACAGAAACTTGGTTCTACGTTACTTCCGGCTTCTGGTATGTTTTATAGCCGTTGGAATACCGAATTCATTCTCACCCAGAGTAATCCAATTCGGGCCCACGACTATTCCAATTGGAACGATGCGCAGAGTTAGATCTAATAAAAAATAACGATGTTGCCAAAAAGGAACCAAAAAGATATCATTGATGGTTAATTCAACATTGGCTTTTCTTGAGTACATGGTTTGATTGGAGCGATTCGCTCCCTACAGCCGAATAGAAAATATTGCTTTCGTTTCTTTAAAAAAACGAAAACGATAAATTTATCCTGTAATTTGAATTTCTTAATTTCAAGATATAAGAACAAACCATGAACTGCGCCAAGAAGGCGCGCCATACTGTCTACTATATAATGTAACAGCTTATTTAATACAATAAGCATTGGGTATTCCAATATTTTTAGTTAAACAAAAAAAAAAATGCAGAAAGCATTTGTTAAAACATTATTTCATGAATATTGTGGTGTTGGCAAACATTTAGGGTCACCATTTAGGAAGACAAAAATAACAAAATCCTGATAGAATAAGTTTGTGTTGTTTGCTGCGAGGGCTCCATAATATTTCATTGCAGTATTCCACTACTAGTGTACGATATTTATTGTAAGTAACACTTTAACTTACAGTCTAGCTGGTTCAAAATAACAAAGTTATTTGTCAAGATTTATAAAATAATAAATTATTTAAACCTTTCTTCTCTTTTATTTTTCCAACCCTTTTGACCACAACAAGTCCCTTGTGAAGCCCCAGAATATAGATAAGTGTAAAAAGGGGTTCTCTACATTCTGATTCACCATTTAGATCTATTGTAGGGATGAAGGTGTCACTAAAGCCACAAATACATAAATCATTCACCACAAATGTATCAACAGCTTCATCATAGTCATTCTCTTAAACTTTATTTATTTAAATCATTTATTTAAAAAATATTTCATTTTTTATTAATTGACTTTTCTTTTTAGTAAAATTGTCGGATACTTTTGTAATGAAATGTAGGGCCTTTTAGAACCCTTAGGAGTAAATAATTGAATTTATTAATTAAATTGATTTAATAATTGAATTATAATGAGGATTACGGTTTGATATTTGTTCAGATATTTTGGTCTTCCCAGTTTCTGGCTCAAATAAAAAAAGACAGAAGTAGCTCTATATGCTGCTCTCTCGGTCAGCTGTCTCGCTAGCTGGGTTCGAAACTGGACTTCCGCTCTCCAGTCCTGCACTCTCCACTGAGCCTACCTTTCTCTTATTTTTTAGATTTCAAACGCGTCAACATCTGTCATTGGCACCCGGAAACTTCTTAAAGCACTATCGGTCTCCGGGCAGTGTTCTCTCGTTGCCATCAATTCTATCCAGCACCGGTCGTTAAGCTACAAAAAAAAAAAAAAAAAACTCCCAGAAGAGTAGCCAGAAAGACTCGAACTCGGATCCTCTGCTTCCAGTATCCAGTTTTCACTGTCACCGAACCAAAAATTTCTCTGCCTTTTTTTTCTTAATAAAGAGCCAAGGCGATAATCTTCGGAGGCGAGACCCACAAAGCTAAGATGCGTTGTGCTGCTACTAGTTTCGATTACAATTGTCCTTGGATTTTATTTAATGGTTATTATAAGAAATTTTTAGGGAATTTTGCTAGTTGCCACTGTCCATGGTACAAAATTTTAGTGGTAATTGGACGGAGTTAAGCCTGCTTAAAAATTAGATATTGTTTTTTTTAAAAAAAAAAATATATATATATATATATATAAGATAGGAACCATAGTTTATTTTCCACTAACACTGATCTTTACAGATAGTAAAAAAATATGTTTAAATCCAAAATAACAATAAATCTTGGGTAAAAAACATTGTGCCGAACTGAGATACTAGCTCCTTATATAAATTATTTTTAACATATTATATTAATGCAATAATAAATTATGCAAAATTATATTTCTTTACCCTTTTGGAAAATTTATTTTTGTGTTAACGTTTTCCTCCTCCATTAACTTTAGTGAAAATTTATCCAGCATTTGAAGAGAGAAAAACTAGAAAACCAATCACCTTATACCATCACCATCTTTCAACTCGCCTGTGGACTATCAACAACAAAACGTACTTTTATAGACTGACTGTTTTACTCTTTGAGGGTGGGTGTGCTGTAGGCTTCTCTGCCCTTCATCTACAGGGAAACTGGCCTAATCCTGGATTCATTAGAAAGGTGTTGGCCAATCACTCCTGAGGGATATTCCCGGACACTTCATTCAACTTCCTACCCTCCTTACACACTCTTCACCATAGTGATGACCCTTCTTTTTCTTGCAAATCCCACAGGAGTCACAAAACTACCAGTTTTTTTTTATTTCTTGTCGATCGTTTCTTTTTATAAGAACAAGAAATCACAAAACATTCAGTTTATGATTTGATATAATTGAATATGTTCTAACATATATATTGATGCCTTCCAACACTACTGGGAAAAAATACTTTTTCAACAAGATTTGCAAGAAATGTAAAAATGTCATTCATATTAAAGAATATCATTTGATGAAAACTTTATGTTATTATTTTCATTGCAATAATAAGTTGGTGAAATAGTTGAGCTCATTGTAGACAGATTTAATTCGAACCGTGCACCAACTGCTATTTATTATTAATTGAAGTGGACAGATGAGGTCAGCTAGAATATCTACAGGATTCTGAACCAGTTTAAATCTAAAGTTAATATTTGGAGGCGACTTTGAAAACATTTTTCACATTGCCTCGGTTGGTTTTAACAATATGAGAAAGATCAACTGAAGAACGAAGCGCTAATTGGGATGATAATAAAAATATATGGTAACAGAAAGCAATTTACGAGACTAGGACAGAATATTTTCTGTAATACCTTCTTTCTAACCAGAAAATGATCTGAAATTCCGAACATCCTGAACTCCTGATTTGGTTCCGCAATACCCAGATTTCGAGATGTATACTCTAGCGCTCGAAATTACACTGAATATTCTTAAATTCTCTGCGCCAACGATGTCGAGCATTCAGTCACTCTGAAATCTAGTTGTCCGATTTCATTTCTTTTCCACCTTGTTTTCTGTGCTGCCAGAATGTCTTTCCCATACTTCATCAGTTTTTCGAGTCTATAATTAGGTCCAAAACTATGCAGGCTTTTCATATTTCCCGTTCCTATTGTCCATAAACCGCACCTTGGGAAGATACCATTTTGAGCAGTCCGATTTCTTAATTCGACGATTTATTAACTATAAGTACCAGTACAGGTATTGGCTGTATGACTAAACCCGAACTTGGGAAGCCAGAGGCATTTTTTTAGGTGCCCACTCTAGGCAAATGTCTGCAACATGACTAATTCACTTTCCTTCTGTTGGGTTTCGATTCTTTTCTTAGTCATTGAGTCCCATAACTCATACAGCGAGCAGCACTAGTTATTTGTTACTTATTCATGTATTTTTTTTGTCCATCCTAAATAAGGATAGGCTTTTTCTTCCTCCCGAATCTACAGGAGTCTTCAAAAAACAAATAAAAAAGTTCACTAACCTGGGGCAGGAAATGGGTATGTATGTGTGGAAATATAAGATGTTTCGGATCAAATAGAACTTAGAGGGCTCAACACGGAAAATGATTTTGTAACCTCAGTCAAGATAGGCTACTACGCTGTTTCGGGCATCTACTCCGTATCGTAGGCAAGCGATTTATGAAGGACATCATGGAGGTAAAGACCACTGGCAAGGTCCCTCTTAGAATATTTCCAGGATGTAAAAGAAGATGGAGAAAAGAGTGAATTAAGACAATGGAGAAGAATAGTGAATAGTGCGGACACCTGGCACCCATTCTTCTGGCGAAGACCAAGTTCTTTAAAGACCGTAAATACCAATAAGACGAAGAGACTTAAAACCAAATGAATTGTTTCCAATCATTAATTTTCATATTATTTTTTTGGCCTTATTTGACAACAAGTATTGACTGACTGCAACAAATTCATTGTTTAGTTTCGACAACTAAAAGAAGAGCAGAACAAAATGAGTCACCCTCATTCTTAACGGTGGGGTTTAGCGATACGTCAGAGCTGTCAAAACTAAGTTGTCCCACTATATGTATCAACTAGCGTCTATCCAATAGTTTAGGGGAATGGAACTATTGCACACATTTCTGAAAGTTTTACTCTCAAAAAAAACAAACTTCAATTTCGATTCAATTTTTTTAAATCATTCTACTGCCACTCAATTTATTGTCTCTAACTCATTCGGCTTTATTTATAGTCCTAATTAATAAACTCATCTAGGTAGTAATTTACTTGGTCAAATTGTACACGAGCTTGCTTGCCAGACCTGAAAATGGAAGGTATTAGTGCTCAGATTATAGTTGTAACTAGTGGCTTATAAAGGATAATGTAGCCTGTGCCAACATTCTGCCAACATTATAAATCACCTGTCGCAAGACTGACAAACATGCAGATAACATGTCAAGCAAGGGTCGTCTCAATGCAGAGATTCTCTCTTAATGGCTCTATATTACGTAGACAGGCTTTGCTCTGATGGTTCTATTAAATCTATTTCAACGTTTTGTTTTTTTTACTCAGAAAACTAGCTCCTTTAGTTATCTTCACTTCGAATGGTTCTCAACTGTTGTATTCCGCGTTGCATTTGTAGAGGGTGAACAAAATTCTCCGGCATGAGTTAATTTTTCTTACCAGAGGTATCTATTTCAAATACTTATTGATGTTTTATGCTTATTATTTTTTATTTATTCTTTTTTAACTGAAAAAAATATATTAGCAAGTATTCTCTACTAACTAGATTTTCAAAGTGTGCGATTATTCGACTGGAAGCGATGAAACTACTCACCTAGCGGTGCTAGGCTCAAGTTCAATCTGGGAGCTTTCAATAAAACACGAGTTTTGCCACCGGTTCCCTATAGCACAGACTCTTGTCTGCCATTTTCTTTGTGAAATTGGTGCCATGATTTTTTAAAATAAGTAATATTTTAAAGATGGAGGAGAATATAACCTATCTGGGAGCATTAAGGAGAGAGGTCGTGTTGACTTTAGAAAGCGGTTACCCCATAGGGCTTTCATAGGGTTTATTTGCCCCAAGAGATGAAAAACTGTATATCTTGTCTTGCAGCATTCAAATTTCTATAAATTTGGAGTTGCCTTCTTCAGAATACCTTGAAGGACATATTGATGAAGAAGTACGAGTATATTGGCAGAGTAAATGGTGATTGATGAATGCTAACTCCCGCCGGTTTTTCTAGAACTTCTCTAATGAACCTGGAAGAGTGGTTTTATTGTCCTAGGAGAGACAGAATAGCGCTCTATTTATAACATAGATAGTTAGACTTAAAAATCTATTTTAGCTGTAGTTCAGTACACGTAGTTAATTAAAGAGATCAAAAGAAAAAATCCATTATTAGAAGGATTTGTGAAGCACAAATCCTCTGGTAAAACCTACGCTTCGTTAAAAAAAAGTTGCGGATCACTGTTACAAAGTTATGGGGCAGCAAAAACAAAGAAAAACCTGAAAAATACAAAATTGAAACCTTTCTTGTGATTATTAGAAAACATTAACGATCTTTATAAGCGTATTTATTTAACACAAACAAAATATATGTAATTTCAACTTCAAGCTGAAGAAATAAATTAATTAAAACAAAAAGCATCAATTCTGCTTTTGATACAAGACTTTTGCACTTTTTAAGGACAAAAAAAATGCAGCAAATTTCTAAAATGTATCAAAGAAAGAAAAACATAACAATGTCGTCATCACCAATTCCCAGCTTTTACATGCTTCCATTCAGATTTCAATGAAAGATAAGGAGCTACTTTTTTAAAATACACTTACTCAGTTGCATTTTAATTTTTTTTTTTTTCGTTTTTTTTCAAAATTTCAAGAGAATTTATTTAAATTGACAGCTAATAAGAAACTTGAATATAGCGGCTACAATACAAAAGTTATTTCTTCGATAAGAAATAATCCTAAACTTCCAAATTTTGGAGAAAAACTGCCCTCCAAATGTACCATTTTCCTGTAATTTACGGTCCTATTTCATGGAGACTGTTAAGGAAAGGTAAATGTACCGACCAAAAACCGAGATTTTCATGAACATAGCCCTTTAGATTTTCAGTTGGTATACAGAAATTATCCTCTCTGAGCTACGAATTTTATTCCATTTAAGCTAAGGATTCAAGATTGGCGTGGAATCGGTCAAATAAAAAACAACTCGTCTTTTAGCCAACGTTTCGACTAACCCGCATAGCAACGTAAGTTTTCAATAATTATAATGAATTTATTGTATTTTACTTCTTCTTTTTTTTATTTTATTTTTATATTACTGTTTTTTTTTTTACTGATTCTCTAAATTGTTTGTATTTTTGTTTCTGTAATAACCAGGCCCTGAAGAAGACAATATATTTGTCGAAACGTTGGGAAAAAGACGAGTTGTTTTTTATTTGACTGATTACACGCCAATCTTGAATCCTTAGTTTAATAATTTACTGTCACGAAGCCTATATATTCATATTCCATTTAAGATTAAGATTCTAGTAGGGCGGCCCAAGGCCTAAACCCCTACGACTCCTTTGTATCTATTATGGCTTCCTCCACTCCAGAGCTCGCCGTTCATACGTCCGATTAATCAGACTATTAAGAGCGGCTCCTGGGTAAAGCTCTCAGGCCTTGGATTTTCCTCCCCGAGGAGTAAAGCCAGACCAGCTCCTCACACTGACACTTCATTTCATTTATTTTCCTAGGGTAATTCTTTTTGAATATTTATTGGGGAGGGTTAGGGGTAGATTTCCGTTTAAGATGCCATTCTAGTGTAAGTTACGGTCATTTCAATTTCAGTAAATTTAAGTGTTACTGCAAGGTTTAAGTTGATTATATTTTATTTCTCCTGTTTGCATTTCAATAAGGGGAATTTAGTTATTAAAAGATTACTTCCGCATAGATTATTAGTTGGCGCTAGCATGACTGTAATGGCGCTAAGGATGTAAGTGTCAGTTCTTGTACAACATCCATATATGTCAAGTATTTTGGCAGCGGTGTTATAAGTTGCACAAGCGTAGTAGGAAAAGCGTTTCACCACAAGGAGCGGTGCTCGAAATGAAAAATAAGTTTGCACTTAAGGTTTATTAACCCCATATTTCAAGCAGTATCATATATCAGTTGGAGACTTAGAGAGACTAGGTGCCCGAGAATGTGGTTCCCATCAAAATGCGAGTGTGTGGGTGTCTAGTAAAGAGGAAATGGTGGTTGGTGGTTGGCGCTGGAATATAGCTACCGCCCACTAGGATTTTCTGTCTCATAATCTCTTGTCCACTGACATTATCATTTGCTACCAGGCTTAGAGTACTTCTAAACACCCTTTTAACATCCCTAAACCCTTCATGTTCTCGCCGTGGAGTCCAATGAAGTAATAACACTAGAGAACTAGATAAGGAGCTCTCTGCACCACACCGGAAATAAGCGTTGTGTTTTATATCCACTACGCTCTTTAAAGTCTCTCTCTCTAGAGGTTAGATAACGTTATGTAATAGGGTATTTGGTTACACCACCTACTTAGCACTTGGCTACCTATTCGCCAGTTTTCTCTCTTGTAATACGTTGATATTCCAACTTTGTACATAAACTTTCGTATACGGTATTAACCATCTGTCCACAATTTAGCTTAGATCAACCCGATCTGAATTATATTATACCTATAGCTACCAATAAAGCTTAACACGTGCAGTAACCAAAAATCAGGGACACCCTACATTCACCACACAGCAGTTATTTTATAATTAATTTGACAAATTTGTAAATGTAATAATGATGAAAATATTATTATAATCACACAATAGCAATATTTGTTTCATGTAAAACTTGTTTCATTATTTAACACCAATGTCTTTTCCTTTAAGAGATTTACAGTGCATAAGGGCAGATCAGCGCTATAAGTCTAATCAATTTAAGATCCCATTTCGACGAAAACACGTATACAATTTATATAACTTCTCGACTCGATGTGACCGTTTAATGAATTAATGATTAGAAGTTATGGGGATTAAGGAAATATTGTTCAATCCAACGTTGGCAACTGATTCATAAAATGTAAGGCTAATGACATTGCGTTCATGCGAAGATTTCAAGCACGTACTAAATAAAATAATATTTAATTTAATAATAATAATAATAATAATAATAATAACTTCAATATAAACAGAAGAGTGAAAATTATCACTTTGCAAAGGGGGGTCCATTCCTTGTGTATTTCCTGCCGCTCGAGATCTTCCAAAACCCCAAGTTTTTGATCCAAAAAACAAACAAAATATTTAGTTTTATTTGTTTACCTTGCATAGACAAACTTACCCCCTCCCACTCGACCGAAATACCGACCTCCACACAAGTACGCTACCTAGGACAGTATTTAGACAGTCGACTTACATGGAACCCACACACTAGACTGAAAAGGCAAGAACTAAATATACGATATGGACAAATTACGAAGACTGCTAGGGCGGAGATCAGCCATTAATGTACAGAATAAGTTAACCCTATACAAGACACTACTAAGACCCATCTGGACCAATGGAGCTGAGCTGTGGGACTCTGCGAAACCATCCAAAGAATCCTGAAAGGATCTAAAGTCCTTTGGCATGTCGTCACCGCTCCTCATTATGTATCCAATTTAACCCTCCAAAAAGACCTCAATGTCCCTTTTGTCAATGACCTAATACATTCTCAGCTTCCTTAATTTCCATAATAGCCTAACCATACATCCTAATCAAACAGCTCAAGCCTTATCCATAACAGCACATCCCGACAGTCCTCCACGACGGCTGAAACAACGTTTGCCCCGCTACCTTTTATCAATTTCCTAAACTTCCTTACAACCACCAGAGAGTTCCAGCATTGGTTGGCCCCTCTCAACAAGCCCCCTCAATTGTGGCGCTGGGTCCATCAGGATTCAGGAAACAATCTGGGATGACTCGAGATAAACCACTTTACATGTTGTAGTTTATACAGGTTGTAAATAAATAAATAGAAGTTTTATTTGTTTCACATACCTCATTATTGTCTTAACATTATGTCTTGGGAAACAAATATCTAGATCATGAAATGATTATTAGAAACAAAACGGAAAGTACTTGAGGAGGAAGCTAGTGGTATTGAGGAAGGGTGGTCGAAGGGTTACTATTTACCTTCCGCCAGCACCTTGGAGATTTGCGGTACTTTTACAATGATGTTTGCCGCACTGAAGCTTAGCAACTGGAACGATTCATTCATAAATATTTTAGAACACGTTGAAATGTGTAAAACCACTTAACAATCAGTGTTTCAGCAATTCGAACGATGGGTAATACCGTATGGTTACACAATTCGTATATCTTATCAAGCTAAGAGTGCCTCCGATGACCCTTCCACTGTCATTCTTCAAAGACTACTTTAATCTACCTTGGATCCGTAATACAACAGTTCGCGCAAGAATAGTGAAGACAAGTTTCACAGGAACAATCCGTCTCTCTTTCGACTTTTGGCATTATACATCGCCATACTTGGTCTCAATTAAAAAATAAATTAAAGGGGTAAAAAATAACATTTTTTTTCTACCGCCAATCAAATATTACTTCTTGGACACGTATCATCTCACGTTAGTCAGATAAAGAAGGCGCAGATGAATACGCATCACAGGAGCGTTAATTATCGATCGCATGACCCAGTAGCCACGGCGGAAGTAATGCAGTAATATTCTTATATCACAGAAAACCAACCATTTTTAATTAATCACTTTTTAATTAACGCACTTGGTACCAATCTCCAATTTCCGGACAGATATAATTCAATTATTTTCTATACATGAATATACTGAATATACTCGTATATTAATATTTTTTAAGATTTAGTATTTTGCTGTTGATTAAATAATCAGAAGAATTTTAAGGCTATCTATATAGCTATAGAACTATACTATCATTGCTAGAGTTAACTAATAGCAATATAATTAAAGGAAAGGCGTCACGTTAGCCGAGGGGCTAGAGGCAAGAACTGTAAACCTTCTATTGTGGTAAACCTTCCTTTAATTATAAAGAAAAGTAAAGTAATTGCCTATTTTTTCAGCCGGGCTTTACGTCCAACAACCAAGTACGAGGGTCGTTTGAAAAGTCCGCGCAAAGTCAGAGAGGTAACACTACTGGCGCGTATCGAGGACCACAATACCACTGTGTATTGTGGTACTGGGTTCGATTCCTGGTCTTAGGCCTTGGATTTTATTTAATGGTTAACAAAAGAAATTTACATTAAAGTATGTTTGCTAGTCGTCACGACACGTACACCTACGAAATTCTTTTTCGTCCATTTTTTGAAAATCACTCGACTTCCTCGATTCAAACGAATGCCAAACACAAAGCAATAGACCGATCTGGCTGAAACTTGGTGTGTGTTCTTCCAAGAGATGCTACTAACTAAACATAACCTCGATACGCGCCAGTAGTGTTACCTTTCTGACTTTGCGCGGACTTTTCAAACGACCCTCGTACTTGGTTGTTGGACGTAAAGCCCGGCTGAAAAAATAGGCAATTACTTTACTTTTTTTTATAATTAAAGGAAGGTTTACCACAATAGAAACCTTTGAATTAAGTTCGTGTTTGACAATTCTAAACGGTCAGCTTTAAAAGAATAAAGGGATCAAGCGAAATATTCTTCAGTTACTTTCATTAAAAAAGAATTCACATGTACTGAATTGCACTGAATAAAGTCTTCGGAAGCCAGTGATCTCAGATCTTTCCTCCATTTTCAGGATATGTAGCCACCTGGAGTGGTCCTCCTTAAAGACTTGTAGGTACGAGTACTAGTACTACCTACTAATACAAATATCTACTAGGCAGATATCTGTTCTTCCCATTTCTAATCTGACATAATAGTCAGCAGCAGAAAGTGGGAGTTAAAAGAGAGATTTAAAAAAATATAATTGTAAGAAATAGTGAACTATGTGTGCTACCTAAATTATTAGTTTTAGATTCTTTTTCTTTTATACAGCATGACGACTCTTCCATTTACTCCAACCAGTCGCATTTAGCCCATTTCCTAATATCAATCTCAAAAAATAAATAAAAAAAATCTCAAATCTAAAAATATTTATCCCCTTCAAACTTCCATTTACGAGTGTGCTTAAATTAAACGAATAGTATAAATAAAGTAAAATTTAAACTATTTTATACTTTAATATTTATTTGTGTTGCTAATATTAAACTGTCAAAATTATCGCTAATAGTGGTGAATTTTAAGTTACTGAGATAACTATTTGTATTATTAAATATTTGTTTGGTCCTGTAGAGCGTAGATTTTATCAAAAATGGTAAATGGAAAGCAATACTGTCCGTTCTATTAAGAATACTTATAATTTGAATAAATTAATTAGTAATTTACACACACACACAAATTGAAAATGAATGCCGATAGAATGAGAAGTGAAAGGGGGGTACTAATTTGGTCTTGAATTGGTTTCCAAAAAGGCTAAGTAGAGAGCTAGCGGCTTTGTTGTTATTGATCAAAGCTTTAGTTGCTTTGACGAAAGCTCTAATTATAGCACGACTCAAGTAACAAGTCCTTTGAACTTTATGAACGCCTCATCCTTGTATTACAAAGTATGGTCACGATTTTAAAATATTTCATTGATATTCATTCATCGTACGTCCATCCATCCATACATATTTTACTTAATTATGTTAGCTATGGAAATGAATGAACGTTACGAAAAGGTTTTTCTTTTTTTTTTCCTCTTTTTAATATTTAAAAACTCAGAAAAAGTTACAAAGGAGTTCTTGTCACTAAATTAAAAATTGGAAAATTGGAGTCTTGAACTCTGATATAAAACATTTTGGTTCAATATATAACAATGTAAAATTAATTTGATTTATGTCTATCTATTCGGTTAATAAAAGTCAGAGTTAATGTCAGCGATCTATCTACCTCTTGTTAAAAAGACAATTTATTCACAGGCGCTCTAAAAAAGATCAATTTTTGTTATTTATATTTTAAAAGTTTTAATATAAGGCGCGTCAACAACTGAGGTTATTGGCGCCCGCAACTTACTTCAGAGCACCGCCATTTTCAGGTCAGTATTCTCTCGTTACAGGCAACACTGCCGATTACCGAACAATAAGCTGTAAGAAGTAGAAAGAAAAAATCCGAAGGCCAGCAGCTGGATTCGGACCTGGGATATACAAGTCGGAATGCTGTATGCACTAACGGATTAGCTCAGTATCCCAGCTATATATCGCTAGATATTAATATCGATTTAGACATGAAAATGCAACAAATTAAAATTAATCGTACTAAAATAAAAAGTATTTTAGTGATGAGATTCTACATAATATATAGAAACCAAAGTACCATTTACCCAATCATTACGAAATCTTCGAAACTACCCGGCCGACAATCCTTAAATCTGGCACACAGATGCATGCCACTTCGGTCCTAGAGTTCCTTAAGAACGGGGTTTGTGTAAATTCTCGAAACAACTCTCTCGATTTCTAACAGAAACAAACACCTTATGAACTTTTCTAACCTAATATAAGACGTCTTGCAATATTTAGAATAATTTATATTTGTTCTGCGGGATTTAGCATAAAGTGCAGGGCCTAGTTCTTTGGAAAAATCACAGTATCACTGACTCTAACTTGTAAAGTCTAAGAACAGTTCGAAGAATCCCAAATTTATCTAAAGGAAGGTTACTATCGAGTTTTATGGACATCAATCAATATTAATATTGATTAAATTCGCTAGGATTAGCTAGAACATTCATCAAGATTAATTAATAGAGTTCATGATTTTCTACTCATTTATTGAAGGCAAGGAAGCAATTATGAAGTGGATAGAGATATCTTGCATCTATTTATGAGACTGCATGTCTATACAGGAATATTGATATAGCAAAAGGAACCAAGAAGTAAACCACTTTCAGTAATAATTAAGAATTGATAAAATAATAATATAACTTCCTCGCACCACCTTGATGACTCGAGAAAATTAGAGAGAGGGAAAAATAACTAAGAAAAACCTGAGGTCACGCAAATTTGTTTTGCATATTTTTAAGTACATTGAATAATCAGTGTGTTGATGGATACGTTGAGTGCGTGCACTTGTCAGGGGCTAGTATTGCCAGACTCAACATTTCGGAGGAACTCTTTCATGTACTAAAAAATAAATATGAATATTTATTTTAATATAATAATAGGTTCCCAATTATTATTGTTTTATTAGATTTACAAGAAAAAAATTAAACAATTTCCAATGATTTTTGGGAATACAGCAATTATATACAGGGTGTCTCAATTCTTAATTGCCATAATTTGGTGAACAATTGAACTGTTCAAATGCAACAAAAATTGTTGGGTTAAAACATTTTATGTTTTCAGTTTACATCTTAACTAAGAAATAACAACTGAACTAAAAATTGCAACTTCTTATCTTCAACATTAGATATTTTGCCTTACAATTGCTGATATTAACTTAACTTTATTTTCTCGGATTATCTACTATTTGCACTGCTGAGCAGAATGTGATGGGTTCAAGACAAAAAATGACCAAAGTCATCCTAGCTCAAGTAGTAATTGAATACAAAAGAAACAATAATGAAGAGCGCTAATGGCTGCAGCAGCCCGAATAACCGCTAATCGATCAAAGTCTCCATAGGCAGCCACGAAAAGAATCTTTTCGCACTATCTCCACTTCGTCTTGATGTTACAACCACTTGGATCTCATTCAACGAAGATAAAGGTACGAGGCGAGGCTATCAAATAACGAGACTGATACAGCTACAGAAGAACTATGCATGTTCCAAATCCTAACGACCGACAGCTGTGCAGCGTAAAGCCTTCTTTTTCGATTGCAGCGTCTCACTTGTTTGTAGAGAAATCTGTCTGACCGGAACCGTCGTTTGTGTAAGAGGTGTTAGTTTCGTTTTACCGAAAACATGTTACTACACATGTAGTAGAGCAACGAATTGGCGTGAAATTTCACATGATACTTCGTAAAACCGCTACTGAAACTTATCTTTTATTAAAAGAAGTTTATGGCGATGAATGCTAATCACGTGCGCGAGTTTTTGAGTAGTTCAAGCGTTTCCAAGATGGCCGAGAAGACGTCGGAGATGATGACCGCCTGGGTCGCCCTTCCACGTCCAAAACGGATGAAAATATCGATTATAATTAATCAACATTACTACCGTGTGGTGCTTGCAAAACTCCGTGAAAGAGTAAGGAAAAAACGACCCGATTTGTGGAAGAACAAGTCACGGGTTGTCAATCAAGACAACGCGCCGGCTCACACCACATTGTCTGTCAAAACGTTTCTAGGCAAAGTATAACATCCCAGTTTTAGGCCATCTGACTTATTCGCCTAACCTGACCCCATATGACTTTTGTCATAAGGGAACACGATTTCAGTCCTTTGAAGCTGTGAAAGAAAAAGCGGCCCGCGTCTTGCAGGAGCTCACAGAAAGACTTCCAGCACTGTTTCGAACAATGGTAAATTCGCATGGAGCGTTGTAGTGATAGAGGAGGGGTGTATATTGAAGGTGATAATAACTAAATATATTTTTTTAAATAAAATGTTTTGCAGCAATAGTCTCATTATTTAATAGCCTCACCTCTATCTTCTTTACCTCTTATCCAACTTCTATTTGCACTCCACTCTCTGATTTGATCAACCAAACATTTGGCATACTTCTTCTTCTCTCACTTTTATCAAATCATTTGCACTTTCAGATGTTCGGCATTTCTTAGATCGAAAAACGGATTCGATCTTATCAACCAATCATCCTTCGAAAACTTCCCAAAAATGCTCTAGTTTATCGCCACAATTGTTAAGCCCAATAAACCTCACCATCTCCTGTAGTCGTATATTTCTATTAGTTATTCGCCAGAAACAGGAAGGATTTTTTACCAAACTTTAAAAAATAGTTTTCTAATTTTATATATCCAATCAAATCTTCAGTTACTATCCCTGACAACCTACATAGTTTCAGGAGACATCACTCCTCCATACAACAGGGTCATCGTCTTGTCAACCTACCATGAGATGTAGAAGAATACTTTTACGCTTTTTCCAGATGTGGAGTAGCCTTTGATCAGATGTGGCCCTCTGAAAGCTCAAGGAAATCCTCCCAGCAACCTATAATAATGAAGTCTAATTCGGCTGACCTTTCAGTCGTGATTTCAGCTGGCTGCAAGGCAACTCTTTAAGCCATTACACAATGTAAAGACATACCATCATTCCAAGAATATTCTTCTTATCCACGCCGATGATGCAGCCATTCTGTCTAACGTCTAAGTTCAAGTAACCGCTCATAGAATCCTACAGTTAGACTTCTCTTGTCTAAAAATGAGCCATCAAACTGTACAAGACAAAACCTCAATTAAATAACCTTTATTCTTCAACGCATTACTTTTTGTATATAACTCTTCTAGAATCAAATTCAACAGTTAGTATGCTATCTTAGGCTTAACATTGACTAGACATACGTACGTTGTCGTCGAAGGATATCAGTTGGAAGTGCGATACAACATTATGAGAAATAAAAATTGTTTTATTTGTTGGATGTTTTAATTTGGAACATTCCCATTTCCTGCTTTTACATTGAAATTTAATTATTATTTAATAAATTAAATTAATTTTTTAATTAAATAAATTAATTATGTATTCTTAGCGTAACCAGTAGAGAATGATGCTGGTGGGTAGAATCTAAATTCTGGATTAGTGCCGGATATTGATCGGTCTTTTTTGTTAAATTATAGAATTGCTTCTATAATTTACTAAAATAGTGTTTAATTTAATATAAATAGAATTTACTAAAATCCTTAATGAAGTTTGTAAGCTTTTTTTTTTACTTTTCCACCTGAAGCCGTCCCTTGGCACCTTTTTCTGGATTCGTGAGTGACAATTCTATTCATTCAATCATCTATGCGGAATGTTACGGAATGTTTCTACCAAAAAGAACCAAATTCTTCGGGTAGAATGCGAAATGTTAGTGGTTAATCCTGGAACTTCGAAAGAACTCTTACTTGCCAATTTACTGACCCAGTCAATAACGAAGGTAAAAACGACACAATAGTCACAATTAAAAAAAATAAAAATTTATATAAAATTCTATTACCAATGTCATGATAAATATAAAATTATTAGGTAACGAACTTAGAAATTTGATTGCTCATACATCCTGATGGACACAGTATATAGATTTCAACTTAATCAATTCCCGAGTTCCCTGGTCAAGACGGATATGTACCTTTATATGTTTGTTAGTGAAGACGGTATTGGTTAAAGCGCATAGACGATTCAAGCCACGATTTACTTTTTAACGAAAATCTTGTTCTGCCAACATGGAGGGCCCATATTTCAGAATTGCTTTGGTTAGGTCTGCCGCACGTGTCTAGAAAACCAGAACTTCCGTTTCCCCTATTCTATAACCTTATCAAGTCTAACTGAACCTGTTTTTATTGGGTTGATTTTATAAATTGCTACCGTACCTAGAAACAGTTTTATTTTCGTTTGCCATTTTATTAGATGTAAGCGGCAACATTCTCTACACAGTGGATGGATTCACCATTATTACGTTTCTTCTAAACACATTATCTGTAGGGATTTATTTCTAATAAAGAGTAAATAAAAGTAGTACTTTAATAGATCAAGTTTAATACACTGAGATTGGTTATCCTCGAAGTGTATGTATGAGGTAAAGCTCCAAATCTACGACTAGATTTGACTCCTTTCAATGGCAGAACCTGTAAGAAAGCCCCTTACAAAACCAGCTGTTATTTTTACATGTGGAATCGTCGGTCTTAATAATTTATTCAAAGGAATTATTTCGTTTTAAAATTATAATTATTTTAAGTTAGACTTATAAAGTAGACGTTAGTGAAAAAATGGATTTTTTACGGTTGGGAAGCATACGGAATCGTTAGAGAGTTTTCTAATTCCCTGGCCAGCCATCAGAGAGTGCCAATGATTCAATTAGAATGTATCTAAGGCCGACGGACTAGAAGCATAAGTAAATAATTGATTTTTCCATTTATTATTGCAACATTTGTTATACTACTCCCAATCTTACCAATACAAATAAGTCAATTGGTATCCTCTGTCGAAACTTCTTATAGTATTTTACACTTACAATAATCTTTATACTCTTTTGGGTGAACTACAGTATATAAGTTGAATTATAAGAAAGGAACTTCTGGAATAGTCCTATAAAGCCACAGTTAGGCAAGTGTTATCGCAGCTTACTCTTTACTTCGGAGCAGATTAGACCGGCTAAAAGTGTTCACAAAGATCACGTTGTTAGGTTGAGGTTTTCCAGTTTCTTCCATGGTCAGATCATCAGCAGTTCCGTTTCCGAGCGAATCACATTAAATGAAGGAAACTGGCAAACATTAAGCCGCATTCAGTAGTGAACATCAAAGGGTTATTTTTTTTATTGCCGATATTGTTGTTTGAGAATCGATAAATAATACATCCTTCAACCAATTTATTATTAAAATTTAACGAAGTTCCAAGGATATTGCCGCTATCTCTCCCGCTTTTCGAACTAATGGGTTGGCAACTAAGTCATTGCGGATTTTGCCAACAGATAGTTTTAGCACATTCTTTTGCTTTGTTTACGTGATCAAAGCATCTAAGCTGCATTGTTTTCTTGTTCTTAGGACTTTCGCCTTTAATTTAGTAAAAAAAAATTTATCGATAAGTCATTTAGTTTCCTTTTTATCCAATTTAAAAATGGAAGAACAAGACGCGCATTTCAGACAAATTTTATTATATTATTTCCGAAAAGGCCAGAACGCATCGCAAGCACATAAGACGTTATGTGCCGTATATGGGCATGAAGCCTTGAAAGAAAGGCAGTGTCAAAATTGGTTTGCCTAATTTATTTCTGATAATTTTTCACTGAAAAATGCGCAACGATCTGGCTGTCCAGTTGAAGTTGATGAGACCCATATCAAGACTATTTTTGATTCAGATCGTCATAGCACAACTCGTGAGATTGCAGAGAAGCTTAATGTAACGCGTTCATGCATTAAAAAAAAAATTAAAACCATTTGGCTACGTCAAGTAACACGATTTATGGATCCCTCACCAGTTTAAGGAAATTCATTTGACTCAACGCATTAGCGTCTGCGATTCGCTTCTGAAACACAACGAAATTGATCCATTTCCGAAACGACTGATTACTAGCGACGAAAAAAGATTAGTTTACAACAAGGTTAATCCGAAAAGGTCGTGTATTATGCAAAATGAACCAGCCCAGACGTCACCAAAAGCTGAGATTCAACAAAAAAAGATTATGCTGTCAGTTTGTTGGGATTATAAAGGAATTCTGCACTTTGAATTTTTACCAAGAAACCAAACGATTAATTCAAGCGTCTACGTTGAATAACTCGCCAAACTGAGCGATGAAGTTCAAGAAAAGCGGCCAGAATTGGCAAACCGTAAGGGTGTTGTTTTCCAGCATGATAACGCAAAGCCCCACACATCTTTGGTCACCCACCAAAGATTATTGGAACTAGGTTGGGATGTGTTGTCACATCCACCATATAGCCCAGACCTTGCGCCTTCAGATTACCATTTATTTCGTTCCATACAGATCTCCTTAAATCGTAAAATTTTTAATGATGCTGATGATGTAAAATCACAATTAATTCGTTTTTTGCTGGCAAAAATCAGAAGTTTTCTGAACATGGAATTATGACACTGCCTGAAATATGGCAAAAGGTCATCGACAAAAACGAAAAATGCTTAATTGAATAAAGTTATATTTTTAAGCGAAAATTTTGAATTTTCCTTCTTATTTAAAATCCGCAATCACTTAGTTGCCAACCCAATAGTTGCGAAATTTCAGAGTTCCTCGCGACAGTTGAACACCAAGTTTGTATAAAGGTAGTGGAAAAAAATGCAATTTAGCGGCTTCATGAAATTATTTTAGGGAGTAAAGTAATACCTACTTTATTTCTTTTCTTTTCTAGGATGCCGAAGTGAAATTGTTACCAAATCAAGCTGTCCACATGGTTTTGAATAAAATGTTATTAAATCAAAAAAATTGAATTAATAATATATTTTGCAATGTAAAGCATGTTTAACATTATATTCACTTATAAGGTATTCAAGCGTACAAAACATAACCACTGATAGTTTTGTTTATATAGAAACATTGGCGGCCATGTTACATGATTCTCTATTCCAATGCCAACATGTAGCCAAATTGTTTATTAATTTGAACGCGGACGTGTATCACACTACTAATGGCCCAAATTAATTTTACAGTATCAGTTTGGCTAAATAGAGATACAGAATACACCCGATACTTACTAATGCGCTCCAGTTAGAAGTCTAAATTTACGATAATTTTACTATTATATTATGTGCTTCAAGGCCCATTACGAATTGGATAATGAGGCATTTTGATAAATTAAGCTAAGTTTAAATATATTATATTCATTTAGGAAGGATTCTCCTTAAATTTCAAGCTCTGAATTACCAATCAGAATTGATTTATTCATTGTACTCCCACACACAATCACTAATTAACTCTAGCCGCTAGCTTTTTATTTTGATTTCTTCATTGCCTGTGATTGAAAATCTGTCTGGAGGCCGGCAGTGCCCAGAAAAAGCTCCTGCAATGATGACCTCAAAGAATTACGTGCAATAACTGAAAAATAAAAATAAGTGGACTAGACACTGCTGCCGAAAGTTTGGGATCTGTGCGATTATTTCAGCCTCTTACTTCCATTAACACTGCATTGCCAATGCTCAAACTTAGTCAGTTATTGCCAATGTGGAGTCATATTGACTCCATAATTTATTTTTATCTTTATATTGATATTTTTTTTTTATCTTTATATTTTATATTGATTTCAATTCTAATAATAAAATTTACATTAAAGGATGAGAAAGAATAGGAATTAAGAACGAAAAAACAAATTTTGTCCACAAATCGGTTTTAATATTTCACGCAGAAGGAATTAACTTCAACTTAGGATCGCAGTAATTTCAGTATTTTCTAGAATCCTGATTGACTGCTTCTGATCAGGGGCTTTTTCATTTTTTTAATTACATTCACTATTTTCTCAATTACTGTGCGCTGTTGACACGGATCGGAAATTACCCAATTCGATGCAAGTTTTTGCTGGAATTCGGACAGAAAATCAATTCTAGAAAGAAGCTTTTTTATGCCTTGCTACTTTCTATGAAAATTATGTAAAGTTGTCAAATAAGCATTTAGGCAATAAACTGGAGTCAAGTTAATAACAGAAAATCTACTTATATTACCAATCAGGAGTCGAAATGACTCCTATGTTTCAAATAAACTAATCTGCAAAAAGAAACTAAGAATGCCACGGTCTTCAGCTCGTGACTATCAAATGGCGAGAGAGTGGGGATAGCATATCTAAGAGCATTTCGAGATAGCTATGAGATGTGGGGAAACAGAGACCATTCCTATTTCTTTGGAGTCAAATTGACTCTGGATTGGCAATGCAGTGTTAATCTCGGATTCTAGAGTATGGTCTGCCGAAAGGTTGTTTTGATTGCAGCTGCTTGGGTTTCCCAAGTGCTCCTTCTCCCTCTACAAGACTATTCGTAAATAAGCTTTATTATTATTGTTGCGGATTCTTATTTAAGACATTTTCTTTAAGTCCAGTAAATTTATTGTTTAAAAGTAATTCCTGCCACTTCACCCTTACTAAAAGCTGATGAAGAGAAGTTGCGATTTTGACAAGTAACATTTCTCCAGATAGATGTTCTAGCGACATTTGAAAACTAGGAGCCTAATGTAGTGGTTTACCGTCTTTCTATTTTATCAAACATTCTTCTGTCGAGTTTCTATCAATATGGTCCTAACGAATTCAACTGTTCAATCGATCAGTTGGGGAGTATTGAATTTGTGTCTCCATAGTATACAATCTGTGCGCTGGAAAGTAAGAAAAGTGATACAAGTTGGCGCCCTAAGGTTAAAAGATGGGCGTTGTTGGAGAGCATCCTGCAGGAAACTGGTGCCTAAACTAAAGCAAGATGGAAGATCTGGCCGTGTGTTCAGCAGTGTATTCACATAAGCAGCTCTTCCTGTTTATCATCCCCTCCACAGCATCCTATCTCTATCTCTTAAATGCACGCATTTTCCATCCAATACCCTTTAACTTCCTGCTCGAAAAACTTTGGTGCCTGCATGGACCACTCACAAGGTTGGCAGTTGCCTAAAGGACATCTTTCTGCAAAACTCCTCTACAAGTGTATAGAAGGGTCTAAACCAACGACTGTATACAGTATGAACACTCTTTTGCCAAAGTATAAACCCAGCTTCCTATATATTCGTATATAAATATATATTTGCAAGAGGGAACAGAACAGTGTAGCTAGGGGAAAAAGTTGTAAAAACTAAAAACTTTTCCTTTTGGAATCGAACATTTCCTACTTGAGATGTGCTTCTTCAAATCAACTATATTGATATTCAAAAAATAAGAAACATATTATATAACACTTGTGAATGAACATTTCCATATCTATGAACAATAAAACTTTATCCAACAGCGTGATATCCAATGTGCAGAATATACAAATATCAATATGAACTATATTGACAACACATATTTTGTTTAAAACAAACACAAATGGAACTCCAACCAACCAAAAAATCTGTATTCTAGAATGTTTGTCTAAGAATTGCATATCGCTATATAAGTTAGGAGAAAATGTGAAAGCTGTCCTTCGATCTATCCCAAGCGTCCCTAAACATTCTGAAGAATACTCTCTCCGATTGAGGCGCCAAGGTAGCCGAGTGGTTAGAGGCGATGCCCGCAAAGCTATTATGTTTTGTGGTACTGGGTTCGATTCCCGGTCTTAGGCCTTGGATTTTATTTAATGGTTAATATGAGTATTTTATAGTAAAGCTAGTCGCCTCCGCCCTCAATACCTAACGGTAGTTGGACTTAAAGTCCGCCTGAAAAAATTGCATTATTTTACTTCTTTTTTTTCTTACAGGGATCGAGGATTTTGTCACTGACTCACCAGGGAAGCCACTGATAGAGCGGAGAGTCGGGCAGACAATCACTCCCTGGTGCAACTAATACCTGATGCTTCATAAGTGTTCTAATGCAACTCTCCCCAAAAGGACACTCACACAGGTGGGAGAATTGGCAGGATGCAGGGGATATACCTCTCATTACAGTCTCTCTTCGAACTACTTAATAAGAAGTCAATAGCGGCCGGAGTACGAGTAGTGTAGGGGAGATAGGTCGGACAGCAGAGGATAGAATATGACTTTATCTGATTAGACTGGTTGGTTCTACTTTAGTGTACGTCTTCGAAACCAAGGATCTACTAAATTTTGTTGTCTTTGATGATACAAAGTTAAAGTAATTGATATTAAAACTTATTTCAATTCAAATTCTCCACTTAAACTAATTAATCAACGTTAGACGGTTAATGAAAATCCGAAACCGTCAGGAATATAAAGTATAGGCGTGTTATATATGTAGTTAAAATCAATGATATTACCTAGCACAGTGGACTTGGCCATATTTTTAACAGATTTAAATTTCTTTTACTAAGTAAGTAAAGTAATCGCCTATTTTTTCAGGTGGGGCTTAACGTCCAACTAATAATTAGGTGTCGTGGACGGAGGCGAATAGCAAACATACTTTACTGTAAATTTCTTTTATGAACCTTTAAATAAAATCCAAGGCCTAAGACCGAGAATCGAACCCAGTACCACAATACATATTAACTTCGAAGGTCTCACCTCTAACCGCTCGGCTACCATGGCGCCTAATTTCTTTTACTATTTCAAATAAATATATACCTAATAGATAAGCAGACCTATTGAAGTAAATCTATAATTAAATTTATTCTAAATTATTATACTAATTTATAAAAAATTGGTTATATGTATATATTTATTGTAAAGTTTTTCCCAAAAAAAAATAACTTTACTTACACAACTAGTGCCTGCCACTAGTTATTTTAATAATATGTGGGTTTGTTTAAATAATAAAACTCGCTAAAGTTGTAAGTAATAACCTGATTTATTCACACATTAACATTAACTAACATTAACATTTACTAGCAACTAACGCTATTCATTACAGTCACCATTTACAACAGTCACAACAGTTTACTGTTACTTACTCACTACGTAACGCCACAAAACTGTTCCCCGACTGACCACTGGTCCGCACTGCACCGAATTGCACTAGTCTCAGCTGCACTAACACAGCTCTACTCATCAACTGACTAATTGCCTGACTAGCTACCACTGAAGCACTCCACAACACTGACTCTCTCTAACTATGTCTCAACACTGACTCTCCAAGACTAACTCCAAAACTAACTGATTAACAACTCGTTAAGACTCCTTAAAACTTGATTAAAACTGCTTAAAAACTCGATTGAAACTCTATTGAAAAACTGACTTCTCCAGCTGTGTCGGCCTCCTTTTAACTGCGTGCCTCCCTCCAACTGGGACTGCCCTCCTCCAACTCTCTGAGCATAAGTTTCCACGCCCTCCTGATGTTCATTGGCTGGAGAAAACATACTGCCACCACCTCAGCTGTGAGCCGCCTCCTCCCATTCTCTGTCTCTCTCCAACTCCGGCTGTCTCACTCTCACCTGTCAATCACTGGCTGGGAAACACATATGCCACCACCCCAACTGAGGCCTTTCTCTTAGCTGGCTTTTACACAGGTCACTAACTCCTTGAACAATCTAGCCCCTTTCCTTTCTAGTTCATGTGTAGACCGGCCCTTTTGTCTACACAGTGGTGGCCTGTTACCGACTTTGGTCGCTTAACCCCTAGAACAATCTAGGCCTTTCTTTTCTGCCACAAGTAGATACCGCCCCTTTTGTTTATGCAGTGGCGGCCTGTTACTGACTTTGGTCGTTCAACCTCTAGAACAATCTAGGCCTTTCTTCTCCGCCCAGGTCAACTTCGTTACATTATTTTATATAATGATGTAATTAAGAACAAACGATGCTTATTGATTTTGAATTTAATTAACTAAAAAGAAGCTGCCTGTTTTATTCATATATTGTCCAAACTATCTTTAATATACATCAGCGTTTCTCAACCTTTTTTGGCTCGCGAACCACTTACTGGTACATCGTGCTAAATTGTACCACTTCGTAAAAAATGATTGTATTTCGTGAAATTCGTTACTCCGAGTGTGTTATTATATTTACAGAGATATAATGTTCTAGTTCATCTTCAAAATTATTTATTAATTTACTAAGTTCTTTTTTAGGATTATTATATTTGTTTCTATGGAGTGGGATTCTAAAACTCCGGCTCGTCCTTATTACACATTAAACAATGATCTTTGGGTTTGATTGTATAAATTAAATTATTGATTTTAAATTTAGTAACATAAGGGCCTCCTAATCTTATTTCAGAAAGAATTTTTACCATAACTTGAAAAGAAATGAATTTATCTAAATATTGTTTTGTAAATTCCAGAATATATTAAACATAATGCTATTTACTTTATTTAAATCAGTTAAATACAAATTTTCCTTGTTTAATTATAGAAATATTAGGTTTGACATAAGCATTCTAATGAGCAATTCTAATGCTAGAAGGAGTTTGAAATCCAATTATCATTTGTGTTTTCGGGTTTTGGGAAATACTCCATGAAAGACAATTTTAATCCTGTTAAATGTGCTATTATATTTTCTCCTACATCTTGAGACAGACCAACCTTATTACAATACATATTAACAACTTTACTGTATAGCAATATTAATTAAAATAATTTTTATGAATTATACTCGTAGAAAAAACGTTTATATGATATTTTCATGATTTAATTTCTTTTTTTCTCGTCATTATTGACATTATTTTTCGTATACCACCAACCAGCAACTCGTTTACCATCACAGATTGGGAAACGCTGTTATATATGGTTAATATGGTTTCCATCATTACTTTATATGAGAGAAAAAGAAATATATATATATATTGTATAATATATGAAATTAATTAATAAAATAATAAAAATTAAAGAAATCAAGAGATTAGTTAATTATAGTATAATGTGGAATAATTAATGTGCAGTATCAACTTTGGAATTTTTTTGTAAATTTCCAAGCCAAGGTACTACATGCTGGAGAAAACAGCGTAAAGAATTTTCTCACGGAGTCATCGGTTAGGTGGGGTTGTTTAAACTTGCGATCCACTTTTGTTGGCAGGATTTACGGTACAGGCCGAGAGTAGGTAAGAACACACAGCAGGTTGTGACGAGATACAACCCGCCAATGTTATTTATGTGATGGGATAGGAAACGAACCTCTCAGCCATGCTGGTATCCCTTATTTTTCCAGCTCATTTAATGCTCGGGGCCAAATTTCCACTCCTTGCTCTTGTATAACCTTCCCCAGCTTCAAGCCTTCAGGCAGATTTCAGCCATCACACCCTCCACACTTCTGTTCCGCCCAGTTATTTACGATTAAAAACCAACTCTCCACCTCCTCATCTGTTTCTCAACTTACTCAAAGCGCAACACAAGTTATTTTAACATTCCAACTTCTTTCGATTTTCTTGCTTATCCACGTTTTCTCCTTCCATGAAAATACTCAGCTACTATCAAGGAATTCATAATCTGCTTCCGTTAGAAGCAGATAAAAAGATAAGTTTTATTTCCTAGCACAAGTGGAAACCATCTTTCTAGAGTAACTGCGCTCCTACTCTACCAAGATTTACTTAACAGCCTGTTGTGTTCTTATTTCGTGCTCTAGAAAACCGTGTGGTAATTTGAAATCAGCAACAACAGTTGGAATAGAATTTCTTTAGAGACAATGTAAAGATTTTAACAAATTAAAAACAAACTTTGTACTATCTGAACTTGTCTAAACTCTTATCTTAGAATAGTTAGCATTTCTGCCAAATTATCCAGTTTTTCCCGGGATTACTTTTTCTTTTTTTGTAAAAATATTTCATAATCTATCTGTGTATGAATGTACAGAATAACTCGATTTTTCAGAATTTTGTTAGTTTACCGAACAAGACCCAAGAATTTCTTTAAATTTTTTGATGCCACAGCTCATGTATAGATCTAGAACTAATATTTGGAACATTATTCCAAAATAATCCTTGTTAAGGTAGTTCTGGAGAAGGTTTAGGGTTAAAATTCCCTCTAAACAGTCAAAAGAGTCATTCATTAAATCAAAAGTGCCAAAAAATACTATTTCATTTAAGTGAGGTTCGAAAAAGTAGTTGTTTAAACTTCTTCGTAAACAGAAAACATTAACTTCTTTGAGCGGAAACGAAACATTTCCGAAGTTCCGAAGTAGCCTGCCTGCAATAAATACGGAGACATCCTTCATTATTACGGCCATTTCCTCGTTGAATAAATATTAAAGTCATACCATTAGATATTTTAGACAGCAAACGAAGAACAATTGTCAAGTCGTAAAAATTGTCCATTTTTATTTAAATTATTTCTGGCAATGAAACTTAATTGCAATGGGATAGTTGGTATTTTACTCCAGAATAAAGGTCAGCTGGTATTTATTAAGTTATATCAGAACAAGTTCCTTGTTTGAGGTGAATTTACCAGGTATCAAGGTACTGTCTACACCGTTTACAAATATTTTGTCCTTTACCATCTTGCAAGGTCAATATTTGGAAGGCGTTCATGATGCAAACAGAGTAAAGGATACATCAAAGGAAACTAAAGAGAGCAATAGATTCCCCTTAATTGTCCTATAGCGTTTTACATATAGATTGTAGCTGAATATAAGGGCACTCTACCACCCAAACGTAGACCAGGCCCTTTACCATTTTAATTTATATGTCTCTTGCAATGTGTTCTGTAGTGTTAGGGCTTACTTAACGGCAGAGTTCTACGATCTCAACCTTGGCAAGGGTCAAACAGAAGAAGAGACAGTAAAGGAGGGACTTAGAAAAGCCTGAGGGAAGCTTAATCAAGTCCCCTAAGTCTTCATTGTTTACCCCTAATGTGTCGCCTAAAGCTACTGCTGAAACAGTCACTGCTGTATTCTACTTTGTGCGCCTCAGTAATTTATACGAAATTACGACAGACTTCTATATTATAATAACTTCTATATTATTATAACTTCTATATTATTGTAACTATCCATTTTAGTAATGCTTAAAGCTATTATCGCTTGAAAAAGAAACTGTAATGGAAGATGTTCGAAAAATAAAATTCTTTTTAAAATAAATCAGCTTTTAAGCCAAAAATATCATTAGATCCTACAAAACTATAAAATACTTTCAACATTTGACAGAATTCAGTAGAAGTTTGGAGTGTGAGTTGTCTTATCTCAATTTGTTAAATAATAATAAAGTAAGGGAAGGGATTAGCTATGAGGTTAGCATACTGGACTCCCACGCGGAGGTCCCGGGTTCGAATCCAGCAGCTGACCCTTAGATTTTCTCTTCCTAGGAGCTTCTTACAGCTCACTGTCCGGTGATGGACAGTGTTGTCTGTAACGAGAGAACACTGTCCGGAGGCCGGCAGTGCACTGGAAAAAGCTCCGGGCGCTAATAACCTCAGCTGTTGATGCGCCAAAAAAGGCTTCACTAAGTAAACTTCTATTCCGTTATGAGGGTAGACTAACTGCTTCGTTTGGGATTTTGGGATATACAATCACATCAATACCCAAATACTCTTTGCTCAGTAGTAAATATATTTTCTTGTAAACTTAAGGCGAACTATCCGGTAAGGTTAGTATAAGCTTTCATCATTATATTTCCGCCTAGCATCACACTGTTTAGCATTAAGTAATAGCAAAATTGCCAATTAAAAAAAACATTTCTTTGATTAAAAAGACCAACTTGTCTTATTATCATCATACAAATCCATAATTTGATTTATGTACTTTACAAAAATTCTATTGTAACCTTTTTTGATAAAGTAAAGTAAAAATACATATTTTACCTTTGTTTTAACATTTTGCTTTAAATAAAAATAATTTATTGATTTGTATTGGTAAGCGAAATTTATATTGGTAACCAACATTAATATAACATTGCTCTGAGCGAATTTGCTGTAATGAAAGCTACACTGCCTAGGTAATAAATGTGATTCTGCCATTACTTTGCTCTGTTGTATACTGCTGAGTTTAGGGAAAGGTATGGCCGGAAGAGCAACACTACCATGACTTTACGAGTTAGGGTGCTAAAGGGGAGTGAAACTACCTTCTCAATATTGGCTTGCCGTGTTAGGTTAGCTGAGTTGTATATCTCAGTTGGGTTACAAGTAACAATAGTTGTATGAACAACGGTTCAAGATGTACAACTTATTGGCTAGTTTCTTGTTGGTACTAAATTCTGTTTTGTCATGTCATTATTTTATAATAAAGATACTTTTTATTTATTTATTTTTTTAAATCAACACTTGAAGAACAGCGCTTCTGAAAGCGCCGCATTAACGTTACTTGTACAAAAATAATTTAAAGTTCAGTGTAATAGTTCTGCAAAAAGCTTACAACTTTAAAATAACATATATCCAATGCAAGGAAATAAATGAATTTATCGGATGGCTATCAGATCATCTAAACGAAACATCAACTAACTTTCTCTGTAAAGTTGCAAAAATTATTTTCTAAACTCCATTTTTTGCATAAATCCCACAATTATCTTCTTATATTTATTTACTTATTAAAGGATGCCAACATCTAAGATAAAAAATTGAAAGGACATGCTCGTACTTGAGATTCAGAACAGGGTTGGAGGCAATCACAAATTGAATGTGAATAACCGTTTAGAGGCTGCTTAAGACTCGGCGGTATGAAGAAGATGCTTAGACTTTACTCAGACTCTGGAACTTGAAAGAAACAACAAAGGGCCAAGTCTTCTGACGAAAGCAAAGATCCTCCTGATGGATATTAGGGCCTTCTGAGCAGAAGTAGAAGAACCTAGATAATTGTTAACTTTGATCTAAGCGTACTATCAACTTGCAGCAATGTTTCCTTCACTGATCGCTTAGCTCCAGCACTTCTTGGCCACGTGGAACTAATAAAAACGCAGTAATAATTTTCTCAAGGGAATCAAATGCTCCTTTTTGCTAGCAATATTTGTTAATCTGTCTGCTTCTTGACTCGTAATTTAAACAACATCAAATTCTCATCAATAATGATGGTGTGAACTAGTGTTGTTCAGTTGAGGATCGGCTCAACCGAGTCGAGCTTCGACTCAAGCCTTTACTGCTTGAGCCTTCAGAGCTCGAGCTTTATAGCCCTCATAAAGTGCGAGCCTTTTAAAATCCTTAAGGAATGACGAGTAATCAATGAACAACGAACTTTTTAGAAATTATTGTATTCATTTATACAAAAATATGTTTGAAAAATTCATTAGCTGCTATAACTTAATTTTATTTTAAGAAATGAATTTATGAATTAGTACAAATAAAATGCTTCATATAAAAAACAAAAACAAAAAAACTCGAGCCTTTTTAGCAGAGCCTTGGAGGCTCACCGAGCTCTCTGTGAGGCTTCAGCTCGAGCTCTGACTCGAGCCAAACAATGATCCCTGAGAAGCTCGAGCGCTTAAGGCTCGAACCTTATAGCCTTATGGCTCAGCTATTGAACAACGCTAGTGTGAAAACGTTTGCTACGAAGGAACCTTTTCAAATCTTGATTTCCATAAAAAAAATTATCAGATATTTTTGTAAGTACGTACCAGAATACGTAGTATTAAACTTAAGGCCAATACACTGCCCAAGCCTTAACGGCAAAGAGGAGACAGTTATCTAGAAGGACGGTGTTAGTTCCAAAAATTGAAGCACCCAATCAAATAAAAGAATTCGCTGCGAGTTTCCTCTAAATTTGATCCTTTACCTGTCTTTATCTTCCTGTTTCATTTAATTCTTAGAGGGAGGGAGAGACTCTTTCCAAAAATCTTTTTTCAATTTGTTTTCTATTACTAAGTGAGCGCAATAAGATTTCTATAATTTATATTGTATAATTTATAACAATAAATTTATTAACATGTTTAAAATATTTTACAAAATTAAAAGAAAAGATAGTTATGTAATCCTACGGGGACGACCCATCTCAAGATAAGTAATGAGATGCAGAGTACTCAGGTCACTAACTCATGCTTAGGATGTGCACAAATAGCAGTATGCGTACGACCACTAATTTTGATAAATGAAGCTTACATTTGGGATGACATTAATTAAATCTTTGCCGAGTAAAATCACCAACTTTAATCAGCATGTTACTAATACTGACATCAAGCGGCCTCCCTATTGGTAAATAGCAATGCCGAGAGTGTAGTGTTTGGCCAAGGGTGACGTAATCATCCATCTAGCTTCTCATCTGAGAATGATATATTATTTGTTGGTTGAGCTGGAGTAGGACACTCACACTTAGGCGAAATAAAAAATAATCACAACACACAGGCTCACCCTCTCTATGTACATATAAATTTGGGGAAGTAGAAAATTAATACTTTCTCATGTACCTTCAGCAATAACTTCTATCCACTATCCATCCATCACTAGAGGGCTGCTCTTCTTCACTGATGATCCTTGACTCCTCTTTGGGACTCTTTCCAATTCCTCCTTAAAAAACTTCACACTTTTCTCCATTTCTTTCTACCCCAGACGCGGTTCCAGTAATTTTTAAATTACTTTTTACCATTGTGTTGTGTTCATGCTATTTCTCTCAGCCGGCCAACTCATATACGTTACTCTCTAATCACCAGCCAACTTAGTTTCGAACTTCTCTGACTTACACTTAAAACTCTGCAACCGGCGTATCTTCTGCCACACAGATGAGTACCGTTGCGCCCGTAGCAAAATGATTGAAACTATGCAGAGAAGGTCTGATGTCGCCCAGATGTGTACATCTGGCTAATCCCCTTTATTGTTATTAAAGAAAATAATGTAAAGATAACTAAATACACCCGTTCTTGGAGTAGTAACATACAGTCAAAGGATTTCAGACGTCTATTGTGCGCTCGTGTTATTTTTTCTAAAAAAAACTGTGTCGGTCAAATTTTTTTTTTGAATAATTTTGTACCAGTCGATATACCTATAACTTTTTTCTATTTGTCTTGATATTTATTCGCCAGAAAAGTAGAGATTTTCAGTTAAATTGATGAAAAACTTTCAGTAATTTTAGAAATTATAAAATTTTATTTAGTGTACTCTATACCGGAGCGAATAGTTTATTTACTATACTGTGTATAAGTATTGATGAATTACTGGTGGTGGAGTTTTCGAGTGTCTCTGGCCGCCACGGCCAGTTCTCATTTGCATTTGTTCTGCAGTCTGGACACTTCCTAACACCAATTAATAAAGCAGTACCTCTGTAATCTTTGAAGCTTAAGATTAAATAATTTAATAATTAATAAATAATTTAATAATAATTAATTAAATACACACTAGCTTTACATGAGTGGAAACAGCAATATTTTCTTCTCGCCAAAAGTTCAAAGGCACAAAGAGCCGTAGTTTGCTGGAAACCGCAGAAATGTTTTTTAAAAAAGTGAAAAATAAAATTGGAAACTGAGGAAAAAGTGGGAAGCGTACTTTTGGATCAAAATTTGGCCAATATGGATACTAAACAGGATGTGGCGGTTCTGGAAGTTTCGATAGAACATTTATCTACAGAAAATGTAACCATAAAAAAATGATTTGAAATTACTAAAGAGACGTATGTAGGAAATTAGAAAGGAAAAAGGGGGGGGGGAAATTTTTTAAAAGTTTTGAAGATTTGGGCAAAATTTGAAAGCTCTTTTTTTTGAGAACTTTTGTAAACAAACTTTGGGAATAAAGGATTTATCTATGGATAAAACATTTACTACTCTTAAATTATAATTGTACACTTTTATAAGCATTTCGATGTTGAAAAGATTTTGGCTAATGCGAAAAAAAACTGAAGGGCACTGAATTTAGAATTCACCGTGATCTGACATTTAGAGAAAGAAACAAAAATGATGATCATTAGAAGAGGGGTAATTAATAAGAATATGGAGGCAACTGGCGTGCGCCACAGGCCTGTTTTATGATAACAAACGGTTTCTTTAGGTTGAAGAGAAGGAGACCACGCTGAACGCAAATAAGGAAGAGGATTCTGGGCTTCTGAAGGAACTTCTGGACGCAAACGCCACTATTTCTTTGTCGCTGGGTTCATCCTTTTGTGAAGGAGTCAGTATGAATGTGGGATGCGATGTAATTGGTATAAATTCTATTTTTGTTCTATTGTGAGTTATAATATTGCAGTCTTAAAGAATAAACTTAACTAGTTATATATACGAGTATATATTTTTTTTTTATTAGAAAATGTAATGTCCTTCTTTACGAAACTTTATTGAAGAAGAGTATTTTAATTATTATGAAAAATATTTTGGAGATATTAAATTATGTTGGGAAGGTGAGGCAAAAACATTCAAATTTGGAAAAGCTACAGGAGGTTGTTTGTTTGGTATTAAACTGTCTTTACTTTCTCAAGATTTCTCTTTCGTTAAATTAAATAATTTCGATATAGTTCAATATAAAACGAAAGAATCAAAATTTGTTATATTTCCGGTCTATTTACTTATCTCCAGTACTTTAAATGGTGAATTGTTCAAGGCCAAGATGTTCCCTGCAGAGTAGTGAGTTACAGGCCCCTATAGATTCAGTCATACTAAGAATTCTAGAGATTGTCATGTTAACAAAAATGGAGCACACTTCTTGGAGATGTGAGAAGATAATAATGTGGTTACTTGGAATGGAGGGTCGTCTGTGAATACAATGTTCCTTTTTTTGGGTAGTGTCCGGAAGCTCCGTCATTGGTTACTGTAGCGTTTCATCCGATCTATTAAATATTGTAAGTGATTTAAGTGTTGAATTGAAGATCTGCTCAGACTATTTACCTACACAGTTATTATTGAATTTAAGAAATGCGGTTTTCAATGGTTCCAAAATTTTACCCTTAGAATATCAAAAGGAAGCAAATTTACTGATAGTACGGAAATAAAATGCGAAAGTTGGATTTATTCAATTCTGTTTGCACTGAAGAATGCTCTGGGTTATCATCACCTCCTCAACATTAGAAGCGCCTTAAATTATTTTTTAATAAATCGACAACAATATAAGACTATAATAATAAGGATCCGTTTCCGTTTTATTACTTCCAATCAAAGAAAATCCTTCGTAAATTGTTGGAAGAGTTGATGAAGGAAACTAGGATAAAACATTTGCTGTGACAGAGTTAAACGAATCCTAATGTAATACTGTAGGTTTACTATAAGTGCTTTGTTTGAGATTGAAGTCGACCATCAGAGCAAGCATGGGAGTAGTGGTTAAATTGTGTAGCAGTCAATTGTGTCACACAATCTCATTAAGGGCTGCCGATCAACAGCTGATAGTATTAGGGTGTGACGGATACACCCTCTGCGAGGAAATAAGAGATGAAGATAAGGCTTGACTCTCTCTTGGACACATCAGCATTTTGAAACAGATCAGCAATTCGCCATCAGTAACATTGCAAAAGAAGTATCTAATCTCTAAGCCTTTTTTTTTTTTTTTTAAATGAATCCCCCTTACCATATCTTGATGAATGTAAGTCGTCTTGAGCATTAACTAAGAAGATCTTCTAATTTCTGTAAAGTATATTCCCCTAATCTTCCTGCGGTTACAACATCGAATTTTACTAAACTTTTAATTTTCTAGTAATTGGTAAGGCTTATCATAAATTAATTTTAATTAATTAATCTCTAAAATATGAAATGAGACTCATTATTCTTCACACTACATCCAGTGTTATCGAACAAAAAATTATTTTCCAATTTAGGAAATTAATTTAGTCCCAGATCAAATCTATCAGTTATTCCACGATGAATATAATAATAACTAACATTTGGATTGAACAAAGATCTTTGGAATGCTAAAACTCCCATAAGAAAATTTACAAATATTTTCTTTAAATAGGATTTTTAGTTCCGAAAATTCAGGAAATGTATTTTACCGAAAGGACCTTATTTTACGACGGAAATCCTGAAAAGTACAAGTATCAGCAGATTGACGTGTTCTCTGCCTTACAAGTAACACATAATTCGTTCTACCAATTCAAAATGGTTTCAACAACTTCTATTACATTTCCACTCTGGATGCACATCAAAGCCTATCACTTTTAGATGAGTTGTGATAAAGAGCAGTCTAGCATATTCCCTTTAAGATTTCATTAACAAAAATATAGCACCTGTTGAGTATTGAGGAATATTAAAAGCAGAACTAGATTTCTCTGATTGAAGATCCTCATATTTATAATTAATGAGCATTACTGGGTATTTCTGCTGTTCTATTTTAGTCTTTCAACATCCATCCTTAACATGGATAATCTTCATTGCCCTATCGGCCCTATTAATCCTCTTCGCCCCCATTATATCCTGTTGGATAACTACCTAATTCCCTTGTTCCTGACCTTTCATAAACGAGTCTGAAACGAGTAAACTGATAATGGTTAATCTTTGTTTACATTTCGTTCGACCGGCATCGTATATCTTCAAGGTCAAAATCTCCAGACAGGTGGCCGGCACAGCCCTAGTTTTTCTGACTCTTCCTGTAAAGTTATATCATACAAGAATCATCCGAAATTAGTTCTTCGACAATAGTTCTGAAAATAATCACGTTGATTAATAGCTCATTTTCAGGAACGAATTAAACATCATAGAAACATTAATTAAGCTCCCAATTTTAAAGTAAATCTATTCGCCAGGAAGATTATAAATACCCAGTTTAATAAATTTATCTGAGAGTATTTTCTGACGGTATAACCATCTTTTATATCTTCGTAACGGCGCAAAACATATCTGTTGTCTTTGCTCAATAATATCTGCAGTTTAAATTTCGCATCCTTCATACGTCATGCTTTGCATGATGCGTGTCGATGACTCGAATATCCAATTATCGATTTCACAACTCGATGAGCATTCAAAAAGTGGTAGAAACGAAATTATCAATGTGTCTACTTCAATTTACAAAAATAATGAAATAAATATCTTATTGACCAACTTGTAAACATAGTAAATAAATAAACGAAATAAAGTTCTATGCTAGAGAAAAGATGTAGTATTTGTATCAATGTTAAGAATGAGTAAAACGGAACATTTAGAGTCTGAGCAAGGTAACAGAGGACAAAAAGTAACAAATGGAATACTTTTTAATAAACACTTAATCGAGCTAACTAGAATGATTACTTGTGAAATGATACGGTGAAGAAGCTGTATGTAATCTAGTAACGTGGAAACTCTTAATCGAAACTTAAATGCATTGGTTACCAATTTCCCACACATGGACACCGTCTCCTATAAAGTGCACTATCAATATTCAAAGAATAAGTTTTTGATCAATAATTAAAAAAAAAAAAATTATTATTTTGAAGTTACTTTATAATTGGTTTAACTTTGGAATCGTAGACTTCAAAGGATTTCAGTACATTGTGTTATTTGAAAGAAACAGGAATTTTCATTTGAGAACTAATTCAGATAGAATAAATTATTATAATTTCAGGTTTATTGCAAATAAGTGAAGAAATTCTTCGACGTCATGATCGAAAGTTGCGATAAATTTGAATCAAATGGAAATTTTTGCCATTTATGTAAAAACTTTGCAGGATACCAGACTACTCACTCAGGACGATTACTTAACATTTGTTGTAGCTTCTTTTAGAACTGCAGAAACTAAACTGCAAATTCTTACTATCTTTGCTTGTTTTGCAAAATATTTCAGCAACCATACTATCCGTTTACCTTCTACTTCTTCTTTGTAGAAGTCTAATGTGCCAATTCGTTTCCAAGGGTGAACATCCAAAATTGTATGGAAAGTAGAGCAGGCAACAACTCTAATATGAGAAACAAACAAAAAAAATCTTTGTCAAAACAATTAATTTTTGAACAGAACGCTTTCATAACAAACTTAATGGAAAAGAAAAGTTTTAATATGAGAGCTTGAAAACCTTTATAAAATGCAAGATTGCATTTTCTTTATAATATTTATTAATATTAAAAAGAGAAAGAGATTACTTCGTGCAATCTTTATAATAACTTAGTCAAAAGTTTTCTATATTCATTATAAAGTTATATTATTATAAATGGAATTTCATTTTCAAGATAGAAAATCGCAATAATTTAGCAAGACTGTCAATTCTGTTTTGTGAGCGGAATTAATTAGAAATAAATGAATGTCAGCAGCCAGAGTTGACAGTGGGGAAAGATGTACACATAAGCGTTGGGAAGTTCAACTTTATTAATTACTGTTTTGGGTTGAAGACATTTCTTAGTACCTCCTAGCGTAGCAGCTTCCACTCTCTGAATGGATTGTACTGTTTTACTCTTGCCATAGAAAATAAGTGTTTTCTTGCTTCAATGAGTAAAACTAGTCGGAGTGGGTAACATTTCATTAGCCAGTAAGAATAAAGCCAATCAGAAAGGTGTGTGGGGATGATGAAGGCAGTACTGGGCGGACCTCGAGCTAGACGTGGAGAAATATAGCTGACATTTACACAGTAATTGAAATGTGCGAGAATGAAATGGTTGCGTACATTGTATATAGTTGGCGGAATGATGTTAGAGGGCTCTGTAAGCGAGGACTATGAGGACGACAGCACACCAGCGTCGCTTGAAAGAAGGCCAATTTCCTGGTAAGAGATGAAAGCATTGAACTTTGTCAAACGAGTATGTTGGGATGTGGGATGTGTGTAGCTTGCTGGATGGCTGGGAGGCTGGAGATGTTGGGCTCAGCAGCAATCTTCTCTCGTGCCAGATCGATCTCATCCTCTATACATACATACGCGCGCGCGCACACACACATACATACGCTGTCATGAATATAGCGCAACCTCACTACTACATACGTTGGGACGTATTGAGTGACGGGCGTGCACGGCATGTCGGAGACGATGGGATCCGGCTAGTGAGAGAAGGATGGATTGCCAAAGATGAAGCAAAATGGAAGCGGCTAACGTCAATCTAACACAACGGGGTTACACTCACTTTTCCCTAACATTCACTCACTCAGGGTTTGCGGTGAAAAATTGAATTCTGATTTATGAGGAACAGTTCAACATTGCAAAGATTTCAGCTTGAGGAGATTGTACAATAAACTCTGACATTGTCAATAACTTCAATTTACTGGACCTCTTAAATTGAAAGGCCATTCCTACAATTTAAAGCCAGTGCACTCTTTTCAACCTAAAGAGTCCCCTTGAATATTTTTTTTAATTTTGGCACCAATGATTCAAAAACAGTTCTCCGCAACCCTCTACGAAAAATTTTTATTTTGTTTATTTTAAATATGTTTTCAAATTTGGAGTAGCAAGTGGTCAAGATTGTCACTAACGAACCATTTAGCTACTATGTATGTACCAAAGTTTCCTTTTATTAATAAATTCTGAGATTTCTTTTAAAGAAAGGAATCTACGATTTTATCTTTAACATTTACATTTCCCACAAAAAGTATTAAAACTTTTTTTTAATTACTTTTTCCACAGAAATTCTTTTTGGTTTTCATTAGAATGGGACAAGACTTTGCTGTAAGTTGTAATCTCAGAGTACCGTATGGTTTTACCAATTCAAATTTATAGTAAACCCTTGGGAAGGGATTTAAAAGTTTCAGTTTTAAAAAGACAACCAACAAGAATTAATCTTTAATGTAGTCCATTACCATCTTTCATGAGATTATTCGAGCTGTCTATGCTGTCCAGGGCTAAAATGAATATTCCATATTTCTAGTTATTGTATGAACTGCTGTTCATCTTAAAAATTAATTTATTTAGAGATCCTCTGCTAGATAACTACAAAACAGAGTGACAATGGAAAATTTGTAATATCATATAGTAATAGACTTTGACAGGCATCCATCATATCTTATATAATTGTACTATGCATTTTTTGTACTTACTAATTTAAAAATAACTTCAGAGATGAATAGAATAAATAAAGCATATTTCATAAACAAATGTATAGTTACTAAAGTAAAAAAATAACCATACATATTCATGGTGTATTTTTTGGGGGAAAAAAAAGAGGGAATAGATTTTAGGTAGAGAGGGGGAATGTTAGGGAAATGTTTGGCAAGATTTAGGTGTCCGTTTCTATAATGTATTGAGGATTGGGGCTATTGGCAGAAGACGGCACCAAGTCTTTGGCGACGATCCATATTAAGTGGATATACTCTTACCGAAAAACCTACACCCTGCAGGCGACTGTACCGGCCATCCAACCGACATTACAATGTTCTTATAGCATGGGTAGAGGATTCGATCTTAAACGTCCATTATTTATTGCATCTTACAAGGGAATTCCATTTCAGTGGTGTAGTTGTAGCGAACTAAAGGTGGGAGTTGAATATAGTAGCGTCTCTGGAGCAAACCCCAGGGGCTCGCTCCCTCGCCGCTCCTCTTTCCCAACAACTGTCAACAATTCTTTTTTTTTTTTTTTTTTTTTCTTATTTTATTTATATTTTTTTATACTTAAAGGAAAAATACATGGCGTGTTTTCCTCTTCTAAAGCATCAACACAATACATCCAACTTTCACAGATTTACTTGTGAACAGACTTGTAAAGCGCCTGATATTGTTTAAAAAATAAAAATAAATAAATAAATAAAAATGTATGAGTGACCTAAATATGTGATAACTAGCTTTAACAAAATTAATAATAATTATTCCTCGATTCATCATATCGAACGGACATAAATAACATAAACCAATTGTACCATATAATCAAAACGCTATCATAGTTACATACATAGTTACAGACATAGTTACCTGACTATAACCACAATACCATAAAACTGACACTATAAATAAAATGTATCATACATTATACTCCTCTCCACAGCAAGCTTATGTATTATATCGGCCTTTGATCAGAGAAGATATCATGCAAATAAGAACTGACGTTAATTTTCTTATTTTGCAACGAGGTGAAAGTAAACGGGCGTGACTGGTGCTGGTAGGGTTGCTTTTCAGGCTTGTCAAAAAAAAAAGGTTCATTTTTTGGGGATACCAACATGCCTAAATAAAACAGTTTGAGGGTAAAAGTCAATGCAATTAATTTAAGAGATAAAGGAAATTCTAGCCAGGATCATCTAAAACCAAGGTACAGCACTGCTGCCTGCGCGGCCGTCCACCAAACCAAGGGTTCCACATTCTTCCTTTTCTTATTCCTTCCTTCCTCTTCGGCGCAACAGTCCTAAAAGGACCCATTCTTGGCCTACCTCTTATTCTGACGCCTCCGGGCCTTCCATATAAAAGGCGTTTAGGGATTCGGTTATCCACCATCCTCTCCACATGTCCTAACCAACTTAATCTTCCTTTTTTAATACATTCAACGATGTCTGCTTTCCCATAAAGAATTAGCAGCTCTACGTTTGTGCGGATTCTCCATCTTCCTCCCACGTTCACAGGACCTGTGCTTGGGTCAGTACCCAGCTTTCTCTTCCATAAAGCACTACCTGCCTTATCAGGGTCTTATATATGAGAAGCTTCGCTTTTCTATGTTAGAAAGGGATCTGAAACATAATATTTTCTTTATTGCGAACAGGCACCTGCTCCCTGCCGCAAGTCTCGCTTTTATGTCCACAAATGTTTCATTCCTTTCTGTGACCAGAGATCTTAAATATTTAAACGACTCGCACGACATAAATTCGCGTTTCCCAAATCGAACATTTTCGGATCTTCTTACTTGTTGCCGCGAGCTTCTCATATATCTTATCTTATCAGCATTTATGCTGAGACCTAGCTTTGCGGCTGCTTCTTCAATTTCTTGAAGCGCTGCTGCGAGAGTACGCGCCGTTATCAAAACATCGTCAGCATAAGCCATATGCTGAGTCAGTCTATTAAAAATATGACCTCCTGGGTTTGTTTTTACGCATTGCACGGCATGTTCGAGAGCCAAGTTGAAAAGTATGGGTGAGAGAGGATCACCTTGTCCGAGCCCATTGTTTATTTCGAACTCATCCGACAGCGTGTTCTGCACTTTGACCTTACACTTTGTCCCTTTCATAGTCATTTTTATAAGAGAAACCAGCTTTCGAGGGACACCAAAAGTTACCTTTTCTTATTAGGCATAGAAATGATTGCGATCAACTCAAATCCTTCTTTTCACCGGAAATAACCCCAGAATAAAAAAAAAAAAGAAATTATTTTTAGAAAATGATCTGCATGTGGGGTTGTGTGAGTTTAAACAAAAACCCAAAAAATTATATAATAATGATGTTATGACAGTTACACTACGTCAATATATTATTTAGTCCTGCTGGATAATACACTTGCTATGTATGTAAATGTATTCAATGAAGTTGTCACTGGTATATAGTGTTAACAAGTAATTGATATTAATTCACTATGTACATATTCATGTTTGTAATCTTAGACAATTTGCAACTATGGCCCAATATTTGCTCATATGATCATTTCTTTCATATCTTTATCGGGTGTAGTGCTTGCGGGAACTCAAATCTGTTGCAGCTACTTCCCTTGGCGATCCCCGCAGACATCGGTGAATTTAATGTGCCTTCCATGGTAATATGTCTCGATTTATCAACCATTCTCTTTACCTTCGCTACATATATTTATCTTTTTTTTTAAATATTTAATTCTCCCGGCTCGAAAATTTGACTTTATATTTAAAAAATAAACTATTCTTACAAACATTATCTACATTGTACAACTGTGCATTATACTGTGAGAAACGTGCCACCTAACCCCTCACCTCAAAATAGTATAAACAAAATTTTTACAAAATAAATATTATTATCTAAAATGAAAATGATTAATCTCTAGAAGTATGTAGAGAAAACCGTAGGAGTCGGAAAATCTTCAGAAAATTTAAAAAAAAAATCCCTCGTTGGAAACTCTGAACAAACCTGAAATTTCAGCAGCACATTCAATTTAACATATACCTATCTTTTATTTTACGAGCGCAAATTTAATCTAGGCTTTACAATCTAGATCTCAAGTTAAACAATTTTTGCAAGATTTAAGTTAATCTCATGACATAAATTTTTGAGCATTTGAAAAATAAAATTTCAAGGTAAAAAAAGTAAAGTAATCGCCTATTTTTTCAGGCTGGCTTTACGAACAACTACCAATTTAGGTGTCGTGGACGGAGGCGACTAGCAAACATACTTTACTATAAAGTTCTCATGTTAAGCATTAGATTGCAATCCAAGGCCTAGACCGGGAATCGAACCCAGTACAACAATGCATATTAGCTTTGCAGGCCTCGCTTCTAACCGCTCGGCTACCGTGGCAAAAATTACAAGGTTAGTTGATGAACTCTCCAATTAAATGAAGGAGATATGGAAAAATTGCCCTTTCAACTTTGTGGGTGAATTTTACGTTTAGTTTACAGTAAAAACTTGCTGTTAAAGGTTTTAATATCTTTTTGCAGCTCTATCTTCCAATCTCTGACTCTCTCTTACCAACACATATGCAGCCAGTTTGTGTAAAAGTTACCAGGATTATTTGGATAGACAGTCATTTGAATTAGGCAACATTCCTTTCTAGAATTTTGGGATTGTTAAAGTAGTGGTGTGCGGTGATTTGAAGAGCGAGCAGTTAGTTGAAACAAAAGGGTAACTTACAGCTAGAAAAGGTGAGCATTAGGAGAAACATCAAATGGTTTTGCGGTAGGGATAATTTGTAAGGGAATGGACAGAAGGGGGTTATGAGAAAAGAGCCAGTTTGTTTCAACCCTACCTTGCGGCACTCCTTGTAGGATTTATGAGGCAACATTAGACAGTCCGAGACATATGTAGTGGGCTGGCCAATGGGTGTACAAAAACCGTCTAAACGACGCAGATGTGGGTGGAAGGTAATAGCTGATTGGACCAACTCCCTATAAATTGCCTGAGGAAATGAAGAAGTTGTGTGTACAGTGTGTCCGTGTTTGTGTAGATGGTTTTGTGTGGGTCGCTCTGGAGGAAGGAGCCGCCCTGTAGGCAGCTCAGACGGCCAGAATTAATACAAGGAATATCAACTTGTCACAGTCAACTACAAATGTGTTTGTCCTCTGCTCTGTGGTCAACAATGACATCATTATTAATTTCACACTCTCTTAGAAAATATTTGCGAAAATTAATTTAAATTCTTTCTTAAAAAAAAAAGCAAATTTTGTTTTTACTCTCTGCAGATATAATAAAATTTGAATTAACCTAGAAAGCAGAAGATAATTCATCTCCGACAGTGATTAAATTATGTTTTAACCCATTTAAAACTATTTTAATTTCTATTTACTTCATTATTACTTAGCGACACGTAGATTAATAAGAGCCGAGAGACAGTGATTAACAAGAGAGCACTGCCTGGAGGTCGTGATGATGACTGAAATATGCTCCGGGCGCCAGCGACTCCGGACGTCGAGTCGCTTTAAAAGAAAAAAAAGAAAATTTGGATTTTACAAATTGATACTCATTACACTTCCTGTGTAGAAATAGAATCTTAGATGGGACGGGACCTACGCCCCAAGGCACCGCAGCCACAAGAGGCTTATTTTGCCAGCCCCTTCTTAGTTCTAGGAAGCGAACCCTCCCCTCCTAAAGAGGTTGAGGACTTTTCCTACTAGTTCTTTCTGTGCTACCATCTCAAAGTTCCAAAGGTTTCATAGCGCAAACGCTCGATTGCACGCAATCGAACAACAGGTGAGAGGCCGTTTCCTCCTCTTCCTGACATAATCTGCACAATGGTTCCGAGCTAATAAGCCACACCTTGCGCAGATGCTTCCTGAACCAGAGTAATCTGATTTCTACCCAAGCACAGGGTCTCTTTGGTTCTTTGCTTGTACAGCCAAGGTATCATAGTCTTGCTGTGTTTAACCCCAAGACCCATCACCCAGTTCTTTTCGTGCTCCCATCAGATCCAATCTCTGAGAGCCGCACGAACCGAACCGCTGGTGATCCCCAGGGCAGGCTCCAGGCCGATGAAAGGAGAGTTAGATCCATTCCTGGCCAGATGATTAGCCCTCTCATTCCCTTCAATCCCCACATGACCCGGCACCCATTCAAGCCGAACTTTGTTGTACCGAGCCAATAGTTCTAGTGCCTTTCTGCATTCCCAAACCAGGGAAGAGGTAATTCTTCCTGTGTAAATGGGCGGGAACTAACTACTCTTCCGTGGCAAAGTTTCATTTCTTTACTTTGACCGCGATGATGCCGTGAAAGAGTAACCTGTACTAGTTTTCAGAGATGGAAATCCAATCCTAAGTTTATGTAGACTGAATGCGGTGGTTGAGGGAGGTCTTTTGGGCGGAAGTTTGGCGTCTAGCAATGGGTGCAGACATGTGCACATTTTTTCGGAGCTATTCGCGAAGAACTAGTGGCAGTTCCGTGGGAAAAATAGCCACTAGGAGCTCTTGAATGTTAAGATCTGGATGTTAATCCTAATTAACATCCCTAGCTAGCGTGCAGAATAATTGTCTATACCACTAGCATCTATGATCAAGCTATAAAGTATAGATTAAACGATCCTGCGAGGTTCTAAACGCAGGTCTGTCTTGAGTTAAAACAGGGCAATGCCTGTGTAGGGCACGGCAGCCTTAACCCTTTCAAAAGAATGTTCAACCACGAAATTTCAAGCTCTTTGTAGGCAGTGGTAGTTGGAGAAAAAACGGTCTCTTGAATCCTATCTGATTGCAATGAGATTACTCGTTTACAATATGAAATCTTTGGCGATCGGAGACCACAGGAGATAAGACGTAAAAACGACTGTTTTATGAACCAGGACCTAGCTAAAATAAAAACGTTCTTCTGCTAGAACTGTAGAGGATCTTTCAGAGCCACTTGTGGCTGCTGTCTTTAAGAAGACCCGTTCTATCCAATGTAGTCTCCATAAAGCAGTAAGTATTTCACTAAAGCAATCAGTTCTAATCACTATTATCTATTACTATAAAGATTTAATGAGATCCTCGTTTTTTATTGCAAGCGGTAAGAGAGAAACGATTCTTGAAGATCAAAGAAACCAGATCTCTGGAACCAAATACTTACTAATTTAAATATTGTATTAATAAAATATAATTAATTGAAATTATGTAACAGAAGTACACTACTCGAGCAAGAACAACTCTGAAAAAAGAATTTATAGAATAGCTTCGCGCTTTTTCCCTAATTTTTCTTCAAATAGTTAATCGAACCATTTTCTTTTAACCTTACAAAAGCAACTGAATGTTTAGATTGAACAATACTTTTATGTGAAACAGTTTTAGCAAAATATCAGTATTTTAAGTTATTTTTTTTAATTTGCTCGCCATACTTACAAAATCTTTTAAATACAAATGATTTGCTAAAAACATTGGTACGTGTTATGCTGTATCATGTTATAATTTATTTATTTATTTAAAATGGTGTTTCATACAATGCGTTTCATTTTTAATTTTTTAAGAACTTTGCTGTAGCGCGGGTACTTTGCGACAAGTAGATTCGATTTGCATCTAAACATTCTTTCTTGAGCGGTAGCACTATTAATAGAGACCAACTTAATGCTGGTATACAAGAGTGTGAACAGTTTTATGCTCAGAAAGATAAGCATAAGGCACTTTATTAAAAAGGAAAAGACCTCTAGCCGATTCACAATGTTTCCTAAGTGACTAATAGAGATAGAAATTATCTGGGTCAAAGCAGTTTGCTAGCTCCTTGCTAACCATCTTGATGTCTAGCATGATTCCAATATAGATAAACTTACAGAGTAAATTTGCAATTTAATAAAAGTGCCCATACAGAAATGAGACCCTAAAGCAGAGAATGTTAGAAATTAAATGTTTATAGAGGGGGAAATTGTGGCAGCTTCAAAGTCATAACTAATTAGAAATTCCCATTTAAGGTAAACGATATTAGTGGCGACTCGTGCTCAAATTGCACAACTCCCAACAAAAAAAATTAATGCAAATTTTTGTTAAATTTCATCATTGGATTAATCTGTACACTGAATATGATATTTTTAATGTAGTTGATAATCGTTTTGTAAAAATCATTTATGAAATATAAACCAAACATTTAGAGAAAACATTAATTTTGAATTTGAAGGCTTGCACAGTAAGGAGAACCCTAGATATGATCCATGACTGTTACAGTTCGCTGCAACTAATAAAAAAACAATGGAAAACCCAAGCAATTATTAATTGAAATTATAATAAAAAAAATAATGTTTCCCATACATGGTAAAGAAAGTATGTTTTCATCGTAAATCTGGCCTTGACTGTGTTTAAATTTAGAATTTTTGGTAGGATGTAAAGATAGTTAATTTAATATCTGATTAAAAGTTATACTATTTGAAATCGACTTTGGCATGGACTACGTATATGTTAGAATGAAAATAATTTTTCAACGAATCTGTTTTACTTCAAAAGTTAATGAAGATATTTATGTTAAATATTTGTTTACTGGGCATAGGTATCATTTTTGGATTGAAAATTTTATTCGTGCAGGATCTACAGGAATTGCAAATCAAATGAAAGGATTAGGCCTTTGGCTCCTTAAAGAAAAAAAAAAAAGAAGGAAATTGTTGATAAACTTGCAAAGGAAGCCACCAATAGTGGGAAAATGGCTAATTATAAATTATATTATATACACCAAGTGTATAATTGCAAAAGCAGCACTACAAAAATGGCAGACAGATTACACTAATGGTAATAAAGGGAGATTCTATAAAACTATGGTAGATCAGTTACCTAGACCAGGGGTCGGCAACCCGCGGCTCGCGAGCCGCATGCGGCTCTTTTATACAAATTTTGTGGCTCTTCAACCTGTCCAAAATAAATTGTATATTTCAATTTTATTGAAACAAATGAAAATTTCATTTATTAAAGTAAAGATATTTTTTCAAAAAGAATTTTAAATGAGATTTGGTTAGAAATTGAATTGAGTTATATTAAAATACAGTACGTAATATATAGGACTGCCGCCATTTTCATTCAAACACAGGTTTAGTTATTATTTATTCGTTTATTTACTTTGCAATATGTGAAAATAAATATATAAAACAATTAAATGTTATTGAATATCATAAAATAATAATTTGAGAATACAAATGATCTACAGAGTTTGTTTACACTAACATCCTTGCGGCTCTTGGTAAGATTAATTAAAATTATTTAAGGAGAAATGGCTCTCTAGTTGAAATAGGTTGCCGACCCCTGACCTAGACCATGGTTTAAGGGAACTATCACTAATAAATGGGTTGTTACGACAATAAGCAGACTGAGAGCGAACCACGCGGTGTACGGATCGTATAATCACAAGATCAACAAAAGGTCCTCTCCTCTTTGCGTAGATTGCAATGAGGAGGAGGATTTCAAACATGTAATAATGATATGTCCACGTTATGTGGTAGAAAGGAAACGAATGTTTGACGACATATACAGGTATTTAGATGCACCATTTCGCTACGAAGACCTAATATTCTCCACCAACATCTATGTGCTTAAGTCTATAGCAGGGCTAGCAATGAAATATGAATGTATTTAAAAGTTATAGCCGATTAGATGAATGTAAGAAAATGATTAGAGAAGGATAACGTGATTTTAATTTCGGTTAAGCTATAAGGATGGCAGGAATATAGAGTACTGATCCATCCATTAATTGTAGTATATGTAAATAGTTGGATATAGTAGAGGGATGAATGTGTGAAGCGAATGTATTTATAAGTAAGAATGGAGAGTAAGTGATATTCTAATGACAAGCACCTACATGGTGCTGGCTGTACGGCGAAAGCCAATGAAAAAAAAAAAACGTCACCTTGATAAAGAAAGATGAATAGCTTTTCTCTTTAGGAAAGTGTGCGTTGAAAAAGTTCGATTGAACCATAAAACATTAATAATATTGCCTCAATGTTACAAATAGCGGTGCAACAACTTAATTCGGTTTTAAGGCTGCAACCATTCTTTGTGGCGCATCGACTGCTACGGTCATTAGCGCCCTTAATATTATTTTGTTTCTTTCTTTTTCCGGCCAACTGGGATATCTCGTGTAACCTAACAGCTCTGGAGCGCAATACCTTGACTAGCAAGGTAAAGCTTTTTGTAATTATTTAACTGTCTTAATTCTTTAACTAAATTTATGTCAGTTGAAGATGCATTAAAAACACAAATACAATATTTAAAAGAACAAATTATTATTGATTACTTTCTATTTAAATATATTCCATTAATAATCTTACATACTATTCACAAAATTTTTGTTGTGACTTGAGATGATATAGTAAATTTTGGTTTTGAAGCAGTAAACAAAAATTTATTATGAAAATGTTATTCAGTTTGTCCTAACTCTAGTAAGAAGGACGGAGTTCTTATTTGGAGGTTTAGCATATTCTCCCTTGTAATAATACGACGGCAGGGAAGTAAGCTTCTGCAAGAGAAGGAGAGGAGGTTGTTCCTGTTGCTTAGATCCTAGGTGATACAGTGAAGGCCATGACTTCGTGGTTCTACACAAGAACTATGGCTCTCCCCAACTGTGCGGTAGCGGGCACAAAACCAAAACCTCCTCCTAGGGTGCCACTTCCTTCTCACCTCCTCTTCTCCTATTCCCCAGCAATATTCCATCTCATTCATTTCTCTAACCAACCCTTTACTATTTTAATCGTCTTTAAACACCAGATGTCGCCTTCCCTCCATCTTGGATTAAGATGATTCCCATTCCCTCTCATTTACCCAGCGCTCTCTTTCTCTTATTCCAAACGTTCTACTTTAGCGCTGTAGTGGAAGAGGTTAGTCAACTGCTTAGGTTTGGGGGCAGGATAAAATTACTTTGCCTGTAATTTATTACGAAATAAATTACGGTAGAACTGTTTAAAATAATGGATATTTGGAGACCCCAAGCGAGCAGTTGAAAATTCAATTAATGGGAAATTGGAGAAGAAATTTTAATCAAGTTTATTATAAATAAAGAGTAACTTATATGACATTTTATTACTAAAATTCATCATCGTTTGTTCTAAACTAATTAATTTTTTTTTTTTTTTTGTAAAAGAGTGATTAATTTACGCATCGTTAATTATTACATTTTGAAGAAGGTACTGCACAACACTCAAAGCGAATACGAATGCAATTTAAATGCTCTTTTTCATAGCATCGAGTTTTTAAAATCAGGTAAAAATGAAGAGAAATATAATCTTAATTCAAGATGATAAACTGCGTCATGCATGAAACCATATATTAAGATAAAGATTCTAATAGGGCGGCCCTTAAGGCCTACGCCACTGCGACCCCTTTTGATCTATTGCGGTGACTCCAGACCTGTCCTGTTGATCAGACTCTTAATGCTGGAGAGCGACTCTTGGGTAATGCTCACAGGCCTTGGTTTTTCCTCCCCGAGAAGTAACATCCTTAGCCATACAAGCCCCTCACACTGACACAACACGTGCAGTGCCGTTTCCTCCTCTTCCTGACAGAACCTACAAAGGCTATCATCTGCCAGGCCCATGCGATGCATGTGTTTTTTGAGCCTGCAGTGGCCAGTTAATAGGCCTACAATTATCCCCACTGCCCCACTGCCTTGACGGATTAATTCTGCAGTCAGCCTTAGCGAATAGCCCGTTATGAACTCCTTCGCTTGTCTCTGCCCTGTGGTGGCAAGCCACCACTCCCGAGACCTAGTCTGTACCCGTAGTTTAATGGCCGCAGTCTTAAGACACTTGGAGATCCCCAAAATAGGGCTCCGGGCCAACGAAGTGTCCCGCAGAGCCTTCCCTGGCCAATAAATCTGCCGCTTCGTTTCCCTTGTGTCCTGAATGACCAGGCACCCAAACTAGAAAGACCTTATTTTGGTCACTAATTTCCTTCAGGGCACTCAGACAGTCCCATACAAGCCTTGAATTGACCTGGTATGAAGCGATAGCTCGCAGAGCCGCCTGGCTGTCCGAGAAAATTACGACCTTAGAATTAATAATTCCTCGCCCCTTAATCTCGGTAGCGCAGAACCTAATTGCAGCTAGCTCAGCCAGAAAAATTTTAGCTAGTTATTTAGGAAATCTAGTCTCAATTATTATTAATTTTTCTATTTGCCTTCGAAACGAAAACAATACAAAATAAAAGGACAAGCTTGCAAGACTTTAAAAAGGGTCCTGAATGACCAGGCATCCAAACTAGAAAGACCATATTTTGGTCATTTATTTCCTTCAGGGCACCCAGACAGTCCCATACCAGCCTTGAATTGACCTGGTAGAACCGATAGCTCGCAGCAGAGCCACCTGGCTGGAAACCATGTATACTTATCCACGCGCGATAATCTATGCAGGATAATCCACGAACGATGAGAGCGAAATTGTATCTCTTTCTTTTAATTTCCCTAACCACGAATTTTATTGTTTTCTCTTTAGTGCTAGACTGAGCTTAGCGTCCAAACAACTTTGGTATAGTTGGCGTGGTGTAGAGCGTCATAGTTTACTATCAACAATAAAGAAATAGCTATAAGTAGAACTCAAATTGGGCATCCCGACTTACTTACTTGTTCACTGGCTAGTCCGCACTCATATCCACTACTCCCAACCCTCAAACTAATGTCCCCACAGGAGATCTTTATCGTTTATGACCATGCCACTGCAAAGTTTATTTTACATCCTAAAATCTCAATTTTGTTTTAACAAATTTATTTTATTTTTTGTAACATAATTTAAGGCACCCGATTCTTTTTTAAGTGCTCTGCTGGGCTCTGAACAGCGTTCCCTCGTTCCAGGCACCACTGTTACACTTCGGACAGTGAACTTGAATAAGCATCCGGAAAGGGGGAAAAAAATCTAAGGGCCTGGAGCTGGATTCGAACACGGAATCTCTGAGTGTGAATCCAGTATACTAACCACTGATCAAGTCCCTTTCCTAAAACTACTTAATAATAGGAAATTAATAAATGTAAAATCTAGTGTCACTCTTACTCTAGACCATGTCTATATGTATACACGAACACATACTTAAGTAAACCCAAAATGTTTATCTTCAGTGAATATAGATCCTCGAAAATAGTTAACATTCTCTTACTTAATAATCGTGATAGAGAATAAAATAATAATAATAATAATAATATAAACTTCTATTTTCACATAAACAATGTTAAATTTAGAATTCAGTGTTCATAGAGTACTTTGTATAAGTGAAGTTAAAGAAGTAATGGTGCTGTGCAAATCCACTCATCAATAATCCAGTGCGGGGGCAGGTTTGGCGAGTTAGCTTTAAGGTTGTTGCTTTTCGTCCCCTTTTCTAATTATTCCATCAAGACGGGGAATTAATAACATCATTATCCAGCAGAATTACACAAGGTTATGGCTAGAATTTGCTGTGTACGCTTGGTGGGAAGGGAGATGGAAGCCTCAGGTCTCACTTTTAATAGACTGCAGGGAAGGGAAAAGGCAGGTTACAAACCTTAATCAGTAGCTACTGCGAGTAATCTTATAACAGAGTTAATATTCATTGTAAATTTGTTAGATTTATTTTTTTAATTTTAACGGTGAGCCTCCTTTAGCAGTTATTATTTGTAATCAAATAGAATTTTATGTTAGACAGATGAAATTATTAAATCAAACTTTTTCCCAACTATAATAATCATCTTATGCTATATGCTCATATAGTTCATATGACGGCAGGTGACTCTAGACATTTCTTTAGGTGTTTTTCTACCTTAAGAATCCTAGGACAACAGCTCAGATGAATCCAGAAAAATGAACATACTCATAATGGGATAGGTAGGATAGATGCTTGGTAGCCACAATCAACTCCGCTACACAATCACTGATTCATAAACACATCATCCTGAGAATATTTAAGAAGTCGTTTAGTGTATATATTTCAACCAGAATTATATAATCATTGTGTTTGTAGCCGATACACAGGGTGATCTATTTAAAACGCACCAACCGCTAATAACTTTTTAGGAAAGCGGAATTCCGAAAAAATCCATGAAGTAAACTATATATTTTTTTGGTCTACTTTTCGATTTTTTTTTACCCCTGATGTTGTATCTTCATTTTTGGCTGAGTTACGGGCAAAAACCTGATCAGGATTACATAAAGACTACTAATTTTGACAATAATTATGAAAACTACATAAAAAATTGTGAAAAATGACGTTGACCTCGTTTCGATATCCGAGATATTTGTCGGGATATTTTTTTTTTATTTTTTTTATTTATCCTTATAATGAAATTTACACCTGTACACAGGGTACAATAGGTAAATGAGATAAATGTATAAAAAATTAGAGAAGAGCTGTATAGAGTCGTCGTTTGTTCTGTAGTGAGAGTTTTGAGCGTTTGTCGAGTAGCCTGGCTAGAAGTTTGTATCGTTTGTTTAGTTCGGTACGTTTAAGTCTCGTATGGGGGTTCCAGGTAAGTCTCTTGTCTAGGTACATTCCAAGGTACCGCACATGGTCGGCTGGTGGGATAGGTGTGTGATGTAAGAAGACAGGTGGCGGAGTTTGACGTTTGAGTGTGAAGACTATGTATTTAGATTTAGTTGGGTTAATTTTTATACGCCAGTTTTCTAACCAAGGTTCTATTGAGTGAAGGTGGGACTGTAGTGAGCGTACTGCGAGGATAGGGTCAGAGTGTGTGGAGAGAATGGCAGTGTCGTCAGCGAAGGTGTAAATAGAGGTATTAAGGTTAGAAGGTAAGTCGGCAGTGTAGATTGTGTAAAGAAGAGGAGCTAAGACACTTCCCTGTGGCACACCAGCAAGGACGGGATAGATGGAAGAGTGAGTAGTGCCTTGAAGAACTTGAAAGAATCTGTCAGAGAGGTAAGAGCTGAGTATGAGGTAATAAGTGCTAGGAAGGATGTGTTTTAGTTTCCACAGTAGACCTTCGTGCCAGACTCGGTCAAAGGCTTGCGAAACATCGAGGAATACTCCAGCGCAGTACTGTTTTCGCTCGAGTGAAGAAGCGATGGAGTCTACAACACGATGGGCCTGCTGGATCGTCGAGTGGCAGCTTCTGAAACCAAACTGATGGTCCGGTATAATTTCGAGAGATTCTGTAATTTCGTAGAGGCGTGGTAACAGAAGTCTCTCGAATATTTTGCCCAAGAGAGGCAGTAGGCTTATCGGTCGATAGGAAGAAGGTAGTTGAGTCGGTTTGTTGGGCTTAGGTATCATTCGAACTGTAGAAAATTTCCAGAGTATAGGGTAGTAAGTAGTTCTGAGAATAGAGTTGTAAATGGTAGTGAGGAAGACTAATGCTTTTTTGGGTAGTTGGAGTAGGATGTTGGCAGTAATTAGATCGTAACCAGGGCTCTTTTTTTTGTTGAGATTAGTAATGACTTGCTTGACTTGGGTGGGTGTGAATGGTTTAGGAGGCATAGAAAGAGGTAGAGGTATGTCTAAGTCCCTAATAACGTCTTGAGTATGTTGTGAGTTGAGAACGTCAGGATGCGGAATGAAGACAGTGGAAAGGTGCGTTGTAAGTAGTTCAGCTTTCTCCGAGTCACATTTAGCCCAGGAACCGTCAGTAGTACGAAGAGGAGAGGAGGTAGGTTGAAATTTTAGAATACGTCTAGTGGCAGCCCAAAGGGAGTTGTCTTCAGTAGTTAGAGATTTGGTTTATTCGGTGTATTGTTTGTTGCAGTATTTGTGGAGTTCTTTTTTAAGTTGGTTTGTCAGGTGATTAAGTTGTTGTTTATGAGATGGGTATTTTGTACGTCGCCAGAGAGATCTCGTTCGTCGTTTGTTAGTTATGAGTGTGCGCAAATAGAGAGGTAAGTTATAAGGTATGCGAGCAGGTTGTTTAGCGGTGCAGTTAGTCGTCGCTTGCCAGATACTCTGTTGGATGGTGGCAGTGAAGTGATTAACGGTATTGTCTAATTCTTGGGGTATTTTGAGGTCAATTTTCTTTTCAAGTAAGTCTCTGAAGAAGTCCCAGTCTATAAGTCCGTTTATTAGCGTTGGTTTTGGTGGTCTAAGTTTGTGGTGGATGTCTATTGTGAGGATGACTGGACTATGATCAGAGGAGAGTTCATTTAAGGTGAATGAGTGAGTATGAAATGACGAGATGTTAGAGCAGATGAAAAAGCCAAGCAAGTCAGGGAGTTTATTTGGAGCAGTCGGCCAGTAAGTTAGTTGAGAAGGTGATATGTATGAGGAGCTAGTTAGAGAGAGTGCATTGTAGAGTAGGCGTCCTCTTGGGTTTGCCACCCGACTACCCCAGCGAGGATGCTTCGCGTTGTAGTCCCCACCGCTTATGAACCGGGGACCCAGAGACTGGAAGAAGGATAGAAATTGGTTTTGAAGGATTGTGAGATTAGGAGGACAGTACACTGAAGCGATGTTGTAATGGAAGGGTTCACTTTGGAGAGGGATCACAGTAGGTTGTATGTAGTTTGTGGCATTGTATGGAATGGGAAAGTGTGATAATGTATTTTTTATGAGAATAGCAGAGCCGCCATGTGCGGTACCATCAGGATGGTCAGTTCTGTAGGTTTGGTAGCCAGTGATGTAGAAGCGTGTTTTCTCAGTGAAGTGGGTCTCTGTTATAAGGGCAATGTCTATCCGTCTGTCGTGTAGGAGGATATCCAGCTCTTGTCTGTGGTTAGTTAGTCCGTTTGCATTCCATAATAATATAGTAAGAGAGAACTGAGTTAGAGGCATTAAGGAGCGAGACGGGGAAGTAAAGTGTTGTCAACGGTGGTAAGAAGAGTGACGAGAGGAGTAAGGAGCGATTTGAAGTCAGAAAGGAAAGAATTTAGCAATGTGGTAATGTCGGAAGGAGAGGCTGACTGCTGAGGCGGCGGCGGACCCGCGACCACCCGGGCATAAGATGAACAATCGTTGACGGTGGCTGAAATGTTGTTCCGTGGGAGGTTCCCTGATGAGGTCGAAGCAGCAGGTTGCTGAACAGACGCAGCTACTCTGTTGAGGGCTGAGGGATGGTCGTAAACTGGCGGTCTTCTTCTTGAGCGTTGAAGTTCCCGGTGGACTATGCATCCTTTATAGTTCGCAGGATGTCTCCATTACAAAAAGCGCATTTAGGACGTTCTATGGTGAGCTTGCCGCATTCTTGAGTGAAGTGCTCGCCAGCGCACTTGACGCACCTTGGTCGATGCTGGCAGTAACTTCTGGTGTGACCATATTCTTGGCAACGTTTACATTGCACAATAAGCTGCTGTTTGTGAGGTTCCTTAACAGTTATTTTCGTGTAGCAAAGTAATTCTAGGTCAAAAATATCCTTGTTGTTATTATTTGGCTCGAGGTCACAAAAAGGTGGTGGCAAATAAAATTTGGTCGAAAAAAAGTGGTAATGTTTGTTTTGTAACAGGATGAATAACTGGAGTGATACTGCGGGCAATATGCCCATGTTCCGCTAGTTCTTCTTTTATTAAATCGGGAGGTGTGCTTTGATGCAGATACCTTATTACTACCCGATATGCTTTCTCCTGCTCAAGTTGGTAGGTATGAAATTCTGCTTTTTTCTCCCTGAGGTAGTGGATTATTTGTCTGTAACCGTCAACTGTTTTCGTATGTATAATTAAATCAGTTGCTCGGGCTTTGCATGTAAAACAGTTTGGACCAATTAATTGTGTCAGTGCTTTACAGAGATCAGCGTACTTGGTTACGTTTTTTAAATATATTGGCGGTGGTTTTGGTATTTGCTGAGACTGAGTAGGTACAGTTGTAGGCATTTCATCTGGAGTAGCTAGGGGAGAGAACGGATTGTAGGTGAGTATTCCTGGAGCTACTATTGTGTCTGGCATGGCATTTGGAGTTGCACTGTTAGGCTCTGAGTTCAGCTCAGGGAAGAGAGTGGGTTTGCTTGCTAGGCTTGTTTTCGTAGCTGCTGCAGGCGGAGCATTTTTCTTTTTGTCTTTGGGTGGTGAGCTGTGAGGTGAGATTGTTCTTTTTTTTTGGCTATTTTTGTACTTACAGGTCCTCTGCCTGCGAAAAATGTTATTTGTGACGCAAAGAACAAAAACAATAATAATTGAAGATTTTAAAAAAATGTAGTGTAATGTAATGGTTGTGGGTGAATCAGGATAAATTTGTTTTATCATCAAATAAAGGCAACCATCACATCATATTAATGTACCCCGGATGCAAGACTTCTTGACCTATGATTACGGTAAGAATATCTTGCCAATGATGGGCGGGGTTAGTCTAGTGTTAAAGAGTGGCTTTGTAATTGGGAGGTCCCCAGTTCGAATCCCGCGTATGACTACATTTTATTGAAAAAGTATTATGAATGATTACATACGTGGGATTTGAACTCTTTATGAAACCCTGATCGGTTTTTTGCCCGTAACTCTGCCAAAAATGAAGATAGAGCATTGGAACTGGATAATTTGAAAACTAGACCAAAAAACTTAGTTTATCTAAAGAGTTTTTCTGGATTCCCGCTTCCCTAAAAAGTCATTAGCGATCATTGCCTTTTAAATGGATCACCCTGTACATTTTAAGGTGCATACACAAAGAGAGATAGGTAATCAAATTGATTAGTGATAGATCAGGGACCATCAAATCAAATCGTAACAATGTGATTAAGTCCGCAGGGGCTGGTTAATATATTTGTTTTATTGCATATTTATTGTTTCGGACATTCATCCATGTGAAAAGTAACTAAAGCGTTCTTACAGAACTTAGATTCAAACCATGGGTCATACATCCACTCTAACACAATCCATTCTTGATACAGTTTCACAACTTGGACCATGGTTAATTAAAATTATAATGAAACGCAAATCAAAATTAGTCCAGATTGGACATACGAATCTCCTTAATGAGGTTTCAATAATGAGCTCATTATCTGCTACTGAAATTAATAATTAATAATCACATACGAATTCTGATTTGCATTTTTCATACTAACTTCCTATGAATAGTATAATACACATTATAGCGAGCATAGTTACAGCACCCAAAGAGCTTTATAGGTAAACCTCCCTTAAAAATGTACAAAAAGTACAGCTTTTCCAACAACACGCTACATCAAAATGTGTAACGCAGACATTATTTAGGAAATTCCAGTTCTACGCTGCGATAAAATGGCGTAACTATAATTATAAATCTAGATGTCTGAGATTTCTACATCTGTAAAGAAATAGATCCGTCTATTGTCGGCATCTAAGTGTAATTCTTTATTATAAAATTTGGAACTAAGTTTAGATTAGTTCCGTGGATGTTGGCGATTCAGCCTATTCCACCAGCGATCCAGTGATATGTGGTGGCCCTCTTAAGATGAAGCGACAGTTTGTCTGTTTGGTTAGACGTTATAATTTGGGAGAGAAACTTCTGGATAAAGCTTGAAGACTCGCGTTTTTAGTGCCAAAACTCTCAGCTCAGTTCAACTGAAAAAAAACAAACAAATACTCCATAAGTAGGACGTTGCTATCCTACCTAAACTTGCTGTTGGCAGGCCGATGCGATGCAAGTGTTACACAGCCTGCAGTATAGGCCATTCGCGTCTACCATCTCTTATAAGAGGAAAACCAAAAGAAACAGGTTTGAGGTTTCCCCTAATTTCGATAAAAAATTGATTAACGACCTATTAATTCAACCGGGTACGAGTAAAAGTACACCAGGAGGATTAATTCCTCAAAACCCATACCGCCCCTCAGAGGTAATGAAAACTGCGAAATCCCTTCAACAGGATCCCCATTTAGATATATTATATGAAGCGGTATACTCCATTTTAAAGAGTATAAATGGAATAGAATTAAAAATACCTGACGACAAACTGAGATTACTAATCAAAGATAAAGTGATAAGTTTGAACGAGGCAATGTAAATTTCCAATTGGTTCTGTTATTAAGTAACAAATACTTTTTAACTGTACAGTGTATATAATATCTCATAGTTTTACTTAGTATACTTTCATTTACAACACATGAATAAAATAAAAATACTACAATGGAACGCAAGATCAGCCGTTTCCAACAAAGGCAGCTTGGAAATCTGTCTAGGCGATGAAAAAATAAATGTAGCTATATTAAGCGAAACTTGGTTTAAGCCAAAGTCAATTATAAAATTTACACATTTTAATATAGTGAGAAACGACAGAATGGACGGAAAGGGCGGTACAGCGATACTAATTAAAAATGATATCCCTTTTAAAGAAATTACCAATTTGTACAAAATAAATAAGCTGATGACTGTGGGCGTTAAAATTCCATTTTTTAAGGATGAATTGTCGGTAATTTCGATATACAACAACCCGGAGAATAAAATAACATATCGCGAATGGAATTCACTCTTTCAGAGTATATCCCCTCCCTTTGTGGTTGCTGGTGACTTCAATGTACACAGCCAAGCGTTTGGCTCTAGTTACACTGAGTCTAAGGGTCGCTATCTATTAGAAGCAATACAAGATAACAATTTAGTTTATTTGAATGACGGAGCGCCCACTTTATTGAATAATTTAAAACAAAAAAATAATTCGGCCTTAGATATTACGATTTGCACCGCACAAATTGCTTCAAAAGTTTCCTGGTCCGTAATGGATGATACAATGGACTCAAATCACTTTCCCATTATTATAGAAACGAATGAATAATGCTTAGAATGTATTTGTCGACAGAATTTCCGGACATGGAATTTAAAGAAAGCCGACGTTCCAAAATAGGTTAGATGAGGCTATTTCCAGTGAGAAGATTATGACAGTTTCATAAATGTTTTAAATATTGTAAATGAAAAAGCTATACCTAAATTAAATCCACGGGTAACCTCGCGTAGTAAATGCTGGTGGGACGAGAAATGTAAAGCCAGTGTAGCAAGTAGGAAAGATGCATTTAGAAAATATAAGTTGAATCCTAACTACGACAATTATATAGAATATAAAAAACAAACTGCTAAGACGAAATTAATTATTAAAGAAAGCAAAACGAAACATTGGAGGAATTTTTGTGAAAATTTGAACAAAAATACTCCAATAAGGCTAATATGGAAAAAAATCAAATCTTTAATGACCCTGCAGTAGCTCTTCAAAGAGGCCTCGATCGTTTGAATAGACTTCCGGCATTGTTGGAGTATTGCCTGTGTAAACTTCTGCGAATGGCTAAGAATGAACTTTTTTTCCATGTGGACTGAAGTTTTCATCCTCCATTTGCTACTAACTATTTTTTATTATTCCAACGCATTGTTGGTTATACTCATGAGAAATTTCCTTTGCCACAAGTGGCTAAAGTCGTTTGTGTAACCACAAGTTACTGTTGCAGGCAAACTGTCATCTCGTTGCGCTATTGTCCAGAACGTCTGGATACCCTTTAAATAGAATGAGATTAGTTAAGCAGTTGAGCCGATGTCTGAGAAATTAACAACTCGGGAATCATCCCTTATTATCTCAGGGCAGATATGCGTTAAAACTAGAAAAGCTAGTTTTCTTAGACTTAACTATCATACCATAAATTACGTTCTGTTGTCTTGGAAGGTCAAAAAGTTTAAAGTAATTCTTAATGACTGTCAATTATTGTTTATTTTGTAGTTAAAAGGGCGCTTTGAACCACATTGCTGGGTAATATCGTGGCAGAAATGTTTTCTCTACATCTTGCCAGTTTTGTAACTCCATCTTGGAGGTTAGATACAGCGGTTCCCAACCTGGGGTATGCGAAAGATTGTTTAGGAGTACGCAAAAAAAGTTATAATGGCGGAAGATATTCAAATTATACAGATATATTATTAATGAGAAAAAAATTATATAATAAATGATTCCTACAACTTAATTACAAAATTATTATAATAAAACTGAATAACATATAAATTGACAAGAATTAAGTACTCATTCGATACTGCAGTATTTTTTTTTAAAGTAAATATATTTGTATATCAAAAATTATTAAATGATTTATTGAAAATGTAAAAATTCGACAAAATGTTGCTTTAGTTTTGACTAATATTAGACATGGCGCGCATAAAATTTACTTCTCCTTTATTAACGTTTTGCTGTTTCAATTTACGACCCCTGCAATAGTTATTGGTTTGAAATGTTTACCTGTTCATAGATGATTTTTTTTATAGGAACATTTCATATGTATATGTTCTTTACAAGACACATTATATTCAGATTGTTTTGCTGTTAATTTAAAGTTACAATACGTAAAATCAAGAATACGATTATTTATTTTATATATATATTATATGTTAGGGGTACACAATAAGGAAACAATCAGGTAAAGGGGTACAATAATGAAAAAAGATTGGGAACCGCTGGGTTAGAACATAGTTTAGCGTGTAGAATTTGACTTTATCTTTTCGTCATTCACTGTTAACAGTGTAGTAGTGTGTAGAAACGCAGTCAACAAATAGTGTGTGTGTGAACGAAGTAAAAGTAAAATTTTCTACATCAAGCTAATGAATAAAAGTTGAGGTAAAAGAAATGAAACCATAAAGAAAATAGAAAGGAAACTCCTTGGTAGCTCCAGATCCAGATCAGTTTTGTGCACTCAGCAAAATTTAAGATTAAAATTAAGTTTGCCAAATGGTTTTTTGTTTTATATATACAAATAATTAGCTCTTGCTGATATAGATAAGGAAATCATTTACATAAGTCAAACTTTGGAAGGCAAAAAAGAATAAATCTTTTTTCTCTCTTTTTCTGGCTGGAAGCTTAAAATAAGAAGTTATTAATAACTAAATCTTGACCAGTCAGCTGTTGTGATCCCCGGAGAAGAGTGGTCCGATTGTGGAATCGAAATATAGATCAGGGCGAAGGGAAGAAATTATTGAAGCTTTAAGATAATTGGATTATCGGATGGCCTCGGTTTATTATTTTTTCTTTTCTCCAGCGCTAAGGGACAAAATAAAACTGGAAATGTTGATGTAGGGCCGCTCGAAGGTACTCCTTCCCTTTCAAGACTTTTAGTGCTGATTCATTCTAATAAAATATGAGTTTTCTTTTATTAAAAACTTTTTTCCTTAATTATTTTCTTTGGGTAAAAATTAATTAATAGTGTTGAAGGTTCTAGAAAAAAATAAATGACAGCTCTGTATAAATTTAACTAAATTTCAATTAAATTACTTTAATGGAGACAAGCATAAACTTTTTTTTACCTCCATTGCAAATTTTTCGAGATGTGACATAATATATAAGAATTGGCAGATGATTGTAATGCAACTAAAAATGTTACTGTAATGATAGTGTACCTGTGAAACCTTTCGTGTTGCAAAAGCTGAAGTTAAAAGGTGACAAGGAGAACTTCATAACTACGTTATCACAAATTTTCAGGATTAATCATGAAGACGAGTAATAGCTCCACATACTTGGAGTCCTCCATCTTAATCTAGGTCATCTTTTTTTTTTTTTTTTTTTTAAATAGACTCTTTCTGTTCTTTGGTATCAAAACCGAAATCTTTGAGAGCATAGAAATGAAAATAAACGCTTCCTAAAAAATCATTTATTAACAAAATCAGCTGAGATCAACAAATAATATTAGATCTCTATCTTCAATTTCTTGAATCTCGCAGAAGTGCTTCAGACTTTTTGTTTACCTACAAATTGATGCCTTGATTGAATTGATATTAGACTATCACTACTTGTAACTCTTGCAGATAATCTGGCAGATGAATCAGTATATTCAGTCCAATGAACCCATATAACATAAACTAGACAACTCTTACAAAAATTGATTTATTTACTTACGCAACAGATGATTAAATTGAGCCCTCTTGCATGGCTTATGCACTCAAACAATGCAGTTCACATTAATGTTTTTAACTGTACTATAATTAACTTCTTCTTAGATACTTGTTTTTCATAGGTAAGTTTTTCAGAATCTCAGATCATTAAGAAACGGGCATGGTTCTAATATGTATCTACAACTATTTACATTCCAATCGCTTTTGATTGTGATTTCAAATTAATAGAACTGATATTACTTACTTAAAACTTCAAAATATCATTTCTGATGAAACTCAGTACCGACACGAATTCAATTCTTCCACTAATTTCTAACTATTAAACTAGGTTTAACTTTTTAACGAAGTATGAGGATGATACATCAAAATTGACTTCAGAAATGAAGTCAGAGACACATGTCCTCCAAAATTTGGAATATAAACGCTTGCCTCCAATGCATGAAATAACCAACAACTGAACTAGGATTAGGTTACTGCTGAAAACACCCCTACGATTCTTCTGATTTGAATCAAGTCAGTTTTCTGGATTTATATTTTTTAGATCCTCTTTAGATTTTAACACATCGTGACCAGTGACCAAACTTGTCCCGAAGAGAATTATAGAACGCGATAATTCGTCTATAATTGAGGGAAAATTGGTTAATACTTTACTGATATTTTATGTAAAAAAGCCTAAATGATTTTAGGTGGTTAAAGATTTAATTGGAATCCCTACAAGCAACTGAAGAAAACGGAAATCAATCGACGTTTCCGGTAACTTAATGACTTAATGACTATCAAAAGTCCGCCAAGGCAAGAAGAAAGATTTACGCTTAAACCTGCCAAGAAGAAACCAGTCCTTACAGTCTAAAATACTTCGATCCATAGTTTAAGCTTCTATATGAACAACCTAACCATTCACGCAGACCTAACCGTCGATTCATCACAAAAGTTGCTGAAACCTGTTACACAAAAAAATACATCCTATCCTAGAATCTCATCCCAAACCACTAGTACGGCACTTTACTTCTAGGACATTGCCAGATAACACTCCTAAAACGTCTTAAATGACAAAGAGCTCACGATCTTCTCTTTAACAACGTGACTAGATATAAGTGAAATGTTCAAGTGATGCCAATGGGTAAATTCTCCATTTTAGGTGAGCAATAGGCACTTATTGTTGTTCTTGCGCAGTGACGTATTGGTTACCACTAAATATCAAAATAAAGCCTAAAATAAAATAAATAAAAACTAAATTTCAGGTTAAAGTTTGTAATATGGTGTAGCATTAGGGTCCCCGAGAAATTTCTTACTGCTTAACTTGTTGTGTGTCAAGTTTTAAAGCTAATCATTTTAACATTAGACCATATGTAAGTGACAGCTTCCAATAACTGAGCGTGAAGCAGTTTGCAGTCAAGTTTCGAACACTTCCTTCTTTCGAAAGGACATAATACACACACGGTAATTTCTTTATTGAACTTGAAATTAAAAAACATTAATTCAATTTCGGTAACTTCGACAAGTTTTTGAATAAATTAAACACTTTTATGAAGTTGAGAGAAAATAATGTTGAGGAACCGGATTTGCAATTAAAAATGATCTAAAATGACCGATTGATCAAAACGCTAAGAGCGGATTTTGTGGATAAAAGACGAATGCCAAAAAAAGACTGGGTAACTAGAGGACCTCTTACTTAGCGTTTATTGCAGCAAAATGTAGACATGTGGCACTTCGAATCTCGCCACTTGATGAGATGGTACACCACTTCTCTCTCTACAATCTTGCTGATGACGTAGATAACTTTCAAACTACACTGGACAAAATAAAAGTCTGATTCCTTAAATGGAAAATGTACGTAAATGTTGGTTAGGCATGTTTGAGTGACAAAAAAAACCTTAAGCAGAAAGCAGACAGCTGGGCCTTTAGAAAAATTACAATAACATGTACTAGAAGATCGTTCAGGAAAACCTAAAACCCTCGTTGCAAACTTGACACTAGACTAACATGGACTCTTCACATAACATTAAAATTATGCCTTTCTAACCCTTAGACAGCTCTAACAGACAGACCCCACTGACGCTACAATGCTCGAGACTACACTATATTATACTACTTAGTCCTGACTCATGCCTGCTCCAGACCAAAGAGGGATGCTTGTATACTCTTAATAACAAACTACAGTTTTCCCAAAACGAAGTAGAGAGTATCTCCTTGGGAGCATCGTGCGCAATGAGTGAATCCTCAGGGAGTTAGAAATACCACTGATAAAGTCTTTATACACAGAACGGTCCAGAGATGAATACATAATCTACCAGCTAAAAGACCCGTCAGCTAATTACTGGATGTCGGCTTAAACCTGAATTAACTTACAACTTACTCAAAAAATACTTTGTAATTTTTGAATTTTGAAAGGCAGGCAAATATATGCTGTACAAATAAAAATGCTATTGCGAAGAGCAGCATCGTTTCGAATAGGTGTGCGGACAGGGCCGGATGAAAGATGAAAAGAGGCCCTAGGCTATTCCACTTATGTAGCCCTTTCACCTCCCATTTTGTAAATTACATGAGAGATAATAAAATACATCACTACTGTGATATATAACAATATATAAATGAAACATTGATACTGTTTTTAGAATAGTATAATTTTAATTTTGCTAACAATTTGAATGTAGGCCCCTCTTGATCTTGAGGCCCTAGGCTGAAGCCTAGTTACCTATAGGAAAATCCGGCCCTTTGTGCGGATTTTAGAGACTGTCGTATTTAGAATGCATAATAATGATTGCATTTTACCAGATCACAACACAAACTAACAAAATTAACTCTAAAATTCAGCTTCATGACTCCTTACATCAAGCACATCGGTAAAATCAAAATAAATCAAACTAGGATTTCAAATACTTATCACTCCTAAACAAAAAGCTCCTAAACAAAAACTTACAGTTTAAATCGTGAAGTATAAGGGTTGATTAAACGCCAAAAGGAACAAATAATTAGAAAACCTACAATATTTTACTTTCGAGCCCATCCACTTCTCTACTGATTTATTTCCTTTCTGATCTCTAAGCATCAATAACAAGCATAATTGCAGACGATGTAATAGCAATATAAAAGATCAATCCAAAGTCAACATGAGCTCCCTTTCATAAATAACTTCAGGGAATACCTCCATCCCCTTTTTATTTCTTACTTTGTGGGAAACGCTTCAAACGGAGTCTGTACTAGTGCTTAAGTTGAATATTGAACTTTTACATTGCTTGAGCTTGGCAAACTGGCAACGTACTTTACCTACTCAGTTAGCCCTTGTTGGAGGGACAATGGACTCTTTGATGATGGGCTATCAAACATAGCAACAACCGAAGGGATCCACAGACTACTGTGTGTGCCATGATGGGTGACTTTGTTTGCCTTGATTCACTTACATCTTGTGTTAGTTTGCTGGCACAAGGTCAATATATAAGGGTACAGAATTTAAGGAAGAGGGGATGTCTGAGAATGAGTTAGTGTCTATATGAGAGTTAGAGTATGCAGCTGGTGGAGATCAGGTGAATGAAGAGGACTATGTGATGTAAACAGTAATGTAGCTAAAGGTTTGTAGGGTTAGCGCACCCTCAGCTTGGCCCGAAGGGTTCCCTTCTTGCTGGAACAAGAGTCTACAGACTACATGGTAGTAGTCTCTTACTATTCTCCTTAAACACCCTTGAAGCTTGTCTTACACAGAATTGGAACGCAGGCGCGCACGAATACATGCACACTTAGCTTGAAGGGATTTACAGGCACGTGATTCGTATTTTGATCTTGCCTAATACGTGCCAGCTAATGCTATCAACTTATAACTTAAGATACTTCCTTCCATAATGCCTTGAGAAATATTTAACTAGCTTGTTCAACAAATCTCTACAAAAGAGTCTTTTCTTCATACTATAAATGAGAAAATTTTCATCTTGTAAAATTTTATTAATTTTCATGAGATAATTTTATTTAGTTAAATATTTCGACAACTTCCTCCATAATGTACATTATCCTGATATACAATTCAATTCTCCGTACTACTCATTTCCCCATCCAATGGAAATTCTCCATCATAACCATGATTACTAAGTCCTCAAGTCAGCAATGCTTAAGAGTCGTCGATGTCATCTCCTCTGCTTTAGAGAATAAAAAGTACTGCTCAGGTGTTTTCTTGGACATTGCCCAGGCCATTGTTATGGTATTGCTCTTAGGTCTCCTCTACAAACTAAAAAAATTCCTACCAAGCACTTATTTTTTGTTTCTACGATCCTATTTAGCCGATCGACATTATAAAGTATTCTCCAGTTAAACCTATTTCCGCTGGAGTTCGATAAGGCAGCATCCGTGGTCCTATCCTTTACACTGCTGGTGTCCCTACTTACCCTCTACTTACTTCTACTTAAGCTGACGAAAGCTCCAAATTCCTTCAAGAACACCTCAACATAAAAGATAGTTGGTGCACTCATTGGCACTTAAAAATTAATGAAAGCGAAAGCGTCCACGTAACTTTTATGCACAGGCGTCAAACGTGTTTTCTTACTCAACAATCCCATCCCTACCTCGAACGTTGTACGCTACATGGGTTTCTACTTGGTCTGTAGACCCACGTGGAACTCACACACAAGACTCAAAAGACAACAACTAAACAACAGGTTCGGACAACTATTGTTATGCATTCTAAATACGACTGACTCTAAAATCGGCATACGTATTCGAAACGATGCTGCTCTTCGCAATAGCAAAACGTTTTAATTGATGATCGGACCTAAATCTAAACTAAGCACACCCAACAAACTAACCCACTACAAGACTCATCTTAAACTCATCTGTATTTACGGATCAGAGCTGTGGGTTCAACTAAACCCTCCAATATCTCCCGCATCCAATCCTTCTTATTAAAAGTCCTTCGCCGAATTGTTGATGCTCCTCTAACACCTTCACAAATATCTAAATACCCTTTTTGTCATCGAATCCATCCATTCACGATACCTCAATTTCCACAATAGTCTATCCTGCCATCCCAATTCGACAGCTCAAACTATTTCCACATTAACCCATCCCGATAATCCACCACGACGTCTAAAACGATGTATTGTAGTTTACTCTGTTCACACTTTGCTAGATGTATGTGTTTTTTTTTTCACACAGTTAGCTATAAACATATATATTCAAAAAAAAACAGTTAAATAAAATGTATATAAGAATTATTCCGCTGGGCTTGATAAAATCCCCAATGAAATTTTTAAATATTTAACTCCAGAATGGGAACATTATCTCCTCAATCTGTTTAATACAATATTAGAATATGAAACCGTTCCGCAAAACTGGTCAAAAATATTGATGACTTTATTATTTAAAAAAGGCGATAGGAACAACCCAGAGAACTATAGAGGCATCGCCCTAATTAACTGCATATGCAAACTATTTACGGGGATATTAGCTAATAGAATAAATGAGTGGGCGGAAGAGAATAATGTTCTACCGGAAGAACAAGCCGGGTTTAGAAAAAATCGTGGTTGTCAGGACCATCTTTTTACGCTCTATACTATGTTGGCGATTCATACGCGATTTAGAAAGAGTTACTTTTTTGGCGTGTTTATCGATTTTAAAAAGGCGTTCGATTCTATTGACCATGAAAAACTCTGGCATAAATTGTACTATATCGGAGTCAGTGGAAAATTAATAAGAATAATTAAAAAATTATATGACAATGCTGGTTTGTTTTTAAAGAATAAATCCCACGGTAATGAAATTGAAATCACGCAAGGGGTGCTGCAGGGGGACTGTTTAAGCCCGCTTTTATTCATATTGTATATCAGTGATATAATTGGCTTCTTTGAAGACAATAATTCTAAAGGTTTAAGTATTACTAGTAAAAAAGAACTAATTATGTTGCTGTTTGCAGATGATGTTGTGTTATTTGGGCAGTCTTGGAACGATACTGTTTGTAAATTGAAAATATTAGAGAAATATTGTTATAATCATTCCATAATTTTGAATCCCAGCAAAACAAAAGTAGTTCCCTTTAGTTCGTCAAATAGGCATAAGAATTTTAAAAATATTTTTTGGCAAAATAAAATATTAAATTATGAAAAGCAGTATATATATCTTGGAGTACCTTTTAGTACTTCTTGCAAATTTAGATATGCAGCTCAATATTTTGTAGATAAATCTGTACCTCAAATTGCAAAAATAATAAGTATTTTGGTGAGAAGTAAATGCAGCTCTTGGGATGCAAGAATTAAACTTTTTGATGCAATAGTTTCGGCGACTCTTTTATATGGATCGGAAATCTGGGCTATGTATTACTTAAATGTGGCAGAACGAATCCATGTTAGATTCTTCAAACAGTTACTATGCTGGCCTAAAAATACACCAGATTATATAGTCAGATTAGAAACAGCTAGGTTGCCATTGAGTGTCCTTATTTTGAAAAGAATTTTGTGCTATTGGACTAAACTTTTGGCCATGTCAGAGGATAGGATGCCTAAACTTTGTTTCAATGCATTAAGGAGAATTGTCAGCTTAGATAAAAAACACTGCACTAAAAATTGGTTCACCCAGCTGCGTCAATGGTTTTGTATTGTAGGTGAATACGATTTAATTTATTGTAATGATTTAGATTATGTCAAAAGGGCAATACCAAACATATTGGAAAAATGGACCAACCATGTACTTAGTTTGGATGTTCAGCGAGCGGTCAATTCCAGTTACAATTATATTTATAGAGATATAAGCGGTTTGGAGATATCAGAGGAGTATTTAAAATATAATTGCGCAATTGATAAATTACGAGTAATTAGCCAATTAAGAGTGTCCAGCCATAAGGTTATTAAAGTATGGTTTAGAAAAGGTGGACTTCATGCAATAAATACTGACTCCGTCTGTTCATTGTGTAACCTGCTTAAACCAGAAAGTATGGAACATATCTTGATCCAGTGCCCTATTTATGATTCCATCAGGAAACATTATTTACCACAAGTACTCCAAAATAAAAATAAAATAAATTTATGCCAACAATTGCTAATAATTGAGTCTCTGGACCATCTTAATAAATTGTACTATTTTATTATTGAGGCCCTAAAAATAAGATCTTTTGTTCTAAATGAATAGTAGCTCTAAAAGTTGCTATTCATTTGGAATAGACTATTTAGAAACTATATGTAGAGAACACCATTTGTTATTTCTTATTATTATTATATTTGTATTGTTTTAATATTATTTTCTATTTATTATTATTGTTATTATTATTATTTTTCTTTTATACTGGAATTGGAACAGTTATTTTAGTTATTATGTCAGCTGCTAATTTATCTTAATTTATTTTATTTTATGTATTTTATTTATTTTTTATTATTTAGCACAGAACCCCTGTAATGTGTTAACACAAAATACAGAATTTTTCTATTCTATTCTATATAAGAATTATATAACCCAATCAATAAAGGGAAGAGAGATGAGTACCACTTGCAGTCATAATTGTTTTATTTGAATTATTGCCAATATTTCGACCCAGAGACTAGTTCATCTTCAGTACCTATACTTGTACAAACAATTGTGATACGTTTTACCTTTTGCCTCCAACAGTTGATGTGTCTCTTGACCTGAATGTTGAGGTACTCTGTTGACTGAAATTGGCAATAATCTTTCTTCCTTTTGAATCAGTCATCAAAAAAAACATGAACTATACTTATACTTTGTAATCAGAAAATATAATACAGATTAAATTCTCATGTTTATGTTTAATTTCCTGCTTTTAACATAACAATGGTATACATATGAGTATGTAGAAATGACAGAAAATAAAGTAAGAATTCTAATAGTTGCTAATAATTCTTATTTTTTTATGACATTAAAACTTTACCGTACAAGGAGTTTGTTTCATGCGCAGAAACAATTTATTGGGAAGGAGTAGAATTTCTTGAAGGAGATGAGGTGAAAGTAGCGTATGATGAAGCAGAGAAGGTTGAAATTAAAAAAGAATTTCAATTTTATATAGGAAAAAAATATAATATAAGCTAGAATTTCTAACTTGCGCTCTTTTGTTTCTGCCAGTTGTGAAGGATGAAATATTATACAATTAAATGTATAAACACAAACCAATAATACGAAAAAATCATGCTTGCAAAGACGGATAAAATCGACGATTTGAATCGGATAGCTCGGACCTAATCAATAATAAAGAGAAAGAGAGCCAATTGTAAGAAACTTGTACTGCCCAAAAACGTGCTTAAAAGATTCACGTACAACCAAACGTAGCTGAAATTGAAAACACTTTTTAATATAGCCGAATATTTTATTTCCTAAACGCTTAATATGTCTCATAAAGTGGTAACATGTGTTTTAGCCAGAAACAGCTGCATGAATTTATGTTCTACATGATTTTCACACGCTTATTTACGGTTAGATATATCTATACAAGTTTCAAGAATTTGACTCCTGCATTTTGCTTCTATTTCTAACTTAATGCTATAATTGCTTTTATATCTTGTTGTTTCTGAAATTAAAAATGTTATAGTGTGAAGTGGTAGCTTATTTGTTTGGCTTATTTTTTTATTATGTAACGTAAAGTTTACGGAATTAAACTAACTCGGCCAGCAACAAACAGCATACTTGGTGGTACTACAACTTTTTCAGCCGGTCTTTGATTACGAGAATTGGTTCTCGATTAGGAACCAGGATCCATCTTTCTTGGATGTGCTCGTTTTAGATGTTGAGTGAAGGTGGCTGCTTGCAACACTGAGGACTCCAGTAACTTCAGGAGCAAGTTGGCTTCTTTATAGCTAGTTCGAAAAATCAATACCTGCTTTCTAAGTCCCGATTTTGAAATAAAATTTTCTCCTGGTTCAGTCATTAATTTGTTCCTTTGTTTTAACTGCTTGAACTTTTCAGCAGTCGACTTTTCAGTCATTAATATCACCACTGGGTATGTTACTTTGTACGTGAATGATTCTTAGTCCTCTTCAAATTTTGCCATGTTGTCGAATACATGGACTTTGGTAGAACCATGATGTACGGCTACTACTAAAACTGTCTTTCAGTATTGCCGGAGATGGTTGAGGGGCAGCGTATTCTTCAGCTCTCTTGAACTGCGAATCAACAAGTGCAATTCAATTATTTATTGTGTCTTGGTATGAGAAATAAAAATTATTTGAGGTCGCTATGGATTGGTACATAAGGGAATATATGACTAATGTATAATTTGTTCATCTTTTTTTTTATTTATGATTTAAGGCGCGTCAACGTCTAAGGTTATTGGCACCCGGAGCTTTTTTCAGTGCACTGCCGGCCTCCAGACAGCGTTCTCTCGTTACATACAACACTGTCCATCACCTGGACTCCGCGTGGGAGTCCAGTTCGCTAACCGCATAGCTAATCCCTTTCCTACAATTTGTTCATCCTCTAGGAATAATAATTATTCTGTATAATTTAGAATAATTGTAGTACACATGCACTTAGGTTGCCTTTTTTATTCTTTCACCTTAAACTGGTTAAAACTGTGGCCAATTTCAATTATATTATGATGGGGTTTTCATGGCCTTAGAGTGCACTATCTTCGTCAATGGGTTGTCCAGTGTAATAGTTTTTAATGAAATAAGGAACTGCAAGTTTCCGAAGAAAGGTGATTTAGAGATATGGAGAGACAATGCAAAGAAGGAAGAAGAGTTCAATTATGCAGCAACATAAATAAAATTTCATGAAAACTGCACCTAATTGAACAGATAAATTTTTCGCTTAATAAAGGTAGTTGTAAGAGTTTGTACAATGTAGAATTTACACGACGATTAGTGTTTTTCTAAAAAACAAGATGTAGAGCCTCTAAGGATACACAATCTCTTTTACATCTTTTTCCCGAGGCGAAACTTTCTCGAAGCTACATTTTAGCCGGTCGCCATTTACCCTAAAACATTTCTTTTTTTTTTTGAAGCGAATGCTACGTTTGATTATTTTTCCCATAATTGTATAACACAATTCTTACCTTTAATTTTTAATTTTACGATTTCAGCGAAATTTCTTTCTCAATTTATAAGCTAATTGATCGGCGGGGTATTGGATCGCCACAATATTCTCTTTGTGTGGGGGACACATCATTTTCTTTTATTTACTCTGGCAGTTTTTCTTTTTTCTCACATTCTTCCCAACTGTCTGCCCAGCCAAACCCACTCTCGGTGGGTCCAATGCACTCTCTCTCCTAGTCGCACATTCGTATAGCAACAAAGAATATTGCAACATTCCCCTCCATATTTTCTCTTTCTGTCTCTCTCCGATTGTAATCATTTGGGAATGTTCCATTGCATGAGGCCCAACTAGGAGAAGAAGAGTGGTCGGCTAAGTGGAAGAGCGTTAAATATTTCCAACCCTCCACCCTCCCACCACCGGCGAAGTCTCTCTTTGTGCAAGATCTCCCCCTAGGTTGAACTGTGGCCATGGAATGAAAACCGAGAGATTGATAAAACAAGACTTCAAAGTAAATTATGTAATTAACGAAATTTACGCATGGTCTGTTAACAAATATGGTTACGCCAAATATTCCTTCCATTTCTATACTTTATAACGTTCTCTTCCAAACATGTTTTTTTTATGTTTCGTCTTTTTCTCCTTCTATGTTTTCATAAAACTCTATATAAAAGAGTTTAATAATTAAATTCAAAAGATTATTAATAACTTATATTTTTTTTCTTTTTTAAGTAGGTTTTAAAACCATTTCCATGTTTAGCTTTCAAAATGACGTACATACAAAAATATACGTAGCATTGCTATCTTAAAAATGATACAGATTTTTAATGAATGAATATAAATATTATTTATTTAACCAAAAAAAAATAAATAATTTGTAAAAGCATTACTGGTAAAAAAAAAAAATAGAGCGCATAGCCAAATAAAAACAAGACGTAAGATTTAAGTAAACAGTTGAATTTTGTATTAAAAGCAAAGGGTTTCTCTGTACGACTTTGCACCACTCTGAGCGGCAAGATGTCACGTTATTTTAGATAATTTTAAAGTGTACATAGAAGAAATGGGAAATAGTGTATACATGGGATTAAGATCTGTCCTGCTTTTCTGTTTGGCCGCATTTAATCGTTAAAAACCCTTGCGAGGACAAAGCCTATTATACTGCGAGAGAAACATCTGCACAACCACCGCCTAAGGATATGTTATAACTAAGGTTATATTAGTTTTAAGTTAGCGTATAAGTTAAGTTCAATGTTCCTAAGTAAAGTTCAGTGTAGGTAAGATGAAATTTAAGTTTGTCAGTACGAGTTACCTCGTAAGTCAGAACAGTTACAGAAGCTGGACGGTGTTTAAAAAGGTTCAGAATCTTTGCTCCATTAGATGAAACCATGTCTTAATTTTTTCTCTCCTTTTCACTAACACTTATTGTTCAGAGTAAAAAATTTGATCTTATACATTTCAAGTTGTTGGTTTTAACCATTGTATTTTACTTCCGATTTTACTTTCCTCCAAAAGGAAATATTGTTTTTACAAAAATCGGTCTTTATGTGAATCTTAATCGCCTTTTGAGTGACCTTTTGAGCTCAAATATTTTTTATTTTCTTTCACTGCACTAGATTAGATTAGATTAAATTAGGGTGGCCTCAAGGCCTGCGCCACCGCGACCCCTGTGGATCTATTGTGGCTCCCCGGCTTTAGAGTCACCCTCCAGACCCGTCCATTTAATCAGACTCTTAATTCTGGAGAACGGCTCCTGGGTAAAGCTCTCAGGCCTTGGTTTTTCCTCCCCGAGAAGTAACATCCTTAGCCATACGAGCCCCTCACACTGACACAACACGTGCAGTGCCGTTTCCTCCTCTTCCTGGCAGAACCTACAAAGGCTATCTTCTGCCAGGCCCATGCGATACATGTGTTTTCTGAGCCTACAGTGGCCCGTTAATAAGCCTACAATTATCCTTATAGCCCCACGGCCTTGACGGATTAATTCTGCGGTCAGCCTCGGCGAATAGCACTAAGTAAAGGGAAGTATCGTAATCGTACCCATTTTCTAGTTTTAGTTTTTATCAGAAAAAAGCCGTTTTGATGTCCCTTGAGTCAGGAAAAAAAAAATGTTTTTTCCGAATGATGTGCCTGTGTTTGTGTTTAGCAAAACTCAAAAACAAAAAATGACTGGTCAAATTTGATATTTTAGTTAGGTGCCCCACAATAAGGTTTTTGATCAATTTTACTGGATAAATTTTGCAAAATCTTAGTAAGAATTGTTTCGAAATCACCTTCTCCAAGGTTTTTAAAGCTTGGTTACCTAAAGCATGTTCTGGTTCAAGATCTATTACTTTTATTTGATTTATTTACAAAATTTGATTGGTTACTTCTAGGACTGGAAATGAATGAGTCACTTTGTTACTGACAGGAGGGAGCTTGAAATGGAAGGCTACATTGGGCTACATTTATTTCTAAAATTCCAAATTTGAGGAAAATTCCTCGACCAGCAGTAATTTTTTACTCAACGGATTGTTCACTTTTTGAGATTTTCTTAAAAAAAATGACTCCTAGGGTTTTTCGCAAACTTCTTATATGCATTAAATACAAATGAGTGGACACATAAGTTGTACTGTGGGGAGATTTTAGTGAAATTTTTTAACAAACTTTAAAATACTAATAAGTAAGGAACGGATTTTTATGTATTTAAAAATGCCAAATATTTAATTAAAATATGCATTTATTTTCGTCAATTATGTGGAAAATATGTGATTTTCTTAAAATATTTTCTGGAATATTTAAGTAAAATGGACATTTTTTTTATGAAAATGGAATTTCTTTTGAGAGGGCAAGTTATAATTATTTATACAAGAAAAGAACATTTTTACAATTTATAATAATTTATTAGGAACAAAATAATTTTTTTTTACAAGTTATAACGATTTATACAACAAAGAACATTTTTACTATTTATAAAAAGATGTGTTAAATTTTTAATTTTGAAAACTTCACTCTTCGAAATTGTTTGCAACCACATGAAATTTCAAATGTTGGAACGTAAAGTGACGACAATCTGGGCGTAAGATGGACTTGTAACGACTAAAATCCTTTGAAATGAGGATTTTTAAGTTTGTGGAAAGGGATATCTGCTCTAACCAAAGCCCGACACAGATCTGTACTCAGAGTAGACTTACTTGATGATGGAGATGTAAGAAAGGCTTGATAGGACGTCCTCTCTTTCTTTCTGTTTTTATTCTCTATGTGCGATCCGGTGGCAATATGTTGGGTGACTTGGGAACGTTGAGAGCAAGAAACGCGCTTGTCACAAGCTGTGCAGTACAAAATGTCTCCATCACTTCGAAAAAGTTCTGCTGGAAACTCGCGAAGATATTTAGCCAGTTGTCTGTTTAAGGCCGATGTTCGTGGCATTTCACCCAAAAAAGAATACACTAAGTGACCGAACGAAATGAATTGGACACTTCAACGAACGAGCTGAAAGAACAGACAACGTCAGACAACTTCAAAGTCAGCATTCTGTGTAAATTACAATAACCATTGTACCCACTGTGATTCACAGCCCTACAGTCTGTGGTTCACAGTTCCTGTCAACCACCTCCCAATTATGAAAATATGCCCAAAATGAAAAATATGTACATATTTTGATTAAATATGTAGAAATATTTATTTATTTTAATCAAATATGTATAAATATGCGATAACATCCAAATATGTGGAAATATGTGAAATAAAAGTAGACTCAAACGGCTTAAAAAGTGTCAGTATGAATACTTCTAGTTGAAAAACGTCTGTAAATTGCCTAGAAAAAAATATGTAAATACATACGAATCCGTTCCCTACTAATAAGAATTAAATCTAAAAATTGTTTTTGAAGAAAGTTTGAGTAACTTACTTTGAAAGTAACAGAAAGCCTAGTGTTCACGACACATTTTCAAACTGTTACACATTGGAAAACTTTATTATTGTACCCGACTTGTTTTTCTTGAATGATGTTTTATTAAACTTTAAATCCGTATAAATTTACAAAATGTGTTTACACAAATTTAAAAATCAGAACACGTCAAGTTTATTCAGTTCAGTTAGCTTACAAAAATAAGTACCTTGTAAAATATATCATGGTCAGATCATTAAAAGTATTTTTTTTTTCAATGGATAAATTCACATGGTATATATAACTATTGCTAGATATCAATGGTTACAACCCATATGGTTTTGCCAGATCTGTATAAATAATATTTCTAATTACCAAATACAAATGGCCCGCCACAAAATAATACAAAGTGTGGCGTTTTAACAGAAAAAAAAAATTCACTATTATTAATAGATGAATTTACCCGCTTTTCTAGCTGTGAGTTATTCGTTGAAGGAGAATTTTGAAACAACTGACACGAAAAAAATGTCAATAATTGTAATTGTACAAATATAACATTTATAATATTTCTAAAAATTAAAGAAATCGTTTTCCATATTTGCGTCTGCCTAAATGATTTCCTCTGACGAGAAAAAACCAAAAAGCGCACTCAAGAAGAAAACACCGACAGCAAATCGAGAATATGCCGCCCAGAAAAGGAGGAACAAGTCTAGCGTGTCCTTTGGCAACGTAGATGTGTTCTACTTTGATCGTGCCCAAGGATTCAGTACTGTGCCTTCAACAGGAGGTTACGCTCTCGGCATGAAGAAAAAACATTTCCGTAAGAACAGTTACACTTTAGATCAGTTTGTGAATGAGAAAAAGAAAAATAATCGGCTCTGTATATTAGGTAATCCTCATAAAGAAAACAAATTAGAAAGTTACACTGATATAACAGATATTGGTCAAAATGAAATAATATTAATCGAGGAAAATGAGAGAATACAAATGCTATTAAGAGCTGGTGTAAAGTTGGATCATAATGAAAAAATAGAATGCCAAATTATTTTGGAATCACGTTTAAAAAATGGTTGCGACTGTGAAGACGCTTGTAATAAGTCCACTTGTTTCTGTTGGAAGTCAGGTATAAACTGTCAGGTGGATAGAAACAGACATCCCTGTGGTTGTACAGAAATTGGTTGTGGAAATCCATATGGACGATCAGTTTTTAATTTTCAAGACGTCAAATCTCATTTTTTTGAAATAATGGCGAAATTAAGAGCAGACAAATCAGCTAGCAGCATGTCATATTCTAATCCAATGAAAGCAAAGAAGCGGGATTGTAAGAAAAAAGTGAATTCAAGTCGGCCACAATCAACTAAACAGAAACTATTTTACGCAGATGCAGATAACAAAATTAACATCAAATAATTTAAATTAAATATTTTATACCTATATTTTGTCACTTCAATATTATTTCTTAAAACAATAGAATTTTCAGGCTGGTTTTACGTCCATCTACAGATCAGGTTCATTGAGAAGGCGGATAGCTAACATACTTTATTATAAATTCCTTTTTATTCCATAAAATAAGGCCAAGACCGGGAATCGAATCCAGTACCACAAAATAACTCAGCTTTACGTATTGACTCCTTAACAAAATAATGATTTTGTATATTCAATTTACTGAATTGATGCTGATTTGGTTGATGTCCTTTGCGTTTATTTTATATTACAATAAAGTCAATATTCAATAAGAATATCGCATGAAACAAATGTATAACTGGCCTAGCCATCATCTGGAGTAATTTTTCAAGCTTTCATCTTGATTATTCATTTGTTAACTGGAACTTAATGTTTAAAAGTACACCTCAACTTGTTCTATATTCGTGAAACAGTCTAAATTACCACACATCTTGATCACATACCTTGCTTTTTCAACGTAAACCTGGAAGCCAAAAGGTAAATGGAATATTTAATCACCAAAGTTGTAGAAGTACTATCAGGAAGAAAAGAATGATACTTACTTAAATGGAGAAACAATGCACTACTGAACCAGAGCCTCCTTCAGATATCCCTACTTTGTGAAGCAGCCATCCAGTTGGTGAGACCGAAAGGGTTCTTGTACCCTGGAAGTGAAGAAATTGTACATATAAAGATGGTTAAAAGGATTTCACATAGAATTACACTTTAAAGTTCAAGTGTCATTAACAGAAATCAAGGTGTAAATCTCTTTATTGAACAATCTAATCACCAATCTGAAGAACATAGGCCTCCTTTTGTGCAGCGAAGGACTTGGCTTGCAGTTTACGAATAAAGGCTGGTAATACAGGATTGGTGTATTGTGTTTTTTTTAGTTTACTCCTTTGTTAGCTCCCATGTTTTTGCAAGGAACTCCCTGCTTTTATTCTCAGGTACCGCGAACCTTCTTCAACTTCTTATTCAAAGGCTCGTAATTCTTATTTTTCCATATTCTTGGACACCACTTCCTCAATTCCATACTTCTAGTCCTACTAGTGAGGCAAGACACTTTTATTACTATCTTTGTATCTCATTAATTTTTTTAATGGTCCTAATTATTTAATTATCCCATTTTAATATACTTCACTATGATGTTATTAACAGATGCCCTCATAAGGTTTCTTGCAGCCCCTCTTTTATAATTTAAAAATAGAAGATATTCTTTCCTAGTCCTCTATTTGGTTTTAGACCAGATCTTCGCTGAAACTTAGTGTAGATTTACATCTTGGTAATAAAAAGCCAAGTTATTAAAAATGTAATTACCTCATATTGCCTAGCCGTACCAAATTTTTAGTTGCTGAATAAATAAATAGTGTCGAGAACTGTATAAGGTTATTTCAGCAATAAGCTCCGTGGGAAGAAAACTAATCTGGCAAGTGTAATCTTTAAAAGGCACAGATATTTATTTTTAAAATAATACAAAAAAGAACTGTTTATAATCTTGCTTATTTAGTTGGCAATCCGGAGTTTAGTATTATTTTCTTTTTTTGCAGCAGGTTGAGAAAAGTTATTTTAAGGCATCTGCAGGAAATATCTGAACAAGAATACGCTTCCTTGTTTTTGTTCTTTGGATCTAAGGCGAGAAATAGAAAACCAAGAAGTAGTGACTAAGAGGGGACTATGGTGTATAAGAATGGGGAAGGATAAAGTAGAAGATCTCAGATGATTCCTGCCGAACAGGCGGCAGAAATTAATAGCTCCTGTGGAAGTAAAATGAAAGCTGGCGGAGAAAATGGGGCGGAATTGCCAGCGGTGGCGAGTGAGTAAAAGGATGGTACAAGGGTGGAGGCGTTCAGGCGTGAATTAAAACTTAGCGGACCCTGGAAGTTGGGAATGGTTGGTAGTGAAGCAGAGGGGAGGTTGGAAAAGAAGTTGAAGGGTTGGGAATGGTGAGAAAGTATAGGAAGAGTGGCAAACCGAGAGGAACAGAGCTGGATGACTCCACTGCTATATATATCATGCCATGGACTTCACCTCGTTTAACTCGCCCCTTTATTTTAACGCGTCTTAAACTTTATTCTCTGCCTCAAAATTTACTACCTTCCCGCATGAGGTGCCAAACATAAAATTTAGTTTTAAAAATCATTACCTACTTAAAACTTATTTTTCAACAAAAACCAGTTACCATAAGTATTTGGCTAACTTGGAAATAACCCCAAATACATACTAAATAAGGTGGCATAATAAGTTCCAAATCATTAATTTAGAGTATAGAACATTAGCACTACTCCTGACTCAAATTAATTCTGATTTCAAAAAAAAAAATTTTTGTTGTTTTTAGGAGCTCAAATACTACAAAAATATGCAACAAAAAATATAACGTTCCATTTGAAAAACAAAAGTTGGATACTGTATCTCGAGACACAGGGGTTTTAAAAAGTGGGTCAATCACTGAAAATAAACTAGACTAAAAATGATTAAATACGTATTTTATATTTTTTCGAAATTTCCCGCAGTTTTTAAAAAAAGTGGGTGGAGCATATAACTCAGGTCACCCTGTATTTGCATACACATACATACACGAGCTCGTGCATGTGCGCCTAGAGACGTGAGTGGAGTGAACAACGACCATCCAGTGATGGAAGCAGTTAGTTCGCCATGTTGGCAATCTTACGAGCAACCATCCTAGGAGGTCGGCGTTATGTGTTGAGATGTTCGCGTGGCCACCACAACTTTAGTCTGCTATGTGGATTAGAAGGAAGTGTTGTAGTAGACAGACATGTTGTGGATCAGAGGGTTGTAGTGACCGTGTAGATTTGAGTGCAGTTTTGTGTAGTAAGATTGGGGCTATTTCAGAGACGAGAGGAATATTTAGATCAGAGTGTACGAGTACTGTGTGATTGGAGACGTAGAAGGGAACGTTAACTATTGTTCTTAGAATTTTAGATTGCAAGGTTTGGAGTCGGTTGATGTTCGATTTTTTGGCGCTTCCGTAGAGCTGTATTCCGTATTATTTATTATTAACTTATAATTATAAATTTAAAATTATTTTTATTAATAATAAATCTACCAATCTAATAAATTTACAATTTTAAGTGTGGGCAAGTTATAAAAAATTGAAATCTTCCTAATTAAGTGCATATAGAAAGTGCATAAAACAAATTATTGAAATTCGAACTTCTTTATTAATAAAATAAGTGTAATAATGGACCCCATTATCTAGCGATTGAGGAAAAATCATGTTTAGGACTAAATGAGATAAAGAAGGGAAGCTGGGTAAGAATATAAATTAAATTATTAGAAAAAGAAACAATTTAAAAATTCCATTATGTTGACTAAGTCATTAAGTTGTTTAAATGACCTCAGATGGAAGGGTTAGGTTATTTTTGTTCATGAATATTTAGATTATTTAAAACAATATACCCTTTATTTTATTGTACGACAAGGAAATGTGCGTTTGGTAAAAAGGGTTCAAGAAGTAGGACGGAACCTGGGGAGAAATATAAAGGATGCCTTGGATGTTGTTATGGCGATGGAGGGCTGGTTGCGGAGGAGAGAAATGATATCTCTGGGGCGACACAGCGCTAATCACTTTTTCTCGTCTTATCTCGTGGCCATTAATTAAACGCTAACATTAGGAGTGAAGCTCCAAGATGAAGCCACGCATTTGATAGAAGGGAGCTTACGCTGACCGGAACTGGGGTCACGTTCTAGACATAATTTTGAGACTTTCGGCTACTTATCGTAAATTACATTTGAACAAATATAATAGCGCTCCTTAGAGTCGTTAATGAGAGTTAGAATGTCATTAGTCTCTATTTAAAACACTGAACTCGATGAAGTTAATTGGGATCACACTCTCCCTAAAACTTTGATTGGCCAATCGAAGGTACAATGTTACCCTATGACGAATGGATACCCAGAAGTGGCATAATTGTAAACGGAGCGTCCAAGGCTCCAGGTGCTTCCTCGGAGTAAGTAGCATTTCCTAACTCTATTATACAGGGTGTTCATTTTAAGACGGCTCAAATGCATTTCATGCTTAAACGGTTGATCTGAGCAAAAAATGGTAGAGGAAAAATTTATTGCCCGTCACTTCTAGTTTCAGAATATGTGACTTGATTTTAGATTCCTGCCCGCATACGTGGCTGACGCGCGACCAAAAGTGAGGGTTCGCTGTAGACCCCTATTTTCATATACACAGTTTTAGAGTATAAAAAGTTATGAAAGAAACCGGAAATCGCAATTCGATATCTTCAAAATTAAAGGTGCTAGGCCATTTCAAATTCTGGTATTTATTAATCTTATTTCAATTTTTTAACTTGTTATCAAAGAGAAAGAAGAGCACGCGATAGGCCATTTTTATGTATTTTTTCATCCCCTTTCTAATAAAAATATTGCCAAGGCAGTAAAGCTAGTATTTTTCTTAATATCGGGAAATAAGTCGTTTTCCGAGGGATTTTTCTAAGAAAAATCGATTGTTAAAAGCTTTAGATGTTCTCAAGCATACACAAAAGGGCTAAAAATTAATTTTACATCTGTTACAAACAAGAAGGTTCAATAATTATTTGGTAATTTTGGGAGAGATGCGTTTAATTACTAAAATAATTGGAAACCTCCTGTCACATATTTAAGTGATCAATATCTTTCATATAAAGTGTCAAACTTATTTCTTAATTTATCAAATAATGCACTTTACTCTACTTGTGAAGCATGTACTGTGCCTTCAAAGGTGCCTCCTTTGGCTCGCAAGCCAGGTTAGCCAGGAGGTTATCAACTGCTCTCTGTATCTGAGGAGGCACCTTTGAAGGCACAGTACATGCTTCACAAGTTGAATAAAGTGCATTATTTGATAAATTAAGGAATAAGTTTGATCCTTTACATGAAAGATATTGATCACTTAAATATGGGGCAGGAGGTTTCCAATTTTTTTAGTAATTAAACGCTACTCTCCCAAAATTACCAAATAATTATTAAACCTTCTTGTTTGTAACAGATGTAAAATTATTTTTTATGTATGCTTGAAAACATCTAAGCTCTTAACAATTGATTTTCTTAGAAAAAAACACTCGGAAACGACTTATTTCCCGATATTAAGAAAAATACTAGCTTTGCAAACCCTCGCTTTTGGTCGCGCGTCAGCCACGTATGCGGGCAGGAATCTAAAATCAAGTCACATATTCTGAAACTAGAGGTGACGGGCAACAAATTTTTCCTCTACCATTTTTTGCTCAGATCAACCGTTTAAGCATGAAATGCATTTGAGCCGTCTTAAAATGAACACCCTGTACGAGTATATATATTATAGAAAACGAAGGCTCGTCAGAGGGATTCCAGAAAGTTTTGGGTTTGACTTACCCAAGAAAGTCACATGAAGGAGGGTATACGCTCAGGAAAAAGTGTATTCAGGCTTTTGGGAACGAGTTATCTCAATCAACTGGCTTTCTAATGTTTGGGATTTTCCTAGAGAGAGATGAATTTCGTTAGAATAGTACAAAAGTTAGAGAGCGTTTATATCCTTTCTAGTTTGACTTCCTGATTTGGGAAGCCTTCTTTGGAGTATCGTTGAAGGGGTGTTGGAGAGTGCGGAATATTCCCTTTCATCCAAGGAGTGTTTATCCCTGACTTCTGGCTTTTCTCAAGAACTATCCTGGAGAAGTTTCTTAGAATATGAGGGATATGGCGTGAGTTCTCCAGTGAGTGGTTATGCCTAATTGCTAATTCCTCCAACCCTGGGAAAACCTAGGCAATTGGAGGGAAGGGTGAGTGAGGGGACAGAAATATCAAAACCTAAAAGTCAAACTTGGTCTTCGTTTAAAGCCCTCGAAGAAAGTATAGGTTTCTCCTACCAGATCTAATGTCTTTTCTTGCTCCAGAGACTGGGTGCAGGACCCGCACCACAGAATATTATCTATAACAGCTAAGGAAGGCTTTATATCAAATTTTAATAAACATTTTTGATTTCAACCAATTTGTTGATAACAAAACAGTCGGTGTAATAACTTTTCAACTAATAAAATCGTAGTCGAGTGGTATAATATTTATATTGAATTAGTATTGATGATTGTTTTATTTCTCTCGGTAATTATATTTTAAATCCGATTGGACGATTAAGAATGAAGAGCATTTTATTTGTATAACTGAAGGCTTTGATGAATAGCTTTGAAGATAAAGTATCAGAATGCCTAAATCGATAATATCACCTCACTTCATTTATTTAGCATTTATTCTCTTTAGAGATAATTAATTACTCCGGCAGTAATGATATTGGAATATTATTTTACCGAATGCCTTCAAAGCCTATTTATCACTTCCTATTTTATCTTCATGGAAAGAGATACTCAAATTATAACTGATTACTTCCAACTTGATTATAAATATATAGTTCGAAATACAGGCGTGCACAATGGCCGTAAAACCGATAGAATATTCCTCTAAAAATGGATAAATTTGAAGAATTTATTTTTATATTCATTGTATTAATAACAAAAATTCTAAAAAATTCCTTTTTCAATAAAATTAGTGAATAGAATTTTTTTTTTTTCAATCTTTTATTGTAATTTACCTCTGCAATGGTTGTTGCTACAAGCAAATATGGTAAAAGAAAAAAGAAATAGAAGAAAATCATGTGTGGAGTAGGCACCCAGTGGTACCACTCCAGTAACGTGCTTTGCTCTCACGATACGAGAAGATCACGAGGCCATCTTCTCTTCAATCTCCTTAGAGGATTACCTGGTAATGTGGAGGAAGATAGGTGTTCTATGAGAGGGTTAGGATGAGCTGCTGTAGAGGAATGAAATTTGAAGAAACGAGTGTTAGCAAGATCTGTAATGAAAGGGATTTTAAGGTCATTATGGATAGTGAGGTTACATAGAACGGAGCGTTCAGACGTTTTCGAAGTATTTTTGACTGTAATGCCTGGAGGCGTAGTGAGTTGGAACGCTTAGCCGATCCCCATACTTCGATGCCGTATGACCAAATGGGTCGCAGTATCAGTAGATATAAGAGTCTTTTGTTATGTAGGTTAAGTTTCGAACGTTTGTCAAGTGGTGTGGCGAGAAGTTTGTAGCGTTGGTTAGTTTCTTGTCTTTTCAGTCTAGTATGGGGATTCCATGTCAACCGTTTGTCTAGGTGCAGTCCAAGGTAACGTACTTTGTCCACAGTTGGTATAGGAATTTGTTTCAAGATGATGGGAGGTAGGATTTTCCGTCTGAGAGTAAATACTATAAACTTTGACTTCGTAACGTTGGTTTTGATTCTCCATTTGAAAAGCCAGTCCTGTAAGTGGTTGATGTGTGTTTTCTTGTGTTCGTGTAGCGATAAGAGGATCGGAATGAGGAGATAAGATTAGAAATTTAATAAATATTTTTAAAAGTATGAATACTTCTCCCACTTAAATTATTGATGGGTACGATACTTTGTTAAGGTGCCGATGTAGCATCTAGAAAGATCCTAAGAGTTACAGTACATCTACTTGAGCACCTGGACGACTCTTGTGAAAATCAGGATTGTCGTCGGGGTTGCGTGGACATTATAATCTTTTCTGATGGAGTTGCTCTGTACATTCTAGCTAAATAAACAGCTTAATGTCTACTTTCAGCGTACCGAACAACATATGCATTGGGAGATTCGGAGAAAAAAACTTCTTTTGTGAGTACCAGTCGAAAAAGTGCATACGCAATCTTATTTAATGTAAAAATTGGCACGAGTGAGTTACGGGTGTCTTTTTTCAATATCTCAAAATAATAGAAGTGATTAGCATAGTGTTTAGAGCACTAGTTTCCCACGCTTAGCTCCTGCTTTCTAGGAGCCTCCCACATCTCACTTTTCGGTATCGAAGTTACCTTTAATGAAAGAACACTATCAGAAGGCAGGCAGTGCACTGAAAAACACTCCACGGATGTGAAAGCGCCTAAAATAAATTAAACATTTGAAAAAGTTGGTTAAAAATGGTTACTTCGAACTTAGTAACACTAGGATCAGTAGATGCTGCACAACCCCTTATTTAAGGTATCTAAATGGTGTTGTTCCGCATGCGTGGATCTGACGTGAGATAGACGGGGTTAATAACCTTCTCTTTTGTTGTCCACCCCATTTAAGTCAAACTTTATACCATGCGTTTTCTTTCATTGGGAGTTCGTTAAAGACAGTATCCACGTACCTATTATCTCTATGTGGTGTATGGCATTGCAGTGGACTTCTTGAATGAAGTTGAGCACAGGGCGTGGATGTAGCAATGCAATTGAACGATCTTAAGATTTGTAACTTAGACTTCAGAAACTTTGGTAATTATCTCTGCTGCAACAATGTTATGACATATACTTAAAATACAATACAAAAATTAAAATAGAAACCGAACTGTCCTATTAACCTCGTGCCTGCGAATGATGTGCGGAGGGGTTATGTAAAAGACAGGCGGAGAGCCATCAAGTTGACCTGGGTGAAGATTATGGTGAATACTCATGAAAGTCAGCCGTCGAAATGTCGTAAAGAATTTTTTACTTCTTCTTTATGGAGTAAGTGTAGGTTCAACTTCGACGCGGACTTCTAACTTGCTATTTAAATGTTTGTATCCTCTTTGAACTTAAGTTCTCATGACTAAATTAGCCTTTTATATTCAAGTTTGATGAGCTGCTAGTGGAAGGCGATTAGTTCTCTGCTTTAAAATATTATCTCCTTAACAAAAACTTACAGTTTTAAAAGTTAAGTATAAGGGTTGATTAAACGCCAAAAGGTACACAAATCAGCAGTTCCCAACATTTCATTAATACTTCATTGATATAATTTAAGTAATTTTACTGCATTAACTTTTCCTTCACATTTTTTAGAATTTATTAGATGTCACAGACCCTTATGCTGGCCATTTTCGTCTACAAAATATTTACTCAAGTAGCACACCATTTAACTTAGATTGACTGTAATATCTATTTATCTATAATAATCAAACTATTAATCACAGGTGAAAAAGAAAACGTTATAAAAAATATAAAAAAAATAAGAGGCTAAAAAATTCATAAACTTTTTTTACATCAATGATTTTGTGCATTTATTTTTATTTTTAAATAAAAATCATTGGTTTAAGTTCATTCTTCGATTAAAGTAATTGTTATTTTATGTTGTAGTCAAACGTTTGTAATAATAAGTAATAAATAATCTGGCTTTATCGCAAATAATATAGTTTTCTTCAATTACATTCTCAATCTAGGTGTTCTTCCCACAATGTTATATATATGTAATATAAAATAAAGAAAATAAAGATATGCATATTTTTAGGACAGCTAATTATTCCAGTATTTTACCATAAGTAAAATTAGGGGGACTAAATTAAATTACAATTGAGAAATGAGTAAATATTGTTGAATAATCTACTTGTTATTAAATGTATGTTATTTGTGCTCACGAATATTTCGGTAAGACGAATTTAAGACTGAAATATTGTTTTGAATCCTCCGTGATTGAAATTTAAAAAGTGGCCGACTCTAACTTTGTTTTTTTCTACTTTAACATGCATGTATATGTGACTACTCAGAATAATTCATCACTCATTTTATCATAATTATAATAAAAAAATATTATGAATGAACTGGCCAGCATAAGGGTCTGTGACATCTAATAAATTCTAAAAAATGTGAAGGAAAAGTTAATGCAGTGAAATTACTTAAATTATATCAATGAAGTATTAATGAAATGTTGGGAACTGCTGATTTGTGTACCTTTTGGCGTTTAATCAACCCTTATACTTAACTTTTAAAACTGTAAGTTTTTGTTAAGGAGATTTTTGTACCTTTTGGATAGATTTTCCTTTTTGTCTATTTGCAAAGTTACGTCAGCTTTACAGATTTTTTAAAATTTGGAATAAGCTATTCTATCATTATAACCTGATAAGGTGTTAAATCGGAACCGTAACTACCACTGGAGAGATCTTTTTAAAGAATGATTATAGTTGCGGTCCCCAAACCATCCTCAATAACCATTTTTTTGAGAAAGCGTTTTGAATAAAATAGGAAGGTATTTGTACGTAAATAGCAAAATTAAACTGCGATTTCAGTACTTCCTTTTAAGAGGAGCAAGAAAAATAAACTGCGATTACAGTACTTCTCCCTAAAAGGCAAAGATTTTGAATCGAACGACAATTCATTGATGTAAATCGGTTCACTCATTGATAATTTTAACGATTGCAGTACTTCCTCTTAGTAGGTGTAAGAGCATGATGGCACTTCACAGCCACGTAGAGGAGCTTTAACCACTTTATTTGAGCTAAATTTTATCAAAATCGGACTAAGCTTTGTAGAAATATTGGTAATAATAGTTTTAGAAAGGGCCTTATTTGGGTGGGGCGAACTCCCCTCCTTATGAGGCATAGCGTCGAGACTTTTAAAGTACAAATCTGTACAAAATTTCGATTCGAATGACACTTCATTCATGAAAATCGGTTCACGTATCGATAATTTGAAACGATTGCTATACTTCCCCTTAACAAGTGTAAGAGCAGATCGTCGCTTTATTGTTAGGTAGGGGAGCCCTAACCCTATCATCCTACCAAATTTTATCAAAATCGGGCCAAGATTTACAGAGTAATTAGTAATAATAATTTTGGAGGGGGCCTTACATAAAGGGGGCTAACTCCTCTCCCGTTCGATGTACAGGGCCGAGACCCCCAAAAGGCACATCTACATAAAATTCCGAATCGAATTACACCTCATTCATGAAAATCGGTTCACGCGTTTAGGCGCTACGTTGTTTACAAAAAAGGTAACAAGAACAAGAAGAAGAAGAAGAAGAACAAGAACAAGAACATTTTTTGAAAAAGCCGTTTTTGCTCATTTTCGGCAACTTTTTTCTCGAAACCTATTAGATCTGGGTGGTTGCAAAAAAATTACAGTTATAAAGGAGGATTTGCCCTATATTATAAAGAAAATTTGGGAATTTTATCTTTTATAGAAAAATAGAAAAAATTGTCAAAGTTGGGTGTTTTTCAACGTTACACTTTTTCGTGCAGTTTTTGATGGTCAACCCTTATACAACTGTCCTACCGGACAGTTTTAATAAGTGGCGATCTTTTCCCTTTACAGGACCTAGGCAGAATCAGGTTTTCTTTCGGCTAAACAAGACCTAATCTTAATCGGGTGATCTTCACGCGTTGAAACGCTGATACCTAGAACATAGGCGATTCATCAAGAACAAGTTATGTCATGTGTGAACAAAGCAGATATTTATTCTGTTATGATGAACAATAATGCATTAAATTTTTATTAATAGTAATAACTACTTGTAGAGGTTATGAATTCCTTAACATTAGCCTTAGCTAGATTACTATGATTATTAGTTATAACACGAAAGAATATATTATATATAACATACATAACATTATGATTGGACAAGTTTTGTTTTAAAGTTAATCAACTTCTTTATTAAAGTTATATATATTTATATATATGTCGGTTCATCAATTATTCCCTTTGATTAACGTGTACACAGCTTCGGAACTTTGGCGAAACCTTTTCATTTGATTTAAATCTCAGTGGCACGATGAGGGGCGCGGAGAGCTTAGAGACGACAGTGGTTTTGGCCCCAATTAGGCGCAAACGCTAATTGCGGATACTAAAGTCCAACCCTCCGTTTGTTGTGAATTCGTTCCAGGTCTACCTTTGTCCATACCATCGCTTTTCTCTTTCACATACACTGAATTAATGAATTTTATTTTTTTGTATTAATTAAAATAAATTCTAGAAAAATAACAAAATATTACAAATAAAAAGAATTCAGAATATATTTTAACTATCTAATCTTTACTTGAACAATATTTAAATAAACAAATTTTTCCCTGATTGTGAGGAGCCGTTAGTTTTTTTTTTTTTTTTGGCGCATCAACATCTGAGGTTATTAGCGCCCGGAGCTTTTTCCAGTGCACTGCCGGCCTCCGGACAGTGTTCTCTCGTTACAGACAAAACTGTCCATCACCGGACAGTTCCTAGGAAGCTCCTAGGAAGAGAAAATCTAAGGGTCAGCAGCTGGATTCGAACCCGGGACCTCCGCGTGGGAGTCCAATATGCTAACCTCATAGCTAATCCCTTCCCTCCGTAAGTTAGTTGTTGGCAGGATTGTGTTTGTAGGGCACCGAGCCAAATTTTAGCCTCCAACGAAGAGTGAATTCTTTCACTTCAATTATGGTAAAATAAAATCAAAAATCTTTTAGCGAACTAATCTCAGAAAATTCCGATTAACTGAATGAGGAATACTAGAAATGTATTCTGAAGTAGTTATATATTATATTATTTATTTAATTGTAATGAAGGTAATTGTAGAGAAGTTTTTAAAGGGCAATATCCGTTTTAAAATTTAAAAGACAAAAAATACAACGCTTAAATAAGTTTATTCACAGGTTGCTTATTTTTATGAGAGCCAAATTTCAATCTAGTGACATCCTTCTATCTTACTGACCCTTCAAGTATTTCCTGTAAGAAGTTGACTTTCCTTATTTTGTTAAGGGAGTATTCTAATTGTATTTATTACTATCTGGGCCTATGATATTTAAGTTTGTTTTTAATTTTAAGTCGAAGATAATACTCGCACTTTCCTAAGCACTACGTACAACAGGCGGGTTAGAAACGAGGGCTACAAATCTAACATGACAAATATTACAAATTAGAATAAAATCAGCTGACCAGAAGTACTAGTTTACAGTGTATATTTGTAACTATTTTTTTTGAAAATTTATATTTATTTCAAAAAGTTTATAGTTATTATAAAATTCAATTACGTAAACTGCGGTCAAAGATAGTCTTTCGAGTGTTCATACCAGATTTCTTAAGAATTTGAAAAAGAAATTTCACAACCTTTCCAATTTTTCATCGGTTCTCATAAATGGGTACTAATTTATTATGTGGATATTATTTAGTATTGGATGAGAAGACTAACATTTCATTAAGATTATTCTAATTTGATCATTTGTTCACAAAAAAACACCTTGTAAATAAATAAAGAAAGGAATAAGTTTAAAAAAAAGTATTCCGTTCACTTTGGTTAGAAAAGACAAAAATTATATATCCACCATTGTACAGCACAATGTAAGAGTGTCAGAAGTGTTTGTCATAGAATCTATTTAGAAACTACTTTTTTCATTTATGTTATACGAATTTGTTTCTATACCCATTGTTAGTGAGAAATAGAAATAATTGAAGACTCACTTGTAAACTACAAGTTCTTGAGGAACACAGCCGAATAAAAAAGAAGTCTATCACAAATACACACTTGTATTAAGAAGGCTAGGCGTGGAAATGACACCAGTAGAGATCCCCTACATGAATAGAAAACCTCTACACAATAGTGGAATCCTAGCTCTCCTTTTTGGCGTTACGATTGGCGGTATAGCTCGTTATCAAGAGTACATCATTATTTGAAAGTTCTTCAGGCTAGTGACCAATATGCTTACAATACCAGTTGAGATGTGCTTACTTTTGGTATCTTTTGAATGGTCAGCTTAAATGATGCGGCATATGAAAAGAAATTGCTACAATTCCTGAATGAACCAGAGTAAAAAGGCTAGCAGATGTATATGAAAATGGCCAACATAAAATTGCAGGTAATCTTAGGCGCAAGCAGAATTGAATTGCCATGACAGAGACAAATTCAAGCAAATGCTTGAACTCGCCATTCTGAGCACTTACTATTGTATCAATATTTCACAAGAATAATATAGGTACATCCAATTATTTATGGTAGCCTTTATTAGCATTTCCAAAAATAACTGCGTTTTTTGTCACCAATAGTGAAGTAATGGCTAATTATAAATTACCACACACTGATATCAAGTGTATAATTGCAAAAGCAGCACTACAAAAATGGCAGACAGATTACAGTAATGGTAATAATGGTAATGGTAATGGTAATAAAGGGAGATTCTATAAAACTATGGCAGATCAGTTACCTAGACAACCATGGTTTAAGGGAACTGTCACTAATAAATGGGTTGTGACGACAATAAACAGGCTGAGAGCGAACCACGCTGTACGATATCTTCACAGGATCAACAAAATGTCCTCTCCTTTTTGCGTAGATTGCAATGAGGAGGAGGATTTCAAACATGTAATAATGATATGTCCACGTTATATGGTGGAAAGGTAACGAATGTTTGACGACATATACAGGTATTTAGAAGCACCAATTCGCTTACAGAAGGATTACGTGATTTTAATTTCGGTTAAGCTATAAGGATGGCAGGAATATAGAGTACTGGATCCATCCATTAGTTGTAGTTTATGTAAATAGTTGGATATAATAGAGGGATGAATGTGTGAAGCGAATGTATGTTATAAGTAAGAATGGAGAGTGAGTGATATTCTAGTGATAAGCACCTAGACGATGCTGGCTGTATGGCGGAAGCCAATGCCAAAAAAAAAGGCAAAAAAACAAAACTTCTTTTAACTGTTACTACTTACAGGAGGTTACAGGAATAGTAACGAAAGATTATTGACATTCTTTAAAGTTTGAATAATCCCCTTGTACATGTTAATTGTGTACATGATTTTATTTTATGCAGAATAACGACTACTGTTCGAATTTTCTATTCGTCCGATTCCCTCACTAGAAAAGGATCAATGTTAGTAACCTACCAATAGGACGATCCAAATTAAAGATAATGAATGGTGAAGAATGGTCGCAGGATCATAGCAACTACTTTATGGTTATCATCTTGAAGAGAAAGGAGAATATCTTCATATTGATGCGGTAAGCCAATTTTACAAGCGTCTAGTAGGTAGTTAAACGATTTATTGCATCCTACATTCTTATCGCTGGGATTTTATACAACCACTCTCTCTCCACACATACTGTAACACATCTATATCTATACAAACACAGCTACAAATAAAACTCTATTAGCATGATGGTAATGCTGATCTAAATTTATTGTCAAGCTTATTTTATAATAAAGAAAAAAAAATTGTCCGTAAGTATTCGAGCTACCATTTAGACATAATTTAAGGCAATGCTCCATGGTGTAAGCAATTTTAAATCTGAAATTATAACTATTATACTACTGAAATTATTAAAGTTTATTATCACTTACTAAATAGGTGAATAAACCTGAGCTTTTTAAAAATAAAAAAGAAAGCTATTACTAAGTTAGCGTCTGAAGTTTTAAATAAATTCTATTCCTGTTTAGTAAGGAGATTCAGTCATGTAAACTTGAGATAGTCGGTAGATATTAAAACTGTCCGGCAGGGCAGGTTGTATAAGGGTGCACGAAAAAGCGTAACGTTAAAAAACACCCAACTTTGACAATTTTTGTGTCTTTTTCTAAAAAAAGATAAAGTTCCCAAATTTTCTTTACAATATAGAGAAAATCCTTCTTTATAAGAGGTGCCACGGTAGCCGAGCGGAAAGAGGCGAGACCTGCAAAGCTAATATGCATTGTGGTATTGGGTTCTATTCCCGGGCTTGGCCTTGGATTTTATTTAATGGTTAATAAAAGAAATTTAATAGTAAAGTACGTTTGCTATTCGCCTCCGTCCATGACACCTAGTACGAGTTACTCGTAAATGGTAGTTGGACATTAAGCCCCGCCTGAAAAAATAGGCGATTACTTTAATTTACTTTTTTACTAAAGTACAAAGTAAAAGGAGGAAACTCCTCCTTTATAACTGTATTATTATTTTTTTTTTTTTCTTTACTACAACCCACATCTAATAGCTTTCGAGAAAAAAGTTGCTGAAAATGAGCAAAAATGGCATTTTCAAAAATTGTTCTTGTTCTTGTTGTAGTTGTTCCTCTGCCAGGCATTAGTTTATAAAGAGACATCTTGTTATCATACTTTCTTCAGTTGCAATTTATTTATTTCCCCCTAAGTGTAGAACTCGCATTGAACTCATTTATTTCTTGCTATATTAATCGTCAGTCGATACAATTGTAATAACGACAGCCATACTAATAGTGTTTTGTTATGCTGACAAGTTATTTCATTACACAAGGCAAAACCACTAATTTGTAAAATCACTGTTTTCAAAAAATAAAAATGTATTAAAAGTAAACACAAACCTCATTTCCTGTTAACATATTTATGCTCAGTAAATAATTATTGATGTTTGAATCATGAACTGATGTACGTATATCATATTGTTTTAGCGGTTAGTGAAAAGGAGATACTGAGGTTTTATTTAATAAAAGGAAATTATATTATACTGAATAAATGTTATATTATTGAATATGATTTTATTTGATAATTTAGAAAAGAAAGCACTGACTGGAATGCTGGATAAAATTGGAAAATCGAACAAGCATCATAGACTAGGGGTAAAACGGTATTAGACTTTGGCACATGTTGCCTGGTTGTTTGCCACTGTGTTGGTTTTGAATAGGGGAACATGGTGGTACTGAGTTGGTTTAATAATAAAATATCTGATTGTGGTAGAAAGGTACAAAATGTACTATAGGGCATTTTATAAATAAATAACCATCGGAGGGTAGATTGAGTTATTTTCAAATGGCATGAGTTAGTAGGGACCAAAAGAGAACATTATTCCCTATTGGTGAAGTTACGATAGCCGCCAGAGTTGTTCGGTCAACAATAAGTCCCGCATGTACCAGTTTTTGCAGGTTAGAGGCTGGTAGAATGGCACGCTCTCAGCCATATAAAATTTAGAGAAATTAAACTCAAATAAAAAGTGTAAAAAGAAGGGAGAGGTTACAAAGCTCTCTGGCCAGAATGTTTGGAATATGCAGAAGAGTAGATTGGTGGAGGTTGCCCCGAGTGTGTGAATGTTGAGGTAAACTTCACCCACACATTGTTTGATAGCAAGGAGGGTGTGGGGAGAGATGGAGAGAAATGAGACCCAGCATTGTAAGTTAGCAACACCGGTGTGCCCGGTAAATTTCACTCCCTAAAATGTTGGTTACATTTTACGCAGAATTGGGTAAATACCGGGTGGCACGTGTGAGACGCCATGCAGGAGTTCTGTTCTTCCAATCCTTACTTTCTATGTATTTCTTTTCATGTCTCTTTCCTCAAATAAATGTCTCCCTTGTATAGGAACGCAAGACTAAATAACAAAAGAAAAGCTATATGGTCTTATTTAATCTTTTGTCGAAAATGTAACCAGTGTGATCCCAGATATTCGTCCTATTTAGTTAAACAAAGTGTTTCCTTCCGGAACATCTATTGGACCCAAGAATATGCTTGAGAAATGTATCAACTTTATTGCATAAATTTCATCTAAGTGCTTAAATACAACACGATATTATTACTTTAATAATGATTATTGATGCTTTTTTTTATGCTAAGGATCTTCTTTTTTCTTTTTTTTTTTACAAGGAAACTTAAAGCGCATGAGAGCTTAGAAGGATGGATATGCTTCATGAGTTTGATTTTTTATATATATATATTTTTTTTAATGCTACAATCAGCGCGTTAGCGCTATAAGTAACAGTGATAGAGTAACATTGAATAACAGAAGTATACGAGTGGAGAAGTTACCCAGTGGTAACACTCTCAAATATTAGATGGTTAGCCACCCTCTTCACTAGAGAGGCCACTGTCTTTTAAGGCGTCTTGTCGGGTTATCAGGAAGAGTTCTAGAAGAAAGATTTTTAGCTAGAGGATTTATATGAGATTGCAGGTTGAAGTGGAGTTTTCTGTATCTTGTTTTAGCAACTTGTGTGACAAAAGGACTGTTAAGGTCAGTGTGTTTAGTCAGGTTGGAGACATAAACTGGAGCGTTTACAATAGTTATGAGTTTGGTAAAAACAAAATTTATTAATTTCATAAATTTTATTAAATCTTATTTGATTACCAAAAATATGTTCATTTTACAATGAAGTAGGTTTTTCTGTAGTTCCAAATTAGTTTGACATTTCATTGTATATCCCTGAACAGGAAGTATATACAATCCAAAAGAGAAACAAACATCAGAACTATCAGGCGAAGGCGGAAGTTAAAAAAAATAATAAAATTTTATTTTTATATAGTCAATATGGAATTCAAAATTAGACTAATTGCTAAAGAAAGGTTTACACAAAAACCTACATCTATAGTGTTAATGCAAAATCCATATTAAACAGAAGGAGGTCCGCCCACTTCGCATACTCTTATCGGGACACTGTGTGTGAGAACAGCCTAATGTCAGTTTGATGGGCACCATCCCTCGACATCATCTCCTCGCTGCTTCCCTTCGCTCATTAACTCCAAACCTTCGTTTCACTAAAGAAAAACAAGGGAGTTTTGCTGATAAAAAAAAACAAGAAAAGAAAACGAAAAAACTATCGCTGAGGACTGTCGTTTCCTCCCTTGGGGAGTAATTAGTTGGGATAAATCTCCATTAATTGGTTCACAGCCGACAGAATGTGACGAAGACAAAAAAGAAAAAAAGCTTCCTCCAAGCTTTCGAGCTTAGAAAAAAGTAACTGAAAATAGGCCAGCGCCTAAAGATTTCCATAATTAAATTTTCATTTTCTGTTCTGATTTTTTTGGTTTTTTATTTATTCTCTTTTTTTTGGGGGGGGGGACTTTTCACAAAGATTAAATATTAACAATTAATTAACTGGGTAAAATTAAACATCGTCTTCGCTCTTGGCGGAATGTCCAGTGCTCTTCCCCATCATCTTCAGCGACAGAATTGCGGGTGTTGCCAATAAAGAGGTGGCTATAAAGCATGGCTTGCTCCTCATTTTGGTAGATACAAGCCAATATAATAACCAGGAAAATACTCATATATTTGAGATTATTCTGGAACAGGAGCTACCAAACTAACTGCGATTCCTTCCCGGCACATTTTCGTGTACAGATCTATTCGATTGATATAGCCCTTGCAGCTAGCTAAATTTGAGCGAAAGGGCTAGAAAATATGGATGAGAGTGTCTTTCAATGGTAGCAAGGCTTCAGGCAATGTTAGGAATATAGTGGTCGTTATTCTGGAATCATGACGGCTACTGGAGTGGGCAGATTGCACGATGGGTTGCGAACTCTTGCTATGTTCGCCACCATCTATGGTAGCTGATAATTATGTTGTTGGTATTTTTCAGAAGAACGAATTTTTTAGTACATGCATCCGTCGAAAGATTTTTAAGTGGTTTTGGATTTAAACCAGTAATAGAAATTGAAACAAATTTTACTTCCGTAAGAAGCAATATATAGAAGTTTACGCATTTGTTTTTACATCCTTCTTAAATTTTAAATTTTCAGCTACAAACTTCTCGCCAGACTACTTGACAAACGATCGAAACTTAACCTACATAAACAAAAGACTTATAACTAATGTTACTGCGACCCATTTGGTCATGCGGCATCGAAGTATGGGGATCGACTAAGCGTTCTAACTCACTACGCCTCCAGGCATTACAGTCAAAAATACTTCGAAAACTTCTTAACGCTCCGTTCTATGTATCTAACCTCACTATCCATAATGACCTCAAAATCCCTTTCATTACAGATCTTGCTAACACTCGTTTCTTCAAATTTCATTACTCTAAAGCAGCTCATCCTAATCCTCTCATAGAACACCTATCTTCCTCCACATTACCAGGTAATCCTCTAAGGAGATTGACGAGAAGATGGCCTCGTGATCTTCTCTTATTGTGAGAGCAAAGCACGTTACTGGAGTGACACCACTGGGTGCCTTCTCCGCTCATGATTTCCTGTTATTTCTTTCTTCTTTCACCAACTGTTGCAGTGGTAAATTACAATAAAAAATTAAAAAAAAAAAAATCAGTTTTTCTAATTTTTTTAATCCCACATTTACCGAAGGATCAAATATTTAAGTAAGTTAATTAATAGATATTTAACAGTTGATATCCAAGATCTCCGGCCTCTTCTCACTGGAACTATTACTGGAATATATTTTTTGATAGCTTGCTTGTTTTCTTCTCTGCTGGCCACTTACCCATCTCTGGAGTTCATCCACATCTTCAGAAGTTGGTTGTGACAGAATTTGACTCGAACTGATCATCTTTCTACCACTGCCTTAGAGAAGTAATTTCAACCAAATGTGAAGCAATGTCAATGGACTCTTGTCCCATAAACAGTTCGTCTTGCCAGTTCTGGAACTTAATAACCACTACTTTGAACAATTCCAGCAATGCAAAGGCCAATAGAACTTACATCACGAGAATACGTGGTCTCTCAATTAATTTAGAATGAATAATTTTTCCCAATCTTTGAATTTTAGAAAAAGTGTTTACGATTTCCTGTCAGACTCTTCATACAGACCATGCAAGGTATATTACAAGTGTGTATGTACGATGTACGTATGTAAACCTTTCATTTAACATGAAGGTAGCGTAAAAGTGTTAACTTATATTCGAATCTTTTAAAAAAGTTTCTCTCTTTCTTTTCCTTAAGCCACGATTTACGATCAAAGTTGGCGCGGCTTAAATAAAGTATTGGAATCTTTTTTACGGTATTAACATTGTTGTAGAAAGTTGTGAAAGTTATGTGATATATGATTCACCTGTGTATTACAGTGGACATTTCATTTATTTTTCTAACTCCTTCTTCACGCTCACCGCAAACACAACATTACTTATATAACTTACTTAATCGTTAATATTTTACTTTAATTATATTTAAGAAATGTAATACAAAAACCAAGTGTATAAAGCCAGACTTGACACCCAGATTCAGTATAACAGTCAGTTGAAGAATGAATATATATTATGTTTCATAAGTTTGTCTCGTTTGTTCTAGTGATTTATGTGTCCAGGGAGTCATGCAGGGAAGTTACAGGGGAGTCTCTGAGAGGAGACTTGAAGCAGCGAGTGGAAGGAACGAGGACTATAATAATTTTGCTCATTACTTTGGTAGTCAAGATAGTAACTTTTGGTTTTAAGAAGAAACAAAGTTAGTATTATATATTCCGACTCAAATAGGATTCAACTTTTATGAATATTTTATAACATAATCTAAAAATTTTAAAGTGGCATTGCAAACGTAGTTTGAGTTGACGCCCAGTTAGATTGCCTTCTTACAGAAGACTTCGTTTTTGAAGATATATTTTTTTTCTTACAGTAGTTTTTATCTCAGATTTATTCCTCATTAAGCTGCAAACCAACTGGAAAAAGCTACCACAATTTAATGTAGACAATACAGGAAACTACGAAAATAAACAAATTAGAAAATTTAGTTCGGGTTCGCCTTACAGGATAACATCGTACATTTAAGCTATCATTTTTTCTCATTCCTGATCGGTTTCATCCTGCATCAGAGCCTGGATTTATCAGTTGGGTTAAAAATGAAATAGATGAAACATGTAGTATGCAATGATGGGCTAATTCAACGAAATAAAAAAAGAGCTGAATAAATCAAATTGGCGCGGAAACCTTCTTGGGGAGATACAAAAAAATTTAAGTTATAATATTACTTTCCGTTCCTTCTAGTGTTTGTACATAGAAACCACGTTCACTGCAGATGACAGTGTGGTAACGGAAGTAAAAGCAAGAATTGCTGCTGGAATTAGACGCTTTTTAGGACGTACTGAAAGTTTAAGTTTCTTACGTTTCCAGAGTATTAGTAGTCATACGCAATAACTTATGCCAGTAATCGTAACTCCTCTCTCTTTAAAAAAAAAAACAAAAAAAATAAGCGCGAACGTCTTATTGTTAGGAAAGGACTGCGACCTGTAAGAGATCTACCGAGATACTCCCATTTAGGCAAGGTTTCTTGATTGCTAAGAGCACTGCGCAATACCCAATGCACCCAAAACCTCCTGTGTGCCGCCTTCGAACAGCTCATCGCTGTGGCTGGTTCAAAACCCAAAAATTGTGCTTCCTTTGCTGAACTGAACTTCGCTCAAGAACTGTGCTTCTTTGTCACACAGAACAATGGTCTACTGTCGCCTCTTGTGGGTTTATTGATAATTTTTTGAAGCGAGCACCAACTGTACAAATCTACCACGCTACCGTGTCCCCAACCTAACAACTAGTTCCCGTAATCTAGGCAGTAGAAGCTCTCTCCGGATTGCCTACTGGAGTTCCATAGTTATGGGCGATATTAGTCGCCTGAGGATTACCACTTCAAACTGCATGCATCTGTTTCAATGCACTGTCAGAGTGAGGCCTCCGTTTGCCAACAATTGCGTGGTTAAGAATGTTGATGTAGACATTATTGAACGCTCTCTCAAAATCAACAAAGGCAGCCTTAGCAATGTCTCAAGAAAATTATTAGATTTTCGGTTAATTTTGTATCCAATAAATTGATTTGTTTATTGTCTCTAAAACAATCATATCAATACATTACTTCACTTCTTTGATAAAACGAAGCATTTCTGAAGCTCTATCAAATTTTCTACAGTAAATTGTCACCAGAAATACTTTTGAGATCTCCTGAGTTAGAAAAGTTGTTTCAGAAGATATTCGTGAGTATGTGTGACTGCGCGTCTAATCAGGACGGGTCTAATCAGGAACTAATCTAATCAGGACGGGCAAGGTATAGTAATAGAGAGTGTTGACTTGTTATTTGAAGATCTTCGCCTCAAATCTAAGCATAACTGCATAATTCTATTTTTGGCAGTTATAAAAGTATCCATAACAACGAATTCAATTGGAAGTAAACACCCATTGCTCTGCTACGGGATAGTTTGGGTTTAGAATCCTCGAATCATTGGGTTGGACTGCTTTGCATCTCAGGTTGGATTGTTATCTTAAACTAAGCCAATGTTGTTATTGGTTTTCTTTGGGGTAGCTGGATGGACCTAGAATGTCCATTCGACCCAAAGACCGCTTAATATTGTTGGCCAAATCCATAAATATTAAATTAAATAATTAACGTAATTATGTTTAAAAAACTCTTTTAATTAGTAGATTAATATTATAATATTAACTCTGAACAATATTCTAGAAATATTAATCACTCCCTATTACTTATCTTTTACTATTTTAATTTATTATACAAAATGTATTTTTACTTTCCCTTTCCAAAATCTAGCAAGCTTGTCCTTTTATTTTGTAATGTTTTCGTTACGAAGGCTAAAAGAAAAATTAATAATAATTGAGACTAGATTTCCTAAATAACTTACTTAAGTTTTTCTAGCTGAGCTACTGCAATTAGGTTCTGCGCTACCGAGATTAAAGGGAGAGGAATAATTAATTCTAAGGTCGTAATTTTCTCGGACAGCCAGGAGGCTCTACGAGCTATTAGTTATTAATCAGGTGAACTCAAGGCTGGTTTGGGACTGTCTGGGTGCCCTGAATGAAATTAGTGACCAAAATAAGGTCTTTCTAGTTTGGATACCTGGTCATTCAGGACATAAGGGAAACGAAGTGGCAGATTTATTGGCCCGGGAAGGTTCTGCAGGACACTTCGTTGCCCCGGGGCCCTATTTTGAGGTTTCGAAGTCTGCGGCCATAAACTTGTGGGTGCAGAGTAGATCTCAAGAGTGGTGGCTCGCCACCACTGGGCAGAGACAGGCGAAGGAGAAGGAGTTCATTAGGGGCTATTTGCCGAGGCTGACTGTAGAATTAATCCGTCAAGACCGTGGGGCTATAAGGATAATTGTAGGGCTATTAATCGGCCACTGCAGGCTCAGAAAACACATGCATCGCATGGGCCTGGCAGGTGATAGCCTTTGTAGGTTCAGTCAGGAAGAGGAGGACACGGCACTGCACGTCTTGTGTCAGTGTGAGGGGCTTGTTTGGCCAAGGATGTTACTTCTCGGGGAGGAAAAACCAAGGCCTGTGAGCTTTACCCAGGAGTCGCTCTCCAGAAATAAATATCTGATTAAACGGTCGGGTCTGGAGGGCGAGCTCTAAAGTTGAGGAGCCACAATAGATCCAAAGGGGTCGTAGTGGCATAAACCTTGTAAATACGAGACAAAAAATGTATATTGAAAAATGGCACCAAGTTACTTTTAATATTATACGATATGAGTGCTTTCTCTTGATTATTTTCTTATATATATTAAAAATACACTTTTATTAAAGGTATATTATATATAAATGGAAAGTGAGTTTAATTTAATGGTGTGTTAATGGAAGGTTAGGAATGCGGGTTCAGTCTCGTGATTTGTTTGAGCCTTATCAGCTAGGCAGCCGAGCACGCAGCCTGCGGTGACACGCCACGCACGGTCCGCCTCCATCTTTCTGTCCACACTGAAACTACTTAGCCAAACCAACACAACAATACTGCTTTTTATCATTAAATATGTGAGCTTAGTCCGCTCTTAAAGCTTTACAGTTAAAGGCTGAGAAGTTTTGTCACGATTACCGCAAGATCCAGTATTGTTTCTTAAGAAGGCAAAAACAATTATATAAATTAAAATTGAATTTATAACCCTTTCTATACAGGCGGAAGCATTAAGTAAATCAAAGTCCAAGAGAAACCCCTGGTTTCCAATTTATTGTGGTGCACCAAATAATAAATGCTCTCTTCTCTCGCACCCTCTCTGAACTAAACCATATTTTGTTCTGGACAGATAACAACCAATCTATTATTGTGAAAAAAAATGATGTAACTGGGTCGTGTACGAATCCAACTGCTTACCCTTAGATTTTCTCTTTCTAGGAGCTTCTTACAGACAACACTGTGCGGTGGTGGCGCCACGGTAGCCGAGCGGGTCAAGAGGCGCGACCTGCAAAGCTAATATGCATAGTGGTATTGGGTTCGATTCCCGGTCTTGGCCTTGGATTTTATTTAATGGTTAAATGAGAAATAGTAAAGTACATTTGCTAGTCGCCTCCGTCCACGACACCTAGCAAATGGTAGTTGGACGTTAAGCCCCGCCTGAAAAAATAAGCGAGTACTTTACTTTACTTTTAGTTACTGTCCGGAGGCCAGCAGTGCCCTGAAAAAAGCTCCGGGCGCCAACAACCTCAGGTGTTGAGGGGCCTTAAATCATTTTTTAAAAAACTGGGACAAGTTGATTTAATAAAATTTAAAGAGCGATAGGAGCTTATAAAGTACCCTCCGCCATGGCATATTCTATTTAAGACAAATTTTAAGCTCAAATCCATACTTCTTCATTATTAGAAAACAAACATAACATTCAAGTTTCCTAAGAGTGATAAGAAGCGCGCGAATATTTATGAGATGTTTTAGGAGGGATGCTGAACTGAGATGCGTGAAACCCAAACAATTGCGTCATTTCCTCTACAAGCCTGTATGTTTCGTTTATGCTGGAGCGACTGTATAAGAGTTATTTGGGAAATTAGGGTGAGATACCTCCAGCAAGGCTAAGATCCCCCCAAAAAATATTGTTTAGTGAATATGTTTGTATTAATTTAGGCTAATTAATAAGCTGAATACATCCGACGTATAGATCAAACTATTTACACTGCACATTTATTTTTATTTTTTTAACAACTTTCTTAATTAATGGAAAGTAAACGACAGAATATCGCGTGATCGGTCCCCAATTATCGCTTCATCAGTATTGTTTGCAAAATTGGGTCCTATCTATGTCGTCAATAAAAGAAAAAAGTAGAATAAAAAAAAAAATCCACCAGCTTTACATCGTTTTGGTGCGTGACGCCAAACTGAAATCAGATAAATTGTCTAGATATTTTTTGTGGGCAAATTAATTGTGTTGTCTGAGTTTGCATGACATCTATCATGAACACTACCACGTGCGGTTCCTAGCAAGTCAATTTAAAATGTAAAAAAAAAAAAAATGAAAATGAAATTATCTGATATGGATATCCAAACATAAGGAAAGAATAAAAATCTAGACCAGTTTTTGAAACAATTTTTTAATAAACTTAATTTAGTTTGTTGGATTGGTGAGTTCTCAGCCTGCAGTAAAAACGAGTTTTTTTGGTTCAAAAATGCCCACTTAAGTTTCAATAATACATTAAGAACAATTTCCAATGCGAAATGCATGTCTGAAAGGTGTGCAAAGAACATACATTTGCTTTCTCATCATTTATTTGATTCAATAACTTTTAGAGTCACTAATTTCTTTATCATAGGTCATAGGGTGCCCAATTTGCTTAATAGGGTAGATGATCTAATTATTTATACTTCAACACTTCAATTTTCTTTCTGCAAAAGCAGGCAGGCTCGTCAAAGTCAAAAAAGTTATAATTGCGCTTAACATCATCTTGGCGGTTAAAAGCTTTCTAGCTATATGTACGACTCTCAGAAGGCTTTAGAGCGCTCTTTGGAAGCTCTTTCGAAACATTTGGTTAACTCTAGTAAACCGGAGGTTACCATACAGGAACTTGTAGACAGCGGTGTATAAGGCTGCTTGGAAACTTTCTCCTTCTATTCTGACACAGTCGTCTATATGTATGTGTATTATTTAAATTATGTAATAAATTGTAATTAAATACCTTAACAAATGTCATAGATACAAGGCACGGTGGTGGCATTCAGGTAACCATGGATGACAGAGAACTGTCAGTGGAAACGCTCTAGATTGGCTGCAGTGGACAAATAGGTTTGGCTCAAAGGCGATCTCTTAATTGTAATGATGTTATATATCGATTAGTTTAAGGAGTTTTAATTGTTATCGTTTTGCACTTTGTTTATTTATGAGTAACAATATTTATAATGTCTTATATTATCATAATCATGAGTGATTAATTGGTTTAATTTATTTATTTATTAAGCAGGAGGATAGAAACTATCCAGCGGTAGCACACTCTGTGGGATAATAATGATGTTTAGGTCTTCAGACTGCAAGGAAATCGCGGGGCAATTGGCGATTCAATCGGCGAAGACGATTGTCAGGGATGACAGTACGAGAGGATTGGAGCAAGTGGGAGAGCAGTATGGAATTTCTGATATTTAGTCTTGGCGAGTTGGTGTATGAAGGGAATGTTGAGGTCGTTGTGAAGTGTAAGGTTAGTCATGTATAAAGGAGCGTCAGTTATCTGTTGGAGTAGTTTTGACTAAAAGGTTTATACTGTCCGTATGTTTGTAGGTTTGGCTGAACCCCACAGCTCTAGTCCGTAAGTCCACATAGGTTTGTGGATAGTACTGTGAATTAAACGTTTGTGTTCTAAGGGCAATTTGGAACGTTGTCCAAGTAGTCTGTAAAGCAGTTTCACACGTTTAGTCGTTTGAATTTTCAGTCTAGCGTGAGGTTGTTCCACGTGATTCGTTCGTCTATGTAGAGCCCAAAGAAGCGCACCAGATTACTGCAAGGAAGAGGAATGCTGTTGAAGAGAACAGGTGGACAGGAGCCCCGCCGGAGAGTAAACGTGGCATGCTGGCATTTCTGTGGGATCATTTTAATCCACCACTTCTTTGCCCAGGATTCTATTTTATGTAAGTGTGTCTGTAACTTGTATGAAGCTGATGAAGGATGTGTACTTGTGGCTAGTATGGCTGGGTCGTCCGTATATGTACAGAGTAGTGAAGAGGGTTGTACAGGTATGACTGGTGTGTATACTGTGTAGAGGGCCAAGTATACTCCCCTGCGGCACTCCCGCCCCCAATGTCGAGAAAGAAGAGATTGCTGAGCCAGTACTAACTTGAAAGAATCTATCTGATAGATAGGAGCGCAGAATGAGGTAGTATGTTGTAATTAATAGTAGTCATTAATTATACTCGAATTAATGATAATAGTAATAATATAATACCATGCTTTGGCACATGGCAGACTGGTGGTGACCCATTTGTAGCACCGGCCGGAGCAAACCAACAGGGCAGGTAGATCTGTGAAGCAACCAGGAGATAGGCTACGGAGAAATGAGCTGGTAAGCGTGGTATGTAATGTACTTCCCCGTGTTCTACCATCATAGATAATTAATATTGTAAGACGTGCCCAAGCGAGTGTCTGTTGGGTAGAATGTGCCATTATCTGCAACCTCTAATGAATCACCTGCATTAATCTAAAACACAGTTTGCAGTTGTAGTTTGGTGGTTGCCATAGTCAAATCACCCCACCATTATCACACTATCTCTGTCCGCTCCACCCTTTCTTGAAACTTGCTAGGGACAGACTTACCTCACTTTACCCTCTACATATGAGACGTACACAAAGTCTCCCTTCATTTCATAAATATGTAAAAGTACATACTATGTACAGGATGTGTTAATAACTTCAGATAATGCTAACCGCTCAGTAAAAAGGTACTTATAGTTACTAAGTATGCAATTAATCTGTACAACTTAAAAAGAATTAAAAACATTTATAAAAAGGTCTTGCGATTCCCAAAAAACTGCAAGTATTGTCGGTTCCTTAAATTAAGCCAACCATTCAAAATTAATTGTAAAAAAAAAAAATTCTTTTCCAAAGACTAACAATTCATTAAAAGGTTCTGCCACTCGTACAGAGATTGAGGAAAAGATTTCTACATATTGAACTAATTACTAAAACAAAGAATTCTTTAAAAATTTAAATGCTAAATTATATAAATGCTTCTTTATTGGACACCTATGACAACTGTAAAACTGAAAAAAATGTATTCGTAGTTCAATATTTAAGAAAAATAAATATAACAATCGAGGCTTTAAAAAAAAATACTGCTTTCCAGTTTCCAAAATAAGCTTGAAGGTCAATCGCTCTTCGATAAATTACCACCACTAAGCAGCGAAAGATGTTCAAACAATTGAAGAATTGAGTAAAGAATCTCACAGTAGTTTATTAAATTAAAAATAGTTTCTATGTTAAGGAAATAAAAATAAAACCCAATGACGAGGGTACAATGAGAAGTCAAATTGTTTTTAAAAAAGCCATTATTCACCACATTCTCGACTAATATAGAAATTACTAAAAACCAAGTTATTACAAAAATCCAAAGTTTACTGAATTGAGTTTGGTTCTGTTCTTGAATTTATTGGGAATTGTTACAGCTTATGTTTTCTCTTTTGGATGCAACCCAATTTCGCAGTAAGATTTGTAAAAATGCAATTATTTCCTTTTAAAAATGAAACAGATTTTAATTTAGATATGAGGTAAATAGTTTAGTTAAGTTAAGGATTGAATTAAATCAGAGTAACATGCAGGACTGTCACGTCCAAGGGCCTAGGTTCGAGTATAGCTAGTACAACCCTTTAATATTCTCTTCTTAGGAACCTTTACAGCTACTTTTCGATGATGGACATGCTGATCATAACGAAACAACATTTTGAAAGCTCCAGACGTCAATAACACGAATAATTCGATGCGCATTAATAATAGATGAATACGAGGAGGTTTGTATGAACTAAACCAATCCTCACAAAGGATCAAATTTCTTATTTGAAGCAGTGAATTTATATTAAAAGAAGAAAGCCTCTTACAGTTCATTGGTTGGTGACAGGCAGTGTTGGCTGAAACGAGACGAGATGGTACAAAAAAGGCTCTGGAAATCAATAATCTCAGAATTTGTTGGGTGAGAAATAGTTGTATTTTGTCAATGTCTAGCTGAATTAAGTGCTATTATAAAAACAATGTTTCAACCTTAATTATTTTCAATTGTTTTACGTTTTAGCAAGTATGAAAAGAAGGATATTTTGGTTACTTTAAGTTAATTTGTCAGGGGACAATTCCAGAACTATTCAACGACTAGATTCTTACAACATATGTATAGGTAATCAACTTTGGAATTTAAGTCACTTAATTTTTAGTTTAGTTTTCGGTTTTCTACACTTATTTCAGAGCAACCTGTGAAACCACAGCAACATCGTGCACATACCGCTCATGCACCACCAGTTTCCAGCATCTTTAAATTTGACTAGCTTTAACATAGTAAAATCATAAGTACTATCTACAAAAAGGAAAAGAATAAAATTTAAGATGATAATAAAAAGGCCATTATAAAACTGAAGGACGACAATGTGAGTGGTCTTGGATATGCCAACAAAGTCTTATGGCAAAACAGTTAAACTGTAACGGTAGATTAAGCAGTTTGTTTAATGTTAGAAGATATAAAGTAGTCGTCAAAAGCAAGCAACCGAAGGAGAGATTCAGTGGGTAACTTCACTCAATGGAATTCGAGCACAAACAGGTGAAGTAATACATATATATAAAACGATTTTGTAAAGAAATGACTTTTCAAACGAAATGTTACTATTAACTTCAGTAAAGAATAAAGATTTTTAGGTTATAGTTGGTGATAAAATGTAAAGATTGCCGACATGAAAACTATCAATAGAAACCGTTTCTGTTGAAAGTTAGGAGTCTCATAAAATTATATGGGCACTAAGATAGAACAACTTGGGCAGGCTTACTATCATCAAATAACCCGGAGACTACATGCACATACACTTAACTAAAGGTGAAAGAGTTATTCTTTTGAGTGTTGGCTACATTTTGTACACTTAGCTTCCATCTTAAAATCATTGTTACTGTCAGAAGAATGCACTCTCATTACAAGAAATACATTATTTAGCCTAGGAAGATAGTATTTAATCATATGTAGTTGCAAAACATGTGTTTGGGGCCATCAATGGATGAATGTTAGACGAGATAATAAATGACGTTACTGTAACTATCCAGTTAACCCTGGTACTGTGATGTGCAGACGGTCGATTCTTCTGTGCCTCTTTTTGCGACTTCACAAGCCTCGGGAGATATTTGGACTCTGCTTTTGGGGAGCTTATCTTTATGAGTATCAACTAACTGATGTGCAATACGCACATTTTAAATTTTATCATCTTTAACGAATTCAACAGTGCCTAGGACAATAAGAGAGTACGTTTTCTATGTGGGAATAAGAGGAGAGCAAAATATTAAGTCGACCAATTTAGAACCAAACTGAGAAGTTACCATGAGGTGTTCATCACGACTAAGTCCCTGTCCAATAAGTGGCTTATCGCAGTCTCAAGCTCAGCATAAAAGCGAGTATTACTACTCACTGTTCAGCCTAAAACGAAAGATACAAAAAAGAAAGCAAATGTTAAACCTTTTTCTTCATACAGATAAGCTGTCTTCACAAAATTGTGAGAAGATTAAACAGTAATCAATTCTGAGCATCTGCTATGAACCAAGCAGTAGCGGCTTTGAAAAAAGGCAGCTCTGCTCGCAGTTTCAAGATCGAGTAAAAGGTAAACCCGTAAACAGAAATCTGAAAGAAGACGTTTAGGAGTTACTGAGAACTAAGTATAGGTATCTGAACATGATCTGCACAGGCATGTTGATGTAGCATGCATTAGAGCCCCAATCGATCATTACTAACTCTAAACGCATTTGCGCGTAAAGGAAATAACATGACTACTCTGTTATAATTAAGGTAATGGATGCGAGCCATCTTAAAACTGTTGTATGCTGGGTAGATTAAGCTATCAACGTAATATTATTGCAATAGATCTCCGCTCTGCCCTTCACATTCTGAAAAAACGCTTAAGAAATTATATACTGTAAATTCAAACTTATTCGTGAATAGCTACCTAAAATAAATGAATAATTTTAATTTTTTTCACCGTAAGTTTTGTTATTGCTTTATTATTATTTCTTTTTGACGGCATCATCCTGTACAAGGGACACGATTATAAAAGTTATTAAGACTTATGATGTAGATTTAGCTATTACTACATTAAAATTAGGAAAAATATCTCTATACATTCACAAATAACGAGGTGCTTGAAAGAATCGCAGAAAATATTTGCAAACTAGTAAAACCTAATGTGTTAAAACAAAGAGAAATTTCTAAGTCGTCCTGAAATGAAACAACTGATAAATTACATCTTGTTAACTGAAAAAAAAAAATACAATAGCAAAATCTAAAATACATCGTAACATAACAATTTATCAAACATATAAGTTCAATAAGTTATGTAAATGGAGCATGAAGAGTAGGAGGAGAGCAGTTACCAGCAGCGGCACTCCGAAACGATTTCAGTCTCCAAGGAAGTCTCGGAGACTAATCTGGATTATCAGGAATGGCAGGAAAGGCGAGAGGCTGTACCAAAGGGTTAAAGGAAGCAAAGGCTGGTTACTTAGTTATTTTCTTTTCTTTCAACACAATCGTTCCAGCGAGCTTTGCTGACAATACTTAAACAATTAATATAGAATTAATTACGAGGGGGTACCCAAAAAAAACCGGAATTATTTTTTAAAAGCTATTTATTTACAAATTTTTTACAGAACAACCTTATCCACTTCAAAATACTCTCCTTTACAACTAATACATTTGTCCCACCACTGCTTCCACTGTTCGAAACATTTTTTGTAGTCATCTTTAGCCATGGCTGACAGCTCCTTCTTCGTTTTTTTCTTGACCTCTTCAATGTTGTCAAATCGGTGACCTTTCATGCCCTTTTTCATGCGTGGAAATAAGAAAAAGTCGCACGGAGCCAGGTCAGGCGAGTAAGGTGCGTGGGGCAGCGGAACCATGCCATTTTTAGCCAAAAACTGTGTAACAGAGATGGCTGTGTGTGCAGCTGCATTGTCGTGGTGGAAGAACCAGTCTCCTGTTTGCCACAAATCGGGTCTTTTTTGGCGAACACTATTGCGCAATCTTTTCAAAACTTCCAAATACAAGGTTTGATTGACGGTCTGACCTGGGGGGACAAACTCTGAATGGACTACGCCTTTGGCATCAAAAAAGCAAATCAGCATTGTTTTGATGTTTGACTTGACGACATTTTTTTGGTCGGGGTGAAGATGACGTCTTCCATTGGCTCGACTGTTGCTTTGTTTCTGGGTCATAACCATAGCACCATGACTCATCACCAGTAATGACCTTTGACAGAAAGTCTGGATCAGTTTCAAGCTGTTGTTTCAAAGCACGACATGTTTCAACTCGATGTTCTTTTTGATTGTCAGTCAGAACTCGAGGAACAAACTTGGCAGCAACCCTTTTCATCCCCAAATCTTCCGTTAAAATTCGCTGAACCGAGCTCCAAGATAACCCACTACTCTCTGACAGTTGATCAATTGTCTGTCGACGGTCTGTGAACACCAGCTCTCGAATTTTTTCAACATTTTCGTCGATTCGGGCAGTTGATGGACGTCCAGAACGAGGTTTGTCATCAATCGACATGTCGCCATTTTTAAACCGAGTAAACCACTCGTATACTTGAGTTTTTCCCATAGCGTCATCTTTGTAAGCTGTTTTCAACATTAAAACACTTTCAGCAGCATTTTTGCCGAGTAGAAAACAAAATTTCAGAGCTGCACGTTGTTCACTTAAACTTGCCATCATAAAAAACGAAAAAAGAACAAAACAGCGCTGGTAAAAACAATCACTGCAGATGAACAGAACAAGCCAGGCAGACAACACAGGCAGGACTGAACTGGCAAGGAATTGCGCTATACACGTCTAGCGGCAGAAATGCGTACTACATAAGCTCCATGCGCGGCAACGCAATTCCGGTTATTTTTGGGTACCCCCTCGTATCATATTTCTTTTTTATTATATTCAATCGAAATAATAAGTTGAATTTATTTGTGATTTAATTTCAGCAAATAGAGTGCTGATATGGTTTAAATTTGAAGTCAGCTGCAAAAGACAGTCTGACATTGTCTTTGAACTGAAACCAAAACAAACAGAAATGGTGACGATAGCCTCAGGGAAGTTTGGTGGTGAACTTGTTTTAATTAAAGTGTTAGTGATTTCTCTTGAATTTCCTGTGTGAATTTGGCGCGAGTTGGGAGCAGTGAAGGAGAAAACTTTTAATGGAAAGGTGTTGTCTTTCCCAAAATTGTGCGGGTAAAACGTTACTACTGCGGGTGAATATTTTTTTTACTGCTTCATTGATAGATTTGTTCAATCCTTACTGCTACAGTTGTAACAACTAGTGTAGCATGTTTGTTTACATGAAACTTTTATAATCAAATAACTAAAAGTATTGTAGGTGAAATAATTAAACAAAATTAATTTCCTAGCTTAATTCTTTATTTTGTAATTTCGTAGTTAATCAGTTCAAAAAATTCTCAATGTATTCATCGTCTTACTGTTTTGGTTTACAATTTCTCATGTTTTCACTAATAGCTGTAATATTAATTAATATTATTTACTCTGAAGTAAAAGTAATCGCCTATTTTTTCAGGCGGGGCTTAACTTTCAACTATCAAATTAGGTGTCTTGGACGGGGATGGAAGCTCATACTTTACTATAAACAATTTTTTCTAACAAAAAGTAGTCATACACGGGATTCGAACTGGGTATCTCCCACTTTACAAAGCCACGCTCTTGACCACTAGACCAACACCCAATCCTCATTATTTATTCTATTTTTCTTGAAAACGTTTATAAAATAAAATGCTCCACAATAACAAAAAAAACAACTATTAGTGAAAATTACAATCACTCTAGTAATACACATATATTCATTGCTTAAAACTTAAAACTAAGATAACTGAGATGTAATTTCATCACTTCACATATCTGCTGACACGAATTACTTAACAGGTGTCTACCCAAATGGGCGTCTGAATCATGGTATAATCTCTAGCTGCAGTTCACGTTTGCTTCATTCTGTATCAAATATGGAACAAGGCAACGCATCTGATCCATCAACCGTTTGGTTCTTTTCTTTCCGAAAGATCAACGAAATGATTAAAAAGCACGTTAAATATTTTATTGGGTTTTTGGGAATTCGGCAACGTTCTCCTTTCACACTTAAACTTCTACAATATTATTGTCTCTAAATTGTTCACTGTTTTAATGTGCTCAAAATCACTCCAACTTTTTTAATTTTTCTCTTAACTTTAGTCTGTATTATTACTTCTATGCAATACTTTTTTTAACAAAACTTCATATTAACGTACCATGTTTTTATTAAAGGATTTATCAGTCAACAATATAAAGGAAGTCAAATCAAGAAATCAAATTATTTGACAATATGTCGAAATACATCGAATAAGATCCCAACTCTCGGAGTTCCAATAATCCAAACACCAAACATACGTTGAATCCGATCTGCAGACGACAACTCCCCTTCAGCTCGCAACCACAAATACAGGGTGACCAGAGTTTATATGCTCCACCCACTTTTTTTTAAAACGGCAGGAAATTTCTAAAAAATAAAAAACACATATTTAATCATTTTTAGTCTAGTTTATTTTCAGTGATTGACCCATTTTTTTAAACCCCTGAATCTCGAGATACGGCATCCAACTTTGTTTTTTCAAATGGAACGTTATATTTTTTTTCATATTTTTATAGTATTTGAGCTCCTAAAACAAAACAAAAAATTTGTTTAAATTGGTTAGATTTTTCAAAAGTTATGGTAATTTAAATATGAAAAACAAATTTCAATTTAATGCCAAAATTACCTTATTGTTTTTAAAGAATCTGTTCAAACTGGGCACAATCAACGGATAGACAAGCCAAAGCTATGGATTCCCACGCTCTGTTTGTAGCAGTACTTATGGTGGCGAAGTCAAGATCTAGGCAGGCTAGAGTTATTCGACGTTCAGGTTGTTTTTGCTACAAACGTTTGGTGCGGAGTTTTAGGAAATCAACTAATCGGCCCATACTTCTACAGAGAGAACTTAACTGGTGCAAGGTATCTTTTTTAAAGAGACATTTTGCCAGTTCTGCTTGAAGATGTTCATCTACATCGTCGGCTAGATATTTATTTTCAACAAGATGGTTGTCCGGCACATAATGCGAGAGTTGTTCGACGTTTCCTGGACAGAAATTCCGATGAAAAGTACATAGGAACTCATTGTCCGATCCAATGGCCACCTCGATCTCCGGACTTTACCTCAATGGACTATTGGGGGGGGGGGGATATCTAAAAAATAAAGTGTGCAGTAACCTTAATCCCGTGGCTTCGGTCGAAGATCTGGCACGTCGAATAACTCTAGCCTGCCTAGATCTTGATCTTGCCACCATAAGTGCTGTTACAAGCAAAGCGTGGGAGTCCAGAGTTTTGGCTAGCCTATCCGCAAAATATCTTTATTGAAGGCCCAACTTGTATCGAAAACGCCTAGTTGCCAAAAGACGTCGACTTTAAATTCCTATGTACGTAATACGTAGTTAAAAAAAAAATTCTATTTCCTTGACACATTACGTCAGATGCATTTTTTAAGCACCATTTGTCAGATCATTGAGTAACACTGCAATATGGCAAATCATCTAATATATGGTCATGAGGTCTGTAGAAAGTAATTCAATCGTACTTTTTTTAATAAAGGAATACAATATGAAGTTGGAGAAGTTGTGTCATCTCTCCCCCTAATATAGCCACCCCTTACAGCCAGCCTAGTGGTCTTGGTGCGGAAGATTCTGCAGACTGCACTTCAATTAATGCTAACGAGCAGAACAGCCCGTCTATGAGAACTACCCTAACTTTCCAACTGTAAGCCATCGACTTGGAACATACGCACCACTTTAGCAAAATAAAATAAATCAAAAGTTTCATATTTATTACACCAGCTTCACATGGAGTTCGAATCCTACTTTAATACTAAAGTATAGCAAAACAAGTTGTCTGAACTAACTAGTCGTATCAAATACAACAATCAATCTTATGATTACCAGTAGAGTGGGTAGTCTCTATAGACTAAATTAAAACAGTTATTGGTTACACATATTACCTAATTCATATGCCAATCTCTATTAGTGCGGAAACTGCATTAACTCTAACGTGCCAATTAGTGCAGTATTCTAATTATTTATAAATTAACATTTTACTCCAATTTTAAATTAAATAGTTCAAAGCATATCAACAAAGTAGCTAGAAATGTTTTTATTTTCTATCTGATGAGTAATACATCATATTGATTCCAAACTTTTATCTAATATGAAATTAGTTTTAAAATTAATTATTGTTTGTAATGTTAGCGAAAAATAAACGAAGAGCAAGTATATCAGAGTGTACTGATTCAAGATGCATTTTAAAACAGCCGGTAGCTTGGAGGCACGAGCGGTTAATTTAGAGATAGCATAAAATTATAACTAGAGACTCACGAATATAGAAATAAGAACACATTGAATTAACTAAGTAAATAAGTAGAATAATACGAGCAATTTAAAAATACAAAGTATAAAACTACTTAGAAAATCAAAACGACTTAACAAAATGGCGTAATTACAGCAAAAAAAATAAATAAATAAATAAAAAAAATAATAAAGTTGAATTTGAACTCTTCATTCAGCTGGCAAAGTTCTCGTATTTGTAAAAGCTGCTTTCTTAGGATGACTTATCAACTTGGAGGAAAGCCCAAGATTATTTGGTAAATCCATTAGATCTTTATTCTAGCCTAGAACTTGTCCTAGATACACTAGACCTGCTCCGTACCGAGCCCCTTTAATTTCAATTTTCAGTATTTTAAATTATTTTCAAATTCTGAATTTCTCTTCTGAACTTTCAGCTTATCACCCATTTCTGGCGCTATTTCTTAAAAATGGTAAACTAAATTCTTAGCAAATCGAGAGGCAAATACAGCAGTGATTTGACGAATTAAAAGTGGGATTGAATGATGAAAAAAATGCTCTACTTATCTTTTACCCAAACAACTGTACTGAGTTTCATGAGCAACGCGCAGAAATAACTTAGAGATAAGATACTTCAAGACATTTATCGTAAACACTTACTCTTTATTTCTGATAACTTCCAGCAGACCCTTGTACTAAGTACGACTTTTAAAAACTTTTTTTAATAGAATCATTAGTGGTGTTGATGATGGTTAGGAACCCTTTTTGGAACAAATCGTACCCACATCATCATGAAGTCGCTGATATCTTAGACCAGTGATGGCGAACCTATGACACGTGTGTCAATGCTGACACGCAAGCTAATTTTTGGTGACACGCATCTTCAAAGATAAAAAATTTCATAATTCAAATATTTGTCTCTCATAACGGCCAGAGTTGGTTATTAATAATAATATTAGGGAAGGGATTAGCTATGAGGTTAGCATACTGGACTCCCACGCGGAGGTCCCGGGTTCGAATCCAGCAGCTGACCCTTAGATTTTCTCTTCCTAGGAGCTTCTTACAGCTCACTGTCCGGTGATGGACAGTGTTGTCTGTAACGAGAGAACACTGTCCGGAGGCCGGCAGTGCACTGGAAAAAGCTCCGGGCGCTAATGACCTCAGCTGTTGATGCGCCAAAAAAAAAAAAAAAAAAAAAAAAAAAAAAAAAAAAAAAAAAAAAAAAAAAAAAAAAAAAAAAAAAAAAAAAAAAAAATAATAATATTATTACTTACGTTCATAATAATTAATAATTTAATTCTGAATTGTTCAATTTTTATATACAGGGTGTTCAGCATAAGACTACGGTAACTTTGAGAGGCGATTCTGGGCATCATTTGCAACAAAAAATTCCATATAAACTATGGCTCGATTCGGCTCCGTTTTATAGATATTTTTAATTTTATGTTATTTTGCTATTATTATGCCAACGTATTCGAATATTGAATATCGCGATATGTTATACATGTACGGTTTCGTAGATGGGAATAGTGGAGAAGCTAGGCGGGAGTATTCGAGATGTTTTCCTGATAGGGTGTTCCAAACGCTAAGACGATCGTGGAGGTGTACTGGCGTTCCGGTGAAGTATTCCATCCACTATTATTTAATTTGGGGATCAGAGCGAGTAATAAGTTCTTGGCTTAGTACTGGATTTGATGATTCTGGTCAGTTATATTCTTATGGTAGGTGAATTCCTTACATAATGCCGACGCTGTTTTGAGGCCTACTTTTTTGCTATTAATCACAGATTTCTGCATCAATTTTTAACATAACCGCAATGTATTGTATACCGTTCGAAAGGTGATCGTATGTAGATGTTTTTCCTGAATAGTACACGGTTTTTTCATATAAAATGTTTTTGAGAAAAATGAAGTCTAAGTTTTGGGAAAAAATTTAAAACCTTGCTATTTCTTATGTTTGGGCCACAAAGTGAAATACTTAATATTATTATTTTGGAATACAAATTAGCTTATTTAAAAGGAAATTTAACCTTCTTTCTAATGAGCTTATTAAAATAGCTGTAGCTTTAAAAGTTCGAGAAATATAGACAACTTTTTGCTAAAAAGTAGTAACACCTTGAAAAAACATAAAATTAAAAATATCTATAAAACGGAGCAGAATCGAGCCATAGTTTATATGGATTTTTTTGTTGCAAATGATTCCAGAATCGCCTCCCGAAGTTACCGTAGTCTTATGCTGAACACCCTGTATAATATATTACTTGATTTTCTATGTTAAGTGTCAATGAAATATGTAAAACAAGTCTCTAAATGTAAATCATTGGTTTCATAATTTTGGTTTTCTGTATTTTAAATGGCATTAAACAAATAATTAACTTAAAAAAAATTATAAATATTCCTATTTTTTTTTTAGTCTTTACTTTTGTGATGTTTGTCACGCCGCGAAAATTATGTTTCGACTTTTCAAAATTTTGACACACTGAGCTCAAAAGGTTCGCCATCACTGCCTTAGACACAGCTCCTTATTTCTTGCAAATTATACTAATTGATTATAAAATAAAACAAAAAAATACTTGAAGGAACATTTAAACCCGCCTCAAAATCCCAAAACGAATTCCCGTCAAAAAATTAAAAAATTATTCAAATAAAAACTGTTAAGCCGCGTACCATCCTTTCTCGGCGGTACCGTTTGACAGTTCTCCATCTCGCCTTTTTCTATTGCTCTCTCTCTCTCCTTATTCCAATTCTCGTCGTACGCGTTATTTTTCGTTAATCTTTCCTTTGTTGTCGCCGCCAAATCTTATTTTTCTGCTATTTTGTGGTTTTGTTTATTTCTCAGTTCCCATGGTTTCAACCTTCCCCTTCTCTATTCTCTCTTAACCGTGGGGTTTTTCCGTCTGCTGTAGTTCAGTACGCCTTTGACACTGATCAAGATAGTTTGTATGTGCCTCTGTACCTGCTTTATAACGCATCTCGTGCGCTTCCGCCGTTCTGCATATTGCCCCGCTCAACAGCACTGTTCTGCCAGCCAGCTCCAGCTGTTCGCTTCAAGTACTGGTACCGCACTTCCGCTTCAACACATCATCACCGGCCGCTTCTCGCACTTCTGGGCTCTATACCGGCTCCGCCTTCCCTTGTACCGTTAGCCATCTTCGCTTCCTAGAAACCTTCTACGGATTACTTCTGGTCTGTTTCCGCCTATTTGACCCTTACTTCCCCCTCCGCATCTCTGTGCTGAAACCACACGCACACACACTCAATACACATTCAAACAAGCACACCCCTTTCCTCCGTTTTCTTCCTTTGCCATCCCCTCAACTGCATCATCTTCATCATCAAGCTGAGACTGAATTACCTTCATCTACATTACCTCAAAGGTAAGTGCATCCTTACCCTTCTCTTTTCTATATTTCTTCTAAGTATTTCATCTATCTTATTTGCGTTACTTTGTCGCGGTGTCAACTCGGGCACTCATCGATTCTTAACCTGCGTTTACGCTCGCTTTCCTCTCTGCATCTGGGTGTAAGCCTCTCGCGCTTACAAAAACTTTATAATAAAGTATAATGTTTGGTGAAAATTTAGAAACGTGTTAGGAATAAAATCTTTAAACAAAATTAATAAATAAATATAAATAAAATAAAAAATAAACATGAAAAATCCATTAGTGATTTAGGAATTTTTTTTAAAAATTGGAATTTATTCAAATCATTTAATATTAATGAAGATTTTCTTCATAATAAAAAAAAAAACACGCAGTCTTTTATGTACATAATACAAAAAAAGGTAATTTAGTGAAAAGAATAGCCACTCATTTTCCAAAACGGCCATATCAATCACTCCAAATCCGGGTAATTGTACATATCAACCACTTGTGCAGGCCCTGAATTGTTTGAGGTTGATGAAGATTATTGAGTGTTGTTATGTTGGCAGGACAAAGATCGTAAAAGAAGAGGCTCGCAGACTTGATATCTTTTCTTTTTTTTTGCTTGATTTACTGAACCTATTAAACTACATTGTCAATCTTCTTATTTTAGAAGTTTATTAAAAAATAATTTAAATATATTCAAGGATCCGGAAAGCTACAATAATGGCATACCAAACTAAATTATTTAACATCACGACGATCAAAGAATACGAGAGGGAGAGAATGAGAGGAGATATCCACCAGGACGTCTGCAGGGAGTAGCTCTTCAGTTTGGAGAGAGTTCCATTTCATTATTTCAATGATGAAAAAGAAACCCTCTTCTGCAATGCTCTGAAGGGTCGCACCCAACAAGAATATTGTGACTAGTGTCAGCTTGAGAGGGTTCCCTCTTTCAATCCATCAAAGTTATAACTAACTTCCCCTAGGCCAGAAATAAAAACAAAAACTAAAAGAAGTGCCCAAAAGAGTATTGAACCTGCAAAAATAAAACCTGCCCCAAACAACTTACCTTTTTCTCTTAAAGTGGACTCAATTATTGCAATATTTACTTCCTGAATGTTACAAAAATGTTGAGAAAGAAGCTTCAACTTTATCATTTGTATGTATTCGGTTTAATCAATGAGACCAAAACTTTATTGAAGCGGCATCGAACTTAAGCGAAATACCAAATCTGAACTTCATTTCTACGTTTTTGAGTTATGGTGAATATACAGGGTGGTCCATTTAAAACGCACCAATCGCTAATAGAACGGAAATCCGGAAAAACCGATTGAATAGACTACACGTTTTTTTTAGTCTAGTTTTCAAATTTTTCATCCCCGATGCTGTATCTTCATTTTTAGCGAAGTTGCGGGCAAAAACCTAATTGAGGTTTCATAAGGACCATAGGTTTTGACAATGATTATGAAAACTACATAAAAAAAACTGTGAAAAATGACGTTGACTCCGTTTGGATATCCCAAATATTTGTCGAGATATTTAAGATCAAAGTTACAATTTTATCTTATTCGTGATCGGTTTTCAATATTAATTTTCCAGCAGAAATGCACGTTTTGGGAGGTCCTCTGACTGCAAAAAAAATGTTATTTGTGAACAAAAATAATAATAATTATTGAAGATAGGGAAGGGATTAGCTATGAGGTTAGCATACTGGACTCCCACGCGGAGGTCCCGGGTTCGAATCCAGCAGCTGACCCTTAGATTTTCTCTTCCTAGGAGCTTCTTACAGCTCACTGTCCGGTGATGTACAGTGTTGTCTGTATCGAGAGAACACTGTCCGGAGGCCGGCAGTGGACTGGAAAAAGCTCCGGGCGCTAATAACCTCAGCTGTTGATGCGCCAAAAAAAAAAAAAAAAAAAATTGAAGATTTTAAAAAATGTAGTGTAATGTAATGGTTGTGGGTGAATCAGGATAACTTAGTTTTATCATCAAATAAAAGCAATCATCACATCATTTTAATGTACCCCGTATGCAAGACTTCTTGACCTATGATTACGGTAAGAATATCTTGCCAGGGTGTTGGTCAAATGGTCAAGAGCGTGGCTTTGTAAGTGGGAGATCCCCAGTTCGAATCCTGCGTATGAGTTCTTTTTATTTGTCAGAAAAAATTGTTTATCGTAAAATAAGAGGTTCCGCCCCCGTTGATGACACCTAATTGGCAGTTGGACGTTAAGTCACGCCTGAAAAAAATATGCGATTACTTTACTTAATTCTTGTGAAATGTAGATGAAACTATTGGGTAATCTAAGTTTGCGTTACTCTGAATTTCCAAATGTATACATAATGATATGAAGAGTATATCATATTTTACCCTTATTTCCATCATAAGCTTGCTCTCTACATCAATAATGCAACACGAAGAAAGCAACCGGCGGGCCATCAATCTAAACCAACAGACTATCGCCGAAGCTTCTGTACTCTGGAGACTGGGATAACGCCAAACAGTCTCGATGCGCGATAACATGTCACAATGTATAATACACACTTCCATCTAGAATGTTCTTTTGTCGCCATGATTGTTTATGATATGGTTACATTTTTTTGCAATCATCTATTTCACCTGATAGAGTGGTTTTTCTTTTCTTGATATTATTTAAATATCTGGTCCAAAAATAATGTTTATTTTTTTAAATAAATTATTTCTTGGTTAAATGTAAGTTTAACTTGGTTTGTCTCGAGTGAATAGATTTTAAGGTTTTTAGATGTTGAAATAATGGAGTAGGGCTACCGGTTTCAAAGATTATTTCCCAGTTCTTGGTGGATAACCTATTATTCCGGTTTCGAGATCTTTTATGTTTTAAATTACATTATATTATTTAAACTACATAAATTTGAGATGAAAATGTAATTGAAATTGAATTCTCTAAACTGATCCTATTTTCGGCCATCTTTAAGGATTGGACGGAATATTTAAGTTTATATACTATAGTTTTAATTGAAATAAATAATTACAATTAAATTTTTGTAAATACATTTTTACTTCCTCTTTGATCTCTTTGTGACAGTCCGTTTAGTGACAACATCCGTCTCCTAAGAGCGAAAAGTGGTAAAAACTATAAACATGGAAACTCTTTAATTTTTTTTTTTTAATTTATTTTGTAATTTACAATCTGTATAAATATATACAATAAGTAAATAGGAGGTGAATGAGATGAGCTGGAGCGGGAAGAGCAGGAGGAGAGAAGCTACTCAGCGGTAGCACTCTCTATATGAGAGAGAAGAATGCGAAGAGGAGAATATGAGTGTGAGAGAGGAGAGATTCAGTTCTTCAGACCTCAAGGAAGTCGTGGGGCCACTGGTGATTCAGTCGACGAGGAGTATTAGGGATGTCAGAGGAAGCGAGAGACAGTTCAAGAGGATTTGAGCAAGTAGAGAGAGCACTATGGAATTTTTGATATTTAGACTTGGCTTGTTGGTCTATGAAGGGAATGTTGAGGTCGAAGGGTGAGGTTAGTCACGTAGAAAAGAGCGTCAGCTATCTGTCGGAGTAGTTTTGACTGAAATGTTTGTACTGCCCGTATGTTAAATTTTGACAAAATATTGGAAACGATTACGTTACAAACCCGATAAATCTACTGCGGCCACGGAAATCATAAAATACTTATATTTCACAATCACAAGTTGATTACTAATGATAACGGCAATGGCTAATGCTCCCCGTCCAATATCAAATATTGAATTATTCTTGGTCGGTTTTAATCCATTTTCCCGCAATCGTGGATAATGTCCTCCGCGATCTGTATCGATCAGTTGCTGATAATGTAGATAATTCGTCTGCGACCGCACCTTAACTGTGTTTGTTTTTAGAAGTCTTGCTTCCTTATCTTCCTTCTTTTTATTGACGATTTTTGTTTTACCAAAATTCCTTTGTCCTGGAGTCTACATTCGTCGCTGCCTATTCTTTCTCGGTTTTATCTGACATAAGAGAGGTATTTTAATTCTCTCACTACTCATGACAAATATCTCTTATTATGGAAGTAAGACTAACCAAACCCACTTCAGGCTAAACAAACCACTCATGTTATTCATGTTACCCAAAGACCTAATGAAGAAGGAAGTCCCATCCTTGCAAGTGGCGCAGTTGATCCAGCTCTTCTCCAGGCCTGCACTATTAATGGTCAGTACCTTAGGTGTGAGTATATCGTGACGTCGCCATCTGCATATCTACCAAGGGTTTTCGAATATTCGGCCAAGATTTGTGCTAACATTGCGAAGTGCGTAAGTATATCGCTTAGTTATATGAGCAATTTGGAGTTACCGTTACATCTTACAAAATGCCCATGCAGATTGGCTTAGATCCATGGCTCTTCCCATTTACAACAAACTTCCGCAAGGGAAGTGATGTCTGCAGTGGGTACCAAGATCCGGTGGTTCATAGTGCTTGTGCCAATCATCATAACTGCAATCAACAACATCAACAAAAAAAAACCCTTCAGGGATTTGCGGTTTCAAGGGAAAGGACAGATGTTCATTATAGCTTTGTCATGAGTGTTTAAGATGAATAGGGTACGACGCCATTTGCTTCCACATTTCCCATTCATCTTAACGTCATGGATTATGTCTTCAGGAAGGTAGTAGTTGTCGTACGAATAGATCCATCAGGCAACTCTTACTACTAATGCCAAAGGGTTCTTACCAAGATGTAATTAAGAGTACATTCTCTACCTCCTCTACCTATTTTTTACTAAACTATCCTTAAAGAACAAACAATAAAGTATATTTTAAACCGCCGTGAACCGTTATTGTCGAAGAATTGCCAAACTGCACAGCTCACGGAAGACAAACAGCTTCACTAATGTGCTTGGAGAACCCATTTCATATATTCTCATTTTCATACAATTACAGATCCCAAAATTCTATCGATTATTCTAAATTTAGATTTAGTAAACAAAGGAAGTTGCAGATTGATCGCTGAGACTGATGTTCTGGCGATAAACTTAATAAGAGTTACAATAATATTAAAAAAAATTATAAATCTATGTTTAAAAACGGATTATTACAGTAATTCACAATTTAAAAGTCAATTCTAAAAAGTTAAAGAAAAAATATTTACAAAGACCACATTAGAGGGATAAACCTTGTGAATGCAATGTTGGAAATGAATTTAAATTTAATTGAAATGAACTTAAATGGTTACGAAGCAACTCTCCTTTATCTCCATGACTATGTAAGCACCATAGAGAAGTACCACCACACCCTCCAAATACAGGTTTTTGATCAATAAATTTCCCTCACTACTTACTCATAACTGTAGTTATAAATAAGTGATGTTTATTTGGAATCAGCGAGCCGTGTAACGAAGGGAGATCCATTCAGCCGTGCAGAATGCGAGACAGCAAGCAATTTTATTTATCAGGAATCCTTCAGTTAATGCCATATAAGAGAAAAAGGCTTTTCCTAGCTTATCACATCTAATCTACTGTTATCTTTTTCCTTCGCATTTATTCCAGCTAAATTATTAATATAGAATAATGAGATTTCCATCTGGCAATATTTTTAGAAACTTATTTCCTGCTCTCCATTGGTTTCGGTAGAATTATTTACCTTAAATTTGGAAAACACCTTAAAATTTTTTTTATACAAATGAAAAAGTAATGTTGTAGAATGTGGCAAGATGTCACAAAATTACCTGAAATAAACATATATATAAATCTAACCTTCTTTTGCCACAATATTAGTACTTAATTTTTAAACGAATTTTATCGGAAATAAGATAACTGAGAATAGTGTTTGGATGTTTATTCATCTTTTGAATTACTCTGGTTATTTTGAGTTGATGGACCCCATTATGTGATGATTATGGAGTTTTGGCCCACTTGCTTTGTCGCAGTTTTGTACAGTTTCTAATCTATTTAATTAGTAGCTGTAAGTTGCTGAAAAAACAATTACATGACCCAATAAAACTTTACTCAAAAGTATTTCAGTCGCTTTAAGTTCAAGCTTTTCTTAAAAAATGTATTTTATTACAGTGAACTAGTGATAGACTGACTGATGATTTCCGAAGGTGAACACCAACATGACTGTCTTCAAGAAGGAATAGAAGGCATTGACGCTTGCTGGATCATAAGTTTGAACGAAATAGCATAAATTAAAAAAAAAAAGATCCCCATGTACAAGATAGAATGAGGCAGACCTGCGAAGGTAATAAGTATTGTGGTACTGGGTTATTCCCGGCCTTGGATTTTATTTAATGGTTAATAAATAATTGATTGTTAAGTGTGTTTGCTAGTCGCCTCCGTTCACGACACCTAATTGTTAGTTGGAGGTTAATCCCCGCCTGAAAAAATAGGCGATTACTACTAGACAGAATGAGGCACTGATGTTTAACAAAAGGCCACGACTGTTCTTAAAACCTTTGAAAAAAAAAAAAGGCGGGCCTAAATCCTAATTGGGTTTTAGCGAAATCCTGATCCGAAGCAATAAAAAAAAAAGGGAGGCTTTATGGAAAAGAGGCTCCTCCAGCTTCCAGCTCAGCCAGAAAACATTGGGACCAATCTTCCAAGAGGTGGTCGCACTGGTTAAAGTCGAACTGCCTAGGAAAAGATTGGGAGATGGATCTTTCAGCTCTAAAGATCAGGGATTTGAAAGGAGTCTAGATCAGGGAAATAAAAGAGAGGCAGATAATACTTGAAAGGAGAGGGTTTCTTTTTCTTCCGTTTAATTTTTAAGATGTTGATGCTGCTCCTGCAACACCTAATTACTATAAAAATTTGTAAGGCGCCACGATAGCCGAGCGGTTGGAGGAGAGGCCTGTAAAACTATTATGTATTGTGGTACAGGGTTCGATTCCCCGGTCTTAGGCCTTGGATTTTATTTAATGGTTAATAAAAGAAATTTACAGTGAAGTATACATTCGCTAGTCGCCTCCGTCCACGACACCTAATTGGTAGCTGGACGTTTAGCCCCGCCTGAAAAAATAGACAATTACTTTACTTTATTTTTTATAAAAACTTGTCCCAAAATCTGATCTCAATTTTGGTAGCCTCAGTTGGAGCAATTTGCCTCAATTAACGGTTGTTTTTGTAATTAATGCACTTTACAATGCAATATTACCTTAAAAATTCTGTACTACTATAAACGAATATTTCTATTTTACGCCGTCTTCCTGTAGATCCGATGCTCATCGTTAGCGATATATGGGTAGATCTGCTTCACAATGTCGTCGTTTCCGCTTTTGAATTACCTCTCAATTCTCTCAGAGATGATACTGACACTATGATGTGTAAGTGAACTATTTATTTCTATTCATGCAACAATAGAACAGGTCAAAGTTCTAAGTTGTGTGCTGGCCGCCTGTTATTTATCTCTGCGATGATTCGCGTTAAAAATTTTTAAATTCACTTACGGAATCACAATTTTCATTACACTAAAAGTTTCAATTTACCGTAGAAGTTACGATACAAATTTAAGCTTCAAAAGAAACTAAACTGAGTACTCGTGTAGTATTGTACAAAAAGTATAAAATGCAGCTACTACTTAAAACTATAACTGTTTTTTTAAGAAAAGAATTAAAAAAACATGATCGTTGCGGTAAAAATTTTCATTAATTATCCATCTTTAATTTTTCCTTTCTTTCGCTTTCCCGCCAGCAATGAGTTTGAATTAATTAACTAAGTGAAATTTAATTGCCCTATTTTGGAAGTTTATTAAATAATTCCACTTCATTTTCTACATCGTAATGACGTTCTAAACTTTGTTAGCAAGCATTATGTTGCATGCATAATATATGAAATAATTAACTGAATCCAACACAAACCTTTACAGTCCCATTCAATATTTGATAGCACAGAGGGGCAAGCCCTCAATTTAATGTCAATTTAATTCGTTTATTTTCTATGTATCGACAGCAATTACTGCTAGTAATTTATTTTTCACTTAATACATATTGGCCAATTAGATAAAGCATTAATTATATTTATACTTTGAACCAAATTTGCCACAGTTCTCCCACTCAGATAGAAAATACTTTCGGAAAGGAACGATCGCATTGCCCACTCTTATTGCGAAACTCAAAGTACTTACCGTATTCCTCTCAAAAATTGTAATTCTCACTTAAGATATAGCCTTGAAGAGGATATAATCGTATTTTATTATTTTACAGAAGTAGCGAAGCTTCCCCTATTATACAATATTTACTTCCGGAGACTAAGAAAATTTAAAATTTCATAGTTTGCAACAGTGGATCGTATTTCAGACATAAGCAGGAGAACATGGTCCACCTTTGGGTTCCAAAATCTCCACAATTGAAACTTCTAAAATTTTGTGCACTACTTTCGCGATAGGTTACTTTTTAGACCTAATTAAAACCTACTTTTTAGACCTAATTCATTAATACGACATTGGAAGTGGGCTGCTTTAATTGAAAACAATATCCTGTAATTTCGTATCCTGTAAATTACAAAAAAGATTGAGAAAGGCCAAAACTTCATGTGTGCAAAAAACATCAACGAAGTAATTGTTTTATAAAACTATTGTCTTTCTAGAAACTAAAGGTAGATAACGGAAAAAAGGATCCAGTTGGCTGTGAGGGAAATTTCCCAATTTCGTTCTAGAAAATGACAAGATATCGCTACATATGAACATGGAAATTCCCAATGAGATTCCCTCTAGACGGCCAGAACAAATGATAAGCCTAAACATCTTATCTAGTAAGTCATTGCTTAAAGTTTGTAATGGTTCCTGTTGCGGTAAAAGCCATGAAAGCACTATCAGCGTAAACATTCACAAACTACTCTTTCTAGAAAGACGATCAATAGTTTCTGCTTTCCTAGAAACCTTAGATTACCTCATATTTCAGTGTAATGTACGGTTTTGCAAACAGTTATTTGTTGGAGCATTCTAAAAAGCAATAAAAACTCAAACTTTTTTGAAAGTAAAACATGTCGGAGTTAATTACTATACACAATTTCACTCACTAACTCAACCACAAAATCAATTTGCACCATTTCAATTATTTCAACCAATCAGGTTCTTATTACAGCAACAATACAGCTTCGTCCTAGTATTTCCATTAATCACCTGATACTAATGTTATGTTCTTCTTACCAAACCAGCAGTAATCTGTGAATTAATTTATTGAACATTCAATTGTAAATGTATGGTATAAGAACCAACAGGTTTTCAGAAAACAATAGATACTTTTTACTTTAAAAAATATCGATTAAGCAATTCACCTTTCACCAATCACTACACTGTATAACTTAATTCCATTCTTGCAATATTTTTATTTCAGTAACTTCGCGATATCAGGCATTTTATTTATTTACTTATTTATTTTAATTCAAGGCGCGTCAACATCTGAGGTCACTAGCGCCCAAAACAGTATACAGTTCACTGCCAGCATTCAAACAGTGTTTTCTCGTTACTTACAACACTGTTCATTACCGGACAGCTGTAACTAGCTTTCTGTGAGAGAAAAACTAAGTGCCAAAGGATTCAAACCGGGGACCTCTGAGAGGGAACGCTCTTGCAATTATCATGGAAACAAGGCAGTTGTTTAATGCACTAAAAATTACCAGAAAATTTTCAACACTTGTGATATTACTGTTGATAATCGAAAATTAAAATCCTCACCTCAAGAAATCCTAGAACCAAAATTAAATGAGATTACTACTAATCTCTAATTACTTCACAATTTTGTCGAATTGTTTCTACAAAAAAATAAATTAGTTCTTTAAAGTGTTGCAAAGGAACTGGACTTCCTTTCTTATTGTCCTTATTTTCAGAAAACATTTGTTTTTCCTTTATTCCAACCCAACCCATCTGCTGGTCCTTTCTTATTTGAACTTTAAAGGTGGCAGGCCAATTAACACACAGTACAGCTGCTACTAAATTAGAAACAGGAAAAGTATAAAGACTTTATAGTTGTACACAAGAACTGCTTTGTTGCAGAGCTATAAGATTATTTGATCAACTTATTAAAGGAAAGTCAAAGACACTAATTGCTGGCAGGATCCAACAAATTCTACAACGAAATTATACATTCTTCCTCTCTTTCTCCCGCCTATTTTACAACACCCACAGACACACACAGTATATAAAAGGGGCGAATAATATTTTAGACTGTTTATAATCAAACCACCCTCTCTAGTCTAGTTAGCGAACAAATTGTATCTTTAAATTGAACACACTCCGTCTAACTATTGATTAGCTGTTTCCTGTACGATCCCCACCATTAAATAAACTTAATTACTGCTAACCAGCCTCCTTGATTTAGTTGTCGGTTGTTTCATTCAAACTTCAATGTTAACATGTTATCATATTTACACGGACTTTTTTAAATGTAATGTACATTTTTTTTTATTAATTTACAGCTACAAAAATAGATTTTCTACACCACAATAGTGGTCTAAGAGTAACGTGAGAGATCTCAGGTGACAGTTCAGATGCGGTATTTATTTAAGGAGTCCTAACGCTAAGTAAATTGCTCGGCGAGCGCCGATTTAATCGTCGAATTGGGCAGTTGGGTAGGGATGTTTAAAAGAGGCGATGAATAAAAGATTAGGATGATCAGGGAGATGAGAAATGGAATTAGCTGCGATAAAATCTTTGATGAATGATATTTTTAAGTCATTAAAAATTAATTATTTGCGTTAGTTTAAAGCAATAGTTATGCGCCGAGGTTTAGGCTGTAAAGATTGGAGGTGATTTTAGAATTTTTGGCTGGTCCTCTTAATTTGAATCCGTAAGGCTGGAAACATAGGGAGCGGCGATCATAGTGGAGAGCAAAGGGAAGATAGAGCAACGCTATCTATAGAGAGTAGAGCAAAGCGTTATGACATGTTTGATTTCTTCGCTCTCATCGCGCTCAATTTTTAAGGTCAAAATGGATATTGCTGCATTTATTGGTGTAGTTTCTTTTAAATAAAGCTTTGTGGGACCAAAAGGATCTTCTACATTACAACCGATTTGTGTTGGATGAGGAAAGGGACAGGATTAATGTGGTTAACATTGAAATTCGTTAATCAAATGTTGAAACAGACATGCGAAAATACGCATGAAACTTGCCAGTATGCTCCCGAAGTTGTTGGTACAAGTGTTGGAATGCACCAAGTTCATGTCAAGTCATGTTTATATCATGAACATTGCAGCTCCTGTTTCTAAACTGTTGTAAATACCAAATTTTGAAAGAAGAATTTTCACACAGAAATAATTCCTCCATCTTGTCTCGTTGAAAGGAGAACACGACTAAACTCGTCACTATGTACATGCGGCTCTTTGCTCGCTGCTCGTCGGTCTCTTTGATCTGAAGCAACTATCATCGCCGCTTTGCTTGCCGCTCCACTGTGTTTCCAGTCTAAGTCCAAATCGGTTTAAGGCGTCTTAAAGTATTGAAGTATTTCTTGTTTAGTGTTAGTTGTAATCGCCACTGTGGTAGTTACGCTAAATAATACGCGATAACGTTATTTGAAATCATGTTTAACATAACCACTATCAGTGTTGAGTTTATTTTGGTTTTATAATTTGTAGTTTCCACGTGTTTTTTAAGTAGGTAAGTACAGTTTTGAAATTCGGCCGGTTGGCATTTGACGTATGCATTCTGTCAGGAAGAAACCGAACATTATTACGAAAAAATTCAACTGCGTTTACGTTAGTTTGTGAGCATTTAAAAAAGCCTTCGCCTGTTGAGAATCCCGCTTACCGTGAAATATGCGCTATATTTCGTTTTCTAAGTGCTAAAGGTATGAAAGCGGCTGAAATTCGTCGTGAGATCAGCGAAGTTCATGGAGAAAACATAATGAGCAGTGGAATGATACGGAAATGGGATAGAACTTTTAAATATGGCCGTGCGAATGTTCATGATTTGGAACGAATTTTAATAATTAAAGATTTGGTGCAGGAAGTTGACGAATAAGTGAAAGAGAAAAGACGATTCGTTATCAAATGAATACCGGATGCTTAAATTATCGAAAGTTGTGTTCAAGCTGAGTACCGAAAATGTAGACAGAGATGCACAAAAACAAACGTTTGCGTTCAGTTTCCATGAAGGTGATGATTTTATAAGCCAAATAAAACTTGTGCACAGAACAATATAACATTTTACATGGATGACATCTTAAAAAATTCATTGAAATTTCGATTGTTTATGGAGCGCTGGAAAATGCCGCTGATTTTAACCGTATATTTTTATCAGACGTTAATTAATCAGTATAATGTAGAGAATTAATGAATTGAAAGATAAACTGATGAACCACCTTCAATAATAGATGAAAATATGATACCGGTCGTATCATGATGAATAGCATCAACCTCAACTTAAAATTCAGTCAAAGCCCAGTCTAACGGGTGGGTCTAATAAATAATTAGTTGATGACGCGGAAGAGTCACTTTTTAGATATAATTACATGAACTCTTTTCAAAAATTGGTTAGGCTGACCTCCGGAATGAATTATAATCGATTAGGTATTTATCGCTATAAGACGCCGCGACTTGCTTTTAGTATCCTCCAACGCTACTTTTATGAATAATTTCTTGAGTTCTACTCTGGAGGCAGAACATTAGGCTTGCAAAGGCAGCTCTACACCACACAACATGCACAGCCATACGCACATATACTCGCATACGACATAAAAATACTCTCACTTATACAACCACTACATTGAACCATCCTAGCACAAACTCGAGTTTTTCTTTCGGTGACATTTATTAGTAAAGACGGTCCCCATCATTTTAGATTAGAGAAAGTCTGAGAGCGTAAACTTCAGTCTTAAGACAAGTGTCTGCAGAACATATTTTTATGTCCATTAAATATTGTTTCTCCGTCATTCTTTACAGTAAATTTTTTAAGTGCATTTATTTTTGCCAGCGAGGAATGTTTATCAAACTTTTACCCCTACTAAAATACGTAATACGATACTATTTGTTGGCGTGACCCGTCGGTTGTATTGGAATTTCAATTCCATTATTTTATTTTAAAACTCTGGTTTGTTCGCGATTTCTTTGTATTAGTCGTTTATCTTAGTCGTTTTTCTTCTTTTATCAAACTTTGAAGGGCAGATGTTAATTGTTATCAAAGGCCCTAATATGACGTGGACGTACTTCATAAGAAGTATGTGCGAAGGTTTCTCAGTTGTGGTTGCAACCCAATGATTGAAATGGCGGCTTTTAGGCACTGCTTACCTGATTGAGTTTTATGATGTGGTTATAAATTTTTGGTTAATTTTTTATTTATTTATTTATTTGCAACTGTACAAAATATACAACTAGCAAATGTGTAGTACAAAGAAACTTTGTGTAACAGAGCTGGCTCAGTGCACAACCAAGATGACGGGATGAGAGAAACCAGCCAGCGCTGGAACTCTCTAGGAACTTATTGGGGTTTAGGAAGCAATGAGCTCACGTGGCCAACGCCTCTTTAGACGACGTGGAGGATTGTCAGGAAGGGACGATGTGGATAGTGATTGAGCCAGAGGATTTGGGTGATCAGAGAGTTTGCTGTGGAAATTTAGGGATCGGGAGTAGATTAATTAATTTACATACGAAATATTGAGATCATGATGGAGGGTGCGGTTGGAGACATAGAATGGTGAACGATTCTGCGGAGGACTTTAGACTGGAAAGATTGGATAGTTGGATGGTTTGGCGGAGCCCCACAATTCTGCTCCACATGTCCATATTGGTCGTAATGGTGTTTTGTAAAGTTTGTTTTGTACGTTCATGGAGGATTTCGGTCCAAGGAGTCTCCTTAGTAATCCGTAACGTCTGTTCAGTTCTTGTCTTTTAAGTCTTGTGTGAGGGTTCCAGGTTAGACGGCTGTCTAGGTAGAGCCCTAGATAACGAACCTGTGTGGAAGTCGGTAGGTCAGTATTGTTAATAGCTAGTGGAGGGCAGGTCTGTCTTCGTAATGTGAATGTCACCTGTATACATTTGGTAGTGTTAAGTTTAATTCTCCATGTTCGGCACCAAGCTTCTATGAGCTCAAGATGTTCTTGGACAATGTTAGAGACTTGAAGAGGATCAGGGTGGGAAGATAGTATGGCGGTGTCATCGGCGTAGGTTGCTATTAGTGTTTGGGGATGGGTAGGGATGTCAGCAGTATAGATGGTGTATAGGATCGGTCCAAGTATGCTGCCCTGTGGCAGCCAGCGTGTATTGCATGAGGATCAGAGATTTGGTTAATTTAGGGTTGTCCAGTAATTTGGTTGGACTTCTGGAAAATTGTTTGTGAAACTTAATACACATATACAGTACTTTGTTTTTGTAATTTGTCCTCAATCATGATGGCGTTGAGCGCAGAGTTAAGTCTTGTAAAAATGAAATTTTTAAGGATACATTGTTTCCTGTTATTCAAGTCCTTTTCGTGTAACATATTTTCGCCTCAAATACTGTGTAAAATGTCTATTGCGCTTTGCCGTAATTTGTAACGAGAGAAAACTGCCGCCGGAGTAGACTCTGAATGGCATTGATCTTTAGATATGATTAATCATCAGAAGCGGCCTAATTTCAAAAAAAAAAATACGAAATTTTAATTAAAAGTGTAATGGAAAACAAGAAAGAAAAATATTTTTCACTTTGATCTGATTTAATGATCAGTTCAAATAGAATGAAAAGGATTTACATTGTTTAAGCGAATGAAGATGTTAAGATAGAGTCACCTTTAAATACATGAGAGAAGTTCTGCGTCTAAAGATAGTGAACGACCTAAAGCCAGACCAAACGGGAAACGCGTGTTACAACGGCGTAACCCAATTATAGGGCCACGGCTGACACACCCATTTAATTATTTATTCAATCTAGGGCGGCTTGTACAAGAAAGGTAAGCGGAATGGGTTTGCTGCCGATAGCGGAAGGAAGTGCAAAACTCTAGGAGTGAGTGATGGTAAACAGAAAACACGTTTGTCGTCAGTACCTCGCAGACGCTCGCCAAAACTTTCCATTCATTAATATTGAAATGTTTAAGCATGAATAGATGCATGCACCGTAATTCCCATATGGGTAGATTAAAACAAGTTCTACAATATTCGAAACTATCGCATGTAAGTAATTTACATAATTATAATTGTTTTACTTATTTTCCATGTATTGGCTGATGTTGATTTAAAATGTGGTTATATTAAAATGTTTTTTATTTCTTATTCAGTTAATATCTTAAAAAATGTCTCTTTCAGTAGACAAACTTATCGTAAAATAATAATAAAAATGCAGGAAAAGCAAAAATCAAAAAATTCAACTATAGTAAAATATGTTTCGTACACTTTTCCCTGTTGAAAAAGGGGTTTGGAAAAGCTGGTCAGTCTTCTCTCTGAAATAGAAAATCAAGATTAATCTTTTAAAACCTAGTAATTTCCCTGTAAGTGATTTCTTTTTGCTTCTAAAAACTAAGGTTGTTATCATTATTACTATTATTATTATTTAAATTATTGTCATTATATCCAGAAATTTATATCTCATTTTACAATCCAGAGAGGAGCCAACCCGCAGGGAAGAGATCAACTGAATGGCGACGTCTGGACTGCCCACTGCTTGCTTCCCTCAGATTGTCCACTCTCAAGAGCCATTGTAATCAATTTGCCTTACTGTCCAATGATCGACAACGATCCCTGTAAACAAGAGAACATTGCCAAGTAAACCCATAGAACAATGAGAATATTCAGGCTGTGATGAGCTTAGACATTTGATGCATCTAAAAATAAATCAATTTAAAAATAACTCCATCTATCTGACTATTGAGGTGAGCCCATATTGATAGTTTTCAAAAGCCCTGATTAGTGTGCCTGTTCAGGGTATTTTAAAATTGATTGCTAAATCCTTTTTTTGCTGCTATTTTTCGTTTCCTGCCTAGTTCTGTAGCGGGATAAACAGTGTAGGAGAGTTCACTGAAATATTGGTTCTATTACTTTATTCCAGATGTTTAGTTTCAACTGTAGAATAGAAAAATAACAATCCATTATTAAAAACTAAAATGCTAACAATCATCCTCTAAAATGCAGCAATCATTTTAGTAGCAACGTCTGTTACCTGGTAATATATTTTTCTGTAAAACACATGTTCGCTCTAGTTTTATTTTGAAAATAGTCGTTTCTAAATAAATGATACTCCTTGACGTGATTTATAACGTGGCTACTTTATTTAGAACCTTTAGAGTAACCAAAATAAATTATCTACTTCAAATATTTCTTATCATCAGTTTAATATTCGCAACTATCACATGTAAGTATTTTGCATAATTATAGGTATTTTTGTTTTAGTTGTTTTCAATTTACAGTCTGAGAATCTATAGATTAGTATAAGATGAAGTAGCCGTGCCATTGGTCAGCGTGCCTCATTTGCTGTAGAAGGATGACATAACATAGTTCATATACTACGGAATTATAATACCTCTTTCGGTCCAAGTCTATAACGGATTAAAACTAATATTCATTCTGAGCGGCTGTTGGTCATGAGCGGGGCTTTGTAAGTGGTAGATCCCCAGGTTCATTCCCGCTTACGAGTACTTTTTGTTAGAAAAAATGTTAATTGTAAAGTATTCCGCCTCCAACAAAGACACCTAACTCATAGTTGGACGTTAAGCTCCGCCTGAAAAAATAAGCGATTACATTGCATTACATACTCATCATCCGTGACGGATAGATAGCATGATTAAATTAAAACTTCATTGCGCGACCACGCTTATAACCGCTCAACTATCGTGGAGCCTCGGAAAAGTTGTAATTACTTCAGGAGTGCCAACTTAATTCCGAGGAGCAGCACCTACTTTTTAGCTGGAAAATTTTAAAAGTGTGATTAGGTCATCAGTGCTGGATAATATCGTTGATTTTATAGTTTATTGTATCCCTAGCCAGTTTCGAACTTTCAAATTTTGAGAAGTCGAATCCTGTACACCAAATTAATAATCTCTGACGATGGATGTAAATACGATTCCGTTAAATACATGCCTAAGGCGACAGATAAAATCAGCGAAAAAACAAAAATAGTTTAAATCGTTTCACGAAAAAGGATCTTAGAAAGCATGACAGTTCTCAGTAGGAGGCCAACAGGTTTAAAAAGGAATCGAAGTGGCTCGTGTTCATCCTGAATTCCAGGAGTTTGTTGGTGCTCCCTCCTGTATCTTTAAAAACTTAAATCCATTATTAAACTAGTCTCATATCGTCTATTGCTCACCTTTACTATCGTTTTATATTGGGTAGTACCTCTTAATTTCCTTGGCTTATTTAACTTGTGATTGGCTTAAATATCGAAACCTTAGAAGAAATCCGGGTAAATCTTTAGAATAGCTCCCCAGAGGCGTGGCCTAATTCGAAGTGATTCTGATTCGCTGTTACTATAGAACCCGCCATATTCAAATATAAATATAAAACTATTTCTTTATTTTATATTTACACTTAAATCTAGCGGGTTATATGGTAACAGCGAATCAGAATAACTTCGAATTCTTTATTTATTTCTTAATGGGGGCTTCGCCCCCCACACCCCCTGATTTTTTCTTTTTGGGGGGCTTCGCCCCCCATACCCCCCTCCTAACCTACCTAATCACCCTCAATTTTTTAATTTGTGTCACACCATTCATTACAATAATTACACAGAACAACAAAAAAGAAACTACCTTATTCTGTGGAGTCCTTTTCCTGAGGAGGGTATACTTGTCGAACTCCATTCTTACTCACACTACAATCATGCTTTAATTTAAAACAACCCGCAAATTTAAAACGCTCATACTCATAAAGTTACAAAAAAACGGCACCTCCGGTCACATACAGAACACTCGCGGGAACTATTAATACATTAAACAGGAAGCAGTTGCTATGCAGTATGGGTACTGCGCATGCGCGCTAAACATAAGCGCTACGAAATTCGCACCATCCGCACATTGGCGGGAGGTAGTTTTAATTTTCCCCGGTAGGTGCGCTGTACTTCCCACCCCCTAAAAATAAACAGGCCACGCCTCTGGGGCGCTATTCTAAAGATTAGCCGAAATCCGAATATATTAAATCGCATTTCTCGAATGAATGTTTAATAATAAATTGCTAGGTGAATGATAATCGGGGCAGTAAATGTTGTAAGCTTAAATGAAAGCTAATATAACAAATAATTGTTTTGGGTGGAGAAAATGATGAGACACATTTGCCTATTTCAGTTGCTCTTCAATGGCATCTTCCAGCTAAAAAATTCTTGACTAAAGAAGAAATGCAGACGTTAATCGATAAGAATGAGATGAGCTACATCAAGAAGAATCACAAAGATGCTAATTCAAAGTCGTTAACGAGGGAGATCCGCTCACAAATACTGGAGATACCAATTTTAGTTGAAATGAGAAAAAAATACAACTTTTCCTTCCCCAAGACAAGTTAAGGTCTGCAATAGTTAATTTGTACTAATAATACAAGCAATAAGCTTTACAATGTGAATAATCTGCAAGTAATCTGTAATAATTTTGTTTCTAATAACGTAATCAAAAGTTCGCCTTGTTTGTAAATTTTCCATTTTCTCTTTCCCGAAATTTTCTCATATTTATATCTTCTTGCGTTAAAGTTAAAAGGAAAAAAAAAAGTTGAATTTCTCAATGATTTCCTACATGAAAAAGCTTTATATTTCTCTTCAAGACAATTTTTACCTCTGATACATGAGAAAAGGAACAGGTTGTACCAAGGAAATGTTTGCCAATAATCTTATTTAAGGAACCTTAACCAGTTAAGCGTGAAATTTAAAAACCCCCCTCAGAGTGCGGAATTAAATGCAGGGCAAAACAACCAAAAGTTTACAACGTCATAATAATCACTGCAAGCACTTTTTCTGCTATTTCTGGGCCTTAAGATTACAGAGCATCCTGTGCTCATTCAAAATCTTGCACCGCTTCACGTATGCATTGCCTAGTTAACTAGAGATGCAAGAGCTTTTACAAAGAAGAAAAGAGCTTTGAATTCTGTGCAAAATGAAACTATGCTCATACTGAGGTCTGAATCTCTATCTAAGGTAATAACGGCATTGCACAAAGGTTGAGAGCATCTATTTGTGTGCGTAATTCCCAATCTCTAATGCGGAGACCAAACATGTACCAATCACTTATCATTTGGCTGACTCCCACCGCATTTCTATTGGTAAGATAAAGGAAACATCCCAATCAAATAATATTCTTATTGTATTTTATTAAAATTTTGAGTTTTTATAGTTAATGGCAATTTTATATTTTTTGTGAATACACGTCGAACGCACCGTAACAGAGATTTGGTTTAGGGTCAAACACGCTTAACTGGTTAAAAACAGATATTTCGGGCGAAAACTTATAATCGAAAATTTGATTTGATGGTATTGCATCACTTTTCCTACGTGAGAAAGTGAAAATTTGGAATTGAATTTTTAAAAAAGATTGCACAGGCTGGTTTTAGAAAAAAAGTGAGGCATTAATTTAATATGTGCTCGTAATTATGGTGAATTTTTTAGATAACCTTTTACAAACTAATGAATTCTATGCTGCAGGTGATGTTTTTGAAGAACCAATTTAATCAAATTGGCATTGTTCGATAATAAATGAAGAAACGAAATGTGCTCTTGAAAAAAATAAAATAATATCGATAAGAGAATTTTAAAAAAATTAAAAAAATGAAGTTTAATAAATTACTCTAAGCGAAAGATAAGCAGCAATTCTCCACTATATAGAACATAAGCCAGGACTGCCTTTGCCGAAAGGTTAAATTTAAGGTTGATAGTTATTTATAGCATGGTGGATGTTCACTTGCATTTTATAATCATCCCTCATCTTTCTTATAACTAAATAAGGGAAGCCTTATTTAGGGAAAGTGGAGACTTTCCTTTATCACGGTGGCAGTGTAGTTAGTGTCTTGATAAATTTAAACTGAAAATGGTATTAATTACTAGTAACGTAAATGCTGATATTTGCTTTAAAAAAATATCTGAATCACAGCTACATTCAGGTTAAAAACAGGAAGTTGCTAGATATATTATTATTCCTGACTTCCTGATTTGATGTTTTTATAGCGTTGGGCTGTGATGAAACATAAGCTTCAATTAGAACAACAGAAACATTTTTTATCACTCATCATTATTTCAGACACCTTTAGCTCATGAACTGTGTTAAGTAAGGTGACCGTTCTGTTACTTAGTGACGAATTACAGATAACAAACATGCTACAGTGGTTGAAATCATTCATTTCTCTAACGATTACTCATTATACAAAACAAGTTTCTTAAAAAATCAATCAATTACAGGCAGTCATAAGTTGATAGTACAGAAATTAGCAAAAGAATAAAGAAGATTCTACTGAAATAAAAAGGCCACTATTCTTTAGAATGAAATGCACACAAATTTGCACAAAAATTAAATGTTACCAGAACATCGAATAACCTAGCCTGCCTAGATCTTGACTTCGCCACCATAAGTGCTGCTACAAGCAAAGCGTGGGAGTACAGTGTTTTGGCTTGCCTATCCGTTGATTGTGCCCAGTTTGAACAAATTCTTTAAAAAAAATAACGTAACTTTGACAATAAACTGAAATTTGTTTTTCATATTTTAAATTATCATAACTTTTGAAAAACCTAACCGATTTAAAAAAAAAAAAATTTTGTTGTTTTTAGGAGCTCAAATACTACAAAAATATGCAACAAAAAATATAACGTTCCATTTGAAAAACAAAAGTTGGATGCTGTATCTCGAGATACAAGGGTTTAAAAAAATGGGTCAATCACTAAAAATAAACTAGACTAAAAATGATTAGATACGGGTTTTTTATTTTTTCGAAATTTCCCGCCGTTAAAAAAAAAGTGGGAGGAGCATATAACTCTGGTCACCCTGTATACGATATGAATTAGTAAGTTTTTATTAAGTTATCAAATCAAGCAAAGTTTTCTGCAACTGACTAATATCGTGCTTTTAGATCAGTACGTTATAAGGTTTCTTTAACGTAAGAGCATAGGGCTCTCTAATATAATATATAAATTCAAAAGTTGTTTAATTCAATAAATTAAAAATTATAGTTATTAATCTTCATATAGCTCGCATGATGTATAATATTGTCTGTAGCGAGAGAACACTGTCCAGATGCCGGGAGTGCACTGAAAATAAAGCTCCGGGCGCCAGTGCTTCAGATGTTGACAGCCATAAATTAGATAAAAAAAAGAAGAAGAAAAATAGTTATTATTATGAATGTAACAATCTATTTAACCAAATAACATATTATTTTGTCTCTAAGATTTTTAGGTCAAAATAAATTTAGGTCTAAAATGAGGATTCGTATTTAGAGATGGCCGTAAAACATATATTTAGTGGAATAACAAAACTAAATGAAAAACTGAGGCAATTTAAATAAATAATAAAACTTAGGAAAATAAGAATTATTTATCCTTGAACAGTTAAGTTGAAATGTGCGTAAGAACTAAGGTTACCGCTTAAGCTTATCACTTAAGTTTCAAGATATAATAAAAGTAATATTATTTCTACAACAGCAGTACAAAACATTTGATTTATTTAAAAAACTCCTCGCTTAGGGTTAAAATTTAGTTTTTGAAAAAAATTAATAATTTACTTAAAATTTATAGAAGTTTCATGAAGCACAAGCTGGAGATAAGAAGTTCTTCTGTAGTAGCCATCAAGAAATGTATAGTATAGTAGTGTTTGAGTTTCAGTAGCGTATCCCGCCAAGAAGGCAAAGTGCGAGGGAAGCCTCTATTCACACTTATCACTGTCCCATTCTATCCCGTTTAGCGCTCACTCTTATCTTTATCCCCTCCTTTTTTCCAGCTTACATTTTTGCACTTGACTATACCACATCCCCACTCTAAAATAAATGCAGACTGCTAGGATTTCTTAAAGTTACTTTTTGTGTTAAGAGATGAGTGCTGGCCGCATAACACATAAAAGTGACTTTACAGAATGTTTGCAATTTTAAAAGAGAGAATTTGAGATAAAGGGTTCTTCTAAAAAAAAATAAATTATAACACTGTAATCGCTATGAGATCTTAACGAACACTACTTCTGATATGAAATATTCTAAAATAAAATAGAACTTTTGAGATTGCATTAAAGTAGGGTTCTTTTTAAATATTGTGGAATTTACCATTGGGCTTATCTTTCAAGAAATTACAATTTTGCCTTTTAATATTTTCAAGCTTGTTATCTGTTTGTAAATTCTCTTTACAGCTATTAATGTTTTTCTATTATTAATAAAGATTACAATTCTATAAATAATATCTTCGCAACACCTGGATATAAAGATAATGCCTATCAAGCAGATAATTGTCTAATTAAAATAAAAACAAGAAGACACGAAGAGCAATAATTTGTCACTGTCATATGTTGTAAATGATAACATAATGACATTAAACAAAACTTACTCGTATTTCTTACAGTCATAAGAAATGTACGTTTTAATTAAAATCGGATAAATTTTACCTTTTAATGACATTCCTTGAAGTTATTCAGTGAATAAATGAAAAATATCAAGGCCAATAAATTAAATTAAAGGGAGACTATCGCCTTTTTATAACCCAGAGTGATTTAAAGCAATGATGGAATGTCAAAAAGGCTGATTGGCCAAATATCAAGAAGTAACTGGTTCCAGACTTTCATCAAATCTAGATGCTTGCTAACAAATATTAAGAATAGTAAACAAAACTGCCTGCTTAAATGCGGATCTAGCCATCCCTGTCAGACCGGCCGACTTAAAAACATTTGCGAAGTACTCCATGTTTAGAAAGTGGCAGTCCCAATGGGATCTCTTAAATGAGAAGTTGAAGAAAATTAAGCCACAAGTGTTCAATCAAACAGTAGAGAACTTCCCGCGTAGAGAGTCGGTAGTGCTCACCAGGCTTAGAATTGGGCATACAAGAGTCACTCACGGATACCTGCTAGTGAATGGAAGAAAGCCGAAATGCCCACTATGTAGAGAAAGACTGACCGTGATCCACATTTTAGAAGAGTGTCAGGCACTTAAAGGAAAGAGACAAAGAACAGGGCTACCATGTAACTTACGGGCAATTTTAAAAGAGGGTTCCCCTTATATAGGAAAGCTGTTTGACTTTTTGAAGAGTAGTAACTTGTGTAGTAAAATTTAGTTCAGTTAGGTTAGGCTAGGTTAGGATATCTTAAGCGAGGAGTGGAATATCGAGTACACTCCTCCAGAGTGAATGTAGAAAGTAGTAATAATGTATTTATTGGTATGAATGTACTTGCTGGTATAAATGTATTTATTAGTAAAAATGTATTTATTGGTATGAATGTACTTGCTGGTATAAATGTATTTATTAGTAAAAATGTATTTATTGGTATGAATGTACTTGCTGGTATAAATGTATTTATTAGTAAAAATGTATTTATTGATAAGAATGTATTTTCTAGTATGAATGTATCTTCTGGTATGAATGTATTTATTTAGTTAGTCCTTAGGTAAACTGATTTAGCAAGCAATCCCCTGCTATTAGCTAAAGAATGGCGCGAAATGTTAGGCTGACTTCTCCCCGTCGTCGGATGCGATGGTAAAGAGAGTAAGTCAAGACCATCATACCATATCTCCTTAGCTCCCTCCGCCTTTGACCATCCAAAGGCGTTGTTTTGGATGCTGGGTACTTTGGGCAAGCGCCATTCTAGATCGAGTGGAAAGGAAAGAGCGTGAGGCGCTAATAACCTTGCAGTTGATGCGCCGAAAAAAAAAAAATAGTAAACAAAAAATAGCAATATCTCTTTGCTAGATAATGTTTAGAAAATTTAATTGTTAAAAGATATGTCAAAAAAGGATTTGGGTGTGAAGATAAGTTTTTTTGGAATTTGATGAACAAAAAGATTTAGAAATTTTAGAAATGATGTAAAACAAACTTTGAGATCTTTATGAATAGTTAGATTGACTAATTTAGAAGGGAATGCAGCCATTTCCTGTTCTGCGGAGTGCAGCGTTTTCCAAACTGTGCCTTTCCTTCTAATGGCAGCAGTCGCAAAGGAGGAGACGTTCAGCTTTGATCAGAAATATCTTCTTTTTTTTTGAGCTCTGTATGTGTCTCATTGGGCCCATGGAATAAGCAAGATACTTTGAGAAATATGGGAAATAGCAGGCTCATTCTGAGGAATTGCCACGCCAGAATTAAGGTCACAGTATAAAAATAAATACCAAGTTTGTCTGTTAAGTTTTTTGTTCAACCCTGAAATCGTTATGAAATCTTAACGAACACAACTGCAATAAAAAAAATTTTTAATAATAAATCTGAAAAAAAGTACAGAATTTTGTCGTATAATACACCCTTATAATTAACTTTTTAAACTGTAAGATTTGGTAAGGAGATGTGTTCATGTTTGATCGTTTTACCGCAGAGAACACATTATTTAAAAAATAAATAAGTAAAAATATCTCATCTTAAATAATACAAGATTATAAGTTGTAAAATCAAGTTGAAGCTAAAGCATTCAAGATTACTGAATTGCAGAGATCGATGCCTGAGAGGAAAGTGTTACTAAAATAAATTTATCTTTTAGAAAAACAAATGTGTGACAATAAAAAATGAAATTGGAAATTCAGAGTTAATTTAATAAATAAGGTAATTTAATAATTAAGGTATATTAAGGTGTACATGTCTAAACAAGACTAAACTGCTGAATTTACGCTACAGTTTGCAGTTATTACTATGTTGAACTATCAAGGTTATGTAAAGTATTTTACGAATATTATTATTTACCTTGGCTAGGAACCGGGCCAGAGCATACATTAATAATAAGTTAGAATAATTTAATGACAGTATATAATATTAGCGTGTAGGTAAATTCCAATTTGTTTAGGTTGTACCAATAACCATATAACAATGGCTTACAAACTATCCAGTTGCAAAATTAATAACCAAGGCATGCTAGTTGACATCCAAAGGGAGAATTTAGAGCTGTGTAGGTAATGTAGCTAGAGCAGACGAGAGAATATCTAGGCACCACCCCCTTTGTTTTGCTTCTGTATTTGTTGATGGTGTTGGGGTGCCGTCAAATTGGCTGAGTGGTAGAAGAGTTGGTGGGTAGACGATGGAAACGTTAGTTAGTTGATGTAAACAGGTGAACAGTGATTGCAACCGCTGGAATTACTCTTCATCTCTTCCAGCATGACGCGTGTCAACACCTAACATCAATTAGACGAGGCTGTTTGGTGAACAACCTTGTTCTGTTAGTCAAATGCAAAATACTTTGTTATTTGTTGAATAGATGGTCCAGTCCCCATGTTGGATGATATCCGAGATATTTTTTGCTCAATTAAAGTTTTTTGTTTTTAATTAATCGTTGAAGGTTTGATCAATTATCAGAGAATTAATCAGACTTTTTCTGTCGCGGACTATGTAATCGAAATTGTTTAAATAAATAAAGTTGTGGTTAGGTTGGTAGTACTGGATAATATCTTTGACTTTATCCGTCGTAGCACGCATGTTTATTGTATCTCTTCCGGTTACAAATTTTTATTCATCCGGAATGAATGTTCTGTCAAAAACAAACTAAATAAAGTGAACGCTAGGTCTATTTGGGTTTCAACCACTAAATGTTTAAAGTAATGTGTTCACTAATTGGCAAAGAAGTTAGAAGTTAATTTATATTAAAACTTTCCTGTAGGACAGTTATATAATTAGGGTAGATTGTCGAAAACAGCACGAAAAAGTGTATGGTTGAAAAAAGTCTGAATTTGACAATTTTTTCTTCTTTTCTTATAAAAGATAAAATTCCCAAATTTTCTTTAAAGTAAAAACTATATTTTCCTAAAAATGGATAAACAAGCACTTTAAGAGAAATTTATTTTTTGACAATTATTTAAATGATTTCGAGAAAAAGATGTCTACCGAGATAAACAAGAATGTAAATTATAATGTACGCGTTAAATGATGCTGTAAAATTATTTAGATAGAAATGTTTTCCAAATTGAAAATAAATTGGTGTGCCAAATAAATTATAACAGCCGGAAAAACTCATGGGGGAAAACAAAGGAAAGTAATGTTGCGTCAAGAACTTTCTTAGTGTTTTTTCCACTTAAAAGGTTGTTAAAAGGTCATAACATTAGTTGTGCTGTGGTCTAATAAATTGGATCTGTTCGCTCGTCTGTCAAGTGGAAAGTTTTGTTTTTATTAAATGTCTCCACCATTTTCTAATCCCATGACTCATTCTGTCTCATCTTATTTTTCTATTCCCAGAGGAAAAACAAAACTACGTTGGACAGTTCTGCACTTATTAATATTTATTAAGGCTTACAAATGCTTCCTGTCGCTAGAAAATAAAAGGAAATCTTTATTGATGGTAATCCCAAAATGTTGCTTAACTTTTCCCACTTATTTACAATAAATGCGATAGATAACATTTTTTAAATGCAACGTCCATCTCACCTACAACGTCCAACATCGATCTTACCTAAAAGATCGATATTTCAGAGTCAACTGTGGAGCAGCAGACTCTGATATCCGTCTAGCTCGAGCTGGTGTTCCTCAGGGCAGTGTCCTAGGTCCTATTCTCTACTCCTTGTATACAGCAGACATACCTCAACATCCAAATACTATCCTCTCCACCTTTGCTGACGATACTGCTATTCTTCACATTCCGATCCCCTTATCGCTACACGAACTCTACAAACACACATCAACCATTTACAGGACTGGCTTTTCAAATGGAGAATCAAAACCAACGTTACGAAGTCTAAGTTTATAGTATTTACTCTCAGACGGAAAATCCTACATCCTGACATCTTGAATCAAACTCCTATACCAGCTGTGGACAAAGTACGCTACCTTGGACTGCACCTAGACAAACGGTTGACATGGAATCCCCATACTAGACTGAAAAGACAAGAAACTAACCAACGCTACAAACTTCTCGCCAGACTACTTGACAAACGTTCGAAACTTAACCTACATAACAAAAGACTTTTATATCTAATGTTACTGCGACCCATTTGGTCATACGGCATCGAAGTATGGGGATCGACTAAGCGTTCCAACTCACTACGCCTCCAGGCATTACAGTCAAAAATACTTCGAAAACTTCTTAACGCTCCGTTCTATGTATCTAACCTCACTATCCATAATGACCTCAAAATTCCTTTCATTACAGATCTTGCTAACACTCGTTTCTTCAAATTTCATTCCTCTACAGCAGCTCATCCTAACCCTCTCATAGAACACCTATCTTCCTCCACATTACCAGGTAATCCTCTAAGGAGATTGAAGAGAAGATGGCCTCGTGATCTTCTCTTATCTTAAGCACGTTACTGGAGTGGCACCACTGGGTGCCTTCTCCACTCATGATTTCCTTTTATTTCTTTTCTCTTTCACCGTATTTGCTTGTTGCAACAACTGTTGCAGTGGTAAATTGCAATAAAAGATTTAAACAAAAACAATAATCTAATTACAATTTCCTTTTGTTAAAACATAAATGAAAAATTGTCAGTGATTTAAATATTTTACTGGGTTAATGTCAACATGCTGAGCACAAGAGGTTAATAATCTGAGGAACTTATTCTCTATCATCTGTAGAGAGGCAACGCTGGGGATAGACATGCCAAGTCCCAGGAGAGACTGCCATAAAGCAACATTGTCACCTCGGAGGTACACAACACTAAGTCAATTTTTTCAAATTGTATTTTTTTAATCTTTCTAATACAAAATTATTTTTTTATAACACAACCATCAGTTAACGTGCATCTATTTTACTTATTATCTACCAAAGATTTAAGCAAAATAACTCCTGTGGGCTTATAAGTAAGAAAAAACCGCGAAAAAACTCTTTCATTTGTTCTCCTGTAAAAAATTAAAAATGTGACATAGTGTTGTGTACCTCCATATTTAATTGTAACAGAAGCTTAACCTTAACCAGAAGCGCTAAAAGAAATATAGCGCTCAATGGCCGCCATATTTCTGCGCTAAATCGAGAAGAAAGGACTGAAATAATCCAGTAATCTTCTATATATTTTTTTCAAATGTCTGTAAAGTGTAAATGTAGTCAATAAAGTGTTAAGAATTTATTGCTTAATCATTTTCTTCGTACAATATATCTGTAAGCGTGGTATATATTTCATACATAGCTGCAACTACTGGCAACAGAGAGCCAAAAAGCATGAAAGGCCATGCAACATAAAGGTATGCACAATGTCCTGTCAACATGAAATGTTTATAATTTTATTTTTATGCAACAAAATGAAATTGTTTACCGGTACGAAATCGATAAATCTAATTTAACCTATAGATTTTCTCCACATTTGAAATGATGTACAAAATACAGAAATAAATTTAAGACAATTTCTGTATGATTGCAATTTGGAGCTACTAAAGGTCAGAGTCAGCATAAAGAGGTTATAGTATTACAAAGTTAAAGCAATATCTTAATATCAAAGTCAGACCGACTTGAAAATCTGAGGTAATTTAATGAAATTTTACTTACTGGGTGCCGAACGACGAGTAACAAGAGGCGAACGACAGAAAACTGCTTAAGCTAGGATAGTCTTCGTTAATACATCTTAAAAATACTTTAAATAGTTTAAATCCGTCTTAAGGTGCCATTTTATGTATTTAAAGAAAAAAAAAATCCTACATTTACTATTCCTGTATATTCTTTATTAATTTAATACCTAAATGGTTTGTGGGTTTGTGTACACAGAATTTTCAGGTATTTGTGGAAGAAAATAGTCGCCGATAATTCTTTAAAACAAAATTTACCTGATGCTGTAAATATAAATCAGTTTAGTGGTTAATATTTTTATATTCTTGCAAAGTTAGGAATGGTTGTCAGGCAAGAGGAAGTAGTAATGGTTGTCAGGCAAGATGCCTTAGAAGAAGATACTTCCCTTTTCCGTTATCAGGACAGTAGGCTGATAAGAGAGTCAACATCCATCTTACTGCTCGGGGCACACACCGAACAAAGCTCAAAGCCCTTCACGCTTATGTAGCTCACAATGTAATATCCTCCTTGGATATCAAGCTTTCAGCTAATAGATTCTGTTCAATATTTTATATATTTCTTTCTACAAAGATCATTTCCATTAACTAAAACACCTATTTTCTATTTATGCCTTGAACAGTAAGGTCATCAATCTGTATAACTAATTTAAATTTTTAATTTTAATAATAATTGGATATAAAACTGAACGAGACAAAATCTTAACCATTACTTCCTCCTGTCTATTACAATCTTATTCCTTTACAAGCAGTTAACGTAGTTCGCTACCTTGGGCTTTAACTCCACAAAAGACCCATGGAATCCTCACACTCGACTTAAGAGAACCGAACTCAACAGGCGCTTCTGAAAACTACAAACATTGCTAGACAACAGATCAAAACTCAAGCTAGACAACGGAAGACTTATTTATGTAAGAAGGTATATTAAAGCCCGTCTGGGCTTATGGCATTGAACTGTGAAGTTCAACCAAACGCTCAAAGTCCTAGCAGTACAAAATTCTTCGCTCTATAGTTTGACGCTCCTTTCTACGTCACCAATTAAACCATTCACACATATTTAAACATTCCTTTTGCTACACAAGTGGCTAAAACAAGTGACAGAAAATTCCATCTTAATATTCAATCTCATCACAATGCACTGGTACGTCCACCTTTCTTCGTTGAAGAAAGAACATGTCTTAAAAGACGGTAGCGTTGTTATCGCTTCTCTGACGGCGAGAGCCCGTAGATAACGAAATTTTGTTAGTGTTACACTCTGACACCCTGTAGACATCGGACTAAACTCTTGGACATGCTCCCAACTAGTATCAATCTATAATTTCCGAAACAGTAAACAAACCAGTCGTATCGGAATTGACAATCACTACCAGGTTACCCTGTCTGGTATACTGATAGCTTTAAAACAACAGGAGCAGTCAGACCATAACTATGATTATAAGAGGGGAACTTTAGGGCGAGCCTAGGATGGTACTACACTACCAGCTTGGCATTGTTAAATGTTGGACTAGCCCACATTACCTTAGTATTAATAATTTAATCCATCTCCATAATATCAAGTATTCCTAAAATGCTCAGCTTAATTTTCGTGAATTTATTGGCTAAAGTGGACGGCCAAAAATAAATAAATATTTAGAAAGGCCGCGAGAATCGCTAAAAAAAGTATCTAGGTCCAAGTCTGAATAGTTGTTCTTTATTGAAACGTCTTTATTCAACAATTTAGTTAAACAAAATTTTACAAAATTCGTTGTAAAAGTTGAAGATAAATATGTAAACTACAATTAAAAGTATGTGTATTTGACAATTACCCAATCTCTATTTTGTATTTAACGCTTTAATCTATAGTTAACAAACACCCCATCCTATGCTGCTTTCAAGCATCCATACCATCTGCATGGCTGAAGCTATTTCAATCCAGATTACCAATATCCATATAACAACGGGTGAAACACAGATGTAACAATTTGTATGCATCAGTTGTAAGTGTAGTGATAGGACCAGAAATACAATATTGATCTTCTCAGAGAGATTTTGTATTTATCTAAACCGGAAATTATATTCCTATACTGCCAAACGCATTTTACCCCAGTGCTTTAATTTAAAAAAAATTATTTACACTAAAAATTTTACAAATTGCTAGCCTAATTTTCTGCAGTTCATTCGTAAAATGGGTAACTCTCATTTTGCACAAAGCTAGGATAATGACAGGGTATTATTTTGCTGGAATAAGCCAATTCACATACCTCGTGTTTCATTGGCTATCGATAGTTTAGCCACAGTCATGCCATAATGGTATATTGTATCTACATTCAGAGGCGTTAAGATTTAGTTCCAGAACCTCTCTAAACAGGTTGTAAAAGATTTATTTGTTATTTCTGGTTTCAGATATTCTTTTATTTCGTTTTTAGTCGCTATTTTTGTACTTTTTTTTTTAGGATACTAAATTACTTATAGATTCTTATTTTGAATTGTTAATTTTGGGTGTAGAATCACCTGACTTAAAGCGTGTTATCAACGATCTCAGGATATTTGACACCCGTTGCTTATTCATAGGGCACATCTTTAGATTTTCCATTTAAACATCTGCCAGTAGCCAGGCAGGAGATCATTCTCCCACCACTCCCTTAAGACCCAGGAAACCGTGGCGTCTACGAGAATCCCATCGCCTGTTCTCTTCAGATTCTCTACTAGGAAAACATATCCAAGAAATTGAGCTTAATCAAACTGAATCCGCCCATTGTAATATTAATGTATATACTATTTTTCAGTTCTTGCATATAACTAAACACATGAGGGAGTAGAAATGTTCGAGTAGTGTCATGAACTAATCTTGGAGTTCCATAGCAAGTTTTTAGCCCAGTTGCAGGCGGAAATTCACAGTGTTGTCCATAGGAATGTTATTCCAATGGGAATCCCATGGGAAACGTCCCATGGGAAACGTCCCATGGGATGGGATGGGACAGCACACATTTGTATTTCCCATGGTAGTAGATACTTGATATTGTAAAATAAATTTAGGCTGAAATTTGCAGTTGCGTAAGTGCAACAAAATTGATAGGAAATTGATAGTGTGCTGAATGAGCAGAGTGACTCAGAAATAGAATGAGAGTGTCAGAATGATACTGAATTATCATACTTAGATTATACTTTTGAGTGTCAAAGTTAATAAAGTTAATAAATTTAGTCGTTTTGCATGTCTCTTTGTACATGTAGTCCTATTTACGAGTAGGTAGCACTAAACGTAAACGTTCATAAATTTAATAATTTTATTTGAACTGTATTCCATATTAATATTTTAATGGGAATCCCGTGGGATGGGATGGGACAGGCATAAATTGCCATGGGATGGGATGGGACAGAAAAATATGTCCCATGGACAAGCCTGGAGATTCATGCATTGAAACACGGTTTCCAGTTTTGACTCCGTAAGGTATGTATCTAGAAGCGATAGTATAAGGTACATCAAAAAATGTTGAGATGTTTGCCCTTTGACTGTGACTAATATCATCAATTAAATAGTGTAGAAGTACCTCAACAAACTATGTACATATTTGGATCAAATTAATAATGTAACTCTACATTTGATGCTAAGGAATACTGGCTTTTATGGGAGTAAGATTGTTATAATTTCTGATTGTTATAAGAAAATGTGTAAAAAAGAGCCTAAACAATTTTTTAAGAAATTCATAACTGCAAGATGATCCAGAAAAAAAAGCAGGTCACATTAGGTTACTCCTGAGGAACTCTCTCAGATTTGATGCCAAGAATACCTGGGAGGAAATCATAGCTCGAAAATTTCTTCAAAATTTAGCCTTGTCTGCTAAAAGAGTTTTGAAAAATTTAGGCCCACCTATGATGATTAATGCAGATACTGTAGAGAGAAACTTCCCGAAAAAAAAAAAACTCCTGATGAACTGCGACGCCACTTTCAGAAAAAGTGAAAAAGCTTTGGTACTAGTACCAGTCTCTTTGTAAGATTTCATATAGAGAAAACAAGCTAGGAAGGAAAAAGCCTCAATCTCACATCAGGGAGGCTAATCTAACTGTCTTGAAGCAGTGGCTGGCTAACCTTTTTGAAATAGGATGCTAAAATTGTTTCCAAGGCGCTAAGCTCTCAAATTTAGAATGCGCCGAAATTATTTTTGATGATTACCCTTCACCGTACGTATAAATTAAAAAGTGAAACGGAATTTTACAATTAGCATTGCTTTATATTTTGCTCAGAGAATGTTGCTATTAGAAATGCTTCGAGGATGTTCATATCAATCAAATTAAAATATTTGGATCTCCTAGGAATGCTCTATCCGAATGAGGACGTTTTCTAATTGAAATGCCAAACTTAAATAATGTATTAGAAGTTTAGAATTTTCAAGAAACTTGCCTCTGTCGAATCAAAGAACAGAATTCAATTATCTTTTATCAATCTTCTTCCAGTCAGTGATTTTAATTGTCTTTTCTAATTGATGTAAAGAAATAATTTTTTTTTTTTTTTTTTTTGTCTAAGGGCCTACATTAAGTCTTGGGAATAACGGAAGGGGAGGAAATGCTTTCAGATTTAATTCATTGGCCGGAAGTTAATGTTAGAATATTGAAACGCGTGCGCAGTTGCCAATTACAGAATTATTTAGAGCTAATTTCAATTAGTTTTGTTGAGAAGAAAGAGTAAGGCTAAGAAGGAGTAGAAAGATGGCGTTTAGGAAGATAGGATGTGGGGTACAGAGTGAGCAGAGACAATATTGGAAGTTCCAATGTAGCAGCACCCCCATCTATAGGAGATGCTGCTGTAATGTCGCTGCGAGCAGCAACAGCAGCATTAGGGAGAGTGAACCGTTCAGTCGATCGTGTGATTCGGTAATTCGACTGAACTGCCCTCCACGTCCCGACTCCTTCCACTAGAACAACTTTAATTGTTATTGAAGCTTTCAATACACACACTTCTTACCCTCCCTTTATTTTGCCGCCTTTTCTAACAGAAAATTGGTCTCCTCCTTTCTGTTTCTTTTTAGTTGAAGTTTAAACACCAAACAGTGGAATAAAGAAAAAATTTCGTTTAGTTTTAAAAACGAATGCTCAAACATTTACCAAAATAAAAAATCTTCTAATTGGAAAAGGACAGAAAGTATAAGCCTTACTCTCACTTGACTTCCAATTACTACTCTCAAGGTTCTAACCTTCAAATTTACTTAAAAACTCCGAATCTTATTTAATTCTTACTGCTTCATACAGTTTGTAAAACCGTACGTTAAGCTAAAACGGTTGAACACTTTTGAATATTTCATACCTCAATTCTAGCTTCTTTTTTTTCATATTTTGAATGCTTAGTAAATTTTAATCGGTTCATTAAGTTCAGTAAAGTAAAGTAATTGCCCATTTTTTCTAGCGGGCTTTACGTTCAACTGCGAAATAAGGTGTCATGGACGGAGGCGACTAGCAAACATACTTTACTGTAAATTTCTTTTATTTTTTTATTTTTTTAATCTTTTATTGTAATTTACCACTGCAACAGTTGTTGCAACAAGTAAATATGGTAAAAAAAAAATTATTAAGAAAATCATGAGTGGAGAAGGCAGCCAGTGGTGTCACTCCAGTAACGTGCTTTGCTCTCACAATAAGAGAAGATCACGAGGCCATCTTCTCGTCAATCTCCTTAGAGGATTACCTGGTAATGTGGAGGAAGATAGATGTTCTATGAGAGGATTAGGATGAGCTGCTGTAGAGGAATGAAATTTGAAGAAACGAGTGTTAGCAAGATCTGTAATGAAAGGAATTTTGAGGTCATTATGGATAGTGAGGTTAGATACATAGAACGGAGCGTTAAGAAGTTTTCAAAGTATTTTTGAATGTAATGCCTGGAGGCGTAGTGAGTTAGAACGCTTAGTCGATCCCCATACTTCGATGCCGCATGACCAAATGGGTCGCAGTAACATTAGATATAAGAGTCTTTTGTTATGTAGGTTAAGTTTCGAACGTTTGTCAAGTAGTCTGGCGATAAGTTTGTAGCATTGGTTAGTTTCTTGTTTTTTCAGTCTAGTATGGGGATTCCATGTCAACCGTTTGTCTAGGTGCAGTCCAAGGTAGCGTACTTTGTCCACTGTTGGTATAGGAGTTTGGTTCAAGATGATGGGAGGTAGGATTTTCCGTCTGAGAGTAAATACTATAAACTTTGACTTCGTAACGTTGGTTTTGATTCTCCATTTGAAAAGCCAGTCCTGTAAGTGGTTGATGTGTGTTTGTAGAGTTCGTGTAGCGATAAGAGGATCAGAATGAGGAGATAAGATTGCTTTTATTAACCATTAAATAAAATCCCCTAAAACCGGGGAATCGAACCCAGTACCACAATGCATATTAGCTTTGCAAGTCTCTCCTCTAACCGTGGCACCTTATATGTATTTGTTATTACTGTTATTTAATTTTATTTCATTACGTTTTATTTTTCTCTAAAATAATTACAAACCTAATGGCAAAATATTGCTGTAATACCCTATTATAATGTACTTCTTTTTCTTTTTTTTTAATTTTATAAATTTGTAAGGCAGAAATAAGTTAAGATGCTTTACCAGATAAAAACAATCTCATTAGACATATATTTCAGGTCAAACAGTTCAATCAGAAACTAAATATTATACTCTATATTAATTCTTCAAAAAAAAAGTTTCAATAAAACTTACTGCTATTTTTGCTATTTTATTAAATAGTTTGTATGACTTTCACTTAAAGCCAAGGCTAAAAGATCAGGCATTATTTCTTTCACAGAACAACTAAAATTCTTAGTTAAATGAAATTAGCCGAAAAGTTCAAATAAAACTGTTTTTTTAAAAGTAACGCATCCAGGAACGCTTTTGTCGGAAACCTCATCACCAGATAGCAGATTACACTTAAATGCAATTTCAAATTTGAAATTTCTACGACTCTCAGTTTTTTAAATTTTGCTGACCAATACAGAAACATGCACACCTCCTCACTCAAACTTTTTCGAAATGGAATATCTGCCCGATTGCAACAGAAACTTTTACTAAAGATAAGAAAAAGTAAAAATCGGCCATAAAACTATTGCTTTTTCTTAATATTATCTGAAAACTTGAACATGTTGTTAAAGGATAGTATGCTGTAGGAGTGTTTGTTTTCAGGGCTAAGATTGACCTGATTGAGAGTTAATTATAGAACAGCAACTTGTAATTAGCCCCAATTTGTAATTAGCCTTTCAAAGTTAAGTCCTCCCTCTTTATTGTAAGCATCTATGATGTTTAATTGAAGTATAACAAAAACAAATTTAATTTTTATAAAACCATGTGAAACTATCTTTAAAACGCTCAAATTTTCATGATAATGGCCGAATTTCTCTTAATTCTTTTTTATAAATCTGATTGCCTTCCTTTGATGGTTCTGTTTGGGAGCATTTTCTCTAGAATCTTTTCATAATAACAGACCAAAGATTTTTTCGCGTCCAATGAGCCTTTCAACCTCTAAATCGCAATTAATCCTGAATAGTAGATTCAATCCTTCAAAACACCAGTGACCCTAGTGGAGTTTTTTTTTTTTTACACTCTTGAGGGACATCATTAAAAGGGCCTTCATCAAATAATGATTGGGTGAGGCAATGTGTGGTCGTAGGTGTTTACGAGGGTCGTTTGAAAAATCCGTGCAAAAATAAAAACTACTTAATTATTTGGAGTAAACCTTTTTTATTTTTCAACATAGTCTCCTTTTAGGCTTATACACTTCGTCCAACGCTGCTCTAGTTTGTTGATCCCTTCCGAATAATAGGATTTGTCCAAGTCTGAAAAATAGCCATTCGTTTCTGCAATCACCTCCTAGTTTGAATAAAATCTTTTTCCCGCCAGCCATTTCTTCATATTGGGGAACAAATAGTAGTCCGAGGGAGCCAAGTCTGGAGAATAGGGGGGATGTGAAACGAGTTGGAACCCTATTTCCATTAATTTTGCGACCACAACTGCTGAGGTGTGAGCTGGTGCGTTGTCGTGATGGAAAAGGACTTTTTTGTGGGCCAATCGTGAGCGTTTTTCTTGCAGCTCGGTTTTCAAACGGTCCAATAACGATGAATAATATGCACCTGTAATAGTTTTACCCTTTTCCAGATAGTCGATGAGGATTATTCCTTGCGAATCCCAAAAGACAGTCGCCATAATCTTTCCGGCCGAAGGAACGGTCTTCGCCTTTTTTGGCGCAGATTCCCCCTTGGTAACCCATTGTTTAGATTGTTCTTTGGTCTCAGGAGTGTAGTGATGAATCCATGTTTCATCCACAGTGACGAAACGACGCTTAAAGTCCTGCGGATTCTTCTGGAACAGCTGCAAACCGTCCTTGCAACACTTCACACGATTTCGTTTTTGGTCAAGCGTGAGCGATCGCGGCACCCATCTTGCGGATAGCTTTTTCCAAATGTTGATGCAAAATATTATGTACCCGTTCATTCGAGATGCCCACAGCACTAGTAATCTCACGCACCTTCACTCTTGTGTCATCCATCACCATATCATGGATTTTATCAATGATTTCTGGAGTTAACCTCAACAGGGCGTCCAGAACTTTCAGCGTCACTTGTGCCCATATGGCCACTCCGAAAATTTTGAAACCACTTATAAACTGTTCTAATCGAAGGTGCAGAGTCACCATAATGTTTATCAAGCTTCTCTTTAGTCTCCTGAGGCGTTTTGCCTTTCATAAAGTAGTGTTTAATCAACGCACGAAATTCTTTTTCGTCCATTTTTTGAAAATCATTCGACTTTCTCGATTCAAACGAATGCCAAACACAAAGAAATAGACCGATCTGGCTGAAACTTGGGGTGTGTTCTTCCAAGAGATGCTACTAACTAAACATAACCTCGATACGCGCCAGTGGTGCTATCTCTCTGACTTTGCACGGACTTTTCAAACGACCCTCGTATAGTGCATTGCCGGAAATTGTCCAAGTTTTAAGATTAGATTTGGTCATAAAAAGATTTGCTAATAACCTAACGTTACCGCAAGCTAGATGGTGTAATGTGGCAGCACTAGTTAAAACATCTCTACCAGTCCTATCTATTTAATTAGAAATCTGGCGAGAGGCTCCTGAACAAAACGTATAAGTCATTTACTACAATATTTTACCATAATGGCAACAGTAACATGAAAATTGAATCGCTAATAAAAAAATAAATAGAAAGTTGAAAACTATATGGTCTTTATTATTTTCTTAGAGCACTACTGGCCTCTGAACTTCGGGCATCACCGGCCAGTCAGCTGAAGTAGCTCATACCAAGGGAAATTTTTACGATAACCATCTGGACGCGAATCCTTAATTAAAAACTATTAATGAAAAAATATTTACAGTAAAGAACTTCTTACAACTACTTCGCATAAAAGATGGACAAAAGGTTGTAGAAGTTCTATGTTCCAGGTCAAGTGAACTGCCGCGATAAAATTGGCAAAATAAATAATTAAAAAAGAAAACATAAGCAACAACAAAAAGAAAGGAATCCTCAAAAATAAAGGAAACTAATCAATTGACATAACTATGAACAATCAAAGGTTATGGACGCGAAACTGGACCAAAGTAGAAGTATCGTCGTGATCCAACATTCAAAAATCTTTCGGCAAAAAATATTGGTCAGAGAAAAAAGCTCTTACAATGCCAGAAATGGGTTCCAGAGGGAAACTGCTTGTTTAAAGGTTCGTAAGGATTAGAAATCATTTAGTGAATTCCCAGTCGTTCTCCGCTGTGCAAAGTTCATCTAAAAGGTTTTCTTATTCACCCTTGAGGTATTTTTGCTTAACACATCGTTTCCGTTAAGTTCATTTTGTTTTTATTTTTATTTTAGTGCTGCCACCGTATGAAATGAGATAATATGTGTTAACGATTTTTTTTTTAATTATTTATTCTTTTAAAGGAATAAACTATTCAAAAATAAATAAATAGAAAATAGTTTAATTTACATGTGGTTCTAGTAAGTAAATGAAAAAATATTGCAGTAGTGGCAACAAGACTTATGCATAAAATGTATTTGTGTTTGTATGTGTTACATAATACTCTTTCTTTGTCTCCTTGTTGTACCGAGGGAGAATGGTTGAATTTCATTAGTGGAGTATGTTGCTGGCGGCGGAAAGCCAAGGCGGAACCTGGCGGCTGGGAGCAGAAAAAGAAAGTAACAGGCTAATATCCACCGGAATATTCTTATTATTTTCCTCCTGTGCTTTTGTTATTTATGTCAGGCTTTATTAAGGATGCTCTGCAGGAGATGTAGGCTTCAGGCAGTTCCCTAAGATCTTCTTTCCTTAAAGGAGAAGAACGTATAGACAACCAGTCCAGTATTTTTTTCTTTTTTTTTTAATAAATATGAGAACTCGCAAGTGTGTTCAACACAGTGTAAAGTCTTGAACTTTTTGTCAAAGATTCGATCTGTCGTCAATAATTATTATTGAAGCAATATTGGGTGTGCAGGGGTATCTTTTCTTTTCGAACTTTAAACTCAACCACGCCCTGCGCTCTTTCAGCAGCCGGTTCTGAGAACCCTTTGCTACATCACAATGTTATTTTCTTTCTCAGTTAAACCCATACCATCTTCGCTAACTTTGTCTACAAAGGAAACCAACAGTTCCATTCGTTCCATTTCTAAAAGGCAATTAAATTGCTTTACTTCCATTCGCTTTAGAACTTTTATTTAACTACAAAAATTCTACCATTCCATTTTCTTAATTTCAGATGTCTACTTTTGTCATGTTCATCAAGTAAAGAGGATTCATTTCGTCTGGGAAAATAATTCCATTTCGGTTTTGAGTGAAAAATAGTATCAATATAGTTTTTCTTTAATCGCTAAAAAATGGTTCATTTAAAGTAAAAAGTAAGTATAGTACCTCCTTAACAAAAACTTACAGTTTTAAAAGTTAAGTGTAAGGGTTAATTAAACTACAAATCAGTAAGTACCCAACATTTCATTCATACTTCTATGTTAGTATCATATTTTTTAGAATGTATTAGACATCACAGACCCTTATGCTGGCCTTTTATCACCCATAAATATTTTTCTGTTAGAATAATAAAAGATGTATCTCATAGTATTAAAAAGGCACTTTATTTTAACTCTATTCCAAATTAAAACTGTCCGGCAGGATTTTATTCTTGTGATTTATCTTAATTCTAAATAATCATCACATTCACTCGCTCACACAGGGGGCCTCACATATATGGAGCTAACTCCTCTCCCATTCGATTTACTGCGTCGTGATCCCCCAAGAGGCACATCTACATAAAATTACGAATCGAATGACACCTTATTCATGAAAATCGGTTCGCGCGTTTAGGCGCTACGTTGTTTACAAAAAAGGTAACAAGAACATTTTCTGAAAATACCGTTTTTGCACATTTTTAGCAACGTATTTCTCGAAATCTATTTAATCTATGTTGTTGCGAAAAAATTCAATAATAAAGGAGGTTTTGCCCTATATTTTAAAGTAAATTTGAGAATTATATCTTTTATAGAAAAAGAGAAAAAAATTATCAAAGTTGGGTGTTTTTCAACGTTACGCTTTTTCGTGCAGTTTTTGATGATCAACCCTTACACAACTGTCCTACCGGACAGTTTTAATACCCATTTGAAAATGAGATTAGGCTGCTGATCTTATCCAAGATCTTATACAAGATTGTTGTATCCCAGACAAATTTTGGACTTACATCAAGTCCTCTACACCAAACTGATCTACTTCTATGATGGATGAAATACAATACACATGCGGGCCGCGACGAATAAAATCAACCATAAAACAAAAATAGCTTGAATAAAAAAAAAGTACTTTTTGTACATATGATGATTCAAAAAGGATATCCTTTTACATGTTAACTTTTTGGCTCGGCAAACGAGAAGTACTTCGAAAGAGGATTAACATCGAAACAATTATTTACCTTCTTAATTAGCTTTCAAGTTACAGTAATTGAAAAATTATTACGCGTTATTTTTAGCGTGAGTTGCAATTACTAGAAATTTTTCCGTGTGTGTCAAAGAAGTAAAGCACAGCGTACTCCCTCTTTATGGAAGTCATATACAGGCTTGAAAAGTGTCAACACAAGACTTTTCCGATAATGTACGCTCCACTCCGTCCATACTAACTACAGCGCTTTCCGCGGAGTGGGAATGTCAAAGACAGAATCTTGGACTCCCTCCATCCTTATAGAATGGTTTGTTCAAAATGAACTATATTTGTTTTTTTCTATCTCTCATTTTGTAAGCTGATGCTAAAAGGAAATTATATTTATAGAACTGATTCTAGTGAAATACAATAAACAATAGTTATTGATTGCAAAGTGAGGGAAGTTTTGTTTCCAAATATTTTCTGATATCTTGTTTTTTTGGAAAACATTACAAAAATGTATAAGGCAAATGATCGCGTTTAGAAGTAAATGCTTCTTTTATGAGAAGCTAGAGAAAATGGATTAACTTTAAGGTTTGGAAAAGTTATCAAACTTACTAAACTAATCACTAAGATTTATTAAAATTTCATTCTTAATAAATTAATTATTTATATGTTTATTGCAGTTAAAGACAGAATCATTACTGTTAATAGATAATAGACTGCTTGCCTACAAATAACATTTCAGGAGGTATTTTCAGAAATAATTATCAATATCGCTTGATGTGATGTTATGATTAGAATATTCCAGAATAAAAGAAGTTTTCTCTTAGGATAAAGAATAATTATGCGTAAAAGTTAGTTTAACTTTTGAATGGTATCGCTATCTTACTCCGCAAGGGATCGCTTGAACCTTTCTGGGTGAAGCAATCTCCCGGGTTTGCTAGCGCAGTACTACAGTCCCTTGGAAATAGCTTCCACAAATTTTCCAATTGAGGATTCGAGACGTATTAAAGTTTTGCAAGGCAGGGTAAGTCGCTCCTACGCCCTACTCCTCGAAACATAGGAGGACCTTGATTTACTCCCTTTGCTTATGCATAAAGGGTTAAACTCTTCATGGGCTGTAATGCCAACAAAGAAAAGGAAGAAGAAATGGTTCACATATAATTCTATTTTATTTATTGAATTTATGATGATATTTTGGGGTGATTAATACAAAAGTAACATCGAATGAAATACGGAATTTGAAAAACAGTGATTGAAAGTTGCATTTCCTTCAAGTTTAGCCTAATAATAATAATCCTACTATTATTTAAGTGTGCATATTTTATTTAATTTAAAGTGCATTACAACTGAATAGATGTTTTAGAGCCCTTTCCGGCTTTCGGGCAATGATCTCTCGTTACAGACTACACTATCCATCATCGGACAATGAGCTGTACGAAGCACCAATGAAGAGAATATCTATGGGTTAAAACAAAAATGTAGGACTTTATTAAGTTTTCAATAAATGTTTTAAAAACAAAAGGGCCAATGAAGTTCACAAACATACACGGATTTAATACCTATGATTTATACCATGAAGGTACACCTGTAAGAAAATAAGGTTATTTTCCATATTGAATGCCACCATATGTTGGTATGGTATAGTTTGCGTACACGTATTGAAAGTGGACCGTTTAGAAAAGGGGTAATCTGGAAGAGACTGCGAGTGGAATAGTACTGAGGGAGGAATGTGATTTCCCCTGAAAGCAACCGGATATGCCGGAAATGTCGGGTCCCTTCTTTCCGTCTGCGAACTCCCCCAAACTGCTATCACACTCTTCAGCCATTCACCCCTCGCCATTGAGCTTGGCTTCGATCAGCTTCACTGTAACTACACCAGCGCACTCTCTTTCTATCCATCTTTCTCACTGCTGAGCACATTCGTGAAGAAAAAGCTTTCCCTAATGTCAGCAACGTATCGGCGACGACTCAAACCTCATTTGTCACTTATCGACTCAACCACCATCTCATTTCAACAAGAGCTGACGAAATCACCCGCAAATCCAGGTACACCACTTTCAAACTACTCTCCATTCCAACTTCAGGGCTTCACTTCCTTCGCCTACATAATAATAGGTGATGTATAATATTTGGAGTTTCCAAGTTTTATAATTCAAAATATATTACATAGATTAACCTAACTAAAATTAATACATTTCTCTAAATGTATTTATAATAAAATAATATTAATTGAAAATATGTATAAATATAACTTAAATGGAAGAGATTTAGGAATGTTGAATTATTCAAGTTGTTCATTCAACACTGCAACTGAAATTAAGATTTCTGTCTAGAACTACTTACTACTTTACTATTTAGGAAGCATTTTAAGTGCTTATACATAGCTATGTAATACTGTGCAACCTCAATTTACCGGCCCTCGGTTAACCAGGATTCAGATTAACCGGGATCACGTTGAGTCATCATAAGAACACCTGGATCGGCGCCGAAACAAAAGTTAATTTTCGGTGGCGACAGGAAAATTTTCTATCTTTCGATGTAACATAATTGTAGGCGTGGCAGCAACTCTTTTATACCTGATTTTCTTGAAGGGTAATTATGTATGTATGTAAAAACCCAAAATATGGTGAAATTAGTACTGAATTTCTTGGGATTTATCACGGTCTTACAAAATACCATGGGATTTACGTGTCGTAAATGGTTGATTTTCAACTTCATGGTTATATGTAATATTTTTATGGATAATTACCGGCATTATTTTAATCTTCCCAGAGAGCAGCCTAATCTCAAGCTATTCTTCAGTGTTAATCAGTTCCGTCCTACAAAAAACATCTTTCGTTTGCCCCTTTCGGTCGAATTTTTATTTCACTTACGCAATGGAATCCGTTAAGAAAACTGGTGCTAAACGTAAACGTATTTGTTTATCTGTCGAAGATAAAATCCACATCATGGAAATTTCCAAAAAAAGATCAAGTGTATCACGATAAGGACATTCCAACCAGTGACAAAGTTGTGTTTTTTAAATTGCCGTACTCTCATCAGAGAGTGGTCGTTTGATGAAAGTAAGCAAACACTTGAAAAGTATTTTTCAAAAAGTTTAACGGCAAAAAAATGAAAAATAGAAAGAAAAGAAAAAACCAATGAAAACTAAAAAACAAATTTGGTGATACTTTCATACTCTCAAAAGATGACGCGGCCACATCCATCGAAGACGATGAAGTGCGCTAGATGAAAGGCGACGAATGAGAGAATCATTGCGAGAGGATAAATGTACATAGAATTTTCTGAAGCGGTCTTTGATGATATCTTGAAGGAAAAGGGGTACTGATGTACTCGTTCTAGCCCGTTGTGATGATTTGAGAGTATAATATTACTTGTCAACGTTTTGGGAAATGCTGAACCTAAGGAAGCAAGCGACATCTACAGTAGTGTTATATTGCATCAAAGATTGTAGTGCATAATCTTTACTTTTAAACATCTTTATTTTTAATGCTTCAGTAGCAAATTAAATTGTAATTCATGCAAGAACTCTTGCATTTAATGGCCGTAGGTTACTTTATAAAGACTGCGAGCTTGTGATCTGTCAGGTCAGATAAGGACTCGCTCCATGGAGTAATGGATGTTATCAGTTAAATCTCTTAGCGGAATGTTGGATAAAGTTGTCGATATTCTTGTTATACGATTTGGTGCATCGTTTACTACATCATCAGCGGCATGAGATTCTTTCTTTTATTTTTAACATAATTTAAGGTGCAACAACATCTGAGGACATTGCCGTCCTTCGTACAGAGTTCTCTCGCTACAGACAGCACTGTTCATTATCAGACAGTGAGCTACGAAGAGCAAATCTAAAGATGAACCGCTGGAAACGAACCCCGCTTGAGAATCCATTACACTAACTCTGGTAATCCCTTCTTGTAAGGCTCTTATTATCGATAAAAGATCACGCTCAAAGTTGGGCTAGTGAAAGTTATGAGAATTTTAGAATTGCACAATTACATAGAATTGCATAGTATAATTTGCAATATCATTTAAGGTGTGCAGTAAAAGTTGCGTTTGCACATTTAAGAGCTGATGTTTGCTTGTAGCAAACTTTGTTGTGCAAACCTACAGTATCCTAGGATCTTCCTCTCCTTTTATGTCCTCATACATGTGCAAGTGTGTGTGTATTTTTACACTTACTGCCCTCGTATATCAGAACATTGTCCTAAATAGTCTTACCGGCTTGAGAATTGTACACCTGTCCAGCACATGGTAAACATAAATAGAGCAAAGATGCTGGACCATTGTCCCTAACTATTGTCCACTAGACTATTGTCCTGTAATAAATATGTCCCAATATTCTAGAGGAAAGTACTAAAATCCTACTGGTTCAGGTTTTTCTTTTTGTACTATTATTCACAAGCACTGAATTACCCAAACAAATCCTTTTCTGTTCACCACGATTTAGGATAAGCACTTTCCATCCAGAAATTCAAGTCGCAATACGTCAGCAATGTAGCATAAGTTTTATTTAAAAAATATATATATATTTTACGCGATTTAATTTTTATTCACTTTAACAAAACACGTTAAAAAAATGTCGAAGAAACGTTCCGAATTAGAAGGAAATATATAAATACATTAATTTAACATTTTTTTACTTCGGTTTATTTCAAATGTTTCGCGATTCATCAAACACGAGTCCAACTTTCTTGATACTTGTAATTAATTACTCGAATGCTTCTCCATGCAAATTTATTTTAGGTGGTGAAAGACTTCTCTCTAAAGATCAAGCAGTTCAACATGACTTTCGAAACCTTTTATTAAAAAAAAAAAAAAAAACATTTTTGAGATTTTTTTGGAGTCTAGTGAAAAAATTAGGCTTTACTATAATTTGCGAAATAACTATACTGTAATTTCAAATAACATTACCAACATTTTTTATTAAATGACGTTCATGTATTGCAATAGTTATAGATTTAAGAAAAAGGGCCGGTTTTTTACTCTAACATATTCTACTCTTTCTTAATACAGTAAAAGCTCCTTATTCGCGCTTCCTTCATTCGCGTTTTCACTATTCGCGGATTAAAAAAATGCGACCCAATTCCTATATTCGCGGATATTCGCGGAAGTACACTATGATAATAAAAGGATTCCAATAGGTATCCAACCCAATATCCTTTGTAAATGCCGTCAAATGGACTAATAAAAAAAGTAAAATAGATCTTATTACAACTTTGCCTAAAGTATGTTGTTAAATGATATCGCCGAGGACTTTGACATAAGCCGCCTTCGCCGCGATCGGTGATTTTGAGAATGTAAACGCACAGAATGAAAGCAATTGTTCGTGATCCAGCAATAGAAAAAATGGAAGTGGCGTTGTCATTATGGATCGAAGACCGCAATCAAAAAAGGGTGCCCCTGAGTGGTCCAATGGTCCGGGAGAAGGCAAAGTATCTTTACGCTCATTTTAAAGAACCTGATGGTAGTTGTAGTGGCAAGTTCAAACTTTGACTGCAAACAAAAGCTTTTAAAAACTGCTAAGCAAGAGAAAATTACAAAATTCTTCAAACCATTGCCTAAGCCTTAAGATAATTAATCAAAATGTTCAAAAACTTCAATTAAATTGATTTTTTTATATATTAGTTTTTTTTTATTTTGTCACCTAGGAACGTATCCGCTATAATCCCATATAAATTACCATTCCGTATTCACGGTTTCTGTATTCGCGGCATATTTATGGAACATATACCCCGCGAATAAAGAGCTTTTACTGTAATTTAAAGCTACGATTCCTATTTTGTGCGTACTTATACATGTTGACTTATGCTTAATTAATCATAAAATTAGTACTGAGTTCTTTGAAAAAAGTTCATTGGGTTTTATTTCCTCGACTCTGGGTAAAGCAAATTAATGCAATTATTTAATTTGATTTTTGAAACCTAAATCTGAAAAACATAAGCTTTATTTTACTTTAAAAATTGAAGCAAAAGTTGAAGAAAGTGCTCAGTTGTTAAAAAAGATCAGACACATTAATGTTCCAAAACCATGTTTCAAAAAAATTACTTCTATCATTAATCAAATGAACTACCAATCATTTCAGCTAAAACACCACCAACTTTAAAAATCCGAGAATTCAGAAACATTGCTTTTTATTTGAAAAAATTAAAATTATGTAAGCCCTACATGTGATTTAGGCCAGAATTAGTTTTTCTTTATGGATTAAATACGAGTATAATTCGAAGTTTTGAAAAATAGACTAGAAGTTAAAAGAGGAATCTGATTTAACATTCAAATACAGTTCTTAGAAAGATAAGTTGTTTACAATACTTGTTGAAATGAATCAAATTCTAGCTGATTATGTTTGGGAAAACAGCTGAAGTGCGAAAAATGGTCAGCAACAATACGCACAAATGGAATACAGACAAACTGTGCACGTTTTTATCACACACCTCAAGTCTAGAGGACAATGAATAAAATATGAGATGTCTTTCATCGCGGTCGCTTGTGAGGCTGAAGTATGACGAAGAAAGGAAAGAGCGTGATTTCTGTAAGGGTGGCAGCAGGATGAGGTACTGAAGAGGTTTAGTGTGGTAATAGAATACACAGAGAGAACGGAACACAGATACATGCGTACACACAGCATCATTTCCGGCTAGGGCAAGTGAGAGAGAGCTAGAACACCTGGTCCATTTAGAGTGAACATTGCGCCAAACGCTGTCTACAGGATTTCTGTTCACTTTGCGAGTTTTATTGCACCGCTGAGAATGCGAGACTCAGAGAAACTTTTGAGATAGCCAGATAGTGCGTGAATTTCGAGCGACAAACATGGCTACTTTCTCCGTGCTTCCACATTGTTGTCCTGATTTATACTTTCCACTCATCCCAAGAGTTATTCTAGTTTCCTATCTAAATTCAAACTTCTTATTGACCATTCAACAAATTACCTTCCCAACTAGAACACAACTATCACTTTACTGAAACCTTCTTGTGAACTAATCCATGTACTGACAAATCCTCTGTACAATAACCTTTATATCTTTTTCAAATGTATTTACTCAATTTACTAAAAAATAAATTCATCTCAGAAATACGAGTAACAAAGAAATACAATAAATTTATCTTTTCTTTTCTTTTCATTTATTTAATGGTATTTCTTTGTTGTTAATTTTCTAATTCGACCACTCGTTCCCGATAGCATTTCTTAAAAACGTCTTGTTCAGAACTTGTTGCCTCAAAGATATGCTAAATAAACTTAAAATGGCAAAACTTTGTCAAAGATATGTTTAATGAAACATCGTGTCTGATGACTTCAACGGCCAGAATAAAAAGACATCCAGTTATGACATTTCAAGAGTCTCAAGAAGGGTTGATAGCCAAAAAATGCACGAAAAAGAATAAAAAAACACCTAACTCTGACAATTTTAGAAGTATGGTACTTAAGTTTACACTTACTTGAAGGTTGTTTAAACATAATTAAAGTAATGTCTCATATTTTCAGGCGCACTTAACGTCTAACTACCATCTACCAAACCAAATCTTAGAGCAGGTGCATTGGTGAACGAACATGTTCCCAACAATTTCTTTGTTTTCTTTGACAGAAGTTTATCAAATGCCCTCCCAGCAATTGTTATCTTTTCACTTACTTATGTTGTACAAGCGAAGTGATTTTAAATGTCATCCCGGTTATTGTAAATAATAAAATCATTTTAAATCTGAGGGTTATAATTTATTAACAAAGTTCATTACTGCGTTAAATCATATAACTTATTTCTAATTAAACTTGTAATACAAAGTTCATTCTATTTATTAAGTTAATTCCTGGTTAGCTTGTTACAAATTTTTAACTTTTTTTTTTTTTAATTTTACAGGTCTGTATTTATGAAAAAGAAAAGAATTACCGTAAAATTTTACTCAATTTTCCTGTAATGAAAATCAACAAAATATTGATTTATAAAATACTGCAATTTGTGTTGGGGGCTCTGATTTCCCAGATGGAGCCGAGGAAGTAGTTTCCCTACTCAGATCGCAATATCGACTCGCAAGAAGGAGTTCCTGATAGCAAATTGTTTTTGTAATGCCGGTCAAAGTAAAGTTTTATTCCTTCTCCGATATATTGAGGTGCGGTCAGATAAAACAAGTTTTTATTCAGTCAAATATGGGAACTTTTTAAGCCCAAAATTGTTAGCAGTGAACATAAACTGCTCCACAAAAAAAGTGGCGCACTTTGAAAAAAGCGTTTATTTTTTGTTTTATCACATTTTGGGGAAAGATTATTAGTTTTAATTATTTTCATAAACTGTCAGGGAACAATTAATCGAATCAAGGTCCTATGTTTCTTGTAAATAGAGACGCAATTCCTCGTTTAATTCCCTTCGTTCTTTTTGTGTAAACAACAACATGAACTTTACCTCAACAGTAAATAAATTTATTGACCTCTACAGTTGCGTTTCGGCATTTTTCAAGCTGAAAGCATTGCAAATTCTCAGAAAATGGTGATTACTTCAGAGCAAGTGGCCCGTATTATTGTAATAGTTGAGGATGGACGGAGTCAGCGGTACGCAGCACGAACGTTAGGGTTGCCTGAGACCACCGTCCGTAGAGCCATCCATCGTTACCGGGAGACAGGCCTCTGCACTCGCAGACAAGGTTCGGGTCGACCAAGAGCCACAGAAGCACTTGATGACCGATTTATTAGAATTCACACTCTGAGAAATCGTACATCAACTCCTTCTGAAACTGCTCAAACACTGCTTACTGTTCGTGGAGTTTCAGTCAGTGCCGAAACAGTACGAAGAAGACTCGCTGAAATGAATTTACGCCCTAGGAAGCAAGCCACAGGACCATTGCTCACCGTAGACCATCGGAGAGTCCGTCTAGAGTTCGCTAGGGAACACCGCAACTGTCTGAGAACGATTGTAGAAACGTTCCCTTTTCAGACGAGTCCCGTTTTGCTCTCTACGCACCTGATGGGAGGCGACGAGTTTACCGAAGGCCTGGGGAGCGCTACGCTCCGTGCAATATTTCTGGTAGACTACCATTCGGAGGTGGTTCTGTGATGGTGTGGGCTGAGATTTTTATGGGGGCTTAAACTGAGCTCCACGTGTTCAACAGGGCAATCTTGAATACAGATTTGTATGTGAGGGAAATTTTGCAGCAATATGTGATGATATGTGATTGGGGAAAATTTTATTTTTATGCAAGATAATGCCCGATCACACACTGCCGCCTGTGTTATTCAATATCTCCACGATACTGGCATTCGTGTTCTGAAATGACCAGCACGCAGCCCGGATTTAAATCCAATTGAACATCTTTGGGATGAGCTGGGTAGGCGATTAAGTTGGAGAAATAATCCTCCCAGGAGCTTAGAAGAGTAGCGAGGTGCTCTGGTGGAGATATGGGAGAAATTAACACAAGATTTCGTGAGAAATTTAATAAGGAGTATGCCGAGGAGATTGGATGCAGTAATACGAGCAATACACGTTACTAAAATTCTTTTTCTCTATTTTTAATCGGAAGAAATACTTTTTTTTTCAAATTCATTTTTTGCTGAGAAGTACTTTTTTGTTAAATTAAAGGTTTTTATTTCTTTTAGATCATTTTCTTATTTTATTTTAGCCCTCCCGTTACTTTATACTTCTTATATTTGCTAACTAAAATAAAATGTAGAACAAAAAAGTTACAGAGAAAAAAAAATAACGCATTTTTAAAGTGCGCCACTTTTTTTGTGGAGCAGTGTATTAATAACCACTTTATGATACGATTAAAAAAATAGCAATATTAAAATAAGCGTTTAACGTTAATAAAGCGATGACTTCCATCTCGTGATGTGGGCGCACCACGTGCACCCGCTTGAAGGTTAAACATCAGTATACGACAGTATATATTTTGTATTACCAAATATCTTCAACAAATTATACACTAGTATGGCTGAATGTTTGAGAGATTAATCCAACAATTTAAACTGCACAAATTATTCATAGTAATCAACTTGTTTAGAAATTACTTTGGTATTGCGTCTTGGAAACTGTTCGTGTATAATCAAACGTGTGATATTGGTGTGTAATACACCAACCAATCCCTAAAATATAACTTTGGGGAAATCTCATGAAATTTCTACCCTAAAATAACCAACAACTTCCCAAGCCCCGATGGCTTCACTACTTAATAAACAATATATCATAATTGTTGTGCTGATGTTCAACAAATTCCCCAGACGATCTAACAATCCTCAGAAGTTGAAACTAAACCAAAATGTTCGGAGGAAAATAATTACATTTCTGCACAGTTTGCTGCTGAGAAATGAGCGAGCTTATTAACTTTATTTTTATTATAAATGGCATCTGTTATAATTTATACGATATAACCGTGACTTAATCAGTTTTTAGACGTCTAACCTCAAACAGAATGAACCCAACAAGAAAGTTCTTATAATTAAATAACCAACTTGCAAATTAATTAAGGTAATCAAAATAAATACTTTCTTTTTTTTTGTGATTTAATCAAAAAGAGAAACTTTTAAATTTCTGGAGACAATTCTTTTTTGGATGCTCCGGGAGGGGAACAGTTAAATTTTTACTTTAAAATACCCTTTCGCTACTCAAATACTTGATTTTAAGAAACACTAGATGCAAACTGAAATTCAAATTTTTAAGGAAATTTATTGAGCAAAAGTAAAAATTTGTTAAATTTCTGAGTTTTCTTGAATTTTTTGGAAAATTTTCATTTTTAGTTGAGACGCTGATGTTTCTTTAAAAACTTACATATTTCAGAGTGGTTCTGGGGCAATGGATTTTATTTGTATCTAGTTCTAAATATTTTTTCAGGACTAGAATTCCTTGCAAATAGCTCAAGGGATTTCTCTTATCTGCGAAGAAAGAATCGTTTTAGGTTAGGCGTCTGTAGTAAGTTACAATTCACTGTAATCAAAGTTTTCACAAGCTATGTAATGTTGGTAAGTGTAATGCAGTTACTAATAGTAATAACTGATGCCTTGTGCAAGAATATTTTAAAACAATTTCAGTGTTCTTTCTGAGTTAATAGTGGTGTTTTAAAGAATTAGAAATATCTCAAATGATCAGTGTCTTCTGAAAAGAATTGTGAGTTAGAATCATGAGAATATGTTAGAATTACGATGAAATCAAGTAAAAGTTCACTCCAAAATTTTGATTATTATTTTTGTGTTACCAGCTATAAGAACTCTTGGAAAATTCCTGCCATTGGTCAGCCGACTCACTTGTAAATAAATTATTAAATAAATAAAAAACTAATTATATTAGGTCACAGATTGACTTAAGAACAGAATGTAGCTATCTGATAATATTAGCGGTTTGGAAATTATTAGATGATGAAAATGTCTGGGGCTAGATCCCCAGGGAATTGACCACTAATGGCCATAATGGAATATCTGTCAGCTGTAGTTAAGTCGACTGTCCCCCTAGCACGTGGCGAATTATGATGCTACTAGCAGTAGGTGTAGCTCTAATAACTAGTTTGGGAGCCACTAAGCTGGTCCATCTCACTCTTCAGCTGTTTACATGAGACACGCAGAATGTCTAGTCTTCTTCTTTCTGGCAAATATCTTTTCAGCGAGATTTCCTTGGCTGTTCTGAATTCGAAGAACGTTTCAAGCGATGTTCAAAGTGTAGGAGTGAGGAAGGGAGTTATTGTGGCCCAAAATTAAATAAAAATACAAAAACCCGTGATTTTTTTTTTTTTTTTTCGTTAAGAAGTTCCAGGTTATGTACAAAATTTGAGTTACGAATTTCTTAAAAAGCTGTAATGTCTGTTTTTAATTAACTGAAACAAAAACTGATTATATCGCTGATTTTTTCCATCATGGCACGCGTGCGTTTTTTTATTTGATTTTCTACCACCAAAAGAAGTGTATCAAATAGTTCGGTTGCCCTCATACTCAATCTTTTGCTCATTCTCATTCACAATGAACCTCGAAAAACTAATTTGCTTCGAAAATCAAAATCTAAGCGAATGTATTCTTCCACTTTGTGAAGGCAAATTTTAGTCAGTTAAATTCAATTTAAAATTAAATTTAGATAATTTATATAGGTATAATGTGATTTAAACCTGAAAGGTTCGCTATTTTACAAGGAGAATTATAATTAATGAGAAATGTTTTAATAATAAGGGAAACATGTTGAGATAGATAAGTAATGCAATAAAGAAGTACAACAATGGATGGCACGTGGCGTACAAGCTATAGGCGTGTCACAACGATTGTTTATGGGCTTGGCAAGGGACGGCGTATAGGGCGCTTGTAGTATGGATATTGTGGATAGAGCAAGAGGGATCCAAATGGTGTAATAACCTGAGGTGGCAGCACATACCATGGAACCAAAATGTTTGTTTGCCAACGGAATGAAGCCTCTGGGGGGTGTACCCATTTCAGTGTCCAGTGTACAACCTTTTTACTACATTTTTATGTCGGACGAGAAACAAGAAACAAGGGGAAGTTGGTTTGGCTGCAGTAAAAACAAGGGAGATCCTAGAAGTAAGGCAGGCCTTCATTGTAAATAATCCACTTAGCGCAGCGGTAGATAAAACAGGCTCGGCTGAGGAAGAATTAAGTCTGCCTAAGTCAACATGGCACAAATAGCAAGGGCGAACTACCAACTCACTAGATTAACACTTAACCCAAACCATAGCACCTGCCGCGACCTGGCGACCAGTTAACACCTAACACATACAAAACACGCTTTTAACTTTAACAATTGCCGGCACCACAACCTTCACCAAATGGCCATGTCAAAACAGTTTGCTCCACAAAAGTGGCCCCATTTAATATTATTTCTGGGCAGTTTAATTTTTATCGAAAAATTGTTAGCACTAAAAACTGGAGTGAGGCAGCCACGGCAAATTCTCTTACCGATTTTCTTTACAACTGCATTTACCAATATGTAACAGATAAACATGAAGAGGGAATACAAACGCTGGTAGTTATCCAGCGAAAATATCATCAGGTACCCTTGGCCGCGAGGCCAAAGCTTTCCAGTCGCCTGACATGATACTCTGGAAATGAATTGGGAGAAAGGTTCTGGACAAGAGGATTGGGATGAAGATAGTCTTGAATACTCGTAGAATCTGAGATACTGTGATTTTGTTTAGTCCAGGACGATAGAAATTTTCAGATCTGTATGGATTGTAAAGTTAGAAACGTAGGAAAAATCATAGAGTTTGTATTCTGTTTAGATTAGACCTTCGTGGTTCTAGTGCGTACAAACAATTAGATGGGTGCAGGCAATGAAATTGAAAAGTAAAGTGAATTTATAGCTGTTTTCTAGGAGTGTGGCAAGTAATCTGCAGAGTTTGCTGATGGATGTTCGTTTAAATCTTATGTGCATGTTCCCCGTAAGTATTTTGACCAGAACACGTCAAATAAGGTGCCCGCACATTTGCCAAAATGAGTTTTAAACTAAAAAATAAAATATATATTATTGCAATAAAGTATATAAACAAAAACAAGAACATTTTTTGAAAATGCAATCTTTGCTTATTTCCGGCAACTTTTTTGTAGTCGTAAAAAAATTACTTTTATAAAGGAGGATTTTCTCTATATTTTAAAGAAAATTTGGGAATTTTATCTTTCATAGAGAAAGAGAAAAAAATTGTCAAAGTTGGGTGTTTTTCAATGATGCACTTTTTCGTGCAGTTTTTGACGATCAACCCTTATACAACTGTCCTGCCGGACAGTTTTAATGTTGAAAATGAGAAATAAAATATATAATAAATAACAGTATAACATTCATTTAATTTAAATTCCCAATTGTTTAAATCGATAGGAACCTAATTAATAATGCGCTGACAGAGTGGGCTTGCCAACAGGGTTGGGGATAATTTAGTATTGGCTTTACAACGAAACCGATAACACAACCAAACAATTCCAGTGGTTTGCATATTGAATAGCTTTCTAAGTGAGTAGTTTAGGCATTTGTTTGCTGTTAGTTATTGTTTAATTGATGTTGGATCAACTTGAAATGCAATCTAGCACTTAACTATAAATTTACTAAATAAATTTTGTTGCTAAAAAAAAAAAAAAAAAATGTCTGGAACGTATTGTTAACTTTTTGTAGAAATAAAATCTATTTAATTCCATAACTGCCAGTCTAACGAGGTTAACGATGTCTATGGATTTCCGATTATATTTGTTTTTGCATACTCGTTTGCCTTTTCAATTACGGAATGTTATTCAGCACTGAGTAAAACAGCTCCAAGTGCTTTAATGTATGTAATATGGTCAATTATTGTTTGGTCCTCTACTTTTCGTCTCATCTTCACCTGTTCTCAAGTGATGTATCAGGTATTTTCTTGTTTTTTGTTGTTTTTTTTTTAATGGCCCTTAACGTTTTACTCAAAAAATAAACAAAATAATTCAAAACAAATAATTGTTAAAAGCAGTCCTGTGCTATCACCCTCGTGATCTTGTGGCCTTAAAGTCGACGTGATGTTTTTATGAGAACAGAGATCAAAAATTTCGAAGAGAAATAAAAACCATTAAGTGGAATGCTTTTTTTGAATTCACCACTGGTGCGGCTTTAGACGCGGAATCTTGGACACAGTCTGACAGTCTCCCCAACACTAGCGGTTGAAATAAGCGTGCGCTCTAAGGATTGACTTGACTCTCACCATAATTTGAATTAGAGATCATTTGCCTTTTGCAGAACACTGTCTGAACAGAGGCAATGTTTGCAGAAAGGTTCATTGAACTAAAGCTATAAAAAACATAATTGCGAGTAATTCCAAAACAACTTTTATGACTATTTCTGTTTCAAAATAAGACACGAGTATTTCTTAGAAGCCAATTAATACTCTGTTAACAGATAGTACGATACTGAAAATCGACCGAATTTGGACTATTTGGAGCACGTCAACGACGTGTTGGTTCGTTGTAGTTTATTTGATAATTTATTGCAATACATCGTAAAAGAACACTGTTACCAACTAACATTTATTAGAACCAAAAGTCAAGAACGATTTCGCTCAATATTGAAAATAATAAAAGATTATTCAAGATCGGCATAATCAAGAACGATTTTCTCTCGGCATTTGTAACCTTTGAATCAGAATGTCCAAGAAACTAATCTATAAAAGTATTAGTAAAAAGTGTGTTTAAAATCAAAGTATAATAATAATACTTATTTGTTTAAACTAAAAACAAAGAGTTTCTTGATGATTATTATTAGGACTCCGTACTGCAACAATATTAATATCAACTTCTTATAAAGTTTAAAATATTTGCATTAAATCTTATGACTATTTCCAACAGATATTTTTTAAGTTAAGTAATGCCTATTCTTACAGGCGGGTCCAACTATTGATTAGGTGTAGCGAACGGAGGCGATTGATAATAATACTAACTGTAAATTTCTTTGATTAAGGATTAAATAAAATCCAAGGCCGAGACCGGAAATCGAAACCAGTACCACAATTAATATTAGCTTTGGGGGTCTCGCCTCTAACCGCTCGGCTACCGTGGCACCTAACATGTTTTTATTACTGTAATTTAATTTAATTTTATTACATTTTATTTTTCTCTACAATAATAACAAACCTAATGGCAAAATATTGCTATAATACCCAATTATGTTAATTTTTTAATTATATAAATTTGTAAGGCAGAAATAAGTTAAGATACTTTACCGGATAAAAACCATCTCATTAGACGTATATTTCAGGCCAAAGAGTTCAATCAGAAACTCAAAGTATTAACTGCAAACAAGAGGTATCTGGATAGTAGCGTAAAGGTAAATTTATTTACTTAAAAAATTAATTATAATCAATCATGGCTGTGGATAGAGAATTTTGCTTCCAAATTTAACTTATTAAACTATTTTTGCTGCCATAATTACATATTAATGGAGGTGTAAACAATAATTTAGCCAGCTAATTAATTTGGCATAACTCGCTAAAATTAATTATTGTTTACCAACCGATTGAAAGTAGATCCAGTTGGGTAAAAGAGTCTCCGTTTGGGCTCTTCCATTATCGCAAACAACAAATTTTAGCGTCTCCCTTATTGAGGAATTTAATTCTGTCCAAGCCATAATAAACAAGGTCATAGCATCAAGATGGTCTAAAGTAAGTTGTTTAAGCCATTTTCTCCCCAATACTATTGGCATAGCAATCGAATCCTCCACAAAAATCTGAGTGTCCACTTAAAGATGCGTTGTAACTCATGATGCACATGAAAAAGTAAGCCATCATGAAGACTCTTTCCTGGTAATTAATATAGATAGCTAAAGTCTTCAACCCCCTACTTCAACGATTTCGTTGGAGAAATCTTCTAGACTAGAGTAACGGTTCAGAAGAATGGCCAGGACTTCATAAATGTCGCCATGCCATAACTCATACACGCCTTCCACAACTACTTGTAATTTTCGAAGGTCTTTATTATGGTCTTCTTTACAGAGTAGTTGGGTTGGCTCTATCCCCAATTTTTGTTTTTGTTTTTTTTTATTTTTGACGGACATCAAATCAGCCCTTTTGGGCTCAAGAATGGTAGACAATACTTTATCACGTATTATCTTGGTTTCCTTGAATTCAAGTACTTCTTTAAAAAAATAAATCTAACCAATTTTCCTCTCTTCTTTCAACCGCTCGCGAGTGAGTAGGCGATCTTAGTAAACTACGTCTGCCTAGACCTATTAAGAAGGCCTCCTAGCCAATCAAATTGATTTACTTTGTCTTATGCTCTGACAGGAGTGAGTGGGTCAAGTTGCCTGACACCTTTAGCTCACTCTCAGAAGATAAACGAAGCAGAACATCAACGTCAGAGCATCAAGAATAGGATTCGACAAGTATAGTATTTTCAACATTTGTAAGAAGTAGAAAGAAGCCTTCTATTTACAAGTAGGATGACCGAGAGATGGGCTGTACGGATATCATATTCGTTTTAACTCAACCGTAAAGCTGAATGCGAATGTGAAAAAGTGCCATGTTGTTATGACATTAAGATAAAAGTTAAGAAATGGTGGCTAACCCAATTGCATCATTAGCGTATATACGTTCAATATATGCTCAATTTTACTGGCCACTGTGCGTAAATATAAGCTTAGTTTTTTGGTCACTATCATTATCCTTTAGCTAGAAAACAGAAATGGAGGTTGTAGATGAAAGCAGTAATGCTGTTTATATTTGTTGTGATTTAAATTCATGACTCGACCTCTAACCTCGAGTTTATTTATATAAAATTTGTGTTTAAAAATAATTCTTTGAAGGTGGGGTACGATGAGAAAGCATGAACAATAATATGAATAAATTATAATTAACACAAATTTGGATACAACGACCTTCTTGTGTATACTTCCTCATGATGCAAACCAGTTGTTAAATCAAGAACAAATCAGCGCCTTAGGTGGAAGTAGTGAGATACTACAAATTACTCATTATAACAAATAACAGAGAAAATTTGAGGCCAAAAACCCGGTACAAAAACCCCGGCTCAACTTTGCATATCCGAAATTTCAATTTGTGCAAACTTTTAGTTAGCGTCGCATATCTCGGCAGCCGGATTCTGCGTCCTCCATGACAGTCTATCAGTCCTAGTTGATTGCTAAGAAAAGTACATTCATTTTTAATAAGATTAAGTCTGTTTTTTATTTTTAGCTTAAAGTTCTCATACACTTCACTCGTAGACAGAAATTGGTATTTACTGCCTCTAAGTTTTTCAACTTAGATTTCCCATTTTTGGGCAAGGTAAATCATTAATTTTTTGAAATGTATATTTTCATTACTGTTAATTTATTGTTTTATTCCTTTGTTACGATTTATAGTTTATTTTGCAATTACATATACATTTTCAGACACTGATGCAAGCAGCTATCTACTTTCTATTACTTATACAATTAAATGGATTAAGTCAATTTTTTAAATTTTTGAAGTATTTTATTGTGAAAGAAAATTCAAATTTGGAAACAAAAGTTACTTTTGTAAAACATAGCTTACATCTTCTGAAGGACGATTTATTATGCCTTGAACCTTGAACGCATTTTTTCTTATCTTTTTTTTCTCGTATTTTTAGTTTGTTTAATTAGAAATTGTATTAGTTAATATTACAATGTAAATTATTATTGTTTTGATAGTTTAATATTAGTTTATAGAATTATAACATTTTTTATGGTTTAATTACCCCTTAACTTAACCAGTTTCATCAAATTTACTTGATGCAATAATTTGTTGAAGTTGTAAATATGGCTAATAAAGTAAAAAAAAAAAAATACCCCTTGCTTTAAATCCTTATTACCTTCATATTTATCTTCGAGAAAAATATTACCAAAAGTGAGTGAGAATGAATCGAAGTAAGAATTACTCTACTTATGTCGGCTCACACGTCAATTTTGTTGCAGCTTTCAAATCAATCATCTCCTTATATATTAAGGACCATCTTTTTTCCTTCGCAGTGTTGGGTTCCGTCTTCTAACCACAAGACATCATCCAGACCACCTTAGCTGTTTATTAGTTATTCATCCAACTAAACGATATGAATCGCCCCTTTTACCTCTTTAACCACTTAATTTCTTCATTAATCACCCTGACCAATCTTCTTCTTCTATCGCACGATTTTCAATTCTCCACATCCAAAGCTTTTAATGTAATCTCTTGCACCGATATTCTGCTGGTATTTCTAAAATACTCTCAAGTAAAGATTAAGGTACCTTTGATTTCCTGCATACCTTGTTTTGTCCTAGAGAACTGTAGAAAACATTCCCACTACTGTGACTTGTCACATCTTCTTCGGATTTCGTATCGATTACTTTCGTATCAATAGTAATTTACTTGTTAAAGTAGGAGATTCAACAAAAATTAATGCTTGATCAAGTTTTTAATTATTTCCAAAATAACAATTAAAATAAGGGATATTTCATTGGAGAAATTTTATTGGAGAAATTAAATTTTAATACTATTAATAAGTTTCAAAAATATGAGACCATCTTCAAAATTTGTCCCAACTAAAGGTGAAAAAGTGAGTTTGTACTTCAATTTTAAACACTAATAAACTTCTTTTTGTTTCAAGAAGTCACTTTTTACTTTATTTTGCAATTTATTTTTTCCTTTTCGATTGTTTCAAAGAAAATGACGTCCCATTAAAGTATGTCATAAATTTTTCTGACATAAATATAATTATTTATATTATTTCGAGCTAGAGTATTTGCAATCCTATAATAAAACCCCTTAGAGAAAATTAATTAATATTTATAGATTTTATATTCGTTAATTTTTAAAAGTAATTGTCAAATTCAACTCGACTTCATTCATAATAATGCTCATTTTCTACCTTCCACTTGAACAATCCTAGAATCCTAATCTCAGGCATTTACTAGAAGTAAAAAAGATTGGAGGATAGACAGACAGAACCATTATCCAGAACATTCCAGACAAGCACGATTTATTGGTCAGTGTAGCTTTCAACAAATTCCCAAGCCTATTCTTTCCTCTCTGACTAATCCTTAGGATTTACTATGCGATACTGGTTAAATAACTTTAATCTGGTTTACAGTGAATTATTTACGAATCGCAGCAATTCACAGTGTAGAGTGTATGTCGAGGTATCCAATGAGTGTAGATTAATTAGTGTTAACTAGAGATCAGGTTGAGAGGGAACCTGGACAGCTAAACCACTTATAGCCAACATGTTATACCCTCTAAAATCTGTGGCGTGTTTCTGCCAATTTACTTTCATTCCTTCATCGTAATATCCTGGTTGCAGCTACGTTTCAATACTGTTTTAATTTATTGATATTGTAATTATTTATTTAATATTCAAATCATTAAAATTTTACAAATTACAATTTATTATCAGTTACAAGACTTCTACAAGGGAATATATGATGAACTTCCACTTCTTTTACTATATGCATGCATACCGTAAGCATGGCGGAAAAATCGCATCAATTGTTGTCATTCTTTCCCCATTGCAATTATTGATACCACCAGGTGTGGCAATTTTTGTTGTTGTTTTTTTCGGCCTTTTGGACCGAAATCATTCATCCGGGCAAAGAAACAAATCAACAGGAAATTCTAATAATCAATTTTCAAAATCAAATGGATATTTATATTTATTTGTGGTGGGGCTTTGGCAAACTTTTAGCTAAGAGTTATGAACGCCACTGTAAGAAAAATAAATATTGGTCCACACAGCTTATAAAATTCACTATGTAATTGTCTAGATTTCAGGAAAATAAGGCTTCCTAGAATTCCAGATTTAAATAAAATCGGTTAGCCGGGCGTATATGTATAGAATACATTTTTGAGTACCTTGATATTTTTTCTCAACAATGTTTAGCTGGCAGTGGATAATGAATGGAAGAATAATATGAAAATACTGAACTATTAGTCATATTATGTAAATAAAATTAGAAAATAGAGGATATACAGTGACTCCCATTAATATTGGGACACCTATTACAAAATGATTTAAAAGGAAAATGAAAACAACATACAAAAGTTTGGAATTTTTTTTTTTTTTAAATAACATGAGCAACATCTGTACAAATTATATATAAGTATAAATCGATGAAATTCCAAACTGTTAGGTAGCACTTTTTGAAAAAGCGTGAAATAAGGCTCTCAAAAATATTGGGACACCAGAAGTGCTAGAGTTTAAATGTTCAATATTTAAAATCTCCTACTATTTAATATTTGGTTGGTAATAATTTAATAATTGCTTTTTGATTTACAATAGCCCTCAAACGATCAGGCATAGGTGAAACAAGTTTTTGGTTAATTCAGGTGGTGTTTTTTTCCCATTCTTCCAGGAAACATCGTTTTAATTCATTTTTGTTAGATATTACTCGTTTACTTAAAGCACTAGCTAAATATTGCCATAAATCTTCAATGGGATTAAGACCTGGAGACTGCGGAGAGGTTTGGAATACTTTTGGGCAATTATATAACAGTCACTGGCGTATCACCCAAGCCGTAGGTTTGGGGTCGTTCTCTTGGTAGAATTTAAAAGACCCTAAAATACCCAATTTTTGGGCATTTTTTTCAAATTATTTTTTAATATATTACTATAAACCATTTTGTCCATCACTCCATCAACAAACATTAATTCTCCAAATCCTGATGCGGACATCTAGCCCAAAACCATAACTGACCCACCTCCACCCGGTGGTGCAGCTTTAAAACCCTTTAAAGTTGGCTGTAAATTCTTTTTTTCGAGTACAGCATTCGCTTTCCTCCAGACCATATCCCTTCCATCTGACTAAAAAATATTAAATTTTGATTCATCGCTAGAGTATATCATTCCAAAATTCACTATTTTCATTAAAATATTTTTCGGCAAATTTCACTCTCTTAGCACGATTTATCTTACTGACAAAAGGATTCTTCCAGGCTACTCTACCATGATAGTCGAGTTTTCTTAGCGCTCTCCGAACAGTTTCTGCTCCTTTTTTGCTCTCTGAACATGTCAAAAATTTCACATTGAAGTTTTGGAGCACTAAGTCGGTGATCTTTTCTAATTCTTTTAATATATAACGCTGCTCTCTGCTGCTCTCTCTCAGAGAGCAGTCGAGGACGGCCTTTTTGTGGGATTGAAACAATTCTTTTTCTTTTTGGTAACGCTGAATGATGTTCCACACAGTAGATGTTTTAGGTCCGATCAGTTTTTCTGTCTCTCTAACACTTTTTATTGTCTTTGTGCAAAGAAATTACAATTTTTCTTTGTTCAATCGTTGTATTTGTATTTTTGCGCGACATGTTATACCTGGCTTGATTTATATAAACTAATTTAATTATTAATTTCATATTGAATATACGTATGCTTAAGGTATATATTTACAAATTGTATAAATATTCGGGCACAACCTTGGACAAACTATAAATTATAATAGTGTCCCAATATTTATGAGAGGTAGAATTTGCACTTATTATTATATATATTTTTTTTAATCAACCAAAACATTTTTATGAACTTATTTAAATAGTTTTTATTTAATTAATAGTAATTATAAAATGAAATGAATTTATAAAAATTTGAATAAATGGGTGCCACTTTTAATTTTCGTCAATTTTAAACTTCTGTATGTACTGTCCCAATATTAATGGGAGTCACTGTAAGTAGTATATCCTTGTACTAAACAAAATATAAAATTTTCGTTTGCCAACTTTTCGATAAAATATCACTATTTCAAACGGTTTTGGTTTTTTTAGACCGTTGAAAAAAATATTTCAAACATTTCTGGATCTGGCTTAGTTAATAATAAAATTTATGTTAAGTGTAGGAAACATTTTTTTGATGACAAAATTCTTTATTGCATAATTCGATGTTCAAAAGAAATACTTTTAGGGAAAATTTATTAAGAAACAGTTTAAGAATATTTTTCATATAAATAATTAGCAATGAAGGGTTGACCAATTCCAGCAGCGTATTGGAAGTATGAAATCTAGGCTGCCTATTGGACTAGTTGAGAGCCGACATTGTTAAATGGCCACATCTTTTTGAAATAAGCCACGCTTCGATTACATGAGAACATGAAACTAACAAGTTTATAAAATGGCGGTTTGAAATTCACTTTTCTTATAAAATCTTTTCTTTCTCTTAATCTTAGAAACAGTATACAGGAATTGATTATTATAATAGATAAGTTCAAAAATTAAATAGGCGCGTCAACATCTGAGATTATTGGCGCCCGGTGCTTTTTTAGGTTATGTGTTACTAACGTTATGAATTTTATTTGCATTTCCTGCGTACATTATACAGATATAAATTTCAAAATAAAGAAAGAAAACATTTTTTTATGAATCTTCAAATAATTAATATTAGTATAATAAGACTAATAGATTTTAAGTAACTGTAACATTGCTACTTGATATATTTCCTTCCTAAATCACAATTTAAAAAACACTATCACTCCCACACATTGTAATTCAAATTTTAGGGAAGGGATTAGCTGTGCGGTTAGCGTATTGGATTCCCATGCGGAGATCCCAGTTACGAATCCAGCTACTGGCCCTTAGATTTTCTCTTCCTAGGAGCTTCTTATAACTCACTGTCCGGTGATGGGTAGTGTTGACTGCAACGGGAGAACACTTTCCGGAGGTCGGCAGTACACCGAAAAAAAGCACCGGGCGCCAATAAGCTCAGATGTTGACGCGCCTTAAATCATTAAACCATCACTGAATAAGTTGATAAGTGCATTTATCGCTTAAATAATTTTGTGAAGTTTGTAGTTGAAGTTGGGATTAATTCTTTGCTTACTTGATACTGTGTAGTAATAGGTCGCAGGTTGTTAGTACCTAATAATGATTACAGTTTATCGGATTAAAGCGAACAGCGAGTAAAATGTAATTACAATGATAACAAAATTCCTAATCGATTGATCGATTGATAATAATGCTATAACAAGGTGAATATGGTCCCTTCTTAAATATTTATAGGTAATTCGTAACCAGTAAATTACTGGTAAATAACATTTCTTTTTAGAGCTTCCATTACTGTTAATTAACATTTTGAGAAAAAAAAAGTATTGAACATGCGCGAATTCTAAGCTGTTTCGTAATAAGTTTTATTTTTTGTTCTCAGTGCAGTTTACAGTTATTCTTCTAACTCTGTGATTCAACTATGAGATGTCTCTGCCATTTAAAGCTATGTTAGACTGGATAAATGATGAAAAAATTAGTTCATTCTTTTTATTGCATCAATTGTTTGGGACTTTTCCGTACCGGGTAAATAGAGGAAAATTTACTTTCCATAAAAGACTTCATTTTTGGAATTACATTGTTATATTTTCAATTGTTGGCACCTGTTTTTCATGTATTTTATATGTCCCACCTTTCTTACAAGGTACTCTAATACTGGTATTTGTAAATGCTGGACAAATGGTGATATTAATGGCACCATTGCTATTATTTTCTATTATTGTAATTTTAAAGAAAAGTAAATTAGACAAATATTTGTATTATATACGTTCCACTGGAAATTCATCTTTTGGGCATTCAAATACAGTTACAATATTAATTTTATCATTGTGTCAGATAACGCTTGTATTTTTTATAATGACCGATTACAATATATTTATTGCCAATATGAATATATACGTTGTAGATTACTCGTGTTTTCTAATGTTCATATCAATTGGTGGTCAATTTTCTGGTATTTTAATTTCTATTAATAACAGATTTATTGTTTTAAGAAAAGCTTTAAGCAGCGGAAATCCGATAAAATTGGTCGATTCACTGAAAACATATGAAAAATTAATCACCATTTGTGAAGAGGTTAACGATGTCTATGGATTTCCAATTATATTTGTTTTTGTATACTCGTTTGCCTTTTCAATTACTGAATGTTATTCAGCACTGAGTAAAACAGCTCCAAATGCTTTAATGTACGTAACATGGTCTACTCTTACTTGGTCCACTGCTTTTCGACTCGTCTTCACCTGCTCTCAAGTGATGTATCAGGTATTTTGTTTTACTTTTTTTAATGTTAGAATAATTTTTGGCTTTTTAATGCTTAATGGAGTTCACTCGAAAAATAAACTAATTGTTTGAAAGGTTTATTCAGCAAGTTGCCAATATTTCATAGCCATAAAATATTGATCTTGGCAATTGCAAACCAGAAAAAAGGATTCAGAAAGAAGAGAAAATAGATATGTAGATATACTCATGCAGTTATATGGATAGAAATTATTAAAGATAAAAATATATATAACGCTCCAATCAATAATAAATACAATTCAAATAATAACTTTAATAAAAATCATTCCTCTATCTACAGAGCGAAATAATAACTCCTTAACAAAAAGTTAGGTATAAGGATTAATTAAACGCCATAAGGTACATAAATCAGCAAGTACCCATCATTTCATTCATACTTCAGTTCAGTAATTTCAGTAAGAAAGAAAGGATAAAGTGATAGATTACTTCCCATTAAGGGAGATAATAGAAAGAAAATTGCGATTACAGTACTTTCGCTCAAGAACGGTAAGATAAATTGTGATTTCATTACTTCCTATTAAGGGATGTAAGAGAAATAAGGCTGCGATTACAACACTTCCTCTTAAGGTAATAATTTAAACTACGATTACAATATTATTTTTCCTTAATAGAGCAAAGAGAAATTAATCTGCGGACACGGCACGATTGGAATACTTCCCCTTAGTAAAAGCAGGTTGGCACTTTAATATCCCTTGAGAAGTTCTAACCACTTCTTTCTGCAAAAGTTTAACATAACCAGGCTATGAAGTATAGAGTTATTAGTATTAATTAAGTTGTTAGAGTAGTTCTTACATATCGTACATGGGACTAACGCCTCTCCCATAGAATTTCTGTAAATGTCGTTTTTTCCAAATTTTGGCTAAGTTTTCTCGAAATCTATTTGATCGGGGTTATAGTAAAAAAAAATGCGTTCAGTAAAGAGGATATGATATTTTAAAGACAATTGGAAAATTATATCTCATAAATATAAAAGCATTTTAAAAAATAGTCAAATTTGGGCTTTTCACCATTACGCTTTTGCGTGCATATTCTGACGACCAACCGTATAAGTTTCTCAATATGTTATTGTACGCAACAGACCTACCGGATGGTTTTAATAAAACATTATAATTATCAATAAATAAAACATTCTTAAATGCTCCAGAAGTAGGTTGATCGCCACATCTTCATCCATTATCAATTCACTAGCTCCTGTAAGACCCATACTTGCCTTAAACCATTAATCAAGCAGATCGAATTTCCTAACCCAAAATCACTATTAAAACATTGCAACCTCCTGTTCATTTAAATTCACAACCTTTATCAGATAATTATTCGCCATTTCGCTTTTATTCCCCAAGTGTGATCAGGATAAGAGTACAAGATCTACTTTTAGTTTAGAGGTCCTCCATATACTTGTCTCTAAAACTTCTTACCCACTCCCCTTGCTGTTCGTCCTTAACTGTTGATTCATAGCTTCTCTTCTAATGACTGGCTCTATCGGTGCCAAATTTGGAAGCTTCTCCGCAGCAACCACAGCTTAGCTTGTACCTAATTCAATAAATCTCTTAGCGATAATTTATTTTTCTTTTTCGTTAATTCTCTAGGCCACCAAAAACCGCTGCATAGGTGATCTAATTACTTCCAGAGATTTACTTTTGGGCTCAAATCACTACGCCCAGGCAAAAAGTAATAACCGTCTCAGAGTGAACCATTTCAATTGGTTGTTTTCAATTTACTCAGTAAAAGATTCTCTTGGGTAAGTTTGCAAGGCATGTGAATCTGAAGTAACCTTCCTAAACTATCCCTGTTATTTTTATTCTATGTTATGATAGAATCTTACCGTTTACTCCTCTGTAAGATATCCTTCCCTATAATCTTAAACAGAGAAGAGCCTCTTGCGGCTAACTGTCGAGTGATTAACAGCTTTGGCTGTGACAAGAGACCACTCAAAAGGTTTTGGGCGCCAACGCTGAAGCATCTCAACTTAAATATAAAATAAAATGAAAAACACTGTTTCATTTTCCGAGCTTCTTGTATCGAAAATTGGACTAGCCACTATTTTTTCAGATTTCGTAAGCTAAAGTTTATTAGCTGTTAAGAGATTGCAATAACATTTTCACTTGTCCAACAAAGATAGTAATTGAGATTTCATTGTCGTTAGAACAAATAATATCTTGCATTTTTAAATGCTAAAATTCTAAATTCCAAAAGAAGTAAGTCGAAAGTGTAAGATTGGATATTAGGCAAGGACGCGTGACGTGATTGTTCAATATTATCCACTTGCAGAATTTTGTCTACATTATTAAGTAATGTACTTACTGTAGAATAAATGTATCGCTAAATTTTATTAAGTAGATTTCTTTAAGTGAAACCTAAAAGTTCATTAATTCTGTTGATAAACAAAGATACATCCATCTTTTCTGGCGTTTTCATTTTTCCTTTGAAAAATCTATTTCAACTTGGTTTAATAATTACAAACGATTAAGCGAAGGGTGTTCATGAGGAACATTTGCTTTTTTATCAAACTGCCAAGAAGCTGCTTGCTCACAACTTGGGGAGTTTTTATATAGTTAATATTCCTTCTAAGAAAATGAAGTTTCTGAACTGTTTACTATTGTAATCTTCAAGCGTTGTCTAAGTCTTGTCCTGAGATAAACTTGAGGAACAGCAAACACTTCAAACAGAGTTCTTAACTAAGACAGCACCTGCTTCTAACATACAAATCGTTGTAGAACGCCCCAACTTCCAAATTTATTAGATGGCCTAAAAGCAACTGTGAAAAGAAATTATATAATAATCTACCTTTTATTTTAAGTGTTACACTAAGTAAAATGTAAACATGTCATCTTTAAATTTTGACTGTTTTTCCATAATTAAAAGAAAATAACGCTAAAAATAATTCACGTAAAACTTCGGTAGAAGTTACAAATCTGGCCGGAAAATACATCATGCTCGGACTTACATAAATTTTCTCTCTTGCTAATATTTACAATACTGATGTCAAGAATATGTAATGTATACAGTAAGGTATAAAACGTATACAAGCTATACAATACCTGGATGCCACATACAATACAAGGATATACCATACAGAAATAACTCCAATGGTGAATGTAGCTAACCAATATAACCAAACAGATGCAAGTGAAATGCGTAAAGTATTCTTTAAGAAAAACGTATCAGCATAAATGTAATTAAAAATCTATTGCCTCGGGTAATAACTACACTTATAAAAAATTAAAAGAAGTATTTTAAAGTAAAAAAAATATCCAGCTGAAACCCTTGAGAGCCAATTTTAGAGAAGTTTAAAAATTGATCACTTCATTACATTCGTTAATTTTACAACAAAATTCTCTTTGCCACAGAATCCATCCTAAAACACGTAAAGTAGAACTCTATGTTATACTGGCAAAAAGATAATAAAACCAGTGGTTATTTCAAACAGATTTTTTGTTATAATTGTTTTATTTTTCTCTGCATTAATAACAATCTGAAGTAATAAATAGCAGTAAAAACCAATTCATAATGGTATTTTTGTAAATTTACTGGACCAGTTATATTTAAAAAAATGTTTTTCTGATTCAAATAAAATAAACAAATTCATTTGGTGCATATTTCAGGCCAAAGAGTTCAATAAGAAACTAAAAGTCTCAACTGCAGACTTCAGGTATCTGGAAAGAAGTGTACAGGTAAATTTATTTATAATCAACATTAAAAGTTAATTATAATCAATCATGGTTGTGGTTCAAAATGTAAACATAACGTTCTCTTAAGCCTAACTTTTGTATAACTTTTTTTCCAACACAGTAATTACATAATATTGTGGTTTAAATAATCACGTTCTGAGTAAACTAATTCGAGGTAACCCGTTTAAATTAGTGATAATCTTTATCAAGTAGATCCAGCAGTGTGAAAAACAGTTTTTTGCAGCTTCCATTCTCACCTTCATCCAATTTCCTCTTGAGAAATTCTGGTAATTCTGCTCAAGCACTAGAAATCATGGGGTTCGGCCCTTTTTGAGTCTCGGTCCATTAGAGAAGGTCACTTTGTACTCATACCTCCATTAAATGCCACACGTTCATTGGTTAATTTAGAACACAGGATATTTCGACTTTTCCTTCAACGGTTACATTAGGAAAACCGTCAGGAAATGACGTTCACTTAAAAGGGGGGATTCGTACCAAAACATGTCCTAACCAAACCTAAGGTCCCGACTCAGCTTCCGCGACAACTTTAATTTTCGGAGAAATCCTTTTCAAGCCGCTAGGGTATCCTTAATTCTTTGCATACCCTTTCTTGCTGAGGCTGATGTTGTAGGTTGACGTAATACATTCAACATCTGAAGTTGATCCAGACATTACGACGGCGTACCAGCTGTCTTGAAAGCTCCAAAGTTTTGGAAAAATAAAAATATTTGATGAATAAATTTTCATTTAAGAAACAACAAATTTTCAGAAAATAGATTTAGGTGATGCTGCTTCATTTTGGGTCCAAATATTACGTTCTCCCCTCGCCTCTCTGCGGATTTTCAGCCTAGCAAATCAGTCCTACTTGCTTTAAATGAGAAGCACATTCATTTAATATGATTAATTCTGTTTTTTATTTTTAGCTTAAAGTTCTCATACACTTCGCTCGTAGACAGAAATTAGTATTTACTGCCTCTAAGTTTTTCAACTTAGATTTCCCATTTTTGGGCAAGGTAAATCATTAATTTTTTGAAATGAATATTTTCCTTACTGTTAATTTATTGATTTATTTCTTTCTTACGATTTATATTTTATTTTGCAATTACATATACATTTTCAGATACTGATGCAAGCAGCTATTTACTTTCTATTACTTATACAATTAAATGGATTAATACCACTTTTTTAAATTTTTGGAGTATTTTATTGTGAAAGAAAATTCAAATTTGGAAACAAAAGTTACTTTTGTAAAACATAGCTTACATCTTCTGAAGGACGATTTATCATGCCTTGAACCTTGAACGCATTTTTTCTTTCTTTTTCTTTTTTTTCTTGAATTTTTAGTTTGTTTAATTAGAAATTGTATTAGTTAATATTACAATGTAAATTATTATTGTTTTCTAGTTTAATAGAATTTTGTTTTTTTATGGTTTAATTATTCCTTATCCTCAATTATACCTTATAGCTTCATATAAATCTTCGAGAAAGTGTAAAAAGTAAGTAGCATTAAATGGACGTAAGAATTACTTTTCTTTATGACGGCGTTTCCGTCTGTTTTGTTCCAGCTTTCAAATCAATTATCTCCTCAGTTAGAAAAATATTTCTTAGATAGCTATTTAGTACATAAGAGTCGGCACTGGCCCTAAAGTCGATAGATTTACTTGAAGTTGGCACATGGTCTGTCTTGTTAGTTCTGTAGTTTCTTACTGGCACAGATGTCGGATTTGGAATCGGTTTTTAAGACCACTACTAATTGTCATAATTACAGACGGGAAATTCGAATTCGAAAATTTGGCGTGATCAGACCTTTTCACTGATTACGATACATACAGTACACTGAAAATAGAAATTAATGAATTAAGGCCGATTTTAAAAATTAATCTGCGATAAATTCATTTTCTAAGAATAGTAAAGTAATCGCCTATTTTTTCAGGCGGGGCTTTACGTCCAACTACCAATTAGGTGTCGCGGACGGAGGCGACTAGCAAACATACTTTGCTGTAAATTTCTTGTATTAACCATTAAATAAAACCCAAGGCCTAAGACCGGGAATCGAACCCAGTACCACAAAATATATTAGCTTCGCAGGTCTCGCCTCTAACCGCTCGGCTCGTGGCGCCTTTTTCTAAGAATAATAAAAAACATTTAATTTATAAAACCCTAAAATCATGTGGCAACATTGAACTTGACCTAGGAACCAGACGCAATTCCTGAGAAGTCCAAAAGGATGGCAGCTAATATCGTTAGTTCTAGAAAACAAAGTTCTTTAAGATTAATGAAGGCGCAATTATAGATTATGTCTTCAGTCATGAATAAATTATTGATCAGTCCAAAATATTTTGTGTACATATTACATTGGATTTTTTCATTGGCCTAAATGTTCTTAGTAATCCATTAAAGATACTCCTGCCGTGGGTCTTCCTTCTCCTTTGGTTTCTTACAACTTTCTGGGATCCTCATTTCCTTAAACTACCTCATTTTAGATCTTCAAACAGGATGTTCTCCTGCCTGTTTTATATGATTCAAATGCAGCGAAGTATTTTAAGCAAAACATCAATATTGGATCAAAATATTATTTAAAAAATCTACACTAAATGATATGCTATTGCCTAATAGATCCTCGACCACTCTCTAGATATTCCTACCACATCGATTTGCTCTTTACCTTGACAACTATAATCTGACCGTAGCGCACAACTTTCCTGTAATTTCCGACCGGTTTAGTTTAGGCCAAACATCTCTCGCAATATACCGCTTTACGTGCACTCCAGGTAGATGTGTTCTCATTCAGTATAAAGTCCTACACGTTTGTAGATATTACCTCTGATGTTTTATATCAATCAGGACGTTCTTTTGATGAAAATTCTTGGATTCCAAGTAGTTTCGAACCCCAAATGTACTTCTTCTGGCGGTCTCTTTTTGACCTAGCGCCACCTCATACAAATGCTCAAAAAAAAAGTAATGCATTTGACTAAAATCTTGGATAAATTTATGAATTTGATAAATAAAAATGGTTCTTTCACAAAAACAAGAAGTCAATTGGTCAAGTACCAATGCCTGTATACAATTTAACATTCAGAAATTTTTTTCTGAAATAGGAAGTATTTGTTCAGAGATAAATGCTGTAGATTTTTTTTGCCCAGTTAATATAATGAGAAGATTGAGATAGGAAGCAAAGATTTAGAAATTCTGTTAGTGACAAAGTGAGTTAGGATGGTAACTCCCTGATCTTGCTGTCTAGTTGCGTGAAATTATAGAAGTTGAGACGTAGCCGTTATTAATGCTTGGCAAGCGGGACCTGTGCCAACTTTATACCCCTTCCTAAATACCTATTACCCATCTATACTTTATTTATCGTTCCCTGGTTCTCAGCCTGCACTTCCTTCACCAAGGCTTGTTTTTTCAGGATTTATGTATTTATCAGAATACATTCCCTAACATTCTCAAGATATTGGAATCTTTAAACTTGGTAATTTACAGATAAGTTAACAAGTTAATATTGAACATGGTTTTAGATACACAAAATACATAAATCTTCATTAAGAATTAAAAATTCTCAAGATTTTAATCTTATTATCTTTTGAAAAAATGTAAATCTGAAAATGGATCAGCTCTGCAGGCTGGACAAAATCTAGTACTAAGTACTCCATTTCGTAAAATAATTATATTTATGTTTCCTGAAGCTAACAGTTCTGTTCGATTTGCTAGGCTAAGGTGCTACCTCCTTAGGTAGGGTCCTTCTTACATCGTTAAAGATCGCTGAGCTTCTATCACCCCAGTAGGTGATGTAACTTCGAATCGAATGACACCTCATTCATACAAATCAGTTCATGCGTTTAGTTGCTACGTTGTTTACAAAAAAAAATTAGAACAAGAAGGAGAAGAACAACTTGTAAAATTGTCATTTTTCCCCATTTTTTGCATCTTTTTTTCAAAAATTAATTAATCTGCGTCGTAGTAAAAAAAATAAAAAAAGAGGATATACTCTTTACTTACAAAAACAAAACATAGGAATTTCATCTTTTACAAGAATGAAGGGAAAAATTGTCCAAGTTGGGTGTTTTTCAGCATTTCGCTTTACTGTGCAGTTTTGACGATCAACCCTTGCACAACTGTCGTACTGGACAGTTTTAATATCAAATCAAGGGGATGACGAGCCGCTAAATAGTCCCAAATTCTTGAAAATTGGCATTGTTTCATTAAGGAATAAATTATATATAAAAGAAAAATAAACAAAAATCTGTTCTTTATGGGACCTTTTCCAAGATCCATGAAACAAAACAAATATATCATGGTGGTCATTACATAACTTTTCCAAATAGCAACATCTTGTCGTAGAGAGAAGCTAATGCCTAGACCGTCACCAGACTTATGGTGGATAATATCATTTTGAAGAATGGAGCTCCTTAAAGCCCATCGTAAATAGTGGCAAGCAAGGGGTCAACCCAGAATTTGATTGACAATTTCGATAAGAGAGTCTGGTAAGAATGCCATTACTGCTTATAAGAATTCTAGGAAGTCCAAGACCGTCGGTCAAGGACATATGAGCGCTCCATAAGAATCTAAGACAATGACAATGTATAAAGAACATGGCGGAAGACATCATCTGGAAGAAAAATAAAGTATTGCTGGATGCCAGTAAACATTTCATGGACTAAGCACGTGAAGTGCAGAGTAAAGAGAATGGTCTCCGAGAATGGAACTCGAAGACTTAATTAGCAGTATCGTACTGATCCTACGTTTTACCCCTAATCCGTTCTTTCCTATCTCAACCTGTAACCCCTTGGTCCACTCAGTACTTATTTTTAAATTTTATTTCATATTTGGAATATATTTCTTTCCAAAATTGGAATAAACAAAAAGCTTGCGTTCCTATCTGGAGTCACTTAAACTGTAAGAGTTAAAAGTTCAAGAAACAACTATAGCCTAAAACAATATTAAAGTTAACAGACGCACACCAATTATTCAGTATGCTCTGAAACCAGGGACAGAATAGACAACAACTCAATTTCCTTTCCACTATTTTTGTGGAAGTGAGTATCTACCCTCGGTGAATTTGTTTGTATGTTAATGTTATAATGTTAACTGATATGTCAATGGTTGTTGGCTCATGGAACGGAGCCAAAAAGGGGGCCACTGAATCGTCTTACGAGTCAGTCTAGCATGCCCATCAATTTTTTTATTTAGATATATTTTTACATTTCAGGCATTATGATTGGTATGGCCATCACGTTGATGCCATAACCTTCGACTCCGCTCAATAGGTAGAAGAAGAAAAAAAAGAAAGTTAAGTTAATGTTATAATGTTTACTGACATGTCCTTGGTTGCTGACTCTAGGAACGGAGCCCAAAACAAATTGAGAATCCTACTGTACAACATACAAGAACGCCAATTAAGTAAATAGTGATGCCCGCCTGCTTTCCGCAATTGATAGCAAAAGAAAATGAATTGGCACAAAAAAAAAATCAGAGCTTGATAAGACAAAACCAAATAAAATTAATAACAAAAGAAATTTTACGTTATTTGTTTTGATTTAAATAAAAGTAATCTCCTATTTTTCGTTTAATCATTCAAAACCGACCACACTCAGTTTATTGGCAGAAAGGACAGAAGACACACCCATTTTACATGTAACAATGTAGCAAATATTTTGTCAATAGCATAAGGCAATAAATTTTTGATAATTAACTAATTAATATACATTATAACTGTACAATAAAATATGTTCCTCAGCCCTGTAGGAGACCTAGTCTCTTGGTCAAAAGGTTGCCAAAAATTAAAACAATTATGACTGAAATTGTCATTATAATTCCTTCCTTCTGGATTATTGAATCAGTTCTAAAACTTGGAACCCTCATACCCAACTTAAGCGTACAGAACTCAATAGACGCTTCCGACAACTGAAAAGACTACTCGACAACAGATCAAAACTCACTCTGGACAACTAAAGACCTATGAATGTTATATAATTTATGTAAGTATATTAAAGCCCGTCTGGGCTTATGGCATGGGACTATGGGATTCAACCAAACGCCCAAAGTCCCTGCAGCAAAAAATTCTTTGCTCTATAGTTCGACGCTCCTCTCTACGTCACTAATCAAACCATTCACACATTCAGACTTGAACATTCCTTTCGTCCCACAAGTTGCTAAAACCTGTTACAGAAAATTCCATCTTAACATACAATCTCATCACAATGCACTGGGCACGTCCACCTTTCTTCCAGAACATTTCCAGACAAGACTTCTGGACATCTTAAAAGACAGTGGCTTCACAATCTCCTCTCTGATGACGAGAGTCAGAAAAAAGTAAAAAGTTGTTTGAGTGGTAACCACTGCGCAACTTTTCCACATTATGGGCACTGTATGTTATTATCTTTGTTGCTTACAACGCAATAAAATGCGTTGACTGTAAGCTTAATATGGAGGCAATAGTGAATGAATAGTAAATCATCAAAGAAGTTCTTTAAATAGATCGTATAAATAATCCGAATAGGGAAGTGTAATATGCAGAAAACGATACCCGGAGGCCGGTAGTCTAATAAAGCTCCGAGTGCCTATTACTTTTAACGTGCTTTAGTTATTAAGATTTATATATAAATCGCGCGATTGTTTGTTTTCTCGTGTTCATTTCACGTTGTACATGTAGTTGGATATGTATTGCAAAGTTGGATTAGTGTAAAGAGGTTTAGTGTTCTAATTTGAAATTTAGTAGCAGTAACAGTTTAAACAGTGTAAATGTATACACTACTAATTAAATTCAAAATTTCTTGACCTTTTTTCACTAATCCAACTTTCAAGAAAGAAAAGTCGCTGAAACCAAAATTTTGGGAAACTTTAAAAGTAAATAGTAATAATCGATCCATAATCAGGTGAAAATGAAAATAGGCTTTATGGCAGTTATTTTGTTACATTTGAAACAGATCGCTCGACTATTTGTTTCTCTTTTCACGTAGTTTAACTTTTAAGAGCAATATGCCATTATGGCTGATGTTACAAACTTCATTAACACTTTTTTTTTGTAATATTTAAAGAAATTCTGAAAGGAATATAATAGATCTATCTAACTGTACAAATATATTTGATTTAAACTTCATTTTAAGAAGACACACACAGCAACATAATCTTAAATTTAAAAAATATGGAACATTTTCTCTTTTACGATCAAAGAAAGTGGTAATAAACAATGCAAGTTATTTTTAGTCTTTATTTACATTCTAAAACCTTTAAATTATAAATTGCCATTTATATAAGATCTCAGAAGCGAAATAATCATTGCACCACTTATTGATCTATTAAAAATTAAAGTAAAATATTTATTGCATTTTTTTTTTCTTCTTAAATGTTGACATTTTTCATTTGTAATAAGCATATAAATAAATGGCACCTGCATTTTTCTTAAAAAATTTTGATAGCAGCGAATCATAAATAACTTAATGGTTAAGTTAAAGACTAATTGAAAATGATCACACAACAATTTATGAAAAAAGATTTGTAAACCAAAGAATGTGTTGTTGTAAGATAATGATTATATTTAATTCTAATAGCGATCAATTAATTTTTTAGTCAAGCTTAGAAATGTACAGCATAATCATAATAAAAGCTTAAAAACTTGCTTTTATTTTTATATTTTCCTAATGTCAAATTATCACAGATACCTTACAAAATAGACAGGCACCTTTTACAAAAATAATAGTGAGCCGCCGAATATTAATAAAGGAAAAAAATAGTTGCTAAATCATCAATAATAATGTCCTTCCGTTCTTACAACTTTATAACTATATATTTAAGATATTTAACCGTATAAATTTCTAAGCATTAAATTAAATTTGATTATTAAGGCTTAAAAATAAAAGGTTTCTCCAAAATTTACAATTCTGGTTTACCATTAAATACCGAAAAAAAATCAAGGAAAACAACTCAATTAGAAAAATACTGAACTAAGTATAATTATAATGTGAGAATTTTAAATTGATACATTTTGTTTAACTGTACAGTAGTTTCCAAAATATATATATATTATATGTACATACAGTAAAATTGGAAAATGAACAATTTAGCAAGGTTCAAATATTATGAATGCAAACATAAACGGACGGGTATAAGTTTAAAACATTTCTTAGAGTGTATGGTACACATTTTCTTGTCTTGACATATAGAATTTCCATGAAAGAAATCCTATTGCAACCAAGCCTAGTCCAAGAGAAAAGCCACCTGAAAATAAAAAAAAAAGTTAAAATTGTGAGAAATGTAGACTATTACATGCATAGTAATTTTTTGCACTAATGGCCTTTAAAGACATACATCAATCTCTTCCCCTTAAGTAAGCTAGAAAAACTTCCAACTGATTCAAAACGATAATTTTGGGGCACATTTATCACTCCCTAATTACAGTCAAGCCTCCCATAAAGGACACTCTCACTAGCGATTACCTCCATTTACGGAAATTTTTTGGATATCCCCATTTTGCCCCTATACACTTTTTGCATAAAAGAACCTCCGTCTAACGGACACTCTACATAGCGACCGCGGACATTGATTTTGGGGAACGGATTATATGTTTCACCTCCCACCAACGACCACCTTTTTATTAGAAGTTCGTTTGACGCGGTGATAAAAATAGTTATCCCCTCTCAAGTTTTTTTTTTTTTTTTCTAAAGTTTTCTATATACTCATACGTCTTATACATCATTATCATTATTAGTAAGCTCAAACATCTTGTACCAATTTAATCATTTTTCAATATAACTTTGGACGAACAATATTATTTTTTCAGTTATGTCTCTCAAACGAAAGAAGAGAAAATAAATGGATACTTTGCAAAAACCAAATCGAGCCGTCGTCAACTTGCCGAAAGGTTTGTTCTATTTTTCTAATAATAGATGATAGTATGATGATAATTTTACCATAAATTATTATTGTTACGAATAAATGTGGATTATTATAAAAATTATTAATTAAGTCAATAATACTCGTATGTAGTTTTTTGATAAATTTTTTGGATAATTAAGAAAAAACTGATGCATATCATATATAGCTAAATAATTATGCAATTATGTACGTTTTAAATATATTAATAATAAACAATTTTTAAATAGATGTTTGAAAAAAAAAAACTCATATTTTTTCATTACGAAACTTGCCTACACTCCTTCTAACGACTACCTCCAAACAGCGGCCACTTTGCTTTCCCCCGCCAGTGCCCGTTATTGAGAGGTTCGATTGTAATTACATTACTGAGGTGTTTTGGTACCCTATTACGAATCAATAATCTTTACGAATTATAAATTCTCAGTAAAACTTACAATACATAAAAAATATTACAAATAGAAAATTGACTAATATGGGTTGTGCCAAAACTATTAATCATATATTACAAACCAAATTCTACAATTAAACACCTCATCCAAGTCAATAAAAGTAACCGTTTACCAATCAGCACTTCAAGTTTACAGGAAGTCGAGAAAATTCCGAGAAAAAAAAAACGAAAATTACTCTTCAATGCTACACTCCATTTAATAGATGTTCTTTAAACAAGTAATTATAACAATGCTTTAAATGTACTTCGTAGTATCTAACAGGTTCTTTATTAGGTATTACAAAAATTTTGAAGATGTAGCCAACTTAAGAAATACAAAATAATTATATTTTGACTTTCTTGAGACCTAACACCATCTTTAACGTTCTTAAACAAATATTCACTTAGAAAAGCACTCTTAGTACACCTTAATAGCTAACTTACTGGAGATGTCAGACAACAACGAAACCAGATTTTTGATAACAACAGTCAACTTAAACATTATAATCTCTTTTCCTGTCTTTTTATCCCACTTAAGTAACAATTTCTGGCATACTGGGCCTTGCGCTTCACACAATATTGATACCTTTACACTTGGACTCAATTAACGAATTGAGATTTGTTCATGTTCCAATGAATGCTACTATACCGCTTTTACACTCAATTTTTTCATTCTTTCTCTTTTTCTTGGTAACTCTCTTTACTAAATTCACAGCTACCTATCGGCAACATGTAAATTTGATTGCTTGTAATAAATAAACAAAATAAGTTGAAGGAACTGAACGTTGATTGATTCATTAATCGATAACCAACATGAGTCAACTAACTCAGGATGCCGATGAAGTAAATTCAAAGGTTACCCTATTCTATCATGCGATTAGATGATCGCAAGGCCAACGACGCTTCAGCCTTCGGGGAGGATTCGAGGGAAGAGTAGTTTGGGACCAGTTGAGTACGTGTGGGTTGAGTGTTGGCAAAGTTGGGAATGAAATTTAGTGTAATGGGATATGGCTAAATCAAGAACAATAAAGATTTTTGGGTTAGTTTACTCTTTCAGGCTGATCTACAACGCGACGAACCACCATCAAAATTAATTAGACAATATTGGGCGGTAAACGTTTAGATACGAATAAACAAAACTATTGACAATAGCGAATTGCAGGGCCTCTGATGGCATTGATACTTCACTTGACATCCTTTACGCCAGGGGTGGCCAAGAAGTCGATCGCGAGGCCAGTTTTGGTCGATCGTCGATCGCTCGCAATGTCTGGGGTGGTATTCCGTGTACCATGGACTTTGAAGCGATTGTAGAAGACAAAGTTTCTAGCAATAGTTTAATGCATTCTGGGAAGCTAACGAAGACTAAACAACATTCTGTCCTGACTGATTCCCATACTGAAGACTCATTATTATTACACCTAATTCCTTGGTTAGAGACATGCAAACTCAGTCTTCCCATTAATGTTAAGACAACAAAGTAAATTCTAAATCTGTCTTTATCTGTAGCTACTTTGAATTAATAAATATTGTTAATAATTAATTATCCATGTTCTTTTAATTCCCCTGGATGTGAGTGTTTTGGCCCTTTAAATAATTATTGTTGTTGTTTTTCACGTAGGTAGATAAGCCATATATCTATATTTCAGTACGAGGTGTACTCAGCGAGCTATTGATAGATTAGAAAAAAGTAAGTCATATTATTCTTTCATGATAAATTTTCCTGGCCAAAAAAATACCGAAAATGAAATATTAAAATCAAACTATCAGCCATACTGTGCATTTTTATAACAACTTTTTCATATTTACGAACAAATAGTACAACTTGTACATTGCAGTTGATAAAAAAATTAAATTGCATTTTAAGTTAGTAAAAATCTACCTTGAAAAAGTGTCGGAAAATAGAATTTTGTAGGTACCGCATGTACGGAATGCTGCTATCAAAAGTTGGGTCTGGAAATTTATTTTCTTCATGAGCCTATATCTCGAAAACTTAATAAGCGATTTAAAAAATAATATATTTTACTTATCTACCCATACCTCGCTGGAATGCACCTTATACTGAAACACAGTCTCTAAACATAGTATGCAATTCACACCCCTTCTTCCCCCTTAGACTACGCCTATGACAATAAGTCGATCGCGACACACTTTTAAGATAAAAAGTAGATCTTATATACAGAAAAGTTGGCCACGCCTGCTCTACGCAGTCGTTCATAAAAAGTAAAGAATTCACTACTTCTTTCGGGATACACTCCAACATTTATGAGATCCCCGCCATTAGATGTGACCTCTGTTTGTTAAAAATGGAAAATTTTCAGTAATTATGAGCATGATTTTAAAGAAAAAATAAATACATTGACTTACCCAAGAAACTAAATGCATCGAATTTCCTATCCGAGGGGTAATCAGGTTTCATTGTAGTGTGTATTGGTTCTAAAGTACTTGTATAAATCGTTGTTGATACTGTAGTTGGCACTGTAGACGTCTTTGCAGTAGTGGCCGGGGTGACAGTTGTAGTAGTATTTGGAGTTGTAGGAGATGGTTTTGGAGCAACTGTTGTTGTTGTTGTTGTGGTAGTATTCGGGGCGACGGTAGTAGTGGGAGCCACAGTTGACACATTTGGACTCACTGTAGTTATCGGTTGAACACTCGTGGAAGGTTCACTTGTCGATGTCACTGAAAAGAAAATTGTATTTTAATTATCCGTTCTAACCTGGAAGCTTGTCGTAACAACACTTTTCCTTAAGTTCATTAGGCCATTAAAACTGAGCCTATTAATTCATTTATTAATACAACACTATAAAAACAGCTTATTTAACAATAAATGGAGAACCTTCTGTAACATCCATTTCTCTGCACTTAATAAATTGAGCAAAGTTAAATAATTACTAAATTATTACAAAGTTAGTTAATAATTAAGACAATAATGAATTATTTATTTCATTTATGAGTACAAATACTAAACACTGTTTATCCATGAGAAGATAAGCAATGTGTCACCTAGTGTAGGGGTCGGCAACCCATTTTAAGTAGAGAGCCATTTCTCCTTAAATAATTTTAATAAATCTTACCAAGAGCCGCAAGGATGATAGTGTGAACAACTCTGAAGATCATTTGTATTCACAAATTATTATTTTATGATATTCAATAACATTTAAACGTTTTATACATTTATTTTCACATATTGCAAAGTAAGTAAACAAATTACGTACTTTATTTTAATATAATTCTATTCCAATTACTAACCTATCATATTTAAAATTCATTTCGAAAAAATATCTTTACTTTAATAAATGAAATTTTCATTTTCTTTCAACAAAATCAAAATATACGATATATTTTGGACAGGCAATTTGGATAAAAGAGCCGCATGCGGCTCGCGAGCCGCAGGTTGCCGACCCCTGACCTAGTGAGTAGCAAAAAGAAAAGTAAAAAGCGTTACAAAAACTTAACTTACCAATGGGCGGTGGCGGTTGAGGTGGAAAATCTAAAAAAAATATAAAACTCAAACCATAAGTGTGAATGAAATGTCTAAAAGATTAGTGAATAAAAACACAAATTATCTGTTAGTTTTACAACCCGATGTTGATCAATAAATGTAAAAGGGTATTAAATATGTAATAAAAAATGATTCGCAACTAAGATCCCCAAAAAAACAAAAAGAACTAAAAAAAAAATCTTTCGATTTAGCCAGCATTCTCAGAAACTCCACAGAATATCCATATATCAAACTTCTTTTTGAAATATTATTAACTTTAATCTGCTAAAAGTCGAGTTGGCTGAAGTTTAGCTTGTAATTCTTCATAATGATACAACGATTTTCCTCAATAACCTAGCTATATGTAGCATTCTTCTAGGGTTGTCCCCTTCACAAGCAGAAAGAATCTGGGTGGATTGGAGCAACCAACTTTGGAGGGAGTTACCATCCCCTTGTACATGGAGGCTAAGGATCTTGGGGTTATCTTCGATAAAAGGCTCACATGGAACTCGCACCTAAATATGATTTCCCACAAGGCAAAGGTTTCCTTAGGATACTGTAAAAGGCTGTGTGGAAAAAGTTATGAATTAAGCCCTAGGATGACATTCCGGATCTATAAAAGTATAATTAGACCCATGGTGTCACACGGGGCGGTGGCTTGGTGGGTGAAAACCTTGCAGGTGGGTGGGGTCCGGGCACTCAGTGATATTCAAAGGCTCGCTTGCTTGGGTGCCACTGGGTATAGGGGAGGATTTCCCCTACTGCGGCCTTGGAGGTTTGTTAAATCTGAACCCCATTACTCATATATATTCAATGCGTTGCAAGGGCCGTTGTTATTAGGCTCATGAAAGGACAAGCTCCTATTACCGTTAGGAAAGGAGGAGCGTATCAAGAGTTATACGAGGAGCTAGAGGCCGACCCTATTCTGGGCCTGCCTTCGGATTTTATGACTTCCAAATATAACTTCGATCATCCTTTCAAGGTCTGTATTGGAGACCAGGAGGCTTGGAGACGTGGACCCCCCAGTGGTGAGAGATTCAATGTGGTACACTGATGGCTCCAAGATGGAGGAGGGTGTGGGAGCGGGAGTGTACGGGGTGAAGCCAAAATGTAGCTTTTCGGTTAGCCTAGGGAAACTAGCTACAGTTTTTCAGGCTGAGCTAGCTGCAATTAGGTTCTGTGCTACGAGATTAATGGGCGAGGAATTATTAATTCTAAGGTCGTAATTTTCTCGGATAGACAGGCTGCTCTACGAGCTTAGTTCCTACCAGGTCGTGTAGGCTGGTTTGGGACTGTCTAGATGCCCTGAAGGAAATTAGTGACCAAAATAAGGTCTTTTTGGTTTGGGAAACTGGTCATTCAGGATATAAGGGAAACGAAGTGGCAGATTTATTGGCCCGGGAACGCTCTACGGTACACTTCGTTAGCCCGGAGCCCTGTTTTGGGGTTCCGAAGTGTGTTAAGACTGTGCAGAATAGGTCTCAGGAGTGGTGGCTCGCCACCACTGGGCAGAGACAAGCGCAGGAGTTAGAGGCTATTCGCCGAGGCTGACTGCAGAATTAATCCGTCAAGGCCGTAGGGCTATAATGATAATTGTAGGACTACTAACTGGCCACTGCCGGCTTAGAAAACACATGCATCGCATGGGCCTGGCGGATCATAGCCTCTGTAGGTTCTGTCAGGAGGAGGAGGAGGAACGGCACTGCACGTGATGTTTTTTGTGTTGTGTTCGTGTTGAGGGGCTCATGTGGCTAAAGATGTTACTTCTTGGGGAGGAAAAACCAAGGCCTGTGAGCTTTACACAAGAGTCGCTCTCCGGAATTAAGAGTCTGATCAAAAGGACGGGTCTGGAGTGGGAGCTTTAGAGTGAGGGGAACCGCAATAGATCTAAAGGGGTCGCAGTGGCGTAGGCCCTGAGGCCACCCTAGTCTAATCTAATCTATGTAGCATTCTTTGATAAATCAATGTAAATTCGAAAAAAATATTCTAGGTTTTTAGAGGAGGAGTTTTATTTTGCTTAGCAAGAGTATGTGAAATCCTCTGCATACAATCTGATAGCCTTCACTCTACCGATCGATAATTATCAGTTTTGATAGCAAATTAAAAAAAAAAAAATACGTGCACATCTATTATAAATGTACATACCTTGGTGTTACTTTACTATTTTACTTTTACTGTTCGCACGATTCCAATAAAATGGGTTACATAAATTGCCTAGCGTTACAACCCTACAACGACAAGGCTGTGTCATACATGACCCCTACGTTCTTAGTTTCAGCGCATGCGAAGGTAAAATGGTAAAATGGACAGCCCTTTCGCGTTCTTTACCCTCTTATTCAGTCATAAATTAAGTGACAAGGTCATTTTACCTGCTTTCCATGCTTTACTTGATCTCCTAGTAGATCTCACACTTGACCTGCCTTGTTCTCTAAGTTACAACTTCATGAATTTTTCTGGGACAATGGATGTGTTATTTAAAACTGATGAAGAGATCAGGAATGAATTTTTAAGATAAGAAGAATGTGACGATAGTATAAGTGAGTAGGGAAGTGAATCAGAAGATGACGTTCTTCCAAATGATAGCTATGAAGAGGATGATGCATCATATCAGGAAGATTATGAGGTAAATTTCGATAATATGGAAATAAATGATGACTTAAATTTCTTTATGGGTAAAGATTTGGAAACAATGTGGATAGATAGACCACTTTCTATTCTAGCAGATATTCCAGGACTCTAAGCAGGAATCTTGTAACCCAATTACCTGGGCCAAAAGGAAGAGCCAAGAAGCTTCACCAAGTTGAGGAGATTGTTCTTTTATTCGTTACTGGTAATATACTTGAATTGATTATAGCTTACACTAATGAAGAAATAGGAAGATTGTCATCAAAGTACCAAACAAAACAGTGGTATATTTTAAAAATTGATACTGTAGAGTTAAAAGCTGTCATTGGTTACTTACTATGTCTGGTGTCCTCAAGTATGCGCACTTGGCTAAAGAGGACATGTTCTCTCGCGTTTGTGGCCATTATTTAGATGTGTGATGTCCAAAAATAGATTCGACTTTATATTGAGAGCCGTAAGATTTGACCCAAAACCCACTTGAGAACGGAAAAAAGAATCCGACAAATTCGCAGCGTTCCGAGAAATTTGGACGTTGTTTGTGCAGAATTGCAAAAACATCATCTGAATACGTTACAATAGATGAATTCACTGCTGAGTTTTAGAGGTAGATGTCCATTTAAAATTTACATGCCTCAAAAACCGAGGTGTGAGGCAAAAACAAACTACTTTTGTGATTGAATACCTTATTTGGGTAAGGAACCGAAGAGGAAGAAGACTGATCTACGGATGCCTAATCAATACTGTCTGGAGCTCGCTAAACCAATTTCCGGTACTAACAGAAACATTACAACCGATAATTGGTATAGTTCTTGTGAATTAGCTGAGGAACTTGGCAAAAAGCATCCAACTATTGTTACGGTAAGGAAACATAAGCCCGACTTTCCTCCTCAACTCTTAAATAGTAAACGTCCTTTGGAACGTCTTATGTTCATTTACGAACCAGAGAAAATTATGGTTTCACACATTCCAAAGGCAAACAAGAATGTTATTCTACTGTCATCCACGCATTCGACTGGTGAAATCGATACCAAGACAGAAAAACCAGAAATCATATTATTCTACAATAAGTTCAAAGGCGGAATCGATGTTTTTTGATAAGTTGTGTCATGCTAAAACAACCACTCGAAAAACGAAACGATGCCCGTTAAAGTTTTTTTTTTTTTTTGGAATGTTGGACGCAACAGTTTTGAATGCCTTTAGTAATTTACAAGTTGAATGATGCTCATGAATCTGAGAGCAGGTATAATCGTGCAAATTTTTTTGAAAAATTTAGCAAACGCTTTGGTAAAACCATTACATGGAGCAACGAATGTTGAACAAATATCTACCGAAAATCCTTCGTGTTGAAATAGTCTTGGGGAAGAAAATGGATGATTTTCAACAGCCTGCAGTGTCTGAGTCTCTAGCAGACCAGGAAAGTGTGCATTTTGTGATTATAAGAAAAATGGAAGAGGTACCCGACATTGCTGTAAGTGTCAAAAAAGTATCTGCGGTGAACGTATTAGTTACTACGGTTTCCTGAATGCTTTGAGATCAGGATTCATCCAGCCAATTATTTGCTACATTTGCACAATTGTGTGTTGATACATGATTTTCCTCATACAGTGATTCAATTTTTTTCATTCTAATTTTTGATTGTAGTACATTTTTGTTTTTTTTTGTTGTATGCGTTTGGCAAATAAATTTTGTTTCGTATCAATTACCCATAACACATTTATTTAGTCACATGAGATATACTTCTAAACCCAATAAATGGTTGGTTTAAATCATAAGTGTTGAAAAAATGAAAAAGTTGAGGTAAATGTCATGTAAGGCACCTATTTGCTAAATTTGCCCCACGACACAGCCTTGACGTTTTAGGGTTAATAAAATTCAATTCAGTTATAAAAGTAAGAATAAGAAAAAAAAAGCTATGGCGACAAAGGTAAATAAAATTAAAAAATATTTTAAAAAGTAAATTAAATTAAAATCGAACTTACCAACAGGCGCCTGGGACGGAATTTCTGAAAAACAAATAAACAAAATCAATATTTTAATTTAAAATCACAAATGTGAAAAAAATTACCATAAAATCTGTGAAAATTAAAACGTCATTTATTATTTTTATAACCCTGTAGATAAATAAAACAAGAAGGAAAGTAAATAATGAGTATGCAAATACTCAATAAATATTGAGAGCACTGCTATCTTCTCTTCATCTAATCCTAATGAAATGATGCTGCGAAAAAAAAAAGGAACTTTAGAAAGGATGTCGTTTATTGCGTTCCTAACCAGTTTCGGGCATTCAGATTGATTCATCGTCAGATGCTTTAATTTTTGGAGGGCGCTCATATTGTCGATCAAGTTGTAAAATAAACATTTATTAATGGCTGTGAGTTCGGCTGTAAATACTGAAAATTGAGAACAGGTGTCAAATTGGGAATCTTAGACTGTCCTCATTTTTAATTCCATCAGAAGTACATGAATTAAGGAAATTTGGTATCAAGTTTAGATAGGTAGTTGAGATGTGGTACTCTTTGAATTAATAAAAAGTAAAGTAAAATTAAAGTAATCGCCAATTTTTTCAGGCGGGGCTTAACGTCCATCTACCAATTAGGTGTCGTGGACGGAGGCGACTAGCAAACATACTTTACTGTAAATTTCTTTTATTAACCATTAAATAAAATCCAAGGCCTAAAGACCGGGAATCGAACCCAGTACCACAATGCATATTAGCTTTGCAGGTCTCGCCTCTAACCGCTCGGCTACCGTGGCGCCCTGAATTAATAAAACCAGAAACATCATCACTGATTTATTGAACTCTGCCGCGTTAGTAACTTTGAAAGCAACAACCGTGTCCAACAATTGTCTGCATACATAAGCATAGGGTCGGGATGCAAAAAGTTTTCAGAAGCCATTTACAGATGACTTAGGCAATAATTTCGATGGATACATAGCTGAAATGATGGGGGCTTTTAAAAAATTGGAACGAAAACATTTTTTATTGTCATTAAAGTGGCACCATTAACGCAAAATTTCGAATTGTGAGAATCTGTCATCCCATCCAAGTGATGAAGCTAGCTGCTTGCTCTTAAGAAAAATAGGAGCGTTGAACTGCTCTTACGGCCTCATCAGCAATGAAGAGGCAGGCCGTATTATTAAGATAAGCTCGAGTCGCAAATTCGATGTCGCTTAACAGTGAAGTTAAAGCGAAAGTGCACCACGATAACACAAGCAAGTAATTGTAGTATAAAATGGCAATCCATAAGCATACGGGTCCAGAGCGACTTAAGTGGCTGTTTTCGGCTTATAATCAGACAAGCATGTCCACTGAAGGGATTAGTCTAATCCCTGGTAAAAATACTTCATTTTTACTCCACTGGTGTTTTAAACATTACAGAAGATACAAAAAGGTAATTAAAACCAGGAAAAGAACGCCTTTGAAGCAAAAGCAAAAGTTTTCTAACGGCCACACCCATTATAATAATTTCTGCTCTTAACCTTGCTCCAAATACAAAACAAGTCTCAACACTAATATTTGTTTAATTTTAAAACAGAATTTTCAAGTTAATATTAATTAGATTTAATAAATCTTGGATTGAACAAAATATGAATGTTTCGGTAATGAGAGTAAAGAAAATTGTGCTAATACATTGCTCATACCTCGGACGAGGTTAGGTCCTAAACGACCGAAAAAGTAAAGTAATGCCCAATTAAGTATAATTACCTAAAATACAAACTATAAATTTCTCTCATAAACCATAAAAAAAGAGCCTAGACTTGCAACCGAACCTAGTATCACAATATATCAAAGCTTCTTACCGTTCGGCTACCGAGGCTCTTGACTTACTTCATTAAAACAACGGAACCCTATACTTCGAAAATGTTAAATTTTCTGAAATATCCAAGATAGCCTAATCTTAAGTTCATTTATTTTTACTAAAGGCAAGTTAATAAAGAAATATCTTATTTTTTACATATTAGTATGATTAGAAATTGACAGAAAATAAAAATATTTATTTTATTTTTTTATAAAATTATTTAATTGTATGATTTTCCAAATAGCAACCCTCTTTTTTTTCTATATTATGAAAATATGAATAGTAATTTAAAATAAATTAAGCACCTTTAAAACTGATTTGAAAACAATATACGTATATCTGTTACAATTTTGACCAATAGATGTTTGAAAACAATGTTAATTATTTCCAGACCAGAAGAAATTAATTATAAAAAAGAAGAAATGAATAATAATAAAAATAAACTAATTTACTCTTCTCATTAATACTAAATAATATGTTATTATTGATAAGAAGGCATACAAGGCTTTTACGTGCCTTTTAGGATTTTACGTGCTTCTTTTAATTCTGTTTCACTGCATACTAGTATTTGACAGAAGCATCATTTTGTTTTTTTAAATTCCTGTTGTAAAATAGCAGTAAACAATCTAAAAATAGTTATTTTATACACATGAATCGGTTACATAAAAAATATTCTTTCAGCTAATGCATTTAAGATCATAGAATAATAACATGTTCACCGTAATTGATAGTATGGATAACTTAACATTCTTATGGCACTTTCTCAAAGAAACGTGAAAATAATGTATTTTTGATACACTATCACTATAGATTTCAAAAGTTTTAAGCAACGAAATTATAAAACAATAATGGGTACGTTTAAATTAATACTAATTATTATTTAGGTGAGCAACAATTGTTAAGAATATCTAAGTATGAAAAATATAACTATTGAGGTTTAAAATTTAATGAGGCATGTATTCTTCAATTAAATAATATATTTAACAAATAAAGAATTGCTGATTTTTTTTATTTTTTTTAAGTTATTCCAAGCTAAATATAAAATATTTGCTTCATTTCTGCATTTAATAAGCTGAACGATTAATAAAAGAAGGGAAAATATCAAGACGTCAACATTAAAAATTATAAAAATATTAATATATTTTCATATTAATCAAGATCAAAGGTTAAATTAACCTTCAACAGAATTACTTAAAATTTCATTACACGTCAGTCAAGTTAATAAAATAAGTTAGATTTGACGATAATTACTGCAATAAAAGTAAAAGTTAAGTGCCAAATATATTATGTGGCTTTATAAAACGTATCTGAAACACTTATTTTAAAATATTTAGATTATGTCAAACTGGACAGACACCCTTGTAATTCTATTTTCTAATTTTCAGTCTGCAGTAAATTACATACATCTCACTGTGCAGATTAGTTTTTCTATAAACAGTATTTGTTCCACAAATTTATTAATTATTAAATCATCTTAAGCTAATGGTTTTTTAATGTTTTTATTAACACAAATAAGATCTCATGCGTATAATAGCAACTGGCTTATTAAAAGTATTAACGATTCAGATAGGTTACATAAGGCGTTCTAGCCTCTTTGAAATAAAATAAAATAAATCTAACCTGCTGCAAAAGTAAACGTAGCTCCAATAAATAAGAAGCTAAAAATTAGAACAGATGCAATAAAACGCAACATTTTAGTATCGTTAGAACCCTAGATAATGACGTACGAACTGTAAGAATATTCAGCTTCAACAAAATTAAAACGCAACACAGAAGCACACACTTGCCTGCAAGTAAATGACGTCATATTAATGGCTGATAATCTGCACTGTAGTTGATAACGTAACAAGTTATTTTTGCTGCTATAACTAATATTCGATTCTTTGGCAAATAAACCGAGATGAAATTTTAGTAATTATATATTTATCTTTAATTTTCAATAGTTTTTAATATTTATGTTCAAAAAAGGACAAAGCCTTATAGATTACTGACACATTTGTTTACAAACCTCTCTACTGTCTACTAGTGATGGGCAGAACGAGTCCGTCTTTGGACTCGTTGGATTTGAATCAGTTCCAGGGTTGGAATCGATTCCAACAACTCGTTCACCGATTCCGGTCTCTGTACTTACCCTATGCATTAGTAAAAATGTCACGCAATTTATTAAAAAATATCATTAAATGTTAGCTTTCCCAGTTAATAACAAAACTATATTTCTTTAACACACATTGAGTACTATCCCTAATTTCCAATTGCACTGATAAATATAAAATTAACAACGTAACACAAAAATTAACATAAAAATAGACTAGTCAATTATAAAAATTAAAGCAATGCTGTTTAGTCATTATCTAGCTTGACCACTGGAAGACTGGAGTTAACGTGCTTCAAGAGGATCCAAGGTAGAGAAACGGAAATGGGTAGGAAATTATTCCCATAAAAAAAATTCTAACCCTTCAAGCAAAATGATAATTACTCATAAATAAAGAAATATTTATTTACTAGGACTTGTATATCAAGCTTTAAAAATATTATCTTATTATCTTACGAAAAGAAAAAGCTGTGTGCTTAATCTTTAACATAGCGCTGGACACTCTTATTCTTATCTTCATTGGGTAAGTTTAACCGTGTACATAACCGTGAGACAGTCAAAGTAACACTGAGCCAAAATTTAGTATTACCTAATTGGTTTACTTACTGCAGTATCCCTCCCACTCTATCACCAATTTCACAAACATTCATCGATTGGAAATAATTTTTAGTTAAATATTCGTTTTATTTGAATACAAAAAACATTATAACGCTTTCTTAAGATGATTTTAATTTTTAAAATTTGTTTTTGTCCATTACTCTTATATAATACGAAGAATTTCAAATAAAATATAATATACAAACACAATGATCTAGTATGCAGGTGGAGTCAGTCCTCGTTACCATAGCAATGGAACCGTTAAACAACTCCGGTTCCAGCTCCAGCAATTTCTATTGGCTAGATTCAGTGAACGAAAAAATGGAACGAGTCCGGTTTCAAAAGGATTTAAATCACTCCGGATTCGACTCCACCAACTCCAGTGGATTTAACCAATGAAAATGCTAGAGCTGGGCCGGAGTCGTTTAACGGTTCCGTTGTCATGGAAACTACGACTGACTCCACCTGCACACTAGATCATTCTGTGTTTGTATATTATATTTTATTTGAAATTCTTCGTATTTTATAAGAGTAATGGACAAAAACAAATTTTAAAAATTCAAATCATCTTAAGAAAGCGTTATAATGTTTTTTGTATTCCAATGAAACGAATATTTAACTAAAAAATATTTTCAATCGATGAATGTTTGTGAAATAGGTGATAGAGTGGGAGGGATACTACACTAAGTAAACCAGTTAGGTAATACTAAATTTTGGCCCAGTTTTACTTTGACCGTCTAGCTGACATGTACACGTTCAAGCTTACGCCAATGAAGATGAGAGTAAGAGTGTCCAGCGCTAAGTTTAAGATTAAGCACACAGCTTTTTCTTTTTGTAAAACAATAAGATAATATTTTAAAAGCTTGATATTCAATTCTTAGTTAATAAATATTATGAGTAATTATAATTTTGAAGGGTTAGAATTTTTATGGAATAATTTCCTACCCATTTCCGTTTCTCTACCTTGAATACTCTTGAAGTAAGTTAACTCCAGTCTTCTAGTGGTCAAGCTAGATAATGACAAAACTGCATTGCTTTAATTTATATTTGACTAGCCTATTTTTGTGTTAATATTTGTATTACGTTGTTAATTTTATATTTATCAGAGCAATTGGAAATTAGGGATAGTACTCAATGTGTGTTAAAGAAATATAGTTTTGTTATTAACTGGGAAAGCTAACATTTAATGATATAATAATATAATAAATTGCGTGACATTTGTTCTTATGTTTAATCGTTCCAAACCTTCTGCTGCCTCATTTTCATTTTTATTTGCCTAAATTTTTTGGGGCGGGGCGGAATCACTTTTTTTAAAAATAGGGATTTGAATCAACTCGTTCCACCATCGGACTCGTTCCAATGGAACGAGTCCGCTCAAATAGCCCATCACTACTGTCTACTGACTGCTTCAATATAACAAACACAATAGGCAATGAGCAGGTTGAGGTTTAAGTTTTTAGAAATTAATGAAAACAATTATAAAAGTTTGTATTACTGAATTATAAGGAGTTGAAATAGAAATTTTAGTAGTGCTGTTTTCAATTCATCACAAACATGTTGAATATGGAAGAACATCAACGTAACATTATGGCTAAGTTGCATGCTCTTAAAGAAATTAAGTAATATATTTTAATTTTTATGTTTCTTTTTTTACCAATTTGTTATGAATATATTTTAATGAAGTATTTGTTACATGAAATGTTGGAGTATTAGTACAAAGTGCCTTTTAATTTGTTGGGCTTCTGTAAAAAAAGTTAATTATTAATGTTATTTAGGGCTAAAACGATTGAACTTGAAAAATTAAGAGCCAAAATTATAGAAGAAGTGGAAGCCAAGGAAAAGGAAGAAAAGTGTATTACTGAATATAAGCAAGAGATGGATTTACTAATGCAAGAAAAAATGTCCCATGTTGAGGAACTTCGCCAGATACATGCTGATATAAATGCGGTACATCTTTAATTTATTTGCTTTGATTTATTGGCATTTAGATTATTTTCAAATTCATTTTTGCGTACTCAAAAACTCATGTAAAAATTATGATTGAAGTAATGCTCTTCCTGTAAAATATCTTTCATTGCTAAGAATTATTCATATCACCAAACAGTTAAGACTCTTTCAATAAGTTTTTCGCCCGTTAATGACATTCTTGTCCTTAAGTAAGAGGATGTAATTGGTTCCAATTCATCTGAGTTTGGAAAGGTTATTGTACTTGCATTAAAATAGCCTTAATGCTCCTTATAAAATCGCTTTTTTTAAAACCATAATTCCAGCAACTTATTTTAATAAGTAAGTATACTTCCTAAAACAACTGAAAGCTTACAGAATGAATTATCAATAAACTTTCAGTACTAAATCAGAAAGCCGTGCCAGTTAAAAATAAATTAATTTTTAGATTTATAAATCTGGCAATTACATAACTTAAAACTTATATAGGTTTATAGTTATTTTTATATCTAGCTCCATTTAGGTCAATGGAATATGCTGGTGCTGACTGTGCCCTCTACACTCATGTATCACCTGAGACCTTGAATATTTTGCCTTCAAGGATAAGTTATCAGCTCTGTTCCGCTTGTAAAATCATGTTGGGGCCCTAAAGACCATTACGCTCTTTCCGCTCTAAAGCCAGTTTTTGTGAACCCTGATTTTTAAATGATTGTTTCAAATAAAAGGTGTAACAGCGAGCAGTGAATATAAAATAATTTAAATAATATAATAATTTATTGTAAATAATTGAAGCCGTTTTCGAGAATTTGTCCAAAAAAAAAGGAAAATCCACTCACTAGAGTGTTACTCTCGGTTTTTCAGGGATTTTCTGAAGCCTAGGCGAATTCTGACCAGAAACACGATGTTAGAACTTCGTGTGATTTTTAGTTTTTGAGGCAGTGTTAACACTCACACCCATACAGATAATTTTTCCAGACAATGTTTTCTGACTCATCGGACCATAAATCGCTTACTTCCGTGAAAAATCGTGTACTTCCATTGAAAATTTGACGAGATTGCTATATTTCTTCTTATGATGGTTAATAAAACTTATAGAATGGAAATTGGGTGGATATCTTGATACGTTATGGTTTAATATGGTTTAAGATTAAAAAAAAAAATGATGTTTTTATTACTTCACATGAGATTTTAGTTTGTGAATAGATCCATAAATAATTACTTATAATGTAGTCACATTTCTACATCATTTCAGATGGAAAATGTAATTAAGAAAGCTGAGGAAGCTAAGTCTCGTTCATGGGACCGAGCCAAACGTATTCACGATGAATATCGTCCACTAAAAGATGACATTGATCGTATGAGAAGAGACTATTTAGGTTTGGAAAAGTTACCAGAATTGCATGAACAAGAATCAGAATTAATCACACCAGAGTAAGTGAACAAACATAAGAAAATTAAAGTAATACCAGACATGGACAGATATTCTATTTTTAGGATGGATGCTCATAACTTGTTCATTCAAATTAGTAGTATAAAACTGTTAGAGCACTTAAGGTAGGCATTTTCAATGTTTTCTTCTTGCATTAATTCTCTTATTGACGACCTGTCAGGATAAACGAGTTTTCTCTATGTTATAATAGATTTTTATTATGTATAGCTTATTTTACCTTATGAGAATGCCTGAATAACTTCTTCTGAGAGCATCAATTCTGTATCTGGAGTCGCCTAGATTGTAAAGAAATTTGGTTTTAAGTCAGGGTTTCTATAGTATAACACTGTAGAAATTCCATCAATATTAAATTATCATATATGAATGTACGTAAATAAAATAACTATTAGGTTAGTTGGGTTAGGAGTGTAGTTGTGTTGTAAAGTTCTTCTAATTAGTATGGCGGTCCCTCCGTGAGCTGTGTTGTCTGGATGGTCAGTTCTGTGAATAATGTAGTCGTTTATGAAGAAATAGGATCTGCTCGTAAAGAGGGTCTCAGTAATCAGTGCAATGTCAATTCTTTTCTCATGGAGAAGAATGTCCAGTTCGTGTCGTTGTAAAGTTAGTCCATTAGCGTACCAAAGAAGTATAGTTAAGGAATGTTGAGTGTGAGCCATAGTAGGAATTTGAGGAAGTAGTTTATTGACTAGCGAGGTAAGAAGCGAAATTAGTGGAGTTACCAGTGATGAAAGAGTTGAGTGTTGATGTGATGTCAATTGGAGAAGTGGTTGTGACTGGAACTTGGGTTTGAGATTGAAGAGAAGATGGTCCAGCTGCTACTTCAGCATAGCTTAGGGTACTGGTGCTTGCTAATGAAGCCTTTCTTCGAAACTGCAGAGTTTTTTATTAAAGAAAAATTTAATTGGTAAAAGTAGGAAACGTAAAAGGACTAGCGCAACTTGCTCTTACTACTTTTGATGTTCTAATGAGGACAGTTACATCTATGTAACTTGTCTCTACCATTCTTCCCGCAAAAGCACTCAAAAGATTTGAGATAACGCTAGCTGTCTGGCATTACCAAGGTTTGCTTTTCTGATCTAATAGTAAGCAATGTTCGATCAAAACATAAATTCTTGTATGAATGAAATTCTTCTTTTTTTTTACCCTTTTTTGTATCCCATTTACAATTTGATTATTATTTCTTTTGTTCTAGTTTGTTTGCAAAAAGTTACCCTGAAAAAACGTTTAAGGAAACCTGGAGACCTGATGTAGCAGCTATGAGTGGCTTTATGCACCCTCATCCGTCAACATCAGCGTTCATGCCTCCTCTTCAGCCGCCTCCTATTCCAATAATTCCTAGTACTAGCAAAGCTCCAGATCCACCTCTACCACCTCTTCCCGGACCACCGCCTACATTCAGGTAAACCTCTTTTTATATATTTATTTTTAATATTTTTTACAGAATAATCAACCCTATTTAATACGTGCTAATTAATTACTTGATTCATATTTAAAGCTGGTTTTAAATTAATAAAAAAATTCAGGTAGTATCTCTACAAACCCGAAGTAATAATAATTTATCAGCTTTTAGAATTAATTTCATTTTGCTTCAAAAGTTCTCTTTCAGGGGTGTTGCTTTTCCTCTATATTATTTAAAATATATGTAGATGTTGCCCTTCGTAAATGGTGTTGCAGCTGTAAACCATTGGAATTAAAGATAAATAATGGCGAATACATACACAATCTGTTCTTCACCGATGATTAGGTGGTCATTACCGAGGGCTCAGACGACGCTAGTTTTATGTGTACCTAGACTAGCCCAAGAGTATAAAAAAAGGGCTTAGATATTAATTTCAAAAAGACTGAGTTCATGAATACAACAGGTGGGCTACTAGAAATCAAGGGGGGAGAAAATTAAAAATTAAACATATTTCTGGGTACCATCCTCGTAAGTCAGTGATTCTCAACCACTGTGCCGCGAAAGTTTTGAAATGTGCCGCCAAATTTTATAAATGCATACAATAAAAATCATATATTAAATGTAGAAGACGATATGATGAGAGTATCAAATTATCAAAAAACATCAAATTCTAATTTCCCATTAAAAGTGTTCTTATTACTAACTTGTAATTAATCCCTTAATAAACATATACTATTATTTTTGTAGTACATATTATTTTATTTTATATTTAAAATAAACAAACTATTTTACACAGTGTATTACGGATTAGTAAAATACTTTTAAACTTATCTTATTGTTAGTGTACCGCCAAATTTTGAAATTGTTAAAAGTGTGGCGCGACCAGAAAAAAAAGGTTGTAAATCACTGCGTCTAAGTAGATGGCGGCTCTAGGAAAGAATTGTCAAGACCCTCAGGGTCGCAGAGCTATTAGGTTGCTTAATCATCTACTGTGGAGCAGCAACATACTACCGTCAGTTAAAAGGCTCATATATAATTCCATAATCGAAAGCATTATACTATAGTTAGTGAAACATGGACTCTAGGGAGAGAGGGAAATTGTTGGCAACCTAGATGGTTTTTTTGGAGAAGGTCAGCTCGAAAATCCCGTTTAGAGAGAGAGTTAGAAATTCGATGATAGGAAAGACTATGGAAGTAGAGTAGAACATATTCTGAAAAATTACGGAGTTGTTTCCTTGAGTTTCAAGGATGAAAGGATTCCTAGACGGATCATGGAATGGGACTCAGAGAGAAGAAGGGGAAGAGGCAGGTCGAAGCTGTCATGGCTGAAGATGGCCTTTCATTTGAGTTTGGGGGAGAGAATTCTCAATGTGGGGAAAACCCTTTAAAAAATGTAAATAAATAATAATTCCAGTTAAATATCCTTAACAAAAACTTACAGTTTAAAATGTTAAGTATAAGGGTTGATTAAACGCCAAAAGGTACACAAATCAGCAAGCCACATGTCGTTAATACTTCATTCATATTATTTAAGTAATTTTACTGCATTAATTTTCATTAATAAGTTATTTTTTAGAATTTATTAGATGTCACAGACCCTTATGCTGGCCATTTTCGTCTACAAAATATTTGTTCAAGTAGCACTGTAGATTGACTGTAATATCTAGTTATTTATAATAATCAAACTATTAATTACAGGTTAAAAAGAAAAACGTTATAAAAAATAAAAAAAATATGAGGCTAAAAAATTCAAAACTTTTTTTAAAAAAAACTTACATCAACATACATCAATGATTTTCAAAAATCGTCGGTTTAAGTTCATTCTTCGATTAAAGTAATTGTTATTTTATGAAGTAGTCAAACGTTTATAATAATTATCTGGCTTTATCGCAAGTAACATAGTTTTCTTCAATTACATTCTCAATCTAGGTTTTCATCCCACAATGTTGTATATATGTAATATAAAGTAAATAAGATATGCATATTTTTAGAACAGCTAATTATTCCAGTATTTTACTATAAGTAAAATTAGGGGGACTAAATTAAATTACAATTGAGAAATCAATAATTATTGTTGAATAATCTACTTGTTATAACTGTGTGTTATTTGTGCTCTCGAATATTTTGGTAAGACGAATTCAAGACAGTAGCCTACTCTAACTTTGTCTTTTTCTGCTTTAACATGCATAGTACATATATGTGATTTATCATAATTATAACAAAAAAATATTATAAATGAAGTGGCCAGCATAAGGGTCTGTGACATCTAATAAATTCTAAAAAATAACTTATTAATGAAAATTAATGCAGTAAAATTACTTAAATAATATGAATGAAGTATTAACGACATGTTGCTTGCTGATTTGTGTACCTTTTGGCGTTTAATCAACCCTTATACTTAACATTTTAAACTGTAAGTTTTTGTTAAGGAGATTTTTGTACCTTTTGGATAGATTTTCCTTTTTGTCTATTTTACAAAGTTACATATCTGCTTTACAGATCTTTTTAAAATTTGGAATAAGCAATTCTATAATTATAACCTGATAAGGTGTTAAGTCGGAACCGTAACTACCACTGGAGAGATCTTTTTAAAGAATGATTATAGTTGCGGTCCCCCAAACCATCCTCAATAACAATTTTTTTGAAAAAGCGTTTTGAATAACATAGGAATGTATTTGTACGTAAATAGCAAAATTAAACTGCGATTTCAGTACTTCCTTTTAAGAGGAGTAAGAAAAATAAACTACGATTGCAGTACTTCTCTCTAAAAGGCAAAGAGGCAAAGATTTTTTAATCGAACGACAATTCATTGATTTAAATCGGTTCACTCATTGAAAATTTAAACAATTGCAGTACTTCCTCTTAGTAGGTGCAAGAGCATCAGCAACGTAGAGGAGCATTAACCACTTATTCGAGCTGAATTTTATCAAAATCGTACTAAGCGTTATAGAAATATTGGTAATAATAGTTTTAGAAAGGGCCTTATTTGGGTGGGGCGAACTCCCCTCCTTATGAGGCACGGCGTCGAGACTTTTAAAGTGCAGATCTGTACAAAATTTCGATTCGATTGACACTTCATTCATGAAAATCGGTTCACGTGTCGATAATTTGAAACGATTGCTATACTTCCCCTTAACAAGTGTAAGAGCTGATCGCCGCTTTAATGTTACGTAGGGGAGCCCTAACCCTATCATCCTGCCAAATTTTATCAAAATCGGGCCAAGATCTACAGAGTAATTAGTAATAATAATTTTGGAGGGGGCCTTACATAAAGGGGGCTAACTCCTCTCCCATTCCATGCATAGGATCGAGACCCCCAAAAGGCACATCTACATAAAATTCCGAATCGAATGACACCTCATTCATGAAAATCGGTTCGTGCGTTTAGGCGCTACGTTGTTTACAAAAAAGGTAACAACAACAAGAAGAAGAACAAGAACAAGAACATTTTTTGAAAAAGCCGTTTTTGCTCATTTTTGGCAACTTTTTTCTCGAAACCTATTAGATCTGGGTGGTTGCAAAAAAATTACAGCTATAAAGGAGGGTTTGCCCTACATTTTAAAGAAAATTTGGGAATTTTATCTTTTGTAGAAAAAGAGAAAAAAATTGTCAAAGTTGGGTGTTTTTCAACGTGACGCTTTTTCGTGCAGTTTTTGACGATCAACCCTTATACAACTGTCCTACCGGACAGTTTTAATATTTTCCTTGTTAAAATGAATATTTTCATTTTTTATTATTATTTTTTAATAATGGACTATTAATAATTTTTTTTGTTTTTTTTAGGCAACAGCCTCCCCCAATGAAATCTTGTTTGTCTTGTCATCAACAAATTCATCGGAATGCACCTATATGCCCTTTATGTAAAGCAAAATCAAGAAGCCGTAACCCTAAGAAACCTAAGAAGAAAGATTGAAAATTATTGATGTGGGGTGTACAAATAACTGTAAGGAGAAGAACCAGTGATTTCATTCCATTTAGATATTATTTATTTCTTTATGCATTTACAAGCGTAAGTTTTTGTATTTATTTAAATTGCAGAATTGTTTTTTTTTTTTTAACTTCACTTATTGATGATGATCGTCGTTTCAATTTTATTTTGTATTTAAGTGGGTACATTCAGACCTTACTTTTTTAATTATTCATATACGCTATAAAGAGGTGACATCATTGAATGAAAATATGTATTTCTTAGATACTAACGACAATTAAATAAGAAAATTCAAATCCAGTTCAAATTAAACGGTTTTGTAATTGCCATTGTCTAAAAAAAAATTGTATATTTTGCGTAAAAGGATAAAAGTTTCTTTCGACTACAAATTCTTTGGATCGGAACAAACAACAATGTAACATCTTACAAAATAGCTCTCTTCCAAGTGCCAAATACAAGAATAAGGTCTAACCTAGTTTAAAAATATAAGAGTCTAATCTGGATTCGGATATGTAGAGCTGTTTTTGACCATTATTTTTTATTTTATAATTGGTGCTTAACCATGACTGACAGTATAATTTAAAGGAATTGATATAAGTATATTAAAGACGTTTATTAAAGGCATTTTTGACTGACTTTATAGTTTGAGGTTTTTCATCCGACTCAGCATACTTTCTAGTCGATTTCGGATGTCCATTCATTATCAGGGTCTGAGCTATCAGTTTTATTATAGAACTTCCACTTGTAAAGTTTCTTTGCCTCGCTACAATCGCTGTCTGAGTGCGGGCGGTTATGTGCGGTAGAATGATTGTAAGTGACGTATGAATATCATATTTCATGGATTAATAATAGCTGATAATCAATCCACACTTTCATTTCTGTAAACTACATTCGGAAGTCTTAGTGAAAATAAAAATCTACAGTATAAAGGAACGATAACAATTTGTAATATATACAGAAGTTAATAGTGATTCTTTAACCAGATTCAAAAGATTTACCGAAATTCTGTAACTAATTGGGCTGAATTGAAATTCAATTTTTGTTGATTTAAATGTTGAAGTTGAGTTCCATGGGTACGATTGCGTAACACTTAGTTTCTCTTCTAAAAAAACGAAACGATTACTCTATGTTTAGAGTAGCAATATTTAATAACTCTTACGTTTAACAAAAGGGATTTGGATGTTATGTGATTACGTAGCAAAAAAAAAAAACTTCGTTCTTTTTTCTCTATTTTCGTTCGTTTTTTTTTCACCTAAAATAAGTTTGTCCCCAATAATATGAAATATACCGTACAGACAGACGGTCGGTGGGCTGTAAAGAATCTCAAATCGTGACTTTTTTTTCTTAATCCAAAAAATCTAATCCAAAACAATGTAAAAAATTAATGTGAAAATATACATATATACATAAAAAAAAAAAGAACTTTGCATTAGTACTTCTGAAATAATCTGCAAGTCTGCAAGTGATGTAGCAAGACAAAATTAACCGTTACTATCTAAATGTTCTTTTATATATATAATTTAGCTTTTAAAAAATACTTGCTTTGATAGATTACTGTCCCTAACCGTTTTGTGCATGAATAGCCTTCTCGAGAGCTAGACTCGTAATTAATAAAAAAAATAATAAGTGCAAGATAATTAGTTTTTTAGATAGAGGTAAGGCTTAAGATGCACTTAAATAGAAGAAATGTTGTTGGAATGTCAACATATAATTTGAGTTATTTGCAAATTCGTATGTAAACTTTTATCGATGGGAAATTTAAGGAAAATAATCATTACTTGCTCAAAACAAACAGTATTTTATAAAAAGAAAATATATACTTGCGTAGTCATTGTTCTAAGACTGATTATTTTGTTAGGTGCGCTGTTATTTTATTTATAATTATTAGTTTCCGTGCTTACCTACAAAAAAAAAATTAAAAGTGTCTTTGTAAGGAACGTACTTTAATAGATGTAATGGGATGTGTGAATGATAAACTTTCTCATTGGCGTCACATCTTAGTCTTACAGTTCCTGATGAGGGGCAACTAAGGCACCATGAATATGTGGTTCCTTTTTTAAGCGAGTTTTTTTATTTCTTGAGGCCCTTGGCTACTACTGTTTACTAAATGACAGTTCACGTCCATACTGCCAAGAAGTTATTTTTATAATTAGTTCTTAAATAGATCTTCATTTATATACTTCAATTTTACTTTCTCTTAGCTCCTGCAATTAATAAGTATTGCTATCGTACAGATTATCACTTTTGGGTTATAACCAAAAACACACATTTTAAAATCCCCCTCTCAGAGTGCAAAAAAGCTATTTTTACAAAAATGGGTCTATGAGTAGTGTGAGTGCCTGTGAAGTTTGCGATTAGTATGGATTGCATAGGATTGATTTAAAAGGCCGAATCCATTGTGACCCCAAAAAATTTCTCTGCGTAACTCAAAAATGAAAAATCGCAGAAAGTTCAAAGTTTTAGATGTCACAATGTTACCTGACGAAATCTGCCAATTGGAACTGCCACTAAGTCATTATTTAATTTTTTTGGATTTTATTTAAAACGGCTCCAGCCTTTTTTTTTTACTAGCTTATACGTAGATTTATAGATTTATAACCTTTATTTTAACGATTTCCCAGGAGATTCTATTAAGTGTACATTTGGTGGAGGGGGAGGTTCTTTTAATAGCATTTCAATGCAATGTACGGTCTCCAAAATCTTGTATAATATTAAGAGGAATGTAAATAAAAATTTTAGATTTGATGAAAATCAGTCGACTGGTTGGTATTGCCGATGTTTTTCTATTTTTAATGATTTTTCATTAAAGATACAATTAACACTATGTGCACATAGGTCTTATTACTTTTATGTGTAACATTTTTCCAGAAAACAGTATCAAAGCAAGGTCATTAGGAAGGGATAAAGTTAAAATCTTTTTTCAAGTGCCTTTTCAGTAAACTGTACGTTTCAAATAACTGTATAAAATTTATGAACATGAAATTGAAAATTCAGTTTTGGAAAAATTAAAATTTACCTAAGTTCTGCTGTGCAGGTTTTTTTCGAGATTTCTGTAAATTCTTTAGGTGATCACCAAAGGATTTCATTTGATTTTAAGCCTATTTCTTAAGTTTTAATATTTTTTGTCACGAAATATTGGTTTTCGTGTGGGGAAACAGACATCAGGCTTCTTTCAAAAGTATCATTTTATTACTTGTATAATATTGAAGTCAACTATCTTTTTAGTACTGATGCAAGTTTCAGGAAATTTAATTGTGTTGTGCGTTAATTGTCTATTCGCTCGTGCGAGCGTTCTATTGCGTCCGTGCAGATTTTCGATTTTGGTGTTTTCGTAGGAAGTACGTTTTTCGGATTTTTTTTTAAAAGTGATCATAACAAATTGGTATTAGTGAGTCGACGGCCTATCAATGTGATCATTATAGCTATATTTATTTTATTTTAGCGCATGTTTATATTATCATTTCTCCCTCGCTTGATTATACAAAAAGAGGTTTCAGTTCAGGAATGTTCGCATAAATCGTATGGTTAATCCAAAAAAATCGGCTTTTCCCAAAATTTGTAGACTGCATTTTTTTTTTTTTTTTATAAGGTAAGGCTGATATCTAAAGGGATAGTCTTCCTAAAAATCTATAAAAGCCTATCTATAATTATATAAATAACCTATAATTTATAGGTTACTATAAATGATTTTATTTTTCGCTAATCATAGTACCTTTTTCTGAGTAAAAGCAATAACCAACTCCTCATAAATACCTACCTACCATATGTAGGTACCTACCCCATGGCGCTACGGCCCTACAAGGACCTGGGCCTCCTCCACTATTTTTTGCCATTCGGCTTTGTCATAGGCGTACCTCCGCCAACTTCTAACACCCATCCCTCTCAAAACTTCCTTCACACCATCTAACCATCTCATACGAGTCCTCTCTCTGCTACGGCTTCCTCCTAGCTTTCCCTCCGTAAGTTTCCTTGGAATCCTATTTTCTGGCATTCTTTCGACATGTCCAAGCCACCTTAATTGGTTCTTTCTTACAGAAGATACCAGATCTGGTTCCCCGAATCTCTGCCAAAGTTCTTCATTTTTTCTAATTCTCCAGCGCCCATTTTCGCGACAGGCCCAAATATTCGTCGAAGTACTTTTCTTTCCCATATATTGAGAAGTTTTACGGTAGCTTTTGTAAGTAACCAACTTTCACAACCATATGTAACCACAGGCCGAATGATTGTTTTGTATGTAAGGACCTTAGCTCTGCTTGTCAAACTCCTGAATTTGAACGGCTTCTAGATAGCGAAGAAACATCTGTTGTCTGCCGCCACTCGTGCTTTTATTTCTTCTGAAGTTTCTTTTTTTTCAGTCACGAGTGCTCCGAGATATTTAAACTGGCATGCGGATTTAAACATATGATTTCCAAGGTTCACGCTGGATTCCACCCGACCTGGTCTCCTAGAAGTTTTTAAATAAAAAGTCATTTATATGCAGACCCATCTTTCTTGCTGTGGCTTCGAATTCTTCAAAAAATCCAGCTCATGCTGACATCGATCGAGCCGACAGCACAACATCGTCTGCATGAGCTAAATGTTGACTCATTCTGTTATAAATAGTGCCATTCGGGTTAGTACGAATAGCACGTATTGCCACTTCCAGAGCTATATTAAACAGGGTGGGGGAAAGAGGGTCGCCTTGCCTCCGTCCTTAACTGAGAAGGCGTCTGACAATAATCCGTGCACCTTAACTTTACAGCTACTACCTGCAAGGGTCATTTTCGTAAGTCTAACCAGCTTCTTCGGAGCTCCCAGAGTAAGCATAGCCTTCAATAATTCTTCTCTCTTAATACTATCGTACGCCTGTCTGAAATCAATGAAAAGATGGTATAGTTCGATACCGAATTCGCAGGTCTTTTCAAACATCTGCCTGATGGAAATTTTTTCGCTAATCATAGTACTTTTTTCTGAGTAAAAGCAAAAACCCACTCCTCATAAATACATTGCATAAAATAGTTAACAGAATTTCCATTGACGTGATAGACAGTGCGGGTAATAATTCGGTATATTGGCAATCAGATCTTCCCATCAAACTATCTATCACGTTCTTGAACAAATTTTATGTAAGATGCTTCATTTCCAAGGTCTTTAGCATCTGTCTAATTAAGGAATTAGTTAATATACTGCCGACCAACGGACAATGTTCTCTCGCTTTAGACGTCACTGTGCTTCACCGTATAGTGAACTGAATAGACTTCTAGGAAAAGTAAATCTTAAGGCGTGCCTGGATTTGAACGCAGGACTTCCGACTTGCTTGTTCACCGTGTTTACCAACTTAGATAATCCCTTCCCTCGACTTGCCATAAAAGGTTCTGACTTTTGTCTTGCATTTATTTGTTACTTTATTTGAATTCTGAAATAAAAATCTATGCATCAAAACCAAAATTTTTACAAACATTCTAAAAAAATTGCGTAAATAAAATCTTTTCTTCAGTTGTTGATATCAAGATCAAATTAATTACTTTTTTGTGAAACCCTTAATTTCTATATAATAATGTTAATCCAGGATTAATGTCACCTTAAGATTTCTATTTGAATTTTAAAGTCCCAGATTTATAATTTGTGATATTTTAACTGTCACTTAAAGCTAACAGCCTAAGGAAGACATGCTAATAAAATAATGAAAAAAACATTACAAACTTTCTATAAAATGGCTTAAATAAAATCTTTATTTCAATTGTTGCCAAGATTAAATTAATTATTTTAATTAATTCCATGTAGTACTCTCACTAGGGCGTTGGACGATCCACGTCCATTTGAAGCTGTCGCTGAGTATTCAGTGGTTTGAAAACAGAGAAGTGCGGAGTTTTAACACTTCTTTAATATCTTTTGTATTTTTGTGCTGTTGATTATTTTGTGTTTGGAGTCTTTGTATTATAAAGTCTACCAGCTCTAACTCTGTAATCTGAATTGTACTTAACAAAATAGTTTTAAAATTAAGTTAATAGCTTCTTTTCTTTTTTTTTTACAAAAAAAAAAAAAATAATAGGGAAGGGATTATCTAAGCGGTTAGCGTATTGGATTCCCACGCGGAGTTCTCAGGTTCGAATCCAGCTGCTGGCCCTTAGATTTTCGCTTCCTAGGAGCTTTTACAGCTCACTGTCCGGTAGTGGACAGTGTCCGAGAGAACACTGTCCGGAGGCCAGAAGTGCACTGAAAAAAGCTCCGGGCGCCAATAACCTCAGATGTTGACGCGCCTTAAATCATAAAATAATAATAAAACTTTGAAGTACTAATAAAAGCAGATCTTTAGAATACCTTTCAGCCTATAACCGATAAGGTACTCCATTAATTTGCAAGAAAAGCATGTTATCTGTAAACTGAACATTTTTTTAATTATATTGTATGTGATAGTTGTTTAGGTTGTGATATTATTTTACTGGTTGTTCCTATCTTTTTTTCACTTGAATACCAAAGTAAAAATTTTGCTAAGCAATTTTGATGAACCTCATGTGCCAAAAAAAAAAAAAAAAAAATCTAAACACGTAAATTTCAGTCATTTAAGTACAATTTAATTATTTATTTATTTACTAGATAAGAAAATACAAAATATTTCTGTCTCTTAAAGTACTAATTAATTATAAGCTGTTTTTTACTGTAGTTTTATTGCAAAAGTTTTTGATTCCTTTGTGTATCGAACATATTACTAAATTTTTTCGAATCAATATATTTTTAATAGTACAAGCGTATTTTTCGTTATTATAAAAACCTCCAATCCCTCATAAAATTATGTTTTCTACCAATATCTAAACGTGAAATGTTTTCAAACATGGAAGACAAATATAATTATTACACTTAAGCCCAAACAGATCCTACAAACTATTATATATTGTCTTACTTTTTTTTTTTTTTTGCTGAATTAGATTAGAAAAAAGCGATTCTAACCAAATAATATCTTGAAAGTTTTAAGGGAAAATTTGAAAGAATGAAATGTGTACAGATACTAAGTAAAAATCTGATCAAAAGAATTATTTTGCTGTTGATACAAAAATAAATCGAAAGTAGCGACTTTTAGTAATAATAAGACCATGATTTTACAAATGAAAATAATTTTTTCCTCTCTCGAAAACCTTTCCTCATAGTTTCAAGTGATCGTCTGAGATTAAATTGCAATACAAGAGTATACTAATTGCTCATGATATTTTGTATACATAAACAATACAAAAATATATAATATATAAATTAGAATTTGCTAACCGTTTATATTTATAGACAATCATTGAAACCAATAATGCAAGAAAAAAAATACTGCTATAAGAAAGTCATAATCTATATATATAAAAATGAATGTGTCTGTTTGTTTGTACTCGATAGATTCAAAAACCATACATCCAATCGCCGTGAAAATTTGGGAAATTATTGGTATATCCCCGGGAAGGTTTTTGCAAAGTTTTTTTAAAATCAGAGTTGGGGTTCTAGGTACACCCGAACAAATATCCCAAAAATATCAAAATAACATTTAATTAGTAATATTTGTTGAAAGTGTAACCATGAAAAACAGTTTTTTGCAATTATTAATACAAGAATAAATTATACCGAAGATGGTGGAAAATCCATTAAACTAAAAGTACTCAACAATACTATTGATGTTGATAATCGTTGGGTAGTACCATATTCTCCATTACTACTAAAAACGTATAACGCACACATAAATGTTGGGTACTGCAATTCAGTGAAAGCTAGAAAATATATTTGCAAATATGTGAACAAAGGAAGCGATATGGCAGTGTTTGGAGTGGAAAATACAACTGCATCTAACGATGAAGTCACCCAATATCAACTGGGACGCTTCATAAGTAGTAATGAGGCTGTATGGCGTATTACCTGTATATCATTTTCCATTCATGAACGATATTCAACGGTTGTTCATTTAGCTGTACATCTTGAAAATGGACAGCGTGTGTATTTTACATCAGAAAATGTACGTGCAAGAGCAATGTCACCACCGCCAACAACATTAACTGAATTTTTCACATTATGTAGAAATGATACCTTTGCAAGGACACTACTGTACTCTGAAGTAGGGGTAATTTTATTGTTAATTTTCATTTCGATGTATTGTATACATTTGGTCATTAATAAATTATGTTTGAGGTATCAAAACTGCCTTTTTGTTCAAACACAGCAACGTGTGAACGGGTACAGCTAGTTACTTATAAATTTTGCCCGCAAATACAAAACAAATTATTAAAATTTTAAGGGTAAATGTTTAAATTTTGTTTCACCCAAGTCAGTGTCGCCAACACCTTATTTGTTCCCGGAGCCTTTTTCTGGACATTAATGGCCTCTAGTCTCGTTACAGACAACATAATCCATCAGCAGACAGAGTGGTGTAAAAGAGGTTCCTAGGAGCTTTCTTAACACATTTAAAAAATATACTCTCGGTTTTAAACATAAATAACGTCCGTATACCATAAAGTGTGAACTCATTTTCTGTGTGCAAATGCATCTACCATCAAAATTTGTTCTAAAGAAAGTTCCCTAGCCTTAATTGAATAGCACTGCAGTCTGGGGAAACTGCAGATATTAAACAAAAACTGCAAAACTTTCAAATAATTTTACTCATGGTTACCGAACTAGATTCCCACGCGGAAAGGCAGTGCTCAGAAAAAAGCTCCGGGCGTCATTCCTTCAGATTTGACGCGCCATATACCATATGTATATAGTATACATTTTTTAAAGTGATAATTTATTGAATGCTTCAAAATCGTCAGGCCTCACATTCATAAATTTTTGAAATCCAGGAACATCGTTAAGTTTTGAACCTAGCAGTAGATTTTCTGAATATTCTGATCTATCTTGGATGATGCCCCTAACGTTATTTCGTCCTATTGCAAGAAGAATATATAGCCAGCATAAATTTCCAGATCTGCTTCGCTTTTTTTGGGGTCCATTTTTTTGCAAACATTTGTATCTGAGTAGGTGTGGATAAGATGAAACATAGAATTCATTCTAAATATTGGTAACTTTTCAAAGCATTCTGTGACAAGTGAATATTGCTAATATTTTACACAACAGGAAAGCTGGCTGCTGAAGCTATTCCGCAATGATTATTTTTGTTTCGTATTAATTTAAAGTAACCATTTTCACCCCACTCTTGCCCGTACGAGTTCTTTACTAACCAATAATCAATTCCATCTTCTGTCGTACCATAACCAATTACTAGTACACCATGATCCAGACGTCTTGAATTGCAGTTTGGGTCGTAATAAACTCCTGAAAAGGATAAATTTTAACAAATAAGATTTACATACATTTTTAAAAAGAAGCTATTCCTGTTTTTCCGAAGAGGTTGTTACAAATAGTTCTGATATAATCCATGATGTTATAGTATCAAAGACAGATTTTTAAAGGTGTGAGGGATAAATTTAAAGTAGAGTATAGTGCTTATATAAAGTAAGTATTGAGTTCTATTGGTTTACGTGACAAAGGGAGTTCCGTCAAAGGAGGGCAACAACTTATACCAAGCGAAGCCAGGATACTGGAACCTCATCGAAACCAATCGCATTAATAACTATTGAATCTGATTCAAACTACTTCATACAAACAGTCGTCCGTAATTTCACTTGTGATGGTTAATTTGTTTTTTGTACGTGTTATAATAATAAAACTTCATTTTTTTCATTTGTAATATTTCCATCAACAAAAGTTAGTATAATAGCAGTAGGGGGCGCTAATGGCCATAGACGTCGATGCGCCGGCAAAAAAAAAAAAAAAATAGCAGTAGGTTAAGTAGTAATGCTTATTTTTTCTGGCGGGATTTACATCCAACTACCGAATGTCGCTGTCCAGCTAACATACTTTACAATTTCTCATATTATCTCATTAAATAAAACTCAAGGCCCAGATAGAAATAGAACCCAATTAAAAAAAAAAAAAAAAAAATTTTGTTGAAATATTAGTTACTTTAAGATAGTACTGGAATAAATGTTCAAAGCCGAAAAAATCTACATAATATAAGTATGTATATATTTTCAAATATTTATATGTTGAACATAACAGTGTTTGAAAAGATAATTGGAAAATTGTTGTTTTACAGCCGAACTATCTTTCATTTAATGATGAACATTAAGTTGGTTCTTACGCTACGGAACTACTTACACTCAATTCTCTCTCTAAGAAAAAAAAAAGTCTTATTTCACGGTCACATAGTACAAACGATGACAAAACAAGACTGAGCACTTTTTGAAAATTTGAATTAAATTAGATATTTTATTAAAGAAAGGATGATTTTCATCTTGAGGACGCATATTCAGAACGTTTAAATCAGCAGACACATTTTCTTAAAACAATAAGTTGAAAAGCTAGTTCTCTTCGTTAAACTCTGGCACAAATTTTATTATTGCCTTTTTGGCTGCTGCATAAGCGGAAGGAATTCATAAGGGAAGTAATGCAGGCAGATGCTACTCATTACCGTCATCTCCGAATGCTTGCAGACTGGACTCACCACCCCACCCGAAGGAGAAATGAAACAGCCATACAATAATACTAGCACATTCACTTTGAGTAATATAGCAAAAGATGTTTCTTATTTGATGTAGCATTGCTAAATTAGAAATTTATTTATCACTTGAACTGCGATGAATGTATTGATGAATATACATGGAAGTATTCAAGACAGGATGCAAAATGGAATTATTTTACCTTCTTTGGACATTACCTTCCGAGTAAAATTGAAATGATGTTAGGCTAGCATGCATAGCAGCAGCAATAGGTCCAACTGTGGCTACAGCTTCCATTAACTGTGTTTCATTGCCTTCGTGAATTGCTATGTAATCTCTCATATTTGCTTCATCTTTAAGCTTTTTATATCTACACTTTCCATCCTATTGCAGCATTTAAATCCAATAAAATTAATACATGTTGAAATCAGAGGAATACCTTTACATATATTTACTTACCCTTGCTTCATATTTATATGATTTTTCTGTATTGATGCCCCCATTATCTATGATATATTGATAAGCTGCCTCCATAAACCCACCGCTACATCCTTTATTTCCATAATCAGATGAACAGTCAATCAAATTTTGCTCACTTAGGCTGACAAGTTGTCCTGTTCTAATGAACATTTGACTTTCTAAAGCCCCTACCTAGTTTACATAAATAATAAAAATATATTATTTGGAACGAATTCTATTTGTTTAATAACATGGAGAATGCAACACCGATTGTCTTAAAAAAGTACGTTTAATTTTCACAAATATTTTCCAGATATGATTGAAGGCTTAATATAACTTTGGTATTAAGTACTTGTCCCAAAACCTATGATATGATTTTTAATGTGTGGATTGTACTTTAAATTTTTTCTTTGTAATTTCCATTATGTTCTTTATGCATTACTTAAAGACATAAATCGTTTTTAAAAAAATACGCGAATCAAAAATTACTTAATTAAATACCATTAAACCATAAATTTTTTACGATGTACAAAGTAAAATGAGAATACAAAATTCTCTACACTTCCCCTAAGAGAAAGTGGATTAGCCATTTCTTCAGGTAGCTTGGCGTCCCTTCGGGTTTTTCAGTCTAAGAACCCTTTAACACTTCCACCTTTCAATTACACACAACACAACGACCTGCAGTGGTAGTTGATGTGTGCCACTACATGGGTTTGGCGAATTCACAGGCAAACTAGAGCTCCCCACTACACACAACATATACACCTTAGTACACACACACACTGCACGAACAAGGAAAATCTTGCAGCACATAGAAGAAGCTTTTGTCGATCAAGGAATTATAAGAAGTAATGAGAATATAGAGGAGGTAAGAAGGTTCTCTAGTGAACACCGCCTCTCAGGTCCTCACATTCCATCGCCACAGATGGTAGATGATAAAGCCATCTACAAATTATAGGTGCGCCCTTATATACTCTCGCCAATGAAGTGTTTTAAACGCTAAACGTTTGGGTGCACTTCTGCTATATGTAAAACTGCAAAACCGGTGTGCATTTGCGGTATATCTATAAATAAGGAATATTGGGTATATATAAAGGATACGACCAATATTACGTGAACCTTGGCGGAAAACATACTACCAGATTTTCGGAGTGCCTAACATAATAAAAGAAAAAGCGATGCAGAGAGACTTGGTTGCCTCTCTTGAAACAGTTGTCTTACCACGAGGAAAGCAAATCTTATGCAACAAGACACACAAATGTATAAAAAAGATGAGGGCGCCCCTGACAGTGCCACACTGATTCTACACCGAGAAAAGGCTCAGACAGTGCATATAAACGGCCAACCCCGGCCTTTTATCTATCACCAAACTGGGAGAAACCTTACCACCCTTCTGATGTTCTCCTCATTTTTTGGGGGAGACTCTTTCAAGATGGGAGCAACCCCACCATCAACCCCAAACGTTGAATGAAGGTTGACGAGACAGTTGCTAGATCCTTTGTTCCCCTCAGGTGGACTCCGGAATAACGGGCAGCCAATGCAGTAAAAAAGCGGGTCCTAAATAGATTCAAAAGACATCCGCCGGAGGAAAATCTAATAAACTTCAAAAGATTAAGGACCAAGGAGAAGCGTTAATCAGAAATGTACAAAAAATTTCGGTTATCATATAAAAAAATAAATAACTATTCGTTTTATAAATACCAAGTACTTAATATGTTGAAAACATATAAATTAAAGAGTTGTTTCCCTAACATCATATAGTAAATTAGTTCAATTTATTTTTTATGAACAAATAATTTTATTTGTCTTAATTAATTTTGATTTAAATAACTTACTGCACTAAAAGCCCAGCAAGAACCGCAGTGGCCTTGATCTTTAACAGCGGTTACGGCTCTCTTAGATCTCCAGTCTGTGCTAGTGGGGACCATAACGTTCGAAGCACGCCTAAAGAATAGTTGACTTTTGTACAAACCTTTTATTGTGTTTGTAAATTTTCTGTATCCATTTATTCTATTAGCAAATTCGGCTGCTGGCTGTAGAAAAAATAAAGATTACACAAAAAAAAAATTAAACAAAATTAACTAACTTAATTTAATTTAAATTAATTAATTAAATTAATTAAAATTAACCAAAAACTGAAACAGAATTCACACTTTCAAAAGCTGCTCTTATTAAAATACAAGAAGCCTTTTAAAAATATGACAAAGATAATAGTTAAAAATGTCTTAAGATAGAAGTCTTCTTTGCATCAACGCATGCAACGCTGCATAAAAGAGGCGTGTCCAAGCGTAAATGTCGATAACTTAGCATCTTTCCTCTTCCATGTTTAAGAATATTACACTAGACCAAACCCAAAAAGAAAAATCTTTCCTAAAATCTCCTTAACAAAAACTTAGTTTTAAAGTTGAGTATAATGGTTCATTAAACGACAAAAATTCAAATCACTAACATTTCATTCATACTTTTTGGTACCATTTGAAGTTTTGGTAGTTGATAGCGCAAGTGTTGGACTATAAATAGAAAGTAGTACCGGGCGAACATATAAATAATATATTACTTTCTTATTGAGACTGCTTGGATTCGTGTTTTTATTCAGCAGAAGATAAAGGCTACAAATAAGACCAAATGATCTGACGCAGACTGATATACTATCTTAGTAAATGTTAGCTTTGAATCTAGCAATAACCCAAAGTACTTAAGTTTGCTTTTCTAAGGTAATGAGTTGCCATTAACTTTATAAAATTTAATAACAGCAGGTCTTTTACGAGTAAACATAACTTTAGTTTTTGATTCGTTAGATCACATCCTCCGTTTTTTTTTTTTTTTAAACTGAAGCTCTTACCTAATGCTACCGAATGAAAGAAAAAGCCACCGTAAAACGTGGCTTAAGTGTGCGCTTAATTGGACGAATAAGCAAAACTTCTTGAGCAGTAAGTAACAAGAAAAACGCAATCGTAATTACTAAAAATAAATATACTTGTATGCAAATTAAGAAGTAAGAGCACTTACAACTTCTCCAAATGAATTTAATTTCATTTTAAACAAAACTCTACCCTCTTTATACTGTTCGTTGTTGTATTCCACGTCCAACATATGTTCAATCAGAGTTTTAAGTTTTCTTAATTTTTCACTTTGAAGTCCACCAGTATCATATTGATTCTTCAGATGGAAAATAAGTTAATTTAGTTAATTACACAAATAATTCCTTACTGTACGTACATTAATAAAAATATTAATAATAAACTACTTACATTCGAGTTATAGTAATAATCATTTACATCGACAAAATGAAACAAAACAAGAATTATAGGAACTAATAAAAACAATGAAACCAATTTAGTCATAACTAAGAAAATGTCTGTATAAAAATGATTAGCCAAGAAAAAGTCAACTAAATGCAAAAACAATATTTGTTTTTGCACGCACTTCACGAGGAAAACAATAGGTGTTTTGAATATAAATATTTCCTAATTTGAAAAGTTGCCTTCTAAAAAGAATTAGTGCAACAAGACAAAATTGATGAGTAATAAAAATAAACAAATTATTAATATTGCACTTCTTAAGGCTGTAATAAATGATTATAAATTTAAAAAGTGTCACTTAGGTATCTCAAAGAAATTATTAAATAAAATAAGTAATTAAAACAAAATTTATTTATGTATGAAAGTATAAAATTAGAAGCGCATAAATTGCTATTACTAAATAGGGAAGTCTTTATTCAGTACATAAATTCTTCGTTATTAATATATATTTTATAAAACGAAATTTAACAAAACACATATTTACATAAGATAATATCATAAACTGTCCTTATCTTAAGATCTTTTGATTTTGTAAACAGTTAAGATTTACACTTTTCATTTACACTAGAGGGTAGCTAGCGGACGAAGCTATACCACAATTATTATGCCTATTTCTGGCCATTCTTATATAGCCATCTTCTCCCCATTCATGGCCCCAAGAATTCTTCACTAGCCAGTAATCTCTTCCTTCGTCGGTTGTACCATAGCCAACGACTAGAACTCCATGGTCTAACTCTTCACTGCTACATTCAGGTTCATAGTATATACCTGATAATAATGAAAATAACATTAACAATAATAATAAGAATAATAATGATAAATAATAATAATATCTAACACCGAAACCGCAACCCAAATTAATAGAGAATCAACAAGGACGAAGGGGTTAGCAAGAAAGATATCAAGCCTCGGACGACCCATACGATTTCAGAGAAATGAAAGGATGTTATCGATAGTGGATGCAATATTCTGGGGGTCGACTCCGGTGATCCGATCACCCGGAACGCGCGACTAGCTGTTATTTACAATAAAACACAGGCTCGATGTCTCAGCTAATAAATTAAATGAATGCCAATACAATTAAGCAGTTCGAATGAAGACTGATAATCATGTGTTCGCGATAAACGAAGCAACATTTTATAGACCATAAAATTAGCAGCAAACATTTGACCAAATTTCAGCACTACTCTTAAAAGATGCAGAAAAGTACAGGTAGAAATTAAATTGTTAACATTAGACCATCATGATGACCTGTGGAGTCGACATCTGGCAGTTCACCGAATGGACCACAAAGCGATGAATTATAAGCTTTCTCTACAATTCAGTATAGAAGTCATTAAAAATCTGAACATTACGAAGAGAGATATAAAGATTTGTATTTTGAACGAAAATGAAAAATAATTTACCCTCTAGCAGGTTTTTATTTTTAAATTTTTTGACATTGAATCCCCATACTAGACTAAAAAGACAAGAAACTAACCAACGCTACAAATTTCTCGCTAGACTACTTGACTAACGATCAAAACCTACAAAACAAAAGACCCTTTTAACTGTTGGTACTGTGACCTATTTGGCCATACGGCATCGAAGTATTGGGATCGACTAAACGATCCAAATTTTTACGCATTCAGACTTAACAATCAAAAATACTACGAAAACTACTTAACACTACATTCTATATTTCTAACCTCCACCATTCATAATGACCTCAAAATCCCTTTCATTAATGACCTTACTAAAACTCGTTTCTTAAAATTTCATTCCTTTACAGCAACTCATCCTAATCCTTTAATTGAACACTTATCTTCTTCCATATTACCAGGTAATCCTCCAAGGAGATTGAAGAGAAGATGGCCCCAAGATCTACTCTCTCATAAGAACGTATTCCCGTTAATAGAGTGTCGCCACGGGTGCCTTCACCAATCTTCATTCACCATATTATATTACATCACATTTGCTTGTTGCAACAACCGTTGCAGTCGCAAATTTCAATAAAAGATTTAAAAAAATAATAAAAAATAAAAAAATAAAATTGGTTTCTCTTTCATCTATTTATATATTTTTTAAAAAATCTTATTTATTGAAAAATTTACATCTGCAAAAATTTGCATCTAGTAAATGTGATAAATGCAAAAGATGAGTGCGAGTGAGAAAGCAGGTGATAGTTACGAATGAGATGAAGGTTTTTACGAGTAGAGTTCAGGAAGATGAGAGTAATTAGTTGAACAGCGCTAGAGTTTAACTTTATGAGAAGAGAAACGGATATTTTACATATTTACAGAAAAAAAAAATCCGGTCATCACTCGATTAGAGTGTTCGTGGTCGGTGATACAGCGTAAGGACCCGAGAGTGTCCGTGGAACATGTTTTAGAGACTAGTAACCTAGACGTTCTGAGGCAAAAAAAAAATACTGTCAATGAGAAAGAAGAAATTAAATTGAAAAATTGAAAGAAATTTAACTTAGATAAAATTAAATTATATGGTACTGAATTTTTTTTTTTTTTAACTTCCAGGAAAAAATGATTCATACATGACCGACGTATGAATCATATACCACTCAACCAATTTTGTTATCGTGAATAATTTGAATGTACTATCAATAATGTCGCTGATGACTAAAATTAAAATCAAATTAATATAACATTAATAAGGAGGAAAACTAGGAAATCTTAATGAAGGATCAGAATATTTTAAAATAAATAAGCAACCTACGAATAAAATTGAAATCAGGCAATTCCTGATCTTGGTAATAAGATATCAGTTCAAACTGATAAAATAATGAACAAATCCCAAACAATAACAATGATAACGATTAAAAATAATAATAATGAAAACAATAGTCAATTTTATCTATTTTTCACTTGCCTTCAGAATATAATTGAAATGATTCATGACTGGCATCAATTGCAACTGAGATCGGGCCAATAGTAGCAACTGCTGCTTTCAATTTATCTTCTCTTCCTTCAGGAATATCCATAAATCCTGTATCTGTAGCCCCTGAAGCACTTGGTTTGTATCTGCACCGGTCATCCTGATTTTTCAAGTTTTTTTTTTTTTAGTGAATCTGAGTAAATAGTCCCAACTTCTCAATTAGCATTAATCATAATTACAACAATAATGCTCAGTGAGACGGGAATAGATAAGGTAGTAGACTGGGCTCAGAACTCACGGATGTCCCATGAGGACTGTCCATAGATTATCTTTTTTTAAAGGCCTTTACCAGTTTACTGTCTGGTGTAACTCTAGTATTGTCTGCAGCAAGAGAATTCTGTACGAAGTCTAACGGCGCCAATGGCCTGAGATGTTACTGCGCAATAAATTAATTAATACTAATACTATTTAGATAAAATATACCTCAGCTTCATATGGGTATGATTTTTCTGTGTCTATTCCATGGTTCTCCTTAACATATTGAAAAGCATTATCCATTAAACCTCCATTACATCCATTGTTGCCGTATTTACGCGAACAATCGATCAGATTTTGTTCACTGAGTGATACTAATTTTTTAGTCTTGCGAAAATGCTGTCCTTCCAATGCTCCAGTCTGAAATAATTAATTACTATTTTCTTTTCAATAGTTGTCAGTATTAAAACTGTCCGGTAGGACAGTTGTATAAGGGTTTATTTTAGTAATGCATTTTAGGAACTGCAAACTACTTACAGTACTAAACGCCCAGCATGATCCACAACTTCCTTGGTTTTTAACTGCAGTTACAGCTCCTTTTTCTCTCCAATCAACTTGGTTTGGCAAATCTACATTTGCTGGTTCAATAAACGTAGATCCCACAGCACTAACACCATTTGTTAATGTGAGAGACTTATTAAAACCATTGTATTTGGCAAACTCATGTGGTAACTAAGAAAATAGTATGAAATAGTTAAAATGAAACAAAAACTAGTTAAGTACATATTTAAAACTAGATATAAAATATTAATTTTTCTTGCACAGTCAAAAATTTCTAATTATAAATATTCTAACCATGTCTGCTAAATGATTCAATCCTAATTTAAATTCAACCATTCCTTGAGAAAAACGAGCATTATGTTTTGCTACTTTTCTCTTATTTTCCATAAAAATCTTCATTCTAAATTTCTCTTCTATTTCACTGAGGTATTTTTTCTTATGTTGGAGCTGCAAAAATTATCAAAAATGTAAGCAAAATACATTTTAGAACCATTAATAAAAGTACATACATACATACATAGTAAAACAAATTTTAAAAAAATAAAAAATATTAAAAAAACCTTGAATAATGTCCATTCCTCTTGCACAAGGTCGAAAAATGATATTGCCTGGCTGTAGGCCACAAAAACAGCAAGAAATATAACTAATTTCATTTTTACCTATGAAATGTTAATAATCAAATTTTAACATAATTTAATTAAAACTTTACAGTTAAATCTTTCTAGACTAAAAAACATTTTCTAGCATACTATTATTAACTAAGAAAATACTTTAGTTAACAAAGAAAACGACGTTTCAGAAATAATCCCAGCATATAGTATTCCAATTCATTTACTTACAAAAAGAAAATATAATGGAAGGTACTCACGCAGATTCAATTAAATGAATAATTTTAAATGTGAACAAATTTATCCCTTATATACACTCTGGCTTCTTTCCCTGTAACGAACAACTATATAACGTCCTAACCAAACTTAAGACAGTAAGTGCAAACAACACTACACAGTCAGATCAGCTGCCTTTCAAATCCCCTCTCTGAAATATAATGCGTAAGAATAGTGGCGGACTGAACTATTACTATCAAATCAACTGTTGGTGGATCGCCAGATCAGAGAACACGAGCAGTGAAAACGTCATTTTATTATTGCGTATTGCAACCAAAATCTATAGGCCATCGAGAAAATAATGTTAGATTAAACTAAACATTTAAAATAAAAGATTATCAAAAGATGAATACTTGAAGCATTCGAAAATGTTACATTGTTACTAATATTATATAAACATTATATTGATATAATTCCAATGTTCTTTCTATTTTTTTGTATTTGAAGTGTTCATAAAAATTAGTTTTTAAAAGCACTTGATTAAAATTTAATAGTTAAATAGGTTTAATAGTTGCTAAAACTGGCAGAAAATTTGAATTTCTGATTATTTCATTTTTAGTAATATAATAATATTTACAAACAATCAAGGCGCGATATAGGCTTAAGAATGATAAATTTCTATAAAGTTCAATTTTAAAATTCAGTACAAAAAAATTTAATAAAGCTTTTAAACAATTATTCAACAAATGTAATGTTGACATCAACCCGGGAGCGGTTCACAGAGAGTAATTTACAAACTCTTTAAAAAATGTCCCTGGAGCGTACAAAATTCTTAAAGACACTTCACAGAGATTGTTTCGAGCAGAAAAGATTAACTGACAATCCGAAACTGGTCAGGTATACAATAAATATGCGTGCCACGACGGACCTAACCGCTTTTTTAAAGAATTTTTTACGCTGTCATGTCATCTGTATTTTTAATGTCATCTAAATTTCTACGTAGTACGTAGGCATTTACTTCCTTTTTTATCAGCGTTGTTTGTTTACATTTTTCTACAGTCTACATTTCTACTGCATAAAAAACAATAATTCCATGTTTAACCGAGAAAATAATAAAATTACACCAACAAATATATGAGAGATAAAGAGTCTCGTTCCTTGTGAAATGATGTTTATAACTTGTTACCTCTAATTCAATCCATCTATGCTCACTTAGTATTCTAATCATAAGATTAGTAGTTCATTGAGTTATTCTTCCTCGATTTAACTACCACTAAAAAAGGGGGCTGGTAAAACATCATATCTCAAAAGAATGATTTTCAGATATTCTCTAACCTGTAAATGTAGGGCTTTAACTTTAATTTTATCTTGAAGCGGCTTGCTTAATTTCTTGTGTGTGGATCTAGGAATTACTTGGCAATGTTAAGATGATCGTTTTGTAACAGCGGTGAAACTTTTGGTGTCGCCCGGACAACTCCACGAGATTGACCTCTAGGCTTAGTAATTGAGGTCATGTGGTACATGGATAAAATGTATCAATTTCTGCATCAAGAGGACAATATACGAGGCAGTATTGTGAAACAGAAAGCGCACTTATGGGCCTCGTTTGCTTCTAAAGAGATGCCTCTCTAACATGATTGAAAGGTGAGAGGAAAGCGACATCGTACTCAGCAAATCATTATCCAGGGAGAATCAGCGTCCAAAGTTGGGAATTTTCATGTCTTCTGTAAAACGAAATAACTCCAGTCACCTAACTCTATAATTGGTGTGTTTTCTCATAAACGAAGTCCTATCTGGTATAGCGGCGGTCCTATCAGACGTTTTTACTGTAGCGGCGTTATGTACCTCGTTTAGTCTTCTTTTCATTGCAGTTTAATTTCATTAATCCGATTTCTGAACTGATTGCTTGTTACTTATCCTAGCTTGTTCCCTCAGATCTTTTGAGCATAGTTTGAAAACTCTTCCTAGGTAGTTGTGGGCTACCTAAAGCTAACCACAAGATTAGCCCGACATCTTTAAACAGTTGTAATAAAGAAAATTACAGATTTATTTATTAGAAAGAAAAGAAATCGTAACAATAAATAAAAAAGAGTTTATTTTATTATAAGTAAATGGTATTTGCGTTTGTATAATACTATTTGAATTAATTTTATTTTTCTTCATGACCTTCTCCTCTAGGTTATCAACAGCCTTCTGATAACTCTTCTGATCTAATGACTTCACTTTTACAATCATCTTGCAATATTTGTTTTTTGTGTTTGTTTTATTGCAATAGGTTTTTACTCATATATGATCTTTTCATGATATTTAAATTATAAACCAAACTTACACTCAATAAAATAATAATACAATAAGAATTTAAGTGATGGATTAGCCAAGTGGTTAGCGTACATGATTTTCACTGAGTTCAAATCCAGCTGCTAGCTTTTAGATTTTCTCTTTCTTGGAGCTTCCTATAGCGCAATGTCTTGTGATTAGTTGTGTTATCCTCACAAATTTAGAGGTGCCCTGAGAATAAAGTTTTTTTTTTTTTTTTGTAACAAATTGGGTTACGAAATGCAGGCAATTAAAAATGAAAAGGGAAGGGATTAGCTATGAGGTTAGCATACTGGACTCTCACGCAGGGGTCCCGGGTTCGAATCCAGCTGCTGACCCTTAGATTTTCTCTTCCTATGAGCTTCTTACAGCTAGCTGTCCGGTGATGGACAGTGTTGACTGTAACGAGAGAACACTGTACGGAGGCCAGCAGTGCACTGAAAAAAGCTACGGGCGCCAATAACCTTAGATGTTGACGCGCCTTAAAACATAAAAATAAAAAAATATAAAAAATTGAAAATGAAAGAAAGAAAAGGAAGACAGTGGAAGAAAATAAGTAAAATAATCGCAATTAATGAAAAAAAAAGAAGATATTTGATCATTCAATAAATAATAATGTTAAAAAGAAAAAAGGTAAGAAGTGAAATCATGCTCCATTTTTTTTTTTTTTTACAAATAATATTTTAATTATAAATAACATGATGTCATCAGCACATTTTGCTTGATTGTTAAAATTGTACAATACTATTATTGCTGTGGAAATGTTCCAATTAGAATTAATTCGAGAATTTGTAATAATTACAAATTATTTTGCTAACATTTGTATTCTTATGAAAATCGCTTAAAATATATGTATGAGCAGTTCTTTTCTACTATTGCTTACTATGTTTACTATTATTTTTGTTTTTGATTATTTCCTCAATTACATTATTCATACTTTTTGGATTAATTACTAGATCATTCTGATATCTTACATTAAAGGAATTAATGCTACAAATTCAAACATCCAAAATTGAGTATTCGCAGATTTTTTTTATATGTTGGTCGATTCTTGAATGCGGAAGCAAAAATAAATTCGTAACCGAAAAAAATCGTCTGAAACTCAAACTTTCGTTTTGATTGTGTGGTCGTTTCGGCTAATATGCTTCTACTGGAAGAGCATTTTTTAAATGAATTTCCAATTTTCGCGAATTTCTTAATAAAAATCCTCTTCGATTTTCTAAAAATTCATTTACTTTTGTCAACATAACGCACATCTTTTTTTATACTTAGAAAAAAACATATATGCTACGACAGAAAAACCAAATAAAATACTGCATATATTTAGTTTGTTTTGCTGCTGATAGCTTTTCATTTAGTATGATCTTATTGAGGGCGTAGTGGCATTTAAATCATCTAAATATTTGTGATACTTGGACATTTCGATTTTCATAGATTTAAGAATTCAAGATGCAGCCCTTCACTATTTTACACTCTAAACAGCTGCAAGAGTTTTGAGAAAAACGGATTTTTTTTCTCTGGAAGAATCACTAATACTTCATTAAGTAAAACTAAAATTTTGTTAAAACAAACAAGTCATGCTAATACAACAGTGCTTTGCATTCCTTTCATAATCAAATTTTTAAATTTTTATTTATTTTTAAAAGAGCATGACCAACTCAATAATTAGGAGCCTCGTTATAGACACCTCTGTCAATTACCGAGCAGTGTGCTGTAAGAGACTCCTAGGAAGAAATCTCTAAGGGCAGTAGACTGGACTAGAATCTCCACGTGGGAGTTGTTCCTCTGTTAATCATTAAAAATTCTTAAGAATTTATAATTTAAACATAAGTATGTACTATAAACCAATGCTGTATAGACATAATATTCCCATAATTTGAATTTGTATTCAATTAAACAGGGTCTCATTATAAAGTAATAGATTACATCAAAACATCTTCGTCCTAAATGACCTCTATTTGTATTGCTTTCTTATTTCTTTTTTACGTTATTAGCGTTATAGTCAGATAATATTGTATGCCATCCGCTTCAATAATTACAAAAAAAAAACCTGTTTTTTTCTTACATATCAAATCGTACCTAAACTCAAATTTTGAAAAAATTAATAAACATTTTAAACCATTTTTTTTTTTGTTAATAAAATAAAACGAGAAATTCATCTCAATTGACATTAACCAAATCAAACAACAGCTTGACTTGGACAAACTTACTATAACTTTCATTAATATGAAATTGAACTTCAATGATTAACTAAACTGAAATGAAAAGTTGATTTATTGAAATTAGAGGTAGAGTTCAAATCAAATCGTTTCTGTCCTAGATATGAAAGTAATGTTTGGCTTATTCAGCCATTAAAACATTTTTATTTTAAAAATAGGTGTTCAAAGAGGGCAAAAAATTTAATTGTATTGATCAAGAATTTAAATTTTTATTATATACATGTTTAACTTTAATTTTGCGTTATGGTCATTGGAATATAGCCGATAAAAACTATTTTAATTGATAACATAGTTTTTTATTTACTGACGCCATTTATCATGTAATTAATGATATCGAAAATCAACCATCTGTTGAGAGAAATACGAGCACTTACGTTCTCTTAAAGCGTATAACTACTTTCATATGACATTCCAAACTTCGAATTTATACAGTATTTTGTATGCAGAGAAGGCATTTTAGTATAAATTTTGAATTAGATTAAAATCCATTTTACTTCTGTTTATCTAATTGATAATTTTGTCTTTTTATTTAGAGAGAAAATTTACAAGCTATGCTATCTGCAAATTGGCCGCTGAATCCAATTATAAAACAACAATCAATGTCAATAATCTACATTAAAAACTGGATCCAAAACCAGCGACTCATTAATCTTTTTTTTCTAATGGATCCTAGGTAGAAACATCAAGTTTTAGTTTCTTCCCTAATAAAGGATCCTAAACTTTAAAAATAAAAATAAAAAGAGCCCTAAAATTTTTTAAAACAATTTTTAACTGCAACTGTTTCAGAATTAATAGAAAGCATTCAACTTGAGCGGTATATGTTCCGGCTCATTTTATGGAATTCTGTCTTTATGTTGCTGATGATTGTTGAAAGAAGAATTATTAGTCAACTAAATACTGACTTTGATCAAATTATTTAATTTAACCAGTTTATAAAGTTTTACATTTCTAAAGTATCTGCTTAGCTTTGAAAAAAAGTATTTATTATTTAAGTATAAAGTAAATATTTGTGCACTACTATCCTTGAAGTTAATTCCAAATCAAACAAACAAACAAGAACAATCACTTTATTATCTAATGACTACCTGATTGATTTATTTTATTAAATTAGAAGTACATCCGTTACATTTATATGATTGTACACATAAATAGTTTATATATATTATATATTACGATAACCTAGCGGTTAGAGCGCGGAACACATTAGCTAAGATGTATTGTGGTGTTGGGTTCGATTCCCGGCAATTGTATCTCGTTTTATTCAATGTGTTTCAGAAGATTTTAGCAAAAAGAAAAAATGCTAGACAACCGCCTTGGTCCACGTAGAGTTTTGGGCGAACGTAGAGCCCACCAAAAAATACACATCACTTTGTTTGAAGTGAAGATGTTTTAGGTAGCATGCAATTTCTTAGAAACACAGCGATCTAATCATAGTTTTGTTAATGACTCAACAAAAAACAAATCAGGCACATTAATAATGAGCACAGCCTACAAATAAACAACAAAAGAAAATAGCACGCAGCAATGACTCATCTGCAATAAAAGTGTTGATGTGTTGATTAATAGATTCTGGGGAGTCAATAAGTGCAATTAACCCTGACACAAACATTGTTGAGTGTTCTGAAAATTTATAAACAGAATAGGGTGTTTGCTGAAGCAGGAAGAAATTTAGCAGTCTTTAGGAAAAAGATATCCGGAAAGATTAGATTTTTACTCTGAGGCAGGAGTTAGGAAAAAAAAAATACTGCGTAATACAGAAATACTTAAAAAGAAAATGAAATTCAGTAAATATTGTTGATTGTTATTTACATTTTGAGTCCATATTTGGCTAAGATAATAGAAACAATTCAAGTAAATATATATATAAGTTAATCCATCTTCATTGAAAGAGATAATTTGTCAGGTACAATTAGAATGGTACTTTTACACTATTGACAGCCACTTAAGTGGGAATTCCATGTTTACATCATTTTGAACAGCAGACTACCGGATAGTCTGATGAAAAATCTCACCAGATTAATTATCTAAAGCACAGTGGAATTCTCAAATTATTAGATTGCTTTTTTTTTCAATGAAATGTAGTCTAACTCCACATCTCCACATTTCTGAAGTAACATAGATGGCACGCGCACTTATAAGCAAAAGGTTTCAAAATAATAAGAGGAAATGAGAAGGTCAGAAATTGCAGAGAATAATATTTTCCTAGAGCATTCTCCAATTAACACTTGAGAAGAAAGATGCTCGTTGCAGTTGCACACAAAAGTATTAATCACAGAATAGTAAAATTATCATTCTCAGTAAAAATTATTTTGAATGCTTTTGATGACTCTAAATAACTTATTTTAATTACAGGCTTTGTGACCAAACATATTTGATACATTAAATACTTGTAAATCTTTTAACAGTCGATCCAAATTTGATCTCTTACATATTTCTTGATAGGAATGGTATAGGGAAATACTGAGATTGTCTAATCACATTTTTTTAAGTAAGAGTTAGCTTACAATTCACAAAAATAAATAAATAAATAAATTTTATTCTGAAACAAATAGGAACTTTTTAACTTTGCAGAAAATATATCTTGCAGAGATATCTCGCGGAATGCATGCATAACATACAGTAAAAGACAGAGAATAAAAAAATGTTCTTATTGACATTCGGTAGTACAATCAGAAAGTAAATAATTTTGTCTTCATTTTCTTTCTTCCGATGAGCTCAGAAACAAAGAGCATCATAATATTTGGGTAAACTTTGGTACATAAGGAATATAAAAATATTATAATTCATAAAAACATAATTTACACAATGAAGTGATTTTTAATCTCTTCATTTTATTGTTATTGTTTTTCTTTTCTTTATGTACGTTTACAAGTTTAAAAATCACTTCAAGACGTATCAGCAAAATTATTACAGTGACGTTCCGGTCAGTCGGTTTTTCCAAATTTGGAAATATAATTAGAAAATGATGAGGTAGCAAGGCATTTCAAAAAACAAAAAAGGCATTTTAGAAAAATGTCTGGCATCTCCCAGAAATGCTTTTAATCAAATTTTCCGCTTTTTTAGACACTGGAGCCCTCCTGTGAAAACTTTAAATCGATAATATATAGAGGACAATATCTTTTCTTCTGGTAGATTAAAAGAAAGTAAAAATAGCAGTGTAAGGAAATAATTAATAACTTTATATTAGTTATATAAAAAAAAATTATACTTCTGTTCTAGTTATACGTTGTTTCAATAAGTTATGTTTATGTGGAATTCGGTCGCAATAATAATTCTAATGTAACATTTATGACAATAAAAAGTAGTTTCTAACAGTTTAAGGTTTGCAACCGTTATAAACTTATCTAATCTCTGTATTGCCTATTCCTCGTACATCATTGTCTTAAATAATTTACTTGACTGCGCTTTTAACTAAAAAAAATTCTTAAATAAAATAATAAATTCAGGTAATAAAACGAAATAAAAATTAATTTCAAATGGAAGAGAAAAGCCAAAGGTCGTCAGGCTTCCATTTTGTACAATCTTGCTACGAACTGAAGGTATATACACTAGTTATCATGAAACATTTTATAACTCAGATAAAAGCAAAACTAAATTAAAATGTCAATCCCAAGATATACACAAAAATCACCAAGAGGTATTCTACTAATTCGTTAGTTCAACCTTCTTCTGTGGCCATTCTTAGTATTTATTTCCCATACTCTCACCAACAGGTCTTTCTTCTCTCCTTCTTACACCAAGGTACGGGAGATTTTTCATTTATTTAAATAATTGCATTCTTCTTTTCGTTAATTCTGAATTGATTCCCGTTTTTACTCATTACATAGATTTAGATCACATTGTTCGGTACTACTTAAACAATAGTAAGAGTTGATGTTAAAAGTTTTCTTGTTAATGTTTTTAATTGCGAGGTTTCTGCTGCAGCTGCTACGAATAAACAACACTTATATGTTTTATAGTTTTTATTTTAATTGTACTTTCTTACACAAGGTACTATATACACTTGACGCTAACTCCCAGTACACACCAACAACAACAACAACAACAACAACAATAATGACGCTGTACAGACCCTACAAGCCGCATTACTGACGCTCCAATGCCGCCAACCCACAAAGACAAAATTACCAATGTATTAATTAAACATTATTTAACACACCCCCTAATTTTATCTTTATCTATAACAGGTATGCATTTATTTATGAAACAATTAAGTCTTTAAATTTATTGAATTTTACTCCACCTAAAGGTTTTGTGAAAATGTCTGCGACTTGATCATTCGAACTACAATGTTTTACATTAATTTCACAATTGTCATATCTTTCTTTTATATAATGGTATCTTACATCTATGTGTTTTGATCTTTTATTTATGTTACCATTTTTTATTATATCAATAGCACTTTTATTATCTATAAATAATGTACAGTTCAAGTTTTTACCAGTTAGTTCATTTATGAGTTCTTTTATAAAAATTAACTCTTTACAACATTCGGCACTACTAATATATTCACTTTCCGCACTTGATAATGCCACTATATTTTGCTTTCGCGAGCACCAGCTAACCGGCCCGCCTCCATAGTATATCACGAATCCAGTTGTTGAGCGACGAGTCTCAGGGTCTCCCGCATAGTCGGCGTCTGAGTAAGCTATATAAGCTCTTCTTCTATTTATTTTTATACCTTACTCGCGGATTTCTCACTTCTTTCTTTCTTTTAGGTGTTAATCCTTTATTTTTGAGCATTTGGTAGGTTGTAGCATGTTTTTCATCTCCTACTGTATCTTCTTCTTCTTTGACTTCTCTGTCACTGGTTTCACTCAGCTGTTCTAGCTCTTTGGCATAAGTTTCTAAAGGCATGTTTTCTGTTTCATCAGCAAGTCTTAATTTCTTCTCCTTTTTCTCTACATTTTTCTCCGATTTTTCCTTCTCAGCAAGTAATTGCAGTAATTTCTTCCGTCTCTCTTTTCTATTTTTCCCAGTGATTTCTCTATCCTTAACAGGCGAATTTCCATTTGGTGCAGTTATTATATCAGTCTGGATTTTATCCTCACTAACTTGATTATACTGTAATTCACTTTGAATTTTTTTAAGTTTACATTCGAGATTTCTTTTTTCTTCATTCAATTCTAAAATATGATTTTCTAATGGTTTAACATCCGTTTTTAATTCACCTTTTCCTTTCATGTACTTATTAGTTATCAAAGATTCTTCTTCAATCTTTTTTAGCAATTTATCTTTAGACGCTCGTAATTCTACGTACTGTTGTTTTACTTCATCTTCTAAAGAAATTATTTTATTTAAATTAGCTTGTATACATGTCTCGCAGTCGAACTGAGAGCTTTCATTTTTTAAATTCAATCCATCCACCATTCCACTGAGTTTATTAATACACTCCTGACTTTTATGTCCCAAACGTCTGTGCCATGTTCTGGGATTCAAATTTTCTGCAAAGTTCGCTTCTACTCTTTCCTTAATATCCAGATCTACCGAGTATAGGCCACTGGAATTCCGTTTCCCTTGTAACACTATTTCATCATCTTTGAAAACTTCTACACTCTCTTTCTTAAATACTACCACTCCCCCGTTCTGCGTAATTTTATTAACTGATATTAGATTTTTTTCTAGATTAGGTACATAAATAACATTTTTTAGCTCACAAGAAGCGGAATTCACATTCCCTTCCTTCACACCTTTTAGTCTTGAATCCTTGTCTGCTAACTGTATCTCCTTTTCTGTCTTCCTCGCGTTTTGTAATATGTTTTCATCATTTGTCATGTGACTCGAGGATCCCGAATCCAATATCCACTTGGAGTTTGATGTTTCATTAGCCAGAAAAGATATGTCGTGTTTTTCAGGGTGTTTATTTTTTCTAAAATAGCAGTTCTTTTCATCATGGTTATTCTTTTTGCATATTTTACAGAATTTACTTTGCCTTCTATTGGGGCAAAACTTAGATATGTGTCCTGGTTTCGAACAATTAAAACATTTTACCGGTGTTGAATAAGAACGATTTGTTTTATTGTTAATCACGCTTTTGAATGCTACTGCAACATCCTCTGAGCATGAAAAACGTTTCTCCTCATTTGCTAGTCTTGTGATTAAATTTGACAGTGTTTTTTCCTCGTTGGGGGTACTCTCCCAGGCACTCCAAAAATGTCTGTATTTACTGTCAAGACTAGTTAAAATTTTTGACATAACCATGCTGTCGTTTATTTCATTATTCAGGGCTTTTAACCGAAAAACCAGGTTTTCTAAAATGCTAATATTAGTTGATATATCAACGCTATTATTAAACTTGAAGTTAAAAAATTCTTGCATTAAATCGAATTTTTGTTGCGTTGAATCACGCTCGTACACTTCTTTTAGTTTTTTGAACATTTCTTTAGAGTTATTGCAAGTCATAACATGTGTCAGTGGTATTTTGTCTATTGAGAGGATAATAAGTTTTTGCGCTTTTGCGTCCCTCTGAACAAACAAATTATAGTCCTTATGGTCTTGTGGAGGTGACGCTTCCTCCCCAGACACAATGCCATATAACCCATTGGCCTTCAATAAAATTGTTATTTTAAATTTCCAACACTGGAAGTCCTCGGGTTTCTTCAGTTTGTCTATTTCTATCACTTCGTTTAATAGATTCATTTTTACGGGTTTTAATGTAGCAACGTGCAACTAACCTTTATATTCCTTTAGTAGTTTTTAAGATGGACAACGGCCTGGGCCCATAACCTGTTAAAAGTTTTCTTGTTAATGTTTTTAATTGCGAGGTTTCTGCTGCAGCTGCTACGAATAAACAACACTTATATGTTTTATAGTTTTTATTTTAATTGTACTTTCTTACACAAGGTACTATATACACTTGACGCTAACTCCCAGTACACACCAACAACAACAACAACAACAACAATAATGACGCTGTACAGACCCTACAAGCCGCATTACTGACGCTCCAATGCCGCCAACCCACAAAGACAAAATTACCAATGTATTAATTAAACATTATTTAACAGTTGAGTGATCCAGAATCTTTGTACATCAAACTCTCTGAAGTACCTGTTAAATAGACTTCTGAACGTGAATAGAGAACTAATCTCATTCGGTGAAAAGAAGCATACACTGAATTCTCAGCATTACATTTCAAATCTTTATTTAACAATGAAGTCACCTTATTAACCATGAAACTCGACAAACAGAAACTGGTCCAAAATTTAAATACTATCATAAACTTTAAGTTGCTAATAAATTGCAGAGAAACGAGAAATATTCTATTTTTCTTTTTCTTGGTTGACATACCAGCCTTCGAAATGTCTTGGCCTCCGCAACCACTTTTTCCAGAGCTTTCTGACCTTGGTTGTTTGTCTCCATCTTCTCATTCCCAATACCCTCAGGTCTCCTTCCATAATTGAACAATTTAAGAATCTAGCTATTTTGATGTATGATTATACCATTACAATTGATTTATAAAAGGAAGTTTTTTAAGTTAATTAAATTTAGCGAACACCATTTATACAAATATTTTTATTCAATAAATTAAGTTTACACAACAGGATAGCTAGCCATAGACGCAATGCCACAGTGGTTTTTGTGGTTTCTGGCAATTTTGATGTAACCACTTTCTCCCCAGCTTGGCCCCCATGAGTTCTTGACAAGCCAGTAATCTTGGCCATTTTCAGTGCCATAACCAACTGTCAACACGCCGTGATCTAATTGAGAAGGACTGCAATACTGTTCTTTGTATACACCTAAAGAAAAAGTTAATTGAGTATTCAAAAACATTTTGATGACTAAATATTTCAATTTGAGGCTTAAATTTTTCTACACTACTAGTACCTTCAGAATAGAATTGGAATGATTCGTGGCTAGCATCAATTGCTACAGATACAGGACCAACAGTGGCAACAGCATTTTGTAAAGCTTCCTCATTTCCTTCTGGAATATCAACGTAACCTTTGTCAGTTCCACCAACTTTATCTTCTTTGAAACGACAGTTGTTTTCCTGTGTTTAATTCGAAACATAATATGAATTTGTTTAAAAGAAAACTCCGTTAATTACTCTATTTAGTGATAGACTATGTCTTACTCGGGCTTCATAAGGATATGATGCTTCAGTATCAATGCCTTTGTTGTCTCTAACATATTGGAAAGCTTGGTTCATGAGTCCTCCTTCACAGCCGCTATTTCCATAAGTCTTAGAACAGTCTACAAGATTTTGTTCGCTGAGAGATACTAGGCGTCCAGTTTTTAAGAATAGTTGTCCCTCAAGAGATCCAGTCTAGAGACAAACAAGTTTCTATTGTAAGTAAATTTTCTTACAAAAAAAAAGAAAAAAGAAAAGTGTTATAAATAGTTGGAGTAAAGACTTACTGCGCTAAAGGACCAGCAAGAACCGCAATGTCCTTGATCTTTAACAGGAGTAACAGCTCCTCTTTGTCTCCAGTCAACGCTTTTAGGTAAATTTTCATTAGAAGGAACATAGATCTTTCCATTCCTCTCTGCATTTGGAGTCTTTTTGAATCCGTTCATCAGTGCTTTAAATTCATGTACCATCTAAAATTAAAATTAAATTATTAAATATCACATCTGCGTACTGGATATGAATTCATGACATGAAATGGATAACATATTAAATTATTTAGGTAGATTGATATTCGCAAATTCAGCACTTTACACAAGTAGCTACAGTATCATTCTCGAATCCATTATTTATTTTCCAAAACGTTCCGGACCTTTAGTTTAGATCTTTTTGATTGGGTTTCTACATGTACAGCGTAAATTGAACTCAAATTCCCCTTATAAATAAAAGCTTTGGGTTGAAATGACACAAAATCTGGAAAAATATGTATTTAAGGAAGGGATTAGCTATGAGGTTAGCGTATTGGATTTCCACGCGGAGGTCCGGTTTTCGAATCCAGCTGCTGACCCTTTGATTTTCTTTTCCGGTGATGGACAGTGTTGTCTGTAACGAGAGAACACTGTCCGGAGACCGACAGTACACTATAAAAAGCTTCGGACGCTAATAACCGCGGATGTTGGCGCACCTTAAATCATAAAAAAAAATTGTGTGTTTAATTAAACTTTCAGGGTCCTGAAAGAGATCTAAACCTAAAATATCATTTTCTGAGATAATTTTGTTTTCACATCACTTAAAAACTAATTGTGGCAGAGTTCAGAGAAATGGTCAGAGTTCTACACAGCGTGGTGGAGTAACTTGAGGCCTTCTGGAGAAGTAAGTACATTATTTTCTGAACGTAATCTTATTACGTGTAAAGAAATTAGGCTTACTTATCAGAAAATTAGAGAATATCCAAACGGAGTGTTAAAGACAGCAATTAATGGATCTTTTGCAAACATCGTCGGAGTTTATACATCAATGTAGATAGATATATGTCTATAAGTTTATATTTATATCACATCTTAGAAAAGTTTTAATAATTAACAAGTTTGTTTGAAGTACATAGTAGCTTTCTTACCAGATCTCCTAAATGATTCATCTTCATTTTGTAAGACGCTTCTCCCAGTTCATATTTAGCATTATGTTCGTCAATTTTTTTCTTATTGTCAATAAATACTTTCATTCTAAATATTTCTTCAAATTGATTTCGGTAATTTTTACCATGCATTGCCTATTGTAAAAAATATAGTTAAAATATATGTCTCTTATTAAGGAAAAATTTTCAGTTCAGTTACTTATTCAAATATTACCTTAAAGGCGAGCCATTCCTGAGGATCGATATCAAAGGATGGATGAGCATAACTCAGAGCTATAACTGCAACAACTAACAATAGTTTCATGATGTACTGAAATAAATAATAATGATTAGAAATAATTTGTATAGATTGGGACAAAGTAAAAATATTTCTCTTTTTTTAAACTCGGTCTCACCGGGTCAATGTTTTTCTGAACTGTCAAGGAGGACCCGAAGAATTGAATAATTCTATTTAGACGAAAACAGTTATTTATATGATTTGGTTTTATTTGAAAAAGGCTATAATAAATCAAATTTGACTGCTTGAAGATAAATATTTTTTTGTTTATATATTGAGTAATTAATCTTATTACGTCTATTCTCAGATTTGAAATAATTCGTTCTGGAAACAATAACATAAATGACGTAGAATTAAGGGAATCTACAGTATAAAATGTTAAGAAACTGCCTAAATTACAAGTAGTTGAATTAAGTTTGGAATTTTTATTTATTCATAATTTTAGACATCGTCAGTATAACTTCAGGAATTAGGAAAAACCCAGTCACTCTCTTAAATCGATTACTGATATACGACCTATGAAGAGGCCGACAGTACTTAGGGGCTGTTTCTCAGGGAAAAACCAGATTTTGAAATAACTCTTTTTTTGATGATGAAAGTTTTCAATTATCGGAGTCATCAATTGCTTTAGGTTAAACAAATGATTAGCTTTTAGTTAATGAATTGATATTTATTGCTCCAAGAATCACACCAATATGGTTAATATCAAATTAGAAATCTAGGAAATATTTTGAGCCCTAACACAACTTTGCTGAAGCAGACAATGCTTTACCACGGATGACAGCAGAGTTTTCAACCAGTATTTTCGAAAAACCAAACCAGAAATTATATTTTATGTTGGTTTTTTTGGTGATACTTTAATAGGGTATTTGTTGACAAATAGTTTATTTGTAACATTGCACAACAATAATTAATTCAAATTTATTTATTGCCAATTTCAGTCATTATTTTTATTATTATTTCGCCGAGTAGTTAGTTTTCACACCAGATTTTTAGTCCTGACGGCTTGTGTATTAGCATTAGTTTTAATGAAGCTTCTTCTAAATCAGCGTTTCCCAAACTTTTTTGGCTCGCTTACCACTTGGTAGTACATCACGCTAAATTGTACAACTTCGTAAAAATGATTGTATTTTGTGAAATTTGTTATTCCGAGTGTGTTATTTTATTATTATTAACATCTTTATTTATATAGAGATACAAATTTGATATACAATACAAAAGAGTTCAAGTTCATGTAAACTTGGTAAAGTGTAAGATGTTAGTTTCAAAACTTTTTTTTAAATAATTAAAAATTGCGTACATATTCTTCTCTTCAAAATTATTAATTAATTTACAAATTTCTTCTTTAGGATTATTATATTTATGTCCTAATCTTCTAAATTAATTTCTTTTAAGCATTCAACTACCTGTAAGTACCAATTAAATTTTTTAATGTTGTTTGGATGGAGCTTACTCATTACAATCAGCCTCTTTAAGCAGATTTTTACATAGTTATCATTTAAGTTCTGTCACATGATAATTCTATTAAATTTTCTTTATCTTTTATCGACAGTAATGTAGCTTTTTCCAAATTTTCTTTATAATAATCATTTGTGTTTTCGGGTTTTGGAAAAAACTCCATGAAAGACAATTCTAATCCTGTTAAATGTGCTATTATATTTTCTCGTATATCTTGAGATAGACTAACCTTATTACTGTACATATCTTGGTACTCCTGTAAATATTTTGTACTTACTTTGTAAATAAATAAATAATGCAGGTTTAAAATGTATTATGTGTTTTTTGTATAAATATTAATTAGGATTCTTGAAAACGTGTTCAGAGCCGAAGTTAAAATAATAAGCCCTAATACGAGTAGTAAGAATTAAGAGAAATTAGTTTGAAAAATGGGGCAAACAATTGAAACAAATTAAAATAAAACACAAGCTTATTCGAACCTTTCTAACTGGATGAAATCACAAGCTGAAGTATTACTGAAACGTTGGGTAAATCAGTTTACTGATTTGCAGACCTTTTGCCGTTTAAATCAACCCTCACATTTAACTTTTTTATGTAAGCTTAAGTAGCAGCATATTTTATGCAGCAAAGATTTTATTTATACTACTATAGAGGCTATTTCTCTGTAATGTCTCTGTATAATATTCTTATGAAAGCTTTATTTTTGCTTTATGCCATTTTGAAAGAAAACGTTCTAATTATTAGCATTTTAGTTGTTACTTAGGTTGTAATACTTATTATGATGCAAGCACATCTTATTTGATTGGACCATCAGGATTTAAGTAACAAAAAGTGAAATAAATAAATATTTTCGGGGCATAATTGCAAAATAAAACAGTTTCCACTCCCCAGGAGTCCGAACAATTATCGTTGCTATTCGTTCTAAACTGATTTAGAAACAGGCCCTTCAAAATTCTGAAGTGGTTTTTTGAATAAATTAAAAAATTGATACAAATGGCTATCTGCACAGCAATGATATTTCTCATGATGAATGTAAACGATTTATATAAATTTAAGGAAGATAGAATATGTACTTAGATCATTAAAAACTAAATTCTTCTTAACAATAATAGCGGATATTTAAAGAAATTAATCCATTTAAAGAATTAACTGTGTAGTAGATAAATGTATGCTCTTTTTCTTATTTGTATAAAGTAATTCATAAGTAGGAAGAAATAAATGGTGAAAGATGAGTCCAATCACGGACGCACTGCGACCTCATCAGTCAAACCTGCCATATTAGAACCCGACTTACCTTAATATTTATGCCCCTCTGTAAAGGCACCTAGAACCGATTCTTGCTGACCAAAGAATTTAGTAGGAAAGTTTTAATATGATGTTAGTTAATACATGTTAGCTTCAAAAAATTAATTTTATTGAAAATGTAGTTTGGTCCGCAATGCGTTAATATTATGTTAGTTGATTTTGATGACGAGTAGTCAACAGTGTACCAGTGTAGTGCTTAATTAATAAAAGTGAGGTCGAAATCTCTACGCCACAGTGAGTAATCTATCTCTGGAGATGTATGAAAGTAAGACACATGCTTACTACAACGGATAAAATCAACGAAATTAATTTTATTTTTTTTATATGCTTTATTTATAAACAGTTTCAGTAAAATAGGTTTATTGGAGAGTTTGACCCTAGCTTTGTTAGAGTTAACAAGTGAATCTTATCTCTCTCCAATTTTTGTTAAGTAAAGTGGTTTGTTTTGTCTTCAAAAAAGACCCTATTTTTTTTTTATTGTGCTGTAGTTAAACAAAGTATTTTTGTAGCTTAGATAATATTTTCTACCTTCTTAATTAAGTTAAAGTGGTTAGTTTTAGTTTATTTTTTTTGGTGAAAAGTCATATTACAAGTGTACAGACCGATGAATCAGGTGGGGAGTATTTGTATAGGTAACTAGAATGGGACAATTTTCAAGGTTATTTTTGTGCTCACTACTGTGGCTTATCATATTAACTAGAGCCGGCTGATTGAACGGACTTCTGATTTAATTTAATCCCATTTTAAAATATTACGATTATTTTTATTTTTCCTTAAAATGGCCGAGATAAACACGAATGAGGCTTTGGCAGAAATATTAGACAAACTTAAAAGTATGGAATAAGAATAGAAATCTTGCAAAATTGTTATAAACTTCGAGGCTCAAAATGTTCAGTTTCAGAAGACCTCCCGGTTGGTGTTCGTCAAGTAAGAAGCGAACTTTATGAATTTAAAAAAATGGCGATCGAAAACAAAAAAAAAAGCATTATTGAGATATGATAAGCTGCTTATTGAAGGAAAATTATTTACTTTGGCAGAATTGAAGGAGCTAAGGCTATCAGTTAGACAAGATGACTCAGCTTCCAGCACAGGAAGGAGGTTCAGGTGGTGAGACTAAGGAGAGAAAATTGGTTAGGAGCCAAAATAGGAATAAATATGATCTTGGAACGTTGGGCTGGCTGCAGAGAAGGGAGTAGGACACAAAAGAGAATTCGGGAAATCAGGCGGTTTCAGGCAGAAAGGAAATAACCGGATATAAACGTCCGAAGATGCATTCGAGCCCAGAATAGCAGAAAGAGAACCCTGAAGAATTTTTGGCGAATAATAATGGCAATGGAAACATTAATACTTTGGAATTGGAAACTAAGCATGTAAATAGTTTGCCGTTTGATTCATTTTATAAAATAATAAATATAGGGTTTTGGAATATTGGAGGCATGAGTGCCCTCTATCGCATGGATAGCGTTGAAATTCAAAATGTATTAAATTTAGATATAATTTGTTTATATGAGACTTGGGTACACTCAGACGACTTCAATGTTCCATCATTCCTTTCTGATTATAATATTTACCATACAAAAACGGATAAAACATTTCGAAGAGGAAGGGCCAGCGGGGGCTTATTGATTTTAATTAAAAAGGCATTGATACTGTAAGCTAAAATAATAAGTGAATTCAACGTATGGTTATTTTTACTTATAGAATTTGCAAATGATGTTTTAGTTTTGGGCACAGTATATTTAAAACCAGATATTGCATTTGATGTAATCATTCAAAATTTAAATCAGGAATTAATAGATTTTAGACTAAACTACGGGGAATGTGGAATCATTTTTGGGGGCGATTTTAACACTAGATTGGGAGAATCAAATATTTTGGATAATGATATTTTTGAAGGAACTTGTTTCAAAGGGTGTAGACAATCTGCTGATAAAGAGGTGATTAGGAAGGGTACATTATTAACCGAGGTGATGGAAAATAACGGTCTGTTTGTATGTAACGGAAGATCTTATAGTGACTTCCCAGCCAACTATACTTTTATTGGTCCGCAAGGGAAAAGTGTAATTGATTTAGTCTGGCTAGATTTTCTTATGCTAAAGTATTCTTGCAATTTTAATGTAACTCCAATCACTTCATTTTCCGATCATATTTTATGTAAATTACAATTACAATTTGCATTAACAAGCACTGTTGCAGATTAAAAATTTAGTAGTGTATGTAACAATATTAAAAATAATTATTATTCAGAGAGATAGAAATAATCATATTAGATCAAAAAAAATTAGCGAATTTCACTCATGCGTTGAATTGCTCGGAAAACATTTATTTTAATAACTCTTCGGTAGAAGAATTATATAACAATTTTCAGGGAACAATTAAGTCTGTAGCTCGTGATGTGGGTATGGTTCAACAATCACATAGATATACAAGTAATAATATTTATTATAGAAGGAACAATATTGATAATAAGTGGTTCTCTCCTGAATGTAAAAAGTATAAAAATTCAGTTAGGAAACTTTATAAAATCTGTAAAAAAAAATCATTTAGGGATGATTTATTGAAATTGTATTTAAATGCTAAAAAATCTTATAAAGACACTATTCGTTTTAATTCTGCATTGAATTCGAAAGATTTTTGGCAAGCGGTCCGAAGATTTCAAAACAGAAATTATAATGAAAATGTTATAAGTATGAGTGATTGGGAAGTCTTTTATAAAAATTTGTTCCCGGAACGTGTGGTTGGTGATAGTAATTTCTTTGATGTTTACAATTCTGAGTTGGATTTTGAAATCATATTAGAGGAGTTACAAATCAGTAAAAAGAATAAAGCTACCGGACCAGATTTCATTAAGAATGAATGTTTAAAAACTTTACCATAAGCGTGGGTTCACTATAATTTGGTCAAGGGAAATTATCCCTTCCTAAAGTTAATACCAAGCTATTGTTTAAAAATGGTGATCGACTAAACCCAATAAATTATAGGCCAATTTCATTAGTTATTACGATTACCAAGGTTTTTACTAATATTTTGAATATGAGATTTTCTTGTTTTTCTTAAAGAAATGGAGATAACGCCAGGTGTGTTACAAGGGGAAGTATTGAGCCCTCTGTTATTCTCACTGATTTTAAGTGACATAGTCAAAAGTTTTTGAAGATAACGGTGTGAGGATAGTTAATATTAAGACAAATAAAGAATTATTAATGCTCCTTTATGCGGACGACATAGTCATCTTAGGTTCGTCTTGGAGGGATACCCAATATAAACTTAATGTTTTACAAAAATATTGCGATGAGAACTGTCTCGAGGTAAATATCTCAAAAACTATTGTGGTACCTTACAGTAAAATGGGCCCAATAAAAAATATAAAGCTTTTTACTACAACAAAGAATTGGTACAATTAAAATCTTCCTTTGTTTATTTAGGGGTTCCATTTTCGTCCAGCGGCAAGTTTCGCCGGGCCTCGGAATATTTTGCTGCTAAAAGTAAAGTCGCTAACCCACAAATTTTGAAAATTCTAGCGAAATTAAGTGGAATACATAGAAACCAAAAATTTTGCTATTCATTTCTATTATTTCATCAGTTTCACTATATTGTTCTGAAATATGGGCACTCCCTTACATGGATATTATCGAAAAAATTCAAATTAGATTTTTTAGGCTATTATAAAATTTGCCGCTTCATAACACCGATCTCTATATTAGATTAGAAACTTGTCTGATACATTTGAAGTCTATTGTATTTAAAAGAGCTTTGAAATGGTGGCTCATATTACTAATGGAGTCTGAGGATAGGGATTTGAGATTATGTTTTGCAAGACTGATTGCTTTAATGCAAAATAAAAATGTACCATATAATTGGGATAAATTTTTGTACAGTTCTCTAACTACTATTGGAACACAAGATCTTTGGCTGGCACAGAATCCTAATTTGTTAAGAAAACCATTGCAAAATTTATTTACATGATTTAATAATAACTTTAAAGTATAGACATAGATAAAGCGCAAACCTTCTCGAACTACTTTTATATTAAAAATTGTTTACCCCCTTTAACTATAGAAAGCTCATATCTTGTAAATAAAGTTCACATTAATAAAATCAAATTAATATCCCAAATTCGTTTGGCCTCGAAAAAAATATCCATCTGTATATATATATACAAATTTGCCCTAAAAAAAAATTCTGAAACTTTTTTTTTGTTTTAAGTGCAATTTGTTGTAACCTTTGACTTCCTTATTTTAAGACAATCTACTCTAAAAATTGACTACAGGTCAATCTAAAAGAGTTTTCAATTAATTAAACAACTTGATAACTAACGCTCTTGAGTGCACGTGAACACGTTTTCTTGCAAAACAAAAGCAATTTCTCATACGAAGATAAAAGAAATCCTGGAAAATGATATACCGTTTGAAAGCCCATTAAACAAGGAAACTTTTATATAAAATTGCCAGCACCTAGGTCGGATAATGATCACTTAAGGGCCTAATGAGTTTTCTTAAAAATTTCGATTACTTTTATTTTTCCAGCATTCGGAGGAAGATTGAGGCTGTTTGGAGAATAACTTATGCTTCAAAATGGTATAAAATTTTAGGAAATTGATCTGCCTTTCTAACCGTGTCATCAGAATCGAATTCGGACTGAAACTTTCTGAGTAATAACATTTTTATTGGAAAAAAGTAATGATTTTGGAAAAAAAATTAAAATGACGTCACTCAAGAACAGTGGAAAATATGAAGTTGGCCAATACGTCATTGAACTCCACTTTAGGTGTACTACACACAGTGGGCCTATGGGCAATACTTACTGGTTCACCCCCTATATATATATATAGGCCAGTTATTTCTGGCCGTTTGGGCCCCGTACCGGCCGAGTTTGAACTCGTAAAACAAAATTATGCGAAAATCACGCCTTGACATCTTAGTAAAAACTGAATTATATCCAAGTAGCAAAATGTTACAGAGGTAAACAAACATTTTTGTTTGAAAGAGGATTATCAAGTGCTTACATTTATAAAAGTCAAAAGTCGAACACACATAAACAGTTTACTATTGGGAGGGGTATTTTAAAGAAATTTTCCAGACAATCCAATATTTCTGGTTAAAACAACCCGGGATTATGGAAACTGTTTTTTACGTGGACCAGCACACGTATCTAATACTGTACCTATAGATGTATTTGAGTTCTGTGTTGTGTTTAAAGGTGTTCATGTCGTGTCTTGTTTTTTTAGTTTTTCTACTGGTTGGAGGTCACTTAAGTGAGTATATTTTGACAAGATAGTAGTTTAATGTCTTCTACAAACTCTGTCAAATTTAAAAAAATGTTATCGAGTTGTTTACGAGCTATTAATGAAAACATTAACTTTATAATTACTCAGTGTTATTGTCTACATAGGCAGGGGTGGGGGAAGCCAAGATACTGTGCACTCCACTATCTCTTTCTAACGAAATGTACATTAACATAAACATCTACAAACTCTTTTGTAACTTTTTGATTATTATTGAAACACACTAGGATAAGAGCATTTAATTAATTAAATTAATTTAATATTTTTATCATCATAATATCATATACATGACCCTTAGATTTTCTCTTCCTAGGAGCTTCTTACAGCTCACTGTCCGGTGATGGACAGTGTTGTCTGTAACGAGAGAACACTGTCCGGAGGCCGGCAGTGCACTGGAAAAAGCTCCGGGCGCTAATGACCTCAGCTGTTGATGCGCAAAAAAAAAAAAAAAAAAAAAAACATATGTCTTCCCCATTGATACTGGATGATATTGCCAATTTAATTAAAGGCCTTCAAGGTGAGATCCCTTAAAATAACGAACAATTGAAATTTTATAAAGAACACTTAGAAGATTGAAGAAAATAATTTCTGCTCTTGAATGCGCCAATGTCGATGTAATTAAGGTAATAGATGAATTTGAACAATCTAATAAAAAATTTAATGATTTTTATAGAAAGAATAATTTGATTATGTTTAATATATTTTTATCGCCAGATGAAACTATCTCAGATCTTATTAAAGCTGATCTTATAGAAGTGTTTTCATCGAAAATAAATGTTTTATTAGAACCTCGAGATATCGATTCAGCCTTACGATTGGGAAAAATGAAAGGGAATAGGCCTATTTTAATTTAACTCTGTTTTTGGCAGAAAATCTTAAGGGGTCTAACATAAGAATCTCAGATGATTATTCTGCAGATATTAGAGAAAGAAGGAAAAAATTATCTTAATTATTTGATAAAAGCTCGGCAAGAGAATCATATGGCAATTTTGAAAAAAGATAAACTGATGATTAATGGGCATCAAATTTCTCTGGATAAATGTGCAAATTTATTTAGAATTAATAAAGGGACGGAAGAAACTGCAGAAGTAGGAAAATTAAGGAATGATATTCAGATGGAAGAAGGAAAGTTGTTTCAGGAGGGAAGTGATCACCCAGCAAAGAAACTAGGGAACCTGAGAAACTGGGCAATAATACATTTTTCAAGGGTCAACAATAAAAACGAACAAAATATTGCAGTAGATTTAGTGCAAGCGGCTACTTCTTCAAAGGAAGATAATTCTAATGTCGCCACTCCAAGAAGAAATAAGAGGAAGGGTCTGCCTAGAAGCTCGCCTTTGAGAAAGGTCAACTCCTTAGGCTGGAAACATAGTGGAGCGGCGAGCAAAGCGGCGATGATAGCGAAGAGCGAAGCGGCGAAATCAAACACAAGTTACCATATGGGACCGCGCATAGTGGCGAGCAAAGCGAAGATAGAGCAACTCTATCTATTTCTAGTTTTTGTTTTTGCCGCTTTACTCTTCGCTATCATCGCCGCTTTGCTCGCCGCTCCACTATGTTTCCAGCCTTAGAGTCCTTTATTAGGCGATTTGAAACGAAATCTCAACTAGAGGAGGAACAAGAGAAATTGGATGGCTCCCACACCTCATAGCAACGAAAGTGTTCAGATGGTGCTGTTTGTCTAGGTGGGTGATGTGCATGATAGTGACAATGGAAATTTAAAAATGGAATATAGATGGTTTTCAGATTTTTTTAAATTAGACATTAATGAGCAATATTTATTTAGTCAGTATCATGTAATATGTCTAGTCGAAACTTGGGTCATGTCCACAGAAGTAAACCTGCCTAATTATCTAAACGAATTTAATTTATATATGAGCAGAGCTGTGAGGGAAAAATTCAGAGGTCGTGCAAGCGGCGGTTGGAAATCTATGAGATATGTAGAAATCATTGAAACTTCTAATCTGTATATTGTTATACAATTTTCATTAGGGAAAGAAGTAGTATTTTGGGTAATGTTTATTTGCCTCCCAGTGAGGATACCGATTATTGCATTGGATCTTTGTATCATCTCTATGATAAAGAAACTAAATACCCTAATTGCTGTTATAAGATAATTGGGGCGGACTTCAATTCTAGAATTGGCAATTTAAACTCCTTTGATGAGGAATTATTTGAAGGCCTTGCTTTATGTGGTGAAAGATGTGCTTCAGATAGGAAAGTTAACGCTCGAGGTAGATTGCTTGTTGAAATGATGGAATCATATGGAATGTTTGTAATTAACGGCAAGAGCCCATCCGATTCTCCTTGAAACTTTACATGCATCAGCCGTAGTGATTGTAGTATAATTGATCTTGTCTGGTCAAATTTGCACACTTTAAGTCTTATTATTAATTTCTCTGTGGTAAAAACATTTTTACATTCAAATCATTTATTGTGTTTAGTGTCAATAAACCTTAACAATACTTTGAATCAATCTAAACAATATAAAGTAAATGAATACAATGAAATTATCAAATGGGATAATAGCAAAATATATTTGTTTCAAAATAGTTTATGCTGTAGTAATATATATTTTAATAGTCAGAATGTTGAAGTTTTAAATAATAATTCATTAGTAGCAGTTTATAAAGCTGCACTAAACAGCGGTATGTTAATAAAGAGGCGCTCTAATGATATGCAGATTCAGTACTCTAATAAGCCTTGGTTCATTGGAGAACTTAATGACAAAAAAAATGTAAAAAATAAATATACATTTTTCAAACGTGATCCAAATAACTCCGACTTATTGAAGGATTATCTGTCATCTAGGAAATCATATAAAAATTTAATACTTAAAAAGAAGAAAAGTTATATTCAAAACATGATATCTAAATTTTCTAATGTTAAAAATAACTCGGATTTTTGGAAAACGGAAATATTTTGTGAAGTCATTAATAACTAACTATATCAGTATGGCCACATGAATTGGTTTATTAAAGGCTACCTATCCCTATAGAATTAGTACATATAATGAACTTTATTCTGCTAGTGACCCTTTCTTAGATCAAATCATTGATTTAGATGAACTGCATTAAAATTTTGTAAAAATAGTAAATCTCCAGGCGCAGAAAAAGTTTCAAATGAATTTTTTTAAACATCTACCTCCCCAGAGTAAGAACATTATTTATTAAATATGTTCAACACTATATTAGATTGTGAACAAGTACCCAAATTATGGTCAAAAATTAAAATGACTATGTTATACGAAAAAGGAGATTATTCGGGAGCCAGAAAATTATAGAGGGATAGCTCTAGTTAATAAGGTCTGTAAATTATTTACTGGTGACAATACCAGTCTAGACACAAGTCTAGAAGGATAAGTATATACGTATGTACTGGGCAGTAGCAAACCACTTGCTCCCTAAAGAACAAGCTGGGTTTAGAAGAGGTACGAGTTGCTTGGACCACTTATATATCGTACACTCTATACAATGATGAACATTCATACAAGACTTAAAAAAAATTATTTTCTAGCAATATTTATCGATTTTAAAAAAGCGTTCGATAGTGTGAATCAGGAAAAATTATGGCTAAAGCTGTTTAATTTTGGGTTGAGTGGTAAATTAATAAGCATTATAAAAAATATGTACGATTTCGCTTGTCTTTTCTTGGTGGAGAATTGTGAGCGCACTGATTACATAGAAATTAGTCAGGGTGTTTTACAGGGCGATTGTGTTAGTCCTCTACTCATTATACTTTGTATCAGTGATAATGTAGATTTCTTTGAAAAACATGACCACAACGGATTAAATAGCAGCAATAAGAAAGAATTAATGATGCTGCTTTTTGCTGACGATTTACTGATATTTGGAGAATCTTGGGTTGATGCAATCAAAAAAATCAGTACACTAAAAAAATACTGTGCAGACAATTCTATCACACTTAATTCAGAAAAAACTAAAATAATACTTTTCTCAAAATCAAATAAATTAAAAAACTTAAAAACAATTGTGTTAAATGATAGGCCTCTCGATACTGTTAAAAAATATACATATCTAGGTGTCCTATTTACTTTTAATTCTAAATTTAAATTCGCGGCAAACCACTTTGTTAGCAAGTCGACGCCGCAGGTGGACAAAGTATTAAGCATCTTAGCTAAGTGTAAATCTAATTCTGGGAGTCTAAAGTAAAATTATTGGATTCCATAGTTTCATCTACTCTACTTTATGGACCGGAGGTTTGGGCATTTAGATTATTTATACGTAGAGGAAAGAACTCAAGTCAAATTTTTCAAGCAATTGATGGGTTGGGCCAAAAATACTCCGGATTATTTTAGTGCGTTTTGAGTGTGGTAGGCCTCCCTTGAGTGTGCAAGTGTTTAAGAGAATTCTGAACTATTGGTTTGCGGATATTGAAAATTAGTGAATATAGGCTGCGAGAGTTTGTTTCCTAAGGCTGAGAGAACTGCATATTTAAGGGTATAATGAAATTGAATGGAATTGGTTCTCACAGCTTTCTAAATGGTTGAATATCATTGGAGAGTCTGATATTATTCACTCTGATAGTATGGAGTATATTGCAAAGAATATCTCTGATTTAATTGAGTTGTGGACTAATCATAATATGACCTCACTGGATGTTGAGAGAGAGCCTTTCATTCCGATTATAATCGTATGTACAGAGATAAGTTTGTTATGAATCCCAGAGGAATATATTCACTATAGTTACAAGTGCTATAGACAAACTGAGGGTGGTTAGTCAATTGAGAATTTCTAGTGACAGATTTTTAAGAATAAAAAATAGAAATGGATACCATTCCATTGGAGACAAGCTCTGCTTGTACCCTCTGTAATTTTAGCTGCAAAGATTGTCTGGAACACATCTTCCTGGTCTGTCCAATATATTCACCTCTTAGAAATCATCATCTGTCTAAATACATATTCAATATAGATAATTATACCAATTTGACTGGTCTTCTTACAATCTGCTCAATCCAACTGTTGAATGTGTGTACTATTACATTATAGATATGCTAAAGTTAAGATCCTTTCTAGTAAAGAAATAATAGTAATTATAATAATAATTAAGAATATAATTGAACCTTAATTACTTTCGCTTAAATTTATGTCAAAAAATAAACAAATTTTGTTAACCTTCAATGTATTAAAACTGTCCGGTAGGACAGTTGTATAAGGGTTGACCATCAAAAACTGCACGAAAAAGCGTAACGTTGAAAAACACCCAACTTTGACAATTTTTTTCTCTTTTTCTATAAAAGATAAAATTCCCAAATTTTCTTTAAATCTTACTCCAAACCCTCCTTTATAACTGTAATTTTTTCGCAACCACCCTGATCTAATAGGTTTCGAGAAAAAAGTTGCCGAAAATGAGCAAAAACGGCTTTTTCAAAAAATGTTCTTGTTCTTGTTGTTGTTGTTGTTGTTGTTCTTGTTGTTACCTTTTTTGTAAACAACGTAGCGCCTAAACGCGTGAACCGATTTTCATGAATGAGGTGTCATTCGATTCAGTATTTTATGTAGATGTGCCTTTTGGGGGTCCCGACGCTGTACATCGAATGGGTGAGGAGTTAGCCCCATTTATGTAAGGCCCCCTCCAAAATTATTATTACTAATTACTCTGTAAATCTTGGCCCGATTTTGATAAAATTTGGTAGGATGATAGGGTTAGGGCTCCCCTACGTAACATTAATGCGGCGATCAGCTCTTACACTTGTTAAGGGGAAGTATAGCAATCGTTTCAAATTATCGACACGAGAACCGATTTTTATGAATGAAGTGTCATTCGAATCGAAATTTTATACAGATTTGCACTTTAAAAGTCTCGGCACCGTGCCTCATAAGGAGGGGAGTTTGCCCCACCCAAATAAGGCCCTTTCTAAAACTATTATTACCAATATTTCTATAACGCTTAGTCCGATTTTGATAAAATTCAGCTCGAATAAGTGGTTATAGCTCCTCTACGTTGCTGATTCTCTTGCTCCTACTAAGAGGAAGTACTGCAATCGTTTAAATTATCAATGAGTGAACCGATTTAAATCAATGAATTGTTCGATTAAAAAATCTTTGCCTCTTTGCCTTTTAGGGAGAAGTACTGCAATCCTAGTTTATTTTTCTTACTCCTCTTAAAAGGAAGTACTGAAATCACAGTTTAATTTTGCTATTTACGTACAAATACCTTCCTATGTTATTCAAAACGCTTTCTCAAAAAAATTGTTATTGAGGATGGTTTGGGAGCCGCAACTACAATCATTCTTTAAAAAGATCTCTCCAGTGGTAGTTAACACCTTATCAGGTTATAATGATAGAATTGTTTATTCCAAATTTTAAAAAAATCTGTAAAGCAGATATGTAACTTTGTAAAATAGACAAAAAGGAAAATCTATCCAATAGGTACAAAAATCTCCTTAACAAAAACTTACAGTTTAAAATGTTAAGTATAAGGGTTGATTAAACGCCAAAAGGTACACAAATCAGCGAGTACCCAACATTTCATTAATACTTCATTAATATTTAAGTAATTCTACTGCATAAGTTATTTTTTAGAATTTATTAGATATCACAGACCCTTATGCTGGCCACTTCATTTATATTATTTTTTTGTTATAATTATGATAAATCACATATACGTACATGCATGTTAAAGTAAAGATAAAGTTAGAGTAGGCTACTGTCTTGAATTCGTCTTACCGAAATATTCGTGAGCACAATTAACACACAGTTAATAACAAGTAGATTATTAAACAATAATTATACATTTCTCTATTGTAATTTGATTTAGTCCCCCTAATTTTACTTATAGTAAAATACTGGAATAATTAGCTGTCCTAAATATATGCATATCTTATTTACTTTATATTACATATATACAACATTGTGGGAAGAACACCTAGATGGAGAATGTAATTGAAGAAAACTATATTATTTGCGATAAAGCCAGATAATTGTAAAATTATTACCTGTTGTTATAAACGTTTGACTACTTCATACAATAACAATTACTTTAATCGAAGAATGAACTTAAACCGACGATTTTTATTTAAGAAATAAAAATAAATAAATAAAATAAACAAAATCATTGATGTAAGTTGGTGTAAGCATTTTTTTAAACAAGGTTTTGAATTTTTTAGCCTCATATTTTTATTTTATTTTTTATAACGTTTTTCTTTTTAACCTGTAATTAATAGTTTGATTATTATAAATAACTAGATATTACAGTCAATCTACAGTGCTACTTGAACATATATTTTGTAGACGAAAATGGCCAGCATAAGGGTCTGTGACATCTAATAAATTCTAAAAAATAACTTATTAATGAAAATTAATGCAGTAGAATTACTTAAATATTAATGAAGTATTAATGAAATGTTGGGTACTCGCTGATTTGTGTACCTTTTGGCGTTTAATCAACCCTTATACTTAACATTTTAAACTGTAAGTTTTTGTTAAGGAGTTCAAGTATGAATATGAAAGTTATATTTTAAGTTTGTTCAGAATTTTTTTATTTTATTTATTTTGTGGGCATTGCCTTCAGTTTTATATATATAATTTATGTATTTATTTATTTTGTATTTTAAGAAACAACAAGAATATTATAACTTTATATTATTATTAAACTTTTTTGTCTTTATATGTTATTTATTTATATATAATTTAATTGTGTAACTGCAGGAATAATTTAATTTGTTTGTCTGAACACTAATCAGAAAGATTGTTAATAAAATTTAATTTACAAAACAGAAACAGGGGTTTCGCTTAAACGGGGGTAAGCTTACATAAAATACAGTTATTTGTTTATCTTATATATTTAAAAATAAATTAGCAATAAAACACAGTAATTGACTATAATTGTTTGTGCAACTTATTTAAATGACATAATGGAGGTTTTTTTATCAAAGTTAATTAATTAATAATTCAAAAATAAAATGGTTATTTCCTCTTTGTTCCTCCTCCAAAAATTGATTAGTTTTGAATTATTATTAACTTTGATAGAAAAAAAACCTCCATTGTGTCATTAAAATAAGTTGCACATTGTAGTCAAGAAACTAAAAATTTGCCACAATTCTTTCCTACTTCCTTGTTTCAATAGTTCAAACAAATTTTGTTGCAATTTTAGCTAGGCACCTACCTATTGCACTTTTTTACAACTGTATTTTATTGCTACTATATTCCCAGTTTACTGCATTTACACCCCTCTGTCGGAGTAGGATTTTATTAAAAACCATATGGTCTTGAAGCTCAATAAATGCGCAACTTTTTCTGAAATTATGTGATTAATTGATTCATTAATCATTGAAAAAATGCAGTTGAAAATTTTAACAAAAATCAACGAGAACTAAGTTTTTAGATATTAAACGGAAAAATTTCGTTTTTCTAAGAAACATTTTGAGGCTATGTAATAAGCATATTTATAGGAAATTTAATGCTCTTTCGTTTGGAATAAGCAGATTTGTTGTAGGATAAAGGATAGAAAAGTTACGGCCGTTTTTATGGTGAAAAACGCGAACATCAACGGAAAAGTTTAAATGCAATCATCTTGAACATTATTGAGAATCGGGCCATAGTGAATAGAATATTTTTTGTTGCATTTGTGCTGCTGAATCACAACCAGAAGTTTCGACCTCCTCCGTATACACCCTGAAAAATGAAGGTTTTACAAAAAGTAAAGTTTGAAGGCATAAAAGAAGCTCTTGAGGTGGTAAAAGATCGTAGATGACTAAGAAATTTATGAAGGAAATGAATCCGAATGCCAAAAAATTTGGTTAGACAGCAAAATCCAGTTCTACATCTTCATGGTACTCAACAGACAACTAACTGCTAATGGCGCTATAAGAATTTTTCCTACAGCCGAGATTAATGTATTCTTCAATCTCACATCTTTCGATCTACCTAAGAGGTAAACAAAAGGATTCATCCTCAGAACATCTAGGGAATATTTGAACGAAGAGAAGAAAGATATAGCGCTAGAGAGCGCGATGTTGCTCTCTAATAAATTGTATTTATTCATACTGAATTTTACTATCTACTATATTTTTGTAATGATATTATTTAGTTTTGACTATAAAGGAAGCTTACTAATGGTTGCAGAACAATAAATTGAATTCATTCAAAAGGCAGTATTTTAATCCAAAATATTAAATTTAATTTCAATTCCGACCGCTACCCACTTTATACTTTTCTATTACCACACTTAAGCGTTAAATTCACATTTTTGAATTTAGCTTCTCTTTACTGTTTTCAAACATTACAGTCGTACTCTCTCGCCCGAAAGAGAAACCCATTCTCTTTCCCATAGAAAGTTTTTCCATATCCAGGTCGTGATTCAGCCTTACCAGTGAGAAATCTTAAGTTGAACCACTCAGGATTAATTTGTGACACCGAAGAGCAAGTAGCGCAACTTCTTCCATAAAGAAAAACACAGGGACATTCTTGCCAATATAGTTAATGCAAAATACAAGAACAAAAAAAAAATAATAATAAAATAAAGCCTTTCTCCTCTAATGAAGGAAAATTAAAAGTTCATAATTCACTGGGCAATCATATTTTTATTGAAGTAAGTTATGTTTACACTATAGGATAACTAGCTGCCGACGCAATACCACAGCTATTATTGTTGTTTCTGGCCATTTTGATGTAACCATTATTTCCCCAGCTTGGTCCCCATGAGTTCTTGACAAGCCAGTAATCTTGACCGTTTTCAGTGCCATAACCAACTGCCAATACGGCATGATCTAATTGAGAAGTACTGCAATGCTCTTCTTTGTAGACACCTTTAAGCAATAAATAAGTAAATACCAATAAATAACTTAATTAGAAGCTTTTCCTTTTCTATATTAGTACCTTCAGAGTAGAAATGGAAAGAGCGGTGGCTAGCATCAATTGCTACAGATATAGGTCCAACAGTGGCGACAGCACTTTGTAAATCTTTTTCACTTGCTTTTAGAATGTCAACATATCCCTTGTCGGCACCACCTAGTTTATCTTTTTTAAAACGACAGGTATTATCCTGTGCATAAATTAGTAACGTTTAAAATGCAGAATCCAATAAATGTAAAACAAATTTTTTCATTTAAATACAGCAGAATTCCTTACTCGGGCTTCATAAGGGTATGATGCTTCAGAGTCAATGCCTTTATTATCTTTAACATATAGGAATGCACGGTCTACATATCCCCCTTCACAGCCTTCATTTCCATAAGAATTAGAGCAGTCAACGAGATTTTGTTCGCTGAGAGATACTAGATGTCCAGTTTTTAAGAATAGTTGTCCTTCGAGAGATCCAGTCTAGAGACAAATAAGTATTATGAATGTCTATTATAAAGTTCACTTTAAAATATATAATATATCAATTAACTCACAGCGCTAAATGCCCAACAAGAGCCACAATGTCCTTGATCTTTGACTGGGGTAACAGCTCCCCTTTGTCTCCAGTCAACGCTTTCGGGCAAATGGTAATTAGAAGGTACATAGGTCTTCCCATTCCGTTTTGTGTTTGGTGATATCTTTAATCCATTCATCATCGCATTGATTTCATGAGCCATCTAGATTGTTATATCAATTTAATATCTCATAGTAACTTATCATACTGCATTTTTTTTTTATATTAGTCTAATTTTTTTTTTTTAATTTCAAAATGAGCTTCATTACCATGTCTCCGAAATGATTCATCTTCATTTTGTAAGATACTTCTCCTTGCTCAAATTTAGCATTGTGTTCTTCAATTTTTTTCTTATTATCCACAAATATTTTCATTCTAAACATCTCTTCTAATTGATTTCGGTAATTTTTGCCATGCATTTCCTATAACGCAATTTATTTATAAATTATTTCATGTTTTGGAAATAGATTAAATATAATAAATAGTTTTAATTAATCATTCTGTTTATTACCTTAAAGACATGCCACTCTTCTGGATAGATATCAAACGATGGATGTGCATAGCTTAGCACTACAACCGTAAGAGCTATAAGTATTAGTTTCATATTAAAACAAAAGTGCTGAGGTGAGAAGTTAATTTAATGAAACAATTAAACACCTACTACGTTGGGAGAAACAAGACTGAATAATTCGTAATGAACCTCACCCAGATCCTAGAGGAATGAATTTCTTTCATGACTTTTACGTTATTTATTCGGTTCGGAGAGTAGTTGAAAGAAACGGTACAATATATCATTCTGGACAGCTGTAAGATAAGTTCTGATAATGTTTAATTAATCTTCATATCAATTTAAATTGTACAGAAATAAATGAATGGAATCAGGAAAACAAAGTTAAATTATTGGGTGGCCCGGAAAATAATGTAGGGTTACAGAAAAAAATAAAAATTAATGATTTATAACAGAATGTGTCCGTTTCGATTGGCTAAATATGGCTTCATTATTGCCAATTTCTGATGCATTACGTCAATTTGGTTACTATACGATTCGGCATTGATGGTTTCGCCTGGATTCAAGAAGCTGTAATGAATCAAACCAAATGAAGCCCACCAAACTGTAACCATCACCTTTTTTTGATGGTTTGGGGGCTTTGGAAAATGTGCTGCTTCTCCTTTGTCAAGCCACTGTCCAGAGCGTCTTCTGTTGTCGTAGAAGATCCACATTTCATCGCAAGTCACAATTCTGGACAGAAAAATCGCTTTTGTTTCGGCAATGAAGTGCAGCATAAATTTCATACCGCTGGTTTTTTTTGGCGGGTGTTTAATGTGTGAGCAACCCAAATTTCAAGCTTTTTCACCTTCCCAGTCGCCTTGACTCGGTTTATTTTTTGACTTCGAGTTTCCTCTGGCAGTTCTCGAACAGTTGTTCTGGGATTTTCTTCCAACAAAACTCCTGCATTATTTTCCAGACAATCCAATATTTTAAAACAACTCGGGATTATAGAAACTTCGCTTTGTACATGGACCAGCATATCTAATACTGTACCTATATCTGTTTTTGAGATCTGTGTTGTGTTTAAAGGTGTTCACATCGTGTCTCGTTTTTTTAGTTTTTCTACTGGTTGTAGATCACTTCAGTAATAGTTTAGCTGTAAAGGAAGCTTACTAATGCTTGCAGAACGAAAATTTAATTCATTCGAAAGGCAGTAGTTTAATCTAAAATCTTAAATTTTATTCAATTTCCGACCGCTACCCACTTAATAGTTTTCTTTTGGTATACTTAAGCGTCAAATGCACATTTCTGAATATAGCTTTTCTTTACTTTGAATACAGACGAACTTATTCGTGAAATGATCGGTTAAATTTCGTATTCAATATCTTGTCCGATAGAGAAATCCATTCACTTTTCCATTGAAAGCTTTTCCATTACCAGGACGTAATTCTGACTTACCTGAGAGAAATCTCAAGTTGAATCCAACAGGATTAATTTGTGTCACCAAAGAGCAAGTAACCTAACTTCTTCCATAAAAAAAATACAGGGAGATTCTCGCCAATATAGTTTTATTTATTTATTTATTTATTTTGCAACTGTATCTAATCCACAAGGTCGTTGTGACTCCGGTGAAAACATTATGTGATTCCGGAGGCTAGGCGGCAAGTCAATTCCTTCTTCCTCGTAGTGTGGACTGGTAACGCAGCGCTTTGTTTTTGCGGCTAAGGGGCTCTGACAGGTCGATGTGTCTTCCCCATCGGCTTCCTTCTTCCTATCTCCCTATCCTCAATCCCTTCTATCCCTTTCCTGCTCCCCGAATCCGTACTTAAGCCGAAATGGGGACTCGTGTCGAGGCTGAATGCGTGCAGGGTAGTAAAAAATATGTGCGGTAACGATCACCTCGGGGCACCGGGCGAAACCCCATTGTATTGTAGCCTTCCTGTGGCAGTGGAGGTCTGTCATAGGTGACCGTCTATTCACCGCTTTTCGTGGGAACAAGATGAACACTTACAACCAAAATTTATATTGTAAAACAACAGCCAGTGGTGTTCCTCAGGGCACTGAGGAAGGTGCACGGGCTGGATTAGAACCAATAGAGGAGAGTGTGAAAGGCCCTAAGACGGATTTGGTGGGACTAAAGGGGAGTGCTTCTGGAGGGACCGGCACCGCAGACACCCCAAGGAAAGAGGCAATCGCTGGAGTCTCCCAGAAGTTAAAGGGTATTCACATTACACCTAGGAAGCTGAGTGGTGCTCAGTGGAAGAAGCCGGCTAAGCTTAAGGCCGCTGAGGCTGGGAAGGAGTGACTTCCTAAGAAAGACTGGAGGGAAAGGGAGAAAGTGCAGAAGTCCTCCAGTGTGGTGAACCAGCCAGGTGGGCAAGGTAAGATTCCTTCGGTCACCTTGGATGGGGCAGGCATTAGGAAGGAGGTGAAAGTCGTTAGTACTCTCCCTGCCAAAACAAGCCAGACGCCTAAGAGGCCTAGGTTGGAGGTTAGTACTCCGAGTTCGGCGTCGGAGCAGGCGATGGCACAAGGTGGTAAAAGAGTGAAACTTCCAGAGGAGAGGCCCTCAGGAGGAGGGGCTCCTTCAGGGACGCTCTCTGCGCTCAAAAGATGGCCATCGTTCTTGACTCCTATCCGATTGATTTTCTGTCGGAGGAGCAAGCGGATCTTCTTCAGCAGAAATTGGTGGAGGGGGTCTGTAGTGAGAAATGTACTGGTAGCATCAGACCCCAGTTTCGAACCTGCTTTCTCTCCAAAGTTGCTCTCATTCTCGTCTGCGAGAGTGAGGATGCGAGACTTTGGTTAGAGAGGGTGGTTCCGGAGATCCAGTTGGCTGAGGGGGCTAAGCTGAGGGTGGGTCCTGCCAGGGATATCGTGAGGGCGGCTAAGGTGGCTATGTGGGTACCGGGCGCTCTCAAGAATTCCTCAAGAAGGGCACTCCGTCCGTTATTCTGGAAAACTACTCGTTCAAAACGAGGGCTTGGATATAGCGGAATAGAGGCTTCTTAACAGAAAAATCGAGCCCAAGGGTCAAACTCTTGAGTTCGAAATATCGGAACAAGCCCTGAGTAGTTTGAAGGGGGCTAACTTCGAGGTTTATCTAGGACTCCATGTGGTCAGACTCAGGGTAGTTTCGAAGACTTCTATTGGTGCTGCAGTTCATGACCCCCTGAATCGTTGGAGGTTGCTTCAGGTGAACCTCCATCACAGTAGGGGGGCGTCTGCAGCTCTAATAAAATTCATCGAGGAAGAAGATATCGCCATAGTCCTCATCCAGGAACCCTGGCTGGTACGGGTACGAGGACTTGGCGAAGCCAAAGGAAAGATTTATTATGACCATAACCTTGATGACACCAGAACATGTATTTTTGTTAGGGAAAACATTATGTCTTTACTACTAATGGAATTTTGTTTCAGAGACCAGACCGCAATAAAAGTGAAGCTACATATGGAGAAGGAGGCCAGGGAGATGGTCGTGGCCTCGACATATCTTTCATATGACACCCCCCATCGGAGGAGATGCAGTATCTGACCAACCGGTGTAGGGAGAGAGGTCTGCAACTACTGATTGGGTGTGATGCTAATTCCCATAATGAGGTATGGGACAGCTCAGGAACCAATCAGAGAGGTAAGTATCTTCTGGACTTCATTATTGCGAATAATTTGCATGTTATAAATGAGGGAGAAGAACCTACCTTCCACAATTCTATTCGTAGGGAAGTGATCGACCTAACTTTGGGAACTAATTTTGTATCGACCCATGTTAGGAACTGGCATGTGTCGGAGGTCCCATCACTTTCGGAACACATGAATATTAGGTTCGACATTGGGTTTGACTGTAAGGAGGTGGTTACTTACAGAAATTCTAGGAGAACAGACTGGGACTCGTTTAGACGGGATCTCAGCGTAAACATTGGTACAGTCAACAATAACTTTAAGACCCGGATGGACATTGATGAAGCTGCTGAGAGACTTCAGGGCGTCATCAAGGAGGCCTACTGAAAGAATTGTACGGAGACAGTGATGACATCTAATAGGAAAGTAGGCTGGTGGAATAACCAGCTGAAGGAGCTCCGCAGAAAAGTTAGGAAACTGTTAAATGTAGCCAAAAGAAGGGGAACATGGAAGGAGTACCGTGAGGCCCTAACTTCTTACAACATAGCCATAAGGAAAGCTAAGAGAGATGCATGAAGAAAGCTCTGTGAAGAGGTAGAGATGACCTCGGAGGGGGCTAGGCTCCAACGTATTATATCTAAAAGCCCAGGGGGTTTCCTAGGTACCATCAGGAACGAGGAAGGGATTTTTACCAAATCGGGGAGAGACATATTGGAGTGTCTCATGAGAACTCATTTTCCCGAATCGAAGGTAATTGAGTCAGGGCAGCATGGTGAGGATGCTGTGGGACCCGATAGGTGTCGGGGGACCAGGGAGAATTGGGCCGCGGCAAAAGACATCATTACCTTCAATAAGGTGGTCTGGGCTGTAAACTATTTTAAGCCCTATAAATCCCCGGGGACCGATGGCATTTTCCCCGTTCCTTTGCAGCAGGGGAAAGACTTAATTACTCCTATTTTATGCAGGATAATGAGGGCAAGTTTGGCACTCAACCATATGAAGAGAACTTATACCCAGGCTAAGGAATTTAGAACAATCAGTCTAACATCGTTCATGCTTAAGGTGCTAGAAAAACTGATTGACATGTATATTAAGAAGGTGGCTTTAAAGCAACGGCCTCTGCATGCCTACCAGACATGCAAATCTTGCGAGACAGCCCTCCATTGTCTGGTTAAGGAGTTGGAGGCATTAGTATTTTGCAAGGAGACAGCTGTGGGCGTGTTTCTGGATATTGAGGGTGCCTTCAGTGAAACTACCTACAGTTCAATTGCCTTGGCGATGGATAGACATGGTGTTGAGTCCACGGTTTCAAGATGGATCTGTAAAAAGCTATCGCCAAGGAGAATAACAGCGAGTCTTTTTGGGGAACCGCTGAAGAATAACAGTCTTTTGAGGGGGTGCCCTCAGGGGGGTTTCATCTCCGCTCCTTTGGTGTAGGTCGTGGATGAATTACTTGAGGTGCTAAACCTTCATGGGTTCATGGCTATGCTGATGATATTTCTGTAGTGGCCAGGGGTAAGAACGAGACAATTGTTGCTGAACTCATGCAGGAAGCTCTCAAGGTTATAGAAAACTGCTGTAGAAGGGTAGAGCTTTCAGTGAACCTACTCTGGTTCCCTTTACAAGGAGAAGGGACAAGAAGAGCTTCAAAAACCTTCGGTTTTTTGATAAAACTCTGGCTGCCTCGGGTAAGGTTAAGTATCTGGGTATTGTCCTGGACACCAGACTCACTTGGAAGGCTAGATAGAGTTACACTAAGGGATAAACATTCTCTTTGTGGAATAACTAGAACTTGTGGGAAGACATGGGGTCTTAGCCCAAAGATGACCCACTGGCTCTACACACGTACAGTCATACCTATCATCACCTATGGTGCAGTGGTGTGGTGGAGGAAGACTGAACAACAGACGGCCATTCAGGCTTTAGCAAGGGTGCAGAGACTGTCCTGTCTAATGATTACGGGGGCCTTTAGTAGTGCCCCTACTGTAGTGCTGGGGTTGTCTCCGCTTCAGTATGTTGTTAAGGCGGAGGCAAGGGCTAGTGCGTACAGAATGGCGTGCAATGGGCAATGGAGGCGTATCAGCTCCTTCATTGGCCATATGAGTATTTCAGATAAGTTCGACCCTGGGCCGGTTATTGACATGGCAGGGGACGGTATCTGTCCTAAATATAGTTTCGGGACTCCATTCCAGGTGTGTATTAAACCGATGACTGAATGGAGGGTGAACTGGATCGACCAGAACCGAAAGGGAGGCATTTGGTTTACCGATGGCTCCAAGATGAACTGTAAGACTGGGTCTGGAGTGTATGGGGTTAAACCCGAGGTACTCATTGAGAGATCTCTTGGAATATGCGCCACAGTCTTCCAGGCTGAGGTTATTGCGATTAAAATATGTGCTGAGGAAAACCTGCGGATGGAACCTAGAAATAGGGAGATTTGCATCTTTTCGGACAGCCAGGCTGCATTGAAGGCTCTTGTATCCTTGAGAATGACCTCTTCCCTGGTTTGGGAATGCAGAAAGGCCCTAGAACTACTGGCTCGGTACAACAAAGTATGGCTTGAATGGGTGCCGGGTCATGTGAGAATTGAAGGAATGAGAAAGCAGATCATCTTGCCAGTAATGGCTCTAAATCTCCTTTCATCAGTCCGGAGCCTGTCCTAGGGATCACCAGGGAACTAAGAAGGGGCTGGCATAATAAATCTTCTGTGGCTGCGGTGCCGTGAGGCGTAGGTCCCATCCCATCTAAAATTCTAATTCTAGTACAACAGATAAAAGTGATGAGAGATATGGGACAGCGCAAATACACGTGCACAATAATCAAGGAAAATTAAAAGCTCATAATTCACTGGGCAATCATATTTTTATTGATATATATTATGTTTACACTACAGGATAACTAGCGATCGACGCAATACCACAGTTATTATTGTAGTTTCTGGCCATTTTGATGTAACCATTATTTCCCCAGCTTGGTCCCCATGAGTTCTTGACAAGCCAGTAATCTTGACCGTTTTCAGTGCCATATCCAACAGCCAATACGCCGTGATCTAATTGAGAAGTACTGCAATCCTCTTCTTTGTAGACACCTTTAAGTAATTAGATAAATAAATAAATAAATACCAATAAATAATTTAATTAGAAGCTTTTCATTTTCTATATTAGTACCTTCAGAGTAGAAATGGAAAGAGCGGTGGCTAGCATCAATTGCTACAGATATAGGACCAACAGTGGCGACAGCACTTTGTAAATCTTTTTCACTTGCTTCAAGAATGTCAACATATCCCTTGTCGGTACCACCAACTTTATCTTTTTTAAAGCGACAGGTATTATCCTGTGCATAAATTAATAACGTTTAAAATGCAAAATCCAATAAATATAAAACAAATATTTTCTTTCAAATACTATAGAATTTCTTACTCGGGCTTCATAAGGGTATGATGCTTCAGAGTCAATGCCTTTATTATCTTTAACATATAAGAATGCAAGGTCCATAAGTCCCCCTTCACAGCCATTGGTTCCATAAATCCTAGAGCAGTCCATGAGATTTTGTTCGCTGAGAGATACTAGATGTCCAGTTTTTAAGAATAGTTGTCCTTCAAGAGATCCAGTCTAATGACAAATAAGTATTAAGAATGTCTATTATAAAGTTCACTTTAAAATATATAATATATCAATTAACTCACAGCGCTAAATGCCCAACAAGAGCCACACTGTCCTTGATCTTTGACTGGGGTAACAGCTCCCCTTTGTCTCCAGTCAACGCTTTCGGGTAAATCGTAATTAGAAGGTACGTAGGTCTTCCCATTCCGTTTTGTGTTTGGTGATATCTTTAATCCATTCTTCATCGCTTTGATTTCATGAGCCATCTGGATTGTTTTAACAATTTAATATACTATAATAACTTATCATACTGCACTTTTTTTCTATTGGTCTAATTTTTTTTTTTTTTTTTTTAATTTCAAAATGAACTTCATTACCATGTCTCCGAAATGATTCATCTTCATTTTGTAAGATACTTCTCCTTGCTCAAATTTAGCATTGTGTTCTTCAATTTTTTTCTTATTATCCAAAAATATTTTCATTCTAAACATCTCTTCAAATTGATTTCGGTAATTTTTGCCATGCATTTCCTAAAACGCAATTTATTTTATTAATTATGTCATTTTTTTTTTTTTTTTGGAAATAGATTAAATATTATAATAAATAGTTTCAATTAATCGTTCTGTTTACCTTAAAGACATGCCACTCTTCTGGATAGATATCAAACGATGGATGTGCATAGCTTAGCACTATAACCGCAAGAGCTATAAGTATTAGTTTCATATTATATTGAAACAAAAGTACTGAGGTTAGAAGATAATTTACTGAAACAATTAAACACCTACTACGTTCGGAGAAAGAAGACTAAATAATGCGTAAAGAACCTCACCCAGATCCTAGTGGAATGAGTTTCTTACTTATTGGTTGTCTGCTATTTATTCGGTTCAGTGAGTAGTTGAAAGAAACGATATAATAAATCAATCTGAAGAGCTGTAAGATAAGTTCTGATAATGTTTAATTAATCTTCATAATATCAATTAAAATTGTACAGAAATAAATGACAGAAATCACGGATGACAAATTAGATTATTTCTAGCTTAAACAACTCGGGATTATAGAAACTTTGATTTGTACGAGGACCAGGGAATCTAATAATGTAACTATTGATGATTATATGTAATCTTACAATTAATTATAGTCTCATTTTATATATAGTTTGTAAAAATTTATATGTACAGTTTTACACTTTGCTTTAATTTATTGATTCATTTTGCGATTGAAGATTAAGTATAAAAATTATAAGAACATTTTTTATCAATTCTAATTCAAAAATAACCTAATGAAGTGTTTGTTGAATTAAAAAGTATAGAAAGTAAGAAAATGTAGTTAAAAAACTTGTAGTAATATTTTTAAAAGGAAGTATTCAAATTAATATTTCTCACGTACCTTTAAGTACAACTTAAAAATTTATGTTTATTAAATTTACGTAAGTTTTGAAGGACAATCAATTTCAATGGCGCAAATTTTCTTTTTGTGTTTTCTAACGGTAATACACTTTTAGATTTTTTTTGTACAAAAAAGTAGTTTTTACAAGTTGGTCTAAATAGCTAAACAAAAAATTACATTGAAGTAGAAAGTTAAAATGGAAGGAACAGCAAATCGTTAGCGAACTGGATCCCTACGCAGAGATCTCGGGTTCGAATCCAGCAGCTGACCCTTCGATTTTCTCTTCCTCAGAGCTTCTTACTATCCGATGGTGGACAGTATTTGTCAGTATCGAGATATCAGACGTTGATCAATGTATGCTAAACAAAACTCCGGGCGACAATAAGCTCAGATGTTAATTCTATAACATATTTATTTCATATTAACAGTTTTTATCACCGGAAACGAGGTGTAAATGGCTCTTTGGCTCCTAGCTAGAGAAATTCTATGAGCAGCACACCAGGACTCACTTTCCAGTACCATAGGAGCCCATTGCACTCACTACTTAAATAATTCCTTTGAAAAAGAAGTCCCCATTAGTCACTTACAAAGGAAGAGTCAATAAAACTTAAAAAGTCACCGAGTTATCCGAAAATAGTTCCTTCGCAAATAATTTATTTATACTCCTTGCTCATCTCAATGGTTTTTTCTACACTCTCAGTATTTTAGCTTCTAGAATTCACTGCATAGTTAAGCAGTATGAGGTTTTTTCTGGGTGGTAAAGTTTGGGCAGAGAGATAGGAAGTGACTTGATAGCACCCGTATACTTTCGCAATAAATCCTAGAAGGGTTCATCTGGTAAGGAACTATTGTGGGCAGGGAAAGATGTCTCTCTTAATTGAGTGCGGTGCTACACAGGTACGGAGGAGCAGCAGCAATATTGTCATGGGAGAGAACTTGGCTGAGTTTCTAGCGAGTAGAAACCTATTTATCACAACAGAATTAGTAAGCCGGCTTTCTTATAAATCCTGGAGAAAAGGTTATCGAAATTACTTCCTATCCACCCACTTTTTTCTTACTGCGGTGGACAGCTGAGAGGTGAAGGATGACTGTATTTCAAGGATGACCAGGTCATGGAGAAACCAAGGGAAACAGAGTAGATTGGGGCATACTATAAGGGTTCTAGAGGATCCATCCTATTCGACGAAAGACTTGAACAGAAAAGACTTAAATACTACAATAAAAGGTTCCTTTTTCTTTAAGAGCAGCAGTTTGTAAAATTTAGAGTAGGAACTATTGCATTGTGAGTTATGCTTATATATTACAGCGTCTATTGTTTACCTAATTGATTCACTATAACTTCATATTATTGTAATTATAAAATTAATATTGGTTAGGGTTCTGTTTACAAGAATATATAAAAAACGGAGTAGTACTCATTGTTCGTGCAAGCATCTTAATACTAACGAATTAACGCATCAAGCTTTGAATGGGTTGAGGCTCGAGAATGCCAATACATGGCCATCAATTTGTATAAAGGTTATCAATCATGACTATCAATTCGTACTGGTGCTATTTACCAGACATAAGAAATTAAACCTTAAACATTCCAAATTATTTGGAAAGAAGTGTGAGGAGTTGAAACACTGAGGGATTATGGTAAACTGAATTAAAGATCAACATAGAATTTATTAAGGCCAGAAAGCAGTTCGTACTGGTGCTATTTACCAGACATAAGAAATTAAACCTTAAACATTCCAAATTATTTGGAAAGAAGTGTGAGGAGTTGAAACACTGAGGCATTATGGTAAACTGAATTAAAGACCAACATAGAACTTATTAAGGCCAGAAAGGTTTTCCGACATCGCAAGAGAAAGAGTGGGGTCCAGGGGCGATGATCCACAACGTTACATGAAACATAATAGGCTGACGTTTTTTTTAAGTGTCTGGGAGCTATTGTAGACAGAAACATTAACAGTTTGCAGGCAGGAGAGCGAATGGCATTTTGTGGTCGTTCAGTTGCTTCAATGTTCATTCGGGGTTAAATGGAATAATAGAATGCTGCTAGACGGTGGAATGGATCAAAAGCAATATATTTGAAACAAGGTTCTTCACTGGTACACAAGGAGTTTAAAATCACTAGCAAAATCTAATTGGAATTCTAAATCACTAGGAGACTATAAAATACGGCTTGACTATTATGCCTTAGAAAAAATGGTTAAATTTTGTCCCTACCTGGACATTCGGAGATTAAAGGCAATGTAAACGCTGAGGAACAAGCGAGAAAGGTTCACGCCTAGCAAAAGAAGGTAAGATCTAGCTATATATTCTAAGTCCCCACTTGCCTTAGCCATCTTGAAGCTATATACTGAACGTATTATCAATAGGTTGAGACGTAAGGCATTAAAGAAGCTCTTGAGGTGGTAAGTGATCGTAGATAGACTAAGAAATTTATAGAGGAATTGAATCCGAAGACCAAAAAATTTGGTTGGGGAACAAAATCCGGTTACTACCTCTTCGATGTACCCAACAGACAACTGCTAATGGGAGCAGATCATCATAGGCGCTATAAGAATTTTTCCCATACCCAGGATTAAGGAATCTTCAATCTCACATCTTTCGAACTACCTAAAAGGTAAACAAAAGGATTCATCCTCAGAACATCTGTGGAATATTTGGACGAAGAGAAGAAAGCTATAGCGCTAGAGAGCGAGATGTTGCTCTCTAATAAATTGTATTTATCCATACTGAATTTTAGAATCTATTATATTTTTATAAAGATATTATTTAGTTTTGGCTATAAAGCAAGCTTACTAATGATTGCAGAAAAAAAATTAAATTCATTCAAAAGGCATTAATTTAATCCAAAATCTGAAATTTAATTTAATTGCCGACCGCTACCCACTTTATACTTTTCTTTTACTACATGTTACTTGAGCGTCCAATTCACATTTCTGAATTTAGCTTTTCTTTATTATATTCAAAGATTAAAGAAGAACTTGTTCGTGAAACGATCGGTTAGATTTCGTTTTAATTATCTTGTCCATTCTCAAAATATCTGAATTAGATACATATTTAATAAACCAGATCTGTACAAATGGGATCTAGATCAAATCTGCGGAGATGTAAAAAAGCAAAACTAAAATGTTGAAAACTAGTTTTTCACAATATTTATAGAAGAAAAAGTAACAATAAAAAATTGTAGATTTGAAGAAATATGGAATCAAAGATTATTTACGTATATACTAATTACTTATTTTTATAAACGTAATTGATTCATAATATGACATTTCCAAAGAAAAGTACATGTGTAAAAGGAATACAGAAACGAATGGATACTAAAACAGAATTAATACACATCAATTTTGCTAAATCACGTACATCCTTTTAAAGCAGACGTATAGTTAATAAATTCCATTTCTTAATTACTTATTTCTAAAGAGGTCCAATCAATTTCAGGTAATTACTATTAAATTAAAACAAAGAATATATTAAATAAAGTAATTATACTGAACTGTGCATAGTATTATAGCCACTATAAAAAAGAAACAATTATTGAATAAATTTTTTGGCGGTGACTTTCTGAAACATGAAGGGAGCATTGCTAGTGGCCATTCTATCAGTTTTCAAGGCAAATGCTCTACTTAAAGATGAGTGGGAATCATTTACTGTGAGTATATTTTTTTTTTTTTTTTTAATTGTTATTGTTATGACCTAAGATCTACTCATCTTTATACGAAGTTCCATATAAATTGTATTAATAGGCTTTTGCGTTCATTCTCAAAACAAGTTTTTCAAATAATACCTACGTTGCCTACGAAAAGAAAATCACTGAATTAAATTTTGCTCCCAAAATTTTGGTATTTGGAAGAAAGTATGCCTCTGCGAAATAGCATCCTTTTCATTAATTTAAATGAAAAGAAAAGCTTCATACTTAATCCATACAAGTATTAATAGGCACCTTTTTGGAAGAGGACATTGTCTTTCCAGCAACCTTCATGTACCACAATCCGCGGTAGAAATAAGAACGATTAGTCATAAATCTTGAAAAAGCAACGAGATGTCATGGAAGCAGGAATATTGAGTGCTGCCAACATGGGACTATAAAGACGGAGAGATTGCAGATATTAAAATAGGTTTAGGATGAGTAGATGTAATTAGCAGATGTTTAGTCGCAAGTAAGTGTGATACCATTTAGGTTTTGCTATTCATATTAGTGAGAGTACATAGATTTATCGCAGGCTAGATGGTGAAACCGATGTTTAAGAAAAGTTTCAGGGATCTCATAATCCATATATAGCAGCCTAAAGTATGGTTTTTTGAAGAATTAGGTTATCTAAGGCTAATTGACTATTTTCCTGTTTGGCAATTAATTTGGATAGTATAATTATTGTACAGTCGATGTGCAAATATAGACTACAGAATACATAAAAATCACAGCAGAAAAAAATGTTAAATTTGATCACTGACAAACGGAGAAGGTGATGGAAAAAAAGAGTGAAATAAGTTGGGAAGCAGAGTTTTAGAAATGGATTATTGAATCAATCATGACCCGTAAGATACGGGTTCGGTGGTACACTAACTGCTCGCTCAAGTAAGAGCAGAATTTTTATTTACTGTCTTCTTAAGAAATGTCGTTACCAATGTATTTGAGAAAAATACCAATTGAAAAACTCTTAGCAATCATTTTTTAAAAAATGTACTCTACACGATCAAGGAATTATTTCATAACAGGTTTTCGATTTTATACGAACAATTATTGCCTACAGACTGTGATGTAGTGTGCAAAATTTATTTAACAATATTCAATTCTGTAATATTATTTTCAGTAACGTGGTTCTTGAATTCATAAGATTAAACTACTTTGATTTTTGTTTGTCGGAAATTGCTGCCTTCATTTTTAAGATAACCATCAAGCACATTTTTTTTTCTATACCATACACACTGACTCATATCTAATAAATACATTGACACATATTTTGTTTAGTGATGTCACACGAATTCACAAGTTTGCTGAATGGATGTAAAATAAATAGAATTTTCCAAAAAAAATGTTTCAATTAAAAGTTGGGTACCAATATGGTGAACAAAGTTAAGTGCTATTAGTGACCTTTGACTTCCTTATTTTAAGACAATCTACTGTAAGAAATTGATTACTGGCCCATCTAAAAGAGTTTTCAATGAATTAAACAACTTGATAACTAACACTCTTGAGTGCTCGTGAACACGTTTTCTTGTAAAACAAACGTAATTTCTCAAACGAAGATAAAAGGAATCCTGGAAAATAAAAGCCCATTAAACAAGGAAACTTTTATTAAAAAGAGCCAGCATCTAGGTCTGATAATGATCACTTAAGGGCCTAATGAGTTTTCTTAAAAATTTCGATTACTTTTATTTTTCCAGCATTCGGAGGAAGATTGAGGCTGTTTGGAGAATAACTTATGCTTCGAAATGGTATCAATTTTTAGAAAATTTATCTGTCTTTCTAACCGTGTTATCAGAATCGAATTCGGACTAAACCTTTCTTGGAAAAAAGTAATGATTTTAGAAAAAAACTTTAAATTGACGTCACTCAAGAATAGAAGAAAATATGAAGTTGGCCAATACGTCATTGAACTCCACTTTAGATGTACTATACACAGTAGGCCTATGGACAATACTTACTGGTTCACCCTGTATACATTTAAGCTATTTTCGATAAAAACGCAAAAAAAAGTAAAAAAAAAACTTTCAGTAAAGTGGTGGGTATTTTGAGTGAGAGATTTTCACCAAACCCTAAGTTTGAGTCAAAGCCATGGGACCCAATCGATGTATTAAGAGTATCCTGCGTTTTTTAGTTAATTTAGATATTTTTTATGTCACATGAAACATGTAAAAAACATCTTCTTCATCAGGGGTACTAAGGAGATAGATAATATTAATATATTTTACATGATTGCTTCCATACTAAGAGAAAGTACAAGAATTAACACCTTATTTCAAATTAGCTTCCACTTTTGATTTAGAATTTCTTATTCACATATTTGTAATATTTATAAGTATAATTCATGGTCATTTATTTATTTATTATAGAAAATGCATGGAAAGAAGTATAACGATTCCATAGAAGAGGTAATTAGGATGAATATTTTTGCGGCAAATAAAGAAATGATTGACAACCATAATAATAATTTTGAATTAGGAAAACATTCGTACAAATTAAAAATGAATAGTTATGGAGATTTGGTAAGGTACTCCAATAATCTGTTTTTTACATATACGTAGTAAAACAGAAAAAAAATAAATTCATTGGCACATATTTTGTTTAAAGATGTCACACGAATTCACAAGTTTGCTGAATGGATTTAGAATAAATTTACCAAAATACGTTACAACAAATACCTCATTTTTGCCATTTAAAAATGCCACACTTCCGGAATACGTAGACTGGAGAGAATATGGAGCTGTGACACCAATTAAAAATCAAGGACCGTGCGGATCATGTTGGGCTTTTAGTACAGTTAGTATTCATCAATTTTTTACCTAGAAAAAACAAACTTTATATATTTTAACTTTTCATACAATCTGAATCTGCTAGCATCCCAAAAGTCAATGAAAGTACAAAATTTTTGATGCCACTTTTTTTTTTTTAATGAACATGACCTTAAAATTGAACTATGAAAGAGAAATCCGTTGTTGTTAATTTCCCAGTGTTACTTCACTTACTCTCTGAATAACTTAGCATCCAAATAGACAGAATGGCACACCTTCAGGGTCTCTTGTCGTTCAATTATGTAGGCTTTTGTAGGAAACCATAGCCTTTTTCTCCTAAGCAACCTCTACGCCCTTAGTTTTACAAAAACCAACCATTACTAATGATAGGATGTTTTGAAAACTCTGCAGATACATTTATAAAATTTAAAACTGAAAAGTGAATGTCACATTAGATAACTAAGTCTGAGAAAAAATTTGACTTAACAGAAATATTTTTTTTTTTAATAGAGATATTTATAAAAAGTGCTGTATAAAAATTATCACAATAACTAAAAACAAGAACAATACTTTGTTATTTATCATTGCTCATTATAAATTGTATTTATATATTGTGTTTTTAATACATTATGGTGTGAATTTACAAACTGCTAAAGTTTTAACTTATGTTTAGCTAATAAATTAGTAGTGCTAATTGACTTCATGAAGCGTTAAATTCTACTAAAGATGCGCTTTTAATGAACTGTAAAATTTCGGATATTTTGCCATTATAATTATATAAAAAATAAAAGATACTTAAAAAACAACGAAAGCAGCTATTTAGTTAGTCTTAAAAACAATGAAAGCAGCTATTTAGTTAGGCTTAAAAACAATGAAAGCAGCTATTTAGTTAGGCTTAAAAACAATGAAAGCAGCTATTTAGTTAGGCTTAAAAACAATGAAAGCAGCTATTTAGTTAGGCTTAAAAACAATGAAAGCAGCTATTTAGTTAGGCTTAAAAACAATGAAAGCAGCTATTTAGTTAGGCTTAAAAACAATGAAAGCAGCTATTTAGTTAGGCTTAAAAACAATGAAAGCAGATGTATTTTTTTTTATACAATCATTATATAAACATGTTTTAATAACAAAGATCAGGCACATATTACAAAAATCATAATTAAATAATTATTAATGGTTTCAACATGTACTCTATGTACAGACAGGAGCACTGGAAGGACAACATTTTATGAAAACTGGCACATTAGTGTCAATGAGCGAGCAAAATCTGATAGATTGTTCATCAAGTTATGGGAATGATGGTTGTAAAGGTGGCTTCATTGATATGGCTTTTAAGTACATCAAAGAAAATAGTGGCATTGATTCTGAAACCTCATATCCATATGAAGCTAAGGTAAATATTTAAGGCAAATTTTAGCCCATTAAAATTTCTATTTAATCTCTTTAAAAACTCATTGCGGGATTAATTCTTATTAATTGATTCACATTTAATTGTCAAAAGTTCTTTACCTTGTAACTACTCATTTGCTAAGCATGGTATCTAAACTTAGATAGTTCTTGTGTCATCCTCCATCGTAAAAGAAACCCTTCGGAGCTAACCCTTGCCCTTTGTAGTTATTTATTTATTTTATTTTTACTTAATTTAAGGCGTGAAACCATCTGAGGTCTTTGGCGCCCGGAGTTTTTTTCGGTATCGGCCAACCACCGGTTAGTGTTCTCTCGTTGCACACAACACTGCCCATCACCGGGAAATGAGCTATAAGAAGCTTCTAAGGAAGAGAAAATCTACGGGCTAGCAGCTGGATTCGAACCTGGAACGTGCGCGATGGAGGCTAACCACTGAAATAATACCTTTCCTCTTTGAAATGTTGTAAACAGTTTGCGGAAAATTAGAAGATTTTTTGATGCGCTCTGAGTCGCTTCATCCCAAGAGGCGAGGCAAGCTCTATGGTTTTATTTAGAGGAATTTTGTCCTCATAAAATAATTACTTTTGAATTTAGAGCTCTATCAAATATGTTTTTAGGAGTTCATGGGTGTAACGATTAGTTGAAGCAAGTTTTCTGAGTTCTGTAGTTTATGAAGTTTTTCTCTCCTTCTTATAGTTTCCTACCCTTCTTACGGCTGAAAAGGTACTTTTGGTTACTATAACTAATGACTTCAGGTTTAAATACTTCACAAGAATGTCAACCAATTTTTAAAATGATTTTCCTTCTTATGTGGATGGAAAAATTAAACGTTTTGAAATGTAAACTTCTTAAATGAAATTAGAGTATACGCTCGTTCTGATCATTTTAAAGAGGCTATAAGCCATTCCTTGTAAAAATCTAACGTTTCAGCACCTCCGTAAAATGTTTTAAATGGGATCCCAGGCATTTGTCTGACGGGAGCTTGAAGCAGTCATTTTGCCGATTAATTAAATGTTGAACAACAATCTATTAAATTGCTGATTGTGCTCCAAGGCAGCTCTCAATAAAATAGAATTTGTGGTTGGAAATACCTGAGTTGAAGATTATTTGTTTCTTGAAGATTCTTTAGACAACCTGAGTGGTAACCAAAAGTAAGTTAAAAACAAAAACATAATATTCGTATCTATCTAAGAATTCCTCTTCGTATCATGCTCGCTTTGTAAATAATAACATTCAAGTCCAAAACAATGTATTAAAAAATATTTACAAAATTAAAATAATAAAATAAAACATTGGAATTAATTAACTTTTTGATTATAATTGTCCTAGTATTAAAATTGTTGCTGAAAGAAGTTATGTAAAAACACATGAAGTATAGCATCTACCTCCACATATAAGCATATTCAAAGTAAAAAGTAACATAAGGTATTTTCTTTTTCAGGTTGATGTTTGTAGATACAATGCAGTCAATGCAGTAACTTCAGACATCGGATACATTGATTTACCTGAGGGCGAGGAAAATGTTTTAAAAGAAGCTGCAGCCATGATTGGCCCAATATCTGTTGGTATTGATGCATCCACCAAAGCGTTCCAATTCTATTCGGAGGGTTAGAGTCAAAAAATAATAAGAAAAAAAGAGATAAATTACAATTTAAAATTTGGTTTAATGTTAATGAATTTATAAGTTGTATTATACATTAACTCTCACTTTCTCAGGTGTTTTTTATGATCCTGAGTGCAGTAAAACAAACTTAGATCACGCAGTGCTGGTAGTTGGTTATGGTACTAACTACCCTGGTGATGATTACTGGATAGTGAAGAATTCTTGGGGAGAACAATGGGGTGAAAAAGGATATATTAAAATGGCCAGAAATAAGGACAATAATTGTGGCATAGCTACAGCGGCCAGTTTTCCTCTGGTTTAAGTTTCATCATTTGTAATTAATTAAATTTTTAATTGATTTTAAATGTTATTTTACGCTTAATTGCCTTTGATACTTCTTTCTGTTTTATCAGCAATGAGAAATAAAAATGAGTTTGGTTAATTTACTCTTTCCCAGAAAACAAACTTCCACATTAAGTTCATCCCACAACTCTCATTGATAAATAATTGCCATCAAGAGTCAATATTAATCTAGTAAAATAGTAAAATCTAGGAAAGAAACGTTCAGGCAGAATAGATGTTCCAAGAAAAAACAAACATTTTTGCGCCCCTAAATCGCCTGGAACCAATTTTCCTAAAACAGAATGCTTTAAGCAAAAAAAAAAATTGAATCTGTTAGAGACATTTTGAGGTAAACAAAAATCTATTGGAGCGTTTCTGAAAAAAGAGACTGTTTCCAAACTTAAAATGCCAACAATGCATTGTAGACCTTAAATTAAATAGTTGTAGATAGCAAATTGAAGAGGATAATTAGCTTAATAAAGACAAATCTACACCCAGCTAAAAGATCTTTTACGGGTCTGTAAACGATAATGTTTAAGTAAATATGAATAAATAAGAGTGTGTGAGGTGATTGGCTAGATTTTCCCAACACATTAAGTAGCCCACATCAGGTAGCCCACCCTACATGAGTAGTTGCATACATTCACCTCAGTAGGCGGTATAAGTTTTGTGATTGTTGGAGGCAAATATAAGTATTTTTTGAGTGATCACAAAGTAATGAAAAACCTTTGAGAAGTTACTCCACTGATTGTTAAATTTGGCAAATGCTTGGATTGGATTCGATCAGGTATAACTGACTTTTATCTATTGAGAAAATCTATCCAACAAAAAATGAGCATAACTTACGTTTATTGTAAACAAACTATTCGCTCAAAAATAAATAAATAAACGTTATCTATTAGTTATAGATATTCTATTTAATCTCCAACAAGGAATCCGAAAAAGAGTAAGCAAGGTTATGTGCAACATCTAATAATTAGAAAACTTCTAGTTTTTAGTTCGGATGAATATTAGAGAAAATAAATTATTGAAGTTGTTGCACTAATATGGTCTTGAACAGTGGATACTTGCTTGCTATGGCTTTGGTTATTGTTGTTTAAATTTTCAGAAACATGAATAATTTTAATTTTAACAGCACATCGATAGAAGAAGGCCAATCTGTACCCATTATATCATCAAATGCATCTACAGCAGCTATTACAATAAATACTTAACACTGTCTTAGAAATTTCTGTCGTAGCCCTTTAGGCTTAATAAAATATCTAGTCATCCCGACATCTTCGGCGATATTTAAGACAATCCAAACATTTAGCCGCTTGGAACAATAAATTAGTAGAGGATTTAAGATTTAGGTGGTGATTGGCTTTTTTAATTAGTCCCGAACGAATAAAATATCATTTAAAGAAATCATAAAAATGTTATATGCATAAAAAAGTTATTTAAACTTTTTAGTTAAATACGAAATATTTATTTATCTTTTATTTGATTAATAACAAAAATACTTTGCCAGAAATAAAGGCTCAATAAAAAAAAAAAAAAACAACCCAGTATTGTCACTCCGCATATTTTTAAATTTAAGTTTGTCTCACATTAGATTCACTAGCGAGCAAATCAGGAAGCGATTGGCGTTTAAATCGATAGGAGGATGGTCAGAAACAGTTCTGTAAGAGAGGCAAAGGAAATAAAAGTAATTTTTGAGTGACATTTTTAGTACATAAAAATTATTACAGTTTGGAAACTAACCTCACTCTTAAACGATAGATATTCGCACAATCATGTTGTTCAATAGGCCAATTCCACCAACTGACCTTATGCAGTATCTTGGACATAGACAAGAGACTTACCTTTTACATCTATACAAGACTTAAACGTGAAATGAACGAGATTTACACAGGAGTGTAAATCTAGGAAGTCAGACTACTGGGTAAACTCCCAAAGACGATAATAGTTTTCCTTCATTCTACATTGTAATAAAACTTTTTGGAAAATAGTAAACACTGACAACAAAAGAACCTATTGAATGTAGTAACTTTTTAAAAAGAAAAGTTTTAACACTCTAAGTACTAACTTTTTTAATTTAGTTTAATTAAATATACGGAGAATTTGGATTAAAATAATGGTTTCATTTATCTTAAATTGCGAACGACTACGCTTAATTGACAATTTCATTTGTTAAGTTGGCGCGCCAACATCCAAATCAATGGCACCCAAGCCTTCTCAAGTACTAACGGCCTCATAACAATGTACTCTCATTACGATTAGCGCTGTCCATCACCGGTTCCTTGGTAAAGAGTAATCAGTGGACCTTGGCAGCACTAACTGGAAATTTACTTGGTGTGGAAGTTTGAACCCAGGTCCTACGACTTGCTAAACCAGCGCGCAAACAACTTAATTCCCTATTTTTCTTAATTAAAATACACAATATATTTGTTCGTTCAGCTATTTTTTTAGACATTTTCGATGAAAAACAATAATGAATGTATTTAAATTTATGTAATTTAATACAGTTTTTTCATGTCTTAAAATTAATAAACAAAAAAGCAATTAATTAATGTATTTATCTGTTGGGACAATTTTTCGAAAATGATTGAACGAAATGTGACATCTGAAATGTGGGGAAAATCATAGGCTGATAAGAAAATCTAACATTGAACAAGGATTGATAAGGATATATTTTAATAATTAAAAAAAAAAAACAGCGAGTTAGTACAACGGTACTTCTGCTTGAGTATTTATTTATTTAATCAAGGATGGTAGTAGGTATATTCATTTTAAACGCATAAAATCACATGTTGATTAAAATGAACATTTAACTGAAAGTATAAATGACCTCTTAGGGCAGATTCATGGACAAAACATAACAAGATGTCAGGCCGGTTGGTTTTCGTGGTATCTTTAATGCCGTGAGCTATTTAGAGCATTGTAGAATACCTGATAGGTGTAATTCCAAGCCAAAGGCCGGTGAAAAGTTCATAATTAGCTGCCCACGTAAGTTTTTTATTCGAGTGGCCCTAGGTCTCTTGTCAGGCCATAGGTACTGATGATGAGATAGGCTGAGAAGCTTGTCATTGGTATATCAACCAGCAGCCTGAGATTTTGACCAAAAAAAAAAAAAGATTAGGCAATTTGAAGGAAAAAATGCGTGCTTTGAGCATTTCCGGAGGTCTATTTCCAGACTTTAAACTGTAATCAATCAGACAGAGAACTTACGCTTAGAGAGACAACTAAAGTACGCCTCCACAAATTCCTACTGTCTAATGGCTGACGGTCCTACTCCTGCGGGATATAATCTAATATAATCTAGAGCCCAATATTGAGATTATGGAATGAGATTTAGAATGCATACAATGTAAAACAGATGGATTCATGTTTCCATACAGAATACACATAGGAGAATAAGTTATTTCATAGTTATTTGTTATTTGTCTGTTTTCATCCGTTGTACGTTTTTTGCATCCCTGGCTGGTTTAAAACATTCATTCATCATAATTATTTCTTTGAATCCATCATAGTAATCAATATGAGATGATGGATGGCAGTCCAGAACCGATCAAAGATTCAAACTACATGCGTGCAATTTATCTTCTGAAATTTTCAATATTTAATCTTGTTTTAGAGATCAAAGAGTTCACACCTAAATTTCAAAGAATCACAAAGTGAAGAAAAGCCGACTTTTGTCTTGAAATTGCAAATATCAACAGCTTGTCTGTTTCTTCAAGAAATGTCTAAGAATGTTAAGAAAGAGAGGTCTTAGATGACTTCATACGCTTCAAAATAACTGAACAAAAAATGGACTTATTAAAGAGATAATGGATGAAAAATTGAAGAAAGTAAGAAAGATGGCAGTGTTTTATACTCCAGGTGCCTTATGACCTCTTAAAGAAATTCACTCTTAAATGCAGCTGAAAACAATTTAAAGCACCTCCAATTTCAAATAGATGAAATCTAACTATAACTTTTTCCAGATAGGGTAAATAGATACATAAAATAAACAGAACTTGTAGGATAATTAAGAAATCTTATAATTTAGGAATTACGAGTATATTGAAAAAACAGGCTGCATACACAAGGTTTATTTTCAGCAGGTGAGTAAAAAGCAAGAACTTGACACCATTTAATTGTAGTAATGCCCCATATTGCCAGAGAATGTCAAAATACTGCAATTTAGAGGATCATTTTTGTACGAGTACTTACACAAAAAGAAAACTTCTTGCTGTATGTGCTAAGTAACTAGGGAATCTAAAATTACTAAACGAGCAACTTCAAGGAACGGAGAGAAGATGGGATCAGGAAATTGGGCATGAATTGGGTTTGGGATGTCTCATAGCATCAGCAAACTCATCGTTTGAACAACAATATTACTTAGAACATTTTAGTTATTAGTAAAGTAAAGTAATCGCTTATTTTTTCAGGCGGTGGCTTAACGTCCTACTACCAATTAGGTGTCTTGGACGGAGGCGAATAGCAAACGTACTTTACTGTAAATTTCTTTTATTAACCATTAAATAAAATCCAAGGCCTAAAGACCGGGAATCTAACTCAGTACCACAATGCATATTAGCTTTGCAGGTCTCGCCTCTAACCGCTCGGCTACCGTGGCGCCTATTTTTTTCAGTTATTAATTTTACATTATTCAAAATTATTTATTGAAAGAATTGTTTACTTTAGGCATTCATTATTTGTTGTACAAACACGTATGAATAAAAACTTCTCCAAAAAATGTTCATAAAAATTTGATAAATCTTTTCTATATTGTGCTGTGTTATATGCGGAAGTTAAGTATATTATTTTAGATAAAAACAATAAAATTTAGGTCATTTTTATTTGAAAATAGTATATACAATAAAAAAAGTCATAATAAAACATTTCATTTCAGAAATCTAATTGAAATACTTGAATACCTGTTTCTACTAAGAGAAACTTGTATATATAAACAAATATGTCTGTTTACTGAATGGAAAACTAATACTAGACGAAAAGCTCCAAAAAAACTAATCGTGAAATTTGATTTTTGCTATCATTAGGCAAAACAATTACGAAATCATTTATCCCACAGTTAACACGTCGTTCACTAATTACAACTGTTATATCAATATTGAACTGAAAGCTCATTTAAGAACTTCTGTAATGAAGTTTGTTGGAAATGTTGAAATTCGATTTATTCTTAGCAACAGACTGAATCCAGGAAGCTTTGCAAATATTTTAAGTGGGATGAAATTTGTTTATGGACTACAATTTAGAAGCACAAGTTAACAAAAATAATACAATGACTTTTATGATTGATTATTGATTTTTTTTTAAATATTGTATCCTCCTCTTTAATAATACTAATATTATAATCCAATTAAAAATTAAAAAAACAAAATAACTAGATAGGATATCAGACATATCTTACTTAGGGTATTAATGAGTTTTATATAAATATAATCTGGTGATGAGAATCTAACAGTCACCACATTTTCCTGACGATTGTAGTTCATTAGGGTAAGTTGTCTTTTGTAATTAAGCTGTTCAATTATTTAATAATATTATTATATTAATATAACTATTTTAGTTTAATTAACCTCCAGACTATGCCATGCTATACTGGAGAGGAGCATATTCAGACAATATACTGTAATATGTGTCATACATATTTTGTCCTTACGATTGTTCCGGATCTTCATTTTTTTTCTTCTCCCCTTCAGTTTCCATTCCAAATTCTTGTTTGACAGCCATCCTCTTCTCTGTACATGCCCAAAAAACCTGTGTGTTTTTTTTTTTTTAATTATTTCCAGAATTTTTTTGTGTTTTTTGTATATCCCTTTTTTAATTTTTTTGTTTCTAATATTTTCTCTTATGAATTTGCAATCGAGCGTTTGCGCTATGAAACCTTTGGAACACTGAGGCCGAAGGAGATAGTAGCGCAATAAAAAACTAGTAGGGGAAGTCCTCTTAGGAAGGGAGGGTTCGTTTACTATAAGTCTTTTGAGGCTGCGGTGCCGTGGGGCGTAGGTCCCGTCCTATCTACTATTCTAATTCTCTTATTAATTTTCTTGTTGAGCGCTTTCAGAAGTCCATTTCGATCGCTAGCAGTTTCTCTCGCTGACGTTTTTCAATGGACTTTGACTCCGTTTCATAATACTGCTTCCAAAATTGAAGTATTTGTATTAGAAGGTACATACTTCGGGACTGAATTAAGTAAGGATATTACTTTACTCTCCTATTCTTGTGTGGAAATCAATTATACATAATCCATTCTCAATATTTTAACTGATTTACTGTTTTAATCTGGACTTCGTTACTACAATTGGTTATCTCTGCGAAGTAGCTAAGTGCTCCGTTTTATGCATAATTTATTTTTAATCTCTGACTAGTGGCATTCCTGAACATAGAACTAAGGTTCTCTATGTCTTGGGCCAAGATCTCCTGATCAACGGCAAATAACAAATTATTCATGAATAGTTCTTCCTTGCTCTTTATCCTTATTTCAGTACGTTTCCTTTTCTAGTCTGTCTGGACAATGTTCAAATTCATTTTAAACAGAGTGAGGAACAACCTCGTTAGATACCGCCAGAGTGGGTATGCAATTGATACATTAGAATCTCTTTTACTTGAAAAGCGTCCCCTATGTAAATTTCTTAGGTGCTCTTATTAATAGTGCTCCAATATAGGCTAATTTAAGATCTTTGTCTCATTGTCGAAAGCTTTTTCAAGGTCAATAAACACAAGCTCAATGTCTTGGGCCTTCTCATTTCTCTTTTCAAATAACTAACTGATCAATGTCAATGAAAGACCTTCCTGCAGTAAAATCTACATTGGTCTTCTACATTCTTTCCTTTATATCCGAGTCGGATTTTGATTAATTTATTAAGAACCAAACTTTAGCAGCTCCGCAATGATTCCACCTACATCCGGTGTTTTCCAACTTTTCCCTTTTCAATAGTTTCTGTTCTACTTCTTCAATTTCTATTTTTTTCGAATTCATATTGGCCTATTGCATCAATAATAGTATTAGTAAGACAATACAAATTGGGAACAAAAATAAGGTGCCCTTGGAGGCTGTTCACCACATTCCAGAAAAATAGGGATTACATAGAATTTTATTTTAAGAAATGAAAATATTTTATTTATTTAATTACTGCTTTAACAATTATGATTAGATTTGAAAAATGAACGGATGACTTTAATTTAATGTAACTGCTTTTAATCCCGTCACTATCTTTTTATTTCTGGAAATCCCCCGTCAATAATTAAGCCATGAAAAATTCTATTGATAAAAAAGATATTCAAAGTGTGCAAAAAAAGAGTTGACTCATAACCACAATAACAATGCGAATTTTTGTTTCTTGTTAACTTGTTTATTCTGATCTAATTTTTATTTTCCAATTTTTATATTTCTGTCAATTCTGGGTTAAAATAAAATAAAAAAAATTCTTAAAAAGTTATAACCTGGCTTTTCTATTTTTGACCTGTTTGTTCTATTTTCGTAATCATAATTTTCATTATTATGATAAGTGATTCTCTTAATGACTCAACTTCCTACGCTCCCTAAGCCTCACATTTGACTCTATCTTCAAATTTAAGAGCTTTGTCTCATTGTCGAAAGCTTTTTTAAGGACCTCCCTTGTACGCTCAAATTGAGAGCCACTATCCATCTCATACATTCACTTAAAAGCAGGGCCCTCTAAAGGCGACACAGAATGCAACTCCTTAGAAGCCTGCCACCATTTCACATAAGTTGTAAATTTGGAATATCCCGTTCTACAGAATCTCGCGAAATAAGAAACCTCCTCCCCTGACGGTTTCGGACGGTGGCCCCGAAAGACAGACATGTGGGTTTGGACCAGGCATTTAGCACGGTACTATGCAAATTAAGGGCTCCAAAAAAAAAGTATCTTGCCAAATATTCTGCGTAGAAATTAATAAATTGGCCGATGACGCTCAACTCTCGCCAGGGACTTTCCATCATGAAGTGTGTAGTTATCGCTGTTTATGCTGATGAATAATTTTAACTAGTTGCAATCAACTACATTGTACAGGCAAGTCATCTAAAACTATTTAAAAAAAAATTAAATCAATAGAAAATTAAACTACTATTTGTGCATATAAATAAACTTATTAAAATATTTTTAGTACTACATTACCTTTTGAAGGTAGTCTAGTCAATGTAGAACTAGCTTGCAAAAGTTCTTTTAATATTTTAGTTTCAATGAACTCCATCCTTCAAGCTCACCATTAAAACAGTGTGAGACTCATGTAGTCATTAATGGCATCCAAATACATCAGACCCGGTATACTTTCCTCTAGTTAAGAGTTAAGTAAATAACAACCCCAATAGATAAGAACGTAATAAATCGTTCTTAAGTGAACATTAACCAGGGAAAATGATAATAAATGTTGAAAAATGAATGAAACTAAGTATGGGCGAGTTTAGTTAAATGATAATACAAATTAGATGACCAGTTCGTTTAGTTCAGCAGTAATAGATGAACACAGTGCCGCACTTAAAGCAGAGATAAAAAATAAATATATTGACAAATAAATTGTGATAAAAAAAAATATATTATTTATATTTGTCTGATTCCTTACTTTCATTCACAACTTATATCACTTCTTGCTTTTTTTCACTAGCAATATACTTTACTGATACTTTACGCCCGGTCATTATCTACTGTAACTTTGGGATATTCGTGATATCGAATGGACGTACAAAATACAAGACGTCCACTGAAAGAACTAAAGAAAAACTGTAGTACTTAAATAAAACTTAGACCACTAAGTAGCATGGCACAACTGATTGGGAACATGGCGATCTCAGAATCTCCAAATAAAAACTTTCTTGGGAAGTGATAAGACCAATTGACTCCTGACTCTGAAAATAAACAAAAAGGACTGTAAGTACATTCCCCAATTCCTACACAACAATCAAGTAATAAATGGACTTTGACCAAGACACTGAGAAATGCTCCAAAGCCAATCCCTTTATCGGTACAGAAATATAATCACCCAGCGGCAAGAAAATACAAATCCAACCAGAAGTACAAGTTACTTAAGTGAACTTAGCTTTACCTTTCAAAGTAAAAGAATTTAAAATAGAATAGCTTTCTGACTTTGGTAATAAAAAGTTGATGGCAAATGCAATAAACGTTCCATTGACTTTTAAAATTTTTTTTATAATTCTCTTGAATGTAAGATTTACCTAGTAGCTTCCAACAAAAAAGCTAAAACTTACTTCTGGGTATGAAATGGTATATTGTATATACTGTAAATACTGTATATACTGTAAATACTGTATATACTGTAAATACTGTATGTACTGTAAATACTGTATATACTGTAAATACTGTATATACTGTAAATACTAAAATTGTAAAATCAGATAAAATTTAATTAAAAGTTATAACATTTTTTCTTTTCACAGAAACATGAAGACAGTACTTTGTTTCTTTCTGTTTGTTGCTATCATTCATGCAGCACTACATGATCATTTACCTGACGATTGGCTTGAGTTCAAGGTAATTAAAAAACTTTAAAATCAATCTTCGTATAAAATTTGAAGTGTTGACAACTTTCTCTATCTACAATTATGTTTGAATGTTTAAATAAAATATTGTAATGTATTAACGTCAGATGGGAGCATGTAATGAAAACTAAGATGACTCTTAGATGAGAACTTTTAGAGGCATCCCAGACCCCCGAACGATAAGTTTTGCGCTCATAGCTAAAGAGGTTGTGTGATGATAACTACGCGATGTTCAAGAAAATAGGACCAGTTTCGAGAAAAACGTGAGATTATAATAAAGGATGCTGAAATAACCTTGGGTCGGATCCCTTAGTATGCGCACATGAAATATCAAATTTGGCTTTACTGCATTTTTCATTTTTCACTTCTACTTTGCAGATAGCCTACAAATCTTCTTTTACTTCTTGCCCGGTTCTACAGCCCATCAATGGGCCTTGGCCACCTCGATCCGCTTCTGCCAGTCCTCTCTTTTCAATTGCGGATGTTCTGCATGTTCTTGGAGTCCTTGCAAACACTATCAATCTACCGTAACCTAGGGCGTCCAACTCTTCTTGTGCGCTGCACATTTTCCTCCATTTGCTGTTTGGGCACCTCATCATTCGCCATTCTAACCAAATGGCCTACCCAATGCCAACATATTTAATTTTATCACTTTAACGATGTCCGAGGCCTGGTATAAGCCTGTATCAGCTCCGCATTAGATCGCCTTCTCCAAGTTCCCTCCTCTCCAATAGGTTCATATATTCGCCGATGAATCTTTCTTTCAAAGCTTAATAACAGTTTTTCATCGGCTTTCGTTATTACCCAGGCTTCTGATCCGCATGTGAGAACAGTCCAAATGAGCGTCTTGTATTGTACGTAATTTTATCTTGGGTTACTTTCGTATTCCAAGATACAAGTTTGCCCTTTATGTGTCTGCCGTTTTTACCATAAAAGAAAGTAAAAAAAATAAAATAAAATGAAAAACAACAAAAAAAAACTGATCTCTAATGAATTTGTCATGCGTCCTAGAGAATAAGTACTTCATGTGAAAATTTATTTTTGAAATATAGGGCAATTTCCCTTTACTTCTGTAAGAGAAATTAAAAATGATGTTTAAAATAAAAGTAATATTATAATATGAATAACTTTTAGGCCCGATTTGGTAAGAATTATAAGAACAGTTTTGAAGAAATCTTTCGCATGAGCGTTTATAAAGAAAACCAAAAGAAAATTGATGAGCATAACAAGCGGTATGAAGTTGGTGAAGTTTCTTACAAATTGAAAATGAATCATTTCGGAGATCTGGTTAGTTACACTTATACTGCTTCAATAAGTCACTGTATTTTGTTTTAAAGAATAATTAGTTCATTATATCAGACTTGAAAAATATGAAATCTTTCCTTCGCAAAAATGACTAGGTTTCACTTTTCTATTAAAATAATATTTCTTTTAAGATGCAACATGAATTTAAAGCTCTTAATAAGCTGAAGGCATCATCAAAACTCCAAAATTCAGAGAACGTGTTTAGAGCAACAGGTGGTAAATTACCAGCATCGCTAGACTGGAGAAAGAATGGTGCCGTGACTCCAGTAAAGGATCAAGGGCAATGCGGATCTTGTTGGGCTTTCAGTACTGTAAGTAGTATTATTACAATAAACAATAATACTAACAATAATTACATACCACTGAAACAAATTTATTAACTCACAGACTGGCTCCTTGGAAGGACAACTTTTCCTTAAAAGTAAAAAATTAGTTTCATTGAGTGAACAACAATTGGTAGACTGTTCTGGCAATTTTGGCAATGAAGGATGTGATGGTGGTCTTATGGATCAAGCTTTCCAATATATTAAAGCAAACGGAGGCATTGATACGGAAGGCTCTTACCCTTATGAAGCACAAGTAAGTGACATTAATTTATCTCAAATAATTTTTGGAAACCTAACAACATTAATCCAGAGCTTTCCATATCCGTAAATGATACAGAGAAATGATTTATTATTGCCTAGGATGACAGTTGTAGATTCAAGAAAACATCAATTGCTGGAACTGACAAAGGTTTTGTTGACGTGGCTACAGGAGATGAAAATGCTTTAAAAGAGGCTGTAGTAAATATTGGGCCTATTTCAGTGGCTATTGACGCTGGAAACATGTCATTCCAATTTTACTCTGAAGGTATATTTGTATTCATATACTTATATATGTGATACAATTTAATTCCTTCCACTAAATAATGTGTGTGATAAAACTCGATTATTTTCCCTAGGAGTATATAACGAACCAGACTGTAGTGACACACAGCTAGATCATGGTGTATTGGTTGTTGGTTACGGAACAGAAAACGGGCATGACTATTGGCTGGTGAAGAACTCCTGGAATGCAGGTTGGGGTCAAAATGGTTACATAAAAATGTCTCGAAATAAGAACAACCAATGTGGTATAGCTACACAAGCTAGTTATCCCGTTGTTTAAAATTTATCAAATTAAATGAATAAATTATTTGAAAACTGGATTAGCACTTATTTTTGTAAATAAATACATGTAAATAATGAAAATATATGAATATTAATCGTATCTTTGTTAAAATTTCGTCCCTTGCTAAATAAAATTTATCCAACTAATAAACAAGTAAAGTAATAAAATCAGAAAATACTGAGCTTTGCAGAAAATTTACTTTTGCGAACTTCAAAAATATTAATATTTTTTTGCGCACTGTATAATAAAAATAGCAAAATTAATATAATTCAGGAAAAGTTTGAGCAGTTTTCAATGTTTGTTGATTAAATTCGCCTGATATATTATTATTCGTCAGTGAAAAGAGAAACTCTGCGCTATCCCAAACCTATAGGACGATAATATTGAAATCCAGTCCCTGTGCCACTTCAGAAACATAGTTGCTTTAAGAATCTTGCCGAATATAAGAACAATAATAAACTCTATGTAGGTTGTGAACTTGCACATTCTATCGTTCCTGGTGTAAGTCTTGTTTTAAAGAAACAGCAATTTTTAAAACAAAAAGGCCTCCTAGACTAAAGGCGAAATAAATGCGTTACAAGAAAATTTATAAACTATGGGTATTTAGAAATGTCTGGGCATTCGCCGAAACATGATTATAATTTTCTCATCACAACCTCACCCAACACTTTCCTGATTTTTCTTTGGCCTAAACAACCGCTCCCATTCACTCTCTTCCTGGGGCTGAGTGCCTAATTTCTCATCCAAAAAGCGTGCAGTTCCGTCTTAACAACGTTCTTGTCCCCAAATTTATTGAATACTTGTTAATACCAACTTCTTTTCCTATACACGTAAAAATATACATTATAAAATCAGTACAAAATCCCAGTATCAAGTATTCCTCCTAAAACCTTGTAAATATCTTCAAACTTTCCAAGCAACTTAGACTAAGAGTGTGGAGAAGGAGTCTTTGATACAGTTGAAGGCACGAGCTTTTAGTGACGAACTCTCAGCTAAACTATTAGGTATTGTAGTTTCAATTTAATTTAAAAATTTGTGTTTTGTTATTGCTGCATAACTGTTATAGTTAGGCTTGATGCCACAGAAAAGTTGTACGAAGTGTTGAGTTTGTTTAGAGGTGTGAATGGATTATGATGTTCGGCAGGTAGTCTTTTCTAGTTATTATTTGTAAGACACATTATCATTTCATGTTTTCTGTTAGTTTCTAGATTAATAGCTTAATATCCGTTTCTAAACACATATTACCATTAATAATTAGTAATCAGCAAGAAACAGCATAACTAACAAACTGTAGATAACAAACTTGGAAATAATGGATCGTATTTTAAAGTATGTTAAGAAGGAAAATGATAATAAGTTGAATAGCAATGCAGTTAAAGAGCCGGGTCAACAATTTACACTAATGCAGAATAGAGCAACCAGTTTTGTTGGTGATAAGTAACGAGCAGAAAATAAATAAGTGTTAAATGAAAGGAGAATAACTGGTAAAAACAACTTTTTTTTTGTTTTTGTATTTAGAGATGATTTATTGAATCGCTTATTTATTTACACAAGTGTATAAATATAGCAGATGTAAGCTGTACCCACGCGATTTGAAAGACATACTGAGGATCTCGCAAGATTCTATGCTATTTACTTACATGTAATAAAATCTAAGTACAACTAGCTCTTCAAAGAATTTTGATTTTGTTTATTTTTGCTTTTTTACTTATTTTAAGTTACAATTATTACACTTTTTGAACTAGTCCATTGTTTTTTTATTGCAAACGGGTTAAACGCTAAGTATGAAATGTTTTTCAAATTCAATGCCAAATCGCTTAAGAATAATAATAATCTTAAGAATCATCCAGAGCGAACATTTATTCTCCAGAATAAAATTAAATGCAAACTTTGTCTAGGTTTGGCAGCTAACCTATGTATATTTAATAAGCTAAATTATTCAATCATTGGCCGGCTATTTTAAAGTGTCCACGCTCCAACGTATAGCTAAAATGGCAATCACTTACTTTTCTCTTTCATTTAGACTGTTTCCGATTAAATTTTTTGCCCAAGGACAATAAACGATCAGGAAAAAGAAAGTCAACCGCTTCCATCAACACAACTCGTAATGCTAAAAAGTAACTCTTTTTATTACTGCAATAAAGTGAAGTATAGTAATTGCATATTTTTTCTGGCAGGCTTTAGGTCCAACTATCAATAAGATGTCGCAATAATCACCATTTATTATATTCTGAAATAAAGATTGTTCGATGTAGAATTAGAAACACTTCTTTCTCTTCTCACCAAGTGACGAGTTTTCGTGATCAACAAATTAGGTTTCAACACGTTAATGAGAAAAACTAGAATGAGAAAGTAGAAAAAAAATCAACATTATAAGTAATGCAAGTTACATTAAACTAGATTCCTCGTCTTCGGGAGGTCAAATGTTTCCCTACCGGAGATTGTGGCATCTGGTAATCTTAACGAACTCTCTATTCAGTGCACTGGGCGATTGAGTCGCTATGCTCTCTAGTATCCTGTTGCTACTTTATTAGTTTATTGCATTGGAATCTGGCAACCTTTAGCGGGATTTGTTGTTTTAAAGCCCCGATACCTCTAACGAGATGAGAGGTTGATGGGGAAAATGGGCATTTTGGATTGTCTGCGTTCCTTCCCCTTTTTGGTGGAACCGCCCTTTTAATACAATCTAATCTGATGCAAGTTACATATAACGTTTCTCTTCTACAATCATTTAGCTTCGTACTGTTGAATGTAAATGGAATTAAATGACAATAAATAGCTAAAACAAAATTTGAACTTATACTTGAAGAAAGAAAAAATACAAATTTTCAGAATCACTCTCATGAAAGTTGAAACTGTAAGCTAAAAGCTTCCTACAAAGGTTACATAATTTGATTAACAATCAATTATCGCGAAAAAACAAACAAGAATTATAGGAGTAGGTTTTAAACAAGATACGAAAAACTACAAGAAAATAAACCATTTGCTTTCAGGCAAGCAATTTTCTAAAAGCTTGACATTCTAAAATATATTCATATATATTAACACGAACAGTAAAGAGATAAAAACTATAAAGCACAAATATACTGAAATGGTGGTTTAGAGACAGGTCGCAAGTACCCTTCCTTTTTTAATAAATACAACGTTGAAAGTATGACTTTCAAACTAAAGTGATAAATCTTCACAACGCATTAAAGTTATTTTAAAAAAGTATTGATTTTTTGTCTTATAAAATACATAATATTTGTTAAAACGTTGTCTTGTATAAATTATGTTCATTTTTTTTCTGTTACACATATAAAGTTAGGTGCATGTCTTGATCTGAGGATCTCCAATTCTTGCTTCTAACTATTACAGCTACTTTCTAGAGGTGAGAGGACGTAAGATTGGTTCATTCTAATATTAAAAATACTTCAGTAGGAAATATGAAGATAGCAGTTTGTTTGTGTTTCTTTATTGTTAACAATCATGCAGGGCTAAATGATCACATTCCTGAAGAATGGTTTGCATTCAAGGTGAGTTTCATATCAAGAAATTATTTATCAGTATAAAGGAAAATGTAATAAAATTGTAACAATAAAAAAAAAGAAGGGAAATGAACAAATTTAATTAAATAATAAATGAAGAAAAGTGCTATTTGTCCAGGCTCAATTTGGTAAAATTTACAAAAACAGTTTTGAAGAACTGTATCGAATGAATATCCACAAGGAAAACCAAAGGAAAATTGATGAGCATAACAAGCGGTATGAAGTTGGTGAAATTTCCTATAAGTTGAAAATGAATCATTTCGGAGATCTGGTTAGTAACATTATTCAATTTATGGTAAAGTATAATAATTTTAAGTACTGTTATTTAAGTACTTAACAGTATAAAATTCATTATATTTAAAACCAATTTTTAAAACATGGAATCACTTTTTTATAGACAGAAATAGAAACTATTTAGATAATATAATAACTAAATATAAATTATATTTATAATTTAAAGAATAGTTCTGTAATGATTGTTTATGAAAAACTGCATGTAAAAGCGTAATGTTGAAAACCACCCTTTACAAGTTTTTCCACTTGTACTATAAAATTTAAAATATAATATAAATAGTATATTACTAAGATGGAGCAGTTTGTCTATTAAACCAAATCATTAATTGTACCAGTAGACGATTTTCTCCCAACGAGATTTGAAGGTACACCTATCAAGTCAGCCAACTCTCATAAACATGTCTTAAGATTTGCGCAGATTGTTCTGATTTGCGATTCTGAATCTGATTGGGATGATTAGTGGGATTGCTATTGAATCATTCGGAGAAACAATTCGAATTTTAGTTTTTCTCCAACCGATGAGGTGAAAGTATTGTTGAAGATCATGATGTTGATGAATTGCTCAGAAATTACTATATGGATAATTTGGAATAATGAAAAGATGAACAATGCTGCAATTAAAACATCCATCACCAAAGGTGCCGCCCTCTTATTACTATATTCACTATCATTCTAACTTGTATTCTTGTAGATGCAACATGAATTTAAAGCTCTAAATAAGCTGAAGAAAACATCAAAACGCCAAAACTCAGAGAACGTGATTAGAGCAACTGGTGCTAAATTACCAGCATCAGTAGACTGGAGAAAGAAAGGTGCCGTGACTCCAGTAAAGGATCAAGGGCAATGCGGATCTTGCTGGGCTTTCAGTACTGTAAGTACTATTGTTTATTATAAATTTGAGTAAAAAATAGCATTGTTTTTCACATTACTCTGTCTTGGAAAAATGAAATTTCATCTAGGTGGCTACTTTATTTCTTTAAAAATAAGTACTGGGTTTAATGTTACAAATTATTTCATAACGTATTTTATAGGCCAATGGTGGCTATAAGTCATAAGATTGTTATAAATTTCATTATATTTCATTTGTTGAGGGCTTTTCAAATCAACGTAAAGTAGCTAGTATGTGAATGGGCAAATAAAAGGCGCTGTTTGCCGCTCAAAAGATGGTATCAACCCCATAGTTCTTGTCAAAATTCACAGAAAAGAAGCACAAATTAATTGTGACAAATTGTGCGCACTTTGAATCTGAAAAAATACAAATTTTCGGAACTTGCCTTTCACCGCAAACACTCCGTGGAGTATGCTGATACAGCTAAATCTACTGAACGTTTCGATTTGATTGGCGACTGTCTCATCTAGCACGATTTCTTAGTTCCCTTTACAGGACGAATGCGTCGTCTCCCACCAGTCGATCTATCCATTAATAGATCTTGAAGCACATTTGGTGTATCCATACGTCTTTTCTCAATTTTTTCTTTAAAAACTGTCGGCTATTACAATAATTTTGATATCATAATAGGCTGTACCAAAGCCTTTTCCAAGGCCATGCTGTTTTTTCTAATACATTTGGTAAGAATATTTTTAGTTATTGCCGTAACACATGTAGTTATTCTAAGTTTCTTCAATAATATCTTGTAAGGTGGAATTCACCCCGACAATGTTGCTAAACAGGCACTTAACGCATAGCCCTTAAGCATTTCATTAAGGCTTTAACAGAAATTCGAGATTCGCCATGAAAGATTAACTCGTGACACCTAGAGGCGTCATTCAGAATCATTATCCAGGTAGAAAATTATGTGAACTTCAAGCACAGAAGAATTGGTAGTAATTGTTATTTTTGTTGAGCTTCTTTATGTTTGAGTTATGTTAAAATCAGTGCATTAAAAAATAAATTATTTGTACGTTAAGTGCATTTTATTGCAAGATAAAAAAAGTTAATGACCGTTCCTATAACATTCCTTTGTTTAAAGTGTCCAAAAGTTTAGAGGGATGAGTCTAGGGTAGATAATCCTCTTTTTAATTTTAGTATAAAAAGTGAAAACAGTAGGATTGAAGTGTATGATTTGTGGATTTGTGATCATGAGAAAAGATGTGCTGGTCTCTTTCCTCACGATCGTAACTAATTGAAGGTGGTAGGCGGAGTCACTGACCATTGCGAACTTAAGGCCGAAATTAATCAATAGAATGAATCGATAGATACACAAATAATCGTGTGAAAAATATCCTTATTTCACTTTCGTTTATAAAATATTAAGATTTCGCACAATTAGTGCAGAATGTTCTAGCAAATTGAGGAGTTTTATAACCTATCTAATCAACTACTAACAAATTTTATTCTTACAGACTGGCTCCATGGAAGGACAGCTTTTCCTTAAAAACAAAAAACTTATTTCATTAAGTGAACAACAATTAGTGGACTGTTCTACCAGTTTTGGCAATGAGGGCTGTGATGGTGGTCTCATGGATCAAGCTTTCCAATATATTAAAGCTAACGGAGGCATTGATACGGAACGCTCGTATCCCTATGAAGCTGAAGTGAGTTTCATGCTTTACTTAGCTTCCACATTTGTTTTTTCATTTACAGACGTTTTTAAACGTCAAATAAAGTTTTAATTGAAATACATTCAAACTGAGAGTTTTCGTGATAATTGCGTCAGGATGATAAATGTAGATTCAAGACAAAACCCGTAGCAGGAACTGACAAAGGTTATGTTGAAATTGCTCAAGGTGACGAGAATGCCCTTAAAGAGGCTACAGCTAAAATTGGCCCAATTTCAGTGGCCATTGACGCAGGAAACTTATCATTCCAATTTTATTCTGAAGGTATAATTATTGTTTGTATATTATTTAAGAATTCTATGAACTAAATTACGTATTGTATGTGGTTTTTTTCGCTCCACTAGGTATATATGATGAACCATTCTGCAGTGATACAGATCTAGATCACGGAGTATTAGTAGCTGGGTACGGAACAGAAAATAATAAGGATTTCTGGCTGGTGAAGAACTCATGGAATACCGATTGGGGTATGGAAGGATACATAAAAATGTCTCGTAACAAAAATAATCAGTGTGGAATAGCTTCACAAGCTTCTTTCCCACTTGTGTAAAATTTAACTGTCAATAAATTGGAAACACCACAGTATTAAAAAATGAATTTACGTAAATATCAGATTCTCTTAAATTTACTTTATAGTTGTTTTTTATTAACATTGTTGACATATATCTTTAAGTTCTCGAAAAAAAGAAGCGTAATTTTAAGCATAAATGTTGCTTATAATGCAATAAACCAAATCTTCTCTTGCAACTGTAATAAAGTATCTTATTAAACTCTGGAAGTATTCTTAAAACCTTTTCCCAATCTCCCTATTTCCCGAATTACGTGTGTTGAAATGTCGTATATTATTTAAACAAATCTTTTTAGATTGCATAAACGGACGGCTCCCGTTAGGCAGAAGAATGTCCATAGTTCCCCGTTCACCCTCACTTCGAAATCAAATACTTGAGAGTCAAGAAGAACCTACCATCTGAAAAATGCTGGATGATCATAAATTACCGGACACAGTAATTACCGAGGATATACGGCGGGCCTGTCTGACAGTTTAACTCCGGTCGCAATAATCTCGGGTAGGGAGACCATCACCTTCTGTCTTCTAATAATTTCTTCTTTCTCCATTAACTGTCTTCCAATAATGGAGAAAAAACTGAATTTAAAATCTAATATAAAAATAGGCACCCACAAAAATAGTTTGAACTTATAAAGAAGTATAAGGTATGACACTATAATGGTGAATGTTGAAAAAAAAGATTAATTAGTTGAAAATTCATTTTTATTTTTTAAATTTAAAATAATAAATATAATTAAATTTTTATGTGTTAAAAATATAATTAATCAACCCAAATAAAAATGTTCACCACGATTATGCATATATTTTATTAAAGTTTTGGATAACTAGCAGTGCTTGCAATTCCACAGTGATTTCTTCTGTTTCGTGCCACCTTCATGTAGCCACCTTCTCCCCAGATGGAAGAACAAGAATTTTTCACTAACCAATAATCTAAATCTTTTTCAGTTCCATAACCAACAATGAGAACACCTCTATTTATGAATATAGGATCGCATTTAGGTTCATGATATATTCCTGAAATTCACAAGTATTTGTTTACAATTTAAGATTACATAAATAACTTTATGTCAGACTCAATAAATAGTTTTACTAATAATAAATTCGATTTATTAATCAGAAATATTTCAAACATATCATTTAATGAAAACTAAAAGTTAATTTATTTACTAGGATGTTTCTGTACAATAATGCCTACCAAGCGTTTAAAACACCAATTTTTCATTTAGAAAATTTGCGCTTAAAAAAGAGAATTTTTTTTAAATAACAGTCTCTGTACTTTTTATCGGACAGATGGCTGCAAAGGTAAAGTAAATTTTCAATTTCTCCAAAATTACATAGCGAACATAACAGATCCTAACCTAACCGATTATAATTTAAATTTAAAAATTCCCAGCGTAACTGAAATATGTTTTTTTTTTTGTCACCAAATCCTAAGTCACCTTACAGATAATTTTCCCAAAATTTAAATATTTATACTACTCATGAAGATTTGCCTTCTTAGGTAGAATCTCAAACACGTCCCTTTGAGTAAGAACAAATTTTTTTGTAATATTATTGGTCTTTTTCTTCCAATTTTTGCTAGAGCAATCATCTAATATCACATATTCGCCGCCAGTCGCAATGTTTACCATTTTTATGATCAATATTGAACTGTTTAAAAAAAAAGTTTCTTTCTCTTTCCAAATGCAGATGTATTCATGGGTAAAAAGAAAATACTGAAGTATTTTCTTGTGGTTCTTTATAATTTTCATTACCACCTCACTCTTTTTTCTGTGCATGGACGTCTTTGACATTAGCGACCCAACGCTTCATAACTCTTGGTACCATTACTTACTACTGACCATACAACAGTATTGAAAACTTAATACTTAATTCAAAAGTTAAGTTAATGTTTAAGTCGAAATTTTTATCCATAATATAAAACTCTGACAAATGCTACTCGGATTATGCTTGCCCGAAACAACTTTTCCCTTTAAATGTACTCGGAAATTTAATGTTTGTTAAATCTAACTTTATACCCCAATAATTATTCTTAACAAGATCTATTGCTTCTCTCCTATTACCATTTTTCAGTATTAGGCTCTCTTTTACTCCCATGCCTATTAAAAGTCTTAGTTTCATTATATTCCTTTGAGGATTTGTATTTCTGTACAGTTGCCTACTCCTGGAACCATCTTCTGTAAGCAAGATTGCCAGCCAAAATATTATGAGATCTACATGTAATTTTATTTTGTGGTTGCATAATAGACTGCAGCCTAAATTAATCTAAATTTGGCATTATTTTAGTTCTCATCAATTTCGAAACCTAAGCAGTACACTTATAATAAAAATAAATATTTATGTTTTTCCAAAATTATTCGTTGTTAAATTACCTGAAGCATAAAACTGGAAAGATAATTGTCGAGCATCCATTGCAGCTGAGATTGGTCCTACAAAAGCTACGGCTGCTTTTAATGCATTTTCGTCTCCTTCAGGAATGTCAACGTAACCTTTAATCTTTATGGCGTCTTCGATTTTATGTTTGCAGCCGCTATTCTTAAAACAAAATATATTTCTTCAGAGTGCTATAGAACTGATAGAATAATTTACAATGAATCATGGTGTTTGGCAACAATTGTAACTACTCATCGCGCCACTTGTCTACTTTACAGATTTAATTAATACTCATTCTCCTTTCAATTTTATTATTATTTTAAATGTTTGAATCGTTTTTAGATGATTTTAATAGTTTGAGTATTAATTATTATATAGTATGTTAAATTTTTTAGAGCATATTATTGGAAAACTTTAATTTTTTTATTTATTTTCAGGGAACAACCTCTACACCCCGGAAAATCGTATTAACCTGAAGCAAAAAGTATTTATGTCAGTCAAAAAAAGATCTCGAAAAGTTAACATACGATGTATGTAAAAACCCAGCAAATGCCATAATATTTTTTTGTGTTCAGATGACCTCAAAAATGTATTTTTCCAGTTTCGAAAAATGGACATGATGGAAGTATTTCCTTTTACTGAAGAAAATCAAAAGCAACCTATCTGTTTTCTAACGGTAAATTTGTAACTGGACAAAAATGGCAAAAAAAAATCTTACTTGGAACAAAAAGAGCTAATTTTTACACGGTCCTGTCATTTACTATTGGAATCGATTAGGTTAGCGTAAACATATTTATATAATAAAATTAGTAATCTGCATATTCCTCCATATATTGCAACTTTTTTGATAAAATAAAATAATAAAAGAAAACCTCTCTTGCTTCATATGGATATGCTTCCTCAGTGTTGATTCCTTCAGATTTGTTGATGTATTTAAACGCTCCATTCATCGTACCAGATTTACAACCAGAATTTCCATATTCTAGTGAACAATCGATGAGATTTTGTTCGCTCAGTGTTATTAATTTTCCAGTTTTCATAAAATATTGACTCTCAATGGCACCAATCTGAAAGCCATTGCCAAAGTAAAAAACTTATTCACGTTGATGTCGTATATTAGCAATAAATTTATAATGTCCAATTATTAAGTACATTTTATTTATGCATTTACTAAACATCCTAAATCTGTTTGGGCGGTCAAAAAATAAGAGAGAAATGCGTCTAACTTTCTCAACCAAAAAATCTAAAAAAAATGATTTCTAAAGATAAATTTACTCCTTAGTTAAAAATCTATAAAGGCTATGCTCTTAGTTAATTATCATAAACAGTGAGGTAAGGAGGAAAGGTAAAAAATATGATTAGGATTCTGATAAACAATAATTTAGCATTGCCTCAAGTGGCGAAGTGACTATTGGAAATATGTATTAATTTATACATATTTATGGTAAAATGTTTTTATTAAAAAGCTGTTACTGGGTCGCAAGTGCCTTGAGGATTAGAGGAGTTTTACTAAGAAAAACAACTAGGTAAAAATAAATCTTCGGTTTGGAGTAAAGAAGAATTATTTTACATTAGCACTATTTGTCTAAGAAATGTGTAAAAAAAAAAAGTTTGAAGGTAATACTTACCGCGCTGAATGCCCAACAAGCACCACACTGACCCTGATCTTTTACTTCATTAACTGCTCCTTTATCTCTCCAATCTATTGAATCTGGGATATCAAAAGAAGATGGAATTTTAAATATTTCATGACTGAGCACTTCAGTTCTTAAGGACCGATTGAAGCTGCTAACAATAGCCCTAAATTCTGATGGATACTTCAGTAGCAAAAATAATGCATTAGTAGTTACAATGATAAATATACGGAATACAATAGCAGATAAAAATATTTAATCAAAGCTAAAAATACCATTTCACCGTATTGGTTCAATCTTAGACTTTGAGATGTGATTCCTTTTAGATTAAGTATGTTATAATCATAAATAAAATCTTTATTGCGGAAATAAATTTGCATTCTCTTTTCATCATCATCGCCAGAATATATTTTCCCAAAAGTGGTCTGAAATGTAATAAGAACCAATAGTACAAATATTTTAAAAATTATTAATTAAAATTAAATAATGAAAACTATAAATTCCGCATTTAACGTTAATATTATTACTAAAAAGATTGTTAAATCTCTAAAACAATTATTGTTTAGAGGAAGGATTAGCCCTATACTGAAATCCCTGGTTCGATCCTGCTTTCCCTGATTCCATCACTTATTTAAGAAAAATCGGATCAAATGGCTGGAGCATATCCATTATATTTAAGGTTTACGAAAAGGGGGATATTCATGAAGCAAGTAACCAGCGAGGAATAACATTCATGAATACGATTAGTAAAATTTATTCAAGAATCCTAGCGTCTAGATTCTCGGATGGGCTAGAAGAAAATAACATTTTGTATGAGGGGCAGTCAGGCTTCAGAAGAGGAAGGTCCACGGTTGATAATATATTCATGCTGGAAAATGTTATTAATTTAAAAATGAAGTATGGCTGTAAAAAAGTGTATTGTTTTTTTATAGATATGAGAGCCGCATTCGACTCTTTTGATAGGCATGCCCTTTATTATAAATTGTATAGAGACGGAGAATCGACCAAGTTTGTGAAAGCGATAGAAAGCATGCATGTAAATACGGAAGCTATGGTACGGTGTAAAGAGGGCCTATCACAATATGTCCAGTACAATACGGGTGTCAACAAGGCTGTATCTTAAGTTATCTATTCATTCATCACATAAATGAACTGAGTGAGGAATCGGGATGTGGAGTGAAATTGGGAAGTTTAAAAATTAATATGTTGGCTTTTGCGGACAATATAAACTACTCAAAAGTTGCTAAGGAATTTATAAATAACATCGAAAATAATTTATTTGTACAATGTTTTGATGTTTATTTCTTATTTTGGTATTCAATATTTGTTTATATTAAGGAATTAATGCACTTCTTAGTCGTACAAAGAATAATTCATTTTGATAAATGACAAAAACAAACATTGCTAATTTTGTCCTTTAACACATGGGCTGAAAAGTCCCGGGCCTAACACATAGATTGCGCTAGTTTTATTGCATTCACCTCTTTTTCAGTTAGTACTAACCTTCAAAAGACAGCTGCTAAAATTTCACGATATTCTATTGATTAGTTTGTGAGTTATTGTGCTAAGAGTGACGCTACTTTTGTTATTTTCATAACAATGGATCAAAAACAATTTGGTGTTTTAATTTTACACTGCTTCTTGATGGGAAAAAATACCTTTCAGTGTTCAGTATTCTAATGCATTTGAAAGTGAATGAACTATTTTTTTCTTCTCAATTCTAATTTTTCATCATGCAAAGAAGACCTCTAAGAGATGAAAGGGCAAATTTAATTGTCCAGTTTCATTTCCAGGGCCTTTCTCAGCTTGAAATTGCTAATGCTTTGAACATTGCGCCAAGTGTTGTTTGCCGAGCATTGCAAAGATACCACGAGTTTGGAACTGCACAAAACGCCATGGCGGTGGGAATTTTCGAAGAACCACTGAAAGAGAGGACCGCCTAGTGAGGATGAATGCCCGCAGAAACCCTTTTTTGACCGCCCGACAGTTACAAAATCGTCTTTTTGAATCCTCTGGGAATCAAGTATCTGATCAAACGATTAGAAATCGTGTGAGAGTGGTTGGTTTACATTCGTATCTCCCAGTTAGAAGGCCCACTTTGGATACTCGGCACAGAAGAGCAAGATTGGAATAGGTAAACTCTAGATTGAGAGAGAACCAAAACTGGGAATTTGTATTGTTTAGTGAAGAGTCAAGATATTGTTTATCGAGTGTTAGCAGACGTTTGCGAGTATGGAGAAAGCCACAATTTATCCAACCGGTGGCAGCATATCGCGGTGGCGGTGTCATGGTGTGGGGTGGAATTACTCTCAACAATCTTACTGAACTGCACATCATTCAGGGCACTTTAAATGGGATGAGTTACAGAGACGACATTATTCGGGGGTTTGTCTCAGACTTCTGAGACAATATTGGGCCACAATTTTCTCGACGACAATGCCCGCCCTCAACGTGCCAGATGTGTTCTTGAGGAAATTTGTCGTCTCGGCATTACCCACTTACCACTGCCAGCACTATCAGCAGACCTAAACCCAATAGAGCACATTTGGGACAATTTACAGAGACGACTAAATAACCATCAGCCCCAACCCAGAAACTCCGGAGAGCTTGCTAACGCTTTTACATTACTAAGGGAAGAAATTCCGCAAGAAGAAATAGCTGCCGTTATTTTGAGTATGGCAAACCGTTTTGAAGCTGTTCAGAGAGTAAGAGGAGGGTACACCAGGTACTAAAAAACTATTAATTGGATTAACAAAATAAAAATTGTGGAAAAACCAGTGGAGATGTTTTCCATAATTTGTTAGGCGATACTCACGGTTTTTGTTAAATCGTGTTTTATCTTTGTTTTTAAACATTTTATCTGTTACAAGATAATTTGATATTAAAAGACAAATGAAGCAACTTTTATTTTAAAAAAATATAACTCTGTCTTTTTCTTATCTTTTTATTGCAATTCCTTAGCAACTTTTGAGCAGTTTAGTTATAATGGCTGAGGATCCTTTTTCGTTGCAGTTGGTGATTAAAAGGCTTGAAAAATATACAAGAACCTGGAACTTAACAGTTAATTTAGCTAAATCCAAAATAATAATTTTGAAAAGAAGCGGTGGAAGAAAAGGCAAAAATGAGAAATGGAGGTTCCAGGGTAGCCAAATAGAAATGGTAAATAGCCTAAATATTTAAGTATAACATGTCAAGCACTTTAAAGTTAAAAGACCATTTCTATGAAAGAGGAAAGTGCGCAAAAGGGATTACCAATAATATTTGGCAAGATATCTTTATCAAAGAAGAAATTTCAGTAGAAGCAAAAAACAGAATATTTGAATCAGTCACAAGATCAATATTATGTTACGGAGCGCAGGGTTGGGGGCATAAGTCTTTTGATGAAGTCGAGAAAGTCCAGAGATTCTTCCTAAAGAAATTGTACAAATTACCTCAAAACACCCCGCTTTAGACAGAGACCAATAGTAGCCCACTCTTTACATATAAATTTAAATTGCGCTCTGACTATATATTAAAAATTTTGAACTATCAAATTCTGTAAGCTTATAGCGATGGAAGTAATGAATAATAAAATAGGTTGGTTTAAGAACTGGGAAGATCTAATTAGAGTATATAACCCCTCCTGTAATTTAGATGTCACACAACCAGAAAAAATGAAAGAAATATTAAATATAACTGTTGCAAAGTTCGCTTCCGGGTATAGAGAGAAATGCATTGAACGGGCTGGAAAAAACATTAATCACAGTCTGTGCAGTCAATTGAATTATAATATTAATTACTTGAATTGAAATTTAAAACTAAAAGATATCAGAATTATAATGAAGTGTAGGAGCGATCTACTGAATTTGAACTGTAAGACATATATGATAAATAAAGAATATCTGTGCTATCTGTGTGATTTAAACCATAATGAAGATACGTACCATTTCATATCAACCTGCCCGGTGTTGAATGAATTTAGAAAATTCTGCTTTCTATAAGACTAGCCTGACACAAGAAGAATAAATTCAAATATTAAATGGAAAAGATTGGCAAAAATTGTCATTTGCAAAAATAGCGGGAAATAATAGAAAATTTGTAGTAAGCCATTTCAACTATTAACCATTTAATTAAGGTATTTCTGTTTTTTCCTTATTAGTTTTTTCCATTGCATATTTGTTCTTATTAATATAACAAATACAACAGATTTTGTTTTTTACTTATAACGGTAGGTCCATTTATTTTTTTTCTTAATCTATCAATTTATTTCTTATTTAATCTCAGAGATGTAATTTTATTTGTTATCAGCAGCTCCTGGCAGATTGATTAGGGAAGTGTTTAATTTATATATTGTAATTATTTTGTATGTTTTTAAAATTAAAGTAATTTATCTATCTATGCTGGAGCATATTGAGAGAACTGAAGAAGAGAGACTTGCTCGGTAATCGCTTTAAAGTTACTGCACCATAAAACATCAGTAAAACAGTAGCTCATGTTGAATAAAAATTTAAGAAGAGAAAAAAAAACACAATGTTGATGGTTAAAACTTTGACGATTGATCAAAATTCGATGTAGTCAAGAACATGAACGGATCTGAGCAATACTAGTGCACAACTTAGAAATGCTCGAAATTCCTACATTCATTCTTTTCACCAAGAAGGGGAGTCAAGGGGGCAACTGGGTGGTAAATAAAGTGGATCGTATATTATTATTATTTGTTTTATTGCTTATAAGAAATATATTTACATTTCTATAGCAAGAGTTTAGCCTCTGCTAGTGATAACAATAAAAAGAAATAGCAACTTCCACTAAAAAGATAAACAAACTAAAAGTATGAATTACAAAATTAAAATCACCCCTTGTTACAATTATTTCTTTAAAAAAACAAAGAAAAATAATGAAAACGGTATATTTACAAAAATTAACTCAAGTTTGATTCGGCGGCGGAATTTCTTTATAGCTGTTGAATATAAGTTTTACAAATCTGTACCTCTCATCTAGAGCACCAGAAATGAAATAAAACAAACTGTTTAATTTATCTTTGCTGTCGATTTCGAGTAAATTAGTGTAAACGTCAGAGTTAATAGAGCTTAAGTGGATCGTATATTATTTCTGAACTCGAAGAAAGATAATCAATGTAAATTTTGTAATTAATGAAAAAGTAAGTACCATTTTAGCGACGAGTTCAGTTTCTGATTTCTTTGGTCTTTTATAAATTATAGATTCAACAAGAATAAGGAAGTTCGTCCAATTGTGTAAAAATGAACGTAACCTGAAGTGAACATGAGAGTTAGGCAGCAGTAACTTTTTGTAGAAAAGCAGAATTATACACAAAAAATCGAAGAGGTCTAAGCAGTAATCGAAACTAAGAGTAAAAGATATGATTAACGAATGGAATGGTCAGATGGCTTCATAATTCAAGAGAATGCAACTGATCTGTAATAAATTCATAGACCAAACAAGAAACTAAGAACATAAATTTTTCTAAATTCCAATTTGGCGGATGGTCACTTGGCTTACACTTTTGTTTTGTAAAAATTGAAATTATAAATGCTGAAAAGAAAAGCGTGAATGGATATGATTAATAACATGACGGCATACTGGATCTTTGGTACTTAGTTCAACAGGGAGGAATTCGAATGTATGAAATAGGGATACAAAGAAATAAAATATAAAATAAGATTGTATTAGATTATTGCCTCCCTCTAAATAGATACCAACAAGAAATTGGAAGAGATAGCCTTGGTGAATATCTCTCCACCAAAAAATTAAAATGTAATTATTTTGAAATAATACTTTGAAATCTTTCCATTCTTCATGATCTTCTGTTGAATAATACCTTGCATGAGTTAAAGAAATAATCCAGAACAATAACAATATTTTCATATTTGTCTGTAATTCTCACAGAAAAAAAATACTGTAACAAATAATTCAAAATCAACACTTTAAATTATTGGAAAAAAAATTAACAAATTTAGAATAGTGAAGAATGGACATAATGCAGATTGTAAAAAACAAATATAAGTAAAAGATTATTTTTATAAAACAAAATAAAGGGAAAACATTTTAGCCCTTTTCAATAAGTTAAAAGATGTAATATTTTCTTGCAATTAAAAGCAGCAAAATTATTACGTTGGATCATAAATCATTAAGGCTTCCCCAAAAAGAACTAACATTTGATCATTGATAGAAAAGACAAAATATTTTTTACAAAAGTGCGCAAATAAATACGTACATTTAGAAATTTAAAATTTTATAAACTAATTAAAATACAGTCTCAAATTGTAATGGACACAATTTAACAAATGTGAATAATTAAATTTCCCTTATCACGGCTTAAAGAAGGTGCTTAACAATTACAGTATTTTTAATATTATTGAATAAGATAGTTGTAAAATAGTTTAATCAGATTGTAAATTGTGAAGTTTTTAAATACACAAGTAATAAAAGCATCCTCACTTAATTCTTAAGGCGATCCAATTAACGTTTTGCGTTTAATTAAAAACTTTTTATATTGAAATAACTGTTTAGAATGTTAAAAGTCATATGTTCAAAGCGTATGATTTGTATCATTTATTGAAATCACTATATAAATGCGGAACACAGTTTCTTACTTCTCTCTTTTTCATTCTCACGCTTCTAATTATTAAAATAAATGCATATGTTAGATAGGCTTTTTTACTTCCAACTATCAAATTAAGTGTAGTGAACTGAGGCGACTGGAAACTTCTTTACTATAATTTCTTAAATACAACATTAAATAAAATCCTAAGCCTAGACCGAGAATCAAACCTAATGTACCACAATACATTTTACCTTGCCTCGCCTCGCCTCCATCATTCCGCTATAGTGAATCTTCTCTTCTCATAATCATGTTATTTCTTTCATAAAACAGTTCCTGTAGGTTAAGCAGGACATTTTTGCATCTAGTGAAATATTAGATTACAGAAAAGTGCACTACTTAATTTTTGCCAATTTTTTTTTTTGATAGATAGCAGATATTTCCTTCTCGACACAATTGTTATAAATTAATTTTCATTACTCATTATTATGAAAAACTTTTATTTCAAGACAGAGGTTGAAGGACGAGTGGACGTGTGAAAGAGGTATTCAGGGTGAGCAGAGTTTTATATTATAGAGTTAGTAGAAATATGTCACTCTTCCAATTTTAATATTCCCACGTTTCCATCCTTTGTGGCGTTCTCAGAAATTAAAAATTTATGTTGTCTTTAGAAGATGGATACTTCCAGAGAAATAAATATTTTGTTTATTCATATTACTAGCACCGAACTTCTTTTCTTCTTTGCAACCCTAGAAAATATCAACTATTTGACATAAAATTCCTTAACCATGTAGAATAGGTTTCTTTCTTTTAAATTTAAGACACGTCAAACACTAAGACCCCACTATCTTATCACTTCACTCGGGAAAAAATAAATTCAGTAGCGATCTTCTTAGCAGCAGGACTGAAAAATAGAATTCCAAATTTTAATGTAGAAAAGGTGGTTGATTTATTTAACATTACATTATAAGTTTATTACTAGCCATCAATTCTTTAGAATAGTTTATAAGTGCTGTCAATGTCACAAGAAAAGTCACAAATGTTCCTCCGAAATCAGAACTAGCAGAATTGAAGTGGATAAAAAGGAGATGAAAAAGTGCAATCATCCTCTATAATTTTCTTTAAGATAATGTAATTAAATCCTATTTATAATCTTTTCATAACCCTCTGCTACTGCAGTTGGAGAGCATCAACTATAGATTATTCTTCACTTTTCTCGATCTCTTCCTTTAAACACTGGCTCCCATACAGCACACACTAATTTGACAATCTCATCCTCTCCCAATCTTATGTATTCCCGAACATCTCATTGAAATATTGCCAAGTTTTATCTGATGGAAGTTAATTGTAGAATTAATCCTTTAATCTGTAGGATTAACTTCTGAATACAGTCCTGAGAAAAACTGTGCGCAGCTTTTTTGTATTCTTGGTTCATTGTTTCCAAACAAGCATACATATTACTTTAAAGTACTTTCTGCTTTCTGATTCTTCCTCCATCTCCTTGATTTCTTTTTTCCAGTATACTTACAATTTTCAATCAAATGCTGCCTTTAAGCGTCTGAAACTTTGGACTAATGATTCAACTTAAGTTGTCAAGTCTAGTTTAAAATACAATTTTTATTGAGGGGGGAGCATCCACATCGAAGGCTGCTGTTAACACCAAATAATTATCAACTTGAAAATATAAAAAGCAAGTTAATTTATTATGTATTACTGTGAAAAGAAATTTTATATTACTGTGAAAAGAAATTTTATAAAATAGGTAATAAATCTTTAAGCCTGGAAGATTAGTATCATCTGTAAGAAGTAAGAGAGGTTATACAATTTCATTTTCTGAAGTCCCGTATACCAGAGTTCAATCCCAGACAGCAACATAAAAATGAGTGACAGTCGCATAACTCCAGAATTGATAGAATTGAAAAATAAGCAGAGAATTGCTCTTAAAAAAGAGTATTGGAAGCAAGTTACAAATCCTCATGCACCAGAAGTGGGACATGTGGTGAGTTACAGATTTATTTCTTAGTTCTTACCGCTACAAATTTATCAGGTCTTTTGAATATAAACAAAAAGACACTTTAATTTCCTATAGTTAAGTTTTTACCCAAACCTACATTATTTTCCTGGGATTGGACTCAGGTTAATCTTCTACCCGATATTTGATGCCCTTACTTTTTTTTCTTCAATTTTTTTATTTCTTCAAATGTTCTTTTCGTAATAGCTTTTTGTAACATAAGGTCGGGTGATGAAAACTGCTATCATTAAAGTGAGAACAATATCCGGAGGCCGACAGTGCACTGAAGAGAGCATCGTTCGCTAATAAGCACAGATATTAACTCTCCCTAATTTAAAAAGAATAAAACTGCATTCTATTGTGTTTTTACGTTTAGATGGAAAAATCATCCTTTATGTAAAATTTAATTATTTGTAATTTTTTTTAATTTATAGTTTGATCCAGCTGTACAAAGGTTTATGTCAATGAAAGCTACAAACATAGATTTTTTTCGAGAAACACCGAAGACTATTTTAAGAGGATTGTTTCTACTTGTTTTGCCAATTGCAGGAACTATATACATGTTTAAGTATGATCGGGTTAGTATTCATTTTTCCTTAGTGTTTATACTCAAACAAGTAAAATATATATATAAATGTATGATTAAGGCTGTTAAAGCAAGCAACAGTTTTCATTGTGGCGATTAATTTAATGAAATAGGCTTAGTAGAGTCATTTGAGAATGGAGCATTTTAAATATAATTTTGATTGCTGCAGAAATGATTTAGTCAAGCAGAATTATTGGATTATATTGGGGTATTTCATTTTTAATTTTGACGTGTTTGCTATATGAAAAAAGTTTGGTAAATTTTGACTGTTATTTTTGCTGATAACCCATTTTTTTTTGTAGCATGATGTGCTTATAAATGATGATGTACTTTTGAGTAAGTAATGTATGTGCCTTAGTGCATCTTGCCCTTAACAACCAAAGGTGCAGTCGTTATCCTTTTTTTAGTTAAATGTACTGCTTGATGCTAAAGAGAGAGAGAGACAAAAAAACTGGAAATGATAAATGCGTATAAAGCGAAAACTGTTTGGTTGACAATCCCTTTACCCTCTCAAAAAATTTATTTCATTGTTCTAAATTGTTCCAAAGACTTAGAAACAGAGTTTAATTGCAATGCATTTGTTTTTATAATACAATATACATTTATTAAGTCAGTTTTAAACTCAAGTGCAGCGTGAAAACAAATCAGTCATCCTCAGATGAATTTATTGGTAATATTTTAAACATTTATTGATAATATTTTAGGATTAGTGTTTTTGTAACATTATTTTTATAAAGCATTAAATATTGTTTCTAAGCATAAAGTAAGCCGGGTATTCTAATACAAAATGAAATATGTCATCTTTTCAATGTTTAAATGAGAATTGTCCTCCTGAAACTTAGATTTCTTCCCAATCATGTAAAAAAAATGCAGCATTTTAATTGCTGTATTGATATTGAGCTAGAAATCTTTATTTTTTGGGCATTAAAATTCTGTTATATATACGATTCGTAACAAAAACTTATAGAACTATAAATTCTGTGAACTATGGATTATTATATTGTGTTACAGCACATTGTGACTGATGAAATGGTTTTCTAGTTTTTTTTTTTAGCTCATTCTCTTTTTTTGTCCAGTTGTCTAAATCTTTTATAACCAGCAATGAAATGCTATAATTAATAAAATATATATATTTATATATTCCAATTCAGTTGAATAATTCATAAGCAATAGGTTCAACATTATTTTAAACACTAAAGTTATGGTGAACTCTAGCAGTTTCTAGCCCGTACGTAACAACTCGGAGTACTTTTATGGAGTTACAGTCTTAAAAGATTCGATTTACCCTATGCAATTTTGCAGATGTTAGAAACCAGATTGCAGTCTAACATAGCATCTTGCTTCAAAAACAAAGTTTGCTTTGCAAAATTGCTTTAAGGTCGAAATACTGCCGCATTAGTTGCAACCCCCTTTTCCAGGAAAATTTCTAATCTTTGTGTAAATTTATGAAACGAATTCACTGAACACCCAAATTTTAAAAGCTTTTTTACATTCTACAGTGATATTATTAAGAATGATAAGTATTTATACACGATCTTTATAGTAAGTACAGAAATTTTAACTTTGTTTTTTAAATTATAATTGGGGCACCCGTCTATAAGTAAGCAACAGTGACAGGGTCGTTTGTATATACAGGGTGATCGATTTAAAACGCACCAATCGCTAATAACTTTTTAGGAAAGCGGAATTTCGAAAAAACCCACGAAGTAAACTATATGTTTTTTTTGGTCTAGTTTTCAAATTTTTCACCTCCGATACTGTATCTTTATTTTTGGCGGAGTTACGGGCAAAAACCCGATTGGGGTTTCATAAAGACCACTGGTTTTGACAATGATTATAAAAACTGAAAAATAACGATGATCTCGTTTCTATATCCCTAATATTAGTCGAGATATTTAAGATCAAAGTTACAATTTTATCTATTCGTGAACGGTTTTCGATATTAATTTTCCACCACAAATACAAGTTTTGGGAGGTCCTCTGACTGCAACAAATGTTATTGGTGACACAAAGTAAAAAAATAATAATAATTGAAGATTTTAAAACATGTAGTGTAATGTAATGGTTGTGGGTGAGTCAGGATAAATTTGTTTTATCATCAAATAAAAGCAATCATTGAAATAAAAGATTCTTACCGTAATCATTGGTCAAGAAATCTTAAATACTGGGTGCATTAAAATGATGTGATGATTGCTTTTTTTGTGGGGATATCTAAAAAATAAAGTGTACAGTATCTTTAATCCCGTGGCTTCAGTCGATGATCTGAAACATCGAATAACTCTAGCCTGCCTAGATCTTGACTTCGCCACCATAAGTGCTGCTACAAGCAAAGCGTGACAGTCCAGAGTTTTGGCTTGCCTATCCGTTGATTGTGCCCAGTTTGAACAGATTCTTTAAAAAAAATAACGTAATTTTGACAGTAAACTGAAATTTGTTTTTCATATTTTAAATTATCATAACTTTTGAAAAACCTAACCGATTTCAAAAAATTTTTTTTGTTTTTTTTAGGAGCTCAAATACTATAAAAATATGCAATAAAAAAATATAACGTTCCATTTGAAAAACAAAAGTTGGATGCTGTATCTCGAGATACAGGGGTTTAAAAAAATAGGTCAATCACTGAAAATAAACTGAACTAAAAATGATTAAATATGTGTTTTTTATTTTTTCGAAATTTCCCGCCGTTAAAAAAAAAGTGGGTGGAGCATATAACTCTGGTCACCCTGTATATTCGGGGTGCCCCCCGAATGGATATTGACTTACTTTGAAACTAAGATCTAGAAAAAACTAAAAAATACATTGTCCTTAGTTTTCTGTTAAAAACCCAAATTCAATATATTTCATTTTATATTCATTTTCTCGTGGGCATAAAATCATGTGTTTAAATAAACGTTAGTTTCAACCTCCTAACATTTTGTCAATCGTTTCAACACTCAGCCCTAGGCCCTCACAACTATTGGGCCTGCTAAGGCTATTTCACTGTACTATAGCTTTAGATTGACTCTAAGAATGGAGAAATATGTAATTACTGGTTTAAAAAGAGGCAATTTTCAGATTTTTTACATATATTTCTAGTAAATGTCATTAGTTCTGTATCCATTTATTTTAATTTTGTCGAATCTCGAAACAACGTCAGCTAATAAGTGTGGATCAAATTATTATTTTTTTAAAAAAGAAAAAGTTGCATTTTAAATCATACTTTGTTACAAAGGATTTTCCTTTTTTACACAATTATAAAATAAAATAATATCCCACGATCAGAACATCTAAGGATGTTCGAAAATAGATGTATAGTTGTAAATGAGTTTAATCCATAAATAGTGGATTAGTTAATACAAAACTGCATTCGTATGAAATTATGATTGGATGGAATATTCCTTTGATATCTTCTGTAAATAACCTAGAATTCGTTTGGTTTTAGGATAAAAAGGAAGCTGCTTACAGATCTGGCCAGGTTGCCTACAAGGATAGACTTTTCAAATTTGTATAAATCATTCGTTAATTTTTTGTTAGTAATGTAAATTTGCTAGAATTAATTATTAATACATATATAATATTTTTGTTTTCAATTCCTTATCATGTATAGTATTGTTGTTTATATTCCTCTTTTATCCCTGAAAGAGTGAAGTTGTTACATTCGTATTTGCAAGATAATATTGCATCAGAAATGATCTGCAACCACTTCAGTATTTGAAAGTGTAAATAATCAATTCTTATCACTATTTCCTAACTTACTGTGTTAAATAGTAACAACCTTGTTACTGTATGTAGCAGTTTCAAAACCCTGCTCTAATTCAAATTATACGTTAGCAAATTTTTGATTTTCAAACACCATCAAAACTGTATCATGCAATCATTATGATTACGATTTTTATTATTATTACTATTATTATTATTATTATTATTATTATTATTAATTTGTGCTCACTAAATATGAATATCTTAAAAATATACTTTGAGTTCCCTTTTTTCTTATTCTTGCTTGTACTCAACATTTAAACTGTTAGTATTTGTAGAGAATTGTTCATCGTTTTTGGGTTCATTATCCAGAAGGAGGAAACAATATTGCCAATTTCAATTATTTTATTTAATCAATAATTAAGCTATCGACCTTGGGACTAGTTCATCTTCAGGGTTTATGCTATTAGTTCTGTCGTGTCTGCTTTTGTACTGAGTACTTCCTATTAATAATAGAGAAAAGAAAGATATTGAATTTTTTAAAAATCAGTTTTACTGTTTCGTTTTATGCCACCTAGAGGTAAAAGAATCTGAAATTTGAAAGGAATGGGATAACTTTATCAAAATAAACTATAAAACAATAATTTTATTTACAATATTTTATCGACTAATATCTTAAATCCAAACATATTTAATTTTGTTAAAAAATGCTGAAAATAGCTGGAAGGAAGCGGTTTTTTCAGCTTTCTTTAAAGGCACTAAATCAGCGTATCCTACGATAGGCAATCATGGAAGAACGTCCGACTGATTGCTACAAGTACGAATTTCTGAATTATTGTTTATTGAATTTTGTATGTTTGTATTGTATGAATTTTATAATTTGCCTACCTTTTTTTATTAACTAGTAATAACTTCTCTTTCTCAAATTTTATGCGAATTCATGAAATTTAAAAGATCTCTTTTAAATCCATTTGGATATTTCAAAAATTTGAAAATTAAATTATGAAAACTCAAAATTGAAATGAGATTTTGTTAAGGAAGGCTCTAAGCTTATATTTAATAGAGGAAAGAAGAAAAGCTGATTGTAATTTAAGTTGTACCATGGGTGATAAGCATTACAATTCAAGTGATTTTTTTTTTTTAACATGTATTTTCTCCGAAGATAATTTTAAACAGAACCAGGTAGAATTTAAGGAAACAACATACAGTAACAGACTTAATAATCGGAAAAGGACATTTCACTAATCTAGTAAGTTTTAAAAAAATTTATTTAGTAATTAATCTTAATAAACACATACAATAATTAAAGATGGTATATATGGTGTGAAGAGAAACCATCCAGCGTTACCACTCTTTGGATTAATTGGATCAAAATTAAAAGTAAAAAACATGGATTTGCTACAAGACCGAATCTTTTTTTCTTACTAAGTAAGTTAATAGACGACATTATTTTTTATATGATTGATTTTTCAACTTAAACGCCTATAAAACTGAAAGTAAATTTATGGGAAAGCAAAAAAAAGTTAACTCAATGCAAACAATGAGTGCAACTTTTGTGGAAGAAATAGAAGGCGTACGGCAAATGGCACCCTAAAGAACATTGTTTTTAGTAATTGATTTTTTATAATATTAAGAACATAAATGGTACGTTGAGTATAAATGCGACATCTCTCATGTGTTACTTAGCATGTATTTCATTTCAAAAGTTAGGACCACAGTGCTGGATGACTTATTTTATCCGTCGTAGCATGCATATTTCTTGTAACCTTGACCGGTTTCGGTCCTTCATCCATCATTAGAGGTACATTAATCAGTTCAGTATAGAGATATCGATTTCAATGTTGCCGTCTCGCACTACTCTTGCTGATTGTGTCACTTTTATTTTGGCAGGCAGGGATTCAAGAAATATGTGTGCGATGAAGTATAAAATCAAAGATGATTTTATATGAAAACACTTCCTTTATTAAAAACAAGAAAAATACTTCTATTAATAAACCAAACATTTGTTGTAGTGTACAAAAGCAGAAGAACTAGTTTTTATGATAAAGGGAACCCAGAGTGGAATGTATCTGACGATATGCTAATAAATTTTCTAATGCAAACTGGCCGGGGAACTGATAAATGTGCTTTTGCCTTCGATAAATAAAATATAATTTAAACAATTTCTTCCGCTCTCTTCTTAAAATTTTCATATCAATTTTTTTTACAAGTGAATATAAACATCCCTGAGCTATATTGGTCAAATTCGTTGATATGAACTGAAGTACAGAGCTTTCTTTGACAAAAATTTGAATAAAATTTAATTAATGCCCAAATTATAAACCCTACTGAGGATTAAGTAAAATGCGCTAGGTATGAGCAGTTTCTTGATTGCAGGTTGGCGATGACAGAAATGCTTTTTTTTTTTTTGAAGATGTACGTATGTTAACTGTTTTATTTTGTTGCTTATGTATTTATTATTATTTCAATTTTTCGCAGCAATCTAACATTTCAAAGTATGAAGAGATACAGATTTTTAGGATTCTGAAAAAGGTACGACAGAAAGCAGACTAGAAATCTACAAAAATGAATTAATTGCACTCTATTTTTAATTGGAACTCTAGAATACCGCAAAATATCTTGCACTTTGCAATTAGTACTTAGTTTTAATAAACATTTTTATCGTTTTAATATGCATTTTTGTACTTATATCCCAATCATATGACAAAAGTTACAATTTCTTCTCTTAAATGAGAAGAAACTGATACTGTAACTGATATTTTTCTTCTTGATTTCATTAATTTGGCTCAGTCATCATAATCACTGATTTGGATAATTTACTCGTTAGTGGCTTATTTTTAGTTTGTAATCCAGTTATTGAGCAGCAGAGCCTGATTTTCCCCATTCCTAAGTAGTGAAAGTTGGAGTTAGACCAAAGATCAAGGCTGTCTAGAAGCCCCCCACAGAAAAGAGGGATTGCCTTCGCTCCCCACCACTAGTAACATAACCTGTTTAACTCAGCTGTCAAACCATGGGGAGACCGTGTTGCATTGTAGTTGTCGTGAGGTGAACGTGTGGCTCCCGTAATTCCAGCAGTTACCCACGTCAAAACAGGATTTATAGGTAGTTAAGTATTTGTTTTTCCTTTTATAGTGCCCTACATTAACCGAAAATGTCGGATATAAGTGAAATTACTGGATTTTTAAAAAGCTATGGACAGGAACATATTTTACATTTCTGGGAGAAATTGAGTGATGATGATAGGCACGAACTTATTCAAGACATCAAAACTATTAATATTCCAGAGGTAATATCTTATTTTCAAAAAGCTACTGAAAATGTATCTAGTGATCAAGAGAAATTGGATGACAGATTAAAACCTATACCTTCTAGTCTTTTTGGCGCTGTATCAAGAACAACCCCAGAGCTTTTGTTGTCTTATGAGGAAGAGGGTTTGAAACAGATTTCAGAAGGGCATGTGGGAGTGTTACTAATGGCTGGTGGGCAAGGAACAAGACTGGGTTCTACAGACCCTAAAGGAATGTATGATGTTGGTTTACCTTCTCATAAAAGCCTTTATCAAATCCAAGCAGAAAGAATTAAAAAACTGATGGAATTAGCTACAGAAAGATCGGGAAAGTCCTGCGTAATCACTTGGTTTATAATGACAAGTGAACACACCATGGACCCTACTATAGAATTTTTTGAAAAGAATAATTACTTTGGGCTAGAGAAAAATAACGTTGTTGTTTTCGAGCAAGGGCTTCTTCCTTGTTTTACTTTTGATGGCAAAATTATCATGGATAAACCCCATAAAATTTCTCTTGCTCCTGATGGAAATGGTGGTCTATACCGTGCGCTAAGGGATAAGAAAGTCCTAGATATGATTGAAAATAAAGGTATAATGTACTTGCATGCTCACAGTGTGGATAATATACTTGTCAAGGTAGCAGATCCCATTTTTATTGGCTATTGTGTTCTAAAAAGTGCTGATTGCGGAGCTAAAGTTGTGGAGAAAGCTTTTCCTACTGAAGCTTTAGGAGTGGTATGCAATGTAGATGGAAAATATCAGGTAGTGGAATACAGTGAAATAACATTGAAAACTGCTGAAATGCGTAACAACGATGGGAGGCTAACTTTCTCTGCAGGCAATATTTGCAACCATTTTTTCACCACTGAATTTCTAAGGAGCGTAGCGAATAAGTATGAATGTGATTTAAAACTTCATGTTGCTAAGAAAAAAATCCCCTACATTGATTTTGATGGTAAACGTTGCAAACCTGAGAAACCAAATGGAATTAAAATTGAAAAATTTGTTTTTGATGTATTTCAATTTACTAAAAAACTAGCTGTTTGGGAAGTTAATCGTGAGGATGAATTCAGTGCTTTGAAAAATTCTGACGCTGCTGATAAGGATACACCTACAACTGCCAGAAAAGACTTGTTTTCATTACATAAAAGGTTTGTCGAAGAAGCAGGTGGCAAATTTGAACCAGGATCTGTTGTTTGTGAAATTTCACCATTGGTATCCTACGCTGGTGAGGGCTTAAAGTCAATTGTCCAAGGGAAAATATTTAAATCACCTTTACACATATTCAAACCAAACGAACATCTTCCAATTCCCACCGACAATAACTGATTTTATTAATTAGCCATAAAGGTATCATATTTGAACTGAATAATTCCTTTCTAAGTAAAACAATTAAAAACGCAATAAAAATTGTTCCTAGTTAAATTACAGATTTTGATTATTTTGTTTTTATTTGATTTCTGAATGTTCTGTTAGCCCAGTATTATCCAATAATGTTAGAAATTTCATAGTTTATTTTTATTTTGAAGTTACTGCAATGTACTGCTAAACTTAATGTATAGTTTATTATAAAAAACATTCACTTAATTTTAAGTTGTTATATTAAGTATTATATATCATTAAGAGCTACTTTAAGCTATTAATCTCGATACTTTTTTTAGAAAATTTTCTCATTAAAGAAGAAAATATTTTCTCATATTTTCTTAAATCCTCAGAATTATTGATATATATTTATAAATATAGGACGAAATATTTGGCATAAAATAAAGGATATTGATATATTTAACATTATTAAAATTTAAATTTTAGTTAGAGAATTTGTGTCCTTTTAATCCATTCTGTAAGTTATAATTAATTTAACAGAAATTTAGGGGGGTATTGGTCTAGTGGTCAAGAGCGTGGCTTTGTAAGTGGGAGATCCCCAGTTCGAATCCGCGTATGACTACTTTTAATTTGATAAAAAAAAATTGTGTATAGTAAAGTATAAGCTTTCGCCACAGTCCACTACAACCAGTTGGTAGTTGGACTTTAAGCCCTGCCTGAAAAAATAGGCACTGCGTACATTTTAAGTTATAAACATAAGTACTTTTAGTGAGTATTCAGTATGTATATTTCTAAGTTTAAATCATATTTTGTTATCAATATTCCAAATTTAATTTTATTAACGCGTGTATTTAAATATATATATAGAGAGAGAGAGAGAGAGAGAGAGTGAGTGTAAGAGAGAAACATACATTTCAATGCATGATACATAGCATCACATGTAAATAATGTGCAATATTCGGTTTTAGGAAGAATAAATTTAATTCTTGAAATGTGATATTTGTAATATATATTTTTTCTGTACTTAAGTGAAATGATTACCATATTAAAGTAATTCATGTATTATAATTTTTTCTAGATTCCTAAAAATTAAGATAATACAAAAATGTACATTTTGTCCTCTTTTTTTTTTATTGTAAATGTGTATGTGCTTGTATTTTTATAGAGGTAAATATTAATTAAGAAGAAATTAAAATTGTTAAATAAATATATTTCCAAATAATTAGCCTGTTCTTTCTTTAAACTTAGAAAAAATTAATTTTAAGAAGACAAAGGAAATTTAATACAATACCAACCTTCAATCATTATGAAGATTACTGGAAACATAACTATCCATGAATTTTTTAAAATACAAATTTCCATTATTTAATAGTCTTAAAAGTAATTGTAATCAAAATAGTCTTAAAGGGAATTAAATTGAACGAAAGAGACTCATTACGTGGATAGTCCACTGGTCTACAAAAGGGATCCGGTTCGATTCCAGAAGGCTACCGTTAGATTTTATTTCTTTAGCTTAACGCCTTCTTCCAGCCCAGTGTCCCAGTCAATATTGTCTGTAAGGAGAGAATTCCATCTAGATGCCGCTAGGGCACTGAAGAGACCTATATTAACCTCAGAAGTTAACATGCTTAATCAAAATTCGAATAATTACCAACTCATGTTTTAAAAACTCTAAATAAAGTGTTGTAGAGAGATCAGCAACTAGTTTAATTAGAATGGATTTTTAATTTAGTAATACGCGTAGAAAGAATCTACTTAGAAATCAATCACTTTTATGCCGAAGAAAATTGTTTAATTTTATTTTCAGAAGTTGAATATATTTGTTCAATATCACAAAAATAAATTCAAAGAATCTCAAGCAATTTAAAAGTAAACGATTGCTGCATACGAATAGAGGGATGTTAAAGTTATTTAATAAAGATTACTCCCAACATTATATTTTATTTTATGTTTTTTTCCTTATTATAGAAATTTAAGAATTACAAGACTACAAACATACTATTATATGCAGTTATAGTTCTTGCAAACAATGAAGCTGCATGAATCTTGCTAAATCAACTTTATATAGAATTACAACTAATTACAAATTTGGAACTTTCTCCTGCATTTTTTATAGCATTATTACAGTTTTTGACATTCAGATATGATATGCTACTTTCTAAGTATGTAATCAGAATTCCGAAATGACCAACTATGTTACTGAAAGATTATTCATGCCCACCATAACATTACTTCTTCAAGGGGGTAAATTTTTAGACATGTAGGTTTTTTTTTTGGCCTCTCGTGCCAAGCGAATCAGCCAGGACAAGTAGGTTAGATATAGTAATGTTCAACGATTATATTCGCAAATGTGAATATACATATATATTATACCCAAGTGGTCTCTTATCCTAACGTCTTTCCAGAATCAGATTGGTTATTTTAGGAGTGCTGTTTACTTAACTATGAAATAAGTAAAATCTATCTCATTGTTGTTTACTCCTCTAGCATATTGAAACCTCCCATTCCGATATCATAACGCAGCTAAGCTACAATAGTACTAAGAAAGATATCAGTTTGTTAACCAATGGTACTTTACGTATTATCTTTTATCTATATTTTATCTATCAATATTATTTCAATGTAATGGCGGCGATACAGCAGGTGTTCAAAGGATTCTGTGGACATTGAGTTTAGGTCACCTCTGTTTTCTTTCCAAGGCAGATTCTTTGCTAATCTGTGAATTGACGCTTACTTAAGTCTAGTTTTGAACACCCATGTTGATGCTATCTTGCAAAAAAGACGAATGTCTGATCTCTCGTTTACTTCACTCCTTTTCAATAGATCTGTTCATGGCTTTCTTTTACAAATTACTGCTTCAATAGAAGTACCAATAAACACCAGCGTTTCAGTTTCCTTCCATAAGGGCATATTATATATAAGAGTGTACGTGAACATATCGGACCCTATTTCTGTTTCTAGTAATGTTTCTTTTGCACAAGGAATTTATATAAATAAATAAAGAAGAAAATAATATACTAATCACTAGTAACGAAGTATTGAGATCATATCACTCTTTGATTTCATGTTCTTCGGAAATCTCAGAATAGTGAAAAAGAGATTTTTAGAAATTTTGTTTATATATGAGTGGGTTGACAAAATATCTCAAAGATTTAAAAAATAATAATAAAAACAAACCTTATGTTTCGATTAGGTTCCATAAGGAGACCCACTGTAATTTAGGTTTCTAAATTCCTCAACGTTCGTACCAGTTCAGTGAACGGATTTTTAACTATTTTTAGATATCTTGTGTAAATAGATCCCATTATACTCATTTTTATTTGGTCTCATACTTTTATATGAAAAATTTTCCACAAGAATATGATTTTGCCTGATTCTCACTAGAGAAATTTTTGTGCATAACGATCCACTGATTATTTATTATAAAGAAGGAGTCAAAGGAAATTACATAATCGGCAGTAGCACTTTATTGAATGGATTTTAACTTTTCCGAGAATTTTTGAATTTGCTTACCACTATTTTACAAGAAAATTCTTTTTATTGTATTCTGAGAAAGGATGGGATAAGTTCCCATGAAAGTGTCATTTCGGTATCATGAACAGCATTACAATTTGGATATTAAGTAGAATGAAGTATGTTGTTAAATTCAGAATTTGAATAAATACATAACTTAGAACCTCGTCTTTTTATTAAGGGATAGTCCTGAGATAGTTCTCACCGCATATTATTATTTTATTTTTTAATTTTCGAATACGATCCTCTTTCCGAAATCATTTTTCATAGATTTTTCTACACCTCATTAATTCGCTCTAAAAAGAGCCAAAATAAAAATCTTCTTTTTCTAACTTTAGGCAATGTTAAGAAGATATAACTTTATTTGAAAAATGTGTAATTAATTCTTCCAGTGGACTCTCCTCAGTAAGGGGAGGTTTTGACCTTCACTTGACTGCATTCCAGATTATTATAATGAAATTTATTTTTATTCATGTTATAATTAGCAGACATATACTGAAATATGTGTTTATTTTCTTCTAAACCTTTGAGTTTATATTTTTTCTTTCTTCTTCTGTACCAAGTAAGAGAAGGTGCTGTATTGGACCAGATCTTCGCTGGAAATTTCCATTCTGAGGTTCCTAAATCGGCAAAAATGATTTTTACAACTTCGTATGTGGGAATGCACCATATGTAACCACTGAAACTCAAAAAAAGAAAAATCGTAGAAATTTCAGAGTTGTTATTTAGCCTAGATGCTAATCAGAGGATGCCTTATTTTTGGTAGAGCGACCCAATCGGAAATGTATTATGATGAATGAATACATTTTACTATCTTTTTTTTTGTTTTCTCAAAAACAACTTCTTCCTTGTTCTTTATCTGTTAACAATTGTGCATAAGTAGTTCTAAAGTATTTCCAGGAAAATTCAATTAGGGAATTTCTTTTCTGGGAGAGTAGATGAGATAGATAGGCTTCCCTTTGAAGGGCCATTACTGCACTGGGTTGCCATTTGTATAATATTAACTTTTTATCTTATTATCCGAATCAAACCCGAGACTGTATACCGAAATTTGATGAATATCAGCCTCCCGGAAGTGCCATCGAATAGAATTTTCTTTATTTTAAGATTTTCTAGCCAACGGCTCCTTCGATTTTTCACTACTGAAAAAAAATCTCAGTTTTAATGTAACATCTTAAAAGAAATAAAAACACTAAAATTCATTTTAGATTTTTGGCAAATAGCGAAATTTCCTCAAACTAGCTTAATCTTTCTAAACTTTATTCCTCCAAATGTAACTTTAAAGTCCTCCGATATGCGGCTTTACCATTAAATCCCCTTCGAGAAAATGTCTGCAGTAATATGTAGGGCAAAAGAAAATACTGTAAAATTATTTTAGTGTTTACTAAGAAGAATACCAGTTTCAACAATAATTTTTTTTTTGCCAAGCTTTCGACCTAGGAACTCAATATGTTAAAGGTTAGCACCTTAACAGTCAGAACAGAAGACACTCCAAAGTTTTGTGCTAACAATGAAATATAAATTATAATTGTTAATAAGTACATATAACACCAGAAGATGACCAGGTACTACATGCTTTCCAATGTGTAATCACAACTGTAAATAGATACGATAATTCTAATTTTTGTTAATTTATTTGTTAAGTGTTATTTTATTCAATTTTATCCTTTTTTCTGTTATTTTTTTTGAAATGGTAAATGTGTTTGGATTTAATGATCAGTATACTCTGGCAGAGGCATTTGCCATTGCCTAAATATTATATTATTCATAATTGCAACAAATCAACATGTATTAGAAGAAAATATATTACACATAATACGTTATTATATTGTAGTAATATAATAATACATCATATAATAATTATTATAGTATTTTATAACTATTACTTGGGTTTGCAAAAACTCCTATAGTTAATGCGTAATCAGTTTATGCTATGTAACTCAAGAGTAAAGTCGAAAAACTTTATTCTTAACTTAGAAATCGGCCTGGAACTTTTTGAGCTTTCCAGAATTCCTCGGATAATGCTAGGGAAGTTTTAACAAGAGGGTATTTCATGGTTCCTTGAAAGAAAGAATATATATGAATAAAGGGAGTTTGTTTGTTGTCTCTAAGATTTAAAAGGTAGATTAAAGGCAGTTAGAAAGTATAATTCTCGCTGCTATGGATTGTTAGCCGTGTGATTCTGCTAATTAGATTTTTGTGTTTAGTTTAGGAGGTCCTTTTCAAAAGAGCAAAAAAATCTTAATGTCGACTATGTCAGACCCCCTCATGACACAACAAGGCTATTTATTAGTCCCGTGATTGGGCGAAATCGATGAAACCGAATTCTGAGAGTCTGAGCTAGCCTTGAGACTTCGCTTTAAGGTTTACTGTTCATTCGCACACATAAAACACTCTAGAGAGTTATATTAGCAACATTTTTTTCGATTCGACCACGATCACTCTCTAGATATTACTAAAGAAAAGTGAATCGCCTAACTGAGAAGCAGCTGTCACTTCAGAGAATTATGTAAAAAAAACACGGGCATTGCACTCAAATTACCATTTCTGGAGTAGCGGATTATTATTGGGGGGTGATGTATCCGAAAAAATGAGATTAGGTAAGCAGTGCTACATAACGTCCCTCATTTTTTCCGTCACAGCACACAAGCTTTTTGTATTCCTGGCGGCTTCGGACTTCCATCCATCATCAAAAGTTGAATACTCAGTTTGAAGTAGAGAATTTGATTTCAACTAAGTTCTATTTTACCCTATACTTGGTATGTCAATAATTCTCTGTTCAGATTAAAAAAGTTAACACCTCAAATTGCTCTTAGAGAAACATTAAAATCACTGTAAATCTGAATCTATATTGTAATAAAAACAAAAGGAATTGTAGATAAAGAAAGTAATTTGTATTTATCTTTAGAGACTATAAAAATTTTAAAACCTCTGTTAGTGAAAGTAAATTGAATAATAGCTTGTTAAATACTGTTTACGATGTCGTAAATAGTAATTGCTATTTTAAAAAATATTCTCGTAGTTCAGTAAAAAAAAACACTTAAAATATACAATTATGTAACTAACATCTAACTTCCAAAACATCATTTACTGAAAAATATGTTATCAACTAAAAATATAGCCCAATTAACAGGAGGAATTTTCTGGTAACAGCAGCAATATGCAGTTGGTGATTGGTAACGGGTACACGTATGGTGAATGTACGTATGAATGTGTGGTGTGGTGAACCGTTAGCCCAAGGTGATCTAGTCTCGCGCCCTAACAGCATTACTCTCTTTAACCTTCGTAAATAATACTTTTCTCTGTCATTTAGTTTAGCATATAAGTCAACAGTATAGTTAAAAACAAAAAATTAGTTTAACCGGAAAAGTATGCTACAAGGTTGGGGTTAGAAAATTAGAAATTACATTCAATAATTTTTTGAAATGGAATATTGTAATATCACATTTCAGTAACTAGACTATCGTTCTCATAAAAAGGCGCCACCGCAGCCGAGCGGTTAGAGGCGAGACCTGCGTAGATAATATGTATTGTGGTACTGGGTTCGATTCCCGGTCTTAGGCCTTAAATTTTATTTAATGGTTTTTAAAAGAAATTTACAGTAAAGTACATATGTCTGCTAGTCGCCTCCAAACTAGGACATAAATACTAATTTATTCTGTATGTTTCACAATCATTTATTTATTTTTGCGTTCCTGGAGCCTTTAGAGTATGGTTAAACCATAAATCACACAGAAATTATTCTTCAGAATGTTCTGCCTCCTCCAGTTCTGCCTTAAAATAAAAGTTTAAACAAAAAAAAAAATGATTGCTAATTAAAAATCCATTTAATGGTAAGAAATAGTGTGCTCAGGTGTGTGCTTATCTTCGAATTCGGAATTTCAGTCATCCATTTAATCCAAAACTATTAAATAAGTTATACGACCATGGATTAGTTTTAGAAAGGAATCCTCTTACCCTTCTCCAAGTGTACTCAAATTTTCCAAAAATAAGTTGTAGATCTAGATGTCATGCGCAATGAGTATTTCTTGTTAAAGAAAATCTTTGAGCAGGTAAAGACAATTTTTAAAAAATGAAATAAATAATAGGAAAAAGAGATTTAGTAAAGTGGTTCTTCCAGATAGGCCATTTTGTTCTGTAATTTACTATTAGGTCTCATGAGAGAACTCAAACAAAATATAAGGTCAGCGTTTCTTGTGATTTTTAAATTTAGCGCATTTCTTTTTCATTGAATTATTTTCTACAATCTTTTTTTTGAACTCAGAGAACCTGAAAATAGATATTGCCAGCGAAACTTTGATAAGAACGCAATGTATCCTCTTACCGGATAAATGAAAGCAAAAATCCTTATAGCGCTTACAATGATCTATCGGATAACCCTCTTACCATTTAGAGGGAACCCTTCTACTGTAAATTTCATTGTTTGGATGAGGTGGAAGAACAACTAGCTTCTACGAAAAGGTTTTGACTGCCTGGTTAAATTAACTAGTCAAAATTTGAACGTAACTTTTAGTGATATTTGGAGAAAAGGTCAAATTATGAGATCTCTTTAATGCTAGGAGGACGAGAGAGAAGGAAAAGAAAGAATGCGCATTTCAACATTACCGTACAGCCGATTAACTTTTTCATGATCCTTGTTTGACGCTCATAATTGCAAATAGGAATATTTTCAAAAAATATTTCGAATAGAATGTTTTGATTCCTTTATTATTACGTTAACTATTGATAAGAGAAGTATCAATAATACTTGTTGACCTGAAATATTGAGATGGTGTCAAATTTTGAATATTTGATTAACAGCTGCCTGAAGAATTATATGGTTGTAAAAATTCAACCATAATAAATGAAGGAGTCATCTTCTAAGTGGTCCAACATCCACGCACTCTCAATTGGAGTAGTAGTCCATTAATAGCCACCATCCCCAAAGTCGCGGGGGGGTTCTAGGATAGACTATCACAGAAGATATAGTCAGACACCCACAGCTGACCCTATCCAATCTCTGTAAGTACTGCCTCCGCGGATGCCATCCTCGCTACCGAGACTCAAGCTTAGCATAAACATCCCAAGCCACTTGATCAAACTAGGATTATCCTCTGACCACCCATCTAGGCGAAACAAGGACCAAAGATGAGTGTTAGCTTCTGATGACCGCAGGTGCATTCCACCCTTTCGGCGGATATGGGTTGCCACACCATGGCAAACGATTAGGAGAGAGTTAATTTCTCTTGAAGTTCCTAATGTGAAGTCTGATTGAGTGTGGAGCAGATGCACCTGTATAGATTATTCCAGCTCAAAAACAAAAAAATTGGCGATTACTTCACTAAATATATACAGTAGTAGGTATATATATTTGGCAAATAGCCCGATGGTTTTCTAGAAAAGACGTATATAGATTGAATAAACTCGGAACTATATCTATTATTTAAACAATTTTTGCAGTATAATCGTTTTAGTGCAGCTCTTAGGAAGTTTAGAGTAATTTCAGAGTAACTACAGAATTACAATTACGTATTCGGAGTTGAAGATACTAAATAAGTTAGAACCTTAAGGCTTGTAGGATGGGAAATCGTGTGAGGTGCGTTCATACCAGAATTATTGTGGTAGTTACAATAGTAGTTCCAGAACAATGGACTTAATTTCATTATTAATTAATGTTATCAAACGCTCTCAGCATACACAATGACAATTTGCAAACTGATCACGTCGATTTTTAAGTGGGGGACAAAAGGCCAGCCCTGCCAACCAGGCAACATGTTGATGAACAATTAATTTGGGACTACCTTTATGCAGGTAAGGAAAGAATCGTACTCGCGGATAGATTGATACATTAGGAGAACACTATGCGGTCTTAGCGTACGGAAGAGACAACTCATTGCCATCAGATCATTGAACCTTAAGCAGCCATCTGGGAGTGGCTACTTTATTTTGTTTAATACCAACAGGCCAAGACTTTCCACAATACATTTCTATGGTACAGACATGCTTCGCATACCACTTGAAGACTGCACGGAAAAAAGGGGTTAAGTCCAATTTTGACGAAAATTAGTTTTTGGCATCATTATGTAGGTTATCACACAAACTTTCAGATAGGTTTACTCAGTTGAATGTAATGGATTCAGTCTCAGAGTTATAGCCAGATGAATATATGGTATAAACTACTGAGAAATGGGTGAAGTCCATCCAAAACGGACAGAAAGAGTGAAGTATAATCATTATTTATAAATTTAAAATAATATTTATATAAATATAATATATAAATATAAATATATAATAATAATATTTAAAAATAATTATTATAATTTACATAAGTTCTTTCAAAATAAAAAAATAAAATTTGTAACAATATTATTATTTTCTGAAACTCAATTAGTCATGAACACCTTGTATGATAGATGACTAGACTCACAGGTGAATAGAATTTTTTCGTGGGAGTTGATGATAATAAGCTAAGGTTCATGACGCTTATAATAAAGATTAGACGGGAGGTGTTACCATTAAATTACTCTGTGACCCGGACAGCTGATTGGCATGTTTGTTGTGTAATATGTTGTCTATAGAGAATAAGTATCATTTTATTGCCGTTTGTCCAGTTCTGAGTGGTTTTCGGTAGAAATGCTTTAGGCTGGATGTGATGGTCGGGGCTCAGTTTCTATTTCGTCTCAATGGTAACTACTGGCAGGCTTTATACAATATTAGCACTATAGTATAGGAAGGAATTGGTTTTGGAATTCAATTATTGAAGTAAGCTTAAGTTCAGAAGAATTTGTATTATTTTATTGTTTACCTTTAATTTTTTTTATATATTTAGGGAGACTTTTGCTTTTGTATTAGCAACATCTCGGCAGACGGACTGATGTCCATGCCTATGTTGTTTGTAATTATATGTATTATATTATTCTATGTATACAAAAATTCATCAATAAACATTATTATTATTATATAGTTAATCGATTTCAAGAATAAAAGGAAAAAATAAATTACAGATCCATCACCGGACAATAAGCCGTAAGTAACTCCTGGGAAGAAAAAATCTAAGGGTCAGTTGCTGGATTCTCTCTAACCCTTGCTTTCCGCGATGAAATCCACTCAGCTAATCCCTTCCCTTAAAATGATGATTATTATTATTAGAAATCGGCAGGCCCTATTCCCCAAGATACGGTAGCTAAAAAGCCTTTATACCTTCCTAATTCTTAAAAATTGAAGTTAACCAAGACTGTCCTCTTTACGAGGTCCAGAGTTTTACCAACTAATCGTTTTTGCGACATGTTCTCTGCTAGTCAGAAATGCCACAGCCTGGTAATTCCTAAGCCGACCAACTTTTTTTCCTCCCCCCTGAGAGTTTGCACAACTGCTTTAAGTAATAACCTTTCACTGAAAAGAAACCTCGGTCTTTCACAAGGTTCAGGGTTTAACCGCTGTATCAGAACAATCTGACAGGGTTTTAGACTTTTTCTAACCTATGTTATTATCTCTTAGGGGCTGTACCTCCTGCGGTGGAACAACGTGCAGCGATATTTTTTGACATTTCATAATTAATATGAAGACGTAAAGTCTTCAGATTTAGTCGGCATGGGCACTCGGATTAACTGGGGCTAGTGGGATGAACTTGTGTGACGTATGCTGGCCTTAATTAACTTCTACAGTTTAAAAGCTCTAAAAACCGCAGGTAGAAGATTGGACCTTCTTTGGAATAGACGCCAGGACTTCGCTAATAGGGTAAATTTACCTCACCCATTGCAGGAAGCCCAACAATTTCCAAGAGATCCTCCAAATGAACTATAGATGGAAAGCTCCCAGACTAGATAGTTAATTTCAAATACTAGTCACTTCTAACTCTTCGTGAATCATCAATCATGAAAAAGAATCGAGAAACTTGGACATGGAGAGAGCAGCTACATACCGCCGAAGCAAATTCATTATTTCAATTTTTTGTCAGACTTAAGGAATAATAAAATAATTTTTTAATAAAGATTTAAGAATAGTTAGTCTCGCTAAATAATATAGTCCCCAAAAAAAAAATATATATTTGCATAATTTGTAGGCACTAAAATAAGAATTAAACAAAACAAAAAATCAGTGTCAGTAAAAGTAAACTAAATTGCATTTGGAGGACTTTATGTCTCCTACTAGTTAACTTTCCGGGGTCAATTTGTCCTCGACCTTTTTATAGTTGATCTTTAAATTATTAATTGTGAGACAAATTCGTAAACCGTTAGCACATAATAACTGTGTTTACTAGATTGCTCCCGCTGTCTTCCCGGTTATTATTGATTGTATTAAACTGTAAATTGTTCACTAATCCACTAATTGCTCTCAAATTTTCCTTGAATTATTGTTGCGTAAAACTTAATTTTCCCTTTACCGTTTGACATTTTCTGCATTTAGAAATTATTGAATATTGAAATAAATTAAGATAACTGAAATTATTAAAATGAGATGAGAATTTGAGAATATTTAAGGACCCATTGTTAAGATTTTCATTTTAAACTCCACCAGTTTTACTGAAAGCACTTGAAGAAATGTAAAGAAGATTGTTATATTTTTAAATTCAAACAAATTTGTTTAAAAAAAAAACTTTATATTTCTCTCTTACTTAAGAAATAAAGACATTTTCCTTGCACAAAACCTTACCATCGTTATAGTCGCTTTCTTTCTACATCCGTCTTTAATTTCTTCTCTACAGTTTGCTTCTTTCATTGTTATCTGAATCTAACCAACCAAGTAATAACTTGGTAAGTAATAACGGTATCTATCCGTAATACTCCTTTCAAATTGACCCCCACAACTCTTTCGTACTATGCCTCAAGTCAGATTTCAAATCTTTATTTTACATAAGAATTTCTCGTACTAATTCTAAATAGGATTGTTATGAAAAGATTTACTTCCCATCAAATTAATATACATTTTTATGTGTCATATTTCACTAAAAGAGGTGGTGAATCCATCTATTCATCCACTTTTGGTTCCCTTCTTCTTCTATTTTTGTTTTTAATCCCGAAGTATTCTATGATACTGTTGAGTTTTTTTTCCAGTTTCGCCACTTAAGCCACCAAATAAATGTAATAACTTTCTTCTTCTCCTCCATTTGGTATGTTAAAAATTTGAAAATATACAGGGAGAAAACTTTTCTCTTTTCTTAGTTTACGTACAAAAAATAATAAGTTTGGTAGAGGAGTTTTTCTGTTCACAAAGGCAAGGTCTCTTTCTTTCATTTAATAAAGATAATTACAATGTTAAATTTTATAACCAAAATATCAAATGTCAATTACGATATACAAATCATATGACTTCTTAACATTTCGTGTAAGGTCCAAAAACCTCTTTTGTACCTATAGATTTCCATTTAGCTCAGGCTACTGTACGTATAGTTTCAGAAATGTTATTCTGAGATTATCGAACACAACAAAAAATACTTATCGGTCTTTTAATACTTCAAATGATTTAAAAAGACAAGTTCAAGGTTATGAATTCAATCTTTATTATTTTGGATATTAAATATGCACGATTTATTATTAGACGTTTGAGATTAATTTTTAAAATTTACTAAACAAGTGATTTTTTTTTCTTTATTTTTAATCATTTTCTCTTTTCACAATTTAAATATTCTTCTTATCTTATCTTTTATTTGCCTATTATTGCAAATAATGCTAAAATAATGATTTCTTAATCATTTTTGCCATTTTCAAACTGATCCCTTCTTAATGTAAAATCTAGTAAACACTAGAATTGTCTATTTATTACTTTAAAGTTTATATAACGAACTTTAGGTATGACCTCAAACACACACATACATATACAATATGCATATGAATGTAAAAATATAACATATTAGAAAAAAAGACGTTAAAGAAACGATTTGTTTAAGTTCAAACCCGGTGAGGAAGTTGTACTAAGAACAATTGCGATTTCGTTATTTACTATTCACGCATCATTTACATTCTAATTTAAATATTATGTTTGTAAGTTTGCTTCTTGCCTGTATCTATGGATATAAATATACACTTTTTTTACGCGTACACGCCCATATTGCAAAATCTCAGAATTGTGACATTCCTTAATATTTTATTCTTGATTTTTACTATAGAATTAAATATTTCTTATTTTTTGAATATTTTATTTTGACACACATGTTTCACATATATATAGCTATGTACATAAAACTAATGAATAATCTGTTGGAAAATTTGCTATTCAATTTAAAAAAATTTCTGCAAGAAATTGTAAATGACGCTTTTTAAGTCGTTTAGCAGAAAATCGCATTTAAATTGGTAGATTTTATTAATATAAAATCTAGCCTAATAGCTAGCCTCAAAAAAAAAATGTAATGGGCGCTTAAATAAAGAAATAAACTGTCGTTTTGTTAGGTTGCTCCAGAATAATGCAAAAAGTTAACAAAATTAAAACTTTTTCAACAAAAAACCGTGCCAGCACGGTTTGAGAAAGAGGCGTCATTACTTGCTGATCATCAAATGAAATGTTCTTTCCACCAAAATCAACAGTGTACAATTTTCTTTACCATTTGTTTAATTTGAAAACTGATGTGTACCAGCTAATCGTTGTGAATAAAAGCTTTTGGCCGATATTTATCATTTGTTAAAATATAGTTGCTTTTCAAATCTAATTTTAAAATTAGAAATTACTTTTACATACATATAAATATTTACAATTGACTTACTTGATGATTGCGTGATACCGACCTGTTTCCACTCTAATTGTTAAAGCCATTTGGGAAATGTTCGAGGAAAAGAATTTTAACTAATACAATTTATTTAAAACAAATGAAATAAATTCTTTCTTATTTTTATTATTCAAACATTACTTTTTCAATATTAGTGAAATAGTAACAAAAAGAAAAAAATTAAATTACAACTAGTAAATCGTGAAAGAAATATTAGGCCAATTAAATGTTATATTACCAAATCAAGAATAATTTTAGTATCCAGAATTATAATTCTTTTGAGTTGTTTCTTGAGAGGTTTCTTAGATTTAATGATTTCATTTTATTCTAAAAAAATAAAAGGTAATACCTAATAGTAAAAATTAGATAAAATCAGGAATATTTAAATAAGAAAAAAGAAAAGAAAACTGAGCCAATATTCAAAATGGTAGGCAAATTTTTCACGATAATGTAAAACATTGCTTTTATTTTAGGCATTAGTACACTGGTTCTAAGCTTTTCGTTTCAATAACTCTAAATGACTACTTTCTGAGAATACATTTTTCAGGCTACTATTCGTATCTAAAGTTGAGTTTGTTTCCAAAAGATTTTCTCTAGCCTTTTTCCACTGATTCGTTTTTCTTAAAAACGAAAAACCTCATTAAGAAATTAATATAAAAGTCTTAGCAATGTCATCTTAGCATTTATCTGGAATAAAGGCGTTCAGTAGAATTGTAAATAAATGCACTTTCACTAGATCTCTAAGAAAGTTTATAACAATTGTTTAACAAACTTGACGCGTGCTTCGTATACCAATACACTAAAAATTCTTATCTCTTTAAACAAATAATGTTTAAACATCTGTAAAAGTCATTTTTTTGGTAATAAATTTATAAGCGTGCACCTCAAAATTCTCTAAATCTTAAGCGAAGAACTCCTAAGTACAGCAATGTTTTTTAACAAGAAAATAGCTATTCCGCTATTTTTCGAGTGCGACGTTTAACATAAATTTTGAAGAATCTATAGGCACTTTTTGATTATGTACTGTTTAGAAGAGCCTAGATCTTAGAAGGTTCTAGCGAAGAGTCAAGGAAAAATTTTAATTTAGATTGCTTTTGGACATTTATTTATTTTGCGGTCTCCTCTCCTTATTTCACAGCACTTGCTTTGAAAATTTTGAAGAAAAGACCTGTTTCCATTAATATCTTAAAAAAATTACGACCGAAGATTTTCATTCCATTAGTGTGGAATAATAAAATAATCGGAATGATATTTATTAATCTCTTTCAGCTTCATTACCATCAGGAAAGTGAGCCCTCAACAACACCACAACTACGCACAAATAACATATGCTTTCGGTCCTTACACCCGTTGTAGTCTTTCTCAGTTGATTGAAGATTTTAAGAAGAAATTTATTTTACGTATTTCATCTTAAACAATATATTATGTTCGCCAATAATCTTCCCTTACCGAAACATATATATATTTTTAATATAAAAAAGAATAAGAAAGACAAAATCTTAAATATTGAATTCTACTTTGTCCTCTTTCAAAAACATTAAACATTTGGACAGTAGCCAAACGTATTTGAGTCTGTTTTCTTCCGTTGTGATGGATTAAAAATGTGGTGCCCAGTGCATGACTCTTGTGATTATAATCAGAGACCACAGTGGCAACATGTTGCGGCAGCTGCGGCTTCTTGGCCCACAAGGCATCATCCTAGCAAAAACTGTTTAGTTATTGAGTAAACAAACAGAAAAAAAAAAAAAAAAAAAATCTAGTGCAACACGGAATTCTCTGACCGCAATTCACTAAATGAATTTCTTTTGAAACCTCAGTTTTTTTGCGAAAAAAATCACTAAAAACAAAAACATTTATTCAGAAAAGTTTCGCTGGATTATTTTGTTTTAAGTTGGTTTTAAATGGGTAAAATACCCATTTAATATTTTATGCAATTAGTTGCTATTAATATTAAACTTTCCTCCTGATCATTTTGTACCATTCCACCTCTTCAACGTTATTTACTGATTGTACTTTCATATACAATAGTAAATTAATAGATTATAAGTTTATCACTAAATAGATAGTAAATTAATTGACAAAAATTGTATCAAAGAAAGTAACCTGCATGCAGGATGTTTAATCTTTAAGTCTATCTAAATGTGAATTCGTATTTAATATCAAATTTTTGTTATGAAAATTTCCTGATAATAAAACAATCGATTAAATTGAAAATATTCCATCACATAGATGCAGCAAATAATTTTATCCTCACTTTGAGAAGCAGAAGAATAAAAAATAAAATCTGGTAATAAAGTTTGTCAGATTGTTTCGTAATTCTAATGTAACTTCGATATCCAAAGGTTGCTGCAGTGAAAGGTAAGATGAGAAATGCCAGTTATAAAAGAAATAGTCAAACTGCTTTGGGTCAAGGTTGCACTTTCCCCTGTGGAACTATTCTACAAATCCTCTGCTAATATTAATACGCATTTTATATACAAATTATTGATAACATTATTATGAAACTGTCGTACATTATAAAATAAAATAAAAAAAAATACATAAAATAAGTTTCTTGGACAGTTTTCAACCACTGAATAAAGTGATTGTAATTGGCCCGCACAGTTTTTTCTACGATTACAAATACTATAGATTAGCCAATCCGTTAAACCGGCCTCTACTAAGCAATTTTTTCAAGATTTCTCGCAAACTGTTCGAAAGACCGACCTACTCTACTATGGTGGTGCATGGCTGGGCATACGCCAACTTTAGAGTTTTTTAGGTCGCCGAAAAGAAGATTCAGTTTCCTTCTAGACTTGGAAGGCAACCATGTCTTTTAGGTTTTTATTACTAATTGTTTTTCTTATTCTATTTGTATTCCACATAAGTGGCAGGAAGATTTTTGTATTAAGAGCTAGAAAATCTTTTGGTATTGAAATAAAATATAAGTAGATCGAAGGACGATTTTAACATACTCCCCTGGTTTTTAAACTAGTTTTTAAGCTTAGAATGCCCTATGCCACTGTTGGAAGAAGGTCGGGCGCTCTAAATCACATTTTCAAGAATAAACTAAAAGAAAACCTTAATTTTATTTAAAAAAACTTCTGAAACATTTTATTTAAAAATAAAAGAAACAGAGATAAAAAACAAAAAATATTAAATACTCGGTTCAAACAAAAGTAAAATCTTGAAAAAAACAAAAATTACCTTAATAAAATTAAAATATTAAATATCAAATAAGAAATAACAATGAAAATTGAATTCTTACATTAAATAAACTTTTTCCTCTTCATAACTTTTAGTTTATTGTATTACAAAAATTGTTTGGCACTACAGATATCTATTATTATCGTTTCAAATAATACAATGATCTGGTTCTAAGGTCCAATGCGCTTTTACAATAGTTAGCCAACGACTTCCAATCACTCCCATTTCAGCATATAGGTTTTATCAATATTTTCATTTTTTAAACATTGCAACCCTACTTTTCTATATTTGCTACATACAAATAAGGAATAGTATAAATCTTCGATGTCATTTGAAAGTCAAACTTGGCTCGTTAAATATTCATTTTCATCTCTTATTTAATTGAAACGGCACGTAGCCAAGATGGAGTAACTCTCCTCTTACCGTAAATATTATTCTTTCGCTTGACAACAGTAATTTACAGCATAAAAAACTAGCGGTCATACCACAACATATTTCTCCTCTTTAAATATTTCTATTTACTTTGATAATCTCATTTGCTTATATTATTATTAAAGATTGTTTATTATTACAGGAGGAGGAAATAATAGCAAAAAATATATATAAAAATTTACTTAATTAGCTTTTGCTGGAATAAAGTGTATCGTATATGGTCTTCTAGGAACTAATGGAAACAAAAGTTAGGCAAATAAAACTCATTTTAATTTCTATTAAAACCTTTATATGAATTACTTAAAAGTGCCTGATATGAACACACACTTTGCTAAATTAAAATATAAATTTATTAAGTAGCAGCATTTGTTATGTAGGAGTAAATATAAATTTAAATAATTTCTTAACCACACTTTTTTTTCAGTCTGTACCGCTTTTGTAGTGAAGTTAGCTCTAGAGCATTTCAATTTCTCCTTTGGTTGTAAAGAACTTTTTGAATCAGATGATACTTCTGTCTAAAGCGACAGATTTTGCTGACGATAACTTTGAAGTTCTTCCTTTTCCTCTCGAAAAATTTGTACATACTGCACGCAAACCTGAATTATTCTTCAAACTTACATTACAATACTTTTCTAGTTTTGCGTATAATGGGTAAAAATAGTCGCTGTCTTTACATTTTTGTTTTTCTTTTTATTTTAAGTCGGAAGGTACGCGGTTTATTCTTATTGTACCAGCTTACCGTAACCATTAACCTTCACTAATCTTCAATCTTCAAGAAGATTAAAACAGCTTGAAAATTATCGAAAAAAAAGTTATATGGTAAATGTCTTTTTTCTTCTGGAATTCATTGGTGAACTGTTTTCTCAAACGTTTTTTCAACAATTCTTTCCGTTGATACAGATTTACCTATGTAAATTAAGAAACCTATGTATTTAATACTGATCTCATTGTATCTCAAATGAATGAGCTTGCCTCAGTTCAATGGTTCTTCCCGTGTTTGCAATACATTTTTACCATGCTTTTATTGAAGGACCAATCCGTACAGGTATGAAATTTGATGTATGTTTGTTTTTCCTCAATTGTCAATTAATGAAAACTTTACATTAATAGAAAGGAGTAAGAATCGAAGAATCTGTTTGAATGGATTTCTAATTGCCTGACTCACTGAATTAGTATGTGTATTTTTATAATTCAAAAAGAAGGCGTACTTTTAAGTATCCCTGGTAACAAATAAGTTATCTACTTTTTCTTTTAATGACAACAAAACTTTTAATTGTACGGCTCTCTTATCAATGAAAAGATGATAACTTGAAGAAGTAAAATCTCTTTCTTTACCTTAACACTTTATCCATTCGTGATATTTTCTACTATAGAAGAAGAAGAAGAAGAAGAAGTCTTTATTTAATTTACAAAATTACATACATGTAAAATAGTATTTCAATTACAGTGAAATTAAATAAAACTAAAAAAAATAAATTCCTTATAAAGACAAACAACATGGTCATTGACCGTCCGTGGAGTCTATGATTTATTGTTGCATTTTGTATTTATTTATTTTTGTATATATATACATTAATATATATATATATATTTTTTTTTTTTTAAATTATTATTATTATTATTTTTATACTGTTATTATTATTATTACCTTATATACTTCCTTCTTTCTGTCTTAACTATACAATAAAAAACATAAAGCATTAAACCGAAAATTGGCAAACAAAAAATAGATTTATAATTATCCTGGATTAATAAGTGATACTCGTTTTGCATAAGCTACAGTACAATACTGAACCAAAGCAACCCAGTCTTTGCCGTTCAAATAATCCACAAAGCTCTGTCTAGAAAGAGTAGGCGAACCAAAGTAACGACCGCGCAGTTCAGCCAATGCTGGACAATCCGCCAGGAAGTGAAACAGGTCCTCATACTCATTACTGACACATAGATTGCATTCAAGGTCGGTATTCTTAAAATATTTGTAATTCAACGGTAATAGATCACCTCGAATTTTAAATATCCATCTCATTGATTTCAAAGAAAAATCATCAGTTAAATACAATTTATCCTCTAAAGTATAATGAAGTTCTTTATAAAATGGGTAATAACTTGTATTAAATACCTTCAGTTTGCAAATGTTATTAAAATCACTGTTTAAAGATTCAATTATAATATTAAGCGTAGTTTTCCACAAAACGCTATTGTTACAATTTGAGAAGTTTAAATTAAAATTAATATTAAATTTTTCAGCTTGACTCTTAATTTCTGAAAACCAAAAAATATTCTTTTTTATTATTTCAGTAGCTAAAATTTTGGGATATCTATTTTCGGAAAGGTTTAAGGATCTGAGTAGATATTTATAGTGCAGTTTTAATGTGTAAAGGAAAATAGGCGGTAATTTGGTTTCGAAATGTATTAACGCTGAGGGTGCGTATTTTGGGCATCTCATTAATTTCTTCATGAAAAAATAAAGAACCCTCTCAACCTCGTCATATCTTTTCCATCCCCACAATTGGGCACCATAGCAAATGATATTTCTAGTAACTGAGTTGAAAATTCTAATTTTTGATGAATATGAAATATTATTATTATCAATAAATTGTGACCATATTAAGTTTACGCTCAGTTTTGCTTTTGATGACTTGCTTTTTAAGTGTTTAGACATAGATAATGTGGGGGTAAGAACTATGCCGAGATATTTATATTCACTGACCACTTCAATTCTATTTAAGCCCAAAAACCATTTCTCATTTTTGGCTGGTCTACCGCCATTTCGAAAGACCATGACTTTGGACTTTTCTAGGTTGATTTTCAGGCTCCACAATTGGCAATATTCGTCGAGAGAGTTTATCATTAGTTGGAGTGATACCGGATCCGAGGCCAATAGGGCAATATCGTCGGCATACGCCAACATCTTTATCTTACATTTGCTGTTAACGACTACACCTCCCCCCAGATAGCTCTCTAGGTCATTTACAAACAACGAGAACAAGCAGGGGCTGAGAAGACATCCCTGTTTCACCCCTCTTTCAGTAAAGAAACTCGAAGATAGACCATTTTTACACATAACTGAAGCCGTTGTATCAGTTAACAAATTCTTTATAATCTTGACTATTTTTGAGGAGATACCTAAAGAGTGCAGTTTATAGATTAGACTAAATCTATCGATATTGTCGAAGGCCGCAGAAAGGTCAACAAAAAATACATAAACTTTTTGCTTCTTCATACTTAATTTTAGCTTAATTAGATTGGTCAAATTAAATATATTATCTATTGTCGAATAATTCGACCTGAAGCCAGCCTGCCACTCATGCAGTATATTATTATTTTCTACCCAACTAGTCAGTCTATTTAAAATTAGCCCTGAGAACAGCTTGCTGATGGCATTAATAAAAGATATGCCCCTGTAACTAGCTGCCTGATCTTTATTGCCTTTCTTATACAAGGGAACTATAATCGATTCCTTAAAGGAGGCTGGAATATTACCAGTTTCGAATAATTTATTAAATAATTTCAGCAACCTTATTACGAAATCTTTTGGTGCGTACTTGTAAAACTCATAACCTATTCGATCAGTCCCGGGCGCTTTGTTCTCTTTAGAATTACTCAGTATTATGTCTAACTCTTCTAACAGAAACGGTCTGTCTAAGTGGTCATTGATAAAGTAGGGTTCAGCGTAAGAAAATCTACCAGTAATTAATGACGGATTATGTAAGTTTTTAAAGTGCCATAACCAATCTTCGGCACACACGTTACCTACTGTCCAGGAATTCTCATGTTTAAATAACTTGATCTTTTGCCAGAATTCTTTACTGTTTTTAGTTTCGCACAATTGTCGAGCACAATCTAAGTAGTATTGTTTTCTCTTATCCCTACATAAAGTTTTATACATAACGTTGTAATTTAAATATAATAATCTATCTTTCATCTCATTTGTTTTTCTAAATAGTTTAAGTTGCTTAAACGATTTAGATCTTGCCGTGTTACAATCTTTATCAAACCAATTATTTTTACGAATAATTTGACGTTTGTTATTTTCATTAGATATAGACGCACTTTTAATTATGTTAGTTAAGAAATGAACTTCCTCTTCCCCATTATTAGAAACGAAAACAATAGAGTTTAAATAAAAAGATATTTTATGTTGATAATCTGATAAGTTTTGTCTAGCCCAGTTTAGTTTTGGCAAAAGAGGAAGTGTATTATTATTAGAAAAAATCGAACTATCATTGATTGAAAACGAGGTGATAATCGGCATGTGATCGGAAAACAGTTGGTAATCCACTATAAAATCATTAATTATCGGCAAAGCCCCGATACTAATACACGAAAAATCAATCATGGAACACCCTACTTCACTGATGTATGTAAATTCACCGTTTAGGTCTTTTTCAGTTCTACCGTTAAGAATTACTAATCCAAAATTATCGAAAAAATCTAACAATTTACTTCCATTACTATTAACAACTAAATCTTTTGAGTTTCTATTTACAGAATGAATTTTAAAGTGAATACATTTTTTGGGAAGTTTTTGTAAATTACCTACCCTAGCATTCAGATCTCCCACAAGGCAAATTTTTAAGTTTTGATTTTCAGAAAAAAAGTCAAACATTCTATTAAATTCCTCTAACCAAAAATTACAATTCAAATAAATAGGAAAAATATAGATAGAGTGCAACCCAGTTTTGAATATTATTAGGTCTCTATTAGAAACTTTACAAAAAGAAACTAAATTGCTCCAAGTACCTTGTAGTTTGATACCATATAGCTGTCCGCCTGATGCTCTTCCATACCTCGTCTCCCTTGTTGCAGGAATCCATAACAAGTCGTAATCTTGAAAAAGGTTATCATAATCTCTTATATTTTCGTGCTCCACAAAGGTTTCGAAAAGAAAGAAAACATCAAACTGCGTTATATATGAAATGAAATGTGTATTATGTTTTTTGCTGTGTAATCCTCTTATGTTATAAGCCAGAACTTGAAGAAACCGTTTCCCCTGGGATAACTGCTATTTTGTCGCTCCAGTTGATTTTCTACTATATCTTCAAAACAATTTGCGTGGATAACTTTAACTTCAGCTTCTGCCAACTTCTATCGCTAATTTTAATTGTCTAGATCTCCGCCAATTTTCAGCTATATCCTCACCAGTAAGCAGAGAAGCGACGTGCGAAGCAGTATTATCCTCAACGTCTTCCACTTCTTCAAAATGGTGGAAATAAAATAAAATGGCACGGTTCAAGAATTGCAATTTAAAATCGAAAATAGAATCGTTATTAATTACGGAGAAAATAATTCGTTCGATAATAAAATATTTTAACATTACTGAGGTGGTAAATGAGAAACTTAGGAAGAAGTGATGTAATTAATGAGAGAGGGGGGGCTGAATTTGCTTTTAAGAAAAAAATCCTTATCAGAGGGGCTATAGAAATGAAGGTGGGGTGCATCCGTTTCACATATAACCTTCTTGACTTTGTGGCGCGAATCATCTTGGTGAACGAATCTGATGTACTAGTCTAGAAAAAAAAAATTACTCTAAAAAATTGTAAATCGTTGCAAAATTAAGGAAAGAATCGCACTCGATTTATTGAAAGAGCACAAATGAATTAGAGTGGCCTGTGTTATGAAGATTCCTTAAGGCGAACATGAATCTTGTTATTTCACTACATGTTATACTTTTTTCTTTCCTTTTCCTATTTTTTTCCCCCCCAACTATTCCTTCAGAACCTGTTTACTGAAATTCATTTCCTTATGTTACGTACTGTTGTTTTATTGGAGACTAGAGTTATTAAAGGCAGGCGACATGTTAATATTGTACCGCCATTATTTTGAATTATAATTTATAATCAGCTGTGAAGGTGGATCACACATACTGGAAGTAAAGAGTCATTAAAATTAAAGGCGGGTCTACATGGAGACACCTAGAATAGCATAGACTACTCCTGTTTGTTAGAGCAGTGTCTCAGTTCTGTCCAGACGTGAGAGTTAAAAAGAGCTAGACTAAGTTGCTAGAGTACTTTAGATGAGTGTATTTCTTCTCATAAATAATTTTGGTATTTTTTCGTAGGAGATCTCATACAACTTATGCATTTTTTTCAACAAACGGCAAAGAATTTTTAAATGATTTCATTATCCATAAAACTTATTCAAGTCACGCACATCACTGAAACACACTGTTCCATTTGTGTATTTAACCAAAATTCGTTACTAATTATTATCAATATTAATTACCGGGATTATATTCAGTAAGAAGGATGTTGAACTAAATTTACTATTTTTTAGCTAATGTGATCTAGTTTTGGTTAAATCGTCAATGGGGGAAAAAATTCATGTCTTTCTGTTGATAGAAATACTTTTTTCAAAATATTCTTCATAAAAAACGATTATTCTATAAGCTTAAATTATTTAATATTTTAATTTAAGGTGCGTCAACATCTGAGGTCTTTGGCGCCTGGAGCTTTTTTCAGTGCACTGCCGATCTCTGGAAAGTGTTCTCTTCTTACAGACATCACTGCCCACTACCGGATGATGAGTTGTAAAAAAACTCCTACGGAGAGAGAATATAAGGGCTGGTAGCTGATTCAAATCCAGGATATTCGTAGGGGAATCCAGTACGCTAAACACTTTGCTAATTCTTTCCTAAACTCCAATTATAGTTTTCGCAGGCAAAAAAAAGAAAAGCAATTTGTATAGCTTGGGAGTAAGAGATGGGGCGTCATTTTATAGAAAAAAAAGAATCATTGTTTTTTAAATATATATACACCTAATAGTTTTGTTCTTTTAAATTAATAAGATGCTGTGAAATAAACCCATTTATATTTTCTGATTTTAAGGCGCGTCAACACCTATTTTTGGGTGCTACCCTATTTTGGTACCCGAAAAAAAAAAATTAACATTACCTTTGAGGAAAGAAATTAGCTGAGTTATTGCGGCCTATTTACGAGTCAATCTCTAGTCAACTCACTTCATTCGTGGTGACAGATAGTGTTGTCTGTAGTAAGAGACGACTGGTGACTGAACGTGGATAAAAAAGCTTGCTTGTTAAGAATAAAAACGTTTTATATTAAGTATCAAATGAGAATAAATGCTGTGGAATTTATACGGAAGTATAAGTACGAATTTCATAAGTCCTTTCAGTAATAATTCGTTTTTAATTCCAACTTACAAATCATGCTTATGAATGAGCAGATTAAAAGCTCTAAACTAATATTAGCTATTTGGTTTGATAGTTTCACCTCCTCTAATTTGTCCCCAGCCAATTAACCTGTATATTAAAAAAAAAAAATTAAATAAATCTGGAAAATAAATGGATACTTTCAAAAAAGTACTAACAATAAAATTTTTACCTCCAATGTTTTTCAACTCTCCGGCTAAGAGCTATTTTTTCACCAATTTCTGTACAAACTGGATTAGTCAAGCTTATTTTAGCTAAATCAGCTTTAGAAGCCATGACGCGTCCACCAGTAGACAATGAACCAATGTTGACTAATAATACTTCACTTTTTGTCAATTTTTGCACCTATACAAGAAATTATTATCAACATAAATAGGAATAATTTTTTAAAAATAAACATTCAAAACTAAGATGCACTTTGTCATATCAATTTCAACTTTTCGCGTAATTAAAATAAATGTTTATATATTTGTAGCATTTGTGCACTTCTTCTAAATAAAGCTTAGCCAATACTAACAAAGTTGCACGCCACTGAGGAAATAAATGCATTGCTTTCTTACTTTCACACACCCTTAAGATATCAGTCATATCACATCGAATCATGGGTACAGATACAAAAGTTCAATCAAGCATGACAAAGATTGTATTGTATTTATAGCAATTAATTTGAAACTTAGTACCTTACGAATAAATGAGCCGTTCACAGCACAACTCCATAAAACAAAAAGTGGAGAAATGCAATTAAATAATGTTCACTGTTTTCAAAATTCCGTTTATAATATTCATTCGAATAATGTACCGTTAACATTAAGCGCCTGCTACTGATTTGAGTGAAATATTGTATCGATTTGTGCATGGAGGCTGATTCATAGCTAGGTGTAGAGCATTTGACTCTGGTATCAAGTTTTTACTCATTGAAGATATGAAGTTGTTCAAATCAAGGAACAAAAAAAAAAAAATCTATCCATAGGAACAAAAATCTTCTTAAGAAAACTTAAGAAAAAGTTAAGAATAAGGGTTGATTAAACGACAAAAGGTACACAAATCAGCAAGTTCCCAACATTTCATTCATATTTCAGCTTATAATTTCAGCAGTTCCCACTTTTTCGAAGTGATTTCTCTTTCTACTATTGCCCCAAAAGGTACTACCCCTTTTTAAATACTGCCTCTTTGACTTTGAACAACGTTTTATGAATCCTACAGAAGGTATCAACAACACATGAAATTTATTTTTGGAAATATAACTATTGATACCATTTATATAATTTGCATTAATATTTTTCAGAATTTATTAGATGTTGCAAAATTTTCAACTATTTTCATTCATAATAAATTTTTTGCTCAACTAATGATAAAATGTTGTATTAAAAACTGGGCAATAGTTTGATTCCTCCTATTTTCAATCAATCTAAGTTAAATAACTGCTACACTTCACTGAACAAAAATTTAATTGATGAAAATGGTCAGCATAAGGATCTATGATCAAATAAATTATAAAAAATATTAATGAAAATTTAATTTAGTTTTTATAATAATAATTGAAAATAATTTTTTTACAATAGTTTGTTTACATATGTACATCAAAAATAAAAATTCAGTAAAACTTATGTTTCTAACTTGGCTTGGCGCCTATACTCATTCAACTACCATGTTTAGAGTTGCTGACTGAATTAACGAAATTACTGGGAAAACGTTACGAATGAAAATGGCAGGTATATGTGTTAGAAAAAAAGTTACAGGGGAGAACCAAGCTAGAAAGAACAAAATGAAGTGTGAAATAAAACTACTTACAGTTACTGGAGAGTGGTAAAAAGTTAGTGGGATGAAGATGTTGAATGTAATAAAATTGCTACAAGTTATGGGGATTGGTAAAATTTTGGTGAAAAGAAGATGGAGACTGAGAGAAAAGTTATTGGATAAAGCAATAATTACATCCTAATAAGAGAGATAACAGTGGAAAAATTGCATAGTACTTACTTGTAAGAGTGGTAAGATAAATTGTGATTACTTCCTCTTAAGGGACGTAAGAGAAATTAAATTGCGATTACAATAAATCCTTTCACAAAGAGGTAAGAGATATTTAACAGCAAATAGTACTCGATTTCTAAGTAGCACTAAAAAACTACGTATGAACTTTGGCAAATTTCCCCGAAGTCCCCATTCGTGACACTTCCGCAGGGTAGTATGCCGCCAAGTAGTGTCATACGCCTTTTCGAGGGATCGGTATTACGATTGATTCCCGCTAACTGTCAGGATACTGGTCATTCTCCAACATGCGGTTATATAATTCCAGAAGTCGTTCCTTATCTAATAAAGATAAGTTTTTGATCATCGCATAGGGGATCCCATCCAATCCAGGAGCTGTATCCTTGGCTTTACAAAGGGCATTTCCTAATTCAAGCATCGTTAGCGGGACATAATAGCTTTCTATTGTGGCGGTATCAAAGTTTGGTGGCCGTAGCTCCTCGTCACTTTTTTGCCTAAGAAACTCATCTGTACGCCTGGGAGCTTGAGACTTTTGCAAAGTGCCATGCAAAATGCTCGACATCTCTTAGCTCAGTGACGACGACATTACCTTGAAGGAGGGCTGGCACTGAAGGAGTATTTTGATTGCCAGAAGGGGCTTTTATTTTGTTCCATACCTCCCTCATAGGGGATGACGTAGATAGTGTCGATATGAAGGAGGCTAAGGTTTCCTTTTTTGCACTTTTAATAATCAACCTCTCTTTGGCTCTTAGTCTCTTGAAATTTATCAGATTTTCTTCGGTTGGAAATCTTTTAAACCTGCTAAAGGCCCGCTTCTTTGCTCCATTGGCTTCCCTGCAAGCCGAGGTCCACCAAGGATCGGGAGATCTTATGACTCTCCCACCGACCCTCGGCACCGGATCGTCTGCTGCTCGCAACAACGCCTTAGTGAATATCTTCGTGTCAGTGGTGACATCCCCTGTAAAACTTGGTGTCACCACTTTTTCTTTCGCTGTAGCCTGGGCACGGGTTTCGGCTTCGATGCAATGGAGCCATCTCCCTGCTTCCTGATACTCTTAGTTTTTCCCAGCGCATTTTTTATCTCTTTCTTTAGTTTGAATGAACAAGCATTTGTAAAGTTACCGTCCTTTTTCTTGATGCCCAATTATCTTCATCAAAGTTGAGATACGCTACATTTTGATTATTTCTTTTGAAATTCAGCTTTCTTCCGTGGTGGGGATTGCACACTCTTTCGCTGTGGTAGTTGCATTACCGATCGAGACGTCCATGTTCGTGCATTTGTCACTCATCAAAGTTCCAAAACCGAATTAGGAAGTAGATGGGAGAGGCTGTGGGGGGAAAGGAGGAATATTGGGGTTGGAAGGTGCAGTAGGAAGGGAGCTATTAGAAGGGGAGGGTAAAGGAAGAGGATTAGAAAGGGAAGGGGAGACGTCCATATCAGGAGAGTTGGACTCCTCTATTTGTTTGTTATTGATTGGAGAAGTCATTTGATTCCCACGAGAAGCCAAGGTAAATAACGGTCACCCAAAGCAGAGCTTGGATACCATGGGAAGGCTACGTTATAACCGGAGGTGGCCTCTGGGGCCCGAAGGGCACCGTTAGTGACGGCCAGGAATCCCGCCGCCAACCAACTCCTCAGCACGGTAGCTCACACCTTGAGTTAGGTCCCTAACTATGTACCCTGTATGCACCACTGTATATGTGTGAGTGTGTGTGTGTGTGTGTGTGGAGTGTGTGCATTGTATGTCACAGTGAAAATATTCATGTTCAATGTACCCCCCTGTCAGGCTGGGCTCGTAGGGAGAGCCGACCTCCCTAAGAAGTGGTAGTCACTTCCCCCATTTCCTGTTAGTCGCCTCTTACGACATCCCGGATAAAGAAGCAGGCTTATTCTGTCCCCAGACCAGCAGAGGCTGCAGGGTTATTAAAACTGTCCGGTAGGACAGTTGTATAAGGGTTGATCGTCAAAAACTGCACGAAAAAGTGTAACGTTGAAAAACACCCAAATTTGACAATTTTTTTCTCTTTTTCTATAAAAGATAAAATTCCCAAATTTTCTTTAAATTATAGGACAAACCCTCCTTTATAACTGAAATTTTTTTGCAACAACATAGATGTAATAGGTTTCGAGAAAAAAGTTGCCGAAAATGAGCAAAAACGGCATTTTCAGAAATTGTTGTTCTTCTTGTTGTTGTTACCTTTTTTGTAAACCGCGTACCGCCTAAACGCGTGAACCGATTTTCATGAATGAGGTGTCATTCGATTCGGAATTTTTTGTAGATGTGCCTTTTGGGGGTCTCGACGCTGTACATCGAATGGGAGAGGAGTTAGCCCCCTTTATGTAATAAGGCCCCCTCCAAAATTATTATTTCTAATAATTTCTCTGTAAATCTTGGCCCGATTTTGATAAAATTTGGTAGGATGATAGGGATAGGGCTTCCCTATGTACCATTAAAGCGACGATCTGCTCTTACACTTGTAAAGAGGAAGTATAACAATCTTTCAAATTATCGAGACGTGAACCGATTTTCTTGAATAAAGTGTCATTCGAATCAAAATTTTGTACAGATTTGTACTTTAAAAGTCTCGACGCCATGCCTCATAAGGAGGGGAGTTTGCCCTACCCAAATAAGGCCCTTTCTAAAACTATTATTACCAATATTTCTATAAAGCTTAGTCCGATTTTGATAAAATTTAGCACGAAGAAGTGATTAAAGCTCCTCTACGTGGCTGTGAAGTGCCATCATGCTCTTACGCCTACCAACAGGAAGTACTGCAATCGTTAAAATTATCAATGAGTGAACCGATTTACATCAATGAATTGTCGTTCGATTCAAAATCTTTGCCTTTTAGGGAGAAGTACAGTAATCGCAGTTTATTTTTCTTGCTCCCCTTAAAAGGAAGTACTGAAATCGCAGTTTAATTTTGCTATTTACGTACAAATACCTTCCTATTTTATTCAAAACGCTTCCTCAAAAAAATTGTTATTGAGGATGGTTTGGGGACCGCAATTATAATCATTCTTTAAAAAGATCTCTCCAGTAGTTACGGTTCCGACTTAACGCCTTATCAGGTTATAATGATAGAATTGCTTATACCAAATTTTAAAAAAAATCTGTAAAGCAGATATGTAACTTTGCAAAATAGACAAAAAGAAAAATCTATCCAAAAGGTACAAAAATCTCCTTAACAAAAACTTACAGTTTAAAAAGTTAAGTATAAGGGTTGATTAAACGCCAAAAGGTACACAAATCAGCAAGTACCCATCATTTCATTTATACTTCATTGATATGATTTAAGTAATTTTACTGCATTAACTTTTCCTTCACATTTTTAGAATTTATTAGATGTCACAGACCCTTATGCTGGCCAGTTCATTCATAATATTTTTTTGTTATAATTATGATAAAATGAGTTCTGAATTATTCTGAGTAGTCACATATACATGCATGTTAAAGTAGAAAAAGACAAAGTCAGAGTCAGCCACTGTTTAAATTTGAATCACGAAGGATTTAAAACAATATTTCAGTCTTGAATTCGTCTTACCGAAATATTCGTGAGCACAAATAACACAGTTAATAACAAGTAGATTATTCAACAATAATTATTCATTTCTCAATTGTAATTTAATTTAGTCCCCTTAATTTTACTTATAGTAAAATACTGGAATAATTAGCTGTCCTAAAAATATGCATATCTTATTTATTTTATATTACATATATACAACATTGTGGGAAGAACACCTAGATGGAGAGTGTAATTGAAGAAAACTATATTATTTGCGATAAAGCCAGATAATTATTACCTATTACTATAAACGTTTCACTACTTCATAAAATAACAATTACTTTAATCGAAGAATGAACTTAAACCGACGATTTTTATTTAAAAATAAATAAAATGAAATCATTGATGTATGTTGGTGTAAGCATTTTTTTAAAAAAAGTTTTTGAAATCTTTAGCCTATTTTTTTTTTCTTTTTAACCTGTAATTAATAGTTTGATTATTATAGATAAATAGATATTACAATCTACAGTCTAGAACAAATATTTTGTAGATGAAAATGGCCAGCATAAGGGTCTGTGACATCTAATAAATTCTAAAAATGTGAAGGAAAAGTTAATGCAGTAAAATTACTTAAATCATATCAATGAAGTATAAATGAAATGATGGGTACTTGCTGATTTGTGTACCTTTTGGCGTTTAATCAACCCTTATACTTAACTTTTTAAACTGTAAGTTTTTGTTAAGGAGATTATTATTAAAAGTTGAAGAAGGGTTTCACGTACAGAAGACAAACTTCCGTATCATAGGGGATATTCCAAAAGGCACATTTACATAAAATTCCGAAAAGAAAGATACTTCATTTATGTAAATCGGCTTACCGTTTAGGTGATAATTTTGTACAATAAAGGCAATAAGAAATACAAGACGACGAAGATCGTCAAGAACAATTTCTTTTTTTAAAAAAACTCAGTTTTGCCCTTTTTCGCAGCTAATATAAAATTAATTTGCTTTCGAAGCCTATTTGGCTTCGTTACGACACCTCTACTTCTCAAATGATACCGAAAAAAATTCATTGGCAAAAATAAAAAAAAAAATTGGGCAACAAAAATTTATCTTTTCCACTTGAATGAATAAATTATTACCTTTGCTCCTTTTTTGTCACCTTCCATTCTTACTCCTAAAAGCCGCTTTAAAAGATAATAAGATATTTCCAATTCAATGAAAATTTCTGGAAGAGCTCCTACCGCACCTAAAACCTGGCCTACCAGTCTGTCCGCACGGCACAATGTTGGTTCAATTTTAGTGCCTACACCTACAACCGAGAAATTCACCATATTTCGTAAGTATGATTCATTAAAAAGATAATGATAATATCAGGGAAGGGATTAGTTGAGTGTTTAGCGAATAATGGATTCCAACCCGGAAATCACGGGTTCGAATCCAGCTGCTGGCCTTTAGATTCTCTCTTCCTAGGAGCTTCTTACAGCTCACTGTCCGGTGTTGGTCAGTGTTGTCTGTAACGAGAGACGCACTGTGCGCTAAAAAAGCACCGAGCGTCAATAACCTTAGATGCTGGAGCTATAACTTATTTATTTTATTTTAACACTTTTCATTTAGGTTTAAGTTTAAATAAATGCACTCAACTTTAAATTCAACTTTATGTTTGACTCTGTAACTAAAAATAAATCCAACATAAAACACTCATGTCAGATTTGTTGATACATTAGGAATAGCATCATAATGTTTTTATTATTATTTATTTTTTTTTTATTTATGATTTAAGGCGCGTCAACATCTAAGATTATTGGCGCCTGGAGCTTTTTTCAGAGCACTGCCGGCCTCCGGACAGTGTTCTCTCGTTACAGACCACCTGTCCATCACCGCACAGTGAGATGTAAGAAGCTCCTAGTTTTTATTATTATTATTATTACTATTATTATTAACAATGTTTCTACTTTGGGAGAGAAGTGAACTCAATCTGTAAAAGGTAAAAAATTTCAATAATGTATAAGTTGAAGAAAAGATCATTAATTTGTCAAGAATCTATCTAATATCTTTTAAGAATTTAAAGTTGCGCTAAATACGCGTACAAAGTAATGTAGAGTACAAGGAAAAGAATAAATTTAAGATGTAAGTTTTTATGATGGAATCTGCATACTCAAGAAAAAGATCCAAGAAATTCCAATTAGTAAATCATACCTATAAGGCCTCCAGGCACAGCAAATTGGAGTTCATTTTGTTCCGCACAAAGAGATACTATTCGAGAAAAGATAGGTTTGCATGTTAATTTGCCTTCACTATCTTTGGAGACAAGGCCTGGTCTAACTTCAATTTCCATTCCAATCTGTAAAGAATTTGTTATTCTTGTAAATAGTTTCTAAATAGTAAATAGTTTGTTGCAGGACAAGTTATGATACGGAACTGAGTGAGGTCACCCTCAACCCAGCGGTTTAGAAGGTGACGCTTAAAAATACGACTGACATTTTTGGGCGAACTACTGCAAAGGAGACTGAAATAATTTCACTAATCCATATTTTTATTTAATAATATTAACTACTGAAACGCTGTTTCGATGAAACCATCTCTTATGAAAGTCAGAACATCAAGTTTTCCAAATATGCACTGGGGAGAGCTGGCAGCGGATCTTTTCTAGATTGTATAAAACTGATGTTGGTTTTTCCAGAATATTCCGACGAGTTTATAAAAAGACGGGAAGAGCCCCAAAGACAAGTTCCGTTTGCAAATTGAGAGGGTTAATAGTAATTTACAGTGTAGGGAACCATATCAGTTAAATTAGAAGTCAGGTATGTAATACCAAAACTGACCTCACTGAACATGCGAAAGAGTGGGAGTGTCCTCACTTCGTTTCAGGGAGAAGCATAACGTTATCCAAAACATCTAAGCAGATAACCATGATTTCGGCCACCTAGCGAGTACAGGCAGAAAAATACGAAGGAGGTATGCGGGATGAAGTTTAAGACCAGAAGCCTAGGGGAAGCTATTCAAAAATTTATTGCCTATTGGCCAGAGACCTTTTTATTGCCAGAATTACCTGGGCGACTATAATTTAGAGAAGGGATTTGCTGTGAATGTTTTCGCCGACCCTGAATTGAAACCGGCTTTAAAGTTAGTCATATCAAAGACCCTTGAGGAGAAGCAGGTCAGAGCATTAGAATTGGATGCGAACAAAAAAAATCCAAAAGAAGTGAGAGTGAAACAGACTTATGTGAAGTCATCCATCACTGTAAATGCTGATAGTAGGCAGAACAACGTAAAGAAATCGAGGGAACTGTTTCAGCAGTTGGCGCGCTCAAAAGCAAATACTGAAATCCATGCAGACATTATAGGAAACCAATTTAGAGAAGCTGAAATGCGATAGTTTTGGGTAGGATACCACGAAGACGTTGAAGACTGGTGCTATTAATGTCCAGTGTGTTGAAAGCAAAGGGGCTAGGCGTTATAACCCGAGGTGCCGCGAATCAGAACAATGCTGGAAACTGGTCCGAGAGAATCGCTATCGATATGGAAGTACATCCTTTGAAAGCTAAAAAAGGAAATCCTGCGTTCTAGATGCGGTAGGCTACTTCAGCAAGTGGACAGAGGCGCAAGCCAAATTAAATGGAGTCTGAAGCATTGGTGAAAAACATTACATAATCTTGTAAGAGATGAAACTTTGAGGTAAGGTGTTCAAAACAAACTGCGAGATCCTTGGCCGCAATTCCTCGTTTGACGGCAAGGGTAGAACGAAAACACGAACACATACCTCTCTCTGGTAATAATGGCCGGATAAAGTGGCCGAACGTGATAGGTATAAGAATCACCGGAAGAGCTTACCACGTAAGCGAGGTTTGTTTATTGTTAATGTAGCACTTGTTAAACTTCAAACGATTGGGGAAGAACCTAATAAATAACAAAGAAAGAAGAAACAATATTTATACTTTTGTCGTTTTATTATACCGACAAAAGTTTTAATGATGCAGATATCCGACTTCCTGCACTGAGTAATTACTGCAGAACCTACTTCTTCAAAATACTGTATATGAAATTAAGCAATTACCTTCAAAACCCCCCTGAGAATGCTGCCACCAGCTACTCCTCCTTTTAAGTCATCTACCTCACAACCAGGTTTGTTGACATCAAATGATCTTATAACAATTAACCTCGGCTGAGACGTAAAATCTCTATTTGGAACAGGTATTTTCTTTGTAATGTATTCACAAAGAACTTCTATGTTGTATTTCAACTGAGCTGATATTGGCACGACTGGAGCACCTTCAGCTACTGTTCCTAAAAAAAAAGAAAAAAAAAGAAGTTATTGAAAAGGGAGTCAAAACAAATCCAAGGTCTGATGTAAATTTAATGTTTCGATATGTTGCCCTTCATAAAACTATCGCACTGAAAATTCTAACCTGCGTTTTCTTATGAAATGCATAATTTTGTACTTGTGAATGTTCACCAAAAGATTCCCAAAATAAGCTTCCAAAAGTTAATAATTATATTTGAGAATAAGATATTTCTACCTAAAGTACCAAGAAGTCTGCCAACGACTTTGACATACTCGTAAGTTATTTCCCCCTCCAAGGACCTGAATCAATCCAGTAATAATGAACAAGTATGGGACTGAAAAGGGATTCTCCATATCACTGAGCTCTCTTGGAACCATTCTGATATCTGTTTCTGCTCCGCATCGCCAACACTAACTCACAATATAAAATTTTCAGCAATTGATAATTTTTTAAGAAATACGCTAATTAGTTTTAAAAAACCCGGGTCTACAAGGGACACCAAAAAGTTGCTAGACCATTTCTGTTTGCTAGAGCTGTGCCTCAGTTCTGTCCAGACGTGAGAGTTAAAAAGAGCTAACTAAGTTGCTAGAGTGCTCTAGATGTGTCGCCTTGTGTCAAGTTGCGAGAGTAGTGTCAGATCAGTCTACATAGGCATGGTCTCTCTCTCCGCCCTGTACTGTTCTAGTGCAATTTAGTTGTTCGCCTCTATAATATGGAAACAGACCTCGTGTCAATTGCTCGTGCGGCTATTGCTATAGCTGTGCTTATTAAAAGAAAACAGGTACAGAGAAAAAAAACGCGAGTGGGGGTTACACGATGACAACGATTGGTCTCAATATCAGGCACCAACACAAAGGCTGAAGAAACAAAAGACTTTATTAACTAATGTCAAAGAAGTAAACCAAGAGGCATTTATATATCCGAAAAGCCTCCTAAGATTAGCGCAAGTACAATGTAACCTTCAATTAACTCGAGCTTCAAGAAAGGAATAACGCCTAAGAGGGAGCTAAGCTAAAGGCAATAGCTCTAGATACCATTACCAATCGACACCCTTCACCCGATTGGTTCCATGTCTACCCAGAAGGTTCAGCCCTAGAAGCATGAAATAATGCGGTAGCCGGTGTGCACTCCGAAGCCTTTCAAATATCAGCACCTGTGGGGAAAATATCCACAAATTATGATGGCAAGCTTGCCGGAATATCACTAGCTCTTGATAAAGCGAAACGGGGACATTGGTGCCGTATTGTGGTGTTTGTAGAATCGCGTGCGGCGATATAGCTGCTGGAGCGGGATATGCAGAGTCGGCAGTCATAGCGAAATGAAATCAATAATAGCGCTCCAATGGATTCCGGCACTGTGGGCTGCTTGGAAACGAGAAGGCGGATGAATTGGCGAAGAGAGGTGCACAAATGGATCCAAATGAGCAACCACTCTGCATGCATGCTTTCAAAAGGGTAACTGCTGCATGCCTCCGTTCAGAAGTGAAGTGCAGGCAAAAAGCAAAGGCAGATATAAAACGATGGTAAATATTGGTTGAACCTGGTGAACTTGGTGAAACGTAAAATAAATCATAAAAATAATTTATTTTTGTTTTTGCATAATTTCATTCTTTATTAAATACCTACGGAGGGAAAAATAGTAAAAAAAAATTCTGGAGTACATTTTTGTTAAGAATTTTCGGTCTAAAGTCTTAATGTACGAGATATATGGGCGTGCAATTGAGCGTGGTTTACCCCACCTACCTACGGTTCTATTGGCCAGTATACACGCCCACTAGACCCCTGTTCGTTCCGCCATTATGATTTTTTATTGAATTTATTTGTATTAAAACAGTAGTTTAGAATTTTTTTACTATTTTTTCCTCCGTAGGAATTTCATAAAGAATCAATTTATGCAATAAAAATTATTACGACAAAATGTAATTTTTAACTTTACTGTTTTATTCCAACAAAATTCTTCAATCAAATCAAAATTAGGCACATCATAATTGAAATAAAACATATTCTGCAATCATTCATAAACCTTAGGTGTTGGTACAACGTAAAATAAATCTTGAAAATATTTATTTTTGTTTTTGCATAATTTCATTCTTTATTAAATACCTATGGAGGAAAAAATAGCGAAAAACTTCTGGAGTATATTTTTGTTAAGAATTTTAGGTCTTAAAAGTCTTAATGTACGAGATATGTGGGCGTGTAATTGAGCGTGGTTTACCCCACCTACCTACGGTTCTATTGGCCAGTATACACGCCCACTAGACCCCTGTTCGTTCCGCCATTATGATTTTTTATTGTATTTATTTGTATTAAAACAGTAGTTTAGAATTTTTTTACTATTTTTTCCTCCGTAGGTATTTCATAAAGAATCAATTTATGCAATAAAAATTATTACGACAAAATGTAATTTTTAACTTTACTGTTTTATTCCAACAAAATTCTTCAATCAAATCAAAATTAGGCACATCAAATTGAAATAAAACATATCCTGCAATCATTCATAAACCTTAGGTGTTGGTACAACGTAAAATAAATCTTGAAAATATTTATTTTTGTTTTTGCATAATTTCATTCTTTATTAAATACCTATGGAGGAAAAAATAGCGAAAAACTTCTGGAGTATATTTTTGTTAAGAATTTTAGGTCTTAAAAGTCTTAATGTACGAGATATGTGGGCGTGTAATTGAGCGTGGTTTACCCCACCTACCTACGGTTCTATTGGCCAGTATACACGTCCACTAGACCCTTGTTCAATCCGCCATTAAGATTTTTACTTGTATTTATTTGTATTAAAACAATAGTTTTAACTCCGAACATCTTGGCGTGTGTCCTTCGAAGACATAAGAAATTCTGTTATATCGGACGAAAATCATTTGTGAACTTGGGAAACCCGACGTCGGATGGCTGTGACTTAGAAAAAAAAAATAATAATGACGGATTCCGACAACACATCAGCTGAAAATTTTCTTCGGATGTCAACCTCTAATTTTCAAGAACTTCTGAAAATACGTGGCATCACTGGTCCAAAAAACATAGTAAAGGTGTTCCATATCACTTTGGGAAAGATTTGGTCAGCGTTCTTCCTCTTCTTTCTAATTTTCCTCAATTCGTTGCGAGTTAGGCAACAACATTTGCTTTTCAGTTGCGGTTGTACAAATCACCAGACGCATTCCACAACTCTGGTAGGACTTCAAGTCGCGAGATGAGGAGCTCTAATTCCTGCCGGATCGAAATTGATGCTGGTGGTGGCATTTTTGTTTGAATAATTTCAAACTGCTCTAGCGAAAAGTTTCACCTGAGCGAAAAGTTTCACCTGAGTGAAACTAGGAGACACTAATCTCAGACACTTACTGGTCATTGTCTACACGCGTGTACTCTAGAGAAAAGCCGACACTTTCCGCAACTGGTGGTGGGGATGCAACTCAGTCTAGGAGGCTGCTCTAGGAACCGTCCACATTGCGACACCTGCTCTAGCTAGACGCTCTAGCTCTAAGTGTCTCCGTGTATACCTACCTCAAGTGTCTCTGTGTAGACATAGCTTTAGGTTAACAATGTTAAAGGCAGTATAATTTTGAAGGTAATAAAAAAGCACTTCACCATCTTGTGCTCCTCTGAAATCTTATCCATTACGGGGTTTATTAGAGCAAATATGTTTTCTAAGGTAGAGTAAACGCGTTTAAATCCTGCTTGTGACATACTTAACAAATCCTTTGAAATAACGAACATTTTCCTACGCCGGAGCAAAAAAACGAGACGTGGACAGGGGCGGTAGCTCACACTTTACTATAAACAATTTTTCTAGCAAATAATAAGTATTCATACTCGGGATTCGAACTGGGGATCTCTCAAGTATAATGCCACGCTCTTGACCACTAGACCAACATCCGCCCCTTTATGTAACCTATTATATTGTAGCTGAAGCCTTGTTGTTTTTCGATTCTAACTCATCCATCGAAAGAGGCATGTAATAACCGAACTCAATTAAGAGTTCTGCATAAAACACATTGCGAAAATCACAGTTAAGATTTAGAAATTTGTTGAAAAGAGCCACTGAAATACGATTCCTGTACATTAAGTGTTTGCGATACTTAAAAATAAATTCAAGAAACATTTTTAATTAGTCATTCAAAAGTTCATTAATACAATTAAATCGGGCTGCTGAAAGTAACAAAAAAAGTCCTTCTACTTGCACTACAAATTGAAATAAGTTGAAAAAATTAAAGGTTAACTTTTAGAACTATAACTTACGAGACAAACCAGACTCAAAAGCCATAAAAAAGGGATATCAGCTTAGTGGTGTTTCTACCAGTCAATCTAAATTAAATTAAAGGTAGACTTCAAGTTTAAAAACAGTCTAATTAAAAAAGGAAGTCGTATGACACATTAAGAATTAGACTGCTATTAAAGTGCAAAAATTCTGCTCGTTCAACTGATTAAGCTTATAAAAATAAAAAATAAAAACAAAAGTCCCTTTGCTATTGGCCAAAAGAATGTTATGGGAATTTATACTTTACCTTGAACAAATTTCAATATTTGTTCATACTGCTCTTTTGCTTGAGCTTCTTTAACTAAATCAATTTTATTCTGCAAAATCACTATATGCTTTAATTTCATGATTTCAATTGCTGCCAAGTGTTCCGATGTCTGAGGCTGAGGGCATGATTCATTTCCAGCTGAAATAATAATGATTATTGAAAAAACAGAAAATTAACAATTTTTTATTAACTTAATTCGATACATACCAATAAGTAAAAGCGCTGCATCCATAACTGCTGCTCCATTGAGCATGGTAGCCATAAGAATATCATGGCCTGGACAATCAACAAATGAAACATGTCTCACTAGTTGAAAATATCCTGGGCAGCTTAAGCGAGCACAAGGTAAAGTGTCGTCCTTGGATGAACCACCAGATGTGTAACAACCCGGGCGAGGACACTTGGGGTGATCACATTTATAAATTTTTGCATTAGCGTAACCTAAAGAAAGGCGTTAATTAAAGTTATGCAATAAAAATAATGGAAATGTAGCACAGGATCAATCATTCTATTGATTTTATTAATCGGGAGAATAAGGTAGAAAAATGCCAAATTATTTTCTATTCTTGTTAATGGAAGATAATCGAGAATGTCGGTTTTTGAGTCATGGAAATTAGAATGATGGTTCGAAAAGGGTATCAAAATTGGTCTTAAGATTTCATTCTAGAAAAGAGAATTCAATGAATAATCAGTCTTGGATAAAGACCAGAAGCCCAACAAAAGCCTTAGGCACACCATAATGATATCAATCAGAATGCCAGGTGTTACGCCGCAACGACAATGAGCAGCAAACACTAAATTGCGCTTTTCATCCTTCCCGTTGTCAACTTCCTGTTAGTGACAACTGATCAATGGATTCGTTTTCTTCCAAAGAACATCTAGATCCTTACTTATTAAATGACACCACAGTTCACTAAAAACTGGCATCGACTCCTGGCGATTCTTAGAAATCTTCATGCATCAAAGTCAGTCCAGATTTCCCTTTAATCCTTGCCTCCAAGCTTGTCGTGCTGCATAATACACAGCCTTTCTACTAAATTTCTTTTGCCGTGACTTCGTCATCTCAGTCAGGCAATGTTCATGCTGCGCTCTGTATTTTTTACGGATCCTCCATTCGCTATTCCTAGAAGTCAGGTCGTAAAATATCATCAGCATATTTTTTTCCGAAACAAGAAAAGTCTTCTGGCTTCTGTGTCGTGTCAGAGGTTCATGTCTCATATGCGTAACTGCTGTTCGGAACAATGTGTTTTAAACTATTTCTTTAAACTTTATTCAAAACTAAACTGTTCTAACCATTTTGCAACCAAATAAACGTTTCTGTCTGGGCATGTTTTGATCTTAGCCATTATGTCACTACCACTCTTCACCAGCTGCTAGAACATTGTCCGGCAGTGCACAGAAAAAAGCCCCGGGTGCCAATAACTTCAGATGTTGACGCGCCTTAAATAATTAAAAAAATTAAAAAATCACTCGTCACCATGAGGAGATCATTGCCTGGAACGAATACCTGAAGAGAGAGATGAGCTACTCTTCTCTTCCTTCCCACCTTAGCCCATTCGATCAGTGGTTTACCTCCAATTCTTTTATCACATCGGAGAGAGGAGGGCTAGACAGACATTACCTCATCAACTGCGAACGTTACATGCTATACTTTATATTTTGCCTGTGGTATTTTTTTATAACATTTTCGAACGGATATAAATAGGGCCGGAGAAATAAGTCATCAACCAACTGGTTCACCATCATTTGTTTGGCAGTTCCGAATTTCGACATTACTTGTAGAAAACGCAGATCATTTGAACTAAACTATTTTTCTTCGAAACTTCCGAAAGTTGTAGTGGCAAAGCATTCACCAATTTCTCTATTTACGCTGATCTACACCAGGTAATAATTCATAAATAAATGATGTAGATGCACGTTCTACTTGTATTTTTTTCCACAGAATGTGTAGTAAGTCTCCTTGGACGGAAACCAAACTGTTCTCGCCAACTTTTTTACCCTCTATGACATAAGCCCTTTTTTAAGTTGATTGAGAATATTTTTGTTTTTGCAGAATGCGTGTAATACCCAAACTATTTTCGAAAAAGTCTATTTCGCTTCTTGAATGTGAGGCATAAAACACTAACATTCTCCAAAGCCCTAAGCAGACAAAGATAAAAAAAAAAAGAAGAAGAAGGCACTGGAATAACTTCTGGCATTTTCTCTATCTTTCGAACTTCCCAGATCAGCTATCAAGAGTACATCCTCCATGGTACTTTTCTCTTCATACTTTGGAAACTCTTGATTTATATTTGAACAATTTTCTTATTTCTCACAAGGAAACACATCTCTGTTTAATTCATTATCGTTTCTCTATCTGTACTCTGAACTCAAGACTTTACATAACATCCAAAATATCTTTCAGATTTCCCAAGACGTTTTTATGGAAGTTCTTACAGAACTAAATGAAAGTTTTAAATTTTGGATTTAAATCATATTTTTCTGATTACATTTCTTAATATTTTAGGCAGCAAAAAGCTCTGGCCAATCCTCTTTTTCTCGCGAAAACATCAACAGATGCTCTAGCCCATATGCTAAGGAGCTTTATTCTTGCTTCATTTTTCACTCACTAAAATCTTCAAGACAATCTCTTCTACTGTCTTCTCCCACCTTTCATTGTTCCTGAATTTATTATTCATGTCCCCTATAATCAACTTGACGTCAAACTCTATTATTTCATCTTTTCAAGACGACAATAAAAAAAATATAATTTTCTTCAGTAGCTTCAAGTGCACAAATCAAAGAAATATTTCCTCTTGGCTGTACTCTTCACAGTAACTCGTCCACGTTCTGTTTTTGTCGGTATAGTTTTTACTATGCACAGTTGTAAACAAAACACCCAACCCCCAAACTGGAAGACCAGGCACTTTTGTTTAGAGTTGACTTCAAAGTTATTAGGTACATCCCACCTGACAAAGCACCAGACATCTCCCTTCTCCTTGAGCACGAGATGTTTATTCGTCCGGAAACCTACTTATTTCGCAGCTATTAACTTTTTTCCACTAAACGCCATCCCGATAGCATGATGATGCATCTGAAAGAAGGGTCAGGAGCACTGGAGTCGGCATTATTTTAGTTGGTAGCCTTCGACTGTCCGACCGTCAGAAATGAAAAGCGAACAATAAAAAACAACGATTAAGTGTTAGAATGGACGTGTTTACATTTATCCAATCCATCCAATAGCTAAGGGTGAAACTACTTCGTCATTAAACTCATTTGCCGGAGGTAACAACGCGTTTCCAAAGTGCCTATGATATCTTGAATGCAACAGGCCAGAAGCCCAGAAGAATGGTTTATGATAATGCTTTTTCTCAAGAGCAATATCTGCTGCATGCTTTCGACTATTTCGAGACCTACCAATGTATGAAATAAAAGTTTACAATCCTAAATATGTCGGTTTTCCCCCAAAAGAAATATTACTACTTAACTTAATGTAAATTTAGTTTGCAAGTTTTAACTCTGTAACTTTACTTCTTCTAGGTGGCGCAATTACTATTGGAATGTAGATTTTTATATTACTTCTTAATTTGTATGGCATTAAGAGAAAGCTCACAGAAAGGATTTAGAAAAGAAAATTAATGGTAAAATTCCTAAATTTTGTTTACATTAAAATGTTTATGAAGAGTTCCGTACATGCATATTTTATGTAGTATATAATTGTATGCAGAACTACATCGCTCAGAAAGTCTGAAATACATTTAGCTGTAAAGGACTTGAACAACGAATGTCAACCCAAGAAACCATTAAAATTCCAAATTTGTTTCACAAAGATGCAGATTGCTAAAAGAAGTTACCAGTGTTGCACCGGCAACACATTTTACTAACAAAATACAATAAAAATAATAACAGTTAAGTTATTCTTGAGTACATTATAAGTTTTATAGATCACAATTACTTTTAAAAAAAATATTTAAGTTTTGAAGGTTATTTTTTGGTCAAATCGTCTCTTGTTCATTCTGAAAGAGATTTAAATTTAAATTTCGAATTTGTATTTTTAAACTTCAGCAATGCTTCAACAGTTTTTTAGGAAAAGGTCAAAGCAAACTTGATAAGGCGATATTTGGTTAAAGAAAACTCTCTTCAATGAGGAAATCCTTAAGGAATAATAAGTTTTTATTAGATTTTTTTTGTCGTTAACTATTGTCCTTAGTTAGGTTTTTAGTTTTGTTTTAATTTCCACCAGATCAATGTTGATCGTGCAGTGTCCAAGTCTGCGTACATATTTAAGCTCATAAACCTGGAAAACAAATGCAATAAACTGATATGAAACTATGCTGTGGTAAATAATTTAAAAATTCATTAAACCAGTGTTTTTAGTTTCCATAGGGATGGAAATCGCTTCTGACAAAAACATTACCTCCAGACCCTGAAATTGAAATTTAGAAAGCACTTGAGTTTAGAGTAAAGTAATTGCTTATTTTTTAGAAGTCGGCTCTAATTTAAGGTAAATTTATTTACTGACTTGCACGCTTTTCTCCTTAATTTTGGCAGATTTATATTTTCATCTGACAGATTGATTTATCAGCTTTGAGTAGAAAATTTAATTTCCCCAAGGCTTCTAGGCCAGCTTCTCGAACTTACTTTCTCTCGGTGAGGTATGATTGATTTGGATAGACATCTAACTTTCTTTCTCCTCTGTGCTGTAGAAAGCCAGGAGGGCGCTTTGATTGCGCGTAAAAAGTTTGACTAGCCGTCTAAATATCAACAAACAAACGATAATATTGCTTTCTTTAACAAAAGCCTCCAGCTGGGCAAAAAATCCAACTTTTAAGGATGACATTTAAACTAGCATTTCTCTCTTAAGCGATCTCCCAGACTTGACAGTGGGAAAATGTCAACGAACCTTTCATGGATTCGATCACAAATAGCCTCCGCATGGGGGCTACTAGATCAAACACAAAAACACAATTTCACAAGCTCCAGCATCATTTGGTGAACTTGTACAAAACGTAAGCCTCTTTTCCTCTACTGTGCAAATGACCAGCCAAAGAACAAGCCCTATCCAAGACTTCCCAAATAAAAAAACAGATTAAATACCTTCGACAAATCATTTGAGCTTCCTCTTTAGTACAGTACCGCTCCATATCTTATAACCCCGAGGCTGCCAAAAAAAAGTTCAAAAAAGCTTCCAAATGTTCTAGAAAGGTTCATGCAAGATATCAACTCCCGGTAAAATCTAGGATCCCAAAAATTCTAACAAAATTAATAATTAATAATTAATTAACTAATAATAATTCAGGCAAAAAAAATCATTGGTTCGGTTCAGTGCTGCTCCTAGCAGCAGACCAAGAAAACTGCTAAGTATAAGTTTGGCGTCTCAGCGTATTTGTTGACATTAAGCTTTGTCTCACTATACAAGATTTCAACATTTAAGCCAATGATTACTTTATATACATCTTTCTCTAAGAAATAAATTCATTCCCTTAAAAATCCAGAAATGAAATGCTTAATTTATTTTTTGGAGAAGGTCTGCTTCCCTCTTCACATTTACAGAATATGACCAGGCCGAATTAATCTCTGGTCCTTTAGCAATAAAAAAAACCTTCTCTAACTATTGCATTTTAGCTTTTTCCATTTTTTCTGCTTGCCTTGTGACTAGCAGAATTTATTAACTTAAACTGAGACCACTACGATAATTCATATCGTCAATGATACCACTCACATTTTTAATATTAAGCAAACGATATAAAATTAACATATTTTATCTAGCTGCGCTTCGTTGTAAACATTGTATATAACGGTATACTCGTATATAGTGTAATGAATTTTTTTCATAAATCAAACATAAATAACATAAATCAAAACGGCAAATTCCACCCCCCTTCTTAAAGTTAAAGACCATCAACCACCCCAAGTTGAAGATGTTTCAACTATTAAATATCCATAAGGGCTTCCTTACTTTTAATTTAAACAGATTTTTGAGTTAAGTCTTTAAAAGATTTTTTTCGATGTTCAGATAAACAAATTAGTTTTCCCTTGTTTGACGAAATATAACGACTCTATCTTAGAAATACTTTCTTCACTAGCTTGGGTGGAGGTCCGCTGAGCGTTATTCTTTTTTTTTTTTTACCAACACCGAATGACCGGACAATGTTTATCCCACGGTCAATGATAGCTGAAACATCAAAAACTAAAATTCATAAAAATATACGGTATGTTTTTGACCAACAAACACGGACGACATCCAAAAAATTTTAAAAAGTTTGGAAATTATTGAAATAGTGGCTGCATGGAAGCGAAGAGCTTCCTTCCACGAAATAATAGACATATATGTATTATCCAATGTCCCAATTGGCCATTTGGGCGCCATGCGTTAAGTAAAGATTGAGTGACGAAAAAAGAAAGTTGTGAAAGATGTCCAGTGCTAAACTTAGATCGAAAAAATCTCAAGCAAATTACTTATCCTAAAAAAATATTTGAAACTGTAAAAGTTGTTTACTTTACTTTAAAATAAACAAAAAAGAGATATTTTAATTCTTATGTAAATTGAAAGTTCATTATCAAATGGATTTAAAGTAAATACACCCCAAAACCTCACGTGTTTGAGCTGTGAATTAAAATTCATTAAAGATTGTTACCTTGTTAATAGCACGAACCGTTCTGGTCTTACTTGTCTCAATTTTTCCTTGATATGGAGCAAATAAGCAACCAGATTTGCGATCTCTTGTAAAGCACAACAGCCGGCAGCTGCTACGGTAGGAAGCGACGAACGAAATCTTTCACAATATAGCATATTATGATTTCTGTAGATTCTCGATATCTTGCACGCTAATTCATAGAGGAACTTCATTGTATCTTTAAGCTGCCAAGCTTGGTTATATATTACTGATGCATGTGGGAAGGCGCACTCATACAGGATATTAGGAAAAGAAATCTCTCTCCACATCCACCCCGAAATAGGTTAAAATCACTTGATAGCTACATTTAGGAACGAGTTACATCAGTGAACCAAACTGCTCTCCATTATTTTCCAAACGAGATGCTGGCTTGCGACTCGCCTTTCTGTTTGACTGGCTGCTTTTGGAATCTGAATATAATTGTGCTGCGTTCTTCTGATCGTTACAGGGCCTCACCCTAAACCAAGAGTCGTTTGCAGTTGATGACAAAAATCAGGAGCCAATATAAGAGCATGCGGTTGTCACTAGTCGTCATTTAATGCGCTACTACTTTCCTTAGCTCGAAATTTAAAGTGTTCGCCAATCGCCGCCATCTACGCATCATGGATCGTAAAGCGAACCTCATTGAGATGCTATTTATTTATTTGGTCATTGTGAAATAATCTCTAATTAAGTCATCATCAGACGCCAACTTGGTTAGACGCAGACACTTGATAGCTACATACAGGAAGGAGATACATCAGCGAACCGAACTGCTATCCATTATTTTCCAAACGCGATAGCCAGCGGCTTGCGAGATACTTCTTAATTTAACCTGGAATTATAACTGATATCCTAAGGCTAAAAACAAAAAAAAAACATACTTTCTTTGGATTTTCCTGGTTAATAACAATACAAAAAAAAGAAACAGGTTCACATTCCTTAGAAAATTCTAACAATGATTAAACATGTTCACTTATACAACATAAACAACTCACACTTCACTGAGAAAAATCTCTGTAAAAGGTTCAATTGGCCTGCCTCCCTTCATTCCAAAACACTGATTAATCTACCAATAAAAGACCATCTGCAAGGACACCTACGATGAAACGAGAAATACTTCAGGAAACTTTAAGTAAGTATTACTTGGCAATTTCCAACAGTATCATAATGTAAATTTCTTTCACTGAAAGATTTTATTTCAATTATTAATGCTGGGAGTAATGCGCATAAGAAAAAAAAAAAAAAAAAGGATCACACCTTTCTACCGATAAAGATATTTATAGGTTCAACGAGCCATAGTCGTGACGACAAATTACAAGTCCTGCAGAAAGAAATTCGAGCATAAAAATAAATAACTTCTACTTATCTAACAAGTGCAAGTCTCTTTCATGAATCTTTTTTTAAATAAAATAAAAATAAAAGGTAAAAGTAGCATAGTACACATTTTTAATGCTAATATTTTTAATAGTAATACTGAAAAAAATATAATTTTGTATGTATCCTTATAATATTACAGAAATAAATACCCCAATTGTAATAACAAGTATTACAAATATTTTCATTTAAAGCAATTACATTTAAAATTAATGAAAATAATATAATTTTTTCTTTAAAACTAAACATGTATTTACAGTATTTTTAAGACAAATTTAATTTTAATTATTAAGATAATTTTTACTTAAGTATTTACAATATTAATGGGAATATTTAATTTTTTTATGTTTTGGATTTCGAACAGTATTAAATCCATTTTGAAAAATGATTTAATACATTTCATACATTTTTTTATCGACACATACTTCCATTAAGTGAAATAATAAAATATGTTACAGTTTGTCTTATGCCCATTGTTCAAGATACTTAAATTTAAAAAAAAAATCATGTCCTTAATAAGCCGAATTTACAATGAAAATTGTGTACAATATGCTACTAACACTATCGTTGCTAAGACCACAAACTGCACGAGTACGTCGATTTTTAGTTACAGGAGTGCTGAAGTATACGGAAATGCAAACATTAAAGCCAATAAGTAATACTTATTAGAGCATACTGAAAAATATTTCTCTTATTTTTTCTTAATTTCAAACAAGTTGGTTGTGTCGGTTAGCAAATTTTGTTTTAGATATGTACAAAATTGTTTGGTGTGGGATATTTAATAATTTCAGAAAGCCTTGCATGAAAATTGAAAGAAAAGAAAAATGATCAATCGGGTTTTACATTTTTATAATTCGCAATTAGAGAAAGAATTTTCTAAAAAAATAAATATTTTCTACAATTTGGTGCACCACATTTGCAAAAGTTTTCTTCTTTTTTCATCTTGAAATTTTCATTTATGCTATGAATATTTTTGGTAGGCTGACAGAGATAATCAAAAGTAAGTTCTTCATTTTCTTTTATATGTTTTGAAGCAAAAAGGCCAAGTCTAGGTATGTTTGGATCTAAACAATCCACCCAAACGGCGAATACTTCCAAATTTGGTTGGCAGGAGTGATTAATAAAATGTGAAACATTTCCATATACAGCAGCATCCACTGAATAAGGGAAACCATCTTTTTCGTTGAAATCAAGGTCAAATAAATAAGTACAACCTTGCTTATCATAATTTTGTCCCCTGCGCTCAGCTTCTCTGTTGGTTATAACCTCGCCCACATATTCAACAACAAACTGACCTTTCTTAATTGTGCTCATTGAACGCAGACCCCATCCACAACCATTCTTAGTACGGAATATAGCAACTGGTACTGTCCTTCCTCGTTGTAGCACTCGATTTGGACAATCTAATCCACATCTACAACTTTTATTGCACTCATAAATCGGTGTACCCCTTGGCACTTTTAAAAGTCCTTCATGATATGTAGTTTTGCCAAACTGAGAGATGCAACATTTTTTTTTAGGACACGTTATACACTCACATCCCAAAGGAGGTTCAAGTGGTATAACAACATCGGGCCCAGGGATGTAAGAGTTGATGTAGAAAAAATGAAGTGGGGGACCTTCCAAATCAACACTATTCACAATTTTTATTGTTGCTGCATCAGTGCATGTTGCTTGGATGTCCATTTCCCACTGTTTAAGCTGATTTAATTGCTCTGTTCTTCTACGAAGTAATTCTTTAAAAATAAGAGAATTTTTCAATTCATTAATCAGTTTAGGATCATGACCAATCGGTGGAATTTGTGCTAAACATGTTAGTAAGTTTTCTAAGTCTTCCTCATTCACTGGAGGAATAGTATGACCCTCATCAGTGAAATATATTCTAGCAAAATTGGCCAAATCAAATTCAATATCTTCAGATAAAAATTTTCGAAGTGCTATCTTTTTACTTTTATAATGATTTTTATCCATATTAGGATATAATAGGTTATGGAAATAATCTGCAACACTTTCTAAACAATCTCTAAGATTAGTTATGGGTTCCCATGTGTTTGTTTCGCTTGAATAATCCTTCCACTTTACTAAATACCTTGACACTCTCCCTTTGCTTATTTTATGCGATACAATTTGCTCTACTTCATAACGCTCTTCATCAATGTTATCAACTTTGGTACTAGAATGCTTCCTCTTCCTTCCTTTTGCACTATTTAGGCTCTCATTAGCCGCATTCTTTGTAGGTGCCATTTTTTTGATGAAACAAGGTTTTTCTCCGGATATCTCAGCTCTTTCGTACTGCAACGGAAAATTGCGAAGACCCCCTACTTCAGCTTATTGTTTCTATTGTTATTAGATTTTATACGATTTTAAAGTACTAGTCTTAACTAAATAGGTTTCATAGTAATTTAATTACCTAATTTAATAGTGATATTTCTTTCAAGTTCGTTTTTAAATCGAACAGTTTGTACTCCAGACACCGCCTTCACTACAGTTGATTTTCCGTGAGCTACGTGGCCAATGGTACCTATGGCAAAAATACATAATCAAATAAACAATATGATATTACATCAATTTTTTTTTATGAAAATAGACCTAAGAATTCAGCAATCAACTGCAAATAACATAATAATAAAACCTGCTCCCGCAGGCTTGCACTTGTAATAAGGATTTTCCACCTCATCAGCACCGGTTTAAACTATCTGGTAGATCACCTTGGCTACTTCAATATGGCAAGCTGTGATGTTGGGCACGGAACGCATAATGAGAAAGTTCCTTAGCTTGAAGACAAACACAAGAAAAGTACTAGAATGTGTGGCAGGAAGATTTGAAGAAAAGGGCTTTTATTACCCCTTTAGCACCTCTCATTGCACTAGAAAATTTGAATAATAATTATATTGTTCCATTCATGATGCTCTGGGATGCAGGTCTCATCATCTGCTGGAAATCAACCTGCGTAACTCCTTCTGTAATTGTCAAAATGGGTAAAGAGCAAAAGACCGATCTAATGAGCCCTGAGCGGACGTGCGTCCCTTACTGGTGCACATTTGCTCCTTTGGCAGAGCGTTGCCCTCCAGCATCAATTTTCTGAGTTAAGGGCACTTTGTGTAGGCATAAATGTCACCATCTTATCTCATTATTGTATCTTATTTCCTAGAAATAGATCAAATCCGGCACTAAAAGTGACAGCACGGTATTTATTAGGGTGAAATTACTGATAGAACAGACAGTTTCCACTCGCAAGAAAACGTGTTAGAAACAGCCTTTATCCGGAGGCTGGCAGTGTACTAAAAACAGCTCCTGGTGCCAATGAACACAGTCAGATGACGCGCCTTAAAAAAACAAACAAAAAAATCTGTGGAGGAACTGATTCCACCACAACACGCCACAGGGATAAAAAAAAAACTGTTCAGTAGTAAGTGCAAAGAGTTTAGAAAGATGTATTGTAAAAATAATTGCGTATTTGTATTAAAAAGGCGCAATCTTTGCTTTGATAGGCCAAGAAAGTTTTACTTTGCGGTTCAACACTACCCCTTAAATGCATTAAGGTTCGCTACGCCTACTAGCATTGACTGCATAAAACGGGGACAAATAAGTGAAACTTGTAGTTTTCATAAAAATATAATTACGTTTCAGAGGAAAAATCAAAATCCATTTATTTATTTATTCTTGTTTATCTAGGCCACCCTTAGTCACGACAGTTTTGCTGACTACGACGTCGGCTTCCCAGTACACAATTGATCTTCGCCTGAAGATATCGTCCGAATTAACAAAATTTTATCAAGATGTTCGTAGGTCATATCTACTCTTCCGTAGAGAGTACAGGTTGGGTCCACAGCTAATCCAATGCGATATAGGTGGACCTGCAAATAATCATGACTCGAGAGCATTCAGAAGCAGGCCACTCCGCCCTTTCTTGTCAGGTTAGGTCGTTAACTAGTTCAACCAATATTTGCCACCCTTTTCTATCCGCTTTTGCTTTTGGCATGCACTTTACTTCTGAATGGAAACATGTAGCAGTTACCCTTTTAAAAGCATGCACATGCATGGTTGCTCAGGTTGATCCATTTGTGCACCTCTCTTTGCTAATTCATCCGCCTTCTCGTTTCCAAGCAGCCCATACTGCCCTGGAATCCATTGGAACGCTATAATCTTATTATTTTCATTGGCAGCTTCAATCGCTGCTCTGCATTTCGTACTGACTGCCGACTCTGCATAGCCCACTCCAGCTACACTAGAATCGCCGCGAGTCAACAAAGACCACAAAACGGCACCAAGGCCGACCCTGCTTCACTTTATCAAGAGCTACTGATATTCCGGCAAGCGTGGCATCATAATTTGTGGATATTTTACCCATAGGTGCTGACATTTTAAGTATCTCTCCTTTTTAGAGCGAAAAATTTAGAAAGACTCTAAAATGAGCAGGAGGCAGCGAGGAACAAGCGGAGAGATCCTATCGAAGAGATGATATTGTGATCCAGAAAGATAAGAGGGCCAGACTAAAAAGATGTATCATCCAGTCGAAGCACGAGACGGTTGGACCTTCCTTCGGAACCTTGACATTCAAAAAGATAGTGCTTATTGGTTTGTTTCTAGCCTAGAAAAGGGTACCAAAAAGAAGAATCAACCCATTGTTTTTGATATTAAGGAAATAACCTGCCCAAAAAAGTTAGCGGACGGATTTAGTAAGCATTTCTCGAAATCTAGCAACTTTAAAGCCAGGAGAGAAAATCCTAGACCGGACTCTGCCAAGCGTTTAACCTGTTTCAAACAAGATGAGATAGAGCTTTTAGAGGATCAGTTCAATATAGAAGAACTTAATATTGCTTTAATGGAGACAAAGAAAGGTAAAAGTCCAGCGCCAGACGGAATATTTCCCGACTTCCTTGTAAGGATGGAGCCAAGAGCAAAGAAAACCATGCTAAGATTTTTAAATTTAGTCTAGAACAAATATTACACTTCTGCTTGGAGAAAAGCATAGATCGTGTCCCTATTAAAGAAGGGTAAACTAGCAAAAGAAAGCTGCTGACTAATTTGAATAACCAGTTCATTTGCTAAAGTCTTCGAAAGAATGGTCTTGAAGAGACTTATGATATTCTCGAAAAATATAATCTCATGTCCCAGAACCAGGCTGGTTTTCGAAGTCATCGAAGCACGATGGAACAAGTTGTGCGTTTTGCGCAAGAAGTAAAAGATGGGTTTCACAAAAAACAGTACACGCTAGCGGTCTTCGTTAACTTTAAAAATGTATTTGACCATGTCTGAAGGAAAAAACTGCTCGCAGAACTTTTCAATTTGCGAATAGGCTACACAACAATAGCATCTTCCTTAGCTCAAAGATTTAATAGAAATACTAAAACTGTGAATCCTGATTTCGGCAAGTTAAGCAGGGTTTGCCGCAAGTATCAGTACTGAGTCCCTCTTTGTTTAATATCCAAAATTATAGAAGTTTTAAAAAATTATTAGGAGAATATTTCAAATAAAAATTATAGGAATCTGCGCCTATGAACGCATATAAGTTCAAAGAAAATACTTATAAACTAAATTTGCAGTAAATTCTACTGTCTGAACTTCTCATAAACCAACGCCATTGGCTAACCAATTCACATCAGCTAATGGCTAAAAACTTTGCATTATGCAAATATGAAATTATCTTGTGTATTAGATAAGACAAATTCAAAAACGTTCTAAATGAAGTACAAGTAAGCATTAAATTAAAAAAGAATTTCAATACGTCCTCTTTTGTATTGAATTAAAATAAAAACAAATTTACTCTTAATGTTAATTCTAAATGCTTGAAAATACAACCTCCCCTGATATCCAAGATTAAAAAAGTAACCTACGCTTACCTAGAAGCACAAAATAACTGATAACATGTTAAGCGTTACTAACCAATATTAATGGTGGCTTGACGGCTGATAACTTCAGGTGACAAAGGAGTTAGTTTAGTAACGTCCTAAAACAAAAAAAATAATTTATAATCAAATTACCATTCCGTAACATTACATGAATAAATGGAACATGTTACAACTCGCTTTAATGACAATGGAGTTTGCCCACTAAACCTATTCCACGCAACACACTAACCTAACACGCCGCGATTGTGCTACCATCTGTCACAACATTCAAATTCATAACGTTTAGATTTAACCTTACCACTCCTTTCTCAAATCCTTTTAAGTAAACAAATTGTTTTGCTTATTTTTAAGACAATAATTTACTAAAGGTAAATAATCTCAAAACTAAATATCCTTAATTTTAATCCTAAGCCAAAAATGTTATGGAATATAATTAGTAGAACTAAATTTACAAATAATCCTTGAGAACAATCGGTTTTTTACTGCCTTTGATGATGGAGTTCTCAATAATGCAAATCCCGCCACCTATAAGACTATTTATCAACTGACTCATAAAAAAATCCCGCAGCAACGAGTATTTTAGATCTTAGCCTCCATACTTTTGTAAATCGTTTGTGTACTTCGACACCCGCCTCCACATAGCATATTCGCAATGTGCTTCGCGTAACGGACTACCTAACCTTTTATCTTTGTGTGGTCTATCAAATTTTTTGTGGTCTTGCACTTGATTTGCAGAGGACCTTCTTTGGGTTAAGCCTGGTTTCTTAATAGGCCAATCTACGCTTTATTACTTGCATCCACGTGACGCGTTCCTTTGATAGCTCTTCATTGCATGAATTTGTTGTTTTGTTCCCGAAAATTTTTGTACAAACTCTCATACTTCAATACATACGTACATACTTCGAAGCAAAACTAGTAAAAAAAAGGAATCATCTTTTGAAGTATAATTTTACATATTTTTAGATATGAAACCGCTATAGGCTACAACCATTCTGCCATATCCAATAACTGCATCATTAGGTAATACTATGCATCAGACCGAAAAACCATAGAAATAAAAAACGTTTATTTTTTTAAAAAAAACTTACAAGAGGCTCTTAAAAGTTGAAAGTTCAAAGCTAAAAAAAATTGTAAAAGATGATTGGTGGACGATAGAGAACTTATTGAATTTTTATTTGCATCTGGTATATATTAATTCTTAATAAGCTGAAGGCTGCTTCGATGTATTTTCGTAAGAGAAGTATTTTTATTATTCAGGGTTGTTTTTTATCACCTCACTTCTTTTATGAGGCACCTATCAAATTTACAGACAATTGCAGCTCTAAAATTTAAAAGGTCTAAAGACGGTGTAGTCGATACCTCACGAATTTTCTAATTTGGCGATGTAGTATCCAAGAATTAGTCATGGGTGAGGAATAAATGATAACGAAATCTACAAAACATTTAGAAAATCTTGGAAATATCGAAAATCGATCATATTCGATTCACATCATTGTCAGCCTACATGCTTATTATTATTATTATTTATTTATTTACTTTTTTTTAAATGACTTAAAGCGTGTCCACATCTGAGGTTATTGGCGCTCGGAGCTTTTTTCAGCGCACTGCCGGCATCCGGGCAGTGAGCTTTAAGAAGCTCCACTAGGAAGAAAAAATTAAGGGCCAGCAGCTGGATTCAAACCTGGGATCTCCACCTGGGAATCCAATACGCCAACCGCATAGCTAATCCCTTTCCTACATGCTTATTGTTGCCGTTCTGCTCCAGATATAAATTCAACTATGTTAAATTTCTCTAATTATTAGATGTCATATATTTCCCTTTAAAACTTTAATTAAAAACAAAAAAATTGACTAAAATGATTAAAACTGCTTATACTCATTTTTCACTCCTTCAAGAGTTATCGAAAAGCAACAAGTTAGCGGAAAAAAAAGAGTGTTGTCGCACTTATAATGTTCTCTGTTCACTTTCCTTAGAACTGTGAAAAGAAAATTGTAATTTTAGGGGCTACCAACGGAAAGTAACCAAATTGCTACCCTAATACAAAATAATTCAAAGAGACAAAGTACGTAGCCAAAAGAGCATGCTATGAGTGTGGATTACGACGATGAAAGAAACAATTGGTTCAAAGTCTAGCATATAGAACCATGTATACTGCATAATAATTTTCTTTCAAATACAACAGCTGTTGCTTATCTCTTTATTAAGAGCCCAGTTATCCGAGGTTTAAACTAAGACAGGGAAAAATAACTTAAGTTTCATGTGGCCTTTGTTTTGTTGCCTTGGTTATACGCTGTTCCTTGTGTAAGCTTGTTTACTTACCGAGGCGTAAGTAGGCAGCAGTAGTACTTATTTCTTGGATTTTGTGCAGGCCTCATTTTCTGATATTACAAGCTTTGCTTAAATCAGAAAATTACCAGAAGAAATACTTTTTCAAAAGTGGCTCTCTACTTCTAGAGTGGTCAAAAACTTAGTTTTACACGTTGGTCCACCCGTCCCTTCAAGTTATGGATGATCCTATGATCTGTATAGCTTTATATCTCGTGCCAATTTCTCTTAAATCTTCTCCAAAGCTTTATGCAGTGCGCGAACAAAGCATCGAAATTAGCTCCTTTCATACATAGAATTCATTGTAGATTTGTATACAGACCCTCTTCAACAGACTAAAAGGGTCATTCCATTAGAGAAATTTTCTTCGAACTCGGAATATTAGAAACATTTAACCCTCCCTTCTTAATAGTATAAGCTGGACTGTCTGCACACTTACTGATCTACGACCTAATTGAAGTACTTTAAAATTTTACGAAATAAATAAATAATAAATTACATGATAATTGAAAATAAACATTATTTAAAATTAGAATTGTTTGAAATTAGTCTTAGATCAAAACTTCGCTGTATCATCAAAAAAAAAAATAATGACCTAGCTTTTTACTACTTATGCTATAACAAGAGCACATAACCTTCTTCTAGGCAAACAACTGTTATACAACTGAAGTGTTCTGAAATATTACTTGTGTCGTTCCAGAAACAAATTGGCATGCTGGTTTTATGTTTAAGTAAATGAAAAAAGATGTATATATCTCATACACACACAATATATACACATACATATGTGCACATAATTTTCAATAAAACATTTACGCATACATAAATTCCAAACTCAAAAAAGATATACATACCTCTAGATATTATACCTAGCCTAAAGATTTGTGTTCGATTAGATGGATTCGTATATGACGACCACTAGGCCTTACAGACAGATAACAATTAGACAAAAAAATTACACAGGGAAAAAATAAGACGAAATAAAACGTCAGAAATAAATAAAAGAAAATAGCAAAGTATTCAAACGGAACTGAAACTACTTATGTAGAGCGAAAACTTTAATGACACTGGAGTTAAGTATCTGAAACATCAATACAACCTGTTCCATTATTTATTAAATACAAGAGTAACTATTCGTTAACACATCGATCTCTGCTAACTACAGAAATGTACTAAACATCGGTAAGTTTGAGAACAATTAGGAAGGGAATAAGAAAAAATAATAAGTGGGGATTGATGGCAAGAGTGTAAATAATAATTACCGTTTCACTTCCTAGTTGGTACTTACTTATTCAACTTCTAGACATTAATTTAAAGGCTTAATACTCTTTTGTCTGCCGTTTAGAATCAATACAATACAATCAAGAATTAACTTCTTTAGTAGTTCAAAAAAGCCTTTGCTATACGATCGAAACAGCTTCAAAAAAACAAATGGCTAAATCTAGAGGAACTGAACTGAAATATATTATAATTCAGGGTGTTTCGCAGATGCCGATAACATTGTATCTTGAGTAAGCGGGAGGTCTGCTCATTAAGATTAGAATAGATTAATTTAAAAGAGAAATGTTAAAAATTTTAAATGATAATCTCATCTAAAATCAAAAGATAATAAATAAATTTTAGACTTGCTTTATAGATTGTTTGAGAATCTTCCTTTACTTTTACAAATATTGTAATAAATGTGCGACGTTTTGATTTAAGATCATAATACATTCTCATATTACAACATCCTTTTGTTATGAATTAAAAAATTCTAAATAAACACAAAGACCCAAAAACACAAAATCGTGTAGCGACAAATAAAACAAAATTTTCATTAAATAAACAAAACTGATGTAAACATTGACATGACTTTCTCTTATCAAAGTTTATGTTATTAAATTTTCTCGCAAATAACTAAAAAGATCAATGTTCTCATCAAGCCAAAGTAACACGCCTTTTATATTAAATTACAATCTTTTGGTGCTTGTAAAATGTAACATAAAAGCCAAAAAGGGCCGTTGGTTATACATCCATCTATTCATCTCGGATTTATTTCAAATACGTTAGGCCACTTATCATTCTCGCTGGTTTTTATAAAAAATAGTGCCAATTTCAACCACATTCATCTACAATAATCCCTTATACTTAACTTAGTTATAATTTTCTTTACTTTGTCTAATCTGTTGCGTACCTGTATTAATGAAAGTTACAATTTTATTTATACATATACAGGCGGCAAAGTAAAATATTTTAAATAATGAATTATGATACAAGGAAACGATTTACAATATTCTCGTTTCAAACATTTATCACGTTTTGGAATGAGTGGAAAATGAAGTTCTTTTAATTACAAATAACTTTTTTTAATCACTTTCGCTAGTGTAATTTCTGAAAAAATGGTATCCTGTAAATAATTCTACAAATCTGTACATGAATATACAAAGAAACTTTCTTAAAAACAGGAGTGTAACAAATTAAGAAAATAAAGAAAATGAGTACATATATCTGAGTAACATAAAACATTATTATGCATGAATGATATTCATTGTGGATCCAAGTTTTTCTTATATCGTACTTCAAAATAAAAGAAAAGTGGCCCAAATCGCACCAAATTTGGTACAAGTTTTGTTAACCTTTCTCTTTTGAATATTAATTGTTTACTTCTACAAAAACACTACTTCTTAAACTCGGCAGATATAAGAATGGCCGACTATAAAGCGGCAAGGAGAGAACTTCAGCGACTTATTAACCGTCAGCAAGGCTCATAACTGGAGGGAGCTGGAAGAAACGGTCGAAATAGAGTGGTCAATGGGCTACAAAACCGGGATAACTTGGTGCTATGATGGCAAAATTAGCAAAGGAGACAACGGTTACTGATGCCTTCAGACAGGAAGAACTAGAGAAGGCTGTTTTGTCAAAGAGGAGCCGAAAAACCCGGGATCAGACGAAGTTCCTTCCACGGTTCATAAGTTAGTTGTTCAGTCTTACCAATTTTAATTACCAGGAGGCAGGGAAACTCAAACTAGCCGACGTTATATTGGTATTTGTGAATGCTGGACACGACAGCATGCTATTACAATGGGTAATGAGGTAAAGAATGCGAACTGCGATCCGTAAATGGAAACTGATCAGCGATGGAAGCAATACATCAGGAAATTGAAGTGAGTCGCTTCGTTGAGGACCATAACCATTTACTTGCGGTAAATTGTTTTTTACGTCACACTTGAAAGTCTTTAAATCTGCAAGATTGAACGATAGCTGAGGAATCTAGTGTACCAACTTCGCATTTCGATGTTTCCCCAACCGATTGTCGACAGTTACCTGAAGGAACTAAAATATTGTTTTGACCACAGGTTTATTAGCGGGATCAGTCCAAGGATCCACTTTGGTACCAGAAAACGGCTAGCTACGTGAGATGTTAGATAAGAGCGTCTTTAGTTGGGTATGCAGGCGATATAGTGTCTCATTTCGCGTCAGAGAACTGGAATCGGTATGAACAAAGCTTAATCAAGTAATGTAGGTGTTTTATACGCTTAAAAGTTTCTTTTAAAGATGGTGCTTATGAAAATATATCGCTTGCAAAAACACACGTTTCGAATTACGTGCTACACGAGTAAACGGAGCCTGAACCTTCCAGAATTAACTAAGGGCTGGCGCTTAATTTGCTATGATGCTACTAAAGCCAGTGCCGTAGTGCCCCTAGTGCAGTAGTCTAGTATAATTGCTGCTAGATAGCTTCTTATAAGTTTTTAGATATGGTCAAACTTAAAGTAGAATCTATTAACCTAAACGGATTTGAGTACATATAATTTCCCTGTAACTGCAAACGCAGGAATACAACATGGAAAGTATAGAAGACGTTGCTTCGCATTCAAAGAAATCCTCCCGCCAACGTAAAGATAGACGTAATACGAACATTGCGCGGTTTGTTAGGGAAAAAAAAATTATATGCAACTTATGTCTTCCAGAAACCATAGTGAATATAAAAATCTACAAAACGAACTGAGTTCGACACTGTCTAGATCTTTTGAGATGGTGAGCCATTTGCAAATTATATGAAATGTTAGTGGGCCTCACCAGAAAAAGCATACCCTAGAAACAATATTTCGTTTTAGTTTCTTAGAAAAATGTTTTCAGAGAGGTTCAAAGTTAATTTTATTCATAATCATGTGCAGCAAGGCATTACAAACCTTCAATGAAGAGATAAAACTGAAAACATGGCTACTCCTTCGACTAAGAATCACTCCTCATTTCAGCCAATCGACCTTACCTCACCCCAACAGATTTGAACTTCTTCCCTGGATTAGATCCAATCCAATCAAGCAATTCAAACAAAATCTCTTGCTAAAAAGATTTGCAAAAAGAAAAAGAAGATTGCAAAAAAAAAAAAACTAAATATTTAAAGGAAACAAGTTGTGATTTTCATAAGTACAAATAAAGCAAATCAAACCATTAAGAGTGGAGATAAGAAGGCTACATCAAATTCCACCCATATTCCCCTTAATGTACATATAGAAGAGTCCTCCTCTAAATTGACTTAATTATTATGCTAAGGATTCAAGATTGGCGACGAATCGGTCAAATAATTTACGGTCACGAAGCCTATATATTCATATTTAATTATTATGTAATATTTTTTATTTTATTTTAGAGAGCGTCAACATCTGAAGTCAATGGCATTGGTCATTGGAAGTCAAGACAACACTGATCATTACCGGTCAAGGAACAGTAAGAAACTCCGAGAAAGCGAAAATATATAATCAGGATGGCCAAGTGAGAATTCATACACTAACCAAACCCCTTCCCTAGATTGCATTGTAGTTCTCATTTCCGTAATCCCGTTTCGAAAATATCTCTAAACCACCTCTCATTCACAATGTATCATTCGCAAAACCTCAACTTCATACCTCAATCAATCGAAAATATCTCTAAACCTTTCTCTAATTTACAATGCATCATCTGCAAAACCTGAACATCATACCTCAATCAATTTAAAATATCTATTAGTAAATCCTTCTCTCATTCACAATGTATCATTCGCAAAACCTCAACTTCATACCTCAATCAATCGAAAATATCTCTAAACCTTTCTCTAATTTACAATGCATCATCTACAAAACCTGAACATCACACCTCAATCAATCTAAAATATCTATCAGTAAATCCTTCTCTCATTCACAATGTATCATTTGCATAACATCAACTTCATACCTCAATCAATCGAAAATATCTCTAAACCTTTCTCTAATTTACAATGCATCATCTGCAAAACCTGAACATCACACCTCAATCAATTTAAAATATCTATCAGTAAATTCTTCTCTCATTCACAATGTATCATTTGCATAACCTCAACTTCTTATCTCTATATATTCCGATTGTCCTGCGCAATTTATTTAATTTAATAAATAATTTGGGGTACTCCAGTTCCCATTTTTACTTTTATTTTACATTGAAAAATTATATCTCCCAGTGGTCGATTTTTTTTATTATGGCTACCATATCTTTAAATTAAACCTTTTCAATTGCAGAATCTCCTTTAATTGAAATTGTATCAAATTATCCGCAGCATTTATTTAAATACGATGATCTCAAAAATTGTCTTGAAATTTAATTTTGACATTTTGGTATCCACAAAGACAAACTTCCACCACGAGAGAAAATATTTAAGAAATAATTTTTCACGAAAATAAAATAAAAAAATTGGAAAGATTGTTTAATGCACCAAATTATCTTTAAATAAAGAAGTTGTATTTTGGATGTGTATATGTTGGCATTTTAAGGAACAGAAGTTCCAAATCTACAAAGAAGTAATAAAACTAGGTTTATGAGTTACGGAACCAAATTAAAATAAATTTAGGAGAGAACAAAAAAAAAAAGTTACTTTTAACTTAAAAACTAAAAAGAATTAAGGGAAATGAAACATGTAATTTATTTATCATTATTGGCGGAAAACAAATTTACCTACAAATGTAACTCGTGGTAGGATCATATACAAACCAAATATTCATATCACTCCACGTCTTCTGGGAATGCAGAACAGATGCAGCAACATTGGGTCTCAAGATGCCAACGCATTCATACTGGTGACATCTTCTTGACCTTGATGCCCAATATAACAACTACATCAAAAGTTTTGAGTGAAGCTAGCGAAACCACAAGACCGATAAACTTGAAATCTGACACACCGTTTCGTTCCCCTCATAGGTACTCGTAATAACGGATTTTTGAAAGTTTTGAGTAACCGCGAAAGAAAAACAGATGTTTTCATTATGCAAGAAATAACCTATTCACTTACATACATGTCCCGAGGCATGATGCTGTTGCACAGAAACTTACTATTTGGACTATTCGATGCTCATCTGTGTGAATATTTTTTTTCAGCTATGTTATAGGCAAGGATTTAAATATTGCTAAACCGCCAAAAAACGCTGGAAACCATGGCACCAATCATGTACCTTTAATGCTAGAAAGTTTTATGTTTATTCATTACTTTCTTTTTGACTTCTGGGGGAATTACTTTAAACAGTACCTTTCATCTTCTCTATAATCAGCAGAAGGTGCAAAAATTATTGCAAAACATTAATTCTCTACCAATTCTTTTCAGTGGTGAATAAACTTTATCTTGTTTTTTTTTAAGGTATTCCTAGTAGTGACTAGCCGATAGGGAGGTTTCAGTAGAGCACCAGAAACAATCACTGATTACTCACCAGAAATACAAACCTCCCTTTACCACGAGGATAGCGCTCCAATCATCCTGTTGCGCACTCAAAAATCTACGAATCTGTGCAATGGAACCAGGCTTCAGAGGAAGTCTCTGTCCAATCAAATTGTCTCGATTTTCATAGGCATCGTTCAGAAAGAAACTTCTGTAGTTTTCCATTAATGCTACGCCATGACCATCTACAAGACATAAAGGCAGAGTTTAAAAAGTTGCTGGCTCGATCTGAAGAAAGTATTTCCTCTGTGGCCAGTTCGCGAATCATGAACTGAATAAGTTTACCTGACATACAGCCTGATCATCGTTCAGCGAGTTAGAAAAACCAGGAATTAATGTTTACGGGTACGTCCCAAGCAAATAAACAGAGGGAAGAATTGAAAGTATTTTACGCAAGTTATTAGTTTGTAAAAACAGAAGTAGGATCAAAGGAATTAAGCACTCTTACGGAGAGTCCCCTATAATTTTGAACCGTACTTCAGCGTCCAATTTTAGAAAATTTAATAAATCAAGTTTAGTTTTTTTATTAAATACAGTAAAGCGATTTATGCCTTAAGACATCAATTGTAAGAATGGCTCGTAGTAATGCATTTCGTAGCGAAACAGGGTATTCATCAGGTTAAAATATATTAAAACACCTGTTGTGCAGGTATCAGTTAATAGGATTTCCAAAAAGTATGTTCAATAGTGAACAGATAACCTTGCAAATAAGTAATTTGGAATGTAAAATAACTTTATTTGCGTTTGAAGAAATTTTGAAGGTGTTAAAGGCCTAACTTTTCTATAAGCTTAGAATGCACTTATCTTTTTGAGAATATCTTGAAATATATGCTTTACCTGGTCTGCCCATACATGAAATGCATGGTACTCACTTACTTCCAAGAAAAATAGTGAAATATCTCACACTCTCTAGTTAAAAATACTCATAGAACATATCTAATATTATAGCTTACTAAAAATTTTAAATGTTAGGTAACTTATTTTAAATATACTATTCCTTTTTTGCGAAAATACAATTCAAAAATTCAATATTATAATTTTTTTTGAACATCAACGAGCTAAGTATATAAAGAGTGACAGAAATAAAGAGGCGAAGACACACTGTACATTACAGATTCATGCACACACAGTTAATGAGACCTGCATAGTTAAAACATCAATGAAGATCGCTTTGCGGTTGAAGGAATTTTGAAAGTGTTAAAGGTTAACTTCTTTATAATCTTAGAATGCAGACATCTTTTTGCAAATATCTTGAAATAAGTGCTCTGTCTGATCTGCCTACACATGTGACCAATTTCATGCGAAAAAGGAGATCAGGGTATTAATGTTTTTGTTTACTCAGACGGTAAATCCCTTTACAATAAGAAAAATGTTATAAAGCTCAGAAGATGAAGCGTTTAAAAGAAGAAAACAGAAACCTTTGAACCTTCTTTTACATAACCAATAAGTGAAAATGAATTTGTTGAAGAGAAACATAACCCAACACAACTTCCTGACATCCACATAGGAACCAAAAACCTACTACTCTGAGTTACTAAAATACATTTTATATTAAATCCATTCATTACTGAATTTAGTAGGATAAAATTACTCCAACACTTCTTAAAATCTTTATTGACCGCGAGAAATATAAATGAATGTTTTGGATTTTTTTTTAAGGCTACAAACTTTCCTTTCAATATGGCTGTCTTTAAACTCTAGAAAATATAAATCCACATCATTAATAAAGGGATAAGCATAATTTACTTGGGTTCACGCTAGTAAACAACCAAACGTGGTGTAATTAACCTAGCACCTACAAGTGTAGCAAAAAACATTAATGACAACTTACTAGTATAGATAGATCTTGAACAGAAAGTTTAGGTTGACCAGTTGTTACACTACCAGTTTTAGTGTTTGACATTATAAAAACTACTTTTTTAAAACAACACAAATTAACAGAAAGATTAGCAATAACAACCACACAAGAGGGCGCTCAGTGCCTAATGGATAACTCAACTTGAACATAGATTGGGATATGATTTTCAAATCTTGTAGTCAGCAATTTAGCGTAAAATGACTGCTAATAAGTAGTTACTTTGGCAGTCTCTCATTAACAAAAGTAATATTCGTAGACTATTCTTAAGACATAAGCAATAATTAAGTACCTGTTTCTCATCTGCTATAGTTCCAGGCAAGTACTAGTCTATAAACCCGCCAAAATAACGACAGTGGTCTTGAAGTTGGTAAAAAACAACATGCAAATGTAATGTCTTTATATTACATTTAATGACTTTATAAAAAATTTTAAACGTGAAGAGATAAATAAACAAAGCTTAATTCACTTCAAGAATTTCTCTTTTTTTAGTAAGTAATAAATTAAACATCGATTAAACTACTTAGACTTTAAATCGATTAGCAATGTATATTTATCGAATCGTAATTATTTGATTTCATAAAAGGTTTTATCTCTTTACTATTTTCGAGACGGTAATGGAAGTGTCGTTCAGACTATGACTGGAGATTAGGGCTAGTGTCTGTGTAGTGATCAACGATCAGCGAATTGGTCCATTGGATTAACCTGTACGTTGGTCAGCAATAAGTGAAATACCTTATTCAGTGAAGGAGATACGGTGAATGATTATTGTTAATTATAACGCTGCTTATCTAACAGTCGAGTTCAAAATTTATTCGAATTTCATAATAATGCAAAACAGTATGGATCAGTGAAAGGAAATTTGAAAATCTATAAAACTTCATCTTTATTATTGTGCCAGTGACAAGAGAGAAACTAATGGCTTCAATTGTAGTAAGGAGTGTCCGTGCAAGTCTTAAATTAATTGGGCTGCACGTACAACAAAGACCGTTACCTAAAATTATTCAATATAGAAATGTAGCTACTGCGAATCCCATTTTAAATAAAAAAGAGTAAGTATTTTAATTGTATATTAGTTAAAATCAGCTAAAATTTTAGTGCGACTGAAGTATCTTGCTTCATACATTTCTAAACTTTTATATTATAACTTGGAAGAATAAGTGATTAAATTGTATTTGAGTTCTGTTATTCCGGAGTACTAAAAGCGAACTCATTTAGCTATTGTTAATAGTTTCTCTGACCTGTTTTTGCTTATTTCAGTTTTACTTGCAAAGTAAAAGCGTTATATCATTTATTAATTCTTTAGTAATATTCATTTTGACTTAATATTACTTTAGATAATTATTTGAACGTTAAATTTTCATTGTTATTTTTGCAAAGTTTTAAAATGTATTGTTGCATTTCAGATATGAAGTGACTTTTGTCCTACCTAATGGTAACAAAGTTAAAGGGAAAGGTAAAAAAGGTGACACTCTTTTAGACGTTGTAGTTAACAATAATTTAGATTTTGATGGATACGGTAAGTATCTTAAACAAAAACATAATTATCTCGTGTTTTCCTTCAATTTATATTTCAATAATATATTATTAATAAATTATTTATCAACAATTTTAGGCGCTTGTGAAGGTACATTAACGTGTTCAACTTGTCATGTAATATTGAAAAAAGCTGATTATGACCGCCTTTCAGACCAGCCTTCTGAAGAAGAAAATGATATGTTAGATCTAGCATATGGACTATCAGAGACGTAAGTTAATATGTTATATCTTTAGACATGGTTTCTGTTAAAGGTTAAAACGTTTTCATTTCACCGTGTATAAAAATATCGCTACCAATTCTTTAGTGAATATTGTGCATTTCTTCCATTAGTGTTTTTCTCCAAAAGGAGGGGGCAGAAATGTTACTTTGAATTCTTTCGTTCATCCGCTTGTTTTAATTGATCCCTTATATTGCAAAAACATGTCATTACAAATAAAATGATGTCACTGCAGTAGTTAGTGAGGCATTGGTGCAAGACTCATCCTGTCAGAAATGAGTTACTTTCTCTACAATTTAATACAGTACTTGAAGAATCAAATAAATGAAGTTCAAGAACGTGCATTGTATAAAAAAAAAAAAAAATACAAAAAAAGCCCGATTCTAGAAATTTTTAAAGGGGATCAAGTAGTTCAAATATTTAAACAAATCAGAGTTTATCTTTTCAATCTAGATAGCTCGCTGCTTAAAGAAGGATTGATTGGCTTGGTTTGTTCAATAGTAATAAAAAAAAAATCAGTCTCACAAAACTAGGTCCCCACTCGATTGTATAGAATTTCTCCAATTCTCGTACGTTCGATTGCTCTTATTTGGGAGAAGTAGCATCTTCCTGTATCATTTATTATTTATTTTATTTTTTTGACTCGATTGCTTAGGCCATTAGCGACAGTACCGATTATTATTAACTTTATATAATAAATCTACAAATGTTTTGTTAGTTCGAAGTTAAGGACTTGGGAAGTAAGAAAAACTTAACGTATTCGCTGCTGAGGATTGCGTAATTCTTGATTTCACTTTAATGTAATGAATAGTTGTTGTTCATTCTTTTTGGTGACTGATTCATAGTTTCAATGGGATTGAAAAAATAACTGCCGTTTCAGTCTAGACTAAAATTTATTTTGCCGAGCTTTCGACCTAGGGACTAGGTCATCTTCAGGGCTAGTTTAGAAAGTAATACTATTACATTTCAGGGTTGGTGTGTCTTATGTCTTGTCTGTTCATGGAACGTAAAACCGTTCAAGAATTGTAATGATAAAAGAAGTTAAACTTCAAATCTGTTAAAAAAGTTTAGGTACAGTGCACAGAGAGAAAAATTTGTTTGCTGTTAGGACAGAAATTATATTCGGGTTTCTTTTTCGCATTAAAATAAAAATAAAATAGTTTAAAATTATATTTATTCTTAAAAATATTTATATACCATTTTGATTCGCTCAAGTAGCATGTTCTGTTGGTTTAGGTTTTTTCATGATATTTAATAAAAGCTAGAGTATTTTTAGAAGTTTTTAATATCAGTTTCACTTTAGTTCCAGACTAGGATGTCAAATTGAATTATCTGAAGAATTGGATGGATTGGAAGTTATTGTCCCTGCCGGGGTAAATGATGCGAGGAGTTAACCTAACACTATTCCTCTAGTTAAGTTTTAAACACATTTACTCAGTTTTCATATCCAACTTGTTTTATGGTTTGCAGTAAAACAAATGTATACTTAAATAATTGGTAATTTCAAAATTTGTGATAAAGTTAAGTTATAACTGTTTGCTTGACTCTGTGAGCTCTAGTGAATACTCTTTAATGAAAATGTTAATAACGTATTGTTAAAAAGTTTATCTTTTATACTATTTTTAATTTACCCGAAATGTTATTTCATAGTCAAGACATTATTTATTTTGAAAATAAAAACAGGAAAATGATAAAATGTTCAAAACGGTGTAAAAACTTATTTACCAGCTAATCCTTCCTTTGCTCCACTTTTGGTATGGCGGAGAAACCCTCTCGTTTCCAAGTTGACCTTTTTGACTTAAAAGACAATGAGTAATATGTGATTGGGCCTTTAATTGTAATAAAACAGTCCTACATCTTGTTTGTTGAAAAGTAAAAATCTGCGGTGGGAGGACTATTTCAGTAAAGATAACATTTTTGTGGATGGTGGTGAATTTCATTAAATTTTATCCTTAGACTTACACATATAAAGTTTGTTGTTCGCACAATTATTTTACATTCACGCAACAGTCGTGCTTCATTTCTTTAGTTATAAGATAATGAAATTTATTTTTCGATGAATTAAAGTTCTTATTTTTTCTTAGCAAATTATAAGAATTATTGTGTGAACGAGCGAAGTATTTTTTTCATTTTGAAGGATAATGGAAAATGTTAAAACTGAAATATAAAATTTGAACTTATTATTTATTTTGAAATACATTGCACAAAAACACGGCTAGATATATATATTATATATTTTTTAAGATAATAGCTATTTGGACCTATGTTGCTGTGAATATATTGGCTAACTGCACTTACTGCAGCTAAAAATAATTGGTTATTCAGCTATCAGAGGTATGATTAATTGGTTGCATGCCGTTACTCTACTAGTATATAATTAATAATTGAGGTTTTGATATCAGCAATTTCTATTCTTATATTTCTACCCTTATTCATAATACTTTATTTACAGTATTTGGGTGTAAATTAATTAAATATTTTTAGAATGATATATCCATTTTATGAAGTACATATCAGAAAAATCTAAAACAAATACAAAGTAAGAAACAAATAATATATTTTTTTTTTAATATTTCGCAAAAAATGAAATTTAATGAAGTTTTTTATTTGCACTTAGTTTCAAATGATAAATAAAAAAGTAGATCGACTCTGTAATTTATGCTGTGACATTCCTCCTAGTATGATTATGTATTCAGATAGATATTTTTCACCAATTATCTATCAACATATATTTGCCTTTGGTTTTGGGTGATTTCTTAGCATATTATTCAGCACCTTACTTAATTATTTAGAAGGAGTTACAGTTTATTTCCTCGACTGCTTCATGTTCAGTTTCCAGGCGAAAGTTCTGAATATAATGCATAAATTTTACAAAAGCCTTGTAACGACGAAAAACTAACTAATTAGTGATGTAACATAGATAAGGTATTCAACCTTTGAAAACGTACAGCCCTGGATTGATATCCAAAAGGTGTGTGACAGTATCATTCATGCTGGCCCTATAAGTCGTGAATACTATTTTCCTATCTCCATTATTGAATATCGAATTTTGCCTTAGTTAGTGAGAACTGGATTGATTTAATTTGGCGTTCTACTAACCTCGTAGCGTAGCAGAAGAATTATCTGATTTTTTTTTTTCTACGACTAATTCTGTGCCTTATTTACTTGAAATGAATGTAATGCATTGGATAAGATACACCCTTCCGGTTATTGTTTCTTGGGTTTTATCTCTTGGAGGATGGATGCAATTATCAACCATGCTTTGCATTGAAGAGTCCTGTTAAAGGTTAAATTTTAGGAAAATCGAGGTAATTGTGTCAAAGTGCAGGCCGGTGTTGTATCAAGAAGTCAGAAGATTACTTGTTCAGCGCTGAAATTGCTTACAAGGGATTCTCAACCAAAAACTCACTTCTGTCTCCACATAAGAGACTGTATTAACATGTATAGAATGATATTTCGGGCTTTGTTTACCTTGTTCTGCTTGGAGCCTTAGCTACATGTGAGAATATTTTCTTCTGTTTACTGCAGTGGTTGGACCAGTAAGCCGAAGGTCTGATCTTTCCAGGAGCTTTTGGGACATCGATGCGACTCGTTGCAGGTGCTACAGAATAAATTTCTTAATTAAGTTCGACTTTTCTTTACTGTCTGACAAATCATGGCTTCGTCTGTCACATAATACTGCATAACATTACAATTTATTTAGTACAATGAGTAGGTTTTATCGGTTATAGAAAAATATATTTTTTTATTTGCAGACTAATTTCTTTATATTATATTTTCTATTCTCGGTTACCATTGATGATGCCCTTTATAAAAAAGAAGCTTCTTTAGGGAAGATGTCTACGTAGTAAAAGTGGGAAAACTTAAATATAAGACTTTATACGCTTCTTATTTATTTTAGATTTTTTTTTTTTGGTCGTCAAATTATCATTATAAAATCATTGCGTATTATCTACAAACGTTTAATTATTATTTTGCTTCAAGTACTTTAAGCAACCAAATTCAATTTAGCTTGAAGCTTTCGGCGAACCTTTTCAATAGACTCAGAACCGATAAAGGCATCATTTACAATAATTTTTTTTATCTCATATTCAAAATTTCGCTTTAAAAATATACATGAAGTTCTCTTAAACGATGACGTTTTCAGTAGGCATTTTTAAAGATATATTACTTAAAATAGTAGCTAGAAATTATGTCACATGATTATTGTGCCAAGTTGCCCTATGTGGTGACATCTCTTGCAGAACTTTGAAATCCTTAGAAATTAGAATCCCTAGAAATACATCAAGGCGAAATGGTTTTTATTTATTTGAATTATTTTTAGTTATGTGAGCTAACTGCCAAAAATGGCAAAGCAGCTACTAATGATATTTTGTTGAATTCACTTGAAGAAGTAATCCATTTATACAGGTTTGTGGATTCGTTGAGATATTGATGAGCAGTAAAATATACATGGATTTCCAAAGCCCTTCAATCCAGCTAGTCTCTCCTCGCAACTTATCTCTTTAACTGTAGTACACATGTCACGAACGAACATCACTATCAAGAGTTATTACGCAAAATGAATAATTTTTAAAAAATTGATAATAATGTGATTAACAGTTGATGCGCCGGAAAAAATAATAATAATGTAATTAACTAGTGATGAGTTAGCATCATATTACTGCTATAGGAGTAGTAGTTTTTGTGATAGAGTCGCGGTCGAAATATATATGTAGTTGTTATATATTTCTTTATTCAACTGTTACCTATAATTTGAACGGTACCACCCAGATAGAAGATAGTATCCAAAAGTCATTTAGTAGTCAATACAATATAATCTGTATCATAATGCACAGTGCTATTTTCTCTTTGAAGGACGAAGATAGTACTTTAGTTATTAGCTTACCCATAATGAAGATTTTATATGTCAGTCTAATTATAACACCTAATAAAAGATCTTTTGTCTGTAAGTTCAAGCAATCGTCAAGCATTTAATTAATGTTAAATATGAGGACTTTGCAGTAAAAGTATGATTTTCGCCTCCGTCCACGACACACATCTAATTAATAGTTGGACGTAAAGGCCGCCTACACAAAAAGGCATTTCTTTACTTTTTAATCTACATTGTTAATTCTGATTTTCATGCAAAGCCCCTTCTGTTTTTGCCTTTAAAAAGTTAAGTATGCACTTGATTCTTAACGACTACAATTATTTACAGTAGATTATTATTTGTTGGTTCATTCTAAATGAAATTTCTTCTAAACTATTTTTAATTAGTTCAACCTTCTGTTTAAAAAATTGATGCACATTGTTTATAATATCAAATGACTTCACAAAAGAAATTTCGTGAATTAGGAATCTATAAAAGTAACGGTTTTAAAATGTCTAAAACTTGTTTTTAGTTTCTAATAATGGAATTTAGACCACAAATATAACGGTGATCATAGACAAATCAGAACTCTCGAAAAACATTGGAAAATAAAGTAATATGTTCTAATCTAAAACAAAATATACTATAACGTAAATGTAAGAATCATCATTCTATTATTAAAAAAAAATATTTTCGCAACTTTTTGCCTTCACTCTCTGGAAAGTCAGAACTAATAATAGGAAAGAAAATTTTGATCTACACTTAGGATCCGGAGCGTTCCTTTGCTGGAATTATGATTAAATAAACTTTATTTTGGACAAATTAAAAGTGAAAAGAAAGAGACGGTGTAGAATGTAACTAAAGTTTCACAATGGTAAAACAATGCCTCTAATTGAAATTGATGAACTAGCTCTGAGGGTTGGAGCAAATTTTTGTATATTTAAATATAAAAGAATGTTATGTTGTAAGAGGAACCTAGTTCCGTTCGTAGTCAAGATTTCTCTTTCCAATTTGAATGGGATTCCCGTTTCTTAGGTCATTAATTTTGTAATGGATTAATAATGTATCAATGATAGGATCATAAAAATATAAATAAACATTTTTAAGTAGCAGAATCATTGGAATCCAGATATTTTGTGGTAGAATAAAAAAAAAAAGTACTGTACTACCTACTTGTTTTAGGTTTTACTGTAGGCTATTTATATGCAATTCTAATTATTTTATTCGGGCGTAATTATTATGCAATTATTGCTGTAATTTTATAATTACAATAATTCTGGTTTCTTGTTTGTCTTTTGTTTACAGCGTGTCAAAATTTAAGAACATTAATTAAATGCTAGTAAATTACGAGTAAAATAATAATTTTTAAATAGAATATAAAATCAGCATTAGGTATTTCAGAATACATGAGACCAGATTTTATTGTCAGTTGTACACATTAATTAAAAACTGTTTGTCTATCGACCGATTTGGGAGGGGGGAGGAAGATCAAAATAGTACTAATATCTCTGCAGGGTTTAATTTACCGACGATTCGACAAATATTGGCTGTCATCTTCAGTATATTATAAAAACATATATAAAATTTGGAAATTTAAAAGTACTCCATACCTTGCTTAATACTTACGCGTCGTGTGGGATTTATACTGATTAACATTGCAGTGGCTCTACTTCAAAACTCATATACTTTTACAAATATAATCTTTTCAGTTTACATGCAACTACATATGTATGTTTTACTAAAAAAATTAATTTACTTTTTACATTCGATCTGATATGGCATCCGGACTTACTGTGAAAACTCAAAATTATTATTCCTCTTACCTACCACCTAATTCGACATGCTATTTTTCTAACCGATACTTCTGCGTTAGCTACGAATCAGAAAATTCTTCCTTACACCCTGTGAAGGCTGGGTTACTCAAGGGAAAATTCTTGGACCATTCTTTTCATAATCTTTACTTCTGACCTTCCAATTCACCTCTATTTTCAAATCTAATTCTCGTCTCTCCGCACATCCCAATCCTCTCATTGGCCTGTTTTATCTTTGATACTTCAAGATAACCCCAATCGTTGATTAAGATGACGCTGGAGCCTCGTGATATACTTGGCGTCGAAGGTTAATAATTGATTCATTGGAGTGTAATTCCTCGCCCATAATGATGTTATGGTACATATTAGTGACTAGATTTACTTGTCTGCAACAATCGCACCTCATTTGTAAATATCAGTAAAGTTAAAACAATATGTTATATCTTTTTAAAAGAAGGCGTTTTAAAAAAAAAGAAGTTTGGATATAATATATCTGTAAATAGAAGAGATTGTTCTTAATATCACTCTATGTACATTTTACGTAATTCAGCCGATAAAGCTGTCCATGACACTATTGAACTGTCAATGCAGTTAAAAAAAAAAAAAAAAAATGTATCAATTTCAATCAAATTTTATTTCAATCTATGTTCCGAAGATTTAGGCCTTCTCTTCCTGCAACCACAACAATAATTATAAATCCCAAATTTCCTTTAAATGATTTATTCACCCCTAATAAATGTTCGAATGCAGAGAACGTATTAGATAATCCACCACAAAACCCTCTTTTGTCAGAACCAAATTTTGCTTATTGGGTGCCTTGCTGGTCAACAGCGTTGTACCAGTTGGTTTAGCATGAAAATGGCTCTGGGCTTAATACTGGCCAGATAGAGTAACGGAGTGTTTGCATGTTTGAGACAATTGGCTCGTTTCCGAACCCTGAGTAGACCTCCTAAGTCTTGCGGTTACGAACATTAATGAAGGATAATTCTTCACCTAGATTTGACAGCTTATTCTAACTTGGATTATTACTGGTACAATTAAAGATTTTAGAAAAGCAGTTGTTGCTTTTCAGCAAAATAAAACATAAATAGAGCAGAACAAAAATTATAAAATCATAACATCCTAAATATAAAAGAGGCATTTAAACATCATAGAATTTGATCATGAATCATTCATCATTTAAACCACCCCTGTATTAGACTTTTTAAATTAAAAGTTTTTTGTTAAGTAGTAGAAATTAGAGTCCTTTTAATCAAATAAATCTGATTAATCTGATTTTGTTTAAAGCCTCTACATTTAAGGTCAAGCGCCGGAGCAATCTCAGTGCCAGGCTCCGGACAATAATGCCCATCACTGGACGATGAGCTATAGAGCATCCTGGAAAGAGAGGACGTGAGAGCAGAGGTTCGGACCCCGGAACTTTCAACTTAGTGGTCCACTTAGCCACCAACCGAACTGTTATTTTTCTTAATGAGGTACCAAGTTATTTAAAAATCTGAGAAATTAGGTTCTATTTAATAGAATAGATATCTTCTTGCTCAAAAACCTCGTCGGCCATTTTTCCATTCCCTCTCTTTTAGGTTGATTTAATTACATAAATAAAAGTAAAAATAGTCGTTTGGAATTTCACACCTGTTTTTGAAAGGTTTTTTGAACTGAGTAGTTAATGCGGATCTGACGTTGGATCTTAACTGAAAAATATGTATAAATGAAGCAAATTATCTTTTTAATGTTCTCTTATGAATTCTGGAAAAATCTTAAATTCCATTACTACAAATACTAATGCCCTTTCAACTCTGCTGTTTTAGCAGCTTCTTTTTCATTCACTTATTGTCCATCACCAGATATTGAGCTGTAAGAAGATTTTCTCCAAGTAAAGAAGCGCTAGTTGTTAAATTTAAGTAAGAACGCGCATATACTTGATATAGTTTTTCCTTTTACTAAATTAATCATGTAGGAAACTTAATTCTTAAAGAGAAAAGGAGAAAAATAAATAAATCACTTTCGAATATTTCATAATGAACACTCTGGTTTTAATTGGTACTCAAAGAAAAAGTATCCTTCCAAATACTAGCATTCATGTTTATGACGTCATATTTATATTTATAAAAATTTGGTGTGAAATACTCTCTCATCTTTCTCTTAGTGAAAAATTTAATAATTATAAGGATAAATAGAAAGAAAAAATAATGCCAATTTCAGTCGTGAATTTGTATATGTATATTTAGATAATAAAACTTAAAGATGAGCTAGTCCCTCGGTCGAAAGCTTGGCGATTAATAAAAAAAATTCATGACTGAAATATAAGGGCATAATTTTTTTAATCCTTTTGGATTAATACATCAGTCACTAAAAAGCAATGAACAATAACTAAAAGAATACATTTTCTTCAAAAGTACGATTTCTTTTCAAAGATCAAAAAGGTTCTTGACTGAAACAACTGTAACACATTAGTCAGCCGCACGCTCATTAGATATAGATGAAGCAATCCGGGAACCATTTAAAATCACTTGTACTGGAAAAATGACTCAAAATAAAATGGACCGACACATTAGAGTACTTTCACCATTCCAAACTTAAAGAAATAGGATGTAGCCGACCTCGGAAATATTTCATCATTGTATTCTGTAAAATAATTTCTTGAACCTTTTGAATTAAAACTGTAGGACAGTTGTATAAGGGATGATCATTAAAAAATGCACGAAAATATATGGTTAGACTATTAAATAAATAAAATTAGAACAGTCGTTTAGGAGTTCACAGCGCTGGATTCCTTACCTAGTGAGTTAGCAAGTGATGTGGAAGAAGGTAACTTAAGTGTAGTCAAAATTTCTACATCAAACTGATAAGACTACTTCTGATAATTTAATAAAGTCCGAAACCGGATGGTTTAAAGGCCAGATATATATAAACATGTGTGCTACAAGGGATAAACATCAAAGATACTTCAAGACCAGTTTGATTAAGGAAAGAAAAGGAATCACCTCGTGCCTGCCCTATCCGCTGACCATTCACCAAGAAAAATAGAGAACCGTTATAAGCTAGTAATAGAAAGTAATAAGAAGTCTGATTCATAGAGATAGGCTTAGGGAACAAAAAAGCCTTTTAAGTCTTTTAAAAAACGTCAGTTTTTTTAAAATATTACAAAGGTTTAAATTAAATATTCGTTAGAATGTATCTAATGTACTAAATTTTAAGGAATTTGTTCCTTTTCATAATTTTTCGAAGAGGTTATTTCTCGTATTTTTGTTTTTCGCTATGAGATGCATACTATTAAGGTATATTTTTGTCAGGCGGGCTTTACGTCCAACTACCAATTAGGTGTCGTGGACGGAGGCGACTAGCAAACATACTTTACTGTAAATTTCTTTTATTAACCATTAAATAAAATCCAAAGCCTAAGACCGGGAATCGTACCCAGTACCACAATACATATTAGCTTTACTGGTGATGTGCATACTATTATAAAGACATAATTACTCGTGCGCTACCGAGCCAATAAAACGGCTGTAATTTCACTCACGGATCTAACCTATAGCACTCATAAACACTAACATTACAATATGTGCATTTGCACAAATAAAGTTAAGAATATAACAAGATTCGTTTATGCCAAATTATTATTAGGTCATACACACTAGTAAGGTGAAGTGCTCAATCTACAAATGTAACAGAGAATAATTACATGTTATTTACAAGATGAGATAGTTAACTCGATATTACAACTCAGAACATTTAAACTTGACTCATTCTCTCAAATCTCACTCTCACAAACAAATATTTCTGTTTTATATTTATATGTATCTTTCGGAAGATAATTTTAACTAATTCGTCAGGATAGAGGAACGTTTCACAATTTTAGTTCCAAATTTCTTATATTTTCAAAACGTTTTGAAGCCCCGCAATCTTCTTTTTATTTTCATTACCTAAAAAGACAAAGTAAATCCTGTTCCACACATAATGATAAGATTCTATCTTACATTTTCATTAAATTTAGTGAAGCTATTCGAAACATTATTTTCAGGATTATTCGACCTGTACAATTTTAAACTATGACAATCTTAACATCCGTAATCGGCTTCCAAAAAAAAGATTTTAAGGCTGCGAGAAAGGAAGAGATTAGGTAAATGACAGTTTTTGGGCAAAATACAAAACACAATAGTTGAGAGGAATTCTAATATTTTGAAGCATCCAAGCAAAAACCGCAAACCTCAGGCGATTTTTTTTACGATTTTGTTTTGAATCACGGATTCTCAAACCCCATTTAGGAAAAAAAAATGTTAAAAATACGAAATCACTTGATTAAAAAAAATAAGTTAACTGATGCTTTCATTTTATGATTTAAAAAAAAATATTATGTCCTTATTGTGCTTGAACAACAAATAATAATTACACACCTGGTTTCCACTCTTCTTTTCCTTCATTTGTCAACTGAAAATCTTGACTGTACTGTGTATAAAGGCTAGTTAAGAATCACATAAACCACGTGCGGAGAGAACTCGCTCATTGAAGGCACTCAATAAAATACGTGTCACGTAAAATGCACGTTAACTTTCAGTCACGAGCGGCTTTCTGTCTTTGTACAGAGCTGTATCAGTCCTATAGCAGGTATGTGAAAGATGGCTGGCGGAATAGTGGATTGGAATGATTGCAGAGGATCTAGTTATAATTTGGTTTTACAGCTTTGGAAATAATGAATCATGATCTTGGGACAGATTTATTTTAATAAATGTAAGGTCGCTTTATCGGTTCAAGAGTTAAAGAAATGGATTCCCGACGTTAGCTGGAATTGGAAGAATTGGTTAAATAAATAACTGAATCGTAATATCAGAGAATAAATCGTGAAATTAGATAGCATTTCTGCTCTTAAGATTTTGTATAATAAGTAAAATTTTTGTTAATGCGATACCCATGTGATTTGAAACCTATTTAGATGTACTTAGTTTTAGATTAAAGAAGGATAATGGCTTAATAAAAGCCAAATATAAATAAAGGATCTATTGTTGCTCCCCCAAAGTTGCGTTTGATCTAGATTGAAGCCATATGTACAGAGTGCAATGTATAATTGTGAATAAGTGCCTGACTCTGAGAAGAGAATCACTCCCTGCACTCTCTTGTAGGATGAATCTCTCTTTACATCTTGTAAAGCTATGTAATTTGTAACTTGTAATTACCGATGAATATGTAAATAGTAGCACAGTTCCACTAATTCTGCAGGTCTGTTTGTACCTGCAGGAAAGCCAAGACTTCTGAAAATGCAGTTAGTCCTCTTTCCTCTTTGAAAATGATACCCTTAGTAAGTTGGAAGGAAAATACGAGTACAATTTAGCGCAGCGAGGGGGGGGGGGAATGTTCGTTTAATTGTAAAAGTCGTGCTTTGGTTTTTTGATTGATAGATGTTTACTCACATTGTATTGAACCAGCTTTCTGCAGAACTTACATAGATTTACAGAATTCAAAAGATGAGAAGAGCTAGGTTTTTTGGTAGAAGATGGTCATGTCGTCTCATTAGTGAATGGTTGATACTGTAGAGGTGAGGATGTAATCTCTTATGTATCGTAATAGGAGGCTCTACAATGTTTTACTGCTGAACATCATCTAAGAAAGAGCAGATGGGAGAAATGGCCTCAGAAATCTCAGAATTAACGATTGGTCAGTTACGAATTTAAAATCAAATAACAATTATTGGTACGTTTCCCTCAAGCCTGATTGAAGCAAGAAACCTGAACAAAACTGTTTTTACTTATCTAAAGATACATGGGTTCTACAATGCAATGGCGATGTTGCAAGCACATGGCACCAAATCCGTTGTTAGTAATTATATCTTGAGTCTGGAGGATGGAAGTATCTCTCTAGCTTCTTTCAAGTTATAGGTTTTAGCATGACATTGGCCAGGATTTGGTAATAACTGTATTCTTGTAATTATGATAATTACAAAAAAAAAAAAAAAAAATGCAAATGAAAAAAGAGGCAAGGGACGATTTTGTGAAGACGTGAAGGTTGAGACCCGTTATTTGATTGGCTGTCGGCGAAGTAGTAGGTCATCAGGTTAAACCAAGTACCTCCACTTATTGCCTTATTATGACCACCTCTCCCGTGCGGTGTGTGCATTCAACAACGCATAGCCAGTCGACCTGCCGAACTCGATGAGACGGCTTCGAGTTCTATACTTTTGTTACTTTTCACCTATATCCACGCCAACATGAACTGGGATTTATTTTTCTTGTTGCTCATGAGTAAGTATTATTTTCTTCTTGACTATTTTACATTAATGTGATGTTTCACATGAATAAAATTGTATATACTTAACATAGAATTACAAAGCGAATTTAAATCATATAGATCAGACTGCTTCAGACAACGAAAAAAGCCTAAATTGTGACTTGTTTAATTTTGTCTTCTATCTGAAACATTTTGTTTAAAACAAAAATACCTTAATTCTTAGGTTTCTGTTGATTATTTAATTTTCTTATGTAATTTTTATTTTTTAAATTTAAAGCGCGTCCACCTCTTTTATGGGAGACAGAAGCATTTTTTAGTGCATTGCCAGCCTCTGAATAGTGTTTTTCGTTAAGTCGTCACTGTTCATTACCAAACATTGAACTTTAACAAGCTCCTAGAAAGAAAGAAAACTTTAAGGACCGGCAGCTGGATTCGAACTTGGAACTTATGTAATTTTTACAGTGAAACTTCGTGGATATTGCACATACATCTAAGCAGAACCTTATCAGAAAAAAATACCATTACTTATTAATAAAAATGTCTTTTGAGAAATAAAAATTCTGTCAACTCCCTCATATAAATAAATTCAGTGTTGTAATAACAAATTTCAAATTGAGATATACATTCTAAATATTGGTCATTCGCTTTTTTAAAAAGGCGAAGTTGAATATATCGCTTTTTAATTTATTTGGCCTTGGATTTCGTTTTCTATAAGTTTGTGTGGAAATATTATTAATTTTTTTTTTGCAAGAACGTTAAATTACATTATTAAAAACAAATCTGTAACACAACAGTTACACGGTTGTCTCTAAGTGCAATTTACATATATAATTAACGTTGACAAATTTACTGAAATTTGGAATTTGGCTAAAAATTAGTTGCACTCAGAATAGGAGTCTGTATTATACATAAGATAGATTTTAAGAACCTGCTACCATCTATTTATCTCTTAACGAAATTTTATTTTGAAAAAAAGATTTAACCTTAGCTACCAACATAGAGTGTTAGTGATGATTTATTCATCCAAAAAGAAGAGAAATTATTGCCAGTTTAAATCATTTCTGTTTTATTTACTTTTCCGTGCTTGTTCTGACCCAGGGACTAGGTCAGGGATGTGTGACAGAATGAATATCATTATACATTAATTTGATGATATACAAAATAATTCTTTATAAATTTTGTTTTTAAATTAACTTATGTTGCTATTAAATTTTAAATCGCATTTAATACATTTATACATACGATTAATAAAATAGGAATTCCTGTCACTCAATTTGCCAAAATCTAAAATGAAATCTTCCGCAAAAATATTTCAGATAAACGTTTTTGAAATTTAACAGTTACAAGATGTATTAAAAAAATTTTGAGTTCAATTAAAAAATTTCACTGGGTATACTTTTAATATAGTGAAAAAACTTAAATGAAATAACAAAGTTTGAATTTTCATTATTTCTTGTTTGAATTATTTTTTATCCTTCTCAAATATTATTTTATAAAAAAATCATAACTTCGCTGCACAGAGGAGATAAAACATGTATTGCTAGTGACAATCAAGCCTCCTCTAAACCGCTTTAAGTAGTATAAAATCAATTCCTTCCAATTCATTTTATTCTTTCATTTGGAGCTTGTAAATTCTTTTGGGGATATGGGGGAAAATAAAACTTGAATTTGTATACATTATATCCGTTTATAACTTTTATTCATTGTAGGTTTTTGTTTGCAATTATTAATTTAATTGCGTTAATTAATTTTCACTGATAATTCATGTTTTGAAGTCAGCCCTAATGAAAAAGCTTGTGTGTTTGATATGAAAATTGAGATTGTGTATTTTTCTTCCTAAAATAGTTTCTAATGGTTTAATTTGTGTGAAGTAACCTGTAATATTTGAAAATAATTTCTGCAAACATTTTATTTTGAGGAGTGTCTGAGTAAAATTGCATCTTGGAATTAATTCTACCGAGGCATTTTCAGCAAATCTGTTTTCAAGTCCTCAATACATCCCTTTAATATTTTTTCAAATTGCAATGGATATTCCACAGCCAGTGGTTCACATACCATCCCCAAAACACCCTGCTGTCTTAGTAGATTTTCACTCCACGAAGGATGTGTCTGAACAACTACTGAGTAAATAAAAATAACAATGATTTGACAGTAAAATATAAGTAACAATGATTTTGCGGTAAACATAGTATACAAAACAATAAATAATTTGGATAAATTTCACATTGTTTGGCAAGAAAAGATTAATTTTAATTGGTGAATTAGACTGCTGTTTTACTTTTATGAAGCAACACTGTATTAATTTTAGATAGGTATATTTTTATTCAAATTGATTCGATAAGCTTCAACTTCATTAAATAAGTGCATAAAATAAGTTGCACTTTTAATAAGTTAACTTTGTAATTACTTACAAATTGAAGATATAAAATTTGATGTTTGAAATCATGGTGTAGTTATAAAGATTTGTTTCTAAAAAAGGCACAAATAAAAACAGTGATGCAAATATAAATGGGGCAATGTGAGGCTTAGAGCGCTCTCTCCCGGATCTACCTTTCAATTTCTTGGACGAAAACGTTGACCAAGACACGTTTACAAAACTAAATACCCATCACAGTTATTTTATTCTGTTTAACTACTGTTTAGTGAAAATGAAAGTATTATTTTGACAACTGTAAATCATCCCAAATAATGGTGACTTTCTCTCTTTAGTGCTACGAGATCGAATTGTAATCGTGTTAAATTTTTTTGTATTTATTGTCTGGAATCATTCTTTGTAATCGATTTGGTTGGATGGAATATTCATTAGATTTACAAGAATTAATCCTGATCAACGCATTTTCTGTGTTGAACAAATTTAGTGTTGTTTAGTGTGTCGTCACTTCGGAAAACCGAAGCTTTAGAAAATGTGGAAGTCCAATCTCTCTATTCAATTCTGTAGCGTTAGTTTTTGAAGTAAGATGAAAGTTAGTTATCCTGTCAGAATGAAAGATGGAATACCAGGATTTAATCATTATTATTGTATTGCCAAGGTTCGGGTCTACCATCTATATCAATATATCGATCGCTATAATCAAATTCCTGAAAGTGCAATTTTACAGAATAGTTTTCTGTGTATTTAAATATTTTTCTTTGAACATGGAATGGGCAACTCCTTACAATTATCACTTTTATTTCGACCAATTTTCCGAACATTGTATTTAAATTTTCCCATTAATTAGTGAGGCTAAAGCGTAATTAATAGTGTACCGCAGTGATCCCTTTCTTTGGCATGTGACTTGAAGTAAATATTAGCTTTTTATAATTGTTTTTAGAACAATGCCCTGATCCCATACTTATATAAAGATATTACAATTCTTTCCCTCCTTCCGATTTTCGAGGCAATAATTTATTCCAATGCCAATTTGTCTTAGTGTTATGAAGCGATATTTCCCTTTGCTAAAGATTAATTTGCTATGAAAGGATCGAAATACATGTGGCCCGCGAGATTCATCCTAATTTTAAGAAATTTTTTTATTATCTCCAAATGAAACTGATTGACTTATAATGTAATAATAATGAACTAAAACATATTTTTGAAACATCAAAATCAAACAGAGATTAAACATCTATGTCACGAACGTAAAATTTTCCAATTTGAGATATCTGACACAAAAAGCTATGAGCGCTTTTGGATTTACTTTCTCCTGCTAATAGTTCTTTTTCGAAAGTGAAATTTTCCAAACGCAAAGTTAAAGTGCAAACTTTCCGAAAATATGTGCATTTATAGTACTCATTTACCTTTACAAATGTGCACAATTCCAGCTTGCTAGCTGCTTTTTTAACGGAGATAAATTTTGGGAGCTTTACGTACAGTAGTACTTTGATTTTTCGAAATGCTGTATCTCCTGTTCTATTGGTATAATCTCTGCCTAAATAACGGCAATTCTAGTACTCATCTTCTTCTTCAATTGTGCACAATTCATGCTTTCTAGCTGTATTTCTGAAGGAGATATAAGGATATAAGCCCACTGGCTTATAATGAATTTCAAAAGTGGCTCACAAGATCATTTAACATAGGTCGGGCTTCTTATGGCTCATTCTCCGGTAATGGACACTCTTGTCTGAATAACACTGTCCGAATGCTAGCAGTACATTAAAAAAACGCTCCGCAATAATTAAAAAATTTAGGAGTAATTATCTAATATATTGATGTTATTAACTTAAAAGAGATTCTTTTAAATTAATTGACGTTAAAAGATAAACGATCTGAAACTTTTTTATTTTTTAATTCTTGAATATCTTGTGAGCCTTACAACAGATTATTTAAAAAAACTTGTCTTGTTTATTAACATACAATGGTTGAAAGAGTGTTTGAAAATGAAATTATAAACGAAAAAGTTGTTCATTGTGAGTAGTTTCTGAAGTAAGAGCAAACTATAAACACTAATCTCGGTAATCAGGAAAGCGTTGCAAACTTTACAGCCTTGACATAGCATAACTGAATTCTTCAGCTTCCTGCAGTGCCTTTTATAAAATAATAATGTTAAAATATACTTTCTGCTGATGAGTTAAATAATCAGAGCGAATTAAATTAAAACATCTAACTTTTACTTCTTGTAATAAGTCATTTATTCAGAACTTTTGAAATATTTAGAACATTATAGGAATTTCGTTGACTTACAAGAACTTCGGTCTTTTATTCATTATCGAAGATTGATTCCTAAAAATAAAGAGAATTGAATTTTCACTTATGAAGTTTCTGTCACAGGTTTCACTTTCTAATTAAGTGAGAGATCTACATGATAATTTTACTAGATGCTAATATGTTTTACTGGAGAATAAATAGGATTCAAGACCTGGTGTCCTGGTGGTAAAATGTAAAAGTAATATTAATAAACATGTAATCAAAGAACTAATAATTAATACTTTTAATTAAAAGGTATGGTCCAAGTTACCCGCAGCATAGACGATTTGTGAATTAACGTACAAGTGGTGCACCCTGGACTTTGAAACAGTTAGGCTAATTGGATCTTAGGTTAATTTATTTGAAGCCTTATCATCATTATACGACCATACAATTCTTGCAGTTCAATATAGTACTGTCATTTCTGTCTCTTGCAAAGAGTGGAATCTCAAAAAAAGAACAAAAACAAAACAAAAGACTAATTAGTATTAGAATTAAGAGATTTTCTCTGTCATGGCACACGTTTTGACTTTCGTTGACTTACAAGACTTATTTGACTCGTTGACTTATTTGAAACATTTTTGCAGATGAATGCATTTCCTATTGATTCCAGAAAATGGTAGTTCTGAGGGTGGGTATCACTTCAGTGCAATGCGCAGTTTCATCATCACTTGGTAATATTCATAGAAATTCTAACGAAGAAACTCGGTTAGGAGCAGATAGTTTCGAATTACTGTCTAATTTCATTACATAAACTGCGATAAGAACAAAAATCTAGTGAGTGACCCCATCATTTTTATTTCAGTGCATAGAAATATAATGCAATCATATAGGCACCACATAAATCCATATCATATAAATTCTAGAGAAAGATAGTTTCTCGTAGCCGAGCGGTTAGAGACTTGCAAAGTTAATATGTATAGTGGTACTGGGTTCGATTCCCGGTTTAGGCCTAGGATTTAATTTAATGTTTAATATGAGAAATTTATAGTAAAGTACGTTTGCTAGTTGCCTCTGTCCACGACACCTAATTTGGTAATTGGACGTATAGCTCGCCTGAAAAAAATATCCAGTCATGTCAAAAATAGCCCAATTTTTGATGTTTTGGTGCCTAATTTATCGGCTATTAAAATTGAATAGTGAGTAATTTTCATAGCCGAAATGGTGTCTTTATTAGCCGCCACTGTCCAAACTAGCTATCTACTTAAAGATCATGACCCTTATTAAATGTTATCCTCTGCCACAAGGTAAATCTAGATAAGTTAAACCAGAGAATATTATAAAAATAATAGTGGTCATGTAACGTTTATAAAGTTGTACATTCCTCTTCACGATTTCTTAAAGGCGCAACCAATTAGATCATGTATTTTCTTTTCACTTTCATAAAAACTATAAATACTGTCTGGAAGAAGAAATAAGTTGGATAAGGAGACCTTACTGCAGCGACTGCAGGAGTATAACTTATAAAGATTATATAGAAGATCGTGAGTTGCTCTTGCATAAAACCGGATGGATTGGTTTTAGAAAACATTAAAAATATTCCAAGTGAGAAGTGAACATTCTAGAATGCTTTGCAAGATATGATCATGTTCAGTAGTGGCACATGGCTAGCACACATGTATTTGTTCCGCAAGTATTACAAAAAAATAAAGAATATAATTTTTTGTAAAAAAAATTCTATGCTTTGCATTGGTTATGATAACTTCGACCATCCGGTGACGTGCAGCCCAATACATCATCGATTTTTTACGGTGGTAACCATCACAATCCTCATGATAATCATTTTCTTATATCCGTCAGAGATGCACGTATGCTTACTGATCGCCCAGGGAACATGAACAGGACAAATGTCATGAACAGGCAGTTAGTCCATGATCTGTAAATAACCTGAAAGATGTTCTCTTTTGATAGAACGGTTATCAGTATGCTACTATTCTGGTCTTCCTAAATAGCTTCCCAGCAGCTAGATTAACTTAGTTAAAAAATAAAGTGGAATTTTCAGTCAGCTTTTAAAAGATTTCAGATAGAATTCCACGTACAAAATGGGAGTAATATTTTGTTTTGTTTAATTCTTTGTTTTGTTGGTTACTTTGTTTTTATTAAAACATTCTCCTAAATAATATATTTATAAGAAAATAAATGCATATTTGCTCTAATTAAAATAAACGTCTTCAATCAGAATTTAAGAGTTTTAAGTTTCCAATATAAAAGAAACAATGTGTCCCGAAATGAAATATGATTGCTCAGTATAAAATTTACAGCATATTACTGACTGAAGTAACTGACCTGTCTGGCCTTTTTATTTTTATGTACTAAGTTGGTTCTGAGGAGGTAACTCTTGCAAACTTTCATATACAAGTACCTAAGTTGGTTTTTAGAATTTTTCTTTTGAAACATTTGATGTAATCACTGTTTTAATCACAATCTTTGTATTAAGAGAGAGATTCTCAATATTATAGTACTTTCAGTTAGATTGGTAACTATTTTTATTGATATTACTAAAACTTTTATTGCTGAATTAGTACTGAATTAGATGAGAAGTTTAAATAAACATTAATTTTTTTTATGGTGATTTGAAGAAAATTTATATTGAAGGAATGATTATTTAAAAAATAATAGTTTTTATTTTAAGTTACTTCAGCACTTGAATCGAATGAAGATCATTGATAATATTCCCATGCGTCAAAGCTATTAATAATGCTAATAGCATTGAAATTAAAAAAAAAAAATAATAATTGTTTTATCAGTATAACATTGCATGAATGGTTTTATGTTTCCGAAATACTGGTTCGATAAAATCAGGAATTTTTAAATGAAGGTGTGCTCATTTTTCAAGAATTGAAACACGAGATACTAGTAATATCCTCAACAACTCGCATGGTACACACCATTTTGTAAAAAAAAGAATTCAAAATTATAATTACTTCTTCTATTATGGAGAGTAAAAGACAGCAAAAAATAAATAAAAAATAGTTTAGGAGGCAATTCAAGAATAATAAATATAAAGATGCCCGTAGAATTTTTTCTGTAACCAGTGCTTGCAGAAATGAATCAACGATTCCTAGTGATTTGTTCTTCCAGCGAAAGCCAATATAGTTGCGATTCCAGAAAACGACAAGACCGTTTCTGTAGCCAAGGAAGAAGTGAATCTGTTGTCAAGTTCAACAAGCAAAAGATCTGTCATAGCAAACTATCATTCTTTATTCGAGGAACTATAAGACTGTGGCTATGAAGAAAGGCAAAAAGGAACGTGTGGCAAAACATTTTCCAGCAATCTAGGAAGAACAGTTGGTATGGCTGCTATTAATTACAATCCTCCAATTAATGATTGCCTTCAGAATAAAGGAAGCTTGTATCGAATTGCTTATTAGCCAAGGGCGGTGATTGTATAAAAACAAACAAAATTGCATTCCTAAAAGTGGAACCTTAGAGAGATAAGCTCAGCTTTAAATTTACAGATTGTGGCGGTGGAGTTCCTTCAGTGAATTCACTGCCGCTGGTGAAACAACGTACGCTAAATCCGTGTATTGCAGTTACTAATGTTAAACAGAATTTATACTTAAAGAACTCATATGAAGGAAATGTGCCTGTGGAAATTTGAAATCTAAAACTGACAGTGAGTAATTGTTGCAAGTAGTTTTTGTAATAGATTTTTGTTGTAATTATTGCGCAGGCTCGTTAAAAATAAATCTATTTCATATTAAGGGTCCATCCACGTTTACATAAACCTTTATAAACATAAAAATTGAGAGACAAATGATTAGCCATTTTGTTCTTACACGATTTCTGAATTTTCATGCTGGACATTATTAGGTAAACAATTTTTTTTTGCTGGTCAGTGAATTTCCACCTTGCTGAGTTCTGTTCTATAATCTGTTCACTCCTTATCTGTATAGCTGCACCGCGCAGTCCTGACCGACTTTGTAGGCTGAATTAAATTGATTAATGTACTCTGTGTCTAGAAGCATATTTTTCAAATGTTCTTCGTAGTACCCTTCACACTCTTACGGATAAGTAGATAAGCTTTTCTCTGCTCCATGTAGCCCTCTCAAAAAAACAAGAATGCTGTGACGAAAAAACACTTATTTTCAATATTGTGGACGAATCCATGTGTTCATAAATATATTCAATCAAAATAAAAGTTTTTTCGTTTACCTAATCTAGTTTTATCTTTATTTATTTATTTATTTTTATTTTTTCGAGTACTGGCAGCGGCACAGTCAGGCGTTAGAACTGGTATTTTACATCATCAGTTTAATCAACATCTTTCCCTTAATATTATTTATAAAAAATATTATCTTTACTCGCATCGTTAATTGTGCAGTTATTAGGATAAATTTCTTCAAGAATCGAGATCTCCTTGGGGAAAATGGGCAGTTGGGGACAAATGTACCAATTGAAAATTAAAAAAGAGTTGTATATCCTAAGAACCACGTCCTTAAAGTTAAGAGCAATGTGGCAGGTGTTAAAAGATCATTCCATGTTTTCTGCAAATCGAACTTTCAGCAACGCCAATACGATGCGGCTGCTTCTACAGAAAATCGTGCCTATTAATCGTCAAAAAGCAGACATGCTTTGTAGCCAAAAACTTAGAGTCTACCACTTTTAAAATATAATTTTTCTTAGATCGCTTCCTATCCATCAGTGCTCCAAAGTAACATTAGTTTAGTAAGCACATTACCAAGTGAGCTAACCCTTTATTATTTGTTAATTATTAAAGTTCATTTAATTTAGTTTTGTTAAATATTCATAAATTAATTTCCATAACTACTTAAAATAAATATTTTTAAAATAAAGACAGCGATACTGGGATTGATTGAGAAGTATTTGCAATGAGCTAAGAATAGTCAGCCTTTACCCTGTCATACATTTCTGCTTGAATTGTATTGGCACTTATAGTTTTTAGATATTTAAGCAAAGCTTTTATCGCAGTTCCTCACCTGGTAGCGTTTTCTCTAATCGAACTTACTGAAATGATTAGGTATAAACTTAAAAATAAAATCAACCTCTACATTGCATCCCTGTGCTTACATAACACATAAATACGCTTCACTTTACGCAGACCGACTTACTCGTAGTATACTTTCTCACAGAGACTTGAAATCAATTATTTTTACTGTTGTACGTGCCTTAAAAAAATGATTGTTTTTAAATCAAGTCACCAGGCGACTAGAAAATATTCTGGTGTCATCAACTCATCAGATGTCGCATTTTCTAAAAAAAAAAAAAAATAATAATAATAATAAAAGAATTATATAAATTCTATTTTTGAACATTTCAAATTTGTAAAACTTGTGCCCCTTTTACCCCCTTCTTCACAAAATTAAAGGCCGCACCGCACAAATGCAAATGTGGAGCAGAATTTTTCATTTGAAAGGATTCGTCGGCCTGTAAACAATTTAATAGTGGACTTTTTGGACCCAGCTTAGTATTTATTGGGCTTCCGCAATTTTATGTTTGCGGTTTCATCCAACCGTCTAATAAATCATCAAGCGTGGCCCATTGATTCAGAATTTTTATTAGTTGTGTTCTAGTCGAGAATTTCTTAGAGTGTGGAGTGTTATATATATTACCTTTTTAAGAAAACATAATTGAACTTACTATTATTCGAACTATAATGTATTTTTAATAAATTAAATTCACTAGAATGCACTGTTAAAGGTATTTTCGCAATTATTGAAAAGTTTATTTATTATCTATGAACTTTTGTGCAATAATAATGCTAATAATAAACTCGACCTTGTACTTAATAAAAATAAAAATCTAATTAAACTTTTGTTTTCTTTTACCTTTGTGATTTTTCGTCAGCTTCTTTTAATTTAAACCTTCTTGAAATTTGCTACATTAAACTCAAATATAAGGAATTCTCTAGAACAATCGAATCAAAGAATGCGCTACATTCTTCACTTCGTAACTTTTGATACAAGAATCATCTCTAGATTAATACGAATCCTTAAACTACATCAAGTGGACACTCGACTGAACAATTCTTCCTTCTTATTAACAGAGACACTCTATTAGAATAAGAATTGACTTTAGTTCTCCATAGTTGACTCTTTCATTTAAAGGAATTGAATATCCATAAGGGAGCCACTCGGATGCCTTCAATTTCCTTCTCTTCTTGAACATCGTCACTGAAGACGTTTGCGGATTAATTTTAGGCGTGTTTTTAAACCAAATTATTGCATTAACAATACTGATAATATTTAGTTTTCTATGCGGAAGTATTAAACTAACTACCTTGACAATTCGATCAATATAATACTTCACTTCATTCTACCAATAATCAAAGGATTTTGGCAATAATATTGACCGTTAGAATCTGATTATTGACCATGGTCACTTTGCCCTCAAAAAGTTGCGTTTCTACCAAAATTATAACCGGCATCCACCAGTAGGTAAAGTAATGCATTTTTATTTAAGCCGACTTTACGTCCAGCTATCAAATTAGTAGTAAACAGTAGTTTAATATAAATTTCTTTCAATAATCCTTAAATAAAATCCAAGAACTAGTCTTGAAATCGAACTGAGTACTAACAACCCTCTTAGCTTAGCGGGCCTCATCTCTAATCGCTCAGTTACTGTGGTAGCTGCCATTGATTTCTTCCCCATTAATTTGAGTAACGCCTGGTTTGTGAAGACTTCACGCTGTAACTGGATTTACTTGTTCTCCTCAGAGAAGAGTTAGTACTTATTGCAGGGTAAATGTTCGTAACCCTCAAACAGGTGTCTTCTTAAAACGAAAGAAGTGAAGGTTTTTCAATCTGCATTTTTTAACTTAAACAATTGGCATGGGTCAACTCCTTGCTATGAGTGTACACTCTAAAAGCATTAAATTATTATTATTATTAACTTAAACAATTGTCATTAACTTGCATCTCTCTCATATTATTTTGTTTCGTATATATGCTAACATGAATATATATATAATGTTTGGAATAGTACAAATTTGTGAATGTAAATACGTAGTAATAAGTAGGTTAGGAACTCACGGTCATTAAACTTCGGAGGAGGTTTTGTGCAATGTTTAACCAGTATTTTTTTTATTTGTATTAATATAAATTTATCCTGATTGAAATGCTATATTTTCTCCATCGAGACTTCAATAAGCTATTTCAACCATTTTATTTGATTTTATTTCGCAGAAATATCGCAGATCATTCATTTTATTTGGATTTCATAGCGCTATATTTAAGCTTTCTATTAAGTACCATTTCAATACGGTATACCAGGTATCGTAAACTGGAGTTTTAAATCCAGTAGTAAGATTATATGTATATGTATGATAGGTTTTGCCTTTGGTGCCAATGACTAAATGTTGAGAACAGTGAATCATCCAGAATATATTGAAAATTATACTGTGGACAATCAGTTATATACAGATGGAGTGGCTTCGATGATATGTATTTAACATTGCACTAAATACAAAATTTTAACTTTAAAAGGAAAAATTTTTCAAGAAAATACAAACTAATACGTTTCATGGCGTGCTATGCTTGATACAATAAATGGTATTTGCTCGATAAATTTGCTTCTGCTATTCTCAGTTTTCCACTATAATTAACTGGCCAATCAGAGCTGTCTTCCCCCAAGTAGTGCAATAAATTGCATTATTACAAAATTTTATACCGACATACATTTATTGATTGCACAAAACTGAATCAGTGATTGCTTCTTGTTTGCTTATAAGCAATAAACCAGTTCTAGTTTGGTGCCTAAAAAAGACCTTAAGATAGAGAAAGGTGCCATGTACCAGTATTTTTTGTTTGTAAACATTTTTTTCTATTCGTGTAAGTTAAAGTAATTAGATCTTAATTTTCCATTTAATAATGGGCGAATGATGTTTAAAAAAATATGGGAGTTGTACCGTTTAAAACACAATTAAGATTTAGCCTTGCTATTTCGAACATTGAGGCAATATTATAAAGGTGAGATTTTAAGATTCAATATATTTCTTTTTCAATGCATTTTAACTCAAAAAAAAAAAAAAAAAAAAAGAAAAGAAAAGAAAAAAGCATTATGTCTCCCTTTATCAAAATGAGGTCTTTCTTTAAATTCGTAGTCTAATTTCTATACTCAGGCTAAGCATAATTTGTGTGTAAATTTTAATTAATACGAATATCTTTATTTTCTTTCTAAGTAAAACAAAACTGGTTAAAAAATATTGTTTGCAACCCAAACTTATTGCCCCACATTTTGTGGACACCATTGTGTTTGCTGTCTCGTTACGATTTAATCCTGAAAACACAATACTAGAATCTTCATCTAGGCAGTCACTAGGTCTCATACTACGTAATTCTGGAATTCATTAAACTTTTCGTATAATCTTAGCAACAAAATGTATCGCAACTAACTCTATCAGAAAGACTGAACTGATTGTCTTAGGATTACCCAGATATTATAAAAAAAAAACCCTGGATAAGCTCAGAAGAACCTGCTTCCACCTTTTCTTCTATCTTGGCCGCCGTCCTTGCATTATTTGAGAGATTAGTTTAAAGTAATTACCTAATTATAATGACTGGAAGTTATTAAAGGTTTTATTAGAGCTTAAATTGTTTTATAAGCTTATTTTCAAAATGGTTATCTTTAAGAGAAGCGTTAGTTAAACATTGACTGTTTGTTCTTGGATTGTATTCAGCGTGATATTTCATATGTGACTGAATTCACAAATCAAACATTTACTTCTCTTTAATAAGTTAATTTACTTGTTAAACAGAAATCACATTTTAACACAGACTCTTGTCGTTTATAAATACTTTTGAAAAGACACAGTTTGTATAGTTCATTACTTTTTGTTATTTAAATTTGTGCTCTCCTGTCTTCTCCCATTCCGTTTTCATTTCAAATGAAAAATTAATATGTTGGCAACACAAAAAATAAGTAAATTAAAATGAAAAACAATGTAGGCTGATTTAGAAAACTACACATCTGAGAAACTCAATGGAATTAAAGAGTTTTCTATCTTATTCACTCGCATTTGTACCTAGTGATAAAGGCAATTGAACGTTTAAAATACTTAGTTAATTATTAAATGAGTTTATTTAGGAATTTTATAAGTTTAGTATATTTTGTACTTATATCAGCAGATTATTAGTTCTTATTATAAAATTCGGTAATTATAAGGATTGCAGAAAGAGAAAGTCGAGGGAGGAATTTACTCCGGGTTTTTAAACGTTTTATTACTTTTTTTTTATATTCTCTAAAGAGGGCTATTACCAAAACTCTAAAAAGTAGGACAGATATGTTAAATTATAATTCTCTATGTAGCAACAAAACTGGTGGTACATCATAAAATAATTATTAGAGGATTGTATAAGAATTTTAAGATCGTTACCTTAGGGATCTAATTATTCTAAGATGACTGCGATTTACTAAAATAATTTTGGTTAAAATTAGACGGAGATTGAGAAAGAATCATGTTGTTTTTGAAGGAAACATTTTTCATTCAAAAAAAGTCGAATTTGTTTGCAACGTGTAAGAAAATTCAATCTTCGAAAGGTATTGTACACATGTTAGATTTTGAGTTTTAATCAGTTTATCACATTTTGATTATTCTGACTGATTAGTACAATAAAATGGTTTTAAAAATGTCTGCGAGTGTCAGTCTGTCTAACTGTCTCTCTCCATGTAGTCAGCATAACTCAAAATAGAAATTCTGACCGTTTAAATTTTATATTTAGGTTAGGTCTCTCAACCTGGCAATTAGTTTTTAGACTAAGAAAAACCTTTTTTTCTGCAACCATGTAGGGAAGTTCTCATTACTCAATTAAAATCAGCTGTGTAATGCCCAACTTCCCACACTAGTGGGGAAAAATTCCCATTAGTGTCACTTTCCGCACAAGTGAGTGGAAAAACTTTATTGTGCTTCCTTGATATAAGAAGTTTTGTTATTAACATAAATATTTTCTGTAAAACTTTAATAAGCTTATTTAACGTAACTAAATAATTAAAAAACGAATATTAAAAAATAAAATAAAAATTGAAAGGAATATTGAAATAAAAATAATACTTTAATAAATAATTAGATATTTTTAATTATAACAGTTTAAAAGGTTATAGTGTTACCTTATAGAAATTTAAAATGGATTCTAGTGATGCCTGTTTAGAAAACACTCCTCCATCAATAAAAGAAACAGCAGAAAATGTAATAAATAATGTAAATACGTAGGTAATGTAAATAATTGTAATATAACAATAAATGATTATAATAAATAAATTACTTTTTGTAGACTGTAAAAATGAAATTTTTAATTTTATTAGTTAATAAATGGTTGCAGAAAAAATATAATATTTAACTCTAGTGTAAAGTATTTTCCTCACACTCGGCAATTTGCACTTGCACTCGCATCGCTTCGCTCGCTCGTGCGTGCAAACCATGCCTCGCGTGAGGAAAAGTACTACTTTCCACACTTGTTAAATAAGTAACTATTTCCGAATCGATTTCTTATTTGTATTTGCTTTTCTCAAAAACTATTTAAACAATTTATTCACCACTGTTTGACTCAATCAAATTTTCAAGATTTCTTTTAAAATTTGGAACTACCAGTAACATTTAAAAAAAAAAATCGTTTAAGCAAACATGGAAGACTACACTGTTTTTTAATTGGCGCCTCATCGCCTATGTAAGGAATTTAATAATATTGGAATTCAAAAGTAGGAAGTCAAAATGTGTTTATTTTTATTCTTTTAAAATCCTGTGACCTCTAAATTAAACGGTTTTTCAGCTATTATACTATTAAAAAGTATCAAAAGTAAGTAGAAAAGTATTTTTGAGTTTTAGCTTTAGTAGTGCACACGAAGTATGAATACTCAATCTCGCTCATTATGCGTCCAAATCATATATCCGTTTCAAGCTGATGAAACTTAATAACTATCTAATTAATGCTGAAGCAAGAAATGCGGATATTGCAGTCTTTCCGGAAAAGGAAATTTCATAGCCTTAAGGAATGTCAATAGGAACAGAAAGTAAAAAATGAATTCTGATAAACCCGCTGAACTATTTTTCATAAATGTGCTTTTCTTGTTTCACAAAATAAGTACGATAGATTGATAATAGTGAGAAGGCTTAAAAATAATTAACTTTTATGAACATTTTAAAATTTAAAGTTGTTAATTGTAGTTTTTTGTTTTTAATTTTTCTAATAAAAAACTACAGAGATTGTGTAGAGCAAGCAACAGTGAGCGCATTTGTCAAATAACCATAGAGCAAAGAATAACTATAGCCCACAAATAAATTTATTGAACGTGTCTGAAATATGAGACCTCAAGTAAAATTACCCAAATTAACCTTTGTTTTTCGAAAATACGATAAATTTTATGAAACCCAGCCTTACCCTTAATACCTTCTACTTATTGTGAAAGAATTAATTCGAATCGTGAAATTCATTTCACTCCTCGCAGCTTCTATCGATTCTCTAAATGTGATCAATGCTCCACCATTCTTCTCTTATTCGTAAAGTGCCGTTGCAACCTCAGTTACTTGGCGGTGCAGGTTATAATCATTTAGCAAAGCAATCGGTGATATAACTCCTCCTCATGAATTAATGTCAACAATCCGATTTTCTTGCGCTTTTTTTTATGCTGTTTATTTAAATTAAGTAATTCTATAAAATGGGTGGAATTGTGATTGTATTAAGAAAATAACTTTAGAACTGTTCATGCTAAATTTATTTAAAAAAATAAGTATTTGATTTTGTTTTCAAAGCAGTTATCTCTACTGAAGACAGTGACCTAATTTAGTGACTCAGATCTCCCTCAGGCCAAAAAATGAAAGTTGACAAATTGCTATTTTAAACCTCGAATGAGAGAAATTTCGAAAGTATTGAAAGTAAGCGATGAATAAATCGAATCGTCCATTAAGATATAAATAATACAAATGTAAATATTTGTGTATAGAAACATTTAATAAATTTTAACAATGTGATCATTTAATTTATGAAATTTTTAACTAAAAATGAACAAACTATCTTTACTTCACCATCTTTTCCTATTTTCAGGGTTATCAGAGTGTTAATGCATGTGCAATCGCTCTTCTTATATCCTACATGCTTTTTTATATATTTTGTATTTATAGTAGATGTTCTTTCTTTTTCTTTTCTTTTTTTTTTTTTTTTTTTTATTAATGGTTTTGCAGTGCTGGATGTTGGCTGGGTGAAAGGGACTTGCGTCTTTAACTCTGAATTTGGTTTCACACTCGACTGTGGATTCAAGAAAAGCAGCTTATTCAGAGTACGAAACTTGGGCGGAGTAAAAGGATACGTCGGCCTGGGTAAATAATTGCAATACACTTGATTATATATTTGTCCAGAAAGATCTCCCAGTGAGCATACAGGCTGTTTGGTTATTGCGCGCACAAATTCAACGCCTGAAGATGCACATCATTTGCTACAAAAAAGAAGTCCTACTCTATTATTATTTTTTAGTAATATTTTTTTTTATTATTTATGCTCCTAGAAAGAGAAAATCTAAAACAGGAAACTATTAATCATAGAATAGATCCTTGAACTCGAATCCACTGCGCTAATCCATTTCTTTGGGCCTACAAATCATATTCCTAGTAACAAACCTTTACACAAATACCTGATTTAATTATTAACCATAATTTCTGTAAACTTTCCTAAATAAATTAGAAAAATGAATTGCAATAACCACTCTCTGAGTCCAAGTTTCCACCACTCTACATGTTCTAAGATTAACTCTAACATCATACCAAACTTTATAGGAGCGAAAGCCGGCAATCAGTAATAACCCCTTCTTTGTGTCAATGCTTGCACTTCACGCTGTACTAAGACTTTCCATCCATGAGAACCGAAAATTAAGGATTTGGAATAGTCCTATTTAGAGTATACATCGCTCCTTATAGTGCAGGAACTCCCTGGAAGTGCAGGAGCGAGAAACCTGGCTAGGCTAAACACTTCCAGTTCATTCAATGATCTTTAAGTAAAAGCTATGGAACTTTTTATTATTTATGCTCCTAGAAAGAGAAAATCTAAAACAGGAAGCTATTAATCATAGAATAGAACCTTGAACTCGAATCCACTGCGCTAATCCATTTCTTTGGGCCTACAAATCATATTCCTAGTAACAAACCTTTACACAAATACCTGATTTAATTATTAACCATAATTTCTGTAAACTTTCCTAAATAAATTACCTATCACATGTCCTAATTATATTTTTTTTTTAAAAAAAAGATTGTGAGTAAATTCTGTTAATGTACACCAAAAGGCTATTTTAGAATGTTATTACCGTATGGACCTTTTTCTTAATTTCTGAAAATTAGTGGATTAAATCAGTTTGAAAGGTCGAAAAGTGTTCGGAAGGAAACGCAGAAGACTATTTTAAAATTAAAAAAGACGCTTGAGGCAAGTCAAATAGCTTAAACTTCTTGCTAGTTCGGTAAAACCAAACGTTAGTAAAAGAGGATCTTCTAACAGGTCCTAGAAAACTTTTAACGGGATTAGAAACATCTCACAATTTTAAAAACCACCATTTTAACAAAAAATTATTTAATAATTAAGGGTTAGTCGTCGACAGTCCCTCTTATATGATTGGTTTATGGAAAGCACTGTTGATAAATCCAAATGTAATTTATTAAATTAGTTTTTTCAAATGGTTTTTAAATCAGAAGATAATTTTTAAGGTCATATTTTGTAGCAAATTAGATGTATCATCTCTTCTTTATTAATAGCCAACGAACCTGTAATTTCTCAATTGTAAATAAAGTTGGTAAATAAACTTGTTATAATTTTTGTTTTTAATTTAATTTTCACATTTATTTTTAACAAACAAAACATAACATTTTAATTTCAATAATTTCATTTCTAACCAAAAATTACTCAATTCTTTACATTTATTTATTTGGGAGTAATTTCTAATACTTTGTTTCTTATAATTTTTCCTTATTGATAACTTTTTACATGAATTGGTGTATAGAATAGTGATTAATATGAAATGTTTAAGGTTTCAGTGTGGGCGATGAGCTTGGATTTGCTCAAGCACTATCTAATGAAGAAGATCAGAACAAGCGATCAGCATCTGATGTCAACGGTGCATTTGCAGAAGCGGTATGTTAATAATTTATTACACTTTTGCTTTTTACATTTATTTTTCCGTAAATTTATCATGCAAATAATAAATTTTTATGAGCACAAATCACTTTTTGGTTTTGCTTAGAATAAATGGACTATCGTTTTATAATTGAACTATATAGTATCTGTAAACATCAATCACATCCTGCCATAATTCATCTTCTAAGAACAACGTCATTGTATTTTTCAACATCAAACCTGACGTAAATACCTTGGACACAAGGAAAGTGTCGAAGCTACTTTGATATGTCATTGGAAATTGCAGTTCATTTCTCTTAGTAAGAGATTCACTGATATCTAGAGCTGCCATTGCCCCTTCCCAAGAGGAATGCTATATATTCTAGATTGTCCTTCGTACATGTATTTTGTTAAAACAAAGAGTTCAACTTCTCACTTCTTTTTACCATAAATGATTTCAAACGTTACCTGCACACTAATTTACTTTTACTTTACTATTTAAAACAAATGTTTTACAGTTTATTGACATACTAAATGTGACAGAACCACATCACTTAACCTAGTTCACTTAGTCAGCAAGTACAGTGTGTGACGGAAACATAAATGGAAGCAAACTAATAGAAGTCTACACGAAACTAATGAATCCACCTGTGATAGTTTAAAAATTTGAATCCGGACAAAACATAAAAAAATGGCTACGACTGATGAAATCAAAGATATTATCCAGTACTGCTATGATAGTTTCACCCTACCAAATTTTTAACGTTAAGCTTTGTTACGTCCTCATGCCTCTACCAATGTTAAATTTGCCACAGGCAAGATCAGAAATCTTTAAAAAACATTTTAGGAAGTTTTGTAGTTAGGAAGAATATGTTACCTTTGAAGAACATAAAGATCATCGGTGAGATGTAAAAGATTACTTGGTAACTTTTTTTTCACTTCGCAAAAACTACGCCATTGAAATCAATATTCTGTCGGTTATATTCAATATATGCTGTTAAAGTAACTACTCTAAGTACCAATATTAAAGTCTAATCATTCATTTGAAACGTTTTCAGAGAAAGCTTTCAGCAGATGCTAGCCGAAAGTGCCCTTAAACTCTACCTAAAGCGTGTTTTAGAAGACTTTTATTGTCTGATGGAATTATATTACATCGTTCTGAATAACTTTTGAAACTTATGCTCATCAAAGAAACGTTTTTAAATCATAATTCCAAATTATTAGCTTGCTGTATTATTGGCTTCTACAAGAATGTTTTACTCCTCTTAATTCTTTTTAAAACTTTTAACTGATTTTCCTTTGAATGTATATTTGTTTAATTTTAGGCTTACTTTGTGTCCCGTTTTAAGTACGGACCTAGGGTCACGGCCATTGCACCACTTTGTCTTGGTAAATTAATTATGTAAAATTAAAGATTCATTTTTAGTCTGCCAGGTACATATTCACACATTAAAAAGTCATTCTGTTCAATGAGTAACTTATGGTCTGAAGATGGGAGTAGATTGGCTGAACCAAAAGAAAAAGGTGGTGTACACCTTCTTTTAGATAAATTTTGAAGCACGTCCTGCGGCAGCTTAGGTTTTACCATCATCGGTCTGTTATTTTACTGAGTCTTAGATGCTTTACAGCCCACTGTAATAAGTTTTAGCGTAGATCCTTTTAAATATTGTGAATAATGTTCAAAAACTCAATGATCTATATTATTCCATCACTAGAAGTTTTCATCTAACAAAATTATTACAAATGAAAAGTCATTTAATTTTCTCTTATTAATTAATTTTTCTCTCTCATTCTTCAATGACTTTAAGAATAATTTTATGTTATGAATAATAAACTAATAACTAGTTAACATAATAAAATATTAAATAATTTTATTAATCTTAAAATTATATTAGTCTTATTTTTAATTTTCCCAATTTTTTGCTTCATTTCATTTGTATTTATACAAAATTCAGATTAATTTTATAATCTGTGTATCACAACTTAATTAATCTCTATTTCATGTTTTGCAAGGTTATTCCTTTGCTAAAAGAATTGCATTATTGAAAGCAAATAACTGTAAGAGATTATTATTATTATTATTTTATTCATTCATTCATTCATTCAATATGCGTGTTGCGTTGTCCTCCATAAAGCCCTTTATTGTGGGTACATCCAACTCTTTGCGCATTTGTTCATTTCGTATGATCCACAGTGCTTCCAAGGTTGAAGCGCAACACTTCAACTTGTTCATTGGAATGTTACTAGCGCCCTTGTTATAGAACTGAATACAAGAGTCAAGAGGAAAAAGGTTTCAGAGGTTTTCGTCGGCCACATAATGAATAATTAGTGGATGGAGCAGGCCTTTAGCTGAATTTCAGTGAAATGTATTGGGTCCAGGATAGCTTTGTAACCTGATTAACAATTACTAAAAATTGTCGCCACAAAAGCGTTGCTTTTTGGTAACTATAACTATTTGGCCTTTCAATTATAGGCATATAGCGTAGGAGGCGTTACTTTCTGTTTTAAACAAACTCTTAAAATCGTCCCGGTTTGAGATATTATTGTAAGTATATTAATATATTATCGTACGTTGATAATCGAATTACATAATATGTATTACTTAAAAGAATTAATTTTGTTTTGCCCACGACTCTAGAGAAACTATTTTGTACATATTTTATGCAATAAATGATAATGTAGGTGGTCAGTTTTTTTATTCTTCATTTATTATTATCTGCGCCTTCAGATTTTCTTAACTATGTTTCCATAACTATTTTTCTTTTCGGCAGTCTTTTTTTTAATTTTATTTTTTTCTGTGAGTCTTCCGTATAGTGTATACAAATATATAAACGTGTAAGAACTATGTAGTGTAGGTGTTTAAGTGAGATAAGTATGTAGGCTTAAAGTCTGGGCGTCGCCAGCTTCTAAGGGGCGCAACTACAACTTTTACAGATCTTACTGGCAATAAAGCAGAAAGAATAAAGAAGTACAATTTCTATTATTAAGAAAATAATTATTTAAAAAAGTTCTTAAGTGTATCAATAATTTTCAAGCATTTTCTCAATGGAATAATCGTAATTTTCACTCACAGTCACAATTCTTCTTTGTCCACACATACTCATATTGCCAGTTTGCTTAACCAGTCCTCTTGCTTAATGTTTCGAATTAGTTTAGATCTTTCGCAGACTGCTGAAAAAACGCCCTACTTTACTGTTTGCAAAAGAGGTTCATCACTTACAAGTAGTTAAGTTACTTGGTTGAAATTGTCGACTATATTTATAAAAATATAGAATGCGGCATCAATAAAATTTATATTAAAATAAACACTCTTACACTACACATATAACTAATTTATTATATTAATTATTTAACAATAAGAAGTTATTAAACCATGTAATTTAGGATTCATTCAAGGTGGATTAATAATTTCAAAATCAGTTAACAAAATACAATCATCAGTTCCTGGTTGCGAAATCACCTTACTATTTCAACTTTCATATCGCATTATAGTTGAATAATTACCGTCAATGTATTATTGAAATCATTATGCATAACTGTTTAGTTTATTTACGAGTACCTTTAATAGGATTTAATTTTTATAATGAACATTTTGTGTCGCTGTTATCCATTAAGTTTATATGTACATTATTATAATATATACACATTGCGAAATTTCTGATGACATACTAAATTTACAGATCTTTTACCGATAGTTTATTGATGTTGTTGCAATGTTGTAACAATAGTTTTTTTTTGTTTAACTTCTTACCTTAAGTTGGCCATGTATTAAAATTATTTGTCCTACGTATTAAAAGTATATTTATTTTTTACTCTACATTATTTTACCATAGTTCTTCAATTCATTTATCTATACACTACTTACTGTAGCATGCACTAAGCATTAATACTTTAAATCCACCTAGAATTAAACTTATTTCCGTTAACTTGAAATCAACAACTACAAAACAATTTTTTTTACTCTTACATTGCTATTTCAGAACCAGAGGAACGTAACGCTTTGAAATATCATTGAATCGGAGTTACATTGCTATATGGTCCTGCCACAAAGATGTTGTACATGAAAGGTTCTACCGTGACACTAAAAATTTGTTTTAATAAGTCAGCAATTTGTCAAGTTTAGAGCATTTTCATGGGTAAATTACTTCTATAATACTATTATTGATATACTCTTATCATTATAGCTTTTATCTCGCATCACAATGAATAGAATTCTTTATTCTGTATTCTTATGTAAGGAGACCTAATTACAATTATTTCTTATTTAATAGGAACTTGTTATTGGTAGTCTGAAAGAATTTCGAAAAAAGTCAAAACTAATATATTTTAACAAAGAAATTTAATGTTACTAAATTACTATTCTGGTCAGTGAGTAATTATTATTCTGCTAGTACCGATTACTTAGTATAGACAACAAATCTAGTTGTTTTACCTGACTAAGTTCTAATTTAATTGAAAACCAACTTTCACAAAATAATTAAAAATATATAATTTTGTACTTACTAATGAGTCTGGGTTTCACTAATTTTAAATCAAATTTATCAATGAATTTCCGTATTATTCTTTAAAAAATGGATGCTCTCATATTTGCTTAGGAGGTTATTTCATAACAGTTTAGTTGAAATTGCTTTTTTTCATGACCACTCGGTTAATTATATTCTAAATGGTATGATGGATTGCATTTATGAAATTGGGGAAGTTTTGTTACAAAGGAATTTTTAATTGTACTTTTAGAACCATAAAAAAAAAAAAATTGCGTTCGAGAAGATGGTGTTCTAAGGTTCATTTTTATTTCTGTTTTCCTTATTTTAAAGTAATTTTTTTTTAAATATTATTTTAAAAAATGAGGTCGTGTAAGTCTTTCTTTCAATTTTTTTTTCCCTTTATTTAGGTCACATCAGTATATCCCTTTATTTAGGTCACATCAGTATATCCCTTTATTTAGGTCACATCAGTATATCCCTTTATTTAGGTCACATCAGTATATCAATTCTTTGGCTTCCGCAGCATTCTCGTACCACTACCAGTCTCCAAAATAGTTTCTTTACTAGCAACTCAATGCGACCTGACAAAATGAGTCGTAGAGATTCGTAGGATGAGAAAATCTAAAGTCAGTAAGGTGGACTCGAAACCTAAACAGCTTGGTTTGCAGCCTGGCCTGCAGCAAGAACCTTTGTACTAAATTTTCATTTCCCATTTTGATTATTTAAGGTCTTTCAGTCAGATCCCTTCCTTATCTAATTGTTTAAGAATCCTTTTGCCAATAATGCTGCTTGACTGTTGTTCACATCATAGTATGTTAATAAATTAAGATTCAAAAATTCCTTATAAAAGTTGCATAGCCGAACCTGCATTATTCTCAATTCAAAGTAAATTCTGGTATTTCTGTTAATTACTATTAAACATTAGTCTTAAATTGTGGTATTTTTGTTAATTTAAGTTTAGGCGCAGATTACTAAACGTCATTTTACTTCTTACTTCAAAATATTATCTTGCATTTTTGTTGAGCGTTTAAAAACATCCAGTCCAAGTAGACCCGTCAAAGTAAGTTATCTTTTTTTCTTAACTACTTGGAAGTTCCTCAAGATCAGATCACTCCTACTAATTCAATAACGTTCTATCATCATGAATTTAATCGTTTAATCACTATATTGCCTATGATGTAAAACAAAAAAAAAATCAACTAGACAAAGGCAGGAAGAGGCGTGCCTATTGCGATAGCTGAGAGCTCGAAACAATCCACATGTTCCTCTGCTAATGTTAAGCTCTGTATGTTTGAACGTGCCTGACTAACTAGGGCACTTGTTCATTGCTAGTCACGCTTTGCAGGTTAGTGGAACGGTGTTTTTTTTAATGTAAAATTTCTACTAAAATTCAAACAGAATTGACATATAATTTATTTATTTTATTTTGTTCTAATATGTATGATTATTAGATGGTTTTCATTTTGCATGTTAGAGAGCTTTTACATCCTTGTAGTGAAAGTTTAATGTTGGCAAAATAATCCCCGACAAAATAAACATAGTAAAAATAAAAAAAAAATCGTGTTTCTTTCGCCGGCTTGAGAGTGGAGGAGAGGCGACTGAAGAAAACAAGACGACCAAATAATTAGATTCTTTAGTAGACGTGAGAAAGGCAAGCAGCACTGATGGTTTTAAAATAAAAGGTCCTTAATTCTAATTATATCTCTAGATATAGCTTTCAACTTTAATAATTCATTTTACTTACATCGATATTTCATTTTTATTAAAAACTTTGAATTAGGTAGGTTTCGCTCTACAATTCAATTAATAAAACAAGTACGGCACTGCGTCTTATACATTATTAATTTTAATCCTTAATACATTATTAAGGACTAATTGCTGCCACAATTCCGTGTTAGAAGAATATTCAACAAAGGAAGTGATTCAACTACTTAAGTGAATCGATTTTTCATTTTCAGAAAGTATTTAAAAGAAGGCTCTTAAGGTCTTTTAACTTCCATGCACCTCATAAACGTAGAAATTTGAAAAGGAAGAAAGAATATGGCCAATTTCAGTCATTATTTTTGATTTTTGCCAAGCTTTCATCCTAGAGACGAGGTCATCTTCTGGGCTCATGCTTAATAAACCTATCTCTGTAGAGGATAGCAAACTCAACCCGCCTACAATGTTTATATCTTCAACTATATCTACAATGTTTTTATTTTAAATAGCTCTGCGCACCTAACCTCATTTTCCATCTGCAATTTTTTCTGAATTATTATTATTTTAATTTTTTTTAGATAATAATCATTAAAAATTAGGTTTATCTGTAAGATATTCTCTATTTCTTTTTACTTAAAAAGCTTTCGTGCAGCATGCCATTTATGGAGAGATTCTAACTTCTGTACTAAATTAATATTTATTAAAATATGTTGCAAAATATTCCAAATATAAAGAAGAATGTGTTGGTTTATAATGGATTTTCTGATGGAGCACCTTAAAAATGCTACAAAACTACATGTGTGATAACCTGAAACGGAAATTATTCGAAAAATTCGAATAAAAAATAAGCTTTTATCAGTAAACTTGCAATCAAATTTGTACTCTTTTGGGCTAAGGCTACCGAGCAACGAATTATGAACTTGATTTTTAATAATTGATTCGTCAAAAATACTAATAAAAAATATTATTTTTTCTATAATACGTGGCAGAGTAATGCCCATTCACTATTGTTTGCAACTTTCACCATATAAAACTTATTTTAAGAAGAAAATCAAGTTGAAAAGTGTATTAATGTGTGAATAAAATAAGTTCTTATTCACTTATACAATTGTGAATACATTCTACATGAATATATTTTCATTAAAAGTTTAATTTTTATTATTAAAAAATACAAATCTGTACAGTAACTGCTATTGTTTGCGAATTACGTGAATTACACGAGAAGAGAACTCATCACTGACGACATTGCTGATATTGTAGTAATAACCAAGGTTATCACTGGGTCACTTCCTTTCGAGAACTAATGCAACTAATGTTATCAGTAAAACTTAAGATCTACCAGACCGTGATGTCACTGTACAATGAAGTCTCTCTCTCTGTATCCAGCGCAAACTCATAAGGGATTTTCCACTAATATTCTGCATTTTTGATGGAAGGTTTGGCTTGAGCAGTGTTTTACAAATTTTTTAAGCCGAAGTGAAAGCCAGGACAAGAGTCGAAAAGAAAACTCAGAGACTCCATCAAACATAAGGATGTATTGTTCCCTTAAAAGTACTGTATCAGCGTTAAAAGAAAACTGAACAATGAAGATAATGATTGACTTGGATAGAGTGGACCATGTATCTCCGGTGAGAAAATTGATAAACTGTCAAGTCTGAACGCCACCCGCCGAGCTAGTCACCTAACAACTGTCTTTTACCGAATTAAGCCCAAAAAGGATGATCTCAAAAAAGAGATAAGTCGGTGCAAAGTCATTGTTAACAAAACTTTCATCAGATGGACAATAAATTTTTGACTACACGATGACCTGCAACAACAATTAGATAGTATAGCGTATAAGGTTGTCCCCTATTAAACAGAGGCCCTGCGAAAGCGCGGAACATCTCTTAGAAGTTGTTCAAGAAGCTGACACAATCTTAACTGAAAGGCAAAGGAGTTCTAGGTAATGTAGAGCGATCAGGACGGAAATGATGGCAAAACTGCCTCCTTCTGGCGTTAGATATAAAACGAAAACAAACGAAACATTTAATTTGCATTCTACATCAATAAATACGGAACCATTCTGTTTAGGATTGATGTAAATACGATGAATTGATGTAACGAGCAATTTAAACTAGGCTGGTTGGTAAATTCTTAAGATAATTTCTAATAGTAATTTTATTGTTTATGTACATTCACACTGCTTGGAGGGATGGCGAAGTTGTGCTATTTGCAGAAAAGAAAAGTAGTCAAGCCATAGTTTATTTATTTCAGGCAACCTTGTAGATCGTTTCTTATCGAAGTATTGCAAAGCTTGATTACTACAATTGATGAATACAACAGATAACATAAAGCATACAAATAACTGAACATAATAACTACATGAATTACAACATTTAGCCAGGAAGTTGTTGGCTAAGGTACAACAAACTTTTACAGAACTACTCAATTTAGCATTATGTTTTATTATTTAATAGTTGTTCTATAACATTGAATCAATGAACTAATCGAACTAGCGATTGAGATAACCTTTTCGCTTGAGTTTTGATAGTAAAGCCGGTAGATATAAACTAACTTATTTCCTAACTAATCGGAAATTAAATATGATAATTCTTAATTATTAGTTTAATTATTAATTTAGATGATTCTGGCCTATTTGATACCTTTTTTTTCCACCTAAATCAAATGGCATCATTTCAAATAATCTTTGTGTGATCCAAACAAATCACACCAAGTAGACTTTTACAATCGCTTATGTTATAAATCGCGAAAAACCTTAAAAAGTCATAATGTAATCGCATTTGGTGTCTTAAATAAAACATTGGAGAGTAAATGGTCATGATGGTTGAAGTGAAATCTTACTACCTACTCGCGTGGGGACTATGTAAATTTGGAAGAGTATATTAATTAGAGAGAATTTTCTATTGCTGAGAATTGTACCTTTTCTTTTAGCAAATGCTATGCACAGTTACTGGCATTGTAAATATTGTAAAATTCGTTGTAAAATAATATTTTATCGAAAAGTGAAGACACAGTTGGATGAACTGAGGCTGTAATTATTGCGACAATTTCTGTGATAGAAATTCTTATCAATCTATTCCAATCATTTCCTAAAACCATCGTAGGTAAATAATAGAATAGATCTAAAAACAATTCTCTTCCAAGGAGTCTGTACGCCTACTGTTCGATGGTAATCAGTTTTGTCTTTATCGAGAAAACACCTAAAATCGTCAGCGCACTAAAAAAAGGCTCGAGAGCTCCTTAAATTAAAAATTACAGAAATAAAATCTGAACAAAAATTTCTACGAACATGTGTACTAATTGATTGACGTCGATAGTTTGATTGATAATCTGTTCTGACGTTATCATGGATATGAAATTTTGTGATGTAGCGTTTTACAAAATAATTTTAAAATGAGGTTACAATAAAAAGATAAAATAGTTCTTATCGGTCAATTTGCAAGAATTTATTACTGACCCCGCGAAGCAATCTTAATCTGAATGATCAAAATAATTTGTCTATAATTAGTTAATGAAGTAATTTCTAGATTTTAACGTTTTCTAATGCATCTAACAACTGAACTGCTCACAAATTGCGATGCACTCAGCACGTTTACTAATAATTATTGTTTAGAAAGAATGAGGCAAAGCAATTTAAAAGCGATTTGTACTTACAAAATGAAATTATCTTTAAAAGAATTATCGCTTTAAACCTTTTCATGTTATGAATTAAGAATAGGCTTAGACGTTTGACGTAATTAGCCGCTTAATTGAAACTGCATTAAAGTCTTTTTGAAAATGTTATAACTTATTCTAATGAAATTAAAAATATGTCAGAGAGGAATGAAAATGAATCTGCATTCTAATTGATAGCTAATCATTAGCATTAAAAAAACAGAAATAATATAGTTTATTCTGGTCAGTATTCATGGATATTTCGCTAGACTTTCGCCCCTCAGGCTAAAGGTAATTAGGCCTCCTAATTACATATAATACAGATATTGTTTGCTGTAATTACTAATTAATAAGCTACTCTTTTAATCATAATTGGCATAAAATAGTTCGATACATCTGCTGAAGCAAACATTTTCCTTCAGACGGGTTAAGATGGCTCAATGATAAAATAAATGTTAATTTATCTGGAGAATATTTCCCATAAATAATATAAATTACTTCTAGTGTACCTGATTTCTTAGATATTTCTTTCGTAGAGAGAAACAAGGAATCGCAAGTAGCTGTTTGGGTTGGAAGGGTTTCACTGGCCTGATCTACATAATTTATCCATTATTCAGATAAAAAAAAAATATTCTAAATGCTTTGATAAGTCGCCACTGAAATAATAATAATTTGATATAAGGGACACCGAAATAATCATCAATTTAAAGAGGGTCGTGGACGGAATGACGTTAAGAACTGTTATAATCAGTAGCTAGCTCCGTCCAAAACTATTTTTTACTCTGGATGACTTTTGGAAGACAAAATACTGGTAATTATAAGCTATGTTTTCCTACTTCCATTCTGTCGTACCTTAGCGTAGGGTGGGGACTTCATAAAATGTGAAACAATTTTTTTTTTTTATAGTTTAAATGTTATTCTGTTGTGCGTACAATTTGAGGGAGATTAATGTGCTCGAATCAGTTTGGTTTATGAAGTCTGAGTTTGATTTATAAAGTCTATTTAAAGTTTTAAAATAAGTTTTGGCCTTTTATAAAAATAGTAAAAGAAGCTCAGGTCAACCATGCTCACTCGACCTTGGATAATACTATTTAGAAAGCAGTGACGATCAGTTTTATCTAGAAAGCGAAGTAAGTGGAACGATAATAAATAACGGCCCACGAAGGATGGGAGCCGGCAGAAAGAAATGACCTCTCTCAGGTATATTCATATCTCTTTCTTCCAATGCACTCCAAGGATATTTATGAAGAAGACTACTCTAAATTGAAAAGTACAAGGGTTGTAGATAAGGTACCTTAAACCAAAGAAACTACACGGACTCTCCTGGAAAGTTCCTGGAAGGCGGAAGTAGATTACATACTACGAGGTTTGGACAGAAAGCTTGCGCCACCGGAAACAATCAGATCTCCTACGAATTAGAGGACCCTTCCCAGTCCTACCTGTTATGAATGCGAAGGCGTGGATTTTTCTTCTCAAAAGAGCCCAAACATTGTGCCTGTTTTTCATGCAGGCACAAAACGTGCAGTACTGTTTTATCTTCTTATGACAGAAACTTTGTACCGGCTGTGATCTACCAGGTTCATACCGTTGCATGTGTTTGACCTATCTAGATAAGGATGTCTTCCAATAAGCCTCTTTTCTTCATTAAAGGTTGGATTCAATAACCTGGAGCTCGTGGGTAAACTATGTAAGGAAGAGAAGGAGATGGCCTTCCTATTTGTGGACCTAGCAATTGCTAGGTTGTGTGATGTGAGATTTTCGGCATGCAGAGACCAGAAAGAAATCAAGCGCCAAAAATGGTTTGTGCAATTCTAAACCTCGAAAAGAGGAGAGGCTTCAGGAGTATGGTACAATAAGTCTCCCTTAGCTTCTGGCCTTCGGGATAAAGAAGGCGTACCAATCTCTTTCCCGTAAATGACAGAAAGAAATGTTCATGATTACTAAATGTTTCAAATAATCAAACAATGTTGAACATAATGAGAAATCTCGAAAAAATCTTTTTCTTACGTAGCATTTTAACAAGGCAATACTAAAATGATGTAACTGACATAATTATTTTTATAACAGATATAATATGGCTGCTCCAGAAGGAAGAGATAAAAAATCAATTTCAAAAACGTTGAACTTTTTAACCTTGACTTTTCACTTTGATTTCAATCTGTGAAATAATATTGATACAGCCTATCAATTTCTTTTTTCTTTTCTTCTATCTTTATTGTTGTAATGAATCATTTATCTCCAAATATTGCGCAATAAAGAAATACGTAAAATACTAGAATATTTGTCATTCCAAAAGTTTTAGAAATTTTAAATAATTTTACAATTAAGGTATTAAAGATTTTTATAGCACATTTTTGGTTCAATTTTTTGTGATCATCAGCTCGTTTGAAGTGCGTTTAAAATGCTCATTTTACTTTCTCTTAAACGACAATTGCATTATTATTTCATTGTTGACAGATTTTGGCAGTTAATTACAAATTCTGTTATCTCTCATTTGACCCATTTCTATCAACTTTTTTGGAAATAAATTATAGGTTTGTTTTAAAATAGCATCATTGTTTGACAGCTGAAAATTAATTCCATTTTTTCTACATCCGCACCATTAACCAAAAAGGGGAAAGCTTCTAATTCTAATAGCAATTAAATGGTGGCAATGAACTAACAGGTGTTTGACATCCTTTCTGATATCATAGCTTGTATAAGTTCTGCCGATCATGACGTTTTGAAATGGGTCTAAGAGCCTCCCTTTTTCAGACGAATGGGCGTGAACATATTATCTCTTATGCTAGAACTGAGAACTCTGCTGAGACTGGGAAGCCACTGGGGCCTTTTCAGAAAATGTTCGTTGTTCAACATGTTAGAAAGGAGAAACGGTGGCACAATTGGTAATAATTGGTACCTTCAGCAACTTATTTAAAAATTCATAGTTACCCATCTCTAGTAAGTTACAAGCATTGTGATCACCGCAGCAATTACTTATACCGCTGCGCAGTTTTGGGGTTTTCTAAGTTTAAAAGTATTAGAAAAAAACTGTACTTTACTTTGTTAATTGAGATGAATCAGTTCAATTTCCACCGAGGAAATGGATCCTCACCTAAATGCCCAACAAATCATGACAATCCGTGAGCAGGATTGTGATCTAAGATCACATCTATTACAGAGTGATTTTGGCCCGAAATGTTAGAGATTTTATCCCACCCACTTTCGAAATAGTTGCATTTATTGGCTAAATAAGGGTCAACAGTTATACTCAGCAGACTTGATGGGCAGTCATTTGTGCAGAAGAATCTTGGATTCTTAATACTGTAGTAACAGAGTTTTTGGAACTGTTTTCTCGATTATACAAGGTCCCTTACATTGGTCACAAAACTTGTTACTGTTTACGGAAAACCTGAGAATAAGTTTGCTACCAAATAGCCACTTCCTAAATGCCATCTTGATTATTTAATACATAATAGGTTGGACTGAAGTGCACAACCAATAGGAGATGCTGGTCTTTATCTCCTTTATTGACTTGAAATATTCAATAAGATTCCGAAATGGGCTATCCATACAGACCCCACACCGAGATTTCGTACATTAAAATGCTCTTCTCTCTAAAATTATAAATTAAAGACTAAATCGCACAAGATTTGCTTTACCAAGCACTAGACAACTTGTCCAGAATCTAGTAAGGCCATATTTAAGTTAATCTTAAGGAAACCAAGAAGAACTTGCTTAGGGTATCCCAAGATATTCGTTTATGATTATCGAAACTAAATGTTCTTGGTCTTCATAGATTCTAGACTTACTTTTAGCAGAGAATATAGTCTGCTATAAATTTCAAATACTGGGTTTTTATCTTTAGAACTCCATCAATTTCTAGAAACCCAGCAAGATTCAATTCTGAGACTTATATCGCATTGTTACCGGATTGCCAAAAAAAAGATGATATTTTCTTGCCCACATTAAATAAATTGGTTGAGTAAATACTATGTTCATAAAGAATGTAATTTCCATATTATTATTATAATTTCCGAGATAGAAATCTCTGTTTATTGTGAATAAAATACTTTCTTGCTCAAACTCTCTATACAGTACTATTTATTTCTAATTTATGCATAACTTTATCTACATATTACATTTTTAATGTATGCATAATTTAGTAATTAATTGTGAAATCATTAATTTAGATATCGCCTATAAATGGGTTACTGCGTGTGGTAAAGTAACAAATAAAGAGAGAAAATATGGTGATTAATACATTCTACCTCCTGACCTTCGATCAGAATTTAGTTTCCGCCAACCTCTAATGCAAACTTATAAAACTTTTGATTTTACGTTTTATTTTTAATATTTCAGAGAAGAGTCTTTAAAGCAAGAATTTTAAAAGAAGGATTCAAGATTGGTGAGGAATCAGTCAAATAAAAAAACAACTCGTCTTTTTGCCAACGTTTCGACATATATACGTATTGTCCTCTTCAGGGTGTGGCTATGCGGGCTGGTTGAGTTTTGTAACTGAAGTGCACAAACAAGGAAGGTTATAACTCAACCAGCCCACATAGCTACACCCTGAAGAGTACAATATATTTGTCGAAACGTTGGCAAAAAGACGAGTAGTTTTTTATTTGACCGATTCCTCGCCAATCTTGAGTCCTTATTTTAATAATTTACGGTCACAAAGCCTATATATTCATAGCAAGAATTTTATTCATAACATCCATAAGACTTAACAAAAACAGTCATCGTCTGCTTAGCGCAGTCTTTTTCATTGTACTGCCATCTTCTGTGTTTTCTTGTTCCTAATATCACGTGAGTAGTGAGCTGTAAGAAGCTCTAAGGAAGAGAAAATCTTAGGAATGCAGCTGTATTCTTACCTGGGTTTTTCCGCGAGTGAATCCCGTGAACTTAGCTTAACGCTTCCCATCATCTTATTCGGCGTTAAAAGAAATGATATTAAGGTTCTTGCAACGGATAAAATGTTACAGTTTTGGCTAGAAAATGAAAATGTTGTAGGACTGGACGATTTTCCTTTCTAAACGCTTTCAGGGACAAAAATAGCTTTTGAAAGTTTCCATATATTATAACTTACATCTGTACGAAGATGTACAAATAGACGAGAAGTTTATCTTGCCAACAGTGGTTACTGCATTATGTAGTATTACTTAGCTTTGGTAGTTGAGTTCAGATTTGTAAGTGGGAGTTTCGGGAAAGGGCTTTCCAATGCGAAAACTTTATCCTTCCTCTCCTTAGACTCGCATGTCAAGTTTCCAGGCAAGGAAGAGATAAAAAAAGAGATTTTTCATCCTTTTCAAGAAAGAAACTTTTTATTTAATTATTTTTACAGCTTTGGTAGAATCTTGATATAGTAGATAATTATTTACCGACAAATCCACAAAAAAACTAGGTCGTGACAAAAAAATGAACATTTTTCTCTCATTTAATGGTTGTACATTGATGAGGTGGAGAGGGACATTTCAACATTCACTTATGAAGTAAATCAGAAGCAAACATTTAAAAAAAAAAGTGAAATTGTTTAACTTAGAGAAACCAATGACTCAAGTCAAGTTAGTCAATACTTTTGTTCCTAAAAAATTGAATAATCATAAAAAAAGAATGACTAGAATATTGAGGAGGAGACAAAGTTACGTAGTTTAAGAATATTGCAGTACTGAATCCTGGTAGTTTCTTGAATGAATATTTAAATTTTTACAAAAAGTAACTCTACAGTTTAATACGCAACTCTTGAGCTCATAAAAATTTTAATGCATCTAAAAAAAGAAGTAAAATGCAAATAACTAATTTATTTATTTAAACGCGGAAATAATTTCTTTATGTCAACACCATTTGTTATTTAGTAAGAGTGTTACTTGGAATATCTGGTGAATATTTACAAATTTAAAATTTAGAAAACTCAGAAAACCTTTCGGTAAAAAATTATAGCGTTTTTAAAAAATGAAATTGTTCCAGTTATGTATTTCAAAGGCACTTAATGTTAAACAGACTGTTATTTTCCTAATTTTCATAACATTTCTTATAAACTGACCCAATTCTCTTTTGCGAATTATGGAAAGGAGAAACCATATATCCAGAACCAATCTGAGATATCGCTCTAAAGTAAACAAAAAAAGGCTTTATTTTCTTAAAAGCCTGAGTTCATACTTTTAGTCCAGGAAGCTTCTTTTTTGACTGTGCCTCTTCTCCTTAAGAACTGCTAAATCTTGTGACCAACTCCTGCTGAAGGTAATATTTTGTTTCTGTATTAATTAATGCCAATGATTTTTGAACAATTATACGCTGCAAGGGATGAAAGCTAAGAGTTTCTGCTTTGATATACAATCACAATAAAGGAAATGAAACAATTCTTAAGATTCTTAAAAATAGGTTATTCATAATGAATACGATTCTACTATTTTACATTTATTTATTACAGTAATATAATTTTTCCCCGGGATACAACCGTATCTCTAAATTTGAGATGCACCCCGCACGTATTTTAAGATATGTTGCACTCCCCTTACTGGGGCCAGATAAATCCCAAAATGGCTATCTCCTTTCAGGTGATTTTCTGGTGTCTGGTTCCTTCATTGATATCATCGAGGACTATATGGATCCTATTCAATCATGCTGAACAGAATTAGGTTTAATAACTTGCCCATCAGGAATCATCTTCTATTAATGTTTAAATTTAAAATTAGCCTATACTAATTCACGAAACAATCTCTACAATCCATGAAATCCATATCAAAGTTGTTACTATAATAATAAGCTCAGTTTACTGTTTTTCCGGTGAAATAGTACTTACTTTACCGCCGGAAGTAGATTCCTTAGTAATGGTGCAATTTCCAACGGAGCTGTTAATATTGCTAATTGAAGGGCAACATGTTCTTTTATCCTATGTACTTTACATACCTTGCAGTTGTTATGAAATAATTAATCGTTATTACCATTTTCTTGTTTATAATTGTGCGTCGTGCAGCATGCATACAAAAAAATATCTTCACCATCTCTCCTTGTGGATTAGTGAATGTATTAGCGTTATTTAATTTTCTTCTTCATAAGCGTAACGCTTGTGTGTATAAATAAAATAAGATACCTATTTTAATTTCGTAATATTAGTTTAAGATCTTTGGCGTAATTGTTGCTATTAAGATAAAATCACTGGGCCTACATTAAGCCTTGAAGATCTCCGATTATAAGAACTATGTTTCAAATGATATTCTCAGCCATAATTTGCGGTTTAAACTTAAACTCCGGACGCTAAAAAAAAAGTAAAGAAAAATCGCATCAATGATCTATGATGACATCTAGGAACGAGTCTATAGTGAGTGACAGAAGAAAGCAAATGTTGAATAAATTTTGCTTTTGGAAATGGTACGAATGCAATATAGAAAATTGAATTTCCTCTGAACCGATTTTGATATCGGAAGCGATGATGAAATTTAATCGGAATTTTCCGCATATACCTTCTTTTTTTTGTCACAAACACACGCGCGCGAAAGGAAGTGAGGGTGTGAGTGAAAGAAAGATAATAAGCTCAGTGGTTCCAGATATCCTGGGTTCTAGAGTTCCAATTGTTTGTTTTCTTCCAAGGAGTCTCTACAGCACACTGTTCGCTGATGGGCAGTGTTGTCTTTAGTGAAAGATCACTGTCTGGAAAATAGCAGTGCACTGAGAAGGTTACTGGAGCTTAATTGCTAAGCTTCCAATGCGCGTTTCCAAACGGCGATCAGATTTTCTGCCCCTGGAGTTTCATAAAGTGCACTGCTTTGTGAAGGGAGGAGAGCTCAAGACGAAAAGAACTTAGTTTTTGAGCCTTAAATAATAAAAATAAATTGCAATTATTAAATTTTTTAACTGAAATGAAGTTGGTATCCCTAATGAGTATTATAATTCAATTAGCTTCAAAACGAATGGATATCTTCTCACAATGGTCTCATAAGTAATGCAGATAATTCAACTTATTATGTGTAGCATTTGATGATTCGCTTTATCATCAACAGAAACCTTCAAGTAATAGTTCGATAACTACCGTGATAAAGAAGAGTTCATATACAAAGTATTGAAAATGACATTATTCTTTATTCTTAAAAATAAAAGTATTTCAATTTTGACCAATTCTCCAAACATTACAAAATTGATCAAATTCTTTTTAGGAAGATTTTTTATTTATTGTACCAAAAATTATTTATCAAATTTTATTTATCTGTGAAGATAAATCTTACTATTAAAAAAAAACCTATGGAAAACTCTATTTCCACAGTGAACTAGATTACAGAATTTGGAGACCTAAGGAAGATTTTTATCTTTATCTTTAGACTTCTCTTTTCTGCAATTTAAGAGGAATATGTTAGCTATGACCATCTGGTACTTCGTCTATAGTTGATCATTTGATACATTTTCAAAAAGATTACTAATTATATTTCAAGTTATACACAATCATGCCTTCTTCAGTTTCCAATTTGGAGGAATACCTCTAACTCAAGTTCTGTGATTCTTTTAAAAGAATGATTTCGTAAAGAAAATATATACATATGATTAAACGCCAAAAGGTACACAAATCAGCTAGTACCCAACATTTCATTCATGCTTAGCTGATATAATTTAAGTAATTTTGCTGCATTAACTTTTTCTTCACATTTTTTTAGAAATTATTAGATGTCACAGACCCTTATGCTGGCCCTTTTTATCTACAAAATATTTGTTCAAGTAGCACTGTAGATTGACTGTTATATCTAGTTATTTATAATAATCAAACTATTAATTACAGGTGAAAAAGAAAAACGTTATAAAAAATAAAAAAAAATTATGAGGCTAAAAAATTCAAAACCTTTTTTTAAAAAATGCTTATATCAACATACATCAATGATTTTGTTTATTTTATTTATTTATTTTATTTTATTTATTTTTTTAAATCGTCGGTTTAAGTTCATTCTTCGATTAAAGTAATTGTTATTTTATGTAGTAGTCAAACGTTTATAATAATAGGTAATAATTATCTGGCTTTATCGCAAATAATATAGTTTTCTTCAATTACACTCTCAATGTAGCTGTTCTTCTCACAATGTTGAATATATGTAATATATAATAAATAAGATATGCATATTTTTAGGACAGCTAATTATTCCAGTATTTTACTATAAGTAAAATTAGGGGGCCTAAATTAAATTACAATTGAGAAATGAATAATTATTGTTGAATAATCTACTTGTTATTAACTGTGTGTTATTTGTGCTCACGAATATTTCGGTAAGACGAATTCAAGACTGAAATATTCTGTTAAATCCGTGATTCAAATTTAAACAGTAGCCGACTCTAACTTTGTTTTTCTCTACTTTAACATGAATGTATATGTGACTACTAAGAATAAAGGGCATATTAAAGAGAAATTTGAAGAATAATTTGAAATGGAGTTAAAATAAAGTACCTATTTAAAAACGAAGATATAATATACATTTTATCATAATTATAACAAAATAATATTATGATCTGGCCAGCATAAGGGTCTGTGACATCTAATAATTTCTAAAAAAATGTGAAGAAAAAGTTAATGCAGCAAAATTACTTAAATTATATCAGCTAAGCATGAATGAAATGTTGGGTACTAGCTGATTTGTGTACCTTTTGGCGTTTAATCAACCCTTATACTTAACATTTTAAACTGTAAGTTTTTGTTAAAGAGATTTTTGTACCTTTTGGATAGATTTTCATTTTTGTCTATTTTACAAAGTTACTTATCTGCTTCACAGATTTTTTTAAAATTTAGAATAAGCAATTCTATCATTATAACCTGATAAGGTGTTAAGTCGGAACCGTAACTACCATTGGAGAGATCTTTTTAAAGAATGATTATAGTTGCCATCCTCAATAACAGTTTTTTTGAGAAAGCGTTTTGAATAAAATAGGAAGGTATTTGTACGTAAAAAGCAAAATTAAACTGCGATTTCAGTACTTCCTCTTAAGAGGAGTAAGAAAAATAAACTGCGATTACAGTACTTCTCCCTAAAAGGCAAAGATTTTGAATCGAACGACTATTCATTAATGTAAATAGGTTCACCCATTGATAATTTTAACGATTGCAGTACTTCCTCTTAGTAGGTGCAAGAGCATCAGCAACGTAGAGGAGCTTTAACCACTTATTCGTGCTAAATTTTATCAAAATCGGACAAAGCGTTACAGAAATATTGGTAATAATAGTTTTAGAAAGAGCCTTACTTGGGTGGGGCAAACTCCCCTCTTTATGAGGCACAGCGTTCAGACTTTTAAAGTGCAAATCTGTAAAAAATTTCAATTCGAATGACACTTCATTCATGACAATCGGTTCTCGTGTCGATAATTTGAAACGATTGCTATACTTTCCCTTAACAAGTGTAAGAGCTGATCGCCGCTTTAATGTTACGTAGGGGAGCCCTAACTCTATCATCCTACCAAATTATTTCAAAATCGGGCTAAGATTTACAGAATAATTAGTAATAATAATTTTGGAGGGGCCTTACATAAAGGGGGCTAACTCCTCTCCTATGCGATGTACAGCGTCGAGACCCCCAAAAGGCACATCTACATAAAATTCCGAATCGAATGACACCTCATTCATGAAAATCGGTTCCCGCGTTTAGGCGCTACGTAGTTTACAAAAAAGGTAACAACAACAACAACAAGAAGAAGAAGAAGAACAAGAACAACAACAATTTTTGAAAAAGCCGTTTTTGCTCATTTTCGGCAACTTTTTTCTCGAAACCTATTAGATCTGGGTTGTTGCAAAAAAATTGCAGCTATAAAGGAGGGTTTGCCCTATAATTTAAAGAAAATTTGGGAATTTTATCTTTTATAGAAAAAGAGAAAAAAATTGTCAAAGTTGGGTGTTTTTCAACATTACGCTTTTTCGTGCAGTTTTTGACGATCAACCCTTATACAACTGTCCTACCGGACAGTTTTAATAATCATAGGAAAGCTTTCAAGAGTCTGTTTACCATAGTTTTTAATTTAATTATTACTTCGTAAAACTTTTTTTTTCAAGGACAGATCTACTTAGAGCAAGTGCTAAACTTGTACTTTCACATCGCATTCATATTAGTTGCTGTCATTCCCACAATTATTATGTTCTTTCTCAAGGAATTCTATTCATTCGATATCTTTCTTCTGTCACTTAGTTTCTTGCGTGTAGGTCAATTCGTAAACGATTGCGGGACATTAAAAGGCTTACATTACAACTAATGCACCATCTAATTAATGTGCCACCTTTTATGGAGAGACTAACTCCAAATTTCAAGCTGCTAATACGACGGGAAGTGTTAATTGAGTGTTGTGTTAAAAACGACTTCCATATCCATTACTAATTAATCGATTTTCAATCACGGTTACCAAATTTTTACGATGAGAAATAAGGTTATATAATTCCTTGATTAAGCAATAGGTTATGTCTGTCAATCAGTGGAAAAGATTTGAGCTAAGTCTGACAATTAAAGCCTTGCTGTCAGTATCACTCGGATCTGCCAATCTGATATAAAAAGTCATGGGCAAACAATCATGTTTGGAAGTCTAATAATGTTTTTGTGTTCTGCCCCTACTTGTTCTGGTCACTTGTGTTTAGTGTTCAATATATTCCTGTGGGATTACCCTAAATTACAAAGTATAAAACATTCATAAATATGTAATGAATTCCTCTAGCCTTTGTACATTTATTTTATTTTTTGATTGTTTAACAAATATTCTACAATAAACGCAGGCAAATATTGTTTAAATTCTGTAAGCATTGTCTATAAATGTAGAATTAGGCTCACGGGAGCCGAACGGTTAGAGGCGAAGCCCGCAAAGCCGAGTATTGATGTACTGGGTTCGATTCCCTGTTTAGTCCTTGGATTTTATTTAATGATTAATATGATAACATTATAGTAAAGTACGAGTAAAGTACTCGTATGTTTGGTATTCGCCTCCGACTGCGACACCTAATTGGTAGTTACACGTAAAGTCTGCCTGAAGAAACAAGCATTACTTTAATTTACTTTTTTTTCATCTATAAATTAACTATAATATTGTACGCTCTTTTGTAACAAATTTATTGTCACACTATACCACAGAAACCACAATGCTCTCTCTAGACTATTCTATAAAACAATGCTTAGTCTTCTCCTAACATACGCCTGTCCATTTTAAATTGGGCCACTTAAACAGCAATTAATAAACTGCAAATCTATTTGGGATCTCTACTGTTGGGGAGCAATAAGCGATTTTACCAATGAAAAAATACTTATCAGGCGTAATGTTTGTTTTGGGGTTTTGTAAGGTGCGCAACAACAAGGGTCCTTTGCACCTAAACTATACTGTAGAATAGACACTTTACTACACAGCCTAAACTACACCTAGTCAATCTGATCGATACAAACCTAACGGTTGGCCTAACTCCTATTTTCTTCTAACCTAACTAACTAATGTTGGGGTGGAGTACTCGATATTCCTCGCACCCCATAGAGATCTAACCTAAATTTTAAAAAAAACCTATTTACACAAAATTTATATGTACACTCATATACTCATCTTATTAATTACATTCATCCTAATCAGGCGTAATGACCCTTATAAAATTGATCTACCAACTATCGAAGCAGATTGCACTACTAACTGTATATTTTAAACATTGATATTATCGATAGCCTACATCGATTTTCGGCTGGACAATCATCTAGTAGTCGACGAATTAAACCTTAATACTGAATAATACTTAGACAGATATAAAACCTAAAAATTAGCTGTGTAACACTCATTTTCTCTTAAAGGAATTCGCGTCATAATTTTTGATGATTTTTGGGCAAATGAATCTCTAAAAAGCATAAAGTTCATTCAATAAAGTGGCCCTTTCCTCAAATTTGGAATGCCACTTATACATTTAATTCCTATAAATGTTACATAAGTGATGAAGTCTTTTTGTACTTAAATGGCACGTTAGGAGGGAAAGCTGAACCAACCACTTCTCTGCCTTAAGAAGCAGTTATTTTTAGGAAAAAGTTTTAAATGAGTTCTAGATCTACAAGTGGACAGATAGCAAAGTTTAAAGAGAAGCAGTTTTCGAAAGGATTCCAGAAAACTGATCAATCGATTCAGTATAGGGTCCTTCCTAGGTTAGCTGATATTCCCAAAATCTTATTACCTTCCCATGGTGGTTATACGAGTTTCTCAGCTTTTGAGTTATGCTGCTCTCATTCGTGTCCACATATTTGTCAAACCAATTTCCACCACCTAAGAATACCAAAACGGGTAAAACTGAGAATCGAGAATTTCCTCAATTCAAAAAGAATTTTTTTCTTCTAGAATAAGTGAAAATAAAAGTGTATATGTATATTTCACTTGCATGTAATTAGTTGATTTTCGTAAAGCAGTGCTTGATGGGAAATATTGTAGATTTGCTTTTTCCTCCATTAAATAGTTAATGAAAACCCTCTTATTACATTTTCTATTTGATTGCATTAAATATTAAATTTTTGTTTGTTTATTTTATTTTACAGCGTGCCAGAGGTGATACAGAGGTAACTGGTAGAAGCCATTCCAGCCGGAACCCTCTTTTGGCATGGGCAACTGCTGGCGGTGCCGCACCCAACGCCTTACCAGGCCCTCTAACCGGTTCATTGCCGGGTACGTTACCTGGTTCAGTGTTACCAGGTGCAATGCCAGGCTTACCACTTGGACTACCTGCACCGCCTCCAACCATACCTCCATTTAAACCACTAGGAGGTGGAAATCCAAAGAATGTAAGCGTACCTCCATTTTCTGCTCTGCCGCCATCTATTGCCAGGATACCGGTAATTAACTCCAGGCCACCTGTACAACCGGCGCCTTTACTCTATCAGAATGCCATGCAAATGGCCAACAGAAGGTTTCAGGTCAGTAACTAAGTTTTCTTTTGTTCATTACAGTTATTTAGTACGTATATGGGCGGGGTTTCAGCTTGAAATGTTTACTACTGAGTTTACTTTCATTGACACAGTTAATGTCCCTTTCGAAACAAACCTTTCTCTAATGATTTCATGTCCTGTCAATAATATTCAATTGAGATATTTTTAGTAAATTAGCGATCCTAGAAAGTTGACTTGCTTTCATCGTGCTTACTTTCTCAAATTATTGTGAGAAGAAGCGTCACAAACTTAAAAAAATCAATTTTAATTTTAGCCTTACAATTTATTTTTAGAACACCGCTGAGTGGGGAATCAAATTTTTACAAACATTCACTCTCTAAATTTCTTTTTACTACAAACTGGATATTGTTTTTATACATCCTACAGACCGGCCATACAATAATTCAACAGACCGGCTTTGCAATAATTCAACCCTCTGTCTGTCTAAGCTCTGCAGGTTTTCGGCAATCCAAAGAGTGATTTTGGGTCAAACAGGGCACAATGAACTCGAATGTATTCTTCAAGAGTCTTCCTAGGGTAATTCTTTGTTCCTATTTATAATTAACAAAACATTAGTGAATTACATTAAGTCTCACAGCCGCTTGGGAAACAAATCTATAAGTGGTTATCTGTGATGTATGTATCAGCTACCTTGATCCAAAAGAATTTTGGATAATTATAATTACCATAGTGAAGTGTAACAACATTAAAACCTACGAAGTCTATTGTTAAATCAGCCTTAGCTGATGTTGCTCTTTTTAGAAATCATAAATAAAATGGGCAGCCAGAATAAAGTCTCTCTTGAATGAATGCCCGAATATTTGGGACAATGAGGCGGTAAAATGCTTAGCACTGAAAGTGTTCCGCGCCTTTCTCACGGGACTATGAAACCTTCTCAGATCGTCCATCAGAGATCGAGTGTATAACAAGTCGCTAGAGTGGTAATAGGGATGGTGGTCAGTGGCAGGTAAATTGCCTCCTACTTGACCAATCTTATTGCGGCATTTCTCCAGCAAGGCCGTGTGTCCATCAGGTTCAGTCTTTTCACGGGCCATTGTAGATGGAACAAACAGATGCATCACATGCACCTGGCAGATAACACCCTTGTACAGGTTCTGCCACGACGAAAATAAAACAACACTGCACGAATTGGAACAGGGTAAAGAGCTATTTTGGCTTAGCTTTCGGCTCTTCGGAGAAGAATAATCTACGCCTTCATATGTCGCCATAAAGTCTCTCACCAAACAGTCGGACTGAAGGAGATGCTCTATTTTGTAGATACTGCAATAAATCCACTGGTTCACGGTAGGCGTAGGCTTTTTGGCCAACCCTCGTAACCTATAATGTAACCTATAATTCCATGGAAGGAGTTAAGAGGTTACTGCACTAGACTCTGAACGCAAACGTTTAGAGTTTTAGACCATGTGGGGTAACGTTACATTTTCTCTAAGGATTAACTGTTATTAGCTGATGTAAGATGCTCGTACATAATTATTTCCTTAACTAGAAAACAGTGTCAGGAGGCCAAAAAGCACCTAGAATAGAAGGCTTCTGCCTCCAATGACTTCAATTATTATTAAAACACCAAGAGATATCCTTCACGAAAATTTCGCCAAAATTTGAGAATTTTCGAAAGTGGAAATCTGTTCAATATGTATCAACTTTCGTTTATTAAAAAAGTTTTCTCACGGGAGGAAACAGTTTTTTAAAGAGAGTCTGAAAGTTGGGATGGGCGTGCCGTTGCAAGAAAGAGCTATTGAAGAAGTCGAGTGATTTGGTAAAAAAAATAAAAATAAAAAATTAATGAAAAGACCTTTCAAGACATGTAATCAACGCAACAAAATTCATAAATTAAAAATAGGTAATAATAATAATAATAACTTAAAACTATCATTGTATCTTGCACTATTCATGTCATTATTACTACTATCAACATTCTTATTTTGCTGAACCATATTATTACTGTAACTCTTTAGTTGGTAAATAAAGTGGTCCTAAGAAATAAAAACGCTACTGTTTAGAATAATTGCTCTACATTGCTTCACCAGGTAACACTACAAATAGGCTTTGGAACGTGTAAAAACCAAAGTTAGGCAATGAATGAATCATATTGAAATATGAGCGGTTTATACAGTGAGCGAAACAAGCAGCGGAATGTCGGTTCCACAATAACTATGGCCACTTGCCTATCCAAGAAGGCAGGTCACCACTATGAAGCTTTCTCCTCGCACTTCGTTCAACTCTATATTTAACTTCTTGTAATGAATATTACAAATATATCTTACATAGATTAACCTATTTAAATGTTTGTTTTGGTAAAAAAAAAAAAAAAACTACTGGTAAAAACTAAGTGAGTTTGAAGCAAAGTAGAATCATTAAGCTCGTAAAATATCAACACCATTAAACATGCATTTGCATTTTTTAGCTAAACTGCCAAGTTTAAATATTCCTTGATAATTTTTGTAAAATACATATAGATAACTTTCGTGGACATGAAATTTACTTACTTTACTCTTAACATTAAGTAATATTCAAACACCCTACTCCTGAAACAGATCAACATAAAGATTACAAGCAGTAGCGCTGAGTCTTACAAAATGTTTGTTAAAAAAAAAAAAATAAACAAACAAAAACAAAAAATCACTTTGCTTTTGTCTTTTTTTATATTTACGCTTTGTCAGCACACTAATTAGCTTTTTGTTCAACATTTTTTAAAAATGTTGAGTGTTCCGCGGACCACAGGTTGGGAACCACTGGTTTACAGAAAGAGGAAGCAACGGGGTTAACAAGCAATGTTTGGGATTTTAATGTCTCTGTAGATAGAGACGTTTGAAACAAAATAATAAAGGGATTTCGTTCTTCACTGAAAAACTTCCCATTTCCGATCCTCCAATAAGTACAACGGGCAAATTTCATCTGTGCCATCACATTACTTCCTCGCTAGAGCAAAAGGACGGTTCTGCAGTCTTTCTAGACTCAAACAAGCTTTTGCATGGATTTGGCATCATATCTTGCGCTGGAAGCTTAAGAACATTCTCCCATTCACTTAATGCTTCATCATTGAACTTATCGAGCATCAGTACCTTCTCTTTCTTCTATCCAAAAGAGGTGGAGGTGCCTCAGCGGAGTATTCTAAACTTCGTTCTCTGTACAGTACGTATATTGCCGATTCTATTTTCCTCTTCAGACTGTTTTATCCATCTACGCAATGACACTGCAATTCTGTCCCTCACAAGAATCCTCTAATATTCATAACAGACCTTCATTACAATTTTTTGTCCTTGAGGCTCAGTTCAAGAGAAGGAATGTGAAATGAAAAACAGTTTTGAACTTTTACACAGCAGAAAATAACCTGCACTCTGAACTCTTCCTGTACCGCCTGCCAATATATTCCGCTGCCTTCGGCCGTACAATGACCAACGCCTGAGTGAAATTCTCTTATCAAACTGAAACGTTAAGAACTGATTGATTAACTGCCAAAGAGTTATCAAAAGACTTCTTGACGACTGATCGAATCTGACATTACTGGACAAACAATTGATTATTAACGAAGTCTTAGAACCCATCTAGGTATACGGAATAGAACTTTAGGGTTCTGCTAAATATTCCAAATTCAATCCCTCCCTTTATTATTTTGTTTCAAACGTCTCTATCTACAGAGACATTAAAATCCCAAACATTGCTTGTTAACTCCCGTTGCTTCCTCTTTCTATAAACCAGTGGTTCCCAACCTGTGGTCCGCGGAACACTCAACATTTTTAAAATAATAATATTTGACACGCGGCTGCATATGCGGCGACGGCGCGGTGGGTGGGACGTAGAGAGAGAGAGTAGAGCGCTTAAAAACGTCCAGGAGTCGACTAAAAAGCAAATGATGATGTGCGTGTCGCTTTGAGCAATCTCATCAATCAGGATTACCCATCTTGTTAGGAAAATGCAAGCTTAAAAAGCAAATTAATGTAATTGAAAACATAATCACAATGTTTAAAGTTTATTTTTAAGATCTAAAAGTACCTTATTGTGATATTGAACCGTGTGGTCCCTGCTAACAACCAAAATATTAAAATGGTTCTTGGTCATAAAAAGGTCGGGAACCACTGCTATAAACAAACTCCATAAAACTTTGCCCACTAATATAACTCTCACTATCTGATCACTCATAATCAGAAACCTCTCTTCTCGAACACTCTCAAAAAACCTCTCCCGCGACCTCCAGTATCAGTGCTCTCGTGATCTCCTTTAAACAAGTGACATTGAGTATCATTGTATGCTACTATTAAGGTAGTTCCTTCACTCTATTATTATTTTGTTTGTGTGGATGTATTTCTCTCAGCCTTACTCGTGTGGATTAGCAATATTTTTAAGAATAAAAATAGCCCTAACGTTCATAGACCAGGCGGCTATTTATTTCAGCTTGCTGCACATTTGCTGTTCTCTGAGATGAACTGCTCGAGAGAGAGCTGTTCGAAGTGCATTGATAGCTCGCCATTGGCTAACTTTGGATCAAATATAAACGGAGTTCTTATTAAATACCTTAATTATTGGTCTACTTTCTTTATAGCTAGTAATATCATTTAAGTCTGATCAAAAGAAAAGTTCCTGGGCTGTAAAACATGCAGGAGTGGTTTTTCGTCTTTGTGATTAAATTTTAAATTAACTTACGGGTTGCAAATGAAAATTAAATGTTACTGAACTATTTACTATTTTGAGAGAACTAAAATTTTACATTAATTTCAACAGAATTTCGTCTTTCTTCACTCACTTTAGTTTAAAGGTAAAACCAATATCTAAACTTTTTTTTTTAAAGAAAGTCTAGTGGAAAGTTCACTTCCATTTTCAAAAACAGTTTTCCTCGTATTTCTACCTGTAAATTGTAATTCAGAGATTGCAATATATGTAGCTCTTGTACATAGTGCAGAAGAGATATTAACCTAAGGGAATGTAGAGGCTCGTTATTCAAAAGTGTACTTTTATAAATAAGTAGGTAATAATTGAATTTGACAAAGTGCAAAAAAGGAAATATAGGTTACAATTTATTATGTAGGATACAATAAACAAGTATAAATATATTTTATGTGATTTAAAAATTCCATTGATAAAAACTAAATAATGACTTGTACCAAAGGCCTTGGCAGTATGTTTGCGGTTACTAGTGCTTTCTCATGGTCATTACCCTATGGACTTTTATTGGTTAGATTATTTTATCTTTAAATATTTTAAGCATTATTGTTTACATTTCTTTTAATTGATTAGTTTGAACGTTCTAACCCGAGGTGCCTAACCCGCGGGGCGCGTGTGGCCCGCCTTGAATAATTTTATGGCTCGCGAGATTCATCCCAATTTAACAAAATTTGTTTATTATCTCCAAATGGAACTGATTGACTTTCAATGTAATAATAAACTACGATTCCCTTACGATTAAAATGTAATAATAAACTACGATTCCCTTACGATTAAAATGTAATAATGAACTACGATCCCTTTACGATTACCATGTAATAATGAACACTTTTTTGAAAGATTAGAATCAAAAATAGATTTTTATAATACTTACGTCACAACAGAACAATTTTCTTGTTTGGGAAATCTGGCACAAAAAGTTTTGAGCGCCTTTGGGTCAATTTACACCTGCGAATCGCTTTTTTCCGAAATTGAAATATCAAACATAAAATTACACTACAAACTTTCCAAAAATATGAACATATAGTACTCATTTTCCTCTAGAATTGTGCACAATTGCAGCTTTCTAGATCAATTTTTGAAGGAGATTTAAGGTGATAAAATTTGGGAGTTTTGCATTTCCTTCATAGTTAGAATAGCTGTATCTCCTGTCCTATTGGTGCAGACTCTGCGAAAATATAGACAATTATAGTACTCCTCTGCCTCTTCGATAAATTTTTGGAATTTTACATTTCGGTCATATTTCCAATTGCTGTAACTCCTGTCTTATCGGTTTAATCTCGGCGAAAATTTAGACAATTATAGTATTTATTCTTCTCTACAATTGTGCACAATTACAGTTTTTTAGCTTTATTTTTGAAGGAGATATAAGGTGATAAATTTCGAAAACTTCACATTTCTTTTATTTTTTTAATAGCTGTATCTCCTGTCCTATTTTTGTAATCTCTGATGATTACTAATAAGCAATTTGACTAAGGAATCGTGAATTATGCGAGAAAGAATAAACAAAAAGATGCATTCCTATATTAAAAAGACAACAAAAATATTTAATCCCTCCTAGATTCATTTCCTGAAGCACATTATTAACGTTTCGCAACAGTATTAGGTTTTCAGGCGCGGGCCGTCATCGTGACACAATTATATCGACCCACTCGCCAAAAAATACGAACCTTTTTTTAAATGTACAAAGTTTCACTTTAACAAGTTGTAACTATTATTTATTGATTATTAATTCAATTCGAAAATTGTAATATAAAAATATTTTTTAAATTTATAGTAGGTATTTGGTTTTAATATTTTTCGGAGAACATATTTAATATTTATTCATTAAAATTAGAGCAGAAAAATTCTAATAGATCGTAACAAATACTTGAGTAACATTAGTCATATATCTATAACATTCTAAAGGTCAAAAATTTAGGTGAACGAAAAAATTATGAAATGTAAACTAAAACTACTTAAATCATTTTTTTTCTTAATTAAAGCATTACATTTCTAAGTCAATTACTATACCAGGTTATGTCGCCATCGTCCCCATATTTATTTACTGATCTCTCGCTTCTTAGTGAAGTAATTAGCTAACTGTATATAATAATTGGTGTCTGCAGAGGCCACAAGGGAGCGTTGACACGGCGGCACAATTTATATTTCTTTTCTTGCATATACGAGGGTCGTTTGAAAAGTCCGTGCAAAAATAAAAACTACTTAATTTTTTGGGGTAAACCTTTTTTATTTTTCAACATAGTCTCCTTTTAGGCTTATACACTTCGTCCAACGCTGCTCTAGTTTGTTCATCCCTTCCGAATAATACGATTTGTCCAAGTCTGAAAAATAGCCATTCGTTTCTGCAATCACCTCCTCGTTTGAATAAAATCTTTTTCCCGCCAGTCATTTCTTCATATTGGGGAACAAATAGTAGTCCGAGGGAGCCAAGTCTGGAGAATAGGTGTGAAACGAGTTGGAACCCTATTTCCATTAATTTTGCGACCACAACTGCTGAGGTGTGAGCTGGTGCGTTGTCGTGATGGAAAAGGACTTTTTTGTGGGCCAATCGTGGGCGTTTTTCTTGCTGCTCGGTTTTCAAACGGTCCAATAACGATGAATAATATGCACCTGTAATAGTTTTACCCTTTTCCAGATAGTCGATGAGGATTACTCCTTGCGAATCCCAAAAGACAGTCGCCATAATCTTTCCGGCCGAAGGAACGGTCTTCGCCTTTTTTGGCGCAGATTCCCCCTTGTTAGATTGTTCTTTGGTCTCAGGAGTGTAGTGATGTATCCATGTTTCATCCACAGTGACGAAACGACGCTTAAAGTCCTGCGGATTCTTCTGGAACAGCTGCAAACCGTCCTTGCAACACTTCACACGATTTCGTTTTTGGTCAAGCGTGAGCAATCGCGGCACCCATCTTGCGGATAGCTTTGTCATGTCCAAATGATGATGCAAAATATTATGTACCCGTTCATTCGAGATGCCCACAGCACTAGCAATCTCACACACCTTCACTCTTCTGTCATCCATCACCATATCATGGATTTTATCAATGATTTCTGGAGTAGTAACCTCAACAGGGCGTCCAGAACGTTCAGCGTCACTTGTGCCCATATGGCCACTCCGAAAATTTTGAAACCACTTATAAACTGTTCTAATCGAAGGTGCAGAGTCACCATAATGTTTATCAAGCTTCTCTTTAGTCTCCTGAGGCGTTTTGCCTTTCATAAAGTAGTGTTTAATCAACACACGAAATTCTTTTTCGTCCATTTTTTGAAAATCACTCGACTTCCTCGATTCAAACGAATGCCAAACACAAAGAAATAGACCGATCTGGCTGAAACTTGGTGTGTGTTCTTCCAAGAAATGCTACTAACTAAACATAACCTCGATACGCGCCAGTGGTGCTATCTCTCTGACTTTGCACGGACTTTTCAAACGACCCTCGTACTTCTTGCGTATATCTGTAGAGAGATGTTATTATAAAGTCTCTTTTGACTCTGCAAAATAAGATGACTTTTTTCCGCCGCGTTGAAGTAATTCACTCTGATACTTTATCTACAAAAAGAAACAAGTTGTAATATTCTGTCGAAGCGAATTCAGGTAGATATAAATTATAGATTGAAGAGACAGTATCTTAATAAAACCTCTTTACCTGCAATCTAAAAGATCGATTATGGCAATCTTCTGGATAAATCTTAGGATGTAGCGTCTGTAAATTTTACACAAGGTGGTAGAAGGCATCATCCTGAGCAAATCTTTGAAACGATAAGGTGGCGCTAATGGCCAACTTGTCGATCCGTTGAAATAAAGAAAAATAAAAAAGGTCATGTTTGAATAAGATAAGCAAAAGTTTACTCTGTAAGTTTTTGTAATCGTGGAGGTATCTGTGTTGGGTGTCTTTGAATTGATGCGCTGGGATACCTTCAGTATTGCAAGTTCCAAGAAGAAATGTTTTTCCTCTAAGAGATTTTGTTACCTTCCCAAGAGGGATAATAATCATAATATGGTTTTGTGTAATGGTACTCTTTATCAAAGCTCTTATTTAATGTCTTGAAGAACGCTAAGCGTAAAAATCAATGAGTTATTGTTTTGTTCGACTCAAGAGTAACCTTTAAAGAAGTGACATTGCTGAATATGTAAAAGACGAGATAAATAAAACTTAGATTATTGTTGTTAAGAATCTTTTGCACATATAATAAGGTTGGCTGATTTACAATTCACTAAAAGATTCTGTTTTACCAAAGAATATTTAAATTTCAGGAAATTCATCTTTCTTCTAAATCAAGTTTTTCTAAGAAAAGTCTTGGTACATCCACATCTAAGAATTTCTTAAAAACTAATCATTTTAAATTTTTTCCGAGACGACTCAGTATGGTCGATTAAATCGACATATTAGAATGCGTGATGCAGTCCTGTTTACCTTAAAAACCGAGTTGGGAAAGTGGTGTTTGGCGCCCTCAAGTGTTTGTGCAGACGAGTCCTTTGTTTTTAAGTACGCAAACAACTGAAAGAATGATGTTAAGGAAGGCTATCTGTTTCGGAGAAATTAAAGTATACCTTTTGTTTAGAAGAGTATTGTGCAGTAAGGAGTATCAGACGGTTTCCAACAAAATACCAAGTATGGTTTGTAACATGAACATATTGTAGTTCAGACAGAATGCTTTCTGAGTAATAGATTTTCCCTTACACAACTCGAGACTTAAGTTAACCAGATGAAATTATACCAGAGACTAAGTTCTGTCAAATCAAATTAAACATTTGCAGCCATGTAAATTCGTACCTTCTACGACCTATAAGGGACCAGTGATTTCTTCACAATCCTTCGCCACTTATCCTGGACGTGTTTCCTTCTTTCAGTCTCGAAAATTCCTTCAAATTATAAATCCATTTTATACTTAGCCTTTCCGAAGAGTATGCTCCACTAGGTCTGCTCACCAACAGTTTTGTAGGTAGGTACCCATTGTAGCCGATGCGATTGTTTTTTGTTAAGTATGATATTTTTATTTTTCATGAAATGCTCTAGTAACTCCCATAATGAGAAAAAAAAGAAGATTTTGGTTAAAAATAAATTAAAAAATGGCGACATTAATTTTAGAAAACCTTCCATACTATTATTTTTCGACTTTAGCTTGAATACTTGCACTTTGAATTTACATAATGAAAGTTAGAACATAATGTATCCGCCCATGTAAACTAAACATTGTGTACAAGAACGCAAAAATACTATTTCGAAATGAATATCTTTTGTTTGTATTATTTTTATGCAAACATCATAAATATCTTAAGGCGTACATTTGAACGAAGAGTTATTACAATAAACCCAATTCACTTTGAAAATAAATATTTGTTTTATAAAACCTTGTTGATTACATAAAAGAAATACAAATGTTCGATAGGAACTTAGTGGGAATTATGTGATGACACCACAAACACATTATATATATATAATGTGAAAGGCTCTTCACCTTTGAAAAAGAAGAAATCGGGTTACTGCCGTGTCCAGTAAGTTTATTAATATTCCTTAAACTCTGATTAAAGCTGCCAAACTTGCTGCCCAAAGAGCTTACTGCCAAAATACTCGTATTATCAACTTTCACTTAATATCATTAATGAATATGATCCATCCTAAATTGGCAAAATATTTTTATAGGATTAAAATAGCATTACCTCAGCTAAAAAGATCATTAATTATGTTAATAATTTTAACCTTTTTGAATATTTTCAGGGACAAATCTGCTTGCAATGAGTTTAGCTTCGAGTTCCTCGCCCCCAAACCGTTCACTATTGGGATGCTTTCTTTCTCCGAACTATATAACCCGATCATATTTTCAAATTAATTTCTTTTCAGTGTTTAAAATGTTCAAACAATGTTGTAAAAAAGGAGACGACTCATTTCAATTCTTTATATCCACTTTATTTTTATTTACTCATTTTTTCTATTATTAGATACTCAAACAACTTCTGTTTTAAAATCAGTGTAATGGTAGAAGCAAAGTAATTGGAATTAAAATTCTTGACGAGAAAAATCTGACGAGCTCACTTTTGAAGATGTTGAAAATTTGAAACATACCGGAACTAAGAAACGATAAATGCTAATGATGGATAAAATCAATGAGGCAATATCCTGTTGAATACAAATACGTCTTTTACGTATATTTTTTATGTATTTATTTTTTTAAATCTTTTATTGGAATTTACCACTGCAACGGTTGTTGCAACAAGCAAATATGCTAAAACAATAAAAGAAAAGAAAATCATGAGTAGAGAAGGCACCCAGTGGTGTCACTCCAGTAACGTGCTTTGCTCTCACGATAAGAGTAGAACACGAGGCCACCTTCTCATACACCTATCTTACATATATTAAAATAAAATCATTGGACATATATTAAATATCTGATTCCAATTCTTTCCAAATTTAAAAATGTCTATTTTGCAAATCTCGTGTAATCGCATAATTGCGTAATGTACTATGTCAGAAAATCTTCTATTCAGTTAATAGATATTTCATAAAGCTATTGTCACATAGAGCCTACGATGGGAAGGCACAAGAAGCCTCCTGGTGGCTGCAGTGCCGTGGAGCATGGGTCCCGTCCCGCCGTGTAAAATCTAAAATCTAAAAAAAAAAAAAAAAAATCTAGAGCCTACGATTTTGCCGACTGCATTTAAAAACAACGTACCTACCACAATCAGTTAGACTTAGACATTCAGTCTGAGATGATGTAACAGTTTCTGAAGAACCTCATTAAAATCATTACTGTCTGGAAAAACTTCCAACCTACTGTAATTGGCCATTAAGGGTGTAAAGTAATACTCTTTGTCGATTGTCTAGTGATTACCAAAAATCGAAAAAGAGTTACTTTTTCGCTCTATCTTCCCACTTGGAATTTCGTCAGCCCAATTGATACTAGCAATTATTATGATGCAAGTGACGCAATCATGCAATTTAGAGAAGAGGTGTTTTTTGTCCCCTTGAAACCCCACTAAATTGAAAGCAGATAGAAAAATATTACAAATAAAAATAATAGACACGCAATGCAATCTGTGGATTCTAAAATATGTTCAATGTTGAAATGATTAGAAACATTTTCAAAATAGTCAACAAAAACTGTAAAATCCATACATTTCTGATAAAGCAGTTTTTCTTCAAATTGTGAATTTTGGTACAACTGATAGCAAAATAGATTAAGTTTTATTAAATATAAATTCCAAACTGTAAGTAATCAGAAAAGAAAACGTAGAAATAAATAAAATACAAATACATTTATCTGTGTACATCAGCGGAGGTTGCTGTTATTTGCGCAAACACAATTTGCAATTATTTTTCTTATTTTTTTTTATACTTTTTCCACTACAAATCTTTTCGTAAATTGCCCAGCTAATCTAAAAAAAAAAAAAAAAAAAAATTAGTTTAGGTTATCTAGTAACATTCAGGAAACTGGCTGACGGCTCTTTCGAGAGAGAGAGAGGTACTGCCAAAATACATCTAAAAAGTAGTGGACATCGATATCTGGCTCTGCATTACACAGACACAAAAGATTATCCCGAGTACATCCGATTATCCCGGATGGTTTTATCGAGATAAACTATTTTTGGGATTAATTACCCAAATTATGCTGTGGAAGGAGTTGTTATCATTTATACCTCTGATTTCTTTTTATTGATAATCCGGTAATCTGTACAACCTTGCTGAAAGTGAATTTCTAGCCATATTGGAGAATTTTAATTTGTTACCATTTTATTACACGGGAATACATCGATTCAATAGTTAATTTCCACGTTCAGATTGTTTGAAGATAGAAGTGTTAACTTATTTGGTGGATTGTTTAGGTGAACCAGTTCGATTAAACTTCATACCTCCATTTAAAAATAGCAGGAGGAAGTAATCTTGAAAGGTCGTTCGCAGCTTCTAGATGAAGAAACAACTCTCTTATTTAAAGTACTAAACAAAGCTGCTGCTAGATATCTTCTAGTGACCACTATCAAGTGAGCAATCATGGATTTTCCATCGGAACTCTGACTCACTGTTGCCCTCAATTAAGTAACTAAATAACCAACCAGATTTCTCTTCCTTAACTATTACATTTTTTTTTTTTAACACTTAGTTTATGCAAATCAAAAAATCAATTTTATTTCAAAACTTTGCATAAAAGTAAAAATTGAATGGTAACACCGGAGAGAAAGAAACGTGACTAGAATGTCTGCCTATATACTGGCGATGATAAAGGTTTCGCTTGCATTTATCTCACCTCTATTCTATTTTCTATAAAACATGTTCAGCCAACGCATATTTTATATCTATGCCAATTTCTGAAACGAACAATATAACATCAACCTGATATATTATTATATTTTCCAAATAATAATTTCGTGTTACCAATTCACATTATCATTAATTATTTATTGAATTGTAAATTGAGGTATAGAATTAATCCAAGTCGGTCAGATAGTTTACCAGCATATGAAGGTCAAATTGTAGGTAGGCGGCCGTTATGAAGTAATCACGGTTGCAATGGATAGATCCAAAAAAAAAAAGAAACGAGCCACGTTTATATCATGCAAAAAATAAAATTGTTTCAATAATTGTCTTCTATGATTACATTTTTGTTTCAAACAAGAACGTAAGTGAAAGGGAACTTTGTTTTTGTGAATTTATTTATATTATTGTTTAGACAAAATTTTCAGAATTTTAATAACAAAATGATCCAAGTGATTACAACGATCAAAGAGAACTTTATTAAACAAAAAAAGCCAGTAAAGTTTATTTCTACAGATAACGTACAATCGTCACCCAGCAATTCGAATTCTTCTTTCGTTCTCGATAACTTGTTCTCGACAAGTGCGGAAAACACAAAAAGATAGAAAAAATAGCAAATAATAAATTTTAATAGAATAATTGACTGTTAATGCAAAAGATTGAACTAAAAACTGGTAGTTGGAAATGAAATACCTTATTAGTTTCTTTTGTAAAAGCACAGCCAACTATCTCACTTCTCCTTAGAAATAAAACGCTATGATTGGCTCCCTGTTTTCAGTTTTGAGCTGTTGGTTTCTATGGAAAATACTAAGAACATTCATACAAACTTTTTCCAATACAACGAAAACCATTCAAATTCTTGCAACAACGCATTGCTTCTTAACAAATTACACTGCTTTTTTCCCAACGGATATCAGCTCTTCACAGTTGGTTCTAAGAATCAAGACGGTGTGGGATGTGCAATGATTGATCTTTCGGCTGACGTCTCCTTACAATTCAAATTAAATAAGTTCGCTTCCATATTCACAGCCGAATTATTTGCTGTATACCAATGTTTAAAGTGTGTAGATTCAATAGACCAATCGCTGGTGTTAATTCTCACAGACAGCAAAAGTGTTCTCCAAAAACTACAAAATTCTGGAAATAATGCTCCCGCTTTAATCTTAGAAACTTCCGAATTATTAAATAATATTCTAAGAAAAGGCAAATCGGTACATTTAATCTGGATTAAGGGTCACACAGGTCTGAGAGGAAATGAAATCGTGGATCGTAAAGCCAAGGAAGCGATCTCCTTACAACATACATATCCATACTCAATGTTAGTCTCCGATATTAAAAACTATGCAAAAGCGGAGTGCTATACAGAATGGCAGCGGACATATGAATTGGCAAAGGCGAGAAAAGGCCAATTTTACACAGCCATCCAATGTAGTGTCCCCAAAAGACCATGGTTTTACAAATACAAAAACCACAATAGGAAGTTTGTTAGCACTGTCATTCGAATGAGGTTCAACCACAATTATTCGCCGCACCATCTAGCCAGGATTGGGGTGGAAACATCTCACCAGTGTTCCTGTACTTCAGGAGTAATAGCAGACGCCAACCATCTAATCCTGGAATGTACTAATAATACTAAAGGAAGAGAGCGTTTGTGGAGGGCAGTGATAGCGACGGGATGTCCGTTACCTGCCAATTTAAATACTATTCTGGCAGCTGATGATGGCAGAATTTACACAGAGCTCTTTGAGTTTATAACAAACAACAGGATAACTCTGTAAATATTCAAGATGCTAAAGAAGAAATTAAATGGCTGATTTGCTTGCTCAAGAGGCCAATAACAAAGGAAAAAAAAAAAAAAAGCATAGTTGCTTCGGAACATAAACGAGAATTGGTGAACATGGAGATAGCAGAAAGTTTAGATTCTTTGTTAGCCTACGCAATATATTTCCCATATACCCTTTTAAATGTTGCTCTACTAGATTTTGTACTGAAGGAAACTTCTAAATCTCAAATATATATTTTCTACAACACTGAACACGATCTCTCAACGTTTGATTCCCACTAATACTCCTAACAGACTAGTTTGTCAATTCAGAAATTTGTTTGGGCACTAGATCAGGGGTGGCCTACTTTTCTGTATATAAGATCTATTTTTTATCTTAAAACTGTGTCGCGATCGACTTGTTGTCATAGGCGTAGTCTAAAGGGGAAGAAGGGGTTTCAGTATAAGGTGCATTCCAGCGAGGTATGGGTAGATAAGTAAAATATATTATTTTTTAAATCACTTATTAAGTTTTCGAGATATAGGCTCATGAAGAAAAATAAATTTCCAGGCCCAACTTTTTGATGCGGTACCTAAAAGATTCGATTTTCCGACACTTTTTCAAGATAGATTTTTACTAACTTCAAATACAATTTAATTTTTTTATCAACTGCAAGGTATAAGTTGTTGTATTATTTGTTCGTAAAAATGAAAAAGTTGTTATAAACATGCACAGTATGGCTGATAATTTGACATTGCGACCAAAACTGGCCTCGCGATCGACTTGTTTGCCACCCTTGCACTAGATATTAAGAAAATGAACTGATAGATCAAAAAGGACGTTTTAAAGGCGTCCCTTGGAAATCGATCTCCTTAACCTCGACTTTGGAGATTAATCTTCTTTGAGATACATGTTATAATAAAAGAAGTCCATGATAATTTTTGTAAAATAAGTAACCGTGGTTTACTTTTCTTGCTTTTTAATTGACCACATATCAAAAGTGAATATTTTGCTAGTAGTTGATTATATTAAAAAGTCCTTCTCTTGGCGAACCATTGTAGTTAAATCGCCAAGATTTAGTGGTATACGTGATTGCTCGTCCGCTATTGCTGCTTCGTTCTTACTAAACTACTTTATTCTTATCTGCTACTAGTAATATTCCCAGTATGTTACGGTGGATGATATTCCACATTTATGGTTAAATAATTATTTTAAGACTGGTTTGTGACTGATTTTTTTATAAACTCTCTGCCACATGAGTACGGTCAATTTTTTTCACAGCCCGCACTATGGCGAAACTACTTCATCCATCTGACTGTTGCGCTATGACGCTGAAGTCAATTTTCTGTAAAATCAGTTAATATTTCTCCATCCTTGAAGACAAGCGACAGCCTAGCCACCAGTACAAAAATCTCAAGGCAGATCCTCTCAAGCGTTAACACTATATCGGAGTTCGTTTACTCCTTTGCCTTATTAAAAACTCCTCTTATCTTTCTGACCAATTCTATTTAACGATAATATAAAAGAGAATCTGTGCATATGTTTTAGTAACTGCTCTGAAATTAACTAAACGTGAAGTACAATTTAAAAAAAATGCAAGAATTATTCCAAAAAGTCTGTACAGCTTTTATTTGTTTTAGAAATTAAAAAAAATAAATAAACTTTAATTCTGCTCGGCCCTCTAATTGCTTTTTTCTTGAAATTAGTGTTGAAATAAAATGTTCTATCAATAAAGATATTAATTAATTTTTTAATGTATCCTCAACAAAAAAAAAGTATTCATTTACTTTCTGATTTTGCCTGTGACTCCGTGGTTAGACAAATGTATTAAGCTCAACAAATAATTTAAAAATATGTGGTTACAAAGCTCGGCCTGCTATTGGTAGGAATTCTCAACATCCGAATACCAACTTTATTTTATTTAGTCGAATTGAATCTAACTGCCAGAATAACAAATCACCTCGTTAAAACTTAGCTAAGATTAATGTCTATGTTGATTAAAACTAGCAATTTTTCAAATACTTTTCTGAATTCATCACCAAAAAAAAAATAGTTATGTAACAACCCTCTCACCGCCTTGATATTGAAAATCAATACTATCACACTACGAGCAGTCAAAATATTATTAGTTAATTTTCCAAATACGTATTTGCTTTTTATAGCTTTTACAGAAGGAAAGGAATTAGTTCAGTGATTATCGCACTGAATTCATAGGGATATTTGAAACATAGCATCATTTTGAAAAATGATAGGAAAAAATTTTAATTAAGACTTTTTTTAAAAAGTTAAAATTACTTCCGTCTATTACAGAAAAGTTTAGGCGATACTAGTACGCAATATTAATGAAAAACCAGGGTTCGAGTCCAGGGTAGCAGGATTCTTTCAGAGCTGTTCTAGGAGTGTTCTCTTTCAAGAATTCTCCAGTATACTGTCAGTTCATTGGAATTTTAACTATGCTCTATGAATGCTAAGCGTACCAAATATGGGATTAGATGTGGACTGGATTACCATTGTGATTTCAAGGCTTCGAATCTAGCATGGTGAGGGACAGTGAGTGAACCAAGTCCAATAGTGCACTGTAAAAGACCTCACGAAAGACTCATACGCATCACGTGGCCGTACCATTTTAAATGATGAATGATGAATTTGAAATTTTAATTATGAATATCATACATCTTTTAAATAAAACTTATCATTATTTTATTTTATTTATTTTTACAAATAATCCTTACCTAATTCGCACAGATTGCTGATTGTTCAAATTAAACAAAATACTGAGATTGAAGGCGACATTCCGAACTATTATTTATCTTACAAAATTTCCACTTTCACAAATACTGTCTCCAAGAACAAACTTACAAAGTGTTTGCTGCGGAGATTTTGCACGCGATTCTTGAATAATCTAGTGTTTATTTAGCAACATGCTACTGTGATCGCAGAACATTCTAAACTATTCTTCATTAACATTTAATTGTAATTGTGACTATTATTTCTAGAGATAACTCAAATTTATTTCTAGTTGTTCTGTGTGAACTTTAACCTAAAGTAATCCTAGGAAAGCAAGAGCTACATTTAGTATTATTTTGTTGTGAAAATCGACAAAATTTAAAATTACATGAAACCACTGAACGCTATAACTTATTGAGTAACTACTTTAGTATTATTTGCACATTTCCTACTACTAACTAGAATTATAAAAATAAAAATTAGTAAATACTCATAACTAAGCACATAACACTTATAGCTGCAATAATTTTAGTGTGGTTGTGAATTTATTGTACTGTGTAGCCAAGAAATCTTAAATCTTTTCTCATTTTTAAAGTTTAACGTTTGCCCGGTTGTAAATTGAAGTGAAAGGGTAAACTCCTAAGCTAGTCAGGAGTCTCTTATCAAGTATTTTATATCTTAATAGTTGCAGGTTAACATACAGTTTCTTTACAGACGTTGATGTTACTAAAGAATTAAATATCAAAGTAAATTTAGAATGTAATGAAGTTATTTTTGAAGTACAAAAATTTGAGTTTAATAATAAATTGATTTTCTTTAGTGTGCTCTACATTTGAGAAAACTAATCCCAATTATTTTAGGATCAAGGTATAAAGATTTAAACACGTTAGAAGACATTTTCGTAATTCATTTCATCTCAAATAAACAATTTAACAAAAACTTACAGTTTAAAATGTTAAGTATAAGGGTTGATTAAACGCCAAAAGGTACACAAATCAGCAAGCACCCAAAATTTCATTAATTCTTCATTAATATTTAAGTAATTTTACTGCATTAATATTCATTAATATTTTTTAGAATTTATTAGATGTCACAGACCCTTATGCTGGCCATTTTCGTCTACAAAATATTTGTTCAAGTAGCACTGTAGATTGACTGTAATATCTAGTTATTTATAATAATCAAACTATTAAATACAGGTTAAAAAGAAAAACGTTATAAAAAATAAAAAAAAATTATGAGGCTAAAAAATTCAAAACTTTTTTTTATAAAAAAAAATGTAATATGTAAAATAAAGTAAATAAGATATGTTATTTTTAGGACAGCTAATTATTCCAGTATTTTACTATAAGTAAAATTAAATTAAAATAGAGAAATCAATAATTGTTGTTGAATAATCTACTTGTTATAACTGTGTGTTATTTGTGCTCTCGAATATTTCGGTAAGACGAATTCAAGACAGTAGCCTACTCTAACTTTGTCTTTTTCTACTTTAACATGCATGTACATATGTGTGATTTATCATAATTATAACAAAAAAATATTATAAATGAAGTGGCCAGCATAAGGGTCTGTGACATCTAATAAATTCTAAAAAATATTAATGAATATTAATGCAGTAAAATTACTTAAATATTAATGAAGAATTAATGAAATTTTGGGTGCTTGCTGATTTGTGTACCTTTTGGCGTTTAATCAACCCTTATACTTAACATTTTAAACTGTAAGTTTTTGTTAAAGAGATTTTTGTACCTTTTGGATAGATTTTCCTTTTTGTCTATTTTACAAAGTTACATATCTGCTTTACAGATTTTTTTAAATTTGGAATAAGCAATTCTATCATTATAACCTGATAAGATGGTAAGTCGGAACCGTAACTACCACTAGAGAGATCTTTTTAAAGAATGATTATCGTTAAGGTCCCCCAAACCATCCTCAGTAACAACTTTTCTTGAAAAAGCGTTTTGAATAACATAGGAAGGTATTTGTGCGTGAATAGCAAAATTAAACTGCGATTTCATTACTTCCTTTTAAGAGGAGTAAGAAAAATAAACTGCGATTGCAGAACTTCTAGGCAAAGAGGCAAAGATTTTTTAATCGAACGACAATTCATTGATTTAAATCGGTTCACTCATTGATAATTTAAACGATTGCAGTACTTCCTCTTAGTAGGTGCAAGAGCATCAGCAATGTAGAGGAGCTTTAACCACTTATTCGAGCTGAATTTTATCAAAATCGGACTAAGCGTTATAGAAATATTGGTAATAATAGTTTTAGAAAGGGCCTTATTTGGGTGGGGCAAACTCCCCTCCTTATGAGGCACGGCGTCGAGACCTTTAAAGTGCAAATCTGTACAAAATTTCGATTCGAATGACATTTCATTCATGAAAATCGGTTCACGTGTCGATAATTTGAAACGATTCCTATACTTCCCCTTAACAAGTGTAAGAGCTGATCGCCGCTTTAATGTTACGTAGGGGAGCCCTAACCCTATCATCCTACCAAATTTTATCAAAATCGGGCCAAGATTTACAGAGTAATTAGTAATAATAATTTTGGAGGGGGCCTTACATAAAGGGGGCTAACTCCTCTCCCATACGATGTACAGGGTCGAGACCCCCAAAAGGCACATCTACATAAAATTCCGAATCGAATGACACCTCATTCATGAAAATCGGTTCACGCGTTTAGGCGCTACGTTGTTTACAAAAAAGGTAACAACAAGAACAACAAGAACAAGAAGAAGAAGAACAAGAACAAGAACATTTTTTGAAAAAGCGGTTTTTGCTCATTTTCGGCAACTTTTTTCTCGTAACCTATTAGATCTGGGTGGTTGCAAAAAAATTACAGTTATGAAGGAGGGTTTGGAGTAAGATTTAAAGAAAATTTGGGAATTTTATCTTTTATAGAAAAAGAGAAAAAAATTGTCAAAGTTGGGTGTTTTTCAACGTTACGCTTTTTCGTGCAGTTTTTGATGGTCAACCCTTATACAACTGTCCTACCGGACAGTTTTAATTATACGTACCGACATTAATAAAAATGAATGTTATTTAACACTTTTTAAATCTGTTAACAGAAATATTCTAAATAACTGTTAGACTCACTGAACACCTTTTAAAACTCTTGATTTAGGTACTATAACTTGCTGTATTCATTCTTCACGACGGTAAGTTGAAACAAAAATATTTTGCCACTAGATTGGAAGAACAAGTACTTTAAATTTACCGTAAAACAGTCACATGTATCTGGTTTCCACTTCAGCCAAGGATTTGATCAGTCGAACACTCAGTTAAGAGTGTTTCTTCTCACTATTTTATCATCTTCATAAGTTTTTTCAAGTTTATTTATTTTTTTAAATCTAGCTTCATGTAAATTATTTATAAATAAAATCATTGTCCAAAATACAGCTTTTTAATATGCATCATTCTGAATCTAATCGAATCAGAGTTTAGAATGCCTAAACAATAATTTCTTTGTGCAATTCTTAATGAGCTCACACACTAATTTTATTGCAAGTAATGGTCAATCATCAATCTGTAATAATTGAAAGAATTTTCTATTATATCTACAGGCATTCAACAAGTTATATGACTGCAAGAAATCTTGAATTCTAGGTTAACTTCATGCGATATTGATGTATTTTTTTGTTTTGATTTTTAATAATAATCCAATTGCAGAAGACTAATAGATAACTTACAATAAAACTCTATTTTACTAAGCAAATAAAAGAATGGGTCGTTTATTCATTCTTATAAATTTGAATATTTAAAACTTGGTTTTTTAAACAGCAAAATCTAACCAGTGCAATCGGTTAGATGAAAGAAAGCACAATCGCCATGCTTCATTCTTTTGTGAAGGATTAATTGAAAGATTATTTCTTAATTTAAGAGTTCGTCTTTATCAAACAAAAGTTTAGATTATTATACCATCATAGATAATTAGTTATATTTATGATCGGAGCAGATAACCGTAATTAATGACGTAGTATTATTCAAAATGTTTCACAATATGCAGTTAAATTTCATCATAGTAATTTGAATATACTTGTGCGATTACTCGCATGACTCTCCCTTACTCCACTTCTCTAGGGACTAACTTAATTAATAAACTAATTTCGAATACTCAAAAAAAGAAAAAAATCATTTAGTTGGATCCATCATAGGTTCATTAAAACTGAACTGCACTTTTGAGGGACGCTTGATGCCAACTCCTTAGTGCACTCCTTAAAAATCGATTTTAATGTAAAGAGACACTACAAAAACGAAATAGAGAAAAGATTCGCGAAAAATTAAACACGAATTGTTCGGAAAATTCTTGATTAAAGGCTTTCATCAAACATCTAATTTTGGTAACAAATTAATTTGGAGAGAATTAATTTAATATTAACTGAAATGGCATTTAAAAGAGAGAAGTTCTGTATTAAAATAAATTCCATGATGAAATTTTTAAGGTAAAAAGCCTTCAACACAAGTGATTAAATTCATGGAAACTCAGGGTTGCGCGCTGCAATTTAATTTTGGATAATATTCTACAATAGTTCCTTACATTAAACTGAATGGCAGTGTAAGAATTAGCTTAAACTTACCTCCCCCTCAAAATTGCCTAAAAATAATTTTCAAAACATTAATCAAACACTCTAATATCTGCGTAAATATTATATAGACATATATAGGGCCATGTTCAAGATTGAAGAAAATAGATGTTCATTGAATTCAAGTTGCTAACCCTCGTAAAACTGTCGAGACTTCTTGAATTTGTTTTCGCCATAGTTATATTTTTTTATGCTTCTCTTTAAACAAATTTTTTTTTAGCGACTGGCGTGTTTTGATGTGTTGGGCATAACTCTAAAAAAATAAATAGACCGGAAACCAAACTGTATATTTCGCTCAGGAAGGTATTAGAAGAAAAAGTTTTGGTTATATCTGAACGAGTGTGTAATTCTAGCGAGTTCTTTTTATTTATTTTTTATATATTCTTTGACAACTGCTTTCTTCTAAATACAGACATTTTGCTAAACGATTAACTTTAGTAACTAATCTTACTTCTATCAAGTAGACGATCTGCACAATAATTTACATCCAAACACAGCATTGTCTTCTCTCAATGCTACTAGATACGAGTACATATTAGAATAATTTTTTTGAAAACGTTTCAAATAAAACTGGTAGGACTAAAATTTAGTTCGCACTAAATTTCGAAAAGGTTTCATCTTACTTGAATACTTTGTACATAAGAACCCTTTACTGTAATTAGATAATCATTTTATTGATATTTAAAGTTCTCTCAATGAACTGCAAGCTTTTTTTTACAAAATGCTTTTGAAAACAGTGACTTCAATCTTTCGTAAACTTTACGTAGTTACATGCAAGTCATTTACTTTAATTAAAAATATGGCGGGAAATTGTTGAATTGGGATTAGAGGAGTAGCTAAGACAATATACACCACAATGTAGTACGAGGTAGAAAGTCCACCTGCTGTTTTGGGATAAGGTTGTTTAGTAGACAAAAATATGTAAGACAATTTATCATTAGAACCGATTAAGTGCAATAAGAAGAAGTCATATTTGAAAAAGTAAAAAGTTGTGTTGGTTCAATGATTATCTTCAAGTTTTAGGAATCAATTGTCTGATTTTGAAGAGGATCACGTCCTAACTTTGGCTTTAATGAGGCCCAGCAGCTACTAGACTGGTCCTATTCTGCATCTATAGCTAGCCCTCGATTTGCACCGTACTTCTTTTAAATGGTTGTAAATGTAAAATTGTTGGTTTTATTTGGTTAAAAAAAAAAGAAATTATAACTTCGGTTTTGGTGCCCGTGTGAAAATAAATACACGCGATTTTTTCGTTCTCCATTGTTTAGAGTTTTATAAACGCGGTTCTATTGTTTCATAAGGAAGTATACATCCTTTCATTCAATGTAATGTTAAACCATTTTAGGTAAGCCTTCAACAACTAACTCAACCATCAACGAAAATAGCACAATATAAATACAAATGGTGCTATCTGTTGTGAAACAGGAAAATTATATTTTTTAGTTAGGCAATAATTTCATGAACTGAGTCATTTATAGGCCTAAATAATTGGAAAAATCTCAAGCATTAATGCCTTTTTGAAAGTTATGAACAAATTTCATTTTTATTTGTGAACACAAACATTTTATTTTACTAGGTTTTAATGAAAATATGTATGTACATCGACTTTGCTTTAGACTTTTTAGATTTATTTACATAGTTAGGTTAACCAAATCTTATTTTACATGAAGTCCGAGAAAGTAGAAAGATGATGTGATTATTATTAAGTATAAAAGAAAAAGTTTAAACCTTACATGCAGAGTTGAATAGGGATTATTAATGATTTTTGCGTCTACTATAGAATGTTATTTTAAATTAAAAATAGACTTAGGTAACTTTATGTTAAATTATCATTATTATATGTAGTTTATTCATATTTATTTCATGTTTCAGGTAGTGGTGCCGAACATAACAGACCTGCCGTTGAGAAGTAACATAATAGTAGGGACAGCTGTTGATCAGGTCCAGGAACCACTAAGGCCGGCACCCAACACTTTATCACTTCGGACGTTGAACGAACGTACGGTAAAGCCTGCACCTTCAACTATAGCCGGAATTGACGTTACCAGTCCTTCGCCATTGCTCATGGGGCACTCTGTACAGTCACTGGCACAGGCCTCGAATATAAGTGTAGAAGCTTTAGCTGCGGCATTGAGGTTACGAGAGCAGCAATTGCTGGCGTCGGTCACCTCTACCACCACAACGACAACCACGACCACAACAACCACAACCACGCCCCCGCCGCCAACCAGACCGCCCACAATTCGCCCCAGATACCCCTTGGTCGGACCCAATAGGGTGATGAACGCGCCTAAAGAATATTATCCAGTCAGCTATGATAAAAATTATGATGACAATTTTACATCTAAAGTGGAACTGCCGGATACATCATTCACTTGTGGTGATCAGAAACATTTTCCTGGACTTTATGCAGACGAAGATCTAGGATGTATGGTAAGTGCACGATTTGTTTTATGTATGATGTAGTCTCTCTCTGAAATTCATTGTCCGTACGCTCACTTTAACAAATACTCATATATTATTTATCGATTTGAACTAATACAACTGATTAGTTCAAACAACTAAAGTTTTACATCTGTACTTAAAATAAATGTTAACGTTCATTTATAATCTACCTTGGTACAATAATCATATATGAACAAAATTCAGGTTTAAAATCAATCACGTTACTCTCATTTACCGTCAGCGCATCACAAGCAATCTTTGGGCTTACATTTTCCATCAAGAAAGCCTCACTTTTAAATAATTTAATTCCGAAATTAGCTTATATTAGGAGGAGCTTCTTACAGCTCACTGTCCGGAGGCCGGTAGTGCACTGGAAAAAAATAGCATACACAGTAAATTAGTAATTAGTAAAAAAATTATGAATTTACACACAAGATTTTTGTAAATACAGTTTCTAAAAATAAGTTAAGGAAAACGCAAATATCATGACTTCTCACAGTTCAACACTTACATAACATACAAGATCAATTCTTATGTAATGTAAGCGAAATTTCTAGATTGGGAATCTTAATGTTATTAACTAGATCAATATCTCATTGACTGCCTTTATTATTATTATTATTATTATTTTTTTTTTTTTTTTTTTTTTTTTTTTTTAGCGCATCAACAGCTGAGGTTATTAGCGCTCGGAGCTTTTTTTCAGTGCACTGCCGGCCTCCGGACAGTGTTCTCTCGTTACATACAACACTGTCCATCACCGGACAGTGAGCTGTAAGAAGCTCCTAGGAAGAGAAAATCTAAGGGTCAGCTGCTGGATTCGAACCCGGGACCTCCGCGTGGGAGTCCAGTATGCTAACCTCATAGCTAATCCCTTCCCTTTATTATTATTATTATTATTGCTGTTCATTATTTTTGGGGACTGATTCATAGTTTCAATAGGATGAAAAAATAAATGCCAGTTTCAGTCATGATTAACTTTATTATGCCGAGCTTTCTACCTAGGGACTAGGTCATCTTCAGGGCTAATTTACAATGTACTATTTTACATCATTAGAGAGTTGGTGTATCTTCTGTCTTGAACAGAGTCCATGAATAGACAAGACAGAAGACCCACCAGCCCTTTAATGATGTAAAATATTACATTGTAAATTAGCCCTGAAGATGACCTAGTCCCTAGGTCGAAAGCTCGGCGTGTAATAAAGTTTATCATGACTGAAACTGGCATTTATTTTTCATCTTATTATTATATATTTATTTATTTACAGCTGATATATTTTAAACATTGAATATGGAATCGCCAACGTGAAAATAGTTTCAATTTTCTCTAAACATGGAATATTTAATACAAACGCAACCATACATTTTTATAGCAAAAAAATTGTTTTCGGGAATATTGATTTTTGTGGCCGAAGTTCCATCACCGCTTTTCGTTCTGGGAATGATAGTAGCTGTGTATGTCCTGTCTGTTCTAATCAGATAACTGCAAAGCATTGTGACCATTAAGTACACTCGAAGGTTGTTCCTCTTCTTTTACAATTTCATTTAACAAACTAGATTACTGATGGATGATTTAGTATAACATTTCAAGAATGGACTAAATTCCTCAATTAGAACTGCTTATAGGTGACTAAAAAAAGAATTTCGATGTTCCACATTTCTCTCCTGAGTACTCATATATTTTGGAAGGCCCAGGATACTTTAGTCGAAAAGAATAAGAACAGACTTCTATTAAAAGGATATTTACTGTTTTATAGAGTCAAAACATTAAGACATTTATCCTTAATAATAGAATATTCTCCACATCATTTTCTGAATTACATCACTATACAATAACTATTACAAATAAATAATTTGTTTCGTTTACTATCGCATTCAAATAAATTGCGTAAAGACTAAATCCGGTGTTAAGACTACTTTTCATTGTTTACTTCCCATTGTCCTCGTTTATTATACTTATTCTACATCTTTAGTATAACATTACATTTACTTCGTTAATTTATCAGTTAGTAAAACACGCGCGCACCTGTAAACTGGATTGTGAAGGACAGTTTGTTGTTGGGTCATTCTCTCCCACCACAGATGTGTCTCCAATCATACAACTTGAATTATTTGTGAAACTCAGACTTTATTAACTGTGCCATTTAATATGTAATAGTTCACAAGTGTAATATATTTTTAAGAAGAATCTAAAAAAATTTTAGATAAATCTTATTCATTGCTTTGAATTTTCAGTAATTCTGTTCTCAAAAGAGAAAAGGGATTAGTTTTACTTCATTGGTGATCTGGCTGACTTAAATCCACTTTTTCAAAATCCTTCATCATAGACATTCCAATTGAAGGAGATATATGTTAATTTATAAGTATTAAATGTGTATTGTCTCCTCTTCACAACTTACTTCATATTTTCCTTATAGAAAGTAAATTATCCCCGAAACGCCACCGCATAGATAATGGAGTTAGATTTTAAAACTCCAGAACTTTCAGCAGAATTTTCTGCTGTATATAATAAGGATCTGCTATTAGGAATAGAAAAATTAAAGGTTCTATGGATAGAAAATAACCTTAAATGTTTATTATGTAATTTTTACAGAGAAATATCGCTTTCTTCTTAAAAGATTTCTATTTGATAGTCAGATAGTTGGTAATCGCTTTTAGTCAAGTTCCAAGAGGTTATTTATGCCACTTGTTTCCTGGATAGTTACATCCCAACTAAATTCACACAACGACTTTCTTTTTCTTTAAGAGGAATTTTAGTTTTAATTTAATTCAATTTAATTTACATTACTGTTAAGTTAAATAACCATTAATTCATTATGACGTTATTTTGGTCGTCACTTACCTAAATGTAAAGCTGTTAGATGTAGCGAGTAAAAAACTAAGTACACAATTAGATTCTATTAAAGTTACGTAATTTAAAGTTTAGTAATTTAAAAATAGAGGATAATATTTTTTAAATAATGCCTTTTAAACAATTCCGGATTATTTCAACCAAATTTTTAATTTTGAAATAGTTTCCATTATTTTCAAGCCCAATTTTCCACTGATCAAAATTAATTAGTTAAGACGAAATTCCAAAAATATTTTCTTTTAACAGTAAATAAAATTAAGATTGACTGACTGCTAGTCGAAAGTTCAGAAATGTGTTCTGCTCGAACAAGTTTTGGAAATTCTTTTTATTTTCTTGAAAGTTTGAGTGCAAACTGCTTTTACATAAAATTATTATTTTTACTTGTAACATCTTTCTAATTATTTTCCTTCCCTAACATTTTTTGCATCAGGATAATTTTTATCCGGGCCATATGAAGGTTTTGATGGTTTGGGCGAGGTGGCCTGGACTACTTTAGAAAGCGTTATTAAAAGCTCTTTATTTATTGAAAAATAATAATTATTATTATTAATTATAGAGTAAAGTAAAGTAATCGCCTATTTTTTCAGGCGGTGGGCCCATTTTGATCTCTTCCAGCCAAAATTGGCAAACAGTTGGCTTGTTTGGAATGGAACTCCACTTGTACAAATGCATATTAAAAATACAAAAAGCAATATGTATAATTACTGCAAGTAGTAATGTCGCTCAATGCAATTAACTGTACAAACATTAACTGTAACTTCCTTGTTTGCAATAGTATTTATTAGGTATAGAAACCGATATGAGAATAGTGAATACAACTATTCTTGTATCAATAGTCAAAGAGATGCAAGTACGTACATGTTCTGCCGCTTAAAGAAACTAAGTCCCCACCGCAGTTGATATCATTAGAACTTTTAATAAGTTACCGAATATCGTTACTTCATTTAATAACAGATAAGTATTGTATGTTTTAAAACAATAAAATAAATAATTTAGGTAGCCGAGCGGTTAGAGGCGAGACCAGCGAAGCTAATATGTATTGTGGTACTGGGTTCGATTCCCGGTCTTTAGGCCTTGGATTTTATTTAATGGTTAATAAAAGAAATTTACAGTAAAGTATGTTTGCTAGTCGCCTCCGTCCACGACACCTTATTGGTAATTATAGAGTATGTATTTCGAAATTTACAAATATTTCTAAACTTCTGCATTTCCTTTAATTCCTGTAAAACTTTCATTATTTTCTAATTGAATTATAATATTCATACAAGAAGAGGAAAAAAATTGAACAAGTTGTGTGTTTTTTTTAAACATTACGTTTTCTCGAGCAGTTTTTGAAGATCAACCCTTATAAAAACTACAATATTACGTATTAATTTAATTATAATAATATTTATTAATTTAACATAACATTACATCTTGGTATACTTAAACAAAAATTAAACAGGACTATATCTTTTGTTTCTAAAAAAAAAACTACCGAGAAAATCATGTTCAAATTGTAAACATTAAATTGTTAATAATTTAAATAGTTTTAATTTAATTATTAAAAACTACAAATAGTGCTACATTAGTAAATTCAAGTTTCACTCTTTAATGACATCGAATTAGAGCGTATAATATTTTATTTTTTTCTTAGGAAGTTGTCAAATAACCTACCATAAATGTAACATGGTACTTAACATGATGCTATTTATTGTCTGTGACACAAATATTTATCGTTATTTGCTATAATAACTTAAGTACACTAATTTTTTTGTCTTTACGAATACCATAATTGTATTATTTGAACCAGCCTTTATTGAGTTCAATTTAATTTCCGGTAATTTCAAAATTAGATAGTAAGCTATCCATTTTTCAAATTAACTAATCAATAAGTACCCAGTAGCGCATTCCCTTACAAGTGTAAGGCACACACTCCAAAATCCGTATATATTTTATTCATTTTGGACAAAATTAATACACTCATTCTGCTGAAAAAATTAATTTCGCAACGTTCGAAATTTTAAAAATGATTTTTTTTTCTTTTTTTTTTATAAACGTAACAGTCTCGGTTAGTTTTTGTTTACACCATGATGTAATGTTGTGTTAGAAAGAAAGAGATGATGAGTGCTCATTAGAAGGTAACTGCAGATGTTGCATGAAAGTGCAATGTGTAATTAATTACTGCGACATGTTTGCAAGCAATCGACATAATTTGTTTATTCATGATTTGCCACATTCAAATTGCCTTTTTCTACTAAACCTTTCTAATGACTGTTACGAACATTATAGTTATCTAAATAATGGACTGGTAAATCTCAAGTAAACATCTTAAATTGAACATTCAGATTCACCTTTTGTAAATTCTAATAACTTTAAAGGTGAAATTTTAGCGTACTAGTTATTGCTTGTAATTGATACCATAGAAATAGTTCAGCCAATATGGCAGAACCTCCCGAAATGTATTTTTAGGAAAAGTAAAGACGGAGTTAATAGATTCCGTTTTTAAGCGCTAAGGATTTCATTTGACTCAAATGTTTAGAGTTTAAAGAATTTGAGAGTTATATTATCCATAGCGCAGGAAGATCGAAACAAGGTACACATTAGAGGTTAAAAAATGTGAACTGTTATTGAGAAAAAAGTTTACTGCACTTATCTCACTAACTTCAGCTGTCACGCTGAATTCTCGGACACGCGTTAAATGAGGAGATCGCATCCCCAAACTAGACAAAATAAGTATTTTTAAATTCATTTTGTTCGATATAAAGTGCAAAGTGCATTAAGTACACGTACAGTGGCTCCCAGTGAAATTGATACACTTGAGTAGATAAATAAAAAGCCATAAAACACCATAACACTGCCACCCCCCATGTTCCACAGTTGGGCGTGAATTTTGATTTGGCAAGTTCTTCTCCTGGTTTCCTCCACAGATAGGAACGTCCATCGGACCCGAAAATATTAAATTTACTATATTACAGTAGTACAAAACTCGGGGTCCTTTAATAAACATTCATTTGCAAATTATACTCTAACTGAAAGGTTTCTTTCGCGCTACTCTTCCATGAAATTTGTTTCTTCTTAGCACACGTCGGACTGTTTCTGGACTTACTGACTGACCTAAACGTTTTGATAGTTTTACGGCTATTTTTGGTGCACTCAGGAATGGATTTTTTTTCACTTCTCTAAGGATCCACAACTCATCCCTATCATTTAATATTATTTTTGTAGATTTAGTTTTTTTTTCCTGGCAATGCGGTTTTCCTTTTTGTACCTCTCCACTATATGCTGGGTAGTTGAACGGCTTTTTTTTTAGTTATTTCGGCTATTTCGTTCAGCGATTTCCCATCATTAAAATGTTTAATGACCAATTCACGTTCTTTAAGAGTTGTATGTACTCCTATTACTGGAAAAGTTCAAATAAACGGTAGTTATTGTCTCTGAAGAGAACCAAATGATTTCGCCAGAAGAGTTTAGAAAACAATTTAAACAATTAAACCAGAGGAGAAAACAATTTGAAGTAAACAAATACACACATATAGGGGCAAAGAACGGTGTATCATTTTCACTGTGAGTTTAGTCAATTGTAAAAAAATGGGTTTATTCTTATTAATAAATCATTGGTTCATTTTTATTTGTTTTCACACAAAGAACATATTACTAGGATGTTTATTAATTGAAATAAATACATTTTTTTCAATTAAATATAATTTTGATCTACTTGTTCAACAATTTCTAACAAGTAACCTGGTGTATCATTTTGACTGTGAGCCACTGTACATTAGGCAATTTTTACTACAGTTCTTAGTTTTGTATTTATAAATAAATGCGATAATAAAACCAAGAAAGAAGGAAGGGATTAACTGAGTGGTTTGTCACGAATAACCCAAGCTGTTGATTAAAATGATAGTTAAATAATATAAAAATATTTGTCAGATCTCTTCCCACATTTGATTCTTATTAATTGATATTTTACAAGTGGCAATACAGAACAATTATCAGAAATGGCACTTGAGAAAGAAAATCCTCTTCGCCTAAAGTGTCCTTAATTGAATTTACCGGAACTTACAGATGTACATATGTGCGACTGGTTTAACGAAAAAACAGTTATAAACTATTATTTTGCTTGTAACAGTCAAGTTGTAGATCAAATTTTTGCCCAAACTTTATTATGGCAACCTCGTTAACATCTAAACTAAATATCCATGTTAAACTTTCTGCAATTGTTCAATTTTTTTGTTACAGTGGGCACTCACTCTTACACAAACAGACAGACCAATTATTAAAACCACTTTTTCGGACTCAAAGGGATTCAAAACTGATAATCCTGGTGTAATCTAAAAATTGAATATCTGCACTGTTTCAATTCCTTTAGAATAATAGAAGATAATTTCTAATCAGAGATTTTTGCTATAACACAATTGTTTTTTCACAAGGTTTGGGTCACCGATGTTATATTGACAGCAAGCGTTAAGACATACTGTTTTACGCAATTGATACACAGCCTGGTTATTCTATTATCAAAAGTTAACTTGAATAACTAAGCTTAATTTGATAAATGAAATATGGACAGAACGAGGAACTACGAACCTGTAGTTTTATGTAACAATAGATTACTAAAAGTCTTGAGAAATGTGCAAAATTAGAACTCAACATTTTACTCTGACCTATAACCCTTAGTTGCATGCAACTGCTGATTATGTATGAAAAAATGCAACAGTCGACCACCGGCAGAATCTATGAAAACAAAATCTTCTAGAAAGAATAACCTCAATTAGAATTTTGTTTTGAACGAAATTAATAATTATTTTATAAACGTCACTTATAAATTATCTTGTGCAATCTAAATATTACTTAAAAATAAATAAAGGTCGGCCTATTTCTTTTTAAAGTTTGGTCACAGCTTTTATTTTGTTATTCTAGAACTAGTTACAGAAAATTGTACATACATTCTCTCTACAGCATATAAATGTATTTTTTTTTTAATTAATTTTTATTTAGTTAACTGGATCAAAGTATTAAGCAATTGTTTCGAAATTTTTAAATAGAAAAACTGCAGATAGTATTTATCTAAGAATTTTAGAGAATGATTGAACTCGTTCAAGTCAATATATAAAGCTACTTTTCATATACGTATGTAGATCGTTTTGGGCAAAGGCAAGGCTTTTAATGATAGACATTACTTTTTACTCGATAACATGGGAAGAGTAATGGGGTTTTTTGATTCTCTCCTCTAAATCATACATCAGAATTTTAACTATTCCATTTAAAACGGATTTAATTATAATCTGGTAAAAATGTAGGTTTTGTTTTAACTTTCTAGAGACCCAGGTCCCTTTTTTATAAAGCCGCTGCTATAATTTCTGTTTCATCACTGCGATTCTAGGGAACTAAAATTTTGGTGCCATTCTAGCTATCAATAATTTATAAATATTGCCTACCATAATTGAATGAGACAAAAACCTCACTATTGTAAGTGTTAGGTTTTGGTCCATGAAGGCTTTTTACCATTCCCAGTTAACGTATTTTCTAAAAAAATAGTGCTTCTGGGAAATCAGTCCGAGCAAACTTCTGAACTTTAAACGTGGCTGAACAGCTGCTAGCAATAAGTTGGTCTTATTTTCCTGACTCAAAATGATAAAGAAAGCTTTGCACTGACCATAGGAGCCAAGCAAGTCGCTATGCTTAACAAACTCAGTATTTAATGAAACACTGATAAATCTCTTCCTTACTTATTAGGCACACTTATCGCAGGGAATAAAAGCCATAATCATGTCTGATAAGCAACAATTGTGATCGTTCGAAAAGATTTAAAACTCCTGAATAATCTAGAGGCGCAAAGCTAGTTATTTAACCTTCCAGCAAGCGCGAGTATCTCACAGATACAGACTAAGACTAAAATAATCGCAGTTTAGTGACGGAGCGGCGGGGTGCTGTCCTTTAAGCAATGCTACACCCTCACGGCTAGTTTCTTTCGGTGCTAATCTCATCTTGTTTAGGGTTGTACATTTCTTTGCAATTGTCGTTCCGTGCCTGACATATACTCGCGACCAATCGAGTAAGTTTCCAGATTTACCAATTATTTATATTTTTTCTTCTACATGTCCATCAAATTGAACTATTTTCAACATTGTTTATAAGAATATTGTTTTCTACTGACAGAAAAATACGTTGTATATCTCAGATACGAGGAGGAAATATCTGCGAAAGCTTTCAGACAGTCTAGTGGATGAACATGCTGATGGTAATTATTACACTTACTGGTTTGAAAAAAATAAAAAGTACTGACGTTTTCTGGGCCTTTTTTATTTGTTATTTCATTATTAATGTTATTTAACATTAATGTTTATTAACAGATGTTATTTAATTAATTTCATTTCTTCTATTGATAGAAAAAATTAAAAATACCAAAGTTTATCTGTAAGATAAGCGCGCCTGTTTTTGTAACTTTTTGGGCGCGTCCACTGGAAGGTTAAAAAAGGATTTGAGGCAAACGTTGTGAGGCATTAAGAACATGGCCTTCGTAGCATGTAGGAAAGAAAAATTTTCGAATTAGGTTAAGATTAAGAAAGTTTTAAGGGAAAAGGACAATTAAGATTTCGAGATTTGTTAAAGAGAAAGGTTTGTTTGGGTTTATAAAATATGAATGGTATCAGCATATGTACAATATTTCACATCAAATAGATGGAAATTTCGCAATGATGGCTCTTTAATTGGGGGGAGCTAAACGATACAGGTTTCCTCGCATCTCCGGTTTTTTTTTGACTAATTGTAATTTTTACCAAGGATTAATAAATAGATTGTAACTATTTTAGAGAAAAGTGCAAATGGTACTGCTGGTCAAGAGATTTCCCTCTCTGCCAAATGGAATATTAAGTTTAAGTGCCTTTTTTGTCATGTTTAATGTTTTCCTGGACCTGACGCAAGTGTCATATAAATAAACTCGCGAGGCACTGAAAGATAAGTTGTATTGACGGAGAAAAAGAAAACAGTTTAGAACCCTTTAAAAAAATCACAGTTTGATAAAAGCTCTTCGTAAGTAAGGTGGAATAAAATTAGTCTCCACATTAGAACAATTTTTAAGGAAAAAAGGAATTTAAAAGCATATTGGCTATTATAATATTGTCTAATAATTTAAATTTATATATCAAGTTTGAATGTTAAAATGCCATTGTATTAAATTGGAATGCGCAAAAATTAAATTCTCGAAGAGAACAATTATTATTCTGTATGCGCCAAAACATTAACCAATAGGTGTAAAAAAATAACCTCAATCATTTAAAAAAAATTATTCATAGCTGAAAAAGCATTGGCCGTCACGTGGTACTTACGAAATTTCTTTCGACAGATCTTAAGCGAGTTAAACATTCGTTGCAAATTTAACCTTGGGAATTCAACCGTCGACCTCGGTCAATGCATGTTTTCTCTCTGGTAACTTGCCAATACAATCTCATTATTAGCGCAATGTTCAGACAGTTGAAGAAAGTAAGAGAAATAAAAAGTAATGTTTACTTGACCACTCTTTTGTTAAAGGTCACACTGTCTAACTTTCTTCGGCATTATTTCTAAATGAAAACAATTATTTATTTTACCTTCCTAGAATGAATAAAGTAGGTTAAAATTATGATGTTTAAATACTACTTAAGATTTGTTAAGGTTTTTGGTATAATAACAATTTCAAAAATCTATAACTCATAATTTCAAGTTTTATAAATGACGTGTTCTCGTAAATTTATTCCATTTTACACTTGCCCTATAGGTCATTCTGCACCTTTCCTATGTGCAAAACGTGTATTAAGCCTTAGTCCCATTGCGCGTCGCTTTGAGAACCACATTTTGAGTAGCTAAAGTCGAGAAGACCACTTCTTTCTCAAAACGTTGAAAATCTTCTTGTTCTTTAATTAATGAAAATTTATTAAATAAAAAAAAAAATAAACCCAAAGGTTTTTGGGTTGTGGAGGGTTAAATGTTTGAAGAGGAAAATTATAAAACTTAAAATTTTTAATTGACCCAAATGCTTTTTATTATTTTTATTGTTACTTCTTACTTGCCCACGCTTCGTGAATTAGGTTCTTGGTTCCATATCGCCGGTTTTCCCTTGCACAGGTTTAAGAACTCCCGCAGAATCTTCGTTATACCATTTCATATTCAAAATAATTACGAATCGAAATTGCTAAACTACTCGTAACATTGTATAGTAAAAACTGCTAGCTTTATAGACCCTCAACTTACCGTGGAACGAATGGGATCCTCAATCCTCAATCCTTTCCCAGAAAAGATTAAGTCACCCGAAGTTAACTTGAGCAATACCGAGTCTTTATCTTTCCACAAACTTAAGAGCAAACTTCAAGGCACACGCCTTGACAACGGTAATAGGTAAACCGTACATGGATGTTGTAGTGTTGTACAATCGTTCTAGAGAATTATTTTAACAAATTACTCGTATAAGAGATGAACTTTATTTATTTCATTATATCATTAAAAACCACAACTGTTTTCTAATTTTACTGCCTTTGTTATTACAGGTATTCCATGTGTGCGCATTCACTGATGATGGCATGGTTATGAAGAGTTTCTTATGTCCCGAGTCAACATTATTTGACCAGAGTATATTGAAGTGTAACTGGTGGTTCTATGTCGATTGTAAGGCATCTAGAAAACTATATGATAGTAATATACCAATATCAAAAAGTTATCAATTAATGAAAGCGTTAGCTTTCTTTTCAGCTTATAAAAATCAGACAAGCAATGTAACTTAATATGAACCAATTGAGATTTTAAGTAGAGACTGAACAAAATTACGCTCAATATTTGTAACTTAAGCTGGCCAAAGTTGGGTATTGTTTTGTACTTTTTATTTGTAAAAAAAATAAAAATGAAAAAAAAATATATATAAAAAATTGTAAACTCCCAAAGGTTTATGAGGCCAAAGTCAGTTATTGCCTAATTAAAAAGTGTAATGCAGTTCATAGTTTAAAATAGTAGTGTTAATATTACACAATAGTCAGTTCTATTTTTCATTTAGTCGTAATTAGAATATTCCACTGTAAGGTGGTTTTACCCTTGAAATTTGATGTTCATAAAAACTTAATTCCATTAATAATTTTTTGCTTAACTACTTCACAATAAACAACTATATATAAGAATTTGAATAAACGATACTTTCTAAACCCATTTTATCATATACTCTTAAGTAGTACACTAAGATTAAATATAGACAACCCAGAGGGCGATGTGATATGAAGCAACCACAGATATTTTTTTTATTTTTTTATGTCAGAATGCATCATAATCAAATTTGATTGGAATGATTTTTACAACTTGTAAGTGCTTACATTATATAACCAATTATGTAGTAATGTGATTGTACAAAATATTTAAATCATCTGCCATAATTTGTATTGTAATATTTAATTTTTTTTTTTTTTCATTTCCTAGTTAATTAATTAGCTTTGCATTTATTATGTACAAACTAAAAAAGAAAAGTACTGTAAATGCATCTCTTCTTATTCGTCCTTATGTGCATTTTCTATCCTTGGGTCTGAAAAAAAAAAAAAAAAAAAATATTTTAGTCATTTTGTTAAAATTGACTCTAAAACTAAGCTGTGTATAAAAAGGATCTGGATTAAAAAAGAAAAGATTCTGCTCTGTAATTTATTCATAACATTGTTGGTTTTATTATTCAGTGACTAATTGTAGTTTTCTTTTATATATATAATATATATTTATTGAAGTTGTACATAGTTTATTTATCTAGCTTGCCATTTTGGGCAATACATTAGAACTCAGGTACAATGTTGATTAATAAAATATTTTTAAAAGTGTAATTTTAATGTTTTACTAATTTTAACCTGTTGCCAACAAATTTAGCAATAAATTTTATACAAAATGAAAATAAAATAACCCAAGCGATAAAATCACAACTTCCCTTCGTCGCTTGAGTTCGATGAAGGAAGAACGAGATGTGTTGAAGGAAATTTTAGGAAACATAGGCTTCACTCGTGTTTTAGTGAGCAAGGTGGAAACTATCAGATTTGCATCTCAATACGGTGATCATTCAAAGTGTTTGAAAAAAATGACGTGATTGTAATCATCAAAGAGTAGATGCGAAGGAAAAAGCTTTAATCATTAAACTAAAAGAATCTAAGCCAAAATAATTATAAAAATAACTTTAAAAAAAAGTACTTGTGGCCTTAGCAATGTTGGTTTTGATGCTCATCAAGAACATTAATTTTAACATAATTATACAAACGCATACTATTATTATTAATACTATAAATTATTAACCTATATATTTATGATACTTCTACTACGTTATTAGAACCAGGTATGTTATACTACAAAATAATTCCAAGTGAGCTAATTTTTATTACTGCAATAATTTAATTAGCAAACAGAATTTATTAAATAAATAAAGAACTAAATTTTTTTTTTTTTTTTTTTTTTTTAATAAGTAGAAAAATACAATTTAATGTTATTATTAAAAATTTCAAAGGAGTTTGGTGGAAGTACTGTGGCGCTCTTCATAGAGCATATCCCCAATTCTCCAAATTATTGTGTAATCCCCTGAATTTAGTTGTAAACCCCAGAAGGCAAGCGAATTTAAAACTGAATTTGTAAATTTACAAAATCATACAATTATTATTTTAAGCCTTTAAAACCATATTTCGATATGCATTTGAAAAATTATTAGACTAATAATTACAGTACAGATCAAAAGTAAAATAGCCTCACACTGTTCGACTTATTTTTAAAAAAATATTCAATGTATTCTCAGACCGATAAGAGGAAGACTTGACTTGCTAGCAAAGTTACAATTCGGGGTGAAATTTGTTTTCTTTGTCTTTGAAATGAAAGATGACTCCTGAAAAGAATTTTGACTTACTGTAATGGATATACTTGAGTTTTGTCGGTAATGTGTAGCAATTCTGTATATTTCACCCAATTCATTCATTAATTTCATAGTTCAAATATTGATTATATCGAAAGGAAGATAGTGGAAAACCAAGAATCGTCTTATAGTAATAGAAGACAAACCTATAATTACGAATTATGTAGTTTTTGCTTCATACGAAGTACAAATGAATACCAACGTTTCAAAGAATCCGTCCATTTAGGACATCAATATAAATGTGTACGTGAACATATCGGACCCTCTTAGAAGACAAACCTATTAAAACTAATAAAATATTAACAAGTTAATATATAGTAGTCCCAATATGTTACACTCTTGCGCTAATTTCTTCCATCCTTTAAAAGCTGCTGTAACATTATAATTGATGCTTATAAATGGCAATAACTTTTTCTTGGATTTTTAAAACTTTATCTAACGCAAACCTACGATTTTCGAACCCTGCTCATTGTTCAACTGGCTTTTCAATTTAACATCAAGGGTCTAATGTATTGCTTGCATTCCTCCGTCACTTGAAATTGTGAACATGTTTAATTCAAATTAATTCTCTGAGGAAGGTAAAAACCTTGGTACACCTAAAAATAAAATACAAAAATTCAGAAGTTTAATTGACTTATGATGATTAGTAATTATGTTTATTTTTAATGTTTTTGTAAATTTTTTTAAACACAAATTGTTATTAGGCATCAACGTTTTTCAATTCTAACCATTTTGCTACTTAATTATGCACTAGATCATTCGTGAACTTTTATGAATAATTTATTTAGGAGAAAAGTATTTTTAAATCACTTTTCAATACTGTCACTATACATATATGACAGCACCAACAACATATCAGCAACTTGTGGCACCTCAAAGCATCAAGAACATTCATGATTATCTAGTATTATTGCCTGCACTACATACGAGTATATTCTATATTGTTATTTTACCTAATTTCTATATATTTTCTAGGCCTTCTCTGGGAAAGCTAGGATTAAGTTCCTAGTGTACAGACAAGTGCTCCTGCCATCAAAAACAAAACTGAAAGAAGAGAAAAATGCCGACACAAAATGGATGATTGAGTAAAATCATTTTAAATTTTGAATTCCATTTTTTCTCTTTAATGATCAATGTTTTTATTATGATAGCCATAAAATTAGTTAGATACCTTCTGCAGTAATTATGTATTAATGTATAATATACTAGTTAAAACTGTCCGGTAGGACAGTTGTATAAGGGTTGACCATCAAAAACTGCACGAAAAAGTGTAACGTTGAAAAACACCCAACTTTGACAATTTTTTTCTATTTTTCTATAAAAGATAAAATTCCCAAATTTTCTTTATAATATAGGGCAAATCCTCCTTTATAACTGTAATTTTTTTGCAACCACCCAGATCTAATAGGTTTCGAGAAAAAAGTTGCCGAAAATGAGCAAAAACGGCTTTTTCAAAAAATGTTCTTGTTCTTGTTCTTCTTCTTCTTCTTCTTCTTCTTGTTGTTCTTGTTGTTACCTTTTTTGTAAACAACGTAGCGCCTAAACGCGTGAACCGATTTTCATGAATGAGGTGTCATTCGATTCGGAATTTTATGTAGATGTGCCTTTTGGGGGTCTCGACCCTGTACATCGTATGGGAGAGGAGTTAGCCCCCTTTATGTAAGGCCCCCTCCAAAATTATTATTACTAATTACTCTGTAAATCTTGGCCCGATTTTGATAAAATTTGGTAGGATGATAGGGTTAGGGCTCCCCTACGTAACATTAAAGCGGCGATCAGCTCTTACACTTGTTAAGGGGAAGTATAGGAATCGTTTCAAATTATCGACACGTGAACCGATTTTCATGAATGAAATGTCATTCGAATCGAAATTTTGTACAGATTTGCACTTTAAAGGTCTCGACGCCGTGCCTCATAAGGAGGGGAGTTTGCCCCACCCAAATAAGGCCCTTTCTAAAACTATTATTACCAATATTTCTATAACGCTTAGTCCGATTTTGATAAAATTCAGCTCGAATAAGTGGTTAAAGCTCCTCTACATTGCTGATGCTCTTGCACCTACTAAGAGGAAGTACTGCAATCGTTAAAATTATCAATGAGTGAATCGATTTACATCAATGAATTGTCGTTCGATTCAAAATCTTTGCCTTTTAGGGAGAAGTACTGTAATCGCAGTTTATTTTTCTTGCTCCTCTTAAAAGGAAGTACTGAAATCGCAGTTTAATTTTGCTATTTACGTACAAATACCTTCCTATTTTATTCAAAACGCTTTCTCAAAAAAATGGTTATTGAGGATGGTTTGGGGACCGCAACTATAATCATTCTTTAAAAAGATCTCTCCAGTGGTAGTTACGGTTCCGATTTAACACCTTATCAGGTTATAATGATAGAATAGCTTATTCCAAATTTTAAAAAATCTGTAAAGCAGACGTAACTTTGCAAATAGACAAAAAGGAAAATCTATCCAAAAGGTACAAAAATCTCCTTAACAAAAACTTACAGTTTTAAAAGTTAAGTATAAGGGTTGATTAAACGCCAAAAGGTACACAAATCAGCAGTTCCCAACATCTCATTAATACTTCATTGATATAATTTAAGTAATTTTACTGCATTAACTTTTCCTTCACATTTTTTAGAATTTATTAGATGTCACAGACCCTTATGCTGGCCAGTTCATTCATAATATTTTTTTATTATAATTATGATAAAATGAGTGATGAATTATTCTGAGTAGTCACATATACATGCATGTTAAAGTAGAAAAAAACAAAGTTAGAGTCGGCCACTTTTTAAATTTCAATCACGGAGGATTCAAAACAATATTTCAGTCTTAAATTCGTCTTACCGAAATATTCGTGAGCACAAATAACATACATTTAATAACAAGTAGATTATTCAACAATATTTACTCATTTCTCAATTGTAATTTAATTTAGTCCCCCTAATTTTACTTATGGTAAAATACTGGAATAATTAGCTGTCCTAAAAATATGCATATCTTTATTTTCTTTATTTTATATTACATATATATAACATTGTGGGAAGAACACCTAGATTGAGAATGTAATTGAAGAAAACTATATTATTTGCGATAAAGCCAGATTATTTATTACTTATTATTACAAACGTTTGACTACAACATAAAATAACAATTACTTTAATCGAAGAATGAACTTAAACCAATGATTTTTATTTAAAAATAAAAATAAATGCATAAAATCATTGATGTAAAAAAAGTTTATGAATTTTTTAGCCTCTTATTTTTTTTATATTTTTTATAACGTTTTCTTTTTCACCTGTGATTAATAGTTTGATTATTATAGATAAATAGATATTACAGTCAATCTAAGTTAAATGGTGTGCTACTTCAGTAAATATTTTGTAGACGAAAATGGCCAGCATAAGGGTCTGTGACATCTAATAAATTCTAAAAAATGTGAAGGAAAAGTTAATGCAGTAAAATTACTTAAATTATATCAATGAAGTATTAATGAAATGTTGGGAACTGCTGATTTGTGTACCTTTTGGCGTTTAATCAACCCTTATACTTAACTTTTAAAACTGTAAGTTTTTGTTAAGGAGTAGAAAGACTGCATTGCACATAATCATTAGTTACTTTGATTCGATAAGATATAACGACTGAATTTGAAAAGAGAAGATATTTGGCTGACCTTTTACTAACCTAGTTTTCCTTGGAGTATTAGATTGAAGTTTCAGATTTATTATTCCTCGTTATTCTCAGGGAAAATTACATTATGCACGTTCTTTTTTTTCTTGATTCTCTATTTCCTAAAATTTCTACTCTTTTAGTCATCAATCACAGAGCATGCTGGTTTTCCGGTTGAAGTCTTGTATCGAGAAATATAATCTACTGTCCAATATCTCAGTGGATAATATTTCAGGCTGATAATATTTCTTTTTTGATCTCTTGCTAAAAAAAGTTTTTTTTTTCGTGAGGGGTCTGTGAGGTAGACAAGTCTCCTTCTCGTTTTTCATTATATGAAGATCTGGAAAGAACATGAAAATCTTTGAATTAACTGAGCTGAAAGGCATGGTTTAATAATTAGAAAAATAATTGATACACAACGAATTTGAAAAATAACATGGCTGCTATGTACGACTTGGAAATTTCCACTTTGTTTTCTTATTAACAAAAAACTAGAAAAGAAAATGTAAATGTTTACAATCAACACGGTGTACTAATTACTACTCTAAATTAATTCAATTGTTTGCCGCTAAAAAACAGTTCTATAAATTAAAAATATATACATAAAAAAAAAACAATTGGGGATCGTGGCAGTTAATGGGATAGGCACAACTCAGATTACTCTGATCACTCGCCTATTCACAGAGCACGGTGGGTTTAGTATTGAATTATTAGTTTTTCTCGGAAGTCACATAAGAATTCTTAAGCACTAGCAACAGTTATTGAGTCCAATCAATGCCTCCGAAAAGCTATTCTTTACTATTATGAATTATTTCATTTTCAACCTATAAATATCTATTAGGTTTTGAATATTGCCAGAAAATACTGTTAATGTTCGCTGTTCTTACACAGGTATTTAGTCCAAGAATTTAATTTTTAACATAGTAAACTCTATGCGTTCCCTTTCGTTCATAAAAATTAAATTATTCTGGTTACTCATGTAAATTCAAATTTGAATGGTTAGTATCATTAGTATGGTTTGTAAATGTGATATTTATTTTTTATTTTTGTTTGTGTAATATTAAAATGTATCTATATAAAATATTAAGTTAGGGGAGTACTGTTTGCTGATTGTATACAGAATTTTAATTGATTTTTATTAATGCCAGCACCCACTGACGGATTACAACCAAGAGTATTATCTTTATGTTATTACTGTTCACGTAATTAATTATTAATTAACGCATTAACGTATTACTGTACTTTCTAAACTGGTCTAATAAAGATATTATCATCATTATTATTATTATTATTACAGTGAATATTAGATAGGCGAAAAGCAAATGCCTAGGGCCAGTACCAAAGGCAATGTAAAATAAAAGACAATGATATATAATATAATCAATGCTTTTATTCGTTCGATTCTAAATACAAATGTATCAAAAAAATAATACATAAGGATATTTCTGTTCTGTATGGGGAAATCGCATTGTGGTTTATCTTTGTTAATAATAAATGTTAATACAAAAAAGAAATTTTACAGCCAACTCATTTTGTTGAGAAAACAATATCTAAATAGTAAAAAATGAAACGGAACAAGCATTTCTTAATAAAAATAAAAACAGTTACAAAGTCTGTTAATTTTCAATGCTCAATCTTGTTTATAATAATTGTATAAAAACCTCCCCTCGTTTTCAATGAAAAACAGATTATTTACTAAATCATTACGACAAGAGATAAGTAACTGACTGAATGCTTATTAAAGAAATTAGAATAAATCTCTTCAACTAATAAAAAAGAAAGAGGACACATTCTAAGACTTAAAATTACAGTCCATTCTTCCTAAACAATTTTGAGATTACTGTCTTTACTTTAGTTTAAATTAAAAGTTAATGTTAAAATTTCCAAAATTACACAAATTCAGATGAGAAGAAAATAAATAAAAATTCATCAAAACAAGATTGGCCATTTAAAAAATTATTCTTCCATTCTTTCACCTTTTTTTTCAGTCTTCTTCGGTTTCACAGCAGGTGCATTTGTCTGGGTGATGGGAATTTCGCGAGAAGCTTTTTCTTGCAAAGCCTGGAAACGATTAACGATATTAATAATTCAATCGTGCGGTTGCAGAAATAGTTTAAAAAAGATTTTCATAGGTACACATACCAGTTTTGGAGCTTTCAAAGTGAGGACACCATCTGATGAGAGATTGGATACAAGTGCCGCTTTGTCCACATCCTCTGGCATTTTATAACGGCGAGTAAATTGCCTTGAGATGAAACCGTGTTGATCAGAACGTTCTTCATGTTTTCCATCAACTACTAGGTAATCGTCAACTACCTTCACTTTAAGTTCTTCTGGTTTGAACTGTTGTACATCCAAATTGACTTTAAATTCTTTGCTGTCCGACGTTACCGCAGATACCCCTGAATCATCAGCATCTAATGTTCTCCAGGGTCTTAGATATCCACATCTTAATGGAACGGACAGAAGTGATGATCTTGGTGTTAGTATTTCATCATTAAAGAGACCCATGCCAAAATTTTGATCATACATGTTTCCAAAAAAAGGCCTCCTATAGTCGTCCAACAACTCGTTTATCAAGGCTGGCACGAGAGACATCTAAAACAAAAATAAAAATGTAATCTTAAAGGAAGCATAATTAATTCAAGAGATAAGCTATAGACTATATGCACTAATTCAGATGGGAATATTGCCAGGGATCTAATAATTGCAATATCAGTTTAACGTTACAAGTGCAAAACTTATTGTTGGTTAATAAATAAATAAATAATACATTTTTACTATTAGATTTAATTATGAAATTGGCAAAACTCTCGAATAACTCTTACATATAATTTTTTTTATAAAAATATATATTCCCAACATCGCATAATTTATAGTGTATATCCTTTTATTCAAGAGTTTATGATTTAATAAGAGATTTACAAAGCACAGGTTTAAACCGGCACCGTTATTTTATTTACATACCGATGTTACAATGTTTTATTTATTTATACCTGTTTATTTTAATAACTAAGGTGACGGCAGTACACTTTTACCACTGGCAATTACACTTAAATAAACAGAAACTAATCCAAAAATGTATATTAATTCTTAGTTATTTAACCTTTTTTCGACTATAGCCAACGTCATTTTGTTAGTTTTTTACATGACATGATGATTTTTATCAACTAGGGTAGATATGTGACAAATTCTTAAATTATAGGTACTTACCTTAATATTTTAAAATTTCTAATTAATTTAGAGAACACAATACACAAGATAAAAAGATGAGTTATGAGCACAAATTACACACTTTTCAGTAGCGATTAGTGTACAAGTCTTACAGCAGGTGGTGCTTCTCTTGCCCTTTTATATGAATTCATTGAGGTTAGAAAGTTCTAGAAGTTACTTCTGGCCTATTCTGGTACTTTCCTTAGTTTTCTTCTTAATAAATGATACATTTTTCTTTAAAATAAACTATTCCATTTTTTCTTTAAAAAATTTATTTAATAAAACTATTTAATATGATGGCATTAAAATAATCTATTTCTTCTAAATTAATGATTACATTATGAATGCATTATGTATTTTCCATTTTCATTTGATGATTTTCAATATTTATAAATACATAATGCATTCACAGTTTTTCATTTTCATTTGATGATTTTCAATAATTATAAACACATAATGCATTCACAGCCCTGTAATCATTAATTTAGAAGAAATAGATTACTTTAGAATTAATGATTGAGCATTAAAAACCGGACGACTCGGTAACTATTTTTTATTTATTAAGAAATATCTATTCCGTTTCATTTTTACTATTTAGATGTTTTCGATTAGTTAACTGTACAATTCCTTTTTTCTAGTTTACAATTAATTATAAGAATAAACCTATTCAGTATACAGAACTGAAATATTCTTATTTTTTTATAGCTTTGTATAAATAAATAGGAAAAAAAATAAGTATAAATTATTAATTATATACCTTTATCTTGTTTTACTAGGATAGTAATACCTGCAAATCCTATAATGGTTTTCATTTTACACTGTTCTTGATTTCTTGTCCATCTTGAATATCTGCAATTTATCAGTGATATCTAAATGATACTTGTTCATTCATTCTATTCTAGTATTACCAATCTGCGTGTCCCGGTTATATTTTGTTGTTGCCTAATGAAATTTGACTTCTTCTGGCTTGTCATGAGAACTGGTTCTCAATGGAGTCAGAATTTTTTTTTTATAATATAACTCTACATCTAGTTTCTTCAACGCTTTGAGGCTTTTTTTTTGTAACAGTTGATATTGCTTAGTAAGCCTGCAGGATTATCAGTCAAGAGAACTATGACGTCAGCATACATAAGGATCTTAAACCTTCTACTTTAATGCTACCTCTAAAACCCATGGCAGATCGTCTAAAAATACGGAAAAGAGCATTGGGCTCAGAATACAACCCTGCCTCACCCAGCTTGAGAAATAGAACCATTCAAAGGTGTTTCAGAAAATTTTCTTGCGGAATCGGTAAAAGAAAATAGAGATTGTAGGAAGTAATAATTTTGTAACATAAACCCATGTTATATAATTTAAGAATGTGAGCTTGACGATCAATATAGTCAAATGCGGTTTTCAGGTCAAAAAAGCAGAAAACTCAGAAATTCACAAGTACCCTCAGTATACTCAGGCAAGTAATTCTTCTAAATTGTCATAAATTAATACACCCTTCTTATAAAAAAGGAAAGTAAGCGATTTTCTAAACGAGGGAGGGCACAAACTTATCTCTAAAATTTAGTTAAATAAAAAAAAATAATAATAATTTATGCAGGAATACATTTGGAGCATTTCAAAAGAATTCATATGTCAACCTTTCAGGACTCCGAGCCTTATTATTTTTCAAATATGAGTTCATAAATACTAAACAGACAATTTAGAAGGGAATATATTATAGTTCAGCATAAACTATTGAGTAAATAGAAATGAGGAGGATTAAGATTTTAAATGTAAATGACCCAGCAACCCACTGCATTCTCATTACCACACATGTCCTTTTGAACTGGTTTACTAGCTGCCAAAAATCTTAGCGTAGATGAAAGAAAAAGATTATTTTACAAACATATAAAATTTAAGCGCATCAATATAGCCTCTCCTATTTACTTCAGAACTACATTTTCGAAACATCAATAAGAGATAAAGGTTTTTTTTGTTCGCTTTCGAACAATGATAAACCAATGTTTACTAAAATCCAGCTGACCAGAATTGGAATTAAGAAGACTAGCGTTAAGATTTAATGGCTTTTATTTTTCAGAATTTCAGTAATCTGAGGATGTTTTGAAAGAGCATGGCTCAGAAGCTAACAAAGTTCTGGAACAGTTATGTGATCTTGTGATCTATAAACGATTGATTGCTACTAGACTGTCTTAGACTTGAGGTTAATTTTAGTGACCAAATCTTATATTTTATACTTTTTAATACAATTCACCACCTTAGGAAAAGATAACCACTGATAAAAAGAGAAGTTAAGAAAATTTAGTTATTAAGTTGAACAAGGTTTAAAAAAAAAATGTGCAAGTTACCAAAAAAAATTGAAATTTATTGAATACTTATCACCATATGAACAAGTCCCTGGAGAAGGGCTAAATTAATATTTATTTCTAGCCAAAAAATAATACGAAGAATACAATATAAATTCAACAAATTCAGTCGTTTTTATCTTATCTAATCAAAGTAACTAACGATTATGTATAATTCAGTCTTTCTGCTAATATATAAACATCAATACATACATTACTGCAGAAGGTATCTAACTAATATTATGGCTATCATAATAAAAACATTGATCATTAAAGACAAAAACAATTATTTCAAAATTTAAAATTATTTAACTCATTCTTCCATTTTGTCGGCCTTTTTCTCCTTTTCAGTTTTCTTTTTGATAGCAGGAGCACTAGTCTGTACAATAGGAACTTCACGACCAGCTTTATCAGGCAGGGCCTAGAAAATATATAGAAATTAGGAATCACTACAGTAAAGTTAGTTTCCAGAAATTTTTTTAAAGGAAGAAGTGCTTACTTACCAATTTTGGAGCTTTCAAAGTGAGGACACCGTCTGATGAGAGATTAGATACAAGTGCTGCTTTGTTCACATCCTCTGGAATTTTATATCGGCGAGTAAATTGCCTTGAGATGAAACCGTGTTTATCTGAACGTTCTTCATGTTTTCCATCAACTACTAGGTAATCGTCAACTACCTTCACTTTAAGTTCTTCTGGTTTGAACTGTTGTACATCTAAATTGACTTTAAATTCTTTAGAGTCTGATGCTACAGATGAAACTCCTGTATCGCTAGGATCTAATGTTCTCCAGGGTCTTAAGTATCCACTTCTTAAAGGTAGAGAAAGAAATGTTGATCTGGGTGAGAGGATTTCATCATTAAAAAGGCCCATGCCAAAGTTTTGATCATACATGTTTCCAAAAAATGGCCTCCTGTAGTCGTCCAACAAATCGTTGATCAAAGCGGGTAGTAGAGACATCTAAGTAAGAATCAAATAACACTGATTTAATTATAAAGTACTTCAAAAATAAGCTTATATAAACCATAAATTTACAAAGTAGCGAAATTAGTTCTTTTTCGCTCATTGTAAATAAAAAAATAGTTCAGCCATTAGGTAAGCTGAATTTAAATAATCAAATGTGGTAAAAAAATAGAGATCAATTAGAAAATGTACTAAATCTATATTCTTACTAGTAACGAATTTTGGGGTTTATCACTTACTTTAATAAAAAAAATTTTAGGAATTAGTTGTGTGTGATTTTAAAGAACAAAATTTTTTTAAAAGTTACAACACTTCAAGAAGAGTATAAAGAAAAATGTGATTTTTGTATAAAATTAAAACCAATTTTACTTAATAAATCAATATACAGTAGCATACCTTGTTAGTAATAAATACCCTGCTAGAGTTCACAAGAAGATATGGGATTCTCTCAAACAAAACGCACTTCGTGAGCAAAACCGTCAACTGATAACACTTCTACTAGAGCGCGCTCTTATATACACTCTTGGATGGTTCTGGACTGTTCTAGAAGATTCTAGTCCTAACTGGGTATTAAAGTCCAGTAAATTACTTTGTTTCCCTACAATTTGTTTTCATTTTTACCTTTAGCAGTTCTTATACAAACTGTTTTTAAATATATTTTGAAGAAAAATAGAAGAAAAATTAAACTGAAACTAAATAAAAGAATACCTTTTATCTTATAATGCAAATAAATGCATAAAAAACAATTCTATCATTGGACAGAAAAAATTAATCTGTATTTTTCTTTTCTTTTCCATTTTTTAGTTTCGTTTCAACGTTTAAATTTTTACTAATCACTCCAAATACATTAAAATCTGAACACTAATCTCATATTTTTCAGACAATTCTCTCAATTAGTTTTAATTTATTTCATATTTTCCCGATCTTATCTTAGTTAGCGAATTAACTATTTTTTATATTTCTTTTGGTATTTTAAAGACCACTAAATAGTTCTAACAGTTCATACAGTTTAGTGTGGTTACTTCCTTACATTCCTGATTTTATAATTTTTTCTTAGACTATTATTTTAGTTTTAAAAATTATATCATTTATTAAAATGTATGATACGGTTTTTTTTCTTCTATTTTCCCTTTTAAGTTTTTTTTTTTTTTTAGTAGTCTGTTTTGCATTAACTACTAACGAAAACTGTTTTTTTTTAAGATTTTGGTTGAAATACTTTTTCTTTAATAAATATTTTTCATCCAGGAAATATTTTTATTATGAAATATTATAAAACTAGTTTTTTTTTTAAAGAAGAAATAATTATTTCTTACTTTGTTGTTATCAGCAACATCTTTTCTCTAATGATTGAATAATTAAGTAAAATATTTAGAGCAATCAAAGTAATGGGAGAAAAATAAACATCCCACTTCGTAGAGGGTCTGAAAACACAATTTTTTACGCATTAATCACAATAGTATTTTTATTCTCGTACACAAATTCAAATTTGAGTTAATTATTGGTCCTTCATACGTGAGTTTGCAAATTGAAAATTAAAAAAAAATTGCAAATCAAAAATTCACATATTAATTTGGAATGTTTAGAGCAGAGGTCGGCAACGTTTTTAATGTAAAGAGTGAAATACTAAATTAAAAATTCATGGCGGGCGCCAACTATTTTTCGAAAAATGGAATTACTGATTCTAACGGTAGAAAATCTTGAAATCTCGACGAAAATTCGATTACTAATGTATCAATGGTTTTTATGTACGATGTAGTGTCAAATTCATCAACACTCAAATTTAAATTAATTTTCAATTATTCGTTTGACATTTTGAAAGTGAGACAAGGAATTTTTCAACAAATGCGCTTTTAACAATTCCAACTTACATTTGAAAGAATTAACTGCGCTAATCATATCAGCAATATGGGAACTCTTTTTTTCACTCGGCATTGAAATAATAAGTAAGTTTTCTTTACGATGAGTCCATAAACAGGGATGGCATAAACCTGTGACAAACTCTCTTGATCTATGCTCTCTTGTGTACTGACTACTACTGGCATGATTGCTCAGTTCATTTCAGTTCAACGCGTAAGCGCGTCACCGTTGACGTACAGTAGATTCAAGGAATTTTAAAATTTACGTTTTGAATTTCTTGTCTAAATTAACAATAGTTTAAGGGCGCACTAAAATTTATTGAAGGGCGCAGTGGCGCCCGCGGGCGCCGCGTTGCCGACCTCTGGTTTAGAGTTATAAAGTAAAATTACCACTTTTTGAGGCTCCGCCTACTCTATCTACCGTTACCACAAACTTCATAACCAAAGTTATTGTTGTGACCTCTTGTGGAAAATAATATATGCTTCACAAATACTGTTTCTATCATGTTTCAAGAAAAACAATTATCACCATCATTTTCTGCGCACTTTGATGATTAGTCTTTTCATTTATCATACGAGCACCACTCGTATCATATAACTGTCAACATAAAGTTTGCATTTGTTAGCAATGATCCTAGCTTAAAAACTAAATACAACCCAAATTACTAAAATAAAATTTTACGTTTTCATTTTTCTTTCTGTACTAAGTAAGGGAATGAATTTTAATCGTGTAGATTTTCGAATTTAAGTTTTCAAAGGAAATATTAATTTCAACAGAAACGTTTCGAGGTCACCTGAGTACAAAAAAAAAAAAAAGAAAAAGTTTTTAACAAATTTGTAAGTGTGTATTTGCAAATTACAAATTTACCTACTTTGCAGGAGTGTTTATATTATGTATGTATCCAATGTAACTCAAAAACGAAAAATCGCAAGTTCTAATTTGGTTTTTAGCTTAATGCCAACGAAGTAGCATATTAAGATTTTAGTAAAAATCAGTCAATAAGAAGTCAATTTACTAAATCAGTTTTCTAGTTTTCATGATTATTTCAAAAACGACTGCCACTATTTTCTTTAAAATTGTTCCAGTCTGAAGCAATATCTTATATCGAAATTGCGTATTTACTCATTGGGTTGTTTATTTTCTCCAAAATGGTTCTTAGGGTTATCTATAAATTTTGTATGTGCGGAACAATTTATTATTAATCATTTATATGTATAGAAAACCTCTTTATTCTGATGTAGTTCTTGCGAAGAGGCTGAGGTAAGATTTGCATTTGAGTGCAATGTACGGTTCTTCGTAATGTTAGCAATAATTCAATATGACTCAATGTTTCGGGGTTCGAAAAAAATGTGTAAATGAGTATCTTGAGAATGGTAATGAGATCGGTTTAGCGAACTTTCTTTTTTCTTCTTAAAGCAGTGGCCTAACGCCGAAATAAATAAAAACAGCATTAAAACAATGGCACATTAACTTATGATGAAAGTAGTCTAAAACTTAAACTATCGTGATACCCATTTGCCATGAAACCAATACCCAGAATATAGAAGTAGCGGAAGCAGGGTTAAAGAAGTTTGTATACGAAAGATTCGAGGGATTACCCAAATGAATTGTTGCAGCTAAGTCGTCAGAAATTTAATGCTGTAAATTAAAAAACAAACTACTGAGGTTCTTATACGTAAATCATTAATATTTACAGTTATAATTTTTTTAAAAGTTTTTTTCAAATTCTGAGCTTTTGTACTTTAAGTAGGATGTTTAAAGCTTCGCCTGAACAATATAAAGAACCACAGCAATACCATCTACGAGTTTGGAATACAAGGTTAGGGATTGTTTACTGCTGATTTTTAAAAAGTGAAATGTAGTTGTTAACACATGAAAAAATGATTATGTTTATGAGTCCATTGGTACATATCTATCCTTTCATATAAATCAACTTGTGAGATACCAAAGTAGTAATATTATTTAAAATTTCATTGTAACCCTTTCTAGATGTGCTACAATTTACTTAGGGTTTTGTTGAGAGCCCGTCTAAGTTTTCTATACCTAAAACACGATTTTCACTTACTCAGAACTTTGAATAGGTTACACCAAACAATATAATTAAAGAGCTAAAATACATAACTTCATTGAAAAAGGGAGTTAATTGGAACGGAACGTCGTGCTTTATATGGAACTGATAAACAAGAATCAGTCATGAATTTATCGTGAGACCATGGAACTGAACTGTGCTTTTCTTACGTTCACAGTAGTAAACGCCTTCACTTGTTCAGCGCGTCAGAGCATCAGGCTGCACTATATCAAGGACAGCTTCGTTAACCATGCAACAAATGAAAGTAATTCTGAGGAGTACCATGTAATCAAAGCTTCTGCTCTATAAAACAAAAAGTAAAAAATAAGGGTTAAATTAAACAGATTTTAATTTTAAAAACAAGTTCTTGTGGAAGCTATGAAACACTTGAAAAATAATATTACTGTAAATAAACATTAACTAGTTACACTGATTAGGTAAGTTAGTAGAGGTGGCAACACAGTTTCTTAAATGATAATTCATTGTGATAGAACTGTTGTGGCTTCCTTCTAAAGGATTTCTTGATTACTTTTTAAAGAAGATGCTACTGCACTAAGGAAGTGATGTTGAGAATGTGTTAGATAATGTAGGTACTTTCTGATTTCATAGTTAACTCTTTCCACACTACTATGCTACATATAGTACACGAATATTACACATTCGTACTATCGTTCTAACGAATATGCATGGGCCGTGACGAATCACATTTCAGAACCATTTTTTTTTTTATCAGCAATTAGTGTTTCATTCATTTCTTGTTCCAATTTACTTAAATAAACAGCATTATTTTTTAGCGTTATATAGCGTTTGTGAACAGTATATCTTTTTAATGTTTTATGGTTTAGGTTGTCCATAAGTTTTCTTGACACTAACTTATATGAACTTTGGTGAGTACCAGACATGTAGGCTGGTCGTTTGATAGCCCAGCTTTATGAAGACGGACAACTCACAGTTCTAGAGGTTATATATAGATTTCTGACAGTTTGGCCAAATGATGTTCGTCTTAGTCCTGTTTGTAATAATAAGTCTTTATTTTAATATTTACTTCATTACAAACAAGTTTATTTTTATATAGTTGACAAAAAAAAAACTGTCTGTAGATCGTCTGAGGGGTTGTCTCTACCTAACGTATTCTTTATTGTATTCGAGGAAAGTGACGAAAAGAAAATAAATAAAATGGAATTGTCTCTATTTGAACAAAAACTGAGAACTTAATCAAAATTAAAACTAATGAAGCAAAATAAACCTGACTTTAACATAAATAAATAAAAATAAATTTTATAAAAAATAGTAAAAGTAAAATAAAATAAGATAGAATTAAATAAAAAATAAAATCTGTGACTAAAATAGTTTGTTCTTGTAAAATAAGGTTTAAACGAATTGAAATTAATCTGTTCTTAATAAAATTTGAACTTAAACAGAAAAGAAAAAAAAACGAAACATAACAGTACAAAGCTAACAAAATTTACGGACGAACTTGTTTGAACTTTCAAATCATATTAAATAACTTTTTATATTTATTGTTTCTTTTAGTATTAGGATCTTGTCAGCTAAATTTAAAAAAGCATTGTTGCTTTTAATAATTTTATTAAAGTGTCTTAATTCGAAATTCTCTGAGAATGGGACATACTACTACAAAATGAAAAACACCTCTCTTGTCAAAGTTACACAACAAACATAACTTAATTTCATTTTTGAATGTGTATTTATCACCCCTCTAACATTAATTAACCATTTAATTTTCATTAAATAACAGTCTAGATTGCTCCTGTAAACCAGTTCCGGTGGAGATTTAGCTTTAGCTCAAAGAACGAACCAAGGGCCAGAATGTTTTTGAATCTCTGACATTTTTAAATTTATTAATTGTATTTTAAAGAAATTCTTAAAACTACAAAGTTGTTTATATTCCCTTGCGATATTTAAGTATATTCCCTTTATTATGGCAGATTCAGTTTCTCTAAAAATGTTCAGTTAATGGAGTAATCTGGAGCGAGTAATCTCACAGTCTCTTGTCAAATCAATCTTGTTTATTAACAAAATTTTGATTTCTATAATTTAGTAAATTATACTTATGAAAATCTAAAATTAAGTCAGTTCATTGCTTTAAATTTTCTTGATGGTTATCAGATTTATACGAGATAGTGTTCGCTCTTCCATCAATTTCTTTATAAAACAGTTCCTTGTTTTGGCGTTTCCATTTTAATTTAGGCATTACAGACAAAATATCTAAGAGAAATTGACTTTAACTTTTATCTTATGTTATTGGACGTATTTACCAAGAGTACCGTACGAGGATTTGTTTTAGAGAAACAGAGGGCACCACCACAGAGTGAACGCTAGTAAAAAAAAAGTCATAGGTTGTAGAAATACTGTCTTTTTTCAGAATTAGTAACTTTGTAGCTTTACATTAATTAAAGCAAGAGCCCGATTGGCTTTTACGCACTTCTGCGGGACAAGTCTATTATTAGATTTGTTTTCTTACTCACCGCGAACAGAGTTAGAACTTCGGTATCCTTTTGAGAGGCGAATGGTTTCCGAATTGTATTCAAATAATAACATAGGTATTTGATTTGTTAGGCGAACGGTTTATTGTACTGTTGCAGTTTTTCAAACGGATTTAGCACTAACTATTCAATAACGTGCCGTTATATATGTAGCCTGCGGGAATACTGCTCTCATTTCAACTTTCCAAAAAGCTAATTTTTGTTGTAATGATTTTTGTTTCAAATTGTTTAGATTCTTCTAACGAAAACTCTTTGTAAAAGGACTTTTATCCTTGTAGGCAATGAATTTTAAGCCTAATTTTATTGGTTAAAAAGTAATAAAGCAAAAGCTAATGAAGTTAGTAATGAAATTGTTATTGACCACACCTCAATATTCCCCAAATCAACTAACAACGGCCAAAAACCAAAACTATCATTGACCTTATTCATATTTTTGGATCTAAAATTTAATTAAACCTTTGTTAATGCATACCGTAGTGTGATACTGCAGAGTTTTGATTGCTAACTTTCCTCCGGATGCACGAGAGTATCTAGACGAAATAGAAGTATTAATCTTCTCATCTAGAATGATTGCACTCATAATATAGTGTAATATAATTCACTTAATCAATACTACCCAAAGAGACTTGTTTCCTAAGAACCACTTTTCTTTCGTAGGCTCAAAAGAACGCAACATTTCTTGTGAAGACAATGTAAATTTCACTATTTTGCAATATTTTCCCTTGCTGATAGCAAGATAATTCGCACCAAATATTTAAATCTTCTCGCTATAAAATTATATTTACAGTTCAAATGTTTTAACATTTCTATTGAAGATTGTCTTTAATAAACCAATAGATCATGTTCTAGCTGCTGGTTTTACCTCTCCTTTTTGCGCTTCATCTAGGAATGCAGGGAAAAAAGGACAGGATAGATTCCTACTCACTTTACCTTTCTCGTTCATCACTTGTTAAGAAGGTTAAAATCTATTATACATTATACTTCTGTATTTATTTTATGTATATTTATAGAAATAAATATTTATTTATTCATTCATTAGATCATGTTAAGGGTTAATAAAGTTCTCATTAACTTTATCTTGTTTGATTTGTTGGTACGTGTGATGTATTAATATTGAGTTTCAGCAAAGCTGTGACAACTTCAATGACTTTACAACAGGTTTTATGTTAAGCACATTAATCAGTTAGATTAAGTAATTAAAACGAAAGTGACCATTAAAACATATCTTGGCTAAAGAATTTAAGCGGGTCTCTCATATTCTTTTTTGAGGTGATGAAAGAAGAATTGAAGGCTGAAGAGGGGAGCCCCCCTCAATGAATTTGTTTAGAGTGTCATCTCCTTCCAGCCGCCGGGTATTCTAACTCCAACCAGTCATGGAGCACGTAGTGCTTTCTTTGTTGGTGTGTTCCGCAGCCAGCGTGACTTCCACGGATAACTCACATACTATGGTACGTAGTTATGTCCCATATAAACTACTTGAACATGGTAAATTTGAAAAATTGTACTTTCAAGTTGATATGACTTGCCTCATTTATTTAAAAAAAAATTTTGCATTGAAATAGTAAAGAAAAAGAAGGTATAAAATTAATTTTTTGAAGTTTAAAAATAATTTTCAATAATTAGTTTTTTTTTTTCGTACTCCGCAACTTTAGGTCTTCCTCAGTTTCTATAGACCAAAGAAACTGTTTTTCTTCCACCCACTGCTTTTGCAAATTGTCTTTAAGTATTCATTTTAGTAGCTGTTCGCCATAAAGTTCTGTGGGGGTAAGTCATGAGAATTGGGTTTTGTCGTAAGATTTCCCAGGGATTCTTTTTCCCAACTGGTATCTACTGTTGATTAAACCAAGGGAGATAGGTAATATGCACTATTTTGCGTCTAACATAACAAATTTATTTCTGCATTTATTAATATTTAATTTAAAGCGTTTCAAGTAAGTCTTCATTGGCATTCAATGCCTATTTCGTGCACTGCTTTCAGTGTTCTCTCGTTGAAGACAACTTGTTTATCAGCTGACTATTGGTTAGTAGGCACATAGATTCAGATCTATGTGAAGCCAGCAGAACCTCCAGATTTGTTCTTTTACTTTTATGAATTAGTTTGATATTTCTCTTAATATTTTTAGGGCTTAAGTATTTTATTAATTTACATTTTTATTGAAATATTAACTGAAAACAATAGATTTGCCTAATTTAAGTATAAATATTTTTTATTTTGATTTTGAGTGTATTATAATTGGAAATATAGCATGTCTATATCTGCGAAACTAACATTTTTTGCACTTTGAAGGTTGTTCATCACATATATTGTTTACACTTCGGCTTACTGTTAAAAATTAATCATGTCGCATAAAAACATCTAGATTTGAAAGTCAAACGACTTTCTTTATTACTTTTTCAAGAAATTCGCAGTCACATTTAATTTTTATTTATATTCTACGGTTTACAAAACCGCACTTCACACTGAAATGTCACCTAAGTGTAGTCTTACCCCACCCCTCTCCTACCTTCGATCAAAACATGATTTTCTCTTGCAAAATTATTTATTTCATAAAAGTTGTAGATATTTGCGCGTAATGTATTTCATTTTAGGAATCTCTTTTCGTGAAAAAATAAAATACTCTTTTTAAAACTGCATTTTTTATTTACATCGTGCATAAGCAAATCTGATTGAACTGATACACACAATCAAACATTAAAAAAACAACGTACACTAATTAGGTGGAGGAACCACCTAATGACAGCACTCACTGTACTTAATAAAATATGATTACGAGATCCCCAGCGACTTGAGGCGACTGAAGAGTTTGTCTGTTTAGGATCAGAAAAAAGTGATCTCTGGCTAAGGCATATTTATATATGGATAGATGAGTTTTATGGAATTTTTTATGTGAAGAGGAATTAACGTTGCTAATAAATGGGAGCTTAAGGTCGCAGAAAAATAGAAAAGTTATAGACAAAACGAATGAACCCATGGTATGAAAGATTGCTTAAGGGAATTGATCAGTTGGAGCTTGGAACTTTTAGCTTAACCTTAAGGTTCTATTTCATAAGACAAATGGGTTATCAGGCTGAGTTGTCGCTTGTGAAATAATGACAGTTAGAATCTCTTGTCAAGAAATTGTTTGGGCAGTCTAAAGCGGTTATACAATACTTGTCATTTCAGTCTGGTAGACGATCCACGTCAAGCGTTTGTTTTTGTACAGGTAGAATACGAAAATTCTGTTGTGGTATATCGGAACACAGGATATTTTTTAGAGAGCAAAAGATGTAAGTGCAGATTTAGGGCTCATAATATTTTATTGGCTTTTTATTGGATAGAAAGGGAAGGAAGTAGAATTTGCCATTGGTAATAGCCAATGGTTAGAAGGATTTAAAAATAATTAATCCTTTATACAAAGCGGCTTTCGCTGACGGATTTCCTTCAAACTGGTGTTGTAGCAGTACACCCCTACTTGCCGATAGGATCCTTAAATTACACATAAATGGCACCTGTCGCCCCTCCTAAGAGTACTTAATAGAATTTTTCAGGAAAAATGTTTCAAATGAAAGTTATAGTTTAAATGTGAGTACAACTAATTTATTATATCGTTTAATTCACTTAAAAATTCATATAAAAAGGAAAGTAATCAGTAAAGAGGTTGTCCTAGTTGAGGGATTTTGATCGGAAAGTTATAATCAGGACCTGGTAGATTCCAAATGCAGCGTAAAGTTTGTTTCTTGCGATTTTCGTTTTTGGAATATTTTCTTTTCACGCAAATAAACCGTTTTCTAAATACCACCTTTTTTCTGAATCAATGAGTCAATGAAACGGATATATCCAGCGAAAAAACTATTTACGAAATTAGGCATGAATACGATATCTTCTTTACTAAGATACACACAGTCAAATTTAAGTAAACGAACAATTAAAAGTCTAATTTCATTACAGAATATTACTTTGTCTTTTTTCAAAAAACAATGATTTTATAATAAGTCAGGCGGAGATGGGATGTCAGTTTTTAGAGCCGGCCTGTGCCACATTAAAAGCATCTGAACCTTTAGTAAAGCTACAAGGTTATATTATCTTTGGCTCTAAAGCTGTAATAAGGTAAAGTTCTTTTCTAGTTAATAAAATCATGGTTTTATTAAATTCAATAATTGTAATTTGTATGTTATTGTTCTTTTTTTTTTCTGTCCAAGTTATAACTATTAAATTGTGGGCTTAAATCACTAGAACAAACGTGATGACCACTCTCTGGATTTACAGATATATATTTGGTATAATTAATCCAAATTGTAGCGGTTGTGCTAATTGAAAATAGTTAATAATAGCACAAATTTACATTATTATGCTTACACACATTATCATAATTGACGATAAAAAGCAATATTTTATTATAAGTTTAATACGGAAGATTGTTCATATTCTAGAGAAGATAATCATCTAGTTTGTATTTTTATGTCATTTTTTCTTTACGAAGCGTCTGTTGATCTTTAGAATTGTTTTCTTATTTGTACTTTAGTATTTATGCTTTGTTAAATACTGACAAATTTAATTTTAGACTAACTTTTACTTAGATTGACTGTAGATGTACAAACCAAGAATTAATAAAAACATTCTTATGTATTGGTCAATAATTTATTACTATTTTATCAATTGAAGCGACGGTGAAAGTTAGCCAAAGTGCTCTTAGTTATAGTTACGTTTTTCCACCAGTATGCACTCTCACGGTCAGTTGAAAGGTGTTGTATGTTTTCTTTTTTTATCCCACGGTACATACAAGTTGGCATCTCGTGAATACTTCCTCAATATAATCGTATCGTTGCGCCTAATTTACATGGAATTTTTTAACTGTTATATTCATCTTAAGATATATTGATTTTATTAGCTATCGATAATGTTAAATTGATCTTTCAAGGCATTCAGAAATAGAAGTATGCATCACGTGAACCTAAATAAATATGAATTACTAATGGGGACACTATTAATCTTTACTTCTTTTGAGATGCTACTTTACTAATTTTTATATCAAAACTTTCTTGCCCTCAGGTACAGCAGATACCAAACACTTAATATTAGAATGTCCTAAAAATAATAAAGGAGGAAAATATCTGTCAAGGGCTGTCCTAACAATGAATTGCCTTATCCCCGCAAATTTGAACACCATCTTGTTGTATGATAATGGTAACACATACAGGGAAATATATGATATTATTAAAAATAATGAACAGAAATCACAGAAATTACATTAAAAAAATCACTTAAAAGCTATTTATTAGAATATATGAACATAGAATATAACTGAAATTATGCGATAAGTTCTGGCTGCTATTGTAAATTGCAAATTTTTAAATAAAATTTGGATTGGTCAAGCAGATGGATTGCTGTCCATGATTTGAGGAAATATTATTTACTGGTTATAAGATTATGTATATATTAATTAAAAATAATACCCTTATTATTATTATTACATTAAAAAATCATTCTAAAAGAAAAAAAAAATACTGAAATAAAATAATCAGGACGTAATAAACTTTAACCCAAAACTTTCATACTGTAACCTATGACCTCACTTACTGCGGGCAAAATAAAATGTAACTTATTTTTTGGAAAGGTAGTAACTCATTAAAAACTTCCATACAGTCAAGTGGTAAATTATTTTCTCCAGATGGATTTCTTGGTCCACCACTTGTCCAAACCCTCAAGTTTGTTTCTCCAAGTTCGCACGTTTTAATGCTTTCCTTATACGGAGCTTTTTTGTTCAGCTCGAGAAGTTCAAGATCAGTTTCGGAAAAGGAATAAAATCAAATTTAAGGCTATTTTGAATTGCGAAGTTACTCAGTAATACTCATCAATAATTATTGACTAAACTTTATACAATAACAAATCTTTATTTCCGAATATTTGAATAAAATAAATTTTCATCAAATAGATGACTAAAGTATTCCTTTAAAAAAGAAATAAAATACTAATTTAGTTTCCTAATTCCATAATAATTATACATGTAAAAATTGATCCAGTTTGAAGTCTACTCTAGTCTGAATACTTTCTCAGAAATGAAGAATAAGGTTTCTGTGAATCAATTGCAAGTATTCATCGTATATCTCCAATAAAAATTCATCCAGTTAACAATGTTTTTGCAATAACTCCACTCATGTACATAGAAGTAAAGAACTTTAGAATATTACTGTTCATTATTTTTGGTGACTGAATTATAGTTTCAATAGGATGAAAAATTAATGCCAGTTTCAGTCATTATAAACTTTATTATGCTTTCGACCTAGGGACTAGGTCATCTTCCGGGCTAATTTACAATGTACTGTTTTACATCATCAGAGGGTTGGTGTGTCTTCTGTCTTGTCTGTTCATGGACTGAATGTGAACCTAGTCCCTAGGTCGAAAGCTCGGCATAATAAAGTTTATCATGGCTGAAACTGGCATTAATTTTTCACCCTATTGTACTCTAGAATAGTTTTAAAAAGCATTTCTTAATATTATTACTCATACTTGTTGAATAACTAAACTTGAACCTGCATTATATGCAACTTCATTTCCACACTTCCTCTCTTAAGTTCACCTGTCACCCCTTATCTCTTAGTAGCTTCTAAATTGCCGCCCCCATCCGAGTTACACTCGCTATTTCTGGCCTAGCTCACTGGGCCACTTTCGCATCTTCTTCTCATTGCCACGTTCGAACAGCTTGTTGATGAGACTCAAAATTATCTGTCTCTGCTTTTAATAGTTGATCTGGGTTGATTTCTATGCCGCCACCACAGCCGAACCCCTTCAATTTCCTTCACTATGTACAAATGTACATCCTATTGCCTGCTTTTTTGTTCACTCTTGCTTTTCTTCAGCTCAAGTGAGCTTGATCTCTGAAGTTGCGGCCGTACACGGACTCTTGAGGTACAATTTCTCTTATAATTTCTGATGTAGTGATACACCATTTGATTGCTAGTGGTTTGATTCGTAGTTGATCGTATGTGCCTTACCCCGTTCTAGTTACCAGTGAAATAATTCCTGTCATATAGGAGGAAATAACTCTAGAATCGTTTAAAAGTAATACTTTATTTTCTTACTAATATTTGTTTTATAACAAATTAAACCTGTGATCATTTCACACGGGGAAAATTATATAATTATTGACTACATTACAGTTTTGTACGGAGTGTACTCCTTCATTTTCAATGGTGAAAAGATTGACAGCTGAATTTAAAAGTGGTCATATTACTTTTGAAAATTATCCACAAAAAAGATGACTCTAAAAACTGGCATCTAAAAGAAGCACAATAGGTGTTGGACAATGAGTTAGCGGACACAATGTGAGGAAGTGTGGTGTATTTTTCATCAAGAATAAGGGAAAGCTTTGTGCGAGATAGGAGCCACATTTATTAAATTCTACGATTACTTTACTTTTTACTGGATAGAAATATCCAGAATCAAAAAGAAACTTGTAACACTTGCAGTTATATGAGCTTACGTAAACAATATCCGTAGCGGAAGTGTGCCTCTCATTTATCTTTCTTTTCTTCTATTTTATCTCAAAGAATATCTTTTTTCATGGCCATTCTCATTTTGGTTAGACTATGGTGAAGCAATTAATAGTCGCTTGATTGTAGTTCTAATTATTAAAATGTGAAAAAAACCTTCTCAGTTCATTTTTCGTTTAGCTTTCTATCCTCTAATCAGTAACTATAAAAATATAGTTCGAATCAAAGTTTTCATTGATTACATAAATACAAGGAGCTCTAGCGTGATATTAAATACCGTCATAACAAGGTGAATAATATATTTTTTTGGTTCACATTATAAGAGATTTCTTGAATAAATTAAAGTCTATTCTAGTCAGTTCGTAATTAAATTAAAGTGAGATAATTTGGATGGCCTGAAATGTCCCACCACATAGCATTATTTCCCATAGTTATACAGTCTGTAATTGTGAGAAACCAGGGATTCACGCAGACGTTGTGTTAATAAGGTCATTTAAGAAATTTTCATGCTTCAAATAAGCAATTTTACGATAATCATTTTGGAATTCATGATACCGATAGTGTGACAGTAAATTGTTAAATAGTTTAGCTGTGTTGTGCTAGAAATTGGGTTTGAGCTTACTTACCTTTCTAGCTTACTTTTCTTTTACTCAGATTTATAAGTCCTCTAAGTGATTTCCATTAGCAAACTCGTTACTCCATATGATCGATGAAAGTTAACACAAAATTGGCCTTCATTTACATATTTGTTCACACGCTAATCTCTACAAGCAGAATTTTTAACCATAAGAATGTTTCAACTAATCCTGTAAAACTACTTGAAAATTGAATAATGAAAGAATATATGTAGCTTAGAAGCATTAAATACCTGGTAACATAAAGTACCTATGTACATGTTATAACCTAAACTAAAAATCAGGTACGGCAGGCACGTTTTTTAAGACTTTAAAGTAAGCTGTTCTCTGATTGTGCACAATGAGAAGAGAAAGAAAATGACCGACTTTGGACAGAATGTTCTGGCACAGTTCTAGAAATCACAGATCTTAACCAAAAACCATGATGGTTACAGAATTTGATGACAAAACAAATAGTGTACGACATAATGACGTAGCGATACAAATCTAGCAATTGAATTAATACATCGCGCTGGTTGAGGCGCCAGATGTAAGCTTAAATTTAAAATACCTAATTAGCATAATAAATAAATTAAATGGTCAAATGTGGAGAATATTTTCGATGAGATCGTAATGAATAATCTGGATATCCAACTAGGTTGATTTTCTTTAATTAGTCTATTTTGAGAAGGATTTTGTTTGTAGGTAGAAAAAGTAGTTTCGATAAAAATCTATTAAATATTTTTAAATAATGATTCTGGAATTGTAATATGTTTTTAAAGTTTCTGCTGTTAAGAAAGATTTAGCTTTCATTAACCCTAAGGAATGAGCTCCTACAATGATTGAGTACTTTTCTTAGTTTTTTTTTTTATTTCTTAAAAATTCTGCCTTAAGTTCAGAAATTACTTTCTTTTTGCAACTTTATACTCAGGACTTCGCAGCACTGATGATGTGCGTAGGCGGGCTAAGGTCGATGTCAGATTGGCGAGCTGTCCACTTTCTTCTATAAGAACGACGTTTATTTATTATTGTCTGCCGTAAACTTTCACACGAACTAGGCGATGCATCTCGCCGGGGTCAGGCTGAGATCATGAACTCTCGCTTAAAATATAAAAAATCACTTCCTTAAAACTGTGTTAGGGCAGAAGTTTTTAATCTTCATTAAAATAGAATTGAGAGTTGATATGGAAGCAAAAATTACATCATTCTTAAAGCATAGTATAAAAAAAATTATAACAAAAAATATTCAAACTCAAGAAAAATATTTTTTCATCTAATTTTATGACATTTCTATTATTATCAAATAAAAAATCATAAGTTTATCAATAGATTCAAGGACATGAAATTTTCTTCTTGAAATAGTCCTTGAATTAAAAGTGCATCAACGTACGAGTATTATGTGTTACGAGCCGTCGCTTGGACGATCAAATTTACGTCGATTTTACTTTTCTTCTACTGAGACTGAAAGATGAATTTATACACGAGTGTTTTAAGGCAGATCTTTTGGAACAGTCCATTTATTGGCTCATAAAGTATTTAATATCATTTACAATTATCGCCAACCCTTTAAATAATTTACTGTTGCATTGGTTAAGGCAAAATTGTCACAGGTTGGCGTCTTTCCTATTTAGATTTACTGGCCACCAAGGGCAACTAACCTACCGCTAAAAAGACGAACTACTTTCCGAATCCAACTCCCAAAAAGTGCTTTTTATCAAATATTTTTCCTGAATATTAGAGTAATCCCTGCTCTATGTTTAAACTTTAAACTGGCTATCTTTTATTGGTGTTTTCAGCGGCCGCTGAAATGAATTTTATTCTAATTTAGGCAAGATTTAGCACCTAAAAATACAAGTTTAATCAAAATTACTTGCAATAATGTATTTTTATTAAAGAAAGGAGTTATAATGAAAATATTATAATCTACAAGCAATGGTACAAATTCTAGCAAAACCATCTCTCTGTTTAAAAAATAATTAGTAATTAATGCTCCTTTCAGAAACATACATCGTGTTTTGTTCAATTTTACATCTTTTAAAAACACTTTCAAAGAAACCTACCATTACCAAATTTGAACCACATAACATTTGCAATAAGAGAATGAATTATTGAAATCAAATGTCTACTAGAATCGCATATTAATTTAACCTTTTAATTTTTGATAATTAATTTAATTAAATAATTTTAGAAACACAATAAACATAAGATATTATTGAACTGATTACTTGGTCATTTTCAGTTAGTTATTCATGTTAATTATAACAGAAAAATACAATTTTTTGTTTTGTTTTTTAACTCTTATTCAATTGTATGCTCTAACAATCGTAAAATGCAGATTACATATCGTACATATTACATACTACTGGTAGCTGTTACACCTATAACATTGCAGCGGGAATCGTAGCCCTTATCCATTGAATTAATTAAAAATAAGAAGAATAATCTCATTCAATTATGTTGTCTGAAATGTATTAAAAAAGAATAAAGATAATTTTTACTGTTACATATTGGCATCCTCAACATTGTGGGATGATTTAACACTTCGTATTATGGAAACATAATATGTAATATTCTCATATCGATTTTCATTATTACCAATACAGTATTAAGCTACTTTATTATACAATACATTATATGCTGAATATAAAAATCTAGCGCAAAAAACTGCACGACTTCGTCTGATGAAGTAATGATCTAACGACCCAAAAGGGAAGCCTGGCCGCATCACTCATTCAGTACTACTTTGAGAGACATTTTTCTGCAAATAAAAGTTAGCTCACATGTATGTAATTGGCCCAAAAAAATTAAAGCAAATCGTTGGAGTTGTTCACGAGGAAATTTAAAAAAACCGAAAAATTGATTATGTAAAAGCGTCATAGATTTGCCATAGATCTCGGAATTATACTTCAAGGTGCCTAAGTCCTACCTTAAATCTACGCTTGCTGCTTAAATAGTATTCAGTAGCAGAACACTAAGAAAGAAGAAGAAGATCTTTTTAGATGTAGTCAGTCGCCGAAAATGCCCGCTAAGTAAGCTGGAATACTATTTAACTCAAGCTCAGTTACATATGTAGTTGATCCGTGCCGATAGTTGTTCGCACATAATTCTTCAGAGAGTGCATTTTGAGTCTCAGAAAGTACCATTGATTAGAGTTTGGCTTCAACTAAGAATTCTTAGCCAGTGAGGAATCTAAATGTATTTAGTGTTAACTCTGAATTTGTGTGAACTATACACAGTCAAAAATATAAAAACTAATTTTTAGCGTTTCAAGAGAACTCATAAACCGACAATCGCCGTGATAATTTAATATCCATACACGAACATAATACGAGTGCCTTCTCTTAGTAGTAGTGTAAAAGGAAGTAAAGAGCAGAAGCCCATTTTACTGGTTAGCTTTTAAGATTGTAGAAGTTTCGATGAAATCGGCTGGTTTCTTTTAACTTCATACGAGAATATTTAACCACCTAAATAACCACTTAAGTTTTTTTTATTAGAAAAATCATTTTCGTTCTGACTTTATGATATCAAGCATTAGTTACTTTGATTATAACAAAAGTTATTGATCATTATTACTGTTAATAAATTCTATGATCCATTTTAAAATATAGCGTTCACTCTATAAAATTAGACGTTTATTGTATTTAAATTAAAATTCCTTAAAACTTGTTCCCCACAATATAATTTAATGCCATTAGAGATTGCAATAATGGTATCGCTGTTTTTGCTATTTTTTGTTGTCCAGTTTTAGTTGTAGACGTTTTCAGTTACAATCCCAAAGTCTGACCATCAGATTTAATTTATCGTTACAAGTATTTCTATAAATATAATTCAGTTACGGTATCGCTGGAGTTCCCCGTGCTGTTAATAGAGATTTTTAATGCAGATAGAACCTTGCAACTAGAGTTTAATAAGCAGAATTTGAGCCATTTAAGGCACGTCAACAACTGGCGCCCGGAGCTTTTTCCAGAGCCCTGACGGCCTCCGGACTGTGTTTTACGTTACGGGCTATCAACACTATCAACAGATTAGAAGATATAAAAAAGCTACTAGGAAGGGCCAGCAGCTGGTTTCGAACCCGGGATTTTCACAGGGGATTCTAGTATGAACTACTATTCTAGTATGAAATGTTTATTATTGTTATTACTACATTTTGCAAAGGAGTACAAGAGGCGGATTCCGCGGATCATTCTTTGGGAACTACTGCTACTGGTGATCAACAGGTTCCTAGACAAGTAATTGTGATTTTGACTGTTTTTTGCCTTTGTTTTTAAATAAGTTTTATCTAATTTGTTAACATTTGGCCATTTCTCTTTCCGCTCGTACTGTGCGCGAGGCTTATTTTATCTACTTTTTTTCTGTTTAATTCAGTTTCAAATTACTGCATAATATTCATTGAAAAAATGTAGAACTCAATGGATAAAATTTAAAGAACTATCCATTAACATTTTTTTGTATTATGTGCGAACAGACTGCTTTTCTAATAAATTTATTCAATGAGCAAATCGCTGCAGTAATTGATATAAATTCTACAGGATAGTAAAATCTTATTTCACTAAAAATTACTAAATTGCATCGTTTACATGTACTGCAATTTTTATATATATTATTAAATGTAATAAACATAGTAATTTACTACAGATTTCTATTAAGAAGGAACTGAATGAGGCAATTTTAAATTATAAATCAGTTAATAATTGCAAAAGCGTATTATTCTGATAATCGTGATATTATTTAGATTTACAAACCAAGAATATTTCTTATTACTTTATTATAAATATATTTATTATTTCTTATTGCTACGAAGGCGCACCAGATAAAATTCAGTGGAAACCTTTTCTTATTTCCTCCAGTGAGGTTTCTGCGCTGGGGAGTTGGTTTAATAATCGTTTCCATAAAATAATTATTTAAATAATTAAATAAATCAAGACAAATTCTCAATCAATCACCTTGTTATAATACAAAGGATACTTTGCGGGCATAAATAAAAGAAACTTTCTGGAGTCATGATGAGAAAACCCGAAAAAATAATCGCTGAAGAACACCTAAAACAGTGCATGCAGAAAAATGCAATTAAGATTTTGGCCTAACATTTGTTTCGTACAGAGTTCTACCTACAGTGTCCTCAAGTAATGCTTCTGATCTGTATAGGTTCTTTAATGTACTACAGATTAACAATCTTTTCATAAAAATAAACTAATTCTGAATAAAAAAAAAGAAGCGTGTCATGGCGGATACTGTAGTTTAAACCACAATTTTTCAGTGTATTAAGTGAATACAATTCAAAAAATCCTAATTTCTAATTCCCAGCTAGATTTATTCATCATTTCATAGAGAGAGAGAGAGTAAAATTATTTCTTTAATCTATGGTTTTACTGCCAAATTGCTAATAATTTATTGTTGAATCAGCATTTCAAATAGATGAACTTCACAGAATTTTAAATAATAATAATAACTAACGTGTGATCTAAATAAATTACTTTTTTTTTAAATTTGTTGATATTACTGAAATCATCAGTGAGGAATATGTTATTTCTTTTGTAATGTAGGTATACATAATTTCATAGCTCTCTTTAAGTACAGCAGTTTCTTCCAGATTGTATTTCTTTTATTCATGAACGTAAGAATAAGTTTTTTTACCCCTTGAAGTGTTTGTAATTTATTTCTTCCGAAGATTAAGGGCAAGTAAGTAATGTCTTAGGATTATTCTATAAAGAATCAATTTAATTATTTAATAGATAGCAGATATGCAAAGATAGCTTCCAATTTAATGTTTTTTAAGAAATTTATTTTGGTGTGCTGAATCCCTAGAATTCGCAATAAACAGATTAAAGTATCAGTAATGTTACTTTCTACCTTCAACTTGCAACTTAATACAGGTAGACTTGATCTCTCGGTCTTGATTTCATTAAAGGCATGCAGCAACTTGTACCTTTATTTTCTCTCATTTTGATTGGTTCTCTAAATTTTGCTGGTTTTATCAAGCTGAAAACAGCAGTAGTGTTGACCATTCATGTTGGTTTGTTGACGCAAGAAGCTAAGTTTATAAACTAATTTTAACCCTTGAATGCTAGTTTTATTTTAAGAAAATATAAATTCAAGAAGGGAAAAATATTACGTATGTTTTATAAATTTTAAGGAAAATTATTTAAATATTTAAATAGTATTAACTATTATTAAACACTGATTTAAATTATTCTATTCTATTTCTCGCCTTCTATCTTATTTTGTCCGAAATGAGGTTTCGCCTTTTAGCTGTTTTTGGACCATTGTGCCTAATGAGCTAACTTTAGGCGAACAGCTTACTCTCATGTAACTCCTACGACTATGCTGAAGGCTACTCACTTGTCAGAGGTGTCAAGGTGTTTTCATGAGAATAGGATAGGACTTCATAAGGAATCCATGCTCTACCGATACCAATAATACCTCAGTGGTCAACCAATGGGATCGCATAACCTTTTTTAGTGTCGAGTCTTGTTTTCGTCTGTGGAAATGGTCGAAGATTAACGATTCTTGAAAGAATTTGGGTTTGCTGCTTGAGATGACGGCACGTTGCAGCATTTAATGGGGTGCAATAGGCGATTTGGTGCTGATCTTTATTTGCTCATCGGTAGGTACAGCGTCGAGATAATAAGACCAGTTACTATCCTCATGATGAAAGAAATATAGTAGTGAAGAACTAAAAGACATTGCCGTCTTAAGAGAATCTGAATCTTTCATTCCGGCGAAGAAAAAGCTCTGCTGAAGCCACTACTGTTCGTTCCAGCCATGCGTCTCCAGTTGAGTTGTTCTTTCAGCAGCCTACAAAGAATTGCAAAATACTACAATGGTATAGATTTAAAAGTTAAGCGGATTGGCGATAAGAGCGAACATAGAAACGTTGTGTTTAACAATGTTATTTTATTCATACAAGCTTGAAAATTGTCCATTAACTTGATAAATTTTTTTTCAGCAATTATTGTTTTATTCAAATGGTCCTTCTTTATTGTGTGTGCTTTACTCCTTGTGAGATGTGTGACAATTTTAGCTCCTCCCATCCGAATAGGAAACAGGCGACGACCTTGCTACCAGAAGATGTTGGCGTTAAATTTAAATTTAGCGACTTAACAGTAGTGGTGCAACAAAGTACTTTCATGTAAACAACGAGTTGGCGGAACGCTCGCACTTCACTATCGTTGACCTTGGTGTTATTTACTTTCTCTACTTTATGTATGTCATTACTATGTGCAACAGTTCACGGTTGGTCAAAACTATATTTGGCATGGATCTAGTATTTAACTTGATTAGCAAGCAGTTCACTCACATAGTTATTAGTATTTATCAGTTTGTAATGAGTTTCACTTCATAAGGGAAACTTTAATTTGGCAATGTTCATCTTACTCGCGAAGATTGATTTTAGAAGGAATGCAGAAATTATAACAGCATTTCTTTCACCCTCCTTATTATATCAGGTTTTGTCAATTAGTTGTCCTCAAAAAATATCCTTATTAATATGTGTTTCTCTACTCTATTGGAATGACATTGATCTAATGATCTATTGATTATTTCTTCAAATTGGATGAATTCTTTGAATTTAGAGCACATTCTACAAATAAATTGTCAATTTAACATAATTTATACAAATATTTTCTTTTCTTTTGATTGAATTCGAAATGAATCTGTATGAATAGACCATTTGTTGTTCTAACATAAGACCTCCAGGAAAGTTTGGGATTGGGGGCTAGCTTATCTAAGAGTGCGGTACTGTTATTATATACTATTATTATTTACTATATTCTATTGATTTGTAGTAAACAGACTGCATAATTATCATCTATTCATCTCTTTGTTTCAGTTGTACAAAATTCGAAAATATAATTTTATTAAATATACGTACATCAAAAGCTAAAATCTTCTAGGAGTACTTAAAAGAAAAAAGCCAGTATATCTGTACTAATAATTTAATAAATTTCAGCAAATTCTACTAGGAGCGAACTTATGTTTTGAAATATTTCTTGGTTGAAGAGCCACAAAAATTTAAACGATGTTCCATGGATAATGTGGTTATTTGGTCCAGATGATTATTCTGTATTGAAAAAACGGTTGCATGTACCTTGTGTACAATAATTATTGTACACATAACACATTATTGTACAAAACATATTAATGTTCGTTGTTTTCATCCGTCACAGCATACATGTTTGTTCTATTCCCGATGATCGGATTCATCTGTTCGGTGAAGATAATTAGAATCTCTTATGTTTTTAATAAACACTAACAGTGACAGACACATATTAAGAGGAATCTAAATCCTCTAAACACAAGCGATCAAATCTCAAGGAATAAACTCTGATGATGCACAAAAGCCCATTCAATTGCTTTCAATTAATAATTTATATTATAATTTGCCAACCTAATGACTACTCTGATCTCGCAGAAGGTCCTGTTGCACGCAGCTTCCTGGGTGTTGAAATCCCACGTGTCCTGCCACTGTACACCATGCTCTTTCATTATACAACAGGGACACCGTACACCTGCGCTATATTAACGTAAACCAGCACACCAAAGCACACATACACTACACACCCAAGGGCTATCTTCCCTTGAACATAGCTTTTGCAAAGGGAGTAAACCCTTTAAATCCAGGCACCTCCAAAGTTTTGGAGGTTAAGCGTAAGGTTAATCCTACACTGCAAAACCTCAATATGTCTTGAAACCTCTATTGGAAAATTAAGGAGGCTAAGGCCCTTCACGGGGCTGTAAGATCAAGAAAGTTAGAAGACTAAGAATGGCTAGTTCTGAACTGAAAACTACATTATTTTTATCATTGCTTTAAAATGTTAAGTTTGCTAGCAATTTAAGAAGATTTTATAAGAATACTTCCTATCAAATAGGTCAATTAGGCTCTTAACATTTTGGTATTTTACATAAGCTTAAACTGAAACCTTAAGGAAGCAAAAAACTTCAGTTACAGAGAGAAAGATAGTAATGGAAAGGTTCAAAAATCTCGTTTATGGAATTGTCCATAATACTTATCTATGTAGTAAAGATGTATGTAGTGTTTAAAGATGTAGTAAAATCTTTAAATTTTAAAGTTCATTCACGTAATATTCTGCATTTTGAAAATCGTAATGAGGACCTAGATAACATTAAATAAAATGCAGTAAAATATTTTTTTATATTCTTGAATTCTTACTATTGATAGTGGGAAAACTAGTGGATGAGTAAATAAAAAGTAATGCTTAAAGTGAAAGTGATCAGAGATGCAGAGCAAATAGTCGCTTCTGCAGATTACTATTTCTTTCATCTATTTACGTTCACTTTTTTTTTAATTTTACTTTTCTTCCTGTGTCTTCTGGTCGTCCACTAGCTCACTTGAATCCTTTATCTGGAAAGGTCATCAGCAGAGATGTAAATTTATATATCTTATATGATAGAGCGACATTATTACTCACTCAAGGAGTTCTTTTCGATTGTGCAAAGTGAATTCATTCCATAATCTGTTGATAATTGTTGACTTTCTCTTACTAGTCAGAGGAAATTTTCATGACAAATTTTATATTTTGAGTTTTCTCCGCAAATATCCATTTTGCGATCCTCTAAGTAGTTTTTCCGAAAATTTTGTGTGTGGCCAAAATATCTTAAATACTGAACATTGCTGGAAGCTGAAAATTTAATTCTAGATTTGGTCCTAGCAGTGAAACTGACAGCAAACATGCAATCAAAGTTCCGAAAGTAACACTACTTACTACTAGGTGCACACCTGGATCTCCTCGAATAAGTTTTTTCCCTTCGTTTAGGGTCTTCGGCCATAAGGCGCTATCTTTTCACTTTCAACCTGTCGGAGATCTACCTTTACGTCATCCAACCATCTAAATCCGAGAGAGCTCTGGAATTCTTGCACCTCCTAGTTTTTCTACTTAATAATTTTTGAGGTAACCTCCCCGCAGACATCCTCTCCACGTCTCCCAACCATCTCAATCTCCTTTTATTTATTTGGGTGACTATACCTTGGCATTCCAGTAGCCCATCACGTACTTCAGGCCAATTATTCTTATGAGTATTTTTTTCCCCAAACCCCTTAAATCTTTTCATTTTCTTTCCTGAACACTGATGTTTCGATGGTATACGTATGTGCCGACAGGTCTGATAATGCTTTTTTTTTAGGTTATTGTTTGTAACCTTGATTTTACCCCTAGATGGAACTCACTTTACTGAAAATATTTTTATCTTTTTGTTTTCTCGAAAGAGAAACGATTTCCTTTACACTATGTACACCATTTTGTACTCTTGGTGGTTTAGAACATTTATTTGAAACATTTTCCTCGGAAAATTCTATTTCTAAATTTCCTCCTCCTGGGTGAGGAGTGTAGTAGGTAGGTTAGCATCTAAAGAACCATTTGAGTATAATGTACGACTAGAGAATAGATAATTTTTATTTTTATTTGTTATTTATTTTTTATTATTTATTTACTTTATTTTTTGAATCTTAGATTTAACAAGCGTCAGCAAGCTGTTTTTAAGTTTAATTCTTTTTTATAGAATGATGGTTTTTCATTTTTTATCGCATACACATTGAAGTCAACTTTTTTTAAGCACAAATTTAATACAAAAATTTTATTGCGTAATTAGCGGTGTGAGTTTTCACACAGGTTTTTAAGAGTAATCAGCTCCTTTAACAATTACCAGAATTTATCTGAAAATTGTTTACTTAACTCATATTTAAACTTTTCCGTACTCTAAATATGAGAAAAATTTAAATTTATTCCCTTTGATTTCAGCTTTTCCTGTAATTCTAAAATATCAGCTTTTCTTTTTGCAGAATCTATAGCAAACTGAGCAACTATTTCATCGCCATCTTTTAGCATATCTTCCGCTTCAGCAACTGTTTTGGCCAAACTGGGAGGTAACTGCACATTTGGTATCTGTGTAGTAAAATTTGCATGCCAGAGTTTCTCGAATAGCTGCAAATTAAAAGTAAAAATATCTAAGATCATCATTTACTTTCTCTAAGCAATAAACATGTTATTATTATAGTGCTAAGGCTTCAAGGCTAGCGCTACTCTTTACTTGGAAACAGTTTGATCGTAAAATTTTGCCCTTAAGATCATGAAGCGTAAGTTGGGGATCCCCAATTCAAATTTAAAAAAAAAATTAATAGTAAAGCATGTCTCCCTCACCTATTTGGTAGTTGGACGTTAAGACTCGCTCGAACTTTACTACGGGCTAAATTTTTTAATAGGATTTCTACTTATAAAAGATGGTTTAAACTTTAATGCTCTATTGCTTTCTGGATTATTTTGCATTATTTTGTTTAATCTTTTAATTCTATGAAAATTAAATATCATTTGTTTACCCTTAATTTATTTTCATCAGTTGTATCACTCTTTGCGGCAAGCATTTTATTTAAAAGTTCATTCAACGATGATATTTTTCCACTTTCTTTAATTGTAAGAAAGTCTTCTTCCAGCGTCTCCATATTAGGTAAAAAACTGGAATCGCGAGATACAAGTGCTCTGGAATTCACTATACTACTTCTTCTTCCAAAAGCATTTTGTCCTTTAAATAGCTGAAGAAGTAAAAGAAAATATTAAAATGATAAAATTATTTATAAATTATAGATTAGGGAAGGGATTAGCTATGAGGTTAGCATACTGGACTCCCACGCGGAGGTCCCGGGTTCGAATCCAGCAGCTGACCCTTAGATTTTCTCTTCCTAGGAGCTTCTTACAGCTCACTGTCCGGTGACGGACAGTGTTGTCTGTAACGAGAGAACACTGTCCAGAGGCCGGCAGTGCACTGGAAAAAGCTCCGGGCGCTAATGACCTCAGCTGTTGATGCGCCAAAAAAAAAAAAAAAAAAAAAAAAAATTATAGATTGTTTCACAAATTTTTGTTTTTATTAATTAATGACAAACATTTTTAAAAACCAAGAAAATGTTTCAGGAACCTTTTTATTTCTCTAAGATTAGCGTGATTTTTATAATCACGATATTATGGTAAAAGTTTACTCTGTAGAGTGTTCTTATATTCTTTCGTTTAATCATTCGTGCCATTCAATTGTGATCTTAGTGAAATTAGTGCCTGGGACAAATCAATAATTTGGCACCCAAAAAAGGGTTCTTTAATATTAGGATTATTACTTCTTAAAATAATCATCACAACTTTGAACTCCACTTACATCATACTAAAGTTATTTTTTTGCTGCCCTGTCGTCTACTATATAAAGGTAGCTTCAGATGGTCTTCATGTGAGACTGATGGCAGCTGATTAGGATCACTTCAGGTTAAAACCACCGAAAGTGCTCGCTCGTGCGCTTTCTCCAGAACTAGCAATGTATAAACATCACCGTTGGTCGCCATCAGTACACTGCGGAAAAGGTAAACTAAGTTTCCGCGGCAACTTAAAGCCCCTCAGAAAATAATTTTTCAACTTTCCTTAAAACTGATTTCGAAAAAAGGATAATAAAATTTGATTTTAAATAGATATAGAAGAGAAACCTTGTATACTACCTTAAGATGGGTGGTCATTACTTGGATGGCAGTTAAACAACACTTTCCTTTAGTGCAAATTGGTTATTTAAAAATCAGTCGACGGTCGTTTTCTGTAACTTTCATGGCATGATTAATCACGGATTTGTTCCCGATAAACTTTCCATGAATTACGAGGGGAATCTATATCAACTCGATGGATTGATAATCAAACTAAAGAACCAAAAAATTCACAAACATGATGACTTGAGCATCTTATACTTCTTCTCAGGCATAGCTCCACCCATTCCCTATTTCTTATTTGTCCACGATACACTCTCTTGAAGGAGAAGATTTAATAACTTCAATAGAAGATGAATCTGACGTGTAAAAGACTCCTTTTTTTTATACCAAACAGAAAAATGTCTCCATGGAAACCAACAGATGAAAAAATTTAGGTAATGATTTCAACTATCTAAGAATATTAATAGGCTACATTAAACAAAAACAAAAAATAAAATATAGGTACTTAAAATGTGGACACTAACTGTTAATTTAAAGGTTTTTTACATTACAGTTGAGAGAAATTATTCATGGAAAGTCTCAATATTACCTTTTCGACACTCATTTGACTCGTTTCATGTGATGAAGGGCCAAATTTAATTGTTTGTAGTAGGGCTTCCTTCTCTGTAGCTTTTTTTGGATTGTCTTTCTTTTTCTCTCTTCCATTTATATAATCCTTGTACTCGGGATCAACTATGTCAATGATTTCTTCTAATTTCGTATGTAATTTCTAGAAAGAAAATAGAATATTTCTTGTTGTAACTTGTTTTATAAATTTGGACTGACCTTGAATGATCAAATTTAAATCTAAGGACGGCCTAGGTTCTCTAGGCCGTGGTAGTTGGCGACTAGGCTTGAGGATGGTAACCTCAAAATCAAATGATCCGGAGTACTGGATGATGGTTCGGCTAGTAGTCAACACCTCAACATTTAAAATGTCTATCAGTTACAGGGTGGATAAAACGTAAAAATAAACAGCAAAAATGGCTGAATATCGAAGCCAATGAAGGAACTTAATATTTAAGCAGAGGTTTTGCAGGAGCCAGACGGAACTGTAAGGCAAAAGTGCCTACAAAATAGAACCAAAAATAAATAAATTTGGAGGCATAGCACTATCGTTAGTGACACTATTTTTTTTGGAATACTGAAAGAATGATTAATTCTTTCGCTGAAAATATAATTGAAAGATTCAGCGTTGTTTCGTAATAGACCAAGTTAAAGTGGATCAGATTTTTATAATTTGATAGATTCTGAAAAATTTTGGCAATATAATATTAATATTCATGGTTCTTTTTATTGATTAACGTCAACCTTTTGACGATTTTCCAATTTTCAATAGTATAAATTTAGATATTAATTTAGATTTTGGGATCCATGATGAATTTTTACAATGTATGTTAACTTGAGACATTTATAGCGTGTTAGTCACCCGCCTACAACCAAAAGTTGATCAAGTAGAGATCATAATACCTGCCTGAAAAATAGAAATAGGCATTACTTTTTACTGTACTTATTAGGGATATATCCCCAAATTAGGATGTAGTCCCCTGGAAATTTAAAATGGGTAACTAGTAAGTAGACCGGAAAAATATGTAACTAGAATATTCTTGTACCTGAAAATGTTCAGGACATGGATCCATGCTGTCCATGGTTCTCTCTCGCATCTCTTCAAGTGTCCATCTTCTTTTCCACTTAGATAGTTCTTTTTCAATTTCATCCTGCTCGGAAATGTTTCTCATATTCATATCCTGACATTGAAATGCTAATTAAATCTTCTTCATACAGTATTTTCGGAATAAAAAAGCAAAAACTGAATTTCCTACTTAAATTGAGACAGCGCATTCATGTAACTGATATGTAAATGTTCCTTCAATTCCCAGCTATTAATCTTGTAGCAACTAGTTAGCATATTTTAGAAATAAAGGGAAAATTGAAAATATTATCTAGTATTTTTCTATTGCTAGCTTATTTTCATTTTCACAAATATGTTTAAAATATTAAAAACGCTCTGTAAAGACGCTCTTTGAAAAAATCAGGGGATAAATTTTATTTTTCAAATTATAAAATACTGTAGTTTGTTGACAGAGTTGAAAAAAAAGTAAAGAAAATCAATGAAAACTAAAAGACAAAGTAATGTTAGTGATAAAGGCTTTGATATTGTTCAGGATGTCAGGCTATAAGTTACCACAATGAATCTTGAATCACATTTTTACTGGGAACAGGAAAGAAACTGTATTTTGGCAATAAATGAACGATAACAAATATTTTTATAAGTTCAGATTAGGTTATTGTATTATTAAATTTAGTAATAATTTTATAGATTATTTTACCTCCTTAAACATTTTCAGATACATCTACTTCTACACTTTTTTCTGACCGAATAAACTAATATGCATGAAGTATGCAATTTCTGTAATGCGCTTAACAGTTTTACTATATGAACAAACCCTTATTTAGCCTAGATTTAAGCAACTGTTGCTTAGTAACAAGGATAACGATTTATTAGAATGAATTTGAAACATACTCGTACAAGTTATAGTTAGATTATGATCTAATAATTTAAAACTAAATAATTTTTTATTTGGTAAATGTCAAAATTTGGGAATGGCAAGAAAACTTAAAAAGGCATAATCAATAGTTGAGATTTCGCTAACCTAACAGCTCATATTACTGGCCTTTTATCGACTCGCCAACCAAATGCAAGTGACTTTAATTTATCAGACAGTGATAATCCGAGTTTAATTCTCCCATGCTACTAGAGAGAAATTTACTATTCTAGAAGTTACTTTAAATTAGCCACTTGAAACATGCTCTGGCGTGCCGTCTGGAGTAGCTACTTGGCAGACCATGTCGACTGCAGTCTTATTTGACACTACATTTTCATTATGTTATTATTCGAGACAGGTGCTCTAAGGCTATGACTTAAGCCACGATTGGGCCCTGATCTTCCTGATAAAAAACCCTAACTCTCACATTCCATCCTCTCACTGATTTATCTTAAATCTATTAGTTTCGACACAGTACCTTCTCAAATCCGTCAGAGAAAGGTTTATGAACTTATCTTCTTGTATTACCTCCACTCCAAACACCCTCAATCTTTATTGTAAAATCGTGGCCATTCCCCAAGGGTAGTGCGCCTCAACTCTGAACACTCTTCAGTTTTGGACTGTTGACGCTTCGCTCCTGAATTACCTTCATGGTGAGCAAATGACGAGCCACTGGAATGTGTCCAGTAATCAGTGTTCCTTAGTTCTTTCCTGCCTTAATTCATGATCTTAAAAGAATCCTCATAACATTTTTTATGAATTTCTTCGATTGGGCGCTTAAAAGGGCACTAACAAATTTTCCGAAATGTTGGCAGGCCGTTGAATAAGAAGGTACACCCACCCCTTAAGAAAAATATATTTTTAGTTGTTCTGAAATCTATTTGAAGGGAAACGCTGAGTTAATTCCCTTACGATTTTCTAAACCAATTATTACTTGTTTTGCTACTGAGCCACCACAACTTTTTTACCTGTCGCTTCATGGTGAGGAAAAATATTTAGATTCTTCTGACGAGTCGCATTATTCTCTATCCGTTATGGGAAAATGAATGTAATGTGAACTAAATGAAGAAAGTGTTTTACCAATATTCTCGTTAGTTCCTTACGGAATGAGTCAAAAAATGGGCAAAACGGCATTTTCAGAAATATTTCTTGTTTTGTAAACGTTTCATGAATGAGGTGTTATTCGATTCGAAATTTAATGGAGATGTATCTTTTGGGGGTATTGTTATATACATACATGCTACAACTGAAAGATTAGTCCCCACATATGTATGTGATGCTAAAATTATTTTTATAATAACTCTGTAAATCTTGGCAGGATTTTGATAAAATTAAGCTGAAAGAAGTGATAAGGGTTTAAGGAAGGATATACATATGTATGTGTCATTAAAGTACCACTGTGCTCTTATATTCCTACTTTCAAGATTTAAAGAAAATAGATTTTTGTTACTTTGTATTGGTGAACAAAATAAATTATTTGGCTGGACAGAAGTAGAAACAAAACAAATAACGAATCACGATCAGAAATGTGCACCTGGCATATGAGTTTGGTAAATACATGATTAGCATTGGCAAAATGCAGACGAATGGTTCTACTGAAATATAGATTTTTTAAAAATTACGCCAAAACATCTTGGTTCTATATCCAACTCACCTGTTTATTTTAATTTTTGACAAATGCAATTCAACATGGCGTCTCAATGTGACGGTTTTAGATATGTGGTCTGCAAAAAGGAAGATATGTTAGAAAGAATCGTTTCTCGTAGCAGTAAATGTGGTATTGTGATTCATTTGCAGTGCCTAGAAATGAGACAAAGTTAAAAAAAGCCCTAATTGAGTGTTAACAACCGCACTGGCTATGTCAACAATGTGGCAAGACGGAGGTAAGTGTCCTCACTAATAGATTATTAAAAAAATTTGAGTTGACTATTTCTTCTTTGATAGAAGAAGTAACAGATTTAAAAGAAAAAGTTTATATGAAAAGTAACATGGTTACCTCATGAGACTGTACACTTATTATATCGACCATCACTACAATATAACCTCTCAACGGAGAACGTCTTCAAAAAATATAATATAAAAATAAAAAAGAAACTGCCTCTACAGAAAATGAAAGTAAACCTCAGCAGTATGAAGGTTCATGTGTAAAAAGAGAAACTTTAAAATGAAAGAAGTAGATCTAGAGTGTTCAATAAGAAATCGGAGGTAATGTAGTTGAGAGGTTTCCAGGTATAGTTGTAGGAAGAAGTGAAGATCAAAGTGGAAAGTGAAAGGTAGTCAGTCCCAAAAGAGCAGTCAAAAGGATAGTGGAAATAGGAAGTTCGGAAAATTGTAGAAAGCTAATACGTGGTAAAGAAAGCCTGGTTACATCTTGGAAAATTAAAAGGAGATACCAGCATCGAAGATGTTGAGAAGGTCATTAACAAGTATTTTCCAAGTATGAATGTCGCAATATATAAGCTCGACTCCAAAAGAACAACCACCTCGGTCAATACATTAGCATAGCTGAAACTCTGGAAGTTAAAAAAAGACAAAAATATTAATATTAAATGAGTAAGATTAATGAAAGTGGAACAGTTTAATGTATTTACTTTCCTAATGAGCCAGATTAACTGGGATTTAATATGAAGTATAGGTAATGATGCAAAAGAAGATTTTAATATATTTTTGTCTACATTGATTAACTGGTATAATTACAGTTTTCCAAGAGTGAAGAGCTACCGGAGTGAAAAAATGTTTGAGAAGTCAGGTATACTGATGAATTAAGGAGCTAGCGGGTTGCACTAGATCTGATGCTTGAATTAGGCAAATCTGCGAACAACATTGGCGGCCATGCTGACGAGTACCATAAATTAAAAAAAAAAAAAAAAAACGTAAAATGTAAAAAAAAATAACAATGGGAATTTAATGGCAAAGTTGGAGAACAAGAACAAAGTGACATGGGAATAGTACTTCCCAACAGAAATATTTTATATGCAGACGATACAACACTTATCGTTGAAAGGAAGGGACCTTACCACGGCAACAAAAGAAGCACATAAAAATATGTTTTAAAGAGTGACTGGGAAAAAATAAGCTGAATCTAAATGAAAATAAGACAAAAACCAAACATTCAGCTTCTGTAAAGAAGGAGGGCATGGTGACACTCTAGGAGTTACTGAGCAGTCAGCCCTCTTGAAAAACTCATATTCATTCTCTGAGTAATAGGGTATCTCAGATAGTGTTCCTATGGAGAAAATTAAGCAATGAAGTTTGTTTGGAAGTGTAAAGTATAGCTTATTTCTTACTATTCCACTCTAAATGAGCTATGGGGATTTACGACTGATGCAAGTTCAATGTGTAATAAGTAATAACCAACTGTTTTTATAGCGTAAAGGATTATTATACTGCGGCAAACTGGTACAGTGACGACTTTGAACTGAAGTGAGTAGTGTTAAAGTCAGTGAAGTTCAGTTAGTAAATTATATCGCTGTCATTTAAAAATTTGTTTATATAATTTGATTGTAAGAAACTGAAATATTTTTTGACATGCCTTTTGTATATTTTATATGTTCAAGCAATAAATCAAATAAATAAATAAATGTTCTGCACTTCGACTTTTAATTAGATCTGTTGTCCCTTCCATTGAAACCCATCCAGAAAAAAACTCATCCATTTTTCTAGGGAAGATTGAAGAGGAAAGTTGCTGCTGGCATCAAGAGAAAACTTCTCCTTGAAGCCAACTCACCTCTACCCATTAAACTCTCTAAATATTCTGAAGAAAACTCCCCCAATGGCATTCCAGGAAGGTATCTGGTACTTTCAGAAAGTGCGGGGCCCCTTACGAACGCTGTACCCACAACGGTTCCCGGACGTTTTAGGGATTGCTGTCAAAGGATGTTTTAGAAAGAGAGAAGCTGATAATCAGGTATTATCTCCCTGTTGACCCATGCACTACTTCCCAGATATTTCAAGTTACTGCCTAAAATCAAAAAGTTTGGATTATTCTAAGGAGAGTATATTCCAAGTAACCATTTAGGCTCTCAAGGGAGATACTAGAAACCAGAGAGTCATGCCGGAAAAACCCCTTCCTTAATTGTTAGTCCCCTCACTATTCTTCCAGGAGGAGCCCCAACACCCAGGTCCTTTGAGGATGCCTAGGAAGAGAGAGAGGGGCCGGCGAATTGGCATGACCTCTTCTTTCAGCCTTAGATACGCCCCTCAAGAAAGCATAAATGTTTCCTACTCCATCACTCAGCATTTACGAAAGCATTTTAAGGAAAACAAATGCTTTCCCAAGCCCTCGTTAACTGGGAAATCCTACTTATCCAAAGCGGCGCATGTTACCTCGAAGACTCAGTATTACGACTCAGTCTCCCATTGCCATCCAACCTTCGGCCAGGCGCCTTGGATTGGGCTGATAAATGCTGGAAATAGAGGATTATCTTACCCCCTGTCATATGCTCTCATCCTTTCCCCAAATATCTTTCTCATCTTCTTCCTATATGGAAAAAAATTAGAATCTGAATTTAATGCACATGCTCAGCTGATGAGACAGTGTTGACAGTTTTTTAGGAAATAATTGTTTTTATGAAGTAGACTCATTCGATAAAGGACTTACTTAAGTTACAAGAGGTAATAAGGTTCTAAATGCTGGTTTATTACGACAATTTAACATTTTATTTTTTTTAATTGCTGAGAATATTTTAAATCGAATATTGACTTCTATTAGACAATTATGCTATTTCAGAAAATAGGCTACAATTTTAGTTACAATTATAAATTTCTAAAAATTTGCCTTTACTTTGTGTCTGTTTTGACTAGTATAAAAATTATTTACAGAGACCATTTTTTTTATAGGCAAATCTGTGCTGTTTTTAATGTGCTAATGTTAATGCTATCAATAAAATATTCACTTTTCATTCATTAAACAATTATTCTCACAACTTTGGATAATTTCAGCATTATCACAATAATATTTAGTATGTTTTTAAAGTATATCATCTCCTTCAATGCTGAGAGAATTTGAATATTTGTTTAAGACTGATGATACTTCTTTTTCCAATGTCTCCAGTTCATCAAGTTCCGCATCAAATTCGGTCTCACTGAATGTTGCATTCATTCTGTTATTTTGTAATTCCAAATCAATTTTCTGAAATACTGCAAGTTTCTTTACAGTTTCCTAAAAATAATTGTTATTAGCAATTTATCGTATGAGCAGTAATAGTAGTTGTCAGAATTTCCTTAATTTCTTCTGATTGTTCTTTTAAATTTTAAGTTAAAGTGTGATTGTAGGCAATACTTTATCCAAGTACAGTTTTAAAAAATACATGGAGGACTAGTGCATTAAATAATAAAAATTACCTCGATTTCAATGTCCGAAATTTCTGCTGACAATTTAGAGGTGAGTTTCTTATCCCCTGCAAAGAATTTATCTTTGTTGCGTTGTCCACTAGTAGAGTATTTATCTCTGTTTTTATTTAAAGGGGTACTTTTCTTTTCAGTTTCCTTCATTTCAAATTTAATCTGTAATGACAATTAAGACGGTTAAATGATCTTTCAAGTTGAATTTAATAAATAGAGAGCTTAATTATTAGGATAAAGTTTAAGCAAATCCAATCTTTAAGCATTATGCAAGTTTATTATGTAAAGGAGATTCGTCAAAGGTTATTTGTTCAATTAATCACATTATCATTATCTATTTTAGTCTGTAATAAAGGCAAGAAAGTTACAATCGCTCTCAGATGCGTTCCAAAAATTCAGCTAAAGAAATGTGTCGTTAAGTGGTAATAGGTGACTGTTGAACATTATTTTTATTAGGGCTAAGGTGACCAAGAATTCTTTGGGATGTCAGAAGGTAAAGGTACTTTTCAAAACACATCTCGTTACATGGTTGTCGCAAGACATTAAAAATACTCCATGTGAGGCGATTAGAGAGATTAAACAAATATCTTTTTTTAGGCAATAGTAAACTCGATCCTAAGTACCCGATAAGTTATCAAGCCCAACGTTCTTCAGGGCTCAACTCTCAGATCTGTTTTATTTGCAATGTACACATATGATTAGCTAAGTCAGCACCTTCTTTCTCGCGATTTTGGCAGCCGATATTTTCTTGTTCAGACTGTTCGATGTAACAGAATACATCGAAAAAAATAAATAAATAACAGACTCTTCATCAAATAAGAAGTAGACATTAAGGTTTAAAAAATAGGGCCAAATTTGTAACCTCTGTAGAATGCAAATAACACATTAAAAACTTACACCTTCTTTTAGAAAGAAGAAAACAGTCCAAACACCAAAATATAATCATTGAAACCAATCTTAGCACAGGTCATGCTTTAATTCATTTGTTCAATAGAACTAGTTTATTTTATCTAGTGTTTATGGTTATATTTCTGTAAGGCAGAAAGTATAAAGATTTTTTTTTTTCTTTAAAAACAAGTTAAAAAAAATCAAAAATAATAATTACAAACTTTATCCAAACCGTTGATAAGTTTCTTCATAACAAGTTGAACCCTTTTTATATGTTTTGCATTTTTTGCACAACTGATTCGCAGATTGTTTATACTTTCAGTATTATAATTCTTATTCTGATTCATGATGTCCTTTTGAAAACTTGACATTCTCTCTACTATGTCGTCTCTTTCGCCTGCAGAAGTTTCTTCGTCAAACTGTAGATTTGGTAATTGTGGAAATGGTATTTCTTGATTTATTCCTTTACGGCTGGATCTAGGTAACTTCTAACAAAAGAGAAAGATTAATTGATAAAATTTCTAAGTAATAATGGAGAAAAATAAGTTTTTACAGCTTAAAGTAAATATACTTCCCAAATTCAAAAATAATTTATACATTTTAATGTTTTAGTTCTAATTCATAGATATATATACTTAGTTCCAGTGAGTTTGCTAGAAAAACTACAAGGGTCTATTATGGCACGAGAGATTCTTCCCTGCTTGCTCATTTATGACTAAATTTAAAGTAATTTGTTTTAAAGGGTGAATACAATTTTAAAAAAAATTCTTTCCTTAATACTGGCTTTGCAACAAGCCGAAAAATTTACTCATATACTCATACTCATTAAATTATACCTGTAATTGTCATTATTAATAATTACCTTATGTGACTTTAGTTTGGACGAAACTACAGTTGCATTTTTTTTCGATGTTGGGAGACTGATTTTTTTCATTTTTCCAAACTTTTTGGTTAATATGGCACCTTTCTTTGGCTGGAAAGTTCAAGATATTAGTTCTACTGAAACGTTACTTCACTTATTAAAAATTCAAATATATGTGAAATTGCTAAGCGGCTTATTTATTTTCAATATTTAATTTTAATTCTGCGCTCATTCTTTATAAATATTGATCAAACATAATAGATGAAAGAACTTTGAACGAATTAAATGCTAACAGCTCGCATATAAAATTTTAGAAAATAATTTTATAAATTACCTTCGGTGAATCAAGTTTATTACACCATTTACCTCTTCTTATAAATCCGGCCACATCTTTAAATTCATTTTGATCATTTTCTTCTTTACCATCCTAAATTTTTTAATTACATTAACATTTAATTAAATTACATCTTTTATTTAAATGATGTCTAAATTCATCTAAATTACTTGATTACTACATATTTAGAATAAACTATTACCACAATATCCCGACTTTCATCTCAGTTAACAAAGCACCATGGAGAGATTATTCATGAGGAATTGCATTTTTTTGATGATGGAAAGTAGTTCAAATATAAATCTCCTTAACAAAAACTTACAGTTTTAAAAGTTAAGTATAAGGGTTGATTAAACGCCAAAAGGTACACAAATCAGCAGTTCCCAACATTTCATTAATACTTCATTGATATAATTTAAGTAATTTTACTGCATTAACTTTTCCTTCACATTTTTTAGAATTTATTAGATGTCACAGACCCTTATGCTGGCCATTTTCGTCTACAAAATATTTACTCAAGTAGCACACCATTTAACTTAGATTGACTGTAATATCTATTTATCTATAATAATCAAACTATTAATCACAGGTGAAAAAGAAAACGTTATAAAAAATATAAAAAAAATAAGAGGCTAAAAAATTCATAAACTTTTTTTACATCAATAATTTTATGCATTTATTTTTATTTTTAAATAAAAATCATTGGTTTAAGTTCATTCTTCGATTAAAGTAATTGTTATTTTATGTTGTAGTCAAACGTTTCTAATAATAAGTAATAAATAATCTGGCTTTATCGCAAATAATATAGTTTTCTTCAATTACATTCTCAATCTAGGTGTTCTTCCCACAATGTTATATATATGTAATATAAAATAAAGAAAATAAAGATATGCATATTTTTAGGGCAGCTAATTATTCCAGTATTTTACCATAAGTAAAATTAGGGGGACTAAATTAAATTACAATTGAGAAATGAGTAAATATTGTTGAATAATCTACTTGTTATTAAATGTATATGTTATTTGTGCTCACGAATATTTCGGTAAAACGAATTTAAGACTGAAATATTGTTTTGAATCCTCCGTGATTGAAATTTAAAAAGTGGCCGACTCTAACTTTGTTTTTTTCTACTTTAACATGCATGTATATGTGACTACTCAGAATAATTCATCACTCATTTTATCATAATTATAATAAAAAAATATTATGAATGAACTGGCCAGCATAAGGGTCTGTGACAACTAATAAATTCTAAAAAATGTGAAGGAAAAGTTAATGCAGTAAAATTACTTAAATTATATCAATGAAGTATTAATGAAATGTTGGGAACTGCTGATTTGTGTACCTTTTGGCGTTTAATCAACCCTTATACTTAACTTTTAAAACTGTAAGTTTTTGTTAAGGAGATTTTTGTACCTTTTGGATAGATTTTCCTTTTTGTCTATTTGCAAAGTTACGTCTGCTTTACAGATTTTTTAAAATTTGGAATAAGCTATTCTATCATTATAACCTGATAAGGTGTTAAATCGGAACCGTAACTACCACTGGAGAGATCTTTTTAAAGAATGATTATAGTTACGGTCCCCAAACCATCCTCAATAACCATTTTTTTGAGAAAGCGTTTTGAATAAAATAGGAAGGTATTTGTACGTAAATAGCAAAATTAAACTGCGATTTCAGTACTTCCTTTTAAGAGGAGCAAGAAAAATAAACTGCGATTACAGTACTTCTCCCTAAAAGGCAAAGATTTTGAATCGAACGACAATTCATTGATGTAAATCGGTTCACTCATTGATAATTTTAACGATTGCAGTACTTCCTCTTAGTAGGTGTAAGAGCATGATGGCACTTCACAGCCACATAGAGGAGCTTTAATCACTTCTTCGTGCTAAATTTTATCAAAATCGGACTAAGCTTTGTAGAAATATTGGTAATAATAGTTTTAGAAAGGGCCTTATTTGGGTGGGGCGAACTCCCCTCCTTATGAGGCATAGCGTCGAGACTTTTAAAGTACAAATCTGTACAAAATTTCGATTCGAATGACACTTCATTCATGAAAATCGGTTCACGTGTCGATAATTTGAAACGATTGCTATACTTCCCCTTAACAAGTTTAAGAGCAGATCGTCGCTTTATTGTTAGGTAGGGGAGCCCTAACCCTATCATCCTACCAAATTTTATCAAAATCGGGCCAAGATTTACAGAGTAATTAGTAATAATAATTTTGGAGGGGGCCTTACATAAAGGGGGCTAACTCCTCTCCCATTCAATGTACAGGGCCGAGACCCCCAAAAGGCACATCTACATAAAATTCCGAATCGAATGACACCTCATTCATGAAAATCGGTTCACGCGTTTAGGCGCTACGTTGTTTACAAAAAAGGTAACAACAAGAACAAGAAGAAGAAGAAGAAGAAGAACAAGAACAAGAACATTTTTTGAAAAAGCCGTTTTTGCTCATTTTCGGCAACTTTTTTCTCGAAACCTATTAGATCTAGGTGGTTGCAAAAAAATTACAGTTATAAAGGAGGATTTGCCCTATATTATAAAGAAAATTTGGGAATTTTATCTTTTATAGAAAAATAGAAAAAAATTGTCAAAGTTGGGTGTTTTTCAACGTTACACTTTTTCGTGCAGTTTTTGATGGTCAACCCTTATACAACTGTCCTACCGGACAGTTTTAATATAAATATAATATATTTTTATATTAATAAAGGGTTGACTTTTTGACTATCATCAGTTCAGAACGTTAGCAATTTGAAACTTCTTACAAACTGAGGTATAGATGACCTTTGTAACCCTCCCAATTGGCATACCCAACTTTTAATTCAGCGCAACCACGCGTTGAAAGTTGTCACAATAAACTTCATGTTTCAAATTTATTAGTGAGGACTGGGTATACCCCATTATCTGTAGCAAAATCGACGCTGTATTTCACAGTGTACATGTTGGCTGGGGTCAAGAAATAATTACTTTAGGAAATATTACGAGTATTTAAATTTAAGTCACTCGTATTTAAATGTTTATGTCACTCCTGGTGCCCATCTTCAGAAACTGGGGTTATAAAGTAACCTCCACTGACTGGAGCAACAACTTTTATAGGTCGCTTAAGGCTGGAAACATAGTGGAGCGGCGAGCAAAGCGGCGATGATAGCGAAGAGCGAAGCGGCAAAAACAAAAACTAGAAATAGATAGAGTTGCTCTATCTTCGCTCTGCTCGCCACTATGCGCGGTTCCATATGTTAACTTCTGTTTGATATCGCCGCTTCGCTCTTCGCTATCATCGCCGCTTTGCTCGCCGCTCCACTATGTTTCCAGCCTAACACACATGTTAAATAAGTGTAGCAGTCTGGTTGATTACCAACTTAAATAATTCTTCATAAAATGAATCAGCCGAATCTAATTACTTATTGCTTGAAGAAATAAAATATAAAATTGTGAATTAATTGGATGTTTGGCCGTTGTTGATATACACATTTTAACAGTTTTCTGGTCAAGCAACACAATTATTAAAATTAATAAATTTATTAAAATTTATTTGTAAGTAAGGCATTGTAAAAGCGAATAAAAATAACTTCATTATTAGGCCACACATCTAGGTGTCTATTCTTATCTTTTTCCCAATTGGGTCTTCACGGGTAATTGTGTACAGTATTGTTTACGGTCGGGCCGAAGCTCAGACTCAATTTTGAAGTAAGGAAAACCGATCGGACAGATTAAAATTGATCTTAAGAAATGTGTACTAGTCTACGAACAAATGCTATTGCACGTGAACTGAAGCGCACAACGGCTTCAGAAAGCTTTGCCCCTTGTACTGATACCCTTTTTTCGTTAAAGCAACTTATTTATAGGTGGAGAGGGAGTGAAACATGTTGTCACACATCCTTTTTGTAGACTGCTAATAAGTATTTGACGTCGTCAACTAGGATAAGTTGTGAGAAGTAATATGAAGAAAAAGGATAATGAGCCAAACTAGTGATATCATTAGAAGTCTCTATGACCAAGCGACATTTGTGGTCAGCAAGTACATGTAAATAAAGCCTGTTCCGACAATCGAAGAGTTGTGTCAAGGTGTTATTTTTTAATCGTATCTATGCGATTTATTCATGATTATGAACTAACTTTTTATGTTTTATTTTGGTTCATAGTTTTATCAAAAATTATTATTTTTTAATTCTAAAACGAGAGAGATGTTGGCCTTTTCTCTTAAGTACCCTTTCAGTGTAATTTATGTACTTATCTGCTATTAAATATTAAATTTTAATTTATAGATTTTTTTTTAGTTTTCCCCATTTTTTTTTCTTGAAAATCATACCTTTAAAATGACTTCATAGAATATCGTTGATTTTATGCACGCATATTTTTTCTGACCGCTTTCGTATTTTCATCCATTAACTGAGAGGAAGGGATGATTGATCAGTTTAATCTAAAGACATTTGACTTCAACTTTCTTTCTGTCATATAATACGCTTGCTGAGCTATTATCCAGCACTGCAGAAATAATTTTGAATAGCTATGATACTGAAGTTCTCTATACTTTTTAGTTCAACTTGTAAGTTTTAAGAAAATTTAATTTAACTTCAGCAAAGGAAAAATCGTTCGATTATTCTCACCAGTTTTTTGTTTTGTTTTATATGTTCTCACTTACCTCTTCTACTTGATCACAAGCTTCACTGTTTTTCTTAATTAATTGTAGATCTACAGCACTGGTTCTCACTTCACTATACTCTTCAAACTTATCTTCTTTTAAAATGAATTCAAGTCTTTCTCTTTCATTTTTTGTTAAAGGATCTTTCAAGCCTTGTTTATTGAATTTGGACAAATTATTACCATTAATGTTATATTCACTCATTGCTATAGGCATTTACTACTAATCCGTTTTGAAACAAACGTGCTCAGTTACCTTGGAAACACAACTATCGTATATCACTATGACTACATTAAATGTGTACTCAATTTTATCACTTGCAATATTGTATCCAAAGTTGCGTAGAAGATATGCGATTTAATAGAGAAATATTATCCGAGTTGGTGCCATTTTCTTGTAGGTACTAGAAAAATGAAAATTGGTGGAAAGTTATCTGCTGTTCAACAGGAATTATATTAAATTAAAATGCACAAAGTGCTGGATTTTTTGTTACTTAATCAGGGCTTTGAATCTACCAAGATAAATAAAGATATGGTTATAAATTAAAATAAAAGTTTTAATTATTTTCTTCTTTATTCCCAATTGCATCATATTTGGCGTAAAAATTAAAATAATTTATTTTTATTAGCTAACAATTTTTGGTTTTGTTTTGAGTTTTCTCATTGCACTGGGACCTCATTATAACGTTCCACTTTCCACTCCGATCTGTTGGAGGCATTTAAGACAAACCTTTTTTTTTTCTCAAGCAATTTATTTTTTCAATATAAAGATGCCTTCTGGAGGAAGTAGTCTCCGGGAAAATTTAACCAATGTATCGTGATTTATGTCAAAATTAATGTTTTTTTAAAGAAAATATTACCGATTTTTGGAATATTTCCGTACTTATTCTTGGTGAAAGTCAAGATTCACTGGCAAGAGCCATCCATCTCTTTCAATTATAACATTATACAATTAGTATATATCTTTACTGTTAATAGTTAATAATCTTTAAATAATGCCGTAATTTAATTACACTACTTAACCATGTATAGTATTTTATCACATCATCAGTTACATAAATGTGAAAGGGACGATTTAAGGCTTCTTTTAAAGAACATTAAAAATTAATGCTTATTGATTTGTTTGAAAAATAGCCAAAATCATTTTATGTTCATTTTATAATAGTTTCTTTAATGATGTTAGTACTAAAAATTGATATAATAATGAAAATGCTGTAAGTTTATTTCTGTTTCTTATGTTACAGCAAAAACGCCAGATCTTTAGGGAACAGGTTTTACCACACTCAGGTGGTAAGATACCTGAAGAAGCGTTCAGATCAGACCGATTAGCCTTGAATAGACTGAATGCTCAAGGAATAGCTGTACCAGATGGAATCCTGTTAGAATCTAGACGTAGAGAATCGCATTTTCCATCGCATCGTAATGATCCTGAAATAGATAAATCAATTATTAAACTTATACAAACACCTGATGGAAGGTAATTTTATAATTTCTAAGTTTACATTTTAACTGATATTAGCTACATTGGAGTTCTTTTATTTATTAGAATAAATTGGCCAAGACTCAACATAGTTATTAAATAAGGAATTGAAAAACTAATATTAGGGAATAGGATGCTTTCCTTTTAATGTTTCTGAGTCATTGACATTTAGGGTATATTTTTCATCTAAATTCTTCATTAATGTTTCAAAAACTGTATGAAACAAATTCATATAGGGAGGTTATTTTACAATGCCTCGTTTTAGATCTAATTTCTGGGCTGATATTTATTTCTTACATCATACAAGCGAATTCCACTCAGTTATTATTATTATTATTTTTTTGAAGTAAAAGAAAAAGAAACATGGGCGTCTGTGAATTAAAAAAAATAAATAAATTATTTTGCAGATTTCTGAAATTTTTGTTGAGTGGCTTTACTGAACGGAATTAATGTTATGTAAAAATACCTCTATTTTAAAGTATACTTTTCTATCTTTAAGTTTTTTAACAGTTCAGAATTTTTTTTTTTATTGTAGCGCAATTCTACTCTTAAGTGTGAGCTACACAAATTCCGTGTGATTAAGGGAGGAGATTTTATACCAAAATAACAATTGTTAAAAGTGAATCCATATTTATCTGACAATGGATCCTCTTCTATATTTTTGAAAAGACTATTTTTTTTTTTTTTTGTCTAAGTGTATGTGTAATTAGATTCGTGAGGAAAATTCTTTCTCTTTTTCATCACTATAGTGAGGTGTTTACATATGTCTTGTGCACTTGCTTCATTGTCTCGTAATCATTTAGTTGTTCAAGGGCGAGCGATAAAGGTGTGTGGGATCTCAAGTCTTCTTTAATTTAGTTCATATTTTAACTAGAAACTTCTGTGAAGAAACGTTAGAAATTTTGGTATAATATAATATCAAGGATAGGAACGCGGTCTCATCCAAAAAATAAAAAATTCAATATTCATTATGCGGACAAATTGGATAATGGACAAGAAAGCATAAAAATCATATGCCCATGATTTCCTCGCTGGTAATTACTATTAGAACAAGAGAAATGGAAAGCATTTAATTTTTTTTTGTATTGTTTATTGAAGCATTCACCTTTTCTGAGATTAAAATTTGATCTATTGAAAATACTTTTATTGAGCAAATCTTCAATTAGTATTTTTTCAATAAAAATAAATAAATAAATAAAAACCTCTTCACAGTGAAAGTGATTATTACAATTTTATATCATGAAAACGCATTGCTGAACAAAAATGTTGTAGGTATGCCCCACCAGAAGGAAGATATCCATTTAATAATGTGATAGAGTCAACGTACATTATAAGAAGGCCAATCAATGCTCTGTCCATACTCATACCACCGCAACAACCAGTTAAAACTACATTAAGGCTGCCAGCAAAACCGTTCTTCCAACCAGATCAAGATATTTTCAGTATTGGTGAAGCTGATAACAGTTTTGATCTTCTCAACACTTATAACACTGATTTTCCGGGATCAAAGGTTAGTTTTTCTTCTTTTTCATCTAAATGAAGCTTTTCAGGAAAGTAAAGGATATTGGAAGATATTAAAGAATTAATGAGATGTAAAATGGTTGACTTCTTTAACAACCGTGTTGTAGAAGTGAACTGCCATTTCTTGGGAAAGCTTCCTCCACGGTACTTTTGTACAACCTAACAATTCTTTAAGGATCATCAGTATTATTATTTCAAAATTAAATCAATAAAGTATGTAAAAGTTTACTTTAAAAAACCTGATATTGAGAAGCACATATTTTATTCTTCTAAAACTTTTACTCATAATTTTCAGTATCTTGAATCTCTAAGCAGCTCTTCCTTTATCTTTAGGGCCATGGTTAAGTTTTCTTATTATTTTTTTTTAAAGTGAATAAACCCTCAAACGATCCCTAGGTGTAAAATTAAAATTAGCAACAATTACAGTGCTTCCACGGTAGTAAGGAGAGAAATAAGTTTTAAAAGACGAGGATGAAAACTGGATTATGTTCATATGATGTGCATACTTTCTGATTTGTGAACCTTTAGTCTTTTAACCAAACTTTATACTCTACTTTTTAAAAAGAAAGTTTATTTAAGGAAATAATGTTATTATATAATAATAATAATAATAATATTTATTCTTCACAGGAAATATAAATTATAAATTACAAAATGAAAATATTGTACGGCTTGGAAAATCCGTCAGCCGGAGTCGATGTTAAATAAAAACAAATAAACCAATATATATAACTGATCTAGAAATAAAAATAAAACGAAATAACCAATATATAACAGAATTATAAATTAATAATTAAACTCCTGAACCAGCTGATAACGATAAGACCAGGCATGGCGAGCAATATTTAATAAGAGGTTGACAACTTTGCGTTCCATTTAGGAAAGAAATCAGTTGTTCTCTCGTAAGTACTGAACGTCCGAAATAGAGTCTCCGGATCTCAAAAGAAAGAATTGAGCAGTCACCAAGAAAGTGTACCACGTCCTCAATGCACATGTTGTTATTATATAGCTAGAATATTAAATTTTATCTAGGTTTTTATCCATAACAATTTGTTTTTGTGCTTGTTATTAATTCAACCTTAACAGATAAAAATTTTAGTTTCGGATCTAAACATAAATTCATTGAATTACTTTTTACAAATTAACCTTTTAAAAAATCCAATTATTGTAAATAAAATCTAGACGATTCCTTTTAGATTTTCTCTTCCTAGCAGCCTCTATACTTTACTGCATTGAGATTGACATTGAGTGTTGCTGCAAGGGAACCCTGACCGGTGGCCGGCACTGATCAAGTCAATTTGGTTTGAACATTAACAATTTAAAACGTTTTATCAGACACAAAAATAACAACATTTAATATGGACTAAGTTGAAAATAGGTGACAATAATTACGATAAAAATGTAAAATAATCTTCCTCATTGTGGAAATGCATACAAAGAAAGAAAGTTGACAGACAGTATCAGTTAAAAATCAAAACAAAAAAACAGTTTTTCCACACTTTCTAACAAATCTATCTGTCCTCCCTATTTCCGGTAATTATTTTAATAGAGGTGACTGGAATATTTAAGGTGTCTCTTAAAATAAGCGACATCAATAATAATAATAGCAATGCACTGGAAAAGGTTCCGTGCGCTAACAAAGTCAGAGATTGATGTGCCTTAGGAGGAAATAAATAAATAAATAATTGTTATTACATTGCAACTGTCTCCAGCGAGTGTTTGCTTGAAATGATACTGAGCATTCTGGGAACAAAATTACTATTGTCAAGTGAACAACTTGCAAATTTATTTATATTTAGTTATTCTTTCGTATTTTTGGTAATTGCCATTATGCCTTCTAGCCTAGACTAATGGCAGTATTTTTCTCTGGCCGCACTCTAATGATAGTTTAAAAAAATAAAAGTAATACCATAATAATTAATACCAAAAAAATAATGAGTAGGTAATGGTTGGTGGAAGTAAACTTTCACATTTTAAAAGGAAGTCAAGTCAAAATTCTTTATGGGACATGATGGACCAAATTCTGTATCCAGTCAGAGTAGTAGTAAAGAAGAATATTTTGATACATAAAACGTAAATTATTAAAACGTAATTATTAGCTAACTCGGTCTTGCCGAGTATTTATTATTTATTTTATATTATTTTTAAATCCTCTTTCTGTAGAGAAAATATAGCAACTGCGTCTCAAAATTGAGTTTTCACCTGGAGTATATGGGTTTCGAGGTCCGCTTAACGGGGACAATTCTGTTGCAAATGTTTTCACTCTCGATAGTGGAAATCTAGTTGATAAAATTGGATCAACCTTGCGATGTTATCTAAACGGTTGGTTGCCCAAATAAATTTTTTCCACAAAATCGAAGTTTAAGAAAATGTCTCGGAAAAGTGAAAAAAAAACAACCGCTAGGTTGCAGTTAAGTCTTCTCAATAAGGTCCAATCTAAAAATAAATTCAAACTTCCAGCGATTTCTTGATTAAACATTTTTCTATTTACAGTATTTGTATTTATAAGTTCAAAAAGCATAATTTCTGTAGATTCAATTAAAATGTATGGAGTGATACAAACAGATTGTTAAACATATATTTTAAGCTTACATTTTTATTGTTAATTAAGTGGGAACTCTTATTATATTTAATTTATATTATAAATTTAAACATAAAGAATTCTGCTAGTACATATTCCAAAAATAATTATTTTTTATCATAAAAGGTTGAATATCCCCTAAGAATTGGATATCTTAATCTTATTTTTTAATAACTACTTTTTTTATTACTTTATCAAAGAACAGAAGTTTCAACTATCCTATGTTAACATCAGTTTGTACAAATTAGTATTGCAAAACTAATTTCTGTGTTTCTCGTCTTATTTACGGTTTTATCCGTATTGGTCTTTCTATTTTCTTGTTCTTTTCAATAATAACTTTCTAATGATTGATTGCGGTTGTCCATTTTTTCCTTGTATCTTCTGCTTTCTCATTTGTTTTTATTAGGCGGGTGGTTTGTTTTCACCTTAATGAAGCATTTTTTCCACAAGGTATTCTGTTATCCATTATTAGTATTCTGGTTTTATTTTATTTTGTTTTTATATCCTTTTAAATAATTACTTTAAGTTAAGCACTTTCTTTTATTTCAATTAAACAATTTTATAGTCGATAAGTTTTGTTTTAATCTGTCAGACGGTTGTAAACCATGTCATAGATGTTTTATGGATTTTATTATTTGATTTTTGTTTCTTTTATGCGAATAAAAACATTAATAATAAAAAAAAAAATACTAATGATAATAATAATAAAATATAACTAGTTATAATTGATAAACCTTATCATAAAATTGAAAGTGTATTCCTCCAAAACTACAATGTTTTAAATATATCAGAATTTATTAGTCATTTAGCAAAACTTATCAACATGTTTTTAAAGTATGACACAACATTAAGTTTGTGAACTTTTGTAAACTAAATTCAAAATTATGTTTATGTATAAAAGGTACAGGAACTTTAGATCATTACCTGGATTATACATCCTGAGTCTAGGATAATTATTAATTCTAATGATGTGACATAACTGTTTAAAGGAACTTGTACAGTAAGTGTAGCTTGTTATTACAGTAAGATTTACAAAGGACTGGGTAAATCGCCGGAATGACTCGACATGAAATGTTCCAACATTATTTCCTTGTAAAAGTTTGTGTCTGCTTGTTCATTCATTACTTTACAATGTTTAGGTCATTTTTTGTCCGCAGATGCTTTGTATACTTTTATTTTCTTACTGTACCATTACATTTTTATTACAAAGAGACCGAAATGGTCAGCAAGAAAACAGTAAGATACGTAAAAAGGAGATTGTATTTAGAAATAGCTTAACTCTTTTTTTCTGTAATACAAGACTTGTATTATGAAATTTAGACACAGGAAACTGTTCAAAGTGACATTGTGCCTGTGTTGAAAAAAAAAGTAAAATACCTGAAGACTCTTTTATCTACTTTTTGGCACATATCTATCTACTTTCCACATAATGTCCATCACATACTGCTTGCTCCACACATTGACTGGCACATTATTATTACGTACTGACACTGTATATTAACAAATACGACTACTGTCGACGTGACATCCATTAGAGTACAATTTCTGTCTCCCAAATGTACTTTTAAAGTAGAATAATTATTGATTTTTTTACCAGTTTATTTCTTTTTCTATTACAATTGTAACAGGAAATGTGACAATTGTGACAAATTTTTGATTTTTCTTTTGCCTTTATTTGTGAACGAAATTTAGTGCAAAAATACAAATATTAGAGAAACAAATAATAAACTGATCAACTTTTCATTTCCATCTCAATTTTTTAAAAAAGTTTTTCGTAATTTTCTTGAAAACCATATTTTGAGGGTTTCTTGATCTTGTTTTAAGTAACTACTCACATAAAGCTCTATCACTTTCATCTGAAAACTTTTTCCAAGGGAAATTAACTTTGGATGTGTATGATTTTTGTCTCAATAAATATGGTACTTAATCTTTTTAAAATTCGGAACAAATGTCGATTGATATTTTTATTTTAGTTCACTAACATACCAAATTTTGAAGTACTATTTATTGGAGAGTTATTTAGATAGGAAACAAAATAAGTTTAATGGTACACCTGGGGGACATTGTAGATTAAGAATGTGGGTACGAACTGTACAGTGGGGTTGTAGGCTGTTTGATTTATTTTTGGAACACAAAGTACCATCACTGTAGTGTTATCGTGCACAATAGTGTCCTGCACGATACAATTAATATTGACGTAATTATTAGAATGGGGGTCACATCTTCCTTATAGTATTTTGTATTTAGTTTACATAATTCTACCAGTTATGCACTACAATAGCGTTCATTTGGCTTTGTGTAACCAACTGTGATAAAGTTAGCTACATAAAATGACATTTTGGTGAACCTGCCAGGTGATTACTACCCTGATGCTGGTCCAAATAAATTAAACATGATAGTAAGCCCTGAAGAAGAGTAATTATCTTGGTAGAGGGTAATTAGAGTACTTTTTTTTTTAAATGTTTGTTCTATTTGTTAGGAACATTGTGATTAATTTGAAGTGTTCTTTTCTTTGCTCTTGGTTGGCCCTTCAGTACACCAGGAACCAACTTCTTCTCAATCCTTAAGTTCCGTTCAACCTCAGCCGATTAGTCATCACATCGTTACGTCATCGTTTTCTAGGATGTATTTTCTATTTCTTACCCTAGGAATCAGGAAGAACCATACAGTAGCCGAGGTGACAGTCTCTTTCTATCGACCTTTCAACGTGCCTCAACTCTTAGAATGTAGGATATAAAGATTCCGGAGCACTTAGTTTTTTCTTATTCGCTTGATTCCATTTTCTCTTACACTTATTATTAAATGTGGCTCTAAGAATTTTGTGTTCCCCAGACATTAGTCTCAATTCGCAATGCTCATACAAATAAGAGCCTTTGTGGATGAGATTTATCTAAATGTTAGTATATAGAAAGAAACACCTGCAGCGAGCAGCTAATCTTGCATTGAAGTCTTGTTTTGTGTTCTTTTATATACATAAAGAATCAGAGTCCATTTTAAAGTAATTTTCTTCGTAATAGTAATTCCATTTTTCCTTTATTTGATGCCTGAAGAACTTAATTTATACCGTCTTATCAGTTCACCCATAGACCAGAGGAGCTGGTCCTCAAGTTCTAACACGGCTAAACTGTAATTAGCATCGGCCACATAAGCAATATGTTAAATGGATCCATTTGCATTTTTCCTAACTACTCTTGCAGTTGCACTAGTGCTACTTTGAAGAGGATTGGTGATAAGGGATTAGTTTCCATCTTAGCCGTGGAAAGTCAATCTGCATTTACTAACAGAAAGAGTGATGCACTTTACTTAACACTTTCTTTCAAGGAATGCCAAGCATTGTCGAAGTTTTAATGATCACTTCCAGTCCTTACTATTAAAATGATTGTATAATAAAGGCATAATTAGAATAAAGTTGAGCGAGTTCTTTTGAAATGAGTCTATTTCTATATTTTAACTAAGTCAAGTATATTTGCCTAATTGTATCATCCATCGGTCACCAGGAGTATTTTTGTTTTTTAACCATCTAAATGTGAAGGTCCACCAAGAAGCATCAAAATTAACAACTTCTCTACTATCAGAGCAGTAATGGTCAGAAGCAGTGTGGTTAAAGGTGACATGGCAATAATAATAATAATAATAAGTAGGGAAGGGATTAGCTATGAGGTTAGCATACTGGACTCCCACGCGGAGGTCCCGGGTTCGAATCCAGCTGCTGACCCTTAGATTTTCTCTTCCTAGGAGCTTCTTACAGCTCACTGTCCGGTGATGGACAGTGTTGTCTGTAACGAGAGAACACTGTCCGGAGGCCGCCAGTGCACTGAAAAAAGCTCCGGGCGCCAATAACCTTAGATGTTGACGCGCCTTAAATCATAAAAAAAATAATAATAATAATAAGTAGTTAGTTGGCTGGATAAGTTATGAATCGGTTGAAAAGCCAGATTATACGTGTAATCGAAAACTTCTAAGATTTGTTATTAAGTTGATTTTCAGTAAGTAAAAAAAGAAAAAAAGTAATCGCTTATTTTTCAGGGGGGGTTATCGTCCAACTACCAATTAGATGTCGTGGACGGGGCGGAAACTCATACTTTACTATAAACAATTTTGTATAAGAAATAAAAAGTAGTCATACGCGGGATTCGAAGATCTCCACTTACAAAGTGTTTTGACCAATAGACCAACACACGCCCCGATAGTTAATTATTTTTGCCAGTGATTAAAAGGAGTCTAAACCAGGGGTGGGCAACCTATTTTAAGTAGAGAGCCATATTTCCTTAAATAATTTAAATAAATCTTACCAAGAGCTGCTAGAATGATATTGTAAAAAAATCTGTAGATCATTTATATTCACAAATTATTATTTTATGATATCCAATAACATTTAAATGTTTTATATATTTATTTTCACATATTGCAAAGTAAATAAACAAATAAATAATAACGAATGAAAAGGCGGCAGTCTTACAATATAAATCAAGTACTTTATTTTGATATTGTATAATTCTATTCATTTCGAACCTATCACATTTAAAATGTTTTTGAAAAAATACCTGTAAGAAATGGAATTTTCATTCGTTTCAATAAAATTAAACTATACAATATATTTTGGGCAGGGTGAAGAGCCACACAATTTGGATAAAAGAGCCGCATGCGGCTCGCAAGCCATGGGTTGCCGACCGCTGGTCTAAACCAATGATCATTTTTTCATAGGTATTGCATTGGAAATGTGCTGAAAACAAATTCAAGCATACTACATAACACATACATGAATACTTTATTTGAGATGCTACCTAAGAGTGATAAGTTGTAAACGAAACGATCCAGTACAAGTTTGTTTCAGATTGGCAAGCAAATAGAGGATAAAAGAATTATAACTGCAGTATTCTAAATTGTTTTAAGCCAAAGCTTTACTTTGCGTAAATTTATTTGTTCCCTACTTATTTTACATTTCATCTTTAGTCAAGTGAAATTTGGAGATTCTTTTATGTTTTGCTTTTTGGAGAATAGATTTTTATTTAGTAAATACTTGTTGAAATATTCTTCTTCATGATTATGGTAAGGAACTCGTTCTTTCACTGCATTGTGACATCACTTAGAATGAAACCGGAACTATTAAACTAAATTAATTCAATTTTTTTTCCTCCTCATTCACGCCCTTTATGACCCTGTTATTCTAATATGTACTGCTACACTGACGTAACAGAAGGTGAGATCCTCTTTCATAATTCTTTGTAATCTTAAAAACAATCTTTCTACATATACAAAAAAAAAGTCTAAACATGTTTAAAATATTTGTACGTTTTTAGTGACGAAATAGTTGACATGTTGTAGGATAGCAAATTGTGGACTTGGCCCACGTTATGTAGCCTAGTCTAACAATTTTTGTGGTTGATCCAAGTAGATTAACTTAATTGCATTTTATTTATGTTTTTACGTATCCACTGTTATTGCGTTTTGCACAATACTTAACTTGCCATTTAGTGTTTTTAATGCAGTTTTTATTTTTTATAAACAGTATTTTGATTTTTTTAACCGCTTGGGTTTGACAACCATCAAGTGAACCTACCGTTCAAATATCGTAGTTATTAAGGTAAATCGTACATATTAAGCGTCAACAATCTCGGGACAAACACTTCAAAACTAAAAGAAAATAAGAGATATACTTTATGACAATTAAAATTTAACTTGTTTGGTTTATCATTATTATTAATAAATGAGTGTATGATAATTTTTGTTTTGTTTACATTTCAGTTATGGTCAGGATTTGGTCCTTTTTTCCATGATTCAACTAACCGAATATTAAGGCAAACAAGGAAAGACACTGTTCCTGATAATGGACCAACCTCGCCGGAAAATGTCTACCCTTCGCTCAACACCATACCACAAACTCCATTTAAATGTCTAATATCGCAGAATGTAACTCATCATGCTATGGTACCAGATCCCAACACCAGCTGCCAAGTAAGTGTTATTTGTTATATTTATTACTTAAAATTCAATGTAGGTTGATGTATTTGACTTTCATTTAATTAATTCTCAATATTTGCAAAAATATTAAGATATTTTATAAAATACCTACTGTAGAGTGGAGACAATCTCTATTAAAGGAACTTTGTTTTTCAAATCTTATTCCAATCAAATTAAGTGTTTTGAAAATTGAAATCTGGTGTTAACCCTGTAATCCCGGTTATTTACTGTGCCCAATCTAAACCGTCTAGACTTACCGGTATTATACTTAAAGAATGCTGAAAATTTCATCCTTTTTTGCCAACAATCAAATAAACTTGTAAGTAAGGCGATGATCTAGTCATACTGTGAATATTAATAAACTAAATGATGTGATTGAAAAACTATAGTATAATAATAATATTAAGTGAAATCATAAAGGAGAAAAAATAAATGCTAGGGAAAAATACTGGAAAAACAATAATTTTCCATATTATTATTATTAATAAAATTATAATTATATTTTTAATTTTATATTCTAATATTCAAGTTAAAATCTGTTGTCTGTATTTTTATCAGGTATATTTGTGGTATTTATTATTTTCTTATTATTATTACTGGGCACTTATTGTTAAAAATATTATTTGTAAATATTTTTATCGTGTATATTCTGATCTACACTGAAGCCCGGAATAAGATTAAAATTGAATCAAATTATTCATCATAAACTAAGGCTTGATCGTCTCTCTACAATTAATTATTAATATAAGAATTTTAAATTTACTTTTTCTACCCAGAAATAGGACCCCCTATTTATTCTTTACTCCATTTTTCACTTCAGACATACCAACTCATCCTAACAACACACTTCTCACATACGCAGATGACACCGCCTTACTGTCTACTAATCATGATCCTGTAATAGCTCACAGAAATCTGCAATCTCATCTCTCCTCCTTAGAACAGTGGTTCAAGAGATGGGCTATTAAGCATAATGAAACCAAGTCTCAAAACATCACCTTCACTCTTCCTCCAGTCTTCTATAACCTAACACCTCTACCAGTAGTGAACGGTGCCCGCTACCTTGGGCTTTACTTAGACCGAAGACTTTCTTGGAATCCCCCACACTAGACTTAAAAGAACAGAACTAAACAGACGCTATCGACTACTTAAAAGACTCTTAGACGATAGATCAAAACTCTCTCTGTACAACAAAAGACTGATTTATACTTCTATTTTGAAACCCATCTGGGCGTATGGAATAGGGTTCCACCAAACGTTCCAATCTCCAAAGGATTCAACGTAAAATACTTCGAACTATCGTAAACGCTCCATTTTATGTCTCCAACCTGCCTATACGCACTGACCTTAACCTTCCTTTTGTCACCCAAGTTGCTAAAACACGATACAGAAAACTCCACTTTAGCCTGCAATCTCATATAAATCCTCTAGCTCAAAATCTTTTTTCTAGAACTCTTCCTGACAACCCGACAAGACGTCTTAAAAGACAGTGACCTCGTGATCTTCTCTCAAGTGAAGAGAATGACTAACCATATAATGTTTTGGAGTGTTACCATTGGGTAACTTCTCCACTCAATTACTTCTACTGTTCACTGTTGTCATTGTTACTTATAGCGCTAACGCGCTGATTTTAGCACAATAAACGCATAAAACAAAAAATTTACTTCTTCATTTGGAAACTTGCCAGTTGTACACCGAAATACAACTTTAGTTCTAACAGAGATATTTATTCATCACTGCCCCATATTTTGTTGTAATTTCAAAAAAAAACAGTCCACTAACTTGATTTTTTTCCCCAATATTGTGAAATTCGTATTGCAAATTTAAGAAATTTAAGAAGAATCACAGGTTAGGATTATATTGGTTAATCTCTCTCGCCACTCTTGTTATTTTTGAAATTTGTTTTTTATACTTAAACAACGTACTGAATAAATTACATAACAGTGCAAACGGCCATTGCGAATACCTAATGTCATTAATAAGCTATTGAGAATACCTTCTTACGTGATCTTTTAGCTGGAGAAAATTTAGCTAAGATGATCTCTTAGCTAGAAATAGAATAACTAACATGACCTCTTAAGCTGGAGAGAAGGAAGTGAAATGATTTAGGAATAGATTAAAATATTTATTAATCATATATGGAAATCTCCATCATCGATTAGACTCGTAGCTAGTACTATGCCTTTAAGTTAACATTGTGAAGTATAATGATGATATATTTTATAAGTGAATGTTGTTGTCGTGCTTAATTTAAATGATTGAGAACTCATTGTGTCATTAATTTCTTGTATTAATTAAACACACCAGCAAATCAATAGAGGGGTAGTGCACTTTTGTTTAAATTGTAACTAAACGAACTTTCAATCCTCAAAAGTGCGAACAGATAACTTTTACTCTGCGTCGTAATTCTTGTCCCTCTGTAAGTTTCAACTCCATTCCTCTTCCTTCTGCTAATTTAGTTCGCTACCTTGGGATGTACATCGACAAAAGACTAACGTGGAATCCGCACACTAAACTGAAAAGACTTGAACTCAACCGACGAAACAAATTACTACTGCGACTAATTGGCAGACAATCCAAACTACCACTGGAACATAAACGACTAATATACAACAGCGTACTCAAACCGATCTGGACTTATGGACTCGAACTGTGGGGTTCAGCCAAACTTTCTAATTCACAAAAAATACAGTCCTTCCAATCAAAAATTCTCCGTCAGATTACGAATTCTCCATTTTATGTCTCTAACTCCACCCTCCATAACGATCTCAAAATCTCATACGTAACTGACGAATCCAAATCTAAATATAGAAAATTCTTTGTCTCTTTTCCATTCTGTACCAATCCTCTTATTCAAAATCTTGCCTCCACAACGATTCCAGATCGTCCTCCACGACGATTGAAACGCTGTTGGCCTCGTGACCAGCTCCAGTAATGTAAGGAACTCCAGCGAGAGTGTTGCCGGAGGGCAGCTTCTCTCCTCAAGCTGATCCAGCCATAAAGTCTACTTTCATCATATTCACTGATTGCATTTTATTCTAATGTAGATTGTGAATAACAAATAAATTACAAAAAAAAACAAAAAAAAAAACGAACTTTAATGATTTTAATTAAAATAGTTGTTTATGTATAAAAATTAACTTCAGCTAATTACTTCGCTTCGCAATGCCTGTTACATCTTTTCAGCCTTATTCGGTCATCTCTAGACCTCCAAAAATAATCAATTTGTTGAGTCGGCTATAACTCTGTTTATCTTAAAAGAAGAAAGGAAAGTTTAAGAAAGCATTGTATTATATTATAATAAACACTATAAACTAGCATGATACCGGGTATGATAACGAGCTATTATCACTTAACTCTGTTAATAATGGATTCCTTATAAATATTTTACCTAAAAGAAACACTCTTTTTGGATATTATTACTACATGGAAGATTGTAGTTTTGATTATCTAGATGAGAGAACCGGGCTTGCTTGAGGGACACCCCGCTGGTACAATGAACTTTCTCGACCTTCACTTGAAATTACTAGGAAATAGAAACTTGAGATTAAATAATTTTAGCCGGAACTGTTTACTTTTTTTTTTTGTACAAATTATTTTAAGACTTCCGCTCACCAAATACACAAGCACATATATATCACAATAATAATAAGTCTTTATTATTATGATTACCCAAAATAAAATACTCGTAAAGTATAATACTTTACCGTATTATGTTATCTTTTAAAAAGTTCTGGTTGAACTGTGCTTAAGCTGAAGACAGATATAATTAAATGCGAAAGTCCTTATAGTTTAATTCCAAGAAAAAACCTTCAAGAATAGTATGTACATCAAAATTGATTATTGAATCGATCCTGTTCTAAAACTTTCTAATAAGTTGGTTCTTCAATTAAGATTGAACAAGATTAAATGCTTGTTGAGAAAGGGTAGCCTCACATATTGCATTCCAAGATCTGAAAAGGGTAAAACTACAGCAGATGTTTAAACAAAGATTCATATTGAGATCTTTTTTTTTTTTTTTTTTAATTTATTTGATATTCACAATCTACAAGGAATAGAATTCGTAATAAGTGAATACGATAAAAGAAGTCTTCCTGACTGGATCAACTTGAGGAGAGAAGCTGCCCACCGGCAACACTCTCGCTGGAGTTTCTTACATTACTGAAGATTGTCACGAGGCCAACAGCGTTTCAGTCGTCGTGGAGGACGATCTGGAATCGTTGTGGAGGCGAGATTTAGAACAAGAGGATTGGTACAGAATGGAAGAGAGTCAAAGAATTTTCTATACTTAGATTTAGATTCGTCAGTTATGTATGAGATTTTGAGATCGTTATGGAGAGTAGAGTTAGACACATAAAATGGAGAATTTGTAATCTGTCGGAGAATTTTTGATTGGAAGGACTGTATTCTTTGTGAATTGGAATGTTTGGTTGAACCCCACAGCTCAAGTCCGTAAGTCCAGATCGGTTTAAGTACACTGTTGTATATTAGTCGTTTATGTTCCAGTGGTAGTTTGGATTGTCTGCCAATTAGTCGCAGTAGTAATTTGTTTCGTCGGTTGAGTTCAAGTCTTTTCAGTTTAGTGTGCGGATTCCACGTTAGTCTTTTGTCGATGTACATCCCAAGGTAGCGAACTAAATTAGCAGAAGGAAGAGGAATGGAGTTGAAACTTACAGAGGGACAAGAATTACGACGCAGAGTAAAAGTTATCTGTTCGCACTTTTGAGGATTGAATTTGACTCTCCACTTTTTGGCCCAGGGTTCTAGTTTGTGTAGATGTGTCTGTAGATGAGAGGAAGCGGTAATGGCGTCTGAGTTAGAAGAGAGAATAGCAGTATCGTCAGCGTAAGTGCAGAGCAGTGTGTTTGAGTCAGTTGGTAGGTCAGATGTGTACACAGTATAGAGGAGCGGTCCAAGAATACTACCTTGAGGTGCACCAGCCCGTGCCAGAGAGTAGTCGGAAGAGGCAGATCCACAACTTATCTTAAAGAAGCGGTCGGTAAGAAATGATAGTATAATCAAGTAATAAGTTGATGGAAGAGCACTCTTTAACTTCCACAATAGTCCTGGGTGCCAGACTCGATCAAAGGCCTGAGCCACGTCGAGAAAGGCCCCACAGCAATATTGTTTCCGCTCCAGAGAGGACATATTGAGATCATTTAAGAAGTTAGTAGTTCTGGTAGATATTTCGGTTTAATCATCTGATTAGTTAATCAGAAACCGGAATACCATAGTAAAGTGTATACTTTCATCGTCAAGATCAATTTAGTATAAAATAACCGTGACTAACATAATTCCCAACTAATGCCTGTGACTGTGCACGTTTACTTAAGGGAAGATTACAGGACTGCTCTTCTGATGGAAAAATGCAATTTTAGATTATCTGCTAACGAGACAGTTTGTCTACCGCGTTAAAGGTAATGTACCGGCTAAGTAATGTTACTTTCACTGACTGCAGTAGCAGTTCCTCTACTTTGAAGCGTGCTAAATTCCTAATATTGCATTTTCACCGGAAGCGCATAAGTTATTTATTTATCTACGGGAAAAATGTTTGGAGGGAAATAATATCTCGATTCTAAACATCGCTGTAATCTCAAGTTAATATTCCCTAATATCCAAAATTTTAAAATCTATCAATAAGATTTTTAGAAGAAATCTTGTAAACAAGAAGTACGATTTTGCCGATAAATGTGTTGTATTATTTCGTAGTTTTGGCATTGTTTGTTTTAAATTTCGTTAATTTTGTAGAATTTCAATACAACTTCATTTGAAATGTTTTCAACTGTGTTGGTTATTTGTGAAAGGGTCCATGGAAACTGCAACACACTGAAAATTATTTTTAGGTTTTCATTATTTCTTGGAATAAAATGTGACTCTGTTTTTAAATTTAGGTTACGAAATAGACCAGGGGTCGCCAAACCTTTTTTACACAGAGGGCCAGTTCACTGTCCCTCAGACCGTTGGAGGGCCGGACAATAAAACAAACTATTTTAAAGTAAAAAAACAAAACGGGAACAAATAGAATATTTTAAATAAAGAACAAGTAAATTGAAATCACCTAACTGCCCAGTATTTCTGTGGGAACTATGGACCTGCTTTTGGCTAATCAGATGGTCAATGTCCGGTTTAGTTATAGTGCTTTGTCTTTCTTCCTACTTCTGCTGCTATTTTACACTGTTTTCTCGGAGCCGTGACGCGTGCATCCCGCGTCATCGGAAGTAGTACTGTACTATACTGCTTCGCACATGAGCGACGCAGCGCTTTGCGGCTCCGCCACATTTAGTGCTCCTCTCACTGACCACCAATGAAAGAGACACCCCTTCTGGAAGTGCGGCGGGGGCCGGATAAATGTTCTCAGGGGGGCCGCATGTGGCCCACAGGCCGTAGTTTGGGGACCTCTGGAGTATACCTAATTTGTAGTTAGATGTTAAGCCTCGCCTCAAAGAATTGGTGATTCATTTCTTACACTACCAATTTTGGAATTAGATTTTTTAAAAATGTTATTTTTAAAGTTTTCTGATGGAGTATAGTCGTCAATTATCCGAAAATGTATTTCTTTTTGAAAGGTTTACCAGTTTTTAGAAATTACGTATTTCAATTATTTGCTTTAATGTTAAATGATTATTGCAAATTTTTAAAAATATTTTTCCAGAATTCGGATTACCAAATCTTTTCGATTATTTTATTTCAACTGTCTCTCTGCAATTTATAATTTTTCTGTAGCCTGCATGATGGGTAGACAGACAAAAAAAGAAACAATCATTTAGGATGTAACGTCTAATTTCGCAAACTTTTCTAAAATAAATGATCAAATAACAATTAATTTGAGCAAATTCGAAGTAAATTTATTAGTTGAAACTCTAATAAAAATTTGAGGCCTAGAGGGCCTGATCAATTATTCTTCCGTAGACTATTGTTTACGTGAAATGCCAATAATAGTATTTATTGTGAACTAATAAACTGAGAACTTCTTAAGAAGTGCGTTGAACGAATAGAAATGGTGGGAAAAATATTGAAATACTTTTGGTAATGTCAAATTCTGTTCAGAATTCTTTAAAAGACGTACTATTTGATTGTAGATAGTGAAAACACGTCTCACTAGTGAATCTTCAGTGATGACATGATACACAGGCGTTTGATCGAAGTGGAGGTATTATGCGCATAAGGGTCCATGAAGTGGGTTATTTTCCACTCATCAGTCACTGATGAGCGCACACATCCATGCCGAAAGGTTTAGCATTTAGATTAGAAGACTTTTCGTGACCTACTCGCTGCACCCAACAAATCAGATTTCAAAGCACAAAAGAAGAAAAAGATAATGTTAACTAGTAATATACCAAAAACTAAAACGGAATAACTAAACCAAGGGAAATTGTTAAGCAATAGAAAACAATGATGGAATTGAATGGATAGTTAAGAAAGTTTAATTGACATTGGGCCGTTTGCCAAGGACTCATTCTGAAGCAACTTCGATGTTCATTCATTTGATTGCGTCAGTTTCTGAGGATTTCTTTTTTTTTGCAATATTAATTATACTAGTTGAAATCATGTTAGCAAAATAATAGTTAGTTAGTCTATAGAGATATGGATGCAAGAATTGAAATTATGGGGTTAAGTAATTAAATGTAAGCATTTAGGATTAAATTCATCATACTTAAGATAGAAACAGCGGAATTTCAAAGTTGATATTCCATCCCGGCCTCACCAGGATATGCAATGAGAAGGATCCATTCACATTACAAGAACCATTCCTACATTGGATTCATTAGGTTCTTCCGAAAATGATTCTGACGATTTCCTTTATTCATCACCGCATTTTATCTAACTCATTTATTTGACATATTTTTTTTTTTTTGAAAAATTGATTTTTGAGTATTTTTGAAGAAGAGTTTGAAATTAAGGTATCCGCAGATCATCAGAGTTTCATCAGTAAAATTATTATACAACTCTACGACCTCTATATAAAGTTAATAAAGACATGATCCCGAAATTGTGTATTTGTCAAACTCGAACTTCGCCGAAGATTTCATTACTTTTCCGAATTTTCTCGAAAACTGTATCAACGCTTTCCTATTGTTTTAATGATCTGTATTTTTTTTTAAAAAAAATTGTCTATGACTGTCGATTACGTTTCTAGAAGGTATGGGGGTAGATAGCTACTTCGGACTTACCACTAAAGTGTCATTATTAATTAGTTATTTTCTGCAACCATGTAGGAATGTTCTCATTACTCAATTAAAATCAGCTGTGTAATGCCCAACTTTACCTCACTAGTGGGGAAAAATTCCCATTAGTGTCACTTTCCTCACTAGTGAGTGAAAAAACTTTATTGTGTTTCCTTGATTTAAGAAGTTTTGTTATTAAATATTTTCTGTAAAACTTTAATAAGCTTATTTAAATTTATTTTATCTAAATAATTAAAAAACGAATATTAAAAAAATAAAATAAAAATTGAAAGGAATATAGAAATAAAAATAATATTTTAATAAATAATTAGATATTTTTAATTATAACAGTTAAAAAGGTTATAGTGTTACCTTATAGAAATTTAAAATGGATTCTAGTGATTCCTGTTTAGTTTTTTTTTTAGTTAATAACCCTAATGGTTGCAGAAAAAAATATAATATTTAACTCGAGTACAAAGTATTTTCCTCACACTCGGCAATTTGCACTTGCACTCGCCTCGCTTCGCTCGCTCGTGCGTGCAAACCCTGCCTCGTGTGAGGAAGAGTACTACTTTCCACACTTGTTAAATAAATAACTATTTTATTGCTACCTATGAGTTGTAAATTGTGAATATAATAACACGCTAAATTAAAGATTAACCGAAAATGTAAAAACATTGACTAAAATTGGGCGTTTTTTTTTACGATTTTGTCGAATTTACCACGAATCACTTTAAATCTTCAACATTTTCAAAAACCTATCACTTCTTCCTCTTTTTTCTCTCTATTAAATTCAAGTATTTCTGTACTTTGTACAGTTTTAATTACATTTTAAGTTTCATTTTCGTGGGATGTTTCGCATAATATTTAACGCCTAATACATGATGTTTAATAAAAATAAGTCTGAATAAAAATTTGCCAATTATGTCTTTGAAAATTGCAGTAAGAATTGCCGTGTGACTTATTCTGATCGGGTTTCTTCAAAATCAAATTAAGCTAATTTACTAGTTTGATCTCATTTTTATTTATTTATTTATTTAACATTCTAGATTTTATTGGCTGAAATTAAAAAGTCTGAGCAATAAGACATGCATTATTTATGCACAAGTATCTTCATTGAATATAATTTTAGACAAATTTGTTCCGTGCCCTTTAGTTGACTGTTCACTTTCATCCAGACTGTCGGCGAAAGGACAGGAGAAGCAAGAGCAGTTGAGTACCCACGGATGATGCTTATTATTTTATTTAAAAGAAGTGCTTTCTCTCAAATAATAGAAACATCACGTAGTAAGTTAGTAGGATAATGGTGGATACCAATATTAGTACCAGCTCTATCTGGTGGACGGAATTGTAGAATATTTACGACCTTTCTTTTATTTTATTTAATATCTCTTTTTCATTATGTAACTAGTGGCAATGCAAACAAAAATAGAAGTTGGACATTAATGTTTTTAGTCAGAATTTCTAGTTGTTTTTTTTTTTCTTATGTTAACTCAAATAATAAAAAACTTCTTCGTGCCTCAATAATTTATAGTTTGGAAATTGTAGTCAGATAATGGATTTTTAGAGATTTATTTTTTTCGGATTTATTGTCAGGAATGCTATATAAGAGTGCCACTGTTATTTATAGTACAGGTTACTTACTCGTACGAGGGTCGTTTGAAAAGTCCGTGCAAAGTCAGAGAGATAGCACTACTGGCGCGTATCGAGTTTATGTTTAGTTAGTAGCATCTCTTGGAAGAACACACACCAAGTTTCAGCCAGATCGGTCTATTTCTTTGTGTTTGGCATTCGTTTGAATCGAGGAAGTCGAGTGATTTTCAAAAAATGGACGAAAAAGAATTTCGTGTGTTGATTAAACACTACTTTATGAAAGGCAAAACGCCTCAGGAGACTAAAGAGAAGCTTGATAAACATTATGGTGACTCTGCACCTTCGATTAGAACAGTTTATAAGTGGTTTCAAAATTTTCGGAGTGGCCATATGGGCACAAGTGACGCTGAACGTTCTGGATGCCCTGTTGAGGTTACTACTCCAGAAATCATTGATAAAATCCATGATATGGTGATGGATGACAGAAGAGTGAAGGTGCGTGAGATTGCTAGTGCTGTGGGCATCTCGAATGAACGGGTACATAATATTTTGCATCAACATTTGGACATGACAAAGCTATCCGCAAGATGGGTGCCGCGATTGCTCACGCTTGACCAAAAACGAAATCGTGTGAAGTGTTGCAAGGACGGTTTGCAGCTGTTCCAGAAGAATCCGCAGGACTTTAAGCGTCGTTTCGTCACTGTGGATGAAACATGGATACATCACTACACTCCTGAGACCAAAGAACAATCTAAACAATGGGTTACCAAGGGGGAATCTGCGCCAAAAAAGGCGAAGACCGTTCCTTCGGCCGGAAAGATTATGGCAACTGTCTTTTGGGATTCGCAAGGAATAAACCTCATCGACTATCTGGAAAAGGGTAAAACTAATACAGGTGCATATTATTCATCGTTATTGGACCGTTTGAAAACCGAGCTGCAAGAAAAACGCCCACGATTGGCCCACAAAAAAGTCCTTTTCCATCACGACAACGCACCAGCTCACACCTCAGCAGTTGTGGTCGCAAAATTAATGGAAATAGGGTTCCAACTCGTTTCACATCCCCCCTATTCTCTAGACTTGGCTCCCTCGGACTACTATTTGTTCCCCAATATGAAGAAATGGCTGGCGGGAAAATGATTTTATTCAAACGAGGAGGTGATTGCAGAAACGAATGGCTATTTTTCAGACTTGGACAAATCCTATTATTCGGAAGGGATCAACAAACTAGAGCAGCGTTGGACGAAGTGTATAAGCCTAAAAGGAGACTATGTTGAAAAATAAAAAAGGTTTACCCCAAAAAATTAAGTAGTTTTTATTTTTGCACGCACTTTTCAAACCTCGTAAAAACAAACATGCTATTCGCAAACACTGTTGAAAGAAAAGAAGCTGGTTTCAAATGGGACAGAACTATTTCTTATCTTTTGTTTGTGAAACGTTAACAAAATATTCCAATCAAAAAGTGGTCAAATCTACAGAAATTTGAAACCGTTTTGAAAAAAATCAAAACAATTATTCAATTAAGTATTACTTCTATTTGTTTCGACTTATTTAAGTCGAAGTAAAGTTATCACAGTTTTCATGTTTTCTTGAACCATAACAAATCGTTGCAACCTGCATCAATTTTCACATTTCACTTCAGTGTCGAAGGCATGACATGGCACACAGTGAATTCATGCTCGATCGGACATTCTCTTTAAAAGAGAAATTATCGCTTTTTTTCAGCCTTCGTTTAATGTTTTAGTGAACCGCATAATGACTATGCAGAAACTCTTAAGGATGTAGTGGATTTGTTCACCTTGTCACAAATCGGATCTCAATTATCTGGATACTTGAAGGGCGTGAATTATTTGAATAGCATTGATAACTAGTAGTTAACAAATAACTAAGAAATAACACTTATTTGTTTCAACTAATACAAAACTAATAAACAGAAATCAAGATCACAAATTGAACAATGGGATGTTGAAGCAATAAGAGTTGCTGAAATACTCATGACACATGACGTTATGAAAATTTGGTATACTAAAGGACGTTTCCAAATAGTCTTTTAGTTCATCATTAAATTGTAAGTCAGTCAGTTCCATTTGGAGATAAAAAACATAAGGATTAATCTCGTGTGCCATAAAATTATTCAAGGCGGGCCACATGCGGCCCATAGTTTACACTAATAGGGTAGGAGATACAGTAATTCGAATTATGCAGGAAAAGCAAAACTCCCAAAGTTTATCACCTTATATCTCTTTTAAAAGTACAGCTAGTAAGTGGGAATTGTACACAATTGTACAGGTAAATGAGTACTATAACTGACTACATTTTTGCAGAGATTGCTCCAGTAGGACAGGAGATGCAGCTATTAGAAATATGTAGGAAATGTAAAGCTTCCATACTTTATCACCTTATAAATACAGCTTGAAAGTTGCAATTGTGCACAATCTTAAAGGTAAATGAGTACGATAAATGTACATATTTTCGGAAAGTTTTCAGTGTAACTTTATGTTTGGTAAATTTAATTTTCGAAAAATGATTCGAAGGTGTATGTTGATCCAAAGGAGGAACATAAAATATACCAAATATGCCAAACATAATTCGTAATCAAAAATAATCAAGACCGCAAAATGAGCATCTAATTTAATTTAGCAGTCACTGAGCATTGATTTAATAGTTAAGTTTCCTTTCATGGATTCTATGGGTTTCCTTAACAGAAAAAGATATATCTCAACAGGAATTGCAAAGAGCAGAGGGCCATGAAAACTGGGGCAAGGTTGAGGACCATCTGAGCAACGTGTTTATTTTATTATTTAGGTACCTGTCAGATGAAATGAAAGCTTTTATATTTAGCTTTTGAAAGAATGATGTGTATATTTCTAGTCGACTATTTGAAGCGGTAAGTATTTTGATTTGTTAGTTTATTTGTGTGCCTTTTCTAAGGTCAGGTACTTGAATTAATCAGAAACATTTCTGACTAATATTACTCATATTACGTTCGGGAATTTAGTATACTTTAATTTTATTGTTAAATTATTCGCCCTTTTTAGAATTTCTTCTGTAAAATCATATGATAAGTGATGGGCGAAGAACCTTCCACGACAGATGCATCCAGTTACAAGTAAAAACGGTTAATGGAATGTTTAGTAACTAAACAAAACTCCATGTCGCCTTACTGGGACAGCGAGAAGCATGATGTATTTGCTACTAATCAATAGAGCGTAAAAAGACTGGAACTAACTTTATATCGTCGAAAGAAAATTTATATGGACTTAGAGCCTTGATAGGTTGATTATTATGGCTGAGGATGTTATGTCCCTGATCATGAAGTTTTAGAATAACGGTACCGATATCAAGTGCAAAATTGCAAAAGCAGCACTACAAAAATGGCAGACAGATTACAGTAATGGTAATAAAGGGAGATTCTATAAAACAATGGCACATCAGTTACCTAGACAACCGTGGTTTAAGGGAACTGTTACTAATAAATGGGTTGTTACGACAATAAGCAGGCTGAGAGCGAACCACGCGGTGTGTGGATCGTATCTTCACAGGATCAACAAAAAGGTCCTCTCCTCTTTGCGTAGATTGCAATGAGGAGGAGGATTTCAAACATATAATAATGATATGTCCACGTTATGTAGTAGAAAGGAAACGAATGTTTGACGACATATTGGTATTTAGATGCACCATTTCGCTACGAAGACATAATATTCTCCACCAACATCTATGTGCTTAAATCTACAGCAGAGCTAGAGAATGAAATATGAATGTATATAAAAGTTATAGAATGAATGCAAGAAAATGATTTCAGAAGGATTAAGTGATTTTAATTTCGGTTAAGCTATAAGGATGGCAGGAGTACAGTCTACTGATCCATCCATTAACTGTAGTTTATGTAAATAGTTGTGTATACGAGTAGAGGGATGAATGTGTGAAGCGAATGGAGTATGTTATAAGTAAGAATGGAGAGTGAGTGATATTCTAGTGATAAGCACCTAGACGATGCTGGCTGTATGGCGAAAGCGAATGCCAAAAAAAAAAGGCAAAAAAAAAAGAATAACGGTTTAAATAAGCACATGATTACCTCTAAAATCAAACTATGCCATTTTCTGAGACGCTATCTCAGACTATTGGAAAACAATTTGTGGAGCTGTGGGTGGAGTTATAAAGATTCTGGAAATGATCTGCAGTAAACATCAAACGTACAGCGAAATTTTACAAAGTAGTATTAAAAAGTAAGCAGTTGTTATAAAAATAAAAGTGGTAGGTGCGTTGTAGAAATTTGTGAATAAAGTTTATAACGCACAGAAGGCAAACCTTTACCAAGCTGCTGTTATGTACAGCTAACGCACAAAAAGGAAAACAAGAACTCTGACGGCTAGAAATATATAAGCAGGAGACTACAGTGCTTTTTTGCCAGATATCGGGTTCTCCATAGACATTTTCATCAGTTATGAAGCAGTTTTATTCATTTCATATCTCTATTCTACAATATCACGTGAATTAGAAGCACACAAAACATGTGAACTAGTAACAATTGGTTAACTGATTTTTTTTTGTTTAAGCACCATAAATGTCTTATTAGAAGAAGCAACGGGCCAACCATTTTATTAGAATTAATGTTTTAAACATTTAAGAGTTTTAAAATGGTTGCCTCAAAAAACAGCTGAAAGAATTTCGGCCCTGAAACCAGAACAGATCCCTCATCTTTGGATGCACATAATCTTTTCAATCCATTCCTAGATTTATTTTATAACTTTTCATCAGACGTAATGTAATTAAGAAAACAAAAATCACTCAAGCTGTGTAAGATAATTCATAGGAAATTAATAGATTAGCAAAAATCTTTAGGAGCCAACATGAGTTCCTTCCAGCATTTTATAACTTCACTTTCCAATAAACAAGCCATTCAAAATATTTAAGAAGGAAAGTATTTCTAGCACGATATCTCGATAGCCCATGTGGCCGTCACAAGAAGAAGAGACTAGCAAAAGGTGTAGAAGTGAAATAAGGAAGAGATGCGTCTATGCTTCTTATTCCCAGAACACTCTATGCAACTGTGAGAAATCCAAACATGTGCTCCCAGTCTACATAAAGCCCATACTATTCTTAACCACATTTCAATTTTAATACATTTCCAAACAATTTCAATTAAAAAGCATAATGCTATGGATATATACAGCGTTCACTTCAAATAGCTAATGGCTGATATGTTCATCTAGTATAATAGCAGCAGTGAGAGGAAATAATCACTCCAGGCTTATGTTTAAACTAAATAATGCTGTTAAAAACAAAACTCTACAAACCTAGTTTACATAATATCCGTCAGGATCGCAATTATCCAGTCCTACTTAATTCATTCAGCAACCAATCTGTACATAACAATAAAAAATGAAAATGAACCAGGTAATTTCACATAAAAAAAAATTAAAGAAAATTATTTTAATGCGGAACTCATCAAAATTCAATTCTAAATGTTCTTGTTTAATTTCAAATGAGATGTAACAGATAATCTACTATGAAATATGATAGTGTTCTTCAGAATAATTGAACTAGCAGAATGAATATAATTATTTTAAACATAATTTATAATAGAATTTAGGATAATAATTTAATATTTTACTGCAGGTATAAAATAAGTAAACCTTAACGTTTTGTGTTACACCTGTATTAATTTAGAATTGTCTTTGACGGTTTCCGATTTCAAAATCATCATTGGATTCAGACAAAGCCTAATTAAAGTTATGCCATTTTTTTTTTTTTTTTTTTTTTTTTTTTTTTTTTTTTAATATCTTAACATCCAAAGTGTAATCCCAGGTGCGTGAAGGATAATTGGAGCACGATTAAGTTCTTTGTGCTGTTAACTAATTCCACTGAATGAAAATAAATTAGAGTTATGAATAGTTTGCATTCAGCAATTAAAGAACAGAAATTGTATTACTTACGAGGTGTGGCGATTAAATAACGAGACTATTGCTGTAAAACATTTTATTTTAAATTTATACATATTTAGTATTATCACCTTCAATATACACCCATCCTCTATCACTACAACGCTCCATGCGGATTTACCATTGTTCGAAACAGTGCTGGAAGTATTTTTCTGACAGCTCCTGCATGACGCGTGCCGCTTTTCTTTCACAGCTTCAGCGGACTGAAATCGTGTTCCTTTTAATTCCGATTTGACTTTAGGGAACAGACAAAAGTCATATGGGGTCAGGTCAGGCGAATAAGGCGGATGGCCTAAAACTGGGATGTTGTACTTGGCTAGAAACGTCTTGACAGACAATGCAGTGTGAGCCGGCGCGTTTTCTTGATGGAGAACCCATGACTTGTTCTTCCACAAAACGGGTCGTTTTTCCTTACTCTTTCACGGAGTTGAGCAAGCACCTCAGTGGTAGTAATGTTGATTAATTATATTAGATATTTTCGTCCGTTTTGGTCGTGGAAGGGCGACCCAGGCGGTCTTAATCTCCAACGTCTTCTCGGCCATCCTGGAAACGCTTGAACCACTCAAAAACCTGCGCACGTGATAAACATTCATCGCCATAAACTTCTTTTAATAAAAGATAAGTTTCAGTAGCGGTTTTATCAAGTTTTGATGTGAAATTTCACGACAATTCGTTGCTCTACTACATGCGTAATATCATGTTTTCGGCAAAACGAAACTAACATCTCTTACACAAATGACGGTTCCGGTCAGACAGATTTCTCTACAAGCACGTGAGACGCTGCAATCGAAAGAGAAGGCTTTACGCCGCACAGCTGTCGGTCGTTAGGATAGTTCTTCTGTAGCAGCATCATTCTCGTTATTTAATAGCCACACCTCGTATTTTAAAAGAGTGCTAATAACCAGGATATCGACATAACCTAACAACAATAATTCTTGCGAAGAAACAAGAGGGAACGAGTATAGGGAAATACTGAGACTAATAGCCTGAATACTCAAGCGTCTCTTTTTGCAAATCATACGTTAATCTCTTCTAGTCGTTGTATCATTTTAAGGTATTGAACTGTAGCTGATTTAAAGACTAGCGAAGCTGAAATCGTTTACTTATTTTACTTAACCTGAAAATTTTAAGCAAACAAATTGGATTTAAATTAAATAAAAAAGATCCTTTCTTAAAGAGTTTTCCTCTAATAGATGTTTGATGCTTAATTAAATTGCACCACATCTAAGGGCTCCAACTGTATGGCCAGTTTTCGTAATAAATCTTACAAAGCAGTCCTGTTGCGAGAGTTCTTCAGCAATTTAAAACAATAAAACAAACTACGGAAATTGATGATGAAAAGAAATATTTTTAATCTCTTAAATACATTTGCAGTTGGAATGTCTCTATCACAAGTATTACATCACCAAATTGGCTACATGTTAAATAGATACAATAAATGAGCTATAATAGATTTATACAAATATAAGAACACTACAAAGTATTATAAAACGCCTCGAGTCCATTTCATTCTCCAAGAGAATGAAGATACAAAAAAAAAAAGCGTCGCTAATTACGGATAAAAGTGCAATAAAAAAAGCGCTCTTGGAGTCACCTAACTCTTCCTCCATCAGCTGACCTGGCCTCTTGAACTCGCCGGCGGGCTGGTGTGGTCTCGCACCAAGTCTTACCCGAACGGCCAGTGAAAGTTTACTACCTTCTTCCTGAAATACCGTTCAGATATTTGCCCATCGGATCAGCTTGAATATGGATTATTTTTATTTCTTGTTTGCATTTCTATTTAAAGAAGTGGACTTTTTATAAATTTACTTTTTACTTTTATAAATGTCACAAATTTTCTTTGAAATTTTGTTAAAGAACTATGATTATTTTCTTTCTTTTGAACTTACATAAATAAGTGAAAGATTTTGTGACAGGGTCCGTCACGAAAGTCACAGGTTCACAAAACAACTGTAACCTGAAATGTAAGACATATTTTTGAGCCTATCCAACATATCTAATATGAGAAATATCGAATTACCCCCATGGCTGCAGCCAACTGATTTTCAGCTTCATACTCTCCTTTGAAAAATACATTTATCTAAAACAAATACAGTTTACTGCCCACAACGAGGGAGTTAGTGTGATGTTGTGAAAAATCTGGTCATTTTCCTCACTTGACGTTTCGGATTATGGAGACACCTTTACAAAATGCGTCTCTTAAGACCTTGTTTTACAGTTTGTAAGATAGGAATTTATAATGGATTGTCTGGAAAGTGCGTGATTAGGTTCAAGATGCTCTGTCGGAACAACCATTCTAACCTCTAAATATGGAGGGATTTAGGCTGTGACCCTTACAATTATGGTTCCATTCGTTCAGACTGCCATACGGATGGCTTTTCTTTTAGACCTTTTGTCAGTAACTGCTATGGTACGTCTTTGGACGGGCCCCACAAGGGCTTTATACAGGACTCAGGCCCTCCTCACTGACAACAACTGTAATAATAATACTAATGATCATCAACGTCGACGCATCCCTCTCGAAGATAATAATTTTGAGAAACCAAATACGTCTGGTTATAGGCGGCGAGAAAGCGGACGATTTAGCTAAAATAGGAATATGGTCCCGAGGCGATGGTTATCATTAAGAAGAAATGTTCTGGCAGAAAAATTAAAAAATTAGAGATCGAGTTAGTTGCAGAAGCATTGGAAGTACACTGAAGAATGCCTCCAACTTGAAAGGTTGGAAATGTAGAGTCTAGGAGTTAGGGTATCGATGTAGTCCTTACTACCCACCCAGGTCTCTTGGTTTTATCTAAACCAGGTATGGTTTGTTTAAGAGAGAATGCTTGATGGATTTCGAGCTTCAAGTTTAGCTTACCATATTAAAGGTGATTTGCTTCTGAAGGAGGATTGTTGAAGAGATTTAAATTTTTGTTTGGGTTGAGCTTAGGGGAAGGATAAGAGCCATCAAACTCTTAGCCAGTAATAATGACAACAATCTTTTTCTGCACCATTTTCTTTCAAGACCGACCATCTTGGCCCGGTAGAAAAACGTGGCTGTTTTCACACCCAGCAGAACGAGAGGAATGTGCTTAGTAATACTATGAGCAATAAAAGAACCATTATCGAAGGACATTTTTATGCACATTTTTTTAACAATGAGTGGAAAATACTCTTCTTTTTATGATTGATTTTAAATTAAACCTTTCAGTGTTACATAGGCTTGTAATTTTTCATTATTTTGATAATTCTATTGTTTGTCTATTCAATAAACTCCTCAGATTTTCATTTCTTATTTTGTATTTCGTTACCCAAAATTTTGAGTAGACAAAAATGTGTTTGTCCATCACTTGAGTGTGAAACACTCAAGTGAATTTTGGATTAAGTGAAAATGAAAGTAAAAATAAAATAATAAAACAGCAGAAATTAAGGAAATAAATTAAAACAATTAGAATTTCGGAGGAAGCTGAATAGAAAGTAGATAACTGAATAGTTAAATTTAGATTAAATTTCTTAATTTTTTTTTTTTTTTGCGGAAACTCTCCGAATGTTTCACACTCAAGTGATGGACAAACACATTTTTGTCTACTCAAAATTTTGGGTAACGAAATACAAAATAAGAAATGAAAATCTGAGGAGTTTATTGAATAGACAAACAATAGAATTATCAAAATAATGAAAAATTACAAGCCTATGTAACACTGAAAGGTTTAATTTAAAATCAATCATAAAAAGAAGAGTATTTTCCACTCATTGTTAAAAAAATGTGCATAAAAATGTCCTTCGATAATGGTTCTTTTATTGCTCATAGTATTACTAAGCACATTCCTCTCGTTCTGCTGGGTGTGAAAACAGCCACGTTTTTCTACCGGGCCAAGATGGTCGGTCTTGAAGAAAATGGTGCAGAAAAAGATTGTTGTCATTATTACTGGCTAAGAGTTTGATGGCTCTTATCCTTCCCCTAAGCTCAACCCAAACAAAAATTTAAATCTCTTCAACAATCCTCCTTCAGAAGCAAATTTAATTTCTGTTTAATCACAGGCCAAACTGTTAAGGCCTCTATTTGTTCCTGTATTTATTCTTAGGGGACAATTGTCCCAGAATAATAAATTTCTTTTCTATTCTATTCTTAAATAATATCAGGATACCATGTTAATGAAAAATGAAAATTGTCAAAATTCTACGTTCGAAGAAAATCTCTTTAGCATCTTTACTGATATTGGAGTTCTCTAGATTTCCTTCCCACAAAAGTGTCGATATTTTAAGGCAGATACCCGGTTTAATTAAGTAAAATTGCTAATAAGCAATCTTCGTTAAAAAAAAAAAAATTGTGAGAATTACATAAGAAAGGTTCAATGTAATATCTAAGAGCATATTTTTTGTTTTTGGATTAAATAGAAAAAAACGATGCATAAAAATAACTATTCTTTTTTATCTTAGAAAATTTACAAATACGTTGCAACTTAAAAGCCATAAAACAAACCACATTTGGTATTCCATTATCAATTTATAATTTATGCGCTATAAAAATGAAAGGAATTTATAAATGTATTTAAAAAAAAAACAAAAAAAAAACAGCCAATAATCTACCAATAAAATACTCTCCTCGCACTCCTCGGGCTAGCTCTGGTTAACGTGTTATGTAAAATATTAAAGTTAAAGAAAAGATTTCGATGTACTCGTAATTTATTTGCATATCCATCTTCTTTTTATACTTCTCAGTAAAAAAAATAAGTTAAGCTTAAAAATGTGAAATTAAACAAAAAATCTATAAAAATTATTTTATTTTTTTGCATCATTTTATTTTAAAAAAATTAAAATATTAATCCTTCATTAGTTTGTGTGCCAACAAACTGTTTTTGAAAGGGAAGGTTTCGCCATTTAAGGGCATTTATTTTATCTTTATATTTTGAACACGGAACCTTTCCATTATTTTGCTCTTAATCACTCTTTGTCTTTGTACTTTCCCCATTACTTCACCCCATTACAATCCCAGTGCAGACTCTCAAACTTTAATTATCAATTATCGATCTCATGACGTGTTTGTTATTATTAAGATCCAAACTATTGGATCCAGGAGAATTTATAGTTAAAATAAAAGAACCTTGAAGAGATTTTTTTTTTTTTTTCTACATTTTCAAAACACTGCTATGTTAGTAGATTTCTTTTCCAATCTTTCTTGTCTGATTGGGTTTGAACGAAAACCATGTAGAAATATTCTTGAGTTGAAATTTCAGCAATACATTCAACATGTTAAGTGGGACTATGTTTACGGCACGTCAATAAATAAATGTTAAGAACAGATCTATATTCATAGACATTGCCTTTATTAGTACGGGATGAAAGTCTTACTTAGTTAGAAGGTGTATTAGTATTGCCTCTATTTCATCGCAGAATGTGCTGCTGCCATCACATTTTAGGCCCAGTTCCTTCTATCTATCTATCTCCCTGGCTCAACAACCCTTAGTGGGTCCTGGCCTCCTCTATTAATTTATGAAAGTCGTGACGGTTTTGTGCTGCCGCTCTCCAATTAGAAACCCCCAGTAGGCTTCTTGCATCGTTGGCTACTCCATCTTGCCATCTTAATTTGGGTCTACCAACCTTCCTGCTGTGGCCCATCTCTCCGTCCAGTTCCTTCAGGTTTGACAATTACTTGAAAAGTAACTCGTAACCTATTTTAATTAGATCGTGGCAGCCTCAGATCATTTCAGTTTGCCCGGAGATGCAGTAGTTCTAGGATATAGTTACTCCAGAACATAGCTTTGCAGTTCACCACTTTTCCTTCCTAACCTGTTGATTTGGCAGACCTGAACCGTTTCCTACAAATCAATTCATGTCACATAAGAGAGCATTGGCACGTTGCCTTGTCTAAGCGTCGGCCTTCTCTTCTCCTACCTCGCCAAGACCACACCACCTAATATTACTTTATTTCCTCTTTACAGGTCATTGATCTAGTGCTTATGTTTTCTTAAGGTGCATTTAAGAAATCTAGCAGCTAACATATTTTTTACAATAACCTTGGACTTAATTTCTCATTTATTTTGATATTCAAAATTTTCTTAAAGTAATTGATATTGAGGACACACATCAACCTTCCATTTGGGTATAGGTCGTACACTCTGAGACTTCAAGAGACAGTATTAACATTACGAATTTAACTCCTCGATCATTGTGATCATATTACAAACTACATTTGTTCCATTCTCTTGCAGTTTTTGAAACGTACATAAGGCTGAAAAATCTTCAGTAAGGCTAAATTGTATTCAGAAATCTCCGTCGGTATTCCTCTTGATACGCAAATAACATTGCTATCGCTGAATTCATAAAGGAAGCATTGCAACACTCCTGTTTCCTTTAAATTCTCCACTAATACTAAATTTTTATTCACAGATGATTGTGTTTTAGTTTAAGTTAAAATTCTTTGTAAGCAACCATTTGTGACGATTATGTTTTATTTTTCATTGGTAAATAGTTTATAAATATCCCAATAATTTGATCTCTAGTAGTTTTCATAAACAAAAAAAGACCTATTCTATACATTTATACATAAAATAATCTCCCCAAACAGTTACCAAAGTATTTAACATTCGCTGTATATCATCTTGTATAATTGTTTTTTTAAACATTTGCAATTATTGATTTTAATTTTAAGCAAGTCATTTGAAAAAGCTGTTTGGGTTTGTTTATGAGATATTTTCACATCTCACACATTGTGCACTTTGCCATAACAACTTGTTTACAAACACGAACAATATGGGAGCCACAATAGCTAATTTAGGAGAGAAGTTTTGTTTTAGACCCGCTCCCTCTAAGTATCTGACATCTAAGTGAATGCTTTGTACCCACCTAGAAACAAGAATTATTTACAAGAATCAGAGATTTCTTCTGCCGCCTTTTTTGTTTTTATTTAATTTCTTGTTGCCATTATAGAAATTGTTGCCACAGTATTAAATTTTTTAAATCACTTTTTTCACCAGAAATACATGATACTAATTGACCTTAAAAGCTTATTTACATGAGGAATGTATTGCATTCTAGATTATTCTTTAGCTAATTATAGACTTATCGTAATATTTTTTCGCAAATTTCGAAAGTTTATTCAAAACAGAAAGAAACACCTCCAACACTGTGTGCCTACAATCGAAAAGACTAAATAGAGATCTGGTATCCTTAAAAAAACAATATTTTAGTAATCATTTTTAGTTAATATTAAAATGTCACCGTACGAACCTGAAATCAGCGCATTTTACTGAAATTAAGGTACAGAGATTAAGGCAATTAGTCTGTCATGTATCAGTTATGTGAATTCGTCGTAATGGGATCCCAGACCATTGGTGTTCCGTAGATAGCAACATCTAAATCAGGAATAAGTTTGTTCTGTTTGATTTAGAAAAATAACATTTTTAGTTAATATTAAAGCAATGAGAGATATTTTGAACTATTTATTCTAATTAAATTTGGCGAACACTGGCCATTCAATGGATTTTAATTATTTTTTCTTTAAAATTTGAGATGCATTTTTAAAGATACTTTACATCATCTAAAGCTAAACTCACTAGATTGTGTGTACGATACATTTTATGCTATAAAAAACCTTATACTGTACTATTTTTAAAATCAAATCTTTTAAAATATATAATTTTTTGTTTTTCTGATTCAGGTTTTTCACCTTTGCCATCAAAATGGAAACAAAGAATCTTTTCTGTGTCCCCAAGGATTAAGATTCGATCCGGGGAAAAATCAATGTTCTCCATGGAAGGAAGTGCCATGCCCTCCTGTGTGAAGTAAAAGAATTGAAGACTCATAAATAACTGTTTTATGTTGATTATGTAATATAGTTATGTAAATGATTGTTTGCTCTCAGTAAGTCAGCTTTATAATATTGCTGTAATATATTGCTTTTAATTAATTAAAAAAAGAAAAATAAAATAAAAAAAATCATTACTCTGAGGTTATAAAAATCTTCGAGATGGTTTTCCATACTAGGTAGTCCTCCAATCCAGTCTTTATTTGATTTGTATATTTGTATTTTACGTGATTTTTATTTTTTAATATGCAAAAATTAAGATCATGATGTTGGATGACATAAAAGAAAATAAAGAAATGTATTCAGGAATGAAACTCCGTCATTAAAATGAGAGGTCTTTGTGGAAACCACACAAATCTTTTTAAAAAATCTCATTCTTGTTAGCAATGTCCTCCTTCTTTACTTAAGTAAATCTACGTACAAGTAATTTGTGCCAATTATTGTTTGTTTGTTTTCTACTTTGTGTTAAATAAAATATAATTTTACCTATTTTGTCATTGTTTTTGGCTTCGTGAACAAGCCAAAATTCATTCCTCTACTCATCTCTAACCTCCAGTCGACTACCCCTAGAAGCAAGACAGCAGAAACGGTATCAGAATTGAGGTAATCCTCAATCTTACAGCTCTTCACCTTGGGGTCAAGAGATAGGCAAAGGGAGCCAGCCACGCTCACATCATCTAAAATAGAGAAGTGTAGCAGAGAATGGGTCCCTAACTGCTGGATGCACGCTTTTCCGGGGCTTTGTGAAGAGCCAAGAGAGTTACTAGTTATCACAAAATTAAGAACATATCGTTGTAAGCCGATTATTAGCAAACGCTGTAAAAATAATCGAAAAATTGTAAGGATCGATATTTTAGTTTATGAATTAATGATTTAATTTACAAACAACTATTTATTTTTTATTTTTTTTTTACTTTTATTTCTGCATGCTCCATACAATGTATAATACATGCTGGTATAAACATTTAACATCAATAATCAAATAATAATTTAGAGTAGAATAGTAATAGTTGATAATACTAACAAAATAATAATATTAAATTAAATGATAAAATAATATTAAATGATAATAAAATAAAGAATATTAAAATCGTAATAATCAAAATAGAGAAAAGAAAGATAAATAATGAAATTAGAAAACGGCACTTAAAATAATCAAATGACAAAAGCAGCTAGATTAAATTGAAATAATGCAAAAATATATAGAAACTTGAAACAATTACAGAGCAACCGAAATAGAATTGAAATTAATTAATTAAATTAATAAAATGAAAATGTCAATTCACTTTTGGGTCGATTGACTTAATTTACAATTTATTCTTCATAACTAAATGAGAATAAATTCTATTATTATGTAGCAACGCTTTTGTAATTAAAATTAAACTTTTATAAAAGCGTTCTATTGTTTCTACTCGAAAATATTTTTCGCAAACTATACCCAACTTGGCTGCATTGCGTTCTTAGAATAATATTTACTGAAAAGTAATAATTTATTAACCAATCGGCTGTACATAAAATTTCAATTTATTTTTACAGTGTTTTATAATAATGGCTTATAATCAAAACGAAGCGTGAATGTTGTGACAAATCATGAAATAGAATATAATTGAGAAAGCAAAAAGTTTTTGCCTGATAAACCGACTGACAGTTTTATGCTAACAGAAGGAAGACAAAGAATTTCATCTACTTACATGTTTAGTTAAATTAAATATCTCTCTCTCTCTTAAAAATAACTAAATAGGTAAGAATATACTTTGTTTTTCCTCATTTCCTCCCTGATAAAAACTTAATATAAAGACACCTTGACTTCACATCAGTGTGTTACGCTATCATCTCCCATATATTATTTTTGTAATTTATTTCTTAAATTCCTTCATTAAAACTGCTTTTATTTAAAGATTTTAAATAGTGGACTTAAGGACTAGTATTGTTAAAATGTCCCTTTTCTTTTACTTCTTGTTAACTATAAACATTTGAGAGATTACTAATTTAAAGAAAAGAAGTTGCTAAAACCTGAAACACACCTTCTGAATAAGTAAGGCTGCAGAAACAGATTAATTTTTAGTGGTTCCCTGAAGCATATTTTTCTTAAACTGTTTTTTAAAGCAAAACGTCAAGAGATTTATAGAAATATTGAAATTCAAAACTACTTAAAATTAACTCCTGGACAAACTGACATATGCGCTCTACCTATTGAGCAGAATATGAACTAAATATTTCTTCCTAAACTAGAGTAGTTAGGAACTAAAATAATTCTTTCTTTTTATGAAGAGTAACAGAAAATAAAAGCGCTTGTTCACATTAATAAAAGTAAAAATTTGTACTAAATAAATGACATATAGTCTTAGAATTTTCGCCGAATATTTCTACTGCAAGAATCATTTAGTACTTATTACAATTGCACTGGAGTAGACAACTGTACTTTTTTAAGTAACGCATCTTAATGATTTAGAATTTTATTTATTGTTTATAAGGTTGTTGCAATAAATTACCGATTAAATTTACATTGACATATTCCTTACACTTTATGAAATAATTAAATTATTTTAATATAATCAATAGCCATTTACAATCAAATTCAGACAAATATCAAAGTTTGCTTTTTTTTTTTAAAATAAATTTATGTATTTTTTCAGCAATGTTTGTGCCACTAGACTGAAGACTGAAGGAAAGCAATTGCAACTTTTTTCTGCAAATATTAAAAAACAGGGCACAACTTTTGAATTGCACTATGATGACGCAAAGAATGTAGACAAAATGTTTCAAATATTCATTCAAGAATGTTTATTTCTCCACATAACTTCTGTTCTTTATTTGATCATTTTTTAACCAGTAATGTTTTTTCCAAAAAAGAAATTGTTCCTCAAACTTAAGGTGCTTTGCATAAATTGGAAATTTCTGCTTCTCAGAAGCAAATACATCCACTTATTATTATTATTATTATTATTTATATTATTATTTTATTATTTTTGGTTATTATTTTTGGACGTTCCTCTTTTTCATTTTGAAAAATTATTAAATTATTTGGATACTAATGTAAAAAAGAAAGTTTCATCTTTGCAAAGCAATTGCCAATCAAATGTTTTTGTAATCAAATGTTGTTTTCTTAATTACTGTACCTACTATTTATTTGTTTCAATAGCTACAGTATTATAGAAGATTTATCTGATTAAAACCGGTACTCTCTATTTTTGAAATCAACTTATTCAAGAAAATTTTATCAAGATATGAAAACATTTCCAGAAGACAAAATATGTTAGTACAACTGTAACGGATGTGAGAGGGGCTAGGTAAAAATGTACCGGAAAAAAGTTAACTTGAAATGCTCACAGAAAAATCTTTTAGAAACTCAGTTTAAACGATTGGTTATCCATGTACCAATAACATTAAGCGTTAAAAATAAATAAATTTACAACCAAAAACAAAGAAATAGTAAAACGATTCCAGCAAATTAAATGTGCTGGTTTATGAACCTTGGTTTTATGAACCTCGATAGCTGCTGCTATCTGTACGAGCAATTCAGAACTAAACTTCCAGTTTGAAATGCTTTATTAGTATTTATATAAAAAACAATTACCCTAATTTATTTTTTGCCTTCTGTACACGCAAGGTTAAATTATTTTAATTCAGGTCTTATATTAACTAATTATGTAAAAAATAATAATATCTCCGAATGGACATTATTTATCTCTGTATACGGTTATTTATTAAAACCATATTGGTAAATGTTAAAAAATATCTAAAAAATTGGATACTACGATGAACCGAAAAATGTGAAACAATTAACTATTAATGTAGAACAGTTATGATGGTGTAATTAAACAGATGGTTAGTCCTACAAATTGATATTACCCTGAAAGAGGCAATAAATTGGCCGAAACTTCGAGGAAAAAAGTACTTTATTTGTAAAACATTTATTGACTGCTCCTCAATATGCCAAGAAAATATACAAATACTTATGTTTTTGAACTTGCTATTTTGAAAATTGTAGGGCACAAAAATGTTTCTAAGAAAGTATTTCAAAACGGGATTTCGGCAAGAAAATTTGATGCTACTACTGGCTTTCAGGCATAAGATAACGAAAGCATTTTAACAATAATTGAGAACAGAAAAATGAATTAATACTGAAATCAGCCACATCATAAATGCCAATGAAAATAGGATATGTTTATCAATTATTTTTTAAGAATTCAACAGTGTCAGAATTCGTCATTATTTTAAGCTTCGAATGGATTCGTAGGAATCAGAATCAGTATCTACCCAAGCTTTTATTGTACAGTCTGATAAAAATTACATTTTCGTATCATTTGAAACTGATAAAAAGTGCTTAGAAATGAAATACATATATGTAGATAAAAGATAGATAGATTGTCTGGTATATCTTTAAAAAGAATTTTGCTAACATGGTTATGCAACAATATTGCAATTTAGCGCTGGAGAAGAAATAAACAAACCAAAAAGGGAAATAGCTTTGTTTAGGAAAACATTCACGTAAAAAAAAAAAATTATTTTTCGTGTTATATTAAACATCCAAGGGTAGTTTTAAAAACTGGCTTGAACTATTAGAATTAACCTTAGAGATGGTTTAAATTTGAATCTATGCTTTGATACTTCGGTAATAAACAAGAAATTAGGTTACCCAGTAGGACTAATTTAATAACAATAAATTCATAACCTAATTTTATTTACTTTTTTCAAATAATAATTGATGTTATTTAAATTATAATATTTAATGTAATGAGCATTATTTTATAATTATTATTATTATTATTTTTGTTTTTTAGAGTAAGTTAATAGAAGACAAATACTGAAGCAAGGTGTTAATATTAGGATTCTTACAAACATTTTAATAACCAAAACATACGAGAACTTTAGGAAACCTTGAGGATTGTTAGCCAAATTAGGCACGTTTCTCCCCTTAACTGGTCCTGAACTAGCTTTTGGAGTGTGTATGGACACATGTTTGATTCGCTTCCACAAATGAATAGCTTCACAGTGTTCATCTTTTCGGATGAGATCGGTGAATTCGACTATATCAAATGCAAACTAGGGGATCCAACGCTGGTGAGTGTTTGAGAAGAAATCTTTCATCTCGTGACGAAATGATTTTAATTGAAAATATTTGGATAATTAAGGATGTTGTTTACACCAGATTAACGGTGGAAGTCTGTTTCCGTTAAAAGTTGTTCGATTTATTATAATCGTACATATTGCAGTCAAAATGGCACCGGATGAACAGGCAGGGCTTAACATCCCACTACCAATGTTTTTAGATAACATTTAAAGATAATTTACTAAAAACTGGACAAACTGAAGAATCAAGGGAGTGTTTATTGACGGCGAATGTTTAAAACTTTAAATAAATATGTTTTTTTACAAATAGGTACCATCGACTATTTCTAATGCGCATATCAATTACCGTTTACAATAAAGATGTTCGTGAGTTCTAGTCAAATAATATTTTGTAACTTCGCTGGAGATAATAAAATAATATTTAAATAAACAATTAAGTTCTTAAATAACTACATTAATGATAGGAATAAATTTTTAAATATTTTAATCTTGAGTTGCTCCCAAAACCGACCTTGTAAAATGGTACTTATCACAGTAAAAAATTTGAATTGTAGAACGCAATTTAAATCGGGTTTCTTTCTTTTTGAAATTATTTTCCATTTTCACCTAGAAAACATTTTAAATTTAAGGAAAATAAAAAATGTAATAAAAATTAAAATAACAAAAATTTTTTAACTAAAGCCATTACCTTAGCGTAAACTTCCTTGAGAGAAGAGTAGAATATAGGGTTAAGAGAAGTAGCAACTCAGTTAGCTCCACCAGTGTTATGTTCTCTTAATACTAAACTTAGTTTTATTACAATTTACTAATGGGTTTATTTTCAAAAAATAAATTCATTTTTCGAATTTTCACGAATAAATAGACCTATTTTGTAAATACAGCACTCTATATCCCTGTCCAAAAGCTTTTATAGCATTTAAATTGCATTTAACAACTTAAGTGGGAACGTCGTACAACATTGGTGTTCATTTATTTATTAAAAACAATTTTTTTTTTTTTTTGGGAGCACACTATTTCAAAAAATAATAATAATAAAATTGAGCATATATTGCTCATAATATTTTATAAATTCTGTTGATTGAATGTTATTAAGGAAGGATGAAAATAGAAAGATGTAAATGATAGGACCTGTGGTAGTTCGCCGGCAGAAACTAATAAAAGCAGAGCTCCTGCCATATTATAAGCTCCTGTTAGCAATTTCAAATTTATTATAGTTTAATTTTGATTATTAATTTAATTATTTCTTTCTAATAAATAAAAATATATTTTAAGGCGTACAAAAAATTTGTTGAACACGTATTTATGTATTTTTTAAAAAAATATATTTATTATAAACAAATTTTTCAAAAAATTAAAAAAGAAATAAATTAAATAACAAATTCATTCATTGCTTAATCTTTTTTTTTATCATTTTTAATCTGAAATTTATCCTACTCTTATTGATTTTGTTCGCCGATTTTTTATTGCTGTTATATTTAATTTCAGAGGGCTTCTTTCACACTTTTTGTGAATGTCTAGAAATTATAATATTCATTTTACTAGTTTAATTTAAACTTTAAAATCAATAACTTACTACAATGGTTTCCAAATCCGCAGGGGAAAGGGAGGAAAGGTAAAATAATCGGAAAAAAGGCGCACCGCTTTATTTGTATGTGGTCGTGTTCACACAATTCTATGAAGTAAACTGAAACAGGTAGTGAAATAGCGGTTAGTTAACAGGAGCTTTACACATTTATAATAACATTTGGACCAATTAAACGCTTAGTAAACAGCCTAGTCTTAAGCAAAAAGAACAAACTGAATTGAAATCCTGGTTGTAAGTGAATGCCAGCAAATATCGGAATTAGATATTGAATGAAAATTTTTGGCAAACATTATGGATACAGAGCGTTGGTGCGTAAAGCACATAAGCGTATTGTACGCTGCGAAGGTTCGTACCTCTACGAAGGTGAAAGTTGTTTTAGAAGTGCCCCTCTCGCACTAATATTTAGCGGGGAGAGGTTTTTATTGCGAGATCACAGCAGCATTAAGATCAAGTAACCATTCTCCTGTAGGCCACTCAGTCAACATGTGGTCACCAAAAGTTGTGCTTTTACTTTTTGCAGTTATAGCCGTTACTTATGCTGCAAGAAAGGTAATTATCCATTTTGTTAATTGTTAATTGGTTAGAAACATTCCATTTTAATGGATCTTGCCTTAGAAAAGTAACCAATTTAAAGACGTTTTATCTATTTAAAAAATAAATGAAACACGTTATCTGATCTCAGCCTGTATATTGAATTGATAATTTTTGAAATAACAATAGGAGTGAGCGAAAAATTGCATTTTCAGAAGGAGACGAGCAGTTTGTTTTGGTTTATTAATTTGTCAAAGATAATTTGTTTTGTCTATAAATTTTACCTGTTGATTCTAAATAAACTTTTTTAGGAACTAATTAAGTTGATGTACTTCCTTTATTATTAACTTGACAGGCCGGATTTTTTTAAAAAGAATTTACCTTATTGAATTGAGATCTAAAATTCTTGTTTTTAATTTAATGGTAACAATATTTGTTTGTGTTCATATAAACAATGGCCCTCTACACATTTTTGTATTAGTGAATAACGCACACTAAATAATATTAAAAAAAAAACATATAACAAATTATAAAGACTTAACATTCAAAATATGATAAAAAAACGAGAGATTTAATTAGCATCCCCATCTAAAAGACGCATTAACCTCCAACTACCGATTACTTACAATTCATATCATGAATTCTATTACTGCTAACTGCTTTTGCTGTTCTCTTGAACTGTTTATTTTTCAGTAAAAGTAAAACGATACTATTGTTTTACCATTTTACTGAGATAGCATATAAAATGTACAATCTAAAACTTTGATTTTTGATTTTGGGCGATTAACATAAATTTGATTTGAGAATTAGGCAATTTGTTTGTAACTAGCAGATCTATTATTTACTAGTACTAAACATAAGTCTGAAAAACTTTTTTTCCTTATTTTGCTAAATTGATGTTTTGCATCGACTTGACACATTGGATTAATAATCTCGCAGAACTGAACTGAGCCCAAATACCTTGTTCGTCAATCAAGTCAGTAATTGCTGTGGGAATCCTTACTCTGCAGACAATCTGTTAAAAGATTGAATTAAATCTGCTGCAGAGAGCTGCTCATTGCTCCTTCTTTCCCTATTATTTTTTTTTTATTTTTTGGCGCATCGACTGCTGAGGTCATTAGCGCCCCTAATCGTTTTGAGTTTATCTCTTCTTTTATCCACTCGAGCTGGGTCGGCACGCGGTTCCTTCGGGCTTCCACATACTGCACCTTGCTGAGCAAGATAATTTCCCTATTATTATGTAACAAAAAATAATTTTACTGTTATTTATAATTTTCATTAAAAATAATAATAATAATAATGATACAATTAAATATTCATCGTTTGCTATCCCTTAAACAAATACTTATAGATGGTAGTGAGGATGTAGAAGGCGATCAGCACGTAATATTTTTTTTTTTTTTTTTTTTTTTTTTTTTTTTTTTTTTTTTTTGCGAGGGGGAAAAATGCCAAAGGCACCTTCCGACGATCTGTCGGGTGTGTGGGGCTCAACCCACTAAAAAACCCCCTCCCCTTCAGGCGTAAATATCCATCCCGGAACCGCCAAACAGCATTACTTCGGGATGGCGCCTCGTTACTTGGCTTTCCTTCTTTTTATTGCTCTTCCACCTTACCTACAATAATTCGAGGTCCTTCTTTTTCCTTATTAATATTTTTTTAGCAATGGAAGATACTTTTGCCCAGGCTTCCTCGTCTTCCAGCATCCGTCCGACGATGCTGTCCGGAGCTATCGGACCGGTGACTTCCTGCAAGCTTCTTCTTTCTTGTACCCATCGTGTACACTCAAAAAAGGTGTGCAGGGCGTCATCCGAGTCCGAGTCCCCGTAAATACACGCCCCAGACGGCCTTTTCCCTATTTTTTTAAGGAATCCTGCGAAATACCCGTGGCCGGTAAGGAATTGTGTGAGGTAATAATCCACCTCCCAGCACGTAATATTGGCTACTTCAAATTCATCGCTGAACGCTTCTTCTCTATTGTCACACACTAAAGATTATCTCTTCAAAGTCTAATTTTCTGAATAAAAGTTTGACGTAAGAGTAGAATTGATTTTTATATTAGTCAGAATAACGTGTTTAAAGAGACTAGTTCGATCCATTTTTGAGAAATTTTGGAAAATTGACTGTAAAAAGGCGTTGCCGTTTGATTGTTCCTGTTATACAGTACATAAAGAGACTATGTCTTGAATCTTCTTATTTTCCTAAATAAAAACTTCAATTTATTTAAAATGTGCCAATCGAAATATCTTTCTTTCCGCAATAAGTCACAAAATTCGCCCAAGGAATTTTTTAAGAAGTTATAATTTGTTCAAATATGCAGTGGCAGCATTTACAGAAACGGAAAATGTTAAAATTAATTCAGTTATTTCATCAAGCAGCAGATAGAATTGGTAATTTACTTCAATGTTGGTATCCTTACTGAAGTACTGCGTCAACATGTTACTTCAGTAGTGGAACAGCCACACTTTAGTAACAGGTAATTTGGAAATAGGCAAACTCGTTTTCTGATAGGAAATTTTCTTTGCTTTGATTGCTCCAAATAAAGCTGCCAGCGTGTGGTGTCTAAACTTAAAGAATAGCCGTGTAGCAATTTTCATACAAAATGAAAACATGTAAAAATATTGCATAAATTGGATAAACGTAAAAAATTGATTTATTCAGTGACTGCAAGCAAAAGGAAGTACAACTAATGGTGACAGATTGGCAATTCTAGATTAGTAGCCCTTCAGAATTTGAACATTGGTTAGCAAATGGTGAATATGTGATTTAGAGATTGAATAAATTATCTCAACAACAAATAATAGGGTATTCCAAGTGGATATCCTGAATTTTAAATTTGAAAACCATCGTTTTATCGATAAGCGCAAATCTAGACAAACTGAATTAAACTTTTTCCACATATTTTAACAGTTTTTTTTGCGTTTTCATTGATTTTGACTACAACAATTCTCTTTGAACATGTTCCCAAGAACTTAACCTTCACCCTTAATTTAATATTTTCAAGGAAAAATTGATTTTGGGTTTATGCTGAGGGGGAACTGTAACTTTCAGATTCTCTGCAGTTTGTAGTTGGTTCTAATATTATCCAGAGAATGATGCGTTTCTTTTTGTAAGAATCGTAATGATTTACGATTTGTATTTTGAACCAGAAGTGCGACGAATTGAAGTCTTATTTGTCCCAAAAAGTGGTTTTTATAAGATTTTCTGTGCGTACATATGAACATTCTAGCTGAAAAACTTGACATTTATTTTTGGTGAACCTCCACGGGGCCAGATATACAAAACTTTCAGCTGGAAGTACCTTTTTAATAAAAAGATTTGTCTTTTTTTAAATATTTTTTCGAAATGATTCCGTTTTCTTTTTGTAAACATTGTAAAGGAGGTGTAAATGTGTTGCTAAATTTCTGAGATTCAAAAAATTTTCTAAGCCCAACGATGTTTTTTACACTACGTACATACATCACATTCAAGGTAGAACTGTAACTATTATTTTAATTAAATTATCTCAGTGTAATGTACGACGCTTAGTGTTTTTTTAAATTATTTTTATAAAGAGCGATTAAATGTCTTGATTAAAAATTGCAAAACTACTTTGAAGCAACATTTTACTCATTGGGTTTTTCAAAGTTCTAAGATTTTTATTCAAAATTTCTTCTTAATTTTCTCTGAATTTTGCATTTACAAAAAAAGTTGTTATTTGCTGAGAAAATGCTTAACGCCATATTTGAGGGTGCTAAGATGTCGTTGTTAATCAGCACCATGTCGAGCGATTGTTCGCATCAAATTCTTTTGTCTCTTACTATCAGCTAAACGCTTGATGCGCTGTCCAGATCCTATTCTGAATAGATTGGGGAGCGAGTGAGCCTAAAAAGAATTTCATTAGTTCTGAAGCGTGAATTTGAAGTGTTTGCCAAGATGTCAGGAGTGTTAACTAGAAATGCTTTTCTTGGTTCTTAACGAGGGTCTTTGTCAATACTTGTCTAAGATTAGTCTTCTGATTCAGGACAGGTTGATTTGTTTAAGTTTCGATTGAATATTACGATAACAGCTCATATGTCTGTAGCCTTTTTTTTTTTTGGACTAAAACATAGTCTGCCATAGCCTTGTCTCATTATTTGTCCAATGATCTTTATGAGATTTAGAAGGTTTTTGGTTTTTTAACTGACATTTCTTTTTATAGATTATTGAACGGGATAGCTTCTTCAATTCCAGTTTAACTGGATTATTGCACCTTGAACTTTGAATAAGTGGCTTTAAAAACCATGATGATCAAATCAACCAATTGTAAAAAATAAAATAAATGAAAGAAGAAGAAAAGAGAATGCTAAAAATTCTTGAGAATAAATTACACAATAATCCGATTCGAGTAAAGGTGGTGTCTTCTTTAAAAATTTCTATAACTATAAATGTCTTCATTTCTAGGTCATAACCTTCCTGAAAATAAATTAGACTCAATTATCTTGTGAATAACAATTGAGTTATTTTTATTTGAGAAAAAGTAAATAATGAATGTCAACTTGAAGTTCACTTGATATTTTAATTAAATTTTTTGACATTAATATTGATCAGTGTTTGGGGGAGAATGGCGTTATCCAAGGATATCTTACTGACCTCATCCTTTTGTATGCAAATAAGGATATAATTAATTGTACTTTTGTCTCAGATTTTTCTTATTTCTCATTTTTTGTTGTTTTTTTTTTGGTACAATAATTATCCTTCATTGTTAGCCTTTAAAATTTCGAATAAAATAATTATTTTAACAAATACTAAATGCAAAAATAGAATTATACAGCGCATTTATTAATAAATAAAAGATTTATGAATTCTCGAAAAATCTTAGTTTTGAATTTTACTGCATGAACTGGCTTTTAATAATTATGTTTGGTCTTAAGGGATTTTTATTTTACGGTCTGTGGTACGAAGCGTTTCTTGTGGCTAGCATATCGTACATAGTGGTGAAGGCCAGAACTAGCAACACGATAGAAATTCAGGCACTCGTATACAGTGGCTAATGGGAAAGTGCGAATTGCCCCGTTCAAAGTTATGGTACTATTGATGAGATCTCTAAACTCGAATTAACGTACAAAAATATTACAGAGATACAAATATATACAAAAATATAAATAAATAATTCAGGTTTGCTATATACATCAAGAATTTGATCGCTTTTTTGCTGCCAAGAAGTGGAGAGGGTAAAGTTTACTCTTTAAATCTATGGCCTTGAACTACCTCCTATTTTCGATCCACTATTTACTGTCGTGCCAAGGAGGGCACCTTGTGCCCGCTTTAGAAATTGGTGAAGAAGTAAAAGTTACGTTTTTAAGAAAAAAAAATTGTGGTATCGTGATAGGTAGTCCTGACACTCGGTGTTGTGAATAATACAGTTTACTTGTAAAAATTAATTCATACATCGGTGCACACGGTCTTACTCTATTCTTATTTTCGTGGATTCTCTAAGCTACTACCGATGAACATAATTTAATATCCAATTGAAGCTAAGCATAAATAGCTACTATACTTATTATATATCAAAATTTATTGTTTCATTTTAAAGTTTAAATTAATTGTTTCACTATATTTTTTTTTTTACGAGAAGTTATTTCCTAAAAATAGAATCAATAGTTATGACTATAGATAGCTGAGCACTGTATCCTGCATACTGTACCTTTAATCCCACAAAAATTGAATGAAGAATCAGATAGCCAGAAAAATATTTCATTATAAGATATGAGATCTGTGCTGGAGACAATTGGCCAGGCAAGAGAAGAAGTGGATAGACAGTATAATACTGCATGTCGCTTCTAAATGGATACATAATTCCAGAACGGAACCATTGTTTATAAAGAACGCAATTTGCTTTAGTTAATTAAATGCAAAATCGCCTTATTTAGTTACCATTTCAAGGAAATCTCTTTCTTTGTACATTTACTGAATAACAAAGACTGTTGGCAAAATGCCGATAGTATTTTTCGTACTTATTTTATTTTCTTTACTCTAATACCTACAATAATTAAAAAGAAATAAATGAATTTAGAGAAAGATAAATCAATTTCGTAAACGAAGATGTACTAAGACAACTGTCTAATGTCAACATCAGGAAAGGTACAGGACCTGATGGAATACCATCTGCAGTATTAAAAAATTGTCAACTTGCTCTGGCTCCGATTCTGGCCTCATTATTTACCAAATCCGTAAAACATGGGATTTATCCGGACATGCTAAAAACAAGTTTTGTAGTTCCGATTTACAAATCTGGAGATAAGAGGGATGTTACAAATTATAGACCAATTTGCATTCAATCAGCAATTGCGAAAATATTTGAAAAGTCTGTAATTGACATTCTTCGACCTTTACTCGACAACCTCATCCTCAGTGAACAGCATGGCTTCCATTCTGGTAGATCGACGCTCACTAATTTGTTACTATTTGAGGACTATCTGCGGAGAGCCTTAGTTACTGCCAAGCAGGTCGATGCTGTATATCTCGATTTCGCCAAAGCTTTTGATCGTGTCAATCATTCCAAACTAATTCATAAACTATCCCATTGTGGAATTCATGGATCACTACTTGACTGGTTTTACTCCTACCTCACCGCAAGACATCAATCTGTTAAATACAAATCACTAATGTCAGAAGAATTTCTTGTATCATCTGGTGTACCTCAAGGTTCTATTCTTGGCCCTTTTTTATTCAAAATTTTTATCAATGATATATCTACATGTCTCAATTCAGTAAACTTTCTGCTTTTTGCTGACGATTTAAAGATTTATACTGCCATTAACTCTGCGGATGACTTTCTCCTCCTCCAAAACTCTCTTCATAGACTGAGTGTTTGGTGCGATGAAAATGATATGAGCCTAAACATCTCTAAATGTAAGGTAGTATCCTATCATCGTAGTCGGACGTGTACAAACTTCGATTATTCTCTTCATGCTGCAACTCTAAGTAGATCTAATGTAGTGAAGGACCTTGGTGTTACGTTCTGTGCTAACCTTTCATTCAACCTCCACATGAACTCCATAGTCACAAAGGCAAATAAAATGCTTGGCTTTATATCTAGATCTACTCGAAACTTTAAAGATGTCAGAACCATAATTATCCTTTACAAAGTAATGGTGCGACCTATTCTTGAGTACTGCTCTGCTTTATGGTCTCCTTATCAGAAAACTTACGTCAACAAACTTGAATCACTTCAAAGAAGATTCCTAAGATTGCTCTGGTATCGAGAGACAAAAGTCATGACGGAGGTACCGTACGATGACGTAATGGAATTTACTGGTTTGAGTACTTTACAGTTTCGTAGACAAGCCACAGACTTAAATTTTATTTTCAAAATTCTAAATAATAATATAAACTGCCCTGAACTTTTATCATTGTTAAATTTTCACGTGCCAACAAACGGTACTAGACAAAAACAAGTGTTTTCTAAAGTGTGCCATGGTACCAATTATCGTAAGTTCAGTTATTTTCCAAGAGTTGCGGATCAAGTTAATCATCTACCCGCTGATTTTGATATATTTAACACCAACATGATCGAGTTGAAACATTTGTTAAATGGCTGATTTTGCGGTGATTGGTACTAGGGAAAACTTACCGGTTATTTGTGATATAAAGATTTATTAATTGAGTAAAGTTTCTATTTTTAAAGTATATTTTATAGTACATATTTTGAAGTATTTTGTTTATCTATTAAGTAAATTATGTGTATATATTATTTCTATTTTATCTTTATTTCTATTCTACGATATATATATGTATAAATGTATGATGTATGTATATTCTATAATTATTACATATTGAGTTATTATTAAATGTTATTTTAAATTATATTTCTTTGTAACTGGGTGATTGCCCGTCTTGTAAATAAATAAATAAAAAAATAAAAAAAAAAACGCTTACATATAAAAAAACAAGAGGGGAAGAATATAATAGACAACTCACGGTTCAATTATGATACAAATTTGTTGACAAAAGTAGTGTATGTAACGACGAGTCACTGTCCATTTCTGCCTTGATCATCGAGTGAGTTTTTCTGAGACATTGCTGAGGTCATTCATCAATTCTCTCAATGGCTCTTACCAGTAAAACTTGCGTTTCAGATACCTTTTTGATATCTTGTGTGGGTTCCTTTAATAAACATATATAATTTATTATATACAATAAAATACTTTGGTCCTTTGATTTTAGCAGCTTCCATTCGAGGAGCTCGCGCTTCCTAGCGGCAACTCCGCGTACTATTTTTTATTTCTTTTCTCTTACCTTAAATTTCATTTTATTTTATAAATTAATGTTATAGACTACGTAAAAGTGCCAAAATAAAAGAAATCACATTTTTTGTTGAACAATTTTTCTCAATTTATCAGTCAGAGTGAACAGAATATCGATAAATATCTAATTGACCCTCCAACTAGTTTGCGTTTCTAATATATTGTTCAGACAGATGCAAAAGTTGTACGCCTATATTCGGAAAACACTTTATTTTTTCCGTCTAGGAGTCCTCTAATTTCAATTTCTCCCAATTACAAAATCCTTCTTACCTTACATGGCAGAAAGGGAGAGAGTGTATGTGAGTACGAATAGAATTGAAAAGTTAACTAACTTTCTCAAAGGGTAGGTAATTTTACTCCTTCCATTTATTTTATTAATTAATTAATTAATTTTTTTGTTCATAGAAAAGAAGTCCGATTACAATCCGTACTGGGACTACAAAAGAGTTACAAGATTTAAGCAAAGTTCCAGGTATTCCTGGCGTGGATTACCCACTATTTAAGAGTGTACCTCCTACAAGTTTCCACTGCGGACATGTGCCTTATGCTCCTGGCATGTATGCGAATGTAGAAACTGGTTGTCAGGTAGGTCAAGTTATCTTGTTGAATCTGATAATAATGATAATAATAGTAAAAAATAAATAAAAATTGAGGTTTCAAGCTTGGCGCCTATATGCCGTCAACTATTATCTGTACAGATTAAAAGAGAACGTATTTCTGTATTTAAGAAAATTTATTAATAAAAAAAAAGTTAGCTTGATATAGGCAGTTATGACAAAATATGCTTAAATCTCTTATGTTTATACTTTTTGTAGCCAAGAGAATTTGCCTTATAATTTACAATGTTTGCTATATTGGGGTAAGAACTTTTATGACAAATAGTGAAAACTTTGTCTAGAAGATAAGAAATAGAAGTATAGACACTAGTAACGTCAAATACCGCGTATACACTATAGAAGCTAATCTAGGCAATGAGCCAATTAATCTGACATTTATTTTGTCCGATCTGTATTTTATTGTAATTGGTAGCAAAAGTGTGAGACCAAACAGAGGTTGCATACAGGAGTATCGCTTGAGTGTAAAGAGTTTCTTATTTGGAAAATCCAAGGTTGAGTTTCTAAATCGTTAACATGCTTTGTTTCAGGATAGTTTTGAGTTTAAAGTTAAGCCTAAGTATTTAACCTCTTTTTTTTAATGCTAGAGAGGCACCATTTATTTGAACATGCGTCACGGGTTGATCATGGGTCTTTTACGAGACAATAGAACCAGCTCCGTTTTGGTGTCGTTAGGTCTGATTCTCCACTTTTTGAAGAACTCGTACTTAAAACTTTTAGCTACTGATAAGTGATTGACAATAGTGTCAATTCTGAAGGAAGATATAAAAAAGGAAGTATCATCGCCACTGTTAATTTTAAATTTGATTTTGGTTAAATCATTCTTAAAATTTTTAGAAAGTTGGTCCAAGGACCAAACCTTGCGGCTCACCAAAGGTTTAATAATTAGTAAATCGATTATTATCGTGCAATTAATTGTGTATACTTTGCGGCTGATTAGGTTTTGACTTTTTGCTAGATCGGTCAGCGACTTCTTCAATAAGAAACTCAAGAAGTTTAAACGAGGTAAATAAGTACAGTGTGTATTTTGTGGATAACTTCTCTTATGAAGTAGAACCCTGAAATGTCTCTAAAAAGTCTTCGGTTCTTCAGTCCTTGAAGGGCTTTTTTTTAGTAATAATAATTCAAACCTACTTCCTCCGTCTGCTATTTGATCCATTGTTGCCTCAAACCGTTTCGCTCTCATCTTACCTGGCAAAGAAACAATCTTCAAAGGCTCAAAGTCTTTGGTTATCTCAAATGAGCATTTCTTTGTTTAAACAATAAATTTTACTTAACGCTAAATCTCAATTTTTTCTATAAATCTTAGTCTTAAACAAACCAATTACACACATTGCTTCAATTTTGTTGGGATTACCTGCAAACGCAACGCACTCGCTATTGATGGTATGAGAGACAAGGTTTTGTGCGCTGGAAAAATCGAATGCAACATTACAGTTACCTCTCTGGTAGGACAGGTGCGACCAGAGGGTGCAGTGTAATTTTATTTATTTAACTGTTTTAATTGTTAAATATAGTATTTATTATTCTAATTTTGTTTTAAAGGGTGCGACTTTTGTAAATATTAATAGGGAGAAGTGTAATATTTCAAAACTTTTATTATATTGTAAAAGGTTTCAGAGATTTTAAGAAATTGTTCAGAATAATAACTCAAGTCCAAAGCAAGTATGTTGAGCTTTAGATTCTTGTAGGTGGGAAGAATTTTAAAAATCTTTTCCATTTACAATTTTAGTTTGCCCTATAAATATTTGTGTTCGTTTTCGCTAATGTTTTAAAATAAGAATATTTAATGAGTGAAACGTTAAGAGTTGGATATGCGGTTCAAATGAAGCAAAAAAGACCAGAGTCGAAGTCAACCCGCAAATGAAGAAAAAAATAAGTGTTTATTATTATCTTTTTCTACAGAATAATATAGGCCGTTTCCGATTGCGTCAATCAGACAAATGTTAATATTTCCAGCTAAATGTAGAAAGTGAGCTATTTTTTTTTATAGTAGAAATATTAATATAAATAAATTTTCAAGACCTGTTTATTTCTGGAGCTATCGAAGGCAATGGACGGATTTTAGTTTGGTTTATTGAGTAATATAAAAGTTGTTTTATTGCAAGGTTAGCTTCTAGTTAAATTTCACAGATACATATTAGTTTGTAAGCTGCTTAATCTGCCGTAATAACAGCAATTAAATTAAAAATTTACTCGGCTTCTAGTTTTAAATTTATTTAATGCTTTTAGCAGATTTAACGGTGAAAGTGGATTAATCTACTTTATTATTTCATTGTATCAATTAACGAACGTAGGTTTATGGTACATATGTTTTTTGTTATCGTTTTACTGATGTACTTCCTTCTTTTAGAACGTACCTTTTCACATAAGTATCGACATTCCTTACTGCTTTCAACATTGCTGTCACCAGCTAGCTGTTAAGATATTCTGAAATTCGGACTATCTAACGTTCACTCACACCTCTAATGCTTACTAAATTGCTCTTGCTCTTCTAAGCCAAAAACCATGCACTTAAATCAGCCAATCTGAAGATTATACAAACATTTACAATTGTTATTTTGCTTCGTAAAATGAAATCCACCAAACTTTAGAAATTGTTTCGCAGAGTTTGTTTTACTAAAATTGTTCATAAATTTATGCAGGGGTTCTGTGCTTGTTGAAATCTAAAACTTTCCGCTTTGTAACTACATCAAACTACAACCTTTCTCCCCCTCAAGTTTTTCTGTGCTTACTTTAGTTCTTATAAATACGATAATTAATTTTTGTAAATTTCTGGTTGTTTATGACATTATATTCTCACTATACATCTTCCCCATGTACTTATCGATTGAATCTTTCCATATCTACTAATTTCATCCTTTCTTGAGCATTAAGTGTAAAACAGCTCAATAGAAAACTGGAGAGTTTTCTGCAACCGATGATAACGGTTTTTAAATTGAACAGTGTTAAAGAGGATCTATACCTAAATAAATCACATCACTTGCATAACTGCTTTCCTTGGATGGTGCGTCAAGAAAATAAAATCCACAAACGCCGCTGTTGAACACTAATTGGGAATAAGGAACAGAAGGAAGGAAAGCTGATTCTTTGGCTACTAGCTTGCTTCAGCTTTATTCTTCGTTTCAGCTGAAACAATCTTGGTTCTCTTGAAAATTGAATAATGAATTATTGAACGTTTGCTAATATTACTATTTTTATCTTTTAAATAAATTTTTACCAAATCCTTCCCAACAGTCTGTTTAACTTTTGTTTGGCGGTAGCCTCTTTCTAAAAATTACAATTAATCTTACTGTAATATGTAAAATTATTGTCAATTAAACTTCATTATTTTTAAACAATATTCAATATATTGGAGCTTAGAAGTAAATGCTGGTATTAAAAACAAATTATTAATTAAATTGAGTTTTTTTTTCGTTAATAATACAAATCACATCCTGGTTTTTTGATTTTGTTTATTATCTATGTATTACTGTAGTGGAAGAATTTTATGTTATGTATGTTATGTTAGTAACCGCTCCAATGACAAAATAATTTTGAAAAATTGTAACCATTTGTTAACTTCATTGAAAGTAATTACATGTTATTTTAATTTAGGCATACCACGTGTGCCATGACGGTCGCGAGGGGGCGCAGGGAGCCTCATTTCTCTGCCCTAATGGCACCCTCTTCAATCAACTGGAGTTCGCCTGCGATTGGTGGTACAATGTTAATTGCGCTGATGCACCCAGGCTATATGAGTGAGTTATACTTTTTTCTTTTTGTTTTGTAACTTATATATATATTACACAATTATTATTGATGTTAGCTATTTTCAGCAATTACCTAATTTTTATTATATAGCAATTGTTTCGTTCTAATAAATCTAATAGAAAAGAAACTTTCACTCTGATTTTTTGTATATTGTCAGATTATTGTCAACTTCGTGTTGGCCACGTAATACAATGAAGTAACAGAAAAATGATACCACTAAGTGAAAAATTATATTAAATATATATTATGAGATTCTTATTTCTTTTATCTCCTAATTTGTGTTTGTTATTTATGGAACTAATTATTTGGCTACGCTTGATTAATGAGAAGTATTCACTTCGAATTCTATTTTGTTTAGAAATACTCTAAAGTCCTCTTTCGTACAAAATATCGTACGATAAATACTTCTACGATTTTTATTAAAAGGTTGGAGGTACTGCTTACATATATTAAGATCTATAATTTATATTTGAAAGTTACACAAGATATATTTTAGTTCCAACACTCCCAAGTGCCTAGCATTCCTGAGGATATTCCTCTCCTGAAGACACTATATTTTTCCTAGCTAAAAAATCACACTAACTAATTTCTTTCTTCAATCCTCTCATCGAATTTTTTACGTTTACTACTTACCTTCTTGCTTGTTCTGCCTTGTCGCCAAGCAATCTATTTTGCAACCCAGACTCACTTAAAATTCTTCTACTGTTTCCTACTCTAGGAAGAAACTCCATTAAATCTTTCGAATAAAATCTTTTAGGTCCTTCTAGCTTGAAGATGGCCTTCCATCACCTCCTCGGCTTCTCTAACTCTCAGATGTTTAATTACTCTGTCAAAAAATTACATCTTGGCTCGGCGCCATAGAATTTCAGCTCTTAAAATGAATCAGGATACAAATGGACAGAACTGATCACTTATCTCTGCTCTGTCACCTTGAATTTCCTTCTTTAGTAGAACAAAAACGAACAAAAATAGGTGATTAATAATTCAGAATTTAAAATATTTCACAAATTAAGTCGTTCCATATGAAAATTTGTGAACACCATAAATTAAACATTCGAATATCATTCTTTGATTTTCATCGTAATGGTCTGTTTTAGTTTCATTGAACTCCTAAATATTTTGTTTTGAACACTATAAAATGTCAGCAAGAAACCAAGTACAGAAAGAAATATTTTAATATTAACATTCTGATCTATTAATTACAATAAAGATATTAATTGGTTTAATAAAAATATAACAATTATCACTAACTTAATATCTATGTTTAGTTTGAACTTGGACCCCAACCACAACCCGTACTTCCCTAAGAAAAAGCCAGAAGAAGAGTTACTGCAACCACAACTTGTACATTATAAAAAATAAAACAGTCAATTATTTTAATGTTTAAAAAATAAATTCACATTTCATGAAGATTTTTCACAGTTTTATCATGGCGATGTAAAATAGTTGTACACACATTTCATACATTTATTTTGTATTATTTTTAAATCGTACAAAAAAAAAAGAAAAAAGATATTTTGGAAATCTAATCTAATAAATTATATTTTAAATATTTGTTTAACTTTGTCACACGTTTTGTAAATAAATAAAATAGATAAATGAATTTAACTTTTTTATTTCGTACCTTTAAAATAGAGGGTTCCAAAGTGAATTGGCGACAGGTAAGTTGAGAAGTCGAGTTAATTAAAAAGAAGAAAATAAGTCGATTGCATTATATTAAGAAAATTTTTATTCATCAAAAATTTAGAGCTAAAAAATCTTGTTTATTTCAATAATAACTTATGAAATACTCTCCAGCTTTTGCTCCAATTACTTATCCACTAATCTCAATTTTGCAGAACTAATCCAGAAACAGAATCAACATTCTGCCTCCTGCACTTGGTAGACTGAAAGGAAAATGGAACTTGTTTTCTAGCTGGCAATCCCAAATCAAACTGAATTTCATTTTAATTCAACTGTACATAGTCTACAGACTTCTTATTAATTTTGTCTCATATTTCACTTTCCATTATGCTCTGCTGGGATAATGGAGTAAAAACCTAACAGGTAGTCGAACAAATTCCTTCATCCGGTATTTCATGACTAAGGAACGGATTTTTATGTATTTAAAAATGCCAAATATTTAATTAAAATATGCATTTATTTTCGTCAATTATGTGGAAAATATGTGATTTTCTTAAAATATTTTCTGGAATATTTAAGTAAAATGGACATTTTTTTTTAATGAAAATCATGAAATGGTGGAATGATTGCATTTTTCGAGAACCTCACAGTTCAAAAGGAATGGCTTTGAATTCACATCAGCATCACTATCAAGTTTTCCAATAACTGCATTGGCAATATACCTGCCCTCAACGTCAGTGGTTTCATCAATTGACACCCAAATCAGTCCATCTTTGATATGTTCTCGAATTTTGGTTAGTGTATCTTTATAGATATCTTCCAGGTAGTTTTTCCTCAGAGCGCTCTCGTCAGGCATTTTTTTCCCAATATACGAGTAGGTCTCTAAGAATCCTTTGAAATGAGGATTTTTAAGTTTGTGGAAAGGGATATCTGCTCTAACCAAAGCCCGTCACAGATCTGTACTCAGAGTAGACTTACTAGATGATGGAGATGTAAGGAAGGCTTGATAGGACGTCCTCTCTTTCTTTCTGTTTTTATTCTCTATGTGCGATCCGGTGGCAATATGTTGGGTGACTTGGGAACGATGAGAGCAAGAAACGCGCTTGTCACAAGCTGTACAGTACAAAATGTCTCCATCACTTCGAAAAAGTTCTGCTGGAAACTCGCGAAGATATTTAGCAACCAGTTGTTTGTTTAAGGCCGATGTTCGTGGCATTTCACCCAAAAAAGAATACACTAAGTGACCGAACGAAATGAATTGGACACTTCAACGAACGAGCTGAAAGAACAGACAACGTCAGACAACTTCAAAGAACTAACAAGTGCCCTTCACTGTTTAGCAGCATTCTGTATAAATTACAATAACCATTGTACCCACTGTGATTCACAGCCCTACAGTCTGTGGTTCACAGTTCCTGTCAACCACCTCCCAATTATGAAAATATGCCCAAAATGAAAAATATGTACATATTTTGATTAAATATGTAGAAATATTTATTTATTTTAATCAAATATGTATAAATATGCGATAACATCCAAATATGTGGAAATATGTGAAATAAAAGTAGACTCAAACGGCTTAAAAAGTGTCAGTATGAATACTTCTAGTTGAAAAACGTCTGTAAATTGCCTAGAAAAAAATATGTAAATACATACGAATCCGTTCCCTATTCATTACTAACCGGATGAAACTTGTAAGATTAGTGATAATGTGGGCTCAAGGTTTTCTTATGCATTAATATTATTATTAGAGCTGCCATAAGAGGGATGAATTGGTGCACATTCGTTTTCCATGATATTGGAAAACTTATTTTGTTTAAAACAAAGAATCTTATTTGAACAACAGCAACATCTCTTCGATTTAAAAACAATCTATAAGAGATTTATCCCTTTTAAATTTATTTATTTTATTAGAAAATCATTTATTTAAATTTTATTCTGTCTTAAAATAAACTCATGTTCTTTGTCAGGAAACAAGTGTACGGCGGTTTGGTAACATGAGATTCACTTAAATCCACAGGTGAGATACATATGCCGACTTCAGATTACAGTGAAAGCGAAATCTAGAAGCAATGTCTTAAATATCAGCAATAACGGATTGCATCACCAATTTGTGTACCTATATTATCAACAATAATAGGCTATTATTGATTTTGATTTTTGTATTTCTCCCATGATTTTTCTTTTATTTATTTATTTTTTCTTCTAGAGTAAGTAGTTTTAAAACAAAAATTAAATCATTGCGTTACCAATAATCTACAGAGAGGGTCCGTTATGTTCACGTACACCTTTATATTGATGTCCTAAATGGACGGATTCTTTGAAACGTTGGTATTCATTTGTACTTCGTATGAAGCAAAAACTATATAATTCGTAATTATAATGAATAATCTACAGATTGTGGTATGGTCAGATTATGGATTATGGTGTTCTGGATTAGGTGTCCTCTAAAGCCGAAGAATCATTCTCTGTTCACCAAGTTAGTTCGCAGAATGGCCATTTTCTCTTTATTGGTAGCACACTTGGGCAGATCTAATGTCAAAATTAGACATCCGCTCCAGTGTAGTAGCCTTGAAATCCTTATTTGAGAACTTATAAATCTTCTGAGCCAAATTTGACACAATCCATTTTCTTAAATCCTGTTAAGTCTTCCATTTCTTTTTTTTTTTCCTGCTTATCCTATCTATCCTTTTCAATTTCTGCACTTGGATTTTGTTTGTGAACTCTTTACTTTTAGTCATCATTATAAAATATTTTGAGCAGTGTAAACTACTTTTTACTAGACATACCTTCGTTTATTGCTCAAGGCCACAATTTGCTTTATTTAAATAGGGTATATCGAAATTAATTTTGCGAATCTTTATGAAGTAGATGTAGTTATTTTCTACAAATTATTTATTATTTGGAGTAACGGATATCACGCTAGGTTCAATGTTTTACTTTACTAACAAATTCAATAATACTCTCAGCGATAGATTGCATCAAGAATCCAGGTGCAAGAGTAAATAGACTGCACGTCTATTCGCTCATAGATCTTGTCTCTTATCTATTTCTAAAAATATGGAATCTATTGTAATGTTTAGACTACATAACTCATAATAGCGGACAGATATGAAATGTCTATGCATCCATAGATGAATAAATTCATGGGAACGGTTTATACGTAGCCAAAGCAGGAAATATAGTTTTGCAAGGTAAGTTAGCAAACTTAGATTCTCTACACAATATAATCGCGTAGTATAATAATAGTGTTAAATAATAAGTACCCCCTCCACACGGTATTATCGGTCAGAGAGCGTCTCCCCTTTCACTGTTTGTTGTCTAAAATTAAGAAGTGACAACTTCTTATATGGAGGATAGATCGTGCACCAAGTCTCCAGTGTACATAGTGGACAATAGATAGCGCGTGGGAACATAGTGTTACAACTAGAACAGATGGTACTTCTAGGAAATAACGCTCGCCTAGACCAGGTAACTAATTAAAAAACCACCCTCTATGGATCTACACTTTACTTTTGTCCTAGCCTTGCTCTTCTAGGACTAGTGAAGGGGTTACCAGCTCTCTTACGGTCTGTTCTATGAAAGTGGAAGAAATAAGGGTTGTGCTTATATTCTAACCGAGCCTTTAACCCCTCTTCGACGGCCATTTGTCAACTTACCTATTATGAACGGCTCATATTGCGCTTTAATGCCCGTGTACTGTATTCATCTGCTTGCATTCATAATAGTCGCTCTAACACATAACCTACCCTTTCTTCAATGACGACAAACTGTTGGTTTTTAGTTGCCTTTACATAATAAATGTATTCTTCTCAACTTAAAGAAGTATAAGAAACACACTTGCTACCACTACAGAACGCGCAAGCATTAAAATTACAGCTCAATTACATCCACACCGCTTGAAAAAAAGAATTTATTGGACTTGGGTTAACAAAAGGAAATGATAAATATTTATTTTTCATACTTCAGCGAGACAGTTGCTACATTCAGCAGTTTAGCAGGTGAAATCCTATTTACCAAAGTCATGCCTTTATGCGGGCGCATCAATCATTGAATTTCATAAAGATAAAACTGTTGTAGAAAGTAGACATTAAAATATGACATTTTTAAGTGATTAAATTATTAAAATAAACCACAAGACTTTCTTTTTAATACTTTAGTTTTTTGTATAAAACTCTGAATGTTTCAAAATGTGATGACTTCAATGTCTGGAACACCATATCTGCCTGCTAATTACCTCCTTAAAACACAGACCATTAACTTGGCCGTGCAGCTCCAAGAGAAGTACCAACTTGAATTATCGCACAATCACTGCTTCTCTATCGCTCGAGACCTATTTTCCCCTCTCTAAATCAGAACAGTTTTACGTAGCCTTGTGGATCACTTATGAACTTAAGAGTTAAGTTATTCTGGCTATTTCTTCAACTCCTACTAAAAAAGAAGTTGTGATAAGTAAAAAAAAAAAGTTCAAAGACGGTTTAAGATATCATCACAATGGGCGCTTGCAAATGTTGGCGATTAGGGGAACGATGAAGCTGATAACCTTGCTTAGGTCGGTGCTACAATGATCCAACCTGTAGTCGTAGTCACCTACGAAGGTACAAGTCAACCACATGTCCACGGCCACATTCTTGAAACACCTTCAGAAGCAAGCTGCTCCGAATTACCTATTTGTTTTCGTCATAACTCTACTTTATTATACTGAACAGTTTTATTAATTAATTATTTTTTTTAGTTTGAGATGTGTCAACAATATCTGAGGTTAGAGGCGCCCGGAGATTTTTTCATTCACTACCGGTCTCCGAATAGGTATTCTCTAGTATTAAGACAACACTTTCCATCACTGCATAGTGAGCTGCCAAGAGCTCCTAGGAAAAGAATATCCAAGGGCCGGTAGCTGGATTAGAACCCGGGATCTTTGCGTTGAAACATAGACACTGAGCTTACCTTTTTCCTTAAATATCTAGGTATTGTTTTTTATTTTTGCTTGAATATAATGAATTATCTTAATTGTGCGTCCAAGTTTCCTTTATTTATTTTTATTATTAAAACAAGAGAAGTTATTTAATTCAATTACTTCTTTTTATTATTTTCTATTTGGAATTTATGTAACCATACTTTATTTATCTGAAGAAAGAGCTAGAAGAAGGTCGATTAGAATTTAGAAAACAACTTTCAGAAATTAGAATTGAACATAAATCTAAGCTGAATGTTGGTCCGCTAATCAATATCAATCTATTACAGGAAAAACAAAAAATTCTATAGTATGCAAAATAGTACTTTACAAGTGTTGAAGGACAATTTACTATTATTCAGATTTTGTTTTTTGGTTGTTACCAACCATTTTATAAATCGTTGATTCTTTTAGCCAATAAGAGCGGATTAAAAATGGTCTACTAATATGTTAAATTTCTTAGTTAAATTTTATTAATTTGCTAAAAGCGGAGGAATGTTTTCCTAAGTGTAATATCTGTTTGGGAGGATGACCTTGATTTTCTGCTGCCAATGCTATTTGTTTTTTTGTTAGCCTGGATTATAATTCAGAACATTTAGAAGCATTTTAGAAATTAGATGCAAACCAACAATGGACTGCTGTCTGATAGATTTGAAGGAAATGATGATTTTGCATTATTATATAAAAAAAGAGAAGCGATAATCTCGTAATGATCCAGAATCTCTAATAAAATTTTATTAAATACTAAATTCCAAAAAATTAAGCAGAACACGATTTTTTTTGTTTAGCTTTTAACAAAGTAGATCTGTTATTTGTGATAAAATTGAAAGTAAAAAGAATTAAGTATTTATTAGGCCGTAGGCCCGAATATTGTACTGAGTGACAGGGGAACGGGTGTGGTTCGTTATGAGAAAACTGGGTTAGTTCTAACGGGTGTCCCTTAGGTATTGCGTCACTTAGTAGTGGCTTGACTTGATGACGTAATGGCAAACAGTTCAACATCTTGTCTGCATTTCCTTCATTGCCATGACCTTCACTGCTACGAAATAATATTCTTTATAAATATAAATGGGACTTGTATACTTTATTTAGTTTTAATTGTGTAACACGAATACCGTAGAATTTAATCCCAGAATGTGCTTAGCGCTTATGCCCTCATTTAGTATCATAAAATAAATTTTAATTTTGCTTTATAGAATTGGGTAAAACACAAGAACTTATGCCATTTCATTAAATCCTACCTGCACCTGCAACCCATAGTATTCACTCTAAATAAGATAATTCTTCCGTTTCTCTATTTCCACAACACTTCTATACCAATTATTAACCAAGTACGATATCTTGGACTACATCTTGACAAACGACTAACATGGAACCCTCACACGAGACTCAAACGAACTGACCTCAATCTGAGGTATAAAATGTTGAAAAGACTACTCGACAAACGATCAAAACTGACCCTGACGAACAAACGAACACTATATATCGATCTACTTGCCCCAATATGGACGTACGGAGCGAACCGAGGTACGAACATCAACCGACTTCAGACCTTACAATCTAAAATTCTAACAATAGATAACAGGAGTTAATATCTCCTCCTTCTCCAAACACACAATACATTCTGACCTAAATATTCCTTTCGTAAAAGCAAAGTAATGCCTATTTTTTCAGGTAGGCTTTAGGTCCAACTGCCAAATTAGGAGTCGTGGATGCAGCGAACATATTTTACTATAAATTTCTTATATTAACCATTAAATAAAGGCCTAGTCTGGGAATCGAACCCAGTACCAAAATAACATCTCAGCTTTGCGGGGCCTCACCTCTAACCGCTCGACTACCGTGGCGTCTCTGTATGCTTATATTTTATGTAATGAAATAAATGAGAGAAATTTATAGTTAAGTGTGTTAGCTAATCGCCTCCGACCACGACACCTAATTTGGTATTTTGACTGGTTTTATTTATGTAAGTACGTAAATGTCGCGTAAAACGACAGTGTACGTAAAAGTTACTTCTGAGGTGATGGAGCACGCCAAAGTTAATGATAGTCTAATTTAAATATAATTTTTAACTTTAGTGTCCTGCTTGCAGAATAAAGATACTAATGTGTATATAAATAAAACCAGGATAGAACGATCTGCTGGTAGAAATAAAAAGCAGTTACAGTAATGCTCGACATTTAGTTTACGATTTATATTAAATTAAACAATAACAAATTTTTGGATACGATTGAATATTGTAACACTTTTAGCCTGAAAAGTTACACCATTGCAGGTTTCAGGTGTCTATTTTATCCAGTAGCCAGCTACAGAACCCCTTAAAGCTTTAGTGTTGAATTCTAAAGCAAGTTACAACAAACATAATTCAAAAGCAATTTTGCACTGCGCATTCATAATATTTATGAAAAGATTAAGTTTAAACTTTTTCAGTCAAACGCTCCTTTAAAAATACGAATTTATGTGCATATAGATTGACAAGTGTCAACCCCCGTGCTGTCCCACAGAAAGTAAAAGGATTTTGCACACATTCTCACCATCTACATGTAAATTTAATATTTTTTTTGAAAAAAGTATTTCGTAACTTATTACCCGGTGGCACGGTGGCAAATACAACAACTTAGTTACTGTAATGTATAATTCTGAATAACAAAAGATCTGACAGTTGGAAACTTACTGAACTACGTATGAATAAATAAATGCTAAGCGACTTGGCACCGACTGTTGGCCTATCACAATTAGTCATACTTCACGGATGCAATGGGAAGGAAGGAGGAGAAGTAGAAGCAAAAAACGCCCCGACGTACATTCATAAAAGTAAATCACAAAACTGTATACTACACACGCAGGTTTGGTGTCCACAGTTAATTGACTATATTAGGAAATTTTATACATTCTATGGAGCAGACTACTTAGAATCAGTTATATTCACTCTAGAGTTTAAGTTTTAAATTTTATTGGCCAACTACTTCGCCCTTGAAAGTTATTTAAATAAATTCTTTTTACCAGCCAAAAGAGAAGCAATTGTAAGCCCTAAAAAACGGTACAAACTTTCCTCAGTGTATCCTACAGACCGAAGCAACCACTTGTACTACATATATGAAATTACAAGGCAAATTGAATTGAATAAGTGTATAGATTAGTTGAAATATGCTCTAGTTAAAAGGTCACGGAGAATCAAAGGAAACAAATGGCGGATAATGTGGTCAAAGAAGCGTGTTAACGTGGCCCAGCATCCTACATAAAAAGGTTAATAAAGGGGGAAAAAGAAGAAGACTAATGGCAAACTGATTACTCAGTCACCAGCTAAGGATTGTTTGACAGTTTGCTCTAATCGCGATAGTAGACATTTCCAGAAAATGGAAACGAGTGATGATAGCAGATCAATGCGACATCCTAGACCTTCCGTTCAACTAATTTTGCTTAGTAGCACCAAAAACTTACCAAACATTAGATCAATATATTAGAACAGCGTTTACCAACCTTTTTTGGCTCGCGTACCACTTGGTAGTATGCTAAATTGTACCATTTAATAAAAATGATTGTGTTTCGTGAAATTTGTTATTCCGAGTGTGTTATTTTATTATTATTATCTTTATACGTATAGTGATACAATTTATCTGTTACAAAGGAGTTCATGTTCACTTTGTAAAGTGTAAGATCTTAGTTTTAAAACTTTTTTTTTATAATTATTAAAAATTGCGTACATTTTTTTATCTTCAAAATTGTTAATAAATTTACAAAGTTCTTCTTTAGGATTATTATATTTGTGCCCAAATCTTCTAAATTAATTTCTTTTAAGCATTCAACTACCTGAAAGTACCAATTAAATGTAATGTTGCTTGGATAGAGCTTACTCATGAATGAATGAATGAATAAACTTTATTTAACATTTAAGTATATACATATGTACATAAGGAGTTCCAGCAATAAAAACTATAACCTCCAAAATATCTATTGTTACAAAATAAAAGCTTACTCATTACAATCAGCCTCTTTAAGCAGATTTTTACATAGATATCATTTAATTTCTGTCACATGACAATTCTACTAAATTTTATTTATCTTTTATTGATAGTGAGGTAGCTTTTCCTAAATTTTCTTTATAGAAGGGGTTTGAAATAAATTATTATTCGTGTTTTCGGGATTTAGAAAATACACCATGAAAGACAATTTTAATCCTGTTAAATGTATTATATTTTCTCTTATAACTTGAGACAGACTAACCTTATTACTCTACATATTAACAACTTTACTGTATAATATTATTAATTAAAATAATTTTTATGAATTATAGGAAAGGATATTTTTATGCTTTGATTTTTTTTAAAAATTTTTACGTACGCCATTACTGATTATTTTTCGCGAACCACCAACCAGCAACTCGCGTACCACTAGTGGTACGCGCACCACAGGTTGGGAAACGCTGTATTAGAAAAACAACAGCTTACAATTTACATTAAATTTTATAAATATTTATTTGTGAATGTTTTATTTGATTGTTTTGAGTACAGAACTTGACTTGGAAGACATTATGAAGTGACGGTGCAGGTATGTTAATGAACTCTACATAAACAGTTTCTTCCCACTGCATTATTTTAACGAACATATTTACACACATTTTATAGGCCTTTACACTTATTTTAATTATTTGGGTATAGATAGCTCTGCTAGAAAAACATTAAAAATACGTATTTTACTGTAAATCGTGATTTACTTCTAGCCGCAAAGTTTGGTCGTAAAACAGAATTTATGTATTGATTAAATAAATTATCAAACTTTAATAAATATCGTGATTATTTTGATAAAGTTTGGAAGTTCCATTTATCTAAGATGATAACTTTACCAATTACTTGACAAAACTTTTAGTCACTCTGAAACTTGGTATTTAAGATTTGTGGTACTTCACTTATCTTTTTTATTATTAAACATATTTTTGTCCATCTTTAGCCCCTACTAATAATAATATTTAAAGTATAAAACATTATTACATTGTTATTGATCTTTGTGTTAAAAAAGTCAATAACCTGATCGAATGTTTCCAGTAAAGCCGGAAGAGAGTTCTACTTAAAAGTGGAATATACGATCCAAAATGCAATGCCAAAAAGTCGATAAAAATTAAACCATTGTTTCACTTTTAGATCACTTCGTAAATAGCCCGCAAAGAGCTTCAGCAGCCCTTCAAACTCGGGAAGAAATTCGATCGACAACAGTTTTGAGGATACTGAAAAGTAGATTTAATTCTGAGTTCTTTTTAATTTTTGTTAGTGAGATTCTATTTGCATGATGGATAACAGTGTGACAACTTCATACTTAAAATAAATATTTCAACAAATCGCTTATTAGACCTGGTGTCCACAAGACGTATATTTTCTGTAAGAATAAATTTCTAACATTTTACTCGTGACTTGCACTTACTGGCAATTACAAAAAAAAAAGAAAAACCTACTCTCTCAGAGATCTTATAAGCTTAACTGTATGGATTAAATGCAATAGTTTACTTAATTCAAAGTAAATTTAGTAAAAATGATGCTTTAGAAAGATTTACTTTGTCGAAATAAAATATAACTTAAATCTGGTCATATTCGTGTCACTCGACTTGTATGAAAAGCGACCTGATTACAAAATGAATGGGTTGCGTTATAGGCCCTGAAATAAAAGACTGGTCATACATTTTCTTTAGAGGTTGATTATACTGTTATTTAAATACTAAATGCTGCTTACATTTCCTGATAAGAAATGTAAAATAAAGTTGAATTTAAGGTGCATATATTGCCCTAACCAGTTTTAAAAATGTGTTTAAAAAACTGTTAGTTTCTTTCTCTTCTAAGTAACTCGGTTATCCTGACATATGTGCACATGTTCCTTCCTTCTCAACTTTAAAATTTACAAAGCTGGTTTTCTTGTTTTTTTTAATGAATCGTGTTTACCTTGAAATTTTCGCTATAGCTCTTGTGAAACGTTAACCTTTTTAGGAAAATTTTATGCTAAAATCTTGCAAGAATAAACCGCTCCGGTAATGTATGTAATGTATGTGTGAGTATATTGTATACACTTTTAGAAAAAAAATCTTTATTCGAAGAAATCATTTTAGAAACAGATTCTTATTAAATGCAATCCGGAATTCTTAATCCATAATCCAGTAAGTGAAACAGGAGAAAAGTTTTGCAACAGTGGTTTTTTTTTCCAAATGGCATAACTTTTACAGATGTTTAATTAACAATAATTAGATATTTAATTTACAGTTGGTAAATTAGAAAAGCAAGTTGATAACTTGAACTCTTCCATTCAGGGTTCAATCCCTTTTTATATCAGAACACAAAGTCAGGAGCAATAGTTGATTGAATTTTACATGAATATGAAACTGCATTTGTAGTGGATCAAAATTTCAGAATATTAAGAATTCAATATTAAGTTGCACTATGATGTTGCATGCGTGCAATATTACTAGAATGAAATTGTACACGGAAACTAAATAGAAGAGTTTGTTAATTATTGATAACTACCTCGGCAAAGGGAGACCGCGTTTGGGCGCGTCTGGGTGTGTAACACCACTAATTGACTGGTTAATGAACAGAGCAACAAGGCCGGCCGCACTCTAAAGCTTCTCATGTGCACACGCCCTTTCAGTATTAGGTAGGCTGTGAACACCGCCCGGTCTGGCTCTGTTTTTAATACCCACTTTCTACCCAGTAGTGTTTAAAATCCAGTAGCGAGTGTCGGGGGTCCCGTTCTATAACATTTTTAATTCGCTTACTGGTTACAAGCACTTCTACCGCAATGCACTCCACTCCTTCTCTTAAACCTGGTCAAATATTCAACATTTCCATTCCAGTTGGCCCGCTGCAATCTCATTTCATTTCCCTTTCATTCCTTCAATGTCCACTTCCCCTTTTCTTGTTCAACTTTTTCTCCGGCGTAATTAATACTTTTCTTCTCAATTCCAACTTTACTTTGAGTTTTTCTCATTTCGCATTACTTATGCACCATAGATGGTAACGCATAATTTTAATTGGAACAGGTGCATTACAATTTCAGATATATTGGGCGTTTTAGTTTTACTAAATAACGTGACAAATTCTAATGTCATTAGTTTAATAAATTATAGTATTTTTAAATGATATAATTTTGGGTACCTTTTCTATTTTATTTGAACGCGAAGTGTCTTTGAGCAATGAGTTTAAAAAAAACATTGAAAATTGTTAAAATTTAGTAAAATTACTATTGCGTACAAGAAGAGCGTAATCAGCGAGAGGCACAGCTTCATATTACGCTATCCAGAGCCTTATCAGTCCACTGACGGCTTCCATTTTTCACCAAAACCCGCCATACTGAGGAGCTTAACTTCCTACCGAGTAAAAAATCTAGTCGTGCAGCCGGGAGTCGAACCCATAAGTCTGTCAACCATGCTATTATTCCCTTCGCCAATAACAATGTTACCTCACAGTTTCTTATGACCAGAATCAACAGTGCAATGAACTGATTATTCCAGCTGAACGTAACAACTTTGCGGCTTAATCGGTTAAAACTTTGTGGCGATTACTTCTGGAAACTATTATACAATCTCTTCTTCCTTTAAATCTCTTCTTCCTTTAAATCTCTTCTTCCTTTAAATCTCTTCTTCCTTTAAATCTCTTCTTCCTTTAAATCTCTGATCCTTTGAAGAATTTTCCTTTCGAAAGTAAGAAGGTTTTTTTTCTCACTTTTAGGGGCTGTCTAAACTTGTGAGGCTATTAACTAATACCGGGCGTACCAACTTTTTATGAAGCCTTATTCTGTTACCAATGTCGAGCGAAATATTATTGGAGTGGTCAATTTGAGAGCCCAAGTAGCAGAATTCTCGTACTCTTGAAAAGACCAAGTTATCTCTATATTTCCTCCGGTGGGCCACTTCCGTCTTTTCCTCATAAGTCCAATATGTCACGCTGCTTCTCGAATACCACGAAAAGCATTCTTGAATGCTGGGAGAGATCTAGTATGATGTCCACGTCGTCTGCGTCTAATCTTTTGTGACTCTTCTAGAAGATCGATTAGGAAGCGTATTTTTGTACACCCCATTTTTTGCATCTATTGCTGCTTCGTATTCTTAATCAATCCATGGAGCCCTTTGGTTCTTTTAATCCAAGAATCACTTCGGCTGTTTTAGTTAGTGCCCTTTGCCAGCATTTCAATGTAATATTTGTCAATCTCATTAAGAAGGCTTGACAACCTCCTAGTCTGTGAAGGAATAAAATATTTTAAAATCCTATTTTTAAGTCACTGTAACGTTTCAGGGGTCTATTGCCAGGTATCAATCCGTTATTGTTTTCTTCTCTTCGAGGCCGCTTAATCACGAAAATTTAAGGCGCTCAGCACTCGAGTCTGGTAGAGGAGCTGCCTCCTTGGAACCTCTAGACTTGCTCCCCCATCAGGAGCTATTTCCCATGGAAGTTAGCCCTAGGATCTGTACTGAGAATGTTTTACATAGAGAGGTGTTCGTAATGTACGAGTGACCTACCTTTAGCTGTAGGTGTACCCTTTTAATCGCCTCTTACGACAAGCAGATAGTTTTGAGGATGTATTCTAAAACTCCATCAACAGGGACTGATAGCAATAATAACCAAGAAAAATAAGCTTTTTAATGCTGACACATTACCAAAAAGAAAATTTCTTTATCTTTACTTGAAAACAAAGCATATCCAATAAGAATTGTTAAATTTATAACACCTGTATATTACTGGACAAGACCTACTCAATAAACAGTTTGGGCAAGGGTACGAATGGAGTAAACCTCTCAATGAAAGAAATCTTTATCTTATCCTTAAGACTATAAATCAGCTTTACTAGAAGATCGCTTAGCAAGCATAACAGACTAATAACATCTGTACATTTTTTCAGACTAGAATATGAAGGAATATCGCAAAGGTTTGCACGTTAATTTTAAAAAGAAATGAATAAGTAAAGTATTAATTATAGAATAAATAAATCAAAGATGAACACATGTCATGGTGAGATTATTACAAAACATAACACGTTCAGCAATGACTGATAAAACAGATAGTGATAATCGATAACATGGACAATTATCCAGCATAACAGACCTTTGTTATGCTGAATAACCACTGTATGATATGAGGAATGGGTGTGCAACAACTCGTGTCGCTTCACCTAACCAATATACTAGTGTGCATATTGGTAAAAGCTATAATTAGAAACAAGCAACGTCCAAACTGTTTACCGTTTCATTAGTCCGAAAAGTAAAGTCGATATACCAGTGTGTGTTTGTTTTATTTGAACCCCTAGACTGACAGACTAAATGTGGCGTACCATTCTTGTCACTATAGGATACTGTATCAGTAGAATGAGTTGTTTGAGCTTTACAGAACTAACTTGGGGGAGTTTGCTCACGCTGACTCCAGGGAATTCACTCTCAGGTGGGTTACGTAAGTGATCCATTGGACCTTTTCCTCTTCATCCCTACAGTTACATGTGTGATCGCAGACAACAACATTCTATTTGTCAAAGTTGTACTTTACTAAACATGTGGCTGGGGTTTCTTATATACTAGCAACGACAAAAATATGAAATTTCTAACCCAATACGTTCTTCGCTTCTTAAAACTATTTTAAAATTCTTGATCAGCGTGAATTCACGAAGATTAACTAAGATGATAATAAGGACTCTAAAAGAGTAACAAACACTTATTGTCATGTCCATCGATGGCACCTAAAACATGAAATTTATTAGGATCCCAAGAGAAGCAACTTTGCACTTCTAGGATTTTTCATTTTTTAGTTATATTGACTACATATATCAGCGAAAGAGCGTCACCAATTGGTAAAAAAATAGAAAACTTTTGTGGACTTAAGAGCCCAAATTAAAACCAGGTTTTTCGGAAAAATATCAATTTCGAAAATGGGAGACGATTGCAACAATTTCTTTAACTATTGAGGAGAGAGATTTCATCATATTACTTTTTCTGAAAAAGTTTATTTTTCTTTGTTATTAATGCTGTCAGTCCATGTAGATGGGGATTTACAATACATCTTCAGTACTCCATGCTTATCTTTTCACTAAATAAGCATTAATTCTCATTTCCTTGTGCTTAAAAAGCTTTCTGAAATGTAATGTAAACCTAGCACTTATAATATAAACATCTACCTAATGATAGAGAAATATTATACAATACTTTCTCGTTAAAAGCAAAGAATTCTTATGAATTAAAAATTGTATTTTCACGAAGTTTTTAGCAGACCAAGTTAAAAAAAGAAAAAGAAAGTGTATTTAGCAGGCCAAAACTACATAAAAATCTTTCCTTTTTCAAAAAAATATTGTAATATTTTCTCTTTCCAGCAATTTCTTACAGCTCACTGTCCAGTTTTGGACCATGTAGTCAGCAACGAGAAAACACTGTCAGGAGACCGGAAATGCTATGGAAAAAGCTCCGAACGCCAATGGCCTTAGATATTGACGCGCCTTAAATTACGAGGGTCGTTTGAAAAGTCCGTGCAAAGTCAGAGAGATAGCACCACTGGCGTGTATCGAGGTTATGTTTAGTTAGTAGCATCTCTTAAAGGAACACACACCAAGTATCAGCCAGATCGATCTATTTCTTTGTGTTTGGCATTCGTTTGAATCGAGGAAGGTGACTCTGCACCTTCGATTAGAACAGTTTATAAGTGGTTTCAAAATTTTCGGAGTGGCCATATGGGCACAAGTGACGCTGAACGTTCTGGACGCCCTGTTGAGGTTACTACTCCAGAAATCATTGATAAAATCCATGATATGGTGATGGATGACAGAAGAGTGAAGGTGTGTGGGATTGCTAGTGCTGTGGGCATCTCGAATGAACGGGTACATAATATTTTGCATCAACATTTGGACATGACAAAGCTATCCGCAAGATGGGTGCCGCGATTGCTCACGCTTGACCAAAAACGAAATCGTGTGAAGTGTTGCAAGGACGGTTTGCAGCTGTTCCAGAAGAATCCGCAGGACTTTAAGCGTCGTTTCGTCACTGTGGATGAAACATGGATACATCACTACACTCCTGAGACCAAAGAACAATCTAAACAATGGGTTACCAAGGGGGAATCTGCGCCAAAAAAGGCGAAGACCGTTCCTTCGGCCGGAAAGATTATGGCGACTGTCTTTTGGGATTCGCAAGGAATAATCCTCATCGACTATCTGGAAAAGGGTAAAATTATTACAGGTGCATATTATTCATCGTTATTGGACCGTTTGAAAACCGAGCTGCAAGAAAAACGCCCATGATTGGCCCACAAAAAAGTCCTTTTCCATCACGACAACGCACCAGCCACACCTCAGCAGTTGTGGTCGCAAAATTAATGGAAATAGGGTTCCAACTCGTTTCACATCCCCTCTATTCTCCAGACTTGGCTCCCTCGGACTACTATTTGTTCCCCAATATGAAGAAATGGCTGGCGGAAAAAAGATTTTATTCAAACGAGGAGGTCAAATCCTATTATTCGGAAGGGATCAACAAACTAGAGCAGCGTAAAAGGAGACTATGTTGAAAAATAAAAAAGGTTTACCCCAAAAAATTAAGTAGTTTTTATTTTTGCACGGACTTTTCAAACGAACCTCGTACAACAGCAAAAAAATAAAATAAAAAATAAAAACCATGACGTCACACGCGATAATAGACACAAGTACTGTTTACAATGACGCGGTGAGTAACTTGATCAAGTGATGATCAAAACGACATGATGATGAGGTATATATGTGTGGTGATATTATCGGCACACAACATGAATTATGTGTTTCCAATCGAACATATGGCAACATCACCAACCGCACTATAAATTATACACTCCACAGTATGGTGCTCATATAATTACATAATGATTGACATGTCGTGGTAACAATTGTTATGTATTTTATATTTTGTTTGTAAAAACAATTCTAGTTTTGTTTAGAAAAACCATAGTGAAATCTGAATTAAAACAAATTAATGTTAAAATAAATGAAAGGATTTCCCATTCAATATCCTATTGTGCTAGCAAACTTAAATAATAATAATTAAATAATTGAATAATCTGTTTGGATGAAAACGAAGCTGTAAATTAAATCTCGTTATAAATGATAACAATGTGCCATTAAACTAATTAAAAGACAGCGAAATAGAATAAACTTTCAACTTTTCGTTTTTGTTTTAATTTATTTATTAATTTCGAAATTCAGATCAAAAAAGGCAGGTCATCAGGCAGTACGACATTATGAATCTAAACAAACTACAATTAATTACAAAATGTGAGCTAAAATTCATTAAAGTTTATTTTAAATGATCAATAAAATAATATTCTATAAAAGTCACTAATAACCTTACTACAGATTTTTCCACTCTCTAAATTTATTAATTACACATTTAATTTAAAATTTAATTATAAATATAATTGTGTTTTAGGATCAGACGAAGCTGTTAGCCAACCATTGACCACCCAAACTATACCAACAGGTGTACTGATATTTAGATAAGAACGGTTGCAGCTAAATTGTAACAAAATCGACTTACCTACACTTGTTGAATGAATCAGCATGTGTAAGGTATGATGGAGTTTTATAAGTGGAAATCAAATTCTACACTTACTGATAAATTAATCTCTGAAGATGGGCAAAAGTCCGAAACCGGTCAGAAAGATGAAAAACATACTTATGTACTTACTAAGACAGATAAAGTCAAGCATTTACCACATTTTCTTAGGTCTTTAATGCAAAATTTTTAATCAAAAAAACATGAACAATTATTTGAAAAAATCTTTCCGAATTAGCATCATAGAGTCAAATTTGACTTGATTAAAAATTAACATCCTGTTTTGGGACTCCAGGATTTGAATTTCTGTTTGGGCTGAAATTCTATCAGTTCCATGCGCCAGAATGCTAAAGTATGTGGCAGTGTACTTTTTATTGTGCTGAGTATTCTTCTTGTAGTTATTTATTTCATTAGATCGCCGTTACTTCATAGTTTATGATGTGACGAAGAGAATTCAGCAATAAAATATGTGAAAGAGCTGATAAGATGTCTTTAAAAACTGTAGAAGAATTAAAATTTAACAAAAGAAAGGTGGCAAAATATTCGATTGCACGCCTTGGGTCAAATAGTTTGTATGCGCTACTTTTTGGATGTTTAGTAAAAGTTTTGAGAAGGTCAAATAGTTGATGGTAGGTTAAAATGAGTTTCAATGGCCACCAGAATTGGATTTTCTTCTAATTTCCTTTCGGTAAATTTACTTCGCATATTAACGCTTTCAAATGAATTTGAGAATAAGAAAAGTAGTTACATTTTTTATTTATAAAGAAGCAATTGTGGATTAATCAAGTAAATCATACTATATTATTTCTCACCATGCGATGAAGTAATTAACGTAATCTGCTTACAGCTTGTGTATGGTATAAAGTTTAGTAAAGTCAAGCAAATTAGTGAATCAAAAGCGGTCTCAAAGTTCATATTAAAGTGAACTATTAATTCAAAAAGTTTAAGAAAGAGAAATGAACAGTAACAATATCTTCGCTACTCAAGTGCCAGGCTTAAAGTTTCTTTGTAAGCTAGAATAATGATTATTATTATGTAGAATGCTAACAAGAGTACTGCATCAGCTTAATTGGCAGTGAACGATAGAGGACCTTGGTTTTAATACCTGCCTTATGATGCCCAAGGTATCATATAAGTGATACTAGATTGCATAAAAATGTGAGACACACTTAGAGAGCATGAAAAATGCATATAGGAATTGTAACAGCATATTCAGGTACTTTGCACTAACGATCTCTCTTCTTTGTAGCCTGAATCTGGGATAATAGAAAACCTTCGTCTAGTAGGCAGTAGAGAAAAATGGTTAATCACGAGAAGGATTTAGTTTTTATTTAACTCATTTCTCTTTCTCGCCAATAATCTGAGCTTTTTGTTTGTATTAACCTTCGGACAACAACGTGAATTGCCGAGACATGCATTACAACGTTGGGTCTTTTCGACCCAATTCATTTTTTATTTGCAATAAGACCTGTTTGACATTTAAGGAAATAATAAAATCAATATTTTCAAAAATCAGACTTTTATTAACGTGGTAGTGGAAACAATGAATTCTAATTTATTAGCTGCATATCAAAAAAAGTACTTAAATAGTTAATTTTAAAAAATAGGTACTAAAATTTACAAAATTCAGGTAACTCCAAGAGACAAAAAAATGAAAAACAGACACGAATAAATAAAATAATTAGGTACCTAACATTTTATATCATTCTGCCCCAAGGGACTAGGTAACTAATTCTCGTCCATCTTCAATAGTTCCTTCCATTCCACATCGAACGCACAAACGTTTAATTTTTTCGTTGTCTACGAATTGGTAAGGCACAGATATCGCAGGAATTGTATGTTTTCCTGTCGTTCATGCACGTGTGGCATCTCGTTCTTGTCGCTGATCGGCCTCGGCAAGGAGGGGGTAGGTGCAGCTTCCAAAGATTCTGGAAGCCCCATAACTGTTCTTATTTCGGTTCGTACAGTTTTGGGTAGCTTTGTGTTGTTCATCCTAAGCTTCATGAAAGGCTCCTCCAATGAGAACGCTAATGATTTCAAAAAGTCGGATCGGATGGTTCGATTCTCCTGGGTTGTTATTGAGCCGATGAAGTACGAAGGTGTTTATTCCAGCAGCATCTAGTACACCAAAAAAATAGCGCATTGGCCATCTTCTGGAAGCTCTTTTGGTGGAATAGCTGTGGCATAACATGTCAAAAACATCGACTCCACCTTTCGTCAAGTTGTAGAAGTCAATAATGTCAGGTTTTTGCGTGTTTTGGTTCACAGTTCCAGTATCGTGCATCGATGACAGCAGAAACAAAATCTTAAATAAGAGGGTTAACAAAAACGTAGAAACCTTCCAGAAAAAACGATAAAATGAATAATTTATAAAAACAAATTATTGAAAAAACCAGAACATGTTACACAACGTGGGGTCATATTGACCCAGTCTTATTGTACTTAGAATTTTACAAAGTCACGTACCTTTGGTGTTGGCTATTGCCGCGTTAACATCTGCAGGAAAACTGAAAAGGAAGCTACTCAAAGTCCTTACCCTCTCCCGCCACTGCCAACTGACGTACGCGCGTTTTAGGCGCGCGCGGGTCAAAATGACCCGTACGTTGTAGTCCGAAGGTTAATTAGTGAAGTGAAGAATTTCAGTGCCTTTTTTTTTTATTTAAAAAACAATTTAGATGAATTCCGCAATCCCACCAAAATGGGGTTCGCAATACCCGGATCTAATCAGAGATTTTCGGGAGGAAGACCCCCCTATTAGAAATCTACTGTCTTTACAGTACTACACTAAATGGAACAAAGTTCGGTAAAATTATCGAAATTGATCCATTATCTGATGGTGTTTAATAAGTATTAAAACTACTAACTTTGCAAACTTAAATTGCAATAAATAATACTTCAAATACTTAAAATGTGCATTAAATGAACAGTGCTTAAAGTGCATTACATTCTTCATTTTTTTCAACAAGTGCTTGGAATTTTCCGTTTATAAGAACAAGCTATCAATGGAGAGCCTCAGTAGACGGCTATTCTAAAGCTTTTTTAATTTTTTTTCTGAAATAATTGTGGAGTGTGCTGGTTTGTTCAGTGCTGAGTAGTAATTGAATCCGAGCATTAATGATCGATTCGGTTAGTAACCATTTAGAGAAACACCCTAAATTCTCTAAAACAGCTATCTGATCGGGAATTTAAAATCTGATCTTCTTATATCCAAGTTTCTCAGTGCTGATTACTAAAAAAGTCTGTATGAGCATGGTTATGTACAGATATTTAGTAAAACTACAAGGCCACAATAATGACCGACACAAATCAGCGATAAGGATCAATAGTGCAGAAAATCAAAGTGGAATTCCCAGTCGAATACATTTTTCTGAAATTTTATCTAATAATTTCTCATAATAGAAAGTTAGAAATTAAGAAATAAATAATGCCTAATTTTCAGGCGGACTTTATCGACCAAGTATCAAATTAGGATCGTGGAGGCGACTAACAAACTTATCTATTAAAATCTCGAATTAACCTTTAAGAAAAATCCAAGGCCTAGACCAGGTATCGAACCCAGTGCCACCTCAATATACGAGGGTCGTTTGAAAAGTCCGTGCAAAGTCAGAAAGATAGCACCACTGGCGCGTATCGAGGTTATGTTTAGTTAGTAGCATCTCTTGGAAGAACACACACCAAGTTTCAGTCAGATCGGTCTATTTCTTTGTGTTTGGCATTCGTTTGAATCGAGGAAGTCGAGTGATTTTCAAAAAATGGACGAAAAAGAATTTCGTGTGTTGATTAAACACTACTTTATGAAAGGCAAAACGCCTCAGGAGACTAAAGAGAAGCTTGATAAACATTATGGTGACTCTGCACTTTCGATTAGAACAGTTTATAAGTGGTTTCAAAATTTTCGGAGTGGCCATATGGGCACAAGTGACGCTGAACGTTCTGGACGCCCTGTTGAGGTTACTACTCCAGAAATCATTGATAAAATCCATGATATGGTGATGGATGACAGAAGAGTGAAGGTGCGTGAGATTGCTAGTGCTGTGGGCATCTCGAATGAACGGGTACATAATATTTTGCATCAACATTTGGACATGACAAAGCTATCCGCAAGATGGGTGCCGCGATTGCTCACGCTTGATCAAAAACGAAATCGTGTGAAGTGTTGCAAGGACGGTTTGCAGCTGTTCCAGAAGAATCCGCAGGACTTTAAGCGTCGTTTCGTCACTGAGGATGAAACATGGATACATCACTACACTCCTGAGATCAAAGAACAATCTAAACAATGGGTTACCAAGGGGGAATCTGCGCCAAAAAAGGCGTAGACCGTTCCTTCGACCGGAAAGATTATGGCGACTGTCTTTTGGGATTCGCAAGGAATAATCCTCATCGACTATCTGGAAAAGGGTAAAACTATTACAGGTGCTTATTATTCATCGTTATTGGACCGTTTGAAAACCGAGCTGCAAGAAAAACGCCCACGATTGGCCCACAAAAAAGTCCTTTTCCATCACGACAACGCACCAGCTCACACCTCAGCAGTTGTGGTCGCAAAATTAATGGAAATAGGGTTCCAACTCGTTTCACATCCCCCCTATTCTCCAGACTTGGCTCCCTCGGACTACTATTTGTTCCCCAATATGAAGAAATGGCTGGCGGGAAAAAGATTTTATTCAATCGAGGAGGTGATTGCAGAAACGAATGGCTATTTTTCAGACTTGGACAAATCCTATTATTCGGAAGGGATCAACAAACTAGAGCAGCGTTGGACGAAGTGTATAAGCCTAAAAGGAGACTATGTTGAAAAATAAAAAAGGTTTACCCCAAAAAATTAAGTAGTTTTTATTTTTGCACGGACTTTTCAAACGACCCTCGTATATATATGTATTAGGTTTGCAAGTCTCTCTCGGCTACCGAGGCGTCCAATTTGTACAATAAATATATGTATTTTTAATTAGATTATTGAAACAATGTTAATGGAGAACTGTTGGGTTCAAAAAGCTGCATGACAGCTGTTTAGTTCCATTTGAGGATGCCGTTAATCTTAATTTTTCTCTCTTCTTTCTCTCTATGCTTTGAAAGAAGGAATGTGTCCGACAATGCGATTAAAACCGCTGTAGATTAAACATGTGGCCCATATGACGTCATGGGTAGATTAAACAACATTGAACAGGCATTTTCGGCATTCCTTCTGAAAGTGAACAAACAGAATGCAGCCCAAGTCTTAGAAATCGCCATAGCCTCTTTCTGTTAATTAATTGTAAGCAAAAAAGTAAAGTACATAATCGCCTATTTTTTCAGGCGAAGCTTAACGTCCCAATTAGGAGTCGTGGACGGGGGCGGTAGGTCATACTTTACTATTAATATTTTTTCAAACAAATAAAAAGTAGTCATACGAAGGAAACGAACTGGAGAGCTCCCACTTACAAAGCCTCGCTCTTGACCACTAGTCTTGCACCCGCCCCTCGTAAACAAAACTGTTAAGACTTCCAACAGTGGATTTACTTTCCAATTTCGCTCAGGCCACACACACACCGACCTGGAAACAGGTGTTGAAAGGTGCGTAAGAAACTGTGAACATTATACTTCTGTACTAAGGTTCGTAGAGATCACATTTATGTAATATGTCCTTGGGACTGCTGAGCGCATGCGTACAGTCCTTCTAGAAGAAGGTGTATTTGCCTTTCACAGGTGCAAATGCTATCAAACTGGATTAATACAAACTAGAAGCTGATTTCTTTTATTTGGTATTAATCTGTCCACAATATGTTCATTGAATTGCCAGACATCTTCTTTCTAGGTTGATTTACAGTTTAGGGTGCTTCCTGAAATCAGAAATTAGAAAAATCAATCCCGATATCCATTTCCTCCGGAGAAGCATCAGAATCGAAAGTCATTATTCCCACGAAAGTTCGATCTAAATAATTAATAAGTATTTTCTGAGCTTAACAAAGGAGGCTTTTTTAATGCATCTCGCCTGTTTCTTCAACTATTTAATAATTATTAATTGATAACGAATACTAATTATTTTCAATTAATATTAAATAGAAAAAATAATAATTTGAGCCAATATAAGACAGAAGGGTGGTACTACAGTAGATTAAAGCGAACGGGACACTTTCTACTGATTGCCTTGGTATTTAAACATAAATAATTTTCTACATCTATTAAATTAGAATTTGTATAATACAAATCAGTGTCGCCAACATTAATAACAATTGTTTCTTGTTATATTGTTTATTACTTCCATAACAAAACAAAAAATATCCAGGTGAGAAACATTCATTCTTCTTACTGTAAATCTGAAGGACAAACTTGTAGGTTTTCTCCAACAAACACTGAGTTGCGAAAATAATTTATTCGCTTGTAAAAAATTGTACTTATAACTTAAACTGGCACTTAAGCGTCTGTACAAGGTGGGGGCTTATTAGCTCAGAACCGTTGTGCAGATTGTGTCAGGAAGAGGAGTGAAACAGCCTTTCACCTGCTGTTCGATTGCGCTGCAATCGAGACGTTGCGTTATGAAACTTTTGAAACTTTGAAACCAAAGGAGATAGAAGTAAAAAAAGTCCTCAACCTTTTCGTCTACTAGATCCAAAAAAGGAGAAGTCTATTGCGGCTGCAATGCCGAAGGGCATGCGTCCCGTCCCTTTACTAAACTTAATTGGCACTTAAAAGTGGAGCACATCCTTATTCCTCTTTAGAGGTGCCACAAAACAATTATTGATAATTGGAATTATTGAAATGATTCAAATAAAACCTAGCCTACCTGAACTAAAAAAAGGCCAGTGCTAGCAGAAACTTATGTCCAACGTGCCACGAACGTGAGGATTTGGAGTACATTCTTTTGGAATATAAAACATCCAGAAGCAATAAAAAACTATTGTTCAATTCCGTCCATAAAAACATATTCAGTCCTTTCAGTTACATCTTTATTTCTGGAAGTCATTTTATTAGTGATCAGTTAAAACAATGTATTTATGTAAAAGTGGAAGTTTTAACAGTTTATTGTTAGAGCTAAAAAATTTGTAAGCATTTATAAAAAAAAAGTAGTTTAACATGATAAGTATAAATACCAATTTTAAATAAAATAGTTATCATTTCAAGAACAAGTGATAGGCTTCCAGTTGAGTAATTTTCCTAATCAAGTAACTTTAAAACGGAAATTTGGGATGAAAATTCGATATCAGTAGTTTGGTACGTCCGCTACACATCCGTTTATCATTATGTCTGAGATAGTAACGACGTAAATTAAAATCACAGAAAATTGTGTGAGGAAACAGGAAATTAAGTTTCCAGACAATGATAACGATCTTGGTGAGGAACTTGTTATTAAATGTTTTTTATAAAAATTAACTTCGTTTAATTTAATTCGGAAGTTAAATGATAAAAAAAGAAGTATTAAAAATCTATGAACTTAAAAATTCTTTTTACAATAAAACATTAATTTACTCCTTTCCAAAACAAAACTTTGGCGAAAGAAAGAATTTGAAAATAACATAAGATTTTGAAATAGAAGCCTGAAAGTTAATAATTAAATATAAGGCTACAAACGTAAGTAACCATCATATTAATTACACTTCATAATAATTAGATTTGTAATTATACTATGTTTACAAAATGTTTGATTACGATTTGGTGCATACATGTGCGGTGCATGTGCATGCATATCCAAATTTGCAGAACATTATATGCTATTGATTATTAAACAACTAATGGCGCACATGTATACATGATTACAAACCAAACAAATTAGTTGATTATGGTGATGATAGCATCCATTGCAGTGTGTTTAATATTTAACCAGAGACCTTTAGTTGAATTAATTAATCGTATTAACGTTATTTCTCGCTGTTATTGGTGAGTGGGGAGACTTCTCATCTGATATATAAAATTTATATGTTATAAAAAGTGCAAAAAAGAAGTTGCAAAATCAGGTGTACTAATCACATATTATAAAGCTATTGTTATTGGCTCCAACCCTCTCCTTAAATCATTGGCTCCTCTTCCTAATCTTTTCCTCTATGATATCCCAATATCCCTCTGTGAAGAACCTCGGTATCACTTTTGACCTAACCTGGAAAAACCATGTTTCCCAAATCTCTCGCCGCTCCATCCACATCCTGAAGCAGTTTAATAGTTCCCGTCACATTTTTCCAATTAAGACCCGGCAACTCCTAGTTTCCTCACTTGTTTTCCTCCCATTTCGGCTATGGTTGCTTAGTGTATGGCCGGTCTTTCTGGTGATATTGAAGTTAAACTCAAGCGCCTCATGAACTGCTTCATAAGATTTATTTTCAGCATTCCCAGGGACCAGGGCCGGATTTTCCTATAGGCTAACTAGGCTTCAGCCTAAGGCCTTAAGATCAAGAGGGGCCTACATTCAATTTGTTAGCAGAATTAAAATTACACTATTCTAAAAGCAGTGAACACTAAAATACTGAAGCGAAAATAAGGAGAAATTCTACGCATATGACTGATAAACAAACATAAAAATGTTTTGGTTAAGATCAACGCGTTCGGCTCATTGGGTCTGTAGTGATGTAATTTATTATCTCTCATGTAATTTACAAAATGGGTGGTGAAAGGGCCTCATAAGTGGAATAGCCTAGGGCCTCTTTTCATCTAAATCCGGCCATGCCAGAGACTCTCGCATTTCGCACTACTACGATGAGATGAAGTGACTTTTTCCTGTCTTTCGCCGCCAGTATTTTTTTGGTTTCATTCCTTTTCCAAGTTATCCAATCCCAAAGGCCATCTTATATTTTCCAACTCTTCAAGTTCAAATCCCCAATCCATTCTCGTAATACTAGATCTCGTACCTCTGATCTCTATATCCCCTCTCACCGTACTTCATCCTTCGACAAATCCTTCCTAATACGCTGTCATCTGTCCGCCATACTCCTACCCTTTCCATCCTTTTGTTTAATTATCTCCTTTCTACTCAGGCTTCCTCCGGAATAAAAGTAAAAAAGTAAAGTAATCGCCTATTTTTTCGGGCGGGGCTTAACGTCCAACTACCACTTACTAGGAGTCGTGGACGGAGGCGACTAGCCAACGTAATTTACTATTTCTCATTTAAACATTAAAAAAATTCCAAGGCCAAGACCGGGAATCGAACCCAGTACCACAATGCATATTAGCTTTGCAGGTCTCGCCTCTTAACCCGCTCGACTACCGTGGCGCCTCCGGAATAATAATTGAATGGATTTGTTTCCTTAATTTGTATTATTATTTTTGTAAATACTTGCCTATTTTTTGTTTATAAATATCTGAAATACAGGCCAAACCAATAGGGCCTCCAAGTGTACATGTTTTTATTCTTAGGGGACAATAATTCCAGGATAATAAATTTATTTTCTTTCTTTCTTTCATATCAGATCAGGTGATCGGGACTCCTTAAGGAAGTAAAATTTCATGTTGACCTATTTTGCTCCTTCCGATTAAAACAGCTTACATCAGTCCTGAATTTTTCATGAAAATGCTGAAACACAAGACAAAACTTAAGCGAGTAGCTAACTTTTTCGCCTGACTCTAGTTTGGATATTCGTAAGGGTTCCCTAATCCCTAAGAGTTACTTGGAACAGATTAAAAGACAAAAGTGATTACGTTATCCTTTTTGCTTTTTCATTACGACATAAAGTAGTTGCAATATGTAAATACAGAACATCGAATCAACATTATTAACGACACTGCCAATAAAGTGATGTTACCTTTACAAATGAATTGGTTACAAATTGATTTATAGATTCTGGGTTAGTAAATAATTTAACGACAAACGTTAAAGAAGTGAAATATAACAAAGAAGTAATAAATTGATCCATTTCACGGTGGAACAATAAAATAAAATAAAAAAATGCTAATATATGTGAAGCGAATTGGAATAGAGGGTGAATGAAAATTAATAGGCTAATCCGCTAGCTGGAGAGGAAGCGCCGAGGCTGGAAGAGTTGCTGCTGATCATTGATTGTTACTAACTTCCTGTTCCTTCACTGTCCTTCCTTCTTTTGTCATCTTCTTTTTATAGCGGCACATCTTAGCTTGGTTTTGAATTTCAGATTAGACTACCTTCCTCGGCCATCTTTGCACATTACTCCAGACAAATAGCAACCTCTTAAGCAATAAAGTCTGCTACATTGATCATTATTTGAAGTCGTTAGGTGCTTTAATGAGCTGGCAGCGCCCAAGATAAGGCGTACAAAACAAGTGAACGAAGCTGGAGACTAAGATTTCCTTCAGTTCTCTTTACTACTTCCACCCACCCAACAATTACTATTTCTCAACCGCTACAATTTAAAGTTTAAAAAATGTTAACCGTCTTTTCAAATGTTTTATACTGTAGTTTGATATAAACATTGTCCGAGATAGAAGTACCGTCGCAATTTTTCTAGGTTTAGAAAATTAAAAAAATACTTTTTATTGGAAAAATATTATATTTAAGAACTTACAGGGCCTAGACGATACAAACGCAAGAGGCAGCTGCTGCTATAATTAAATCACACCTATTTACCCCTTTCCAGAACTAATGTTTTTTAGTTAATAGCAATTGCTCGAGATTGATATCCATTTAATATTAATCTAGCATAGGTTTACTGCCCTCCTGGTAAATCTATTTCCTCATCACACTTACAAACCTCCATCCAGTTTCTTGGATCTTAATTCTTAGCAGGTAGGAATTACAGTGTTCAGGGAGATTGGTGAGATTTTAAGAAACAGAAACATTTACAGATCAGATTGGATACAATATAAAATATTTTCTATATCAGCAAACCTTGGAATCGTCCAATAACCTCTAAAATAAAAACCAACAGATAATTATAGGGAGTAATATGTTTAACGTATAGAACATTTCATCAGTCGATGAATTTTGCAATATTTAATCCGCCACTTGATTGAGTCCGTATAACTTGAACTTATAAGTTCAAATAAAATTTAATTAAAATAGCTGTAAACAGTAGTAAAATTAGAAACCATTTAATACTTAAATTGTGTATTGGTTTTTATAATTATTTTTAAACACGAACTGGTTTTTTTACTTTTAATAATATGTTTGTGTTTGTGGATAAATGACCTCCTAGAAAGGCGGAGATATTAACTGTTATTAATTAAAATTATCGAGCTTGTAAAGTCATTGCTTGCTAGATTATCAGTTTAAAAGACAAATAACAATAACTTTCTGCTTACATTGCTTGTTGTAAGAAAGAAAAAGAATGATTGGCAAGAAGAACCCAGTGTTGTGGAGTCCAAGTGTTTCTTTGGAGTCCAAAGAAAGGGGTTTTCACTCCTTCCTTGAAGGAGTAACCCTTTACGGTTCGGAATTGTGGGTGGTTGGAACGAGAGAAGCTCAAAGGCTGGATATTTTTAGGAGAAGTTGTCGCTTTTCTAGGATTCAGCGGGTGACAAACTCGACCATACGAGACATCGTTAAAGTGGGCACAAGTATAGTGCACAACATTGAGACCAAACAGCTGCAGTGGTACGGCCATCTCAGAAGAATGGGGAAGATAGTTGGCCGAAGAAGCTCTTTGACTATGTCCCGGAGGAAAGACAGAGAAGAGGCCACCTAAGAAAGAGTTGATTGCATGGAGCGGAGGAGGCAATGGCAGCAAGAGGCTTAGCAGAGGAGGATTGGGAGGATAGAGTGTACTGGCGATCCATTTTGTTGGGGTTCGGTATATGACCCAAGGTGGTTAAAAGCCGGAAAAAAAATATTATTCCCAGTTTTTTGGGGGGAATTCCTTTAAAGTATTTCCATGAATACTGTTATTACATTTTAATAAAAATACATTGTAATATTTTACGTTTTCTAACTTCCAATAATTGTTGGTTTATGTTTAATTCAGAGTACTTTCTGCCATATTGATTGAAAATATCCGAACCAAGCTCTAAAGTCCTGATTAATTAGACCTTCTTTATTCTCTAAACGCACCTGTTCTACTTCTAGTATCAAACTTAATATCAAACAGTATATCTTTTTAAAAAGACTATTTTAAACAAAGACTTGGCGAGAGGCAAAGACAATTATCTCGTCTATGGCCTTGAATTTAATACGGTGTTATTCATACAAGTAATATAATGCAATAATCGTAAGGTATGTGTATTATCCGGCTTCACCCAACCAGATCAATTGATCTTGTGAGTTAGACACAGACTCCAGAAAGAAAAAATAAAATATATTATCTTCAATGAATGTACACAGTCTGTGATAGATCTAAACGTGCCCATTAAGTTTAAACGAAAAGTTTAGTGTAAATTGTAATTGAAACAGGATTACGCAAAATGCTAATAATAAAAGACAAGTACCAATGAAAGAGGGAGATTGTCTTGTATCAGAGTGCTGGGGGATGGTGGGAGTTGAGGCCTTCACTGGTTCAATGGGACAGTGAAAGTAATGTTGAAAATTGGTTCAATGTTGCAATACCAGTCTAGTTGTGCCTAACGCTGACTAAAAAATATGCGCTAGTACTAAACATTTTATAAATCGTAATGAACTTTTAAGAAACTTGATAACTTCCAAATTGTCATACGAGGGTCGTTTGAAAAGTCCGTGCAAAGTCAGAGATATAGCACCACTGGCGTGTATCGAGGTTATGTTTAGTTAGTAGCATCTCTTAAAGGAACACACACCAAGTATCAGCCTATTTCTTTGTGTTTGGCATTCGTTTGAATCGAGGAAGTCGAGTGATTTTCAAAAAATGGACGAAAAAGAATTTCGTGTGTTGATTAAACACTACTTTATGAAAGGCAAAACGCCTCAGGAGACTAAAGAGAAGCTTGATAAACATTATGGTGACTCTGACACCTTCGATTAGAACAGTTTATAAGTGGTTTCAAAATTTTCGGAGTGGCCGTATGGGCACAAGTGACGCTGAACGTTCTGGACGCCCTGTTGAGGTTACTACTCCAGAAATCATTGATAAAATCCATGATATGGTGATGGATGACAGAAGAGTGAAGGTGCGTCAGATTGCTAGTGCTGTGGGCATCTCGAATGAACGGGTACATAATATTTTGCATCAACATTTGGACATGACAAAGCTATCCGCAAGATGGGTGCCGCGATTGCTCACGCTTGACCAAAAACGAAATCGTGTGAAGTGTTGCAAGGACGGTTTGCAGCTGTTCCAGAAGAATCCGCAGGACTTTAAGCGTCGTTTCGTCACTGTGGATGAAACATGGATACATCACTACACTCCTGAGACCAAAGAACAATCTAAACAATAGGTTACCAAGGGGGAATCTGCGCCAAAAAAGGCGAAGACCGGAAAGATTATGGCGACTGTCTTTTGGGATTCGCAAGGAATAATCCTCATCGACTATCTGGTAAAGGGTAAAACTATTACAGGTGCATATTATTCATCGTTATTGGACCGTTTGAAAAACCGAGCTGCAAGAAAAACGCCCACGATTGGCCCACAAAAAAGTCCTTTTCCATCACGACAACGCACCAACTCACACCTCAGCAGTTGTGGTCGCAAAATTAATGGAAATAGGGTTCCAACTCGTTTCACATCCCCACTATTCTCCAGACTTGGCTCCCTCGGACTACTATTTGTCCCCAATATGAAGAAATGGCTGGCGGGAAAAAGATTTTATTCAAACGAGGAGGTGATTGCAGACACGAATGGCTATTTTTCAGACTTGGACAAATCCTATTATTCGGAAGGGATCAACAAACTAGATCAGTGTTGGACGAAGTGTATAAGCCTAAAAGGAGACTATGTTGAAAAATAAAAAAGGTTTACCCCCAAAAATTAAGTAGTTTTTATTTTTGCACGGACTTTTCAAACGACCCTCGTAGTTACAAAATAATTTCAAAGAACACTTTATAAGAGCGTAGTTATTCGGAAATGCAACGGTTATGTTTCGTCAGTTATGTTTTGCTGTTGGTGGCATATTCTCTGCTTTCCTAAATGCACTTCTAAATCCCTCCACCTATTAAGAATGGTGCCCCTCTCTTAGTTAAATTAAAGTACTTCTGTCTTATTAATGAAAACAAAATCTGATGTGGACTCTTATAAATTTAAATTCAGTGGTGCAATAAATATACAATTGTTTAACAGAACTGGTTTAGAGGACAGTATTTTTGCAAATTTAATAGAATCAATTAATTTATCATTTAAAAGAATGCTGGGCACCAGAATTTGAAATGCCAAATTTCATAAGTTGTATAAAGAATTAAAAGTAGCTCTTCGAGCAAGTCGTTATGTTAGTGATAGTGATTCCCTAAACGAAATAAGTGCTATCATGTGACTGATAGAGGAAATGTTATCAGTGAACTATAATGACAGTAGATCTGAGAGAGGGTACGCTCTGCAACACGGGAGACATTGAAGGTGTACTCCACTTTGTGGAAACTTATCCTGTCTTGAGTGAGTTCCGTATCAGGTAGCTAGGGAAGGTTTCTATCAGTCGGAGAGACGTTATGAAGCACCTGAGTCGGCAGTATGACGGCTGGCAGAATGTTTACAAATACACTCTAGAAGCTTGGCGTTACCGAGCCTTTCTCATTGAACTATTTAATTTATGAAACTTGACTCAGACATCTTTATAAATAAACCTAATAAAGAAAGCACATAATGTAATCCGAGTATGTATGATAAGGTTTTATTTATGTGTTGTAAAAGTATAGTTTCTCTTTTAATTACAGTTATGTGGGTAAAATATGCTTCTGTTTTGTATCGTATTTGTAAAGTTGGATGTTTTTTTCAGTTTAGTTTTTTGTTTTCCTCCTGTTATGATACAATTAAGATTCAGTATCCAAATTTTGTGAATTGATGTAATACCAAACTCTTGGCAGACTGCTAATAACCATTGCTGTATTGGTTTAGTTATCTATACGTTTAGGTAATCAGAATAATTTAATTTAAATAAAACGTTAAATTGTTTTTAATGATTTAAGACGCGTCAACATCTAAGGTTATTGGCGCCCGGAGCTTCTTTCAGTGCACTGCCGGCCTCCGGACAGTGTTCTCTCGTTACAGACAACACTGTCCATTACCGGACAGTGAGCTATAAGAAGCTCTTAGGAAAAGAAAATCTAAGGATCAGCAGCTGGATTCGAACCCCGGACCTCCGCGTGGGAGTCCAGTACTCTAACCGCATACCAAATCCCTTCCCTCAAAAACGTTCACTATTATTATTATTAATACTTTTATGATTACTCCCATAGCATGGAGTTTGACAATACAGAAACAGTAGTATCATGTAAAATATAGTTTGTAACAAATATGTAAGGTAAATAAAGGAGGCCATTTCTTACATTGTTGGAGAATCTACAAATAACTAAGATATTAATTGCAATTGTAAAACTTTAGTAATGTTAATAATAGTAATTGTAAAAATGAGAATTGTTCATGGTTTTTTGGGGACTGATTCATTAATCCAAAAGGAAGAAAGAGAATTAGCAGTTTCAGTCATTATTCACACCTCCATTATTTGTTTGATTAATTTTTCCCGAGATTGTTTCTGAGCATTTCACAACCTAAAGGCAACTTCTAATTTTTGTTTAAATTGGAGTAAGCGAACGAATTCCCCCCCCCCCCTTAAAAACCATTACTATTTGTAAGAAATTAAATAATTTATAAGATGGACACTTTTTAAGAAACAAGTCAATAAATGCCACCAGCTGACAGTGTATACCACCTAACAAAGTAATTATTGAAATGTCATCCCCCAAGGACTGCTGGTACGAGCTTCTAATTCAATATTCCAGCCAAGAAGATCTCTCCCACCAGCCAACCCTTTTCATTGGAACTGCCAAGAGAGTTCACCCGTTCCTAACTGCTGACATACAGGATATAATCCTCCAGCTTGCAATTAGTCCATTTTCTCTCACCTTAAATTAACCATATTTAATTGATACCACTTGAACAGTATATAATTGGATCACTTTTAAAGAATGGTGGTTAAGATTTTGCTGTGAATCAAAGTGAGGTAAATAAATTGGTGACTTAGAAAGAGTGATATTCTACTAACGTCGTTATTCCATTTCAGTTTGTCTCCTTAGTAGCTGGGTGATTTTGCATTCAATGTTGAGAAACTTCAGAAAAGCTCATCCTTCGTTTCGGCTGAGGCTATCTTTTGATTAACCGATATATGAAGTCAGCAATACTATGTGTTTTTTATTAAGTTATTTGTAAGGCCCGTAAACATGTAAGGTGTCATTAGCAACCGAAGCTGTTTATTAGGGCATTGTCGTGGTAAACAATATTCTCAATCACCCTGAGGAAGCTGTAAGAGATTCCTAGAAAGAAGAAATTAAGGGCGGACATTTCCATCTGACTTCCTCTTGCTGTCTTATTAATTCTACGAACTTGTTCTTTTGATTACTCTTCTACCAGTAGAAAGATTAGGACACAAATACTATAAGGACCATTTTAGTACTCATTCACGCAGCAATCCAGATTTAGCATAAATGATGCTTCTAATAATGCTCTCTTATTGATAAGTTACTAAAATTATAATTGATTTTTCAAAGACAATTGAAATTATCATGGAATTTCTATTTTTTTAAGAAATTGATTCCAGTTGGTGTCTGATCCAACTTTTTCTTATTTGAATAAATTTTAGGGCAGTTTGTTTGGTATTTTGGTATGAATTGACCTTAACGCTATTAGCAAAGCTGAAAGTACAAGAACTGAGAAATATTATAGAAACATTGAAAGAACACACTTAAAGTCTGTCCGGTATTGGTCGAGGGTTACTTACTGAATGTTGCCCTATTAGTCTGGATGTCCTTCCGTCGTCAATAGCAGCTTTTAGCTTACCAACTTCCCAGAACTCAGTTCACTGAAGGGAGAGAAAAAGAGACCAGACGAGGAAATGACCCGCATTTGTAACCTTGTCTTTCAACAGCCGGTAATGTTGCCACCACTGTAGAAAAACATCTATTCCCCAGTTCCCACTCAAAGATCTTTACATTGGTAATGCTAGATTGTTTGGTATATTTGTGCTTGCAGCCCTGGGTGGGTGGTAGCAATGAGAGGAGATACAGTTGGTAGAGGGATGCTGTCTTGAGCATTCCGCCCTATCATTACCCAATGCGGCAATGAGCCTTACACAGCTTCCCATGCCAACAAATTTATTCTCTGTCCTGTCACCCGTTTCAGGACGGAAATTTATCACCGTGGAAGTAAAAACATTTCTACTCAACAACTTTCATCATAACTGCCAACTTCTCATTCAACTTTTATGGCTTACAAAGCAATTTATTTAAGATATCGCCTCAATTATATTCCGTATTATGCGTTTAATTTATGTAAATATCTATTAATTGGGCTCTGGTTTATTTTATTATTGGAAGGGAGTCGAAAATTGTGTTTTTCTCTTGTTTAAACGCTAAAATATTATAAGTACAAATTAGGCGCCGCGGTAGCCGAGTTGTTAGAGGCAAGTCATGTAAAGCTAATATTTAATAGTGGTACTGGGTTCGATTCCCCGGTATTAGGCCTTGGATTTTATTTAATGGTACTGTAAAGAAATTTACAGTAAAGTATGTTTGCTAGTCGTCTCCGTACACTACACCTAATTTGGTAATTGGACGTAAAGCTCACCTGAAAAATTAGGCAATTACTTTACAACTACAAATTTTTTTTTGCCGATACTGAATGACCGTAACACCATCTGTTCAATAGTTATACATAAGGCGTAATTTACTATTAATTTATTTATCTGATATTATTGTCAACTTTTTCCGGTCAGTAAATTTGTGCTTTCTCTTTGATTCAAAATTTAAGGCGTGTCAAAATATGAGTTTATTGGCGCCCGTAGCCTTTTCCGGTGTACTACTGGCCTCCTGTAGTTTCTCTGGTTACAGACATCACTGTCCATCATTGGACTGGGAGCTGTAATAAGCCAAGAGGAAAATAATATCTAAGGTCAAGAAACTCGGAATTTCCATGTCAGAATCCTGTAGGCTAGCTATCCACTGGGCTAATCATTCCTTAATTTGCATTCATTCTTTTATTAATATGTTCTCCGTTATTTATTTATTTTTTTTTTTTTAAGGCGCGTCAACATCTAAGGTTATTGGCGCCCGGAGCTTTTTTCAGTGCACTGCCGGCCTCCGGACAGTGTTCTCTCGTTACAGACAACACTGTCCATCACCGGTCAGTGAGCTGTAAGAAGCTCCTAGGAAGAGAAAATCTTATGGTCAGCAGCTGGATTCGAACCCGGGGCCTCCGCGTGGGAGTCCAGTATGCTAACCTCATAGCTAATCCCTTCCCTTTCTCCGTTATTCTAATCAGTTTCACTTTGTTCTTGCCATTAATCAAATTCTCCAATTTACATTAGTTGCTTTTAGCATTCTACCCCTGAGGTGATCATTTTTTTGGTCAAATTTTAGGGCATTTTCACCAGTGCTTCCTCTGTGTACTGTTTTCTTCCGAACTGCGATCTTTCGCTCAATACAACATTTCTCCTCACCGGAAGTGTGATGCAGAGGACACTAAGAAAAGAAAATCTTTGGGGGAGGACTTCCGGTTTAATCTCCACTCTTTCCTGCTATCAACTGAGTGAAACCACTAGAGAATGGTTGTTATGTTGGTTAGGCCCGCAGTGCTATAGAGAGAAAAAAATAATCCATGATGAGCTGTATTTCTAGCAGTCTACAACCGGTTTCTTGCATCTTCGTGATGTCTACATACATGTGTGATGTTGGAAACGTGTATAGCAAATTCAGAACTCATCTTGTCGTTGACTTGATCCTTAATAACCTTCAGCAGCTACTTCACATCTCAAGTTACTTCATTTTATGGACTTACAATGTTTATTACCGGTTTATTTAAAATTTGTGTTTCATTTTATTGCCAATTCGCTTAAAATATATAAAATCAAGTCTTATACCATTAAACTTTTTTTTAAAAAATTTTAATTGCCATTTACTTAGTATTTCAATTTATATTCTATTTAAACTAGAACTCTCTTTTTCGCTCAACTGAACCCAAACAAATTGGTGATTCACATCACTTTTATGCAACTAGAATTTATTTTTGACCACCCCAAAACTTTGTGGACGCAGCTGTTATTTAGCTACATAAAGATAGTCTAAGATCTCATCCTAGTTTCTGTTTTCTCGTCATCTCTTTCTCGATTTCGAGAATGTTTGCGCCATTCGGGAAAAAATTATGGAAACTGACAAAACTTTCATTTTTTTCGCAGTAAATTCTAAATGAAACATTAACAGCCTGATCTTTCTGCAACTATTAGTTTACCTTAGATGTACACGAAACACATGAACTGATAATTCCTAATGTTCTGTGACAGAAAAAAGGAACCCCATGGTTTCTAACAAGAGGTTTTTAAATCAAGATCAGTCGATTTAGGCTGGATTAAGGGATTGACGTTCCTATTGGGTTAAATGAGGGCTAAATGTGTTAGGGATCACAGTACTGATAAACATTTGGATTTTCCTTTAAGAGCCAGAATAAACTTCATGGATGAGCAATTGTTTTTGACGAAGAACGGAGAAGTTTTGACTTTCGTGAAAAGTGGGGGAATCCAAAATCTGCTACTAGTCGACCGCAAAATATTAAAAAAAGAAAATTTGTTATAGAAGTAATATTTACTCTTTACAGTTCTGGATATTCACTAGTAATTTATGGTGCTGAATGTGGAGATGTAAATATCACTGATGTGGTTCTTAGCCAATCAGTTGCGGCTATTTCCCCATGATGGAAATCAATTAGTATTTTTATATATCAAATATCCTTCTAAACAAATCAACGCTCAATATTACACGGACTTCAGCATTTTTAACTCAGAATAAAAAATTTTAGGACCAGACTTTTAATACGAGTAATGCTGATTTCGATGTGTTAAATAAATCTGGAACTGCTTGAGCGCAGTATTGATCAATTAAACGACTTTTTAGCTAAGTATGTATCGTAAGAATGATGCTAAGTTTGACTTTAAATTGGTTTATTCGATAGCTTAACTGTAATGTTCTTTTTTTTTTCTTTTTTTTTAAAAACTAGAATAGAAGCAATAAGAACTTTTTTAGCTGAACTAACTGTAATAAGAATACTGATTGACTAATTCAGCCAAATATTGCGCCAAAGTGAATGTACATGTACGTGCTGTACAAACAAAGAAATAGTTGATAAATTGGTCTCCAAAAATGTCCCAATTAAAATGTAAAATATTGTAAACACTGGAATATTTCTAAAAGAAATGGGTTACATTTTGAAATTTCACAATTTCTAGATGTTATCAACATATCTCTCAAGAGTAGAATGCGCCGGAGACTAAAGGGACAAAATGAATGTTACAACCGGTTTTACAGTTTATCGTACATGTGTGAGTAGAATATACACTGAATGAATGCTATAGTTATGATATAATTCATTGTGAGTTTGACGTAAATAAACAGTGACGATAGGATTTCAAAGAGTTGTTCACAATTTCTTTAAGTGGTAGCATTCAGTAAAATAAGTAACCATACATTAGTAAGCTACATACTAAGTACAGTTTATATTATAAATCAAGTTGGCAACAGGCAGTAAGTATAGAAAGTGTAGGGCTTGTAGAAGAAGGATGAATAGCAGATAGAGAGAGAATTCGCTGGCCCTTTAGTTTGTTGATATAAAACGGAAGTGTAAAAGGAAAAGCCATCTGCATGGCTGACCGAAGGTTTTATCCGCCCTAAACGGCTCACTTTAGCTCTAGCCCCCTACTTGGACATTGGCCTTAACCTACCCAATCCACCCTTCAACCTAAGTATTCCTTTTAACCAAATCCATATAAACTAGGAAGGCCAGTGTATCACTCCCTTTGAATCTTGTTGAAATGCTGTCCAGCTATCTCATTTCCACTTGTTTTTTCCTGCTCTTTAAACTTTTGTATCGATAGTATATTCATCACCGCAAGAGCACTTTTATTCATGTTCAGTACTTAGAAATATTTTTTAAAGAATTATAAAAATTATCTAATACATTCCAGGTTTAATCGAAACTATTAAAAAATTTTCATTAAAAGCTACAACTTAATTTAATGCTACAAATATTTTCTTATTATTTAATATTATTGTCATTTATTATTTAGTTAATATAATAAGTTTTTTGAGTACTCTGTTATGCACCCAAGTTAGGGAAGATTTATGAGTGGATCAAGTTCAAATTTTTTGTTAATAGTAGAGCCACAAATGATTACATCACAGAAGTTTTGTTCGATATCGAACCCTCCAGGAACTGAATTGTTTAAGCTTCGACATTACCTGTGTATCACTTTTCTACTCGCTGAATGCGCACTAGAGAATTAAGGAATGTTTAACATTGTGAAACGTATGTTGACAGATGGAACATAGAATCTCTTGCTGGTCAATACTTCGCCCAAATAGAACTCATTATTTAAAATTTTGGCAACTAAACGCAGATCATATCTCAATCACCTGTAGCCTCAAAGGAATCAAAATTCACCACTTCATCATTGCAATGTCTTGAATATTTGAGTAAGCGGATAAAATTATTTTACAGCTTTTCTATAATCGCTGAATTTCGCACAATTTGTATTAATTTCAAGTGATAGAGCTCACTAAATTTTACACCATTTAAGGCAGTAATATAAAGATTTCAAGCCTAAGAAATCTTTAACATCCCTGCAATGTCTAAACATAAACCCAACAGATTTACATAGCTGCATATTAGAAACAGTCCATTTATAATTATTGAAACATTTTGATACTCACTATGAAGATGCACATCATAATTACCTGATTAAAGTTTTAATAAGCCAGACAACAGCTGCCTAAAGAAACTGCTATTCATATTGTTAAAAATAACAATATCTTGATCTGAGAAAGTAAAGCCATAAGGAATAATGAATAAGGGTGCTAATAACCATCGCAGTCGATAAGCCAGCAAAAGTAAAAACTAAAATAATAATTTGTTTTATTTTTTAAATTCTTTTCCTACCTTGGGCTCTACATAGACAAACGACTCACGTGGAACCCACAAACTAGACTTAAAAGACAAGCAATGACAAAACGTACGAAACTGTTCTATAGACTTCCTGGACGACGCTCCAAATTGCCCATAGAACGCAAACGCTTAATATACAACACAATTCTCAAACCTGTGGACTTACGGACTAGAGCTGTGGGGTTCAGCCAAACCTACAAACATACGGATTGTACAGACATTTCAATCAAAACTCCTCCGACAGATAGTTGACTCTCCTTTCTACGGTGACTAACCTCACTCTTCAAAACGACTTCAACATTCCCTTCATAGACCAACTCGCCAAGACTAAATACTAAAAGTTCCATACTACTCTCTCGACTAGCTCTAATCCTCTTGTACTGTCTCTCGCTTCCTCTGACATCCCTAATACTCCTCGCCGAATGAATCGCCAGTGCCCCGCGACTTCCTTGTAGGCTGAAGACCTAAACGCCATTACTCTCCTATCTCTCCTCTCTCCTCCTCACATTCTCCTCTCTCCTATAGAGAGTGCTACCGCTGGGTAGTTTCTCTCCTCCTGTTCTCCTCCCGCACCAGTTCATCACTCTCACCATATTTACTGATTGTATACAATGTATACAGATTGTAAATTACAAAATAAATTAAAAAAAAAAATATCTCTTGTTCAATTAAGTTATCGATTTATAACAGAAAATTATTTACATTTTCAGGTTGTAGTTATGTTTTAGTACATTCGCAACGAAGAATATTCATTTCATATTTTCTTATATGACATTGAATGTTATGGAAATTGCGTGCAATAAGTATAACTGGCAAACCTAATGATGACGTTAGGCGTAATGTAATTTGATATAAATTATCTTTACCCATGTGAGATATAAAAGTGTAACGAGTTGTTCCACAAAATGTTATTGTTACAATATGGAATGATTGTAGGCCCATTAATGTTCAGCTAGAGCAGTTACTGTATTTTCCGGTTTTTTTTCTATCTAACATTCTGAACCATTTGTTGATATTTAGGTTCCCTTTATAAAAGAATTACTATTTCTTTTTTTGAATCTCTTACCATTTCTCTTTCATTTTTTTGCCCTTCTAATAATCTTTAATCCTTATCCCTTCGCTTTTTCATAGAGTACCATGGACGCCTTTGGTTAGGGAATAAGAACTTAGGTTTAAGTTAAGAGCTTTTCTTACGACTTTGTTTGCTTCTGATTTACCGTATTATCGTTGTCCGGTCTTTTATCGTCCGAAGAAGAAGCAAAAAAAAAAAGATGGGAGAGCGCAAATATCATAACTTCACCCTTTATGATGACATGTCTGGCTGTGAACTGGATTCACCCCCTGCTAAGAGGACAAAGGGTCATCAAATCCCTGACCGGCAAGCTTCTATATATACAATACACAATCCAAACTATTCTACCCAACTTTTCTCTTCTCCCTCACCAGATGAAAAGATATATTCTGTTGATATGAAAGTGTTACTACCGCTGGAATATAATGTACCCTCTCGGAATCACAATATTTACAAAATATATCAGATTATAAAAAGTTATTCTTTCCCAGTTAGTAATAAACAAAAATTCATATCGCATAACAAAAAGACATTAGAGTAACTAGATTTCTTTTTCCTTCCGTTTGTTGAAGAATAGACACGTACGACCAGAGGAGATGTGATAAAAAAAAAAGAACAAGTTCTCCAGGGAGCGATAAACATACCAAGTAACTTGAACCCTAATGATCGTCTCTATTCAGAGTTACCCTTTGCTAGATACGTTTATCAATGATTTCAACTACATCTGAACAAAACTATTAACTGGTAGTAATTAATTTGTATAATGACAATTTTAATATAATGAAACAAAACGAATGATATTTAATCGGAAAATTTCACGAATGATTTATGGTGAGGTACTTATTAGATTGTTAATGTTACCCAAGTCATACTTTTCGAAATAGAAGACATTCATTTACACTTTTTAATTTTATTTTTTGGAGTAAAATTTTTAAAATTAAATGTTCATTTAATTACTTCATGTGTTGAGTGGACATGCGAATTTGGCGTACCATCTTTTTAAATGCAGCCTTACCCAGTCGCCAATTTGCGCCGATTGTGGTGAGTCCGATGAGACTGTGCGGCACATTGTAGAGGTGTGTCCAGTTTATTCTAAAACTAGATTCCTCGTCTTCGGAAGGTCAAATGTTTCCCTACCGGAGATTGTGGCATCTGGTAATCTTAACGAACTTTCTAGATTTATTCAGTGCAATGGGCGATTGAGTCGTCATGCTCCTAATGTCCTGTTGCTACTTTTACCAGTTTATTGTATTAGCATCTGGCAAACTTTAGCCGGATTTGTTGTTTCAAAGCCCCGGTATCTCTCATGAGATGAAGGGTGGACGGGGAACAATGGGCATTTTGGATTGCTTGCGTTCCTTCCCTTTTTTTTGGTGGAACCGCCCTTGAAATAATTGAAATGGTGCAAATTAATTGGCTGTTGAATTATAAAAAGATATTATCAGTTAAAAAGTACTGATGGCGTTACTTTTGAGCAAAGCTATTTCACAGCAGTAAAGGTTTTTTAAAAAAAAAATGTTTTAGGCTTGGTGTAAGCTTGAATTGATCTTAAATCGAGATAAAAATTTCCTCATTAGAGATGACGCTGCGTGTGATGGACATAACTGGGTAGAATAGCTTCCCAAATGATCATATAGACATTACATTTCTATTCACGTACAGGTTGATGTAAAAGTAATCACTCCTATCTCACTGCCTGCTTTTAAAGGTTCTCATTACAGCAGTAAGGATCAGGAAAAGTTGTTGAGTGACGTTAATTAAAATATAACGTGATTTAATATTGAAATAGAGTGAAACAATGCAGTTAAATGATGCAGTTGTAACAAAGTCATCGACAGCATTCAGGAAACATTCAATTAACCGTTACATAAATGAACACCTTCGAGGAGAAAACGGAACTGAAAAATAAAAAACTTGCCAGAGATTAGCCCGTTCACTAAGCAACCATCAAATTAACATTTTAAAACATTACTCAATTATTCCGGTTTATTTTATTACTTCGAGTATAACCTTGAGCTCAATCGACAATAATATGCTAATTATCATAATAAGTGGAAATGATAATTATAGCTTGTAAGTGAAAGACTGTGCTGCGTAAAACTATCAGTACTCTTGATACGATATAACACGAAACTAATTTTGGAATTAGTGTGTAAATTTCCCTCCAAGCTTTCTATAAGAAAATTAGGTATTCCAAACAAAATAGAAAATGATAGACTTTTATGATCAAATGGTTACGATAAGTAACAATAATTACTAGCTATATTGTATTTAATTTAAATAAAAGAAGATTTAAACAACATTTAACGCGGACAAATGAATTATGAGTTAAATTACTACAATAACATTGTCTAAAGAAACATAAATCACAATTCAAATTTGACACTTTCCTCAAGTATACCCTGTACACACTTATCTGGATAATAAATTTTGCCAACAGCTCATAAATTTCCTAACAAGTAACCCCTGCGTTAGCACCTCGGGTCTGGGAGATGACCAAGAAGTAGGGTCCTCCGGCTGTCTCCAGTTACTCTACTGCTATAAATATTAAATAAATGATGTTTCTACTTCTTCTTGTTAACTTCCCCCTTTATTTTATTCACACAGATAAACACTTTTATTCTATACACTGTTATATATTGAACAATAAATGCAAAGTTATTTGGTGTTTTGCCAATAATGGATTATAATCTGTCTTTACTATCTCAACAGAATGTTTCGGTCCACTGAAACTACTAAATGAAGTAAAGGCTTTTTTGTTATTAAATCTTTAGACTGCTATGAACTTTTTAAAGCTCTAAATACACTGTGTTTCATAAGTTAATTTTCAGAATAAAACATATTGCAAGATTCTTGCTCTGCTTCAACACTTAACCAGTTCGAGAAGCAAAAGAATGTGATTCAAGGGCGCTCAAACTAAGTTGTTGATGCGTTCTGAAAGAAAAATTCATTAGAATATGAACTTCATTTTACCTAATATAATGTTGAAAATTAATCGATTAAAAAGCAATTAAAACAAAAAGATAAAATAGAAAGCAATTTAGAACAAAGACTTAAAAGCCTATCTGAATAGCACTGCAGTAACTTCGCAACAACTTACGCATTCTAGTGGCAGTACGGTAAAGAATCAACTAGTTTCTCACTTTCATAATCTTGACATTTCTTTAAAACCTCTTATATATTTAATACTTTAGTATTTGCTTATACTAAGCAGATTATTTTTTATCAGCTAATATTTTCTCACTAAATTCTTATGTCAGGGCATGATTCTTGCAGGACTTTAAGGCATGCATATTTTGAAATTTCAGATTATGGAGAACGTTTAAAAAACTTTAAAATATTATAAACTTTCAAAAAAAGATTCTATTATCATGAGAATTTTAGAAAAATCAATTGTAATAATAAAAACATATCTAAAAGTAAATTTGGAAATTTAATAGAAATGATTTCTTTAGTATTTTTTTAAACTCCTCGTGGAACTTCCTTCTGGTTTCGTTCTTGATGAAAACCAAGTTACATCCTCCTATCTTCCTCTTTACCTTCAAAATGCATTTTGGTCTTTCAATTACCAGATCATAGATCCAATGAATATGCAGTGGTTTAAACAAAAAAAAAAATTACAGAATCATAAAATAAATATATCTTTAAGTTCTGAAAATTGTAATAACTGTAAATTAACTAATTTTTAAATACTCACACAAATGTTTGAAGAGAATTTTGTAACTCAAAGAAAAATGAATTCTCATGTTCTACCTAGGTAGAAAATGCTGCATTTTGACTTGTTCAGACCAGATTTATTAAACCGGTGAACAGTTTCCGTTTCAGTATAACATAGGAGACCTACTTGTCTTAATGATAAAACATTTCAAACATATAGACGCCTTCTGCAGAGTGTGTAACTTGGGGGCGTAGAGTGACGATTTATATCACTTACTGGCGGTTAATCCTGTGTTTATTGCATTCCACCTCCATCTGGGATGTATCCAAGCCTCTCGAAAAGTCAAGTTGTGGATTTTCTGATTGATAGAGACTGGAACGCAACAATTAATTTTTGTAGAAAAGCATTTCTTTTGTTCAAATAATGAATATTATTGGCTAAATTCCAAACAAATTGTTATTTAGTGATGAGGAATGCAAATGATTTTTTTGTAATCTTTATTTCAATGAGATTAGTTTGAATTTCATATAATTATTCCTACTTTCCCGGTTTATAAATATTTTTTTATAATTTAACTCATTCTCATTTAAGATTTTCATTTATTGCCTCCAGACTCCTTCGAAAGATTAAGCTGATATCTTTTACATAAAAATGAGGATTGTATTCTTTAACTCTTTTTAAATGCATAATGAATAAAAACTCTTTTTTCTTCTGATTCGGTACTGTGGAAAATAGAATGCTTTGAGAGATCTTCTGCTTTTAAAAACAAAAAACAAGTAGAAAATAATAAAAAAAGGAAAATACAAGAGAATTAATTCTTTTTAAAACTAATTACCTTACAATCTGTATTTTAATTTTAAATATAATTCTGCTTCAAACATGACAACAAGGGTGAAGTAAATTGAAGAAGAAAACCAGTACTGTTGAACTGTATATTGATTGTTTGAGAATCCTGAGCACAATGGAGTTTGCAAGACATGAATAGGGGACAGAGAATGAGTAAATAAGGAGATGGATGGCTAAAGAATCCGACTGCCTGCACTCAAACTCTCAAGCCAGCCATTGCCTAACTCTCAAATACTAAATGGACGGGAAGATTTCATTCTTCACCCACTGACCATTCTGTCCTTGTATTAGGTTATAAAGTCCTTTTCTAAATCTTTACTTTCAGTTGTAATCATTGCTAAAGTCCGTACTTTTATTTGTGAATTTCAATGGTCATTTATTATTTCTAGGAAAAAACATTTTTTTTTTAAATAAACGTTTTTTAAAAAAGTAATTTGAATTTTATGTTGACAAACGACTAACTTGGAAGGCGCCACGGTAGCCGAGCGGTTAGAGGCGAGACCTGCAAAGCTAATATGCATCGTGGTACTGGGTTCGATTCCCGGTCTTTAGGCCTTGGATTTTATTTAATGGTTAATAAAAGAGATTTTAAGTAAAGTACGTTTGCTATTCGCCTCCGTCCGCGACACCTAATTGGTAGTTGGACGTTAAGCCCCGCCTGAAAAAATAGGCGATTACTTTACTTTACTTTACTTTACGACTAACTTGGAACCCCCACACGAGACTCAAACGAATTGACCTCAATCTGAGGTATAAAATGTTGAAAAGACTACTCGACAAACGTTCAAAACTAACCCTGACGAACAAAAGGAAAACTATACACCGCCCTACTTGCCCCAATATGGAGGTACGGAATACAGCTCTACGGAAGCACCAAAAAATCGAACATCAGCCGACTTCAAACCATGCAATCAAAAATTCTAAGAACAATAGTTAACGCTCCCTTCTACGTCTCCAATCATACTATACACTCTGATCTCAATATTCCTCTCGTCTCTGAAATAGCCCAATCTCGAAATACAAAACTCCACTCAAATCTACAAAATCATTACAACCCTCTGATCCACAACATGTCTACTACAACATTTCCTTCAAATCCACAGCGCAGACTGAAGCGGCGGTGGCCACGCGATCATCTCAACACTTAACGCCGACCTCCTAGGATGGTTGCTGTGTAAGCTTGCCAATCTGGCGAACTAACGGCTTCCATCACTGGATGGATGGTCGTCGTTCACTCCAATCACGCCCTTGGTGCACTTGCATGTGCGGGTATATGTATGGACATATATATACGTGCATGTGTATTTGCGCCATCCCTTATCACTCATCTCTTTTGCTTGTTGTATTGGATACGGTTGCAAAATAAATGAACAAATTAAAAAAAAAAAAGAATTTTATGTTTTCATATTAAAAATTGAGAATGCTGCAAAATAAATAAAATTATTGCGAATGATAATGGCATTCTATCTTCGAAATTATTGAAACAAAATCGTTTCGCTTGAAATAAAACAATTTAATCAGAATACCGTAGTTTTAGAGGAAGTGCAATAAGCCATTATGGGCAGACAAAATCTTTGGATTCAGCAAAGACAATCCAGTCTCACTGCACGAGCACACAGAGCTAGCTGTTTCTTTAGTCGCAAGTTTATTTCGCCAATATTTCATTAGAAACATCGGCGATTTAGTGGCGGAATAAGAATTACATCCCATGCTAATTAACTTAACTGTTATTGTTGATAAAGTTGTTTGGCTAAAACACACAGGAAACTCAGTATTCCTGAGAAATGACAGCCAACATCTTCTAACGGGAATGTTGAGCACACTCGCTAAGCATATTCAAGTTGCAGTGCTCTATAGAAGGATTAGAGAGTTTCATATCTTTCAAGTTAATTCCCAATAAACTCGCTAGCAGTTCAAATCTGTTCCTATTGGAGGAAGAAAAAATTTAAGGAATTTGATTTAAAGTTAACCGTAAGACCATTGTGCAACCTAGATTTCCAGTCCTCAAGGAACAGTGCGACTGATCTAGGCCCCACGATGTGTTTGTATTATTATTCGTAAACGAATTGATACAAAGCTAAGCGAATATTAATGAATCAGTCTAATAAAGATGAATTTTATGAGTTTAATATTTTTGTTTTTAGAAAACAAGATTTATTATTTGTTTAATTTATTTTGCGAACTTTTTCATTGTTCATAGATGTCGCTGGCTGGTTAATGAAAGCCGATGGCAAAAAGCGAACAACAAACAAAACTATTCCATATGAAATCAATTATTATATTACTTAAAGCGTAAAATTATGCACAAAGAATAGTACATTGCGGATGAACCAATTAATTATTCACCATCAAATTATGGTACAATTGACGTATTTGTAACATTCATAATCAATAATGACGCAATGGTTAAATGCAAATTTATACCATGGAAATCATGCATTGAGTTGATATGACGTGTAATGCAGCTGATGCAGCATTATTACAACCATGTCCTTCAACTACAACTGACAGCGATATATACATGTAACCTTGCAGTTCATATTAACATCCAGATTTATAACAACGTTTTGAATATTTTAACTAGTATATATCCGTTCAGCGCACATGTCTATGACACTGCTATAGTTGAGTAGATTATAGTAGCCTATCGGGTTTTATAAGTCAATGCCTATGGATTAGTACGGCTATGTGATAGCTCAATCGTAGGTGTTCATTATTCTCTGTTTTTAGATAAAATTGTTTTAATCTTCATTTTCGCATTAAAACGTTTACAGTTGACAGTAATGATTTATATGAGAGTTAGAAATACCGACCAATTCATGAGAATATAAATTTCGCTATCTTATTAATTAACTAACGCATGAAAAAGAATGTCCACTGCTGGTATTATCCGAAAAGTTTCGTTATTTTCAGATTGTCTATTTTAGATGAACCTAAAATATACAGAAAACTATCAGCATTCTTTTCTTTTTAATGAACCAAAACTATATGGTATGAACTTCCAAACGGCTGATAACCAACCAATTTTTAAGAATATTTAAGTTCAATGGCCAACGTTTGGTCTTACGAGGTGTGGCTATTAAATAACGAGACTGATGCTGCTACAGAAGAATTATGAATGTGCCAAATCCTAACGACCGTAATCTCTTTCGATTGTAGCGTCTCACGTGTTTGTAGAGAAATCTGTCTGACTGGAACTGTCGTTTGTGTAAGAGGTGTTAGTTTCGTTTTGCCGAAAACATGATACTACGCTTGTAGTAGAGCAACGAATTGTCGAGAAATTTCACATTAAAACTTGGTAAAACCGCTACTGAAACTTATCTTTTATTAAAAGAAGTTTATGGCGATGAATGTTAATCACTTGCGCGAGTTTTTGAGTGGTTCGAGCGTTTCCAAGATGGCCGAGAAGACGTCGGAGATGATGACCGCCCGGGTCGCCCTTCCACGTCCAAAACGGATGAAAATATCGATTATAATTAATCAACATTACTACCGTGAGGTACTTGCTCAACACCGTAAAAGAGTAAGAAAAAAACGACCCGATTTGTGAAAGAACAAGTCATGGGTTCACCATCAAGACAACGCGCCGGCTCACACTGCATTGTCTGTCAAGACGTTTCTAGGCAAGTACAACATCCCAGTTTTAGGCCATCCGCTTTATTTGCCTGACCTGGCCCCATGTGACTTTTATCTATTCCCCAAAGTCAAATCTGCATTAAAAGGAACACGTTTTCAGTCCGTTGAAGCTGTGAAAAAAAAGCGGTACGCGTCGTGCAGGAGCTCACAGAAAAAGACTTCCAGCACTGTTTGGAACAGTGGTAAATCCGCATGGAGCGTTGTAGGTGTATATTGAAGGTGATAATAACTAAATATGTTTAAATTTAAAATAAAATGTATTACAGCAATAGTCTCGTTATTTAATAGCCACACCTCGTATACAATGAAGCTTCGTGCCTTTATCATTTACCAAAACATTTTGAGCTACATACTTTAACGTTGTTCATTAAATGAAGTAGATTCATTTTAGTGCAGATAAGAGAGTATTCCTAAAACTTGGTACTCCATTAAACGTGCAAAATTAAAGAGTATTTTTCCTTGCTAGTGGGTTTACAAAGTTAAAAAGCAGGACATGTTTTTATACATATATTTGCTGCAAGATTTAATTTTCTCGCGTATATATATATTTTTTTTTTAGTTTAATGCACTAACCAAAGGAGGGAATTTATTTTAATATGTAAATCTTCTATCTTGAATTTCTAGAATAAAAAAAGCCTAATCTATTTAAAGTTCAGACGTGAAACAGAAGAGGGTTAATGAAGTACCACGGAGTGATGTAAAACGAAGAAGAAAATAACCGTGCCCAGGATTAACAACTTTATGTAAACAATTTTCATATTTTTACCAGAATTATATAGCATTAAATATGAGTGGCGGAAATATTTACAGATACGCTTGATTAATCTATACGAGCGGACTGCACATATTCCAGCAGTTGTTCATGGAATTAAATGCACCGAGACTAATACTGCGTCTGCATAAATAATGAGACACGCACACACACTTGTACTACGTATAATAATATATATATACTATTTGGTCGTGTGTGTTTCATCTAACAGCGAGAGGGTTAGATAAAGGAGGAACGAGTTCTGCCTGTGGATAGAGCCACCCCTAATTAACATTGGATTTAGGTAAATGTAAAGCTTGTACACGATTTACCGGTGAAAAGTGGAGATACACACCACCAGGGATATGGTGAGATGGGGCGCAGTGGAATATTGAGTTTAAATGTGAAAAGTATTAATATTTCATTTCACATCTGATGAATGCCAACGGATTAGAAACCACCCCTTTAATTGGCCCGTAACCGGTCCTATGCAGCTGCAAATGCAAGAGACAAATATTTAACATTTATTTTTAATTAATCACATTGAATGAGGTGCATTAATATAGATATATGCAAAAACAAATACATTAATTTTTATTGTGGGTATTTAATTATTCATAAAAACAGATTATATTCAAAAGGTAAACATTTCTATATTTCACATTGATAGATTTTTTTTTTTTAATCTTTTATTGAATTTACAACTGTAACAAGATTGTTGCCACAAGCAAATGTGGTACATGATTAAAAAAATAACTATGAAAATATACGATTGGAGAAGGCACCCAGCAGTGTCGCTCCATTATCTTGGACATATGTATGCACTTATGATAGTAAGATCGCGAGGCCATTTTCTCTTCAATCTTCTTGGAGGATCACCTGGTATTGCAGAAGAAGATAGTTTTTTGATTAGAGGGTTAGCATGAGCTGCTGTAGAGGAATGAAATTTGAGAAAACGAGTTTTAGCAAGATCTTTAATGAAAGGGATTTTGAGGTCATTAAGGATAGTGAGGTCAGATACATAGATTGGAGCGTTAAGAAGTTTTCGAAGAATTTTTGACTGTAATGTCTTGAGGCGTAGTGAGTTGGAACGTTTTGTTGATCCCCATACTTCGATGCTGTATGACCAAATTGGTCGCAGTAACAGTAGATATAAGAATCTTTTGTTATGTAGGTTAAGTTTCGAACGTTGGTCAAGTAGCCTGGCGTGAAGTTTGTAGCGTTGGTTAGTTTCTTGTCTTTACAGTCTAGTATGGGGATTCCATGTCAACCATTTGTCTAGGTACAATCCAAGGTAGCGTACTTTGTCCACAGTTGGTACAGAAATTTGGTTCATGAAGATGGGAGGTAGGATTTTTCGTCTAAGAGTAAATACTATATATTTTGATTTCGTAACGTTAGTTTTGATTCGTCATTTGATAAGCCAGTCCTGTAAGTGGTTGATGTGTGTTTGAAGAGCCCAAGTAGCAGTAAGAGGATCGGAATGAGGAGATAAGATTGCAGTATCATCAGGAAAGGTGGAGAGGATGGTATTTGGGTGTTGAGGTCTGTCTGCTGTATATAAGGAGTAAAGAAGAGGACCTAGGACACTGCCCTGAGGAACACCAGCTCGAGCTAGATGGATATCAGAGTCTGCTGTTCCACAGTTGACTCTGAAATATCGATCTTGCAGGTAGGATTTGAGGATAAGGTAGTATGTATGAGGAAGAATCTCCCTCAGCTTAAACAGTAGTCCCTCGTGGCACTCCCTGTCGAACGCCTGATATAATTAATTACATAATATAAGTTAAATAAATCAGTAAGAAAAAAATCCATAATTTTAATGTTTAAAGTGGCATTCTGATCGTAAATCGATCATCGTATGGCCCTTTATGGCAAGGAGAGAAACCTCCAATACTTTTCAACATAGAAATGGCTGAGTGGAAACCTCTAATGCCTGGTAGCATTAACTTAAATAGCATCGCCACCAACTGTCTTTAGCTGTCACAATGTTTTTCTCGCACTGTTGAACAGTAGTTGGTGGAACGCTCATCTCATTACTAAATAAATATATAAATATTGCTTTTATTAAGGGTATAATACACTACAATTTGTATTTAAAGCAAATGTTCGTAGTACACTCCAAAGTTTTGTCCAATTCTCGTCTAACAAATCTTCTCGTCTTCTTTTCTAGCTAAAAGTATCTGTGGCCGATGACTACCTCTGAGTAACCAGAGAACGTATTTTGAAGGATCTTAAAGTCTCAAAAGCTGTCCGACAAGTTTGATGAACAAAAGAGGTGAAAGTGTCTTAGTCTTCAAAGAAGTTTATATTAAAGTGGCAATTAAGTTCATCTGCGAAAACCAGCGTTCACATCACTTGAAGATATTGAACTGGTATTCAAAATACATGTCAAATACTATAGTTTTCTTGGATATGACTTTACAAGAAAGTATTCAGGAATCATTTCTCCTTTCATTCAGTTGCTGTCTGATTGATAAGTTTCTAATTTCCACTTCGCCGAATGTCAGTTGAGTTTTGATGTTTTTAGGTCAATGTTTTTGATCAAGTACACAAGACCAATACGCCAACTCATCTTCGTCTTCCCTATCAAGGAATCTTCTTTCCATTGACTCTTTTAATTTTGCATAAAATTTACCTGGGGTCGAAGGGAGGATGACATTTCTTGGAAGGACTTGAACCAAACATTAAATTTAAAAAAATTCTTTTAAAACTTCAAAAATCTGTCAAAAAAGGAGGTGCAACGCCGTCCTAGTGCGTTCTATGACAGAAAAAAAAAAACCACTGGCTGTTAATGTTGCTTTTATTTCCGATTGAAGAAGCAAGAAGGAAAGGATCTGTACCAAGATAAAACGGTAGGGACACCTGAGATGGCTACGTTCAATTCTTGGCCATGGTGGGCGGGCTTCAGGATGAAGGTTGAAAACCATGACATACCTCGTCTGAGTAGCATAGTGGAGGACAGCCCAATCAGTCTTAGGGTACGTTCACAACGGAGCTGTGAGCTTAGATGATAGCGGAGATGATAGCAGAGATGCATCAGCGCTTATAGAATAACCTAGTACATTCTTATGTGAGCGTGCACAACGAAGCTTCGACTAGTGACTCATACTCGCTGGTATAAACGAGCAAAGATGATAGAATTGAATTTTTCATTTTTCTGCTAGCTGAACTCCATTATCGGAGCTTCGAAATGGACGTCGAAAAATTATTTAGTGCTGTCTTTACTCATTATTTTTGGTTATTATTTTATTATTTACTTTTAAACAATACTTTGTTTTTTAAATCGTGCTTACATTTATTTTCATGTGTATTTATTTGTTTTTTTTTCAATAAAACCATTACTTACCTAAGAGTAATCACTAGTTTTTCTTCTATAGTTATAGGATTTCCACGACAATTTTTCCAAATTTTTCTTAATTTTGACCTTATTTTTTCTAAAATATAGTCGAATGTGGGTGGGCCCATCCTCTCATATTCAAAAAAACGATCCGAATAATTTCTAAGTTCCTTATATAAATAGTGAAATTCACCCAAAGTACTTCGTTTTTTATTTATGGGATGTACATGATATTTTCTAAAGCGTCTTTTCTTTAAAATATACCATTTCGTTACTGCTGAACATAAAAACTCTTCTTCACTACTCGACATGTATCACAGCTCCGTTGTGCACACTAATCAGCGATTATATTTTACTCTATCAGTTATCATCTCTGCTATCATCTATACTCACAGCTCCGTTGTAAACGTACCCTTAGATATAGTAAAAGGATACCAAGGGTATTCATGCCGAGCAATCCTTGATCGTGGAGGACAAAGACCTCTGCGAGGAGAAGCTGTACAATGCAGAATGTAATGAAGTTAGAAATGATTAGTAATAAACAATAATTGAGAGAAGTACTTTAGAAAGAATAATGTCCAACGAGGGTGGGCAGCTGAACCCCTTCCATTAAAACCGAGCCGCTATCTGTTGGAATGAAATTGAAAATTATTTTTTGCCCGTTCTAATCATTTTTATGAATTTTCATTTTTGTTGAAATTAAAATCGAATGTTGATTAATTGAACCTCTACTTCAATACTAATTTAAAAGTTAATTAATTTTTGTAATATGGGGATTGTATAATTTTTATAACTTTTCTTTCCTCTCTTTTTTCTACCGTTTTTATAATTGATATAATTATGTTTTTATTAACTGTAAAAATTGTTTTGTGTTGGATTCAATTATAGAGCCAGACTTCCCGGCGTGGAGAATCACTCTGCCAATCTACACGAGAAGGTCGGGGAAATACTATTTCTTAATTTATTACCTTTTAATCACAGTTCTGATATAATGGAGAAAGTTCTGTTGCTTAAGGCTGCAAATACTCACCCCTAGTACATTCCTTTCATTCTGTGTTTCTTCAAGTATAACTTCTTAGGCTAAGACGGTACTTAGCAGAAGTACTTGAAGGTCGCTGGAAATTTTATAGAAGTAACTGGTGGCTACAGGAATGCCAAATCCTCTTAAGACAAATCATTAGATTTTTATTAAACCTATTGATTTTCTTATTTGCCATACAGATATGCATGTTTAGTAACTGCACTTTAAGGTTCCTTTCTTAATGCATTAATTGGCGAAGGTTTCATGCAATTCCGAGTGCTGAAGTACGAGGGTCGTTTGAAAAGTACGTGCAAAAATAAAAACTACTTAATTTTTTGGGGGTAAACCTTTTTTATTTTTCAACATAGTCTCCTTTTAGGCTTATACACTTCGTCCAACGCTGCTCTAGTTTGTTGATCCCTTCCTAATAATAGGATTTGTCCAAGTCTGAAAAATAGCCATTCGTTTCTGCAATCACCTCCTCGTTTGAATAAAATCTTTTTCCCGCCAGCCATTTCTTTATATTGGGGAACAAATAGTAGTCCGAGGGAGTCAAGTCTGGAGAATAGGGGAGATGTGAAACGAGTTGGAACCCTATTTCCATTAAATTTGCGACCACAACTTTTTTGGCGCAGATTCCCCCTTGGTAGCCATTGTTTAGATTGTTCTTTGGTCTCAGGAGTGTAGTGATGTATCCATGTTTCATCCACATTGACGAAACGACGCTTAAAGTCCTGCGGATTCTTCTGGAACAGCTGCAAACCGTCCTTGCAACACTTCACACGATTTCGTTTTTGGTCAAGCGTGAGCAATCGCGGCACCCATCTTGCGGATAGCTTTGTCATGTCCAAATGTTGATGCAAAATATTATATACCCGTTCATTCGAGATGCCCACAGCACTAGCAATCTCACGCACCTTCACTCTTCTGTCATCCATCACCATATCATGGATTTTATCAATGATTTCTGGAGTAGTAACCTCAACAGGGCGTCCAGAACGTTCAGCGTCACTTGTGCCCATATGGCCACTCCGAAAATTTTGAAACCACTTATAAACTGTTCTAATCGAAGGTGCAGAGTCACCATAATGTTTATCAAGCTTCTCTTTAGTCTCCTGAGGCGTTTTGCCTTTCATAAAGTAGTGTTTAATCAACACACGAAATTCTTTTTCGTCCATTTTTTGAAAATCACTCGACTTCCTCGATTCAAACGAATGCCAAACACAAAGAAATAGACCGATCTGGCTGAAACTTGGTGTGTGTTCTTCCAAGAAATGCTACTAACTAAACATAACCTCGATACGCGCCAGTGGTGCTATCTCTCTGATTTTGCACGGACTTTTCAAACGACCCTCGTAATTCATGACAACTTAGAAAGTGAACAAATTAAATTAAAGTGACAAGTTTATTATTTTGTGTTTTTATGAATATTAATTATTTCAGAGAATAAGTGTCTAAATACACTTTAGTGTGGGCAATGTTCTAGTGTAAAGATTGTGAATAATCATTTTTGAAGGATTGCAAAGAAATTGCCACAATCAGACCTGAAGTAAACTTCAAAGTTTTAGTCATCAAAGTTTACTTCTGCAGCATGAATAGTCATTTTTAAACTAGAAAAAAGTTAAGAGTTCAGATTTTTTTAAAAGAAATTGTAGATGCCAAAGCTGGTTTAAATATCGTAAGTTGTTGCTAACTGTCCGTGAATCGAAAAAATCTGATTCAAATACACGAGGCTTTCTTTAATTAGTAGTAACAACAAAGGGTGCTGCCCAAATAGATCGGGTTGCTAGACACACAGCGTACCAATCAGACAATCAAGATATATAGACAAAGTGGAAAAAAAAAGAAAGAATTTAAAAGTTGTTTTCTCTAAATTTACCCAAAAATGAAATTAGAGTTTTAATTTTTAAGACATTTAATTCAAACACTCATACCAGCCATGCGCTCAAAACATTTTAAGTGCTCTGGTGACCCCTACAAATCAAATCTATCTTGAATTTCTTGTGAAAAGTAGAAAATTTGACAAGATTACTATAATTTCTCGTACCAAGAGAAAGAGAAAAAAAGACTATTTTTCTTTTTATGAAAAATTGGAATTATAAAGTTAGCACAAGAAGTCATTCAAAAAGATGCAAGCATCATTTATCAAAAATATTAATTGTGATGGTACCTTTAAAAATGTACAAATTAAAGAAATTAACCTACGGGCAAATTTCACATTTTTATAGACTACGCCATCAGCAGGTCCTCTTGTCTTTAGCTATTCAAAAAATACTGGCATTTCTTTTCCGCATCAATGTAATCCAATCCTGAGCAGCTCAAAAGGTGTTGGATCTCTGATGGTTGTTGAAAGTCACAGAGAGAACATGCCGCTGCTGGACAGAATTTAGGTCCATTCCATATTTCCCCTATATAATTAGTTAATACCAAGTTCTGAAATGGAAATAGACGAAGTAATTACATCTGTGCAGAATGTGTGGATTTTCTTCTTTTAGGATGTTATCTCAGATCTGCCCAGATGCTCCACTTTCTTGCGTCTGCATTAGATACTTCGTACTTGGTTTAGTCACTTGTGAAGCTTACATGTACTTCAATATGAGTCAAGAGGCTAATTGCCAGCCATTATCGCAGAACCGGGAATCAAATTGGATGTAGGTCAAACCTTTCCGATTAAGAATTGACACTCAAATTTCTTAGTTTTCTAAAAGCTTTGGGCATTAAAAGATCCAGTAGAATTCGGGAGTATTACGGCTTTCCGCTATTCTGTGATTATTAACTAGCCAATCGTTATAGCGTCCTATTCCTGATGTGATATCCCTTATAATTTTAAAAATTATGCGCATCATATATGTTTAAAATTAGCTTAGATTTAAGAGAATTAAAAGTGATTGCGGATTATTAGAAAATTACGAATTTTACTAGAATAATATTGTGTGTAGTAATGATGTTTTTATAAACTTTCGTAAATTTTGATATTTACAAAGTTTTTCCTTCCGAGTGGGAAACCATCATTTCTCCAATTTTTTAAATTACTAATTTTATAAAATAAATCGGTTTTATATGATTGTATGTTAGAGTTACAATAGCACACCTCCAATTACAGAAGAATCCTATTAACTGGCACTCTAAAGAAATGGATAAAGCAGATTGATAACAAGGCTAATCAGAGTGAAGAGCATATTGATAACACTGGATGATGGGGATGATTTAGCACATTTGGATGTGTAAGTGAGTTATAACATTTTGGGTATTTACTGATTGCATTGGAGCACATTTATATATGTGTTTGAGGGGAGTGAGAGATCTGATAGAACTGTTTACTTGCAAGTCACTCCTTTTAATGTCTCAGTTCACTTAGGGGCATGATGTGGCTGATGGAAGATCCACTCTCTGTTCGTGTCCGAAGTGACTTCCTATTGTATGAAGTACTCTTAATTACATTGCTTCCGCTATTACGCCTGCTCTATATGCACAGTGAGAGTGTGCTCTCTTGGACAGCTTTAGTTTCTTGGATGTAAACAAGTCAGTAAGGCAGTGCCAGGATGGAGCCAGTAAGGGGGTACCAGTGGTATTGGTATTTAATTGATTAACTAGCAGGATGCCCTTTACTGTGAATGGGACTGATCAGTGAGCTAATTTGGTCTACTTTTCTTATCACTAAAACGGAAATGGAATTCGCAATGAGCATTTATTAAAATATAAAACAACAAATTCCTGATTTCTTTAAAAGGTGTTCTTACATTGTGTTGATTTCCTGAAAAAAAAGTTAAATATAGGCATTAGCCTATATTTACGTCCAACTACCAAATTAGGAGGCGACTAGCAGACATACTTTACTGCAAAATTTCTTTTATTAAACACTAAATAAACACCAAGGCCTAGACCGGGAATTGAACTCAGTACCACAATACTACTTGCGGGCCTCGCCTCTAACCGCTCGGCTACCGTGGCGCATAAAAAAATCTGGAACGCTTCGCGATTTTGCTTTCCATCCTTGCGCAGAGACTATGCTAATCTTCTCTAAATCGTTCTAATTTTTAGTATATACCGCCGAAACTAGTACGATAATGTCTATACAAACTTCAATGGTTGGTTCGGATAAAAAGAATAAATTTCCTTAAAGATTTTGCTTTACGGATATCTTTGGTGACATTTTCATTAACTGGTTTGTAATGCCAAGGAAGATGGAAAGCAGAGGTGCCCGAAACGTTTAAAAATTAAGAAAACTTATTTTTTTGACCGCAAGAGTTGTATTACGTCAATGGCCAAACTTACAGCTTAATAAACAGAAGGATGATTTATTATTAACATTTTATCTTAATGTTTTTTTTTTTTCAAAGAACTGTTTTTGAAGTTTTGCTATTTCCAGCTTTTAACTGAAGTGGCGCAATTTTTGATATTGTAAAGTAAAGTAATCGCCTATTTTTTCAGGCGGGGCTTAACGTCCAACTACCAATTAGGTAATTTTTGATATTGTATTGCTTATAATCGTTAAAAGGTGGTTAAATATGTTGAAAATTTAAGATTGAAGAAATTTGCCCATTGAAGGAAAGAAAGAAGGGCATTAAAATTTCAAATAAGTGTAGGAAAACAGGAAATTAACTAGTGTAATACGAAAGAGAAGGTTACCCAGCGTCCAGCGATGTAATCATCACTAATCCTGTCTTCTTAACTTTACGTGGATTTGGTGAAATGAGCTCAAGGGGATTTTTTTTTTTTTTTTTTTTTTTTTTTTTTTTTTTTTTTTTTTTTTTTTTTTTTTTTTTTTTTTTTGGGCCTATGCCTGTGGCCATTAGCCAACGATTCAAGAACAGTATGTTCAATATTTGAATTTAACTATCATTTCCACTATTAAATCATTTAAGCTTACACTTTAATACATCCCTCATTAATAAATTCTGTTAATTCTTAGCTTGTGGATCTAACTTCCTCTATAATGTTAATATAATTAAATGGACTTTGTATCTTTTTTTGAAGAGAGCTGAACAGTTTGACTCTATAGCTACTATATTTTTTGCATTCCATCAGAATGTGCTCCAAATCGTCAAGTGTACCGCATTCTGTACATACATTAGTATTAGCTCTTCCTATTCTATTTAAGTATGCACCACAGAGTCCATGATTTGATCTGATTCTATTAATTATCCTGATGCTTCTTCTATTTAAATTGAGGTCAAGAAACCAAGCTCAAGGGGATAGAGATGGATGTTTGGCATGGATTTGGGATTTCTTAGCTCCATGTTGGACTTCCTTGAATATATTTTCTTAGCCATTCAGTAAATAATGGATTTTTATTTCTCAATAATCTGTTGCAACGAAACATTACTTTTTTTACGGAACAAAGTGGACTTGCCATTATTATTTCAAGTTTAAAATAACATTTATTCATTCTAAAAATGAAAGATAGAATGCGCCAAAAAATTACTCAAAACCAAACGAAAAATTACAACTCTTCCACGAAAATTTCCAACATATAAAACCAGCCACTAAACTCTACCTGAACATTGATGCTTTATTCATAACACTGATATGAATATAAAGCCCTGATTTATTGAAGAAATATTCTACTTCATCAAAATAATATTACAAATTTTATTGGTTCGGCCCAGGCGAACCCAGGCAGTATTTGTTTTGTTTTTGCTTTATAGGCAATAATTGAGATGGCAACAGGCGATGCATATGTATGAGATGTATCTCTTTCAAGGCAATATATCCTTCACAGCATCAGCAAAAAACTGCTAGCACATCCAGGGCCAGGTAATCTCAGTACAATGCCCTTACAGGTCCAAAAATATATGCACCAAGTCATAAAAAGGAAAAAAAAAAAAATTACATGATGGGAGAGATTTTTTTTTGCGGTGGTTGGAACTAGAGGGTGTAAGAGGGTTATGTAGATAGAGGTTGGCCCTTAAATGAAATTGGTCTGGTGGTAGATAGCGCCGCTCTACAGGGGCAGGAAGCGTCATAGGAGGTATTGTTATTCAAATATGGGTGGTGTGGCGGATTGTTACTGAACGTAAGGACCCTTGCAACTCGCGTTGTTGCACGGAACTAGTTTCCTGCACTGATTAGCGTCTGCCGATCTTCGGCAACACTTTGCATAATATTCAATATGGAATATCATGGAACTAGGGGTTCAAGTCGGTCGGGGTGGCGGTCACACCCTCCGCACTCCAACTCTGCCCACTAACAAGTTGGCGACTCGGGGAATGGAGCATGTGTTCCTCGTGTAAACAACATTTCTCGCCTCCGGAAATACTCTTCCACACTCCTTCCAAGTCGTACAGTAGGAGAAACTCAGTCTGTCTGGAAAAAAGGAGAGACGGGAACCAGACAAACTAAAGTAATGCCGACATAACAGAGCAGAGAATTGAGCAAAAGCATCTCTTTTAGTGCCTTGGCGGACGGTAAACTATGGCAAAGAGATTTGCTATGGACCGTTTGATGCTAGTGTGCGATATCTTCTTCAAGATCATTCTAGGCGTCTGTGACTCTTTTCTACTTCTTGCAGTAACTTTAAGGAAAGACAAAACGAGTTCTAAACATATATTCCAACGGTCCCCGCTCCTAGCAATATAGAACATTTTAGATTTCCTTTTATATTTTTGCTCACTCCATAACCATTTGAGTTAGTATCGCAAATTTAGAGCAAAGGATGCAATCTCTGTTGCCCGCTCAACTAAAAAAGAAAAACATCTTTGTTTACAATATGTTTCTGCTTCCTTTTTTCTTATTGTTATCTCTGTATTTCGAAACTACGAACAAATATCATCAAATATATGAATATGTGAATCTATTTTGATTTATTAAAAAAACATAAATTCTGTTCATTCATTTCAAATTTTATACAAAACATTCTTAAAAGCTTTTCAAAACTTTTTAAAGCACGAATAGAAAATCTAAATTGACCATCTGTTTCATCAGCAGTCTAAACATTGATAACTCCGCTTTTCAGTTAGACGATTGCGCCTCAATTGCACGTAATAGAAATGTTAACATTTTAAGTTACAAGTCTTCTCGATTGCTCTTTCTGATATTTTAACTTTTAAGTCAACAATTACCGGATAAAACAATTGTCGAGGCTCCTAGAAAGACAAAATCTAAGGAACACCAGGATTTGAACCCTGGACGTCCAGCTTACATTTCCTCAGAATTGACCACCATGCTAATCTCTTGTCTAAAGAATTGTACCTACCTATTACTCAATTAAAATTTAATTTACACAGAGTAACTTACTAAAGAGAAAATTTTCTTGGACATTTGCAAAAAACGGCAACATTAAACTTTGAAGTGTTCTACACATTTATGAAAATTATATGAAAGATCCGTTTAAAAGTTTTAACCAGCCAAATAACCTTCAAAGTGCACAAAGACATTACGTTGCAATGTAGACAGTTTCGATGTACGATTTCGTATTAATAGCCCACAATACTTTTTATTTTAGAGAATTATGGTTTCAATCATAGCTCAAGACAGCTTATGTCCAACTTTTTGTATAGCTCTAAGATCAATATTTTATGTGTGCAGATAAACACAAAGATGCTGAAATTTAAACTGATTATTCAGTGAACGAAGAATACAGTTAAAAACATAATTTATTCAAATTTGACATTTTTTTTTTTTTTTTTAGAGAAATAGCTAATTTTTTAGCTGATCTACTTTTCACTCAAAAATAGTCGCACAGAACACAATTGGTATTAAACAGAAATTAAAATTCTGGAAATTAGTCTTTATATTTATTCGCCGTTTGATTAAAATTATTAAACATTGTAAATGTTTTTCACGTTGAATCTTTCTGTCGGTTACGCTGGGTGGCAACAATTGAAATGGAAATGGATTGGATGACTTAATGGAATGAAGAGATAGGAAAACTGTCTAGGGGCTGCAACAAATGGTGTTGGCCTGCCGATTATGACGAGTGCATCGCGGAGTGAAAAGCAGTACCAGTGAGGGCCAGGACAATAAAATGCAATTGCGAGGATTGCATCGGCCTATGGGGATTAATGATACACAACTAACTCTTCGGCTGGGATGATGAGCACAGGAGTGAGAGAGAGGTCACTGGTGTGCGGGGGGCCAACAATGTTGGAATCTGGCGAGTGGAGAGCTCTAGCGTCACTAAAATATAAAACATTTGTATCGTTGGAGGCGGCAAACACTAAAACCAGCCGTGTCATTGTTTGTATCGGCTTGTGTGATAGTTGGATCATTAATTAGAGCACGAAATGCACGCTGTAAGTACAGACAAACAGACACGTTCGCACAGAGAAAAGGAGAGTATGGCGGGCTAGCTGAAGTACAGTGATTAATGCCCCGTGGAACATCTTGGTGGTAAACAGGCAGCACTCAATTATTGCACTACCGTATCATTTATTTGGCTTAGCCTACTCCCTCGCCGACCAGCCTGTCATATCTGCAGTTCGGGATAACGGCAAAAAGGAAAATCATGTTTCTACCATCCCTTGGTAAACAATTATGTAGTAGTGTGTAGCTTTTACAATAATATTTTTATTGCTACTTTTTCTGTAAGAACAAAATATACTTGAACAACACATCAATAACCGAGAGATAAAATAAATAAAAAAAAAAAATTGGCGTGTAGCATACCCAGTTTCTGTCGTTACATTATTACAAATCTAACTTGTAACAGATCTTCAAACATGGACTTTTTAATAAATGTTACTTCGCCTTGGAAACAAATGAAGGAAATGGTCACAGACAGGAAATCTAATATTATGACTACAAACTTATTCAAGCAATCTAAAGTTCAGGAACAAAAAAAAATTTACGTAAAAGGCAAATCTTGTGTAGCTTAATTTCATCATCGCAATGATACACTTCTTCTTCTACAACTGGCCCAACAGACGCCTATGGCCTCTTTAACGATCCTCTGATCATCTTTCTGCGTTAGCAACGTGCTCCTGTTAGATTTTCTTAAATGCTCGCAGAAACTGGTAATCTGGTATAATCTCCTGGCTGTCGCATGAACTATTCGTCATAAAACCTTCCCCTGGTTATCCGAAATAGGAAAAATATTAAAAAAAGTTCTAAAGGAATCCCAGGCTTCATAGAATAGCAAGATCTCTACCCAATTCCTGCAGTAAGGCCATATTCCGCTAAAACATCTGGTGACCACACAGGCTCTTGGAAAAACTCTAGGTTTAGAACATATGAAAGAATGTGAAGGGCATTGGAATGACCACCCCTTAATGCTGTAAACCCTTCTCTTAAGAGAGAGTTTATCCTCTATCCTCAACAGCCATTAAAAGAACCTTTCTGAAGAGGCAGTAAAGTAAAGTAAAGTAATCGCCTATTTTTTCAGGCGGGGCTTAACGTCCAACTACCATTTACTAGACGAATAGAAAATCTATTTAGAGAAATAGCTAATTTTTTAGCGGATCTACTTTTCACTCAAAAATATTCGCACAGAACACAATTGGAGGCGACTAGCAAACTGGACGGAGGCGACTAGCAAATCCTCTTAACCCGCTCGGCTACCGTGGCGCTCTGAAGAGGCAGTGCTCATAGAGAGAAAACCGCATTCTGGGATAACTTGCTCTCTAGCGCCTTAATCATAAGAACATTCTTCGTTCTTACAATATGTTTTCCAGATTTCGAGGATGACTTCCTTTGGCCACCTCTATGCAAGTTGAGAGGTGCGACATTAAGGATTATCTCTATCCCGGCTATGGAACAAGTCCTCACACCGTCTTTGTTGGCTTCCTCCAGGAATCACCACAAAGATGTTGAAATGGGTTTTGCCTTCCTGAAGGTATAACCCTTATTGCAGATACTCGTAGTTGCGAATAGAAACAGCAAATATCTCAGTCATAGTTTGTAACTCCGGCTGTAAACTTTGACTGTATTTTTTGTTGGTATCAGGAGACAAGTAATTAATGTAACACAATGTTGTATTGATCATTAAAGTTTTGAATAGGTGCCCTGTCGTTGTGTTAGCTCAATTGGGCGCCTGACGACATACGTACACCAAGTGGTTAGGTGATGCCGTTTCAAGTGGCCAGAGACAATTTTATTTGCCAGTCATATGCTAATGAAGTTAGTTATTCTCGAGGAGGAGGCTAGGAGATATGCCAGTGACATTTATACCCTCGCTGGTGTGTAAGTGGTACCGTGTGGGTTCATCGCCACCTAATGTGGGAAGAACATGGCTTTATAAAGCGTGAATATATTTGTACTATTGAGCATTTGTACACTCAGCTTGTAGTAGCAGAACTTCTACACTCAATATACAATTATTCAAAGCTGGCGTGATTCCTACTAACCCAAGTTGTCACACGATCAGCTTTTGTAACACAGCTATTCAAAGTAAATGTGCAATGTTACACACACGCTGTGACGTTTGAAGAAGAATTGAAAAAAATTTAAAATGAAGAATGGATTTTAAAAAGGAACTAAAGAAAAGAAGTAACAACAGGAAGTGAATTCTAGCGCTCGTTAGGGCGACGCGTGGCTCAGGAAGCTATTGTCATACGGGTATAAAGGGTATCCAACTACCATCCAGGAAATGGATACAGCAATTTTATAATTGATTGTGTTTCATTACGATTAATTCTGAGTTTCAAAGAATTAAAACTCATTTTAATTCAATCCTTTGTAATACTTTACATTTCCTTTCTGCTTAACCCCTTTTAGATTCCCTGCCGGAACTTTATGCCGGTTCAAGACATACTGTAGCTTCCGACATGTGCTGACTGAATTTTTCCAGTTTCTTGTTTCAGTTTATAATTTTGTTTTCAAATGTTTCAATTAATTGAACTTAAAAGAATACTTAAATGATCACAATGATAGGATATTACGTTTAATGGGTTTATACCTGGGCCACCTTTATCTACTTAACTTCGGGAGTCTGAGACAAAAAAAAACACCAACGTAATTCGTAAATAGACTTTGTAATAATTCTGTGCGGCAGCTAAACTATTGAGAATAGAAGCAAAAGAAGATTTTAGAACGATCTTCGAGAAAGAGGTAATTTCGTTTTTGCGCCTGCTGCATATTAACCTGAGGCACTGTGGCGGAGCAAGTAGGAAGTTGAAATAGCCGGAAATAGCTGGCCCACGGGTACAAACCTCTAGATCTAGTTCAAAAAAGGAGCACCCAACTTCTTCCTTAACTTTAACAATTTTCCTGTTTTGTTTTCTAAATCTACTCTCTTATAAAATAAGTTCTCTAATCTTTTAAAAATTAATTCCAAAAACAAAGAAAGACCCAGACGTATTTTCAATTACAATTTAACTAACAATCTGGCATAATGTAATTTTAAATCATGTAAAAGAACTTCCTCTCTCAAGTAACGTTGCGTTATATTCCCCAACAATGACCCCGCTAGAATGAACTTCTGGTTTCTGTATACCTATGAAAACTCTATTGTAATCTTGGCGACAATAGTTTGTCCAACATGCATGCAGTCAAAAGTCTGGAATTGCTTACGGAATATATTTTCTAAAAACGTGCTTTACAGCTTAATAGAGATCTTTAGAAGAACATACTATACAGAAATTACAGTGTATTAGCCAACCTTGTAAACTTGCTATTCTTAAACAAGCGAATGAATAAATAAGAAATGCTGACGGATACTCGCTGAAAATATCTACTTAGAATTACAAAAATTCATTTAATTTAATCGAAATAATTAACTGGCTCTTCTATCTTCCAGAAAAAAGTTCCATGACTAGAAGACAGGTGAAGACGCGTTTTGACCCAAAGAAGTGGGTCTAAAATGTGTTCATTGACGTCAAGTTCTTCAATTTTTGTTTTAGATTGACGGGAAGTAAGTTATCGTTTCTTGGGATAGACCAAAAGTTGGTTAACGCAGGAACATTTTTGTTCCATTTTGTTGTTGGCAATAAAGAACGGAATGCAAGAATAGTAGTCGTCCATCGAGAACTACTCGTGGTGAATATCCCTTAGATAATTTCATAAAAACGCTAATCATCTATCATATGATTCATATATCATATATCAGCCAATTACTTCAGCGAAACATCTTATAAAAGTAGATCGCTTAAATCACATACACCATCATAATATTGTAGCTCGCGTCGAATTTTTCCTGCCTTTCCTACAGCATTCGAAACAGATTACCATCTTCGGTGTACATGCCTATGCAAAGCAATGTCTGATAGCCTATACTTCAGGAAGGTTTTAATATAGAAATCTAGAACGTTATGTTGGAATCACTTTACATCTACCCAGAAGTAAAAAGGAAGGGGTGACTTCGTGTTCTCTTATAACTGGATAACCCAATCTTTTATCCTACCGAACATATCCAAGTAAATCAAGTAAATTTAGCGAGTCGCTTTCAAGATTCTTTAAAAGATACCAATTGACTCGTAATCACTTGGCCAGTTGTGGAGTGACATTTATTTCGTCCAGATAAAATTTACGACTGTCTTTTGAACCAAAAATCAACGTGGGATTGTCGTGTCGATATCAGGCAATGAGCTTTAGTACCATCCAGAATACGTCCGTACATCTGTGTATCTGTAAAGTTAAAGCTTCATTGCAAAGGAGCACCTTAAATATTCTTAAACAATCTGCATTTCAAGATGGGCTTAATGAAAGAAGAAACGAGTTAAAATTAAAGATTTTAATTAAATAAATAAAAATTCAAGTAATAAATTATTTGAATAGAAGATAAACAGCGATCAACATTTACAAACAGTTCTGTGACGGTAATGTGAGAGTAACGAAGGCTCAAATAGACTAGTCCTAGTTAACTATTATCGGTAAAAGCGGAAGTTAGAAATGATTTATTGACTGTTGATGGGAATTTTGGACACAGTTTGCGAAGGTTAGGAGTAGGCAATTCCCAAAATTCGAGGTTACTGTATGTCCTTGAGTGGCAGCACATCTTTACAATGGTGGGTAAGCTGCTGGAATGAAAGCAGAAACCACTCCTTAAGCTGGTATGTTTCACGTAAGACTGTAACGAAGTCTAGAGCTTTGCTCATACAATAAATCTAGATTCTATGTGTCTTAGCTGAACTTGGAGAGCTAGAGTGAAGAACAGTGAAGGCAGGACTGAAACTGTAGATCTGTAGAGGAAGCAATTGCCTGCTGACCTCACCTCGAAGTCTAATTTAACTTTAGTTTATAGTTTAATTATAAAGTGAATGAATTTGTATATTTTATTAAACTAAGTGAAATTGGAAACTGTCGATAAGACTTCTAGTTGGTAGGGGAAATCTTTTATACTCAAGTTTTATTACTTTCAAACGCAGAATCTAGATAAAAAAAATGAAGTAATTTTGAGCCAGAACTGTAATAATAATAAAAGAAATGATCTGTGGCTTTAAAGAATAAAAAAGAAAACGCTGTAGGTATATTCGATAAGGAAGGCATTGTTGTATTCCTCGGTGGCCAGATCAGAATGCCGTAGTGACTAAGTCATTCGGGTTTATAAAAATTGCTTACTTTATCACACAGATGGTTGAAGCTGGTGAGAAATTTTTATTTTTTAAGGAGGAGCGGATAAATGGTGTCTTATCGCTGGCAGAATTGATAACAAAGGAGAGAGCCAGAAAAGGAATTTCCGCGCGCCAAAAAAGAAGAAGAAGGGAAAGTATTAATTTAAAAGAGTGGCGACGAGAAATAAGAATCTGTACTCCCCGGGGAGTAAGGGCCAACGGAATTGAGGCTCTCTCGCTAAGCTTCTGGGCGCGTATGTATATCACAGCACTTATATTGCTCTGGCACTCAGAGCTGTGCATAGTGGTAAAGCATTCTTCCAGTTTCTTTTATCCCCTAGATATCTTTAAGCGGAGGGAGACAAGAGAGAGAGAGAGACTTTCATGTTCTTCTCCTTCAAACCACTTTTACATAAAACGTCCACTTTGAGATGAAGTTGGCTTTCCACAAATAATAGTTTCCAATCTCCCCGTCTACTTTTTTTTCATACAATATCCACGTGCCTCCTGTTAGCCAGCTGGCCGGTTAACCATAGATCAGAAACTGGTCTTCAAGAAACTATTCATTCTTCTTAGGATCGAATCCGTCAATTAATCATTTCAGTATTATGTAGATATGTTTCTTTTTTAAAAATCAATTTCTTAATCGTAGCGATGGTTAGTTTCTCGTCTTTTCAGTTTAGTATGGGGATTCCATGCTACAAACTTCTCGCCTGACTACTTGACAAACGATCTAAACTCAACCTACAAAACAAAAGACTCTTATACCTGTTGTTACTGCGACCTATTTGGTCATACGGCATTGAAGTATGGGGATCGACTAAACGTTCCAATTCTTTACGCATCCAGACTTTACAATCAAAAAATACTACGAAAACTACTTAACGCTCCTTTCTATATTTCTAACCTTACCATTCATAATGACCTTAAAATCCCATTCATTAACGACCTTACTAAAACTCGTTTCTTAAAATTTCATTCCTTTGCAGCAGCTCATCCTAAACCTCTAATAGAACACCTATCTTCTGCCACATTACCAGGTAATTCTCTAAGGAGATTGAAGCGGTATAGTTATAGTGCATCTTTTCACGTAAATGGAGTGTTGCCACTTCTCCTAGCTTCATTCACGGCATTATATTATATCAAAGTTGCTTGTTGCAACAACCGTTGCAGTCGCTAATTTCAATAAAAGATTTTAAAAAATAAAAAATATAAATTTCGTAATTAACTGCCAACTATTCGGATGTAATTTTCAAAAATATTACTAAGAATCTATGATCCATTGTTTAGCTTCCCAAAAGAAACCTTAAATCTAAATTACTATTCACTAATTAATTTACTGGATACAGAAATAAGGAAATAGTTATTTGATTTAGAATAATATTTTAATAATCTCGAACTCCATTTTTTTGTGCACTTGTGACCAAATAAATAAGCTGAATTGAACAAAGTAGATAAATGTAAAATATAAATTAAAATTGTCCGGTAGGACAGTTGGATAAGGGTTGATCGTCAAAAACTGGACGAAAAAACGTAACGTTGAAAAACACCCAACTTTGAATTTTTTTTTCCTCTTTTTCTATAAATGATAAAATTCCCAAATTTTCTTTAAAATATAGGGCAAATCCTCCTTTATAACTGTAATTTTCTTTGCAACAACCGAGATCTAATAGATTTCGAGGAAATATAAAGAGAAGATGATCTGTTTGAGATAAACATTAATAAATAATGATCGTTTTGGTTATCGACCGTTGTTAATTGATGATTACATACATATTGAACAACAGTTATGTTGTAGCTTAATATTAAACTCCACAAATTTTACAATACCCTGAAGAAGGTAATAACTTAACAAGGTTACTTAATAACAAGGTAACTTGGTATGAAGTAAGAAAATTTGTTTTTGAATTCATGACCGCACCTCAATATTCCCCAAAATCATGAATAAAGAATGTGGTAAACACAGGCTTCCTGTACGATCGTAGGAAGAGAAACAGGAAATGATAATTCCAATAACATAATGGTAATGAGTTATAGATGAAATTGATTTAAAGTTAATTTTGTTAATAATAGCATTAAATACTCAGATTCAAAGAAATAAAGAAATGAGTTTGTTTATCGTGATTTAGGAAAATAGCGGAAACGCTTGAGCGGAAAGCACTGCGGGCATAAATTAGAACTCGGTTAAATAAAATCTAAAGGAAGCTGAAAGCTCGTAAATCCTTAGTTTACACCAGCGTTGCTTGCGTCTAGTTTCTGTTGGAGATCAGGAAAGCGGAAAAAAATTAAATCCACCAGTCCGTACTTAATATGCATAGGTTGCCCTAGAGGGGCCTTAATATATTATACGGAGAATAAATTTCCATGGACCTCTTTATTCTCGTCCTTTTATTTATTTTTTCTTTCTTTTTTAATTTTAATAAATAAAATAATAGTGAAAAGATGATGCTGATGATGTTGATGATGACAGCCATAAAAGTAAAGAGTTTTTAGAGGTGGAAACTGTTTATAACCAGCCGGAGCAGTGTGGAACATAATGCTGGTTGTTCATGTCATTGTGAGAGGGCACTGTCTAAACAAGGCCAGGGGAGAACTTTACGATGGCTAAAGGGATGCTGGATAGCTAACAAGGGCACTAAAACGAGGGCGATGCAAATCCATCCGGCTAGAGAGGGCAGTCTACCCAGTAGAGTAGTAATATGACTTGGGGTGGCCAGCCTCGGTTAGTGTGGTCTACCACGTTTCTAACTAGTTATGCACCGTCTAGCTTTAAATTTATTACCAATCTCATCTGGTCCAAACATTTAGCGAGTCTGCTTTTAGCAATTAACGATATTCGTGAAAATGATATCGTAAATTTTCTGTCTTAAAGGTTATTACTTTTGGTTTTCTTAAGAAATAATGTTTAATTTTTGCTTCGAAGTTATATATTATCCACTATTTACCAATATTTACGAGGATGGAAATCGGAAATTTGATTTACACTTGTGGAAAGCATTTAAGAGTTTTTAATTAATTCAAGCAATTTGAACCATAACACTTTTCGTAAAGAAAAATAGGGAAGAGAGGGGCACATTTGAACAGAATTTACATTTTCTGTTACAGAGTGCATAGAATCGTATTGTTGAACCTTTTTATTTTGTTTTCAACAACTTTCAAGTCTTCCTAACAGATCTATATCAATAAACAGTTGGTACTTTACGTACATATCTATATTTTTTAATTTAAAAACTTTATGTCAAATGTTAATATCTGCCCACCTGGTGGGTGTAGCTTTGAACACAATATAAAATAGAAAGAAATGATATTACTTTACTCTAAAGCTGGGTCATTCCATGTCAAATCAACACAAAAAAAGACCATTTTTGACCTCACCATCTCGGATTTTCTTGAAATTTGGCACATGTGTACTATTGGTATAGACTTGGAAAAATATGAAATTTTACTGTGATATGTCAACTGGTTTATGAGTTACAGGGCTGTAAAGTTGCCAAAAATGGGCTGAAAAACAGGGAACCCCGTGTTTTTGAATTACTGTAGAAGCTTTCCTAATTGAGTTACAGACTTGGGATTGGTGTCATTTTATAGAATATATAATGCCCTTTCCTGTGATATGCAACACCATATAGGTTAGGATATAAAAGTTTGTTAAATTTAAATTTAAATTTTTTAAAAAGTAATTTAAATTTAACAAACTTTTATATCCTAACCCATATGGTGTCGCATATCACAGGAAAGGGCATTATATAATCTATAAAATGACACCAATCCCAAGTCTGTAGCTCAATTAGGAAAGCTTCTACAGTAATTCAAAAACACGGGGTTCCCTGTTTTTCGACCCATTTTTGGGAACTTTACAGCCCTGTAACTCATAAACCAGTTGACATATCACAGTAAAATTTCATATTTTTCCAAGTCTATACCAATAGTACACATGTGCCAAATTTCAAGAAAATCCGAGATGGTGAGGTTCAGACCCCGTGTTGATTTGACATGGAATGACCCAGCTACCTTCTATCAGTTATTTCTCTTACTACTACATTACTTTCTCTTTTAAACCACTGAAATCTAGTTCAAAAATCAAGAATTACTCAGTTCGTGATGTTGTGCCCGAAGTGTGATGGGTTTAGGAAGTTTGAACAAAATATTCGGTTTGTTGCGCTTCTTAATGCAGGTTCGGACCACTTTCAAACTTTAATCTCTGCGATTAAACAAAAAAAAAGTTACAAACTTGCAGTTCGGAAGGGCACATTTTAACTGATATGTTGAAATGTGCCACCTCTCATTCCATAAAAGAAAATATAATATCCAATACTTTTTGGCAAGCAAATAGACTTTTGTAAATACTAAATTTAAAAATACGAATTCCAAATGTTAATATGGACTAACAATACTCACACCTTGTCCACTACAATCTTCACAATACACGTCCAAAGCTGCAACAAAAATTTTACTCCCACCTTACAAAATATAACCATTCCTCAATTCTGACTTTACAAACAATGAAAACGAAGGGAAACTGTCAATTATACAACAGGTCCACCACAAAATATGGAGAAAATTACCAATCATAAATGTTTTAAATATTTGGCGAGAAATTAAAACTGTTCAAAGGTGCTCCCTGTTCAAATGTGCCCCCTCTCCCCTACAGTAACCATTTTGTAACATTCTTAAGAATTACTGGGAAGAACTTCGAGGATTGAAAATCTATTTTTAATAAATTTATTTTTTATTGAAACCTTAGGTAGGTCACAACTGGTCAGCGATTAGGAACTTAGAATCAATAGACTGATAGGTTTGCGATTAGAAACGTTCAGAAACTCTACGAAAGAAGATTAAGCCTAAACTTAAAGTTAAAAGAACTTTTTGTCGAGAGTGAAACGTCATCGATATCTCACGGCTTAACTGACAACATCGGTACTAGTTCAGAACGTTCACAATCGATCTCGGAAAAAATCTTTGCGATAATTAATTTCATATATTTAAATTTTACTGGTTGTTATTTGCCACTGCAAATGAGATCTTAATAAATAAAAAGATCAAAAAATATGTGTTAATGTTTGATAATTTGCAAATTATAAAATGGAAGACTACTCCATCAAATAAGTTATCTCAACTGCAGTGATTGTTCCGAACGGAGAATAAATGAAAACATAACTTGCAGGAACTGCTTTATTACGTTTTATTTAATAAATTTATTTCGGCTTTATTATTTATCTACATGTCCGTAAAAGACTGTTGCGTTGCAAAAACACAGTTTGCGTCCATCGGACGTACGTAGTAGCAGGGGACGTAGTAAATACTGACCGCTCTTCACGACCATAAAACATGCCACAGATGTCCTGGATCCTACTACATCCCCATGCAGCATTCCTGTATATTAGCGCTTTGTCCACTGCACGACATATTTATTACTCGCTGGTCTTTTTAGAAGAGTGTATGCAACAGTTGCTGGTTGTTGAAATTTGCTCACACCAATTAAACATGGCTTTAGAAAGAGAGAACAGTTCGAACCTTGTTATTTAGGGTACAGCAAACATGGTAAAAATAAAATTTTGATTTATGATATAATTGTTAATTGATAGGGTTTTCGACAGTTTTAAAGTAGGTTGGAGGGCTGGAATATTATTCAACCATTGGGCCTTCTGCAACCTGGTTATCGACGATGTTTTCTGATTGGATGCAGGGTCCTTTAGAGGTATAAACTGAATTGGCAATCCTAAAAATTAGGGAATGGAATGTTTACACATCCAATATTGAGGTATACGTATTTTTTTTTAAAGAGATAAAATTATGTACAAATCATTAAAACAAACTGGAATTGTTGTAAAAATTGTTTTCATGTAAATTGTTAATTTAAAATTTGGTAATTGTTAAATACATGATTGAGTATAGTTGAATGAGTGCTCAATTCTTGAACAAAACAAAAGAAAAGTCAACACATGACTTTGACTTCCAGTTTTCAACTAATTCTTGGCCAATTGTTTTCATAAAGAAATTTGGATACTCTAAAAATATTTCCAATTAGAAAAATCATTCAAGGGACAGGATTCGGTGTTGAGGAAACCCCTCACAATTGGGTCATCCACACGATCGATTTCCGTTGGAGAATGTTTCGACTTTACACTCAGAAAGTTTCTAGATAATTTTAATATTGAAAGAACATTCTTCTATAACTTTTGTAAATACGCAAATTATTAGAAACCTTTAAAAAATTTAGAAGTAATCATTTTAAATGTTACTTTTACATCTAAAGTCTTTATTAAGTGAATTTATATTTCTGTACTTAGTATTTAGTTAGTAGTTAGTATTTTTCTTGGGACATAATCACAGCCCTAATTTCCTAGTTTCTACTGAAATAAACAACAACTACAATGTCTCTCCATCTTAGTTATGATTTGTATATCTTTGACTTGGGTTGGCTTTAATTCAGTGAATAAAGTGCAAATGTGTAAATTGATAAGAAAAGAGAAGAACTAGTGAAGTAGAGTTTATTGCTGGATAGCTAATCAAGAAATCGGTTAACTCAATGGGTCTTCCGCATCGTTAGTGGGCCGTGCTAGCACTTCCGCCCCATCAAGTCTCTCTTGAAGGCCTTATCAACGCATAACCCTTGCATTGCTCACTTGCTAGAGACTTCTTTCGTTTATGTTTGTGCATCACGAAGCACACTGATCTTACAGCAGCAACGTAAAATTCTTTGTTTAGCTAAATTCGATTAGGATAAAACAAATGTTTAGTATAAAAAAGGCAATTAAAAAGGAGTTTGTTTAGTTAACAAACACTTTGTCTTGATTATAAGAAATTGTTTGCAACGCAATCAGGCAATCATAGTTACGCACATTCTTTCTCCTTTATTTATTATTATAAAATAAATATTGAATTATTAGGAGTGCACTGTGATTACAAATAATAACTACGATATAAATGCATAGACGGTTGAGTAGATTTATGACATGTTAGCGCCTTTAAAGTTACTTTATTCATCAAGCTGATGAGTTGTCAAAGTTCTTATATTCTCTCAGGTCTGTCAGACACACGTAACGCTTTGAGGGTTGTAAGAAAGGTAATTCTTTCTCTAGATATTTGGGGAGGATGTTCCTTAAGTTTTGTTAGTTACCGCCTCACAACGTAAGTAAGCGAACGTAAGAATGTTGTCTGTGTTATGCACCATTTTTATTATTCTTTTTTTAAAATTTCTGGTAAATAATAAAGTTCATGTGTGCATTATGTACGAATAGCCAATTAAGTAACAAATGTTTTAAGAACCATTATCTATAATTTATTGATTAGTTAGAACGGAAATCGCAAATCCTTGTAGAAGATATTCTCAGGGCAATTACTTCTCTTTAATTATAATCAAGATAGCAATGTAATAATCGAGAATAAATGTACTATTACTACTTCGTAGTAATATTCGTTACAAACAAAACATTACATGTACACACAGCTGGCGGACAATTCTCTCACTCATACAAAGTAACAACACAGCAAGATTGCTTATTATTCCCCAACTATTGTAATTGTCCATCCGTTGTCTAGCTTTTCGTTTGTCCAAATGGGCTTATAAACCCTTTCCACAACTTGTAATTAAATCCAGTTATATATCCCCTGTCTTCGGTTCCAATATCCAATCTTGTTTTCCCACGATAGACTTTAATCTGGGCCAAACATAATTATTATAGAGAGGTTAGTGTTTTTTAAATATGTCAAGCTGAATATTACTTGAACTATGGATATGATTGAGTTGGGAGTAAAACTGTGTGGCTACTTGTTTGGCATTTGTGGCGATTCTTTTTTCTTTTAATTATTTTTACACTTCATAAAAAATATTACAATCGGGTTGATTTTAAATTTTAAGTTATCACTAGTACGAGGGTCGTTTGAAAAGTCCGTGCAAAGTCAGAGAGATAGCACCACTGGCGCGTATCGAGGTTATGTTTAGTTAGTGGCATCTCCTGGAAGAACACACACCAAGTTTCAGCCAGATCGGTATATTTCTTTGTGTTTGGCATTCGTTTGAATCGAGGAAGTCGAGTGATTTTCAAAAAATGGACGAAAAAGAATTTCGTGTGTTGATTAAACACTACTTTATGAAAGGCAAAACGCCTCAGGAGACTAAAGAGAAGCTTGATAAACATTATGGTGACTCTACACCTTCGATTAGAACAGTTTATAAGTGGTTTCAAAATTTTCGGAGTGGCCATATGGGCACAAGTGACGCTGAACGTTCTGGACGCCCTGTTGAGGTTACTACTCCAGAAATCATTGATAAAATCCATGATATGGTGATGGATGACAGAAGAGTGAAAGTGCGTGAGATTGCTAGTGCTGTGGGCATCTCGAATGAACGGGTACATAATATTTTGCATCAACATTTGGACATGACAAAGCTATCCGCAAGATGGGTGCCGCGATTGCTCACGCTTGACCAAAAACGAAATCGTGTGAAGTGTTGCAAGGACGGTTTGCAGCTATTCCAGAAGAATCCGCAGGACTTTAAGCGTCGTTTCGTCACTGTGGATGAAACATGGATACATCACTACACTCCTGAGATCAAAGAACAATCTAAACAATGGGTTACCAAGGGGGAATCTGCGCCAAAAAAGGCGAAGACCGTTCCTTCGGCCGGAAAGATTATGGCGACTGTCTTTTGGGATTCGCAAGGAATAATCCTCATCGACTATCTGGAAAAGGGTAAAACTATTACAGGTGCATATTATTCATCGTTATTGGACCGTTTGAAAACCGAGCTGCAAGAAAAACGCCCACGATTGGCCCACAAAAAAGTCCTTTTCCATCACGACAACGCACCAGCTCACAGCTCAGCAGTTGTGGTCGCAAAATTAATGGAAATAGCAACTCGTTTCACATCCCCCCTATTCTCTAGACTTGGCTACCTCGGACTACTATTTGTTCCCCAATATGAAGAAATGGCTGGCGGGAAAAAGATTTTATTCAAACGAGGAGGTGATTGCAGAAACGAATGGCTATTTTTCAGACTTGGACAAATCCTATTATTCGGAAGGGATCAACAAACTAGAGCAGCGTTGGACGAAGTGTATAAGCCTAAAAGGAGACTATGTTGAAAAATAAAAAAGGTTTACCCCCCAAAATTAAGTAGTTTTTATTTTTGCACGGACTTTTCAAACGACCCTCGTAATATCCGTTTCCTGTACCCTGTTTCAAGAAAGTGCAAATTTTTTATTTACCGTAACTCAAGGAAGAAAAATCTAGAAGTTTAAGTTTAATTGAAAACGTGGTTAGTTCGCAGTACTGGACAGTATCTTTGATTTTATTCGTATTAGCACGCTTACGGAGTATATCTGTATTCATAACCGATTTCCAATTTTCATCTTCAGAGGTAGATTATCAGTTAAGTGAAGAGATTTCGACTTTCATGACGTTACCATCGCCCACTACACTTGCTGATTGTATGGGGGAGGTTTCATTGTTTGTATGTGTGCTATACAAAATAGCAATGAATTGTAAAACATTTTGCTAAAATAATAAAATAAAAATTAACGAAAAGTTATTGCTTAGGGGTCCTATAGGTTTAGTGTTTGGATAATGTTTTAGAATTAAAAAAGTAGAGTTGAACTTTACACAGAGGGTGCACGAATTCAAGCAGAAAACTCGATATTATACTTAATCGATTGGTCCTAAAAACATATTTAATATTAATTACTTTTGTGCAACAGCTCTCCTCTCCCCACCTTCCAGACAATCCTCCTCGTCGCTTGAAGCGGAAGTAGCCTAGGGATCTATTGTAAGTGAGTGTAATATCCACCGAGATTGAGTTTCACCAATGGGTGATTACTCTTATCACGACCTGTATGATCAAATTTACTTGATGCAACATTTGTTGTAGTTGTAAATATGGCTACTAAAGTGAAAAAAATTATAATAATTATAATTAAAATTGAATATAAAGGATTCTACATTGTTCTTTAAAATCAGTATTCTTATAATACAAATATTACCAGTATCTACAAGGTAAGGGATTAGCTATGCGGTTAGGACTCCCACGCGGAGGTCCCGGGTTCGAATCCAGCTGCTGACCCTTAGATTTTCTTTTCCTAGGAGCTTCTTACAGCTCACTGTCTGGTGATGGTCAGTGTTGTCTGTAATGAGAGAACACTGTCCGGAGGCCGGCAGTGCACAAATTACCATTATACTTTCTGTGGTTTGTAATGAGAGAACTCTATGTGAGACCCGAGTTCCATAATTATTGATGTGTCTTATTCAAGAAATAAAACATTCTGTTTTATTAATTTATTAATTTTGTTGAATGTAAGATTATAATAAATTAAATTGAATCAGAACTTTGGAGAAAGTTAATTAAGAACTAAATTATCTGGTAGAATAAATTATAAAAGTTCGTTAAGTTTAGAACTTTGATCTAGGAACAAAACTTTAAGTTCTGAACAGCTAGAATTGAGATCCGAAGTAAAGGAATGGTACTTTCTGGCACGGCGAAGAGGAGATGATTGATTTCACTAACTTTAATATATTTTCAACAATTCGCTTCATTCTAAATTAAACTTCAACAGTACTGCACAACTATTAGTAATGAATAAGATACAAAGATAACCTTTCGAAATATTATTGGGGTTCTAGAAGGAATCCATCAATTTTCCAGACCCTTGTTTACTTTAAAGGGAATTGCAGGCTACTGTGACTGGGTTCACTGTGTGACCTTATCGGTTTATCTCATGAAGATTTTTGGGCAATTGTTTATTGACAATTTCTTTGAATTCGGACTAAATATGAATATTTTCGGAATTGCTTCTTCATATTATTTATGGGGAATTTGATGTTCTTAGCGACTGTTGAAATGAATTTATAATTTGATTCCAACATTAGTAAAAACGACTGATTTCAGTCGCATTGAAGTTCATGTATAATGACATCAGACCTTTCGTACAATTTACTTTCAACTCCAAAACTGCACATTCGCTGTCATTGATGGGAACTTTTTTTTTTTTTTATGTCCGACCGCTCCGTGAAATGAAATTATAAATGTTTTACCATATAAACGATTGAATACTTGTTGAATACTCCTGTTGATTTATAAATTTTAATTCAAACTTTTTTCAAGAAATTCGTTTAAAAACACCTTTTTAGAGAGAAATATTATTAGACTTTCCTCTAAAATAATTCCATTTCAGTAAAATTTCAAGGCCTTGTGACTCGTTTGTTAAAAAAGTGGAGACAACTGTGTCGCTGAAATTTAGAGTAGAGAAATTTCATAGCCTGAAATGTTCCTCCTTTATTGAATGAATTTTTCATTTTCTGTAGTTTTTTTCCCCCAAAGAATACCTGTTACGATTGTATCTAAACTTTGATATGTATAATAACGTAAAAGTGATCAATATCTTTTACCAGAATGATTTCGCTAGCCACATTCTTTTTAGATCATTCTTAAGTGTCATTACAGCAATATAGTCTAAACAACTTTGCCTCATAATAATTAAATATGCTTTAAAATACAGAGTTTATAAAAAAAAAAAAATTAAGGTAAAGCCCAAAAATTTTAGCATGAGAAAGTGCTCTTGCAGTGTGAGAAAGTGCTCTTGAAGTATAGATTAGATTAGATTAGATTAAATTAGGGTGGCCTCAAGGCCTGCGCCACCGCGACCCCTATGGATCTATTGTGGCTCCCCGGCTTTAGAGCTCACCCTCCAGACCCGTCCGTTTAATCAGACTCTTAATTCTGGAGAGTGGCTCCTGGGTAAAGCTCTCAGGCCTTGGTTTTTCCTCCCCGAGAAGTAACATCCTTAGCCATACGAGCCCCTCACACTGACACAACACGTGCAGTGCCGTTTCTTCCTCTTCCTGACAGAACCTACAAAGGCTATCATCTGCCAGGCCCATGCGATGCATGTGCTTTCTGAGCCTGCAGTGGCCCGTTAATAGGCCTACAATTATCCTTATAGCCCCACGGCCTTGACGGATTAATTCTGCGGTCAGCCTCGGCGAATAGCCTCTGATGAACTCCTTCGCCTGTCGCAGCCCAGTGGTGGCAAGCCACCACTCCTGAGCCTTACTCTGCACCATGCATTGATGGCCGCAGACTTAACACATTTCGAAACCCCAAAGCAGGGCTCCGGGCCAACGAAGCGTCCCGCAGAGCCTTCTCGGGCTCTTGAAGTATAAGAAATTGCTCTTTTAGTATGAGAAAGTGCACTTGTATAGTATGAGAAAGTGCTCTTCTCGTATGAGAAAGTGTGAGCACCTGATTTTTATTCCATAAACAAAAAAACAAGATCCACATTTTTAAAATTATCTTCACATTATTATGATAACATCCATGAAGAGAGACCAAACATAATTGGCAGCACTTTAATAAAATGCTAAATCTGTGACATAGTTATAACTTGCACAAGTATAATCAAACTAAAATGAAATTAAAACTTTTCTCAGGATATCAATACTTAACTGTATCATTGTGAATCAATAGATTAAAGTAAATAGATTTAATTGCACGGTAATTTTAATTCTTCAATTATTAGGGTTTAGAATCGTGGGAAAGTATTGGATTAGAAGCCAGAAATGGCCAGCTACTAGTCACAGATAAATAGGTCATCTAATGGCGGTGTAGATAATGAGGCGACATCTGGGCATCGAGACACACTATTTGAATCTGAGAAATGAATTCCACTTCTTCTAATTGAGTTACAAACTAGATGCTACTTTAGAGCCAACTGACCCTTTTTGTTTATTAGTTTGCTTGTTATGTTACTCGGAAGGTTAAGAGTTAATTTGTTCGCAATACAGTTGTACAATACTGACCAGAATCTTCCTCATAGTTGTGTAAAAAATATACTTTTATTTAAAATTATGTGTTGACATTGTATATTTTTTATTCTTTAACATATAGCAAAATGAAAGTAGAATTTCCAATCCCTTGAACAAGTACCATTCTCTATTCTAGCCAGAACTGTTTGGCTCCTCTTCGAAGAGGCAGACTTGTCTAGTTTGATAGATTATGGCTTATTGTTCCACCAGCCTCTCGGAAGATAATTTTTCTTGAAGATAAAGAAACGTTATCTCTAATTAGTAGAATGATTTTATTTATTTTTTTTCCAAAATTTCCCAAATATCTTAACTAACGTTCCGAATCCTTCCGCCTCTAAAGTAAATTTCAGTTTGTTTTGCTTAGCGATTCTATTGTAATACCATAGGATCAAACTTATTCAGTTTTGGTACAGTTGGAAGTATCTGATTCTGAAATTTCGGCTAAAGTCCGTCTGTTCAATGCAAAATCAATTTTGAAATTAACACCCACAAAGGAACACCTTAATACTACATTTACATGTTAAGCACAGAATCAAGCAGAAAGAACGTTTAGATAGACGAAGTTGACTCTGGAAGTCAAATATGTATCCAAGATGTAAGACTGCAGTCTTACAGCCAACAGCCGATAGTGTAACTTACAGATGGTGCTAGTTAGATGATTAACTAGTTGATACACACGCTATTAAAGAACTGCAACTTGTAAACATTACCAGAGCACAACATGATTCAATCGTTAAGTCGGCGCCTATTTCTGGGAAGCCCATTACATTGGCCTTGCAATAATATCTACCTGATGATTCTTGATTTACAACTAAAATTACCCTTTTATAGGCTAAGCCTAACAAAAAAGAAAGCAGGTTGTGTTTAATTATTCGAGACGGATAGCCTGAGGCATTGGACATAGACCACGTTTGGGCCCAATCCACTAGCTTTTGAGGCAACATAACCTAGGTAGTCAATTTATAGCTAGTTCAACAATAAATGCCGTCTTCTCAGTTGTTCTTTAGTTCAGTTGTTTTTGATGTGTTATATGATTTAAGATCACTCCTGGGATTTCTTCAAGTGTTGGATGACGAATCTTTGCCTTAACTTAACATTAGGAAGTCCACAGTGTACACTCCTTTTGTTGTATTACTTGGATTTGTGCGCTCTCTTCGTCCATCACTAAATTTAGATGAGGGTCCTTAGATTTTCACTTACTAGGAATTCCCTACAGGGTACACTGTTCTCTATAAAGTAAGAATGTATCCGGAAGCCAACAGATTACTGAACAAAGCTCCGGGCGTTAATAAACTCAGATATTGACGCGCCTTGAATTAAATGCATGTGAATATTAATGTATTTCCAGAAATATTTAAGTTATCAAAGCCAATTTTGGAGTAGCGCCTCCAAGATACTGTAGTAAAATTAGCGGATGGAAACTGATGGGCGGTTAGTTACTAGTATCTGGTATCTGTTTGGACAGTAAAATTAACAGTTGAATATGCCATCAATAACAGGCAATTTATATTCATACTGTAAACGAGCTATACGTAAATCTAGTTATAACAGTAGCTGTTGTTAGTGGGATAAGTCGTTACCATATCCGTGAATTACCATGGGGCCATAACTCTTCGGTAATCATCTTCGCCGTATCCCAGAGGGCCTCCACCGATAAATATATATTATATCACCATATAATTGCTACTGATTTGTTTTTTAGAATTTTACGTTTTTTTTTTGTTTCAATTTATAGCCCTTATATTGACATCTTTTTTAATCTCTACATGTGGATTTATTTAGACTTTTTCTGCGGCTTTTAGGTAGTTCACCGTTTAGCTAAGTAATATTTTGCTCGTAAAGGACAAAATTCAATTCAAGTTAAAATTTTGTTTAATTTTTGCCATTCTTATATTTAAAGTACACATTAGAAAATAAAGTAAGGAAGAATTAATTTCTGGCCAAAAAACGTTTTACAGTATCTGATTCATTTAATAGCAAAACAGATCCAAAAATCTTAAAAAGGCTCACTTTTACTAATGTTGAGCAGAGTTCTGCAACCGGATTGCCATTTTAAGGTTGAAAGGTGTATCGTGATGTTTAATGTAGTCAATAAGATAACGAGATTGACTTTCATGCCTTGTCTCTTTTCGAGTTGAGTTCCTGTTCCACTTTATAACTATTGATGGAGGAGGTTACATCCTCTCTGAGACATCAGGGATCTGTGATCCTCAGCCGGCAGATTCTCGCATTTCCTAGGGTTACTTTAGAGAGATTACTGGGTTTGAATTAGCCATTTTTTTTTTTATTTTAAATTTGGAGTAGCCTTTTTAAGTATATTTTGGAGAGAAAGGTTATCTTGGTTTACGTCACTCTGTCTACCGGCTCTTCCCTAGAGAACCTGGGTGAGTGGTGTCATCTCCTGGAGAAGCTAGAGAATGAATGACCTCACAACTCTAAAGCACAATGGATTTTTAACTGATCTAGGAGCAGTACACCTCGTAAAGATGTTGCTGACGTGAATTGTGAAGCCCGAGTTCTTCTGCTTTAACAAAAGAGAACATGAAAAATAACATCAATAGTCTGTAGACAAAACTCCCAAAATTTTTGAAAATGTATCGTCTGTTATGAACTGAACACGGTATAAGGAATTTGGTGAGGCAGGGGTCAAAAAAAGGTTATGAAAACAATGTTATAGAGTAAAACTGAAAAAAGTATAACTACTACAGTAAAGAGGACCCATAAGCTATTACGTCACATCTGAGTCACTAGAAATTCGCTCCAAACTCCTTGCTGAAATGTTCACTAAGTGCGCCAAAAAATATACATATTACCTTCCACATCCATTTAGCAAAGCGAATTCAACTTTCGTTACAATATTGAGTCAAAGAAAACCCAGAGGACTTGTCAATCAAAAACGTTGTAGTTTATTTAAAGATATCCCAGAATATTGTTCTTTTTTTTTAAAGAAAGCGAAATAAAAAGTGAGAAGTTCAATATCAGTGTTATTGTGCAATTTATCAATTTGGAAACAAAACGGAATTTAGTAATAGACCAGTACAGTGTGGGGCCCAGGTTTTAGTTTCAAGGGTTAAACTAATTCTCCTGAAAATTGATGCATATTAAAAGGTTTCTATAATATGCTATTTGAAATGCAATTGCAGTACAGACTATATACTTCCTCAGAAGAATTCCTATACATAATAAAAGAATACAATGACTTGAAATATTAATACACCTTAATTAGAAAGTCCAAATGAAAAACAAAATATTTTAATTTATTTAAAAACATTTAAAACTAATTCGTTCTTTCTTAATAATTGTTTTTTGCAACTACAACGAATGACTTAATTTTTAAAATGTTAAGATACTGTTAGAGAACTGAAATGATTGTTATCTGGAATTTTTGGTTACAAACGGTGTAATATTAATTCATTTATTAATTTGTTCGCCACAGTGTGAACAATGAAACTGGCAAAGTAATTATACTGGCTTCTGTGGAATTTAATATACAATTAGAATGTGGATTGACGCCTGGTGTCACAATGATTTGATGGCACCAATTAAAAAGGGCAATCTTCTGTAATGGAAGTCCAACGGCCGTATCTAACATGTCCGAATTAAAATTGCCGGAGATACTGTAGAGAGTGGGCTGGATTTAATCTACTGTGATGTTACAGGCGATTTTTAAAGTTTCTGTGAAATGCCACGGCTTGTTGATTAATTCGTTTGTATTATTTTCTAAATTTTATTAAACTATTGTACCAAAAATGAGTTTATTCAATTTAATTTAGCCATATACTTTAACTCTGAAATAACAGTAAATGTATATAGGCCTGAAACTTTAAATTCATTAGTATTTTCAAGGTGACGTTAACATTCAAGAATGCATAGGTCTACGAAATACAATTGAATAAAAGAATCATGGCTAACTTCTCCCAAACCTTAAATCCATGATTAATTTCGAAAATATACAGAAGGTAATATAATTTTTAAAAGTAGTTTTGAAAATAAGAAAATACCACTTATTCTATATCTACATATCTACATACCCCACATTACTTGAATGAGATACCTCTCATTCTTGATGAAATGCTGTCTTAAAACAAAGAAGTGAAGTGTGAAACGTGAACATTATTAAATGAGAAATATGTATCACTTAACTATAATTTTAAAACATTAGCTATATTTGTTTAATTACTGTAAAAATATTGAGCAAGATAGAGCTAAAAAATTAATTATAAAAAAATTAATTGTGTTCAATTTTTGCCAGGAGAGAAAGTTCTTAATTACTCACCCAAGTACTATCATAACTACACTACTAATTACACCACTCTAAGCTCACATCAAGTCACATTCAGAGACCATTGTGTTGTTCTAGGAAGGAATAAGTCAGTACGCAGCGCTCAAGATATCCTTATCTCATGGAAGCCACGAAGCAGAATGTAGTAGAAGAGTGGCTGGCATGACGAAGAAAGAAGGGAAAGAGGCTGCGCTATTCCTCAAATTGAATATTGGAAAAGATAGGGCTGGTTTTTTTCCACCAACATATTGGTAAATTGAGGCGTTAGGAGCCAACTGTAATTGTTCATACCAATATGTTGGTTTTTTCCAGCCCTCATATAAAGTAATTGGTTAATGTGCAAACAAGACCACTATAACAATAAATAAATAAATAACTAGTAAAGATGTAGAGACAAGAAAGCCGCGGACTGAGATGATTGGGACCGTCTGCTAAAGGAGGACAAGGCCCTGCAAGGGCTGTAGCGCCGAAGGAAGAAGAAACTAAATAAATTTTTAAAAATAAAACTACTTAATATTTAACAGAAACTTGAATAATTTATTTAGTAAATAGTTACAAGTGAATCTGTTATCATACTCGTATTACAAAACATCAGTGTCTCTGTTGCTATACATACGTATAAGTGCTGACTAATAGACGTCGACACCCTACAAAGCGTTTCGGCAAAGTGTGCTCATAATTAGAAGCCACATAAACTTATTTGATCATTCAATATTTAGGGTAGTTAGTGTATAGCGAGATGTGAAAGGGTTAAAAAGCAGAACACACCCTTTTGGGTATGCACTGATTAAAACCCTTTGACAATGTGTATATCTGTTCGAATATTAAACCTGGCTGTTAGACCATCATAAGTTGGCCGACCCTTTTGTCCTTTTAGATTAGTTTGTAGGGATAATAAAAATCTTCAGTCTACATCACATCCCATATCTTAACTTAATACGCTACACTTTGAAAACCAAAATCTTATTAATACTAAGGGCTAACTCATCACACCACTCCCTTTTGTTATAATCCCTAAAGGGTTATTCAATAATTATCTTCCTAACTACCTAGATTACGATCCAATGGAAATTCTCCATTATCCTAAATCTAAGGGACTTTTTAGAATTTTCTTTTTCTTGTTATCTTTCCAACTGTTTCTAATTTTTTTTTTGACGAATAGAGGTTAACTGCGTCAAAAAGCTTCGAAGAGAAGTCTTAAATGCAACATTTGGTGGATAAGATGCCCAATTTGAGAAGGCCCGCTTTCTCATCGCATTTAAACTAAGTCAGAAAATTGGGCATTCTCCTAGATTATATCCACTATTATCAAAAATTATTCATTTTTTCTATATTCCTATTCATCTCCAAATTAAATTTTTCTTCCAGTAATAGAAAAAGCTCCTCCGAGAAGAAGAAAGATGTGACAGAAGAAGAAATAAATAACTCCACCAGCATATCTTCTTCATTTTATGAAGTTATACAAGAAATATACTAGGGAGTAAGTTCTTAGAGGTTTATCTGATAAAATTTTGTTCCCTCGACTCTCATATCATCCACACCAGTAGTGGTAAAATACTCGGTTTGTTGTGCGAAAATAGAGTTGGGAAAGAGGTGGCAGGAATTGGGTGAGATAATACAATCTAGCCAACACGGGTTATATCAAAGAGGCTGTGTTGGTGAAGATGGTGACAAGGATAATATAAGGGGAAGAAAAAGTACGAGATTCCATTGGCTGTGTCGCATAGTAGCGCGCAAGTTAGGACGGTACAAGGCTAGCGAGTGTCACTACCAACCTAATAGTATTTTACTTTCCTCAACAATCACACACTGTTCATACTCATATAGTGGACATCATCTCGGCCTCAAGGAATCTTGAGAATCTTTGGGACATAATTTGAGGAACGGGTGCGTGCTGGCAGATGCAAGGTGGCTCCAGATAGGGCTATTATCAACCCGTTCAACAATCTCTTACAGATTTTATATTTCCCAAAATACTATTTATCACTCCCTTGTGGAATTCAATTTAGTTCCAATATTAGGTTTAGTTACTTCTCGTACTTTAATCTGAGATTTCTATTACATCGTATACTAAGGAATTAAGTATACGTACACAAGCTTTATTTACACGAGTTTTGTAATAACTGATTGTCAATGACTGCCAATTAATTTATATTTAAAAAATAACTATTTTCTGCAACCATGTAGGAATGTTCTCATTACTCAATTAAAATCAGCTGTGTAATGCCCAACTTCCCTCACTAGTGGCGAAAAATTCCCATTAGTGTCACTTTCCTCACTAGTGCTTCCTTGATATAAGAAGTTTTGTTATTAAATATTTTCTGTAAAACTTTAATAAGCTTATTTAAATTTATTTTATCTAAATAATTAAAAAACGAATATTAAAAAAATAAAATAAAAATTGAAAGGAATATAGAAATAAAAATAATATTTTAATAAATAATTAGATATTTTTAATTATAACAGTTTAAAAGGTTATAGTGTTACCTTATAGAAATTTAAAATGGATTCTAGTGATTCCTGTTTAGTTTTATTTTTTAGTTAATAACCCTAATGGTTGCAGAAAAAATATAATATTTAACTCGAGTGTAAAGTATTTTCCTCACACTTCGCAATTTGCACTTGCACTCGCCTCGCTTCGCTCGCTCGTGCGTGCAAACCCTGCCTCGTGTGAGGAAAAGTACAACTTTCCGCACTTGTTAAATAAATAACTATTTTATGTTTTAGCACAGATTTAAAACGTCACATTTGATCTTTTTTCTGTTTTCAGATTTTGAGTTATGCGATTCACAACACGCAGTCCGATTTACAAAAACCGGAATAAGGACACCTGCAGAATCGCATTACCTTCTCTCACTAAATGAATGTAAAAAGTTGTAAATTCTGACTAGATTGTTCTACGATTAAACAATCTTGTAATAATTAAAATATATATGTACTACATTCATTTTATTCCCCTGTCACGTAGAATGAATCCATCAAACTTTTACAACCCAATAATTTCAAATAAGTTAGCCAAACAACTATTGAAGAACTAGAAAAGGGCACTCTATAAATATATCAGAATGGATGCAGGAATAAGGCAGTGTGAGTTGAATAAATTTCATTGACATTTCACGCTAAAATAGTTTTTCTATATCAAGTGAAAAAAGAGGGAAATGTTCCAGTGAGTAAACTGCTATAATAAAACTATCAAACAAATCTTATGTAGCGCGTCCAAGTTTTTTTTTTATTATAACCATCAATAAAACCTCTATGTTTGTTATTCATATATACAGGCTCATCCAGAAAGGAAGGAGTTAAATATATATATATAAAAAGGACTAAGGGAAAAGAAGAAATAAAGGAAATAAAATTTATTTTATGTACGTTTTTGGTAGGCTGTGTGAATAGTATTCTTCTAACGGGAACGGACAGTCGTAAAAATGAAGGACAATAAACAAGATTTGAATGGAAGACCTATATATAGATAAATATCCAGACGAAGGAGTCGTGACTATGAATTCCCTTTTTTGTAATGCTTTAATGTAGGTCTTTTAATTGCTAATTTTACGTAATTTAATTGTTGTGCAATAAATTATACATAAATCGAAGCTGTCACTTCTTTAGCAAGATAAACACAGTGAACTACTTTTTGCTAAATGTACCATCTTCTTGCAGAAACCTAGAGAGTAGAAAAATAGATCGCATTGCACGTTAAATATTGATAAGAGGGAAGTGTTGGATTAATGTAAAAATTTTTAAAATGGATTTTTCGCAAGGTAATAAAAATTTGGGTTACTAACAGGTTATAAAACTATGTTAATGCTCAACATACAGAAAATCACATGTACCTAAAACATTAATCTTCAAGTAGTACCTCTATAAATATGAGAGAAAAATCGACAATCGAAAGCGCCATTTTCCTACATACTCGTACTTTTCAGTTTTACGAAATTTTCACAAAAATAGCCTTAAAATTTTCCTTAATTTATACGTAATAAAAACGAAATGACATTATACTGAAGTGGTTGATTATAGGAAACCCCACTTCGAATTCCATTTTCCAGCCAAAAAAATTGTATACTGAAATTGTAGATCAAAATGAAAGCAATGGGCATACAATTTAAAAAAATATCATGGAAGCCATTTTTTCTAAAAAATAAAAATAAAATCAATAAATAATAACTATTTTTTTACGGCCATTAATCCAAAAGATTAAAGGAGAAAAACTAAATATCTAAACTCAACCAATAAATGATTTGCTATTTTAATTCATTTTAATGTCTGAATGTTTAAATAGAAATTCAATCAAAGATTTCGTTTTGCCTCAAGAAACACAATAGAAAATGAAAACCTAGTTATTATTATTATTTCCTAATATTTAGAAAAGCAGGTGCGCTTTAAATTTAAATTCTTGAGTTTACTTTTGTTTGTTGGTAAAAGCCAACACAAAATGATAAGAATAAGGAAATTTCTCAAAGAAAAACTCATTTTCCGAACCCTCTGTTACTACGATTTCAATTAAAATGCAATTCAGTGTAGCCCTTTTAAAAATAAGCAAAAATAGTTGATTTACTTAATTAATCACAGAGATTTGTTTGAAGATTTATCAATAAGAAATACCATTTAAATAAAAAAAGCGTTAGTTATGGTTTGTTTTAATGTGATTTATGCATTGTAAATGGTTGCATATACATCATTCTTATGGACGTTGACAGACGACAAAAATCTTATCATCCTTAACTAGAAAGCATTAATACATTAGAAAGGAAATAATGCGATTATCGCTGATTAGTTTCAGTTCATCACTAAGCAGATGGATGATGATGTTCATGATTTGTATACTGGGATGATTTACTAAAAGGAAGGGCTTTAAACTTTATTGTTACCTATTGCATTTACTATAGTTATACACACAGAAACATGTGCTTACACATATACATTATATATGTATTTGTAAAGAAAGGGTGCGTTGCAATTTTGGCAAAAGAATCAGTGTAGGTTTGGGTATGAAGAAGATGATGGATTGGTTGAAGAGGATATCGGCTCTAGTTTGGCTGGGTAACTAGCAAAGAGATTTGATTGAGCTCACATTCATCCTTGTCAAACTAAGGGGTACTACAGAGAGCGTTAGGGGAATGATAGGAGTTTTCTTGCAGCCAGGAAAGTGAGCTGGCTGAAGGATTTCCTCCTGGCGCTGACATTACTTAGGATCTTCTACCTCCCGACTACCCACACATATCGTTTCGGATGACACATCTCTGATCTGAATAACAACGTTACGGTTTTCCATCTCCATCGAAAATCTAACCAACTCTTCTTTTTATCTATCCATCTATATCTGTCTCTATTTTACATTCAATCTCACTTACTTCCCAATAAACCCTCTGACCAGAACAGTGACTACGATCATGGCTAACAAGTTTTGCAACAGTCACTTCATATTTACAACTGGAATAGACGGCAAGTTTCTTGTTTTTTTATGCACTCTTAAAGCGGGGGTGGCAGGAGCAAGGCGTGACGCCCAGTTGAATGGACGATTTCACGCTACCGAACACGCTTGGACCCTTCTGTCTTTTTATTTTATTTATTTTTTAAGCCAAAGCTGGAGAAAGACGTAAAGGTAGTGTGGAATAAATAACAAATAACTTCACTTTGTTTATAACTACTATTGTTATTGTTTCTATTTATTTAAAATTCAAGTCTTTATCTGCAACAAGTAGATCAAGGATTCACCATGATTCTCCAACCTCCTCTATTGCCGAAGAAATTCACAGTCAGCACCTCTTCAGTCGACAAAGAGAGTTTCTTGGAAGCGATATAAAAGAGAACAGCTGAATTAGAGGATCTGGGTGACCAGAGAAGTGAGAATGCTATTTATTTTTGCAATGAATTGAGATGAAGTCTTTGAAGATTGATAGCGGTATCTAGAATACTTTCCACCTCCCACGTTTCTCTGTTCGTAAGTTTAGATCAGCATCAGAAGTGCTTTTTGTAAAATCTTAGATTATACTATTCTTTTCAAAGTTCTAATTCATAAATTTTCTTTAAGCTCTGAACTTAAGGTCATATTTAATGTTTATCTCTTTGGAAGGAATGTACCCGCGGCTCTAAGGTTACGGTTAAGGGTAAGGCAGAAGTACTCTTAATCGAATTTCTGGCGAAAATGTTTTCAGTAAGAGTTGTAGATTTATGTTTTCGTAATTTTTATACAAAGTTTAAATAAAATCATAGGAAGCCATTAGCTAATATATTTTAAAATACGGGAAATTCTATTTGGTAAAGTACCACTTTCAATTTGCCGATTTTCATCAAATTAGGAAATTCAGTCTCAAATTTACAAACCAAATTCAATCAGCATTTACGTAAAAGCTGTGATTCGACCATTTATTCAGTCGTAGCATCATTTGAAAATGTCGCGTTCCCAAGTATTTAAAAGACAAAATTATTTAAATTCTGTTCATTCTTTTTCTTAGTATTTTATTTGTACTTCTCTCAGTAGTATCTAAAACATTTTTAATGATTTTTTTTAGTTTGTTTTAGATTATGTCTTTCTAGGTGATTCTTAAAGTTAACTACTCGCTGGCGGACAGTGTTATCTGAAATGAGAAAACGTTGTCCAAGACCGGCAGTGTACAGAAAAAAACTCGCCGCCAAAAAAGAATATTAATAATAATTAAATAAACAATAATCATTGTAAATTGAGAACGTTCCACTAATGAACGGAAGTTGGTTGTAATTTAGAAAGGTTTGTGCATCTTTCGAATACTGTATATCATGTTCAGCCAGTAGTAGCCGTAATCTGAAGATGAGATCAGCTGATTGTCTGATGTAATAATCTAGCGGGGGACTTGATTTAGTGCAGGTTGTAGCAAGCCGGTTGACATGGAGTGGTATGTCATGCAATAAAACTGGAAACAAAAGCCTTTTTTTTACCTCTTCAACAGAGCATATGGATGTCACATGAAATAAATCATTCGAGTTGTCGCGTGGCTCTAGATCGCCATCAAGATAAATAGACATTAGTTGCGCATTAGCTGAAACCAATAAAAATGTTCATTATTTTGTTGTATAACTTGGAATTAAACTAAAATTCGAGTCCTGAAGGAAATGCAACAATTAGAACTGAAAACTACTTGAATTAACAAGTGTATTTTAGCAACATAAGTTCTATTGGTACGTGCTAAAGGTAATGGTTGAGCCCAGGCAACTTAAAAGATTTATTTTGGCTCTCTTAAATGGTTGCCTTTACGTCAAAAGATCTAAAAGACCTCCGTTAAGGAATAACCAGATTGCCAGAAAATGTAGATAAAAGTGGTTGCTCCAAATTTGAGATAAAAGTTGAATCTAAGCGACCTACGTCTATTGTTGCTCCCTTGGAGTGCAATGAGAGCTATTGCTTTGTTGTTGACCGATGACTATGAGGTGTGGCTATTAAATAACGAGACTATTGCTGTAAAACATTTTATTTTAAATTTATACATATTTAGTTATTATCACCTTCAAAATACACTCCCTCCATATCCCTACAACGCTCCATGCGGATTTACCATTGTTCGAAACAGTGCTGGAAGTCTTTTTCTGTGAGCTCCTGCATGACGCGTGCCCCGTTTTTTCTTTCACAGCTTCAACGGACTGAAATCGTGATCCTTTTAATGCAGATTTGACTTTGGGGAACAGATAAAAGTCGCATGGGGCCAGGTTAGGCGAATAAGGCGGATGGCCTAAAACTGGGATGTTGTACTTGGCTAGAAACGTCTTGACAGACAATGCAGTGTGAGCCGGCGCGTTGTCTTGATAAGAGTACCCATGACTTGTTCTTCCACAAATCGGGTCGTTTTTTCCTTACTCTTTCACGGAGTTGAGCAAGCACCTCACGGTAGTAATGTTGATTAATTATCCGTGGATATTTTCATCCGTTTTGGACGTGGAAGGGCGACCCGGGCGGTCATCATCTCCGATATCTTCTCAGCCATCTTGGAAACGCTTGAACCACTAAAAAAATCGCGCACGTAATTAACATTCATCGCCATAAACTTCTTTTAAAAAAAGATAAGTTTCAGTAGCGGTTTCACCAAGTTTCATTTGAAATTTCACGACAATTCGTTGCTCTACTACTCCACTAAAACGAAACTAACACCTCTTACACAAACGACGGTTCCGGTCAGACAGATTTCTCTACAAACACGTGAGACGCTGCACAGCTGTCAGTTGTTAGGATTTGGCGCATGCATAGTTCTTCTGTAGCAGCATCAGTCTCGTTATTTAACAGCCACACCTCGTATACCTATCTAACTTAATCTAAATAGAATGATCCCGTTTCTTACTATTTTGATTTAATTATAGCCTACTTAGCGGTCAGAAACAATGCAAACCTTTTACAGACTAACAACCACTACTGCTGCAGCGGAGCGGATTCTAAACTAGATAAATAAAAACTGCTGGGGTCTATTATATTATTACAAAAAAATTTCACGTAAGTGGAAATACTACATGTTCATTATGATGCGTGTGACGATAGAGATCTACTGCTGAGTTTGCATATTTACCAACTCTTACAGTCAACCTTTTAACTTCATACGAAACCCTTCAGGAACGTTTTTCCTTTTGTTAACATGTCATACATATATTTATGTTTTGGGAGTTTTCTAAAGGGCGAGGAAGAGTTGCTTTTATTTTAGCCACTTCACTCTAACTTACTTAATGCCTCTTCCCTTTTCAAATATGAAAAGCCCTCTATGCTTACATCATTCGTTTGGCAAAACGGATACGGAGAGCGTTTTAACAGCGCCTGAATGGTTATATAGTAAACACGTTTCTCTTTTTCTTAATGCATGCTTATTTCATACTGATTTTTTTCTTTTTTCCAGTTTCCCCCCTATTTTCCAGTATCTAAATGGATCATGGAGTTTTTTATCCTAAGCTTTTTTAAATAAAGATGAAATACTGATAAGGCTGGCAGCGTAATGTTTTTTTTCATTCTATATCCCGGATCTTAAGACTAAATAAGTTTGATCAGGCAGTGACAAGCAGGACGAAATTTCAGAATTGGTATATAACGCTAAGTTTTAGCAAGATTAATTATAAATGTTTTCAACAATTTTAATATTTTCAACGACTTGCCTGCGAGTGGGTTTATGTTATGTAAGTAAAAACTGAAAATTTCAATGGGGGGATTATTTAGTAATCATTGAGCCGTTCACAACACAAAACGATTAACTCCAGTTTTTAAATATCTTAAATTTAAGTGTCAAACCACTTCGTTCAGTCATAGCTTTTTATATTTATAATAAATTTCCCAGATAATAAAGATTAACATCATCCAAAAATGTTTTGGCCATTGAATAAAAAATTTCAGAAACCATTTGAATGTGATCTAATGCAAATCGTTGCAATAATTCTACTCAATTTTAGTAGCAGGTGCTGAAGGATAACAGTAAATTTATTTGTATTTATATTATAAACGGAATTTTCACAAACATTGTCCACTATATCATCGCATTTTTCCACTTCCTCTTTTGTGGAGTTAATCGAGTTGTGTGTGGTGAACGGCTCAATTAATGAATAATTTCATTTTAATAATTGATTAATTAATAAATTTCCCTTTACCGCCAAAAAGGAAGATTTTGGTTACAATCTGTCAAGGGAAAGCGATTTTTTTTTAAATTTTCTTACAAATTATTAAATGCTGGAAAGTTAAAGGGATACATCACTTTCATTAAAATGACAATTTCTTTAGGGCAATCACTTAGTGTAGGTTATGTCATCATACGAGTATCCAGGAGAATTAAATGAATTGCTACGATTCCGAGTTCAAAGCAAATTACTCAATCCTTCTTTTTGTAGAAAGAGAATGTTCCATTTTTACGAGTAGTTCATATTTTATACGGAAATAGCCCTAACCAATTCTTTTATAATCAATAATCTTATATGGTTTAGAAGAAGTTTTACTCGTATGACAGTTCTGAGGAGATTAAATCATCACTCTAAATGTCGTTTAGTAGGAAACTGCAAAAAAATAGTTTGTATTATTTTTGTTTAAAATATTTTGAGTTTGAATATTTGAAATATTATTAAAAGATTTTGTTTTAATAATAGAAAGTTGTGAAAATGGACACGAAAAACTTGTTTTAGTTTTTTGGTTATGACTACTTAACATTTTTTAACCCATAAATTAACTTTTTGTAAAGCCATTTTATTTTATTTTTTTCGCAAAGTAACAGAATATAAATTTTCGTTTTGTTCTTCAAGCATATTACGTTTAATAATATCACGCCATAATCTTAACACTTTATTTTTAAAAATCTCTATGGTATGTAATGTGTCAACTTAATTTGTATGAGGACAAAAAACGAATACTGAATTATTCTTATTATTATTGAAGATTTTCGCGAGTTTGTTCAAACCTTTATAAACTTGAAAACGATTATTACTAACCATTACTCTTGAAAACAGTACTGATAACATTTTAAATTCTATGAAAGTGAGATGGATAGATCATTTTCTTGAAAATGAAAGCTGTGACATCGCTTGCCGCTAAGTTCCAAGCCAAAATATTTAATGGCTCCATTGGATGCAAACTCTAAGAGAAACTGTTACCAGCCAATGCCTTTTTAAATTGTATTAAGAGAAAATTATTCAAGTTTTTCTTAAAGTAAATGAAAATAATCATGAAAAGCCTTAATTAGATGTGTAAATCATAATTTGCAATTTCAAAGAATATTTTTTTGATAAACAATGATTACTTGATAATCTGTTTCTAGTAAACGCATTGTAGCGAAAGTACGCATCCTTTTTTGGACTCTGAGAACACGTGGTGTTTGCGATAGAAAAAAAGGAGTTTTCCTCTAGGGCACGTGTCCATGGTATGACAGAGTTCTTAACAGATTGAGTTTTCTTTTCATTAACGTTGTGCTCGTTGAACTTCCAATCAGAGTTCTCATTGCCTCTAACAGCAATATCTCCTCTCTCCCGGTTGGCGTAAGTCTGTGGTATTCTTGTTAAGATTTCAATTTCATCTCGTTGGTACTATCTTGTACAGGATGTACAGAAGAGGATTTCCCAATTATCTCCTCTTTCTGGAGGTCCTGTTGACTTTGTATATACCCTTTATTACTTTTTTTCTTATTTACTAAAATTTCTAATTGCAATTAATTCCAGATGAAAAAAAGTTTGAAATTATTAAAAAAAATTGTTTTTCTCGAATATATACGAGATTAGAATGTTTGGGTGGATCCCATAACTGCAATTTTCATCTTAGACAATACTGGGTATAATGATAAACTATGGGCATTCTCATTTCAGAAAATTATTATGACGCGAGCAATAGAAAGTGAATCGTTAGCAAATGATTCTATTTATTTAATAGTATTAATTAACACTTGTACTTTGCATTTTCAGGCTCTTCTTCTGCCATTTAATTCTCTATATTAGCAGGAGGACAAAACTAGCTCCTGCTTTTTATTTTAAAGTACCATTCGGACGAAAATGACCACCTTCTTCAGCGATTACGCCTGGAGAGCCTTCTTCTTGACGATGGGCTCCGGTGTCATACTGCCGATCTCACGCTCAAGCTCCAGTCTCTAAGATCAAACAAAGTATAGTGAGGATCATCAATGGCTGAGTCATCGTACAACGCATGACGAGTAACCAGCACTACCCATCCTGCAAAGGTACGGGCAAAATACCCGTGACCCGTCAGAAACTGGATGTGGTAATAGTTGACCTCGCCATGCATCCTTTCAGACCACACAGCAGGACTCAATATGAACTTCGCTCCATATTTACCTCGTGTCTCTCCGTTTGTACCAGGAACGCTTTACAAATTCGCTGGCCACTTTTTTTAAATAAAAGAATAACTTCCAAACCTGAGAGTTCCAATTAACTCATCATTCTTACATCTTCCTTCTTAGAGCCATCATAACAAGGGTTGCAACCCTTCATAACAAGAGCGACGGTATGAACTGATTACTCTGAGGCACCTTTTCATTGGGCCAAAACCACCTGCTTCCATTAGCTTGCCTTGTCAGCCCGAATTCCGCATTCTACCACAAATTGGCGTTTGATAAAAATAACTGACACTATTAGCATTCCTAATGTCGACATTTAAGAGCTATGAACAAATTTAAAACTTGAAAGATCCTTATTTTCTGTTTATCGAAGGAAATAAGATTAACTCAAGGAACATCCGTTCTCTAAATGAGTTTATATGAATCGCTAAAAACCATTCAAAAAAACATTTTGCTCATAAGAGCTGTTGGAAACAAAAACAGATGGAAAATGAGTTGTTGGGTTAATTTTTTACAATAAATTTACATTTTTAAAGATGTTGCTGTTCAGGGAATCGATAAATGTTAATCATTTCCAACAGAGAGTTGTTCTATAATTTATAAGAAGCTCAAGTCATAAAACAATAAATTCATTGGTTAACTGAAGGCACAGATACAAACAAACAGACGCACCTACCAGAAATTTCCAATATCAGTGTGCCAGTGTGGCCGTTCATTAATCACTTGCTCCCTTTAGCGCATCAGTGTTCCCTTCGCTGGCTGTACGGTTTAGAAGTCGCAAAGTTATTCAAATTCCATTTTCCCCGGGTCTGACATTTAACCGCACCCAGCAGGACGGTTGATGCAGATTGTCGAGAAGCGAGTATGGGCCCTGTATATTAGGTGGCGATACATAAATCAGACGGCAACTATAGTCCCGGGAGTCTTGCTGACAGCTTGCCAGCTCCCTAGGGATGGTAACACGTTAACCGTTTGCCTCTCTGCCCTCGATGCATATTACACACGTTATATTTGTTAGAATAACATTATTATCGTTAGCTATTATTTTAATACTTTTGTATTAAAGAGATTTGTAGCTTAATAAAGATTAAATCTCTAAGTCTCAAAGTAACTCGTAAATTCTCTCTTCCAAAATAAGATTTCTCATCAATAAGAATATAATTCGCAGTGACATTGTCTTAGCATAGAAATTCACATGACGTATCACCCAGTAAACGGTACTGCTTGATGATATAGCGGAAGGAAAACGAAGTAAAACTTTGAAATAATGTTCTCCTATTAGTACTAAACCGTTTTAGAAGAAGCGGTCAAGCCAATACATGTTAACTTATCCCCCTTGCTAGCAAAGTGGGGGGAACACCATAAAAAAGCAACTTGACCAGAGAGATTTAGTCCAGACTTTCTGCGAGGATGGACCTGTAGTCTTCCTAAACGGGCTTCAACATAGACGTAACATTCAACTATTAATGTAACTTTTTTTGGATCGGAAACAATGGAGACTTGATAATTATGTGATAATGTTATGGAATTAGAATAACGACAAAATTAAAAAAATCCCAGAAAATCAAAACGATACTGGGATATACCCAGATATTATTTTACAAATTGTTACTTTGTTGAATTGTGTTTCCGATTTCGCAATTTTCCTTCATAATATTAAATTATACGTATCTTTTAATTTTTTCTTTACATGGATTTTTTATTTTTTAAAAAACCGATAACACTTTGCTTACGAAAGAAATATACAAAATCCGTCAGCAAAAAGTGGGTACATTTAGAATGTTCAACATTTTCATTTTCTCCATTCTACCATCTAGATCAGGGGCCCTCAAACTTTTTACACAGGGGGCCAGATTCACTGTCCCTCAGACCGTTGGAGGGCCAGACTATAAAACAAACTATTTTAAAGCAAAAAAAAAAAAAAAAAAAAAAAAAACGGGAACAAATAGAATATTTCAAATAAAGAACAAGTAAATTTAAATTACCAAACTGCCCAGTAATTCTGTAGGAATTAAGGACCTGCTTTTGGCCAATGAGATTGTCTATGTCCGGTTTAGTGCCTTTCTTCCTACTTCTGCTGAAATTTTACACAGCTTTCGGAGCCGTGACGCGTGCATCCCGCGTCACCGGAAGTAGTACTGTACATGAGTGACGCAGTGCTTTGCGGCACCGCCATATATAGTGCTCCTCTCACTGACTCCAATGAAAGAGATGCCCTTTCCGGAAGTGCGGCGGGGGCCGGATAAATGTCCTCAGAGGGCCGCATGTGGCCCGCCGGCTGTAGTTTGTGGACCCCTGATCTAGTAATTCCTGGGCAGTGATTTCCTGAAATTTGTTGTTAAACGAGACAAGGCTGAGTCCAACCGTAAGTTTAAATGTTTTTTAAAATTTATTTCCTTAAAAAGTACTCCGACAATATTCTTTAATGGCAGTTTTCATGTGCGCTTATCAATTTCATTTTAAATTTCTAATCTATTATTCACTGGCAATCTCGTGGAATATCGAAGGAGCTGTCGAGATCTCAGAAACAAAAAGAGAAAATGGTTTTTCCTTGCTGAACTAACAGATTTGACTGCCAGAAAATTATACAATTTTACTTATCTGCTGATTTCTGTTTAGATTTATGCTGATCAGAAACTAATCTACTAATCACTAATCACTAATTGGTCAAAACCACTTGTTTTTGCGTAAGGAAATATTTATTTCCGGTTAAAAAACTCAAAAATAAAAAACATGTACGATTACATCCCTTCCTATTAAGAGAGTTAACAGAGTGTAAATAATCTGTCAGCACTGTTCAGCCAAATCACGTATCTTGCATTATGTTTTCTGTTGCAGTAGTGTGATTGCATTTCTAGTGACATTGCTTGACGAAAGTTTGGTTACATTTTCTTTTACATTTATCCTCATTGAAATGACGTTCAAACCTTGATTTCTCAGCAAAAAAAAAGACATTAATATTTTATTATTTTGTTTTTTCCTTTCAAAGAATTGGGCAACTATTTTTCAAATACCTAGAATCCATTTATATTCATTTTTTCAAAGCAGTTAGTAAGAAGTTTTGTAGCGGAACAAGAAATAAATGATGTGTACAATCTTTTAAGAAAGGCGATAGAAGAAAGTTTTATCCGGGAAAAACGGGATAAATGAAGGAAAGAAAAGTAAGTATTAGGTGATGCTGGTAGGATGCTCGCTCAGATATCCGAGGGTGTTATTTCCGGTGAGATGTGAATGCAGTACAGAGGAAGAGAGAGAAAGAAATTGCGTTGAGGAAGGGGGAAAGGATGGAGACGTCATTGAGCAGAACAAAGTAGAACGGTGCGGATAGAATGGGGCAGCAGGAGGTTGAAATGTCATCAGGCGCCATGTTTGGTTTGGCAGAGGTTTTTGGTATAGTTGGGGGGGGCTGCAAGGGTTTATCGAAGTCATTTAGGGCAAATGTCAGTAGAGTGTCTGGATGGGGGCACGCTGACTCCAGTGCTACTTGTTTATAACACCTCGGTCTGGGCCTAACTGCTGGTCTAGCTTCCTCGCCTTGCTTCCGCTCTACCACAAATATATATATATGTATAACATACAAATCCATTAGTCCATCCTTTGTTCAGCCCTTCTGAGTGCGTGAACCAGTGCATCATTTGTTTCTAAGGATGCGGCGTTGTCCTTTAAGACAATCCATTACAGTCCACGTACGTAATCATTGCATTCTATAAAAAATACTTAGCCCGTAGAAGAAGTATTCGCGTTGAATTTAACAAAACAAACTACTACAAACAAAGCTACAAACTTCTTAACGTACTTTACAAGCCTCTACACCAGGGGTCTCAAACTCAATTTACCCGGGGGCAGCTGGAGGTAGAGTCTGTGTGAGGCTGGGCCACATCAGGTTTTCCACAAGAAAAGCTCTTACAAAGACATTCCAATCTTATCAAATGTCTTTATTTTTTCATCTTATTTTGTGTTAAAAAAATAAAAACAAATTTATAAGAAAAAAATTAATAAATCAGCAATAAATAAATGTCGTGCATTGCAACCACTGATGGTTTTGGCTTATTTCGACCGTTGTTGTTGGATGATTTTTGGGGAATATCGAGGTGCGGTCATCAATAAATAAAACTTTTTTGCTTTATACTAATGTTTCGGTAATTTTTACTACCTTCTTCAGGGTATGATAAAAAAGATTGTGAAGTTTAATGTAGAGCTATATCATCATATTAAAAATTCTTCGTCTATTTGCGAATGCTCTTTTTTAAAGAAAATAATATTTTTTCTGCAACCATGTAGGGAAGTTCTCATTACTCAATTAAAATCAGCTGTGTAATGACCAACTTCCCACACTAGTGGGGAAAAATTCCCATTAGTGTCACTTTCCGCACTAGTGTGTGGAAAAACTTTATTGTGCTTCCTTGATATAAGAAGTTTTGTTATTAACATAAATTTAATATTTTCTGTAAAACTTTAATAAGCTTATTTAACCGTAACTAAATAATTAAAAAACGAATATTAAACAATAAAATAAAAATTGAAAGGAATATAGAAATAAAAATAATACTTTAATAAATAATTAGATATTTTTAATTATAACAGTTAAAAAGGTTATAGTGTTACCTTATAGAAATTTAAAATGGATTCTAGTGATTCCTGTTTAGAAAACACTCCTCCATCAATAAAAGAAACAGCAGAAAATGTAATAAGTAATGTAAATACGTAAGTAATGTAAATAATTGTAATATAACAATAAATGTTTATAATAAATAAATTACTTTTTGTAGACTGTAAAAATGAAATTTTTAATTTTTTTAGTTAATAACCCTAATGGTTGCGGAAAAAATATAATATTTAACTGGAGTGTAAAGTATTTTCCACACTTGTTAAATAAATAACTATTCCCTCTACAGTTCAGTGGTTAATTAAAATCATAATATTAATAAGCGAGCTGCTAATGAAAATATCGGCATCCTTTCTATATGGGATAGAATTGCAAGTTAAACACAATGTAGGCGGAAGTAGCCAGTGATGGTCTCCTACCGTTTTTTAAATTTATGAAACCTTAGGGATCCGGTTATTAAAAATCAATGAATTACCCCGACTTCAGTTTTGAATTTAAGTCATTCCCAATATAATTTTATTAAAAATTTTGGCTAAAGTTGGAAATTGGTGGCCCCTGTCAATTATCTCTAGTCAAAAAAAATTTGAACTACAAATGTCGGTGGTTCTAAAACATTATTTTTGTAATGAGATTTTATATTTTAATGATTTTTTTTTGACACATCGACTACCGAGATCATTAGCGCCCCTAATCAAATATGTTGTGTGAAAAAATGGTATTTTTAATGCCAAGTGAGGCTAGGTAAGTGATTTGTTTCCGCTCTTAAAAAATAAAGAATCGGTTCCTAGATATCACTTGACTTTATGGAACCGGTTCCTAAAAATGGAGGCTGCCATCAATGGAAGTAGCTACGCCCACATTCTGAGTTTCTCCCTTCATTTATGCATCTATCTGACTACATTGACGGTTGAGTCTCGAAGAGTTAGCAAGGAGTAGTATTTAGTGGAGGTAGGTTTCCAGCCTTACTGCTTTACTATTTACTATTTCAATTTAAGGAGGATGATTGGGCTTCGTCCAATTTAAATGATTAGTAAACATCTGAGGATGTCTCACATTGATCTAGTGGTGAAGACCTGACATCTGTCCCTAAAAATATTCCTCCTACAACCCTTGGATTATGGGAACTCGCACTACACAAAATGGGTTAGTCTACTCTTTATGAAAGTCCGAAACCAATCAGAAATCAAGACACATGCGTTCTACGCATGATAATATCTAGCACTTCGGAGACCATTATTTGCAATTCGTAGTAGTTCGCAGTTCGTAAAAGGAGTAAAAGAGTAAAGGTAAAGTAATCGTCTTTTTTTTTTTTGGTAGGCGGGGCTTAACGTCCAACTATCAATTAGGTATCGGGGGCGGAAGCTCATACTTTACTATAAACAATTTTTTTCTTATAAATAAAAAGTAGTTAAACGCGGTATTCGAACTGGGGATCTCCCACTCATGCCCATACTCAGACCTACACCTGCTCCTAAATTTTTAAGAATGTTGATATACTTTTTTTTTTAAATTTGAAAAGGTGCGCAACATCGAAGCACCTGAACTATATCGGAGAATAGACACTTTACTATATATTTTATTTCTGTCCTTATTGTATAAATTATATATTTTGGTTTTATGGGAATTTTCTATTATAGTTTTAGAAATTCAGCATCCTAAATAAATACTTCAAAATTTAAATAGTTTGCTTTAATTTGACGTAGTGAAACGATAATTATACTAATTTTATACTAATTTAGCGATAATCTTAAATTAAAACTGTTCGGTAGGACAGTTGTGTAAGGATTGATCATCAAAAACTGTGCTAAAAAGCGTAACGTTGAAAAACACCCAACTTTGACCATTTTTTTTCTCTTTTTCTATTAAAAAGATAAAATTCCCAAATTTCCTTTAAAATATAGTGAAAAATCTTCCTTTGTAACTGTAATTTTATTGCAACAACATGGATTAAACAGATTTCGAGAAATACGTTGCTGAAAATGGGCTTTCTTAAATAAATTAACAAAATGCCTGAATAACTGGCAACCATCTAAACAATTAATTTCTATTATTCGTATTATTTACTATTACAGATGTTTGTCTACGTGTGATGAGTTGGCCAACATTTATACTGGTTTCGATATGATTTCCCTTAAAATTAAATGTTACAATGTAATTGCAAACTGTAAATTGTTTTCATCTAGTTTGTACTTGGCGATAACATTATTTTTAGTATGTTGTAAATAATAAAATAAATGAACATAAATCAACAACTAAAACGGTTTTCTAGTTAGGCCGTAATGGAGGATTTAACAAGAATATACTATTTTAACAACTGCACTCTGCGTTGCACATATTGACTATAATACCGGCTGATGGCAGACATATATTATTTTAAATTTGAACGTTAACAAGAAGTATGGCTGGTTTATATATTTAGATTACGTGAAGGAGCGTCACTGGCTGTAAATATATTATTACCAGCTGACCCCCGAGGAGCCACTGTTGTTAACAACCCAATAAATATTATATTGCACCTCCGTGCTTGATTATAGCTGCTTAAATTAGTCGCTCGTAAATCATTTAAAAAATATATATTATCTTTAATGTCCGACACTTAATATTAAATTCTATCAGAGAATACTTTGATGATTATTAATATATTGTGTATGATAGATGTAATATAATGTAGTCTCCATATTAATTTCTAAATACCGTGGTTTTATTGCGACAGAATTGTATGCCATTCCTATAAAACTGTTGAACAAATAATTTAGTCAAGGATAATTTCTTTATAAACAATTTTTTACGCTGAATTTATTTAAATAAGCTGGAGTCTTGATTAATGTTACTTCTGTAAAACAATCTTAACAGTGATTGTTAAGAGTCTTAAATAGTCAGCTACTTATCTCTTTTTAGGCAACTAATTGCATTAAAACAAACTATCTTGTTTATTGTCCATTATCAAAGTACCATAATTTCATATTTTAGAGCGATATCTAGAATTTCATATGTAATTCCCGAATAAAGTAACCTTGAAAGTGAGGATAGAGGGGTTCATTGCCGAAATTGAAACCGCGATCTCTTGTTACGATTGATGCAAGTACTGGTAGAGAATTTGTTTAACTTGATCTATTAAATTTCTGTAGAATGAATCTGGTGAACTTAAAAAGAATATCAAATTCTTTTTATTGTGAATTATGAAATTCTTGTTGATCAGCTCCTCCTCGAGATAATTAAATTTTATTAGCCTTCTATCATTATGATCATCTTAAAAATGGGTCTTGTTCCTCAACGCACTCCTTAATGCTGCTACAAAGAAAAAATTACATTAAAAGCCACCAATCTAGAGTGAAAATCCAGTCCAAGGACTTAGCCACCTGCTGTTCGAACATATTGGGCAACTGCCCTAAAGGGAAACAGCCTAAGGTCCTCGAGCGACCATCGAAGATCATAGTTCTAACTTCTTCACACCCTAATTGTCATAAGAAGGATCCGTGCTTCCTCCTTCGTCTCCTAATCTGTACCGAAGGACCGTGAAAGAGGGGTAAAACACAATCTCCAGTTAAAGCACAAACAGGAAACTGGCAGAGGTCAGGGAAATACTACAGTTCCTTTCAATGATTCCGGAGAGGCTGCGAACAACAAATTGGACTATTAACACTTCACTGAGCAATTCATCTCTAAGGATGAATACTACGCCTGGAAACCTGTTTTGGGATAATTAAGAGAGATTTCAATTTTTGCAATGAGATGTGATTAAGTGTTTGACTTAATAAGTAAATGGTGAGTTAAGGTCGTTATTCGTTCCGTCACAGTAATTAATTCAAAGCATTAGCTGTTCGGCGTACAATTTTGGACTGCATGATTTGGAGTCGGTAGACATCAGGGTGCTTAGCTTAACTCCACACTTCAATCTGTTCTTTCTTGGTCTGTGTTTTTGTAAGTTTAGAACGTTTAGCAAGTGGTAAACACGAAGCTTAAATATGACTGTGGAAATTTATAAAGAAGATATAATCAAATTCAATGTTTTATTAAAACTAAGTTAATCTATTAGCAGTTTTCATAAAATGCCGCACAATTTCAAACTTGCTGAAAATGTGTAATAATCATTATTGCATGTTTAAAAGAGGAAACGTGTTGTAGAGAGAGCGACAACAATAAATAACGTAGCGCCTACCGCCTTAGTTGTTCAGTAATGTCAAGTTAATTGATTTAATGGCAACGTTTCCGTTCCAGAAGATCCGCCCAGGAACTAAGAACCCCGGAGTTCTTGTTAACTTATTGGTAAACTCCATGTTTCTAGAAGATTATCTTCATACAAACGATTTAACTGTTTGTTCATTTATGTAATCTAGATTTTTGTGATCATTTTTTAAATTATTACTTTACAATTTCGTGGATGAATTAAAAAATTAAAAAAACAATGTCTTTCTTTTTAGTTCATCATATTTTCTTTACTTTGTCAGTCATTAAAATAAAAACCTTTCATCAATCAGTAATATATATGTAGCGTACATTGCGCCTTTCAATTAAATCCTTACTAAACGATTCCACTGAATTCTTTTTTTGGCTTCAGTCGCCCTTTCCTAGCTTGTTTAACTTGTCCAACTGTAACTGGATTTCTTTACTTTTTCTCTGGCTATTTATCCTAAAGCTGCAGAGTCTATGTACAGATGTGCATAAAAACATGTGCACAGATTCAAAAACTGTAATCTAGAAGATTCACAGACTTCTCACACTATTATTCTCACAGTTATAAGTAAAAATATTCTTTGGATTTTGAGCAAACTTTAAATTTTAGCGACAGAATTTATACATAAATAGGTGTTGAAAATGAAAATTCCAGAATAGCGCTCAAAATGGAAGCTCAAATACCCTTCCTTTCAACAAAATAGGAACAAATAAATCAGGAAAAAAGTTTGAAGTGAACCCTGTACATATTAATTACGAACAACCAAAGAGATTTGCAAGATTGGCCTTTAATTTGTTTTGATTGGCACGAATTCGTGACTAAAAAAATAATATTAATTTGTTACTGCCATTTTCTTCGATCTGCAAAATTTAGCAACTCATTTGACGCTAGTTAATATTAAGAAAAGATAGGGCCATACATTGTTCTAAATAGCACGTTTTAGAGGAAAGTGTATCCGATCATTAAGTGCTAATAATTAAATTTTTCTTGTTAAAATGTTACGTAAAAATTGTATTCTCTTTTTTAGTAATTATAGTGAAGTTTAAATTCGTCAAAGCGTTTTTCGAGCTAATCGCAAAAATGTTATTAAGAAAAAAGCAAAGGTATTATTGGTTGAGGTATTTGTCGGGACATTCCCCGTCGGGTACCAAAACGACTTTGTTTTTACTTACACACACATGTACAAATAATTTTTTGGGAACCATTTTTTTTGGTTCTCAGAGAGCCTCAAACATTTCCAATAAAACTACGAACAAACTCTCACTGAACCTCTCCCTGAACATTAAAAAATCAACGTTACTTACTTTTGGACAGAATTACAAAAGAGCAAAGTCACCAATTTAAAGAATATGATTTACGTAGTAAATGCAAAAACATATGAAAGAAAAAACTCAATTAAAAATAATAATTGAGGGCTTGAGATGTATGATGTATCCAAAAACTTCGCGTAAATCTCGAGATTCTGTCACTCAGCACTAGGACTCCCCTTATCACCGATACTATCGCCCTTATTTCCTGCAAACATATCTACTTCGTTCCATTTTTCTTTGTAGACATAGATATGTATCTATCTTGAATCATACATAGTCAAAAGATAAAGAAGTCTTCTTACTACGATGAGTTGGTTAATTTGATTTTTTTTCCGCATTCATTCTTATTTCTGCTCCGCGGAAAGTCAGCTCCGTGAAATACTAAGCCGTCTTTCAAAAATTGATCATTAGTGCTAAAAATTATTTTATCTATCTTTCCTCACATTCGGGAAAAAATCCACTTTTTCCTTCAGACGCGACTCTCTAAGAGCAAAATTTGAGATGAAGAAAGAATAAAGATTTAAGAATAATCATTACTCATTTCATTGAAAGACACTTCTTTGTGATTTAAGTATTCGCATCATAAAAGTGTATTGAAAATTATTTAGTTTTTGACGATAAACTTATTCTATTCTCTTTTTCTATTATCATTTTTTTTTTATGTTTTTAATTTAAATCATTTCAAGCGTAAATATATTAATTTAAAAGCCAGTGGAAGAGAACGAGCACCAGGACGACACAACAATAGCAGCCGAGCGGAGGGGTACAGATGGCTGTTTTACTATTGAGCTAAGTAAGAGCAACGGCCCCAGTGGTGGGTGCAAGCTTTAATTTCACGCTTGTGATTGTACTCAATCAGGGGTCGCTTGTCTTAAGAAGATTAAGACTAATGAATGGAGTGAGCGTCATGATGTCCCGTCACCATGTCTGCAACCGACTACTTGTACCTTCGTCTTATCACCAGCTAAGATATTGTGGTGATTATAAAAGATTGAAGCGACTGACTCTTTAATCTGAATTCAGTATTCATTATAATTCTCAATATATTCATTAATTAAAATTAGATTTTTTTAAAGCTTTAACTACTTTGCAATTACATTACTACTGTAGTTGACATAATTTATTTTAACAGAAAATGTCGTGCAATTAAATCTACCCGTAATTAAATGGGTAGAGTGATGGTTTATTTTTTATTATTTTTCTCCATTTCATTTTAAAAATTTGTTTTTTTTCCTAGAAAAAGGTAACGGCTCTCAAAATCTGGTTGACCTAAAATTAGGATTAGTCCTAGATAGGATTTGAATTCAAGGCCTACCTCATCGTATGAATAAAATCAGATACAACTTAGTTAAAGTATAACATAATTTTGTCTTTATTTATTTAGACAAAAGCGGGATTATTAATATCCCAATAGCTGACATTTCTTTGTTAAACCTAAAAGCTGGTTTTACGTGAAAGCATGATTCCGAGAAATCAAGCGTGGTCTTCCAAATGCCGCTACTGGAAGGTTTTAATCTTATTAAAGCCGCAGTAAACGAACAACTCTCGGATCTTCAACAGTTCGACATCGGAAGATGTTAACACTGATAGCTCAGCGAAGGGCAGCAATGCGAATGCAGGCGCGAAGTTGTACTCATCTAAAAGTTTGCGTTATTAGAGCTAGTTTGTTACATGACCCCTACTTTTGATGGAAGATTAAGGCAACAATGTTAGACATGTTAAAAGAGGGAAATAGACTATTCAGCAGTTTCACAACAAGAAGAAGAACCAGCTTGTTCCTGCCAAAAGGTGGCACCATTTGACTGGCCAAAGAATAAAGACTAACTTAGCTCGACATCTAGAATACGAGAACTTTATAAGAATGTTTAAAGCAAAGAAGTGCTTCTTAAACGAAGCCAGTGGCTGCAGCTTAGCACAGACAACGGCATTTCCAATAGTTTTATTGAAAGAATGTTTTTTTTTAAATCGCTTAATTATACTGGGCTGATCGCCAATGATGAAACATTTCTGAAAATGAGCAGACATCGACCTTACGTTAGTTACAAACCACGAGATCGCCCTAAAGAATCAATACTCTGCATTCATGTGATTGCTCCTGAAATGAAACCTGAAGAATAAAGAGTAATAAACTAAATTTGAAACATTCTCAATTTGATGCCAGGAGGTAACATCATCGCCACATTGGGACAGCTCAGTACAACGTAGCTTTTAGAAAATAGCTGACATTGCAGTTCTTTTAACATTTTTTATAAACTGGTTGAACTTTATATGGTTTAAACTTATAAACCGTAGTAAGCACTTACTAATCCACCAGTGTGGTTTTCAGACTTTTATTCAAGCATAAAATCATCTAGTTCTAAAAGTAGATGCTTGACTGGCCTTGATGCTCTCTGTTGCTTTATTTCCATTGTAAGTAATAAGTGTTCATTAACCGGACAATTTATTTCTTAGATTCACTTTTCAAATAACATTAGCGACACTTTTAAACTTATAAAAGCTTGAACGTACTGAGTAACTCATAATGGTAATACAATTGCGATGGAACCTGCTTTAACCCCATTAGGTTTCAGATGAGGGACTCAATATAAAAGTTAACACCACAAGTGTTACAAATTCAATCCACTCTTGACAGATTTTTTTTTTTTTTTTGTGTCACACGATTGGTTGGAAGCAGAGACGCGCGTATAATAGATCTGAAAGGGTTTCATTGGGTCTTACATCACCAGTGTTCACATTCTCTCCGCGCCCAGTACAACGGGGGTGTTGTCAGAAATGGAAAAGGGCGGCGTTTTCCGTTTCAAATGTCACCCAGTCTGAGCGTTTCCATTGTGATTATGTCGTCCCACCCATCTGTCCGACAGATTCAATCAACGACCTCTCTAAAAATCTTCTTCTTTTTATTTCACTATGCTAGTGAAATAAATACGGAACTACACTGAGTCAGGTTTGTCTCATAATTTACATAATCGTTCAACCGATCGTGTCTTCTTCGGCTTCATTGCATTACCATTCCACAATAACTGTGATCTAGCTCTGTAAACAGTTTTGTTTTTTGAATAATATATTTTCGAGTATTTCAGTTGTCCATTTGAAGAAAGATAGGGTAAGTATTAAACTAAACAGGTAGCGATTAAAGAAATCTGAAGGAAGCCTTAATTACCACTTTGCTTAGAACAACGGTTTTCCTAAGAAACTTTGCAAGTCAATACCAAATTCTTTGCAGATCCAACCTGCTGAATCAATGTTTGATGGTGGATGAAAACCTGACAGAAACAGAATAAACACGAATATGAGTCATGAATTTTCTGTTTGTAAATAAAACTAAACAAAGTGTGTAGCAAGATCTCAAGAAGCCACATCACCTCATTTTCTACGAAACTGTTTTGTTGAGAAATTATTAATTGAATATTGATCAATTGGTTGAACGCAGATATCCTCAACGATGAGAGCAGAGAAAGCAAGCTCGCATGGATTCGATGCTCTGCTGTGTTATCGCTGCTCTGTTATAAGAGAGCTTGGTGCATCACTGTAAGCAACTCCATAAACACGTATTCTTTCCATCTCTTTGCTCTTCGCTTCCCTCGAATCTTTGCTCGCCGTTTATCTATATTTCCAGCCTCAGCTTCCAAAGAGAGCATGGAAAGTTTCTCGAGGTAACTATTGCTGCACGAGAAACGAGACAAATCTCGGACCGAGACGAGACTTGAGCAACCGAGACCGAGACCGAGATCGAGACATGATATATATCTCGTCGAGAAATCTCGGTCTCGTCTCAGTTTTTCAAATATTAATTTTTAGCTACAAAATTGTGTTCTTTATTAATAAATAATCATTACGGGTATTGAATTAATTATTAAAAGTTACGATTTTATTATATATGTTCAATATTACTACATCTATTTGACTTCGAATTACATAAGTAAAGTAAGCAAAGTAAAGTAATCGCCTATTTTTTCAGGCGGGGCTTTACGTCCAACTACCAATTAGGTGTCGCGGACGGAGGCGACTAGCAAACATACTTTACTGTAAACTTCTACTAACCATTAAATAAAATCCAAGGCCTAAGACCGGGAATCGGACCCAGTAACACAATACTCATTAGCTTCGCAGGTCTCGCACTATTTCCATTTTTAAGATACTCTTTGCCCAAGCATTGATAAATAAAAGAGCTTTTACTGAGTCAGAAGTTAAAGAAGATCTTCTATTGGTCATTATCATCGCAGCTTGCGAAAATAATCTTTCCGATGGCACTGAAGTTGCACAGATACTAAAATTATCTTTTGCCATTCTAGACAAATTTTTGAAGGAATTCTCAAGTGTTTTCCACCATTCTAAAATGTCAACGTCTACTGGTGCTTGGTCTAATTTGGTATAATTAATTATTTCTGTCTTCCATGCTTCGGTGATATTTGCTGATTTTTGAGCAAATGGTGCAAAAATATTGATGCAGTCGTCGTCGTCGTCAAAAGGTGAATCATCAGATTCTTTAACTTCACCAACAGCCATAACTAATAGAGCGGGAAGTTTGTTGGGAGGTGTATTTTTTATTTCACGAATCAACTTGTTATAGCAGGCAGATATGTTATTTGGGTCTTTCATTTGGCGCGTTTTTAACATCTTTTTGAAATTATATAAAGATATATAACAGTAATAGTAACATATGATGCATTGAAGAGTAAGTAGTTGTCTTCTTTTACACACATTTTCATTACCAATAGATAAATTAAAATAATTATTAGAAAATAATAACATTTTTTGAAAAGATTATTAATAGCAAACCACTTTTAATACTTAAACAAAAATTCAAAAAAACTGAGACCGAGACCGAGATATCTCGACGAGACCGAGACCGAGACCGAGATTTGAGCGACCGAGACCGAGTCCGAGATTTGAGCGACCGAGACCGAGACCGAGATCGAGACTGCATAAAATCTCGCCTCGTCTCGGTCTCGTGCAGCACTAGAGGTAACAGGTCTTTTGGATTTGACAAAGTTAACTGTTCTCTGGCGTACTCTCCGTTCGCTACCCGTCATTTTGAAACAAATCCCCTCACCCGGTAAAGTTTTCTGCGGGTATGTGTGTGCGAAATCACCATAAATCAAAATCGGAAATTGTAAGTTTGTTACTTAAGACTTGGAGCTTACTTAATATTTATTTAATATTACTTTATATTTTAAAGAAAATTTGGGGATTCTATCTTTTATAGGAAAAAAAATGGAAAAAGATTGTCAGAGTTGGATGTTTTCCTAGATTGCGCTTTTTGTGTAGTTTTTGACGATCAACCTGTATGCGGTACAGTTTCACTACAACTTATAAATAATTATTCGAGAAGTAAGAAAGCATGTGAGGTAACCTACCTAGCTACAAGAGTATGCTTTGTACAAATAAAAATAATAATTTAGAAATATATAATTGAATAAAATTTACAAAAAAAAAAAACGCATTTGAAGAAAAACGGTCGAACAGATATAACCTTTACGGAATAAGTTTTGTCTTTTTTAGTGAATTTTTCGCCCAAATTATTTACAAGAGAATTTCTTTACGTAAATAATCGTGACAAGAGTGAGAAATGTGATGCTGGCTGGCATCAGATTTTATTATTAAGGACATGACTATAATGATCTGTGCTGTAATCTTTTAAAGCACAACTTACTTATTTAAATAGAATGATGACGCTTGTACATCTCATTTATCAATAGGTGAGAAGTATCACTCAAGATCTAAGATTGTAAACGCTCAATTCCATTTTTTCTTCTTACATTGAAGCGGGTACATTTATGATGAATGCATACCTGGAGAACAAATGGAGATAACGAGTTATTCATGAAGTTATTTTGTAGTCGAAAATTCATTGCGCTAGAACTGGAGGCACTGGAAATGAAAAAAAAAAAAAAAAATCAAAGCATTGTACAAGGTATCCAAGCATGTACAATATTCTAACAAGTTTGACAATGTTTAACATTTTGGATTACAGTATCTGCATTGTTCTACCCAATAACAATTCTATAACAATGGCTGAACATCGTCTTAAGGACTTACCCGCATGTCGAGGTATCGAGTGACCATTAGTGCAATGTTTAGCTACTTCCAAAACACAGTAGGGTGCATTATCCTTTCAAAGTACGCCCATCCCACTCTTTACGCGCGCACATTCCAATTTTCAAAGTTCCAACGGCTTCCTTCTCAACTTGACCATCAGCTGTTTTAGGGATGGACACTTCTGTAATACGATACACCCGTATTCGCACATAGTTATATCGTTTCTTTTTTTCTTTTAACGCAGCTTGATACCCATTCGGTAACAATGGATGGGTCAGTTTCTGCTAGATCTATAAATTGTTAGTAACGGAAGTGGTAATAGCCACTTTGTTGAGTACAAAAGGATTAAGTGACAATTATTCCAACAATATCGTAGTGGTCACCCTTTCATAGTAACAAATGTTTTCTCTTATTAAGAAACATTTCACAACTTGGCTACTTCCGGCTTGTAGTTATTTATTTATTATTTATTTAATAATCTAAAGAAGAAGTTGAGAAAATTGTCCTCTAACGAATAAAAACCGCGCTTACTTAGTGTTGCTCATTTTGCTGGAAAGAAAGTGGTCAGCAGATTCCGAGATCCCAATCAATAGAAAATAACAACTTAGTATAATTTGTTAAGTTAATTAATGCTGTATAAATCACGTGGCACGAATTAGTAATCACTTCGGCTGTTGATGGACAGAGCCTGTGAGATGCGAAGAACACTTTTCGCAGGCTGGCAGTGCACTGAGAAAGCTCTGAGCCTCAATGATCAGTAGTTATTGTTGATGCGCTTAAAAAAATTAAAAAATCTGGAAATAACGATTCAGTAAGCACTACATTTTTCGCAATTAAATTTTATTGAAACCTTCAATTTGAACTAAAAATTAGTTGATTTCAATATATGTAATAGAAAGTTTCACTTTAAATGTATCATTTTCATGAAAGAAATCGCTAAATCGTACTTCTTGGTAGGAGATTGCTCCAAATTTGGAATTCTGTTTACATAATTGCCCCTTATGAATGTTTAGTAGGTGATTAGTCAACTTACAACACTAAATAACCTCTTTTGAGGAGAACTCTGTAATGAGAAAAATGTAAAAATCCAAATTGTACTTTAAAAATTGTTACACTGTATGTTAGCTTGGACTGTAAGCCTAAAGGGTAAAAGTCCACAATAATAAGTTCGCTATCGGCGGAGATAGCGAGTAGGGGCACTCCACTATCGGTATGCCAAGTGAACAGATCGCATTCTCCTTGTCCCGTTTTACTCTCTAGCTTTCAACGATTCAAGTGTTTTTCCTTTCTTTATCTTGTCTCTTTGGGACATCCACGTTCCTATTTGTGAATATTTGTGGACATAGTTAAAATTTACTTGTTATCTTGGAGCGTGCCTAAATGTACGTGTTGTAAGAAAATTAGGGTAGTTTCGTGTGCGAACGGACCGACCCCTCACACACTGCTTTGGCTGAGGAATTTAATGTTTATTTTTTTGACTGGAGAAAACCAGGTAAGCCTTTCATACCTCATGGCAGCCAGGAATTTTCCTTCATAACTCTTAAGGGCACTTAATAAATTTTTTCCGGGAATGTATTGCCGAAAAGGTTATTGATTGGCCCAATGGTGGCACCTAAACCAGTATCAAATTTGGACCTTCAGAAAAAATATCGCTGAAAATTTCAAAACTAAATTTAGTAAAATGGCACATTCGGACATCCATCGCACTAAAATGGTTATTAGATAACACCCTAACCACCCTACAAAGCCGAAAAGTGAATTTTCTCAGAAAAACGTTTTGAATAAAAGTTTCAAAACTACTTATGCACAATGACTGTACCAAGTTCTAGGAGAATCATAGAAGTAGTGTCTATAAAGGAGGCTGGACAAATTCCATCAGAAGTGTATCAATAGTAATATATACAAGTAATATATAAGCTGTCTTTATTTATGAATTCACAACAAAAAAGAAGAGGGAAGGGATTAGCTATGAGGTTAGCATACTGGACTCCCACGCGGAGGTCCCGGGTTCGAATCCAGCAGCTGACCCTTAGATTTTCTCTTCCTAGGAGCTTCTTACAGCTCACTGTCCGGTGATGGACAGTGTTGTCTGTAACGAGAGAACACTGTCCGGAGGCCGGCAGTGCACTGGAAAAAGCTCCGGGCGCTAATGACCTCAGCTGTTGATGCGCCAAAAAAAAAAAAAAAAAAAAAAAAAAAAAAAAAAAAAAAAAAAAAAAAAAAAAAAAAAAAAGAAAAACTATTTCTCATTCTGTTTAAAGAAAAAAATAAAAATAAATAAAGCCAGGTACCCTTGGTATAAAATCATCAAGGCAGTGGGGTATTTTTATAAAAATATTGATTACAAAATAAAATATAAATATAAATACAATTTTTCCTATAAAATGACTGAACATCATTTTCTGGTCTAGCATAAAAATTATGATGCATTAATACAAAATAAAAACTTAAATAAAATCATCTACAAGTTGCTGCCTATGCTAAAGAGCCATCCTGCAATATTTCAGGACTAAATCCCATTTCTTACCGTTTAAGAGTTCCAATAATTGGGCCATTATCAATAAATCCTTATTAAAATAAAAAAATTGATGAATTCTCTTAATACGAGACACGTCGCCATAAAATGAAATACAGACTCTAATTCATTTGTATTACACATTGAGCATATTTGAGGATCTCATTATTGTATCTTTTAGAATTTAAATTTAATAGCTCGCCTCTTGTCTTTATAATTAGTCTCATATCATTTTTATTAAAATTGCCATTAAAATAAGCTGCTTCATCTTTTAAATTATAATTTAATAACTAAAGAATTTCTTGCCTTGATATTAGCTGTTTCCGCGATAGTTAACCTAATTCTGTCCCTAAGTTCTACAAGGATATTTTTTCATTCATTATAACTATTGTTTTTGAAATTATTTACTAAACCGTACCCATAATTTATATTATGTAGTTGCCCATACCAATAAACATTTCTCTTAATAACCTCAAGATGCCACAAGCTTTGCATATCTGCTTTCTGGCAGATTTAAAACTTAAATTACATAATCATGATGAAGCTTTAATGTATAGAGAGGTATATTGGTGGCATCTGAGTCTCTTAAGATTATGGCATAATCTGGTGTATTTTGGGGGTAGTCGCAGTAATTGTTTTATTAAAAAAAGTGAATAACCGGTCAACCTGTTTATAGTTCATCCCGCCCCACACCTATGCTCTGTAACACAGATGATTCACTGAATTAAACAGTTCAATTTTAGCGGAGATTGGTAAATTTGTATTCAGAATAAAACTTTTCCCAAACTGAGTGAATATCGGTTTTAAAGAGGATCTTGATTTGATTCCCAAATATTTATAAGAGTTCTATTCTATTCTTCTACTCTTTCTCCCTCCAACCTCCATTTTTTCTGTTTTGGAAGACCTTCCGCCATTTTTGAAAACAACAACTTTAGACTTTGATAAATTGGTATTCAAATTCCATTTATTGCAGTAAGCCACCAGTTCATTTACAGACCTTTGTAACTCATGAGGACTTGAAGCTATCAATGCCAAGTCATCAGCAAACGCGAGAAGCTTTATTTTTAACCCCATTTATTATAAACTCCACCACCTAAACAATCCTCAATATCGTTTCTAAACAGAGTAAAAAGCAATGGACTCAGAAGAGCACCCTGTTTAACACCCAATTTATTCCCAAAAAGGGCTGACAAACCATCCTTATGCCAAACAGCGACTTCCGTATTCTTATATATATCCCTTATACGAGTAATATTTATCACCTTTGTGGAAATACTAATCTCTTATAGTTTATAAATAAGTGTATATACCAGTCAAAAGCCGTAGAGAAGGCAATAGAAAATATATAGTTTTGTCTTTTTTACGATAACTTCATTTTAGCCAAACTTAGCAGAACAAAAATATTTTCGTGGAGCGACCTTAACGGAAACCAGCTTGAAACTCCCTCAATACACCATTACTCTCTTTCCAATGATCTAATCTCTGCAATATGAATCCTTAATATTAATATTTAATATTAATATTAAACGCTATAATTACTAACTTACTAACATTTTTATGTAACGGAAATATAATTGACTTTTTAAAATTTCCTGACACTTTTCCTTATTAAATATCTCAACAAATATCTAAAAAATTAGCCGAAGCAAACATATACATATGTTAGAACTCATAGGGGAACCATCAGAAGTGCATTTACCGCTCAAGAATCTAATGTGAAACTAAATTTCCAAATTTGACAAATACCGGCATATTGGGAGTGCTACCTTATCAAATAGAATTTTGCATAATTTATGTTTTTTTTTTGCAAACAGTTCCTACAATTTTACTTAAACTTTGTATAAGGTCATTACAAACGCATTAATCTACAATTTTTATAAGGAAAGTTTGTACCAGATGATGTAATTATTACAGGTGCCGCTTTGAGAAGAATTGAGTAGATTTATTTCTAAAGTGATAATAATTAAATATCACCCAATCGTTGGGAGTTTGTTGAAAAATTGTTGAGTGAGAACGCCGAGAATAAGAAGAAGTCCTGTGAGGTCAATATTAGGTTTCCTGTCGTGAGAAATAAACATATTCAAATGTGCGGGCGGTTATACGAGTACTTCTGGCCATTAATCAACTATTTCAAACTTAATTTAGTTGATGATTCATAGCAAAACAGCGATCATGAATTGTAGAAAATAGTTCTAGGGAAATGAAAAAGTTTAAATCGTTACGTAAAATCCTCATTTCCTTTATTGTTCAACAAGTAATTGGTATTTCCGGACAAAACCTTGCAGATATCTCACAGCGCCATTAAACAATTTAATTTCCTTTTCCGCTCTAATTAGGAAGTTACGATTTTACCATCATACGTAAAATGTTTCTGCGAATTAAATATTTTTATTGAATTTCGTTTTTGTTGAAATACCTAGAACTACAAGAATTGCAGCGCCTTGGAGGTCGTGTGAGTGTTTCCCATCAAGTTAAAAATAAGATTCTAATTCAGTTTTTTTTTTTTTTTTTTTTTTTTTTTTTTTTTTTTTTTTTTTTTTTTTTTTTTTTTTTTTTTTTTTTTTTAGCGCATCAACAGCTCAGGTTATTAGCGCTCGGAGCTTTTTTCAGTGCACTGCCGGCCTCCGGACAGTGTTCTCTCGTTACAGACAACACTGTCCATCACCGGACAGTGAGCTGTAAGAAGCTCCTAGGAAGAGAAAATCTAAGGGTTAGCAGCTGGATTCGAACCCGGGACCTCCGCGTGGGAATCGAGTACGCTAACCACATAGCTAATCCCTCCCCTTTTTTATTTATTAGAACATTATTTCTGTCCTGAGACCTACATATTTTGAAACCGGACTGTTCTAATAAATACCTTATAAGAGTTTTACGTGTTTCTGTTAAATTATACGAAATTAAAAACATTTAAATATTGAAATCTTACCAACTCACCCGACTACAATTACTTTCACATTCGCCGACGACAATGCAATTCTTTCTCCTCATCTAGATCCTGTTATAGCATGTCGTGCACTCCAAACTCACCTCAATCTTCTCGAACCTTGGCTGCAAAAGTGGAGAATCAAAGTGAACGAATTGAAATCTAAATACATAGTATTCACTCTAAACAAGAAAACTCTCCCTCCTCTCTCCTTCCACAATACTTCTATACCAATCACTAACCAAATACGATATCTCGGACAACATCTTGACAAACGACTAACGTGGAACCCCCACACGAGACTCAAACGAACTGACCTCAATCTGAGGTATAAAATGTTGAAAAGACTACTTGACAAAAGATCAAAACTGACCCTGACGAACAAACGAACACTATATACCGCTCTACTTGCCCCAATATGGACGTACGGAATACAGCTCTACGGAAGCGCCAAAAAATCTAACATCAACCGACTTCAAACCTTACAATCAAAAATTCTAAGTACAATAGTTAACGCTCCCTTCTACGTCTCCAATCATACTATACACTCTGATCTCAACATTCCTCTCGTTTCTGAAATAGCCCAAACTCGATACACAAAACTCCATTCAAATCTACACGATCACTACAACCCTCTGATCCACAACATGTCTACCACAACACTTCCTTCTAATCCACAGCGCAGACTAAAGCGGCGGTGGCCACGCGACCATCTCAACACAACGTCGACCTCCTAGGATGGTTGCTGTGTAAGCTTGCCAATCTGGCGAACTAACGGCTTCCATCACTGGATGGTCGTCGTTCACTCCAATCACGCCCTTGGCGCACATGCATGTGCGCGTATGTGTATGGATATGCATATGCGTGCATGTGTATTTGCGCCATCCTTATCGCTCATCTCTTTTGCTTATTGTACTGCATACAGTTGCAAAATAAATAAACAAATAAAAAAAAAAAATATTGAAATAAAACAATTGTTTAAAGCCACTTGAAAACAAAATTAAAAATTAATTATAGTTTACATATCCTTCACTATTCTAAGACTGCAGTAATTACATGATAGTTGACTAGATTAGTAAATTTATTGTACAAATCTATTCTACTATTATTGCTATATAACTATTATTTTCGAAAGAGAAATTGGTTAATTTTAACTGCAGTAAAACTCAATAAAAACTTCGTGGTTTGGTTTTGAGACTGCGTTAAACGAATTTATTTACGAAAACTATTTATGAGTAGTTCACTTAAAAGATCTGCTTTGTTCGGTGGTCAACAATCCCTCAGGAAGTAGTTTTCAGAGGTGCCCTGTACTGAGTCTGCATCCTCGTAATACGTAAGATTCTGTCCTGTGAGCTTAGACCATCACAACCGCGTTTGACTTCATCAATGATTTTGAAATGATTCAATTTGTAGTTTGAATAGACCGTTTTCGTTAAGTGTTTGGTTGATTTTATGCTTAATGTTTCGGTTTTATTTTTGCCTGTTTGTAATTGTTTTAAAGTACTCCATTAGTAAATTTGTTCTTTTCGCTCTTTAAGCAGTTTTAACCCCATTTTTTGAGAATACTATCTCTTCACAATAATGAAATACCAGTCATGGGTGTCTGATATAAATTTCTAGTAACCTCTTTTCCTGCGCTACTTCTTTGACCGAATTGTTTGCACTTTGATTCGCTATTCCCAACTGAGTTTTAACCCACGTAAAGTGCATTTTGCTTCTGTCTCTATTTCCATCCACTTGGACCGTTATTTTTTCCTGTTAGACTCGAATATTTCTCAGCATTTTCTAGCGGAGTTGCTAGTTTTTCTGTCAATAAGAATTTAAACAGAGTCTTGATCATTTTCAGCGATATGATCCTTCATAGATCTAATGGCTCTTGTCGCACTCTACCACTGAGAACATCAAGATCTAAATGAAGATAAACCTGCGAGGATCCCGTAGTCATTTCGTGAGATGGATGAAGAGGTTGCTAATTCTCCCGAACTAGAAACAAACGAAGACGTAGATTATTCTGTGTCTAGTATCTAAATATTATTTTGCTCATCGGACTGAACAAAATATTTTTTTCTAAAACAAGAATATTGAGTAAAAAAGATAAAAAAAAATATTGAAAATGTTTGGATCAAAGTGTAAGATGGAAAGTGTACAGCAGAATGGGTTTATGCTGATGATGTTGCCCTGGCGAGATATTTCAGTTTTCCTATCTGGAAGTCTTGCGACGGCGGCCGGGGTAGGAAGGCCTTGCTCGTTATATTTTACTGTTATTAGCGTTTCTTTGCCGGTTCACAGTCGGTTAGCTGTCCTCACATCTTCATCCACAGCGAGCCCACTCAAGCGTGACGTAAAGCAAACACCCATCGAGCAGTGGCAGCCACCACTTAGCTTTCACTTGCCAATACACCCCGTCATCATCTGCTGAGCTACCACCCTCTTCTCGCCACCAACTAGCAACAGCACCGTGATGGTTAAGTGTGTTAGTGTAGAGCAATATCCCCCCTCGCACTACCCGGTTGCCACTCTCCATTGTCTGCTACAACCAAGTTCTGCCACTAAAAGCGTCTGTTTGTCGCAAACCGTCTTCTTGTCCTCTAACTGTTCTACCCACTCTTATAAATCCCCCTACTGTTCCATTCACATTGGACCTGCGTAAATATGAATAAAGCCTTTTCTCATCCACGTGAAAGGGATATACTCCTCCTCTGGAATTATTGCCGGAAGTGGATCTGGCCAGATTGTGAGACGCTCACAAATTACTTCTATTGTCGTATCCTTTTTCCTTTCCTTTTCTATAACATTCTCTGTGTTGGATTTAATGGATACAAAGTTCAAAAAAGCACAATGTCAAGAGAATTCTTCTTTTTTCTAAGTTATTTACTTTAAAAATACACTGCCTACTTTCATCATTTTATTGTTAAACATTTTATTTAAATTATGAATGAGAAATACATTAATCTGTGGTTGTTATTTAAATTGCAAAGCTTTACGGAGTCTCAACTTCTATTCGCTGTTCTTATTTTTAAAAGTTAACCAAAATTATTCACCAAGTTTTGTACTAGTATCTTCCAATAGATCTTGGTAAGGACTTTAAATTAATCTGGACCAAAGAATGGAAAATATTTTCTAATAATTGTTTCCTACTTCATTTAAATGAGAAGTTTTTGAAGGCACTATTGAACACAAATGACACAAGAAATAGGTACTCCATTTACGTCAGGTTCGGGTAAATCACGGACGTTAATTATATCAATAAATATGGAATTCCCAATACCAGTAACTTATTTATGTTTGGACATATATGTTTACTGAGTTAAACTCAGCTCAAGATCATAGTAGGTTGAGTTCTGTGAAGGATAGAGCGTCATCAGTTCTAGAAGAAGGAGAGTGCGAGAGTGAGGCTATTTACACTCAAAGCTCCTCGAAGATTGATACCTCAGGGTTCCTCAAAATTTTGATTTCCATTGAAAATACAATTTCGAAAATTTGATTCCCCTCAGTTACTTTTGGAGTATGGCGGTGTGATTGCTTTATCAATTTCATATTAGAGCCACGTAGTTAGAGGCAAGTGTTGCGCTTTATTTTAAGAAGTAGCATTATTAAATGACGACTAAGGAAGTTAGGAATAAAAGGCACATTGAAATAAAAATTACTTGTATAATACAATAATAACAAATACATAACAAAATATTAGGGATACATTTTAGGGCTAGACGATCTGGATAGATACTGCATGGTTAGACGATTGAGTTTGGGTTCTACTTTCTATTGGGGAATTTCGCAAAAAAATATTTATTTTTTGTTCACTCCCTTGATGAACTGTAAGGTTTTTGTGGCGAACCACATTTGTGTTTTGAACTCAGTACCTACCAACCGCACTAAAATTATTTTTATGCTTTCATTTTTTTCCGGCGCATCAACTGCTCAAGTAATTTGCGCCTTCACTGATCAAGTAAGTTGCCTTAGCCACCAAGCCTTGAGTTAAGAAATTTTCCTATCACCCCTACTCAAAAAATTGCAGTCATTCTAATAGATAATTTCTACTTTTGCTACTAAAAAGTTATAACTTCACTTTATTCATAAAAAATATTAACAAATATTCACCCGGTCAAGCCTAAATCTTGAAGTCGTAAGTTTAATAATTATAAAAATTTAAATAATAGTGTCTTATTGAATAGTTTACAAGAACTTCATTATTAAAAAACTTTATATTTTTTAAACTAACTTTTAATTTTGGAATTTATGTTTCTCATTCTCTACTGTTTATCTGATTCTTCTGCCATTATTCTTCCATCGCAGAACTTTATAAAAGAAAGAAAGAACTGAAGTTGAATTATATTTTCTGGTTCACAGATAGGTTTCTTTTATTAGCTAAATGCGATAGAAAAAGAGTGATCTTTTTAAAGGAATTCATTTTTAAATTATATTCATGCTTTCTGAAGATATTCTGAGTTCCTCAATTACTAAACATGCTTTTTATCTTGCAACTAAGATTCCCGTCTAGCGTCCAATTAACTGGACACAGACGTTCTTCACCCCTCGGAGGAGGTGAATGTAAAAGCGTATTTCCTCTTAGTGATGCTATGGTCAAGTAATGATGTGTCTAATAACAGGCCAGCCCGTCGGCAAGAAATGCAGAGGGATATATTTATGTGGACTCAAAGAGAAGAAGTAAGCTATGGGTCACGTACTGAACACTGAAGAATAGAACGGAGAACTTTGTTAGCGACACCCTGTTGGGAACAGTGATTATCTAAAGAGGTCGCCCCTACTGATCCATGTTCAAGTGCGGATTCTTTTCTCCATCAACAAGACACCTGCCGCTTCCACTTCAAAACCGTCTTCTCTTTTTTGTTTACTTGTATTCAATAAAGGGATGATGGTATATTATTAATGCATCGTACTTGAAAAATATTTTGTTGAACTTAGAAATCTGCGTTATTCATTTATGAATATTGATTCACTAAAGAATTACGTAAGTACTGAGTTCGAAAAAGTGGTTATAATAAATTGGATTCGTTGTGTTAGTGTATGGGCGTAATAACTCAAAAACGAAAACCACAAAAACTTCTCATTCGTTATTTCGAAACGGTGCCACCTCATCTTTTGGACAAACCTTATTAATAATTATAAATCATAGGGCAGTTATGGACTATGCTAGTAAGCAGCTGTAAATAGTTGAAATTGAAAGTTATAAACATTCGTATTGAATTTTTATGTTTTCCAAAACTTCTAAAACTAATTAACAATGAGCACTCAGCCAATTGGCTAAACAGAAACAGTTTAAGGTAGATTAACGTCAACCAATGAAAGCTGCTAACGTTAATCTATTACGTAAATGTATTCGCTAACGGCTAAGTAAGAATGTTTCCTATCTGTTACCAACTAGTGGTTTGGATTTGACATTATAATCTACTTGGTTAGATTACATTTCTAAAGCTGTTAAATGCTAACCCTAATCCACAATTTGTATAAAAACAGTTACCAACTCTAAAGAAATTGACTGCCACTTCACTTTAATTGTTAAATTTCAAGTTTGCTCGCGCTATACGGAAGTTTTCCTGACTTTAAAACTTTTCAACGTTTTCGCCATTACCTAAATTAGTTTTCCATGTCGATAGATATAGTTTGGATAGGTAATTAATGCAAATGAAAGTAAGGATATTTGTTTCTAAAGTTTTTCGTTTTCTAAAAATACCTTACTTCTCTTGAAGTAATGCTCTTAATATTATCGTTTATTATTTACTCTTATTATTTATTATCTTATATTAAGACTCTTTCTTTTAATAATATTCTTTTTGCCATTTCTTAAATTCCTCTTACATTTTAGAACAAATAAAAGTCGTTGAAATAGACATCTACGGCTAATATATTAGTTTAAAAAATCGTTGTTTCAAAGTGCAGAACTTCAATTATAAAAAAAGAACAATTAACAGAAATTAGGCTAGTATTTCGATAATTTCTAGTTTTTTGAATAATATTCATCAGGCGACGCCCGATATTCTAAAATCCTAATTTTGGCCAGAATATACATAAACCATTGTGGCTTGCTTATCCACTCATAATCGTTAAATTTTAATTTCTACTCTATTATATAAAGATTCCATGGAGTGATTTAAATGAGAGGTCTTTTCAATGGATGTGTGTTTTTAAAGAGTGCTAAGTAAAACAGCAGCAGGTTCTCACCTCTAATCAAATTTATTAAAAATATATACTCCAAATAATGGATTCGTTTTCAATTTATTTCCAAGTTTATGTTTATATTTATTAAAATCCATAAATTGTGAGAATAGATGTAGTTGTTGATAATCCACCAGTAACTTAACGTAAATTTGGTGGATTACTTAATCATGTGCAATTTTTAATTTGGGAATTAAGGGTAAAAATTAGTTCAATTTAAGTCAAAATGTGAGCGAATCAGGAGAGATGGTGAATTAACTAACTTCTACTTTTCAAACTTAAAACAGCTTTGTGACATTCAAAGACATTAATTGCTTGAACTTGTAATGCGTAGCAACTTTCTGTTAATATTCGTAAATAACGAGCTGCAATTTAAGAAGTGTAATGATTTGTTAATCAAGTGCAATGGTGATTGAGCGGTTAACCCAAAATGTTTTCTGGGTGGTAATAACCCAAAGGGTTTTCGTGCGAAGCTCAATCTTGTAGAAGATCCTGACAATCATGACCACTATGCCTGTAAGTTCCTAAGAAGCTTTTAAAAAAGTACTAATTTGTTTCAGATCATTCAAAAAATTGCTGGCGCGCATGTTTAATTAGGATTTTCAGAGAAATAAAATAAAAAATTAAGTAAGCTTCAGTAAAAAGCTGATCAGCTGTAGTGATTATTTTAAAAAAAAATAAATTGTAGAATGGTAACATTAAAATGTCCTTAGTCTACTCCAGGTTCTTAACTGTCTTGGAAGTAGAAAAACTCTAATAGACCATAGATTACAGTAAATCATTCTGTTAAAGTAGTGCCATTAATTGTAAGGATGACGGTGCACTTTAATGATTCAATTAAATCCTTTATAGGATATCATTGGAAGAAGGTAGAAAAAATGGTACCCGACAGTTCAACGTTGTATTTATTTAAACATCTGATAAGACTATCTGTCATTATTCTATAATAATAATAAGTATTTAAATTGAAACATTGGTTCTTTTTAAAGATTAATGTTGAACGATTGCCTTGTCCAGTGAAAAGATGTCCTTTCTACGCATCAAGTGACGTCGATATATCACTCATTTCTTTCAAACTGATTCTCGTCTCTACTCGGAACTCAGACGTACGCGCGCAAAGCTAAGCTATACAGCTTTTATAGCTCTACTAATGTTATCTCTACTTGTTCGCTCTTGCTTCAACTGTAGTTTATCTTATCCCCCAGCGGGTTCGATCAGTGAATACGACACAGGACGGCCGAACACTAATTTAGGGAGGGTTGTACGCAGAATAGTGAAAACTTGGTTAAAAAAGAGTAGTATATACACGCAAGGGGAGATCATCATTTAACGATTGATGGTTACCACACTTATTAATGCAAGAGTTCCGTCAAAGCGATCACATCTGTAGCATCCTGACCTCTCTCCCACGCCCTCTGGTGAAACTTTTCTAAAAGATATTAATTAAAACCAGTGGTAAAATTAAAAACATTTATTAACCTTCGCAGTTTGTAACAGTTATCAACTTAGTGTACCCATTCTGGCTCAAGCAATTCACTTCCTCCGACAACCTTTCTACTGCTTCTGATGGATGGCTTTTACTTCAATGACTAATGTTCGCACTGTACGACAATTCTCCATTGTACAGCGACTTCATTATGCATTATCTGGTCTAGCTGCTTATCATCAGTCAGTTGCGATTCCAAACTTCCATTGGCAATCATTATTTCACACACATACTTTTTTTTTCTGTCAGCTGGTTTAAGTTAACATAAAAAAAAAGAGTTTAAAAAAAACATTCTTACTTTAAGAATAACGTCATTAATCAACGACCCCATGTCTAACAAAATAAAAATTTGTTGCGTTTCTTAGGTAAAACGATAAAGGAACATGCTTATTTGAGATTCTAATATTAATTTCCTTAGTAAGCTATTTCTATTAACTTTAATAACGGAGTAGATTAGTTCTATACGCCTTATGAGGTTCAATTTTCAACGAGCTTAGAACATGCGGTAAATCCATTTTTATAGATGAAATTTTGTTATAATTTGTCGGCCGGATTTCCTGAATTCCATTGGTTTCAATTCCCATTGTTAGTAAGTAGTTTGTAAAAAAAAAAGAATATATCTTTGTGGAATTTCAGGTGGCTTAACACGCACTGTGTTTCGAGCTCCAGGACATTCAGTGAATGACAATTTTTTCTCGAATACATAATGCTTAACATTGTTTTATTTTGTACATATCATTGTAAATATGGATTTTTGTAATTTTTTCTATTCTTAGAATAGAAGAAGGAAGAAGTCTTTTTTTAAATGAAAAGATACCTAACTTATAAATTTATTAAATATGTATAAATTATAGAATTCGTAAATGCACATTTATAAATAAATCAAATAATAATAAGAAATACAAAAAAATAAAATCGAAACTTTAATTTATCTTTCATAAGTTTTGATTTATTTAGGTACTATTTAGCCACAAAGACGTCCACATGGTACTCTGACGTCAGGGGAGTCAGAAAGAGTGAATTCATTCAGTATATCAGAAATTAACAATGTGATACATTTATATCCATACATAAACTGATCAGAAAGACATGTAACCAGCTACTCCTACGACTCGTGATAAGAGGCTATTTTCTCCTGCGAATTTCTTGAATAGCCGCGATATTTTCCCCCTCCTTTCTTTATGGTTGTTTTTGTATTTTACTTTTAATAATTGTTATTCAAGTATTTCTTCATAAAGCTTGTTTCTTTCTTGATAGTTTTATAGTTTTTTACTTTTTATTATTTTTTTAGTGACATTTTATTCAGATACCTTATGAATTACAGGATCCAGATCCTACAGATTGCCTTCATCACCTCCATTGGCCCTACTATATTTCAGATGGCTCCTCTCTATTCACTTACTATTCTTACAAAGTCATATTATTATTATTTTTTTTTTTTTATGATTTAAGGCGCATCAACAGCTGAGGTTATTAGCGCTCGGAGCTTTTTTCAGTGCACTGCCGGCCTCCGGACAGTGTTCTCTCGTTACAGACGGTAAGTGAGCTGTAAGAAGCTCCTAGGAAGAGAACATCTAAGGGTCAGCAGCTGGATTCGAACCCGGGACCTCCGCGTGGGAGTCCAGTACGCTAACCTCATAGCTAATCCCTTTCCTTAAAATCATAGTCATATTATTAAATTTTTTTCTTTCAATTCACATAATTGTCTTCTCACAATTAGTTATCTTGTTCTATTCATTATTTCTTCTCTTTAATTTAGGTACATTTAGATTTGATATACTAGTTTTCTTTAGTTCGTCTGTCGAAGGAATTGTCCCCTTCCTTCCACAGCATCTCTGGTAAGAGTACTTCACTTTATTTAAAAAGAAATTTAAGTACAATAATGTTCTTCATACTGCAAAGTCATAACATAGATATTTCCATAGGAGTACAAATGAATATCAGAGTTTCAATTTCCGTCATTAATATAAAATTTATTTAGTTTCTGATTGAATTCTTTGGCCTAAAATATACATCTAATTGTTTTTATCCAGTAAAGCATCTTAACTTATTTCTGTCTTACAAATTTATAAAATTAAAAAAAAAGTACATTTTAATTGGGTATTACAGCAATATTTTGCCATTAAGTTTGTTATTATTTTAGAGAAAAATACAATGTAATAAAATAAAATTAAATAGCAGTAATAATAAATATATGTTAGGTGCCACGGTTTGAGGCGAGACTTGTTAAGCTAATATGTATTGTGGTTCTGGGTTCGATTCCCCGGTCTTAGGCCTTGGATTTTATTTAATGGTTAATAAAAGAAATTTACAGTAAAGTATGTTTGCTAGCCGCCTCCGTCCACGACACCTAATTGATAGTTTGACGTAAAGCTCGGCTGAAAAAATAGGCAATTACTTTACTTTACTTTTTAAGAAGATATTTTTTATTATTGTACAGTTATTGCAAAGATATTTCTATTTTGGACAGAGTTTGCAGTAATATCTATTGTTGAGTAGTTCTATTAACTTCATACTTTCCTTCTTTTTTACCGCCCACATACCGGTTACTTTAATTTCAACCATTTATCTAGGAAGAGTGATTTTAAATGGGTTCTAACCTTGAAGAATCTGTGAATAGGATCTATGAAAATCTGTAAGAGGCTGAGGTGGAACTCCAGTGAAATACAATTTGTCGCTCAGCTCTAAACTGGAGATATGAAAAGTCACGTCAATTTTAAAGATTAATTAATTTAAGAAGAGTATAATCTTTTTAATTTGTTTTTCACGGAAGTGACATAGGAGATTATTTCTAATGGTCAGCATTCTAATACAAAAAAACAAAGACGGTGAAGGCAGAGTCGGGGCAAGTTTAGCTGTAAATGGGGCTGATAACGAAAAACACGAGGTTATGAGACAGGCAACACAGACTCGTCAATAATGTGGTGGCACCTAGCGGCCAAATCCAGTACTATAAATTTCTTCATTTTGGTTACATCTACCTTCCAGAAACCACCCCATCCGTTTACACGTACAGAGCATGTATTATTCAAAAAGTGCCCGCTACTAGGACAGATCTGCCTCCAGGGACGGGCAGTATCTTCCTAAAGATAAAGGCTGGCAAGTGAAAAGAGACGGAGAAACAAATCGCACCACATTTCTTGCACACTCCATTAGGTGAATACGGCGGCGCTCCATACCAGTGCCTTCTGTCTGCACAAGATACATCCACCCACACACCAGCTTCCAAGGACTCCCTCATGTCCATCTAAACCTCTTTATATATTTGTCCCTAAAGGGAAAATATTGATTGAAAACATCCTTATATCTTCTTATGTAAAAAAATGTTACTTTGTATGTTCCATTATCTAATATGACCTTATAACAATAAATATACTCTACTACGTTTAGAGATAGGAAGAAATATAAATAGTATTCGGTGTAAGAAAAGAAGTAACACTGTACTGAAGGTATTTATTGTCTAATCATGTGGAAGAGCATGCAATATCAAGAAAAAGGTTACACATGACAGCCAATAGAAACAACGCATTCTTTCGCTTGAGTGAAATTCATGTTTTATTGCTTGAGTTCGCCATAAATTTCTGATGTCTAAATTCTTCTTTCCGGAAAAGACATTCTTGTATACTTTTAACCTGATGAGCAATTAAATGAATTTTAAAGACAGGATCTTAACATTTCAAGATGAATAGTCCATCTCCTTTCTTGTGGACAGAACTACCTGGCCCTCTGTCACCTTTTCTGTTCCCTATCTCCCTCCATTACGTGTCCATTCACCCTGCATTCCCAAATCTCCACACGGGACAAACGATACTTTCTAAATTAAACGAGAATTCTAATGATTTGGTAGAGAAAATCAAAAAAGCTTTACACCAGATTAGCTCTTCAGTATTCCTCTAACAGGAAGAATTCGAACCCTCCTTAGAAGGAAGTGCGAACTTCACCAATTAATCAGTATACGACTACTGCCTGGTTTCTATCTACTCACGTTGCGCCTAAAATTATTTTTAGCACTTAAATAGGTTAATACAGAAATAGGAACAGATCTGTGAATAGTTGGGACTGTCAATAATAAATACTATCGAATTTCTGAGGAATAGAAATAAAACGAAGCGAAAACAGATAGCAGCAGTTGTATTTGGACCGTTAATAAATTTTAGCAAACCATAATTTATGAACTAACTGAATTTATATAAATAGTAATATAATTTAACTGGTGAGGAATAAATTGCGGGAGACTGATGAACCCAGAAATAATGCGGCATAAATTTGGGGGCCTCTGAAAACATCTGTAAATAAATATTAAACAAAAATCAGACGTTGATTGTTTAGAAAACTCACATTAATGCAACTGTTGCACTTAGAATTTTTGAGTTTATTTTTCTTTTTTTAAACATGGTATCTTTGCTAAAAGTATTATTTACTGATTTTCTTTGTGTGATGCCTAATCAATCTGTCTACGAGTATATTAATGCAACTTTTTTTTAAATACAATTTTAATGCAATATTTTTTTATTATAAAATAACTTTGATTGGGTAGCACCTAATGGAAATATTCCTATACTTTAGGATATTTCGGGTCTATCAATTTGTGTTGTAAAGTAGTGCCTACCTGATAAACCTACTCGATAAGCATCCACGTTTCTTATTAAAATAAGACCTAAAACCCTATTTTCTATATAAATTAAATTTAACTTCAAGTCTTTGTTCCATTTCTAATATTTCAGCAGTGAAATTACATTACTTTTTTCTCGAGACGTCCTTTGAAAAGAAATGTATTACCAACTCTTGAAAATGTAATTGCAGTTTTCTTGTAGATATAGCGTACTTATATCTTACTTATAGAGAAAACTCGAATTATAAAAACGTCTTTCTTACACAGTAGGAAAAGGAGTGAGGAATTATTTTAAAAAAAACTCTTTTGAAGCAAAAAAACGATAAATAATCGAATAGAAAATTCATTTCTTGATATTACAGTCTGCCAACCATAAATATCAAACAGTAGAACTGAAATCGTTTGGGTTTAAATGTCCTTGAAGTTAGTGTTTATGTTAATGAGTTTAGCTCTCCTTCTCTGGCACACATTCTCTTTCTCTCTCATTACCGGATAGGAATTAGCATTAGATTCAGAGTTACCAACATCCCCCGCCTTAAGAGAGTATAGTAAACAAACTGGGCCCTATCTGGAGCATCCTCCTCTGTTACGTAATGCAGAGAACGCTGCCAAACAAGTGGAAATATTTTTACGTGCCGAGTATCGTTAGCACTCCCCTATTCACTGCCCGCCAACCATCACACGACCGCAATTTCTCTATTGCCTCTTCGCATTTGCATATTTCGAAACGTGCAATATACTTCCCTCTGCTACTCTTACCACAGAATGTTAGATATTTAAATTAGGGCGACTTGTACCAAGTACATGGTGCCTCTTTTATCGAGTACTTCTTATCTCTTCAGTTCCTTCTACTTTTCTTGTAAAAGAAAAAGGAAAGGAAGAAGTTATGTATCTTGGGTGACATTCACCGGTAAGCTAATTTAGTCAATCGTGTGGCTTAACTGAATCAAGTCGCACAACTATAGTCTAAAACTTACATTTTAGGATGAATAGATAGACACAGCTTAGGCCTGGAAGCGGTGTAACAACACCTATGTCCTCAAACTTTCAAGGGATGCACTGTAATCTTAAGCAACCCTTCAAGGCTTATAACAGGGAAGGGATTGGCTATGCGATTAGCGTATTGGATTCCCCCGCGGGAGATCCCGGGTTCAAATCCAGCTACTTGCCCCATAGATTTTCTCTTCCTAAGAGCATCTTACAGCTCACTGTCCGGTAAGCTGGACAGTGTTGTCTGTCTGTAACGAGAGAACACTGTCTGGAGGCCGGCAGTGTACTGAAAAAAGGTCCGGGCGCCAATAACCTCTGATGTTGACGCGCCTTAAATCATTAAAAAATAAATAAATAAAATAAAAAGCTTTTAAGATTTCAAAACTTCAAAGAGAGACAATTTTTCGATAAGGATTGCCCCAAGAGAAATCTTGCAAATGAAAGCTCGTTATACTTAAATCTGGTTGAATTGGTGTTTTCTCCTTCAGTTCAAATTTTTGTTTTTGACGCACAGATGGATTCTTCAAATTATTTATTTATATTTTACTAGAGCTTCACCCATATAAGCGCCCAACTACCAATTATCACCACAAAACACATGTTTACTTGTTTCTTCCTCAAGACTGGTCACTTAGTTCACTAAGGCTTCTTGACCAAAACGAAGGAAATAGCTTCCCTATCATATTGTCAACCTTCTCATTACTTTTTTTTTGCCAAAATGCCTTGAAACCCGTGCTGGTTACGTCTGCTACTCCTGTCCGGATCATTGAGAAAATGTTGACAGTTTCATTGCTTTTTGTTTTTTTCCTTATTTGGCATTGGCTTTCGCCATACAGCCAGCATCGTCTAGGTGCTTATCACTAGAATATCACTCACTCTCCATTCTTACTTATAAATACGAGTACATTCGCTTCACACATTCATCTCTCTACTATAATACAACTATTTACATAAACTACAACTAATGGATGGATCAGCACTCTATATTCCTGCCATCCTTATAGCTTAACCGAAATTAAAATCACGTAATCCTTCTCTAATAATTTTCTTTCATTCATTCTAATCGGCTATAACTTTTAAATACATTCATATTTCTTAGCTAGCTCTGCTATAGACTCAAGCGCATGGATGTAGGTGGAGAATATTATGTCTTCGTAGCGAAATGGTTCATCTAAATACCTGTATAAGTCGTCAAACATTCGTTTCCTTTCTACGTGGAAATATCATTGCTCTCTTGCTTTACGAGTACAGTCATCTTTCATTGCCTGCTACTGAATTTGAGTTGAATTATTTTAACGATTTACATTAGAGCACGGAGTTAATCAAATAGCTTTTGAAATAAATCATTTATTATTCAATGGCAATACAAAATCTTTGTCGTTTAATGGTGTGAATTCTTATTATTAGAAAATTTAATATAAACATTTAAAGCTATGACTGAACCAAGTGCTTTGACACTTAAATTTAAGATATTTTAAAAAGTGTTATTAATCGATTTGTGCAGTGAACGACTCTGCTCGTATAACACCAATCAGTAATCTTACTTTCGATGATAACAGAAAATATTGTGCTCAATTTAGAGAGCTGAAAATAACCCGCGATGGCATTTTTTGACAAAGACGCACCAGACTGTATTACTTAAATCGTGGAAAGCTTTACACCAGGCAGGAACACTGAACAATATTTCTAATCCTGAGCGCAGATAGATCCTCGCAGGACCACCTCAGGAAGCCACAATGATCACCATATTTTTTATTTTCTAACCCTGCAAAATTACTGAACCACCTTCAATGAAAACTTAAGGACAATATAATTGTATTTATAACATATGCATGCATTAAACAAATGGAAACTTTGGCTGGGTTAATATTTAAGTAAATAAGATTCTATAATAAGATTTGTGTGTACAATTTTACGTAAGAACTAGAACAATAAGACCTGGAACCATAGATCTCCGAACAGCTGACATGTAAACTAAAAGTAAATCTTCCTTTGACATGAATATTATTTACCCCGACCATAATCGTAAATCCTCGTTGCTATGATATATGTGTACCAAGAAAAATAAATAAAAATAAAACCATCGCTTCAGCTATATAACGTTATATATATAAAGAAATAGATAGTAATATATTTATGCTCGGTATGTTGTATGGTGATAGATATGTAGTGGTAATTTTAGTGGGTAGAGGCAGAGTGTGAAGGCAATATAAGGATTAAGAGCTTGTAATAGGTGTTAGCGGAGGGCCATTAACTTGCCCACCTAATGAGCAGTTAACCCCTCCAAAATAAACACCTAGTATTAATGAGTTATACACACCACTACTGCAAGAGTCGCTTGCCATTGGTTAACGTGCTGAGTTATTCTTAAAGCCACCTATTTATTATCTGGTATTAGTATTTGGTTATAGTCCCTAATGGCTGTTCTTGCAAATCCAAAAGAAAATTACATAGTTATTAAGAAAAAATGAACAATGTTTTCTAGCAGTAAAAATTATTAGCAAACTGCAAGAAATATTTTGTAATAATGGCATATAAATTTGATATTTATGTAGTTTTAGACTTTTTCTTTAATATTAAGTAAGTTGTTTTTTAACAATATTCACTCAAAGTACAAACCAGAATAAAAAACCTCAGATAATGTTTCTATTTATTCGTTCCTGGATGTTGTAAGATCATAGTCAAAGCTACAAAACTTCTCCTAGTCATATTAAAATAATTATGCACTAATTAGTAACAAAACTTATTTTACCTTCTCAAGGGAAATCAAATAAACCGCGCTTATGCTTGAGTTCAAACGGCTTGTGAGACAAAACAAGTGAGACACAAATCTTACGTGTAAGACACGAAATCTAACTTGTCTAACAGCCGTTAATAAAATAAGGTATTTTAATTTAGTTTATTTTTGAAAGTTACAATAGCGCCAGGCTGCACCATTAGTGGCAATGACAATTTGATGGAGCTCACTCACTGACTGAGAGGAGTTTACGCGTCGGTAACATTTCCTAAGTTATCTACTTTCTTTGTCGAAATAGAGAAAAACGCGAGTACGCTAGCTTTTAATTGTCTTGGAGGATGATTCGGTACGTGAAGATAATAAATGCTGCCAAAAGAATCAGAATGGAATGTAAGTGTTGATGAAAGTTCCTGTAACAAGTATAATATAAGCGACCTGACTTAAAAATGGAATTTATATTTTAAAAATGTATGAATGGTTAGATTTGAATTACAAAATGAAGCGTTAACAATGGTGCAGAGAACTTCTGACCGAAGTAATTGAATTGACTGAAGGTTAGATTAGTCGTTGAACCCTTAAATGAATCGTAGGTATTGACCGTTTGTCTAGCTGGTTTTAGTAAAAGTAAAGTAAACTTATGCCTATTTTTTTCAGACGTGCTTTACGTCCAACTACCAAATTATATGTCGTGGACGGAGGCGACTAGTAAACACCCTTTTATCATTAAATTCTCATATTAAACATAAAATAGAATCCAAGGCCTAGACCGGGAATCGACCCCCGGAATACATCTTAGTACAATCTTAGCTTTGCAGGCCTCGTCTCTAACCGCTCTGTTACCGTAGTGCCGAATGTATTAATATATTGAGCATATTAATGTATATCAGACGTTTTTTATTCATTGAAAGATTAGATCTTGGTCTAGTACAGGCTATTGAGTAATCGTAAGCCACTGCTAACTTCAGTTCGTTTAAGTCGTGTGTGCAGACTCGCAAGTCTTCAGAATTAACACGCCCAAGATTGTAAAAACATTATCAGAAGGAATAGGAATTGAGTCACAGAAGAAAGTATGAGGAGTATGAGGACGCGAACTGAGAATTTAATTCAAGTCATCATTTTCTCATTGTTCCTAACGACGACGCTGAGATATATTGAAATTTGAGTTATTGCTACTTATCCGTCAGAATGCTTAACATCTGAGATCATTTGCGCCCACTTGGAGCTCTTTTTAGTGAAACGCCGGCATTCGGTCCAGCGATGGTCGCTGTCCATCACCAGACAGTAAGCTGTTGAGGATCTTAGAAATAGAAAATGATTTAAATCCGGGACCAATGGTCTTCAAACTCATTCCCATATTTTAAAAGTACTATGTATTTTGCGAAAAGAGACTAAGCTTTCAAAATTTTGGTATTATTAAGTTTTTTTAACTTAAATATAAATATAGTTGGCTCCTACAATTACCGCATAATTTTCGTTTCTCTGTTCCTTTTTTCAAAAATTTATTATAATTATTGTAGATAACAAAAAAGCATATTGGCGCTAATGGCCATAGACATCAAAGCGCAAAAAAAATAATGAAGTAGAAACAACCTAGTATAATGTTAAACTCTGGTTGAAATAACTGAATTGATCACATAATAAATTCAATTTAGGTTCTTGACTGTAGATATTAGCATGGAAAATATTAGAATTTGACTCTGAGATCGCTACAGGAATCCTGCGTTAACTCCTCATTATGTCAGTAGTTATTTTTTTGCTTTCAACACACATTTGAATTTTTTTTACTCTTTCTAGAGGCAATTATGTAAATGAATCGGCACATTACTATTCAAATTCTCACTTTCCTAAAAGTCTAGAGATTGTTTGAAAAGAAATAATGGGGACAATTTTAATATTTTGGAATTCCACGTTTCCTGCTGACCTCATCAAATAAAAATATTATTATAATATTGGGATTATTTTGCTAAATTCATAATAATTTCTTTTCTAACATTACAATAACTCTCTAAAAGTTTTTAATTGTGGTATTCAAAAAACTGAATAAACTGCGTTTTTAAGAGAATGTAGTAGGGATCCAAATTCTGCTGTAAACATTGATGCTGGATACTTTTGATGAGGAAGGTTTGATTTGCAAAGAAAAAGAAGCAGAACCGCTAATGATGAGTTTATAAGATCAAATTACAATACATTCTATGTTCAGGCACATCATGAAATAGTACTTGAACTTAAATTGAGAAAAAACTTGTAATTCCATCTCTTGCTAAGAGAATCTGCAAAACGAATACATGGTTGTCACTCAATGTACGATTTATTGATGCAGCGATGAAATCGGTACACCAGCGTTCGTGGCATTTATATTTCATGTACATCAGATTCACTAATAGCCTACTTATTGTGTAGTAATGTATGTATAAATAAAATCAAAAGTAATAAAGTTTCGAACCTATTGAATAATTGTCTACAATAAAAAGGCATTGACACTCAAAGACATTTGAAAACTCCTCAGGATTATATAATAGACAAACATATAATAAGTTTGAAAGTAAACTGAAACTATAAATATGTTAAAGAAAACCTAATTTTGTAATATTTTTTTCTTCACATTATATTTCAGAAGTTGTCTTTTACTTTTGTAACATAAGTTAATGAGTTAGCAGTGAGACTAATGGAAAACTAGGTTTAACCAAATCAAGAAGTGTGAGAAGGTTACGGGCGAATGAAAACTCTCCGAGGGTACACATATCATATCAATCAGCTGTCAGTTTATAAAGGCCCTTTCTTCAACAAATACACAGATTTCACCCTCCATGAGTTCTTCTTCTATTAGGAGTTTGCCTTATTACTTGTAAGTTGGTATTTTGACTGAAAGGTCGTCCAATTTCTCACCAACAAATGTCACAAACAGTACAGTTGTAAAGTGGAGTGAGCGAGCGCACGGGAATAGAAACTACAGCGCCGTCTAGTAAATATATCGGTAAACCCCTAACTCACACATTTCATTAGAAAGTATCCAGACAGGACAACTGAGTTCCCATGCCACTATTTATATACTCGTCCGACCAAAATGTCTTTTACTAGCAAAACTAGTCACTTTATTACCATGGCTCAAGCCCCTAGTCTAAGTAAAATTCTCATATATTATGCAAGTATAAAGTATTTGAAATATAACTTTTACGAATTATACTGAAAACTGTACAGTCCCAACATTGTACAAATAGCTCGTTGGAAACTTTACTATAAAATACTGGAAAACAAAGTATTTTAGAACTTCTTTAAGTATTTGATTCAGATCTCTGCTCTTCGCTCGCTCCTCCATAGTTACACTCAAGAACTAGGTCTTCTCCAATCTAATCTGTCGCTAGAAGAACGTGAATCCCTTTAGGATTAAAATATGACAGGAATAAAGGATTCAGCTGGAGTCCTTTTATATAGAGATATTTGCTTAAATCACAATACCTAAGCGAATTTAAAAACTAAGAGGTGATATAGCCTGATAGAGAAATAAAAGTTTATTTTCTGGTGCATGTCTAACTTCTTTTTCTTCTACCAGTGCGCCTCTACGGTCCTTGGAGGACCTTGGCCTTTTAATTGCAACTCTTCTTGGGGCGCTCAGCAGATTTTTCCTTACCCAGAACTGCATTGAACGAATTACTCTGTTTCCAATTACGATATATCATTTCAGCATAGACAAAACGGATTCAACAAGTACAGAATATACTAACTAGTATATTATATCTTAAGGTGTTTTTTTAACTGTTCTTATTGCATTAGAATACGTTGAGCATCTGTGGTAGAGTATAATGTAGAGAAATTTGCATTCTTTTATTACAAAAATTGTTAATAAATATTTATCTAATGTCTAAAGAACTTAAATTTATTAGTTGCCTAAAAAAGTGGGTGTCCTCTTAATATTCTCCATATTTATGAGGAAAGTGATGAAATTCACGGTTAAGACTAATAAAAGCTTTGAAATATTACGTACAAACATATTGTAAAAACCCAAAGTTCTGCAATATCCATGTTTTATTGATGGAACATTTTTTTCATTGATGGAAGGGCGTTCCAAATCTTAAAAAGTGGATTCCAGCGAAGTATTAGAGCATAGGAAATAACGTTAAGTTTGTTTGTCACCGTTGGTGAGTACTGTAAAAGAAAACGGACGGACAATAAGGGTAAGGTGGTGGTGGTCGGCAATTTGTCCCCAGGGGATGTTACACAACTAGAAAACCGTATCTACCGAACTAAATTCAATCGTAACCACTCAGTGAACAAGAAGGTAACGGAAACGAAGAGGGTGGAAAGAAGTGCAAGAAGCATAAGTGGATAGCAAGGGAAACCCTCGAACTAACAGAGGAAAATTGTTTCCTCGGCCACTCTCGGAAATATCCGGTCAGAGGGATTGAGTTAGGGATTTCTTCTCCCTAAGTAGGGAGCACTTGTCTTGATTTCCTCCTTATAGAATGTTCGCTATGAAATTATTGATAATCTTGTTTCAGCAGTATTGTAAGCATAAATATAAATGCGTTTTGGGCTTACCTTATTTATTTAACTTTCTTTAAAAAAAAAAATTATCGTAAGAGTAACAGGTTGAAAACATTTTTTGTTTCGTTAAGAATTACGGGTAAAACAGATTTAAAGGATTGCGTAATTTTCAAATCACTGAAGTACAAAATTAATATTTTATTGGATAACCCAGAGGGACCACAGCATAATGATATCCTCCCAAATTTTGGTCGTTTGTTCAACCAAAATATGAAAGCTCCAACTTTTTATTATGTTTCTAAATGTTCATCCAATTTTTCTTTTTTTTTAAATTCATGAATGTCAACAAATACTTCATAAAATAATTATCTCACTTTATATGAAAATTATTTTCCAGATTTTCTCAAAAACATCTCTTTAACTCTCCTAAAACTTAGGAAACGCATAGTTCTTTAATTTTTATTTCAAATATTTTTATAGTCATTTTAGATCATTCTAGAAAACTTCACAATCTGCACGTATCATGGTTTGTTTAAAAAGACAGATGAGAGTAGTAATCTATCAAGAAACAAATTTTACGGCAAATAGTCACTGTCCTGTGTGCATGTATTGGTGAAGAAATTACGTACATTACTGGTAATGTAAGGAAAAATTTAGAAGTATTTTTTGTTGCCGTAAGTCCACATTCATCGCAACATGCTTCCGATGTGAAACGTAACATAACTAGAGTATGTACATACGAGATCGTAAAAGATCTATTTGGTTAATGTAGCGTCAAACTGGCACAAATGGGGAGCCCAATAGATCTGATTACAGGTAGCCGTGCAGAATACTCTAGGGAAAAAATGGACACGGTAGTTGACGTGAAATTGATCCATAAATTTGAATAATAATGCTAATATTGAGAATCCCACATTAAATAAGTTCTTTTTTTTTAAAGGAAGTTATCCGTTAGATAGGTCGCTTTAAATAGCCGAAATGTACAAACAGTTTTACAAAGACAACACCTGCATTTGAAATAATGTAAGGAATTATCTAAGGATTATTTGTGTAGCAGAACCGCTTTTATTTTGAAATTATGGCTAATTTATTTAAAATTTGGGCCTGAGTATTAGATGCGACCGTAATAATAATAATACCATTAATAAATGTATATTTGTATTAAAATGTGTATGAATTTTCATTGGTAAGGCTTAGTTTAGTGGTAGTATTGGTGGAATGTAAAGGAGTTATGTCCAGGACTGGCTTAAGTTCCTTCATTGAAGCTACTCGGTGGAGAAGGGCGGGTGTTAAACTTAATGCAAGGGCTCCAGGACCGGACTGGTACAGTTGGCAAACTGGGAAAAGTGGCTGGAGGCCGAGGGGATTAATTCATTCTATTTTATGTCCGTGAAGGCAGTAAATCTGGAAGGAAAGTGCTTGCTCTTTATTGGCCAAGCTTAGGCTTTACCGCTCAACTAAACAGGACGGCCACTGTGGCACCGCCACTGCTGGTGAGGAGGCGGTAACTTGGATCCAGAAGGAAGGTAATTCAACCTTCTACCGTTTCATTTCCAACTTTAAAAGCGTTCAAAAAGCTGATAAGGGTTAAAGGCGTATTCGATTCTGTAGGAGACCCTTTTTAATGCCTAGTAATCAACCTTTCAGCACTATTGGAATAACAAATAAAATGCCTGATGTCTTTTCTTATTTCTCTTTGTTTTTTATTTTATTTTTTTCTATATTCCGATAGAGTTTTACTTCTTTTTAATATTTTTAATTACAATTCATGAGGTTTCAATTTTTTTAAAAATATATCTTACTATTTCCATCTTTAAAGTACCAATATAAAATAGTCATAGTTGACATTCAAGCACTTCAACATTATTGGCACCATGTTTATTTAACTTATATTAGTAAAATATTTTCTTTTTTAAAAAAAAGTTTTATAAATATACGTTCCTATTTCGGAATATCAGTGAAGAGCTGGGTTAAACTCAAATTTTGAGATTATTTTAATTTGTCTTTTTTTTGAGAATTTACCGCTCATCTCTCAATTTGAATAAAAAAAAAAAATTTTTTCGTTTATTTATGGTACAATCAGCGCGTTAGCGCTATAAGTAACAGTGATAACCGAGCAACAAATGATAAGGTAACGAGTGGAGAAGTTACCCAGTGGTAACACTCCCAAATATTAGATGATTAGTCACTCTTTTTACTGGAGAGGGGATCACGAGGCCACTGTCTTTTAAGACGTCTTGTCGGGTTGTCAGGAAGAGTTCTAGAAGAAAGACTTTGAGCTAGAGGATTTATATGATATTGCAGGCTGAAGTGAAGCATTCTGTATCGTGTTTTAGCAACTTCGGTGATAAAAGGAATGTTAAGGTCAGTGTGTATAGTCAGGTTGGAGACGTAAAATGGAGCGTTTACTATAGTTCGAAGTATTTTAGATTGTAGAGATTGAATCCTTTGGAGTTTGGAGCGTTTGGTTGAACCCCACAGCTCTATTCCATACGCCCAGATGGGTTTCAAAATAGAAGTATAAATCAGTCTTTTGTTGTCCAGAGAGAGTTTTGATCTGTCTTCTAAGAGTCTTTTAAGTAGTTCTTAAATCCTCTGTTTAGTTTTGTTCTTTTAAGTCTAGTGTGGGGGTTCCAAGAAAGTCTTCGGTATAAGTTAAGTAAAGCCCAAGGTAGCAGGCAACGTTCACTACAAAAATTAGAATGTAAAAATTACGGATAAACTAATGATGTATTTTTAACAAAAGCTGTAATTACTAGCTTAGTGAACTCTAAGGAGCTAAGATAGCTCCTTAGAGATCAAAAAGGCCTCTAATGGAAATATTTGTTTTGTGAGGCTACTTTTTGACTTTGATTGGCAACAAGCCTCACAGTACCTGTTACCTTATCCTTAATAAAGTGTTTTAAGTTAAAATAAGTGTAAAAACTAAAGCGTAATGTGGCGCCTCATTTACCTGTACAACATTAGAGGGATTAAATATTTAAATAAAATGCCAATTTTGTGGAAAATAGTTATGTTTGTTGTCAGTTAATAGCTGACATAAACTGCTTTCTGTTTAAATAATTTTATGGCTTAAGGTACTTAAACTAAGTGAGATAATCTTAAATATTTTTGTTTAATTATCTGTCTTCTTTACAATCCCAAACTTTAGCTTTTAAATCTGTTTTACCAGCCACTACGAGTACAATTTACTTGCGGCTTTTTTCCCAGCCTAAATTGGTACTTTTTTACTCTGAATTAATTCTAGTCGCCAGTATTCATAATAAATGCAGCCTCAATTCCAAGATTATCATTATCATAGATGTCATTTCCACTGTCACTCACTGTTCGCTGGATAAATGTGGAAACTCACTGTTAGCTTCAGTGCAGAATCGTAAAATCCACAATTGAACCCGCATCTGAGGCTTCAAATGATGCAGTATGATTAGCCGGCTAAAAGAGAATTAAATCAATCGTCAATGTAAAAACTATAATCAATTTAAGCACCACAAACGCTGAAAGGTTAGAGCTAACGACCGCAAAACTGAAATGCATTGCGGTACTGAGTTCGAGTCTCTATATTAGATAGTACCTACCTGAGGAATGGACATTACTTTACGTTAATATAATTTAATATCAGCTATTAATAAAAAATATTGTGAAGTAAAATAATGAAGTCCAACGAGTCCCACAAGGGTGCGTTACTTTAATCAACTACCACCGCAAAACCCTTGGATCTAGTTATTAAACAAAAAACCGTCTTATTGTCAATATTTCAGCAAGAAAATGAAGAACTTTTTCACTTGGTCTTTTCAATAGCAAGTTATTTAAGCAGAAAGGGAAGCGAACTAAACTGCAGTTATGATGTGCGTGTACTCAATCATAAAAACTATACATTCTCTCTCTGTACCATCCCTTTTGTATTAAAAGAAAGAGAAAAAGAAAAAGAAGAGGTTTGACAAAACCTTTGATCACTCGCCGACTCTCCCACTCCTTGAGAAAACATCACAATTACAGTATATAGACATGTCCAGAGGTTCATCTGCGTTTCTTTTTTGTCCCGGCGGTTAGTTTGCTGTCTTGGACACTCCTACAATACACTGTACTGACTTTGATCTGCACTAAGTGGTTTGCTATATCAAACAAGCGAGGGAGATTAGAATCGAACACCGGGAGTTTTACCTATTTACTTTTTTTTACAGCGTAATTCCAGTCGGTCAATATATTATTGATTGAAAAATAAAAATATCTAAGATTAGAGCTCATTTATGGATATTTAAAAACTAAATATTTAGGAATGTTAATAATGTATTAAATTTTCTAATTAGAGATGATTATACACTCTACGAGGGATTACGGCGACTAGATTCTAATAGCAGTGCATTATCCGCTCCTTACGATTTCTAACAGCTCAGAATGCGGCCAGGATAGTGTACCTAACGAGAGAACATTGCCACAGGCTGTCAATGACTGAGATGACCTAAGACAGGGATGGCGAACCTTTTTGTGGCGTGGGTTAAATTTTTTTTAACCATTTGCACGAGTTAAGTTTAAAAATTTTAAACTGAATATATTCAAAACTAAACATCTTTAAAATTCAGTTGACTTAACGGGTAAAACGGGACGAAACAAGTGCTATGGAAGTCTCTCTTTACAAACATAACTGAACAAAACCTTACAAAAGTTTGTTTTATCTGAAGAAAAATATGGTTATTTGCTTTGAGTTGTCGACTTTTTTAACAAACAAAATATGAATAAAATTATACATTTTATTTGATATTTTGTAAACACTTGCTTTATTTCAAAAACTACAAAAGCATTTGTCGTCATTTGCGTTTTAGAACTGTAATGATCAAACTAAAGGTTATAGATAGCATTTAAATTGCTTTTGTGTCAATGCGTGATTGAAAAAATACAGATAGAATATAAATTATCCACACAATTAGAAAATCTAAATCAACCCACGTAAACAAACAAAAGTGGGTCAGTGAAAAAGCTTGGGCGGATCTGTGTCTGACCCGCGGGTCATAGGATCGCCATCACTGACCTAAGACTTCAGATGTTGGAAATAACAATACCTAGTGTAGTAATAGTCACAATACCTAATATCATAAAAAAAAATTGTAACATTTTTTTTTGGTTTCTCCTACTCTACATAATAAAGAGAAATAAACGGTTATTGGAGCGTTTATAACGCAGTTTTTGGCGATCTGCAGTTATACAACCTATCCTACCGTACTGTTTTAATGTGTCCGATTCCAGATTTTGGACTTTGAGATTTCACTGGAAATATCCATTTTGATTCCGAACATATTTAACCACTCTCAATGCTGAACATCACAATTTTGAACCTTGAAGTAGACTCCTGCTCCGAGTATTGAAGCATAAAAATTGCAACATTTAACTTTATTTTTATTATTTAACTTTATTTTATTATTTAAATTGCTATTATAATTTATACTTAGTTGTTAAATTCATTTAAGTTAATTTATTTTTAATTTTATTATTATTAAATTGGATACTTTTATAATTTATTAGTCAAGTGTTCTAGCTCCTGCACTTCTGGCCTGACCGCTAACACTATTTTTGTTTTGGCACTATTTGCAACTTGTATTCTATTTAAATTTGATAGCAACATCTATAATTTAAATCTTCTCTAATGCATTATAATTGTCAATTTTACATGAAAATATTTTTTTTTTTTTTAAATTACAAAATGTTTTTTCACTTCGTAGTCTTGTATTTACAAATAATGTATCGAATTTTCTTCTGTATGTCTAAAATTTTGTAATTTCTCAAAAGAAGAAATCCAGTTATATTTTTAAGTTCTTCAAGTGTGCGATATCTCACAACTAAAACCTGAAAAAAATAAATTTCTGTATTAATCACGCTAATATTTAAAAATCTAACGTTCATTATTTTAAATATAGCATGTGCTTCTAATCTTCTAATTGCAGCCTCAAGAAATGTAATTAACTTGGAGGACAGTTCACAGCGAGACATCAAGAAATGGCTTGAGAGGATTTTATGTTCAGCGATTGGAAAAAAAAAAAAATACTTTTGGGACCACAGTTTGAGATTCCTCGTCATTTGAAACCAAGTCAGAATCCCAAATCTAGAATTAGACGCAATATTAAGAATATAATCTAGAATATCCCATTCTCAGTTCTGATATTTTTCAACTGAAACCAAGTTTAATCTCCAAGCTCCTCCGTTTTTAGCAAAATATCTCAAATACGGGTAGCGACAAGATAGAGGCTAAATATGTAAGGATAGAAGCAGCAGTCAACAAGCCATCCTTTCATAAGCTGGAACCTGGAGAACAATTAGTGGCGATATTGAGGGTTGTAAAGTTGGTGAGGTGTTGAAATTACCAATAGAACTTCACCTGCTCTGCGTGTATTCTACATTTGAGGTATTTTAGATATCATTGTAAGCCAAGCGAAGTTGACATGCTAGAGGCTACATCGTTTTACTATCTTAAATAGGTAAAGATCGTTGCACAAACTTCTCCTCGAGGAATAGAAAAACTTCTACCAAAATTCTGCTCTCGAATCAGCTTTCCTAAGGTCAACATATTATTTGCTGAAATGGGCATATCGACAAGCTACGGCGCGAACCATATTATTCATATGTTTTGTCTACTTCACAAAAATTATTCATAATTTGGTTGGTTTTATCCGTCGTAAAGTATGTTTTACATGTTTCTGGTGGTTTTTGGATTTCTATCCAGTTTGATTCAACAGATGTGTCAAGAGTTTTGGACTTCCACTAAGTTCTGTCATAACCAACCTAACTTTGTTACGAGTATTTTAAGTTAAATGGTAGTATTTGTGTCACTTAGAATGTTATCCTGCAGTGAATCGTCCATATCTAGCTCTAAATATGGATGGGAATCTGAAACCAGTCAGAAACATGAATGACGCGTGCTATGCGACGTTAAAAATCAAGGATATTATCTAGCACAGCGGACCTAACCACATTTTTAATATTAAATTTTACTCAATGTTACTTACATCAATGTGTACCTTATCAAACGGTACTACACTTAAAACTCCAAGCTCATTTTTATTTATATCAATAATAATCAAGTCAACATTGGTTCGCTTCATTGCTAGTAGGTAGGTGTATAATGGGTAGCAATACACTTCATAAATATAATCAAATGATTCCCACTGATCACCCACTAACTTGCTGCCAAAATTTTTTCTGACTCCAAAAAAAGCCTGCAACACAAATCAATAAAATTATTTGATTAATTTTAATTTTATTTTTTAAATCTTTCAATTACATTTTTAAAACCAAAGCGATATCGAATAATGTTGCCTCCATAAATCCTTTTTTGCTCTTCAACCAACTCCTTGCAACGATGTATCTCAAAAGTATTGTATGTTTAACAAAATTTTACCGTATAAGATTTATTATATGTTCCAACGCAGCTATTAGAGAAATAGGAGGATCTTTTTCTCTTAGTGATTAACTCACGGGCAGTTTTTTCCTCGGCTTCAACGAGTAGGCCGTTCCATTTGTATTGCTTTTCAAGTTTTAAAGTTGGTGACATTGTTACTCCATCACCTGCACCAAATTCAATGAAGAAACCACCCATCTGAAACAATAAACAACCTTAATGATCGCACCAATTATTTTATTAGTTTTCAAAACTAAAATTAGAAGCTGCAAAATGAAATTTATATTTGTAAAGAAATATAAAACAAATGACTTACTTTATAAGAAACACTGTCTAATAACATGGACACTAAAGCATCTACTTTTTTACCTAAGGGATGGTAAGAAGACACACTTTGTCCATCCACCGAGGTGATCGTTTTTAATAGTTTCTTTATCAGCCTTGGATCATCCATGGCTAAGTTTTCAGGTGGTGCGATTATGTCCCAATCGTAATCAATATTCCAGCTAGTAGAATCTGGAAAAAGTAATAAGACAGCATTATTGTCTGTTAAGTAGAACTATTCAGTATGACCAAATTAATTTCTGTTAGCAATATTGTTTTTTGAATGTTCAATGCTTTTATCTTTGTCTCGTTTCTTGATTAGATCGGCTGATCGAATTCAAGTCATTGGTAAAGATATGAATGTGTGGATTGGGAAATCAGAAGTAAAGATAATGAAAAGTATTGGTCTAATGATACTTCTCCGCGGAACACCAGCTGATAAAGAATGTGTGAGAACAAGGAGTTACAAAAACACCTGCCGAAATATGAATGTAACTAAGATTTACAGATCAAGATGTGCTGTTTACCGTGAATGGAACTAGAAAAGAAATTGGAATCAGAGGTTTCAGAGTTGGTGAAGTTTGTGGCCTTTTACTTGAAGTAAATAGTCTTATGGTAGTTTATTCATTCAGCGCGAGATGGCGAACAGTTAGTAGTGGATCTGGAAACGCTATGCCTTTTAAAGTTTTGGGTAGCCTCCTTCGTAATTGATGGAAACTGTCTGGAGTTAAGGCAGACTTTTGTTTTCTTATTCCTGCAAAATTGTTCGGCCATTACATGAAGAACGCTATTTTCGGTAGAATCTGGCTCACTAATAAAAGTACAACCTTGTAAGAAATGATTTCAAAGATAAATTCCTGCATTACCTGCAAGATCAAGAAATCTTAACAGCTGTTGATGAAGGAAATCATCGCCTGTGAGAGAAACTCGCTGCAAGTTTTTAAGTAGATAAACTAAGTAATTACTCACTAGATTTAACATCATTAAATACTTCAGAAGTGTTAGTTTTTGTAATATTCATAAAATAATGTTCTATATAACGAAGGTTTATTATAAACCATTCAGACAATACAATCAAGAATGCAGTATAAATGATGCTTTTAAAAAAATACCAATAACACTTTTCATATTTGCGCCAATGATTATCCATACCAGAATTAATAATAATTAGTGAAGCTAGATGAATATCACTTGGGAATAATTAACATATGATAATCAATACTAAATGACGTTATAAACAGTTATTAATTCAAATTATTATTATTTAATATGGAAAAAGAAATTTAGTTTATATTTATATCTCTTTAACAAAAACTTACAGTTTAAAATGTTAAGTATAAGGGTTGATTAAACGCCAGAAGGTACACAAATCAGCAAGTACCCAACATTTCATTAATACTTCATTAATATTTAAGTAATTCTACTGCATTAATTTTCATTAATATTTTTTTGAATTTATTAGATGTTTCACAGACCCTTATGCTGGCCATTTTAATCTACAAAATATTTGTTCAAGTAGAACACCATTTAACTTAGATTGACTGTAATATCTAATCAACAAACTATTAATCACAGGTTAAAAAGAAAAACTTTATTAAAAAAAAAAATGTGAGGCTAGAAAATTCAAAAACTTTTTTAAAAAAATGCTTACACCAACATTCATCAATGATTTCATTTATTTATTTTTATTTTTAAATAAAAATCGTTGGTTTAAGTTAATTCTTCGATTAAAGTAATTGTTATTGTATGAAGTAGTCAAACGTTTATAATAATAGGTAATAATTAATCTGGCTTTATAGAAAATAATATAGTTTTCTTCAATTACATTCTCAATCTAGGTCTTCCCACAGTATTATATATTTGGAATATAAGATAAATAAGATATGCATATTTTTATGACAGCTAACATAATTATTCCAGTATTTTACTATAAGTAAAATTAGAGGGACTACATTAAATTACAATTGAGAAATGAATAATTATTGTTGAATAATTTACTTGATATTACCTACGCGTTATTTGTGCTCACAAATACTTCGGAAAGACGAATTCTAGACTGAAATATTGTTTTAAATCCGTGATTCAAATTTAAATAGTAGCCGATTCTACTTAGTCTTTTTCTACTTTAACGTGCATGTACATACTCGTACATACATGTGACTACTCAGAATAAATAGCATAATAAAGATAAATCAGAAGAATAATTTGGAATAAAGCTAAAATAAAGTACCTATTTAATTATGAAGATATAATATAAATTTTATCATAATTAGAACAAAAAAATAAAATATTATGAATGAACAAAGGGAAGGGATTAGCTATGCGGTTAGCGTATTGGATTCCCACGTGGAGGTTCCGGGTTCGAATCCAGCTGCAGACCCTTAGATTTTCTCTTTCTAAGAGCTTCTTACAGCTCACTGTCCGGGTGATGGACAGTGTTGTCTGTAACGAGAGAACACTGTCCGGAGGCCGGCAGTGCACTGAAAAAAGCTCCAGGCGCCAATAACCTTAGATGTTGAAGCGATTTAAATCATAAAAAAAAGAAAAAGAAAATGAATGAACTGGCCAGCATAAGGGTCTGTGAAACATCTAATAAATTCAAAAAAATATTAATGAAAATTAATGCAGTAGAATTACTTAAATATTAATGAAGTATTAATGAAATGTTGGGTACTTGCTGATTTGTGTACCTTTTGGCGTTTAATCAACCCTTATACTTAACATTTTAAACTGTAAGTTTTTGTTAAAGAGATTTTTGTACCTTTTGGATAGATTTTCCTTTTTGTATGATCTGCTTTACAGATTTTATTAAAATTGGGAATAATAAATTTTAATTGTATCATTATAACCTGAAAAGGTGTTAAGTCGGAGTTACTACCACTGGAGAGATCTTTTTAAAGAATGATTATAGTTGCGGTCCCCAAACCATCCTCAATAACAATTTTTTTGAGAAAGCATTTTGAATAAAATAGGAAGGTATTTGTACGTAAATAGCAAAATTAAACTGCGATTTCAGTTCTTCCCTTTAAGAGAAGTAAGAAAAATAAACAGCGATTACAGTACTTCTCCCTAAAAGGCAAAGAGGCAAAGATTTTGAATCGAACGACAATTCATTCATGTAAATCGGTTCACTCATTGATAATTTTAACGATTGCAGTACTTCCTCTTAGTACGTGTAAGAGCATGATGGCACTTCACAGCCACGTAGAGGAGCTTTGATCACTTCTTCATGCTAAATTTTATCAAAATCGGACTAAGCGTTATAGAAATATTGGTAATAATAGTTTTAGAAAGGGCCTTACCTGGGTGGGGCAAACTCCCCTCCTTATGAGGCACAGCGTCGAGACTTTTAAAGAGCAAATCTGTACAAAATTTCGATTCGAATGACACTTCATTCATGAAAATCGGTTCACGTTTCGATAATTTGAAACAATTGCTATACTTCCCCTTAACAAGTGTAAGAGCAGATCGTCGTTTTAATGTTACGTAGGGGAGCCCTAACCCTGTCATCCTACCAAATTTTATCAAAATCGGGCTAAGATTTACAGAGTAATTAATGATAATAATTTTGGAGGGGGCCTTACATAAAAGGGGCTAACTCCTCTCCCATTCCATGTACAGCGTCGAGACCCCCAAAAGGCACATCTACATAAAATTCCGAATCGAATGATACCTCATTCATGAAAATCGATTCACGCGTTTAGGCGCTACATTGTTTACAAAAAAGGTAACAACAACAACAAGAAGAACAAGAACAAGAACAATTTTTGAAAATGCCGTTTTTGCTCATTTTCAGCATCTTTTTTCTCAAAATCTATCAAATCTAGGTTGTTGCAAAAAAATTACAGTCATAAAGGAGGATTTGCCCTATATTATGAAGAAAATTTGGGAATTTTATCTTTTATAGAAAAAGAGAAAGAAATTGTCAAAGTTGGGTGTTTTTCAACGTTACGCTTTTTCGTGCAGTTTTTGATGATCAACCCTTATACAACTGTCCTACCGGACAGTTTTAATATATATACTCCTTAACAAAAACTTACAGTTTAAAAAGTTAAGTATAAGGGTTGATTAAGCGCCAAAAGGTACACAAATCAGCTAGTACCCAACATTTCATTCAAGCTTAGTTGATATAATTTAAGTAATTTTGCTGCATTAACTTTTCCTTCACATTTTTTAGAATTTATTAGATGTCACAGACCCTTATGCTGGCCAGTTCGTTCATAATATTATTTGGTTATAATTATGATAAAATGTATATTATATCTTCGTTTTTAAATAGGTACTTTATTTTAACTCTATTCCAAATTATTCTTCTGATTTATCTTTAATATGCCCTTTATTCTGAAGTTGTCACATCTTATACATGCATGTTAAAGTAGAAAAAGACAAAGTTAGAGTCGGCTACTGTTTAAATTTGAATCACGGAGGATTTAAAACAATATTTCAGACTTGAATTCGTCTTACCGAAATATTCGTGAGCACAAATAACACACAGTTAATAACAATTATTCATTTCTCAATTGTAATTTAATTTTACTTATAGTAAAATACTGGAATAATTAGCTGTCCTAAAAGTATGCAATACTTATTTATTTTATATTACATAACATATATATAACATTGTGAGAAGAACAGCTACATTGAGAGTGTGATTGAAGAAAACTATATTATTTGCGATAGAGCCAGATAATTATTACCTATTATTATAAACGTTTGACTACTTCATAAAATAACAATTACTTTAATCGAAGAATGAACTTAAACCGACGATTTTTATTAAACATAAAATAATCGAAATCATTGATGTATGTTGGTGTAAGCATTTTTTTAAAAAAGTTTTTAAATTTTGTAGCCTCGTAATTTTTTTTATTTTTATACCGTTTTCTTTTTAACCTGTAATTAATAGTTTGATTATTATAGATTAATAGATTTTAAAGTCAATCTACAGTGCTACTTGAACAAATATTTTGTAGATGAAAATGGCCAGCATAAGGGTCTGTGACATCTAATAAATTCTAAAAAATGTGAAGGAAAAGTTAATGCAGCAAAATTACTTAAATTATATCAACTAAGCTTGAATGAAATGTTGGGTACTAGCTGATTTGTGTACCTTTTGGCGCTTAATCAACCCTTATACTTAACTTTTTAAACTGTAAGTTTTTGTTAAGGAGATTTTTGTACCTTTTGGATAGATTTTCATTTTTGTCTATTTTGCTAAGTTACATATCTGCTTTACTGCTTTTTTTAAATTAGGAATAAGCAATTCTATCATTATAACCTGATAAGGTGTTAAGTAGGAACCGTAACTACCACTGGAGAGATCTTTTTAAAGAATGATTATAGTTGCGGTCCCCAAACCATCCTCAATAACAATTTTTTTGAGAAAGCCTTTTTATATAAAATAGGAAGGTATTTGTACGTAAAAAGCAAATTTAAACTGCGATTTCAGACCTTCCTTTTAAGAGGAGTAAGAAAAATAAACGGGCGATTACAGTACTTCTCCCTACAAGGCAAAGAGGCAAAGATTTTGAATCGAACGACAATTCATTAATGTAAATAGGTTCACCCATTGATAATTTTAACGATTTCAGTACTTCCTCTTAGTAGGTGTAAGAGCATGATGGCACTTCACAGCCATGTAGAGGAGCTTTAATCACTTCTTCGTGCTAAATTTTATCAAAATCGGACAAAGCGTTATAGAAATATTGGTAATAATAGTTTTAGAAACGGCCATACTTGGGTGGGGCAAACTCCCCTCCATATGAGGCGTAGCGACGAGACTTTTAAAGTGCAAATCTGTACAAAATTTCGATTCGAATGACACTTCATTCATGAAAATCAGTTCACTTGTCGATAATTTGAAACGATTGCTATACTTCCCCTTAACTAGTGTAAGAGCAGATCGCCGCTTTAATGTTACGTAGGGGAGCCCTAACTCTATCATCCTACCAAATTTTATCAAAATCGGGCTAAGATTTACAGAGTAATTAGTAATAATAATTTTGAAGGGGGCCTTACATAAAGGGGGCTAACTCCTCTCTAATTCGGTGTACAGCGTCGAGACCCCCAAAAGGCACATCTATATAAAATTCCGAATCGAATGTCACCTCATTCATGAAAATCGGTTCTCGCGTTTAGGCGCTACGTAGTTTACAAAAAAGGTAACAACAAGAAGAAGAAGAAGAAGAAGAAGAAGAAGAAGAAGAAGAAGAAGAAGAAGAAGAAGAACAACAACAACAACAACAACAATTTCTGAAAATGCCGTTTTTGCTCATTTTCGGCAACTTTTTTCTCGAAATCTATTAGGTCTGGGGGGTTGCAAAAAAATTACAGTTATAAAGGAGGGTTTGCCCTATATTTTAAAGAAAATTTGGGAATTTTATCTTTTATAGAAAAAGAGAAAAAAATTGTCAAAGTTGGGTGTTTTTTAACGTTACGCTTTTTCGTGCACTTTTTGACGATCAATCCTTATACAACTGTCCTACCGGACAGTTTTAATTTTTTTCACATCTTTGGGCCAAATCATTAACATTAAATATTATAACTTCCTTGTTCGTAATTACGTATTACGTTATTGATTCATAATACGTTTGTATGAACGTAATGAGAAAATTTTAAGCACAAGATATTTTGTGTTTTTATAAGTAAGTTTACTAGTATGGTTTCAAGTGATTGAGTGCTAAGTAAAAGTGTCAAAGTAAGTTGCTAATCACTTTCATTTAAAAATACCACCGTTACGATCGCACACTGTTTTTATTCAAAAAATATTAGTTTTCCTTCATCAAAGACCAAAGGTTTATTTCATATATGAATGAATGAACGAATGAATGAATAAAGATGTTTATTTTTTTAATTTTTTTGGCGCATCAACAGCTGAGGTTATTAACGCCTCTAATATCTGTTCTTCTCGAACATATTGCTCCACTACTTGGGATGGCAGAAGTTCTTGTAACCCATGCGCATCCGACGCTGAACCTTGACCAGCAAGGAAGATGTTTCTTAATTTTTCTTATTTAAGTACATACAAAAACATCCCTAGATAATGATCTTTTGACCGTCTGTCAAGCTGTTATCAAACTAGAAATGATAAAAAACCAAGAAAAATAAGACAAAATAATAAATTAAAAGAAATAAATACCATGAACAAAAAGACATACATACTCGTGGCACTAATAATAATATTCCCTTCTAACTAAAAATTGAATTCTTTAATTAAAAAATTTCTGTAGGAGGACGCCGCTGCAACAAACTTAACCAAACCCATCCAGTCTCCGCCATTGAGATAGAACCCACATTCAATTGGCTCCTGTTAAAGCAGGTTAATCTAAATCCTTTTAAAATTGGGTACACTGCCAGAAAATGGAACGTGTCTTCAACAGCATTTAGATTGCACAAAGAACAAATAAAATTTCTATCTTCTAACCAGGGCTTATAATTTAATGGTAATGTCTCAGTTCTGATTTTAATGCAGTAATTGATGTGTTCAAAATTATTCAACTTTAAATAACTATTGTTTGAATTATAAGTGAGTTGGGAATACAATGTATGGTAGATAGCGGATTGAGCTTTAATTTAATATATCCCCTCCTTATGTACATATTTGTAAGAAGTAAAAGAGGCACAGATGATTTGAATTGTTTGCATTTAAGAATATGAAATCAATTAAGATTTACCGGTTGATCCCTACCTGAGATAGTGTAGTATTGATATTAGTAGGTCTGGTAGTTTGTTGGGTACGGAGTTCTTGATCCTCTCACGATGATATGGTTAACGTCTGCGTTGAGATGATGACTAGAAGATTGGTCACGAGATGGGGACGTGTTCTATCTCAAATATTTCAGACAAGCAGCCACCATTTCTCTCGCTTTAGTCCAGGTACGTCATCTGTCTCGATCATTGCCAAGGTTTAGTGGGGTGTACGAGGTTAGAAGATGGTAAAAGAAGGAAAAAAAGAACCAATAAGAGAGAGAGGACTTGAGAGTGCACCTTCTCACTCTGTTGATTGATATTGAAAGAAATGTAAACATGGCGAGCAGCGCCACCATCGGGGTGTCATGAATCTTGAACTCAGGCTGTCCTCTCTGACACCACCATAATCCATAAAGTATTAGATAAACATGTGTCAAACCCTTTTATATACGTATGTAAGGGCGACTTGCTTGTCTGAATAGTCTTTACAATTTTTTTTTTTTTTTTTAAATATCTCACTTTTTTATTCGAGTAAATAATTTTAAGGAACTCCAGTCTATGAAGGAAGCAATCAATATTTATTTAATTTCTAAAGAATTAATAAACTGGCAAGTGGTACTCTCCACGCGATGATCCCGGATTCGAGTCCAGCTACTTGCTCTTACGCTCTTAGCGCTCGCCAACCGGTAATGGGCAATGAAGAATGAATGAATGAATAATGATGTATATTATAAATAAAAATATAGTAGCACAAAATACATTTACAAAAATTACAAAATAAAAGAACAAACTTTGTTTGTTTATATTATTTTTTACTTCGTAGACCAGTGGTTCTTAACCGGTGTTCCGCGGAACACTGGAGTTACGCGAAATTTCAATTTTAAATGTATTGAAAATCAGAAACTTAAGAAAGATTCGAAAACAAAAAGTCGTTCCTTTTTTTTAAATTTGAATTTTCCACTACCAAAGCTGGCCTATCTTTTTAAGTCATAGTCTTTTACAGCATTTTTCCAGTGGAAGTGAATTAGTGATGGGCAAAATCGTTCACTTCAATACTGACTCGCCAGGCACAAAATTCTCCTTAAAATTAATTTTTGTTTTGTTATTTGTAGCAACGTACTTTTAAGTTCATTATTTGATTAATTTCATTTTCAGAATTTATTTTTTAAAACTATGTAATAATTTATACTCTTTAATTTTAATTAATACATATATCTTTTTTGAAAATTATATTCGATTTTTTATTACTCATTAATTTTAAGTTCTTGCTAAATACCGAATTTCAAATTTTTTAATGTTAGTGTTCCGCGAGAAAAATATATACATAATTGTGTTCCGCGTCTTTGAAAAGGTTAAGAACCACTGTCGTAGACAATAGCCTTTATGGCCGTCTGTCGAGATGTTCAACAATTCAAGTAATACTAATTTGAACACGATACTAATGTGGTCCCCATCAATATTATTAACATATTTCCTGGGCATAAGAACAAAAAGTTAATCCGAGAAATCTTGAAATTAGAACAAAATAAAACAAACCAGATTACAGAACAAAAGCAAATAAAATGAACACATAATATACCAACTGAACTGGGCAACACAACTTTAACCTTTAATACTTTGTTCGATAGAAACATTTGTCCGTTTGTTTGATAAATCTACATATGTACTTCTGTGATAATTCAAAAATTATTGGGTTCAGAGATTATATTCCACTATTTATTTGAATTGTACAAAAACTTACAATTTTAATTATAATTAAACTCCGCAACTAAAAATTTTCTATATTTCAATGCCACTGTCACATATTTCATTAGACCCGTACGGCTAGTAACACCATTCAACATGTCCATATATATTCAATGAATATTTTCCCGAGATATCTTATCCTAAATTCTCTTAGTACCGGACATACAGACATGAAGTGATAGGTATCTTCAATATAACCCATGTTGCATAGCGAACATATGAAGTTAGCCAAGGTTGAAAATTCAAATCCAGCAACTCACCTCTTACACGAAAAATGATTTGAATAATTCTTATGATGATGGGTAGTGTTAATGTTAATTTTACCTTAGCCAGGACTAAGGTTGACAGCCTGCAGAGTTCAATTAATTTTTAGTCAATTATTATCTTTATCTGTAAACAATTTTCACAATATTAAAATAATACTCCGCTTAGGTGAATTATTTTGAAGCGAAATGTACATACATTTTGAGGATTTAGAATTTCAGACATAATGCTAGATAAAGAATAATTTTATATTAGCCAAAAAAGGTGTAGAATTTTATTAAAATTGGAGAGTAGTAAAGAATAAATTTTTGTGTTGGATCATAAATAAAAATCAAATTAAATATGACAGCAGAGCGAACGCTGGGAGACAGCGAACAACACACCCTCGACTAATTCTGTATCTGCGAGCCGGAAGAAGTTATGATTCCTTGGCATGTCGTAAAGTAAGAAGCTTGCCGCTTATTTGCAGAACAGGGCGCTGGCTTTGATAGAGAACTGTCAGTAATGGGTGACGTGGTAGATCTCTGTCCCGAGCGCTAGCTACTAGCGCCACTTACAACTTGCACGATTTTTCCCATCGCGCTTCTTTTTTTCCTTATTTTTATTGCCACCCCTACCAATCGCCTCGTAAAGTGCCGTTCGTTCCTTTTCTCTCACTGGCTGTTCATCACACGTGCACATCGCTGAAGAGAAATATATATCAGTATTTTCATAAAGGTTTTACGAGTTTGAAGGAGCTTTAAAATTGAATAAAAAGGTTGGTTCTTCATCAAGTAGACGACGGCTTCCGGTAAGCTCCTCTAAAGCGTTTCCTCTTTATTTCTATTTTCGTTTTTACTTTTGCATAATTTTTCTCTTGCAAATAACTTATTTTATTATTTCATGCAGTTAAAGTATGTTTCAATAAGTTAACTTCTAACTGTATTTCTTTCGTAATCAAATGTTTAAGATAGCAAAGTGTCCTATTTTAATAATTTCTTAATTAAGACGGTTGTTAAATTCCGTGATAATTGGTGTCTAGATACTACTCAATGCCTGACATGTTTTCTCTCTTATTAGACACCACTCTGCTCTTAATCAAATAGGACCCAAAGAGAAAACCCTCTATTGAGCCAATATTAACCCTGCACTGTTATATTTACATTTGCTGTTATTTATTTGTTATATTTATTAGTTAGTGTTATATTTTATTGTTATTTTAAAATTATTTCCCTGAATCTAGAACATAAAGTAGAACTCCACAAACTGTTTGCCATTGGCATGAAGTGTCAAAAAATAGCCAAAAAAAGATGACATAAATTTTGAGAAAGTTTAAGGTAAAAAAGAGAAAAAAAGTCCAAATTCCGTCCAATTTTAACCGTAGTTTTTAGAACGGGGACTTTAAGAATTTAAAAATACCAAATTTTTTTTTAAAATTAAAACTACGTCAAATTGACAAATTTGATTTCATGAAGATTTTACGATTCGCTTTTCCTCTTCGATTTACCGGTACTCTTGTACATTAAGTTAGATGCAGAATCCTTTATCTTAATAAGACAAATATAAAAAATTATGTTTAACTGTTTAACCGTTCTTAAATTTCGCAGTAAACAAATACTACACATTTACTTTTAGTGAACGCATTAAGATAATTTAATCAGCATAAAAAAATTAATGTATAAAATAATATCACAGTAAAAGTGAAAATGATCCTACTGATCTTTAACTCCATCATTCAGAGCGTTTAAAACACAGGACGTACAAAGCTTCTTTAACCTACTTCACTGTGTAACCAAGGAGGCTGTACATCTTTAGAAGTTCCGCATTTAAATATAAAATGGTTCTAACGTCTCTCAAGTTTAATTCAGAGCCTAGAATTTGGCCTAAAGGAGGTTAGCTTTGACCTCAACTAGTGTCCTTTAAAATTCCCGTAAACGCACTGAATTCCTGATCCTTCTCAATTCCTCCTTAAGAAAGGATACGCTCTTTATCTCCAGTAGAGTCTACTGTAAATTTAGATTTTCTATTGAAAAATCACATGCAATCGGAAATTTCTGCGCAAGAGAAGTCCAGGATTCAAAGAGATACCACTTCTGATGGACATAATGAGTTGTAATATGGAATCCTAAAAGGCGTTCCACAATTAAATGACTAAACTCCGAAGATTATTTGAGAAACTGTTTTTAGTAAATAATGTTGTTGATGGGAAATTTAGTATATTCAAAAAACAAGCCAGTAGAGATCTTCAACAATATTAAACACTTGGAAATCAGTTCTGAATGGTGATTTCAGTAAGGAACATAATTAATCAGACAGACTTGTGGGTTAATCCTGGATGATCGTCGAGTGACAATCCCCTCTAAAGACACGTGACCTCTTCCCTAACCCTTTTGCCAAGACAATGATAGATCACGTCCGATCTACATAATGAAAACAGCAGCACATTAGAAGTCCAATCCTTTGGTACAGTTTGCCGCGTGCACTCTAAACCCTTTCCAAAAGTTATCCCCATTACACAGAATTTTCCCTTCAAACAGGGAAAAAAGAAAGTTATTAATTGGACCAACTTATAATTCTGACGCGTATTCCAATTTCCCTGCGATTGAATCCGTTGTGAGTGACTAATAAATTGATAGAAACCAGTTAAATAAACATTTTTATTACGCTCTACTTCCATTACGACACTGTTTTAAATATTCATACCCAAATCGATTAGTATAACGAATTTTGTTTTGTAACCCTTGCGGTCGCGAATAACCTCGTTCTTTACCACTTGGTTACGAGTACAGAAAGTATTTTTTGGCAACTTAAACTTACTTTCTGCAATGCCTCGTGATGCAATATTCTACATTCGAGAGAATAGAATTACTTTTCATAGTAGCCACAAAAATAACAATTTTTAGTATCCTATTTTTAAAAGATAATAAGATATTTATTTGGCTTTTAAAATACAAAATTTGACATCCAGTGAGTCTGGTCCACAAATTACATTCATATTACAGATTACATACTCCAAAAAAAATAACAATCCAAATGAATTTATTAATAAAGGTAAAAGAATTATTACTAATAGAGAAAACTACATATTATTACATATTTTATTTAAGAACTGAAATACGACCCATTATTATACATCAAAATGGTGACTGAAACCAATAATAATAGTAACAAAAGAAAAAGAAATAGAATCAAAATAGTAACCAACATACGAGGGTCGTTTGAAAAGTCCGTGCAAAAATAAAAACTACTTAATTTTTTGGGGTAAACCTTTTTTATTTTTCAACATAGTCTCCTTTTAGGCTTATACACTTCGTCCAACGCTGCTCTAGTTTGTTGATCCCTTCCGAATAATAGGATTTGTCCAAGTCTGAAAAATAGCCATTCGTTTCTGCAATCACCTCCTCGTTTGAATAAAATCTTTTTCCCGCCAGCCATTTCTTCATATTGGGGAACAAATAGTAGTCCGAGGGAGCCAAGTCTGGAGAATAGGGGGGATGTGAAACGAATTGGAACCCTATTTTCATTAATTTTGCGACCACAACTGCTGAGGTCTGAGCTGGTGCGTTGTCGTGATAGAAAAGGACTGTTTTGTGGGCCAATCGTGGGCGTTTTTCTTGCAGCTCGGTTTTCAAACGGTCCAATAACGATGAATAATATGCACCTGTAATAGTTTTACTCTTTTCCAGATAGTCGATGTGGATTATTCCTTGCGAATCTCAAAAGACAGTCGCCATAATCTTTCCGGCCGAAGGAACGGTCTTCGCCTTTTTTGGCTCAGATTCCCCCTTGGTAACCCATTGTTTAGATTGTTCTTTGGTCTCAGGAGTGTAGTGATGTATCCATGTTTCATCCACAGTGACGAAACGACGCTTAAAGTCCTGCGGATTCTTCTGGAACAGCTGCAAACCGTCCTTGCAACACTTCACACGATTTCGTTTTTGGTCAAGCGTGAGCAATCGCGGCACCCATCTTGCGGATAGCTTTGTCATGTCCAAATGTTGATGCAAAATATTATGTACCCGTTCATTCGAGATGCCCACAACACTAGCAATCTCACGCACCTTCACTCTTCTGTCATCCATCACCATATCATGGATTTTATCAATGGTTTCTGGAGTAGTAACCTCAACAGGGCGTCCAGAATGTTCAGCGTCACTTGTGCCCATATGGTCACTCCGAAAATTTTGAAACCACTTATAAACTGTTCTAATCGAAGGTGCAGAGTCACCATAATGTTTATCAAGCTTCTCTTTAGTCTCCTGAGGCGTTTTGCCTTTCATAAAGTAGTGTTTAATCAACACACGAAATTCTTTTTCGTCCATTTTTTGAAAATCACTCGACTTCCTCGATTCAAACGAATGCCAAACACAAAGAAATAGACCGATCTGGCTGAAACTTGGTGTGTGCTCTTCCAAGAGATGCTACTAACTAAACATAACCTCGATACGCGCCAGTAGTGTTATCTCTCTGACTTTGCACGGACTTTTCAAACGACCCTCGTAGAATGTTCTTCATTGAAATATTAGAAAGAAAATAAAATATAATATACTGATACATAGGCACATGTATACACATCTTTCATGGGCGTGTTTTTAAAAATCAATCAACTATTTGATGCATATCTATAATAAATTTTCTAATCTTTAAAGCTTGACAAATGAAATAGTAAATATCGTTAATTTTGGACACATCATTAATGTTTAACAATCGAGCAACTTTCGAAGTTTGAAATTTGAACACTATTATTACAGCTATATTTATTAAGATATTTTTCTCTACTATTCCTATACATGGGACAATTTAATAGAAAATGGTGAAGGTCGTCTGCACTCTCTAAATTACAAATCTGGCAGTTATCTTCACCAAAACGATACAGTTCACCTTTAAACAAAAATTCTGAAGTATTTAGGCTGGTACAATCGTAGGTGGATAATCAAACTTTGTTTGTTCACATTATTATCTAAGCTTTAAATAATTTTCTATTCCTGTCAGACTACTGATTAATCTATAATTATTATTGAAGCGAGAGTTGATAACTAAATCTATATCTTCCGACAAAGTGTGATTCCTGATTTTTACAGATATATACACCTTAATTCAGATTTAAAAAAAGTTAGATTTTTTTATTTTCCAATATAAAAGCTGCTCCAATTGTGGCCAGTTTCTCTCTAATTGCGAAAGCACCACAAACATGGTCACATTGGTGTTGTACTTTGAGTCGGCAGTGACATTTTGGGCTGGCATATATTTCAGCACTCAGAGGTAGGCGATGTTGCTCTCGAGCTTGTCGTTGTTATGCAAATTTCACGACAATAAAAGAAGGGGAAAAGAAAATTTAGGGTTCATCCGATAATTGAACGAAGTCCTAGCAAGGGGACGATGTTCACTTTCTTTAAAAAATCGTGCTGATTGAAGGAACTCAGTTCTTTTTATAATTACCTTGATATTAAATCACAGAGCTGGACTAAATCACAAGAAGTTTAGTTTGACATGGGTCAATGAAATCTTTACTTAGAGTAATAATAATTTAGTTATTTATTTGCAACTGTACAAAATATACATCTAGCTAATGTATATTTACAGATAAACATTTGGTTGTGTAACAGAGCTGGCTAAGTGCCCCAACCGGGATGACATGATGCAAGAAACCAGCCAGCGCTGGTACTCTCTAGGAACTTATTGGGGTTTAGGAAGCAATGAGGTCACGTGGCCAGCGCCGTTTTAGACAACGTGGCGGATTGTCAGGATGGGACGATCTGGATAGTGATTGAGCCAGAGGATTTGGGTGATCAGAGAGTTTGCTGTGGAAATTTAGGAATCGGGTGCGGATTAACTTCATTTACATACAGGAGTATTGAGATCATGATGGAGGGTGCGGTTGGAGACATAGAATGGTGCGTTAACGATTCGGCGGAGGACTTTAGACTGTGGAAAGATTGGATAGGTTGGATGTTGGATGGTTTGGCGGAGCCCCACAATTCTGCTCCATATGTCCATATTGGTCGTAATATTGTTTTGTAAAGTGTAAGTTTGTTTTGTACGTTCATGGAGGATTTCGGTCCAAGGAGTCTCCTTAGTAGTCCGTAGCGTCTATTCAGTTCTTGTCTTTTAAGTCTTGTGTGAGGGTTCCAGGTTAGACGGCTGTCTAGGTAGAGCTCTAGATAACGAACCGTGTGGAAGTCGGTAGGTCAGTATTGTTAAGGTTAGTGGAGGGCAGGTCTGCCTTCGTAATGTGAATGTCACCTGTATACATTTGGTAGTGTTAAGTTTAATCCTCCATGTTCGGCACCAAGCTTCTACAAGCTCAAGGTGTTCTTGGACAATGTTAGAGACTTGAAGAGGATCAGGGTGGGAAGATAGTATGGCGGTGGTAACAATAATAATGCTTTATTTGTAAAAAAAAGTAAATATATTTTCATTCAAAATTAAAAACATGCTACGGCATGGAAAGTACTTAGAGTAACGTGCTGTAATTATGAGGGAAGTTTAAGAAAATAAGTCAACAAAAAAGGTAAAAAAAAAAACATGAATCTAAAGAGATATCAACCAAAATATAAGTCCATTAACGAGGATGATTTAAAAAAGGAATGAATTGCAACACGTGAATGGAGGTCTAGGTTGTTGTTGTTGTTGTGGGTATCTATGTGTGTCTGTGTTTGGGTATGATGATCATTGAAATGATGATGACAATAAATGCAGGCAGGATGAGCGAGAGAGAGAATGATGCTGGATTAGTTAAGCAGGCGAATGATCTACTCATTAGAGGCCACTAAGTTGCTTCTTTCTTTTTTTTTATAGACAAGTAGAGGCAGTCTACAAGTATGGTGATGACTTGCCGTAACGGGCCTTACTGGAGTACAAGGGATTTGGAGAGTCGTAGCGGCCAGTGTGTGCAGAGTTCAGTAAGGCAAGTAATGTTGTCGTCATTAGTGAAGCTGTCACAGACCCAAGATTGATCCTTCCCCAACAGGACTATCCACTCTTTCTCCACCAGGACTTGTGCTTCGTGCACTAACACTTCACATACAGCACTGTCATCTTTTATTCTCTACACATTTCTCCATGCTTCCCAGTATTTATAATCTGAATCCATATTTACGGATTTACTGGATTATAAAGATAAATTGCTTCTCCTCTTTCTAACTTTTTAAAACAACACCCAATTAATACAGACTTGGAACTTCCTGCGTTTAAGAACCCATTCTCGCTTGTCTTACTATCCTGCCCTCCAATTAACCTTGAAATCATTTTTAAAAGACAATCTTTCACTAAATATTCTTCTTGCGCTAAATATTCCACCACTTGATCATAAGCAACTCTTGCCCAGATAATTTATTATTATTTTATTTATTTACAAGATCTTAATAACAAACGACTGACATGCACTTCTATACTAAAATTTACCAGGACGTACGGTATTGAACTGTGGGGTTCAACGAAACGCTCCAATCTTCAACGAATTCAATCTTTTCAGTCTAAAATTCTCCGCACTATCGTTAACGCTCCATTTTACGTTTCAAATCTAACTATCCACACAGACCTGGAAATTCCGTTTGTTGGTCAGGTTGCAAAAACTCGCTATAAAAGTTTTCATCAGAACTTGCACTCTCATTCCAATCCTCTTGTCTGCCATTTATCGTGTCATCATCTTCCAGATCATCTTCCCAGACGATTAAAACGCCGGTAGCTCGCGATTTTTTCTCTTCTGAAGAGAGTAGCTAATCCTGGAGACGACCTAGGGGGTGTTATCACTGGGTAACTTCTCTCCTCAAGTAGTGAGTTTTAGTGGTATCAGTTATTGTCACTTACTAATAGTGTATCTAGAGCGCTGGTGCAACTTAACAAATGAATTTAAAAAAAAAATTTACATGCTTATAGTTAAATACCATCAGCTGGGAGTTGTAACAATGTACAAAAAGTAAAATAAAATTGTATTAATCCAGTAGTAATGGAAAGGAAAGTGGAAAACAAAAACCTAAACTCATTGACTTGATAAAGGAAAATAACCAGTGCCTTAATTAGTCAGACACAATTTACTCATCAACTGTTATCACTCTGAGCTGCAGAGCTTGGTACTTAAAATTGTAAATTTCGATAATTTGATTCACAACTTGACAAACTCATCATTTATTGAACCATTTGGAGACTGATATGAGTTAAGAAAATGACTTCTAATGGACGAAAGTGAGGTACATTCGAAAAGGAATTGAAAAACCAAAAGTCGTACATTATTCAGAAATTATTTTGGTTGGTTTAGAGAGTAGTTTTTATAGTAAAAGTAGTAGTTTGTTGCAACTTGCCAAGTAGTCGCGGCTAGTTTAATTTCTCTGACTGAATTCGAGTTGTTTTATTCCTCACGTCCTCACGTTTTATGGAGTTACCATTTGCGACAAACGTTTTTGTCTAAAAACGGGTCTGAAAAAAACTATTTTTGCGTTTTAAGTCTGTCTCTATCGCAATTCATTCTCACCTAGGGTAATTTGAGTCTAAAGAAATTTTTTTAAAACATTTATCAGTAGCTAAATGCTACTGTTATAATAAATATATTACATAGCAAATCTTAATCCGTTCGCCATTTCAGCCTCATGTATCATAGCGGCTGCCATTCATTAACTATTTCTCAAGCAAAAAGGGTCAAGTGTCACGTGCCTTCCGGACTAATTACTATTCTTTCCCTTTTCCAAAAGCTTATCCAGCGCGCCCTCTATAGATTAATTATTTTTACTAAAGATCACAACACTAATCACACATGACTCAAGTTCGAAAACTGATATTAATGGTATAGGGACTGAAGTCCAGTGGAGATGGATTGTGAAAGGGTTGAAGCGAGGTCAGAGCTGGCCATCCATAAATCTTCTTGTCCATATATCCCATGACCGTCGTGTACGCAAATATTGATGTTTTATGAGAGTTTAAATAGTACATTTAAATTTATCTACACTTACAAAAAACTTCCTTATCGACTATTGATTTGGTTTAATAAAAGTGAATTTCCAATTTATACAAATTCAAGGCGCAGAATATTCGTCAGATTTCACATTTCCTTTTATCTGTTGGGTACTTCTTAGGATAAAGTCACAGTAATATCCTCTGTCTTCTCAATTTCATCATTCTTAACACAGAGTGCATCTCAAACTAGATTACATGATTAACGTATTCTCAATCACTTATATCTAAAACGCAGAGTGGGAGGTAGTATTGTTTTCACAGGTTGTAGAACGGAGAGGGGAGAGTGCCAAAAATGCCTCTGGTGGGACTAAGCGTCTGGCGTACCTCTAATCTGAAGTGTCAAGCGTAGGTGCATCACTGTCCAGCTATCTCTAGTGCACAGCCTTACCTTACAGTATAGCTAGCTACCTGAGGAAAAACAACTATAGCAACCTACTTAGAAAGAAAATCCAGTCTCACGCGAGTGCCTGCAGAAGTATCGCAGCTACCAAACAAAACGAACAATAACATCATAAATCTAATCTCAAATAGTAAAAAATCCTTCATAGGACAGGTGGGGTCCATCTTACTTGAGGACATACATATTCCAGACGGTACGCCAGTAGTTGGTTCAAAACCTATGGGGAATAAGGCTCCTAAGCCTGCCAACCTGTTCTCTTCGTTACCCGTATTTGCCTAACGTCCCAACACCCAGATTAGAAGATGATCTTTAACAGTAGAGAATTAACAGACTTCGCTAACCTACCAAACAGATTACTGAGCTCTTGGCTCGAGCGAACTGAACACTTAGTTCCGTATAAACACATTTCTTTTATAGTTCTTCTCATTTGGTAAAAAAGTATTGTAATTATGTCAAAAACCTAGCAACCCAGTCCCTTTGCCGGAACTACCACTGAGCGGATTTATTACTTTTTTAGGTTTTATTAAAAAATGGCTCCAACGATTCCCTTTTAACTATTTACACTCTATAAACAAAATGACCGCCATAATCTCCAGAAATCCATCTCAAGCTCATTATGTATATGTATCATTATTTATTTGGAAAATGTATTTACAGTTTACTTCCCACAAATGCTAAATTCATTTTCTTCAATCTTCCGAAACACTATTGGGTTCCTGTAGCTCTGAATTATGTATTCTGTCTGTCTTAGGAGAGTAAAAATTTACGTTATATGCTCTTATTATGGTACAAGTGAAAATATTAGTTGTTTCCAAATTTCTGTAAATGATGTACAAAAAATGTTTCTTCTTAGGCCTTGGACATGATTGTGGAAGGGCTTTTCCCAAATGGAAAACTGAGGAAAGTTTTATTCACCAAAACAAATAAAATCATTTTAAAAAACTAGTAAAAAATTAATGATGATCAAATATTATTTAGGGGACATTCAAAATTAAAATGAATACATGCATGGTTGAAAAGGAATCATGGGTAAAAAAATAATCGCGACTCGCCAGTGAAGGGAGTTCACCTCATCTGTCATTCAGACAGAGGGCAACTGCTTAATGAATAGCCTTTCTTTGTTTTTGCCCATATTCTGCATGTTTTCCCTTACAAAGAGGAAACCGTCCTAAGACTAATGGAGCGTACAACTTTAAAACAAGAACATGATACCGCAAGTTAGACCAAGAGAATATGTTCTCGCAGTTACTAAAGGATGTCCGTTTCTAGGCCAATCCCGCTGGCTAAATGTTTGCTACTACAGCACTGTAATAATTACCCGGAACTGACCGGAAACACGTTCATCCCCTGCAGGGAGGAGCAGTAAATGCAGAATTCCCTTGTTATAAATTACATCCTTTGTGGGTTACCCTTTTTAGATAAAGCACTGGATGGACAAGCGGATTTCCCTTTGTAAATATATTAACCAAAGACTGAAGTACATTGTAATAACTTAAAATAATAATCATTTATAATTTTTTTGTTAATATAAAATAAATTTTCAACTCAGAGAAAAATGTATGAAAAATTATTTTAAATATTTTCTCTCCGCATTTCATGAAACTTTACCACGTTTCATTCCTTCATTCTAGCTGCAGGTTTTTCCTCTCCTTTTTTCCCTGCATTCCTATCCTACTCACTTAACCTTTATCGTTCCTCACTTATTAAGAAGGTTAAAATTTATTATACATTTACACTTCTGTACTTAAGGCGCCGCGATAGCCGAGCGTTTAAGACGCGAGACCTGCAAAGCTAATTGTGGTACTGGGTCCGATTCCCCGGTCTTAGGCCGCGGATTTTATTTAGAGGTTAATAAAAGAAATTTACAGTAAAGTATGTTAGCTAGTCACCTCCGTCCACGACACCTAATTGGTAGTTGGACGTAAAGCCCGCCTGAAAAAATAGGCAATTATTTAATTCATTTCATTAATTTAAACAAACTTTTTTTTTTTGACTAGCGATTCTTTGCGACTTAATCCTTAAAAAGGAAAAAATTGTGACCAATTTACTCTACATGAGTAGCCATTAAAAAAAACTCATTATGCTTGTACATGAAACTCTTGAAAGGAAGAAACTGAAATTCAATTTGGGTCTGTAGAATTACTTCTTGAGTTCAAGAGATCATCACTATGTACTTCAAAGAGATCCTGAGCCTTTCCACAGAGTTTACTCGAACAAGAAGAAGAAGAAGTAGATCTAATTAGCTTAAAAAAAGAAGAAGGATAATCTAGTAACTTCTTGTATCTTTAATTTTTTTACCTAATTTTAGGTTTTTGTTAATTAAGGTATTAAAGAAGTGAAGTACGAAGCATTTTATTATTATAATTAGGCTTTCCTTACAGCTTCATTGCTTAATTAAGGTAAGAGTCAAAATTATACAAATCCACGTCCGTCATGTAAATACAAAGAAAACATTATGATTCGCCCGAATTTCTAAACCACAGTAAGTAATAAAAATATTAGAACTACATTCGGTTTAAAATTAATATTTTTTCCTCTTTAAGTGAACCCCACTCCTACTGTTCTGCCACTACATCGATTAGACGAATAAATAATAAGGAAATATTTTTCTGAATACTGTAATAACTATGTAGCCTAGAATTTTTGGAATCAGCTACAGTATATTTTAGTATTTATACAACAGTTGTACGTGAAGATGCGCTAAAATAACAAAACACTGGATTTTCACAAAAATTTCATGTAAACTCTGACTGTGAAAAACATCCTGTATATAAATTCTAAATAAATTATTAAATTAAGTGTAAACCCTTCGTCTCTATTGATTGCTGACTCTGTTTAAGTCAGTGCAGAAGTCTGCGTAGCTGCATTGTATGGACACCCTGCCTTATACTTCGGGTTAAAGTAGTGGTCTACAAACTAATTAGTCAACAGAGCCAAATTTTTTGAACTTACTGTACAGATTGGTACATTGTTATTAACTTAATTAGGCTACTCCTAAGCTGATCTTCGCTTAAAAAAAGTCCTCAGTCTGATTGAGGTAGGTTCGCTGAGGTCGACTCCTTCCAACTTGTCTATCCACACTCCTCTTGTATACTTGGTTCGTCTATCTCCTCTCGTTCATTCTCTCTAAATGTCCAAACCATCTCCAACTTACCCTCTCAATCCTCGACTTCTTTCACTCCACAATCCTCTCTAAAATTAATTTAATAAACATAACCTAAAGTTATACGAGGTCTTAGTTATGTTAGAGGCACGTTGAATAAAACTTAGTAGCATACTTAATAATGATATTATTTATTTATAACATTAAACTGTTAGGTATCCATAACATTAGATCATGACAATGACTGACAAACACTAATGTCAACAACGGCCTTGCATCTCCTTGAACAGTTTGTCCAAGTAAGTCAGGTTTGCATGTTGTTATTTTTAGGCACGATTCCAAGATCTCATCAATAAGGTCACTTCTTAATTTAACTCTTGATAGGGTCCTTGCGTGAAAATGATTGTGCGCATGAAGACTCGAATAAAAAAGAACAACAAACGCTAGTTTTTTCAGCTGATAATATGAATCAGGAATACAATTCCTGGTGTTAAAAATCAGCATACCTTCCTTTTTCAGATCTTTCAAAATAGACCATGTGAACTAAGTTCATATTTGTTTGGTTTTTTTTAACAATATTTCTACATCAGCTCAAAGACGTTCAAATTTTGGAGCTTCACAATTTTTTCCGTTTTGTGAATCCAGCAATTGCATTTACAAGTTGCCAATGTCAATATTGAAGCGAGAAAAATTCAGTTCTATGATAGTAGCACTAAGTGGGTTTCTAACACAGGATGACGAGGCTTTTTGCTGTATCTGAATTCCTGAATCCTGTTGAAGCGGCGCGGGTGGCATGTACTCGAGAGTAACAGGTGATATACTCACACTTGCTTACCGCCATTTTGAATAGAATCATTATCTAAATGAAACTTAAGCAATAAAGGAAATTTATTAACAAGTATTATCGATGCAATTAAGAAAATTGCACTGTAATACCTCGCAATGCATTATGTGCTTATAAATTGCAATAATTATCTTCTGCTCGATCGCGACTCCCAGCCCGTCATGTATGATCATAAAAAAAAGAAAACAACCATAAAGTTTACGATAAATCACCCTCGAGGGATTCAATAAATGTAATACATAATACATTCTCTCCTACACTTACCAAGATATTTCCGCTCTTGTATTCAGCGTTAACCTCGAACTCATTTAATTATTCAGTGAACAATCTATTCCCCCGCTTTCAGACCACAATCAATGATAAATCTATTGCCAGAACATCGAATGCAGTGGGTTTTATTTTTGAAATCAAATGGAGTGCGGTCTCTAGCCATGTTTCACACCGACCATAATGACAAATATTTTTAGTTCGACTATGGCTGGTCTGCATTAGGTTTTACTTAATTAATGGTGACTACTTACAGAAAGGGAGGTTCTACATTAATGTCAAGCTGATGTATTTGTCTTGCTAGAGTAGCTTCATTAGATCAAAGGAATCAGAATGGTAAGAAATGTAATGAAAAAAAAGAGAATAGATTGCTAACTACGAATTGGTTGAGAACGTTTAAAATGTCATTAAGGGTATAGAACAGACCGGTATCGCTTCACTTAATGAAGATATTGCGTGCTCTAATCTCGAATCAACTAGCATCAATTTACTTGAAATGATGCTAAAAAATTGTCCATTATTTATTTAATAATTATAAAATAAGGAACACGCATTAATTTTTATCTTTTTATTTCTTTATTTGATTTTAATCTTCAATTAGATCATTCTTTTGAACGAAATTTGATTTTAATATTCTGTCGCTTTCTTGATAAGAATGGCGTACAAGAAGCAAAGGGGCGTGGTCACAAAATACCTAATCCATCTACGTTTTTACGCATATATAATGATTCTCATTAAATGGTAATGTGAACTATGACGGCATGTCTTTGTAGGAGATTTCTTGATCTCTTTTCCCATTCTTTACTCTCAATAAATCGAAAGCCACGCCTCTATCCTAGAACCTCTAACCTAGGGAACTTGCCATTTTGCTGCTCTCGTTGAAGCAGTCTCTACGTAACTATAAAAGCCAGTTTAAGTTCTCTAAACGGGCCTTTAAGCCACTTCGACTGTCCAAGTGTAGTTTGTGTGATCAAAAATGGATTTCTTTTGGGACGTCTTGATCCAAGAAGAAGTGGCTGGTCAACTATTTACTACAGAACACCACTTATCTAGTGACAAATCATTCAGATAAATTATCTCTTCCCAAATTTTTAATAAACCTCTGTCCACTTTATGCATATGAAAAACTTCTCTGCATGCTTCCAACAGTTCAAGCCCAGCCGACTGGGCGATTTCCAGTTTAGTGCACATTTTCTGTTTGCCCATCAGATAAAAAGTACGACAAACGGATATTAACAGAGTGTTCGGCTTGGTGGTTTGTAACGTACCACAATCCTGGGTAATTAACAAGAGATGACAAGGGAATGATGGCGATGTGCTGAATGTTTTAGGGATGTTTGGTAGAAGAGGTAAGTCTACCCTGGTGAATACAGGCTCCTGGTTATCTGTTATTGACAGATGCAGTGCGGCATGTCAGTCCGGTCAGCCAAATATATAGTGGAACGGGAGGAGGGATGATGAGGCTGTGGAAGAGAAAGGACATTACAGATGCATCAGGCCGGGTAATAACTTGCATTAAGCTTGGTGCGGGTGAACGAGTGAAAGGGGAATATGCATTCTGAGTTATTGGCCCTGTAGCTAGTGTGACACGAACCGGGGATTACTCTGAAATATGCAGTCTCGTTACTGGCCACCACTCTTCTCTTCAGCTCCACTCATAACTTTGGCGTCCAGAAAGCACAGATTATAATTAATAACTAAGTCGATGTTGAGCGCGCACTCTATGTTACGTCATAAAATGAATGTTGAGTTATTAATAAATACTAATGCTAGCAACAAGAACTGTAGCCGGTCATACATTTTTTCTCATCCAGAGGGGGGAAATATATATAAATAATTTAAAAAGAATTACACTTTATAATTTTCATAAAACTGTAAAAGATCTTGTTTAAACATGTTATGACCGTTTTTCAATCCAGTATCAATTCTGAACTTCTCAAAACATTAATCGCTCAAAAAAATATATATTGAAAAAAAAGAATGGAATCAAATTATTGATAAAAATGGGTAAGAGGAACAATTGCGAAATTGCTAATGATGGGTCTAAACTCAAACATTGTTGAAGTTTAAGATCTAAACAAGAAGGAGTCTACCTGCTGATGATCGCGAATTGGTGATTATACTTCTAAAATCTGGCCGATTACAGTTTATCAGATCCATATCTATAGCCCATTAGTTTCAGGAGCGCAAGCTGTTAGCCTTGCAGTCAGACAACATTGGACAGTAAGCTGCACAGCTCTCAGCATGAGTAAATCTAGGAACATCTCACGCCTTCCACGGAAAAATTAAATAAGCCATCCACACTAAAATCTTAGCAAATCCTCAAATGCAATTATTTTTATGTTCGTTCAATGGCAATTTGTTTCTGCAACTCATTAATTACTAAAATTTACTGCAGTAATCTGCAAAATTTATGCAGACAAAATAATTATTTTCATTCTCGGTGGATGGAGAGAGTGTGTTGACCCTTTTAAAGAAGAAGAAGACGCTGTCATCTCTACCGTGAAATATTACTGCATCAGAAATTCCATCCCTCGTCCTGACAACAGAAGAAAGAGCGACAAGCGTCCTGGACATAATATAATTACTATGGCTTTGTCCCATTACCTCCTCCAAACTAGCGGCCTGCTTTCTTCAGGAAACCTGGACATTGGTATTCAATCATTGGCAGCATACGTACACAGACATTTTGTAAATAGAAATGGTCTTCCCATCCTACCAATAAATCATTTAAAGTTTCTGTGGTGACGACTCCACTTTGGTTCTCTTTTATTCTGTTCTCTTCTGCTTTATTTCGGCTCTCGCTGATCACTATTCCAGAAGATGAATAACGCCGTTATTATTTATTGTTGTTAATTATTCATCAACATAGGAAATGGAAAAAATATTTCTTTTTCTTTTTTAACTAATGAATCTTGGGCTGTAATTTTACGGTCCCCTCTATGAAGAACTATTTTTTTATTAATTTTGCCAAAAAATGACATAAGACATGTCTCTAAATAATGGGCAGATTGTCATGCTCAATTTCGTAAAGGGAGTTCAAACTTAAATCATTAATGATTGTTTAACATGACAATCACTGTTTCGAGTACCATCAAGTTGCTGTGGCTAATATCAAGCCAGAATCATGAAAAATTGACTGAAAATACTAGTGTGAACCATTCTATTTAGATTGTCTATACGAGGGTCGTTTGAAAAGTCCGTGCAAAGTCAGAGAGATAGCACCACTGTCGCGTATCGAGGTTATGTTTAGTTAGTAGCATTTCTTGGAAGAACACACACCAAGTTTCAGCCAGATCGGTCTATTTCTTTGTGTTTGGCATTCGTTTGAATCGAGGAAGTCGAGTGATTTTCAAAAAATGGACGAAAAAGAATTTCGTGTGTTGATTAAACACTACTTTATGAAAGGCAAAACACCTCAGGAGACTAAAGAGAAGCTTGATAAACATTATGGTGACTCTGCACCTTCGATTAGAACAGTTTATAAGTGGTTTCAAAATTTTCAGAGTGGCCATATGGGCACAAGTGACGCTGAACGTTCTGGACGCCCTGTTGAGGTTACTACTCCAGAAATCATTGATAAAATCCATGATATGGTGATGGATGACAGAAGAGTGAAGGTGCGTGAGATTGCTAGTGCTGTGGGCATCTCGAATGAACGGGTACATAATATTTTGCATCAACATTTGGACATGACAAAGCTATCCGCAAGATGGGTGCCGCGATTGCTCACGCTTGACGAAAAACGAAATCGTGTGAAGTGTTGCAAGGACGGTTTGCAGCTGTTCCAGAAGAATCCGCAGGATTCTCGTACTATTGCTAGGTTGTCCTCGTATTTATCTTATTCCGTGAGCATGATTATGCCGCAACTTCAAAGTTTGTCTGCCAAAGACAGGTGTTGATTTCTCTGCCAGTCTGAGCTCAATTCTTGACAGCCTCTTTCGACCATCATCCCGCTTCTTCTTTGGTTTCTCTCTAGATCTGTTGTCTACAAATTTTGTCTCAAACTCGAATGAAATTATCTACTCTAGTTATGTGGTCGAACAATCTTAGCCGGTTAAATTCAACTTATTTCGGGTTGATTCTTTACAAATTTTTCGGATCATTGTATTTCTGACATTGACCAATAGCTGACAAATTATTTAATATTTTTTTTTTGGGATGAGATTTTATTAATTTTGTTTATTTCAAAATTCATTTGCTATATCTTATTCTAATTACAAGCCGATTTAATTTTCGTTTTAATGCTTTAGATTTTATTTAATTTTTGCGATCTTTATTTTTTATTTTATGATTTTTTAATTAGTTTCTTGCCTTAACGAATGGTCTTTTTTACTTTTAAATATTGTGTTAATTATTCTTTCTTCAAATTTGAAATTTAGGCTTAAAGCTAGCCTGAAAAAATAGGTATAGCTCCACTTTTTTATCATTATGCTGTGCATTTCATGGTTGATCTGAACAAAAAATGGTAGAAGAAAAATTTGATGCCTGTCACCTCTAGTTTCAGAATATGTGACATGATTTTAGATTGCTGATCGCGTACGCGGCAGACGCGTGTCCAAAAGTGAGGGTTCGCAGTTAACCCATTTTCATATACACAGTTTTAAAGAGTATAAAAAGTTATGAAAGAAACCAGAAATCTTAGTTCGATATCTTCAAAATTAAAGGTGCTGGGTCATTTCAAAATATGATATTTATTAATCATATTTTAATTTTGTAACTTGTTATCAAAGAGAAATATAGAATACGCGATAGGTCATTTTTATGTATTTTAATGCATGAAATGCATTTGAGCCGTCTTAAAATGAATTCCCTGTATAAATAGAAGCTTGCATTTAATTTGGCTGTTTAATAATTTTGTGCATGTGTTTCTAGACTAGGACGGATTTGCTTAAGGCTAGTAGATAATATTGCTCTCGACCAGCCTTAAGGTTCGTAGAACTTTTATTATTTGTCGTTTGTTAAACTTATACTTTATTAAAATGAAATGATATCTACAAAATTAAGCTAGACATTGCTGGCATGGCACCACTCTTTCTTTGAAATACCTCTAAGACTTTGTACTCGTTAGAGATTTGGTCAAAGTAAATCTCTAATCTTGATATCAGCTTTCATGTTTAATGCGATATTGTATAATTTTAAACAGTACTTTACAAGCACAAAAGTTGAAGTGGCATCAAGGTAATAATGTTGGCTGTACTATCTCCTCAAGCGTTTTGTTTGCTTCTTCCAAACATGACATTACCATTTTGTGAAATCTTATATTGCAGTTTACTGGGGAAAAAAAGGAAAAAAAGCTTTTATCAAAAAGAAAGGGTTGAAACAAAAGAAATGCGATAATGATAAAGATAGCAAACATTACAAGGGTTCGGATATTGTAGAGCCCTTCAAAGTAGCTTTTCCTCTATTCCTGCTTCACCATCAATGGACTGTAGGACATTAACGTTAACTCGGCAAGCATCACCTACATTAATGAATTCTCAACCCTTATTAAAAAAATAAAAAAGTCCTTCTCTTTTTTAAAAAGTACTTCAGCCAAACTGTTGGCCTTTATTAACACTTACTTTACCCTGGTAGTATTGTTTCATGCGTTACACACTAGACTTTCAAAATCAAGATCGTGCAGAGACAACTTTAACCCTGCATGTAATACTCATATACAGCAGGTAAAGTGATCCGATTAAAAATTACATGATAACAAAACCTGTCCGGCATAGCCTACGCAAAACGTAAACCATAGAGGCACAAGAAAAAAGAAATCAGCCAGCCAGTGCTGACATTCTCTAGAATTTCAATGGTTGAAATTATCTACGACAGAAGTTCAGGCCATTGTTGATCGTGGGTCTTGGTGGATTGTCATGATGGGTTTTATGGGAAAGAGTCCTGAATACCTGGACCACTTAGTTTATGGTTGAGGAATTCGTTTAGATCTTTGAGTGAATGGCATACGCTGTAACATTTTTTTTTTTCAGTTCAGTCAATTGCTTGAGTTTGGGCTGTTTTTATTTGTTTCTTTCATCTTGACAACCATTTCATTGACTCAAATTAACAAATGGCAAGAACAATATTCTCTCCTTACCTGCATTGTATTTAAATTTGAAATCTCATCCCTTAAAACAAGGCAACATGGACAGAGAAGTACTTATAATCCTGGAAGCTTAACAGACATAATTTCAATCTGGGTAAAAGGAACGTGGCTTAAGACCGATCCTTGTGGAAGACCCTGCTAAGTGAGCAGCGGCAGCGTGAACCCACAGAAAAACCTTAGATCCAAGAAAGGTTTATGCTGATTTCAAAGACGCCATGACTCTTATGAGGTGGTTGATCACCTTCACCCAACCAACGAGATTCTAGAGAAAAGAAGATACCACACTGTAAAGTTGCAATTGTATCTTGCCATCCAACAAAAACTAACTGTAAGTGCTGTATAAACTAAATTGGAACCATGAAGATCGTAGAGTCACGTAATGGCAGTAAAATTAAGATATAAAACTGAGTTAATCCATTCTAGGCGAAGGAAGGCCTCTTGTTAAAGCTGGAGCTTTCGTGAGTATAGTACGCCACCAGCTGCAATAAATCATAGCCTAACATTTGTTCTAACCATAACTCTGAGGAGAGTACTATAAAAAGACACATTTTACTCAATTATAGAAACATTTGCGGAAATATTTATATAATAATTTTTAGATTTTAGCTGATAATTAAGAATAGTTCCAGAAAACGGAATTGTTACGAAGGGTTAACAATTACGAAGGTAATTGTTTCCAATAGGGGGACTATTATATATATTTTTTATTTTGACTTAATATTGATAAATTTGTTCAGAATGAATCTTTACCAACAATAAGCAGGACTGTATTTGTAATTTGCCAGAATATTAGTTTTTTTTTTTTAATTAAAGCAATTTTTTGTTAATGTATTACAGACAGCAGCCTTTTTGACTTTGGTAATTGCCTGTTATTAGTTATGTGTAGTGACTAACTCAGTCTGGCCATTGTTTTGGTATTTCCGTTTCATGTTAAGCGTCGCTACACTTCAGAATGATCAATCGGTGCTAAAAATAATTATGAATTAATTCCTGGTTTGCGAACTTCTTTTTTTCATGAAACAACTTTTAGTTCATTTTTTTTATTATTATTATTCATTAAAATATGTAACACAATTAATTTCATTGTTCACGTGTTATTGATTCTTAGCTGTTAATACCTGGATCTAGCAGAGAATTAGGAGCATTCTTCTTTTCCAATAGTTTTCGTCTCAAAGTCCCCTCATCCTCTTTATCATCTTCGGCAGTTTCAATTTTTTCGTAGATTGTGCATAACCAAATAGACCAAATTCTGTCTATTTGCATTTACATCCTTTGCCTTCCCATTGTCATTTTATACGTCGACTTCTTTTTCCTTACTTGTATCCATTGTAAGTAACTTTGTTACTTTAATGATGTACAACTTTGCAATTTTTCTCAACGGTTTGCTTCCGTTTCTTTGTTTTCTTCGTTTTTTTTATCTATTATTTCATCGCCATCATTCGCCTTCTCTAAGAATTAACCTTTTAGAGACCAAGTTACTACTGCAAAGCTGGCTATCAATGTTACCGCTGTGTATTAATTTTCTTTATTTTGAAAGAATAATTAGTTCTTAATTCTTCCTCACTATTGGTAATTCCCCTTAGGAAAAATCCATGACACTCTGATTTTAATGAATCCAAATTTAAGAGCACCTCTTTTAAATTTTTTTTTATTTAACATATAAACCTGTAAAGTACATAGATGTAAATGTAAATCTAGAATAGTAGATAAAATAGTTTATCTGTAAGAAAGAGATTCTGGACTCGAACAATGAAAGAAATAAAATACCGATCTCATCAGGAATCGAGTCTCAACGCAACAATTATCAACGTTTGAAACACATAATTACTTTTCGCATTTAAAGTGAATGCATTTAGGGATGGGAAAGCTGGTCTCTGATTGAAGAACTCTTGTTAGAGGTTCCGCCATTGCATGTTTGATGTTTTGCTCAGCATCTGCGTTAAGAAATGCGACTTTACTAAAAGAATATTTCATTTTATGGCAGTTTCAAATTACTCCCACTAATTTCGCTCATCATCATTCACTAGGGACTCGCTTGTGTATTTGAATTTAATCACTGAAAATGGATTTCTGCAGGTTTTCGAAGAAACTACTATATCATACATCCCTCCACAGCTAAAGAAACACTTTACGTGCTGCATAACGTCCTAGTTTTAGTGAAAATTAATCATTAATAAGGAGACAACTCATCTTTGCAATAACATAACTATAACGTACAAACTTTTCTAAATTTGGGAATTTTTAATTAAACACCCAAACCCAATAACAAATCTTAAGATTGTTTGCTTCATTGATCTTTAAACCCATCAACGTAGAAAAATATTTGTGGAGCTTGGATTTCCTGACTAAGGGAAGATTCAGAAGCAAAAATCTGAGAGAATTCTAGAAGCTTCTTGTTCTGAGAACAGACTTTCAAAGCCGCCAAATTTTTTGCTCACTTATTGGCGTTGTAGGTGAACTCCAAAATCCTGGAGTTTTTTTAAATATTATATACATTGACTGAGACCAAAAATTCTTTCTGTGATTATTAACCATTTTTACTTGATACCGAGCAGAATTCCTTTATTAGCCATTTCTTTCGATTACCGGGCAGAATTTGCATAATTCCAGTTCACTATGACAAACTTTCACTAGAGAAAAAGTGTCCGTATGATATTAAGTATTAATTTTTTAAAAAATAATCGGGTATGGGTGTTCAAAGAGTTGAATCTGGAATGATGACCGATCAGTCACTAGTTCAGAGACTTGGGGGCTAGTGTAAAGCATTCCTCCTGTGAAATAATAAATAAGAAATGTCGCCTAGATAGATGCATACCGTACATTCTCTAAGTATAACATAAAGGTCACCGCTGGCTGGATGGTCACAAATCTGAACAGAGGTCATTACCCTCGAACATTGTTCAATTTATATACGAATGTAACAGCTAATAGATTCAGGTATGTTTAGAATGTCCCCCTAGTGATGGGGTGATCTGTGGGCCTATAGGAGAAGTTATGGTCCATCAATCCACTTCTTTACCACACTCCATCGCATCATCATCATTATCATTACAATCGTTCAACTACCGCATTTATATAGGCAACATCTTTTGTCTACCTACTCTTCCGCCACACAACTCCCTGATCTTGCATTAATCAAACGCACACACAGCGTAACCTTTATACGTCTCCTATAAAACCATGTTCTTTCTTGACATTACAAACATCTAACAAGATTTTGATAAATCCTCATACCTCTGTTGTCAACTTTACCAACAACCCATCCACTGTAATCATGCATATCCTCTAAAGATATCTTCAAAATTATATCTACGTGACCGGATATAATGCTATACTAGAACTATAAAAATTATTTAGAAAATGAGAGAAAACGCAGGTTTTAGGAATACAGTTAATCATTAGCCTCACGCTGAATGTGCTTACAAATACCTTTTTCTATCTTAGATAATATTATTCATGGCAGATTTATGAAATGGAGTTTTCATTCTTGAGATCCGGATGTTTTATTTGAAATCAAAATGTGCATGAAGAGACAATGCGCAACATAGTGCAGCCACGGACTGATCTTCCAGACATTTCAGGAATTGAAATCAAAACTAATACCTGAACAGTCAGAACAGAAGAAAAACCAACTTCTAATGTAACAATCTACAAAATGTTATAATTGTTAATAAGCTTTGCCCTGAAGATTACCTAGTCCTAAGGTTTGAAAGCTTGGCAACAAATTAATGAAAAGGTTATGACTGAAATTGGTAGATAATATTTTTTCCTTTTAAATGCAGAAACAATACCCAGTACCATAACACAGCAATCCTCTCATCTCAAACTTAGGGTACGTTCACAACGGAGCTATGAGCATACGATAAAAACTCTTCTTCACTACTCGACATGTTGCATGTATTACAGCTCCGTTGTGCACACTAATCAGCGATTATATTTTACTCTAACAGTTATCATCTCTGCTATCATCTATACTAACAGTTCCGATGTGAACGTACCCTTAAGCTCACCTTCACTGCCACGCAACAACACTGCAAGAAGACTGAAAATGTTATGGGCCGGGGATAACCTTGGAAATAGAACATATCAGGAATGTCATCGATTCAAGTCGATCAAGTCAATAGAACCAGTACTGCTCAATGGCAATTATCGAGTTTCGTACAGTTACTTAATCAATGAACTCACGAATTTTCCTCACCGCAGTTTACGAGATTAAATTTCCTCAAAAAATCATTTGTCGATTAGAATGAAGGTTTGAACCGATTTTTAACGAGCATAATATACCGAGAATGTCATTTTTTTTCTTTTAGTAGCGTTCTAAATGAAATATAAATACGAAGTAAAATTGTAAACTAGAATTGGGTTACAAATTTATTTATTTTGAAATTACTTTATAAAAAGTGAATAATAATGTATAAAACAGTTATAAGGTATATTCTTGATCATAAATTCTTAATTCAATTTCGTACCTCGAGCCGCGGATTCACAAGAGTGTACTGTAACCATAGGGGTGCCACGGTAGCCGAGCGTTTAGAGGCGAGACCTGTAAAGCTAATATGTATTGAGGTACTGGGTTCGATTCCCCGATCTTAGGCCTTAGATTTTATTTAATGGTTAATAAAAGGAATTTTACAGTAAAGTATGTTTGCTAATCGCCTTTGTCCACGACACCTAATTGGTAGTTGGACGTAAAAAATAGGCAATTACTTTACTGTAACCATAGAAAGTGCAATGTTAAGTCGTAAGGTCGGAATTTAAAAAACAAACATTAAAAAAAAGACCAAATCATAACTTCAGAATTATTGAGATAGAATAGCCTAGGGCCGTTTAACTCTCCTTTCACGAACTATTGCTCTTTTTGGGGGGGTAGGGGTCAATGCAGGAGCATCCTGTGCACACGAGTGGGAATGGAGGAAGTTTAGATGGCTAATTATTATTTTTATTGTATGCAGTTGGTTTATATTTTATTTAGAGTTGCGTATTGGTTGCAGTTGCAGTCAGACGATGTTTGGCTGCTAATTACTGCAGTTTCTGTATGTGTTATTATTATTAAACCAGTAATAAAGTTGTGACAGATAAATAAAAGTCTGAGGAAAGCTCGCATTGTGTTAATAAGATGTTTAAAATAAGTTGAGAATGTTACATATTTAAATTACAGTCTGAGTTCAGTCTGATATTGGCGATGAAACCAAAATGAATGTTTAAAGCTTCACGAGTCGACCATAGTCACGCACGTTATGAATTTTAATTGTAACCTTTTTACTGGCACTGATAGTACACTCATTTTGTAGCTAGCAGCTTTTATCTCCGTTTGGCATAAGAGAAACAGTAAAATACTTAGGCAGTTAAATGATGCCCATAAAGGGATAGTCATAGAAAGTAAAGGGCGTTTGGTAATGAACCAAAGGGAATGTACATAGAGCATAGTGCTTTGTAATAAACAGCAGCGTGTTAATTCCTCTGGCAATTACAAATTGATTGCAGTGTTAAAACTTGTTAAACAGCACCCTGACGGCGGAGGCGAGAAGTCAAGTTAAATTATTTAATTCTGAGGTGGATCAGATATTTTATTGCGCAGTGTTCAATTTGGTGAAGATGGTCGAGAAATATGGCTTCAATTACTCTTAATTTAAACAAACTAGATGAAAGTGGATGAAAAATTTATTTAAATTAAACATATAAATTTCATCTTATTTCAGTATTATAATAAGTTCTCTCTTTCTTGAGCAAGATTGAACTCTAAAAAGACGAGTTATTCAATTACATTGTTAATTTATAATTTAAATATTTGTAACCCCACACTAGACTTAAAAGAACAGAACTGAACAGACGCTATCGACTACTTGAAAGACTCTTAGACGATAGATCAAAACTTCCTCTGGACAACAAAAGACTGATTTATACTTCTATTTTGAAACCCATTTGGGCTTATGGAATAGAGCTGTGGGGTTGAACCAAACGCTCCAATCTCCAAAGGATTCAATCGCTACAATATAAAATACTTCGAACTATCGTAAACGCTCCATTTTATGTCTCCAACCTGACTATACACACTGACCTTAACATTCATTTTGTCACCCAAGTTGCTAAAACACGATACAGAAAACTCAAATTCAGCCTGCAATCTCATATAAATCCTCTAGCTCAAAATCTTTCTTCTAGAACTCTTCCTGACAACCCGACAAGACGTCTTAAACGTCAGTGGCCTCGTGATCTCCTCTCAAGTGAAGAGAGTGACTAACAGTCTAATGTTTTGGAGTGTTACCACTGCGGTAACTTCTCCACTCATTTACTTCTACTGTTCACTGTTATCATTGTTACCTAAAGCGCTAACGCGCTGATTGTAGCACAATAAAAGCAAAAAAAAAAAAAAAAAAGATTTGTAAAAAATGTTTGGACAACTAAAATTATTAGAAATGAAGTTACCAAAGCATTAGTCTGAATGACGATTAATTAAATTAAAAATAAGATTCTCAAACCCAGGAGATATAGGCTAAGATGTCTTAATTCCAGAACTCAACACTTCAGACATTCTATCTAATTTCACACATTGTCTTCTCGACGTGAACAAGACGATGTGATTCCTAACACCTCCACAACATTTTTCTCTTCTTAACTTCCGTGTGTCTTCTAATTTTACCCGTAATCCTCTTACTTCCAGTCCTCAGTTCTATAGATACAATTACCTTAAATAATTTGGTCTATCTAGAGTGTTGCGTTCTGCGAACTCTCTCTTCCATTTCTTCTTCAGTCGCAAACATTTCACCACTCTTTACAATCTCTTTTATATTTATTTTCATTCTCCAATCCTGCGTAGATTATATATCAACTCATTATTTATTTATTGTGTCATTTATTTAATGATTTGTTAATAACAATAATTTTTTGTTGGTTTTAAGTTTATTTTCAGTTCAAATTAACTTATTAATGGGTTTCCCCGATTTTTTTTTTATAAGTAAACAAAAAATATAAATGAATAGCATCAATAAGAAAATAATGGATTCCCATGATGCCTCTAGCATAGTATTAGCATCTTTCTAATCGTAAAATACGAGGTTGACATTCCCTGATTCCGTGCTGGTAAGTTTTTCTTCAATGTCAATGAGAACACACTTCACCGACTCTAAACCAAGTTAACTACCTCTCTCAAAGTCTCTTCCCTCAAAAGAACAAGTGTTGAGGATCATTGATGGGCATTGCCCGTACGTAAATAAATAAATAACATCAGGAACTTTTATTAGAAGTCAAACTGTACGAATCGGATGTAGCAATCTCTCAAGATGGATGAAAGGTCCAAACTGCTGAGAATTAAAGAACACAAGGTAACTCCAGAGTATAAAAGCCACAATCTTACCCAGAAGTATAGATCCAACTGTATACTTTGAAGCTACTTCACTGTTGTAAGGATTAGAGGTTTCGAAAAGGAAGTTACAGAAATAAGAAGTTATAGTTATAAAACTATAGTTTGATGTAGTATAGTTTTAGGTTTGATTACAGGAAGTACAGTCCCATAAATTCTCTAAATTGAAGTTAGATTCTCTTCTGAGGTTTCATAAATGGAATAGTACAATGAATCCATATATGATAGCAATGGGACTATTTTCGGCCAGGATCAGAGAACTAAAGGAATAGAATTTCGATGTTCGAGGAAAGTCGGCCAACATTTACTGGCTGTAGCAATAACTTTTATGTGTCTTAAAGATAAAAGAATTAGAGAAATATTTAATAGTATTTGGGGAACGTATTTCAGTCATTGCTGCTTACGTATCAATGCATTCAGTAAGTTTGTAATAAAATAGCTTTCAGGTGAGGCGTTTGTCTTTGAAGAGCCCAAAGAAGCGCACCAGATCTGTACAAGGAAGAGGATTGCTGTTGAAGAAGACAAGAGGACAGGAGCCTCGCCAGAGAGTAAACGTGGCATTTCTCTGGGTTCATTTTAATTCGCCACTTCTTAGCCCAGGATTCTATATTATGTAAGAGTGTCTGTAACTTGTATGAAGCTGATGTAGGGTGTATACTTCAAGCTGGTATGGCTGTGCAGATGTACAGAGCAGTGTGGAGGGATGCTTAGGTATGTCTGATGCTGGGTAAAGAACGCAGTCCCTTACAAAAATATATTTTATGAAAAATGTCATAGATCGGCGTCTAACTCTTTAAAATACAAGAGAAAAATAATTAAGAAAACTTATTTAAAAAAAGAAGATTATTTTGTTAAAAAAAAACTATTTCACACTTTTAAAAAGTTCTCTTGAATTAGAAACTGAATGTAACGGAAAATTAATGAACTCCAATAGTTAAATTTAATGAAACTAAGTAATTGTCTCGAAAAATTAAGAGTAATTAAAGAGAGAAGAGGCAGAAAATAAGGCTGCCAGTAAATTCGAATAGCGTTTAATTAAGCTGGATTGCTCTTTGAGAGCGCTATTAGGGCCGAGAGTAAAACAGAAGAATTTACATTGTTTACATTGTGCTCGCTGCTTCTGCTTTCTAGATAAACTATTTACCTTTTTTATATGTCTCGTAAAACCTTAGAATTATATTACCTCCAGTGAAGGCAAGATATAAGAAAAATCCCGTGGTAGCAAAAGAGAATTTGCTTTTTTTTGTTAATAGTTAATTAGATCGAACTTAATTCTAAATTTAATTTTACACCCAACTATTAACATCAAAGGATTTTTACTGTAACAGGTAGTTCAATCTAGCTTTACTTGTTCATTGGTGGTCTTGGAGAAGTATGAAATGTCTAATTTTATTAGAACACGATTAGGTAACATTTGAGGTGAAACTTACCATGAACGTCATAAAAACGAAGTTCCTCGGTAGTGCAGAAAGCTTTCATTTACATATTTATCTAAAAATGTATTCGATACGCAGCCAATCTTCGTATTAATTTCATACCATGTTTTAATAACAGATTTTAGTAAAGATTTAAGAATTTCATCAGACATACCTGTACAACCCTCTACACCACTCTGTACATATGCAGACGATCCAGCCATACTAGTCACAAGTACACATCCTTCATCAGCTTCATACAAGTTACAGACACACTTACACAAAATATAATCCTGCGCCAAGAAGTGGCGGATTAAAATGAACCCAGAGAAATGCCAGCATGCCACGTTTACTCTTCGGCGGGGCTGCTGTCCACCTGTCCTCTTCAACTGCAATCCTCTTCCTTGTGGGCTCTACATAGACAAAAGACTCACGTGGTACCCACGCACTAGACTTAAAAGACAAGCAATGACGAAACGTGCGAAACTGCTTTACAGACTACTTGGACGACGCTCTAAATTGCCCATTGAACTCAAACGTTTAATATACAGTACTATTCTCAAACCTATGTGGACTTACGGACTAGAGCTGTGGGGTTCAGCCAAACCTACAAACATACGGACAGTACAAACATTTCAGTCAAAACTCCTCCAACAGATAGCTGACGCACCTTTCTACGTGGCTAACCTTACCCTTCACACCGACCTCAACATTCCCTTCATAGACCAACTCACTAAGACTAAATATCAAAAATTCCATACTGCTCTCTCTACTAGCTCAAAACCTCTTGTACAGTCTCTCGCCTCCTCTGACATCCCTAATACTTCTCGCCGACTGAATCGCCAGTGGCCCCGCGACTTCCTTACAGTCTGTAGTACTAAATCTCTACTCTCTCCTATTCTTATTCTCCTCCTCACATTCCCCTATCTCAACTAGAGAGTGCTACCGCTGGGTAGCTTCTCTCTTGCTGCTCTTCCCGCACCAGTTCATCTCATTCACCTCCTATTTACTTATTGTATATATATAAATAGACATATGTATATATATGTATAAACAGATTGTAAATTACAAAATAAATAAAAAAAAAAAAGAAGAAGAAAAAATAATAATTTCATCCCATAACTTTATTTTTCTGTAATTCTTTGAGTTTCGGAAGTATTTTAGCTTTAAACGATTGATTTTAAGAAGACTTTATCCATAACTCTATCTTGCTAGACATGTTTTACGTCAATTACGACAATTTGTTATGAAGAAGAACATAAATGATATACAGGACCTGTTTAACATTGTTTTTCTTCGTTGAAACCACACCTACATTATTTTTAAGGTGTAGTGGTTACAACAACCCTCTCTGTAAAAAGATGTTGAAGATAATGTCAATGTCTACCCTAACAGGTAAGTCAATATACACCCACACTGAGATGTTTAAGAGATTTACCGGGATTTGTATAGTCATGTCAAAACTTACCAGGAGGGGATAGTTCTGCAGCTCTTGTTTTTTTCTCTCAGAATAGAATCTGGATCGGTGCTGCTGAACTACGAGAAGGGATGATCATTTATGCGTTTTGAAGAGATTTCAGAGTAGGGATGAATATTGTTACGCTTAAAATGTGTTCCTGGCATCTTTTTACAAAACTAATTTTTGACTTGATAAAACTACAAGGTATATAATAGTTTTAAATTGTCTAACAAATCTTTAATATTAGGAATTTGTTTCAAAATTCCCAACAATTAAGGAGTTGAGAAAATGAAACCACCACCTCTCACAATGCGCGCTAAGAAAATGCCATCATGATATCTTATTAAACCAATCTAGAGGATGACTCAGTAGCGTATATTTCCTGGAGAAAACTCAAATCCAAAATCTACATTTTCTCTTCTTTTCTCTTACGAGAAGTTAGAGAAAGTCAAAAGTAATATATCGAAAAATAAATATTTGTAGCCTAATTAAAGTAATTAATTTTACTTAATGAAGTTTAGACAATAGTTTGGAAATACTTATTTAAAGCAGATCTTAACGGACAAAATTAATATCAATAATTTAGTGTGCGGGTATTTGTGTGTGGCTACAAGCGTTTTGTTTGGTAGGAGAATTTACAGTAGTCATCTAATATTAATCAGATAATACAAGCGTTCAAGCAAGACAGAACTAGTTCTAGTGGAACTGCTAACAAAAAACAGTGGCTACTGTTTGGGTCTGAGCTGGGCAATTTGTGGGATGAGCTGGCAATCTGGCGTAAAGCGAGAGCTGTGTAAGTGGGCGGTGAAAGATCCAGTTGATCTTCACATCTAAATAATCTACCCACGACTTGCACCAGAAATCAGGATTCAATCAATAATTGATCTCACACCTAATTGGATCTCAGATTCTTTTTTCCCTTTTTCTGTTTTATTCCATTCCACTTTTCTACTTCTTATACTTCTTTAATGATATAATGACATGTCGAGTATATTCCTGGCGGTTTGTAACTTAACTCTAGCATTCAATGATACAACGTTATAAGTGTCCCATCTTGGAAAGAAGTCACGTGGTATATTGAGTGCACGTCGTCATTATTTCCTCCCTTCGTCTTTCCATATAATTGGACCATAATTTCTTCACATTTCCTTTTCTTCGTCGCCATGTATCTTCTTCACCGTGAATAATCTTACCAATCTGATTAACGTTCCATAATCGTACTAACTTGTAATATTGATCAACTGCATTGTTATAAAGCAAAAGACGAAGGTTTTTTTCAATTTTATTTTTCAGACTAAGAGGTTGCGGTCAAGTACAATTGAATCTTGGAGAAATGATTAGAGAATGTAGAGAACAGAAAATTATTGGACTCTACTTCTTTGTGTGAGCCAATCATGGTTTATCTGTCTGGGCAATATTATATTGTAATTGGCCGTGAACACTTTGTGCTGAGATTAATGCAGACAAGAAAGAATGCAAACCGACTTAAAGCTTGAGAAACAACAGAATATAATTGAATGAAATTAAACTACTAGCTGTGGCAGTTAAAAAAATTAAAAATTAATGACAGATAAACAAACCTTTTTTGCTTCTCTCGATCTTTATTTGTTTGTCGCTTCCGTCTCTAAAGTAATTTCAACAGTAAATAAGTAAATTGGTAATAATTAATGACATGATCCACTTCTTTGGAGAACTTGCCCACTGGCAAGACTCCATTAACGAATGGTATCTCTTCAGTTCCTCCATTGAGTCACGGTGCCATCAACGTTACAGTCGACTGAGTGGGTTGCAGGAAGAGCAGAGGAACGAAGCTGGCAGAACTGTGGTTTGAGAAAATCGCAGAGGGTATTGCGGTATTTGTTATGTTTCACTAATTCGGAAAAGACGTGAATATTGAGGTCTTGATTCTGTTGTAGGTTTACCACATAGAAGGGACCATCAACTACATTGTTTATTAGAGGTTTTAATTGAAAAGATTCCATTCGGTGGTTAATGGAAGAGTTCATTGAACCCTATAGTTCAAGAGCACAAATCCACATCGATATTTGTATGGATTTTAGATAGGAAAAACAGTCGTTTGTAATATAGCAAACTTAGAACTTTGATCAAGTTCTAAAAAGGAGAGCAAGTAAGTTAAATCGTTTGATTTCTTAGCATTGCGTATGGTGGGTGGGATTCTAAGTAAGACTTTGTCTAGGGTCTTTGGCTCCAGATTTTTTTGGGTTTTGGATGATAAAGCCTCAGAGGGCTTCCTTGGTGGAGAAAGTCTTGTGGCCACAGCTGACTAGATTAAAAATTAAACAGTAAGTAAAACAATCTAAATAAATGGACCACGCCCCCGGTCGCTATTCTGAAGATTGGGCGCCGACTTCTTTGGCAGACTTTCTATTTAAAACCTACCTTGTGCTTTGTTATTCACCTTCTTGATTCGCTTTAATCGCTCCTTCTTGGTCCATTCGGTGTAAGAGTGGCAAGAGCTAGGGGCCCCTAGAAGTGTTGTGGGCCTCGGCAGTAGCCCGAGTAAGCCGGGTGCTGATGCCGGCCCTGCTGTGTGCGTTGGAATCTATACCTGTCTTAATTATTAATGCACTAGCTTACAAATCCTATTAATTCCGGACAAACTAGAGGAGAATCACTTATTTTTCCATTAATTTTCTTATCGTAATTTAAAATTCAGGCTACCCTGTTTGTACAATCCACCTCTGATTTAGTTAATAATGCATTGAAGCAGAAATCTCTATCTTTCCGGCTAACTAGACTACAATTCCTTATTTTTCCTTTTATTTTGCAATCGTAACTTCAAATTTAGAGTACCCTGTTTGTCAATCCAATTCACGCCTGAATTTTAAATTACCGTTGCAAAATAATCGAAAAAAAAAAAGTAATTCTTGTCTAGTTTTGAACCAAAGTATTTTATAAGACAAAAATGGAATATACAAAGGGTAATGTAACCTGCAGCCTTTAATTAGAAGTTACGATTGCAGAATTAATGAAAAAATAAGGAAATATCGTCTAGTTGGACCAGAAATATTAAGATTTTTATTGCAGTGAATGATAAATATGGCAGAGATAGAATGTATGAAAAATTACTGCATTTAAGTAAATTGCATTGAAATATTACTTTTTTTCTAATGTCTTTCAGATGCCAAGATAAGTAATACAAAATGATTTTCATTCAACGAAACATTTGTTTGTTAACACAATAAACAGTAGAACTTGTTTACTACGCCTTCAATATTAGTCTTTCTGTTAGATTGAGAAGAAGTTCCCACGTCCGGGTCACGTATTGACGCGGCCAGGATGAGGCAGGCCACAGAAAGATACAGACTACAAAGACACACAAACACATATACCCATAAACACCTGTTTGATCAAGCAACGAAGTAAAACTCATTGACCCGGTAAATAATGTTTCTAGTTGTTTTCTTTTATAGTTGATAGTATTTGTCAAAAGGAATTGTCAGCAAGTCCATTCATATCCCTGGGGATAGTCATTCTTCACACCCGCTCACTCAGTAGTTTTAATAGATTGTCTTGGATTTTTTCTTCTAGTTTTTATCTTCAACTTGCTGGAAGTGTTATGTTACATGGCATACAGTATTGCATGTAGTTACTGAGTTAAAATATGTAATGCCTCATTTATTTTGAGTGATTCTTCGGAATTATATAATAATAATAAATGGAACTAAGACCATAAACCCATTTTGTGATTATAAAAAGTTATTTCCAGTATCAATGCCGAGATCTGATTCTCACTATTAAACTCTAAACTCTAATTTTACATCTAGCGAAGCGATATTTCTGAGAAATGGCGGGAAACCAAGAATTAAGGAGAGTAACTGACATTAAAGCCACCTTGAGCCTTAAATATCTCAAGATAGTGAACTAGCTGATGGTGTAAGAAGCTTTTAGGGTTGATAATGAAAGCTTTGGTTTAACTACAGATCCAGGGAGAGCTCGCTGTTTCACTAGACACAGCCGAGTAAAAAGATAGGATTGAGAACTTCCAAACTGTGAAAAGATGGTTAAAAGATACGATTGTCAAAAATATATTCCGAATCAATTTCTCTGCGCGATAAATTGTATCATGTAGATAAAATGGGATTAGCCCCAACACTAAAATTTCTTGGCAGGGTGAGAATGTTGCAGGCAATCTTGGTATTAATCCATACTGCATATTGCGAAAGTTAAACGATGATGCTACTTAGCGATAGATTTAGTCTACCGATTGTACTTTTTAGTGAATTAAGAGTTTTGCAAAGTCTATGTCTACAAACATTAAAAGGATATGAACTGCTACATTTAAAGGAGAAGTCCAAATTTCGAATCAAAGTTGTTTGATTTGACTTGTGCAGCAATGCATTGAGTCATTGAAGGAAGACTTTTTAATGACGAATGACGAAGAGAATAGTTTTCAGCCAAAACAAGAAATGGAGATTTCGCTGACCAACTAATTTTTTTTTTTTTTTTTATGATTTAAGGCGCGTCAACATCCAAGGTTATTAGCGCCCGGAGCTTTTTCCAGTGCACTACCGGCCTCCGGACAGTGTTCTCTCGTTACAGACAACACTGTCCATCACCGGACAATGAGCTGTGAGAAGCTCCTAGGAAGAGAAAATCTAAGGGTCAGCTGCTGGATTCGAACCCGGGACCTCCGCGTGGGAGTCCAGTATGCTAACCTCATAGCTAATCCCTTCCCCGCTGACCAACTAATGTTAACAGTTCGAACCTAAAGTCGATGATGATATATTTGATGATAGAGTTCTGGTTTAAAATTTGATATTAATTTATTCCGGAGTACCAGGTGACTATAATATTACAATAAACACCAATTTTACGATAAACTAAAATTAAAATAAAGTGTATGAAACAATGTCTTACTGATTACTAGACTACTGAACAAAGTCTAATTACGAACTGTTTTATTAGACTGAAATAGACATTTCAAAAATCATAGAACATAATTACGAAAGTTCCTGGTTTGGCGATTATTAATAAAAAACATATGAATTATTACAAATAGATGGCATTGCAATTAAATTCTGAATAGATTTCAACAAGGCTTGCACATGTTGGGCTATAAGTTGATTTGGAATCGTCTGCAGTTTGAGGAAAACAAGTCTGCCGCTGCCTAGGACAATTTAAGGTTCAGTGAGATAAGTCTAATGTAACCTTGAAAGTTAATTAGCTGCTGCACAGTCTGATCTGAGTAGTACCGATAGAAACATAACGTTCTCCGTCTCCTTCATTAATTTCAAAAGCGATTTTAGTAGCATTATATCTTCAGAGTGATAACTGATTTCTAGTGTTTATGAAGAGAATACTTATAGGAAGCTTTTAGAAGTACAAAGTGAAAGGAATTCTATTAAAGATGTTTCTGAAGGTCGAGATAGGTTCCGGATGAGGAAAAGGATAGCAGGATCATCAAATAAAGGTCGAAGTTACTGTTCTAGGATGCAAAGAAAACTCAACAGTGTAAATTGTACTTAAAATAGTTCCCAAAATACTTCCCAGCGGCCGGCAGTGCACTAAAAAAAGCTCCAGGTGCCAATAACCTCTGATGTTGACGCGCCTTAAATCATTTTTAAAAAAATTAAATAAATAAATGAACAGATTAGTAGTGGAGTGTAAGTTATGGTTTTCATGTTTGCGTTTTCTATCCAGCAAAACCTTTTTGAATTCCAGATTCATTTTTTTTATTTTAAAAAGATTTTAATAGATTTATATGACTTTATTTTCTTGTAACTCTGTTATAGAATCAAGTATAGGTTTTTTTAAAATAATTTTTAATTCAGGTCTTCAGATTTTGTAAACACATTCCTAAGTAACGAAGGGAGTTAATGATTTTAACCAAAACGAAAAGATTTAATGTGGTTAATTACTGACTTTCTCTGTTCTTGTCATGACTGAATACCAATCAACTTTAAGATACGCCTTTTAAACCACTGTGTGCAACATACATCACATGATGGTCCTCGCTACTTCACTTGTGTTAAGTTATACAATGGCACATACGCGTTTCATTAACTTATAATTGACTGGTACAATTGAAATGTTAAATTGTGACCGTGGGTGGGTATGGAGCACCATTGAGGAGCTTCTCATTCGCTTCCAAATTATTATTATTATCCACCATTGTAGATTATGCATATATTTGTTTACGCATGATTAAATTTGCATTCGATTAGTAAGTGAGGTTGATTAAGGTTGTGTATGGTAATGGTTCGGTTTGTAGAGCTACAGGGTTTGGATATTGATTGGCGCTGTTTAGGCAATAGGCAATTGGCAACGTCCTGCCATCTCCTTAGGGAGTCATCCGGTAGTAGGGATAACCGCCTTAATATTCTGTATACTATATCATAGAATAATTCAGATTAATTTTAGCACGAAGAGTATTATTTTCGTCCAGATATTAATTAAATATGATCTATAAATTTTTGGTAATGCCTGCTTGATTAATATGTTATAATGCTTTAAAACAGTGGTTCCCAACCTTTTAGTACCGTAGAGGATATTCCAAATTGCGGATGATGTAACAGGCAACAATTATTTTTTAAAGTTAAATTTATAGTCACTTTCAAATGAATAACTCAAATAATGTACAAAACAATATATTTAATTTAACATTTACTTTAATATGACGAAACTAAAAATACAATACCAATTAAGTTTGATTATAAGTTAAATTAAAAGTTACGTGATCTTTGACACTGAGCATCAGTGGCCAGTGCTTCAAAATCAGGGTTACAGGCTGATATTCCTGTCCGCAGACAATCATCAAGTCGACAATTCGAGATCTGTGTTTTGCTTTTATTAAGTTATGTGGACCCGAAGAACGATTTTATCTTATATGCTGCAGTTTTTAAAAATGGAAATCTATTTTTTTGTCAACCAGGCTCCAGAAATTTTCATCTGTTACATAGGATTTCAGTACAATGTGATTTTTAAAATTCCAAAATCTCAAGTTCTAAAATTTTTAAAATCTATCAATTTAATTTATTTTTAATAAAAATGTTCGCTTAAATTTCAAATATTTTGCTTTTCTTTTGTTTTAAGCAAATATAAAACAGCAGGCGATCATATGGTTGAGGACCACGGCTTTATAATGTTATTTATGTGTTATAATCACTGACACAAGTTTTATCCCTGTCTGAGCAGGCGTTGCTTTTCAAGGCAGTTTATACGTATCAACCTTTTCGCAGGCATTGAGATGGATGCTTTCCATTCAACATTTCGCACTTAAAGTGCCGATGGACGTCATATTTCCTTTATTTGAGATTTGCCGATATCTATTGAGACTCTTTGAGACTAAATATTAGGGTCTATCGTTGAAATATTATTGATTATATTGTTACTAAAATAAACAAAGAATAAAATCACAAACCTGGGTAAAAAAGAAAGCATATAGGTTATTTAACTTGATGTAAAACAGGCACTTACTGGATTTTATTATTATTTGCTCAATGCCAAACTGAGTACAAAGAAAACTGTTCAGATATGATGAATGTCAGTAGCCGATTTACATACACTTGCTTACCTATCAGAACCATGGCCATGTTTACAACCTAGAGCAGCAACCCCATTCTGCTGTTTATGCCGTAAACCTTGCTAGACCAGAAAAAAAGAAGAAGAAGCGTTCCCTTTATATTTACTTATGGTATCGGTAGAGGGCATAAAAGATTGTACACATTGAGAGACCTGCATCCCCAGTGCGCTGCAGCTTCCCTTCATGCACACGGTCTCCTTTCTTCATCTTCGCTGGGTAAAAGAGATAACCTCTTAGTAATATTATGTTTGCTCAAGGCTATACATCAAGGCGCGCGCCCTCGGCCTGTTGGTCATGATCAGTGTCCTATACAAATATAAGAAATAACCACTTAAGACACTACATGTCTATCTTTATCCTACATTAAGACCAAATCAAAGGACCTATCCAACCAAGTAATAGAAAGAAGGAGAAGGTTTATTTGGTAAGAAATAAGGAAGAAACATTTTCTAAAACAAATACCCATCCATTAAATAAGTCCATTGTTTACCCAGCCATAGATAAGCTACAATCTGAAATCTATACATCCACTATAAAAATGTTGAATACCATAAATTTCTCAATTCCTTTTCAAACCTTTTTTGATACAGTTTTCGGCAGTATCTAATATTTATTTGATGCACTAAGCTGGGATAAAAATGAATAAGTAGAGAAAAAGAGTAAAAACCGAATTTGAGATATCCCGATTTCGAATCCAGCGGCCTGCCCTTAGTTTTTCTTTTCAAATCAGCTCGATGCCTATTGATTGACAGTTTGCCTATGACGAGAGAACGTATCCGGCAGTGCTCTGAGTGCTTTTGATCTGAAATGTTTGCGCATCTTCTTCAAATCTAAAAATTTGCAATATTCACAAAAAAAAACTGCATTCCTTACAATTTAAAAGAGTGGCAATAAAAATAAATAGTCAAACAAGAATTTGGAGCAGACATGACTGCACTTTCTGCTTTCTTTACGACTCTGCATTCTATTTTATCAAATTGGCGACCAAAACTTTATCAGTTCAGTCTCGGCTCCGTACAGTGCAGTCTTGCTACAATATTTCTGCATATTTTCCTTTCACTTGGAATTCTAGCACTACTTTTAAGTTGCAGATGATATCATGTTCTATTCTGTTGCTCATGGGGCGTTATAGCCGGACCACATCCACGGAGGCTTTGCAGGTGCTCACGGGATGCTTGCCATTGGACATGTAGGTGGTTAGGGCCGCGGTGAGATATGGTTTGCGAAGGGGCATAGAGATGCGTGTCCCCATGTTAAGAGCCTTACGATTGTCGGTGGCTGATATGACCGAAGATTACCGGTTATGGTTTAGGGAAAGAATGTATGGCGAAGTGGAAGAGGAATTGAATCGGGAATGGAGGAATAGGTGGCGAGCGTCAACTAAAGGAAGAACAACCTTTAGTTTCGTCCCTGACGCTACCGGAGGTAGGCGGCTGGTTTCCACTGAGATGCCATATGCAGTTGCACGATTGGTCACGGGACACGGTATGTTGCGCGCCAAAATGTTCGAAATGGGTTTAGCAACGGACCCATATTGCGCTTGTGGAGGCCCAGAGACAGCGGAGCACATTATTATGGAATGTGATCTTTATGATGATTTGCGCTGTATTATGTGGCGGAGAGTGGGATTTCCGTTCTGCTTGGCTGGAGACGTTTTCCCCTTGTTACTGGAGAACGCGTCTGCGTATGTGGCTTTCCGCGAATTCGCGCAGGCGGCCTTTGAGAGGCGGATGACCTCGGTGGTTGGTAGATGAAGTGGATCTGGTTGGTTGGTTGGAGGGTGTTGTTGGGAGTTTGATTTGGTGCGTGTTTTTCGAGTTTGTGTTGGGTGTGTGCGAGTGTGTGTGTGATTTTATTTGTTTTATTTAATTGTAATTGTGTGATTGTTGTTGATGATTTGTTGTTGTTGTTGTTGTTGTTGTGTTGTGTTGTTATTGTTGTTGTTGTGATTGTCTGTGCCTGTTGGCTTTGTTGCTTTGTTGGCCGGGACTTGTGAGTGTTGAGAGCTCATTTTGTGGTCGTTTGGTTGAACGGAGGAGTGTATACGTGGGGCGGGTATGAGCTAGCGCTCGGGGACCGCCCCTAGTAAAAAAAAAAAAAAAAAATCATGTTTCGAGGCTGAATTTAAGTACTCACTTAAATATCTTTTCATTACTGCAATAATCGCTAAAGTTTCGATCTAAACTGTAAAGCTTCCCTTTTCTTCAGGACAATGGTTTTCACTACATCCTTCCCTAAATCCTCCATTACAACCTCGAACTCTTGTATTTTTTTAAATATTTTAATCCTTGAATTTTTCAAGAGATTAATGATGAAAGGAATGATTTTTTTTTATTAAAAAATATTTACATAAATGAACAAATATCTATTACAATCTATTACCTACAAGAAATATAAACTACTTCATAATTAACTTATGATCAGCTTTGCATCTTATTAGTAATGCATCGTTACGTCATCAATACTAAATGATATGTAGCGTGCTAAGTGGATTCCCTGAGGTAGCTTTGATCTCATGAATTTCTAAACGGGTAATATCAACATTCTAACTGTTGATGCTCCTTCAAATAAATTAATTGAAAACAATTTCTCTCGATTAAGGGATTTCTACAAAACAGGCTTACAGATGTGTATTTTTGTCTCAAATACGGGAATTAGTATAAAGTTCGTAATTATTTGATCATGCGATTAGATCTGAAATGCTGGACTATATCAGAATCATAGTCTTAGTTTTTTTATACGCCTTAGTTATTTTTTAAATACACATTTATATTTTTTTTTAAGCGATTCTGACTGATTTTAGAATATTATCTTCAGAGGAATTCCAATAATATGTAATTAATTCTTTTAAGCAATAGTTTCTAGATTGAAGAGGAATGGCTTAATAAAATCAAACTCAGTACGTCCAAAAATATCTACTGTTGCTCCCTTGTAAGTCATAGTTTGCTTAAAGAATTTATAGGCCTCTGTGCGGTGTGTAACTTAAGAATGCCGATCAGCATGTTTAATGATGAGATACCTAGAGTTTATCTGGGTCGTTAAATATGAGATAGTTGCAAATATCCACAATCTCAGAAGGTCCCGAGTTGATGTGTTAGTGTTAGAACTGTTGCTAGGCAGAGATTTCTGCGCCCAGAGATTTCCACGTTAAAATCCGTGAAGAAGAAGCTGATCCACTTCTATCTACGGATTGAGCTTGTAAGCAGTAATAGAAAGTAAAAATGTGGATGAAGCATGGATTTTCTCTCTCATTAGATTAATTGTTTTTTGCAAATTCATTAAAGTAGTTTGGATAGTTTTAAAATCTATGGTAAAATCCAAATTTAATATAAAGTTGGGTGTCGCGTTTTTTTACTAATTACATTTTCAGTGAAAAGAACTCTACTTTGAATTTTGGACATTACAGTAAGTGTGCTTAAAATGAATACTGAAGATCTAACCAGAATATAAAGACCTAACCAGAATTTGCTCGACAATTACAAGACGACATCCTATCTTAGTCGATCCTCTCCACTTGGCCAGATTAATAAACATCCTGACTCATAAAATCTTATTTCCCACGTTTTTATTTTCAGTTGCGATTAGTTTTACAGGATAGAAAATGTGGGAGTCGACATGCAGACGAACGGCAGGATGATAAGTGAGCTAGTAGGACGGTGAACGAGAGTGGGATCACACACTGGGAGAGGAACACGTGACTATATGGCTGGCTGTAGCCAATCGGACTAATTGGAGGGACCTGGGACACAGAACTGCCATGGGAACATTACTCGCTTCTATCTCAGGTGGACCATTAGTCATTTTGGTTGGTAATTAAATTGGATTAACACCTAGCGCTTTGGATGAGAGAATGGATCTCTCTCACGGCCATTTCCCTTCTGGATCCCACCAAGCACCCTCTTATTGTCTTAACTAAACCGAGCATAAAACGGGCTGATTTTAGTGTAACTTATTAAAGTCTGGCTACTTTTTATTTAAAATTATCTTTAAGCATTTTTTCGGCAGGAATTATATTCAAGTAGTAAATGGTTTTTCTAAATCTAATTCCCTCTAAGTAATCTAGGTAACTTAAAAGAATCCACAAATTCTATTTTAGCTAAAAATATAATCGTAAAGTTGAGGTTAAAAATTGTTTTCCGAACGCAGATCAAACATTGTAAATTACTCTTACAGTTAGCTACAAATTTTGCTCAATACATGATCGTAATAGAGCGAAACTCAAGAGATTTCATGAGCCGAAAACCACGAGGGGCTGCTGACGATTTCATGTCACTATTCTGCTCAACTTTCAACAAAAGTTTCGCTACTTTTAGCATGTTCAATGTGACTAAATTCTCTTTACAAAACGATTCGAGAAATGGTCTTGAATTTTGTTTAATCTTCATGTTTTTTCAAGTACGTTGTAGAAGTTTAGATTTGAAATTAATTATTGAATTAAAAATATATTATTTATCAGCTTCAAAATCCTATTAAGTTTTCAATATTGATAAGTTTCATACTACCTTGTATGTACTTCTTCAGCCTACAAACAAAAATACAGTTTTTTTTCTTTATTTCATTTTGTTATTATAAGACATAGATATAACCAATCATTTTTGATTAGGATCAGGTAGATTTTAAAATCCAACAATTAACTTAATATACAAGTATCAGGATAAAAAATGAAAAAACACTACAATCTATAAATTTAGTCGCAATGTGAGTTTGGAAAGGGGAGAAATGCAATAAGGGGAAAGGGGAGACTAATGCAATAAGCTATTACGGCGCCACGGTAGCCGAGCGGTTAGAGGCGTGGCCCGCAAAACTGTCCTAGTTTCATCCTCAAAAAGTACACAAGAAAGCGTCACGTTGAAAAACACTCAACTTTGAGAAGTATGTATTGCTGGTTAGTGGGTTCGACTCTCGGTCTAGGTCTTGGATTTTATTTAATGGTTAATAAAAGAAATTTATAGTAAAGTACGATTTGCTAGTCGCCTCCGTCCCACGACCCCTAATTTGGCAGTTGAACGTTAAAATCTGCCTAAAAAGAATAGCACTACTTTTACTTTTTGCTTTACTAGTAAATTATTAAATGGAAATCAAACTTAATGTAAAACGAGTAAAAATTATTAGATTTGGGCTAATTATAATTTTTTACATGTTTTTAATGCATCTTAGCGTTTATTATTTATGTATTTCAACAATTTTTATGATTAATAATCATCTAATACGGTTATGATGATGCCCTTACCACTTATCAAAGACATCATCTCGTTACAAGTAAAAATTATTTTCACATTGTTACTTGAGGAATTACTTTCTTTAAATCGTGATTAAATTTTGAACTAGATTTAGTGTAATTATGATTCCAGTACACAAACGAAGGAAAAGAAAAGTCGATTTATAACTATTTAACCGCGTTGTTGTAATAGGTAATTAAAATAATGTTTAGTGACAGTTGCAACATTTGTCTTTAGTTAATCTTCTGAGGACGCTTAATGCCGGTTTATGTCAACGCAACTAACACACTTTCTAAGTATTACCCTTTTAAATAAAATGTGTTGGGGCTGCGCACATATTTAGATGGCATGTCATGCAGGTTCTACACTCCTCCGTTCACATTCAAGTCTCCACTTGGCCCGCTCACTTAGCCACAATTTACGGCAGCTCATCTGTAGTCTCCTTCACTGCTTATATTTAGTTTTATGCCAAAATAGTAAAATAGTGCTTTTTACTTCCAAATGCTTTAACTGGTGGCGAGGTAATTATTGTACCAACCACGTGACATTTTCAAATGTGTTTTAGTTTTACCCCTCTGTTCATCCTTCTGGTTGTTGGTGTGTGGTCCTTTCACAGTATCCTTAATTTAAAGTTTTTTTTTATTTTTAATTTCAATAATTAACAGGTGAAATAAAATTCCCAACAGACTTTGAGAGAAAGAGTGTTTCTGTTATTAGGACATTTTTAGAGACTGATTGCTAAGCTTCATTTTGAAATTAGAGTGAACTGGGTTATGGTTGAGGAGGAAAGAATGCCGAGTTCAAAATACACATCAACGTCTGCACACAATTTGATTTTCGGGTATAATGTATGGTAAAAGTAGTAAAGCAAAGTAATTTCCTATTTTATCAGGCGGGCTTAACGTCCAACTACCAATTAGGTGTCGCGGACGGAGGCGACTAGCAAACATACTTTACTGTTTTCTTTTATAAACCTTTAAAAAAAATCCAAGCCCTTAGACCGGGAATCGAACCCAGTACCACAATACATATACATATTTAGCTTTACAGGTATCGCCCCTAACCGCTCGGCTACCGTGGCACCAGCATATAATGTATACAAAGAAGTACAACTAATAGCTGTTGATTGTAGTGACAATGCTTACCCATTCTTTTACGATTTGTATTTTTAACTTCTGCGAGCATCACCATTTGAGGTCGCTGGCGCCCTAATTTGTTCTTGAACCGCCCATCGCCTCTAAGACAATGGTAATGGCAGATTGCTGAAATCAAACCAGTACTCCACGTTGACAGTCCTTTCTGAACCATTCTCTTTCCTGCTGTTTACTATCGTTATCCACTTATATGGTAATTATTATTATTTACCTTATTATGTTCATAACTTGTTAATTGGTTACTTTTTCTTTTTCAGCTTTTATAGAAGAAACATTGGTTAAAATAATTTCCTAAATTTCGGCTCTGTGCCCTTATCAGTGGTTGAAATATTGCTTGGTTATAAATATTTATTTATTTATTACACTTACCTCTGTTATAGTCAACAAGACATACAGAGGGGGTTGGCCTATTAATTATCCAATTCATAGAATAACAAAAAATGTATATACAGAATAAAAAAAATAATACAAATAAAACAAAAATGAAAATTCAATGTAGAAAAGATAAGAGAGATACTAACTAACTTTCAAATATACAAAAGAGAACAAAGAATATATTAGAAAATATAACTAAGTGCATGTCCAAAATAACTAACTAAAAATACTGGCTACAACTGAAAAATGTTAATGAATGAGAACTTCTTAATAATAATAAGAATATATGAACAAATAATGGTTAACTACCAAGAAAATAAATAGAAAACTTGGAAAATTCAAATTAGAATAAACAATTACTACTAAATAAACAATTTTCTTACTTTAAGAAGATTGACAAAAAAAATAGGAGAAAATCATTCAGTTTATCTAAATGTCCTGGCTCCAAGAAACTCAGTAAATTTATTAATTGCTCCTCCCCATTGTGAACTGAAATATATTTGTATAAATATGGCCGTGATCGTCTAGTGGTTAGGACATTGCGTGGTGGTTATAAATATTATTATGCACAATATATTCGAAGAGGATTTTGGAAATAATGGCACTAATTTTATTAGATTTAAAACTAGGAAGTTTAAACATGGTTTAATAGTTATAATCCCATATTTTTGATATTTGGCAGCACCATTAAAATGGAAGGGTGCCGATGAAAACTTAGCTTTGAAAGTTTGTCACATCGCGGATGGTTAGTTAGTTACTTCCTGCAATAGTCAGGGACAGTGAAGAGATAAATAAAAAATAAACAAATTGCAAATTGTCGGTGCAGATTTTAACTTTTAAATGAAAGTCGCCGAAGGCCATGTTGACTGACTGAGGGATGGACACATCGTGGGATGCATTCGGTTGCATCAGTTGACTCACGCTAAGGGAACTGGAATGAGTGCTTGCCCCCAGGTCTAGATAACGAACCCACTTATCCAACCGGCTAACATGCATACTCACCGCACCACCCGCTAATGCCGACGGCACTGTGCGCCATAATTGATTCAAACGACCGACAGGAAACTCGCGAACGAACGCGCCCATTCCACAATAACTGCACACAGTGTGATTCGGCACAGTTTAATGAGAGCCAATTAATAACTTGTCACTTTGAAAGTGTGCGCGACAAGATTGGTACAGGCCGGAGGTGGTCATAGATTTTTTTATATATTTTTTTAATAAATGTAAAAAACCACTAACAAGTTCATGGTATTTAAATAAATCTTGCACGTCCATTTAATTTTTTATCAGTTTTTTTTTTAATAATTATTATTTTTTAATTTTTCTGCTGGTAAGAAACGAAATCAAATAATTTTAAGACAATTTTTTGTACTTGTTCATAAGTTATCTATGAAAAGTAATTGAAACAATCTAGGTTGATAGAAGAAAATCTCAAATCGATGGGACAAAATTAGAGAAAACGGCACCCATTGGCAGTTCAAATCATTTATTACAAAGCGTTGCATTTGAGAATTGAAACCGAAATAGAAATTTAACCATTTTTCTGGTAAAATTATATTTAGATAAATTTTGCGGCAATTTGAGTTTAAACATCGTCCAAGTTTTTGGAGGCTTCTGGAATAGCAAAGGTAAAAACTGAAGGGAATTGTAGTAACAGTTATGGTTCTCCTTAAAAGCAACAGGCGCATTACTCACATAGTTTTAAACAATCCAAAATATTTATACATCATTCTTGCCAACATGCTAAAGTTTGTAAATCATTACAGTGAAACGTTACAGGAAATCTACCCCCTTATATTCTAAGTGATTGCACGTAATGTGCTTAAGAAGTCTGCATTAAATAATCCCAAACGAGACAATCCCAAAAAGTGAACAATCCATGGAGTAAAGAGGTAATCCAGAGTGAGGTATTTTATAACTTCCCTTTAGACGATTTCTATTTTATTTGGAAGGGAAGGGATTAGCTATGAGGTTAGCATACTGGACTCCCACGCGGAGGTCCCGGGTTTGAATCCAGCAGCTGACCCTTAGATTTTCTCTTCCTAGGAGCTTCTTACAGCTCACTGTCCGGTGATGGTCAGTGTTGTCTGTAACGAGAGAACACTGTCCGGAGGCCGGCAGTACACTGAAAAAAGCTCCAGGCGCCAATAACCTTAGATGTTGACGCGCCTTAGTTCATAAAAAAAAAATAAAATTATTTGGACTGGTTTTAAGTGATTACAAACATATAATTTTTACTTTTAATAAAAATTTTTTTTGTTGATTCGATTAAAGGCTTTTCTAAGAGTGGGACTGAATAGGTTACCCTCAAAAATGCCCTTTCCTTGTAGTAAAAGGCTCTTTCACTTATTTACTGTTAAATATAGTTAAAAGTTGCTACTAAAATTTCGAGCCTGATGATAATTCTCCTCATTATTTCTTTACTTAATGCATGTTTCATTTGTTGAGATCTTCTCGGTTCCAATGGTTCCATTTTTTATAGTTTTATAAACATTACAAACCCATTGAGATCTGTCTTTCAATTGTAAAAATTTTATTTTTAGTAAAATTCTATTCATGTTCCTCAGGGAGGTTTTGGGTAAGTTTCCTAAAAGGTTTCATTTTTCTGACTAGTAAAATATTTTTTAAGACATATTTATGTTAGTGAGAGTTAAATGAGATTGAAAAATTATAAGTTTAGCGAAGTTTTATGAGCTATAACCTCAAGAGTAGGTCTGAAACCTTGATAATAGGTCTGAAACCTTGATAATAGGTCTGAAATCTTGAGAATAGGTCTGAAACCTTGAGAATAGGTCTGAAACCTTGAGAATAGTACCTGGACATCAGTATTTATTAATTGAGGATGTTGATACTATTAAAAATAACAAATTTAATGTCTTGTTTTCTTTCAGAAATTATTTATTCAGTAAAGATGTTGAGTTTATCTTAAATTCTTCATTTAACCCTCATTTTAGATGTTTATCTAGTTTTGACCCTCAAGGTGAGCTCTATTTGCATTTTAATTCTAATATCGAAAAAATACGAATTTTTTGTCAACTGCGTTTATGTAATTATAAAAAGAATTTTAGGATAATTCACGGTCATGACAGATATCAATTTTTTCCTTTAGCTTTTTGTAAATTGTGCAATAACGATAAAAAAGATGATCTTTTACATTTCCTATATGATTGTAAAGTTTTGGATATTTTAAGAGCTAAATTCTTAAGTAAATATTTATTAACTGCTTATCCACAAACAGACTTACTGATGTCTAATGATAATAAACAAATAAACGATATATTTTGTTATCTATCTGCAGGTTTAAAGTTACGTAGAAATTTGTATGATTGAGAGACATCACTTCTTTTTGTTTTATTTTTATTCTTCCTTTCTATCATTGTCGTTCTGTTTATTTACAAAAAAAAAGAAAATAGGGAGGAAAGGGAGGAAGAAAGGAGAAATTCTTCTCTCTCGTTATTAATCAATTTATTATTATTATTATTTTTTTTTTTATTTTTCTCAGCTGATTTTGTTTTCACCCACTTAATTGTCTTTAAGAGTATATATAGATATAAGAGCTCTTTTACTCAGTTTCACTCTTATTTTCACAGATGTTGTTTTGTTTGTTCTTGACTTTATGATCTTATTTTTATTTATATAATTATTTTGATTTTTGTAACCAACTCCTGCTACAGAATGTATTTTCTAAAGCAATAAAAAAAAAATAAAATAAAAAACCTAGAGAATAGGTCTGAATCTAGGGAATGGAACTGAAAGTCATATGAGTATTCACAGATACTTTTTTTATTTTGCTTTTTCAGTAAATTTACATTAGTCACATGGGCTATAAAAGAAGGTTGATTCAACATTAGTTTGGACAGTGTTTAGACAATTAGCGTTACTAAGGTTCCTCCAGAAATGGTATAATTCTAACACAATGAACATTAGTATATTTAGATGGCAGAATGATTGATCAGGTATGGTCACACTATCCGGTGCCAATACAAGACACGTGTAATTAATAGAGTACAGTTTGGGACACGTGCTGCCATATCTGTACACGAGGGGGTAGGGATTACAATTTTTACTCTTCTCTATTTCATTTTCTCCCACGTGAATCTCATCAGATAATGGCTGCACTAAAACATAAAGTAAGTCCATAGCAAACAGATCCTCTGCTAATGCACTGAGCCCCCTCCATGTTTGATTGTGGCGGTCTGATAAACTTCTTTTGTCTTTAAATTTAATAAATTCATTTGTTCTTCCTCAGCAATATCCAGTTTTTAAGTACGTTTAAGTGCTTTTATGGTTTTTCAATCATTTATTTCTATTATTTATTTGCAACAGAATAAAATAACATGCGTAACGATTGATGCAAATATCCTAGGGTATCACCTTCGGTGCTTAAGACTTCTGAATGGCGGATTAGTTGAAGATTGACGGGCAAGTAGAACTAAAGGATTTAGGAGTCGTAGGAGTTTTGTCGAGGCATTTTATCAAAGCACAGCAATGTCTAGGTCAGCGGTTCCCAATGTTTTTTCATTAGTGTACCCCTTTACCTGATTGTTTCCTTAGTGTATACCCCTAACATATATTTATATATATAATATAAATAAAATAAATAAATAATCGTATTCTTGATTTTACGTATTGTAACTTTAAATTAACAGCAAAACAATCTGAATATAATGGGTCTTGTAAAAAACATATACATATGATATGTTCCTATTAAAAAAATCATTTATGAATAGGTAAACATTTCAAACCAATAACTATTGCAGGGGTCGTAAATTGAAACAGCAAAGCGATAATAAAGGAGAAGTAAATTATATGCGGGCCATGTCTAATATTAGTCAAAACTAAAGCAGCATTTTTTCTAATTTTTACATTTTCAAGAAATCATTTAATAATTTTTGATATACAAATATATTTACTTTTAAAAAAAATACTGCAGTATCGAATGAGTACTTAATTCTTGTCAGTTTATATGTTATTCAGTTTTATTATAATAATTTTGTAATTAAGTTGTAGGAATCATTTATTATATAATTTTTTTCTCATTAATAATATATCTGTATAATTTTTATATATTTCGCCATAATAACTTTTATTTTGCGTACCCCTAAACAATCTTTCGCGTACCCCAGTTTGGGAACCGCTGGTCTAGGTCATTATTAAAACTGTCCGGCAGGACAGTTGTATAAGGGTTAATATAGAGTTTTATAAGCAGAATTAGCATTTATGCAAAAGATTTCGAATTTCAAAGAAGAAATCCCCTTAAGATTAAAATACTTGAGCGGTTTCTCTTGAATATTATGTTAGAGAATAATAAGAAGTAATACTAAATCTGCGATGGTCCAAAAATATTACACTTGTAAATGAAGATTTGCCTTATATTTTAAAGAAAATTAGGAAATTTTATCTTTTATAAAAAGAGAGAAACAAATTGTCAAAGTACGGTGTTTTTCAAAGTTATGCTTTTTCTTGCACTTTTTGACGATCAACCATTGTACAAGTAAGGACAGTTTTAATTAAAAGTCCAATTCACTCATATTCCAAATTTATATGTTTCTAACAAACGTTTCTAAAAGGCTGAAATTATGAGCCGAAGTATAAGTGAAATGTTCGGTACTTGCTGATTTGTGTACGTTTCGTCATTTATTTAACTCTTATAAACTTTTTAAACTGTAAGTTTTTGTTAAGGAGATAAATATATTACATATAAGGCGGTTAGGGGCGAGACCTGCGAAGCTAATATGTCCTCCGTCTACGACACCTAATTGGTAGTTGGACGTTAAGCTCGCCTGAAAAAATAGGCGATTACTTACTTTACTTTACTTTACTTTACTTATATTACATACATTTAATGTAAATAAATAGATATAAATTTAAACAACACATAAATATTACTGCCAGTTTTGTGGTAGTACGAGCGTAAACAATTTGCCCAGTGGTTAGTGTACTGGATTTCCACGTGGAGATACAGGGTTCGTATCCAGCTGCTGGCCCTTAGATTTTCTCTTCCTAGGAGCTTCTTACAGTTGTCTGTAAAGAGAGAAATAGAAGAAACACATATCTGCGTTTTATGTAGCTACTTTTTCGCTACAGACATTTTAACCCTCTGCCCACAAGGCTGGGGTCGGATCCGACCCAGCTCTCACATTTCTGTGAACTACGCACTTGATACTGTTTCGGCGCCAAGATGTACTCAGGTATCCTTTCTCCCAATATTGATAAACACGTTCAGTAGGGAGGTTAGGATTTTAGTATTCTTTTAACTGAGTTCTAATATCATTTTAACAAAAATTTGTCTCAGGGTCGGATAAGACCTTCACCTTGTTTGTAAAGTGCGACATTTTTTTATATATAAGTTGTCCAAGCCAACTAAATTTTTTTTATACAATCAAAATGAGTAAAAAATATATTTTTATTATACGGAGGATGAAATAAGGGAGGAGTTTTTAAGACAAAAGACTGAATCTGATGGCGAATCTGTAGAAGAAACATGTTCTGAGGAAGAGGATGGCCTTTTATCGAATGTTGATAATCAGGACGATGTTTTAGATTCAGGACGTAAGTTATAGTTGTGACGACGAAGATAGAGAGGAAATAGAAATGAGATGTCAATAATATAAGACTAGTAAAGTAAAGTAATTGCATATTTTTTCAGGCGAGTTTTACGTCAAACTACCAAAAATTAGGTGTCATGGACGGAGCTGACTAACAAACATACTTAACTGTAAATTTCTTTGATTAATTATTAAATAAAATCCAAGGCTTAAGACCGGGAATCGAACCCACTACCACAATACATATTATCTTTACAGGTCTCGAATATAAGACTAAACAGAGGTATATAGGCCACAAACTCTACACACAAACTAACATTAATCATTATTAGTTAATATTTACTTAAAAAAAGCAAAATGAGAAGCAGGCGAAATAAAAAAATGTACAGGGTCGAATCCGACCCCACCTTGTGAAAAAGTGAACGATGATTTACCTTGTAGGCAGAGGATTTTAAAATTCATATGTAGAGTTATACCCATTTCATAAATTTCCCAAATCGGTAGTATATTTTATAAATTATTTTGGCATTACTGGACAAAATGCACCCTAGCACACTCTGCCGGTTATAATGTGTAATACCAATAGGATCCACAATTTTTAGAATGATAAATACCTAAATCTCTACTACATCTTTTACTCCAGGTCTTTTTATTAAAAAGAAACTCGCCCTTGTAAGTCCGCATGATAGGATGGCGTAAATAAGTCGACGGCAATAAATGCATGAGAGAAGTGGAGGATTTGAAATTCCCCAGAGGAATAACATTATACGTTTTTTTGCTACCGTTAAATTTTCAATCACCAGTTCTTCGATCCCAAGCAACAGGATGTCCGAAAATAATTAATCCAATAAAAAGAAATAGGAGCAAAATATAGAACAAGAGATAGATGTAACAATATTAACAATATTTGCAAATATATGTATATATTGTTTATAAATAAGCACTAGGTGCATCGATATACATATGCAGGATGTGTGTTTGTTAACAAATGAGTAAACAACAACGGAAGACTGATGTGTGTTTGTGCGTGCGATGAGTGGGTCACGTGCATTGAATAACAACAAACATGCCGGTCCAGTTTAAAGGGTTGCAGTTTTGCCGATGCATACGACGTGCACTTAAGTTAATTAGTGCTAAGTTTAGTAATCTCTGATGCGTTATACCCAGTTTGTCAAATAAACACTAGTTTAATCAGTTAAAACGTTTATAATATAAATATATTTTTAAATCTTGTGACACTGGACTTACAATAACTGCATTTATCAACGGTTATATTTTCTTCAGACACAATTTTTTGGTCTTATAGATTGTTTGATAGAAATAGAGTTTACGTGTTTTAGTTATGGTTGATACATGTACACAAACATTAACCAATTGGTAAAAACCACTTTTAAAGAACCTCAAAACGGACATTTCTCCGCAATGTGAAAATTTACAGTGACTTTTCTTACTTAATGCCATAATAGAAAGTAAATTGACCAACGTTATTTTCTCTTCAAAAAATTTAATGTTTTTTTTAGCATTCAAAAACATACGAAAAATTATTTAAATGCCACTCGACGATCCAGCAGCCCCATCGTGTTGTAGACACCATCGTTTCTTCACTCGAGCGAAAACAATACTGCGCTGGAGTATTCCTTGACGTATCGCAAGCCTTCGACCGAGTCTGGCACGAAGGTCTACTATGGAAACTCAAACGCATCCTTCCTAGCACTTATTACCTCATACTCTTATCTTATCTCTCTGACAGATTCTTCCAAGTTCTTCAAGGCACTACTCACTCTTCCATCTATCCTGTCCTTGCTGGTGTGCCGCAGTGAAGTGTCTTAGCTCCTCTTCTTTACACAATCTACACTGCCGACTTACCTTCTAACCTTAATACCTCTATTTACACCTTCGCTGATGACACTGCCATTCTCTCCACACACTCTGACCCTATCCTCGCAGTACGCTCTCTACAGTCTCACCTTCACTCAATAGAACCTTGGTTAGATAACTGGCGTATAAAAATTAACCCAACTAAATCTAAATACATAGTCTTCACACTCAAACGTCAAACTCCACCACCTGCCTTCTTACATCATACACCTATCCCACCAGCCGACCATGTGCGGTACCTTGGAATGTACCTAGACAAGAGACTTACCTGGAACCCCCATACGAGACTTAAACGTACCGAACTAAGCAAACGATACAAACGTCTAGCCAGACTACTCGACAAACGCTCAAAACTCTCACTGCAGAACAAACGACGACTCTATACAGCTCTTCTCACACCAATATGGACTTACGTACTCGAACTTTAAGGAACAGCTAAAAAATCAAACATCGATAGACTGCAAACACTCCAATCTAAAATTCTCCGCCACATAGTAGACGCTCCATTCTATGTTAGTAACCACAGATCTCCAAATTCCACTCATCTCTGAACTTGCCAAAATCCGTTATAAAAATTTTCATCAAAATCTCTCATTTCATCCCAACCCTTTAGCTGCAAACCTGTCTACAACTACGCTACCCTCCAATCCTCGAAGACGGCTGAGGCGCCGTTGGCCCCGTGACCAACTGGGTGACTAATGGCGGCCATCACTGGATGGCCGTCATTCACGTTTGACACGTTAATTGTTTATACATTTATCGCATTTACCAAAATCAGTTTTACGTTATGTAACTATGTAATGTTTAAATTTTACTTTATTTTACATTTCTGATTCATTACTTTATCTTATCAATAAATGTCTATCTTTGGAGTTTTAAGCAAACAATTATGATTCTTTCTGGCCAGTATTTGTTCTTTATTTTATTTCTCCTTTAAAACAGTATTGTTTGAAAATTGGGGATGTTTTCAATATATTTTCTTAGAGCGAGATCACTTTTTTTTTTTAACACGAACTTGTTGGACGGATATCCTCCACTGCCTCTGCGAATCTGTTAATAAATTTTGTATTAGTTATAACATTTCTACACATTGATAATTTATATATATCTAATGTATATATTAAAACTGTCCGGTAGGACAGTTGTATAAGAGTTGATCGTCAAAAACTGCACGAAAAAGCGTAATGTTGAAAAACACCCAACTCTGACAATTTTTTTCTCTTTTTCTATAAAAGATAAAATTCCCAAATTTTCTTTAAAATAAAGGGCAAACCCTCCTTTATAACTGTAATTTTTTTTGCAACAACCCAGATCTAATAGGTTTCGAGAAAAAAGTTGCTAAAAATGAGCAAAAACGACTTTTTCAAAAAATGTTCTTGTTCTTGTTCTTCTTGTTCTTGTTCTTCTTCTTCTTCTTGTTACCTTTTTTGTAAACAACGTAGCGCCTAAACGCGCGAACCGATTTTCATGAATGAGGTATCGTTCCATTCGGAATTTTATGTAGATGTGCCTTTTTGGGGTCTCAACCCTGTACATCGAATGGTAGAGGAGATAACCCCCTTTATGTAAGGCCCCCTCCAAAATTATTATTACTAATTACTCTGTAAATCTTGGCCCGATTTTGATAAAATTTGGTAGGATGATAGGGTTAGGGCTCCCCTACGTAACATTAAAGCGGCGATCAGATCTTACACTTGTTAAGGGGAAGTATAGCGATCGTTGCAAATTATCGACGCGTGAACCGATTTTCATGAATGGTCATTCGAATCGAAATTTTGTACAGATTTGCACTTTAAAAGTCTCGATGCCGTGCCTCATAAGGAGGGGAGTTTGCCCCACCCAAATAAGACCCTTTCTAAAACTATTATTACCAATATTTCTATAACGCTTAGTCCGATTTTGATAAAATTCAGCTCGAATAAGTGGTTAAAGCTCCTCTACGTTGCTGATGCTCTTGCACCTACTAAGATGAAGTACTGCAATCGTTTAAATTATCAATGAGTGAACCGATTTAAATCAATGAATTGACGTTCGATTAAAAAATCTTTGCCTCTTTGCCTTTTAGGGAGAAGTACTGCAATCGTAGTTTATTTTTCTTACTCCTCTTAAAAGGAAGTACTGAAATGGCAGTTTAATTTTATGTTATTCAAAACGCTTTTTCAAAAAAATTGTTATTGAGGATGGATGGGAACGCAACTATAATCATTCTTTAAAAAGATCCCTCCAGTGGTAGTTACGGTTCCGACTTAACACCTTATCAGATTATAACGATAGAATTGCTTATTCCAAATTTTAAAAAAGTCTGTAAAGATTGCGAAATAGACAAAAAGGAAAATCTATCCAAAAGGTACAGAAATCCCCTTAACAAAAACTTACAGTTTAAAATGTTAAGTATAAGGGTTGATTAAACGCCAAAAGGTACACAAATCAGCGAGTACCCAACATTTCATTAATACTTCATTAATAGTTAAGTAATTCTACTGCATTAATTTTCATTAATAAGTTATTTTTTAGAATTTATTAGATGTCACAGACCCTTATGCTGGCCACTTCATTTATAACATTTTTTTGTTATAATTATGATAAGTCACATATATGTACATGCATGTTAAAGTAGAAAAAGACAAAGTTAGAGTAGGCTACTGTCTTGAATTCGTCTTACCGAAATATTCGTGAGCACAAATAACACACAGTTAATTAACAAGTAGATTATTCAACAAAAATTATTCATTTCTCAATTGTAATTTAATTTAGTCCCCCTAATTTTACTTATAGTAAAATACTGGAATAATTAGCTACCCTAAAAATATGCATATCTTATTTACTTTATATTACATATATACAACATTGTGGGAAGAACACCTAGATGGAGAATGTAATTGAAGAAAACTATATTTTTTGCGATAAAGCCAGATAATTATTACCTATTATTATCAACCCTTATACAACTGTCCTACCGGACAGTTTTAATAAACGTTTGACTACTTCATAAAATAACAATTACTTTAATCGAAGAATTGAAGAAAACTATTATAAACGTTTGACTACTTCATAAAATAACAATTACTTTAATCGAAGAATGAACTTAAACCGACGAATTTTATTTAAAAATAAAAATAAATAAATAAAATAAACAAAATCATTGATGTAAGTTGGTGTAAGCATTTTTTTAAACAAGGTTTTGAATTTTTTAGCCTCATATTTTTTTTATATTTTTTATAACGTTTTTCTTTTTAACCTGTAATTAATAGTTTGATTATTATAAATAACTAGATATTACAGTCAATCTACAGTGCTACTTGAACATATATTTTGTAGACGAAAATGGCCAGCATAAGGGTCTGTGACATCTAATAAATTCTAAAAAATAACTTATTAATGAAAATTAATGCAGTAGAATTACTTAACTATTAATGAAGTATTAATGAAATGTTGGGTACTCGCTGATTTGTGTACCTTTTGGCGTTTAATCAACCCTTATACTTAACATTTTAAACTGTAAGTTTTTGTTAAGGAGATATTGTATATATCTAATGTTAGAATCTAATTTCTTTCATAGATCTATCTGATGATTCTCGACACTGTACAGATAGTAAAACAAACAAGACACTGAAATTGCACGTTAGAAGAACGTCTAAAACAAGTCCTCCCTTTTTCTTTTTTAAAATCTATTTTCTCACAACAAGAAAAATAATAAAATTCAAATAAAACTGATAGATCTGGGCACACATATTAAGTAATGCAATTACAAAAAACAAATAGATAGACTCCTTACTTGAATGAGAATCATACCGTAGAACTGACACTTTTGAGTAAAGCCTACTTATACTTTTCCGGAAATCCTAAACAATAAAGTGATCCTGATTTCCGTGGAAATTCAATGAAAAAATGAGAGATGATCGTAATCCTGCTTTCTAACTTGAGTAAGAGAAAAATTACAATTTATTAGTAGGGAATGGTCTGTAATTTGTACAGGTATAAATGGTGGCTGGCGGGCATTGTTCAATGGGGAACAACGTGTGTGGTCTCACAAGAACAATGAAAAGAAAAGAAAAAAAAATTGGAAAAGAAACTACTGCAGGAGGTTAATAATAGAAATATAAATATAAAAAAAGGAATACATTTAATAGCATCTTGCAGCTTCTCCTCCTTTGATGAGTTCCTCCCTCATCATCAAATCCTTCTAAAGATTTAGCACTCTTCAAGGACCATGTCAATAAAAATAAAATTGTGATTTTCGTTAGGTTGTTGGTTTTTTTTAAAAGGCAATTCTTATTTTTCCTTAAGACTGGTAAGAGTAAGGATATCCTGCCAAAACTTTGATTTTGAGCTTTTACCTCGTTGAGTGTTCCCTAATGTTCAAAAAAGTGGTATTCAAAAAAATGGTGAATTATGTTTGTTAAGCTGTTTAATCTTTTTTTTTTTTGCCTTATTTTCTGTTTGTTCCAAAAACATGAAAAATAACATTAAAAATACAAAAAATTGATGTTAAATATAACTACATTATAATTTTACTATTACTACTCTCAGGAAATATCCTGTCTGACGCCTCCTCCGACCAAAAAAAAAAATGGTTTTTACAAATTATGGCCTGTCCAATATATACGTATATTACCTCCTCTTTATGTATTGACCGTAACTCAAAAGCGAAAAGCCCCAGAAAGTTGAACTTTAGATTACGCTGGCTGCGAACAGAGGGAGGGAGCAGACTAACTAATGTTGCAGTCAAAGTCGGTCAACTGAAAATACCATTTACTGAACCGAATAGTTAGTTTTTATTTTAGATTAGTTTGAAAAGGACTCCAGTGATTTGGTTTAAACTTGCCGTACTGGTGGTGTAATAACTGGTAATCAACCACTGCTGCTGAGGAACAGGAACATTCGATTAGGGGCACTCCTGGTCAGGCATTTCTGTAGAGGACCATCTCTATATATTACATTTCCTTCCCACTATTAGAGTAGATTCTATATAAAAATAAAATATATGGCTAAATTTCAAAATGATGAAAATAAACTGGACAAAATGGCCGCTCTACTGTATAAATCTGTGGCTTGGTGCAAGAAGTGCCAATGTCAGATTTTGGTAAAAATGAGTAAAAAATCTGTTTTGATATATTAACCATCAGAATTTTTCTGGCAAGGAGTGCCAAAGTCAATTTCAAAGTAGTAACTGAGTTACTAAAACGTACTAGTGCCAATGTCAAAATTTAGCATCAATATTTCCCCCCTCAAGGTAAACCAAAGAGGACGTACACTCGTAATCCTTTGTTTGACATTGGCACTTCTTGTACCAAGCCACAGAAATATTTTTAGTATTTTGAGATTATCTTGAAACTTGCGCTAATCGCGATTACGCCGGTCTACAACTTTTAATTGAAACACTGGATAAAAGATGTCACTTCTCGGCAGGGAAGTAGGAAAAAAAATTCAAGTAAGTCGAGGTTGAAGAAACGGTAGAGGTATTGAGGTAGGATATATCTATAAAGTTACTAATGTTTGGTATTAAAATTGTACAATACTATGTTGGTAATATTTAAATATGACCCAAATTATTCGGAATTTAAAAAAAAAAAATTATAGAACCTTGAGAATACTGTCTTACAGGAGTATAAGGCGGTCGGGTGAATTCACTTCAGGTTTTTTCCTCAAAATAATAACCCTGAAATGAAGGGGGTTCTGCTGTATGTTTCACCACATAATTACTCGCTTACTACTTTGCAATAAAAGTGAAAACACAAAAAATTGGGGATATTACATGAAAAGTGGTATAAAAAGCCACCAGCGGGATATCCTGTTGCAGAGCCAGTGGTGTCCCAATATGAGGTAGTCCCTATGGAACTACAAACCAGTGCAGCAGCCGAAATAATATTGGACAGAAATATATACATCCCATAGCGGTGATCTAGAACCTATACCGTATTGTATACAAATTCCTGGGCAACCAATAATGAACAGATTATTAGTACGACATTTTGTGCTCTTACACACTCCGTTTTGCTTAGTAGTATACTATAGTTTTCTTGAGTACAGATCCATTAGTTGAGAATATATTGAGAGTTGAAATTTTTTTGGGTCATGGTTTTTCTGTGAAATGGGGCCCTTATAACTCCCACAGTAAAGAACAGATTATTAGTACGACATTTTGTGCTCTTACACACTCTGTTTTGCTTAGTAGTATGCTATAGTTTTCTTGAGTACAGATCCATTAGTTGAGAATATATTGAGAGTTGAAATTTTTTTGGATCATGGTTTTTCTGTGAAATGGGGCCCTTATAACTCCCACAGTAAACAAGTGATTATTAGTACGACATTTTGTGCTCTTACACACTCTGTTTTGCTTAGTAGTATGCTTTAGTTTTCTTGAGTACAGATCCATTAGTTGAGAATATATTGAGAGTTGAAATTTTTTTGGGTCATGGATTTTCTGTGAAATGGGGCCCTTATAACTCCCACAGTAAAGAACAGATTATTAGTACGACATTTTGTGCTCTTACACACTCTGTTTTGCTTAGTAGTATGCTATAGTTTTCTTGAGTACAGATCCATTAGTTGAGAATATATTGAGAGTTGAAATTTTTTTGGGTCATGGATTTTCTGTGAAATGGGGCCCTTATAACTCCCACAGTAAAGAACAGATTATTAGTACGACATTTTGTGCTCTTACACACTCTGTTTTGCTTAGTAGTATGCTATAGTTTTCTTGAGTACAGATCGATTAGTTGAGAATATATTGAGATTTGAAATTTTTTTGGGTCATGGTTTTTCTGTGAAATGGGGCCATTATAACCCCCACAGTAAACAAGTGATTATTAGTACGACATTTTGTGCTCTTACACACTCTGTTTTGCTTAGTAGTATGCTATAGTTTTCTTGAGTACAGATCCATTAGTTGAGAATATATTGAGAGTTGAAATTGTTTTGGGTCATGGATTTTCTGTGAAATGGGGCCCTTATAACTCCCACAGTAAACAACAGATTATTAGTAAGACATTTTGTGCTCTTACACACTCTGTTTTGCTTAGTAGTATGCTATAGTTTTCTTGAGTACAGATCCAATAGTTGAGAATATATTGAGAATTGAAATTTTTTTGGGTCATGGTTTTTCTGTGAAATGGGGCCCTTATAACTCCCACAGTAAACAACAGATTATTAGTACGACATTTTGTGCTCTTACACACTCTGTTTTGCTTAGTAGTATGCTATAGTTTTCTTGAGTACAGATCGATTAGTTGAGAATATATTGAGAGTTGAAATTTTTTTGGGTCATGGTTTTTCTGTGAAATGGGGCCCTTATAACTCCCACAGTAAACAACAGATTATTAGTAAGACATTTTGTGCTCTTACACACTCTGTTTTGCTTAGTAGTATGCTATAGTTTTCTTGAGTACAGATCCATTAGTTGAGAATATATTGAGAGTTGAAATTGTTTTGGGTCATGGATTTTCTGTGAAATGGGGCCCTTATAACTCCCACAGTAAACAACAGATTATTATTAAGACATTTTGTGCTCTTACACACTCTGTTTTGCTTAGTAGTATGCTATAGTTTTCTTGAGTACAGATCCATTAGTTGAGAATATATTGAGAGTTGAAATTTTTTTGGGTCATGGTTTTTCTGTGAAATGGGGCCCTTATAACTCCCACAGTAAACAACAGATTATTAGTACGACATTTTGTGCTCTTACACAATCCGTTTTGTTTAGTAGTATGCTGTAGTTTTATTGAGTACAGATCCATTAGTTGAGAATATATTGAGAATTGAAATTTTTTTGGGTCATGGATTTTCTGTGAAATGGGGCCCTTATAACTCCCACAGTAAAGAACAGATTATTAGTACGACATTTTGTGCTCTTACACACTCTGTTTTGCTTAGTAGTATGCTATAGTTTCCTTGAGTACAGATCCATTAGTTGAGAATATATTGAGAGTTGAAATTTTTTTGGGTCATGGATTTTCTGTGAAATGGGGCCCTTATAACTCCCACAGTAAAGAACAGATTATTAGTACGACATTTTGTGCTCTTACACACTCTGTTTTGCTTAGTAGTATGCTATAGTTTTCTTGAGTACAGATCCATTAGTTGAGAATATATTGAGATTTGAAATTTTTTTGGGTCATGGTTTTTCTGTGAAATGGGGCCTTATAACTCTCACAGTAAACAAGTGATTATTAGTACGACATTTTGTGCTCTTACACACTCTGTTTTGCTTAGTAGTATGTTATAGTTTTCTTGAGTACAGATCCATTAGTTGAGAATATATTGAGAGTTGAAATTGTTTTGGGTCATGGATTTTCTGTGAAATGGGGCCCTTATAACTCCCACAGTAAACAACAGATTATTAGTAAGACATTTTGTGCTCTTACACACTCTGTTTTGCTTAGTAGTATGCTATAGTTTTCTTGAGTACAGATCCAATAGTTGAGAATATATTGAGAATTGAAATTTTTTTGGGTCATGGTTTTTCTGTGAAATGGGGCCCTTATAACTCCCACAGTAAACAACAGATTATTAGTACGACATTTTGTGCTCTTACACAATCCGTTTTGTTTAGTAGTATGCTATAGTTTTATTGAGTACAGATCCACTAGTTGAGAATATATTGAGAGTTGAAATTTTTTTGGGTCATGGATTTTCTGTGAAATGGGGCCCTTATAACTCCCACAGTAAAGAACAGATTATTAGTACGACATTTTGTGCTCTTACACACTCTGTTTTGCTTAGTAGTATGCTATAGTTTTCTTGAGTACAGATCGATTAGTTGAGAATATATTGAGAGTTGAAATTTTTTTGGGTCATGGTTTTTCTGTGAAATGGGGCCCTTATAACTCCCACAGTAAACAAGTGATTATTAGTACGACATTTTGTGCTCTTACACACTCTGTTTTGCTTAGTAGTATGCTATAGTTTTCTTGAGTACAGATCCAATAGTTGAGAATATATTGAGAATTGAAATTTTTTTGGGTCATGGTTTTTCTGTGAAATGGGGCCCTTATAACTCCCACAGTAAACAACAGATTATTAGTACGACATTTTGTGCTCTTACACAATCCGTTTTGTTTAGTAGTATGCTATAGTTTTATTGAGTACAGATCCATTAGTTGAGAATATATTGAGAGTTGAAATTTTTTTGGGTCATGGATTTTCTGTGAAATGGAGCCCTTATAACTCCCACAGTAAAGAACAGATTATTAGTACGACATTTTGTGCTCTTACACACTCTGTTTTGCTTAGTAGTATGCTATAGTTTTCTTGAGTACAGATCGATTAGTTGAGAATATATTGAGAGTTGAAATTTTTTTGGGTCATGGTTTTTCTGTGAAATGGGGGACTTATAACTCCCACAGTAAACAAGTGATTATTAGTACGACATTTTGTGCTCTTACACACTCTGTTTTGTTTAGTAGTATGCTTTAGTTTTCTTGAGTACAGATCCAATAGTTGAGAATATATTGAGATTTGAAATTTTTTTGGGTCATGGTTTTTCTGTGAAATGGGGCCTTATAACTCTCACAGTAAACAAGTGATTATTAGTACGACATTTTGTGCTCTTACACACTCTGTTTTGCTTAGTAGTATGCTATAGTTTTCTTGAGTACAGATCCATTAGTTGAGAATATATTGAGAGTTGAAATTGTTTTGGGTCATGGATTTTCTGTGAAATGGGGCCCTTATAACTCCCACAGTAAACAACAGATTATTAGTAAGACATTTTGTGCTCTTACACACTCTGTTTTGCTTAGTAGTATGCTATAGTTTTCTTGAGTACAGATCCAATAGTTGAGAATATATTGAGAATTGAAATTTTTTTGGGTCATGGTTTTTCTGTGAAATGGGGCCCTTATAACTCCCACAGTAAACAACAGATTATTAGTACGACATTTTGTGCTCTTACACAATCCGTTTTGTTTAGTAGTATGCTATAGTTTTATTGAGTACAGATCCATTAGTTGAGAATATATTGAGAGTTGAAATTTTTTTGGGTCATGGATTTTCTGTGAAATGGGGCCCTTATAACTCCCACAGTAAAGAACAGATTATTAGTACGACATTTTGTGCTCTTACACACTCTGTTTTGCTTAGTAGTATGCTATAGTTTTCTTGAGTACAGATCGATTAGTTGAGAATATATTGAGAGTTGAAATTTTTTTGGGTCATGGTTTTTCTGTGAAATGGGGCCCTTATAACTCCCACAGTAAACAACAGATTATTAGTACGACATTTTGTGCTCTTACACAATCCGTTTTGTTTAGTAGTATGCTATAGTTTTATTGAGTACAGATCCATTAGTTGAGAATATATTGAGAGTTGAAATTTTTTTGGGTCATGGATTTTCTGTGAAATGGGGCCCTTATAACTCCCACAGTAAAGAACAGATTATTAGTACGACATTTTGTGCTCTTACACACTCTGTTTTGCTTAGTAGTATGCTATAGTTTCCTTGAGTACAGATCCATTAGTTGAGAATATATTGAGAGTTGAAATTTTTTTGGGTCATGGATTTTCTGTGAAATGGGGCCCTTATAACTCCCACAGTAAAGAACAGATTATTAGTACGACATTTTGTGCTCTTACACATTCTGTTTTGCTTAGTAGTATGCTATAGTTTTCTTGAGTACAGATCCATTAGTTGAGAATATATTGAGATTTGAAATTTTTTTGGGTCATGGTTTTTCTGTGAAATGGGGCCTTATAACTCTCACAGTAAACAAGTGATTATTAGTACGACATTTTGTGCTCTTACACACTCTGTTTTGCTTAGTAGTATGTTATAGTTTTCTTGAGTACAGATCCATTAGTTGAGAATATATTGAGAGTTGAAATTGTTTTGGGTCATGGATTTTCTGTGAAATGGGGCCCTTATAACTCCCACAGTAAACAACAGATTATTAGTAAGACATTTTGTGCTCTTACACACTCTGTTTTGCTTAGTAGTATGCTATAGTTTTCTTGAGTACAGATCCAATAGTTGAGAATATATTGAGAATTGAAATTTTTTTGGGTCATGGTTTTTCTGTGAAATGGGGCCCTTATAACTCCCACAGTAAACAACAGATTATTAGTACGACATTTTGTGCTCTTACACAATCCGTTTTGTTTAGTAGTATGCTATAGTTTTATTGAGTACAGATCCATTAGTTGAGAATATATTGAGAGTTGAAATTTTTTTGGGTCATGGTTTTTCTGTGAAATGGGGCCTTATAACTCTCACAGTAAACAAGTGATTATTAGTACGACATTTTGTGCTCTTACACACTCTGTTTTGCTTAGTAGTATGCTATAGTTTTCTTGAGTACAGATCCATTAGTTGAGAATATATTGAGAGTTGAAATTGTTTTGGTTCATGGATTTTCTGTGAAATGGGGCCCTTATAACTCCCACAGTAAACAACAGATTATTAGTAAGAAATTTTGTGCTCTTACACACTCTGTTTTGCTTAGTAGTATGCTATAGTTTTCTTGAGTACAGATCCAATAGTTGAGAATATATTGAGAATTGAAATTTTTTTGGGTCATGGTTTTTCTGTGAAATGGGGCCCTTATAACTCCCACAGTAAACAACAGATTATTAGTACGACATTTTGTGCTCTTACACAATCCGTTTTGTTTAGTAGTATGCTATAGTTTTATTGAGTACAGATCCATTAGTTGAGAATATATTGAGAGTTGAAATTTTTTTGGGTCATGGATTTTCTGTGAAATGGGGCCCTTATAACTCCCACAGTAAAGAACAGATTATTAGTACGACATTTTGTGCTCTTACACACTCTGTTTTGCTTAGTAGTATGCTATAGTTTTCTTGAGTACAGATCGATTAGTTGAGAATATATTGAGAGTTGAAATTTTTTTGGGTCATGGTTTTTCTGTGAAATGGGGCCCTTATAACTCCCACAGTAAACAAGTGATTATTAGTACGACATTTTGTGCTCTTACACACTCTGTTTTGTTTAGTAGTATGCTTTAGTTTTCTTGAGTACAGATCCAATAGTTGAGAATATATTGAGAGTTGAAATTTTTTTGGGTCATGGTTTTTCTGTGAAATGGGGCCCTTATAACTCCCACAGTATACAACAGATTATTAGTACGACATTTTGTGCTCTTACACACTCTGTTTTGCTTAGTAGTATGCTATAGTTTTCTTGAGTACAGATCCATTAGTTGAGAATATATTGAGAGCTGAATTTTTTTTGGGTCATGGTTTGCTGTGAAATTGGGCCCTTATAACTCCCACAGTAAAGAACAGATTATTAGTACGACATTTTGTGCTCTTACACACTCTGTTTTGCTTAGTAGTATGCTATAGTTTTCTTGAGTACAGATCCAATAGTTGAGAATATATTGAGAGTTGAAATTTTTTTGGGTCATGGATTTTCTGTGAAATGGGGCCCTTATAACTCCCACAGTAAACAAGTGATTATTTGTACGAAATTTTGTGCTCTTACACACTCTGTTTTGCTTAGTAGTATGCTATAGTTTCCTTGAGTACAGATCCATTAGTTGAGAATATATTGAGAGTTGAAATTGTTTTGGGTCATGGATTTTCTTGAAATGGGGCCCTTATAACCCTTAGTAAAGAACAGATTATTAGTACGACATTTTGCGCTCTTACACACTCTGTTTTGCTTAGTAGTATGCTATAGTTTTCTTGAGTACAGATCCATTAGTTGAGAATATATTGAGATTTGAAATTTTTTTGGGTCATGGTTTTTCTGTGAAATGGGGCCTTATAACTCTCACAGTAAACAAGTGATTATTAGTACGACATTTTGTGCTCTTACACACTCTGTTTTGCTTAGTAGTATGCTATAGTTTTCTTGAGTACAGATCCATTAGTTGAGAATATATTGAGAGTTGAAATTGTTTTGGGTCATGGATTTTCTGTGAAATGGGGCCCTTATAACTCCCACAGTAAACAACAGATTATTAGTACGACATTTTGTGCTCTTACACACTCTGTTTTGCTTAGTAGTATGCTATAGTTTTCTTGAGAATTGAAATTTTTTTGGGTCATGGTTTTTCTGTGAAATGGGGCCCTTATAACTCCCACAGTAAACAAGTGATTATTAGTACGACATTTTGTGCTCTTACACAATCCGTTTTGTTTAGTAGTATGCTACAGTTTTATTGAGTACAGATCGATTAGTTGAAAATATATTGAGAGTTGAAATTTTTTTGGGTCATGGTTTTTCTGTGAAATGGGGCCCTTATAACTCCCACAGTAAACAACAGATTATTAGTACGACATTTTGTGCTCATACACACTCTGTTTTGCTTAGTAGTATGCTATAGTTTCCTTGAGTACAGATCCATTAGTTGAGAATATATTGAGAGTTGAAATTTTTTTGGGTCATGGATTTTCTGTGAAATGGGGCCCTTATAACTCCCACAGTAAAGAACAGATTATTAGTACGACATTTTGTGCTCTTACACACTCTGTTTTGCTTAGTAGTATGCTATAGTTTTCTTGAGTACAGATCCAATAGTTGAGAATATATTGAGAGTTGAAATTTTTTTGGGTCATGGATTTTCTGTGAAATGGGGCCCTTATAACTCCCACAGTAAACAAGTGATTATTAGTACGAAATTTTGTGCTCTTACACACTCTGTTTTGCTTAGTAGTATGCTATAGTTTCCTTGAGTACAGATCCATTAGTTGAGAATATATTGAGAGTTGAAATTGTTTTGGGTCATGGATTTTCTGTGAAATGGGGCCCTTATAACTCCCACAGTAAGGAACAGATTATTAGTACGACATTTTGTGCTCTTACACACTCTGTTTTGCTTAGTAGTATGCTATAGTTTTCTTGAGTACAGATCCATTAGTTGAGAATATATTGAGATTTGAAATTTTTTTGGGTCTTGGTTTTTCTGTGAAATGGGGCCTTATAACTCTCACAGTAAACAAGTGATTATTAGTACGACATTTTGTGCTCTTACACACTCTGTTTTGCTTAGTAGTATGCTATAGTTTTCTTGAGTACAGATCCATTAGTTGAGAATATATTTAGAGTTGAAATTGTTTTGGGTCATGGATTTTCTGTGAAATGGGGCCCTTATAACTCCCACAGTAAACAACAGATTATTAGTAAGACATTTTGTGCTCTTACACACTCTGTTTTGCTTAGTAGTATGCTATAGTTTTCTTGAGTACAGATCCAATAGTTGAGAATATATTGAGAATTGAAATTTTTTTGGGTCATGGTTTTTCTGTGAAATGGGGCCCTTATAACTCCCACAGTAAACAACAGATTATTAGTACGACATTTTGTGCTCTTACACAATCCGTTTTGTTTAGTAGTATGCTATAGTTTTATTGAGTACAGATCGATTAGTTGAAAATATATTGAGAGTTGAAATTTTTTTGGGTCATGGTTTTTCTGTGAAATGGGGCCCTTATAACTCCCACAGTAAACAACAGATTATTAGTACGACATTTTGTGCTCTTACACACTCTGTTTTGCTTAGTAGTATGCTATAGTTTCCTTGAGTACAGATCCATTAGTTGAGAATATATTGAGAGTTGAAATTTTTTTGGGTCATGGATTTTCTGTGAAATGGGGCCCTTATAACTCCCACAGTAAAGAACAGATTATTAGTACGACATTTTGTGCTCTTACACACTCTGTTTTGCTTAGTAGTATGCTATAGTTTTCTTGAGTACAGATCCATTAGTTGAGAATATATTGAGATTTGAAATTTTTTTGGGTCATGGTTTTTCTGTGAAATGGGGCCCTTATAACTCCCACAGTAAACAACAGATTATTAGTACGTCATTTTGTGCTCTTACACACTCCGTTTTGTTTAGTAGTATGCTATAGTTTTATTGAGTACAGATCCATTAGTTGAGAATATATTGAGAGTTGAAATTGTTTTGGGTCATGGTTTTTCTGTGAAATGGGGCCCTTATAACTCCCACAGTAAACAACAGATTATTAGTAAGACATTTTGTGCTCTTACACACTCTGTTTTGCTTAGTAGTATGCTATAGTTTTGTTGAGTTTTGTTGAAAGCGGGGTTTCCTATCACTTAAAGCCATCTACTGATGAGTGTGTAGCAATTTATTAAAAAGCTAGATATACCGAACCCTTTCAATAATAACCTACCAGGTAAATCTTGGTAGAAAGCATTCCGGTACCGTCATCCTATCATTGCAAGAAGGATAAGCGAACTTTTTCTTGAGCCAAAGTAACCAACACTAGTTTGAACGTTTTGTATAATGATGTTTCTCGATAATTGAATGACGCAGATGCCCTAGAATGTTTGAACGAAATTATAACTCTCCGGTAGGATAGTTGTATAAGGGTTGATCGTCAATAACTGCATGAAAAAGCGTAATGTTGAAAAATATTACATTATTTAGGTAGGCCAATTTAAAAACCGATTGTTATTAATTACGATTAAGACTGATTTTTTGTTAAAAATCTAAGTGGAACAGTGATTTAGGTATTTTGAATTTTTTAGGTCGTTTCAGGAATATACTTGTTGTCAATCATTGGTCCCACCCCATGTCAAACACTGGTACCACCGAAAATTCGGTATGTCAATCATCGGGTCATTGAAATACTTTAAAAAAAGTAATAATTTTTGGTTGACATAAAAATCGAATTTACTGCTAATTAAATATTAATAATACATAATACAATGTAATGGAGCGGCACAATTGTACCAACCAACACCTGGAGCTAATATTTCGGAAGTTATTTTAAACGAAACTCGAATTTTTTTTAAAGGTCTAAATTTCCGGTCCCTTCACCCTATTTGTTTTGTGTGAGTGCTTTTTTAAACTCATTTTTCGAAAAAAAATAAACCTATTTATTTCAAACATTATCCTGAACAAAATTATTATTTAACAGTTCTGAGATCTGAGTATATCTATACCGATTTACATCTTTAAATCCTCTTTTTTTGTGATGGTGCTGATTTCAGCCACGTCAAATTCGATGATAGGTGGGGGTAGAATGGTGCTGATGTGTATGGCTTACAGCTTCGTTGAACTCCATGATTACCCGGTCAGATTTGGAGGTGTTTGAACCGGGCACAATTTAGGTGCGCCAGAACCGCCATTTTCCCTCTACTGTGGTAAAATATATAGAATTGTAAACGTAATTTCTACTCACATGAAATATCAAAATAAGGAACTAATAGAAAAGATATTTCTGCCAAGATGGATGAGCTTTTATAAAATCGGATTTTACTTTACAGAATTACTTTACAAATGATACGGTTTTTATATCCCAGCATAGTATTGTTTTCAAATTTCTATAAGAACATGGATAAAGTAGATTGTTTGCAGGGAAAAGAATATGTAGGATGTGCTTGTAATCCTTAAGGAACGCCCTAGTCAATCGTTTTGGGAATATGTGGCAAACCAGATAAGTCTTTCAAGGGAGGACAAATGATACTAGGTCTCTATGGAATACCCGCTGGTTAGATACCGCTGACCGTAGCAATAAGATGACTCTACAGAACTTTGGTCTGACATATCCACAAGAGGTTATCTCTTACATACTATTATCTGGAAATGTATAGCAAAGCTTTTCAGAAGAAATGTCAGCCATTAAAAACATCTTATTTTTATATAGAGTTGTTGGGGAAAGTGGTCTAAGTTTTTATCATCTGCAGAGAGATTTCGTTTCAACATCGCCTAAACATTGTAACACAAAATTCTATTTACTGCGCACAAACAAAATTTGGTGCAGCAGTATCTTTCTGTAACCAGAAATTACAATTTTTGAACTTGTAAGAATTATATAAATTGAACTTTAGTATGTAATAATACGTGTGCTGTAAATTGAAGTAAGAAATGACAAATAAAATGAAATCTCGACGGCAGCAAACAATTGTAGGACATTTTTATCTAATATTACTGAGATACCCACATGCAATAAACATGTGAGGTACATTCTGTGGTAGGACAAGAATGTTTAAGTAAAAGATATCTTGCTTTCGCTGAGGTTCCAGCTTTATAAGCGCCAAGGACGTAAAACTGGTCCGAAGACTCACTTAATATAATTGTTAATTCAAAATTTGTATTTCAAAAATAAAATAGATAGGTCTAGAATGGATCTGTAAATTACAAATTGACGAAAGGATCAATAATATAATATACTATATTATTAAAAAAACAAATTTCTGGTTGCTATGTATATTTATGCTTTGGCTAAATACCCTAAAATACGTTCAATAACCCATAAATATTTGATCAGCGGACATAGTCAGAACGAAGGAGATTCTTTCCATTCATCTATTGAGAAGGCTGTAAAGAGAAGTTTGAAATCTGGTCCGATCTACGAGCCAAGTCAGTATGCAAAAATCATTCCAAGAAAATAAAAAGAACCCTACCATGTAAATGAATTCGATTATCTGGTTTTCTATTCGCTTAAAACATTGTAAAATGGTATACGCATGACAGGCTTCACAAATCTTTGAAGATTACTGAAGTAAAGGCTTTTAAGTTGGAGCAAGAAAACCCTACCATCCTTTATTATAAAACATAAAAATACCATTCCAAATACTTTACAACAGGCCTACAAAAGTGTACTTAGCATTAAGGAGAATAAGAAAAAAGATCTTATAAATCTATTAGAGAATCATCATATTCCTAGTTGTTATTCAGCATTTCACTACTCTTTGTGGTCCTGTGGTCCCATACTTGTTGCACCAACTACGGGAAGTTACAAAGAGTCCAAAACAAATGCTTAAGACTAGTTGGGTCATATCCCCGGTGGACACCCGTAGATTACATGCATGTAGCACTTGATGTTGCCAGCGTGTCTACATTTATCTACAATGCTACGGAAAACTTTGTAACTTCCTGTACACATAGTCCCTACCCACATATAAAAAGCATTATGGACTATAACTTAAGTTCTCTTAATTATAGAAAATACAAGCACAAAAAGCTAAAGCATATCTTGCTTTAATTAACTCTATGTACCTAGTAAGGTTTTTTTTTAAATTTTTTGCCTTAGCATTAAGTTCGACTTGTATCCAATGTAAATGTTGATATGTTGTGGAGAGGATATAGGCATGCAGCCTGAAACCTCCTTTTATATACATTTGTATAAAAAAATTTAAATTGTAAATAAACATTTTCAAATTCAAATTGTAATAATGAATAATTAGTTTTTTTTTTTTTATTAATATTCTACCAGCCTGATTTGTAACATGATAATATCTTGTTCTAACATGTCACAAAATCTTTTTTTATTGTTTTTACTAAAAAAGAAAAAATCGAATTTTCTGAGAAAATTACTGCACCACTAATATACGAGGGTCGTTTGAAAAGTCCGTGCAAAAATAAAAACTACTTAATTTTTTGGGGTAAACCTTTTTTATTTTTCAACATAGTCTCCTTTTAGGCTTATACACTTCGTCCAACGCTGCTCTAGTTTGTTGATCCCTTCCGAATAATAGGATTTGTCCAAGTCTGAAAAATAGCCATTCGTTTCTGCAATCACCTCCTCGTTTGAATAAAATCTTTTTCCCACCAGCCATTTCTTCATATTGGGCAACAAATAGTAGTCCGAGGGAGCCAAGTCTGGAGAATAGGGGGGATGTGAAACGAGTTGGAACCCTATTTCCATTAATTTTGCGACCACAACTGCTGAGGTGTGAGCTGGTGCGTTGTCGTGATGGAAAAGGACTTTTTTGTGGGCCAATCGTGGGCGTTTTTCTTGCAGCTCGGTTTTCAAACGGTCCAATAACGATGAATAATATGCACCTGTAATAGTTTTACCCTTTATGAGGATTATTCCTTGCGAATCCCAAAAGACAGTCGCCATAATCTTTCCGGCCGAAGGAACGGTCTTCGCCTTTTTTGGCGCAGATTCCCCCTTGGTAACCCATTGTTTAGATTGTTCTTTGGTCTCAGGAGTGTAGTGATGTATCCATGTTTCATCCACAGTGACGAAACGACGCTTAAAGTCCTGCGGATTCTTCTGGAACAGCTGCAAACCGTCCTTGCAACACTTCACACGATTTCGTTTTTGGTCAGGCGTGAGCAATCGCGGCACCCATCTTGCGGATAGCTTTGTCATGTCCAAATGTTGATGCAAAATATTATGTACCCGTTCATTCGAGATGCCCACAGCACTAGCAATCTCACGCACCTTCACTCTTCTGTCATCCATCACCATATCATGGATTTTATCAATGATTTCTGGAGTAGTAACCTCAATAGGGCGTCCAGAACGTTCAGCGTCACTTGTGCCCATATGGCCACTCCGAAAATTTTGAAACCACCTATAAACTGTTCTAATCGAAGGTGCAGAGTCACCATAATGTTTATCAAGCTTCTCTTTAGTCTCCTGAGGCGTTTTGCCTTTCAAAAAGTAGTGTTTAATCAACACACGAAATTCTTTTTCGTCCATTTTTTGAAAATCACTCGACTTCCTCGATTCAAACGAATGCCAAACACAAAGAAATAGACCGATCTGGCTGAAACTTGGTGTGTATTCTTCCAAGAGATGCTACTAACTAAACATAACCTCGATACGCGCCAGTGGTGCTATCTCTCTGACTTTGCACCGACTTTTCAAACGACCCTCGTATTCCTGTAAACAATAAAACAACAAGTTAACTTGTTTTTTGTCATGTTAACTGATAAACGAATGTCTCAAGTGAACTAAATTCTTTAACATCAATTTTCTCAAAACAAAGTTTTTTGATTTGTGACTCTTTTTTGTCGGGGGTGCGATATATTAATTTAGGAAGAGGAAGAATTACAATTAAGTTGAAACTTGATTCGACTGTTTACTGGAAATACACGTCTTAAGTCCTTCCGATAGTAATAATTATTAAAGAAGGGAATATTAAAAGCTTAGTGGTCAGTATAATCGATTTTCACACGGAGATTCCCAGTTCGATTCCAGCTGTTACCCCTTACTCCAATAAATACCAGACTACCGGTTTTAAAAGTTTTAGGTACATCCTCAAGACATTTTGTAAAGCTAGATCTTAATCAAATCGAATACAAGTTGATATGTTTATGAGTTCCGGACTGTTTTAATTAAAGCTATGCTACAAATATTGTTATAGAGATGAGTCACTGCCAATTATAAAGTATAAATTACATACCATTAAAATACTCGTTACAAAACTAGTAACAACTCGCAAAGGGATGTAATGACGCGTTATGACTTTCATTAATTACTAATATTATTTCGGAATACACGAGCCATTTGTGTTGTAAATTCAACTGAATAGGGATGAGTATTTTCTTATTTCCGCCACCATTTCTCTTGGGATGTTTAAATGAAAAATGATTTAAATGTTTAATGATTGACGTTAATTTTAATTTCCTTGATGAAAATAGAATTTATGGAAGGCCAGAAAGGTTGAGCGCTTTTGTAAGGACGAAATAGATGAAGCCAACGACTGACAATGGATGTATTGGGACGGATGTCAACAGTATTGCCAGTACTGGGCTACTCTGGGTAGTCTAATAAGAATCTTATCCAAGACTATTACCTACAGATTTAGTTGCGCTAGTCGCTGCCAATCTTGTCAGAGCCTAAATTGAGAAGCTGGCAAAGTATAAGTCACGGTAGTCGTGGTAACCTCTCCATGTAGAGATTGGGTGTCTTGGAAATCATTTTGCTCTGGAGTAGAGTTGGGGTAGAAGGCTGGTTCAGTATAGAAGGCTGTCTCTTTGTCTAGATTGCTTACTTATTATGGCGATACGCCCAAGCCTAGTGGAAACGCGAGACAACAGGGGGGAACGGCAGTTTCCCCTGCTTGGTTCCAAAATCTTACCTCAACTGCTTTATAAATTTCTCGAACTTTGTTTCATAAGTTTTTTTGCTTTCTCTTCCGCTAGCCAAGAGATCCTGCGAGACATTCAGAGTCATTGCAAGAATGATCTGAGGATCATGCTGCAAGTTATGCCTATTTCTTTTTATTTTGTTTTATCATTTTTATTTTTTTGAAGGAATTGAACTTTGGCCATAAGCTCTATATTTTCGTAAGTAGGTCTTAACCCATATTTCTGTCTTTGGCAAAATTTTTAAATTGATGGCAGTGATGTATGCCCTGATGATCGAAGGCTAGGCAAGAACATCATAAACTAAGTCACCCTTGAGAAGGTAATTCTCTGATGTGCGTAATCATAGTGACTAAAGGCGACTTTTGCACCTTCCCTCGTGATTCCATACCGATCATGCGGTTATTATTGGTTAGTTATTGTGTCTATTCTGTATTCGATTGGGGGTAGAAACTTTATGTCAATCTCCCACCTGTTGTAACCTCCACATTGATCATACTTCTCTACTAGCTCAACTCTGTGTGGCAGCTCCTGTTAATGACACACATAAAGGTAAATACGAGTTATCAAGACTTTCATCAAAATGCCTTAAAACTTAAGAAAACGAAAGATATAAAAATAAGCGTAGTATTCATTAATGGTAACAGTGATAATAATAAAGCTGCATCCTCTAGTGAGCTCGTAGTGGTCTTCGGAGACTTGATTGAAGAATATAAAACAAAAGAGCTCCAAGGCCGCTCCGAGCTCGCTTCCTTAAAAACCAAATGATTCTCAGTTAGAAATTAGTGCAGTGCAATTTAATTTAAAAAAAATTTTGCCCAACTCTGTACGGTGAAGCACGAGGTTTTAAAAATGATAAATAGAATGTTCTATTCTCCTCTCACCATTCAATCACTCACCCAATACAGCTGCTGACTTACTAAGTCGCTAAGTCCTTCGATCAAAAATAACTTTTGATTTTTAAATACGCATCTACAAATAACACAGTTTCAAAATTTAATTCATTGAAGTGCTCCTTTTAATACCAACACAAGTCAGCAGAATGGTGCAGTCTATTTAATAAATAAAAATGATTCTGTTCGATGAAACGATTGGAAAGAAACTGAAGCACAACAACCCTTAAATAAGAAACGTACATCTTTTTTTTTTTGAAAGATTAATAGCTTTCACCAAGGCAGAGTAACTTCTAGTTCTCAGACTTTTACCAATAGAGACACACAGTGAAGTCTGTAACTTTAGTTAGAATGCCCAAACCGTTCCAACCTAAAACTGGCTGTTTGAATTATTAAATCCATTGGTATTTATTATTAAAGCAGTTCGGCTGGCCCTTTATAACCCTTTTACATCCATAAGTAAAGTGCACGAGTAATGCCTTTCTCGAATCGCCCTTACCATTCACTTCCATACGTGTTCCGTAACTATAACAGAAGACAACCTTCTACATCTGACGGATGTACCCTCTGGAACCATTTGTTTCCTGGTTTTATTAAATTTTAACAAAGGAATTTAACAAATAGATTATAAGAATATAGTTTCTCAGACTTTTTGTGTATTTTCACCCCTTTCTCCATATAATTTGATTATTCGACAGTGCCAGTAGACAAGTATCGATAGTCCCATAATATATTATTGCAACCGAAAATATTGACAGCGTGATCCTTGGCTTTCCCTCGGGAAAAAAAAGAAAATTATGCTAAATATGGCCTATGTACAATTAAATAAAATAGTGCATTCGTTTTAATTAACAGAAATATTTGTTCAATAATAATTTTTATTATTTATCCTTTTATTGTAATTTACACCTGTACCTACAGGGTACAATAAGTAAAGAAGATAAGTGTATAAATAAATGACGTGTCAAACGTGAATGACGGTCATCCAGTGATGGCCGCCATTAGTCACCCAGTTGGCCAATGGCGCCTCAGCCGTCTTCGAGGATTGGAGGGTAGCGTAGTTGACGACAAGTTTGCAGCTAAAGGGTTGGGATTGGGATGAAGTGAGAGTTTTAGATGAAAATTTTTGTATCGGATTTTGGCAAGTTCGGAGATGAGTGGAATTTGGAGATCTGTATGTATTGTGTGGTTGCTAACATAGAATGGAGCGTCTACTATGCGGCGGAGTATTTTGGATTGGAGTGTTTGCAGTCTATTGATGTTGGATTTTTCAGCAATTCCGTAAAGTTCGAGTCCGTAAGTCCATATTGGTGTGAGAAGAGCTGTATAGAGTCGTCTTTGTTCTGTAGTGAGATTTTTGAGCGTTTGTCGAGTAGTCTGGCTAGAAGTTTGTATCGTTCGTTTAGTTCGGTACGTTTAAGGTTCCAGGTAAGTCTCTTGTCTAGGTACATTCCAAGGTACCGCACATGGTCGGCTGGTGGGATAGGTGTGTGATGTAAGAAAACAGGTGGTGGAGTTTGACGTTTGAGTGTGAAGACTATGTATTTAGACTTAGTTGGGTTAATTTTTATACGCCAGTTTTCTAACCAAGGTTCTATTGAGTGAAGGTGGGAGCGTACTGCGAGGTTAAGTTACAATAGTAACAATAGCAGGTACAATAGTAAATAGTTAAGTTACAATTTGTGAATGAATTTTTATGTAATATGGTACACAGAATCTCAAAATAGTTTAAAATCTTTCAGTGAAACTAAAACATTGAATCATAGATTTTATCCGTAGTACCGCGCATGCTTATTGTGTTCCTTATTGTTTCGGATTTCCATGCATCATTAGAGGTAGATTAATAAGTTTGGTGTAGAGATCTCTACTTCACTTATGGTACCGTCCCGCGCTATACTTGCTGACTGTGTGAGAAAGAGCTATAATCCTGCATTGCGGATCCAGGTGAAGACTATGTATTTAGACTTAGTTGGGTTAATTAATAATTTGAAATATTATCTTAAACGCAGAAACGTTAAGTTTTTGTTAAAACAATAATTTTTTTTTGGAGGGTCAATAAAATACTGGAATTTAAACTTTTTTCGATCGGATACTGATACTTGAATCGATACCTTTTCTGATATTGCACCTTCTTAAAATATCCTACTAAGAATTTCGTTTTCTATAGGTTTCACTAGAAATCTCCAATGAATTCGAAATGATTCTGCAGTTAGAAAAATGCTAGAAGTGCCAAGCTTTTGAAGAATGTCCTAATGGTCTCTCAAATCAATGTTTGAATGTTGAGCCGGAGATCACAACTATTGTCTATCCATTACCGCATAGTGAGCTGTAAGAAGCTCCTAGGAAGAGAAAATATATGAGCCAGCAAATGGATTCGAACCCGGTACCAGGGTGCGAATCCAAAATGGTAACTACTAAGCTAGAGCTAGTGGTATAGATATTATAAATTCTCCTAACGGTGTAGTTTTTTTTTTTAAAAAAAAGAACCTGACAAACTATCCAGATTGTAAACGCAAAAATCGTATCTCTTTTTATGGAACTATTTGATTCTATTTATTTTCACAACTGCAGCACATTTCCGCCACAAGTAAAGCTAACGCAACACGATTGATAGCGTGAGTAGCATGAAGGGAGAATTTACGCAACGGTATAAAACTCCCGAAGGAAAAAAATACTTCTTGTTTTGCACTGGGACTTACTTAATCAAGATGATCGCCTTGTCACCACGATTTAACCGTTTAGGAGGATTCCTGGCAATGTAGGAAATGGGAAGGTAAGAAACTAAGAGCGATTTCACGGCTTCCAACACCAGAGAACAAGGAGCGATCTCGTAGCAAGGTATTGGTAGAACAAAATAAGAGCATCAGCGATTCTACGGAGTGTTTTGACTGGGAGGATTGGATTCTACAGTTTGTGCAAACTTAAGTGGAGCCCTAAAGACTCATTCCTTATGTCCAAACAGCTTTGGTCTATCATAGATTCGGCAGATTAGCAAGTAGTCTATAAAGAAGTTCGTTTAGTTGTTTCCGTCAATCTATTCGTGGTTGGACTTTGTTCATGAAGAGTCCTGGGTGCTTTCACAATATGTGGTTGAAGAGAAGTGCTATTTAGGTAAACGGGTGGGCGGACAGTTCACCCTAATCACATATTTCTTTAGCCACCTCGAGAGATCTGTGTGATATCCAGAATGGAATGCAAACAATTGTTTGAAAAGCCATCCCGCCCCTTTGAATCGTTCAAATCATTTTTAAATATTGTTTAAAATGTCATTACAATTATTAATTTTTCAGAGACTTTATTATATATTCATATTGTAAATGTATAGAACATTACGGAGTTATCTGTTAGGAAGTATGATTTTGTTTAAAAGGGGTTAAAGCATCAATCTGTAGAGAACAATGCATAGATTGCAACCACTGATCGAACCGCAATACCGAAGTGATTAATAGTGGCCCTGACAAAGGATTTCATCATTAAAAGTCGATTAACTTGTCCGTGGCAGGCGCGATGCTTTAGCGAGCTCACGAGAGAGAGGGGAGTATCTATGCGTGAGGGTTTGGTAAGAGAATAGAAAGAGACGGACGATAATTCTCTTTTGAAAATACATATTCAAAACTTTGCGTATTTGTGTGGGTCTAGTGGCAGCACTGTTGATAATTCCGTTGATGGATGATGGCTGTGTCTACTTGGTATCCAAGCGTACGATACATCTCTATGTGAAAGCGCGACATTACACTCCGGCTTGGCACCGCCGCTACATGTTCCTAGCGATGTTTGGTATGGTTCTGTCACGCTGCATTGTCCCATGTTCGCTCAGGTGTGATTCTCTCCATTATTGAAACCCTATTCACCGGACTATCATTTGTATTATAATACCCCCCACTGCCACTTCACCCCTAAACCCTAGGCCCAATCTAAATCTCTTCACTAACACATTCGTATACAAAGTTATCTTCCCATGTCGACTTTAAAAAGTAAACACCGACTGTGACGGAAACGAAATTATTACCTAACTTCACCCTGAACAACCCCCGACTTCCGTCATCCATCATTGCTAATGGTCTTTGAATGGATTGGATTTGAATTTCTTTTTCTTTTTTTGATGATGATTATTTTCATTCTCTTCACACTAGCTTAGCGTTTGTACGTCTGTACCAAGTAGACTTACAAAAGGTGAACAAAAAATTCTCTAGCCTTTTTATTTATCGTAATACTTCGACAAGAAAATAAAATAAATAAATAAAAATTTAAAAACCTGCGAACATCTTTAGTCATACTTGCGGCATGTTACACATTTTGCTTATATGATCAAATACATTAATTTTGATTATCAAACCCACAATTCAGTCAATAAATTAATCTCTGAAATATCAGTGAATAAAATCAATTTACCAGAAGCCCAAAGCAGCGGTCAGAATTCAAAGGAGAAATCAATGAATCATGGCTGATGTTAGACAAACTTGCAAGCCGGATCATGGCTGACGAAGATGAAGTTCTTCGTCAAATTGAAGGGAAAGTGAGACGAGACAAGCTAAGAAATGAGAGCATAAGAATTAGCCTAGTAATGGAACACTTAGTGAAAAAGATGGAGACTCATCAGCTGAATTCACGTTAGCAGAGGAGGGGAAGGTTCAAGGATGAGGTATCAGATGGTGACAAGAACTGAGAATAGAGGTCCAGAGGAAAGCCAAGGGTGGGACACTTTAGGTCAAAAAGAATGTTCAATCAATAGGATCCATGAAATTAATTCCCTGGATAGAAAAGCCTGGGTTTGAATAGTTTGAGACATGATATCTGGTTAGACATTGAAAGGCACAAGAGTCTCAAGAAAGAAGAAGATCAATGAAATATCTGTAGAAATGTAAGTAGGTACTTAAAGTTTTCCTGGTTTCTGTAAATCTAGATTAATGCTCATAAATTCTAAAATAAACAAATAAATAAACTTGCTCTTTAGAATGACCTTAAAAGTGTAGTTCTCTTGAACGTCTAAGATTAGTGCATGAATACATAGAAATTTTCAGGTAGACACAGAGTCTTACAGAGTTTATGGTATTTGAAATCATAGAAGTGAGAAAGCGGATCACAAAAAACTAACTAAATTTAAAGAAATTTGCCTTTAACAACTCCTTAAACAATAGTTTAAGGTACAATAGTTCCTTAAACAATAGTTGGAGATCTTACTTCCACTTTCACCTCTTCTATTGTAGATAAATGATTAATTTCCTCTAGAAATATATGAATGATTGTTTTCTCAACATTTGAGACAGTTTATTTTGATCTAGGAGATACGGTTTGATTTCAAACTTCTATTTATCAACGCGGTAGACTAAATCTTAATATTCATTAAGATAAGCCAGATCATCTTGTCTACAAAGATGAAATGTAGACGCTTTAACTAGGGCAATATGTAGCGCTATTAAAAAAAATAATTGACTATAACTTAATTAGTGAAAGAAATGCGATAGATTATTAAGTGTTTGAACTTCGAAATCACATTCAGAAAATCTGCGTAATAGTATTCAGTAGGAGGTTTAATGTACTGGTTTGTCATTTGAAGATTGCGGGTTCGAATCAAGCAGCTAAACTTTAAATTTTCTCTGTCCAGCATAACTTTCAGCACGCTGTCCTGAGACCTGGAGCGGACTGAAAAAGGTTAAAGGCGCTGATAACCTTAGACGTTGTCCAAAGAGTATTCACTAGTAGGGATTATTTATCAAATCTTCTTTGACCAAACGGGAATAGGAAGGTAGTAAATAGAATATCAGAGACAGAACTTTCCAACGTCTGTTGAGGGAAAATATCAATTTTGTAAGTTGATATGTGTCTGCTGAAACATCCCATTGTGTAGTTGAAACTGTTGACAAGTCTCAATTGAACAAAAATTTCTTTTAGCCAACTGAAGTTCACTTCTTTCTCTGTATATCCTGTCATTAATATTTCAGCGATAAGAGTGTTAACGATAAACGCCCTTGAAGTTAGTGAACAAGGACGTTTCATTATACCGTATAGCTCCAACCCTCTTCTCGTGAGATCTCGGTACCGGAAATGGGCCAAGGGAGCACAACTCACGCCTTGGTATACAAGGGAGCACACTGCACGCCGGAGAGAGAAGATTGTGTGCGCCGGAAGTGAACGTGTCGTCCTGCTTCTTCTATTTATTATTGACAAGAAAAGATTTTTGTTTTACCCTCAGTGGATGTGCATGTGATACAAAGTCCATGCGACCTTCCTCTTAGTCTAGGGAGTTGTTCCACTCTAAAGAACACATCCTTCAATGTCAGCAAACATAACACAGCGTTTACACCCGCTATCTGCTCGTTTATAATCTACTATCAGATGGCAAATAATTTCTTTAATGATGCTTTGTATTATACCAGTTGTAATTGCAGAGTTAGACTTAAATTGATCGGCAAAAGAAGTGCTTGCAACTTTACACAAGGGACTATGTTCATATCATTTTATTTTCTTAAAATAACCTTAAAAATTAATAGGAAGAAAAAATAATTGCCATTTCAGTCGTAATACGCATTTATTCTTCCGAGCTTTTGACTTAGGGACTAGGTCATCTTCAGGACTGTTGAACATGTTTACAGATTGTTAACAATGATTCTACTAAAATAATATAATATAATATGTACAATATAATGAAATTTACATAAAATTATTTACGTAGTTTACAAAGTAATATTTTTACATTACAGGGTTGGTGTGTCTTCTGTCTTGTCTGTTCATGGACTGAGTGTGATCGGTCCGTGTGTGATATGTGTTAGGTTGTGTGGAAGTCAGTGTTGCCAATTGTCAAGTATTTTGTAGTAAGTTTGCGTATATGTTGTTTAAATTGTTGGTGTCAGTTTTGAAATTTAGACAGTTTTCTGCCTTAGATATGTATATCATTTCTAGCACTTTCCTTTTTTGTGTGTTGGTTTCTGATTTAAGTATCTTTGTGTTTGGGAAATCGAAAGTGTGATGATTTTCTGTGCTGTGTAAGGAAAGTGCTGTGGTGTTCTTTTTTAGTTTTGTCTCGTAAGAGTGTTGGTACAGTCTTCTTTTTAAATACTGTGATGTTTCGCCTATACATTTTTTGAGACAGTCTTTACATTCAATTTCGTATATAGAGTTTGATTGTTTGTCCTTTTCAGTCTGGTCTTTTAGCTTCGAAAAAAATTGTCTTTTTGAGTTGTTGGTGTTTTTTGTAGTGATTATTGTGTTTGTCATGTTCTGTAGTAATGTTTTTAATTTGTTTGTGAGTGGTTGTACATATGGTAGTGAGGCTATTTTTTGGGTTCAATGTGGCAATGGTAATTATTTTTTCATCCTATTGAAACTATGAATCAGTCACCAAAAAAAATGAACAACACTTAAAAATTAACTTGGCCTTAGTGTAAACTTATTTATCGAATGAAACTCCGTGAAAGTTGACGACATTCCTTTCACAGCCTACTACTTATTTATACCTTTGACTATTGGCATTCATACGCCTAGTAACTGCGTTATCCCAGCTTATCTTATTGTTATCCATCTCATATTCTCTCTATCTTTATTATAAGCATTGTTATGAACTTCAAATACTTCTTTCGACCTTCCTTTGAAGATCTTCTATCGAGAGACAGGCTATTACTGTTTTCTTCCATTACCAGAGTCTAAGTTATTAAACTATTAAATTTGTCTAAATCAATTTAAACTTGATTAGAAAACTTTATTAGTTTTAAAAAATTAAAGATATTTCTGGTAAAAAACTTTTGGATTCCTCTTAAAAACAAAGAAACTCCAGAAATTAAACTGAAGAAAGAGAGTATAATCGATCGATATGATTCCTATATTTTACTGTGCTTTTTTACTGTTTTAAAGTTTTCTTTTTAAGATTTTACTTATTTACGAAGTAATTAAATTAATAGAATCACAAATTCATTAATATTATTTCCATTTTTGTTTCCTTGTACTAATAAAATAAGTATAATTCCGAGTTTTCTGCTTAAATTCATGCGCACCCCAAATTAAATACTCGTACATCTCCAACTTAACAATTCTAAAACATTGTACATACACTAAACTACAGATTCCTTTAACAATTAATAGGTTTCATTAATTATTATTTAATTATTTTATTAAATGATCTACAATTCATTGACATTTTGAATAACACATCAAACCATGTAACTCATGTTAGCAGGTATAGTGTGAAACGGAAGCATATCTCTACCCTAAATTGATAAATCTACCTCTGATGATGAAATAAAGCCCGAATCCCGTCAAGAATACAAAACAAAAATATGTGCTAAGGCGGATAAAAATCAAAGATATCTTCATATAGCCGCTTGGTAATTATGGAAATACTCTCACTAATATAAGTTTATGTTGTATTAAATAGGTTGTACGTATATTCCGACTTGTATCAACTTACACCTCCATTATTTCACCATTTCACAATTTCCTTTATGCAAAAAGAGGATAATTTAAAAGGTAAAGAATCTTCGGGCAAAACAGTAAATAATTGAAAAACAAATCAGCAAGCTGTACTCCAGGGTGACAGACTTTTACCTGAAATAGGCTTCCTGCTACTTGTAATGATAACGAAAAAACGTACATACGTATTTTTGCTTTTTATTATCTTAAGTATGGTGTTCAGACCCAGCATAAATTTAAAGAAGAGTTATTTCTAGTAAATATAAAAGCATGCAATGTTCTCCTTAACCCCCCAAAAACGTGTGTCCATTGCAGCATTATTTTTATGAACAGATTTAGCTACCTGGACACATGATTGAGATTGTTGCTGTAAAGTTTCAAATTGTTGAAAGCAAGGAAAGGACTTTCCTGAATTATTGAATTATAAGGGGAGAGTGCTATTCCAAAATGTATAAACGTAGCAAGGTTTGATAAATGGTCCGACTAACTGAGTTCCATAGGAAACCGCCGTTACGGCTGGAGTGTTTTGATGGATGAGACTTTTCCGCTTTTCCATCGCTGACAAATAGATCAAGAATTATAATTCAGAACGCCAGAATAGAGGGTGGTCCCATACGTACCAATAGAATATAGTCCAGATGCCGTCTATTTGGGCACGTCGTGAAAGAAGAGCTATAGTACTTAATCCTTGTGACACCCCGGTTTAGAGCGCTACTGTATAGTCTTGTATTCCTCATTAAGGATTCCGCAAGGACCCTACTTAATGGACTCGCCCATTCCTTTTTGCCGTTACCCTACCATCTCTTTCTGTTTCACTCTCTTCTCCGTCTCTCCCCTGGGCGAGTTTAGTACGATTGAGTTACCGGTCGAACAAACGCCCCAGTGATAAATGATGATAAAGCATTTACTGTGAGTTAAGTCCTATGTTATTTGTGGCCAGAGAGTTAACAGAAGAAAACGATTGGATTTCATTTCAAGATAATATAAATGGAATAACTCAACAAATTCTCAGCCTCTGCCAATAATGATTTATTTCTCCTTCAAATATATTATAATTCCAGTTCGAAAATAATAATTCCAAGGAATCACTATAATAAAAATAAATATTTTAATACAACTTTTTCATTCTAATAGAAGAATAATTAGCTAGGTTTTGATAGCGTCCATTTATTACAGATTACCTCTTCGAAAATCTTAGAAAATTAACCCTTAAAACCAATATTTTCTAAGTTATTAAAATGTAAAATTTTTCTAAGTGAAATTAATTTGATTATACGAAAATTTGTCTTTAAAAAAAGTAATTCAAGATATTTCTGGTAAAAAAACTGTTCCATTCCTCTTAAAAACAAAGAAACTCCAGAAATTAAAATGAAGAAAAAGTGTATAATCGTTCGATATGATTCCTATACTTTACTGTACTTTTTTACTGTTTTAAAGTTTTCTTTTTTAGATTTTACTTATTTACGAAGATGTTAAATTAATAGAATCACAAATTCATCAATATTATTTAATAATTTCTATTTCCCAGTACAGAAAACTCAGAATAAAAAAAAAACTGTGGCTGTTTCATGGTCACGGCCGTGTGTTGTACGTGAATACGTTTACATAACGGGTTATATTTTTTATATAAAATATTTTTATTTATGTATTTAGGATGAAATCAAGGAAAAACGTCGTAGTGAAACGTGCACTAGCGGCTGCCCAATGTGTCTTCATAATCGAAGATCGAACACAATCCTATGCCTCTACAATTTGTCGATGTAGAAGCGATTTCATCATCCACTTGCATAATTTCAACCGCCCCAGCTGCAGATGTACTGGACACCATCGTTCATTCTTTTACGTTCCCGGCACAGCTTGACTCGGTAGTATGGTGTTTTATTGTTACCATTCGATTGTACTTGAGAAGCCCTTTCCAACCGTATACGATCTTGGCTTTTCGACGCGTATAGGCCGACATTATATATTTTTGATAATATTTTTTTATTCTAACACCTTATTATATTCACTGTCACTATTTTACACTAATGTTTTATATGCAATCGATAGATTGTGACGACAGCTGACGATTAAAAACTTAAACGTACATCGTAGCTTCTCCGAGTCAAAAGTTATACTAATTGCAAATCTCGATACGCAGCAAAATGATCTCAAAATGGCGGCGCTTCTCCCTCCACTGCGCGCGATGCGTCACAGTCCTCGCTTATCGTAATGAATTCTTTGATCCTTTAGCTATCCAGTGGTCTAATTTAATTTTGGATGTAGACGATAGATTGGAAACTATAATGCCAAACTGTATCCCCCGATTTTGTTATCATTAGGTTTTTTGGATTGCCTCCATATGATAGCAAATTTAAAGACGTATTCACGTCAAAAGGATTCGCACTTAGTTAGTGTACTGGACTTGAAGTTAACATGCTGAAGCCGCATGACATGAAATAATAATAATAATGCCAGGTTATACTTTCTTACCAAGTTTTGAAAACAATTACTTTTATCACAACAATTACATATTCAGTTGAAGAATGAGCATCCTACAATAATTTATTGAGTTAAATGAGGCGTGCCTGTGTCACATTCTGGGGAAGTGGAAAATTGATCTGATTCATGTGTTCTGTCCAGTAGTCTGGAGTTTATTAAACATTCAAGACTGTGGCGCTGGTTACAGTATTATCCATGCATTGACAACAACTGGTCTTTCGGAAGATTCATTGCTGTAACTCTGACCGTTACCATCCTACAACTGATTTATTCACTACCCAAGCAACCTTTACAGGTTCCGGCCAAGCTCTATATCTTGGAATAATAAGTAACTCTTCGAAGTAATAAATAAAAAATCCGAGGAAAAATTAAAATAATTCGATCAGTTATGGTGATGGAACTGTATTGCACTTCCATTAACAGCAGGAAAATACACCGATTTTTGTCCTTATTCTTCTTATAATTAGGGAATTTTCCTAATTAAGGACTAATCCCAATTTTTCAACCCATTTTCTCCTTCACTTCGTTCCACTTGACTGGGTTCTTGACACATCGCCGCCTATCGATCTTTGATCCATTTGGCGGACACTTACATGTAAATAATAAACATTTTTTTTGTTTTTGTTTTGAAAGATGTGCAACATCAAATGCATCTGACTGAATAGACACTTTACAATACAGCCTTAAAATTAAATATAAATTTTGAAATTATTTATTATGATACTTCTTCGCTAATAAGTTAAAGTAGGAAATACTTTGAACTTTAAGTGAATAATATTTTAATAAAAAAACAAGCAAAAAGCAAAAATGAAACTGTTACTCCGGCTAAGAAAAATTAGTACCATAAAGAATGGAATGATAAGACAATGTTTTCTGTAGGAAGCCGACAAAGGAATTAGTTGAATGCAAGAATATTAAAATATTGTTTTATTTTTTCAAAATATTATTACTATGATTAATTGGGAATGCGCAATAAAAACAATAGTTATTAAAACACTATAATTACAACATTCTTTTGAAATTAGTTTTAGAAAATGATGGATTAAAAACATAATTGAGTTTAGAATGATTGTCTTCTATAAAATAATTTCTTTGACGAGAAATTAAAAAAGTACGTTAATAAATCTATATCTTTTATTAAAAATTATCACTAATTATTCTTTTAATCTTATATTTTTTAGCACTTTGATAGTTTTAATAAACTCAACATCTGTAATGCACCAAAAAGTATGGATACTAATATTGATCTCGTTCAGATGGTAATACAGCTTCCTGAAGACTGATTTATCGTACTGACTACCCTGTAAACTGAATTGTTTAGACGATTGCATGGAACTTGAGTTAGTAAAAATAAAGTTTAATTTGCGACTCCATTGCCAAATCTCGAATATCCCTTTAACTATTGATTTCTTCGTCTCCCTAGAATTTCGAAGAAAATTGGTCTTTTGCAAATAGAACAATTGTGGACATAGAAATTCATGAGTCAGAAGTCAGTAAAACCTTCTCTCTCAATCTCACTCCTCCCACACTATCAATGAAGAGCTAAAATAGTATTTGTTTTCATAAATTCTTGTAAAAATAACATCGTTAAATATGGCCAAGCATACTTTAATCTCATGAGACTCGTCGAGAACTAAAACAAAGCAAGGTCGAACTATTTATTTAAATTTGCCCTGCAGAAGTACTCATAAATTCTAGCCAAAATTGTCCCAAGTTAGCCGTAAAAGAAGGTAGGACAAAAATTTTTAATTTCTTGGGTGTAGTCATTAAAAAAAGGGTTTTTCTTATGTATCATTTAATTAGGAAATAAAATACTTATATATTATTTTTATTTATTCATTTGTTTGCAAAATTAACCTACAATTGTAAATCTCTACTAAATATATCGGTATTAATTTTACTTATAAAAACAAATACTTCTCTTCCCTTAAGTACATAACGTAAAGGAGAGGTTTACACTAATTTTTAAATAACTATTTCTATTACTTTACATATTTTTTGATTGATTTAGATGTGTAGATTATTTAGATGTGTATATTAAATTAATCTACAAGAACGTCCAATCCTCCAATAATTCATTGCACAGAAACAAATTATTTAAAATGCTAAATTAATCTTTCAAGCGACATTGAATGCCATATAAGGGGCCGTACTTAAATTACGTAACGCAATTTAAAGAGCTTTTTAATCCCTCCCCCCCCCGATGTAACAGATCGTAACAAAATGTCAACCTCCCCTCCCCCCCTAGCCAAATGTACGTAATTTTTGGTAATAAACTGATGTTTCACCTATCACTTACAATATCGTTTTCAACTTGAGTAGTTGATTTTAGCTACATAATATCATCAGTCCATGGAGTGTTAAGCCAGTCTCCAATATTTTTAACTACTGGTATGCAATCCTTACTGTCCAGTATTGAATTATTTTCGAGTAGAATATAATCATCATTAACACTTTCTATGTCAATCCATTCTGTCTCTTCGCTGAATGGTGATTCCAATTGACAAAGTAGTTCTCTACCTCTACGAGCAATAACGCGTCGTGGTCGAATTCTTGAAGTTTCAAGCGGTTCTCCACGAGGATGGACGTCTTTTCGATGTTTTAGAGCCTTATAGATAATAAATTATAGATTCAATTGGAAAAATTACGTACAAGCATTAAAAAAACCCCTCCCCCGAACCATAACGAATGGTAACAATCGAGCCTTACCCCCCTCCCCCCTTGCGTTCGTTACGTAATTTAAGTACGGCCCCTAACCTGTTCCAATGAGTTTGACAATTATATTTTTAAAGAAAACACTCGCGATCTGATTCTCAAGATCAGTTGCTCACGAAGGCAGTTCAAAGATGTTAACCGCTTCCAAGATAGTTCTTCGATATTCTGCTTCGTTTCATCAACCTGGATATTGATCAAATATACCTGCATCCACAAACCAGCTCTGAAGATGGAACAATTAATTGTAGAAATCTATTGTATTTAAGAGAAGTCACCTCATTACTGACTATTGCCATTGATAACTTAGTTTTGTGATTTGGAAATCTCTAGTTCGAATCCCGCGTATAGCTCCTTTATATTTGTTCGAACAAAACGTTAATTGTAAAGTATGCGACACCTAATTGGACGTTAAGCCTCGCCTGAAAAATAGGCTTTACTTAGTTTTTGAAGTAGTCAAATCAAAAAGAGTTTGCTGCTGTGTGTTTTACATAGTATGAATTAAAATATAAAGTACATTTATCGCTAAAAAGTGTAAATTGCGCTTGGAGGGTGATATTTCTTAAATGATCAAGTAATACTGCTCAATTTGGCTACAGCATAAAAGAGAGCGCTTTATTTACATACACTGTAATAAAAAGCGTCTCCTCAAAGTGTCTGCTGTATACTTAGTAGAAGAACAGAGCTAAGAACGGGGGTGCACCCAGAATCATTTTTACAGGCTCTTACATAAAAGCAAAATTTAGTACATAAAGAGGTAGATGGTGGAAATCCCTTTTAAAACCTAAAGTTATAGGTTTGGTTAGTTTAATCCGGGCAATTTTTGTCATCTCTATTCCAGTGAGGCAAACTTATAATAGAAGAGAAAAGGTTATGCCAGCCTGAAACCATACTGCAAGGCTAATAAAGACTACAAACTCTTGCCATCAAGAAGGTTTATGAATAGCCTTGTATACTGGAAGGGTGAACAGCCTTACTGGTTTGCCGCGTACAGAGATACTTCTCTTCTCGCAGATGAAGGGACCAGGTGCTCTGGTTCCCAAAGCTGGCAATCAAACCCTACTGCATTACATCGACACAACGCCTTATCTCTGTACCCTATATAATACCGGTGGTCCCTTATCACATAGCCTTCTACCTACATTTACCAAACTCCGTTTTCCTGCACGCTGTTTACCATCTTGTACTATTGGAAACTTCAAACATACAAAACTTCAAGCGAATCCAAATCTATGTGTATAAATTTGTATTTCAATTTTCAACAAACAAATATAAATTAACACATTCATAATTTTAAATAAATTTATTTCTTTTTTTATTTTTTAGTTTAAGGCAAGTCCACATTTCAGGTCATTGTCGACCTCCGGACGTTTTTTCTAGGAAGAGAAAATCTAAGGGGCAGCAGCTAGATTCAAACTCGGGATCTCCGCGGGGAATCCAATTTCTTTTGTGAAAAGTGAACAATAAGGAACCTCAAGTATCTGCTACAGAGTTCACTCATCGAGAGCCAAACTGCAATCGGGTTAAAAAAATAAAATAAATTATAAAATTTCTTAAAGAAAGTATTGAATAAAATCGAAGCTAACTGCACCTATTAGACAGACCTTCATATTCGCCTACTTCATCCTTTTATGTTTTCCTAAATGTACATGGGTTTACAAAGGAAGAGTTTTGAAGGATTCAAATTCAAAGGAACATTTTAAGATGTACAATAACTGAGTCTTTCAAATATTGATTCCAGGCTGAGAGGTCTTTCTGAATATAGACTGACAAATTGTTGCGCCTTACCTCATCCTGCAGGAGTCTACAGGAATAGAGGACTAGTAGGCAGTTAGATTGAATCTTCGTGCAGTTCCTTGTTAAAGATTGTCTACTTCAGCCTTCAACCTAGATAAACAGGTAAGCACTTAAGAGTACATATTTTCACTAAACACCTAATTCTAGCGTTGTAACCTATTTCAGCAACTTTTGGACTACCGCATCGTCGATGAGCCGAAAGTTTTTACATTATTTTCTGTGTCTGGAGCCCACTCCATTAGCAAGAAATTATTAAAATAAGTCTCGAGTTACGAAGAAGACATGAAGAACAATATTTTTAAAGTAAGACTAGTTTACTAAGTAAATAAGGAAGTTGTATCTCCAAAAATGTCTTTAACTTCTTTTGAAAAACTTGAGGTCTAAATATTTTCTACAAATGAAAAGAAATGGAAAATTTAATTCTAAGTTAGAGATAACAGTTGGGAGCCAAAAAGATTACCACCACAGAAATAGTCGCTACCCTGATAATAGAACATGTTTTATTTACTATTTCCATTGATTGCAAAACTCTTACAAAATTCTTGAATAGGAAATATATTATTCAAATAATTGGTGAACACTTTCCACTTAAATAATTGTATCAAACTAAAACTTGAATCTATGGGGACATTTATTTTTCTAATCCCATTGCGTCGGTTTCGCTACTTGTAGTCCCATGTGCATTATGTCCTACCAATGCTACCAATGTTTAATTCACTTTACAGAAAGATTGATTAATACTACGATAAATAATTCATTAAGCAATGAAATTACAGCAATTATTTCGGCACCTAGAGGTCTGTTTGTTGCTCAGAGAGGAAGGAAGTGTATAGGTTCATTTTATAATAGTTTTTAAGAATTTAAGCCCGTGCCACGTTTGGCCGCATCAAATGTGGCTGTTAAGACTATTATTTCTGCAAATATTCATTAAAAAATCAAAAAAAGTCGTAGATTATTAAGTTTCTTGGTTATTACTCTTAAACAATACTTCTATATTGTTAAGGGACAGACCGCAATTACAGGGCAACAAGTCCATTGTGGTCAGTGAGCTGTTAGAGTGACTCCTTACATACTAAATATTTCACATTAGACAGTTATTATTTGGACTGTTTGTGCCTAATACAATTTTGTTATGTGGTGAAACAAACAAGGAAATAACACACAACTCGATAGAACACTATATTTTTGTAATACAAAATACAAATAAAACTTATATTGCTCACCCCAGCTAGGTTACTCTATAACCTTTTTTGCACGTTGCTATGTCCATATCGACCCGTCATTACATATCGATCATTTGTCACTACAACACTCCCCCCTAATGACGGCGTCGAGGAAACGAACATTTGGCCGCACTACACGTCCTGAACGGGTGCGATAATGGGGTGCCTCTCTATCTTTGCTAGAATGTACATCTTGATCTTCCACTACTTGGGATGCAGCATGCGCAGGTATCTGCTGCTCTTCGTGGCTCACACCAGTCTTTGTTGGACTGGTCGCCTGCTCGTCGTCATCTGCCAGCATATAGGCTGGTTTCACTCGATCCAAGGAAACAACGATCTCTCGACCTTCCAGTCGAAGCCGGCATGTTTTCTGGTCCCTTTTCAATACAGGATAAGGACCTGTATACGGCGGAACTAGGGGTCTTCTCACTGTGTCGTCCCTTAAGAAAGCGTGTGTACAGGTACCCAGACCCCCAGGCTTGAAGATAGGCCTATTGCTTACTCGGAATCGTGCTGGGCTTAAGTTTCTTAAAGATGTTTGCAAATTACGCAGGAATTCTATCGGATTCTCCTGCTTGGTGGAGGGTTCAATGAATTCACCTGGCAACTTTAATGCTCGTCCGTAAACAGCCTCTGCTGCACTAAAACCAGACTCTTCTCTTATAGTTGATCTTAATCCGAAGAGCACGGTAGGCAGTATGTCAACCCATCCAGCAGTATCCATGTGAGCAATAATGGCACTCTTCAGTGAACGATGCCATCTTTCTGGCTAAGCCCATGGATAAGTCGGAAGGCAGCTTCGCGGAAACTCGGGGGTAAGTATGGTCGAGCTTGCTCTGTACTGGTTTCACACAGGAGGCGTTCATCCGTACCAGGAACTGCGAAGTACTTAAACTGGAAATTAGGTTGCTGTAACATCGCTGAAACCTCAGAGTCTACCGCTTGAGCTTCTGCTAGTGGCTTGTAATCGTCTTGAAGACTTATCTCTTCTACTCTGGATAGGGCGTCTGCGACGCTATTTTCTTCTCCCCTTACATATTTGATGTCGGTACTGAACTGGCTGATATAATTCAACTGGCGTATCCGCATGGGAGTCGTTGAATCAGGCTTTTGTTTAAATGCATGAGTCAGAGGCCTATGGTCAGTAAGTATACTAAATTCACGTCCTTCCACGAGAGGTCGGAAATGTCGGACTGCAAGATATACTGCTAGTAACTCTTTATCATATGCGCAATAGCTACGTTGCGAACTAGCAAGTGCCTTCGAGAAAAACCCAAGTGGTACCCACTTGTCGTTGTTCCACTGCTGTAGAACAGCTCCTACGCAAGTGTCCGACGCATCACATACTAAAGATATCGCTGCATCAGATTTTGGATGACCAAGCCTTGTTGCCTTACAGATGCCCTCTTTACAGGCTGCAAAAGCTTCTTCTGCCTCTGGATTCCACTGAATGGCGGTCCTATCATTTTTCTTAGTACCACACAGAAAACGGTTTAATGGGGCTTGAAGAGTAGCCGCATGCGGTATGCATTTACGATAAAAATTAAGCATCCCCAAGAATCGTCGTAACTCCTTGACATCTTTCGGGAGGGGGAAATCTTTTATGGCCGAAATCTTGCTGGCAATTGGCGAAATGCCTTCTGGTGTGACATGGTAACCTAAAAATTCAATCTCCTGTTGGCCGAATATGCTTTTACTAGGGTTTATGACTATCCCATTTGTCTCTAACCTCTGAAAAACTTCACGGAGATGTCGCTCGTGTTCTTCACTATCAGTGGATGCAACCAGGATGTCGTCCAAATACACAAAGCAAAATGGAACGTCTCTAAAAATTGCGTCCATAAACCTCTGGAAGGTTTGAGCAGCGTTTCTCAACCCGAAGCACATCCTGACAAATTCAAACAACCCAAAAGGCGTAATAATGGCCGTTTTTGGGATATCCTCTTCCGCCACCTCAGGGCCTCAAGGCCTGCGCCACCGCGACCCCTATGGATCTATTGTGGCTCCCCGGCTTTAGAGCTCACCCTCCAGACCCGTCCGTTTAATCAGACTCTTAATTCTGGAGAGTGGCTCCTGGGTAAAGCTCTCAGGCCTTGGTTTTTCCTCCCCGAGAAGTAACATCCTTAGCCATACGAGCCCCTCACACTGACACAACACGTGCAGTGCCGTTTCTTCCTCTTCCTGACAGAACCTACTAAGGCTATCATCTGCCAGGCCCATGCGATGCATGTGCTTTCTGAGCCTGCAGTGGCCCGTTAATAGGCCTACAATTATCCTTATAGACCCACGGCCTTGACGGATTAATTCTGCGGTCAGCCTCGGCGAGTAGCCTCTGATGAACTCCTTCGCCTGTCGCAGCCCAGTGGTGGCAAACCACCACTCCTGAGCCTTACTCTGCACCCATGCATTGATGGCCGCAGACTTAACACATTTCGAAACCCCAAAAGGGCTCCGGGCCAACGAAGTGTCCCGCAGAGCCTTCCCGGGCCAATAAATCTGCCACTTCGTTCCCCCTGTGTCCTGAATGACCAGGTACCCAAACTAGAAAGACCATATTCTGGTCACTAATTTCCTTCAGGGCACCCAGACAGTCCCAAACCAGCCTTGAATTGACCTGGTAGGAACTAATTGCCCGTAGAGCAGCCTGACTATCCGAGAAAATTACGACCTTAGAGTTAATAATTCTTCGCCCTTTAATCTCGGTAGCACAGAACCTAATTGCAGCTAGCTCAGCCTGAAAAACTGTAGCTAGTTTTCCTAGGCTAACCGAAAAGCTACATTTCGGTTTCGCCCCGTACACTCCCGCTCCTACTCCCTCCTCCAACTTGGAGCCATCTGTGTACCACATTGAATCTCCCACAACTGGGGGTCCACTTTTCCAAGCCTCCCGGTCCCCAATACAGACTTTGAAAGGCTTGTTAAAGTTATATTTGGGAGTCATAAAGTCCGAGGGCAGGCCCAGAATTGGGTCGGCCTCCAGCTCCTCATATAACTCTTGATACGCTCCTCAATGCCTAACGGTGATGGGGGCTTGTCCTGTCATAAGCCTAATGACAACGGCCTTTGCAACGCCTTGAATATATATGTGCAATGGGGGCAAGTTTAATAAAACCTCCAAGGCCGCAGTAGGGGAAGTCCTCATGGCCCCAGTGACACTCAGGCAAACCAGCCTTTGAATACCACTGAGTGTTCGGATTCCCCCCACCTGCAAGGTTTTCGCCCACCACGCCACCGCCCCATGTGACACCATGGGTCTAACCACACTTTTATAGGTCCAGAGCGTCATCCTAGGGCTTAATCCCCAACTTTTCCCACACAGCCTTTTGCAGCATCCTAAGGAAACCTTAGCCTTGTGGGAAATCATATTTATGTGTGAATTCCATGTAAGCCTTTTATCGAAGATAACCCCAAGATATTTGGCCTCCATGGACAGGGGGATAGTAACTCCCCCCAGAGTTGGTTGCTCCAATCCACCCAGATTCCTCCTCCTCGTGAAGGGAACAACCCTAGTTTTATGAGGATTGATGGAGAGACCTTCCGCTCTACTCCATCTATCCACAATATTAAGCGCTCTTTGCATGCGCCCCGAGACCGTATGAGCGAATCGTCCTGCCATATACGTTGATTCGCGCTCCATTTGCGGCAAATAAGCAAAAATCTTTGGGCGATTTTTTTATATTCTTGCCTGGAGGTAGGACGGAAACTGCTGCCCCTGTGTCTACAAGAAAAGAGCGTCCACTTACCTTATCTGAAACAAACAGGCGGCGTTGGCCCCTGGAGGTATCCGATAACGCCATCTCTGATACCTCCTTCAGTTTCCCTGTTCTGGTTTTTCAGTTTGATTCCACGCGCATGGGGCTTCACATTTTTTGCTTGATGCCTAAAGCGGTAATGGTAATAGCAGAGCCAGTTGGGGTCAGGTGGAGTTTTCCTCCTTGGTCTTGATCGACTTCTGTTTCTTCTTACTTGAGGTTTATCGCGCTGCGTCTGAAGCTTTAACTCTGCAACTTCATTAGCCAATCGTCGCACTTCTGTAATAAGCTCTGTACTTGTATTAGATGTGGAGGCTGTCTGACTAAGACTAGAAACTGAAGAAATTTCAATGGGGACAACCTCATGAATTTTATCTGCAATATCAGCTAATCTAGCAGGGTCTGTAAAGCCGGTAGATTGTAATATAGCTTGCATATTTACCGGTAATGACCTTATCCACAGCATTTTGACCATATCTTTGGCCACCGTGTCACCTGCCAATTGTTGCATTTGCCTTAATAACTGGGATGGTTTTTCTTCCCCTAAGTGTTTACCTTCCAACAGCTGTGTAATCCGTTTATTTTCTGATTCAGAATATGTACTGATAAGTCTCCCTTTCAAACTTTCATAAGGATTATCTGGAGGATGTTTCACTATATCAGCCGCTTGTTGCATTACATCAAATTCCAAATTTGTAACTACTATTTGGAATTTAGTAGCACTGTTAGTAATTTTATTTCTAGCAAATAATGTCTCTAATGAACTAAACCACAGTTCCGGGTCAGGCTTCCAGAATGGGGGTATCTTGTTTGTAGTATAGGCAGCTACCGTAACGGCTTCTTCTGCAGCTGGTATAGCCGCACTAACTTTTTCACTTGTCACTTTTTCTTCCTCGCTCATGATTGATTAATTAATTTTATTTAGTTACCCACCCGCTCAAAATATTAAAATAGTAACTTAATTTCAATCACGTCGGTGGTTACCAATTTTGTTATGTGGTGAAACAAACAAGGAAATAACACACAACTCGATAGAACACTATATTTTTGTAATACAAAATACAAATAAAACTTATATTGCTCACCCCAGCTAGGTTACTCTATAACCTTTTTTGCACGTTGCTATGTCCATATCGACCCGTCATTACATATCGATCATTTGTCACTACAACAACTAATTTCGCTTAATTTACTTGCTACTTAATTAGCTATTAAGTTAGTCAAACAAGCACGCTCATATCACAAAGCGTAATTGTAACATGATGTCATTACGGCTGTTAAAATAAATGATTTTCCCGCTGAATATAGTTGAAATATTTACTGCAAAACTTCTCTTTTACCATTAAAAAAAGGATTCGAAATGAAACCCTTGCCTACGTCTGGTTACTTTCGCTCCAGAGATTACAACTCGAGAGATTCCTCGAGTTTAACAGTATGCACTAATTATATTATCTAAACATTTATCAGAAGGAAAACAAAAACATTGTAAAATTATTCATAAACATTGTGCACAGCATTGTTTATAATTAATTAAAGTTCATTGCCGAGTTTGCAATCTAATAAACCCATACATATGTACCTTCCTAGCTTTCTCGTAGAAGTTTTAAAGTATGTACTTCAGTAAATTGTCATTCAAGGAAAGATTAGAAAATTAGGAAGTATTTCTTATCAGTCGAGCTCCAGCTATGTAACATAACAGTTATTTTCTTATCAACGCTCATATACTTACCTGCGCTAAATATTGCTCTACAATGAAGAAATTCTCTCTTCAGAGGTTCTCGCTTCAAGGCTTCATTTCAATTGTAATCATGGAAACAAGATAGTTTCTCATAAATGATAGTAATACAAAGTCTTGATGCTTGAATAACTTTTATACCATTTCATAGGTTACAAAATCAAAATTCATCAATAGGAACTTGTAACTCTTGTTTTTAAGGCGCCACGATAGCCGACCGGTTAGAGGCGAGACCAGTAAAGTTAGTATGCATTTTGGTACTGGGTTCGAATGAATGAATGAATGAATGAATGATGCTTTATTACAAAATAAATACAACTATACAAAATTATATTTCAGACATCTATATGACATGGTCTTAAACCGTCTGTCAGAGTCTACACTTTATATGTATTCAAAATTAACCTATAAACCTGATAAATAAATAAAAATAAGTATATTATTATAACAATAAAATAAAGTGCTATCTTAAAATATTACACAACTTGATTCTTTATTATTAGTATTATAATTAAACTTAGTAATTGAATTCAGCCACAAGCATGCTTCTATACATTAATGCATATTTTGTATACAATGCTAAATTCAACCAATTACTCCCATTTATTAAGGAGACAAACTCTTGTTCGGATAAGGAACTTTTATTGAAATAACGGAATCTATAATCATTAAAAATTGGGCATTCGGCAATGAAATGGAATGTACTTTCAATTTTATTTAAATTACACAATGAGCATGTAAAATTAGTTCCAGTAAGCCAAGGCTTATAATTTAGATTAAGCATTTCTCCCCGTATTTTAAATAACAATATTTTATATTCCAAGCTTAATTTTTCACTCATGTAAGAAATATTAAACTGCAGAAATTTAAACTGTTCATGATACTGTGCATGTTTGGCAAGAAACAGAAATTCCTCTTTCTCGTTTTGCATAACTGCAGACAATAAATTGTTTGTTTGTTGTTTCCATATATCGCTAGGGTAGCTATCCAATAATATGTTAAACCTCTCTGCCAACTGCAGCCAACTTTGAAACCAAGAAACCTTATTCTTTACTACTTGCATTGCAACTAGGTACGTTAATCGATCCTTCGAATGATTAAGCAGAACGTTTAAAACATATGAGAAATGCAGCTTCAAGGCAAAACCGAAGAGAGTACCCCTTCCCGTTTCCAAATGCAAGAAATATGTTGGACAGTTTCTCGGTAGATTAAATAATCTTTTTATAAAAAATCTTTGCAGTTTTTCCGCATCTTCGTATAGTTCATAACCCCAAACTTGACATCCATAACAACAGACAGATCGAATTACAGCATCGAAAATCTTATACTTGGCGGGTAAACTGATCCGATTATTTTTAATAAAATTATACCATACACTTCCAACACAGCGTCTTCCCACGATTAATTTCTCTTTTATATGCAGTTTAAAATTTAATGTCGAGTTCAAGTTAATACCCAAATAATTGTAACTTCTTACAACCTCAATTGGCTCTCCTTTATATGACCACTTTTCACCCGCACAGTTCCTCTGACCACATTTCCTAAAAATGACAATCTTGGTCTTTTCAAGATTAATACGGAGATTCCAATAATCAACATATTTACCCAGTCGCTGAATCATCACTTGAAGAACTTTAGCGTCTTCTGCCAGCAGAACGATATCATCAGCATACATTAAGATATTTACTTTAGTCTGGCCAACCATAAGTCCTCCACCAACATATTCGGGCAAATCAAGTATGTATAAAGCGAAAAGTAGTGGGCTTAACAAGCAACCCTGTCTAACTCCCATCTCTGTAACAAAACTTGGGGAGAGACCTCCGTTACACCATACAGATGCCTCCGTTTTGCAATATAAGCTTTTTATGGCATTAACAAACTTGCTAGAAAGACCCAGAGTGTACAATTTATATAAAAGGGCATTGCGGTCCACACTGTCGAAAGCCGCCTTAAAGTCGACAAACAGAGCATATACCTTTTTCTTTCGCTGTTTCCATTTTAGGTGAATAATATTAACAAGCGAGAAAACATGATCGATAGCAGAATGGCCTTTTCTAAAACCGGCTTGATTAATTCCCTTCCACAAATTTCTACTTTCAACCCATGCATTCAACCTTAAAAGCAAGAGAGCAGTATAAATCTTACAGACCGAATTTAAGAAACTAATCCCTCTGTAGTTGCTAGGAGACCCCAAATCCCCTTTTTTAAAAATTGGGAAAACAATGGACTCACCAAAACTCGTTGGGACTATACCACGATTATAGAATTCATTAAATGCGTATAACAGGTAATCCTGGAATATTTTGGGTGAATTTTTCAAAAATTCGCTTGGCACTCTATCTGTTCCAGGTGCTTTATTATCTTTAGCCTGACTCAGTACCAATGAAAGTTCTTCCTCCTTAAAAGTACAGTCAAGACTAGGATCTACTACTGATGGTTCCACCCATAGTATCGGTGAAGCGTCCCAGCCTGGACTGTACAAACTGATAAAATAATCGCGCCAGACACTGGGGACTATCTTATTACTACACAAATGCGCTTTATTTTTACATCTATTCACTAATTTCCAAAATTGTCTGCTATCTTTAACTGAACTAATCTGATCACCCGTAGTTTTAAAAAAGTCGATTTCTTTTTTCTTACATAAGGCTTTGTATAATCTATTTTCTCTTAAATAAGCAGCCTTCACAATTGTAGAATTCGTTTTTCTAAACAACTTAAGCACACTAAAGGATCTACACCTGGCCTTCAAACAGTCCCCGTCAAACCACACGTTACGAGCTTGAAAATTCAATAATTTATTTTTTTGCTTAACTATTCTACTTGGCACACATTCCCAAATGCAGTGAATTAAGTAATCTGTAAGGGTTAAAACATTCACAGAAGATATATCAAATGTTTCTAGTTGCCTCTTCAGTTTTTCCTCGAAGCCACACTTCATGTTATTATTCCATTGCAATTTTGGCAAAAGAGGTAATACATCATCATCATTACAAATCTCATTACAATATATGTGCAAAACAATCGGTAAATGATCCGAAAATAGTTGCTTGCCTACTTGAAAATTCTCTATTCTAGGAATCAAATCAGATGTAACTGAGCACAAATCTATTACCGAACAACCATTTGAACTGATGTAGGTGAATTCTCCTAACATATCACCTGGGGTACGACCGTTAAGTATTACTAAATTATATAAATCAAAAAATTCTATTAATTTTTTACCCCTGGCATCCAATTTTACATCTTTGGATTTCCTAACCGTACTACAGTCTGCTTTAACAAGTTCTGGAGAATTGCAAAATATTTCCTCTGGAATGATTTGTTGCTCCCCTACCCTTGCATTACAATCACCCATAAATATAAGAGAGGAATAATCTTTCTGATTTAACAATTGGTTTATATTATTAAATTCGCATTCCCAATTTCCGGAATTGAGATAAACTGGAAGAATATGTAACAACTTATTATTAACCAAAATTTTAATTACAAAAATATTTTCAAAAGTCAAAAAACAAATATCTTTAAACTTGAGGCTTCCACGTTTACAACCAAAAAGAAATCCCTTAATACCTCTTCCAAATAAATTATTTTTATAAGCGGGAACCCAAAATAATTCAAACAGTGAAAAACAATTTTTAAATAAAACAATTTCCTCCTCTAAAACATGTGTTTCTGATAACAAAAAAATATCAAATTCGCTAATATAATTTAAAAAATCAAAATCTTTTCTTTTACTTTTCAATCCATTAATATTGTAATATACAATTTTAAGCAACTCAAATTTTTCAATTAAAATACCTTTCTGACAGACGGACTTATCTCAACTTCTCGTTTCCATGGCCTCAGCAACACCTCTCAGATTTGCATCACGCTGATCTTGTTTGGACGTCATTCTCAAAACTGTTGATTTTAAGTCCAAATGAAAAATATCCATTAGCTTCTTCACGCCATCTTCACAATTATTGTATAATAAGCCTTTCGTATCATCCCAATCGAAAATATGACGTTCTATGGCCATACGATCACCTAATAGAGAGACTTTCAAATTATTATTTAACCGTTGCACCTCCTTTTTAATCACAGACAATTTTGCTCTCCTCATTCTAGTTCCATATGAATAATCTCGGTGAACAACAAAAAGAGTCCCTTTCAGACGGCTTGTTCTCTTAAGAATTGAAACTGTAGCCAAATAAGTTGAGAAATAAGCTATAATAACATTATTTTTCTCAGTTTTACGGCCAATAGGATGTGCCTCAATTAAATCCAGTTTTCTCTCCTCTATTCCTAAAACTTCTTGACAGAATAAGCTAACTTGATCCTTATAATCGCTATCATTTTTTACATCTAACCCTCTAAAAATTAGGTTTTTACGTTTAACATAATTTTCCAAACTATTTAGCTGAGATTCTCCTCTAGCATCTTTTACTTTTAAAATTTCTATTTCCTTTTTCATGAGAAAATTTTCCTCTTTAACCACTTTTATTGTTTCTTCTATTAGTGTTAAGTCGCTCTTAGTCGCATAATTTTTAGAGTCTAATAAAGCACTAAAAGAAGCCATTACCTTATCCATAGACATCTTACCTATTTCATCACTACCTTTTTTTGGAGTACCCATATTTGGTTCTTCAAATAGGCTCTGATGTTTTTTAATGACTTTATTTATATTTTCAGGAGAGCTTAAACTCCTTTTCAGCGGCCTACCAGGATGCTTAGTCTCTTTAGGGCTAAAGTAATTTTTTAAGCTGTTAGGCATAAATTAATTTAAAATTACGTAATTTATATTTAATAATTTTTTTTATATTCAGACAGACGAAATAAAGTTAATACACAGCTATTCACAGTTCACAGTTCTTGTAAATAAATAGTCACTCACCAAACAGACAGTGCAGTACTCCCCACCACCTATGTATTATAACGATCTATCCAAAAGCAGTTCTTTTTCTTAATAAAATGTTAAAATATTTTAACTGATATTATGATAATTAGCCGTGCAATCAGCTTGAAACTTTGTATAAATGTCGACAAAACAACACATTAAACACTGTTAACTTTTCAAACAAAACAGACGTCTAGAACACACAATTATAATTAAGAAAACATAGAGCGACGTGTACAGTACAACAACTCAATGTAGACTCTACTGGGTTCGATTCCCCGATATTAGGCCTTGGATTTTATTTAATTGTTAATAAAAGAAATTTACAGTAAAGTATGTTTGCTAGTCTCCTCCGTCCACAACACCTAATTGGGAGTTGGACGTTAAGCCCCGCCTGAAAAAATAGGCGATTACTTTACTTTTTACTCTTCTTTTTATTGGCCAACAGTACAAAACATACAAAAGCAGCAATGGCTCTTAAATTTTCTGGCAAAATATTTGAAGATTTTGACTTGAAGAAATAGTTACGGTTGTGAGAGATTATTATCTCAATTTCAAGCCATCTTCAACGAAGATCTCAAGCTTAAAAAATACTTGAGCATTCATATCGCATCATCCCCTCTTCGCAAAACTAGCCATTAGTCAGGTGAGACTGATCACAATGACTCAAGGCGCCAGTTTTGTGGGCTCGTCGTCGTCATCTAGATCTCAAAATAGCTTCCTCTTGTTAATTTCAGCATGATGTATCTATTTTGTCCATTCATGCTTACAGTGTGATTACTTTTATTTTGATCTATTCGAACCACTTCATCTGCTCCCGTTGATATAAAAAAAATATTTGTCATTTACCTATTTTTTTAGGATTACTGTACCTTTTGTGTATCATAAACTATTAATAAAGAATAATATTGATGGATTCGAGCTAATTAATTAAAGCTGTATTTTTTTGTTAAAAACTTTAAATTTTTGTATAGCTCAATAAATGGCTTCTTTATTTATTGATTTAAGTTAATGAGAAAAGAGAAAGCAATGTCATTCGTCGAAGAAAGAAACTGGCCAAATAAAATTGCAAGAAGTGCAACATTGTGCTTAATGAAAGGATTTGTAGAATGTGTAGCTAAGAATTACTATAAAATAAACTACTATAAAGATGAGCCAACATTCCATCGGCGCCTAATTATTTATTTTAAGAACATTAATGTACTTTTTTGAAGTTTTATTATAAAATAATATAGTTTTAATAAACTTAAGTTTTGAGTTATTGTTGCAGGGTGCTATAATACCTTATAATTTTAAATGACGTTCTCTAAAGTTAAACTACTTGAATTTTTTCTTCTTTTTTTTCAGAATTTTAACTTCAATTTAGGATAAAACTAGAATTATAGATCAATAAATCTAATTCTGAGCTTATTCACTTTCAAGTGTGAATAGATGGCGACCATGATAAAGGAACTAACTTCTAGTACAAAATAATTACAATAGACTAGACTGTTAGAATGAAAGTAAACCCAAGTAATAGACAAGGGTGAGTGCAAAGGGACACATTAGGTCTGTAGCCACTAATAGCTGTAAATCGTGAAGGTCTTCTCTTTTTTTGACAGGCATAATGGATCATCTCAGGGTTCTTGTCCCTTTTGTGTAACGTTTAATGATTCAATATAATTAATATACTGTGAGGAGGTTAAAGTGTGTCCGAAATACTAGTTTATATATATACACTTGCATGACAGAGCTATTGTTCACCATCTACCGTACAGTACAGTTTCCAACTTGAAACATATTCTTGTAATTTACATACATCCAAACTTCTCAGTTGTAGCGGCAGTACAACCGTATCCATGTTTTACCTTCACCCTGTCCAATAGAAATTCTCTTCGCCTTTCTGTTCATTCACCATCTTGTAGTTAGGGTCGGTACTCGGTTGTCCCTTTTCTAAAGCAACCCATCTTTCATATAATAGACAGTATTGTCTAACGGCAACCCATGTTTTAAGACTAATTATCTTTTATACTGACCTTTTGCTTTTATAATGTTTAAAAAAGAAAGCACGTCAATTTCGTTTATTTTATAACATTATTTATCAAGAACCAAAGCAACCAATTGTTTTTAATATTATGGAAGGGTTTTTTGTCGGTGCAATAGACCGCTAATGCAGGTTCTCTTCAGTACATATTCTAGTTGTATCTACAAAAGGTTATTATTTCTATTTTATAATTTTCAAATGATTCTTTTTCCCCTCTTACTCTATAGAATGCAATAATAATAAGAGTGCAATAGGTAATGCAATGTAAAGATTTTCGATTTTGAGTTTTCAACCGAGATATCCGTTTTTGAGAGCCTTTGAATTCAAAAAAGTGGTTTTTACCAATTGGCCTCAGATACCCTGTACGATCAAAAAAAGAAAATCCTAGAGCAGAGGATGAACTTCAACCCCCCCATTTGTAAACTTAATGCGCGCAATTTCCAAAGCTAAAGAATGGAGTTTCATCCTTTGCCAAGGGAGTAAGAAGTAAAATATTATTTAAGTACAGGACAGGGAAGGGATTAGCTCTGTGGGTAGGGTACACTGGATTCCATCGCGGGTAGATCCCAGGTTCGAATCCAGCTACGGGCCTGTAGATTTTGTCTTTCTACGAACTTCTTAAAGCTCATTGTCCGGTGATGTACAGTTTTGTCTATAACGTGAGAATACTGTCTGGAGGCCGACAATGCTCTGAAAAAAGCTCTTGGCGCCAAGTGACCTCTGATATTGACGCACCTTAAATAAGTAAAAAATCAGTATGGAAGTAGTGTCAAAGCGTAAAAGTCATTTGAATATAATTCAGTTCGTTCACATTTATCTTCCATTTTGTATCGAAAGCTGATGTTCTTGGGATGAAAAAATGGCAGTATCTTCAACCAGGACAAACTTAAATGTTAGGATGCAAAGAAAGATCAGCAGGATAAATTTCGTATAAAATAGGATGTAGAATACTTTCCTGTGGAACTCCTGCTTTAACAGGAGAGGAGAGAGTTTAGGAAGTTCCTTTAGAGGCTTGGAAACCGGAAGCTTAGAATGAGGATAGGGTGAGTTAATTAAATTTATTACCTGCGCACTACCAAAGTGGCTGAAAAGTTCATCAAAAAGCTAACAAACATATAACATTTAAGATGGTTGGAACCAGAAAAATTTAAATTTAATCCATTGCACTCCGAAAAGCTAACGGCATTTTTAGTTCAAATCACACTAAAGCTACTAAGTTGGAATAAACACACACAATAAAGTTGGAAATTGGCAAAATTGTGTAATTATAGAAATAATAATTTTAGCAATAATTTTTTAAATTAAAGTACTATTTTGGCAGCCAAAGCCCTGATTATGATTAAACCAGTCACCATCATGATATGCAAACTAAATACTGATACTCCCTTTTCCTTTAATGGCGCCATAAAAAAGGTCGCTCCCTACACACAGTTATGTTACATACAGTTAGTAGGAGTAGCACGGCCACAGTATAACTGAATATAGGAGCTCGGGTCGGGTATTACCACAGTGCCCTAAAGTCTCATATAAAGTGACTTGGTGATAATTACAGTTGGGCTGTTCCACTCTCGGAGAAAGATCCAGTGCTAGGAGACACTGGGGAAGTGCGGGGAGTTAGAGATTGACAGACAGAATTGGCAGCGTAAGGGTACATAAGGTCTGGGATACTGTTCCCTTATTAACAGGGACTTATGGCCGTACACCGCACGGTAATCAAGTCCTGGCTGTATTTAAGCCGCTTACAACCCTTCTAACCCTTATCATCATTACGCTAATGAAATTTTCTACTGTAGATATAAATATTTTTAAAAGCGACAAACTTATTTGCCAATTGAGAACAATTATTTTGGTTATAAATATTGTCAATTTCAGTTAAAACTTCTATTTTAAATTAATTTTTTATTAAATATTTGCCAGCTTCTGATGTTAATGCGAATCGGCACCGATTCTCCTAAGTTTGCGGACGAAGAAAACCAAAACAGTCTAACTCTGTGAACCTAAACTTAAACAACAAAATGAAGAACACAGTAAAAGATTCCCCATTACCAAGTTTTAATCTTTTTCGTTACATAAATAATCCATTCGTACTTATTGGTTTCACCTTTCCCTTCAGGTTATTATTATTATATTTTTGTGTTCCAAATCAAATAGAGTTCTCCAAAAATATAACTGTTTCATTGAGAGATGTTTAAAAACATTTTCGATAAAAATGTAAGGTAAAAGTTGGTTGAATTATGTATAAAAGCCGAATTATTATTTAAAAATTTCTCTTGAATGAGATATTCCATATAATGGCTTAACAAGCCACTATCCCAAATATGAAGAAAATGATAAAGGGGAAGTGTACCACTTCTAATGTAAGAAATCCAATTACTGTCAGAAAGAAGGGCATTTCTGTTAAATAAGTAAAAACATCCTTTACAACGGGAATAGTCGGTCTGGGGTAGTAGAGGATTGGGACGTGTAAGAAGATTAGGGCGTTAGGGCTAAAAGGGTTTGTTGGCTAATTGAGAACGGATCTTTTACTGGTTTTATAATTGTATTTTAATACCATCTTTTTGGCTGCATGTGGGGGATCATGGAGCTGTTTGGTAGCAGGATGTAAGGTAGGTAAGTAAAGAAGATCCGTCAAGGCTTGTGGAATCAGATGGAAGGGAGATTACGTATCAGGAAAAGTCCTAAACTGCAAGACTGGAGGCACAAATCTGTTCCCAATTTTTTGACACTGATTAAATACATTTTAAATAAGGATTAGACTTTGTAAGAAATTGATTCACTTTATATCTGCCTTGGTCGATTTTATTACAAGTTCAAACAAAATATTTACCAAATTCAATCCTAAAAAATGACAACATGTAATTTTTATTCTGTGGCAAAGCTTTTTGTTCTTTCGTGATTAGCTTCAGTGCCATCTCTTCCAGAAGATAGTCTTCCCCGTGAGATGTCACTAAAGAGCAACTTGAGGAAACCATAACTACTATTACCATAAAAATAGAATAAATCCGATCTGAATGAAACTACGGGGACCCAACCTTTGCTCAAGTTTACTTAGTATCCTAGCATTTTAAAGCGAAATTGTTCGCCCTCTATCCTGCTTTAAATTCTATTGTTAACAGTCTTTCTAAGATCTCAATATTCCATATTAGTCAAAATCTAGGAACTTAAAACTTAACAAATTTAATACTCTCTTCCACTCTCATATAAAATCTTTATTCCTATACAATTTTGGTTCCGGTACCTCCTTCTAAAGTAAAAATAAATTATCAACAGTCATGTTTTACTATGGATTATTACAGGGAGCGGCAAATGTTTTGGATCATCGACCCTAAAAATTTGCTAATTCTCTCATCGACCCCCTCTATAAAAGAAAGTTTTAATAAGGAAACAAAAATATTTTTATTTCTTAAATGATTTATTTTATTTTGAGAAAGTCAAATTGTTGCCTAAGTCAGTGAGAAGGATGTGCTTGATGACACTAGGCAACATTTGCAATGTTTGGTGTGAAATTTGTTAGTTTCAGTCTTAAATCGCCTCGAAGTTCCACATTCAATTTACTTCTCTGCTTTGTTAAGATAGAATTAACATAACTGAAGCTAGATTCAACCATACGATGCTAGCTTGGGAATGCAATTAAAAAGGGAAATGCCGCAGTATAGTTTTATTCAACTTATGTTGAATTGAAAGAGGAAGACGAAAGCGCACCGGTGGGGCATAGCTTATCCGTAATGCGCGTAAAAACGAAGTCCCTTCAGCTAAACTTAACTCACTATATTGTAATTAAAAATGGCATTCCAAACAAAAATCATATATACTGCGTTGTTGTCAATAAATTTGAAATTGAATAGCATTGGTATTCATCGACCCCTAATCAACCACCTAGATCGGATAAACTTCTGATTGTCCGAAACCCCAGGGGTCGATATCAATGCTTTGATGATCCCAGAATTATTATTTGACAAACTGGTTGTTTAACAGCGATTGAATTAGAAGTTCTGTTTTCTACGTCATCTTAGAATTTTACACAAGCTGATGTATTGTTTTGGGTGAGGGTAGTTTACCCCTGAGAATCTTGGGGTTGTTGGGTGAATCTCGTTTCTCTCTCTTATTATCTGATCTGCTTATCAAACTCTGTCTAATTTCGGTTTTAATAATTATTCAAATTATTTTCAATTTCTGAATTCTTATTTCATATTCTCAGTTTTTTGTATGATTATGCCCCCATTACATCAAGTAAATATAATAGTAAACCTTAATACTGATACATTATTATCTAGTTTATTTCAATATCTGTTAATCGAGCAATTTGTTGCATAATAAAACTTTATCAGTCAACCAACATACGACTTTTCAATCGCCTCTCTAAGAATTACAAGCGAAGATACTAATGCAACTACCTTAAATTATTTGTAGTGGATATCTTCTTGGGTGTGACAGAGAGTGTTACCATCACTTAATACAGCAATAAGGTCCAGTAGCAGCAGGAATTTAATTACTGTACTAGTGAGTAGAGCACTCTGCAGAGTGTACTGCTAGATGAGACGGTGTGTCTGCTATGTGAGCAGAAGCCTGTGTTACTGGTGTCCAGCAATGCAATATACTGTTGACACATGTCGCCTGGACATCAGAGTTAATCAAGGTTTACCTCACTAGCTGGTACTATTGTCTGTATCACCAGCACTATATAATGACCGCATGTGTGTGTCTGTGTGTAACGTGAGATCAGTTCACTTACAGAAATGCGGTCAATTTCTATATGCAGTCTTATTAGAAATCGAACCGATTCCCAAATGGAAACATTTTCCAATAAAAATTGCTTTCTGAATTTCAATTCTTCTTCTTGCTTTTTAGTTAAATAATCTTCTTCCACTTCATCTTCTGGTCAGAAAACTGCCACAATTCCCATGAGAAAGAAGCCTAATCTTAAATAAATATAAAATTAAAAAATAATAAAATCGTTAAGTTCTGCATTCTATATTTGATGAAACTCTTCACAATTGCTTTAATGTTCTACGTATGTAGTACGTAGTCTCAAAGACATATCTATCAGCGCTATCTTTTCAAAAATTTGAAAAATGCATTTTATAAATCTGAAAGAGAGGCGCCACGGTAGCCGAGCGGTTAGAGACGAGACCTGCAAAGCTAATATGCATTGTGGTACAGGGTTCAATTCCCGGTCTTAGGCCTTGGATTTTATTTAATGGTTAATATAGTAAAGTACGAGTATGTTTGCTAGTCGCCTCCATCCACGACACCTAATTGGTAGTTGGACTTTAAGCCTCGCCTGAAAAAAATTGGCGATTACTTTACTTTACTTTTTTACTTAAATCTGAAAGAGTTTCTCCCCTTTCTGCTTATGATGATAATTGTGTTTGTATTAGTGGCAATCTTACTCTTGGATTGAGTGAGGCTTTGAAGATTATTGTGTTGGTAGATGTAGAATGAATATGACGCTTGAAGCTAAGTGTAGTTCTAAGTATAGCGAACCCAAGACTATTTTTTTTTTGTCGACGGTCATCATTTGGAGCACTAATCAAAGTGTGTGTAATGTAAGATTGAGTAGCAGAGAATTCTCCCAACTCGCAGCCATTAGGCGTTTGAGTTTATAAAGTAGTCCTGCTTGCCATACCCGGTCCAATGCCTAAGTTATGTCAAGGAAGACACCCGGGTAATACTGCTTTAATTCAAGGAAAGCAGCGATTACAACCACTAATCGATGTGCTTGCAGAACAGTCGAGTGGCAATTCCGAAAACCGAACTGATGTTCAGAGATAATATTTGAAGAGGGTATTTGAAGGAGGAGTAGTAGAAGTTTTTCGAGAACTTTTCCCTTGATGGGTAGAAGGCTGATAGGTCCGGTCTTGGGATATGAGAAGGTTTATTTGGTTTAGGGAAGATTGCTTAATAAAACTAGATATATTTTTGGCCTGTGGAATTGGATCAGCCCACCGAAGCCTTTATACATGTACAATAGGTGAGTGAAAGTGGGCTAATGTTTGTTTTGGATTCGCTAAACCCAAATAGTTCCCATGTAACTTTCTCCACAGGCAGATGAGTATCTGTCAGCATTGGTTGTGTTACTAGGCTGGAATACTCGCTAGAACGACAAGTTCCTAAGAACTGAATCGTCCACTTTACTGAACTAATAAAATGCTCTAATAAAAGGATACCGGATACCTTAGATGTTGACGCGGTTCAAATAAAAAAATAAATAAAATAAATAAATAATAATAAAAAAACAGGATAATAAATCTTAGGCCACTTTGGAAGGCTTGATGCTGGTAAAGCTTAGATAAGTTCAGTGGACAAACTCTGAACGAATCTAAAACAACAAAATAAATAAATTTAAGGCTTTAGCGTAATAGTCTTAATTATTAGCCTAATGTAGGGGCCGGCAACCTATTTCAAGTAGAGAGCCATTTTTCTTTAAATAATTTTAATAAATCTTAACAAGAGCCGCAAGGATGATAGTGTAAACAACTCTATATATTTATGTTTTATATATTTATTTTCACATATTGCAAAGTAAATAAACAAATAAATAATAACTGAACCTGTGTTTGAATGAAAGTAACATATTATATAATTACGTACTTTATTTTAATATATAATTCTTTTCAATTTCAAACCAATCACATTTAAAATTCTTTTTGAGAAAATATCTTTACTTCAATAAATGAAATTTTCATTTGTTTGAATAAAATTAAAATATACGATATATTTTGGACAGGCTGAAGAGCCACACAATTTGGATAAAAGAGCTGCATGCGACTCGCGAGCCGCGGGTTGCCGACCCGTGGCCTAATGCATAAGATGGAAATTAACCAAATAAATGTTAAATTTAAAAAAAGTTATAGTCAATTGTTGTAATAGTTTAATTTAGAAGTGATTATTAATCGAACATGAGATCGTATTGTGATTATTTAGACAACTCACAGCTATTTCATTGTTTGCTCTTTATAAATGAAGGTGTTAAGTAAACAGGCTAAAATAATGAACTTCTACTTTGGCCAAACTCTCACTTTAATCAGCGTGAGTAGTATTTATACTTTGGTTAAGACCAACATCTAAGTCAGATCGCCAGAATAAGATACAAGGCTTACAGTTGGACTGATTCGCATTAAACTTGCTACCTTCTAGCGCCAACCTCTAAGTAAAGCTTACACGAGAAAGTGGACCACACATGCAGATTCACTTGCAATGACACACCTACACTCAAACTGTATGTGTATATATAGAATTACCCCTGATTAGAGAACGTCTTTTACTACGATAAATTCACCCTTTCTATAGGGAAGTGTCTAGCATTCCATTAGTTAAAGTTTAGAAGATGCATATTAGCGACTTTGAGAGGAAATGGTAGTGAAATCTAGGATGAGCAGAGCTAAACTAGTATGGAGACCATGGATTAGCACCATGGATGGAGTAATGTGTTCTTCCGCAAGAGTTTAGACCACTTGTCAAAGGCTCAGGTGATAAGAGAAGACGAGTTATTACCCGGCAGGATTAGGGTTGCAATAGTGGCTTTCAACCGACCTAGTATGGATGTAAGTGGAACTGTTGGAGGATAGAAGAGGAGCGGTAATACATTTGCATGGACGTCCCAGGGGAGTATAGGCAGCTCTCGTTCTCTATCCCAGGGTAATTATCAGATTTCAGAGGTCTCCCTATTTCACTGCATATTCCATCCCTGTCCCATCACTATACATAGTGTACATGTTACACTATATACCTCAGACATTATCTGCTTCAATAATTTCTACTATCTAACGTCAGGTGCGGTCAACATTTCAAATAGACATGCGTACTTTACCCCCTTCTGTGTAGTATAATACAAAGTAATCAACTATTAATAGAAACAGAGAATCTGATTAAATTTTAAGAAAAACTCTCTTTGCCCCAATTATTTCGAGATCGATTTTACAAAAAATAAACTCAGTGTTTTCGTTGGTAGTAAGGCCTGTTCAGGGCAGCGGATCGAAGCCCTTTTTTAACACCCTTCTTTCATTTAGCAGCAGAAATATTTGCCCTACATAAAAGGAAAAAAATGAATTTAGTTTTAAATAAAACTTGACCTATTCAATTTCAGTTTGACGTAGTTATTAGAAAAGGCACTTCAGATTTAATGAACCCAGACTACACCCTCGGATCCGTTTTCAATAAATCCAACTTAGCCTATACACCAAATGGATGATCTTTTCATACGATTCTCACCTAAAATGAGAGCAAGCTGACTGTGACAGGCCGTGAGTTTAAAAGTCTTATTTTATTTAGTTTGAATTAATAAACTGATTGCATTTCAAACCTGAATTAGACATTTCTTTTGAGAGAAGCGGTTATTGCAATATTTTTCACTCTGTTCAGCGGTCCATTTCCTCTGAATCAGATCATCCGAGCTATTGTGCATGCCAAGTAAAAAAAATTAGAGTAAGACAATTACAATTAAATAGCTACTATTTGCTCATTAAATTTCTTTCTTTACGACTGGACGTAAAGACGTTTCTCAAGAAGTACCAACATCGACAGATTAAGTAAATTAATTTTTGGGTAAATAATAATTCACTCTCGAACAACTGTTCTCCTTCTCCCCAATAAAAGGTTTTTATAAAAATTGATAATGCTTTTTCACAGAGCAATGATCCATATTTGCCCAAAAATGTTAAATTTAAAAATTTAAATTTAAAACCTCTACGAGGTGTGTCAAAAAAATATCGGGAATTTTGGTAGACTTGTCTAAAAATTTGTTATACTACTGTGTTAGCCATGTTAGATATTTAGTCTATTGTCAGCTGTCAAAAAGGTTTATGTGTTTTGGTAGAATCGGTGATTTTGAAAATGAATCAGAGAATTTGTATTAAATATTTGCTAAAAGAATGGGGAAAAAAAGTGCAGCACAGTTTTTCTAATGTTTCGAGTAAATAATGCTTTTGGTGAGTCTTTTATGAGTAAAACAAGGGTTTACGACTGGTATAAGCGTTTCCAAGCTGGCCGTGAAGATGTTGAAGATCACGAGCATCCTGGACGCCCCAGCACTTCAGAAACCGTGTGAATAGACTAGAATAGAATAGAATAGTGTAAGTACATTAAAAGTATAATGATACAAAAAAATTATATCACTTATAGGACAATGGACAACATGTCCGTCTATCAAGTTAGCCAATACATACAAACCTAAAATGCTCTCCTTATTTATTATTATTATTACTATTATTATTATTATGAACAAGAAATAAACTAAATTAGCTACATTAAAGCAAATGAAAAAAGAAAACTAACGTACAAAATTAAAAATAAAATCCATATGTTGAAATTAATAAATACACCAAATTTATGTTAAACCCACTCCAGATTAAACTCTAAATAACTAAAAAATGAACAAATTCCCTTATTCATTATCTACTAAAAATTTCCTATATACCGCCGCTCTGGTCACAAACTGGAATACTGCGTTCCAGTTTCCGCCGTTCAAAAGGTCGACCACTTCCCCTTCAGAGCACCGCACTCTCCCAAACCATTTCAATCTATACTCCCTCAGGATAGGGCACACTCCCAAGAAGTGATACCCATCCTCTCGCTCTCGCACATCACAGAGTGTGCACAGTTCATCGGCAGCATCTCCGAGCGGCTTATACTTCAACAGCTGACACCGCGCACGAAACACCTCTCTCATAAAGTAGAGCTTGTTATCATCAGACAAATATGTCTGTCGATCTTCACAATGCGATAATTTACTATAAAGAGAGTGGTGCTGCGAGCAAGACGCCAACTCCAGCCAGCCTCGGCGACAAGCTGCATCAACATGCCTGACCAGACTTCCCGCTAACTCTTCATAGTTGACACCTACTGCACCGCCAATAGACAGATCGTACTTGTCAGCCAGGGCGAGCCACTCTTTGTACTAGTAGATTTTTTTCTCCATACACTTTAGTGCAATAATCCGTGGTAAACGTTGTTCTGGCAAATTTAAAATTTTTAAAATGTATTTAAGGTACAACTGCAAAGTATACAAAAAGATAGGCTTTACGGCCAGTCTCCAAGTATAGCATGTGTAAATGTTGGGAGTCCAAATAGCTTTTTTAAGAAAAACCTCTGGAGTTTCTCTACTTGCTCCACCTGATTGAAACCCCACACCTGCGCACCGTAACATATAGCTGCCCGCGATACAGCCTCAAAGACAGTATACTTAGCCGATAATGGCACTTCATTCTTTACAGTATCGTATAACTCGACCAGGTAGTATTTATCCCAATTTTGGCGGTAGACAGCTTCTCATCAAAATGTTTCTTTAAGGCCAACTGTGGCGTAACCCCAGCACCCAAGTATCTATAAAAGTTGACCACTTCAATAGGTGCACCCTCCCAGGTCCAGTTTTCCCGCCGTGCCAACTTTCCCCCATTCCTAAACACCATAATTTTGGACTTATTTAGATTAATTTTTAAATTCCAAATCGCTGAATATTCGCTAAGCCTATCTATCATTTTTCGGAGCACATCGGGATTAGAACTGAGGAGCACAATGTCATCTGCATGTAATAGACATCTGACATTGATATCATCAATACTTATTCCTCCACCGATGTATTCGGGCAAATCATTTACATACAGAGAGAATAGGATAGGTGAAATCAGGCATCCCTGTTTTAGGCCTCGTTTAATTCTGAAGCTTGGTGCTACCCCATCTCTAACCCATTGATTTGAAGTTAAATAACTTCTACATTAGTTGATAATTTAACAAATTGAGGTTGTCATTATGTGATGTGTTTAGCTGTCGTTAATTATATGGATTTTGACTGAAATTTAACGAGCGATTTTCGTGGAAATCGTTTTGTAAAATTGTGCACAAACTGATCGATTACGCATAGTTTATCCAAATTGCTTCAAATTTTCAGTGTAATATTCTCGAGTCCTCTTGTTAATGAAATATAAGATCTTTTACTTTTTCAATTCACGAAGCGTAAATTTATTAAAATGAGTGGTGATTTAGTGGAACTTTTTAAGAAATTGCCCTTGGAATTAAAAAATGACTTGGAAGATTCCCGTCTAAAGACGGTTGAAGAAATTAAAGAACACTTTAATGTTATTGACAGTAAAGTTAAAGTTGTCGAAACAAAAGTTAAGCAAAAGTTTTATTCGGCGTCTCGCAAGAATATTCTACTTACTGGGAGTTGGAGAGTTTTGTCTTTGATTTCCTAAAAGAAAAATTGGAGCCCAGTATAGCTATTTCTGACTTAGATTTTGTCAGACGAATTGGAAAGGTGGGCAATAAGGATAGGCCGATAATTGTAGGTTTCACAACATTTTGTATGAAACTGTTAGTTATGAAAAATGCCTTCAAGTTAAATGAAACTAATGTATTCATAGTAGATGATTTTCCAAAGGAGGTGCTTGAAATACGCAAGAAACTGATGCCACAGTTTAGGGATGCCCGGAAGGATGGTAAATTTGCTATAATAAAATACGATAAATTAATAATAAAGGAGTATGATACTCGGCTCGCTTCAAACAAGAAACTGCTACTCTCTGACTCACCGCCCACGGCTCCTCAACAGGATGTGAGAATAGAGAAAAAGACGCTAAGCAAGAAGAACAAAACTGAGTGTTAATACTACTTTAGAGCGTTTTGCGTTCCGTTCTCGTTCTGATTCTTCTTTAAACCAGCGTGAAGGTCAGGAATCGGCGGATACTCCTCCTTCTGTTAAGTAGCAGTTACCGTATGCAATTGATAAGCGACAGGACATTTTGGCGTATAATGTGGCAGGATTAAAAAGGGCTCCTTGTACCAGGAATTTTGTATCGTATGTAAATAAATTTGACATTTTTATGTTATTTGAAACGCATGTTCAGGAAAAGGATTTTGGGAAGTTCTCCAATATTTTTTCGAAATACTCTCTTTCGTGGATATCCGCATCTAGAAAAGCTCACATAGGCAGATGTTCAGGCGGTTGCTTGTATGGAATAAAGATCGAAAACAGTGTTTCTGGTTGTGTGAAATTTGTAAATCTGTCTGAATGTCAAGTGATAAGTGTTTCCGTTAATGAGGAACTTTTTTATATTGTACCAATTTGCCTTAACTGTAATGCCTGGGAATATGATTTTAAAAATTTAACCCAATTGTTATATGAAAACAGTAGTCTAAAATTTTGCCTGATGGGGGACTTGAACGGTAGGACGGGTTGCTGGCAAAAAGTTTCTAAACAAGGTCTTCCCCCTCAGACAATATTAGAAAATTTTCATAGGAACTCTAAAGATGAAATGATCAATCACAATGGTAAGAAAATTATAGAATTACTAGATGATTTTAATCTGGTTATCTTAAATGGTCGATCAAAAGAGGAGTTTACCTTTGCCAATGCCCGCAGTTCTTCGGTGGTTGATTATTGTTGCGTTAACAAAGACTTACTAACATATTTCATCGAATTTAGAGTTGAATCTCAGATATTTTCAGATCATTTCCCTATTGTCCTATCTTGCTGTACACAGATGTTGTATCAAAAAGACAACTCTTATCCACTGCCTAGACTAAAATGGTGCGAAAATGAGAAACGTATCTATCACAGTAATCTAAATACTTATTTACATTCCATAATTTTTCATACTAACAATTTGGATGATAAAATTGATCATTTACTTTCAGTAATCAGGGCATCTTCCAACAATAATTCTACATCTAAGCATCCAATACTTTTTAAAGCCCTAACCCTTCCATTCTGCCAAATTTTATCAAAATCGAGCTAAGATTTACAGAGTTATTAGTAATAATAATTTTAGAGGCGCTAATGGCCACGCTGTCGATGCGCCGGAAAAAAAATAATAATAATTTTGGAGGGAGCCTCACATAAATGGGGCTAACTCCTCCACCATTCGATGTACAGCGTCGAGACCCCCAAAAGGCACAGCTACATAGAATTCCGAATCGAATGACACCTCATTCATGAAAATCGGTTCGCGCGTTTAGGCGCTAGGTTGTTTACAATAAAGGTAACAACAAGAACAAGAACATTTTTTGAAAATGCCGTTTTGGCTCATTTTCAGCAACTTTTTTCTCGAAATCTATTTAATCCACGTTGTTGCAACAAAATTACAGTTATAAAGAAGGATTTGCCCGATATTTTAAAGAAAATTTGGGAATTTTATCTTTTATAGAAAAAGAGAAAAAATTGTCAAAGTTGGGTGTTTTTCAACGTTACGCTTTTCTTTTTCGTGCAGTTTTTGACGATCATCCCTTATATAACTGTCCTACCGGACAGTTTTAATTTTGTTTATTTCTTTACACTGTGTGCAAAGCTTTACTTTAGGTACTGTACTGTACAATATGTAAGATGCTGTGTGCATTATATGTTGATTTACATAAAATAAAGTAAACAATATTATTAGCCAATTATTATTAAAGCATCAAAGCAAAAATTATATTAATTTAACAGAAAATAACCGATAAAACAATAATACATAATGAACATCTATTGGATAGAACTAGCTGATTCAATACAGGCAGCAGAGAGTTTAAAAGGAATAAATAACTACGGTTCCAATCCCAGCAATTTCATTGGTTAAATCCACTGGAATCGGAGGAGTTGAAACCGGAGAGATTTAATACCTTTTGAGTTCGGATTGGGTACTTTTTTCTGTTCACCGACTCTTCTTCTTTTCTCTAAGGCTCAACAGTCCTTAAAAGGACCAAGGCCTCCACCACTATTCTCTGCCATTCCTCTCTTTCTTGGGCTCTCGTCCTCCACCTTCTTACGCCCATCGCCCGCAGATCCTCCTCCACCTGGTCGATCCATCTATTTGGTGGGCGGCCCCTGGGCCTCCTTCCCCCAGGCTTGCCCTCCAGCGCCATTCTTGGCCCGCGGCTGCGATCCATCCTCATTAGATGGCCAGCCCATCTTAATCTTGCTTGCTTCACTCTTGTTACCAGGTCCGCTTCCCCAAAAAGGATTTGAATCTCCGCATTGGTGCGAATACGCTACTGGCCGTTCTCACACACTGGTCCGTAGATCCTGCGTAGAAGTCTCCTCTCCCAGACCCCCAACAAATGTTGGTCGGCACTCGTTAGAGACCATGTCTCGGAGGCGTACATCACTACAGGCCTAATGACCGTTTTATATATTATTAATTTGGCCTCTCTGGAAATATCGCGGGATTTGAAAATTTTTTGCAAGGCAAAATAACATCGGTTTGCCGCAGCTATTCTAGCCCTCACGTCGGCTCCGACGTTATTGTCCGCAGTCAGTACCGCACCCAGATACTTAAAGGCCTCCACACGATCATAGACCTTGCCCTCTACTTGCAGGCTGCCTTGTCTCTCTCCATGTTCCCTGGCTGTCTCTAGAAACTGTGTTTTCTGTTCGTTTACATGGAGCCCCATTTCTTTAGCCGCATCCACGAACTCTTTCATGCAATCCTTTAAGGAGTTAATGTTACGAGCCGTCAGCACGACGTCGTCTGCATAGGCGAGGATCTGACATAGCCGGTTGTAGATATTACCTCCGGGGTTGATTGTTACGCTTCTAACTATCATCTCCATTACTAGATTAAATAAAGTAGGTGATAGAGGATTTCGATAGTATCAGCTATTTCTTCTAGCGTCGGTGGTTGTGAAGATTCATCATCTACATCATCGCTGTCACATTGCCATTTGCCGTCTGCCTTTTCACCATCGCTCACCTCTTTCTCCTGCAATCCGTCCATACTTCCTTCATCCCCATTTAGCAACCTTTCAAAATATTGGGCCCATCTCTCCAAATTCCTCTCCCTATCCATCAAAACGTTGCCGTCTTCGTCTTTACAAATTGAATTCCTCGGAACATATCCTAATTTAATCTCCTTTACTTCCTTATAGAATTCCCTTGCGTAGCGTTCTTCGTAATTTTAATACTAATAATACATAATGAACATCTATTGGATAGAACTAGCTGATTCAATACAGGCAGCAGAGAATTTAAAAGGAATAAATAACTACGGTTCCAATCCCAGCAATTTCATTGGTTAAATCCACTGGAATCGGAGGAGTTGAAACCGGAGAGATTTAATACCTTTTGAGTTTGGATTGGGTACTTTTTTCTGTTCACCGACTCTAGCCAATAAAAAAGCACGCTATCAATTCCGGTTCCAAGGAACGAGTCTCTGTGCGTTCCTTTAGTTGAGATAAATAATACCTGTATGTTTCTTTCGTCTCTCCTTTTCTAAGAAGGTTCCCCTTAATTATGTTTTCTAATCAATTTACTTGGTCGACTCGATTATGTAGTATCGATTTGCAAAGTTCCTATAGGTTTTGTTTTTGTAGGAATTCTATTATTTCCGCGCCTTATCGGCAATTGTTCTTATTTAGTAATAGGGTTTGAATGATTGGTTACAATTTAAATTTCCTTTACAATAATTTATTAATTAATCAGAAGTATAATCTTACATCAATCTGCGGAGTTGTCTAGCGTCCAAATATATAAAAACTAGATAAAAACTACATTTTTTTGAAGTGAGAGAAAAATCAGACAGAATAAAAAAATATTACAGTGTAGTAACAGTTTGATTAAAAATAGATAGCTTTCTTGGAAGTTTTATCATTGGTTCGTCCTAGCACCTGACAAAAGAGCGCCAATTATAACAGATGTAATTATAGCAAGTGTAGCAAAGAACCGAGAACTTTCAACGCCAATGGTTTTCTTTTTGGCGAATCCGAGTTTCTTTAATATTTCATTTGCCCAAATTTGACAGTTACAGGTAAAAGCATTGTATGTTTGTTCATTGTAAGGATTGTTAAAAGCCAGATTTTTTATTTCTTTTGGCGATATTGTTACACTTCCTCTTCTTTTATAAAATTTCGCACTTGGAACTTTAACTTTGCTAAAACTTGGTAATAACAGACCTTTAAACTCGAGACCTGAAAAAGAAACAAAGAGTTCTAAGTAATTACAGCAACACTATTCTAGGGAAGGGGTTATGTTCGTAAACCTAACGCTAACAAGTTGTACTAAATTCGCCCTTAAACCGAACCCTACACTTCTGGTGCGACATAATCTGAGTTCATAGATGCCCGAAGATTTCTCTCGTAGCAGATAACACTCACTAGATAGCGAGCTCCTATAAAAAGAAAATCTGGTGGCCAGTAGCAGGATTCGAACCTATGATCTCCGCGATACTCTCAACCAATGCGCTCCCTATCATTGGATATTATTTCCAATTCTCGCTCTCTGATTTTTGAGAATCAGAATTTGGAAAAAAAGAAAAATCTTGGTGCAAGCTGTGAAGTACGAAACATTATTTTCCAGCCAGGTCGACCTGGAAGTTTCTAGTATCCTGCCTAGTCCATGAAACACTAGTTAGTTTTAAACAGGCGCCGCTGTCATACGGACAGCAGATGCGACGTCGAAGAATTATTCAAACAGAATAAAAAGAAGCACCAAGTTATTAGGGCTTTAAGTCTGGTACTTAAGTTTTACTGTAACTTCTCTTCAGGCCAGTGTGGAAGTATGGGTATAACTTCGATTGCCCTAGATTGGCTGACATATCTGCCAACTGACTATTGGCTACCACCATCCACGCACCTAATTTGGTAGTTGGACGTAAAGCCTGCCTGATAAAATAGGCTTTACTTTTACTTTTCTACCGGCTGGCTACCAATATATGCATATATATTCTCAATTATTCAGCATTTTGGTTTGTTGCATCAAATGTATGCATATACAATTTGCAGACATCAAGACATTCCATGTGTTACCAAGAAGATGGCGTTAGATCGTGTGAACTGAAAACCTTCATTACTGGGAAATAAAAGAATTTTACCTTCAATAACTCGAACTGGTCCATCTTCAAATTCAAACACCAATGCCCAATGTTTATAGGTGGATGTTGGACCATTAACACCAGTAGTGGCATTAACGTAGATCGAAACCACTGCTTTGCGCCGTTTACAATCATCTTCTGGTAGCCACTCAGGTATTTTGCCATTTTTTGAAGGGGAGAATTTGGATTGACTCATTTTTGACGGTCTATTTATCTGGGAAAAACTCTGAAAAACAGTAATTATTTAGATTAGTCTGTGAATCCAGGCTTATACTCTAAATAGTAACTTGACTATGTTAGCATTTGGTGATTGGAAATTGTTAAATGAAGCAAAATTTAAACTAACTTAGCAAGCGGTAGCTTAGTCTCACGTAGTGGCGGAAATAAGAATTAAAGTTACAGCTTCGGATCAGATATAATGGGTACTTAGCGTAAATGTATTGGTAATATGTTTCTGTTGAAAATATGGGTTAGGTTGGCAGTACTGTATAGTATCTTCAATTTTATCCGTCGTAGCAGGTTTACTGGAACTCTGACCGGTTTCGTATTTTCATCCATCATTAGAGGTATATTAATCACTTTGATATATAAGTATGTATGTCTTTATGGAAGTAAATTTGAAAGAAACTGAAAAATCGATTCAGTGTAAATGGCACTTCAGTTGAATTTAATTTCGATCAACGGATTCAATGTTCGTACGGAAGTAAAAAAACATAAAATTTGGTACTTTGCTGTGTTTTTTCACGTTTACTTAGTTATGCTGAGTCACTGGCCAATTTATACTCATATATCGTGTTATTATTATTATTTTACTTTTGCAATCGGGGCCTTGCCCCATACAAAGTAGTATAATACAAAAATATACAATAATAATAGCATTACAATAGTATAACCAAATATGAAATTTGAAACTGTTATTAGATTAGTAAATATTACAAAAAGAAATATAAGATTAAAAAAAAAAAAAATGATTTTAGCTTGTGTTAAGGAAATAAAATATTACAGTCATCCCTCGCTACTTCGCGGTTCATTTATCGCGGCCTCGTAAATCGCGGATTGTTCCAAAATTGAGGAATTATGGCGCGAAAGTTGCCCGCACGCCAGCAGAAGACTGGGAGTTATATCGTTCACACAAGTATCATATTAATATCATTTATACATTATTTTATGTATGTTATTTATACTATTATTATTTTATTTACATGTTTGAAACTATTCTTTAATGTTCTAATAATAACATATGCACTTATATGGTTTTATATACACTTATTGATATTATACATACACTAAAAATGTACGTATGTTAAAAATGAGAGGGTGACACTATTTCGCGTTTTTCACTTATCGCGGCCGATTCTGGTCCCTGGCGATAACTGAGGGATCACTGTATTTAGTATTTAGCAAGTCTTGGTTGGTACGATTGGAAGAGTGGGGACTGTGGAGAGCGCTTCTTATATCCTATCTATCTGATGAATAAGTTCTGTGTTGATTGTGCCCCTAAGGCTAAGTGTAATATTTAAAATGTGTTTAGTTTATTTATAATTATAATATAACATTTCTAGTTTACTGTGTCGTTTGTTTTGTATTTATTTATTTTATTTTTTGCCAACTTCAAAGCTCATTCCTTCCCAGGATATTTGATCTTAACTATGTAACTTCCTATCTACAAGTATATTCACCGACAAAACACCGTCGGCATTATGAAAGGAATTCACCCCCTAAGTAAGATTTTATTTAATTAATTCGTAATTTTCGTCATCAACCTATTTCTCTAAATTGATGTTCTCGGATAATTAATAGAACAAAAAAAAAAATCTTTGCGCGGGAAAGAATAATAACAATGAAAGTGAGGAATTAAAAAAATAACAAATAGAACAAATAATAGCGTTTTCCATAGAATACTTTTGGACAAGTTTTCTACTTTTATAATTTAAAGTATTTTCCATAAATTCATGAGAATATCGCACAGTTTAAGATTACTAGAGAAAAGTGAAAGTAAACTTACTTAGTAATAGATTTTACGAATCAACGTATTAAACTGATCTCTAAAAGCGGTTCACTTCGTTGTCTTGTTTCTTGCAACACTGTCCACCAAACTGACGCCAGTATAAATGGCGAGTTAGAGAAGAATTTATCCCCCCACTAATCGCTTAGTGTCAGTACTAGAATTATATATACAATATTTAATAAACATTAATACAATACAATATATATTTTATACACACTAAAATACAATATGTACGTGGGTGAATCAAATATGAACCGGACTTTTGCTTTAGAACATTTATTGGTACAGTAAATAAAATTTTGAATACACCTTATTTTTCTAAATAACCTCCTCTTTTATTTACACATTTTTCCCACCAAATCGGACGTTTTTAAATTCCGTTATTAAAGAATGAATCTGGTAGTGTCAGTAGCCAATTGCGCACGTACGTTTCTACACCATCGTCGTCGTCAAAGTGATGACCTCCCAGGGGTGTAATGATGCACCTACATCTCATCACAGGTGACAATGTGCCTCAAGAAAGCATCCCCCTCTGTTCGATATCGTGTCAAAAGTCTTTCACAGACGGCAAGACGGTTTGTTTTATGTTCTTCGTCTAGAGGCGAGGAACCCACCTTGCTGACACTTTTCAGTAACCCAAATCATCTGAAATGATTGATTAGGCACTCCCGTACGATGTTCCAACGTGTGCAGCAATTTCCCATATTGTAAGGCCAGTGGTCTCCTTCAATCATCTCACGGATCGCAAGAATATTCGCGTCACTGGTACTTGTCCGAGGTCGGCGTGCATGGGTGTCATTTTGCACTGACTCTCGGCCATCGGAAAATTTTTTGTGCCAATCGTAGACTTGGGTGCTTGAAAACTTTTTTTCAGCAAACTGTGCAGTTGGTCGACGCAAAATTTCGGGAGGTTTTACGCCCTTCCGGGACAAACATTTAATAATAATGCGTTGCTCAACAGACATGTGTACCTCTTATTCAGACATGGCGCTACTAACAGCCAAACTGCTCAGGCGAGCAGGACCGAGTTACTCCGCTCCTCTTTACATCCCCAAATTACACATATTATGACGTCAAGTTACTCACTTCACCATGACAATGACAAAAGTCCGGTTAATATTTGATTCACCCACGTATAATACAAAATAATATACATTACGAGTATATTGGGTCGGCAACTAAGTGATTGCGGATTTTAAATAAGAAGGAAAATTCAAAATCTTTGCTTAAAAATATAACTTTATTCAATTAGGTATTTTTCGTTTTTGCCTAAAGACAGAAGGTCAATAATACCTTTTGCCATATTTCAGACAGTGTCATAATTCCATGTTCATAAAACTTCTGATTTTTGCCAGCAAAAAACGAATTAATTGTGATTTTACATCATCAGCGTCATTAAAAATTTTACCATTTAAGGAGATTTGCATGAAACGAAATATATGGTTATCTAAAGGCGCAAGGTCAGGGCTATATGGTGGATGTGACAACACATCCCAACCTAGTTCCAATAATTTTTGGTGTTTTTTCCTTAGTTTATACGTGGAATTTCAGTTTGATTTTTGCTGCGATTGTACATTTAATCGTAATCTTTATTGTATTTAATTTTCAAAAAAATCTATTGAGTACTTTTCTTTTTATTAATAATTTAAGTATTACTATTTTAGTAAGTTAAGAAGTTTGGAACAGTAAGTTCACGTGTTGGGGCAGTGCACAGAACTTTTGTGGTGGGGTTTTACTTATTTATTAAGTTTCATGAAGAATAGGCTTTGTTTTTGTGACCGGATAGAGAAGTAGAGTGGTGCGCTCGTAGGGTCTTTGTCTTACGTCATATCCATATCTGTCTGTACTTTAAATGTCAAGGTCGTTAAAAGACTATTTGTTAAAGGAGTCTCCGGATCAGAATAAGAGAGAACAAATTAAAAGATCGCGATCTTCTCCGGAATTTGGTCAAGATAGGATTAAAATAAGAAAAGGTTCTGTTAGTAAAATAACTTTTAATATGGAAAGTGAACTGGATGTTGGTAAAATCTCCTTGAGTAAATTATTGGCTGAATTTAGCGCTATGATTGATGGATGCTAAGGGACTTGCTTATAAGGAGGATTTGGATGAGTTGAAAACTCAGTTTTCCGCCTTACAGGATGAAAATATGTTCTTAAGAGCATCGGTTGAGTATTTACAAAAGAGAAACGATACTTTGGAGTACAGAATGAAGGTGTTGGAGAACGAAGGTAGAAAAAACAATCTTCTTTTTAAAGGTATGAATAATAGGGATGTGAAGAATTTATATCTACGTTTTGCAAAGATGTTTTATAGGTTCCGGTTTCGCTTCATGATATTGCAAATGTTCACAAAATAAATATTGGTAATTTGGGGAAACGTTTGCTAAAAGTTACTTTCACTAGAGCTAATACTGTCAGGGAAGTGTTGAAGAACACTAAAATGTTCAAAGGAACTGGTTTTTTTTTTAATGACCGTGATTATTCTTTTGCCGTTAGAGCAAGAAGGAAACATCTTCAATATAGAAAAGGAGTTATTGCAAAAAGATAAAACCAAGAGAATCGTCCTGAAAAGGGACATTCTTTATGTTGATGGAAAGAAATATTTTAACATATGGGGCGAACAGGATAATAAGGTGAAGGAGATGGCGAATATAAGTGCAGTTCGGATGGATTCGTCTAGTGAACGTCAGGCTGTTTTTCGTTCTGGCTCATCTTCATTGTCTGCAGCTTCATGAGATTTTGTCGACAGTCGGAATATAAATAGAATAGTGTTTTATTGAAAATAAGTACATTAAAAATGTAATGATACAAAAAATTATAACACTTATAGGACAATGGACAATCTGTCCGTCTGTCAAGTTAGCCAATACATACAAACCTAAAATGCTCTCCTTATTTATTATTACTATTTTTTTTTTTTTTTTTTTTTTTTTTGGCGCATCAACAGCTGAGGTTATTAGCGCCTCTAATATCTGTTCTTTCTCGAACATATTACTCCACTACTTGGGATGGCGGATGTTCTTGTAACCCATGCGCATCCGACGCTGAACCTTGACCAGCAAGGTTAGTGGAGCTCCAGGTAACGAACAATGCCTCCATACATCCCCGCTTACATCATCGACTCAGTCGACGAGGGGGAGGGTGGATACATAGTTGCCATCCCTTACATTTTCCTCATTTCGGGGTTATCTAAACCCTTAGGTACGCCTCTTATCAGTAAGATAAATTAAAATAATTGTAAGTAAATTATCGATGTGCTTCCCTATAGTATATCATGTAGACTCAACTCGTTTATTTCTTGGCCAAAAGGTTATTTGCTCTTGAAGGGAAGTACTTTTATAAATATTCCTTCCCCTGTTAATAGTCCTTAATTCTAACTGGGTGTAGTACTCTTATAAATATTCCTACACCCGCTACAATAGCTATACCTACAACTAAATACTATACAGTTATACAATCATTCACGCCAATAAATACATTCACGCCAATAAATACATTCACGCCAATAAATACATTCACGCCAATAAATACATTCTCGCTAATAAAAACAAACATGCTAATAAATACAAACATGCTAATAAATACATACACGCTAATAAATACATTTATACCAATAAAATTCTTTCACTTTACATTTACACTTTGGGAAGAGTACTCGATATTCCTCTTCCCTTTAACCTCTAAACCTAAACCTAATCTAATCTAAATTTGGTGATACATATTTATTCTCTTCAAGAAAGCAAATAACTCTTTTGTATATGAAGACCCTTCTTGCAACGTTGCGCGCAAATCATGTGGCAGGCCTGCTGCTTCTCTATCTTGACGAAGTGCCTGACACCCTTCCAACACATGCCAAACTGAAAGTCTCTCTCTGCACCGTGAGCACCTCGGTTTTCTAGCACCTAGAAGGAGGTACCCATGAGTGGTTCGTGTGTGCCCAATTCTTAGCCTCGTCAATATTACTGATTCTCGCCGCGGGAGGTTCTCAGCTGGTATGCATCGTACTAGTGGTTTAATTTCTTTCAATTTTTCTAAAATGGCGTCCCACTGATGCTGCCATTTCATAATTAATCTATTTATTATTATTATTTTTTTTTTTTTCGGCGCATCGACAGCTTAGCCATTAGCGCCTATTATTATTATTATTATGGACAAGAAATAAACTAAATTAACTACATTAAAGCAAATGAAAAAAGAAAACTAACGTACAAAATTAAAAATAAAATCCAATCAATAAATACGCCTTTATGTTAAACCCACTTCGGATTAAACTCTAAATAACTAAAAAATGAACAAATTTCCTTATTCATTATCTGCTAAAAATTTCCTATATACAGCCGCCCTGGTCACAAACTGAAATACTGCGTACTCATTTACTTACTTATTTATTTACTTACTTGGACTTATTCAGATTAATTTTTAAATTCCAAATCGCTGAATATTCGCTAATCCTATCTTGTATCATTTTTTGAAGCACTTCGGGATTAGAACTGAGGAGCACAATGTCATCTGTATAATAATAGACATCTGACATTGATATCATCAATACTTATTCCTCCACCGATGTATTCGGGCAAATCATTTACATACAGAGAGAATAGGATAGATGAAAGCAGGCATCCCTGTTTAAGGCCTTGTTTACCCCATCTCTAACCCATACCGCAAACTACTGAAACCGTGTGAATACACCTCTTAATTCTCATATAACAGTTAGTTAAAGTGTTTTAAACTATATTTTGAATTAGTGCATGATAATATTTAAAAAAAAAGGAAAAATAAAAGAAATTTTACTTTTTACTAGAGTTTTAATGATTCTTTCTCCCTGATAAAGGAGCTGCCGAGCTTAGTTTATTTCGAACAGTCGAAACCGGAGAATACCTGAGAGGATCGACTAAGAGAATACTAAAAACTGCTGTATCAAACAAACAGAATTATTCATACCGTTGCGTTAAGGTCGGTAGTATTTTGGGGGCAAAGGTTTAGGCTTCAGAAGCCATGATTAATGCACTCAAATGTTTACACCCCTCCAAGCATGAAGGACCATGGAGTTGCTAGGTTATAATATGAAACAGTTAGGTTATAAATAAGGGCTTTAGACAAATTGAAAGACGTGTTTCGTAGCTAAGAGAGAAAAATTTAAGAAAGTTTAAAAAAAAATGGCTTCCTTTGATTGTATTTCAATAAACTTTATCCAAATCTTGTATAGTTTGGTGAATAACAAGCCTGCATTGTATTAGCTACATTGAACTGAAGAAGACTTGACTTGTGATAGGGGCATGCAAGTATGAAACTTCATCAAAAACTCTGTGGTAGAATTCCACAAAAAGGAATATCCTATCGGTATTTTAATGTAAGTACTTCCTGGCATTTACTTATCAAGTAATCTAGAAAGCAGTGGCCGAGAAAGTAAACGATTACTGTCACGCAAAACCTACAAAAGTATGTGGCCGGATCGATAAATTCTTTGGATGACAAAAAGTGTGATTAACTAGTAGCTATTGATTTACCAGTATGAACAATCGTACTGGAATTCAGTCTTAGATATACTGAGTTAGACTAATTTTGTACTGAATAAGTTATTTCAAACGTTGGGTACAATGCAAAGCATTAATCATCACAGTTTAACCAAATCGATTTCTGTTACAAAATTCTTTATCGTTTATATTTGAAGTGAAAATTTGTTCAGAATTTTTTCTTTTTTGGCATTGGCTTCCGCCATACAGCCAGCATCGTCTAGGTGCTTATCACACATTCATCCCTCTACTATATACAACTATTTACATACAAACTTACACCTAATGAATGGATCAGTACTCTATATTCCGGCCAACCTTATAGCTTAACCTAAATTAAAATCACGTAATCATTCTCTAATCATTTTCTTGCATTCATTCTAAACGGCTATAACTTTTAAATACATTCATATTCCTTTGCTAGTTCTGCTACAGATTTAAGCACATAGATGTTGCTGGAGAATATTATGTCTTCGTAGCGAAAGGGTGCATTTAAATACCTGTATAAGTCGTCAAACATTTGTTTCCTTTCTACCACATAAATGGACATAAGTTCTTTATATTTAAAAGACAAACTTCATTTAGAATACGTAACTACAAAACACAAACAGTCGGTTTAAGCGCCGAAGCAGGCAATCGACCTCAGTCTTAAAATTTGCAAGACATCAGCTTAAAAGTTGTTTTTCTTTCCTATTTTTAAATTCTGATAAAATTATTATTCTAATTACGGTCAATTTAGTAAAAATTGTTTACGTTTTTGGAAGCCTTTACTTTATTCTAGTAGGTATTCTAGTATTTATCCTATACAAATTAAAACTGTCCGGTAGGACAGTTGTATAAGGGTTGACCATCAAAAACTGCACGAAAAAGCGTAACGTTGAAAAACACCCAACTTTGACAATTTTTTTCTCTTTTTCTATAAAAGATAAAATTCCCAAATTTTCTTTAAATCTTACTCCAAACCCTCCTTCATAACTGTAATTTTTTTGCAACCACCCAGATCTAATAGGTTTCGAGAAAAAAGTTGCCGAAAATGAGCAAAAACCGCTTTTTCAAAAAATGTTCTTGTTCTTGTTCTTCTTCTTCTTCTTGTTGTTCTTGTTCTTGTTGTTACCTTTTTTGTAAACAACGTAGCGCCTAAACGCGTGAACCGATTTTCATGAATGAGGTGTCATTGGATTCGGAATTTTATGTAGATGTGCCTTTTGGGGGTCTCGATCCTGTACATCAAATGGGAGAGGAGTTAGCCCCCTTAATGTAAGGCCCCCTCCAAAATTATTATTACTAATTACTCTGTAAATCTTGGCCCGATTTTGATAAAATTTGGTAGGATGATAGGGTTAGGGCTCCCCTACGTAACATTAAAGCGGCGATCAGCTCTTACACTTGTTAAGGGGAAGTATAGCAATCGTTTCAAATTATCGACACGTGAACCGACCGAAGTGTCATTCGAATCGAAATTTTGTACAGATTTGCACTTTAAAAGTCTCGACGCCGTGCCTCATAAGGAGGGGAGTTCGCCCCACCCAAATAAGGCCCTTTCTAAAACTATTATTACCAATATTTCTATAACGCTTAGTACGATTTTGATAAAATTCAGCTCGAATAAGTGGTTAAAGCTCCTCTACGTTGCTGATGCTCTTGCACCTACTAAGAGGAAGTAAGAGGAGTGAACCGATTTAAATCAATGAATTGTCGTTCGATTAAAAAATCTTTGCCTTTTAGGGAGAAGTACTGCAATCGTAGTTTATTTTTCTTACTCCTCTTAAAAGGAAGTACTGAAATCGCAGTTTAATTTTGATATTCACGTACAAATACCTTCCTACGCTTTTTCAAAAACATTGTTATTGGGGATGGTTTGGGGGACCGCAACTATAATCATTCTTTAAAAAGATCTCTCCAGTGGTAGTTACGGTTCCGACTTAACACCTTATCAGGTTATAATTATAGAATTGCTTATTCCAAATTTTAAAAAAATCTGTAAAGCAGATATGTAACTTTGTAAAATAGACAAAAAGGAAAATCTATCCAAAAGGTACAAAAATCTCCTTAACAAAAACTTACAGTTTAAAATGTTAAGTATAAGGGTTGATTAAACGCCAAAAGGTACACAAATCAGCAAGTACCCAACATTTCATTAATACTTCATTAATATTTAAGTAATTCTACTGCATTAATTTTCATTAATAAGTTATTTTTTAGAATTTATTAGATGTCACAGACCCTTATGCTGGCCACTTCATTTATAATATTTTTTTGTTATAATTATGATAAATCACATAAATATGTACATGCATGTTAAAGTAGAAAAATACAAAGTTAGAGTCGGCTACTGTCTTGAATTCGTCTTACCGAAATATTCGTGAGCACAAATAACACACAGTTATAACAAGTAGATTATTCAACAACAATTATTGATTTCTCGATTGTAATTTAATTTAGTCCCCCTAATTTTACTTATAGTAAAATACTGGAATAATTAGCTGTCCTAAAAATATGCATATCTTATTTACTTTATATTACATATATACAACATTGTGGGATGAATACCTACATTGAGAATGTAATTGAAGAAAACTATGTTACTTGCGATAAAGCCAGATAATTATTATAAACGTTTGACTACTTCATAAAATAACAATTACTTTAATCGAAGAATGAACTTAAACCGACGATTTTTGAAAATCATTGATGTATGTTGGTGAAGTTTCTTTTAAAAGAAAGTTTTGAATTTTTTAGCCTCATAATTTTTTTTTATTTTTTGTAACGTTTTTCTTTTTAACCTGTAATTAATAGTTTCATTATTATAGATAACTAGATATTACAGTCAATCTACAGTGCTACTTGAACATATATTTTGTAGACGAAAATGGCCAGCATAAGGGTCTGTGACATCTAATAAATTCTAAAAAATAACTTATTAATGAAAATTAATGCAGTAGAATTACTTAAATATTAATGAAGTATTAATGAAATGTTGGGTACTTGCTGATTTGTGTACCTTTTGGCGTTTAATCAACCCTTATACTTAACATTTTAAACTGTAAGTTTTTGTTAAGGAGTAACATAAATGTGTTCGCAGACTCAAAGCTAAGTTGCAGAACTGCTGTCGCGCTGAATTGATCATCTCTAATGATAAGTGATTTAGCAATCAGTTTCTAAATCTACTTCCTTGAAAATGGGGTTAACGACAAATAGTATCCCTTCTACTTCTCCCTACTTCAAACTGTATTCTTGTCTCTTACAGTCGTAACTATTTCTTACAATTGTAAGAGCTGATCTAACACGACACATTCACAGATTGCACAAACTTTATATTTACTGGGATTTATCAAATATGCGATTATATACCAAATATACATATATTCTAGACTTTTTCTAATTAAAACTGTCCGGTAGGACAGTTGTATAAGGGTTGATCATCAAAAACTGCACGAAAAAGCGTAACGTTGAAAAACACCCAACTTTGACAATTTTTTTCTCTTTTTCTATAAAAGATAAAATTCCCAAATTTTCTTCATAATATAGGGCAAATCCTCCTTTATGACTGTATTTTTTTTGCAACAACCTAAATTTGATAGATTTTGAGAAAAAAGATGCTGAAAATGAGCAAAAACGGCATTTTCAAAAATTGTTCTTGTTCTTGTTCTTCTTGTTGTTGTTGTTACCTTTTTTGTAAACAACGTAGCGCCTAAACGCGTGAACCGATTTTCATGAATGAGGTATCATTCGATTCGGAATTTTATGTAGATGTGCCTTTTGGGGGTCTCGACGCTGTACATGGAATGGGAGAGGAGTTAGCCCCTTTTATGTAAGGCCCCCTCCAAAATTATTATCATTAATTACTCTGTAAATCTTAGCCCGATTTTGATAAAATTTGGTAGGATGACAGGGTTAGGGCTCCCCTACGTAACATTAAAACGACGATCTGCTCTTACACTTGTTAAGGGGAAGTATAGCAATTGTTTCAAATTATCGAAACGTGAACCGATTTTCATGAATGAAGTGTCATTCGAATCGAAATTTTGTACAGATTTGCTCTTTAAAAGTCTCGACGCTGTGCCTCATAAGGAGGGGAGTTCGCCCCACCCAGGTAAGGCCCTTTCTAAAACTATTATTACCAATATTTCTATAACGCTTAGTCCGATTTTGATAAAATTTAGCATGAAGAAGTGATCAAAGCTCCTCTACGTGGCTGTGAAGTGCCATCATGCTCTTACACGTACTAAGAGGAAGTACTGCAATCGTTAAAATTATCAATGAGTGAACCGATTTACATGAATGAATTGTCGTTCGATTCAAAATCTTTGCCTCTTTGCCTTTTAGGGAGAAGTACTGTAATCGCAGTTTATTTTTCTTACTTCTCTTAAAGGGAAGAACTGAAATCGCAGTTTAATTTTGCTATTTACGTACAAACACCTTCCTATTTTATTCAAAATGCTTTCTCAAAAAAATTGTTATTGAGGATGGTTTGGGGACCGCAACTATAATCATTCTTTAAAAAGATCTCTCCAGTGGTAGTAACTCCGACTTAACACCTTTTCAGGTTATAATGATACAATTAAAATTTATTATTCCCAATTTTAATAAAATCTGTAAAGCAGATCATACAAAAAGGAAAATCTATCCAAAAGGTACAAAAATCTCTTTAACAAAAACTTACAGTTTAAAATGTTAAGTATAAGGGTTGATTAAACGCCAAAAGGTACACAAATCAGCAAGTACCCAACATTTCATTAATACTTCATTAATATTTAAGTAATTCTACTGCATTAATTTTCATTAATATTTTTTTGAATTTATTAGATGTTTCACAGACCCTTATGCTGGCCAGTTCATTCATTTTCTTTTTCTTTTTTTTATGATTTAAATCGCTTCAACATCTAAGGTTATTGGCGCCCGGAGCTTTTTTCAGTGCACTGCCGGCCTCCGGACAGTGTTCTCTCGTTACAGACAACACTGTCCATCACCCGGACAGTGAGCTGTAAGAAGCTCTTAGAAAGAGAAAATCTAAGGGTCTGCAGCTGGATTCGAACCCGGAACCTCCACGTGGGAATCCAATACGCTAACCGCATAGCTAATCCCTTCCCTTTGTTCATTCATAATATTTTATTTTTTTGTTCTAATTATGATAAAATTTATATTATATCTTCATAATTAAATAGGTACTTTATTTTAGCTTTATTCCAAATTATTCTTCTGATTTATCTTTATTATGCTATTTATTCTGAGTAGTCACATGTATGTACGAGTATGTACATGCACGTTAAAGTAGAAAAAGACTAAGTAGAGTCGGCTACTATTTAAATTTGAATCACGGATTTAAAACAATATTTCAGTCTAGAATTCGTCTTTCCGAAGTATTTGTGAGCACAAATAACGCGTAGGTAATATCAAGTAAATTATTCAACAATAATTATTCATTTCTCAATTGTAATTTAATGTAGTCCCTCTAATTTTACTTATAGTAAAATACTGGAATAATTATGTTAGCTGTCATAAAAATATGCATATCTTATTTATCTTATATTCCAAATATATAATACTGTGGGAAGACCTAGATTGAGAATGTAATTGAAGAAAACTATATTATTTGCGATAAAGCCAGATTAATTATTACCTATTATTATAAACGTTTGACTACTTCATAAAATAACAATTACTTTAATCGAAGAATGAACTTAAACCGACGATTTTTATTTAAAAATAAAAATAAATAAATAAAATCATTGATGAATGTTGGTGTAAGCATTTTTTTAAAAAAGTTTTTGAATTTTCTAGCCTCATTTTTTTTTTTAATAAAGTTTTTCTTTTTAACCTGTGATTAATAGTTTGTTGATTAGATATTACAGTCAATCTAAGTTAAATGGTGTTCTACTTGAACAAATATTTTGTAGATTAAAATGGCCAGTATAAGGGTCTGTGAAACATCTAATAAATTCAAAAAAATATTAATGAAAATTAATGCAGTAGAATTACTTAAATATTAATGAAGTATTAATGAAATGTTGGGTACTTGCTGATTTGTGTACCTTTTGGCGTTTAATCAACCCTTATACTTAACATTTTAAACTGTAAGTTTTTGTTAAAGAGATATAAAATATGATGTTTCTTTGGGGCAAGTGTTGTTCTTGTGGTTATGAAGCCTGGCATTGTAAGTGGGAGATACCCAGTTCGAATCCCACATATAGCTACTTTTTATTTGTTAGAAGAAAATGTTTTACAGCAAATTATGTACTTCCGCCCCCGTCCACGATAGCTAATTGGTAGATAGACTTTAAGCCCTGCCTGAAAGAATAGGCGATGACTTTGCTTTACTTTTTATGTTTTCTTTTAATCTATATGTATACAGGGTGTATACGGAGGAGTGGTCGAAACTTGGGGAGGTGATTCTGCAGCTCAAATGCAACAAAAAATATTCTCTTCACTTTGGCCCGATTCTCAATAGTGTCCAAGATATTTGCATTTTTAACTTTTCCGTCGATATTCGCGTTTTTCTCCATAAAAACGTCCGTAACTTTTCTATCCCTTATCCTACATCAAATCTGCTTATTCCAAACGAAAGAGCATTAAATTTTCTATAAATCTGCTTGGAACAGAGCCTCAAAACGATTCTTATAAAAATGAAATTTTTACTTGAAAGTCAAAAAATTTCGTTCTCGATAATTTGTGTTAAAATTTTCAACTGCATTTTCTCAATGGGTAATGAATCAAGGAATCACATAATTTCAGAAAAAGTTGCGCATTTATTGAGCTTCAAGATCATATGGATTTTTTTGGTTTTTAATAAAACCCTACCCCGAACAGAGGGGTGTAAATGCAGAAAACAGAGATTTTGCGTAACCGATTTTTCATTACTAATTTACTACTCAAATGTCAATTTTTGGAGAAGGAACAAAAAGAAAAGTAACCATTTTAGTTTTTAACAATTATTATTTAATAAAACGGAAGTAAAAAATAAAGTAGCAATAAAACGCAGTAGTTGACTACAATTGTTGGTGCAACTTATTTTAATGACATAATGGAGGTTTTTTTTTCATCAAAATTAATTAATAATAATTCAAAAATAAAATGGTTATATTCTTTTTGTTCCTTCTCCAAAAATTGATTAGTTTTGAATTATTATTAATTAACTTTGATGAAAAAAAACCTCCATTATGTCGTTAAAATATGTTGCACAAACAATTGTAGTCAAGAAACTAAAAATTTGCCACAATTCTTTCCCACTTCCTTGTTTGAATAGTTCGAACGATTTTTATAGCAATTTTAACTAGGCACCTGCCTACTGAACTTTTTCACTTTTGTGTTTTATGGCTACTTTATTTTTTACTTCCGTTTTATTAAATAATAATTGTGAAAAACTAAAATGGTAAAAATTGATATTTGAGTAAATTAGTAATGAAAAGTCAGTTCGCAAAATCCCAGTTTTCTGCATTTACACTCCTCTGTTCGGGGTAGGGTTTTATTAAAAACCAAAAAAATTCATATGATCTTGAAGCTCAATAAATGCGCAACTTTTTATGAAATTATGTGATTCCTTGATTCATTAACCATTGAGAAAATGCAGTTGAAAATTTTAAAACAAATCATCGAGAACGAATTTTTTATACTTTCAAGTAAAAATTTCATTGTTATAAGAATCGTTTTGAAGCTCTGTTCCAAACAGATTTATAGGAAATTTAATGCTCTTTCGTTTAGAATAAGCAGATTTGTTGTAGGATAAAGGATAGAAAAGTTACGGACATTTTTATGGTGAAAAACGCGAGTATGGTCGGAAAAGTTAAAAATGCAAATATCATGGACACTATTGAGAATCGGGCAAAAGTGAAGAAAATATTTTTTGTTGCATTTGAGCTGCAGAATCACCTTCCGAAGTTTCGACCACTCCTCCGCATACACCCTGTATTATACGCCCTTACGACGTATGGAGAGTCCTTCAACGCTCTATTTTAAACTATGTCTGAAGTTCTGGTTGGGACAGAATCTGTAAAAGTTGCTTTATTTTCTCCTTGAAAGCTGCTCTGACATGAAGTAAGTGAAATAAATTTATGTATCTACGCATGAAACTAACCTGAAGAACATTACAAATAGACAAGCGGCATCGCGTTCATTAGCAGCTTGCCATTTGTTTTAAAAACTAGACAAAACTCTTTGTAAACTAGTACGTGCAATTTATAATTTTTATTGGACATAAATTTAATAATATATTATCAATTATCTAATCGCAGTGATGCTAAATCATAAAAGGTTACTTTAATAAATGAAGTATAAACACGAAAAGCAAATAAAAATGTCAGATTTGTAAAATCATTCTTAAGCTCTTTGTTACAAAATTGAAGGCTCCGTAGTTGAATATTGACATTATGAATCAATACATTATATACAGTCATTATGCCAATGTACTGTAGAAATGACAAGCAAGAATAAATGTGTGGAAGTCAAACAGGAGCCAAACCTAGATGATATCAATGAAATATGTACGAACAGATAAGATGACACTGGTCACACTCTACTCTAGCACTTTGGCCATCAACTTTAGCAATCATAATCAACCTGCTCCTCCGTTTTTCTGCTCTACACTCTTCACTTCCATTATTCCTTTTTCATGTACGGTTTTATTATAATTTTACACCTTTATGGATTTGATTGATATGGTTAGATAAAAGCAGATTTATTTATAATAGAAAGGTTTTGTTTGGTTTGTACGCTCTTTTCTCCTAATCTAAATATGTTGCATAATATTCAGTGAATCTATCTACTGATTGGTACACACATGGACACGTTAAGCCACGCCTAAAATATAGTTATTGTAAAAATATTCTACTTTTTTTCTCTAATCGATTAGATTAGATTAGAAGAAATCGATTTTTTAAGAACCTTCATAATTTTGTTTCTCTATTTTATACATTTTGTGCGCTCTAATTAAATTGTCTTGGATGCGATATGGTAATCCTTTTTGGACGAGATATCTCATTAAGTTATTCTGTAATCAGGGATAGTAGGAGGCGGTCATAAATCGCAGCTGGTGGTCGGTAACTCTGTCCTATAGACATGCCTTCATGATTTACTATGATTGCCCGCGTAATCTGTTCCAATACGTTCTCCCCGCCGCCTCTAGGCGATGTTTGGACAACAACACACCGGCTGGCACCGTTACGAATGTCACTCCTACCACAGATACTGTGGGTATTAGCACTACATGCATCAAGCCACCGCAGTGGACACTATTTGTCCCCGCGCATCGCTCTTACTGTGACGAATGGCTCAGTAGGTCGCTAGGGACTGGGTTGGTATTAACGAATTATCGCTAGCCAGTACAGTAATACATCATATTGTAAACAATCTAATCTCGGGCTGGAAAAACTAAATATTTTGCATAACTAATGGTTAATCAGAAATTAACTGGATGTTTATGATGGTCAAATTAGCAGCTATTTGACTGATTCACATCAAAATGATCTCAAGGAGTAAGTAAAGTAAAGTAATCGCCTATTTTTTCAGGCGGGGCTTAACGTCCAACTACCAATTAGGTGTCGTGGACGGAGGCGTCTAGCAAACATACTTTACTATTTCTCATTTTTAAACATTAAATAAAATCCAAGGCCTATGACCGGGAATCGAACCCAGTACCACAATACATTTTAGCTTCGCAGGTCTCGCCTCTAACCACTCGGCTACCGTGGCGCCTATCTCAAGGAGTATAGAGAAAGGAATAAAAAAACAAAATTATTAAATCTGTAATTTGAAGAAAAACAAATTCTGTCACTTTTTGGAACTATTTTTCTCTTATTTAAACTTATTTTGCAAATTATACAGGTTTGGCGAACCTTTTTGAGATGTGGGTCAGATTTTGTTCATTTTTTTTTTTTAGTTCTTGGGTCAGTAATGCCCATTTCAACAAGAGTTAAGTTTAAAAATTGTAAACTGAACATATTCAAAACTAAACATCTTTAACATCCAGTTGGCTTAACGGGTAAAACGGGACGAAACAAGTGCTATGGAAGTCTCTTTTTACAAACATAACTGAACAAAACCTTACAAAAGTGTGATTTTATCTGAAGAAAAATCTAAATATGGTTATTTGCTTTGGGTTGTCGATTTTTTTTTTAACAAACAAAATATGAGTAAAATTATACATTTTATTTGATATTTTGTAAACACTTTTGCTTTATTTCAAATACTACAAAAGCATTTGTCGTCATTTGCGTTTTTGAACTGTAATGATCAAAATAAAGGTTATAGATAGCATTTAAATTGCTTTTGTGTCAATACGTGATTGAAAAAAATACAGATAGAATATAAATTATCCACACAATTAGAAAATCTAAATCACCCGCGTAAAAAAAACAAATGGTTTCCTAGCAAATGTGGGTCATAGTGTCTGACCCGCGGGTCATAGGTTTGCCTTCACTGTTATAGTTCGTTTATTTATTCAATCCTTAAAATGAAAACATAACGTTCTTACTGATGAAAAAAATTAATAAATAAGAAAAATAGACAAATCTAGTAATAATATTGGGGATATTGTATGACTAAATTTATTGTATAAAAAAGTTCGTGAACGTCAGTATTTCAATTAACTAAGTTTCAATTAAAAAAAGAAGCATACAATGCACTTTGTAAACGCACTTTAATGAACCATACAATAATGAATGATAAATAATAGAACTAATCATTAACGACCGGCAGCTTAATTCATTCATTAAAAAGCAATTCTTGTACGAAGAAAATATATTCGTTTCCGCCCTCAGCGGTTAATTTTTATAGCTCACTATAATTACTAGAGATACATAAAAATAAATAAAAAAAAATGTTAAAGTTGAATGAAAGGAATAATTATAGTGTTTTAGAGACATTAATAAATCTGGCTAGTTTATAGTAGATAAGCGCTGTTTGTACGGCCACACCCCATTAGGGGCTCAGCCATCTGTAATAAAAACTATGTGAAAAATAAAATAAATAATTAAAAGATTAAGATAGTTGCCCTCTTATTAATTTGATCTTCATTATAAATACTACTGGAAATAACAATTATCGTTAATTTTTTAAATAGTTAACAACGTCTCTTAAATTTTTAATTGAAGTCTACTGATTTAATAGCATTTAAAACTGTGAGTATTGTAATTTAGGGAGCAAAACATCGATAAATATTCTTAGATAACCCATATTAATTTCATCAAATTGAATGAATTGGACAAGTTTAAATTAGTCAACTAATTTATTTATTTTATATTTTTGCAAATCTGTGCCAATAACAATAATTATTATTGGTATTAGTTCACGGGTCGAGTTCCGCAGGCAATGAAGCCTGACGACTTATTGTACCATCTGCTTAATGATCTAATAAAAAAAGTAAAGTATATGCCTATTTTTTCAGGCGGTCTTTACGTCCAACTACCGAATAAGTCTCGCGGAAGGAGGCGATTAGCAAACGTCCTTTACAACAAAGTTCTCCTATTAACCATTAAATAAAATTCAAAGACCGGGAATCGAACCCAATACCAAAATATATCTTAGCTTTGCAAGACTCGCATCTAACCGCTCGGCTACCGTGGCGCCTCATTAATGACCTTATAAGAATATGCCCTTTCTCAAAATACTCTGCTAATCTTCGTTGCTAAATGATCTCCTCTCTGGCCACAGGGTGCCAATACATATCTCATACCGCAAAGTCTTGACAGAAACAAATGAAACCAGATGTGAGCAGTTATTTCTTCTTCCTGGCAAAGCGTATCCAGAAGTGCTGGGTTGACTGATACCACTCTGTCAAAATGTTTTCTGAATCTACTGTGCTCTATAAGGAGGCGAGCAACCAGTTTAATCTGGTTCCAATTTAACCACAAGATCTCTTCAGATTTTACACAGATCAGGATCACCGTGTTTGGTTCCTGGATTCGCCTTACAGGATTTATCTTTTGCCTCCGACTTTATTAATAAAAGCAGAGTTGGCAACCTCAGTAGCACCTCCAATGCTGATCTAAAGAAGTTAAACGCTTCTGTACTCAAACACGCCTGTCTCTGCACTCCAGCGAGAGCTTCCCTGGCGTCCTATAGCTCAGTTCTTGGCCGCCAAACTACGGATCCGTAGTTTTGTAATCCATAGTTTACTGTTGTATTGAACAACCAGTCATCTTCGGACTCTATGTCACTTTTTTGCAATACCACTACTAGACTTGATTAGCCCTTAGTATTACTCCTTGTTAGTTTTGAATCTGAGGCAATGCCAAGATATTTTACCTCGCTGGATACCCTTAAGACTTCGCCGAAAAATTTCAGCATGCCGTAGCATTTTCTACCTCTTCTTTATGTGAATAGGTCTTGGAAGGTTTGCTGGCATTACTGTCCATCTAGATCAGTTTTCTATTGCATCCAACGCCTCCTGTCATGCTTTCCCCTTACTACTACTCACTCTGATCTCTGACTAGGATGGTCCCTAAGCCCAGGAAAGAATATCCTCACAGGTGCAGGCTGATTTGATAAATTATTTACGACCATGCTGGTAGTTAGTAAGTCCAAAAAGTACTCAAAACGATCAGTCAATAGTAATCTTGACTTTAGCTTGATGCGCACCTAACAAATAAATAACCGTGAGTTATAACCTATGAGTTTAAACTTATCTAAGGTAATTAACAATAAAGTTATTATTTTAATTTTTATTATTATTAAATATTATTATTTTTAAATATTTACTATCTATAAATATGGCGTTACAAGCTTCACTAGGAAGATGGGAAGAAGACATGTTTTACCGAAAGGATATTGATCAGATTGGATAGTAATATTTATTAGTATTTTATCGAATATTTACTGTCACCACATTTTTATTTGTTTCATTGCACTGTAAAAGAAAAGAAACTAAAAAAAAAAGTCATATATATAGCAAAATAATAAGCATACGCAGATTGCAGGGGATGACCTCCTGCAGTTTGAGCGAGATAGTTATTTTTGGTAGATGCACACGTGAGGGTTCCAAACAAGAGCAAGGGCTGAGAACAAAGACAACAATAACAAGGGCAGAAAGTTGACTGACATTAGTTAAATTGTGGACAGAGATGTTTGTTTGTTGAAGGCCTTGGTGTACAAGCAGGGCAGACGAACTCTCTTTGTCGTGTCTCATTTACTAAATAAACTCCTTCACTTCCAACACTTCATTTCAAACTATTTTATTTTTAGTAACCACAACAGCTAGAATTATGATATTTATAGCATGCTTACTGACAACATTTGGAAATAAGGTTTTTATTGTGGGTAACAGATAACTACGGGCTCTTTTGAAGAATTATTTTGGTACTTCGGAAGGTTTAAATCATCTGTTACAGTCGACTGGGACAATTAATATTTTAGATAATACTACTTGGTTCACACAATTGGATAAATCAGTAAATGTATTTCAGTATATGTCTTCAGAAAGCAAAAAGGTTACAGAAGCGTCCCCTATTGCGAAAGGACAGTTACCTCAATTACTTATGCTGACCAGTGTTCCCTCTAAATGTGCACATGCGCACATAAATTTTAAACAAAGCGCACATGAAAAATATTCGCGCGCACAAAATTTTTTTTAAATTTAAAATAAATTTATGCAGAATGGTTAACACCAAAAGGCAGGAGAGAGGAGTTATAAAATAAATGCTATTAATAAAAATGTAATCCTTAATTCTAAAATTGTTCAATGATAAGTAATTGTGAATCGTTGTTCTTGTTTGTTTGTTTTGACAAATGTTTTAATTTAAAAAATTAGAAGCAGACAACGCTTTTACATTTTAAGAATTTAAAGTTTATTATTTTCCATTTGAATGGAAAAGGGAAACCACAGTAATCAGCTAAATTCTGTCTCCACGAACTAATGCTTTGACTTGATTTTAGGGTAGTTTTTTCATTGTGTTCCGTTGAAATGTGTGGTATGCTGTGAGATCGAGTCAATGCCTATAAGTAGGTACAAAATTTGGCTGAATATTAATACTATTATTGTATTGTCTTTTTTTATTTTTATTATATGCGCTTTTTTAAATTGCCGCACAAAATTTGTTTATTTTGGAAAAACTGCACACACTTAAAAAAGTGCGCACACAGGTCACAAAAAAATTAGAGGGAACACTGATGCTGACCCCTTGGAATAGCCGGAAGCAGATTCCATCCAGATATTGACTGGAAAAGCATTGTCTCTTTGTAATATAAAGAATATTAAAAGGAGGTTAAAATTAAGTCCAAGTACGTAACTTAAAGTTCCAAGTTAGTGAGGAAAAGTGAACTTTTATTAAAACTGTCCGGTAGGACAGTTGTATAAGGGTTGACCATCAAAAACTGCACGAAAAAGCGTAACGTTGAAAAACACACAACTTTGACAATTTTTTTCTCTTTTTCTATAAAAGATAAAATTCCCAAATTTTCTTTAAATCTTACGCCAAACCCTCCTTCATAACTGTAATTTTTTTGCAACCACCCAGATCTAATAGGTTTCGAGAAAAAAGTTGCCGAAAATGAGCAAAAACCGCTTTTTCAAAAAATGTTCTTGTTCTTGTTCTTCTTCTTCTTCTTCTTGTTGTTCTTGTTCTTGTTGTTACCTTTTTTGTAAACATATACTTATTCGGCTTGATTGTAGTGCCCCGATGTAAGTACTCTAAAGTTAGAGTGCTATGTAATAAAGAACTTTCATTAAAAGGGTTAAAATTCAATCATAACCTTGCTGTACGAGTAGTAACCAGATAAAAATGTTTCAGAATGTTTAAGGATTGCAAGCATCATCCAAACAGTATAATAGTGCAATCAACTATAGTGCAATCATCCTAAGTTTTGGGAATAAAAAAATTTAAAAATCTCAGCAAATTGGTAATTTACAATAACCTATTTTCCTAAATTTTTTAATACTTCGTATGTTTTGTTATAATGGATCAGCAATCAGATTAGAAATATTTATTTATCATTATTATGTAGTTCTCCAATAATTCATGTATTCAATAAAAGTGGTAGGGATTGTGAAATAAGTCTAAAAAAGTAAATAAAAAATAGTAAATTTGCAGTCTCATTGAGTAATTAAAACTGTCCGGTAGGACAGTTGTATAAGGGTTGATCATCAAAAACTGCACGAAAAAGCGTAACGTTGAAAAACACCCAACTTTGACAATTTTTTTCTCTTTTTCTATAAATGATAAAATTCCCAAATTTTCTTTAAATTATAGGGCAAACCCTCCTTTATAACTGTAATTTTTTTGCAACCACCCAGATCTAATAGGTTTCGAGAATAAAGTTATCAAAAACTGGAAAAAACGACATTTTCAGAAAATCTTCTTCTTCTTCTTCTTGTTCTTGATACCTTTTTTGTAAACAACGTAGCGCCTAAACGCGTGAACCGATTTTCATGAATGAGGTGTCATTCGATTCGGAATTTTATGTAGATGTGCCTTTTGGGGGTCTCGACTCTGTACATTGAATGGGAGAGGAGTTAGCCCCCTTTATGTAAGGCCCCCTCCAAAATTATTATTACTAATTACTCTGTAAATCTTGGTCCGATTTTGATAAAATTCAGCTCGAATAAGTGGTTAAAGCTCCTCTACGTTGCTGATGCTCTTGCACCTACTAAGAGGAAGTACTGCAATCATTTAAATTATCAATGAGTGAACCGATTTAAATCAATGAATTGTCGTTCGATTAAAAGATCTTTGCCTCTTTGCCTTTTAGGAAGAAGTACTGCAATCGTAGTTTATTTTTCTTACTCCTCTTAAAAGGAAGTACTGAAATCGCAGTTTAATTTTGCTATTTACGTACAAATACCTTCCTATGTTATTCAAAACGCTTTTTCAAAAAAATTGTTATTGAGGATGGTTTGGGGGAACGCAACTATAATCATTCTTTAAAAAGATCTCTCCATTGGTAGTTACGGTTCCGACTTAACACCTTATCAGATTATAATGATAGAATTGTTTATTCCAAATTTTAAAAAAATCTGTAAAGAAGATATGTAACTTTGTAAAATAAACAAAAAGGAAAATCTATCCAAAAGGTACAAAAATCTCCTTAACAAAAACTTACAGTTTAAAATGTTAAGTATAAGGGTTGATTAAACGCCAAAAGGTACACAAATCAGCGAGCACCCAACATTTCATTAATACTTCATTAATAGTTAAGTAATTCTACTGCATTAATTTTCATTAATAAGTTATTTTTTAGAATTTATTAGATGTCACAGACCCTTATGCTGACCACTTCATTTATAATATTTTTTTGTTATAATTATGATAAATCACATAAATATGTACATGCATGTTAAAGTAGAAAAAGACAAAGTTAGAGTATGCTACTGTCTTGAATTCGTCTCACCGAAATATTCGTGAGCACAAATAACACACAGTTAATAACAAGTAGATTATTCAACAACAATTATTCATTTCTCAATTGTAATTTAATTTAGTCCCCCTAATTTTACTTATAGTAAAAGACTGGAATAATTAGCTGCCCTAAAAATATGCATATCTTATTTACTTTATATTACATATATACAACATTGTGGGATGAATACCTAGATTGAGAATGTAATTGAAGAAAACTATATTATTTGCGATAAAGCCAGATAATTATTACCTATTATTATAAACGTTTGACTACTACATAAAATAACAATTACTTTAATCAAAGGATGAACTTAAACCGACGATTTTTATTTAAGAAATAAAAATAAATAAATAAAATAAACAAAATCATTGATGTAAGTTTTTTATAAAAAAAAGTTTTGAATTTTTTAGCCTCATAATTTTTTTTTATTTTTTATAACGTTTTTCTTTTTAACCTGTAATTAATAGTTTCATTATTATAGATAACTAGATATTACAGTCAATCTACAGTGCTACTTGAACATATATTTTGTAGACGAAAATGGCCAGCATAAGGGTCTGTGACATCTAATAAATCTAAAAAATAACTTATTAATGAAAATTAATGCAGTAGAATTACTTAACTATTAATGAAGTATTAATGAAATGTTGGGTACTCGCTGATTTGTGTACCTTTTGGCGTTTAATCAACCCTTATACTTAACATTTTAAACTGTAAGTTTTTGTTAAGGAGATAAGAATATCAGTCTAAAAATGCAATACAAAATATTCTATTGCGGAACTTAACCATAACCATAAAACCATAAGTAGCCCTAAAATTAATAAAAGTATATTAAAATGTATTTCATTACGAATACAGTTCCCCTGGTACTATTTTTTGTATCAAGCAGAATTGTTTATTTAGGTGCTTGTAGTAAATTCAATTTATTTAAATTACGCTGCGTGCAGAATTCAGGATTAAGTGAAAATCGGATAAAGGGATAATTTTTAGAAATAAATTTACATAAATATTAGTAGTTTTAAATCATTCAGTTGTGGGGGAAATAGACAAATCCTTCGCATCAAGTCTGAATCAATTACAAAACATGGTTTACTACAATAGTGTCGAAATGTTTAACCGAAATAATCGTTTTAAAATTAACCGATATCCATATCCGAAGATTGTCTTTGGCACACGCCTCTCATTCCAAAAGCATCGAATAATATCATTGCACACGCTATCAGTGTGAATGGGTAATATGTAGAAAGCAGTGCTAACGTTGTGCGCTCATGACGCAACGGCGTACAAAACACTGGAGGCGCGTGTACAGCATTACCTCACGGTTGTCAATCAAACTAGTGTTGCCTTGTCCGCAGCCACAAAAGGGGTGTTTGTCTTGATGTTATGGGTTAGGATTTAGTGCAGAGTGAGGTTAACTTTGTATGCAAGTGGTACGGGATTACTCCGGGTACGCACAACCAAACGTTGCTAAGCATTACTTTCATGGGAAATCTCGCCAATAACTTCATTCGCACGTCAGTAAATTAGTTATGGTTAAATATGCACTGCGAGCGATTATTGTGACAATGGCAGATACTCAATAATTTTGGCATCCAATAACTTCTTCCTCTCATTTCAAATCTTTTGATCAAAATTACTTGAAGTCAGTAATAAATATTACAATCGTTATTGATTTTTTTAAAGACCTTCACTCAATAATTAATAAATTATCCGTAAATTCGATCGATAATATTCACCCATTATTTGTAGTTTTTAAATAAGTCTGAATTAGTAAATCAGGTAAATAAAAGGCAGAGTACGCTTCATGAGGCTCTATGTATGTTTCTCTCATGAAAACCTGATTATTTTAGCAAATTTTAACTGGCTAAATAAGGAATTTATTATATTTATTGTAACACCTGTTATTATCAATAAATTCGAACACTCGTGGAATTATCATGAAAACAAGGCAGTCATTTACTCCAATCAAACTTTTAGAAAAATTAAGCGCACTTGTGGTATTACTTCTTCAGGGAGCTCGATGTCCCTGCGGGTATCCCAGTCTAACAACTCTTACATACTACTACAGTTAGGACCTGCCGAGGTAGTTGATGTGTCCAGCTACTTGGGTTTAGCAAACCCACAGGTAAACTCGAGCTCCCCACCACACACACTCATTTACACCTTAACATTCATACTATACAGACGACTACACACACTGCACGAACAAGGACACGCACTCGTCGAGAGTCTGAGTACAAATATCTCTCCCTCGCGTGCCGTGGCGAAGCTTTATGGGCTAGGGTGAATAGAGGATCCTTGGCATTGAAGGAGACGTCGACGTGCAGGCTTCTTATCCCAACATACGTCTTTTGCTTCGTTTTCCCCCCAAGAGCTCCACCTGAAGGAAAATTTTCTATTTCAGAAAACTGGCAAAGGAATACTGCCTCAGGTGGGTCCTTAGGGTCAGAAAGGTGACCACGGGTGCTCGGGAGGGTACTTCCGAGGCACCAGTCTGTGTTGAGGTGCGATGATCTATCCAGACAGTAACCGGATCCATCTGAGCGTCCGTGCGGGTCCACGTGCTTTGATGAATCCATATTAGGTTATTATGGGAAATAATTTAAAAACTCTTTTTAGGCCTGGAGCAACAAAACCACCGACATCATCCCACACAATTCTTCAATAAAATATACCAATAATAATCCTTTTCTTTCCTCAGTTATCCTTCCACTGCACAAGATTTCTCTCCTTTTTATCCTTCGATCGACAGTAACGACAAACGGAAAAGCATGAATAAGCGAAGTTCCATTGGGAAAATAGATTCGATTTTCAATTGCACTCCTAACATTGGTTAAAAAACATTCATATTAAACGGAATTTTACAATTATAATTTGGATAAAAAAAATTAACAGAAAAATGTATTCTAACATAACTTTAGTTGATATTTTTTGAAAAAATCTACGCTGAAATGAAACTGATGAACTCAATTTTGATAGAAATGGCCTTCTAAAACAATGGCTGGAATTCCCCACAGAATAATTTTTCTAACATTTTGTAGAAAGATACTGGCCGAAACAGCAGCGATATTGAAGATGTTAATAATCTCACAATATATGTGATGTACTACACTTACAATAAACGAAATTATTATAAAGAAGATTTTTTTAAAATTTCTTTCAGATTTGATGATCTTTACATTGGATCAACAATCATAATTTTGTGACCACAATCTAAATTAGTTTTCTCACAATTGCCGCTGATTCCTCTAATTTTCAAGTAGACAGAAATGTGTGACCTACATTGCTGGCAAGACAGTGAACTTAGTCAGATAAGTATAATCAATACACGAGTAATTCCATAGAAGTTACAAACAAAACATCACACGCCACCACCAGTTATCGAAAGAATTCTTTACATTACTGTGACTCACAGGAAATACTAACATTGTCAGGGTTTGTCGTAATGTATTAACTACAAACTAAAAATGTTCGACATTAGTTTCTGTTCGGGGCAGGTATTGTAGTAGTTATTGTAGTAGGCGCCACGGTAGCCGAGCGGTTAAGAGGCGAGACCTGCAAAGCTAATATGCATTGTGGTACTGCGTTTGATACCCGGTCTTGGCCTTGGATTTTATTTAATGGTTTAATGATAAATAGTAGTCGCCTCCGTCCATGACACCTAGTAATTGGTAGTTGGACGTTAAGCCCCGCCTGAAAAAATAGGCGATTACTTACTTATTGTAGTAGTTATGAAGTAGGGAAGATTCCCAGTTCGAATCCTGCGAGTAGCTAGCTAATTTTTATTTGCTGATAAAAAAAGATGATAGTAAATTGTTTTTGCTTTCGTACCCTCCACGAAACCTAATTCGCTATAGGAAATTACTTTTACTTTCAGTTTCAGATCTGTTGAATTTAAACAGAACATTGTATTGATTTTACAGAGGTTGAGAAAAATGCTTTGTAATTTTAATATGTCCAACTACCAAATTAGGACTCATGAACGGAGACGGCTAGCAAACATACTTTACGATTAAATTCTCTGATTAACCATTAAATAAAATCCCAGGTCTAGACCGAGAATCGATCCTACTAACCAAGAACACATTGGCTTAGCGGGCCTCGCTTCTAACAGCTAGGCTACAAATTTTAAATTTCTTATAAACTACAACTATTTGACTCTGAAATATTTATTTCATAATTGAAATGCACGTTAAAGGTAGATGCACAATCATTGTACTAAATTTAATGAAATTTCGCCGTTTTTGCCCCCCCCCAAGGAAAAATCATCTAAAACTGTAAAATAACACTTCCGGTATGCTTATTTTGATGAAAAGCTTCTTATCAGGTCCGAAAGTACCTAAAAAAATACAGAATTTGAATTTTTAAATTACACTAAAACCTACTCAGGTTTTACCCACCTGTAGATAAATTTGTAATTCCATTTTTTCAGGACTTGAGAGACCAACAAACAGATATTTATGGTGAAAACACAAATTTCAAAATTTAATACAATTACACCTAGTCTACATTGAGGACGGAAAGTAAACACAGATTTGAAATTATCTCCAGATGTAGGAAACAACATTACCTGATTAAACTAATTACTCAGTTTTATGATGCTTTTCAAGAAATGGCACACTAGGGAAACAATGCCAAAGAAATGGCTTTCCCTCGTTAGAAAACTACTTCATAAAAATTATCGCAATGTTTAATTAATTCAATGGGCAATTGTGCGGGAAGCGGCTGATTTCGTTACACCTCATGTTCCTTACATTTAGAAATGAAGTGTGAATATTTACACAAAGTAGGCGCACCGAAATTGACCAAGTTACATAGTGTGAAAACCAATGTGTCTAATTAAAATGTAACCCCTTCTTACAAATGGCTGGTGTATCCTTCGGCAAATGGCCGGACGTATAAGGCAAAGGAGGAAGTTGAAATGAGAGTTGACCACAGGATCCCTTCTTGGGCACTTCAACAGATAAGAGCTTTATACTGGCCAAACAAGCTACAAGGGATGTCCATATCCAAACTTTAGGCTAGGGTGTCGGACGGCCGGTGATCCTTTGTAATAAGCATAGCTCAGCAAGATTATCTTTTGCACACATACGTACACCCTGCTCAACTGGAACCCTCCTTATACACAATAATCAACAATATCACCTCCATCGCCTCCTGATGACGCTGGAACTAATTAAAAATAAATATTTGGACAGTTTCTCACCATTTCTATTTCTTTTATATCTATGTTTATATAAATACAGCGGCCACCACTACTGGGTATTCGCTTCTCATTTTTGCCGGCTGTTCAAAGCAAACATTGTGGAAGGAAATTTACCGTCAACTTAGAAAGAAATTTCCTTTATTTGCGCTGAATTATATCCGTTATAACTCCATAGAAATGAAAACCCAGAGTCCTATTTAATTATCATTCTCCTTAACTGAAGACAGGCGGATTTTATTGACAAAATATCCCAATTGTAAATTAAATTGTTTCACTCAGGTAAATTATTTATTGGACATATTTAATGGGGCATAACTAAATAATAAAAAAGAATAGTGGAACCCTTGTCTGAGTTAAAGGCGAAAATTCTTGTACCAATTTTCAATTTATTATTATTGTTAAATGCAACTGCACTGCTAAGGAAGTTTTTGAAACCAGTGAATAAATACCAGATAATCAAATTGGGCTCTCTCTGATCTGGTGGATGTTTAAAGCAAGCAAAGAGTGGAATTTTAAAATTTAAGATTCACAAATTTTAGACTTTCGAAAACAATTAGGGAAACCAAAAATTATGTAAAATTTTAATGTAGGTAAATAAAAGGAATATGCAGTAAATGATGGAAAGAAATGCCCACATATTAATGTATTAATGAATGCACTTATTGCACAATTTTTTGTGATAGTTTTTCTATATTAAATGACAAAAAGGAACAAATCTGGCCGGAAAAAAATAAAATAAAAATATTAATAAAAGTAACAATATAAATTTAATTCAAATATTTTATTTATACAAATTTTACCCAGAAGGCAATGCAGAAGATTACAGATACCAAATTAGGTGCATTGGACAGAGGCGACTAGCTTAACTCTTCTTAAGATATGACGAAATAACTTCCTATAAATTAAACGAACGTTTGTTAAACTTAATATGTTGCACTTACTTAATTCATTAACCGGATGGACAATAGGCAAATAAAAATTAAATAAATAAAAAGTACTAAACTAAGTTGATATTTTCTATAATTAATAGATGGGACAGTCTTTTTTACCTTGCATATTTTGGACACAACTGAATTTAAAATCTACTCTGAAGTAAAATCATAGACATACATTATTTGTCTTTTTAAATTTGGTGTCCTGAGTGGATCACAGCAACGAGTCTGGAGTTACACTGAAAAAGTCTGTCTTGGTGCCATATTGGGTTTTCAGAAAGTGTGGTCGTAATATGGGACACACATAGTAATTACAGTTAATGTTCAAGTTTCTCCATGAATTGTAAAAATAAGAATATATAGTTTTCGTGACCGCAAATTGTTGAACTTAGGATGGAAGATTTGCGAGGAATCGGTCAAATAAAACAACTCGTCTCTTTTAATTTTTCAGGGCGTGGCTATGCGGGTTGGTTGAGTTACAGAAACTGAACTGTTTTTCAAGCCCTTAAGAGGACAATATATTTGTCGAAACGTTGGCAAAGGGAAGAGTTGTTTTATTTGACCGATTCCTCGCAAACCTTCCATCCTAAGTGTAAAAATAAGCCTTAAATATGCCACAAAACTATATTTTACACAATTATCGTACATTAAGGATAAAAATTAGGGTGCAATCAGTTTTCTTAGAGAAATGTCAAGAAATCTTTGAATTGATCTTTTTAGGCTCTTTATAGTACCCTGTAGAAAATAAAATATTTATAAGACGCTAGTTTCGTCCTCAGTGCCACTTTTCACACTTGCTCGGCAGACGATTAACGAGGTTGTTAATATGGGACAACGCTGTCCCATAATACCACCATACACCGCGTACAATATAACCTCATTTTTTTCCCAATATACATTCATATTTGAAATCCATAATACTGGCATTTAAAACTCTCTACTTTCTACATTTTTAATGTCTAAGGGAAATTATTCTAACTTTCCTCGGTATTAACCAAAAGCAGAGGAAAATCAACCTTAAGAAAACTTTTTAGCATTGACAAAATCAACTCAGTCCTCTCTTGGACAAAGCTGCCACTCGATTGATGCGCTGCCTTCTGCAACAGACAAAGTCTACCCCAAAGAGTAGTAAGGCACCAAAAACTAGTAGATAGCACACTACTGCTTTCACAAAAACAGGGGTGTCCCAAATTCCAACACCGCCCCATATTACCACCTTCTCTATATTCGGTACATAAATGTACTTAAGTGAACAAATACCGATATCTATTAAACAAAATGTTAATATAAGCAATGAATGCATATAATATTGTTATATTTAAAAAATAAAATCTATAACATTTTAACTGAAGATGGCTAAGAGAGCCGGGAAGTAATGTAAAAACAAATAGCAAAAACTAAAGTAGTCCAATGATAAAAATATTTCTTTTTATTTAACAAGAAATATACTAAATTCCATTGGAATATTTATTCACATTCCTCTGGCATAACGAAACCATCTGGAGGATGAGTTTGAATAGATTTACCTGATTAGCCCAGTCTGTGGCTTTGTAAAGCAGTAGGAATAGAGAATTAGTGGCATTAATTAAAGTTAATTGCGGTACCATTGGTTTCCTCTATAATTGTCCCAATACTTAATCAGCGCAGTTGCTATTAAATCTATCAACTATTCTATCCACTAAGACTCATTCATTTCAACTTTCACTGTCGGCAAATTGGAGTTAATTAAATCTATAAAACTTTTATTATTAACCTAAAGGAAACGTTAGAACTGAAAAAAATGATGGATTCTCAAATTTTATGCGAGCTTTATTTTTTCAACATTTAGCCTTAACCTTTTATCGCAGCTATACGTTTTATTTTATCTTGCAAATTGGAAAAAGAGTTAAACTATAGCCCATTATCTAAGATGATTCAGATACATGGAAAGTTACAGGATACTGGAGAAGGACAGACTCTCAGATTCTTTGATTTCTAGGATAATTTTGACTGGAGGAGTTATTTGCAGGGTTTGGCCTAGCAGCTAGGAATGCGGGCACAATAGATCTTGAAGTTCTCATTGCATCATAATATTCCTCTAAAGCGCACTACTATTATGAATAACCCTGAAATCTGTCACGACATTGTCTTCAAAGTTTGTCATTATTAGAAGTATTTTCTAGGCAATCAACAACTTCTATTTAATATTAATGAGTATTGCTGGTATAAAGTTCTAAGAATTGTAAAGCACCTTGCAAATGCAGGTAGATGCAGGTATGAAGTACGAAGTGTTTGCGTGTGTCACACCACTGAATGGCGAAAGGCCTAAAGATGCTTATTTACTTTGAGTAACAGGGTTTTCTTAAACCGCCATCGCATAAAATAATTAGTGACACTTTCTGCACGTTTATTTGTTCGCAAAGTAAGTTCATGCACAAAAATAGATTTTTCATAATCGTAACCAAAGGTTGATTTTTTGCTCGTCCGTGGGAAAAATTATTATGAACTTCGTTAATTGAGTAAATTTCAATTAGTTACAAAGCATCACTTTCATCATTAACTGCAAAAGGGAAGTAAGGAATAACTCTTGTTGTACATTAGACAGGGCTCAGCGTTCCAGGGCCAGCAGCTCACCGTTAGATTTTCTCTTCCTAGAAGCCTCTAGCTGACTGTCCGGTAAAAGACAAGACAGAAAACAGTTCGGAGATGTACTCTGAACAGAGTAAGCTCGAAGCGCCTCAGTAACACAGAGGCCCAATGGCGAAAGCCCTACAAGCGTTCACAAAATGACGGCTGGGCGTTTAAAAAGGAAGATAGATGTAACAAACGGGTTCTGCCTGCTTTATAATATTAAGAATCAAGTGTGAATATTCCTGAGCATAAAACTCATTTCATCGCTATTTATAAATCTAAATCTGTCTAGTAAAGTAAAGTAATGCCTATTAACCATTAAATAAAATCCAAGGCCTAGACAAGGAATCGAACCCAGTACCACAATACATATTAGCTTTGCAGGTCTCGCCTCTAACAGCTCGGGTACCGTGATGTGAAACTGTCTAATTGAAAACATTTCGACTTTTTAAATAAAAATTATTATTATTATAATTTTGGCGTTTATTTTTGCTACAATCAGCGCGTTGGCGCTATAAGTAACAGTGATAACAGAACAATGAATATCAGAAGCACACGAGTGGAGAAGTTACCCAGTGGTAACACTCCAAAACATAAGACTAATAACTTAAGTCGCTCTCTTGAGAGGCGATCACGAGGCCACTGTCAGGAAGAGTTCTTGAACAAAGATTTCTACTCGTAGAGGATTGATATGAGATTGCAGGCTGAAGTAGAGTTTTCTCTATCTCGTTTTAGCAACTTCGGTGACAAAAGGAATGTTAAGGTCAGTGTGTATAGTCAGGTTGTAGACATAAAATGGAGCGTTTACTGTAGTTCGAAGTATTTTAGATTGTAGCGATTGAATCCTTTGGAGATTGGAGCGTTTGGTTGAACCCCCACAGCTCTGTTCCATACGCCCAAATGGGTTTCAAAATAGAAGAATTAATCAGTCTTTTGTTGTCCAGAGAGAGTTTTGATCTTTTGACTAAAAGTCTTTTAAGTAGTCGATAGCGTCTGTTCAGTTCTGTTCTTTTTAGTCTAGTGTGGGGGTTCCGAGAAAGTCTTCGGTCTAAGTAAATCCCAAACAAAAATTATAAAATTTTATATATAACGCTACCGAATTTACCTAATTGGTTTGGGTTATTAAACACATAAAGTTGTCTATGCGAATTGCTATTAGCACTGACCGACACCGAAACTGTTGAACGCAGCTTGGCATCTGAAATATATAATATACATATGTAAAAAGAGTGATATTAACATAGTTTTTCTTGCATTTTTGAAGTTTGTACTTTCTTCAAACTACGATTTTTTTCTGCGCTTTTAATAAAGAAAAAACTGGGGCCAACCCTGCCTCTAACTACTTTCTGTTATTACCATTTTCAAGCTTCTAATTAAAAGGTGTCTTGAAGGACCCTTGTACAATAGTTGATGGTCAAAAATTGCCCTAAAAAGTGTAATGTTTTCCGTGGGGTCTGGCATATAATAGATTTATAAGTTTTTAATTCAAATTTAAAGTTGGAGAATTAGGATTAGGTTGTAGTTAACACATGGATTTATATTTCAACACAGTTACAGAGTTAAGCCATGTAACCCCATCTTAGAAGTGGAATTCCCTAAATATTTAAATTATTCGACGTTACGATTAATTAATTTATTATCAAAGTATATTAGCGAAACAATTTTGTATGTGGAAACGATACAGAGATTTTATTTTTCTAACTTTATATGTGGCATTGCCACAGACAGTTTCGTTTAATTTAGATGTTATACGGAGATTCAGAGGTTCAAATTCAGATGTTATGAATCTTTCTTGATTATTAAATTAAAATTTCTATTGTAACATGAGGATGTAAATAAATTAATAAAATGTTGGGTTACTTTTTCGTTCCCTGCTTCTTCCTTGGCCAGCAATTTTCTTTTTTTTGTGGCTTCCTTAAGGAAGTGCAAGGAGGGTGGAAGCTGTTATTACTTCGCTCTTGTTTACTTAGCATTTTTATGGATTCCAATGGGAAAAGTTCTGTTTACTTTTTGATAAAAAAAAAATGTATAAAAACAATTTTCTTTCGTCACAAGGTTGGGTAGGTGAGGTGCATTATTTACAGCGTATTGATGGTCAGTTGGAGTAAATTAGATTCTTCAGCCTAATAACAGCACGACTCATGGAATACAACTAGATTGTAGATAGTTCTTAAAGTGGTTGCCATGGAGACCATTATTCTCCTATTGTTAGGGTGAGTTCGAGGAGTGGCCTTCCTGGGTGGATGTGTACAAGCTGACACTGGTCAAGTTATTTGCCATTTAGGAAGAAAGGAATACTCCTGTCATCTCCTCATGCCCTATCAGTTTCTTTCCGTGTAATTGTCGTCATTTCAGGAGAGCTCACCGTAACTTTCTGATTATGTTACGCCATCTTGCTCCCAGGTATCTTACTAATAACTGAGATTCCCCTTCTAATTGCTTGCAAGAGGGTGAACAGAATAGTCTGCCGCCTCTTTTATTTATATACTATATGTTTGATAAGAAGAACAGACTGTCACGGATAATTGGTCAAGAGCTCTGGATTTAGTCTGCTTTGATGAATGACTAACTGAAGTGAAGCCGGCTTCCGGTCTAATGAGGGGATATTTTTCATAATACACGAAAGCCCCTAATAGTTCATTGTTAATAAAAATTTTCCGACCCATTTGTACAACAGCAAAGTAAGAACTTTATTGCTAGATGTTTATATTGTCAAGAGCCGAATGTTCATTTTTTTATAACCCACTAATTTTGAAAATTAGCTCAAATTAATTAAATGAAGCCATTTATCTACTCGTTGCAAATCGGCCTCGAATTCTCGTTGAGTAACAAACTTCAGCACACAACAGGTTCGAACCACCATTACGTTTTTCTTCTTCTTACACAAAAATGAACCGCTTTTTTCAACCATAAATGGTGTTCAGACTGGGACATCATCTGTTCCTTGTGCAGACTCGTCTAAAGCTTTAATGAACCTAACCTTCACGATTCGTCTTGTATCGCAAACCAGCAATTTTATTTTTTCTTTCGGCCTAAATTAAACCAGCCAAGATTAGCTGTTAACGGTATTATAAGCGTACGTGTTACTGCGAACTGGTACGTTAGCAATTTTTTTGGAACTAGCATACCACTTCCCATTCAAAATGCATTTACAGCATTTATCACTTGTGTTAAAAACTGTAGCTAAAAACGAAGCTTGAAGCATGAAGTCGCAAGAATTTGACTCGTAACCCCTCCTCTACCCAATTCTAAATCTGCTGCAACAGTCAAAATTTAGATTGACATATTTCTCATAAATAGAATGCCACAATAACTTTCGTAAATAAATGTAACAAACCGTTTCTTTAACATTTGAATTTCTAATCTTCTTAAAGAAGAAAAAATAATTTTTTATTTACACGCATATACTGAATAAGTCAGAGAAAAAATTTAGTACTAAATTTTAACATACAAAATTGCTAATTTCTTAAGTATTATTACCAATTTAGGCATCAGTAAATTATCATCAGATAATTTAAGTTTCTTTGAATTACTTTATTTTGAATTTCAGCGTATCTGATGTCAGTGCTGGTCTCACTAGAGTGTGAGCAGTAAGAGGTGTAAGGCTTAAAGGAAGGCAAATCTAAAGATCTTGATGGATTTAAATCCTCCGCATAGGATTCTTATGCTCTTTTAAATTTGATTCCTGTCACTTTACTGTTTTTTTAGAGTAAAATAATAAAAACTCTTTCGTTGAGATTACTTGAGTAGAAATTAATAAGCCGATTCAAAATAAATAGATAATTATCTAAGAGATAACTTGACAGTTTTATATTATACATAATATAGTTTGGAAAGCATGTTCATGACACAATAAAGTATTGTACTTTCCAAACCATGTGGTAATGACTGCTCTCTATTAATTTGATGTTTTTAATGTACGAGTAACTATGATTTGTCAATAAACATAACTTCTTGCAATGTCCATCATATTGTTTATCTAATCTAAAGCAGACATTACTGTTTAAATAAATTGAGTTGCTGTCACTCATTATGCTTTGAATTGACATCCAATTGAAGACTAGAAGGGTTCAATTAAGCTAGAAGCATGCGTAAGGTGCTATAGTAGACATGTATTTAGTAAGAACCCGCATCTATTAAATGCTTCTTGATGTGAAACGCAGTTTGCAAACTGACCACTTCTCAGATTTCCTCGACAAATAAGGGAAAGCTTGTGTGGTCGAAACTAGCTAGAACGCGTGGCAATGCTCCTCTCTCTCTCTCTCTCTCTCTCTCTCTCTATCTCAGAGCTCACAATCGTCCACGCAAACTTGCAAATCTACTGGCGTACCGCCCGCATCCTCAGAAGCAAACAATATACCAGCAGGGTTCAAACATTAATTTTGCAACTACTGGTAATGAAATTTGCTAATCTATTTCTTTAATCCAATATGCTGTGAACACAGAAAAGTTTGACGCAGTCTTCATGGATTGCCACGTGCCCAGGTTATTGGTTAGAAACTGGAAATACTTAATTCTATGTTCAGGAAAACAATAATAACTATTTTCAAAGTAACAAAATGTCTACTCAAAGCAGTGTTCAATAAAATTGATTTCTACATTGATTGTATGACTAGATCCAAAAGAATCGGCAAATGTCGGCCATTCATGAAGTATAGAGTGGGAGAGATTTACTTGGTTCTTTCGGTGAGTTTATGAAGAAGCGGAGTTCTGTACACAAAGAAGAACTAAGTCCTCAGATTAGAAGATCGTTGTACATAAACCAAGTGCTCCATAGTCTCAAAATGGATTGCAGTACCAGATCTGCCAGATGTGTAGTCTTGGTGCTCTCTTATTAACATCTTTAAAATGAGTGGAGAGCTCTTTTACTTGAATTATTATTCTTGGGTAGAAAGGCAACTCTTCAACTTGCTAGCAAGAGAGGATTTTGTCCAATTCTTCTTGAATGTCCTACATTTTCAGAGTTTCACATTCGATATTTGTGTTTCGTTACTGACTGGATCCTCAATTTACACCTCTTCTCAATGGTTTAAGTAAAGTGAAGTAATCGCCTATTTTTTTCAGGTTTGGCTTTACGTCCAACTACCAATTAGGTGTCGTGGACGGGAGCGGAAGCTCGTACTTTACTCTTTTTTTTTTATGATTTAAGGCGCGACAACATCTAAGGTTGTTGGCGCCCGGAGCTTTTTTCAGTGCACTGCCGGCATCCGGAAAGTGAGCTGTAAGAAGCTCCTAGGAAGAGAAAATCTAAGGGTCAGCAGCTGGATTCGAACCTCCGCGTGGGAATCCAATACGCTAACCAGATAGCTAATCCCTTCCCTCGTACTTTACTGTAAACAATTTTTTCTAACAAATAAAAAGTAGTCATACGCGAGATTCGCTGGGGATCTCCCACTTACATATCCACGCTCTCGACCACTACACCAACACCCGCCCGCTCGCTTCACTATTTCGACTATTTAAAATAGCATTAAACTGATCACGGTGCTTGGGATTTACAGATCCTATTTTGTTTCAGTAGTTTCAATATTAAACAATCGTAATTATATAGAATTATTTTTACTGTTCTTAATACTGTCAGTGATTTTGCACATAAATACAAAGTTTGTGTTGGTACTAATATTGAAATTAATACAGAAGTAAAGTAAAGTTAATTAATGCCTATTTTTTTTAGGCTGGCTTTACTTCCAACTACCAATTAGATGTCGTGGACGAAGGCGGCTGGCAAACATACTTTTCTGTTATTAACCACTAGATGAAAACCAAGATCTTGACCGAGAATCGAACCTGGTGCCAACAATACATATTAACTTTGCAGACCCCGTTTCTGACCGTTCGGCTACCGTGGCACCTGTCTTGAATTTAATAAATAAGTTTAAGTCGTATTAGAAATTCTGTTAAATATTTGGCTCTTTTCTTTTCTCTCTTATTTATTTGTGAGTAGTTCTATTTCAGTAGATTAATTCTTCTTATTATTCTCTAGTTTGTTACTTTCAATTGTGTTTTTTGATCGATTTATTTATTTATTGGGATAACTGTATTTATTTCCTCGGATTCTGAAAGCTGGAATGGCTCCACGGTTTTGCTCCTGTTTGGCATACCACACAATATCGATTTAATACTATTATTATTATTTTCGTTTTAGTTTTCTCTTATTCTGTATCTACTTCTGGCTTCTGTTTAAAAAGGCCGGAAAATAATTTTCTTTTATTTCTTTCTATTAAGTATTTATGGAATCTATTATTATTATTACAATTGACACTTACAAGAACTGTATAAAACTGAAGCTTCTTTATAGCTACAATGTTTTTTTCATTCCGAGTTGCAATCGAGTCGTTGCGTAACGAAACCTGGGGAACTTTGAGACCAAAGGAGATAGTAGCGCAAAAAGAGCTAGTATGGAAAGTCCTCAACCTCTTTAGTAGGGGAGGTTACGTCTACTAAATCCAAAGGGGAGGACACAATAAGCTTTTTTTTTTGGCTGCGGTGCCGTGGGGTATAGGTCCTACCCCCACTGTTGAAAACGTAATCGTAATGGCTGCGAGAAACATTTACATTGAACCCTGTTGGAGTAAATTTTGGGTGCACCAACCAGATTTAATTTGAATCGAAAGCAAATACAAGAAATAGGGAAGTAGAATTCTGCCTTTACGACGTTTGATAAATAGTAATCAATATAAATAACCACCTATGAAGTCCAACACAACTCTTATTTTGGGCTAGAGTAAATTATTCCCAATTTCGCCTTGCCAATTCTATAATTAGACATAAAATACATATCTAAAGGAGCATATAATTGATACTTTTTTCAGGAAATAGCAGAATTTTCCAAAAGAACAGAAGAAAGAGAGATCAACTAGCATGTGTATCTCGTCGTTCTTGTTAGAAATTCAATATGAAAACAATATTCGATGCTGCAGTCCGACAAGTAAATCTGGCACAGTGACTCTCCTACGTAGTTTATACTCGTTATCCAAGAATATCGCGTTACTTCAACAGCAGATCGTCCTGAATAACAAGGAATGGTTGCCTGAGGGCGGACATATCCTAATGATCAGTCCTAAGGTCGGATCACGTCTATATTATGGCAATCTAATAAAGTTCTTGATTTATGTACATCACTCAAGTCTGGCATTTCTTGGCTATAGAGCGTAAAATCTTAAAATACAAAACAAAATTAATTAAATATTTGGTTAAACGCAGTCATGTAGATTCTAGAGTTTGAGTTTAAACTCAAAATCACTCTGTAAGGTCCACTTCATATGAACAAGTCAAATATATTTCATATTTTACAATTTCGAGAATTTCTTTTTTTCAGTTTCCCGCGGGTTTATTTCAAAGGAAAAACTACACTTGTTGACGTCCCTCAACTTGGCGCGCAATAATTATTCAAATAAAAGCATTCAACCCTTGTTTTTGTAAATATCTATTTTAGGATCGTACCAAAGATACTATTTTAGGGCAAAATAATAGACAGGTTTTTGCCGAAACCCTCCAAATTTATATTTGTTTTTATTGATTCGCAATTTATAATTCGCACTCTAGTGTGCCACTAGTAATTATGTATAGAAGATACGAGGCTTGTCTTTTAAGTAAGTAACGTTGTGAAATAAAAGAAAAACAAGTTACTCTTCTTAATAACTTTATTTTTACATGAAAGACTGTACCTTAATCTACTTTTCTACATAATTGCCACTAATATTAAGGCACTTATCGTATCACCAGCTTTTGAATCCAACCCTCACAGAAGTCTGCCGCTTGATTTGATAACCACTGCAACTTGGTCGTTTTGACCTCATCATCGTCGTCGTAGCGCTAACCACCCAGATACATCTTTAGAAGCAGAAACCGGTTCCAGTCACTGGGCGCTAGATCGGGACTGAACGGAGGGCGATCAAGTTGTTCTCAGCCAAATGATCTAATGAGACCATTTCAGTAACCAACGTGAACACAACTTTCAATCATTTAAACGACCGGGCACAATTTCATAGAGGGCACTTCTTGAAACTTGAGGAAACTCATTTGATAACGCTGAAATCGTAAAGCGTCTGTTCTCTTTCACCTCCAAATCACCAAATCTTCAGTAATGACTGAAGTTGGCCCGATTTGTTCAACATTATGAACATTCGTACGGCCATCTTTAAAAACTATTTCACTGCTCACAATGTTTTCTCCATAAACTTCACTGATTTCACGATGAATTTCAGCCGCTTTCACAGCTTTAGTACTAAGAAAACGAATTTCAGCGCGTATTTCACAGTCGGCGGGATTCTCAGTCGGTGGGGGCATTTTAAATACTCACAAACAAACGTAAGCACGGTTAAATGTTTTTGGAATAGCGACTAGGTCAGCACTGCAGCGGCCGAATTTCAAAACGGTACTTACTTAAAAAATACACACCTTTTATGTAAGTGCAAATGAAGTGAGAAAACTACAAAGTGGAGCTCTCCAAAGTCACTACTCACTGATATTAGCACTTTCACTTAGAGAAAGGGCGTTTTATCCGGCGAGGAAGGGGGTCAGGAAGAGTTCGGGATAAACGGCAACTTTCTAGAGGATCGGAATGTGAGGATAGGGTTCTGTGGAATCTCTGATGTCTTGAGGTAGGAAAGGAATGTTCAGACCATTGCGGATGGTTTGATTGGTCACATAATAAGAAGTATTTGTATAATGGATTTGGTTGAATCCTATAGCTCGAGGCCGCAAATCCAGATTGCGGTATTTTTCACCTGAAGTAAACCTTGTAATAGAAGCCCAGATCTGTTTTCTAAGAGTCTGTAGGGAATATTGCATAATATATTATTTGTGATAATGGTGCTGAAATTTAGAATAAAAAAACATTTGAATTTGTGCTTCCAGTATAGAAGAATAGAAGAGTGCAAGTCCGCTCGTGATCGCTTCAGATTCTTTCTAGAAGGCAGGTTCATATTTTCCTAATTTTTTTCTTTACGCTGAAGAAGATTTTAGCAGGAAATTAACTCACACATCTGTGTGAGAAATGGAGATTCCTGTCTTATTGATGTTAACTAATCTTTCCTTCTGTTTAATTAACACATAATCAGAACAATTCGATGTGAACCGCTATTCTAAAAAGAGGGACACTGTGAAAGAGATTAAATTAATCTTTCCACTCTGCTGCATCAATGTTCATTAATTTCTATTTTATCAAGGTAGTTTTGATTTTATTTATGCGAAATGTTTTTTGTCATGGCAACAGTTTAAAATGGAAACATGTGGTATTAAATTTATCACTGATTTTTAGTAGATATTGTCTAGTAGGAATTTCTGTTCTAATATTTTAAGTTTGTATGAATATATTCTATTCTGTTAGGTTGGAATAAAAGGGATTTTCGTCGCCGCTGAAGTCTTCACCAGATAGAGCCATGTTGGACATGTGTTCTGAAGTGTAAGTAAACAGTACTTGTTGTGTATTAATCATTATTTTGGATTCTGTGGCTGCGTTAATTGCTTAATCATCTTACAGTTTTGCAAAGCACTGTCTATGACAGTGTGTCTATGACAATGTGATCTGTTAAATCCATTAAATAATAATCAGGATCAACAAATAGTGTACCTAGTATTTATGACAATCTTTCTGATAACAGGTTACATGAACTATACGAGTTTTCAAGATACCATTTACTAAATCCTGGCAAAGTTCTACAGGTATTACGGATTTTTATAGGATTTTTTTTATTATTATTTTAAATGTTTCCCTATAAGCTTCACAATTTAACAAACTTTAACTATACTCTACTGTAACAGTAAACAATAGCACTAACCACAGTAGACTTTCTGAAAATGTCTTGTTTCGGCGAATTTGATAACCTCTCCAGAAAGTCTGAAGTGAAATGACAACTCGAAGAATAAATAAATACAGGAGGGCACGGAAAGTACAGGGCTAGACCTAGTTTTGACCTATTGGAGCTTAGGTAGGCTAGCTACAGTCTTTTAGACCAAGCTAGTTAAGTTGAATCTTTGTGCTGCCGAGATAATAAGGCGGAGAATGATTAATTCCAGGGTCATCTCGGACATCCAGGTGGCCTTGCAGGCTATTAGTTGCCATGAATGCCAACTATGTAATGGTTTAGAAACCCTTAAAAAGATCTAGCTGCTGCAATAAGGTCATTCTTGACTGTCCGGTCATTCGGTTTACAGGGGCATTAAGGAGGCTGATTACTTTGCACGGAGGAGAACCTGCGGAGTTTATACTCTATTGTGGCATTGGGCAATGCCTCGATATTGCAGCCATCAAAAATTGTGGTGGAGAAGAAAAACCCTGGCAGTTGTAAATGTTAAACACCATCTACACATCCCAAAATTACTTACTTCACCTGAGCGGGCTTCCGGATGTTTGTAAACCAATGCTGATTAAAGAAACACAAGTATCGTTTGGACCTAGTTGTGAATAGCTTGAGTATGTTTTGTAAGGAGGAAGAGGAGATGGTGCTGCACATATTGCGTGAATGCGAAGTGTTGGTATGACTCATGATTTAGGTTTACGGATAAGAAATGCCCAAGACGTCAGATTTCACCCCATAGTAGACCTGCACCAGACTCCCTAGTCTAATTAAATGGACGGGACCAGAAGAGTGGCACTAACTATTACGTGACGGAAATGTAGGCTAACCCTCGGCGAATCTAATGTAAATTACGATTGAGGGAATCCTTGGCGAAAGTATGTTCAGTGACCGTACTGCAATAAGGTCATTCTTGACTGTCCGGTCATTCGGTTTACAGGGGCATTAAGGAGGCTGATTACTTTGCACGGAGGAGAACCTGCGGAGTTTATACTCTATTGTGGTATTCGTTTATACTCTATTCGTTGAATTATAAAAACTCCTGTGTTGCGTAAAATCCTCTAAGCCTCCTAATTATACTTCTTTCTTGTTCATCGACCTGTATGATAATGTATTTTCTTCTTGTTGCAGGCATTAAGTCAGGTTAAGGATTATGAGCGAATTATAACCATAAACGCTCATTATGGTTTCTCAACAATACTGGTAGCGGCTTTATGGTTTGTTTTGTATTTAATTGTGTTGAGACCCTGCGGAATATCCGACTCTAAAGCCCAGAAGATCACCTGTTTTTTGAACGCTTTAACCATATGTCAAGCCATCTCAATGACCGATAGAAAAATGTGTGGAGAAACTGTACGTTGTGACAAGAATAGCGGTTATGAAATGTTGGTCCTAAATGCATCCATGGGTTACTTATTATTTTCTACTGCATTTTGGAAATGGAATCGAGAAGAATGGCCAATTTATATTGGCACGACACTAATATTTGGAATATTTGCCATGTGCCTTAGCCAAGGCCACGGTGCTCTGTTAGTTCTTCACTTTTTGTTTCTGTTGGAAGTTTGTACGCCGGCCTTTCTTTCCGTATTCCTATTAGATGATTTAGTTAAAACGTATAACTGCCATTTTGCTAATGTATTCAACGTATTGTTTCGCCTAATTTTTATGGCCTATATGTGTTATTATCGCTTCTATCTTGGTTTTAAATTTGCAAATAAATTATTAATTTCACCAAAAATTCCTATGTACATACACGCAATATTCCCAATTGTGTCGATAACATCGATTTGCCATCTAATATTAGTGGCACTAAAAACAAGAAAAGACTACATTCAATTCAAAACGCACAAAATTCTATCCGAAGCATCAATTACAACAGTAAAATAAACATATACTGCAATAAAAATGTTATTTTCTTTTCGCTTAATCTCTTTTATTATTTATTTATTTATACGTTTATTGTACAACAGAAATAGTACTTTAAAAAATCTAACAATCGTGAATGCCTTGGTCAAAGACCCTCACGCGAGCTCCATACAATAACAGTACAATAGACAAAATATTTTAAGCAAAAGTTCTCTTTACAAATAAAACAATAATATTTTTGACGTGAATACGTCTTTAAATTTGAATCATATGGTGGCAATCCAAAAAATCTAATGATAACAAAATCCGGGGATACAGTTTGGCATTATAGTTTCGAATCTATCGTCTTCATCCAAAATTAAATTAGACCACTAGATAGCTGAAGGATCAAAGAATTCATTACGATAAGCGAGGACTGTGACGCATCGCGCGCGGTGGAGGGGGAAGCGCCGCCATTATGAAATCATTTTGCTGCGTATCGAGATTTGCAAATGGTATAACTTTTGACTCGGAGAAGCTACGATGTTCGTTTAAGTTTTAATCGTCAGCTGTCGTCACAATCTATCGATTGTGTATAAAACATTAGTGTAAAATAGTGACAGTGAATATAATAAGGTGTTAGAATAAAAAAATATTATCAAAAATATATAATGTCGGCCTATACGCGTCGAAAAGCCAAAACCAAATACAGAGATCGTATACGGTTGGAAAGGGCTTCTCAAGAACAATCGAATGGTAAAAGTCGCAAAGCCGGTGTAGTCGCCATATATCGCAATATCAATAGCTTCACTGATTGTAATAGAGTTAACATTGACATTTCGGAAATTTATTTGGAAATCAAAGACGCAAAAGCTGGTGATGTCTGTCTAGTAAACGTAAAGGGCAATGGCATCATCAGATTCGTACTCGGGTGTGTGTATATCCATCCGGGCACAGAAATTAAACTCTTTATGTTACGATCATTGTTAAAATATTACAAAAACATCGCTAAAATTATACCCGATTACGAGCCTGATCTTACTACACCAATTATGATAGTTGGAGACTTCAATGTTGATGTCTCACAAAACCGCTCTTTGCCCGACTTCATGCTCAGCGAGTTCAATTTGTCTAATATTGGAACTTCTCCAACAACGTTAGTTAATACCTATATTGATTTAACGTTTACCAGAAATCTCGATGTATCTTGTATGCCATTTGTGTCGTATTTTTCACCGTTACGTAAACGTATTCACGTACAACACACGGCCGTGTCCATGACACAGCCACATGGCACTTTTTACACTAAATTTAAATTAAATGGATTTGAGATTATTATATTGTAAATATACTATATTGTGATTGGAGAGAGAGTTGCAATTAAATTAAATTCATTTCTCAAAATACCGGTTTTATTTATTTATTTATTTTTCTTATTTTATTTTATTTTTTAAATTTCTAATAACTGTCTATAGCAATAAGCGTGGTGCACAAATTTACTAAGTGCAACCCAATTGCAACCGTTTAACACCTCTAAACATTTTACAGAAGTTAAGTATGCGGAACCAAAAAAAAAAAAAACGCATCCTGAACTCCGCCAAAGTAGGGCACTCCGCCATGAAATGATGAAGGTCCTCAGCTGTAGGCAGATTACAAAGCGGGCAGAAGAGCGTGCTGTCGTTTAACCACGGTTTATATATAAAATCTCTATTATATTTTATAGAACGTAATTTATATTTTTCAAAAATTTATAAAATTGATGATCGAAGCCTTCACGCTGCTGATAGTGAGAAAACACTGCTCAATATCGAAAAATGTAAAGAATTTACTAAATTAAAAAGGAAATCTAGTATAAGTGACGCTTTGACGGTTATCCGGGGCTTACAAGTAAATTCTAGCGTGCTTTCGCTGAGCAATTCCTGTAAATCTTTTTACTAAGAAAGAACACCATATTGAAGTTTGAGGTTACTGACATGCATGACTCAATTCGTCTTCCACCTAATGTACTAGAATAGAGATATTAACACAATAAAATGGGATGCTATCGTTAACATCGCTTTCTCTTACCGTAACTTCGTCATGATTTTTCTAATTTACTATTGTGCAAGGAAGAAAAAGAAAAAAGAAAGAAAATAATATAAATTTAATCAGTAGTATTTCCGTTGGACTGATTTTATTCTAATTTAGAATTGAACATATATAATTAATTCTAATAATCATTATTTTTTATTTATTTATTTATTTCTGTATTATACAAAGTTGCATGTTACAGAAACAGTTAGCCTTTTACTGCATTATAAGAATTAAGATTCAAAAATAATTGAAATAAACAACCTTATACTGAAATTAAACATAATACAACTGTAGGTGAAGAAAAAGGAAAATGTCACTCAATGATTCATAAACTGCTCATACTCAAATGGAAACAAAATAAGAGGTATCTCAGGGAAACGACATCAACTAATGATAATAAACAGGAACTAAGGCAGTACAAAATCACAAATTATTCGTTCGCATTACCGACTAAAATAACATTGTAGATCTAGTGAGCACAGACTGGACGTTACTCTTGTTGCAAAGCACTACGTAGTCTCATTGCTTTAGTAAAAAAGTTATACACATTAAATGCATAATTTTGTTTTCATATACAAGTATGTTTATTAAAGAAGTGAATGAAGTACTATTAAGGTATTTATTTCTCTATAAACTGTACGTAGTAGGTGCATTTTAAAAATATGTGTCCGAGAGATTCCTCGCTTGCTCTGCATAATTTACTAGATTCAAATAATTCTACACCTGTAGGTTATTTCTTATAATCATTTTGAGGTAATGGTGACGCACATTACAGTTAAATGATCCTTTAAAGCGAACATGATCCTGCTCTCCCTTAGCACTAATGTCAAATAAATGTTGCTGGCAAAATCATTCATAAGTTAACCACATTTATAGTTATAAAATTTGAGTATATCCTTCTTTTCAGGATATAAATTAATGTCAATAAGTTATTCTCGCAAAGTTTCAATCAAGTAAAGTCGATTATGACCGAAAATGAGAAGTTTTATGTGTTCTGACTTCGAAGATAGGATTATAGCATGATTTCTAATGCTGAGCAATTAAATATTATATAACCTTTCATTTTTATACCACGTTACAGAGGCATCACATATACCCCACAGATATATGCTATTAGGGTAGAAGCAGATAGAGATGCATGCTTTACATTAATATGGCAGGTCATTAGTAAGAGTGGGTTTTGGCTGTTTAACAGCTTTATGCCCCGGCAAAGCTTAGGGATTGTGAGAGAGGATGGGAGAAAAAAAGTTATTAAAGTTTTGGATGGCGTTACATTATTTAGGGCTCAGTGGTAGGTAGGTATTTGTGGAAATTGTTTTTCCCTGGAGAACGCCTGGATATCTTTCTAATGGTTGGATATTATCGTTCGGCATTCTACCAATTACTTTTTAACATCATAGGATCAAAAGTAAAAAGAGATTATTAGGTTAGGTTATACTTTCAAATACTAGTAGTATGTCCTGCCCACGTGTGGTCAGCTGTAGTGACACTAGTAATGTGCAAATGGAGGGTCTTGTTCAGTTCTTTGTCCTGCAGGAAAAAAAAAAAAAGAAAAGAAATTGTTTTCTGTAATGACTGACTGAATGGGTTACGGTGGATGCGGGGTCCAGAATGGATTTGCGAAGTACTGGGCACATGGAGTTCGCAGCTGATTGTTGAATGCTCCCCTCGATGGCCTTTATGCACACAGAAATAAAGATAAAAGCTCGCTCAGCTAGCCGGACGAGATAAAAGGTCTACCGTAAAGCCAGTCCGCATTGTTTTTATAAAGAGGTTAAAGATTTTAAAAAAAAATCGCGCACTATATTACGTAGGATAAACTGATAATATAGTCACTTATGATTTTTTTCATTTTTACTTTTGTAAGGGTTAATTAATTTTTATTATTATCCTTTTATGAAGGATGATGTGGTCTTCTCCCCCTTCGCTAAAGCTAAAAAAATCATGAGAGCATGTCCTGTACACTTTCTAAAGAATCTTTGAAAAAATAAGCAATGAATAGAGAGCTTAAAACAAACATTAAAGCTTAAACAAGTCAATTAGTCTGACTTTTATCTACTTTATGTTATACCATTTCAAATGTTAAAAGTTCTTCAAAGTTGTTTAAAATGAAATCTACTATAATCACCCACACGTGGCCAGAACTGGAAATAGCGCACTGAATTCTTTTTGTGCAATCCTGAACTTCTTGGTTTGAAAATTTAGTGGACTTTAGTCAAACAATAGTCGGAGTAATTATTTATAAAGCTTTCTTTTGCAAGAATTATATGTTTAAATAAAACTATTATTCTATTTATGAATTAGAACTAAAGGCCTTATTACCGATAACAGTGATTGCAGGCTGTTAGCAATATTTCATCCATTTTTTCGAGAATATTATAGCAAAAAATAACCCTTTTAGAAATTCAGCCGTTAAAACAGCGTGGATTCAGGAAGTGATTTTTTAAACTTTGGCATTTCTCACGCCATAAATCAAATCATTGAAACAATTGATGAATACATCTACTGGGCTTTCGTGTGGACAAATTACTTTTGACTACATTAATCAGTTATTAACTAGTTAACCAGTTATTTCAGAGAATAGATAAAATTTGTGTAAAAATAGTGGATCAGTTTCACAATAAGAGATAGTTCTGTTTAAAAGAAGGACTAGATGGAAAATGAGAATTACAGCAAGGCGATCCGCTCTCTACAAATGTCTTTAACCTAATTCTAGCAAATGTCCGCAGGAAAGTTGGACAGAGTGACTATGGTGTCACTGTAGCCGGCATAAAATGAAAAACATGCGTTTTGCTAAAGATATTGTTCTAAAAAAAAGCACGTTTGAGGGATTAGAAGTACCCGTGGAAGAATTAAATGGCACTGGAAAGGAAGCTGGTCTAACAATAAACCAAGAAAATACAACGTCATTAACAAAGGAGGGAAACAGCGTGTGTGTGTGATTCTCAGTGTAAAGATCTCGATCACCTTAATCACATTAAAGAAATCATCAGGGAGATTAAAAGGAAAATTACCCTGGAGAAAGTTCTGGTCTCTTAGTTCATCCTCAGAAAAGAATCACATATAAATCAAATTAAAGGTGTTTGATAACTGTATCATTTCTTCTTTAACATACACATGCTAAACAAGTAATTCTTACGAAATAAGAGATAACAGCGAGCTTTAGATTGGTACATGCTGGATGAAAGAACTAATAAAAAGAGACCAGATAGTAACATAAAAAAAAGATTGACTGACTTCGAAAGATTTAAGACAGACGCACATAAAACTTACATATCAATGGGCAGTACGGATACTTCGGATGGGCGAAGTAATCTACTGACTGGTACCCTATTTACCAAAGAGAAATAGAGGATATCCAAAGAACAAGAGAAGAGAGGACCTACTCTCTGGTAGAGAGCGGTTTATGACAGACTGGCACGAGATCTGTTGGGAGAGGCCATTGTCTTACTGGGCCTAGATGTAGCATGGCAATACTCGGAAGAACACAAGTTGATAATGAAGTACAAAGATTGTTCGCTTTTTTGGCTGTGACAAGTTAATGCTATTATTTATTTCTCTTATTATTTTTCAACTTTTTCCATTCCATTACTGATTAGCAGACATAATTTATAGATTTACAGAAGACAAAACGTACTATTAGTTGTAATAGACAGGGTGCAATTAATTGTAATAGCGTCATTTAGTGAGGTTCCTAGATTCGTTACCTGGTCTTAGCCTTTTACCTTTATTTCATACATTATTATTATTAATTTATTTGTCTTTAAGGCCTAACCCTTTTACAAACGGAGTGTCAATAAACAAATTTCATACATAATATAATAATTAAATTAAATGAACAAACTTGATAATAAAAGTAAAATAAAAAACAATATCATTAATGAAATTAAAATAAACAAACAAAAAAGTAATAAAAATAGTAAAATAATATTTATAGATGCTGTCTAAAGGAAACAAAAAATATAAAACCTGTTTACTGAAATTATTCATTTAGTAAAAATGACCTTAACTTTAATATATTAAACGCGTACTTATAAAGTAATTTTACTTTCTAGCTACTATACATCAATTCTAATAAATCTCTTTGTACATCAGAGGGCAGATTACTATTGAAATAATGAATCCTTCTTGAGGCATACAGAGGACAAACAACAAACAGATGCATGAAATCCTCCTCAACGTGCATATCACAAACTGTACACAACAATTTACAATTTATAATATGAATGGATTTCTGTAAAGATATTTTGATAAAATATTTATTAGAAGTTCGCATCTGTGCAATCAACCTAGTTACCCTACAGGGTTGTCTAATATTAATATACTCTTGAGGTACTCCAGCCAAGAGCGGTAGGCTATTATAAATATCATTAAAACGGTAATATTCTAGAGATTGCCTGTCCAACTGGAGCAAATTAGTTTGAAGTTTTGAAACAAGCTCTCCAGCAGAAAGTCCATTGAGATCTGACGCTTCAAAAGAAACACCATATTTGCCCAACAAAACTCTCAACTGAAGAAACCAGTTATATTTCACAGGAGCAGTACTCAACTCCAAAAGTCTAAAAAAAACAGATACTCGGCAATCTTGTGCTCTCCATAGATAATGACTTTATTTCATACATTTATAAGAAATTTATGGTAAATTATGTTCTATCCGCCTCTGAGCTCCAGATTCGATGGGTGGTTAGTTGGACGTGGAGCTTGTTGAAAAAATAGAGGATAAATATCTTCAAAATACGAGTCGTCCATCAATTCGAATCAAGGATATCACTGCTTTCTTATTGCATTAGTAGGTATTTTGTGTTATTTATTATTATTTACGTGTGATATTCTAGCAGTTAAAGTTAGAGAGAAACTGAAAATAAGTTATTACAGACTAATTATTGTAACCAGTAATTTAATCGCATCTCAATCTCTGTTCCCTCACAAAAAACGAGTTAGTTAAACGATGTGTTCGTGTTCTCCTTCAATGGGAAATACACGTCATTTTTAAAATCACTTCAACTTGTATATTGTAAGGAAAAAATGTTCTTCCAATTGTCCGTTAAATTAAAATTTTACATTTAGTAGAACAGTAAAGCATCTCTCAAGTGATCTTATTACTAGTATTTGAGACCGTGGTACAAATAAGTTCGCTTACACAGATAAAATAAGTAAGCTTCGCAACTGATAGCAAATGATTTTCTTGGTGTAATTTTTTTTAAAAAAGGGGGTTTCTAACAAAAGCTGTGCTGGGCAATAAAAAAAGTTAGACTTTTCTTGCCTATTTAGAGACAAAATCACCAATAATGTTCTTAAATATCATTTCGTTAGAGTGTTTGTAGCTACTACAGTTTAGGAATGAAATTTGTGCGAACGTTCAACGCTATTCTTATAGGCAATAGAATGTAATGGCCACATGTCATTTACATGCAAAGCATTCTATTGTAATAAAAGGCTGGGTTGGATATAACCGCTTGAGACACTCCATAAAGTTTGGGGCGACGATGAAATTCCCTTTCTTGAGACGCACAATTTTGAGTGTTGTTTACAAGCGTTAATCTCTAGGAATTGCCAAGAATAGTGCAAGCAACTGGGGAAGCTCTGTACCAGCTCAAGTGGACAGAAGGAGTTTAGCTGTATGACTATGGGGTAGATCTTCATGGTGAGAACAGTTAGACTGGGAATCGCCTTTAATGAAATGTTGTGCCAGTGTTTGGTTCTATTCTTCTCTAACAGCCTCCATAGATAGTGGACTAGCTAGTAGACGGTCTAGAGTGATTCTGCTGTGTGCACGTGAAGAGTAGTCTTGTAACAAGGCTATCGTTTGAGTAAAGGGTGACCAGTTTAATCAGGCGGTCCAGGACCCTAGGGAATAAGAGGACCACAAGCTAACTACTGCTGTAACCTAGCCATTGTCTCCAGGGATCCTTATTGTCTCCAAAATGTGATCACAGAGACCCACAGAAACACGCTATCAGAAGAAAATTAACTATGACCCAACTAAAACGTTTACTCTAAGCAAGTTAGTTAAAACCTTGCGAATGCTCTTGCTTGGCCAAAATAACTGAACTCCAGTGCACTCAGCAGTATTTCGTTTCTCTTTCCATTCCAGCTTTACATTACTGATTTAAAACAAAAAAATATTTTATCTTCAATATTTTCCTACAAATTAATTAATTATAAATTAAAATTTTAGTTAATTAAGTTAAAATCGGTAGCTGAGTTTTTGTCAACAACTGAGACATTAGGTATAGTTTGCTGCTCTTAAATTTACTTTGGGAATCGTCCAAACATTTGTACAGGATCTTCTTTTATGGTTTTGCATCTTCAACCAAAAGTGCACGAACAAAGAACAAAAAGGATACTCTTTTCTAGCACAAGTAAACTAAAGCCAATCATGGATTTGGAATTGAAGCCTTCCTGGTTTCAATTTCTGATTTTGTCTGTTATCATGTTTTTTAAAGGCCGGAATAACACAGATATTCCTTTTGTACCACATCATTTTCTGAAACAATACTTCTAAACCCAGCTAAATACTCTGCTTCATAGAAAAAGGTAAGGAGGGGGATAATTGTAGGCTTGATAAACCAGGTGATTTTGAGGAAAAGGTTCCTCACTATTGAGCAGTGTCAGCTGCCAATGATACCAAATTTTTGGTAATGCATGTTCTTGTTCTGCTATAATCTGAAAGATTGTGATGTGCCAAACAGAAAGACATTGAGAAACGGGTGTGCTGGAAAATTGGAGTTGTACATGGATCTGTACCACGAGAATAATCCAAATTTCATTTTATTCTCTCTTCAATAAAATTTTATCCAATTTTCCTTTAATTCTAGTCTATGTTTTACTTTTCAGCCGTAACAAAACCAGGAAAATTGCAGAGTACGTCACTTATCATCTAAATGCATAAAAATCTTGAAAATTAAAATTAAAACCTTAGATAAAATATTATAATTACAAAGATTTCAGCAAATAGAAAGGTATTAAGCAATATATCAATTCCATAAGGTAGCTATAAGTTCCAAAGAGTTGTACTTCAAAACTTTGGTTAGTACAAAGAATGAACAAGAATGTTTTTGTTTAACAAATCCAAAAGATAACTTTTTATTAGTAAGTAGGTAGTTGAGTTAGTTATCCGTACTTGGTAGTATTTACATACATACAGGAACGTAAACTTGGTGCATGGTGGAAGTGATTTGATGAAATGCTATAGGGTAGATTGTGTTGGGAATAGAATCAGAAATGGGGCGTGACAAAGGATCGAAAGGGCAAGAAGAAGGGTCGTAAACAAGCGTGTACTACAGCTCGATTAGAGCGCATTCCTAAGCAGCATTGAAACTGACAGCAACGAGCAAGAAGGAGTCTCTTCTCGCAATCTCGCTGAATCTATCTTATCGGCGACATGAGCACAAAGTTTAGTCAACATGCCAACTTTATGCTCACTTTCTCAGCTTAATATGCATTCTCTTTTCTTTTTTTTTATCTTCTCATAAAAAGTAAATTCTGTTCAAAAAAAATTTAGGACTGAAATAGAGTTTGTTTTATCTCATGAACAATGGTTCAAGTGGTTATTTCCTCTGCTTTATTAAAATGCCAAAATTGGGAGACTAGAGATTGCAAATAGTCTCTTGTAACAGCTTCTTTTAGCTGGTGAAGAACTATGTACTTTGTAATCAAAATAATTGCCAAGAAATTGGAAGAGGCAAGCGACCATCATGTGCTCTTGGCATGGGAGTCGCCAGCTTCCACTTTTGGAGAGGAGAACTAAAAGTTTTAGAGTGGTTTTATTTTTTTAAATTTTTTTTTTCGAAATAATTGATTGTAATTATTAAAAACAGTTCTTAGATTTGTGGAAAATTTTCAAGTATTTTTTAATGTTTAAATTTTGTGACGACTAACTTGGAACCCCCACACGAGACTCAAACGAACTGACCTCAATCTGAGGTATAAAATGTTGAAAAGACTACTCGACAAACGATCAAAACTGACCCTGACAAACAAACGAACACTATATACCGCTCTACTTGCCCCAATATGAACGTACGGAATACAGCTCTACGGAAGCGCTAAAAAACCGAACATCAACCGACTTCAGACCTTACAATCAAAAATTCTAAGAACAATAGTTAACGCTTCCTTCTACGTCTCCAATCATACTATACACTCTGATCTAAATATTCCTTTCGTCTCTGAAATAGCCCAAATCTCGATACACAAAACTCCACTCAAATCTACACTGTCATTTACAACCCTCTGATCCACGACATGTCTACTACAACACTTCCTTCAAATCCACAGCGCAGAATGAAGCGGGGCTGTGGCCACGCGATCATCTCAACATTTAACGCCGACCTCTTAGGATGGTTGCTGCGTAAGCTTGCCAATTTGGCGGCTTCCATCACTGGATGGTCGTCGTTCACTCCACTCACGCCTCTTAGCGCACATGCATGTGCGCGTTCATGTATGGATATATATACTATATGCGTGCATGTGTATTTGTGCCATCCCTTATCACTCATCTCTTTTGCCTATTGTACTGGATACAGTTGCAAAATAAATAAACAAATTAAAAAAAAAAAATGTGCGTTGTCATACACAACTTATCAATGTTCACGCATAATGCTAGTCTCTTTCGGCCTTCCGCCTTTCGGATTTTCACAGTACGTTATGATACTTCGTACCTAGTAAAGAGTGCCCTCCTATACCTATGGCTGGGCTAGGCCTTTCGCAGAGCCTTTTTCGGCGGCGGAAAGAATAGTTTAGTCTCCCTTATAACTGAAGTCTTTCAGTTATTCACTGATACATTTCTTGCCCTTTCTTATTTTGTACCGAATTACTCAGCTTCCAGGCCTTCCAGATGGTTAACAATGTAATAATCAAACCATTTGTCATGAACAACATTGCACAAAATTATTGAAAAAATTGTGCACCACCTAGAAAGGTGTAAGTAAGCTGGGCATTTTTTAGATGGTTAAGAAAAACGAAGCTCGAAAACGCATTTGTGCCCAGCCAACGGAGATCAAAGACTGGACTTAATCTAGAACTGCGTTCTTAAGTCAGTTTAAGAAAACGTTTCTTTTCAGAAAGGAGCGCCTATTTCAGCGCCAGTTGGCGGGTACTCACTACATCCATTTACTCAGGTTTTTATTCCGGATTAGTATTATTATAGAATAGAATAGAAAATAAAATTATTCTGGGACGATTGTCCCATAAGAATAAAAACAGGTACAATTAGAGGCCTTAATAGTTTGGCCTGTGATTAAACAGAAAATATACGTAAGTATTTACAAAAAGTGAAAATAAAAATAACAATAGAAAGTAAGGAAATAAATTAAAACAATTAGAATTTCGGAGGAAGCTGAATAGAAAGGAGATAACTGAATAGACGGGATTTAAAGATAGAAAGGGTAGGAGCATGGCGGACAGATGATGGCAAGGAGTACCAGAGAGAGAGGTAGCATGTATAAGGAAGGATTTGTCAAAGGATGAGGTACGGTGTGAGGGAATATAGAGATCAGATGAGCGAGATCTAGTATTACGGGAATGGATCGAGGATTTAAACTTTAAAGAGTTGAAAAATATAGGAAGGCCTTTGAGACTGGATGACTTGAAAAAGGAAAGAAGCCAAAAAATACTGGCGGCGATAGACAGGAAAAAGCCACTTCAACTCATCGTAGCAGTGCGAAATGCGAGAGTCTCTGGAAATGCTGAAAATAAATATTATGAAGCAGTTCATGAGGCGCTTGAGCTTAGCTTCAATATCACCAGAAAGGCCGCCATACACTAAACAACCATAGTCGAAATGGGGGAATATAAGAGAGGAAACTAGGAGTTGCCGAGTCTTAATTGGAAAAAGGTGACTTGAACTATTAAATTGCTTCAGGATATGGATGGAACGACGAGAGATTTGGGAAACATGGTTTTTCCAGGATAGGTTTTGGTCAAAAGTGATACCGAGGTTCTTCTTCTCAGAGGAACAACATTATATTGGGATATTATAGAGGAAAAGATTAGGAAGAGGAGCCAATGATTTAAGGAGTGGGTTGGAGCCAATAACAATAGCTTTGGTCTTTTCTACATTCAGGGTAAGCTTACTGTTCGTGGCCCATGCTGAGATATTACTGAGGTCTTCTTGAAGTTTAAACCCAGCTTCAAACCGACGGAGAAAAGGATAGGTAAATCTGAAAATCATCAGCAAAGAGATGATACTGGCAATATTATACTGGATTTTACTCAAATTTTCAAGGTTATAAGAATGAAAAGTCTTTCTTACTAAGAGTGTTACATGAACGTTCATATTTTAACTCTAAACCATAAATTTTGATAACATAAATTCTTGGTCAATAGAGGTTTTAAATAAGTGCAATGTTATCGAATAAATTTGACTAAAAGCTGTATATATCATATCCATATAACTGCTCTACAATTTGTGTGTATGTCTGTGAACTTCCGCACCTCTCATTCACCAGCACACTTTGTAACAATTCACTTACACTCTCCCCTTTAATACCATAACACGGAGTTAACATAAGGGCCATATTAAAATGTATCCCTTGAATAGCGACTCGGTGTAAGAGATTTATTTTGCTCACTCGGCATATTGGCTGCATGCCTAAAAAACATACCCTTATTCATACCCTTAGGGACTCAGACGATCAACATAGAACCTTTTCTCTTTTTTTCTTTTTCTTCTTTTCTCGCTATCATTGCTCTCCCTTTCTCACTCTGTGAAGAGCCGAACGCCCAGAAGGTAGACTTGATAATTTATGTACGCTCTTACTTGCTTTTAACCTAGTGTTGTGTAAAGAGGATGAATGAATGCGGGGCCGCTCTTCTAAAATGTTATGAATTCAGGAAATAAAATGAGAGAACCTTTTTTAAATGTAAAAGACACGATTTATAACTATAGCCTCTTTTTTTTTCTGGGGAGAATAAATAGAATATTTTTAAGAAAAAGTACATAAATTTATTTAATTTGAATTATATTTCATTTGAAAGCGAAAGGACTTTAAGTAAAGAAGAGAAAGTAATTCGTTACTTGGTTTTCTAAATAAAGATAAAAAATTTAGTTTTAAAAGTTAAATAAAGCAATTAATGCATTTATCCAAGCTGACACTATTTAAATTTGTGGTTACGGATAACCCAAACCATTGGCAAGGGCTCCAGACTCAGTGACTGATATAAAATTTACGATCATTTTGCTACTTAATACACTTTAATGGTTGAAGTGAAATTTATCTTCTCTTTTCTGTCCAATCGTTGGTAATTATTAAGTATATTTAGTTTTCATAGAAAGAGTTTTACACAAAAACTAAAGATTGGATAGACCGCGCCTGTTCCCGTGAGTTTAAAAAACTATTTCATTACCTATTTTGGTAAGTACTACTGTTCTTTATGCACAAAAATAATTTTGTATTATTTGTCACCAACGCTTGCTCTCAGAGCTTCAAGAAAGGCTAAATAGTTGGAGGTCGCTTTAATCAAGTAAATACGCCAAATTCAAATTGCATTGAAGAGATCTAATGATAGGATAGCCTGAAAGGAAATTAGTCAAACATGAAGGAATGGAGAATGGCATAAAGTGCAACAAAAGTCCAATTATGTTTGCAAAAAGTGCAATGCAAGTCTGTGCATATAGTTTAAGAAAATTAATGTTGTGTTTAATTAAGAAAACTATGATTTCCCTCTCACCCAAATAAACTTTAAATTTTGAATTTTTATGGCTTATTTTTATTGTTTCATTTTTTAATGATTTATGGCGCGTCAACCTCTGAGGTTATTGGCGCCCGTAGCTTTTTTTTCAGTGCACTGTCAGCCTCTGGACAGTGTTTTCTTATTACAGACCACACTATCTATCACCGGACGTAGTTTCAAATAATCAACAAATCGAGGAGATTATTTCTAAAGACGCTATTAAGGTCTTTTTAAATTTATTAGTTATTATTGTAGACAAAGAGCTGTATTACAGCGCTCTTCAAGTCCTGTATTTGAGGTTCACTTGTGAATTCTTGTATTTAAAAAAACAATTTTTTCGAACGAATGTAATAGCCTTTCGAACAAGAAAGAAAATGTTTTAATGATATACGAGGGTCGTTTGAAAAGTCCGTGCAAAAATAAAAACTACTTAATTTTTTGGGGTAAACCTTTTTTATTTTTCAGCATATTCTCCTTTTAGGCTTATACACTTCGTCCAACGCTGCTCTAGTTTGTTGATCCCTTCCGAATAATAGGATTTGTCCAAGTCTGAAAAATAGCCATTCGTTTCTGCAATCACCTCCTCGTTTGAATAAAATCTTTTTTCCGCCAGCCATTTCTTCATATTGGGGAACAAATAGTAGTCCGAGGGAGCCAAGTCTGGAGAATAGGGGGGATGTGAAACGAGTTGGAACCCTATTTCCATTAATTTTGCGACCACAACTGCTGAGGTGTGAGCAGGTGCGTTGTCGAGATGGAAAAGGACTTTTTTGTGGGCCAATCGCGGGCGTTTTTCTTGCAGCTCGGTTTTCAAACGGTCCAACAACGATGAATAATATGCACCTGTAATAGTTTTACCCTTTTCCAGATAGTCGATGAGGATTATTCCTTCCGAATCCCAAAAGACAGTCACCATAATCTTTCCGGCCGAAGGAACGGTCTTCGCCTTTTTTGGCGCAGATTCCCCCTTGGTAACCCATTGTTTAGCTTGTTCTTTGGTCTCAGGAGTTTAGTGATGTATCCATGTTTCATCCACAGTGACGAAACGACGCTTAAAGTCCTGCGGATTCTTCTGGAACAGCTGCAAACCGTCCTTGCAACACTTCACACGATTTCGTTTTTGGTCAAGCGTGAGCAATCGCGGCACCCATCTTGCGGATAGCTTTGTCATGTCCAAATGTTGATGCAAAATATTATGTACCCGTTCATTCGAGATGCCCACAGCACTAGCAATCTCACGCACCTTCACTCTTCTGTCATCCATCACCATATCATGGATTTTATCAATGATTTCTGGAGTAGTAACCTCAACAGGGCGTCCTGAACGTTCAGCGTCACTTGTGCCCATATGGCCACTCCGAAAATTTTGAAACCACTTATAAACTGTTCTAATCGAAGGTGCAGAGTCACCATAATGTTTATCAAGCTTCTCTTTAGTCTCCTTGAGGCGTTTTGCCTTTCATAAAGTAGTGTTTAATCAACACACGAAATTCTTTTTCGTCCATTTTTTGAAAATCACTCGACTTCCTCGATTCAAACGAATGCCAAACACAAAGAAATAGACCGATCTGGCTGAAACTTGGTGTGTGTTCTTCCAAGAGATGCTACTAACTAAACGTAACCTCGATACGCGCCAGTGGTGCTATCTCTCTGACTTTGCACGGACTTTTCAAACGACCCTCGTATATATATTTTTACGCATAAATTGATACCTTTTGAGTTGAAGATCCAATTTAAAATCATTTTAATTTTCTCGAAATATTTTAGGAAGAACGTTGACTTGCCTGGAGGGGATGTATCACGTAAGCCAGGGGTCTTCAACCTTTCTACAATTTTAGGAACCCTTTGAACTCATGGTTTTCTTGAAGGAACCTCATGTTTAAGAAGCAGATAAAATAGTTTATCAATGCTTTTTTCTACTGAAATTCGCTAAATTATTCTTGTATCTTTATTTAAACTTAAAATACAAACATCTTAATAAGACAATGATTAGTGAGGTACCTCAGGTTATCAGGTTTCTAGAATAAATAGAATGGGTGATCACTTGCGGAACTCCTAGGAAATCCTAGAGTTCCGTGGAACCCAGGCAGAAGACCCCTGATTTAAGCTTTCATTAAATGCCTTGACAGTTTTTATTCCAATTAGAATAATTATAATTAAAAACGTTAAAGTTCTAAAATAATATTTCTTTAGCTTTTGAGAATACAACAAAAAGCATTAATATTGGCTCTAACATGTTCAAGAAAGACCAGGAACTAATGGAATCCATCATTGCAGTTTTGCGGTGTTAGTCTACACCCCGGGGGTTTAATGGTAGGGGATGGATGGACAAACAAGTTACGAGGCCAAAATCTTGACGAATATAGGCAGCCAACACACAAAGGATGCTGGGGGTGTTTGTATTATAAATAAAGACAATATTTCCCATTTGGTCAAAGTTATTAATAATATTTAATTACAGAGCAGCACTAACAAAATTATTACCACTAATTTAACATATTCACAAAAAGTTTGAAACATAAAATAGTTTTGGCAATCATTTCTAGTAATAACCTACCTATTATACTCCAAGTTGAGCCATATACACTACAGTCTTTATTACCTCTGAACAACAGACGTTTTACGATTTTTGATATAGCATACAAAACGGTGATAAACCAAGTTACGAAGGAAGGGGGTATATATATGTTAGTAATCAAAGTGAGCATGATGATTATGACAGGTAAAAGGGGCGACGGCCACTGATAGTCATTACCATCATGTCATGATGATCATGTTTGATGTGTACGGTAGTTTGGCATCAGTTTATCACACGGCTAATGGCCTGATTTATGGCCACGTTGTCGTCACCAACAGTGCACCTATTGGCACGTTCCGCAAATATAATTATTGGCACAAAACAAACATCATTGGTTAAACTCTAATGGCAGCATCTATTCGCTTTAGTACGCGTTTTATCGCTTATTTATTTTTTTTTCAGTTGATATATAAAGAAAATGGTTCTAAAGGGATGGAAAAAAAAAAATGAAGTTATAATAAATAATTTTTCAACCCACATAAAACTGTATTGCTTTCAAATATTTGTACCTTCTAAAAATTGAAAAGAAATAATATTTATCACGAATTCTGGATTATATAAATCAATAAATATATATTTCAGTAAATTTATAGCCGCCATAATTTTTGTTTCCTCAATAATATTTTATTACTCTGAAGTTAAAACATTATTTCCTCATCACTGCAGTTTTTAATTTTCATAGAATGGACACTCTCAGTGATAATTATTTTCTTTCAAAATTTTAGGTAATGAATTGGATAATTTTATTACTGATTTATTCATCCTATCTTGATGAATTATTAAGAGCAATACCGCAACATCGATTTGATGTATTCTATTAAGTCAATTTAATAAGTATTTGAAGTAACAGATTCTACAGAATAAAAGATCCAAAGAATAGAAGCTTAAGACATAAATAAACAAGTTTGGGATGAGCTCTATTATGTAGAGATTTCTTTGGCAACCGCAGTGCCCAGCAAGGAATCGAATCAGGAGGCTGCCTGTGAAGATCGAAGCACTTTTTTATCTATCAAAACAGCATTTTGATAGCATCGACAGTCTATAGAACTCAACAAAAGGGATTGCATGATGATGTTGACGTTTATGTGTAATTTGGAATGATTTACTGTTCAAGTTAATATAAATTAAATCGAGATAGTTTTAAACCTGGACTTTACTTCATCTCTGTGGTTCCGCAAATGGAGAATGAAGGTCAATGGAAACAGTTCTTTCACTCAGGAACAGGAAAACACTCCTTTCAGTGTATCTGAATCACATTCCTATTCCTGTAGCAGATACCGATGGTTATCTTGGAATATACCTTGACAAGCTACTCGCGTGCAATCCAAACACTAGACTAAAACGATTTGAACTCAACCTGAGATATTCAGTGTTCAACAGACAATTTGACGGACGATCAAAAGTGAAACAAGAAACGACTGTACTCAACTCTACTTGCTCCCATTTTGACTTACGGACTTGACTGTACGGAACAGCTAAGCGTTCAAACCGATACATAATCCAAACCCTCCGGTCAAAAATCCTGCGAACCATCACTGACGCAGCCTTCTACGTGAGCAACCGTATCATCTACACCGACCGGCGAATCCCATTTGTTTCTGACCTTTCTCGGTCCTATTATGGAACATTCCACTTCGAACTTTACTTACATCATAATCCCTTAATCAGCAACTTGTCACGCACTATCAAATTCCCCTCCCATCGAATTCCCCTCAAGTCTGAGGTGTCGATGGCCTCATGACTATCGGGTCGAACGAAAAATTGAGCATCCTTCTATTCAATCCATTCGATAAATTCCATTAATCGACTTATTATGGTCATCGTTGGATCACCTTTATTGAAGCCCTTTAAGAGATTTTGTTGTTTTTTTTAATGATTTATTTATTATTTTGTTTTGTTTTATTATTTTGTGTTTTTTCTAAATGCAGTTGCGAATTGATTAATAAAGGGTTTGGAAGCCATCTCTGTGCTGCAATACTTTTTACAAGTAGTTTAGATCTGCCAGTGTGAGGGGATGTACGCATTACTTAAGAGTGTGTTCGCTGGTATGAATTTAATCGAGTACTCCCCTGACATTGTCAATGATTATAAGGTTATTTATTTATTTTAATTTAAGGCAGGGTCAAATTCGAGTCATTGTCGGTCTTCAGATAGAATACTCTCTCTCCGAACAGTGAGCTGTCTAGGTTCTTTGGATGAGGAAATCTAAGGGTAGCGGGCCAGGATTTAAAATCAACGACTTCCGGCTTACAAAATCAACGCTCACCCAACTCAACTAATTCTTTCTCTTTTTATAGAGAAGTTTTATTAAAACATAACTCTGATTTGAAGGAAAGACCCCATCTTATCACCTCTGATGATAAGATGAACTTAGATGTAAGTTCCTGAGATCCAGTTCTTGGTTTTTATAGAAAACAAACTTAAAAAGAAGATTTAAAAAGGTTAAAATTTCAAAGGGTGCACCAAATTTTGTAACAACACTTGCTTGCAGCCTAGGTTTTAGAAACCCATAACAAATTTGTTAGTTTCTTCTGTAATCCGGTAGAAAACAAGCCGCAAACGAATGCTTTTAAGTAATGACATCATTTGGAAATCATTAAAAATTTCGTTTACCCAGAAGTGTTTACGTAATAAGTAGAGAACAATTAAAACCAAAATACAATAATTTCTGTTCTTTCTATAATAGAATGTTTATCGCACGGTTTAAATAAAAGCAAAAGGCGTTCTATTTTTGTTGACAACATTCTATTGTGTCGGGAGTCCGCGCCATTCATACAGTACCAGGAGGCGGGAAAGGCAATGTTGTTATGGAAGTGGTGGAGTGATTTCCGCTTAACTTGATCTCAATTCCATCTCTTCAGTGTGGTGAATTTCCATGGCTAACTTTCCATACTCCAGCTTCCTTCGGTCCTCTGAATGCAAACACTTCTTGCACTGCGGGAGAGGGCTAGACATCTCCTTCAGAACTCTGAACATCAACAACTCCACTTCCTTCGCGCACTCTCATCCTCTTCCTAACCAAACGCTCTATATCATTCCATCTTACTCCACATATTAAACCATGGGTCCGTATGTAATTCTCCTTTCTCCATCGCCTCTCAACATACGACAAATTTCGCTTCTAACCACCCCTGTTTTACACTAGGTCCTAGTGTTGAAGAGTCGGTGTTGGGTTGGAAAGGAAGTAGGCTCGTAAATTTTCTCACTTATAGCTGGCTGGGTAAATGTACTGCGCCTACTGAGAGAGGTACAAGCCTCATTTACCCAGCTTGGAACCCATTAGGGTGTGCAGGAATGTCTGAGCCTCTCTCTCTTTGAAGAGAATCGCCCAGTGTTTCTGTCTCGTCTCTCTGCAATACATACTAACCCATGGTTTGCATAATTTTCCCATCTATATTACTCCTGTCTGGATAACCCACCCGTTCATACCTATCCTCAACACATGCACGCGTACTTTTATTAGTGTTATCTCAAGTATTTCCATCTCTTTCGTATGGCTCTAACTTAGACGTGCATATCAAAACTTGCAAGATCTTGCACCTCATTAAAATTTAAATATTTTGACTCTTCATTACAAATTAAAACACACCTTATTTAGATGATAATTTATCAACATTGTTAAATATTATATATAATTTTTAGGTTTATTTCCGTCTTGGTTAAATCAACGTTCTACATTAGCACATGGATTCAAAAATTAGCTTTGATAACGGTTCAAATCTTCTTTTACCCAATATTTTTACGGGTCTGTTTTACCCAAAATAAATTTTGGAAGGAGGCAGAAAACTAATTGAAGTTTTTTCAATGATGAGGTGCTTTGTTCAGCCTTTGCGCAACCCCAATACAGAGGACTTAATTTGAATAGGCGTGCCAATGTTCCCGTAAATAGGTGTAGTCTTCTTCTCAGCTAAGATCTATTTACCCTTTGTCACCTTCGTTTACCTATCTAAAGGGCTTTTTTGAGGCAGTACCATAAAAGGTGGAGAAGGTCTAGAATAGAAAATCTTAATCTATTTTACATTACAATACATATACAAATGTTGTGGGAGAAGGTCTAGATTAAGAATTTAATTGAAGAAAATTATATTATAGTATATAAAAACATATTAATTATCTACAATTCGTTGAAGAATTCATTGAATTCTGAAAGATACGATAATACATTTAAACGTTTAAAATTTGAAAGGATTTCAAAACCACTAAAATTTAACCTTCTAGATCTCATTACCTATTACCACTAAAGCATTGCTATTTATACCAGTTGTAAAGTTAACTTTTCTCTACAATTTGGTTTAGAATTCATTAAAATCTGAATAATACGGAGAGAGATATAGATGTTTGAAATTTGAACTAATTTAAACCCTTTATATCTTACTCTTTAACAAAAACTTACAGTTTAAAATGTTAAGTATAAGGGTTGATTAAACGCCAAAAGGTACACAAATCAGCAAGCACCCAACATTTCATTAATTCTTCATTAATATTTAAGTAATTTTACTGCATTAATATTCATTAATATTTTTTAGAATTTATTAGATGTCACAGACCCTTATGCTGGCCATTTTCGTCTACAAAATATTTGTTCAAGTAGCACTGTAGATTGACTGTAATATCTAGTTATTTATAATAATCAAACTATTAATTACAGGTTAAAAAGAAAAACGTTATAAAAAATAAAAAAAAATTATGAGGCTAAAAAATTCAAAACTTTTTTTTATAAAAAAAAATGTAATATGTAATATAAAGTAAATAAGATATGTATATTTTTAGGACAGCTAATTATTCCAGGATTTTACTATAAGTAAAATTAGGGGGACTAAATTAAATTACAATAGAGAAATCAATAATTGTTGTTGAATAATCTACTTGTTATAACTGTGTGTTATTTGTGCTCTCGAATATTTTGGTAAGACGAATTCAAGACAGTAGCCTACTCTAACTTTGTCTTTTTCTACTTTAACATGCATGTACAAATGTGTGATTTATCATAATTATAACAAAAAAATATTATAAATGAAGTGGCCAGCATAAGGGTCTGTGACATCTAATAAATTCTAAAAAATATTAATGAATATTAATGCAGTAAAATTACTTAAATATTAATGAAGAATTAATGAAATGTTGGGTGCTTGCTGATTTGTGTACCTTTTGGCGTTTAATCAACCCTTATACTTAACATTTTAAACTGTAAGTTTTTGTTAAAGAGATTTTTGTACCTTTTGGATAGATTTTCCTTTTTGTCTATTTTACAAAGTTACATATCTGCTTTACAGATTTTTTTAAATTTGGAATAAGCAATTCTATCATTATAACCTGATAAGATGGTAAGTCGGAACCGTAACTACCACTAGAGAGATCTTTTTAAAGAATGATTATCGTTAAGGTCCCTCAAACCATCCTCAGTAACAACTTTTTTTGAAAAAGCGTTTTGAATAACATAGGAAGGTATTTGTGCGTGAATAACAAAATTAAACTGCGATTTCATTACTTCCTTTTAAGAGGAGTAAAAAAAATAAACTGCGATTGCAGAACTTCTAGGCAAAGAGGCAAAGATTTTTTAATCGAACGACAATTCATTGATTTAAATCGGTTCACTCATTGATAATTTAAACGATTGCAGTACTTCCTCTTAGTAGGTGCAAGAGCATCAGCAATGTAGAGGAGCTTTAACCACTTATTCGAGCTGAATTTTATCAAAATCGGACTAAGCGTTATAGAAATATTGGTAATAATAGTTTTAGAAAGGGCCTTATTTGGGTGGGGCAAACTCCCCTCCTTATGAGGCACGGCGTCGAGACTTTTAAAGTGCAAATCTGTACAAAATTTCGATTCGAATGACATTTCATTCATGAAAATCGGTTCACGTGTCGATAATTTGAAACGATTCCTATACTTCCCCTTAACAAGTGTAAGAGCTGATCGCCGCTTTAATGTTACGTAGGGGAGCCCTAACCCTATCATCCTACCAAATTTTATCAAAATCGGGCCAAGATTTACAGAGTAATTAGTAATAATAATTTTGAAGGGGGCCTTACATAAAGGGGGCTAACTCCTCTCCCATTCGATGTACAGGGTCGAGACCCCCAAAAGGCACATCTACATAAAATTCCGAATCGAATGACACCTCATTCATGAAAATCGGTTCGCGCGTTTAGGCTGTACGTTGTTTACAAAAAAGGTAACAACAACAACAACAACAACAACAACAACAACAACAAGAACAAGAACAAGAACATTTTTTGAAAAAGCCGTTTTTGCTCATTTTCGGCAACTTTTTTCTCGAAATCTATTAGATCTGGGTTGTTGCAAAAAAAATTACAGCTATAAAGGAGGATTTGCCCCATATTTTAAAGAAAATTTGGGAATTTTATCTTTAGTAGAAAAAGAGAAAAAAATTGTCAAAGTTGGGTGTTTTTCAACGTTACGCTTTTTCGTGCACTTTTTGACGATCAACCCTTATGCAACTGTCCTACCGGATAGTTTTAATTAACTATTTCCTTAACAAAAACTTATTGTATAATTTAAAAAGTTTGAGTTTTTTGGGTCATTTACCTTTATACTCTTAACTGGTGAGACCTTTTTAATGAATGCTTATAGTTGGAGTCCCCAAAGAATCCTCAAATTCAATTTGTTTGAGAAAACATTTTGTCTAAAATAGGAAGGTACGTAGACCTTATACTTCAAACAAGCACGATTGCAATACTTTCCTTTATTGGGTTAATGTGCAATATGGCACTTTAGAGTCACGTACGGAACTTTTAACCACTTCTTCTTGCTGAATTTTATGAAAATCGGATTGAATGTTATAGAAATTTTAGTTATAATAGTTTTTGATAAGGCCTTAATCGCATGGGGCGGACTCCCATCTGTTATCCACTTGTCTTTCAAAACAGTCTTATGAAACAGTTTGTATGGGCATACTAAGTTTAAAAAAATAATCAGTGCAGTTGTTTTGAAGAAATGGCTGTTACATGAGAAAGATTGGTATCTAGACTTTTAGTCGCTTGACTCTGCGATTTGAATTTGAAGAAAGTGTTCTGGTGGACATGTTGTGGATCAGAGGGTTGTAATGACTGTGTAGATTTGAGTGGAGTTTTGTGTGCCGAGATTAGGCTATTTCAGAGACGAGAGGAATATTTAGATTAGAGTGTATGGTGTGATTGGAGACTTAGATGGGAGCTTTAACTATTTTGAACTTGAGTATAAACAAATAATTTACAATAAAAGGTAAAATTAAATTTAATAAAAAACGGCAGAATGAAAAAGAATTTTGTCCACTTATGTGATAAATAGCAGTAATCTTCGAACTGTATTTAATTTTAATTTAACAAATTTCAATGAACACTTCTAAAGCTTAAAGCAATCATCAGCAGTGCTGAGTCATACAAAATCTCTTGCTAACGTATCTACATATTTTCCATCCGATCGGTCAGTCATATTCCATTTACCCTATTAAGAACACCCTCGGCCAGTTTAGCTGAGCCATCCAACTCTCTCCGTGGCTACTGAGCGCTAGGACGCACCATATGTCCTGCTACCTTCTTCTAACAGAGTTCACTTGAAGGGGAGACCAGAGTTTAATACAGAGAGGGATGGAGTGGCTCTTCCTAAATAATCTATAATGAGACAGTAATTCCTGTTGTAGTTGGTGCAGCGTGCTGGCAACGTGAATCCGCTAGCACCCTTTGTTTCACAAGTGTAAAACGCCCTAGGGAAGTTAATAGAGAGTTCGTGGATGGGATTTCAGTGTGTATGTGTATATTGGTTAGTTAGATATCCCAAGTTCATGCAATAATAGGTTATGACGTCACAGGATGTAAAGCTCGTTCACTTTAATGACCAGCTGATGTGGGAATATTGAAATAGCGGTACTATATCGTATATCATATTGAAGTCATGATTGTTCTGCATCTCTTTGACAATGGTTAAAGTGGCATGTTGGAAATTGGACCGGTTTAGGATTAAATGTTTAGTACTGTCATATTTCGGAAGTGTATAATCATTATGTTCAGACCCGTGATGTTCAACCACCATATCCTGATAATTGATGGATTTTCATTTATTGTTTGTTTGCATAAAAGATCGTTGCGTTATAAAAACGTTTGCTTAAATAAAAAAATCAAAATATTATTGATCAACCCTTTTGATGGAGTTGTTTTGTGACGATTGATGTAGTTGTTTGTTTTCCAGAAAAGATCGTGAACTCTTGAGTTGCCTTAACTTTCCGTCGAGCGCTGAGAGGGTTATAACACGTCCAAGCGGCGTCTGTTAAGTCGATGGAGTTAATTACTTAGAAAGATGCCAAGATTGTAATAAGTTATAAGTTATTATATAATAATAATTCTATTCGCTAGAAAAAAGTATAAATACACGGCAAAACAAAACTTCAATCAAAGTTACACAAACCGAACAATTAAAGCAGAACAATGAGTAACAACCCAAATAAGTAATTACTAAATAGTGAATGTTTTAAAGCTATTGTTATCCATTTTCAGTCTTACCGGAACCATATGGGTCCTATTATTTCCTTGTGATCCTTGTCCGATCACCAGGGTTGGCATTGCATGTGCGCTATGCACTATTTACAGCGAACGATTTCCTGTCAAATGTAGTTGTGCTTGGGACAGTGGGTCTCAACAGTTCATCTTTTTCCTTTTATTAACAAAAGTCAAGAGTGTCGGTACCGCAGTTCCTTCAAAGTACTCCGCAAATGGCTGTAGTATTTAAAATTATAAAAAAAAATTGTTTGTCTCTGTCGATGCGTGTCATCCAAAATGAGTTCGCGTGTCATAGATTCGTCATCACTATAGAAAAAAATCTACACTAAAAAATATAATCTTTTGCTTACCATATTAAAGAATCGTACACTTACAGCAATATTAAAGGCGATGGTGGAACTCGTGCCAAAAACCCCAGTCAACAGTGCTTGTGTTAGTAGGGCGCGTGACACGTACTAACCATTCGGCTATGCAAGCTAGAAGTGAGGCTAATTAAAAACAAATGATAATGGAAAAAATCAATTCTTATAAACCACTTTATCGGATTCTGGACACCTCAAAACGGGTGTTTCTGGTGAATAAACCAAAGTCCGCACCATTACAGTTCTTTCTCTTACTTCATTGTAGCAACCCAATAGGGTTAAAAGTTTTATGTTAACAAAAATTCTTATTTGTTTAATTAAAAACAAAGAACAAAATAAATTAAAAGAGGTGCATATGCGTTTTATGTGCAATTCTAATATAGTCCATTAGCTTGTGTTAACTTCACTTCACTCATGTATAAAGAAAGAAAAAAGAAGTAGAAAACAAAAGGTCGAACTGTCGCCGAGCAGAATAGCGATGAAGGGTTGTAATGGGTACATTGAAAGAATGGGATGTTGCAGGCAGAATGTTAGGAGGGGAGAAACGAGAGCGCATCCCCCCCGGTAATGTCATTAAAATCTTATCCAGGAAGTGTACCTCAGTAACAAAAGGCTCAGCCTTTGAAGTTGGCTACTCTTTTATTTTTTGCATAGAATTGGAACAATCTATGAAACGAACGAGCAAATTGGGGATACCAAAGGTTTATTATGGCGAACTTTTTTCCCTTTAAAGGAAAAGAGAAAAAAGTAACGACATCTTCTAGAAGTACTATTGTCTAACTGGCATGGATACAATGAGATGAAAGCTGCCCTTATAGTATAGAGCCGACAGTCAACATGGTAAGATATCTGTAAATTAGAGGACACTTTTAAATTCTTTGATCTTTATTCTTTCTGCTTTACTATTATTTCTTTTAGTAAGATTTCACCCGGTTACAACTTGTTTAGTGGTCCATTATCATCCATGAACAGAGTAGGTACAGTCTTAATGACTCCATTAGAGGCGCCTTCATTTAAATATAATTGTTCATTATCTCTTGCTGTCTACTGTTCTTCTTTTACTTTCTTTATTCTAGCACATTTTCTTATCTAAATAATAGCATCTCATACCAATAATTGTTCACGTCTAATGTACTAAACAAAGCGAACTTTAGACAAACATATTTGCACCTTAAAAATTTTATCTCATCCAAACTTTGAACAATCCAAGAATTATTTCAGAAGAAATGGTTATTTCAGCTGTTGAGTTTTGGTGCATCACTTGTATAGCTACTTTTCGCTGAATTTCCACCTTTTTCCGCTATCTCCTTTGTGCGGTGAAACGTGGGGAAGCAGGTCTAATAGAATCCTGCCCAGTGCCATTCTTCTCATCACCTTTTGAATAACTCCAAAGGTCCTTGGGCGTCAGAAACAGCTCCGCTAGTCCTGAAGGATGGATATTTAATCGTAAGCCTATAGAGTTACGTATTCATCGGATTAATTTGACCATAACCCTTGAAATTAAATAATTACTCCTTCATGTCACTTTTAAATTGTGGTAAAATGTGATTTTTTGTTTACTATTTTTTTTTTTTTTTAAATCTTTTATTGTAATTTACCACTGCAAAGTTGTTGCAACAAGCAAATATGGTATAAGAAAAAAGAAATAGAAGAGATCATGAGTGGAGAAGGCACCCTGTGGTGCCACTCCAGTAACGAGCTTTGCTCTCACGATAAGAGAAGATCACGAGGCCATCTTCTCTTCAATCTCCTTAGAGGATTACCTGGCGTAATGTGGAGGAAGATAGGTGTTCTATGAGAGGGTTAGGATGAGCTGCTGTAGAGGAATGAAATTTGAAGAAACGGGTGTTAGCAAGATCTGTAATGAAAGGAATTTTGAGGTCATTATGGATATTGAGGTTAGATACATAGAACGGAGCGTTTAGAAGTTTTCGAAGTATTTTTGACTGTAATGCCTGGAGGCGTAGTGAGTTGGAACGCTTAGTCGATCCCCATACTTCGATGCCGTATGACCAAATAGGTCGCAGTAACAGTAGATATAAGAGTCTTTTGTTATGTAGATTAAGTTTCGAACGTTTGTCAAGTAGTCTGGCGAGAAGTTTGTTGCGTTGGTTAGTTTCTTGTCTTTTCAGTCTAGTATGGGGATTCCATGTCAACCGTTTGTCTAGGTGCAGTCCAAGGTAGCGTACTTTGTCCACAGTTTGGTATAGGAATTTGGTTCAAGATGATAGGAGGTAGGATTTTCCGTCTGAGAGTAAATACTATAAACTTTGACTTCGTAACGTTGGTTTTGATTCTCCATTTGAAAAGCCAATCCTGTAAGTGGTTGATGTGTGTTTGTAGAGTTCGTGTAGCGATAAGAGGATCGGAATGAGGAGATAAGATTGCAGTATCGTCAGCAAAGATAGAAAGAATGGTATTTGGATGTTGAGGTATGTCTGCTGTACAAGGAGTAAAGAAGAGGACCTATGACACTGCCCTGAGGAACACCAGCTCGAACTAGGTGGATATCAGAGTCTGCTGCTCCACAGTTGACTCTGAAATATCGGTCTTTTAGGTAAGATTTGAGGATGAGGTAGTACTATCAAAAATAATTTTTGAAATAACTGCCTTATTAATGTCATTATTCTCGGACATAATTATTAAACGCTTTGCCTAGGAAGAAATAAGTCTGAGGAGCGATTAGATACAGCGTTTCTGCACTTACAGTCCGCATTAAGTTTTGAATGGGTGGCAAAAGTGTCAAAGTAAGGAAGAAGAAAAAGAAATACTGGGGTCAGAAATCATAAATAAGTAATTAAAATTAATTGCATGCAATATTTACTGTTCTATGTCATCTTTTGAATCTGATACTTAGAGGTATCAGAAGTAAGCGGTCACAAAATACGACTTTTTGTTATGATTAGAGGTAAGGAGCCAACCTCTTCAGCACGCAATCTCCCGTCTGTAGTTCTGAGCCAACTATAGATGAGTCAATTTAAATATAGATATTTTTTATTTAAGAACTCACGAACTGACCAGCAAAGAGTTGCGCCACTAAGTTATGTATAAATAACACTGATTCATTAAATTTCCTCTAGACTAGACTTAATCTAATCTCAATTAAGTTATTGGATCACTATGGTAATTATTAATGTTCTTCGAGACCTGAAGCAGTTAAGCCATTAGTCTTCTAGTTATTTGAATGGAGTGTATACCAGATTTGAAGAGCATTATTTGAAAATTGAAGATTTTGTTAATATACGAGGGTCGTTTGAAAAGTCCGCGCAAAAATAAAAACTACTTAATTTTTTGGGGTAAACCTTTTTTATTTTTCAACATAGTCTCCTTTTAGGCTTATACACTTCGTCCAGCGCTGCTCTAGTTTGTTGATCCCTTCCGAATAATAGGATTTGTCCAAGTCTGAAAAATAGCCATTCGTTTCTGCAATCACCTCCTCGTTTGAATAAAATCTTTTTCCCGCCAGCCATTTCTTCATATTGGGGAACAAATAGTAGTCCGAGGGAGCCAAGTCTGGAGAATAGGGGGGATGTGAAACGAGTTGGAACCCTATTTCCATTAATTTTGCGACCACAACTGCTGAGGTGTGAGCTGGTGCGTTGTCGTGATGAAAAAGGACTTTTTTTGTGGGTCAATCGTGGGCGTTTTTCTTGCAGCTCGGTTTTCAAACGGTCCAATAACGATGAATAATATGCACCTGTAATAGTTTTACCCTTTTCCAGATAGTCGATGAGGATTATTCCTTGCGAATCCCAAAAGACAGTCGCCATAATCTTTCCGGCCGATGGAACGGTCTTCGCCTTTTTTGGCACAGATTCCCCCTTGGTAACCCATTGTTTAGATTGTTCTTTGGTCTCAGGAGTGTAGTGATGTATCCATGTTTCATCCACAGTGACGAAACGACGCTTAAAGTCCTGCGGATTCTTCTGGAACTGCTGCAAACCGTCCTTGCAACACTTCACACGATTTCGTTTTTGGTCAAGCGTGAGCAATCGCGGCACCCATCTTGCGGATAGCTTTGTCATGTCCAAATGTTGATGCAAAATATTATGTACCCGTTCATTCGAGATGCCCACAGCACTAGCAATCTCACGCACCTTCACTCTTCTGTCATCCATCACCATATCATGGATTTTATCAATGATTTCTGGAGTAGTAACCTCAACAGGGCGTCCAGAACGTTCAGCGTCACTTGTGCCCATATGGCCACTCCGAAAATTTTGAAACCACTTATAAACTGTTCTAATCGAAGGTGCAGAGTCACCATAATGTTTATCAATCTTCTCTTTAGTCTCCTGAGGCGTTTTGCCTTTCATAAAGTAGGGTTTAATCAACACACGAAATTCTTTTTCGTCCATTTTTTGAAAATCACTCGACTTCCTCGATTCAAACGAATGCCAAACACAAAGAAATAGACCGATCTGGCTGAAACTTGGTTTGTGTTCTTCCAAGAGATGCTACTAACTAAACATAACCTCGATACGCGCCAGTAGTGCTATCTCTCTGAATTTGCAAGGACTTTTCAATCGACCCTCGTATGTTGATGTTATCGAGTGACTGTTGTAAGATTCAGTTCTTTTAGGAATAGTTGAACACGTACAAATCATTTTAATCTGTTATAATCCTTATGATTTTGTTTTGTGGAACCTTTAAAGGTCTTAGAGCCCGCAACTCAGAGAACAAAAACAAAGTTGTCGATGAGAAATAAAATAATATGTTTTTAATAAATATAATTCAATTTAATTTGATGTTTTGGTTTTTTAACCGCCGGTTTATTTTTTACTGTTGTTAGTCTTACTTTTTTAACTATAAATTCATATAAGAATTCGATTTATTAATATTGCAAAATAGGATACTATTTTAAATTAATCTTATAACCCTTAAATAAAATTTAACTAAAATTTACTTTTATTTTATTTTTTACATGCAAGACAAGAAATAGCTACAAAAATATAATGGCCTATTAAATAATTATTGAATTATATTTTCAATCAATCTTCCTTGGATTAGCCTATTTCATTTTTTATTAAAAATTATTTAAAAAGAATATTAGAAGAAACATATTGGGTTGGGTTGCAGAATGGTTTAGAAATAATGGGTTTAGGCTTAATTAAACAAAACCTGATGCGATCCAAAACCTCTTTCTTAGAATAGCCTTTAATCTGCACACGTACTGGCTTTTAAATTTCTTATCCTGCAAAATATAGTCCACATAAAAGCAGCGTGCTATGTAACCCAGGACAATGCAGAGATGGGCGGATTAGAAAAGGAAGAAGAGAAAGTACAAATCCTTGAACATAAAGTCATGGGACCACTGCTAAGTGGGTTGTCCTGCCAGTAAGTTGTTACGAGTGTCGGGTTGGTAGGGCCCATGGAGAAACCCAACTGATTTGCCTGCAGATAATTGAGAACACAGATCCTGGCTAGAAGTTGCATATAAAAAAGCTAAATCCCAACCTCCTAACTTCACGTTCAGCCACATTTCCCTCCTATACAGTCCCTTACAAACCCAATAATATTCACAGACCCCCAATCCGTTCCGCGAGATAAGACCCTCGTGTCAGATGGGGCTCACGACTCAATCTACTACTAGTAGGTCGTAAACACTGGGGTCCAGCTGTCTGCCGCCGTCAACTAGTGCTGTTCATGCAAATATCCAAACCGTTTCTAACAACGGGTGGCAATGTTATGTGGACCAACCCCTTTCAATGTGCCATATATATGTATCTGCGAGTGACACCAACTCACTACCACTGTTTGAGCAGTTACACAATCTCCAGAGGGTTTTGGATATTCTATTTATGTACATATTTCTCTAGATTTATGCACAGTGCATAGTTATGAATATTTAGAAGCTAAAATTAAGTGTTGAGACAATTTCTACGTCCAAATTCCTAATCCCATTAGTGACCTGCTCTTACTTTTTCTTACTTGGCACTCAGTTTAGATACTTAGGTCAACCTAAATTACAAGAGTTACCCAAATATAAGAAAAAAATAAGTTTTGTATTTTTATATTAAAGGAATAGACAAAGTGTTTTTCTATTATTTAAATCCATCCAGCTTAGGTCTTTGAATGATCAAACTATCTATTCATCCTTTCCACGCTAGTAATAGGTTATCTGAATGGGTCGTTGCGGCAATCCGTACCTACTTTCCCGGAGTAAACAAGCTTAAAGAACAATGTTTACAAGATAAATCTCCAGAAAATAAAAAAAAATGGATCTTTGAATCATTTCCAATCAACCGAATATTCTAATCCAAAATTTTGACCTTGACTTTGTATTTTATAATTTAATTAAAAGCCCACACTTAAAGTGGATGGATTTGGCTCATTGTTTTAGATTCACCCCATTAATTGATCGTTTCCATATCTATGAAAAAGTTTAGATACTAGATAACTTTTTGAAATGAACTGATAAACTATCTATCTATCATGTCATGGAAAAGGAATGGAAATTATGTGAAACATTCTATTAGCAGTGTTTTATGATCCTTTAGTTGTGTTAGTTGGAATAGATTGATGTTGGTTGAAGTGGCTGTGGGTGGCAAGGCCCTCTTGTCACCATAACTCAAGATAACCTTTAATTTGGAGGCGGCCAAATAAGAACTGGAAGAAGATTTAGGTAGCTACGTTAATAAATTAGTTTGGAGACTCGGTCGGGAACAATTAGTGCGATGTTGTTTAGAACGTGCGGTAGGTAGTGAGGCCGAGCTAGACTCAGACTACACAGACTGACTTAGTGCAGCCACAGTTTGGTGATTAGTTAGTGCGTCACGCTAAGAGATACGTCACTAAAGTTTGACCCTTAACCTACCATAATACCTTTACCAGACCAATTACCAAATACACTTCCGACAGCTTTACGTGTACTTCCGTACATTTACAACGGCTAAAACATACTTATACCAGTATATATTTTTTTCCAAATATATTGTCAAGAAACTCTGCCAGACGGTAGAATAGCTTAAATTACAGGGAAAACGTTAGAAAAAGGTGAATTCACCATGACAATCACCTGGAAAGCGGCCATCCAGTATTATTAATATTAATATTTCGGATACTTAAACTGGAGTTCACACATCATGGAAGCAAATTTATGTACTTTAATTGATTTATGTAAATTAAAACCTAATAAACACGTTGTAGCTAAAGATGAATTGATCGGCCAGTAAATAACTGCAAAGAAGCATTTCTGCAATGTCTCTTTCAATTGCAATGTGATACCCGTTTAAGTATTTAGAATTTATTGACCAGCTGTTCTATATGTATTATTACGCTCGCCACGCATCTTACATGTCGTTGGATAGTTGTGGTTCAAAATATGTTCTCTTTTACAGAAAGTCCTTTTTTCTCTCCAAACAGATGTTCGTTATTAATTACTCTCTGTGAAATGCGCCAGCTACAAGTGTTACTCTGCGTGATTTTATACTTTACAAAGTAAAGGAAGGGCGCTGCTGTATTAAAGCTAATCTGTACGAAAAGTATTTCTATTTTGACTCAGCTGATATAAAAGAATAGTTATTTATTTAACAAGTGTGGAAAGTAGTACTTTTCTTCACACAAGGCAGGGTTTGCACGCACGAGCGAGCGAAGCGAGGAAAAGACTTTACTTTACTATACTTTACACTCGAGTTAAATATTATATTTTTTCTGCAACCATTAGGGTTATTAACAAAAAAAAAAAACTAAACAGGAATCACTAGAATCCATTTTAAATTTCTATAATGTAATACTATAATACTTTTTTAACTGTTATAATTAAAAATATCTAATTATTTATTAAAATATTATTTTTATTTCTATATTCCTTTCAATTTTTATTTTATTTTTTCAATATTCGTTTTTTAATTATTTAGATAAAATAAATTTAAACAAGCTTATTAAAGTTTTACAGAAAATATTTAATAACAAAACTTCTTATATCAAGGAAGCACAATAAAGTTTTTTCACTCACTAGTGAGGAAAGTGACACTAATGGGAATTTTTCCCCACTAGTGAGGTAAAGTTGGGCATTACACAGCTGATTTTAATTGAGTAATGAGAACATTCCTACATGGTTGCAGAAAAATGCTATTAATCTGTTAAATTCAGAACGGAAATAGACTGAAACCTGCATATTTGGCGCCATATCATGTCACGCGTCGTTCTGAAGTTGATGTCAACCCATTCAATAAACCTCCTGGGATGCCAGAAGTAGTCCTTGAGGCCTGCTTGCTTGTGCTACCTTATAACTCGTACACTAATACTTTACCAGCTTGTTAACGAAAATTAAAATAACAGAAAATTCATTTGTGAGTGGAGATGAATAGAACCCGCACTAACGTACTATCAAGGTATATCGAACGGTACTGCGTCTTACATACTGTAAAAGGAGAGCTAAATTTATAGCCAAAACTTTGCTTTGAAAGTAATTGCTTAAGAAGAAGTACCAACTTACACCAAGGGTTTTTCACATTTTTAAGATCTTCCCTTTAACGCTGTACACTTACATTATTCATGTCAGTCTACAACTTTTCTTTTAAATCTTTTTTCCCAAGATAATTTAATTTGTTTTTTAGAAATATAGTTGTTAGGTTTCTGTCTAAAGTACTTATTCTGTACAGCCCTGTGTCTTAATACCGCAAAGAAGAGAGATAGATGTGTTTCAGGTTTTCCAAGTTTGAAGAAGAAAATTCCACTTTATGCTAGCCACTCTGAAAAATAGATTTTTCACTTTTCTGAGAATTTTTTTTCAAAAATGGCTACCACGATTAGCGCAATTCGATAGCCAATAAATTTTGTGTTCACACATTTTTTACATGAAGATAATCAATAAAATTTATTTTGAATACTTCTTCTGGCAAATTCTTTTTTAGGACGTTCTGAGAAAGCATGGGAATTCGTACTTTCAAGGAATGTTTACATAAGTCAGAAGTTCCAGAATTGTTGTAAGAGAAAGTCCAGTGAGTGTTCACACCGGATTTTCATTCAATGGAATAAATTTATAATACATTTTATTAATTTATTATAATAAAACTTGTTTCCGCTATCTCAAAAAGCAATAAGTATTTCCCGATCAAACTGTATTAAATTAGCTAATATTTTTACAACTACATATAAACCAATTTTCTTCGTAGAATCTCCTTAACAAAAACTTACAGTTTTAAAAGTTAAGTATAAGGGTTGATTAAACGCCAAAAGGTACACAAATCAGCAGTTCCCAACATTTCATTAATACTTCATTGATATAATTTAAGTAATTTTACTGCATTAACTTTTCCTTCACATTTTTTAGAATTTATTAGATGTCACAGACCCTTATGCTGGCCATTTTCGTCTACAAAATATTTACTCAAGTAGCACACCATTTAACTTAGATTGACTGTAATATCTATTTATCTATAATAATCAAACTATTAATCACAGGTGAAAAAGAAAACGTTATAAAAAATATAAAAAAAATAAGAGGCTAAAAAATTCATAAACTTTTTTTACATCAATGATTTTATGCATTTATTTTTATTTTTAAATAAAAATCATTGGTTTAAGTTCATTCTTCGATTAAAGTAATTGTTATTTTATGTTGTAGTCAAACGTTTGTAATAATAAGTAATAAATAATCTGGCTTTATCGCAAATAATATAGTTTTCTTCAATTACATTCTCAATCTAGGTGTTCTTCCCACAATGTTATATATATGTAATATAAAATAAAGAAAATAAAGATATGCATATTTTTAGGACAGCTAATTATTCCAGTATTTTACCATAAGTAAAATTAGGGGGACTAAATTAAATTACAATTGAGAAATGAGTAAATATTGTTGAATAATCTACTTGTTATTAAATGTATGTTATTTGTGCTCACGAATATTTCGGTAAGACGAATTTAAGACTGAAATATTGTTTTGAATCCTCCGTGATTGAAATTTAAAAAGTGGCCGACTCTAACTTTGTTTTTTTCTACTTTAACATGCATGTATATGTGACTACTCAGAATAATTCATCACTCATTTTATCATAATTATAATAAAAAAATATTATGAATGAACTGGCCAGCATAAGGGTCTGTGACATCTAATAAATTCTAAAAAATGTGAAGGAAAAGTTAATGCAGTAAAATTACTTAAATTATATCAATGAAGTATTAATGAAATGTTGGGAACTGCTGATTTGTGTACCTTTTGGCGTTTAATCAACCCTTATACTTAACTTTTAAAACTGTAAGTTTTTGTTAAGGAGATTTTTGTACCTTTTGGATAGATTTTCCTTTTTGTCTATTTGCAAAGTTACGTCTGCTTTACAGATTTTTTAAAATTTGGAATAAGCTATTCTATCATTATAACCTGATAAGGTGTTAAATCGGAACCGTAACTACCACTGGAGAGATCTTTTTAAAGAATGATTATAGTTGCGGTCCCCAAACCATCCTCAATAACCATTTTTTTGAGAAAGCGTTTTGAATAAAATAGGAAGGTATTTGTACGTAAATAGCAAAATTAAACTGCGATTTCAGTACTTCCTTTTAAGAGGAGCAAGAAAAATAAACTGCGATTACAGTACTTCTCCCTAAAAGGCAAAGATTTTGAATCGAACGACAATTCATTGATGTAAATCGGTTCACTCATTGATAATTTTAACGATTGCAGTACTTCCTCTTAGTAGGTGTAAGAGCATGATGGCACTTCACAGCCACGTAGAGGAGCTTTAACCACTTATTTGAGCTAAATTTTATCAAAATCGGACTAAGCTTTGTAGAAATATTGGTAATAATAGTTTTAGAAAGGGCCTTATTTGGGTGGGGCGAACTCCCCTCCTTATGAGGCATAGCGTCGAGACTTTTAAAGTACAAATCAGTACAAAATTTCGATTCGAATGACACTTCATTCATGAAAATTGGTTCACGTGTCGATAATTTGAAACGATTGCTATACTTCCCCTTAACAAGTGTAAGAGCAGATCGTCGCTTTATTGTTAGGTAGGGGAGCCCTAACCCTATCATCCTACCAAATTTTATCAAAATCGGGCCAAGATTTACAGAGTAATTAGTAATAATAATTTTGGAGGGGGCCTTACATAAAGGGGGCTAACTCCTCTCCCATTCGATGTACAGGGCCGAGACCCCCAAAAGGCACATCTACATAAAATTCCGAATCGAATGACACCTCATTCATGAAAATCGGTTCACGCGTTTAGGCGCTACGTTGTTTACAAAAAAGGTAACAAGAACAAGAACAACAACAACAACAACAACAACAACAACAACAAGAAGAACAAGAACAAGAACATTTTTTGAAAAAGCCGTTTTTGCTCATTTTCGGCAACTTTTTTCTCGAAACCTATTAGATCTGGGTGGTTGCAAAAAAATTACAGTTATAAAGGAGGATTTGCCCTATATTATAAAGAAAATTTGGGAATTTTATCTTTTATAGAAAAATAGAAAAAAATTGTCAAAGTTGGGTGTTTTTCAACGTTACACTTTTTCGTGCAGTTTTTGATGGTCAACCCTTATACAACTGTCCTACCGGACAGTTTTAATAGGGAAACAAAGGAGAAAATTTCATATCTAAAAATGAGCAAAACATCATTAATTTCACTTATCATTATCGTAGATAACTGATTAATGCAGATAATATTCAACAAGCGACTAATCCAATAATCCTGTTTATAAGATAATTGAAGCTGGCTTGTTGCTATGGTAACGTTGCTTAATTCATGCTCGACAGAATATTGACCTAGGACACCTCAGTTACTATTCAGAACTATTCGACTCTATGACACGTGTACATAATTTAGTAGGATTATATAAACTAACTATGTATATATTAGAAGCTTTATTAGCCATAGTCAATCAAAATCTGTACTTTCTGTAAAATTTATAAAAAGGTAAAATAACAAACGACTTTTCGTGCTGCCTTTATTAAGGTTCGAACACTCATAGTTTCTTCTGACTCTGCATTTCTGAAAAATATTTCCTTTTCACTATCGTGTACAGTTTGTGAAACCGTAGGTTACCCTGAAATGATGCTTAGAAAGGGAATTTAACCTCACCCATTTACCAAAAATGCCCTAAAAAGAAGTTTACAAAATAATAACAGTAATTTAAATAAAACCAACATTAAAGAAAAAATGATTTCTGTTCTTACTGGTAAGAATGAGTTGTTGAGGTTATAATAATATCTATTATTTTAAAGAAATTGGAACAGTTGATTTGGACGCAACGCTGAGCAACAGCAATGTTTATTTTTCGATTTCTTAGATATTTCATGTTCATTCTTGGTTAATAGGTTAGATTAGATTAGATTAGGGCGTCCTCAAGGCCTACGCCACTGCGAACCCTTTGGATCTATTGTGGCTCCCCAACTTTAGAGCTCGCTCTCCAGACCTGTCCGTTTAATCAGACTCTTAATTCTGGAGAGCGACTCCTGGGTAGAGCTCACAGGCCTTGGTTTTTCCTCCTTGAGAAGTAACATCCTTAGCTAGGCAATCCCCTAACACTGACACAACACGTGCAGTGCCGTTTCCTCCTATTCCTGACAGAAGCTACAATGGCTATCATCCGGCCGGCCCATGCGATGCATGTGTTTTCTGAGCCTGCAGTGGCCGGTTAAATAGGCCTACAATTATCCTTACAGCCCCACGGCCTTAAGGGATTAATTCTGCAGTCAGCCTCGGCGAATAGTCTCTAATGAACTCCTTCGCCCGTCTCTGCCCAGTGGTAGCAAGCCACCACTCCTGAGACCTAGTCTGCACCCACAGTTTAATGGCCGCAGTCTTAAGACACTTGAAGACCCCAAAACAGGGCTCCGGGCCAACGAAGTGTCCCGCAGAGCCTTCCCGGGCCAATAAATCTGCCGCTTCGTTTCCCTTATGTCCTGAATGACTAGGCACCCACACTAGAAAGACCTTATTTTGGCCACTAATTTCCTTCAGGGCACCCAGACCGTGCCAAACCAACCTGGTAGGACAACTAATAGCTCGTAGAGCAGTCTGACTATCCGAGAAAATTACGACCTTAGAATTAATAATTCCTCGCCCATTAATCTCGGTAGCGCAGAACCTCTAATTGCAGCTAGCTCAACCTGAAAAACTGTAGCTAGATTTCCTAGGCTAACCGAAAAGCTACATTTCGGCTTCGCCCCGTACACTCTCGCTCTCATACTCTTCTCCGTCTTGGAGCCATCCGTGTACCTGGTTAATAGGTTACCTTGAGGTAGGTCCACGCCAAAACGCTCTATTCCGTTTTCAGCTTACTTAAAACAATGTAAGCTTACTTACAAAAATACTTGTCAAGCAAAAAAAAAATTTTTGTTTTTTCCAGAAGAAAAACTCCTGTCGTTCGGATTGTTGTTTGTTTTCGGTACTTAGGAAGAAAAATACTATAAAACAAGAGTCTTTAATTTAGAGGTTTCGAACGTTTCGTTAAGTGCTACTTCACCTGAAAAAAATAAACTGGCTCCCAGATCTATCTTTCCAAAGTTTAATTAATATCGAGATGCTGTTTGATTTATAGAAATAATTTTAAACTTAATTAGAAAAGTTGGTGGTCATTTTAATTGTATATAATTGGCTGGTTAATGAAAATGATACGGCCAGTATTTTGGGTAATAATTTAATAAAATTGCCCTTGTAAATAATTTTATCTCAGCCGATACATTAATGCCGAGTCCGGTAATCCAATATCCACCATGTATTTATACAAAATAATGTGCCGTACTGAGAGTATATGTAAACAGATCAGTTAATGGACCCCTTATTAGTAATGAAAATTGAAGATAATACTTTCCAATACTCTCCTATTAGCAGTAAAATGATTTAGCTTGGGAAATCTGATCTGCAGTGTAGAGATTGGGGAAAAAAAAAGCCCGGCTTCGTTCTAGGTATTTCCTTTATTTATTTTTTTTAAAAGTTTTAGTCAGTCCCCTGTTGATCTCATTTACTTCAACAGACTTTTTTTTCTCGTAAATTGATGTAAAATGAGCTGAGGAGGAAATTAGAGGGAGCCTGGATACATATAATGGAACAGGTTTTAAAATATTTTTTTAAAAAAGAAAATTAACCCAAATTACTTTTTTCTCTTTCACTTCATTGAATTAACTCGAACTTTACTTTCTCTTACTATTTTGAGGTCATTAAGTTCAAGCTGAGTTTATATTTAGTATTTACAAGAATATCCGTTTGAGGCCCCTTGAGGAAGTCTAATATCCCAAGTCTAACTAGGAGAAAAACTACAAAGATGGTAAGTTCTAATAAAGATTTAACCAGTTAAGCGTGTTTGACGTAAACACACGTCGAACCAAATCTCTATTACATTTATTTATTTATTTTTTTTTTTTTTTTTTTAATTTATTTGATATTCACAATCTACAAAGAATAGAATTCGTAATAAGTGAATACGATAAAAGAAGTCTTCCTGACTGGATCAACATGAGGAGAGAAGCTGCCCACCGGCAACACTCTCGCTGGAGTTTCTTACATTACTGGAGATTGTCACGAGGCCAACAGCGTTTCAGTCGTCGTGGAGGACGATCTGGAATCGTTGTGGAGGCGAGATTTAGAACAAGAGGATTGGTACAGAATAGAAGAGAGTCAAAGAATTTTCTATATTTAGATTTAGATTCGTCAGTTATGTATGAGATTTTGAGATCGTTATGGAGAGAAGAGTTAGACACATAAAATGGAGAATTTGTAATCTGTCGGAGAATTTTTGATTGGAAGGACTGTATTCTTTGTGAATTGGAATGTTTGGTTGAACCCCACAGCTCAAGTCCGTAAGTCCAGATCGGTTTAAGTACACTGTTGTATATTAGTCGTTTATGTTCCAGTGGTAGTTTGGATTGTCTGCCAATTAGTCGTAACAGTAATTTGTTTCGTCGGTTGAGTTCTAGTCTTTTCAGTTTAGTGTGCGGATTCCACGTTAGTCTTTTGTCGATGTACATCCCAAGGTAGCGAACTAAATTAGCAGAAGGAAGAGGAATTGAGTTAAAATTTAAAGTGGGACAAGAATTACGACGCAGAGTAAAAGTTATCTGTTCGCACTTTTGAGTATTGAATTTGACTCTCCACTTTTTGGCCCAGGGTTCAAGTTTGTTTAGATGATATTGTAGATGAGAGGAGGCTGTAGTGGCGTCTGAGTTAGAAGAGAGAATAGCAGTATCGTCAGCGTAAGTGCAGAGCAGTGTGTTTGAGTCAGTTGGTAGGTCAGATGTGTACACAGTATAGAGAAGCGGTCCGAGAATACTTCCTTGAGGTACACCAGCCCGTGCCAGAGAGTAGTCGGAAGAGGCAGATCCATAACTTATCTTAAAGAAGCGGTCGGTAAGAAATGATAGTATAATCAAGTAATAAGTTGATGGAAGAGCACTCTTTAACTTCCACAATAGTCCTGGGTGCCAGACTCGATCAAAGGCCTGAGCCACGTCGAGAAAGGCCCCACAGCAATATTGTTTCCGCTCCAGAGAGGAAGCAATGGCGTCTACTACTCTCATTTATTTATTAATATATAAAATTGCCATTAACTATAAAAACTCGTAATTTTAATAAAATATAATGAGAATATTATTTGGTGGGATGTTTCCTTTATCTTACCAATAGAACTGCCAAGTATTTTATACGAAGGGGGTTGGAGGGAGCCAGCCAAATGATAAGTGGTTGGTACATGTTTGGTCTCCGCATTAGAAATTGGGAATCACGCACACAAATAGAAGCTCTCAAACCTTGTGCAATGCCGTTTTTACCTTAGATAGAGGTTCAGGACCTCAGTACGAGCATGATTTCATTTTACACAGAATTCAAAGCTCTTTTCTTCCCTTGTAAAAGTTCTTGCGTCCCTAGTTAACTAGAGCAATGCATACGTGAAGCGTTGCAAGATTTTGAATGAGCACAGAATGCTCTGTAATCTTAAGGCCCAGAAATAGCAGAAAAAGTGCTGGCAGTGACTATTACGACTATTGTAAACTTTTGGTTGTTTTGCCCTGCGTTCGACGTGTATACACGTCATTGTCTGATTTTAATTCCGGTTTTTATAAACTAAATTCCATGCTTAACTAGTTAAGAAAGGCTTAATTTAAGATCTACGCTAAACTTAAATCTGATGAAACAAAGTGCTCTCTGGGATGTTATTATATTAAAATTCATTTTTATTTATTTATTTTTTAAATTTGTCTGAATTGCGCCATAAAGGTCACACAATCAATTCAAATAAAGTAAAAATTAGATCTCTTCGCCACTCCGGAAGGACGTGCAGTGATGTCGACATTTCAAACATGTTAACATGAACGCTGAAGGAAATATTTTTTCATTTCAGTCTGAGGTTTCCCCCACGCCAAAACGCTATGATTTATCTCTTACCTACCCTCTTTGTCCCCTACAGCTATTTATTGCGGTATTATTTCTCCCAGCAATAGAAGAAGATAACATAAAATAAAAGATAGAAAATATCCGAAAGAATAGACTGTTTAGAGATTTGTCCCTTTTTCGCAGCGGATGATTTACTGCCAGGACAACTACCTTTATATCGGCAAGAGATACCGGCTTTCTTTTTATTTTTGTGAGTTTGTTGTGTTATTTATATGGACTTCTCTTTCTTTTCATTCTCTTAAAAGGAAGAGAATTTCGAAGGAAGGAAGCAGTAGTATAAAATATATAGTTCGGACATTTTTTAATTACTTGCCATGATTTATAACTATTAGTAAACAATTTATCAAGAATTTAATTATTTACTTTCTGCTAGCTTTGGGTAAGAGATCGCTGGACCCCAACCTAACATAAGATAAAAAAAAAAAATGCGTGATTATCAGTTAATGTCTAGCATGGAGGCTCCTCAGGGTGTCTCGTCAATCTACCGTAACCAAATAGTTAAACCAAATGCTGGCAAAATAACTCGAGCTTAATAGAGGAAGTGGAACGAGTCATCAAAAAATTTCATTCCAACAGCCTGACCTTAGATTCGCTCTTACTGCTGGCTACCTCCAGTGATAGACAGAGTTCATCTGTACAGAGAGGACTTTGTCCAGAAACTGGCAATGAACTTCGGGAGTTGACGCGGTATTATGTTTTTTATTTTTATTTTTTGGCACTGGCTTTCACCATTCAACCATCAACGTGAAGTAATTTAATAACTTTAATAATTTAAAATGGACGTGAAATAGCCTAAAATCCAAAATCTTTCTAAATTCATTTATTTGTCTCTATTCACATAAACATATATTTTGCAGACGATTCTACTTCTTTCGCTCCTCATTCATACAAATAAATATGCTAATCCAAATTTTCATTCTTTAAATAATATTATATATATAAAAAAAAAGTAAAAGTAATGCCTATTTTTTCAGGTGGTCTTTACGTCCAACTACCAAATTAGGTGTCGTGGACGGAGACGACTAGCAAACATACTTTGCTGTAAATTTCTTTGATTAACAATTAAATAAAACCCAAGGCCTATGACCGGGAATCGAACCCATATTAACTTAGTTTATATTAACATAGCAGGTTTATATTTCATATTAACTTAGCAGGACTCGCCTCTAACCGCTCGGCTACCGTGGCGCTTCCCATTTTTAAGAACATCTATATTAAAACTGTCCGGTAGGACAGTTGTATAAGGGTTGATCGTCAAAAACTGCACGAAAAGGCGTAACGTTGAAAAACACCCAACTTTGACAATTTTTTTCTCTTTTTCTATAAAAGATAAAATTCCCAAATTTTCTTTAAAATTAGGGCAAATTCTCTTTTGGATTGTGTACTGGATATTCCTGCCATCTTCCACTCTTAGTAACTGCTGTAATAATACATCTGGATGCCAGCAGTACACTGTAAAAGGCTCAACACGCCATAACTTCAGCTTTAGAATCGCCTAAAAATAATAATAAATCTGCAAAACATTGAAAAAAAGAAAGACGGAATTATCAAGATTTAGCTGTTGATGTTGGCACATGCAGTAAGGACAATCCTTTTGTTAAACTTCGAGTTCTATCGTATTTATGTTATTTTCCAATTTTATTAAAACTATTTATCTAAAAAAGATACAATGAGCCCTTCTGTAAGAGACGTTCAGAGGCTAGTCTTCTAAAGTTCATTTCAGAGCAATTAGACAGCGACCTATCTTTTATTCAAACCGTTCTCTGCCCAATTTGATTAACTCCATAAAACAAAAAATGGAGAAATGCGATGCAGTAATGTACATTATTTTTTGTAATTCTGTTTATAATATCAATTCAAATAAATTTACCGTTATAATTCAGCGTCTGCTACTGAATATGAGTTGAATTATTGCAACGATTTACATTAGTTAATCAAAATGAGTTAATAATTACTTAATAATGAGTTAATCAAAATGGATTCTAACATAAATTATTTATAATTCAATGGCCAAAAAGATTTTGTCGTTTAATGTTTGTAATGGGTTGTATTATTTGGGAAATTTATTATAAATATAATAAGCTATTATAACTGGACCAAGTGCTTTGACAGTTAAATTAAGTTTATTTCAAAAAGTAGATTAATCTAAATATTAGCTCATATGTTATTAATCTAAAGATAAATTGATTCTTTTCTCTTCCCTAAGTACTACTTCACTGAAGCCATGTTTCTCTTTTAAGACATTTTCTCGAAAATCGCTCCTACAAATTCCACTATACTTGCTATTTAAATTGCATTTCCGCAGTTCTATATCGTGTGTTTGGACACTTCTCTTTAAATATACCTGTTGTCGAATTCTGAGGTATATTAGAGGAGGCTTTGCCTCTGCAGTAGGCTGTTAATAACCTTTTGGTTTCAAAATGCATAATGTTACTAAGAATAAAATATGTTTTGTAATTCGGGATTTCAAGAAAATGTCTACGTTGCTTAAGATGGCAAAAAAAGAAACTCCAGTCTTTCTCTCAGTGATCTGTTTATTGATTTTTTGAGTTTACACCTGAAGTAACTGTTTTTGAGTTTAATGGCCTCTAGGAGCGAGTTTTGATTAACTGCCGGACGAAACTTCAGTACACAGGTCTGATACATTTTAGATAGATTAAGCACAGAACATTTATTGTAACTGGTTAACACTAACACTTTGTCTATCTTCTTGTTAGTACGAGGGTCGATTGAAAAGTCCGTGCAAATTCAGAGAGATAGCACTACTGGCGCGTATCGAGGTTATGTTTAGTTAGTAGCATCTCTTGGAAGAACACACACCAAGTTTCAGCCAGATCGGTCTATTTCTTTGTGTTTGGCATTCGTTTGAATCGAGGAAGTCGAGTGATTTTCAAAAAATGGACGAAAAAGAATTTCGTGTGTTGATTAAACACTACTTTATGAAAGGTAAAACGCCTCAGGAGACTAAAGAGAAGCTTGATAAACATTATGGTGACTCTGCACCTTCGATTAGGACAGTTTATAGGTGGTTTCAAAATTTTCGGAGTGGCCATATGGGTACAAGTGAAGCTGAACGTTCTGGACGCCCTGTTGAGGTTACTACTCCAGAAATCATTGATAAAATCCATGATATGGTGATGGATGACAGAAGAGTGAAGGTGCGTAAGATTGCTAGTGCTGTGGGCATCTCGAATGAACGGGTACATAATATTTTGCATCAACATTTGGACATGACAAAGCTATCCGCAAGATGGGTGCCGCGATTGCTCACGCTTGACCAAAAACGAAATTGTGTGAAGTGTTGCAAGGACGGTTTGCAGCTGTTCCAGAAGAATCCGCAGGACTTTAAGCGTCGTTTCGTCACTGTGGATGAAACATGGATACATCACTACACTCCTGAGATCAAAGAACAATCTAAACAATGGGTTACCAAGGGGGAATCTGCGCCAAAAAAGGCGAAGACCGTTCCTTCGGCCGGAAAGATTATGGCGACTGTCTTTTGGGATTCGCAAGGAATAATCCTCATTGACTATCTGGAAAAGGGTAAAACTATTACAGGTGCATATTATTCATCGTTATTGGACCGTTTGAAAACCGAGCTGCAAGAAAAACGCCCACGATTTGCCCACAAAAAAGTCCTTTTTCTGCAACCATGTAGGGAAGTTCTCATTACTCAATTAAAATCAGCTGTGTAATGCCCAACTTCCCACACTAGTGGGGGGAAATTCCCATTAGTGTCACTTTCCGCACAAGTGAGTGGAAAAACTTTATTCTGCTTCCTTGATATAAGAAGTTTTGTTATTAACATAAATATTTTCTGTAAAACTCTAATAAGCTTATTTAAATTTATTTTATTTAAATAATTAAAAAACGAATATTAAAAAATAAAATAAAAATTGAAAGGAATATAGAAATAAAAATAATACTTTAATAAATAATTAGATATTTTTAATTATAACAGTTAAAAAGGTTATAGTGTTACCTTATAGAAATTTAAAATGGATTCTAGTGATGCCTGTTTAGAAAACACTCCTCCATCAATAAAAGAAACAGCAGAAAATGTAATAAGTAATGTAAATACGTAAGTAATGTAAATAATTGTAATATAACAATAAATGTTTATAATAAATAAATTACTTTTTGTAGACTGTAAAAATGAACTTGGACAAATCCTATTATTCGGAAGGGATCAACAAACTAGAGCAGCGTTGGACGAAGTGTATAAGCCTAAAAGGAGACTATGTTGAAAAATAAAAAAGGTTTACCCCAAAAAATTAAGTAGTTTTTATTTTTGCACGCACTTTTCAAACGACCCTCGTAGATATAATTAATCAATTATATACTGATTTATTTTCTCACTTTAAAATAATTTACATTAACCTAGTATTTCGTTTAGGTAAAAAGTGACAGAAATCACACTTAACATCATAAAGTGACGAATGTCAAAATAACCAATAAACATTTTGCTACAAAATAATAAATGCTGAAATCCTTTTTATTATAGAAATTGTAAATTCCTTTTTATACATTGGGAATATCTGTGTGCAGCTCATGTTTAAGTATCGTTGCAGATGTCACCTGCAGGATACAGTCATAACTCATGCACCAATAACTTTCTCTTATTCTCTCACTATTTATATATACATATATATATGTACATGAGTGCGGTGTATGTATTGTACAATTTTATGTATTATTCCGTAAGATTGCCCTATACTTTAATATAGAACTGGATACGTCAAGCGTTCAAAAGCGGGTTTTGCATATAAATAAAAAAATAATACGGCTGTAGGGTGAAATAGGAGAATTGCACAGGGTACAGTGGAGGGGAAGATGGGTTGTTTTACGTGCGACTGACATTGGTTACATAAAACACATGTGCCCTAACTCATCGCTGGCCACTTCTATTAACTAGGAACCCTGGTGTACACGCAGGCTGTAAATTCGCAGCATTCGAATATTGCACGATACAGGTCTCATTGCTATCTAACTTGCTCCATTATCTTGTGTCCTTCTATTCCATTCCATTTATGCGAAGGACAACTCATTTTGTGCGTTCCCCTTTTGTAAATATAGGCAGCTATTTGCCGTGTGGGGGAAGTTACACTTCAGCCAGGATTATTTGGTGCCCGTGGCTCCAATTAATTTACAGATTTGTGTATCGTCAGATAACAAATTGACAGGCGTGGAAATTTTTTATACAAAATAAACTTTTTTCAGCCCACCGTTTGTTGATTAAAAAAAAATTCTATGGTACTTTTCATACATACTCATATTGGTGTATGAATGTTGCAAATAAATATTTTACAATAGTCAAACCAAGTCACAATGCTCCAAATAAATAATTTACTTCTCAATGAGGTCCATCAAACAATCGTGTTGCATTCTGAACTCACTACTCATTATATTATTTATTAATCATTTATCCAAAAATAGGTAATAATAACAATATCAAAATGGAAGGGATTAGCTATGCGGTTAGCGAGTTGGATTTCCACGCGGAGGTCCCGGGTTCGAATCCAGCTGCTGACCCTTAGATTTTCTCTTCCTAGGAGCTTCTTACAGCTCACTGTCTGGTGATGGACAGTGTTATCTGTAACCAGAGAACACTGTTCGGAAGCTGGCAGTACACTGAAAAAAGATGTTACACCCCTTAAATCATTAAAAACAATAATAATAATATCAAAGGCTGATAATTTTCAACTTATCAAAAAATATGATTTTTAGGTTAATTTTAATCAAAATGTTGTTCACTCGCTCCCCGAAAGATCGGTCTATCTAAGTATTCATTAAAGATGTTGAATTTCTGTTCTAAAAACCTGCCTTCTGTCCTGACTGTTTGTGTACATGGAACAGAAGACACACCAATCTTTGAAGTTAAAAATGTAATAAATATTATAATTGTCAATAGCAAATATCTTGAAGAGATGACCGAGTCCCTAGGTCGAAAGCTCGGCAAAAATACAAAATAATGACTGAATTAGGCAATCTTCTTTCTTTCTTTTGACTTAATAAATCAAGTCACCAAAAACGACGAACAATACTCTATAATTTCTGACTAAGATGTACTTGAAGAACTTTTAAGTATTTACTACTGTAAAAACAATTTTCGGTATGTGATTACATGAAATCTAAATTGATGTTGATCCGAACTGACGAGGCTCATTCACTAGAAGATTTGGATGCGATAAATGCGATTGCTGTTTTGTTTTAATCAGTTTGTACGTCTTGTCCTCGATAACTGATTTGTAGTTAGATGTAAATCCTGCCTGTAAAAGAAGCATTTCTTCTGAATTAAAAAGGTTCGTTTAAGTTGTCCAGAAAAGTCTTAATGCAAAAACATTCAATCTATGTTTGCGAAAAGTGTAACTGATTGGTGAAACGGATGCTCTGGTTCAAAAAGATCATGTTGGAGACAATAATTATTTATTTGTTTTTTTAAATTATTTATTTAAAAAAATAAATAAATTATTTGTCACGCGAATGAAAATACCTACTTGCATTTTGCAAAGATATTAATATTGTTAATAATTATTGTAAGGCAATCGCTCAGGACCTGGTGGGCAAATAAATATGTTTATCAAATAAGTACATATCGCCTAACTAGGTTTGAAACAAGATAAGAATAATAAGGGCATCAGCTGAAAATGACAGCTGAAAGTGTTGGTTGAAACTATTTCAGAGGATCTCTTTAATCGATCTGTAAAACTGAAAACATTTTTGGAGAAAAAGAAGTAAATAAAAAGAAAGTAATACGGCTTGATATCAAAAATTGTCGAACATTCTTCCCACAATATCTAATATTTGGTTTATTATTTAGAATGGGGGAAATTTTTATGATCACGGATGGTACACGCAGCTAGATAATTCCATATTGGTCAGAGTTTACTGTCTCCGAACGCCAGTTACTTAGTGACGACAGCTGCAGCATGTTTATGATGTGTCGGACAAATCTCTCATGTGAGGGACCTCCATCTAATAAAGTATTAACTTGCCCAGAAGGGCAGCAACACGCTGGGGTGTCAACGATGAAAAAGGAAATTGTGCGACCTCCTCGCAATCTGCTCGGCAATTTCCTTCTTCACCACCTTTTTTCCATGCAATCCTCGCCTATCTTCCTTTCATCACTATCACGCTTCCCTCCGCCAGCCATCATTCAACCAAATAGACATATCTTTGTATGCCACGTATCTTTCACAATGCTTCTATACTTCTTATCCTTTCAGAACAGAGTGTTCGCTCAAGACATAACTTGCTTGCTGAATATCCTAGCGTGATAAGTTGAGATTCCAAAATAACCTACACATTCAAACTGCAATAAAGCAAAAAAACCGAAAAAACAGCAGCTTTAGTTATTTAAATTTAAAAAAATAAGCCTCACTTCCACAGATTTTTTTTTCATATAATTTCTAAATCAGTACCGCGGAAGTCCACAACACTCAGTCCATTTTTTCAAAATTTATTTTTTTAATCTTTCTAATACAAAGTTATTGTTTTTTATTACCCAACCATCAGTTAACGTGCATCTATGTTACTTATTATTAAAACTGTCCGGTAGGACAGTTATATAAGGTAAAAAATTTAAAATGTGACATAGTGTTGTGTACCTCCGAGGTACTGATATATTAATTGCTGAAACAAGTATGATATCTTCCCAATTCGGTAGTCACCAATCGTATTGGCGGTTCAAGGTCAAACAACTCTTCCCACATAATTCTATTTTGTTCCTCTCCAGAACTTTACATTTCAATAATTGAAAAAGCTGTTTATTAATAAAAAATGTTTACCATTGCCTCTATAGTAACCGTTCTTTATGTTATTTCGCTTCAGGTTACATTTGTATTTCAATAATTATATTTAATCACTTTTTATTTATTTATTTTAATGACGATATAAATCAATATTTGATTCATTCAGCAAACTACACTCATAGGCCCTCATCACATTAATAGGCCCTCACTACACTAATAGGCCCTCACCACACTAATTTAGAAGCATAAAAAGTTATTAATACTAAAATTAGAAGTTCAACTTTCAATCTCAGTTTTAAATTTAAATATTAGTGAAAAACAATTGATAGTGCAAAATAGTTTTTGAAAAAGCTTCTTATGAAAGTAAATAGATAAAGATTTCTTATATAATACTTACTGATATTATATTAGAAAACCAGTCAGCCCAAGGTTACCTACCGCTGCCAGTTATGGAAAATTGCTAGTACAATATACATAATTTGTAAACAAACAATAATTTATTTATTGGAGTAATTTGCAGTTTGTTTATTAATTTTTAAACCATTTCTGTACCTTGAGTTCATCTAATATTCTATACCTAACTGAACCTTGACAGAGAAACTTTTACTTTCATTGATTTTTTGAACGATTTTTCTTTAACTGGAAATAAAGGAACCTTTTTTTAAAAAATTTCCGCGAGAACTTAAAAAGTAAAATGCCCGTCAATTATAGTAATTCTTTACAACAAAGTAAACAAGCTGGTAAATGATTATGATATAATATAGTCATGAATAACACTGAACTTTAATCAACCGCAAACATTTAACTACTTACTTCAGTTCGTCAGTGCACCAGTTTGCATCAATGAATTCTCTAAGGCAGGGGTCGGCATGCGGCTCTTTTATCCAAATTGTGTGGCTCTTCAGCCTGCCCAAAATATATTGTATATTTTAATTTTATTGAAACGAATGAAAATTCCATTTATTCAATGTTTTTTTTTCAAAAATAATTTTAAATGTGATAGGTTCGAAATTGAATGGAATTATACAATATCAAAATAAAGTACTTGAATTCTATTGTAAGACTGCCGCCTTTTCATTCGTTAAGTTATTATTTTTTTGTTTATTTACGAGTACTTTGCAATATGTGAAAATAAATATATAAAACATTTAAATGTTATTGTATACCATAAGATAATAATTTGCGAATATAAATAATCTACAGAGTTTTTTACACTATCATCCTTACGGCTCTTGGTAAGATTTACTAAAATTATTTAAGGAGAAATGGCTCTCTACTTAAAATAGGTTGCCGACCCCTGCGCTAGAAACAGTTGGATATTACAATTTGTTTTTTTAAATCATCTCGAATTTTTGTTATTCCAACTGTCTTACAATCACTGGGATTTTGTTTAAGGTTCTTATTGAAGCAAGATTCGGAATCAATTCTGTTTGGTTTAACCTTGTCGCAGGTAAGTGAATATTTTCTTTGCTTGTAATGTTGTATTGATGCTTGTCATTAGAGTCATGGTCTGCAATTGCTGAAAAAACGGTATTCCGCTTTTATATTTTTGTGTTTTGAATTTAAAGCACCGTTTTAACTGCACTTTCTTGCAACTTGAAAACTAGACTCGCATCAGTTGTAAATCCCCTATTCTGTAGCTCATTTTTGAGCGGAATAGTACGAAATAAGCTGTACTTAACACTTCCAAAAGAACTTCGTTTCTCAATTTTCTCAATAGGTACACTATCTGAGGTACCCTATCACTCAGAGAATCAATATGACGGCTGACTGTCCAGTAACTCCTAGAAACAGTGCCTTGTCACCAACTGTACAGATGCTGAATGTTACGTTCCTTGTTTTATGATCTAACTAAAGTTTTCAATATGATGTCCCATGAGAGTGTACCTACTTAGCGTTAACAAGTGAGTGTTAGTTTTCATTTACAATTCAATTACATTTCTTCAATTTAATTACAGGAATATTTAAGGCATATAAACATTTGAGATGATTGGCGGCAGAAAGACTGATCATAACTGAATTTAACTGCTTATACTGACGTACGTGTGACGAAACTATGCGAGCTTTCGTCAGATAAGAGAGCTTAGCACTAATTAAGTAATTTTTCACTAACCAATGAGTGAGCAGCAAACTTTAGCGATTGAAAATTAAACTAACATCACTAAATTTATAATAATTAAGGGCTCAGGGATAAAAAATACCTTGAATATCAAATAACGCTCAACGACTCGGGCTATGAATTCTTCAACAAAGTAAGTATCAAACTTGATAAATTTTATATCTGAGTTAGATTAAAACCTGTTTACTAGGGAATCCATTCAAAGGCGGAACAGCTCTGTCGGCAGTTCATAGACTAGCCAACATCTGCTATCATACGTGACTCGTTTAATAAGACAATTCCTTACGTGTCTTTCTAACAGCAATAGTAACACTTTCATTAGTGTCAATTAATTAATATAAATAAATAATTAACTGTTTATAAAAAAAAAGGTGTAATTTAAAACAGTAAAAGTGAATGAGTTCACACCGCTTGAACGATCATCCAAGGAAGAAGTACAAATTAAGTATTGTTTGATTACTGATTGACAGACAAATTGATCAAATAGAATTGAAAAAAGATACTACAAAAAGTTTAAACGAATTTGCAGTTTTCTGGTCAATATACGGTTTCAAAAAGTCAAAAGTAATTAACAAAAATATCCAACTGAAAGAAGAAAAGTGAAGGTAACTAGGTAGTAACTATTGAGATAATGGTTTTGAACAGTTTAAAATATCCCATTGCGCCGGCCACATTTCAAGTTATACTATTGATTCATTATTCAGCGTAATGCTGTTATAGTAGAACACTTTCTTTAAAATGTTTTCTTGGTTTTTCATTTTAATATTTTTCTTAACGTGAACTATGGATTCCATTCGTTGACCTAAACATTGGATTGTGTTAAGTACCTATGACTAACGCCTCACCTGGAATCCACATACTAAATTCAAACAGAAAGAACTAAACAGACGATTCAAACTTCTCTCAAGACTTCTTGAAAAACGATCTAAACTTTTATTAAACGACAAACGACTTTTCTACACAATGATACTCAAACCTGTCTGGACATGCTGAATGGAACTTGGGGGCTCAGCCAAAGCTACCAATATCTACAGGATTCAATCTCTTCAATCAAAAACGCTCCGTCGAATCTCTCTAATGCCCCTTAATTTGTTTCTAACTCTACTTTGCACCGAGATCTCCTTGTCTCCTATGTTTCTGAAGCTGCAAGAGCTCGCTACGCCTTAGTTTCCTGAAATCTTAACCATCTAGTTAACAACTAGATGGTTCCAACTGGTTAACAACTAGTCCCAACTCATTGCAGTCTCATAGAATCCTCCAAGACGTAGGCGACGTTATCTTCTTAATGAAGTAAGTACCAGTGCATAATAGTGAAATGCTCTACTATATGACCTTCAACATTGGGTACTAATGTATCTGCTTCACTGGTTGCAGAAATGTACTGCAGTTCTGCACTTGTAAAAATAAATAAAGTTGCAAACAAACAAATTAAGCAGAAGATAGACCTGTGTGTTAAGTATGTCTGTCGTCAAGGATGAACATCATTGTACGCACTCACTGGTCATCCGTCGTAATGAGTACACATGAGGAAGTCACCGAGCGCACAAAACTAGGCAGTGGTTGGCAGGTGTCCTGTGGAACCAAAAAAAAGTTGTGCATTTCATCAACGTGGTTATCTCTTAATAATCCTCAGTCTTGCTTTGAAACGATAGACATTCTTCAAAAGTCTTAGATGTCACCCGATAGATCAATAAAATTGCAGCAAAACTGACTCACTTTCTAGGGTTTTCACTTTGCTGTCGCGCGAGGAACAATGTTAATAAGTTGAGGATTAAAATGGGACGTAGGGAAAGGATCAGCCCTTCTACATTCTATTGACTGTATGATCGTAGCACTAGATTCGTACGCGGAGAAACCCAGCCCTTATTTTGGGAGCTTTTTTGTTTTTTTTACAACTCACTGTCCAGGAGTTCTGACCGACAGAGTGTTGAAGAATGCTCCGAGCACCAATGAACAGAAGCGCTAATGATGGCGAATCCCTCCCAAATGTAACAGTTAGGTATCAAACATTTTTACGGGAGTAAATTTATTATCTTACTGCATTATTTAACTTATTATATTATAGTTATATTATTTTTTTTTTAATTATTAACTTTTATATTTGGTTAGTAATTTATGCGACTCTATTGTGGCTTTATAGAAATGCACAAAATCATTTATTATTTGAGTGGAGTGTGGTATTGTTTCATAATGGCGAGAGGAGCTCATGTGATGACAGGCACTTGTGTGAATTAACAATTGTCAAACTCGGTTGTTAGTTCCCCCTACCCACAAACCATACCCTCGATGACACGAGACTTCTTGATTGGCCGTGTGCATGTTTTCTTTTTTCCTATCTAATTAACTGTACAAGTGTTCCATAACTTAGTAAATATGAATCAGAGTTAGAATGTATAGTGTTCAAAGTGTATACTTTGTATTGAGTATACTTCGTCACACACGTTTAACTTTTGTCGCAAATGTCCCTTCAATGAGCCTTAAACCATTAGCAACCCTTATCTTGGACAAGGAATTGAAGAACACAAAAAAATTTTTTTTTTAATTGGAATGGGTTTATTTATTTAAAAACGTGCCATATCTTTATTAAGCAAATCATTTTCGACTCTTTTGATGTAGGTTATTGAAGTATTATTATATTATTAACATTATATTATTTATAGGTATATTATTATTCTTATGCTTTACATAAAAACACACTAATTTTTTATGATTTTGTGATGCTATTTTCATGTGTTCATCTAACAAATGTTTTACAGAAAACTTCGATTAAGTGCAGTTCTTAGGGAGGGATTATTAAACTCTCCGCTATAACGCAATTGCAGCTTATTGCACCTGTGCCTCGTATCTATGAGTAAGAAAGATTTATCAAATCCGAGCTGGAAAACAGTATCAATCCACCGGAATCTTTAGCTTCCATAGAACGCTTTTTTGGCTTTCTTTAGATAATTATGTTATTAAATTTTATTTTTTTTTAAATTTCTGAGATCGGCAATGTACCGAAAAAAACTCCTGGCGCCATTGAGCTCAGATGTATACATAACTATGTAGGGATGCTTAAATTAAAAATAAATAATTAATAAAAAAACAAATTATTATTTTTGCCAATAAATTATATTTATCTCATTGACCGGCGGACTTATTTCTATAAATACTTACATACTTAGCAGCTGAAAGTTAGACTCTTCATTAATCCATGGAGAGACATTTCACATGAAGAGAGCATTTATCTACTCAGTTCATTACTGTTACAGAATTCTAAAATATGGATTCGCTTCTGGCTGTACAATACCTCAACTATACTTCCACTTTTGTTTGACCTTTTCATTTTTTTTTTTTTTTTTTTTTTTAAATAACCCTTATAAATCTTAAGGAACAAAAGAACTTTCTATCGAAATTCCAGGAAATTTTACCACCAACTCACGATTCCATCATGTCCAACTTCCAGAAATCCTAATGATTTATTTACAGAAAATGAAAACCAAAATGTGAAAGATTATATTATAATTGGTAAAAGGGAATAATTTTTACTTTTATTTTACTCAGACTTCTCCCGCAGGTTGCCTGTTTCGGGTCCATCCAGATCTTTCTTTCCAGACAGTCCCCAGCCTCCTGGATAACCTCCTGGATGCACTGCTGCCAGTCTCCGCTCTGACTATCTTGGGTTCTGTAAAAGGATGGTTGCCAGCCCAAACATCTCTTGGGCCATCTGTCATACCTATCCCATTCTTATTGTAGGTCCGTTCCATTCTAAGGCTCTTTGTTATTACTCGGACTATTATGTAGTCCTTTACTTCCAAGAGTCTTCTTATTTTTTCAGACATTGTTGTGCTTTTGAGCATCACCCTGATTTTAGCTAGAAATCCATTTTGACAGCTTCGGATCTGTTTTTTTGGCGAAGGTCCAGGTTTCACTCCCGCACAGCAATGTTCTCTCCACTATGAACGTATGAATTTGTTTTGTTTCTTTTTTATGCAACTGTTTTCATTCAAAATTATTTCTTCTAGCTTCTTTTCTTAAGAGTTTCTTGTTAAAAGTCTCTAACTCCTCTTCATCTTTACAGACGGATTGGCGTCATCCACATAGGGCTTTCATACTTTATTAATAACTGTTTGCCACTGCCGGAAGTTGTCAATACCATAAATTTCAGGAAGCCCAACATTTCGAATAACTGGTTAAACTATATTGTTATTAGAGATTACAATTGGAGTTGGTACATTGTTATGGAAGCAAGGCTAGGCTAAGTGACTCTTGCCTCTCTTATTGTAAAGAGAGAGATATATATTTGAGCTCCGGTGAACCGGGTAGGAGTAATTGAGTTGAGCAATGATGAGTTCAAGACAAGTCATTAATTAGCCATACTGTCTCAATCTTGACTTGGTCTCCCTACAGTCCTTAAGGGCACGTCACTCTCTTCTTGTGCCTGTTGGTAGTTTCCAACTTTCCACCCCGCTTCCGCTTCCTCTGCCACGCACGCACACATGCAACAACACTCTCTACATCCACTGAGACAAAACACAACAACAGCAGAAGCTATAAAGCCAAAGCGAACAGCTATCTCGTTAATTGCTCCTCCATTTCCCACTTGGACTTATCATAATAATGCATGTTAGCTTAAGCTAACTTACATTAGTACATCCCCACCACTTTGACTGTTTGCCACTTTCAACAATAAACATTCTCTTAACCAAATACGTAAACACGTAGCTCTATCTATACTACAATTGATGACAAGCCATAATCGTAAACATTATATGTACGATATATTGTGGCGAAAGTTATATTTTGTGGTCGCTTAAAAAAACTATTCTGCAGTTTTTGTTTAGATTAAAATAATATGATTATCTGAGGTTGTTATTTGAATTAAATCCATGGCAATTGAAGACAAATAAAAAACTGTTGTGAAGACAGACAGAATTCTCTTACAACAATTTTAGATATACTAAGTTACAAATTTTTCAAACTGAACTCATTTTGAATCAGATTACATTCTCACTATCAGTCAGAAAGTAAATCTGCACATCACACCAGATATGGCACATTAGAGCGAACCTAAATCCATCCTCAGAATGCCCTGAAGTGAAATTTTATTAAGAAAATCTACAATTTAATTCATTTATACAGGTTGACCAGAGTTATATGCTCCACCCACTTTTTTTTTTTAACGGCGGGAAATTTCGAAAAAATAAAAAACACGTATTTAATCATTTTTAGTCTAGTTTATTTTCAGTGATTGACCCATTTTTGTAAACCCCTGTATCTCGAGATACAGCATTCAACTTTTGTTTTTCAAATGGAACGTTATATTTTTTGTCCAATATTTTTATAGTATTTGAGCTCCTAAAAAAAAAACAAAAAAAAATTTTTGAAATCGGTTAGGTTTTTCAAAAGTTATGGTATTCAAAAGTTAAAATATGAAAAAAAAAATTCAGTTTATTGACAAAATCTCGTAATTTTTCTTAAAGAATCTGTTCAAACTGGGCACAATCAACGGATAGGCAAGCCCAAACTCTGGACTCCCACGCTTTGCTTGTAGCAGCAGTTATGGTGGCGTAGTCAAGATCTAGGCAGGTTAGAGTTATTCGACGTTCACGTTGTTTATTCAACAAACGTTTGGTGTGGAGTTTTAGGAAATCAACTAATCGGCCCATACTTCTACAGAGTGAACTTAACTGGTGAAAGGTATCCAACTTTTTTTCAGAGACATTTTGCCAGTTCTGTTTGAAGATGTTCCTCTACAACGTCGGCTAGATATGTATTTTCAACAAGATGGTTGCCCGGCATATAATGCGAGAGTGGTTCGAGGTTACCTGGACAGAAATTTCCATGAAAAGTGCTTAGGGACTCATTGCCCCATCCAATGGCCACCTTGATCTCCAGACTTAACCCAAATGGACTATTTTTTGTGGGGATACCTAAAAAATAAAGTGTAAAGTATCCTTAATCCCGTGGCTTCATTCGATGATCTGAAACGTCGAATAACTCTATCCTCCTAGATCTTGACTTCGCCACCATAAGTACTGCTAAAAACAAAGCGTGGGAGTCCAGAGTTTTGGCTTCCCTATCCGTTGTTTGTGCCCAGTTTGAACAGATTCTTTAAGAAAAATAACGTAATTTTGACAATAAACTGAAATTTGTTTTTCATATTTTAAATTACCATAACCTTTGAAAAACCTAACCGATTTCAAAAAATTCTTTTTTGTTTTTTTTAGAAGCTCAAATACTATTAAAATATGCAAAAAAAAATATAACGTTCCATTTGAAAAACAAAAGTTGGATGCTGTATCTCGAGATACAGGGGTTTAAAAAAATGGGTCAATCACTGAAAATAAACTAGACTAAAAATGGTTAAATACGTGTTTTTTATTTTTTTGAAATTTTCCGCCGTTAAAAAAAAAGTGGGTGAAGCATATAACTCTGGTCACCCTGTATACGAAAAAACCTAAAAACTCGGCAAAGAGAAACATTGAGACTGTAAAATTGTGCTTCCTTGATTGTTTTGGAATTATCAAACTGTAGTTTAAGCTTCATATTTAACTCTCCTTTAAAATGTACAAGACCATACATTATGCTTTTGTAGACATCTCTCTAAAATAACATTTAAGTATAATGTATGGTTTTATACATTGAATAATGAAGCTTAAACTACAGTTTGATAATTCCAAAACAATCAATGAAGTACTGTTTTACAGTCTTGATATTTCTCTTTTCCGAGGTTTTAGGTTACTTTAGGTTAGGTTAGGTTTAGGTTAGGAAAAATGTTACTAAAAAAATAAATAAAAAAGAAAAGCTTTATATTAAAATGAGTAAAATTAATATAAGTTTAAAGAGCCATTTTCAAGTTAATCGCAAAAAAAGTGAAAAATCCTATCAGTACTGTGACAATTTAGTCGTGAAATTCTTTCAAATCCAGAATTTTAGCCACTTATTTTATCCTATTCTGCAGGGTTGTACCTGATACTGTGATGGAGGTACATTAGCGGTTTGCCTACCATCTTTATTCACCGAAAAGTGCTTAATAATATCCTGACAAATATTTCCAATTATTTTTTTACTTTTTTTATTATAAACATTTAGACCACTTTAAGCACAAGGGGGTCACAAAGTTTCTAGAAAAACGTAGAAGCTACACATGAGTAAATCTCGAAATTGTGACAATTGTGATTCCGTAAAGGGTACTTTCGCTTGAGAAGATTTTTGTAGCTAAGTTTTAGTTAAGTCAGTGCTTGAAGGGACCAAATTTAAGTATAATGTTTCAACACCATGCATTTTGTTTTAATTTTTTGAGATAATATTTTGATCATAGACACAGCCATACAAAAATACAGGAAAAATCAAAGTCAAAAATTTGATGCGATTACAATACTTCCTTTACTTAACAGGAAGCATTAATGCTTCTAATGGTACTCACTCGACTTTCTCTTACGAAAGTATTTCTCCTGAATAATAGCGAAAGAAGATGATAGAAAGAAATATGCTTTAATTAAGTGCTATAAGTATTAAGTAGTAAGCATTACAAGATCTGGAGTTGGAGCTTAAAAGGAATAAATTACACTACTAAAGCTGTCCGTACGGACAGTTTTTTAAAGGTTGATCGTCAAAAAGTGCACGAAAAAGCCTAACGTTGAATAACGCCCAACTTTGGCCATTTTTTCTCTTTTTCTATAAAAGTTAAAAATCCCAAATTTTCTTATAATATAAGGCAAATTATTAATGTAATTTTTTGCAGTAACTCACATCTAATAGATACAGCAAAAGGAATGCTAAATTATTAGTAATAGAAAATATACATTAATGATTAGAACTTAATTTTTTTCTCCACGTAACTTTCACAGAAAATATAATGAACGCTCATAGAGACTTAAAATAAAAATCCTCACTTTCCAAGAGAAATAATCTATAGACTCGAGTATTTCCTTCTGATGCTACTTATTTTATGTACCTAAGTCCTTTGAGGGTGACTCCTCTGGACTGCTGAAGGTTTCTACAAACTGGGAATAAACTACATCCTAGTGACAGGAAAAGAAGGCTTTTCTTTGGGAAATCTAGTGTAAATATTCACTCTCCTTCATTTTCAAGGTTGCCTTCAATCTTGAGGATCAAATTTGACTAACCTTGAAGATATCGCAAATTTATGATGACTAAATATTTTGCTGAGTTTCCACTTTCATTTTTTTTATACAGTTTTACATGAACCAGAGGACAGATCGCAATGAAACTAATTATTGTAACATCAAACTTAATCATGCCATTTCGCCCTAGCCTAGTAAGTATTCATTTTATTAATAACTGATTACCTCTTACATTAAACTTTGCTTTACTCAAAAGATTAAACTTTAAAAGCTTTTAAGTTTCTAGAAGGAAGTTAACAAAGTAGATAACCTAATATTCCTTCTGACTGCATTGCGAGTAGCCCTCAAGGTAAAGTATCGTCTTAACGTATATAGAGAGACAACCTGCTGAATGAAATGTTGTACAGTGGCTGCAATATTAATAATTCACAATAAGTATATGCAGCAAAGTAACTACAACAAAACGTTAGCAACCACCAACTTACTAGAGTTTCTGTGTGTTTTAGTTGCTTTAGGCGATAATCTACTAATGTTCTACAGAGTAGCGGACTTTGATGTATTCTGAGACACATCTTTGACGTGACTACGGAAAAGCATGGAGTCTAAGCCACTTAACTCATCTTCTTCACATTAAGATATTAATTTTAAGCATGAATGCTTCATTAATTAAGTAGAGTGCTTCTATAACTTAATTCTTTAGATTTTTTTTCTGACTTTACTCCTTTAATGTTATACCTTTATTTTTGTCAACGCAAAAATGTGTTTGAATAGAATAGCCCAGTTAGTTGACTAATATGTTACGTTATTAACTAATTTTACTTTCAGAAATACCACCTTTTCATGGCTTCTTTGATTGCATATCTTAAGAGAGATTGATTATTTCCTTGGTTATATTATTGAATTGTAGAGCGTCCATTTATTAGATTAGTAATTTATAAGCGAATATGCACTGGCTAACAAAAATTATTTTTATTTGAAATCAGAAGATATACAGGTAGTATTAAACTTCATTTTAATATTTGATTTTCCAACAAATATGTTGCAGATTTACAAAAGTAAAGCTTCATTAAACGTTAGAATCAATGGTAACCATAAAAGTTACATTAGTAGACTACTATAGTTGAAGTATGAGAAATTAATTACATTGTTTTCGAAACAAGCATAACCAATCTTTGGGCAAGATCAGCGTGTAAAGGAAGATAGAAGAGCTAACTCCTATGCCTAATGAACGGATAATGCAATTTTACCTAGAACTGCTAATCTACTTTCCATGACGCCATACATGACATCACAGTTTAGGTGACCACCGTTTTTGGGTAGGACAAAGTTTTGGAGGGTGCAAAGGGTTCCAATATTTTGAAGTACCCGAAAAAAATAACACCAAATATTCCCTGAATATTGTAAGCAGAGACATACGAGTATGTCCTTTTTATTCCAGTCTAGATACCATTCAATAGTTTTCTATGTCCGAATTCAGTGATTTAGTATAGTAAGTTTGTATGGTGCATATTTTACTGCGCTTTCCTTGCTATTTTTTAAACATTTAATTCATTTGTTGGCGCTAATGACTTTGGCAATTGATGAGATGCCAAACGTTTAAGTCTAGAAAGTGGAATTAACTAGTTCTTCTATAGTATGATCTTAGGAAACACTGTTTACAATGCTGAAACATCAGTTTCATATCCGCAAAAAAACAGAAATAAGGAAAGTTTAAAAAAGTTCTATGGCATTTTGCAGTTGGCTAATTTTTCTAAAATGTAGTATGCAAATTTGAAAGAAAATTTGGCCTATAACCGAGAACCAGGTAGTAATAAGATAGACTTTTTGTTGTTGTTGTAGGACAAAAAGAAATCTTAAAATACAAAAGGAGAATAGGAAAGGAGAGTTGGCAAACAATCCCAATCAAGAAAGAAAGTAAGATTAATTAATAAAAGTGATAAATAAGGAGTTGTCTCCTGCGTGACATTTGACTTCTCAATAAGAAGATTGTAAAGGAATAATCCCTAGTAAATATCAATTAATTAGTATACTTGGGATGACTGAACTTCTATTCTGGTTGAGTAATTGAGTTCAGTATTTTAACCAAAGGGAAGTACTGCTTCTAAGTTCTGTTATACAGAGGGTGGAAGATCACCTTAGGGGAAGACAAAGTATTATACAATTCGCTTCAAGAAGGAAGACGGTTCTCAAGATGTTTATATTATTACTATTAGATCATATTCTAATCAAAATTTGCATTTACGTTATCTCAATAGTACAGCTGCAAGTGTTTATTAACATTAGCGGCAGTTCAGGTGGTGATGAAAGCGCATGCAACATTGTGCGGCCAACACATTAATCAAACCACCACCCTGATCGTTCAAGCTCCCACCGATATTATATACATATAATCACCTCAATTTAGTAAATCCCAGCAGCAAACAGGTGTCAAAACATGAATATCCGTTCTGAATCATCTCCTTTGCAATAGCATCCACTACCCAAACCTGGAAAGTGCGTTGAATTTAAATACATCAACAGAATATGAAGTTATGACACTATAGTTACTACTTTTGTGGGTGACAAAAGGTTTGGACTGAAATGACTAACATTTCGATAAAATTGTTCTATTTTGGTCAATTGTTTGGGAATAAAAAGAGAAACCAATTAGTAAGTAAAAATAACGCATGCTGTTCTCTTGATTAGATGACAAAATTACCTTCCAGTTCTCTACATGCAGGTTATCAACCATTGTTTAGCACAACGGTGCTATTTAAAATGAAATTCAAAACTACATTTAAAACATAAAAAGTATAGTACTGCCTTAACGTATATAGACTTGAAATTTTGTTATGTTGGTTAAAATAGAGCATTTTTATTGACCAGTTATAGGGCATTGTACACCCACACAATAACACAAATACATTTTTTAGTTGTTTTATTTAGTTATTTATTTTTTATTTTTACGAAGTTTGGCAGTGATTGCCTGTCATCTTCAGGTAATAATGGAAATTGTGGAAAAATATTGCATGCAAAAAACCATATTCATATTCACATGTTAGCTGACCGTCAGATACTCCTCAGTTCCACAAATATTAGCCAATATGATATAACAATAGCCTATATGAAACGTTTGCCCTGCTCCTGTGCCTTATTAATGATCATGGCATTGTACGTTTTAACGGTAAACTGAAGATTCTTAAACTAATCTAATGCGATCAGAGGGAATCGGGTTATAAAGATAGATTCTTCTAGAGCTCTTTATCTCTTTCAGGAGATTGGGTGGTTTCATTGTCTTTATAGTAAAATTCTTGTTGTTGTTAAATGGTTGATCCAATCTGCTGCTTCATGTGTTTTCAACACTCTTGGTCTTCCTCCTTTAACATTTTTTTCATTTAACTAAATTATATTGTTACATAGGATGTCCTCTTATTTGGTTAGCAGTGCATACACAGGTAGAGCTTTCTAATCAATATTTGTACGGCTTCATCTACTTCACCAGGAGTCTTTAAAGGTAAGGATAAATTCAGATTATTTCCCAAAAGATTCAGGAAGATTCTCCACTTTACTGGTCCGTATAAAAGTGATTTTCAGACACCAAAATTTGAATTGTCGGAAGAAAGATCGGAAAGATATTATTGGGATATAAAGATATTTATTGGGAAATTCGCCGGATACATGGAATAAGACAAGATTTTCTGGAAGTTTTGTAGGAGCTGTTGGCCAGAAGGTAAGGTTTTTTTTGCAATTGGTGGCAAGAACATTAAGTAAAGTACCACTGCTAGGATTTGCTGGGCAACAACTCCTTTGTGGGTGGTTAGCGTTGAAGTCTCCACCTGGAATGGTTCTCAACATCACCTTAAAGGTTTTGTCGGTTATGAGTTGATTAGTATGGTATTGGTCAATGCGGTCTCTAAGTACTTTATGTTGCCTATACTGTCTTCAGACTGTATTAGATATTAAATATTGAATACATTTTATTCGTTACATAAAATTTTAAGGAATTTCAGTGATTCAAACATAATTTTATTTATGTATTACACAAATAAATTTTAAAAAAAAGAAAAAAGTTTACTAATAAAACTGCAATTACAGATCTGCACGCAGAACAACATAATTGCTCTCAAAATAAACAATTGCACACCTTTAAATGGTTGATGCAGTTTTTTAGTTTATTTATTAGCAATTCTTAGCTGCACATTCTACGAAAACTTTCATTATGCACAAACATTCTGAAGTCAGTATTGCACCTTCTAGCTATACTCGTAATTGGCCTGTCTCCTTTATTTCTAAGCTTGTTTAACATCGTTTTCTTTCAGACCGTTCTGTCGTTAACTTCTTTCTTCGTTATTATGCGCGTTTATTTCACTTTTGGAAGACCTGCATCGATTTAGTATCACTAGCTCTGGGTGCAAGCATTTGTGCCAAACTAACATAAGTTTCTTTCATTTATGCAACAAAAAACAAGTAGTATTTACCAAAATTGGAAAATAACTTGAATATACTCTTATTTTAAGCTAACAAGAAACGGGCGAGGTTGAAAAAGTTGATCAAAATAAAATGATCTCAACGTAAGCACCTATGCACAAAATTAACTCATCATGCAAAAGAGGAATGAAAAAGAGGAAGCTACATTGAGATCGAGGTAGCGGCAGCCCAAAGCTTGCAAGCACCCAAATAAACGGTGCAATCATTCTGATCAGCCGCGCCCGACAGAATGTTAATCAAACCATCGTGAAGATTTGCGAACTCGATTTTGATCACAAAATGAGATCGTATTATCCATCACCATGTTCTTGTTTTCAAATTTAGGATTATGCAGACTCCAATAAAAGAATTACTTAGATTTCATTAAAGGAAATCTGGTGCTTCTCGGACTGAAGTAAACGGAAATTACTTTCATAAAGATTCCGAACATTTAAATTATTATCAGCAGTTATGATCACCGTTGCTAAATGTTTACTTTGTTTCCACTTATAATTTGAATTTACTCTGAATTTAGGATTTCTGCAATAATTTACCAATCAGAAATAGTTTTCCTTTTATAATTTTAATTTTCAAAAGCTGCAACAATAACTAACAGAATATGGTCTGCAAATGTTACTAAAGTAGACTTATGTCTCTTACTTCTTGATTCTTTCTTCAATCTTAGCAATTTGTCAGACTCACTGTGTTCACTTAAGGAACAAGTTATAGCAATAAGTTTGCTTTATCTAAGGGTACTGCAAGTAGGTGACCATATTATTGATGTGGTTACAAAAAAACTGACCACCTCAGAAATGAAAGTGAGCTTACATATAGACCTTTTGTAAAAATAGAATTTAGTCTAAGTATGGTCACATGACACCATATGACCTGGCTATTGTCCTTCAGCTGTACAAGAAGGAGTAGGAAGGGTCGTAAATCATCAATCTGTTTGGCATTTACTAGCTCTAACAGCTTTTAGCTTTTTCACATGTTGTAAAACTAGTCCCAAATGTTTTTCTTATCTATATGGTGGCAAATTGTCCGTTTTTACAAAATAAGGCCACTACCTGCTGATTTATTTGACTTCTTCTTCACTTATTTTCTGCATGGAGAATCTTTTCAATAATTGGGCTTAGTTTTATTTTAATGTAATGGCTTCTTTATCTTAATGTTTGTCCACTTTTATTGAGATTTAAGTATGTGATATATACATTTATTATTTTCAATTTATTGAAGGGTTCTTGATTAAGAATATTCGCAGGCTTAATAATCTATTGCCTGACTGCACTAAACCAATCTAGAAGGAAGGATGTTTGAAACAAAGACAAAGATTGTGTGATAAGCAGGATGAAGTTCGAAAATACCCATTGTTCTATTTTGGAAAGCAATTAAATCTATTTTGAGTTTAAGGTACAAAACTTGATTTCATATTCGTAAACTTAAAAAAATTATTAACAAAAAGATTAATTTGATTACAGTTCCAATTTAATTCATAAGAATATTTCCTTTTCAAGAAAATCGGAAGTCACAATTAAAGTGATTTACGCGAGTATAAGCTTCATCAGAAGCTCCATAGTTAAAGATCAGTCGCCATGGCAATATGAACTTGATAAGTAATAAGAAAAGGTATTAAAGTGGAGTATAATGATTGCATAGTTGAATACGGTCCAGATGCTGTTGTATATATAAATGTATATGCAGGAAGCAAGAGGGGAGGATAGATTTACATCTGAATCTGATTAGAGGTATTGACCGGCTGGCCTCTCTCTCCATGCTCATGCAAATCTGCTATATTGAATCCATCCAAATACTGCTCGCTCTAATTGAAATACATCCACTAATCCTTATTTATAGTTGTGGATTAGATAGCCCGCATATCTCTCCTGGTGCTGTTAAGGTGACTTCTAGTAGAGCTTTTTTTATGTTCACTAATCCCATCCCCCACTTGAAGGTGTATGGGATTTGTAGAAATAATCACTTTCCTGCCGATCAATATCCAAGGACAAAATTAATCATGAATTTATTTGAATAAATTATTTAGATTTTATTTCACAAGAAAAAGTTGACACCACGTCTAACTGTTCATTATGTCTAATTCAGGGTTTTTGGTACAGCTAGTGTCCACTTAAGTGTCGTAATAATGAAAACAAAATATCTTAATTTTTTTGTAAATTTTGGTTTAACCAAAATGCAAACATGCCTACAGCCGCTCAGAGGCAATTAGTAAACCTTTTCCTCGCTTTTATAACACAACCAAACTAGTAATTCCGTACAAAAAACAAATACAAAAATTTAAGAAGTTTGGAGTACTTTCTGTAAAGAGCATAAAAATGAAGTATTAAGGTCGCGTAAAATAGAAACAAGAAACTTAAGAGAAAGATAACTAACTGCCTTTTGAAATTAAAGATCATTTTAGAACAAAATAAAAGAAATTAGCGTGAAGTTTAATATTGTAAGGAGTTATTCCAAGTTCGCACTGGCTTCTTGCAAACATAAGAGTTGCAAATAAATAAATGTAAAATAAAAAAGTTAATTACTTTATTTTTTAATTAATAGTTAAGTTTACAAAATTGTTACACACTAGTAACCAATATGTTTTACAAAATTATCTAAGTAATATAACGATTACAGTCTGTAATTTACAGATACATCCCAAAAGATTACTGACAAACTAAATTTATTCAAATTAAAATAAATAATCTTGAATTACAAGTTACTTTATTCCCTTCAATCATATTACTTTGGATTCATTCACTTATTATTTATAATATTTATGATTGATTTAAAATTTATTCACACTCACAGAATTTAATGTATTTAAAATGCAGATAAATCCTTTATTCTCACTCAATCACACTCAGAAGTAAAAATTGCAAAACGTGAGTTTTTTTTTTATACGAATAAATTAAATGCAATAAAATGAACTTAGAGACAATGAACACGAACAAAGGTTAAATGAGGGATCTTATAATATTGAACAATTTCACTAGGAGTTTGAGAAGACTGTTGATGAATGTTTCAAAGTAAGACTGCTATTAGACTGTAGCAGTTTTTTGGGAATGCCAGAATATTCCCTTGATCTTGAGAGTCTCTAGCTGCTCTGCTTAATTACATCACAGCGCAATGCAAAATACATTGATTAAAGAGTCAAAAGCTGTCAGTCCTGCACAAGTTGATAGTCAAATTTATTGGGAGCAGAAAAACACTGAGTTAGTTGTGCTATTTGTGAATGTCGTATATTTTTTATAAATAGTTATTCTGCGAATAAACTAAATGCTTTAATTTCCTTCGAAAAGTGAATCCAAAGGGCACGTTTCCATGATCTTTAGTTCGCCTATGGGTACGCTAAACCCAAATTGTTGTTGTGGGCAAACACTATCTCTGAACAAGCTCTGTGTTGATTGTGTGAATGTTTAGGGTTCAGTTAAGCTGAGATACCTGCAAGATCGTCAAATTACTTGAATATGTGAATGGTAAAGAAAGCTCCAGATCTCCTTGCAGAGCGAAGGAGCGGTTAAAGTTTGGTTCTCACCACCCACTGATCCGAAAAAAAACTAGAAACACATTAATGTAAAATAAAATTTTCAACTCTTCTGCGAGCGTATGTCTTCGGCAGAAATAGCAGATTTACAGACGCCAGCAGCGCTGTTAATAACTTCAAAAATAAAAATTTCTTAGTAAGCAAACGTTAAAAGCGTTTTAATATCTTTCGAAACAAACGACAGATTATTTGTATGCTGGAAACAAAACGATGATAAAATGGAGCCGAGGATGTCGGCGGAGAGAGTGATAGACAAAATGTTTTAAGTTGCGCAATGATTTATCAGTCTATTGTACGGCAGTCAGACTGCATTACCTAAATGGACCTCATCCACATTATCTTTCTACTTGAGATTAAAACCATCACAGTCACACCATCTTTCTAATATAGTGATTTCAGCAGCTTTCACGAGCATCCGTTTCAAGCTTCCTTTATGTCTTTGTTATGATAACATTATATTCATTTACCATATCCGGTGGTGTTGGCAATGATGGAAAATTTACGAAGATTACGATTATCTGCGAGGGCACCTTTGCAAAATACTGTTCATTAAACTATTTTTTTAATAATTCATTCGCATTGAATTTATTCTCTCGAACCAAATAAATAGGACATTAACAAGAATTTCCCCTATTACAATTTAATGGAATACATTTGAGCATTTATCACTGCATTGCCAATGCTCGAACTTAGTTAGTTACTGCCAATGTGGAGTCATACTGACTCCATAATTTATTTTTATCTTTTTTTATATTGATTTCAATTTTAATAATGAAATTTCCTTTAAAGGATGAGAAAGAATAGGAATTAAGAATGAAAAAACAAATTTTGTCCACAAATCGGCTTTGACATTTCACGCAGAAGGAATTAACTTCAACTTAGGATCGCAGTAATTTCAGTATTTTCTAGAACCCTGATTGACTGCCTTCTGATCAGGGACATTTTCATTTTTTCAATTACTGTGCGCTTTTGACTCGGATCGGAAATTACCCAATTCGATGCAAGTTTTTGCTGCAATTCGGACAGAAAATCAATTCTAGAAAGAGGCTTTATTTTTTGAGCCTTGATACTTTCTGTGAAAATTATGTAAATTTATCAAATAAGCATTTAGGCAATAATCTGGAGTCAAGTTAATAACCGAAAATCTACTTATATTTCCAATCAGGAGTCGAAATGACTCCGATATATTTACGTATAATGCCAATTTGGAGTCAAAATGATATGATTCAAGCAAACTAATCTGCAAAAAGAAACTAAGAATTCCATGGTCCTCAGCTCGTGACTATCGAATGGTGAGAGAGTGGGGATAGCATACCTAAGAGCATTTTGGGATAGCTATGAGATGTGGGGAAACAGAGACCATTCCTATTCTTTTGGAGTCAAATTGACTCCGGATTGGCAACGTAGTGTTATATATTCATTCATTTAATGCATTCTTCTGACATTAAACCTTACGACAAGATTAGTTAGCTTAACGAAGGATAATAAATCTACACAGGGCTTTAAACTAGGCGCTAGATTTTTGGAATTGAAGTTAAAAATCATTAGTACATTGTAAACCACTTGATATTGTAGTAGCGCTACTATCTAATCTGTTTGCTATGGTTTAAAATTTAATGATGCCAACATCTGAGGTCATTGGTGTCTGAAAAATCTGTATACGATTAGGGAGTACCAGGAGTAAGAAAATGTAATAATGATCATGAACCAACAATACAATATATTTGTAAAACTGTAGTTACGACCGTAATGAAAGAGGAAAACGGGTTTGCTCGCATTATCTGGGTTTCACTAAGTACGGTCTATGGAAAACTCTGGAGTGAACGCTTCAAACGAGCCGCTGCCGGTTTCAAGGATCAGACTAGGAGGTTAAGCATTCGTTACAGTATCCACCGGTTTCGGCAGAAAATTTTAAATTAATGGAAAATATAATCATATTTGGTAGAAAAGAAAGAAGATAAGCGGATTATACTAGATTATTTACAACTTTAGGTTACTAAAGGAAGAGGGGCTGTTTAGAATATCAACTAAACCTGAGGGCAATATTGACAATGGCCGGAAGATTGTAAAGCCCCATGGGGTGTCCTCCTCAGAAGGCCATAACCGCTTTCTTTGCCTACAAATCCTATTGTGCTTTTCACTATAGAATTTCGGTCAACCTCTGTCTGAACAATACAAGTAGAACAGTTCAACACTTCAACACTTTGCAGAGTCTTCTTACTTTTCAACAAAATACTTTTTACAACTGCAAAAAGAAAAAGTCAAGTCTTTTGACTTTTTATTTGTTCTGAAATATGAGTTAACTACTTGTAACTATGAGGGAACAGAAATAGTAGGCAATTTCAGTCTTTTCTTTTGTATTTGTTTTTGCCAAGCTTTTGACTTTAGGAACCAGGTCAAGAGTTTTCTTACTACTTGCAGCAGGAAGTGTTGCATTAGTCATAAATATTCAAAATTGAAATTTTTACTGAAAATAAACTTTTTGAGGTCCCGAAAAAAAAATTATCTGTTATGTTTACATGCTTACCAAATCGTTTTCTTCCTTTGTGCCTTGAAATCTGGTTTGTTGAGAGCAGATCTTTAAAATTCATCTTTTTCTGCTGGCCTAACTTTTCTGAATGGAAGTATGTCCACAAAAAGGCTGATATTATTCGGAGTAGTGCTAGAATGATGTAAGTTCCTAATTGTAAGTGCGAAAGGTTTATAATCCGGTTACTGCATGGTCGTTGTTGCCACTGCCTTCTTGGTTTAGTCCTGATTAGGAGGTAACATATTTGATTTAGGTTATTTGTATAAGTTTAGAAGTGTACTTGCCTCAATGTATCTATAATATATTTGTTTTGTCTTTACGAGGGTCGTTTGAAAAGTCCGTGCAAAGTCAGAGAGATAGCACTTCTGGCGCGTATCGAGGTTATGTTTAGTTAGTAGCATCTCTTGGAAGAACGCACACCAACTTTCAGCCAGATCGGTCTATTTCTTTGTGTTTGGTATTCGTTTGAATCGAGGAAGTCGAGTGATTTTCAAAAAATGGATGAAAAAGAATTTCGTGTGTTGATTAAACACTACTTTATGAAAGGCAAAACACCTCAGGAAACTAAAGAGAAGCTTGATAAACATTATGGTGACTCTGCACCTTCGATTAGAACAGTTTATAAGTGGTTTCAAAATTTTCGGAGTGGCCATATGGGCACAAGTGACGCTGAACGTTCTGGACGCCCTGTTGAGGTTACTACTCCAGAAATCATTGATAAAATCCATGATATGGTGATGGATGACAGAAGAGTGAAGGTGCGTGAGATTGCTAGTGCTGTGGGCATCTCGAATGAACGGGTACATAATATTTTGCATCAACATTTGGACATGACAAAGCTATCCGCAAGATGGGTGCCGCGATTGCTCACGCTTGACCAAAAACGAAATCGTGTGAAGTGTTGCAAGGACGGTTTGCAGCTGTTCCAGAAGAATCCGCAGGACTTTAAGCGTCGTTTCGTCACTGTGGATGAAACATGGATACATCACTACACTCCTGAGACCAAAGAACAATCTAAACAATAGGTTACCAAGGGGGAATCTGCGCCAAAAAAGGCGAAGACCTTTCCTTCGGCCGGAAAGATTATGGCGACTGTCTTTTGGGATTCGCAAGGAATAATCCTCATCGACTATCTGGAAAAGGGTAAAACTATTACAGGTGCATATTATTCATCGTTATTGGACCGTTTGAAAACCGAGCTGCAAGAAAAACGCCCACGATTGGCCCACAAAAAAGTCCTTTTCCATCACGACAACGCACCATTCTCCAGGCTTGGCTCCCTCGGACTACTATTTGTTCCCCAATATGAAGAAATGGCTGGCGGGAAAAAGATTTTATTCAAACGAGGAGGTGATTGCATAAACGAATGACTATTTTTCAGACTTGGACAAATCCTATTATTCGGAAGGGATCAACAAACTAGAGCAGCGTTGGACGAAGTGTATAAGCCTAAAAAATAAAAAAGGTTTACCCCCAAAAATTAAGTAGTTTTTATTTTTGCACGGACTTTTCAAACGACCCTCGTATTTTCTTTTTCCATTATCATAGAGTTGTTGGTGATGAACCCTATGATGGATTGTTGTGGAGTGGGTAGCCTAATACTGCATTATCTTTGTCTTTTTTACGTTGTTTCTTTCTTTTCTTCAAATGTGGCAAAGTCTAATTCTGAGCACAAGGCTGAGATGTCGTTCTAGTTCTTTTTTTATTACAATGTTAGTTTGTTTGTTTCGTGAGGTCCTTTTTTGATTTTTGTGATCATTATTGAGTGCCAAAAATGTATTGTTATTTTGGTTTTTAAACAAAATTGCAGCACATAATACATAAAGATGGTCCCTGGAAGAGTCAAAAGTGAATAAGAGACATTTCAGTAACAGAAAGGAAAAAACAGCCTTACGCTATAATATACCACTTTAGGCTCAAACAAACCTAAGATTATTGGCTAAAAAAATAACTGAAAACATAAGAATATAGGTTACACAAAACTTTGAAATCCTCTCAATTAATTACAGAACAGACACAAAACTAATTAATATTATGTAAACACATGAACTGAATGAAGAAGGTAGCATTAACCGCCGTCATTTCAATCACCTGATTGTAACCATAAAAGAGCATAAACATCGCATAGTTCATATTCCAAACATGTAGCACTCATCCGGTATAACATCATCCACTAATGAAGGCATAAATCCGTATCGAAATGTTTGTTAGAAATAAGAAAGACGAGTTTTCAAAACCTACACCAACAAACAGGATTTCAAAGGATCTAGAAAATGTTTTTATTGAGTGTGGGTATCTGAATGTGTATGTGAGAATACTGCAAAAAATGAAAAATAATTCGCAAAAAAAAACACGAAATCTGTATTCACGATATTTGTAAGTCTATGTGTAAAGTCAGGTTTGAAACAGGAAAAAAGTAAAGTATTTTTAGAATTGTAGGGTAAAGTTGTTATGTTTCATGTAGATCATACATAACATGTTCCCTAATAGCATCATTTAATTATCCCAGATCAGAATTAGTTCATCTAAAAATAAGATACAATTTGCTTGGTTAATATATTAAAAACTGTTTTGTTAGTAATCATAATATTCAAGCGCAACAAAAAATTAAGTAAAATTCAGCGTTTGAGAAGCTTACTTTACTTAAAAGAAAACCATTTAAAAAGGTCAGTTTGCAGACGATTTTTTTCGTCACTGAGTGAGGTAAGTTCCGACTACAAAAGTATTTTTCTAAAGTCGGCGTCTTCTTTTAAGAAAACTTCATTCAGCCTACGTCTAGATTTGAAGAATTCACTTTACTTTCATTTCAAAGTGGTTCCATTTTGGAGACAGTTGCTAAAATATTGTACATAATTGAACATGTCCATTCAACAAATATAATCTTTAAAAGTTGACATGTTGTTTGTCGGCCAACAAGGACAGACATATATGTACACAGATGTTACTTTGCCTCAAGCCGGCCAATATGTAGACCCCCTGCTGGTCACTTGGCGGCATCATCCCTACCAAAATATTACGGGTGGTCCTGGCGTGAAAAATTTTGTTAGGTATCGGATAGTTTTTCCAATAGAGTGTCCCAGATATCTGGTTCTGGTGTTAACCCAAATGGACCGCACACGAAGTTGAAAAAAGGTGGACAACAAAGGTACAACCTGTTATTAGCGTACTTAAACCAACTAAACTTCTTGTCTAAGTTTTGTGAATCAGGTATTGTACATTTGAAAATCAGGTGGTTCCACTGAAGGTGCCTTAAACTAAAAATGGGTCCTTTATTATGTTACTTTAACAAGTAGGTACTTCTATAAATATTATTGTTAAACTGAAAAATTCTATTTACATTGAACATGTTGGGTAGCTTGCAAAATGAGGTAATTCAATTTTAAAAGATGAAAGTAAATGATTCGTTATGTTCCCACTAAAATAAGATGGACATTTTGGCCGACAACAGAAGAGAAAGGCAGCCAATGATTGATTGCCGTAGTGACATGGGTTGTCTTTGTTATGGTTTCAATGGTGACTCCAGAAAGACGTTTTCTATTGACGGAGAGGTTACAGTGGTAATTGTTGACAAAAAAAAAAGTAGGCGAGAGGGAGGGAAATTTATTGTTTCCGTTGTTTATTTCAAAATACATGTCATCCATGTCTGAATTCAAAAACTTATAGATAATGAAATGTAAGGGACTCTAATTTAATTTTCTCCGTGTCCAGTTTAGAAAATAAGTTATTTTTACTGCCTTCTGGAAAGATTAGATCAGTTAGTTGATTTCATTAGTCAGTATTTTCAGAAAAACGAAATGATCAATTCTATCAGCGACATTTTAATTTTTACTTTAAAAAAAAAGATGGATTAAGTGGAAATGAATTCAGAAAAGTTTCCACACATTAATTCTCCATCAGATGAAACGCCAATTTGTTTGCATGTTAAAAATCAGGCCAGCGAGTTCGAGTTCTATTTTAAGATAGGAAGATTACGGTTCATCATTGTGGTCTCGTTTAGGTATTGTAACCCATTCTGATCTGCAACTGGGTTTTACGAAACTGCAATAATGCCTCATGTGATTGCGTACGAAAATCTGAAATGAGGTTTCTCCCAAAGGCAGCCAAACATTTTTGTTCTTCATATTGCTGATCCGCTTGGCCCCAGCAAACTGAACTATGCAATCCAATCGGCGCTATCTCTGTCTGCCAACATTTTTTTCCCTAAATTCTCACCTAAGTACCTTAAGATGAACCAATCCCATCCTTCTGCTGTATTGATCGTCCAGCTCGTTTTCAGTCAGCCCATATCATAGTTGTCACTACATCGTGTTCACCTGTCACCTGTTCATTCACTTATAACTGTGTATCTATTTCTATTCATACAGATAATACTTACACCCAAATATACCAACCTTCATAGATCGAATGCACCTTGCTAAGTTGTCGCTGTTGTTCAAAGATCATAGAAATCTATAAAGTTCCAGTATGTTTGATTGTGTAATTAGCTAGGGTTTGCTGAGGGTTCGCCATTGAAACTAACCAGCAACCAACATGATTCTTTAAACCAAGTATTATGTGTATTGTGTACTAGAGTAATAGTTGGTGGTTCGTTTGGCTGAGATGGCCGCAAAGATGTCAGAGGTTCCAAAAGAAGTGGCTAATTCTTCCAAAAGGCTATTTTATAGATAGTTTTTTTTTTTTTGCAATACATTTCTTTCAGGCTTTGATTCACTTTTGCTACACCAAGTATCCATTTTATCTTGAAACAATTTATATATTTTGATTTTCTTGCACGTTTTTGCGTCATATCACTCAGTTTCTGTGGCCTTAAATTTCTTGGACAAGTCCTTCCAATCTCGTTACTTTACAGTATCCACTGGAGTAGAGGCAAATATGGGGCACCATCATTACAAATAGACGCTTCAATCGTTTGTGACTGCCGTGGATGTTCAGAGAGTGGACTCAGCATCTCTTGTGCTTCATTTTTACTCTCTTCACTCCTGTACACCATTTTTTGGGCTTCTACATCTTGGACACCTCAGTGCTACTTAAATTAACTTCTCGAGAAGTGTAAGTTTTCCATGTAAATTTGTGTCCGAGCCATTATTAACTTATTTCCATTTTCGGCTTCCCTCGAGGACGTTTAATGTATTTAAATATTTGGAAAGAATAAATATTTTTCAATTTCCCCTTCTTGAAGTACCAACAATTTAAATAATATCGGTACAAATAGGTACAAAAGCAAATGTGAATTAAACAAAGAGAATACACACACGAACATATATTCAACCACCGTAAATAAAAGCTAACGGTTTGAAACTGGGGAACGAGCTGGCTGATTGTATCAGATGCAGGTCAGTGATGTATTAAATAAGGAGTGAGGCCAAGGTGAATCTAAGCCGGCGTGAATGCCAAGGCCTGCATGTAATACTAGCTACTAAATTCCATATTTTATATGCTCACCTAACTGTGTTAACACTTTAATCAGTATATTTCATTTTCTGACACAGAAGTATTTAAATTTTGTAGAACTCGCATCTCCAAGCAAAATAGGTGGGTGTATATTGGGTGGATTATATCTTTGGATTTTTTGTGTCGCTTTCTGCTTGGCCTTTTCTATATTTAGATGCTGTTATTTATAGGTATTAGATTTTTTCTTAAATATTTTTATAATGTACTTTTTATTAAGATCTGTTTCTTCCATTTAGAGAATGGCCATGGAGTTAAATTTAACATGTAGGATATTTTATTTTGTATTATATTAAATAAAAAACAGATCAATAATCCAATTTTACAATTTAAAAGCAACAATTTATAATAATATTAATAATACAAATATTTAAAGAAATTGTTGACATCTGGTTTTATTTACAAATTTTAAAGAAATATACATATTTCTTTGAGTCAACCAAAGTGCGTTTTGGTAAATGAAGCCCTTGTAAATATGGGCGAATGTATTTGAAAAATCGCTGCAATTAAAATTTAAATTTCGATTGAAAATTTCCATTTGATTTTGACCAAAAGTTAGCGATATCCTTCAAATGAAAACAAAGGTTTACGTTTTCACTTGTTTAAAAATTGGAGGCATAGATTTCTGTCCTCTGAAGAGTGAAACTCTCTGTTACACCAATACATCGCATTACATTATACAGTAACGTTTTCTCTTCTACCTAACCGGACCTTCACGAGCTAAGTCAGTGCGCCTGCATTTTCTGCGATGCATGTTTCTTTAAATTAAAGAAATAATTACTGGAAATCCTCAAGCTGCCTTTGTAGTGCGTAAATCATGCCGCAGTTGGTCCCATAATTTGATGGCTAGACTAGTAAGGCATTGTGCAACACTAAAAGAAAGGGTTTAGGTAGGCCTTTTTGAAAACACTTCAGGGCCCCTTCCCGGCTGAGCAATCTATCGCCTTAATACCGTTGTATTTCGAATTACCAGGCATTCAGATGAGAAATTCTAGATATTGATGCTCGACACCAGGTTTTCTACAGCTTCCGCACTAGCTTTGAAGAGAATACAGACAACCTGATAGCCTACAAGCCCGCCTTACCATCCAAGTAGATAACGTTTCTGGAATTAATTATTCGACGTATTATTATCTTAGTAGCACAAAAGTCACAGCAGGATTAAATCACTATCTAATTATGCAGTATTGTCCTTTATCAAAAATTATGGATCCTACGATAGGACATAATCGAACATTTATTTTAGATACTTTTCAGAATTCGCACCTAGAAAGAAAAATTGACTTAACAAAAAAATATCAAAAAAAATAAAATTATTCTTTAATACCAACCTCTAAAATCATTAGCGCCTTTAGTCTCTTCAACGGTCTGCCAGCATCCGGATAGTGATCTTTAGTTTAGGACAGCGTTACCCAGACTTGAAACTGGGATCTCGCAAGTCGACCACTCTGAACTAATCCTTTTTCAATAGTTTAGAAGTGTGGGCCCAAATGGACTTTGGATAGCGCACGGATTTTCGCTCCATTAAGGAATCATAATAATTAATACCAATATAGTTTAAGACTCACTTTTTTAATAGTTCTTGAAACAGTTGCCTAATTATTGTAAGTATTGTCTGTTAATTATTCTTAACATTCAAGGAAATAAATTAATTCGCCTGTAACTCATCATTAAACTGTCAATAGTCTATTATGTTTTAAAAATGTTTATTACAATGAAGGCTCCACTTTCTGCGCATTAGACTACAATTAGAGGAAACAAAATTTTAAATGTGATTTGTATTATAATAATGTGGAATACAGATGTAATTATAAGTTCCAATATTGTCCGAAATCTTAATATTTGCATACTAATGTTTTCATTGATTTATTAAAGTTAATTATTGGAAGGAAAAACAACGGAAACTAAAAATGAAAAATCTGCAGAATTTTAATTAGAACAAAAAAAAATTGTTATATTTTAATTTACATTTAGAAACAATGGCATAATTTGATGTTGAATACATTAGCATAATTTTAAAGAGAATATAGTTGACCAATTGTTTGAACGTATAAAACGCGTTTTTTTTTCTCCATATTTAACCAAAAACGCTATAAAGAGTTACTAAATATAAACTCTGTATTATGTGTCCTGACAATACGAGCAAACGGCAGGAAAAAGCAAAGAAACAATGGTTTCTCTTTAACACCTGCAAAGTATTTTTAATATGGTAGAAGTAAGTTTGGGAGTTACAGGTTAATTATGTTCCATAATGTAATTGTACGCACCGAGTTAATTGCACAAGTTTTAATGAAAGCAGGTGTACCATGTTCAACTATGCATAAGATTTTTATTTTTTTAATAAATACCATTTTTTTATGTATACTAATTTTAGTTTTGTATTATTAATATTATCTAATATTGTTTCTTATTTTTGTGTTTCAGGGAATGTGTAAAAATATATTGGTGAATGCTTATTCAAATATCCCATACATTGAACACCTCAATTGTACACAAGAAGCTTCGAGCGACAAATTAGTTGCAAGTGAAGATGCAATGAAACTGCGTAAAATCGCATCAAAATATTACTATTACCTTTACTACAATTTCGTAAAACAAACTGCAATAATCAAGATGGAGGACAGTTGCATTAAGTATAATTTCCGCTGTCACTAATTTTTGCAACTTTCAAGCCACTTTGCTGGCTAGTGCTGCACGAGAACCGAGACCGAGACCGAGACCGAGACGAGACTTGAGCAACCGAGACCGAGACCGAGATCGAGACTTGAGCAACCGAGACCGAGACCGAGATCGAGACATGATATATATCTCGTCGAGAAATCTCGGTCTCGTCTCGGTTTTTCAAATATTAATTTTTAGAAATATTAAAATTATAAAATTGAGTTCTTTATTAATAAATAATCATTACGAGTATTGAATTAATTATTAAAAGATACGATTTTATTATATATGCTCAATATTACTACATCTATTTGACTTCGAATTACATAAATAAAGTAAGCAAAGTAATCGCCTATTTTTTCAGGCGGGGCTTTACGTCCAACTACCAATTAGGTGTCGCGGACGGAGGCGACTAGCAAACATACTTTACTGTAAATTTCTCATATTAACCATTAAATAAAATCCAAGGCCTAAGACCGGGAATCGAACCCAGTACCACAATACACATTAGCTTCGCAGGTCTCGCACCGCTCGGCTACCGTGGCGGCCCCCTTCGAATTACCTAATTTTTACATAAATTCACTAAATTTCACTATTCATATCATTCATTTATTCAATTTCATAAATTTCACTATTAATAATCTAATACTTTGAACTTTGATATTATTTGAATTATATTTTAGAATTTTGGAATTAGTGAATTTGAAAAAAAAGACTATCTATGCACCTAAAAAATATTGCCACAAATTTTCGTTTTTAAGATACACTTTGCCCAAGCATTGATACATAAAAGAGCTTTTACTGAGTTAGAAGTTAGAGAAGATCTTCTATTGGTCATTATCATCGCAGCTTGCGAAAATAATCTTTCCAATGGCACTGAAGTTGCACAGATACTAAAAATATCTCTCGCCATTCTAGACAAATTTTTGAAGGAATTCTCAAGTGTTTTCCACCATTCTAAAATGTCAACGTCTACTGGTGCTTGGTCTAAAATTTGGTGTAATTAATTATTTCTGTCTTCCATGCTTCGGTGATATTTGCTGATTTTTGAGCAAATGGTGCAAAAATATTGATGCAGTCGTCGTCGTAGTCAAAAGGTGAATCATCAGATTCTTTATCTTCACCAACAGCCGTAACTAATGGAGCGGGAAGTTTGTTGGGAGGTGTATTTTTTATTTCACGTAAACAAAAATTCAAAAAAACCGAGACCGAGACCGAGATATCTCGACGAGACCGAGATCGAGACTGCATAAAGTCTCGTGCAGCACTATTGCTGGCGCATATACTTACAATCAATTACGCAAAATCGTCTTATTTTGAAATGTTTTATTATTTTATCAAAATTGAATGCGTGTTGTTCAGTCACTGAGTTTATGTGAAAGCCATCCACAACACATAACACTCAAGCCAACTAAGAGCTGATCTAATCTCACCAGATCAGAAGACATTGAGGAGAGAGCACTGTAATGGTAACATATTCAGGTTAAAAGCTGAGAATTTAGAAAAAAGAATTTAAAAGTTAGGAAATTGTAAATTGTTTACAAATAAGGAAATTCAAGTTAGACGAAGTTTGGTGCAGTTTGTAGCTAAATAAGGACAAGAGATGAAAGCATTTTAACCATTACCCTTAGGATTTTTTTTCTGAGTGTACAGGCAGGGTAAATGTTAGGACATAGCCTGAAAACAGTGACCAATTTCAACCGTTAACTTAAGTTATTTCTCTGCCTTTAGCCGTTTATCATTTTCTATCTAGTCCTACAGTTCAAATAAGTAAATTGCTTGTAAGTTTTATTCATTCTAGCGATCAAATTAGTTTTTTCAAAGTGATGTTCTAAATGTCCATTGTTTTAATTCTATTCTTTTCAATAAATGGACCACTCGTGCATTAGCTACACGGCAACTGCATAATGTAGTACACAAGTGAAGTAAATGCTTGGCTGCAACCCCAGCAGTCAGTTAACAACAACTTGACTGTCAGTACTGGGCAGATGGAATATTAATGAAAGATCAAAGCATATCTTTTCATTCAATGATCTCATAAATTGTACAACATCAAAAAAATTGGCCATCTTAAATTTCTGAGTGCACAACATTATTGCTTTTAACTTATATGAATCCGAAAAATTTAATTAATTTCTTGTATTTTTTTGAATACCTAAAAGACAATACAATTATTGTCTAGGTAATCAATATTTCAAATTAACGTCACTCTAATTCATTCAGAATTTATTAAATAAATACATCCATAATAGTTACAATGCAATCAACGTCTTGTCGTAACTAAATACTAATTAATTGTTAGATGAATATACATTAAATGATTGTGAATTAGTTTAGTAAAATTCATACACACATTATTAAAATGTAAATTAATTGTACACTTATTTATTTTATTTTTTATTTTTGCATTAATTACATTTAATAATACCAAATTAGTTGTTATTACCTTCATTATTATTCTTGCGACAATGTTAGCGTGTCAGTTCTCTCCACTGAAATTATTGTCATGTATTCCTGTTATAACAACATTACATTAGTTTGCAATTTGCTTTAGGAGTTATTCTGACCAAGTGTTGTTATTGTCATGCAGTTTTTAAATGCATCCATAACACGAGGTGTGTTTTTTTAAGTAAGTAACCCTTTTGAAATTCTGCGATCTGCATGCACGATGTGTAGCTACATCTGACTGGAAAAAACTAGACGCTATTAAGGAAACATTCTATGTGTTTACTGTTGGTTTGTGAGTATGCCCGCCGCCGACTTTTGAAATTCATCGTGAAATCAGTAAAGTTTATGGAGAAAACATTATGAGCAGTGGAATGATACGGAATCGGGTTACAGTTTTTAAAGATGGTTGCACGAATGTTCAATGTTATTGGGCTACCTTCAGTCATTACTGAAGATTTGGTGCAGAAACTTGACCTTTCTTACAGTCCCGATTCTAGTGCTGAGTGACTATCACCTGTGTCTGCATTTGAAGATGAATCTGGATGGATCTGATATATCTAACATGACGACGATGATGGGGTCAAAACGACCGTGATGCAGACTTCTATGAGGATGGGATTCAAAAGCTGGTATGAACGATACGATAAGTGCCTTAATATTAGTGGCGATTGCTTAGGAAAGTAGATTAAGGTACAGGCTTTCATGTAAAAATAAAATTGTTAAGTAAAGTATACTTGTTTTTCTTTTATTTCAAAATGGTACTTACTTAAAAGACACGCCAGTATTAACGCCTTGTAACTTCATCTTTCAGCACTGCCTTTTTTTTTACTCTTTAGTAGAAATGTTTGTTAAACAATATTTAACTCAATTTATGTTAATAAATCTTTTTTCACGACTCCAAATTTATCCTGGTCTATTTGGGGGCAGTAACCATTCTTGAAGACGCTTCTATGTGTTGGTATGTAGCTGAAGAAACAGTAGATAGCGGGTAGAGGAGCCCTTAAAAACCCATTGTTATGGTAACTTTATCTTGGAAAAGACTAAGCTTTTTGAGATTGTAGAAGCTAAAGCCGTGTGCGAGTTCACACTAAATGTTTCTCTTTATGGAAATTAGCTGATTTGTGCGTTACATTATTGTTATTATTATTATATTAATTTAAGGCGCTACAATCTTTAAAGCCATTGACACCTGGAGGCTTCTTTCAGGGCACTGACGCCCTCCGTTACAGACAACTCTCAACACCAGATGGGGAGCTGTAAGTAGTTCCAAGCAAGAGAAATGCTAGTCAGGGAGATGGATTCGAACTCGGGATCTTGTGTAGGAATCCAGCACGTTAACTACAATGCTAATCCCTTCTTTCACCTTAAATCATTGATAATATTTAGAAGTTACATAACTATTGGGGAAACTAATTTAAAAAAAAAAGTATATAAAAAAAAGTTGAAATCATACAACCATTTAGCTCAGAGTCTGTGTGCTAATAAAGATTATTTTTCACTATATACGGAATAAATGCGCATTTTACAATTATCGCAACTACCACCGGTTACAGTGTGTTAGATGTAATCTTTAACAATATTATCTTAGTTGAGTCACATAAACATATGTGTACGCACGCGCGCCCATATCGTACGATAGTGCTATATAAGATCACGTTATCGGTATACTGTTGACGCTCTCGTGGCCTTGTTATATGACATTGCACTTTATTATAATCTCGCTTAAAGATACACACAGCCTTCTTGTTCTTATTATTTATAAAACATGTGTTATATAAACTGTATTGTCTACTACCTTTCTCAACAGAATTTTTTTTTACTATCCATAATGTTTATTCTTTGTTTTATTATGTTTATTATTATTATTATAAGTTGAAATTTATTATTATTCAATGTAGGAGAGAAGAAATATCCTTCCTATTAAAGAGGATAAAATTATTTAATATACAAAAAGCGAAATGAAGGAGTAAATAATCCTTAATCCTTCTGCTTAAGTTCTTGCTCTTCTTCGTCTTTTGAAGAGCCTTAGTAATTTCTTTTAGCTTGGACTTTTAAATTGCGTTTCCTCTTTTTCTGAAATCCTCTTTTTGTAGTTGCCTTCCATGGGCTTCTCGGCCTTACTCCGCCTTCTCACATCGCATCAAGTCCTAGCAATTCTTCTGGTATCCATACTCACCAGGTAACTCAGTCTTCGGTTAATGAGCCACATTCATAGAAAGAGTATCTGGGATGAATTTAGTATTTTAAGAAGGAATCTTCTAATCTAATCCTCCATTAATTTGTACTTTTTTTTTTTAATAATTGATATAATTTGTACCTTTATCATCAATACTGCCAACTATATCATTTTGTCTTTAACCAACTGGTTTAACCCGCGAGCCAGCGTGCTGTTCGAAGTTACACGACCGGAAGCGTTTACCGTAATGGAATTCACTTTTTATGAGCTTCGTGGCACATGCGCAAAATATGTGCTCAAAAACTTTTTATTGCATCATAATACCTTTTTCAAGTGAAACCAATTTTTATTACATTGATATATTTTTGTTATAATATAACAAATGCTATATTAAATTGAATCAGGTTATTAAAAAACATGTTTTAGCGTTTAGGCTTGTAAAAAACCCAAATATCTTCGAAACAAGAATTAAAATAGTGTTTAGAAGACAACTTTTTTAAAACTTTGATCGGAAAAGGATAAATTCCCTATTTTGATCATCATCAAATATTTCGCAATCAGGATTTATTTGACTTCCGAATCCGAGTAGCGACCTCTCTTTTCTTCTCGTCTAAAACCAGGGCCACCATCCAGATTACAATCTTACAAATCAATGCTTTTTCGATTTTCATCATTGAAAAGTTCGTCTAAAATTGTATCGTAATCTATTCGTTTCATGAAAGTAGAAATATAAAATAAACAAAGTTAAATTTATATTTACCAGACCATCAGTTTGGTTTCAGAAGCTGCCACTCGACGATCCAGCAGGCCCATCGTGTTGTAGACACCATCGCTTCTTCACTCGAGCGAAAACAATACTGCGCTGGAGTATTCCACGATGTTTCGCAAGCCTTTGACCGAGTCTGGCACGAAGGTCTACTGTGGAAACTAAAACGCATCCTTCCTAGCACTTATTACCTCATACTCAGCTCTTACCTCTCTGACAGATTCTTTCAAGTTCTTCAAGGCACTACTCACTCTTCCATCTATCCTGTCCTTGCTGGTGTGCCACAGGGAAGTGTCTTAGCTCCTCTTCTTTACACAATCTACACTGCCGACTTACCTTCTAACCTTAATACCTCTATTTACACCTTCGCTGACGTCACTGCCATTCTCTCCACACACTCTGACTCTATCCTCGCAGTACGCTCATTACAGTCCCACCTTCACTCAATTGAACCTTGGTTAGATAACTGGCGTATAAAAATTAACTCAACTAAGTCTAACTACATAGTCTTCACACTGAAACGTCAAACTCCGCCACCTTTCTTCTTACATCACACAACTATCCCACCAGCCGACCATGTGCGGTACCTTGGAATGTACCTAGACAAGAGACTTACCTGGAACCCCCATACGAGACTTAAACGTACCGAACTAAACAAACGATACAAACTTCTAGCCAGGCTACTCGACAAACGCTCAAAACTCTCACTACAGAACAAACGACGACTCTATACAGCCTTTCTCACATCAATATGGACTTACGGACTCGAACTATACGGAACAGCTAAAAAATCCAACCTCAATAGACTACAAACACTGCAATCCAAAATACTCCGCCGCATACTAGACGCTCCATTCTATGTTAGCAACCACACTATACATACAGATCTCCAACTTCCACTCATCTCCGAACTTGCCAAAATTCGATATAAAAATTTTCACCAAAAACTCTCACTTCTTCCCAACCCTTTAGCTGCAAATTTGTCTACAACTACGCTACCCTCCAATCCTCGAAGACGGCTGAGGCGCCGTTGGCCCCGTGACCAACTGGGTGACTAATGGCGGCCATCACTGGATGACCGTCATTCACGTTTGCCACGCTATTAATATTCGCTTATCGCATTTACTTATTGTACTCTGTAGGTACAGGTGTAAATTACATTAAAAGGATAAATAAATAAATAAATTATATTAAAAAAACTAACTGGGCATCATCAGTTAATTAATTCGGAGTGAGATTTTTATTTTGAGATAAATAATAAAAAACTTATATCGCAGGCCGCAGTGATGAACTTAGATTCATTCACAAACTTCAGTATGTCTTATTTGATCGTACAATTCGTTCAGTGGCATTTAAAATAAATGTCACTGGCCTCCGGACAGTGTTCTCTCGTTAGACAATACTGACAATCACCGGACGAAAACAAACAACTTTATGTGAATGTTGTTTGTTAGTTTGAAGTTACTCAGGTAGCACAAACTACACTATTTTACTACGCAACTTTGGGTTATGTTGAAAATGTATCGACCGACAGTATGTTCTTATCGAATATGTATTTGTACTATGTTCAGTAATTTTCTTAGAAAGGGCACTCGACTATTAACATCGACTTTTATTGAGAGAAGGAGTGAAATTCGAGGAGTATAGAACTGGTTATACACTCTCAGTAACTCTAGGAAGGTCGCTAAGTTGGCTATTTGTATTGTGTGTTGATATCAGAAGACGAAGTGTAATTAAGTCCAGAATCGTTCTCTTCTCGGACAGCCAGGCAGCCTGTCTAGGCTAGCAAGTCCTATGAAGCGTTCTCGAGGCTAAAGCGACGCTGTTTAGAGACTCTGACGAGAATAGCCAGCTAGAACATGGTCACTTCGTCTGGGTGCCAGTTCAAGAAGGGTGTACACCCAATGAGCTCACTCCTTTTACATCGCTACTACGAGTACTTGTATCTTCTTCAAGAAGGTTTAAATCTGGTTATTTCTCCCATTTTTGTTGATAACCTGATGGTCAACAGGCGGTTTCCTTATATTCCTCTTTGGACCGCGCGTAAGGCTCATGGAAGACAACACTCAATGGATATTCTTCCTAATGAGAAAAGAATCAAAATGGCTTTCATCACAGAAACCCATTTCACAAACATATCTTGCTTATTCCATGATTGGCTAAAGATAAAGTACTCGCCTATTTTTTCAGGCGGGCTTAACGTCCACTACCAATTAGGTGAACATGGACGGGGGCAGAAGCTCATACTTTACTATAAACTTTTTTTTTCTTCAAATGAAAAGTAGCCATACGCGGGATTCGGATTGGGGAGCTTTCACTTAAAAAAGGCACTCTCATGACCAATACCTGCCTCGGCCACATGGCTAAGATCAAAGAGTAGAATCATAAATAACTATTAGTTACAGAACTGACCTTCTAAACAACAAGAATCACGGTGGCACTGCCATTCTATGTAGTTAATTATTTTTATTTATTTTATTTATTTATTTCATACTGCTTTTGGGGCTTATCCCCTTAGCATGGAGTTTGACATTGATACATAAATACAATAAATCGATACAATGATCCATAAATGGTAGATATAAATACGCAAAAAAATAAATTTAAATTCGTAAAAACAAAATTATATGAACATCCCAAGAGCTTTTCTTTTCCTTTCTGTCTTAAATCAGACCTTAACTTTCAATAGCTTTCTTAGCTTTTTAAGAAGTTACCACTCATTAAGTAAAAAGCTTCTTATTTGTAAAGATAATTTAACGTAATCACATATAGCATTGATTTGATTTACAGAGTTAATGGAAAATAGGTTTACATAGTTTTCTGGTTCAGGTAAAGCTGTTGCAATATAGTTATTTAATTTATGTGTTCGGAATGACTGAAAGACCTGGCAGGAGAAAAGGAAGTGGAGCAAGGTGTCTGAAACGTTATTTTTACATAGAGTACATATATTGGAGCTATCAAAGACATAAGTACAAGAGTTGAAATAGATTTTTGTTTTATTGAGGTTAGCTAATCTAAGCTGGGATAATAAGCGAATTTTTTTGATGGAAATAAGCCAAGATAGATGCAGTTCATTGCTGCCCAGACTACTTATGTGACGGTACAAAATATTATACTTACACCGGTCAATTACATAGGCGATATCTCTACTTAAACAGTCATTCCAAAGTTGTTTTTCTAAATTTTTAATTTGAGATTTAAGAATAACGGGATCTCCCTGCATGAAATCTAAAGCCCCTATGGAACTTAAAATTGATTTAAACTGGGTGACCCAGTTGTATTGAATTTTATTAAACGGAAGAGTTTCCCTAGCGAGAAGAGCGTCAAAGCAGATACGAGGCAATCGTGTTGGGGGCATCCCAAGTATATTTACTGCAAGGGTAACCATACTTTTAAATATTCTAACTTTTAAAGGGACAAGTCCATATTCCAGACGCACAATACTATTTGGCGTAAATTTACTGACATTATAAATTTGTTTAATAAATTTCAGCTGTACTTTCTCAATTTCATCAAAGTAGTTAAATGCCCACAATTCTCCGGCATATAACAAAGTAGACCTAATTAAAGCGTGCAATAATTTATCTCTAACTTTTGTGTCTGGGGTACGGGATTTTATCAAAAGTTTGTGTACACGGGTTATTGCCAAGTTACCTTTTGCGGTGAAATACTTACAAGCTTGAAAAAACTTACCCGTTGCACTTAATGGCAATCCCAAGTAATTCACTGAATTTACTATCTCTATCGGTTCACCAGCGAGAAACACTCCCCGAAACTTCTTCGGGCGGGTACTTTTAGAGAAATAGACAATTTTAGTTTTAGAAGAATTAACATAAAGGGAATTTTCATTACAATATTTTTCTAGAATTGAGAGTTTTTCAATTACATCTGGTAAGGCACTCGCGAATAACACGATATCGTCCGCATAAGACAGAAGGAGCAAGCGATTATTTTTATTAATTGGGAAAAAAGAGGCATCATGAGATTCAAAAAACTGAACAAAATCACTAATGAATAAATTGAATAATAACGGTGATAGTGGTTCTCCCTGAAGGACACCAGAAGTTACATCAAAATCAGCCGTACTTCCAAGATTGGTGGCTACGCAAAGTTTAGCATTATCGTATAAACTCTTAATAATTTTAGTTGTATTTGAACCAATTCCCAATTTTATTAATTTAAGCCATAAGGTTTTATGAGATATTAGGTCAAAAGCCTTCCGGAAATCTATAAATATTGCAAAAAACGGTTTATTATTTATTAGTCTGAGAGAAGTAATTGAAGTGAGAACAAACAAATTGTCGATGCAACCTCTTTTTGGTCGGAAACCATTCTGTTCCTCGCCTAATATTGAGTTGTATTCAATCCAGGTATTCAATCTGTTTTGCAATATTGAGAAAATCTGACTATTAAGTCTTCAATAATTTCCGACAGAGTAGAGTGATAACAGTCAAACTGAATAGAAGGCCTCCAATAAATCAACCCTAATATAATGCTACAATCTGGAGTTTTAATACTAAGAACAATAATAGTGTTATCTTTATATATTAAGCTCGTAACATAACTGCAATGTTTATTAATCAGAATCATTAGTCCGCCACTAGGGCGCCCTAATGCCTTTTCTTTCACTGCCTCTGAGAGATAGCATTCAAAATTTTCCAAAAAACTGGGCAATTTGAATTTACTAGATATGAGCCAAGTTTCAGTTAAACAGAGGATATCTATTTGAGAAATACAAGCTTGTGAATTTTTTATCTAAATCAAATAATGAAGAAAAACCGCGAAAATTCTGAAAAACGACATTTAATTTTTCATAATTGTAGCTAATATCTAAATTGTGGACATTATTGTTAGTATTAATTTCACAATAAGAAAAATTTTGATTAAGTATAGAACTACTTCTCTGCTTTTTTGACGTCACTGCCATTCTCTCCACACACTCTGACTCTATCCTCGCAGTACGCTCATTACAGTCCCACCTTCACTCAATTGAACCTTGGTTAGATAACTGGCGTATAAAAATTAACTCAACTAAGTCTAACTACATAGTCTTCACACTGAAACGTCAAACTCCGCCACCTTTCTTCTTACATCACACAACTATCCCACCAGCCGACCATGTGCGGTACCTTGGAATGTACCTAGACAAGAGACTTACCTGGAACCCCCATACGAGACTTAAACGTACCGAACTAAACAAACGATACAAACTTCTAGCCAGGCTACTCGACAAACGCTCAAAACTCTCACTACAGAACAAACGACGACTCTATACAGCCTTTCTCACATCAATATGGACTTACGGACTCGAACTATACGGAACAGCTAAAAAATCCAACCTCAATAGACTACAAACACTGCAATCCAAAATACTCCGCCGCATACTAGACGCTCCATTCTATGTTAGCAACCACACTATACATACAGATCTCCAACTTCCACTCATCTCCGAACTTGCCAAAATTCGATATAAAAATTTTCACCAAAAACTCTCACTTCTTCCCAACCCTTTAGCTGCAAATTTGTCTACAACTACGCTACCCTCCAATCCTCGAAGACGGCTGAGGCGCCGTTGGCCCCGTGACCAACTGGGTGACTAATGGCGGCCATCACTGGATGACCGTCATTCACGTTTGCCACGCTATTAATATTCGCTTATCGCATTTACTTATTGTACTCTGTAGGTACAGGTGTAAATTACATTAAAAGGATAAATAAATAAATAAATTATATTAAAAAAACTAACTGGGCATCATCAGTTAATTAATTCGGAGTGAGATTTTTATTTTGAGATAAATAATAAAAAACTTATATCGCAGGCCGCAGTGATGAACTTAGATTCATTCACAAACTTCAGTATGTCTTATTTGATCGTACAATTCGTTCAGTGGCATTTAAAATAAATGTCACTGGCCTCCGGACAGTGTTCTCTCGTTAGACAATACTGACAATCACCGGACGAAAACAAACAACTTTATGTGAATGTTGTTTGTTAGTTTGAAGTTACTCAGGTAGCACAAACTACACTATTTTACTACGCAACTTTGGGTTATGTTGAAAATGTATCGACCGACAGTATGTTCTTATCGAATATGTATTTGTACTATGTTCAGTAATTTTCTTAGAAAGGGCACTCGACTATTAACATCGACTTTTATTGAGAGAAGGAGTGAAATTCGAGGAGTATAGAACTGGTTATACACTCTCAGTAACTCTAGGAAGGTCGCTAAGTTGGCTATTTGTATTGTGTGTTGATATCAGAAGACGAAGTGTAATTAAGTCCAGAATCGTTCTCTTCTCGGACAGCCAGGCAGCCTGTCTAGGCTAGCAAGTCCTATGAAGCGTTCTCGAGGCTAAAGCGACGCTGTTTAGAGACTCTGACGAGAATAGCCAGCTAGAACATGGTCACTTCGTCTGGGTGCCAGTTCAAGAAGGGTGTACACCCAATGAGCTCACTCCTTTTACATCGCTACTACGAGTACTTGTATCTTCTTCAAGAAGGTTTAAATCTGGTTATTTCTCCCATTTTTGTTGATAACCTGATGGTCAACAGGCGGTTTCCTTATATTCCTCTTTGGACCGCGCGTAAGGCTCATGGAAGACAACACTCAATGGATATTCTTCCTAATGAGAAAAGAATCAAAATGGCTTTCATCACAGAAACCCATTTCACAAACATATCTTGCTTATTCCATGATTGGCTAAAGATAAAGTACTCGCCTATTTTTTCAGGCGGGCTTAACGTCCACTACCAATTAGGTGAACATGGACGGGGGCAGAAGCTCATACTTTACTATAAACTTTTTTTTTCTTCAAATGAAAAGTAGCCATACGCGGGATTCGGATTGGGGAGCTTTCACTTAAAAAAGGCACTCTCATGACCAATACCTGCCTCGGCCACATGGCTAAGATCAAAGAGTAGAATCATAAATAACTATTAGTTACAGAACTGACCTTCTAAACAACAAGAATCACGGTGGCACTGCCATTCTATGTAGTTAATTATACAACACAACTATACTCCTTCAATCCATCTAACTTCCTGCAATTCTTAATCATCATTCTACCTAGAAATACTTTCCTGTTTTAGGCGCCACGGTAGCCGATCGGGTTAAGAGGCGAGACCTGCAAAGCTAATATGCATTGAGGTACTGGATTCGATTCTCGGTCTTGGCCTTGGATTTTATTTAATGGTTAAATGAGAAATAGTGAAGTTAGTTGGACGTTAAGCCGGCCTGAAAAAATAGGCGATTACTTTACATTACTTACTTTCCTGTTTACAATTTGTGCTAAGTACTACCCAAATACCATATCTATCAAGAGCGATTTCAACGGTTTATCCAATTCTTAGGAGCTCGTTTTCTTTCAGGCGACGAGAACCCTCGACTACGATGAAAGCAGAATAACAATAATCATTGTCTCTCCAATGCTATACCATTCAATAGACTCAGTGCTTCATCTCCTTCCTGAAAAAAATTATATTTCTTCTGATAAAATTCGCCGGCCATCTTAACTTCATTGCCTGTTCATCGTTCCCAAGTATATAATGATAAGTGACTCCCTTTTCTTTCAACAACACTCAACGAGCAATTAATCGGGCAATTTAATTTTCAATGTATCATTAGAAGCAAAACTATTAATTTCCTGGCTTTAGCTGGCCTCAGATATATCTGCTAGCTGATTATCAGTACATCTTCCACTAGAACAGCATCTAAGCCAGCTTATTATCCTATGTTTACTGCGTTGAGGAAGTGGGCAGTTAGAGCAAGAAAGAAATTAGAGATTGGTAATGGTACGAATTAAGTAGTTATTAGAAGTGGCCAGAGTTTTCGACATAATGGTTACAACCACAAGACTTGACGTGTTAACATCAATTTTGGTCCGAATGTGTAGAGTGCGCTAGAAACTGACCGGTTTCCCAACTTATAACGGCCGGATAATAAGCACACCGTCTTTTCTCAATCACTGATATTACCCCTTCTGATCCATGTTCTGCACAAGGGGCGTAATTCCTTCTTTAGTCTGTCCAGTAGTAAACATTAGGTTATCTTAAAATAATACTTAAATCAATCCAAGTCAGGCATGATATTCTAAATCAAACCAGTCACTCATGGAGTGGTAAATTAAGTTATAAAATCTTAAATAATTTTGTATTTTAAATCTTCTCAAAGCGCAAACAAAATGTGTTATCTGTAAAACAAGATAGCCCCTCCCATTATAAAATAATTGCAAATAAAAATGTTTGCTTCAAATGACGAATGAAAAACATTTTTAATAAACGCGTGAAAAACTTCCTCTTGTATGCAAGATTATATATATTTTTTAAATTAACTCCGAATTGTCCTTCTGTAAATCTTAACTCAATTCCTCTCCCTTCTGCTAACTTAGTTCGCTACCTGGGGATGTACATCGACAAAAGATTAACGTGGAATCCGCACACTAAACTGAAAAGTCTTGAACTCAACCGACGAAACAAATTACTGTTACGACTAATTGGCAGACAATCTAAGCTACCACTGGAACATCATCGACTTATGTATGACAGCGTACTTAAACCGATCTGGACTTACGGACTTGAGCTGTGGGCTTCAACCAAACATTCAAATTAACAAAAAAGCCATCCTTCAATAAGAAATACTTCGTCAGATAACGAACGTCTGTAAAACTGCCCTCCAGATACGACCTCAAGATCTAATATGTAACTGAAGAATCTAAATCTAAATACAGAAAATTCTTTGACTCTCTTCCTTTCTGTAGAAATCCTCTTGTTCAAAATCTTGCTTCCACAAGGACTCCAGATCGTCCTCTACGACGATTGAAACACTGTTGCCCTCGTGACCTTCTCCATTATTGTAAGGAGCTCCAGCTCTCTCTTCAACCTAATCCAGTCATGAAGTCTTCTTCATGTTCACTGATTACATCCTATTCTTTTTATAGATTGTGAATAGCAATAATAATAAAACTCCAAATATTTGAGTCATATTTAATTATTACCAACATTGCAACAGTTTGTAAAACATACATTGCGCTGTATGTAACCTTACAAGAAAGCCTAAAAACAACCAAAAACAGCTTCAAGCTCGATTTAACTTCATTTTACAATACGCAAGTCTTTCATAAGTGCCCTTATTCAAATTTATTTGGCAAAAAATTTATAATTCAAGTTATAGTTCTTCTTATTTTCAATCAGGACATCATGTTCAAAGGATTCGTAGGAGTTGTTTTAAATCTACCACTCAGGCTCATTATTGCTCAGTATCTAAAATTATTCTAGTGGTAAGACATTACAATTGTATTAAAATAGTATTTTAGAGAAAAGTTGTGTCACTGTTTCTCGCCAGAAGTGTAAAACAAATTCTGTTCATTAACAGAAAGTGTTTTACACTTTTTAGCTTTTCTAAAAATAATACTAATAATTTTCTTTAAAATTTATTTAATATAATTATGAACACGATCGCTAACTTAGTGGTGAAGGATTCCATTCAAAATTGAATTTGGCAGAAAACATTGGCAGCCTTGCTCAAACAACTGGTCTGATAACACAGTTTCAAGTTCAGGAAGTTTTGTCAACGATTCGGTAATTTATACCTCCAAAGGTATGTGCATGATTTACCAGGACACACAAATTAAAACGAAAATAGGAAAAATCTTAAAATCAATAAGTAAACATAAAGCATAAAACGTTACGTTCAGAGAAAATTATTTATTTAATTACAAATATTTATTTCCAATTAATATTAAAAGCGAAATTACCAGTAATCAACAATCAGCAATAGTAATTAGAAAATCAGTAAGTTATATATAATGTATTTTTATAAAAACTAATAAAAAATATTATTCTACTGGTGTTTCAAGGGCGATATACTTATTTTATTGTTTAGTCAGTAGTTAAGTAATAATTGCAAAATCTGCACTGTCCTTCAATTATCTTGTAGTTTATTATTATTATACTATTATTATTTAGGGCGTGTCAACGTCTTTAGAATTGCGCCTGTAGTCTTCGTAGTGCTGCGGATTATGAATTGTTAGAGAATACTGGTGTAGAAAAATCCATCGCCTCCAGAGTCCAAAAGCTGTTAGGAAAGTGGCTGGGATGGAAACGTCTATGATGTAGATGTATGCCTGCGGATGAATAAGCAAGGCAAACTAGATCATCTACCAAATATGGCAACACGAATGTGTGATCGGTGTCAAACAATATGCTAAGGACATATTTTCGGAATCCTTTAGATCCGAATGGGGAGAGGAAATGGTAGTGACCAGATTAGAAATGGGGACTCTAGGTTCACATATTGACTTTATGAGTGGTTCATTTTATGCAACTTGCAGTGCATTCATTACCATGAAATTAGATAATGTAAGTTCATTATCGATGCAACACATTCTAATTGAATGCCCATTAAATCTACTAAAAAAAGGGAACAATATGATTCCTAGTTCATTAACTTTAATCCCTTGAAAATGATTCAAACATCGATCGGCTGATTTTATTCTTATATAGCAAAGTATAGTACAAACAGTAACGTATAATTACAATAGCAGTGACAGGCTTAGCATTATATAGCAAAATAGGGTGTAGCAAAGTATAGGATATAGCAATAAATGAATTTTCCATATATATCCATTGGTGTATCCATAACAAAGAAAGTTTAACAATGTGTAGGATATAGCAAAATAGAGTTAGCAATTTATAGGATATAGCAATGAATAAGATTTATATCTATTGGTGTATCCATAACAATTACAAAGTTAGCAATGTACGTATATGATATAGCAAAATAGAGTGCAGCAATGTATAGGATATAATAATGAATAGGAGTGATATTCATTGGTGCACCCATAACAATGACAAGGTTAGCAATGTATAGGATGTAGCAATGTATAGGATATAGCAATGTATAGGATATAGCAATGTATAGGATTTAATAATGAATAGAATTTATATCCATTGGTGCACCCATAACAATGACAAGGTTAGCAATGTATAGGATATAATAATGAATAGGATTTATATCCATTGGTGCACCCATAGCAATGACAAGGTTAGCAATGTTTAGGATATAGCATTGTATAGGATATAGCAATGTAAATTAAATGTAATTAAACGAGCATAATAAAAGTTGATAGCTAAAAATAAAATAAAAAAATCCACCATATCTGATTTATCACAGAAGATCAGTGTTGTCTATGACAGAGAGTGCATTGTCCAGAACCCGAGCTCTAGGAATAGTTACGCATTAATTTAACAGATGGAATAAAACGTTCCAAAATTAAGTAGTTGCAAATCCAAAATAATAGAACAATGTCTTTCTTTATTTTTTTCCTATCTAGTTTTCTATTTTACATCAAAAATTATTTTTCGGAAAGGATCTTAAAGGATTATCAGTTTCTGAAGATTCCATGTCACAAATAGATTAAGAGCTGCGGGATTTAACGAATGGAATGATTCCCTAAGAACCACAACTCTAGCAGACATTAATCCATTATCCTACGGTTAATGCCTGAATCTAAACTGCAAATGTATCATATTTCAATATTTCAGGACATTATTTGCACCGTTACAGCTTTAACAATAATAATGGTGAGTACTTATTTCTAAGGATCAGTTTGGTGAGATATGTTTAATTAAAGTATATTTCGCAGAAAGTGCATCAACGCAGGAGTGGAGTAGGAACGGAGTGTTGCTTGTTTTGATGCAGCCGAGAGTGTATTGGCCTCGGCACGCTGGAGAGGGAAATGCGCCCAGCTGGAGAGAGAGAGAAGGCGATATGTTTAGCAGTAGGATTTGTGTTGGCCGTGGAGTGGGAGAATTGATCAGGCGGGCCGTAGTAAAAGTGTCCTTGACTCTGTAGTAACACGTGGTCCCGGGACGGATCTAAGTGTATGTGTTGGGCCCGTATTATCGCCTAGTTTGTGTTTACGTAGTTGTGGCTTGCGTAACACAGCTCTCGCTTGCTCCTTGCGTGCGTACACAATCCGCTCCTTCGCGCACGCTCAAAAAACACACGACTTGTGCACGCTTATTAGAATCGCCTTGCACACATGGACACTGTAGAAATTATTTTAAACAATTCGTTTTTTTATCAACTTTCTTCTTCATTCGCCTATAATTCAACTTTTTATAATTTACAACTTGACATTTTAGTAATGTTTCCTACTGGGCTTGCTAGTCAACAACGGAAATAGTCACTGGTTGCTTGTACAGGCGTGCCACTCATTGACCTTTGATAACTGACCCCACCTAAACTAACTATCAGTCCTGATCTGACCTTATTACTCATTTTTAGTATTTTTTTTCTTTTTTTTTTACATATTCACAAAAATTATTGTATGTAGTATTTAATAATTCTATTACTTTGTAACCAATTTTAGTTTAAATATGTTGACAAAATCCTATAATTTCCATCATTTTCTTTATTGTTTAAGAAATGTCTCACGTAAAAAAATAGATCAGCACATTATTAAAGTAATAACTCGTAACAATTAACATTAAACACTGCGTAATAACTGCGTAATTAACATTAATAACTGCGTTGGTGCTGCGGGCTATATCCCCTCACTAAACCACTCGTTTCAGTACAAATTAAATGAAAATGTATCTGTGTTCACAGCTGAATTGGTGGCTATCCTTATGGCTTTGCAATACATATTAACAATGGATAATACAAATTTCACGATACTAAGCGACTGTAAAAGCGCTTTAATTAAACTAAGTAGTATATCGGTATATTCCACTAACAGCCATTTAATAGTTCATATAATGGAAACCTTAAATAACGCCAAATCATTGGGGAAATTGATAAATTTTGGATGGATAAAGGGACACTCTGGGATAGTATATAACGAGAGAGTAGATTAGCTGGCCAAGGATGCCGCTACCAATGGAGAACTCTTAACAATAAAAATTCCATTCCAAGATTTCACCTCAACTATTAGATCTTCCATAACAGAAATATGGCAAAAACAGTATAACAATAACAAAGAGAAAGGAAGATTCTATAAACTTGTATTCCCCAAGTTAAAGAGACGCCCGTGGTTTGCTAAAATGTCAGTTAGTAAATCAACAGTGACCAGTATATGCAGAATACGAAGCAATCACCTTATATGTAGAGCCTACTTGAATAAGTTAAAAATAGTTAACTCTCCGCTATGTCCCAGATGTGGGGTTTGGGAAGATCTAGAACATGCGATGATGATATGCCCGTACTATGGAACTGCAAGAGACCCTCTCTTTAATATAATAACTAAACATGAAACATGTCCCTTCAATTATAATACAATCATTTTAAGCAAGAACATAGAGGTATTAGAAGCAATAGTCACTTTTTATATGAATTATAAAAAGAGTTTTGTATACAATAATAATACTAATAATTAAAACTTCCCTAAAAATCTTACTAACGTAAATGGCTATATAGTGTGTAAGCTAATGCCAAAAAAAAACAAAAAAAAAAAAAAAAAACATTAAACACAAAAGTACAATTTAGAAAGACAAAATCCAACAATAATAGTAAACAATATTTCTAATAAAAACTCCTCCTACGGGAAAATTAAGAAAGTTGTAATCAGTTTAGGAAAGAGGAACCTAAAACAAAGATCATTCTGATTAACTAAAGATTCTCTGCAGTGACCTCTACTAATCACCTCCAAATTGGTCAGTAATCGCTAATTGAATGCCTAAATTTGTGTGTGAAAGAATTAACATACATTTAAAAGTTTCATTCTAAAAGTTTTAATGTTTTGATCATAAAGTAGCCATTTGCATAGCGCTTACCGTGGGTATTGCTCCTCTAGAGTCTCCTTGTGGATTCCCAAACCAAGAGTAATTAGATGAACTTATGCCGAGAAAGGCTGACAGTGTCGCACGTGTTGGAAGGGTTTCAGGCACTGCGCAGCCAAAGAGAAAGAGCAGGCCTGCCACATGACAAGCGCGCCTTTTCTTGAAGAGGGTTCTCATTACATAAGGAGGCTATTTACTTATTTAAAACATATTAATTTATATTGTAAAATCTAGGTTAAGAATTAGGTTAGTTATAGTTTAGTTCTTTTAAAGGGGAAAGGAATATCGAGTACTTTCCCCTTGTGTGAAATGTGGTGTGAGTGTATTTATTGGCATGAATGTATTTATTAGTGTGAATGAATTTATTGGCGTGAATATATTTATTGGCATGAATGTATTTATTTGAGTAAAAGTATTTATTAGTAAGAATGTTGTATGAATGTTTAGGATAGATCACAGTCCGGGGTTGAAAGAAATTTTATAAAAGTATTTCAACCCCTCTAGGTTAATTTTAGACTAAGTTTATTTTAGAAAGTGCAGGAAAATTTGTTCAAAGTACTGCACATTATCATAGTTCTAAGAAAATAGCCTCCTTATGGTAGATTAGGTTTAGTACTTAGTTATATTAATAATAACACTTTTGGTCTTGCTTTGTTACCTTTAGTTGATGTAGATAGGGGAAGGCACAAATATATTCCACTCTCCCCCTCGTCGACTGGATCGATGGACAAGAGAGGATGAGTGGGATATATTCTCCAACATACCTGGGCTCCACCCTACCTTGCTGAGCAAGTTGCAGTATGTGGAAGCCCGAAGGTACCGCGTGCCGACCCAGCTCGAGTGTATAAAAGAAGAGAAAAGAACATAGCTCTAGGGGCGCTAATAACCTCAGCAGTCGATGCGCCCAAAAAAAAAAAATAAAAATAATAATAAGACGTGGCCTACTTAATTGTGGGCGTGACTGGATAAAACTAAGAAGACTACAGGCTACTTAAAACTGCCTATATTTCACTTCGTCAAATCTCTATTCTTATTGGTCAATTCTTTATTTCTAATTGTTAAAAGGACATATTAATTTTAATTTTCTAATTTTCTTCTCGTAAGTAACGTATTTGATTATCTATCAGAATATGCAATAACAAACAATTATAAATAAAAAAGTCGAAAAATCAACACATCTCTTACGTAAAATTGTCTGTTTAATTTTAATTACGTAAGATGAAAAGAAAAAGTTAGGTGATATTGATTCATTCATTGAAAAATAAAAAAGGAAACCATGCATTTGGTTTACCATTCTAAGTAGCTTATGGCTGCCGATAAGCAAAACAAACTGGTGGTTAAACGCTCATTTCTCTCAAATTGTAGTTTCAGAAATCTCGAACTATTTGTCGAGAAATAATAATAATAATAAAATGTTCAATGCTCTTTTGAGCTCTTACCGAGAACACCTTTAAATACTAGAAAATTTATTTAGTAAAATGGGCCAACTGGCTGTTTGATTTCATTTTAGTTTGCAGGTTTAGGGTCACTTCTAATATCACAAGAAATGGCGAGAATAAGATTATTGTACAATGATTTTTGGGGAATATCGAGGTGCGGTCTTAGATAAAAACAACTTTTTTGCTTTATACCAACGTTTCGGTAATTTTTACTACCTTGTTCAACAGTTATGATGATATACTCGTAGCTCTACATTAAACTTCACAAACTTTTGTTTACAATACCCTGAAGAAGGTAGTAAAAATTACCTACCGAAACGTTGGTATAAAGCAAAAAAGTTATTTTTATTTAAGACCGCACCACGATATTCCCCAAAAATCATCCATCAACAACGATCGAAATAAACCAAATCACAAATCCCTGAAAAAGAGAATAATACAGATTACGTAAGGTAACTAAATATTTCCAATCAATTTTGTTAATTAATAATTTTAATTTCTAATAAATAGAATGGCCAATTGTAATTAATTTACAACGTAACAGTTTATTTACAAACTACGCCATGCTCTAGGTAAGTTTAGATATTTACAATATAACAAGACGTAATATATTACACGCTAGAAGACCTTGGATTATGAATGTGCCAACATAGATCGTATATAATAATTTTAACTAACAAGGAAGTTAATTTGAATCAAGTGCATACTGACTAAAAATAAAATAAACCCTGTGCTTGCATAATATTTCAATAAACAATAATTTAGGTGTAAGCCAGCGCACCGTGGACTATAAATTTTATGTAATTTTATACATTTCGATTTTTTTTTTAATAAAAAAATAAAAGTTTTTATTATTACTTTAAAAAAAAATTGACCATGAACCAACCAATAGGTGCCTGCCTTAAGATTAATGATTTATATTTATGTGAATTTAATATTAATAATGGTGGAAGAATGGTTTTTGATTAGAGATAAGGCTGTACTCAGAGAGACAGATTGGAGATAATAATAACAAAAACAAAACAAAAATGTAAAAAATAAAAGAAAAGATTGACGACAACTATTTCCATTTGGTGTATATATATATACCAAAGAGTGAGGGATAGAGAAGGCATGGTTATGGCGGGCGCGGGCAAATGTCGGGAGATTGAGGCACGAGTGGAGGTGAAACCGGTTCCAGCGGAGTGCACAGTAGTCCTTGATTATATATATATATATATATATATATATATATTGACCATGTTCCTGATAAACACAACCAACCCCGTTTCATCGTCATCTCTCTGTTCAACAACCCTCTCTTTACCATCTCACTATTTTATTTTTATAATTTTTTTTTACTTTATTTTTGTTTTATTTTATTTTATTTTTTATTTTTTTAGTTTGTATGCTTGAGACGGAGAAGGCACACAACGGGTCTTCTGGTAATAGTAATATCTAATCTTATACAGACATTTCTGTCTAATAACTTGTATGTTTATAATGTGTATGGACATTTAGCTTGTGTTGGCCATCAAATCTTAAATGATTAACTTTTCTTTTTAATGTAATAATAAATAATAAAAATAATAATAAGGCCAACACAGAAGAGCCACGAGTATATTCAAATTAAAGGGAAAGAGTAAAAAAAACTTTGCTGTTAGAAAGAATTAGAGACTGACAAATTGCTGCCAGATGTTAGTTGTAAAAAAAATCTCAAATCTGGGCAAGGTAATTATAAAACTGCAGCATTACACTTCAACTTCATTCATGCTAATCAAGTTTTACTTTAGTTTGCTAAAGGAAATCCTTAGATCAACAATACGTACTATACTTTGCTGAAATACCAATATTCTACAATTCACGTAAGTCTTACAGAGGAGTGCAACTGTACACCCACAGTCAGCACCGTACCAAAATCACCCTTCCAAACACTCTTCGTAAAAGTCTAAACTCCAGGAGATGAATCTTATGCTTGACAGATTAAGTTGTCGTCCAAAACCTGGATATATTGCCGGAGTTGGAGGAGAAAATATCTTGATCAGAACTTTCCCGGATTCTAAGATCTTTAGGAATTCGGACTTGTAAGACAATGCAGTTCAGGGTGGACACAGTCTTCGTTCTGCTCTATTTAATTACGTTACATCCATACCTAAATATTAATTAATTGAGTAAAGGGCAACCTCACTAGGTAAGGAGGTACTGAACCTTTCCAAACATCTGTAAGTTATTAAAGAAACTTAGAGTAATTTTTCTTTCTACTCGCTATCATCTAAGGGATTGCTAGAGGTAATTATAAAGGTGTAATAACCTTTTTTAATGATTAATAAAAAGTAAGACAAGCGAGCTTCTGTCCGTGAAGTAGCGAGACACTGCTAACCCGCTTTCCCGAGGGTCAGCTTGAACTACTTATCGTCAAATATCGCTGATTTCATCCGTGTAGGCACGTGTTTTTTTATCATTGATAATTTCGGATTTCCACATATCATCAGAGATATTAATACATATTTCATTTATGATTTAATTAAAAACTTCTTTAATATATATATATAAGCTATTCACAACATACAAAAAGAAAGTCATCAATGAATCTGGTGCCAGATGTCTTCATGACAGGATCAGCAGATCAGGAAAGGAGCAAAGGAGGAAATTGGCAACACTCTCGCTGGAGTTCCTTACATTACTAGAGCTGGTCACGAGGTCAACAGAGTTTCAATCGACCTGGAGGACAATCTGGAATCGTAGTGGAGGCAAGATTTTGAATAAGAGGATTTCTGCAGAAAGGAAGTGAATGGTAGAATTTTGTACATTGAGATTTGATTCTTCAATTACATATGAGGTCTTGAGGTCGTTATGGACATAAAATCCGTTATCTGAAGAAGCATTTTCAATTGAAAGGATTGTAATTTTTTATGAATTTGAAAGATTCGATACTAGATCCTACTTCCCAATTTCGTAGTTAATTTTATTGTAATTGAAGAATGTTGATAGAAATAACAAATTTTTGTTTTTCTTGGATTTTTAAGAAGGAAAGACAGTATTTTTGAAAAGCCAAAGATTCAGTTCCCATCTTTACGATCTATCACATTCAAAAAATAACTCCTAGTATCTCCTTTTATTTTTCCTGAACTTGCCGACGACAGTTTCCCTCATTGGAAGCAACTCGTAATTCAGAGAATAAATCTTTGATGGAAACGCCGCAATAAACAGAAATGTGTTACGTGAAAAGTATAGCTGCAAAGATAACCCAATTGTGTGGACTTCCTCTAGTTTACTGGTTTACGAATCAAGGACAATTATTTGCTGTCCTGTGCATGATCAAACATGAATCATTCTGTCTAAAGTCTCAAGTTAGCTACACAAAATTTCAAAGAAAATTATGAAGTAGTAATAGAATTACATTCAACCAAATATAATTTTTTACTTCCCATTTTGTTGAGCTTACCTCGAAGTATCCACTGCAGATAAATCCATTATAGCAGAGTTTCAGAAAAACCTTGTTCAATATAACACAAATTTTAGGTTTGTAACAAAATTATATTTATTTATTTATATTTAGCTTCGAAGGATGCAATTAGATTTACTTTTCCTATTTTCCTTTTATCTCTAAACGTTTTGTTCAATAAATCCTAAAGTTTAATTGATAGAAAATATTCCACAGAGACGAAATTCTATTCACAATATTCAAAACTAAATACTTTAATTAACACAAGAAAATTGAAACTGCCCACCGTAAAGTTTGTGAGTCACCTATAATTTCAAAGCACATATGTGCGCATAACCAAGAGAAATAAATTTACCAAATTAATAATAGTTGGTCAAGTAATTTTGTTTTACTATATAATAACCTAATATTAAGTATAAAATGAACAATAGATCCAATTCTTTTCTAGGCTAGATCGTTGGATAGTAAATTATAGAACAAGAGTTTTACTACAATTACTGTAGAACTTAAACAATTACAATATAGTTAAAGGAAAGTGTAGTTATAATACCAGAATCTACCAACTATTTATTTACAACAGGTGTACCAAAGTTATTAGGCATAGGATTGAAACTAATAAAAAAAAAAACTATTATGCCACAGAAGAGAAAACAATTATTGGGTTGCATGTGAAATTCTCTTTTATGATTATAATGCATGTTCAACTGCATATTTTTAAATTATTTATTGTGCTCAATTAAGTTCTATTTACATTAACTACATTATTGCTTGATATAATAAAATGAACAATGAAAGAAAACTTATTACAAATTAAACAATTATGGATTAATAAACAGAGGGCAATGTGGTGTAAAATTACAGGTCTGTAATTAATCTGTAAGGCACCCAGAAAAAAACTGACATTTAAAGAAAATTAATTGTGAATTAAATGCTCGTAGCGTAACTAATAATTCTGTAATTGCATTTAATTCTTAAATACTTCATTTTATTGCTAGATTATCCTTCATTGACAGGCGATTTTTTTTTTAAATCTTTTATTGGAATTTATCACTGCAACAGCTGTTGCAACAAGCAAATATGGTAAAAAAAATAAAAGAAAGTCATGAGCGGAGAAGGCACCCAGTGGTACCACTCCAGTAACGTGCTTTGCTCTCACGATAAGAGAAGATCACGAGGCCATCTTCTCTTCAATCTCCTTAGAGGATTACCTGGGGTAGTGTGGAGGAAGATAGGTGTTCTATGAGAGGGTTAGGAATGAGCTGCTGTAGAGGAATGAAATTTGAAGAAATTGGAGTGTTAGCAAGATCTGTAATGAAAGGGATTTTGAGGTCATTATGGATAGTGAGGTTAGATTCATAGAACGGAGCGTTAAGAAGTTTTCGAAGTATTTTTGACTGTAATATCTGGAGGCGTAGTGAGTTGGAACTCGCTTAGTCGATCCCCATACTTCGATGCCGTATGACTAAATGGGTCGCAGTAACAGTTGATGTAGGAGTCTTCTGTTATGTATTCTTAAATATAATTTTTATCATAGTTTGCTGTGGAAATAATGGAAAATTTATGTCGAATTGGATTTAGGTAAAAATTATATTTCATGTTGGGAACAGATAGAAATGGCTAAAGGTTTTCGACAAAAGTGAGCAACCTTTTCTGGTAATACAGCAGCCCTTGTTTTATTACATCTACAAATACTAATTATCACACTTATATAATTTCTGTAACAACTGTTCAAATAAACTGCACCATGAATTTCGTAAAAAAATAATAATAAAATAAATAGAACATGCAGCACAATCTTTGAATTTTATTTTGTCCAATAAAAAGTCTGGAGTGACAATTTTATCTGACCACAGTAATCATAGTAACTCCCGATTTCCCACTTACACTGGACCTTAGCGACGTATTTAAGTTTGCATTATTAAAACGTATTTAAATTATTTAAATAGAATGCAAGGCTGTTTGTCCTGCACATAAGGGATTAATTTTATTCCTAAAATTAATATACTAGAAAATTATTATTAATTAAATTATTATATTAATTATTTATATTATTATTGTATAAAATTATAATCTTGATGAAAATAATACAACCGAAAGTATCATTTACTGACTGCATTATTCACACGTTATGATACCGGAAGTCTTAGAGGAAGGATTTTTCACTTTTCTGAGATTTTTTTAGAAAATTCTTCCTTAATTTTCTGCAGACCTGTTTTTTTTTTTTTTTTTTTTTTTTGGGGGGGGGGGGGGGGTAATTGACAATTGAAGAGCTTGGTGCAAAAAGGAGTTATCTACAGTTTTTTAAAATTTTTAGTTGGGACAAAAAACTAAATATGCTTTAAGATGTATTCCTTATGTTGTGTCTGCTGTAAGGATTAGTTAATATATTGTGATGGGGTCATTTGGGGCTCAATTTCAACTTTCTAGGGCATTTTTTAAGCTTGCTATAAGCAAAAGTTATTTTGCAGCTAACTCTTTTTTGCAACAAAATCATAATTTTCAGTAAAGCTTGAGTATATATTAAGTACTTCAGTCAACAGATTTCTTGTTTTTGATCTTTTAAGTGGCATTTTGTGTCTTGTCGAAGCGAATGTTAGATATATTATTATGCCTGTCAAAAAGAAAAATAATAATTTCTACCTAATATAAACATTAAATAAACCTAATATAAAATTTTTTGTTTGATTATTGCGTCATCTTTTCTGTTTGGAGCGAAAGAAAGTTATCTGCAGTAGAAAACTCTGTTTTTGCTCCAAATCTAACCTAGTTTAGAGAATAAGTAATATAAGTAATAATAAACGAGTCTTTATGCAGACTCATTTATGCACTAAAAGATTTAGAATTGAACATACAATAGGGGGCGCCACTAAACACATTCTCTGAAAAAAATGTAGATAACTCCTTTTTGCACCAAGCTCTTCAATTGCAGAGCTATAAAGCTTCGGCAAGTAAATAAGTTGACAGAAACATTTGGTGAACGGGTTACTTTCCGAATGTAAGAGTAATGAGTTCGATTCCTATTTGATGTTGTTAAAAGAAAATGTATTGTAAAGTTAGTTGGCTCAGTCTTCAGAGTGGTTGTAACCTGTACCAAACATAAAACTCGATCAAGAAACAAATAACATCAAAATAATATGAAACAGAGGTGATTTACGTGCGTTACAATTAACTAATTTCTGTGAAATCTTTGCGCTAGAACTTAGTTTTTAGCGATTTAGTGTCATTTCAAAACTTAAAAATATCAGTTGTATTTCTTTTAATACAGAGATCATATTGACAAAATTACATAAAAACAAAACAAAAAAAAACACTAATTTTAGTTACACACTACTAAAGCTGAACTGGATGTCACCAATGTTAGAGGAGAGTAGGTGTCCTCATGAAGACGCACAAAAGGAGAATAAGTCCAAGTTGGAGGAGAAGAATTACCAGGGGCGAGTGACAAAGAGATTGGTAGTTAAGAGTCAATCTGTCTATCTCTGTTCCTCTCATTGCATCCAGCACAGTGTGTTTACTTCTTAAGGCGACCTCATAAAACGGGAGTGTTTTTTAAAAGACGAGGCAATTATCCACAGATTTGTTTTGAGTTTATTTTTATTTTTTTATTTTTTGTTCTTCATTTATTTTTTTGTCTAACACTTTTTTTTGATCAATAGTTTGGCCAGTAGCTACTGTAATATTATTCTATAGTTTTCATGACCTTAGCTACACCAGTAGTTCCTCCATCACCAGGGTCCCTCTACACGTACTGGCTCCACTCACACTAGCACACTTGCAAGATCCACCAACTTGTTCCATGTTCTCTTTAACACAGAAACCCCAGAGTGAGATGGGAAAGCAGCTAACAGCTAGAGCGGGCTGGTCCATCTTATACTCTCGTTTTGTACTATTTTTTTCCCTCTACTTAGTTTTTATTCTTTGCTGGCTGGTCTGATCGCCCCCACTACCGCCTCTATTGGTGTTTTCTACTCACCTGGGGGCCAGCTCACAGGTGTTAGCGCTGTTGCCAGCTTTCTCCTCATTTATACCCTCTTCCTTTCTACTTCTTCATCATTCTGTCTTCCTCCAATCGTGCACAAACACTTCCTCGCCAAACCCCTATCACTTCTTTCTTTCTTTCGTCTATTTTCGACTATAGGTCACGTCTAACTCATTAAATTTATATACAGCCCAATATAAGTTTGCGAAAATGAACATCTTTTCCCATTTTTGTCTATTCAGTTAACCTATTACACCACTTCTTGTCATAATACCACAAATAAAAGGCTCAAAACGTCTTTCATTATTGCTTATGTACTTAAGGGATTTTAAATTTGATTATTTATAAACTGCCATTTATTTTTTTATTCATAAAAATCGCAATAAAAGAAATAAAATTGAAAACACGACTTTTGCTTACCGTTACTCTTATACCAATCGTTTGAGTTATATTTAATTCTCATCCCTATAAAAGGAATCCAACCATTCCTTTTCAGAGGAGAATTCTTAATCGAATTTTGGGAAAAATGTTACAAGCAAAATTTGTTGATTTATGTGTTTGTAATCAATATAAATTCATCTGTTATCAATATAAATCCATCTGTAATCAAAATAAATCCATTTGTAATCAATATAAATCCACCTGTAATCAAAATAAATCCATCTGTAATCAAAATAAATCCATTTGTAATCAATATAAATCCACCTGTAATCAAAATAAATCCATCTGTAATCAAAATAAATCCATCTGTAATCAATGTAAATCAATCTGTAATCAATATAAATCTATCTGTAATCAATATAAGTCCATCTGTTATCAACATAATTAATAAAATCAATAAATTTTTTGAGTAAAGCTTTTGAGCTATAGTGAGGAAAACATCAAAACTGGATATTTCCGTTGGAAATTCAAAATCGAAAGTCTGAACGTCACAATTCCTTCTCTTACTAGAAGACTAAGATAAGGTACAATACAAGGCTCAACTTAAGTTGAAAGGGAGAGTTCACAATTGTATCTTCTTTTCCACAGATTGAAGAGACAATGTCGGAGACGCAGCCCTCATATGCAAAATGTACTCCAGGTTTGTGTTTCTTAAAGCTGTAAGAGGTTAAGTTCGTGAATTCAATGTACTTGTACAGGCATTCTTTGTTATGGGGATTAAGGCTACGAGATCTCAACGTTATGAAAGCCTTGTAATCTTGCGAGGATTATTCTTTAAAGAGTTGTTTTCCTTTATCTGTTCCATCCATATCAAATAATGCGCTTAATACTGAACCTACAATGAAAGCTCTCGATTCACCTTATCTAAACTACATTTGAAATAATGCTTTAAAGTATTTCCTCTGGATGAGCAATCAAATGCGATGCTATAAAGTAATATGAGTGACATTTGAAGAAGATACCAGTGGTATCACTATACGGCGTTTGGTGCTTCCAGTCCACTGGTACTTGAGTCGACTAACAGGAGTATTGCCCTAGGTTAGGCTTGTAAAAATATTGTACAAGAGGATAGCAGTGATAAGATGTGGAATTGTAGAATCTTTAGCAGAGTTTTATCAGATCGGATACGAAGGTAATGAACAGATCATTTTGTAGGGTTTTATTGGAGTCAAAATAAGGTGAACTAGTGATTTCTTAAAGGGATTTGAACTGACATTCTATCTAAGAAAAATAGTTCTCTAGATTAGTCAATATTTGAAATTTATTTCAAATATACGGAGCAGAAGTGTGGGGGCTCAACCAAACCCTCTAACTCCAAACGCCTGCAGACAGTACAGTCTAAAATCCTAAGGAAAATCCTGAATGCTCCATACTACATCTCTAACCTTACCATACACACTGACCTTCACAACCCTTTCTTCACTGACCTAATAAAGTCTCGCTACCGCAATTTTCACAGCCTCCTAGCTCTCCATCCTAATCCTCTTGTGCAACAGCTCTCCTCTCCAAACCTACTAGACAATCCTTCTCGTCGCTTGAAGCGGAAGTGGCTTAGGGACCTATTGATGTGCGAGTAATATCCACCGAGAAAGAGTTTCACCAATCGGCGATTGCTCTTACAAGACTTTCATGTGAACTTCTTTTCAGGCTTTTACTTCAATCAGGCACATAAATAACTGTTCTAAGGACATATTTAGAAACTCTTAACGCAGTCTATAGATTAACATTACATCCGGTTTGTTAAAAAAAAATATATATGGAATTACTTTAGTTGTAAAAAAATGTCAATTTTTATTTTATATACCCCATTTCTAGTGGAACTATATATCTCTAAGTTAACCCAAAATATATAGTCAATTAATTCCTTCAACAAGGATTTATAAACTGGAAAGGATGTTCCAAATAAATAAATAAATGATCAATTATAATGAGTGATGTATTGAGGAAAACTAATATTTTTCTCCTGACTTCCAAATGTTTAATACAGATAAGTAAAATATAAATCAATGAGTCGAAATAGTATTGCAAAACTATCAAATAATGTTAATAACTAACTTTCAAAAACTATTACAAAATGAATTTAAAAACAATCCTTTAGCCTAGAATTATACTTCAATTTTAATAGTTTAAAAATAAAGCAAAAGTATAAAAAAGAAATTAATGATGATGACCTTGAAAATGAAAGAGTGGAAAAAAAAGGATTACAAGACGAAGAAGAAGGAGATTTGTGGTAGTTGAGGACATTATACGCTGGCAACAACACGGCAACAACAACAACAATAGCAGACCAAGTTTATTGGAGAGTTTGCTTTTATAACACAAGCTGTTAGAGGAAAGTAAATGATGACGTCATTATCTTTTAGATGTTCTTCATTGCTGCGTAGTTATTGGCCGAGTGGTGATCTAGTGTGGAGGGTGTGGTTGAAGAGAAGAAGAAGTTGAAGAAGAAGAAAAAAAAAAAGAAAAGAAAGAAGACTATTGAGTGAGACCATACAAAACGGCAGAAAAAGATCAACTATTTAGTAGATGCAGAGAAGGTGGAACACAAGTGTGACGGAGCTGTGAGGAGGAACTGGAGAGGTGTCCTGAGGAAGGGTACTAGTACCAACAGTAGGTAAGTTTGTAATGGTTAGGGTGGATGCACCCAACACACGGACAAAAAGAAACCAACTGTAAGAGGAGAAAAAAAAAACTCCCAAAAGGTAGACAGATAAATTAGAGCAGGTAAAGGCTGCAGTGATCCCCTTCCATAGGGCACACGAAGCACGGTGACACACGTGGGTTCTACTACGACTAGCCTCGTCTGGTGAACTAGTTGGAGATCGTGGGAGCAGGCTAGCAAGGAATCAGTTCAACTGTCTGTAATTAATTCCTTACACTTTTTAAGTAGGTATTACTTATCGCCTTAATTATTAAAAATTAGCTAGCTATCTATGGGTGATTTACTTAATCAAATAAGACATAATTGTTATTTAGAGCTTTAACCTCGAATACCCGTTAGCTTATTATAGTCCTTTACATCCAATTCGTAGCTGGAAGTAAAGCTCCGCCCAAAAAAAATAGGCGATTACTTTTTTCTTGACTATCTGTGGAGCGTGTAAATGAAGAACGACATGTAGTGCCTTCTTCGGGCATTACAAATAGCATTCTGGTAGAACGGAGCTGTAAATTACAAGATATGCAATCATAATCCCAGACTAATGGGCCGATTGTTTGCCCATATTTCCAATAATTGGGAAGAAACCTTTTTAGGGCCAGTGCGATATTTTCTTCTTTTAACTGCCCGCTTTAGAGATTTATACTTCTTCTTACTTGACTAGGTATTAGGAATTGTGGCCATCTTGTCTATTTTAGACTCCGACTTTTTACGCCAAAGATCTGTTTTAAAGCTCCCCAGAGTTCGAAAGGAATTTAGTTTTAGACATTTTTCTGTAAAAGAAGATCTGCTGAGGAAGTGAGGTAAGCATAACTCGACTAACTGAAGATCGCAGGAAATTCTAATTCTGTCAGTAGTGCCAGCACCATCGGACTTGGGCAATCTCCTCATAGACTAAATTAGCCAACTGGAGCTAATTACCTCATTGCTGAATCCACTTCTCATAGTTTTTTTTAAATATTTTTTCGACAACACCTAATTAAGTAGTAAAATAGTTGATATAAAATGTGCACAGTTCTGCAACTTTTATTTGGAACATTTTCCCTTTAAAATTTGTTTCGTGGGTGGTTGCACTTTTTTCAAATGCGTTATTTCAGAGTGCATAAGGATATAGTATCATTAAGTACAATAATTAAGAATTGAACGTGAATCCGAAATTTCAAATTTAACAAAAATTGGCAACATTAATAATCTAACAGGATCAGCTGATGAATGGAATACTGGAGGAATGTATGATGATGATGATAATACCTAATGGCGGTAATTTCGCTGAAATATGCACCAGAAAGGTTGAAATAATTGAAAATTAATTGGTGGTAGAGTTTGCGAATGACGTTGTCAAACAAATAGCCACAAATTAAAACAAAACACAAATCAAATACGACATTGCAAATTCTGTTTGAAAGATAAATAGTGTAGAAGTAATGTCAGAAATTACTCGTATTACATTCGTATTTGAAGGATTTCCTGAAATCCCAAAAACCATGTTAATCTCCCGTACAGATTGCTTTTTATTTTATTTTTTGTTTTCAGTTTCTTTTTTGTCATTCATTCGTCATCGGCAGTAATTCTTTCTGAATGCTGGCATCTATATATCATAGTACAAATTTTAATTAGCCACTGCCGCCGAAAAGAAACGAGTTAAGTCAACTATCAATGAATCTAGCAAATAAATGCACTGAGTTCATTAAAATTGTTTAATTTGTATTTACAAATTATACTGGTAACAGTATTGGTGGAAAACGAACCACACAAATAGATAAATCAACAAATAACACAAAGTAATAGCGACAAAATTTTATAAAAATTGCGATATAATCTGTAATAAATTATTAATCAAGAAAACTAGAGAGGAAAGAGGAACAGTATTGCCAATTGAAGTTGGTTGTACTAATTATTACAATCTTTTACTCTTATTAGTAAAATTCGTGATGATTCTGGACTTGGAAGTTTTTAGTAGAAACATGTTTTTTTAGTTCCCTGATTACGGAAAAGGATTTGTTACAAATTGAAGTTATGTGAGGCGCTGGGGAGAAAATTAAATCCTGAAAATAAGATTGTCTAGTTTACCAGAGGAATCATAATACGAGTAAATCAAGTGCTACAAATTAAGTACATCTTTTCCTGTTTCATTGAGCGCCGTAAATTATTTTAATTCCATTACACTTTTATCTATCTATATATATATATATTCTGTATATCTTCCGACTACGTGATGTCTGATGTACGTACGACAAAAAAGATGAACAGCAAAGTAAAGAGAAAGAAGTTGTGGATGGACAGTAGAAGAAGAAAGACGTAGAAGAAATAAAGAAAAAATAAATAAAGAAAGAAAAAGGTAAATCTAGTGAAGGTCCAACTAGTTAATTGTACACCTGATGATGGTATACATTACGTGCCCGAGAAGATCTGGTCCCAGTCCGGCTGATACCCTTGGGGCAGGCTAAATGATAGGCCAGCCACTCTGTATGTCTTGGTCGCGAGCCCCTAAGCTTACAACCTTGCCAATAATAGACTGCCTCTTACACCAACAACAACAACTACAACAAAATAGAATCAAAAGGACTCATTGGCAACTCTGCTGTTGCCGTGTCAAATTAACATAAAATTATACATCTAATACTCACCTAAACGATTAGATTTACCTGTTCTTTCTTCTCAAATGGATGAAAATATCGAATGTTACGATATATTGATTGGTGATTATTCTCGAATATTCTAATACGATTTCTTCTTAAATAATAACGTTCAAACTCTTAACGTAAAGCATTAACAGAACTGACCTTAACATTACGATTTAAATTTTCTTAAAAAACAAAATTTGTTCCAAAAATATGGTTTATTTCAATTTTATACAGGTTTACTACGATGGAACTATTTAAAATTAAAAAATCAAATTTTAACTTTACTCACAAGTTGAATTTCTGAGGATGTATTTCATTAAATGATTCTTTGTAGGGAAAATTGAACTCACCTGCCTGTCTAGATCTGCTCTAAATCAAATTTCTGGAATGGAAATGGAATGAAGAAACGATGAAAAGTTATACATCTCCATGGAAACTACGAACAAACCATTTTCAAAAATAGGAGCCTATTTCATATCATGTCTAGTATCCTTTCTTACCAAAATATTTGAAAAACTACTACTCCTACGCATTTATCTGATCCTATGTTACTTTATAGAACATGCCTTTTTCATCATCAACTCAGGATTCCGAGCGTAGCACAAACTACACAGCTGGTGCATCGCTTATTAGGGTACGTTCACAACGAAGCTGTGAGCATAGATGATAACAGAGATGATAGGAGTGATGTATCAGCGCTTAAAGAAAAACATAATACATTCGAATGTGAGCGTGCACAACGAAGCTGCGACTAGTGACTCATACTCGCTGCTATAAACGAGCATAGATGATAGAATTAAATTTTTCATTTTTCTGCTAGCTGAACTCCAGTATCGGAGCTTCAAAATGGACGTCGAAAAATTAATTAGTGCTGTCTTTACTCATTTTTTTTGTTATTATTTTATTATTTACTTTTAAACAATATTTTGTTTTTTAAATCGTGCTTACATTTATTTTCATGTGTATTTATTTGTTTTTTCTCAATAAAACCATTACTTACCTTAGAGTAATCACTAGTTTTTCTTCTATGGTTATAGGATTTCCATGACAATTTTTCCAAAGTTTTCTTAATTTTGACCTTATTTTTTCTAAAATATAGTCGAATGTGGGTGGACCCATCCTCACATATTCAAAAAAACGATCCGGGTAATTTCTAAGTTCCTTATATAAATGGTAATATTCACCCAAAGTACTTCGTTTTTTTAATTTATGGGATGTACATGATATTTTCTAAAGCGTTTTTTCTTTAAAATATACCATTTCGTGGCTGCTGAACATAAAAACTCTTCTTCACTACTCGGACATGTTGCATGTATCACAGCTCTGTTGTGCACACTAATCAGCGATTATATTTTACTCTATCAGTTCTCATCTCTGCTATCATCTATGCTCACAGCTCCGTTGTGAACGTACCCTTAGACGTCATATCAAGGACTCCTTAAGCGGGGCAAGTACTGCTTTGGAGTATTGCTCAACGTGACCCAAGATTTTTATAACGTTTTTAGCATCTAGGTTTGCTCCTTTATGCGCAAGGGGTATGCTGTCCTCCGCCTACTGCCTAATCCTAAGGTCCTACCTAACCGAAGGGTATTTCCAGGTTAGGCTGGGTATATATTTCAATTCCCTATATTTCGATTTCTGTTGGTGAACCGCAAGGAAGTATTTTTTTGGTTCACTTATCTACTCAAAATCCCAACAGATCGCATGTAACTGCACTTGACTGATTTGCAGCAGTAGATGTTTAATGGAAAATAAGAAACAATGAAGGAAAAAGCACCATAGTTACTATGAGCTTGCGACGCGGGTCTGACATCAGCTGGCACTTTAATGTACTTACCCAAAACACAGACCATGGATCCCCATACTAGGCTAAACAGGCTAGAAACTAACAGACGATATAAATGTCTTTTAAGACTATTGGGCGATCATCACATTTACCAATTGTTTAAATTATTTAGGAGAAAATTTCACAGCAAATTAACAATTTTCAACAAAATCTCACAAAGCTGAGAAATGGCTCTTCGTTAAAAACAAATTGTGATTAGATGAGACACTAGATTTGATGAGAGGAGACTGGAACAATACCAAGCCTGGAAACTCTTGCAGATTCTGAAATTTAAAAAAAAAAACTTCTTTTTTTGTTTATTTCGCAAATCACATGCTTATCATATATTCTATAATTGCACTTATAGCGCTTTAAAGAAGACGGTTATGAATCTGTACAGCACATCAGCTACAGTTTAACTAAACAAGTGTTTGGGCTAGGTCAGTAACTAGTGGAGTCGCTATCTGATTGTGCTTGGAGATCTCAAAGTGAATCCAGTACAGTCTACCTACCTGTTTGCACTATATCGAGCAGCCGTACTGTATAAGTGGCCCAAACAATAAGAATATTGCCCATAGCAGGACATTGGGTATTTGGCCCACATGGAACTCCAAAAGAACACTGCTACTCAAAAATGATATCAGATATATCATATCAGATACTAGTTAGTTTTACGCAATTTCCTAAAAGCTAAAATGTATTGGCAACGAAAAATACATAAATAAAAAAATACTTATTAAAACTAGCAAGATTTGTTATTCATAAGAACTATTTTGGTAAATACCGTTTTTGTTTATTTTTTTAATTTATTGGATCCACTATTTTTTGAATATGTATTTATATTGCGCTTCGACTACTAGGATCATTAGCCTAACAATCCCTAATTGTTTCATGATTTTCTCTCTTCTTGTGGCCACTCGAAATCCCACAGCTGGGCCGGCACGTGAAATCTTCTGGGATCCACAAACGACACCTTGCTCAGCAAGGCCGGATGAAGCCTAGGTCAGCTGGCAGCTACTCCACTCATCTCCACGTTATTACAAAAAATATTACACTTATAAAAGAGGATTTGTCCTATATTTTAAAGAAAATTCTGGAATTTTATCTTTTATAGAAAAAGAGAAAACAAAAATTGTTAAAATTTGGTGTTTTTTATCGTTACTCTTTTTCGTGCAGTTTTTGACAATCAATCCTTGGTACAACTGTCAGACCGGACACTTCTAATTGTTAACCAGAAGAAAAGGTAGTCGAAATAAGACTTCGAAACAATAAATTGAGTCTTCAACAATTTCAAAAATGTATTGAACCAAATTTCCTCCAAAATCTGTTCTTAAATCAAACTAGAAGATAATTTAAGCTGAAACTTTCAAGAATTCATTCTTGTTTCTCTTGAATTTTTAGACTTCCAAAATATGAAGTTTGAAAGAAAGCGCCTTTTTGTGTTATTGATATCTCTTCTAAAGTAGGACCTCAAGTGAAGTCAGTCTGGTTTTGGGAGACTATTTCCTAAAAATTTACTTCAATGTTTTCAATAATGATGTTATCACTACTGCAAGGAAGCTCTTATACGGTTACCTTGCGAAAGGTTATCTCAACAAGGTGAATAGCTGGCATTCTTCCAGTTTCTTCTTCGGCTTTAATTTTTCATATATTATAATTAGAAGCTTAATATTTATTTAGTTTTTCATTTTATGTGATAATTGAAATTATGTATTTATTTTCATTTTTCCTTAATACGCAACTCCTTGCTTATAAGACACAATGGACTTCGAAGCTATTAATAAATAATTATTATTTCAAATTCTTTGAAAATGCTGATTTTTTTTTTTTTTAACATGTTCGCTCAGAACGAAATACAATCTATGGTTATCAGTATAATCATTTTCTACTACGGGAATTTCAGAAATAAAAATATCTTTTTTGGAAAATTTCTTCACTATAACCTCAAGCTCTTTATAACCTTACGAGGGTCGTTTGAAAAGTCCGTGCAAAGTCAGAGAGATAGCACCACTGGCGCGTATCGAGGTTATGTTTAGTTAGTAGCATCTCTTGGAAGAACACAGACCAAGTTTCAGCCAGATCGGTCTATTTCTTTGTGTTTGGCATTCGTTTGAATCGAGGAAGTCGAGTGATTTTCAAAAAATGGACGATAAAGAATTTCGTGTGTTGATTAAACACCACTTTATGAAAGGCAAAACGCCTCAGGAGACTAAAGAGAAGCTTGATAAACATTATGGTGACTCTGCACCTTCGATTAGAACAGTTTATAAGTGGTTTCAAAATTTTCGAAGTGGCCAAATGGGCACAAGTGACGCTGAACGTTCTAGACGCCCTGTTGAGGTTACTACTCCAGAAATCATTGATAAAATCCATGATATGGTGATGGATGACAGAAGAATGAAGGTGCGTGAGATTGCTAGTGCTGTAGGCATCTCGAATGAACGGGTACATAATATTTTGCATCAACATTTGGACATGACAAAGCTATCCGCAGGATGGGTGCCGCGATTGCTCACGCTTGACCAAAAACGAAATCGTGTGAAGTGTTGCAAGGACGGTTTGCAGCTGTTCCAGAAGAATCCGCAGGACTTTAAGCGTCGTTTCGTCACTGTGGATGAAACATGGATACATCACTACACTCCTGAGACCAAAGAACAATCTAAACATGGGGTTACCAAGGGGGAATCTGCGCCAAAAAAGGCGAAGACCGTTCCTTCGGCCGGAAAGATTATGGCGACTGTCTTTTGGGATTCGCAAGGAATAATCCTCATCGACTATCTGGAAAAGGGTAAAACTATTACAGGTGCATATTATTCATCGTTATTGGACCGTTTGAAAACCGAGCTGCAAGAAAAACGCCCACGATTGGCCCACAAAAAAGTCCTTTTCCATCACGACAACGCACCAGCTCACACCTCAGCAGTTGTGGTCGCAAAATTAATGGAAATAGGGTTCCAACTCGTTTCACATCCCCCCTATTCTCCAGACTTGGCTCCCTCGGACTACTATTTGTTCCCCAATATGAGGGAATGGCTGGCGGGAAAAAGATTTTATTCAAACGAGGAGGTGATTGCAGAAACGAATGGCTATTTTTCAGACTTGGACAAATCCTATTATTCGGAAGGGATCAACAAACTAGAGCAGCGTTGGACGAAGTGTATAAGCCTAAAAGGAGACTATGTTGAAAAATAAAAAAGGTTTACCCCAAAAAATTAAGTAGTTTTTATTTTTGCACGGACTTTTCAAACGACCCTCGTATAATAATACTAGCTGTACCCGTTCATACGTTGCTGTGTTTGAACAAAAAGGCAGTTTTGATACCTCAAACATAATTTATTAATGACCAAATGAATACAATAAATCGAAATGAAAATTAACAATAAAGTTACCCCTACTTCAGAGTACAGTAGTGTCCTTGCAAAGGTATCATTTCTACATAATGTGAAAAATTCAGTTAATGTTGTTGACGGTGGTGACATTGCTCTTGCATGTACATTTTCTGATGTAAAATACACACGCTGTCCATTTTCAAGATGTACTGCTAAATGAACAACCAATGAATATCGTTCATGAATGGAAAATGATATTCAGGTAATACGCCATACAGCCTCATTGCTACTTATGAAGCGTCCCAGTTGATATTGGGTGACTTCATCGTTAGATGCAGTTGTATTTTCCACTCCAAACACTGCCATATCGCTTCCTTTGTTCACATATTTGCAAATATATTTTCTAGCTTTCATTGAATTGCAGTACCCAACATTTATGTGTGCGTTATACGTTTTTAGTAGTAATGGAGAATATGGTACTACCCAACGATTATCAACATCAATAGTATTGTTGAGTACTTTTAGTTTAATGGCTTTTCCACCATCTTCGGTATAATTTATTCTCGTATTAATAATTGCAAAAAACTGTTTTTCATGGTTTTCATGGTTACACTTTCAACAAATATTACTAATTAAATGTTATTTTGATATTTTTGGGATATTTGTTCGGGTGTACCTAGAACCCAAACTCTGATTTTAAAAAAACTTTGCAAAAACCTTCCCGGGGATATACCTAATAATTTCCCAAATTTTCACGGCGATTGGATGTATGGTTTTTGAATCTATCGAGTACAAACAAACAAACAGACACACACATTCATTTTTATATATAAAGAAGATTATTGAAATAATCTAACTTTTTCGTACAATTTCCTAGCTTAAAGAATCATTTACTTCCGTATATTGTTGTAAGATTACTTAATGTGAACTAGGTATCTACTTTGGCAATGCTTGGTTATAGATTCATGACTGGTTGAAACAGCTTACGGGGCAGCCAATGAGATTTCTAAGCTGTGTTTGTGGTTACGTTTTCCACAGTTTACTCCTACTAACCAACCAAACTCTACATTGCAAAGATCTTCGTCCTTAAACCAACACTACAATATTAAGGAAGTAGAATAGATATTTTAGCAATGATTGTCGTAAACATCCTTTGTATAAATTACAACGAGGTTGATTACTGTTTCTGGCTGCATTATGTTAAATTTTCCTTAATTAGAAATAAAAATTTAAACTAAAAAAATATCAGCGCTTGAAAACCCATGATTTAGCCCGTTTTAAGAAGGGTGAAGTAATTATATAATTACACCCACTAGTTCAGCCATTTTTGGGCTGCAGTATCCAATTTTATTTCATTTTTTTAAGTTGTATTGTCTCTTAAAAAATACAAACAGCTTATTCAGTTTAAGCTTTCTCTATTACACCAGTTTTCGTGGTTCCCATTATGAAGGAATACCTACACTGGGAGATTAATCTTCATTATTTAAAACTTACCTCAATTTTTTCCTCAGTTCTTATAAGTTGTACTTAGTTGGTTCAATGAAAAATAACAAGAATCTTGCGTCGAAATTGAACTTAGATTCATTTATATTTTGTCCACTTTAATTGCATTTTATTTTAAATTCATGTTAAAGTTTATCTTCAGAAATATCAGCGAAAAAAGTCCTTTTTATTATCCTCTTAGCATAACAGACTTCTAAAGATTAAATCTACATTGAATAAAAATTAATCGCCAGTTAAATCGAATTAACAAGTGTTACAATGTTAGAAAAAACAAATACGAAAAAACCTGTTCCAAAGGAAGGTTATAAACATTGTACAAAATAACTACGGTTTATTTTAAGCTGGTCATACAAGTCGATAAGAACACCAATTGAATATATACTATCAGTCTAATATGGCCCTGTAAAATTGTATTTATTTACATATATATGTGCCAAAGCAACTGTAAATATACAGTCATTTACATTGTCAATAAGTAAATAGTACAATTTATGTGGTTAAAGAGAAATATTGACTTTTATATTTATTTCGGAATTATTCTTTTAGCAGAAAATTTAAGTGTAAAAATAAAAAATAACTAAAATACCAGCGCTATAAATCTAGAGAAGGTAGTTCATTATTCAAGTTATGGTTTGAGCTACAATAAATGAACATTTAAATTAATAAGTCCACTGTACAACAGCTTCTAAACTCTGACATTTTATATCTAATGGACTTGACCGTAAAACTCAGAGAGCATTACGGTATCCTTAGTATTTCCATAAAACATTAATATTTAAAGTTAAAGTGTGTGTTTAGTGATCGATTCTGACTGATAATTCGAGTTTTTTCATCAGAGCACTAGAATCAATATGGCTCCACCTACTTTCCAGGAGCTTTGCTCTTCGCAGATATGTAAGAATATCGTAGACTATTTCTGTGGCAACAACTTGAAACTTCTTCTTCGATGTGATGCCAAAGCGCATAACACTATCTCGAGGACTAATGTCTCGAGGAGTACATGTGAGTCCTTATTTTGTATTAATTTATTTTACGTTTTTTTTAACTGCGCAAAAAGCGTAACGTCGAAAAATATTCATCTATGACAAGTTTTTCCTTTTTTTCCTATAAAAGATAAAATTCAAAAATTTTCTTTAAAGTATAGGAAAAGTCTTCGTTTAAAAGTATACTTTTTTCGCTACGACGTAAATTTTTCGAGAAAAACTGCAAAAAAATAGACAAAAGCATTTTCAAAAATTGTTTTTATTCTTGTTGAAATTAAGGTAAAACTCACTTTTAGTATCAGTAGAACATAATTATAAAGGAGCTCGTCGTTGAATTTACACATTAAGGGCAAATATGATTGGTTGAAATTACCAGCCATTCAGGCGTCAACAAACTAATCTTCTCCATTTTGCTCATTTTCAACTTAGCCAATGAGATACAGGAATCCTACTGGGCAAAATGAAGGCAAGCTCTACTAATTCTGATTGGCTGATGGTTTCTTCCAATCTTAAAATGCCCATTCATCAAGAACTTGCAGCGAGCTCCTACTGCATTATGTTCTATTGATACAAAATTTTCATTTTTCTCTGTATTTAGGTAGGAAGTGATGACATTTTTCTTTGTTTGTTTTTTTCGTTTTAGTAATTGTTGACCTTCGATAATACTAATTTATTGTGTTATTAAATTTTGATAAAGTATACGTTTTATATTAAAGTTTTTTTTTGTTTTTTTAATTAAAAATCGTCGTTTATAGTTCATTTTTTGATTAAATTGATTGTTACTTTACTTTATGTAGTAGTTAAGGCTACCGGACAGTTTTAATAAGTAATAATTAATTTTGTTTAGTATTAAGTAATATACTTTTCTTCAATTAAATTTTTAATCTAGGTGTTCTTATATTTATTTTGTTCTTATATATATTTTTAAAACAGATAATTATTAAAGTATTTTACTGCACGTACTCAATTGGACTACTTTATATTATAATTGATAAATCAATGATTACTGGTAAATAATTTATTTGTTATTAACTGAGAGTAATTTGTGCTCTCAAATGCTTCTATAAGACGAATTCAATACTGAAATATTGTTTTAACTCCATTATGAAGATTTCAACAGTAACCAACAATAACATTGTCTTTTTCTATGTTAATGTGGATGTGTTTGTGATTACTCAGAATAAAAGGCATAATAAAGATAAATCAGTAGAATAATTTGGAGTAGAGTTAAAATATTGTATCTATATATTTTATGAAGATGTAATATTCAATTTATCATTATTATAACAAAAACATTTTGAATAAAATGGCCAGCATGAGGGTCTGCGATATCTAATAGATTCTAAACAATATGAATGAAAATTTTATGCAGTAAAATTACTTAAATGATACCAATTTTATATATTTCAATTAAATACATGCTCTTTCGAATGTTTCTATACGGCTGATCTACGAGCTGAAGTATGAAAGAAATGTTGGGTACTTGCTGATTTGTGTACCTTTTGTCGTTTGATCAACCTTTATACTTAATTTTTTGAAGTGTAAGTTTTTGTTAAGGAGTTAATGATACTGATTTGATGCTCACCTTCGATTGAATAGCCCCGAGCGAGGCAATGAATCTAAAAATCTTGAAATAACATCCGCGCATTTTGATGACTAAAGGATATTTGTCATGAAGAAGAAAACCACGGCAAATGATCCTAGAAAACTTTCAGTGAAATTCTAGCTAAAGACTCTGCCAATGCTTCAAGTGTTCGAAGACTTGACCAATCAGTAGGAACGGGCAATGGAGGTTGCAATTATGGTTTACCATGACAAATTAAGGAATGATCACCTCGATAGGTCTAAGGGTTAGGTAAGTGGGTTATGTGGATAGTATACGAGGGTCGTTTGAAAAGTCCGTGCAAAAATAAAAACTACTTAATTTTTTGGGGTAAACCTTTTTTATTTTTCAGCATAGTCTCCTTTTAGGCTTATACACTTCGTCCAACGCTGCTCTAGTTTGTTGATCCCTTCCGAATAATTGGATTTGTCCAAGTCTGAAAAATAGCCATTCGTTTCTGCAATCACCTCCTCGTTTGAATAAAATCTTTTCCCCGCCAGCCATTTCTTCATATTGGGGAACAGTAGTCCGAGGGAGCCAAGTCTGGAGAATATGGGGGATGTGAAACGAGTTGGAACCCTATTTCCATTAATTTTGCGACCACAACTGCTGAGGTGTGAGCTGGTGCGTTGTCGTGATGGAAAAGGACTTTTTTGTGGGCCAATCGTGGGCGTTTTTCTTGCAGCTCGGTTTTCAAACGGTCCAATAACGATGAATAATATGCACCTGTAATAGTTTTACCCTTTTCCAGATAGTCGATGAGGATTATTCCTTGCGAATCCCAAAAAACAGTCGCCATAATCTTTCCGGCCGAAGGAACGGTCTTCGCCTTTTTTGGCGCAGACTCCCCCTTGGTAACCCATTGTTTAGATTGTTCTTTGGTCTCCGGAGTGTAGTGATGTATCCATGTTTCATCCACAGTGACGAAACGACGCTTAAAGTCCTGCGGATTCTTCTGGAACAGCTGCAAACCGTCCTTGCAACACTTCACACGATTTCGTTTTTGGTCAAGCGTGAGCAATCGCGGCACCCATCTTGCGGATAGCTTTGTCATGTCCAAATGTTGATGCAAAATATTATGTACCCGTTCATTCGAGATGCCCACAGCACTAGCAATCTCACGCACCTTCACTCTTCTGTCATCCATCACCATATCATGGATTTTATCAATGATTTCTGGAGTAGTAAGCTCAACAGGGCGTCCAGAACGTTCAGCGTCACTTGTGCCCATAAGGGCCACTCCGAAAATTTTGAAACCACTTATAAACTGTTCTAATCGAAGGTGCAGAGTCACCATAATGTTTATCAAGCTTCTCTTTAGTCTCCTGAGGCGTTTTGCCTTTCATAAAGTAGTGTTTAATCAACACACGAAATTCTTTTTCGTCCATTTTTTGAAAATCACTCGACTTCCTCGATTCAAACGAATGCCAAACACAAAGAAATTGACCGATCTGGATTTCCTTTATTAGACGATCTATCTGGATCTATTTGGCTTTACAACCTTCAGATCTGGTGCAGGCTAAAAGCCTAAGGCGAGTATAAGGGTGGTCCAAACCCATTAGCTTTAGAATGTATATGACCAGTCTTCTTTCAATTTAAAATTTATACTTTATTGGGGAAAAAAAATAAAATTAATATGTATTGTATATTTCGGGAGAAACCAGGACAATAATTTGACAAGTTATTTAAGAAAAAATTACAGTAATATTTGACGTAAAAAATTTAAATAATTGATTCCTTTCAATTGAAAAATATATATTTTTAAACTGTGAATATACTTATAAATACATTTATTGAAAATAATCGTAATGAGTGAGAAGTTCATTGTCATTGAAGAAGTATAATAAATAAGGAATTGGTTTTTAAAGATGGATTGCATTTAATTTAGATAAAATGGACGTAACCGCCGCTGTCATATATAATTACGAGGGCAAATACGTGTGTGCGTGTGTGCATTTGCATGACGTTTATAAAGATGGAGTATTGGAGGCCGAATATATGGATAAGGTGAGGCAGACAGTACTCTAAGACGCAGAGTGGATGAACCACAACAGCAAGCAGGAGGAAGTGGAGGGTGTGTTGAACCTGATGTTGCTGGAGATGTGGCAACGTGGCCCAGTTGGAAGGTGGTTGACCACTAACATGAGAGTCACTACCTCTCTGGCTGAATGATCCCAGTCTCTGCAGCCCTCTGGCGGCCCTGCCAATTCTCCTCTATCTGCACATCATCCGCCTTCGTCATCCTCTAGTCCACTTCAACACCCTTAGCCTTCGCTTCTCTTTATAGCTTCTTTTCTAATAAAATAAGAGACTCTCCCGTAATAACCAGGTAAATGAGTCCTCCATGATCATTTTATTAAGATAAAACATATCGCTACGATACTGTCGCATTTACAGTAGACATTCATGTTTCATTTATTTATATTCGTTACACATTCAAAGCTAAGGCCAACAAAATAATTTTTGTTGCATTATACTCGTGTCCATCGAATGCTTTCTCAATTCAACTGCTACCAGAAAGTAGATCTTCCTGAATTGTGGTATTTGCAATGACAACTAGCAATCAGATTCGGATAGTAACTCGTGTTTCTTACCCACTATCTCTTAGATTTACTCGGCCCTGGTTCTACAACTCCTGCATGGGGTTCCGCAAGGATTTCCTAGTCTACTCCTTTGCTTGTCTTTGACCAGCAATTTCTTCATTTTTTTTTTTCTTTTCTTTTTGCCTATTTTCTCAGGCGGGCTTTACGTCCAACTACCAATTAGCTGTCGTGGACTGAGGCGACTAGCAAACGTACTTTACTACAAAGTTCTCATATTAAACATTAAACAAAATCCAAGGCCTAGACTGGGGATTGAACCCATTACCACAATGCATATTAGCTTTGCAGGTCTCGCCTCTTAACCCGCTCGGCTACTATGGCGCCTTTTTGCTTCCCTAGAAGTACAAATGAATACCAGAGTTTCAAGTTTCCATCCATTTAGGACATAAAGGTGTACGTGAACATATCGGACCCTCTGACCAGCAATATTATCCACATAAGCCTCAGACTTACAGCGATATTTCAAGTCTTAGTGACTGATTATGTTGTAAACATGCTACAGGATTCATAAAATGTTTCTTCGCGTAATTTCTGACCAGAACTTCCATATTTTCATTATGTTCTGACTATGTCTGTCCTCACACTAATACAAGTGAGCATTTTGGAGTTAACTATCTTATTGTATGAACGCAATTCCTCACAGAATGAAAAATAGGCTCAACTTTGTCTATTTGCATCCCCTACTTGGTTGCAAACTTGTCCCGGGTCACCGAATAAGGGTTCCAAGCACTTGGTTATAGGTATCAACCCTAAATCCTTCTACAGTCAAAATAAAATCTAGATTGTCAAGATACAATCCCATAAACATCAAAATTCAGTTTTCCTTGGTTTTTAGAGGCATTTATATCTTGTGAATTTTTTAATAAAGACATTGTGGCATTAGCTCATTCTCTTCCCACATTTCAAATAAACTAAACAATTCGAAGAATAAATGCGTTTATTTACAATAAAAACTTCCTATGTTTGTTCAAAGTGCATTTCCTTCATTAAAATTTTAAACACTTGCACCGTTTGTGTCATCGCACAGTTCGAGTGATGTAAACTTATCGCCGGTCAACCTTGTACATAACCACACATCCTTTTTATTCGTTATCTAGACAACCTTGCACACATTCCCGAGAAGTACGCATAAAAAAACACCGTTTGATAAGAAAATATCATTTTTAAAAAACACGCGCAGTTTTAATTACTAATCAATCATTATCACATTTCATTAGAACAAAAAATTATCTGTGATAAATTCGTTATCCTTTGTAAAAGTGATAAAAAATTGTTGGAATTAAATCTTATTTATTTTATCAAGATTGTACATTTTTGTTTTCTTTAATTAGGGATCAAATGAAGTGAACCAGGGTACTTTATCTACAATTTGAAATTTATTATTTCTAACTACAATCTGCACGCCTAATAGTTATTTAGTAAATGTTACGTATTTACAAATTCGAAGAATAGTAATGACTAATGAATATCAGAGCGAAATATGCCGACGCAATTAGCTAAAAATTATTGCAAATCTTTGCATTAAAATAATTGCTTATTGGTGTTTAAAAGTTGGCATTTACAGACTGGAAAATAATTAACATCGGCAGTCGATAAATTATCTAATAATTAAACTGAAATTGTATTAGAATAGCTGGAAAAGAGAATAATAATTTACTGTCATGGCGAGTGACAGATTCTTTACAAAGTACGTCCTTCTATTGATAATCTCGCATCCTTTATTTACCTTCAATGTTTATTTTGCACACCTCTCTTTTCTGCAATTGTTCAAGAGGCACTAGGTGATCATAATAAATAACAGGGAAATAATAAAGTGACTGAATGATAGCAGTTTTATTTGCATTGGCTTCCTGCAATTATTTCCTCGTGTATAAATGTCAAATTTAGACCTCTATTAAACGGTTTCATATTTTTAAGCATTGCTAAAAATAACTGGAATACTTAAAGTAGAATAAAATACAAAAAGTTTTCTCTCCGGAAATTATCCAATGTGACATCACAATATTAAATAAAATTAATTATAGTAGGCCAAAATTTTGAAAAGAGAAGAATCCATCTAAGATAGTGTTTTTTTTAACCAAAAGTGATATAAGTAATGTTAATCACAGATTAGAAACCTGGGAGATTTAATAGACTTAATTTATTTATTTAACCAAATAAATCGCACCAAAAAGTCAAGCTAGTCATTAATTTGTTTCAAGAAACGTATTTTTTTGTTTATTTTTGTTTTCTTAAGTCATTGGCATCCATATCTGTCCACATTATGGTAAAGTGTTTATCAAAATAAAGTATCTCTCTTTCTTTAAAAGCTTATCTTGAAATAGTTTTAAGGCGAACAAATGAAAGATAATAAACAAAGAAATACTCTCAAATTGAGATAGGATTTTAATGTCAAGACTATGGTTCTGCAAAAGCAAAACTTAGACGAATGGTTGCTTTCTCTGCTAACGTAGAGTAAATACAATAAAGATCATAGTTCTGCAAAAGCAAAACTTAGACGAATGGTTGCTTTCTCTGCTAAGTAGAGTTAATACGCCAGTTTTAGGCTGATGTGCCAAGAATTGAGTGCCTTCAACCTAGCCTGAACTTCCAACCAGATACAAATCTCTTTTGAAGTTGAGTTTCTTACTTGCACCGGCGAAATGCAACAAAGGAAAGCATAAACCTCTGCCAGGAGAAGTTAGCACTCTCAGTAGGCATTGCTAAGTGAACTTTCGTCTCAAAATAGATGTGATCTATGTACTCCATATCTCTTATACGTTTCTACTTCTTTTTAACTAATCTTCAGTACGTCCCTAGCTGATTCCATCGATAATCGTCCTCCATAGTAGTCGAAGTTAAAAAATAAAAATAATAATTCAATGCAAAGCTGTTCGTAACCGACGAGGACTCCAAAAGTGGTCTTCTGGATTGCGGCCAAGATAAGATCATCACCATAAATGTAATATAAAATACTCATTGTTATTGGTTATGAAATACAATTTTCTTTAAGGGACATTGTTGGATCAACGATTTGAACACCTCTGATATTCTTCTTCAGGAACTAGTTAAAAGACAGTCCATGAACAGACACCACCCCTGAAATGTAAAAGTATTACTTTCTAAACTAGCCCTGAAGATGACCTAGTCCCTAGGTCGAAAGCTCGGCAAAATAAATTTTATTAGACTGAAATGGCAGTTATTTTTTCATCCTATTGAAACTATAAATCAGTCACCAAAAAGAATGAACAATAATTAAAAGACTTAAATAGGTTATATGGGTCTTTCTTACAGACATTGTGATACTTAGCCCCAGCCAAATGTTACAACGGCCAATTACTGTAAAAACTTCCAAACATCGTATTAACTGATTAGTAAATAGAATAAATTATATGTATGTTGAATACATTCATGTACCCATGTGTATTTTGATACAGATTTAAAAGTCCTTTAGTAAAACCATAAATAAAATATAGATTATTAGCAAAGAATAATTAAATAATTTTAATTGTTATTTTCATTAAGAACTTGACCTTTAATCGTAAATAAGAGAGATAAGTAAAACATAGGGAAAATGAATTATTCATAAGAAAACCAATTCAATTTGAGTCAATTCTTACAACGTAGAGGTAACAAAGGAAAAAGGAGAACCTAATAAAAAATACATAAAAAGTGTGAAGTTAGAAGTATAGCAAGACAGTTGAAACTAAGATAACGGTATTAGAGCCGTGGCTAGTGTAACAAGCGCACTGTCTTCAGGCCCATCATCTCGACGCTACTATTAGCCTGACTTCTCTCAATTGCCTGTAAATTAGTAAACACACTTCTAAGGCTTAGTTCGTGTTACACCAGCAAATTGTATTTTTACATTTCTGTAAATTGCCTTAATGGTTTATTATTTTTTCAATTGTTTATAATTTTTTTTTTACTTGATTGCTTTTATGAGGTAATTAAATGAATTAATTATTATTTATTGCTTCTCATTAATAATAAATGTACTTCAAATATGGTTAATTGAGTGTACACACGACTGGGGATCTCCCACTTACAAAGCCACGTTCTTGACCACTGGTCCAACACCCGCCCCTGTTTTTTCCAATTATAATGTTGCTATTATAATTATTAATATTGCTTTGTTTTTTAAATTAAGGCGTGTCAACATCTTAAGTTCATAAGCACCCGAAGCTTTGGGCAAAGTCTTCAGCCTCAGGCAGCACTGTCCATCCTTGACATTCGGAAGCATATTTAGTTTTCAGTTCTGAAATGAGTTTGAATAAAGCACGTCTTATTTCTTAGATAACTCCCAGAGGTAGCCGAAAGACTAGCCTTCGATTCCTCAAATCTATCAAGCAGTAATCATGATTAGACATGAATTACAGTCGTGTGTACACTCTATCTAAATTGGAGAACTGCGCATTTTGCAGGATGCCAACTTATGATTTAATTATATTAAGGATTCAAATTGGCGAGGAATCGGTCCAAATAAAAAAAAAAACTCATCCTTTTGCCTTCTTCAGGACGTGACTATGCGGGTTGGTTGTGAGTTACAGAAAAACTGTTACACCCTGAAGAAGGCAATATATTTGTCGAAACGTGGGCAAAAAAGAGGAGTTGTTGTTTTTATTTGGACTGATTTTTCGCAAATTTGAATCCTTAATAATTTTACGGTCACTAAGACCAATTTATATTCATTTTTGATTTAATATTTGAACGTTCAGAATTTGTTCAGTCGAAGAGCACAGAATTCAAAACTATTTGTACTTTTTTGAATCTAAGCTGCATTTGTATTTTGAAATTTAGATAATTATAAAACCCTATTGAAGGCAATCTTTATTTTAATATTTTAGGCAGGCTAGAGCCTTAGAGCCTAAAGGCAAACAAAGCCATTTTTAGTCACAGTTTTTTTCTTCCCTTAAACCATGAATGAGATAGTTATTGCCTTTATGCAGATTTTCTGTGATTTTTCCCAAAGTAAGGATGAAGTGGTGTTTAAAGAATTAGCCTTGAAGCCCAGTATCAGCAGTGCATTGTGGTAGAAAAGGAAATTACAGTTGGCCTCAAACTGACACACAGCTCCTGCCTATTAAGGCAATTATAGAAATAGTCAGCAATTCAATTCCATTTTTTTTCTTGGAAATTTATTAAAAGATAATATTTTATTCTCTAAATAATTAATTCTGACTTTCACTGCAGACTCCATTTGCAATTCTACCACGATAAAGAACAGTGTGGGTGGAGCCCATCTTGGTTGTAAAAATCAAATATACGCTGCCATCTATTTTTGTCAATGTTGTTTTGCTCCCCACTCTACTTTTCGTTTTTTTGGAAAATGGATTAATAATAAATTTACTTTAAAGCTCTTACTTATGATCATTGATTCATTAATGAGACTTGAAACCCCCTTATAATGCGGATCTATCCACAGGCTGACTGGGTTTTTCAACCAACCGTTGTTCTGATTGCTGCATTGTAGTTTACACTGAACTAAGACTGCCTGGTTATTAGAGTAATGTTCTCAAACTATTGTCTTGTATTAAAAATCTTTATTTAAATCTTATAAAAGAAAGCTACAGCTGCAAAGTGAATTAGTTGATCCGGACTTTAGAAACTACATTTAAATCCACAAAAAAATAAATAAATTAATTAAATAAAAATAATAATAATTGCTACCTTGGGCTTTACATAGACCGAAGACTTTCTTGGAACACCCAGCCTAGACTAAAAAAGAACAGAACTAAACAGACGCTATCGATTACTTAAAAGACTCTAAGACGATAGATCAAAACTCTCTCTGGACAACAAAAGACTGATTTATACTACTATTTTGAAACCCATCTGGGCGTATGGAATAGAGCTGTGGCTCTAATCTCCAAAGGATTCAATCGCTACAATCTAAAATACTACGAACTATCGTAAACGCTCCATTTTACGTCTCCAACCTGACTATACACATTGACCTTAACATTCCTTTTGTCACCCAAGTTGCTAAAACAAGATACAGAAAACTTCCACTTCAGCCTGCAATCTCATATAAATCCTCTAGCTAAATATCTTGCTTCTAGAACTCTTCCTGACAACCCGACAATTCACGTCTTAAAAGACAGTGACCTCGTGATCTTCTCTCAAGTGAAGAGAGTGACTGACTAACCGTCTGATGTTTTGGAGTGTTACCACTGAGTAACTTCTCCACTCGTTACTTTATCATTTATTACTCTATTGTATCATTGTTACTATAGCGCTAACGCGCTGATTCTAGCACAATAAACGCAAAATAATAATAATAATTAAACAAAATAAATGTTTACTGACGTAGATATGCACTATAAGCTTAACATTCCGGAGAGAAGTGTAATACAGCTTTAACACTAAACCTACCACGACCGGTCAATTGACTGTTTTTTAAATTTGATTTAAATTTTCTAATTACAGCGTTATCGTACCGCCATTAAACTTCACGACTTTTCCTAAAATATGTATACAATTGTTTTTTTAATATTCACTTCTTTTCCTAATATTTGATTTTTGAGAAAAATTTGTAGTCCGTCTTAACTACCGCGACCGGTCATTTGACCGGCTGAATATTTTCATTTTATTTACTTATTATTTAATTATTTAATATTTTATTTTATTTATTTATTTATTTTTGTAACAGAATTCTCTCAAAAACTCAATTTGATAATGCATTTATCGGATTATTGTTTGCATGTGGTGCATATGAGGCGAAAAATGTACGATATTGCCCTTTTCACTGGAACAAAAATAGGGATAAGCATTCTTTTCAAACACTGTGAGCAGAAATGTATAGACGGAAATTTTGAGGTTTATTCGAGTGGATCAAGGAAATAATCGTTTACAAACCGATAAATTTGCTTTGATTTCTAAATTTTGGAACAAATTCGTAGAGAACAGTCAAAACTATTCTAACCAAGAGCATATATCTCTTCCAAGGACATTTGTTCTCAACAAAGTCAAGATGCAGATTTACTCAGTACTTGCCAAATAAATTTCCATGCCAAATGTCCGCAAAATTCTTAGGGTTGACAATGGACAAAGTACTTAATTGGAAAAAACACATCGAAACCGTGGAACTAAAAATAGAAAAGTACTTCAACACATTACGAGCCTTTTCACATAGGAAGTGGGGGGCGGACCCGGAGGTGTCCCTACTGTTCTACAGGGCCACAATAAGAGCGGTACTGGATTACGGGTGTTTTCTGTACGGTCAGGCCTGCAAGTATGTTATGCGACCCCTTCACGTACTACAAAATAAATGTATCAGATTGTATCTCGGATTCTTGAACAGCACACCTGTGGACGTAATGTACGCAGAGGCTGGCGAATTACCGCTCGCTTATAGAATAGAAGTACTGTCCGATCGATATGTCTTAAAAAAATTAGCCACGAACCGAATAATTTATAACAAAATAAGCCAATTAAATACCGAAGTCCTCCCTCACAAATATTGGACAAAAAAGAAAGGCCCCATTTACACAGAAAGTTTTATTAGAATCTCTACCTTTAGAGATAAGGTATATTCTAATAATAAGTTAGGTGTGTACAACTTAAAATACGAACATTTATTGACCGAATTAAGTGTTAACACTTCCTTCGACTTGATAAAGGTACCGGAAAAGATGAGAACCGCGGCCTTCGAAGATTACATTTCTTCCCATTATCCGGGCTCATATCGTTTATTTACAGATGGGTCCAAAATCAATAATAAAGTCGGAAGTGCTGTGTATGATCCGGTTCGGAACTATTTTACGATAATTAAATTAGAAGATGAGGCGTCCATCTATACAGCGGAGCTAATTGCTATTTTAACGGCTTTAAAATATATTTATTCGTTGTCGGAGAAAAAATATACCATTATTAGTTACAGCCAGAGTGCGTTGTGTAAATTATCACAGATACACAACCAGTCTGCAGGAATGAACCACATTATCGGAGAGATTGTAGAAACTATTGCCATTTTTAAAGAGAAGGGTGTCTGCATTAATTTTTTGTGGGCAAGAGGTCATTGTGGTATAAAAGAGAATGAAATTGTTGATACACTTGCAAAGGAAGCCACCAATAGTGGGGAAATGGCTAATTATAAATTACCACACACCGATATCAAGGGTATAATTGCAAAAGCAGCACTACAAAAATGGCAGACAGATTACAATAATGGTGATAAAGGTAGATTCTATAAAACTATGGCAGATCAGTTACCTAGACAACCATGGTTTAAGGGAACTGTCACTAATAAATGGGTTGTTACGACAATATGCAGGCTGAGAGCGAACCACGTGGTGTGCGGATCGTATCTACACAGGATCAACAAAAGGTCCTCTCCTCTTTGCGTAGATTGCAATGAGGAGGAAGATTTCAAACATGTAATAATGATATGTCCACGTTATGTGTTAGAAAGGAAACGAATGTTTGACGATATATACAGGTATTTAGATGCACCATTTCGCTACGAAGACATTATATTCTCCACCAACAGTTATGTGCTTAAGTCGATAGCAGAGCTAGCAATGAAATATGAATGTATTTAGAAGCTATAGCCGAATTAGAATGAATGGAACAAAATGCTTAGAGAAGGATTACGTGATTTTAATTTTGGTTAAGCGAGAAGGATGGCAGGAGCACAGAGTGCTGCTCCATCCATTAGCAGTAGTTTATGTAAATAGCGGTATATAGTAGAATGATGAATGTGTGAAGCGAATGTATTTGTAGGTAAGAATGGAGATTGAGTGATATTCTAGTGATAAGCACCTAGACGATGCTGGCTGTATGGCGGAAGCCAATGCCAAAAAAAGAAAACAAAACAAAAAAAAAACCCGGACAAATTTGGTATCAAATCTTGGCTAGCGTTCGTTGCAATAAAAGGCTTTCCATATTTGGGAAAACGTGAAAGCAGAGAACCTATAGTTCCGCTTTGGGAGTTTGTCGCTCTGAAATTAGCAGAAATGTATACAGCTCGTGGAAGAAATATAACCGTGGAAAATTTCGGAGATGGCCTCAACAAATAGTTTTCAATATCCTAGACTTAGCCCCGGGATAAATCCATGGATTTTGTATAAAAAAACTACCGGAAGCGAAATTTCAAGGCAAAATTTGTGTTACCATTGCAAAAGCATGACAAATATTAGCACACGAACAAATGGTCGGAAAATAGCCAAATAAGTTACTGCAAAGGCAATAAAAATGCTGTCTAAAATGTAAAAAGTAAGTAAGCGGGAAATTTGCAATTGAGAAGCCTGTAATTATAAAAAATGATGCATAAAAGAGTAAAATCTACGAGATTTATTTTTAATCAAAAGAAACTATGCTTTTTCGTAGTTAAATAATAATTATCTTCATTCTAAAATAAGAAATTTAAGTGATTTTAAAGTCCGGTCATTTGACCGGTCACGGTAGGAATAGTTATGCATAAATGTCGGTAGGTTTAGTGTTAATCAGAACAGAGAGAGAGGGAATGACCCGTTTTGACCCGTTTCCGAATCTGGAACTAAAGGAAGAGCACCCAAATAAAGGAATAATTGGCGTCAGACTAGAGACAGTTGAACTGAAAATTAATTTCCAGCAGAAAATTTCAAGTCAATACACATAAATCTTATAATATCTTACGCCATAATCATCTTATTTCAGACTATAAAGATGAATAAAATGATTCCAATTAAAAATAAAAAATTGTCGTTTAGTCTTATCTTTATTTCGTTTAGATAATCAACTCTAATTCGTTTAATTTTTTTGTGGCTAAATGTACCTTTTTATTAAAAAATAAAACTTAACAAACTTCAACGTAACGAAAATGTCACTTAATTGGTCAAGTCTCAGACTAAAGCTCTATTCTGTTTGTAAAAATATATGTGTAGTTATGTGCTAACTGTACTAGTAAAAACTACATCTTAGAAGCAACAATAATTGGCTTATAAACATGAGCAAAATTTAGAATTAAGTGAGATACTGGAGGCCGTGTTATCTACGATTACTGACTTGTTTTTTTCTTTCAACAAGTAATGAATACAAATAAGGGCGAAAAAAATAAATAAGTAGTTTAGTATAAAACCTAGTTATATGAAAATATAAACAAAAAAAAGGAGGTAAAAAGTGGGTGCGCGCGCGTGAGGGTGATAAATGGTGTAGAATATAAAAATATAAATGTGGATATGTTAGCAGTGTAGACGTAGGCGTGCATGGCGCGGTGAGGGGAACGGCAATCAGCTGGTCGAGAACCGGTCCGGACTACCAGTTGGCCCTACTGCCAACCGATATAAACAGGAGTGGGGGTAGCCTGCACTCTTACCTATCAAGACCGAGGCAAAATTTCAATTCATTGTATATAAATTTATTTAATAATAATAGAACTATTATTTTGATAGTTGTGCTATTTTTATACCTGTACTATAAACTATGGTTTTCATCTCGCTAAGTTTATCCATTTATATGGTTTTCTAAATATGAATATATAGGTTTCGTGACCGGAAATTTGAAGCAAATCAAACTTCTTTGTTTCTTCTTCCAAAGCGAGAGAATAATAAAATTGCCAAAATGTCACAATTTCCAAAAGTTGGATACCAAAGTTGCTGCTTCCTTACACCAACCTTTCGTTTGATATCCGACATCTCAAGAATAACTTCACTAAAGTTTAGATTTCTTTAGTTTTTGTAACTTTAAGTAAAACGATTTCATATAATCTTTTTTTTTAAATTAGGAATCCAAACTATTTCCTTTTACTAAAAACCGGAAACTAATACCAAATATCTCTCTCCAGTTTTCTGTCGCTCTGATCCCTCGGAAGTCTCCTACCTTGCCTTCCTTTGTATTTCTTAGGCCTCCATTTCTTCAGCGTGTAGTGTACTGTCATTTTCGATTATTCTCTCCTTCATTCTCAAAATACCCATCCATTGTCAGCAATTTTTGGTAATTTCTGTTGAGATTTATTTCTGGACCAACTCGCAATCAAATTTCCGAATTACTGGCACCCACTATAGCTGGACACTCCACAGCTACTCCTGGAGTGCAATTCAATTGCAAGCAACTTTTCGTTAATATTTCCAGCTTAATCTATTCCATCTACATACATATTGTTCAGTGTACAAAGGAAATTTATAATATAGAATTATGTAATGATGGCAGAGAGAGAAATATCGTGTTTAATAAATTATATATTTTATTCAAATCCTACGTCATTAAGTCAGAATGTTGCAAATTAACGAAACATTTAATTATTTTGTAAATAAATCGATTGGCGCATAGTGAATAATAACAAGTTACGTGCCAAACGGCGATGATTTATTAACTACAAACAAATGTGTTCGCGCGTTATTAAATTGAGTACAAGATGAAATCTAATAAGTAACCATAAATTTAATGAGAGGGTGGGAATCTATGATGCGTAAAAAAAAAGATGTAAAGGAAGTTAGAGAGAGCAGATCGACTGAGAGAGATGGAATACAAACAGAAGAGAAATCGTTCTACGTAGAGTGAACCGGAAATGCCTGACTATTCCAAGAAATGCTTTGCACCGAACCTCCAATCTTGTTGCTTGTTGGGTAGACACCTTCTTAAAGGTCGACTTCTCTGGACAGTTTTTTCTAAGAAACGTGAGCACTGGTACATGGTACCATATAATTTAACACTATCAACATATTGAACGAAGTAAAATTTAAATGATTTTATTATTATTATTATAATTTCATTTTGTGTGTTGTCGAGGGATCAGCTTATGTTTTGAATAAATGTGTAATATTTCTGGGTTATTGTTATGTGGGTTAATTCATAATCTATGGTTGGCTATCGGGAAACCTATTATTATGTGATGTAATATCTCATTGTGTTTATGTGATGTATAATTACTAGACTTGGTGACTTGATTAGCCACATTATCCCTTATTATAGACAGTTTTGGCGACAAAAACTGACAGTTTTACTCTCTGGGAACTTGTAGTGTCTTCCAGCTACAAAAATGTTGGTACAGTTTTAGAGAGAATACAGAGAGAATAATATTCCTTTAATTGATTTGTTAAAAGAAATAATTTGTTATAAGGAAGAACATGCTCAAAAACAACTAACAGGTAACAGAGGGAAAGGCTGAACCTCTAACCCTAAAAGCTATCCCAGTCCTAGCTAAGCAGGGTGAGCTGATCGGTTGCTATCATTTGTATAACGAATTTTAATCAATTCCTACATTTTATATTTTTATATTCATTTAAGATTAAAAAGTAAAGTAATCGCCTATTTTTTTCAGGCGGGGCTTAACGTCCAACTACCAATTAGGTGTCGCGGACGGAGGCGGAAGCTCATACTTTACTATTAATATTTTTTCAAACCAATAAAAAGTAGTCATACACGGAGTTCGAACTGGGGATCGCTCCTTTCAAAGCCACGCTCATGACTAGTAGACCTGTCCCTTATTTTTTATTTAAGATTAAAGTTTACAGGAATATACCGAAACCCATTCTTTGAACCTGTCTTCTTTATGAGGATTCATTTTGTTCCTTAAAAATCTTAGTGGTGTCCGCACTATTACTGCGCACAAAGCGGTGAAAATCAAACTTGTTTTCAAAATGAGCACTGTGTGGTGGCGCAGCCTATGGTGGGTCGCCTGTATCACGCACTCTTGGTACTCGGTTAATTTCTTCCTTAAGAATAGCTTTTAAAAGATTTGCGAGCGTTGCAGTGTATTCCTCGCGCTCGTGCGGGACCTAGAATAACTTTAATTAAAAAATAAAGTCAATAAATCTTTATTCTAAAATTTGGTACATCCAATTGGCAGATCGTCAAGACAGAGTGGACCTTAATGTTTATTGATGACACATTTCGACAATGACTCTGAGGATGAATTAAAAGACTACGGCATTATAATAGCCTAAGAGCCTATATCTATGAGTAATAACTTAAGAAACATGTATATATATGTATATGTTATACAACATGTACTGGGCCAATTTGGGCTCTAAAGATTTTCACTAAACCACTCATTGCGCATTAGTAATTCTAAAAATGTTTATTTGCAATATTTTTTGGCGGGAAAACTGGCACTTCTCGCAGCGGAGAGGATGGTTGTGGTTCCTTTAAAGACAAATTTCAGCATTAAGTATGGAAATCGTCTTTTACAAAAATTTCAAAATTTAAGAAAATCGGCAGACTGGATTGGCCGATTCACTGAATACCACTTTCTAGTTTTTATGCGATTTTTCCTTTATTTGTTCCTTCTAGAGAACTTGATATTTTGAAATCAACTAGATACCATTGCTAACTGTATCTTCAAGATAATTTGATTGTGTAAATGGCGGAAACAGAAAGTCGAGTGATTTTTTACACCAGATTTTTGTTAGTTTATTTTTACAAAGTGTTCGACCTGAAGACTAAATCATCTTTAGAGTTGTAGCTGATTAGTTGTTAATATTGTACATCGATTACAATTACATAATTTTAATTTTACTTAATTTTTTTTTTTTTTTTTTGTGTATGCTAGTTGGTTTAAAAACTGTGTTAACCTTAGCGGTTAACAATGTTAAGTTGTAAACACTGTTGTTTGTTTCTGTGGCTGTGCTGTGTGTTATTTTTATTTTTAAAGCGCACTCAAAAATATATTTTGACTTAATGTCACTTTGTGATAAATTAGCAAAATCACTGCAGTTAAATCTAAAAAATAACTAAAAGAGGTGTTATTGTTAACTATATACAGGGTGATCCATTTAAAACGCACCAATCGCAAATAACTTTTTAGGAAATCGGAATTTCGAAAAAACTCACGAAGTAAACTATATGTTCTTTTAGGTCTAGTTTTCAAATTTTTCATCCCCGATGCTGTAGCTTCATTTTTCGCGGAGTTACGGCTAAAAACCCAATTAGGGTTTCATAAGGACCACTAGTTTTGACAATGATTATGAAAACTACATAAAAAATTATGAAAAATGACATTAACCCCGTTTCGATATCCTTAATAATAGTCGAGATATTTAAGATCAAACTTACAAATTTATCTATTCGTGAACGGTTTTCGATATTAATTTTCCTCCAGAAATACACGTTTTGGTTGGTCCTCTGACTACAAAAAATATTATTTGAGACTCATAGAACAAAAATAATAATAATTGAAGATTTAAAAAAAAGGTAGTGTATTGTAATGGTTATGGGTGAGTCAGAATAAATTTGTTTTATCATCAAATAAACAACCATCACATAATTTTAACGTACCCTGTATGCAAGACTTCTTGACCTAACATTACGGTAAGAATATCTTGCCAGGGTTGGGCGGGTGTTGGTCTAGTGGTCAAGAGCGTGGCTTTGTAAGTGGGAGATCCCCAGTTCGAATCCCGCGTGTGCAGTCATTCTTATTACTTAAAAAATAATAATAGTTTTTTAAAGAAAATGTAGTCGTAGGGGGGATTCGAACTGGGGATCTCCCACTTACAAAGCCACGCTCTTGACCACCAAATCAACACCCTAGCAAGAGATTCTTACCGTAATGTTAGGTCAAGAAGTCTTGCCTACTGGGTGCATTAAAATGATGAGATGATTGCTTATTTGATGTCAAAACAAATTTATTCTGACTCACCCACAACCATTACATTACACTACATTTTTATAAATCTTCAATTATTATTATATTTGTTCTTTGAGTCTCAAATAATATTTTTTGCAGTCAGAGGACCAACCAAAACGTGTATTTCTGGAGGAAAATTAATATCGAAAACCGTTCACGAATTGATAAAATTGTAACATTGATCTTAAATATCTCAACAAATATTAGGGATATCGAATCGGGTTTAATGTCATTTTTCATAATTTTTTATGTAGTTTTCATAATCATTGTCAAAACCAGTGGTCCTTACGAAACCCTAATTGGGTTTTTAGCCGTAACTCCGCGAAAAATGAAGCTACAGCATCGGGGTGGAAAATTTGAAAACTAGACCCAAAAAAACATATAGTTTACTTCGTGAGTTTTTTCGAAATTCCGATTTCCTAAAAAGTTATTGGCGATTGGTGCGTTATAAATGGATCACCCTGTATACAGGGTGTATACGGAGGAGTGGTCGAAACTTCGGGAGGTGATTCAGCAGCTCAAATGCAACAAAAAATATTCTATTCACTTTGGCCCGATTCTCAATAGTGTCCAAGATATTTACATTTTTTACTTTTCCGACCATACTCGCGTTTTTCACCATAAAAACGGCCGTAACTTTTCTAGCCTTTATCCTACAACAAGTCTGCTTATTCCAAACGAAAGAGCATTAAATTTCCTACAAATTTGCTTGGTACAGAGCCTCATAACGTTTCTTATAGCAATGAAATGTTTACTTTAATGTCTAAAAAATTCGTTCTCGATGATTTTGGTTAAATTTTTCAACTGCATTCTTTCAATGATTAATGAATCAAGGAGTCACATAATTTCAGAAAAAGTTGCGCATTTATTGAGCTTCAAGACCATATGGATTTTTTTGGTTTTTAATAAAACCCTACTCCGAATAGAGGGGTGTAAATGCAGAAAACTGGGATTTGCGTAAACCGACTTTTCACTAATAATTTACTCAAGTGTCAATTTTTGGAGAAGGAACAAAAAGAAAAGTAACCATTTTAGTTTTTAACAATTATTATTCAATAAAACGGAAGTAAAAAATAAATTAGCAATAAAACGCAGTAGTTGACTACAATTGTTCCTGCAACTTATTTTAATGACATAATGGAGGTTTTTTTTCATCAAAATTAATTAATAATAATTCAATGGTTATTTTCTTTTTGTTCGTTCTCCAAAAATTGATTGGTTTTGAATTAATATTAATTAACTTTGATGAAAAAAAAAACCTCCATTTTGTCGTTAAAATATGTTGCACAAATAATTGTAGTCAAGAAACTAAAAATTTGCCACAATTCTTTCCCACTTCCTTGTTTGAATAGTTCGAACGATTTTTGTAGCAATTTTAACTAGGCATCTGCCTATTGTACTTTTTCACTTCTGTGTTTTATTGCTACTTTATTTTTTACTTCCGTTTTATTAAATAATAATTGTTCTAAACTAAAATGTTACTAAAATGGTGAAAATTGATATTTGAGTAAATTAGTAATGAAAGTCAATTCGCAAAATCCCAGTTTTCTGCATTTACACCCCTCTATTCGGGGTAGGGTTTTATTAAACACCCAAAAAATCCATATGATCTTGAAGCTCAATAAATGCGCAACTTTTTCTGAAATTATGTGATTCCTTGATTCATTAACCATTGAGAAAATGCAGTTGAAAATTTTAACAAAAATCATCGAGAACGAAATTTTTATACATTAAAGTAAAAATGTTCGACCATCCTCCGTATACACCCTGTATAAAAAAAAGAGAAAATAATCATGCAATAAAAAAGTCATTGATTGAGCTGATGCTCAAAGAATTCTGTAAAGAAATTAGCCTGCCACGAGGACAGTATTATGATGAATACTGAACCTCTGTCTTTCGACTGTTACAGATGAATGGGTACACACCAAACTCAAAACCAATAAAACGCTAGCTAGACTGATTATCATTCATTCTTTCTAATACAATGTCATTGTGGAAACTAATGCTATATAGATAGCAATAAAGCTGCTAATTTCAAAAATATCCATTTTCATCCTTAATTTTCGCTGCGCAAGGTTTTGAGGGAATTTCAGAATAATAATAAAAAAATATTAAAGGACACCAACATGCGGGTGCGGATTCTCACTGAAACAGCAAGGTTAAAGAGGCAGGCGCTTCCTCAAATTGAAGTTCATTCTGTGTGTTTTTTTAAAATTAATTTTATAGAAATTCTGCGGGCTCACACTTGCTTCAATTCTTATTTTAAATTTTTATCTATACTAAAATTTCCTTTTAAAAAAATGTAATAATTTGTTTGCCAATAATTGAAAATCCAAAATTTAACCCTTGACATGGCTAAATAAAAACTTAACCGTTAAGATTTTTTTATTATTATTATTTAAAAGTGTGGTCTGTTACTATTTTATGGCAGCTTTAAGACTTAAAAAGAAAATGGCAGATTAAGCTGTTGGTTTGTTTCAATTGAAAGCAGTTAAATAATGAACGCCCATAAATCTCGCTGACAGCTACTTTCAATTTAGTATAACCAATAGGAGGAGAATAAACTACCACACTAAAATTAATTACTCATTTGACACCTCGTAAAATTTGGTATTTATTATGTATCTATAATTTGGTATATCTATAGTTTGGTATTATATAATTTCTATGTAAAATACTTAAAGTACTCTGCACTTTCGCCGAAATTGTCGGAAGGTAAAACGCTTTGAAACGATATTTACAAAGAAAATTGTTAGATTAATTCTTTATCGACATTCTTTATCGGAAGTATCGACGTTTTTAGCGCCAACGTCAGAAAACAATTTCTAAATTTTTGAGATGTGCCATCAATACGTCAAGTTTGCAGCGATATACGAGTATGACACAATAATAGCATTTAAAATAATGAATTGCGAATGAAATAGTATGTTTTCGCACAAAATATTTTTTTAAACATAATTCTATTCACTTCTCCGTATGTGTTTATCGTAAAAGACCGAAATTGGAGAATGTGAAGATTCACTTGATGAATGTTTGATTCGCCAAATACGTCGGTGAAAGGCCGAATATTTGGATTAAATTGTAGCAATAAATAAGTTTGTAAAACGTCAATCACATAATTAATTTTATTATTGGTATACTTTTCTTTTCCCATTTAGAATCTACTGTTAGTTTAAAGTCTAATAGTTTATTTACATAAGCTGTTACTTAAGCATTCCCTTATTTTGACATATATCTTACGTTTTAATAATAAAGTATGATTTAAAAATGTAACAAAAATATTTATATTCAGCACTCACTATCAGTGCATCTTGGATGAATAAGAAATAAGAATATTTAGCAAATATTTCGGACATGCGCTCACGTCTATGGGAATCTCAACATTCACCAAGTGAATCTTCACATTCTCCAATTTCGGTCTTTCAGCGTATTATATATTTTTTAATTTTGAAGTGCGTCAACATTTGTGGTCATTGGCGCCCGGAGCTCTTTTCAGTACATTGCCGGCTCTCTGGACAGTCTTCTGTTGTTGCAGACAGCACTAGCCATCATCGGACGGACCGTAAGCTGTAAGAATCTCCTAGCAATGGAAAATTTGAGGGCCAGCAGCTGGATTCAAACCCGGTCATCCGCAAGGGAATCCAGCACGATAAATCAATGAACTTTCGCTGCTGCTGCATGTTTTGCTTTGGGTTTTGTTAGAAATGGTACGCTGATCTATGCAATCCACTGAAAAGAGACTAATTGACAAAGAGTTTTCCTTTAGCTTTAAGGATAAATACATTTAAAAAGTTCATGACAGTGAAATTACTAAAGTTGTATATTGTTTTGTTTTTAAAGTGCATTGTTTTGAAATAAATCCTAAGTGCATTGCGTTACAATTGCACTATCACAAGCCATGCATTTAATTTATTCGCTTATTATATTCATAAAATGTAACGTAAAGTGATTTTGTAATACTTATAAAGCGTAATTGTGTTTTTATTTTTAACAAAATATGATTATGAAAATTATAACATAAAATATGTGTATTAGTTAATAAATATAAATAAATGTATATGTATAATGTGATATAAGTGAACATTGTAGAAGGATAATAAATAGTATTTAGTATGCTAACTTAGCATTCCAAGGACAATAAGTTGTTATATATCTAATTTATTTGTAGATATCGTAAAAAGAGTGCTTGAATTGACAGTTTTTTAATTCTAGTCAACATTATACTAATAATAATAATAATAAAGCCATTTATTTGGTTTCAGAATAATACATTTTTTTTATATATATAATACATGTTTTTTATGAAACAAATAAAACAATAACTTTTCAAAAAGAAAGAATACTATAATACTGAGTAATTCTTGAAACCAGGCCCACTACTGAGCATAGGCCTCTCCCATTAAACTCCATAATCCTTCGTCTTTCGCCTTCCTAGTCCATGATGGTCCAGCATGTTTTAAGATGTCATCCGCCCATCTCTTCTTTTGTCTGCCGACCCTTCTTTTCCTGAATTCCAGAGACCAGTTAGTAAGTCGAGTAGTCCAACGACCATCTTTCACTCTCATCAGCTTTCCTGCCCATTTCCACTTTGCCAGCTTCACCTTTTTTATAATATCCGTCAAACCAGATTGCTCTCTCATAAATGTGCTCTTGACTTTATCCTTCCGACTAACTCCTAGCATACTCCTCTCCATAGCTCTCTGAGTAGTCTGAAGCCTATTTAGATTTAGTTTTGTGCAAGACCAGGTTTCGGCACCATACAGAAGGCAGGGCATTACGCATCGTTCTAAAACTTGACTTCTTTGTTTAATATTAATATTTCTATTTTTTACTAAATATTTCAATGACCAGTATTTTTTCCAGGCAAGCGTAATTCGTCTTTCTACTTCTTTGCTGGTCCTGTCATCAAAACTAATTAGCTGCCCCAAATAAACTGTTTCTTTAACCCATTTCAGTTTGACATTGTCTAGTGAAATATCTTTAGTCTTATTATTGGGATTTGTAAATAGAACAGTTTTGTCAAGGTTAATAACTAGTCCTGCCTCTCTGCTAGCTGCCTCTAGTTCTATCAGCATTTTTCCTAAATCTTCGCATGTATTGGCAAACAATATTAAATCATCAGCAAATCTGAGGTGACTGAGTTTCCTTCCTTCAACAGTGATGCCATAACCTTTCCAGTTTAAACATCTAAACAGTTCTTCAAGAGCACAGTTAAACAGAACAGGTGACAGTGGGTCTCCTTGTTTAACTCCCCTTTCAATGCTAAAATAAGGTCCCTTCCTGTCTGTCACTATTCTTGCTTTGCTGTCTCTGTATACTGATTTAATAATGTTTATATATTTATTGCATATATTTTGAGATTTTAATGCATGGAACATAAACGAATGCTTCAGAGAGTCGAAAGCTTTCTTATAGTCGACAAAAGCCATGTAAACTGGAAATTGAAATTCTATGCTTTTTTCGATAATTTGATTTACTACGTGAATATGGTCTATGGTTGAAAATCCTGGTCGAAATCCTGCCTGTTCTGGAGATTGATGTTTATTTAGATCTTCTGCAATTCTGTTATAAAGTAGTTTCATGAAAACTTTACAAACTGTTGATATGAGACTTATAGGGCGGTAATTTTCTATATTTTGAATGTCTCCTTTTTTATAGATCAGCACAATATCTGAAAGCTTCCACTGATTGGGAATATTTTCTGTTTTCAATATAAGATTGAACAATTTGTTCCATAGTTCTTTCACCGGCAAGTAAGACATTTTTAGCATTTCATTTGTGATAACATCACTGCCGGGGGTCTTATTTTTTTTCAAACTTTTGAATATTAGTTCTATTTCTGAATTGGTGAACTCTGGAACAGTTAAATCTGAGGATTCTTTGAAGAATTCTAAAAGTAACGGTTGATCTGAATCTTGGTAAAGTTCTCTAAAATAATTAGATGCAATATTTACTATTTCTCTTCTTTCCTTTTGTAAATGTCCTTTTCTATCAGCTAGCCCTATCGTCCAATTACTTTTATTACCAAGTTGTTTCCTCAGATTCCTTATAGAGTTGGAGTTTGAGATGGCATCTTCTATAAGTTTATCGTTAAAAGTTTTTAAATCCTTTCTAATATGGAACCTTACTAATTTGCAAGAAGTGTTAAATTCAATTTTTTGTCTTGCAGTTTTTCTTGTTTTTTGTTTTTCAAGTTCTCTTTTATTAATCAAGTCTTGGGTTTTTTCTGATAGTTTTCTGTTTTCCTGTTGCTTTTTATTTTTATTACAGAAGGTTTTTTTAATTATACTTTCAATTTTATTGTATTCGTCTTGTACATTCTCTTCAGGAATTATTATTGTATTGGATACTATCTCCTTAAGTTCCTCCAATTTGTTGGAATAATCATATTCAGGATCTAACAGAGTTCTATTGTTCCATACAGGTTTAGGTCTCAGCTTAATGGAATTGCTTAATTCAATTTTCAGCAATCGGTGGTCAGTGTGATATTTAAAATTATTAGTGACAGACACATTTTTTATCAAACTCTTGCTTTTTGTTAATACAAAATCTATTTCGTTTTTATAAAGACCATTTGGACTTAGCCATGTCCACTTTTTTCCCGCACGTTTCTTAAAGAAAGTGTTCATAATAAGTAGCCCATTTTCATTACAAAAATCAACTAACTTTTGGCCTCTCTCATTTCTAGTGCCGTAACCATAATTACCCACAACAGTTTCATTACTTTGTTTTTTACCAACTTGGCTATTAAAATCACCCATTATAATAAGGGTGTTTCGAAAACTGCATTTCATATTATTTAAAGTATTAATGAGGTCAGCATAAAAGATATCACTTTCTTCCTCTTCCTCAGGGTCGGCCGTAGGCGCATAAATTTGAATTAAAGTTAAATATCTGTTACTTTTTAGTTTAATTTTTAATACACCAATTCTGTCGGAAACGCCATAAAACTCTTCAATATTTCTCGCCAGACCTTCTCTGATTAGGAATCCTACTCCTCTAGATCCATTTATGAGACCATAATGAAGAAAAATATATCCACTTTTCCTATGAATTATTTTTTCTGATCCTCTTCTAACTTCACATATTCCCAAAATGTCAATATCAGTTTTACTCAAGGCATTCTCTAATTCTAGTAACCTATCTTCAGATTTTAGTGTTCTAACATTAAGAGTAGCTATACTTTTAAGAAGTAAATATTCATTGTTGTTAGTAATTTCTTTACTTTTTTTATTTTCACTATTTTTTTTATCATTAACATTACTGTTATTACCAATACAGTTGTTATTATTATTGTTATTACTGTTATTATTGTTTTGAGTGTTGCTGTTTTTATTGTTATAATTAGTATTTTCTTTATTATTAACAATAATAATTTTTCCATTAGTATTATTTTCGATCTTAATACTTCCGTTATTAGTATACGATAATGGGAGGTTTCGGTCTAAATTGCCCTCAGTGACCAGCTTTTCTGGGCAATGTGAGTTCGTCCTTAAATCATGTCCATAGTCGAATTTCCAGTAGTCCAGCCTAGTTTCCTCTTCCTGCTATACATTAGTTGGGGAAGGTAGATTATCTTTCTCTAAACTCTCTAATGAACTAGTTCTGTTAATGAAAGAAGTAATTTTCCCGGTGTGTATTTCCAATTGTTTAGAACCTGAAGGTATAACTTTATTTTTCTTTTTAATAGATTTAATTCTTTCTTCTTTTCGGTCAAATGTTTTAGGTGGAGAGTTAGTTTCACTTAATGATCTTTTCCTATTTTTCCCAAATTCTTTTATTATTAACTTATCATAAGCCAAGTATGCAAACTTTCCCTCCTTTCTTGCCTCCATCATTTGGGGGTATAGTTCGCGTCTTTTCTGCAATATTTCAATTGGAAAATCTTCATCCATAGCTATACCGGAACCTTTCAGTTTACTTCTGTTTTTTAGCACAGTCATCTTTAGCCGATATGTCGTAAAACCAATCACCAAAGGCCTAGTTTCTTCATTTTTTTTTGTTCCAATTCTTTTGATAAAATCAATATTTTCAAGAGTGCAGTTTACCTTAAGTGTCCCTCTTAGCAGTTCAATAATTTCTTCTTCTAATTTCTGATAAGTTTTATTTCCTTCTGTTTCTTTCCAACCTTTTATAATTATATTTCTCTTTTTAATTTCTCTTTCAATATAATTAATTCTTTTATTTTGTTTTTCAATTTTTTCGTTAGTAGTTTTTAAAACATCGTCAATCTTATCTGTAGTAATTTTCCTATTTTCTTCTATGTCTTTTTTAATATCTTTTTTAAGTTCAGCGAGTAATAATTTCATTTCGTTCGTTCCAGACATCTCTATTTGAATCTATATATTACTTCGTAACAGATATAAAATAAGTATTTCCAAAAGGAATTTTATTTAAACGATTATTTAATGTAAATACGTATATTAGAACAGAAGTTGTTGTTAAGCAAGATCTAAGTTTAGCTATAAACTATAACTAAGAATTAGTTTCAAGTATAAATAATAACAAGAATTTCTCTTACTCTTTCTCTTGCTCCCTAACTTGACCCCCTCCACTTTCAGCCACTACACTGCTAGCCAATTTTTCTATAGTTTAATAGAATAATAAATGAATCAATTTTTATATTTTACTGGTTTTTTCGCTATACTTCTATGATTTAAATTAACACACTTTTTTCTAAAGCACTAATTCTATCGAACTTCAATTTTTTTAAATTCCCATTTAGAATCTACTGTTAGTTTAAAGTCTAATAGTTTATTTACATAAGCTGTTACTTAAGCATTCCCTTATTTTGACATATATCTTACGTTTTAATAATAAAGTATGATTTAAAAATGTAACAAAAATATTTATATTCAGCACTCACTATCAGTGCATCTTGGATGAATAAGAAATAAGAATATTTAGCAAATATTTCGGACATGCGCTCACGTCTATGGGAATCTCAACATTCACCAAGTGAATCTTCACATTCTCCAATTTCGGTCTTTCAGCGTATTATATATTTTTTAATTTTGAAGTGCGTCAACATTTGTGGTCATTGGCGCCCGGAGCTCTTTTCAGTACATTGCCGGCTCTCTGGACAGTCTTCTGTTGTTGCAGACAGCACTAGCCATCATCGGACGGACCGTAAGCTGTAAGAATCTCCTAGCAATGGAAAATTTGAGGGCCAGCAGCTGGATTCAAACCCGGTCATCCGCAAGGGAATCCAGCACGATAAATCAATGAACTTTCGCTGCTGCTGCATGTTTTGCTTTGGGTTTTGTTAGAAATGGTACGCTGATCTATGCAATCCACTGAAAAGAGACTAATTGACAAAGAGTTTTCCTTTAGCTTTAAGGATAAATACATTTAAAAAGTTCATGACAGTGAAATTACTAAAGTTGTATATTGTTTTGTTTTTAAAGTGCATTGTTTTGAAATAAATCCTAAGTGCATTGCGTTACAATTGCACTATCACAAGCCATGCATTTAATTTATTCGCTTATTATATTCATAAAATGTAACGTAAAGTGATTTTGTAATACTTATAAAGCGTAATTGTGTTTTTATTTTTAACAAAATATGATTATGAAAATTATAACATAAAATATGTGTATTAGTTAATAAATATAAATAAATGTATATGTATAATGTGATATAAGTGAACATTGTAGAAGGATAATAAATAGTATTTAGTATGCTAACTTAGCATTCCAAGGACAATAAGTTGTTATATATCTAATTTATTTGTAGATATCGTAAAAAGAGTGCTTGAATTGACAGTTTTTTAATTCTAGTCAACATTATACTAAAAGTTATTAATAATTATGTTGAGATAACTCCCTGATTGACCTTATCATTACATTATACAGCCTCCTAGATTTCTAAAGGAACTGACAAGCATTCAATAGATCTCTAGTGTTATCTTGCTTTGTAGTTATCTTGCAGTTGGTTACTACGGACACCATAGTTACTTGATTGTTCCTTTCATCCAAGGTTAAACCGTTTCCACGCTATAGAAGAATGAGGTATCACGTGAATTATTATTGCTGTTTCAAATGGAAAATACCATCGTTTCTATGACTCTAGTTGGCTGCAAATTACTAGAAGTGTAATTATTATCCCAGAAAAACTGTTGGAACAAGTTAGTTGTTGATTTGTTGTTGCTCCGAGTGGTTACTAGTGTTAGCCGGGTGGCAACCTGGGAAGGGGTTTGCGAGGAAGATTGTAAAGGCCAACAGGGTCCTCTCTAAAATCAGTTCCATGCTTCCCTGAAAACCTGGGTTGTTGCCATGTGTTAGTGGGGAATATAACCTACCCAGAATTCTATTGGAGAGCTTGCTTGAATATTTAAAGAGCGGGAGAGGTGAGTTGGCTTTAGGGAGCGGTTATTCCTTTGCAAACAGCTACGACTGGAGCTCATGGATGCTACTGCTTCTATCCTCGTACCAGGAGTGGACACCACAAAGTAAACTGAAAGCAGTTTCGATAAGTAAACCACTGCCCTTAAAAAATGCAAATCATAAAAAACAAAAAATACTACTTTTTACAAAAACTCACCTAGACTAGCTAACCACTTCCATAAGCAATAATTTTGCGCTGACGTCACGTTTACATTATCGCTAATAATGAGATTGACTTTTTATTGCAGGAAGAAGGGGGAGCCTGAATCTGATACGTGCTCGCTGATAATTGTATACTTTTCGACTTTGTTTCTCCTAGCTCCCTTCCTATGAACCGTTGATTTTACATTCAGTATACAGACTTGTAGCAGACAATCGACTGGTCGGACAAAGTGAGGCAACAGTCGTAATGATTATTTTGGCTGCATATTAGGTACTCTCCAAAATGTTCCGTATTAGATGTTGTATGGTGCATGCTTTGTGGTTGTTTCTTTGGTCTGGTTTGGCTAAGGAAAGAGAAGAAACTTTGCCTTAAATAATCTTGCGCTATATCTGCTCAGTAGATTGGTAAAACACATATATATTCAGAACAAAATCTTAATAAATTTGTAAAATAATTAATATAATTGTAAGAAAAGCTAAAACGCAAATAAATACCTAACACATCTTCACAGGCACAGCGTTAGTTGGACTACTTTTTCTAGAAAACGCGCTTTCTTTTTCATTATAGCCGATTTCTTAGTGATATCTTTCTTGGCATTGTCAACACGTCGTGGCTTCAATGATTGGAGACGCAGACTCACAGTTCCAATTGAAGATCTCAATTCTGGTGGAATCGCTTATCAATATCTCTATTTATTTTTTTTTTTTAACACTCAGACAAGTTTTGCTTGAGTCTGTAATGCATTTTTCTTTCAAAGACTGCACGTTTGTGTCTGATTTACCTCTTAGTACTAGTGCAGAAGACATCTCATATCTTTGCTTGCGGAAGAATCAAAAACCACTAAATTTGAATAAATGTATGTGAATGATGAATAAATTCAGAGAAGTCATTTTTTTTTTTTTAATACTTAAATTCCAGTCATTCGATCATCTTCAATTTTAGAAATTTAATGCCAAATTTTCTCTTATTTATATTGTATAGGTTATCAAGGTGCTATGCAGCCAGGTCGTTCAGAGTATAGTACTTCAACCCAGCTAAGTTTTTTGATTGTTACCTCCAGCTGACGTAGTACTAGTAGATACTTAGGACTGTACATTGACAAGAGACTCACCTGGAACCCACATACTCGACTGAAACGACAAGACGTGAACAGACGCTACAAGCTACTTACTAGACTACTTGACCGCAGATCCAAACTCGACTTGAACCACAAACTGACAATTTACAAAACACTGTTAAGACCCATATGGACATACGGAGCTGAAGTGTGGGGTTCAACCAAACCTTCTAACTCCAAACGCCTGCAGTCACTACAGTCAAAAATCCTACGGAAAATCCTGAATGCTCCTTACTACATTTCTAACCTTACCATACACACCGACCTTCACATCCCTTTCGTCACTGACCTAATAAAGTCTCGCTACCGTAAATTTCACAGCCTCCTAGCTCTCCATCCTAATCCTCTTGTCCAACAACTCTCCTCTCTAAACCTTCCAGACAATCCTCCTCGTCGACTGAAGCGAAAATGGCCTAGAGATCTGCTGTGATTAAATCATTGTGAAGGAGTTTCGCCAGTGGGTGATTGCTCCAACCATGACTTTTCAAGAGAACGGAACCAATAAGATCAGATTTACTTGGTGCAACAATTGTTGCAGTTGTAAATATAATAATAAAGTGATAAAAAAAAAAAAAAAGATTGTTACTGAAATTTACTCTGAATATTATTATTATTATTATTTATTGTTACTTGCTTATAATACAATTGTAGCAAGGGGTTGACCTGTGCATTTACACGAATAAAGTACAAAAGATAAAATACATGAGAAAACAAAAATAAATTCACTTTTACAAATAAAAATAATAATATAAAAAAAAACTTATTAAATTAATGAGAACAAATTTCTAATTTTTATTGAGTTAATTATAAAAAAGTGCATATATTTTACTTTACTGAGTCAAAACATAAGAGATTCTACAACATAATTTTAGGCTGAATACAGGAAGAAAAGTTAATGTGTTGCGCCTGTAGATACTTGGATCTTAAGACATCTAATATCGGGCAGTTAATTAGGAAATGAATCAGATCATCTTTATCGTTTCCACATAACGGGCTGGGGGAATCAGTATTAAATTTATAGACCCTACTGTGGATATACAGTTGAGGCTTCTTCTCAGACATTAATCTTAATTGACTGGCAACTCTGATCATATCGATGTGACATTTAAAGTGAATGTATTGTTCACCTAAACCAAAACTGCTAATATTCCTAAGGAAAGTGTTAAATCTGGCGTTTAACAGAGATTCAACATCCTTACTTATTAGATTATTGTTGAATCTTGCCATGATATCAGTCAGTTTACCCTCAGGTATGTTCTATTTTTCCCAGACATCATCAGAACCAATAATCTCAAATTGCTTTTGCAAATTAGCATTTACTCTGAATATAAAGTTTATAGTTTAAATAAGGGCTCCTCAAAAGCCGCTGGTGTCTGGTTTGTTTCAATCCATAGCTGGACAGTGGAACAAATAGCATTTTACCAAGGTAATCCTCTATAAGGCAGTTCTGGATGTGACATGGGGGGGTGAACATTTCTTTAACATATAATTTCAAAGAAAGTATGGCCTCATTATCTGTTTAGAATTTGTAGGAATTTAATAAGTTCGTAAAATTTCAAATTGAAGACAGTCTGACGATCTTGGAAAGCCACTTTTTCTGGATAGATTTTTATTTTTTTGCGATTTATTCAATAAGTCTCGAAATCTTACGAAATTTAATACAGAAAATGGCTTTTTAATTAACAGAAGTGAGAATGTTTGGGCCAGATTTACGCAAAGTAAGCAAAGCTTGAAGAGATATTACATTGCAAACAGAACTTGTTTTACTTGGGGTAATCTTTTTCATGAATCGGAATAGTATAACAGTGGGGATTTAATTTAATGAATAGTAATAACTGTTAGCTCCGAAAGAAGTTGGTTGGTACATATAAAATTTTAAGCAGATTTAAAAGTTAGCTATTGACGCAAAAAAAAAGAAAAGAAAAAAATAGTGGTAAAAGAATAATGCCGCGAGCCCAGCGACAGAAGAACTAGAGCAACAGTTTGGAGATACAATCGTGAGAACAAACTTTGGTTACACAAAAAATGGAGTATTACAACTAACAAAGTTTCCCCAGTACTAGAAATAGGTAATAGAAAAACCTAATACATCTCATGAAATTTAATGTGATAAAACAGATAACAGCAGGTGACAGCATTCCCAAGCACCACCGTTGAAAAATACATCAGTAATAATGCAATCAACTGATCGACACACTACCAATTTGGTACTGATGAATGTATAATCAAACCGATTCACCAACTTTGTAAAGTATATTATTTATTCATGATTTTGTTAACACTTAATTTTGTGGAATACTAGAGTAACAATAATAATTTTCAACATTACTAACTAGGTAGTGCACCTTTTTATGTTGATTTTTGCCCTCACTAAAAAGTGCATAAACAGATAAATGAAAGGTATTGTTTGTTTATATCCTAATTCGAATTGACTCGTGAATGCAGCCTATTTGAAATAGTCTTTAGTTAGGTTAGTTATTAAAGAGTTGTAACAGTTTAATAACCTCCAGAAGTAAGTTAATTAGCTACGTTTAACCACAAAAAAAACGGCAATTTCGTAGCTTCCTCCACTTCCAGCTACGAAGCTTCATCTAAAAGCAGCAGGCACTGTATTAATTATGCAGTTTAGGAACTAACTAACACAATACTTAAACACTAGTACTTGGTAGGGAAGAGATTAGCTCAGAGGTTAGCGAATACTGAATTCCAACGCGGAGATCACGGGTTCGTATCTAGCAGTGTTGTATGTAACTAGTGAATACTGTACGGAGGTGAGCAGTGCGCTGAAAAAAGCTCCCTGCATCTCAGATGTTAACGCACCTTAAAATAACAGTCTTTGATGTTCAAAGGAACTTGAAGTTGTTTTGTAGCAAAAATTACTAAGAACAGAAAATCAGCGTTTGTTAACCTGAATCTAATGCTAGAGTCAGCTAAACATTACAGAAACATCAGTGTTAATCTGAACCTGTATTGGTTAACCTGTAATTAACCAAATGTTTTTGGAAACCTGAAAATGTCACTCTTATTTATATCATTCCATTGTCTTTTCTATTTCTTTTTTGTTTTGCTGAGTTACAAATATTCAAAGCATGTGATTGGTTAACCCAACATTGGAAGATCTAATTTCTCCGGTCAATGAATGTATTATCAAGGAAGGAACATTTCTACCAAAGATATCCCTTAGAGAAAGAAAGAGATCCTGAAGTTTATATTGAAGATGTCCTGGATTGCTTAGCATTTGCGGCACCAACTTGTTTACAATCATGAAAGGAACTTTTCATCATCTAAATTATTTCTTGCATTCGGTAATCCTAACTTACATAAACACTTTAGATGCCAGAGACAGCTAAACATTGTAGAATCATCAAGAGTAAAAAGGAAAATATTAAGTAATAATAATGTAACCACAAAATTAAACTGCAAAAGAGAGCCAAATTGGTGGCTCTAAGGCTTTGTGAAGTATGAAGAAGATCGTGCAAACAAATAATCGACTGAACAGCAAAAAATGTCGCTAACTTACTAATCGATAACTCTTCTTGGAGGAATAATTGTTTAAGTAGGGAAATCGCACTTTGATCAATTTTTCTTAATACTCCAAAATAGGATGATGAATCTACATGGGATGAAGAAGTAGAGTTTACTTTCTAGAAAGGATCTGGACAAGAACCTGTTCGTGATTGTCAACATTAATCTGGAGCTAATTAAATATAAATAAAGAGACCGAATTCATTAAAAATCTGCTCCTCTCATGCTTGAGAATACGGGAAAGCAATTAAAACCCGAAAAACGGGAATAGTACAGTGAGATTTCCCCCTGCGCAATTCTCCTGGAGTCTTTACAAATATTTGACATGTGTTGACAGTTGTGATCTTTGCTCCCTAACTCCCATTTATAGTACAACATTATATAAACAGATGGCAATGATATAAACTATATAATACCTACTATAAAAACAAAACAAAAGGAAAGTAACAAATATAACCTTGAGTTAACTAATGTTTAACTGTATTTAATACGTGTAAGCTTGTAACATGCAATAAACATCTTTATCAAATCTTGTTTACATAATGCGTGTTCGCTATTAAATATTAAATATCTGAACATTATAAGCGCTTAATGCTATTATTATTACTTAACTAGGAGGGCTTCTAAATCTTTGCCTGTTACTTTGAAACCCATTCAAGTTTGTAGAATGGTATTCAATTATTAAACAAAAAGTCTAATGAGGTAAGGGATTAGCTATGAGGTTAGCATACTGGACTCCCACGAGGAGGTCCCGGGGTTCGAATCCAGCAGCTGACCCTTAGATTTTCTCTTCCTAGGAGCTTCTCACAGCTCACTGTGCGGTGATAGACAGTGTTGTCTGTAACGAGAGAACACTGTCCGGCTGTGCACTGAAAAAAGCTCCGGGCGCCAATAACCTTAGATATTGAAGCGCCTTAAATCAAAAAGGAGTCTAATGAGCACACTCACACGACCTTCTCTTCCCTCTAAAGTGAAGTAATGCCTGTTCTTTCAGGCGGGGCTTAACGTCCAACTACCAAATTAGGTGTCGTGGACAGAGGCGACTAGCAAACATACTTCACTACAAAATTCTCAAATTAACCATTGAATAAAATCCAAGGCCTAGATCGGGGAACCGAACCCAGTACCACAATGCATATTAGCTTCGCAGGTCTTGCCTCTAACCGCTCGGCTACCTGTGGCGCCTTACCAGCTATTCTCGAGGTTATAATTTTGTTTCTTTTTTTTGTTTTTCTAAAATCTATTTTCGCCTTACTCGGGGGAGCCTCGAAATGGATATTTTCGGCGTGAATACGATTTTAAAGAAACCAATGATTGATCTTAAACACATTATTTGACTGTAGTTAAGATAATGAACAAAACAAGAAATATTTTTTCAAAGATGATTCCTCCAAGAAGAGTTATCGATTAGTAAGTATCCAAATGAGCGACCTTGTTCAGTCGATTATTTGTTTGCACGATCTTCTTCATACTTCACAAAGCTTTAGATCCACCAATTTGGCTCTTTTTTTGCAGTTTGTTACAGTTACGGAGAGGTCCCAGTTACAAAGTGGAAGACTGGGACATAGTTACATGCTGTCCTTACTCTTGACGAGTAGCTTTCCATCCCGGCCGATTACTACTACTATTAGGCCCAAAGTGCAAAGTGCTTTGGGATATATGGTGCTTAGTTTTTCTAAGCAAGTTGAGTAAAAAATTCAAATGTTCAGAAAAATTAAGTAGTATTTGTGAATTTTTTGATTTTGATTTAAATAATATAAAATACTTTTATGGAATTTTAATGAATTTTAGTCAATAAATTGAAGAAGAAAAAGAAATCAGTTTCTAACAAATATCCAGGACAAAAGAGAGAATACTAACAATGCCTGGAGACCAATAAAGGTAGTAATGACATCGAATAACGAGTTAAAAAGGGAGGTTTACAATGGATAAAAACTACGATTAGGGAAGAGTACTGCGAGCGCAGGATTTGACGGGTGAATGAGCCCGATATTGTGCCGCTGGATCCCCCAGAGAAGGGAACAATTACTGGCGAGAGCGCTTAATGAGCGGAATCTCGCTTCATATCTTCCAGGAATTTTTAACTTGCCAATGAAAATTCGCACAGAATGCTTCTCTGCTCTTTATCTGCTTACCATTGGGATTCTGTGAAGCGGAACCAGCTGATCTTCTGCCAACTTGATTTCAGCTAAAGTACAATCATTGCCGTAAAAACCACGTTGAAATTTTTAATTATATTCCTTTATTACATTTTTCTCTTCAAGAAAAAAGATCCTTCCCTTCCAAGAATTTCTTTTCTGTTTCTAATCAAATTCTATTCTAATTTTATTTATTAACTAATTTTTTTTTTTTATTGCACTAGAAAATACAATTTTATGGCAAAGGAGTGGAAAGCCAATACAAATTTATAAGAAAAGTACAAAAATGAAAGAAAAAAACACTTCTACAGAACTCAAAAAAATGAACATAACTCAGTCGTAGACATTACACTTGATACTAACCTAAAAGATATGGTAAACAAGAAAAGAAGAAACATAATAATATCTAGAGTGCAAGTGCATTTAGTTTATTAACTAAATGAAATCACCACAGTAAGTTATCGAAAATACTAAATGCCTTTTTTTTTTGGATGTCAATAAAAAACGCTGAATTTTCTAGTTCGCTAGATGCGGAATCATTTTCAGTTATTTTTTTAACGATCAAATTCTCATATTTCTTTCTCAGCTCAAGACATTAATGAAAAAAGTCATCTTATAAAGAAAAATTTACGCAAAATACATAAAAAAAAAAAATTATATAAAGGACAAAATGACCCCAAACGGACATATATATTAATTTAAACTAGAACAGGCTTCCTTTACGTCAAAGGCAAAGAAATAAGTGAACGTTCCAATTGGTGGCCACAAACAAACTAAAAGGTAAAGATGATAAGAAAGCAACAGACTATATATTCCTAACTTTACAGCATAAAATGTAAGAGAGCGCGTTGACACGAAAAAAAATATAAAAGCAAAATAAATAAAAGTAAATAAATAATAAACTATCAAGTTTATATAGGTGGCAGTGAAAAATAAAAATAAAAATTAACTGACGATAAAATCATTTTAAACCGAGGTCTGAGAAGTTTAGGGTCAAAGATAATGTTAATAAAAAAACAATTGTAATAAAGTTTCTACTATTCAGATATTATAAGAGTCATAAGTAGTCAGCACGTAATAACTGGTGGTCGCGACGTGATCGTTTCTGAGATGGCTGAATCTACAGGAAAAAGTGCTGAATTTCCTCCAGAAAATCAAACAACCATCCATGCTTGATGAACAGGGCCCTAAGGGCTGACGAAATTAGAACATAGAAGAAGAAGAAATAATCGTTAATTGCTACCAATCCGCGAAAATGGACCAGAAATCTGAATTCTAGCAGAACATCCTACCAAAATCGAGTAGAAGTGTTATTCCAAAAGAAAAATATTCCTATTTTATCGATGATTTTGTTATTTCTGACCGCATTCAGGTTTTTATTCGTCATCAGAAGATGATTCATTCATCAGTAGTGAATTTAACTTCTATTTTGTTCTCGGAAAATCCAAAATCACTCAGCGATGGATAAAATTGTCCAGCATGACGGAACAAACCATATTTTCAAACTAACTATTTTTATCACAAATTTAAGGGCAAAATGTAAGCCACCTTGTGATTGGGAAAAATCGTAAATAACAACAATGGTATGGCCAACCATATTGTCCAAAATAAATTCCTCAAGGACAGCATCAGTATAAACGCCAACTGAGGTAATAAATCCCTGTTTGAGGGTGTAGATTTTTAACAAAATGTCTTATTGGAACGCGAAAGAATACAAAAATCAAAACTAGAAGTAAGCGGAACTAAGCATGGTAGGTGTCAGTGTGTATACGATGAAGGAACGCAATGACAAACTGATAATACGACACACAATATGGAGTAAGACGGCTACGAGAAGGTTTTCAGTTTTTACAGCCTCACAATCTGTGTATGTATATTATTTTTAAAGAGTGTATGTGTGTTGGTGTTTTATATAGACAATACGCCTGCGGCCTTGGCCGCTCCTGACGTCACGATCCGGTTGCACATGCAGCTGCAGCTCGCCGTGACGTCTGGTTGAACGAACAGTGAGGGCGCGTATGTACAGTTTTGAACTCCCCCACTACTCAGTTTGTGTACAATGTGTGAGTGTGTGTGTTTGAGAATACGAGAGAGACAGAGTGAGTGCTGGAAGTGAGAGGAGAGATTAGAGGTTGCAGTGATTCTGTGTGCATACACGTAAAGACGACGAGCAGCAGGCCGCTGACCCAAGTCGCTTCCAACCGCTTGCTGGCCGCTACATCCCCTACAAAACAACAACCAAAACAACGCACTAGATTGAAGAGCACCTAACACTTCTACACACTCACACACATGGCTCTATGCTCTTTTAGTGGCCTGCGATAAATGCAGATAAATGTCTGCAAGTTGTTATTGCGGTTAGTGATATTACCAATAAGCAGAACGACCGAAAATATTTCCTGGTCCGGCAGTTATTTCATTTTACGATTTTAAAAGTATTTAAATAGTGTAGAAGAAGATGGGCACCATTTTTATTTCCACAATCCTCTCTCAGAGCAGATCTTCTAGTGGAAGCGATCGTGAGGAACTTCACATCAAAAAGAAAGCAGACGCGACTTCGTGTTATCGTAGTCTATGCAATTGCCTTTCTTGAAATTTACAATCTGAATTAAAATGTAAAAGACTCCAATGACATTAAGTTTACTTTTGAGCTACCATTTTCGAAAAAAACTACGAAAATCTTAACCAAGAAAACGCACTTTAGATCCGCCCACTTCAAATTGGAATTTTTGGTTACATATTTAATCTTTACCATTATTTAGCAGGTGGTAATCCATAGGTTACAGCGAAATAACACTAAATCATTAGGCATCCCTCTCGCCCAGAAGTGCCTTCAATCATATTCCCCTCTCCCCAAAATGATTCGAATGTTGTAGTTCAACTTGTGTGAAATAGATATGCAAACTATCAAGGTATATTGTAAGAGACGTTTTTGAGAAAAAATGAAATAAATTCACTAACGTGGTACTTAGTCTGATTTTGTCAAATAGCTACTTGTGGAGTCCAATTGTGACACTATTTTAATTTTTGTGTTATTCTGACCGCAAATTTTAGTTCATTTTCTAAATTCACTTATGGCAAAACCGTACCGTTACTGAACCATTCTGAATAATGGCAGTTTTGTATATCGGTTCAGTCAGTGGATTATTACCAATTCTATATCAACTGTCCGCTATTCGATTCCCAAACATTATATTATGTCCCTCAATTAGCAATGGTGAATCCCTTACTTTCCTTCATAAATACTATGATGTCCTTTTTCTGTCTTTTAATTAAAAAGCCTTTTAATGAATTTTGATTCCCAATTAATTTTACAAAGCTTTGAGAATTATTGCTAATGAAAATGGCCACTGCCGACTGCTTAATTTTCCAATGTGTGGACCTTTTCCTCTAAATTTCGCAAATTATTCATTGAAAAGGCAAAATTATTATAATTTGCATGGATTTAATCGAAAATCATCAGGATCTGGATCTTGGATTTATTTATTTTTTAAATAAAATTACTATGTTGGTTATTTTCACTTTTCTTAACCTTCCAGCGGGCACGCCCAAAAAGTTACAAAAAAGGGCGCGCGTATCTTACAGATAAACTTTGGTATTTTTAATTTTTTCTATCAATAGAAGAAATGAATTAATTAAATAACATCTATAATTATTAATAATGAAATAGCAAATAAAAAAAGACTCAGAAAACGACAGTACTTTTTATTTTTTACAAGCCAATAAGTGTAATTTTACAATCAGCATGTTCAGCCACTAGACTGTCTGAAAGTGTTCGCAGTTATTTCCGCCTCGTATCTGAGATATACTATGTCTTTTTCTGTCAGTAGAAAACAATATTCTTATAAACAATTTTGAAAATAGTTCAATTTGATGAACACGTATAAAAGAAAAAATATAAATAATTGATAAGTTAGGAAACTTACTCGAATGGTCGCGAGTATACGTCAGGCACGGATCGGCAATTGCAAAGAAATGTACAACCCCAAACAAGATAAGATTTTTCCTGAAGGAAACTAGTCATGAGGGTGTAGCATTGCTTAAAGGGACAGCACCCTCCGCCGCTCCGTCACTAAACTGCGATTATTTTAGTCTTAGTCTGTATCTGTGAGATACTCGCGCCCATTGGAAGGTTTTAATTACTTGTTGCACGATATTCTTTTATTTGAGAATTTGATTCAAAATATTTTGAACTTTTGTTTTTGTAATAGAAAATTTATTATATTATTCCTAATTTGTTATCAGAGCGACGAAACTTATAATCTAATTTGTACTTACAAAATTCTTGAAAATCAGGCTAATCTAAAATTAATATCTTTTGCAAATTTAGAAATAACTATCCTGTCACATGTTAAATAAATCTAATATGTACCTTTTTGATATGAATTATAATTGTAATATGAGGTGTATGCACATCTGTGTATCAACTAGAAAGGTTTATATGAGGACACTTTTTTGTTATGGGGATTTTAATATTATAATTTCAAACACAATGAGGCCTAAAATGGATCTCTCTGTTACGCCATGTCTGTGCATTGTTTACAACATTTATATTACACTACTGCGAATTTAAAATGTTGCCTCAAATTCAAAATATCAGAAAATCCGATGAAAATGTGTTAAAAAATATTGAACAAAACATCATTGCTGATATTACAACAGTCTGAAGGCTTGCAATCGTCAAGAGTTTGATATTTCAGTAAAGAAAAGCTGACGTCTTCAAACTTCTTTAAGGATCCTCTCCCCCAGACTCCTGATGAGTAGGACAGGAGAAGGGTACTAGAACTGGCAAGTGCCGCAGGAAAAAATGTTCTACATAGGATATGGTTACCTGATGAGGTGATCAATCTAAAGTACACAAAGTTTTAGGCTTTGAACTTCTTTAGACATCAAAACTAGCACTCAGAGCTTCAAGAGAGACTAAACTGATCCAGGTCACGCTAAAATTAAATCTCACAAACTAGCGAGGAAAGTGAACGACCATATTGACTGAAAGATCTCGAGAAAAGGACGACGCAGGCCAAATATAATTGCAATAAGTGCAACAAGTCGGTGTGCTTGTGGAATGTCTAGCAAAGAAATGCTAGAAATTGAAGTACAAGAAAGATGAACCAATTATTTATCAGTATGCGACAATTTATTTATTTTTAGGACAATTATGTTCTATTTTAATTTTCTGCTACAAAATTTGATTATAAGTATTATTTGGAATTAAATAAGTTCATATTTGCATTATTATGGCGTATTTTTACCGGACACTTTTATACGAAGAATAAAATTTATTTAAATATCTTTTTACGAATGAGAGATCACGCGCACAGAAAGTTAAACAATTAAAAGAAATGAAAATAGTAAAAGATGTAGATTAGTGAGTGAGTTTAGGAAATGATGCCAGTGAAAGTGACAGTGTTCTATTGGACGGAACATTGCCCTAGATTACATGAAGAGCAGCATTAACCAGCCCTGTTCCAGCCAGTTTATCCTCACTTTAAATATTATGTTTAAACCATTATCTCTATTTTATAAATTTAACTAGACAAAAAAGAGAAAAAAAAGGTCCACTTTATGTTCTTCAGTTTAATTTCTAACAAATAAATTATTAAACGATAGAAAAAGAAGGATTTACACGTAAATTAATTGTTAATGCCAACCATTTGTTGCAATTATAAAGAAAACAATAAAAATATGAAAACTACAGCTAGTTGAAATCACAATACTCCTTAGTTAATACAAAAGTATTACATCATAAGACTATTGTAATAAGTACGATTACACATTTAATATTATTGCCTGATATTATCAGTTAAACTTTACCTACAGCTTAGTGTAGACTTTGAAATTCATACGCACAGGATTGTGAATACATTGCACAATCATTTATTGTATGCATAAACCAAGTGTCATTACGCAGTTTATTAATATTTATATTTTTACGCAGTAATATTTCATTCCTTTTTTATTTTTAACTCCAGTTCTGATTCAACTTAAGAATCTGGATAGAGCAGCTTGACTGCAATTTTCCTGCTCCCAAGCCGAACACTCAGCTATTTCAGCCTTTCACATTGCTACAAGACTTGCTGCTGTTTGCTTAAACCCACACAGAAATCTAAGCAGGCTATTTATAGCTATGCCCATACCCAGGGCCGGATTTAGATGAAAAGAGGCCCTAGGCTATTCCACTTATTAGGCTCTTTCACCTCCCATTTTTAAGTTTGTAAATTACATGAGAGATAATAAAATACATCACTACATTGATACATGTAAACAATGTTTTAGTGTTCACTGTTTTTAGAATAGTGCAATTTTAATTTTGCTAACAATTTGAATGTAGGCCCCTCTTGATCTTGAGGCCCTAGGCTGAAGCCTAGTTAGCCTATAAGAAAATCCGGCCTTGCCCATACCTTCCAAGGCCTTCTTTCTGTTTGCAAAAGGTCTCTGATCCAATTGATCTCCATTCATGTGGGAGTACATGGTGATGTACAATTTGTTTCCAACTATTTGGCCTTATAATTCCTCCAAACACGAAGGGCGCTCGCATGCTTAAGATGGCAATACTTACGAGTACAATGCTTCTGCTTTGCCACTTTAGAATTTTGCCCTTTGCTGGTGTTTATCAGTCCTGAGAATTGATTAGGTATGAGTTGATAGCCAGTTCAATAACCTGTCGGCTTAAGTGAGACACTGATGTTTGTGGTTAGATTATTCCACCGATTTCCGGCATTTCAGACAGTACTATATTTATTTTCTGGCAATCTGTCTTTACGCGGATTAGTACCTGATTAGTCAGAATATCAGCACAGAACGTAAATCCGATCTATTTCCTTTTCTTCGAACTTGTTCGTAATTGTATTATCTTACAGCAACGCAATGAACATATTATTACTTTAAAATATGTAGTCTGTTTAAATTACAATATTCATTTCTAATATTTGAGGATGAACAATGTAACTTGTGAAATGAGGTCACCACATCCTGTTTGAGTCATGATTTTAATTCATTGTTTTTCTGTTATCAGCGAAGTTAGCATATTGAATAATCGAACGATTATTGTGAAAGTATGTATTATATTTTATCCATCATTCTCAAGTTAGCACTGGGATTAGAGGGTTAAGTTTCGCGAAATGAAAGATTTGTAGTCGAAAAAATTTTTGAAGCTATCCATTTTCTACTTTTTCAAAAAACAGTCTAAAGTCTTTTTCGTTTAATTTATCAGAAATACTTGCGAAGACTCAGAAAGTAGTAAGTTAATGTACTTTACAATAGAAGTTAGAAATTAACTAAATTAGCATGTTAAAGCAGTCAACGAGTGGTGAAGCTCTTTACAAGTGGTCACCTATGAGGCCTGTAGGCTATTTTGCATCAAGTGATAAGGTGGATTATCTGGTAGTAGTAGTTGAGAAGAGCTGCCGTGCTTGGTACTTGCGATAAGGGATTTTTTTTTTAAATAAGTTTAGTTACATAACGGTTGCAACTGTGAATTGAAAAGCAACTTAGAGCGTTCAATATTTTTCATGACTTTTGCATCCAAAATAAGTCCGCAGTTATCCAAGTGCAACTGTTTGGTCCTAAAACCTCTGCTTCATATCCTGTCCTTCAACAGACTTGACCAAGATGGCTTAAATATCTTAATAAGATGGTTCAATTATTAGCCTAATCAAGGTTCAAGTAGTCTAGAAATTAGTTTGAAATGTCTTGTCGTCTCATTTTGTCGTTTCATTCAAGTATTTTGGTACCAAATTGGCCTCTTGTCCACATGCAGTCCCAAAGTATCGTACTATGTCAGCTGATGGGGTAGTGATTGCATTTAAATGTACAGGTGGGCAATCAGGGTAATTGTCATGAATGTAAATGTAATGGACACAGATTGTAGTTCATTTATTTTTATTTTATACGTAGGTATCCAAATTTCAAATCAGATTTAAGTGACTTTGAATATTCCGATTTGCTTTGAGCATCAACGAGTGTTAAGCGAATTATAACAAAATTGGCAAAAAAATGTCTAAATAATTTTATTTCGGGAAGTAGGCAGTGTGGAAATATGGAAGAGGAGATGACAGGATACTTTATTTAGAGATCCTCGTTTTCAAAGTAATATTTATCAGTTAAATAATATTTGATGATTATTAGTTAGTAACTAAATTGGAGATGATTTTAAAGTTTGTGCAACAAGTTCGAGTGCCAAATTTCCTCAAATTAACCTTGAGAAGGAGCTCTGTTTACGATGCAGAGAAGCGGCAAATTGATGTTCTGCTAGCAATTAGGTTTTTGTCAATTATCGTGAATAGCCGCCTACTGGTAGCTTCTCCAGTGTTTTTGGTGACTCAGAGAAGTAGCTTATAGGTTAGTAGTTACCAGATTACTTACCACGTTTTATTCGGTATCACTATATTTTTAGTATCGGATAAAATGGTAAAGTTCAGAAAATAGGAAAGTTCTCTGATAAACAGAGCAGATGAGAGATTGAATGAGGATAACTTTTAATGTCAAAAATTATTTTTTTTTTAAAGTTAAAAGTCAAACGAATTGAATGAAATTTTTCAAATCGTGGAGTACTATTATTTTACTTAACAGAGACGAGGTCCTGCTCAGTGTTGGCGCGGTGGACTCCTATGCTGTATGTTTTCAGGACGGAGACCAGGAAAGCTGCTCTTAGATCAGGAGGCCACTCAGAGAAGCTTAGAATTTAGGAATTCCTCTGATTAGCTAACAATAACCACTTTTGGATTAGTAGTGGACTTGAGTGAATATTGATTTGGATATTTTCAATTGTTCCTAGATTTGGAAGCAGATGTTTAGGTACTGCAAAGGTGGGAGTTAAACCTTAATTCGCAGATTAAGCACATGAGCTGAATTACTTCTATTCGAAAAGAATGTTTTTCCCAACAAAACAATTCAACTAGCGCCTGAAGGGCTGAGACCTTGAGTCTGCCCTTAAGTGTAAGTCTCGAAGTACGAACACTTTCCTTCCGCCACCGCAAGAATTAGAAGAAGGTAAAGAAGAAAGTTTATTGCCAATTTCAGAAATAATTTTTTCATTTATTTTGTCGCTAAGCTTCTAGGTCAGTAACGGAGAGTCAATACCAGGTGTCAGTTACCCAATCAGTCAGGACAGAAACCTTTGATGTAAAGAATGTAAAGTAAATTATAATTTTTAATAAGTATTAGCTCTGAGAATGACAGTCCCTTGGTCGAAAAATGACAAAAAATTAAAATAATTATAAAAAGCTATTACTGAAATCGGTAATAACCTTTCTTTTTTTAATGAATAATGAATCAGTCACCAAAAACGATGAACAATACTCTACAAAAGAACGAACTTTTAAACATGAATTCCGCTTTTAGAAAATTTCCCCACGGTGAGAATTGTAGTAACTAAAAGAAATATGGTTCACATCACATGATTTTAAAAAGTTATTCTTTGATTCTTCCCCACAAAACATATATTTTTTAAATTTGTGTTAAAAAGAATCCATTACTAAACTTATTTGCTTAAACACATCTGATTTAATACAGCATCTTGTTTTACGCTAGAAGAACAAAACAGACAGAATAACAAATAGTCAGTCTTGAATAAATCAAGTGAATGGAGCAATGGGGACTTCTTTCATCCGAATTGCACTATTTCTTCTTTCTCTTTATGTCGCCTCGTTTATATGCACTTACCTTGAAAAATATGCACAACTTGACAACAAAGTTTTCTCACCACGTTTGTCTGCAACTTGGCTCATTGCATAAGTTTGCAGTTTAGGAGTTCACCATCGTCAGGCATATACACACACATGGTGCCACTCACTGAAATGAAATATTTGAAATCAGTTGGCAGAGTGATTTTGTTCCTCATTTCTGTATATTTAAACGATTACGACGATTTCAACGTTTCTTATGCAATTAATGTACTCCTGCCCTGAGGCGAGGTTCTAATAATAAGTTTACTGTTTCATAAATTAGGTCATTTGGACGGAAATTAAAATTATGCAAATCAGTTAGACGAATCAATGATTATATGATTTCTACGATCAAATGATGGTTAAAAATGTTAGTTTGTTATTCACATGAAGAGTCACAAACATTTTCCACGTAGGTAAACATCGATACATTTTTAAGCTTGAAGAAAATACAATTCAAAATTAGTAAAATCTATTTCACTACTAATAGCTAAACAATAAAAATAAAAGCAGCTCTGTTTCAATGCCCATATCAGGATAATTTCTTAAAAAGAAAATATAACTGTTCAGGCTTTAAACCAAGGTCGACAGTCACCACTAGGTACCGTTAGACGTTGGAACCAATTCTTTACAAACATATTATCTAGTTTTCAATGTTTCCACAACCAGCGCTACTGCTTCTAATGTTTTTGTTTATTGGTAATAGAAAATACAATTTACAGAAATCCAAGTTTATGAAAGTTGGACACTTCTTAAAGTGTGATTTCATGCAACACTTTTTAAAGAATTTATGTTGCTAATCTTCCACTAGTCAAAGGTACAGGATACAATTATTTGGAGTCTTGGAAAAGATATCATCTCAGCGACTCAATTATTGGGAATTTTTTGAAGTAACGATGTCTCAAATGCTTAAGAAACTGCGTAGAGCGTTTTTACCCTTCATCGTCCAGTTTACGGAATTTATGTGGCTGGACTTGCCATTGGTTCCATGATTCCATGGAATGTTTGGAGAAAAACCGAAAAAGTCCTCTCACACTTTTCGGTAGACAATCTTTCATGTGATATTTTTTTTTTTTTTAGATCTTAGAGGAATAAGTAAGTAATCAAACCGAAATCGGTTACATCAACTTCCTTTGATGTAAATTTGAAGAGATTTTTAGTTTACACATACAGACTAACAGCATACTCCGCTAAAATATCTTTCTTGCATTTACTTCTCGCATCTACTTAGCCGTAGCTATCTATGTAGCTATTCATCAGCTCAAACTCTTTCCTCATCAACCCATCCTAATAATCCTCCACGACGTATTAATCGACGTTGGCCTCGTGATCTCCTATCCTAATTCCTATGGAACGGACAATTCTATTTACTAAAATTCCGTAGTGTCAGCACTGGTTGATTTCTCTCTCTTCCTGTGTCCGTACGGTTATGATGTGCATCGACTATGCCAGGCAGCTTTCGCATCATGTATTGTAATGGGTTGTCAAATAAGTTCGTTCGGTGTTTGAGGGTGGAATAAATATCAATTATTTTTTTTTACACAGAATATATTTTAATCAATTATACATTGACCATTCTTATTGATAACTTCTTGCCATCTTTCCACTAACTTCATTATACCACGTTCGTACAACGTCTGTGGCTTATCGTCGAAAAACCAATCAAAATGTTTTTTGACAGTCTTTTCCTTATCGAAAGTTTTTCTGTTCATGGAGTTCTGCAACTATCAGAATAAATGATAATTAGAAGGTGCCAGGTTCGGTGAATAAAGAGGATGAGGCAAAACGTCCCAGCGAGTAGTGCGCTTGCGCCGAAAATAAAAAAAGAAAATCGGAATGAATCTGTACCAAAATAAAAACCGAACGAACTTATTGGCCAACCCATTATTTACAGTATTCACACTTTGCCTGATGTATATGTATTTTTATAGAGGTACCAAATAACCAAAGAAAAGGTAAAAAACATTTTTTTGGGCAGTTTTTAACGATTAACACTTCTACAACTGTCTTACCGGACAGTTTTTATTATACTCCAATAGGCAGATGAATTTTATACCGTAGAATTTCTACAAATGTATCTCTTTCCACATCAGACAGTTATATTCGTAACGAGCTACTGGTAAGATTGATAACACTACGAATCTACTAAGTTTCTTGAATTTTTTTATAATTTTTTAGTTTTTTAAATCGTTTTTTTCGATGTTGTTAATATGATTTTGTTGTTTATTCTCCTGCAATTATTATATGTTATGATTTTAGTTTTTTAAATCGTTTTTTTCGATGTTTTTTTTTTGTTTTTTTTTTAATAATATTTATTTTTGAAAAAGTAATTTACATTAGATAATATATACAAAATATACTAGCAATGGCTTTAGCCGTCTGCCAGAGTTCACTGCAAAAGTAATTAATTTTTCTTCTTGTAACTAAACAAATTAAACTACAAATAAATAAATCAAACCAGTATAATAAAATAAAAAGGTAAAAAACAAATAAGTAAATAATTAATCCAAAAATATAAATGAAATAAAGAGTTATCTAAAAAAACAATAATTACATACAAATATACAAAAATGAAAATCACGCCTTGAAAATACAAACTAGTTGAGATATAAAAAGGGAAATAAAAAACAAAAAAAAAAAAAAAGCAAGAGAGAGAGAAATAAATAAGGCTACACAAAAACTAATTAGAGTCAGATATCCAACCATACCTAACCTTCCAGGCAAGGCGAGCGAACTGGAGCAAAGGACGGGGATGTTCTTGGCCTGATAAAAAAGAAACTACATCAGCTCTCGAGAGAATGTGCTTATTAAAATAGAGTAAACGAAATTCTGCCAAAAGGGGGCATTCTCCAAGGAAATGATACATATCTTCCGGCCTACCAGAATTACAAAGTTGACACCTTTCCAGATCAGAGTCTCTTTCGAGCCAAGGTCTGAAATTCAAGAATAAAAGTTCACTCCTTAGTTTAAATAACCAGCGCACTTCATTGAAGGAAAGATCGTGCGATAATGAGGCTGTAACCTGGTCCCTATACTCACTTAATAGAAACCTATATAAAAGGAATCTATCTGAAGCAACCGCTCGACTCACAGACTGTTCGAGATGAGCTACACAAATCTTAGATCTCAAAGGAGAAAGCTGGCTACCCCACTTCGAAAGATCGTCTAAACCACCGTTAAATTGGCAAGAATATGTTCGTGATAGGGTGAGCCAGTACTTAAACCAGTAAGATCCCCTTTTTATCACCTCAAGCGCCACCTTCTTAGGCAGTCTGCAATTCGGGAGAGAGAGTACCTTGAGGCAATATTTAAGATGTAAATGAAGTGTGAAACACTCCAGAGGTTCCATAGCTGTTTCTATTGCTAACATATAATTAGGAGAGGATGAAGGTAGGGAGAACAATTTCCTGATGAAAAATCTCTGAAATTTTTCCAGCACATCGTACGACTGAAAACCCCATACTTGGGCTCCATAGCACACAACTGCACGCGAAATACTGCCGAACACTTGGAGCTTAAAGGTACATTTCTATTCAGAATGAAGTTTGACCAAACTCTGTTTATGCCTATTTTTGCTTGTGATACTCTGTCTTCTAGGTGGGGAAGGAAGGAAAGACGAGGAGTCAAAACTACTCCAAGGTATTTATATCTGTTGACCACCTCAATTCTTTCACCCCTATATGTCCACTTTTCCGAAGAAGCAAACCTACCGCCTTTTCAAAAAATAATTATTTTTGACTTCTGTAAATTGACAGAGAGATTCCACTGGTTACAATATACCTCTCGATTCTGAGCAAAGCAATATCTTCTTTCGTAGCAACAGGTGCCAGTTTTTCGTCAAGCAATCTGGTCATCACCGCCCTTATTGCCGCAGCAAATTCAGAAGAATTATAATCAGCCATATTAGCTGTATTTTTTTTTTTAAAGTCTTATCAGAATCCCCTGGTGAACTCCTCTGACGCTTAAAATTGATCGGAGAGGAATCCGACATGTAACAAATACGTACTTTTTTGTTTAATTTTCCACAAATGTAAATCCAATATGTTAATTTTTTCACCTCTTATTAAGTTATAAAATCAGAAAAAATAAAAAAATGAAAAAAATAAAAAATATAATATAAAATGAGCAAAATAAGCACTTAAACGGCAAATTAGAAGTGAAAAGAAAGAAATGTTTATAAACAGTCTGATATTAAAAGTATTATTTGAAAAATAAACAATATTACTTCTTAAAGATAAATACCAGTGTATGTATGAAGCAGGTGGGGATAAGCGAATGTAAGATAGCTTCCCCCTCCACATCAGTTCACTATCAAATCCTCAGATTTAATAAGTTTTAAAATAATCTAAAACTCTCAAACCAGTCGATAGATTTTTCTGAAATTTTACCACAACCACAGACACACATTAAAGAAAACACTGGCCAAAAATTATTTTTCTACGTTAACTTTAAACCACTTTTTTAACGAAAAAACACGCAGCGATGTTATCACTACAGAAGCAAACAGTGAACTCACCTTCATTTTTCGATGTTGTTAATATGATTTTGTAGTTTATTCTCCTGCAATTATTATATGTTATGATTTTAGTTTTTTAAATCGTTTTTTTCGATGTTGTTAATATGATTTTGTTGTTTATTCTCCTGCAATTATTATATGTTATGATTTTAGTTTTTTAAATCATTTTTTTCGATGTTGTTAATATGATTTTGTAGTATGAGAATACGTCATTAAAGAGATTTAGTTAGCCTCGTTCACAGACAGCAATAAATAACAATTCCAGTTGGATACGCATCGCACACAGGTAACTTGACTTACCTGTGCTCAAGAAATCAATATCTGTGACGCAGTTAAAGAATTAATTGAAAAATGAATAATTATAAGCCAGAACTAAATTGTGAGAGAAGATGTGCACAATATTTATTTAATTTAATGTTTTTCCCGTTTTACTGGAAGTTGTCAGCTAAAGAGTAGAGCGCAATAACTCCTAATTAAGAACAAGTAGCCTGACTGTTAGTCCTGTATATTACAGACTATGGATATAGCGTTGAAGTTGGACGAAGCAGGGAAAAGAGAGAAGAACCAAGGACAGATTCAGAAAGTCCACTATTCAAGACAAACACACGGCCGAGAGGTCTTGTGGCGCCTGTGCCCAAGTGAAAGACAATCTCTCTCTAACTTAATGAATATTGCCTGCAATTGCTGTAGTACATTTCTACTTCTGCTGTTTTTCTTCTTCCATTTCTTGTACATCTTATGCCAAGTTTCAACCTCTATTATTTCTAATGGGAGGACGACAAATACTTTTCTCCTTTTCATCTTATAAAAATATATTTTTGCCCATTTTAACTGCTTTTAAAAAAAAGAAGAAATTGTATTTTTAAAAAAACCTTTGGTAATTTGAGAAGGCATTATTTCAAGTGGAGCCCTGCAATTCTTGGTTTAATTCTGCATCCACTCTTTTTAAGTTCTTAGTTTTTTAAAAAAAGATGAGTAAAAATCAAATTAAATAAATTTATCTATTTAATACGAGGAAGAGAACTAACTGCATGCAAACTACATTTGGATGGCCATCGTGGCAAAACGTTTGTTAAATAGATAATTCCAATTACTGCATTCAGATGAATAACTAAATGACACTCTCCCGAAAGTACCCCTAAAATGAATTTTGCTCGAAAACTATTTCATAAAAATGAATCATGGTACAATAAAGAAATAATACTTAAAGGAATTATTACAATTTTTATAGATTTCATTCACTCTCACCTTGACCGCTCCATAACCTCTAAACCGCTCCCCTCAACACCCCACAAAACCTCCCCTTATGGAGGTTTTGCATTCAGTTTTACACCAATTGGGTCTACGAGGGTCGTTTGAAAAGTCCGCGCAAAAATAAAAACTACTTAATTTTTTGGGGTAAACCTTTTTTATTTTTCAACATAGTCTCCTTTTAGGCTTATATATTTCGTCCAACGCTGCTCTAGTTTGTTGATCCCTTCCGAATAATAGGATTTGTCCAAGTCTGAAAAATAGCCATTCGTTTCTGCAATCACCTCCTCGTTTGAATAAAATCTTTTTCCCGCCAGCCATTTCTTCATATTGGGGAACAAATAGTAGTCCGAGGGAGCCAAGTCTGGAGAATAGGGGGGATGTGAAACGAGTTGGAACCCTATTTCCATTAATTTTGCGACCACAACTGCTGAGGTGTGAGCTGGTGCGTTGTCGTGATGGAAAAGGACTTTTTTGTGGGCCAATCGTGGGCGTTTTTCTTGCAGCTCGGTTTTCAAACGGCCCAATAACGATGAATAATAGTTTTACCCTTTTCCAGATAGTCGATGAGGATTATTCCTTGCGAATCCCAAAAGACAGTCGCCATAATCTTTCCGGCCGAAGGAACGGTCTTCGCCTTTTTTGGCGCAGATTCCCCCTTGGCAACCCATTGTTTAGATTGTTCTTTGGTCTCAGGAGTGTAGTGATGTATCCATGTTTCATCCACAGTGACGAAACGACGCTTAAAGTCCTGCGGGTTCTTCTGGAACAGCTGCAAACCGTCCTTGCAACACTTCACACGATTTCGTTTTTGGTCAAGCGTGAGCAATCGCGGCACCCATCTTGCGGATAGCTTTGTCATGTCCAAATGTTGATGCAAAATATTATGTACCAGTTCATTCAAGATGCCCACAGCACTAGCAATCTCACGCACCTTCACTCTTCTGTCATCCATCACCATATCATGGATTTTATCAATGATTTCTGGAGTAGTAACCTCAACAGGGCGTCCAGAACGTTCTCAGCCTCACTTGAACCCATATGGCCACTCCGAAAATTTTGAAACCACTTATAATCTGTTCTAATCGAAGGTGCAGAGTCACCATAATGTTTATCAATCTTCTCTTTAGTCTCCTGAGGCGTTTTGCCTTTCATAAAGTAGTGTTTAATCAATACACGCAATTCTTTTTCGTCCATTTTTTGAAAATCACTCGACTTCCTCTATTCAAACGAATGCCAAACATAAAGAATTAGACCGATCTGGCTGAAACTTGGTGTGTGTTCTTCCAAGAGATGCTACTACTAAACATAACCTCGATACGCGCCAGTGGTGCTATCTCTCTGACTTTGCACGGACTTTTCAAACGACCCTCGTAGTATAAACAATTAGGGTTAAAAACTACAACCACATCCCTACCACATCAACAAGTAACATGTCCATGTCGTTAGGTTAGGTTAGGTTAGGTTAGGTTAGGTTAGGTTAGGTTAGGTTAGGTTAGGTTAGGTTAGGTTAGGTTAGGTTAGGTTAGGTTAGGTTAGGTTAGGTTAGGTTAGGTTACCTTTTTTTTCAACCGATCACTCTTTCATAAAACATTTTCAATGTTAAAAGTTGTAGACCTCTAAGTATGTAGAAAAAAAAATGGCGTACATCTGATTTTGTCAACTAATCACCATGATTTTTAATATTTTAATAATGTAGACGATTCACATTAACTGTCTGACAGACATTAACTTTTACCTACAGAGTGGAATTCGTAAGAACCACTTTTATTTTCTCATCGGATATTAAAAGCATCGTTTCTGAGAAGAGAAAAAGTAGATCAACCGCGTGATTACAATAGATTCTCTTACTATACTATTTGAGTGAGAGATACAAAAAAACTGTTAAAAATTACACTGATATTACATAATTTTCTTATAAATTGAGTGGTTGCTCCATCCAATTGATTCACATAAATATTTTAATTAATAATTTATTTTTTTTTTTTATCATTTATTTAGTTACAATCAACGCATTCTGCGTTATAAGCAACAATGATAACAATAAATAACATTCACTCATATCAGAGTGGAGAAGTTACCCAGCGGTAACACTCCAATAACATTCTAAATTCTACTGACTCTCTTCATCAGAAAGGAGATCGCGAGGCCACTGTCTTTTAAGACGTCTGGAAATGTTCTTGAAGATAGATGTTGTACCAGTGGATTGTGATGTGTTTGAATGTTAAGATGGAATTTTCTGTATCGTGTTTTTGCAACTTGTGTGACGAAAGGAATGTTCAAGATAAATAACCTAATTTCAAAAAGAGGACCAGTCAATAGTATTCAAATAAAACTTTTTAAGTAAATTACGTAAATCTCAAAATATTTATAAGCAATTCTTTTGAAATATTTAAAACGAACCAACTATTATTAATAGAATGAATATTTTAAAGTTATTATTTAAATTCATTTAATTGATATGAAAAGCACTATCTATAAATAAAAAAATCTGTCTAGAGAAAATGCGATATTGCTATGACCACATTTATTTTGATAATTGCATTACTCTGGCAATGCAACTGGGAACGTGATAAGTTCGAGTTTTGAAAAAAAAACAAACTAAAACTCGCTTCCTTCCTAGATCTCACTAGATATAACGTCTGACCTACTACACAAAGCCAATGTTTGGACTGCTTAGAACCGGTTGTCTGAACCCGATTACGATATTTCATGTGCTAGCTGCAGAGTTAGATGCTATCTTATAACAAACCTTTTGACTTTCGCCCACATAGTATTTTACTGGTGCTAGCACACCAATAAACACACTAAAATGTCTTTTGCAACCGTGCAATATGGCTTCTTAAACATGGCTCGTACCAATAATTCTTTATGTATTACTTTTCATTTTATTGACTGGGGGAATTATTAGTTCATTTTATTTTTAAAGTTGCCATTATTATATAGTTACCGTGATACCTTGGGTAGAGAGGTAACACAAGAAAATTAAAATTATTTGGTAGAGGGTAAAGCGCATCCGAACGTGTGCAGTGTGCATCTTTGAATATAAAAATGCAATTTTTTTTACAATAATTATCATTTCCATTTGTTTAATTAAATAACTTTTTTCTTCAGCAGACTTTTAATAACCTCAAAACGTCACGAAGTAGAAAAATGTTAAATTATTTGTCTTAACTATAACTAGTGAATTAACTGTTATTCTAGGAATTAATTGCACAAATAGTGACAAATACAGTAACCGAAAGTTAATTCAGTAACTATAAATTGCAAAGTTGTTATACTTAGAACATTTATTTAATTAAAATGGCTGTAAATTTAAAATTTTTCTTTGCAATTTTGCAGTGAATGTGACTTCCGTTAAAAATGTCTCTGTCAAACAGTAAACTTGCTGTCTGAAAGCTAATCGAAGCCGACCAGAGGCAAGAAATAAATTTAGCTGGTAATTACAAACGGATAAAATCATTTGAAGTCAACCAAATTTTCGGTTGTTTTGAGTTGTCCGGAAAAGAATGCAAGAATGAAGCCCGCCAAACAGTGACCATCACCTTTTTTTTTTGATGATTTGGGGGCTTTGGAAAATGTCTTGCTGCTTCTCCTTAGTCAAACCACTGTCCAGAGCGTCTGCTGTTGTCGTAGAGGATCCACTTTTCATCGCAAGTCACAATTCTGGACAGAAAAGGATCGCTGTCGTTTCGGCAAAGAAATCATTTCAAACCGCTGATCTTATTGACGGTCGTTTAATGTGTGACGAACCCAACTATCAAGCTTTTTCACCTTTCCAATCGCCTTGAGATGGTCATCGACGGTTGATTTGCTGATTTCGAGTTTCCCTGTCAGTTCTAGAAAAGTTGTTCGGGGATTTTCTTCCACCAAAGCTCGGAGAACATAGTCATCAAGGGCAGAACCCTCTCGAAATCTCTGGAACCACAGTTGAACAGTGCACTCACTTACACTGCCTTCGCTCCTGACATCGTTGATATTTCTGGCCGTTTGGGCCCCGTTCCAGCCGCAGTGCATACAATTCACATTCGTAAAACAAAATTATGCCTTGACATCTTAGTAAAGACAATTATATCGGAGTAGCAAAATGTTTGCAAAATGCAAAAGTGGATTAATAAGTGTTTACATTTATAAAAGTCAAAAGTCCAACAAGCATAAACAGTTTACTATTTGGAGGGGTATTTTAAAGAAAACATAAAATCCTGCATTATTTTCCCGAAAACCCAATATCAAGATCATTTTAAACAAACTGATCAATAAACTAAAAAGAGACAATCAAAATCGTATAAATATATACACGATACATATTGTGGCAAATTTAGGAAACGATAATATGTTGAATAATGAAGGTAGTTATAAAAGATTAATACAAATTACATTCTCTTTTTTCTAAAAAATATTTTGGGTAGACCGAGCCTTTAGAGTCTAAAGCGAAACTAACGCTGCTTCTTATAAATTATTATTTTTGAAAAAAAAAGATTGTATTTATATAATACGTATATATTAATAAATGGCACGTGTACCACAAATCATAAATGACTGATAGAAGTTGGTGGCGAGTTCCGCTACTAAACAGATCGACGCAACGATTTAGCAATTTTCCACGGACAGTGCGTGTCCAAGCGATGGATTGTGTGACACGTACACACTTAATATGCGGCCATGTTTTTTTGTAGAGACAGAAACCAGTTTCTGGTTCTCAATTTAATTATGTTAAAAGAAAGAGAAAAAAAAGAGTAAAACTTAGTAACGTTCTTTTCTCCACTTACAATGTAATCCCGTCTAACCACGTGGTAGTATATCTATATTATATATATTGTATAATAGAGAGAGAAAGATATGGTGGCGTGGAGCGTATATTTTCAATGATGGCCCATACACTACCGTCCTGACTACTGGACTCCAACTGAAGACGTGGCTTGGTAAAATTATAGGTTGTCTGTGCAAGAAGGGTCGGTGGGCGCTACCAGCAGTGCGGAAGACGCTGAAGAAGGAGCAGATCCTCGGCAAGACCCCCCTCCCTTGCACTCTACATTCATCGCCACTGGTTCCCACTTTTAACCCATACTCCCACTGAAGCCTGCCATTCTGTCTAGATGATATCAAACTGCTTGGCTGGAAGCCAGATATCTATACATTACATATACCTTACATTAGAGATTACATTAGTTCGACTATATATGCAATCAAATGCGATCAAATCATGGCCCTAAATAAAATGACGATCTATATTATTACTGCCATTATTATTATTACAGGAGATACCTATGTGATGTGTATACATGCATAATAACAATGAATATTATTCTTCTGGATTTATTTTACGCCCTTCTGCCGTTTAAACTGCTACTGGAGAAGTTAGGTTTATTGACCCCTTTCTATACGCTCCAATCTTACCAATGTATCAGTATTTTTTTTGCTTTTGTTAAAGTGGTTCGATTGTTTTTATTCCTATTGTCTCATCAATGAAAGTATTCAATCTAAACCATGATTGAATTTCAAAACATTAAGCTGAATAATTTCTGAAATATGATTCTATTTAGGAGTACTTGTAATTCCATACGCATTGATGAATTTCAAAGAATCTAGATTACAAAATTGTAAAGGGACAAACGACTCTCAATTCAATTCCAAAGAAGACTGGCCAAATCATCTCTTAGAAGTTCCTTAGGTGGAAACATAGTGGAGCGGCGAAAAGAAACGCAAGATCATATTGGACCGAACAGAATGGGAAGCAAAGCGAAGATAGAGCAACGCTACCAAGAGAGAGTAGAGCAACGCGTTGTGACATGTTTGATTTCTTCGCTCTCATCGCGCTCAATTTTCATAGGTTAAAATGGATATTGTTGCATTTATTGGTGTAGTTTTTTTAAATAAACCTCTGTGGGACCAAAAGGATCTTCTACATTACAATCGATTTGTGTTGGATAAGAAATGGTACAGGATTAATGGGGTTAACATTGAAATTCATCCTTTTCTTGATTAACAAGCCTTCAACTCTGGTTAAATGTCGAAATAGGCATTCGAAAATACGCATGAAACTTGCCAGGATGCTTCCGAAGTTATTGGTACAAGTGCTGGAATTCACCAAGTTCATCTCTAGTCATGTTTAAATCAAGGAACACTGCAGCTCCTGCTTCTACGCTGTTGTAAATACCAAATTTTCAAGGAAGAATTTTCTTATAGAAATAATTCCTCCATCTTGTTTCGTCGAAAGGAGAAACGCGTCTAAACTCGTCACTATGTGCATGTGACTCTTTGCCCGTTGCTCGTCGCTCCCTCTGATTTGAAGCAACTATGTTATTATCACCGCTTTGCTCGCCTCTCCACTATTTTTCCAGCCTTAATAGAATTTCCTAAGAATTATTTATAGTTTTATATTTCAAATAAAAGATTTAGACCAACTTACATGGGTGATACTATTATTGTAACAAGGGATCAGTCTTGAAAGACATCTCCATCTCCAAGGTTACGTTACACAAAACCTTAATTTTTTTTGCGGTTAAAAACCACAAAGAAGATTATTGATAGATTTTCAACAAAATTCTGACAATGATTAGTGCCACAAGAATATTAATTTGCATCAATAATTACTTACTGATGAATAAGCACTACGGTTCTTGGACAAGATATTTATTTGTTTTTTTACAAAAAACATTTTGACTTGTTTTAAGTTAAAAAAAAAATAATAAAAACTAAAGTTTGTAAAAAAGCCAGTCAAGGAAGAAAGTATTGGAGTGCGGAGCACAATTTACCAGCACAAGTAAAGGTCAGACACTGGCGCCTGCTTACAGCTTGAATTTAGAACCGCTTCTGTTCAGGTAGATTACTCTACTTTATTTCTCTACTTTAATATAACTTGGCCGTCATTAAACACTTGTTTAAACTCTTAACAAATTTTATATTTCACTGGTTTTAAGTGGTTACTTGGTTTTGTTTGCATTCATTTTGAAACTGTTCCTTTGTAACTGTTGTTTGTGCAGCTGGTTCTTATCTAACTGGTTAGTTACATCTATTATAAGTAAAGTAATCGCTTATTTTTTCAGGCAGGACTTTACGTCCAATTACGTAATTAGGTGTCGTGGAAGGGGGCGGAAGCTCATACTTTACTATAAACAATTTTTTCTGGCTAGTCAAACGCGAGATTCGATCTGGGGATCTCCCATTTATAAAGCCACGCTCTTGACCACTAGACCAACACCCGCCCATCTTTTATAAGTATAAATTAATAAGTTTAGATTCTAGTCTGCAACGTATCTCCAAATTGCCCTTATTTTTACTGGCATCGAGGTGTGTATTGGAAATTTTTTGCTTTTTACTTTATTTGCTATTGCTCCGCTAACGGAACCAGCGACAAACATGCCGCATTATGAAGGCCAAGGAGAAATTACCCTGTGATACTCCACACTGTTTCATTGTAGACACTTTATAAGAGATCGTGGAGCCATTGACGTCTCATTCTTCGAGAATTATTATCTCAATGGATACTGACAATGTTGATTAAAGAATTGTAATGACGCGCATATAGAGGTAAATTGTCATGGACACATAAATTATTTTTTTATTTTTTTAAAGCAGTACTTACAACGGTAGCAAATTTCGGAACGCTTGGAACTGGAGTCCATCTGGCAGAATTGGTTTAATGAGAGAAAAGTGCTATTTTGTTTAGGGTTGGTTTAATTTCGAGTTTTTGTGGAGTAGTTGGTTGAAGCGTTTTTTCCCTCAGTCTAGTATTGGGTTCCAGGTCAATAGTTTGTCTTCGGCGAGATAGGTTTTCAGTTTGAATATAACTATCATAGTAGTTAAGCCTGGTTCTTTAGAACTGGATGGTAACCAATCCTTTCGATGTGAAGGTTATGTTGTTAATTTTGTAATCTTAACCTTGATTCACCTTCTACGAAACCACTGTTGCAGGGATTGTATTAGTAAAGATTACGTGTAATTAGAACTAGATCGGGATGCAGAGAGAGGTTAGCTCTGTCATCTGCCTAGGTAAAGACATGAGTGTGCGGTTGGGTTGGGAAGTGAAAATTTTAGAATCAATTTTGAATCTGGATCGAGATTTTTATCTAAAAAGTGTCAAGAAATTTTAGTTAAGCAAGATAATTTAGTTAGAACTTTAATTAAAAATTAATTGTACAATAAAAATAAATGTTTATTTGAAAAATGGGAATAAACATGATCATTTTATTTATCAAGCAAAGCAATCTAGGTTAGAGAAGAATAACTGGAATCAGTGATGACGGAGGGGGCATGGGTGAGCGAGGGTCCCTAAAAGAGAAAGGAAGTCAACAAGTTCGAGTCTGGCGCCTATACCTGGCCAAACAACATATTAATAGGGGCCATTATTCAAACCGGAAACAGTGGTCCGCTTAATATTCACATTGGTCTGAAGCCCCGCGCAGGCCGGGGTGAATGCGAACCTAACATCCTCTTCAACATTTATTACCTGATAAAAATGGAAATAAAGACTCTTTTTAGTCAATAAAAATTCTTTTTCGTCTTTTTAATTTAAATAATTTTAATTTTTGCTATAGAAATTGATTAAGGTTTACTTTTAAATCTCACCAGTCTTTTTTTAAAAAAAATGAAACCATTTATTCTTTTAATTTTCATCGTAATTTGCGTACTTATTTATTTATTTTAATTTATGATTTACTAAGCGCATGCAATGATATGTTTAGCTAGCTGCTGAGATACCAAGTTCTATTCAAGAATTTTCAAAACTGGGCTCGCTAAATGCAGCTCTTCGTATTTAGTATTTTGTCTATTTATCATTTTTATTATTGAACAGGTTACAATTGATTGGCTGAGCCCAGTTATGTTATGATTTTGGGTTTTGAGATCCTATAGTCCACTTACTTTGTCGCTGCTTTGTCCAGTTTAATATGTGTGTTATAAGAAGCTGAGAGTGGCTGAAGATGGGTATCTAGAGGAATGAAAAGACAATGCAGCACAAAAGTGAACCGTTTATCAATTATGCAGACAAATAAAATGTTACACAGGTACGAAATCAGTATTAAAAAAGTAAATTTTTGCTATAATTAAATCAGTGAACAAGAGTTCGTACAATATTTAACCCTCTAATGCATGATATTTTTATTTATTTCAAATGTATTTTTTTTTTTAATATTCTATTTTGATATGAAACAACGAAAAAATGTTTTAAAAAATATTAGTCGCTTGTAGTTTTCAGGAAAGAGAAATTTATGCAATGTATCATATACAGGGTGACCAGAGTTATATGCTCCACCCACTTTTTTTTTAACGGCGGGGAATTTCGAAAAAAATAAAAAACACGTATTTAAGCACTTTTAGTCTAGTTTATTTTCAGTGATTGACCCATTTTTTTAAACCCCTGTATCTCGAGATACAGCATTCAACTTTTGTTTTTCAAATGGAACGTTATAGTTCTTTTTGCATATTTTGATAGCATTTGAGCTCCTACAAAAACAAAAAAATTTTTTTTGAAATCGGTTGGGTTTTTCAAAAGTTATAGTAATTAAAATATGAAAAAAAAAATTCAGTTTATTGCCAAAATCTCGTGATTTTTCTTAAAGAATCTGTTCAAACTGGGCACAACCAACGGATAGGCAAGCCAAAACTCTGGACTCCCACGCTTTGCTTGTAGAAGCAGTTATGGTGGCGAAGTCAAGATCTAGGCAGGCTAGAGTTATTCGACGTTCAGGTTGTTTTTTCTAAAAACGTTTGGTGTGGAGTTTTAGGAAATCAACTAATCGGCCCATACTTCTATAGAGAGGACTTAACTTGTGCAAGGTATCTAACTTTTTTTAAGAGACATTTTGCCAGTTCTGCTTGAAGATGTTCATGTTGGCTAGGTATGCATTTTCAACAAGATGGTTTCCCGGCACATAATGCGAGAATTGTTCGAGGTTACCTGGGCAGAAATTTTCACGAAAAGTGCTTAGGGACTCATTGTCCCATCCAATGGCCACCTCGATCCCTGGACTTGACCCCAATGGACTATTTTTTGTGGGGATATCTAAAAAATAAAGTGTACAGTAACCTTAATCCTGTGGCTTCAGTCGATGATCTGAAACGTCGAATAACTCTAGCCTTCACTTCGCCTCCATAAGTGCTGCTACAAGCAAAGCGTGGGAATCCAGAGTTATGGCTTGCCTATCCGTTGGTTGTGCCCAGTTTGAACAGATTCTTTTAAAAAAAATAACGTAATTTTGACAATAAACTGAAATTTGTTTTTCATATTTTAAATTACCATAACTTTTGAAAAACCTAACCGATTTCAAAATTTTTTTTTTGTTTTTTTTAGGAGCTCAAATACTATTAAAATATGCAACAAAAAATATAACGTTCCATTTGAAAAACAAAAGTTGGATGCTGTATCTCGAGATACAGGGGTTTAAAAAAATGGGTCAATCACTGAAAATAAACTAGATTAAGAATGATTAAATACGTGTTTTTTATTTTTTCGAAATTTCCCGCCGTTTAAAAAAAATAGTGGGTGGAGCCTGTAACCATGGTCACCCTGTATATGCCACATCATGTTAAAGAATTGATTTTGTTGGAAATTGAGATGGAGTTATCAAATGTATAATTTACGGAACAAAAAGTTTATTGGTATTATTTATTAAACTGTTTTTTTTTTTTTTTTAATTTTTTTGTTATTTACAATCTGTATACAGTATACAATAAGTAAATATGAAGACTGAATATGGTGAACTGGTGCGGGAGGAGAGCAGGAGGAGAGAAGCTACCCATTGGTAGCACTCTCTTTAGGAGAAAGGAGAATTTGGGGAGGAGAATGTGAGGGGAGAGAGGAGAGATAGGAGAATAATGGCGTTTAGGTCTTCAGCCTACAAGGAAGTCGCAGGGCCACTGGCGATTCTGTCGGCGAGAAGTATTAGGGATGTCAGAAGAAGTGAGAGACAATACAAGAGGATTGGAGCTAGTCGAGAGAGTAGTATGGAATTAAACTGTTAACACATTTTTAATTATTCAAAGATTGATTGATTAAGTTCTTCAAAAATTCTTATTAAATATTTTTGTTTTTCAATTAAAATCGTCTTGATAAGAATGTGAGTGCGTTATCAGAATCTGCGGTTTTTCTCAAAAGTTTATTCAAATGTCGTATACTAATTGATGAATTGCCAATTAATATGGTTAAAAATATACAATATATCTCATGGGTAAAGTTTTGTTTACACTTTCGAGCTAATCTCAGATAAAAATAATCACGAATAAAAAGTAAATAAGAAAAAGTTTCATTATTATTTATTTAAAAAAATACTTTTGAAAAATATATACAGGGGTGAAGCAGTAAGTACTGTCCATAGGCCTACTGTGCGTACTACATCTAAAGTGGAGTTCAATGACGTATTGGCCAACTTCATATTTTCCTCTGTTCTTGAGTGACGTCACTTTAATTTTTTTTTCTAAAATCATTACTTTTTTGCAATAAAAATGTTATTACTCAGAAAGTTTTAGTCCGAATTCGATTCTGTTGACACGGTTAGAATGACAGATAAATTTTCTAAAAATTGACTCCATTTTGAAGCATAAATTATACTCTCAAACAGCCTCAATCTTCCTCCGAATTCTGGAAAAATAAAAGTAATCGAAATTTTTAAGAAAACTCATTAGGCCCTTACGTGATCATTATCCGACCTAGATGCTGGCACTTTTTATAAAAGTTTCCTTGTTTAATGGGCTTTCACACGGTATATCATTTTCCAGGATTCCTTTTATCTTCGATGAGAAATTACGTTTGATTTGCAAGAAAACGTGTTCACGAGCACTCAACAGTGTTAGCTTATCAAGTTGTTTAATTCATTGAAAACTCTTTTAGATGGACCAGTAGTCAATTTTTAAAATAGATTGTCTTAAATAAGGAAGTCAAAGGCTACAAATTGCACTTAAAAAAAAAAAAAAATGGGCTTATGACGAGCGACAGAAGACTAATTTTCTACCCAAAGTTCGTCCTCCTTTTACATCATTTTCCCGCGGCTCAGAGCTGCAGCTTTTATCTGATGCAAGAGCCCCATATTCAGCGTCATCTTTTACCTCCCTTAATTTAGATCTAGCATCACTGAAGAGGAATCTGATTCAGGTTAGAAAGACAAAAATAAACCCTTGAAATCGTTGTGGACCCAATTTTGTGTTTGCACTTTTACACCAGCGTTGATGAACTAGTTGTAACAGTAAACGCATAATAGTTTTAAACATAAACGCAATCGCGCTCAAGAACACTTCGATGGGAGAAGATAGCCAATGCTAACTCTCCCTGCAGGCTGAGTTAATTACTCTCATAATTTTAAAAAAGAAAGTCCCTAGGCAATTATTGTGAGGCAAATATTAATTCCTACGAGGGCTAGTAGGGACTTATGGAAATATGTGTACTAGACTGACCTAAGGAATATCAATTCTCTGTGGATGGTTAAATAGGTAACATTAAAATAACCATTAAAATTGTGAGGAGGATTTTGGATTGTTGGGTTCGTAGGCCCAGATAGGTTTATCAAATGGAGTTAGCATAACAATTTTAGTTGTTTGCATTGACAAGCAATCACTTCAATTGTGGATAATGCTGTTGAGTTCGATTCTTTTCAGTCGCGTGTGTGGTTTTAATATCTTGTTAATGAACATCTCAAGGTAATTGTTGACATTAATGGGCGAGATTGGAATAAAATTGTGCAACCAATTCTCATTTAACCTTTTAATTAACTTATTAATTGTTTTCAAAAATAGTTAACAGTTATGAAAAATCATAAAAGAATACATGAAAGACCTATCTAATTTCTGAAGTACAATTTAGGATTTGTTTGCCTCTTGGTTAGGGAGTTACAATTTTGTAATATAGTACACTATTTGCTTCAAGAAAATGAATTAAAGTAGTAATAAAACAAAATTAGAGTTAACTGCATGTGCTACAGTAGTAGTGCAGTTAAAAACATACCGTATAGACATGAATGATTTAAGCCTTATCCCATTTATAGAAGTAATCCCTCATTTAACGAAGTTGCATTCAGTCTTTTACTGTTGCTAGTAATATATTTAATAAATTACTCGCCATAAATGTCAACTTTAAGATATATTTACAAACATTTTCAGAAATTCATGGGCGCATTATGATTATCATCCAAAAATGGAAGTGATATTTCTAATAATTCATTTCAAACTGTTTTGACTTATATTTTTGTATAATTTTTATGTATCCGAATGTTTATTTATGAGATTATACAATAACTTTTATTTGTTGTACTATTTAATACAAGAAACTCACTTGTATATTCACTAATATGAGCTGTAACCAGTGTGAGTCCAGTCATATTCCACTCGTAGGCTATTCGAAGTTCAATAATATTTTTTGCTTTATTTCATCACTCCTTCCTCTGGCCTTCAAATGTAAATTTTTTTTTTTTAGCTTTCCAATTTTGCGAACTGATGCACGAATGCACTAAATCCCTGCAGGGTAAATGTAAATAGCTGGCCGCCAGATAAAATGCAATGTTTTGTACTACGTAATTTGTATGCACGATTTTGTTTGTTAATGAACTTGCACACACGTCCTACTCTTGCAGTCAACTGCTGGGTTTTAAATTTTAAATCCATTTATAAATTTTTAGTAATAATTCGAAATAAAATTAAGGATATTAACTGTGGCATTTAAATATTTATTTATTCAAAAATAATTGATTTAATTGAAAAATAAACAGTATGGATTTTTTTTTCGTGTAACGCTTTCACTGCAACTAGTATAAGTAAAAATTAATCGGATAATAAGTAGGCCTAAACATAATTAATCAGCAATATTACATAAATAAGAATTTTAATACTTCTCCAATCAACAACAAACAAATCGTTACTAAATGCGTTTTATCGCTTAACCCGTTGCCGCAAATGACGGTTATAGCCGTCCGATCTTTGTTGATATGTAGGCAAACGACGACTATAGCCGTCGTGCACATTTTAATTAATAAAATAAGTACAGCGTTAGTACGAAGTGTACTAACGCATACACTTGTTAATTATTGAATAATACATTAAAAAAAAAAAGAGTAAAATATGGCATAAAACTATTTGAACTTAATACACCGGACGGATATGTGCTAAATATTGAAATTTTTGAAGGAAAATCACATAACATAGAGAAAACATCCAAAACAAGTAGTCTTGTTTTACGTTTAATGCAGCCATATTTTAATAAAGGACATCATCTCTTTATGGACAATTTTTACAACTGTGTCGAGCTGTCAAAAAAGTTGCTAAAACATAAAACACACACAACCGGAACGCTTCGTCCTAACAGAAAAGGTAATCCTCAAGAAGTAACAACAAAGAAGTTAAAAAAGGGCGAATATATATGGCGTAGACGAGGTCAAATTTATGTATCGAAATGGCGAGATAAACGGGACGTTCTGTCCATAACAACAAATCATCATCCGGAAATAGTGGAAGTTACTAACAAATTTGGACAAAAGAAGAATAAACCAAATGATTTAGCTGGATACCGAATAAAAAAGTGTGTTTCTGAGCACGATCATCAAATTTAAAGTATGCGGCAACGGGTTAAAGAACAGTGTTAAATAAGAAATCTGGTGAAATTAAGTAAGTGTAGCACTACCTCTTTTTATTAGTTGCTCAAGGTGTAGTTTTATTCGAAATTATTACACCCAACGTTTACTGTTTGTCACTAAAAAAAGCGAAATGGAAAAGTCTTCCGTTTAAAATAGAATTTAAATTTAAATTAGACCTTAGGATTGTATGTAACAGAAGATAAGAATATGTTCATGCACAGTATTAAATACAAAAGGTAATAAAACAAATTATGACGTTATTTTGACAACTGATACAATTGCAAGAATGTGCTCCTCCACTGTCTTCACCTAAAACCGATTTACGATTTGGGTTTCGAGTTATGGGTGATTTCTCCTTCGCCACAATTCTGTTTCAGATGATTTGCTTGTTACTGTGCAATTGAAGATATAAAATAAAAATAAAATGATTGTAAAAGGCACTTTTCAACGTAAAATTTAGATATCTACATATAAGAAGAAAGATGACCATGCTTTTTATTAAATTTAAGTGATTTTTTGCACTTGATGGTTTAGTTATCATAAATTTCCGCAATTTACAAGTATCCAAAAGCTCTTAATGAAGGACACCAATGAGATCCGGAAACGTGGTACATCAATACAAAGTTTTTGTTTAAAGGCTTCCTCTGGCCTTTGCTGAACATCTTTCTTCCAAAATTTTAAGGCCTGACGAATTATGAACCGGAAACAGTGGATATAGTTGTTAATATAGTATTTATCCAAAAGCTTGACTCACTGCAAAAGAAAAGATGTCGTAAGTTAAATCCTTCATGTTTATCATTCTAGACTTGACTTGAAACGCAGTTTGTAATTACCGATACAGTGAAATACAATAAACGTACACTGATTTAGATTTAGATCATTGTATGAAATGAAGAGTAAATGATCCTCATTAAAATATAAACAATCATTTACTGCGAAAAATTTCAATTTAAATGTTTCCATGGAAGGATAGCAAAATTTTCAATAGAAGGATGTACTTCAGCTAATGCAACTGGAAATGACCATGATTTCCTACAACGTCACTCTGCAGTCAAGGTCATCTTTAAGAGGAAACTCTTGCAACTAACTGGAAGGTCTATTTGTCACGATCACTTGTGATTAATTGTTGTTAACAAGTCGTTAAGTGCATAATAGTTAGGTGCACCAACTTTTTTTTTTTGTACCTCTGACGTTACTATATTGTTGGCTAAACAACAGAAATTTATAACGTTCTTATAACATTTGTTTAGAAAATTTTTCATTGGTTTATTTTTATTAGTGTTACCTATAATCCACCCTCCATTGTGCATAAATTTACTGAGTCCATTTAAAAAATTAAACAGTTCTATGGCATTTTTGTTTCGTTTTTTAATGATTTAAGACGCATCAACATCTGAGGTTGTTGGCGCCCTGAGGTTTTTTCAGCGCACTGCCATCCTCCATACAGTGTCTCTCGTTACAGACCACCGGACAGTGAGCTGTAAGAAGCTCCTAGGAAGAGAAAATCTAAGGGCCAGCAGATGGATTCGTTCCCGTGACCTCCGCGTTGGAATCCAGTATTCCCTGACCACTCAGCCTTCCCTTGCTTTTTTTTTTGGTATTAATTTCTTTTACTACCATTATACTATGTGTTGCGATAGTGTCAATGTTTCAACATAGCATCACCAAAAACCGCTCAGTCCCAAAACAATGGTATTTACCTAATTCACAAAACGTCCTCAAACGGCTATTTCCAGTGTTAACACGAAATCAGAACCTAGACACGATTTGCAATACTGCTATTTAGTGATACGATAGAAAACTAGAAAATGGCTGATAGTTTAGGCTAAATAAACACCGAGAACAGGAACAGTAAACATTAAATCCCAAAAACCATAACAATTCTATAGTAAAAAAAAATAACAGATTATAATTCCTGTTTAAATTAACTGTAACTAGACAGGAAATACGAGGCCAGTAAATTATTCCTATTTAGTGAATCATTAATCAATCGATTGTGCGTCTATTGTACACTCTCAGTTCGTGAGTTACAACACAGTGCTACTTGTAGACAGATCAATATTATCTATATAATGTAATCCTACACTGTCATCATGCAGAACAGAACATCCAAGAGTAACTATAATATATTTGACTTCACATATTATGTAGTTTTTTAAAGCGCTATTTATTGGATACCTAACTTCTTCAGTGCTTAGAATTATTATTGTTATTGTAGAAGTGGATCTGGTTTTGCTGTTTAGTGACTAGAATATTATTATCTGGGCTTTTGGTTAGTGTAAGTCCTGAAATTCAGTAAATTGAAGCTAACACATGAACTTTGTCCTCCTGTTATATTCTTATTCCAATTAAATTTTTGTAAAAATCAAAGAAAACAAATAATGTTATTATTCCAATTGCGTAGCCACAATCAACTCCCACCACAATTCTTAATCACTTCTTTCCCAGATCCAACAAAACTGTGCAATATCTTGTAAATATCTTTCTTCAAGAATCTTTGCCGGTTAACAGACTCTCTACTTCCTCCTAACATTCTCCACTTCAAAATTCACTAAACCATCACCTCCTGATAATTCCTTCGTTATTTCGTTTTGTGATTGCCAGGGCAGTATTTGGTTCAACAGAATAATATAGAACTCAGATACTGGAATAGCCTTCAGCTGGTCGGTTACAGCCGTTTGAATGTTTTCGACTGTCCCAAAATGAGTGATTCAATTGAAAATGACCCCCATTTTCTGGAACGTGTCATTACTGGTGACGAGTCTTGGGTGTTTGAGTACGACCCAGAAACCAAGCGCCAGAGCATGGAGTGGCACACTTCAACCTCTCCAAGGCCCAAAAAAAAGCAAGGATGGCGAAGTTGAAGATCAAATGCATGCTGATTTGTTTTTTCGATATCCACGGAATCGTCCACAAAGGGTTTCTACCTCAAGGTCAAACGGTCAATCAACACTTTTACCGAGAGGTTCTTGAAAAACTTCGAAAAAGGGTCATTCGTGTGAGACCAAACATCAAGAACAAGTGGGTGTTGCATCACGATAATGCTCCTTGTCACACAGCAATTTCAATAAACGAGTTTTTGGCCAGTAAAAAAATTCCTGTGGCTCCTCAGCCTCCTTATTCGCCTGACTTGAGTCCTTGTGACTTTTTTCTCTTCCCGAAGTTGAAAAATCACCTCAAGGGAACTCATTTTGGGACAGTCGAAAACATTCAAACGGCTGTAACCGACCAGCTGAAGGCTATTCCAGTATCAGAGTTCGAGCAATGCTATGAGGAGTGGAAGAAACGTCTCCACGTTGCAAGGAGTGAGCGTAATTAAACAAAAAAAGTCATTAGAGTCGATGTCGAAAAATTTGATCATTTCCCAATAATTTCTGTTTCGAATGAAGTAATAAACATGGGGAGTTGCAAAACCTAAATGACCGATGTAGACACGAAGCAGAAATAGCCCTGTGACTAGAGTAAACAAGTGCAACTCTCCTTTAATGGCGATTATTCAAATCAAGTGCAGTGTTACTTGTCCAGAATGGACAATGGGTACACACGTCTTAACAAGGAAGTTCCCGACCGAGTCAGGACTCTAACCTTGAGGCTTACTGTTTTATTTCAGCCTATCTTCGTAATAATACAAGTTAATTTATGTATTCTATTTTCTAGTTTTTGTTATTCATTAAAAAAATAAATTAATCAATAAATAAATAAAACTGTTAAAGGAGATAAGGAATATAATTGTCTTGAAATTTTTGGTGCAGGAATTTAAAAAAGTAAAATGAAAATAAAGTTTTAATCCTTGATTGGTCTATTTTAAGTTAATTTTGTGCCTTCAAATTTTCATTCACTTTTGCAAAATACATTTTTCAGCCTTTTACTAGATAAGGAAATTATTGGGAAAATATTAAATTTCGATTTCGAATTATCAGCAAAAATATGTTTTTTTTGAGATCTCCCAAAAAGGTAGTATTCAGAAAATGGAGTGTATTTCAGTGCTACAAAAACTAAAAACCGCAGGAACTTTATATTTATATTAGGCCTCACTCTTAATGTAGCGATCTATATCTTTCGGAAGAACCACTTCACTCAATCGATTATTTACTTTTTTGAGATTTCCTCAAAGATGAGGACCATCGATTTACTTATAAACTTTGTATCCTCAATCTATAACTTTTATTTGAGAAATTCTGCCAAGACAATGATTAGAAGGATGGTTAGAAAAGGGAATATGCTACCCACCGTTCATCATGTTTTTTGGTTTTAAAGTTTCTTGCTGAAATTTCAGTCATGGAAAACTCCATATTTTCCAGGTTTTCTCAAAATTTCCCCCCATTATTTCTTTTAAATTCATAAAAATATTCAAAAGTTTAATTTGAATGGGATAATTTTTTTTTTTTTGGTATTATGAGGTTTAAGTTAAAATTTTAAGATTCTATAAGACAGCATCTCAAGAATTATTGTAAGAGAGAAGCCCTGCCACTACCAGAGTAAATAAACCGAAATAAAAATCAAACAAAATAAAAAATAAATTAATACCCTCCAATAAGCTACTAAATCATTTCATTGAAACCAGTTCAGCTCCCCAAACATCTTACATCTTTAACCACATTAAGAGAGGACGGAATGTATTTATATCATATAAAAAAAAATAGAACCTAAGCTTGTAACAGCTGTTTGAGACGAAAATAACATCTGGGAAATTACATAATATGGTAATGAATTAGGTGGGTGTCGCACTAATTTGTAGCTTGTAACATGTTAATTTAAGCTCTGATATTTATCAGGGATAAATGGTACTTTTATAACAATAATACGACGGCAGAATTATTTTTAAATGTAATTAAAAGGAGTTGATGATGTTAATAATGATTACGTATCAAGTAATACCACATTTATACATAATTACTTAAGGTTAGTTAAGTAATTATGTACTACTTTGAATTAATTAGCAGCATCATTTTCAAAACTCTTTTTCAATCACCTTTTCTTTCGCAACCTCCTAAAAGTTAAGACCAGATAGATCATAAGATTATAAATTTACAATGATTTAAGAACAAAGAATACTTTGAACACAGCTGTTTAACAAAATTTATTAGGCTATATTAGGTACACAATTTATTAAAGTAAAGTAATCGCCTATTTTTTTCAGGTGGGGTTTAACGGCCAACTACCAATTAGGTGTCGTGGACGGAGGCGATTAGCAAACGTACTTTACTGTACATTTCTTTTATTAACTATTAAATAAAATCCAAGGTCTAAGACCGGGAATCGAACCCATTACCACAATACATATTAGCTTCGCAGGTCTCGCCTCTAACCGCTCGGCTATCGTGGCGCCCTGCACAATTTATTATGTGAAATATACAAGTGCCGGTCCTGCGAAAGCAAAATACTGATACGATCTGATACGATGTATGTCATGAAAAAACAAAAAAATTGTTTGTAGAAATTGAGAGAAATCAGAATCATTACTACACTGCCTTTTGACTCTTCTACGCTTCTACCACTCTTCTACGAAGTTCAAAGACAATCCAAGAAGCCATTTTCTAGTAAATCACTGTAGTGAACAATCCATGGAGAAAAGAAGTATTTTATATCGTTATAGGTCGGAAGTCATGGCTTCTGAGGAGCTGAAATGTTCTAGCAAGAGAAACATGTTTGTAAACATGAGATGAAACTGACGAAAAGTTGAAGGAAGCTTAGTTAAAGGGCCCTAATTGAAGCCCTATCAAGAAAAGAAGGGCTGAATCTAACAAGGCTTAAAAAATAGGCCACAATCGGCACACTCTTCTTATCGTAAGACAATCCAAATGTATGTATGCCCTTGGTGCCAGTTCAAATCTCACTAAGCATATGTTAGTGGAGTTTGCCAATCTATGAGAGCTTCGAGGTAGAAGAGGATTACCCTGCAATATGAAGGAATTTGTTAGAACTGGGCCAAAATTATAAGAAACAATTATTTGAATACTTAAGACTGCTTACATTTTGAAATTTGGGTAACAGTGGGTGAAGAATGTATAATAGCAATTTCTTTTTCATTTTTGAGTTACAACGTCACAGACAACCACTTTTTTTTTAACTTAAGGGATTTGAAATCGGAAGTTACCGCAGAAGACTCAGAATTATTGAGCAGTGGTGTAAATAGTTTAGAGGATTATCAATGAAGAACTCATTTATTAAATTAAAAACCGACCCAGTCGTATCTAGACACAAAATGAGAGTGTGGCAGAGACTAATGATAATAAAAAGCTGAGTTCTGTAGCCAGACAGCTGGACGGCAGTATGCTAGAGAGAGACTGCAGTCAGGAGTTGCATTAATTGTTTTCATAGTTGTTATAAACAAGATAAGGCATTATCTATGTGTGTGTGTGTGCAAGGAGAGCCACGTGTGCGTATCGCTAGTTTAATACGTCCTTGGCAGTGCAGCTTGCACAATTGCAAATTGCACATGCATTCGCCCCTCACGCTCTTTCACATTAACAACACTGGGAGAGGCTATCCAAGGACTTGGAAGCCTTGACTCAATCATCTGTTATAGTGTCGACGTTATTAATCCAAGGTGAAATAAATTAAATAGTTGAGATCTTGTTATTACTTATGGGATGGAGAGAAATCTCTGATATACTGGCACTAGGTAAATTGCAAACAGTTTAGTTGTTCATAACAAAACAAACCATATTCTAACCCTCTTATAAAGAGCGAATGTTGGACAAAATTATATCTATTAAAAATCCGTGTTATCCTCTGTGTTATTTGCAGTTCATAAAAAAAACATAAATGATTTTACAGATTATCAACACTTGGATCTCAATTTCAATCCACAGTTGTGTGCAATTGGAGTCCAAAGAACTGATATCTCTGGCGGCCTGTTTTGCATATTGAATTGATAATTCAATGCAGATTGTTATTCATTGTTCCACACAACAAAGTCAAAGTCAAAGTCCTTATAATGTCTTATTGCATTTCTATTAAACGTTTAGTCAAGAAATCAGATTTTTTTGTAAATGACTTCATCTCAAAATTATTATTTTTTCTTAGTCTAAATAATCGATAGTATTTAATCTTAACAGATTTTCGATTGGTTTGAATTTGTAATAGCGTTTGTAATTGCTGTAATTCAAAAACAAAGAATTGTAAGAAAGTTTAAATATCATATTTCATTTAGTTGTCAATACAGGGCATCACAATAAGATTTAGTTCAAAATAATTTAACCAAAAATTTACTCTGTCAGTTTTTCATTTTAATTTATTTCTTTACAAATAACGGCTCAAAAAGTCTTCTTTAACTTGTAATAATTGCCTAATTGTAGATGTAATAAAATTATTTGTAACGTTGTTTTAAAGGAAAATTGAATTAAAAAGGCACTTCTGGGAGAGAGTTGGACTAGCCTCTAAAGTGCTATTACTGTTTATTGTACTGAATACTAATAATAAGAATACAATTTGGAACTTAATTTCGAAATTTGGCTAATCGGATGTGACACTTTACAGAATGGAATTTTCCGAATCGTAAGATTTTCTCGTAAACATCTACTACCGTTTGATTACCATGTGGTTAGGTTGGCAGTCCTGCATTGTATCCGTCGGAACAGGCATGTTTATTGTGTCCCTGAGCGGTTTCGAACTTATATCCATCATCTAAAGTAGATAATCAGTTTGGAAAATTAGATTTAAGGATTCAGTGGCGTCAAATTCTTTCCCAAAGCGATGAAAATAAATTATAACCTAAACGTTTGGAGTTTGAAGAAAATTCTCAAATTAGAACCTTGACAATAGCAGCAAGAGAGAATTGTCAAGAGAGAGAACTCAAGATTTCTTTAAAAATTGTTGTTATTTTCTGCGGATGATTTCATTAGACTCACGGTATGAATCTTCCAAGAGTACAAAGACACAAAAACCTGGGTTATCATAAATGTTATCTTAAATACGTCTTCTCAGCTTTCTTTCAGTAAAAAACGACACCGATCACAATTTAGCGAACGATCATCACCAAACATTACATCTTTTGTTATTTTCTCTAATAGCTGATGATAGCTATTTGGTAAATGAGCTGTAATAGCAAATACAATTCACATGAGAATCACATAATCCATTTTTAAGCTCAATTGAATAAAAATAGTTTTTAGAGCTTATTTTAGAGTGTGTATGTAAGTTTCGTTAGAATATCTCAAAAATGAAAGGAAGCCGCAGCTTAAACTTATATCATCGTTTAATAATTTACATCGCGTTACTGGTGAAACAACAATTTTTGAAAGTAAAAAGGCGGCGAAGGTACATCTTTCTAGGGCAACATTAAATAAATATAATATACATTTCCGATGGACTTAAATGTTACAAAATTTATTCTTTTTCTATTTTTATTTGGATTACGTGTGTTTTCTCTTTAAATTTTGTACAACAATTACCGTATCAATGGTCCTATCAAAGAGGCTAAAACTAGAACACAAAGGAATTAGGAATTGTTGCACTAATTTCTAGAAAACGATATAATGCTGGTGAAGCTTTGCTGAGATGTATCGCTGAGAATATAAGGAACAGAGGTTCACAAAATGCTGTCCAAGCAGAAATTTTGCTGAACCAAAAATAAAGTGACTGTCGGTTACAGGAGATGCCTGAAATTTGTTATGGGTTAGAAGTAGGAAGATTGTCGCAAACAAATCGAAAAAAATGGTGGAAGCAGAATCGGGAGCCATAGATTATTTGTTGGCTGTCGCGTCCAAGAACAATAATCGACCCAGGAATTAGCTAGGCTCGGAGTGATCTTGATGGACTCGCACACTAGAGATTTAAGCCTTGACAATTTTGCTCTTAGATTGTTCTTTGCCTGGAAGTCTCTTCCATTTCCATAATTGGCCATAATGGCCAATGTTACCAAAACAAAAAAAAAAAAAAAAAAATACGAGAACCCTGCCCGTAGGATTCAGTAACTGAACAGGATTCAGGTGCCATTGATCTCGGATATTGACAGTAACTTATAATTTGGTAACAAATAAAATACTGATGAAAGATTATTTCAGTTTTACAATTCACACTTCTATTGTTTCCACAGTTTCTGCTGATGACTTCATTTCAATGTTAGATTGAAGGCCACTGAGGATGACTTCAGCAGCTAGACTGCATGTCTATTACACACACATGCACACAACTACCTTTCCATAATTTGTCTCCCTTCGATTTAATTATTTCTGGAGGTTGCTTCGGCATTTATCTCTGTATTTCTTGAATATTGAATATTGAGTTTGAATTGAATATTACGACGCATATTATGCTTTGTTTGTCTGGCAATGTTTCGTTCTTGTGTTAACCATTATCTGGATACTACAGTGCGATAATATCGAAGTGAATGCCAGTCTCTAAGCAAAGCAAAAATCGATATAAAGCCACTAAATCATTAGATTATCTCAATGTTTGAAAGTAAGATAGTTGATGGAAAGATTCCCAAGCTACTATGGTGTAGATTTGCGGATTTAGTATTAGTTAATATCAACTTTAGCTGAAGATTAAGAGAGTCGTATACATGAGGGTGGCAAGATCAAATATCCTAACTAGTCGTTCTTTTTTTTGATTTTACATCGCAAATTTTTTTCTAATTCCAATGAACTCTGGCGCCCAGCAAGCAATTATCAAACAGCATCTTGATTTAGATACATTATAGGATATTATAATGTTATGTTTATACACATACATGTCCCAACTAGCACTAGAAGATATATTAAGACCTAATTATTGACGGAAGATCGCCAATCTGGTTACTAATACATTTTTGTCCTCATTTTCATTCAGAAACAGCGTAAGGTCTAAGTCATTAACATTATTAACTCAGACATGGTTTTAGCGTTTATGAAATGGCACCTAAATAATTAGGAACTAAATTAATTGAACAGCGTAGGAAATACTCGCAATACTATGGTGTTTTGTAGAAGCTTTGGTTATCGACTCCGGTGTGCATGTTAGTCCAAGTGCCAGCATGAGTACTTTACAGTCAAGTATGTTAGCTGCCCACCTTTGGACATAAATCGTATTCTATTGTAGGTGGTAAAGTTCGTCTGAGAAGTTGGGCGTTTCTTTATTTCACTTCATGATCAATGAACTCTAGAAAGGTGACGGAACTGAGTAAGTACATTTAAGGCAACGATCAATACTGTAACAAATAAATAATTATAACAAATTATTAGGGAAGGGATTAGCTATGAGGTTAGCATACTGGACTCCCACGCGGAGGTCCCGGGTTCGAATCCAGCTGCTGACCCTTAGATTTTCTCTTCCTAGGAGCTTCTTACAGCTCACTGTCCGGTGATGGACAGTGTTGTCTGTAACGAGAGAACACTGTCCGGAGGCCGGCAGTGCACTGGAAAAAGCTCCGGGCGCTAATAACCTCAGATGTTAATGCGCCAAAAAAAAAAAAAAAAAAATTATTAAAAAAATAAACTGTTTATATGTAGAATAACGATCAGCTGATAATAATTATAGCTAATGTCTATAAAGAATACAAATCTACACTTTTCGTCTATTGTTCTCTTCTTTCCATAATTACCTTTTATTCTCTAAGTATATTTTTGCTATTAAGTCAAATAGGAATAAAAATGAATTTTGGTAACAATTCCTTTGATTCATTTACTGAACCAATTCATTTGTGTGGAATTAAAAATTATTAGATGATATATCCGGCTTTTAAGGCCTAGGAGCCTCAAATAAATTTAAAAAGAATGAAGTTTACAGTTTTTGCCTTCACATAAGATCTACCCTAAATTTACAAACATCCCTACAGATTGTACAAAGCAATGTTTAAGACAACTTCGTTCGAACAGTTTGAGAAAAATATAATATTATTATATTTAATAAATAAGAGCAAATTAATATAGATGGATATTCCTTGTATGTAATCTCGGCAGGGCAACATTGTAACAATATCGAGTAGGCAGTGTATAATAGTAGATATAGAATAGACAATAGTGGACAGAATGGTGGTCCATTGGACACGGCTGCCACCTGCCAGGAAGTCATTATGGTTGTTCCCTAATGTCCGAACTAAGCCCCGTCCGCCACTTAAACTGTACTATACGTCTGTACGGAACGAATCTGTCACCATCATTAAATTAAAGAAAATAATGTATATTCTCTAATATAGATTTTGTTTTGGTTATATGTAATGCCATAAAAATTTTTGATCAAATTTTGAAGTGGGATTTTTAATTAAATAAAAAAGAGCAATCAAAATTCGCCTTTTTTACCATATTTTTCAAATGTATATTATTTAGTTTGCCTGGAGTTCTCTCTAAGTGACACTCTGTTGTAATTTATAGCTTGCATAAGGGTGAAATGAGTCTAAATTTTGCCTCTTAAGAAAAGGGCCTAATTAGAAGAGAAAATTTACTGTACAGTTTTCCATTTCCCTGCTTTTTTTTTGTCAAATTTAGAGCTGAAAGTTAATTGGTGTCATTAATTTTAAGGTGCTAAAACTTTTGTTTTCAATTTTTTAAAGGAAAAACTAAGTTTTAAAAAATTGTAAGGTTAGATTACTGGAAGATGTAAATTTCCATCTAAAAGTGACGTTTCACCGATTTTAAAATATTGCAACAACCGCTGAATAAAAATCCAAATTTGATGGTATTTGCTTACGGTACAAGGAATCCATAACTAAATTTTTTTTAATCATTTATACCTCGATCTTACAGTTGAAAACCTGATTATTTCGTTAATCCTTTCATTTAAAATTGCATGTACCATTAAGGCCGCTTAACTTGTAGACATCTGGTAGCTATACCAATGCTAACATCTCTGGGGAAACAGCTACCCTATTTTCCCAACATCTCCTCATTGTAATTATCGATGATTATAATTGATAATAAGTATGACATAAGAAATAAATACATTTTCTTTTCGTATTCTAAATATTGATTCAATAAAATGCATAAAAAAAGCTAACTCAGTACAGTGCGTAGAAAGACTATAATTGTGCTAGACACTGGCCAGACAAAGTCTCTGTTTATAGAAATATACCAACTTAAACAAATTATATGAAACTATAATCTGATTGTAAATGATAGTCATTCAGAAGAAATAAGTTATTAGTTTAAGTGGGGGTACAAGACTGCGGATTAAATAAATTATTGCCGGTTTGCAAAATAAGCGGTTTGTAAACTAACTGGATAATCTATCAGAATATAAGAACGAGTATTGCAACCAATATTCTTGGTTAGTGAAAAAATGTATGTTCTATGACTGGAAATGAATAAATGGAATAAATGCTGAACAGTTTTTTAAATGCCCTTTTTAAATATTATATTGAAATACGAAATAAGCACTCCTTCGGGAGAATATATTACTCATGTAGCCAATCACTTCCACGCAATTACTAAGTCAAGTGGACTGGCTACTTCCTCAGAGATTGGCATTAGGCTGCAAGATTCCAATGAGTTTGAGGGCCCCTGAAACCTTAAATGTAAACCCCCCAAAAAAATATTGTAATAGGCCTCTAAAAAAGAAACGTTTAAGGAAACTCAACCGTAAAAGTGTTAAAATAACCTATCTAGGAAGAGATTTTTTTACAATCTAAAATTAACTTTCTTTTTATTGTATTTATTTATCTATAAATAATAGATAATAGTCTATAGATAATAGTGCGGTTGGAGACATAGAATGGTGCGTTAACGATTCGGTTAACGAAGGACTTTAGACTGGAAAGATTGGATAGGTTGGATGTTGGATGGTTTGGCGGAGCCCCACAATTCTGCTCCATAGGTCCATATTGGTCGTAATAGTGTTTTGTAAAGTGTAAGTTTGTTTTGTACGTTCATGGAGGATTTCGGTCCAAGGAGTCTCCTTAGTAGTCCGTAGCGTCTGTTCAGTTCTTGTCTTTTAAGTCTTGTGTGAGGGTTCCAGGTTAGACGGCTGTCTAGGTAGAGCCCTGGTGACGAACCTGTGTGGAAGTCGGTAGGTCAGTATTGTTAATAGTTAGTGGAGGGCAGGTCTGTCTTCGTAATGTGAATGTCACCTGTATACATTTGGTAGTGTTAAGTTTAATCCTCCAAGTTCTGCACCAAGCTTCTATGAGCTCAAGATGTTCTTGGACAATGTTAGAGACTTGAAGAGGATCAGGGTGGGAAGATAGTATGGTGGTGTCATCGGCGTAGGTTGTGATTAGGGTTTGGGGATGGGTAGGGATGTCAGCAGTATAGATGGTGTATAGGATCGGTCCAAGTATGCTGCCCTGTGGCACGCCGGCGTGCAATTGCATGAAGATCAGAGACCTCTCCACCGCATCTCACTCTGAAACAGCGATCGGTAAGGTAGGATTGCAGGAGTAGGTAAAAAGGAGTGGGGTGGAATTTTTTAAGTTTAAATAATAGTCCTGGGTGCAAAACTCTGTTTAAAATTAACAAAAATAAAAAATATAAATAACGTCCATACCATGAAATACTGCTCGCAGAACCTAGCATTGACTTTAACGCTACGTCATCAATAAAAGTATTACCTTGTAAAAAAAGTTGATAAGAACTCAAGCGACTGCTGGAGGATTAATAGCCTATGGAAGCATTGCCTTTCAGTATCAGAGAAGTTTCAAAACCTGATAGCCAGATTAAAAAGAGTGTTAAGCTCCTTTATTCGTGCTGTACTGAATGAACCAAGATAGAGTTTATAAAACTGCGATCCACATGAGTTTTAATTCACGTTACTCAACAAGAAGGGGGTAGCAACAGTTCCTTCTTGTACACATTTTTTTGCAGTTTTTTGTGCGATAGCAATTTAGAATGGCTAACTTTGCAAAAGCTTCTTTAATTAATTCGCACAACAGTGTACAAACACACATTTATATACAGGAATATATCTATGTAACATGTTTGTACATACATAATCCTGGACAGTCTGTTGTATATATATATGGACATGGTATGGAGAGATGAACCATATTAAAAAGGCAATATCGGTTAGTCTGGCAATCGAATCGTCTGCAAACAATGCCGGACATACCCTAGTGTTTACTTTATTCAAATCATGATGTGGTCCCCAGAGGCATTGTTTGCAGTTAGCAGTGCATTAGTCCCTAACTGTGGAAGCCCCTTTCCAAGCTACAGGTTCTCCAGTTATAACTCCCAACTCCAGCTAGCAGCTCAGTGCCCCTGTAATGGTGATTATACAACGCTAATTCTATTCTCTCTTTAAATAATAAAAAAAAAAAAAGAAAAAAGAAAATACAATATGAAGCTACTCTCGGTAACTCTAGACTTGCTAAACCTATGTGCTTTTTGTCCCTCACAGTGAGTCCGATCCGATTGGCACAGCGTACTGTACTTTAACGAAGCTGTTATTGAGAGGCGTCGATGAAAGTACTCTAATAAAATTGTCCAAAGAAGGGTGGAACGGACTGAGCAGTGCGAGTGGACACCCAGAAGGTAATCAGGGTAGACAAGGGAGCAAACTAAGGGTTCTGACGAGTACTGAGAAGGGACAATTTGGGAAGGTAGGGAAAAAAAATCTCATTTTATGTATCAATTGCATAGGACATACTCTAGCAATTGGGCCTACCTTTCGGTGGTACAGATTCGATTTAAAGTTTACATAGGGAAATGTTTCAAACAAACAAATAAGCGGATGTTGCCAAACTGGAACCCTCTATTTCAAGCGGATGCTATATAAAGTTTTATTAAAAAGTAAACAATTCTTTTATTAAAACAATTTGATGAAAGAGTTGCCGAAAAATAAATAAATTAATTAATAATACGTTATTTAAATCTCCAAATTTAGTTTTTTTAGTTGTAAAGTAATTTCGTACAGAGAAGTCTCGAGATTATATCAGAGTTTTGAATGATGAGTTCAAATTATAAAACGAAGTCTATAGCACTATTTAAATGCAGCTCACTTGTCTGGAAAAGTGCCCATACAACTCTTTCTCGATATCCAGACACCACCATAACGTTACTCGTTAAAAAATGCAGCTCCTGAGGAAGAAACGATATTCTTGCTTTGAGGTTATCTATTGTTATTGACGCAGCGAAATTGAAAAGATATTTGCTATAAAACGTCAAGATATTAGTGCAATGACTCCATCAAAGAAGAGAAAAGCGTTGGAAAAAAAGGTCTATTTGAGAAAGAGAAAAATTTCTCTTGTTCTACCTTAAAAAATTTCAGTTTCGGGTGCCAAGTTTTTGGTTTGGAGCTACAAAATTTCACTCCAAAACAACTCTAAATTTCTTACAAGTTGAAGGATAAATGATTTACAGATTGTAGCTGAGTCAACCATATTTTTTTCTGCTTAAATGATTCAACACCACATTTGTGAGACAATAGCTGAAATTTCAAACAAAAAGAAAATTCTCGCATTAAATTTATATTTTCTTCATCCTTAATTTCTACTCTGTTAAATGAACTGATGGTATGCTGAGTTTCAGCAGACCTAATTTAATTGATATTGTTTCTGAGCAATCTGGTAGTTTGGTCAGTTTAGACATTTAACATCTTCACGCCAACGTTTCGAACTAAATAATAGTTCCTCTTCGGGGCTACAAAACAAATAAAGAGAGATCTGGATGTTTAATCTTTTATAATTAAGATGAGACTAAATTCTAAATTCAACCCAAGCATAATACAAACATGAAAACTGTAAATAGTAACTAATTCAGAAATTAATGCTAATGGTATATGTCTATTAGGTACTTATAATTCAATAATACTTATAATTCTTCTCATCTAATTTATTTATTGGAAAGTTTTAGATTAGAAAGGATTAGCAAAGTTGATATCGCGACAGACTAGTTAGCTAGTGGTTCGAGGTTCAAATCCAGGCTCATTACCTTTATATTTAATCACTGGTAGACATTATTTTACATGCGTATTAGTCGCTAACGACCCCAGTCGAAAAGTACAAATAAATTTACAAAAAATTGAATTAATGTTAATAGTTTTTGGTAACTAAACTAAAGATTAACACCTTTCATTTTCAAATATTTCAATTGTTGTTCAAGTCTTTCATCTAACTGATTTATATTCATACCGTAACTATATGAACTTATTCCAGTCCTAAGGCAATGCAAATTTGCCCTCTGTTATTCTTGATGCCCAAAGTCCACTTCTCATTAGATAAACTCCCTGAATAAACATGTAATTACCATTTATCGATATTAATTAAATTATTATTAGATTGAATATTATATTTAAATAATTTACTTAAATAATTTGTATTATTTAACAAAACAAATTGCGCCAACCATCTACGAGGGTCGTTTGAAAAGACCGTGCAAAGTCCGAGAGATAGCACTACTGGCGCGTATCGAGGTTATGTTTAGTTAGTAGCATCTCTTGGAAGAGCACACACCAAGTTTCAACCAGATCGATCTATTTCTTTGTGTTTGGCATTCGTTTGAATCGAGGAAGTCGAGTGATTTTCAAAAAATGGACGAAAAAGAATTTCGTGTGTTGGTTAAACACTACTTTATGAAAGGCAAAACGCCTCAGGAGACTAAAGAGAAGCTTGATAAACATTATGGTGACTCTGCACCTTCGATTAGAACAGTTTATAAGTGGTTTCTATAAATTTTCGGAGTGGCCATATGGGCACAAGTGACGCTGAACGTTCTGGACGCCCTGTTGAGGTTACTACTCCAGAAATCATTGATAAAATCCATGATATGGTGATGGATGACAGAAGAGTGAAGGTGCGTGAGATTGCTAGTGCTGTGGGCATCTCGAATGAACGGGTACATAATATTTTGCATCAACATTTGGACATGACAAAGCTATCCGCAAGATGGGTGCCGCGTTCGCTCACGTTTGACCAAAAACGAAATCGTGTGAAGTGTTGCAAGGACGGTTTGCAGCTGTTCCAGAAGAATCCGCAGGACTTTAAGCGTCGTTTCGTCACTGTGGATGAAACATGGATACATCATTACACTCCTGAGACCAAAGAACAATCTAAACAATGGGTTACCAAGGGGGGAATCTGCGCCAAAAAAGGCGAAGACCGTTCCTTCGGCCGGAAAGATTATGGCGACTGTCTTTTGGGATTCACAAGGAATAATCCTCATCGACTATCTGGAAAAGGGTAAAACTATTACAGGTGCATATTATTCATCGTTATTGGACCGTTTGAAAACCGAGCTGCAAGAAAAACGCCCACGATTGGCCCACAAAAAAGTCCTTTTCCATCACGACAACGCACCAGCTCACACCTCAGCAGTTGTGGTCACAAAATTAATGGAAATAGGGTTCCAACTCGTTTCACATCCCCCCTATTCTCCAGACTTGGCTCCCTCGGACTACTATTTGTTCCCCAATATGAAGAAATGGCTGGCGGGAAAAAGATTTTATTCAAACGAAGAGGTGATTGCAGAAACGAATGGCTATTTTTCAGACTTGGACAAATCCTATTATTCGGAAGGGATCAACAAACTAGAGCAGCGTTGGACGAAGTGTATAAGCCTAAAAGGAGACTATGTTGAAAAATAAAAAAGATTTACCCCAAAAAATTAAGTAGTTTTTATTTTTGCACGGACTTTTCAAACGACCCTCGTATTTTTGAAAAAAAAGTCAAAGTTTTTTGTTTACTTTGCGAAGGCTTAATTTTTTCCAAATATACAGGGTGAACCAGTAAGTATTGTCCATAGGCCTACTGTGTGAAGTACATCTAAAGTGGAGTTCAATGACGTATTGGCCAACTTCATATTTCCCACTGATCTTGAGTGACGTCACTTTAAAGTTTTTTTCTAAAATCATTACTTTTTCCTAATAAAAATGTTATTACTCAGAAACTTTTGGTCCGAATTCGATTCTGATGACTCGGTTAGAAAGGCGGATCAATTTTCTAAATTCACTCCAAATTACAATTTCGCACATAACAGCACTGTTGAAAAAGATAAGAAAAGAGTAAATAAAAACTATATTAATTTTGTTTAAGCACTTGTTTAAAATATTTTCTAACATTTTCTCAAATATTTCAGAGAGATAAGAAGTAAATGTTTAAAGTGTAATTTGTAACCTTTGACTTCCTTATTTTAAGACAATCTACTTTAAAAATTGACTACTGGTCCATCTGAAAGAGTTTTCAATTAATTAAACAACTTGATAACTAACACTATTGAGTGCTCGTGAACACGTTTTCTTGCAAAACAAACGAAGTTAAAAGGAATCCTCGCAAATGATATTCCGTTTGAAAGCCCTTTAGGCTAGGAAACTTTTATAAAAAGTGCCAGTACCTAGGTCTGATAATGATCACGTAAGGGCCTAATGAGTTTTCTTAAAAATTTCGATTACTTTTATTCTTCCAGTATTCGGAGGAAGATTGAGGCTGTTTGGAGAATAATTTATGCTTCAAAATGGTGTCAATTTTTAGGAAATTTATCTGTCTTCCTAAACTTGTCATCAGAATCGAATTCGGGCTAAAACTTTCTGAATTATAACATTTTTATTGCAAAAAAGTAATGTTTTTTAAAAAAAAATTTAAAGTGACGTCACTCAAGAACAGAGGAAAATATGAAGTTGGCTAATACGTCTTTGAACTCCACTTTAGATGTTCTACACACATGGACATGGCCTATGGACATTACTTACTGGTTCACCCTGTAAGTTTCATAATTAAAATCATCTTTTTTGCTAACCTCTAAGTTTCAAGAAGGGTAGGGATTACGGGTGTTTATAGAAGAGGCGAGAGAGTCTACCAATATCTTAGGGGCTATCTTAGGGCGGTGGTATTTGTCTAAACGATTAGTGGAGGATTTTGAGAACAACATGGCATGATAAAAAAAGAGTCTACTATTTCTGATCGCTACTTCTAGTCCCAAAGTCGGCACAAGGTTCAAGTAAATAATTAAATGTTGATTAAGAGGTAATTTAGGTTATCTTACATGATATGTGCAAAACATTTGTGGAGTTTGTTCCTAGTTCTTTTTTAAGCGGCATACTCCATAAAATGAAAGAACGGAAGTTTGCACATTAAGAGTTGAAAAGGATGATGGGTGAATCAGGCTGTTTTGCCGATTTGAGAGTATCAGCTAGGCAATTGAAATAAAAGGCCTAATTTCAAGAATCTGGTTTTCTGTTTTACATTGAACTCGAACTTTGTTGATTTTTCTTCCGAATAAATTGGTAGCCAACTGTGAATTTCTTTACAATCGCTTGAATTGTATCGAACTGAATAGTTCATTTCCAAATATTGACCTTCTGTTCCCTAGAAGAAAATTAGTTTTGGTACTATTTGACTGTGGCCAGCTGTATCTTGGATTGAGTTCGCCATTTCCTCTTCCTCTTCCTTACATTGATTCCTCCAGTAGCCCCTATCTCAGGTGCTTCTAAACCAATAAGCCGTTTCTTCTCTCTCAGTTTCCTCGAACCATCTCTTTAAAAATCGGCCTCTTTTTCTCTTTCACTCCAAAGGTAACCATTTGGTTGTAGTTTTGGTCCGGATACTATCACCTTTACAAGCCAGATGACCGGCTCATCCCCAATTCAGTCTTTTAATAAAACCCACTGCGCCTCTTGTCGAAGTTTTCCTTCTGATATTTTCATTAATAATTTTGTCCTTTCTTTTTACACCTGAACCTTCATTGCTTGCGTTTTGGTGACTGTACTAAATCTGACAACCATACGAGAGAACTGGTATCTGTCAAGAATTGCAATCGAATTTATTTTTTTACAGTCTGTATCATTGATTTCCAGGTCTGGTTCAATTAAACCAGGAAGAGCATGTTTAATTAAAAGTGGGTATTAATTAAATTAAAAAAGTCGGATTAGGTAGGGTCTTCATTTTTTTTCTGTTTTCTCGTGTAATCAGTTTGGGTGTATAAAAGAACACAGGTGTTCTTGATATGAAAAGATTGAATTATTCATAAATCCCTGATATTATGTGAACACAATGCAGGACAAAACAAAATCATGATTTTGTTTTGTTACTTACGTTGAAAGATTTCCCCTTGTTATTTCCAAAGAAGGGCGAAAAATGAATAAAAAAATAAAAAGTTTTATACCTATATATAGACTGGGAATATGGAGATTATCTGCTTGCAACTACGTGTATATATACATGCGTGTGGGGATAATACTGAGAACATCATCTGCCTTATAACCTTTAGCATGGGGTGTAATGAACTGTGCAGGTTATTGTAATGCAGCTCTTTATTTCCGCTTTTAATAGATCCCTTAACTTTCATTTAATATTAACGTTTAGTTGCTTGCTGACAGCATCGTGCTGTCTACAGTTTATCGCTAAACATGGGAGCTTCACTTATCGCCATTAAAATTATTTCTTTTTTTGCTAAGTGACAGTGATCACATTAAGGAAGTAAGAAAGTATTAGATCCGCAGAAGCGCGCTGGTCAAAGCAATTGGACATTTCAGGTTGGAGGCTGTACTGTCCTTTGCTCATCTCACTCTAGAAAACTCTTAAGCACACAGTATTGAGCTGAGCATTTCCGCTTAGGGTGGAGAACATTCTCGAGAGCAGATTTTTAGTTTTCTTAATGCTAAGGCTGGAAACATAGTGGAGCGGCGAGCAAAGCGGCGATGATAGCGAAGAGCAAAGCGGCGAAAACAAACAAAAGTTAACATATTGGACCGGGCATAGGGGGGAGCAAAGCGAAAATAGAGCAACGCTACCAAGAAAGAGAAGATCAACGCGTTGTGGCATATTTGATTTCTTCGCTCTCAATTTTCTAGGTTAAAATGGATATTGCTGCATTAATTGGTGTAGTTTTTTTTAAATAAACCTCTGTGGGACCAAAAGGATCTTCTACATCACTACCGATTTGTGTTGGATAAATCTATTGTAGAGGATTTTCAATTATTGGATTGTATTCTCTAGATTGTTTGTATACTAAATGAATTGAAGTCAAACCTAGAGTTTTTGGATCATTGATTTAAATAGTTAACTATCAAGCTGTCTTAATAATTTAATTTTTTAAAACGTTAGCTCCAAGAGGCTGTGCTCGATTAATAAAACCACACTTTACATATGCACGGCCAATAGCCTCCCGAGTCTTTATTAACCTATGGGCAGTTTCTGTCCGTCATTCACTGTGAGCGCAGATTAGGAACGGAAAATCTAAGGGAAACAACGAAGATTCAAACCCAGTATCTCAGCATGGGAAATAACTGTGCTAATCCCTACCTTTATATTTCCAAAATTAAAACAAAATCAAGCTGCATGAAGGGCATGGATTATGTTGTAAACTATTTACATTCATTTCCCCTTGGATTTTACAAAAAACTATAATAATAATAATAAAAAAGGGACTAGATTTAGATACAAGATGTTCATTTCCTGAATACAGGGAACCTGTCGTTTTACCACTCTTCCATAACCATATAGTCATCTTCAGTATCGAACTAGAGAGTGTATTGTGAAGAGATGGGACAAGAGATGACGAGTAGAGAATCAGTTATCGGACAATATGAGCGAGGGTGCAGACGGATGGTAAAGGTCTAAGGGAGGTTTATATTTGAGTCTTGCTTCACTAAAGTATGTGGTGTCTAGTGACAGTGAACATCAGGAACGAGAACGGCGCTCGGTGTGATATGTGGGTCCTGGCAGAGTAGCAACTTGGGGAAGTGGCTATAAAAACGGATGGCAACCCAGGATCCTAACGCACACAGTCTCGCCCTCTACAGAACACACACTGGAAACCTACTAGATACTCTCAGAGGACGCTGTATTTCTATTAAATATCTTTCTGCGCTCGCTCATATAGCGTTGGGAAGGCTTTACCTCCAGCATCATATCTTCTCTCTGTTATTTGCTACAAGAATTTACAGCCTTACATATCACACATTTGTCATATAGTACGGTAAACACGTGTACACATCTATATAACATACCTCCATCTCTTGGTTGTTTTTAATTATTTCCATCGTCGCAACAACAGAATGATGGTTCCCAATTCTTACTCTTCTGTTCTGTGTTTTGTGGCAAATGAGGTTTTTCAAACAGCTCTTGTGTTGGCCCAAAAGTACCCCCCGATGATAGAAACGGGAAATCAGGAAATGCTTTCTATGGATATCGCGTTATAAAAGTATTGCGTTATTGCGGACTTGAACTGTGAGTAAATGGTAAAGTTGTACACATTACTCAGAAAGCGCTCTTTCGAGAGAAGACCTGCTCCACACCTCCTCCCAAGAAGTGACCTTAATGGAATTTTGGTGAAAAATGTTAGAAACAGAACTAATTGTGTGCGACAAGTGCAAATAGTTTAAGATTTTCGAAAAAAAATGAAACTTTTTTCAGAAAAGTGACACTGTTGAAGAATTTTGGTAACATTTTGCGTCAGGTTTCATTGGTGTCACACTCACTCAATCTCAAAATAAGAAGCAAAAACCGATAATTTTGCTATAAAACTCGATGTCAAATATTAGACATTTTCGCAACATTTACTCTTTACTACCGGTAGTAGTGAGTTTGTAATCACAAATAAGATCATTAAATTGTCACTTATAATCACCAGGAACGGTACTGCCCGTCTATTCGCATGCGCAGTAAAGGGGAGAAACTTTACTTTTTACTTGAAGTTAGTTTTTGTTCATGTCCATTTTGATACTGTTCCTTCAATAACTGTCTCAATTTTTGACCTCGGCTTTCTCTGAGCGCTAATTACTTCACATTAACAACTCTTACTATGTTTAATGAACTAGGACATTTAATTTAGTGTTTTAGTTTTTACTTTTGTTCTATTTTTGGATCTATTAAATATAATAATAATTAGATATAATTAAATTATGCTACCTCTTATTTCCTTTCTAATAATTTATTTTTGTTTAATTTCGATTTCTAATAACTAACATATTGAACGTTTAAAATTCTAATATCTACCACAAAAATCTTTCACAAATAAAGGATAAAAGTCTGAAGTTGTTCATTTATTTATTAATGACTTCTAAAATTTAAAATTTGGACTTAATATTCATAACAACATTAACAACCATCTTAGTTTGATCCTAGATAAAGATGGCAACTTTAAATGATTAATGGGATAAACTGAACTTGTTTACCTGGATACATTTAACAAGTTCTACATGGAGTATCCACTTTGTGAACATGGAGATGGTTCCGCAAAAGTTGTTGGGCACAAAGTAGGCTGCTTCAATTTGTTTTTTACTTCCACTTCCACTTAAAATAAAAATTAAATGAATCTATTCAATGACGGCAATGGTAACAGTTGCGAAGGAGAATACTGTATAGTTCCTTGTAGAGAATTGTTCCTTGTTACTACAATACAGGAGTAACATAGGAGTGACCACGTGTACAATGTAATTTGCAATACTATAGGGACAACAATGTTTGGACGAGAAGCGTACAGCATATTAGGGGGCTGAGCCCCTCGTAGCATGACAACTGCTTCACCCGACATTCACCACAACCCATCTGAACTCTTCGTTTAGTTTCTCTAACCCAAAGAACTATAGTAATAGAAAATGGCGCGCTAGACTTTCTATGCGAATCATTGTCACCACACTGTGTTCGTATCCACTTTTTTTGAATTATTATATTCAATTACAGTTTTGTGATTCACTGAATCCGATCTTTTAGCGCATCTCCTCTCACATAAATCATTTCTTTCTCGCTCTAAATGATGATAAAACAGCTCAAAAAGAAAGGTCTTTGAAAGCCCATCTTGATACTGAATTCTGGTACAAAGATCGCTTACAAAACTAAGATTTCGGCCATAAACAGATAAACGTGTGTTAAACATCTTAAAAGCTTCAGTAATTCCATTTTTCGCCATTTCCAACGATTTACAGTACTTTTATACCACCGCCATACAGATAAAAGCCAATCATTTTTATCCTAAATCTTTTTTCAAGGAATATTGAGTTTCAGTGGAATTCTAAGGGCATATCTCTAAAGTGTCACGTCAGAAAAAATGGTCGATTTTATTTTCTACATACGTAATATTAAGTAACAAAATATTTAGCTGTAATTTCAAATTTGATGAAAATCATTTACAAGGTATTTGACTTTACAAAATAAATTCTGATATTTTCTTCAAATATTTACTTTCGAAATTGTGTTTTCAGATGCAATTACAGAACGCCGAAGTGACAGGAAAATATAGCATGCGGTTATTTGTGTAGAACATTTTAATCCTGAAAACATTTCAAAAAAAGTGATTGATTTATTTTTCTGGATTAATGGTGATTACTTTAGCAGTTTTCTAATGATAAGAAAACTGAAGCATCATGGGAACTCTCCTCATTTTTCTAAATAAATAATCTGATAAATATTGATTTAAAAAATTAAATTCTCTATTTACTACTTAAATGAAAATACTCTATTAATATTGAGCTCTACTGTATGTTCGGGTTTTACAGGTTTATTGTGACGTAATTGGCCGATATCCAAAGCTAAGAGTGTGGTGCACAGATGTTGGCCTTGAAATCTGAAGTGAACAACACTATAGCGACATTCTCTAGTGTTTGACATGTTGCCAATTTATGTCTTTCACACATCCATCGTTTTTTCCATTACGAAGAATTGCACAATATTTCGCTAAATATAGCCAGCAAACACTGCAATTACTCAGGGGCAGGATTTTTTAAAAATATAATCTTATCTAATGTTTATTTTGTACTCTTAATAAAAGGTATCAATGCAAATAATGTTTTGATCTAATAAATGCCCCCTGCATTCCTCAATAGTGATAATGCACTAAGAGCTTTTTACTTTGGACTCAATGATTTACTTTTTTAAGTGCTGAAAGCCAAGTAGCTTGATACTTGTATTCGTTAAATAAATTGAGTAACTTTGTTAAATATTATTATTATTATTATTATTATTATTATTATTATTATTATTATTATTTGTAATTTACAATCTGTAGATATACATTGTATACAATAAGTAAATATGGAGAGAGTGATGAACTGGTGCGGGAGGATAGCAGGAGAAGAGAAGCTACCCAGCGGTAGCACTCTCTATAGGAGAGAGGAGAATGTGAGGAGAGTTTGAGGAGGACAGTGTGAGGAGGAGAATACGAGGAGGAGAGAGGAGAGATAGGAGAATAATGATTTAGGTCCTCAGCCTACAAACAAGTCGCAGGGCAACTGGCGATTCAGTCGGCGAGGAGTATTAGGTATGTCAGAGGAAGCGAGAGACACTACAAGAGGATTAGAGCTAATCGAGAGAGTAGTGTAGAATTTTTGGTATTTAGTCTTGGCGTGTTGGTCTATGAAGGGAATGTTGAGGCCGTTGTGAAGAGTGAGGTTAGTCACTGTAGAAAGGAGCGTCAGCTATCTGCCGGAGGAGTTTTGACTGAAATGTTTGTAGGTTTGGCTGAACCCCACAGCTTTAGTCCGTAAGTCCACATAGGTTTGAGGATAGTACTGTATATCAAGCGTTTTAGTTCAATGGGCAATTTAGAGCGTCATCCAAGAAGTCTGAAAAGCAGTTTCGCACGTTTCTTTGCTTGTCTTTTAAGTCTAGTGTGTGGGTTCCACGTGAGTCGTTTGTCTATGTAGAACCCAAGGTAGCGCACCAGATCTGTATAAGGAAGAGGATTGCTGTTGAAGAGGACAGGTGGACAGGAGCCCCGCCGGAGAGTAAACGTGTCATGCTGGTATTTCTGTGGGTTCATTTTAATCCGCCACTTCTTTGCCCAGGATTCTATTTTATGTAAATGTGTCTGTAACTTGTATGAAGCTGATGAAGGATGTGTACTTGTAGCTAGTATGGCTGTGTCGTCTGCATATGTACAGAGTAGTGTAGAGGGTTGTATAGGTATATTAAATATTATTTAAATAAATATTATTAATATTTAAATATTAAATAATTAAATATTATTTTCGACTTGGATTGTGTGTCCCATCATTCTTTTATTTTTTGGGTGCATATCTGTTAGATAGGTGTTTCATAGACGGGTTTGAAACTCGCGCAATGATGTGCAAATAATATTAAGTCTTTTAATTAAGTTTAAGTGCGAAGGTTGTAGTTCTTACTAGGAGCTAGTCCCATATTTTAGTAGAGCATGTAGCTTCGAATCGATCAAATAGTTCCATATTGCTATGAAAGTTTATTTTTGGAGCCGCTGGGATGCGGAGTATTTCTCTCATACTTTATTCGATCTGTGGTGTCCACCAGTAGAGCTATATGCCGACTTCCTGTAGCACCATCAGATGATGGAACAATTCCCCTAAGCGCCTGTAGGGTAGTTCGTGGAGAAGTGAGTTAAAGAGGACTATCCTTGGAGCCGACTCTCCCATTCGCCTCCCTAAAGATTCTGAAGAAAGCTCTCCTATGAGTTCATTCTTCTCAAACTTCTGGTAATTATCCTCCAACTTTCCCTAAATATTCTATGGCCGGCGTCCTTAAGCTCTTCAAGGAAGTTATACGAATAGAAGGGAGCCGAATATCAGGTATTAACACTCTGGTATCCTTGAAACCCTTATCGCAAAGCGCTTCCAAGAAAATCCAAAATTGGCTTCAAATTAAAACATTGGGAATGTTCTTAGAAGATTATACTACGGCGTTATATGCTTCTAAACTCCCAGCCTCTGTAAGAAAAGCCCCAAGAATCAGGCGACTGCCATCTTGGAGCGAAACATTCCCTAGCGCCTGACTTCTTTGTAAAAACCGCTTTTTCAAATCGAAATTTGGCAGGATCGCAACATGCTGAAAGTAGAAAAGAAGAAGGTGCAACTCTATCAAGTTTAAGATGTACCAATTTAATTTGTAACTTTTTTTTTCTCCAGCTAAATTCAAGCTTAATTAAAAATATACACAAAAAAATTTAAGGGTTTCTAAATTTATGTTTTTAATTACAGAAAAGTAATTTACGTGATTTTCTAGATGTAATGTGGTTATCGCTAGAGATTCACGTAGCTATTGAATTGGATTCATCACTGCCATGGACAGTGTCCAAGGATGTGGAGCCATACAAAAAAGAGGGTGCCCCATGCCTAGAATTCATAGGGGTCGAGAAATTGAAATATTGAGGACAGTGCGGAAGGTAGAGACAGAGAATGTATGTTGACCCAAAGGAAACAAGACGAAATAGAAAATAAAAGAGAGCAGAAATTAACCCTGACAAAGTGCAATTTGTATATAAATAGAAGGGTGTATTGAATTATTCAAAGTGAGAGAATAACGTTTAGGTAAAATTGGAAAGGGGTTTGCATGCAAATGGTGGTACGTGCAGTGTGTTGTTGTGAGCGTGTGTATGTGCAGTGGACAAGGCAGTGCACCCTCCTATAGAGGGACACCTCGTTCTGCATATGAACAATCGACCAATATCTTGCATGCAAACCGTACCACTCGTTGCGACCGCTCTTTCTCCACCATGTGTGCACTTGTCAATCACGCGCGCGCTCCTTAATTAGTTTCCATTATAATTGCTTCCATTATTTCTTACTCTCAATTTCAATTACATTTAATTAAATAACTTAATTATCGTATTTATGGTTTCAAAAAATAAAATATTATGTGTAATAAAATTTTTGAATATAGCATGCTAAATTTTAATTTACAAACTGTCTTTTGGAAACACACCTCCATTAATTTAAAAATATTTAATCCGCAGTGAGGTAACATTCTAGAGAATTTTTTTCTAAACCAATTAAAACATATAAGTGGGACAACGATAGAGAGCAGATTTCTGTTCAGTAATTCAATGGATGCTTCGGACTATATTTCTATTAATGGAATAAATTTTGATGAAATGCAAACAATCCTAGTAGAAAGCTATTCAAATTACTTCAGACTTGACTCAGTTAAAATTTTCGGCATACAGTCACATAACCGGACCTCGCTCGTGTACGAAGAAATGTAAGAAGTTTAAGAAAAGAAATAGCACGAAATCGGAACATAAGCAATCTATTAAAGTAGAAAAAACTATCTTATTACTTCCATTATATGTGCAATACTCAATAGACACCGAAGATTTGTGTTCTGTATGCAATCAAACAAATAGGGACTTCAACACATATTTTTTAATTGATTGCTCAATCTACAACAACTTCAAACAGTTTTTTCGGCAAAAAATAGGAAACTAGTCGTGTTCGCAGCAGGAAAAGAGAATGTTTTGAATGAAATTACACAGGAAAGAAAAAGTAATTGCCAACCCAGAGAAGTGCTGCTGAATATTGAACATAATAATTACTTAAAGTGAATTAGCACTCGGTACGTAGAGCAAACACAAGAAATTAATACCAGTTGTAAGTAAAGGTACAAATTAAATAATCAATCTGTACGAATGTAAACTGATAGGAGTGCATTTGGATCTAATAAACTGAAAATGCATTCAGGATTGTAGTCAAGGTAGAATAATGCACCAAGTGAAATGCAATTATCTCATGTTTCAATGAAGCCAATCAAACAATTAGCCTTCATTTGTTCCATTTAGAACCCCCATGTTACTAAGAGTGCAAACCATACCATGCAACAGAACACATATACACGCGCATAAATTGCAATGCAAGCGCATATAGGTGCATTATTGAGATCAATAAATGGCCAACTCTCCTCGGTGCAAGGTGGTTTCTATATGTTGGGGAAAAAAAAGTTGAGTCATTTTATTGTAGCAACCGCGGGGGGATAATTCTAGAGCATTATTAGTCCGGGTTTCGAGATTGGATTATGATTAGCGCAAAAAAAAAAAATATCGGAGTCTCTGATTTAATAATTATATTTATATTCCATCCGTTGCTTGCATTAGTACAACTTGGTGCGCCAAATCAACTACCTTGCAGGGCTTTTATCTCTTATTATAAAATTCATTTAGAAGAAATAATATGTTTGCATTTAGTTATTATTAAATGGACCTATTGCATTACAATGTTGTGCAGTAATGGCTTTACGGTGATTGAAGTTGTCCGAACAGTTTTCTATCACTGAACGTTGTTCGTGACTGTCAGGACCTTCCAGGTACCACCTCGCAGTTTATGTAACCATTATGCTCCCTAATTAGCTGTTACGAATTTAATTTCTACTTACCTCTGGACTTATAATCAAAACAATTGTAAGCTTACTGACAATGTAATCAAATACGTGAGCATAGTTATAAAAAATAATAATAATAATGAAATACTTAGGATGGAAGATTTGCGAGGAATCGGTCAAATAAAACAACTCGTCTTTTTGCCAACGTTTCGACAAATATATTGTCCTCTTCAGGGCGTGGCTATGCGGGTTGGTTGAGTTACAGAAACTGTATAAATAAAAAATCTATTTTATTTCAAATTGCTATGGCTTTTAAACTGTATCTTAGAAATAAAATCTTCAAGTTATTATAATTATTGATTAAAGATCTTACGATAATGCTATAATTTCAAATTAGCGATGTGGAGTTTTCACAAGAAATACTCGTTTTGAGGTGCACAGAGTCCGAAAAAGTAAATTTTAAAGAATTATCTGGTACCTCGGCGAGTTTGAACCAAATATCTCACAACACTAATAATCGCAGAAAGCTGAAATTCTATATTTAGATGGAACTCTAGCAGGAAATCGGAGTGTAACCTAATGATCAAAATCTATCAACCAAAAGTACAATTTTACCATCCAAATTTATGGTTCTTTATGGTATTTATGAATCTGTAGTGGTCTGGAACTATTATTTGAACTTCACATTTGCTTAGGCTAACCTCCATTTCCATTCAATTCAATACCACTTACGGCTCGGTGCCCTACTTATTACAAAAAGGAGCGCTAAATGTGTTTTTAAAATTCCCAAGATTTATCTGTTTTCTTCAAACTTTCTGTTCCCGCTGCAAGAGTGTTGGTCTACAACTTCTTGTTGCGGGACAATTCGATCAACAGGTCTCTTGATAGAGGGTTTACTCTGAAGTACCATTTCAGTATAATGTGCGTGTATGCGTGATTTATATTCTAAATGGCGGCCAATAATCTTGATTAAATTCTGAGTTCGTAGGAAATGCCAAAACTATCGAAAGTACTCTAACATTACTCAATGGATTTCTCACTTTTCTGAGAAGAATGCCTATTTTTTTACTGGCTTGCCTTTCGGCCTACTTCTCATATTAACCATTAAATAAAATCCAAGGCCTAGACCAGGAATCGAACCCAGTAGCACAATACATCTTTAGCTTTACTGGTCTCGCCTCTAACCGCTCGGATACCGTGGCGCCTTAGTCTCATTATTTGTAAGTATTACCTGAACTTCTAGCTGTCAAATTGTATTTTATACAGGGTGTTCATTTTAAGACGGCTCAATTGCATTTCATGCTTAAACGGTTCATCTGAGCGAAAAATGGTAGAGGAAAAATTTGTTGCCCGTCACCTCTAGTTTCAGAAAATGTGACTTGATTTTAGATTCCTGCTCGCATACGCGGCTGACGCGTGACCAAAAGTGAGGGTTCGCTGTTGACCTCCATTTTCATATACACAGTTTTAAAGGGTATAAAAAGTTATGAAAGAAACCGGAAACCACAATTCGATATCTTTAAAATTAAAGGTGCTAGGCCATTTCAAAGTCTGGTATTTATTAATATTTAAATTTTTCAACATGTTATCAAAGAGTAAGACGAGCACGCGATAGGTCATTTTTATATATTTTTTCATCCCCTTTCTACTAAAAATATTGCCAAGGCCGTAAAGCTAGTATTTTTCTTAATATCGGGAAATAAGTCGTTTTCCGAGTGATTTTTCTAAGAAAAAAATGAAATGTTAAGAGCTTTGGATGTTCTCAAGCACACACAAATGGCTAAAAATTAATTTTACATCTGTTACAAACAAGGTTTAATAATTATTTGGTAATTTTGGGAGAGTTGCGTTTAATTACCAAAAAAATTGGAAACCTCCTGCCACATATTTAAATGATCAATATCTTTCATGTAAAGCATCAAACTTGTTCCTTAATTTATCAAATAATGCACTTTACTCAACGTGTGAAGCATTTTCTGTGTCTTGCAAGCCAGGTTAGCCAGGAGGTTATCAACTGCTCTCTGTATCTGAGGAGGCACCTTTGAAGGCACAGTACAAATTTTTCCTCTACCATTTTTTTGCTAAGATTAACTGTTTAAGCATGAAATGCATTTGAGCCGTCTTAAAATGAACATCCTGTATATATATTTGTGTGCGTGTTTAGAAATATATAGAAATTGTAAATATATAATATGTCATTCATCACTCGCCAAAAATACAGGTTAGTTAATACTTTCCCATTAATAAGTGCACTCCAACGTGGCAATAATTCTGGATGTCTTTATAACTAAAAAATAAGTTAAACATTATTATATTGAACTTTAAGTATGGGCGGAAGTATAAAGCAATGGAACCCACTAGGAAAATAAAAGTTATCCAGTTCCAGTTGGCTGAACCCGAAAAAAAAAATTAAAAAACTAACTTTTATATTCTGAGTGCATGTAGATTGTTAGTTGTCCTCCATTATTCTTCTTTCGACTTGAATCTAACCAAGTTTTTGTTTCCACTGAACTCTGACAGACTTCTTTACAACTACAATAATAATTTTTATACGGTGTTCAGTAGATTTCCATGTATTTTTTATATTATTATTAGTTGATTAAAAAAATAGTAAAACTTCTTTTTGTAACTTGGCATTGAAAGCGTGTAAAACAATTTCATTGTATCGCACTAAAGAGTTATTAGAATATTATTGATATTTAGGTTACCTAAAATTGAGTTTTGGCTTGAGCAGAAGATTGTAATTCGTATTTGCAAACCGACCAATGAACTATTAGCCGGAACTTCGGTTTAATTTGCGCCGTTAATGTCGAATTAGATACTGCAGAAGTTAAATAACAAAGTAACTTATGAGATAGCTCTAATTTAAATAACTCATTAACATACTCAGATACGAAACTACAGTTTAAGGTTGGAGATTGTTTTCTGATTGGTTCTAATATGTTTGTAAGTTTCTGTGGATAAGCCCTATAATGTTCTTAGATCAATGAAACGAAAAAAACCGTGGAAATAAGGAGTAATTCTACGAAATCTGAAACTTCCCTCTTCGCCGTTCAGGTAACCAGTTATTTTCAAATTGATCGAAGGAAAAATTGATTTAAGCAATATAATAAAGCGTAAATTTTGATTATTCCTTGCAACCATTAATTTGGCATTTGAACTAATCACTAATAATAAAAATTATATCAATCATCTTTATCTTTTAGTAATGTCTATGATCTACGACTTTTTTTAAGCGTTCACCGATTTTTACAATATAATGATTCATCAGTCTATCTGCGCTTAAGATATAATTTTTCATGAAGATGGGTTATGCTATAAAATGTTTAAAATCTAAAATTTAAGCAATTAAAAATTTAAAAGAAGAGATTTTTGGGCGAAATTCAAGCAACGCGAGCCATTGCATTATTTGGCACCAATAAACTTATCAAACTATTAAGGTCTGTTTCCATCTGTAACTGCAAAAAAAACATTACAGATTTGTTAATAGCTTGGAAAAATGAATCCCAACATGAAATTGGCAATCGATGTCAAGAAAATCATCGAAGCAAGTCATCAAAATTACAAGCAATTGCTTTCAGCCTCATTGGGAACAGCAACCGAATGCCTTTTCTTAGGCATCTTCAGTTCTCCTTATCAAATATAATTAATAAATATTTATCTTATTTCCAAATTTCTGGTATAAAAATGAGTTTTTTATTTTAAGTTAATTTCTGTTTTCCAGAACACAGCCCTATTCGAGCAGTTTGAGATAATATTCTAAAAGGAAGGGTATTTACGTGCTGGATTCCTACTTTCATATAGCCTCTGCATTATATAATCCCACAACATGTACCCATTAAGTCCTTTTAAGGGCCTACATAGGCTCTGCTAGCAACGGTAGGTGGTTTTCTCCAGTTTTTTATTTATTTATTTTATTTTTTGTAGCTTAAATTTTTTTTCTTTACGTCCGTGAGGTGCGTAGTATGTTATTAGCAGGAGTTGTACAGCGTAAAGGCTGAAAGTACAGCGGCTTAGTTACTCCAGTCTGCAGATGATAAACAAGACCCGGGTGATTAAGATCAGTAGATGTTGATGAGTAGAGATGTTCATTCAACCCTCGGCACAAACAACAGAATTATACATCAAAAAAAACCGCAAGAAAAAATATACATGTTCCAAGTTCGCCCTTGCCCTTCGCCCAGAGCAGTCCTGAGGGATTTTGAGAATGGTGATGAACAATGCAACAGATTGAGGGATGTATCTCAATTATAAAGTTAGATATTAGCATGCGCAAGTAATTAACGTGATCAGCCTGGCAGAACCAGAAGGGGCCAAGTCACCAACCAAGAATTACATGAACAGCAAACCCTCTTGCTCTTTTATAACCTTCTAAGGCTCTTGGAACCCCATTGTGTGAAGTCACTAATTTTTTTCCTCCTTCTTTAGGTTTTCTAGTCACCCTTCAGTGAAATGGACTAACAGAAAAAAAAAAGTCTAGCTTGGATATAATAACTTTTCTAAGAGATTATGACACTCGTGTCTTCTTTGATCAAGCAAAATCGGATTAACACATCTTTTGTTAAATAAACAAATTACTGGTACTTTGGGGCTTTTCTTTTTCACAACAGATAATTACTTTAACTAATTACTATTTCTGTATTTTTTCGTTTCTTTTTTTTTTAACCGGTCTGAAAATTAGTGTTGATTGTACATGTACGCTTGAAGCAGAGTATTAAGACCCAGTAATTGGGCTAAAGAAAAAATAATTGTTTCTTTCTTTTGCAAGATAAAAAACAGAATTTGGAAAGAGATGAAACCATTGCTTAACTGTGTCATAAGGCACATCATTTCCTCATTTCTTCTTGCAACTTACTTCCATCAAGCTGTATGATTAACCGTGGATGAAAGTAGAAACTCGCATACTTTTCATCATTATCCTGAGCTCAACTATCCATTTTCTGGATCCTGGCCGCCTTAAGAATTCCTGATACCCAGAACTGATACTCCTGGTGTCGCCATCTCAGCTTCGGTCTTCTCACCTTCCTTTTCCTTTCGGCTGGTTCTTTTAAAGTTTCTTTGGAGATAAGTTCTCATCCATCCTTAAAAAATGGCCCGCTCATCACAGTACTGCTAATCAAATGTTCTTTACTACATTAGGCTTTTCATACAAGCTGACCAGTTCATGGTTGTACCATATTCTCCTCTCACTGTTCTCTTTGACCGCGCCTCATATCTTCTGGAGTAGTTTTCTCTTTAAAAACTAATAGTTTTCTCCCTATGGCTTTAGGTGATCAACTATGTTTTGTGAGCCATATTTCAGTATAGAACTTTAAGCTGCTTTCTGGATCGCGGTAACGAACGGCTTTTCATGTGTATCAGGAGTCGAGTAACATTTATTGGCGGCAATAATCCTCTGCGTTATCTCCTGGTGCTTACTATCCGCCGTTACCACTGTTCATAAATATTTAAACATTGTAACTTTATCAAAGTTGTACCTAGCGACTTGCAGGTTGGACCGGTCAAGCGGTTATCAGTGGTCATGTACTTAGTCTTCTCTTCATTGATCTCAAGTCCGATCTACATTGCTGCATCTAGCGAGGTGAGTGATTATACCTGCTCCTAACCATCTCACCTCCTGAATTGCTGTAATCTCAGTTCATATTTTCTAATTGACTCTGTGAACATATTCAGGGCTGGCTCCAGGTAGATTGATAAACCATTCCATGTTGCAATCCTAAAATCATTAGCCAGCGGACGTTGGCCTAGGCATAACCGTTTAGACAGTCCATCTTTTCTTCGTTCATCCTAAGCTTTCGTAATCTGGTAGTTTTAGGCGAGTAGGTGATTGGCCCTCAGAGCTCTAGTCTAACAGAAGGGCTGCCTCCATAAAACAGTTGGACTTGTTCCCCATTCGGGGTGGCCCTAGGGGGTGCACTGTTTGTTAGTGCCTTGATCTGTTGGATGTGTGTGCAAATGCTCGTGTACTGTTCTGGTGAGGGTACATGGTGTACTGAGCGACTGTGGTAACCCATGAGGACGCTGCTCCCCAAGTACCTGCGTGTAACAGGCACCCTTTGCGGGTATGTATACTTTTAATTAATATTTAATACATTTTAATAAATCTAAAAAAAAAAATAAAAAAAAAATTGAAAGCTAGAACAGCCGCTTCTAGGCTCCAGATCAACTCCTACAAAGCTAAGTATACGCTGACTATCAGTAGAGCAAGCCGCTATGAAGATTTTTTTGTCGAGCAACTCTGTTTCGAGGGAGATCTCGCTAGGTAACAGACGGGTTCGTCAATAAGTGATACGCTCCCTCAGTAAGCACTTCTCCAGTAGCAACAGTCACAATGCATAAATCACTTCTTTGTATGGTGATATTGTACTGCTTAGATATTTGGGTTGAATGTTACAGATGAGTTAAGGATGTACCGCGAGGAAGAGTAGTATTAAATCTCATTTATCCCTGTAGTCATAAACGGCGTTCATCGCTACAGGAAGTTTGGTCACCTGTATCAGCTGAAAGAAACTCTTGTGGCCGTTACTAAACCGGATAGGTTACACTAGCTAGGTGCCCTAAACACAATGAGTGAACAAAAAGAGCTAGGCCCAAAAAGAATTGGAGGGCGATAGGACAAAGAAAAAGCTAGATATATCACAATGATTCATCTGACTAGCTATACGAGGTGTGGCTATTAAATAACGAGACTGATGCTGCTACAGAACAACTATGCATGCGCCAAATCCTAACGACCGACAGTTGTGCAGCGTAATCCTTCTCTTTCGATTGCAGCGTCTAACGTATTTGTAGAAAAATCTGTCTGACCGGAACCGTCGTTTGTGTAAGAAGTGTTAGTTTCGTTTTGCCGAAAACATGATATTACACATGTAGTAGAGCAACGAATTGTCGTGAAATTTCACATCTAAACTTGATAAAACCGCTAATGAAACTTATCTTTTATTAAAAGAAGTTTATGGCAATGAATGTTTATCACGTGCGCAGGTTTTTAAGTGGTTCAAGCGTTTCCAAGATGGCTGAGAAGACGTCGGAGATGAAGACCGCCCGGATCGCCCTTCCACGTCCAAAACGAATGAAAATATCGATTATAATTAATCAACATTATTACCGTGAGGTGCTTGCTCAACTCCGTGAAAGAGTAAGGAAAAAACGACCCGATTTGTAGAAGAACAAGTCATGGGTTCTCCATCAAGACAACGCGCCGGCTCTCACTGCATTGTCTGTCAAGACGTTTCTAGCCAAGTCCAATATCCCATTTTTAGGGCATCCGCCTTATTCGCCCGACCTGACCCCATATGACTTTTATCTGTTCTCCAAAGTGGAATCTGCATTAAAAGGGACACGATTTCAGTCCTTTGAAGCTGTGAAAGAAAAAGCGGCACGCGTCATGCAGGAGCTCACAGAAAAAGACTACCAGCACTGTTTCGAACAATGGTACTTCGCATGGAGCGTTGTAGGGATAGGGGAAGGGTGTATATTGAAGGTGATAATAACTAAATATGTATAAATTTAAAATAAAATGTTTTACAGCAATAGTCTCGTTATTTAATAGCCACACCTTGTATACCATCTTCTAGATTTAGATTTCTAGCTTAAGAGGGTAAGATTCGGCCTACATAGTTATTTTATGTCATGTTTCTTGGCTAAACCAGGTATATAAGCATAAAAAGATAAAAGTATTATTCATTCAATAAAAACTTTTACTTTTACAAAAAATTGTATTAACTTTAATTAATAAAATTTGTACGTCACTTATACGATTAAAGAAAGTCTATACAAAATAAAATCAGAAAATTGACTATGAAGCAATAGTTGATTAGCATCAATGATACAAATTAAAGGCAATTAATGCTATAATATCTGAACGGAGCAGGTACAGGTGAGTTCATCTACAGCCGTCAAAAACCTAACATTATGTGTCATTACTTGTCTTATATAAGAAATGTTCACAAAGGAGTGTAGGACTATTATACTCGTAGTCCAGCCAGCGATTAAATTAAGGATATTAATTAATTTAACTGTTGGTATTGCTGTAAAGTTAGAACAGGTAGAGAGGAATAGAGGCAATTAATAAATAGAAAGTATTTACAACACCATCCAATGTGCTATAAGAAGTGGTGTATTTAGAATTTGATCCTTGGCGCTGTCGAGATCGTAAGTGACATTGTAAATTCCAGGGTCCTCATATTTCTGGAATCCAGGCCGCCTGACACGGTTTCTCAAATAATTATTCCATTATGTTTGTTACGAGTCACCGCTAAATATTTAAAATACCCACCGAGACTTCTCGAGATCCGAGAGAAAAGAAAAGATAGTTACCTAGATCACATTATAATTTATTTCTGTAAAAAAAGGAGGCAAAATATATTTTCAAGTATCAATGATATAAGTTAATTAAGTTAAGAAGTTAAAATTTTTGAACAGACCTTATAACTAAATAAAATTTAAAATTATAATAATTGAGAGTATTAATTGTAATTTAAATGGCGTCATAAATTATAAATTTGTGAATACTTTCATTGCGTTACCGTACTATTATGGTGATTTGCGAGTATGTACCACTGGCTTAAACGAAATAAAGCGCTATGAAAAAGCCAGGAATCTGGATGTCAGCGGGCGCTTTGAGATCTTCGACAAGAAAATTTAAATAGTTTTAAGAATTCGAAATGTAAGAAAGATTATAATTTATTTGCCCATAGACAGACATCTTATTCGAGCTTGTGGAAACTGCATTTAACATAAGTTATTATGTCTAAAGTCATAGTTTTAGTAGCTCGCTCTAGTAGTAGAGATGTGGTTAATTCCTTGAATATGTTTCAATTATATGATAAATAAATATGTAGTCAACTTGACGCAATTTTTGAAAAAGTCAGACAAAACTTTAATTTTTTGTACATAAATAATTAATAGTTCTCGCCATGTAGCCGCCTGTATAGTGCTGCTATCTTGAGAACTATTACTGACGTACTTCATATATGGTCAAGCAAGCGTGCTGTTTTGAAATAGTATTCATGCGGCCAATTAAGCCTTTTCATGAAATATGGACTCTGGTTAAATTGAATAATTATTCTAAGCAAAAGATGTGAAGGGTAAAATTGTGAATGTTGCAAAATTAATTGTGACTGAGAAATGTATATTAAATCATTTCTACTAAAAGAATTTAAAGGCCAGCGCTGTAGATCTGGCAGTTATGGTGAAAGAATTGTCCCCAGTTTTGAGTTAAGTTGAGAGTCGGAAAATGATGAGATATTCCCGATGGTATACTTTTGGGGAAAGATGTTTTGGTTTTCCGGCTTGTGATTGTTTCCTCAGAAATGCATCTTGGTGCCTCAAAACCTGAAACGTAAACTCTCCTAGAACCGTTCAGATCCGTACAGATAGGAATTCTGAAAAAATGTCGCGAAGATAAAATTCCAACCCTCACAGGGACAGTCAAACTCTGTAAATGGTGTCTTGTCCAAAGAGCAACCTGTATAGAATTGTTTCATTGAATTAATAATCTGGACTGCCAACAAATTAATGTTTTTAAGATTAATTTATTGCAGTTATATCTTCATTTTCGTTACATCACTGAAGTAGCATAGAATTGGAAGTACTTCTTACTAAATTTGTAAAATATAAATTAGTAACAGATTATTGTATTAATTAATTTTGTGGATTATATAGATCTCAATTAGCAAGCCTAATACACACTAGCGAGCTCATGTTATTGGAGGTTGCTAATTGGGTATAGAGTCAATAAGATGTGCTCACTCAAGGTAATTAGTGATGGCACACTAATTCCGTCATCGCTATCTCCTCTGAACGTGATCTATCAACGCTTAATAATGTATAATAATTTACAAAATTAGTTTAACCTTAAAGATTAGCTAAATTTTATTGTTTATCATTATTTACACCTTTAATTAATTTATATTTTGAGATATTTTCGTACGTGGTAATAGAAAAAATTTAGTGTGCACAATTAAATGCTCAAAATTTTCAGTGTTAGCCCAAGATTTTCCTTCCAAAAGGAGAGTTTGCAACTCATTGTTTTCAAAAAAAATTGCTGAACACAATCTGGAAGAGAAAACAATACAGCAGGAGCTACAGAGCATCGAAAAGGCTCTGATACCAATGATCACCAATGTCCTCAATCTTAATTTAAAAAACTAATGAGAAAAAGAGTTTTTTTCTAAAATGTTCGTCAGAATTTGGAGTCAGTGATTAAAGAACAGAGAATATATAAAACTGGATCAATGGAATACAAACTGATAACATTTAGATAAAGAAGACGGTAACTTTACTTTCATTTGCTTCTATTTCGATTTCAATTTTAATTCCTCTGCATGTATCCCACAGCTCGGATCCGCAGAGTAAATAATAAATACATGTTTCTGGGTAATTCATACACTGAGATCATTCATATTTCCTGAATTCTAATCAACTCCTCATTGATAAAAGTTTACTTCCCAAGCTATTGCATTAAAAAAAAAAAAAAAAAATACAGCTTTAACATTACAACTAAGGGTGCGTTCCACTAAGCGCTCACAACGATCAAGCTCACGACCGCAGTTTTGCCTATTCCACTTGCTTGCGAGTGTTACAATCGAAAACTCAAGTGGAATGGACTATGGGGCGTTTTAACCGTTCATGTAAACATTACAAATGGCGACCTCGAAAATAGGTCAGAAGCTTGAAGAGGTTGTTTTTTTTTTAAATTTTAACCCCGTTTAAACTCTGTAAACTAGACCAACACCCTAGCAAGATATTCTTACCATAATCATAGGTCAAGAAACCATGCATATGGAATACATTAAAATAATGTGATGATTGCTTTTATTTGATGATAAAACAAATTTATCCTGACTCACCCACAACCGTTACATTACACTACATGTTTTAAAATCTTCAATTATTATTATTTTTGTTCTTTGTGTCAAAAATAACATTTTTTGCAGTCAGAGGACCTCCCAAAACGTGTATTTCTGGTGGAAAATTAATATTGAAAACCGTCCACGAATAGATAAAATTGTAACTTTGATCTTAAATATCTCGACAAATATTAGGGATATCGAAACAAATTTAACGGCATTTTTTACAGTTTTTAATGAAGTTTTCATAATAATTGTCAAAACTAGTGGTCCTTATAAAAACCCAATCGGTTTTTTGGCCGTAACTCCGCCAAAAATGAAGATACAGCATCGGGAGTGGAAAATTTGAAAACTAGACAAAAAAAACATATAGTTTACTTCGTGGGTTTTTTAGGAATTCCGTTTTTCTAAAAAGTTATTTGCGATTGGTGCGTTTTAAATGGATCACCCTGTATATAATTCAATTTTTATATTATATTTTCGTGGAGTATTTATAAAATTTACGTTTAAATAAAATTAAAATGTCTTCTGTGCCAACAGTAGGATATTTATTAATGCAACGTAATAATGCTTTGAATAATTTTTTCGGTTGCCATCTTTGCTTTTAAAACTTGCGCCAAATTTCTGAACGCCCACTTCGGCCCAGCTCTTAAGGTGGGGCGTTGTGAGCTTCGCGTGAGCGAAAATAATGACGTCATTAGTGACGTTTTCGCTACGACCACAACGACCGCGATCGTCAAGTGGAACGAACGGCTGAAGGTACATTTTGATCGTTGTGAGTGCTTAGTGGAACGCACCCTAAATGTAGCAAAACTTGCAGTTTCTGCTTTGAAGTTTGCAGAAATTGAAACTCTCATTTTTTCGTTTTTAAGGAAACTGTCAGTCAAAAATCGAATTAAGTGGAAAGAATTCAAATTATAAAATAAGCTACGGTCTAAACCAGTGTTTCCCAACGTGGGGCCCACGCCCCCCCAGGGGGACAATTTGATAGTTAAGGGGGGCAATTCGAAAATGGACTCGACACGACTTTAACACTTTCGCTCCGGGCCATTTAAATGCAATGCTAGATATCGGTGCCAAATTTAACAAAAAAAGCAAATTCTTAAATAATTGCGGTAAATAATTATTAGGTATAATTCCGTTTGACGAGACCAAAATATCAACTGGGTGATTTGCGTCGTCAAGTAAACTTCGTCCGGGGTTCACCGCGGAGCGTGCCGTCTGCCGCGGGACTGAAGCTAACCAAATTGGAACCTAATATAAAATCTCTGTGCAGCAAGCATCAAGCGCAAGGATCTCACTAAATTAAAATAATAAATTAATATAGAAAAATCTGTATTAAAATTATTTGGAATTTGAATTTCAGTTTTTCATTATATGTTTTGAAATTTTACTTACTGTGTTTTGTTAACAATTTCAGAGTGATTTCTTCCTAGAACCTATCATTTATGTTTCTTAAGTGAACGAATCAATTTTTTAATGTTAAATATTATATATGTTACATAGGGGGGCATGAAAATTTTATAAAGGTTAAGGTGGGGCATGACACAAAAAAGGTTGGGAAACACTGGTCTAAACAAATTCAATTGTAGTGCTTGAACAAATCAAAATTCAATAAATTTATAATACGTGTAATTTACTGAAACAGTTAATTAAAAAATGATAATAAAATTGCATTCTAAAATTTATATTTGTTTATTATTATTAATAATTAGAGAACATTAATACCATCAAATAAATTGTAAAAAGAAATTAATTTTTAATTAAACCAATGTAAAGATAATAAGCTATTTGCTGGGCAGCATGGGTAATTGGATTATATGCGTTCAAACTTAATTAACCCATGTTTTGAACCAAACCTGATATTCAATTTAGTAGATATTTCGACGGTATCATATTATTAGCAATTATATCTCGAATTTATTATTGGTTTTTACCATTAGAGGATTAATTTCTGTAATAAATGTTATAATAATTGTATAAAGGGTTTTTTTAAATTTGTGAGATATGGAACTTAATGAGAAATTAAAGTTATTAATATTTACTGGCACATGGTGAACAAGATATTATTATTATTTTAATTAAGAAAATGTTTTTAGTTAATTTCTCTGCTTCCTTTCGAGTGTTATTAAGTGTGGGCCGTTAGGAAAATAAAGCCAATTTATTCTCAAATACGAGTATAATTCTAGAATCTGCAGCCTAACAGATCTAGTGGGCTCCCGCAACAGATATTGTGTCATCGATTGTTCAAATATTGTGATTCTCTCCGAACAGTGTTAGTAAGTTATTGTAGAGTTATTCATCCACTAGGTTGGTCCCAACATTGGGTCAAAATGGGTCGCAAACCCGTCGATAAAAAAAAAAAAAAAAAATTAAAGTAGTTAATAAAAATGAATTGTACAAAAATATTTTTTTTCTGCAACCATGTAGGGAAGTTCTCATTACTCAATTAAAATCAGCTGTGTAATGCCCAACTTCCCACACTAGTGGGGGGAAATTCCCATTAGTGTCACTTTCCGCACAAGTGAGTGGAAAAACTTTATTGTGCTTCCTTGATATAAGAAGTTTTGTTATTAACATAAATATTTTCTGTAAAACTCTAATAAGCTTATTTAAATTTATTTTATTTAAATAATTAAAAAACGAATATTAAAAAATAAAATAAAAATTGAAAGGAATATCGAAATAAAAATAATACTTTAATAAATAATTAGATATTTTTAATTATAACAGTTAAAAAGGTTATAGTGTTACCTTATAGAAATTTAAAATGGATTCTAGTGATGCCTGTTTAGAAAACACTCCTCCATCAATAAAAGAAACAGCAATAAGTAATGTAAATACGTAAGTAATGTAAATAATTGTAATATAACAATAAATGTTTATAATAAATAAATTACTTTTTGTAGACTGTAAAAATGAAATTTTTAATTTTATTAGTTAATAAATAGTTGCAGAAAAAATATAATATTTAACTCTAGTGTAAAGTATTTTCCTCACACTCGGCAATTTGCACTTGCACTCGCCTCGCTTCGCTCGCTCGTGCGTGCAAACACTGCCTCGCGTGAGGAAAAGTACTACTTTCCACACTTGTTAAATAAATAACTATATTTGTAATTAGTATTTTGTATTGTCTAATAAAATTGGTACATCTTTTATTTAAAGCCCAAAATATCGTGTTTTCATGATTATTTTTATCATTACATTTTTTTTTTAAAGTTGAATTTTGTACAAAAATGGCAAACCACTTCAGAAAACAACGAAAAACTCTTTTTCGGTACTTATCATCAGGAATTAAATTGTTTAATTTAAAAATAGATAAATAAACAAAAAATTTAAAGTATAACTCAACTCATGAGTTATACGAGGGTGACCAGAGTTATATGCTCCACCCACTTTTTTTTTTAAACGGCGGGAAATTTCGATAAAATCATTTTTAGTCTAGTTTATTTTCAGTGATTGCCCCATTTTTTGAAACCCCTGTATCTCGAGATACAGCATCCAACTTTTGTTTTTCAAATGGAACGTTATATTTTTTGTTGCATATTTTTGTAGTATTTGATCTCCTAAAAACAACAAAATTTTTTTTTTTTGAAATCGGCTAGGTTTTTCAAAAGTTATGGTAATTTAAAATATGAAAAACAAATTTCAGTTTACTGTCAAAATTACGTTATATTTTTAAAAGAATCTATTGAAACTAGGCACAATCAACGGATAGGCAAGCCATAACTCTGGATTCCCACGCTTTGCTTGTAGCAGCACTTATGGTGGCGAAGTCAAGATCTAGGCAGACTAAAAGTATTCGACGTTCAGGTTGTATTTTCTACAAACGTTTGTTGTGGAATTTTAGGAAATCAACTAATCGGCCCATACTTCTACAGAGAGAACTTAACTGGTGTAAGGTATCCAACTTTTTTTTCAGAGACATTTTGCCAGTTCTGCTTGAAGATGTTCATCTACAACGTCGGCTAGATATGTATTTTCAACAAGATGGTTGCCTGGCACATAATGCGAGAGTGGTTCGAGGTTACCTGGACAGAAATTTCCATGAAAAGTGCTTAAGGACTCATTGTCCCATCCAATGGCCACCTCGATTTCCGGACTTAACCCAAATGGACCATTTTTTGTGGGGATACCTAAAACAATAAAGTGTAAAGTATCCTTAATCCCGTGGCTTCAGTAGATGATCTGAAACGTCAAATAACTCTTGCCTGCCTAGATCTTGACTTCGCCACCATAAGTGCTGCTACAAACAAAGCGTGGGAGTCCAAGTTTTGGCTTGCCTATCCGTTGATTGTGCCCAGTTTGAACAGATTCTTTAAAAAAAATAACGTAATTTTGACAGTAAACTGAAATTTGTTTTTCATATTTTAAATTACCATAACTTTTGAAAAACCTAACCGATTTCAAAAAAAAAGTTTTTTGTTGTTTTTAGAAGCTCAAATACTACAAAAATATGCAACAAAAAAGATAACGTTCCATTTGAAAAACAAAAGTTTGATGTTGTATCTCGAGATACAAGGGTTTTAAAAAATGGGTCTATCACTGAAAATAAACTAGACTAAAAATGATTAAATACGTGTTTTTTATTTTTTCGAAATTTCCCGCCGTTTAAAAAAAAAGTGGGTGGAGCATATAACTTTGGTCACCCTGTATATGTATTTCATGCCCTTTATAAGTTACTACCAAGTGAATCCAAGTATCGCAGATATAATTCCTTTCCCGAATTATATTGTCAGTTATAAAATAAATAATTGGGTCGCAGAACAACCTCATAAAAAAATGTTCGGCATAAATATTGAGAATCACTGACCTACAGTGTCTGCGGGTTAGCTAGTAGAGAGACAAGTGCGCTTCTCCCTCAGGATGACCCGTCCATTGGATTAACCCAAACTAACCCAAGTACTTGGACCTATCTGCAGGCCCCTTGGGTTATTATTAATTCAATGTTGCAAATCTCAGAGTTGTTGTTACTGAAGTTAGACTGAGATATTCGCAGGTATGTCAAGATTCCTGAACGAAGTGGCTAGTCCACTATTTCCTATTATAACTTCTTTTCTGTTTACTACAACCCAAAGACCAACCCAAAAGTTTGGAAAATTCTATTAAGGGCAGTTCTAAAGACTTGTAAGTTTTTCCGCTGAAGGACCAGTAAAGTTATTGCACCGTTTTGTGCCCCACATCTCATAAATGAGGCTTGATTAAATTCCGGTCATGTAACATTCAATTTTAAACATTGTACAGTTTTTAGCTGAAAAATAAACTGAAATTTAAACTAACTGTACCCATCCCTAACCTCTCCCCAATAAATACCATCGGATAATCGGATACCATTGGTTTCCTTCAACAAAAGCTATTTAACGGGTTAGAAGGCGTTACCCTATAAACTGTGTAGAGGTATATTGTCCATGAACTTGACCAATCATCGTGATGCTTTCAATAAAACTACTGTAAAATCTGTAATAGAAAGCAATGTTTGATTTGCGGTTATTGTTAATATGGCTGATTAGAACCCATGATGGTTCAGCAGGGATTCTTCAGTCGAATGTTTCGTAAACAAATTACCTTCAAATAACTAGCCCACAAATCATCTTTCAGCTTTTATTAGCGGAAAATTACCTAACAATGGTGCAACAATAAATGCATACTGCACACCTGCATCCCAGTTCTACTCTTCCACCATATTACTGCACAATCTTGTACAGTAATGATTGTTTCAAAATGTAACGATTTGTAATTTCTTTTTAAAAATAAAATTAACTGTTTTACCTTTTATGTATTACCTTATACAACTCAAATCTTGAATTGAATATAGATCGATATTGTCTGAGTCATTTGTAGGAAATATAAGAAACTAAACCACTTTGTGTAGGAATATATTCTAAATATTGTCCATTTCGTTTTAGTCAAATTATAAACCTTATTCAATCTCAAAATTCTGTTTTATTATCTATATAAAACGTTTTGTTCTGATTTAGGGCTAACTTGCTATTCATTGTAATGAATAATTGAGTAATGTTAGTGAAAAGTAAATTTGTTTCAAAGTTTGAAGTTTGAATAGAAGTATAGTTAGTTGTAAACGTCACAATAATACCAGAGAAAGTGTTCGCACCAAATTTTGTTGACTGATTTTATTTTTAATTTCCTTTTTCTAATATACAATACTGCCGACTTACCTCTATCCCAAAATACTGTAACGAAGTTGACCTGGGCGGAGAAGAAAGGCCTAGATTGTTCTAGAGGTTGAACGACCAAAGTCAGTAACAGGCCGCCACTGCATAAACAAAAGGGGCGGTATCTACTTGTGGCAGAAAAGAAAGGCCTAGATTGTTCTAGGGGTTAAGCGACTAAAGCCGGTAACAGGCCACCACTGGGTAGACAAAAGGGCCGGTCTTTACTTGAACTAGAAAGGAAAGGGCTAGATTGTTCAAGGAGTTAGTGACCTGTGTAAAAGCCAGCTAAGAGAAAGGCCTCAGTTGGGGTGGTGGCATAAGTGTTTCCCAGCCAGTGATTGACAGGTGAGAGTGAGACAGACGGAGTTGGAGAGAGACAGAGAATGGGAGGAGGCGGCTCATAGCTGAGGTGGTGGCAGTATGTTTTCTCCAGCCAATGAACGTCAGGAGGGCGTGGAAACTTATGCTCAGAGAGTTGGAGGAGGGCAGTCCCAGTTGGAGGGAGGCACGCAGTTAAAAGGAGGCCGACACAGCTGGAGAAGTCAGTTTTAACAGTTTTTAATCAAGTTTTAAGGAGTTCTTAACGAGTGTTAATCAAGTTTCAAGCAAGTTTTAAGGAGTTATTAGAGTTTATAGTTATTAGTCAAGTTTATGAGTTAGTCTTGGAGAGTCAGTGTTGCGGAGTGCTTCAGTGGTAGCTAGTTGGGCAATTAGTCAGTTGATGAGTAGAGCTGTGTTAGTGTAGCTGAGACTAGTGCAATTCGGTGCAGTGCGGACCAGTGGTCAGTCGGGGAACAGTTTTGTGGCGTTACGAAGTGAGTAAGTAACAGTAAACTGTTGTGACTGTTGTAAATGGTGACTGTAATGAATAGCGTTAGTTGCTTGTAAATGTTAATGTGAGTAATGTTAACGTGTTAATAAATCAGGTTATTACTTACAACTTTAGCGAGTTTTATTATTTAATCAAACCCACATATTTAATAACTAGTGGCAGGCATTAGTTGTGAAAGTAAAGTTTTTTTGGGGGGGAAAAACTTTACATTGGTGTCAGAAGTGGGATCTAGTAGAACCGCTAAGCGAGTAAGTGTGAATTGCCGGAAAGTTTTGGAAAATAGACGAGTGTTATATGCCAGTGAGTACTAGGAAGCAGAACATGGAAGAGTTAATGACACTGATGAGGGAGATGATGGAAGACATGAGAAAGGGCCAAGATGAGATGAACAAGCGCCAAGATGAGATGAACAAGCGCTTAGATGAAAGAAACAAGGGCCAGGAAAAGATGAAAGAAGAACTAACAAGGGATATAACCAGGCAAATAAGTAGGATGCAAGAAGAAATGAAGAATGAAATAGGTAAAGTCCAAGAAGAAGACGAAGGCGGCAAGGATGATGCAGGTAGTGGAGATAGCAGGTCGCAATGTATATGTGAATGTGACCAGATTAAGGGAGGACGTAGCCGGGTAGAACTTCAGGAAGCTGCGTGGGAAGAAGAAAGCATAAAAGCGCTAGAAAACTGCAGCGGACAGGAAGAGCAAGACCAAGGTAAGAGTACCATTATTGTTCAACCAGGAGTGGAATGGAGCCCTGAAGCGACCAGGGAGGAACAACTTCTGGGTGAGGACACGGGGTCTGTGCTCAAGTGTCAGGAGGAAGCGGTCCGGAAAGTGGTCCCCAGCAGTCGGGACGTACCGAGCTACTGTGCCCAGCGGAATTCGCTCGCCATTGAAATGGGCATTTTGTCGCGAGACCGGAAAAGTGTGGACAGGAAAGAAGAGGAGCTGTCGGGAATTCACGGAGGTATCACCGAGAGGCACCTAGGAGTGAAGAGGGCATGGGCCAAGCGGAGGCAGCGGTTCTCTTTGGTAGGCTACCACGAGGACGGTGTAGACTGGGGTAGTCGTAGCACCGAGTGGGTAGCAAGAAAGGGAACCAGCCGGAAAACCAATGGCGCCCTGAGGCAGGACAAGGTTGGGTTACCGCTCAAGAGGATAGCCTTCGATATGGCAGGACCTTTTCCTGATTCCAGAAGAGAGATACGCAACATTCCGGTTGTGAAGGACCACTTCAGTAAGCGGGCAGAGGCCCACGACTTAGCAGGTCAGGACTCGTCACCGGCAGCTGCAGCATCGGCGGTCTACCAGATCCTCGGCGTCAGGAGGAAAAGGACAACGCCGCTACACCCTCACTCTGACGGCATGGTGGAGCGAATCTACAGGACCCTAGAAGGCAGCTTGGAAGCTGAAGAGTCGGATGTGAGCGGCTACGTTGCGGAACTTCGCCGGAAGTGGAGAGCTGCACGTGGAAAGGCACGCGGCAGGAAAAGACTGGACAGCGACCGGACGAGGACATCGTATGACAGGCAGGTCATTGGAAGAACGTTCCGGAGAGGTGAGGAAGTTTTGTCGTACAAGCGTGTCCGCAAAAAGGGAAAACCTCCTAAGTTGCTGGGTAGGATCCTACACCACTGTCTCACTGCTCAACGACCTGGTGTTCGAGATCCAACGTACGCCCAGATCCAAGATGAAGGTGGTACACTTGGACCGATTGCTGCCCTACATCACGAAGGAGACTTCTGTTCGGGACGAACAGTTCTAAGAGGGGAGCAGTGTAACGAAGTTGACCTGGGCGGAGAAGAAAGGCCTAGATTGTTCTAGAGGTTGAACGACCAAAGTCAGTAACAGGCCGCCACTGCATAAACAAAAGGGGCGGTATCTACTTGTGGCAGAAAAGAAAGGCCTAGATTGTTCTAGGGGTTAAGCGACTAAAGCCGGTAACAGGCCACCACTGGGTAGACAAAAGGGCCGGTCTTTACTTGAACTAGAAAGGAAAGGGCTAGATTGTTCAAGGAGTTAGTGACCTGTGTAAAAGCCAGCTAAGAGAAAGGCCTCAGTTGGGGTGGTGGCATAAGTGTTTCCCAGCCAGTGATTGACAGGTGAGAGTGAGACAGACGGAGTTGGAGAGAGACAGAGAATGGGAGGAGGCGGCTCATAGCTGAGGTGGTGGCAGTATGTTTTCTCCAGCCAATGAACGTCAGGAGGGCGTGGAAACTTATGCTCAGAGAGTTGGAGGAGGGCAGTCCCAGTTGGAGGGAGGCACGCAGTTAAAAGGAGGCCGACACAGCTGGAGAAGTCAGTTTTAACAGTTTTTAATCAAGTTTTAAGGAGTTCTTAACGAGTGTTAATCAAGTTTCAAGCAAGTTTTAAGGAGTTATTAGAGTTTATAGTTATTAGTCAAGTTTATGAGTTAGTCTTGGAGAGTCAGTGTTGCGGAGTGCTTCAGTGGTAGCTAGTTGGGCAATTAGTCAGTTGATGAGTAGAGCTGTGTTAGTGTAGCTGAGACTAGTGCAATTCGGTGCAGTGCGGACCAGTGGTCAGTCGGGGAACAGTTTTGTGGCGTTACGAAGTGAGTAAGTAACAGTAAACTGTTGTGACTGTTGTAAATGGTGACTGTAATGAATAGCGTTAGTTGCTTGTAAATGTTAATGTGAGTAATGTTAACGTGTTAATAAATCAGGTTATTACTTACAACTTTAGCGAGTTTTATTATTTAATCAAACCCACATATTTAATAACTAGTGGCAGGCATTAGTTGTGAAAGTAAAGTTTTTTTTGGGGGGAAAAACTTTACAATACAATAGTTTCAACATTCGCTGACGATACTGCTATTCTTTCATCTCACTCCAATCTGGTCCAAGCCAGTCAGAACATTCAAATCCATTTAAATTTTTTCGAAACCTGGTTCCGAAAATGGAAAATAAAAATGAATGAGCAAAAATCAGTTACGTTACTTTTACATTACGAAAATCTGCGAGTCCACCAGTTCGACAGAACGGTGTAACGATTCCTCAAGCTGATGTAGTACGATACTTAGGGCTGTAATTGACAAAAGACTCACGTGGAACCCACATACTCGACTGAAACGACAAGACGTGAAACGACAAGCCTACTTACTAGACTACTTGACCGCAGATCCAAACTCGACTTGAATCACAAACTGACAATTCACAAGGCACTGTTAAGAACGATATGGACATACTGAAACGCCTGCAGACACTACAGCCTAAAATCCTACGGAAAATCCTGAATGCTCCTTACTACATTTCTAACCTTACCAATGCACACTGACCTTCACATCCCTTTCGTCACTGACCTAATAAAGTCTCGCTACCGCAACTTTCACAGCCTCCTAGCTCTCCATCCTAATCCTATTGTGCAACAACTCTCCTCTCCACACCTTCCAGACAATCCTCCTCGTCGCTTGAAGCGGAAGTGGCTTAGGGACCTATTGATGTGAATATCCACCGAGAAAGAGATTCACCAATGGGTGATTACTCTTATCATGACTTTCATGTGAATTTAACCTATGCGATCAAATTTACTTGAAGCAACATTTGTAGTTATAAGTATGGCTAATAAAGTGAAAAAAAAAAAAATTTAGTTTGGTCTTTTGGTATTTACTTTAGTACCAAATTAAAACTCTTCTACCAAAAGAGTCGACGTCGACACTGATGTTTGTAACAACTAACATTAAATAAAATAAATACAGAATATCTACTTAATAGAAATAATTATTGTTTTAATTCTTCAGGAAGTGGAGAGCCCCTAGTGGAGCATAGTTCGGTAGAGATATTACCTGAGGCTATTAGATAATGTGGGAACTGTGGGCAATACTTGGATCCCATCACTCCCCTCTGAATGCACACTGGAGGAACAGTGTCTTCTACTGCACAAAACTGATAGACGCGGCCAGGAAGTAGTATGTAGCATGCTGGGTCACTGAGCCCCAACTTTGTGACTCATCTTTAACTGCCCGGCGCACACCGTTTTTTTTTTCTGTCTGAACTCAGTATAATTACGAACCTATCGAATGGTCTCGTTTAGATGGTTTATCTTGTCCTAAATAAAAAGAATTGTAAGTTCATTTTGTGGAATTCCTGAATTTATGTGTAACTCTAGATTTACAAAAACAATTACCAAACTTTATTGGACAAGGCGTTTGTTCCTATTTGTCTACAATAGTGGTTCTTTACCATTTTATAATTCCAGAATTCATTTTACTTAATGATTTTTGGTGAATATCGAGGTGCGGTCTTAAATACAAAAAAACTTTTTTGCTTTATACCAACGTTTCGGTAATGTTTTACTACCTCCTTCAGGGTATTATAAAAAAAGTTTGTGAAGTTTAATGTAGAGCTACGAGTATACGAGGGGGTACCCAAAAAAAACCGGAATTATTTTTTAAAAGCTATTTATTTACAAATTTTTTACAGAACAACCTTATCCCCTTCAAAATACTCTCCATTACAACTAATACATTTGTCCCACCGGTGCTTCCACTGTTCGAAACATTTTTTGTAGTTATCTTTAGAAATGGCTGACAGCTCCTTCTTCGTTTTTTTCTTGACCTCTTCAATGTTGTCAAATCGGTGACCTTTCATGCCCTTTTTCATGCGTGGAAATAAGAAAAAGTCGCACGGAGCCAGGTCAGGCGAGTAAGGTGCGTGGGGCAGCGGAACCATGCCATTTTTAGCCAAAAACTGTGTAACAGAGATGGCTGTGTGTGCAGGTGCATTGTCGTGGTGGAAGAACCAGTCTCCTGTTTGCCACAAATCGGGTCTTTTTTGGCGAACACTATTGCGCAATCTTTTCAAAACTTCCAAATACAAGGTTTGATTGACGGTCTGACCTGGGGGGACAAACTCTGAATGGACTACGCCTTTGGCATCAAAAAAGCAAATCAGCATTGTTTTGATGTTTGACTTGACTTGACGACATTTTTTTGGTCGGGGTGAAGATGACGTCTTCCATTGGCTCGACTGTTGCTTTGTTTCTGGGTCATAACCATAGCACCATGACTCATCACCAGTAATGAATAACCTTTGACAGAAAGTCTGGATCAGTTTCAAGCTGTTGTTTCAAAGCACGACATGTTTCAACTCGATGATCTTTTTGATTGTCAGTCAGAACTCGAGGAACAAACTTGGCAGCAACCCTTTTCATCCCCAAATCTTCCGTTAAAATTCGCTGAACCGAGCTCCAAGATAACCCACTACTCTCTGACAGTTGATCAATTGTCTGTCGACGGTCTGTGAACACCAGCTCTCGAATTTTTTCAACATTTTCGTCGATTCGGGCAGTTGATGGACGTCCAGAACGAGGTTTGTCATCAATCGACATGTCGCCATTTTTAAACCGAGTAAACCACTCGTATACTTGAGTTTTTCCCATAGCGTCATCTTTGTAAGCTGTTTTCAACATTAAAACACTTTCAGCAGCATTTTTGCCGAGTAGAAAACAAAATTTCAGAGCTGCACGTTGTTCACTTAAACTTGCCATCATAAAAAACGAAAAAAAGAACAAAACAGCGCTGGTAAAAACAATCACTGCAGATGAACAGAACAGGCCAGGCAGACAACACAGGCAGGACTGAACTGGCAAGGAATTGCGCTATACACGTCTAGCGGCAGAAATGCGTACTACATAAGCTCCATGCGCGGCAACGCAATTCCGGTTATTTTTGGGTACCCCCTCGTATCATCATAACTGTTAAAAAGTAAAAAAAATTTAAGACCGCACCTCGATATTCACCAAAAATCATCTATCAACAACGGTCGGAAAAAAACATAACCAACATTTTACTTTCACATCTGAAGACTTACGTCAAATTAAAGAAAAAATTCGTTGGAACCTTTTAGAGAAAATTTAAAGTACTATTTTTTTGTAATGTGCCTTTCCGGTCGATCAATTTAGTCAAAGCTTATCGATGCATTTCTTTAAGGAAAAATTGATTTGTTTTTTCGATCTCAAGGAACCCAGTAACTTCCGGTGAAATCTCTGGCAGAGGGAGATTAAGAGAAAAATGTTATCTTACGTCATAAAACCCACCACCTTCTTTTCCGCTTGAGCTCTAGTTAACTTCTGCCTCCAAAGAGGAGATTGGTACTTACAAGTTCCTTTAATTGCAGGCAGATTGTTGTAAAGTAAACAAGGAAAATGTATTTATTGCGGTTAAACTAAATTATTCTACCAATTGTTTACGGATAGTTGGATCCTAAATGCGGAAAACTGCTGTATAAGTTCCAGAACCGTAAGGAGATGACTCACAGGAAACTAAAATCTATTTCCTTCAACCAATTAAGTCTGCTATTAACCAGACGAAGTAGAAAAACATAAGATTACAGTGGAATCTATGAACTAATTCCATTAAAATGAATAACATGCAGATATGAGTTTTTGTTTAAAACCATTAATTATTACAACTTTATGTAAAAGTGTGTTAACACAAACAGGAGGAAATGGTTACGTTCTCCCTCTTCCTTTGTAACACATGAGTCATTTTTTATATTTTTTATGGAATAATTTTATCAGCAATTAATCGGTAAATTGCGGTTTAATTTTTTTAGAGAAATATCTACTAAGGTTTTATTGGTGACACATTATTTAATATCTATGTTCTAACTTCTGTTTCTGCTATTAGTATTAAATATTAGGAAAAACTAATACATATCATCTAATACGTATAACTTAAATTAGAAAAATTTTTATTATTATGTTAGTTTAAGAAATATTGAACCCGTTAAGGACATCTCATGCGCCACGATGGCCAAGCTAATTATTGTAGTACTGAATTCGATTGGATCTTGGATTTTATTTAATTGGTTATTATGAAAAATTCGTAAATAAAAAGTATGTTTGTCAGTCGCCTACGTCCATTATACCTAAATTTTTAATTTGACGAAAAGCTCGCCTAAATAGATAGGCATTACTATACCTAATAACTTTAATTTTTTTTTTTAACAATTTTATCCTGATTCACCCATAACCATTAAATTACACTACATTTTTTAAAATCTTTAATAATTATTATTTTTGTTCTTTGCGTCACAAGTAACATTTTTTTGCAGTCAGACGATCTCCCAAAACGTGTATTTCTGGTGGAAAATTAATATTGAAAACCGTTCACGAATAGATAAAATTGTAACTTTGATCTTAAATATCTCGACAAATATTAGGGATTTCGAAACGGAAACAACGTCATTTTTCACAGTTTTTTATGTAGTTTTCATAATCATTGTCAAAATTAGTGGTCCTTATGAAACCCAAATTGGGTTTTTGGCCGTAACTCCGCCAAAATTTAAGATACAGCATCGGGGGTGGAACATTTGAAAACTAAACAAAAAAAACATATAGTTTACTTCGTGGGTTTTTTTGAAATTCTGCTTCTCTAAAAAGTTATTAGCGATTGGTGCGTTTTAAATGGATCACCCTGTATAGATGTATCTAATGTTTAGAAAGGTAGATGGGAAATATTTGTTGCTTTATGATTAAATTATGCTACGCGTTATTAATAATAGAAAATGGACACAATTAAAATTGTAAAAAAGTAGAGTAAAGGATGTTCTACGCAAGCTAACTAGAATATTTAACATAAAAAATTACACCAAATAGGTTCTTAGAAAGTCAACCCAACCAAACCCTTCTCCTAGAATACTAGATTGAGCTACTTTTGCGCAAATATCGTAGGAATCGATTGTAAGACAACCTTCCCAATAAATAACTAAGAATCTGTTCAGTAAAGTGACATTTCTGATTGGCTGAAACGGTCAAAAAACTTGGTGGCACCTAAACTAGAAATCGAATTTGAACTTTCAGCCACTTTTTTTGTTTTTGAAGTTCCGCTGACCTCACTCTGCCTCACACAAACGCCTTATCATCAGCAATTAAATTAATTATTTAAAAAATAGACTAATAAATAAAAAATGTAAAGTATAACTCAACTCATGAGTTAAAATGTGTATTTCATGCATTTTATAAGTTACTACCAAGTGAATCCGAGTATCGCAGATATAATTCCTTTCCCGAATTATATTGTCACTTATAAAATAAATAATTGGGTCGCAGAACAACCTCATAAAAATATGTTCGGCGTGGATATTTAGTATACGGTGAAACCTCAAATTGTACACGATCGCAGTACTTCTTCTTAAACGAAGTGAAAAAATTGGAGATGATTTTTTTTTTTTTTTTCAGTCAAAAATCAGTATGGTCAACAAATTCTTTTTATGCTCCATTTTGGTTATCATTTCCAGCATATATTCGTTTTTAATACACATAATCACGCGTATAATCCGTAAATTTTGAACTGAATTACTTTAAGAGAGAAAAAGTAATAAATGTTTTGAGATATACTTTTTTTAAAAAACTCTTATTTAAAACTATAAAATTATCTCAACCTTACATAAAAGGAAATGTTGAAAATAAATTCCATTGGTTGGTAATTGAGATATTTGTGAGAGGAACGCTTATTTTATTATTGGAGCATTACAAAATAGAAATAACAATTGTTTGTAATTCATTACTGGAGTGAACAGCACGCAAAACAAGGCACATGTGCAAACAATAAACAGTATTTATGGATACTTTGTTATCGTTATTTTATTGGTGCGTATTTTATACCTTAAATGTTTTAATAGATAACCAACAAAATGTATGTATATAGGGAGACAGAAATCATTTACAGTCATTGCTAGTTAATGTAAATATCATGTGATTTCTTTAACTTATCTACACGGTCAATAATTATCAAAGTGAAAACTAATTACAGGGCCGTAAAAGTGTCAATAATAAATTAGAACGTTTGTTTATTTTTTTTGTATAGGAGTGGGGATGTAGGGTGGTCAGACAGGGGCAACATTCAGTATGCACTGGTTGCACACCTGGCCGACTGTTAACTGACGTTGCGTCGAATCTTTTGTAAATCGTGGGATAGCCTCGGTAATATGTGTCACTTGTTAAAAATTTAACTTCTACCTTATTGACTTATTTACAGAAGCTAAGGCAATTAATTGTGCCGAACTGTAATCAAATAGCCAAGTTAGAATCACTCTCATAATGCATTTTTCATGTAATTATATGTCAACATTAGAAATAATCGGGTTTAGCAGAAAGATTTACAACTAGGTTTACAATACTGGAACTAGTTGGACTGATGCATAATAACTAACATTGAGCTATAAAATGGATTTATTAATAATTGATAACCAATGAATCGGTCGTGGGACTCAAAGTTGTTGGTTCGTGTATTTTAATTTATTTATTTTAAGCGCGTTAACTATATGAGATCATAGGCGTTCGCTGTCTTTTCCAGTGCATTCTAGGCCTTCTAACAATGCTCTCTCATTACAACAATTCGTCCCACCACGGGGACTGAGCTGTAAGATTCTCTTTGGAAGAGATCAATCTGAAGGCCGCTGGATTCGAACCCAAAATTTACGCGTTGGCTAATTATTGAGCCAACCACAATTTAAATATTGTTTGCTAAAAACTAACAACCTTTTCTTTAGTGATTTCTATTGTAATGGCTTCCCCAACTGAACCCAGTATCTAGGGGAATGGCTCAATCCTACCATAGCGCTGCAGATGGGCAGTGGTTGGGGTAAAAAGCGATTGATTGAAAACAAAAGAACATTCCAGCAAATCGACCTGTCGAAGACACCTCTAATGTATTACATTCTGTGTAATTATAATTAATTTTTTTCTTTTTATCTCGATTTACTGTAAATGTATGACTTTATTATATTTCCGTTTCTATAGTTTACATAGTTTTCCAACCATAATAATTTTCTATTTATTCATAGTTTTACCGTTTTATTTTTCTAACTAATTCATCTCCCTTACACTAGATTACACTAACTGTCCGGTAGGACAGTTGTAAAAGGGTTGATTGTCAAAAAGTGCACTAAAAAGCGTAACGTTAAAAAACACCCAACTTTGATAATTTTTTTCTCCTCTTCTATAAAAGACAAAATTCTCAAATTTTCTTTAAAACATAGGGAAAATCCTCCTTTATAACTGCATTTTTTTTTCGCAACAACATAGATGAAATAGATTTTGAGAAAAAAGTTGCCGAAAATGAGCAAAAACTGCATTTTCTAAAATTGTTATTGTTGTTACCTTTTTTGTAAACTGCGTAGCGCCTAAACGCGTGGATCGATTTTCATGAATGAGGTGTCGTTCGATTCGGAATTTTATGTAGATGTGCCTTTTGGGGGTCTCGACGCTGTACATCGAATGGGAGAGGAGTTAGCCCCATGTATGTGACGCCCCCTCCAAAATTATTAATACTAATAACACAGTAAAACTTAACCCGACTGATATGAAATTTGGCAGGATGAAAAGATTAGGGCTCCCCTACGTACCATTAAACGACGATCTGCTCTTACGCCTACTAAAGGGAAGTTTTGCAATCATTTAAAATTATCGACGCGTGAACCGATTTTCACGAATATGTAGATAGAATTAGGTCTTGACAAATAAATTCCTGTTCGTTAAGTTTGCTCCGCATACTTTTGTAAAAGAATAGAAGCGAAACTTCCTGGCGTATCGTGCATTAAAATGCAATTATTTTTTTCCAATCATCTCTTCTAAAAATCTCCGAATAAGTAGCTTTGCGGGCTGGAGTCGACAAATAACTTGTGTAGTTTACACAAAGGACCATTTCGGAAAAATGTTAAACATTTATTCGCTTAAGTTGTATTTCAGGTTATAGAATTTTGATCGATATTTACCAAAAATCAACCAATCGTCTTCTTTGATGGGAACAAATTGATTTTTTGTCTTTAATCAGTTTCACACTCACATAATTTTCTTTTTTCTGACTCAGAGTCCCCTAAAACAAATAGGTAATTTAGAATATTCAAATTACATTTTACAGAGTAAGAGACGGTACAAAATTTTACTAATCTTAAACCATTCCTTTAATGATTTGAATGGATTTTTGTTTTTTTAAATGTTGAATTAACCTGTTTGATTAATATTAGGTTTTATAAGATTCATTGATTCATTTTTGTTTTCATACAGAAATTTCCTCAAAAGGGAATTGCGGTAGGGGTTGGCAGTAATTAAACATTAATTACAAAACAATTACAAAAATTCTGCTCTTACCATTACAATATGTAAGTAATTATTTTACAGTATGAACCTAATTGAATCGATATTTAACTTCTTAATAACTCCCGCAATTATTGAGCAACACCTTGCTGTATTAAGATGAACTTATTCGAGTATAAATGCGGATAATATAGAACTTCACTGTCTATAAATTGCTATAAAGATAATTTATAAAAGGCATTTACAACTTCCTTACCAGATATCCGGTCTTTGCGGGCTTTAGTTGCACAGTTGGCTCTGCTAGCTAACTTTCTAAATTATCTATTTATTTAAAATGCACAAACAGGACATTAGTGTCCAGATTAGCCTACTTGATAAATAATATTCAACTTTAATAATTATCATACAGATAATAAATATTTTTAGAGCTAATGTTAGTTTATACATTACTCAGTTTAGTATTCATGAATAGTGTATTGCCATTTAGATTTGTGTCGCAAATAGAAACATTTTATTACATATAATAGACATTATTTTCTTATAATTATAAAGTCTACAAAAATATTGCCAATTTTCACCGTCTTTGACATTAATGTGTAAATGTGAATACATTTATTTAATAAATGGGGGTCATAGATAACGATTTCGTATTATTTTATTCATTTATTCTGCAGAAAATGATTTTAGTATCGATTGTTTTTATTTACAGTGCTGCTTCCTCGTTGTCCAGTTTTACACTAACTGGTCTGACGGAGGATGAGTTTTGAATGTTGATGAAATATCTGCAATTAGCCATATTTAAAGAACACCATTATTCTGTAAAGGATAAAATCAACGATATTACCCAGTTTTGTAGATTCAACAATGTGCTGTACAATGTATAATTGTTCGTGACTATCCTTTCTTAGTATAGCGCAAATAACTTCTTGTGTTTAATGGTGATATCCGCAAAATGCAATAAGCAAGGATTACAATAATGTTTAATTTTAGTAATTACACCAATCACACTGTTACGCGTTAAACAATTAAGTTGTATAGAATGTTGCATCTAACTGAATCTGATTCTGGTTGACAAGTAAAAGAATTTAATTTAATATACGTATTACATTATTTTTTAAATTATATTCTATAAAAACTGCCCTCCATATCAGTTACACCCTTATCTTAAAGCTCTAATAGAATGAATAGAATAGTAACATGATATAGCCACTGGTTGCCTAACTTGAATTTATCTACCCACTAAGTCAACTTGTTTCTTTCTATATTTCTTTGTATATCTTTATAAAATAAGTCAAAAGCCCTAACAAGGGATAAACATGTTTCCAGCACATAATGGCTATTTATATATCGGGTGCCGTTTATAATATTTATCTGGAGTAATAACAGCTAATTGAAATACTTATGAAACTTGAACCATGGTTCTGACGTAATTTCCTTTTTTGTTCGTTCTTTGAATTTGCCCAGCAGTCCTCCTAGGTTTGTTTCCGTAAGTCACAACATTCTTGCACAGGAAATAAGTATATTTTAATCTTGAGGAAGTATTTTTATGGAAGAATGGGTTTAAAAGGTAATTTCTTTGATGTGAATGGTGAAGAACACTGGAGGTATGGATAATAGAAGATATTTTCAGAGAGATGGTGTATAACCAGTCAGCTTTGACAGGAACTACTAAAAATTTCAACCGGAAAATAATATTATTTTTTTATTTTTTATTTAATGTGCATTAAAATCAGAGTTTTTTTGGGCACCTGGAGCCTATTTCCGTTCACTAAACAGTTTGGCTCAAGACAGTATTCTCACGTTACGAACAACACTTTCCATCTTTGGGCAGTAACCTTCAAAAAGCTCCTAGAAGTATCTAAGAGCCGGCAGCTGCATTCGAACCTGGGATCCCTGCATGTGTATCAAGTGCGCTTTTCTTTGAGCTGATTATACTAAAAGTATTTGAAAGTTCTTGTTAGGGGTTTTCATGGACCCATTACTGGGTCCAGGATGTTCGATTACTTTCTCTGTAGAGGTAAATAAAGTAGACGCTTATTTTTTACTAGCGGGCTTGCAACTATCAAATTAGGGGTCGTGGATGGAGACGGTAGCATTTACTTAACTATACAATTTTCTTTTTCTAATAGAAAAGTAGCTAAATGGAGGATACGAACTAGTAATTAATCCCCACTTCGAAATCTACGCTTCAAAAGCATCAATATCCGGAAATCTCTTAGACCATCGGATGAAGACCAACTGTAAACTTTTAAAACTCTCCGAAAAGTTAGGGGTCCATGAATATTATAATGTATCTTTCAAAGTGCAAATTTTTCAAATAATGTACAAACTTGAATCGACTAAATATTCTGTATTCTTACTATCAGAAACTAATCTTCAAAGGAGTCTGCAGTTGTGGTTAAAATACGGTCGTAGTAAAGACTGCTAACTAGGTAGCAAGTTAAAACTATATCCAGACCCGTAAAGTATCTTTTAAAGAGACGAAAATAAAAATAAAACTATAGCGATAAATAAGATAATTGAAACAATAATTTATCATTTGGAGGATCAGTATGTTTTGGCATAAACTGGGATCTCTTAGGTCAAACTTTTTTTCTTGTTCTTTGTTCTTTGTATTATTTATTTGTTCCCAGTAGTCCGATAAAGTTATAAATGAGCCATCATTATGTAGGAGAATGGACACTGGATAACATATATGTGTGTAGAAGTAGTTGGTTGGGTAGGATGATCTGGACCAGTGCGGCAGTAGCTCTGTGGAGAACGATCTACAACTACATTTGATTTACTACGTACAACCCCACGTGTACAGACGACCTGTCCCTCGATTCCCAGTCTCTTAGGCTGCTCATACATATGTAGAAAGAGTAAAGACTGCGAGTACGGCAGATAGAAAACACAAGAGATAAATATTGTGCCCTGAGAGAAAAGCGGACTTCCCGCGTTGTACAGATAAAATATTTATGGTTTCAAATGTTTTTCTTTATGTGGGAACCGATAATAAATATTTACCCACATTTATACCATAAATAAAGAGAAAACTGTTTTACATTTAGTGAAAACGATACTTAGTTACAATCAGTATTATATCTGGAGCTCTGCCAAGGCTAATTGCTTTCAATTGTGAGTTGTAAAATATCAATATTTCTCCTCTTAAACTGCTAGAAGAAGAGAGTAGAGTTGTATTCATAGTGCGCAAACCAAAATCAGCCATTATTATTATTTTGTATGGGGGCAACCGATTGCTTGACATTGATCAACAATTTACTCTAGACAGACTCCGCTAAGACAAACATCAACACAAGGCGAGTTCAGTTGTTCTCGGACCTAAGTCCAAACATTCAGAAAGAAAACGTAAAGGAAACAGACTTACTTTCAAGATTTGTGACTTCAGCTTCGCAATGCTTGATGAAGTCACCATAATTTGCTTTAAAAACTACTCTAAGAAACATCAACCATGTGTAAATGCGAATATTTTCAATATCCTAGGAGATAATTTATTATTTAAGCAATCATTTCCCGAGGTAATCTTGTTGAGATATAAAATGAGTGTTGATAGAAAGATCCTCTTTCTTGCCAACACATACATAAAATGTATTAAGGATATTTTGATGTAAATGTATTTTATGTACACATAAAACCTCCATCGGGTGCATTTAATCTCTGAGATGAAGAGGACATTTTTCTATTAGAAACTCAGGTATTTCTTAGAATGAGCCATGGCCCTCAGTAGCTTCCTCTTTTACCTTCTTCTAACCGAACGGCCTGTCGGTGTTTTACTCTGTGTTATGTGATGTTACTTAGCGTCCGCGTAATCTGTCAGATTAGTTGCGCCCGATGGTCTTATTCTTTGGGTATTGAAATTTTTCAAGTTTTCTTATCAAAAACTGTTACGAAGTACATATTATCATTTAAAAGACAATTTTCCACTTATTGATTATTTTGGCAACGAGTGTCTTTTGTTGAATGACATTGTGTAGAAGAAAGAAGGAGATTCAGACTCCGAACAAGAAGCACTTTTCTTTTTTTTTTTTTTCAATTTTTAGAAGAACATGATGCAGATAAAGTAACCAAATTGTTGGATAAAAAAGGAGAGTTAGACGAGGAAGCCATAATATTTTATGGCGTTTTGCCTGGTATAGTTGGTGACAACGTCGACAGAAACGTTCGGAGATGGTTCATGGTCATTCTTTCGCTCTTCTGAACCCATAGCGGGCATCAATGCGTAAACCAATTTCTTGGATAATGCTAATAAACCATCTCACACATTCATTCATAAATGTGCACCTCAAAATTAGGGATGGCTGATTTTTCTATTCACATTAATGTCCTGTTCCACTTTACGATTTTTTTTTTTTTTAAAGAAAAACTGAAATTTTTCATACGTTTCCAAAACATTTTTGATGAAATTAACAGCTATTGGGTCATTAATCTCACAGATTATGTTAGTTGCGCCCTATGGTGTTACAAAAATATGGCGCCCGACGGAGGGTTGAAGAAGTATAAAAACGTAAAAATCGAATGGTTTATCGTCCTCTAATGTAAATATTGTAATATTGTTTATTAGGATTTGTCTTCGAACAAAAAGAATCATTCAAATTATAAGAACGCTTTGAGTCTTTTTATATGAGAAATAGTGATTCAAATTTCATCGTATCTGTTAAATACATTTCTAATTTATATAAATACACATTTTTTTTTTTTGTATTATTTGTTTTATTATTGTCAAACATTTTCGAGCAAAACGTACACCTTAGATACTAAGCCAAATTTTGTTGAGTTGTTGAGAAAACAGTTTTCTGATCTGCCTCAAAAACTTGTTTAAATCTGAAAAGGAAGTTTACAGTCCAAAAACACAGCTCATACTGAGCGTGTCATCAACGATTACACTTGAAATATAAGGCCGGCCGAATATGGACCATCATCACTCTCCAATTATTACCAGCGAATCAACTATAATAGATTCCGCTAGAGGTTGGGTAACACTGCACATTGACCCAAGATGCCACTAAGTGACCCTACTTTTATTGGATTATTCTTCTAGAATCGGATCACAGGCTTTGCTGTTGTGTCATCCTGAAGTCTTTAAACTAACTAGATGACTCCTATTCACTCCATGTTTTCAAAACTTGCCACCTCTAGTATCGTCACCTCTTCTTGTTATTTCAGTATCCTATTGAATTTTCTTCAAATTCATATTATATTTCAATGTACTACAATGATACGTAAGATAATTTACCAATATTTAATTTTTGTATTTGGGTTTTTACAAATTTAATGGTTTAATGAGTTTTGATTGGCTTAATAGTTTGTTAGCCACATTAGGGCGTTACTTTTGTGCTCTATTTTTATTCTTAGGGGGCTTACGTTTCTCTATTAATAGTTATTTATTTAACAAGTGTGGAAAGTAGTACTTTTCCTCACGCGAGGCAGGGTTTGCACGCACGAGCGAGTGAAGCGAGGCGAGTGCAAGTGCAAATTGCCGAGTGTGAGGAAAATACTTTACACTCGAGTTAAATATTATATTTTTTCTGCAACCATTAGATCTATTAACTAAAAAAATTAAAAATTTCATTTTTACAGTCTACAAAAAGTAATTTATTTATTATAAACATTTATTGTTATATTACAATTATTTACAATACTTACGTATTTACATTACTTATTACATTTTCTGCTGTTTCTTTTATTGATGGAGTGTTTTCTAAACAGGCATCACTAGAATCCATTTTAAATTTCTATAAGGTAACACTATAACCTTTTTAACTGTTATAATTAAAAATATCTAATTATTTATTAAAGTATTATTTTTATTTCTATATTCCTTTCAATTTTTATTTTATTTTTTAATATTCGTTTTTTAATTATTTAGTTACGTTAAATAAGCTTATTAAAGTTTTACAGAAAATATTTATGTTAATAACAAAACTTCTTATATCAAGGAAGCACAATAAAGTTTTTCCACACACTAGTGCGGAAAGTGACACTAATGGGAATTTTTCCCCACTAGTGTGGGAAGTTGGGCATTACACAGCTGATTTTAATTGAGTAATGAGAACTTCCCTACATGGTTGCAGAAAAAATTATATTTTCATTTCATTTCAAGAATAGGTGTAAGTCTGTGCTATACTATATCAGATTTCTAAACAATTACTTGAAACAGAATAATTCAACTAGAATATTTTTTATTGAATGAATATCTTGAGCTTATGCTGCTTTTTACACATCAACCAAATTTCTGTAAATACAATCCTAACATTGGATGATGTAAAATATGTCTAAAATTAAATATTTATTTAACCAACTTAAAGTTTTATAAATGAATGCAAAATAAAATTAAATTAGTGCTCAAATACTTCAGCTTTTGATTAGATCGAAGTTATAAAAATTTATGCTTCAAATTTATTTGTCAAAATGTTATAATCGCTCTTAAATCGAAGCAAAAGGCTGTTTATATCATAATGATGATAAGTTTTGGTCTGTAGAAACAGAATGATTGTTTAGGTAATGTTAGTTTTACTGTGTTATCAATTTCTATTGCTATGGGCTAATATTGTTCAGAGATCATGAAAAATAATTGGGAGCACTCCAGCAGAAAGATAGACCTTTCATAATGTGCGTGTAGAGAGTGTACTAGTGTGCGTGTGATAAAGAGAGATATGAGGTTTGAGAAGGAAAAGGCCATTTGGCCGGCGCCATAACATAAATGTCACAATATTATAACATGTGTAGTTGGTTGGAGAGGAGACAGGATGATTTCGCTCGTTAGAAGCTCCTGGACTGCGGCGCAAATGGACCTAGACCACGGGGGAATCATTTATCCCGGCTAGTCGACCACAACTACCAAGGAACGCTTTGCTAGCTACAGATATACATATGATATGACACGGAATAATACTTATACACATGGACTTTACAACAACTCTCACCCATAAGTAATATTCTGGGATACGACTGTACTTTTTATTTTCTTGCAAGGGAAGAAAAAATATTGGGAATTTTCTATTTTTGGCTTTCACGGCAACATTCGATTTGGGTTCCTCTGATCCCCAAAATTGATATTTACAAATTACTCTGTGTATGTTAGTACATTTGGGTGATCCAACCCAAACTCAGAAAAGTAAATCGCAAAATGTTCAAAATTTGATCAAGCTTAAGGGCCATTAAGGGGTGCTTCGATAATTGCTTTTTTGTGAAAATTGGTCAACCCGAAGGATTATTGTATTGATCGAGTATTTTGTTTCACGAGGTTTTCAATAACACATTTTACGGGACAATTTTGTAAAAGCCACTTCGATTAATGTTTCTAAAGTGTTATTTCCGTAGTTTATAAGGACTTATTTCTTATTAAATATTAATAAAACTAATTGTCTAACCAAAATAATAAAACGTATGAGATAATTGGTTGATCGGAAGTCATTTCATTTTTTTCTGTGGATATTCTTCCGCTACTTTTAGATCGCTCGACTTCCTCCAAGAGCACCTCATTGGGATTAGATTGCAGCCACAGTGACCAGGAAGATGGTGGTGCTGCACTCCATACACGATAAGACAATAGCATCAAGTCGGCGATAACAAATCTTCATCGGAACTAGAAGTATTCATTAACTTTTACTAAGCATCAAGCTGAGTTCTATACCTATTGTGAGCATAAGTTAACAATAAATAAATATAAAAAAAAATATAGTATTTACTTTTAGACGAAAAATCCTACCTCCTATCTTCATGAACCAAACTCCTGTACCAACTGTGGACAAAGTTCGCTACCTTGGACTGTACCTAGACAAACGGTTGATATGGAATCCCCATACTAGACTGAAAAGACAAGAAACTAACAAACTTCTCGCCAGGCTTCTTGAAAAACGTTCGTCACTTAACCTACAAAACAAAAGACTCCCTATATCTTCTGCTACTGAGACCTATTTGGTCGAACGGCACCGAAGTATGGGGATCGACAAAGCGTTCCAACTCTCTACGCCTCCAGACATTACAATCAAAAATACTACGAAAACTTCTTAATGCTACATTCTATGAAACTAAACTCACTATAAATAATGACCTCAAAATCCCTTTCTTTAAAGAACTTGCTAAAACTCGTTTTCTCAAATTTCATTCCTCTACAGCTGTTCATCCAAACTCTCTAATCGAAAAACTATCTTCTTCTGCAATACCAGGTGATCCTCCAAGAAGATTGAAGAGAAGATGGCCTCGCGATCTACTGTCATAACAGCATACATTTGTCCAAGACACTGCTGGGTGCCTTCTCCACTCGTATATTTTCACGTGATATTCTTTTAATCGTGTACCACATTTGCTTGTTGCAACAATCGTTGCAGTTGTAAATTTTAATAAAAGATTAAAAAAAAAGAATACGTCATAAATATTATTATTCTTATTTAATAACAATGGCAGTGGTTATTGAACACACAATATGCTACAGATAACATGAACCACAGTCCAGATGCTGTACGAGGTAATTGAATCTATTCATTGCTCTTTGGCCAGTAGAACTTTTTTATTTTCTTCTTATACTCCATACAACACGTTGTAAGGTTTCTCTGTTCACGCTGGATAACTTTGTGAAATTCAGTGGAGGGCTCATCTCAATCAGTCACATGATACTTTTGTATCTTTGGTTGATATATCTGAGTTGGTAGAATTTCTTTCGTAATGATACCACCAGTTCAACCAAAACATATATTTAACACATTATTTAATTTATTGCAAAAAATTATATGATAAAAAAAAAGACAAATTAAAAAAATAGAACTGGCTCAGGTAGGCTTAATTTTGGTAAATAATCACTCTTAAGAAAATATTCAATTCTTCTCAAAATAGGCCAAATTATTTTCTACTCGTACTTGTGGAAACTGGGCTCAGTATGGTGGATTAGAGCGCTTCTCGTTAACATTTAAGTTGTCCTTAAAACAGGGAACACTGGAGGTGTGGATATTAAATAACGAGACTATTGCATTTTATTTTAAATTTTTTTACATATTTAGTTTACATTACCTTCAATATACACCCCTCCCCTATCCCTACAACGCTCCATGCGAATTTACCATTGTTCGAAACAATGCTGGAAGTCTTTTTCTGCGACTTCTGCATGACGCGTGCCGCTTTTTCTTTCACAGCTTCAACAGACTGAAATCGTGCCCCTTTTAATGCAGATTTGACTTTGGGGAACAGATAAAAGTCACATGGGGCCAGGTCAGGCGAATGGTCTAAAACTGGGATGTTGCACTTGGCTAGAAACGTCTTGACAGACAATGCAGTGTGAGCCGGCGCGTTATCTTGATGGAGAACCCGTGACTTGTTCTTCCACAAATCGGGTCGTTTTTTCCTTACTCTTTCACGGAGTTAAGCAAGCACCTCACGGTAATAATGTTGAATAAATAATGTTAATCGATATTTTCATCCGTTTTGGACGTGGAAGGGCGATCCGAGCGGTCATCATCTTCGACGTCTTCTCGGCCATCTTGGAAACGCTTGAACCACTCAAAAACTCGCGCACGTGATTAGCATTCATCGCCATAAACTTCTTTTAATAAAAGATAAGTTTCAGTGGCGGTTTTACCCAGTTTCATGTGAAATTTCACGACAATTCGTTGCTCTACTACATGTGTAGTATCATATTTTCGGCAATACGAAACTAACAGCTCTTACACAAACGACGGTTCCGGTCAGACAGATTTCTCTACAAACACTTGAGACGCTGCAATCGAAAGAGAAGGCTTTACGCTGCACAGCTTTTGGTCGTTAGGATTTGGCGCCTGTATAGTTCTTCTGTAGCAGCATCAGTCTCGTTATTTAATAGCCACAACTCGTATATGACGAAAGGTTAATGAAATATTAGACCAAGCCATGTTCAATAGAATAATTGGCCAGTACGGTTGACTTACTTAGTGTGTAAAACATTGTTAGCAAATATAACACTGGTTAATAAAATTTCAACCAGTATGAGTGATCAGCTAATATTTACAATAGAGCAGACCTACCACCAACTGTATCAATACTTAAATTTTAATTGCGATCATTCATGTACATACAATCAGACTTTGTCAATATATTTAGTTGCATTTAAAAAAAAAATAAGAAATTAATATCAGAATAAAATAGCTTGAGTGACATTTGAAAAAGTTACCCAGTGGTTTACAATTCATAGCGTCGAATTAGTGCAGGCGATCACGTGGTAACCGGCGCTTCAATCGACTGAGAAGACTACTAGATATGGTCAGGCTTTGAAGTTGCCGCAAAAGAGGATTCTGAAGACAGGTGAGGAGTTGTGGAATGTTTGATAGCGGAATACTATCAGATCGGACACAAAGGGAAAGGATAAATCATTATTTAGGGTTTTATTGAACCCATAATAAGCAGCTTTGGAGATTTTTTTAAAGGTTTTGGATTGTTCGTAAAGAGTGGAATGAGTGGCAGAACTTTTTATTAAATTGTGGTTGTAATTAAAATAATTTAATTAATGCTGGAACTCGTCTGAAAGTCTGTGACCATTGGCTACCTTTTTTGTTAACAATACTCGTAATGAATTAACTAACTAAGGAAATAAGCAGACTCGTAGAAATAAATAAATAAAATCCTGCATATAAGGTTAACTTTTTAAGTAATTTTTGACAATTTATTATCTATCTAACATACCCATTCGCAAACTTATTCATAAGTTCATTTCTGTATGTAATACATATTTCTAGAAGGTAACATTTAACTGTAATCCTCCATTTACGGAATAAACAATATAACATTATTCTCTCCATATAAAGTATACAAGCATTTCTACACAACTAGTTTGAACATCGTTGGAACTGTATGAATGATCGTGGTAGCTGCCCATTAACCACCTGTGCACCGTTTTAAAATATTTAAAAAAAGTTTGTGCAATATTTAACTGCACTTCCTTAATAGGAACGGGTACTGTTAATAAATTGTATAATTTTGTAACTTTGCACTTGTTGTAACATTCAGATATCTGGTTACGGTAACCAACAGATGTACGGAACTGCAACAGTTGTAGTTAAGCAAAGAAACAACTTAATTGAGGTGAACGAATAGGTTTTCAATAAACGCAGTTCGATAAACATAATTCAGTGCAATGAAATTTCGCTTCTGTCATGTGAGAATAGAGATTAGAATATTTAGATTCGAAAGAATAGATAATATGAAGAAAAGATACAGTAAACACTTAAGTTCTTCAGGAATTACTTGAAGGTACCCGGTCCAAGATCCGTCCAGATTTTCCTAATTACAATAATAGTTGATCGAAAATTATTTACCTCTGATTCGACAGTTGAATCAAGAATACTTGGTGAGAACCATATTATTTTTATTAATTACTAGTGAATATTTTCGACTTTGATATCAATCAGCAGTTACTCTACTTTATATTAGTCGCCAATTATGATTTGTAAACGTCCTCACAAAATTATCTTTTCATATTCTGGGCTCCTGTGTTTGAACAAAATATTTTAAAATTGAAATTCTCAAGAAGTAGACACTTTATATTGTTTTCGAATTGTAACTTAGGGATCAAATTTTCTTTTTAAGTTCAGGTGAATAATGTAATTTAAACTAACTTGTTATTTGAAAAGTTATGGTTAGTTTTACCCTAAGTAAGATTATTTTATAATAGTCACATTACTATAATATTGGATTTTGAAAATTTTCAATATTTTCCTTTTGCAAAAATTAGGAGAAGTTAACAGTAATTCATAAAATATATTGTTGTATCAATACAAAAACTAATTGTGGCCCCCAAATAAGGTAAACAATCTGGGAACCTACAAAAATCACCAGGTTTTTGACCTTGCCAATTCGTACACACTTGTATGCACAAATAAGTCAATATCGTTTATTTACCTAGACAATGTAAATGTGTGCCACTTGATTGGTAAATAAAACCAAGCGCAGGTCAATGTTCTTCAATGCTTTTAGAGTTTATTAAGTACGCTACCTAATAATTATTGTTACTTCTCTGTACTGAAACAATGGGGGTTTTTTAGCAAAGGAGTTGTAGCTGTTGTCCATTGTCTAGCAATTAATTACTTCTATTCCATAGAATTCGTTATAGATTCTATTAGTGCTTTTGGTAATAGTAATTGTATTGTACAAAATAATTTAATTATGATTGGTGTATTATTGATAACTTCCGTTTTATTTTAATTCATCCTTCATTTTAAATTACCCAAATTTGTGGTGAAATTAAAAGTTTAGTCCGATATTAAATCTAGATAAAGCTCTCCATAATATTAGAGTACTGAGTACTATAATGAATGGTTAGCCTATCTCTAAAATTAGAAGGGCGAAAGTATATCGCGGTGGAACATAATTATATTTAGATGAGTGATTAGTTTACCACTTATTTATTAATCTTTATGCATCTCAGTATTCCATGCACGAAGTTATTGTAACAGAATTCCATCTGGTTTCATCAACTTCTTACAACTAATAGACTGGTTAATTTTAGAAGAGCAGTCACTATCGCGGCCACAATAGATCCATGGGGTAGCCTTTAAGGCTGCCCTGCAAGTATCTATATCTATCGTGGTCGGTGATTGGCTTCAGCGTTATACCCTTCACGCAGGTCCTAAGTGTCTTCAACAGTTGTGGTGTTCTTTTTTGTGTTTTTTTGGATAAAAAGAGATTTCCTAGTATTAAAAAAAAAAAATAGAATGTTCCAACACAAAACTAAAAAAGAAAACCGCAGCAGTTTCCTTACACAGCACAGAAAATCATCTAACTTTCCCGAACACTAAAAGAGACAAACTCACCAGAAAAGATAAGGACTAGAATTGATTTACATATCAAAGACAGAAAATAGATTTCAAAACTGACTGGAACAAACTAAACAACATATACCCTAACTTACTACAAAACACGCAAAACAAACTTTTTTTTTGACAATAACCAACACTGACCTGTTCATAATCCAGAACATATTGAATCTCAGTAAGTACTGAACAGTCAGGTCAGAAGACACACCAACCTTAGATGTAACAATGTACAAAATATTATTATTGTCAATAGCATAATCCACTGCTCCACCTCTGTTTTACAACGTCGATAGGATACAGGGATAATGGGCTGAGGAGTCATTGTTATCATCGCAGCTCCTTCCTTTGCTGTTTCATCAGAAGGAACATCGGAAACGGTGGAGATCCCCCGAGCTGACTGCCATCAGGCTAAAGAAATTCTTGGCCTGTCAAAAACGGCTATAGTTGGTTTTAGCAGGTCCCGGATCCGCCAGTTGGTTCAGGTTGGTTGAGTGGACATGCGAATTTAGCGTACCATCTTTTCAAATGCGGCTTTACCCAGTCGCCAAATTGTGCAGGCTCTGGTAAGTCCAATGAGACTGTGCGGCACTTTGTAGAGGTGTGCCCCGTTTATTCTAAAACTAGATTTCTCGTTTTGGGAAAGTCAAATGTCTCCCTACCGGAGATTGTAGCACCTGGTAATCTTAAAGAACTTTCTAGGTTTATTCAGTGCACTGGGCGATTGAGTCGCCATGCTCCCTAGTGTCCTGTTACTACTTTATTAGTTTATTATATTAGCATCTGGCAACCTTTAGCCGGATCTGTTTTTTTTAAACCCCGGTATCTCTTATGAGATGAAGGGTGGACGGGGAACAATGGGCACTTTGGATTGCCTGCGATCCTTCCCCTTTTGGGTGGAACCGCCCTTTTAATACAATCTACAATCTACAATTGTCAACAGCATAAGGTAAATAATTTTGCGAACTATTTCTTCATATCAAATCAATGTACATTATAATCTCTTACAGTAAAATATGTTCCACAGCCCTGAAGATGACTTTGTCCTTAGATCGAAAGCTTAGGAAAAAATATTTTAAAAAAGTAACTTAAATTTGCAATTTTCTTTCTTCTTACTTCTTTTATTTGACCGAACTCAATAAATTTGGGAATGGATTAAATCTCTATTTTGATTCGATATTTTATTCTGATGGTCAATAACGTCGCAATCACTTCCTTACTTCTTCTTCGTTATACTTCTTCCGAGTCGGTAACACGATCCGAACAATGAACTCTTGAAAAATCACTGCTCCTATCCGGATTGCAATCCCTTAAATCAAAATTTATTCGATTTTGATAATCGGAAAGTTCGTGTAAAATTGTATAGTTATATTTTTCTTTCAAGATGTATAATCCATGAAGTAAAGAAATTATTGAAAATTTATGTTAAGAAGCTAATGAAGCGGTAAACAATAATTAGTACAATAGAATGAATTTTGTCTTTTACGAATTCAGAAACATCTTACACAGTGGTAAACTTTGGTTTACAAACTGTAACACGTCTATTTGACGAATCTCTGCATTGACATAGATTTTCAGATGCCTATACAAGATAATAAGGAAACATAGGCGCCACAGTAGCTGTTAGAGGCGAGACTTGCAAAATGTATTTTGGTACTGGGTTCGCTTCCCGGTCTAGGCCTAGGATTTTATTTAATGGTTATTAAAAGAAATAACAGTAAAGTATGTTTGCTAGTTGCCTCCTTCTACAACACCTAATTTGGTAGTTGGACGTTAAGCACCGCCTGAAAAAATAGGCATTACTTTACTTAATGTGGAAACATGGCAATAGCAGAGAAAGTATTTGATGAAGTACGACAAAAATAGAACAAGGGAATTGAGAAGATGGTGAACTAAATTCACCAGCTGGCTTACTTGAGGGTAATTTACTTATTCATTTTTTGCTTTGAAATCTGGTTAATTGGGAATAGGTATTAAAAACACGTCAATCGTTTTGACTTTGATATAAGAAAAAGGTGTGTTACAACTGACGGAAATAACTTAATTATTAATGAATGTCACCCGTTAATAGCTAAATGATTGTGGTGTATTCAAAATGAAACTAATAATTTTTGTGTTTTGCTTTTAATGAGCCAGAAGTTTAAACATTGGAACTGTTGGTGTCTTTTTGAAGTAATACTCTTCGAAAACAGTTTCGAAAACAGAAATCAAGGATTCTAGAACAAGTTGTTGTGGCAAAATTACCAATTTTGGAAAATTGATCGCATGGTTTTTGTTTTTTATTTTGCAACTGCAACAGAAAGTAGAAAACGATGAGTAAAGAAACAGAATGCACTCTAGGAAAATTAGGAAATTAGTGTTTAATGATTAACATTTTTGTTAAGATTTGCTATTATTGAAGCGATTAAACACATCTGAAAAATAGTTATTTATTTAACAAGTGTGGAAAGTAGTACTTTTCCTCACGCGAGGCAGGGTTTGCACGCACGAGCGAGCGAAGCGATGCGAGTGCAAGTGCAAATTGCCGAGTGTGAGGAAAATACTTTACACTAGAGTTAAATATTATATTTTTTCTGCAACCATTTATTAACTAATAAAATTAAAAATTTCATTTTTACAGTCTACAAAAAGTAATTTATTTATTATAAACATTTATTGTTATATTACAATTATTTACATTACTTACGTATTTACATTAGTTATTACATTTTCTGCTGTTTCTTTTATTGATGGAGGAGTGTTTTCTAAACAGGAATCACTAGAATCCATTTTAAATTTCTATAAGGTAACACTATAACCTTTTTAACTGTTATAATTAAAAATATCTAATTATTTATTAAAGTATTATTTTTATTTCTATATTCCTTTCAATTTTTATTTTATTTTTTAATATTCGTTTTTTAATTATTTAAATAAAATAAATTTAAATAAGCTTATTAGAGTTTTACAGAAAATATTTATGAAAACTTCTTATATCAAGGAAGCACAATAAAGTTTTTCCACACACTAGTGCGGAAAGTGACACTAATGGGAATTTCCCCCCACTAGTGTGGGAAGTTGGGCATTACACAGCTGATTTTAATTGAGTAATGAGAACTTCCCTACATGGTTGCAGAAAAAGTATTTATCTCTTCACTTTTCTGCTCCTTTTGAAGTGGAAGTGTTGCAATCATTTTCAATTTTCACTTTTTTTGTTTTTTCTCGAAATCTTTTTTTATGTAAATTAATTAATTATGTTAATTGCGCAAGTAAAAGTCGTGTGACCATTTAAACAAATTATTTTTATCGCCAAAGCGTGGGAGTTTAATGCAATTGCATGCAATAAAACCTGCAAACAAATAAAATTCTAAAAATACATTATCATTTCCTGCTCTGGGATAAAATAGATAAAACTTCAGCTCATTAAAGTTCCGCTAGAATAAGTTCATAACTATAAATTCTTATTGCAGATATACTGGCTGGTTTTCCTTTAAATTTCCCTCGGGGATAAACTTTTAGTATTAGATTTCTTCTTTTAGAGAAATCTCATCCAACTATAAGCGCAAATATGACCTTGGATGCATCTTATATTATTAATGCATATCTGTATTTTTCTAATAGAAACAAGACCTTGATCCACTTATTTCAATTTCAAAACAATATAATTTATATTTGTTGCATGTAAATATGCAGGCGAAGAAAAATATTTCCGACTTTAAAATCAATTATTTAAATTATTTTCAGGAGGTTTTTATTTATTTCTAAAGTGATCGAAGCAGTTGTTATACAATAAAATTTATAGTGGATCAACAATTACCTTGCAAGACTTCAGTTTTTTTTAATATTTAAATATTATCTTATATCGTATGTGATAACATACATCTGACTATCAACATTGTAGTCTTAAGCAGTTTTTATTTACGTTATTTAAGCCAACAATTTTATTGTGTAAACAAAGAAATCGTCATAGTAGAAGATGTACTCGTATTTACATCATTTCCAGAATCTTTGAAAGGTTTTTTTTTTTTAATTTGTCTATTTTGCAACTGTGTCTAGTACAATAGGCAAAAGTGATGAGAGATAAGGGATGGCGCAAATGCACATGCACGCATTTATATGTGTGTGTCCATACATACACGCCAAGAGGCGTGAGTGGAAAGAACGACGACCATCCAGTGATGGAAGCCGTTAGTTCGCCACGTTGGCTAGCTTAGGGTACGTTTACAACGGAGCTGTGAGTATAGATGATAGCTGTTAGAGTAAAATATAATCGCTGATTAGTGTGCACAACAGAGCTGTGATACATGCAACATGTCCGAGAAGTGAAGAAGAGTTTTTATGTTCAGCAGCAACGAAATGGTATATTTTAAAGAAAAAACGCTTTAGAAAATATCATGTACATCCCATAAATAAAAAACGAAGTACTTTGGGTGAATTTCACTATTTATATAAGGATCTTAGAAATTATCCGGATCGTTTTTTTGAACATGTGAGGATGGGTCCACCCACATTCGACTATATTTTAGAAAAAATAAGGTCAAAATTAAGAAAACTTTGGAAAAATTGTCATGGAAATCCTATAACCATAGAAGAAAAACTAGTGATTACTCTTAGGTAAGTAATGATTTTATTGAAAAAAAAACAAATAAATACACATGAAAATAAATGTAAGCACGATTTAAAAAGCAAAATATTGTTTAAAAGTAAATAATAAAATAATAACCAAAAATAATGAGTAAAGACAGCACTAAATAATTTTTCGACGTCCATTTTGAAGCTCCGATACTGGAGTTCAGCTAGCAGAAAAATGAAAAATTCAATTCTATCATCTATGCTCGTTTATAGCAGCGAGTACGAGCCACTAGTCGAAGCTTCGTTGTGCACGCTTACATAAGAATGTACTAGGTTATTCTATAAGCGCTGATGCATCACTCCTATCATCTCCGCTATCATCTATGCTCACAGCTTCGTTGTAAACGTACCCTTTTACACAGCAACCATCCTAAGAGGTCGGCGTTATATGTTGAGATGATCGCGTGGCCACCGATGCTTTAGTCTGCGCTGTGGATTTGAAGGAAGTATTATAGTAGACATGTTGTGGATCAGAGGGTTGTAATGATTGTGTAGATTTGAGCCGAGATTGGGCTATTTCAGAGACGAGAGGAATATTTAGATCAGAGTGTATAGTATGATTGGAGACGTAGAAGGAAGCGTTAACTATTGATCTTAGAATTTTTGATTGTAAGGTCTGAAGTCGGTTGATGTTCGATTTTTTTAGCGCATCCGTAGAGCTGTATTCCGTACGTCCATATTGGGGCAAGTAGAGCGGTAGATAGTGTTCGTTTGTTCGTCAGGGTTAGTTTTGAACGTTTTTCGAGTAGTCTTTTCAACATTTTATATACCTCAGATTGTGGTCAATTTGTTTGAGTCTCGTGTGGGGGTTCCATGTTAGTCGTTTGTCAAGATGTAGTCCGAGATATCGTACTTGGTACAGTAATTGGTATAGAAGTATTGTGGAAGGAGAGAGGAGGGAGCGTTTTCTTATTTAGAGTGAATACTACGTATCTTTGAAAGTAAAAATATTTATTTACACGAGAGGATGTGTTCTTACTCTCCATCAACAGGAATCAATAAGAATTTAAAATGTTCGTTAAATAATTTTCAATATTTTTTATTTCATTTACAATTATTAGATCGCGAAAACGAACCGAAATCTGGCTTGAACACTAATACGAGGGTCGTTTGAAAAGTCCGTGCAAAGTCAGAGAGATAGCACTAATGGCGCGTATCGAGGTTATGTTTAGTTAGTAGCATCTCTTGGAAGAACACACACCAAGTTTCAGCCAGATCGGTCTATTTCTTTGTGTTTGGCATTCGTTAGAATCGAGGAAGTCGAGTGATTTTCCAAAAATGGACAAAAAAGAATTTCGTGTGTTGATTAAACACTACTTTATGAAAGGCAAAACGCCTCAGGAGACTAAAGAGAAGCTTGATAAACATTATGGTGACTCTGCACCTTTGATTAGAACAGTTTATAAGTGGTTTCAAAATTTTCGGAGTGGCCATATGGGCACAAGTAACGCTGAACGTTCTGGACGTCCTGTTGAGGTTACTACTCCAGAAATCATTGATAAAATCCATTAAAAGGTGATGGATGACAGAAGAGTGAAGGTGCGTGAGATTGCTAGTGCTGTGGGCATCTCGAATGAACGGATACATAATATTTTGCATCAACATTTGGACATGACAAAGCTATCCGCAAGATGGGTGCCGCGATTGCTCACGCTTGACCAAAAACGAAATCGTGTGAAGTGTTGCAAGGACGGTTTGCAGCTGTTCCAGAAGAATCCGCAGGACTTTAAGCGTCGTTTCGTCACTGTGGTTGAAACATGGATACATCACTACACTCCTGAGACCAAAGAACAATCTAAACAATGAGTTACCAAGGGGGAATCTGCGCCAAAAAAGGTGAAGACCGTTCCTTCGGCCGGAAAGATTATGGCGACTGTCTTTTGGGATTCGCAAGGAATAATCCTCATCGACTATCTGGAAAAGGGTAAAACTATTACAGGTGCATATTATTCATCTTTATTGGACCGTTTGAAAACCGAGCTGCAAGAAAAACGCCCACGAATGGCCTACAAAAAAGTCCTTTTCCATCACGACAACGCACCAGCTCACACCTCAGCAGTTGTGGTCGCAAAATTAATGGAAATAGGGTTCCAACTCGTTTCACATCCCCCCTATTCTCCAGACTTGGCTCCCTCGGACTACTATTTGTTCCCCAATATGAAGAAATGGCTGGCGGGAAAAAGATTTTATTCAAACGAGGAGGTAATTGCAGAAACGAATGGCTATTTTTCAGACTTGGACAAATCCTATTATTCGGAAGGGATCAACAAACTAGAGCAGCGTTGGACGAAATATATAAGCCTAAAAGGAGACTATGTTGAAAAATAAAAAAGGTTTACCCCAAAAAATTAAGTAGTTTTTATTTTTGCACGGACTTTTCAAACGACCCTCGTACCACTACTCTTACCACGATTTTCGATTTCCATAAAACATATTTTTATGATAACTAACATCCAGAATGTAAATCTGTGCAGTAATTAAGGTGGCATCTATGGGATATCCGTCCTCAGAATTTGTTTAAAATGTTGTTTTTGGTTTTATTTTTTGATAGAATTGCTTCGCGGCTAACTCAGTCCGGACAATGAGAGACACATTCAAAAAAAAAAAGAAAAAGATACTAATTGTCGGTGAATGCTTTATTTTTGTAAAGTACTTTCTTATCTCCAGACAAAAATAGATACGTTCCGGATCTTTACAAACCACTCTCTAGCAGTTTATCGTTCTAACATTTAAAATAAACAATAGCAAGAAATACTAAATACTAAACGTTTTAATTGCACTAACAGCCACTTATATTTTCAATTACTATTGTACAGAACAATCAAACATTTACCTAACTTTACATAATTACTTTTTTATGTGTTTAGTAAAAAAAAAGGTTCTGATTTTAAAAGTGTAGTTGCGACGGTTGTAGATAATGGTTCTTGACCATGTATTGTTTAGAAGTGTTTGGGAAAAAATAGGACAATTTTAGACAGTAAAGTATTTCCGTTTTCTATTTCGTTTTTATCGAAATCAATTAGTATATTAGTTTTTTAGATTCAATTAACCAAACTGAACGTGGGAAATTACTCGAGTGGATATTTCTTATACGCTCTTATTAGTCAAAGAAAGTTCTGCGGAGTTATCACTGGAACTGTCCTTCTTGCGGTCCTTGCTGATTGTATTAGAAGGGCGGTTCCACCAAAAAGGGGAAAGAACGCAGGCAATCTAAAATACGTACTCGTTTCGGCGGTATATACAGGGTGAACCAGTAACTATTGTCCATAGGCCTACTGTGTGTAGTACATCTAAAGTGGAGTTCAATGACGTATTGGCCAACTTCATATTTCCCACTGATCTTGAGTGACGTCACTTTATTTTATTTTTTTAAATCATTACTTTTTTCCAATAAAAACGTTATTACTCAGAAAGTTTTAGTCTGAATTCGATTCTGATGACACGGTTAGAAAGACAGATAAATTTTCTAAAAATTGACACCATTTTGAAGCAAAAGTTATTCTCTAAACAGCCTCAATCTTCCTCCGAAAACTGGGAAAATAAAAGTAATCGAAATTGTTAAGAAAAATCATTAGGCCCTTATGTGATCATTATCAGATCTAGGTGCTGGCACTTTTTATAAAAATTTCCTTGCCTAATGGGATTTCAAACGGTTTATCATTTGCCAGGATTCCTTTTATCTTCGTATGAGAAATTACGTTTGTTTTGCAAGAAAACGTGTTTACGAGCACTCAACAGTGTTAGTTATCAAATTGTTTAATTCATTGACGTCACTCAAGAACAGTGGAAAAATTTGAAGTTGGCCAATACGTCATTGAACTCCACTTTAGATGTACTACACACAGTAGGCCTATGGACATTACTTACTGGTTCACCCTGTTTACTAAAATTGGAACGATTTTGCGGTCCTCAGACAGCAAAAAAAGTATTTTTTACTGATTGGTTCATATGTAGTCAACTTGACTAAAAAAAAAAAAAAAATCTTAAGAAGTTTAAGTCAGATAATTCGACTCGGTGCTACTATAATACTCAAAAATACCCTTTTTGTTTGACTGCCGACCGATATTACCTTTCATTAGATATATTTTTGAGTTTTTGAGTTGCAGCATTTCTCCAAAATGGCCCAAATTTCTGTCTTTAAACTTCTTATTCATGTAGATCAATAATTATTTTTCATAAGATTTTCCAAAATGATTTTTCCAAAGGCAGTTCCAAGCAAGGAGTAAGCTTCCCTCTATAACTGAGCCAAATGCTCCTCTCACCACCTGGGCCGCTAGATGAATTTTAAAACACATTACGGTTTCAAGCCCAAAATTCGAAAATTGACAAAAAAAAAAAAAAAAAATAGTAGGCTCATTTCCGAGATATTCACGTCATCAAGCAGCTCTAAATAGAAAAGAAATCAAGCATAACAGAAATGAGAAGCAGCTTTACAAATCAGTTTTGAGGTTAAGTTCGTCTTTTCTGTCGTGTGGATTCCAAGTTAGTCATTTGTCAATGTACACGATAAGATAGCGAACTAAGTTAGGAGCAGAAAGAGGAATTGAATTTAGGTTGTAAGGGGGCAGAGTTAAGGTAATTTATTGGCATTCTAAAGTATTAATTACGTACTTAAAGATTTATAAAAAAATTAACATGAATAGGAACACTTTCATATCCTTAACTCTTACAGTTTTATTTATTTATTATTTTTTAATTTAAAACCTATCAACATCTGAGATTATTGTAGCTCGGAGCTTTCTCCAGAGCACTGCCAGCCTCTTGGTACAGACAAATCTGTCCATCACCGAAGTTAAAAGCGGTAATCTTCAAAATGGGTTATTACTATTATAGATTACTTTTACAATAATACAGATAAGGTCTCCAATTCTAGTGTTGGAGGGTGTTAATTCGTTGCAAAATAGGGCAGACTTCAGATTAACGAATCACAAATCTATTTTCTTCCTCCAGGTAATTTATCATAAGATGTCATTCCATTTGACAGGTACCAAATAGGTACTCGCTGATCTAGATGTCTTAGGATCTTAGTCGCTTACCTGGCTACACTCTATTCGCACTGTTTACTCTCACTGGAGCAAGTTTATGCAGATTTAATTAGGCAAGACCATCATGTACTTTCTTTCCATCTTCTACCTAGCATTACTAAATTAATCATTAGCTATTCACTAACACGATCTATTCATAATTAATGCGATCACTTACCACATTATAGATGCTCACTGAACATGTTTATTTTGCTTGCTATTTCCATATATACGAGTAAAACTGTCGTACTTTCATGAAATAGAATATTGTTTTGTTTTTTTGCCGAATGAATAATTTAGATAATGTTGAATAGATCAACTAATAGAACTGTTCCGTTCTATCAGAAGAGAATGGTTTGGGCAAGGGGTAGAAGCACAATACTCACAGATACTGTAATTTAACCAGGAAATATGGATGGTTGATTTTGTAAACATTAATATATGGCGCTGACACAAGTTACATAGAATACGGCGAAAAATAAATAATTTAATAGGTGAGAAATTTCTATGTCTATTTAACATTATGAAAGTGATCAAATAGTCATTAATATTTCTGTTGGTTTGTGAGTGAGCCGGTCGCGTGTAGGTATTATTTATTTAGCATGTAGATAGATAGGTGGTGGTTTAGACCAAGTGAATTATGGGCAAAGTTTAGCCTCAGCTGGAGTTACCATCCTATAAAATTGCGGTTGTTTTCTTCCGCATTCTGTTGGTTTTAAAATTCCAAATGTTCTATTACTGAGCGACTATAGTGGCCATTGATCGCACCGAGTACGGCTATAAAGACATTTCAAAGGCCATTAAAGTTGAATCATTAATCTTAAAAAGATAGGTATTCTTAAAATGGCAAATATTGCGAATTACTATATCATAGCATAGAAGTTTTCGTATATAAACGAACAAATATCCGTAAAAATAAAGCCTTAGATTTATTTATTTTTTAAATAAAATAAAGTTATTCTACTTAAAATAAATAAAGTAATTAATTAAAATAAAATTTAAGGCCTAGACCGGGAATCGAACCCAGTACCACAATACATATTGATAGCTTTGCTAGCCTCGCCTTTAACCGCTCGGCTACTATAGCTCCTTATTAATTCTATTGTCTTTATTTTATTCTCGTAAACCGATATTTGTCAAAAGAAGTCATATAATGTGTATTTTTGGAGCTAGATCGTAAAAAACATATTTAAAAAATTAAAATAATTGCCCTTATGATTTGAAAGTGAAACCAGAACTTAACAATTTTAACTTGATAAGTGTTTTTTAACGAATTTAATATTGATCCCTTTGGAACTTGTAATTTATTTTATTTATTTATTATTTAATGAGTGTTAACAACGGAGTTCCTTTCAGTGCAATGCCGCCTCCGAGTAGTGTTCTCACGTTACAGTTAGCACAATACGTCATCAGGCAGATAGAGCGGAAGAGTTCCTAGCTAAAGTCCCTCTACTAGATTCGCACTCGGAATATCTGTGGAAACCCGCTGCGCTTCCTGAATCCAGGATCTACATGTGCAAATACCTAGTATCATCCTTCCTTTTAAGATTTACCTTAAATTGATTATTCCTTAATTGATATTATTCTCTTTGAACCCGAAGAACATTATTAACATGAGAACTCTCTTTTTTCCTTAATGCGACGCTGGGTACTTTAGAATAGTAAGGAGTGTTGTCATTTAAATAACTTTGCTTTCCCTAAAATAACGACTCAGTTGATAGCGCATAGTTTTATGCTTTTCGTGAATCAATAGTAAAAAGGTAAATGTATTAGATGCTGTTGCTCACACGAGCAAATCCTTTACTAAAGATAAAAACCAAGGGGAATGGATATGGATAACTGGTTATAAGTGAAGTAACCTAACCTGCACACTGGGAAGTGGTGGTAGCCTGTCGGCAGCTATTAACTCTACGATATCACTGTATCGTCACGTTTTACATAAACAGTAAGGCGCACGTCTGGCCGGCCAATTCAACACAAACACCACATCCATTTTAGTTTGGAGGAGCAGCCAGTAAAGAGAGTTTAATGCACTAATGTCACTCACCCCTCTGTGATGCTGCACTTAGGTAGTGTTAATAAGCAATACTGAGCCTTAGGGGGAATAAGGTTAGCTACCCATTTCAGCCAATCCATTTATCGTAAATAAAACTCTCCATTGGAAAATTCGATCGATGCCCATTAAAGAAGCAGTTTATTGGGCCCAGATCATGTTTGTAAATAGATAATAAGTTTTAATCAATAACATTAATTAATATTTTTAATAATTTAATTGATAAATTAAAGAACCATCTAAGTAAAGTAAAGCAATGCCTAAGTTTTCCGGCGCGCTTTACGTCCAACTACCAAATTAGGTGTCGTGGACGGAGGCGACTAGCTAACATACTTTACTGTAAAATTCTTTTATTAACCATTAAATAAAATCCAAAGCCTAAGACCGGGAATCGAAACCACAATACATACATATTAGCTTTGCGGGTCTCGCCTCTAACCGCTCGGCTACCGTGGCGCCTTAAGTATGTAATTAAATGTCGAAATAGACTTTCGAAAATACGAATTAAACTTGCAAGGATTCACCCGATGTTGTTGGTACAAGTGATGGAATTCACCATGTTCATGTTTAGTCTTGTTTATATCATGAAAACTTCAGCTCCTGATTCTAAGCTGCTGTAAATACCAAATTTTCAAGGAAGAATTTTCATATAGAAATAGTTCCTCCATCATGTCTCGTCGAAAGGAGAACGCGACTAAACTCGTCACTATGTGCACAGCGACTCTTTGCTCGCTGCATGTCGGCCTCTTTGAGTTGAAGCAACTATCATCGCCTCTATGCTTGTCGATCCACTATGTTTCCAGCCTTAAAGATTCATGGTACAGTCTAGAATTTATGGCATTACAGAGCAATGAACTCCCGCAACGCCAAGAATTCCCAAAAATAACCAACGGAATCGACCAACTTTAAAACCCGGAAAAATCACCGATTTGCATGTAATAGTGTCTACTTACAAGACATCGCGCTTCGTTTTAGTAAAAAAAAAAAAAAAAAAAAATATTCTTCCTTGCTTCATGTGTAGTGAGTGATCTAGGAAGTTCTATTGTACTGAAAGACAACGTTCTTAGGATATATTCAATGCAAAGCTCATCACTGCCGACAATGAGTTTAGGGAGAGGTTTCCTCTTTCAGTTGCTATCCTAGCCAACTTCTGAAGACTAAAGAAGCCTTAGCCATCTATTATAACAAGTATTACCAATTATTTCCTTATTAATACAAATTTTTCTTTTCAGTTCTGTCCACTTCATTTCCTGTAAGCTCGCTAAAAGTTTAAGCTGTTATTTTCTAGCTGAAAGCCCATGCTTTCTTGGGAAAGGCAGAAGTATTTATTGCAAAATCCGCTCATTTCTATAAAAGAGTTGCAGAAAGAATGCGCTATCGTAGGGGGTACTAAACGATAATTATTGTGCGATAAACAGAATTTACCTCATAATTTACAATGTTTGCTACATGAGAGTAAGAACTTTTATGAAAGAAGTGACAAATTTGTCTAGAAGATAAGAAATAGAATTAAGGTTTCAAAATTGGCGAGGAATCGGTCAAATAAAAACAACAACTCGTCTTTTTTGCTAACTTTTCGACAAATACGAGGGTGGTTTGACATTGGACCATAAACGCACCAGATTGGAAATGTCCGAACAAAGTCTGGCCCGTTTTCAGCGCAACCAACAAGATTTTTTGCGCCGGTTTGTGACTACAGATGAAACTTGGGTCCACTACAATACCCCAGAGACAAAACAACAGTCAAAGCAGTGGAAACATGCTGAGTCACCACCACCAAAGGAAGCAAAGGCAGTACGTTCGGCCTCAGTTTTCTGGGACGCAAAAGGCATTCTGCTGATAGATTATCTTCCTACTGGCCAAACAATTACGGGGCAATACTATGCAAACCTCCTAGACCAACTACAGGAAAAGATACGCGAAAAAAGGCCTGGTTTGGCAAGGAAAAAAAAGTCATCTTTCATCAGGACAACGCCCGCCCGCACACAAGTGTTATTGCCATGGCAAAACTTCATGAACTGAGCTATGAATTGTTGCCACATCCACCTTATTCACCTGATTTGGCACCATCAGACTTTCATCTCTTCTCCAAGCTGAAAATTTTCCTCAGTGGACGGAGATTTCCTACAACGGAAGAACTGACAGCCGAATTGGAGAGGTATTTTGCAGGCCTGGAGGAATCTCATTTTCGAGATGGGATCAAGGCATTGGAACATCGCTGGACCAAATGCATTAGTCTACAGGGAGACTATGTTGAAAAATAAAAGCAGTTCCACCGAGGTAAGACACTTCTTTCTAGTACATTCCGAGAACTTTTCAAACCACCCGAGTATATTGTCTTCTTCGGGGCGTGGCTATGCGGGTTGGTTGAGTTATAGAAAACTGAGTTGTTGTTTTTATTTGACCGATTCCTCGCCAATTTTGAATCCTTAATTTAATAATTTACGGTCACTAAACCAATATATATTCATAAGAAGTAGTATTAGAGACGCTAGGAACGACAAGTACCGCGTACAGACTATAGGCGCCAATCTGGAAAATGAACCAATAAATCTGAGGCATTTATTTTGTACTCTCTGTATTTCATTGTAATTGTTAGTAAAAGTATGAGATCAAACAGGGGTTCCATACAAGAGAATCGGTCGAATGTAATGATAAATATTAATTTCTTATTTCGAAAATCCAAAGTTGAGTTTCTATGCAGCAAAGAGAACATTAGCTCGATTAATTATACTTAATTTGTTCATCATTTTGTTCTTCCATCAATTGTTGATGACATTATGTATTAGAAAGATGAATGAGATAACAGTTTTGTAAAAGCAAAGAAGTTGAACTAAGTGTTTAAAAAGAAAATACCAGGTAGGGGATAAATTACAGGTGTAATCAAACTACTGATCTTGGAGAAACTGGTCTACCCTTGATAGACAAGAAATAGTTCTTTACATTTGTGTTTAAGTTTATCTCACTGAGTAGGATAATCGACTTGCACATCTAGAGCACCGTAATAAACACTATCTACCTGACGTTTAGCAGGTTTTAACCAGCAATAAACATATATTTTAAACCAGTTGCGACTTGGCCAATTAGGAGTTTGGTTAATAGAATTGGGAGCTAGCCAATGCCCACTCAGTATTTTAAACTGATTAATTAAAGAACAGTTATCTCGCAGAAAGATTGCTTGTTCTATCCACTCCATCTCGTAGCCATTCTTTATGCTGGAAATTTCCCTGTTACGTAATTCGAAGATCATTCATAATTTGGTTTTAGAATAAATTAAAAGTAAGGCTAAGTAAAGTCTATTTTTCTTCCCAGGCGTGCAGCACCGTCCTACTACCAATTTAGGTGTCGTGGACGGAAGCAATCTGAAAATGTAATAATAATAATAATAATAAAGCCATTTATTTGGTTTCAGAATAGTACATTTTTATATACATAATACATGTTATTAATAAAACAAATAAAATAACTTTTCAAAAAGAAAGAATAATATAATATTGAGTAATTCTTGAAACCAGGCCCACTACTGAGCATAGGCCTCTCCCATTGAACTCCACAATCCTTGATCTTTCGCCTTCCTAGTCCATGATGGTCCAGCATGTTTTAAGATGTCATCCACCCATCTCTTTTTTTGTCTGCCGACCTTTCTTTTCCTGAATTCCAGAGACCAGTTAGTAATTCGATTTGTCCAACGACCATCTTTCACTCTCATCAGCTTTCCTGTCCATTTCCACTTTGCCATCTTCACCTTTCTTATAATATCCATCAAACCAGTTTGCTCTCTCATAAATGTGCTCTTGACTGAAAATGTACTTTACTATAAATTTCTTACGTTAAACATTAAATAAGCCAGGAATCGAACTCAGTACCACAGTATATCTCAGCTTTGCAGGTCTTGGTCTTTATTCGCTCGGCTACTGTATGTGGCGGCAATATTTAAAACTGATTAATATATTGTAAGAAACAGTTTAGATTGTCTAAAAACCAGTGCTTTGCTAAGAGTGTACTCCCGATAACATATCTTAACAATAAGAAGCGTTTTCAATAAATCCAAAGATATGATATTTGTTATGTACACATCAGCATAAATATTTCTTTCCTCATAAATTTAACTAACTTCTTATTTTAATGACATCATAATTATTTCAGTCTTCAATTAATCTTTAATATCTTATTTATTTCTACATACTTGTTTTAGAAGTTTCAAAACACTGCGTTCATCATCAATCTTTAACGTTTTTAAGAAAGAGAAATATTTTTCTATAATATGTTTTTGGAAATTAAATTTTTACATTTTCATTAAAACTAAATTTGTTGAAAAATTCAAACTAATTTAGTTTAAATATTCACGAAGGTTTGTGAACAGGGCCTCAAGTCTCTGGGAAATTGCGAATTTACTGTTTATGTACGACGAATTTTTTTTTTTTTTTTTTGCGCATCAACAGCTGAGGTTATTAGCGCCCGGAGCATTTTCCAGTGCACTGCCAGCCTCCGGACAGTGTTCTCTCGTTACAGACAACACTGTCCATCACCGGACAGTGAGCTGTAAGAAGCTCCTAGGAAGAGAAAATCTAAGGGTCAGCTGCTGGATTTGAACCCGGGACCTCCGCGTGGGAGTCCAGTATGCTAACTTCATAGCTAATCCCTTCCCTGACGAATTTTTATTATTATTATTTTTAATACCTCCAAATAGTTTTTTATTTTTATGTTACTGATTCCACCCAGTCAACATGGTGGTACAATTAAAGAGCTTGGTGCAAAAAGGAGTATCTACATTTTTTTCAGGAAATGTGTTTAGTGGCGCCCACTATTGTATGTTCAATTCTACATCTTTTGGTGCATAAACGAGTCTTTAAGCTGACTCGTTTATTATTACTTATTCTCTAACCTAGGTTAGATTTGGAGCAGGAATGAGTTTTCTACTGCAGATAACTTTCTTTTGCTCCAAACAGAAAAGATGACGCCATCAATCAAACAAAATTTTTATATTAGGTTTATTTAATGTTTATATTAGGTAGATATTATTATTTTTCTTTTTGACAGGCATAATAATATATCTAACATTCGCTTCGACAAGACACAAAATGTCACTAAAAAGGTCAAAAACAAGAAATCTGTTGACTAAAGTACTTAATATGTACTCAAGTTTTACTGAAAATTATGATTTTGGTGCAAAAAAGTTTATGAGTTAGCTGCAAAATAACTTTTGCTTATAAGCTATAGCAAGAATAAAAAATGCCCTAGAAAGTTGAAATTGAGCCCCAAATGACCCCATCACAATATATTAACTAATCCTTACAGCAGACACAACATAAGGAATACATCTTAAAGCGTATTTAGTTTTTTGTCCCTACTAAAAATTTTAAAAAACTGTAGATAACTCCTTTTGGCACTAAGCTCTTCAATTTCGCATGTTGTTACGGTTCCTTTAAAGATAAGACGATAAGTAATGAAAGCGCTTGACCCAATCGAACTACTCGATTATTCTAACTGGAAGAAGCAATTGAGGGAGAAAGCAAAATAAAATTTTGGTCATTTAGGAAATAAATTGATCATTCATAATCGATGCAACCAATAAAAAATTAATTTAATGAATAATATTTTGTAGATCAGTGATTCCCAAAGTATGTGCCTCGGCTCCCGGAGCGCTGCGGTGCCGTCATAAGGGCGCCGCGAAATATTCAATTCAATTCAATTCAATATTCAATTAAACAATTCGGCAATTTTCTTGGAATTTCCAATTCTCGAATTTTTGCGCCAACAATCGTGTATGCTGACAAAATTCCAAGAATTTAACAACTTTCGAGTCTTTCATTGTTTTCTTTCCAATCCACATGGTGGTCCCGTCTCGATATGGATATTACCGAAACAGTTGGAATTGGATATTTTATATTATCCCAAGGAAAATAGTAAGTATCTGTTTTTAATTTTTCTCTGTTAAATCGCTTTTGAAAAGGAAAGTTTTCCAATGTTTCAAGAAAGTCAAAAATTTAAAAAAAAATCTTATGTATTAAGGGCGCCGCGGAAAAAACCCGATTATTTAGGGAACCGCAAACCGAAAAAGATTGGGAACCTCTGTTGTAAATACTTATTGTTAAATGAATACTTTCAATCTGTTTCTTCATTAAAAAATGTTACTAAATCTGTTCCGTTAGAATGTTACTAAAATCAATTTATCAGTATCAATTTTTAAATATTCTTTGATATTTATTTTAGACATGTCAGGCATAATTGCAACATTGATACAACATAGTTGCAATTTTACTTTAATGTAAGACTTGTGGCACAGATCAGAATCGCTGGCAAAAAGATTAGTGAAATTATATTGCGTAAAGAAATCTCTTGCTAATTTTTGGACCGGAAATATAGTGCATAATTGCCAACTTATAAAGAAGCAAGAATTTATAAAGTGCCAACTTAGACATAGCTAACTATTTCCTGCAGAAAACTTTGAGATTCTATATTTTGGAAACTAGCATGAAGCTAATTTATTGGAAGTAGTGTATCCGCAAAATTATTTTATCCGCTGGCACTGGATTAATTAATAAGAGAATTGGAGCAGTGTGTTATTGCTTAGGAAATTTATTTGGAGAAAAGGTAAATAACTAAATTAGATCATTTGTAAGCAAATTACATTAAACTTCTTGAAAATATCTTTCCTTTTTTCATTTTGTTTCCTTCTTGTTGAATTATATTCTTCCCTTCGCTCACAATACCCAGGAGCACCTCTTCCCATGTCCCAGTATGATCACAGTAAACGATTGAATTTCAAATGAGTGTGAAATGAGCCCGAAGGAGGCGGCTATATGTTAAATTGTTCTCCACACTTGGCCCCCCAACAACAATTCAACCCCGAGATTCTACCAATAGTAAGTTTGGTTCAGCTGTGATGAGCATGTGTTGGTGAAGGATGCAGATATCTCTTTCTCTTATTAAGAAAGGCGAAGGTATCAATCGCAACTCCCCCACTTCGTCGGCTGCTCCTGCAGCCGGCTGCAGTGTGTTGAAACAGAAGGAGAACCCAACCAAGCACTAAATAGAAGTGATAAACCCGACTCACTCCCTCCTTTTCATTATAAGATACCCAAGGAAATACTTGAAAACAAGCGGAACACTAATGCCTCCTTCCTTTACTCCAGCAAGTTACACTTCTATTTGTATTCCTACTCAACACCAACATCTCAACTACAATCACTACAAATGCATTTTTGTTTCTTTTCCAATCCAATTCCATAAATTTACTCTACTATCATGGAATTCTTTTTACTTATAGGATTGAATAGTAAATTGAATTATTGTAATTACTTTATCACACTAGTGAAAGAAATTATTTATTTCATTTAATAAACTTTTGGCGTTTATTTTTGCTGCAATCAGCGCGTTGGCGCTATAAGTAACAGTGGTAACAGAACAATGAAAAACAGAAGTATACATGCGAGTATACGAATGTAATTTTTTTAATTTCAATAGCAAAATATTATTCAAAATAAACTTCCAAATTTGTTCAGGCGGGCTTGATGTCCAATATGAAATTAGGTATCATAACGGGGTGGTGACTCACATAAGATTATTAACATTTTTTTTTTTTAACAAATCAAAAGTAGCTGAATGCGTATTTAAAGTGGCGATTCCCCAAATTGCAGGAATATGCTGATAACTACTTGCAGTTGCAGTAGCAATTTTGTTTTTGCGCAACGACATCTATGGCCATTTGCGTCAGTATTTTGAATATTACTGTATAAAAGTTAGATTAACGTATTCGGCCACACTTATCGAGCATAGAACGATTTTCTGCTCTAAATCGCTCTGCTAACACATACCATCAAAGAGGAGAACTAGGAGACAGATCGAAGTCGAGAGAAACCATTAAAATAAAATAAAAAATTAAAAATCACGCGATTATCCTTGAAAACTGAGCGCCGATGTCTATGGTATAGTGTATACTGACAATAGAGGATTCTTCTTATCAAGGGAGCAAACTGAACTATCCATAAATGAAAGCACGCATTTTTGAAGCGAAACCAATATTTAGAGAACATGATATTTTTATATTCTAGAGCAGAATGATATTGATTGGTCACAAGAAAAAAAATGACAGACATCCGCATTAAATTTACAAAAATACCGTATAAACAATTCACACGTAATATTTGTTTAGTTTGCATGTAATTTAGTTTTATATCGCTCATCCCTCGCTGGAAGGTACTAATTTTCTGCAATAGTGCTCTCATAATCCGGCGAAACATCAGCGCAAACCGACGCTGGCCACCCCCGGTTATGGCTGACCACTGACAGTCAATATAACTATCATTATTAACACATTAGTTCCACTTTAGAGACATTGATAGATACCGGGGAGGAAATATAAAACTGACCCTCCGTTTCATACAACTAAAGTAACCTTTTGTTTGTCTTCATGGGAATAAAATTTTTAAATAAAATTAGCTTAAACTACCGGGTATCTTAAGTTTACAGATTAAAATACATTATTTTGTTAACTTAAGGAAATGCCCTTAATAATTAGGAATTTATACTTGACCTAGTGCGTGGGAATTTCTTTTTTTATGGATTTGCGATTAGCCAGTGTTCAAGCTCAATGGGATGATCTACTGTGACAGGTGGCTTGCAAGTGATATGCCCGGAAACCTTGTCTTAATCCAGCTCACTCATCCGCAACATATCAAGCAAAACTTAGGTTTTATGTTTCTGGTGTTATTCTCCCGTAAGCGCTTATGTTCATCGCACTTGTACACCTTTAATTTAATCTCGTTTCAACAAGTAAGTGCTGTTCAATGAGTGGCAGTCCTATAATAAGAAGAATTGTGAATAACATTTCGAAAGGAATTGTTTGTCTTTTAAATTCAGTGGGCTTGTTAAATTTATACCGAAACTCCGTTGTTATACTAGTTATACCGACTGTGACGTTCAAAAAAACAATGTTGCTACATTACGCTACCAAATTTACTTTCTCAACTGCAATTGGTAACCTATACTAAAACACAATTTCTCCAATCAGTAGGATAGTTATTGGATAATATAAATTATAAATAACAGAAGATTGTGAGCAGAAAGACAAACATCGTGGTACAAAATTACTTCATTTATTTTTATATAATTTTTTTTTTATTTTAGGCGCGACGCTATCTAAAGGGCTTTGGCATCGGTTGTCTACTCAATGCACTGTTGGATTATTGGAATTTTAGTGCTTCGCTAGAGCTGCTGTCAGCGAATCGCTACTCCCATTCGTCCAAGCTACAATTGCCCATGTTTTAATGGCAGGCAAAAGAAACTTGAAGGAGAAGCACGTTATTTGAGAATAAAGAGACAAAGCATCTTTGGCAATTGATTTGCTAATTCCATTACCTAAAAATCAACATGAACCTTGACTCAAGAAAAACGATTGAAATTGCCCTGAATAAGAGATTGATGGTCATGAGAATAATGTCAATAGATACCCAAAATTACCCCTCGCAATTATCACCTTTTCATCCAGAAAGACAAAGCCCTCCAACCATTATGCAGCCATTAAGAAAACAAACTGGGTCTACTTGATCGTTACTGAAATGAGCTTGTCTGAATTGGAACGTAAGAATCTAGCAATTTTTATTTTTACAGTTGAATATTCATTAATGCTTACGTTCAATTGAGTTTTATCTAAAATCTGAAGCAAAGAATGTTAACAATTAGGGTCATGTTCTCGGAATTCTCAAGAATTCCTGAAGTTTTTGATGAAGTTTATGATGCTCCTACCAGAAACGAGATCAAAACTTTTCTGTGGGTTTTAAGAAAACGAATACATATATTAATCATCGCGAGCGATCAATATTTCTTGGGAAATATGTTGTAAAAACAAGTGGCGCTACTAGTCAATAATGTGTCACTGTTTCTGAGTTAAATGCTTCTTTTTGCCTAAACAGGAATCATTAGTCGATAATTATCGCTAATTACTTCCAAGTACAGTACAAGAAAAATTTTCAGTAAATAATGAGTGGCCATATTGAATGAAATAATAAGTTTGATACTGAAAAGTTAACGAAAACCACTCTCAAATGACTTAAACTGCTGGACTATTCAGGCAAAAAACCAATTTATAATTTTATAACATTCATAATAATTTGTATTGGCATTTTCAATAAACACGGTCCGGAACATACATTTTAATTTGTTCCAAATATCGTAATCAATATCAATGGATGTCTTTCTTTTACAGGCGGATTTTAAGTCCCTCTGGGTAAAAGAATAAGGTGAGATTAATATACTACTTACAGTTTAAAAAGTTAAGTATAAGGGTTGATTAAACGCTAAAAGGTATACAAATCAGCAAGTACCTAACATTTCATTAATACTTCATTGATATCATTTGAGTAATTTTACTGTATTAACTTATGATTAATATTTTTTATTACCTCCATTTTTTATCATTAATATACATATTTGTATTACCTTCCGTATTGTTCAGATTTTAATGAGTTCTACTTTTACGGTTTTTAAAGTCAAACAAATTTCAAAAACCTCTATATCTCTCTGCGTATTGTTCATATTTTAATGAATTTTTTACCCAATTGTAGAGAATAGTTAACTCTATAACTGGTATAAATTGCAATGTTTTAGTGATCATGAGATATAGAAGGTTAAATTTCGGTGGTTTTTAAAGTCCACAAATTACAAAGCTCAATATCTCTCTTCGTATTATACAGATTTTAATGAATTCTTTCACCCACTTGTAGAGAAAAGTTAGCTTTGTAACTGGTATAAATTGAAATGTTCTAGTTATAATAGGTAATTAGATATAGAAAGTTATATTTTAAGTAGAAGCTTTTGCTGAAGTCGTTCTCGGCGATGAACACAGTTAAGGAGTTACGTTTGCCCCACGTATGTTAAGACCCCTTCTAAAGCTATTAATTACTCTGTAAATCTTGGCCCGATTTTGAAAACGTTTGCCAGGAAGTTAGGACATTAAAGACGAATTGAAGATTCTAATTTTATTTTAAATTCTGATTCAAAGTTAAACTCTAAACTCTGTATGCGATTTTGTATGCGAATAAAGGGCATAATAGAGATCAATCAGAATATAACTTGGAATCTTCATATTTATTTATGAAGATTGATTGTAAATTGTATCATAATTATAAAAAAAAATTATTATGAATTAAATGGTCAGTAGGAGGGTCTGTGACATCTAATTCCTTCTGACAGTTTTAATTAAGAGGTTTAATTATAATCTAAAACCATTCATTTGGAAACCAACCATCACAGCAGATTCTGATCATCAAGAGACGCTCATATTAGTTACTAAACACTACTTTTCTCTTACTCTTCGAAAGAGGAAGGTAATGCAATTGAGTACCATTTTCTATTTAGGGTGTTCTCCGGAAATAAACGCTTTCAAAACAATGTAGAAAAGAAAAAATATTATTTCTAATTTCAGTCTGCAATATTGTTAACTGGGCCTCGCTTTTAAAGTTGTAAATAGGTCGATTGCTGGCACATATTACTTAAGTCCGCAAACATGGTGCATTATTTGTTACTTTATTGCACACACTGACTTTTTGCTACATTTCAGGCAGAAATGATCAATAAATATCTACATGCTTGATGAATGATCAGTAATCAACAACAAAAACATGGACAGCATTCAGCATATTTAAATAGCGTTAATAATAAATTTAAATTTGTAGCTAAAATTTTGCGTATTATGAGAAAGAAAATTTGCCACTGCAGAAAGTTTTGTGAGTTTTCTCAGCAGATTGTTAATTTTTCAGCCATTTTCAAGGCTATGTGGGCATTCCAAAACCTACACCATCTTGATAGTTCTACCACTTGAATTACCGCAACTTGCCGCCACTCTTGTACGCTTACTTAGAGCCCAACTAACCACCATTGACATATATATGACGATGAGGAAATGCGTACGCATTGAATTTTGTTTAACGTATACAATAAATGATGTATAAAAACCCTTTTTTTCTCCTTTGCGGTTTTCTCTTGTCTTGCAGCTAATGGCGCGTGAAATGCTACAATAATGGTTGTCACCTTATCACACCAACAGCCCTTCAACCTCTTGACCGATTTATCACCCCCCATGAATACAAGAAGGGTAACGTACAAAACATAGTATTTATTGTCGTGTGAATTTCTTGCAATGAAGACTGGGGGGAGAATGATAGAAACACAATCAACTCAATTCTGTTATTTTTCTTTCCTTTTTGTTAAGTGGTTAATTTGAGTTTCCATTTGAGTTGATCGCTTGTTTATTTACACACTTTTTTTTATTTAATATCTCATACATTCTGTTCATTTGTACCCAACTCTTTACCAACATGCAGTCACTTCCGTTTAACGGACCATTAACTTTGCAGTGATTTAACAAGTTAAAAAAAAAATAGTTTGTGACTAGTTGGTAATAAATAGTCTAGTAGGCAATTTGTAGAGGGGTGAAAGCCTAAATGCTATTGTATTGGCTAATGGTCCACAGCTGTGATGCTGATACTATCTGACGATCTTACTCTCACCTGATATCTCACTACACAATTTTAAAATGCACTTCATCCCATTTTGCCCTTTCACGGAACCACTAAAATTCTTTAAATCTTACAAATATAATTGTTAAAATACGTCAATTTAATTTAATTTTTGATAAATTAATTATTTAATTATTATACAAATTTAAAATATGAAACTATGTTACTAAATATTGAAAATACCAAGGGCTTGCTTGCTACAACGGATAAAATCAACGAATCACTTTTTATATGTAAGCAGAAGATGATGCATGACCGCCCTAGCGTTCAAATTTAAATTATCGATTTAAAAAATTAGAAAAAAATTTAAAAAAAACTAAGATAATTGTAAAAAATAAAATAAATAGTCTATTTGATTAAACAATTTGACGAGGATCTTGTTCCCTGGCGACCTAACGATCGAGAGTGCTGAAGACAAAGGCGCCTCTGTATGTATAAACCTAGCGATTAAGACTCTTTTCTGCCGGGTCATGTGGGGATTAAGGGGAATGAGACAGCTGATCTTCTGGCCAGGAATGGAGCCAACACTCCTTTCATTGGCCTGGAGCTTGTCCTAGGGATCACCCAGGGTGCAGTTCGTGAGGCACTCAGAGATTGGATCTGGAGAGAGAACATGAAAAGAACTGGGTGATGCTTCCTGGGGTCAAACTCGGCAAGAGTGTCAAGGCCCTTGCTGTGTAAAAAAAGAACCAAAGAGACTCTGTGCTTGGGCAGAAATCAGATTACTCTGATTTCAGCAGGCCTATTCACAGGGCACGGCAGGTTCAGGGCACGGCACCTGCACAAGATAGGGCTTATTAGCTCGGAACCGTTGTGCTGATTGTGTCAGAAAGAGGAAGTAACGGCCTCTCACCTGTTATTTGATTGCTTTGCAATCGAGAGACTGCGCTACAGATATCTTTGGTACCTTGAGACCAAAGGAGATTATAGCGCAGAAGGAACTGGTAGGGAAAGCTCTCAACCTTCTTAGAGGGGGAGGTTTCATCTACTAGACTTAGAGGAAAGACACAACAAGCCTCTTGTGGTTGCGGTGCCGTGGGGCATAGGTCCCGTCCTGCCCTTTGAAATCTAAAAAATCTAAGACTCTTTTCTTGTGAGTTCGTAATTTTTGGGTGGTAAGATTTGATAATATTAATAATTCAGCTCATCGTTAGCTGTCAGTTTGAAGACAAAGTTAATAGTAGTTAGACAATCACGATTATTCAATTTTAACTAAATTTATTATTTAAATATATATATATATTTTTAGGCGAATATTTTGAACAGAAGTATTTAGGTTCATAGACAATTTAAGTTCAAAGAAAGTTTTTGGAGCGATTTTCAAAATTTAAAAAAAAATCCTTGATTATTGCCACACTTCTGGTAGTCAGATATTCCCTGAGAATCTCCGATGCGATGGTGGAATCGGGACGGAATATGATTTTGTTCCGAGTATTTGGTTCTTCGGAGATCATGCTATTCTTATGGTAGTGCTCAAAAAATTAGTTATTCAATTTGTCTCTTTTTTATTATTATTAAATTAGAATTGATGAAGCGCTCATTTAAAGTATTAAGTCTCCCAATTATAAAATTTATTAAATATTTATTAATAAATGCAAATTTGTTTTAATTATTCAGTATCCATTACGTGTCATTTACATTGTATTGTACATTGTACTCCAGGCACTTTTAGAGAATTACAAATATTTTATGGCGCTAGATTACAAAAAAAAAAAAAAAAAATGAAGAAAAATATAGGAAGACGAGAATAAAGAGTTCGATAACCTAAAGTTGCAAATGTGCACCTGTAGTTCCTTTAGTTTGCAATATAGGAAGGACATTGCACTTCCTTCATATCTCCTAGACAAGATACAACTGTTGGGATAGTAAGTCAGGCACATGGTTAGGTCGCTGGCTGTTTTAAGAAGCACCTGCTGTTACTCGCAATACTGAGGTTAAACTGCTATTTACCACTTATCTCGTACTTTGTACATAACCGTAAAATTATTGTACTAATTGTACCGTAATAACAGCACGCGTGCAGCAAAAACCGGCTTTAGTTCGCTTCAGAGTGCATAGGGCTTTCAGCAACAATGCAGTTTGACACTGGCTGCCATTTTTCTTTCTTTTTTTTTTTTTTTTTTTTTAATTAAAATCAGTAGATGTTTGGAGATTCCCTAAACCAAGAAAAAAAAGTTTTCACTGCATTTAGTTTGAATGAAGTTAATGGCCGAGGAACTAAGATACATATTGTGATTAAAAGAAATGTAAAAGACCCACATGATAATCATGACGGTATTTTGCTTTTAATAATTGATATCACGGCTCTGCTTTAACCGTTTCAGACCGTACCAATCGACGTCTGGCCATCGAAGTCCTCGACCAGTGAATATATTTGGTAGAGTCACCGTTGACCAATGAACCCTTTCATGTCATTCTTGAAGACACTCTCAGAAGATTGCTTGCAGTTTCAGAAAAATCAATAAAATAATGACTAATAGAAAGAATAGGTGTTTGCTCATTGTACAGTTGAATTGTAAAGTAATGTTTGATAGTAAAGTTGAATTCAAGTAGTTGTTACACGTTCAATTTGCGAATTCAAGAAGCGAGAGTTGGCACAGTTGGTTTAGGAAAACCAGATTATTAAAACAGGACTATTGTTATACTTTGTTAATATTACCAAATTAGAGTCTTTAACCATTTTTTATTTTCAAAAATTAAATTTCTATATGTATAGTATAATACATATTTGGCATTGTTTGCAGGTTCAAGTTGCAGGTTGTTAATGGAATTCCTTGCGGAATGAACTTCTTGATGGTGATATTCCTCCTCTTAAAAATGATGTCGATTTTATTTAAATACTCACTAATATAGCTCACACGTCACTTTTATGTCATTTTTCTATTTTAAAACTGAAATTACAGGATTTCGAGATTGGCATTGGTATCAATAAATAAATGGCAAGGACAATGAATTTAATTTTGAAACCGAACAATTGTAAATTTAAAATTTATTTAATAAATATTTTATGTGCAGACAATAAATGAGCTTATGACTCATTCAAAAATTAAGATATTTTAATTTTTATTTTGGAATTTTTGAGTTTCTATAAAGTGACGGTTAAATGTGATCACTTCAAAGATGAAAAATATAACTATAGACATGCACAATAGTGCAATTAATTTGTGCTGTTTATATTTTCATTAAAAAAAAAATTGTTTTTTGCATAAAATTTGCATACATCACCTGGATTCGAACCCGGGGTCTCCGCGTTGAAATCCAGTGATTTAACCCCTGCTCTCAAAATTTGCAGAATTTGATTATTATATTTTATTTTTTGTTAATCTATATTTGAATAGATTTGTTGGTTAGAGTGGCCATAGGTTAAGGAGGGATGGATCGTGGGGGTTACAAAGAGGTCTGTTAGTCAATAGACTATGGTGGGTCACCCTAACACATGGAGTGTCCGTTGTCCTTTCGCATCAAACAATCCCGCGGCGCCCCAAAACCCCTGCGCCCATTGACTTGCAAATATTGGGTACGTGCCAGCCATGCCCTTCTGTCGTCACCACTGAGGTGTTCAATATTGTTTAATTGAAAATGGAAATGCTAGTACTTTAGCAGTTAAGTGGCCTAGCTCCTACAGACTGCTAGCTGAATGGCCCAACAATGTAATGAATGGCCAGTGATTGTTGTCCAAGTTGTAGCGTTGTGAGCCAGACAACACGGGCCACACTAGGCTAGGATGTTAAATCAATTAGGTAAGCAAGACTAAGTGATGTGCGGCGGTGCATTTGTAGCAGCGGCCCGCTCTGAGTGCTCAATGATTTCCCCCACTCCCTTCCAAGTCCCTCCTTTCTGAGAACCGCCAATTATTTCGGCGTGGGGTTGGACTATGGCGCCCATTCTACCAAACAATTGTCTCTAACCTAGGCAGAATCACACAATAGTTGATTAACAATTTGTTGTTAGATTGGATAACAATTTAGCTAATCAAATCATGCAAAAGAAAACATCATCCAGTAAGTTAGCAACGGTTTCTACCACCTTCTCTTACTCTACTTGTAAAAGACGTTATTATAATCGTGCTAATTTTCAATTTTGAGTTTTAACCGAAAATATGGGTGTTGAGTACGAAATGGTGGTTTCTAATCAGCAATGTGTACTACAACAGGGGAGCTATAGTTTATCACGCGAGATATGTACAAAAGTTAGAATAAGATTTTGAAGAAACTTCGAATTTAAGTGGGAAAAAAGTTTCATTTCATTTTGGTACCCCTGCGAAACATGACTAAAAGTTAGTGGCTAAAATTCCTCAACCGGAAGTAACATTTTACACTTGTTTTTGTATTCCCCTTTAAACATTTTGCTCTATGAAATAAGGAAGACAAACAAGCGCCGTCGGATCATTCTTCATCAAGACAATGCCAGCTGTCACACATCTCGTCTAACAACCGACTATTTGAGCACTCAAAAAATCGAATTAATGGGTCATCCGCCGTTCAGTCCTGATTTGGCACCAAATGACTTCTTTTTGTTTCCAAACGTCAAGAATAAATTACGTGGACAACGATTTTCGTCGGCAGAAGAAGCCGTTGATGCATTCAAAAACCATGTTTTGGAGGTGTCTCAAGCGGAATGAAAAAATGTTTTGATAAGTGGTTCGAACGCATGCAGAAGTGTATAGATCATAAAGGAGAATACGATATTTTGAAAAACAATAAAGTCATTTTCAATGATAAATTACTGTTTTTTTATTATTAGGCTCAAAATATAAATAGTGCCCCTTGTAATACTGCTCCAACGACTTTTCTTTGAACTTGTTAAAAATAAAAGTAAAGTGAAAACACTTTACAGAATGTAGATAAGACAAATTTTATTTGAAATAGAAGAGAATAATTTTATTAGGCGCCACGATAGCCGAGAGGTAAGAGACGAGCATCGCAAAGATTAGTTATATTGTGATTGCACTCACTTCGATTCCCTTCTCTAGTCGCCTCCGTCCACGTCACCTAATTGGGAGTTGGTCGTAAAGCCTGTCTGAAAAAGTAGGCAATACTTTACTTTAAAGTACGAAATTCAAAAAAATAGATAGTAATTCTAACTTCTTTTATTATTCAAAAATAAATGTGAAAAACAGAAAGTGAACTTACAGCAACAGAAATAATAACTGCCGCCATTTAAGGTTATTTATTACGAAATATTTCTAAAATTTGTCGTGAAATTTGTTCATCAAATTTATGTAAACAAAAAATGCTTCGCATTTAATTTTTTTACTAAATTGCGGTTTATTCATTGAGTGAAACGCCATAATTAATAATGGACTTGTTACATAAAGCGACAATGGTTTTATTCTTAATTTGACACAAGTAGACAAGATTTTGAAAAAACTGTAGATGTGATTGCAAACAATTAACATGCAGGATAGATATAATTATTTCTGGTGGGAACTAAAATTTGGCAACTTATAATTGATGATGAAGATCTTCACCCATCTGGCATAGCTTTTTTGAGCTTTAATTACAATAATTGGCCAAAATATCAGTTGCTATATTATTATTTGATATTGACACGATATTCTGAGCTGGACGAACTCTAAATTGGATGGCAAAGTAGTAATTAAGTGTGTGAACTGAAAAGTGGTAAACGATAACTGATATTAAATGGAAAATATTATAAATTATAACTTCCGAAATTAGGTATGTCAATAATACTACACAATATCCTTAACAAAAACTTACAGTTTAAAATGTTAAGTATAAGGGTTGATTAAACGCCAAAAGGTACACAAATCAGCAAGTACCCAACATTTCATTCAAGCTTAGTTGATATAATTTAAGTAATTTTGCTGCATTAACTTTTCCTTCACATTTTTTAGAATTTATTAGATGTCACAGACCCTTATGCTGGCCAGTTCATTCATAATATTATTTTGTTATAATTATGATAAAATGTATATTATATCCGTTTTTAAATAGGTACTTTATTTTAACTCTATTCCGAATTATTCTTCGGATTTAGCTTTAATTTGCTTTTTATTCTGAGATGTCACATATATATGCAAAAGTAGAAAAAGACAAAGTTAGAGTCGGCTACTGTTTAAATTTAAATCACGGATTTAAAAGAATATTTCAGTGTTGAATTCGTTTTACCGAAATATTCGTGAGCACAAATAACACACAGTTAATAACAAGTAGATTATTCAACAATAATGATTCATTTCTCAATTGTAATTTAATTTAGACCCCCTAATTTTACTTATAGTAAAATACTGGAATAATTAGATGTCCTAAACGTATGCTTATCTCATTTATTTTATATTACATAACATATATTTAACATTGTGAGAAGAACAGCTACATTGAGAGTGTGATTGAAGAAAACTATATTATTTGCGATAAAGCCAGATAATTATTACCTATTATTATAAACGTTTGACTACTACATAAAATAACAATTACTTTAATCGAAGAATGAACTTAAACAGACGATTTTTATTAAAAATAAAATAATCGAAATCATTGATGTATGTTGGTGTAAGCATTTTTTTAAAAAAGTTTTTGAATTTTGTAGCCTCGTAATTTTTTTAATTTTTTATAACGTTTTCTTTTTAACCTGTAATTAATAGTTTGATTATTATAGATTAATAGATATTAAAGTCAATCTACAGTGCTACTTGAACAAATATTTTGTAGATGAAAATGGCCAGCATAAGGGTCTGTGACATCTAATAAATTCTAAAAAATGTGAAGGAAAAGTTAATGCAGCAAAATTACTTAAATTATATCAACTAAGCTTGAATGAAATGTTGGGTACTTGCTGATTTGTGTACCTTTTGGCGTTTAATCAACCCTTATACTTAACATTTTAAACTATAAGTTTTTGTTAAGGAGATTTTTGTACCTTTTGGATAGATTTTCATTTTTGTCTATTTTGCTAAGTTACATATCTGCTTTACTGTTTTTTTTAAATTTGGAATAAGCAATTCTATCATTATAACCTGATAAGGTGTTAAGTAGGAACCGTAACTACCACTGGAGAGATCTTTTTAAAGAATGATTATAGTTGCGGTCCCCAAACCATCCTCAATAACAATTTTTTTGAGAAAGCCTTTTTATATAAAATAGGAAGGTATTTGTACGTAAAAAGCAAATTTAAACTGCGATTTCAGACCTTCCTTTTAAGAGGAGCAAGAAAAATAAACTGCGATTACAGTACTTCTCCCTAAAAGGCAAAGAGGCAAAGATTTTGAATCGAACGATAATTCATTACTTAATGTAAATCGGTTCACCCATTGATAATTTTAACGATTGCAGTACTTCCTCTTAGTAGGTGTAAGAGCATGATGGCACTTCACAGTAGCTTTAATCACTTCTTCGTGCTAAATTTTATCAAAATCGGACAAAGCGTTATAGAAATATTGGTAATAATAGTTTTAGAAACGGCCTTACTTGGGTGGGGCAAACTCCCCTCCATATGAGGCATAGCGTCGAGACTTTTAAAGTGCAAATCTGTACAAAATTTCGATTCGAATGACACTTCATTCATGAAAATCGGTTCACTTGTCGATAATTTGAAACGATTGCTATACTTCCCCTTAACTAGTGTAAGAGCAGATCGTCGCTTTAATGTTACGTAGGGAAGCCCTAACCCCATCATCCTACCAAATTTTATCAAAATCGGGCTAAGATTTACAGAGTAATTAGTAATAATAATTTTGAAGGGGGCCTTACATAAAGGGGGCTAACACCTCTCCCATTCGGTGTACAGCGTCGAGACCCCCAAAAGGCACATCTACATAACATTCCGAATCGAATGACACCTCATTCATGACAATCGGTTCACGCGTTTAGGCGCTACGTAGTTTACAAAAAAGGTAACAACAACAACAAGAAGAACAAGAACAACAACAATTTCTGAAAATGCCGTTTTTGCTCATTTTCGGCAACTTTTTTCTCGAAATCTATTAGGTCTGGGTGGTTGCAAAAAAATTACAGTCATAAAGGTGGGTTTGCCCTATAATTTAAAGAAAATTTGGGAATTTTATCTTTTATAGAAAAAGAGAAAAAAATTGTCAAAGTTGGGTGTTTTTCAACGTTACGCTTTTTCGTGCAGTTTTTGACGATCAACCCTTATACAACTGTCCTACCGGACAGTTTTAATTATAGTAATCGTTACATCTGCTGATATTTTTATTATTGCGGCAACAGGTCCTATTCTTTTTATTTATTTATTTGACAAAAATTAATAGTAAAGAATGTTTGCTAGTTGCCTTGTCTAATTTGGTAGTTGGACGTAAAGCCAGCCTGAAATTAATATTTTTAGCCAACTTAAAATAATAATAATCAATTTCAGACGAGGAAATATCGAGGCAGTTAAATTTGCGAAGTTATAAACTTGAGAGAACCTGTTTTATTTTAGAGAGAGATCTTTAGATTAAACTCATTTTTATCTATTCTAGCATCATATTCATCTGTCATTATGCAACAGTAGCATTTGGTAATTCTAAAAGCATTTCGGTACGATTTCGGTGAATTATAAAGTTTTACAATTTATTCGAGAATATTAAATAGCAATTTATGTATTATGTATATACAGGGTGAACCACTAGTAAGTAAGTAAAGTAATTGCCTATTTTTTCAGGCAGGGCTTAACGTCCAACTACCAATTAGGTGTCGTGGACGGAGGCGACTAGCAAACATAAATTTCTTTTATTAACCATTAAATAAAATCCAAGGCCTAAGACCGGGAATCGAACCCAGTACCACAATACACATTAGTTTCGCAGGTCTCGCCTCTACCCGCTCGGCTACCCTGGGTGATCCACTAAGTAATGTCCAAAGGCCTACTGTGTGTAGTACATCTAAAGTGGAGTTCAATGACGTATTGGCCAACTTAATATTTCCCACTGTTCTTGAGTGACGTCACTTTACTTTTTTTCCTAAAATCATTACTTTTTGCAATAAAAATGTAATTACTCAGAAAGTTTTAGTCCAAATCCGATTCTGATGACACGGTTAGAAAGACAGATAAATTTTCTAAAAATTGACATCATTTCAAAGCATAAGTTATTCTCCAAACAGCCTCAATCTTCCTCCGAATGCTGTAAAAATAAAAGTAATCGAAATTTTTAAGAAAACTCATTAGGCCCTTACTTGATCATTATCCGACCTAGGTGCTGGCACTTTTTATAATGGTTTCCTTGTTTAATGGGCTTTCAATCGGTATATCATTTTCCAGGATTCCTTTTATCTTCGTATGAGAAATTACGTTTGTTTTGCAAGAAAACGTGTTCACGAGCACTAACAGTGTTAGTTATCAAGTTGTTTAATTCATTGAAAACTCTTTTAGATGGACACACATTAGGCCTATGGACAATACTTTCTGGTTCATCCTGTTTATTTTATTATCCCAATATAAATGTAATAATCATTTAACAAAATTTTCACGCGATTTTTCTGTAGTATTTAAATAACGGAGCCACCATTCCACTGAACGGAATTCCCTCTTACAGCTGGAAGAGATGTTAAGAAAATGATGGCAAGTTATTTATAATTAGTTTAAGTAACTCTTGTTTTAATGACGTCAAAATTGATTAATTGAGTTAAGAAATGAAATAATTTTAGAACAAGAAATACAAATATAAAAAAGTGTGTAATGTCATAAGATCGCGTCATTATGGAGAAAGTGCGTCAGTCTGTTGCCCAGGCGAGCAAGGCCGAGCATGTACCCGAGTTTGACGCTGTGGAGCACTTCCAGTTCCGCTGTGAGCAGTGATGTCATCTGACTCGCCTTCTTTCTGTCGCTCGTCCTAGCCACTTTCTTTTTTTTTTTTTTTTTTTTTTTGCTATTTATTTTTAACCATAAATGACTCATATATGTGCAACACACTTGCTGATCAGGTTACACATTCTCTGCTTTAATATATTGTCAGGGATATGATCGGACAATCACAACGGACTAGGTTTATTTACTTCAAAACATTTGCCACGAAACTAGAATAAGTACCGGTTGCCTCGACTGAATTAGCTGATTGGATGGGCAAAATGTAGACTAGAGTGCAGCGGTATCCTCAACTTTTCTCAAGATTGTCATCAATATTTATCTTCTTCATTCACCGTTTCGGCAATGTTCATTTTGCCAATCCGTCAGGCGTCCGTTACATGCACGGAACGATGGAGGCTTGTGCCAGCAGTAACCAATTTCAGCAGTGCTTGATTATCCATAATCAGTGAATAGAAGCAAGCTATGCTACCAACTGAGGTGCCCAAGGAGCCGAGCGGTTAGAGGCGAGCTCCGCAGAGATGAGTTATACTGTGATGGTACTCGCCTCGATTGCCGCTCTAGGCCTTAGATTTTATTTAATTTGTAATAAGAAATTTAAGGACTTTAAAGTGTAGCCCATTCTCGACCCTTTCCCTCGGGGAGGGGTAAGATTGAGAATTACCTCAACTAGGATTTGGGACAAGTCTTTAGACCACCTCTAACAACAAGGAGTGTTCCGTACAGTATAGTGCATGTATTTAAATAAATTCTAAATAATATATTTTAATGTTCTAAATTATGACGAAAATGGCATTGAATGACGCAGATGTATTAATAAATTTGCAGTAAGAATCCGTGTGAAAACTAGACTTCATGCATAAAAACTGAGAGTAGAATAGTCTTCCTAGAGAATGCAAATTGCCACTTACCAATCATAGAACAAATACGAACCATCCAGCTTCAATACCAAATCAGTCGTAGATTTAATTTATAATTCCAATAAGTGAAAAAACAAAAAAATCACTGTGATACAGTAGTATCAGAATTGCGGACACTTTCGCCAAAATAGCTTTAAAAGATTTGACAACACCTACATTCTAACCACTAAATAGCCTTTATCAGAAATCACAACAAACATTACGACTAGTAACCAACTAAACGAAAAATGTGATCTTCAACTACGAAAGGCTCCAACACCAAACACAAATTTTTAATGGAAAATTTACAAAAAAAAAATAAAGTAGGAAACTAGGTTCAGTGAAGTGACTCTACCGCTGATTTTATCCAGTTCTTACTCATTTTCTTTTCAGGTTATGTAGACCACAAACTCCACGAACAAGGCCCCACGGTAGCCGAGCGGTTAGAGGCGAGACCTGTAAAGCTAAGATGTATTGTTGGTTAGTGGATTAGATTCCCCGTACTTAGGTCTTGAATTTTATTTAATGGTTATTAAAAGAAATTTACAGTAAAGTATGTTTGCTAGTCGCCTCCGTCCACGACACCTAATTGGTAGTTGGACGTTAAGCCCCGCCTGAAAAAATAGGCAATTACTTTACTTTACTTTTACTCCACAAACACATTCCTACAGAATTTGTAAAAGCCGTAAAATGTTAAACTCAAGGGACCCAAAATGTATACTGCCGATGGAAACTTGAAATCCATTGTTTAACACGATCATAATGCTTCTTCTTATTTAGGTACAAGGAAGTAAAAACTCTTAGTTTAAAAAAAAATGCACAAGTTAGAACCTGTAGAATTCTAGTGAGCGAAATTCTTTTTAAAACCGCCATTTTACCATCTTTTTTTTCCTCCAAATTTAATATATTTTGGAAACTACAAGTTTTTTGGATAGATTAAATTTGATAGAAATTATCCTTAGGAATTTTGAGGAGCGGTTAATACAATTTTGAGGACAAATTTTTAGTTCTAGTACCGACGTTTTGACAAATTTATTGCCTTCTTCAGGGTAATATAAATTTGTAAAGTTGTAAGATCAACTATGTCGTCATAAATGTTAAAATTCTTAAGGATAATCTATTACCATTGGTCGAAAACTGAACCATATTTGATAAGTGATTTATTTCAGTAAAATCTTTCAGAGAAGCTCCTAATTTTTGAAGAATAACTTTGTACTAAAATTAGATGTGACTCGGTGATTATGCATTTTTAATCTAAAACTTTGCCAATGGGTTTTAACAAAATACAAAAAAAAATATATACATATCTTTTAGAAAAAACTGTTAAAAAGAGAAAAGCTCCTTAGAGCACCTTTGGATTCATGGGAAGGAAGTTCAGTGCACCGAGCATAGTAAGGTCCTATTTAGACCCGCATCTTGGTACAATAAACCCTGTTAAACTAACCTTACAGTTCAATGGTCGAACCAAAGCAAGCTGAGGACACGTGCTGTTAGAAGCCGCTCAGCTACTTTATGACCCTTTCTTGTATATATCTGCAGTGTAACTTTACTGCGGATCCAATCACTGATTCTACCATTCCTTGCCCTCTCTAGAAGGGTCATAATTTTAATTTACGATCTATCTACTAGCTTTTTATTTATTTATTTCTCCTCGTCTTGAACTTAACCTTTTAATCTTAATTAGTTTATTACTTCTGGTAAAATCTATATTATTGCTGACTTTTAGAGTTTTCTTAATAGAACTGAATGGCCAAGGTGAGTTGGTAAAAAGTTTTGGAGGCAAGCTTTACAGAGATTACCAAAAGGAATCACCGAAGTAGATACGGTTTTTTATTATTACTTGGATTTAATGTGTCAAGGAGGAACTTCTTTAAGAACTAATAGGAAAGAACTTTAAACCTGAAATTTGAGCATTTAACAGGTAGAGCCAGGAAACTTGATTTTCTTTATGGAGTGTTCAAGACTGGAAAGCTCCGAGCCTCACAGAAGCTGATGTTTGGATAACAGGGAAGTGAAGATCAACTATTGGGGTGTCTGACGACTGTTTTTTTTTTAAACAGAGGACATGACGATTCTAGAATGCGCGTATATCACTGTCATTCGGCGGAGGCATTTTAAATACTAACGAATAAATGTAAACACAGTCCAATTATTCCGTAGTAACGTTTGGTTTCTTCCTGACAAATGTAGGCGTGCGCTAAATGCAGACCAAAGCATTTGAAGTAGCCGAATTTCAAAACGGTGCTAAATATAAATAAAACACGCCTCGTAGTTTGCTGGAAGTAACTAGAGAACAACAGGTTAATGAGATAAGAATTACCTCGGATAGCCAGTCAGGCTGCTTTATTTGGTTAACCAGAATGTAGAAGAAGACTATATTAATTGTCAGGAGAAAGTATTGAGACTTTATTGGGTTCCAGGACTTCAAGGATACTTCCAATTAGGATTTTGTCTAAAAGTTTTTTTTCGGATGCAATGTGATACCTAAAGTAGGTATTAAATTTTACAATTTTTGACTTATGATGACCATAATCTCCACAGAAAGAAATCGTTAAAAAACTACAAATATCTATTTGTGAAATATCACTTCTGGTCAGCTAATTTTGAAATTTCTTTTACAAAATTAATCACTATTTAATAGAGCTGTGGGGTTCAACCAAACGCTCCAATCTCCAAAGGATTCAATCGCTACAATCTAAAATACTTCGAACTATTGTACACGCTCCTTTTTATGTCTCCAACTTGACTATACACACTGACCTTAACATTCCTTTTGTCACACAAGTCGCTAAAACAAGATACAGAAAACTCCACTTCAGCCTGCAATCTCATATAAATCCTCTAGCTCAAAATCTTTCTTCTAGAACTCTTCCTGATAACCCGACAAGACGTTTTAAGAGACAGTGGTCACGTGATCTCCTCTCAAGTGAAGAGAGTGACTAACCATATAAAAAAAAAATCATTATTAAGAATTGGTAGTTGATAAATGAACTCTCTGAAATGGTGCTTTAAAGAAAAGCCTAACCTGTTTCCTCTCACTGGGTGACCTTAAACGAATTTCCCTGGAAAATGTCACTAACACTAGTGGGCGAGATAAGTACACCAGCTTTAAAGAAATCCGTTGACGCCTCTTTTGAAAGAATATATAAAAAATATCTATAGTAAAGTGACTTTTCTTTGGCTAATTTTACCCAAAAGATTATCGTCGAGTTTGATGACCTAAACTGGATACCAAATTTGTACTTAATTTTGCTATTTTTTGGTTTTCAGATTATGTTGAACTCACTCTACTGGCAGACCCACACACTGTCAAAGTTCAAAGCAATTGGTAAAAATCACTTTTTTTCTAGACTTAAGGTAACTAAAAACTCTATTTCGGCATTTTGAAACTATTGCAATCTTTCTCTTAGCTAGTTAAAGTACGAGAAAGAATCATTGGTGAATTAGTTTAATTAAAAAAATCAAACAAGATTCTCTCACAACGGAAATAGGAGAATGTCGCTTGAGGTCCACACTACAAATGCTGTAAAGCATGATTGTCTCTTTGCTGTGACGGGTAAAATGGGTCCAATAACCGATCGGTCTAAATGCGTTGCTTCGGATTTTGATAAAGAAAAGAAGCCACTTTTACGGTAGACCACTGATGATATAATAATGCACCTTAGCGACAAGATATGTCCATTTGTTAGAACGGATACGTAGCATTAGAGAGCAATATTAATCGTACTCAAGACGTGATAAGGGGCGATATGATTGGAAATGAGAACGTACTATTCAGCTAGAACCAGAAGTAGGAGAGAATGTAGGAATTATACGAAGCAATTCAGGGCTGCGAGACTTACCCTCTTACTCAAAGGTGTATCATTTGGAAAAGTTTGATTTATAACAGGTATCTTTCAAAGAGCAGATATAAAGAAAAGGCAGAAACAAAAAGAAAATAAAATAAGCATAACCTTTAAGTTAAAGAGGAGATACTCCTGTAACGATTTTGTTTTAATCGTTTATTTTGTTAGAATGAACGCATTTATTGCGTTATAAGCAACAAGGGGAATAGTAAAAGGTGTCCATTACTCAGAGTGGAGAAGTTACCCAGTGGTACCACTCCAACAACATTTTACTTTCTACTGACTCTGGTCATCAGAGAGGTGATCGCGAGGCTACCGCCTTTTAAGACGTCTAGAAGTCTTGTCTGGAAATGTTCTGGAAGAAACCAGTGGATTGTGAGGAGATTGGAGTCTTTTGATGTTAAAATGAAATTTTAGCAACTTGTGGGACGATATTAACGTTAAAGTCTATGTGAATGGTTTAATTGGTGACGTAGAAAGGACCTTAACTATAGAGCGAAGTATTTTATTAGATTGCAAGGCTTGGAGCCTTTGGAGGTTTGATCGTTTGGTTGAACCCCAAAGTTCGATGCCATAAGCCCAGATGGGCTTTAATATACTTACATAAATAAGTCTTTTGTTGGTGAGAGTGAGTTCTGATCTGTTGTCGAGTAGCTTTTCAATTGTCGGAAGCGTCTATTGAGGTTCTGTTCTCTTAAGTCGAGTATGAGGGTTCCATGTAGGTCTTCTGTCGAGGTAAAGCCCAAGGTAGCGAACTACTTTTCCATGGAAAGGAATTAAATTGTAAAAGACAGGAGGAACGGTGATGCGTCGAAAAGTGAAGGTAATGTTTTAAAATTTTGTATCTTTTAGTTTTATAGCTCATTTTTTGAACAAATTTTCTATGGAGATGTGGTGGGACAGAAGTTTTCTATGAATGGATGATTGTTAGTAGATAAGATGGCAGCATCTTCAGCATAGGAGAGTAGTATCAGGATTAATTGGTAGCTGCAACAATTAAAACAAATATATTATTAGAAGTAATAATTTCTTTATCTGAATCTAATTCAGAAAAAGTGGTTTTTAGATCATAGTAAGAGAAATTTGGATGTGAGTGTCACACCATTTCGATTTTATTATTTTATTAGTTTTAATTTTTAAAAAACAAACAAACAAAACCTGGAGCTTAGTAAGGGTATATCAATTTCTACATAAAAGGTGCAAAAGAAATAGTAGTTAAAAGGGCTACAAAAGAGCTTCTTCTAAAGAACAGTTAAAAGAGCTTTAAATGTACTGTTAGTCATGCAGTGTTGGCTACTAACGGAACACGAGGCCTTTTTTAAATATATCTAGATAATATTATGCTTGATATAACCACTCAAGCAGGTTATTTTCTTACAAAAAAAAAAACTATTTTCTAACGAAATCGGGTATTTCCGGAGTAAATGTTGCTGCTAACGCGTTACTTTCCTTGCCGCACACAACAGACAGACAAATATTTGCAAAATTACTTCTTTTGGGATCCTGTAACGAATAATTCCAGTGTGAACTCAAATTTTTAAAATTTAATTCAATAGATGTTCTGTTTTTTAATATATTTAGTTTTATTATGTTTATTTTACACTCAATTTTATTAAATAATCAAACTTTTGTTTATGTTCAATTAAACAGATACGAAATAATTTAGCTGAGCCATTCACCATGCGTCCTTGACGCCGTTCTACTCATCTAGGGGATGTAGCTCAGTGGTAGAGCGTTCGCTTTGCATGTGAAAGGCCCCGGGTTCGATCCCCGGCATCTCCACAATTTTTTTTTCTCTCCTTTTTAAATCAGTTTTTTTTTTTCTCAATGCAATTTTAATTTCTATTATTATTCTAAGTGGTGGAATTTTTTTTTGAATAATTACTACAGTAGGCGAAGTTGAAATTCTTGATGCTGGATTCAGCGCTTTACTTTTTTAATGAAGATAGCCTAAAATGGGAGGATCCCTTGCCGACTACAAGAAGTTAATTCTATTTGAATTTTTTTTCTTTAGGTATAAAGTTGGGTTAAATCTAGTTCGAGAGGGTTGCCAAGGAAATGGCGAACATGCACCATCATGCAAGAAAAACTGTTAACTGTAATATTTATGCTTATATTGTCTCCTTTTAAGAACAGTTTTAGGCTATTGCTTTCAATGTTTATTTTAAAATATACAATAGGCATGAGCTCACCTAGTGAAATAGAGGTAAAAAAAAAGAAGATATTGTGTTTAAAGGGTCAGACGATTCTAACCCTTGTACCTGCTCATCTGGTTTTTGTGTAGAAATCTTAGAGATAGATGGTGTTTCCAAGATATTGTAACTTTTTCACTACGTAAATAACAAAATACTTAGCTCATATATTCTAATTTAGTTGTATTACTTGTCATACTTGTACTTTTCAGAAATAGTAAAGCTACTATTAAAAGACCAAAGCTATTGTTATTGGCTCCAACCCACTTCTTAAATCATTGGCTCCACTTCCTAATCTTTTCGTCTGTAATATCTCAATAAAATATTGTTCCTCTATGAAAAACCTTAGTATCACTTTTGACCAAAACCTATCCTGGAAAAACCATGTTTCCCAAATCTCTCGCCGCTCCATCCACATCCTAAAGCAGTTTAATAGTTCCCGCCACCTTTTTCCAATTAAGACTCGGCAACTCCTAGTTTCCTCTCTTATATTCCCCCATTTCGACTATGGTTGTTTAGTGTATGGCGGTCTTTCTGGTGATATTGAAGCTAAGCTCAAGCTCCTCATGAACTACTTTATAAAATTTATTTTCAGCATTTCCAGAGACTCCCGCATTTCGCACTGCTACGATGAGTTGAAGTGGCTTTTTCCTGTCTATCGCCGCCAGTATTTTTTGGCTTCTTTCCTTTTTCAAGTCATCCAGTCTCAAAGGCCATCCTATATTTTTCAACTCTTTAAGTTTAAATCCTCGATCCATTCCCGTAATACTAGATCTCGCTCATCTGATCTCTATATTCCCTCACACCGTACTTCAGCCTTCGACAAATCCTTCCTAATACGCGCTACCTCTCTCTGGAACTCCTTGCCATCATCTGCCCGCCATGGTTCTACCCTTTCTATCTTTAAATCCCGTCTATTCAGTTATCTCCTTTCTATCCAGCTTCCTCCGAAATTTTAATTATTTTAATTTATTTCCTTAATTTATGTTATTTTTATTTTCACTTTTTGTAAATATTTACGTATATTTTCTGTTTAATCACAGGCCAAACTATTAAGGCCTCTAAATTGTACCTGTATTTATTCTTAGGGGAGAATCGTCCCAGAATAATAAATTTATTTTCTATTCTATTCTATTCTACTAATAGTTTGCGATGTTTAAATAAAAGCTGTAAACTTGAAACTCTCCTCTAAACTGGCGAAAATTTAGTATTACAAGAAGTGAATTCAATTACAATAGTAATAATAATGTGAGAGGGAGCCTTACATCTATGGGGCTAAGTTCTCTCCCTTACAGTGTACAGCATCGGGACTCCCAAAAGGTTCACCTACAACAAACATCATATTTCAGTTCGTAAGTTTAGCTATTTAAAAATGAACAAAAATGACGATGTGTTTTTCAAATTTTTTATCAATTAAGTAATTTTACTTCATTAAATTTTAATTAATATTTTTTAGAATTTATTAGATGTCACAGACCCTTGAGCTGGCCATTTTCATCTACAAAATATTTGTTTATACTATACAATCATATTTTTCTCATTTACTTTTTACAATTTAGACATTCTAATAATTTTTTTGCTAACTTGTTAGTTTAATACGAGAACTAATTTGATTTATCAGCTAAGTAAATAAAAACAAATTAACGGCAGCCTATAATGAACTATAAAATCAATTTTAAAATTGTTATGAAAGTTTTGCTTAATGGTAGAAAACATTATCTTAAAATTATTTGCAATTATCATTCTTTACAATTTCATAATCACCAGCGTTAGTTTTTAAGGCTCATTCTAATGAAATTGACATTTCTTTATCGATTTAGATAAAAATCGTTTGTGCCAATTTGAAGAAAATGATCTCTACAGTTTTACCAACTTAATTTGGGAAACTTGGAATTCTAGGTTAGCGAGGTGTCGGTCAAATAAAAAACAACTCGTCTCAAATATATTGTCGAAACGTTGGCAAAGAGACGAGTTGTTTTTTATTTGACCGATACCTCGCTATCCTAGAATTCCAAATTTAACAATTTACGGTCACGAAACCTATATATTCATATTTAATTTGGGAAGTTCAAAAGTAGCAGTAATTATATTTTTCAATGGTTTGAAAAATGTTATTAATAAAATATGTCCATAGACTCTTGCCTACGTTAATTAATTTGTTATTTAGACGTAAAGTACCGCTGAAGAAAAGAGGCGATTACCTTTACTTGCTTTTTTAAAGAAAATTATTGTGAAATTATAAGAACATGTACTTTTTAGCCTAAGTTCAGTTTTAACAAAACATGCCATAGAATCTTTCATAAAATGTACATATCTTTGAATAAAACATCAAAGAAGAAATTACTGGAAAAATGACATCGATGCTTTGCATTTTCTTTTCGACTGAGGCCAAAGTTTTCACTTAAATAATCAAATTTTACTGTTCAAATGTTGACAGTTGTCAAAATAGTCGAGACTGCACTACTAACTATTGCAGCAGAACTGTTTGCCAGAGGGTAAAAAAAAAGAAGTGAATCTGTTAGCTGTAATAAGCCATGAAGTGAAGACACGCATGCGCTGTTATGAAAGTGTACAACCACAATAATTAGTAACTATAATACGGGAAGAGCGTATGAGAAAGTTTGTAAGTGGGTCAGTGAACGTCATCTATTATGACTCATCCACTGAGTAACCCGACGGATGTACTGCAGGGCTGTACCTACCTGTGGGCACTTTTCTACCGAACATCAACCATTTAGTCTAGGCCAATACCCTACAATAACTTAATGTGAATATTCAGTAAACTTTATTGTTACGGGAGCTTTTTTTGTTGTTTTATTTTTTTCTTTTATTGCGTGAGCGTCAATATCTAAGGTTATTGGCGCCCGGAGCTTTTTCAGTGCACAGCTGGCCACTCAAAAGAGTCCTCTTATTTTACAAACAACACTGTCCATCACCGGATATTGAACTGTAAGAAGCTCCTAGGAAGAGAAAAATCTAAGGGTCAGCAGCCTGGATTCGAACCCGTGACCTCCGAGTTGGAATCCAGTATTCGCTAACCACTCAGCTAATCCCTACCCTGTGAAATTACTATTTTTAGAATTTTAAGAGGTTATTAATCTACTTTTATATCTCCTTAACAAAAACTTACAGTTTAAAAAGTTAAGTATAAGGATTGATTAAACGCCAAAAGGTACACAAATCAGCATGTACCCAACATTTCATTCAAGCTTAGTTGATATAATTTAAGTAATTTTGCTGCATTAACTTTTCCTTCACATTTTTTAGAATTTATTAGATGTCACAGACCCTTATGCTGGCCAGTTCGTTCATAATATTATTTGGTTATAATTATGATAAAGTGTATATTATATCTTCGTTTTTAAATAGGTACTTTATTTTAACTCTATTCCAAATTATTCTTCTGATTTATCTTTAATATGCCCTTTATTCTGAAGTTGTCACATCTTATACATGCATGTTAAAGTAGAAAAAGACAAAGTTAGAGTCGGCTACTGTTTAAATTTGAATCACGGAGGATTTAAAACAATATTTCAGACTTGAATTCGTCTTACCGAAATATTCGTGAGCACAAATAACACACAGTTAATAACAAGTAGATTATTCAACAACAATTATTCATTTCTCAATTGTAATTTAATTTTACTTATAGTAAAATACTGGAATAATTAGCTGTCCTAAAAGTATGCAATACTTATTTATTTTATATTACATAACATATATATAACATTGTGAGAAGAACAGCTACATTGAGAGTGTGATTGAAGAAAACTATATTATTTGCGATAGAGCCAGATAATTATTACCTATTATTATAAACGTTTGACTACTACATAAAATAACAATTACTTTAATCGAAGAATGAACTTAAACCGACGATTTTTATTAAAAATAAAATAATCGAAATCATTGATGTATGTTGGTGTAAGCATTTTTTTAAAAAAGTTTTTAAATTTTGTAGCCTCGTATTTTTTTTTATTTTTTATAACGTTTTCTTTTTAACCTGTAATTAATAGTTTGATTATTATAGATTAATAGATATTAAAGTCAATCTACAGTGCTACTTGAACAAATATTTTGTAGATGAAAATGGCCAGCATAAGGGTCTGTGACATCTAATAAATTCTAAAAAATGTGAAGGAAAAGTTAATGCAGCAAAATTACTTAAATTATATCAACTAAGCTTGAATGAAATGTTGGGTACATGCTGATTTGTGTACCTTTTGGCGTTTAATCAACCCTTATACTTAACTTTTTAAACTGTAAGTTTTTGTTAAGGAGATTTTTGTACCTTTTGGATAGATTTTCATTTTTGTCTATTTTGCTAAGTTACATATCTGCTTTACTGTTTTTTTTAAATTTGGAATAAGCAATTCTATCATTATAACCTGATAAGGTGTTAAGTAGGAACCGTAACTACCACTGGAGAGATCTTTTTAAAGAATGATTATAGTTGCGGTCCCCAAACCATCCTCAACAACAATTTTTTTGAGAAAGCCTTTTTATATAAAATAGGAAGGTATTTGTACGTAAAAAGCAAATTTAAACTGCGATTTCAGACCTTCCTTTTAAGAGGAGTAAGAAAAATAAACGGGCGATTACAGTACTTCTCCCTAAAAGGCAAAGAGGCAAAGATTTTGAATCGAACGACAATTCATTAATGTAAATAGGTTCACCCATTGATAATTTTAACGATTGCAGTACTTCCTCTTAGTAGGTGTAAGAGCATGATGGCACTTCACAGCCATGTAGAGGAGCTTTAATCACTTCTTCGTGCTAAATTTTATCAAAATCGGACAAAGCGTTATAGAAATATTGGTAATAATAGTTTTAGAAACGGCCTTACTTGGGTGGGGCAAACTCCCCTCCATATGAGGCATAGCGACGAGACTTTTAAAGTGCAAATCTGTACAAAATTTCGATTCGAATGACACTTCATTCATGAAAATCAGTTCACGTGTCGATAATTTGAAACGATTACTATACTTCCCCTTAACTAGTGTAAGAGCAGATCGTCGCTTTAATGTTACATAGGGGAGCCCTAACCCCATCATCCTACCAAATTTTATCAAAATCGGGCTAAGATTTACAGAGTAATTAGTAATAATAATTTTGAAGGGGGCCTTACATAAAGGGGGCTAACTCCTCTCCCATTCGGTGTACAGCGTCGAGACCCCCAAAAGGCACATCTACATAAAATTCCGAATCGAATGAAACCTCATTCATGAAAATCGGTACACGCGTTTAGGCGCTACGTAGTTTACAAAAAAGGTAACAACAACAACAACAACAAGAAGAAGAAGAAGAAGAACAAGAACAACAACAATTTCTGAAAATGCCGTTTTTGCTCATTTTCGGCAACTTTTTTCTCGAAATCTATTAGGTCTGGGTGGTTGCAAAAAAATTACAGTTATAAAGGAGGGTTTGCTCTATATTTTAAAGAAAATTTGGGAATTTTATCTTTTATAGAAAAAGAGAAAAAAATTGTCAAAGTTGGGTGTTTTTTAACGTTACGCTTTTTCGTGCACTTTTTGACGATCAACCCTTATACAACTGTCCTACCGGACAGTTTTAATTTTAAACTTTTCTTTGCTTTCTTTAAAAATATTTTTGTATGAGTTGAAAATAAATTATAGGATTTATCATCTAAGTAAATCAAAACAAATTATAATGAACCTGTAACGAACTATGAAATCAATTTTAAAAATTGTTACGAATGTTTGCTTGTTGGTAGAAAACTTTATTTTAAAATTATTTGCAATTATCGTTCTTTACAATTTCACAATCACCAGCTTTGGTTTTTCTTTTGAGGCTCATTTCTAATGAACTTGACATTTCTTTATCGATTTAGATAAAAATCGTTTGTGCCAATTTGCTGAAAACCACCTCTTCAGTTTTACCAACTTAAATGGAAACTTTCGTCTGGCAAAATAATTAATAAAAATAAAAACAGCAAAACTTCTTTTTTAATTTGAATTGAACATAGCTCAGGACCATTTAAAAAAAGAGAGAAGATTTTGTATCCTTATTAAGAAGAAGAGAATCCAATCGATTGAATACTAACTTACTAAAAACTAACTGATTTATGATTTATCGATTATATTTAGTTTTGTATACTTAGTATTATTTTTTTATAGGTATTAAAACACAACTCTTCGCTTATAAGTTGTACACATTTAAAAGCAATAAACTTTATTATTAAACCAACTTAATTCCTTTAAAATTCATTCATTACTAGAAACGAAGAATCAGTAAATTACAAATAAAATCTGTTATTAAATCGGCCTAAAACCAGTATTCGTTGATATTTTTTTTTCTCGCGAAAACGCTAAATCCGAAGTTCAATAATATTTAAACTTCATTGGTACAAAATCTGTCCTCGTTATAACCATAAGGCACTGTGCGAAGAACGTTTAAGCGTCTGGTTAACTCTGGACTCTAGGTGGTGGTACTGTAAGTTCTTTTGGTGTCATGGCAAACTTTAGAGGAAGAACTTAACAAAGTAGGTTTCCCGAAAATAAGGCAGTAATTCTACTTATGACAAGAAAAACTGATTATCACCTAGCACTTTACTAGACAAAGTGCACGTAAAACAATTCATGTTTGTTGTTATTGCTGGACTTTGCAAGCCTAATCAATTAGAACAATAGTCTTTTCAACAACAAATTTCAATTAAATTACCTCAGTTACATTGTAAATGAGAGGAGCATGAAACGCAGGCATAACGACGACAATTGGTTACGAGAGAATTGATCACCTTAATGCATAATATACGACAACAAAATCTACCATTTCACTGCCTTTTACTTAAGACTAAATAAGTTACAGACGTTTAGAAAGTAAAGGTGTCCTACTGACAGACGTCAATGGAATACCGTTAGAAGGATTTTTTAAACAATTGACGTTTTTCCTGATCCTGTCTTTACATTTCTAAAAATGGTTAGAAAAAAGTAAAGTGATTCCTTAAATTGATGGAATTCCCCTGACACAATGTCCTGTTCTATTCACTTCAAAATCAGGTCGTCCTACTTTTCCAAAGCAATGTTCTCTGTACTTGTGTTACGCAATATGTTTGATCACGTCATTATTTTTGTACTAACTACAATTTATTTTGTGTGTTATTTTATCTATTTAATGATTTATTTTTTATGTTCGGGGGAATTTAAAGGATGTTAGGGTTAGACAAGCTTTACTATGAACTTTGTTCCAGCTCTAATAACTGCATATTATGCAGTCATACCTCTAGATCTTTCACGGTCAAGTTTTTTTACTGTTTTTTTTTTTTTTTTTTTTTTTGTCTAGGGAGCAATAAAACTTTTAATTATGATATATAAATGTGCGTTCAATTGATTTTTAGGATACATAATCTTTGGTAAAGGAGCTTATTTTAGAGTCTGATTAAGCAATCTCTCTGCAAATTTGTTTATCCAAAGTGCCTTTATCACCTGTACAACTTTTTGAATGTGCCCATGAGGAAGTAATGAACTGTAGAACATAGAATATGAAGAATGAAGATGATGATGACCCGTGGGTGTGAAAATAGTTGCCCAATTAGTGCACTCAACAACTACCTCTGCAAGCCCCAAAAGTACTGGGGCTGCAAGTATGTTTCCAGTCGCAGTTCTTCAAGAAAGTGTCCATGCATCTCTCCTAAACATATTCAAGCCCGGACAGAAATATTGCTATACCCAATCCAGACCATTGTCATGGTATTTCGCACTTTCTAAATCCATATTTCTTTACAAACTGCCTCCAAAAATGGAAGTGCTAAGGCCACCCCTCTAAATGAAAGTGCATAAAAGTCGCCATCAGGCAGGCACTTCTTCCACCGTTCTCTTCATCAATTTTTCTGCATAGGAGTACAAATCCTGCTGTTGATTGAGTTTGCTATCTTAGCAAAGATACAACTAGAAGATACAACCTTCTCTCTAGACTGCTTGACCGACGTTCTAAACTTTCAACCTGAAGCAAAAGACTCAACAAACTTTCTATGACTATGGACTTACGATTACATGGTTTGGGATTCAAAAAAGCACTCTATTCTCTTTCATATACAATCATTCCAGTCAAAAACTTCTACGCAAAATACTATGTTTATCTGCAAAGTTTTATATCTATCCCTTCTTAACGAACTAATGCACTTTTTTACTCCCCTATAGCAAATTCCTCTACTTCTGCCGTACCTATCCACTTATACTAAGACTGTCCACTCACAACATTCTCCAGAAGATTGAAATGCTGCTGGCCCCGAAATTTTTTCAGCTCCGCTAAATCTCTTCCGTCAAAGTAAATTCAAATTACAAGGGACCACCTCAATTGGGAACTTTTTATCTTGCAATCATGCCATGGTGTTGTTGTACTCACTGTTTGTTACAATACTGTTTATATTGTAGTGAATATCTAACAGTAAATGTTTATCTATCATCCACCTTCCATCTTCCATACCTTCACAAACCAACTAAAGAAGCCATTAGAGATGTCCGAAACGTCCGAACATATAAGAAATTTCATACTGTTCGACCCCAGCCAGCCATTGAAGTTTATAAATGTTTTTCTTGACGTTAGACTGAACGGGTTATTAGCGCAAACTCCTGAATAAGTTGGCTGGTTCTTTATCCCATCGAGAATATTAAGCATTTAAACAATAGTTATTTTTGTTTAAAAAAAAAAACACCCAAATTATCCATTTTGAATAATTATTGAGTTAATTATGTTGCATAGAATGTGTAATTTCTTTTACTCATTTTATTGCTCTAAAATAGTCTTAATTCAGTTCCAAATGCTCTATTATAATTTTATTCACAGAAACACCTGTCAAACCCGGATTCCTGAGCTAGTTTTAAAATTTAAATGCACAAGACTCGTGCGGAATCGATTAATAATTATCAAGAAAGACAAGAAACCGGAAAAAGAAGAAAGTGCTTATTTTAATTAATTAATGCAATTTTAAAATTCTACTTTTTTATACAATTATTGCATTAATGCTCACAGGGGTGCGAACCTTATCTAGACTACACAAACAGGTGGCAGAAATGGGGGGAAAAATTAAAATTAAATTGATAATGGCCATTTCTAAAAACATTTAATAGAAATTATTAAAAAATGCAAAAATAATAATATTGTATCAGATAGATTAAAAAAGAGAAATGATAGTACTGGGTGGAAAAAAAGGTGTCCTGTTTTTAAGGTAATTATGAATTATAATTTTGCAAATTAATATTCAAAATAATGTTGCAGATGAGTAGGTAAACAAGCAGATGTTACTTTGAAGTAAGACCAGCAAAGTGATATATTCCGGACTGAATTTGTTATTATATTAAGAAATGGCAGTCACATGAATATTCATAATTGTGACTATTTAAGCTACATTACTAAGTTCTGTTTTTGGTATTTAGTTAGATTAATTTATTATAGGTTAATACCTAATTATTTATGCCACACTTGCGGATTGTGATCGCGAGCTTCACTTCGAAGGTTCCATTTTTCTTTTACTTTCACCTAATCTGCTAGAAAGGGAAGGTATTGCAAACTTTGTGAGATCTAGTTATCATCAAAAGATATCACTTTGAGGCTCTCTAGTTAGAAAAAGGGATAATTACACATTTCTCTGTGTGAGAATTATAATTCAAAAGAAGAAAATGGCTGAATTTCAAATTGTATAATTTGAATCGATGTCAAGATGAGATTCGGTTATCACCTTCTACAGAAATACAGCTAATTGGAAGTGCCACTTTAATGAGTTAATTTTTTATCATAATTAATTTTGTTTAAGGAGCGTCAACATCTGAGGTCAATGGCGCCCGGAGCTTCATTCAGTGCTCTGTCATAATGAGTTAATATTTCAGATTTTTAAAATTATCTCAAAAATGGCTCCAATGCTTATATTAAAACTATTACAACTAATTATATAGATCCACAACTTTGATATGTAAAATACTTCCAAGTTGATTCCATTAAGGAACACTTCTGGAAGAGATGGGTGATTAGCCTTGTAAATAACGTGCCATTACTGTCATTGTACTGGATTGCCACCTGTATAATATTAATAAGAATCTAATGTGAAACTAAATTTCCAAATTTGGCGAATATCGGCAGAATGGTTTAATGAATAGATTTTTTAAATTTAAAGATTTTATCGGAAACGGCTCACATATACAGTGATTACAAACTTACGGATTATGGAATCACAGATGATTTAAATCACATAAATAATCTCTCTCTAATAAAGATCAAACATTTTGAGGTCTGTAGCGCCAAAAGGGAGTTACGTCATAGACAAGAAAGGAGGAAATGGTGTCAAAATTCCGGAATTGAACTATTTTAGGAAATATTGTATATTGTACTCAGCGAACCAGCAAATTACCTTTTTTTAAAAAAATTATTGTGAGTGGTACACTAAATTCTAAAACAGTAAAACTCATAAAGTACTTACTTTGTTTTCTATTTGTTGCTACATGAAAAGTGGATTTTTCATTAAAATCCAGAGAGATTTTCATTAAAATCCAGAAGAGAAAATAGTTAGAATATTTTTCATGAAGAGAAACGCCAAGTTATTAAGAAATTAAGCTGTAAAAAAGAAATTTATGAACTCTAAATATTTTTTTTTTTTGCTAATTATTCTATAATTTCGATGTAACTCTGAGGTGTTGGTATTTACACACCAGAGATAAACAGCAAGATTAGTTTTGGTAAAGTGTGCTATTTAATGTATTTAAAATAAGCGGATATTGCGACATCAAGAGTGGCGAGATGAAGGTGTAGAAATGACAGAACTTGCACTAATTCTTTGCAGAATGAGAGGATTCTTTTAGATTAATCGACGAGGGTTAGTACCTAAATACTTAGCCAATAGTGTTTATTAACGCAGGATTAGGGAAGATCGTTCTTACAAACTACAGGGAGTGTTATGCAAACTAGCTGTCGAAATATAATTTCTTGCCAGACTATCTTTAGAAAATATAGCTGTTACAAACTTCTTTCTTATTTCACTTTATTTCTTCTAAAGTCTATTTTATTCTTCTTTATTTGCCCTACGAACTGCGAGTAAACGCAACAAGTTTAATAATAATATATTACACATAGACGAATATATAAGTTACGTAACACTCCATAACGCTGAACCACAAGTCATTCTTATCACGAGGATGGAGATAACGACATTTGCGTGTGGCTGCAGATTGAAGTGGTGTTTCCTGTGTTAGATTTGGGAAATAAAAGGTTTATTAACATCTGTGCGTTGAGCGCAATGAGACTTATAGAAGAGATTGAAAGGGCTGGGGATAGTTTAAGGGTTATGAAGCATGGTTTTGTAAGTGGGAGATCTCCAGTTCGAATTTCGCGTATTTGGAAGAAAAAAAAAATGTTAGAAGTAAAGTATGTGCTTCCGCCCCCGTCCACGACAACTAATTGTTAGTTGGGTGATAAGCCCTGTCAGAAAAAGAAGATAAATGTACTTAGTTGTAGAGTTCAATTAAGTAGGGAAAGACTCTTAAAAACTCGCTGATTCTTCTATAATGTTTGAAGGCTGCTTCAGCACTAGATTGTGCGTTTAAATATCCCAATCTAATTATTGAGGAAGCAGTTTCAATTGGTCTAGACTTACAGTGCCACAATCGATAGTCATGATGGTATTGTGTAGCAAGTGCCTTCATTATTGTCGATTCGATTTGTGTTTGGGATTGCATTTTCAAATCCTTCTTCTAAATGAAATCAATAAAATGGTGTCGTGATCACTACAGTTAGCAATAAATGTTTGTAAATTATATTTAATAGTAATAATTAGTGGATTATAATTGTTACATGTTCCTTTATGTAAATTAGAGAGAATCAGGTAGAAAAAATACAACGGTAACATCCATCTTTTGCATAAGTACACATAAATCATAAATGCTGCCATTTAAATTTTCTTATAAAAACTTCAGTTCGAAACATTAGCAATTACTAATTTCTTGTTTAGAATATAATTACAGCAGACAGCTTTTAAAGATATTATTATCCGTTGCAAATTGTTAATATGATCATTTGTATTCAATACAGTTTTTGCCGCTTTTTAAATTACCACTGCGTGGAGGAGAAATTAAAAAGAAAGAAAAGAAAAAAAGCTATATTTCTCGACCGGAAATACGTATAAGGAGAAGGAATCTGCTAGTGGGGAAGATACGTCACAGCGTTCATCTTGTATCCAATAAGAAGACTTTTCAAAATGGTTTTAACCAATAGGAAAGTATCAGGTGAGCTTACCAGTGATTCACACTTGTTATTCAGGGCCATTTACTTTTAGATAACTTAATATATATCTATCTATCTTTTAATTTATTATGCACGTCTATTCACTTCGTACAGCTTCGTTTTGTTTTTGTTTTTTGCGTGTCCCGTTTAATTTAATTTTTATTTTAACTTATCATTATCACTCACAGAAATATTGCGTAATTATTAAAAAGCTAATAACTGATAATATTATCGGTATGACTTAGTGTGACTTGCTATTTATTTAAGTTGCCGTTTAATTAAAAGAATTATAAAATTTCATATAACACAAAACTAGTTATTGCATTTAAACAAAAGCATTTGCAATTTTCACAAATGGTACTTCACATTCATTGTCATTTATAATGTGACCCTTAATTATCTAAATTTTAATTCAACAACGTTTAACCGCCATAGTCGCAGAAATGTAAAAGGCGAACCCGAAAAATGTTTATTGAGTGTGCAGGGTTCGATTCTCAGTCTAGGTCTTTGATTTTTATTTGATGGGTAATATGAGAAATGAAGGGAAACATTATTTGGCAGCATCCACCGTCCAAGACACCTGATCGGTGGTTGGGCGTTGTACTCACTAATAAAGAAAATAAGATTCTAGAGATTTTTAAATTTCTAATTTGACCGTAAATAGACGCTCTGAGGTCCCTGTATGTAAATTATGTCCATTAAAATCGAAAAAATGCAAATAATTAATAATTCTTAGAGGGTTATTTGTAGCTTTTTCAGTTTTTTTAAAGGGCTTCTAAGAATTTATTTAAAATGTCAATATACAATGTACATTGTACCCTTTTACCATCTGTATAATATTTTTGAGAATAAAAGGCGGATTTTATTTCCAAATTTGAAGGGAGAATTACAGTAATTTGATTTATTTATTTATTTATTTATTTTCAATCTGTATAAATATATACAATAAGTAAATAGGAGGTGAATGAGATGAACTGGTGCGGGAAGAGCAGGAGGAGAGAAGCTACCCAGCGGTAGCACTCTCTATAGGAGAGAGAGGAATGCGAAGAGGAGAATATGAGTAGGAGAGAGGAGAGATTTAGGCCTTCAGACCACAAGGAAGTCGCGGGGCAACTGGAGATTCAGTCGCGGAGGAGTATTGTTAGGGATGTCAGAGGAAGCGAGAGACAGTACAAGAGGATTAGAGCTAGTCGAGAGAGTAATATGGAATTTTTGATATTTAGTCTTGGCGAGTTGGTCTATGAAGGGAATGTTGAGGTCGGTGTGAAGAGTGAGGTTAGTCACGTAGAAAGGAGCGTCAACTATCTGTCGGAGGAGTTTGTAGGTTACATTACAAATTCAGCAATTCTCATGCTTTAATAATTAGTGCTTATTTTTAATTAATAATTATGAATAATTAATTAAGAAAAATGGGTGTGCGAAGATGGCGATTATAGGCTGCTGATAGAGCTCAGTGGAGAGCCTTGATTGAGGAGGCCCTGGTCCTTTCAGAGATGTAGCGCCGAGCAAAAAGAAGAAGTAATAATTAGTGCTTAATTGTTTTTTAAAACATTAAGCCCAAGGGGTTTTGTAATTATTATTTTCAGTAGATTATATATTTCTAGTTGCTATTGTTTATCACAGTAACCGTTCTTTAATTTATAACAGGTTAGGTTTTTACATCATGTAGTACTCTTTCGTTTTATTCTTAGTCTTGCAGATATAACACTCGACTTCGGCTCATGTCAATATTCAATATATTCGTGGAATATTCTTGGCAATATTCCACACTCTCAAGAAAAAAAGGTCACTTTGCGCTCTAGTCACAGCAACACCGATTGAGGCGAGCAGTCATGTGATACAGGCCAGAAATAAGAATTGTTTTGGGGAATGGTGAAAGAAAGCCACTTTTAAATGAAAGAAAACGGTGTTGGCTTTTTGGTAAGAAAGAGTCTGTGATTGTATCTGTAACTGTCATCGCAGACTTTGAAGAAGAAACCAAGTGAAACCCGTGATTATTAGTGATGTGTGCGTTTGTGTAGCTATCGGGCCAGATTTTGTGAGTGGAGCAACTCTAGGATGGCCGGGGAGTTTGTTGGTAAACACCTGTGCGCACTGTCGGCTGGACCAGTGAGTCACCTCAGGACCTGACTCACTCCTCACTCATAATAACATATCCCCTCCTCCTAGTCCCTTTTCAGTCTGGATGTACTTTCTCTTCCATGTAACCCTAGTATTAATGTTCTTTATAACAAGTGAATTATATTGCTCTAACAAAAAAACAAAACGATCGACTCTCCAAAAAAGAACCTAACAATAAATGCAGTGAAACTTAAGAAAAATAAAACAAAACATAGTAATGATAAATAATTGATTAATTCTTTTTAATCACCTAATCACTTTTTATTGACTTTAATTTCCCGGCCATTGGTTAAATAATTTCCAAATGAAGACTGGTCTAGCGCGGCTTTCTGTAACAGTACTTCTCCAGGTACTTTGCTTACCATTAAATTCTTATTTACCAAAGCTACGCAATCCTCACTCTGAAAATAATGGCCCTCACGCAGCGATGTCCAACGTTACTGCGAGCCATTTTCTACTAGATAAGAAATTTGCTACCATCGTACTGTTATTTTTGTATTTTATTGAAGGCGCGTCAACAACTAAAGACACTGTCATCCGTGTTTTTTTTTCCAGTGCACTGTCGGCCTCCAGACAATGTTCCCTCGTTATAGACAGCCCTGTCCATCAATGAAGAGTGAGCTGTAAGTCCTAGGAATAGGAAGGTGCATTTATAAAAGGGGCCAGCTGCTGGATTCGAACCTAAAATCTTCACTTGGAAATAAAATTTTCCTTTTTTATTGATGTCAAAAACATTTCTATCGATTTGAAATTATTAAGCAAAGTGAGGAACAACTTTTGTGGTCACTCTTCATAGAATATCATTTCGAGATTATTTTATTCAAAATATACTGGTTCAGTCAAATAAAAATGCTAAATTAAAAAAGATATATTCAGGGTGTTCATTTTAAGACGGCTCAAATGCATTTCATGCTTAAACGGTTGATTTGAGCTAAAAATGGTAGAGGAAAAATGTGTTGCCCGTCACTTCTAGTTTCAGAATATGTAACTTAATTTTAGATTCCTGCCGGCATACGCGGCTGACGCGCGACCAAAAGTGAGGGTTTGCAGTTGATCACCATTTTCATATACACCTTTTTAAAGAGTATAAAAAGTTAAGAAAGAAACCGGAAACCGCAATTCGATATCTTAAAAATTAAAGGTGCTAGGCCATTTCAAAATATGGTATTTATTTATTTATTTTTTTTTTTTTTTTTTTTTTTTTTTTTGGCGCATTAACAGCTGAGGTTATTAGCGCCCGGAGCTTTTTCCAGTGCACTGCCGGCCTCCGGACAGTGTTCACTCGTTACAGACAACACTGTCCATCACCGGACAGTGAGCTGTAAGAAGCTCCTAGGAAGAGAAAATCTAAGGGTCAGCTGCTGGATTCGAACCCGGGACCTCCGCGTGGGAGTCCAGTATGCTAACCTCATAGCTAATCCCTTCCCTTATGGTATTTATTAATCCTATTTCAATTTTTTAAGTTGTTATCAAAGAGAAAGAAGAGCTCGTGGATAGGTCACTTTTAGTGCTGCACGAGAATCGAGACAAATCTCGGTCTCGGTCTCGGTCTCTTAGGATACTAATTTTGTTTTTTTCCTAAACAAAATTAAGACGCGTCATCTCAGGTCATAGCTTTACTGCCTTGGCAATATTTCTCGACGAGATATATTTAATGTCTCGGTCTCGGTTGCTCAAGTCTCGTCTCGGTCTCGGTCTCGTTTCGGTATTTCAAATATTAATTTTTAGCTACAAAATTATAAAATTGTGTTCTTTATTAATGAATAATCATTACGGGTATTGAATTAATTATTAAAAGATACGATTTTATTATATATGTTCAATATTACTACATGTATTTGACTTCGAATTACATAAGTAAAGTAAGTAAAGTAAAGTAATCGCCTATTATTTCAGGCGGGCTTTACGTCCAACTACCAATTAGGTGTCGCGGACGGAGGCGACTAGCAAACATACTTTACTGTAAATTTGTAATACCAATATTGATATAAATTAAATAATTATTAGAAAATAATAACATTTTTTGAAAAGATTATTAATAGCACACCATTTATAATACTTAAACAAAAATTCAAAAAACCGAGACCGAGACTGAGATTTGAGCGACCGAGACCGAGACTGCATAAAGTCTCGCCTCGTCTCGGTCTCGTGCAGCACTAGTCATTTTTTTTGTATTTTTTCATCCCCTTTCTATTAAAAATATTGCCAAGGCAGTAAAGCTATGACCTGAGATGACGCGTCTTAATTTTATTTAGGAAAAAAACAAAATTAGTATCCTAATATTAAAGACGATTCTCAGGGTCATTTTTTTAAGAAAATGCTTCGATAAAAAACTGGGATAAAAAATACTCAGCAAATTGACCAAACTCTTATTGTGGCGTCATCAGTTATCTTGCCTAAGCGAAATATCAAATTTGAACGTTCCGCAAATGTTGGTTATCGAAGAATACATTCCTCCATACACCGACTCGACAGATTAGTAAATATCACCTTTCCGCACTCAGAAGGCAAAACAAAAATAGGCAAAATGAAATTCTATAAAATTTCAATAACTTTTCTTAGTTGTGGAGAAGGAGAAAAAGATCATTGGACTATTTTATTATTAATCTTTGTGCATTTGACAACAGAGAAATGTTATTAAGAAATGTGATAATGTTCGCTTAATAATGCGTAGTTAATTATTTTTAATAATATAAATATTTGTTTTATTTTATTTGTTGCAAACAAATAGGAAGATAAAACAGTGAAGAACAGATAGATAGCCTTAGTGGGCATTAATTGTTTACATTGCCACTTTTTAATTAGATAAGAAATATACAATCAAACTAAGAAAAATTGACCTGTAAAATGTTACAAAACTAAATCAAATAACATGTCACACACTTTCTATTGTATTTAAAAACAAAGATAATAATATCTTGGTAAGCGCAATTTTAATTTCTCATTTTATTTTTCTCTAAAAAAAGAAAAAAAATCGTTTCATAAATTTTGTATTCTCCCACTAAAATCCTAGGTAGGAGTCTGTATTAGAATCGTGTTCTATTTTCTATGTTAAGTTTGCACCGGTGTTTTGATATTCCCTGAGTCCAAAATCTTCCACAAGCAAAATGTTTAAATTGATCCATTTTTAAAAAATTTAAACATTTATATTCTATTTTTTTGTCGTTATTAACATCATCACTAGTTTAGAAGCACTACGAATTAAGTGAAGATCGATTTGCACAAATTTTAGTTGGACTTTCAAAAACAATGATCTGCCTTAAAAGTATTAAAGTTAGAAGTAAAAAATAAATACCTAAAACCATAATATTAAATGGATTTATTACTAAAGAACGTTTTTAAAGCAATGAAAGAATGTGTATGTATATAAAACGAGCACTAAATTTTCAACAAGCAGTCGTGGCCGAGTGGTTAAGGCGTCTGACTAGAAATCAGATTCCCTCTGGGAGCGTAGGTTCGAGTCCTACCGACTGCGTCAAGTTTTTTTACTGCATACGGAAAATAGTTTGTGTTGAAAAACTAATAACTGCGAGCTTTATTTACCCTTTTAATTGTATCTTCTTTTTTTTTTATTACTAACAACTTTTCGCTTAATTTAATTATAATATGAGTAACAAAACTTTCCCATTTACCTTTTTAAACATTAGTTTAGACTTTAAGCATCTGTAAATATCTTTTAGATCAGCGGTTCCCAGATTAACTTAATTACAAAATTATTATAATAAAACTGAATAACTTATAAATTGACAAGAATTAAGTACTCATTCGATACTGCAGTATAAAATGATTTTTTTAATAGGAACATATATATATGTTATAAGTTCTTTACAAGACACATTATATTCAGATTGTTTTGCTGTTAATTTAAAGTTACAATACTATACAGGGTGACCAGAGTTATATGCTCCACCCACTTTTTTTTTAAACGGCGGGAAATTCCGAAAAAATAAAGAGTACTTATTTAATCACTTTTAGTCTAGTTTATTTTCAGTGATTGACCCATTTTTTTAAACCCCAACATCTCGAGATTTCCCACCGTTTAAAAAAAAGTGGGTGGAGCATATAACTCTGGTCACCCTGTATATAATATACTTATATATATAATTTATTTTATGCGTCCTACGCGCATATTTGTTGTATGCTTTGAGACAGCATGTGGAGTGCGAAACGGAAACATGATTGCAGTCGAATTCTCTACATCAAACTGATTAATTCGTCTCTGATGTGGAAGAAAGTCGAAACCAGTAAGGGATGCAAAAAACATGCCTGCTTCTTCTTTTTCTTCTTCTTGGTAGGCACTACAGCCCTTGAAGTGCAATGACTTCCACTGCTTTCGGTTCTGGGTCACCTGTCTCTCTCTTCTCTTACCCAATATCCTCAGATCCCCTTCTACGTCATCCAGCCAACTTAAACGGGGTCTTCCTCTTTTCCTTCTGTCTCCCGGATGGCCAGTGAAAAGCTTCTTGAGTATTCTGCGTTCTTCTATTCTTTGTAAGAGACACAGCCATCTCAGCTTCCTGCATTCTATTACACCCACCATGTCCTGCTACCCATAAAGCTGCTTCTGTTCCTCATGTGCCATCAGGTTCCTTCTCTTAATAGGATTTTCTGAGGATCTTCCTTTCCCAAACGTTCAACAGCTTTTCATTATCTAACGTTAAGGTCTATGTCTGACTACCGTACCCAACTATCACTTTAAATTAGTTTTATTTACCACTACTTTGCATCTCAAAACTTAGTCTCAAAACACATCACTTAGTTTTTCAAAACATCCCTGCGATGACCCATAAAATCGAACAAGCGTGCTACTACAAATATAGAAATGTACAGCGCACATAAAAGAAAGAATTCAATATCGTTATCCTGAGAGGAAACTTAGTTATATCATTTATATCGCAACTTGCATCACATTCTTTGTACCCTGAACTCAGAAAAACTATGATTCTGCCTGAGGTATTTCCGATTGTGTTTCCTGTAACAATAAAAAAAGAAAAAGTATAGCAATTTCCGTGGTACGCATAATTATTGTAGTCCTTTCTAGGTTATTATTATAGCTCAATGATATCTAGTAAATTTGGAGGTATTAGATCGTTCAAAACACTTAAATTCATGATATTTTATTTTTATTTTTGAGATATAGGCCTAAATTTAATTTCTTTTGAGGACAATACTCGATTTTGTTGGTTCGCAAAGCTGAATTTTTTTATTACAATACTTTAGGCATAAAGATTAAATCTGGGGATTCTACTATTGCATTAGAATGTGCCATTCTCAGGTACTAACATTTAGTTGCATTTTAGTACCTATGTAGATTTAGTAAGCCCCAATGGTGCGCCTGATGACAAGGTAATGGTCAAAATCTGTCAAAGGGGGGCGCTCACTCCAGGGTCGACTTTTAAAACTGGTTAAACTATGTTTCCTTTAAAAATTTTACACATATGATATTAGCCTATTACTTTTATTTGAATCAAGTTACGGGAAAATTGATTTTTCGATTAGCTAGGAATGCAAAATCAGACATAACTCTTGTAAAGTTCCAAAAACTGTTCAATAATAGACTGATTCAAAACTAAAAATTCATTTAAAGCATTGACAGAATGCCGAGTTTTAAGCAAACCGATTGTACAGCTGCAGGGCGAACTTTAGAAAAACCCTGATTTTCTGAGGTGGAGCAAAAAACTGCTCTACTTTTTGTTTAAAATGAAACATTTATTGCTACGGCGTAAACCAACTTTTTTTTTTAGGAGTTCTGGAGAATCTTTGAATTAGGTTTGAGTGAGGCGCCACGGTAGCCGAGCGGTTAGAGGCGAGACCTGCAAAGTTAGTAGATAAGATGGCAGTATCATCAGCATAGGAGAGCAGTCTCAGGATTAGTTGGTAGCTGCAACAATTAAAATAAATATATCATTGAAGTAATCATTTCTTTAACCGAATCTAATTCCGAATAAGTTGTTTTTTAGATCATGATATCTGTTTGTGAATTACTCATAGGCGCCACAGTAGCCGAGCGGTTAGAGGCGAGGCCTGCAAAGCTAATATGTATCGTGGTACTGTGTTCGATTCCCGGTCTAGGCCTTGGATTTTATTTAATGGTTAATAAAAGAAATTTACAGTAAAGTATGTTTGCTAGTCGCCTCCGTCCACGATACCTAATTTGGTAGTTGGACGTAAAGCCCGCCTGAAAAAATAGGCAATTACTTTACTTTACTTTGAGTTAGTGAAAGTAAAAATCGAAATAGTGAAAGAGTAACTATAGTGTAATAGTTCTGGATGATTTGGTCAATTAGATAACTAACTAGCCGTTCGCAAACGATAACTAGAAAACTGTGTCACAAACATAATTATTAACAAAATGTCAAAGTTAAGAAAGAAACACGTGTGTAATTAGATATATTAAAGCCATGAAAATAGATTGCCCTCATTTCTGACCTAATTTTAAATTAAAACATGAAAATCTGGCTGACACTTACATGAGTTTATGTTACTGCAAATTATGTAATAAAAATTTCTTTTGACTTAAGTTAATATTAAATTGCCCATATTATTACATTAGAAAGGTAATGACACTATATTATCCCTAAATGATCTTACAAAGGAAATTTAAGTCGCATCACTCCCTTTAAACTCCCCTAAAGTCCAAGATGCCCCAAATTTGAAATTTCAAGTAGTTTATGCTCTTTTCAACAAACACATACCCAATAGCTGATTTCCAAAGACCACTTTTTGGATTCAGAGGTCTTCAATATGGATGGCTACTTGTGGTGGGAATTCATAAGCGAACTCTGCTCAAGTGCCACACTTGAAATAACGGAGAGTAATTTAGACAAATACATGACGTACAGCTTCAACTATAGTTAGCTGTGGCTATAAAAGTAGGCCGAAAAGATGTTTCTCAGATGACTAAATTTCAGACAAACTGCCCTTAGATAGCAGTCCCATTTTTTTGATATCAACCATTTTGTAATTGAGAAGATTCCATTTTTTCTCTCTCTTTTGTTAGATGAAAGAAATCCATTTAATACTAAAGTTCAAATCATTTTTTTTTATTATTATCTGGATTTTATTTCAATTCCGATGGACATTTTTTTGTATTTATCAAATATATATATATATCTTTTAAGAGTTTTATTTACTGAGTTGGTGGTTTTGTTTGCACATTAGCCATTATTGTTTAGAATAAAACAACATATTGGTATTCACACCTACTGTTGGCTTCTAATGCCTCAATTTACCTATAATTGGTGGAAAAAAAACTATCTTCTTCGTGGCTTCCATGAGATAAGGATAACTTGAGTGCTGCTTGAGCTTCCTAGAAATAACGTGTGTGCCTTTGCTAAGTATTAAATTGCTTATGACGAGAGAGAGTGTTTAAAGAGAGTAAATGAGAACTCAGTATGGAAGTTATCGTCTCTCTGTTTCGTAAATCCTATTTTTAAGATTAATACAGTGGAAAAGATAACCAATTGACGTACAATAATTTTCATCTTTAGAACTATAAATAAAACATGACAAATTCACGTAATAAATGCCACGGATGACCGAATCAATTTGGAATGTGTTAATTGGGCAAAGAGAAAGTTGTATTTAGAGTTTGGCGTCAGATATTGATGCTAAACGTTCGCTGGAAAACAGAAACTCAATCAAAAGAGATTCCTAACTTTGTAACCTGCAAGTTTGTAACCAATCCGGAGAACAATTGTGAAAACTACTTGAATTGTACTTTCCGACACGTAATCCATAGTTTGCTTTCTTCCCTGAATTTACGGAAAAGAACTTGCGACTTAATTTATTTATTTCTAAGGTGCTGTAACATCTGAGGTCATTGGCACCCGGATGTTGTGTCCTTCTCAAGTGATTCTTGTATTATTTACCAATTATTGATTGTCATTTAACAATTATTATTCATTTTAACAAGATCAAAGTTATAGCTCAAATCAGGTAAGCCAGTTCCAAATTCTCGACAAGAATTTGTTTAAATAAGGTGAAATATATATTTGATGTAAATAAATTTTGTATGTGTTGTAAATTGCGACAACCTGATTCTGTTACTCATTTTTTAATGAAGTGCCTCAGTTTTCATTGTTATAGGAAATTATATTCATTGAAATATTTTAATCCCAACAGTTCTGAGGAAAGAATTAGTTGTTTACTTACTATTGGTGCTTTTCAAAAGATTGATGATATTTATTTATAGTACCTTTCTTTAAAAATATTTTATTGAAATTTGTAACTGCAACGATTGTTGCAACAAGCAAATGTGATAAAATATCGTATAATAATGTCGTGAATGAAGATAGGAGAAGGTACCCAGTGGTGTCACTCCATTGGCGTGTTCTTGTGCACTGCTCTTATGATGTGAGTAGATCGCGGGGCCATCATCTCTTCAGTCTCCTTAGAGGATTACCTGGTAATGTGGAGGAAGATAGGTGTTCTATGAGAGGGTTAGGATGAGCTGCTGTAAAGGAATGAAATTTTAAGAAACGAGTTTTAGCAAGTTATATGTATTTAAATCATTAAGAGATTTTCTTACAAATTAGGTCATAGTTATGTTATTGTCTTATTATTATTATTTTTTTTTTTTTCTTATCTTTAATGTGAGATTTTTTTTGTGTAAAATGAGTAGTCTAACTCTTTGCTATGATATATTTCTAAAAGCAATAAATATACATACAATTATTGATTTCAGATATAAATTAATTTTTGAATATACTGGAAGAATAAAAATAGTTATTTATTTAACAAGTGTGGAAAGTAGTACTTTTCCTCACGCGAGGCTGGGTTTGCACGCGAGGCGAGTGCAAGTGCAAATTGCCGAGTGTGAGGAAAATACTTTACACTCGAGTTAAATATTATATTTTTTCTGCAACCATTTATTAACTAATAAAATTAAAAATTTCATTTTTACAGTCTACAAAAAGTAATTTATTTATTATAAACATTTATTGTTATATTACAATTATTTACATTACTTACGTATTTACATTACTTATTACATTTTCTGCTGTTTCTTTTATTGATGGAGTGTTTTCTAAACAGGAATCACTAGAATCCATTTTAAATTTCTATAAGGTAACACTATAACCTTTTTAACTGTTATAATCAAAAATATCTAATTATTTTTTTTTTTTTTTTTTTTTTTTTTTTTTTTTTTTTTTTTTTTGGCGCATCAACAGCTGAGGTCATTAGCGCCCGGAGCTTTTTCCAGTGCACTGCCGGCCTCCGGACAGTGTTCTCTCGTTACAGACAACACTGTCCATCACCGGACAGTGAGCTGTAAGAAGCTCCTAGGAAGAGAAAATCTAAGGGTCAGCTGCTGGATTCGAACCCGGGACCTCCGCGTGGGAGTCCAGTATGCTAACCTCATAGCTAATCCCTTCCCTCAATATCTAATTATTTATTAAAGTATTATTTTTATTTCTATATTCCTTTCAATTTTTATTTTATTTTTTAATATTCGTTTTTTAATTATTTAGTTACCTTAAATAAGCTTATTAAAGTTTTACAGAAAATATTTATGTTAATAACAAAACTTCTTATATCAAGGAAGCACAATAAAGTTTTCCACTCACTAGTGAGGAAAGTGACCCTAATGGGAATTTTTCCCCACTAGTGTGGGAAGTTGGGCATTACACAGCTAATTTTAATTGAGTAATGAGAACTTCCCTACATGGTTGCAGAAAAAGGTTTATTTAAGCGCTTAAGGAAGGTGATTGGAATTTTCATATTCAAATAGAATTCGGTCACTTTCTAATAGTATAGCTCAATTATCTAGTTCATTGTAAACAGTTTGAAAAGCGATTCAAACAAACAAAAAAATTATTTTTTCTGCAACCATGTAGGGAAGTTCTCATTACTCAATTAAAATCAGCTGTGTAATGCCCAACTTCCCACACTAGTGGGGGGAAATTCCCATTAGTGTCACTTTCCGCACTTGTGTGTGGAAAAACTTTATTGTGCTTCCTTGATATAAGAAGTTTTGTTATTAACATAAATATTTTCTGTAAAACTTTAATAAGCTTATTTAACGTAACTAAATAATTAAAAAACGAATATTAAAAAATAAAATAAAAATTGAAAGGAATATAGAAATAAAAATAATACTTTAATAAATAATTAGATATTTTTAATTATAACAGTTAAAAAGGTTATAGTGTTACCTTATAGAAGTTTAAAATGGATTCTAGTGATTCCTGTTTAGAAAACACTCCTCCATTAATAAAAGAAACAGCAGAAAATGTAATAAGTAATGTAACTAATTGTAATATATCAATAAATGTTTATAATAAATAAATTACTTTTTGTAGACTGTAAAAATGAAATTTTTAATTTTTTTAGTTAATAAATGGTTGCAGAAAAAATATATTTAACTCTAGTGTAAAGTATTTTCCTCACACTCGGCAATTTGCACTTGCACTCGCATCGCTTCGCTCGCTCGTGCGTGCAAACCCTGCCTCGCGTGAGGAAAAGTACTACTTTCCACACTTGTTAAATAAATAACTATTTATTTGCTCTTACCGCAGTTTAATTGGATCAATTTTTTGAAAATGTCATTTCTACCAAACATTTGTTAACTTCAATGCTATATATAGAGTTTCACTTCAACGATACCATTTTCGAAAAAAATCGCTATAAATGTTAAAGTTAATTAAAATTAAAATGGCGAATTCGGTTAGCTAGTTTTTCAAATTTGGCGTTGATTTTCTTTTCTGATTTAAAAATAAAAAATGACAATTACGATTACTAAACTTCTTTTATTATTAGAGAAGTTGTATTAGAATAATGAGATGAATAATCCAAGCAAGAGGGTAAAAACTTCAATCAATCGTAGAATTGGATAAGATAAAGATTTAAGTGTAACTGGTCGTTCGAAGAGTTTGTGCTAATGAAACTCTGCACACACCGACAGAAATGTTGTGAAGATTCCCTGGCTGGGCTTGCAGAGAGGAACTCTTAAATAGTCTCTTGACTAATCGTCAAGAGACTACTTTTTAACTTGTTTGACCTAGTTCTGCTCTAGTGAGTGTTGTTGTTGTTTGTACCGTTCGGTTAGTCACTACTACAGCCAAGAGTGGTAGAGGGGCTAGAGGGTGTGTCTGTACAGCCTGCAATACTGCCTTGTCTTGGGGTGGGGGTGATAGAGTGGCGCGGAAGGGATCTAGTCTCCTGGCGAGCCTGTCCAAACCTGTACGGGTTCACTGGGCTTCGTACGTCGCCTGCCCCACCACGGGTGCCTGTTGGTAGATTTGCCTCCTCACACGTCACTGACCGACTCATATTGCATCATGCATTATTATTCTAAATCTCCTATTAACATAGAATTATCTTTGTCCCAGCTATGAGCTTATTACGAACGGCTAATAAAATTATATTTTAAAAGTAGTGTGTTCTAGTCAGAAATCTACATTCCTTAGAATCAGTGGGAGAGTCAAATAGAGAAATATCTTTCCGGAATCTGTTCAAAATGTGCATTTCCTTTGAAACTCAAAACTGAAATAATGCAGGAAGTACTCAAACGTGGATTAGAGGAAAAAAAGTAGGCAGAATTGGTCTAGATCTTTCTTTTTCTTAATCCTGGAGAATTCTGTGGGTATCTCATCTTAACTACACTTTCAGCAGGAGTTCCAACTAATAGGGATTAGCGCACGCAGAAGCTGACTCATGCAAAGCAAATGATTACATTTTATAGACAATGACTTGTTTCAATCACAAGAAACACAATCGCCTCAAGGGAACCACAATTAGATATTTTGCCACAGTGTTGTTATAGGCAAAGCAACTACACTACTTTAAGTATCCACCCTAAGAAGTATGTAATTAGTTCTAAATTAATCTAAAAGTGAAAATGACTGAATTCAGTTGACTACAAAACATCCAAATCTACAATCAAAACAACTTTATCGGATTTAAACGGTCTCAAAATTAGTATTATAGATAAACTACTTCGAAATGTCTTTAGGGGCTGAATATCTCCTACTTAAATATTTATGTGATTCTAAAGTGACATTACGAGTAGTTCTTGTAGAAGTGTTTTGAACTCTAGTTGTAAAGTCTGATATTACTATGAAAGTGAATTTCTTTTCTATTTTACGAATTCAATAAAAAAAAAATTAAAAATGAGACCCCCACACACTAGACTTAAAAGAACAGAACTAAACAGACGCTATCGACTACTTAAAAGACTCTTAGACGATAGATCAAAACTCTCTCTGGACAGCAAAAGACTGATTTATACTTCTATTTTGAAACCTATCTGGGCGTATGGAATAGAGCTGTGGGGTTCAACCAAACGCTTCAAACTCCAAAGGATTCAATCGCTACAATCTAAAATACTTCGAACTATCGTAAACGCTCCATTTTATGTCTTCAACCTGGACTATACACACTGACCTTAACATTCCTTTTGTCAAACAAGTTGCTAAAACACGATATAGAAAACTCCACTTCAGCCTGCAATCTCCTATAAATCCTCTAGCTCAAAATCTTTTTTTCTAGAACTCTTCCTGACAACCCGACAAGACACGTCTTAAAAGACAGTGGCCTCGTGATCTCCTCTCAAGTGAAGAGAATGACTAACCATATAATGTTCTGTAGCTTACCGCTGGGTAACTATGTTCACTGTTATCTTTGTTACTTATAGCGCTAACGCGCTGATTGTAGCACAAATAAACGCAAAAAAAAAAAAAATTAAAAATGAGACAGCGAAAAGGAGTTATTTTGAAACTTTTACTGAGCTCCAAAAACGGATTCTACGAAGGTTGTAATAGTATAGTGTTTGCAGCAAACTGGAGCCGTTTGACCTTGAAGTGAGATAATTATTTTTTCAGAGAAAGAAAGAGATATAGATTCATCACCATCTTTTTATTCAATAGTTAGCTTATTACATCAAGACAAACATATGCTGTGAAACATTACAGTTATTATAGTTTGCAAAATAGATAAGGAGAGTCGCAAAATTTTAGTGCCAGAAATTATTAACCTTGAAGATTGACCTTAGGACAATTAGCGCCCATCAAGTTACATTTACTGGACAACTTAATAACTATCGCTGTTCATTATTTTTGGTGACTGATTCATAGTTTCAATAGGATGAAAAAATAAATGCTAGTTTTCAGACGTGATACATTTATACTGCCGAGCTTTCGACCTAGGGACTAGGTCATCTTAGTTTACAAAGTAATATTTTACATTACAGGGTTGGTGCGTCTTCAGTCTTGTCTGTTCAGTCACACTCAGTCCATGAACAGTCTGGCAAACTCTAGCAAATCATCACTAGCCGCTTACATTTATAGCAAACACGTTTCGCTTAAGAAGCCTTAATAAACGCTTTAGGCCGCTCTGGATTAGATCCATACTCTCTTCAATACACAAGACATTACAATCGAACAACAATCTAAACCTTGGACGCCAATAGAAATGCTTTTAATTATATCCATTTCTTGCAGTAATCAACACTATTGGTAGAAATGGAACTTTGGTTTTTCAACACGCATTGCAGTTACTTAATGCATGGGGGCCATATTGATGGTATTGAAAAACGCTCATGCATTAATAATACATAAAACTGTATAACCAACTTGCGATATATTTTTTATTGTTATTTCGATTAAAAAAATTTTAAAAAAAAATGGATTTTTGTCAAGAAAGGGATTAACCCAGTGATTAGTATTCTGGATTCCTACACCGAGATCCCGGGTTCCAATCCAGTTGCACCGCTAATAGATTTTCACTTCCTAGGAGCTTTTTACTCTCATTGTCCGATAATAGACAGTAATGTCAGTAACGAAGGGACACTGTCCACATGCTGGCAGCACGCTGAAAAAAGCTTCGGGCGCCAATGACCTCAAATAAGAATAATAATATATATAAAGTATATTTTAAAATATAAATTTATAAAATATTTTTCAGTTCGCCAAATTGTTCAAAAATTAAAATTAAAAGTATAATTTGTTTCTTATTGAATGTTGTATCATATTCTGAAATTATTTTTTCTCAATTAGTTAAATAGGAATATGAGGAAATAGAGCATTCTAGAATAGTACTATAACGAAATCCTGTCTAGATAAAGCGAGTACGGGACGGCGCCCAGAGTTTTATCTTCAGTCTGACTGGGGTGCCGGCATAACATTCGCCTGATTTGAAGGACAAGTAGTAGACAGAGTGTAAATTATAATTATAATGCAGACATTGTTAGACTCAAAATATCACCAGAGAAATTAATTAATTTTACCATTCAGCAATTGGAATTCCAAAAATTTTGCCCCTTTATTTACAGGACCTATTTTTACACAGCATTTTGAGTTGACAATGGAAATATACCATTTGAGGTCACTAACAGTCCGAAAAGATGACTTTTAGAAATTGGTCTGTGACTGACCTGAGTAAGTGGTAAATGTGTCACCTGCGCAGTGAGCAAAACTCGAAATGGAAAAAATCCTAATTAATTTTTGAAAGTGTGTGTGTGTGTTAGTGGAATTTAATATTTTTATCCGGTGCCACCAAGTGACCCGATCAAAAACTTGTTCATGATATCATGCTATCAAAAGTGCCATATCTCGAAAACGATTTCTTTTAAATTTGGCAGGCTCATTGTAAACATGGCAGCCTAGATTTACTAAGATTATTCAAAAGGAAATCCATGGATTTGTGCTTGAAGTGAAGAGATTTAAAGCTCTGTTAGTTAGTTAGTTAGTTAGTTAGTTATACCCAAGATAACAAGAGTTCAAATTTTGTTTTTTGTTTTGTAATATTTTCTCAAAAAAAAGCTTATTTAGGGCAGTTCTGGGCGAAGAGTTGGCTTAAACTCTTCTAAAAAAAGGGTCATTTATGTGTAATTTTTTGGCTTCATCATGAATAAAATGAATACGTAATCAATATGAAAGTAATAGTCCAAATTCGAAGAAATCAACTGAGCGGCAGAACTGATTTTAAAATGGCAAAGATCTCTAAATTCCTTTGGCCGTTTTATTTTGAATTTAAGAAGGGATGAACATATTCTCACTTCCTTCACTTCATATTCCTTGGTTGGCTGAATGTAAAGTACAGTAGGAAGTATTTCCTTAGAAACTTCTTGTACTGCTCTTCAGGAATCAACGCCCGCTATATTTTCTTGATTTGTTCAGCAGTAAGGACCAGTTTGATCTTTGAATCACCAGAAAAGACAACACTCAATTCCATAATACTCCATACAAAACAATTACTTACAATTCCTTCGTTCCTAATTCAATCCTCTTTATTCTAGAACTATTTACCTCCATCTTTAATCAATAAAACTACAATACAATAGCAACAATTAAAACTGAATTGTATAGTTATTTAATGCAGTTACTCAACATGACGCCAATTATTAAATTTAGTTATATTTATTATTATTTAAATTATTAACTCAATAATTATTTGTAACTTACATAATAAATTTTGGGATTCATATTTTTAAAAATTTATCAGTTTTTTAAAAAAGCTTAATATTTTTAATTTCTTTTATTAAATGTATTTTTCCTGTCATCCTTAAAGGATACATCCTAGGATAAATAAAACTTTCTCTCTCTCTCTCTCTCTCTCTCTAAAGTCCTGGAAAGACCTGGGTTTCCTACATTCAGCTTCCTGATCGCTGGCCAAAGAGCGTCATTCCATAATCCTGAAAGTTCGCCTCCACGCTATCAGCTTCCAACAAAGCGGCTTCTCTTTATAACGCAGATTTTCGGGAGTGACATAGAGCATTTTTCTAGGTAAGCGATTCGGTCCAGATGGTCATTGTACTCTATATGCTGTGCCAAAACAAGATAGTAGGTGTTAATATTTGGTATAGCCTTTACTGATAGATATGAGTCAGAGTGATAAATTTGACAGTGAGGCATGAAGGACTGAGTTGGCAGAGAAACTGTTCAATTATATCTTCTAAACAAAAACTTACAGTTTAAAAAGTAAAGTATAAGGGTTGATTAAACGCTAATAGGCACACAAATCAGCAAGTACCCAACTTAAACAAATGTTTTGTAGATGAAAATAGCCAGCATTAGGGTCTGTGAATCTAATAAATTCTAAAAAATATCAATGAACATTAAATGCAGAAAATGACTTAAATGATATCAATGAAGTATTAATGAAATGTTGGGTACTTGCTGATTTGTGTACCTTTTGGCGTTTAATCAACCCTTATACTTAACTTTTTAAACTGTAAGTTTTTGTTAAAGAGATTTTTGTACCTTTTGGATATATTTTCCTTTTGTCTATCCTGCAAATTTACATATCAGCTTTACAGATTTTCTTAAAATTTGGAATTTTCATTTTAACCTGATAAGGTGTTAAGTTGGAACCGTAATTACCATTGGAGAGATCTTGTAAAAGAATGCTTAGAATTGCAGTCTCCAAAGAATCCACAAAAACAGTTTTCTTCTGTAAACGTTTCGATTAAAATTGGAAGGTATTTTACGTAAATAGCAAAATTGAACGGCGATTTCAGTACTTCCTTGTAAGAGGAGTAAGAAAAATAAACTGCGATTACAGTACTTCTCCCTAAAAGGCAAAGAGGCAAAGATTTTGAATTGAATGTCAATTCATTGACGTAAATCTTAACAAGAACAAGAACAAGACCAATTTTTGAAAATGGCGTTTTTTGTTCATTTTCAGCAACATATTTCTCGAAATCTATTTAATTTATGTTCTTGAAAAAAAATTACAGTTATAAAGGAGGATTTGCTCTATTTTTTAAAGAAAATTTGGGAATTTTATCTTTTTTAGAAAAAGAGGAAAAAAAAAATCAAAGTTGGGTGTTTTTCAATGTAACGCTTTTTCGTGCACTTTTTGACGATCAACCCTTATACAACTGTCCTGCCGGACAGTTTTAATTTATATTTATATGGATGGTCACATATCAGTTGCTTCGATAAGGATAATTTGACACAGAAAAGACTTGGTAAAGCAGAATTATGATTATTAGAAGAGATGCCTTGAGTCAAGCCAATGTCCACAATAGTTAAGCAGCCAGCTTGTAAGAATACAAAACTCTACTCATACCTTTTTATAAACGTCCAACAATTATTCTATTATTATGATATTGTTTAAAATGAATTAGAATCAGATGGGAATTTAGTGAAAATAAATAAATATAACAAATTTAATTAATTCGGAGCTCATACGCTGTTCGTGATAATGGAATCGGTCAATAGAAGGTAGCGTGGGATCTGAAGGTCTTTGATTCTATAATATACTGGCTGATATTCCTATTTACCATGCGTAACATAGAACGTTGCTGTTGGTTTGGTACGGCATTGAATGCCGATTGTGTGAATGTACTGCAAGCCGTACATCTTGTACACCAACAAACTACAAACTCAATTCTATATTCTACTCTCGTCAAGACAACAGTCCCGCCATTGTATCCCTCCCTCTAGGCTGGCCGCAAAGTCCGCTAAGTATTGCCTTATTACATTGTAACTGCCATTATTGCGCTAATGTAACACTGGCGTTTTCTATCTCTCTCTAAAACTTTTTCTCTTATCTAGCTTTATATTAGTCATAACTCGAGACCAGCTGAGTCAGTAGGTTTTAGTTCATCTGGTTGGTAACTGAACACCGCCTAACAAACTGGTGTTTCTCCAGCCACGTGTGCTACAGTATCACTCTCTATTTATTTATTTAATTAATACAAGAAAACAGAAATAAAGGAAATAAAAAATATTTATCTTGCGTACAAGTGAATAAAATTGATATTCACGAGTCCAGGTCCACATGACCGTAGCGAGCGAACAACCGGACATTAGAATTAAGTTCATTATTTTTGGTGGCTGATTTATAGTTTCAATAGGATGAAAAAATTGCCAGTTTCAGTCATGATTTTTTTTTGCCTAGCTTTCGACTTAGGGACTAGGTCCATCTTCAGGGATTATTGACAATTTAATATTTTTACATTATTATGAAGTTGATGTATCTTCTGGCGCGGCTGCTCATGGACCTTAATTAGTAACTTATGAAGTCCATGAACAAACAAGACAGAACCAACCCTTTAATGATGTAAAATATTACATTGTCAATTAGCCCTGAAGATGACCTAGTCTCTAGGTCGAAAGCTCGAAATACACTCCAAAGCATTAGGCTGTTAGCAGCTCTCTTCACTTGAGAGGAGATCACGAGGCCACTATCTTTTAGGTCGTCTTGTCGTGTTATCAGGAAGAGTTCTTGAAAAAAGATTTTTAGCTAGAGGATTTATATGAGATTGCAGGCTGAAGTGAAGTTTTCTGTTTCGTGTTTTAGCAACTTGGGTGGCAAAAGGAATGAAGTCAGGTTGGAGACATAAAATGGAGCGTTTACGATAGTTCGAAGTATTTTAGACTGAAGAGATTGAATCCTTTGGAGATTGGAGCGTTTGGTTGAACCACACAGCTCTATTCCAGATGGGTTTCAAAATAGAAGCATAAATTAGTCTTTTGTTGTCCAGAGAGAGTTTTGATCTTTCGTCTAAAAGTCTTTTAAGTAGTCGATAGCGTCTGTTTAGTTATGTTCTTTCAAGTCTAGTGTGGAGTTATTATATTTAAAATATTAAATTTACTTGAGCTTTAGAAATGTAAAAATTGAATTAGCTGTATTTAGTAAAATAATTATTTTCAATTTATTTTTATATGAATACATCTTGTAGAGCTACATATATTTATAAATATTGATTGCTCTAATAATTGCTGGCATAAATGGCGGTGTTAGATTATTTATAATTTTGAATTTAAAATTGTATTTAATATTACTGAATTTAACTATCTATTAAATTTAATGTAATACTAAATTATTTAGTATGCAATATGAGATGGAAATAAAAATTACCAATTAAGAGAACTTGTGAAAAAAAATTCAATCATTAGTGATGGCAATTTAGTAAAATATCATACATTTTGTTTGCAGCGAAAAACAAAAAATTAAATGAATAATATAAAAGTTGTTGTTTTATAAGGTGCATTGATAGTAAAGTTTTATGGGAATTGCTATATCTACTTAGTTACACTTGTAACTGCTATATCTAACTGTAACTGCTAAATCTAATTGCTATATCTAAGAGCATGCTTCACAAAAATTTGATCTGAAATGTAAAGGTCCTTGAAAATTCAATCTAATGTTCAAGAGGGTTCTTCTCACCAGACAGTGTAGTACCACAATAAATTAATACCGTCAATTAGATTATTTTTTATTATTTATTAGTATTATTTGTTTTTTATCTTGAAGTGTATCAATTAAGGTATGTGCATCTTATGTATGTGGGTTCTATTTTATTCAGTTGTTGAGGCCCTGGGTTCGATTCCTATAGTTGGACATTTACCGCACTAATGAGAGAAATTTGTATTGAAATATGTACTAATAGAATTAGAGCTAACAACCTCTCCTTAAAACACCTAGATGATAGCGAAACAAGAAGCAAAAGAGATTAAGAAAGAGTCATTTCTTTACTTTATTAAGTGGTAATTAAAAATGCTTTGAAAACTGATAGGAGAATTTCAGCGAAACAATTCAAGTTCAAAAATTTTAATGAGAAATCTTTTTTTTATTTATCTTTCTTTATTTATGATTATTACCTTGAATTCCACTCTCTAGAGTAGAGAAATAAGAATCTAAACTAAGAAGAAGAAGATTACCATGTTTTTGTGCGTCAGAAATTAGGACAGTGACCAAAAGTTTGGAAAACAAATTGCTAGCCCTAAAGATGAACTTCTGGAGGAGAAGTTGTGGTTTATATCTAGTAGGCAGTGTATTCCTAATTGTGTGATTAAAGATAAAGTAGGCCTATAGTGCTATAATACTATAGAATCTATACGCCTAAAATGGTACGGCCATCTAATGAGACTGGACGAAGATAGCTGACCAAAAAGAGTTACAACTACCTCCCAAAGGTAAGAAGAAAACGAGGCAGCCCTAGGAAGCGCTGGATAGAGAGTACAGCTGAGCTGCTAGAGGACTCAAAGAATGAGATTGGCTACACCGGAAATTATGACTTTTGGGTATCGGGGATATGAACTAAAGGTTGTGACTATCCCTAATGACAAAAATAATTTATCTTTGGTTCTTTACAGCAGTAAAAGAAGCAAAGCAAAGTTGTTGACTGGTTAATTGAAATTTTGTGGTAATGGAACATTTAGACGTTTTCAAATACTTCAACTTCTTTTAAAGTTATAAATACGAGTATAACCAAATATATTTTGAAAATTTAAAGATAATAAATTCGTAGTACATTAAAAAATTATATAAATAAATTATATTCAAATTATTAACGATAATTTATTATTACGTATCATTACTTTTTCTGTGGAAATAATTGAAAAATAATAAATAAATAAAATGTCAAAAATGTAACGTCCTAACTGATTCAAATCATTTTATCATCAAATTTTGTTGTCAAATCTTGAAATCTTACCCAGTTGTTAAGGACATAAAATATAATCAAAATAAATTGTTCTATGTTATGGACAGTAAAATGTATTGTATAGCGAGACCCTTCCTTCTCACAGTCTAAGGACTAAGGAGTAGAGATTATCTGAACTAAAATTTATTTATGTAAATGCTATTTTTGATGCCAATAAATATCTCTATTATTATTGTTCATCATTTGGATAAATAAAAACTAGATATATTTATTTTAAAAAAATGTAGAATTTATTAGAAAATGTTGAAAATAAATAATTTTTAAAAAAGTATATTTAAATATTGAAACTTAGATAGTAAAAAGACAAAAAACATTCGTAGTCTGTGCGTTTGGAACATTTTCTGGCACACAGTTTCCTCTGACTGCCGAGCTATTACAAATTGCATCATCTTTTAAAAACTGAACTGATACTTCATCCTCTTAGCAAACAAAAATCACCTGACTGCTGAGTTTCCCATTAATTCAATATTATTATTGTTTATCATTATTGTGATTTTCATTAACCCTCTAATGCATGATTTTTTTTATTTCTTTCAAATTTAATTTTTTCAATATTCTATTTTGATATAAAACAACGGAAAAATATTTAAAAAAACATTAGTCGCTTGTAATTTTCAAAAAAGTGAAATTTATGTTATGTATCATATATGCAACATCATGTTAAAAAATGGATTTTGTTGTAAAATGAGGATGGGATTATCAAATGTAAAAATTTATGGAACAAAAATTTTATTGGTTATGATAATTATAAAAACAGTTATTGTCTTTGTTGAAACAAAAATTTAAATTACATTTCTTGCACTTTACATAAGAATAACCCGTGCAACCAATTAATTTACACCTCATAAGGGCCAATGATCTAATCCATCTTTTCTGACGTCAGGTGGTGGTCTCGCTGATGCAGATTTTTTTCTCCTCAAAGTATCGTCCAGTGAATTGGTATAGTCTGACATCTGTGTATAAAGTTAGAGGACATATTAGAACATAACATGATGTTGCACATGTGCAACACAAATTATTTTCAATTTTTGGCCTAAGCAAAAATTGTTGTCAAATTTATAAAGTAATAATAGATAAATACTAACCTTCCCAAGCACAGAAAAATTTTTAAAAATGTTAATTTTCAATAAAATAGGCACAATAACTGTAATTTCCGCGCGTTCTTACCACAGTCTACGGTCGTGTTTACTTTTTTTCACTTTCAAGCTTTATAACAGCTTATTACCTTCTAGAACCGACATAAACCTTATATAAACTGACACTAGACATGTTGTGGCATATATTCATCATATTTTAATTCAAATGAAATCCAAGAGAGTTCTCCGGCACAAAGCTAAAGATTATGTTGCAGATATGCAACACGATGCACTATAGGGTTAAAACTGATGCCCTTTTTTAAGATTGTTACGTTCATTTTTAGTCCAAAATAGAATAATTTTGCTCAAACCCATTTTCTTTAAAACTTAAATTAGGATGTAGGCTTTCTAAGTGCTTTCTATTTTCCGGCTCAGTTTTTTTTTTTTTTCTTTCTCGCAGTTTTTTTTCAAATGTATTCGCAAGAACTGCTAGCTTTCCCAAAAAAACATTAGTTTTCTCTTGTAGCTTCTCTCTTACTTTCAACTACATTATAACAACACTCCATTGGACCAGATGCTAGCGATAAATTAATCGTGTTGAGCTTTAACCTTATCTTTAATCATTATTACTCTCAAATATATTTGTTTCTTCCAGTACCACCTTAATTTGTTGTCAATATTGCAGACTAAAGTTTAGAACTGATAAGAACTTAGGTGAATTAAAGCAAGAGAATTCATTAGAGAGTTTACCATTTCGGGAAGTTAGTTCTCTGGAATTCCGAACGATTCTAAACGCGATAACTCCAAATGTTCCAGAATAACAATTTTCTTTCGTCGGAGTATTTTGGGCCTAATCTCTTAAGATTTCCCTTTGACTTTATTTAGACCGAATCACTAAAATGTGCTGAAATTACAATATATTTCACTATTATTTAAATTGTGTTCAATATCAACTTTGCAAACCCTTGTATATACATTGAATTGCTACAAGAAAACTGTATGCCGCAGCACTGTTCGTTCACTCTATCAAGTTATCATTTATAACAGTTTGCTTTTTATATATTTGGTTTTACATTTATTATTATATTTATTTTACATTTTTATTAGTAAGCAAATTTAAAAACTTTGTTAACTGATGCCACTTTGTCGGATTGCACAATATTATGTTAACCTTCAATTATTTAAACTAAGCACAAATTGTGTATGTGGGTAATATAAATCAGCCTAGTTTCTCAAACAGATAATAGAATATTTTTTTTTTATCTTTTCATTTTATCAACAAAACGTTTAAGTTCTAATATTATCCCACAAAAGAATAAATTTTATTCAGGGATATTATAAAATTAATATGGCATTGCTTGAAACATATGCTGGTAATTAAATTCCTTCCCAGTGTTAAACTACGACCTTATCGAAGGTCACTCGAATGCACTCAAGTATTTATACATTTACAAGTCCTATTTAAAAAAATAAAAAATAAAAAAACAATAAAATAAATAAAAACTAGTCGAGTGTTTCAAAGGGACCGAATCCTCGCTGGTATGATCCTAAATAAATTAATAAATTCAAAATAAATTTCTAACTTTAATATTATTATTATACAATTAGATTAAATTGTATTAATTCAAAAATTTATTGATTAGAAAACGAGATTTATCTACGCACGCAATGCTGGTAGACATTTTGACAAAGTTCCAGCAATTGTAAAAGTACGAGGGTCGTTTGAAAAGTCCGTGCAAAGTCAGAGAGATAGCACCGCTGGCGCGTATCGAGGTTATGTTTAGTTAGTAGCATCTCTTGGAAGAACACACACCAAGTTTCAGCCAGATCGGTCTATTTCTTTGTGTTTGGCATTCGTTTGAATCGAGGAAGTCGAGTGATTTTCAAAAAATGGGCGAAAAAGAATTTCGTATGTTGATTAAACACTACTTTATGAAAGGCAAAACGCCTCAGGAGACTAAAGAGAAGCTTGATAAACATTATGGTGACTCTGCACCTTCGATTAGAACAGTTTATAAGTGGTTTCAAAATTTTCGGAGTGGCCATATGGGCACAAGTGACGCTGAACGTTCTGGACGCCCTGTTGAGAAAAAATCTCTCCCTCCTCCAAAAAATCATTGATAAAATCCATGATATGGTGATGGATGACAGAAGAGTGAAGGTGCGTAAGATTGCTAGTGCTGTGGGCATCTCGAATGAACGGGTACATATTTTGCATCAACATTTGGACATGACAAAGCTATCCGCAAGATGGGTGCCGCGATTGTTCACGCTTGACCAAAAACGAAATCGTGTGAAGTGTTGCAAGGACGGTTTGCAGCTGTTCCAGAAGAATCCGCAGGACTTTAAGCGTCGTTTCGTCACTGTGGATGAAACATGGATACATCACTACACTCCTGAGACCAAAGAACAATCTAAACAATGGGTTACCAAGGGGGAATCTGCGCCAAAAAGGCGAAGACCGTTCCTTCGGCCGGAAAGATTATGGCGACTGTCTTTTGGGATTCGCAAGGAATAATCCTCATCGACTATCTGGAAAAGGGTAAAACTATTACAGGTGCATATTATTCATCGTTATTGGACCGTTTAAAAACCGAGCTGCAAGAAAAACGCCCACGATTGGCCCACAAAAAAGTCCTTTTCCATCACGACAACGCACCTGCTCACACCTCAGCAGTTGTGGTCGCAAAATTAATGGAAATAGGGTTCCAACTCGTTTCACATCCCCCCTATTCTCCAGACTTGGCTCCCTCGGACTACTATTTGTTCCTCAATATGAAGAAATGGCTGGCGGGAAAAAGATTTTATTCAAACGAGGAGGTGATTGCAGAAACGAATGGCTATTTTTCAGACTTGGACAAATCCTATTATTCGGAAGGGATCAACAAACTAGAGCAGCGTTGGTCGAAGTGTATAAGCCTAAAAGGAGACTATGTTGAAAAATAAAAAAGGTTTACCCCAAAAAATTAAGTAGTTTTTATTTTTGCACGGACTTTTCAAACGACCCTCGTACGTACAATGTAAAATTATACATTTACTTGATGCAGATGAGAAACTTTCAAACTGCCAATTCTATTCTTTCTCTTGTCTTATTTGTTCAGTTTAATAATTACTTTTACTCTGGCTGAAAATAAAACCTGTTGGCAGGTTCACCTTGAACATTTTGAACATCATGTTCCAAACGACCGTTACAAACCAACAAAACCAAATGTTCTCGGAGGTATTTTGTTTAATTTTTATTTCATTTTGAGTCTCAAGCTAAGGAACTTTCCTGTCTAAACATGCGATAGAAAACATGTTTTTTTTTAATTTAAATATATTTGAACGATATACAATAATGGAACAACAAAAAAATCGATTTTTCTTTTTGAATTCCTAAACTTAAAGGTTTGATGCACTGCAGCCTTAATTTGATATCGAATGTGGTTGTTTAATCAAAACGAATATAAGAACGTATCATTCATTTTGATTAAACCCATGGTGAAATAGATGTTTTAGGTGCTAATTAATATCGGGGATAATTTAGTTTTTTATTCATTCTATTGAGGAGATTTTAATTTGATTATTTTTAATCCTGATTTACTGACTTTTACTATTTAGTTTTTAAAATTTTCTCAAAAATGCCCCTACAATTTTGTTTTAACTTCGAGTAACTACGGTCCTTGCCTATCGCTCCCTTTAATCCCATATAGAATCTCTTAAGCCTTGGCTAAAGAAATGGAGAATTAAAATCAATGAAAGCAAGTGTAATTACATTACATTCTCCCTAAGGCGAACTATCCTTCCACCCGTTTACCAAAACCTCACTCCTCTTCCTACAACAGATTGTGTTCAGTACCTAGGACTCTTCATGGACAAACGCCTAACCTGGAATCCACATACTAGACAAACGGAAAGAACTGAACATACAAACTTCTCTCTAGACTTCTCGACGAGCGATCTAAACTCTCACTACAGAATAAACGACTTATCTACACAATGATACTGAAACCTGCCTGGACTTACGGAATGGAACTTTGGGGCTCAGCCAAAGCTTCCAATATCTATAGAATGCAATCCTTCCAGTCAAAAACTCTCCGTCGAATCGCTAATGCTCCTTACTTTGTATCCTAACTCTACCTTGCACCGAGATTTCCTTGTTCCCTATGTTTCAGAAACTGTAAGATCCCGTTACGTTGAATTCCATGCTTCAATTACCTCACATCCTAATCCACTAGTGTCCCAACTTATTACTCTACCAGGAAATCCTCCCAGGCGGTTGAAGCGCAGGTGGCCACGCGATCTTCTACATGAAGTAGGTGCCAATGTACAATAGCGAACTGTAACACTTTAGGAGTTTCACCGATGGGTGAATTCTCCCCTCATATATTCATGTATCTATTCCATTATCATGTTGTATCAGTTTCACTTGTTGCAGAATTATACTGCACTTGTGAAAATTAATAAAGTAAAAAAGAAAAAACTCCGAGTAATAGTTTTATGTGCAGTTTATACAATAAATTTTCTATAAAAAAAATTTGATTAAGAGCACTTCTAGAAGAAAGAGGTGGTCTGGCATTACTCAAAATTGCCATTAGAGTTATTTACTGTCTTGAAATCTATATAATGATAATAAGAATCAATTAAGATAAAAACAGTGGTTAATGATGGAAAAAAAAACGTCATAAGACTTGTAGTTAGACAGTACGGCTCTTATTTCAACCAATAATAAGAAAAATTTGATGAATAATTGCGAATCGTGTTAGAAGGAGTACGTAAATCAGTTCACTATAAATAGATTATAAAAAAGTAATTAAACATTTAATCATTGATAAGATATTAAGGTCACACATGTATTAATCATCGCTCTCTGTTGATACAGATCTCTGTAGAGTAATTACTATTTTAACGAGCAAGCAATTCTTAAATAGGTTTCTTAATCGAAAAAAAAGTAAATTACAGTAAAGTACCTGGGGGCTCTACAAAATTGGGGCTGCCAATTTCAAAACAGGAAACTACCGGTCACACACCCACAATCTAGGCGATATATTTTCAATATTTCTCTTTTAATAGGAACAATAATGCGAAATAATACTTCCTTTACTAAATTCATAAAATTTCTAGCTAAATAACAATTTAGGTCTCATGTGAACCACTCACATGACCTACTCTTACCGCAATTTATTTAATGAAATTTTTTGGCGCGAAAAAATTCGCAACCATAATCATTTCGCTACATTTCAGCAACATTTCATGCAGGTACGGGAAGCGACTTCGAAAAAACGCAGTTGAAATGAAGCCGCTGGGATTGTTTTATTCTTTTCTAAGATAGATTTATTGCTTTATTTCTAAATTAAAATAAAGTGATAACTATCCTGTTGAAGCACACCTTCGAAACGTCGAAACAATAACTTTCCGCCAACCAATTGAACAATGAAAAAGAAAAATGAGAAATAATTTTATAAATTTCTGTAAAAATTAATGTTCATTCAATTTTAGAATAAAAAATTTTTGCTGTAGATTTGTTTTTATGTAGTGCCAATCTAAGTGAGTGAGATAATTGGTAAAGTGGCCAACGTTCAAGGTGAACTACATGGACCAGTGTGCTTGAACCCCTCGAGTTTCCACTTGCACAACGTTGGTAACCCAGGAAACCTTTCTCCTTAAAAGCTACACACTCTCATCCGGCAACTCACTCCTGGTAACCAACTATGCAACACTTAGAAATAAATAAATAAAATAAAATGAAATAAATAAATATTATTTCTCATCTGTAATGTTTTACCAGAAAGGAGAGTTCTCAGGGCACTGACCACCTACCTAAAAGAGAAGCCTTGCTGCTAAATAGAAACTATAATTATTTTGTATTTGCTTTCACTTGCAAGTTAAGGATAGTTCTTGTTTTTGAGATCCGGCTCACAAAATCGGGTTTTAGAAAAAGGTTTGCGGAGAATATTAGTAAATGAGTGAACATAATATCGCAAAAATGGAAACCACTTTTTGAACCAAATAACACTTCATTGAAGAAAATACGAGTCACGAAACGATAACTTTAAATGATTGCAAAACTTCCCTTTAACACCTGTAAGAAAGAACGTCTCTTTAATGATTCGTAAGGGAGCCCTAATCCTTTCACCCTGGCAAAATTTATCAAAATCGGGCAAAGATTTACAGAGTTATTAGTAATAATAATTTTGGAGGGGGCCTTACATACATGGGGCTAACTCCTCTCCCATTTAATGTACAGCGTCGAGACCCCCAAAAGGCACATCACGCGTTTAGGCGCTACGTTGTAAAAGGTAACAAGAAGAAGAACAAGAACATTTTCTGAAAATGCCGATTTTGCTCATTTTCAGCAAAGTATTTCCCGAAATATATTTAATCTATGCCGTTGCAAAAAAATTAATGTCATAAAGGAGGATTTGCCCTATATTTTAAAGAAAATTTGGGAATTTTATCTTTTATAGAAAAAGAGAAAAAAATTGTCAAAGTTAGGTGTTTTTTAACGTTACTCCTTTTCGTGCAGTTTTTGACGATCAACCCTTATACAACTCTCCTACCGGACAATTTTAATATTTCCTTCGTTTAACGCAATGAGTGTATAGGAAAAGATCTACCTTAGTTGTAACGTCTAGAGCTGGCAAAAAAATTCCGCAAAATGGTGAAACGCTGCCGCAAGGTTGCCGGAGATATGTGCGCTTTACCCCATCAGAACATAATTGGGGACCGCAGAGTGCACGCACGATTTGAAACCTGATACTACGTGCGCAGGTAGAACTCAAGAAAACGATTTTCTGTGATTCACTGTCGTCGTGAAACATAGACCTAGTTTAATACCTCGTTTTTTTGGTGATACGGGTAACTGGAAAGTTTTGATCAGTTGAAATACGCATAATAACAAATTTGGCATGATAGTTTTGCAATGCTCCCCATGGTGAATAGTAAGAGAAGGTAGAGAGAGCAATATGAGTCAAACTAAGTGGCAATCATGAGTTTGTGACGGCAAACACTAGCGTCAGCAGCTTCGTTGACGTTCGTGAAATAGTTCTCTCATTTGGTAATTACCTGCCACATCATAACCTTTCCAAATATCAGCCAATTCAGTCAACAATATTGTGCGGTGTAAGATTAGTTCTTGAGTACAATTATCTGCAAGATACGCTGACCAAATGATTGTAAATGTTATAAATAATTTGATGAATCTCGATGAGCTAAAATATTTATTTATTATTCATTTTTAAATTTTGCGTCCATTTGTGTTTTTTACATTGTATCTGCGGCTTCTATTTAGTTGCTTCATTTCAACAACAGCGTTGTGAAGCATTTCAAATAATTATTTTTAGTAAATTATATATTTAATAATTTGAAAACAACCGTGAATTTTGTTTTCAAGAGAGAGAGAGGGGAGTAAAAAACCTGTCTACCTCTGTACGAGGTTCCACCGGACTGAAACATTAGGTGATTCACATTTTATATTATACTTAATCGATTTGGTCAATTGTTACCACATTGGGAAAAACACCATGTTATCAAGCAAACAATCGGCTAATATTTAATAACATTCCATGTACGAGGTCTGTAAATTAAGTAATGAGACTGATTTTTTTAAATTTTTTTATTCAAAAACAATTACAATTTTAAGGGAAGGGATTAGCTATGAGGTTAGCATACTGGACTCCCACGCGGAGGTCCCGGGTTCGAATCCAGCAGCTGACCCTTAGATTTTCTCTTCCTAGGAGCTTCTTACAGCTCACTGTCCGGTGATGGACAGTGTTGTCTGTAACGAGAGAACACTGTCCGGAGGCCGGCAGTGCACTGAAAAAAGCTCCGGGCGCTAATAACCTCAGCTGTTGATGCGCCAAAAAAAAAAAAAAAAAATTACAATTTTATATAGTCACCTTCAAAATAACTTCCTTCGGAAGCCACACAGCGCTGGAGACGTTTCTTCCACTCCTCATAGCAGTGCTCGAACCGAATAGCCTTCAGCTAGTCGGTTACAGCCGTTTGAATGTTTTCGACTGTCCCAAAATGAGTTCCCTTGAGGTGATTTTTCAACTTCGGGGAGAGAAAAAAGTCACAAGGACTCAAGTAAGGCGTATAAGAAGGCTGAGGAGCCACAGAAATGTTTTTACGGGCCAAAATCTCGTTTATTGAAATTGCTGTGTGACAAGGAGCATTATCGTGATGCAACACCCACTTGTTCTTGATGTTTGGTCTCACACGAATGACCCTTTTTCGAAGTTTTTCAAGAACCTCTCGGTAAAAGTGTTGATTGACTGCATGCATTTGATCTTCGACTTCGCCATCCTTGCTTTTTTGGGCCTTGGAGAGGTTGAAGTGTGCCACTCCATGCTCTGGCGCTTGGTTTCTGGGTCGTACTCAAACACCCAAGATTTGTCACCAGTAATGACACGTTCCAGAAAGTAAAGGTCATTTTCAATTGAATCCAAAAAGTCAAGGCACCTTTCCTTGAAAACATTCAAACGGCTGTAACCGTCCAGCTGAAGGCTATTCCAGTATCGGAATTCGAGCACTGCTATGAGGAGTGGAAGGAACGTCTCCAGCGCTGTGTGGCTTCAGAAGGAAGTTATTTTGAAGGTGACAATATAGAATTGTAATTCTTTTTGAATAATTTTTTTTTTAAAAATCAGTCTCATTACTTAATTTCCAGACCTCGTACTTTAATGAGATAATTTCTTTAATGTAATAAAAGATCTGGTGATCGGTGACACTGATTTGGTAGATGGAAGGGCCTTTCAAAAAAATGGAGCAGACCTAAACGGAACATCTTATTAGAAAAATCATTTTTCATGTTTTGAACTTGGTTGACCACTGACAATTAGACCGATTTTGGATTTTCAGAATCGAAAATCGGCTCGATCACATGGCATACTCTTTCAATTGATAAGAGAAAGTAAGAATAATTGTATTGAAATTTAAAAAATATTGTCCTCCAGCGAAATTTTGAATTTTTAATGATTTACGCGCTTTGTTGATAAGTTGCCCTATTTGTTTTTGTTTTTTTTTTCCGGCGCATCGACATCTGTGCCCATTAGCGCCTTGCCCTATTTGTTGTTACTAAAGCAATATGACGAAAACGTTTTATCTAAAAATTGTGACCAGAAATCACTTTTTCGTTGCATGACTATGGATCTGTTTCTTTCCCTGTATTTTATAAAAAATCTTTCATTAAAAAATAACTACTTGATTGATTAGAAATTTTAAAGGATTTATAATTACAAAATAAAAGGAAGAAGCAAACAAAAGTATGATGACAAAAAATCATTGATGATGTAGCGGTTCTCAGAAATTATAACTACTCAGACGTGCTGATGTTCATCATCAAAGCACTGTTGAAGGACGTCTACATGGAAAAACCAATTCCACAGTTGGTGTTAGAGATTGCTAGTTGAATAGAAACAAATATTATGTCAATCATAGAGATATTATTAATATTGGATATGAGGTTAATTGTTTAGTTATTTAGGCAATAATTAGGCTGAGCACAAGAGCAATTTGGGGAGATCTGACGATAAACTGTTCCGAAATCCAAGATATAATATGATCATTCGAAGTATAAGTACAAGCTGAGGCTCTATTTATTTTACGTTAAACCAGCTACAGTTTAAGGTGGTTGTTTAACTAAAAAAGATAGCAACCACTTTAGCAATAAAGTTACATGTTTACAGGATGGTTCCCAGAATTCAAGGATGTTTTCTCAGTTAGCAGTTTTCTCTTCCACAATTTAAAGAAAATTACTGATTAAATACATAAATTTTCAACAAATTTTTAAAAATAAGTAGCAACAATATTAAGGAAGAACAAACGAAAATTTGTATTTAAATTTCAGATTTATCATTGTCCAAAAGTAGTTATAGCACCACTCGCGATACTGTCATATAAAATTTGAGACTGTATTATCTGAGTGATAGCGCGCTTGGTCAGAACGGAAAGAGGCATGTCACGAAAATAGGCATTAGTAAGTTATTATTCTAGCTCTAAAAATATTGCAGTTTGCCAGTCCTGTCAACAGGCTGAGCATTCTGGGAAGGTCGTTGCGTTTAAAGAGGGACTGGTATACAAAGGCTTAATCTACTGGTTGACACGATTTAGAAAAAGAAAATCTCTGAGGTAATAATTAAAACTAAAATTATATGTTTGTTACTAACTAGCTTTCCCATTGATGGAGGTTTTAAGGATTCATTAGGAGTGGAGGGGGGAACCTGTATGATGTAACCTTCCTTCCGCAAGGCCGCAATTATTGATGCTTGATCAGAAATGGCCAACAAGAATGAGAAAGGTAAAGACTGTCACTCAATTTGGAGGGAGAGAGACTTCTTTAACTTACCTTATTGACATTGGACATTCTAAATTTAAGTACGATAAACAAATTTAACAAAATGTTGTTACCATAAAATTAAAACATCCGAATTTCTCGATTACTAAATTCGGAAAAATAAAACAAAAAAAAACAGTATATTTGTACGTTGAATCACAGTCTCAGAGGTGGATATTAATTAAGAAGTTTTAATAAGAAAACTGATTGATTAGGAAGTCAGTTGGTTCTGATATTGAAATAATTGGCTGCAAAGCAAATCCCTAAATAGAAACCAGCAGAGATCCCAGCAGAATTACTGAAAAGAATTTCGAATTACAAAAACGAATTCATTTCTAAAGGAATACCAAAATTACAAGATTTATAAGAATTTTATTTACTCTGTAAATATATTTGATCGAAAGCCCCCGAGGGAACTGAATCTAGAGATCTTGGGCTAAAAACCGGGTACTCCGGTACCCATGGGATAGTTTCCTAGCATCTTTAAGGCTGAAAACCACAGGGGCTATCAGGTCTGGGTAATTATCATCCTTTCCGGTAGCCAAGTTACCATCAAAATGCTGAACTCCTATTATTATTATTATTATTATTAGTAATGGCTCAAAAAACTCAATGATCTAGGAGAAGATAACACTGTAATTTTAATAAGGGTGCCGGGTCATGTCGACGAAGAGGGGGAATGAAATGGCCGACGCCCTGAATTAGGGTGAGGCACCTAAACCACTTTAATTCGCAACCCTTTTGTGGGCCATTTTGTGAGTTTCTTTGTGAGTATTTAAAGAAAGGGGAAGACGTGTGTAGGGGACATACTCGTCACCAATCGTCCTAGACTAAGAAAAGAGGAGCTCTCTCTGTCTGGTTAACTGTAACTGTTACAAATTTTTCGGGCTCGACCTACTTAAAGATCAATTCCGCAAACTGACGGGGTTTCCTAATTTAGCATTGTTGATGCAGATAGCAACTAACCAAAAGAAGTTGAGTCAACAACCCAATGTAACTTTGCAAATTCTGCAGAAAGTAGGAGGAAATTCCTTTACATCTGCTAACTGATAGCGATACCATTATTAAAGTAACATTTAGGAACCTGAGTAATTATCAAGTCCTGGAGAAGGACATACTCTTCCGGAAACCTTCTCAGATCCAGGAATTTCTTCAACATTTATGATTAGAGAGGATGCTGTATGGATTCACCTGGTAACATGAGAAGAACACAATAAATCATAAAGGAGCCCGTGCTTGATCACAACTCTCTCAATCAAATTTGCCACCTATTTCTATCTAATTCTACTAAAACAATAGTTTGCTACAACTTATGCGTAGCACCACTATTTATGTACAGTCGAACCTCGCTTAACGAGCATAATTCGTTCCAGAACCTTACTCGTTAAGCGAAACAATTTTTTTCATTTAAATTAAAATAAAAGGGGATAATTGGTTCCATGCAAAAAAAATATTGATAAAATTTTTTTTTATAACATTTATTTCGAAAAAATTATATACATATGTACATATGATGTAATATAATATAAATTACATATATTAATTGAGATAAATATGTACATTCATAATTAATCCTTTTTAATTATTTTGTCCAATGTTCCTTGTTTCTGCCGTCGCTTCAAAATGTCTTCAAAATGTGACACAGCATTATCATTAAATAAATTTATAGATCGCATAGCCACAGCCTTATTCGGGTGATAGTTTTCTACGTGTGTTGCAACAGTTTCCCATGCTTTCAACATTTCTCTTATTGCGCTGGAAGATTGTTGTTTCTCTGATATTTTCTCCTCTTTGTCTAATAAATTCTCTTCCACCAATTCTTGTTGTGAAATGTGTTGCAACTCAACAAGTTCCTCTGTGGATAGCTCTTGACTATGATCTGCTACAAGCTCATCAATATCATCTTTATCAACTGTCAATCCCATATCCGTGGCCAAAGACACAATTTCATTATCTAGAGATTCCACAGGTTCGGATTCAATCGCCTCAAAACCAGATTCGACGAGGATTTCAGGCCAGAGCTTCTTCCATGCAGAAATTAGAGTTTTTTTGGTAACCCCGTCCCACGCCTTGTCGATTATCTTGAGGGATGTAACAATATGGAAGTGGTATTTCCAAAATTCTCGCAAAGTAAGGTTTGTCTCTTCAGTCACCTCAAAACAATGTTCGAAGAGACCTTCAGTGTACAGTTTCTTAAAGTTGGAAATTACTTGTTGATCCATAGGCTGAAGTAACGGTGTAGTATTAGGAGGCAGATATTGAATTTTGATAAATTGAAATTCGTCAAGAAGATCATTTTGTAGACTTGGAGGATGAGCGGGAGCATTGTCCAGTACAAGCAATCTAAGCCTTTCTTCTCTGCCCAGGTCAACTTCGTTACAATATTTAAACACAAATGTCACTATATGGACTTTCCCTATACACCACTCATTCGGTGAAGTTCGGTTTCGACTGTATCAGTGCATTAGATACGTGGAGAATATGAAATGCATATGCGTAAACAGGAATGACTAATCGAAGAATGCGCAGTTTTCGATGAGTCAGCGAAAACTGCGCAGTCAGCGAAATGTCATTAGAAAACTATCGTTATGCGAAACATCGCTCGCTATAAGAATCAATTTGTTTTACTCGTTATGCGAATTACTCGTTAAGTGAGGTGCTCGTTATGCGAGGTTCCACTGTACATCTATTTATTTTAGTTAAAGATCATGACTAAATTATTGCCAATTTCAGTCATTGTTCATTATTGTTTTTGCCAAGCTTTATAGGGACGAAGTCGTCTTCATTTTTTATTTATGAATCAGTCACCAAAAACGTTAAACAATAATGATTTAAGTAGACATGTGATTAAAGGCAGGTACAAGTGCACTTTAAAGACGTTCATGTGGTATCATGATATTGCTTGCAAACTGAATAAATATTTAATTAGACTTATCGACCATGGAATTTATTTAGTCCATCATAGATTGCGGCAATGTTGTAAAAAAAAAGAAAAAGTGAACTTTGTGACTTGGAAGGAGAGGGTAAAGTGTGTGTATGTGTTTGGAATTGTGTGTAGAGGGGATTTCAGGAGCTACGTTTATTTGAGTTTGAGCTATTAGTTAGGGATCACAATCTTGGCGAATTTAAGAGGTTCAGTTCAAGTTTAAATTCTTGTCCCGAACTTCTAGCTGGAGCTGGAGTAGTTGTACAACTTTTATTTGAAACATTTAGTGGGAAAGGTCTTTTAAAGGGCATTTGTGGGTAAGGGAGGATTGGGATTCCTTTGTGGGTAAGGGAGGATTGGGATTCCTTATTAAGTATCAGTTAATTCTTAATTATGAATTAACTACAATTAATTATTAATCAAGATTAAATTTGAACCAGTATCCAAAATTTGAAGAGAATTGGCATTCTGAAAATAGCAGTTTATTGAAGAGATTATTTTCTGAAAAGGTACCTCTAGAGTGAAACGTATAGTATTTATGTCAATCAAATTTAAGAGTCAATCGTAAGATTCAACAAAAATTTAATATTTGAAACTACTTTAATAATAAGTGGTCTGTGCTTCATATTTTAATTTTATCTTCTTCAAATTTATCAAAGTTGATATAATGATAAAAGAATATATGTGTAACACTCATTCTATTTTGTTGGGTATGTGGTAGATTTTTAGAAAAACGAAGTAAAAGATTTATTGGCCCGGGAAGGCTCTGCGGGACACTTCGTTGGCCCAGAGCCCTGCTTTGGGGTTTCGAAATGTGTTAAGTCTGCGGCCATTAACTTATGGGTGCAGAGTAGGGCTCAGGAGTGGTGGCTTGCTACCAATGAGCAGAGACAGGCGAAGGAGTTCATCAGAGGCTATGCGCCGAGGCTGACCGTAGAATTAATCCATCAAGGCCGTGGGGCTATAAGGATAATTGTAGGCCTATTAACTGGCCACTGCAGGCTCAGAAAACACGTGCATCGCATGGGCCTGGCCTTTGTAGGTTCTGTCAGGAAGAAGAGGAAATGGCACTGCACGTGTTGTGTCAGTGTGAGGGACTTGTGTGGCTAAGGATGTTACTTCTCGGGGAGGAAAAAACCAAGGCCTGAGAGCTTTACCCAGGAGCCACTCTCCAGATTTAAGAGTCTGATTAAGCGGACAGGACTGGAGGGTGAGCTCTAAAGTCGGGGAGCCACAATAGATCCATAGGGGTCGCGGTGGTGTAGGCCTTCAGGCCGCCCTAATTTAATCTATTCTATTCTATGTGGTAAAACATTTCACGATTCAAATGCTTCCAAACATAAATCAGGCCTAAACTCTGGTTACTCCCAGTAGTGTTTATTGCATTCATAGCAATGGCCGCCAGTGCCACAAATTGAAAACATTTCCAAATTTAGTGCAATGAATGAACTTTTTATTAAGATATTAGTAAAAATTGTAGGTTAAACAAAAAAGATAAATAATTTACTGAATACAGAATAAATGATTTATCAAAAGACATAATATGCAGTTTAAATGAGTAAGAATTTAAATTTATCATACGCACAGTGTATGTAGTACGAGGTGAAGAGATTACATAAAGTTGAGACGAGTGAAGATTGCTGGCGAGAATTCAGATAAACACAGATGGAGAGCCAGGCGCCACGCAGTCTGGGCCTAACCAGCCAACCATCTGGTCGCCACACAACTCAACTACATTGTTATTATATTTACTAGACATTCCCTTTAAAATACCTATTGTTTTGTAAACAGTTTTTTATTTATTTATCTGTTTAGTTTTCATGTTCTTTTATTCATAGGGAGACATTTTTGAGTAATTCAAAATGTAGATTATCGGAAGCTTGTAATGTTTGTTAGAATAAAATGTTTTCCAAAAAAAAATGAAACTGTATGCTCATGTTAGCGCAAAAAACAAAATGATAAATCACATTTAGTCAGACTCGTTATTCTCGTTATTCTGAAGAAACTTCAACGCGATGTTTTAGTCATAATTAATTATCCTCAAAAAGGACTTAGTTTTTACTTCCTCGTTCCTGTAAGAGAAATTAGTAGAATTGGTGTGACTGTGTGTGTATACACCGGAACATAAAAACGAAAGATCCCAAAAAAGATGGAATTTAAATAAGCCCTGAAGATGACCTAGTCTCTAGGTCAAAAGCTTGGCAAAAAATAAAAACTTTTGACTGAAATTGGCAATATTCTTTTTTCTTTTTGAATTATTGAATCAGTAATCAAAGAAGATGAACAATGCTTCATAAAAAACACTTTCTTTACATCTTTACATTCACCCTAATTTTGAGGTATGGATTCGATCCTATAAAAACTGTAATGTTCATCAATCTCAGTTAAAACCAAATCCTCCAGGCATAAATCCATTCCATCTTTCTACTCCTTAACAAAAACTTACAGTTTAAAATGTTAAGTATAAGGGTTGATTAAACGCCAAAAGGTACACAAATCAGCAAGTACCCAACTTCATTAATTCATTAATGTTTACGTAATTTTACTGCATTAATATTCATTAATATTTTTTAGAATTTATTAGATGTCACAGATCCATATGCTGGCCATTTTCGTCTACAAAATATATGTTCAAGTAGCACTGTAGATTGACTGTAATATCTAGTTATTTATAATAATCAAACTATTAATTGCAGGTTAAAAAGAAAACGTTATAAAAAATTAAAAATAACTGTGTGTTATTTGTGCTCACGAATATTTCGGTAAGACGAATTCAAGACACTAGCCGACTCTAACTTTGCATTTTTCTACTTTAACATGCATGTACGTATATATGATTTATCATAATTATAAGAAAAAAATATTATAAATGAAGTGGCCAGCATAAGGGTCTGTGACATCTAATAAATTCTAAAAAATATTAATGAATATTAATGCAGTAAAATTACGTAAACATTAATGAATTAATGAAGTTGGGTACTTGCTGATTTGTGTACCTTTTGGCGTTTAATCAACACTTATACTTAACATTTTAAACTGTAAGTTTTTGTTAAGGAGATTTTTGTACCTTTTGGATAGATTTTCCTTTTTGTCTATTTTGCAAAGTTACATATCTGCTTTACAGATTTTTTTAAATTTGGAATAAGCAATTCTATCATTATAACCAGATAAGGTGTTAAGTCGGAACCGTAACTACCACTGGAGAGATCTTTTTAAAGAATGATTATAGTTGCGGTCCCCCAAACCATGCTCAATAACAATTTTTTTTGAAAAAGTGTTTTGAATAACATAGGAAGGAATTTGTACGTAAATAGCAAAATTAAACTGCGTTTACAGTACTTCCTTTTAAGAGAAGTAAGAAAAATAAACTGCGATTGCAGTACTTCTAGGCAAAGAGGCACAGATTTTTTAATCGAACGACAATTCATTGATTTAAATCGGTTCACTCATTGATAATTTAAACGATTGCAGTATTTCCTCTTAGGTGCAAGAGCTTGATGGCACTTCACAGCCAAGTAGAGGAGCTTTAACAACTTATTCGAGCTGAATTTTATCAAAATCGGACTAAGCGTTATAGAAATATTGGTAATAATAGTTTTAGAAAGGGCCTTACTTGGGTGGGGCAAACTCCCCTCCTTATGAGGCACAGCGTTCACTTACAAAGTGCAAATCTGTACAAAATTTCGATTCGAATGACACTTCATTCATGACAATCGGTTCTCGTGTCAATAATTTGAAACGATTGCTATACTTTCCCTTAACAAGTGTAAGAGCTGATCGCCACTTTAATGTTATGTAGAGGAGCCCTAACTCTATCATCCTACCAAATTTTTTCAAAATCAGGCCAAGATTTACAGAGTAATTAGTAATAATAATTTTGGAGGGGGCCTTACATAAAGGGGGCTAACTCCTCTCCTATTCGATGTACAGCGTCGAGACCCCCAAAAGGCACATCTACATAAAATTCCGAATCGAATGACACCTCAGTCATGAAAATCGGTCCACGCGTTTAGGCGCTACGTTGTTTACAAAAAAGGTAACAAGAACAACAACAACAACAACAACAAGAACAAGAACAAGAACATTTTTTGAAAAAGCCGTTTTTGCTCATTTTCGGCAACTTTTTTCTCGAAACCTATAAGATCTGGGTTGTTGCAAAAAAATTACAGTTATAAAGGAGGATTTGCCCTTTATTTTAAAGAAAATTTGGGAATTTTATCTTTTATAGAAAAAGAGAAAAAAATTGTCAAAGTTGGGTGTTTTTCAACGTTACGCTTTTTCGTGCAGTTTCTGATCATCAACCCTTATACAACTGTCCTACCGGACAGTTTTAATCTTAGCCAGACCAGCCCATCTGACCTAAACATTCTATTTGTCCATAACATAGTAGATTCTGTTTCTCTAAATTTCATTCCAAATTCTCTGAACACTAAAATCCGCTTACATGAAACCTGCCTTAAACTATCTTTACTTCAAATTTCACCCTCGAAGGCCTGAAGAATGGCCACGAGATTACCTGATCGCAATGGATTCACTTCTTCGGACTACTAAGCAAATATGAAGGATATTGACTGGTATAATGTCTTCGTCCCTCTCGGTAGATCTAGGCAGAGTTTACTGGTTTCAGTAGTAAGGAACATGTAATTAACTTCAGTTGTAAAAACAACACTCGGTAATGGCGGATCAACAGCTATCTCTACAAGCGTAATTTTTGTCCCAAGAATGTGCAAGCAATGACGCATACTGTAACTTATCATCATGTAACTATCTCGACTAGAGATTATATTGCAGTAACTAAAGTTGTAACTGTTTCCTCTATGACCTTGGACGGCGGAGATGTGGCCGATATACTCGTATGTTGCGGTCTGGTACTAAGTATTATTTGCCAACTATACATTTCCTTGTAAAACAGTTTCTAGGTTAAGGATATCGATAACGATCTATATTGAACCATTGCATTAAATATAACAGAATGCATTGTTGCTCCAATAAAGTGGTTATTGTGATGTGCTCTGGCTAAATAGAAGTTAGTTTTTCAAGGAAATTCTGTTTTTTAAGTTCTATAACTTGGAAAATGAATAAAATTTTCTTGCAATAGATCCTGCGAGACATAGAATTGAAAATTCTTTAATGGAACACTAATTTTCTCTAATTCTCAGTCCTAATTCTCTAATATTTTTGTTTACTTGAAAATTATATTGAAGCTCTATGGAAGCAGTCTTTCATCTGGCGTGGTTATTCTTTTAAAGTAACTTTGATACTATTATTAAAAAGCATAGTTTTTAAAGAAAAATGTATTGTACATTTCGAGATTTCTAGAGGAATTTGGAGTTCCATTGGTGCTTTCAAATTTTCGAGTGGTTTTATGGCGGAAAAACGACTGGTTCTGAAGGGACAGTACAGAGAAAAATTGACAAAACCAGTCCGCTAGGAAATATTTCAAATAATTGTTACAGGTACCTAAAAATTATTGAAGTCATTTTTAAGAAATATTTTATCAATAAAATAACAATTCAGGCATTCATATTGTGGAAACATTCACAGAAGAACATTTCCGTGAAAGGAACTAGAACTTAATGCAGATGGTGAAAACATTACTGATTAATTTCTAGATACATCCACAAACCAGATCTGTAGCATCACGTTCTGCCACAGCACTAGCGTTGAGAGGTTAGAAGTGTGCGGAGAAATGGAGAACATGATTCTAATGATGAGATATGGCTGGTCGTTTCTACTGTATTAAAAGGTAGAACGCGTAGAAGCCAACAGCAAAAGTTTGTAACAATGTATTAGTGTTTTTCGAGTCCTAAAAAAAACAAAATGGCTATTGTTAGTGCTAAAACCAAACTACACAAAACCAAGTGAATAAACACTTTTGGTTTGATTACAATGTTTTTGACAAAATCTTCATGTCCGATCTTCTAGGATCTGTAGCAGTTTCGAGTCTGAAGTTGGCTTTTACTTTCTCTTTTCTCATTTATGGTAACTTTTTTCTCGAAATCTGTTAGATCTGGGTTTTTGCAAAAAATTACACTTATAAAGGAAGATTTTCTCTATATTTTAAAGAAAATTTGGGAATTTTATCTTTCATAGAAAAAGAGAAAAAAATTGTCAAAGTTGGGTATTTTTCAACGTTACGCTTTTTCGGGCACTTTACGACGATCAACCCTTGTACTCTCTACTGTCCTACCGGACAGTTTAAATTAAATTCTTGCATTTATACAACCTTTCGAAATGTCCTTTTATCCCTGAAAACCATGAAATATTCTGCTTAATTACTTCGATAGCTAAAAGTTTTAGGTATCTACTTTTGGAAAAGCTTAAAGTACTGTAGTTTAAATGAAGCTATAAGTGAACATAAAAACGAGAGGTACTTTAGTCTCGACTGTGCGAACTTTGGACATTTAAGTAATTTTTTGAGAAAAAAACTGAATGGCCTTCTTCGACCTCATCAAATCTTTTCCACCTCCTCAACATTTAAATATTGTTTAAAGAATTTTTAGAGTAATATGTTTAAAGTTGAACTTTGTTATCGTCAAAAGGTTTGAATGAGGTGAGCGGGAAAGCAGATTGATGGCCAGGAAGCGCTCGTGAACAACGTAGAATTAAAATCATTAATTGGTCCGGAGTAAATAGATTATCCAGGGGCAAAGAAGTGGAGTGGAAAGTGAATGAGATGAAATCCATTTGGATTCAATCCAATTGGTTGCAAAAAAAGAGGCTCATTTGCAGGAAATCTATAAACATCAAGATACATTTTATTGAATACTTTTTCAATTTTCTGCAATTCTTTTTAAAATGGCTTCAAATAATTTATTTAAAATATTGCAAATGCGCTAAATATTCGGCCCACACAGCTGGCTGGTTTATGTTAATTCTAACTAAATAAATAAATAAAAGTTGACTCTATTTACCCACTTAGATCTATCAATTGTCTCTGTGCGCTGCAGCCAGTTTTCAAAAGGAAATGCTTGTCCCGAGCCATAAAGTTAAGAATATACCAGACTACCCTGCGTCCAATCGTTACCTACGCTTCGGAAGCATGGGTATTAACCAAAACGGACGAACAAAGGTTGTGCAGCTGGGAAAGAGAAGTATTAAGAAGGATTTTCGGACCTGTAAGGACGCAGGATGGCTATAGAATCAGGACGAATCGAGAAGTCGTTGAACTGTTCGGTGAGCCTGATATAGTAGCCACTATAAAGTCTGGTAGACTACGATGGCTGGGACATTTGCACCGAATGGAGGAGACGAGGGGTCCCAGGAAAGCTCTATATGGACATCCTAGTGGAAAAAGGCCGAGGGGTAGGCCTCGACTAGGATGGTTGAACGACGTATAGGACGATTTGGAAGCCCTTGGTCCAGCAGAGATGGAGAACGCCGGCAAGAGATAGAGAGAGGTGAGGAGCTGTAGTGGCTGAGGCTCGGGTCCTTCATGGACCGTTATAGCCCTTGAGTAAGTAAGTAAGTAAGATCTATCAGTGCTATCAAAACATTTTCAGATATAGCCATTTAGAAGTTGATCTGTCGAAGAATTGTGACATTAGGGATCTCGCCAAAAGGGTCAGTTCAATTTATTTCATATCAAACACTTGGTCTTGATTTTACAATGAATGTATTCCCTAAGTTAGAAGTTTAAAGAAATCAACTGACCATAAGTTTCGCTTCATTAGGGTTTATCTTTATTATTTATTTATTTTTATTTATAGATATTTTCTCAATAAAGACACTAATGAATCATTATGAATATTGTACCACTATTACATTTACCTAAATAAACATTATTCTGAACCAATCAGAAAGTGCTGGGATGTTCCGAATCTTGCAAAATAAATGAGTAATTCTATTACTATTAAACATTCAGTAAACATGCTAAGCATAAAGGAGATTTAAATTCGTAAACTGCGGCAAAGGAAAATCATTTTTCAAATTTATCAAACCTTTTACTTTTGGTGTGTATGTTGTTAAAAAGAGCAATGTAAATACGTAAACCACTTTTTTCCTGCCGATAATAAATATTCAATTTCACAATATTGGCAAGAAAAATTTTACTACCTTTTACAGCAGCCAAACACGCAGATAGGTGGGTATAAAGTAACCTTTCCAAAAATAGAAATTTTTTGTGATAACTCAATTGTGAATTGTGACGCAATATCAAGAGCGGTAATCGGAAGTTGAAATTGGTGAATTTGTGAGAGATAACAGAAGTAGATAGAATGATCTTCTTTTTTTTGTCCCAATAGAAGGGTTATCAGAACATTTTTTTGTTGGAGTTATCTCCGTTATCGACTCAAGCTTATCGTAATATGATGAACATAATGTATTGCAATATATATATATATATATTTTTTCAGTTCAAACGCATTTTGATTAAAACTGGGCATGTCCAAACATTTACCACGCTCTCAATTTTTGCACAAAAAAAAAAAATCGGAATTCCGGCTTTACTAATTTTCAAGCACAAATTAAATTATGAAGAACAATAGACGTTGATCTAAGAGGCATACAAAAGAATTAAAATTTCAAAAATCGTATATCGTAATTAAAAATTATGAATTATTTAAAAAGAAAAAAGTAGATAGGAACTTTATCAACAGTTTGAAAAGTGTTAATTAAAAGCAAATAAACCCTTCAATTTAGAAGATAGATTTGTTTATATTAAATTATAAAAATTAAATGATCTGGTTAAAAAAAATAATAATAAAATTAACAAATAAGATAACACATGAGCGGACACGATAGACAGATTAAGGATTGTCCAGAAAACATTAATTTTAATGACGAAAGTGAGAAAGAATTCAAGAATTAAATAATAAACGGTTAATTAATATTTAATAATAACAATAATAAAACATTTTCTTAGTAATTGTGTATTATTTACAACTACTATCTCAATTATAAAATATATATGTTGTTTATTGCGTTGATCATAAACTAAAATTAAAAATAAATATTCTTGTAACATAACTGAAAGGACGTTATTATTTCATTAATACATAATTTGCTTAAAACCGAACAATTAACTAAGTAAATCTCCAAGGAGAACTTACTTGCTGGAGCAGGTTTCAGCATGCTCTAACATGTCTCATTAGCTAAAAGAGATAGCACTTACATATGTATATTTTTAAGCAGGAGAATTATTTAGTTTTTAACAATTTAAAGATACTAAAAGTTAAACTTTTTAATTCTTCAATTTTGTTGAATATAACAGAATAAAAGAACGTATTGTGCTCCCTACACTTGTTAGCGCCTTTAATAGATAAGCAAATAAATTTAAATAATAAAAAATAATAGAAAAATATATAAAAAAAGAAGAAGTAGAAAGTCTTACTGCACGCGCAAATATTATTCACTTATTGTATGACCTCACAAAATGATCCCTCCAAGAGGTCACTATCATCTGTGAATGCTGCTGGTCTCTATCGGCAGCTGTACTAACTAAACCTCCATCCAATATTTACACCGGTAGTTGACGCATTTCATTACATGAGTTTGAAGTAACAAATACGCATATAGAAAAGCTGGATTTTTTTTATAGTTTAGCCGAGTTTTATGTATTTTATTATTCAGGTGAGTTCTGCTATTGTCTTAATAGATTTTATTCAAACTTGTTGACATTTTTATTCAATAAGTGTAAATCATATTTTTATTTCAGTTAAAACATTTAATTTCTGATGAGGATGTACTACTTCAAAGACTTGTAATTGGTTAAAATTATTAATTTTTTTTTTTGTTATTTAAAAGTAAAGCTTGGTTAAATTCATGAAACAATTTTAATTAGATTTTTCAAAATAATTTTTTTTTTAGAAGTTAATTAATGCAAGCTTATTGTTTGCACCCAAATCACTTCTCAAACTTTTCTACCTACCTTTATTGGGGTTAATTTTTATCTGAGTTTTTGTCACTTTAGTGCATCTGTGAACACTATTTTGTTAAAATATATAAAATAGTTAGGTCAAAATTTTTTATTTTTTAAAAAATATTAAATTGGTACAATTTAGGCTAAAATATCTTATTATAGTTTAACATTAGGGCCATTCATAATATTAATTATGATTAATAATATTATTATTTTTTTCGATAAAATTGAGTCCTTGAGAGAAACCTTTAATTGGGAATTTCGTTCGATTCCTTTATCTATCTGACATTTCTAACGACTGTTTTCTTGAAACTATCTAATGGGCTACGGGTAGCCACTAACCTACATAACTATAAATTCTTTTTAGCTATAACATTGTTATTAAATAAAGTTTAAAGGATGGGTTCTGGGAAACAATGACAGTACTGTTAAACTACTGTCGAATTTCGCTGTTTTTATTATTTATTTTTTCATCGAAACGAAATTTTTTTAGGGATTTTTAGCGATTAAAAATCTGGCATTGTAAATCTGGTAAACATTTTCTAGGTTTTATTTTTTACTGAACTATAATTGACTAATTTTTTTTTCATAATTCCAATTCTTATTGTTTGTTCTACTCTTCTCACTTAACTTACAAAAATATTTGGTAGAAAAATTGACCTTTTTTTTCGTTTTAACGGCATGGTATTTGCCTCGAACTAACAGTCTTATTTGACTGCGCGTGCTATTTCATCGCTTCCTGTTAACTTCATGAATGATAGCTGAAACTCAGCTCAACGGAAGTCAAATAATTTTAGGTCTGTAATCAATTTATATGGAAAACCTTACAAACAAAATTGTGAACAATACAAACAAGGGAAGGGATTAGCTATGAGACTAGCATACTGGACTCCCACGCGGAGGTCCCGGGTTCGAATCCAGCAGCTGACCCTTAGATTTTCTCTTCCTAGGAGCTTCTTACAGCTCACTGTCCGGTGATGGACAGTGTTGTCTGTAACGAGAGAACACTGTCCGGAGGCCGGCAGTGCACTGGAAAAAGCTCCGGGCGCTAATGACCTCAGCTGTTGATGCGCCAAAAAAAAAAAAAAAAAATACAAACAAGCAGGGAAGGGATTAGCCATGCGGTCAGCGTACTGGACTTCCACGCGAAGGTCCCGGGTTCGAATCCAGCTACTGACCTCTTAGATTTTCTCTTCCTAGAAGCTTCTTACAGCTCACTGTTCGGTGATGGACATTGTTGCCTGTAACGTGAGAACACTGTCCGGAGGCAGGCTGGGCACTGAAAAAAGCTGCGGGCGCTAATAACCTTAGCTGTTGAAACGCCAAAAAAAAAAAAAAAAACTTAGAAAAATATGTAGCTCCATCGAGCAGGCTTTCTTCGAACTAAATTTGAAATTACTAAATCTTAACGTTATGTCTGTACTTAATTAGGTACGTATTTTAAAAGCCCTTTTTTTCTGACTTGAAGGAACTCAAAAAGTTTCTTTCTCGAGCGAAGTTAAACTAAAAAATTTGACATAATCGCCATAATTTTATTAACTTGTTCAGAGTAAGAAACATTTAAATTTAAATTCTTTCTTAAAACCTTAAAAGGAATGAATAACTGTAATCATTTAGATAGCCCATTTTTCCTCATTTTTGAGACATGTTATTTACACTCACATATTGCATCGATAATAGGCGCCACGGTAGCCGAGCGGATAGAGGCGAGGCCCGCTAAGCTCAAGATGTATTTATTGATGGATTAGTGGGTTCGCTTCTCGGTTTAGGCTTTGCATTATATTTAATGTTTACTTAAATTAAATAAGTTTATTTAATTTGAGAACTTAGTCGTAAAGTATTGTTGTTCATTCTTTTTGGTGACTGAATCATAGTTTCAATAGGATGAAAAAATAAATGCCATTTTAGTCGAGTAAAATTTATTTTGCCGAGCTTTCGACCTAGGGACTAGGTCATCTTCAGGGCTAGTTTAGAAAGTAATACTTTAACATTTCAGGGTTGGTGTGTCTTCTGTCTTGTCTTCAGTCCATGAACAGACAAGATTCAAATAGAAATCAGTGAATTCTGATCCAATATAATTGTATGAGGGAGTGCAGTTACAGTGCTATAGCGTTATTCAAGTAATTTGTTCAATTTTAATACAAGTTGAATTCATCTATAGTGTAGTTATTGCTCAGGTATTTTATACGATATTTAGATGGAATGTTTTTATAAATTTTATGTAATCAATATTTTTCTTTCTAGGTAATTAATAAACAATAATCTCCTTGTATTTTGAGTTTATTCGTTATTTTAAAGTAAGTTGTTGACTATTAGGCAAGTTTATAGATTCATGTAGGCCCTATTGTAATTTTGGAATATTATATAGACATACATTGGAATATTGCCAATAATTTATTTCTCTGTTTTTAACGAATGATTGCCTCGATAACACCTGCAAGACATGCGCATTTTATGTCCTTCTACGAATCATAGCCTGGACTGGGATAGCAAACGTTTTGTTCCTTATAGTTTCTCATATTCATTAACCAAATAAAATACATAGAAAATAGAACCCTCAATACATGTTAGCTTTGCGGTCCTGTAACTAAACGCTTTGTTACAGGGGGTCTACCTTTTTCTAACCCATATGTAATCTATGTATTATCGCATTAACATGAAACTCACTCCACTCCAAATTAATTTATGTTTTAAAATTTCAAATTTTTGGCGGATGTTGTTTACCTAAAGATGCTCAAATATTCTGGTTACAAAAATATTTTATTATTTTAATTGAGTTATTTTGAGATCTGAAATTCAGTTTCAATTTTATTGTCGCAGATTTTCATGTAGAATAATTCTTTAAAAACTGTATTAATTTACCGAAGTTCAGAGTAAACTTTAACAAAATAATCTTGGTAGAAACATCTATAAAATCTATAAGAAATAAATATTTTAATATAATAATAATAGTTTTTATTTGTTTCAAGATTTAACTTATACAAAGGGTTGGTGTGATTACAGTAAACATTACAGTTCATAAAAACAGAAACATAAAAGATTGAAACTGAACAGAAAGATCTAAGTTCTCAAACAGAATACATTAATAAAACTGAAATATCAACTTATCAGAAAATAATAGTTCTAGTAAAAAAAAAATAGACTCCGTAACAAATTTAAAAAAACATCTTTCTTTTACAATTCAAATTTTGAAAATGGCAAATTCAGTTATTAATGTGGTTCATTCTCTAACTTCCAATCCCTTTAAAAGATATAAATATATGTCATTAATTTTGTTAATAACAATTTTATACAGTAAAGTCTCCATTATAAGAAATAAATATTTTAATTTCTTGTAAATTAAATAAACATTTAAAATTATTACGTTTTGGGTTTAAGTAAAGAAATATATAGATCCTTTTTGTCATAATTTATAAACCTCAAAAATAATAGATTAAATTGAATGTTAAAAATAAAGGAAAGATGATTAAATAGTGTACCATAAATATGCCCAAATCAAAATATAAATATTAAAGATAGATATTTCTGTAGGATTGATTACTTCACAGTTTTAACTCATATACAGCGAAGAGAGCAGAGAAGTTTGCAAAGCAGAAGATTTGAGAGGCGGCAAAAATGAATGTTTATAGAATTAGCAGTTAAAGCGGTGTGTCAAGACAGAGCAGTAATATAGAGGAGATCTAATAGTGGTGGGGAATATGCCAGTAGTTGTATAGAGAAGAGTAACAGGTCTGTAGACTAATATCAACCGCGATCACAGATAAAAATTATTGTACACAGTCTAGAGAGGGGAGAGCGGTTTGTGTCCGTATGGATGTAGAGTGGTAGCGTAGTTTTTTAGATGTTCACCCGGGTGAGGGGCGGGTAAGTGGTAAAAAGAGGTTTGTGTGGAGGGAGTGAAAACTATTGGCCAGGCTATATCACGTCATGAGCTCTGATTGGCGCGTGGTGGGGGTCACGTGACGTAGCGCGTAGCACGGTAGCCGTTCCGACAGGGTGGGTTGCTTACACTTGCCCTCTAGGCTCAGATACCTCTTGCCAGTCGTGCAGTGAACTACTGCTGTTCTTACACTCGATAGGCTACCAATTTCTTACACATTTCAATTTGTAATTTGTTTTTTTTTTATTTTTGGTTTTTACTTTCCATTTTACAGTGCTCTCAGAAAAAGAGAAAATACTTTTTAAGTGTTTTGTGTTAAAAAAAAAAGACAAAAAGTGAACTAATGGCTATTCCTTTTCACCTTCCTACGGACGAAGAAACGGAGGATATCTACAGAAGAATAGATCAAATCATTTTCGATTTGTACGAAATCTTAAGACAACTACTTCGCAGACAAACTGCACAAGTGAATGATTTAAGAGTTCGTGCATTAACAGGTAAATAAATAAGATTTCTATAGTTAAATTTTTTTATTATGAATAAGAATGCCTTATTTTAAAAATTTCGCGTTTTTTACTCACAAATATGTTTACTAACAGAATGTGGTAAAAACATGATATGGGAGATATCAGTGGTTGTTATTAAGGTAAAGAGGGTCACTCGCCTCTACATTGTCAAGGTCTCAAGTTACGGCGGGTTATTGCTCCTTCTGCAACTATTCTCTTACTTAACTTACCGCTTTTCTAATTTTTCTTACTTAAAATCACACCAATGTTGATTCTATTTCTGTGTTACTGTAAGTATCCCGTCTTCAAAAAAATTTTTTTTACCCCGTAGTTTGTGTTTTATTATTTATTCGAGGAGTTCTTTGAATTAGTTTTTTTTTTCCTTAATTAGATTTTTAAAAAAATTATTTTTTTTAAATAATTACATGAAAAAATTAATAAATTTCTGTGTTACGTATACTTTTTCTAAATTCTCAGTAATATTTATTAGAAGAAAAAATTATTCATATTGCGTTCAATATTTCTAAAATTTATAATCAATAACATGGTATTCTAATCTCAAAAAGAAATATATACTCCTATATGCGTAGTCCATCCAAGTGATAATCAAAATTACAAGAATAATAAAATCTTATTTACTTAAAGTACTAACTGTTACTCGTTAACGCGCCCTGCTTTAAAAAAGTAAGAGAAAAAAATAATACAAGTGTACGTCCAATTTTTGAAAGAGTGATTAGTCTTAGGGCAATCATAAGAAATTTTACGTTTAAATGAGTTTCTGTGTCAGTAGTATGTCTAGCTTTGTCTGAGCTCTAGCGGTATTATTTCCTAACTAATGTTCTTCATTCTACATTATTAAAGTTTTTTTTTATCCTTAGTATTCTTTGAACTTTTAGTTTTTCTGCTTTTCTCTCCTGACAAAAAGTGGAAAAGTGAAATTAGGTACTAAAAAAAATTATAAAAAATAAAAGAAAAGTAAATAAATTTCTAATATCATCAAAAATAATTGCCTGCTACAGCTATCCTTCATTTACTGCAACTTCTCTATCGAAGATTGGCAGCTGGCCGGGTTACATCATTCTAAAGTCTACCTGCATTTCCGTATCCAGTCAAGGCCTTTATTACATCTATGCATCAAAAAATGCATCTGGATAAAATTTTAAATTATATACAACAAAAGTTATGATGCACTTAATGGATTTTGCCCAACAATTGGCACAAATTTTTTTACCAGAAACTTTATCTTCATGAACAGTTTTTGAAGAGAAAGGTGTGTAACGTAGGATTAAATTATCATTTTAAGTTTAAATCTCCACGTACTGTACGTATTACGGAATGTTTTATTTATTTTTTTAATATTTAAATTTGCGTTTAGAATCGACTTTTAAATATAATAATAATAATAATAATAATAAAAAAAAAATGTAGTTTTAAAAGGGCAAATTGAAATCAATGTGGGCAGGTGCATTGAAGTATTCTTTAAAAAAATAACATGGAAGGGCTCTTCTTTATAGTACACAATAAGTTAGTGGCAGCCTACAGGTGCCGGGACTACTCATATAGTAAACAAACCCAGGTAGTTCAAGTTTTTTGCCTCAACTAAAATGAGGAAGAAACCCTTGCTCTAATCCCAGTTCTTCCAGTCCCATTTTCACTACCTGGCACTTGGACAAAAATTAAAAAAAAAAAATACTAAGGGAACTTTTTGCTTTAAGTTTGGTGTACTTTTTTTCTTTTTTTTTAACTTTAGGTATATATATATATATATTTTTTTTTGTTTCTTTGCAGATGAAGTTGCAAACCCAATGGAAACATCCGCTGAAAATGTTGCTACAGCTACTGGTCCACTTCCTGATTTAGTTTTAGCACCAACCAGAAAACCACCAGTACCACCACCAAGACGCCGTAGACGACGACATAATTCAGATAAAACTGTAGTCACAGAAAATAATACCGCGATTCCATCAACATCTTTGCATGGCAGGCAATCAAATAATCATAATTCCAGACCACCTCGTAGTTGGCTTAATGTTGGCTTTGAACTTCGACAAATTGCTGAAGAGTTTACTGTTAAATCAACGGTAAATTTTATTTTTTTAATTTTTAAATTTATAATTTAAATCTTGTAACTGAAGAAAAAATGTGTTATTTTATGTACGTATATTTTTTTTTTTTTAGTCAGGCGATGGTGTTGAGAAAAGAAGGCGTACCGAGTTAAAAGCCTCTAGTCTGTTCTCTTTGTTGGTTCCGGCGCCTATTGCTGGTTCAATTTGGACAACAGTGATCATCCTGGTTGGTTGGAGGATGCTAGCAGCCAGGCAAAGGTGAACTCATTGCTAATCTTGTAAACATTAATTTTTAGAACAAATAATAACCTGACGTACTTCAGTTTTTGTGGGCGAGGCCATTTAATAAAAGGAAAAAAGTAGGCTTTTAACTAATTCGCCGATTATTCCTCTTTTTAATTTTTAATATATTATGATATTGTAGTCAATAAATTAGAATTTTATCCAGTACTGATTTAAAAAAAAAAAAAAAAAAATTCTGCGTAAGTTTAATATTTATGTGTATATATATATGTATGTGTGAATACATATATATATAGTAACGTTCCAAAGATGGCTAAATCATTATTTTCCGTTGATCTCAAAATAACGATTGTGTATAGTCAAATAAAACTTATTTGTCGGGCCTAAATTACAGGCTAAACTGTACAGATACTTTATTGTTCCATTTGTATAGTAGAAAATTTTGATTTTTCATTTTTTCCTTAATTTTTTTTTGACCTCTTTTTTTTTTTTTTTTTTTAATAATTTTTAATGTTTTTTGAAGAATTTCCTCTTTAAGTAAAATACGAGGGGAAACTCTTGACGGTTTTCAAATGATCTCTGAAAGGTAGAGTGTAGTAATGTCTCAAAGTAGTAACATACCAATTCTACCCTGTTGTACATAGCAAGATAGATATTCTTTTGTCTCTTATACTTAAAAAATTTATAGAACTCCCTGTTTGTTTGGCAATATTCACTGTGTATTGAAATTTTATTAATTTCTTGAAAGTTTTCGTTATTCCATTCCAAGAAAAACAGGAACATGATGCAGTTTCCGTACAGATAGTCATTTGTTAAAAAAGGCAATGGTTCGCTAAGGAATGTATGTATATAGGAATGCGTTTTTCCCTTGTAATTTCATATATTTTAGTCAATTTTTTTTTTCTTTCTTTTTTTAAAATTTATTTTGAGGCTGACACAGGCCAAAGTTGTCGTCATTTGCTTGTATATATAATAAGCTTTACTTGTATGGCCATTATCAACTGATTCAGCTTATGAAATAATTTGTGGCTCGTATCCTATTAAAAATGGAAAATATTACTGGCTAATTCTAATAATTAAATGTATTGTATTTCTTAAATGTGAAGAGGTTTTTAGTTAAGTATTGCATTTTCAATTACTTTTATGACTTTACTAAATAGTAAGAATTGGCAATTTCCACCATTTTTTTTTTACCAATGATTCATTCCGTTTAAAGTAAGCTATGTTGGTTTGCGGTGTTCATCCAACAACCTATCAACTGTTTGGGTTTTCCCTAAAAATCTCATGGTTGATATCCCCATATTTTTATCTAAGAAGAAAACACTTACAGCTTCATAGAAAAGAGAATTTTACTTAACTGAAACCTTTCCACATTATAAAAGATAGGGCGAAAAATAATTTGCAATTTTTATTTATTTTTTAAATTTTAATTGCATTTTATTTTTCTTAATTTTTACTGAAAATATATAATTTTCAACCCATTTTGTAAAAAATAAAAAATTAAAAAAAAAAAAAAACATGGTGCGAACCACGCCATCAAAGCATACTGTGATTTTGCCTGTACGTCAGGTGAATTACTGTCCAGTGATCTCAAAGGGTATCATTTTTAAATGACCCTACTTATATATATATATATATATTTTCTTTTACTTTTTAAATTTTATATATATGTATTGAATAAATGTAAGATATCTATAAATATTTTGATGCCCTAGTCAGTAATTTTTTTGTAGACTAGATTATTAATTTCTACATTATTTTTTGTTCAAATAAAGTTATTTAAAAAAATATAAAAATAATGAGTTAAGTATAGGCATCATGACCAATATGTGTTGTTGATACATTTTATAGAAAAAAATAAATAAAATGAGAAAAAAAAAAAACAAAAACTCAAAAATGGCCTAAAGAAATGAACCATTTTTTTTATTGTGATGAAACATTCGGCTCAGGTTGACATTTTTTTTATATTCATACAAATATATGAATTATATATAACAAGATAATTTCGTGGTAAAGCAAAAAACAAAACAAAAAATGTAATACTATTGGGTGACTTTTTATGGTGTCATATATTTTAATATAATATAATAAATTGTATTATAAAGTTAAAAAAAACAAAATGAATTCTTTGAATAAGTTTTCAGTATAAATGAATGAATTTAAGAAGAAAAAAAATAAAATTATAAATCATAATTATTATTACTGTAATTGTATAATTTGTTTCTAATTTAGATAATTGTTTAGCCAAGCTCATTTTGTTTTTTTATTTGTATTTTTTCTATTTAGAAAATTTACAAAATAAAAGTAAATAATATATCCGTTTTATCATAGATTTTTGTAAACCTTTTAAGATTTTTTTTTGTTATTTGTTGTGACATCTTTCTTTTTAGTTTGTTTTTATAATATAGGCACTATTCTACAGAGAGCCTATAAACCACCTCTCTACCCAGTTGTCTTTCACCTGTAATCTAGTAGAGTCCTCTTTATTATTGTCTTTTTATTGTAAACTGATATTGTTTCATAAATATAATTTTCAAATAAATATTGTAAACATATTATTAAAAATAATAAATGCCGAAATGTTTTTTTTTTTTTTTTCTTTTCTTATCAATATAATTTCATTTGTTTACTGCTCTTTCCTTTTTTTTTAATTTTATTTTATCAATCGGATGCTGATATCAAACAAGATGTGTGGATTGGTTGCGTTATAGAGCTTATAAAAGTGATCAGCTTTTTTTTCAGAAGAGATATTGATTTCATACTACATCTAGAAAAAATTCAATTTTTGTTTGCGAGTACATTTATCAGGTGAAAGGCAATGTACAATATTCACACGTATTAATAATTATTATATTCGTGGGAGAATTTTCCTTTTAATTAATATTCATATTTAATAAAGAAAAAAATATAATAAAGAGGAACTGTTGCATTGTTTTAGTCTGCATAACCATTCCAAGAGGATTTTTTTATTTTTTTATGCGTAAAGAAGTTCTGCATGTTTATTAGAAATTTCATTTTGGGAAAAGTTTTTATTTTCATTAATGTATTTGTACAATTTATATATATATAAAAAAAAGTATACATTATTTATTGCAAAAGTATTTTTCACCTTGAGTTTTCCCACAATTTATTACTTTTGAGAAGCGTTTTTCACTTATCTTCTCTCTTGCAAGGCGCTGGCTCTTCAGCTTTACTCGATTTCTGGTTAAAGTAAGTCTTTTAAGGTAAGTCACTCATGCGACACTCATTAAGGAAGATCAAGACCTTAAAAAAAAAAAATAAAGTCTTGGCGTGAAGCAAGGGATCGAAGATATTGCAAACGAAACTTATTTTATTTTTTGAATTTCAATTGAATACTAAAGAAAAATATTGGTACTGGTGATATGGGTATTCAAAATCCGCAGTGGAGGAAACAGAGCCCCACAAGAAATATATCACCTGGTTGGCGTAAATTGAAAAAACAGGCAACCGAATCTCCACAGGACTTAGCTCAGGAATGATTTTAATTTTAATCCATGTGTTGCTAACACTTTGAGGTCGTTATTTCATAACCTATTGGGAAGAATTGATCTACTGATTGAATCTTTATATGAGATTTTAGCTCAAAAAGCTATTGATGCAATTTTATTTCAGTAGAAATCACGGTTAAAAGATAAGGATTGAATAATTTATAGATTAGAGGAAAAACGATGTTGAATAGTAACTTACGGACCACTTATTAATTTTGCAAAACTTTTTTTTTTTTAATCATTTATTTAGTTACAATCAACGCATTTTGCGTTATAAGCAACAATGATAACAATAAATAACAGAATAAAAGAGTGGAGAAGTTACCCAGCGGTAACACTCCAAAATCATTTTACTTTCTACTGACTCTCTTCATCAGAGAGGAGATCGCGAGGCCACTGTCTTTTAAGACGTCTGGAAATGTTCTTGAAGATAGATGTTGTACCAGTGGATTGTGATGTGTTTGAATGTTAAGATGGAAATTTCTGTAACGTGTTTTTGCAACTTGTGTGACGAAAGGAATGTTCAAGTCTGTGTGAATAGTTTGATTGGTGACGTAGAAAGGAACGTTTACTATAGGGCGAAGAATTTTAGATTGCAAGATCTGGATGCTTTGCAGATTTCAGCGTTTGCTTGAACCCCACAGTTCGTTGCCACAAGCCCAGACGGGCTTTAATATACTTACATAAATAAGTCTTTTGTTGTCCAGAGTGAGTTTTGATCTGTTGTCGAGTAGTCTTTTCAGTTGTCGGAAGCGTCTGTTAAGTTCTGTTCTCTTAAGTCGAGTATGAGGGTTCCATGTGAGTCTTCTGTCAAGGTAAAGCCCAAGGTAGCGGACTACGTTGACAGCAGGTAAAGGAATAAGATTGTAAAAGACAGGAGGAAGAGTGATGCGTCGAAGAGTGAAGGTAATATTTTGAGATTTAGTTTCGTTCAGTTTGATATCCTATTTTTTGAACCAATTTTCTAAGAAGGTGAGGTGAGTCTGAAGGTTTCTATGAGCTATTATTGGGTCTTTGTCAGTAGATAAGATGGCAGTATCGTCAGCATAGGTGAGAAGAGTAGTTTGAGGATGAGTAGGTATGTCTGAGGAGTAGATTGTGTACAGAATAGGGCCTAGTATGCTGCCTTGCGGAACTCCAGCGTCAGCATGGCTGAATGGAGAAACAATAGTTCCTACCTTCACTCTAAAATGTCTGTCAGTCAAGTAAGATTTCAAAATGAGGAAATAGGTGGCTGGAAGGATGGTCTTGAGCTTCCAGAGAAGTCCAGTGTGCCACACCCGATCGAAAGCCTGCTTCACATCAAGGAACACCCCAGAACAACACTCCTTCTTCTCAAGGGAGGTGGAGATTACATCTACAACTCGATGGCACTGCTATATGGTGGAGTGCTGTCGCCTAAATCCAAATTGGTGATCCGGGAGAATGTCATTAGATTCAATTATTGGAAGAATACGTTTTAGCAGGAGTTTTTCAAGAATTTTTCCTAGTCCTGACAGTAAGCTAATGGGACGATGTGACGTCGGGAGTTGTGGAGGTTTATTTGGCTTAGGTATCGGAAGTATAATGGAAAATTTCCATAGTAGCGGAAAGTAGGTGGTGCGGAGAGTGGCGTTGTAGATTGAGGTGAGTAAAACTAGAGCTTTTTTAGGAAGTTTTCGAAGGATGGTTGGAGTAACGAGATCAAAACCGGGTGCTTTTTTTAAAGGAAGGTATGTAATAATATGTTTAACCTCTGAAGGGGTGAATGGCTTTGGAGGAAGCGAGAGAGGAAGAGGAGTATCAAGATCTTTTAAGAGCGATTCTTGGAACTGAGGATTGACTAATTCAGAGTGAGGAGTAAAGACAGAAGTTAGATAAGATGCAAATAGGGAAGCTTTATCTTCGTCAGAGGAGGCCCACGAGCCGTCATCACGACGAAGTGGGCAAAACGTAATAAATAATTTTGGAATCCGTTTTACTTTTACCATAACTAATATTGTTTTATAGGCACTAGGTTAATGAACGAGTAACAATAATAATGTATTATTTATTTAAAAAAAAAGTAAATACATTTTCAAACAAAAGTAAAAAACATTCTACGGCCTGAAAATTCCGTCTGCCGGAGGGTTAACGCAAAATAAATAAAACAAAATAAACACACAGAACAAAAATTACATTAGATATAAAAATTGACAGCTTAAAAAACACGAAAAAGGGAAGTAGAAACAGAATAATATTGTAGATACCAGCTTATCTAGTGAAAATTATACATACTCTGAAAAAAGAATAGAACAATAATCTGAAAAATATACAAGAAAATTATGCATGCTCTGAAAAAGAAAGAAAAGAAAAATACTAATAAATAATAAATAGAATAGAAAATAGGAAAACTGAAATGTACCTTACGAGATGGTAAAAATTGAAAATTTAAAGAATTTAATATAACTATTTAATATTTTTAAAAGGAATACATGCAAACCTTGAAAGCAATAAGACTGTGAACGAGTAAATCTAATAAGAATTAATGAGAGAAGAGATTAGCTAAGTGGTCAGCGAAATGGTTTCCCACGTGGAGATGCCGGGTTCGAATCCTAGGAGCATTTTACAGCTTAATATTACAGTTTTCGGTAACAAGAAAACACTGTCCACAAAACCTAGAGCAGTAAAAAAAGCTCAGGGCGCCAAAAAAAAAAAAAAACATAGCTGTTGATGCGCCTTAAAATAAAAAATACAAATCATGAGTTTGCCAATGAATTTTAGTCCAGACGGATCAAATAAAAATCGAAAATCGGTACTTTACAATTGAAATATAACAGCAGCGATTCTCTTCTCTCTGTTTTCGACTTTCACAAGATAAACCTCTTTTCTCATGCAGATCGATTTTTTTATCAGATGTTGGGTCTTTAATCCTCTCAAATCTGTCCTCATAGTTTGTATCATTTTTTTTTAAACTCTTTCAGAGCTGTTTAGAGTGAAGATGGATTAAACTTTCTGTTAAAGTTCCATTTCTGTAATGTATGGGTCTACTAATAGTGTAATTTTAGGAAGAATTCATATTTCATAGTTTAGAAGCACTTTAAGCCATGTTGCTGAAGGTCAATTGAGACCTGATTTCAAAATTATTAATTTCTGATTCCTAAACATCGCGTAAATGTTCAAAAAAGTTCTAGATTTTTTGTAAAACTAAAGTGAAATGATAGTATTTAATTTGGGTGTTGCAATCTATGGCATCAGTGAAGTCATTAATAAAAAAATTGTTTTATTCTAAACAACTCTTTTTCTATAAAATTGAAATATTTCCTATTGTGCTGTTACTATCAGTATTATTTTCTTCGGAACTGTGCTCACAATTGATCAGACAGTGCTGAACAGAGCCAGTGCAATGTTATTAATTTGAGTGTAAAGTCCGCATGAGCGTAAAGAGGCACAGAACTGACATACACGGGATATCCATTAAGAAAATAGTGACCACACTTCTGCATGGTCGCACAATATAATTCTATTTCCTAAATATACCCTGGAGTATGGTCTAGCCAATCCCTTGCAAGGGGTCACAAACACATGCTCTTCGTTTTAATCTACTTTGTGACAACCAGAGGAGCATCTCTCTTATTTCTATTATTAGTTAATTACCACTAAATCCTAACAATTACTTAGTTCTAATTTAAGCGTCATTGTAATTCTTTGTATATGAGGTTCTTGTTGTAGTTCTAATTTTATAAAATATGATATAATATGTATAATCTAAAAAGATAAAAAATAAGATGCAGATGTGAACCACTCAGATGTCTTTCTCTCGTGCAGCCTTTTACGGTATAAAATTTTTGTTGATACCATTTTCGCGGAAAAATAGCTAAAAATAAAGAAATTTATTCGGTGTAACTGAAAATGAAACATTTATTTGACAAAAAATTCTTATGATTTTCTTTTCTCCATTTTGAATCGAATTAATTGAAATTTTTAAACTTTACTTATATTTTTAATTACTACCAATATTTACAGATCTCTCTCATTGTATTGTACGATGCGTACTTAGAGCGAACCATAGTCCAACTCTTCCCAGTAGCTGCCTTAATGAACGTTTTTGTAACAAAATATTTCATGTAGAAGTTATAGTTCTATAAGATCTATGGTAATATACGAGGGGGTACCCAAAAAAAACCGGAATTATTTTTTAAAAGCTATTTATTTACAAATTTTTTACAGAACAACCTTATCCCCTTCAAAATACTCTCCATTACAACTAATACATTTGTCCCACCGGTGCTTCCACTGTTCGAAACATTTTTTGTAGTCATCTTTAGAAATGGCTGACAGCTCCTTCTTCGTTTTTTTCTTGACCTCTTCAATGTTGTCAAATCGGTGACCTTTCATGCCCTTTTTCATGCGTGGAAATAAGAAAAAGTCGCACGGTGCCAGGTCAGGCGAGTAAGGTGCGTGGGGCAGCGGAACCATGCCATTTTTAGCCAAAAACTGTGTAACAGAGATGGCTGTGTGTGCAGGTGCATTGTCGTGGTGGAAGAACCAGTCTCCTGTTTGCCACAAATCGGGTCTTTTTTGGCGAACACTATTGCGCAATTTTTTCAAAACTTCCAAATACAAGGTTTGATTGACGGTCTGACCTGGGGGGACAAACTCTGAATGGACTACGCCTTTGGCATCAAAAAAGCAAATCAGTATTGTTTTGATGTTTGACTTGACTTGACGACATTTTTTTGGTCGGGGTGAAGATGACGTCTTCCATTGGCTCGACTGTTGCTTTGTTTCTGGGTCATAACCATAGCACCATGACTCATCACCAGTAATGACCTTTGACAGAAAGTCTGTATCAGTTTCAAGCTGTTGTTTCAAAGCACGACATGTTTCAACTCGATGATCTTTTTGATTGTCAGTCAGAACTCGAGGAACAAACTTGGCAGCAACCCTTTTCATCCCCAAATCTTCCGTTAAAATTCGCTGAACCGAGCTCCAAGATAACCCACTACTCTCTGACAGTTGATCAATTGTCTGTCGACGGTCTGTGAACACTAGCTCTCGAATTTTTTCAACATTTTCGTCGATTCGGGCAGTTGATGGACGTCCAGAACGAGGTTTGTCATCAATCGCCATTTTTAAACCGAGTAAACCACTCGTATACTTGAGTTTTTCCCATAGCGTCATCCTTGTAAGCTGTTTTCAACATTAAAACACTTTCAGCAGCATTTTTGCCGAGTAGAAAACAAAATTTCAGAGCTGCACGTTGTTCACTTAAACTTGCCATCATAAAAAACGAAAAAAGAACAAAACAGCGCTGGTAAAAACAATCACTGCAGATGAACAGAACAAGCCAGGCAGACAACACAGGCAGGACTGAACTGGCAAGGAATTGCGCTATACACGTCTAGCGGCAGAAATGCCTCGCGAGCTCCTCTCTGTCGAAGAGAGTCAGTAGGAGGTAAAATGTTATTGGAGTGTTACCGCTGGGTAAGTTTTCCACTCTGATGTGTGATATGTTGTTTATTGTTGCCCTTCTTACTTATAACGCAATAAAATGCGTTGATTGTAACTAAATAAATGATTTAACAATACAAAAATTTAAGGCGTACTTTCTGAAATTTAGAAACAAATGAGCCAAAGATTCACTAGTTAAACGTTAATTAAAACCTCTTCATTTCCTCGGATAGTGATTAAACAAATCTTTATAAAATATATAGCTGAACTAAACCTCCGTAACTTGAAAACTGATTATGTGTAAAGATATAAGGCTAATAACCAGAATATGAAACGAAGAAAGTGAGGAGACGAGTTGTTTCAATCAGTGAATTAGAGAAGGTTTGGTTGCCAGTCTGGGAGGTTGCAATGTTAGATGACTAGAAGGCAAGAAGTGTGATCTTACTTGCTAGATAACAGCTCTAAGATAAACAGAATCCTGAAGCAGCTTCATCACCATGCTAATAAGTTGTTCAACCTGATGGATACTTCACTCCTATCTACGATACCAGATTTAATTTCCAACTTCTAATAATTAATGTTAGCAACAGTTAAACATCGCTATCATCCTCCATAAACTCTAGGGTATTTAACAGGTTCGTAACTATGAGTAATATAACACTAATCAGAAATAACTTAGTTAGTTTCTTTAAAAAGAATTATTAATCTTTAAATGATGAAAGCAGTTCTTTGTTGGCCACATTGTTTCTAATATTTACACGATAAATTTTTCATTAAATTTAGAAATAATGGAAATGAATATGGCAGATTTAAATGTGTAAAGTTTATTGCCATTAAAGATTAAAAACTCTTCGTTTACCAGTTTTAGAAGTTAAATTAGGTAGTTCTGATTGTATTTGTGTTTTCACTCGCAAACTAGAGTTTGGAGTATTCTAGAGACTAAAACAGCTACTACAAGAGATGTTCTTCTAGATTGGAAGCCGGCTCATATTTGGATTTAGGGTAGCTAGAAAGTGCAAAGCTAGCCAAGACGGAAACCTTACTTCTCCTCGAATCAGCTTTTTGCCTGTAGTTTGACACATGCATTTCGGTTTTCTGGGCCTTAATCGGCCTTACATCTGTATACACGAACTTTGTGAGCTGTCAACTGTCCAAATTGTTGAATCAGAGCACTTGCGGAGCTGGAATTGAAAAAGAGAGACTTTTTATTAAAGTTGACTCCTAAACTAATCCAGGGTCTACTCACTTCTTTGGTCTTGTGGAAAAAGTTATATTTATTATTTCATCTTTTTTTTTAAATCCAGAAAACAAATAAATCTTTTTCAACAAGAGACTAAAGTGTTTAAATTTTCCTTGGATTAAGATATTGCTGTCTGTGTGTACATTCAAACAGACCGTGATAATAAGATTGTGTTTCTTGTGTGTGTATGTAGTGAAAGATGCTGGGAGAGCTCGAGTGGAATAGCCTTGGTGTCCCGTATTAGAGCTGTGTCGTAGAGCCAGGGTGGGGACGGTTATTGGTTACCGAGAGGCGGCAGATTACAGCCCTCTGCTAGTTGTGAGCCGATTGGCAGAACACTGTTGATGAGCTTTAACCGCCCTCACTTCTATTTTTCCAATCTCCCAGTATTGACTCAAGATTTCTTCTGTTACTTAGAAGGTTTTTACACTTTGCTGATCATGAAAATTGAAAATGAATCCGTAGAATGGAGTTTACTGTAACTAGACTATGTTATGTGGTTAATACTTTGCTAATATTTAACTTTGAAACCTTTTTTTATCAATAAATCTATTTACTTCATTGATGCTACAAGCAAGTTTACAGCATTAAATAATGACTTACTTGACCTTAAGTTTCCAAAATCTTACAAACCTTTTATGAAGATTTGTTTTCCCCCCAATAGGTCAATTTTTGTTCTGGTTCTAATCAAATAAAAACTCTGGCTTCAACATACACATCTATCTCTTACACTCAAGGTTCTACCTCAATTTTTTGTTGCAAATAACAGTATTTATATTTATTCATACCAACGCATAATTGTTGTTCATTCTTTTTAGTGACTGATTCATAGTTTCAATATAATGAAAAAATAATTGCCATTTCAGTCGCGATACATTTATTCTGCCGAGCTTTCGACCTAGGGACTAGGTCATCTTCAGGGCTCTGGAACTTGTTTACAGATTTACACAGCACAGAAAATCTCACACTTTCGATTTCCTAAACACAAAGATACTTAAATTAGAAACCAACACACAAAAAAGGAAAGTGCTAGAAATTATATACATATCTAAGACAGAAAACAGTTTAAATTTCAAAACAGACACAAACAATTTAAACAACATATACGCAAACTTACTACAAAATACTTGACAATTGGCAACACTGACTTCCACACAGCCTAACACATATCACACACAGACCGATCACACTCGTACTATGAACAGACAAGACAGAAAACTTAAAAAGTCAACAACCCATTGAGCAAAGATATCATTCAGATTGAGGAATTTTCTTCAAAAATGGATATTTTAATAACAAATCATAACCCTCCTAATCAGTACATCTTCATCCGCCTTCTGGGAACAACTTAACCAGTTAAGCGTGTTTGACGTGTATAAAAGTCTTAGATCTACATAAAATGCAGTACAGTTCAAGAAAAGCGTTGGTACCATTTTTGAGAAAGTCTTAAATTACTGGAGAATGGATTCGTGTGCAGTGTTATTTCCAGCTGATCCTATTTGGACTTAAATCTTACTATGGATTCTCTGTTGAGTAACTAAAAGTATCCAGTTCATAGTTTTATCGTTTTTCAGCTATGATAGATAAAAAAATCACATGCATAAAGAATTTGTACAAACCACTTTACCGAACATCTGCACGATTACTGCACTTTCATTAATACGAGGCTTTGAAAAAATAGTGCTTTGTTTTCCAGATGGACTGGCTTTACAAAAAAAGAACTGCCATTTATCGAATAAGAATAGAATTAATTGGCTTATCTTCTTTGTAGTTCATATTTTAACGAAATAACCCTAGAAACGAAAAGGCAGCTCTGCAGTTTATAGCAATTTTATTATTGTTTTAACAGCACAGATAATAATAAATAAAAAAATGGTCTACACCAACCACCAAGCAGATAACTGAGGTAAAGCACTGGGACGTTGAATCATGAACTATATTGTGGAACTAAATGAACACGTATAATGTCAAGGCCAAGTAAATAGTTGTACATTTACAATATAAAATATTTAAAAATAAAAAAAAACTCTCTTCAACCATTGCTAAACATAAAATAATACCGTTACAATAACATTCAGATGTTGTCTGTTCTTCTTTTTATTGGTTCACTACATTCTTCATTTCAATGTCACACTTTGAAAACAAGTTCATAAACCCTAAAATGCTACAACACTTATTATTGCCGTAATTTCAAAGAGAAAGGACTGCTATCATTGCAGCCAACTAACAAACACGAAAATTAGACTGGTAGTTTATTTTAGAAGGCAGAGTGAAGTACAGTAAGACCCCGCTTAACGCGGGGGATACGTTCCATCAAAGTAGAGCGTAATGCGAAACAGCGCTAAACGAGGCTACCTTAACATGTTTCTACTAACTATATAACATGAACTATTTCTTCGACGTCTTCCACATTTACCTCCTCTAAGCCGGTTTGTTTCGCTAATTCCACTATTTCATCCATATCAATCGCACAATTTCGGGGAATCCCCGTAGTGCTGCGAGCTATTTCTGGGAATCCCTGGGTTGAAATAAAAGAGCGCTAAACCGAAACAGCGCTAAACGAAACAGCGTTAAGCGGGGTCTTACTGTATATATGTGTTGAGTTATAAAGGCAAATCCTCTAAGGATCTATCGAGTGAGTCAAAAAGCAGATAAAGGTGTTTTAACCGTTACAATAACGGTTAATTTTGCGACCACAACTGCTGAGGTATGAGCTGGTGCGTTGTCGTGACAGAAAAGGACTTTTTTGTGGGCCAATCGTGGGCGTTTTTCTTGCAGCTCGGTTTTCGAACGGTCCAATAACGATGAATAATATGCACCTGTAATAGTTTTACCCTTTTCCAGATAGTCGATGAGGATTATTCCTTGCGAATCCCAAAAGACAGTCGCCATAATCTTTCCGGCCGAAGGAACGGTCTTCGCCTTTTTTGGCGCAGATTCCCCCTTGGTAACCCATTGTTTAGATTGTTCTTTGGTCTCAGGAGTGTAGTGATGTATCCATGTTTCATCCACAGTGACGAAACGACGCTTAAAGTCCTGCGGATTTTTCTGGAACAGCTGCAAACCGTAACTATAGTGAAGGCTTCAAAATTTATTTAAGACTAATACAACTTTGTATCGAGTATTTCAGTAGGTAGTGAAGTGGTTTAGACAGTCGATGGTCTGCCTGTAGCTTACCCAAAATAAAGAACAGTTATAGAGTTTGTGTGGATAAATAAAACACTGGTTTAGAATTCAGTTGTCTCTTTCAGACTTGTTCATAAAAGAGGATGTGTTGTGACAAATTATCTAAATAGTGTCTCTCCGGAAATCCGTGTTTTGAATCTCCTTTAGGTTTCGGACAGAAATTCGTCACTCTTAAATGCGAACGCCAAATATTATAGTTTACGTCTGTATTTGAGTTTTTTTTTACTTTAAACTTAAGTAAATTAACATTTTAATGTCCTGTAAAGCTTCTTTCTCTAGTTAAATAATTAATAAAAGAGCATATTTTCTTATCAGGCGAGCTTTACGTCCAACTACCAATTAGGTGTCGTGGTCGGAGGCGAATAGCAAACTAAAAATAAATTTCTTTTATTAACCATTAAATAAAATCCAAGGCCTAAGACCGTGAATCGAACCCAGTACCACAATGCATGCATATTTTCTTATTTTACCCTGATAAATTCTAATTATCATGTTATTTTGTTAGTGTATGTCACATTTTTTGCAGATAAAACATTTGGCAGATAAGAACTCTGAGTGAATGAATTCAATGAATTTATTTAATTCCTTATCAATATCCATAAAACTCAATAAATTTATTACCCAAGTGAAGAAGAACACAGGAAATATTTACTTAAAAAATGGTTTAAATTTGTTCGTCATTCCAGATTACTGTACTTAAACCCTAAAAAGAATTATTTAAAAACAAATTTTAGTCTAAATGCTGATTGGTAATGATAAATTCAGAACAATTACCTAATATGTCAGAGAATTAACTGTAAAAACATTGCGTTCTATATTCTCTATGTAATAACAGATGTTCCAATCTCAACTGACCACAGTTGCTTCAGGTGTACAAAGCATGTTTGGACCTGTGTGACGGATGACCTTGAACTACTATTCCTACATATTGAAAACAACTCTGGAAAGAAACTTTTATAACTTTCCTTACTTTGAAAACGGTTAAATGAAACATAAATTTTAAACAATTTTTAACAAAAAATTAAAATACGATTGTTTATTTGAATAAAATCAAATTTTTTTGGGGGGGCAAATTCTAAAATAAAAATAAATAAATATAAAACAAATTAATATGTAGACCAACGGTAGAGATCATTTAAGTTTACTGACCTTTCTTTTATTGACTCAGTGTTATAGCTTTACTAGCCTGTCTGAGCCTGCATAATTCCTGACCTTGAACTGTGTGAAAGTTGGCGTTATAAACAGTTGAAAAATTAACTACTTCCTTGCCCACTTTTGTTACTGCTTTTTTTAAAAAAATGAACTCATTGCAGTAAAGTGTCTCATCATGAACTGCTAATTCTGTGACATAATTGTTTGCAGTAAATACCGTTTCTTTAAGGTTTTTTTTTTGTAAACTAAAGATCCAAATAAGGTCTTTAGAGAGTAATTCTTGGGTAAAAATAAATTGTAGAAAATGGATTTAATTTTGAATTAAGAGGACTACCTAATTTAGAGAAAATACTAAAGCACAATATAAATTAGTGTTGTTCACTTAAGATTCGAGCTGAGGGCTCAACTGAGACGAGCTTCGACTCTGATCCTTCAGAGCTCGAGCCGTGAAGCTCAAGTTGGTGGCTCACAAACCTGGAGTTAAAGGCGGTTCAAAGTGCAATTCTTTTTAAATTCTTAAGGAATGACGAGTAATCAATGAATAATAAACATTTTAAAAATTATTGTATTCATTTATACAAAAATATGTTGAAAAATTAATTAGCTGATGTAAGTTCATTTTATTTTAAGAAATGAATTTATTAATTAGTACAAATAAAATGCTTCATATAAAAAAACAAACTAAAAAAAGCTCGAGCCTTTTGAGCCGAGCCTTGGAGGCTCACTGAGCTCTCTGTGAGGCTTCAGCTCGAGCTCTGACTCGAGCCACCCGCTGAGCCCTGAGAGCTCGAGCGTTCAAGGCTCGAACCTTATAGCTAATATGAGCGAACTAATATAAATAAAGGGAAACCCAAAATATGAATGGCCTATTTTGTTTGAAAATTATTCAAACTATATTATTTTTCTACGAAGTCTAAAAGACAAACGTAGTGGGTATTTTCAAAACCTCAGAAAAGTGAAAAATGTGCTCAATAAATTGCTAATTTCCCTTTTGGAATTTCATTCATAGTCCGAAATTTAGCATCAAATTCATCCCTCCTTTATAAATTTAAGAATCAGGACCGTACAATTATTGAATGGGACTTTGAACGGAAGTGTTATCCGAGAAGCAATAGATTTAATCAAATTGTCAGCAATCAAATAAAAGTTACGGATTAAAATGAGTGTAAAAAGTGTAAATATTTTTTACTAAAATCGTAGGAGTCACATTCACGCACTCATCTCAAAAAATATGATAAAAAACAACGACAAAATTTCTCCGTTTTGGGCTTTTTTTTTTGGTGATATTTTGTAGACAGAAAACAGAAATAATCAGCAAAATCTCAATTTTGAAAATTTGGCGTCATTGTAATGTTTTTCTTTCCTCATAAGGGAACGTAAAATAAAAAAAAAGCTGAGAAGTGGGAGATCCCGGAAAGCTGCGTTGCATTACATTAGTTCCGACTGGATTTCATTCACATCATGGCCTGCACTTTATTATCTATTCAGTGCGTTTTATTGAGGGTTTATCTAATTTTATACTAGTCTGCGTAGTTGCAATTAGGCCTTAAAAATGTTTACATACTTATTGTTCAATTAACAATAAGTAATAAATTAATTTTACAATGTGACCTTTTAATGCAAACCTTTTACATAATAAAATAAGGAGTTTTTCTTTGACAAATTGAGTTCATGTTACTAACTTGCCATCTATGTTACTAAAATCAATTTTTGCTCAAACTGAAACATCGAAGTCGGAGCATTTTTATAAATACAAATAAATAACCAGTTTAAAATAAATAAATTTATAATATAAAATAAAATTATTATTAATTTTAACATCTTCACCTTAAACTCTGTAATCGCTTAAAGGTAATACCTTGATTTACAATTAAATATACAATCATCGGTAAATTTCTCATTTATAGCTCTACGTTCAATCAAAAAATTAAGTACAATCAGTAATCACGTGAAGGGAAATGCATGGCCGGCTTACTGATTGGAAACTTCAGCGATCTTTGGTCACGAAAACTGATCAAGTTGCTTGGCGCATAGTATACTTTATTTTCATAGTTATCCAGTATTAAGTTCCCAGTACCGGTTCTATCTGGAAAGAAAGCGCTCGGTCTTGCTCCTGGAACGATACTATTTGCTGGAAAGTATAGCTGTTTTCCACTTCTTTCTGGAAATACAATCTTCCCAGTGTGTGAAATTATTGGTCTTCCGTAGCTATCTTTAATATCTTGCTCTTGATATGATGGAAATGCCTGCAAAATATCAAATATCATTTTCCGAGTATGTTTTTTGGTTTTAAAAGGAGCCAGAGAAGGCACCTTTGAAGGCACAATACATGCTTCACAAGTTGAGTAAAGTGCATTATTTGATAAATTAAGGATTAAGTTTGATTCTTTACTTGAAAGATATTGATCACTTAAATATGTGGCAGGAGGTTTCCAATTTTTTTTGGTAATTAAATGCAACTCTTCCAAAATTATCAAAAAATTATTAAACCTTCTTGTTTGTAACAGATGTAAAATTAATTTTTAGCCATTTTGTGTATGCTTGAGAACATCTAAAGCTCTTAACATTTGATTTCTATTAGAAAAATCACTCGGAAAACGACTTATTTCCCGATATTAAGAAAAATACTAGCTTTACTGCCTTGGCAATATTTATAGTAGAAAGGGGATGAAAAAATACATAAAAATGGCCTATCGCGTGCTCTTCTTTCTCTTTGATAACAAGTTAAAAAATTGAAATATGATTAATAAATACCAGACTTTGAAATGGCCTAGCACCTTTAATTTTAAAGATATCGAATTACGGTTTCTGGTTTCTTTCATAACTTTGTATACTCTTTAAAACTATGTATATGAAAATGGGGATCAACTGCAAATCTTCACTTTTGGTCGCGCGTCAGCCGCGTATGCGGGCAGGAATCTAAAATCAAGTTTCATATTCTGAAACTAGAGGTGACTGGCAACAAATGTTTCCTCTACCATTTTTTGCTCAGATCAACCGTTTAAGCATGAAATGCATTTGAGCCGTCTTAAAATGAACACCCTGTATAATATATTCACGATAACGGAGTGACACTACTCTGATCCATATTCATGTTATTGTTATATTATATCACGTTTACTTGTTGAAACAGTTGTTGCAGTTGCGGATTTCAATAAAAGATTTTTAAAATAATAATAAAAATACTATAATAATAATAAATTTGTCTTCAGAGGATACTGTTAACAAAGAATCCTTTATTTGGAAGAGAGTTGCTTGGTTACGCAGACAGCAGGCATTGCGACCTTGGAGAAGGACCTAGTCATTGGGAATGGAGGAAGGCAACCTACCGGAAATAGTACTGCAATATTTGGTAGGCATGGTAAGAGTCCTACAGAACGCAAGCTGTTAAATGGATTTTTGATTTCTCACTCCTTCTCCCAAATTTTTCTTTTCAGAAAGAGTAAGAACAAAGGATGTGAGATCGAATCCAGAAATCTCGTCTAATTTCTTTTAAATTACTCTGTTTATCCTCAGAGGAAAATGCCCAACATTGTTGTAATACCCTTATAACTACTTCAACAGAGACCTATTTACCTGAGAGAACACAGCATGTGGTCTGTTCTGTATCCGTTCTTCAGCATTCTGCTCCGTACTTTCAAATGGATATTTACCAGCATATCTATTCTGATAGCCGTTTTGGTGATGTGGCGAAGGTTGTCCAGAAAAATATCTGAAGAATCCTCCATTGTAATTGTTCAAGTAATGCACCAATTGGTCAGGATTTCTGGGACAGGTAGGATAAGCTGAGAGACAAACCTTGGAATTACCTCTTGCTGTGTAACCAAGCAACGCCGCTCGGCCAAACACCAGTAGAGGCGAATCGTCTATGAAATTCAGCACTGTCAACAGCCTGGAAAAGAGAATAGATATTAAACGGAATGGTTTCATTATGTTGGAATGATTAAAAAGAATCCAAAAAACGGACATTGCTGACATTCCCATAGAGTGAACCATAGTGATTTTTATTTCTATAATGCTGGCAATTATGGCAGAGTTTTTTTTGGGTAAATAGAGATTTCACGTTATAATGAAATCACAATGAATACTAGTTATTGTTTGCGAAGAAGATAAACATATATCTACTGGTTCTTGAAGAACTATATCGTTATTATGTTCAAATGAACATACATACCTTTTACATTCTTAAAAACAAGATGGTTTTTTACATTATTGCCAAAATTATCGCAATTAGCTATAAATTTCTTGGATTTTACTCAATGCTTAATATGAGAAATTTAGAAAAAAAAATGTAATTAACAGTTACAGTTATTAACTACAGTCCTAACGTGAAATATAGAAAACAACCAGATTTCTCTGTTTCGTTTTGTAACCCTGATGACGAACTAAATGTAGTTCAAAACGTTGGAATAATGAGTTGGGTCTTTCACAAACTGACCAAAACTAATGATTTCTCAAAAATTGTATTTTTTGCATTTTTGCAAATTAATTTGAGACTCTCGAAAACATAAAATCTACTTTTTAAATGACCGCTAAGTTTTCGATCACCGCTAGCATCCGATGAGTCATCCATAAATGTTATATTACTCATTTTACTAATTTATCTTAAACAATTATCTCACCTGTTGCCATCTCCCCGCTAGAAAAGAAAAAACTATTACTAATCGAACTGCGTTTTACCTGATACACTGTTTTCTATGGAAAAGAAATGTTATTATTTTAAGTAAATATTATGAATAAATGAAAACTTACTTTAAGTGACTACAGATAACCTGTGTCCTTGTTAAAAAAGAAAAATTACTCACATATAAAAAGTTTTGGTTGAGTTCATTGACTTTGATTAGTCATTAGACTTGAGGTATCAGCCATGGCTGATGGACATTATCTATTTCTTATTCATAAATAATAGGAATATGGCCATGTTTGGTCGATTAACTTATACTGATCATTGTCCTTACTGAACAGATAGATCATTTAAAGAAAGAATATATAGTGTAAACCTTCAACCGACTGTTATCATCTTAACCCAATTCAAGGTTCTAACGCTCAAGTTTTCTAATAAACCTCAAGGTTTTAGTCAATCTTGGGGAAATTTTTCACTCATCTTCACAGAGCCATTTCAGAGCCATCTTCACTCAACGAAACAGCCATTTCAGCGTATCCAGAGCAATATTTGTACACTTTTCATTTTTTTGTTTTTTTGTACACTGAAACGATTCAGCAGTAGCTTTCTTGCAAAATCTAAAAATACGAAGTTAAATTTGCTGAGTTGTAGGCTAGGGCTATCAATATTCTGAACTCGAAAAAGATTTTTTTGTAAAATAATAAAAAATAAATAAATAATCTTTCCTTTCCTCAAATTATGTATTACTTAAAAGGGTACAAACTTTGTATGATTTCAAACACACTTTAAATTGTAAATGGCGTTCAGAATCTTTTTATATTAGCGCGACAATAGATACTATTGCAGCTAAAGAAATTGTTGAAACATTGCCGTAAATATTTGGATATACATTATAAGGATTTATAGCTTTCAATCCATGATATTATTTAGGATTTAATCCATAAACTGCATGGGGTGGGAACATCTACAGCATTGGAGGAGCCAAATTTAGAAGCAGGTAAATAAAATGCTGGCTTGACCAGCGCTTCCTGTGAAGCACTATAGCGAGTGGCGGTGAAATTTGATTTAAGGCAGTTCTCAGGAAAGTTATGAGATTTTTTTGTAAGATTACAATTTTGTAAAATGCACGTCAATAAGCTAATTCATTATTGGTAAAAATTAAACATAAAATCAAATGAACAGAATCTGTAATTTAAAACATTAATAACAGGGTCATTCCATGTCAAATCAACACGGGGTCTGAACCTCACCATCTCGGATTTTCTTGAAATTTGGCACATGTGTACTATTGGTATAGACTTGGAAAAATATGAAATTTTACTGTGATATGTCAACTGGTTTATGAGTTACAGGGCTGTAAAGTTGCCAAAAATGGGCCGAAAAACAGGGAACCCCGTGTTTTTGAATTACTGTAGAAGCTTTCCTAAGTGAGCTACAGACTTGGGATTGGTGTCATTTTATAGCATATATAATGCCCTTTCCTGTGATATGCGACACCATATGGGTTAGGATTAATAAAGTTTGTTAAATTTAAATTTAAAATTTAAATTTTAAATTTTTTAAAAGTACATATTTTAAAATTTTAAAATTAATTCTATGAATAGCTAATAGTGTTATGAATCACTGGGCAAAATATTAATTTGGGACGACAATGGCTTCATTGTTAAAAAAAATTAAGTCTAAAGCTCCAATCCGATTAATTCAACTCTGAATTCATGTTAATATAATAATGCTAATAATAATTCCACTAATAAGTCCAAAGTAAAACATACTGTTAAGTAATAGGATCTCTTTATTATTTTAAGCTTGAAAAGGCTTCATTTGTTTGATATGCATCACTTTCTAGAAGGACATATGTAAGTTCTTCCTGTCAGAGTCACAGGATCAATTTTTATCAAAACATCCACTACTGAGACCCAAAGAATATCAGCATTTCTTGGATACGAGATAATTTAGAGGGTCCAGCTGGATGAAGAAAAGTTACTTTTACTTCATCAAGTTCTTCATTTTTCTCTAAAACATATCCAAGCCACCAGTTTCTTTATAGACTACACTGATATAACCTGATATGTCGGCTAATTTTAGTTTATCAGGGAATTTTGAAACTTCGCAAGCTTCTGATTTCATAGAAACGTTTTTAACCAATATTTTGGATTGACTTCTGGGAATGAAAGCATGGTATTGCTAAGTTCCTTTAATAGCCAATGCTTGAGCAAACCGATTTTTTAAAAAACATTCAGATTCAACATAGTCTTCCAGGGTTGAATATGCAAAGTCTATGTTGGTGATGTTTTCTACTGCCCACTCAAAAAGTTGTAGTGAAGTTTGGATTTGATTTCCATAGGGTCGTTGCAAACTGGCACGAGCTGCCAGTCTCTTTACCGAACCCCCTACGCCATCAAAAGGCCCTTTGCCGACTTAAACCAACTTAAAGAGGCTGTTATCTCAGCCAAAGAAGACTGTTCTTAAACAAAGATATTGAATTGAATTATTTTTGTATAATTTGATTAACTGCATAATTTCATTAAAATAATATATTATAATTAATATGAATAATTACTGTAATCATAATTATTAATTCTAAAAATGATTTCAAAATCAATATTTTAAATCTTAATAATTATTAATTATGATTCATTGATTCATTATTACTATTTTCAATTTATTTATTACTTTAATTTTATTAAAATATATTCTCCATGAAAAGGAGCTTTAGTCTTAATTTTTTTTAACAATGAAGCCATTGTCGTCCCAAATTAATATTTTGCCCAGTGATTCATAACACTATTAGCTATTCATAGAATTAATTTTAAAATTTTAAAATATGTACTTTTTAAAAAATTTAAAATTTAAATTTTAAATTTAAATTTAACAAACTTTATTAATCCTAACCCATATGGTGTCGCATATCACAGGAAAGGGCATTATATATGCTATAAAATGACACCAATCCCAAGTCTGTAGCTCACTTAGGAAAGCTTCTACAGTAATTCAAAAACACGGGGTTCCCTGTTTTTCGGCCCATTTTTGGCAACTTTACAGCCCTGTAACTCATAAACCAGTTGACATATCACAGTAAAATTTCATATTTTTCCAAGTCTATACCAATAGTACACATGTGCCAAATTTCAAGAAAATCCGAGATGGTGAGGTCAAAAATGGTCTTTTTTTGTGTTGATTTGACATGGAATGACCCAACAGTAATTGATAACTGCAATCATACAGATAGCCCATTTTTACTCATTTTTGAGACTTATTATTTACAAGCTCGAAAATAGACGCCACGGTAGCCGAGCGGATAGTGGCGAGGCCCGCAAAGCTCAAGATGTATTTTATTGATGGATTAGTGGGTTCGCTTCTCGGTTTAGGCCTTGCATTTTATTTAATACTTATTATGAGAAATTTGTACTATACCTAATTTTTAGTTGAACAATAAGGCCGCCTAAAAAAATAGGCATTACATTACTTTTCTTTTAACCTTGTGAACAGTACCATCAGAAAGACGTTTGAATGATCACCAGATAGTTTTGTGGTGTATTCGAGATTGGTTTGTTGGTTAGTTTCGTTCTTAGTGTTGAACATTTTGAAAAATCTAAGACTAATCAGCAAACAAATATTAGCTACATTCTTTACAAAAAGATAGACGATTTGAAATATATTCAAGAAGAGAATCAGCTAGTTTTACACATGATTTTTTACCAAGCACACATGGTATAGGTACTAAACAGTGTTAGCGGCACAAATCAATCATAAGGTACCGTGAAGAGATTGTTGGTACCTATTTCTTTACATTATCTCAGTCCAGGATGAGTCATTCTAGGTGAAGATTCTGTCGAGTAAGGCGGCTGCAACTATCATATTACAAAGTGGCCTCAGCTTTATTCTATGTACACGATGATGGAATAGAGACGTGATTAGAATGTGCACTATAATGAACTATACACACATTCTGTTCGTTCATTAATTAATTTTTTTTTTTCTGCCAGTTATTATTCATACCTAATTCATGTAATTGACCTTATTGAAATTTACAATTACAGACTCTGTTGCTTCTACAGAAGTTAACAGAATAGGCCCAAGGATGCTCTCCTCAGGAATCATAGTCTACACAAATTAAATAGTTTTCAGTTGTTTTGATAAACGCAGCAAGACCTGTTAGAAAATTAAGACCTAAGATTTATGGAGTAGGAGATGATTGGATAACTTAAGAGTTTCTACAATAGATCCTGAAGCTAATACGAGCAACACATGTCCACCAACATCGAGAAAGACATCCAAGCAACAGCGTTTCGGCTGGTGAGTGAAGGCAACAAGATCTACTAAGCGATTACATTGATTAAATTTGAGATAAAGTGATGGAACTCATAAGATAATTTAAAAAATTAAAGTTAAAAAAACTGACTGAGGCTCCACGTTAGCCGAGCGGTTAAGAGGCGAGACCTGCAAAGCTAATATGCATTGTGGTACTGAGTTTGATTCCCGGTCTTTAAGCCTTAGATTTTATTCAATGGTTAATAAAAGAAATTTACAGTAAAGTATGTTTGCTAGTCGCCTCCGTCCACGACACCTAATTTGGTAGTTGGACGTAAAGCCCGCCTGAAAAAATAGGCAATTTTTTTTTTTTTTTACTTACTGACAGAAATTTAAGAAAGTCATTTTTGTATTTTTATAGAAAAACCAAAAAATAAAAGCCACGTTAGTGGAGTCGGTTTTCTGGTTTGAATTTTGGATAGATTGCTGAAGTCCTGAAACCTGGCCACTAATGGATAATGGCCTCTAATGTGTGCAATCATTATGTTTAGCGCCTATTGTTGAGCCAATATGTGACATTTTTAATTTTTTAATAATTGGTAAAAGTTTTAGTGGTTATTGCATTCCAGTAAAGAGAGAGAATTTAGATCTAACTTTATTAGTAGTATTATTTGGGTTATTGAGAGGGGATTTACTAAATTTGAATTATAAACATCTTCAATATGATATCACTGGTGATCTGTAAGGGAGCATGGAGATTGAAGATTTAGTTCCATTCTTAGGAGTTTGCCCGGCACTGAGTGAGATAAGAAAACAGTTCTTTAATAAGGAATACCTAACAAGAGACATTAGTTTGGCTTATATGCGATAAATGGAAAATAAATTAGGCCGTTTTATCAAATTACTGCAGTTCTGCCTAAAACTTATCGATCCAAATTAATGTGAAGTGTATTTGATTATTTTATTTATGATTCAAGACTCTCCTCCGAAGGTCTACGACCAAGATGGTGGTCTTAAGCTCCTGTTTATATTTATTTTTAAAAACGTTTTGCTGTCACTTATTTAAGCAAATTATTTTAAACGAATGTAAGTTTGTACGTAGAAAAAGAATTTAATACTTTTATTATTATTAGACCTGACTTTTAAAAATAATTTTTAGCCAGGAAATTTATTTACACATTATTTAGTGATTCACATATTAATGTGTTATCCACGGTGTGTTTTTTTAAAATTCCGCAGCGCAGTATTAAGAGTGACCTTGATCAGAAAGTAAAATACTGAAGACCCTGAGTTATAGTGTAAAAATCTTGCAAAAGTAGATGACCTCTTGCATGAATGTTTGCAATACACAACAATATTATACTGCTCTAACTTTTTGGAATTATATTTATGATCTTGTACGTAATAATTAATTATAGATATTATTGTTGGCCAATCGCAGGCTTTGTAGATACTCCCAATTTCTTAAAAATTATTAGAAAAAGGATTAGCTCAAGAGACTGATGCACAGAACTTCCCCCCTCCAGATTTCGGGTTGAAGTACACCTGAAGTAAATAAGGTGTGAATTTTTCAAGCCTGTACAAACCTGCCTAGTGCATTTTTTTGGTTCGTAGTTTCAAAATAAGCGGTAGATTATTTTTTGTTATTCCCTAGAAAAGTTTTGGATCTTTACATACTTCTCTTCAGACGTAGGATAATAGCACTTTTTTTTTTCAGCCAATCAGACCAAAGGGAATGCTGATCATCATGACTTCGAGCAATTTCAGCACTTTCAGTCGCCAGTTTTAGTCACTAAATGTGTTAGTAATGGAACTCCCGTCGCTTGGGTGGGTACAATGGAAAATTTAGTTTCATTTAAACCTTACTAATTTAGAATGTTTTTGGCACATTTTCAGTAATTATCGCAAAATCTTTACGCGGTTTGCTTACAGATACTAACATCATACTATACTGTGTTAGAGACTGTTTAATATTCAACAGGTTGTGTTAGATTTCATCTGTCAATTCTATTGTTTCATTGCACTTAACTATAACTCTCACCCATCCAATAACACAGAGTTTTGCATTTAATTTAATTTGCATCTTACTTTGCAGACTGCGTTTTGTTGGTTACATGAATGTTGATTCAGTTAGTTAGATCCGCAATCCTGATTTTACAGTTTTTTTTTTTTTTGCAAATGCAGTATTTGCGATAGCTTTTTAAATTTTATTTTATTATCATTTTTTTTTTTTTAATTTGCCTGAAAAGTTTTAGATTTTTCTCTACTTTACTGAAGTATTTGTCTAAATCGCTACAAAATGGCTGCCTGCGCATTCTTTCAGTTAAAATTGACAAGACTGTTCAATGGATTGAAGTAGAGTTGTCAAGTTTACTTATTTTTAATTAATTGAATTTATTTATATTATTCAAAGAGAAAGTTTGTTCAATTGCAAATTTAGTTTGATTCATTTGAAGGTGGTTAGTTTTGCCAGCAAGAGAAAAGGTAAATTTAAATTCCTGCCTATTTTAAATATAGCAATAACTTTTGGTATCTAGCAAAAAAGTTACAAAATTTGACGCAATTTGTGTCAATCTAAATAAAGGTGAATGCCCAGGATAGGTATTTAACCTTTTCATACCTGGAATTACCGTATGATTTCTTCCAGCACAAACAACAAGAAAGTTCCTGCCTAGTACGCCTACGTGATAAATGAAATCACGTTATTTGTGACGTCAGATTTCTGAATTTCCGAGCCAGACCACTGGACCTTCCTACGCTAACTGTTACAGATCAAGGAATGTTGCAGATTACAATATTATGCACGTGGCCTAAATTAATTTACGGATTTTATTGCTTTAAATAATTTACAAACTACGCTTATAAATTATTGACAGATTTGGTGCTGTAATGTCCATGGATTTACGTGGATAATTATTACTACAAACGTTTCATATCTTTACGGTTAACTAAGCTCGAAAATGTTCCTGATTTTGAGAATGTTTGAGACCAAGTCTGAGGTAGTAAAGTACGAGCTATTTAGTAACTAAGAAATGACACGGGCTAAGTGAAAGTTGATATATTTTTGGCCTTACGTAGTACCGATAAATGTAAGTCCGTTTTATTATGCTAAGTCCAGAAAAATATTTCCTTGCAGGGTAGTATTTATCTACTGCTGCGATGGACATAAAAGTGATACAAAAATGAAGTTAGTTTAATGTTTTACTTTTATTATTTGAATGTGGGGCTAGAAGAGATGGCGCAGTTGATCCTATAGAGCGGTTAGGGGTGCTGAGCTAGCATCTACCTACTTCAAACCTAAATCATGCGTGATCACTGGCAGGTATTCGAGGCTGGAGGCGGCAGACAGAGATGTTACAGGAGACCCCAGTGCCACGAATGATGACGACGAAGAAGCCCAAATAGTTGCCAAACACCCCTCTTACGTTTGTTATTCTGAGAGTCAGGATTTCCATGAAAGATAGGTATGTTAGAATCTAAAGAAAAGTAATAGCCCATTTTTTCAGGCGGGCTTTACGTCCAACTACCAATTAGGTGTCGGGGACAAACATACTTTACTATTTACATACTTTATTATTAACCATTAAATAAAATTCAAGGCCTAAGACAGGGAATCGAACCCAGTACAACAATACATATTAGCTTTACAGGTCTCACCTCTAACCGCTCGGCTACCGTGGCGCCTATGTTAGAATCTACTCCCACGGAGATGCTAAGAATGGTACTTCCCTCTTAGAATCACTTTAACTTTCTAAAAATGCCCTATTATCCTGATCTTCTTCGCAGTTTACTTGAGATTCTTCAAAATTGATCAGAAAGCTTACGCCTCGCAACCCAGAAGGTCTACTGTCAAGTCCTGTTTTTTTTTAACTAAGCTTACTTGCCCGATAAAAGAGTTCCTGGATTAAATATGGCAAGGATGTTTCTTCTCCAAAGAGCTAATCTCTGGATCCTGCCATTTCTTTGAACTGATAAAATACCACGCACTACCGAACTGTTCTGTGCAAGGCCCATGCGATGCATATGTGTGTTATATCTACAACGGCTCGTTGGTATCATTCGATTGGCAAGTTCTTTGATGGTGCACTATCGAGGCATTAAGGCATTGTGTAATGGCCACCATAAGGTTCAAGTTCCGCAAAAACTCAGCACTCCGGACCAAGTGATCTGACGCCTATATTATCCTACATCCTGAATAATCGAGCGACAGAAAATTTGTTTTAGTGCTCCAGACTTGGATGGTAGTCCAATCTTCCAAGCCGTCCTGTCTGGAATAAGAACCTTGAAAAGTTTGCTTTAGGAGATCTCCTGACTGAGGAAAGAAACCCATGCAGTTCACTGCGTTATCAAATTAAACACTAAGGAAAAATGACATTTCACTATTATACTTAGATAACAGATAAACTTACTTTTACTTATAGATAAAGAAGTACTTATAATATCGTGACAAACTTACGATATCAGTGAATCTTTGTTAGTGAGTGGAACAACAGACTGTTGAGTTCCGACGTAGCCAGGTTTTCCGCCGGAAGTAAGTTCGCATAATAACCTAGGAACACACTTCAGGTCGTCATGTCGTGAAATGGATGCTAGGGCAGCCATGAAGCCAGGTCCTGTTGGGGCTGGCTGTGCTGGATAGACTGCTGCTGGGCTTGGATAGTAAGGATTTGAACCTGAAGACGGAGGTACTCCTAGTGGTTGGTTTGGTTGTTCATGAGGGTATGGCACTCCGATATAGGCTGGAGCATCTCCAGGGTATGCGGAATCTTGAGCTCCCGGATAGCGATTCGCCGCTTGTTGAATAACGTTCACTAGGCTAGCTAAACCTCCATTTTGATTTATTAATGATGTAAGCTGCCTAAAAACCAAACACTTATTAGTACGTTCTAACAAAATGAGAAATAGTAATTGAGTATGCCAATCAGTGTTCTCTAATTAAAAACATTTATTTATTTTTTAAATATAATTACTTTTAGCATAATGTAATATGTAAATGAATAAATATATCATTAATTTAAAAGTAACACGAGAAGCTGCATGCTTTTATTGAACGTTAGAAGAGGAAATGGCAAGTTGGTTGATTAAAGGTATGAAGGATCTCGTAATTTGATCGAATAGTAAAAATCCCCAGGGTAAGTGGCCAGGAGGCAGCCTCTGATGTAAAAGGACCGGAATAATTCGTATTTACTGCACGAGCGAAAGGGTAACTTCCTCTAGGACGCAAACAGTTCGTCAGTGGAAGGATTTCTTCCCTCCATCCCAGCCAGGAATTCCTGTATTATACAATCCAGAAGTACCTCGACCTTTGAGCTTCTGTGTGGTTGAGGAACAATGAAAAACAGGGCTATATTAACCAATTAGATGTGGAATAGGCGAAGTTGTGAGATCACTCTTAGAGAATAGGTCGGGCGAAGTCAGATTAGATTCATTTCTTGTAGGGCGACCTTAAGGTCTACTCCTTCGCGACCCAATGGATCTATTGTGGCTACCACTACTCTAGAGCTCGTCCATCAGACCTGAACGTTTAATTAGACTCTAAATAAATTCTGAAGAGCGGCTCCTGGGTAAAGCTCTCAGGCCTTGGTTTTTCTTTCCCGAGGAGTGACGTCCTTACCCTTCGGCGAAATTGCGCCGAGAATTTCTTAGACGATACTTGATAATACAGTGGCACATTACAGTCGCACTCATCGTTGGGAAATGAATCGTTTTAGCTTTTTATGTCTAAAATACAAACCAAATGTGAAGGCCTGAACTTAATACTGAAGAGTACGTCGCAGTCTTAGGGGTTCATAGGCACGATTAGAGCCTTATTTTCCTCCCGAAAATGTAAATATTATTACTACAATCCAGCTATTTAACAAAGAGATTTCGAAACATATAATAATTGAAACTTACCCAACAAAATCTCCTATACTACTTCCGGTGAACTGCTGTCCAGATATCGTTGTGTTTAAAAAAAGAAGTGTGTAGATAATGTTTGCCAATATCTGAAATATTGATGAAAAATGAACTTCAAATACAAATTTTTTTAAGAAGCTTTAAAATAGGTTTCAATTTGAATTAAATAGGTGTAATAATAAGTAACTTTTAAAAAGCACAATATAATCACACAAAGGTGGTAGAGTTTAGTTCAAAACAATAGTTAGAACAGTAACAGTCTGCCTTTCAGTTTTTAAATCCAATCTTCGAGGTCACTTTGAGGAAATGTAACTGACTGTCTACCGTCTAAGTACTATTGCCATTCCTATGACTGTAGTTCCCTTGTATACAATAATCTGCTGGAAGAGGGACAAACACAGCCTCTTATATCCTATTGGAGACCATTGGCATTTCGACATCGGATGAGATGCTAGGCAACAAAAAGACTTGTGAAATAAACCCTGAGCATTACAAACTTTTTCTTCGTGAACTTCAGAAGGAATAGGCAAAATAAACCTCTATGCCTGCGATGCCCAGGAATCGCGACTTATCTTGATTGTCCGTCTCGCTTTGTAGGGTGCAGATCTTAAAAAAAAAAAGTTTGGCATTTCTTTATTTGCCATGATCTCGGGATGGATGTGTGCCCTCATCACTGGATTTTGATATTTACAAAGTGTGCTACGTGAAAACGTATAAGTCCTTGTAGTGGATTTATTAGAAAGTGCAATGGCGGCGTTTACCTCTGTCTCCTTGATCGAGTTTGGATTATGTGTTTATATTACATTTGTTTTGTGTGTGCTTTAATTAAGTAAGGTTATTTGACTATGTGGAGATCTACACAAGAGACAATGTCTGTATCTGCAACAATTTGCGATTCAGCTTAAAATTACGACTTTATAAATAATTAAACTCAGATGATTAAGAATGAATAAATATTTGCGCCCAAGTCCTAACGTCGCCCAGATGTTCCTACGATTTCCCTAAGCACCCAAGTTTTAATAGCTTCACAATGATCCGTATTGTGTTGCTTCAAAACTATAGATCAGGGGTCGGCAACCTATTTCAAGTCGAGAGCCATTACTCCTTAAATAATTTTAATAAATCTTACCAAGAGCTGCAAGGATGATAGTGTAAACAAACTCTGTAGATCATTTGTATTCACAAATTATGATTTTATAATATGCAATAACATTTAAATGTTTATTACATTTATTTTCACATATTGCAAAGTAAATAAACAAATAAATAATAACTAAACCTGTGTTTGAATGAAAATGGCGGCAGTCATATATATTACGTACTGTATTTTAATATAATTCTATTCAATTTCAAACCTATCACATTTAAAATTCTTTTTGAAAAAATATCTTTGCTTTAATAAATGAAATTTTCATTTGTTTCAATAAAATTGAAATATACAATTTATTTTGGACAGGCTGAAGAGCCACAAAATTTGGATAAAAGAGCCGCATGCGGCTCGCGAGCCGCGGGTTGCCGACCCCTGCTATAGATGACTGACAAGGCTTCTTAATTAACCGCCATCTTAGGACATCCTCTCATGTCTGAAACTATAAAAAATGAATTCCATTTTAAGTTTTGATTTTGGCCACAATATCAAAGCAGTCTCACGCCAGCCTCGATTTAATTTAGTTTAAGAACAGGAGCAACCTTCCCTAAAATTTGGTTTAAATTGGCGACTAAAAAAAAAAAAAAAAAAAAATAATCCAGTTGCTTAGTATGTAAAATTTGAATGCCTTGTCGGACTCGATAAGTGCAGCAAGAACGGCGAAATGAACAGAAATGTGAAGTTGCACTGCAGGTCGAGCTTACACACGCGCACGCAAGTATACATTATGAAACAAGTTTATACAGTACTGTATTGCACGTATAGATTGCGTGGGATTACGGACACCGTTATAGCCGCTGTTAGCGCTCAACTAGTCAGGTTTCAATATTATATATTCTGCCGATGTGATAAAATAAAAGACATATCGATTGTTCCCTTTGTAGTTGAATAAAAGGCTCTCTCATCTTTCCTATAATTTTAATTAAGATTCTAATGAAATTACTAAATTTGATTCATTCATTTCCATTGTTTCTGCCGATTAAAGCTATTTTAATACTTTTGCCATAAAAATGAAAAGATATGGAACATATAAATAAAGTAGTATCCACAATATAAGTAAAGTAAAGTAATCGCCTATTTTTTCAGGCGGGACTTAACGTCCAACTACCACTTACTAGGTGTCGTGGATGGAGGCGACTAGCAAACGTACTTTAATATTTCTCATATTAAACATTACATAAAATCCAAGGCCAAGACCGGGAATCGAACCCAGTACCACAATGCTTATTAGCTTTGCAGGTCTCGCCTCTTAACCCGCTCGGCTACCGTGTCGCCCTTAATATCCACAATACGAGGTGTGTTCAAAAAGTAACGGGAATTTTTAAATTTCGCGGGTTTGGAGAGTCTGATTGTAAATTTTTTTTTTTATTATGTTGGTACACATGCCCCTGAAATACGATAAAATTTTCAGTAATATTCATTGTTTACTTCTTAAGTGGCAGCCGTTAAGGTTAGACGTGTTTTTCGAGCTTGGCGATTTTTGTTTGTTAAAAAAAATGGATCAAAGAATTTGTATTAAATTTTGCGTAAAAAATGAAATAAAGTGTGTGAAATGTTAATAAAGGCATATGGTGAGTCTGCTATGAGTAAAACAAGGATTTACGAGTGGTATAAGCGTTTCCAAGATGGCCGCGAAAACGTTGAAGATGACGAACGACCTGGACGTCCAAGCACATCAACAACCGATGAAAACGTGAAAAAAGTGAAAGAAATGGTTATGAACGATCGCCGAATCACAATCAGAGAAGTCGCTGATGATGTTGCCATATCAATTGGCTCATGCCATGAAATTTTTTCGGATGTTTTGGGTATGAAACGTGTGGCAGCAAAATTTGTTCCAAAATTGTTGAATTTCGAACAAAAACAGCGGAGAATGGAAGTTGCTCAAGAGTCACTCAATGAAGTCGACAACGATGCGGATCTACTGAAACGTGTTATAACAGGTGACGAAACATGGGTTTACGGATATGATGTCGAAACTAAGGCTCAATCGTCCCAGTGGAGGCATTCTGGATCGCCAAGACCGAAAAAGGCTCGACAAGTGCGGTCGAATGTGAAGGTTATGCTCCCTGTGTTCTTCGATTTTAATGGCATAGTGCATCATGAATTCTTGCCACAAGGTCAAACAATCGATAAGGAGTACTACCTACAAGTTCAACGCCGTTTGCGTGAAGCAATCCGAAAAAAACGCCCGGATTTGTGGCAAAACAATTCATGGATTTTGCACCACGATAATGCACCTGCTCACACTTCATTGCTTGTTCGTGAATTTTTGGCCAAAAACAAAACTTTAACGATGCCCCAGCCTCCATATTCGCCAGACATGGCTCCATGTGACTTTTTTCTATTTCCAAACATAAAGAGAACATTAAAAGGCCGTCGTTTTACAAGCATAGATGACATTAAAAGCGAATCGCTGAAAGAGCTGAAAGCTATCACAAAGATCGAGTTTCAGAAGTGTTTCGAGGATTGGAAAAAGCGCTGGCACAAGTGTATTGTATGCGAAGGGGACTACTTTGAAGGCGACAATATTAATGTAGATGAATAAATAAATATTTTTTTCAAAAAACGAAAATTCCCGTTACTTTTTGAACACACCTCGTATATAAAGAGCTTTTTTTGGAGTGGGAAATAAGAATTTAATGGTTTTAATAAGAATAAAGATTTGTCCAACCAAGGCATTAGAAGCCAAAAGTATCTGTGAATACCAATATCTTGGTTTTTCCCAGCCCTCAACAATATTAACAATATTGGTTAATGGTGCAAACACAGTAAATAAATAACCAATAATCAAGCATAAAATGTTCAGAGAAATTTTTGTAAATTAATTTTTTCAAAAACTTAATTGAAAATAATCTTGTTCCTAAGTTTCTGTGATGTAAATATTTCTAGAAGTACAGTTACTTAAATCAAGTCTGTTAATTGAGATGCAAATGGGATTTTCTCTCTAGAATCGACTATCTATCATTTGCGACACAGTCCTAGATTCTACTTAATTTTTTTTTTTTTTTTTTTTTTTTTTGTCAACTAATAGCCGCAAACAATGAAGATTTACAATAATCAATTCCAAGTTCTCCTAAGTTTTTAAATGACTCCATTAATTCCAAGTCTGTACATGGTTCTCTTTAATCATCAAATGAATCGAAACTTTGATTCAGCTGGCTTCAGCCCTAAACTGAAGACTTCGTCACCGAAGTACCCTGTGATAAAGGCAATATTTAAGCCCTCTAATGAAAACTTTCGTTTAATAAAGGGCCTTTGAGAAAAATCTTGAGAAACTGCCACAATCTGTTCTACATTATTATTTATTGTTATGAAATCTTCGACCTACAAATTTTCTATCATGAACTATTAAAAATAGTGCCTCAACTTCGACTATTGTACAATTAAGTGTAATAATTCTCTATGAAAGAAATAAATATTAAAAGAGACAGCAAATGTAGTGCGAGTTGGTAAAGTAAGTGAAATTAAAATCTCTAATTAAACCATCTACTACACCAGGGCTGGCCAAACTCTTAGCTCTCTGTGGCCGCATGAGGCTATGAAAATCTACCTCGGGCCAGATGCGAGCTACAATTTACAAAATATAATACATGATACACAATAAAACACTATTTAGTTAAAAACTTGTATTGAAACAATACATTGCAGTTTACATACGAGTACAACTTAACTAAAAAAGAAACTAGTGCGACAGTAGTTTGCTTATGCAACCCTAATTTATCAATATTTGGTTCAAAGGATGTTGTTGCAATTCGAAGTGCATTTTCGAGGTGTGTATCTGTTACAACTGATAGAACACTGGTCTCGGTATGCTTCATTACTGAAAATAGCTCTTCACCAATCTAAGTACTACCAAATGGCAAAGTCGTGAATTAAGCCGTGATTACGATGTACAGGATACTTTTCTCAAGGGTGATACATTTTGTAAAAGTCCAATAGAAGGACCTGGTCAATTTTCTCTTTCAAGACAATATCTTCCTACATTTCAACGACTTCCATTTGGATAGCCGCACTTACATTGTCAATGTCACGGTTATTGGAGTCGCGAATGTCGCAAAAGAATGTTAATTTTGCCTGAAATCATTAAAACGCCCCACAAATTGTTCAAGCAAGCTGTGAATCAAAATTGTATACTTTGAACAATTGATTGGCTGGTGTTGTGCTAATGTAGCTAAATTTGTTAAATTATTAACCACAATTTGAGGATGAGGAGATTTTGTCCTGTAAGCTACAGGCGCGCACCGAATTGCAAATTTCTTGTAAATCTATATAAAGTTGTTGCAGATAGTTTACATGCACATACAGATGTGCACGGAATTGCAGCATTAATTTCATTTTAAGGAAAAAAAAAACACATACATGCATTCTTTTTAAAATAACTCCATATATCAATCAATAAACTAAAATTAAGAACAATTACCAACGTCACGGTTTTCTATTTGTGGATTTGTGGTGTTTGGCAACATAAAATGGTGTTTCTTGATATAAATTTTCAAGATCTTTTTTGACACCTTCATAGAGCGAAGTTCGTAACGTCTATTTTCTGACCTATGCCAACACTGTCTCCTTATCACTCACTTGGGCGCCACTGATTCACTTTTCATTCATACATTGTATTTTGCTTGGACAGGATGTGTATTAATATGCTGATTTCGCGATAACAAATAGAATGGTTTATCAGATTCTTCGGCGTCTTAACCAATGAAATTATTTGGAGATCGCTAACTAATAACGACTGACTGACTCTTCAAATCAATTAAAGGCTGATTTGTCCTCAGATTTGTCAGATACTTAACGGATATTTTAATTTAATTTATTATTTTTGTGCTATTATTAACTAATTCTTCGTATGTAGTGGGCCACGGGTTGGCACCCCTGCTCTACAACACACTCATTAATATACCTCTGATAATAGATAAAATCGCAAAACCGGGCAGGGATACAATAAACATGCGTGTTACCAAGAATAAAATCTGAGGAATCTTTAGCATATACAAAAAAACTACTTGACAAATTCCGTCAGCTTCCTTATCAATGCCCATAAAAACTGTTCTAGCCATTTTTGTACCTATAAATATAATCAAACAATAATATAAATGATGTACAGGGTTGTGATTCAGATCCCCCTACTGTTCGTACTACATTTTTTTAGCAAGGAGATTCAATAGATTGCCATTGGCTCACTATGCAAAATGTAGGGTAGGATGTTAGGACTATTTTTCCCTCAAAGCTGTCAGAAGACACTACTTTAATAAATATAATGTAAATGTTATTCAAAAATTATTAAATGTCAGTAAGTTAAATAATATCTGCTATTTACAACATGAATGCTCTAAAAATCAGATCTTTTACTTTGATTGAATGAAAATCATTCTTTAACACTAAACTCTCTCGTCTGCAGAAGATTGCTGCAAATTCTATTTAGATGATATTCAATTTCTTTCAGTTGCTGCATCCAGTTACTAGTCTTGTTTTATTTAAAATATTGTAATTTTCAGTTTTATGTTTTAAAGGTACAGTTTGTCTTACTGTATTTAGGATGAAAAAATAATTGCCATATCAGTCGTGATACATTTATTCTGCCGAGCTTTCGAACAGACAAGACAGAAGACACACCAACCCTGTAATGTAAAAATATCACTTTGTAAACTAGCCCTGAAGATGACCTAGTTAGTCCCTAGGCCGAAAGCTCGGCAGAATAAATGTATCACGACTGATATGGCAATTATTTTTTCATCCTATTGAAACTATGAATCAGTCACCAAAAAGAATGAACAACAATTACTGTATTATGTTTCAAACGAGCTTAATTCTAGTTACTTTCCGTTAATCGTCCATTTAGTCTATTATTAATTTTATTTATTTATTTTTGTCAAAAGATACGTAAGACACGCCTCGAAATAGTTATTTATTTAACAGGTGTGGAAAGTAGTACTTTTCCTCACGCGAGGCAGGGTTTGCACGCACGAGCGAGCGAAGCGATGCGAGTGCAAGTGCAAATTGCCGAGTGCGAGGAAAATACTTTACACTAGAGTTAAATATTATATTTTTTCTACAACCATTTATTAACTAATAAAATTAAAAATTTCATTTTTACAGTCTACAAAAAGTAATTTATTTATTATAAACATTTATTGTTATATTACAATTATTTACATTACTTACGTATTTACATTACTTATTACATTTTCTGCTGTTTCTTTTATTGATGGAGGAGTGTTTTCTAAACAGGCATCACTAGAATCCATTTTAAATTTCTATAAGGTAACACTATAACCTTTTTAACTGTTATAATTAAAAATATCTAATTATTTATTAAAGTATTATTTTTATTTCTATATTCCTTTCAATTTTTATTTTATTTTTTTAATATTCGTTTTTTAATTATTTAGTTACGTTAAATAAGCTTATTAAAGTTTTACAGAAAATATTTATGTTAATAACAAAACTTCTTATATCAAGGAAGCACAATAAAGTTTTTCCACTCACTTGTGCGGAAAGTGACACTAATGGGAATTTCCCCCCACTAGTGTGGGAAGTTGGGCATTACACAGCTGGTTTTAATTGAGTAATGAGAACTTCCCTACATGGTTGCAGAAAAAAGTTATAAAACTGAAATCCAGGAATATATCGATTGATTTACTCCTGGAAATAAGCGATTATCATGCGGATGTTGAGGTTTATAAAAAAGATGGAGATACATATGCTGACTGGCGTTTCTCTAATCTTTTAAATATTTAAAACTGTAATTATTACAATTTCTCACTTGATTACAAACTTCCTAATGACGTGTTAAATTAGCTGTAAATTTAAGTGAAAATTACAGTTGATACATTTTTAGGTGGAGACCTAGAGAAGTCAAATCCGTTTCTAATGTTTACAAAATCAGAATGTTGCAATAAGCAGGGTGACTTCGAGCTGTTAGTTTCTAACATTTTAATCTTTATTAAGACAACATCACCAACTAAAATATTCATAATATATATTCGCCATGTTGTTTACAGTTGACTAATTCTATATTATCGCCTACGAATTGTTGCGGATAGCCTGGAAGTAACCATCGGCGACCCACACGCCACTCGACGCCTTCTTTGCCGTCACTTTGCTTCACCCACCGCCACTTTCTGCTTTCACCCTGGATCACTAGACTACAAAACAACACAACTTGGCAAACCTTTTTTTTTGTCTCCCCCCCCCATCTGAATAATTTACTAACAAAATTACACTCGCAAGAACTGCTCATTTAGTTTTAATGTCTCCTGACTTTCGTGACTTTGGGAATTTCTAATGAATGCTTTTAATTTGTTACAACATATCCTCCTACTTCACCTTTCCTCTGCTCAAGGAGAGGGGTTTTTATTTTATCCAGTATTTATACAGGAAACTTTGTGGAAAAGGATTGCCAACCAAATTACCAGCCTTACACAGAGAACAAAGTGTTGCACAAACCCACCTGCACGCACAAACTCACAATGTGAGCCCACCATGCATGGAACTCTTTCATCACGTGATCTTTACTGTTTAATGGAACACATATGCTGACTGGCATTTCTCTAATCTTTTAAATATTTAAAACTGTAATTATTACAATTTTTCACTTGATTACAAACTTCCTAATGACGTGTTAAGTTGGTTGTAAATTTAAGTGAAAATTACAGTTTATACATTTTTAAGGGAATAATTTGTAAGTAAAATTTTGGCATACAACATTCAACCTTAGCCTTAATCCAGTATCTTCAGCTCTAAGCTGTCAATCGTCTTTTTAAAGAACATTTAATCAATTCTCTTTTTTGTTTGCATTAAAAAATATGTGCATGTTTTAGAAAACTGTATAATTTTTATACTTTTAAGCAACAAAATGGTATTTAAAAAACGCATAGGTTAGAAGTTAATACAGAGCAAATGTCGGGTTATTCTGCATGTCATCAAAAAGACTTCTTGATCTTTAGTTCTATAGTCATCGAAGTATCTAGTCCTTAATCACTATCTCAGACTTCTCTTACCAAATCTCTTCTTCGAGAAGTCTGAGTTTTCTAACGTCGCCTTCAACATCATCCAGACACTTAGGTCTTCTTTTTCCAGTCCCTCCTGTGTGTATATTAAGGATTTCATTAAAAATTTTAGAATCTTCCATTCATTATTGATACTCTAACTACCTTCCAGTCTGGGGTCCATCCTGCACCTAGAACAGTTCTTTTATCCTTACTTTGCAACTATCTTCTTGCTTTTTCAGAGGCAAAGATCTTTCTTGAGAATCTTTCTTTGCCAGTCATTCATCTTTGTAAGAGTCCACTTCACACTAGTCTTATATTTGAAAATCTATCCACTTAGCCTATATTAATAGCTCTTGAAAACTTGCTACTTCATGATCTTGAGAGCCTTCTGAATATCTAACCTTTGTTATTTAAATAATAATAATAAGAACATAACATTCTGATAATTTTTTCCAAAGTAAAAAGAAAAAACGAATGTTCAGCAACCTTCTTCAAAACACTGAATCGTCTATCCCCAGGGATAATTAAGGGATCCAGGGAAGGCACCAAAATTTATATGTTCAAAGTTAGAAGATGCTTATAATAATTATGAGTAAATCTTCGATGATGGAAAATGGAACCTGGTTTAGTCGGTCAATGAAAAAGATTTTTTGTGGCTCTTGCTCAAACTGAAATTCGGTCAGTACAAGTGACGATCCGTTTTCGCGAAATAATAAAACTTTAAATAGCACCCCTACTTTTTAAGTTCAATTTGTATGAATGGTTTTTTGTTTTCTATTTAATTTAAGCATATTTCTTACATATTTCAAGAATTGATAGACACTTCTAGATTGAACTAATGTTTGTCTAAAAAATTATAAATCTAATTATGAATCAGGTTTTTTAAAAAAAGGTCTTTTATATCCAACACTTTTTTGTACAGAATTTAAGTCTTATTAATTGCACTTAAATATGACACAAATCAATGCAAGTCCTGAGCAAATACCGCAAGAAGAAAGGAAAACTGTTTCCTAAAGATATGTAAGGATACAAGGATCTCTTTAACAAAAACTTACAGTTTAAAAAGTTAAGTATATGTAAGGATATAAGGATAAAAAAAATTATAAGGATCGGTTTGCAGCGGGACTAAGACAACTTCAGTTTATTGTAGCTCTATCTCACAGAAAGAAAGACACCCAAGTTAAATGTTTCAATTAAGTAAATTCAATTGTTTTATTGTAATTACGACCATATTTTTATTGTGCTTTGTAATAAATACTTTCTTTGCCCAACTTAGTTCCCTAAAGTTTCTATGAAATTACAATATAATATTTAACTGTGGAGTGTGGAGGTGTGCCTCGTCGAGTGCATGCGAAAAATTTTATTTTCTTATTTTATATAAGGTGACCTAATGTGTAGTTAGCATTTGATGGTTAAAAGAAAATTGAGAGGTTCTGGAAAAATCGCCTAAAACAGCCACTTGTAGGTTAAAGAGTTTACTGAACTCTCTCAATGAATCCTTGAGTATGTTATCAATTTAAATTTCACAAAAACCATAATTTTCGTCTTCTTATTTATCAGTAAATAGGTGCGAGACTAGCCATTACGTTTCCATAAAGATTAGTATTCGTAGCTAATTAATTTAATAAACGGTTGGAAAAAAGATAAATATAAATACTAACTAAATTTTACCTGTTTAAGATTAGTCATGGCGAAGAGGCGATGTGCTGCTGCGGACAGTGGACCACTATCTGTCGGCGAAAGTCATGTTCAGGCGAGAAGCACGCCTACCGACCAACGGTTTTATTCAGTTCCTCTGTGATGGGAGCTCTGCCAGCCCCACTCTAAACCATCCGGCACTTTCCACTACGCACAGATCTATCCGCAATTGTTTCCTATGTCATGCTTGCCGGAGCGCAGCTCAATAGAGCTGAAGTGTTGTTTACACAACAAATATATCATCTAATAATGATGACCTATATTTTATAACACGCAGATACGAGAACATCTGCAGACAGAAGAAGAAGAGGAAGGCTCTAATCTTGCTGGAAGTTATTGGAATACCATTCTAATCTGGAGGAAACATGCTCCTAAATTAGCTGGTAACCCTCACATGTTATTTACCTTACAAGGAAATTAAGTGAGGATGCTCCTCTTTGTATATTAAAAACAGCATATTTATTATATGAGTTGTGAGAAGCTGCAATTGTTTCATCTAACTTTAGGTTGCTGAAAAAAATTCTTGGAGCAATGCTGAACCAACAATCTCAAGACAGCTGCAGACAAGCCACTTTTTCAGGAATTGATTGTAATAACTCTGACGTTATTATTTATTTAAAAAACTTGCTCTGAAACAAAAAGTAAACACAATTAAGGAATTACGATCCATGTAACACTCATAGAAGAAGAAGAATAACACATTGAAGGAACAAAAATTATGTAAATATACCTTAAGTATTGGTTGACATAGTCCAACTCTCAAAACCAAAACAATGTCCAGCGAAAATGTATAAATGTAATCATAAGTATGGAAATTTAGGAAAACACTGAGCTAGTTTCATTTTATGAACTATCACCATGAGGTAGATGATTTTCTGAATCGTAAGTGGAAGACTAAACTATACCTAATGAACTAATGAATTTTTTCTAATAGTTTGTATTCAGATCGGAGTTAATAAACCAAGGAAGGTTTGGCAACTGTGTTGAGCAAACTTTGTCATTATTTTGTACTTAATTCATAAATTGCTTAATAGAACAGAAGATAAAAATTATAAAACATTATCTATTCTAGATATTTTACATTACTTTACATATCTAGAAGAGCTATTATAATTTTTAGTCTGGCAAATAAAACGTATTATCATTTAACTTCTACTACTAATAAATTTGCTATCTAGGAAGAATTTAGACCCTTAATGTGTAAAGAAACTACGTCAAAATATAGCTAGATAGATGTTTTCACTGACTATTACTAAAACCACAATTGAAATCCATTGTTGCATGAACACTAGATTACCGTTCGATATACTACCTGCCAGTCCGCTTTTCTTGCAAATTCATCCTCAGACCATATGAAGGAATTCCTCAAGCCTTTAGTGCACTTTAAAAACAGGTTACTGATCTGTGGGCTCGATCGAACAGATCGATTTGAATATATTTTGGGAGAAATGTTCTCTTTGACTTGATGGTTGCAGATATGTGTGGACCAAAATCCACTAACGGAAGTGCAAATACTGATTTATGTTTTTTTATTTTATCGCAATACCCCCGATAAAAATAAGTGTATTTTTTTTATATATATTTATTATTATTATTATTATTATTATTTAACTGAAGGCCCATCAACATCTGCTCAATAACATTAGAAGGTCAAACGAACGAGTTCATTGATTTTATAGTGGGAGTTAATACAACAGTCATTACTTTGTTTACTAACAACTGTTATATGTATCTTAGTAATAAAATAATCAAAAACAGAATGAATATTGTAAATTTTAGATCGTGCGGAAAATACGGTACTGATTTGATTGCAAAAAGTTCTTGTTTGCAACAACTTAATTTCCGCACTGATATAATTTGCGCATTGAGATTGTTTGAATGGTATCGAGTTTATTTTATATTTTGCATTTGTCTATTTGATTGAATTCTCCTCATTCATCTTTACAGAAACATCCATAAGAATGAGGCTTAACAATTAAAAGGACAAAAGCAAACTGTTGCTGATGGCAAAAGCAGTCAATATTAATATTAGTTTAAAATAATAATACCATTAACTTTAAGCAATTTTGTGAGTTTTTATTTAAAATATTGACTTTTTTTTCAACCAAAATGAGTCTAAATGTGTTTTTCTTTTGGGATTACAACTTCGGCTCGTGTTGCAATATTACTCGCACTTGTCACACAAATAAATATTGTGATTATAAATCACTCTTTTTCCTCTAGTACGGAGGTGTCAAACTGGGGGCCCGCATGCGGCCCTCGAGTTAATTTTTCATGACCCACGATGTTCTGAATTAAAATGAAAATGGACAAAATTGTTACGAGTAATAATTAGAAGAGATCGAGGCTTTTACCGAACACCCAAATGATACCAGTTTGATACAACTCGAATTAATTGAAATTAATAAGTTTTCTGCCCAAATTTTATGTTATTTTGGGAGAACTACTTTGCGTGAGCAACTATTCTAACGCCTCTCTGAATTTATGATAACCAACATTCTCAGATAAATGAAATCACTCTTTATAATCTTGTGGTTTGTAAATATTAGAATGCGACTGATTATTGTAATTAGAGCACACGGTTATTGACACGGGTTACAATATAAACTACAATAATAGTTGTGATAATAGTAGAAGTAAAGTAAGAAATCGAATTGAAAATATCTTTCTATCGAACTTCATGTCAAACAAAAATTGTTCATAATTCTATTTTTAATTATCTTGGAGTAAAAGTTTCACAGAAAACAACTATAAAAGTATCCACATTTTTTGTTTCAGCTCTTCTAACTTCAAAAAGCGAAATAATTTTTTGTTGAAAACAGCCAAAATGCCCCCCGTAGAGACTTAATCATACCACAGGACAGTTATACAAAGGACAAATCGAAAGATCTTAAATTTTTGTATTAAACTTATAAAATTTAATTGAAGACACAATATTTTAGTGATATAATATAAATTTATCGCGTTGACTTTATCATTAAAGTGGGCAATTATCGCGTCATTATTTCGCGGTCTCTTAATACTTGGCTTAGTGGTGAGATAAAGGTGCTTTTAAGAACAATGTAGCAACTTGATGAGACTTAATTAGGTAAGACGGAGAAGGAGAGACTTATGCTTGTCCGTACATACCAAAGCGTGTAACCCGGAGATGCCTAATCTAGCTGTAAGAGTAAGGTTTAACTGATTAGTTAGATCGACTAATAATTACCTCTATAAAGTAACATTAATTATTTAATACCATTAATTAAACATAATAAATGTTTACAATTAATAAAAATAAATTTCTAAAATTTATTTTTTGAAAAATTGGTTGCTAGATTAGTTAGTTGGTATTAGTGTTTTAATTTCCAAAAATATAAAAAAATACCCAGTTTAATTGATATAAACTTGGAATAAATGAAATTAAAGAGGTTGATTGTCGAGCGGCCAGATGTTAGACTGGAGCCGCTATAATATATAGCGCCGGCCGGCGTTAACCTGTGGGTCCGAGTAGAACGTGTGCCCCTTATAATGTACATGCTTGTATAAAAAAAATATAAAAAACTAAAAAAAAAAAAAATTACAATTATGTTACTAAAACGATATAAAGCTACACTACAAAAAAAATCTTCTACAACAAGCACACCGGGCTACGAATTAGACCCATTTTTTAGAAATAAAATTTTAATCTAAATTTTTTAGCTTTGGTGAACGTGACCTTAATTTTATTTGTAAAAACCACTTTTTAACTAATTATAATCAGTAAATAGGGTGTTTTATCTTTAGATGAATCACATGTTTATAATTTAGAACATTCTCTTATCTGTGTTGACCTTGGAGTCAGTTCTTTATCTTGCAGTTTGTGGGTGAAATGCTGCCACTGCAAAGTGTGATAGCGATATGATTACCTATCATTCTTAGCGGTCTTTATTTGATTAAATTAATCGAATTACTTCTACTATTTATCTATTGTTATTTTATAGAATTATGTTCTGGGACAGTTTTCGTGTAATTTAGACATCGTAAAGTGTTCATATCGATCAAATAGGTATGTTGCGCAGATCTCAATAATCGATTTACTACGTACCTTCTTCATTCCTCTAGGACTACTTACCTATTATCGACTAAACTCAATAATTGCTGACGATAAGGATGCTGTCTGGTTACATCCCACCAGTCACCACTCCTTAGATCTCTGCCAGCCAATTTACCCATCCAAGTCAACCTCCCTAGGAATTTCTTTCCTATCGCCGAGGTGGGTTGCACAGCATAATCCGCCCCTGCCAACATCCAAGTAACGTCCACCGCAAAGAACCTTACCTTATTTGCTTTATGTTATTTATTCCTTAACGACATTTCCCTTTACCTCTGATCCCCAGATAGTTTCTACATCCCTTTGCCAGCCTGCCTTTTCCTTCTAACAGAACTCCTCCAGTAACCTACTGGTTTTTACACTAATAACGGTGGTGGGCCAAGCTTCAGCTCCTTAAGTTATGACTACAATTAATTCTATGTATTTTTAATATAATGTAAGATTACTCATAAAAATAGAACCTTTTTTCAGTTGATACTATTTTCGGAGAACTGTTACCAGCCATTATTAAACTCTAACCATTATTAATGATTAAAAGAAGAAATAATTGTCTGAGGTTTTTCGGCATTACGCTTTTACCTGCAGTTTTTGAATATCAACCCTTATACAACTACCCTATCTACCGGGCAGTTTTAATTTGACCAAGAATTAAGCAAGGTGCTAGATGTACTAGATCGAAACTAAATGCAACCCGTTTGATTCATCGCGTAATTCTAAGATACATCTTCAGCTAGATATGCTAGAATCATTATTTTCAACTTTTTGCGAAAATAATTACTCTTACAGCAATGGGGATCTACGTGTCGATAATTAATATTTAAATTTTGAAGACAAATTTTGGATCCTGCAACAATTATTCACAAAACTTCAAGAACCTTTTTAAAGGAGAGTTAAGCAAAATGTATTTTGAGTTACGAGTACTGAATACCGAATAGGGCACTTAAATTAAATTGTTTAAATTCAGAGTATCTTTTATTACACGGTAATTAAACATATTTTGTAGCAGAGAACTCTATTCAGTAATCAGATATGCAATTATGATTAATTCCTAATACTCATTCATTCAGTAATAAAAAATACGAATTTGATTATTGAGTAATGTACTTGTTCCTCGGCTTTTCTATTTTCGAGTATTGAGTACTTACTTAGAGCAAGGTATTCTCCTCATCCTCCATCATTTTTCTCAAACACTGCATCTACTTTCCATCGACTGGTACCATTTGCTACCTATACTCGAGTACACGGTTTCTTAGCATTCATTTACATGTGAGATTATGGTCCCAAAGTTTTTAGAGAGTAAAATAAACTCCCAAGTGACTTTAAAGAGTTCTTGAGTTTAAAAACAAAAATTGCTTAAAAAACCTTTTAATATTTGTTTTCTGTCCAGTGATGAAATCATTATTTGAAATGTAATCTCAGATATGGAAAAAAACTTAGTACAGTGAACCCAAACCGAATTACAGAAAATGGAAAATACGCCACAAATTATACAGTTGGCCAAAAGTTGACCATTTCTTAAAGTTCTCAAAACAGAGTTGCAACAAATAACTAAATTTCATTTTAAATGTTTCTTTTATTCAATTGTGAAATTTCCGTTTACTTATACAGGTGTATTGTGGCACTATCTATCACCTTTAGAGAGAACTACCTTTGCAATTATGTAACTAACTTTCGATCTGTCCGCTCAATATCTACGAAGTTGTATCTAACTTTCTTTGCAGCTAAATATACTCGTATATGTATGTATAAAGGCGCTTTGTGATTCTTTGTTGGTCATTGAGGTCCTATTTATTAATGTTTACCGATAAATGCAACAATATTTGTAGCAAACAATTTGGTAACCCAAATAAAAATGTCTTTTTAAAGAGACAATGGTTTTGTTCATCAACGGCAGATAGTTGGAGAGACCCAATGAGTAAAAGGGTTCAATGAACGGGTATTTTTATCTGGGTTACTTTTTCGGCTTATTTTTTACCAGTTAGTTACTTCTTTCTAATTTTGTGGCATCTTCGTCCACTTTTTTTTACTTTGATAACAATGATTTTGTTATTAAATAACAACAGTATGCAGAAGGCTCTTCAAAATCATGAAGGCCAGTTGGAAAGTAGTAAGTTTTCTATCGCTATTGAGACAGATCTTTTGTTTTGTTTTTTCTTTTAATTGTAAGTTGTTACAAAATATTTATATTCCTTACCTCATCGCAGGTTGGAAAAGCAGTTAGCAATTTTTGCAGCAGCATTATTGAGGGAAACCCAACACTTTGCTTTCCCAAAATGAATTATATCTCGCCAAAATGTGTAAAGGAGGTAGTTTTGATTTATACATACAAATATTCAGAGAATTAGATGTTTTTTTTTTTTTAATTTAGTTCGAAAGTTACATCAGCGTTAGCTGCACTTTATCTGCACTTCATTACAATGACAATAATACACCACAGTCACTAGATATTCACTATTGGCGCTAGCTTTTAACAATCTGGAGGCGAAAAGGTGGTGCCAGTATGACGGATTCTAGTCTTAAACTACCTGGCGGTAAACTAGGGTTTACCGTCAAGGGAGATCCCTGTTACCATAGTTAGAGGACAAAAAAGACCCCCTATTTTTGATATTGGTCGGACAAGTATAAACATTGATACCAATTGAAGATGCAACAATTATTCAGCTTTCTTTGAAAATTTTGTTAAGTTAAAATTATTATGACCAATGAAATCAGAGCAGATTGTGATTCTTTTCGATAGAATTTAAATGGACAATGACAGTTGATTGATTCATTCCGAGAATGTAAAAGTGAATGTATCCAAGCAGATCATGCTGGCTGAAAGAACGCCAGTAACAAATCATTCGCTTATTTCCGCTCCGTCGGATCCAACCCTCTTCTTCCAAAACAACTTCGAATCTTTTTCTTATTTTATTTTAGTTTTTTTTCTCCTTAACAGTTGCTTTTACAAAACAACCGGTAGTAAAATAGAATAAATTTATTGCTTTTTTGGCATGTAGTGAATTTTTGTCAGAAAGAAGAAGTATTTTTTAAAATATTCAGAAGCAGAATTTATGTGCCCATTGTATGTACTTCGGGAACACAACCAACGCGGTGCTTTCAAACATTGGTAACACTCTTTAGTTTCTTAATCAATGAAAGAGCTATTCTCTCTTGTTATTATTTATATCTGTGCGGATAAGTGGTGTGCGTTTGAAGGCGTTCATCGTACAGAGAGAGATGAGAGAGTAATTGAGAGTGAACAAAATATAACAAAAACCTAAATGAAATGGGTTGTTCAGTCCATCAGGGCATCAAATGTAAAGTCAAAATGCAATTAACTAGTGCTGCACGAGAAACGAGACAAATCTCAAGACCGAGACGAGACTTGAGCAACCGAGACCGAGACCGAGATCGAGACATGATATATATCTCGTCGAGAAATCTCGGTCTCGTCTCGGTTTTTCAAATATTAATTTTTAGCTACAAAATTATAAAATTGTGTTCTTTATTAATAAATAATCATTACGTGTATTGAATTAATTATTAAAAGATACGATTTTAGTATATATGTTCAATATTACTACTTCTATTTGACTTCGAATTACATAAGTAAAGTAAGCAAAGTAAAGTAATCGCCTATTTTTTCAGGCGGGGCTTTACGTCCAACTACCAATTAGGTGTCGCGGACGGAGGCGACTAGCAAACATACTTTACTGTAAATTTCTCATATTAACCATTAAATAAAATCCAAGGCCTAAGACCGGGAATCGAACCCAGTACCACAATACACATTAGCTTCTCAGGTCTCGCACCGCTCGGCTACAGTGGCGGCCCCCTTCGAATTACATAATTTTTACATAAATTCACCAAATTTCACTATTAATATCATTCATTCATTCAATTTCATAAATTTCACTATTAATAATCTAACACTTTGAACTTAGATATTATTTGAATTATATTTTAGAATTTTAGAATTAGTGAATTTGAAAAAAAAGACTATCTATGCATCTAAAAAATATTGCCACAAATTTTCGTTTTTAAGATACTCTTTGCCCAAGCATTGATACATAAAAGAGCTTTTACTGAGTCAGAAGTTAGAGAAGATCTTCTATTGGTCATTAACATCGCAGCTTGCGAAAATAATCTTTCCAATGGCACTGAAGTTGCACAGATACTAAAAATATCTTTCGCCATTCTAGACAAATTTTTGAAGGAATTCTCAAGTGTTTTCCACCATTCTAAAATGTCAACGTCTACTGGTGCTTGGTCTAATTTGGTGTAATTAATTATTTCTGTCTTCCATGCTTCGGTGATATTTGCTGATTTTTGAGCAAATGGTGCAAAAATATTGATGCAGTCGTCGTCGTCGTCAAAAGGTGAATCATCAGATTCTTTATCATCACCAACAGCCATAACTAATGGAGCGGGAAGTTTGTTGGGAGGTGCATGATATTTGGGTCTTTCATTTGGCGCGTTTTTAACATCTTTCTGAAATTATATAAAGATATATAACAGTAATAGTAATATATGATGCATTGAAGTGTAAGTAGTTGTCTTCTTTTACACACATTTTCATTACCAATATATAAATTAAAATAAATATTAGAAAATAATAACATTTTTTGAAAAGATTATTAATAGCATACCGCTTTTAATACTTAAACAAAAATTCAAAAAAACCGAGACCGAGACCGAGATATCTCGACGAGACCGAGATCGAGACTGCATAAAGTCTCGCCTCGTCTCGGTCTCGTGCAGCACTACAATTAACGAAGGTGTTTACCAATTTTTTTTGTTTCCTTACAACTCAATGACTTTCTTAGCAAGCTGCATATTAACTAGACAGCGCTATCCCATTCAGCTGGAACATTTAGTAAGAGTGTTACTTCAACGTGCTAATTCAGTAAAAAATCTACAGTTTAATAGTTTGAATTGCACCAAATTGCTCTCTAAGCATTTCCACCATTACAACCAGGAAAAACTACCTAAAATGCACATTAAACTTTGGTTTAAACCTTTAGGTGGGAAGGTATGATGCGTAGATGCTTGGATATAGCTGAGATCAGGTTGGAATTTTTTTTTTTTCTTATGATCGTGCGAAAAATAAATAGCTCACTTCCGGTGAGTATTATACTTTTTTTATGTGAGCAGTTATTTTTCTTATCGTTCGGAGAGATTTCTAAAAGCAACAGAAATGTTTATTTCATGCTACGTAATACTATAAATGTAATTTGTGTAATACGCCATTTTTATACAGGGTTATCCATTTAAAACGCACCAATTGCTAATAACTTTTTTGGAAAGCTAAAATTTCGGAAAAACCCACGAAGTAAAATATGTTTTTTTTTTAGTCTAGTGTTCAAATTTTCCACCCCCGACGCTGTAGCTTCATTTTTGGCGGAGTTACGGCCAAAAACCTGATCAGAATTTCATAAGGACCACTAGTTTTGACAATGATTATAAAAACTATAAAAAAAATTGTGAAAAATGACGTTGACCCCGTTTCGATATCCCTAATATTTGTCGAGATATTTAAGATCAAAGTTACAATTTTATCTATTCGTGAACGGTTTTCAATATTAATTTTCCACCAGAAATACACGTTTTGGGAGGTCCTCTGACTGCCAAAAAATGTTATTTGTGACGCAAAGAACAAAAATAATAATAATTGAAGACTTTAAAGAATGTAGTGTAATGTAATGGTTGTGGGTGAGTCAGAATAAATTTGTTTTATCATCAAATAAAAGCAATCACATCATTTTAATGTACCCTGTATGCAAGACTTCTTGACCTGTGATTACGGTAAGAATATCTTGCCAGGGTGTTGGTCTAGTGCTCAAGAGCGTGGCTTTATAAGTGGGAGATTCCCAGTTCGAATCCCGCGTATGACTGCACTTTATTAAAAAATTATTATGATATATTAAGTATTATAAATGACTGCATACGTGGGATTCGATTTGGGTATCTCCCACTTACAAAGCCACGCTCATGACCACTAGACCAACACCCGCCCATCCCTGGCAAGATATTCTTACAGTAATCATAGATCAAGATGTCTTGCATTAAAATGATGTAATGATTGCTTTTATTTGATGATAAAACAAATTTATCCTGATTCACCCACTACCATTACACTATACTACATGTTTTAAAATCTTCAATGAATATTATTTTTTTACTTTGCGTCACCAAAAACATTTTTTGCAGTCAGAGGACCTCCCAAAACGTGTATTTCTGGAGGAAAATTAATATCGAAAACCGTTCACGAGTTGATAAAATTGTAACTTTGATCTTAAATATCTCGACAAATATTAGAGATATCGAAACGGGATTAACGTCATTTTTCACAGTTTTTTATGTAGTTTTCATAATCATAGTCAAAACCAGTGGTTCTTATAAAACCCTAATCGGGTTTTTAGCCGTAACTCCGCCAAAAATGAAGATTTAACATCGGGGGTAAAAAATTTGAAAACTAGACAAAAAAAAACATATAGTTTACTTCATGGATTTTTCCGAAATTCCGCTTTCCTAAAAAGTTATTAACGATTGGTGCGTTTTAAGTGGATCGCCTTGTATACTCGTAATATGGATTTATTAGGCATTCAGAATAGGTAAAAATGATTATTCTAAAATAGAACACACAATTAAATAATACATTTTAATACGTAAGTCCTACCTCCGAACATAAGATGCATTTTATTTACAGTATTTACACTTAGTATTAAAGTAACCTAAGCACAAACTTAAATGCGATTAACTAAATAATTCGTAAATTTTCATATTTAATGAAATTTCCATAATAAAATTACAAAAATGGTGAATTATCTCTTAGGAGACATTAGAAGCGAGGACTAGTTGTCTCCATTTTGAATTAGCTATATTTAACTACTTAAAATTACTATCTAGTGACAATTAAACTATGTTCTCTGATCCTAATAATGCTCTCTCTCAAGCCAATAAAACAAAATAATTATTTGATGTAAGACCATTTTTAATATTAAATCAAATTCTAGAATTATGGTGTAAATTACTACGTACCTCTCAGTAAGTAGTGTTCTTAGTTTTCTAAGAAATAAAACTATTTTTTTATCTTTCAAATTAATCTACATTATTTAAGACATAATTGTTGGTAAATCTTAGGCTATGATTCCTTCCATAAGTAACAGTAGTTACTTTATCAAAGTTCCGTTTAATAACTTTACCTTTCACCAGAGGCGTCAAACTGGCAGCCCCCCTCAAAGTAATTTATTGCGGCCCACGATTTTCTGAAATAAAATGAAAATGGAAAAAATTTATTATGAGGAAAATAGCGGTTAGAGGAGATCGAGGCAATATCGAACACACAAATGCTACCGGTTCGATACTACTGGAATAAATCGATTTCCAGAATTATTCGGCTTTAAAACACAAATACCAAGAAGAAGGAATTCCCAAAATATATTCTTATTTATTTGAGAAATACCCGGTAATTAACAAGTTTTCTGCCCAAATTTTATGTTATTTTGGGAGGACTACTTGGGTGAGCAACTATTCTCGTTCATTAAATTAAATAAAACGGCATACAGATCAAGATTAAGTGATAAACATCTATCGGCCTTTATGAAGATATTCTGTTCTCAGCCTTTGAAATAGGAAAGCGCTGGCAAGTTTCGGGTAAAAAATAGAGTAATTTCAGTTTTTATAAATAATTGAAATAAAAGCAATTATATTGTGTTTTAAATATCCTATCCATATTCCTGAAACCTCACTTCAGAATATAAATTTAACAAAATTTGTGAATGTGGTGTGGCCCACGTGCATCTGCTGCCTGCAGCAACCAATGGTCTATGTTTTAATTGAGTTTGACGCCACTGGATTACACTGTTAGCAAGATAACTTATCTAAAAAGATTTTTCAAGTTTTGAACTAGAAATGAAACTTGTATGCCCTCGTACCTCTTCAAGTGCGCTTAGCTTTAGATTGTTTGAATTTCAAAATATCCTACAGCACTCAAAGATCTAAAAAAAACCAGGTAGAGTGAATCGATATGACGAATAGTAGATTCATTGAACTAGTTCAAAGCTAAAATCCTATCCATGCTATTTAGATCTAGACAAACGACAAACGTTTTTTTCCAATAGATTAATTAAACTAATAAATATTTACTTTAGCTTAAAGTCCAAATATTATAACTTAGAGTAACACCACACTGTGAGTCTAGTTGGTTGAAGTGTTTGATGCTAGACGAGGTAAATCATTTATCCACACATCTGTCAATGTTATACTTAAAAAATATTTCAGGATTCTAGAAATAATTCAAACCAAATTCGAGTTTTAGAGTTTACTGAAGCGAAATTGGCGCTATTTAAAATTGAAAGTTCACCAATTAAAACAAATCGGTAGCGTTTTCGATTCTGTAACTTGCACACTGTAATTTGTGCTAATAATTAATCGCGCCATCAAGTAAATATATTGATTTTTATTCCTTATAGTACATTCACAATAGCGCTAGTAAATTAGCTGTATAAATAAAAGAAATTGACAATTTAGTCAAAACGTTGTGTAGACTAAGAAAACGTGACTTTCGTTTAAATTTGACGTACATAACTGATTGATAAAATCTTCGGAACGTTTTGACCCAAACGTATTAGCATCCATCAAAATGGAGTTAATTACAGTCTACACCTGTTCCAATTATTTTAAAATTTCTAGCTAAAATTTGACTTCCTAACTAAAAGAAAGAATACTTCCACTTGAATAGAAGGTGGATGAAGGTGAATGTAGGTGGCTACTGGAGACGGTTGGTGTGGACGGCAGAAAAGTTGATGTAGTTGATCGGTTTTTCCTCAAGTTGTTGTAACAACTTCTGCCTCGTTTTGCCAGTTGTTTACATAAAGCAGGCGAGCCAACGATGTCTCCCATAAACACACTGAGTAGGTAATGATCACCTTTACTGTTAGGACTACGGCCGTAGTGCCTGAAATTTTAAGCAAAACAAATCTTTTAATTAAGCAAATGTGTAAATAACTACAATCGTAAATAATTTACCAAGTAAATAATTTCAAATATTCTTTTATGCATAAAAAAATAAAGTGAGTATCATGGCCAAATAGAATTGTCGACTCCTGCTTGCAACCTCGCATATACGAACACATATGTTTATAGTGTTCATACCAATTTTTTGTATTGCTTGGAATTTTCGCAGCTATCTATTAAAATAAATACAGAAATCTCCTAAGCAAAAATTATAGTTTAAAAAGTTAAGTATAAGGGTTGGTTAAACGACAAAAGCTACTCTAATCAATTTAATGTACCCATCATTTCATAATTAAATTTCAACGGCCAAAAATATGTGTTTTATTTAAATTGTATAACAGTTATATTAAATATTTAAGTAATTTTACTGCATTAAATTTGTCATATTGTTTAGAATTTAGTAATGAGAGAAAGTAATGCAATGACGAAAGTTAGAAATGTGTCATGAGGTAATTTCTAATTACTGAGTCATTTCTTTAGTTTAAATAAATAACTGCCAAAATTAGAACTCTACAAAAAAATAAATAAATAAAAAAAAAAAAAATGTATAACAAAATCAACTTACATTGTATTTAGAGTATTTTCTAATGAGCAAAAAATGAAAGTGTATTCTTTAAACAATATTGTGTTACATTTTGCACTATTAGTATTATTTAATACTAATAAACATAGACTTTAATCATTTTCATAGATTCTCATTATTTTTCGCTCATTTGTTTGTAAGTAACACTTGCAAAAATTTTAATATAAAACTAAATTAGTGTAAAAGCAATTACTTTATATTTTTAAGCATTCTAAATGAAATAAACTTTGCTTCTATCAAGTAATAATTGCAAAATAAGGCATCACTGCCAGTCAAATACTAAATTATTTCAAGAAATTCTCATCAAACTATGTTTCGTTTTTTGAATATTTGGATATATTAGAAAATAGAAACAGTTCATCCGAGCAGATAATTGAAGAAACAAATTTGCAGCTTCTTTTTCCCCCGCCGAGTTGACAATCGTACAGAATTTATCGACGGAAATAGTGATCAACTCCATGGATTCATTAGACAGGACAGACTTGATTAAAAATACAAAAAACTATAATGCTTAGTTTTTCTTAATTTTATCTGCCAAATGACGTTGGTTAACTTTAATTTTGACTCTTTACAAACTTTTTAAAGATTGGTTCCTTAGTTTCTTTAAGGGAATCAGATTTATTAACAACGCTTCTGTCACTTTATGAGGGGACCTACTTAAGATGCATTTACGAACACCTCAACTTCCTTCTCGTGCATACTTGCATACAAAGTTTATAAATTGAAAAATGTTTTTATAAACGTGATAAACCACGTTCAAGATAAATGTAGCGAAAATTTAAATGTAGTGAATAATTAAGTGATGTTTTCAGTTGAATAATAAGTTTAAATTTAAATATTAATTAAAATTACCATCATTAACACAGACAATGAAAGTGGAAGTCCAATTCTCACAAGCCTGATCAGCTAAGCAAATAAATGGATACATCCGATACATGCCTAGCAAAAGGATATAATCCTGCTTTTGAGGATTGAAATCCCTGATATTATCCATCATTGCGATCCAAGCATTTAATTTTAACAAGTAGTAATTGCTTTAAGAAAAATAACTTACTTGAACAATTGTTCCCAGTCAATTTGTTCGCTTCTCACAGCAGGATTAGCATGTTTTATGCAAACGTCTTCGTAAATACAAACTCCTTGTCCCATTTCCATTACCAGCCTCTTTTCTACTTCAGCGGCATCTAGCGTAACACTAAGTTGAGCACCTCTTCTTGGTCGAGAGATGTACGTACCTGAACAAATAAAAATAAAAATCTCCGTGAATAACGATATTTACTAGGTGCATAGGTATATCAAGTTACAAGAATTCTAATTTAAAATACATGTAATTAACCAACTTACAAAATATACAGATGATTTTATTGTTTACTGTATAAATAGAATGTGTATGAAGAGGAAGAAAGGAAGTGCTGGGAGAAGTCTTAGCGTGACGAGTTCCTGCGGACAAGGATGGAGCATTGGTTACGTCAAACAGAAATGCTTGCTTACTCAGTCAGTATCAAATTTCATAATGCTCAACCCACCCACCTTTTTCTTTATGATGTAATAACTTCAAGGATTTTTCAAAATTTTCTGGCTAAATAATTCTTTTATTGGTGTAAAGGAAAAAGAAAGACCTGAACTTGGTTGTTTAGTTAGGTATTCCAAAGATTCGGAACTAAGAGATTTGTCTATTCGTTACTTTTCTGATTAGTTTCAAGTAGAAGCATGAATCTAGAAATGAACTGAAAGCCTTACTCAAAGACAGATAGATTTCGTAAAGGTGGAATAATGGTGATTTCGGCTGCTAAAATATCTATTGAATTCAGAGCGATAAAAACTTAAATCGAAAAATATGAACCAACGCCGAAGGTGAAAAACTTAACAGGCACGGAGAACTTGATCTACTATAAGGACGGATTAAGACAGGAGCCAGAGTATAGACGAAATACATGGATTTGGTGGTTAGGTTATCGCTAGCGCTTTTGTCGATTGTTTTTCCAAGAAGTGGTCACGATTACTCTGGAGTGTATTCGCTCGAAATAATAAAGAAAAACAGAATGGTGCAATAGGGATTTTCTCAGTTGGGCAGGCTACTGTGAAAGCTACAGACACAGTGTTACAGGAATGCAGAAGAAGTCCTCATGGACTAAGACCGAAGTAAGCGAAGGAAGCCACGGAAACGATAAAGCTGATGAGGTAACAAAGATGCACCTTCAAAATTCAAAAGCACTGAGGATATGGCTCGCACCACAGAATTCTCTCTTTTTGCTAACTACTACCGTGGAACAGAACAATTGCAGAACTAGAATTTTGAACTAGGAGGATAATCGATTACCTATTTTTAGCGAAATTACACCTTTCTTTGCCAACTTCCTCTCCGTGAAATGCACATCATTCTAAATTATCCAGTGCATGGATTAAACAACTAACCATTAAGAAACTCCCTTTGAGGGGCTAGAAAAACTATAAGTTCATTTTTATTTTCCTTGTTGAATAGAACATTAAAAAAAAGATGCTGTTAGAATTAAAAAAGACTTAATGTTAACCTTTAACGGTAGAGTAGCTACTTTAGAATATAGATTAACCTACTTTTTTAAATATCTTCATTTGCCAACAATCGTTACATAATTGCAGCAAAAAAAAATTAATTATTTCTTCGCCTATTAAAATGAATATTACTCATTTAAAAGTTAATATTATCGCTCTACGTAATATAATAATTGGAAGTTTATATCAGCCTGTTAAAATGAAATTATTATCTATTGCGTAGTGATAAAAATTAGATTTATAACATAGAGATATTCAATTAATCATAGAATTTTGGCTGACATAATACTAGAGACAAAATCGACCTTGGAAATAACCTCAATTAGTGGTGAAGTAAATATGCAAGATAGTGAAAATAAAAGAGCATATATATATATTTGCATTAAATAAATATAGCATTATACTAATACTTCTGCTTTTATTAATAATCTGGTGCTTCGAGCGTACACAATTTACCCAAGTTTCTCACCGAAACGTGATTAAAACGCACCTTGTCGCTCCAACTAACGATTGTAACCAAAAGGCTGTCTCCTGCGTAACCTTAAGGCTGTTAAGCAATAAGCATGGATAAGTGCAGGAAGCTGCGATAAGACCAGCTTTTGGCTAAAAAGTCGAATGATCAGTCTTCATTTATACATTTTTATTATTTTTTTTTTTAAGCTGAAGAAGTGATTGGATAACGTCTTTACCGAGCAATAATGAACAATTTGGTTTGTAGGGAGGAGTACCCAAAATTCTTCAACACAGCTATCTGACCATGAACTTGATCTCCTCACTTCTCAAGCAGCAGAAAGAGATTAATGAGGGTAACCTTCTTCTTCTGAAAACTCTGCTGAAAAGCTCTGGTATGAGCCCTATTATGTAGGCATGTCTTGTGAAACTATAATGTGCAGGATGAAATCCATCCTGGAATCTGTGAGATGATCGAGAAAGTCAGAGCTACTTTCTAGCTGGCAAAGATTACATCGACAAACTACGAAGTAACAACATGGATGGATGACGTAGGTGCGATTCTGGAGAAGCCCTACTTTAGGAATTTTGATAATATCACAATACTGGCTAGTACCGGGAAGATAGAGATCAAGAAATCATAATGTCTTATAATATCTCTTTATTGAACTAAGATTTACTCAGATGGTTGACAAAATCGTCCCGGGAGATGTAGCAGCAGGCCGCAAGTTGTGCACAGCTGCTGTAAACCGTTGCCAACACTGTAAACAAAGAGATTTTATAGAAAACAATAAATAATAACTACAAACATCCATGCCAATTGGTATTTGACAACCAGAACAAGATAAGACATCTTCTCAAATATTCAGGCCACCCAAAAACGTTACTAGCACATCCTCATTCGAGGATATATGAAGTCCTGGAGGCTGTATTACCGGCGCATCAAGGTAGTCCTTGAGTGAAAGCCTGGTCACTGTAGTATTAGCGGGGAAATAAGGTTGCTGTTCAGCTGGTCAGGAATGGAGAATCTATTTTATTCATTCAATCCGTCACCGCTTGCTAAAGGCTCAAATGCGATGTTTTTGGAGGTAGAGCTATAAAATATTAAAATCTTTTTCTAGGAATTAAGCAGCAAAATCCACATCTATGTAAAAGCAGGACTGAGTTAGCCTTAAAGATAAACCTGGTTGGCTAGCTTTCTAACTGGGCAAGATTGGTTCAGAAAACATCTTCACAAAGTGGAGTTATTTAACCTAAAAATCTTCTGTGAGGAAAAAAATATAATTTCAGAAAAGTGTGTAATTGTAAAGTAAGACCTTGGTTATGAAGTTAGATACGGAGAAGGAAAGAGTGAGATTTTAGAGTGTCACATAACATGGAACAAAGAGCAAGGCTAAGGATAGCGTTAACATTCCAACTGCACAGTCGGACATAGTGAAAGTAGCAACACGGAAATAGCAGTTCCCCTGTTGGAACGGCACAAGCCAGGAATCAGGATTATCTGTCACGGGAGGTGGGGGTCTAGGCTGTAATGACAAGTAACAGTAAAGTGAGTACTGAACTCACCTACAACTCAGTTACACCAACAAATCCTAAGGTCACTAACAGTTGACAACATTCACAACACCTGCCTGTCTCGATACATTACAAATCACGCAACAATTGTTAAAAATAATAACAATAATAAACAATTGTTTGTAATAAACAATAAATTACAATTAATCAAGGCTCACAAACCTACTAGTACGAGTACAGTATGTTGTAACCAAACGATTGCTTCCTTGAATGTAACACTCCTACACAATATAATATTGTATAATGTTCATTAACATACGACTGGTAATCAGTTAATTTAATTCATACTTGAATTATCCATCTGTGAAGACTGTACACAGATTTTCCTTACTGTGCACGTAGTCAGGTAATTCTAAATGAGTTCAACTGTATTTTTTTAGGGCCGCCTTGAAGTTGAAGGCGTCTTATTAGGAACTTGTCGCTCATCAAAGTGCACGCTTTTGGAGTCAACTAATTGAAGTATTTTTTTTTTCTCTCTTTGCGTTAAAAGGTGTACCAACAACAATATTAAAAATTTCAATACGAAAATAGCGATAAAAGACATTTCTTTAAAACATTTTGGAATGAGAAATAGTAAAATATTTTTCTATTTGAATTTCACAATACGATACTTAGGACTGTACATTGACAAGAGACTCACGTGGAACCCACATACTCGACTGAAACGACAAGACGTGAACAGATGCTACAAGCTACTTACTAGACTACTTGACCGCAGATCCAAACTCGACTTGAATCACAAACTGACAATTGACATACGGAGCAGAAGTGTGGGGCTCAACCAAACCCTCTAACTCCAAACGCTTGAAGACACTACAGTCTAAAATCCTACGGAAAATCCTGAAATACATTTCAACACTTACATACACACCGACCTTCACATCCCTTTCGTCACTGACCTAATAAAGTCTCGCTACCGCAAATTTCACAGCCTCCTAGCTCTCCATCCTAGTCCTCTTGTCCGATAACTCTCCTCACCTCACCTTCCCGACAATCCTCCTCGTCGTTTGAAGCGGAAGTGGCCTACACAGTTCTGTTGTGATTAAATCATTGCGAAAGAGTTTCACCAGTGGGTGATTGCTCTAACCATGACATTACAAGAGAACTGAACCAGTAAGATCAAATTTACTTGATGCAACAATTGTTGCAGTTGTAAATATACAAATAAAGTGAAAAAAAAAAATCACATTTTTTTCTTTTTATCATGTTTTAACTTTTTAAACTTTTTTGTTTTCACTTTTTATTTGAGTACTTTTAAATTTAACATATTCGCACCATAGTTTACAGTATATTACTTAATGCAATTGTAAATAATTCTAGTTTAAATAAGTAAATATAAATTATTTTCCAAATCGACTTCCTTTCAGAAAGTAACTAAGGGCTACCACCAATTTGTTGCGCGAAGAATTGAACGTCAAAATACATCACGTACTCCCATTGGTCTATTATAGTGATTACAGTGGTTCAAAGATCAGCCGAATTTCTTGTAAACCAATTTACTACTAAACTCAACACTTCGTGTGCTTTCTATTTTGGCTGAAGGTGGTAGCGTTTAGCATCGAATGGAGATGAAGTTATGAGAATTAGAATATGAAAATTTGGTATAATTCTGTGATCATAGATCTCACCTCACTCTAAGTTGTGAATACAAATTACACTCAGTCATTGCAGTTGCGAATCTGTTCACGTAAATCCGTTTTTCATGAGAAATCGAAAAACTTTGGAACATACAAACAATGAGGCTCACAAAACCTCCATAGGCTCCAAATTCCGCAATGATAGAACCTGAAGAATTAGTACAGCTTTTCTAATATTCTAAAAATAAGGAAAGTTCGAGTGGCTACGTCAATAGCCTTCTAGCCATACTTCCTTGTGTAGAATATTAGAATATCGGCACTATTTGTTGATTCGATTACATATTTAATGTTACTACACACTGTTTCACCTTCTCATCTTTGTTCGGCCTAAAACCTTAAACGATTAGGTAATACAATGAGTAAAAAACTGATATGATTGAAATGTTTTTTAACACGCATAACGATATTAATTTTCTAAGTAATAGAATCATGTAATAAAACACAAATCTCCGATAGTTAATGAAATAAATGAATTTCACTTCGTAATCACTCAGTTACGTTTACAATTTTAAGTACAACAATCTATTCAATAACCACGGCTACCTAGAATCTACTGTACTTTTTTATATTATAGTTATATTAATATTGACCTAAAAATACTGTAACAATCAATTTAATTAGCATACTTTCCACAAAATAACACAGATTTCCTTTGGAAGAAAGTCTGTCGTTATGTCAGTGTGAGGTTTCTTAACCAGCACATTGTTATTATATTCCTATAGTATGATAATTAAATTAGTAAATGAGCTTTTATAGTTTCTGTGTGAATATAAAATACATACTATATAAACTTTGTATAGTTAATTTATTTCAGTTAGAGGCGCCACGGTAACCGAGCGGTTAGAGGCGAGACCTGCGAAGCTAATATGTATTGTGCTACTGAGTTCGATTCCCCGTCTTAGGCCTTGGATTTTATTTAATGGTTAATAAAAGAAATTTACAGTAAAGTATGTTTGCTAGTCGCCTCCGTCCATGACATCTAGTAAATGGTAGTTGTACAACTTGAAAAAATTACCATGAGTACTGTATATGCAGTACATGAGTGAATCAAAATAATAGCTCAAAGAAGTAAAGTAATGCCTATTTTTTCAGGAGAACTTTACGTCCAACTACCTAATTAGGTTTCATGGACGGAGGTGACTAGCAAACATACATTACTTTAACCCATCAAGCAAACATTACAAACCCAGCAAACATACATAGTGTTAACCCATTAAATAAAATCCAAGGTCTAGACCAGAAATCGAACCCAGTACCACAATACATATTAGCTATGCTAGCCTCGCCTCTAACCGCTCGGCTAGAGTAGCTCAGAGTACAGTAAATTCATGCCTACTTATGTAGGCGTGCTTTACGTCCAGCTATCAAATTAAGTATCGTGGTCGGTGGATTGAAGTGTTACTTGCTTTTTTCCGTTTTAAATTAATCCATAAATACACAGGAGCTTATATAATATTTAGATGTGTGATACAACAACCATGTAATTTACAAAATGTTGATTATTTAAAAAATATTCAATCAAAAATCAATGTTCATAAGCTATTTGAAATAATTTATGTAATTAATGCCATATATTATAATCAATAGTATATCTGCAGATTTTATTATTGCGTCATTTGAAAGTAGAATAGTAAATTGAATAATGTACAATTGCACATATCCCGTAATTAATGCAATTCCTTTTAAATAAATTAAAAGAGCAATTAGCAGGAGACAATTTAATATAAAAGTGGTTTTAATTTGCTGATCGTAGAAAAGGAACAGGGAAGGGATTAGCTAGGCGGATAGCGTATTGGATTCCCGCGCGGAGATCCTGGGTTCGAATCCAGCTGCTGGCCTTCAGATTTTCTCTTCCTAGGAGCTTCTTACAGCTGCCTGTCCTTGTTGCTGCGAGTGTTGTAACGAGGAAAAAGCTCCGGGCGCCAATAACCACAGATGTTGACGCGCCTTAAATCATTAAAAAAAAAAAAATAAATAGAAATAGAAAAGGAGAAGAGGCAATGTCGGCATTCTTTCTAAGAGATAAGAAGTGAGCAGCTTTCTAATCGCGGCTCTCTGCTAAATGCGTGATACAATGCAGCAGTTAGTTGGACACCGCGGTCAAATGGAACAAAAAATCTCACGAGAAGATTGACTATTCTCTTACAAACTTGGCCAGCTCTCCGTAGTATTTCAATGAATTCCTCAAGTAATTTTTGTATTATAACCAATGTACATAAAAAGTTTTTGAGGGGAAAAATTCTTAAGCGAGATCAATCAGTAAACGTAAAGGAAGGGAAAAATGGGATATTTATTTCTAAAAGGGAAAAAAGACATGCTCGCTCGTCCAGTTATATTTAGAAGGGCCGTTATTAAGATAGATGTGAACTTGAAGTTGGTCTATCTGGGTCTATCCAAGGAAGAATTTGATGACGTTCTGAAAAGTATGAAGGATGATAAGGCTCCAGGAGAAGATGGATTTTTATTGAGATGTTAAAGCGAAGAGATGAGAGATGTTCAGCCAGATTTAGAATGAGCGGATAGATGAAGAGATGCAAACGACTGAAAACTGCCCTGATTTGTCCAATATTTAAGTCAAAAAAGAAAATAAAGTGCGCAAATTGCCAAGGGTTTATTTTTTGTTGACTGTAAGAGACAAAGTATTGGCGATATTAAGTTTCGGAAGAGTTAGGAATTTGTGTCCTTGTACTCTTTATTATTAGAGCACCTTATATCAAATCTCATTTGCGGCCACCTTTCTTATCTATGCTAGATAGTGAAGGGAATATGTATCGAACTCAAAACATAAACTGCACCCTTATTAGATCGTTTACTCTTTACAACAGACCGTATTATTAATTAAAATTGTACGGTTGGACAGTTGTATAAGGGTTGATCGTCGAAAAGTGAACGAAAAAGAGGAACGCTCCAAAACACCAACTTTGACAATTTTTACCTCTTTTCCTATAAAAGATGAAACTCCCAAATTTTCTTTGTAATATGGGGCAAATACTCCTTTATAACTGTATTCAAAACAGCCTTGGAGCCCAAATCGAATCTGGACCAAAACCTAGTATTAGAAATAATTAAAAATAATAAAAAATAAATTTCACAGACTGTCGTTAAATTCAATGCCGAATAAAATATAGAAAAAACCCTTTCAAGTCATAAAGATTCCAGTCACCAATGGAACACCTCCACCTGTTACGTCACCCTAGAAAGTTTAGATTGTTGTTTTGGGTTAAAGTTTTTAATACTATACCTGCATGGTCTCTTCTTCGCTCAATAACCTAAATCTTTAATTGAGTTTCACATTAAAAATTGTGCCGCAATTTGAACTACACAAACCTTCACATAATTGTATGGTAAACAACTACGTACAAACGTTATAGCAATTCCATTACCACAGAAATAGCAAACAGATTCAGATATTCACTGATAAATGTACATTGTGGAATACCAGCAAACAGTCACGTAGAGCCAGTGAAGTTGATTACATCACATGACCTCCATAAGAATTAGGAAATCTTTTTGTTTAGTAAATAATCCGCTGACCGCTTATCTCTAAACTCAAAGAATAGTTTTCTTCAATAAGCCTAGTGTTCATAAGGTATTAATTGATTTAAAAAGAAATATTTAAAGGCAAAATTAAAACTACTTCAACTTTTTAAATTTTGAGTTTATGTTATGGCATGGAAATGAATTTAGTTCATTGTAAAAATAATTATAACTTTTTCGTTATATTTCAGAGCCGAACTTGCAATCCATGGCCCTAAGTACGAAAATGAATGTAAAACAAGTAAAAATCTAGGTATTAAAATAAAGTTAAAGTCTTCTAGAACAGGGGACTTCAACCTTTCTACACTTTAAGGAACCCTTCGAGCTCATGGTTTTCTTAAAAGGACCTCACGATCAAGTAGCAGATAAAATAGTTTAGCACATCACAGCTTTTTTTCCTTTACAAATTCGTCACTTTCTCGCAACTTTATTTAATCTTAATACAAACAACTTAATAAGACAATTGCAAAGATGATTACCATTTTAAGTGCGTTTCGGCTGAGCAAATAGTGATCACTTGAGGTATCCCCTGCCAACGTTCCAGAGATCCCTAGAGTTCAGGTTGAAGACCCTGCTCTAGAGAACATTCACTTCGAGAATGATAGTGTGGGATGCCTTTTTTAGGACATGGTCTTCTCCTTTCTGAATAGAACATGGTTTCGGTACAAAGAAGACGCGATTTTTTTTTCGGAGGAATACCCTGCTTCTAGCACGCCAACAATTCTTCCTCTTTCAAAGTCAGATACCTGACTGTAAGGATGTCTTCAAGCAGTACTTCGCATAACGATGTACAATGCACTCTTTTCTCATTCAACAAAACGTTTTAGTTTTAATGAAAGCTCCATATAACTTTCTTTTATTTGTTTCAGAACCATAAACATTTAGAATGAAGGAATAATTGAAAACAGAACTTTTTACCTTGACGTAAGTTCTCTAAAAATATTGACGAGCACAAAATAATTGCCTAATATGGCTGACAAGAAATTAAATTATATATTCACTTCATTTACTCAAATATCATAAATAGAACTGAAATATTATCTGAAAGTAAAACTATCATATGTTACATCAGAGAGCAAAAAGAGAAAGAGCGAGGAAAATCAACAAGCAAAAGCTAGTAAGTAAAAGCTGATGGAAGAGGCAGGAAGTGAAGGGGCTTGAGCAATGCTCACCGGTCAGGAGTTCCAAAAAGAAGTGGTGCACATGAAGGATTTGTAGTCAGCTGCCTTAGGGATTTAATAATGTAGAATAGGAAGATCCAATACAGACGTCGCATTTAAATAAATTATTTTAATTATTTATGTTTGAATACAAGAAGTTCGCTTTAAGCAAAAAATAGGTAAATTAGATTTAAATTATCACTCGCACTAATTACTAAATATTTAAACAATGGACTATAATTCCTAAGACATATTACTATTCAAAAAGGGAAGAGTAACGTGCAATACCAAGATCAAAAGTTGGGTTGCGAAATTTAGTTTGGCCATGTTGAGTAACGATCAAATTCATTGCTGAAATTGTTTATTTTACTGGAGTGGTTTTTATTTCTTATACTTAACTTACTACCTCACGATTTGGTGTTTTTTTTAACTTGGATTACCATTGAGGAGATACTATTCAGATTATTTACAAGATAGGCTTTGTAAAACCCAGAACATGTTCGAAATGGAATCCGTTAATGGTGAACATATCTAGGTTTTTATCTTAGCTTACTTAATCATAGAATCAAACGTTCCGAATCAGACTAAAAATTAAAATATTAGATATTGTCCGAATGTGTAAGATAGTCGTAATTATACCTAAGGGAAACCACATAAGTTTCGATTATTAACTCATTTCTACGCACCAAGTTTCTATGCGTTAAAAAAATAGATGCAACCAAAGTTGTTCTTAAGATCTTAAATTTTATAGCGCCTAATTTTATTTGTGAACTAGAACATGCAATACCCAACACTGCAGATGTCCGACTTTTTTTAAGTGGTTAAGTTCAGTTTAAGAAGTATCTGATTAGATGCCAGGCAATAAATTTCGAAAAATTGTTTATAAAAACTAATAGCTTATTGTTTTTTTAACTAGTCAATAAGTGAATTCAAATTCAATGCTTTATTGGTAGGAATTCATGGTCTTTCTCCTCATGGAAAGAGGAGGGAACACAGGATCGAAACTTGCATTAGAAAAATTGATATTAAATAGGAAGACACTAGTAATATAAAAATGCAGAGTCCTCCGAGTTCAGAACAAAAAGCGGATAGAGGCAGGGAGTGAAAAAGGATTTTACAAGTAAAGCCCACGGAGGAGATCGTAGCAACTAGCCAATTGGTTTGGCTAAATACTGAGAGGAAGGGTAAGAAAGATGTATGAAATTAGCTTAATAGTTATCAAAAAAAGAAGAAGAATTAGAATAACTTGGAACAGGATGTAGAAGGCTGAGATAGAAGAAGAATGAAATAGATAGCTGAGGATAAAGATGGTAGTTGAAAGCTCTGGATGATCTCGATACCACCAAACAGAACTGGATTAAGTTGAAGTAGAAGAAAAACTGTATATGAACAAAGGCGTCAAATTTCCTGACAAGAATGTTATAATGAAGTTCACACATATTTTCGCTTAAACTGAAGCAGTTACGAGAAGATATTTTTATTAATTTGAATTTGGAATCATTTTGAGGATGCTGTGAAGTGTCCTAAAACAATAAAATTGGTTTGTTTGAGAAAAGGTTATAACAGCTTGTAAGGACTTACTCAATTAGTAAAGAGAAAATGCAAGGTTTATGAAAAGTAGGCATTATTGTTTGTAAGAATGTACCAATTTGGGAAATATAGTGTTTGAAATGTGGTTGTACTGCTTGGTTTTTTCTGTTATGATTCTTCAAATTTTCTTTTTCCACTTTCTTTACTATCATAGAACTAAACGAACATACTCTGGGTAAATAAATGATTTTATTTATCTTGGAGGATTTCCCAACGAACATCTCACTGGAGGTATATATTTTTTCCATCAAAAATCTTCGTGAAAGGGAATATAAATATGGGAATGTTTAGATTGTGCTTCGAGATGACATAAAAGGCCCTCAGCCATTTTCACGATTTTTCAACGCTAAAAAGGAAGGGAAACCCTCAAGAAAGTGTGGTCGGTTACTTGTCTGTATATGATTTTTGTGGTTCCATCAAGAAGATACTCAAAGAGGAGATTAACACGAAAAATATCTAATGGAAATCTTGTGAACCATGGAAAATATAAATAAAACCAAGAAAAATCCTTACAACTGAGCATCCTGAGCTAAGAGATAACTAGGGATGGGATTTACTCAGTGGTTAGTGCCTAGATGTTTCACGTGGAAATTCCAGGTTCGAGTCCAGCTGGCTTCCTTTAGATTTTTGTTTTCCTAAGAGTCTCTTACTTCTGTAACAAGGGAACACTGTCCGAAGGCTCCAGAACCCAACGATTTCAGTAATTAGACGCCTTCAACAAATAAAAAACACCCAGCTGTTTGTAAAAGTGAAAGAATGAACTTGGACAAAGGAGCGCAAATAGCGCCTCTGATAAGCCGTCTCCCAGTCTGATACCCTGTTGACGTGACAATCCTACATATACAATATTAACATAAATTTTACCTTGAATTTATGTATTATTATTTCGACAATTTTTGTTTGTATTTATTTAGGTATTTATTTTTTAACAAACGGATATTGCTAAATCATTGTTCACTTGCCAATGGAACGATGTGGTTTGTTGCAACGCTCAAATTTTGTTTGTTAATCATCGATGAATGGATTAATAAATCTAATAATCACTCGCTTGACGCCATTCTAGCATGGTTTCAATTTGTTAGAGAAATTACGAAAATTTCGAGAATACTCGTTTTATTAATATTAATTGTTTAGTTTAAGTTTAGAATTCTTTTTCGGCCATTTTTATTCTCTTTAAACTAAACCTAAATGGACACGAATATTTGTTGGCTAGATATTATTATCTCTGAGCTATAGTTGCAGATTAAAAAGATATTTTTAAAAAAAAACTCTTTTATGTTTAAATGAATTGATGTATTTAGATGGCAGACTGGGTCAGTGAGGCAAACTATGAAGACCAACGCGAGTATAGCTGCTGGCTAGTCCAATAGTTCAATTATTAGGTTCATTATCAAGCTATCACAACATCGATTATTTTAGAAGCAATTTTTTTGAAAATATTTTAACACAAACTTCAGTTTGCAGTAAAGATTTGGCGGTAAGTTTTACTGTCTTAATTACAAAAATAAAAAAATCATAAGTGTAATACAGAAATAGGTCAATTTTCTGAATTATTAATGGTATAATTGCAATTGCATACTAAAACCTATGTACTAATAATAAACTATTATTATCAGGAAAGAGAAAAAGTGCATCTAACTGGCAAGCGATACTACAAACATAAAAATGCAATTTAATGCATACTAAGACTCATAAAATGTTTTTATTAATGAAGTAAAAGGCTGTAATGAAAGCTCATGTTAGTGATAATCTTAGTGATAAATTAGTGATAAACCTTCACCATGACAACATTCAAAATAAGTGATGCTTTCTTTTCCAAGGTCGTTACAGAATGATGAATGGCAGCTTCTTTCACTAAACAAATGCAACTATTTTATTGCTAGCTATTAAATCATTCAATACTTATCGATCATTAGCATGTTTTATCTTGGATATTTTATTGATTAAATCTTAATTTTTATTAGATAGTTATTGATTTATTTATTACGTGAATGAAAAAGAATACTATAAACTGAAGACGCACGATGCAAGGCCAATCTAGGTCAAGAGGCAACGATTTTTCAATGGCCATTCGGTAAGTTCGTACTGCTTTCTGACATTCGTAACTGAATTCTACTGTCTGCTTCTCACTTTCACCTGCATCATCTGGTTCACGTTCTAAGTACCAATACTTTGGAATATTGATCTATTATGAACAGATAAAAAATCACTTGAATAAGCATAGGAAATCTTAACTATTGGCTAGTGAGCCTCGCTGTTTTCTGAAGAGTATAGCCTACCGATCTACCTATTTCTACGATACCTTAGAGGCTTTTTTTTCTCCCAAACAGTCTAAACCTAGTACTAGGTAAGCATGGACACAGACCCGAGGAAGTAAGACATTGCTATCTGAATTAACTAATCAGAATCCTACACTGAGGACACCAGTGCAAATGCCCATCCAATCTCACCCAGCCAGTGTATGCGTCAAAATCCTTTGCAAGGAGAAAATATGATTCGGTAATCTTTCTATCTGAGACCCTGTAATAAAATTTTAGAAATAAACTCAACGAAGATGATTCAACATTAATTTGTATAAATAATCTTGAATACATTTCACAATACTCGTATACTGAATTCGGATTTACGAACGCGTTCCATTTTAAAAATTTAAGGGGAAAATATCTTGGTGGGTAAGTTGGGGCAAGGTTCTCCTCTTCTAGAGACCTAGATAAATTTTAGGAAAATTAAATGTATAAAAGGCATGAATACTAAAAATATATTTGATATTTCTTGCTATTGAATTTCTGGACTGCAGAAATTTACCTAATTTCATACCTAAGAGAAGTAAATTTGGAGTATTGAAAGTTTAAAAAAAGATAACAATTATACAAGTCTTTTTTTGGTACAAAAAACATATTGGTAAACAAATCGTGAAGAATTGCTTTGCAAGAAGCAGGTAACTCTTTGCGCGCTTTGTCAGTGTTTCAAGTACGGAGATCGTAGTGTGGGGAAGGCGACGTTCTTACCAAGCAATCAACATGATAACTATCATTTCTAACAAGAGAGTTTAAAAGTTCGCCCTTCAGCTGCTATTGGATAAACGACTTGGATTAGGAAATGCAATCTAAAAGTTTACCAATGGAACATATTTTTATTAATAATAAGGAATATAGGTGTAACTTCTTTTTAGTCTGCTTTCTATCCTGTAAGCTCTACAACAATAGGCTGCTGTTCCTCTAGCTTGGAAGCTGTCGATGCTCATGTAAGGAAGCAATGTTGCAAACAGATGTAATTAAATGCGAACTGTTTATAATAAAGCACATTAAAAAATAATTCAATGCGGAACTCAACTAGTCCTCCTTAACTCAAGCAATAATATGGAATTTACTATTATCAAACAACATTCTTACCTGGAAGAACTTGCAAATGAAAGCGCTAAAATTGCTAAAGTGCAATACCTCATTTAACAACTCACATTATATTAAGTAGTTAGTACTTCAAAAGTAAGTGCAATTATTGTATCTGCCTAAGGAAAAGCTGCATTAATCTTGTGACATCATATACACTGTGGGCGGTGAAGTCATTGCTTAAACCGAATAATTGCACAGACTTTGCAAATCATTAAAATGTTAAATTCTTTTTAACTACATTTGCAACACGCTGACAGAAGGCATCATCATCTAAAGACTGCTAATGAGCCGTTGGATCGCTACTCCATCACTGCAAGATATTTCTCAGTTAGACTGAGTTGTGATGGACTAATTACCATTAAAACTATAGAAAACTATATATATTTTAATCTTTTAGACTTAATTTTAAACGTTTTCTTTTGCCTTTAAAAAGCCTACTCTCTGTTTAGGCTCTGCTTTTTCACACAATAATCGTTTGATTTTAAACATTAGTTTGTTAGTCTGGGATGATGTCTTATCGGCTAAATCCTAAGAAAGTGACTCAAGAATTATTCGGTTCCTTTCTTTGATCGAACAAAATCAATCTTAAGTGTGGCAAAAGGACTAACTATGGAAACTCAATTGGATCCTGTCATTTACTTACTTTCTTAAACCTTCACTCCTACCATGCCACTAAGGATTAGCAGACAGTTCTACCTCCTTCTTATAACATCCATCAGCAGTAGGAGTGCTTCATTCAATTTACTTTCGAAAGATGACACCGCAATCCTTTCCTCTCTCAAGAAACCTTCAATTCCCCAAGATATGGTTCTACAGGATAAGAATTATTCTAAACAGGCAGCTATGTGAAAAGATCATTTTTACGTCACCTGTGTTTGGATATACTAAAAGAGAATGACGTTTCCGCCCGATAGTAATGTTCTAAAACACTAAAAAGGAAAAGCCAAGAACTGAATATTCGCTCTAGCCTGCTCAAAAGACTTCTTGATAACAGTTCCAATGTGACATCACTAAATAAATTATTAGATTATAACTCAGTTTAAAAATCTTTGAGACTATAAAATAGAAATTTGTAGATTAGGTAAACGTTCTAATAGGCAATCCCTGCGGAGTAAAAATTCCTTCATACTCTGGTTCATCCTCCATATTCAGTCTCCAACCTCTTATCCACAAGACCTTTAAAAACCCATTCATCCAACCATCCTCTTTCTGTACAAAACTTAACAATCATTCAGTCATGATATAAAAACTCATATAAATTCCTTAGCCAGGTACCACTCTTACCGAACATCCCAGACAGCCCCTTCCAACGTCACAAGAGTCGGTGGTCTCGTGATCTCCTTTCAATAAATGACAGGAAATTCCTCTAAGCTATTTGTGTGTTGTAGATGCGTGCGTTAATTAATACAGATTTGCTTGTGCGTATTAGAGAGTTGTAAATCTACGAAGAAGTTTTTAAAAAAAAAAAATTAAAATTGAACTGTCTGTGACTATTTATTGTTTTATTATTCTTTTCACGCAATTTTAACACAAGCTGTTTAAAAAAAAATGTTTTCGTCTCCGAGGGACGTCACAAAATTCATTTCCAATAATAACTCTACGTAAAATTTAACTCCATCGCAAAAAGTCTTCAGGACAAACAGGAGAGGGAGTTAGAGTCTTCATTCTCTCTACTAATTAGTCTGATGAAACCTTTATCCCGAATATGGGGATAATATGATTTAACCCAGCCGGTTATGTGAACATAAAAAAACTATAAAGTTTGTGAGACTGCTATAAAACGCACAAAACTGCAAGTAATTGGCCTTGATATAGCAGCTGACAACAGTCAGAAGTTGAATATGACGTCAGGCATATTTCCTTCAAGCGAAGATTCTTTACAACTTTCACCTGTTTACAGTATATGTATAACATTGAATAACCTTACAATGAGACAGCGACATAGAAATGAATACATTACAAATGTAAACAATAAAGTATAATCATGTATCTCTAAAAGAACGTTATGTAATGATGCAGTTATGTTCTTTTATTATTATCCTGTATTTCTCTAATAATAAACAAGTATAACAAACTAAATTTTGTGGTTTTTTTTTTAAGATTGTTGAGAAGGGCTTTCAGACTAACGATTGTTCTATGACTATCTATAACATCTATAATAAAGAATGGATTAGCCTCCGGACGCCAGTGACCTCAGATTTTGATGCGCCTTAAATTAAACAATAAAGAAATATAAAAATTAACTATAAAATGGAACGTACTGGCTGAGTAGTTGACTGTACAGGAAACATACAAGCTGTTCCACATAGTTTGAAAAAAAAGACGGCAGTGAGTAACGCGACAAAAATAGTTGAAACATGCATTAAATATTGAAAGGAAGAAATATCCGGTAAGTTTGCCGCAGTAACTGCTAATTTATCTCGCTCTTCTCAAACCATGTAAGTCTAACTTTTACTGCTATTGGCCGCAACATGGCCAGTTAACCTACCACAAATTCTTCCTCAATTAGTTTTAATCCTTGCAAATTGAACCGGTTTTTATATTTATATGAAAAAAAGTGTAGTTTTACAACTAAATTTATTTTTCTAATAATTTAAAATTTTGATTAAAAGGTATTCCATAAAGCAGTGGTTCTTAAACTTATCATAGACGCGGAACACAATTATATGTATATATTTTTCTCGCGGAACACTAACATTAAATAATTTCAAATTCGGTATTTAGCAAGAACTTAAAATTCAATTCAAATTAAAAAAAAGGAACAATTTTTTGTTTCGTATCTTTTGCAAGTTTCTAAATTTCAATACATTTAAAATTGAAATTTCGCGGAACACTTGGATCATATTCGCGGAACACCGGTTAAAAACCACTGCTTTATATCATCTAAAATTATAGATCTGTGCACAAAATAACTATAGTTTATAATTTAGAAAAAAAAGTGTACAAGAGAACAAAATTTCATACGAATACGTGGTTCACGGTGGGAGATATAGAACGGCCATAATTTTACAGAATTTCATGACCCAAAAAATTTTCAACCCTTAATATCTTCTACATTTATAGATCTGTGCACAAAATAACTATAGTTTATAATTGAGAAAAACAAAGTGTACAAGAGAACAAAATTTCATACGAATACGTGGTTCACGGTGGGAGATATAGAACGGCCATAATTTTACAGAATTTCATGACCCAAAAAATTTTCAACCCTTTATATCTTCTACATTTATAGATCTGTGCACAAAATAACTATAGTTTATAATTGAGAAAAACAAAGTGTACAAGAGAACAAAATTTCATACGAATACGTGGTTCACGGTGGGAGATAAAGAACGGCCATAATTTTACAGAATTTCATGACCCAAAAAATTTTCAACCCTTTATATCTTCTACATTTATAGATCTGTGCACAAAATAACTATAGTTTATAATTGAGAAAAACAAAGTGTACAAGAGAACAAAATTTCATACGAATACGTGGTTCACGGTGGGAGATATAGAACGGCCATAATTTTACAGAATTTCATGACCCAAAAAATTTTCAACCCTTAATATCTTCTACATTTATAGATCAGTGCACAAAATAACTATAGTTTATAATTGAGAAAAACAAAGTGTACAGGAGAACAAAATTTCATACGAATACGTGGTTCACGGTGGGAGATAAAGAACGGCCATAATTTTACAGAATTTCATGACCCAAAAAATTTTCAACCCTTTATATCTTCTACATTTATAGATCTGTGCACAAAATAACTATAGTTTATAATTGAGAAAAACAAAGTGTACAAGAGAACAAAATTTCATACGAATACGTGGTTCACGGTGGCAGATAAAGAACGGCCATAATTTTACAGAATTTCATGACCCAAAACATTTTCAACCCTTTATATCTTCTACATTTATAGATCTGTGCACAAAATAACTATAGTTTATAATTGAGAAAAACAAAGTGTACAAGAGAACAAAATTTCATACGAATACGTGGTTCACGGTGGGAGATATAGAACGGCAATAATTTTACAGAATTTCATGACCCAAAAAATTTTCAACCCTTTATATCTTCTACCTTTTTAGATCTGTGCACAAAATAACTATAGTTTATAATTGAGAAAAACAAAATGTATATGAGAACAAAATTCCATACCAATACGTGGTTAACAGTGGGAGATATAGAACGGGGATAATTTTACAGAATTTCATGACCCAAAAAATTTTCAACCCTTTAAATCTTCTACCTTTTTAGATCTGAGCACAAAATAACTATAGTTTATAATTGAGAAAAACAAAGTGTATAAGAGAACAAAACTCCATACCAATACGTGGTTCACAGTGGGAAATATAGAACGGGCATAATTTTACGGAATTTCATGACCCAAAAAATTGTCAACCCTTTATATCTTCTACATTTATAGATCTGTGCACAAAATAACTTTAGTTTATAATTGAGAAAAACAAAGTGTATAAGAGAACAAAATTCCATACTAATACGTGGTTTACAGTGGGAGATATAGAACGGGGATATTTTTTCGGAATTTCATGACCTATAAAATTTTCAACCCTTTATATCTTTTACCTTTTGAGATCTGTGCATAAAATAACTATAGTTTATAATTTAGAAAAAAAAGTGTACAAGAGAACAAAATTTCATACGAATACGTGGTTCACGGTGGGAGATATAGAACGGCCATAATTTTACAGAATTTCATGACCCAAAAAATTTTCAACCCTTAATATCTTCTACATTTATAGATCTGTGCACAAAATAACATTAGTTTATAATTGAGAAAAACAAAGTGTACAAGAGAACAAAATTTCATACGAATACGTGGTTCACGGTGGGAGATATAGAACGGCCATAATTTTACAGAATTTCATGACCCAAAAAATTTTCAACCCTTAATATCTTCTACATTTATAGATCTGTGCACAAAATAACTATAGTTTATAATTGAGAAAAACAAAGTGTACAGGAGAACAAAATTTCATACGAATACGTGGTTCACAGTGGGAGATATAGAACGGGGATAATTTTACGGAATTTCATGACCCAAAAAACTGTCAACCCTTTATATCTTCTACATTTATAGATCTGTGCACAAAATAACTTTAGTTTATAATTGAGAAAAACAAAGTGTTTAAGAGAAAAAAATTTCATACGAATACGTGGTTCACGGTGGCAGATAAAGAACGGCCATAATTTTACAGAATTTCATGACCCAAAAAATTTTCAACCCTTTATATCTTCTACATTTAAAGATCTGTGCACAAAATAACTATAGTTTATAATTGAGAAAAACAAAGTGTACAAGAGAACAAAATTTCATACGAATACGTGGTTCACGGTGGGAGATAAAGAACGGCCATAATTTTACAGAATTTCATGACCCAAAAAATTTTCAACCCTTTATATCTTCTACATTTATAGATCTGTGCACAAAATAACTATAGTTTATAATTGAGAAAAACAAAGAGTACAAGAGAACAAAATTTCATACGAATACGTGGTTCACGGTGGCAGATAAAGAACGGCCATAATTTTACAGAATTTCATGACCCAAAAAATTTTCAACCCTTTATATCTTCTACATTTATAGATCTGTGCACAAAATAACTATAGTTTATAATTGAGAAAAACAAAGTGTACAAGAGAAAAAAATTTCATACGAATACATGGTTCACGGTGGCAGATAAAGAACGGCCATAATTTTACAGAATTTCATGACCCAAAAAATTTTCAACCCTTTATATCTTCTACATTTATAGATCTGTGCACAAAATAACTATAGTTTATAATTGAGAAAAACAAAGTGTACAAGAGAACAAAATTTCATACGAATACGTGGTTCACGGTGGGAGATAAAGAACGGCCATAATTTTACAGAATTTCATGACCCAAAAAATTTTCAACCCTTTATATCTTCTACATTTATAGATCTGTGCACAAAATAACTATAGTTTATAATTGAGAAAAACAAAGTGTACAAGAGAACAAAATTTCATACGAATACGTGGTTCACGGTGGCAGATAAAGAACGGCCATAATTTTACAGAATTTTATGACCCAAAAAATTTTCAACCCTTTATATCTTCTACATTTATAGATCTGTGCACAAAATAACTATAGTTTATAATTGAGAAAAACAAAGTGTACAAGAGAACAAAATTTCATACGAATACGTGGTTCACGGTGGGAGATATAGAACGGCCATAATTTTACAGAATTTCATGACCCAAAAAATTTTCAACCCTTAATATCTTCTACATTTATAGATCTGTGCACAAAATAACTATAGTTTATAATTGAGAAAAACAAAGTGTACAAGAGAACAAAATTTCATACGAATACGTGGTTCACGGTGGCAGATAAAGAACGGCCATAATTTTACAGAATTTCATGACCCAAAACATTTTCAACCCTTTATATCTTCTACATTTATAGATCTCTGCACAAAATAACTATAGTTTATAATTGAGAAAAACAAAGTGTACAAGAGAACAAAATTTCATACGAATACGTGGTTCACGGTGGGAGATATAGAACGGCAATAATTTTACAGAATTTCATGACCCAAAAAATTTTCAACCCTTTATATCTTCTACCTTTTTAGATCTGTGCACAAAATAACTATAGTTTATAATTGAGAAAAACAAAATGTATATGAGAACAAAATTCCATACCAATACGTGGTTCACAGTGGGAGATATAGAACGGGGATAATTTTACAGAATTTCATGACCCAAAAAATTTTCAACCCTTTAAATCTTCTACCTTTTTAGATCTGAGCACAAAATAACTATAGTTTATAATTGAGAAAAACAAAGTGTATAAGAGAACAAAACTCCATACCAATACGTGGTTCATAGTGGGAAATATAGAACGGGCATAATTTTACGGAATTTCATGACCCAAAAAATTGTCAACCCTTTATATCTTCTACATTTATAGATCTGTGCACAAAATAACTTTAGTTTATAATTGAGAAAAACAAAGTGTATAAGAGAACAAAATTCCATACTAATACGTGGTTTACAGTGGGAGATATAGAACGGGGATATTTTTTGGGAATTTCATGACCTATAAAATTTTCAACCCTTTATATCTTTTACCTTTTGAGATCTGTGCACAAAATAACTATAGTTTATAATTGAGAAAAACAAAGTGTACAAGAGGACAAAATTCCATACGAATACGTGGTTCACGGTGGGAGATATAAAACGGCCATAATTTTACAGAATTTCATGACCCAAAAAATTTTTAACCCTTTATATCTTCTACCTTTTTAGATCTGAGCACAAAATAACTATAGTTTATAATTTAGAAAAACAAAGTGTATAAAAGAACAAAATTCCATACCAATACGTGGTTCACGGTGGGAGTTATAGAACGGCCATAATTTTACAGAATTTCATGATCCAAAAAATTTTCAACCCCTTAAATCTTCTACCTTTTTAGATCTGAGCACAAAATAACTATAGTTTATAATTGAGAAAAACAAAGTGTATAAGAGAACAAAATTCCATACCAATACGTTGTTCCCAGTGGGAGATATAGAACGGCCATAATTTTACAGAATTTCATGACCCAAAAATTTTTCAACCCTTTATATCTTCTACATTTATAGATCTGTGCATAAAATAACTATAGTTTATAATTGAGAAAAACAAAGTGTATAAGAGAACAAAATTTCATATCAATACGTGGTTCACAGTGAGAGATATAGAACGGCGATATTTTTACAGAATTTCATGACCCAAAAAATTTTGAACCCTTTATATCTTCTACATTTATAGATCTGTGCATAAAATAACTATAGTTTATAATTGAGAAAAACAAAGTGTATAAGAGAACAAAATTTCATATCAATACGTGGTTCACAGTGAGAGATATAGAACGGCGATATTTTTACAGAATTTCATGACCCAAAAAATTTTCAACCCTTTATATCAGTGGTTCTTAACCGTTTCATAGACGCGGAACACAATTATGTGTATATATTTTTCTCGCGGAACACTAACATTAAATAATTTCAAATTCGGTATTTAGCAAGAACTTAAAATTAAATTCAAATTATAAAAAAAGGAACAAATTTTTGTTTTCGTATATTTCCTAAGTTTCTAAATTTCAATACATTTAAAATTGAAATTTCGCGGAAAACGTGAACGATATTCGCGGAACACCAGGGTTCTGCGGAACACCGGTTAAGAACCACTGCCATAAAGGAAAGTAATCGCCTATTTTTCAGGCGGGGTTTTACGTCCAACTGCCAATTTAGGTGTCGTGGACGGAGGCGGCTAGCAAACACACTTTACTGTAAATTTCTTTTATTAACCATTAAATAAATATCCAAGGCCTACGACCGGGAATCGAACCCAGTACTACAATACATTTTAGCTTTGCAGGTCTCGCCTCTAACTGCTCGGCTACCGTGGCGCCCCATTCCCCAAAGCAAACATCTTAATTTCTAACGCTTTGTAGGCTACCAACAACATTTCTGGAAAACTTAAGTATGTGTTTAACCCGAACAATTCAAAAAATCACCTAATATGTCGTAAGTGTATTGGTATCATTTTTCAAACCTCAACGTAAAGTTAAAACTTTAACAAATTAGAAGATAAAATATGTACATGAGTAAAAAGTAAAACTGTTTAAAATTCAGTACATATACCGGCTATGTTCGAAACATTACCGTGCTGAAATTTTAATGAAAATAATGTTTAAATTGCCTGAGACTTTAAGGAGGTGATTTAGGTCATGATTTGGGGTATAAAAAAATAAAGAAAACCTATAATTTCAGGCAGTCTTTACGTCCAATTTCCGGTCAGTTGGGCGGAAGCAAATAGCTTCGTATGGTAAACAGCAATACTTTACTTAAAATTTCTGTTAAAATAAAATCCAAGAATAAGTCTCGGAACCGAATCCAGTACTATACGATACATCTCATCTTTGCGGTCAGTGCCTCTAACCCCGTGAAGCTATGTGGCGCCTATGTCTATAGTATAGAAGTTGACAAAGATGATCTGTTATTAAAGGATGTAAGGAAATATGCAAATACACGAGTCAAATTAATTTTAGATTTGTAGATCTTAGGTCAAATATGGTGTTACGTGAGAAATTAATTATTTTGCACGTCAAGCTCCTATTTATTACATATATTACAAGTCTTAATCTAAAAAAAAATCCATAAACTTAAGTAAAATCCTGAAAACAAATACTACACTTCAAAAACTACATCCATTCCAGGGTATCCTTCCTTCTATTCAATGAATTATTACCCATTTTTCGGTTATCATACCCTTCAACTTCGATATTCCTATCTCTCTTTCTCTATATTTCTATCAATTGGCCAATTCTTGCTGTCACATGAAGCACAAACGGCCTATAAGATCTTCTGAAAAGAGAGCTCTTCAGCAGTTTCAATGTGAAAGAGTTTCACCACGGCGTAATTACCCTAACGAGCTCAACAATAGAACTTTTACTTATACCAGGTAATTTACTAGATACTTTACATTATTTACTTTACATTCTTTGTTATTGTAGTAAATATTTTGAATAGAAAGAATAACGAAAAGAAGAGAAACTGAAACACTCAGATAGGGTAAGTTACTCCTCAGGTGGTGTTCACTATTGCATCTTCTTCAGACTGTTTATTTCATCAAATAATGGAAAAGATACCACCTAGATAATAAACAAACATTATATGCAATTAATAGTGATTGTCATTTCAATTCAGTTCCTAGTAAAAAGCTTTCTTTTATCGCAAAGTTAATGGCTGCAGAATCAGACGACAAACTGAGAATTCTAAAGTAGTAATTCAGAAATTAAAATTAATTTACAAAATTATAAAATACTCAAATTTGATAACAAAGATGGGCGAATAAATAATAAAAATAATAATAAGAGATGGAAGAGATTTACCCAAAATCTTAGGAGTATTTTTCGGGAGGCTCCCCCAAAATAAGAAGGTGAATCAGTTTGCATAAACGGCAGGACTTACCTGCAGAAATCAGAAAAAACGAGTTTAATTTCAGTTGGTTAACTAAACTGTATCTAGGCCAGTTTGGTCTAGCCAATAAATGTTTATCTTTAGATCAATATTTTAGATTTGTAAACTTATTGTAACCTTATTTTTTGCCCTATTTTTTCGAACTGAGGGATAAATACCTGAATGACAATCTTCTACGCATTTGAGACAAACAATATTACGTTTTTTGAATTGGGTAATCACATCATAATTTCTGAATCATTTTAGATTTTTTTTTAGCCCTTGCACCTGAACATTAATAAAAATTAATTTATTTTATAGAAAAAAAAAAGAATAAAAAATTTTGTTTTGAACGAAATATTTCCTCTTAAGGAGCTGTAATCAAAACAATCATTGTAACAGTCGCTGACTTCACCATTGTACCGTACAAGAAACATCTGCAAAGAGTAGCAACCTTTTATTTTGTATTAGAATAGATTTTTACCCCGCTTCAACTATTTAACAGATTTCCTTAGATGGTATCACTGAGATAGGACAACTGAAGCAGTGCCAAAATAACTCCTTTAAATTAAGACATACTTTTGATATGGTCTCGAAACTAGTTGTTAACCGCAATTTTTGTAATCTATTTTTGCTAACCGATTTTTGAAATCCATTATTAATATTTATAAACGATAGAAACAGAGCGTCAGCTGCTCTGATGAAATGTTCCACACGCAAGTGACTAAACTGTGAAGTAGGCGATATATCCTTTCACTGTGACGTAACCAGCCAGCACTAGCTATAATTTAGCACCAATACTCCATTTGAAAGATTGGAACTTCAGCCACACATTTTATTGAAGTGAAAGGGTCACAGATAACACTCCAAGGGTTCTTTAAATTGGAGGTAATCTATTCAATTGTAGCTTAGTGTAAACATACAGCTGCTTGAATAGTGTTTACCCACAACGACGCAACATCTATCAAGAACTGGCTCATCCAAATCGCTCCTCCGATCTAACTTAATAAAAGAAGAAGGCACTTTGAGAATACAGAGAGAATATTTAGGTATAATCTGGACCTCCGGAGACAGGTCTCAAAAAGGAATGCCAGAAAGAAAAAGAAAAAAGTCATAGAAAGGCATTTCAAAAACAGGACATCCTGCAAAAGCGGCGAGCATTCATTGCTACGGTACTTAATGATGGTATAACCGATCAGACAATGTTTAGAAGATCACTAGGAAGTAGGAATTTAGTTCTCGACGAGAGCTTCTTCAGTGCTAGACTGATTAGCAAAAATATAATTCCAATTAAGAGAAGTAAAGTTCGAACTGAATTGACGTATAAGTGTTGCCTTATATTTTCTTTGAAACAATGTGTGAGTATTCGATAGCTTGAGATCTTCTTTTAACTTTTCGACCTCCAAGAAGATGACATCAGTACCCCAAAGCTTCCTTCTCGTGTAATTTCCAATGTGTTCAGAGGGGGTACTATTCAAAAGTTTTATCAAATCTAGAGGATTGGCGACTATTCAGTTACAAGTTCTAAGTTGGATTATAGTAAAGATAAAATCATCTCAAAAAGAGAATTGAAATTCTGATCAAAAACAGAATAAAATTTCACCCGTTACAAAAGTGATTTGGTAATTATTTCTAAATGTTATTTCCCTTTACGTTAATCTGGATTCGATCTCACAACTTACCTCTGTAATTCTTAATACATTACAGATAATATCTTAGATTAGTATTTTGAAAATAACTGAATAAATTCTGAGTGAGCCATTATATCTAAAGTTCCTTAACAATGACAAAGGAACAAATAACAAAGTAAATGGCCGTCTCTTTGTTTTCTTGTCTGCTGATTTAAAGTTAAATAATAATAATAATTATTATTATTATGTTTATAAGTTATTTATTTGGATGTTGTAAAATTTTAATCCTTGTGACTTATTGATCAACTGGTACCTTTTCAAGCTTTTTGGGTAACAAAAAAAATCTTTCTCCAGTTTTATAAACTAAGCGAAATCAAAATTGTTCTTCGACTGGTCCAAACTAAGGTATCTTTCTTGTAAAAGAGATAAAAATAAATTTCAAATTGCCAATAACGGAAAATTTTTACATTACTTCAGGAAATTCCTTTATTTCTAAATTGCTCTGAAGAGATTGACTCCTTAGTCCCAGGCTGAGTAGGAAGAATTTGATTTGTAAGGGATTGTAAATTACGTACAAAATTGTGAGAAGAACGTTCGAGGATATCTGAAGAAGAATATCTGCAGCAAATATTTAGAATAATGGGAATGCTAATCTGAATCTGCTGATATGAATTCTGAGGTAACAGAAGCTATTCCTTGATAAAACAACAACTAAATGTTATTATTTTTCTGTTATGAACAGCTGGGAAGCGAAAAGATTATTTCTGATCATCATTAATAGTTTTTTACTGAGTTTCAATGAAAGAACGTTACTTCAACCCGGATCAACTGAGCCCTTCAGTAAAATGCGTGTTGCGAACTGACGCCATTCAGTCATCAACGCCAACTATACTAACTCACGAGCCGAAATAAACACAAGAGTGCATTAAAACTTTAATTACACCCCGAATTCATTTCTATTACTCTTGCGAATTCTCCTTAAATTTGTCCACTTTACTTGCTACCTATATTTGGTGTACATTCAATCAGAAAGGCTCTATTATTCTTCTTCAGATTCCGAAGGAGTTAGTTCGATTGCCACTGTGCTCCTTCTAATCACAATCAAGGCTTCTCATTGACACCTAGCACCGCTTTAGGAATGTCTCAGTTTATACATGGTTCGAACATGTCTTCTGATCACTTGGAAAGAGAATTCTTTTCAAAAGAAGTAGAAGAACTGCTATATTTTTGACAAACCGGAAACATAAGTTGTCATAAACGTTTGAATAAATATAAAAGTGTGAATAAGTTATTGTCGTCAAACCGGAACTAACAAATGTTAGTGAAAATTCTTTTCAACATTACGAAAGATGGAATTTCCCACATCAAGAAATAAGGAAATGAATATTGAATTTCGTTGTGTGAAGAAATGTAATTTACGATTAAAATACAAAACTCACGCTATTTCTCTTTCAGCATTACTCCTATCGTGTAAGAAAATTCAAAAACTGAATTTCCATTTTATCATTCTATTCAACTAAAGAAAACTCTAAGGAAAAGTTAATGTGTGAATGCTCTTTTAGTGAAATTGGGCGCAAAATAAATTATTGTACACAATAAAGCTATAATAAATAATCTTGTAGGTTACAAGACAATATTAATATTACAATATTAATCATTTATGCTTTGTAAATTAAGCATTTCACAAATATTAATCACTTTTCCAAATCTTGTGCTCATGAATATTCAAAGTTGCATGAATACTTATTTACATATTTTGAGAATTGTCAACAATTTTTATATTTTGCTTTGGCTTTCGCCAATTAACATCTTTAAATATCTTATTATATTAAAAAATATGATTAGGTTGGCAGTGCTGGGTATTTGATTTTAAAGGTACGTCATAGTTCGCATGTTTATCGTATCCCCGGCCGTTTTCGGACTTACATTTACCATCAACAGAGGAGATCAATGAGTATGATGTAGAGGTTTCGTCTTCACTTACGTCACCGTTTCACTATAAATAGAGACTCCGATTCAAAAATAAATAACCGCTTATTTACTGGTTAGTAAATAACGTGAATTATCGTGGAGAATACTGTATTTTCAAGGCGTCACGGTAGCCGAGCGTTAGAGGCGAGACCTGCGAAGCTAATACGTATAGTGGTACTGGGTTCGATTCCCGGTCTTAGGCCTTGGATTTATTTATTGGTTAATAAAAGAAATTTACAGTAAAGTAAGTTTGCTAGTCGTCTCCGTCCACGATACCTAATTGGTAGTTGGACGTTAAGCCCCGCCTGAAAAATACTGTATTTTCGTACTGAATGGGAGCTAGCAAGCAGTATTATTAAATGCCAAATAATTCCTTTCAGTACTTTTTATACTGAGGGTATATCTTCATATGCTTCAAATCTACGTCTTCAGTGCAGTCTCATAAAGAGAGTGGAAGATCTCTTTCCAATCCTACTAAGCTCCACGAAGTACAAGATTAGCTTTCAACCTAGTTACAGTTCTGACGGTGATTTTGTTAGGTGTCTTTAATCATTATATCCTAGGTGATCCCTCTATTTCTGCTTCACAGAAGTTTCCTTTACTACGGTTGCTATATTTTGTTTGTCAGCTTTGCGAAGTCTTTTTTTTTTCTCTCCTTAAATCTTCAGGCGTTTATCTAAACTCTTCCATCTCTCTACAATCGGTGACCTCCTTTGAAAGCATGTCTGCCCTTTCATTTGAAGTAGTTATATAAGGTTTAATCAACTACGTAAAATTTGAACGTAGTGTGAATTTTCATTTGTGAGTTATGCAATTGCTCCATACTCTAAAATTTCATAAGAATTTCACTTTCACACAAGAAATGCATATTTATACCTACCTAACAATGTATGGCCGGAAATAAGAGCACAAACTATCCTTGGAACCTTTTGAAAACCATCTATTTATAATTATTACCAATAGGCATGAAGAAATCTTTTAAATCAGAGTTTCAGAGAAATAATGAGACATTTGCGGAAGAAGGTCGCAGTTTTTCAGAGAAAGAGAAAGTTCATTGAATGTTAATTGTCTAAAATTCAACTTGACCTGTCTTGAATTAGTTTAAATAAGTAGCGAAATGTCTGACAATTAATAATTATAAGGACAAAGGATAACTAAATTGATTAGTAATTAATATTCGATTAATCCTTCAAAGTTTCTACTCAAAAGATGATTGATTAAAAGAAATATCTTATTTATTATCTAAACAATTAGTAACAATACTAGTTGTCAATTTCTGCTAAGTAAGAGTCAATTATTGACCTACAGCACAACGAACCCAACTGTCAGAAGGTCGGATAAAAAAAGGTTAAAGTTATAACTAACTATAACTTCGCCCTTAACCTTGCCTTGTTCAATGATGGCTAACTTTTTATTATGATCGTTATCGCAGCTTGCTGAACGGTGGTCAGTTTGCAGCGTTGTGTAAGAACTGTCGTTAGTGAATGGTCTACTCTAATGTCCTGTAGTAAATGACCTACAAAAGTGTCTTAACTTGCTGTTGCCAAACTCTTTTATTCCCGCACACCTTACATTCACTTAGGCGCCTTGAATAGAAGCGGATAGTCTAAATTCTTTATGGTTAATATCCGAAAGGCTAAAATCGGTAATAGAAACTATTTGTCTGTGTTTTGAGGTTCTAACCGCTCAGTGTAAGGATAGTTCATCGAGAAGAAATAATTTACTAGTCATTCATCTTTCGCTGATTTCATACGTAGTGGTAAGGATCTTTTTGTATTTCTGAGCGGTTTTCAGAGAATTGATTAAAAATAATGGGTAAAACGATCGTTAGCTAAGTTAACAATGGATGCCAATTGTAAGTGCTTGAAAGATAGATACATTCACTGCAATATTATTTCTCCAAAAGCAGTATCCAAAGACAATTAAATATCCAGGGTGTTCATTTTAAGACGGCTCAAATGCATTTCATGCTTAAACGGTTGTTCTGAGCGAAAAATGGTAGAGGAAAAATTTGTTGCCTGACACCTCTAGTTTCAGAATATGTGACTTGATTTTAGATTCCTGCCGCATACGCGGCTGACGCTAACCTGGCTTGCGAGTCTGAGGAGGCACCTTTCAAGACACAGTTCATGCTGCAAAAGTGCATTATTTGGTAAATTAAGGATTAAATTTGATCCTTTACATGAAAGATATTGATCACTTAAATATGTGGCAGGAGGTTTCCAATTTTTTTGGTAATTAAACGCAACTCTCCCAAAATTACCAAACAATTATTAAACCTTCTTGTTTGTAACAGATGTAAAATTATTTTTTAGCCATTTTGGGTATGTTTGAGAACATCTAAAGCTCTTAACATTTGATTTTTCTTAGAAAAGTCACTCGGAAAACAACTTATTTCCCGATATTAAGAAAAATACTAGCTTTACGGCCTTGGCAATATTTTTAGTAGAAAGGGGATGGAAAAATACATAAAAATGACCTATCGCGTGCTCTTCTTTCTCTTTGATAACAAGTTAAAAAAATTGAAATATGATTAAAAATACCAGATTTTGAACTGGCATAGCACCTTTAATTTTGAAGATATCGAATTGCGGTTTCCGGTTTCTTTCATTACTTTTTATACTCTTTAAAACTGTGTATATGAAAATGGGGGTCAACTGCAAACCCTCACCTTTGGTCGCGCGTCAGCCGCGTATGCGGGCAGAAATCTAAAATCAAGTCACATATTCTAAAACTAGAGGTGACGGACAACAAATTTTTCCTCTACCATTTTTCGCTCAGAACAACTGTTTAAGCATGAAATGCATTTGAGCCGTCTTAAAATGAACACCCTGTATATGAGAATACATGGCTGGGATCCGCGAAGATGGATATTGTCAATATTAATTTTCAGAGGTTGAATCTTTAAGTTTGTGTAAAGAAATTTGACTTCCACTATGTTCGTTGACATCACATTATCAGAATGAATATGAGAAAGGTTACAGTGATTCCTCATATTAACCTTTCCTCAAGGTTTATCTCCCCTAAATCCAGTCAGATTGAATGGTGACTTTCGTACATTAGGAAGCTTAAGTGAAAGTCAAAATTTTCTTCATTAACACGATGACTCAATCTCTGATGGTGAATGTAAAACAGGTCGTACTTAAAAAAAAAATAATAATAATAATTAAATAATTAAAAAAGACATGCATTGTCAGAAAAAAGCACTGGCAAACATTAGAAGCCATTTTTTTTTGCAATAACTGCCTAAATAAATAACACACCCATTAGCCAAACGTGTCATTCTATTTTTGGTGGCTTCTTAAAAAAATGAAATAAAAACTAAGAAGAAGAAAAATTAAAAAATTGGTTCCAGGATCGTCCATTCAAAGCCCTTAAAACAATCAAAAACACAGTTTAGTAAATATTGAAAATATCCAAATAATCTATACGATCCAAAATATAAAATAGAACAAAACTAAATTTCTACTTTTCGAGTGAAGAGAGTAAGGGTTTAGGTTAGTTGTCCTTGATAACAATTTCAAATTTAGTAATTTATAAAGTTGATACCTCTAAAATTTAAAGACAAGATGTGATACTTCCCTGATAATTACAAAAAAGGTGGAAAGCAAAAGAACATATGATTTAAAATAATATTTTGAATTTAACTGTAGATATTTTGCTTGAATTCTACTTAACCTGCTTACAGGTGAATACAAAATAAAACAGATCAATATGAGGTTAGTTAGAAAGGAGTTCTCTTTACTTACGAGGACTAAGTGCGTAGGACAGTTTCTTCAGGAAGTTAGCTATCCTTACGGCCACTATAATCACTGGAAAGCCAACAAGTTGTACTGGTAATTCAAATCCACCGTTAGACTGTGCTTGGACGACGGTGATACCAAGCGTAACCGCCAGCAAGAACACGCTGAGTAACCTCATGGCTAGGAGAAAGTCCGGACTGAATGTGCGCGGGATAACGTAAGGGGCTGTTATGCCACTCTACGGATCTTCCCCCGCTCTGGCCGCCCCACCCAGGTATTAGTACAGCACAGGACTATGTACCCCACCACCACTTGTTTCCGGGAATCCTGCGTCAGCCCATGAACTTGGGCCCAAGAAACCTTCAGCTTGGGAACATCAACATCAAGCTGTTTGACCTGTTATTAGATCATATTATTTTTTTTTGTCTAAGAAGGATGTCCTTAAAATTAAAAACGAAATTATTCTAGCCCTTTTATAATTAATAACACCACTTTTAATATTTGCTGGCCTTTGTACATTCATAATTAGGTTGATAAGTGTGGATCCAGATTGTTTAAAGTTCTGCAACTCAAAACTAAAAGAGCAACATTCAATTTGATTATAATGATTGCAGTTGGAGGGATATTTGTACAAATTTAAAGCTACATTTGGAATTTGCCTCAGGAATCTAGTCCCCAACGTGCCAAGTGTCATGGTTCTCCATTTTCTCGGCTCGCTACTCTTATTCCTTACTCAGAATTAAATCATCCATTCTTTTCATTTCTAAGAAATATCTCAATTTTTTCATGAGGCTGCATTGTTCTTGAATGAATTGTTCAATGATTGAACTTGAATCATTGTTCCAAATACTTTATCTTCATCAGAGTTCCTCCACAAACAACTCTAGAAATATACCAAATCCTCACACAGCGTATTCTACATGCTCATGTAGAACTATGTGAGAGAACTATATCACCCAACTAGATCAGAATAGGCAAACAAGCAAACAACCTTTATCTCAAGTTTTTCAGTTTAGGTATAACTGAAGTTAAAAAAACAAATAAAAACTATACAATTTGGCAATTTTTCAGCATTACTTTTTTGCAATTATTAATATTATTGCTGAGAGTCAAAGGAGCTTTAACTCTTTAAGCCGTTGTGGTGTATACGAGGTGTTGCTATTAAATAACGAGACTGATGCTGCTACAGAAGAACTATGCATGCGCCAAATCCTAACGACCGACAGCTGTGCAGCGTAAAGCCTTCTCTTTCGATTGCAGCGTCTCACGTATTTGTAGAGAAATCTGTCTGACCGGAACCGTTGTTTGGGTGAGAGGTGTTAGTTTCGTTTTGCCGAAAACATGATACTACACATGTAGTAGAGCAACGAATTGTCGTGAAATTTCGCATGAAACTTGGTAAAACCGCTACTGAAACTTATCTTTTATTAAAAGAAGTTTATGGCAATGAATGTTATTCACGTGCGCCAGTTTTTGAGTGGTTCCAAGATGGCCGAGAAGACGTCGGAGATGATGACCGCCCGGGTCGCCCTCACACGTCCAAAACGGATGAAAATATCGATTATAATTGATAAACATTACTACCGTGAGGTACTTGCTTAACTCCGTGAATGTGTAAGGAAAAAACGACCCAATTTGTGGAAAAACAAGTCATGGGTTCTCCACCAAGACAACACTGCGTTGTCTGTCAAGACGTTTCTAGCCAAGTACAACATCCCAGTTTTAGGCCATCCGCCTTATTCGCCTGACCTGACCCCATGTGACTATGGTCTGTTCCCTAAAGTCAAATCTGCATTAAAAAAAAAAGCGGCACGCGTCATGCAGGAGCTCACAGAAAAAGACTTCCAGCACTGTTTCGAACAATGGTAAATTCGCATGGAGCGTTGTAGGGATAGGGGAGTGGTGTATATTGAAGGTGATAATAACTAAATATGTATAAATTTAAAATAAAATGTTTTACAGCAATAGTCTCGTTATTTAATCGCCACACCTCGTAATATACCTCAATATCACAAATTTCGTCAAAACCATAGCAATACGCATAATAAATTCACAGCGGAAATGACGAATATATTCCCATTATGAAAACTGACTTTTTCAAACATACTTGATATTATTTCCTAACTTCATAGCCACACTTAACCGCAGCTTCATTTATTGTCGCCAAAAGTAGGTTAAAAAAAAAAAATTGCATCAAAATATTTATGTTTTTCTAGGATTTTGAATCGCCATAAAATTTATATAAAGTTTGGTGATAAACGATCTAGACTTTTAGACCTTTTTGAACAAATTATTGGAAAATTTGCTGAAAAGTAGAAAGTTCAATTGAGAAGGTCAAAAACACCAGTTCAGACTCGTTTAAAGAGCTCCAGATATAATCTCCCAACAGAAACTGACGAATGTATGAGTTATGTACCTTGCAAATGGTATAGAGTGGAACTAGCTTCTATGTATGTCCCAGCTCTTACTTTCAAGAGACTCGTGCAAAAGAATAAGGTGATTGGTCATAGCTAGAAACGAATCTTTGGCTGGGACTAAAAATAATAAATTGTCCTTAGATGTTCAACATTTTGGACACTTCTGGCAGACCTTTATCAGGTAGGGATGGAGTAGCATTTACAAGTAACGTCGAACACTTAAGAAAACTTATTATTTTGGGACGCAACCAACCATAGAAGTCTGTCATGTCCACGTTCTGGCAACTTCCTAATAAATTACAGGAAATATGATAAAAATTTTCTGCTAATTTCATTTCCAGTTTTCTGATATTCTTTCTACTCGGAATTTCGAGTAACAGTAGATTAGATTAGATTAGATTAAGTTTGGGTGGCCTCAAGGCCTGCGCCACCGCGACCCCTATGGATCTATTGTGGCTCCCCGACTTTAGAGCTCACCCTCCAGACCCGTCCGTTTAATCAGACTCTTAATTCTGGAGAGTGGCTCCTGGGTAAAGCTCTCAGGCCTTGGTTTTTCCTCCCCGAGAAGTAACATCCTTAGCCATACGAGCCCCTCACACTGACACAACACGTGTAGTGCAGTTTCTTCCTCTTCCTGACAGAACCTACAAAGGCTATCATCTGCCAGGCCCATGCGATGCATGTGCTTTCTGAGCCTGCAGTGGCCCGTTAATAGGCCTACAATTATCCTTATAGCCCCACGGCCTTGACGGATTAATTCTGCGGTCAGCCTCGGCGAGTAGCCTCTGATGAACTCCTTCGCCTGTCGCAGCCCAGTGGTAGCAAGCCACCACTCCTGAGCCTTACTCTGCACCCATGCACTGATGGCCGCAGACTTAACACATTTCGAAACCCCAAAGCAGGGCTCCGGGCCAACGAAGTGTCCCGCAGAGCCTTCCCGGGCCAATAAATCTGCCACTTCGTTCCCCTTGTGTCCTGAATGTCCAGGTACCCAAACTAGAAAGACCATATTCTGGTCACTAATTTCCTTCAGGGCACCCAGACAGTCCCAAACCAGCCTTGAATTGACCTGGTAGGAACTAATTGCCCGTAGAGCAGCCTGACTATCCGAGAAAATTACGACCTTAGAGTTAATAATTCTTCGCCCTTTAATCTCGGTAGCACAGAACCTAATTGCAGCTAGCTCAGCCTGAAAAACTGTAGCTAGTTTTCCTAGGCTAACCGAAAAGCTACATTTCGGTTTCGCCCCGTACACTCCCGCTCCTACTCCCTCCTCCAACTTGGAGCCATCTGTGTACCACATTGAATCTCCCACAACTGGGGGTCCACTTTTCCAAGCCTCCCGGTCCCCAATACAGACTTTGAAAGGCTTGTAGAAGTTATATTTGGGAGTCATAAAGTCCGAGGGCAGGCCCAGAATTGGGTCGGCCTCCAGCTCCTCATATAACTCTTGATACGCTCCTCCATGCCTAACGGTAATGGGGGCTTGTCCTGTCATAAGCCTAATGACAACGGCCTTTGCAACGCCTTGAATATATATGTGCAATGGGGGCAAATTTAATAAAACCTCCAAGGCCGCAGTAGGGGAAGTCCTCATGGCCCCAGTGACACTCAGGCAAACCAGCCTTTGAATACCACTGAGTGTTCGGATTCCCCCCACCTGCAAGGTTTTCGCCCACCACGCCACCGCCCCATGTGACACCATGGGTCTAACCACACTTTTATAGATCCAGAGCGTCATCCTAGGGCTTAATCCCCAACTTTTCCCACACAGCCTTTTGCAGCATCCTAAGGAAACCTTAGCCTTGTGGGAAATCATATTTATGTGTGAATTCCATGTAAGCCTTTTATCGAAGATAACCCCAAGATATTTGGCCTCCATGGACAGGGGGATAGTAACTCCCCCCAGAGTTGGTTGTTCCAATCCACCCAGATTCCTCCTCCTCGTGAAGGGAACAACCCTAGTTTTATGAGGATTGATGGAGAGACCTTCCGCTCTACTCCATCTATCCACAATATTAAGCGCTCTTTGCATGCGCCCCGAGACCGTATGAGCGAATCGTCCTTTAACCACTACTGCCAGGTCATCCGCGAAACCTAGACAATAGAAACTCTCCGCCCTCATTTTCGCTAAGAGATCATCCACCAGAATCGTCCACAGAAGGGGTGACAAAACTCCCCCCTGCGGGCAACCCCTCACCACTCTGACCTCTACCGAACAGTTATCCAACGTGGCCATAACAATGCGGCCTAATAGGTTAGACTTAATCCACTGACAGATGGTTGGCGCCAAGCCTCTCCTTGACAGGGCATCAATCAGCGACATAGCCGAGACATTATTAAAAGCCCCTTGTATGTCTAAAAAATGCGGCCATCGCAAATTCTTTGTCCTCTTGGGACTTTTGAAGTAGCCTATTAAAATCATCTAATGCAAGGTCCACAGACTTGCCTGCCTGATAGGCATATTGACGATCACTAAGGGGTTGAATTCTTAGGATTTCGTCCCGAATATGTCTGTCTAAAAGCCTTTCCAATGTTTTAAGCAGAAAGGACGACAGACTAATCGGTCTGAATGACTGCGGTGTTTGGTCCCCTAATCTCCCAACCTTAGGAAGGAACACGACCTTCACCCTTTGCCATACTTCAGGAATGAACCTCCAAGCCAAACAGCCTCTGAGGATTCTACACAGGAAGGGCATTAGCACCTCCCCTGCCTTTTGTAGAAAGGCTGGGTAAATTCCATCCGGCCCCGGGGATTTAAAGGGCTGGAACCTTGCGATCGCCCACCGCAGCCTATTTGGCTGAACGATGTGCGTCGCAATCCTCCAATCCGCTCTTGAAGGCCTTTTTGGCACCTCCGAGCTGACCTCTTCATAACCCGAGGCTGATAGTCGAGTGGACCCCGGAAAATGAGCACTCAAGAGTAATTCCGGGGTTTCCTCCATCGACTTAGTGTAGGTTCCATCATCTTTAGCCATGAAACCTACTCTGCCCGCAGTACCTTCTTTCGCCAAGACTCTATGTATTCTGGCGCATTCAGGGGTTTCTTTAATGTCCTCGCAGAATGACCGCCAGGCGCTTCGCTTGGCCTTCCTTATCTCCTTGTTGTACTGCGTCAGAGCTTGTCTATATGAGTCCCAGTCCTGGTTATGTTTGGCCTTATTGAACAGCCTTCTCACCTCTTTCCTCCTCTTTTCGAGGTGACTATTCCACCAGACTGTTTTCGACCTTTGTGGTCTGATCTTTTCCGGGCAGTTATCCTGATAGGCCTCTAATATCGCCTCATTAATATGGACCACTGCCTGTTCGATGCTCTCCGTCCTTCTAACATCAACCTTAAAGCTTGTTAGGGACTCTGTGAGCGCTTGAGTAAATCCCGCCCAGTGGGTTTCTCTAGGGCTTCGCAGCCTCTTGATAACCAGGGGCGGGACGCATATATCGAATCTGATATGCCTATGATCGGAACAAGACGGCTCGTTCGATACATGCCAATTAACTACGGTATTTGACATGCAACGCGTGGCTAGAGTTAAATCCAACACCTCCCTCCTAGTTGCAGTCACAAAAGTCGGGACTGATCCTATATTAGACACATGCAGCCCCTCACCAGAAATGAATTCTAAAAGTAACTTACCTCTGGCGTTGTCGTCGGTGCTCCCCCATGCAGTATTGTGTGCGTTGGCGTCACACCCCAGTATCAGCTGCAATCTCTCTCTCCGGCAGTGGGCAACAATGTCGCCTAACAGAGATGGAAGGCAGTCCTCATCACCGGGAAAATAGGCCGAGCAAACCACAAGTTTTCTTGGTCCTCCCTCGGTGATGATATTTAGAAGAGCTGTAACAAAATCTCCAGAGCATAGCTCCGGTATAAGTATACATCCAATTCCATACTTAAGCACTATACAGGCTCTGGGTCTACTAGCAGACTTGCTGTATAGTGTCTTCCCCAATTTGGGATTAAGACCCCGGACAAACCCCCCATGGTACCATGGCTCCTGCAGTAGGGCTAAATCTAGCCCCTCGCTGTCAAACCTCCTACACACCACGGCCGAAGCAGCCTTGGCGTGGTGAAGGTTTGCCTGCACCACTTTCAGCACCATGTTAAGCGTCCAAGGTGGGCGGGGCGACGTCTCGAGTTCCCGCGGCTCCCCCCCGTGTTTCAGCGGATCCTGACTCTTGCTCCTGGCCACTAGGCCTCTGGGGCAAGGGTCCGCTTCCACCCGGGAGTTCGCCCACGGAAACCTCCATCGCTTCCACCCTCTCTCCTTTGGGATATCCTACTCCCGCCGGTAATTCGGACAGAGCGGCACGGAGGGCCTCCATTTCCCCCTCCAGCCCACTCTGCCCCCCTGGCGTAGATTCTATTACAGGGTCTGTGGCTTCCAACATCAACCCCTCGAGTAACAGTAACGTCATTAATTAACCCCCTTCCTAAGAATCCTACATGAAGTTAATTAGGAAAATCAAACTAATGTAATAGTTCTAGATGTGTTTAGTGTACAAGGCGTTTAAAGACAAGTGGAACTATTTTAGGAAATATCCCTAAAAACTGTCAACTTATTTAGCAAAATGACAATTCAGATTTTTTAGTTAATTAGAATTTCCAAAAGACTAATAGACAATTGATCTAAACTGTCCCTAGTCAACAAAAGACTGATTTATACTATTATTTTAAAACCCATCTAGGTGTATGGAATAGAGCTATAGGGTTCAACCACACGCACCAATCTCTAAATAATTCAACCTTACAATCTAAAATTCTTGGATGGAAGCGCTCCTTTTTACGTCACTAATCTGACTGTATTACAGGGTGTCTCAAGCTATATGGATAACGACTTTTTCTCGGAAACTAAGATAGCTAGAAAAAAACTAAAAAATACGTGTTCCCTTAGTTTTTTGTTAGGAATCCAAATTTAATTTGTAAATTTTTTTCGGTGCTTCCAGAAGCGAGATACAGGCACCAACTTCATTTTCTCAAATAGGAAGGTGTGGTTTTTATTTAAGAAATAGATTCCTCTATTTTTAGTAAGAAACATTTACTTGAACAGTTTTTTTCTGTTAGCAATATTTTACAAGTTATGAATTAAAACATGATTCTTATGAGAAATTTCAAAATGATAATATTATAACAGTTTTTTGATAGAATAGGAAGAAAAGTACTATTTTATTATAAATTTTACTCCTCATTAATATTACAGATCATGCTCGAACTGGCCTCCACCATTAGAGATGCATAGACATGCTCTTTCCTGCCAATTGCCCCTTACTGCCAAAGAAATAGATTCGGCTTTAACCGAGTTACAGGCATCTATTATTCTCTGCTTTAGTTCATCTACAGATGCAATTCCGGCTTGATTCTGATGCACCTAGATTTAGAAATGCTTTTAGGTAAGCAGAAATAAGGAAAGAAAGAAAAAAGTTATGAATGATCACCTTGTTTTTCAGGTATCCCCAAAGGAAATAGTCCACTGAATCGCTCCCCGTGTCGATATAACACCATCAGGCATGTAAAGAGATATGTCGATAGGCAATTTGATGGGCGTGTTTTATTCGACAAAATGTCATAAAAGACAGTGGCCTCTTGATCTCCTCTCACAAACATAATTTGGCCCAATTTGTCTTTTATTGCCAGCAGCATTACTAAAGCTTCTAGTAAAAATTAATGTCAAATTTAAACATTCTGGTTTTTTCTATATTAATTTGTGGCGACCACACACTCCACCCATCTCTTAAATACAAACCTGTTTGAGATCAAAGGTTCTCAAAACAGATTTTTCCGCCGATAACAAAAGTTAGGAAATTTGGCGCGATTACAATATTTGCCTCATACTAAGAAAAAAATAATTAAATTATTTCGATTATTTGATAATCATATTACTTTGCAAAGAATGTAAAGCTGAAAGTCATGAATCCATAATGTATTCCAAAATTATTAAAATTAAGAATCAGTTTCAAGATGTAATTTTCATAATTGGGGAATGTAGATTCTGAATAAGAAGTTAATATTCTTGTTTACAATAACAATACTGGCGAATTGCTGGCCGAAATTATAAACTAATTTTAATATAAAGGTGAAATTAAATGGCGTAAATAAAGCGACTTTCACTCTGCCTTTTATAAATTACATTCAATTATCAGTTTTCAATAAAAGATTTTTAATTTAAGCTGGATCAAATTATATGACATTTTAATATGTTTGCCATAGAATTTTGAATATTCTAAATTTAGTGAATTGGTTCCTTTAGATAATATTTAATGGTAATAATAATTATCATAATCGAAGTAAGATTTACGGAGTTATTAGTATTAATAGCTCTGAGGGGGGCCTTACTCCCCTCCTACAAAGCTCAATACCTCTAAATGCAAATAATATTACTTAGGGGAGCTCTAACCCTATCATTCGGCCAAATTTTATCAAAACTGGCATAAAATTTACAGAGTTATTAGGGATAAACGTTTAAGAAGGGCCTTACTATACAGGGTGATCCATTTAAAACGCAACAATTGCTAATAACTTTTTTGGAAAGCGGAATTCCGAAAAAAACCCACGAAGTGAACTATATCTTTTTTTTTTTTGTCTAGTTTTCAAATTTTCCACCCCCGATGCTCTATCTTCATTATTTGCCGAGTTACAGCTATAAAACTGATCGGGGTTTCATAAAGACCACTGGTTTTGACAATGATTATGAAAGCTACATAAAAAAATTGTGAAAAATCACCGTTTCGATATCCCTAATATTTGTTGAGATATTTAAGATCAAAGTTACAATTTTATCTATTCATGATAGGTTTTCAATATTAATTTTCCACCAGAAATACACGTTTTGGGAGGTTCTCTGACTGCAAAAAATGTTATTTGTGACGCAAAGAACAAAAATATTAATAATTGAAGATTTTAAAAATTGTAGTGTAATGTAATGGTTGTGGGAGAATCAGGATAAATTTGTTTTATCATCAAATAAAAGCAACCATCACTTCATATTAATGCAAGACTTTTTGACCTATGATTACGGTAAGAATATCTTGCTAGGATGTTGGTCTAGTGGTCAAGTGGCCTCACATCCCTTGACATAACAAACCTTTACAACTCTACCCTGTCAGAGACTCTTTTAACATTATAAATCAGAAACTAAGACGAAAACTCACTACAGTACACTGACCAACTAATAGCTCTAACAGAAACTATCTTCAAACAAAATTACTTTGAACAGTAACTTTTACCTTGCTAATGTAAAATTATTTATAAAATATTTATGCAACATGTACGTTTGTTCCACAATTGAAGAAAGAATTCGGAGTAACATTTTACGCACGTTATGTAGACCATTTAACTAGACCACTTACTACTCATTCTCTAACTAGAAGTAGACTTAAGTAAATTATTTTCTTAACTAAACAGACATTGCCCTAACAGAAATTGACATTGTATCGTAAGTAACAAACATCGTTATACTAGGATTAGGTCTGTCCAATGCATTGAAATTGAAGAATATAGGAGTTATTTGATAAATATCTGACTCTAATCGTTTAACAAATAAAGGGAAATAAATAAAATCTTAAAAAGAACACTTTTAATTGCATTTTCATGCACTTTTGTGAGGTTTGCTCAGTTGTGTCGGTGTGTTTGGTACGGAATGACTTTAAACAGTGTACCAGAGTTATAGTTAATTTAGTCTTTCATACTGTTTTGGTGAATGGCTTTCTGATTGTATATTTCTACTCTTTCTGAGATGTCCGTAAGTCTTCATTTTTTCCTAGATGTATCGGTGTCATTGTGTTGTTCAAACTGTTCACTTGATCAGTGTTTTTGGTAATAAAGTTTGCGTAAGTTGTGTCGTCTGCACCTGCAGATATTTTCTTTGTATCTGTCATGAATAGCTAGGTTATCCTCCGATCAATGTAGGTACTATCATAGTCTGGATAAACTAGTTTGCACAAATGGTAACACTAAGCATCTGGAAACAATTCACTCTTGATTAACTTATCTAATTGAAATCATTTTTGAATGATAATAAAAATTGTATTTTTCAACAATTCAAGGGTAAGCCTAACTGCAATCATTTAGATAATTGCATGTAATTTATTATTAATGGGATTTACTCTTGATTTGTTGAAAAATACAATTTTTATTATCATTCAAAAATGATTTCAATTAGATAACCTAATCAAGGTTGAGTGGTCTCCAGACACTTAGTGTTACCACTAGTTGTAGCGAGATGTTCATGTATAGGAGTTCGCCCTGTTTTGCTCTTTTAAGGCTGCTCTACAACTGTAGAAAACAGCTGCCTTTTCAGCGCACTAAGTTCGGGTTTGCAGTCAACACAGTCCAAGTCGTGGACACCAAAACGTTGTTAAGGTTAAGGGGAGGAAGAATTGAAATACATTGCTAGAAACAATATTCTTGGATTTTTTTTTTTTTAATGAAAAGACAAAAGGGAAAAACACCTTTCAATTGCAGGCTGATTCTGAAGAACAAAATAATATTATATTGTATAAAATAATACCAAAAGTCCAAATATTTTGTAATTAAAAGTTCTGGAGGGAAGGGATGAGCTCAGTGGTTAGTGTTCTGGATTACCGGGTTCGAATCCAGTAGTTGGCCATTAGATTTTCTCATCCTAGGAGCTTCTTACATTCACTATCTGATGATGTACACTGAAATTTTTGAGAAAATCCACTTCTCCAAGCAGTATACAGGGTGATCAAAGTTATATGCTCCACCCACTTTTTTTTGTTAACGGCGGGAAATTTCGAAAAAATAAAAAACCCGTATTTAATCATTTTTAGTCTAGTTTATTTTCTGTGATTTGCCCATTTTTTTAAACCCCTGTATCTCGAGATACAGCATCCAACTTTGTTTTTTCAAGTGGAACGTTATATTTTTTTTTGCATGCATATTTTTATAGTATTTGAGCTCCTAAGAAAACAAAAATAAATTTTTGAAATCGGTTAGGTTTTTCAAAAGTTATGGTGGTTTAAAATATAACTCTTTATTTAATTTATATTTTTGTCTTAAAATGTATTTGATTTCTTATCAATCGTTTTACTTTTTTGCACTTATTTATATTATTGCTGAGAGTCAAAGGAGCTTTAACTCTTTAAGCCGTTGTGGTGTATACGAGATGTGGCTATTAAATAACGAGACTGATGCTGCTACAGAAGAACTATGCATGCGCCAAATCCTAACGACCGACAGCTGTGCAGCGTAAAGCCTTCTCTTTCGATTGCAGTGTCTCACGTGGTTGTAGAGAAATCTGTTTGACCGGAACCGTCGTTTGTGTAAGAGGTGTTAGTTTTGCTTTGCCAAAAACATGATACTACACATGTAGTAGAGCAACGAATAGTCGTGAAATTTCACATGAAACTTGGTAAAACCGCTATTGAAACTTGAAATATCGATAAAAATATCGATTATAATTGATCAACATTACTATCGTGAGGTGTTTGCTTAACTCCATGAAAGTGTAAGGAAAAAAACGACCCGATATGTGGAAGAACAAGTCATGGGTTCTCCATCAAGACAACGCGCCGGCTCACACTGCATTGTCAATCAAGACGTTTCTAACCAAGTACAACATCCCAGTTTTTGGCCATCCTCCTTATTCGCGTGACCTGGTCCCATGTGACTTTTATCTGTTCCCTAAAGTCAAATCTGCATTAAAAGGAACACGATTTCAGTCCGTTGAAGCTGTGAAAGAAAAAGCGGTACGCGTCATGCAGGAGCTCACAGAAAAAGACTTCTAGCATGGTTTCGAACAATGGTAAATTCTCATGGAGCGTTGTAGGGTTAGGAGAGGGGTGTATATTGAAAGGTGATAATAACTAAATATGTATAAATTTAAAATAAAATGTTTTACAGCAATAGTCTCGTTATTTAATAGCCACACCTCGTATGGATCAGGTATGAATGAATTAACTGGCGATGAGGGTATAACCCAAGTACGTGTAATACGAGTACACCAACAAACGCACACAATTACAAATTCGACAACTTCTAAGCAACCGTAAACCCACACTTACTATTAATTTTGGTGAAATTTCAGTTTCACAAACTGTAACAATCGAAGCATTTCCTTCTCTAAGAGAAAGATAGAAAGACAATAGGTCTTACTTCAAATGGCTTTAGTTGAGTTAAAGATCAATTTCACAGTTGTTTATGATGTCACAATGCGAAAAACATCGCCTATTCAGGGCCAACTTGTACGTGGCAACATTTCCCCAGCAATTACCTTATTGTGAGTGATAGTTTGGCACATTCCTGCTGTATTATAGCGAACGCTGGGGAATACTCTCCAAGAATGTATTCAACAAGAAAAGGTAGTAGAAAAAAAAGGTTAAATTTTTACAACTAAAGTATTACTTATCGGATCTCTAGCTTCATGAATGAAGTCTGCTGGCTAATAACTAATCATGTATAAATTTAAAATAAAATGTTTTACAGCAATAGTATCGTTACTTAATAGCCACACCTCGTATGTAGTGGATCAGGTATGAATGAATTAACTGGCGATGAGGGTATAACACCCATGTACGTATAATACACCAACACTCACTCACAATTACAAATTCGACAACTTCTAAGCAACCGTAAACCCACACTTACAATTAATTTTGGTGAAATTTCAGTTTTAACTGGCGATGAGGGTATAAAGATCCCTTGCACAATCTAACTAAAGCAAAGCTTCGATCTTGTCAGCTACTTCCATCAGTAATGTATATTTTATCCTTACAGAGCAAACTGCTATTAGAAAATAAAATAAAATAACATAAAAATAAATACACTGCTCCACAAAAAAAGTGGCGCACTTTAAAAATGCGTTATTTTTTTTTTTCTCTGTAACTTTTTTATTCTACATTTTATTTTAGTTAGCAAATATAAGAAGTATAAAGTTACGGGAAGGCTAAAATAAAATAAGAAATGATCTAAAAGAAATGAAAACCTTTAATTTAACAAAAAAGTACTTCTCGGCAAAAAATGAGTTTGAAAAAAAATGTATTTCTTCCGATTAAAAAAGGAGAAAAAGAGTTTTAGTAACGTGTATTGCTCGCATTACTGCATCCAATCTCCTCGGCATACTCCTTATTAAGTTTCTCACGAAATCTTGTGTTAATTCCTCCCATATCTCCACCAGAGTACTCCGCAACTCTTCTAAGCTCCTGGGAGGATTATTTCTCCATCTTAATCGCTTACCCAGCTCATCCCAAAGATGTTCAATTGGATTTAAATCCGGGCTGCTTGCTGGCCACCTCAAAACACGAATGCTAGTATCCTGTAGATATTGAACAACACAGGCGGCAGTGTGTGGTCGGGCATTATCTTGCATAAAAATAAAATTCTCCCCAATAAATGGTGCATAGGGTATCACATATTGCTGCAAAATTTCCCTCACATACAAATCTGCGTTCAAGATTGCCCTGTTGAACACGTGGGGCTCAGTCTTAGCCTCCATAGAAATCCCAGCCCACACCATCACTGAACCACCTCCGAATGGTAATCTACCAGAAATATTGCACGGAGCGTAGCGCTTCCCAGGCCTTCGGTAAACTCGTCGCCACCCATCAGGTGCATAGAGAGCAAAACGGGACTCGTCTGAAGAGAGAACGTTTCTCCAATCGTTCTCAGACCAGTTGCGGTGTTCCCTAGCGAACTCTAGACGGGCTCTCCGATGATCTACGGTGAGCAATGGTCCTATGGCTTGCTTCCTAGAGCGTAAATTCATTTCAGCGAACCTTCTTCGTACAGTTTCGGCACTGACTGAAACTCCACGAACAGTAAGCAGTGTTTGAGCTGTTTCAGAAGCAGTTGATGTACGATTTCTCAGAGTGTGAATTCTAATAAATCGGTCATCAAGTGCTTCTGTGGCTCTTGGTCGACCCGAACCTTGTCTGCGAGTGCAGAGGCCTGTCTCCCGGTAACGATGGATGGCTCTACGGACGGTGGTCTCAGGCAACCCTAACGTTCGTGCTGCGTACCGCAGACTCCGTCCATCCTCAACTAATGCAATAATACGGGCCACTTGAGAGTTTGCAATGCTTTCAGCTTGAAAAAAGTCGAAACGCAACTGTAGAGGTCAATAAATTTATTTACTGTTGTGGTAAAGTTCACGTTGTTGTTTACACAAAAAGACCGAAGGGGATTAAACGAGGAATTGCTTCACTATTTTCAAGAAACTTAGGACCTTGATTCGATTAATTGTTCCCTGACAGTTTATGAAAATAATTAAAACTAATAATCTTTGCCCAAAATGTGATAAAACAAAAAATAAACGCTTTTTTCAAAGTGCGCCACTTTTTTTGTGGAGCAGTTTAATTTTTTTGTAATAACTCCAGTAAAAAAAAAGCCATATAACTTCAATAATTTTTGTATAAAATTTGTGTGAAAAATAAAAAATAAAATTAATAGAAAAAAATAAATGTATCTATAATAAATGTCAAAGCTTAACAGTAATTAGAAATCTATTGGCCTGTGTTTCCTTCGCCGTCTTATTGTTGCTTAGATTCGCCAACAATACTTGTGAGTTTTGCGAGTAAATATAATTTGCCTAATGTAATGTTTTCTTGCCAGGTTAGTTCTAATAAACTTCTGTTTACTCGCTTTAAATTTCTTTCGATTGAATACGTTCTTCAATGTTACAGAAATTCGTTCCTCACTTTCCTTTCTTTGTAAAGGGTTGTTTTATGCTATTTTAGGAAAATATGTCTGTCTACAGTCTCCAAACTCAACAGTCACTATAATATGAGTCGTTCACTGCAAAAATCGATTAACTCTACTATCTGAAGGTGAATCTTAAATTTAAGTGTCAAAGCACTTAGTTCAGTCATAGCTTTTTATATTCATAATAAATTTCCCAAATAATAAGGATTACTACAATTAAACGGCAAAATGTTTTAGCCATTGAATAATAAATAATTTATTTCAGAAGCTATTTTGATTAATCAGATTAATGTAAATAGTTGCAATAATTTAACTCAAATTCAGCAGCAGATTTATTCGAATTTATATTATAAACGGAATTATGAAAAACAATGTAAATTATTTCATCGCATTTCTCCACTTTATGTTTTGTTAGACGCTTCCGACAACTGAAAAGACTACTCGACAACAAATCAAAACTCACTCTGGACAACAAAAGACTTATATATGTAAGTATACTAAAGCCAGTCTGGGCTTATGGCATCGAACTGTGGGGTTCAACCAAACGCTCAAATCTGCAAAGGATCCAGTCCAAGGCAATCTAAAATTCTTCGCTCTTATAGTATACGCTCCTTTCTACGTCACCAATCAAACCATTCACACAGACTTGAACATTCCTTTCGTCACACAAGTAAAACACAGAAAATTCCATCTTAACAGTCAAACACATCACAATCCACTTGTACAACATCTATCTTCCAGAACTTTTCCAGTCAACACTTCTAGACGTCTTAAAAGACAGCGGCCTCGCGATCTCCTCTCTGATGAAGAGAGTCAGTAGAATTTAGAATGTTTTTGGAGTGTCACCGCTGGGTAACATCTCCACTCTGATATGTGTATGTTATTTATTGTTATCATTGTTGCTTATAACGCAAAATGCGTTGATTGTAACTAAATAAATGATAAAAAAAAAAAGGTTTGTGAAGTTTATCGATTTGTGCAGTGAACGGCTCACATATTGATCCTCTCTGGGATCATTTTCATCATCTGTTAATATTGATGAATTCTGATAAATTTTGTTATTATTACCTCACTTAATAAGAGGTATGTCTCAAAACTAACGCAAATAACATTTGACCGGTAATTGAAATAAAATGATCCCTTTTTCGTTATTAGCAATAATGTTTTACCTTTCAATTTTAAGCTGTACCTCAAATTATTAATAATTGACGTAACATACCAAGCAAATTAATAATAATTCTATCCAAGCATTCGGGTTTTATTTGTTTCAGCACTTTCCCATACACTTTGCAACTGTTTTCTTTTAAATCTTTTGCACCCTAATTTGCGAAAATTTCTTGTGTTCGATACAATACGATTTATAAGAGTTGTTTTATATGCGATCTTAGGAAGATGAGTTCTGTCTTGAAGATGTTGCATTGTAGATGTTGATAGAAACATATTTAGGATTTTTCTAACGGGCGAAAATAAATAAAATAAAAGTTGTTTGTGACAAAACTAATACACATTCAAACTGTAGGCACAATTTCAACATTATTTTTCTTCTTTGAAAAATGGCAAAAATTCAATTTCATTAAATTTAGGCAAGAAAATACTTTGTTTTATTCCTACAAATGTGGGCAACCCTACGTTTCCTAAATATTCTACAATTTTTTGAAGAATCTTTTTGCTCTAAAATTGGTGTTTGATCAGACAATCAACAATCCTGAATTATGAGTCACAAGAGTATCGGCCGCATTCTAAAGTCTTCTCAGCAAAGCCGGCATGCCTATTTCTCTTCTGCAGTTAACTGGCTGCGACTGAACTTAAGATGTGCTTACTAATATGATCATCCCCCCAAAATTTCAAATCTTCCTTATAGTTCAATGTTTCTTTTACAGTTCTATCTTCAAAATAGAGTCACCTTTATGCTCTAACCATTTTCAATAACTTACGTAACAGACATCTTAAGTTCTAAATTTTGTAGTTTCTAGACGTCCGATATTTCTTCCTCGCTCTAGTTTCTACCATTTTCAACCATTCGTGCTCTTACTCCCAATAAAATGGTCCGAAACTAGTTTTTACTTACAATAAGATGTTTCGAGGTTCCTTTAAAAACTCTTACGTCTTTCCCTTTTGTATGTAACCTTACTCATGTGAACAACACAAGAAAAGAGACGTAATTTGCCATCCTCCTTTACTGCTTATAGTTGCCAACAAGACTATGGTCTTTTGGTTTTCCTAATTTTCTCAAAAATGGCGCCAAAGGATTTCACTAAAAACTATTTTAAAAAGGATTTACCTTGAGAAGGTCGGCAGACCAACATTTAGACGAGCCGTGTTTAGATAAACTCTTGTACCATCAACGCCTCCTAAATTTTTTTAACAATATTTTACAATAGTTCTTTTTTGTTTCCTTTTTTTGGCATTGGCTTCCGCCATACAGCCAGCATCGTCTAGGTGCTTATCACTAAATATCACTTACTCTCCATTCTTACTTATAAATACATTCGCTTCACACATTCATCCGTCTATTATATCCAACTATTTACATATACTGCAACTAATGGATGGGTCAGTACTCTATATTCCTGCCATCCTTACAGCTTAACCGAAATTAAAATCACGTAATCCTTCTTTAATCATTTCCTTGCATTCATTCTATAACTTTTAAATACATTCTTATTTCATTGCTAGCTCTGCTATAGACTTAAGCACATAGATGTTGGTGGAGAATATTATGTCTTCGTAGCAAAATGGTGCATCTAATTACCTGTATATGTCGTCAAACATTCGTTTCCTTTCTACCACATAACGTGGACATATCATTATTATATGTTTGAAATCCTCCTCCTCATTGCAATCTACCCAAAGAGGAGAGGACGTTTTGTTGATCCTGTGTAGATACGCTCCGCACACCGCGTGGTACGCTCTCAGCCTGCTTATTGTCGATCTATGTTGTATTAGTGACAGTTCCCTTAAACCTTTCCCTTTACAATAGTTTGCTACTTCAAAGCACTATAAGTAATTATTTTTCTTTTCATTATTTCCCAAGAAATTTCAGGACACAACTTCTACCTACTCTTGTAATCTTGGCCTTTACTAATTCTTTCTAATTTCGATTTCGGCACTTAGAAGCAGAATTTATGGATATACGACGTACATCGTTATTTGACGAATGTTGCAGCCCCACCCACTGTTAACTACTTTCAAGATTTCTTGCGTTTGTTGAATAAATACATGTCTTTTAGAGAGGTATTCGCCGAATTATTAACTTTTTAAATAGAACTCTTCTAAAGTATTTTAATTCTCAAAGTTTAATATTTTTGAGTCTGGCAGTTTGTCCCATGATTCAATAACACATGTGAACTTTTTAAAACCATATATAGATTGGGAAAATCAATAACAGTTGATTTGTTTTCTGGATTCGTAAATACGCTTACAACTTACCACCGTTGCAACATTACCGACAATAAGAACAACTGGGAAACTCTTTCCATATCCTTTGGAAATGGACTTATAACTTAGATCCGACATCTCTATCAGTTGTAATTTCGAATTTGTCTATTAGTTCAAGAGAAACTAATATTTAAGGTTTAAATCAAAGTTTGCTGATTCATTGTCAATTCTTTCCCAGTTTGCGCTAGCTTTCTTGTTCAGCCGGTGAATTTGGTTCCTTATTCTTTCCATTGATATATCACTAGTAATCATTTATTGTGAGGATGTCTTGATTTGCAACTCCCACGTAGGGAACTGTCCATAAGAGTGGCTCTCTATTTGTGAGAATCTAGATGGCACAACTTTTTTTTTTACAAACAATTTCAAGTACAAATTAACTTTAATTTCACAGGCGCCACAATAGCCGATTATAGGCGCGTTACACAAAACTGAGATGTTATTATGCGAAGGTTCGATTCCTGGCCTTGGCCTTCAATTTAATTCAATGTTAATTTGTATTATAAAATATGTTAGCTATTCGCCTCCATTAAATGAACCTGATTGGTACTTACTTGGACGTAGAGCCCGCCTGTAATAATGGGCAACACTTAGTTTCTGGACAAGTACAGAAGGAAAAGCATACAGTAACAACAATCTTCTTTTTTTTTCCTTTTTTTTTTATCAAAGTCACAATATAAACACAAAAAGATAAATTGGTTCAATAACATTATCACAAATAAATTTAAGAAAATTATAGTAAGAAAAAAAGAATCATTTTGAGGAACTGCAGAAGGTAACATTTCAGTGTCCACTCCCTCTTAAATCTGATACCTCATGGCATTCCCATGGTCATCAACAAAGTAAAGACTATTATTATGATCAAGCACCAGTAACATAAAAATTAATTTATAAAACTGCACTTTAAATAAAAACTATAGTTACAACTTAAATTTAATACAATACATCTCTAAACTAAGTAGGTACAATGAAAGTTACAAATTAATTTGGTTAGTTGGTTTACATTATTATTGGTTAATTAAAATGAAATATTTACAATTTGTTAGCCAAAATAGAAAATTGATTTTCTTTACAAAATTTATAAAATTCACATGGATTTTTAAATTCAACCGCAAAGTTAAAAATATTAATTCAATTTTTCATGAAGTAGAATTCATTTAATTTTCATGTTTCAGAGCTCTTCATCGGAAGTTCTTTTGTGGCATTATTCTTATTCTACAGAACTTTCTAATGATCCTTTGGAAGTAACTTTGTAATAATATTAATAAAGCGTTCAAGCATTGTTAATAAAAGTTATTCACTTTGATCTAAATTTAGTTTCTCAAAATCTAAATATATTATACGTTTAATTTCCCAAGACTAAGCCTTTATTATAAAGCGATTTTCTACTATATAATTATTACTTCTATTAATTACATTAATACCCGTGTTTTTTTGTTTTTAATTAACAGTTTATATATTGATTATATCAAATTTTGAAAAATTAGAATAAAATTTTAGCTTGTATGGATGGATATGAATATTTTTTTACTTTTAGTTAATTTTTTTTTTTTTTAAAGTTATTATAATTTAATAATAAATGAAAGTTGAAAGAAAAAACGCCCAGCAAACATTTTGAATTTCTGATTTTTATCGAACAAAACCATCGATGTTGTTGAAATCAATACATTTCCATATATCCGAACTGGCATATATAACAAACTTGTTTATATGTTTCTTAATTTTCTTTTTTAAAAAAAGCCATTTTAATGAAAGATAATTAAGGTTTGCTTAAACTTTGAAAATACTAGAGATATTTATGATTTATAGAATAATTTATGACCAAATATTTGGAAGTAATTAATATTGAATTTTGAATATTGATTGGGGCATGGGTCCCGTCATGTTTCTAAAATCTAATCTAATTAATTGTTTGTTGAAAGATGAATTCTTAAGTTGTTTTTTTTTAGCAAGAAATTTAATAATTATCTATATTTATTATCTTAGTTGAATGAATTCCATATCAACACCGATGTTTTGAAAACGTAGAGACGTTTCGTATGTATCGTACATAATCTAAAAATAAGTACCGAGATAAGTTCGCTTTAAAAAATTTATGATTTTATTAATTGGTTCCTGTAGAAAACTAGCAGGTTAATTACAGCAAGTTATTTTTCTACTGATTACTTCACTACTTTATCCGATATGTTAAATCCTAGCATTGTTGGCAATAAAATTAATCCTTTATACTTTAAACTAAGTTAATAAAAATGTTAATAACTAAAACTATGGTAAAATCGACTAAAATTAAAATGAAATCGGTAATTTATTGCGGTAACTACGGACCAAATGAACTGTTCCAAATTTAAATTTTCATTAATTCAATATTTCAAATACATTATACTCCTTTAATTTGAATAATTTTAGGCAATTTTTTTCCATCACTTTGTTATCTACTATCTATATTCTATCCAGCCTCAAAAGACCTTAATATAATTTAAAAATAATTTTTTTTTTGGGAGGGTGGAAAAATATCTCGGCGTTAATTGCTTTTAAAAAAAAATATATTAATTTTTTAAACTAATAGTTAATGACTTTTTTTTTAATTATTATTATTTAAAAAAGCACCGTTTCAAGGACAGCCCAGTTTTTATTTTGAAGGATTCCTTTTTCTTTTTTTTTCCTTTTCCAGATTAAGAAATCCAAAATTTTTTGTTTTATTTTAAACAAAAATTACTACACAAATACATATATATATATTTCAAAATTCCATATCACAGAATAATTGCAAATTTTACAACTAACACATCGAACGATATTTACAGATTCCATAAAGAGAGTATATTATTTTGTTAATTTTGTCTTCTTATTTTGTAATAAAGCACTTGCCTTTTTGTAAAACACAAACTATTTAAAACATTCAAATATAAACAGAAATGTGCGTTATTTCTTGGTATAATAATAATAATAATAATGATAATAATAATAAAAATAATAATATTAATAATAATAAAATAATAGCAGAAGTTACTGAGACTTTGACAATTAAGTAATTAATTCTTACAAATATAAATTCAATCAAATTAAATTATTTGAACCTAATTTTTGTATTTTCCTTAAAAATTAAAAATGAGGTCTTGAAATCGGTCAAAACTTGTTCTTAATTGATACATCTTGAGCTGTCAGCCAGCTTTTTACCATGAATCAGTTGTTCGTATAGTTCTATATAAGAATTTTATGACTGGAGGCAGCATTACTGTGTTTTAGCAATCGAAAGCAACTATTTAGAAATCAGGAAAACTTGGTTGTTCTACAACTTTTTCAGCATGAAATTAATGCTACAGAAACCATGAATCATGAAAAGAATGGAAACCAGATAATTGTCTCGTCATTGACTTGGGTTTCCATTTTAGTTTCGTTTTATGGATACACATGGAAGATCTAATTGAGCTTATAGTCACTGCCTAACTTAGTCACAGATAGAGATTTAACTAACAGATTGTTAAACATTGTGTTAAACATACGATAAAACAGGCAACGCACGTTCATAGTACAAAGACCTTGCTAGAGCTAGTTTTGACAAGATTTCAGGGGTTTCTGCACTTCTTAACTAATTATAATTATATTTAAACTAATAAATCTCAATTTGGTAATTAAATTTTAATATTAAATCATAAACAAAGAGAAAACAGCCTGATAAGCTCCACCAGAAATAGTATGTAGTATATTTTAAGTAAAAATTAAGGTTAAATTTATTAGAAATGGTAAATGACTATTTATATATACAGACTGTTGTATTTATAAATCAGATAAAATAAGTAAAAAACAAAAAAATTTAAATTAAGGTAAGTTTAGAAGGTAAAAGTTCCAGAGATTTTATTAAACGTTTTTAAAATTTGATTAATTCTTAAACAAGCGAGAATTTCCAAAAGTAATGTAAGTTAAAAACTACAACCACATTTTAGTAATAACGCAGTCTCGTAAAAACTTAAAAACCTAAATGACTAAATGATGTTTATTAACTATCAATTAAGCCTAGTTTGTCATTATTTTGCCTTAAAAAACCAAAAATATACAAATACAATGTATTTTATAATTTCAAAAAAAAAAACCTTATTCAAAGAGACGAATTTATTTCCATTTCTGCACACTGGGAATAACAACAATCTTTACTTTGTTCACTAGAAGAATTTCCCCTCCTTAACACAATATACTGGGAGTGGGGGGAGGGTATATAAAGAAATTAATAAATAAATGCTAAAACAAGGACGGTTTATTTAGCAAGCTGAGTACTTTGACGGTCGGCAGTGGGCATCCAGGATAGAAATTGTGGCAACCGGTGCCATCCAGTCCGGATATCAACTGGCCCATATGTGCGGCGAAATGGTAACGTGATGATACTTCTGCCGTCATACTAATACTGGTGTCTCTGTAAATAAAAAAAAAAAAAGAAATAAGATTTAAGCAATTTTACTTACAGAAAATCAACTTTCTCACTGACTAAATGATTTATCCCAGATGCAAGAGAAATTATTGCTCATTTTTTGCTAAACCTAGGGACGACATAACAAGTTGATCTTTGAGGTTAACACAATTTTTAAACCAACTACTTTGTGAAACAAAAACATCATTTAACATTACGTAATCAATCGCCAATATAATTTTCCGTCATCTACTACGTAGGACCTTCAGCCTGGACGCTTTATCCTAACTCCAAGGACAGTTTCTCTTATCAGACTTCAACTGCACCCTGACCAGATTCTGTACGAATAGTTTGGGTAAGAGGTGTTGATGTTTACTTGCAGTGCCATTCCACTACAACAGTGATTCTCAACATTTTTTTTTTTCGTCCCGGCACACTTTTAACAATTTCAAAATTTGGTGGTACACTAACAGTAAGTTTAAAAGAATTTTACTTGTCCATAATACAATGTAAAATAGTTTATGTTTAAAATAATTTTAACATATTCATAGATATAAGTAGGCTTACCATAATTACGAAGAGCCAAACCGGGACGCAGAGGAGGAAGAGGTTTATTTTCGTTTTGCTTTTCGCTTAATTTGTGTTTTTCATATTCGAAATGCAATCAAAATTATAAGAACCGAAAACATATTAATAAATGGGGTCGAGGGAACGATCGGCCGGGTGTAGGTGTTGTTCAAGTTTGACCGGGACGCCGGGACAGGGATCTCAAACCGGGACCATCCCGGTCAAACTGGGACGTATGGTAAGCCTAGATATAAGTATTTTCCTTTAATTTAAACTTTACTCGTAATAAAAAAAAAAAGCGTTATAATTTTTATTGTATGCATTTCTAAAATTTGGCGGCACACTTCAAAACTTCGCGGCACACGAAACAATGGTTGAAAACCACCGAGAATTCCTCTTCTCAAATTTTTCCTCTTAAATAGCTGGATTCAGAATAGTTTCACAGAAATTAACGGCTAATTTCAAGCCATTTTTTTAATATGATCTTTTCCTATAAAGTGTTCCAATTAAAAAAAGACATTTCTGGACTAGTGAAGTAACAATATAGGTTTATCTTTTTAACTCTCTAAGTTACAACTGCCTATTGGCAGTTTGACTGCGTAATGTATAAACTTCAATTATAAAATATATAGTCAACAGTACAGGATAAAGTTTAAAAAACATCTTTGAAGCCGTTTTTTGAGGCAATTAATCTAAAAATCTTTTAACAAGAAGAGGTTTGTAGTTAACCAATTTAGATCAACTCATACTATTGGTTGCCTCAAGGTTTTCTAGCTAATATGGCCAGAATTATTGAGAAATGTTAGCGACATTTCATTTTAGCCTCAGTGATCATACTTTAGTCTTTAAGACTATAGAACAGCCAAGCCATGCAAAAATGAAAGTCTCACTTGAGCCAAAAACGTTTTAGTAATTTTTTGAATAAATCAGTATTTTTATTTGAGAACGTGGCGTGCTAACTATTTCTAACATCAAAACAATCATTGATGTGAAAGATTTTGATAGAATTATTACTATTTAAAAAAATTCAATCGCGTCAGAATCTGAGGGTAATTTTGCCTAAAGCATTTTTCAGCGCGCTTCCAGCCTCCGATCAGTGTTCTCTCGTTACAGGCCACCCTCCGGACAGTGAGCAGTAAGAAGTTTAATGTTTAGTTACTCTGTTCACACAAGTGGGCAACATACAAACATGCCTTAAAAACATGTTTTCGGGTTGAAGTGTACTCCGATGATAAATGTATTTGTCACGAATGCAATACTTACTTTCAGTAAAAGGAAGTAATATCTTTGAAATTAATGATGCTGTCTTTTTATGTAATTATTTAAAATTGACACTTCAGAGCCTGCCTTAAATCAGCTGACTTCAGAGCCGTGAGAGGAATCATTACCCAGAGATGGTTGTCCAAAAGTAATATTTCATTACTGGCTGAAATCGCCAAGGAAATCGCGCGGCAGAGCGTCGCTTCTAACGTCGAATAGGATTGTTGATAAGATTATGAGATGAGAGCTGATGGATTAGGATGGACTAAGAGATGAAAATGAAGAATTTTCAGAACTTCATTTAAAAGAAAATTTGAGAATTTCATCTTTTAAAGAATAAGAGGAGACATTTTTTAAAGCTGAGATTTTTTTAACGAACAACAATTCTACAGGAGACACTAATTGTTCTAAATAATTTTCTAATTGGACTAAAATTAAAGCAATTAGTTAAAATATTAGTGTTATTTAATTAATACAAGTTAAAGCAGAGTTTTAGTTTGTTGCAATTAGATATTAAGGACGATATGGCGGAAGATGTTGAAGAGAGGGCCGGACATTAGAGAACCTTCTTGCAAGATTACCATCCAAGTGGTTATATTGTTGTAAAGGGAATGTTTGAAAAGCTCCTTAATGCTAGACTTGCCCTTATTATTAACGTGAAAGATCATTGTAGTATGACAGTATTGTCTAAGAGACTAAGACAACTAGCAACATCCCCCGAGGGGCTGCTATAGGTCCCTTTATTGTTCTACTAAAATCAGATATTGTTCTCCGCTAACTCTCATTTAAGTCTTGCTGAACCATAGCGCTCTTCGCAGGTCTTCTTACCTTAGACAGAATCTTGAACCCACATTCTCTGGTCCATTACATTGTTACCGTCTTAGCTATTATTTGTTTACACTGTTATAACCCACCAGTCTAGATTAATCGCATCTTATATATTGAACAGGTTTTTGTAAGTAGAGCATGCGTTAAATATGTTAATCAGAAATTTCTTACGGCTTGATATTAAAGTTATATGGATCGGCTAGCTTAGTGGTCGCCACAGGCGTGACGTGTTACTTCATCACAAGCAATTCGTAGTCTTAATCAAGATAATGTATAATTTATTAAACACAGTTACAGTCCAATTAACCAAAAGTAAATACCACCAGAATTTAGTTGTCAATTACTTTTTAATTATTTAGCGTACATATACGATCCAAGACTGGTTCGAGTTTGATAATTTTTTTAGAAATTTTCAATCACTTTGTCCTTGTTTACAAAATTTGGAGGGATTTTACGAAAACCTTCCCTCAGCTGGCAAATTAATTCGGTTCTCTGACTACTCTGATCGATCACAAATCAATTTTGAACTCAGTTTGGGGTTTTGTTAGAACATCCAACCGAAAACAGGAAGTCGATTTCTATCCAGACAGACATCCTGTTGGAACAAACCCATATGTTTTGGCAATGAATTTATTTTTAAAATTTGAATAAATTTATAATCAATTAATCCTCAGATGAGATTGTTTTCTTTAAGAAAGTTTCAGGCTAAACAGTTTTTAAAAGGTAACTACAGGGCCCTAAGTAACATCTCCAAAGAGTAGCATGCAATTAGTGTTGTGGTATATTAGCTTTCTTTGGTGGCTCACATATGCACCAACAAAAAGGAAGTCCTGACAGAAGGAATTGTTCTGAAAGGTGAAGGGAAAAAATGTGAATCATTAGGCCAGAGACCACGTTTACCAATAATACTAGCTTTACTGCAGTCACCAGATGCACACACTATAGGTAATTCTCATACGATTTAGCGCTCAAGTATAACTTGGGGAAAGTGCTCGTGCACTCTCGGAAAAGTGCTTCGTGACTTTTAAATAAGAATAGAATAGAACAAATCTTTATTTCAATAAAACTATAGTACAAAAAATAAAGAAATGAAGTATAATGTACAAAACATTGTAACCTTCATAACAATGAATATTATAACCTTCATAAGCTAATTAGAAAGGTTAAGATGAGCAGGATAAGAATGCAGGGAAAAAAGGAAAGGAAAAACCTGCAGTAATCCTTTTAATATGATCTGGCCATTGCGCAGTTAAGAAACCCCGTTAATTAATGATAAATCCTTTTATCAAGACATAAACTGAACGCGGACAAAGAATTTAACACTAACTAATAATTTCGTACAAACAAATCCACTCATAACTTTTGTACTTCGATTAATTAAAAGTGCCAGACAACCTAGTGTTGGTCCACTGAACCAAATCTTTCAACAACATAGTGTATGTGAGATGCTAGTTGAGCTTTGCAAATAATAGCGTATAGAAATTCAACAAATTCAAATTATACATCACATATGTTATGCGGAAACTGCGAGTGATAAATTGCAATAAACTGAAAACCAAAAAGTGAGAAACATCTATCCACAGAATTTAGTGGTTATTCTTTACAAAGTTCAATTAAATAAAGAGATTTCAGTTTAAGAAAAAAACACCTGTACATATAGTAATTATCAACCAACCAAGTTACGACAAAAATATGGACTCTTTTCCAAGATAGTTATGAGCTTATTTTTCTTTATAAAATATAGCAAAAAACATTAATTCCTTTTAATTAAAACATAAGTTTTATGTAAAACAACTTTAGCGTGTAGTTAGCAACTATGGAAAGAATTTAGCGGTTATGTCATAATTTTAATAATGTAAACTGTTGCCAATAATATTTTATTATTAAATCTAACAAGTTTATTGCCTTGAAAACAACACTTTATTATTATTTAACAATTTATTATTCAACGATTTAATTTAATTTCATTTATTTAACAATTTATTATTTTTTAGTCTAAAAATTATTGTTTTTTTAAAATTACGTGTACATTTAATGCTAGCGATTTACTTGAAAATAAAAAACAATATATATGCAAATGCAACAAGTGTTTGCTTTTTCTATTTTACCTGTAACGGTTATGGAAGAACAGTTTTTATTACTGGTTTAGTTATTGGAGTATGTGACTTACAAACATAAATAATTTACTTTAACAGATATATAGTTCGTCATCAGTCTGCATCGTCACTTGAAATACAGTTTGAAGAAGAAGATGTTGATGGCAAATTACTAAAAAACGTGATTATTTCAAAAAGAGGAAAATTAGCAGCGGCACAATTCTAAATCGTCCACTTCAATGCGTTGAAAAATGATGGATGCAGCATTTAGACGCCAAATTTCTGATATATTTGTGTTTTGTGATGAATACGAAGCAAGTGTGAATAAATGCGCACAATTTATGACTCACAACATTTTAATTATCTACGACTGAATATAAAAGTTTTGTAGAAATAGCTCCAGGTTTGATTACAGAAAGTACGTATTGAGTAATAATTAAACTGACTACACAAATGTTCAGTCTCTGCTTGCATAGTTAGAACATTTGTAGCCTGAGACTAAACATCTATATAATATGGTTAAATAGAAATTAAAATAATATTTCCGAAATTACCCACGATGTTGCGCTTCAATCGGCATTTTCATTTATTTTATTTCCAGTTAATATTAAAAATGAAACTACAAACATATTCAATAAAAAATAAAAGTATGTTCCTCAAAGATTAGATAGAAATCCAACAAAATAATACCGGATACACGTGGATCTCTTAAGGTTATCCATAGATTAAAAGGGATACAAACTACAGAAATAAGAAAAAACTTCTTATAAATCTATTAATAAACTGAAATCAGTTTGTAAATCAATTTAAGAACAACATACGGCTGGCCGGCCGTATCTCGCTTAATACAGTTAAAATACGATCAAGATTTGAAAGTCACCGCAATCTCTGCATTCAGCTATTAGATAGGAATGTAAAAATCAATTATTCAAACGTCACTTCAAGCATCGCAGTGAACTATTGTTCGGTTACCATGTCTGCAAAGTAATTTCACGTCTCACAAGCCCACTTTCTTTCATTAGACTCGTTAATAGAAAATATTAGAACCGTTTAATTCTTAGGCTTTCAACGTTTTTTATTTTACAACCTTCTTAGTCTTAATTCTCCATTTTTGAATGATATTTTTAAATGAATCTATAACCGTGACAATCCAAGTGGAACGATTACAATGAGAGTAGTTTGCTTGAATAAAATTGCTACAAGAAGGTACCTTCTACTTACAATTTACTTGCAAGAATTGATGAGTTGTGAAGAACTTTCTAATAATTTGAAACTATACCAAAAGTTCTGTGTAAGATATGATACAATAATTTGTGATTTTTTTTATCGCCTGATCACTTTTTAATAGCTGCATCTTTGCCACTGTACCAATCTCTTTTCACCAAAGCATTCATCATCTTTTTGAGACAAACTTCCTTCGCCAATTGCATTCGGAATTATATTTTTGGGAGTGATTCCCTGGCAATTCTTTTGCATTATTCCACTGCCTACTATAATTTTAAATAGGTGGCCTCTTTTTTTGACTCAGTACAGTTAAGCTTTACGGAATCTTCCATATTCCTTTTTCTAAAATCGGTCAATTTTAAGCGATTTTTTTACTTTCAAATGATGTAGAATAGTTGTGTCGACAAGTGTATAGAAAAATGGCATGAACCTTGCTAAAACGTTTTGCAAGGGTAATGAATCTTCCATTCAAATTTGGAACACCTATTAGCTAAAATGATAGTTCACCTGGTATTTATGTCTCTTTTGAATTTTGCGGTTAACAATCAGTCCCGTACTTAGCCTAAACAGTTTCATTCATACCTCTCCAATAATTTTACCACAATTCAAAATCTGAATATACAAAAGAAAATTTTTCCATGTCTAATCTTTCCTGAGTCTGTCTGAGCAATAAACTGGCGCGTTTTCCGTTATCCATGCACTTAAGGCAGAATAGTTAACCTTCGTCAATATTTCCTAGTATAATCAGAGAAATAAATAAGCAGTTTATTTATAAATATAAAAAATTATTCCAGACAATATCACGATAAACCGTTATAAAGAACATTTTTTAACTTTTAATGAGTCTAAACAGGATTAACACAGCAAGTCCCCCTTTGACTACTGCGGCAAAGAGGTAGTACTTGATAATTATTGTAATTTTATTATAATGCACCTTTAAAAGGTATTACACACACTTGTCCATTAGAATACGAGTAGTTTATATTTCTGGCCAAGAAAATCGAAATTGCACTCCACCTTCAAACACTAAAACATTTATATCTCCAGCAGTCCTTTCTTAGAGATAAAAAGATGAAATAAATAGAAGATACCAATTAAAAAAAAAAATTATTTTAGTTCAAATAGTTCCAATCAGATAATAAAGAAAGTTGCAAAATAATGCAGAGAAAAACTTTATTATTTGTTTTATTTGAATAATAAATACGATAATTAGACATTGAAACTGCTCTGCTTCCAAGGTTTTATAATACACCGCTGTTTCGTCAGCAACACTTCAAGGATAAAGCAAACAGGAAATGTAAAGGAGGTCATGGTCTTCGAACGAAGCCTATGGGAACTTAGGAGAGGTGGTTATAGCGTTAGTAAATTTTTCCTATCTCTTCTTATGAGAAAGAATACTGATCGTCAATATGACCTTACAAGGGGAAGTGGTTTTTTTTTTTTTTTATGACGCCTGAGTACCAAAATCAGTTTTTGGAAAAATGGTACCTGTGCGGGAAAAAGAGAAAAAAAAGTATCTCAAAAACTAGAAATTGCAGGAAACGCAACTTGGTATATCAAATAGGTATTTTGGGCATTCATAGTTTTAGGGTGTTTGGAGCAATGCATAATAATTTTCCTGAAGTGAAATTTATTTTTAAATTTAGCCTTGCTAAGAGACCATAATTCCATAACCAGAGAGACATTTACAGGTCATCAAGATTTCCGAATCTAAACAAAAAATGCTTCTGAATTTCCTGAAATTTTCTCAAAAACGGTTCTTCTGATTTTCATTAAACTTGAAAGGATAACTGCTACTATATCATTGTAGTAAAACGGGGGCGGGTGTTGTTTTAGTGGTCAAGAGCGTGGCTTTGTAAGTGGGAGATCCTCAGTTCAAATCCCGCGTATGACTGCTTTTTATTTCTTAGAAAAAATTGTTTATAGTAAAGTATGAGCTTCCGCCACCGTCTACGAGACCTAATTTGGTAGTTAGACGTTAAGCCCTGTAATTACTTTTCTTTATACTCATTGTAGTAATCTGAAACGAGGTATTTCCGGGATAATATACGATTGAAAGCTCCTGGTAGTGCAGAGATAAACTTAGAAAATGATCGTCCGAGTTTAGTAGCGTTTCTACTTATACTGAGCTGAAGATTGATAAAAACCATTTGTTGGTTGAACCCGATTCTTCAATAGGAATCAAACTTAAATAAAAATTTAGTATTTGTTGACAAGAAAAAAATGGTAATAAAAACTAATAACATTTGGATCATACTGTGTACGAGGAGCCTTTCATAATACCGGTGTACCCGGGGTAACAAACGGTGAAGGCATCTATGAAGACATCAGTTAATGAAAATGGTTGTTCAGAAATTTAAATACGTCCAATACATTGTTACAATCTGGTATATTATTTGTTATTTGTTTGCTACTATTTGTTATTGGTTATAACCACCAATCTAGGTTAATAATATCTTACGTACTAACTATGTTTCTTTGGTAACTAGCGTTATATTTCTTAATCAAAAATTTCTTACGGCTTGATATAGAAGTTACATGTTCGTGCTACCTAAGCAGCCACAGGCGTGACGGTTACACTAAGCTGCTGTTATTTCTCGTCTTAATAAAGATAATTTTAATTGGCAAAATATGATATTATCCATTATTTGTTGTTTTTATCACTGTATAATCAATTACTTTATAAAATTACAAATCACTTACTGGTTCTACCAGTCTGTAATGTTATATTAGCCATGAACTGATTAATCGATTGGATTGGTAATGCAGTAAGTGAACTTTGGCAGTGCACAACTATCTTAAGATAAGTACTAAGATCGACCTTCTCTTGCGTAAAGTTAGGATGCGTTTATATGAACGAACGTATGATTTTAAAGTGCATATTGATGCAACTAGGCGGCTTTAGTGAATACCAAAGCAGTGTGTACTATACATTACTTAAATTTAAAGTTGTTCGAGAAATGTGAGAGGAATTCAATGAAAATGTCGCCCCTCATTTTAAATAAGTTTACGTCATAGAATTTTAAATTCAACATAAGTTGGTTTATACGACTATTTTCCTAACCAATCACACTATCAAGATATGGTGCCTTTTTATGATAAACTAAGATTGCTCTGGTTTCTTGCCAATGATGAAGCATAAGTTTATTAGCGTACCACACTTTCACGGGCTAATCATCCCCGCCTTATTGTCCCAGCATTCAGTGTAATAACAGCATCATTAAAGTGGATGATCCCATTTCTCTTCACTAAGGGTCGCATAAATCGGAGAAAAGTAATTTGGATGATATCCGAAATCGGTATAATCAGTTCTCAATGAGGACCACAATATATTTTTTTAAAAGTCATACCTAAAAATATCACTAATAATAAATAAATATAAATAAAAACTCACCTAATTAGCTGTAAGAGTGATTTCGCTTTAGGATTTAGTTTATCTTTCTCTTGAGATGCATTTAGTTCACAAATTAGTTTTGGCAAGCAGGAATTTTTTACAGCCGATGTTAATTTCGCCAATCTGTCTTTTTCTGAAAAATAAGAAAAAAGACTAATTATTTGCGTTCAGGTAGTAGATAAACACATTTTAATGATAATTGAGTAAATAAAATAAACTTGAAGAGCTAGCTGATATCAACCCTGTAAAATGTTGGATTTAGAAAGCTACACTTCGATAACGTTAACACCAACATTAATTATTTCCCTGCTCAATAAACTAAGAAATAAAGGGTTCCTGGTGGACACAACTCTTACAAAATCTAGATCACAATTTAATAATCAAGATGTTTAACATATAAATTTTGGTTGGACCCAATATAGGGTTACCAGCAACAACACCCGGACCTCTTTATCAATACCATCCTAAAATGATTTGTACTGCGAAAACGATTCATATAAAAACGTTAAAAGTCCTATCTACTCAAATGGGAATGCGAGGTAACAATAATTTTCCCGAAATATCTCATAAAACTGTGAAATTCAATCAGTTAAATTTGTACATCCGATTTTGACCGAATCAGTCGGGTATCCCTTGATCGGATCATAATATCAAATCTAATCTTTTGGCGATTTTCTGTATTCGTCTTTTTGAATCTGTTAAACGCAATATCGAATAAGAGAGAAACAACCTTCGGTTGATAACTCTCCGAGATATTTTCGATTTATTGAGGAATGGAGGTTGTAGTGTTTCTTAAGGATTGTGTACGAGATAAGGCGTTAAAGATATATTTGACACGAGATTAGAGAAATGAGAATTAAGTGGAATTTTGCATGAAGAAGCAGACAATATCTATACTGCTCTTCATACCGTATATCTATCAGAAGTCTTTCATTATTGCAGGCAGCAGATTGCTGTACAGCTCCTGTCCATGTTTTAAAAGCAAACTGATGGAGAATTTTTTATTCTTTCCATCGTTAAGTTACTCTCGTGCCACGGCTCTTTCTCAACCTTCGTACATTAATCCTCTGACATCTCATTCCTTCTCACCTCCTTTCTTAACGACTTGAAATCTCTTAAACTCTCTTCTTACCCCTTTCATCAAGGTAGGTATTGAACTCTTCCTTAATGATCACTTTGATATATCTTATACTTTCCTTAAAACTCACGCAATCGGGATCTGGGCTCCCTACTGGCTGAACTTCGCATCTTAAGGCATACCAATAAACACTGTCTTAATGTCGGAAATCTAGAGCGCCACACTTAAACATCTATTATAATACTGAAACATCCAAGAGATCTACTAATGAAGTAAATGGACAATCTGTATCTTGGAAATATAATTAGTGTTTCAGTCAAGTCGATTCTCGATTTTAAAGATATTAGAGAATAAATTCTCTATTTTTCTCTAAATTAGATAAATTAAAAAGTAAAGCAAAGTAATGCCTATTTTTTTTTTAGGCAGGCTTTAACGTCCAACTGCCAAATTAGGTGTCGTGGGACGGAGGCGACTAGCAACATACTTCATAATAAAGTACTTATGTTAAACAATAATTAAAACCAATGCCTAGACCGGGAATCGAACTGAGTATCACAATACACATTAGCTTTGCACGCCTCACCTCTGATTAGGCGCCTTATTAAATTAGGTAAATTTTCTAAGTAATTTAATTTAACTATTAAAACTATGGGCACACTACTATTGAATTAGTTTTAAAAATATTCAATCTTAGATAGGCGAAAACTAAATTGAAATTCTACACGATTGCAATACTACCTTTTAGAATGATAGAAATAATTCTTGTAAATGATAATTTACTTTTCCAGATACGAAATAACTTTAAAATTAGGAAATCACGAATTACCTATTGTTAACAAAACTAAACACAAAACATCTACCATAAAACTAGCGCGTCAAATTCATATAATTGGAGTACTTATGTCACAGTTGAAAAGAATAGAACGAGTTGAAAACAGTAGAGAAGCTGTGGATAAATAGAAATAAATCATCACTTCCATGACCAACTTTCTATGGAGAACAAAGCGGAAAGCGAAACTCAGGAAGCGAAAGTGGCAGACCTTCACAGTTAGCGCCACTTCCGCTGAGATTAGGGACTCAATTGATTTAACATTGTGGCGCGATGCTCCCACTTCGTCCAGATGGCCATTTTGATGTTTTTATATCCTTCTACAGTAAATATAGGTATTACCGTTCTTTACCACATGGAATATCCAAATTGTATTTAAAAATACGATCGTTTCCAAAAACACCATTAAAATATTGTAACAAAGGGCTTTGTACTTCCGCTTTTGACTCTCTTACTCTACTAAAGGAATGTACTGTGATCGTAATGATTTTAATTCTTGATTTTTCAACGGGTTTATCTACTTTGAGGTCACCTGAGTCCGAAAAGATAGTTTTTAAAAAAATGTGTGCTAAAGTGCAAACTAAAATTCAATTTGATATTTAGCTCAGGTGTCAACAGCACAATAAGGTTATGGATCTAATCAGCCTACCGGATTCAATTTACTGAATCAATTCACTAGTTTTTTTAGAAGTTAATAAAAAATTGCTCCTTACGATTTGATTAATAATTGCTGTTTCCCTTACTTCTGGTTATTATTGATTATTAAGCAAGTTTTATTAAACACTCTCACCAGCGCCACATTAATCACGACAGCACGTACTAAGGAGTGATAGATAACAAAACCTGTTTGAATTGGTTACCTAACCTCAACAGAAACCTGTAGAGTTACTGTAATATACTTGTGGCGTCAAACTATGTCATGCTTTCACACAAATGTCATGCAGTGTTAATAATCCCAAACAAAGCTTTAAGATCTGGATTTAGAATCAGCCAATCCCCAATATCTCTTTGATTAACATAAATTTAATTTAAAAAATAAATAAATAGATAATTTATTTCAAGGGCAAATCGGTGAATGTCCAACTTGTTTTCTATAATCATTCAGCCAGATCTGACATTTTACTGATATTTTAATAAGTAATCGAAGTTCACAAACATTTCTCATTACCATAATATTCTTGAAACTCAAATTAAGGGAATTCAAATATCTCAACACAAGTAGGTTCCATCTGCACAGATTGTAAGCTATCGAACTAGTCTTAGAATATAACAGCTCGTCTTTTTATGGTTCTACTCGATAAGACCAGTGATTGGCGAGAACTCAAAGCGCAAAACTCTGACAAAACGAGTAATAAACACAAATGTATTCCAAAACTAGGAATAGGTATGAAGTTACAGACCTTTTAAATTGTAAATAGACAACTCTGCGTGAAGCAGTCGAAACATACCGCGAAAAGGAGCGATTGTAGCAGAACTAAGTTGTCCTAGACATTTTAGATTAGTAGAAACTTACGAGGGTCGTTTGAAAAGTCCTTGCAAAAATAAAAACTACTTAATTTTTGGGGGTAAACCTTTTTTATTTTTCAACATAGTCTCCATTTAGGCTTATACACTTCGTCCAACGCTGCTCTAGTTTGTTGATCCCTTCCGAATAATAGGATTTGTCAAGTCTGAAAAATAGCCATTCGTTTCTGCAATCACCTCCTCGTTTGAATAAAATCTTTTTCCCGCCAGCCATTTCTTCATATTGAAGAACAAATAGTAGTCCGAGGGAGCCAAGTCTGGAGAATAGGGGGGATGTGAAACGAGTTGGAACCCTATTTCCATTAATTTTGCGACCACAACTGCTGAGGTGTGAGCTGGTGCGTTGTCGTGATGGAAAAGGACTTTTTTGTGGGCCAATCGTGGGCGTTTTTCTTGCAGCTCGGTTTTCAAACGGTCCAATAACGATGAATAATATGCACCTGTAATAGTTTTACCCTTTTCCAGATAGTCGATGAGGATTATTCCTTGCGAATCCCAAAAGACAGTCGCCATAATCTTTCCGGCCGAAGGAACGGTCTTCGCCTTTTTTGGCGCAGATTCCCCCTTGGTAACCCATTGTTTAGATTGTTCTTTGGTCTCAGGAGTGTAGTGATGTATCCATTTTTCATCCACAGTGACGAAACGACGCTTAAAGTCCTGCGGATTCTTCTGGAACAGCTGCAAACCGTCCTTGCAACACTTCACACGATTTCGTTTTTGGTCAAGCGTGAGCAATCGCGGCACCCATCTTGCGGATAGCTTTGTCATGTCCAAATGTTGATGCAAAATATTATGTACCTGTTCATTCGAGATGCCCACAGCACTATCAATCTCACGCACCTTCACTCTTCTGTCATCCATCACCATATCATGGATTTTATCAATGATTTCTGGAGTAGTAACCTCAACAGGGCGTCCAGAACGTTCAGCGTCACTTGTGTGCCCATATGGCCACTCCGAAAATTTTGAAACCACTTATAAACTGTTTTCTAATCGAAGGTGCAGAGTCACCATAATGTTTATCAAGCTTCTCTTTAGTCTCCTGAGGCGTTTTGCCTTTCATAAAGTAGTGTTTAATCAACACACGAAATTCTTTTTCGTCCATTTTTTGAAAATCACTCGACTTCCTCGATTCAAACGAATGCCAAACACAAAGAAATAGACCGATCTGGCTGAAACTTGGTGTGGGTTCTTCCAAGAGATGGTACTAACTAAACATAACCTCGATACGCGCCAGTGGTGCTATCTCTCTGACTTTGCACGGACTTTTCAAACGACCCTCGTATATTGGGTATAATGTGTTCGTAATGAATTAGAGCATGAAATTCTGCCATTTTATCTAATTGCCTAATTACTTTGTAAAATTGCCCAAAACGCTACTTTTTCCATTTCAATTAAACATAAGACTGACAATTATTGAGGCTTTTTAAGGGTTTTTTTAATCAAAAGCCAGGAAGGAGAATACCCAATTGAATAAAAAGGAAATGTGCAACTTTTTTCCTTAAAGGATTGATTTTAACAGCAGAAAAATAAATTTAGGGAAAAAATTTAAAAATATGGTTTAAATTATTTCCTTTAATAGCTGTAATATATAAAATGGCAACATAAATTAGGCAGTATATATAGGTTATCTATTTCATTTTTAGTTTAATAAGATTTATATTGAAAATTTCGTTTATTACTTTATTATTACTAATTTAGAATTTTTTAAATAATATTTTAATTAATAATCTTAATTTGTACAATACGCGATTTATAAACTAACTTTTGTTCAATTACACGTTCTTGAAAGTTTGTAGAATTATACTCATAGCATAAACTTCATACATCAACATTTTCTAAATTTACTAGACATTAAAGAAAATGTCACAGTTGCACATTCAGCCGGTAACATAAATAAATAAATATCAGATTTGTTAAACTATTTTATATATGATTCTGAATTTATTTAATGGGTCAAAATAGCCAATCATTCAAGCTGAAATACTTTCATGATTATAAATAAAAAAGCCCACGCTGCATTCAATGGGGTTTTAGGCTGGATTTAAGCGCAAAGTATAATCTAATATTTAACAAATGGCTGTTATTTTTATTAACTAATATTATTATTTACTTTATTAATAATTAGTATTATTCTTATAAAGCAGACCGGACTGCTCGAGCGTTCTCGATACCGCCATGACGTTATTGCTGTACGTCGGTATTTTGACGTTGCTAGTACAGTGGCATACACCGTTAGAATCGTTAAGATGGGTTATGGAGATTTATTTTTGAACAATGGTAATCTCCTAAACACATTAGACAGAAAGTGAAGGTGGTCAAATTTGGAAATATTATTATACTTTCGGGATTTTTTCTATCAAAAATTATGAGGTATCCGCCTCCAGTTAAGTTGTAAGTTTTCAATTCGGTTGTTACGCTGCACAAGTTTGGGGCTTTCTAAGGTTAAAGATATTGGAGAAAACGTAAGAATTTACTGCTCTCTGCTTGTTTTAATCCCCCCTACTTATCCCTAAATGGTTTGCAGAAAGCTGATGTAATTTTTTATTGTGTGCAACTCTTAACAGACTACTAAAGGTACAACCATGTTTTTGGGTTCAAAATATGTGTATTTATAATTCTGAGATTTATATTTGGAGAATTTCTAGCTGAAACGGTTTAACAAATCGCAGATGAATACTAAATTGATTTATGTGATTAAAAAGTCAAATCCCGAGGTTAAGGTCGAACTCGATTGGGGGTCGAAATCTGCCCCTCTCAGTGCCTTCCTCAGTATCAGAGAGACTGCTAGCCGACAAATGTATATATATATTATTTTAACAAACGAAAGCCTTGGTCTTGTTGTTGCCTAGTGAGAATTCGCTTCCTGTAAACATCATCATCTACACGATATGAATATTAATTCCTGATTAAAGCCATATATAGTTTTCATTCATATGAATTTAATTTTACTTCACTACAGCGAATGTACTATTGTATATGGAAAAACCTTTGAAGGAAATTCCTGTAAAATTTAAATTTTAACTTTGGAATAACTTTAACCTTTGAATAATTAGTGAGTATTTAAAATTATATGATTCACTTATTAAGCTCGATTAGCAGTAAAAATAAGCGTAAAGACAAACCCCTAACTATCAACCTCTCTAGAAACCTAAAACTTAATCCAGAATCTGTACAAATTTTATTTTTTATAATTTTCAAAAATTAAAAAATCCATTTTGTAGAATGGTACTGGCCAGTAAAGGAGATCGTTTAAGTTGGAATCGGCTCGCCTATTTGGGACCCACACGAAATACGAAGTAGCAGCTTTCTGCGCCTTTTTGTTTTTGTTTTTTAAATATTTTGTTCCCTCATAGAGAGAACATTTTGTAAAAAAAACACTTATTCGAGAACAAGGAGTCGACAAAACGAATGATTAAGATATAAACTCAATTTCGCCAATTGGGTATTTGCCTCGTAATAAGTAATAAGTTTTGTATGATCTTCTAGAATACCAACGATTTAAAATACCAGATTTATTGGACTATCTTGAGGGAACAAGAAACAAATATCCAATCGTAAATTAAGGAAATTAAGTTCTGATGACGTAAACAGGATTATGCATTTTTTTCCTTTTGGGTTGAATGACGTATGGCGCTAATTTTTTGAAATTCACAAACAACAGTGATTCGAAAAAAAAAAGTAAATTAAAAAATAAATAATCAAAACGCATTAATTTCTCGTTCAATGTATAAATAATTATTTTTAAAACAACACTAACTAGTCGAATGTAGCCTTGAAACACTTAATAAGTTTGTTCCGATTACTAAATTTCCAGTTTGGGCGTAATTGGATTCGACTATCGTATAATTGTGGTCTGGTTTGTGTGATAATATTTACCTTCACCTAAATTGCAGCCTGTTGAGGCTCTTAAAAAGGTAATTTCTGATAGATGACAGCAGTAGTTCGTAACTTACTCACACAGTTGCTTGGAAGAGAAAGAGCCTGCGGTCCTGACTTTTTTGAAATTTTGATTCTCACAAAAAAAAAAAGGTTAAAAGAGAGAGCGAGCGAGAGAGAAACTTGTCTCATTTAAAAGAAATTTTTGGAGGGAATTAACGTCAGGTGTATTTAGCATACGGGTGGCTCGTAGTTGGCATTACAAGACATTAGACGCATCTAAAACGTGTAGAATATTAATAATAATTAAAATTATCCAAACTTCGGTACTAAGGAAATCGCTGATTATTGGTACAGCACTAACTGCAGTTTAATTAATTTACTCACGTTTCTGCGATTTGGTTTTTTTTAGACAGTCAGTAGGTATATGAATTTTGAGGAGTTATAACCAAACCCTACTTTAATGAACTAGGCAATTTTGGATTCAGCGTTTTGGCATATCTTTGTTGTACCACTATTACAAAAAATACTATCTTTGCAGCATACCGGTGTCTCGCTACAGAGTATTTTTACAGTTGGTGCCCTATATTAAACTAGAGCAATTAATCGTTTAAATGAGGGGTCCCCAAACTTTTTATCCAGGGGGCCAGTTCACTGTTCCTCAGACCGTTGGAGGGCCGGACTATAAAACAAACTATTTTAAAGTAAAAAAACAAAACGGGAACAAATAGAATATTTCAAATAAAGAACAAGTAAATTTAAATCACCAAACTGCCCAGTATTTCTGTGGGAACTATGGGCCTGCTTTTGGCTAATGAAATGGTCAATGTCCGGTTTAGTTATAGTGCTTTGCCTTTCTTCCTACTTCTAGCTGTTATTTTACACTGCTTTCGGAGCCGTGACGCGTGCATCCCGCGTCACCGGGGAAGTAGTACTGTACATGAGCGAAGCAGCGCTTTGCGGCACCGCCACATATAGAGCTCCTCTCTGTGACTACCAATGAAAGAGATGCCCCTTCCGGAAGTGCGGCGAGGGCCGGATAAATATCCTCAGGGGGCCGCATGTGGTCTGGTTTACATCCTCAGCGAGGAAGGTAAAAAAGAACTTTTAAGAAATTCTAGCAATACAGAAGCAAGAGTGGGCATTACCAACATTTTTGATTACGTAAATTAGGGTAACGGAAAGTTCACAGCGGACACCTGGAAATGACGCAATCCCGTGTGTTTTCTGTGAAATTTGCATTAATATTCAACAACATACGTGAGTTGCAGGTAAAACAATAGGGACATTTCACTCAGCTAGAAAAGAAAATATACTGCGTTCTTTTTAATTATTTCTACATAATCTTTTAAACAGTATACATATATCTCGAAAAGTGCATCGTCATAGTGTAATGTAATTTTAGTTGGCTTACCACACATATTACTGCACAAGGAAAAATGCAATAAATAAGGAAAAAGAAATTATGTTGAATGAGAAGGAAAACAAAGGATGAACGTTATATTATAAATAATCTTCCACATTCTAAATTAACCACATCCTTCCTTATTCAAGGCTGAAATCTGGAAGAGAATTAGGCTAATAATTATGGACCTTATTATTATATCCTCACTTACGTGTAAAACCATTTTCAATTCTTAGAAACTTTAGGGAAAACTCATTATATTATTATTTTAGCTGATCTTTGAATGAAATTTTTTGGATCTAATAGTAGAATAAAAAAATAATAATAATAACCTTCGTTACCTCCAAATATGCGGAAAATGGATTATAAAATATTAATCTATTTATTTATTTATTTAATGATTTAAGGCGCTTCAACATCTGAGGTTATTGGCGCCCAGAGCTTTTTTCAGTGCACTGCTGACCGTCAAAAGTGTTCCTCCGATACAGACCGGTCCATCACTATACGAGGGTCGTTTGAAAAGTCCTTGCAAAAATAAAAACTACTTAATTTTGGGGGGTAAACCTTTTTTATTTTTCAACATAGTCTCTTTTTAGGCTTATACACTTCGTCCAACGCTGCTCTAGTTTGTTGATCCCTTCCGAATAATAGGATTTGTCCAAGTCTGAAAAATAGCCATTCGTTTCTGCAATCACCTCCTCGTTTGAATAAAATCTTTTTCCCGCCAGCCATTTCTTCATATTTGGGAACAAATAGTAGTCCGAGGGAGCCAAGTCTGGAGAATAGGGGGGATGTGAAACGAGTTGGAACCCTATTTCCATTAATTTTGCGACCACAACTGCTGAGGTGTGAGCTGGTGCGTTGTCGTGCTGGAAAAGGACTTTTTTGTGGGCCAATCGTGGGCGTTTTTCTTGCAGCTCGGTTTTCAAACGGTCCAATAACGATGAATAATATGCACCTGTAATAGTTTTACCCTTTTCCAGATAGTCGATGAGGATTATTCCTTGCGAATCCCAAAAGACAGTCGCCATAATCTTTCCGGCCGAAGGAACGGTCTTCGCCTTTTTTGGCGCAGATTCCCCCTTGGTAACCCATTGTTTAGATTGTACTTTGGTCTCAGGAGTGTAGTGATGAATCCATGTTTCATCCACAGTGACGAAACGACGCTTAAAGTCCTGCGGATTTTTCTGGAACAGCTGCAAACCGTCCTTGCAACACTTCACACGATTTCGTTTTTGGTCAAGCGTGAGCAATCGCGGCACCCATCTTGCGGATAGCTTTGTCATGTCCAAATGTTGATGCAAAATATTATGTACCCGTTCATTCGAGATGCCCACAGCACTAGCAATCTCACGCATCCTCACTCTTCTGTCATCCATCACCATATCATGGATTTTATCAATGATTTCTGGAGTAGTAACCTCAACAGGGCGTCCAGAACGTTCAGCGTAACTTGTGCCCATATGGCCACTCCGAAAATTTTGAAACCACTTATAAACTGTTCTAATCGAAGGTGCAGAGTCACCATAATGTTTATCAAGCTTCTCTTTAGTCTCCTGAGGCGTTTTGCCTTTCATAAAGTTGTGTTTAATCAACACACGAAATTCTTTTTCGTCCATTTTTTGAAAATCACTCGACTTCCTCGATTCAAACGAATGCCAAACACAAAGAAATAGACCGATCTAGCTGAAACTTGGTGTGTGTTCTTCCAAGAGATGCTACTAACTAAACATAACCTCGATACGCGCCAGTGGTGCTATCTCTCTCTTTGCACGGACTTTTCAAACGACCCTCGTACAGTGAGCTGTTAGAAGCTTCTAGGAAGAGAAAATCTAAGGGTCAGCAGCTGGATTCAAGCCCGGCATATCCACTTGGGAATCGCTAACCGCATAGCTTTTATACATTGAGAATAGATTATAAATTAGTCGTTTTGATTCGTGAGATAGTTTCGACTTCTTCCGAGTATAGGTACAAAAGTTTACTACATTTATTCATTTCCAGTCTTTTAAATATGAAGGTCCAACTTCAGTCTTTATGACAATGAACATGGTAAGATAACGAACCAAATTTGCAGGAGCAAGCTTTAAATAAAATTACAACTTATTGAGTCAAGTATGGCTGACCGTCAAGAGCTTAACCGAAGATTATTGGTTATTTAAATAAATGTTGCCCAACACTGAATTCATACCACAGCAAAAATTGTAAATTGAATTATAACAACGAACTCAACAATAAATTACAAATCATGAAGTCATTAAATGTTAGAGTGAGAGGACTACAAATGTCAAATACCTGGTTAGCCCCTAGTAGACTTCCATACCATCAAGTTTGCTGTTGTTTTGTTAAAAACAAAAATCGCCTCTCACTTCATTCCGCGTAAAAAACAGTTTTACAAAATGTAAAAATTAAACTATCTGATTTTTAAAATGTTATAACTTCTTTGTTTTCAGTCGAAAGCGTCGCACCAGCCACAACTTTAATAATACTTCAACTTAATAATTATTTCAATTAAACTGCTCTTAACGCTTTCACTTTTCTAATAATACTGTACATTTACGTACTAGAGTGACAAATAAGTGTTATTGTTACCCGAGTTTGATCCAATAGGTAATACTTTGATCGTGCACCGTCTTGGAATATAGGCGCAGTTGGGCGCTAATAAAGAAAGAATCCTTTCTAAAGTTCTTTTAGAGACTTATGGTCACCTGTACTTTCACTTAGAAATAAACAATAAGTAGACGCAACAAACTGATCTGCACTTCACACCAAATCTTACGTAATCATTTCATTATTGCTTTGCAAACTAATTTCTTAAATTTGTCAGCTTCATGAATTAAACTAACTTTCTATTAGTTTTAGAAGTAAGCTCAAAACTAAAAAAAGCAGTTGGGATAAGTGCCTTTACTTTATTTGTTAATTAAGTTAGCATTTTTTTAAATAAACAGAAAATCATGTTTGCCAAATCTAAGAAGATTTGACCTTTCTGAAATTAATAATCGGGAAAAACGGTGATTATTGACAGTGACGTTTTGCGGGCAGCTGTGGAAGCGAACCCATATCAAAGGATAAAAGAATTGAAGGAAATATTTAATTTATTGACCTAATAATAAACTATTTCTTGGCCGAGAGGAATCTGGAGACTGTTAATATTAAAGCCTAAGTCTCTTTCGAAACTAAACTCCAATAGCAGACTTACACCCAAAAAAAAGGTGTTGATTGAGTGTGATGGAACATTAAAAGTGTTAACTCATTTCTAGCAGCAAGAACTGGTCCAAGCTGTAACTGGAGAATTACAAAATAAGAATTATTTAGTGTAAGTGTAAAGCGAAAGGTCATTTTTAGATAAGGAGTGTCATTACATCATAGATTTAAATTTGAAAGGAATTTAAAGACTGATTTAATCTTTTAAAAATAAAAATAATAATAATTTTCTTTCTGTATTCAGAATGTTTGGGTGGCTAAGCACCCGGATGCTGCACATGATGGACAGAGTTGGAGAATCAGGAAAAACCAGGACGTGTATGCTTTGTTCAAGGAACTGGATATCGCCAAAATTATAAAACTCGGAAGACTGCGATGGGCAGGGCACGTGGCAAGAATGGGGGATGAAGAAATACCCCAAAAAATTATGGAGGGCAGCGAACAAGGTCTCAGGAGGGTACGCAGACCAAGAACGACTGTGTGGCAAGAGATTCTTTGGCAATGCTAGGTTTTCGTAACTGGAGGGCGACTGCGCAGGAAAGAGACACACCTGGCGGGCACGTCTTGAGGAGGCCAAGACTCTTCATGAGTTGTAACGCCGTTTAAGAAGAAGAAGAAGCACCCGCAAGCATCTAGGAGCTTCTTACAGATCACAGACCGGTAATGGAAAATGCTGTCTGTAACGAAAGAACACTGTCCAGAGACCAACAGTGCGCTCCGGGAGCCTAATGTATAATAATACTTGTTTTTTAGTATCTTTTATATTTTAACTTTTAATTAGACTTAAAAGCTGTAATCCGAAACTTTCATGAAGTTATGTGATAATGAGACGGAATAAATCTTAAATAACTGTACAACGCAATTACGATGCAATTAAAACCACTAACTGAAAATTAAAGAAAGTGTTTTTCTTAAATTTCCAGTGAAAGAAAATTCCTTGTTTAATGTTAAAAGATGATTCCAAAGTCTGTGCATTTCCGGTAGTGGGCTAGACAATGCTTCCGCAATTTCTGAAACAAATAAATGCGATTTTTTGTTCCGAGAAATAAGTAGCTCTTACCCGAAATGTTCCTAAATCATTTTTTGGCCAATCAAGTAGTGCATTATGCAATTTTTCGTATTTGTGAAAATTTATTATGACGCAGACAAATTCATAAGGAACCTAAAAAGATTATTTTTTTAATCTGGCAGTCAATGCCAAACAATTATCAAGGTTGTAACACATCCTGCAACAAACCGGTAATAACCACCAGGTGTTAAAAAAGTTTTGTTCTAACAGCCTTCTTGAAAAAATAAAGGTAAAGAAAAAAGTTGAACAAATTTCTTATAGAATGGCATGAAGAAATCAAGTTACATCACAATTATACTTATAACATACTGTATACAATTTTTTTCTTTTTTGTGAATTTCAAATAAAGACTTTTTAAACTTCTTCAGTGATTCAAAAAAACGAATACGCCATTAGCCACTACTCAAATTAAATAGTGACACCATGTACCTCATTTGGAATACGACCACAAATTTGAGTTGCATCATAAAACTCAATCATTTACTCACAAACAACGGGAGATAACAGATCGAAATTAAAATTACTAATAAAATAGCAATGGGTGAACTTGTTAGGAATCTTTTATTTGAAAAATGGATTTCCTTATTGTGGCAAAGTTGCATTCAGTTAGCTATTTTCCAAAACTAAAAACAATCAATAATTATATTGATTCAAAAAACTTCCCCTCTATTATTAGTGAATCCAATAGATTAGGTGGATGGGTTATTTAATTATTTACTACAAGCGATTAGCCGTTCATTATGTGGTCTATCCAAAGCATGAAAGTACTAGAACAGAAAGGATGGTGCAGTAATTCTCTCCCCCAGACTGGAGTCGATGACCAAAGGGTTGAAGAGAGAAGATATGCTCCAGTGTCCCTCAGCTCCTTACTACTTCCCGATGGAAGCTGTAAAGGATGTAGCGAGGGAGGAGGAGGTGCCATCCGAGTACGAGGTAATTTTAAGGGACGAGACGGCGCTAATGACCAACCTGTCGATGCGCCGGAAAGAAATAAAATAAAAAATATAATAAAAATAAGTAAAACAAATAAATCGAAATTTATGAGCCTGAAAAAAAATGAATGCCTAAACTAAATTACAGATTTGAATAGAAGATAAAGCAATTTAAACGCCTGAAAAGCAACAATAAAACCACTTATTCAGTAAAATGTAGCTAATAAACTCAAAAACTTGCTACATCTATTCAATCTGGATTATTTACAACCTTCATTGATCCATTTCGGATTTTCCTTTTTTCAACAAAGGTCAATCCAATCAGATCATCTTCTTTAGCGTCTACCTTTAAAAGGTTGTTTCAAATTAAGGACAAGGCAAAAGACATAAATGGACTACTATAATGAATTTGATTTTCTATTAGAATGTCACTAAACGAAAACAAAGCGTTCATTAATTAACGAGAATTTTGACGTAACAAGTTTCGGCAGGAAATATAAGATCTTCTTCAGTGATTCTCGCTGAAAGAAATTTAAAGCTAGAACAAAATGGCTAATTTGCGATTTGGATGTCGCTGATTGGCTCATTTCCTCACAAACACACAAACTTCGGACTCAAAAGAGCTTTTTTATTTTACTTTCTGGGAACCGAAAATTTGATTTTCACCGCAGCACAGTTTTTTAAACAAATTTGTAACGATTATTTTAAAACTTTCTCATTAAATGAGAAATTTTTCGGGGCCCCTCCTATAGACTGAGCTACTGACTTAGGAGCCTCTATGGTACTTATTTTACAGCAAAAATATTACATTATGGAGATTATTATCTAATGGACATGTAGCAATTTAAAATAATAAAAAGATAAAAATGTCCGTCTGTCTGGAGCCTGACACGAGATATAGGTTGGACCGCCAAGGTCACCGCTGAAACCAGACTTAGACAAAGAAATATCTTTGTCTGTACACAGGCTGCATCAGTCTAACGGGAAGCGTTCTTACCTCAGGAATAGACAGTCACGGATACTGGAGTCTCATTTGTTAATGAAACCCGATGCTCTGCCAAATAAAGTTTAGAAAAGCGCAGTTTTTATTGCATCAGCCATATGGATATCACTAATAAGGACATGAAATACTCCATCCGCAATGCTTACTGGTGTTTCCACCAAGTTCCGGAACTTTATTGCTCACCGATTACCAAACAATGCGGATTTACATATACAGGGTGTAAATAATTGTTTTATTAAATAATGATTGTTAAAAAACTAAAGTGGTTTTTACTTTTTGTTCCTTCTCCAAAAATTGACATTTGGGTAAATTAGTAGTGAAAAGTCGGTTACGCAAAATCCCAGTTTTCAGCACTTAAACCCCTCCGGGTTAGGGTTTTATTAAAAACCAAAAAAATCCAGATGGTCTTTCTTGATGCGCAACTTTTTCTGAAATTATGTGACTCCTTGATTCATTAATCATTGAAAGAATGCAGTTGAAAATTTTAACAAAAATCATTGAGAACGAATTTTTTAGACATTAAAGTAAAAATTTCATTGTTACAAGAAACGTTTTGAGGCCCGGTATTGAGCAAATTATAGAAAATTTAATGCTCTTTCGTTTGGAATAAGCAGATTTGTTGTAAGATAAAGGATAGAAAAGTTACGACCATTTTTATGCTGAAAAACGCGAATATCGACTGAAAAGTTAAAAATGCAAATATCTTGGACACTATTGAGAATCGGGCCAAAGTGAAGAGAATATTTTTTGTTGTATTTGAGCTGCTGAATCACCTCCCGAAGTTTTGACCACTTCTCCGTGTACACCCTGTATACAGGGTGTTCATTTTAAGACGGCTCAAATGCATTTCAAGCTTAAACGGTCAATCTGAGCAAAAAATGGTAGAGGAAAAAATTTGTTGCCCGTCACCTCTAGTTTCAGAATATGTGACTTGATTTTAGATTCCTACCCGCACCGTAAACGCGGCTGACCAAAAGTGAGGGTTCGCAGTTGACCCCCATTTTCATATACACAGTTTTAAAGAGTAGAAAAAGTTATGAAAGAAACCGGAAACCGCTATTCGATATACCTTGTATATGTATAGTAAGGTATTGTTCATCTTCTTTGATTACTGATTCATTAATCCAAAAAAACAGAAAGAATATCATCCATTTCAGTCATAATTTTTTATTTATTGCCAACCCAGGGGGGCCAAGGTCACTTATGCTGTTAACAATGATAATACACAATTCACATTGTTCCATCCAAGGTTGGTGGATCTTCTGTCCGTTCAGTTGATGTACTATACATTTCAGTAAATAAAAAGTTCGATAAATACTTTAGGTTTTCTATAAATTCACAAATTAATTTTTTTTTTAAAGTCCTCCAAATTGTAAGAAGAAGATTGAAAAACAGGTACAGTATGTAGATGAAAAGGAGAAAAGAAAATCCAGAAGACTTTTTCATATCCTAAAAGTTACAACCAGAGAACAATTCTCCTGGCTCTCACGAAAACATAAAGAAAAATGAATTTTCTTGTAAAACACTTTCTAAAATTACCATCTACTTTCTTTAGAGATAAACTTGAATAAATCGAAAATCATGGTATTTAGGAACGGCGGCAAACTGGCTCGTGACGAGAAATGGTTTTTGGGTGGGTCGTGCATTGAGACTGTGAATTATTATAAATATTTGGGTATTGGAATGACACCGCAGCTATCCCTGAGACGGCATTTCGAAGATAAGTTATCTGTATCTAAATATGGGATTAATTGCACTTGGAGAGATCTTGTTGATAGAGGCGAAATTCCTTTATCAACTAAGTATTCCTTGTTTAATGCGGACTCACGTGCTGCCATGTGTTACGGTTGCCAAGTGTGGGGTCACCAACAGTTTGATGAAGTAGAAATACTATTAAGATATTTTATTAAAAAACTGTTTGCGTTACCACTTTGGACACCGAGTTACATGTTGTTTATAGAGACTGGGTTAAAACCTTTGTATCTATATACATTAAGAATGCAGATACAATATATAATAAAAGTTCTACAACTACCCGACCATCGTCTGCCCAAAATTATTGCTCAAAAAGGAATAAATAAAAAACTATATTGGTAACGTTCGTGGCTAGAATTGTCGGAGCGTTATGGTTGTAGCGACGAGAAGTTCCTGGAAGAGCGTGTAAAGTTGCCTGATTGGAAGAGTACAATTCTGCAATTGCTTGAAGATCGGCATAAAAGTGATATGATGTCACTGGCCTCCCGCTCGCAGCATTACTCTTTTTATAACCAGCTATTGAGTCAGGATCTACCTGATAATTATAAAAATTACATGTCAGACGAGGGTAGTTTACATCTAAAGAGAGTGGTGTTTCGGGCGAGATGCCAGCTGTTAGATTTGAACTTTAAGCCGTGGGCAAATGAAAATTCCCAACTCTGCACTATGTGTAATTTGGGTGTAGAAGAGTATGCCTTCCACTTCCTTGCCGTGTGTCCTGTACCCAGAGGGAGTACAGGGTAAGGTGGCTCAACAAGGCAGAATTGACCAGTGAAGAGGCTATTAGTTTTTTAAACGGAAAGGGCGATTGGTACCCGATATATTCATACATACAGACCGCTTCCATTTATAGAGCTTTTCTGATTTCAGAATACAATGGGTAATTTTATTTTTCACTTCAATTATTTATTTTTATTTATTTTATTCTGTTTTATGTATTTTAACTGTAATCTCATGCTAATTGTTTTATCTCTAATTTCTTACTACTGAGGTACGTTATTTTTGTTTTAATATTTTTTGTTGCATTATTAAATTAAGTAATATAGTAAGTGTGTAATTATTATTTAATTAAGTAGGTAATACGTTTATTAAAATTAGAAGCAAATATTTTTAGTTGTTTTTACGAGGTTAACTTGGCAGACGGACAAATGTCCATTGTCTATAGTGCATTTGTATATATAAATTTTTGTGTGTATTTTGTAAATTTGAAAATAAAAACACTTCTATCTATCTATCTATCTATCTATCTATCTTTTGGAAGCAATAACAGAGAGTAAAAAAGAGGTTTTCCTTGTTTAGAAAAATTAGAGAAAGGGTTAAGAAACCGTTTTATCTAGTAGCTCACAAAAAAAACAAGAAATCCCTTTAAAAAAAAATTATAAAATTCAAGATATTCTCTTTATTACAATTAACAAATTACTAATTTATTTTAATATCAACAATAGTAAAAATACTTTGCTTTAGGAAATAATTTCTTCTTTCCAGAGATTTTACAGTATGGACGTAGTTAATGACAAAAGTTGATTATGCAATGCAGTTGATACAGCGGAAACTCAGATAAAGCAGCGGTTGAAGAGGAAATCTGTTTAGCCAATAAAAAAAGGTGACATTTTTACTTCTCCAAGTTAAAGAAAATCATGGAGTTATTTTTGAAAATAATTTCAATAAAGTAAAAAATCAACTACTAAATGTCGTACTATCGTCTGTGGGATTCCCTTTAAAACTTGAAACTTTAGCAACAAATTTAACTTCTTTTTTTTTTATTAATAATGACGACAAAGCGCCACACATTGTTCTGACGGGGAACTTAAGTGGGGAGCCTCGACAAACCAATTCCCGGAAATCCCCCATGACAAAATTTGATGGAAAAATACTATTTAAAAAAAAAAATTAAAATCCGAAGATAGAGTCACTTCCCCTGAGGCAGGACCGCCGCCATAATGTAATGTAAAATTTTATCTGCCACCAAAAGTTCGTTTGTTAATTATTTTGAAAACCCTAGCCACTTTTTCATATGGATATTCCCGTTTAGAACTTGAAAAAGAAAATTTGAAATGGTAGCCATTACTTTCCTGAACTATTAAGAGAAAATAGAAATATCTTATTAGCAAAAAAAAGGACACGTCGAGATATGCAGATTAGTTTCGCTGCGCACACGACCTGTTTGGAGAACGCAGTGCGCCCACGACGCGCTAGTTAGTCGATGGCCTTGGAGATGTTTACACTGGATGCAACAAAAAGAAAGATTATCAAACCAACGCAATTAGGAGAAATTCCAAATGAATTTCCCTCTTCAAAGATATTTGATACAAAACAAATATTGAGTAAGTTAGTAAAAGGCGATTAAGAATCTTCAATTTGTATAAAAATTGTACATTAATTTGTAAATAATAAATTGTGAGATAAAAACGTGCGTGTATCAGTAGATCCAGCATCACTGACAGACGTAATAAAGAAGAATTAATTTTAATTCATTTCGTAAAATCAAAACCAGTGATGTTGATTTGATTATAAATCAACGAACAAATGGAATATACGCATCAATCATAATAATATGAAAGAAATTTTCGTTCTCAAAATGTATACTTTACCTCCATCGGAACACTTTCGATCAAAGCCTTAAAATATGTCAAAGGTATCAAACTACAACCTTAGCCAATCCAAATATCACGTAGCGGTATTGGCCAAATCAGGCAGAAGAATAAAGACACCTATGCGACTGCAATTCCCAAATACCTGACGTTACCTAAATTAAAGTATAAATACCACCAAAACCAAAAACTTAATCCATTCTTAACCAAGAGTATTAATAAGCTTTAATTCTAACATTAATTTCGCCTAATTCCAAATTATTCTACCTATAGTTTTGCTCTAATGTACGGCGTATTATTTATTTCAGCTACAATCATAATTCATATCTTCTGATGATGGGTTTAAGTTCGAAAATGATCGGAGATACAAAAAAACAAAAAAAATTGAAATGACGGAGGATGAAATCAGTGCATTATTTAAATTATTTGTCAACTCATTTTACAAATAGAATAGATCTGATGTGAGGTTCGATCATAATTGTCGGATTACGTCAAGTACTGCAACTCCTAGACACACTGAATATTGATGAGAACAAGAATAAATCATATAGTTCAATAAAAATTCAATCATAAATATCTTCAACAACGTATAAATTCTCACGTAATCAATTCTATGATTTATAGCTAAAATATCTTTCATATAAGAGAGACTTAAAGTACGTTTTATACAATATGTAATTAAAAAATAAGAAATTAATAAAAGTGATCCCTTTATTTTTTAATTTAACAGCAAAAATATGTTTTTACGTCTATTTTCCAGAAAAATTGATATAATAAACTTTTTGATTCTATATGAGAATCGTTGTTAGGCACTTTCGAAAAAATCCATTCAGCAAATTTGTACTCACGGTTTTGGGTATAAAATTCGGGTTATTAGCAACACATTCAACCCTTCTTAATAGAATAAAATCAGAAGAATATATATGCCCAACTTCTAAGGGTACGTTCACAACGGAGCTGTGAGCATAGATGATAGCGGAGATGATAGCAGTGATGCATCAGCGCTTATAGTATAACCTAGTACATTCTTATGTGAGCGTGCACAACGAAGCTTCGACTAGTGGCTCATACTCGCTGCTATAAACGAGCATAGATGATAGAATTGAATTTTTCATTTTTCTGCTAGCTGAACTCCAGTATCGGAGCTTCAAAATGGACGTCGAAAAATTATTTAGTGCTGTCTTTACTCATTATTTTTGGTTATTATTTTATTATTTACTTTTAAACAATATTTTGTTTTTTAAATCGTGCTTACATTTATTTTCATGTGTATTTATTTGTTGTTTTTTTTTCAATAAAACCATTACTTACCTAAGAGTAATCACTAGTTTTTCTTCTATGGTTATAGGATTTCCATGACAATTTTTCCAAAGTTTTCTTAATTTTGACCTTATTTTTTCTAAAATATAGTCGAATGTGGGTGGACCCATCCTCACATATTCAAAAAAACGATCCGGATAATTTCTAAGTTCCTTATATAAATAGTGAAATTCACCCAAAGTACTTCGTTTTTTATTTATGGGATGTACATGATATTTTCTAAAGCGTTTTTTCTTTAAAATATACCATTTCGTTGCTGGTGAACATAAAAACTCTTCTTCTCTACTCGACATGTTGCATGTATCACAGCTCTGTTGTGCACACTAATCAGCGATTATATTTTACTCTATCAGCTATCATCTCTGCTATCATCTATACTCACAGCTCCGTTGTAAACGTACCCTAAGGGTCTCCAAAATAGAATTGTGCTGACAAAATTTCTTAAGAGGAAATGGCCGACTAACACTATCGCAATAAGGATAAAAAATTAAAGAAAATTAATGAAACTATCTTTGAAAAAATCTCAAAAAAAAAAAAATATAAATAAATAAATAATTAATAATTCATTTAGTGGTACTCCAGGATGTGGAATTTTTCATTAAATTTGAAATTGTTGGCATCCTTCTTCATAATATGATACCGAACACAAAACCTTTACAGCAGTGCTCTCCGCAACAAGAGTGGCGCCACGCCCACAGGATGATAGTTCGGTACAAGGAACAGCCCGTGCCGCAAACTATGAAAATAAATAAGACCAAAGGCACCACCTTGAATTTTTAAATCGATTTTTTGAAATAAGGAATAAAATTTGACAGTAAACATTTGCACAGGATAAGTGTTATACAGGTGCCACATTATACTGGTTCCGGTTCTAATATTGACTCGTCCAATATTTTGTTTTATTTTTATTGTTTCGTTTTACTTAATGAAACAATAAAACTCATTAACTATCGCACAGCCAGCATCATTTGGACAGTAGTTGCCACTGCGATCATTGAAGTCCGAGAAGTAAACGTTCGTGTTTGTCAACCATGAGATTGATTTATTTACCTCTTTAAATATGGAGCAAATTTTCACGTGGAAAACATTCTTCTTCACGGACAAACAAACAAACTTCTTGCCGGGGAAAAGGTAAAGGTACAACGCTTTACAGGAATCCGCCTCTCTAAGAAGAGCCCTTAATCGAAAATTCCAGCAAAAATGCGTCAAATAAAATTCGGAAGTACATTGCACGCGTAGTATAAAGACACGATCACTAAATTACAGCCAATATTTAAATACTCCTTTGATTAATCAACTTAAATGAGGAATTTAGTTATAAAACAGCAAAAAAATTACCCTTAAACCAAAAACACCTCAAATCATTATGTAATAAATATTACCGGATGTTTTTCATTATCATAACATTAATTGCATCCCATTTTTTTTATTTATTAATTTCTAGTACAATAATTATAGTTTATGTAACAAGTTTAAATAACATACAATTATAAAAGGTGAGCCCGTTGTTTACGATACTTTAAAACAAAAAAAGCAACTTACCAATAAAATAAAACTAAATCTAAATTAAGGCCATTGGGTAAACAGAAATCTTACTTCTCAGAAAGGTAATAGTCAGGTTTTAACTTATTAAAGAGGATAATGAGGTTATGTTTACGTTATTTGAAAAATAATGGGAAGAATATTATATAACTTGGCCTCATAAACTAGATTTTCAGTTTTTTAGTCGAATTGCATTAAAGCTAAAAATGGAAGAAAATAGTAAATATCGCAACATTAGATCCTTAAGTGGGGATGAAATGTATGTTGTAATAGTGCGAGTTCTTTTAGTTTACAAGTTTTATTTTTGCGTTTAAAGTTGAAATATGTTTGCATTTACAATGTTTTTAATAAAACATTCACTAAAGTAGTATGTGTTATATATGTATAATTCAAACTTACGTGGTATTGCGTTGGTGTGGTGACCAAGCTGAGTTGTGGCACTGCTATATCTAGATGTTTCTTGATGTAAGGCTGTAAACGATGTTAATCTGTAGAGCAATGATGCTAGATCACCGGCCAGGAATAGTGCCAGGGCGACCAAAACGCAAGCCCTAGCCACGGCCACAGCCTGCATGGCTGCTAAACAAGAAAAAAACACACCAAATCAAAAACCAGCAATATTATAGTTGTTTATTGTTTGGAAGTGCCACACTAACTTCATCAACTGAAACCTACCACACGACTCTGCAGCAGGACCGACCACACGATATGGCTCTAGTGAAAGCATTCAATGTGCCCCTACTACAGGCTCCCACGTGACGGCCTTGCACAGGCTACCACTTCTCCTAAATCCACCACTTCTTTAGTCGTGTTTTTTTTTTTGTGAAGGTATTTATTTTGTTTCTTTTAGTCTCGAAATAAAATACTAATTATAAATTTTATTATTTTTTTGTAACTACTTTAAAAAAATAAACAATGGTCTACTGTAAAACAAAGTGCCCCATTCTTATAAAATCAAAAATAATTTCACGCTCATGATTTCTAATTATTTTCACGTAAACGCTTCAGGAAACTCAGTAAATAATAATTATAATAAGCTTAACACCGATTTAACTAAAACAACTGCGTTTAAAGTCAAAGCGATGTCAACTTCATCTGCGTTGATTTGACACAACTGGTGATAGTTAAGACAGCTTTGATATTCTACTAAATGTTAAATTCAACAAAAAAAATTCTTCGGAATGTTGTTGTTTACTTACCTTTTAATATTTACTAAAAATAAAAAACAGAGTTGGAATAAAGTTTATCAACAAAAACAAATGTATAATGAACGTTTTGACCATTTCCACGTTTCTATATTTTTCTGAAGCCAACAAATTGGTGGTTTGAATATTTTGATTTTTAAAGCAAGCAATAAATAAATTTTAATTTTCAAGTTATGAATTACTGTAGACAAACATATGTTAAATTTAAATCAGTTAGCTTTATCCTCAGAAGTCTACGATTTTTTAAAAATTCATTTATATTTATATTACTTTCAAATTTTCGATTTATAGTTCTTTTTTTTGCGTTTATTTGTGCTACAATTAGCGCGTTAGCGCTATAAGTAACAATGATAACCATAGAATAACAAATGATAAGACAACGTGGTAAATCTTTAGAATAGCACCCCAGAGGCGTGGCCTAATTCGAAGTGATTCTGATTCGCTGTTACTATAGAACCCGCCATATTCAAATATAAATATAAAACTATTTCTTTATTTTATATTTACACTTAAATCTAGCGGGTTATATGGTAACAGCGAATCAGAGTCACTTCGAATTATTTCTTTATTTCTTAATGGGGGGCTTCGCCCCCCACACCCCCTGATTTTTTTCTTGCCCATGCCCCCCTCCTAACCTACCTAATCACCCTCAATTTTTTTATTTGTGTCACAAGATTCATTACAATAATTACACAGAACAACACAAAAGAAACTTACCTTATTCTGTGGAGTCCTTTTCCTTAGGAGGGTATACCTGTCGAACTCCAACCTCATTCACACTACACTCATGCTTTAATTTAAAAAAAAACTGCAAATTTAAAACGCTCATACTCATGAAGTTACAAAAAAACGGCACCTCAGGTCACATACAGAGCACTCGCGGGAACTATTAATACATTAAACAGGAAGCAGTTGCTAGGCAGTAAGTGTACTGCGCATGCGTGCGAAACATAAGCGTTACGAAATTCGCACAATCCGAAACAGTTCATTCGCGGGAAGTAGTTTACATTTTCACCGGTAGGTGCGCTGTACTTCCCACTCCCTAAAAATAAACAGGCCACGCCCCCGGGGCGCTATTCTATAGATTAGCCAACAACGTTACTCTCTTCACTAGAGAGGAGATCATGAGGCCACTTCTTTTAAGACGTCTTGTCGGGTTGTGAGGAAGAGTTCTAGAAGAAAGATTTTGAGCTAGAGGATTGGTATGAGATTGCAGGTTGAAGTGGTTTTCTGTTATCTTGTTTTAGCAACTTGGGTGATAAATGGAATGTTAAGGTGAGAGTGTGGAGTCATTTTGGAGACATAAAATGGAGCGTGTACAATAGTTCGAAGTATTTTAGACTGAAGAGATTGAATGAGGATGGAGATTGGAGCGTTTGGTTGAACCCCACAGCTCTATTCCATACGCCCAGATGGGTTTCAAAATACGAGGTCTGTAAATTAAGTAATGAGTCTGACTTTTTTAAATTTTTTCATTCAAAAAGAATTACAATTCTATAATGTCACCTTCAAAATAACTTCCTTGTGAAGCCACATAGCGCTGGAGACGTTTCTTCCACTCCTCATAGCAGTGCTCGAACTCCAATACTTGAATAGCCTTCAGCTAGTCGGTTACAGCCGTTTGAATGTTTTCGGCTGTCCCAAAATGAGTTCCCTAGAAAAAATGACCTCCATTTTCTGGAACGTATCACATTACTGGTGACGAGTCTTGGGTGTTTGAGTAAGACCCAGAAACCAAGCGCCAGAGCATGGAGTGGCACACTTCAACCTTTCCAAGGCCCAAAAAAGTAAGGATGGCGTAAGTAAGGAGGAAGTCGAAGATCAAATGCATGCTGATTTGTTTTTTCGATATCCACGGAATCGTCCACAGAGTTTCTACCTCAAGGTCAAACGGTCAATCAACACTTTTACCGAGAGGTTCTTGAAAAACTTCGAAAAAGGGTCATTCGTGTGAGACCAAACATCAAGAACAAGTGGGTGTTGCATCACGATAATGTTCCTTGTCACACAGCAATTTCAATAAACGAGTTTTTGGCCAGTAAAAACATTCCTGTGGCTCCTCAGCCTCCTTATTCGCCTGACTTGAGTCCTTGTGACTTTTTTCTCTTCCTGAGGTTGAAAAATCATCTCAAGGGAACTCATTTTGGGACAGTCAAAAACATTCAAGCGGCTGTAACCGACCAGCTGAAGGCTATTTCAGTATCAGAGTTCGAGAACTGCTATGAGGAGTGGAAGAAACGTCTCCAGCGCTGTGTGGCTTCAAAAGGAAGTTATTTTGAAGGTGACAATGTAGAATTGTAATTCTTTTTGAATAATTTTTTTTTTAAAAAAATCAGTCTCAATACTTAATTTACAGACCTCGTAGTAGTATTAATTAGTCTTTTGTTGTCTAGAAAGAGTTTTGATCTATCGTCTAAAAGTCTTTTAAGTAGTCGATAGCGTCTGTTTAGTTCTGTTCTTTTAAGTCTAGAGTGGGTGTTCCAAGAAAGTCTTCGGTCTAAGTAAAACCCTAATCTATAGTTCTAACCCAAAATATTCTTTCCATGTCTACTTTGTCCGGAAAAGTGATGTGTGTTTGAAAAAACTATGTCGAAGACAAATAAACTCCAGCCAGTCCCAAAACTTAATATTTCAAATTGGTACGCCGCTCCCAGGAGACCCAACTGTTACTCCGGGTTCAAAACCTTTCAAGTGAATAAATCTACAAATTAAATTTCAAACCCTATTCTCCGGAAAGGGAAGTTCTGCGACAGATGAAGGAAAATGGACTCCCTCTAGGATACCATTTTTTGTAAGGTCTTATCTTTTGTGTGCTGCAAAGAAGAGTTATTTGTATAGTTAAATTTGTGTTCGAAGAGAATTACTCAAACCAAATACCCTATTATTTAATCGATAATGCATCCTAGACTTCGTTCTGATTATGATACACTTCCCTTTTAGGTTATTAGGCTTTCGTATAATGTATGGTTTTAGAAACTATGATCTTAATGAGTAGTCATAGGGGCATTCATATTCCGAGTTTGCGGATAATTTAAGAGAATCTTTTAGAAAAGCTACAAGAGAAAGCCGAGGGAGTTTCCACACTCATTTCTTTATTCACAAGAAAAGTTAAATTGACATTAACTTTGGCGACTAAAAAAATATATTGCCAACTGGCGGAACTGATTTATGAATGAAAGGAGAGTGTGTACCAATTTTACTTTCTAGTCGAATAACCGTTACATTGCTTGGGTTCTTTTTATTCAATCTGATCGAATACTGTTTCCTTATTTTAAGAGAAGCAATGTTTTCAGTTTTTACAGCTTCTATTAATAACTGATTATCTTTATTCATTTAGAAGTTTTTATTTTATTTTTTTAATTAATTTCATCATTTTTTTCTGTCCAGTAATTTGGCCCAGATCAGGGTAAAAAATTTTATCCTCAATATTTTTCACATTTCCAAAAGGCACCTTTTTTCTGGCCTAATTAGGTAACTTCCGTATATTTCCAATGTTTTTAGCAGACAGTGAATATTTTTATTTACTTATTTATACAAAGTTGCAGTTACAGAAAGCGATGGACTTTTAGTTCACAATGAGAAGTAATACTAGATTCAAAAATAATTTAAATAGACTGTAATTAAACATGACAATACTGCAGGCGAATTTAAAACGAAAAAGGAAAATGTCACTCAATAATACATTATACTGTTATTTTCTTTTGCTCCTATACGAAAGGAAACAAAATAAGAGGTATCTCAGGGAAACAACATCATCTTATGATAATAAACAGGAATCAAGGCAGTACAAAATCACAAATTATTCATTCGCATTACCGACTAAAATAACATTGTAGAACTAGTGAGCACAGACTGAACAATACTCTTGCCAGAGCATTACGTAGTCTCATTGTTATAGTAAAAAAGTTATACACATTAAATACTAAAACTTTGTTTTCACATACATGTTTTTTTAAAGAAGTATGTGTGTAGTTTGCAGAAAATAACTGAAGAACAACAGGCTGGTGCAATAGGAATTTTCCCGGATAGTCAGACAGCTATGAAAGCCAGCTATGAGAAGAAACTGTGTTCAGTACAACTGATGAGGGAATGGAGAAGAAGAATTAATGAAATTTTACAGAAGAAAGCAATGAGCCTCATCTAAAGGCAGGCCTTATTCAACCCTTTTTAGGTCTTCTGCCAGTGCTACCTATTTCTTGGGTTGCCAATTTTCACGCCTAGATTTATACAGAAGTTTAAGCTAAGAATTCCCTCGACATAGTAATGAAATGATCCCTCAGTAGAATGAAATAGGAATGATTTAAGAAACCCAGAGGTGTTGTTCACCGGACATGGACTCATATTCGTCACTTGTTGACGAATGAAGGTAATTAATGTGCACAAAGCGCATTACCTTGAGGAATGCACGAACTTTGGGCAATGCTGACTGAAACGTAGATGTGATTTAGAAAGAGACGATTTTATAAACCTGTTCCTGACGGATTTGAAGAAGTGCTGTATGCGCGTGGCAGGTTTAAAGGTAACCTGTGTAAAGTTGGAATGTGAATGTTTTCCATCGAATTGAGAAGAGACCCCATTTGTGTCCGTATTAGGTCGCCGCCTTGTGTAAATATAAGTCAGGATTTATATATTTAAATTTAAAAAGCATTATTGAACATGGCCTAATGACATTTAAAGTTATCAGATGTTTTGAGGAACCGAAAGGAACAATAATGCTCTCAATAGTGAGCTGTCGCGATGGTAAAGAGAGTAAGTCAAGACCATAATACCATACCTCCTTAGCTCCCTCCGCCTTTGACCATTCAAAGGCGTTGTTTCGGATGCTGGGTATTTTGGGCAAGCGCCATTCTAGCTCGAGTGGAAAGGAAAGAGTGTGAGGCGCTAATAACCTCGCAGTTGATGCGCCGGAAAAAAAAAAAATAGTGAGCTGTCCATGCCAAAGAAAAAGAGTGGCCCATAACTCTTCATTTGCTGAATCATTAACTAAAATTTACACATATAACAAGCAAAAATAGTAATACACATATAATTGCTTACCTTGAACGAGTCGGATGATGTAGCAGCCCTGTTCTTGATTCTGAAGAAAAGATGGCATATGAAAGAAAAATCTTACTTATTTCTGTGCTTGTTAATATTTAATAAGAAGTATATTGCATTTCAAAAAGAAGTTTCAGAATTCTTTAACAGTAATACGACGGAAGTCAAAGCATCTAATATATTAACACAGTTGAAACAAAGTACAAATTCTCTTCTTCTAATTTCTCAAATCAATGTTAGAACTTCTAATCATTGATGCACCAGTTCCTATCAGCAATATATTATAATTATTAAATCAAAATGACAAAAGTTTTGGTATCCATTTACTGTATAGAATTATTTGCAGAACTTTTAGACAAATGGAAATCTAACACAGTCCAAAAGTTCGATGTAAACTGACAAAGAAATAGTGACTTGGTGAATATCTCCAGGCAATCAGGTAAAGGATGTCCGGGAAGAAGTTCCCCACTAAAAATGGGGAGATAATTACACCAGTAGCATCTTCATTAACTACGCCTACAGCTATTTTTTGAAGGCCATATAAGAAGTATTGAAATGTTTTGGGATAGAACAGTTCCTTTAATAAATTAGATTCCAATCTATTGTTTGGCAAATGATTCATTGATTGAGCACACATTATTATGCGACGATAGAACTGCCAAGAAGAGATGCGAAATATACAGGATGCTTTAATTGGTAATACGCTAATATTATTGAGGAAACTTGGGTTTGCATGTGTCTTCTATAAATGCTCACAGGAAAAACCTGAAATAAAAATAAAACAATATAACTGGTGTTCTTGGACATTTTTTTATATTACGTAAGGATAATTTTACAAATATTTAATCAAAATAAGGTCATTCAAAAAGTAAAAATAAAATAAATAAAGAACTCTAACGGTGCTAGACCATTAACTATTCGGACTAATTGCAATAAACAGAGACTATTGGCAATGAAGTTTTATATTTTTAGGACTGTACCGAATTCATTTCTGTACAAATAAGTTATTTGTTGGTTTAGCAAACTTTACAGTTATTTTAAATTTTAAAAAAAATGAAAGGTAATTTCTTGAATGGAAAATTTTTATTTTGGCCAATAATTAATGGCCACCATAATTAACTGTAACTGATCACATCTCCTCAATACAAACTATAGAAATGAATACTACTTTCCAAGGGTAAATTCAGCTGCCCCAGGCGCTAATCGTTAATGGACCCCAAAGGTCCGAATTGATAGTCTAGAAAAACAAAAATTTCTAGTTGAACATTTACAGGACAATGCTTCATTACTTACCTCAGTTTCTAATTGACGAATTACGAAGCAAACATTTTTACTTTTCATTGTCGATTACATAACTAAATTTCCCACTGAAAATGATTAGAGCGGCAGAAAATTACTCTAAATCATTTATTCTTGTATTTGAGAAGAAAATAGTTGTAACTGGGAGAAACTGAGAAAGAAAGTTTTGGAAAAACTCGGAAACTATTTTTAGAAAATTGAAAACTTCAATTTGTGGTCCATCTGGGCTCGTAAAAGTGGATTTTACAAATAATTTTGTTTTCTTCCCTTTCAACAGTAACCCTAATAATTTTTCTTGAATTAATCTGAACATGTTTCACAAAATGTAAGACGTGTTCACAAACTAGTTACAATAAAATAATATCGATTGATTAAAATATTTATGTTATCATCGTCATGATATGCCAGCGTGACATTCTAGAGACTGGTTACTTTATGTCTTGCTTGATATATGTTAGGTTATATTTATGCAATGAGTATAATTCTACGGTTTGTATAAAATGTTCATTGCGAAATGGTAAGTTTATAGAACACATTGTTTATAATATAAATATTATTTGTAACGCAGTTTTAAGTTTTCAATATTTTAAGATTAGTTGAATGAATATTTTAATTTGAAAACTTAATTTAAATTAAAATGTAAATAATTTTATGTCTGTTCTCGTAATTTATTTATTTGCTATCAAAATTTATTTTTGGAGATACAGAAAAGTCATATACTGTAAGCAAAAATGTTTTACAAATTGATTATTCTCTTTCCTGGCATTTATATGAGAAATTTGGGCATTTCATATAGCATAAAACAATAATTTACAAACTGAGTCGCAAGCCAAAGGTGAGTAACCGACAGTAGTTTGGGTCGCAAAGCTACCTCATCCATCCAAAAGAAAGAAAAGATTATTTGCCACCTTCAGTCATAATTTGTTGCCAAGCTTTCAAACCTTAGGACTAGGTCATCTTCAGGGCTTATGCTTATTAACAATTATTATTATTAATTGTTATTACTACTTTGTTAACATCAAAGGTTGGTGTTTCTTGAAGTTAATTCTTTATTTTGCCGGTAACATATATACGATACATTTAAATTTTTTTAGCGAAACATTTAATAATTTTAAATGTACGTATTTTATTAGTATATTTACTTTACTTTACTAAATATCTCTACAACTCTGATCGAGCCTTGGCCTCCCGGACAACCACGAACCACCTCTCTCTGTCCAGCGCCTTCCTCTTCCAATCAATCAAACCCAGCTTTCGCAAATCAGCCTCCACATCCTGCATCCAACGCCTTCTTGGCCGCCCTCTACCTCTTGTACCCTCTATTTTGGAGAAAAGTAGTTTTTTTGGCATCCGATTCTCCGGCATTCGCACCACATGGCCCAACCATTCAATTCTTCTTGCCTTTATGAATTGCACTATGTCACTTTCCTGATACATCTCATAAAGCTCATTGTTCGTTCTTATTTTCCACTCTCCCATCACCAATGTGGTACCGTACATTTTTCTTAAAATCTTCATTTCAAATATTCTTAACTGATTCACAGTCGCCACACGAAGGGTCCAAGTTTCCGCGGAATATGTCACAATTGGCCTCAATCAATGTTTTATATAAATTAATTTTTGTTTTGCGTGACAATAGAGAAGACCGGAATAGCTTAATATTGGCGAAGTAGGCACGGTTTCCGGCCATTTTCCTGCAATTCACCTCGGGTACAATCCTGTTCTCGCTGTTAAGCTCAGCTCCCAAGTGTATGAATGATTTCACCTTTTCAAAAATGAACCCCTCTACTTCTAGTTTTTGGGCTACTCCACAGTTGCCATTTGGGCTTAAGTTCATATACTTAGTTTTCTTTTCATTCACCGCGAGACCTACTTTATCGCCTTCAGATTTCAGGGTATTAAAAACCTCCTTCAATGATCGAGTGCTTCTTGCTATTATGCATAAATCGTCAACATAAACACATAACTGATTTATTATTATTCATAATTCCAACTCATAAATACAATAAACAATGTAACAAACTCACAATAAAACGTTAGAACTGTAATTAACTTGAATTTTCCTAAAAATAATAAATTCCTTTGGGTGTAGATGTTGCAACCGAATGATCACCGCATTATTACTTGCTCATAAATAAAAAGGAAAACTCTAAGTAAGAGTAACATTGAATAACGTTTTTTAACAAACGATTTTTCTAGGCCAAGGAGGACGAGTTGAGAGCAATTAACTAACAATTTGGTACCGTTATGCCAGTGAAATGGAGAGTTGCAGACACTGATGAGAGAACTACAGGTAGTTGTGTAAGCGTGAAGTTTTACGCGCACAGACTATCTTATTAATCCATGCAATCGTTACCATTACAAACTCACTCGCGTATTTAAAATTTGCTTCACAATAAAATTTCCACAATGTATTTGGAAGTTTGAATGCAATGCTTACAGTAGTGATCTCTCGTAGACACATTAGTAAATCTGTTATTTTCAAAATATAGACTTTAAATGGCCGAAAGACTTTATTTCGGAGCCTCAATTCTAACTTAACTGGAGTGGAGAACTGCGCAAATGCAGCAGGTTTACGAAAAGCTTTAGCCTTTGGTATATTTCTTGAACTTTCTAGTTTCCATTTCGAATCTCTCTTGTGGTTCCTTTTATTAGAAAAAAACGTTAAGGGTGAAGTATTTGTTTCCTCCCTCGTCCATGTTACCTAATTGATAGTTGGTCGTTAAACCCTAGCCTAAAAAGCAAAGCTATTCCTTTACATTCACTTAGTACCTGCTCTAACCTTTTTTGTTCTTTACCTTCTCACTAGAATTTGGACAAATTGTTGCAGCTTTCCTAGATCATGTATTTACTTGGTGGTATTATTATCTCACCGTCTTCCATTTTATATTGTATTCTTAACTTTTACCTTGACAGATAGATTGGGAAAGCGTTAAATTGGGAAAGAGGTTATTACCCTTATTATCTATCAACGCAGAAAATGGTGATAAATTTCTGGTAATAGTGGAAATTTATAGACTTATTTTTTCAAGGCGTGCGTGGAAAATTGGATGAATACTTGTCTACTGTTTGAGAGAAACTGTTTTTTTGCGGTTAACACTCCCCATTGTAGGTGTTAAATAAATATTAGATCTAGGTTAACTTTCGTTATACTTACATTAAGACATAAGATTCAGATTTTATTGAAAAACTTTATTGGTTAGACGTTTCAGGCACCTATGGTGAGACCTTCTTCAGGAACTAAACATGAGATTTATATAAATTAAAATACAATTAAAGTAATGAACCATAATTGAACATCATCTGTCATTTCAATACGAGTGAAAAAAAGTTCGAGAAGAAAGGGACATTAGGGGCGCTGATGGCCGTAGATACCGATGCGCCAATAAATAAATAAATAAAATAACAATAAAATAAAAGCACTTTCAATAAAATAACAAGCGGTTACCGTATTCGATTCCCACTCGGAGATCCCGTGTTCCAATCCAGCTGCTATCCCTTAGATTTTCTCTTCCTAAGAGCTTCTTACAGCTCACTGTCCGGTGATGTACAATGTTGTCTGTAACAAGAGAACACAATCCAAATGCCGGCAGTGCACTGGTAAAAGCTTTAGTTGCCAATAACGTCAGATGTTGTTGACGCGCCTTAAATCTTTAAAAAATACATTGAACAAATACGATACTTGGAGGAGAAGATAGTCAATATTCATGGAGACTGAACCTTCGAACCGCTGGAGTTTTCTGCTCGTAGTCTGCTTCAGCCAACCAGCCAACTATTTCAACCTGTAATAAGAGTAATATCCCACTAAAGTATTAAATTAGTTGTTTTTAAGCTCGCTTCGTTTTTGCGACACCGAAACGTCAATAAAATAAAGCACCATTTGGCCTTTCTATAAATAAATGGTATAGTTTTAAAATGGTTTTTATTTGTAGTTCTGGGTGTGAAGAAGAGCATAGATTAATTAATAAATTGCGAAGTAACATTATTCGTTTGTTTAGTTCCCTTTAAATAATAATGAACCAAAAAATGAACAACCTCTAGCATTCATTTTCAAAAAAAAAATCGATAATTTGGCATGATAAACTTCGTTCATCACTCAGTACTTTGACATTGCCATATTTCTACAGGCAGTAAACATTCTAGAGGAATTATCATACACAATTAACACATCACAGAACATAGCAGATAACATTCTACAGTGAAGCCTGTTTTGAAGCCGAGTTATATCAACAATACTCTCCCCTATTGCGATGGTGTATTCTGGAATGTTAAACCTTAAAACAACACTCTTTTACAAGTGGCTCTAATATGTAAATTAAATTTTCCCTTTAAGTATTTATATTTACCAACATGTAAATTAATAAAGATTATTTGTCGAATTGTTTGAAATTTTTCCTTCTCTTGAAGGGATATTTAGTGAACAGAAGTCTGAGCATTTAAAAGATCTAATGTTAGAGCATTCACAATAGGGCGGTGTTATGACAACTGTACAATTAGCATAAGTAAAATGTGCTTTCATTAGATGAAGTGTTTATTCTTCATTCGGTTTATGTTTAATGGTCAGTCTTATGATACTTTTTCAATATTTTCTCCAATCTCATTGATTTTCGTTAAGTTGGAATTGTAATATTGAGAACTCAATATTTACATAAAAAAAAGTATTCAACGCAATCCACTGAATAATATAAACTTTAAACTATACAAGTATTTACTTAATAAGTATTTACTTTCTTTTATGTGATTATTTACAATAATAATAATGTCTTTATTAATAATTTTTGCGCAAATATAAAATAAGTTCGTATCAAAGTTGAATAAATTTAAATAAAGGGATCGCGATAGAAAATAAACTGACAATTTTTTTTACAAAATTATGTGACTAGTAGTAACCTACTTATTAATAAATACATTCACACAATGTATTGTTACATTCACACAATCTAATAAACTGAAAATGGAAAAATTAGTAGCCATTATTAACGAAAAACTTGATATGATTAAAAATAGCACTACAGAAATGAGAAATTTCTTTCAATTCAAATATTTATTGTCTCTTTTTTGTTTTTTCTTCGGCCAACCTGGGTCATCCTCAAGGCTAAAATACAGTGTTATCTTGATGTGATAATGTTACGGAATATTACCTATCTCGCAAATATTAATTGCTGTCGCAATTAAAATTAAGCGTCTTAAAAATTGCGTCGAAATTGTCTGTCTCCAACTTATCAAACAAACTAAACTAGACCCAGGGCCAGATTTTCCTATAGGCTAACTAGGCTTCAGCCTAGGGCCTCAAGATCAAGAGGGGCCTACATTCAAATTGTTTGCAAAATTAAAATTACACTATTCTAAAAACAGTGAACAATAAAAAACTGTTTTAGTGTTGTATCAATGTAGTGATGAATTTTATTATCTCTCATGTAATTTACAAACTTAAAAATGGGAGGTGAAAGGGCCTCATAAGTGGAATAGCCTAGGGCTTCTTTTCATCTAAATCCGGCCCTGACTAGACCTTCAAGGGTCTTGACGTCCATTTTCCCATCTCAGTAAAGAAACAAGAACTTATACATCAAATCTGGGTATATTATTCTGTCTATGACCTGCAGATGCGGAAATGTGCAACTTTACATACGTCGCATGTAAATGCCTTCCAACCTTTACCAAATACTTCCACAATAGAGCTTCAAGTCAGCAAGCACTGGAGTTGGTTAGATTGAATCAATCCCTCTGTACATGGTTAAACTACTACTTTAATAGGAACAAACTTTGAAAATTAAAATTCAATAAAACTCGATGGTGATGCTGCAACAGTTGCAGTCATCTATGCAGAATAAAGACGTGTAAAGACACAAAATTCCAAAGAACACGGCCATATAAGGAAGTATACAATACAGTCTATAGTTAATGAAGTTGTTATTGTTGGTAAATATTGATAAAGAAAGAGGGAAAGTAAATAGAAATGGAATTATGTTTTAGTGAGCCCACAGCAGACTTAGAGCGCCATTCCCGAAGGTATCATACTTTCTAATGCCACGTCACATCCTTATGGATTATGTAACTACGTGTAGCCAGCTTATTTCCGCCTTAGACACTCATTCTAGTCGATTAACTTTGGCCTCTTTCTGTTCTCGTTTACTATAAATATATAATTTTATTTTATTGCCCTATTTTGTTTTGTTTTTTTACTCTATTTATTTTATCGGTGATATTTCTTCTGTGATATTTACCGTTCACATAGCAATGAGAGGAGAGTCTATTTCATTATATTATGTTGTGTGAAATTATGTTTGATAAGTTATGAAACCTGTCTGATTTCACGTGGTGGATTCAAGCACGTATAAGACGTTTATTTCCGGAATCTAAGCATTGTTTTGAACAGGAAAAGAGAGAAAAACTTTAAAGCATTAAAACATATTCAGCACTCGTTAGATTGGGTTTAAAATTATTAATTTTGCAAAAAAAATACTACTTGATGAATAATAAACCGAAACAGGTTAGAATTTAAGAAAACAAGCTGGTTAGAACTAAATCATGTTTTCAGCTGCTCCTATTACTTGACCTTCATATTTATTCCCCTTAAATGTTCAGTCGAATATTGTGTTAGGGAATATTGTTTCCTTATCAACTGATACCACTGATATCGACTTCCTTCGAGCTAACCTTAAGGTTATCGAGTTGGATAAACCAACTCGAAATCGGCTAGAAGTTGAAAGTTTACGCATAGCTGATAGAGTAAAGTATATCCAAATAAACGCTAAAAACAAAGCAACACTATAAAGTTCGGAGCTTTCTGTACCACCAAATCAAAATATAACGTCCCTGCGTAAACAAATTAAAATAATAATAATAATAATAAAAATAGAAATTTACTCTCAGACGGAAAATCCTACCTCCTAACATCTTGAACCAAACTCCTACACCAACTGTGGACAAAGTACGCTACCTTGGACTGCATCTAGACAAACGGTAGACATGGAATCCCCATACTAGACTGAAAACACAAGAAACTAACCAACGCTACAAACTTCTCGCCAAACTACTTGACAAATGTTCGAAACTTAACCTACATAACAGAAGACTCTTATATCTACAATTACTGCGACCTATTTGGTCATACGGCATCGAAGTATGAGGATCGGCTAAGCGTTCCAATTCACTACCTCAAAATCCCTTTCATTACAGATCTTGCTAACACTCGTTTCTTCAAATTTCATCCTCTACCGCAGCTCATCCTAACCCTCTCATAGAACACCTACCTTCTTCCACATTACCAAGTAATCCTCTAAGGAGATTGAAGAGAAGATGGCCTCGTGATCTACTCTTATCGTGAGAGCAAAGCACGTTACTGGAGTGACACCCCTAGGTGCCTTCTCCAATCATGATTTTCTTCTATTTCTTTTTTCTTTTACTTTTACCATATTTGCTTGTTGCAACAACTGTTGCAGTGGTAAATTACAATAAAAGATTAAAAAAAAATAATAATAATAGAATAGAGTAGTGATTTTGTGTAGTCTAATTATAAATCCGAGACGCTTGAGTATGTACAGGTTCCAAGATGCACTTGCAAGACACGAGACGTGTCTCGCTTCTTTTTGCCAACACTTGCTTGTTTGTTAATAAAAATATAACAGTGAAGAATTTTTTGCATGTCAGGTTCTAGTGAAAGAAATCTAAAGCTAGATGTAGATGAAGGCTAACTGAATTAGGTATTTTTTTAAAAAGGAAAAAATTTAGAACGGAGGTACTTGATTTTTCCACTTTCTCTTTTACTACAGTAAAAAGTACTGAGGCCGTGACAAATTTTCAAAATTCGAATTTCTACCAGGTATACTGGTTTTAAGTGCTTCGAACTGAAATATTATTTTGAGCAAGTGACGTGTCTTGAACATTTGCCAGAAATATCTCAAGAAAAAAGAGAAGACATTAGTTGTAAAAACGTCAAATTTAACATTGGATAACATTAAATTTGAATTAAATACGGCAAAACTTATCACTTTTTGCATGGCAGGTTTATCACTTTTTTATGAAACATTTTCTCGGAAAATTTGAGCAGGTTTCTTGAGAAGTATTAATTTTCTAAAACTTATTAATGATAGTATTATGAGTTTAAAAACTAATACGATAGCTACGATTAATTAACGTTAAGTTGAGTTAACTCTGCGTGTAAATAGTTAACCTCCCTCTCACTGATAATACTCAAGTAAGATTTACTTTCTATGAGTGGCAAGCACTTGGAATTTCGGTTATCGTATCTCTGTGAATTTAGGTAATTTGTTCGAATTTTTCCAAGTTATTTTTTGTTATTTGTTATCTTGTTTTTCTTTCCAAATTATTAAGGACCAGATAATAAAGTTGGTGAACTTAGTAATGGATAATTGCAATGCTGCACTAATATGTGTAAATATAAAATGGAATTAAACTGGACTAAAATTGAATTAAAATAAAGATCAGCGACCAGATTTAATTAGATGTGATATTGTTTTATGACAATCGGTATTTGCGGCAGTTTTGGCGGAAGATTGTTTAAGTGAACTGGTAGAATCTTGTGAACGATAAGTTAGTGTAGAAATTCACTAAGGGACAATATATGTGGCAGTCTTTTTAAAGTGGGATGTGGAAGATATATATATTGTAAACTCAGAATTTCAGAAAAGCTGAAAAGACGTAGAAACTATCAAACGCCATTTTCTTCATGGCAGAATTTGAACATCAGATTTACCTTGAGGTCATGTTATACATTGTTAAGAAGGTATTTTATATTAAATGGGAAGTTTAGAAATTGCTTTAATAGTGCCTCAAATTAAAGTTAGAGATTTAGTGTTATAAAACATATATTATTTAAATAAATTAAAGGTAGTGAAGAAATGTATAAATTTTGGCTTTACCTCCAATCTAACAATTAGATGTCATGGACGGAGGCGACTAGTAAACATACTTTACTGTAAATTTCTTTTATTAACCATTAAATAAAATCCAAGGCCTAGTCTGGGAATCGAACCCAGTACCACAATACATATTAGCTTCGCAGGTCTCGCCTCTAACCTCTTGGCTACCGAGACGCCTAATTTAAATTATGTACTTACGAAACATTTTGTACACAACGTAACAACAAACAAACATTAGTGATTTGACGACGACCTGTAACGATTAAAAGTGTAAAACATAATGGCGATCTAATCTCATGATATGTTTGTATAACATTATGTTTCCCTGTCCAAAATCCACACATGTCAATCCAATGCTCATAGAACTCATCCACAGTCAGTACCCTGGAGCACAGGTGGCGTAATATCCCACTTTGTCCGAATAACTGGCTAATAATGCTCACATCTGGTGCAGTCGCTGCAGAATATTTTCAAGTATTTTATGGTTTTATTGTGGTCATTACTGTTATAATGTTATTGGTCATATATATGTCCATCCAAATCGTGGGAACCACTCAGTGAGGCCAATTATTTTACAATTAGGTATTGTCTTTGTGGTTATCTCAATGCTTGCCCAAAATATTCCGTTGGAACTTAAAACAAAAGCGGGATGGTACTTGGTCAGTTAAAGATGGTACATTACTGCTTGATTTATTGGCACTGTTTCCGCTAGAATGCTAGAGTTACCTTTTTTAGTTTTTTTTTTTTTTTTTTTAGAATTGCAATTAAAATATTTCTTAACTAATGTAAACCAGGTTTGCTTAATGAGATTCCGATTTGTACAGGCGGCCCGGATGGTCCATATCCGAAATTTCATAACACAGCTACCCATTCTCACAAGTAATTAGAAGTGCAATCACCGGTAGTTCTCAACTATGGTCAGTTATTCTGTTTTATGCGTATTTATGCTTTTAATAACAAATTTCCCTTTGAACCAAGATGTAAATTGCAAATATAATTAAAATTAAATCGTTAATTGAGCCGTTCTCTGCACAACTCGATTAATTCCATAAAAAAAAAAGTGGACAAACGCGATGAAATAGTGTACACTGTTTTCTAAAATTCCATTTACAATATAAATTCAAATAAATTTACTGTTATCATTCAGCACCTGCTACTGAATTTGAGTTGAATTATTGGAACGATTTAGAGCATGAAGTTAATCAAAATGGCCACTGAAATAAATTATTATTCAATGGCCAGCAAATGTTTTGCCGTTTAATGGTGTTAATCTTTATTATTTGGGAAATTTATTATAAATAAAAAGCTATTACTTAACCAAATGCTTTGATACTTAAAATTAAGATATTTAAAAAGTGGAGTGAATCGATTTGCTCAGTGAACAGCTCAATTATGTAATTAATATTGTATTCTTAATGAACCTAATTGAAAAAAATATGCTAATAAAATGTTATTGGTAATTATATTTACAGGTCGTTTCAATAATTTTAAAATATTCATTTATGAAAACTTTTTACTCGTGTAAGGTAGAGAATCTGTTTTAATTTCATTTGCATTGCTTGGGTAATGTTATAGTGGTAAATAGCTTTGTATTTAATTTTTGCAGTCTACCCTGAATAGAAAATGAAAACAGTCTAAACTTGGATAAGATTCTGTTTTATGTTGAAACAAATGAAATATAACCAACAGAGTTAACAATGTTACAACTTCGAAGTACTTATATATCTTGTATTGTAGGGCATATTAAACTGCTAAGTTTTCTTCATAAAAAGCTGTAGCCTCCATCTAGAAGTTCCATCAAAAAGAAGTAAATGACAATGTCAGTTGAACGGCTGTTCGTATTCACCAGATTAAAACTTAATTCGCAATTAAATAAGGTGTCGAAAGGAAGCGGGTGAATTCGTTGATTAACGCTCGTAAAGATAATTAAATACCATCAACATTAAGAAAGTTTAAATGAATAGTTGAAGTCTAGAGATATTAAGAAGTATTTAATAGCCATTAAAACCGACATTGTTGCTGACACAAGCACAATAATCATTGAAAAATAGACATTTACCGCAGTATAGTCTAAATTTATTTTTTCATTTTCACCGTGCTTAGCTGCACTTGTTCATCGCGTTTTGGAGGTGGATAAACTTACTAAATCTTGCGCAAATTTTCTAAGATGCAAGTCTTTCGCCCCAAGAGAAATGGTTACCAGAGATCTTAACACGAATTGGAAAAAAATGGTTCTAACTTACAATTTTGTTCAAACCGCGAACATATTCATTACACTTACCAACACTTGACTGATACTGAACCTTGCGGGGAAATCTACTCAGCCTCTTTCCAAACAACTGCGTTGAAATGAATTTTTCTAGGAAAATAATTAGAGTACAAGTTATAAATCCTTGAATGTGAAGTGTATATGAAGTTTACAGAAATGCCTAGAAACAACTTTGATTAGATAAAGTAGAATAGTAAAGCTGAAGAATTTCAAAAAAGTGAATGCTTATTTTAAGGCCTTGAATGCAAGAAATCCCAACTCTCGTGATTGGAACGAATTGCAATACTTCCTCTGGACGATCCATTTATTAGAATCTTCAACTCAAATATCAATAGAACGATGCAATTAAGAAAGGTTGGTTTTGCAAGGTTCAGGACAAACTGCCTGCAATGAAATTCTATGTAAAGGAGACTGAATATCCCCAACATTTCTTACAATACTTTCCTTATCAATCCAATCAAACAATTATTTAGAAGGTAATTTACTAAATTTGTTACTCTTATAGTTTGGTTTTTAAATTTAATTGTAATGATTCTGCTATTTTCAAAGTTTTCCTCAAAACTATGGGATTTTCCTCACAAGAACATCAATCAGGCAATTACTATGCACAAATGTTTAGCAAATTTTTCTATTTTTACCGCCAAAAGTACATAAAAATAGTCGAATGGGACTGTCGAGTTTCTACTTTAACCAGTTTAAGGTTTCAGGAAACCGTCATCATAATTCAGTAACCACAAGTTATTTGGTTGACGGCATAGAAGTATTTCGATTGCACAACTTATTTTTAATTTTACTAAAAATACAAAATAAATAAATAACAATACGAATGAAAGTGAAGTGATTAACTCAGTGGTTAGTGCACTGGATTGTTACGCGGTGATCCGGGATTCGAATCCAGCTGCTGGCCCTTTGAATTTTCTTTTCTTAGGAGCTTCTTACAGGTCACTGTCCGGTGATGGACAGTGTCTGTAATGAGGGAATATTGACCGGATGTCGGCTGTGCACTGAAACAAGCTCCGTTATTAATTCAGTTGTTGACAAGCCTTGAATTAAAAACCAAAAAATTATACATTGGAACTGATTTGGGCAAGGCTATCTCTTCCAGAATAGACTTTTCAAAGAAGATCTAACTCCTGAAGGACTCCTACTTCGACTACTTCTTCATTGTGACCGCTACACTAGGAGTTCTTGTAGGCAAATAGCCTCCATAACTTCTTTCCTTGAGTCCTACCTTCTCTCCTGAATCACTCGACTGTATCTTAGCACTCTCAATACCCTGAGGTCTTGATCGATATTGCTCAGCTTCGCATGCCGCTCCTGTTTCTCCTCCTTTCCATGTTACCCCAGGAAAGCAAGTCAATGGCCTGATACGTTTTCTTAGCTTCTCCAATCGCGCCAGTTTAACTTCCTATTCAGATCCAGAAATTTCTTAAGCTTCTAATGTTAATTGATACAAATATTTTGCAGTAAATTTTCTATTCCATTCCTCAGGAAGATACATGTTGCTAGCGTTCAGGTTTCCTTATATAGCGCTTGTTCTCTTCACCATCATATCAATCTTCCACTTGATTTCTCGAGATTGTAGAGAAAACTTTCTGCAAAAAGTTGTCAAAATTATTTCCATCTCTTAACTGCGTCTTTATATCCACATGAACTTCATTTCTTATCGCGATGAAAAGCTTTCAAGTATTTAAATGAATTAATAAAAAATAAAAACCAATCTCACAGTAAAATGTTTTAGATGACGTTGCCAGACTGTTAATTATTGTGAATTCGATATTTAAGGAAAGAGTGGCACATCCGTAAAAGGAGGTCCTGGTTGGAATCAAAAAATACATAAGGTAATTATGGAAAAAATCCTTCCCAATTAATCTAATTTAAGGAAAATCCAAGCAATGAAATCCATCCAAAAATCAGGGCCACATCTCCATTATAAAGTGCTCTATTTTCCTGAAATAAAATCCCCAGCAAAACGTTTTGACGGAGTACCAATTAAAGGCGTACAAATTGATATAAAACATTTAAAAAGCCCACATCCAAACAGTCCTGTCGAGAAAACAGTAAAATACACATTCTTTTTTTCCATAATTTCCTCAATTATGGATGAAGGTAGATTTATTTTGCTTAAAATTAAAGCGAACCAATTCAACACGTGTGTGATTGCCGGCTTGTCAAGGTTGATGTGTGTGAGTAAATATAACCAGAGGATATTTTAGTTACCATGTCAATTTAGTGGTACAACCAACAATTACTGGAACAAGATAAAGGTCCTGGAAACACGCGAGAGCACAGTTAAGTTCGCTGTCCAACTAATTGTATTACTTCTTGCATTTTAAAGTGTTTTACAATAATTAAGGAGATATACATTTGTGTCTTGTGAGAGAGGTTTAAAGGATATCTACAAATCTTGTTTTTGTTTAATAAACATGCGGTTACGTCTCTACGATACGTACCTTCCTGGATAAGAACATTGATTGATAATAACATGTTTATTGTATCTCACATTTATTTGGGACTTTCATCATCATCAGAAGAACCTTAATCAATCTGGTGTAGAGACTTCGCTAAGCCAAGTTGTAGGAAATCATAAGCTCACAGAATACTCTTAATATCGATTTTGTTGAATGAGAGTATCTACTATTGACTAAGAAGTTAAAATGGAATTGACATTTCAGTCGGATCTAGCTATCTAATCATCTCTTTTCTTCGCCGAGACCGACGAGGTTGTTTAAGATTAGGTCAAGAAAAATTTTTAAAAAAGTAAAGTAATTGCTTATTTTTCCGGCGAGCTTTAACGTCCAGCTACCAATTAGATGTCGTGGACGGAGTTGGCCAGCAAACATACTTTACTGTAAATTTCTTTTATTAACCATTAAATAAAATCCAAGGCCTAGAGACCGGGAATCGAACCCAGTACCACAATGCATATTAGCTTTACAGGTTTCGTATCTAACCGCTCGGCTACCGTGGCGCCAGACGAGAAAGATTGCAAAAGTTATATGAGGAATATCAGAAATTATGATTGAGAAGAAACTTCGCTAAAGCTAAACATATGGCTGTCGGTAGTAGCAGTGATGATTGGTACTGGAGATAAAGGACGAGCTTGTAAAAGGGAAAGTCTCATCGATAAAGTGAGAAATGAATACAGTTTTTTGAGAAAACTGATGCAGAGAAAAAAATAATGAAGATAGAAAGGTCATGTGCATCATAAGACCCTGGACTAAATCTTGCCGAAGAAGAAGTAAAGGCAAACTAGCACGATTTTGGAAGGTATGTTAGAAATGTGAGAATTTGCATTTTAAATCAAATAATTTGTTTTTTTTTCCAATAAAGTAAAGTAATCGCCTATTTTTTCAGGCGGGGCTTAACGTCCAACTACCATTTACTAGGTGTCGTGGACGGAGGCGACTAGCATACATACTTTACTATTTCTCATTAAACCATTAAATAAAATCCAAGGCCAAAACCGGGAATCGAACCCAGTACCACAATGCATATTTGCTTTGCAGGTCTCGCCTCTTAACACGCTTGGCTACCGTGGCGCCTTGTTTTTTCCAATATATTTGTATACAAAGTAAAATATCAAGACAAAATTAAAACTTTACGAAGGAAGAACTTGAAAATGTGGGAAATCGCTCCTGAGGGAAATACTCACAGAATTAGGTTCAGGGCACATCATCACTCCCGGAGTAATCATTTTAAACTATATTTAGGGAGCCGGCGTTAACTTCATGATGAGCAGGGATGGAGCAAAAAGCTGTCGTGAATAAGATTTATCTTTTTCCATGCTGAACGATAAGGTTTTCCTAAAGTCATTTTTAAGAATAGTTAGAACTCTACAGTGCTGAGAATAGATTTAGATTGCTTAAGTTCATCGAATAGCGCGGAGTACTGCTAATGTCAATGTAATGTGATATCGTTCTATTTGGAAAGAGGACTCCGCACAGAGATGTGTGGTTGGAGATCAGGAAATGGGAGAAACGTAGGCAAGAAAGGGCAAGCTGAAAAAATATCGCCGGCCCTTCCCACAGTCCTCCTCGCATATTAGTTAATCAACATATTCATATGTTCCCTAACAGAAGCGCATACACTCAGTGAAGAAGGGTAGATCACCATCAACTACCGGCGGAAATTGGAGGCCACCCCTCTATCTATTTACAAACACAACTGCCAACTTGATGAGCAGAAATTTGTCTTTTTCACTTTTATTTAAATGAGTATCGTCGAATTGAAAATGTCCATTGTATAATACTCGCATATCCTTTCTCTCCGCAATACAGTTACGAGAATATATAGCACGTGTCCGTAGCCTTCTATCCTTGTCTGTATCAACAAAAATGTCAACTTGAAATATTAGAGAATGTTTCCATCTTGTTATTCTAATGAAAGTCATATTTTTCTTGCTAACTGATTATTTTTTAATTAAGTTAACGAAGATGAAGTCGGAGTTGCACGATTATTTTATTTAAATCATTTTATTTATGTAGATAGTTATGAATATTATACATAAACCCTTTATTAGTCTAGAGATAGTTACCAAAGATTCATTTAAACATATAACTGAGTACTTACTCAGTAGAGTAAGTACTCACTTACTCTACTGTCACTTATCTATCTAAATCAATGGTGGCCCACTGCTGTAAATATAAAATCGATTTTTACTCTGAAAAATTAGTCGCGATCTACTTATCAATATCTTGATATTTAGTACATACAAACTTGTAATAATGGAGGAAAGTGTATTAAATCTACATAATATCTTGGGAATAATATTTATCAATTGAGAACTAACAACTAACTACAGGAAAAATACAGATTTATATTTTATTTTACCTCCCACACTAGACCTAAAAGAACAGAACTTAACAGATGCTATCGACCACTTAAAAGACTCTTAGACGATAGATCAAAACTCTCTCTGGACAACAAAAGACTGATTTATACTTCTATTTTGAAACCCATCTGGGCGTATGGAATAGAGATGTGGGGTTCAATCAAACGCACCAATCTCCAAAGGATTCAGTCGCTACGATCTAAAATACTTCGAACTATTGGACACGCTCCATTTTACGTCTCCAACCTGACTATACGCACTGACCTTAACATTCTTTTTGTCACCCAAGTTGCTAAAACACGATACAGAAAACTCCACTTCAGCATGCAATCTCATATAAATCCTCTAGCTCAAAATCTTTCTTCTAGAACTCTTCCTGACAACCCGACAAGACGTCTTAAAAGAAGTGGCCTCGTGATCTCCTTTCAAGTGAAGAGAGTGGACTAACCATCTAATGTTTTGGAGTGTTACCACTGGGTAACTTCACCACTCGTTAGCTTATCATTTGTTACTCTGTTATCTCTCTTATTAAAGCGCTGATTGTAACATAAATAAACGCGAAAAAAAAAAATTATCTTACTGCCCTATCATTAATGAGAAGCCAGTGTCTGCATGTTTCTAAACAAGGAATCATAATTTGGTAGATATCCAGGCAATGATAATGACAGGGAATCTTTAGTATGGGAATCAGTGAGTAGAGAACGAATTGTAGTCTTCGATAAGGGTGCGCGTTGAGATCGTTTTCTTTCGGCTTTAATGCCTGATCTAAATAATAATTTCTTGGAGGTAATATTTTTTAAGTTTAAAATATTTATTTTTTAGAGATAATAAGTTAGTAAGGAAAGGGAAGCTATGCGGTTAGCGAATTGGATTCCCTCACGGAGGACCCGGATTCGAATCAGCTGCTGACCCTAAGATTTTCTCTTCCTAGGAGCTTCTTACAGCTCTCTGTCCGGTAGTGGACAGTGTCTGAGAGCACACCGGAGGCCGGCAGTGCACTGAAGGAAGCTCCGGGTGCCAATAACCTCAGACGCCTTAAATCATTAAAAAAATAACTAAGTAAAACTAGTCAGCTGCAAGCTAGTTATTACATTAAAAATTAATAAAGTACTTTATCAAATTAATTATAAATTATTTTATTAATTAGAATCTTCATACATTAAAACTTTATTTAAAATTTAAACCGTTTTTTTTTTACAAAACTTTTTAAATTATACGATATAATTTTTATGTTTATATTTCTTTTTTCACATTATTTTCATTACATTACGACTAAAATATTCGGAGTTTAAAAGAAGAATTTTGATCAAAGCACCATTAGAGGTAAGAGCTAGTCTGTTAAGGGTTTACAGCTAATTGTCTACGACGTGGCTATACTCTGTACAATCCAAAAGGTAACAAAAATATACCTTCTAGTAGAAATATTTCAATATTCCTAACCCTTAAAGCAGCGGAGACATATGAAGGAGGACCGGGCGGCAGAAGAATAGGAGCACAATGACATTTGCATACATACATGGAGATTGAAATATTTCGCTCGTGCTAACAAAATAATGTTTCATCAAAAATACAAAAGATGAAAAAGATAAATAAATAAAAAAAAATAGTATTAAAAACAAAATAAAATAACTTTGGTTGTTACTGAGATTGAAGGTTATTTGAACCGTGAAATTTCAATTTCCAAACGTTTCTAGTGAGTTGCTGTCATGTATGTCCTCAGGGCATATCCCGGAAAGGTCGAATACAAACGCTTTGCATCCCTGTTGGTACCACATAGATGTTAAGAAATAAAAGAATTAGAATCTTTTTTTGGGGGGGGGATGTTTGTTTTTTATAAAAATTATTAAAATATTTTTTATATTACAATCCTTAAAATATACTTTTAAAAAATTTGTATTTTCCTATATATTCCAAATTCAAAGTATCGATACAGTCTGTTAGCGTAGATAGATTAAATTAGGGCGGCCTCAAGGCCTACGGCACTGCGACCCCTTTGGATCTATTGTGGCTCCCCGACTTAAGAGCTCGCCCTCCAGACCCGTCCGATTAATCAGATTCTTAATTCTGGAGAGCGACTCCTGGGTAAAGCTCACAGGCCCCTCACACTGACACAACACGTGCAGTGCAGTTTCCTCTTCTTCCTGGCAAAACCTACAAAGGCTGTCAACTGCCAGGCCCAAGCGATGCATGTGTTTTCTGAGCCTGCAGTGGCCAGTTAATAAGCCTACAATTATCCTTATAGCCCCACCGCCTTGACGGATTAATTCTGCAGTCAGCCTCGGCGAATAGCCTCTAATGAACTCCTTCGCCAGTCTCTGTCCAGTGGTGGCGAGCCACCACCCCTAAGACCTCCTCTGCACCCACAAATTAATGGCCGCAGTCTTAACACACATCGAAACCCCAAAACAGGGCTCCGGGCCAACGAAGTGTCCCGCAGAGCCTTCCTGGGCCAATAAATCTGCCACTTCGTTTCCCTTATATCCTGAATGACCAGGTACCCAAACCAGAAAGACCTTATTTTGGTCACTAATTTCCTTCAGGGCACCCAGACAGTCCCAAACCAGCCTTGAGTTGACCTGGTAGGAACTAATAGCTCGTAGAGCAGTCTGACTATCCGAGAAAATTACGACCTTAGAATTAATAATTCCTCGCCCCTTAATCTCGGTAGCACAGAACCTAATTGCAGATAGCTCAGCCTGAAAAACTGTAGCTAGTTTTCCTAGACTAACCGAAAACTCACACCCCGTAACTCCTGCTCCCACGCCCTCCTCCATCTTGGAGCCATCCGTGTACCACATCGAGTCTCCCACAACTGGGGGTCCACGTCTCCAAGCCTCCCGGTCTCCAATACAGACTTTGAACGGCTTGTCGAAGTTATTTTTGGGAGTTATACAATCCGAAGGCAGGCCCAGAATAGGATCCGCCTCCAGCTCCTCGTATAACTCTGTTGGCGTAACAGTGATTAACTACATCAACATTATTGCCTGAATCTAGGCTTTTTTTATTGCTGCAGTTGAGGCTACGTTTCCCACCATTCTACCCTTTACTAAGTCATCTTATTCCTCTATTTTCGCACAATTCTTCCACATTATCTTCCACATTTTGTATGCAGCTTGCTTTCGCTTCTATTGGAGACTCGCTCGCTACTATAGCCGCCTGTCGATATTTTTTTTTATAGCAATCAAGAAATTTCATTAAAATCAAGTTAACAATAGTAAAAAAGTAAAAGTAATTAATGAATAAAATTTAAAATCAAAAGCATGCATGTTTGTACTTGTTTTTGTAAGCAACGAATATTTACATATGGCGCAATAATTTGCATTTTAATTAGCAATGAATGCGTGCTACAAATACAGAATGTGTTACTATCCTACAGTAATTCAAATTCCTTTCACCTTTGCTGAAGAAATATAAAAACAGCTGATGCAGTAGCTACACCTTTACAAATCATTAAACCTGTGAACCATTTTGTTTACATTAAAAAAAAAAATCGTTATTACTTAAGCGATTATTACATGTCTCTTTCATTATACTGTTTTACAATGCAAATAATGTTTCTGGTCTTTTACAAATTAATTAGGTTAAAAAGAAAGTTTTGCTGGTTCAAGATGGATATTTAAAAATTGTATAACTCAACTAATAGTCGATCAATTTAATCGACAACGAGAAACAATCGATTTATCTCACTACTGTTAATCATTAGTCTTTAAAATGGCATATTAGAAGGTGTCTAGGAATCCATTAGTTTCTTAGATTGCAATCAAACAAGTTTATAATCCGTGTATCACTTTTTGCTAAAATTTTGCGAATTGTAATATGTGGATTATTAGTTCCGAACTGCCTTCTAATCACATTCAAGACCTACCAAGTAATCTTCATACATACATAACCTAAAAGTTAAAGTAATTGTTACTGTAGGGCTAGTAGTAGCTTTAAGACTTGAGAGTTCTTACATCGAAATTCGTATGAGTTGCGACAAATTTACCTTTATTCCAGCCTTCTTCGTTGTGTGTTGTTTTCTAGATTTGTGTTTTTTTTTAAATAAAGTTTGTATTCTGATGGTTATCATATAGCTCTTTTTTTTATTAATTAAAGCTTCAAAAGTCTAGAAATCTCCCCCTCCCATTGTGGAAAGCCACAAATCCAAATTTTTGATTTTTTTTAAATAAATAAATACGGAAATATGCTATTCAAGTGACTTCCTCGATTTGTAGTAGAGCTCGGTGTGGCACTCTCGGCGACTGTGGAAGCCCAAGATCTTTCCAATCATTCACGCATCACTCCACCCTCAAATACGTAACATCTTTTAGACTGTGAATTCCAAGTAATTGTTTGCAACTCCCTTCTTAGTCCCAGAGGCTGGTGTCTAGTGTACGTGGCAGATATCTCATCAGAGCCGAAGACCTACCATCTTCATCTGTGCAAACTGACATTCTCTCTCCTGATCCAATTGGTTCCCACAGAAACATGCAACAACACCTTTCAAACTGAGAAAAGTTCTTGGCCTTACGTCGTCTCCAAGTCTTACTTGGAATCAACAACATACATTAATTAAACGATAAGAAATGAAACCAACCTTCCTTTGTAAAGTAATATTACAATTCAAAATCCTCTGCATAGTTTAAGGATTTTGTCTTACGTTACCAGCACCATTCACGGTGACCAAATAATACAGAATTAAATAAACTTAGATACCAAAAATTGCTCAACACTCTGTCGTTACAGCCTGTGCTTCTCATACTGATCTCTTCCTGACAAACCTCTCAGACGGCATCGTCACTTCCTCTTTAGCCAATCATTGTCTATTTATGAGTGCTACAAATAGATAAGTCCTCAACTCTATCATATTTTCCGATTTCAATGATTAATTACTTAATAACTAATGGTATCATACTATTGCTGTTGTAAATTACAAAAATACAAAGTTTTTTATCAAAATATGTCAACAGCAGAACTATGCTACCTTGGTGAGCAAGGTATTGTTACTATGGAAGCCAGAAGGTTATATGTGCTGTCCCAGTTCGAGGGCCACAGCAAGAAAAAATTTTATTAGGGGCGCTCATGACCTTCAGCAGCCGACGCGCCGCAAATAAATAGTTTTACATCGACTCTGGGTGTTTTTTTTTATAGCTATATTTTAATAATAAGTTAATAATTAATTTTCAAACATTTACAGTCTCTAGACTTAGCAGAGTTAAGCTGGCAGTACGTGTTGATTTCTTTACGGCCAAGAAATGTAGATTGGCTCCTCATTACCAGGTCATGGACAAGGAATGGTAATCACTTGATTAATTCCTCAAATAATGAACTCAAGGTATTTCTGCATTTCCTGTATGTTCGATTGTTTTTTTTATAGCAACATTCACCACTACTCTGCTAACATAGACGGTGATACATCTTACATATAGTACCTCTTTAAACTAACCAAGCATGTTAATAATAAAATATTATAACTGGTGGTCTCTAAATATAATAGAAAATAATAAAGACGATATTAAGCGTAAACGAATGCAAGTGTACCACCTTGAACGTCTACCAACGATAAATAAGTGAATGAAGGTATTTTTTATGAAGGCCATCATGAAGGTTTTATTTCATTTATTTAACGCGATTAGTTTGCTTTAGTTTATTATATATTTTTATTATTTTTTATATTAATACATATTTCCCGTTTACTCTATGAAATTGCAACTATCTTCTTAAAAGAATTTATCTCTATCCATGTAGGTTCTACATAGACCACGTTTGCATTAACATTATTGCCTTGTATAGAAGACCAGGTTAAGGTATCTTATAGATTATAGAGCAGGGTTGTTGAAAATTCATATAATATTAAAAAGGTATTGCTATAAAAGTTTGAATCCAAAAAATAGCTTTTTAAAATGGGTCTGAAAAGGCAGAACTTATGAGAGCAAAGGTTCTGGCCGTGCAATGAACCAGTTCTCGAGACAATAACAGCTACAACTGGAGAGCTGGAGAACTGGTCGGTGATTAGTGTCTCTTACACTTCTTCCCTCAAAACCATTACCAGATATTCTAAAATTTGCTCCAAATTAAAAGATTGGAATGTTCTAAGAAGTTATGTACCTTTCGCAACATTGTAATCGTGTAGAATGTTTAAGAAAGATATCAGAAATCTGGGTGCCAGCAGATTAGTGTCTGGTAACGATCCTCTTCTCGAATTCCACTAGGTAGTCCACATCCCGCCTGGGACCATCCAGGAAGCGAGAGAGGAGCCAGCAGATTCGGATGGGCATTTCTTAGTGTGATTTTTTAGCCGTCTGCCTTGAATAGCTTTTTTTTATTATAATAAAATCAAAATTAAAAACCTAAAGAAACTTTAATAGACAACTTTATCAATTGTCTAATTGGAAAAAGTTGGCTCAATCTAGTTAATGAGTATAGAGCCTAATTAAAGCATTTTTAAAAGTAAAAAATTATTTCTAATTACGGTACTATCTGTACCAATGTGTGCTTTATTCAAATAGTTCAAATAGTTAATTATTTAAATTAATGGAGTTATTTTCCTACAACTTTCTCAGGACGTTTTTAGAGTTCTGAATTCGCTCAATAAATGTCTCAGTCTAACCGGGATTATCCCGTTTCAAGGTAGCGGCGTGACGGCTAATGCCTATTTTTGTCCCAATTATTTAATAAAATTGAAAAGTGCAAAATATGAACGCTAAATTTATATATCACAAGAAATTTATTCACTAACTGGCAGCCTGCAATCAATAAATTTTCAATTATGTGGTCATTTTCAACTCAGTGGTCTCCAGATAGAGGTATCATGACTTAGCCAACAATAGGACCTTAAATTACGCTGCAAACACCACCGTATGCAGAATGGTACTGCATTTTTCGAGGTCTTTAAACAAACTATGAATAAATTAGAAAAACTGCTAGTGTTAAGTATCAATAACTTTTAATTGCACGATATACTCAGTTTGAAATTAAAAATTATTATTATAAAATTGTTTACCATTAAAAATTAAAACATTTTCTCAGTTACATTATGGAAATAGTCTGATTGAGAGAACTCGTTAAAATTAAGGAAACGTTAAACATATGGGTCAGCTGAAAGATCCAACAGAGATCAGAAACAAATAGTAGTCGAAGAATTGTTCTATCTAGTCTTCTAGTCTTCTAGTCTATTTAGTCCGCTGATTGGTCTTTTTACTTTATTCATATAGAGAACAAGGCGTAACCTTCTATTTTGTACAAATTATAGAAATTGTCCTGATTACGATAATGCTAGTCACAAGGTATTTCTATTCTAATGCAGTATTTGGTCAATTACCTCCAAAAGAAGTGCTATTAAAAGGAAGAAAAATTGATATTAAGTACCCTTAATTTAGTACAATCGATTCAAGGTATTAACAAGAAAGGTTTCTACTTGCGGATTTCCATTTTTTCTTCTTCTTCTTCTTCGCTGCGATGAATTGTAATATGAAAGGAGGGGAAATATAAAAGAAATTGAAAGTTTGGCCGGGCAGGAAGGAAGTAGGACGGACCGAGGGAACAGACAAATGCAGTGCGAGCATTATTGAAAGTCAAGATTATCCCTCTGCTGTCTCCGAGGTACGCTAATACACTTTCCGATCTTCTGCCCTTGTCTGCCTGTCAACCTGGCCATATATCACACAAAGAACATTTATTTCTCTTCCCCAGTACTTCTATCTTATTCATACTTTATTCTTAACAAATAAATTGTTTTATAATTTAACAATAGTCTAAAATGTTGTCCTCAGTTTGGATTATACTTATTTCTGTATTTTTAAATGGCTAAAATATTTATTTACTATTGTTAGGAACATTTAGCAATTGTAATGGTATAAAAGGATGGTCGCAGCAACCCTGTAACAATATTGATATTTTTAACATCAACTAACATGAATTTATAAAATTCCAAGCGGAAGTATTACGTAATACGAAATAAATAAATAAAAATAATATTTTGTTAAATGACTGACATGCACTAAATAAAATAACGTTGTAATATAATTTTCATTTTTATTTAAAGCGTGTCAACATCTAAGGTCATTGGCGATAGTTACTTTTTTCAGTATACTGCCAGCCTCTGGTCGGTGTACTCTCGTCACAGAGAATTCTCTTCATCACCAACCTGTAAACTGTAAGAAGTTCCTATTAAGGAATATCTACCGGCAAACATCTAGATTAGAACCCGGGCTTTCCGTTTAGGAATCTAGGACGAGTAACACTGGGCTAATTCCTTCTCACAAAAGATATTACAAATACTAAACAAGGAAACTGACCATACAAAATCTTAGTAAGAAAATTGACTAAAAGTAGACGAACGTGTCTCAGTAGAGAGACCAAATAGATGAACCGAGCTCGAATAGTTACAGAAATGGTTGAACCATGACGATTGCTGTAAGTAGAGAGTATCGAGTAGAGAAGTCGCTATACTAGAGAATAGCGCTATGAGATTGCTTCTCCCCTTGCTGAGCTTTGCCACTTTCCCAATTTATAAATATTAACTTACGATACAAATTTCTTGGTTTAACAGATCTAGAAATTTATAGTAAGAATCAATTGTTAGTAGCTGGAAATTGCATACTGAAGGACTTTCAAAATTGATTTTTGAAATTGACCGAATTCATTTTGTATACAAGTAAGTTCAACGTTGTCTTATTTTTAATAATACAATAAATGTCGGGAGATTAGTTTAAAGTTAAATTTCAGCTTGCACTAAATAACCCTGGACCAAAAGTTGGAATGAAATGTTGGATAGTTTGTAAATTAGAATCGCTTACGAAAAGAGTAATAGATCGTTTTCTTATTATCATGCACGTTGATTTACGAATCATTTAGATCTTGTAGAAAGATTTTAATAAATTTCCAGTTAAAAGAATTTTAGGAAGTGATTGCCAAAGTGAATGAGCGAAACAAATAAATAAATATATTTTACATAAACTAGACTGTACTTTGCTCTTATTGAAGTATTCCTGCTTTTTGTTCAAAATTTCTCCGGCTAAATTAATTTTTGGATGTTTTAATGGGAGAACTAGAAGAAAAGATTGGGATTAACAATGGTTTAGATTTGAATCTTCCGACTGGTTGGATGTAGAAGTCATAGGATCGAAGTTCTCCACTTGTTGGAAAAGTTCTAAGATTCATTTTTAATAATAGTCGAATGTAGCTTGTGACAAGGCGATTCAAATAAAAAGTAGATAATGTGTCAGTTCTTGCATTTATTTTTATTGAGGTTGACTTTTAAAAGAGATAAAATAGAAAAGTGGAGGTTACAAGTTAAACCAATTGTTCCAGACCAAAAGTTCAGATGGTGAAATAAAATGTGACCATAAAAGTGTAGAATTGCCAGCTTATCCTGGTAGGGCGGTAGGGCCTTTAATACCTGGTGGAGTAGAGTTGCCAGCCATTCACACAACAATAGGGAAGTTGAGTAGTGTACTAAGTACCTTGTCCTCAGTGCAGCCAGCCCATTCCTAGCGCTGCACTATCCCACACAACTGCACCTCCACCCACCAAACAACTATAAACTCTTGATGCGAGTCACGTGATTGATCCTTGGCCCTTTTACCGCTCAATCTTACTATCCAAGCTTCCACCCACTCACCATTCAGTCCTTTCTGGTAAGACCTTTTCCTTGCTGGTCAATAGATACACCCTTCTGTCAATCATATTGACCCCTGTATTCTCTATTTTAAGACATGATATTTTAGCTCTTTTCAGAAAATAGAATGGCCAAGAACATTATCAATACTATAAAGGTTTTTTCAATTAAATTGCAATGGCAAATTTTATTAAATAAAATGATAATAAACTATTCGTTACCTAGCATGCGTTCATTTTAAGGAACTACGTATTGCATGTTATACATTAATAACAAACATTTCTTTAATACAAAAATGACATCTTTAGGATTCACCAGCGGAAGCAAAGTCTGTCAGCCGATTCATTTCCATTGATTCCAGGACAATACTTACACATGTCTTGACAAATACAGAAATTGAAACACTGGCTGTCGATATTATTGTCTCACATTCAGTCTCCAACTTATCCCGTCAGACTTCGAGAGGAATAAAGACAAAATTAAATTTACTGGCTCCAGTTCTACGTTCAAATATATTTAACTGAAAATAAATAATATATTTATTTAATTTCAGCTTGAGGTACGCCTTATGATTCTTGTTCCCTTAGTCGTACCGACTTCCATTTTTTAATTTTAGGATTTCCGTTCTATGTATCTAACCTCACTATCCATCATTATGGTCATTACCTCAAAATCCCTTTCATTAGAAATCTTGCTAACACTCGATTACTCAAATTTCATTCCTCTACAGCAGCTCATCCTAACCCTCTCATAGAACACCTATCTTCCTCCGCATCACCAGGTAATCCTCTAAGGAGATTGAAGAGAAGATGGCTTCGTGAAAAAAAAAGGATTTTAAGCGAAATGTGCGTAGACTACTTAATTTTTTGCAATAAATAAAAGCAGGGTTTACTAAGGTTTCCAATGATACCCTAAGTATTCTCTGATTTCTGGGCACACTTTTTTAAGGGGTACGACTTGATTATCCTTATCCTACTCTAAAATACAAAAATAAGATTATTTTTAAAGGAAATTCGAGGATTACTTCTTTTATATAAAAAATATCTTATAAATAAAAAATGGTAGTCAAAGTTAGGTGTTTTTAAACTGTGGAACTTTTTCAACTTTCACAAATCGTCCTGATCTTCTTCAAGCCTCCTTCTTACAAGAAAAGACCTTTTACAATTATCCTATTGCTTCCAATTCCCTCCAAATGACCGAGCCAATCTAACTTTTTACCATTTAAATTAGACGATAATATCAGGCGACCTATATAACTGGCATATCTTCATTGTTTCTTATATTTTCTAAACTCCATTCATCAGTTTGGCTTAAAATATTCTTCTAAAAACTTTTCTCACCTCGAAGCACACTGTTTTCTCTTTGGTTCAGTTTCTCTTATTTTTTGGTTATTTCTATTTTAATAATTTGTGTTTTTAGGTTATTTTTACTTTAATAATTAAATAATTTGGTGTCTGTTTGAACAGTTCAATCGGTATCTTCAGGTACATTAATATTAGGCAAGTATTACGATAGGAAAACCATAGTTCGCAATATTTGCAACAATAATATATCTCAGCAGTCAACAACTTTTGGTCTTCTGCTTAGATTTACGACCTAACAATAATCTTATCTTCCAGTTTTTTTTAAGAGAAAAGTATTTCTAACCAACTATTCAAATTGAGTTCTCCCCTTACATATATTTTGGATTGATGAATTGGGAAAATGGTACCAGAAAACACTTTGTCCAGTTTATGTATTTATGTTGGCGTGCGTGGTGTTAACACCACTTAAAACCAAGAAAACACATTGCGCTCAAATACTCATGCTTAAGTTCTAAATTGAGCTCTAAGCCTAATACTTTCGGAAGTGAGAAAAATGCTCGTAAAAAAACTGTAAGCTAAAATTACATATATGCATTCTTATTGTACTTTAAAAATTAGCACTTTGATTGTTTTCTTTTGGACGGACGAAATTTGTTTTCTGTAATAATTTATTTATGTTTATGTCAAAGTCATGTGAAAATTTATGTCCTTTCTTAAAGTGAACGTAGTGGTCATATAAACTTTCATGTGCATTCATACACACGTGATGATAGCATTAGTCTCCCCAGCCAGCTATGATGTCATAAAAGAGTGCGTAAATCTTGAAGCACCGATATTCAAAACCGAGTGGACAATACATCTACAGATTGGTGTTAGCCATTAGATACGTATTTTGGAATCGTAGGCGGCGACGACTCTCTTGTGCAAAGTATTATGTCCCTATCACCTCCCATCTGCACGCCCTTGCACAGAGTATAATGGTCAGACCTACACCCCTTGAGGCGTCTGTTTAATGTACTGTTAGAATTTTACTGCCCTTCACCGAACTCATAAATCGTACATACATCTGCATATTCATAGGGTTTTGCTCGCACTTAGTTTGCCAAGTCTAGTCTCACAAATCACTAATTATTTGATTACGGTTCTAGGTTTGCAGATTTATAGCAGTCCGAAAGGGTTAAACACGCGGAACGAGTAAGGGCTTTGGTACCGCTAAAGAGTCGTGTCGCTAATGTCCTAATCCATATTCAACGACTGGGTTTTTACTTTGCGCTTCTCATTGAGAATTTGATAAAGTTTCAAGTGTCAAGTAACGAGAACAAACATTAACAAAAAGTAATGAGAGGGCTATCAGATTATTTAGATTTTGATTTATGTTGGTTCCCAACTGTTTACTCAACCTCAAACTATTTACTTAACTTTCTTTTACTTTTGGCTTCTTTACTAAGGTCGTGTTTAATTTCGAGATATCAGCGGCAATATCCTTTTTCAGCAACTCCTTAAACAGTAACACAACACGCAGTGCTGTACTATTCTCAAGGTTATTTATTAGACATGTTTCTCCTTACTACCATTTCTGATTTTTTTTTTTTAAATTTATTTAGTAATTTATAATCTGTGTGTATACATACAATAAGTAAATTAGAAGGTGGATGAGATATATTCATGCGTGATGAGCAGGAGGAGAGAAACTACCCAGCGGTAGCACTCTCAATAGGAAACCTATTATAATGGTGATGGTCTTCAGACCTCAAGGAAGTCTCGGGGCCATTGACGATTCAGTCTGCGAGAAGGATTGTCAAGAATGTCAAATGAGGCGAGAGACTGTACAAGAGGATTTGAGCAAGTAAAGAGTGCTGTAGGAGTTTTATCAGAGAGGGTCAGCAATCAACTGAAGAGTTGTGAGCATCTGATGGAGAGCAATTCCACACATGAATCCGGGTTTCAGCTAGGATACGATAATGACGGTGCTAAAACTAAAGTTTTGGACAAGTCGTGAGTATCCTTATCAAAAAATCACCATAACCATCATACAAAGAGGTGGGTCACTCACTTCTTGATCTAACTACTGGATCTTTAATCGAAGAGGTAATTTTATTAAAGACTTCATTATCAAAACGGGAGCACGCTTGGATTAATTTAAAAATAAGACATTTTCTTGACACGAAGATAAAAAAAAAAATGTGATGGAAAAAATTGATGATTTATTGAATCCGTCAACACTCCAAACCAATGAACATTTGGAATTATGGTCTGATGGATTTCCACCCTTAATGCTAGAGTGAGTGAGAGCCACTATTTCTCTAACCGCTAATTGGCTAGCCACTCAACTGGTAATCAAGTAGACAATTCCCGTCGATTGGCTATGGTGCATTGTACCGGATAACAAAAAAAAAGGCACCCTAAAGACACAGGTGTTTGGAGAATCTCATTAACAGGTACTTTGCATAAGTAGGTAATGGAAGTTTATTAACGGTGTGACAAATATGTATTACATTTATTTCTCCCCTCTACGATATCGTAACAATCACCATAATTATTGTACGTTCAGTATGAATACTGATAATTAATGATGGATAATGATTAGTTTTGTTCAGGTGACGTGTACCGGCTCTTTTGTGACGATTATAACGTTAAACAAAATCATACAATGAAATAATAAACAAAATACTGTCTTCCATTGATTCTACTTATTATTCATGAATCTCCACTTATCGTGGGGCAGTTAAAAGATGTTTGTAGTATGTAAATAACAGAATCAAAAGTAAAGTTGATTGTTGTTGATTTTGGTGACTACTTCTGAGGAGATGTTCTCACGACTAAAATTCCATTACGATTTTAGATGTACTCGTAAAGTTTTATGTTTCGAGATAATTTCAACTTTAAAATTTATTCATTTCTTCCAATTATACTGATCATAGAACCATTATACAATTAAGAACGTTTATTATTATTAATTCACAAATATTCTAAGGAGATTGTAAACCTCTCTTGTACGCTTGTAAGCTTACCATTATTAATGACCTCGAAATACCCTTCTTCCACGATCTATCAAAATACCGGTATCTTCTTTCTCAGAAGGTCACCCTTCAATCGTCTCCATTCAAATATTCCTGGGAACTCACAAAAGTAGCAAAGGAGATGGTGATCTTCAGATCTACTCTACTTTTTCAACTTAAATAAGCACGTTAGAGGATCGCTGGGTGACTCTATAAATCCACGTTCGTGTTATTTAGTAATCGTGTTTGCTTCTTACTCTAAATATGTAGCGGCCATTTTTTTGTTAACTTTTTTATTTTATTTTTACACTTCCTGCAAAAAGTGAAGTTGATACAACATGATACACATGGTATAAATACGTGAGCAGCATGAGGGGAGAATTCATCCATTGGGGAAACTGCTATTGTGCACTGGCACTTACTTCATTAAGAACATAACGTGGCTACCGGTGCTTCAACCGCCTGGGAAGATTTCCTGATAATGTAGTAAGATGGGATACTAGAGGGTCAGGATTTGTGGTAATTGAAGCGTGGAATTTAATGTAACGAGATCTTGCAACTTCTGAAACATAGGGAACAAGGAGATCTCGGTGCAAGATAGAGTTGGAAACATTAAGGAGCATTAGAGATTTGACAGAGCGTTTTTGATTGAAAGGATTGAATTCTGTAGTATTTGACGCTTTGGCTCAGCACCAAATTTCCATTCCGTATATTCCAAACGCTACAAATACTCGTACAAAACATCACAAATAAACATAATTCTACGCTAAAATCGGTCATACTCTGTTGCTCTACAATTCATCCGCGAGACTTCACCAACTCCTCTAAACAGCAACAACACGCAATGCTAAAGGAGGATCATGTGGCCGGCCAGCCTCAATGCTAATTTCAATTAACCATTTTGAATCTTTTCATACATACATTTATTAGAAATAAACCAAGGCTTTCTATGGCTCAGTAATAAGCTCTCGGCGGGAGGTCTAATTCTGAACTAAGTACAAAGAGAGTTGTTGAACCTGGTTTTTAAGCAACACGGGAAATTAGGAAAAGAGATAAATCTGGTTTCGAATGCCAGATATCTTGTGTAATGGAGACCGCAGTTAGGTGTCCAAATTTTAGATCTTGCCGATCGTCAAAATTTGAAAAAGAGAAAATTTTGTTTTTAAAACGTCCTTTAATAAAATGGATTTAAACTAGGTAAATTAAGTGGGCAGTTCGATAAGTATAAACGCCATCATGATTAACAATTTACCATCCACTATTTTACTAAATGAAGGATCGTTCTCCTGTTGATTGTAGTTGAATAACATCATAGGAATCAATAAATTGCAGCGACCGAATGAGTGTTAAATATTAAGCAGCAAGCCACCTGTTGTACACGGCAGTTTGTTCGTGACGGTGATGATATAAAGACGTTGCTTACCGGATCTGATTAAGTCCTGGAAGTAATTCCAGTTGGTTCCTCTTTGATCTTGAGGAACTCGCCCGTATATAACTGGCTCAGCCTGTTACCAACAGAAATCAATCTATCCAAATTTAGTTTGTATTAATTAGTTAGCAAGGAGGCTGAGTAATTTATAGGTAGTATAGGCTGGTGTGGATATGAAACAGCTCTTTACCGCCCTAATGAGACATGAGAGCCACAAAGGGCGCCACTGTTTACTGCAGCTCTCAGATACCGCCGCAAAGTTAATTACTCCTCAGTGGTTGTTAACATTTCACACCCAGTTGGACCCAAGAGATAATTGTTTTTTCCTATTAGCACAAAGGATTGAAGGAGACGATGCCTTAGAGGGAAGTCTGGACCGCGTTAGCTAAACAGGTTTTTTTAAAAATTGATTAATTCATTGTTTTTTTTTTTAATTCAATAATTACAGTTGATGCTTTAAAAAGTGTGGAAGCATCTATTTTTCAATTACCTGAAGTCTTTGAGAAACAAGTTAAAGCAAACAGTAAACATATTGAGCCGTTCGCCGCACAACTCGATTGATCTCCATAAAACAAAAAGTGGAGACATGCGATGAAGTAATGTACATTGTTTTTTAAAATTTCGTTTATAATATAAATTCAAATAAATTTACCGATATCATTCAACGCATCATACAGAATTTGAGTTGAATTATTGTAACGATTAGGGCACGAAATTAATCAAAATAGCTTCTGAAATAAATTATTTATTATTCAATGGCTAAAACATTTTGTCGTTTAATGGTGAATCTTTATTATTTGGAAAATTTATTATAAATACAAAAAACTATGACTGAACCAAGGGCTTTGACACTTAAATTTAAAATATTTTAAAAAGTGGAGTTAATCGATTTGTGCAGTGAATGGCGGTTCAATTAATAAACGTACTTTACCAAGTAATTACGAGAAATGATTACTTATAATCTGATGAATATCATTAAATATTTTATTTAATTTAACTTTGATTCTTAACTTCTTAATGCTCCGTTCTATGTATCTAACCTCACTATCCTGACCTCAAAATCTCTTTCATTAAAGATCTTGCTAAAACTCGTTTTCCTAAATTTCATTCCTCTACAGCAGCTCATCCTAACCCTCTCATAGAACACCTATCTTCTTTCGAAATACCAGGTAATCCTGCAAGGAGATTGAAGAGAAGATGGCCCCGCGATCTACTCACATCATAAGAGCAGTATAGCAAGAGCACGTTACTGGAGTGACACCACTGGGTGCCCTCTCCTATCTTCATTCACGACATAATTATATTTTATCACATTTGCTTGTTGCAATAATCGTTGCAGTTGCAAATTTCAATAAAATATTAAAATAAAAAGAAAGTCTAAATTATAATTTTATGTAATCTGAGTTGCGTACTAGACTAGAAACAGGTCGGACGTGTTTAGATGTGCCCTGTTTAAATCACTTTTTTCAGTGGTTTAATGAAAGTTAATTGATTTAAATTTATGATAGAAGTGATCTAATTAATTTTATCTGTAATATATTAAAAATTTAGAACTATTGGTGTAACTGATGTTTAATTATTAAATAAAAACTTTAATAACTAGAAGTGTAGGTTGGAATTGAACAGTAATAGTAGTGGAGCGGAGGGGGACATAATTCTGGTGGTGATCAAGATCACGGCAACGGACTGTTACTCTTTGTTTACTGGTCAAGTTTTAAGTTCAGATATTCTGTTTGGTTAAGTAAAATACAGGTAAACTGTTCTTTTATCTTTTCGTTTGGAATAGTTTTATTATCTTATTTTTATTTTTATTATTTTATTTGTAAATATATAAACCCAACTTTGTGAATTATGACTAGCCAAATTACTTTTGATTTAAAGAAACTCCTTGATGATTTAAAAACAGAGATTATAGAGGAATTTATGAACGTTATTCGTAGAGAATTATCCAATTTGAATATTACAGAAATACTCAAGGAACAAAATCAAAAATATAAACAATTAGAACAAGAAAATTTAGAACTGATTGATTTAATATCAAAACAGACAAGAGAAATAGAACGCATTAAAAGAAGAAATAATGTTGTTTTCTTTGGTATACAAGAGGAGGAAGAAGAGGATTATAAGAAATTAGAACATACTATCGTAGACGTTTGTACAAACGTGATGTCAGTAAATCTAGATAAATCTCACATAAACTACGTTAGAAGGTTTGGAAAGAATAAGGGGAAAAAACGTCCTGTTGTACTCTCCTGTGTTTCTAATAAGTGTAAAAGAAAATTACTGGAAAACTCCTCGAAACTGATTGGTTCGAATATATTTATCGCCGAAGATTACGACAAGGAGGACTTACTACAGAGGAAAAAACTAATAAAAGAACACTTAAAATTCAAAGACTTAGGCCATATAAGTAAATTAAGGAAAAACGGCCTAGTAATTGATGGTAAATTCATGCATGTCACTAAATTATTGGACAGAGAGCAGAAAGAAAACAATTTAACTACACAAAAACCGTCACCAGAAGAATTTAAAGGAAAACAAATCAGAAAGGAAAAGAAAACGGTGCTAAATAATGTTTCTAGATCTAATTTGAATTATCAGGGTTTAGATAAATCAATGAAGAAAATTAAGCATGATCTAGCGATATAGCAATTACAGAAAAGTGTTACTTGCAACGAAGAAAGTATCAATGATGAAAACATTATCTACATATATAGTTATAACTGTCGGACACTAAAAGATAATAATAAATTATTAGAATTAATAGAAGAAATGAAAAATGTAAAATGGGACTTAATTGGACTATCTGAAGTAAGAAGAAACGGTGAAGAATGTTTAGAACTGCAAAACAATATGAAATTTTACTACAATGGCGATGGAAGTATAGGGGGAACTGGTTTTTTAGTTAATAAGCACCTGGCAAACCAGATAACATCATTTAAAAGTTACTCACAAAGAGTATCAAAACTAATATGGAACCCTGGTAGAAAGAAGTTAGGAAGAATTAAGATAATACAAATTTATGCCCCGACAAGTGACTCTACAGAAGAAGAACTAGAAGAATTTTATGGTAAACTTCAACCAGCAGTAGATGAAGATCCCTGCAGATTCACCATTATAATAGGGGATTGGAACGCTAAAGTGGGAAAAACGGAAGGAGAGAATGCAGTGGGAGGGTTTGGATTTGGAGAAAGGAATGAGAGAGGTAATGAAATGGTTGAGTTCGCTGAGGCTAATAACCTAGCAATTATGAACACTTTCTTCAAAAAAGATCCAGAAAGAAAATGGACATGGATTAGTCCAGACGGAAATACTAAAAATGAGATAGACTATGTTATAGTAAATAGAAAAGAAATAGTGATTGATGTAGATACTGAAGACAATATCAATATCGGAAGTGATCATAAAGCTATTAAAGCTACAGTTAAATTAAAATTCAGAAGGAAAACTTATCAGCAAAGTAGAAAGATTGAAATAGATAAGAAACAATTAATGTCGCAAGAATTCGAAAATAAATTAATATTAAACCTGGATAAGGAGAAAGACACAACTAAAGACCTTAATAGAATGGAAATGAGATTAGTGAAAGCCATAAAGGAAACAACAGAGGAAGTAATCGGAAACAAAGGAAGTAAGAATAGAAAAAAAGGAAGATTTCCTGATGAAATAAATAAACTGATGCAGAAAAGACGTAAACTGAAGAGGAAAGGAAGAGAGAAAATAGAATTCACAGAAATTTCTAAAACTATAAGAAGAATGATAAATGAATGGAACTCAAAGAAAAAGATAGAAGAAATGGAAGAAGTCATACAAACAGGTAGTAGCTTAAAGAAGTGTATAAAATCTCAAATGTTAGGAAGGAAAAGCATTATAGCGATGAAAGATAAGAATGGGATAATTAAAACAGAAAAGGAAGATATACTAAATATTATTTGCGACTTCTATAGTGAACTATATAGTGCACCAGAACCGATAGATCAAGTGCATTACGATAATCAAGACCTAGCGGAACTTCAAAAGATACTACCCTGCGAGGTTGAAAATGCTATAAGTAAATTGAAATGTGGTAAGACTGGAGGACTAGACGATATTGTGAACGAACAGCTGAAAGTGGGTGGTGAAAAACTAGCAATTGAACTATGCGATTTGTTCAATGTTTGTTTACAAGAACAAAGCGTTCCTCGGTCCTGGCTGAAATCAAAATTAATCTTACTTTTTAAGAAAGGAGATAAATTAGATATTAAAAACTATAGGCCATTAAACCTCTTATCTGTAATATACAAACTATTTATGAATATTTTAACTAAAAGAATGGATAGACATTTGGATTTCGATTCACCTGTGGATCAAGTTGGTTTTAAGAAGAATTTTTCCACTTTGGATGCTATTCTGGTAATTCGTGAACTAATAAGAAAAGCACAAGATTATGGAATCACCCTGCTACTACTGTTCATAGACTTCGAGAAAGCCTTCGACAGTGTGTACACCGAAGCAATTTTGAAAACCTTAAAGAGTAAACAAATTAAATATGAATACATTAAAATTATAGAATTTATTTACAAAAACGCCGAACTGCAAGTTAACATTGGAAATCAAAGAAAGAATATTAAAATACGAAGAGGTCTACGTCAAGGAGATGTACCTTCTGCAAAGATATTTGGAGTAGTAATGGAAGAAATTTTTAAGAGTTGCCAGTGGCATAACTATGGTATTAAAGTGAATGGTGAACAATTGGTCACTATGAAGTTCGCAGACGATTTAGTGCTGATTGGAAAGTCTCATGAAGAAATAATGAATATGTTGAAAGACCTAGTTAAATATGCTGAAAAACTCGGATTAAAAATAAATCCACAAAAAACTAAAATAATGAAAATAAATAACACTGAAGATATGATGGTAATGATAAACGAAGAACCAATAGAAGAAGTAGTTGAATATGTATATTTAGGGCAACTCATTGATAAAGAAGAGAAAATAGATAAAGAAATTAACAGAAGAATAAGACTAAGCTGGGGAATGTATAGTAAATACAGAAAATTATTTAGATCAGACGTGAGTATCGCAGTAAAGAAGAAGCTATGGAACTGCGTAGTGAGACCAGTCCTAACATATGGATGCGAAACTTGGAGTTTAACCAGAAAAGATTTGGAGAAGATAAGAAAGACAGTAAGAAAGATGGAGAGAAGTATGATGAAGATAAGTAGGAGAGAAAGGAAAAGCAACAAATGGATAAGGGCACAGACTGGAATGGATGATATTATAAAGGTGATCTGCGAAAAAAAATGGAAATGGGCTGGCCACATTGTGCGTTCGGAGGATGGCAGATGGGCCAAGAAAATACTGGAATGGTGCCCCCTGGGTTTAAAAAGAAAAAGGGGTAGACCTAAAATAAAATGGGATCACGAGATGAGGAAATGCTGCGGCGGAGTAGCATGGAAGAGAGTCGCCCTTGACAGAGCAGAATGGAGGAGAATGAGCGCAATATATGTTGAAGCCTGGCTACCACAGGAGAAGTAAAAACAATACAAAATATTAGCATTAAATTCGGTGAAAATTAAAATAATTAGAAGCAAAAATAATTAAATTAAAATATGTTGGTCTATTAGTGTAATACTCTGTGTGAATAAAGATGTAAATAAAATAAAAAATGATAACCTCTGAAATTGTAAAATTCTGTTTAAATTAGTATTTTTGTGTAAGTTAATATTTTTAAACTATTTTATCAAGACTATATACCTAAATTTAAATAATTTTGAATTAAAAAAAGAAAAAAAAAGTACATTTATGTTGAAGATTATTTGATTTGAACTAATAACAGATAAATTTTATTTTTAATGATTAGCAACTCCAATTACCCTTAGGGGAGCCACAGCGTAAGCTGAGTTAAATATTTAAATGTATTGTTTAAATGATTTAATAAATGGCTTTTCATTTCATTTTCATTTCATTTCATTTCATTATAATATAAATTCAAATAAATTTACCGATATCATTCAACGCATCATACAGAATTTGAGTTGAATTATTGTAACGATTAGGGCACGAAATTAATCAAAATAGCTTCTGAAATAAATTATTTATTATTCAATGGCTAAAACATTTTGTCGTTTAATGGTGAATCTTTATTATTTGGAAAATTTATTATAAATACAAAAAACTATGACTGAACCAAGGGCTTTGACACTTAAATTTAAAATATTTTAAAAAGTGGAGTTAATCGATTTGTGCAGTGAATGGCGGTTCAATTAATAAACGTACTTTACCAAGTAATTACGAGAAATGATTACTTATAATCTGATGAATATCATTAAATATTTTATTTAATTTAACTTTGATTCTTAACTTCTTAATGCTCCGTTCTATGTATCTAACCTCACTATCCTGACCTCAAAATCTCTTTCATTAAAGATCTTGCTAAAACTCGTTTTCCTAAATTTCATTCCTCTACAGCAGCTCATCCTAACCCTCTCATAGAACACCTATCTTCTTTCGAAATACCAGGTAATCCTGCAAGGAGATTGAAGAGAAGATGGCCCCGCGATCTACTCACATCATAAGAGCAGTATAGCAAGAGCACGTTACTGGAGTGACACCACTGGGTGCCCTCTCCTATCTTCATTCACGACATAATTATATTTTATCACATTTGCTTGTTGCAATAATCGTTGCAGTTGCAAATTTCAATAAAATATTAAAATAAAAAGAAAGTCTAAATTATAATTTTATGTAATTAAGGAAGGTCAGGTCATAATTGAAAATAAAAGATAAATAACCGTTTGAACTGCGGCTTACAGCTAAAAAATGGGCATCAACTTTACTCCTCTATGATTCGTTGAAGAAACGTTTTGCATTTTGTTCTGATTGATATTTACTTTACTCTAATTAACCCGTTGCCGCACATTTTTAATTTGATCATCGTGCTCAGAAACACACTTTTTTTTCTCAATTGTTTATGACTGCCAGATGGAATCAAGTGTAAGTTGTATGTTTGGAAGTAAAAATTATCACATTTGGCCATGGTTTTTCCAAAAAAAAACTCTCGACGGCTATAACCGTCATTTGCTCATCATGTCATTTTTTCTCTTTCCAGAGCAAATGACGGCTATGACCGTCGTGACGACTATACAGCATTTGATTTACTAATTCAATAATTAACAAGTGTATGCGTTAGTACACTTCGTACTAACGCTGTACTTTTTTTTATTAATTAAAATGTGCACGACGGCTATAGACGTCGTTTGCCTACATATCAACAAAGATCGGACGGCTATAGCCGTCATTTGCGGCAACGGGTTAAGAAATAAGTAAATAAAAACCGTTATTTAAAACTCGGTTTAAATATTTTTTGCGATGAAGCCAAAACAAAAAAGTTGATAGCTGGTGCTGCTAGGAAAGATAAACAACTTAATGATATTTCTGTTGGTATCCAAATTTAACAAAAAAGAGCGCACAAACAAAATAAACTAATGATCAGAACATGTAACTAATAAATTGTAATTACAGGAGAAGAACAGCTGGACACTGCAATGTTCACAATAATCTACTCTTCTATTAATGTTCACCTAAAAAAATGAAAAAGGATAATTAGCTTTGAAATCTTCTTTTATGACATCATTATCATCCCTGTTTCTTGTCTTAAAACTTCGATTCAGTTCCCTTTAATACTATAAGTAAACAGTGGCAATTCTTCCCAATTTACTTCCCTTTGTGTGCCAGACTGCTCCTTTCTTTCCTCCATGTAAATCAAGATGTTAGATTTAATCCTATAAAAATCCTGTAATAACTTTTTATCTCAACCCCTTTCTTATATATATTTTTTAATTAATCCTATAGGCTAAGAAAGGTGGTGCCTTGTAAAAAGAATAATCCCTTAGTTACAAAAAAAGAAAGTTTGTTTTTTGTTTAACCTGCGCTGGTACCGTGCGAGTCAGTATCTCCCCAGGACCATTATCTGCCTTATTACCATAACCTCCCTAGTACACCTCGTTCGCCAACCGTCCTCTTTTCATCCTCCTGCTCTATCACAACAAACTTGTTACCACCCCAATCTTCACTGCACCCTCTATCTATCATTCTTCAACCCTTTCATCCTTGTGCGCTTAGTTATATACTCGATTAGCATTTATATGCAAAATATAAACAATCAAATTTCCTACTTCTACTACAATATGCACATATCTTTTCTATTAACCCATCTTCCTGTAACCCACCAAATACTATATGAAGAATAATTTGGTTATGGTTAACTCAATTTTAAATAATTTTCTAATGGTTTGATTCATGCTTATTGAAAATTTGCTGGCATGAATTATTTCTTTGAACCAAAAGCTCTATGGAATTGCACGTTGGTTAAAACAATTTCTAATGTTTTTATCAGTTTTGTTCTGTAGTATGATATTGAAAATCATCAATTTACTTTGCCTGAGGAAAAGAGAAGAAAATCCTGATTTTACCCGATTTACCGCCTCCAAGCTGTTACCGCTGTTTCGTTTTTTGGGATCCCAAATGTCTTAATAAAAAAAATCGCAAATATTAATTGCATTATTTTAAAAAACAATCCCAAATTATTTTTCGCATTTTATTTTATTGATTAACGAGGCTACCTTTTCTTAATAAATTAAATATTTGCAGAGAAGTGAAACTCTTTTTTTTGCAGAAAGCTCCAATGTCAGCTATCTCCACTTCCTGTGTCTTTTATCGCCGTTGTTCAATTCCTCATTGTGCACCTTCTCTTGGTTTTTATGTCTGTTGAAAGATTTGGAGCTTCTTTGAAGTTAAGAGAAGTAAGACCACGGTTATATCCCCAGTTGTACGTATCTTCAGAAGCAAACTTCAACAACTGTAGCTAAATTTACTTTGGTGATAAACGATCCTAAGAGAAAAATTTTATGACGGAGGCGTATTCCAGTTTAAACAATTTAACGAAATACATGCTACAGGTATGATTGCTTTAACTAGTTAGAGAAATCATAAGTTTTATGAAGAATTCTATTCGACAGTTCAAGTTAAACATTGCGATATCTGTACCAGCACAACAAAAATACATAACTCATTGAAAGACGCCATCTCTTTTAAACTTTTGCAGTGAAGTGAAACTCTTTGCAGAAAGCTCCAATGACAGCTACATCTCCACTTCCTGTGTCTTTTATCGCTGTTGTTCAATTCTTCATTGGGCACCTTCTCTTAGTTTTTATGTCTGTTGAAAGATTTGGAGCGTCTTTGAAGTTAAGAGAAGTAAGACCACGGTTATATCCCCAGTTGTCTGTACCTGTCCTGTTGAAAATGAAGAAGCAAACTTCAAACCGAGAAAATGTCACCTTGCCTTATTGTAAAACAAAAATATAATCAACTTTGCTGGAATTTAACAAAAGTCATTCTGTTTTTAGTTGTTTTACTTTAATGATTATTAAGTAATAAGATTATTCTACCAAAAGTTATAACTCTAATTCAGTAAAGTGTACTAACCGTTGAGGCATTTTGACCGCTAAGTTACAGTCGGCTCTTCAAAATTAGTCTAGTCTTATCTTCTTTAAAATATTTTGGAATCGCGCACCAACTTAAGAAACCTTTAAAAACTAAACCAGAAGTAATTAAAAGAGCAATATCGGATTTTAATAAAACAGATAATCCTAAATAGTATCAAACATGAATTAAGAAAACAATTTATTGCATCGCAAGAATGATGATGGTTTATAAACTATTGTTAGAATTTCTTAGACAGGAAGCGAGAAGAGTGGTTTAGAAGGGTGAATAATCGTTCGTTAGCAACCAATTTGGCATTCTGGTGCCCGCAATGAATACAGTATTCATGACCACCAGGTTGTGGTTGGTAGCAATGCGACAAGACATGCTGGGTTATACACTTTGATTGCAACCCTTTCAAAATCACTCACTTTATATACATAAAGATGTTGCTTGTACTTACTTCTTGTAGCTAACTTAAATACATGGTTAATTAGTTACGTATTCCTTGAAGATTATCTCAAGTAGTCTTTCTCTTTCAGTAAAAGAGCCTACACCAAAATAGAGGAAAGAAGAGAATGTGTGAGGGAGACATCTTAGAGAATAGGTAATTTAAGGTTAAAGGTAAGAGTAATGACAAGTCAAAAAGGGAAGAAATACGCCTAAAAGAGGATGCTATAATGGCGTCATAACTGCTCTTTCCTAGCTGAAAACATCAAATATTCAATGCAAAGAGAGGAAATTTTAATTACAAAGGCTTTTTGGATTTATTAAAAACCTTCTAAGATTAACTAAACAAGCTTGTCCTTGGATCTCTTTTAAAGGGTTAATATTTATCTTCTTCTTATCTCTCAGAAATTACTTTTGAATAAGTAAATAAATAACTATCGAAATAAACTCTGATACCGTTCTACTTTAGAGGTTGGAAAAAGTTTAAATGTAAATTAATTATATGGTGATGTACAATATTAAAATACTAGCTTTGGAAGTCTCGGCTGGGAGATATTCCTTTAAGGGCGCTTTTATTAAAATTACTGATTCATATTCGTTAAAAGAGCGACAACTAAGATTCAATAGAATCTACCACTGAAATTACTTCTTTGTTAAAGAAGATTTTCAGCGGAAATATGAAGTCAAATAAGGTAGTAAACTTCCGGGAAAGATGTTACGGACATGATTTCATTTGCTGCCTTGAAGAATGGACGGCTCAGAGATGACTCATAGATTATCTGTGTTTCCGGGTGCTCCTTTTAGTAGGCTGACGGAAGAGAGAGATCCCATTTTGTCGGCTCTCCGTGAGATCTAGGCAGATCCAAAGATCCAGAGTGGCGTGTCTATTGCTATTTCAGATTAATACAATGTCCTGTTCTTTATATATTATAAAGGCTTGTTGAAATTCCGAGTCTGATTAATATTCAAATTCCTGAAATACCACTTCATTGTACGGATTTTTCAATTTTCATATATTTTCTTCTAATAACCTTTTTTTTTAAAAAAAAAAAAGAAAAAAAAAATCTTAGAACTATTCTAAATTCTTTTTAAATTTTTGAGGCATTTGAAAATTGAACACAATGTAAAATGTCCAAAATTTATTTAAGAAAAATCTGAAATTTCATATTTCATTAAATATTTTTAAAGTTAATATCAATGTTACGTTTTTATTTAATTTTGACGATAAATTTCCTTGAGTTAAATGGGTAACGAACAGTTTCTCCTCTCTAATTTTCGTTTTTGATTTTTTTTTAAATATTAGTCATCGCCTCCTAAGTGCTCCTTTTTTAATGGATATATTTTTTGGTGGACCCTAAGAAACCCACACTAGTCCTAATTAAAAGATTGAAAAGCTCCAAAAGTGACTTTTTTTTCTTTTTTTTAAGCCAAAAATATTTCGGTTGAGAATTACATAGCTTTTTGAGAGAAATCAAGATAAATATTTACAAAACCTTAATAAGTCCTGTAGTGACCTATGCAGCAGAAACCTGGGTTTTAACTAAAGAGCAGGAGAAAATATTAAGTACCTGGGAAAGAAAAGTTTTAAGAAAAGCATATGGTCTCGTGAGAAGTGGTGACGGATGGAAAATGAGATCCAACTAAGAACTGAGGGAGCTGTACCGTGAACCAGATATAGTGGGAATGGTAAAAGCCAGTAGACTAAGGTGGATCGGGCATGTAGAAAGAATGGGAAAAGAGAGAATGCCCAAGAAAGCAATGGATGGTCACCCAGGTGGTAGAAGATTGAGGGGCAGGCCTAGAATGAGATGGTTGGAGGATGTGGAGGAGGATATCCGAAGATTGGGTATTAGGAGATGGCGAGTCAAGGCACAAGACAGAGAGGCTTGGAAGAAAGTTGTCGAGGAAGCCAAGGGTCTACAAGGCCAGTAGCGCTATTTAAAAAAAAAAAAATAAAAAAATTACATAGCTTTTTACAAAGATTAAAATTATTACTGCAAATAAATAAAAATTAAAAATTGTTTAAATATGAAGTGGATGCTAATAGACATAAACTGTGTATTAAATTAGATTAAAGATTTAAATTTTACGAGAGGTGATTTAACATGAAGCTAAGACTGATTCCGTATACTTGGGCTACAATACTTGAGACACATTATCCTACCAGTAGATCCGGGGGTGGAATGTTCAAGCCGATGACGCTGTGATGAAACGAAGCGTCATAATGAAGCAATGAAGGTGCCATACGGTGATACCGTAATGTCCTACGTAATATCACTCCCTTCCGTGGTACTTCACTATAAAATGAGTATGTTAGCCCTAAAGCTGGTGGTAGCGACCTGCATACACTAAAGTTTACAAAGTCTGTTCGGCTGTTTACACTATTCATGTTAATACTGTAACCTTGGGTCTTTAACGGCGCCCATTTCACTTGCAACCAGACCCTTCGCCTACTCAAGTTCGGCGTTTCTTATTTGCCATTGTTTTACTGCCAAGATTAGATAAAACTTGTACAAGTTATACATCCTGAGGAGACACCTACTTCCCCTCTTACCGAGCCATCGCCCTCACTCAGTTCAACAAGATGTTCGCATCTCTTCATATATCTATAGTAAAGTACTGTACTTAGATGCGCACCTATTAAGTACTTGATTTATAACCAGCGATAGCTCGATTTGACCTCCACAGCTTGCTTCGTCTCCATACTGATAAACTTTTATATTTTTTATACGCAATTTTATGGTTTACTAGGCTTTCAATTTTTTTTTCTGATTCTTCTTATTTTTTAAGAGGCATATGGTTCGGTATCTCTCGTAAACTTTTATGGAATATTGGAGTTGAAATCAGGTATTATATCTATTCTTATATTTGGATTTATATTACTTTTTATTTTTATAGACATTTTTACTATTTCCTTTGTGAGATGCATTAATGCAGTTATACATTTTACAGTTTATTGTGTTCATAAATTGAAAATAGAATTGTGCAGTGCGTTGCCATGGTTAATGTTGAGTGAAATGAATTGAATGCTATGTGGAGTACAAATATAAGAGTTCCTGTTTAGTTCTTGTACATAGATGTCCATTTCCTGCGCCTTTTGGGTCTACCAGGGTAGCAATCTCAATAGTTTGCTGACCTACAGGCTCCACTTGGAGTATCTTCATGGAGCTTTCTCCATCTTATGAGCCGCAACAATGACTAGGTCGTCAGCAATCTGCGGAATATAGAGTAGGTCGTCAACTTTGACTCCCATATCCTCGGCATTTCTTCTTCTATTGACCCAGAACAAATTCGACAAGTAAGTAGTGTTAGCAAGACACCCTTGTTTAGCACCTTGATAATCGCAAAACTTGCTGTGAATCCTACGTTTGTGCGCACGGCACGTAATACGGACTTCTTAAGGCGTACAGAAGAGACTGACTTCGGTTTGCCTTTTTGCAGCTCTTTCCACAACTTCATCAGAGGCTGTGCTGCGGTTGTTTTCCTTTCTAAACACTGCCTTGAGAAAAAGTGGCCTTTGCATGATTTTCCTGCTCTAAAACCTTCCTTTTCTCGAAGGAGTTATCAGCCATTTTGCCTCTGTTCTCTTGGGAATCCTATTGTATAGCTTAAAAACGAAAACACTTTTCAAATGATATGAACCACGTTTTGCGTCTCTCATTACTCTGACCCCATCGTTTTCACCATTGTATTTACCCCGAGCATAATATAATGTATAATCGATTGCAACAGTTTGATGGGTTAGTGCAATATAGATCTATGCACATTGCATCCTTCCTTAAAACCTTTTTAAAGAAACCGTCCTGAAACCAATATCTCCGCAGAAAATTATCCTGTGTACCTTTAGCTGTCAGTAACTCGAGTCGGGTCGAACACTCTTATTTTGTAAGCACATTCTTCTTGATTCAAAAACCTTGTATATTGTTTCCGGCACACTTTCTGTTTCTTGCTCGGAACAGAGCTTGGCCCTATCACTCTTGTTTCATCCAACCGAATAATAAGGAGACGGAGAGAGACAGATATATTCCTTCTATTCTTGTTATCGGAGGAACTCGTAAAAATTTAATTGCCTTTCTGGAAAAATATTCTCATACCCCATTCTATATCTTTATCCACCCCAGGCCTGCGGCCTTAAATCTCTTCAGCCAGTGGAAGGGATCACAGTGCGGTGCGAGAGTTGCAAAGGCCGAAAAGAAAATGGCGCAGTATAAAAAAGAAGCAATAAAAAGTGCTCAACTTTAAGGTATCACTCTTCCTTCCTCTTTGGTGGTTCCTCCGTAATTGCTTTCTCCACTTTATATGTTCCTCCTCTTCTGGTTTCCTATAGTTTTTTTAGGATAAGAGACAAAATTATCATAATTTCAATTAATATTACGTAGCTCATTATAGGTGGTGGCTCTGTAGGATCGTTACAGTTATTTCTGCTTTTCTTATTGCCATGCACTTTGATTTCTTTCATATCTATAAAAGCGATATAATAAAAATTACGATTTTTTAACTGTTTATTACTTATAAGGAATAATGTTTTTTTTTTTCAGGTTTCCTGAATATACCATTACTTCTATCAAAACCTTCCATTTCATGGCTTCTAAAATAACAGCAACAAATCTTTGATTGAACCTTTTTGATATTATTTTATTGTGAACATTGCAACTAGGTGGCGCAGTACTAGCTGAGTGTAATCTTCGGTTTTAAATTCTCTGTTGAGGCTATTAACAACTATGATCATTTTTGCTTCCTCATTGCCATCTGAAGGATGATTTAACTTCTGCCTTCCATACATAACATCTTCCCGAATAAAGCAGGATGGAGCTTTGGTTTCCAAGCTTTTTTCTCACAACACATATCTTATGATTGTTCCAGGAGGTGCTGAAATATATTTTAGAAGAGTGACGTTTGTTAGCCACGCGGCGGCACTGACTAAAGGCCTATCTTGCCATTGCAAATCCTTTCTCATGTACGTCTTCCTCATACCTCTTTCTTGAGCAAGATTTGAAGGTGTTGTGAAGATTCCAAATGTGCAGAACATTTAGTAGCTCACAAGCTAGACTAATTGGTAAAGGAAGTTCAGTTAGATTAAAGCTTTACATTAGATTCCTCTCCAAATGGTGTAATCAGAATACTGCTCTGCTTACTTCCGTACTCTTAGGATATTTTTATCAACGAATAAGTCACTGAATGAGGCACTAAGTGAATTAAATTACTGGCCAGAAATTTGCAGTCCTTTCACAGATCGATTATTGTTGAACAAAATGAAATAACTTTTTCGACCATTACAGTAAATAAACAGCTATGAAACGGAAATACTTTGGAAAATCTTTAAGAAGATCATAACCTTGGCCTTTTTTTATGGTAATTGTTGGATATCATCAAAGTTTCAAGTTATTAGAGTATACTTTAGTGATAAAGCAAGGGCAGGCCACTCCCTCCAAAGGAGACCCATAAAACTAAGAGCTTGAAATATGAGTAATATACCACCTCCAGGGTATTAGGGTAATTTCGGTCGGATACTAATGTATACAGGGTCTGTTCATCATCTTCATTCATCTTGCCCCTAATTTATGAAGGCCAATATAAGTATTGTAATAAAATTCATTTTCAAATGACCAAATATCCAGAATGTTTAAGTGCTACTCTAAAGAGATGGTATTTTAATAGACCATCTCTCAGACTATCTCCAGTTAATCTTTGTTAGTCGCCTTCACAGAAATATCACTATTATTTTAGGCTTTGAAACTTCTCTAATGTCACGTTGAATTTATAAAAATTTTCAATACAACGACTTGTAGTCCCTCTTGTTTTAGAACATTTAGCGTTACATTAGTCAAACGAAGAATTCTCTTCACAAAATTTTGCTCTTGAATCCCATTGGGTTCCTCACATTCGTAATCTTTTGAGTTCCAATCGCTAAAACATAGGAAAACTCACGTTTAATCCTTAGTACCTTTAAAATTATTTTTTAGAATATTATTATTATGAGAATATTATACGTTAACTTAGGTTGTTATCGCAAAATGAGCATAGAATTTTAACGTTGGGAACCCGCTCACTAGACTGAAAAGACTTGAACAAATTGCGACTGCAGAAAATCGAAGTCATCAATGAAACTCGAACAAGTTAAATACAACAGCGTAACCAAACTAATCTAGATTTACGTTCACATCCTTCAAAACCCGAAAATTTACACAAGAATGTGATATTTCTACTGACAGATTTTATTATAACTTGGACTTTTACTAAAATATTCAAACCTTATTAATCTTTTTTTTTTTTTAATGATGTAAGGCGCGTCAACATCTAAGGTTATTGGCGCCCGGAGCTTTTTTCAGTGCACTGCCAGCCTCCGGACAGTGTACTCTCATTACAGACCACACGATCCATCACCGGTCAGTGAGCTGAAAGAAGCTTCTACCAATTAGGTTTCGTGGGCGGAGGCGACTAGCATACATACTTTACTGTCAATTTCTTTTATTAACCATTAAATAAAATCCAAGGCCTAAGACCGGAAATCGAACCCAGCACCATAATGCATATTAGCATTACAAGTCTCGCCTCTAACCGCTCGGCTACCGTGGCGCCTTAGTTGCACATTACTCTTTACACACTTTAAAGGTAAGTTAATCTTCACCTCCCACCAGAACTTTTATAAGAAGGTTGTATCTGGGGAAATGTTTGGAATAAAGCTTACGAATCTACATGTATGCAATGAGCGTACAGATGTTAAAGAAAATCTCCACATCAATTTTCGATTAAATTTTTTTTTTATTAACTAAGTGGCAATTCTGGCAAGCTGATTTTGCGGTTGATTCCCAACGTTGTGTTATAAGTAGCTGCAATAACATCAAAACATTGTGATAGAAATGACAGAATCAAAAATATAGCGTGATACATTGAACTGCAAGAATCGTTAGGTGATGAACATTTCTTTTAATGAACGTCCTAATAAAAAATAATAATGCTGTTAATGAGTCTCAGGGCTAAGTTTGTCCTGTTTTTTTTTTTAATTCTGTTATTTTTGCCTGTTACTTTTTTTGCTGCAGAAAGCTTAGTCATGAGTTGATTGAGTGTAATTTGATCAGCAAGATGGTCAAAAAGTATTTATTTAAATGAAAGAAACCCTTTTTTAACAAAGTCTAAAGTAAATTTAAATCATATCATTAGAATAGTTTAAATAATTATGTATAAATGTGTTTACAGTTAATTAGCTGAAACAATCAGATATTACAGTTATAAATATTTAAAAATAAAAGTTATCGTCCTTACAAAAAAAAAAAGGGAAAACTCCTCGAAAACAATAAAGCTATTTGAATGTGTCCTTTCATTAATAAACCTCCAGCCTGCTGCACTCTAAGGGCCGCCCTTATCTCACTGAAACCCTTCATTCATTTTCTTTATGTACATTACACTTCAATTTTTTTTTTTTATTATTTATCCCTTCTCCTTTACTTTCTTTCTCGGAGGCATTCACTTTTTATTTTTCTGTTTGTTTTATGGAGATAAATATGGTTTAGAAGAAGGGAGATGGATTGCTTCAAAAAGAATAGAAGTACCGTTAAAAATAGTCATAAACTTTAGGCACTCGTATTATAAAAAATTATTGATCATAAAAGCTGTTGGAGTGAATTAGTGTGTGAGATGGTATTATTCATATTTTTTTTAGTTTTTCTTCTCTCTCCCTTACTCCATCCAAGACGCTACCCACCTTCCTCGCTATTACTTCTTATTTCTCCTTCATTTACATGATGCGGTAACAAAAGAGGCGTGATACTATTTTGACAAATTCTGAATGCAGATGGTAATTCATTTTATCGGCAGTGATTAATCAATAGCGATTCTATTTCTCTAATACCGCTCCTAACATTTCCATTTTACTAAAGTGATAACACTTTTTATTTAAAATGTTTTTATCTGAATTGTATCCATAGTAGAATGATGTCATATTTTTAGTATTTTAACCAAAAACATTTATTTATTTTCTTAAATCATTTTCACATCTTTTATGTTTATCATAAAATTGTTTATTGTATGGAATACACTTCCTTCTCACGAGTTCCCTTTGAACAAAGTCATAAAATTAGAAATGTTCATTGTAGTTTGTGTAGGACGGTTTAAATTACGTTAAATGGTTTAAAAAGATATATATACGTATATTGAGACATTTAAATTCTGCATTTAAATATGTATAGAAAGTAAATAGGGGATTTGTGTAGAGTAGGAGGAGAGAAATTGCGTATTATTAGCTTGCTCTACATTCTACAGGATTCCAGTTCAGTACACGGTACTCAGGAAGTCCCAGGCCGCAGGCGATTTAGTCCTGAAAGAGATTGAGAGGTATGGAATTTGTGATATTTGGTGATGGCACGTTGTTTTTTTGGCAGTAATACTGAGATCATGGTGCAGAGTAAAGAGCATCTGTCCGACAGAGTAGCTTTGCCTGGTTTTGTCTAATCTTCGTGTTCGATGGTTTGTCTGATATTTAAATTCAAATGTTTGAGGGTAGGATATATTTCTTTCTGTTGCACTCGAGTTCGCTTTCAGTTTACTCGAGGGCGTTCTTTTTCTACTACATTGTTCTTGTCTGGGTAGAGGAGTATTTTCAACGGACCATTGGTTTGTCTAATTCGACTACATTACTTGAATTAATATTATTTATTCAGCGATAACCCCCTAACAGACTTGAAGAGCTCTCTCCTGGATTTATTCTTAAGCGAGGGAGTAAACGACTGTCCTTTTTCACAATGAGCTAGCCGAATTCACTCAGTAAGGGACTAGTCACTTCTCCGGAGATCTTGGCGTCCCAAGACGGACATCAAAATACTCGAACAATATTTTCACTGACACCCTAAACCTCAACAAAAGTCACAAAGGCATACAGAGGTATGCAACCATTTGGGTTTAGCAACCCTAAAAGTAAACTGGAGTTCATCATAACACCCTAAACACGCACACGCATTTAGGATTTTGTAAACGCCTACATTTATGCACAAACATTGATACATTAGGAAGCCTTAACAAATTTGACTCATAGATACTTCTGAGGAGTTTGTGGTCAAATTATATGTAACTTTTTACCTCTCTGTTCACCTTCGCCTTCTTGTAAAACGCTGCTTAAAATGCCAAAAATGGTTGAGTTTGATTTTAATTTAAATCAATTGCATCAATAGAAGCTCATTGAATAATGCACTGTTGCTGGTACATAAAAGAAGGCTCCGGACACTAATGACCACGATGGTGACGCACCTTTAATTAAAAAAAGAAATGCTCAATGCCTGCAGCAAGCATAAATCTTGATTGTGATCCAAGATGAAAAAAGAACAAGCATAAATCCAAATTGATTAATCAAAAACCATGTTAGGAATTTACCTCCCAAGTGATTTAAACATTTCCATTTATTTATCCCAAAATGCATTAAGATCTGTCCAATATTGCAATAATAGTGACAACTGCCTTCAGTTCACATCATTATATGAGTCAATATTTATGGTCCGAGTACGATAATAGAACGGCACTAATGCGATCACATATTGCAATAAAACTGTACACCAAACGATGATAACATTTTCTATCTTGTTTGGTAAGAGTGAATTCAGTTATCAAAAGTAATTGCTACTCTCTAACGCTACCACGTCATCAGCAATTTTATGTTTGCTCGTAAACTAAAAGCAATACACTTTGTAATGGTTCAGTAGCCATGAAAAGGACAAATAATATAAGAAGGACGTAAGAAACCTGGATATTACTTGAAGGCATTAATGTCTTGGCAGCCCTTAGGTTATGTATGTTGTTAATGCTACTGGAATCCGCGAATGCTGCGAAGCTAGAACCTCAAAGTAAGATGCTAATTGGTGTTAACCTCGCTCAAAACTTAGATTAAATACGAGGGTCATTCAATAAGTAACGAGACAAATTATTATTGCTCAAAAACGGTTTATTGAATCAGTACAAAACTTTGGTTACTTTTCAACACAGTCCCCAGCAACACTTAAATACTTGTCCCATCTTTCTGCTAATTTGTAAATGCCCTTGGCATAAAATTCTTTGGGTTGATCTCGAAGCCACTTTTGCACCTGATTTTTTACCTCTTCATTGGATCGAAAATGTATCCTGCGTAGACCATCTTTAAGGGGTCCAAACAGATGGAAGCCTGATGGGGCGAGGTCGGGGCTGTAGGGGGGATGTGGAAGGATCTCCCATCCCAGTTTCTGAAGTTTTTCTTTCGTCAGCTGTGCCGTATGTGGACGGGCGTTGTCATGAAGCGAAATCACGCCTTCAGTCAAGAGCCCACGGCGTTTCGTTCGAATTGCAGGTCTTATCTTGTTTTCCAGCTTGTCACTGTAGTACTGGCTGTTGATTGTTCTTTGGCCTTCAAGAAAATCACAATAAAGTGGCCCCTGAAAATCCCAGAACACTGTAAGCATGACTTTACCGGCAGATGGCTGGGTCCTGAATTTTTTCCGAATGGGAGAATTCGTATGCTTCCACTCAAGGCTCTGTCGTTTTGACTCTGGCTCATAGTGGTGGATCCATGTTTCATCACACGTTACAATTCTTTTGAAAAAACCTTCTCCTTCAGTCGAATATCGATTTTTCAACTGTTGACTGATTTGAAGCCGGGTTTCTTTGTGAGCGTCTGTGAGTTGTCTGGGCACCCATCTCGCACAGGTTTTCTTGTACTGCAGCTTGTTGTGAATAATGTTATGGACAGTTCCAACTTTCGCGTTTACTTTTTCACTTATCAGTTCAACGGTGATACGCCTATTGTCCCGAATTAACGCGTCAATCCGAGATTCGAGAGAGGAAGTCCCAACTCCGCTCGGTCGTCCACTGCGATGCTCGTCAGAAACTTTTGTACGGCCACTTTGAAACTGTTCTACCCATTTGTAAACGTTCGAACGATTCAAACAATTGTCTCCGTACACTTTTAACATTCTTTTGTGGATTTTACTACCTTTCTCAACTTCCGCGACTAAAAATCTGATCACGGCATGTTGTTCTTCCACGGTGCAATTCTCGAGCGGACTCGCCATCGTTAACTGAGTAAATTTGAGGTTATGTTTGCAAAATATAATTGAACAGCTGATCAGAGGTCATCGCAAGGTTGCCAACTTTATGTCCTGAAAGTTTCATACGGATCAATTTAGCTGTTTTTGAGCAGTAGTAATTTGTCTCGTTACTTATTGAATGACCCTCGTAAATACAAAATATTAAACTTTTTTTTAAAATTTATTTTGTAATTTACAATCTGCATACATTGTATACAAAAAGTAAATATGGAGAGAGTGATGAACTGGTGCGGGAGGAGAGTAGGAGGAGAGAAACTACCCAGCGGTAGCACTCTCTATAGGAGGGAGGAGAATATGAGGAGGAGAATGTGAGGAGGAGAGTGTGAGGAGGAGAATACGAGGAGGAGAGAGGAGAGATAGGAGAATAATGATTTAGGTCCTCAGCCTACAAGCAAGTCGCGGGGCCACTGGCGATTCAGTCGGCGAGGAGTATTAGGGATGTCAGAGGAAGCGAGAGACAGTACAAGAGGATTAGAACTAGCCGAGAGAGAAGTATGGAATTTTTGGTATTTAGTCTTGGCGAGTTGGTCTATGAAGGGAATGTTGGTGTGAAGAGTGAGGTTAGTCACGTAGAAAGGAGCGTCAGCTATTTGTCGGAGGAGTTTTTACTGAAATGTTTGTACAGTCCGTATGTTTGTAGGTTTGGCTGAACCCCACAGCTCTAGTCCGTAAGTCCACATAGGTTTGAGAAAAGTGTTGTATATTAAGCGTTTGAGTTCAATGGGTAATTTGGAGCGTCGTCCAAGAAGTCTGTAAAGCAGTTTCTCACGTTAAATTTTAAACTTTAAATATTACTTATGGTAATTGGTAATTGTTGAATCCAATAACACTTTATTTTTGTTATAAACTGGCCAGTGCTACAGTAATAAAATATGTAAATTGTGCGTAGGCGAACAGAATGTCAGGATCTGAGCGGGATCCCTTTATTGCCAGTATATTCCTGTTGGGCGCACACGTGTTCTAGGACGACATATGTGCAGCACAGGTGGACTGCTCAGCCCCTGAATCATACTCTCCCCTGTATGCTAATTGCTGGATACGGTCAACTGAACCCGCATATTATTTGTTTTTTTATTTTCTTGCTTCATCTTCTTCTTCTTCCTGCAAATGGACTGAACCAGGGTGATGTCACCGGGTACTGGGTTTAGAATTATGAAAACAGTCTATATCTTGACAATATATCAATGTTTTGGACAGTAATTCTGTGCTCTGATAGTGGCAGTGCAATGGGCGAGATTTTGGACTCCAACGATTTCAGCATGTTGGCGCCCCTTAATCTACAAACTGCAAAAAATTAGAACTTTGCTGGGAAGTTTACGGTCAAAAAAAACTTAGATGACGTTGATTATTTTAAATTTAAGGCTCGTCAACAACTGTGATTATGGGCGCCCGGAGATTTTCTTTTTGCCTGCTGGCCTTCTAATAGTGCTTTCTTAATACAGAGAACAATGACCACCACTGGGCAACACGCCAAGAAGTTTCTAGAAAGAGAATCTAAGGACCAGCAGCTGGAGCCTAACTCGGAATTTCCGCATGGAAATCCAATACGTTAATCGCATAGCTAATCCTTTACCTTGGATGACATTAAAAAAACAATTTTACGTCTTTTTTTATTTAGATTTTCATTAACATTACTTTCACTCTTCGACGCATCACTCTTCCTCCTGTCTTCTATAATCTTATTCCTTTACCAGCAGTCAACCTAGTCTGCTACCTTGGGCTTTACCTTGACAGAAGACTTACATGGAACCCTCATACTCGACTTAAGAGAACAGCACACAACAGACGCTTCCGACAACTGAAAAGACTAATCGACAACAGATCAAAACTCACTCTGGACAACAAAAGACTTATATATGTAAGTATATTAAAGCCAGTCTGAGCTTATGGCATCGAACTGTGGGGTTCAACTAAACGCTCAAATCTGCAAAGAATCCAGTCCTTGCAATCTAAAATTCTTCGCTCTATAGTAAACGCTCCTTTCAACGTCACCAATCAAACCATTCACACAGACTTGAACATTCCTTTTGTCACACAAGTTGCAAAAACACGTTACAGAAAATTCCATCTTAGTATTCAAATATATCACAATCCACTTGTACAACATCTATCTTCCAGAACATTTCCAGACAACACTTCCAGACGTCTTAAAAGACAGTGGCCTCGCGATCTCCTCTCTGAAGAAGAGAGTCAGTAGAATTTAGAATGTACGAGTATATTGGAGTGTTACCGCTGGGTAACTTCTCCACTCTGATATGAGTGAATGTTATTTATTGTTATCATTGTTGCTTATAACGCAAAATGCGTTGATTGTAACTAAATAAATGATTAAAAAAAAAAAAAAAAAAATCATTAAAATGTGTGTACTACGGAGTCTACCCGTATTTGAGGTTAAATCTCCGAGTATAATTTTAGATAATCTCTCTATCATGCCTGAACAATAAACGATTTCATTGGAATGAACAGCTTTTAAAGTAAACTCCTACTTTACAACAGGGCATAACGTCCTGTTCTTGATTGTTCTTTTTATGGAAGAGATAATATTTCAACAAAGGAATCTATCTGGGTAGTCAGAATATAGGCGAGGTATTCCTCTTAAACCAAGGGAATTTTGTGGGAAGAATGTTAAATTTACTCCTACAAATATAATTATGAAATGAATCTTTAATCATAGTGGATTTAATGTCAGGCCTGTTCCCTATTGCTCAATTCTGTTACATTTTAAAAATATATAGTAAAAGAAAGTGAACAATCATTTTAAGCAGTCACAGTAAAACCTATTTTAGCTTGACTTGAATGTTGTAGCTTAATTAGTGAATATAACTATTTAATTAATATTAACTCCTCATAAATATAAGCAATCCAAATTTTCAGATGGAAAATCAATACTTTAATGTTTAATTGATGACGATGTGATGTAAGATGAGAGATATGGGGGGAAAATTCCATAAAAATGTAGATTTGTCCATCGTTGGCCATTGTAAGCCACCCTTTATATTGTCACTTCCATGTTGGTAGCTGCAGTTAATATTTGACACAATTACTGTTTAAAGGGAAACGTTCCAAATTATTGGAAATAGTAAGGGAAATTATGATGGATAAGGATTGATAATGCAGGGAGTCTGGAAACAGGCCAGTCCGACCCGTCGTGACGTGCACATGTTGAGGGGCCTCATACACTCGACCAGTTTTCTTTCTAACAAAACAAAAAAGAAAAAAAACTCTACCCTAAAAAATTACATTCAGTTCTTGTCGAGGGATAGTGGAGACAGTAAGTATCTAAAGAGGGTCGAACTGGGGGTAATATGATCTGGCGTGGGTTAAACGAAACCTACAATTAGATGGTTGATGTGCGGCTTAGGGCAGAGGGGAGGCACTAACTGGAGAGTGACGGACAGATCCCTGCGCAGCCCTCTACAAAGTTCCTGATTTGTAAACGGTTCTTTGACCCTAAGCATAAAGTTCTAGCGTTTGATTATCTGACACCAGAAAAAGATTAAAAAAAAAAAAAAAAATCAAATGCAATTGATTTTAGAATAGTTTTCCTAATTGTGTCCTTTTATAACTTGTCAAAACATTGATTATATCAGCTTGATGTTTCAGGAGTGGGTGCTCAGGGGTACCGAGCAGTTCGTCCTTGCTTCACTGTAACCTGATCTACTGCAACACAATGATTGTTGAATAGATAATATTCAATTTACAATTGAGCAATGTTTTGTTTGTGGTTAACAACGAAGGAGTGGCAGCAAAAGTGGTTAAAAATTCTCTTTCTTGAGGGGAAGTCTTACATGTTGATGCTGTACAGTCAATAAAATATCGGAAGTTTTGCATCTGAGAGAGTCTGAAATGATGTGCTCACATAGTCCACTACTTTTTAGCTGAAAAACAGTAAGGATTCCTAGCAGCTTCATCCAGCAAGCTTGTGGTTAATTGTGATCAGCTCCCATAAATTCGTTAAATGTGTGATGGGAGCTTTTTAATGAAATACCTAAAAAATAAATACCAAATATTAGTATTTTCCTTTGAGGCGAATCACAAAGCGGTCAACAGCGTTGGAGAAGACGACAGCAAAGCTAAGATGAGGTATTGTGGCAGTGGCTTCGATTCTCGGTATTTTTTATGTTAATGGTTTCATTAATTAGGATAAATTAATGGTCAATCTCAGTCTTAATGACGAATATTTATTGTGAGAAATTGATTAATTTATTGAAATAAATTATTTATTTAATTGTGAAAATTTATTGTGAGAATATAGTAAAATGCGACTAATGAAACCGGGATCATCAGCCCTAAATAAATTTTTCGAACTACCGCAAGCTTATTATTTATTTAAATAATATTTAAATATTTATATAAATATTTAAATTAATTTTTTTGCATTCAAAATTGTTGTTAACTTTATTTCTTTGGAAACCATAGCTTAAAGTTTATGAAATTAAATCTGTCAGGTAGAACGTACGGTTGATTGTCAAAAAGTGCACGAAAAAGCGTAACATTGAAAAACACCCAACTTTGATATTGTTTTCCTCTTTTCCTATAAAGGTAAAAAATTCCCAAATTTTCTTTAACATACAGGGCATAACCTCGTTTATAACTGTAATAATTTTTGCAACAACCCAGTTCTAATAGTATTCGAGAAAAAAGTTTCAGAAAATGGGCAAAAACGTTTTTTTTTTTTTCACAAATTGTTGTTTTTACCGTTTTTGTAAACCATTTGATTCGAAATTTCATACAGATGTGATTTTGGGGGGTCTTGACGCTGTAAGTTTGAAGTGTGAGGGCATCCCCTTTGGGGGTTGATTGGTTATCCCATCTGCTTCGCGGAATTACTGTACTGAAATCAGCTATTTGATGCCCTTTTCGTTAAGACCTCTTGAGGATGAAGGAAATTTAGAGAATTTTTCATGCTTATCTGGCTTATTTAAAGCTTATTTACTACTTGTTACCAGCTCTAGTAGGTTTCTGTCGAGAGCTGGTTTAACATGAACTAGTAGAAGCTAATTTAGCCCTTAAATTGGGATGCGAATACTATTAAAGTAATTTGTTATGTCACATACAGATATAAATTTACTTAATCTATTCCCTCAACAAAAAATAGATATACCCTAAAAATAACCTAAACTACAAAAAAAAAGTCTCCCTCTTCTAGGAAGCAATCACTTAACTGGGGGTTAAGGGAGGGCCGGCCGGTCCATCTGGTAATTATAATCTCATTTCCACTTTCCACTGCTCTCAGAATAACAAAGTGAAATATAAGCAATGTGTAAAATAACAGAGCTTTTTTTTACACATTTCTGCTCAGTAGCCTTGTTGACAGATGACAGGCGCAATGGCTTCAGCGAGAGTTTGCTCCCAGAGGAATTATCAGTACAGTCACCACCAAAACATTCGGGGTCATGTGAACGTGTGGGATGATAAGAAATTATTGCAGCGGAAAAAAAATCCACAACAGATGTTCTCAAGAAGGGTGAAAGTAGATAATTCCATATATCGGCTTATATGGAATTAAATCTAATATATCGGATTAAGTGTAGGTCTGATTTTGCAATTGATTAAATAAACATAAAAAATAAAAGAATTATTATTTTGTTTATTTAATCAGTAGAAAACTGTCTATTGTTTAAAGCGGATGATCTGGTCCTTCAATATCCTCTCTTCGGAACTCAGTGTAAAAAGGAAAACCGCCACTGAGAGAAACTTCGATGCACATTACATTCACCCGAATAGACACTAAGGCAAGTTCAGCATCCAGCTCTTCAGAAGAAAAGCGAGTCTGAAGGCTCTCCAGAACCATCCTTTCTCACAGACTCTCACTGGTAATCTTTTTGACTCTTAAATACAAATTGATTATGAAACCTCAGAGAAAGAAACATGTTAAGGATTCTATAAGAAAGTTACAAAGGTACGTGACTTATGCAAACGGAAATATCTAATATTCATTAGGAGCCGCAGTAGCCAAGAGGCGAAGCCTTCAAAACTAATATGTATTATGGCACTGGGTTCGATTCCCGGTTTAGGCCTTGAATTTTATGTAATATTTAATATGAGAACTTTGTAGTAAAGTATTTTTGCTAGTCGCCTCCCTATATGATACATAATCGGTTGAGCTCGCCTAAAATAGTAGACATTACGTCACTTTACTTTTATTCATCTATGCGGAAAAGACCGTCTTGTTTTGAAGCAAAAACTGTTACGTCACAGTTCACCAAGAATTTTTTTAAAAAAATAGCTAGATCTTTAGATCTTCGAGCGAGATAACGGTAAGAATTCGGTGAGATATGTTACATTCCAGTTGTATCATGACTAGTTGTTTTAAATATCTGCCAAGAAACTTGTGCAGTAACGACATGAAATAAGGATATCTAGGCAAGATTAACAGATGTCAGCAAATGTTTTCATGTCCTAAGAACACATTACTCTAAATTTATTATTTATAATAAGGCAAACGATGAGATATATAAGAACATATGTAAAGTTAGTGAAAATTGAATCGGCGTACAATAAATAGCCAAAAACAAATTTTTAAAATTGACTAGCTGTTATTAAAAAGAATATTCGCTGTTTAACTGGAAAGACTGTCGGCAGAGACATTACCATGTTCACTTGTGTGAGAGAAACGTAGAGGAAGAAGGAAAACTGCACTTCTTGGGTAAAGAAGGCTTGATGGAGGTACGGCGTACTCGGTTTTTACGCAGGATAAGTGGGCAAACGCATAGCAACAATGGTTGCAATTAGTTTGGTTAGAGTCAAGATGTTGTAAGCAAGCTCTTGCAAAATTGAAGGCTTAATAGTCCTCTGCAATTGGCAAGAGAATCCCTTGTCAACCACCATTCCTGAGCTACTTTAAGATTATAGATGAAACACACACGAATTTACCTTCTTGTAATTTTAAACAGAATTCTAATTGGTAACTTGCACCACTACAGGCCCTCTGCATTACAGCAAGCAATGTTGAAAGAAGTATTCTTTAAAAGTGTTCAGTAAATTATAAGACAGAAGTAGAACATAATTGTAAGGACAATACTTGCTGAGAAATTAATTAAGGAAGTAAATTATTTCTTATTAGAAACGTAATTTTATAGCAAAATAGTAATAAAAAGATAATTGGAAGGGAAAAGACCGAAAGGTGTAATGTTCCAAAGTATTGTTGATGACGAATCTAAAGGGAATAAATGATTAAGTAAAATAAAGGGAATGATACGGCAAGACATAAGAGTTCCTATCTCCAAGAAGATTTCCATTATGCATGACGTTAGAAGTAACCAAAGCAGTATATAGATGGAATAAAAGAAAGATTGCAATCGGGCTTCCTCAATCACAAACATTGTAAGGACCAGGAGTCTTGCTGGCTATACCCAAAGATGAAACGAGCAACTATACTGTGCCAAGTTTGATTGCAATAAATATTATAGCGGACATTTAACGAGGAATTATGTGAGAGGACCAGGGGCTGGCCAGGAAACAATAAGCAATAAATAAAAACAAGGGATAGCCCAGGAAGAGAAGCACTAGCCCCCAAGAACTACCGGAGATATCACCTCTCTTGACCCTTACAAAGACCCCCATAGTTCTTTAGTACCCTACTCATTACAGCTTGGAACCTGAAAATTCTAGGCCATTGAACGCCGGTTTTTCTAACCTTCTCCTCGAGTCATTTCCGGCAAATATAGTGCTAGGGTGCAATCATTAAGCTGCCGATTTATCCCAGATTACGACTAAAGAGGAGAAGAGGGAAGCAATTAGATCTGTGTTGGATTAAGGGAAATCTTAGGAATTATTATGATTATTTTTAAGAATTGAGGAAGCCATAAAGTTAAACAACCTTCTCTTCCGGTTAGGTTATGAATTTATTGGGCTTAATTGGTATTTATAAAATTAATTGTCATGATTCTAGACAAATCCCATTCCGCATTAAGGATAAAGTCATAAAAAGGCCAGTGACGATTTCAACATGATGCAGAGTACGTTGTTCGGATGCATTCTGCCAAGAAGTTAGTCAGAGATGCGCTTCGTTTTTGTTATTTGGGATCCAATAAAACCAAGTAAGCATTGGGAAGAGCGTTCAAGGAAGCCGACTGGCTGAATCCCCTAGGATTTACTTCCTTAATTAATTCCTCAGTAGGTATTGTAAGGGTGTTCTACTCCTGTCTTAGAATTTACTGAACATTTTTAAAGAGCACTTCTTTCAGCATTGCTTGCTGTAAGTTATTCAAGCAGTGGGCCTGGTTCAGTAGTGGTGCAAAATTACCAATTAGAATTATGTATAAAATTGCAAGAAGGGAAATTCATTGAGTTTCACCGATAATCTTAATTCTCAAAGTAGCTCAGAAATGGCGATTGTCAAGGGATTCTCTTGCCAATTGCAGCATTGACTAAGAATTAATAAGCCTTCAATTTTGCAGAGCTTTGCTTTCAGTAATATCTTGATTCTAACCAAACTAATTACTGTCATTGTTGCCATGCGTTTGCCCACTAAGAACGTTTCATTGCTCTGATCAGGATGCTTACGGGCCATGTTTACTTCTGAGAGGATCTGCAACAAATCAGTTTTAAGATAAGTCTGTAGCATGTCTTATGATCTAAACAGCCGATTTCTACTGCTAATCTCAACGGGTGTCCTGGTCTGCAGATCATTGGATCAAAATATAAAAAACCCCGATGACCATGTTTGGAACATTAAGTTGTATTGTGCTGCAAAATTACGCATGGCGGAACCTAGTGTTGATGGATTCGTAACAATGATCTTCATGTGGCATTAACCACTCAGCTGATCCCTCCCTTACAATTCTTTTAATTTCAAAATTAAAACCTGAAGAAGATTGCTCCAATAGCTATGGTAATGTACAAATGAATGGAATAAAAATAACTCAATTACAGAAGTCTGAAAAGGATTTAGATATTCATAAAGTACAGTTTTGTGCAGTAAAAGAACTGGATAACATCTGTTTTGTTCGCAGATGGTTCCTAAAGATACTAGAAGTTTGTAAATAACATTTATTATTCGGTCCAAAAACAGTTTATCTTGTAGAATTTAAGGGAATGCTTGAATTATTATTCAAGTCCTATCTCGAGGATTCTAATAATATTGGTCAAGGAGAATCTTGCTTCCGGTTTGCAGTATACCCTTCTAAGACACTTTTCTTCTACTCTCTTTTAAATTAGAAGTTCTGGATTTCTATTTGTAAGCTGGAAATGCGATTAATTGCTACGAAGGGAACCGCAATTTTTTTGTATGGGTTTTACTTTAAAAGTTAATCAACACTGCGCAGCATAAATTAAATGATTTCTACATTAGTTATTAAAAAATAAATAAGTAAGTAAACGAAAACGAAATCTCCGCAAAAAAAGAAAATTTTATTCTTAAAATAAAACAGGCAAAATACCGAATTATAAGAAATTAAATCTATTATTTACTTATCAATTCCTCTGTTAAAATCAAAGAAGGAAATAGCAACTGGAATTCTTTTATATCTAACTTTGATGATAACTTTTAAATAATTATTTTCTGTTCTAGAAAAAGCAATGGACGATGGTGTACATATTTGAGACCGAGTTCGTGGTCGAATTTACTGACAGAGTCTCATTACCAACCACTTCTTGACTCCAAATGGGTGGCGCGTTATTATATAAAATAAAAATCTCCAAAATACCATACAATTTCAATATTTATTCAGTGATCCGAACAATATTTTTTGGTGCCTATTCCCTTTACAGAGTTTTTTTCTTTAAACAGATTGTCTAAGATTCGGTGTGCGATGGATTTCTGGGCACTTTGATTTTGCTAGGGATGAGAACGCCTATTATTTGGCAAAGAAGCGTCCAGCCTTATCCATTCCTTATTGATCAACTTCAGACTGATTGAACACACAGTTGAAGCGCATTGAAAATAGAGATTATTCGTGTCAGTAGCAGAAAAAAGTAGGACTTACTCGCCCATGATATACTTTTCTCTCGAGGAAAGACGGAAAAGGAAGGCTAATGGGTCTCAAGGACTAACAGATATTGGGCAGCTCAAGCGCAAAATGGGTAATTTTAATGGGTAACACTTTAAGCTAATTGATTGGCCAGTAATGAGGGCAAAGGAGAAATCATCCCATAGTCACCAATTTATTTCAGGGCACTAAGATAACTACTACCATGTTTCACTGTTAACACGTTATAAAAAATCGCGAGGCTGCTTCAGCATAGTCGGCTAGGAGGATTTTTTGGAATGGATGATGAGGAAATTTGGTGCATTAAAGAATTGTGATGATGCGCGAGAATCAATAATAAGTAATAATTAATAACGCGTTCGGTTTAGATCGTTGATGAATGGTGCTGAAGGTCGAAATGGTTTGTCATGTTAGATATTTAAAAAAATATTATTAGTTATATATCAGAGTAGTTTTGATTTAAGGGGTTTTCGGAGGTTGATGAACCCCATAACTCGGTCCTTATTAAGTCCAAATTGCTTTTGGGGACGCATTATAGAGCAATACATACTTATTTAGTGTCTAGTTTCTAACGTTTGTCCAGTAGTCGCTTTTGTGGGTAACAATGTTTATTCGCTACGTTTCGTTTCAGCGTTGGGTTCCAGGTTAAGCTTGGTTTATAAGAACTGGTGTAGTGGCACGTCTAAGAGTGAAGGTTTAAACTTATGGATGTTAATTTTCTTTTCAATCTATGAAACCACTGCTAGAAGGATTGTGTTCTTAAAGGTTAAGTACACTGGAGACCCCGGATCGTGCGGAAAGAGGAGAGCTGTGCCATCTGCAAGTGTTTGGATAGGTTGGGATGCTGGAAATATAGGTAGTGAAGAGTAAAGCACCAAGGATACTTCCCTTCGGCTAAAGCTGCTAAAGGACAGTAGGAGAGCAAAGCATCACCAATATCGGTGCTAGAACTAAGACACCTCGGAAATAATGCCTGATTTCAAGAACAAAATGAAGCACCGCTGATCTAAATTCCTTTTAAAATTCCTAACTGCGAATAAGTAGAGAACAATAACTCTGCTCCACACATTCAACGTAGAGATAGGCAAGCTCTAAGAAATTGATTTGTACAACTTTACACTTACATATTTCCACGGTAGCTGAGCGAAGCTAATATGTATTGTGGTACTGGGTTCGATTCCCGGTCTTAGGCCTTGGATTTTATTTAATGGTTAATAAAAGAAATTTACAGTAAAGTATGTTTGCTAGTCGCCTGCGTCCACGACACCAATTGGTAGTTGGACGTTAAGCCCCGCCTGAAAAAATAGGCGATTACTTTACTTTACTTTTTTACACTTACATATTTGCTAGAAATGTCCGCGCTGTTTTAAGCAAAGCTTCATCAGCGGAATTGACCCGGTGAAGCCAATCATCATGAGTAAATGGAGAAAATATCACAACCAATAGAAATGACCAATTAAGAAAATCATGACAATGAATAATAATTAAAAAAACAAATAGCGGCGAAATGTCTTCCTTATTAACGATTTCTCTTCCCCAAACCTCATTGTTCTGGTACATTGACCTTCGTTCGGTTAACTTTTACATCGTTGTAGAATTAAACTATGTATGTATATATAACTTACAAAAATAATAGGTAGTATTCTTGTTTTAAATAATTATGGAGCATGAGTTGAAACAATTAAGTTAGAATAATTGAGTAATGCACGTGTCTCCAGGCATCCGCACAGGTGTGCTCCAAAAGAATAGACTGACACTCCCACTTGTATTCCCTCAGAGCAATCTACTTCCAGCGGTAACACAATGTAGTAAACCCCTTCATTGGCCAGACACTTCACAATTAGCCTAATTACAAGTTATTTATTATCTCATTATTATTTACTTATTTATTTTTAATTTAGGTTGTTTCTCTTTCTTAACACTCAAAATAATTTTACATACCTTCATCTACACATATTTGTTAGAGTAAAAAAGTGTCACCTAGATTGTCTAAGATTTCTAGATCAACCAACAGCTTCTAGTCAAACAAATTATTATAAAATAAAAAACAATCATGTAAAACAGGGAAGAGATTAGCTGAGAGGTTAGCGAATACTGGATTCCAACTCGGAGATCACGGGTTCGAGTCCAGCTGCTGACCCTTAGATTTCCTCTTCTTAAGAGCTGATGGAAGTGTTGCCTCTATAATAAGAGAACACTTTCCGGAGGCCGGCAGTGCACTGAAATAAAACTCCGGGCGCCAATAACCTCAGATGTTGGCGCGTTCTAAATACCAAAAAAAATAAAATAAAATATAAAATTATTTCCTTTATTTCTACAGCCACCCAAATTTTATTTCATTAGAGTTTGTTAAACAAAGTATGTTTAAACATTTTATTATTTTTTTTACAACAAAGAGAATCATAACAATATTAGCTTTAATAAGGATAGAGAATTTGTTGTAAAACTATGTCAAATTTAGAAGTTGACACTAATAATTGTAGACATAGTGGGGACTAAAATAGTAATATTCTGGCTTAATAATATAATAAAAGACAAAAGTAAAAGTACGTAACTAATGGGACTTACATTAGTCTAATCCAGAAATTAAACTTTATTTTTTAAAAATATGATAAGATTAAAATAAAAATGAAATGTGAATCTAAACACAATAGTAAACTGCGTTGGTTTTATAATTTTTAATTCTTTTTACATTAGTGTCCTTAGTTCCCTTTGCTCAGGGACATTAGATCCGAGTGTAATGATTCACTTCCTTTGGTCTCCAGTAAGTCGAAGACCAAGTTTAATAAAACTAAATTGTGCCTCCAGTTCCATGGTATAGCGGCTCACTACCAGCAGACAGCTTACAACTCCAGTGAGGGCAGATAAGTGCCAATATGTTAGCTGCGGGAGGAAATTGAAACAAGGCGCCACTCTTATAAAAATCTCCAACTCCTGGCTCTAATAGCTAGCTCTAGTAATGTTTATTTGAAGGAGGGAGTTGCCAAACTTAGAAAACTTATGCCCTACATTCTCCCTTTTACTTGGAGTGTTGATGGTACCAGTGGAGTTGATTGGTACTGGGCAGTCACATCACCGACAGTGAGCTAGTCTGGATTAGTAGCAAAGTGGCGAGCGGGCTGGGGCAGTCATCGTCATTAGCCACTGAGGTTTGTCTGCAAGCGCAGTACTTTTGTACAGATCTACTTACTGCAGGAGACATTCAGCTTCAATGATCCTGGCTGGTCTTCGTTTAATGCAAGGGGTCTTTCCCAGACTAGTAATAATGTTTTTGTTTATGTTACTGAACGTTTTAGGAGAATTTAATAAATAAATTCCAAGCGTCATTACAAAAAGCAATTCTGAAAATTAGTTAAGAAATATTTTCAATTAATTAATTTTCTACGGAAGTTCTGCAGCGAAAGTTGTGATATTAATTACTATTATTTATTACAATTTATCGATTCTATAGATTCTTAATTTAATAGATTCTTAAGAGTATAGATTAAAGAAGGAGTGGTTTAACAAAACAAGACTCGCTACGACTTGAAAAATCTATTGTAGTTCCTTGAAGAGACTGATTTTGTTAAAAAATGTGGAATAATGATTGGCTAGAATTTATCCGTGGGTATGCTAATCCCAAATCGCTGTTACATCAACTTCCTCTGCAGTTTTTAAGTGAATTGTGTGCGTTAAAGATATCAGTATCTGAGGACTGTTTGTATTGTTTGGCTGGGTCGTACACACAAGAATAACTATCATGGTACACCTTAACAAACTACGATGAGAACTGGCAATTAAAAATTTAGTATCATCTCAATTCCTTACCAAGTCAGGGACAGCGATGTTCTTCAATTCCTATTCATTCTTCGGGGGCCAGAGTACACTTCAGTCAAAGCAACACTTCGCTATACATCTTCGCCTAGAGTCTTGGTTCTCCAGATGGTAACTTCCAATTTTCTCAGGAGTTCCTCTTGGAGTTTATAACTTTTAGGGAGATTCAGTTTGCAACAATCTCCAAACACCAACTCATTCTAGATTGAGAAAACCGTATGTATCCTATTGATTTTTTAACTCATTTAGTTTCTCCATCCATTCTTTTACGCTAGATTCCTTGCATGAACCATGAACATTAACCACAAAGAATTTTCATTCGAAAACTCTGTTTGTTCGTAAAACGGAGGCCTTAACTATTGGTTTCTTCGCCAAGACAATCTAGTTGTCTTATAAACGATTCGTAAAACCCAGAGTTTATTCGCTTTAAACATTTTAATTAGACGACAGTGACTTTTATTTAACATGGCATAAATCTTTTAATGTTCTCACTTATTGCTCATCTCCGGAACACACTCAGAAAACGGTCTGACGCGGCGGGCAGCAAACCAGCGGTCGTTGCGGCGGTCTGTGATGTGGGGACATCACACAGGACGCGATATCTTTGTTTGAGCGGACCAGTTTGGTCCAGCTTTCTTCTTGAGAAGTAGTATTGCGTTTTCTAGTTCTTTGTTTTTGATTTGTATACATATATTGAGTATATGCTCGGACGAAGAGCAACTCATTCTGCTATTAGCTTTGCAAAGCAAAAAGAAGAAAAGACGAAGTTGGGTGCATGAAATCAATAAGAAGAGAGAACAATTAGGGGAATACCACCGCTTATGTATTGAACTGGAATCACATGAAGATAGGTTCTTCTAGTATTTTCGTATTTCGCGTGAATGAAATAAAAAATGAGTAATAAAGTTTTATAACATTGGAATATTTATTTCGTATTACTAAGTGGCAAGGCGGTCTCGTTGAAATATGTAATTTTGTACTACCAGATCGCTTGTCATCGCGACAAAGACTAGACCGCTTTCTGTGTGCCCAAGGCCTAAGAGTTTTCTTCTTGATGAGGAGCCTGATAACCAAGTGCCTTTGACCGACCGTTTTATTTTCTCTCTCCAATTGAGGTTTACTGTGTTTTGGCTTCTTTCAGCAGTCGTAATGTTGTCGGCGTAGTCAAGAAATTGACAGGAGTGCTGTTCAGTTATAATTTATGAAATTTCTTTGAAAATGCAGTTTCACATATTAGAGGTGTGCCAAGCATCTTTCTTTTTACGTCCTTTAGACGAAGATCGACCTCTGGACCATTTTGCAGGGAAGCACTACACAGACTTATTGACCTCTCGGTTTACTACTTCATTCGAACAGCATTATTAGTTTTTTCAAAAACATATTTGATCTCCATTTGGATAGCATAGCTCATTCTATAATAACTAACTATGGGTTTTTGTTTCCTAAACACGGAGAGATCTAAGAAGTGAAGTTCCTCACTGGTCACTGGTCCATTATTTTTTATCAACCTTCACAAATTCCAATTTTTTTTACTAACCTTCATTTAAAAAGGATAATTAAATATTTTTTGTTATGATTTATAAAAGGAAACAGTTTATTAAAAAATAACGATTTATATATTAAGCTTAACAAGATACCGATTGCAAAAGCTAGTTTTAAAAACCACAAGTTTATAAAGCAAAATCAGCTGCTGTAAAAGCCAGTGTTATGGAGTAAATTTTGTTAACAAAGAGAAGATAGAATTGAAGTCGGTGTATTAGTGAATATTGAGAACTACTCAAAGTGGACATTTATACATCAATCGGTCGGAAGAGATGTAACGTAACAACATTCTGGGACGGTTTATTGCGGTGGCGAAGTGCTTTAATACTTTTGGACGAACAGTTTTATGAGTTAAGGCGTGGCCAGCTGCTAACTTAATCACCAGAGATAAAGTTCTTCCATTTCCCCTTGCGCACATCCATAGTGTGATAGGAGTCCATAATTGATTTATCAGGTGAAGAAGACTACAGGGATGGTCATGTGGAGATACAGTTAGCGGATATCTTGGTGACAAGATATTGGTAGCTCGTATAGGAGGATTTCTGTCAATGTGTGGGTGTGCTTGGGGATGTGATAGGCCGTGTGGTGCTCTTTGGTGTTCTCCACTTTTACTGTTTACTGTCTCTTGGTAAAGAAGGGGAATACTCTTATCTGTAGCCACGTGTGCCACTTCAATACTCCACCACTGTAACAACCCCTGTCCCTCTCCATCTAAGAATTTGATCTTGAGGTTTTTCATCTCCAGGTCTTTCGCTGAAACGTTCTTCATTTAACTTTGCATTCTTTTTGGAACAGTGTTCAGCAATTAGCAATTGAAGATTATATTAATGTATGCCAAATTAGGGAATAAACAAAAATATTTTAATTCAGGTTTTTACTGAGCATTTTGTTGAGTTTTCCAATGCATTCCTAAACCAATTCTGAATTAACAACTCTGATAGGGAGGGGATTAGTCCAACGCGGAGATCCCGGGTTTGACTCCAGCTGCTGGCTTTAGATTTTCTCTTCCTAGGAACTTCTTACAACTCACAGTCCGATGATGGAAGGTGTTATCTGAAACGTGAAAACACTGTCCAAAGACTGGCAGTTAACTGTAAAAAGCTCCTGGCCGCAGATGTTGATGCGACTTAAATAATTAAAACAAAAATTACTGATCTCTGGTGCCTTATTGACAGCCTGGCCATCGGGTAGGATTTCGATCTTCTGGCAAAGCTGGTAAAACTTGTACCATCTTGTAAGCATTTCCACCTGGAATTTCATGGAAAAAATTACTTATTGGCTCTTTAAGTTTGATCCTTGGTTTTAAACTCTGCCACAGTTCGCTCTTCAGTCTTCGGCCTTTTCTGGTTTTCCAAAATAGTTGGCTTTTGTTGCCAGTGTGAGGCTGATTCACTTAGCTTCGAAAAAATTATCGTAATTCATAAAAATTTCGTCTGTCAACGTTCCAGAGTGGGGAGCCGACAGTCACGCGTTACCTGATGCCGATAATCCTTTCGCTACCTATGAATTCAATAAATGTTCTGCCATAGGCTACCTTTGCCCATCTATCTACCACAAAGTATTTCAATCCACCTGATTTGTGGGCATGTTCGCTCATTGTCATGTATAAAAAGGTCCCAGACATTTAACTAGTATGGTCACAGTTTTGTAATGAGTCAGTTAAAGAAGAGTATCGTCTTACTTCCATAACGCAAAGCAGTTTAAAAAAGACATATTACAGACATAAAACTTATTCTTTCATCACAAAATAAACATCAGTATCTGATAAGTAAATGGTTAACACAAGTTGGGCGTTCTTTCAACGTTTTCCTAATTTCAAAATGAATTTCTTTATCTAGTTGTTTTCAAATAGTTATTGTTTGAATTTACTTTAAGTTGAAATAAATCTATAAATATTTGGAATATTAAAATTCAATCTATGTTAACCTTTAATGTCAAAAGATATTAAACTTCCGAGAAAGCAGTCTAAAGAAACCATGCCTTCTCTCTTTTCCTTTACAGAACTTGGCATGAAAAATGTACACTGTCATGTCAGAACAAGTTGTCGCCTGTTGGCAGCCATAGTTGAATACTAAACAAGGTGAGGCGATAGTTAGAAAACAAGCTGTTCAAGTCCTCCGCAGCTCTTACAAGTAAATGTTTGAGGTGTATGTGTGTGAGGTTATAAAATTAAATTGCCAACACCTCCATATATTGCAGATCCCTCCGAACAAGTTGGTAACCGTGAGGAGGTTAAGTGTTAGTTTGGTGTGCGAAAGGAGAGTGAGGAAACAATGACGTCACTTGTTTGATAGATGATCTTCCTCGGTGTGCGTACATGAGTGGGTGAGCCGATGTCAAGCGAACAGCTGCCGTGTAGACCTAGCTGATTAATGCGCGGTCTGATCTTAAAGGCAGTGTATGCTATACCACGCGATATCGTCTTATTTCTAACCCTCGCTGCTACCGGCTTTGAAAAACCATTACCGTCTGAACCACAGGGAGAACATGATTAAATTTGGATGTGAAGAACCAGAGTTGGAACACATGTCATCATATTCGTGAGAAGATCAAACCGACCTTTGCATTAAATTGAATTTAAGAGGCACCTTTAAGATTAAAAATTATTAAAAAAACCTGGGTTATTAAAAAAACTTACATCAGGTAAATTCTATTTGAGATAAAAGTGCAAGCAATATGGAATTATGGGGGAGACAGCGTTCTTGCCTGCTGTTAATACCAAACGAATTTTCACCATGCATTCCAGCCGCCCTACTTTAAAGCTTTCCACCCTGGCAGTGCTCAGTGAAGTGTTCAAACTCATGAGCATTAGAAGTGAGCTTTGAATCACTCTCATGACATTCTCTTAGCACAATTTACCTAATCAAATGTCTTTGAAACTCTTTTGTGAGATCAAATTTATTTAGTTGGGTGATCCGCTCATCTAATTATCTTCCAAAGAGAGATTTGACTAACATATTTAATTCGCATTCATGTTTTACTCACTAGTAATGCTCAGTATACTTGGTGCTTGAGAGTTAAGCTCAACACACCTTTCCCCTTTAAAAAGCTTTTTCTCAAGTAAGCGTTTCAAACAAATACTATAGATCGAATCATAAGCAAACCTGGAGCCGTTTTCGAGAAAACCACAAGAAGCGATTAGGTGAAGTAACCGTTTAGGTTTTACCTTGATATAAATTGGCCCTTTCGGTTATTATTGAGCTACAAAGTATTACCAGCTCTTTGATTGTAAATATCAAATTTGTGTTACCAGGTCTCGAGGTGATTGTAAATATCAAATTTGTGTTACCAGGTCTCGAGGTGATTGTAAATATCAAATTTGTGTTACCAGGTCTCGAGGTGATTGTAAATATCAAATTTGTGAAGTTTGTGTGATTTCTCCGCTTTTCACTAATGCAGTCCACACACACACACAAAAAAAAATTGTTTCGAACTCACAGAACCTCAGAACGGACATTTCAGATCTCAAAAAATCAAAATTGAAAATCTTCTTCTCTCAGAAGAATTTCATTCTCTCAGCTAGAATAAGAGAATGCGAGAGAGAAAAAAGAAAGCATTTAATTGAAGATTAGCTCATTGCTTAGCGTAACGGACTCTCATGCAGGAATCCCGGGTTCGAATCCAGCTCCTTACAGCTCACATAGTGCACTGGAAAAAGCTTTAGTTGCCAATGAACTCCAATATTGGCGCGGCTTAACCTTTTTTTTTTTAAATTTATTTGTTAAGTTACACCAGCGCTAGATACGCTATTAGTAACAATGACAATAACTGACACCACTACTACACACTCCCTAATTGAGGGGAGAAGTTACCCAGTGATAACACTCCCTAAATCGTCTCCAGGATTAGCTACTCTCTTCAGAAGAGAGAAAATCGCGTGGCCACTGACGTTTTAATCATCTGGGAGGATGATCTGGAAGGTGATGAGATGATGACTGGCAGACAAGAGGATTAGAATGAGAGTGCAGGTTCTGATGGAAACCATTATAGCGAGTTCGTGCAACCTGACCGACAAACGGAATATCCAAGTCTGTGTGGATAGTTAGATTTGAAACGTAAAATGGAGCGTTAACGATAGTGCCGAGAATTTTAGACTGAAGAGATTGAATTCGTTGAAGATTGGAGCGTTTCGTTGAACCCTACATTTCAATACCCAGGCGGGTTTTAGTATAGAAGGCTTAAACTTAAAAATAAAATAATTATAATGTATCAAATAAAAAGTAGTGACCAAATACTATTATCTAATTAAACGAGCAGCAATTATCCCCGTAGTGAAGGATTAAAAAAAAAATCCTAGATTTTCTGCAAGTTATGACCCTATTTCCCAGTTAAGCAAATTCGTTAGAGCACATTTAATATCAAAATGGCAGAGTCTATAGTACTAAAATAGACGATTTGAGGGCTTTTGAAGGTCATATAATAATGAATAGGAATGAAATGTCACATGAGCGGAAAGAGCTATTTTGGAGCATATTTAGTGTTTTGAGAGCTAATTTAAAGCTTATTGTCGAGTCAAAATAACACCAATTAAAAATCCTATTGAACCTTCATGTGTTTTATTCATTTTTGAATTGTGCTCCACATGTACACAGACTGATCAATGTAGGAAAAACAGTTTTCCATAACAGGAAAGGAGATCAAAACGAGTACTTTTTATGAAAGCTCAAATTCGAGAATCTGTCCGTGGCAGTACTTCCTCTTGAGTTCGGAAAGAAAAGGGTAATAATGATCTTTACGGTTTTTAGTTCTAAACCAGAATTAAATCTCCAACTTCAAAGTTCTAAAAAGTTTTATTCATTTATACTAAAGCATTTTTGTGCTCTACAGATGGTGATCAAAGACTGGGAGCTTTTGGTTTTCTTTAGTGGAGCGAGAAGTTTATAAAGGGTTGAAAGAAATCTTTTACTCCGGCACACTAGTCTGAACGCAGGGTAATTGGACATTGCAAAAATATGGTTCCAAGCTTTCAGTATTGGGTACTAGGTGTGGTTGCAAAGTCAAAAGCTCGTTTTAATTAAGAGAGCAAAATGGTCAAAAGGTTACGCTCGAATAAAAATAAAAGGCATCCTATTTCTGGGTCCATTGTGGAAAAGGTAGGCAGTAAGCAGGAGGACAATAGCCTTCAGGATGTAGGAGAGAGAGCCCTGCTTGGTGACCAATATTAAAAAGCGGTGCCTTCCATAATTATTCTGGTGTGCGTTTGATCCGGGACAAATAGAAGGGCGGCCAGATTGAATGGACTTCAGGGTGGACAAACAGGACGCCGAGGGTTGGGTTCAAGGCAGTTCACAACAACAGAAAAAAACCCACTTTCTCTGTCCATTGGCCAAAATGATTTCTCAGCCCTCCGCACGCACACTGTGGGAGTGTGGCGTTTAATCTGTCGCGCGATAATTAGTTTCCTTGTTTGTCCGCCCTTTTCCCCAAGCTTCTCGAACCCCAATTTAACTTTCACATAATTGAAACCCTACAACCGTTACTCACGCTCCGAATATTAGCTTTTTTGCAAAAACTATAACTACAGAGATAAATATCTGCAGAAATCGCACATGAGAGAATCACTCTGGTAGATTTGAACATGAGATAGTTCCTGCTCCTCTGGGTGACATTGGTACGAGTCCACTCGCTTCATTGCTCTTGTTAAATCTTATTTTGCAAAATACGTAACTTTCTAAACTATTAATCTGGGGTAAGCATGAATGAAGCATATAGTTTAATCATAGTTGACTTAGTTAATGGATTCTTCTCATCATTTTTCTACCAAACAGATTTAATTTTCAGAAGAGTGCTCAGAATAGTTTTATGCATTACTTGAAATCACAAAGATCTTTTACTTTAGTTTCAATTCTTTTAGAACATGGTTCTCGTATGAAAAAATGAGTATTAGTGTATAAAAAAATTCTGATCTATTTTCTCATAATAATCCCATCGAAGCTTAGATATCATTATAAACATTACAGCTAAGAGCAGATTGAACTAACTCTTTGTAAGCCTAAATTGTTAATTAGAAGGGAATAATTTGATATTTATGTCTAAATCCTCATTAGCAATACTTTAAACAGCTGTGAATTAGTATCCCTCCTAAATTTCAATATTCACTCTTATTTCCCTCCTAAACCTCCTCACTTTTTTTAATGATTATCTTTAAACGCCATCATCTTCAAAATGGCGCAAACCAATTCATTTTCACTTTAAATTAATTTGGTTTTATACTAAAATGGTTACTTTTCTTTTTGTTCCTTCTCCAAAAATTGACATTTGAGTAAATTAGTAGTGAAAAGTCGGTTATGCAAAATCCCAGTTTTCTGCATTTACACCCCTCTGTTCGGAGTAGGGTTTTATTAAAAACCAAAAAAATCCATATGGTCTTGAAGCTCAATAAATGCGCAACTTTTTTTGAAATTATGTGATTCCTTGATTCATTAATTATTGAAAAAATGCAGTTGAAAATTTTAACAAAAATCATTGAGAACGAATTTTTTATAAATTAAAGTAAAAATTTCATTGTTATAAGAAACGTTTTGGGGCTCTGTATTGAGCAAATTTATAGGAAATTTAATGCTCTTTCGTTTGGAATAAGCAGATTTGTTGTAGGATAAAGGATAGAAAAGTTACGGCAGTTTTTTATAGTGAAAAACGCGAATATCGACGGAAAAGTTAAAAAAGCAAATTTTGGGACACTATTGAGAATCGGGCCATAGTAAATATAATATTTTTTGTTGCTTTGAGCTGCTGAATCACCTCCCGAAGTTTCGACCATTCCTCCTTATACACCCTGTATACTTAAGTCATTTTTATCAGCTCCTTTTTGTCTCAATAACATTTGTTTGCAGATAAGTAATATTACTTCTGATATTTGGACATTTCATTCCTGATAAATATGTTGCGATCTAGAAATCACGTGTCTATCACGAGTAGGTGGAAATTCCCTTAGAACTTACATTAGATCCAAGTACGTATAATTCAATGCCAAAAAGTAGAAAGTGGGTCATTATTTTACAATTCCTGTAAAGCCAGGTTTCTTTTAGAGTCAAATTCCAGAATATTTTCCGTATCGCAGGGAGTTCTGCAAGGGGACTAACGGGTGTTGGTCTAGTGGTCAAGAGCGTGGCTTTGTAACTCTTATTAACTGTTCAAGTGAGCAGCTTTAATCTTTTATTAACAGTTATTGTTTATTTAATAATTTATTTATTATTAAATTATTTTTCAAAAAAAAGAATACATTGCTTTAATTTCTCTTTATAAGGAACTGCATTTCACATTACAAAAGCTGTTTCGATTAAAAAACAAAAACGCGCTCTGCGAATAAATGAAGCCTGAACGTTGTAAAGATTACACCAAAGTTGCTGTGCTTTTCGCCGCCTATTGCACATGCGCGGTAGTCCACTCTAGTTATGATTGATGTTAACCATAGTCTGAAGATTAGACTTTCGGCTTCATCCAGTAGTTGTCGGAGTGCTGAAGCGCGCTCCAATCACTCGCCATTTTGAAATGAAAGCGTTTCCTTCGGTTTCATCCAGTAGTTACTCCTCCTGCTAATAATTACTACAGTTTACTGAAGATTCAACCAACCATATTGCGTCCAGGAGTGTCAAACTCCTAGGATTTGTGATTTAATTTCTTTGTTTACCATTAGATTTAAATATTATAAACGTTTCTTTAGCTCTCATTTATTTCTAGAACAATACGATCCTTATAAAAGTACTTAAACTTACTAATTACTCATTATTGAATACAATTAAATATGAAAAAAAAGGAAGCGGTTACCTGGGCAACAAGACAGACATGTACAGCAATAAAATGCATTGCTATAATAGCCCATTAAACTGCAGCACACCGGATGCCTTCATTGATTAAAGGTTACGACATACTTTGGCCCACGCCTTTGCCATTCTCTCTACACTTGATGAAGGTGTTAAATTAACAATGAGTTGTAAAAGTAAACAATAAAGATAACCCTAATGGATTACTTTTTAACTATACATAAAAAACAATAAAAAGTTTGCTAAAAGTAACTAATTGTTTTAAATGTCAGCTTCAATTTTTAAAAAGTTTTATTCTCTTTAGTTTGACAATGTAGAATCTTCTCAAGCCATAGTCTAAGCTATTCAGATCAATGAGCTGTTGTGGAGACTTCTAAGACTAAAAAGTGATATCTAAGGGCAGCATTTCCGGATTCGAATCCGAAACCGTGTCCATGATTCCACTAAGTTAATACCTTCCCTCGCATATGGTACTATAGTCGAGCCTCTCATAAAGGACTCTCACTAGCGACCACCTCCATTTACGGACAGTTTTTGGATTTCCCCGTTTTACCCCTATACACTTTCTATATAAAAGAACCTCCGTCTAACGGTCACTCTACATAGCGACGCGGACATTGATTTTAGGAAACGGATTAAATGTTTCACCTCCCACCAACGACCACCTTATTCTTAAAAGTTCGTTTGACGCGGTGTTAAAAAGAATTATCCCCTCTTAAGTTTTTGTTTTTTTCTGGTTTTTCCTAAAGTTTCCTTTATAAGCTCATACTTCTTGTACCATTTTAATCATTTTTCAATTTTGCTTAGGACGTACAATATTATTTTTTCCAATATGTCTCTCAAACGAAATTGGTTAACTCTAGAAGAGAAAATAAATGTGTTGGAAGATTTTGCAAAAACCAAATCGAGCCATCGTCAACTTGCTGAAAGGTTTGTTCTATTTTTCTAATAATAGATGGTAGTATGATGATAATTTTACAATAAATTATTATTGTTAAGAATAAATGTGATGATTATTATAAAAATTATTAATTAAGTCAATAATATGTAGTTTTTTGATAAATTTTTTGGATAATTAAGAAAAATTTGATGCATATCAAATAGCTAAATAATTATGCAATTATGTACGTTTTTAAATTCATTAATAATAACAAATTTTTAAATAGATGTTTGGAAAAAAAAACAACATATTTTTTCATTATGAAACTTGCCTACCTCCTTCTAACGGCCACCTCCAAACAGCGGCCACTTTGCTTTCCCCCGTCCGTTATTGAGAGATTCGACTGTATTCTAAAATAGTATTGGCATTGAATTGTTTTATTTTTATTTATTTTAAATTTCTGATTTTTACATTAGTTACAGAGGGTTTAGTTTAAGAAATCTTTTTGTTTTCTTAATACTTCTTTTTTGTGTTTCAACACTAAATGGGAATCTTGCTCAACCCACAAACAGGTGTAACCCAAATTAATTTTGTTTTTATTTTGTAAAAAAACGTTTTCATAAAAGATTCGAATAAATTTCTTAATGGATTACAATTTGATTGAGAATCTCAGTATCTATGCTTCAATATTGTCAACTGATGTACTAGTGTTATGCTTCGGCTAGTCAATTATAAAGTTAATAACTTTCGAAAATCTTGTTTACAGGTCACGGGTCACGTATTATCGCTAGGATGGGTTTGCGCTCCAAAACAAAGAAGTTTGGAAGCCACCTAAATAAGTGAAGGCTTACCAAGAAAGCTAATATATTAGGGATTCAGTTTAGTTCAGACTAATTTTAGTTGTAAAAATGTACGAGTGCTGTTGCCTTAAAAGCACTTATTTTTAAATAAGTTGTTAGTCAAAGTAGTTAGTCATCAATATTTATCTTTTAAAGCTAGAATGTCCTCTATGTTTAGCGTCAATGAAAACAAACTGTGGGTGAGAATCTCCCTTCAACGGGGAAAACCCAAAGCTATTGGGGGTTATCTCTCGTTTAGAGCAAGATATTGTATTCTTATATGCCGTCGGTCCAGCAATGGTGTGTTCTGGTCAACATAAGCCAGCGGTAACATGCAAGCCACGTGTCTGCACACAATACTCTCCTAATCACTAACAGTAAAACTTTTCATAAATTCCATGTTTAGTGCGATAGTTGTGGGGGAAAAACGGGTAGGTTTATTTACAATTAGATGTTATGATGGGTTTGGTTTAGCAATTCTTGTGGAAGATAGCCAACCTACGTATGATAAACGGAAATGAAGTACTTTGAGTTTAGGGCGGACACTTTGGGCGAATGTCTGACTAGGAGAAGGGTGACATTTGGAACCAGGGTGTCCGGTTAGGTCAATCTTTACACACAATAGCCTCCCTTCCTACCGCTCTTCATACATATTCTCATAGAACGAAACCTTTACAAGCAATCAACAATTTCTGAATTAAACCCGCCTGCCGATACGTCATCATTTTGCAGATTTAAAGGAAGTGCTGATTTAGATTATAAGTCGCAAATTTCTTTATTCACTGACTTTTCCGACTACTTAGCCATTAGCGAGCGTCTTTGACTCCATTTTTTTAATTTAAGACGCGTTAACATTGTGAGCACACTCCCAACTCCTACTTGAACTGAATTAACTATGTATCCTACCTAGAAGATAAATCGTGACTACTAGTTAACTTACAGCAGATTGAAGCTTATTCAAAACAAAATCCACTGCCATCTCAAACATTTCTTGAAGAATTATGATTTTTTTTTAAATCTTATTTATTATTTATTAAGGCGCATCAACATCTGAGGTAATTGGCGCCCGGAGTTTTTTACAGTGTACTGCGATCTTCTGGCAACATTGTCCATCACCGGACAGTGAGCTGGAAGAAGCTCTTAGTAAGAGAAAATCCAAGAACTAGCAACTGGATTTGAATCCGGTATCTTCACTTTGGGATCCAGTACAAGCTAACCGCATAGCTAATCCCTTCCCTAATATCCTTTTACTCCAATTATTACAACTATAATTATGTCTTCTATTTTCTGCAAACGTGTTTAGTTATCCTGAGTATTTCTTAGACCTATTTCAATTTGAAGCAGTTACGTAATTGGTAGTTAAACTACCAAAAACCTAACGGCGCCACTGCTAAAATTTGAAAGTATGCTCTAAAATAGTATGTTTGACCTTGAAAGCAATCGAAAATAACTGGTTCCGGAAACTTGTAATTAAGGAAAAGGATACTTAACAACGTAATAGTAGTCTTTTAAGTTTAATCAATATCAGTGGAGCCATTTACGGAAAAAATATCAAAAAAACAAACTAAAACTCACTTAAAGCCACACTTCCGGATAACTGTTTCCTGTATCTTTGAAATTTAATCAATACATTTAGAATTGATCTATAATATAAGAATATATAGGTTTCGTGACCGTAAATTGTTAAACTTGGAATTCTAGGTTAGCGAGGAATCGGTCAAATAAAAAGTAACTCGTCTATTTTCCAACGTTTCGACAAATATATTGTCCTCTTCAGGGCCTGGATATTACAAATACACAAATACAAACAATTCAGTAACACTTCAACAATGTATTTGTGTATTTGTAATATCCAGGCCCTGAAGAGGACAATATATTTGTCGAAACGTTGGAAAAGAGACGAGTTGCTTTTTATTTGACCGATTCCTCGCTAACCTAGAATTCCAAGTCTATAATATAAATTTGAAACTGACTAATCTGTACGTTGTTCTGAAGTGGCTGTTTAGATTGGTAATTTCTTGAGAACCACTCCAAAAATAAAACGGAAAAACAAAGGTGATAAAAAAAAAGGTAAAACATGGTTACGATGCGTAACGAAAATCGTTAGCCTCATTTTCCGGGAAACTCCAAAAAAATAAGAATTTCCTTAAGTTTCGGTTGATGCACGCACTTTCGTATTTTTGCTAAAACTTTGGGCGTTCGAGCTATAACAGTAGTAAAACTGAAACCAAAAGTTTCCATTTATTGAATAATCTGCTAACACAATACAGAATGTTCACTATAAACACTTTGGCTTTTCATAAAAATTGATAAGAGGAGGTATTGCATGTTCATCTGAAATATCAGAATATCGTAAAACCGAAAAACAAAACAATTTATAAAATCTATTCTTTGTGTACGCTCGTATGTCAGTCTTTGAGTAGCACAACTCAAAAACGAAAAAACGGCAGAAATTCTAATTTGATTTTTGGAATCGGCGCCACCATGAAAAACCCGGCAATTAGCAGGGTTTTCTACTTAATCTGCAAAAATAATAATATTGTATGTGAGAGAAAATTAGAATAATAATAAAGCTAGGAGAGAAAAATATCGCAGTCGGTAGGACTCGAACCTACGCTCCCAGAGGGAATCTGATTTCTAGTCAGACGCCTTAACCACTCGGCCACGACTGCTTATATTATGGCAGAGGGGACTTTGGTACGGTTATATTATTAAAGATCAACATTGAGGTCAATTCTCAAACAATTAAAAGATTAAGTGATCACAGATTTCAATTTAGGAATTTTTTGTTCGTAGGATTAATTACATTTCTTGTCTTTCACTTCAATTAAGAGAAGCTCTACCGATCATGCTGTTTTTCAATTTTGCATTGTTTCAGTATAAATTGATCTCTGTGTTTGGGTTTGTTGTAAAACAAAAACGGAAAATAGCAGATATTATTTGATATTTTGAATCGGTGCCACCATTAAACATTGTATGCATATAATCAGCGTTTTCGGTAAAATCAGTCTATTTAATAATATTATTAATTACGAGAAAAAATTACGATGATTTTAAAATAATTATTACTAACAGCTGATATACCTACTTTAAATTTTAAAATTTAAAGTAAAGTTAATTAAAACCATAAATTATTAATATAGAAATTATAATATTTATAAAATAATAAATTTTTCTTCCCTTTAAATGTTAAAAGCTGAAGAAAAAAAATTCTCGCAGTCGGTAGGACTCGAACCTACGCTCCCAGAGGGAATCTGATTTCTAGTCAGACGCCTTAACCACTCGGCCACGACTGCTTACATGCTAATGGTGGAAGGGACTTTAGTCCCGTTGTATTACAATCAATATTGTGGTCAATTCTCAAATACGTTTAAAAATAAATTATGAGCAATTTGAGGTTTTTAAATTTAATATTTATATACTTTTTGTAAGATTTAAATATTCTCTTACTGCTTTGTAAATAAAATATGGTGATGGGTAGATTTTCGATTTGAAGTTTGATCGGAATATAAGATTTAGGAAATTATTTTGGGTATTGAGTTTAGGTTTGCAAATAAAAAACAAACAAACAATCATAAACGGCTGAAATTTAAATCTTTATATTCCGAATTGGACAGTTCTACTTAGGTTACGTCTATTGCCTTTACGACGAAATCAACTGACCCGTAGTTTTTTTTTTTTTTTTTTTTTTTTTTTTTTTTGGCGCATCAACAGCTGAGGTTATTAGCGCCCGGAGCTTTTTTCAGTGCACTGCCGGCCTCCGGACAGTGTTCTCTCGTTACAGACAACACTGTCCATCACCGGACAGTGAGCTGTAAGAAGCTCCTAGGAAGAGAAAATCTAAGGGTCAGCTGCTGGATTCGAACCCGGGACCTCCGCGTGGGAGTCCAGTATGCTAACCTCATAGCTAATCCCTTCCCTAACTGACCCGTAGTGTCGATCGATTCGGTTGAGTGAATCGATTTTAGAGTTTTTTATGATTTTTTTTTTTAATTAGCAACATCGATTTTTAAAACATCAATTGTTCATCGTACACAGTGAACTGGTAGCTACACTACGTATTACCTGACGCGTCTCAGATGTTTTCAATTTTTAACATTCCACACCAAAATCGAAAAAATAATTAATTCTAGAAAATTTTTACAAATAAAAGTTATATTCAGAGATTAATCTCTAGCGATAGAGAAATATTTGAAAATTTATAAAAATCTCAGAAACCAGTATTGTAAAGTAATATTGTGTTCAACCGATTTTCTTCAACTTTCAACTTTAAAATACAGTAAAAGCTCTGTATTCGCGGGGTATATGTTCCATAAATATGCCGCGAATACAGAAACCGTGAATACGGAATGGTAATTTATATGGGATTATAGGGGATACGTTCCTAGCTGACAAAATAAAAAATAAAAAATATAAAAAAATCAATTTAATTGAAGTTTTTGAACATTTTGATTAATTATCTTAAGGCTTAGGCAATGGTTTGAAGAATTTTGTAATTTTCTCTTGCTTAGCAGTTTTTAAAAGCTTTTGTTTGCAGTCAAAGTTTGAACTTGCCACTACAACTACCATCAGGTTCTTTAAAATGAGCGTAAAGATACTTTGCCTTCTCCCGGACCATTGGACCACTCAGGGGCACCCTTTTTTTGGATGCGGTCTTTGATCCATAATGACAACGCCACTTCCATTTTTTCTATTGCTGGATCACGAACAATTGCTTTCATTCTGTGCGTTTACATTCTCAAAAACACCGATCGCGGCGAAGGCGGCTTATGTCAAAGTCCTCGGCGATATCATTTAACAACATACTTTAGGCAAAGTTGTAAGACTAAGATCTATTTTACTTTTTTTTATTAGTCCATTTGACGGCATTTACAAAGGATATTGGGTTGGATGCCTATTGGAATCCTTTTATTATCATAGTGTACTTCCGCGAATATAGGAATTGGGTCGCATTTTTTTAATCCGCGAATAGTGAAAACGCGAATGAAGGAAGCGCGAATAAGGAGCTTTTACTGTATTAACATTATATTTAATATTATTTGATATTTGTAGGCGATAAAATTGTATCTTGTTTTGTAGTGAATCTTGAGAGTAGTGTTTGCATATAAATACATACCTGCGGTTTGTAGAGACGATAAAAAATAGTAGGAGAACTTAATCAAAAATCGTTAGAACCATTTTCGAGAATTTCTCAGAAAACTGAAAAGTCACTGCAGTTTTAGTTAATAGCAGTATAAACTAAATGTCTGTATTTATAATCATAGGACATAGAACTAAAATATTATTTGATATTTTCTGTTATATTTAGACGTAGTGTCTAAAAAAATTCTTGAAATTACGCAAAAATTCCTTAAAAAATATTATTCTATAAACTAAGTTTTATAAATTAAGTTATTGTATAAATTGTTCAATAATATTGCTAAACTAAGAATAGAGAGAGAAAAAAAAAAAATATTCGCAGTCGGTAGGACTCGAACCTACGCTCCCAGAGGGAATCTGATTTCTAGTCAGACGCCTTAACCACTCGGCCACGACTGCCGACCACAATTGCGGCCGTGGAATTAATGCATATAAATTAAAAAAATTACAGCTGTGTACAAAACTTTTAATTATACAGATAAATTAAAATGCTTTTAATTTATGAACATTTTTTTCCTGGTTGATTGTTAATAATTGATTTACATCATTAACAATTAGTTAAAACGCTACTGAAGTGAAATTTCAAGTAAAGAAGGCGGCTGTCTAGTTCTACAAATGTTTTTATAACATAAACATTAACTTCTCTACATACAAAGTGCGTGGCTTGGTCACGTGTTCAAGCATTACTTGAGCAACATTATTCTGTCTTTTTAGCTACCGTCTATCATTTCATTCATGCGGTCGGAAGTCTACATAAATTATATATTAATACTATTGTTTACCACACATGTTTAACACGCATGTTATACAGAGGATTGAATTTACTATTAACAAAATCTAGTGAGACGACTTCTATTGCTACTGTTCTCAAGTTATTACTATTTTACATTTAATTCTTATCATTTAAGAAGGGAATCTACCCAATCCATCTTTCAGAAGTACACTAAAAATAGTTTAAATAAAACTGCAGGTACTCCATTGGCGAGAAAATCACAAAATCAATTTTGCTAAAAATATTGAATTTAGGAATATGGTCAGCCATATTTCTTCAAATTTAGAGATTCAGTCTCAAATTTTATTCTTATTAATATTGTATATCTAACAATGCACTTACAATAAAATATATTGGCATTTTAGATAAAAGCCTAACCAATCCTCTCTCACAAAACCCCTGAATCGAATTTTCTAGAGTATTGTTGTAAATACAAGTTATAGGACAAGATTTAGTGAATTAAGGCCACAGAGTTTAGGAAAACTATTGTAACTATTTTTGCGAAAATTCTGGTTCAATAGAAAGATATTGAAAGGCCGGAGATGGTACTCAGTGGCTTTCTTGGCGCTAAAGAGTTTACAAATTATCGCACAATGGATGTACTTCGTTGCACGACGCTAGTGCTTAACCCCATCTGAAATACTTCAACATAAACGCAGTTTCTCAAAGAAGGCCCACCATCTAAGACTCAGTACCATCAGTTTTATTTGAAACTATTTTTGCAGGAAAATAGAAGTTGTTTCAGTTAAGAGGTGAGGTTAATAAAGTTCTTCTAACGTCATTTCAATTTATTTTTTATTTTTTTTTTTTTTTTGCGCATCAACATCTGAGGTTATTAGCGCCCGGAGCTTTTTCCAGTGCACTGCCGGCCTCCGGACAGTGTTCTCTCGTTACAGACAACACTGTCCATCACCGGACAGTGAGCTGTAAGAAGCTCCTAGGAAGAGAAAATCTAAGGGTCAGCTGCTGGATTCGAACCCGGGACCTCCGCGTGGGAGTCCAGTATGCTAACCTCATAGCTAATCCCTTCCCTTACTTTCAATTTATTGTTACCCCTTTCTATTTGTGTAATATTAATAAAACTGAATATATCTATAAAATTCTGTATCAGAAGCAAATTTGTGTTTTTTTGCAATATTTTTCCAGAAATTTTGTTTACGTTAATTGCTGTGAGAGAGAAATTCATGGCTTCAGACATCATCTTCTTTTTTTCAGAATTGCGTCATTTCTTAATTCAGCTACTTTTCAAATCCTTACGCTGACGACTACCCTGTTCATTTTGTGTTAACGCATGTAACGAACCAAGTATTCCAGTAATATTAATTAAAAACGCTTTAAGAACTTTGAATTTTTAATAGACTCGTGTAAAATACACACATTCTATGTTAAAAAAAAAAAAAGGCAGATGTTGTTTGTGATTTGCATAAATGCGGTTTGAGAGGCAATGACCCTCCATGGACAGTAAATGGTTGACAGACCCACATTCGACTCACTACTAAGTAGAGAAGGGCGTCTCACTAGTTTAGCACGCTATTGATAATCGTTGCGCTAAGTTACGACACTTTAAAGCTACTTTTCACTCTTAATGTTACCTGAACTGGAGCTATTAAACTCTCACTTCGTTAGCTCTTCTATTCAGAACATACGTGAAATCTCCTACCTATTTATATTCATATTTTTATTGTCCCTCTGGAGTGTTAAGAAGATCTTCAGCTTTCTATATAAAGCTTATTGTATTTTTCTATACATGGATATTTTTATATTATATACTATATAATAATGTTTACTTTACGGTTTTTAAATAGATAATAGTCCATTTACTTTATTGTCCACTTTTATAAATTCGACACACAATTTAAATAATTATACTTTCTCTTCTGCTGCAAGGAACAGCAACAGGTCAAATCCGTCAAAATAAAATGCTGTCTTTTCAACATTTAGTAAAACTAACTAAAAACGAAATGTTGCAAAATACTCTTCGCAGAATTAGTTAAGATAATTTTAGCCGAAGGGAATGCAGATTGACGATTGCCACTTTTGCAATGTAGTTTTGAGAATTTCTAGCTAAGTCTTCGACGATTTTTTTAAAGCTTTCTACATTAATTTCACCATAATAAGCCTATCACTTTTATTAAAAAGAATTCCAAAGAAAGTTGATTTGAATCTAAAGAGTTCTAGCAGGCTGCCTAAGCTTTTAAGTCTCAACTTCTCTCTCCAGGCCCGAGTGTATTTTTGAACTGACTTCTTTGACTTATTGGTAGCATTTACAGTATTTACTGTACTTACAGGACTTTATAAGCGTGAACCATTGCCAGCTAACACTGCTCTTTTCTTAAAGTCTCCAAGTTTGTCAGTGTCTCCCCCCACTGGCACCTTGTTCTATCAAGCCGAGTACTTTAAGGGCGTGTATTAGAAACAGGAGCTGAGCCTATGTTTTTGTTTACGTTGAAAATGTTTTTGAAGTATATTAAGAGCGTATTGTCAATTGCCGGACCAAAGGCTGCCTAAATTATTCGCGAAAGAAATCGTCAAGAAGAAAATCTATTGATATGATGCTTGCTTGCTCTTCTCTTTTTGCTAAATTTAATTATGATTTTGAAAAAATTTATTACTAGGAAAGAAGGGGTCGATTCGTTGAATGGATTGTTTGAGAAAATAAATCAAGAGTTTAAAGAAGAATCTCTTAAAAAAGCTTTCCATTCAACTTTTCACTCTCTGTATAAAGAGCTGAATTTAAGTTTAGATAAGCATTATATGTCTGATGACAAGAATGCTTATCTAATGAGTAGTATGTTTCGAGCAAGAGGGCAACTTCTTAAATTAAATTACAACATGACGCGTACAGAGGCACAGCATTACTGTTCCACGTGTAATTTGGGAGCTGTGGAGAATGTTTATCACTTTATAGCAGTTCGCCCAATTCTGAGCGAGTTCAGAGTCAGGTGTTTTGGCAAAGTAGAATTAAGAATGACAGAACTAATAGATCAATTAGAAGAGATTGGCCATTGTTAAATAAAGTTATCCGTTCAGCTGGTAATTATAGAAAAATGTTAATCCAATAAGTCAATTATTAATTGTGTATGTATGTACGAATTTAAAATGTAAAAAAGTATTTTTTTATTTTGCTTCACTATATTTTTTCAAATTCAATTAAGAATGTATGACATTGAATTAGTGCAACTCTGCAGATGCACTATGTCCACGCACTTTGTTTGTTTAAGTTTATATTTTAATTATGTAAATTTATAAATTTAAAATTAATAAACAATTTATTATTATTTATTATATTTAAGGGCGTGTACGTCTGGCAGTATCTCTCATTCTGTATTATCGTGTGTTTATTTACATATCTGAGTGGCTACAATGCTGAAGAAATTCGGCCATTTTTGTTTCTGAAAATAATTTATTACAAAAATAAATTCATCCAGAGATTGGGCAAAAAAAATATATCGGAAGTTTCCTAGGATTGGTGAAATAAACGCTTACGTTAAAAAACAAAATAGTTATATGTACGAGTATATAACAGGTTTTGTGACGGTTTTTGGTACATGTATTTCAGAGACAATTCAATAAATTAAAGAAATTCAGACAGTTCTGACCTCATTTTTTACATCAAGAAGTCAATTAAATGTAAACTGAACTGACAAATATCGCTTGCAGAAGTGCCCAATCTGCCGGGTGTCATACAGTAGTCATGGGAACAACAGAGATGCTGGGATTACTGAAGTTCCCCTCGAATCACAAGCACTGACAATTAGAACATCCAATAACTGTTCAGATTCTACCCTTTCTTTATATTTTATGATCTTATATTACTTTTCTTTTTTTATTTATTTATTGCTACTGGTGTCACCCTTCTTTGATGTGAGAATTAGAGTACAGACTGCATCAACAAGCAGCTTCTCCCTCTGGACCTATGATGGAGATAAGACAGGACTGACAAGGTATTTTTGGCAAGATATGTTTGATGTCAAGTCATTACAGAAGAAGGTTAGATCATTTTTGACGGTTAAACTCATAAATTTGTCAATAACATCAAAAAAATGTATTTTCAAGACGATTAAGGTTAGAAACCGTCACAAAGGTTATGGGAATGTACTGGACTAGTTAGTGTATTAAATACAATTTCATAAATTTATATACGAATTTAAAATGATTTTATTTTAACGTACTTTTTTTATAATTTAGAGGTCAGCTTACTTCAGGTTCTTTAGTATAACCCATTAAACTTCCATTTCTTGTCCAAAGTAGAGGATCTTCTTTATGGTCAGCGATTCCGCCTACATTTTGCGAACGCGAAGACTATTAAATATACCCTTCTTATTTAATAGAAAATTATTTTTAATTAGCAAAATAAAAAATCTAGATTTTCTCTTCCTGTTTTCTCTTCGAGAATTTCCGCCAGGAAGATATTTTGGAAACTTCTCCGTGAGTCCCGAGTGCCCGGTTAATGGCCCAAAAGCTACAGCCCCAATGCCATTCCTAGGCTTTCGGTCCATCCGTATCAATCGCGGTCTTCTTCATCACCAGCAAATACGCATTCCCTGCTCTATTTCTTCTTATTACATAACTTTAAGGAATAATTTCTAATGAAATTAACCATTCCCGTTCTTGGAGAATCACAAATCAACATATATCTGAAATATAAGGTAAGTGGGGGGAAGATGCCACACTTAACACTTATTTCCGTTTTGTAGGAAACTGGGTTATCGAAAAACAACACCAAATGTATCAACGTCCAGGTTGTTTTTTATTCTTTAATTACATATATATATTAGTATATTTAATTAAATGCAAAACCGATAAAAATGCATTTGAATGAAATTTGTCAAAACTGGCATCTTCCCCCATCATATGGGGAAGATGCCAGTTGATGCGGGGGAAGATGCAACAATATCTTAAGATATAAATTGAGAAAGAAAAAATTACAAATTTAATGTTAGGTAAACAGCAAAATCTTCTCATTAAACACTGAGGGGAAGGAACACCGAACAAAAGACATTTTTTGTTTAATTTTTAACATTTTTTGCAATGCAAATTGTCTTTGCTGCAAATTTCATGTAGCCATCTCTTGCATGTTATGCATTGAAGCCAATCGCATTTTGGGCCCTTCCTATCATAAAAATATCCTTTACACTCAATACAAAAATCATCGTCCTCCTCTTCAATGTCACTCTCACCACTGGTCAGTACCAAATTATTTGCCGACAACTAATAAGTTACAACTACAAACATTAGGTAATTAGGTGGAAGCTCATGACTCTCTAAATCTTGAAGTTATTCTGAAGCCCCTCTGAGTTTAGCTATGACCTTCCACAGCTTACTAGTTTCGAGTAACTCAATTCAGATTATTGATACGTTCTTTATTGCAATAGTAAGCATTTTCTCTATTATTTTATTTGTGTCTTTTTTTTAATCTTCAAAATTAGTTGTTTATTTGAAGTTAATATTTAGATTCTTCAAAGTAAATGGTTGCTAAGAAAAATTTAAATATTATATCGTAAGATTGGTCTCATTACTTTCAGATTGCGTCACCCTGTAAAAAAAGAAGATAAAAACTCTCAACGGATAACAGCAAAATAAGTAGAAAAGTACTAAATTTATAAAATAAAGTTGATACAATATCATGGATACTGCTAGCAACTAATGCAACAACAAACTATTTCCCATGTCTGCATTTTAAATTGTCAACATCCGTATAAGTCCTTGTTGAAATACTCATACTTACATTTATACTTCTCAAGGATATCCAACTTAATCGATCGATACTATATTTCCGGGCATTTCTTTAAGAAAAACAAGGAAAAGATATAAAAGTGCATTTTGCTTGTGTCTGTTGAAGTAATATAACTAAAGGGCCGCAGATGCCCTTGAAAGATATCAGTTATAAATCTTTTTAAAAACTTTGCTGGAATATAATATTTTCTAGCGGACCCATTAAACTAAAATTTATTTATCCAATTAAATTAAACTGTTAAAATATTACTGTTTTCAAGGACTCTGAAACATGAAATTTAGAATCGTTTTGTACAATTAATAAGATTACAAATATAAACTTAGATGAAGAAAAATATCAAAGCCTGATTTACTGCGACCTAAAAATTCTTCATTAGTCCCTTAAGAGTAATATTTGTCACAGAAAGTAGAGTATGTTGGTACATATGTATGTGGATAAGTTAAGAGTTTATTTGCGTTTACGCTAAACCCAAGTAGTTGTACACAAGATTTCTATGCAGACTCTGAGTGTATTGTGAGGAGTGTTGATAGAGTCAGCATTGGATGGTTGTTGTTCATCCAGAGTAGCCTGTTTCCTAAAGAAGTAGCTGATTCACCTCTACCACTGGGAAGGCAATCTTAACTAACAAACTTTAATATCTTTAAAAGACAATTATTATCAAAATTCTGTTAAATCTGTGAACCTATGGTATATTGTCATCGTTTTTTCCTTTCTTCTACAATGTAAAGTATAGCGATCTTAGCCATTTTTCAGATTTGAAATTTTGAACAGAAAGATTCATTCTTTGGTCCCTTGATTCCAAAAAAAGGTGTGTGAGATGTGTGAAAATACATCTTAAACTAAACACCTTCGGAAGCCTTGAGCTTAACTCGAGCTTCTGACTATAGCATAGCTATCAAATATTCCACAGTCGAAAGTATCAGTTCACTGAGTTGATTTTATTATCTTTCTATATTTTCTCGTTAATGGCAGCCATAATTTTTCTTTTGTGTTCACATATAGGTGTTTTGCGCCATTTATTTTTTTGAGCAAAATTGGATGAAGGCACTTAATGGATGAAGAGCGAAGGGTGACATTAAAAGTACCATTAAGACGGTAGTGTTTTCTAAATATTAAAAATTAGGGTTTAATGTATTGCAGCAAATTTGGAGTTTGATGGAATGTCTGCGAGAAGAATTCACTTTTTATGATTTTCTCAAAAGTGTTCACAACGACTTTTTAAACTTTTTGTCCTTATGTCTACAGCTACAATTTGGATTGATTTCCCTAAGCAATTCGATTAAGTGAACGGTTGAAAAAAAGGGTTAAGGACATTCTTCTTTTTAAAGTACGAGATCGGTAATGTAGGTTCTGCGTGTTATTCATTTATTATAAAGAGGATTTAAATGTGTTGCTAAAATCCCTAATCATAAAAATTCCAAAACCCTAAGGCCATTTTTAATAAATGATTTTTTTCTTCTTCTTTTAAGTTCTCTAAACTTCGTTGGCAGATGAACATTTTTATTTGAATAATTTTTGGGGGGAAATTCATTTTGGGTATATATTTATTTTTGTTACAAGTTAAAATGTTCCTGTAACTTGTATCTTGAGACTTGTAGACTTCTTGTTTACAATTTTAGAATGATTTGAGTTTATAAAGAATCTTAAGTGTTGCTAAATACTGAAGTACAAAACTTACAGATTTTTGAAGAATTGATTAGTTCATTCTAGGTTAAGCAGCTAAAGAATGATTACTTCAGAGTGATTTTATACTTATAGTCTACGAATATAGAGTAAACAACTACTAACAGCTTAAATAATATATTGAAGTTAGAAGTTTCGTTCATGTTTAGCTCTTCTAAATGACGTAATTCTACAGAAGCAACAGAACGTCCAGACAGCATTGTAAACAAAAGCAACGTCACAAAGCAGAAGGTGGAATATGGGCCGAAGACATATCGAGGACATTAAGACAGTGAATAGAAGGGCAAGCTGCAGCCCTAAGGACAACACTTCTTCAGCATTACAGACATCAGTCACCGTCCAGCTACAGTAACTACCCTAACCAAACATTTACACTGTTATGGTAATAGTAAATCAACACTATTTGTATGGAAACTATTTATTATCAAGTGGAATATCCAGTCTTGTGAACAACTATAAGAATGGCGGTTTCATTTATATCTGTTAGTTATGATTAAACGCTCTTGCCCCACCTACTCATAATATATTCATGCTGAATGCATTGTGGGTGTAGATTTTTGCAACGGACAAAAAAAAACTTACCTATCACGTTTGCAGTTTGTTTCGTTTGAATTTAGAAATTTAGTTTTCATTCATTTCTCGGAAAGTACACTTTGAAACATTGAAACTCGGTGTTGCCGTGTAAACACCGAATATCGTCGTCTGAGGTATAGGCCACATCACTTCTATATGAATATTTTCAATGAAATTCGATTAGGGAGTTCTGTCGGCTGCAGATTGCCATGATAAAGGTATGGAAGACAAAAGATGGGTGATGATATTGTCAGCCACCGGTATGAAAAGCCATCATCAAAGATGCTGAGCCAATAAACATTTGTCCTTACCAAAAATTGTCTAAATTTTCTTAGTGCTTATGTTTAATAATCATCTTATTAAGTATTCCTGTAGTTGTGAATGATTCTTGTGATATACATTTTTGTCATGTGATAATTTTATTATTATTTGTTTCTTTTTTTTAAACAAGGTCCCTTGCAGCCGCCAAAGGTTTATTTGTTTAAATTAAAACAATAAAATAAACCCTTCAAATTTGGTCCTGAAAATCAAATGTAATTTACGCGTCGAGCGGTTAAGAGATTACTTGTAAGGCAGCATCTGGCTAGCAGATATGACAACAGACCTTCTACAGGTCTTTTATGATATTTGCAACTTTAACTTTGTACGTAATATTGAAAGCAAACAATCCAGTAATAACTTAGTTGGAAGAAAACCATTGACAACGCTGGTAATGGACAGATTTGTCTGCAACAAGAGGCTGGCAGTTCTCTGAAAGAAGCTCCGGGCTCCAATTACCTCAGATGTTGACGCGTCTAAATTTAAATAAAATAAAACTATGAGAGTTAAGTTAAAAAATGCCATCGGAGCTTTTCTTTTTTTTAAATTATTTTATATGTCTTGAAGTACGTAAATAATACACAAAAATGAAAATAAATTACTTTTATTCTGCGAGCCGACTTTTGTCTTCCTTAAAGCCTAAATTCAATTCCTCTTCCTTCTGCTAATTTAGTTCGCTACCTGGGGATGTACATCGACAAGCGTCTAATGCTTATCTAGAAAAGAAAATGCTTTTATATATTTGAGCAGTTTTATATATTTTTGTAGCCTCTCAAAACGTTTTATTAGCGCAAACTAAACTGAAAAGATAGAACCTTAACGACGGAACCAATTACTGTTGCGACTAATTGGCAGACAGTGGAAGTTACCATTAGAACCCAAATAACTACTCAAACCGATCTGGACTTACGCACTAGGACTGTGAGGTTCAAATTCACAAAAAATTATTTTCAATCAAAATTACTTTGTCAGAATACAAATGCTTCATTTTGTCTTTAAGGCTAACAACCAAGTTAAAATTTTATTTGTAACTGAACCATCAAAATTCAAATATTTCGAAACTTCTTCGACTTCCTTTTTTCGTGAACAAAACCTCTGGTTTCTAAATCTTGCTTCCTCTTCGCATCTAGACTGTCTAACACGTTGGTCGAGACGCCATTGGCCTCGTGATCGCCAACAATAGTAAAATAATGAAATAGTAAGTAACTAACTCCAGCGCGAGTGTGGCCAGTGGGATACTTTCCTCCTCCTGATTCATCCAAAGAAACTACTTTACATAAGATTCCCTGATTATATTTTCATTTGGAATACGTTAAACATGTGAGCATATTTCGACACCGGTTTCGAAAGAAGACATATGAGATTTGACACGGTCATGATTTTGACCTGTAATATGTGTCATTAATAAGAAGGATAGTTAAGATCAGAGGGGCATGGTTGAGGGGATACTTGGGAGGAGAAGTTGAAGTGCGCAAGAGGCGAGGGAGCCTTAGAGGTGTGGGGTAGGCCAGAGATCTGCTTACCATGACCGAGGATCTAGTCCCCTAGATGGGGGATGCGCTACATTGGGGTTAGTTTTGTCAAGGGTCCACCAACTAGAAGTGGTCTAACACGCACACAGCAGCAGTCTCTCCTCCTCCTTGGACGTCAGCTGTAATATATCTTGTCCAGTTGGACCATTCGGTTTGACTATTAGAGGAAGGGACACTGTGACCAGGGACAATGACACCATGTCCACCTCCTCACTCCTTCAGCCGAGTTACGTCACAATAGCTAGCCGACTTACTGAATGAAATCCTAATTAATAATAGGCTTAAATCGGTTTCTTGTTGGCATTTTATTAACGTCTCTTGTAGTTAATACTTGTGCCATAGAGGGAGTTGGTCAACAATGATTGCAACATTCATGTTGACTGCTATCATCATGCTTCCTCTGACAGATGGATCCTGCTATTTATGTGTTGCACAGTTATCTAGAAAAGAAAATGCTTTTACATATTTGAGCAGTTTTATATATTTTTGTAGCCCCTCAAAGCGTTTTATTAGACATTAATTTTGTAAGTAAACTTTTATTTTTCTTATTCTTCTGGAGTGGCTTGCTGTTACCCAATCCTAGCTGAGATTTATGGTCGACAATACCAAGTATGTTAATGAACTGTCGGCTTCCCAACCAATAATCTCTAGAGACGAAGTGGCTCCGTTTTCCAAATCCAGCAAACCAAACTGTAAAATCGCACTTTTATAAGTATATACAGGGTGACCAGAGTTATATGCTCCACCCACTTTTTTTTTAAACGGTGGGAAATTTGGAAAAAATAAAAAACACGTATTTAATCATTTTTAGTCTAGTTTATTTTCAGTGATTTACCCATTTTTTCAAACCCCAATATCGCAGAGATACAGCATCCAACTTTTGTTTTTTAAGTGGAACGTTATAGTTTTTGTTGCATATTTTTGTAGTATTTGATCTCCTAAAAAAAAAATAAAACAAAAATTTTGAAATCGGTTAGGTTTTTCAAAAGTTATGGTAATTTAAAATATGAAAAACAAATTTCAGTTTACTGTCAAAATTACGTTATTTTTTTTAAAGAATCTGTTCAAACTGGGCACAATCAACGGATAGGCAAGCCAAAACTCTGGACTCCCACGTTTTGCTTGTAGCAGCACTCAGATCATCTACTGAAGCTACGGGATTAAAGTTACAGTACACTTTATTTTTTAGATATTCCCTCAAAAAATAGTCCTTTAGGGTTAAGTCCAGAGATCGAGGTGGCTATTGACAATGAGGGACAATGAGTCCCTAAGCACTTTTCATGGACATTTCTGTCCAGGTAACCTCGAACAACTCTCGCATTATGTGCCGAGCAACCATCTTGTTGAAAATACATATCTAGCCGACGTTGTAGAGGAACATCTTCAAGCAGAACTGGCAAAATGTCTCTTAAAAAAAGGTAGATACCTTACACCAGTTAAGTTCTCTCTGTAGAAGTGTAGGCCGATTAGTTGATTTCCTAAAACTCCACACCAAACGTTTGTAGAAAAAACAACCTGAACGTCGAATAACTCTAGCCTGCCTAGATCTTGACTTCGCCACTATGGTGCTGCTATAAGCAAAGTGTGGGAGTCCAGAGTTTTAGCTTGCTTATTCGTTGATTGTGACCCAGTTTAAACAGATTCTTTAAAAAAAATAACGTAATTTTGACAATAAACTGAAATTTGTTTTTCATATTTTAAATTACCATAACTTTTGAAAAACCTAACCGATTTCAAATTTTTTTGTTTTGTTTTTTTTAGGAGCTCAAATACTATAAAAATACGCAAAAAAAATATAACGTTCCATTTGAAAAAACAAAGTTGGATGCTGTATCTCGAGATACAGGGGTTTAAAAAAAATGGGGCAATCACTGAAAATAAACTAGACTAAAAATGATTAAATACGTGTTTTTTATTTTTGCGAAATTTCTCGCCGTTAAAAAAAAAAAGTGGGTGGAGCATATAACTCTGGTCACCCTGTATATAAGTGAGGTAACTGAATCATGGAATTCAACGTAACGGGATCTTACAGCTTCTAAAACATAGGGAACAAGGAAATCTTGGTGCATGGTATGATTAGAAACAAAGTAAGGAGCATTAGCGATTCGACGGAGTGTTTTTGACTGGAAGGATTGGATTCTGTAGATATTGGGAACTTTGGCTGAGCTCCTAAGTTCCATTCCGTAAATCCAGGCAGGTTTCAGTACCATAGTGTAGATAAATCGTTTATTCTCAGATACTTTTAACATTATTTTCTTGCTATTTCGCCCCCTCTCTCTTTATCTTAGATAATTCTTTTTCCAGAAAGGGTAACAATTGGGTTTGCAATTTGAAAAATATAATTATCTCTGTGGGTTCGTTGGAACTCTTTCACTGTCAAAGTGCTGCTGTACTGAGAAAGGAATTTCACAATCTCATTAACAAATTTAAAAATAAATGTGTCACTGAGGATATTGATTGCATACTCAACTCTAGGTACAACTGTTTGAACAGGTATTTAGCTACACTCGGATTACCAGAGCCATATCTGGATTGGAAAGTAAATATTAAAAAAGTGAGAGTGGTAGCGCAATTAAGGCTGTGCAATTTGTCCAAGGCAAGATTCTATATTAATGACACCTATTATGAATTTGATGAAAACAATCTTTGCCTCATTTGTTATTGTTTTTCTCCGAATTCAGTCTTTCATTTTCTTTTCGAATGTACCTCAATTTCTTCCATTAGAAGTCATTTTCTTAACTCATATCAGTCTTGAAATGATTCTATAAATGATAAGTTTGTCAAGTTGGTAAACATAAATCTTATGAATCAAATTATCGAAATTTACAATTTTAAGTACCTAGCTCTGCGTTTGAAATTGTTTTTTTTTTTTTTTTTTTTTTAAGTGGGACTTTGGGAAAAGTGCAACACTGCATTTGCTGGAAAACGCTTATACGTACCAAATTTTCTTGAATAAAATGTCAAATAAGGTAAATGGACACCCAGGTGGGTGCATATTAGATAGTAAGGAATGTTTTCACAATTATGCTTTTTAATGGGTTTTTATGAACAATATATTTGTTATTGTCGGGTATTATAGCATCCAATATGCAATATACATACAAAGAGTTTAAGAATATTTTTAAAAAATGTTGGAGCTTTTTCTAAAAACTGAAAAACTTTGAACAAAGTTGGCTAACCACACATACAATCTCAAAAACTCACACAGAGAGAGGTTATGTTTTAAAAATTAATTTTTCAGGCCCGTAAAACCCAAAACCCAAAATCTGCCCCCTCTCAATACCATACCTAGGATTAAGTATTAAAAAAAATTATTAAAAATAAGAATAATGAAGTTTCAGCACAAATAGTTTGAAATAATTAAATGTAACAAGTAAAAATGTATCACATTTCTGTTTATTGATTATAAATCTCAGCGTAACTTAAAATCCCCGGCTATGTAGGTCAGCATCGCCTGTTAAATCCACTTGAACAAAGAAATGCACTTAACAGCACAATAAGGAAGTGAAGCTAGAGCGTCATAGTTGGCAGTAAAGTGTTACAAGGACGAATAATACTTTCTACAGAATATTGATTTAATCATCTTTTTTTTATACTTTCAAGAAAGGTTGCTCAAGTCCGTTGGAGGTCGCACGCTGGGCACTGGTCTCATAACTTGGACGTAATGCATTTACCTCGGTCCATAACTTTGGGGAGCAGTGGCATCGTCTCCTGCATCAGGGTCCAGCAGTTTTCACTCATGTCACACGACCTTCAATGGGTCACTAACCATAAAATGCATTATTGTGCACTTATAATCTAAAAATTTATTACATTTTTCTCCTTTCCAACGGCCCAGCAACAGCCAAACATCATTAACATATATTATTTTTTTAAATTGAATTTAACTTAAATAATTTCTCATAACTGTCTTAAATAAAAGTCATTTTTTTTGTATGTTTGGCTCCCCAAAGTAGACTCAGGACCTCTCCCTTGAAAATAGTTATCGCCCTAGACATGGACCGTAAAAGCCCTCTTGTATTCCCGATTCATACAGGCCAGAGGCGAGCTATAAGCTCCTATGCCAGGTTCGGCAATAAAAGACTGGTCTCAAACTCAAGGTGGACTCTTAAGTGACCAATGCTTTTCAAAAGACACTGATCCTCCGTTAACCTCTTCCTTGCCTGGAAATGGTTAGTTTTCCTATGAGTTTACTTTAGGCAGATGCGGTTATATTTACGTTACACTTTGCCATCCATTCAATACCATTCAGTACTGATTTAATTTGGCTGGTTTTTCCACCAATACATTGATTGTTGAAAGCAAGTATTGTTTTTTCCGCCTTCTAAAACAAAATTAGTTATAGTTAAAATAAGATTGCATTGATCTTCATTAATTATAAAATCACACCTTTTTTGTTACTCTAAAGAGTTGAAATATTGATCATGCTCTCTTTTGAAACGAACTGTACTCTCCCACCAATCCGTGGAGCTAAAGCCTTTCTAGACGGCAGATTTTCTGATGAGCGTATACTATTTAAGTTCGATTATCTGACTTCCACTTTTAATCTCATGTTAGCCACTAAATAACATCGAAAGCTTTAACAGGGAAACGATACCATCACGACAATATGTCTTAGCTTTGCGGGCTTCACCTCCAACCACTCGATAGGAACTTATGTTGTGCATTAATTTATAATATATAATCAAGATAAAAGGTAAAATGCGTTATATGATACGTTCTATTAATAATAATTGCACTGTGCATAATATCGCCAGTGAATTAAAGCCCTGTTCGAGCTCCTTGCATTTTACATTCGTATATATTAATCTGTTTGCTTAACAAACAATATACATATATGACATTTAAAAATAAAATGCACTATGGTCATGACAAAATGCCTGTAGTATACCGGAAGTTGTAGGTGTAACTGACAAAGTTTAACAGTGTTTATTTAAAGATTTAGTACTTTTTAAAAAAAAGAAAAAGTGTACAGTGTTAGGACACATAATGCAAGTAACGCATAAATATACCATTGCAATGCATTGTCCAATGGGCGCGGTGGGTAAGCTAGCTAAACCAGATTGTAGTCATGCGATTCTTGTTTCTGTTATTGTTTGTCGTATTATTCTAACATTCAGTTACTATGATTGCAACTCTAATCTCTGTAAGTGTAAACTAAATATTGACACAAAGTCGTATTAAATAAGATACAAAGGTAGGTTTCATTAAAGATTCACACAATTGAAGGTCCTGTAAATATGATGATAGAAAGGGAAAAAGTTGATATGATTCAATTTTAAGAAATATATGTGTAAAACAAAGTACATATCAGACCACAAACAATTGAATATACTTCAGACATACGAGAGGTAATATTAATTCTTTAACACCTAAATCTGCAAAGAAAATTGCTCTTAATAGAAGATTTATTAATACTGTTTGCTGTAAAGAGAATACTTATTATTTAATAATACTCCATGTGGCTATGAATAAACATTCATTTCGCAAGATAACAAGTTCTTGAGGAAACAGTTTCTTTTCTAAAACGATCTACGTAACTAAATGTACTCCAAGTACTCTTGAAAACAAAGATTCAAACGAAAAGTTCTATTAAACACTTTTTAATTATTTGTAAGTTATACTTCCCATAAAAATAAATCATCTTGCTATAATTTCTTATTTCCTTCGCATTTTTATTGAGCTATAACTTTTAGCTTAACTATAATTCGAAAGGAAATGCAGACATCAATGCCTTAATTCTCGCCAGTTATGGATAATGGTCATATTCTTGAATACTTAAGTAAACTTCAAATAAATAAATTTTTGTGGTGATTCGTAAACATAAGTGCTAAAACCAGTGTGAACACAATTATCGTGTACTTAGTAGAGTCAATTTAAAATACATATAGTGAGCTAATGTTTGACTGTGAAAACGCCAAATACAAACATCTATCCTCTGCAAGTAAAGTAAAGTAATCGCCTATTTTTTCAGGCGGGTCTTAACGTCCAACTACCAATTAGGTGACGTGGACGGAGGTGGCTAGCAAACATACTTTACTGTAAATGTCTTTTATTAACCATTAAATAAAATCCAAAGCCTAAAGATCGGGAATCGAACCCAGTACCACAATACATATTAGCTTTGCAAGTCTCGCCTCTAACCGTTCGGCTACCATTGCGCCTTCCTCTGTAAGTATCTATGAAATAATACGTAAGCATTTGACTCGTCAATTCGTGTAGTAACCTAGGATACCCGCAGGGACGCCTAAAAACCTGAAAAAGGGAAAATTTAAATTTATAAATTTTCATTGCTTAACTTCATTAAAGAGGACTAGTCACAATCATAAATCATAAAATAACTAATCTGTTAATACAGTTCCGTAACAAACGAAATATGAAGCTAGTGTAGACATTGTTTAACGAGAAAACTAAATATTTTATACTCGCGAATTTTTAAGTACTGAAGCATTGACATAGTCAATTTATAAAAAAGCGGATAGTCTCTCTGACAGCATCTATTTTATTTCAGTCACTTCCGGCATCCATTTCGGATTTCAATCATCACTAACTTCCTGAAAAGTCCTTTCTGTTGTCAAACTTGATCCCTAATAAGGAAATCTCTCTTTATTGTTGCTATTCATGTTGTTATTTTGATGAGCAATAAATATGAATTGCAGGTGCTTACTTTTGTTGGCACATATGTTCTGGTCGGAACCCGGTTTTAGAGTAACCTATGCATATTTATATTTTGTTCAGTGGATCGTCGCGGAGGGAGGATTGGAAAAAAGGAAACGTTTAAATGATAAGACCATAGCGTGACCATAAAGCACCAACGCCAGGTGTATGATTATTCAAAGCCTCCGATTTGTCACGGAATCAGGCCGTATGTCCATCCGTGGACCAACCTCCATTTACATACTACACGGTTTGGTCAGTTCCTTCACGCTCCTGCTGCAATTGGATTACACCAATGAAATGGTCACATCTCTGTATTTGAATAAGGAAATATCATTCTGGTTTAAACACAATCTGGTTTAAACAAGACATTAATGAATACTACTTAGTCACATGAATATCTTAGCCAATCGAGATTAATCCAGTTTGAAGTTCATAGTCATAGTATTCATAGTCTAAAGTTGCTGTGCGACTCGGCAGTACTCCCTGCGGCTAGCCACTACATTCCCTGGGCCTGGTATTGTCAAAGAAAGAGGTAAATCCGGTTTCCATTAAGAAATATTCAAAAACATTTCGATCTTGCTAGCACGGTGAACTATTTCGATTATTTCTAAATTTCTGAATTTAGAAATAATCGAAATTTCATGTAGTCTTTCAGTTCGATTAATCAAAATACTGCTTTGAAAGTAAGGTCATTGATGTAAGATTACCGGTTGGTTTCCTTGTTTAGCATTATAGTTTCTATAGACATCGTTATAGTCTGGAGCTCATACCAGACATTTATTGAATAGTTCGTAAGAAGGAAAAGGACTACCGTAATGATCTATGACAGCTTGGATGTGAGAAGATCCAGTCAAAGTTGTTTTGTTAGTTATACGTGCAGGAGATTTGGGACGTTTCCGCTTCTATCATATTGAGATGGCACTTAGCCATATTTTAGCTGATTAGCTGTTTAAAACCATAAAAACTCTTTTACGGTTTTTTTTATCTAGTTTTGAAAAGTGTCCCTAAAGATCTTCTTGGAACTTTGTAGCCTAAGTACATTTAGATCAGTTGTACCAACCTTAGTTACATTTTCCGAGCCTGACATTATCAATGTGCTGAGTAAATCATAGTTCATCAAGAGATATTATAAAATATCATTTCTTTAATTCTATCTTACAAGAACAAGCAAGTATTACGATTGTTTCCAATGTATCCATAAATTGCGTGTAATCTGGTCATTTTAAAACGAATAAAACGTTTTTTTACAATGTTTTATAGTGTACTTGAGTCAGAATACGTCAGGAGTCAAACCTAGTTTTCTTTAAATTTTGTGTAGATTTTTTTCTGTTTTACTTGATATTTTTTCTAAAATGATTCGAAAATTTCTCCTATTTAAGAATTAAATGAAATTTGAAATATGAGAATTACGAAAATTGTTGAAAAGGAATTTCGTGCAAAGCTTTACCGAACATATTTGTCTAAAATTATGGTGCGTCAATATGGACCTTTACAAGCCACAACCGGCACCTAGATCCAGAACAACATGTGCTTCTAGTAAAAGAAAATATTAGAAAAGCAAAGTGGACGGAACTACCACCACACATCTTGAAGAATTTGGAATTAGAACACCTGTAAAGTAATTTAGCCAGAAAAATAAATATCTTTAGAAAACCAGTTTGAAAAACTGTCCAATAATAATTTTGCTCGTTTTAATTGAGATTCCGGGAGCTTTGACCTTATAATTAATATAAAACTATAAAGATGTTTGCCAGACGCAGAGGACAGGTGAACAGCGTAAAGTAATGGCCCGCACTCGACCATTTCCTTCCGTTGAGACTAACACCAAACTTCAACACCCACGTGCTTTGTACACTTTTTAGCTGTGCAACCCTCACCTTCTCTTGTAAACTGCACGTGCAAGGTGACATCTCTCCATTGCCCAGACAGACACACTTCCTTCATCCCAGAGCGCTGGCATGCTCTAATTAACATTAATTATACGGACTCTGCTGCCAATGAACTTTTCCACTAATTGTATTGACCTTTTGAACAGATACCCATCTTGGTACCTTCTGTTTTCGCGAATTTCACCAGTTAAGGCGAATTAGAAGGTCCTTCTCAGTAAAATAAAAAAGAACCGAATAAGATTATTTACTTCATCATTAAGGTACTACCAAACTCTCTAAATGAAACCAAAACACAAATTAAAATCAATAAATAAGAAACTATAAAAATTACTATTTGTAGAATATTCTACATAAATCAATTCTAAATTTATTGCACTAATCTGTCAAAATAGTAATATTAATCAATAGTATAAAAATTATTCCATGAATTTGGTCCTTTCGTACTAAAATACATTTTTTGGACTCATTTGAGACCAAATACTGTTTATTAAAAACATACTGTTACAATAACCTGCCATGCCAAGATAAAAATGCATTCTTTGCAAGGAACAAGCAACCCTACTTTAGGACCAGATGAGCGATTGAGAGATTATAGATCCTAACCTGTTTGACTAGACCCAATAGTCGCCCATCTCAAGACTCCCAGGAAGATAATTAATCTGATAAGGATGACTTCACCAATCTGGTAGGTTGCAACAAAGCTCAACCCAATAATAAATACCCCTTCTTTACTTTACTTACACATTCAAATAAACAAATTCACCAGCCTAGGCACATTGAACAACATGTTCTTTCTGACCATCTTTGGTAAACCTCCCAGAAGGAGTCTCCTGTGAAGGAAGATGTCACTGGCGACTTTTTTTCAAGTTGGTCCCAGTCAGTTTACTCTTTGGGCGAATTTATTTATTACAATGATTACATCTTGTAAATTCAGAAATAATGATTACAAAATGGATAATTATAATTTTCAGAGGTAACAGTTTCACAAGATTTTGATTTACTTCCGTTTTGTGAATGGTGTGCTAGTACCTCTTCGGAGTTATTTAAAAATTACAATTAGGCTATTTGACGTTAATTTAGCCAGACAGAGATGAGTAATTTTAGAAAGTTATCTTAAACTTTTTTTCTTGCAATTAATAAAATAAATTCGAACAGTATCTTTATTATTTAGTATTGATTTGTTTAACATTGAAATGTTGAGATATTGGGCTTAGTCTTTAGACATAACTTGAGATTGTTCCCTGATAGCTAAGCCTTACAAGACCTTACAAATTAAGAGGCGAGACCTGCAAAGCTAATATGTATTGTGGTACTCGGTTCGATTCCCGGTCCTAGGCCTTGGATTTTATTTAATGGTTAATAAAAGAAATTTACAGTAAAGTATGTTAGCTAGTCGCCTCCGTCCACGACAGCTAATTAATTGGTACTCGTAGTTGGACGTAAAGCCCACCTGAAAAAATTGCCATTATTTTACTATACTTTATTATTTAGAATAAAAAGAAAGGCGATGGAATTAAATGAAGTAAATTAATTACAACTATTCTTAAATTTTCTTCAGTTTTTACATTTAATATTCTTTTTTTAAAAAAAGAATTTGAGATTATGGAAAGTCTGAATTGAATAAAATTTACTGAGTAATCTAATATTTAGTTATTTAAAAAAAAGGGAAGACAGGTGGTTAAGGGTACACAAACTGTTGCCTGTATGATGACCTCACTTCTCTACACGTCATCAAACAGAGAAAAAAAGTGGGTATTGCAGTGGAGAAGGTGTTATTGCAACAGGTGGGCTATAAGAAGGACTGTCTTTTCCTTTGAGGTAAATCACACAGAAACCTATTGTACATTTGCAAACTGCAGTTTCTAAAAACCTTACCTGCAACTACTACACACTGAATAAAGCCAGCCAATAAGCACTGGACAAGTGGCTAAAATTGTATTGTAGGTAAGTAGTAGAAGATTATGGAGGGGAGGAAATTGCCCTAAAATTTCCAAACCGTGAGAAGATTTTTTCCCACACTGCCAAGATGTCTGTGCACCTGTTTTCTAATCATTGGGTTTTCTAGATTAGGCAGGCTGAGCACTAAATACCAAAGATGAAGGTTTTATTGATCAGTACTATAACAAAAAATATTCAATTAGTAAATAAAGCGATCTCAATATTTTAGTCCAGATTTCATTTTATTTGCTAAAGTACATTTTGGATTTTAAACTATTCCGCATTTAACGGCTGCATTTCACATTTATCGTCTCAACGCTTGTAATTAGCATCTTAATTTAAAGCTAACTTCCCCTGTCTTCCTAGAACTACCCTGGAGGGGAATATCTGCTTCCCTTATCTATTAAAGCCAACTTCAGAGTACATGAGGCGCAGAGGTATGATGGCGTGGGTGGTACTAGAAAGTGATTATCTCCTAATTGCCGGCTAACCCAAGAACATTCCTAGTTAACCTGGAGACAATAGATCTAGAAGTTCACGATGCAGAGTATCCGATAACGTTGGGGAAGAAAATCTTTTCTCAGCGACTCCCCCTTACCAAAAGATTTCCTGCTTTTGGATCCCAGGTACCGTTCGATTTGTGCAGGAGTCAATAAAAGGTGTTCAACTTCATTTTGACATTTATTTAGGGCTTTTGTCGCAAATTCACTATCATCATTGGTTGTGAAGTAAACTCTTTTTTCTATTTTTAATTGAAAGCAGTTTCTAGCCTAACAATGGCAACCAGAGACCAAAAATGATATCTAAATGGTAAATTAGCTAAGGGTTTTACCTTAAAATCAGATATTACTTGACGATTATCATTTTTTGAAACGTAAGGCGCGTCAACAGCTGAAATCATTGGATACCTGGAGCCATGCAACTGTACTCCAGGCATAAGGATAGTTCTCTTATTCCTGACAATCACATCTTCATCAATAAACCCTAAGGTGCTCCATGTGCAGGGTGCAGTTAGCTGGACGGCAGCTAGCTGAAGTCACATTTCCTCATAGCCGGACCTACCATCACAGATCATTTCTGCAACAGTATCCTAGCTAATTTTTCACTAAACATCCGGTCTGATATTGATCAATTGAGTAGTTCTGCTACTTACCACAGTTAAATGTTGATGAACTCGCGTAATAAATGCTTCCAACCACAAAGTAGCCATATGTACAATGGCCAATACTTTAAAACATTGTTAACCTGTATGAAATCGAAGATAACGATAGGTAATTGTAATAGTACTTAAAAAAAATGACGTAGAGAGCAGCTTGTTAATTGTGAATGAGTCATGCATTCTTATGCAAATTAGCTGTAGCTGGGGGGTGGATGAATATCACAATGAGCAGGTGAATACCACAATATACCACCCCATCTTTATGAAGTCCTGCTGCATTATTTACCTTAGGAACAGTACACAAATGCAGATGAACTTTAAGCTAGCAATATTTAAAATAAAATGAATAAAACAGGCGTTAACGCTTACCATTCTTTTACTACAATGATCGAATTTTTGGTCTTTTAACATTTTTACTTACAAAATGCTTGAAACGAACATTCCAAGAAAATTTATTCAAATTGAAACTAGACTTTTTACAAAGTTTAGGGAATAATGTAGGAGTTATTTTAGACGGAAATCTCAGAAAATGCTATCAGATTCTCGTTGTTTCCTTATTTCCGGTATCATTTATGCTACTCGTATTTTTTGTTTTGTTTTGTTTTTTTACATGCGAGACATGGGGTGAGATTTAGTGGTTTTGAGCGTGGGCTAGTAAGTGACTGGTTCTTTCAGTTCAAAATCTGCTTGTATCCACAGTTTTTAATTCGTTAGAAAAAGAGTATCAGGATAGAATGCGCTTGCGTCTCGTCCAGTAAGCCTAATTTGATGTTTGACATTATGCCTTGTCTGAAAAGAGATTACCTGTGAGATAAAGCAAAGTGAGAAACCACTCTGGCTATTCTTCATTTCAAAACATTTACCTCATGGCAAACATTAGCTAAATACTCGGACATTAACTAATAAATTGAGTAACATATGTATTACAAGATAAATCATAAGCAACTTACATGAAAACTTAATCAAATGATGTATGTTCTTGATTTACAAATTATGATCTTTCTGACTTAAAAAGATTATTTCACTATTTACAACACCTTTACTGACCCATAAAATCTATTTACTTGCTCAAGGTGGCTAGTTGAAAACTTCTCCGTCAAAGAAAGCAAAGAAATTGGTAAGATTGGCCGCATTCAGCAGACAAGAGCGCTACCAGATCGCTCCCAAAGGGAGCGCTTTATTTCTCTGAACGCTCTCCTACTAATATAACCTAAACATAACCTTTTTCGAATTAATATTGGCGAGGAATCGGTCCAATAAAAAACAACTCGTCTTTTAAATTAAAAAGTGCTAGGCCATTTCAAAATCTGTTATTTATTAATCATATTTCAATTTCAAGAGAAAGAAGAGCACGCGATAGGTCACTTTTATGTATTTTTTCATCCCCATTTCTACTAAAAATACTGCCAAGGCAGTAAAGCTAGTATTTTTCTTAATATCGGGAAATAAGTCGTTTTCCGAGTGATTTTTCTAAGAAAAATCAAATTTTAAGAGCTTTAGATGTTCTCAAGCATACACGAAATGACTAAAAAATAATTTTACATCTGTTACAAACAAGAAGGTTTAATAATTATTTGGTAATTTTGGGAGAGTTGCGTTTAATTACCAAAAAAAATTGGAAAAATTTCAAAATTGTTTTTATAAATACACGTACTTTGCTAGTAGCGATCACCACCGCTCCGTCGAAGTAGCATAGAAAATTTCCGCTCCCAACATGTTGTGAGAGCGATGTTAAAAGTGCGCCATTCGGCGGATAGTTCCGTAGCGCTCTTGTCTGCTGAATGCGCCCATTCACCACCGCACTCTAGCAAAGGTTAAATAAATGAAATTGGTAACATAACCTTTTTTAATTTTTACTGGTCTATAAACATATTCACCCTGTGTTGCACGAAAAAAGTATTTCTTCGCTTTTTTGCATCGTAGAACAATACAAATTTCAATAAAATGAACTGATCATATTGCACAATAAAAGTTAGTTATTTCTTAATAGTTAAACTATGGTTGCGCACAATTACATCAAATAATAGTCGTGTGGAGTGGTTCACTCACGTAGACGATTAGCAGTCGGGTGGAACTATATTCGTATTAATATTCGCACGTGCTGACTTATAATTAATTACAACACCTAAAAGAGTAACAGTATTTAAGGAAATTAATGTAATGGAAAAGTCATCCTTATCTTGAAGTTAACTGCAGCATGACAAGCTGTTCCATATGTTAAAATGACACAATATGAACTTAATATAAATTTACATTTGTTTTCTTCATGCAAACAGATGTTTTTATAATTAATAAACAATACATTTTTACCTTTCAATGGATAAGTCTAGTTTAAGTTGTGGTGGTTCATAAAAAGAATAAAATAATGTTTATTCGATCTGAAAAACATCCCAAGACAGGACTACCGTTCATTTCAGTACGACCAAGAGAAAGTGATAAAATCTTAGTTAAATATTATTTTTTATGAAATAAGTTTTAAAAAAGATCTTTTTTGAAGACCAAGTTATTTAGTTTGCTAATATCGACATTCGAAAATGACTTACTTTTTTCGCCATTGTAAGTTGCACTATCAACTGGAAAAGAACTGCTTTGAAAGCATTGGTGGCAGACTCTCATCCGAGCAACATTAGTTATATATTGTCAGAAGGCATTGGATGCCGATGAACCATAACAGCACCACCTGTATCCAAAGGCAATAGGTCATTTTTAGGTCGCATTATAGCCCAGCACAACTTAAATATCTATTAGTAGGGACATGGAACTGTTACACAATTTCAGCTTGCTGAAGATGGGTGAGAAAATGTGCGTGAAAACACTACTACGTTACTTTCTCTTTTAAACACTGAAATCTAGTTCAAAAATCAAGAATGACTTATTTCGTGATGTTGTACCCGAATTGATGGGTTTAGGAAGTTTGAACAAAATATTCGGTCTGTTGCGCTTCTTAATGTAGGACCGGACCACTTTCCCATTCTCTGCGATTAAACAAAAAAAAGTCACAAACCTGCAGGTCAGTAGGGCACATTTTTTAAATAAAATATAATATCCAACACTTTTGGCAAGCAAATAGACTTTTGTAAATACTAGACATAAAATACGAATTCCAAATGTTAATATGGACTAACAATACTTACACCTTGTCTACTACAATCTTCACAATACACTTCCAAAGCTGCAACAAAAATTTTCCTTCCACCTTACAAAGTATAACATTCCTCAATTCTGACTTTACAAACAATGAAAACGAAGGGAAACTCTGACAATTATACAGCAGGTCTACCACAAAATATGGAGAAAATTACCAATCATTAATTTTTTAAATATTTGGCAAGAAATTAAAAGTGTTCAAAGGTGCTCCCTGTTCAAATGTGTCCGCTCATCTCTATTTGTAGAATGGTGACATAAGTGGAAAATTAAAATGAATGAAACCAAAACTAACTTCGTCTCTTCCTTTACTTTAAGAAGTGGTTAATTGCTCCCACCTAGCTCAATTTAATTCCCTCCCCTCATGCGGACAAACTTAGATACCTGGGTCTTGTGGAGTCGTCGTACCTAACTCAAAAGACTACACATTATCAACTACTATGAAAACACACTAAATTAGTTGATATACACAGTTATAATACGTTCAACCAAGCCTTCCTATTCTCGTCGCAACCAGACATCCCAATTTAACACCTTCGGCGAATCGCTAACGTTGTCTACTAGGTTCCCGAACTTACCTTCTCGCCACATTGACTTTATTATCTCTTCTGTTTCCTACTTCGATATAGGAAATCTAAATCCAGTCTTTTCGCATTTCACTCAAATACACATAATCAATTACTAACCACACGAGTTCTCCTGATGCTCAAGTGTCCTCAAGATAATTTTTATTGCAATCTACTTTACTTGGAATTGGCAAGGCACACCATTGGCTGAGCACTTCATCCGGTGGCAATTGCAATTTTGTATCTTTGTGCTCACTGTCCTAGCTTGTGCTACCCAATGAGATAATACAATACATTAAGAAGAAAGATGTCTGTATATTGTAGATGATCTCTCCAGTTTCTCTCCAGAAGTGTCCTGTAAAGCTCTAGGCCTCCTAAAGGCCTATGCTGCCCTTAACTTCTGTTCTTTGCTTTTCGATGTCGAGCTTGACATCATCCATCCTAGGAGGAATATATCTGCTTAGTAATTTTACTCTGTACCCTTCGCAAAATGGAACGATTATAATTAAATATAACAGAATAGAGTAAAAATTAACCTCCAATTTCGGCACTTAAGAGTGAGCGGTTCTTCTACTGTTACCGCCTATTTGTTTATCAGTTCTTAGACTCGTATGTATCAGATTACTTTTTCATTTATTTATACACATATTAGTTTGAAACTAATGTTTGAAAACTCCCCTTGGGTTAAACCACTGACAAGATCCCGTAGCGACTGATCTAGGCTGTTATTCCCTTAACAGTCCTGATACTAGGTAGTATTTCTTTTGTTATCATCGAAAGTGTAACACATATGTTCATCCGGTTATGAATCTAATTGAATAAGTGCGATGTACCCCTTCGGATTACATAGAACTGAGCATTCATTGAAGCGTAAACAACAGCAGCGTAATTGGTGGTTATCTAATTCATCTGTCTGGAACCGCTCTTGAATTAGTATTCATGTCATGATTTTGTTAATTGTCCTCAAGAAAGTGAAAATTTAGAAACACTTTATAATAATAACCAACCTATCTTAAAAATGATATCGCCTCTTAAATTTAATATTAATTTTTTATTAATTTTAATTTAATTAAAATACGGCTATTTCATTGGTTTAACGTTTTCTTAAACAACTAAGTTAATGCCACATTTAATATAAAAAAATGCACTTACCACGAACCACCAGGTACTAAGGGATTTAACAGTTTGCTCTATTAAATTAATTTTTGACTCTTTTCTTGACTAAAACCAACGTGATGACAAAATTCTAATTAGAAGATTTAAGGTTAGGAACTAATGTTTCATCAATTTCAAACATTGGTTCAACTCCCCTCGGGTAACCACCGAAAAGGTTCCCTAGCTAGCGAGTGATCAAGGCTGATCACAAATTTTCTCATCTGCAAGATTCAAAATTTCGTACTATCCAGGACCATGTCAACTTGGGTAGCCTTCAGTTTTTCTGGATGAAAAAAAAGAATCCAACAAGTCACCCAAAATGACTACCTGCAGGTTACCATTCTTAGAGAATTGTTTGTGACACCATTCAAAAATAATTCTGTGGCTTGGTGCAAGAAGTGCCAATGTCAAAAAAAGGATTACGAGTGTACGTCCTCTTTAGTTTACCTGGAGGGGGGGGGAAATATTGAATCTAAATTTTGACATTGGCTTTTAGTAAGTTTTAGTAACTCAGTTACTACTTTGAAATTGACTTCGGCACTCCTTGCAAGAAAAATTTGGATGGTTAATATATCAAAACAGATTTTTTCCTCATTTTTACCAAAATCTGACATTGGCACTTCTTGCACCAAGCCCCAGAATTAATCATCCATCTAGATATTCTACCATCAATATTTCGGTAATGCTAAAAAAGCCAGTAAAGTACTAAGAATAGGAAAAGAATGGCCAAGCTTCTTGTAAATCCTTTTATCAAATTCGCTGATTCCTGCAGGAAGGTGCCTCAATATCTGGACGGCTAGAAACGAGGACCGCAAAGCTATTGTGGTACTGGGTTCCATTCCCGATTTTGGCCTTGGATTATTAATGCTAGCTCAGAGAAATTGAGGTTAAAATGCTAGTTTATATCTCTGTTCAAGGCAAACAATTTTATAGTTAGACATATGTAACCTTCCTGAATCAGTAGGCTTCACTTATTATTCCTGCTAGAACCGATGTGCTGACTCGACAAGAAAAGCATACTACTATTTTGAGAATACACTATTTATTGCAGAAAAATGCTTTCACGTTTAGGGACTGTTGCAGATCCATTTTATGAATGTGGCACTCGAGGAGTTTTGAAGACTTTCTTGTAGATTTAGATTACTATCACTCTGCTTTTCCTGGAAGTGAGTTTACTTGAGGAGAAGTACGAAAAGGCACTTTGGAAGCTATGTGATTATTTGCGCTTCAATAGAGATTAGGGTTGCCAGCATAGATTAGCTTATTGACTTTTGTATCAAAATGACTGCTCTGCCTTGTTTCAACCATTTTTATATCCGATTTAACGCTCACTGGTTAATTACAAATAAAATTTATAAATTCTATGTTTCTATTTATCCGAGGTGGAGTGAGCGGAAGTCGAATAACGCGGTAGTTAGAGGGTGGATTTGTTCAGTAATCTAATGGTTTCATACCATTTGGTAACCTGGATAACTTCCCCTCCAATAAAAAGAACTCTTGCATAGGGTTATTAAATAGGATGAACATTGCGGTTTTGTATTAGAGGGGGTAAACGATGCTCAAACATTAGGCAGTAGTTCACCTGACTGCGCAACACAATAGTCAGATTATTTTCTAGACTATAGTCACATTTAGTTACTAGCCTGGTATTATATTATTACAATTACTTAATAGCTTTCAACCATGTGCACTATACAGTTATATATACGTCAAGCGCACCTGCTAGGTTCTGTAAACATTTATATCATTCTTTTCGTTTTTTAGAGTAACTGAAGCTTTGCTGTTAGATGTGAGGAGAAGTAGAGTTCGCCACTGTACATCCAACTATATATGGTATCTCCACTCATCTAGGCTGACCTCCCAGCTACATTTTTACTGAAATTGGCTGTATAATTTTCAAAATAATCTAATTTATTGGAAACCAAATCACCAATTAGCATCTACAGTTCGCTTTCCTGTAATGGACGGTCTTGTCTGTACCAAGAGAACCCAGTGACGGCACTACTCTGAGAAGATACGGGCGCTAATGACCTCCAGGCGTATTAAATTAAACCAAAAATAAAATATTTCTGAGTTTTCCTTGCCCATTACATTTCTCTTCAAAATAAAACACACTGTGAGATATATTAGAACTTCCAAAACCATCGATTTCGAGTGAAAGTAATCTACTAAATTATGAAAAATTCTATTTATTTATTATATTATAACAATGTATTTACAAAAGAGATATTTACAAAACATTTTCTATAAATCAAATTCATTTATTATTTAAGTGAATACAAGGCTCGGCTAATAATAATTGATTACCAAACTACCAAAAATTTGGGAATTTTACGTTTAAAGAATCGACAATAAACAGTTTTTTTCTAATTAAACAAAAATGAACATTAAAATTAATGCACTGTTGCATTTTTTATTCACAGTTATTTATCTCAATGGTAATGCGGGATTCCCTAAAATATCACGGTTCGCCTAGAACAGGGGTTGGCAACCTGTTTTAAGTGGAGAGCCAGTTTTCCTTAAATAATTTTAATAATTCTTACCAAGAGCCTCTGAAGATCATTTGTAATCACAAATTATTATTTTATGATACATATTTAATAACACTTAAATGTTTTATATATTTATTTTCACATATTGCAAAGTAAATAAACAAATAAATAATAACTTAAGGAATGAAAAGGCTGCAGTCTTACAATATAAATCAAGTACTTTATTTTGATACTGTATAATTCTATTCAATTTCGAACCTATCGCATTTAAAATTATTTTTGAAAAAATACCTTTAATAAACGGAATTTTCATTCGTTTCAATAAAACTAAACTATACAAAGTATTTTGGGCAGGCTGAAGAGCCACACAATTTGGATAAAAGAGCCGCATGCGGCTCGCGAGCCGCGGGTTGCCGACCCCTGGCCTAGAACGATTTTAATTGAAAAGTTCACCAACATGAAAAATTTTTCTTTCTCCTTATTATTTGGGTCAAAACTAACCAAAATCCACTGAAAACCAAATCGGTTTACGTTGCGGATTTTTTTTTTTTTAATTTTTCAGGTCAAAAAACGACTTTTTTGCATTGTTAAGCCTAATAAATGGAAAAACAATACAGTTTTTTGCAAAACCAATGGATGCATTTTGAAGCTGAGGGAATTTCCGACAGATTGATGTATTTTATAAATGATAAAAATGAAATTTCATTTTAAATTTCATAAATGATAAAAATGAAATTTCATTTTAAATTTCATAAATGATAAAAATGAAATTTCATTTTTATCATTTATAAAATACATCAATCTGTCGGGAATTCCCTCATCTTCAAAATGCATGCATTGGTTTTGCAAAAAACTATTGTTTTTCCTTATTAGGCTTAACAATGCAAAAAAAGCCGTTTTTTGACCTGAAAAATTTAAAAAAAAGAGTAAAAATCGTTCCATGCGGACGTTCAATCCAGCTCGTTACTTCACTGAGCTCTTCTGCCCTGACGTAACATTTACATTTTCATCACACTTTATTTCTCGTAATTAATAATTAATATTTAATTATATTATTTATTTATTATTGTTATCTGGGGGGAAGTTATGAATAGAAACAAGATATTTACTATTTCAGAGACGGCGTCATTAGAGAATGGTATTGGATGCAGAAGAGCAAGGAGGGTGAAAGATTAGGCTATTCTGACGTGAGGTTGTAACATGTTTTTTAAGGTAGTTTTGAAGTCGAGGTTTGGGCTTTGAAGAGCATCTATGAAGTCTTGAACGGTCTTGGATTGAGATACTTTCGATTGCAACTGTTAAGTCCACATGAGTGTGGCGATATAAATCAGATTTACAGTTCGGAGATAATTTGTAACGTTCACCGAAAAGTGTGTTAAGTGGCTTGGCTGGTTTAGTCTCTGATGTCTTTCGAATCTACCTGGTGGTCCATGCGAATTGATTATCAATGTAGAGAAATGTGCAAGAATTGAGAACCTTATAGAAGCCCTGAAGCACCGGAAGTAACATTAGCCTCCGTGTGCATGAGTCTCTCCTCTCGTATGACCACTTCCTTGACTGAGCTGACCATGCTGTGCGTGGTGTGACTTGTGACCTTCATTTTCTGCGTGACCTTCACTAGTTTCGTATGAATGACCTTCCTTCTTGTCACCATGGAAATCTTTCTGTGCACCTTTATATCCTGAATCAAGGTGCCCTTTATTAGATTTCTTCCCTTCGGTGTGCTTATGGGATGCTTCATCTTCTCCATGATTTTTTTCAATCCCAGCGTCATGTTCCTCGTCATAAAATATTTCGTCCTTTTTATATTCATCTTTATGATGAACCGTTCTAAAACCTTTTGTCTTATGGCCCTTTTTATGCCCTTTGCTGTGTTCGTTTTCGAATCCTTTATGTCCACTGGATGAGATGTGTCCTTTAGCGAAATGATCTACTTCATCATGATGTCCTGTTTTCTCTACATTTTCTTCAATGCGGCCTCCCTGTTTCTCTTCTTGTCCATGTTTCTCCGAATGTCCTTTATTATACTTTTCGTAATTCTTATGACCTTTAGTACCCTTATCGCCATTTTCTTCATGCTGGCCATGACTGTAAGATTTGCCCTTTTCATTTCCAAAAGCACCAATGAAAGGAACATGAGGAGTTACTGGCCAGTGTGGTTTGTGCGTACTTATTCCTCCACTGTAATCATAACTCCCGTCGTGGTAAGTTCCTCTTCTATCATGATCATCAACCGCATGGTCAAAGTCCGAAATTCTCGTATATGTAGAGCTAGCTCCTTGCAATGGATGTGCTACACTCTTGGGATTGCTTGGAGTCGCTGTTGGATACCTATTAGTCACTGTGTGCTCAGGATGCTTATAATTGCTATCATAAGAGCTATGTATGGCATACTTAGAAGAATCACCATCTCGAACAGTTGACTCATATTCTCTAACGTTTAATTCACTGTCATTTTCCGGAAACCTGATGGCTTTTGATCCAGAGTATGTCTGTTTCTCTGGAAGAGATCTAGCTGTTGGCAATATTGCATAGGTGTATAATTGAGTATTTGGTGGATGTGCGACATAATAACCCGGAATTCCAGTCTTTAGTTTAGTGGGAGGAAATGTTCTTACAGATGCATCTTTATAGACAGGTAGCGAATGTTCATCACGATTACTGTAACTAGTGCTCACCTTCACATTTCCATCTCTGTCCGTGTATCGTCTCACAGTTTTCAACGGGTAATTCAAATGTACATTCTCTTGAAAACTCACCTCGTTAATAGGATATCTGATGTCTCGGTACCGTGTTGATGGAGCTAGATGTTGTTTATCTAGTGAGCCATCGTTGTAATGATGATATTGTCTCTGAAATGAGTAATGATTTGAAGAGCCAACCATTTCTAAATCATTTTCTTGAGAATATACAGCACTGGTAACAACGGCCAGAGAGCCTACGCACAGGTAAAACAATTTAAACGACATCATAATTAGCTAACTGACTACAAAACCTGTTTAAGGCATTACACTGATCTTTATAAGGCAGTTAGATAGTGGGGGATGTTTGCACCTATTATGTCTAATCGCTGCGTGAACTGAACTAATGACATTGAGACTATTCCTTTACACTTGTATAATTACACAATAACCATTTCAAATACACCAGCTTGATTGGTAAGTTTTCGTTCATGCTTGGATAGTTCATTGTAACTTTACCAGATGATGCCAATTAAAGTGAGACTTAAAAGTGAAATCGAAAAAAAATAACAGATTTTGCAACTCATTATCGTTTTGCTCGGTGCAATTAGAGCCCTTTCACACTAACTTTTCAAATGCTAATGATTTTTGTTACTGTTACACATTAAACTTTGTCTATATTGGATAGTTCTGAACAGAAATGTTGGGTACAAATCAATGGCGGACAAGATATTACGTCTACCTTGTATCGTTTGACCGGGTCTGGCAACTAGGTTCTTGTGTAACCTCAAAGGTATCCTTCCATTCTACTAATTATCTCATCCTTGCACCCTATTCCCCGAACTTTGCTCCATATCTTTAATTAATCCTCTCCCTCTCTAATCTATCCTGTCTATTCGGGTGTTCGTCAGCAGACCTGTCGCTTATACGGCTGACCTAAACGCCCGCCCTAACAAAATCTCCTTCTCCTATACCTTCAACACTGTGTCATACTGTGCCTCAACAGAGGCTCCCTTCATAGCAATCCTTTATCTACAAAGTCACCTCCAATTGCTTCAATCCTGGTTTGGCCAATTAAGGATCAAGGTTAGTGATATCTGAGTAAAGAGTGGTTACCGTAAACTGTAAAATCCTCCGTTATCTTCATCTAAACAACACTTCTGTTCTCACAAACGACTTTACTCGCTCCTGTATGAACATACGATCTTGAAGTTTACGGTACAGGTATTTGAGCTAATCCCATGCGTATCCACACTTTCCAATCCCAAATCCTAGGAACCATAGTGCATGCTCCATTTTTTTTGTCTCCAAACTCACCATCCTCACAGAACAAAAATAATCTATTTGCTAAAGTTTAGCCCAATACTATTTAAAAAAAAAAAATCCATGCCAAATTAGTCTACGGCTGACCTAAACGCCCGTCCTAACACAACCTCCTTCTCCTATACCTACCATTATAAACCGGCTGCTCTCTTTTCTCATGAACACTACCGACACACCCTCATCATATTCACAGACACCGATAGCTTCATAATTATTTAGGAACTTTGGAAACTTTATCTTTCAGATTTCGACGATTAAATTTTGATACACGATTTTTCGATTGGACAAATTAATATATTCAATACTTTTTAACATTTTTGCTTGTTGCACTTGAAGAATAATTATGATAATTATTTAATTTGCAATCGACCACTTACTGCAGAAATGAACCTGTAGAAGTAAGCTGACTCTTAGGTTTTCTCATCCTAGGACATTGTTGTCTGTAACGAGAGAACACTGTCCGGAAGCCGGTAGTGCACTGTAACCCTGTAACCTTATATGTTGACGCGCCTTAAATCACAAAAAAAAAATCTTAAAATAATACTAGTAATAATAATAATAATAATTACTATTATGAGAACCAGCTATTTTATCTGTTCTCTTAACTCTAGTATTTGGAAACAAGATCTCTTCTTGCCGTTCGATTGCTCTTGTAATCCTGTTCTAATAGCGGAATAACAGTTTTTACTTCTCTCAAATTTTCAGTTTTACTTTCGTTCTTAATTTTTCGTGTACACTGCTTAAAATTAAGAACGAAAGTAAAACTGAAAATTTGAGAGAAGTAAAAACTGGAACCCAGGAAAATCCTTTCCTTTTGCTGGAATTATTCTGTCTAGTTTCAAAAACTAGACTCGAAATCAATTAATAGTCGCTCCGATCCTCCATGTAGACGTGGTGGTTGTGAGAGAAATATAGCAAATTTGCATGCCCTTCTCTGCGCGAGCTCTTCAGTCCAAATATACCTAATTTATTTCAACACAATTTATAAAAACATTCCCAAAAACTGATTCAATTAATTTCTTAATTAACATGACGAAAATTGACATGACTGTCCCTTTAACGTAGACAGTTCGCAATAAAGATCATGGAAAAGTTTGCTTGCAGAGATATGGTATAGTTAATGTCCACCTGTACCAAATAGTTCAGTTCAAAGCTTATCAACATTCAAAGGACCAACCCACTCCACAATGACGAGCTTGCATTCATATAAATGTTAAACTGTTTTACTCTGGCATCCAACTAATCACTCAGTCTACCATATATAACCAATGTACATGCAAATCTTCATTCATACGTATTAATCGAATCCCCTGCAGGGGTATTCTACTCTCAAATTGAATGTTCCAGCCAATTTTGGTATCGTATGCTAAAATCGAATCGCGATTCGATAAAATTGTATAACGCCCTTGAATATATGTTATGCGTAATTTAAATTAGCTAGCCCTGGGGTTGTGGCGAAATTCCCTTCTGGCTGATCAATTGAAAAAATGGGTTATTTGTATGTACATACGAGTATGTCCACCATCGTTCGCTTCTAGCTGGCTTGCAAAGTTCTAACGTTTACTTCTTTTTGGAAATAATTTTCATATTATTTAAAAATTGGACTATTATATTTATATTCTTACCATTGAACTAATGGACTTTAGATCTAATCTAATAATTTATATTTTTTAATCAAGTTTATCGCATTTACTACCAGGTTACTCTACATCTTTTATTATTGACCAGTTCATTCGAGAAGAGATATTATTACCAATTTTGGACTGGATTGACTACAGCTTATTTTGACAAAATTAACGTTGCACACTCGTATTTATTGATGTACATTACAAATTAATGTTGATGAATTTAATTAGATGTCTCTCAATCTACTTTCAGTGACTCGTTTGATAGCGTTAATTTGAACGAGGCCCCGCAATCTTTTGACAACAGAAATTGCGATTAGGGTAGTCCGCCTAATCCCTCAAATAGGGATGGCCAGGAAGCACTAAATGAGAGCTTCAACTAAGAAAGGTAGTAAAATAATATTCAAGTAACCACAACTGTCCAGCCTGTGATGAAACTGGGTCTTAGTGCATCTGCAACTGCAGAGCCAAAAATACATTGAACTCAGAGAAAATGCTGTTGTGTTCGTAGAATTGGTGAATTTGAAAACAAACTAAAACTATGTTTGAGGCACTGCAGTATCTGATGCATTGCGAAGCCCTGTTTATTAAAATTACATGTTTATTACTACTTCTAACTACGGTTTTCCCACGTTGCAATTGCTAAATATCTGTAAAGTAACTGCTAAATATCTTGTATTATTGTTTACAATATTATAATAAGACAATTAAAATAACGAAAAATTCAGTTTCACCAATTAATTACCTTGATCCAACTAACAAATTTAAGTTAGTGCAATCTAATTGGGTATTTGAAATTAAAACTTTCAATTTTGATCTAATGAACATTTCGCAAGAGATGTTCCAAGTATATGATTATCATACAAAATTAACTTACCTAGAGAACACCTACCATCGCAATTGTAACAAAATAGACATGCACAATGAGCAAGTTACTGCAGCAAGCATTGTAGAGAGGTGAAAGAAAATGCATCTTAAGAGGTGTGTAGAGTGAATAGTATATGCAGAAGCGTACATAAATTGTACAAAGCCATGAAATCACCATATCGAATTTTTCTCTCGCAGTCGAAATGATAAAGAAAAGTTCCTTTAGGATTAAATTGGCGGTGATTAATCCATTATTACAATCCAAAGCGTTCAAAGGTCAATGGAGTTATTAAATCCAAAGAATAGAACAATAAAATATTACAATATTAAAGTATAAACAAAATATCAAATCCCAGACAGGCTTACCAATCAATTGTTATTTTTAATCTAATAGAATTTCCCTTATCAAACACCGGAACTTGATTGAGTGACGAAGGACGCAAAACTGACCATGGAATGACGGAAGACTGACCCTACGATACCTCCTCCATAAAATAATTATTTTTTGCGGTGTGACAAATGGCTTGCTGGCAGCTGTTGTTATAAAATAGATTTGTTTACGTCATTTCTTAGCTCTCTTGCTTTAGATCCATCTTAAAGAGACTTTTTCTGTTTTTATAAAATAATATTTCCTATACGTTTAAATGTCCTACTCATTCTCCAATGAAATGATTAGGTAATTGTTTTCAGTGTTAGGTGCCGTAACACTTGAACTGAGACTGCTATCAATGAATGAATTATTCGAGTCAAGGAAGGGATTAGAGCCAAAAGGGCCTCTGGGATCCGGAGATGTCGCTAAAAGAATTAGTAGAATACATCGTTTGCAGTATCCTGTATACTTGAGAACCCTGTAGCCGACGGGCGACTAATAAATGCTGTATTATACACCGTCTAACACTAAAGTCTTCAGACTGGCCGAGCGATTTTCCCTTCCACAAAGTACTGAAAGGAATTATACTGAGTCTGATTTCCATTAATAGCCCTAATGTGGTAATATGAGAAATACATTTAAGTATGACTGCCGTCCACCCCCGTCTAGACTTTAATTTACTTATTAAATTCATTCCAAACTCTATGTGAGAGAAAAATGGAAAAAAAAATCCATTTTCAATAAAATAAGATTTGGAGTTTTTGGATTTTTCTCGAAGCAGCTCTCCGAAATTTAGGTAATAATCGTACTAATACATACCAATATTTTATCCATTTTTTCATCGTCAAAAAGTGCATGCAAAAGCGTAACGTTGAAAAACACCTTAATTTGACAATTTTTTTTCTCTTTTTCTATAAAAGATAAAATGTCCAAATTTTCTTTATAATATAGGGCGAATCCACGTTAATAACAGTAATTTTTTGCAACAACTCAGATCGTTATCGAGAAAAAAGTTGCTGAGAATGAGTAAAAACCTCATTTTCAAATTTTGTTTTTGTTCTTGTTCTTCTTGTTGTTACTTTTATTTTGAAACAACGTAGCGCCTAAACGCGTGAACCGATTTTCATGAATGAGGAGTCATTCGATTCGGAATTTCATGTAGATGTGCCTTTTTTCAACTAGTTCTTGTTATGTGATGCGTTTTATTTCTGTTTTTGAGATAGTTTGAATGAATGACGATGGTGATGGTGAACTTTAGGAGTGTTTCATACCAGATTTGTTTTGAATTCAGTTTTGAAATTATTAATCAACATTTAAACAGAACCATGGATGTATTCTATGCATTTTGGACTTAATTTGGACGACTAGCTAACTAGAAACTTTAAAAAAAGTGCAATATTGAATGGGATTAAAAAGAAATTTGCAAACTGAATGTAAAACAAGCGGACAAAAGGGTTGTATAAAAATTAGCGAGATTGGCAATCTGTGTAGACATAAGTGCATTACTGTCAGTGAGCCTTGCATAAATGTACATCACAGGGGGATCTCCCAAGCCTGTATACAGTCCATTGCACTGCAATTGCATTTTCTCTTTACCCGATCGCCCCTCATCTAGTTTCTAGTTTACTATTTCTCGTCTATGTGCATCCCTTTGCGATATACAAGGATGAGACGACATGCATAGAGACTACTTTAAAGGTGCACATTGTACATTGTGTATGTGTATATATACATATATATGTTGTATGCACCACTAATGAAACACACCATTCCCTTCTACAGGCCTCTAACTGCATTTTATGTCGTTCACAACCCTAATTAGAAGGGGGATATTTCCTCCAATAAGAGTATAAACTGCAGTAATGTAAAGATTCAATTCATTGGTAAATATTTAATCCATGGGAACTGTACACTACTAGTACAGAGTTCACTCTGCTGCGCCAGGATTATCCGGCTTTTGTGCGGTTTTTCAAATATATACACGAACGGGGAAAAAAATGGATGGAACTGGGGTTTGTGGTTATTCATTTCACTTTGTAGCGGTGCAACAGCGTGTATCCATTTTTAATGACATCGTTGCTCCTCTACATAGGTATTACATCATTCAAATCATAAGCTCTCCGCAATGCATTGCTTTGAACCAGCAAATCACTGTTTTTATATTTAAAAAATAAAACTAGATTTTCTCTGGCATGAATTTTACTATATTCAATGAAAATATTCATTAAAACATTTTTAGCTACAGCCTCTAGCAAAAAAAAAAAAAAAAAAAAATACGGATTTAAGGTGCACGCAGGATGTACTCATGGCTAAATCAATTCAACATTCAGTGCACATTAGATCTATGCGTACTTTAATTTTTAGACTCTTTTACATAACGTTGTGAAAAATATAAACATTATCTGGACTCTCAGACTAATGCTTTCTTTGATATAGATACAAAAAAAAATGCTCAGGTTAGCGCTGCTTCAGAGGTTAAATAGGATTGTTGGACTGAATATACCATCACCTAGGCGCCACGGTAGCCGAGCGGTTAGAGGCGAGACCTGTAAAGCTAATATGTATTGTAATACTGTGTTCGATCCCCGGTCTTAGGCCTTGGATTTTATTTAATGGTTAATAAAAGAAATTTACAGTAAAGTATGTTTGCTAGTTGCCTCCGTCCACGACACCTAATTGGTAGTTGGAAGTAAAGCCCGTCTGAAAAAATGGGCAATTACTTTACTTATAGCATCACCATTCCTGTGGCATTGTTGTACAGTGCTATGATGACTCCTGAAGCCAAATAGTTAGTCTGGTATAACACCAAGCTAATAAGGGGTTAATCTTCTTAAGTAACAGTTTTTCCAAAAATTTACCTAGAATCGGCATTAAGTTTATTGGTTGATTAAGGATAAGAGAAGCTGAGCAGGTTTACCAGGTTTTGGAATCATAAGCACCCCCTGTTCCATGATAGTGTGCCAGATATTTAAAAAGCAAAAGAGAAATTGATCAGTTTTTGCATCCAAAAAAGGAATTTCTCTTGAAAGTGGTTAAATAATAATAGAAAATGTAATAATACCAGCATAGCGCATTCACTGATATTATCTTCAATCTAAGAAACAGAAATAGGGCAACAGACTGTATGGCACTTGGTATCAAGTTTCGCAATAAAGTAGAAAAACATACTGGACTATGAAAATAGATGAATAATTTTGAATATATGAAGCGCTATAAACTATATTTATTAGTTAAAATGAAGATATCATCTTGTAACATAATATGTAGAACATATGTTAGCGTTATGTTTTGATGAACATCGCTAACCAGAACTATTAATTTCACTTTACTACTAACTACTATTGTAGTTAATTAATACAACAGTTTAGGAAACAATAGGTTTTCGTATTTCCATTTCTAAAGGTAGCGAGGAGCTTGTCTAAAGACAATGGACATTTATTTGTTAAATATTATTCATTAATTTCTGTAGAGTTATGGCGAATTGTAACAAGGCTAACCACTGACAACTGATTGAATGACCAATTGAAAGATAAAGTGGTTCTCTGTCAGAAAATGTCAGGAGCACTTATTTTATCTCTGACATTATTGAAAATCTCTCTCCAACTGTTCGTATTATATCTTCCATAGTAGCTTGATTTTTCCAGCTGGCCGGCTGTTATACCACGATAATTATTTTTAATACTTTAATTTCTGTAATTATAATAAACTTCTCCATGTGTGCAGGTTAAGATTTAACCACAATTATTCACCACATCATCTAGCTAGAATTGGCATAGAGATCAACCCTAACTGTTCATGCTCAGCAGATACCATGACTGACAGTAATCATTTAATACTAGACTGCAGTAAACATGGTAAGGGGAGAGACCGATTGTGAGAGGCAGTCCTTAGGTCGGGATGTCCACAATTTGCACACTATATTATCTCAGGACGATGGAAACATATATATCGAAATTTACAATTACATAAAATGTAATACAATATGTATTGTGAGAAGAATGAGATTTGATTGGAGCATTAGTATTTGATAATCATAGTAGCACATACATATATCCTTTGATATCTATCTGGCTGATTCGCTTTAAAAAACAGAAACAAACCCCCAGCCTAAAGACTACTTGATGAACAATTTAAGGAAATCGGTCAATACTGTTGGACCGTGAATGCAGCAATCGTGGCAATTGACTAACCTCCACGAGGAAGCAGTTGTAAGTGATGACTGGAAGTCACCAAAAATGGGTGATAAACTCATCACGAATTTCAGGAGATCAGTTATGGAGAGGTGAGCTTTCCAACTAGCATACCTGCAATCTCTTCAGGTACATCTTTTCAAGATAAGAGCTGATGAAAGTGATCTTCCCTTTGTGAATGTTAGCGTGGATGCAGAGCAAGGCATACCGAACGTTGAGTAGACAATCAGCCAAACTGATTTGAACTGGAACTCATGATGCCCAACGGAATTATTTCGTACTTCGTTGGATAAAGTTAAAGTCAGTCTAGTCCTCGGACTACGATTGTTATCCAAGACATAAAGAGACTGTGTTTTATAAAAAAAAAAAGAAATAAACAGAAAAAAGTCTTTTTAACCGAAAATGAGAGCAAGAAGGAAAAGAGAGTGTCGCATAATGTTGTTAGTCAATGTACTTGCAGTAATTGGTGGACACTCTTTGCAGGCATGTCGAATGGATTTGTCATCGCAGCCAGTATTGTCACCACACCCTATCGCTACAATTCGAAACACCTCGTTCTCCTGTTCTCCGGAATAAACACTGTAATCCTGATGTTTTCTTATCTTCTATTTTGTTTAATTAAAGCTTCTGATTTTACTGCATGAACATCAACTTGGCACTCTCTACTCTTCTCTTTAAATCGAGAAGTTTCAATTATAAAGGGCTGAGCAGCGATAAGTTTATCTGCGACGAAATAATGAAACGATAGTGAGAAATTTAATCTCGAGATTAAGAAATAGACCAACTCATATCAAATGAGCGACATACCATGATTGGAACTGAATTAATGCCAACCAGTTTCATGAATGTTGGTCCTCGAGAATTCTTAAATATTATTGCTTATTGCTTAATAACTAAGTTATCAATGAGTTTTTGTTTTGAGGTGCGTAAATAAGGACACAGATTTTTGTGCTCCGAAGTAGTGAGACCAAAATGAGTGTTAAAAAGCCTAAAATTTATTCACTCATTCATAGAAGGAGCAACAGACACGTACAGCATTACAGCGCATCAAGGGAAATAGCTTCAGGGCGTTAGAAATTGATATCTGTAGGCAAATGTTTTACCCCAATGATGTGATTTGAGAAAGAGTTGGTGCCAGGGAAAAATATACTTTATGGTTTTGGGTAATATTTTGTGAGTTTGGTTGTTCCTTGTAATTTTAACATAATTACTGGAGAGTTAGCCAAACGGGTCTCCGGAGGTCTGGGTTGCACTTAAATGGAGTGAGGTGAAATATTTTAAGAAAGCATATTTAGAAAAATTAATTTAAAATAACAGTAAATCATTTTTATGCATATTTTAATTTTTTTTATTTTATATTATAAATACTTCTATCTATGCATTTCAAACATACTATTTTGGTTTCTTTTTTGTCAAAATAGTGAGAAAGACTTATTTCATTTTTACATATTTTGTCTTATTTACAGTGATTGCTCAGTTTGACTCATTACCTATTCTGATAATTCTCTTTCTCTATTTGTATTAATAACTTTATATTATTATAGCTAAAATTTTACTTTTGCAAATTTCGCCTTTAAATTGAAGTCTTTGTCATTGATTTAGGCAATACTATGCAAAGCTTAGATAATGTCATAACAGTTAGGTGTTAAGAGTGAGTTCTGATTTAATTACTTTCTAATTTTTCAAGCCTCTTTCTGTTTATAGTATAGTATTAGCTTTAATTTATTTTACTGTATGTTATTATTTAATAAAATAGATTAAATTAGGGCGGCCTCAAGGCCTACGCCACTGCGACCCCTTTGGATCTATTGAGGCTCCACAACTTTAGAGCTCGCCCTCCAGACCCGTCCGTTTAATCAGACTCTTAATTTTGGAGAGTGACTCCTGGGTAAAGCTCTCAAGCCTTGGTTTTTCCTCCCCGAGAAGTAACATCCTTAGCCATACAAGCCTCTCACACTGACACAACACGTGCAGTTTCGTTTCCTCTTCTTCCTGACAGAACCTACAAAGGCTATCATCTGCCAGGCCCGTGCGGTGCTTGTTTTTTCTGAGCCTGCAGTGGCCAGTTAATAGGCCTGCAATTATCCATATAGCCCCACGGTCTTGACGGATTAATTCTGCGGTCAGCCTCGGCGAATAGCCTCTGATGAACTCCTTCGCCTGTCTCAGCCCAGTGGTGGCAAGCCGCCACTCCTGAGCCCTACTCTGCACCCATAAGTTAATGGCCACATACTTAACAAATTTCGAAACCCCAAAGCCAATGAAGTGTCCCGCAGAGCCTTCCCGGGCCAATAAATCTGCCGCTTCGTTTCCCTTATATCCTGAATGACCAGGTACCCAAACTAGAAAGACCTTATTTTGGTCACTAATTTCCTTCAGGGTACCCAGACAGTCCCAAACCAGCCTTGAGTTGACCTGGTAGGAACTAATTGCCCGTAGAGCCGCCTGACTATCCGAGAAAATTACGACCTTAGAATTAATAATTCCTCGCCCTTTAATCTCGGTGGCACAGAACCTAATTGCAGCTAGCTCAGCCTGAAAAACCGTAGCCTAGTTTTCCTAGGCAAACCGAAAAGCTACTTTACGGTTTCGCCCCGTACACTCCCTCTCCCACACCCTCTTCCGTCTTGGAGCCATCCGTGTACCACATCGAATCTCCCACAACTGGGGATCCACTTCTCCAAGCCTCCCGGTCCCCAATACAGACTTTGAAAGGCTTGTCGAAGTTATATTTGGGAGTCATAAAATCCGAAGGCAAACCCAGAAATGTTATTATTTTACTTCGTTTTATTTTCGAATTTAATAATTTTTTTATTAATTTGTATTTTTTAATCTTTTATTTTGCAACCCAGACTCCTATTTATTGGGTTCATTCCTCGTAACAGAATATAAATAAACTGCGAATTTTTAAACATATTTAATATTTACCTTATACACTCAACAGCAAAAAAACCGGACACTTAATCTTTTTTATATTAAAAGCTGATTATCAGTGATGTGTTTGTTTTTGTGGGTAATCTGGTTATTACAGAGAAGGAAGGGTCTAAGTCCATTGGACTAATCCCGTCAGGATTAGTAGGGCATGAGATAAGACTCAGATGTGGCTTATTTGTCTTGAGGCTGCTTTACCTGACGGAACTCTTCTAAACTGTAAGCAGGTTTTCGCACCTTTAAAGATCTTTAATTTATTAACCGCGCCTTTCTGTCATTAATAGACGTGATTTTTTTTATTTTGGTCCAGAATAATGGTTCTTTCGAATGTAGACGTAGCCCGAGCTGATGCCTTGGCAAGAGAAGGCAAGAGCGTCCGATCTATCGCAGAAACCCTTGGAGTAGCGAAGTCCGCCATTAATGATGCACTCCGGCGTTTCCGGGAGATGTATACACTGGGAAAATTTAGTTATTATTGCATTAGTCGGGGCCAGCGTATAATTGAGATGTAATCAACTTAAAGAAGATATTCCTCTGTAGGATATTTTTACTTGAACAGGTAGTGGTGAAAAAAAATTGGGAAGTTAAAAAAAAAAAAATTTAGAGTAACCTAAGGGGAATCTGCTTGATGGACTTTTAAACGTGTTAAAGGGTTGTGTACTCCGAACATCTAGCCGACCTCGTATACACCGGCGAGATGCTCTAATTGGTGGCATGAGTAGATTGAAATATTAATCGTCCGGTTGGTTATGTAGCAGATGTGACCAAAGTTGGCGGTAGTGTGTGTTAGTACGCTCCAGTCGCCAGAATGCTGGAGAGGAATAGCGTTGCAAACATACGGCCCAACTTGACCACAAGTTGTTATTAGCCGGCACCGTGTTGCTCGTCTGGACTGTATCTAAAGCTAAAACAGTGTGCTTGTGTATTTCATTGCAAATGTTACCCATTTTTAATTATTTAACTAGTTACTTACTATTCATTTATTGATGCTACTGATGAGCGCACATGTCTCGTGCCCTGAGTGCCATATTGGCCGTCAAAACTAATAAATAATAGACAAAAGAAAAAAATTAGATGAAAAAAACGTGAATTACAAAAAAAGGGTTGACTCTGGAAACAATTAATTATTTATTAAAAATGAATTGCTGGTAGTATCATATTTCGTCTAGTTTCCTACAGATAGCAGTATAGTGGTGATGGGCAACACATGTGGAGGATGCAAAATTTATTTATTGCTCGCTCTATTATCTGGAATAACTTTTCTGAAAGTCAATGAATAAATTACGTTCATATTTTTTTATTGACTATAATTCCCTAATTATGGAGATACCTTTCATCTAAATTATGGTCTGTTTAAAGAACTTTTTGGTTATACAATTCCAACATTAACACCCTTGTTACGCATCCTTCTCTGCTTATTAAGGAATTATCGCATTAAATATTACAAGTTAAGGAAGCATTATGCATGCTATCTAATCAACGATATATAATTGTAAAGTTTCAGTCCTGCTAATACATCTACAGGGCTTATAAGGAAAGAAAATTAATTTAAGGACAATATTCAAAAATATAAAATTTACATTGTAAATAATAAAATAAAAAGAAGAAAAATGAATATGATGTTAAATGAGTGTTAGGCATATTTCTTTAATTAACTAAAGGATAACACACAGATCTAAACTCGTTAAACGAAAATCCTTTCTTTCGAAATTGGTACCTAACACTCATTTAACATCATATTCATTTTTCTTCTTTGTATTTTATTATTTATAATGTAAATTTTATATTTTTGAATATAGGCCTTAAATTAATTAATTATTAAATTACACGTTTGCAAAAAAATCGTACTGGATTTGATGATTCTGATCAGTTATATTCTTATGGTAGGTGAATTGCTTTCTTAATGTCGACGCTGTTTTGAGGCCTACTTTTTTGCAATTAATAACAGATTTCTGCATCAATTTTTAACATAACCCCAATTATTGTATACCGTTCGAAAGGTGATTGTATGTAGATGTTTTTCCTGAATAGTGCACGGTTTTTTCATATGAAATGTTTTTGAGGAAAATGAAGTCAAAGTTTTTGGAAAAAATTAGAAACTTACTATTTCTTTTGTTTGGGCCACAAAGTGAAATACTTAATATTATTATTTTGAAATTCAAATTAGCTTATTTAAAAGAAAATTTAACCTTCTTTCTAATGAGCTTATTAAAATAGCTGTAGCTTTAATAGTTTGAGAAATATAGACAACTTTTTGCTAAAAAGTAGTAACACCTTGAAAAAACATAAAATTAAAAATATCTATAAAACGGAGCCGAATCGAGCCATAGTTTATATGGAATTTTTTGTTGCAAATGATGCCCAGAATCGCCTCCCGAGGTTACCGTAGTCTTATGCTGAACACCCTGTATAGTGTTTGTCAAAAGTCCGTGATCGTTTTCACCCTTGTATTATTTTAAAATTAAAAAAAAGTCCGAACAGTATTTCTTTTGCTAATTTCATTTGCTGAATCAAATGGAGTTATTTTTAAAATCCTAAAAACTTTTGCAAAAAGACCTGTAAGCTTAAAAAGTGCAACAACAATATAAAGAAAACGATAATAATTTGTTGCAGCTTAAAAGTGGTTGCATAGTTAAATTCAAGGCGTCAAAAGTGACAATGAATTATAGTTTATTAGGTGTAGGTCTATTATTAACATATCTGATGCGTACACTCAAGACAAGACTAACAATTTTTATAGTTTTAATTTTGAAACTGCATAGCTACAAGCATAACATCCTACATTCAGAGAACTCTACAAAAATCCAAATTCTCTGGAAAATAATAGTAACACAAACAGAAATAAGAAAAAAACGAATCAACGAAAGAGATAATCTAATGTGTAAATCCAAAGAGATACAAAGAAACTCGGTAGTTACCATAGAGATATCTAAATCGAAATAAGTTTTGATTTGACTTAACTTATAAATATGTCTTCTCGAAGATCGACATAAGTGATTGATTTAAATCAGTGTATAATGCTGAACTACTAATATAGATCAAAATTCTACAACATTGGAATTAGGAACAACCAAGTAAGAATCATTTTAAGATTGCCAGTAAGTAAGATTTGATATATTGCCATAATTCTTGTCAAAATTTTATAAATTTTGGTTCGAGTATCTCTCCAAAAGCAAAGTTACCAATTTAAAGCTCCATAACGTCAAAGTTAACCCAAATGAACTAACATTGTCATTGGATTCTGTTATTTAATAAGCTTCAATTTGCTGGAGGTTCGCTAGTAGTAATGATTTATCTACTGGGTAGGCTACATAGTTGAGCATTAGTTCAAATAGGAGTTGGGAGGAGTATTCACTGAATAGTGGCCAAGTTGGTTACGTGTTGTTCCAGAATAGTAAACACCAATCTAATGGGGGATTCCCAAACTAAATGTGTGCGTAAAAATACCGAGTATATATCTTTACTACATCATACGGGCAGTGCTTTGGTCTGCAGCCAAATACATGTTGCGTGAGGCCAAGGTAACGTTCAACTCGGCCAGTGTGAGTAGATTATTCTGTTAAATGAGTTGTAAAGAGATGCTTGTGTTTATCTATCTCAACAACATTAACACTTTGCCAAGATAAACTGGAATAAAGCCATACTTAATCATTTATAACCAAACTATTGAATATCTTGGAAATTGCTAATTGAAATTGATTGTCCCTATGCTGCACAATGTTCTCTTTTAGTTTATATGAACGGCGAGGACAGCACATCAAATGGTTTTGATTGATTTTGTTCGAAGATGATTCAATGGTCAATTTTTCAATATTATAGAGACAGGGAACACCGTTAAAAAATTTCTAAAGTTTTCTGAAGAAGAATGAAGATCCAGCATCTTTCGCTAAACTCCGTTCACTCGATTTACACGGATCTAATTTTTTTTTTTTTTTTTTTTGTATATCAAAGTATAAGATACCAAAATTAAAGAACCCATTATTTACTAAATTTAATGTTTATAAAATGTAAAAGAAATTCAGTTATGAATTCCAAAAGTTCTTCAAATAAAATGCCTATTAACATAAAAAATACAATATTTCAAATAAAAATTAGAATTCTACAAATTAAAACTGTCCGGAAGGTTGATAAACAATTAGTCTAAAAAACTTTTAAAAAAATAATGAAGCCTTTTTCAAGAAAATCTGAGAAAACTGAAAAATTCTCTGAATAAAACGATACTTTCGGTGTACCGATTTTGGCAAAACGTTTGTTGTAGCATCCTCTGTTGGAACCTAAAACCAAATTTCACATTTCAACTTTTATAATTTTTTGTTTTTGAGTTACGGCGAACTTACGGACGTATAAAAATCGGAATTCTTCATGAATTACCTTCTCTTACTGCAGTAGATTGTGGGATAGAAAAAAGTATCCGACATTTTATAATATGTAGTTAATAGTTTTTGCATTAATAAGCGATTGTCAATTTTCCTGCTAACTTTATTTCAAATTTAAGTGAGAATTTATACGTAGTTTAGTAATTTCTCATCATCTACAGCTATGTTATGTAGATATAATATTATTATTAATTGTTAATAACTATAGAAGCGGCACTTGTGTGACATGTGGTACCCAAGATGAGATTAATGTGTAACCTCCATTTGGAAAGGCTCAGATATAACCGTTCTTTATTGAGGAGCACTACAATGTACATACTGCTAAGTAGTTGACATATAACAGAAAGTTAGAATGGTCTTTAGAAGTGCTCTCGAAGAATAGTTTAATAATGATTAAAGAAGACACATGTGAATGAGCTTTGTAAGCTACTGATAACAGTTTGTTGAAAGTTAGATTCATTTAGATGTAGTGCATATAACTGTATTTCGTCTGATGTGTTTGGTCTGAAGCCAATGAAAACGATCAACCAATGACTATAACGCACAAACTGATTTAAAGGTATATACCCATCTGGAAATACAATTGGGTCCATAATGTAAAGAAGATGTATGGTTTAATTTCGTTCAATCAATATGTTTTGACGTTTGTCGTTCACGATTAATGCTCAAGCAAAACTACCTCCAATCGATTTAGACTTTTCTTTTTAAGCAGTTATATATTTTCAGGAAAAGCATAAAAAAGAAAAGATTTCCTTCTGTTTTTTAATATTTTTTTGGGCAAGTCTTAGTTATTATCGAATCCTAAGGAATTAACACGTTCGTTTTAGTATTATAATTAGTGCATGTTCATTCTTAACGCAAACACTTTTAAGCTGAGAAATCTAATATATAAAGATAACTCTTCATAGTCCAGGATCGTTTGAAGGATTCGCACCTTCCTGTAACTGAATACAAGGACAATGCTCTTGAACTGTACAGATCTTATGCAAATATCACTGCCGGTTGAATACAAATGAAGTAACAGAAAATTAAACTAAAAGAAACTATAAAAACAGAACAGAAGGTTAGCATATTGGATTCCCACGCGGAGGTCCAGGGTTCGATTCCAGCTGCTGGCCCTTAGATTTTCTCTTCCTTGGAACTTCTTACAGCCTATGTCCGGTGATGCACAGTGAGGTCTGTTATAAATGAACACTGTCCGGAGGCCGGCAGAGCACCTAGAAAAAGCTCCGGGCGCTATTAACCTCTGAAGCTGACGCGCCTTAGTTCATAAATAAATTCCTAACTTAATAGTCAGAACTAATTTTTGTTTCTCTTTTTGTACATAAAACAAAAATGAGAGAAATATTTTGTAAGCCACGTGGTCACCAAAAGACACGTGCTATTTTGAAGAAAAAAGTAGAGGTTTATTAGTAGAACGACTTGAGTCGGCCCAAACAAAAATTTGAGACTAATAAAATATATAGTAAAAAATTAGTACTTAAACTAATTTTGATTTTTTTTTTCAGGCAAGTCAGATTTCGCAACAAAAAAGTGCATGACACAATGATAACAATATTACTGGCATCATCCCATGAGGAAGTTTCATGTTCAGCCGCTTGATGTCAGCAGCAGCAGCAGCAGCAGCATCGGTACATGAAGACACTAGGGACACGTGCAATGCCCATTAGTGATGGGCTATACGAGTCCGCCTGTGGAATCATTGGATTTGAATCAACTCCAGGGTCGGAATCGATTCCAAAAACTCGTTCATCGATTCCAGTTGCCGTACCTATCCTATGCTTTCGTGCAAATATCATGCAATTTATTAAATATTTTATTAGTACTTAACTTCATCAGTTAATAACAAAACTACATGTAATTTGCAACAGTTTTAAAAGATATATAATATCTAATTGTTATTGACAACATCAAATAAAATTAGCTTTACACAAGAACAAGATTTAAAACAAAGCAGTTTTGTTAATATCCAGCAGGACCACTGGGAGGTTGAAGTTACCCTGCCAGGAGGGGAAATGAAATGGGAAGGAAATAAGGTTGTTAAAGGTATCAATGATGTTAGTTGGACCTTAAAATATGTACATGCAAACAAATTAAAATATAACAATGAACATAAACTAAGAAAGATTAACGAAATGAAATTATATTACTAAATATTTAATAATGAATAAAACTAAGCCGTCTATATATATATATATATCCCAATACAAAACAAAATGAATAATTTTTATCACAGCATTATCACAGACTAGAGAAGGATTAAAGTTTAAAGCTACTTAGAACTTAAGAAATTAATTAATGTAAATTTTTATTCAGAAATAATATCATAGAAACATTGCTCGACTTTAATCTATTGCGTCTGTCAACTAATATTTGTCCAGCTTTAGAGAAAATCCTTTCGCAAGGAACTGAAGTGGCTGGAATGCATAATCTTTTCAAAACAACGTCATACAATCTGGGATATAAGTCTTTCCTCTCTCTCCACCAATCTAACGGATTGGCTTCTCTATTTAAAAAAGGTTCTGCCAAATATTTGTCTAATTCAATTATACTGGCAGATACTGGGGTCTGTTTCGCGTTTAACGTTTTAATTTTTGCATCGAATTCCCGCCAAAGACTAGAAGTAGAAGTTGTGGATGATGGAACATCGGTAGATAACGAAGCTTTCGGAATTTGAATAAATGATAATTTAGTGGCAAGAGAATGGTACATTTTCCGGAATTTAATGTCGCTCGAAAAACCTTCGTTTTTAAATCGCGGATCTAAAATCATCGATTGACCTATAATTTCTACCGATTCTAAATTGGAAAACCGATTTGAAATATTAGCGCAAATTACTCGAGCCATTGATTGTATTTCAGGTCTGTAATTTGTGTGCAAAAATTTTGAAACGTGATCGGTCATAAAGCGCGAGAATATAATAATTTTAGAAATTGTTATATAATTTTCCGAACTTACTTCGTCCGTAATTTCATTAAATATCTGCAATAACTGAACCGCGCTCTCTAATATTTCCCAATCGATTGTTGTTATATTATGTTCACCCTGTAGATTTAATAAAGCTATGGTCGCGATCAATGGCTGTTTGGTTTTTAAAACGCGATCAAACATTATAAATGTGGAGTTCCAACGAGTGGGGACGTCTTGTTTTAATTTTAATTTTGGGAAACCCATCTGTGTTTGTGTATTATGTAGCTTGGTCAGAGAATGAGAACTTCTTTTAAAATATTCTACTAAAGCTTTAATTTTGTCGGTCGTTACGCGAATTTCTGCGATTCCCGAATGGACAACTAAATTCATTGAATGGGCAAAACAAGAAATATGCCTCCAATTGCACTGCTTTACTGCCGAAACAATATTTGCACCATTATCAGTAACAACGGCAGTTACTTTATTGGTGAGTTCCCATTCTTGGACCGTGGATTGCAGGTGTGAGGCCAAGTTATTCGCTGTATGTCGTTCAGAGTAACTAGTACACTTCAATAAATGTGTTTGTAAATTTGTGTTTTGGTCTATGTAGTGGGCAGTTATAGCAATAAAGCTTTCATTATTCACCGATGTCCAACAATCAGTTGTTAAACAAACGGCATTTACTTCGTTGAATCTACTTTTTAATTTTGATTCTTCCCGCTTATAAATCATTGGGAGTAAACTGTTGGATATATACTTTCGTGAAGGTACATTATAACTGGGGCAAAGCAATTTAATTAATTTTCTGAACTCTTGATCTTCAACAATACTAAAAGGATGATATTCTTTTACTATCATTTTGAGCAATTGTTCATCAATTTCCTTGGACTTACTGGGGTGCAAAGGTTTGATTACTTCTACAAAGTCAGTCAAGGATTTTTGAATTACCGGAGCCTTATGGGCAGATGAAGAGAGAGGAGCGACATCTGCAACTTCTGAATGGATGGAAGCTAAACTAGTAGAGGGAAGCGAGCTTAAATTTTGAGTGTCTATAGAAGTTAAATGAGATTTCTTAACAGGGATCTCTTCAGTGCTTTGCTCTGTATTCTTTCTTTTATTGAATGATATAGGATGTTTTCTCTTCATATGTCTGAACAAATTACTAGTAGAGCCACTTGTAAAGCTAACGATTTCGTGGCAATACCGGCATTTAGCTTTGACAGAATCAATAGAATTAAAGTGATTCCAAATTTCACTGCGTTTTGGCATTTGTCTGAAATTAATTTACTAAAAATTAATAAAATATTAAATTTAAAAAATAAGAAACAATAGTAAAAAAGGCGATAATAACCCCGTAGTTGATGGGCAAAAATAAATAAATAAATAAAATAAAATAAATAAAAAAGTAAAAAAATTAAACTAATTTATTAAATATTTTGCTTTTAAAATATTTTCAAATATTCAATAAAGAAAAACAAAAGATAAAAATGAAATAATTATTTAATTTAGGAAAATATTAGTCTTTGAAAATATTTTAGAAATCAACAAAGCACATGCTCTTCAACTTAATTAAGATTTACCACTGGAAAACACCCTTATCTGCTTATCATCAGAAGACAGACACACATGAAATATTGTTATCAGCACGAAAGATGAAATTGAAATGGCCCTTATTGCTATAGCTACATATCTAGAGACAAAAAAATTATATTACCTAAAGAGCGTACTTACTACAGACTCCCTCCCACTCTTATTACCTATTTCACAAACATTCGGCGATTGGAAATATTTTTTAGCAAAATATTATTCTATTTATTCTAAGCAGATTCTTAAGATGATTTTAATTTTTAAAATTTATTTTTGTTTATTACTCTTATAAAATACGAAGAATTTCAAATAAAATATAATATACAAACACAGAATGATTTAGTATGCAGGTGGAGTCAGTCGTCGTTACCATGGTAACGGAACCGTTAAACGACTCCGGTTCCAGCTCCAGCAATTTCTATTGGCTAGAATCAGTGAACGAAAAAGTGGAACGAGTCCGGTTTCAAAAGGATTTAAATCACTCCGGATTCGACTCCACCAACTCCAGTGGATTTAACCAATGAAAATGCTAGAGTTGGGCCGGAGTCGTTTAACGGTTCCATTACCATGGCAACCACGACTGACTCCACCTGCATACTAGATCATTTTGTGTTTGTGTATTATATTTTATTTGAAATTCTTCGTATTTTATAAGAGTAATGGACAAAAACAAAATTTAAAAATTAAAATCATCTTAAGAAAGCGTTATTATGTTTTTTGTATTCAAATGAAACGAATATTTAACTACAAAATATTTCCAATTGATGAATGTTTGTGAAATAGGTGATAGAGTGGGAGGGATACTACAGTAAGTAAACCAATTAGGTAATACTACATTTTGGCTCAGTTTTACTTTGACCGTCATGCGGACATGTACACGTTTAAACTTACGCCAATGAAGATAAGAGTAAGAGTGTCCAGCGCTTAGTTAAAGATTAAGCACACAGCTTTTTCTTTTTGTAAAACAATAAGATAATATTTTAAAAGCTTGATATTCAATTCTTATTAGATAAATATTGTGAGTAATTATAATTTTGTTTGAAGGGTTAGAATTTTTATGGAATACTTTCCTACCCATTTCCGTTTCTCTATTGAATCCTCTTGAAGCAAGTTAACTCCAGTCTTCCAGTGGTCAAGCTAGATAATGACAAAATTGCTTTAATTTATAATTGACTAGCCTATTTTTGGGTTAATATTTGTGTTACGTTGTTAATTTTATATTTATCAGAGCAACTGGAAATTAGGGATAGTACTTAATGTGTGTAAAAGAAATATAGTTTTGTTATTAACTGGAAAAGCTAACTGTTAATGATATATTTTAATAAATTACGTGACATTTGTTCTTATGTTTAATCGTTCCAAAACCTCTGCTGTCTCATTTTCATTTTAATTTTTTTGGGGCGGGGCGGAATCACTTTTTTTTAAAATAGGGATTTGAATCAACTCGTTCCACCATCGGACTCGTTCCAATGGAACGAGTCCGCTCAAATAGCCCATCACTAATGCCCATACATCAAACATGCTAGTTCCAAGACAGTTATGTTCCTCAGGTCCACGGCTCTTTTCTTAATGTGTAAGCAGTAAGCTACACTTACAGATGTAGCTGCTTTTTGGCCTTGATTCTGTATGCATGAACACTCTGATTGGGCTTTGTTAATTCTACTTTCAACTTGGGATATTATCTTACGCTGCAACCTTTACTCAAAATATTTTGATAAAGTATTCTTAACTATTTTCAAATTAAAATATAGGGTATCTCGATGAAAATCTGGGAGCGATTTTAATCATTGATGTTCTCTTATTATTTTTTATCCGATTTCAAAACCTCATATTATGTACCTTCCAAGTCCGATTCATCAATCATTAGAGTAGTGGTCTTCAACCTAGATTCCGCGGAATCCCTGCGGTTCCCTGAAACGTTAACAGGGGTTTTCGCAAGTGATATTTGCTCAGCCAAAACGCACGTAAAGTGGAAATCATTCAAGGAATTTTTCATGCAGGAACGGGGTAGTGGACTGTCTTACTAAAATATTAGATTAATATAATATTTAAGTAAAAATTACAATATTAATATAAATTGGATATAAAAAGGCAGTTGATTGTAAAAAAAAAATATTTTGAAAAATCTTGAAATTAGGTAAAATTCAGGTGCTTCAAGTACACCTCAAATCAGAGCTATTTTATCTGCTACTTAAACATGAGGTCCCTTTAAGAAAACCATGAGCTGGAAGGGTTCCTAAAAGTGTGAAGGGTTAAAGGTCCCTGGGTTAGAGGATTTGAAGTACATTTAAAAAATATCTTCGTAACCCGAATGTATAAGAAGCCAGGTTTTTTTTTTAGATGACTGAATAAAAATAATTATAGAACTATTTGGTCTTAGCTAATTGTGTTGATGCTGTATGATCGACACTGAGATTGGACCTCGTATGCTCTACTTTCAACATAGGATATTATCTATGTTGTATTCAGACAAATCTATTACAAAGAAAAGTTAATATTTTTTTAAAAGTAAATATTTACTTTGTAAGGGAAGAAAAAATAAAGCATTCTTCTGTTTTACAAAATGTAGATAATTCTAAGTAATCTTTTGCTTACAGTGTCTCCTACTTCAAATCTTCTCAAACTAAGCTACTTTCAAAAAGAAAAACAAAAAGCTATGATTACAGTGTTGTTTGGAAGAAAGTAGATTTGAACTTTCAGCCAATTGTACAGCCCAATGAGCAGGAAAATCTCCGAGGGAAAATCAGATGGCCATCGGTCGGCGTTTTCTTCATTCTAATCTGATTACTGGTGTTTTATTCTTTTCCACTTTGTTGAAATTATTGTTTTAAAAAAGAATCTCTCAGTAGTGAATTGCCACTACTAAACCTGTTCATTGTTTGGCTGGCTTACAATTGCAACAAGAAAGGAGAAGAATTAAAAGAACCAGGGTTGCAAACTTAATCGATTTAGTTTGCAATTAATTTTGACTGTTTAAAGCAGTAGAAATCTATATTACGAGGTGTGTTCAAAAAGTAACGGGAATTTTCGTTTTTTGAAAAAAATATTTATTTATTCATCTACATTAATATTGTCGCCTTCAAAGTAGTCCCCTTCGCATACAATACACTTGTGCCAGCGCTTTTTCCAATCCTCGAAACACTTCTGAAACTCGATCTTTGTGATAGCTTTCAGCTCTTTCAGCGATTCGCTTTTAATGTCATCTATGCTTGTAAAATGACGGCCTTTTAATGTTCTCTTTATGTTTGGAAATAGAAAAAAGTCACATGGAGCCATGTCTGGCGAATATGGAGGCTGGGGCATCGTTAAAGTTTTGTTTTTGGCCAAAAATTCACGAACAAGCAATGAAGTGTGAGCAGGTGCATTATCGTGGTGCAAAATCCATGAATTGTTTTGCCACAAATCCGGGCGTTTTTTCGGATTGCTTCACGCAAAGGGCGTTGAACTTGTAGGTAGTACTCCTTATTGATTGTTTGACCTTGTGGCAAGAATTCATGATGCACTATGCCATTAAAATCGAAGAACACAGTGAGCATAACCTTCACATTCGACCGCAATTGTCGAGCCTTTTTCGGTCTTGGCGATCCAGAATGCCTCCACTGGGACGATTGAGCCTTAGTTTCGACATCATATCCGTAAACCCATGTTTCGTCACCTGTTATAACACGTTTCAGTAGATCCGCATCGTTGTCGACTTCATTGAGTGACTCTTGAGCAACTTCCATTCTCCGCTGTTTTTGTTCGAAATTCAACAATTTTGGAACAAATTTTGCTGCCACACGTTTCATACCCAAAACATCCGAAAAAATATCATGGCATGAGCCAATTGATATGGCAACATCATCAGCGACTTCTCTGATTGTGATTCGGCGATCGTTCATAACCATTTCTTTCACTTTTTTCACGTTTTCATCGGTTGTTGATGTGCTTGGACGTCCAGGTCGTTCGTCATCTTCAACGTTTTCGCGGCCATCTTGGAAACGCTTATACCACTCGTAAATCCTTGTTTTACTCATAGCAGACTCACCATATGCCTTTATTAACATTTCACACACTTTATTACACTTTATTTCATTTTTTACGCAAAATTTAATACAAATTCTTTGATCCATTTTTTTAACAAACAAAAATCGCCAAGCTCGAAAAACACGTCTAACCTTAACGGCTGCCACTTAAGAAGTTGATCAGAATGTTAGCCATGTTACGAACTATGTTGCAATGGGACGCATCCTGGATTTTAGTTTACCCATTTTAATAAATTGTTTTAACTTACACAACTTTCCCTGATGCTGTAAAAACGTTTTTCTATGAAAATAAATTAAATATGCTTGATAGATCTTCGTTTGTGTAGTACACACGAAATTTAGATAATAATACAATAGTAGTTAGTATTGAATAAAGTGTTACTCTCCATTTAGTCATTTTGAAAAAAAAAAAATATCATGGAGAGAAAATATAAAAAATTAGATTTCAGTCAAAAAATTTTCGAAATGTTACAGATAGCTCTAGGCGGGAACCGAAGAAACCATCCCACCTAAAACTAAATTCCAGGATGCAAGACGCATATAAGAAAAATGCGATTCGTTAGAAACATAGTAATAGTAATAAAGTAACATCAATACAAATGCAAAGTATGAAATTTAAAAAAAAAAAAAATAAATGCATTTTCGTGTACTCCTCTGGCGGTTTTATTTTTAGAAATGATGAGTCCTGTAAAGCAAACTCTCGAGCCAGAATTCACTTTGAAAAAAGGTGAAATAGCAAGGCAAAGAGTCTGAATTTAGAGATTTTGTCGAGCCATCCAGTAAGCACAGTAATTAATAAATTTTTTGTTAAATTCATTTTAAATTCTGAACGAATTTATTCGACAAAACTTTTTCGAATACTAAACATTAGCGCTTTAGATTTGGTTTGGATCCGCCCAAAATCTCATTCGCTGGATGATAAAGTATTTATTGTGTTATCGACTTTTTGCTTTTGTTATATTTATAAATTCGAAGCTGCCATTCTAAAGCAGATTATTAATTGTGTCATGTTCAATTAGTTAGTACTGTAAATAATTATGCACCTGGACGATAATTAATATTATTTTAAATAGTTGAATGCGAAGTATTAGAGCTATGAGATTCCTTCGTACTTTTTAATACCTTTAGAATTATCATGTTCTTTTTCTATTTGTTTTAAGACTTGCGTAATTTTTTACCATTTTCTTTCATGAAAAATATCACATCTAGTTACTAAAATTTATTTAAACAGTTTGAGTTTCGAAAATATTGATTTCTAATTTAGAAAGAATTGCACTGTTTTGAACTTATCAAACATACAATGCAAATTTGCAAAAATGCCATATTAGCTAAATTGCATTATAAATTTTAAAAATGATTAAACAATTATAGTTAGTCAAAGGAAGTGATATTAGGCTAATTAGGCTTAGTTATCTGGTAAACTGCATTTAAAATCTTCTGGTAATCATTAAAATCATTCATGATGATGCTGGTGAACAGTTTTTGGCGGTAGGTGCCAAATTTTGAACATTTTCGTTCTCCTTTAAAGTGATGAATTTCACATTTATTACTTAGCATTTATATCGATGGGACTCCTTCTTTCCTGTCCCCTGAATCTGATTTTGCAGTGGTCCCAAATTCTTCCTTCTGATTACCATTCTTTACATGTGATCTCGATTGTGGTGGACGTTCTAGAGTTTAGCACCATCACAATATTCACTTCTATCAAATTATTTACTAAGATTAGTTAATTAATGTACAAAAAAAATATCAATAATAGATACACGTCATAAGTAAATACAATGAAAATAGCGTTTTTCTAAAATTCTGTAAAGTTTGTGTTGAACATTAAATGATAAAGTTACAATGAAAAAAGCAAGAAATAATTGGCTTTGAAGAGCACGCCTTATGCAATGTAATCAATGGTTCCACTAATTATAAGTTGACATTGTTAAAGAAGTCATTCCAATGAGTGTTCATAATTTTAACTGTAACTTTGGCCATCTAAAACTGATCACCTCCAACCAACAAGAAATAAATTATAACTAAAATTAAAATTAAATTAAAAACAAAGAACTAAATCTGAATAAATAAAAAAATCAAGTAATTAGTTACAATTACAACATACATACAACATTGTTAATGATTTGTTATAAGTAACCATATATATGTTATATTAAGCACGCAGTTATACTGGTTGACAAAAATATCAACCATTTTACGCTTGGTTGATAACAAGTTGGAGTGTGTCTAGTCATTAATTATTTCTTATCTTTGAAGGCGGCTCAAGAAGTTAGTAATATAATCAGTGATGTTTGGGGGAAGTGGGGGTGAGTTTGTGAGTGTGTCAAGTGTTTCTTTAACCTCACTAACTCACTTCACTCACTCAATGTAAGTGAGTTGAGTGTCATGCTCATTTGAATCTGGTCTACTGATAACTACCAAACATACTGCTTATTTTTCTTCTTCTTCTTATTATTTTTTTTGTTTTTTGTTCATTTTGTATCCATAAATATATCCAGTACGAGTTCTATGACCGAACATAATAATAGCTACATTATCGTTATTTTTATTATTTTTATGTTCAAGATAATTATTTAATTGGTAATAGCGAAATATTGACACTGGTACTGGTAGCAATTTGAGATAAATCTTATTTAATACGTACACCTCTTTAATTTAAACGATACAGTAACGACGATATAAATCTACGAATACCAACGACACAACAAACTTTCATATTTACTTACTCTCTCAGATTATTGTAACTCTCCTAAGCTTCGCAATAATATGTTGCCCTTTTTAATAGGTAAAGTATCAAAAATGCTAAAATTAAACCTCGAATTTTCTACAAACATGATAAATCCAAATAATCGAAAGAAAACTTTTGTAGAAGCTTTGTTTTTTACTTTTTCATCTGTTATAAGTAGCATAACACTACCCTATAAGTTGACCACTGACAATTGGGCGCCACGCTAGCCGAGCGGTTAGAGGCGAGACCAGTAAAGCTAATACGAGGGTCGTTTGAAAAGTCCGTGCAAAGTCAGAGAGATAGCACCACTGGCGCGTATCGAGGTTATGTTTAGTTAGTAGCATCGCTTGGAAGAACACACACCCAGTTTCAGCCAGATCGGTCTATTTCTTTGTGTTTGGCATTCGTTTGAATCGAGGAAGTCGAGTGATTTTCAAAAAATGGACGATAAAGAATTTCGTATGTTGATTAAACACTACTTTATGAAAGGCAAAACGCCTCAGGAGACTAAAGAGAAGCTTGATAAACATTATGGTGACTCTGCACCTTCGATTAGAACAGTTTATAAGTGGTTTCAAAATTTTCGGAGTGGCCATATGGGCACAAGTGACGCTGAACGTTCTGGACGCCCTGTTGAGGTTACTACTCCAGAATAATCCTCATCGACTATCTGGAAAAGGGTAAAACTATTACAGGTGCATATTATTCATCGTTATTGGACCGTTAGAAAACCGAGCTGCAAGAAAAACGCCCACGATTGGCCCACAAAAAAAGTCCTTTTCCATCACGACAACGCACCAGCTCACACCTCAGCAGTTGTGGTCGCAAAATTAATGGAAATAGGGTTCCAACTCGTTTCACATCCCCCCCTATTCTCCAGACTTGGCTCCCTCGGACTACTATTTGTTCCCCAATATGAAGTAATGGCTGGCGGGAAAAAGATTTTATTCAAACGAGGAGGTGATTGCAGAAACGAATGGCTATTTTTCAGACTTGGACAAATCCTATTATTCGGAAGGGATCAACAAACTAGAGCAGCGTTGGACGAAGTGTATAAGCCTAAAAGGAGACTATGTTGAAAAATAAAAAAGGTTTACCCCAAAAAAATAAGTAGTTTTTATTTTTGCACGGACTTTTCAAACGACCCTCGTATGTATTGTGGTACTGGGTTCGATTCCCTGTCTTAGGTCTTGGATTTTATTTAATAGTTAATAAAAGAAATTTACAGTAAAGTATGTTTGCTAGTCGCCTCCGTCCACGACACCTAATTGGTAGTTGGACGTAAAGCCCCGCCTGAAAAAAATAGGCGATTACTTTACTTTACTGACTACTGACAAGAATGCCTCAGAGTAGATAGATAGATAGATAGATGGTGTTTTTATTTACTAATTTACAAAATACAAACAAAAAGCCATATGCACGTGTAACTATAGAGAATGGACATTTGTCCGTCTGCCAAGTTAACCTCATAAAACCAACTGAAAATATTTACTTCTAATTTTACTTTTTATTAATTAATTAAATAATAATTACACTTTTTTTTCTTTTTTTAATAGAACAAAAAATAAAACAAAAATGACCTACTTCAGTGGTAACAAAAAATTTGAGATAAAATAATTAGTGTGAGTTTAAAGATAAAATACATAAAACAGAATAAAATAAATAAAAATAAATAATTAAAGTGAAAAATAAAATTACCCATTGTATTCTGAAATCAGAAAAGCTCTATAAATGGAAGCGGTCTGTATGTATGAATATATCGGGTACCAATCGCCCTTTCCGTTTAAAAAACTAATAGCCTCGTCACTGGTCAATTCTGCCTTGTTGAGCCACCTTACCCTGTACTCCCTCAGGGTACAGGACACACGGCAAGGAAGTGGAAGGCATACTCTTCTACACCCAAATTACACATAGTGCAAAGTCGGAAATTTTCATTTGCCCACGGCTTAAAGTTCAGATCCAATAGCTGGCGTCTCGCCCGAAACACTACTCTCATTAGATGTAAACTACCCTTGTCTGACATATAATTTCTATAACTATCAGGTAGATCCTGACTCAATTGCTGGTAATAAAGAGAGTAATGCTGCATGCCTCAGAGTAAGTGCAACGTCTGGTCTGTTTGTGCATGACGGGAACCATAAGGAAGTGCCCCAAAGCCGACTGGGCTACTCCTTCATTTGACACCTCTACACATAACTAAGGTGGGTAAATAGGTTGTTCCTCAGAATGACTAGGAAATAAAGCGATGAGAAGATCATCGGCAGCATGAAATGGTCCGCTAGCTCCCCTATTTGGTACTTGGCCTTGGACGAAAGGTTCAAGAAATAGAACTTCTTCAGAAATTACTCCACAAAGATGAATACCAAGAGGAAATGAAGCATTGATTCCGCCTTCTCTTCTACGGAAGTATAGAAGAATCTTCAGTTACGGATAAATAAATCCACAGTTCATCGTAATAGCTGAAGAAGAGGTCAGGCGCCAATGATTAACTCGCCTTTTTTTCCTATTTTTCTAAAGGAAGAATACAAAATTGAAAAAGAGAATAAACCATTATTTGTAAAGCAATTTGCCGATTGGCACGTTCCATGTACGAAATGATAGACCGAATCGTGCTCTTCTAAAAGCACTCTCCGAATCTACTAATAAGTACCAGTATATTTCTATCATTACAAGAGTTCAGGGGTCAAACTAATACAGCTCGAGCCGATCAACAATTTAAAAGTTCATGTTGAACAGAAGCAATCCCTACCTGTACCATTCCTCTTTTATAAGAAGTAATGCCGCCTACCGACAAAGAAATTACAACAAAATTAATTTTTGCCTTGGTTGTGTACATTTCAATCAGTGGACACGATCAAGTCTAACTTAGGTAGCATTTTTATTATAGCTCTACTGAAAGAGCGTAGAGATTAACGAACTGGAGAAGTTTTTTGTATTTATTTAAAATTATTTCCAGATTTTTTACATTGTAATTCATATTAATATCAGTCTTGCGTTAGTTACTGTAGTGAAAGGTGGGTCTCGGCAAAGTCATTGGCTTTTCCCTTTTCATTACAAAGAGTTATAAAGGAAATTCAGAGATTTTGCAATTACAAATTCAATTCTATCAAGTAAACTCAAATTTCTCTCTTTCAAGAATAGGATTTTTCTGGCCAAAGATTGGATTTTTCGGATTAGTATTGGATAGCCTCACGCAACTGGCTTTGTAATCTAATAGATTTTATTTATATTTTCTTTTTATTTGAATATAATGTTACTTATATCTGAAGATATAAAATATTATATGCAATCCAAGCGTTAAATCAATAACCTGTTTGCTTGACAAACCAAAAATCTGTTAATTTATAAATTAGTCACTGCCTTCATCATATCTTTTACACACTCCTCCCTAACAAAAGTTTTCTTTCCGGTTTCAGGTTCTACGTTTGAGGTTACAGCACGGATTCAGCAGATCCATCGTTCATGTTAAGCGTTAACTTAAGTTCATCTAGCTTAAAGTTGTTCTCTTATGTTTTCTCGCTACCTACAGTTTGGCTTCAACTTCATGTTCACATTTTCTTATCCCCTTGAACCTCATTTTCAATCTCCTTCTTCAATAGTTTGCGAACTTTCATTCCTTCACTGTTTTTAGCATTATCTTTGGCATCCATTTTGCTCTGCTTTTGCCGAATTCTGTTTTATACCCTTATTTTCTGCTCTTGTTTTCACTCCTTTAATTTTAGCTTCGCTTCAACTTTAGGAACTCATTTTCATTGCTTTGCTGAGATTAGATTAATCGGAAAGACTTGGTGTCTTCAGAAGGTGCATTGCTACTAACAGTTTCAATTCTATCTACCTACAATTCTATGTCTTTTGTCACAATTTTTTTTTCTTTTTTGTTTTAAGGCACTTCTACGTGCCTTCTATGGATAGGATCAGGTGCGACCATTTTTTGTGGACTACATATAAAAACTGCATAGAGTTAAATCTAAATCATCTATTTGAAGAGAATAAAAGTTAGAATTTTGAAAATTGTCCTAGCAGAAATGAGTGATCAAAACAGATTCTTTTTATAATGATTATTGGCCTCATTTTGGTAAGAGATGTGCCAAAACTGTTAACAACCTAACTGACAGAATTAATCAATTAATTCCATCTTGGCCTCACAAATGGTTCTTGCTTCATTTTGTCACTGTCAACTAACCTATATCTGTGCCCTTCAAAATTCTATACAAAATTACAGTAATAAAATTTTATCAACTTAATAACATAATGAGTTAATCAACGGTAATTGATGAAACTGGGCATCGCACTGGACAGGTGTTTGAACGGCCTTAAGCTGGTCCAAGCGGGCATCTTGCCAAATTGTACGTCATTTTTATTTAAAAAGTTTTACTCACTGGAAATTCAGTATTTTATTGTATTTACTCAAATATATTCGTGATCAAGATTTCCAACTTTTATCAGCATCTAATTTAAATATAAAGTAAAGTAATCGCCTATTTTTTCAGGCGGTGCTTAACGTCCAACTACCAATTAGTTGTCGTGGACGGAGGCGACTAGCAAACATACTTTACTGTAAATTTCTTTTATTAACCATTAAATAAAATCCAAGGCCTAGACCGGGAATCGAACCCAGTACCCCAATACATATCAACTTCGCAGGTTTCGCCTATAACCGCTCGACTGCCGTGCCTAATTTAAATATAAATGCATATGTTTTTCTTTTATTTTGAAATTAATTATAAAGATGAAGCAAAATGAAATTTTCACTATTTCTCGCTATATCGGTTAAGAGAAAGGGTTGCGATCGTGACGAATGTTTGAAATATCCGCTTTGAGGTAAAATAAGAGATATTATAAAGTAGTTTTTTACAAATTTGGGTTCGTGTATAAGAGACAATGAAAGAGTTTTTGTGTGTGGAGTTTGTGATTTAGTGCAATGCAAAAACGAAATATCATAGAAACAGTTTAGTTTTCCCAAAACGGTTCCTGCGATTATCATGAAACTTAGTCTATTGATTGCTTACTTGTGGAAATATTTTCTCGAGGAAAATTGTATAAGGCCTCGCCTTGGAAAGAAAGCATGGCTTCTCTTTATATTATCAGTGCAATGTGCAGTCTCGTTACATGCAAAATCTCTGACAGTTCAACTTTTCTTTTAAGATACCGTGATGTTAATTGTGGAATTACTGCTATTTTCTGGTATGCTGGACCGAATAGTTACAAACACAAACATTTGAATCATTAAAGCACAACATTTCAATGAAGCAAATAAAATGTTTTGCTATTTACTTTGTAATATGATCTTTACCTAAAATAATATAATATAAAAGGGTATAAAATAATCCAACGTGATAGAGCCTGCAGGGCGATCTAGATAAACCAATCGCTTCTGCCCATACCTACGTCTTCAATGTTTTAGGATCAAAAGCTAGTTTTTATGGGACATAAACGTAAAACAAGATCTCCAGAGTGCACTACGGGCGCCCCTATAAAAATCAAAGGCTTCCCCCTCTAACTTTAGGAGATATTGAGCTAAAAATACTTACTGATTTATTGCTTATTTTTTATATATATTTTTTTAAATACTCGTAGTTATATTTTTATTAAAAGAATTTTTTTCATCCTTTATTTATTTTAAATTAGGGCTTAACAATTAAAACGATAGCTACACCTGAATATAAGATTTCTTTTACCTAAGATGATATAAAATTTAATTTAGAGTTGAATGAAAAATAAGCAAGTCTCTGCGCGAACGCAGCTTAAAGAAACCATCAGTAAATACTGACTCCTTTATACTCAATTTTGGCACTTAGAGCTTTTAGGGATTAGTTGTGAGCACTTATTCGGGTTACCTAAAGGCCAACTCATCACAGCCTCATTTAAACGTATCCTCAACATTAGGCACAAGGAAAAAGAAAAGATTAATCGGCTAACCATTTGCATTGCCCTGCTGAAAACGGAGGCTGCTGCACAAGTCATCCGCTCCCCCGGTGCACTCCACAGTTTTTTACTATTTAGTTTCTTTCTATTTCTAACACAGAAATGATGGAGAAGACATTGTTACCAACCTTGACTATAAATCACCCTAAAAGGTACTTTATCTTTACATTTTTTCCCTCGAACCTACCCTTAACCTTTTTTTTTTTTTTTTATCTTAACCCCTACTTGACTTCTGCCTTGCACTTGCCTAGTGACCTCTGATCGAACGTGAACTTAACAGATGTGTTCTTGGATACATGCTTCACCAATAAGGTTACCTCCTCTATAAGTTATGTCAGTATAGATCATGGTGGAAGGTAGCTTCTCATCAGCCAAATTATTGTTTGTTTATTGCATAATCAATTATTGTTTCAGAATAAAATTTACTGTAAACACAAATTTTTTCGACCATTGAAAAACGAGTAACATAAATTGAAACAAAACTATCTGATTGATCATCGTTTTTACTTTTAGCCAGGATTACTTTTGTACTGGTCACGAAATCCCCTATATTTGTGAATTTCTTTCTACTTTGTTGTCTTAAATTTTCGCCAAAATATAGTTTCAAAACAAAACTTTTTTCCCCAACTTTGCTCCAACTTATCCTTGTATGATTTGTTGACAAGGAACGATACACCGCAAAAATGAAACTCCAATCGATTTGGCTTTAATAAAAAACCTTGTAATTAAAGTAATAGGCCACGTGTCACCATTTCATTGAATTTCCCATTTATCATGTGGAAGTTTAAAGTTAAATTATTTTTCCGTTACATTTGTGTCTTTACAAACTTGCTGAGCATTGTCCTGCCTAAAATAATTCCGAAATCAATCTGTTTTATAAAAACTGTCTAGTAGGTTGAACTTTTAGGTTGATGAAATTTTGTTTCAGTCTAATGTAAGTATTAAATGCTTATTTAATAGTTTGGCTTTGCTATGATATGACACAACTGGAGTTATGGTTGTAATCTAAAGTAAAAAGTAAGTGCCACAGTAGAACCTCCCTGGATCGCAGAGGTAAAGGCAATTTAACCAATCCTCGTTGGATTTAAAGTATAATAAGGAAAAATAAGAAATAAGTAATTCCTCAAGGAAATAAATTTATGTGATGACGAGTTTGTGTGGAGAAATGATTATAATAGAGGTTTATTTTTTCTTTTTATTTAAGAGGGTCTTAAAAGGAGGTCAAGATAAAAAAGAAGTGAATAAAAAACCAAAAAGAATAGGATAGTGAGGAAGAAGAGGGACTAAATGGGTAGACAGTAGCAAGCCGAGGCCTGCTACCAGTATTACTGATGTTAGGTATCACAAAGAGAGCATGACTGAAGACGGATTTACATTGTACCTGGCTCTGTCCAGCCTTCAAGCTACAGCGGCTACCGTACCAACATATCTCCACACAATTCTCTATTATTCCATTACTCAACTTGGCTACCTACTTAGCTTCCTTAAAGCACTAAGTTTAAACAATTAAGGTAGTAATGATCGGCACTTAAACAATTTTTTTTTTTTTTAAAAAAAAAAGATTCACTCTTCACGCAATAATCAAAAGTTTGCATGACAAATTTTCTTAAAAGACAGGCAAGGAGGAAATTTATCAGCTTTTGCTACTACCCAATTCTTCTTGATTGATGTACCCCATGTTGCCCTCTAGTTTGGATATTATAGTACGAGGGGGTACCCAAAAAAAACCGGAATTAATTTTTAAAAGCTATTTATTTACAAATTTTTTACAGAACAACCTTATCCCCTTCAAAATACTCTCCATTACAACTAATACATTTGTCCTACCGGTGCTTCCACTGTTCGAAACATTTTTTGTAGTCATCTTTAGAAATGGCTGACAGCTCCTTCTTCGTTTTTTTCTTGACCTCTTCAATGTTGTCAAATCGGTGACCTTTCATGCCCTTTTTCATGCGTGGAAATAAGAAAAAGTCGCACGGAGCCAGGTCAGGCGAGTAAGGTGCGTGGGGCAGCGGAACCATGCCATTTTTAGCCAAAAACTGTGTAACAGAGATGGCTGTGTGTGCAGGTGCATTGTCGTGGTGGAAGAACCAGTCTCCTGTTTGCCACAAATCGGGTCTTTTTTGGCGAACACTATTGCGCAATCTTTTCAAAACTTCCAAATACAAGGTTTGATTGACGGTCTGACCTGGGGGGACAAACTCTGAATGGACTACGCCTTTGGCATCAAAAAAGCAAATCAGCATTGTTTTGATGTTTGACTTGACTTGACGACATTTTTTTGGTCGGGGTGAAGATGACGTCTTCCATTGGCTCGACTGTTGCTTTGTTTCTGGGTCATAACCATAGCACCATGACTCATCACCAATAATGACCTTTTACAGAAAGTCTGGATCAGTTTCAAGCTGTTGTTTCAATGCACGACATGTTTCAACTCGATGTTCTTTTTGATTGTCAGTCAGAACTCGAGGTACAAACTTGGCAGCAACCCTTTTCATCCCCAAATCTTCCGTTAAAATTCGCTGAACCGAGCTCCAAGATAACCCACTACTCTCTGACAGTTGATCAATTGTCTGTCGACGGTCTGTGAACACCAGCTCTCGAATTTTTTCAACATTTTCGTCGATTCGGGCAGTTGATGGACGTCCAGAACGAGGTTTGTCAGCAATCGACATGTCGCCATTTTTAAACCGAGTAAACCACTCGTATACTTGAGTTTTTCCCATAGCGTCATCTTTGTAAGCTGTTTTCAACATTAAAACACTTTCAGCAGCATTTTTGCCGAGTAGAAAACAAAATTTCAGAGCTGCACGTTGTTCACTTAAACTTGCCATCATAAAAAACGAAAAAAGAACAAAACAGCGCTGGTAAAAACAATCACTGCAGATGAACAGAACAAGCCAGGCAGACAACACAGGCAGGACTGAACTGGCAAGGAATTGCGCTATACACGTCTAGCGGCAGAAATGCGCACTACATAAGCTCCATGCGCGGTAACGCAATTCCGGTTATTTTTGGGTACCCCCTCGTATATTGTTCGATGCCTTGTGACTGTGCAGACGACCTGGCTGATCATTTCTAGCAGCTTGCCTTGAACACTGCAACGGCCTGGAATTTATTGAAGCCGATTCACGGCCAGTAGTCTAATATAGTGTAAGAGTCCCTTTCATTTCATTTCATTCCCATTCTAGTTTTTTTACTTCCAAAGAGCAAAATAGCTGCCTGGGATCAACAAGAAAGGCAGTATGTGGTTCAATTCTCGAAAATAGCATTACTATTGCGAATGCAATTGCAACTTTTCGCGTACCGCATTGGTTGCACGTTTACCAATTACCACACTCTGTTGCGGATAATATTTAACTAAGGCAAGAAATATGTAAAAATATGGTCAAATATTGGCTCTAATTATTTATTTATATAGTGAACTAAGGCACGTCAACGGTTATTGGCGCCCGTAGATTTTTTCAATGCACTGCCTGTCTTCGGAAAGTATTCTCTCGTAACAGACCACACTGTCCATCACCAGACAGCGAGCTGTAAGAAGCTTCTAGGAAGAGAAAATCTAAGGGCCAGCAGTTAGATTCGAACCCGGGGCCTCCACGTGGAATCTAATAAGCTAATCCTTTCCCTATTGGTTCTAAATTCATATTTCTAAAAGAATCTACAGGCGGTTATTAAAAAGGAAAGAAAACATATGTTTCTCAGTTCCTAACTATGACAAAAATAGCATCAATTTGATAGTTATAGCACATGGTTTTTATTATGATATTCCGTAACATTTCAAGAATTATACAAACTACTTCTGTTTACGTTACATGATATATTCAAAGTGTAGTAGGGGTTAAGTCTTAATTATATTCTTCTCATTTTTGTTTTTGTTTTTTTGTAAGAAAGGAATTATATACATATATATATAAAAGAAATTCAAGTGGCCTATTTTAGAACATATGTTTGTACATATGTCACAGGTTTTAGAGTGATAATGACGGCTGTGAAAGGTCAGTTCTGTATAAAAACAAATGCAAGCTGTTTCTAGAATATGTTTACTAGCGCAGTTATTTTGGAAGCCGTGCATGTAGTAAGTGCGCTCTCTATATCACATGTGATTGTTTGTGTGTCTTCTAACATTTGACACCGGCCTGTTCTAGCTTTCTTATCCCTCGAGCGTCCTCTCTTCGCCTAGAACCAACTAAACACAGCTGTTTTTAAAAATTGATAAGTTTTCACTAACTTCACGGTAAGTATAGATATGTTGATTTCTTATTTGGATCTGTGCTGTACACGGATGTAAAAAGCTTTAATTATCTTTCATGATGCTGACTGATGAATGTCAAGGATCGAGTATTCCATCTCACTTAATTCTGTTTTCTGTAAGTATTCTATTCTAGTTAACGATCATATACGGATTATAAGTTATATAATTTTGCAGATGCTTAATTCTAATTTTAACTTTATAATTTCTATACCTATTTATTGTCACTCTCTACTAAAAACAAAAAACAAAAATAGCAAGACAGTGTTTGTTAAACATGGAGACTGAGGTGAGAGCTTTGTCCAAACTTGACGAGTGAAAGTCTCGAGATGATGCTGGAATTATTATTTCTAGACTGAGCCACGTACCAGCCATTATGGTCAATTATCTTGCCTTCCTCTTTTTACAGATCCTAGAGACCTAAACGGTCTTTGTTCCTTGCGTATTCTGAATATTGACCCAATACTTGCAATGCAATGTTTTAAATATTTTTACTCATGACTTGAATTCGCCTTAAATTGACAAAACTTTTCTTAATACATCTATACTTTAACGATATTGATGGATATTTTAAATCACCTGTAAAAATCAAGAGGCACCAGCTTTCTACCTGTATAAGGCTGGAAACATAGTGGAGCGGCGGGCAAAGCGGCGATGATAGCGAAGAGCAAAGCGGCGAAAACAAACACTAGAAATAGATAGAGTTGCTCTATCTTCGCTTTGCTCGCCACTATGCGCGGTCCCATATGTTTACTTGTGTTTGATTTCGCCGCTTTGCTCTTCGCTATCATCGCCGCTTTGCTCGCCGCTCCACTATGTTTCCAGCCTAAGTCACAAAAGGAAGGATCTTGATGGTTAGCGTAAAGGTTCCGAATTGCACATTTTGTTTGCACATTTCCAATGCTGCAGATTGAATCTAGATTTCATTTTTAATCAAGTCAAATTTCCCATTTAATGCCTGAAATTGGTAATACTTCAAAATTAATGTTTCAACCTGATTTCTTGAGTTATATTTTTTTTCAATAAAGGGATTATAAAGCAAAAGAAGTGATCTTGTGGACCTTTACCGATTCACGAAATGAGAACGGAGAAGAAAATAATAGCATTCTCAAGGAAAAACTGTTTTCAAATCGTATTAATTGTTCAGATTCCTCTGAAGAAGCGGATTTCCTCATAGTGTGGCATAGTGCGGTTCAGTTGTTCTACTGATGGGGAGAAGGGTTATTGACCCGTATGCAGTTTTGAAATTGCATACAACAGTCACAGTAACTTCTGTTTCACTGGATAGAAGCTAAAAAGTTAACTTCAACGCAGCTCTATATGAACTGCCATTGCATTTCGGCGGTTATATCAACTTTGAGCGTATAAAAGCGAAGGATATTTTCAACGATATGAAACGTTTAAGAAATAATATAATAATAATTTCGTCGAATATTAATAAAATGCACTGGATATAAGATACTGCTTGCTTGGAGTAATTGCCTTGCAGAACAATACCATGTGTTTTGCACTGGATACAGCTAATGTGAGCAAGGTGTCCTATTCATTAGGAAAGGAGTTTGTCCGTTTCATGAGACAACCTTACGAGCTTAACAGCAAAATAAATCTCAACAACAACCTTAATAACAAATAATACTTCTTAAATTGCTAACTTCTGGCATAAAAATTACTTGATTTCATTGTGTCTAACTGATAGACCAAACTCGGTTAATGGTTTTTTTCTCTCTGCAATAGAGTAAAAATAGAGGACTGCGCGAGGTCTACGACATAAAGGTTACCTTTACAGTTTTTACAAAAAATGATTTTATCATCTATTCGTTACTATATCAAATAATATGATGTTTTTATTTTACTTATCAATTTATTACAAGCTTTTAGGCGATTTATCCATTTAACTGAGAGTTTTAACAGCAAATTAAAGAAAAGCATAAATAATTCAAACTTACTTGTGCATTAAAGAAAGCAATGCTTGAATGCAATACTTGTTGCGGCCGTTATGATGAGCAAAGTTTGTCACGTCTGTAAAGTCGTATGCTTGAAGGTTTGCCATGAATCAATTTAAATTAAAATCTCTATAAACAGTGGAAAAACCAAAATATAAACTGAACATATTTGCTTCATGAACAAGAGGATAGAAACTACCCAGCGGCAGCACTCGCCACAGGAAATCGATGATGACGATGTTCTTCAGTCTCTAAGGAAGTCGCGGAGCAACACTGGCGGTTCAGTCGACGGTCGGATTGTCAGGAATGTAAGAATAGCCGATAGACTACTGTACTAAAAGATTAGAACAAGTAGAGCAGCATGGAATTTTTGGTATTTAGTCTTGGCGAGTTGGTCTATAAAGGGGATGTTGAGTATGTTGTGAAGAGTGAGGTTAGTCTTGTAGAAAGGAGCGTTAACTTGGAATGACTGTACAATCTGAAAGTTTGTAGGTTAGGCTGAACCCTTCAGCACAAGTTCCTAAATCAATCTTCACGTTGATTACAAATCAACCTGTAGAACTCATACGATTGTAAAGCAGTTTCACACGATTTGTCATTGCTTGTCTTTTAAGTCTAGTAAGTCAATATAATAAACAGCAATATCAAATTAATTTGTAATATTCAAAATCAATTGCGACGATTACCTTAATTATTAAAAATAATATTACTCATCGCAATTATGTAAATACTAACGTATGCTTAGATTATTCTTCTAAATAAAATTTTTAATTTTCAGTAAAGTTGAAACATAATTATAGGATACCACATACTTGTGATAAGGATGTAATTAATAATTGGTTACTGGGTGCTTGTCAGCATGAGGTACCTAAGTATTTGTTTATTTTGTCAAGTAAAGCTCGCCTAATTCTTTAAAATGGAGCCTTGAAAAAAAAAATGAATTAAGTAATGCGAAAGAAAATCTCAGCAGAGATTAATTATTATGTTATTGCTGTAAAACACATATTTGCTACCATTACAAGGAAAGATGGCAAATGTAAGCTTTGTTAGACGAAGCTGTGATATTCTTAAGAATCTGATTGGAGCATTTCTTTTCTAAATATTTCTCAGACAAGCCTAAGGAATTAACATTTTTATAAAGTTTATCAATCACACACTATAAGTCTTCGGTTAAAATTTTGTTTCTATAAATTAATTGATTATTCTTGAATTCTTTAGTTTGGTAATCAGAGGATTGAAAGATTGAAATACTTCCAATGATCCTTCGGACATCAAGAGCTACTTCACACTTCAGTAATGTTGATTTTATCCGCCACAGCGTGCTCTCGTTCTGCCGGAACTGACCGATCGACAAGTTCTGTTCATTTCTGGCAGATTGGTCCATCGGATTGTTGAAGAGTAGTTTACTAGCAGTTTCCAGCACTGGATGGCAGAGAGAATCAGCGAGAAACATCAGCACAACTTGGTAATCAGCTTGTAAATGAAAAATACAATTTAATTGAGGCTACCTACATAAGATAGCTCCTACATCCGCCTGGATATTTTTATGTGAACAGTTTCTTTTTTTTTTTTTTTATTCTTTGACTTGTTTAATGTAAACACTAAGAAGGCAGACGCTTGTATGGAGTGGCGACCGTTGATATGCGCTGTAGTGGTGGTGACAAGTGCTAAACAAGCAGGCTACCTCTAGAAGGACCCCTGCTGATAAGCATTAACACACTGACTCATTAACAGCACAACGATCCCAATCTCTGTCCCTCATATTATTATTAACATTTCTTATATGTTCTAAACAATCCAGAAGGCAATGCACGTTTACTACCGTCCTCCTTCCAGGTTCTACATCTCTTATATCTGTACATAAATATACATACATGGTTATAGTCAAGTGGTCCAAACGAACCTCGTAACATCCACAGGGCATATGCCACGTAGTTTAAACACACTTTTATCATGGAAATAAGACATTTATGGTATTCTTTTTTTATTTTATTTTTTTCTAAAGGGTCACACGTGATTTAAACAAAAATGAAGCTTTATTATGGAGGAAGATTTATTCATTTTCGTTGTGTGAAGTTTCTAAGATGAATTACAAAATAATGACAAAAAAAAAAATTAATTTGTAAGTAATTCACTGTAGCGATTTGTTCGATGCAAAATGCAAAGTAATTGAACTCATCTGTTATCGGTTTGAAAATTATGAAGTAGAGGTTCGTCATCACAGTTTAGTGGCAAAAATGATAAGGAATCTTTCTGTGGCCGTTGGCCTGTTGGCGACCGAGAAAATACGTTGGCTGTCATGCTAGCGAGGAAGTCACAAACTTACTGTTGGACAATAATCAACCCATTTCTCCAAGAAGTGAGAACGAAACTAGTACAGCTTTATCTAGTAAAAGCTCCTAGAATTTTAATTGGCTAAGACTAGTACGATCAATTAAGGAGATCAAAGAGATAGCAGAGACTCCAGGCCACCAGATACAGTCGCAGAGATTTTAAAAGTGGAGGCCAAAATATATGGTGTGATTTTACTTTAGAAAGATAGTTTGGTTCTTATGTAGTAATTAGGAAATCATCTTCACAATGAATACATTGTGTCCGGTATCATCTGGACGTGCGCGACGAACAAAGTGACATGGTTGGCATTGCGCTTGTGAAAAAAAGTGTCATATAATTTTTTTTTTTCTTAATGAATTTCTTTTAAGAAATATTGGCCGTTGTTGAAAATGGCAGCAGAAGACAGTATTGGCGTGCAAACATCTAAAACGTACTCTATGTGCTGTAATGTGGTAGAGCAAGGAGTTATTGTAACATTACCGCTTGTTGCGGCAGTACGCTACATCTACGAGAATGGTGAAATATCGAACACGTAGAAACCGCGAACAACTCTAAAATCTGTACAAAAACGAGAAACTTTTTATACAGTAAAGTAAAATATATATATATACACAAAAGATTTTTCTTTGCTGCCTAAACGTAACTGGGTAATTTGATACAGTTATAAAGACGTAGGCAATGTTAGAGAAGTCTTTGCTACATGATGTGTCAGATGCTGGATGTTTCTGAAGAGAGAAAAACATCAATGCTTCACACACTTCTTGCCTTTTCTAAACACTTACAGCAAAAAGAAGTGAGAGTGACTTACAAAACTGCTGAAGGTAACTTTTTAACAGCCTTCTTGTCAGTACTTATCTGTAACTTGGTTAAGTGTTATTGAAGACTTTTATAATTTTATTCGGGTAGTATGTATTACGTCACTATTATCAAATCCAATAGAAAATAATTTAGCAAATTCTGGATAAAGCTTGAAGAGAATAACTTGGCCATTAATCATTTTTAGTGATCTTTCGGCAACAGGGACACATTTACGGCTGCAGCCTAAATTGGCTTCAATAGTTCTTCGCTGCGATGAGGATTGGAACCGAAAAGCCTCTTACTTACAGGATTACCGACTCTAATAAGTGAACTCTGCAGAAAAAATATTACATGGGCATCATAGCCAATTTTAGGATTTTCTGTCTTTAGAAGGCAAGAACAGAACGCCGAACGTATTGAAAAAGAGTTCAGAAAAGCCTCAAGCCAAATTCACGGCATGTAAAATAATTAGGGATAGGTAATTGATGCCTGCGAAAAATTTTAATCAATTAGTAATCTTAGTTAAAACTATTGGTCAGCATGTTATTTTACGCGAACCAAGCAATTGCTAACTGAACCAAATAGCTTAATTTACTAATCATAATTATAGATGAATTGGAAGCACCGTAATGAACAGAGAGAATTCAGATCGTACGGCCAGAAATATAAATAAGAAATTCCAATTATGTACCTAAATTTAAATGACCACAACTTTTAAGTAAATTAGTGTTAATTTAGGTAGCGTCGTGAAATTAAATTAGACATAATTGAAAAGATTTTAAGGTACTTGACTGGTGAAGTTGAGTTGCTTTGAAGCTCAAAAATGGCAAACTAGAAAAGATGTTTTTTCTGTCTTTTAACCTCTAAGAACTGGCACTCCTTCTTGATGCATTCCTTTCTTGATTCTTGATGTAGTAGTATCCTCAGTAGAAACTGCATCCTTTCTTTTATTGATGTAAGTGACTCGAAGTAGGTCTGTATTCTGTCATGACATAAACATTCAGTTTAGTCGGATCTTTCCTGTCATTGCAAGGGCAGTTTAACAAACTGTGCTGCTACTTATTATCTCTTAATTGTCAGTTTCTACGTTATGATTCTTTCAAAATACGCTCCTTTCAGAATTTTGTTTTATTTATAATACTCTTCTAATCTTTTTAATCAAAGGAAACCCCAAAAAAAAAATTGAATAAATGTATAAAATAAATGAATAAACAAACATTACAAGCTGAAAAGGCCCTGATTTATATTCATAATTTTTCATCCTATGTAAAAATGTATTTTTAAGTCAATTACTTACAATAAGGAATATCATATTTAAGTTCTTACGATATAAGTGATGAGTTATCAGTCAAAATAATGATAATGAGACACACTGTAATTTCACTTGAAATGTCGTAATGAGAAATGAAGGCTGCTTGCTCGTTGGGCGAGTACTCGTAAAGAAGTGCAGGTCTAAAGAACGCTGCATATTGATATCATGTTACAGATTGTCAGACAACTTGATATTATCCATACATATATATCTGGTCCTATATTTTTATAGACATATTTCTATTGTCAATATAAACCTCTTCTTTCATATCTCCTTTTGAAGTAGGACAGATTATTTTTTATATATATAAAAAAAGCCGACGTCTAATGGTTGAAAGAATGAGGGAAAAAAACTTAGTATAAACAGCATCTATATCTGTGTAGAGCATGTCGGAGTGCCCTGTATTAGCGCTCAGATTACAGCGTTCGGTTTGTACAAATAATGACGATATTTAAGGACACTTAATGCAGGTGTCCCAAGGATACTTATCCTGTCTCCCTTACACTTATTTTTAGTAACTCTTTTGTTCCTGCTTTGTGGTTTAATAATATGTAAAGCAATACATTAGGTTTTAACTAACATTTTACAAACGAATTTAATTTTATCAACAGTTTCTGTAATAAAAATTATCATTATTATTACTTATTATACTATAATAAAATGAACATAATTTATTTTTTTTAATGTAGAGAGTAAAGTTTAAATTTTATCATTGAAAAGTGAAGTTGGTAGTTGAAACTACGATTACAAATTAAGACCATTTGTTTTTTGTTGTTGCGTAAATTTCTCTTAAAAACGACCTTTAAGAGGGGGTTTATGGAGCCTTCGGGCCTCCATTCCGTCAGGGAGAATAGTTAAGGCTTCACCTTCTATTCACCAAGACCGTCCTAGCGTAACATTAAGTTATACAACATCCTGCAAGAGGTGGCCTTGCTTGATAACTGAACTCGGCGGATCTAGACGTGGATGTCAATAGAAATCCCGGATGGCTAAGGGAGGGAGCCACTCGTTATCCAGGGTGGTGTCCCCGGGGACAGCTTTGGAAGACACCCCCAATCCAAGATGTGAAACTCCGTGCTGAGGGATGAATGGCACAGGGGTGTTTGTGTCAAGAACGGATTCTCCGGGGTACCAGGCGATCCCCCGATAGTAAGTAGCCTTTTGGATGATGTTTTGGGTAATTTGGAATTTTATTTTAAGTAGAAAAAAGTTAAATTTCAGAATTATTCTATTTTCAGCCTTTTCTATTTACTTATTCGTTTCTAAAATAAATAAAATGTAATCTTCAGCGCCTACGCTGACGAATTAAAACTTCACATTGATATTGATTGCATACTTCAATTAAACTTTAACATTCTGTCATTTTTTCAACATGGTAACTGGTTAAATACTGCGAGTTAAATTTAAATGAGCAAGGTTGGCGACCAAAACAGGATACAACAAGGCTTCCTTGCGGCAAGCTGGTGTGGGATAAGTTGGATGTATATTCAGTGCCACTTCAAACTCCTAAGTGGTCATCCGTCATGTTGGACTAAAGACTTTGGAGAGAAGGTATTGCTTTAGTTTACACAACAGCCCTGATGTCACAAACTGTCGAAAGCTTACGTCAAATACAAGAAGGCATACTTTTTTTTTTTTAAGCTGAGAAAAGGTTTCGAGAAACAAGGATCGTTCTTCGGAAGGATGTTGGCGAAGTTCTGGGGGATTTAGATTTAGATTTAGTTCTGCTTGATCGCACTGATCCAGGATCTCTTAAAGGATTTCTTAAAGTTGTGGACAATAAAAAAAAGTTGATTTCTTTCTTTATCGCATCTGACTTCATATTTATCCTGCGTAAAGGAGATAGTGAATTTACGCCATGTTTTAAGCGTGACAGACAGTCGCGTGCAACGTCCCAGCTAATCGAATAAACTACTAGAGAATGGCAACAACTTCCATTTTGTGATGGCTCTACAAATGTTTTTAGCTGCCAACTGCAGGGCTTTGTCTCTCAGTTTTGCTAGCAGACTTATTACACAAAGCTTCGAAACACCTTTTTTGACTCCATGAAAATCTTGTTCCGCACACTCCTCAGCAACATCAAAGTCCAAAAGTGGTTGTGTGAATGAGAGTAATTTTCTTTTGTTGCGGAAGTTGGCTAAACTGGTCAATCTGCGTCAACTAGTTCATCACGATATTCTTTGTCCCTTAATTAGATATATATTCTTCTCATTATATTATTATACCTAAATATTTTCTATCTTCATTTCTCACCGTTTGACCCTCATCCTCTTATCTGCATAAAATGTTAACAAATTAGATTTCCGTTTTAATTAATTGTCATATTCTACAAGGCGTTTTGCATAGTATCTACTTTGGAAACTGAATTGTTGATTTACACAATTAATTCGTCGTTTTTATGCTGGTACTCTGTCTGGGTCATTAACTTAATAATTTTTGTTTTGTTTTGTTTTCTTTTAATTGTTTTTCTTCCGCTTTTGGAGTCAATGCCTTCTTCAACTGATCATTTAAACCAACAGTTATTCAACATTAACGGATGTGAAGCCAAATCCCCAGTAATCGACATCGATCGGTTTTAACAAATTAGTCCTGTGTCCGCCATAACTAAAAAAAAAGCAAAAATCACAAATAGTGAAAATTTGTTGTATCGATTAGTAGCTATTACAGGAAACCACAATAAGGTTTTGGGGAAAATCGGGGTAGCAAAAGTACCGCTACACAGAATTTTTCAGGTGTAACGGTAGCCGAGCGGGTTAGAGACGACACCTGCAAAGCTAATATGTATTGTTGGTATTGGGTTCGATTCCCGGTCTAGGCCTTAGATTTTGTTTAATGTTTAATACGAGAATTAAATAGGGTATGTGCGGAAATCGGTGCTAAGTTTGCGCTCATAACTGCGAGACAAGTATTTAGCTTGCAAGAGCGAGCCACGCGGTGTGCGGATCTTATCTTCTCAGGATCAACAAAAGGTCCTCTCCTCTCTGCGTAGATTGCAATGAGGAGGAGGATTTCAAACATGTAATAATGATATGTCCACGTTATGTGGTGGAAAGGAAACGAATGTTTGACGATATATACAGGTATTTAGATGCACCATTTCGCTACGAAGACATTATATTCTCCAGCAACATCTATGTGCTTAAATCTGTAGCAGAGCTAGTAAAGAAATATGAGTGTATTTAAAAGTTACAGCCGATTAGAATGAATGCAAGAAAATAATTAGAGAAGGATTACGTGATTTTAATTTCGGTTAAGCTATAAGGATGGCAGGAATATAGAGTACTGATCCATCCATTAGCTGTAGTTTATGTAAATAGTTATATATAGTAGAGGGATGAATGTGTGAAGCGAATGTATTTATAAGTAAGAATGGAGAGTGAGTGATATTCTAGTGATAAGCACCTAGACGATGTATGGCGGAAGCCAATGACAAAAAAAAGGCAAAAAAAAGAAGAAAAAAAAAGGATTTACCTACAAATATAAATTTAGTTGAGCCTGAAATACTGGATCATCACGTTGGTTTATGCCTGATTTCGATTATTCATTCATCATCAGTACAGTATAGAGAATGTGACTTCCACATATATTGTTTTTGCTATACGCTTTTCTAAAAGTATTCTCTGTAATGAGAGAACATTTTCCATAAGGGCGACAGCGCACTGAAAAAAGGCTCCGATCGCTTGTCACTTCAGATGTTGACGCTCCATAGATGATAATAATAATAATAAATTCCAAACATATTAAATTATGAAAATAAAATTTTTTATTGCTTAACGAAGTCTTGGATGAGGTTTCATTTGCATTAGTAATAATTCTTAACGCATTTTTCTTTAAATAAAAGAAAAAAGATTTAGCAAAGATCAATGCAGATAGTAACCGTAATGTAACATGCACTTAGCAGTAGATTTTATTGTACCAGTATTGTTAGGATAATAAAGTAGTTAATAGATAATGCTTAGATATTTGATTCCGGTATCTTATCGATGTATAGAATAGTAAACAACTGGTCGATAATGTTGAAAGTGTTGATTTGTTTGGTACGTTACGTTAGAAATAGTAGTAGTAGCAATAATAACATTAGAAGCTTACAGTAGTGTAATGTGTAGTGCAGTAGGCAACACTCAGACGCGCACGCACAAACACTTGTAGTATAGCTGTGGGGAGGGGATAGTGTGTGTAAAAGTGTCCTTGGCCAGTTGGTAGTATAGTGTGTATGATTTGGGAGACTACTACGTCACAACTGGGGCCACGTGTTCATCAGCACAGCTAGCTGTCATACACACGCGCCCACCTTCATGCTTATATACAATTTCTTTTTCTATTTTTTTTTTTTTTTTTTTTGGTGTGTGTAAACGCCTACAAACGTTCTCTTTCTCCACTACTTGTTGGCCGTACGTACGATTCCCGGCTGTTCGCTCATACCCCAGTACATCATCCTCCTCCTCCTCCAATAGACAATCATACTAACACCAGCTCACTTCTCAACCTTTTCCATTCGCCATTAAGGAAGCTCAACGTGTTCAAGTCTCCACACTTAGCCACCCCTTGTCACAGTATAAATTATAATACACCAGCCAGTGTCGGATGGTTGGGTAGAGGGTACGGTCCTGTCTATTTTTATACTTGTGTAGTGAGTGCCCATACGCGCGGCCGTCCTGGACAAGTCAGCGCGGGTCAATGCTCTCCTCCGCAGTCTCACCAATACTCGTCCACTCTTCAGGCCCGTCACACTCTTCTACCTCTATACTATCATCCTTAATTCGCAAAAGAATTATCCAAATTTTCGAAGGCCTGTTCGTGAAAAAAAATTAAAAGTCATATAAGTGATAGTTTGTCTTAAGCAGTAGCGTTGCGAGACCTTGAAACTGGACTCCCTTGCTAAAAAAGAATAAATAATCCGCACAAAAAAAAATTAAATTGCAATGAAGTTAATCTCACATTAAATTTATTTGCTTTGATACAGCAAACTGCAGCGAAATAAAGTAGTTTTTTTCTTTCCAATGCAGTAGTCAAACCAAGTGGTAGCAGGTTTGGGGCTTCAAGTACTTGTTACAACCTGCATTTTGAGCGTGCGCAATACAGTGGTTGCCAATCAGCGCCGCTGCAGTTTTCAAGCTTCTGTAGAACCCAGACACAAGTTTAAAGTCAATGAAACTTGTCAATTATGCTTTGTCTATTTAGCTAAACTTTATCAAATTTAGCTCATTATTGTTCTTATATTATTAGTGATTATTAAATTAATTATTACTTTACTGACCCTGACGAACAAAAGAACACTATATACCACTCCAAAAAATCGAACATCAACCGACTTCAAACCTTACAGTCTAAAATTCTGAGAACAATAGTTAACGCTCCCTTCTACGTCTCCAATCATACTATACACTCTGATCTAAATATTCCTCTCGTCACTGAAATAGCCCAATCTCGATACACAAAACTCCACTCAAATCTACACAGCCATTACAACCCTGTGATCCACAACATGTCTACTACAACACTTCCTTCAAATCCACAGCGCAGACTAAAGTAGCGGTGGCCACGCGATCATCTCAACATTTAACGCCGACCTCCTAGGATGGTCGCTGCGTAAGCTTGCCAAATCTGGCGAACTAAAGGCTTCCATCACTGGATGGTCGTCGTCCTCTCCAATCACGCCCTTGACGCACATGCATGTGCGCGTGTATGTATGTACACACATATATATGCGTGCATGTGTATTTGCGCCATCCCTTATCTCTCATCACTTTTGCCTATTGTACTAGACACAGTTGAAAAATTAACAAATTAAATAAAAAAAATTATTTTAATAACTATGAATATTTAATATTCTACTTATATCCTTACAAAAATTAAATTTTAATACACCTTATTAGATTTCATAAATAGACCACTGTATTCTTTTTTATTATTATTGCTAACATTAATTGTAACTGTAATGCCGGCCATAAACTATTGTTTTACTTTTTCATGTTTTTATAACACTGCAAATATGTAAATTTGTAGCTGAGTAAAGTAGATGAGGCTGAAATAAATAAATGAATAAACATAAATGCATTTTGATACTGCATAATATGTTTGCAAATTTTTGTCAATTTGGTTGAAGTTGTAACTTCTACACCACCAGAACCATCTAGCATCCTCATATAAAAATGCCATTCTACACCACAAATCATAAAAATTGAAAAGACTTGTATTAAGAGATAAGTTGAGCAATACCCTAATTTCTGGGACTGTAATATGCTGTCATTTATTAAGCAAAAACCATACCCTGTAAAAGTGTACTTAATCAAGGCTAATTGAAATGTTCTTAAGCTAACTTACGATCGAAAGAAGCCGATTTTTCTGCCGCTTTGATACGTTGGACAATGAAGCTTAAGGATCTTAAGGAGTGAGTTTGTTTTAAAATGCTTCATTCAACCTATTTGGCATAAAATATCCTTCATTATAAATCTCAAGAACTAGCACTAAATTATAGACGCAAATGCATATATTATTTTTGTATTATTATTATAGTTGCATTTTAGATTCCTACACCCAGAGTTCTGAAATGTATAAAGAAGGACTTTAGATTGAAAGAATCGAATTTCCTGAATGTTGCAGGATTCTGGGAAACCCAAATTAGTTTCATAAATCTAGATCGGTTTCGTATTCAACTCAAGAAAGATATACGAGTATACCTTGATTTTTGCAAATATTTGCGTGCATACTACTTCTAATAACAACTTTTTCCTCTGGGTTAGGGTTCTTGGTGCTATATTGCACAATTTTCGGGTTATAAACAAAGATTTTGAAGGTAAAATAGTTTGCTCAATTTTAGAATAGTAGTGATCGTTACATTAGCATTCTAATATATTATATAACCTGGATTCCTTTCTTAAAAGCGAGTTGGTGGAACCTTACCACTTTGAAAAGGTTACGTTTACGTTTATTGCCAGCACATCCATTCCTTGACATTAAGATCCAACTTACTTTTATTTTTGTTTCTTTCACATTCTCTTGGTACATTATGTGGAATTCTCTGTGAAAAATGTCGAAAAAATTACTTCCAGTTCACAGTTTTAATGAGTGATTTTGAACAAAAAATCTCCAAAATGCCAAATCGCTGTAATCTCAAAATAGAAAAGTCATATGGATTTTTCCATCTGACAAGAAGTTTTTTTTAGTGCGTATCCGTGATCCAAAAATGCAACAATACTCTGTATTTTTATAGTATTTTCCGATTTTTTCTAGACGTTCTCAAAAATCTTTCAAAAACGCATGCCAACTAAATACATACATCAAGGCTAATCACTTTTATTTACCCAAAGTGGCCGGTAGGTAACAGCACTGGCTCATCATCCTCCACTCTCTTTCAAATTCAGACATTTCACTATCCTTCTAAGTACACTGAATTTTAGGAAACATAGACATTCAGGTCGCAATGGATTTGGCTTTTCATCCATCTCTACTAAGGTTATAGAACTTGGGCTTCCGGTAACAATAACATTAATCATTTCGCTTAAAATGCTTATGCAATATTTTGGGCATCCTTTAACTTTAAGATTTTTGCAAATCTTTCATTGATTCTTTTGTAACAAATAATTGAGCAAATCCTCGCTCATCAAAACACTTACTTAACGCCAAAAAATTCTTTATGAACATCTTTACCTACTCCTCAGTATTTCTACCTCAAAACATAATAGGAAATGATTCTTTGGGAATTTCGAGGTCCGGTCATCAATAAATACAACTTTTTTGCTTTATACCAACGTTTCGGTAATTTTTACTACCTTCTTCAGGGTATTATAAAAAAGTTTGTGAAGTTTAATGTAGATCATAAACAGTTATGATGATATACTCGTAGCTCCCTGATGACCGCACCTCGATATTCCCAAAAAATCATCCATCAACATCGGTCGAAATAAACCAAAAACCATAATAGGAAATGTACATATGCACTCAACTAGTTGAATTATTGATAATTTTGTAGTAATTTCTGTCGCAGTTCAGGTTTTAGTCGTCATTGGTCAGTTTTATAGTCCAAGTTGGTGGTACTATTAGAATGTGGGTTACCTAGAAATGTGCATGTTGTCTTGTCTATGAAGTCTTTGAATGTTGGTGCTTCCAGTTCTCTGAGTATCTGATCGTTTAGCTTAAACCACGATGCTCCCAAATTCAAGATTCAAATCAAAATATGCAGTATGCACTTTGTTTTAAAATACTTGCAATTTGTTACTGTAGTCTTATTAGCCTTTATCTGTTATACTATATTCGCCCATTTTTTCAGACGTTGCTTAACGTCCTACTACCGATTAGGAGGTGTTAGACGGAGACAGAAACACACTATTCCTACTAATTTTTTATCTTTTTTTAATAAATAAAAATTACCCGGGATTTGAAGAGGGGATCACCCACTTACAAATCAACGTTCGTGACCACTAAACCAACACCTGACCCTATGAAGTACTTATAGAAACGAATGGAGGTTGCGGTAACCCTCGATTAATTAGGGATAGAGCTATATATGTTAAGAATTGGTAGGCCATAATAAAGGTAAAAAAGTGAGTACTTCGAGAATTGTTGTAACAGCGGTTTGAATTATTAGGATCTCAGAACTAGTTATCGATAAAATAGATAAATGGGTTGGAAATATACGTTCAGTTTTATTAAAAAACAGAAAATCTATTTAAAAAGGTGTTCTATCACTATTTTGAGCATTAGTATTGGGTCAGTATTTCCTGTAAGTACAAAGTTAAATAACAGAAAATTCTAACATAATAATTTTATTCAAAACGAAAGAAAACATAAAAAATAAGAAGTACTATACATGGAAAAGAACCTAAACAAAAAGGAAAAACAAATGAAAGATATACTAGTGTTAATGTTTCGCAAAATATTCATTTCACATGTTGTACGCAGGTTCTATTGTAAGCGTCACGCGAGAGCACACGTGTTCGTAGAGCAAAGGAGGGTGGTGTACTATGTATATGTGGGGTACACAGAGTAGTAGGAGCAACTGAAGCTGCACACATGTGCGTGTCACAACTCATAAGGCAACTCTAGGATTATTGGAAAGAAGTATGCAACAAGTGCTCTTTGTTCCTTTGCAGGCTCTCTGGGCGTTAGAGTGGAAGGTGCGTACATACAAGTGATGCAACGGCGGGAGGAAAGCTCAATGTGTAAGGTGTAGGTGTAGAGAGGAGGGGATGACGGTAATCCTCGGTGAGGATGTGCCCTCACACATCTATTGCTCCCTAAAACATGCTCACATTCTGAGGCAATAATCTAGTGGACAGCGCAGGTTATAAGTGAGCAGATGCATGTGTAATCACGAAGTACTTGTTTTGTGTCCTCTACACACTCACTACGTTAGCCTTCCCAACAGTCTTCCTTCATTATATCTGATGTACGCATGTACATACGTACGCTGGGGACAACAACCTCTTACCATAACCATTAAACAAGTTTGTGTCCAAATTTACCACATTTGTTGTTTAAATTATTCAAGTAATAACGGAATAACGGAATCATTCCGTTTATCTACGTAAGTTATAACGTTTGTATCGTTCTTAAATATTGTTTCTTTAGAAGAAATACCACAAGGTTGGAGCAGGTAGAGGTTTTACTGAGATTTAATTAAATGAAGACAAATGTACATATACATAAAAATGTAAGGCTGGCTTATTTCCACCAATATTTTGACTGTTTAAGCCGTTGAAGCCAACAGTAGAATTAGATCATTTTGCTAGATTTTTCAAGCCCACAAAAATCAAAAAATCAAAGCAGTAACTAAACAATACATTAGATAGTGCTTAACAAACCACAACAAATATTACTTTAATTTAATTACAAATATCTCAAAGCTCACGGGTGACTCAGAGGGGTAGAGTTAATCCCAGAGTCACAGTTTTTTTTTTTTTAATTTAAGGCGCGTCAACATCTAAAGTCAGAGGCGCCCGAAGCTTTTTTTCAGTGTAACTGCCGGCCTCCGAACAAAATTCTGTCGTTACAAAAAACATTGTCCATCACCGTACTGGGAGATGTAAGAAGTTTCTAGGAAGAGAAAATCTAAGGGCTGGATTTGAACTAATCTCCACTAATGGGAATACAGTACACTAACCACTCAGCTAATCCATTCTGCTGCAAAATGATTCTACTCTCGTAGGCGCCACGATGACCGAAGTGTTAGAGGTGCGGACGTCCAAGCTTTGGTTTGCATTGGGTTCGATTCCCAATCTATTGCCCTGGATTTGATTCATATCCTTCGGTCGGGCACGGTATATCAAATTCATCGTATTAATCACTTTTTGTTTAGAAGGCGCTGTAATTGTAACAATCAGTAAATATAAGTAAATTATTCTTCACATAAACGAATGTTAAGACTTATGCTTTTAGTATAATTATTGTTGTTTTATAACACTACAAAAAATCATTTAGTTTAAGATTAATTGATAAAACAGAACATTAATAAACTTAGCAACTTGTAACCCTTCTTCCAATCATATTGCCCCAGCTCCTTCTTTCGATGATTGACACAGTTTCCTTTCGGTTCTTCTTGTCTTTTCGTGCGTTTACATTATTTTCGTCTGTATCAGTTCAGTCTCTCTGGAAGCTCTGACGGCAAGAAATGGTGCCAAAAGAGAATAAATATTTAAAATATGCGCAAAAAGAATAGTAATACTATTAATAACTATTAATTTTACATTTGCAGAAACGCGGACGCTGTTCCAAATTGACTAAAAAATAATTTCCATACTATTTTTGAAAATAAACGTCAACATGCTTAAGAAGAATGAAAAATAGGAAGCTAATACAAGATCAAGATGGCTGAGACCAGATGCTTACATATTCGCACCTCCAAGATATTATAAACAAAATGAACGAAATATCACAAAAAGAGAAACAGTCATAAAGAACTGAAACTTTATTTTATTTTTTTATTGCGAATCCACCTGGAGTTCAGACTGTTGTTTGGCCATCAAAATATATCATCAACCAGTAATACTTGTATTGTTATTTGTTTCTTATAAAGACTTGGTGTTTCAGCAAGAGTTAGTCAAAACATTATTTTAACATAGTTCACAGTTTAGTCTGAACAGAAAACAAGACAAAAATAAACAAAAGTTCGAATCATAAAACAAAAATGAATATGTTTTTGCACAAAATTGGAAAAGTTTATAAACTTTTATGCATCCGTAGATCATCATGTTGTTCTTATGTTGAAGTTATTTATGCTCATGAAAAATAGAGAAGCATTGTACGAGGGTCGTTTGAAAAGTCCGTGCAGTCTGGCGCGTATCTAGGTTATGTTTCGTTAGTAGCATCTCTTGGAAGAACACGCACCCAGTTTCAACCAGATCGGTCTATTTCTTTGTGTTTGGCATTCGTTTGAAACGAGGAAGTCGAGTAATTTCCAAAAAATGGACGAAAAAGAATTTCGTGTGTTGATTAAACACTACTTTATGAAAGGCAAAACGCCTCAGGAGACTAAAGAGAAGCTTGATAAACATTATGGTGACTCTGCTCCTTCGATTAGAACAGTTTATAAGTGGTTTCAAAATTTTCGGAGTGGCCATATGGGCACAAGTGACGCTGAACGTTCTGGACGCCCTGTTGAGGTTACTACTCCAGAAATCATTGATAAAATCCATGATATGGTGATGGATGACAGAAGAGTGAAGGTGCGTGAGATTGCTAGTGCTGTGGGCATCTCGAATGAACGGGTACATAATATTTTGCATCAACATTTGGACATGACAAAGCTATCCGCAAGATGGGTGCCGCGATTGCTCACGCTTGACCAAAAACGAAATCGTGTGAAGTGTTGCAAGGACGGTTTGCAGCTGTTCCAGAAGAATCCGCAGGACTTTAAGCGTCGTTTCGTCACTGTGGATGAAACATGGATACATCACTACACTCCTGAGACCAAAAAACAATCTAAACAATGGGTTACCAAGGGGGAATCTACGCCAAAAAAGGCGAAGACCGTTCCTTCGGCCGGGAAGATTATGGCGACTGTCTTTTGGGATTCGCAAGGAATAATCCTCATCGACTATCTGGAAAAGGGTAAAACTATTACAGGTGCATATTATTCATCGTTATTGGACCGTTTGAAAACCGAGCTGCAAGAAGAACGCCCACGATTGGCCCACAAAAAAGTCCTTTTCCATCACGACAACGCACCAGCTCACACCTCAGCAGTTGTGGTCGCAAAATTAATGGAAATAGGGTTCCAACTCGTTTCACATCCCCCCTATTCTCCAGACTTGGCTCCCTCGGACTACTATTTGTTCCCCAATATGAAGAAATGACTGGCGGGAAAAAGATTTTATTCAAACGAGGAGGTGATTGCAGAAACGAATGGCTATTTTTCAGACTTGGACAAATCCTATTATTCGGAAGGGATCAACAAACTAGAGCAGCGTTGGACGAAGTGTATAAACCTAAAAGGAGACTATGTTGAAAAATAAAAAAGGTTTACTCCAAAAAATTAAGTAGTTTTTATTTTTGCACGCACTTTTCAAACGACCCTCGTAATTACGAAAATTATCGAGTAAAAAAAAATCTTAGTTTATCAATATTTAATTCAGAATTTAAATAATCAAAAAATATTTATATGCGGTTCAGTTTAGTTTCGTCATTGATCGCTAGCAAAGATTCCATTGTAACTTGTAATAATTTGTAGGATCGATATTTTTTTCTAATTTTGAAATGGCTCTTATGATTTTTATTAAACCTCTCTCTGCGCCTGCGTAAATAGATCTCGTAACCTTTGCCAATAAAACTTCAATTAAGAACACTTCTGGAATGCGAAGAAGGCCTTCTCTTTCAAGTCTTCATTTCAATGAAATAATACAGGCTCCTCTACCTTATGTATCATAAAGGAAAATTAAAATTATTATTTTGAGCTAGAAAGAAATTCTAAACTAAAAATTACAATAAACTGTTTTTGCTTTTTGTTTTTTACACTCTCTTTAACGATTTTTCTATCAACTTCTTTAAGAAATTAAATAAATGTTAATCAATGATGAATATTGTTACCGAAAATTGTTAAACTTAGAATTCTAGGTTAGCGAGGAATCGGTCAAATAAAAAAAAAAAAACTCGTCTCTTTGCCAACGTTTCGACAAATATATTGTCCTCTTCAGGGCCTGGATATTACAAATACACAAATACAAACAATTCAGTAATACAGAAAATCAGAAAAAAAACAGTAATATAAAAATAAAAATACAATAAACTTACGTGGCTCAATAATTATAAAGAATTTATTGTATTGTATTTTATTTATTTATTTTTTTTTTATTGTATTTTTATTTTTATATTACTGTTTTTTTTACTGATTTCCTGTATTACTGAATTGTTTGTATTTGTGTATTTGTAATATCCAGGCCCTGAAGAGGACAATACAGGGTGTCCCAAGCTACGAGGGTCGTTTGAAAAGTCCGTGCAAAAATAAAAACTACTTAATTTTTTGGGGTAAACCTTTTTTATTTTTCAACATAGTCTCCTTTTAGGCTTATACACTTCGTCCAACGCTGCTCTAGTTTGTTGATCCCTTCCGAATAATAGGATTTGTCCAAGTCTGAAAAATAGCCATTCGTTTCTGCAATCACCTCCTCGTTTGAATAAAATCTTTTTCCCGCCAGCCATTTCTTCATATTGGGGAACAAATAGTAGTGGTAACCAATTGTTTAGATTGTTCTTTGGTCTCAGGAGTGTATTGATGTATCCATGTTTCATGCACAGTGACGAAACGACGCTTAAAGTCCTGCGGATTCTTCTGGAACAGCTGCAAACCGTCCTTGCAACACTTCACACGATTTCGTTTTTGGTCAAGCGTGAGCAATCGCGGCACCCATCTTGCGGATAGCTTTGTCATATCCAAATGTTGATGCAAAATATTATGTACCCGTTCATTCGAGATGCCCACAGCACTAGCAATCTCACACACCTTCACTCTTCTGTCATCCATCACCATATCATGGATTTTATCAATGATTTCTTTGGGGATACCTGAAAAAGAAGGTAATTATTCATAACTTTTTTCTTTCTTTCCTTATTTCTACTTACCTAAAAGCATTTCTAAATCTAGGTGTACCAGAATCAAGCCGGAATTGCAATTTTAGATGAACTAAAGCAGAGAATAATAGATACGTGTAAGTCGGTTAAAGCCGAATCTATTTCTTTGGCAGTAAGGGGCAATTGGCAGGAAAGAGCATGTCTATGCATCTCTAGTGGTGGAGGCCATTTCGAGCATGATCTGTAATATTAATGAGGAGTAAAATTTATAATAAAATAGTACTTTTCTTCTTATTCAATCAAAAAACCTTTATAATATTATCATTTTGATATTTCTTATAAGAATCATGTTTTCATTCATAACTTCTAAAATATCGCTCACAGAAAAAAACCGTTCAAGTAAATTTTTCTTTAAAAAAATAGAGGAATCTATTTCTGAAATAAAAACCGCACCTTCCCATTTGAAAAAATGAAGTTGATGTCTGTATCTCGCTTCTGGAAGCACCGAAAAAAATTTACAAAGTAAATTTGGATTCCTTACAAAAAACTAAGGGAACACGTATTTTTTAGTTTCTTTCTAGCTATCCTAGTTTCCGAGAAAAAGTCGTTATCCATATAGCTTGGGACACCCTGTATATTTGTCGAAACGTTGGCAAAGAGACGAGTTTGTTTTTTTATTTGACCGATTCCTCGCTAACCTAGAATTCAATGTTAATCAATGACTTTGATTAAGTTTCATGTCGGTTTAGTGGATGGTTTTAGTAAAATTATCTAGGTTTAGAAAATTCAGGGTGTACAAAATATATTTAATGATTTCGAAAATTTTAGCCATAGATAATCAGGTGATCTTTAGGTAGGTAGTTCTTTTTATTTTTTTAAATAATTAATGTAACAACTGTTAAGTTAATGTTGTAGTTGTAGAAGTAATGTGTAACAACCTGAGGAATATTTATACAAATATAAATAATTTTGTAGTAGAATTTTCTGTATAAGATAGATTGTAGGTTAGGTTATAGAAGAAATGGAGAACATGTGGAAGGATGGTAAAGTTGTAAAGGCAGGTACCTCGGTCTATGTGTGCTAGTATATAGTCGTGGCCATACACCTACACGGGCACACTAACACCTGAAGGCGACGCGCTGTCTGGGACGACGTGGTCTCAACCACTTTTTTTTTTTTGTTCAAACTTACACAGAGATCTCTTGAGGAGAGAAGAGCGGAACAGCAATGTACAGACAGATTGTGAGGGAAGAAGATAGAAGTTGACCGAGGGCAAAGCTTTGCCTTTTTTGTTCAACTCTTAGGAAGGAGATAGCATCACATGTCTCTCTCTCCTTTACCCTCACAAACTTACGTTCTATAAACCTCTTCAACAGATTTTTCTATTTTTACACACACAGACAGAGATATTATATACAAAATCTTTTCTCTACACAAAACTCCTCTTTAGTGCACCCTGAAGGCACACAAATATTACTATCATATGACCTGAAAAAAAAGAAAAAAGAACCTCATCTTCCTTAACTATAGTTCAGGTTATTATATTCTAATTTCTACACCTACTACATCTGGAGAAACTGCTACTGGAACTACCTCTCCAGCATCCAAACACACAACAGATCTCCTACCAAAACCACTTACTCACACAAACTCAACTAGTGGTTTTTGTTTAAAAGGAAAGTAAGTGCTGCTATGGACCGTCTACCATATGGTGATCCACTAGGTTCAGCTATTAGAACAAACCACCAGCAGTTTGGGGCGAACAACCACCACTACAGGCACACTGCTCTTCTTATACTCGCAAGGCTTGAGTAGAACACATCTTTTCCATAGATTTATTTGGGTAAAAATTAACAAAAAAGAAAATATCCAGTAATTGTTCTCTGTAGTGGTTGAATATTGGCTGTGTTCTAGTGTGAACACGCTACTAAGGTCACATCTCTGGAACAGGTGGCCACACGGTTGAAACAACGGCAAACTAATACAACCAAAACCTCTGGGGTTTAATAGAGGGACTTTCTAAAGCATATACCCCCACTCTTAGCCACCTTCCGTGCTTCCGACCCCTTCTTCGTCACTGATTGTATCTAACACAGTTGTGTGCCCCGTTATGTATATTATAAACACCTTCTAAAGTACTGAGAGTAGGTGGGGCAAATCGAGTTAATGTTTTCTAATAATTCTATTGTTCTAAAACACTAAATTTAACTATTTTTTTTGGTTTTCAATTAAAACTAATTAACACAACTATAAAACATGACGTGTATCCACAAATATACACATATAAATATTAATGCAGTTGTCAGGCTGTTGTATGACTGAACCAAATGCACGCATTGATTGAAATCGGAAATGCATGTTAGTATAATTTAATTTTAATTCTCCAGTTTGTCTTTAATTGATATAGTTTTATTAATAAAGATGACTATAGTCTTTTCGTGTTACTTAGTAATTATAACCTAAAAATTCTGTGATTATCTAATTGTTTTTTTGATTGTTCTGGGGAAACATAATAGCTCTTAATTTAAACGCGACATGTACTCTTACATATATGGAGTTATATAAAAATATCTAGCGAGATGACTTGATCTTAACGCAGATAAAAAAAACTCAGAATTTGTGTTAAAAAAATTGGTTTGATTTCAATATTAAACATGTTCGCTTTAAAGGCTCTACGAGAGGCACTATTTATATTTTGAGCCTAATAATAAAATAACAGTAATTTATCATTGAAAATGACTTTATTGTTTTTCAAAATATTCTCCTTTATGATCTATACACTTCTGCATGCGTTCAAACCACTTGTCACAGCATTTTTTCCATTCCGCTTGAGACACCTCCAAAACATGGTTTTTTGAATGCATCAACGGCTTCTTCTGCCGACGAAAATCGTTGTCCACGTAATTTATTCTTGACGTTCGGAAACAAAAAGAAGTCATTTGGTGCCAAATCAGGACTGTACGGTGGATGACCCATTAATTTGATTTTTTGAGTGTACAAATAGTCGATTGTTAGACGAGATGTGTGGCAACTGGCATTGTCTTAATGAAGAATGATCCAACGGCGCTTGTTTGTTTTCCTTATTTCATCGAAGACTTCCGGCAAACAAACGGTTGTGTACCATTCAGAATTGACCGTTCTACGTTCCTCTAAAGGTACTGTTGCCACATGACCAGTTTTACCGAAAAAACAGACGACCATTTTTTCGAAGTGCTTCGAGCGCGAACAACTTCTGTTGGATTTGGTTCATCTTGAAACACCCTTACAGTCGACTGCTGTTTAGTTTCCAGCTCATACGCATATATCCATGATTTGTCACCTGTTACAAACTTATACACGTCTTTTGAAGCACCGCCACATTGTATTTCTTAAGCATTTGTTTGCACCAATCGACACGAGCATCTTTTTGAGATTTTATCAGATTACAATACACCCTTCCTACAAGCTAAATATTCCCAGAAAATAGTAAAGTTTTAGAAATTCTTAGGAGAAGTAACAAACGAATTGTGTACAAAGTTCAAAAACTCGTAATAGCCATTTTTTTTGGTAAAAATCTTAAAAACAGAAAATAAATCTACAATAGCATTTCCGGTTTGGCTGATTTTGTCCTAAAGTTTATTATCTGTGCTGTCAGTGACATCTAAATAAGATACAAAATTTTAACTTTTAAGGGGCGGGTGTTGGTCTAGTGGTCAAGAGCGTGGCTTTGTAAGTGGGAGATCCCCAGTTCGAAATTCGCGTACTTTTAATTTAAAGTAATCCTCAGACTGACCAATTTGTAAAATCCACTTATACGAGGGGAACCCAAAATGCTTACTTCTTACAACCTACAACTCGAAATTCAAAACGATTCCAACACCTCTTCCTCTTGACTAGTAAAAGGAAGTGAAAATGGTAAAGTTGTTTGGTGAAGTTATAACGGATTTAAGTCTCACAATAACTAGTCACTGACTTCATTGAAAATTCATATGGATACTTTGGTAAAGATACAACATTGTGTAAAGACTGGAAAAAGTATGGAAAGTAACGATTATTTTGTAAGGTCGAGTGGAAGTGAGTTAACCAGTTGAAACTATAGTATACGTAATAAATTCCATCATTGATGCCCCAAAGTACCGGTGATGGATTTTAAGTGATGTGGCCATCATGGAAGTGAATGTCCGATAAGAGAAATCTGCTTAGAAACGCGTGAAAAACGATGAATGGATTGAAGAGACATCTGTGACTTTGAAACGATGTCTACAATATCGTTTTGTACGCGCAGTAAATGAATACATATAATTCAGAAAAATCGAAACATCTGCAAAAACCCCAAAAAATTATAAAAATAGTACACTTTCTTTCAAAATCAACTTTTGGATATATTAGAAACTAAATTCTAACCAATACCCAAGTGTTCAATGTCCACTAAAGTGATTCAACTAACTGAAGTAAAAACAAAAAAAAAATTATTAAAAAAACAAAGTGAACAGAGTGGGGCTCATTATATCGAACGTTGAATCTTGTATAAACATAGGGAGTCGATCAGATCAGCTAGTATAACATGTAATTACTAATGACAGAGTGAACAGACAGAGCGAGCAATGGAGATGGCGAAGGAGGTAGAAAACAGCACTATCCAGGTATATAGAACCTTATATCTTCCCTAGACAGCAGACATTGGTCTATTATCTCTATACAAGCACTTCTACTCATCCATCATTAGCTTTACGTCTTGGACTAGATTCATTGCTAGTATATTTACTACAACAAACAAAACACAGATTTCCTACAAATAATTAAATAATTATATGTAATACTTCACTAATTATGAGTTTAATTTAAATATTCAGTGGAAGAATAAATGAAATAACTTTAAGAGAAAGTTAACCTAAGGTTTACTGCGATGAATAACGCAGAACTCAAAAACCTTCACTTTATTTAAAACCTGGTAACTTGATACCTCTCAAATCTTTAACAAGAGACAATTTCTAGCATGTAGATTACATAAATATAGGGATATTTATAACCTCAGTTCTTCCTCTGAACTTTGTATTTCTCTTAGGTTCATCGTGATCTTGCCCCTTGGGTCTTGATATCTTCTTCCAATTATGTCCTCTTCATCAAAATTGCATTGCGACTTAACACACTGCATTGCCAATCCGAAGTCAATTTGACTCCAAAAAAAATAGGAATGGTCTCTATTTCCCCACATCACATAGCTATCCCAAAATGCTCTTAGATATGCTATCCTCACTCTCTCACCATTTGATAGTCACGAGCTGAAGACCATGGAATTCTTAGTTTCTTTTTACAGATTAGTTTACTTGAATCATAGGAGTCATTTTGACTTCAGATTGGCATTACAAGAAAATATATCGGAGTCATTTCGACTCCTGATTGGTAATATAAGTAGATTTTCTGTTATTAACTTGACTCCAGATTATTGCCTAAATGCTTATTTGATAAATTTACATAATTTTCATAGAAAGTATCAAGGCACAAAAAAAGTCTCTTTCTAGACTTTTCTGTCCGAATTGCAGCAAAAACTTGCAGCGAATTGGGTAATTTCCGATCCGTGTCAACAGTACATAGTAATTGAAAAAATAGTGAATGTAATTAAAAGATCAGAAGGCAGTCAATCAAGGCTCTAGAAAATACTGAAATTACTGCGATCCTAAGTTGAAGTTAATTCCTTCTGCGTGAAATGTTAAAGCCGATTTGTGGTCAGCGTCAAAATTTGTTTTTTCGTTCTTAATTCCTATTCTTTCTCATCCTTTAATGGAAATTTCATTATTAAAATTGAAATCAATAGAAAAAAAAAGATAAAAATAAATTATGGAGTCAAGATGACTCCACATTGGCAATAACTGACTAAGTTCGAGAATTGGCAATCCAGTGTTAAAGGTGAAGTTCTTATTTTCTCCAGCTTCACTGGCGTTAGAATTTCGGTCATTAAGAACAGTCGGTGTCTCCGTTGCATGTAAAATAACTAGCTCATACGACATATGCATTTCACTGCAGTCTATGATATGAAATATTTTATAAACAAATATGGCAAAGAAAATTGCTAAAAACCACAATTTTATAAGTATTTATTGTTTTTTAACCAATTTCCGTTAAAATTATCTGGTTATACAGAATTTTATAATGATTTAGGAGTAATAAATTGTACTTAAATCAATTAAAAAGTTTAAGTATTATTATTTCATTGATGTTGAATTAGTGTGTGACGATTCCAAAATGTATGAAGTTGTTTATTATTGGCTAGAGGTAGGAACTCGGCTAAGTTTAGTTTCATAAAAACTTGAGTGAGGGCAGCACTGGACAAACGTGTTTCATCCACTCTTCGTTGAATATATAGAACCAGAAATGTTCTAACTTAACTCAGTAATCACTCGCAGTAAATTACGAGACAAGATAAATTGTCAAAAGTTTGGGAAAAGTACAAAATAATAACTGAAAGTGTCAATATTCTTTCCTCCTTTTGGTTACAGATTTATGTACAATTACAGATTAAATTAATAAATAAATAAAAATAATAATTTATTTTGAGAAATGAATCAGTTGCCAGATTTTGATCCAGTGCAACACAATCAGAATGTGACTTACTGCTGAACGATCAACCCTTACACAACTGTTCTACCGGGCAGTTTTAATGAGTGATCGAAATAATGGAACATCTCGAACTTAGATCTAACTTTAAATTCAACCCCTTTCAACATTGCGGTAGATTAAGGTTAACTCCAAATAGACAATTCTATTTCTTCGTCTTTCGCTCGTTTATATATCCTCCATGTAAACATATATTGCAATAGATGTAGCACTGGACAGATGTATAGCGGTAGATAGCGGGCGCTGCGACAAGCTAGTGTTAGGAATAAGCTTGGTGTTAATTAGTTTCGTAATTAATCTCTCTTGTAAGCAGGTGTGTCACTAGATAGTGTTAGCCTACATCCACCCGTCCAATATATAGCAGGTCCAGATGCAGATATACAGAGTACATCGTCGGATGGGACTACACAGTCAGTCCTAATCCATACCAAACTAACGTACTAACTATTATCTATTGACTATATATCAGGACTGCTGGATGAAGGTATTCCTATATCCAGGACAGTATCTACTAACTATTTTAGGCGTGTGTACGTTTCAGTAAGTGACAGTCCCCTCTACATCACCAGATGACCAATGGTTCATTTGGTCGACCAAGCTTTCCTGATAACGCTACGGCAGGCTAATCCCCCTTGTCAAAGACAAACCAACTGACTAGTAATTCCTGCATGTATTATTAACATACTACTAATTTAGCCAAACTATTGTAATTAAGGCTCTAAGCATTGGGGAAATAGTTAGCTGCTAGTATTTTAGTTGGGGATATACCGTATCCACGAAGTTACCAATTAGAACCCAAATATTTTCCGTAAAAATTACTTCCGAGCTAGACTTTTTTTAATTTTTTTTTATTAATTACGATACCTTAATTTGAACGAGTTAATTACTAGCATTTTTAGGTGTTTATTATTTTTTAGTAAATCCCCAAACTTTTTACACAGGGGGCCAGTTCACTGTTCCTCAGACCGTTGGAGGGCCGGACTATAAAACAAACTATTTTAAAGTAAAAAAACAAAACGGGAACAAATAGAATATTTCAAATAAAGAACAAGTAAATTTAAATCACCAAACTGCCCAGTATTTCTGTGGGAACTATGTCCGGTTTAGTTATAGTGCTTTGCCTTTCTTCCTACTTCTGCTGTTATTTTTCGGAGCCGTGACGCGTGCATCCCGCGTCATCGGAAGTAGTACTGTACATGAGCGTCGCAGCGCTTTGCGGCACCGCCACATATATAGTGCTCCTCTCACTGACCACCAATGAAAGAGATGCTCCTTCCGGAAGTGCGGCGGGGGCAGGATAAATGTCCTCAGGGGGCCGCATGTGACCCGCCGGCCGTAGTTTGGGGACCCCTGTTCTAGATTGTTAGAGCAAAAGTTTATATTACTAATTACCTAGTTTGAGTTATTAAGGCTTATCACACTAATTATATAAAACTCCAAACATTTTATTCACTTTTTTTTGCCAAAATTTTTAATCCTATTAGTTCACGAAAAAGATGCGTGTCTAATAAATCAGAGTTAATTTTAGAACACAATTTATCAATCATATTACTTATTGAAATCTAAAGATGAAACCAGGCTTCAATTTCAGTCAAAAGCTAATTAGTGCACCTAAGTTGTAACTCAATAAGTACTTAAACATTTTACTATATTGACCTAATTCTGAAAATGAAGTAGAACGCAGAATGTAGCTCGTTTTGTTAAACAAAAGAAGATCTGTAATCAAAAATTGACGAAACTCGATCACGATATGAAGCGCGTCGAAAAACATCATGCAGAAATGTTTTGAGCGATGAAAGGAACATATGTTATGTAGTAATGTGTGGGCACAAAATTTTGAGAGTGGCTAACACTAATTTGGCGTTTAAAAAGTGAATAAACAAAATTTAAGCCCTGCTTTTTTTTTTTTTTTTGTCCTTACATACATTTGCAACAGGACCCAAAGAGGCTTGGAAACGCAAGGATTGGTCTCACAGACAACGGATAAAGGTGGGTTATGTCACTCAACTGAAGGTGAATAACTGCAAGTCCAGTAAAAATAGATTGAAAACAAAGTTAATAAAAATTATTTATCTATGCCAAATTAAGAATTAAGGACACACCCTCGCTAGATTCTAAGATTTCCCAGATATCTTGATTGGTGAGGGTGTTATATTTTCACCTAGCTCTATTGAGGGGCGCAATTGATCTTGAAGGTTGCAAGGTGGACTTTACTCTTATTATTTAATAAATGAAAGAATATAAAAATTGATTGTTCAATGCAATGCCCACTTAATAGAAATTAACGGCACAGAACTAATAATAAGTAATTAATACTAATAAGTCTAATACCAACTCATTCCTAATATTGATCCTGACTAGCAAAACAAAAATGGAAGCTTTAATTGCGCGTGATTACACGTTCCTTTAATGACTGCCCGCGAAAGAATGCTGGAATAACTTCCTCATCCTTTTTCTCCTTGTAATTGTTGGAGTTGAATAAAGAGAAGAAAGTGAACCGTAAAAAAGGTTATAAACTCCAATAAAGTGAAAAATGTGTACTATGGAGCAGTTGGGAAAAATTCTTGGCCCGTAATGGGTCAGCAGAAGGCAATAAAGGGGTGAACCGAATGAAAAGGTATATAATGGTTTAGTGGCAGCGTTGGAAACTGCAAGGAAGGTTCGTTTTTATTGGCGTATAGGAGTACACACTCTTAGCAGTATGTGGGTACGGCAAGCCGGTCTAACAGCTAGTCTAAAACTAACACACACTGTACCCAGTACGATCGTCTGTTTGATAAAGGAGGGTCCCTTATTGTTTCCACCAGCCTTACGACCCTATAGACCAAACCAAGAAATTCCTGGTGACAGTAAATGATCACTGTCGGCGGAAACGGATATGCTACCCAGTCTCGCCATAATGTTCCTCTTACTGCTTAGTTTGGTTTAGGCTTAGTAACGTAGCATTGTGTATACGCGCTCCAATGCTGTTGGGGCAAAGAGGGCGCCGGGCCAACGACAATATTGTCAGATTGAAGTATAAATATACTTTATATTAATGTATTCCAAGACATAAACAATCTGCACAAACAATAAACTCTGAGGTTGATTTTGTCTTCTAGTTTGCTACTGTAAGTCAGTCGCCTTCAATTAGTCTTTATTTTCCACGTGAATATTTAACTTGCAAACATTCCTGCAAGTGATAGTTAAAAACGTGGCGAAACTTCCCAATAAATATAGATTAATATTGTTTATTTTAAAAGAGCTCTAACTACGAGGTTTGGCTATTAAATAACAATACTGATGCTGCTACAGAAAAACTATGCATGCGCCAAATATTAACGACCGACAACTGTGCAGCGTAAAGCCTTCTCTTTCGATTGTAGCGTCTCACGTGTTTGTTGAGAAATCTGTCTGCCCGGAACCGTCGTTTGTTTAAGATGTGTTAGTTTAGTTTTGCCGAAAACATGATACTACACATGTAGTAGAGCAACGAATTGTCGTGAAATTTCACATGAAACTAGGTAAAACCGCTACTGAAACTTATCTTTTATTAAAAGAAGTTTAAGAAGGCGATGAATGTTAATCACTTGCGCGAGTTTTTGAGTGGTTCAAGCGTTTCCAAGATGGCCGAAAAGACTTGGGAGATGATGACCGCCTGGGTCGCCCTTCCACGTCCAAAAGGGATGAAAATATCGATTATAATTAGTCAACATTACTACCGTGAGGTGCTTGCTCAACTCCGTTAAAGAGTAAGGAAAAAACGACCCGATTTGTGGAAGAACCAGTCATGGGTTCTCCATCAAGACAACGCGCCGGCTCACACTGCATTGTCGTGTCAAGACGTTTCTAGCCAAGTACAACATCCCAGTTTTAGGCCAACCGTCTTATTCGCCTGACCTGGCCCCATGTGACTTTTATCTGTTCCCCGAAGTCAAATCTGCATTAAAAGGAACACGATTTCAGTCCGTTGAAGCTGTGAAAGTAAAAGCGGCACGCAGGAGCTCACAGAAAAAGACTTCCAGCTCTGTTTCGAACAATGGTAAATCCGCATGGAGCGTTGTAGGGATAAGGGAGGGGAGTATATTGAAGGTGATAATAACTAAAGATGCATAAATAAAATAAAATGCATTTAAAATAAAATGTTTTACAGCAATAGTCTCGTTATTTAATAGCCACACCTCGTAATTTTCAATCGAAGAATTTTAATATCTCCGCATAAATTGGTGGATTGCCCACAAGTGGGTGGACTTAAATTTTTTTTTTTTTGTTCGAAAACTTATTCGTCATACTAACACATGATTTTATAATCTTTTCAAACCTGCCAATTTTTGGGAGTTAACTGTAAAATTGTGGAAAAAATTTCTGTAAAGCGAAATTATCGCTGAGAGATGGAACTTTACATTTTGATTTGGTCTCTGAAGGACACCAAATGAAATGTACCGGAAATTAGCGATCAAGTGAAAGTATCCAAAAGCATCTCTTTACAAAGTACTTGCTTCACTTTACCACATTTTTTAAAGGAAAATTTAATGGAGAGCACTTTTGGGAAAGCGGTCTGAGTAGGCTTTTATCAAAACAGTTCCAACCACAACCTTTTCGCTCTCAAATTTCTATTCTGGTGTGTTAGAAAGTTCATTACAAAATTGGCATTTTCAAAAATTTATGGACATATTTTTGCGCATTTTGCAGGCCCTATGTCGTGGAATTATTTTCTATTTTACTAAGGCTGAGGTGTTGTATCCTACCTTCCCGCTCCATTGAGGATTTTTATTTTATTTCTGTTACTAGCGAGCCAATTTGCATTACGGCTAAAACAGAGCTGTACACTCACGAGACCATTTTTCGTATAAAAGCTCCAGGAAATGGAACCTCTTATCCAGGTGCTCGAGGGAAGTGCTAGAAAGAGCACTGCCAGGCAGTCAGAGACCTCTATTCGCGGTGTCAACCATACACTCCTCTTCCAATGCTCTCCAAGGTATTTTCAAGAAGACTTCACCAAATAGAAAGAACCTGACTGAATGTTACTTCAAATCCAGCTCACAGTGCTCCCAGAGAGGAGACATCCTTCTTCATCTCTCTAAAAGATATAAGGAATGCAAGTTATGCTAAGTCTATCTCCGAATCTTGGAAATAATTAAAAAAATAAATAAATTAACCTATATTAAAAAATTGTGGCCCACCTTGCACTAAGAAATGGCGCACAGAGTTCCATGACATACTGGTTGCTAAACTCCGCCCTAAAATACCATTTCAGTATAATTTATGGTTCTCTGCCTCATATATTATAAAGAAGGAATAAAAGTGTAGCTAAAACTTCTAATTTCATTCCACATCAATAGGTAAATAATTACTGAATCAATTTTAACTTGTTTGTGATTATCTAGAAACTAGATTATGTTCTAGTTTCTGTATACTTTGTAGATTACCTATGTATACTCTTACATAGACCTACAACTATCTTATCAGGGCATTTCTGAGGTAAGAGTTTGCTGTCCCCTAAAGTCTCATTCCAGAGTCAAGTATTGTTTTATAAACTTTATAAGTTCATAAAAAGTTAATAGTTTCGAAATTAGAAAAAAAGTAAAAGTTACAACCTCAACAATTATCGTGCGAATATTTTTACCAGATATTTTATTCGTAGTTTACAGTGACCCGCAGTTTTTGCCATCTTCGTAATGTTATAGTTCTATAACATTCTCAAGTTAACCCGTTGCCGCAAATGACGGCTATAGCCGTTCGATCTTTGTTGATATGTAGGCAAACGACGTCTATAGCCGTCGTGCACATTCTAATTAATAAAAAAAAGTACAGCGTTAGTATGAAGTGTACTACTAACGCATACACTTGTTAATTATTGAATAATACATTTAAAAAAAGAGTAAAATATGGCATAAAACTATTTGAACTTAATACGCCGGACGGATATGTGCTAAATATTGAAATTTATGAAGGAAAATCACATAACATAGAGAAAACATCCAAAACAAGTAGTCTTGTTTTACGGTTAATGCAGCCATATTTGAATAAAGGACATCATCTCTTTATGGACAATTTTGACAACTGTGTCGAGCTTTCAAAAGAGCTGCTAAAACATAAAACACACACAACCGGAACGCTTCGGCCTAACAGAAAAGGTAATCCTCAAGAAGTGACATCAAAGAAGTTAAAAAAGGGCGAATATATATGGCGTAGACGAGGTCAAATTTATATATCGAAATGGCGAGATAAACGGGACGTTCTGTCCATAACAACAAATCATCATCCGGAAATAGTGGAAGTTACTAACAAATTTGGACAAAAGAAGAATAAACCAAATGATTTAGCTGGATACCGAATAAAAAAGTGTGTTTCTGAGCACGATCATCAAATTTAAAGTATGCGGCAACGGGTTAATTGAATTTTTAGGATTAAAATCACTTCAGAGCAATTAAAGGTTGCGTTATGTTCTCCACTATGACCTTCGTAATATCAACAAATATTGAAAGCATTATTAACATACGAACTATTAACAAAAGTTGGTTGAACGGTACGACGATTTTGCACTCAGCATTTCCATTATCTGGATTATTATTATTATTAAATTATCTTGATAAGGTTTATCGCTTTTTCACTTAACTTGATAAAACACATCTAAACCTTTCACTTTTATATAAATCATTTTTTGTGTAAAAATTATTTTTTTTGGGGAATGTTAAGTCTGCTAGATGTGACTAACGAAGAATTTCAAGGGAATCAAAGTGTGAATGGCTCGCTACATGATGTCGTAGCCCTCCATAAATTTAAATTTATTATTATTATTTTTTTATTTTGCGTTTATTGTGCTACAATCAGCGCGTTAGCGCTATAAGTAACAATGGTACAATAGAGTAACGTGTGGAGAAGGTCCCCAGTGGTAACACTCCCAAATATTAGATGGTTAGTCACTCTCTTCACTTGAGAGGAGATCACGTGGCCACTGTCTTTTAAGGCGTCTTGTCGGGTTGTCAGGAAGAGTTCTAGAAAAAAGATTTCAAGCTAGAGGATTTATATGAGATTGCAGGCTGTAGTGGAGTTTTCTGTATCGTGTTTTAGCAACTTGGGTGACAAAAGGAATGTTAAGGTCAGTATGTATGTATAGTCAGGTTGGAGACATAAAATAGAGCGTTTACAATAGTTCGAAGTATTTTAGATTGTAGCGATTGAATCCTTTGGAAATTGGAGCGTTTGGTTGAACCCCACAGCTCCATTCCATACGCCCAGATGGGTTTCAAAATAGAAGTATAAAATTTTTTTTAAAAAAATAAAAATAATTAAATAAAAAATGTAAACTTATATAGAAACTTAAAGCTTTTATAAAAAGAAACAGTCTTTTGAATGTTTTAGGCCAGATTTAAGTCTTTATCTGTACAAATAACGTCTTATTCAAATAAGGAAGATTTAAAGTAAATTTCTCATTTCACCAAACCTAATTAGTGGTCCTTATCTTGGATTAAATCCCTACACTTAATCCTGAGTGTACTGCTGAGATTTGTCATTGCCTAACAGTTGGATTAGGCTGTTCTTAATGCAAGCCATTTGTGCAGTTCTAAGGAATTCGTCACTGTTTAATAGGAGCATGAGGCTTGTATTTACCGCAACATCCTTTTTTTTAATACTAAACAAAAAACGAATGCTCGTGGTGGGGGCGAACTGTGAAGGAGGAACGACACGGGCAATAAACGCTGGAGTAGAGCGATATCCTCACACCGAACATCGCCACGCTCCTCTCAGCGACATATGTTCTTATTAGAGTACATTCTCTTTCTCCTCCTTCTCCTCTTTTTATGCCGGAAACATTATTTTTTTTTATTATTATAGGTTTTTTATTGATACAAAAAGTAATTAGATACGCACGCGTAGTTGATAGAGGAACGATTTGTGGAGCATCTTTCAATCATTTGAATTCCCCGTAATATCCAGGAAGCTTAGATTATTTCACACAAAAGTATGCCATTCAATTTGCTTTTTGTTCAGGTTTAAGTTCCGTTTTATTTTCCAAGTGTCAGATAAAAATTATGCCTTCCAGAGTATAATAGCATGGCTGCAGATTGAAGATAAATCTATGTCATTTCCTAATCCTGTTCTGTGTGTTCATCGTGTGATGGGGCTGTGATGCGTGTTTTGAAAAATAAATGTTTTAAACTATCGAATGTATAATGTGTTTACAAAGTTCAGTAACAATTTTTTGAATTTATTGATGAGGAATCTCTTAAAAGTAAAAATATATTTTGCTAAGTGGTACTTCTAGGGCAGCAGGGTTCCCCTCTATAAAAGACAGGTAGACATCAAAACTATGAACTGAGTTAGACTGAGAATGGCTCCGCGAACTCATTGAACTGGGCAGAGATAACCAAGTTACCCTAATTTGGCTTTGAGGGAAAAGCTTAACTTAAACTTCTTTATATTTTTATTTATCAGAAATTAGTTGAAGCACACAAAACTCAAAATGGCACTCACACCGTGTACTCAAAAATATTTTACTTTAGTGCAGGGGTGTTAAACTTAATTAAAACACGGGCCAATTGGTGCTACAGGCAAGATTCACGCCGGCCACATCACATTTACAAATTTTGTTGAATTTCTAAAGTGAGGATTCAAGAATATGGCTAGCATAATTAAAACGCAATATAATTGTATTAATAAAATGAAAATTATTCTTTTTTACCCGAAACGCACCATCAATTTCCTCGTACAAGTTTTGCTATACGAGGTCATTTGAAAAGTCCGTGCAAAAATAAAAACAACTTAATTTTTGGGGGTAAACCTTTTTTATTTTTCAACATAGTGCCCTTTTAGGCTTATACACTTCGTCCAACGCTGCTCTAGTTTGTTGATCCCTTCCGAATAATAGGATTTGTCCAAGTCTGAAAAATAGCCATTCGTTTCTGCAATCACCTCCTCGTTTGAATAAAATCTTTTTCCCGCCAGCCATTTCTTCATATTGGGAAACAAATAGTAGTCCGAGGGAGCCAAGTCTGGAGAATAGGGGGGATGTGAAACGAGTTGGAACCCTATTTTCATTAATTTTTAATTTTGCGACCACAACTGCTGAGGTGTGAGCTGGAGCGTTGTCGTGATGGAAAAGGACTTTTTTGTGGGAGGATCGTGGGCGTTTTTCTTGCAGCTCGGTTTTCAAACGGTCCAATAACGATGAATAATATGCACCTGTAATAGTTTTACCCTTTTCCAGATAGTCGATGAGGATTATTCCTTCCGAATCCCAAAAGACAGTCGCCATAATCTTTCCGGCCGAAGGAACGGTCTTCGCCTTTTTTTGGCGCAGATTCCCCCTTGGTAACCCATTGTTTAGATTGTTCTTTGGTCTCAGGAGTGTAGTGATGTATCCATGTTTCATCCACAGTGACGAAACGTCGCTTAAAGTCCTGCGGATTCTTCTGGAACAGCTGCAAACCGTCCTTGCAACACTTCAAACGATTTCGTTTTTGGTCAAGCGTGAGCAATCGCGGCACCCATCTTGCGGATAGCTTTGTCATGTCCAAATGTTGATGCAAAATATTATGTACCCGTTCATTCGAGATGCCCACAGCACTAGCAATCTCACGCACCTTCACTCTTCTGTCATCCATCACCATATCATGGATTTTATCAATGATTTCTGGAGTAGTAACCTCAACAGGGCGTCCAGAACGTTCAGCGTCACTTGTGCCCATATGGCCACTCCGAAAATTTTGAAACCACTTATAAACGGTTCTAATCGAAGGTGCAGAGTCACTATAATGTTTATCAAGCTTCTCTTTAGTCTCCTGAGGCGTTTTGCCTTTCATAAAGTAGTGTTTAATCAACACACGAAATTCTTTTTCGTCCATTTTTTGAAAATCACTCGACTTCCTCGATTCAAACGAATGCCAAACACAAAGAAATAGACCGATCTGGCTGAAACTGGGTGTGTGTCCTTCCAAGAGATGCTACTAACTAAACATAACCACGATACGCGCCAGTGGTGCTATCTCTCTGACTTTGCACGGACTTTTCAAACGACCCTCGTATTTGGATTCAAAGACTGGGAACGTAAAGATATATTTTGGGAATTCCTACTTCTTTTTATCTTTTAAGACCGAATAATTCTGAAATTCCACTTAGAGTGGCAGACATATCGCTTCCAAACGTATCCGGAGCTGAGACCGCGTGTTTCTACACGCCCATAGGCTTCCAGGTAAGGCACTGGGCCACGTGTGTGAGTACGAGTGTCTTCAGTAGCTAAAGGGCTAACGAGGGAGGGAATTGTGTGGTACGGTATTGCCTTGATCTCCCCTAAGCGCTATTTTCTTCATAACAATTTTTTTGAATTTTAATTTTATTTCAGAACAAAGTGGTCCACAAAAAATTACCTCGAGGGCGCTCCTGCTTTCGTGGACACATCTCTTTTGTTATCGCCAACCAGTTATTCTTCTCCACGAAAAACTTCTCAGAAAGAAATCTGAACAAAGCTCACATTCTTAATCACGTATTTCCAATTTTTTCAATTTCCAATTTCTTGAGCAATTTTCTCATTGTTAATAAATCTATTAAAGTGAGAGAAATATTTCGCCTTTTACTAAATTGTTTCTCAGGATTTTGGATTATTCACTTTTCTTAAAATGATACCAGTTGATTTCCTTTCTGTACTTTGCCTATCACCATATTTCTGCGCTTCAATATATAGATTTGGATATATAAATCCAAGAAATTTATAATGTCATCAAGTTCGCTTCCACCACGTCAAATCTTTAGCACGAAATAAAGCCTGGCAAAGTAAGCGTCGCTTTATTTTACTTGCGCGTTAGATAAATTATAGAACTTTATTATTAAGCAAAAAAGTACCAGAATTATATATTTCGGTGTGGTTTGTGACATGGTGTTATGTTCAAAGTTTATACATACCTCCGTAATTATTAAGAAGAGGACATAGTGATCTATACCATTGGAAAGAACACAAAAAGTTGTATTAGAAATATTAAAAAAAGAAATTTTGAAAAAATGGACTTAGTGTTGTGTACCTCCGGAGTACTGATATATATAAACAATAAAGAAGAACAATAAATTCTTATAAAGTAAAAACAACGACCAATACAAATTTTAATGATTAATTGCAGAAAAAAATTGATGTGATTTATTTGTGAAAATATTGCCAACGTTTGGGGTTTACCCCGCTCACCTCCTCCCATGAAACGGGAGAAATCGCTGTGAGCAAGCAGTAGATCAGATCTAGAAGACGGTGATGAAAAAGGAAAAAAGTAAAAAATAGGAAGGGCAAAAGACCAGAAGAAATGGAGCATTGTGGTTGAAGATTGGACAAGGATTGATACGACGTGAACAGTTGGTTGGCGATGTGCCGTAGTTACGCTAGCGGTAAACAAGATGACAAACTCTTTGCTGGGGTGGCCCCTCGCAGTAATCTAATGCTTTCTTCTGCCAGTAATTGTCCGGTATCTATCTGTGATGTTGTGTGTTTGCCCTATTCATCCAGACTTATCACCTATACTCTGTCACCTAGTCTCCTATAGTTTCCCCTATTTTGTGCCAGAATTCTTCTTGCAATATAGCGCACACAACAATGTAATACCCGTTCTATTTGTGTACAATGGTAAGATTGGTCTTCAGAAAATTGTGCCAAATATGAGGATAGTTTGTCACAGTAATTATAATGAGGTACCAATTCTTACAAGGATGTCCAGGACCTTGCGAACCCACATCACAACGACATTTGCTCTTAGACTTTCAGCTATTACACAGTTTATACAAACCACCTTTTGATAAGAGGTTTCTTTGTCCGCACTTTGTAGATATACCCTCCTAGCAAGTCGCAGCGGATTTGACTCTTAAAGTGTCTATCACTAATCATCTATAATGTTTTTAAAATTAGAGTTTTTTTTTAAATTCTTTAAACAAATCGTACTAAACTTGACATTTGACGGAAAACAAAAATCTTTTGAGTTGCCTTTTGATTGCTGATATGAAAATAAAGCTAAGGTTGTTTTAGAAAAGAATAAAATCATAATAAGAAAAATAAACTAATAGATAAGAATAAAAAAATACGAGTTACAAGAAAAAAAAATTACCTGGAGATGCCGGGGATCGAACCCGGGGCCTTTCACATGCAAAGCGAACGCTCTACCACTGAGCTACATCCCCCCTGCGTACAATAATGTTTTAAATTGGTTATTTCAAATTTTGTTGTTGGTAATGTAAGAAATAAATGCATAGTTGAATTTTTGAAGTGTCCAATTTGTATTCAGTTAAATCTGGCCACAATTAGTTTACAGTTTTTTGTGCATTGGCTGGTACAAAATCCATACAAGATTCTCTCCAAGTTCCAAAGCTGATCTTGCTCTCAGTTCCAAAAACTGTAGTCCAGAGTTATCTTCACCAAACGAAACTCTCCGGTAGATAGAGCACCGTTAGCATGCGATCACACTCTTATAGATTGGTGCTACATTAAATTGGCGTAAATAAATTAATTTAACTGCGCGATAAAGTTATTCCTTTTCCTCCTTAAGCGAAGCAGTTTCTATCCTTATCTCTATTTACCAACCCTTAACTATGAACGTTAAGACGTTACAAAAAAAGTTTTCGGGTTATACGGCGCATCTGAACTCATCTTTTAGAAAAATTGGCGCTTAGTAAGCAAAAGTTTGGCCATTCCTGGTACAGGATAAAAGGGAGTTTTACTTCTTCAATTTTTAGGATAACTTTAATCTCCAGCAGCCTGTAATTATAGTGATTAAAATAGCGGATGGCATAATCCAGTCAACGGAAGACTCTTTTTCAAATTCCCAAGCGAAATGATTCCTTGCTACAATGCACTTCCTTTTGTCAAACCCTCAGCTGTGATAACAAAAGAAGGAACCGGTTTCACTTTATTAAGATATTCTAAATTAAAAAAAAAAAAAAGGAACGACAAAAGTGGATTTAAAAAATTAACACATCAACAGTTAATGTGTAACACTGCGAAAAGGTAACACCGTAAAGTGAGTGTCATTATCTAATGGAACTTACAAATTAAGGGCAAAACTCTTGCTGGAATTTCCCACGTGGCCTATGTATGTTGCCTTTTTTCCTACCCCTTATATTCATTAGTCAATATTTAATTTTTCCCTATTTCTTGTTTGCTCCCTTCGTAATCATCTGTTTTGCAGAAGGGTGATGCAGTGAATAAGGCTGGGGCTACACGAAGGTGTGACCGTGGGTCAGCAATAAAAACATGCATCCTGGGCCATCTAAATTAACTAGAATCATTTTGCTTATGATTACCTCTTCTTTTAAATAATTTCATGGTTTATGTTTTTCTTTCCTGTCAGAAGTTTTTAACCAAGGCTGGTTCATTAAATTTCATATTCTCCAGTTAAGCGTGGAATTTAGTTTTAAAAATCCCCCACAGTTTACAGAATTAAAGTCAGACAATGACGTGTATACACGTCGAAATCAGGGCAAAACAACCAAAAGTTTACAATAGTCGTAATAGTCACTGCAAGAACTTTCTCTGCAATCTCTAGTAGGGCTTCAGGTTACAGAGCATTCTGTGCTCTTTCAAAATCTTGCACCGCTTCACGTATGCATTGCTCTAGTTAACTAGGGACGCAAGAACTTTAACAAAGAAGAAAACAGCTTTGAATTCTGTGCAAAATGAAATCATGCTCATACTGAGGTCTGAACCTCTATCTAAGGTAACAACGGCATTGCACAAGGGTTGAGAGCTTCTATTTGTGTGCGTAATTCCCAATCTCTAATGGGGAGACCAAACATGTACCAACCACTTATCATTTGGCTGACTCCCTCCACCCCCTCCGTATAAAATACTTGGCAGTTCTATTGGTAAGATAAAGGAAACATCCCTCCAAATAATATTATTGTATTTTATTAAAATTTCGAGTTTTTATATTTAATGGCGATTTTATATGTATTTTTCACGAGTATACACGTCGAACGCACCGTAATAGAGATTTGGTTTTGTATACACGTCTAACACGCTCAACTGGTTAAATATTCAATTGTAGGAGATGCGACTTTAATCGGACTTCAGAGTGGACAGACCGAGCTTCTTTAAATAAGAAGTAGGTAAATATGTACGATTATTATTGTAGAAAACTAATTAAATGTTAGGAAGTTGTCGCAGAAAGGTTTCTCCATCAAGCACGAGGAAAAGAAGTTCTGTACCAGTAAGTTACGACAGATAGTACTGTATTTATTTATTTTGTTATTAATAAATAATTCTGTATTATTTAATAACGCTCTTACTCGAGAAAAGTAAGTTTGGCGAACATCACATATTCGATTTCGAGTTATCACCGAAAATATCTGTGTTTTTATTCCTTGACTCCAAAAATGTGATTTCCGCAAAATGATCGCTCTATCTCTCTGCCATCCGTATGTACGTCTCTACCATAATAGAAAAGTTTCCGTAATTTAAAATTTGCTATTTCGCTTAATTGTCAACAATTAAGGATGCCACAATAAATTTGTATCCGAAAGAACAATATACTAGACTAGATACATATATCAGTCACTGCGAATTATTTGATTGGCAGAATCCCTAAACGAGGCATCTTTAAACAGCAGAAAGAAATCACAAAAAAAGATCGACTTCCCCAACTTTCGCTTCTTCTTCTCAGTGTTGTTGCGCAGTCGTGGGCATTTTTAATACTTACGTACATTGAAATGTTATCGCCCACAAAGGAGGAGGGAAAAAAAGAGAAGCTTTTAAGTGTTTATTACATCTGTAATGTGCCCAGTAGTGGAGGGGGGACAGAGTTTCAGAACTGTTTTACAATATAACTACTTTAATGTTCACCTTCCATTTGCAAGATGTGGTGTGTCCGTATATTGTCGAAATGTTCGCGGGTTTTAACTGTGTTTCGTTACGCACGTAAATTTTGATGTACAATCATAAACCATTAAACACTTTACTGTTCAACATTATCTTCGCTTGTGCATTAACAAATCAACAATAAAATGTATATTTTGTTTTAAAAAAAATGTCGAAACAAAATACAAATCTTATGAGAGAAAATATTCTTTTAACTTGAGCTTTTTTTCTTTATGCTTCAGATCGTATCACTAATGTATTGAATTTCAATGACAGTTTTAACTAAACTTTGAAACTTCTAACGATCCCGAAGAAGTGTAACTTTACTGAATCAATTTTCCAGGTTTTTGGGATTTTCTTAAACAAAAATGGTTCCTACGAGTTTCTATAAAACTTGGCCATTTTACTGCCCGCTCTTACCTTGTTCTAACACTTTTACTGGAAATATTATCGTTGGTAGATGTGATTTAAGGCACTTCTGAACGATGGGGATTGGACTGTCCTCTAAAGTGCCTTTTCAATGAATAAGTGAAAAGGTAAGACTTACCACCTAATTGATATTAATAAGATTAAATACGTAACAAAATTTCAAAATTTGTAAAAAAACTTGGTTGGCCAGAAGTATATTAAATTAAATTTCAAAGATTGGAAATCTAAAAATTGGGATAACACGTGCCCATTGCCAAAACGCTCTCTCATTTCCCCAGGGAGAACGTGTTTAGCCCCAATATTCGGAAATACTCAGGTTCTTCCCTGGAAGATTTGGATAGGCGTAGATTAGGACGAACGCTATTCTCACAAAGGCAGGATATATGTCTTTCTTCCTCCATGCTCTATATTCACATACATTTTCTGAAAAGATCAATTGCTCTGCTTACCTCTCTTAAGCTAGGAAACGCTCTTTAATCCTAGGAGGTTCCCAGTAAGTTGGAGGCTCCGTTTTTGTCACAAGTCACCCCAGAGCTATCCGTTCTTCCCCCACAGATCGTATGACGCCTTGGATTGGACTAGGGAAGTGTTGGAAGGAAAGAGGAACAGCAGACTGGAATATCTTGCTCCCTAGCTCCTCTTGCACTCCCATAAACACCCCATATGTTCTGAGGATGACTTCATTACCAACCTCTCAACAAGATAGACAGTTATGAGATTAAGAAATGCCTTAATCCTAGCAAACGGACAGGACCTCATACCGTCTCTGTTGGCCCCGCTGTTAGAGTTGTTGAGGGGTCATCAAGAGGAGGTACAGATCGTGTTTCGCTCTCAGATATTAATTTTATTTTAAGTTATTTAAATTTGACTATAACAAATACATGAATATTTTAAATCCTGAATGCTCCATATTACATTTCTAACCTTACCATACACACTGACCTTCACATCCCTTTTGTCTCCGATCTAATAAAGTCTCGCTACCGCACCTTTCACAAGTTGGTCGCTTGAAGCGGAAGTGGCCTAGAGTACTACTGATGTGAGTGTAATATCCACCGAGAAAGAGTTTCACCAATGGGTGATTACTTTTATCACGACTTTCATGTGAATTTAACCTGTATGATCAAATTTACTTGATGCAACCTTTGTTCTAGTTGAAAATTTGGCTAATAAAGTAAAATAAATAAATAAATATATATATATTTTATTCCAATTTCTTTTATAAAATAACAAAGAGAATTTTTATAAAAATCGACATTCACTTATTTTTATAAAAGCTTTTAGTTTGATTAAAAATTTTATGATTGCAGAAGTCAGCGGTTTTTCACTTAGTGTTCTATAAAATGTTGAAATAAAACATGTCTAGCCAGTAAATGCAACATAACTGCAACAAGAAACTAAAAAAAATAACTATCTAAAACTGTTGCATTGCATAGCCTGCTTGCTGTTAAGGCTGAAGATTGTCTGGGTAACCTCTAAAACTATTTATTTATTACATACATTATGAATTAAAACTGATTTATGAATATTAACAATTCTTTAATGTTGGCAATAAATTTTATTTTTAAACACTTTTTATGATTAAGCATTCTACTTGTCTCCCAACGAGTAGAAATATTTTGTTGAAGGTTTGCAGATAAAATAGCAACATGAAATCACCTTGGTTCTTCTGATGATGAAGCAGAATCTATGAACAATTAGACCAATGGAGCCATTACTGTTGCAGACGATAGCTGCACGATTGTAGATGCTATCCAAGATACTAAATACAATAATTGGAGACCGGCACTAAAAAGACACTAAGCGTGAATTAACTCAAATCTTGAGGCGCCTTAAATTAGAAAAAATAAAAGTAATCGTCAGCAGGGGATATCGCGTCAATTTTACTTTAGTTATTATTGTATAAATTTTATCGCGTTATAGTTGAATTGAGACAGTTAAAGAAATTGAATTGTTCCGTTTACAAAATGTCATTGAGCCTCTCGTAGCTACCGCTTGAGGTCAGAGTCCATTCCTTTAATATGTTCATTTCTGTTAACGTTTTTAGGGAGATCGTAATAAGAGATTTACTACTGCTCCGCACTGCTGAAAGAGTACGATCATTTCCCAGTACTAAAGGAAAGTTTACCATTTGGAAGGAGACTAGGAAACCGATAGCCCGGCTAAAGGACCACTCGTACTCTCAACACCGGTCTAAACACACAAAGTTTTATTAATGGCTGTAAAAGTAAATAATGAATACGAGGCCAAAATGTTAAAGTAGGAAAGATACTTTGTTGCAACTATTTTATTATACACCATGCTTTTTACTACTTAGAAGGCAATATATGTCTCTCATTTCTGTCTGACTCAGACGTATAGAAGTTAACTGCAGAATCAATCGAATAAACTGCATCTATTGTGTTGAATCTCTCCCTTCAACAGAGATGCTAGTTCTACTGTGTAATATCTACTATGTGTACTTTTTATTTTTAATTTTATTTGTTTTATTTATTACCAACTTTTATTTATCTAAATGCAACTGACAAATAAGTATAAAGACGTTATTTACAACCAAGCTCGGCAGATGGAGCTAGATAAGATCCTGAACAGTTTGGGGTAACTTCTATAAAGATTCTGTAGATATGTATGTTAACTAACCGAAGCTCTCTTTACATCTATATTCTCTTCCAATTTTAAGAAATTTAGATTGAAAGGATAAAACTCTTTTTATTTTAACATTAAAACAATAATTATTTTAACTAATATCTGTTAATTATTTTAACAGCAAAACAATGTTTCTAATTTCCCAGTACGAATGTTTACTAAGATTTAAAATATAACCTAATGAGACTGTTAAAACCCGGGTGAAGCTCAAAGTTAGATCATTCGCTAGTCTAGAATTTATTTTTTTATCTTCTGCAATGGAAACTCGACTTTTGGCAAACTATTAACGTTTCCATGTACACAATTGGCCCAAAACAAAGGGTTGAGGCTAAGTATTCACTGTAGGGCAAATTTAAAATGTTCCTTGTCCTGAAGCTCTTCAGTTTTCACAATTTACCTTTTACTGGAAGTCTTTAGCCTAGATTTATGGGACTGGAACAATACTTGCTTGCGCTTGACTAATGCTGAATAACGCTGGGTTATTTTTAAGTACTTACTCGTTATCTATTCTATTTTTTTTACAATGATGTTCAGGCAATCATGAGAAGTACTTTTGTAACCAATTTGTGATGAATTTTTTCTTTACGATTCCAAAAAAAAACGCACAAATCAACTAGTTCTCAGACCTTAATCAATTGCTCTATTTCAAAGAGCCATTTGAATGTAATTCAACCAATGTTCATCTGTCACATTCTTGACTTGTCACATTCTTGTCCAGAAGCGCACATCAAATGGGTAATTTTAAGGGAAAAAACTAGAATATCCTGTTGTAGTCTGTAGACACTCGCAGTACTACTTCGCATCTCTTTTAATATCTTTCGTACAGTATGGAATATGTCTAGTGTTGTTTTTAAACACAGATTGTTACGAAGTCGCTGCACAAGCACTTGTGGTTGCCTGGAGAGCTAAAGCCTCATAAAAGCTCATTAATATCACATAATTACTCTTTTAAATATATCTCTCTCTCTTTCTAAGAAACTTCACTATTACCAAATTTCCAAATAAAAGCGAATAAGACTAAGTTGAAGGACATCTTTCCATTCGATTTCACGCAAGGTTCGCTTAGCTTCGGAGGCGTCTTGTTCTCGGCGATAGAAAATCATTAGTGTGTGGTATAATACAGAGTTGGTTTTCCAAATAAACTTCCGATTGAACTTCCGGAATATTTAAGGGGACAAAAGAAATATGCTATAATAATTATTAAATCTAGATATTAATAAGGCAATGTTCGGACGATCTAAAAGGACTATTTTACGCTTGCTAAAGTTCGCCTAGTTTACTTCGGGAAATTTGTATAATTACTTCGTTATTATTGTTCTCTAGTCTGTCCAATAATAAAAGAAGTTTTGGTTTCTAAGTGCTTTAAAAGCAAAAGAGTCAAATCTTTAATGTTGACGTATCGCTACAGAATTTGACAAATTCCTCAGAAATGAATCAAACTTTAACAAAAAGTTATTCGCAGCAACATTCCGATTTTGTCCTCTTAGATTCACAAAACATTCCATTATCTTGGAATGGAATTTACCAAATGCCTCTGAAACACCTACACAAGGATTAAAAAAAAAAAATATATCTCCATGCAAACCCTGAAAGCAATAATTAACAAAGAAATCATAAGAATTTCCACCTGAATTGATTTACCGTAGATTGGGGATTGCTGTAATTAGTTACACAAAATTTAAGAAAATGAAGCAAAAAGGGTACATTTTGGATATTTTTTACAGCTTTGGTAATTTTGGGGAAATTACAACTTACAAAGATCAATCTTCTATAGCTTATTTTACAGAAGTTGGCTTCAAAATTCTAATTTGATGCCACAGAGCCAATTTGAAGATATTTCCTTATTTCCTAAAAAGATTTTTGTATCTTTTTGTGCATAAATGACCTTAAAGTTTTCCTCTAATCTTTAGAAATCAGCCGTTTTAATCTTATTTAATTGTTAAGAAACTTCATTTGCATATTTAAACGAGATTTTTAAAATAAAAAAACATTTAATATGTAAACTAAGCTATTGAGAAAACCAATCCTGATACAAATGATTTGGAAAACAGAAATCACCTAATTTTGTGAAAACGATGAACATTACTATAAGATTGTCAAGAGTGGTAAAATTATGCAAAATACCCTTTTGGAAAATCTTCTAAACCAGAGTTAGGTACTATGGTTTTGAAGTGAGTAAAATGGTTTTGGAGAAACAAGGGAGAGAAGTAAGTGGGTAAAAAGTTTAATCCTGGTTTTAGTAGCTACAGGAAGGGCGAATGTTACTTTCAGCTTTCGAAGTGTTGCGTACTTTCAGCAGGGCAGTAGCATTAAATATATGGTGTGAACTTGGATGGTATTATAGCATTGCTTGTCAGATAAGATTGTCCAATAGGGTGATTGTTACACTTCGCATTTAGTTTCACATTGATTAGCATAGGAATATCTTCGCCTCTTTTATAAAGGCTCCTAAGTTCTATAAGAAGGACCGGGATGTTCAACACAAAGTTATACTGGTGAAGAGGCTATAGTAGAGCAGTTTTTGTACAGCTTTGTAGATATCCCTTCACAAACTGACCCCAAATCGCCTGATTACATCAGTAGCTTTACTAGCCAAATTTTACGAGAGCAGAGATATGAAATAATATTTTTTTTTACAAAATAAAATAAAATAAAAGAAGCCAATGTTGCAAGCTGACCAAATACTTTTAAAACAACCTTTGAATATTTTAAACTTCCGTCGGGCGTGCTGATTAGAATGACAAGATAAAATGGGGTTTTGTTGAGCCGTAACTATCTCAATCTCAGGATAGCTTCCTCTTTGACGTGATTTCTTTTTAAGTTATTTTGTGAATAGGTGTTTGCCATGTGAAGATAATATTATTTTTATTGAATTCAATTTGATTCACAGCACTCATTCCCGTTTGTTTAAAATAATAATTTATTATAAGTCATTTTCCTATATCGATAACTACTAGGTACTAAGTTAGTAAAATATATTTTTATTAGTAGTAATTAATAGTAAGGTTACACTCAGAGCTAAAAGTGGTTTTAATCCGATACAGGCCGTGCGAAACGGAAATAATAAGGAAAAAAGTATAAGTTAACAAATAGGAGGGCCTGAAAGAAAACTATGCCAAAAACAGAGATAAAGATATCAGCTACACATAACTGCAAGCATTAAAACAAATCATAGAGTATATTTGTGCATATTGGAAGTTTTGGAAAATCGTAGCTAAGAATTGTTAATAAATAAACTCGAAAGAGCAACCTCAATATAATTATTTATTTAAAAAAGTTTACTGTTTTATTGTCCTGTTGGCAGTACTGGTTTCTTTTACGTTTTATTAGAAAAAAAGTTTAAAAAAAATTAGTTATGTTTGAATTATTATAGCTAATATTCATGTTTGATGACTTTACTTAACACTTTATATTTTGTTACCAATGCGTTTGTCTTTGTGAGTCATCTTTGTGAACAAAATGTGAGTCACCATGCTCAACGAAGATGAAAGAGTCTCTAACGGAATGAACGCTTCGCCAACATTCAAAAAGCTATTTTTAGACTAATGAGTTAATATATTGAAAATTTATTTACTAAATAACCCTTCCTCCCTGCAGATTTGGTTTGTTATCTTCGCATGTTCACTGACGAAAGACTAACGACTAAGGTCCCAAACCTTCATACTTGAAAGACTACAGAACCAACGCAGTATAAACTTCTTTACCGATACTAGGAAGACAATTAAAACTGTCACTCGAACCTAACGACTAATTTACAACTCTATTTTCCCTAATGTGAACCTAGAACTGTGTGGTTCAACCAAACGCTCAATCCTGCGAACAAAATTCACGCTTCCTAAATTGTAATTCCCCGACAAATTATAGTTGCCCTTTATTCGAATCTTTTCCTTACATCTTACACAAAGTTAGCTGCATTCCTTACATAAAAGAAACAGCAAAATACAAATACCGAAAATTCCATACTCTCTTCTCCAATCCATTAATACAAAATCTTGCCTCAATTACCCTCCTGGCCGGCTCAGATCCTTCATAGTTTGATCTCCTCCGAGTCCAATAACAGGTGTACATCAGCGGGAGTGTTACCATTCTCTCCTGCTTCTATCCTGATGAGCAGCATGCCAACTCAACGCTAATTCACTTATTTTGTCTCTAGTACAGATTTAAATATCAAATAAATGGATTAAACACAAAAATACTAAGTAAACTATGATAATTACTGAGAGAAAAAGTTCTGTCAATGTTTTTGCCAGATTTTTATCTTTTATACTAGAAATAAATTAGTTTAGCGTTCAGGACAAAGTGTTATTAGGTAAGTCTAAAAATAACAAGTGATAGTAGGGTAGAACTATTAGTTATTATCGAATAGACACCCACGGTAGCAAAGTGGGCACAGCTAAAACCTAAAATCAACAAGACAAACTCAATCTCCGTATGTATACTGGCTACACCCTAACGCACATTAATAGAAGCCCTGAATGGACCAAGAGAGGGCAAAGAGCGTTAGCATGAAATGCGAGAACCATTTTGGACACATCCGACCACAAAGTCCTGCAAGCCTTGTTTTGCCACGGGATTTACTACTAGATAAACAGTTTCGTCATCACTTGGACTATTGGCTACCGTAGTGTGTTTTGGATAGCGTTGGCGGCAATAATACTGGCAATAGTAGTCCTTGATCCCTTCACAATTTAGGGCTAAGGGAGAAATATAGCATACCCTTTCCGACAGGCACGGGGATTATAAATTAGCATTTGAAACGTTTCTAGCTAGACTAACCCTACACTTTTTTTTTCCAGCGATCAAGAAAAGGGTCAGAGCATATTCTTCACCCTTTATATAATTTACTTTATAAGAGTGAGATATTAAAAGATAGATTTGTACCGTTTCTGGTACAGTGGACAAAGTTGTTAATACAAGAATACAACAAAAGTGGACACAACCAAACTATCGCGTGACACAATATTGATAATTAATAGTGAAACCTGTTGGCATGAGTTGATCGATCAATGTCAAGAGATGCTTCTTGGTTAAAAGTAATTAATGAAAGTGTTAGGCAAGCATCGACTGCAACATCGACTACATAACAACAATGGATGTACGATTAATCAAACATCTTCGTTTCGTCACGGCTAAAACTTGTTTTCCATTATAGATATTTGTTATTCAAACACCCTTATTATATTTACATAAGGCGATCTAGGGTAACTTGTAACGTGTAAGTGATCCTAGCCTCTTGTCACTTGGTCCACTATTTACAAGGCTTTATTTACTTGGTGATTATTACATATGTTTTTTTTTTCTTTGTTATATTGGCGGTAAAAAAGCCTAAGTGTGACAGCAAAGTCTTCACTTACACAAGCACAATTCTCTGCTTCAAAGCCTTTATGCAATTACCCAAGTGCAATTATCAATTGTAAATTACAAATTTTCTTCGGGTATTCGGGTACCTCGGAATTTGAGTAACTATATTAATTTTGTAATATTATAAAATAGTGAATACTTTAAATAAATAGAAATACATTTTAAAGTGAAGTTCTAATTGAGTGAAGGTTCAAGTTATACTTAGTGTGTGATATACAGTTTTAGTGCGAATAGTGTTGTGCTTTCGAGCTTTATTTTTTTTAAATGACTAAAAGTTTAAAATCAGTTTTCGTGGTTTTTCCCTAGTGGATTTTAGAATGGATTTAAAATTCATTTTAATGTATCCTTTAATAATTTTATTAAAATAATAATTGTTCTAAACTAAAATGTTACTAAAATGGTGAAAATTGATATTTGAGTAAATTAGTAATGAAAAGTCAGTACGCAAAATCCCAGTTTTCTGCATTTACACCCCTCAGTTCGGGGTAGGGTTTTGTTAAAAACCAAAAAAAAATCCATATGATCTTGAAGCTCAATAAATGCGCAACTTTTTCTGAAATTATGTGATTCCTTGATTCATTAACCATTGAGAAAATGCAGTTGAAAATTTTAACAAAAATCATCGAGAACAAAATTTTTAGACATTCAAGTATAAATTTCATTGTTATAAGAATCGTTTTGAGGCTCTGTACCAAGCAGATTTATATGAAAATTAATGTTCTTTCGTTTAGAATAAACAGATTTGTTGTAGGACAAAGGATAGAAAAATTACGGCCGTTTTTATGGCGAAAAACGCGAATATCGACGGAAATGTTAAAAATGCAAATATCTTGGACACTATTGAGAATCGGGCCAAAGAGAAGAGAATATTTTTTGTTGCATTTGAGCTGCAGAATCACCTCCCGAAGTTTCGACCGCTCCTCCGTATACACCCACAATGATTGAGGATCCATCTTAGAAGTTTATACAGAAGGTAGGGAAACTGCGTTCTGAATATTTTTACTAAAGATTACCGAATACATAAATCAGTTACAATTAATAGTGTGGTACCTGTAGAGAGGTTAAAGGTCTAGTTTATTTGAGGGTGAAAATAGAATATTGGGGCAGCTGGAGAGATGCCTTCCTCTACTAAATGACAAATGTCACAGAACAGAGAGTTACATTCTTCTACTCTAATAGTAGGATTTTCATTTAAAGATAACATTTATTTACACAACTTTACCTCTAAATTTACTGCCCTTTATTAAGGAAATCTTTTCTTTAAGACCGACTCAATATTCAAATTAAAACTGTTCGGTAGGACAATTGTATAAGGGTTGATCGTCAAAAACTGCATGAAAAAGCGTGACGTTTAAGAAATGATCTTAAATTGTTGCGCACAAAAAAGTGGATAGCACAAATGTGTGTATTACGCTGCTTTAATTTAGGCAATAGTTGATTTAATATCCTCATTTATTGAATTGTGCTGGCCATGGAAATGATACAAAAAAAGAAAAGAAATAGATGAATTTAGGCCAAAGTACTCAGAGAGAAACAAAGGCCGTCTGATAGAAATAGAGATGACCAGTTTGCGCAACAAGACAGCTAGAATGAAGTCGTAGAAGTGTATGTAGCCAGCTGACAGTTGTTAGGACTGCTTGCAATTGATTACTCCATTTAAGGCAATCTACACTATGCAAGTACTTTCATTAATAAAGATCATTCAGTGCTTGCACTTTTTCTATTTCTTAAACTCTGTAAGAAGAAGATTTGCTAGTGGGATAAATTTGTGTAATTGTATTACCAACTGAAATCTCTATTCTGAAATGAGAAAACAATTATTTTAACGCATTTTGTGGATATTTGTGTAACTGTGTGTTGATTGGACTGTTTTGAAAACGCTGGACAAATCAGAGTGTTGTACAAAACTGGTTAAGGAGTGTTGACCAATCAATTAACTAGGTCAAAAGAAAATGGTGAACTTTTTCTGGGTGCTAGGAAGCCAGGCTATTCGTTGGCGAAAATGGGCTTTATACTAACCTTTGAAGCTCTCCAGAACCCTATTTCTGACAGTTACTGGACCTGTTTAAAAGGAAACACCAAATCGAGTTTTTTAATAATTCCAAATTTTATTCTGGAATTGCGTCACATTAATGTTGTATTAGTTTCTATAATTAATGTTATCTGTTGCCTTAGATCGTGGTGACATATTGTCTAAATTAAGTACTGACAATAATAAATAAATAACTCAGCCTATAATGTAAGTCTCAACATCTAAATATAAAGTTATGAATAAAGAAGTTAATAATAATAATCTATATAGAAATGTTTGTAATAATGCGTAGTACGAAACTAAAAATTCCATAGTACATTATTAATAGTTAGGTTAGGAAGACGATAATAGCAACACAGGGGGAATACCAGTAGAGGACCCACGGAGTGTGAGCTCACACATCTATAATATTAGTGTCACAACTCTACCGTAATGTGAGGAAGTGAACCAAGAGTAGAGGTTGAAAAGTGGTTGTCCCCTGGAGCCTGGAGCCTGGCCATGTGAATTCTTAACAACTCCATAACAAACCTCCTTGAGTTATACTTTACGAGAGCTAATCCCTCTACTCTGCTCCTATTTACGAACACAGGAATAGTTGAAAAGAGTGTTAATTGTCGGGACAGACGGCGCCTGACTTCTACAACTCAGTTCAATCTCGTTGTATTTCGATTTTTACTGGCCAATGAAAAAAATTAACTACCACATTTGTTATGTTAAAAAAAAGGCGTTATTTCTATCTTTTATTTCATAAATCATTTGTTGGAAAAGAAACATTTAAATTTATTATAGCAGAAGATTACTTATTTAAAATGTTAAAAAAGTTCGTTCCAAAGAGATGCAAAAAGTGGGCAAGGTTTATTGTTTTAATAATTGTTTTACTGTAGAATGCCACTAGGTTGTGCATACTTCTTTGCAGGTGAGCAATTGATCTAAAAGCAGCACCATGCGTCACAAGGACTTAGTTCAAGGATCCTCAATCAATCTAATATTCCAAAGTTGCACAATAAGTCTTGAGTGTCAGGTGGAACGGTTTAGTTAGGTTATGAAGTTGACATACAGAAGCTGCTTTTCAAATCACAGAACTCTTTCGCCTTCTGTTGGTAAACAGTTCCTTGGAAATGGCTATTACCACGATCTGCGCCAGGCACGCTCCCTAAAGACTCAAAGGATTCAATGAATTTACAATGGAATAGAATTGGTTAGGGTGGAACATTAAAATTTGAACCAGATTCAAATAATAAAATCCCAAATCCTAAGTGTGGTTACTACCATGTTTCTAGCCTTACTCTTTGATCTTAACATTTCTTTAGCAGCCATAGTCGCTAAAAATATTGTACAATATGCTCCATTCACATTCAAATCTAATTTTAACCCAGTCTTCATCTCAACCTGCAATCTAAATTCTTGATATAAGATTAATAATTCTACAACAGTATTGTTTGTTTTAATGTCTTATGCTTTTGCACTTTAATTCCGACGAATACAAATCAATGGTAATGACCAGTGTTATTGTTCAAATATGTAATTAATCAGTAAATAATGTCGCGTATAACTAATAATAAGCGGAGAGTTAAATAAATCTCACAGTAAATATTGAATTGTGGAACAAAATTACTTTACTTAATTGCACTCAGTAAAGCGAAGTAACTGATAAGAGCGATCAATTCCTCAACGAACAGGGTATCAGATTAAGATAAAGATTTAGGCAGTGTGAAAACCGTGAGCACTATGTTTCTAATGGCTTCTGATTCGTCCATTAAAAACAATTTGAAAATATACCTTTATATTTCTGTTTGTGATTAATTTTGGGCTCGATAATGGAAAACGGTAGGCTTGGCAACGCTTCTAATCTGTTTTTCGGCTTCATCAAGAACCTAGACCAGGGGTCGGCAACCCGCGGCTCTTTTATCCAAATTTTGTGACTCTTCAGCCTGTCCAAAATATATCGTATATTTCAATTTTTTTGAAACAAATGAAAATTTTATTTATTAAAGTAAAGATATTTTTTCAAAAAGATTTTTAAATGTGATAGGTTTGAAATTGAATGGAATTACATATATTAAAATACAGTACGTAATATATATCACTGCAGCCATTTTCATTCAAACACAGGTTTAGTTATTTGCTTACAAGACGCTTACTTATTATTTACTTACTTATTTATTTGTTTATTTACTTACAATATGTGAAAATAAATACATAAAACATTGAAATGTTATTGAATATCATAAAATAATAATTTATGAATACAAATGATCTACAGAGTATTTTTACACTATCATCCTTGCGGCTCTTGGTAAGATTTATTAAAATTATTTAAGGAGAAATGGCTCTCGACTTAGAATAGGTTGCCGACCCCTGACCTAGACAGTAAAATTGATTTGATAAAATTATTAAATCAGCACACAGTTTGAATCGTTAAAAAAATAAAATAAAAAAAATGTTTAATTCCTAAAAATTTATAGGGATGTAAGGTTGGAAGGGTGAAGGGATCTAGAGGAAGTTACCTAAACAAACTAAGAAGAATCAATCTCATTTAAGCTGCGATCCCTCAAGGGCCTGCAAAAAAGGGAACTAAAGGATTTACTGGATCACCTCTGCTATTGTCTGATTATTTTCCTTTATTTCTTTACAAATATTGTTATACGGTTCTCAACAAAAAAGGACAAAAAAAAATAATAATAAAAAATAAAATAGGGTTGTCCAGAGAATGAGGGTGAAGAAGGGAAGTAAGTAGATGAAATTGAACGGGAAGTTGGGTTTCAGATAAGGGCTACTTCACTGATGGTTTGTAGGGTTTTAAGGGCAACTTATTGTGTTTGTACTACAAGAGAATCCTCTTAACGCTACCAAGGCTACAGGATTGGCTACAGGATTGAGCTAACACATAAATCTAACCACAGTGTATAGATATACTTTAGATATTATATTAATATTGGACAATATGTGAGTTAAACTTTTTCAATTCGCTAAAAAAAGAAGCAGAGCTTACTAAATAACAAAACTCAATAGATGAGGAGAAGTGTCAGGGAAATGGAATTCATTTCAATCTAGTAGGAAAACCCTGCACCCGATTGTTGCAGGAAGGGAGACCAAAGAGGTTATATCTCAGCACACTGTTGGCTGGTCGTAAACTAGCTGAAATGTTGCCTTAGCTGGATATTGCGCTCTTCAGATAATACTGGCCGTCAGTGTAACTTCAGAAGAACGAAATTTTGTAAGAAAATTAGTTAATAATTTATGTAGAACTCAGCACGATCACTTGTGGCCATATTCCTCCCTGGCATACTCTTCTAAACGTGTAGTTCTACTGTAACCTTGAGGGTAACCATTTTTTCAGTCCCATTTTGACCTCATTTCTCTATTTTATTAATTTTCCTTGAATATGAATACTTTTTAAATCTACTATTTGCTATTATAAAAATAAACACCCGAGTTTGAGATACCACTTATATTAATTAGAAGGCTTTTTAGGGTCAAAAACGTTGAAAAAGAAGCTGCTCTTATTTAGTTGTCTATGTATACCATACATCAGCATGTGTGTTAAACTAGTATAACTTGGAACGCCTCCAACATTATGCCGTGAGTAAAACTTTGTTGATTACAACCGCCTAACTCGGCTATATAAATTTAGAGGGCAATACATTTTTAACACTTTGTTTTGAAATATGTCACTTTTACTTTTCTGGGTGAAAATTAATGATATAGTTTTTAGTTACGGAATTAAATTATGTAGGAAGCATTTGCTTATTCTTTCAGTTGTTAAAATTAGGAAAACAAGAAAAGCTTTCTTTGGACCAGCTGTAGAATCTGTCAAGAACAACATTTGAAACGTTTCATTATCACGGTTTCAAATTTATTAAACTTGTAGTGCTAACTGCTTTTATTATTTATTAATTTGCCTGTTACAAGGTGAACCTACATCTATTGCTGGGAGTTGTTACCGCGTAATAATGAACTAAATGAAACGCATACAAAAAAGTAAATAAATGAAATAAAATTCACTTATTTCGTCAAATACGTGATTTTTTATTTTGTAGTCTTTTTATTTGCTTTAAGTGCATACATTAAGAAAAAAAAAAGTAAACTACAAAATAACACATATTGAAGACAAAACCATGGTAGTAACCGTCGGTGGAGTCGATTGAATCATAAAAAATAAATAAATACATACATAAATAAATAATAAGAAAATAATTAATTCTGGGACTAAATTAAAAACAAAATCTCTGAACAATAAAGCAAAGAAAATAAGAATAAACTTAAAAAATAGTTTCCATTAACATGGATGAAATTAAATTATATAAAAATATTAATAATAATTACAACAATAAACATACATAATAATTATACAATAATACTGGACTGAAAACATGAAATCATTCCGGGCAAATACAGTTGTAAGCATCTTTATAATATATCTGTAATAATCTCCAAGCTTCACCATTCAACAAAGCGATCATCTCCTCTCTGGAAAGTTGCGGCTTATTAAAATATTTCATTCTAATGTCTGTAAGTTTAGAACAGACTGCAATGAAATGGTAACTACCGTCTAGCACTTCTTCATTGCGTAGTTGGCAATAATTATTTTCGTCACCATTTTACAAATAAGGAGGTTTACCTAAAATTAATGTTGAAGCCCGTGCCTTTATAATCCAACGCACCTCGGAGAGAGAGAGAGATCGCTCCGCAAATAGTGTCGCTTCCCCAAATCGAAACTTAAAACCCTATATAATGGATATAATTCTCATAATCTTTCTTTGTATAGATTTTCAAAATATAACCTGTTACAATCGCGGATTTCTTTAAAAATTGAGTTCCAACTATTTATATCATTTAAACTATAATTTTTAAATTATTAATTATAATTTATTTTACATTTATCACAAAGATTAATTATATCCTGAAACCAAAACATCTTTTTTTCAACAATTTGGGTTGCAACTGTTTTAGGCAGTCTGTCTACAGACATATAAAAAATTTTAATTAAGTACTCAAAATGCATTTTCAGAGTATGAACGTATATTGGCAAATAATTTATTTCATTATAAATTAAAATAGATGGAACATATTGGGGTAATCTAAATAATTTTTTAATAAAGAAACGGACAAATTTTTCAACTTCCTCAAACGTGATTCAACGTGATTCTTTAAACATGTAGCACTTTTATAAAAAGTGAATTAAGGATTTCCAAACAAAATGACAGATCGACCGCACATAGTATAACCGTCAAAGACAGCATTATAATACAAGGTGATAGATATAAGCGATAAAATTCGCCCAACGAAGTTGCGCTATTGTTCTTAACAATCTGATAAAGGTATTCTCACTTTATACAGGGTGATCCATTTAAAACGCACCAATCGCTAATAACTTTTTAGAAAAACGAAATTTCGAAAAAACTCACGAAGTAAACTATAAGTTTTTTACGGTCTAGTTTTCAAATTTTTTACTCCCGATGCTGTATCTTTATTTTTGGGGGAGTAATGGCCAAAAACCCGATTGGGGTTTCATGAGGACCACTGGTTTTGGCAATGATTATGAAAACAACATAAAACACTGTGAAAAATGACGTTAACTCCGTTTTGATATCCCTAATATTAGTTGAGATATTTAAGATCAAAGTTACAATTTTATCCATTCGTGAACGGTTTTCGATATTAATTTTCCACCAGAAATACATGTTTTGGGAGGCCCTCTGACTGCAAAAAATGTTATTGGTGACGCAAAGTAAAAAAATAATAATAATTGAAGATTTTAAAACATGTAGTATAGTGTAATGGTTGTGGGTAAACCAGGATAAATTTGTTTTATCATCAAACAAAAGCAACCTTTCACATTATTTTAATGCACCCAGTATGCAAGACTTCTTGACATATGATACGAGGGTCGTTTGAAAAGTCCGTGCAAAGTCAGAGAGATAGCACTACTGGCGCGTATCGAGGTTATGTTTAGTTAGTAGCATCTCTTGGAAGAACACACACCAAGTTTCAGCCAGATCGGTCTATTTCTTTGTGTTTGGCATTCGTTTGAATCGAGGAAGTCGAGTGATTTTCAAGAAATGGACGAAAAAGAATTTCGTGTGTTGATTAAACACTACTTTATGAAAGGCAAAACGCCTCAGGAGACTAAAGAGAAGCTTGATAAACATTATGGTGACTCTGCACCTTCGATTAGGACAGTTTATAAGTGGTTTCAAAATTTTCGGAGTGGCCATATGGGCACAAGTGACGCTGAACGTTCTGGACGCCCTGTTGAGGTCACTACTCCAGAAATCATTGATAAAATCCATAATATGGTGATGGATGACAGAAGAGTGAAGGTGCGTGAGATTGCTAGTGCTGTGGGCATCTCGAATGAACGGGTACATAATATTTTGCATCAACATTTGGATATGACAAAGCTATCCGCAAGATGGGTGCCGCGATTGCTCACGCTTGACCAAAAACGAAATCGTGTGAAGTGTTGCAAGGACGGTTTGCAGCTGTTCCAGAAGAATCCGCAGGACTTTAAGCGTCGTTTCGTCACTGTGGATGAAACATGGATACATCACTATACTCCTGAGACCAAAGAACAATCTAAAAAATGGGTTACCAAGGGGGAATCTGCGCCAAAAAAGGCGAAGACCGTTCCTTCGGCCGGAAAGATTATGGCGACTGTCTTTTGGGATTCGCAAGGAATAATCCTCATCGACTATCTGGAAAAGGGTAAAACTATTACAGCTGCATATTATTCATAGTTATTGGACCGTTTGAAAACCGAGCTGCAAGAAAAACGCCCACGATTGGCCCACAAAAAAGTCCTTTTCCATCACGACAACGCACCAGCTCACACCTCAGCAGTTGTGGTCGCAAAATTAATGGAAATAGGGTTCCAACTCGTTTCACATCCCCCCTATTCTCCAGACTTGGCTCCCTCGGACTACTATTTGTTCCCCAATATGAAGAAATGGCTGGCGGGAAAAAGATTTTATTCAAACGAGGAGGTGATTGCAGAAACGAATGGCTATTTTTCAGACTTGGACAAATCCTATTATTCGGAAGGGATCAACAAACTAGAGCAGCGTTGTACGAAGTGTATAAGCCTAAAAGGAGACTATGTTGAAAAATAAAAAAGGTTTACCCCAAAAAATTAAGTAGTTTTTATTTTTGCACGGACTTTTCAAACGACCCTCGTAGCGGTAAGAATATCTTGCCAGGATGTTGGTCTAATGGTCAAGAACGTGGCTATGTAAAAGGGAGATCTCCCGTTCGAATCCCGCGTATGCAGTCATTCGTATTACTTAAATAACCATACAACTTGTTTAAATAAAATGTAGTCATACGCGGGATTCGAATTGGAAATCTTGCACTTTACAAAGCCACGCTCTTGACCACTAGACCAACACCCGCCCATCCCTTTGCAAGATATTCTTACCATAATCATATGTCAAGAAGTCTTGCATACTGGGTGCATTAAAATGATGTGATGATAGCTTTTATTTGATGATAAAACAAATTTATCCTGACTCATCCATAACCATAAATTACACTACTTGTAAATCTTCAATTATTATTATTTTTCTTCATGCGTCACCAAAAACATTTTTTGCAGTCAGAGGGCCTCCCAAAACATGTATTTCTGGTGGAAAGTTAATATTGAAAACCGATCACGAATAGATAAAATTATAACTTTGATCTTAAATATCTCAACTAATATTAGAGATATCAAAACGGGGTTAACGTCATTTTTCACAATTTTTATGTAGTTCTCATAATCATTGTCAAAACCAGTGGTCCTTACGAAATCCCGATCAGGTTTTTGGCCGTAACTCCGCCAAAAATTAAGATACAGCATCGGGGGTAGAAAATTTGAAAACTAGACCAAAAAGAACGTATAGTTTACTTCGAGGGTTTTTCCGTAATTCCGCTTTCATAAAACGTTATTAGCGATTGGTGCGTTTTAAATGGATCACCCAGTATATTTTTCAGATAAGCCTCAGGGAACTTACATTCTTTAGTTTGACATTTGAATAAACGGTCTACTAAAAGTATACTGTTTCTAAAAGTATCACAAAACTGTGCGCTGTTGCTCCGAATTGTGTTATATAAATTAACATTATACATATTCTTGAGCTCTTATTAAAAATATAAAAAAATTCAAACGAAATAAGATCTCCAATGAACCTACAGATACCAAAATACTTCACTTTAGAAATCCAATTAATTTTAATATAATTGTTTAATGATCCTTTTGATCCAAAACCTCAAAACAAATCCTCGGTATTTCAAAAATCTTCCTTAAAAAAAATTAAGCATAAGTTTAAAAAATGGCTACCTTTGAAGAATTAATATCCAATTCCAAAAACTATTGGAAGTGATTTTATTTAAATTAAAAATAGGTTTTATAATTGCAATTGCACTATTTGACTTTGAAAAAGTTAAAAATATACTAAGGACCCTCAACTGTTTATATTACAAACAATCGCTTTTGTTTGAAAGATCTGAAGGGACGATCAGCCCAAACTGATTGGCCCACTTTTATTTTTATCATTTTTATCCACAGACTTCAAACTCACAATATTTATGCTTCCGTTACAAAACTCTATTGGCACACCTGGCACGAATGCAACTCTTCCACTGCAGAACTAATCGGAATGTCTTGAATTTGAATTTTGTAGTCTCTCTTTTTAAATAAATTTCTGTTTTTTAAAAATTGATTTAATTTTTAGCGCTACATTTGAATAGTTGGGGGGGGGGAATTCAGTTTCCTTAAACTAGAAAAGGGGTGATTTTAAATAAATAAAGAATAGGGGCAGATCGTTGGGCCATGGTCTTGCTCTATTACTCACGTGACTTCGTGTTCCGCTGAAGGGAGTGTGGCAAAGCCCTCAGGGACTGAGACGGACTGCTTGTATTTCAGCCAGTTTACAACAATAATGCCCTTCATAGTTCGTCTGTATTGCAGTGGCACTTTGCGATTACTCCGGATATACAGTTTATTCAACATTATCCATTCATCCGTAACTTTGGACGGAATAAGTCTTTCTTATTGAATACTATGTGATAAATTGTTCTGCCGTTTACTGCTCCAAGCGCTTGTTTAACCAAAAATGCGAACATATGCATACAAAATAAGCTTCTAAAAAAAATGAAAAGAAATTTATATAAGACCAGCGTAACTAAAAACGATATGCAGATAGTGCAGTCACAAAGTTCTCCCCTATGCCGGAACTAACTGGAATTACTAAATGTTCGGCGATTAAAGAGAAAAAGAAAAAATTCTCACACTTCACATTTCCATAAAACATGTCTGCACGTTGCTACGCCCAACTGTAAGCGCTACCAACTTTCTCCTCCGTTAATATGCACAAAGGGAGGCGACCCAGCCTGATAACTATTCAGGATTAACTGGTTTTTGATGGTCGTCACCCATTTTTTTGTTTGTTTCCTTTGACGTATCAATTATGAAAGCGAAGAAAAGCATCTGTTCCAAGAGCAAGGAGTGTGCGCTCTGCGGTTTATTACGCGTTTTTTCAAACTGTTCTTGTTCTCAGTTTATTGCCCGTGACAACCCTTTCTTATTAAAATAATCATGTGGTCAATTTTATGGTACAAAGAGGGTTGTACTTCACACAATTTTTATTTATCTAGTTTTTTTTTATTTCATTTTATTTATCTTTTTTTATAACTCAATAAAAATAGTTATTTTATGTACTTGTATTTGTAAAAATAAGTACTCTTTTTTGCTGTTATAAACCGGTATACCAGAACAATTTAAAAATATAAAATAAATTATCAGGTATAATGGAAATTAACTGTACAGTTACAACTTGTAAAGAATATTTTAACTTTTTTAATTTACAAATTAATTTCTTTATTTGAGAATTATGCTTTATGGGATGTAAAACTGGCGACAAATATCTTCGATTGAAAAAAAGCAAACCATAAAGTGTTTATGTCAGTACAGCTGCCCTGAGTATTTTTTGTTGGATGAGGGACCAGTATTGCAGTTTACTTGATCGCACATAACATTGCTCTGGCATTTCTCAAGATAGTTGTTACAACTAGCCGAAGATGTAGTCCAGTTTGTGTCTGGAAATCTTCTAAAAACAAAAAATATTGCGTCACAGTGTATTAATTGCTTATTGGGCCGATTATTATGAAAATGGGGCAAGTCCATTTTTGAAAAAAAAATGAAGATAATGGTAATTATAGATAAAACTTAGTACGATCTTTTTTTTAATCTGTAAACAATTTAGAGTCTAAAAAATTCAGAATCCTAATATTTGGGAGATGGAAGTTTTAGCTCTTAACAATATTGTAAATATGTTTAATTTGAAAATGGTGCAAGTCCATCTTAGGCTGAAATTATTTACCCGTACAGCAAAATTTAACTCCGGTTGCTGTATGGTGAAGCAAATTTGATGGTTTAATATCATGTCTGAAATATGTAGGGTGTTTTTATCTATCTATCTTTGATATTAGTAATCGGTGATTGTAAAATATTTCATAAAATTTATTATTATTTAATAATAATAAGTACATCTTAATTTTGGGTTTCGATAATAACACCAACATCGGGAAATTTTAGTACTATTGGCTCTGAAAAACTATAAATTTTATAAAATTCTACTTATATTATCGGCTATCAAGTAAGTGGTGTTGTTTTGTGCTCGGTGTACGAAAAAAGTTTCATTATTTGAAAATTAATAACGGAGAGTTTATTTTATAAAAAGAAAAAATGGCTGAAACCGATTACAACGGTAATTATAACTCTGATGCATCTGAAAGTGAATTTGGTAGGAACAAAAATAAAATAGAAATACTTTTCTGGGTAATAACGCCATTTCAATAAAATCCTCATTTGCAAGTACTTTTATTATTTTTGTACAAAATAAGACCCATGACAATCGGTAATAAAAGAAGAATCTTGGAATCAGAATCTGAATACGAAGGCAATTCGGACCAAAATGATTCCAAAAAGAAGAAGAATAGTTGAACTATTGATTAGTATTTTGTTTTTATTGTTAAAAAACGACTTGCTACGACTGAAATATTATCCATTTAAATCAACGATTACAATAATTCATTAATTTTGTAAGTGAGGCAAGTCCATTTAGTTATAATAAATCTTTATTTTTCTTAGCCAGCACTACAAACACTATTGGATTATAAAGTTCATTATCTAACACCACAAAATACAAAAAGATATGTCTAATAATATTTACCAATATTTTTAAATTTATTGAACCGCAAAACCTTAAATATCTGGAAATAACAAAAAGTGGACGCCCCACTTTCAAAATAGACGGCACATTATCCTTGGAAGTAAGCTGGTTCAAAATTTTAAACATCTAATCAAAAATGACCGATTTGTTATTAAATAGTTTCTAGTTCGTTTTAGTTTTGTTAATATTGTTGAAATTATATAAAAAGACATTACTATTGGCATTTTTTTTTTTTTTTGCGTTTATTTTTGCTACAATCAGCGCGTTAGCGCTATAAGTAACAGTGATAACAGGGTAACAACAAATAACAGAAGAATACGAGTGGAGAAGTTACCCAGTGGTAACACTCCAAAACAGGCTATTAGTCGCTCTCTTCACTTGAGAGGAGATCACGAGGCCACTGTCTCTTAAGGCGTCTTGTCGGGTTGTCAGGAAGAGTTCTAGAAGAAAGATTTTTAGCTAGAGGATTTATATGAGATTGCAGGCTGAAGTGGAGTTTTCGGTATCTTGTTTTAGCGACTTGTGTGACAAAAGGAATGTTAAGGTCAGTGTGTATAGTCAAGTTGGAGACATAAAAAGGAGCGTTTACAATAGTTCGAAGAATTTTAGATTGTAGAGATTGAATCCTTTGAAGATTGGAGCGTTTGGTTGAACCCCACAGCTCTATTCCATACGCCCAGATGGGTTTTAAAATAGCTGTATAAATTAGTCTTTTGTTGTCCAGAGAGAGTTTTGATCTGTTGTCTAAGAGTCTTTTAAGTAGTCGATAGCGTCTGTTCAGTTCTGTTCTTTTAAGTCTAGTGTGGGGGTTCCAAGAGAGTCTTCGGTCTAAGTAAAGCCCAAGGTAGCGGGCAACGTTTACTACTGGTAGAGGTGTTAGGTTATAGATGACTGGAGGAAGAGTAATGCGACGAAGAGTAAAGGTGATATTTTGAGACTTGGTTTCATTAAGTTTAATAGCCCATCTCTTGAACCACTGTTCTAAGGAGGAGAGATGTGACTGCAGATTTCTGTGAGCAAGTACAGGATCATGATTAGTGGACAGTAAGGCGGTGTCATCTGCGTATGTGAGAAGTGTAGTGTTAGTATCTGTTGGTATGTCTGAAGTGTAAATGGAGTAGAGAATAGGACCCAGAATGCTGCCCTGTGGAACTCCAGCGTCGATATGCTTAAGTGGGGAGAAAGAAGATCCTATTTGCACTCTGAAGTACCTGTCGGACAAGTAAGATTTTATGATTAAATAAAACGTGGCAGGTAAAATATTTTTAAGCTTCCACAAGAGGCCAGTGTGCCATACTCTATCGAAGGCCTGCTGCACATCAAGGAAAGCCCCTGAACAACATTCTTTCTTTTCAAGAGAGGATGCTATTATGTCCACTACTCGATGACATTGCTGAATAGTAGAGTGGTTACGTCTAAATCCAAACTGGTGATCTGGGATCACATGAGAGTTTTCGAGGATAGGAAGGATTTGTTTGAGAAGAAGTTTTTCGAAAATTTTTCCTAGTACAGGTAATAAACTAATTGGACGGTAAGACGAAGGATGTTGATGAGGTTTTTTAGGTTTTGGGATAGGACGGATTATGGAATACTTCCACAAGACGGGGAAGTAGGTTGTTCGGAGAATTGCGTTGTATATGGAAGTCAGAAATACCATGGCTTTTTTGGGAAGATTGCAGAGAATGGTTGGAGTAATGAGATCAAATCCAGGCGCTTTCTTACGTGAAAGGTGATTTATGACGTACTGAACCTCAGAAGGTGAAAATGGTTTGGGTGGGAGTGAGAGAGGAAGAGGTGTGTCCAGATCTTGTAGGAGAGATTTTTGGAATTGTGAGTCGATAATGTCAGAATGTGGAGTGAATGCATTTAAAAAATGAGAAGAAAAGAGAGCAGCTTTATCACCATCGGAAGTAGCCCATGATCCATCGCTACGTCGAAGTGAGGAGGGTACTGGTTTGTAGCGGAGGATTCTTTTTGAAGCGGTCCAGAGAGATTTGTCTTCGGTAGTCAGTGATAGTGTATAGTTTTCAAAACGTTCATTTTTTAAGAGCTGTAGTTCAGTCCTGAGTAGATGAGTAAGTTTGTTAAAGATTTGCTTGTCTGAGGGATAGCGGGAGCGCTGCCATACGGCTCGTGCTCGTCTCTTATCTGTGATGAGTTGTCTTATGTATAGTGGTAAATTGGTAGTGTGATTATGTTGTTTTCTGGTATGTGATGCAGATTGATAAATGGAATTTTGTATTGATGTTGTGAAGTGTTGTACAGCGTTGTCTATGTCTTCACTTGTTTTAAGTACAGTTTGTAGATTTAATGAGTCCTCTAATTTAGATTGAAATTTCTTCCAGTCGACCGGGCCACATATCAGAGATGGTTTAGGAGTACTAAGAAAAGGATTTATGTTGAGAGTAATCAGTACGGGGCTATGATCTGAGGAAGGTTCAGTTAGAGTGGAGATTTCATAGTATTGAGACATCCGATAAGTGACAAAAATATCTAGGATATCAGGGAGCTTAGATAGAGATGTAGGCCAGTACGTAGGATGATCCGGTGATATTACGCTGTAATTTCGGGCGTGAAAAACATTTAGTAGAGTATGGCCACGTGGATTTGTTGTGCGGCATCCCCATTGTTGGTGCTTGGCGTTGTAGTCTCCACCGGACAGGAATCTGGGACCAAGTGTTTTGAAAAATGAAACAAACTGTTGTTGAGATATGGATTTGTTTGGAGGGCAATAGACAGCTGCGAGATTAAAGTTATGAGGATGAGCGGATAAGGAGATACTGCATGATTGGAGATAGTCAGTAGATGATGGAGGAAGGTTATGATGTGAGAGAGTATTGCGAATTAGGATTGCCGCACCACCGTGGGCCGTGTCATCGGGATGGTCAGTCCTGTATGTTTTGTAGTCAGTGATGTAAAAGTTTGATCTACTAGTAAAGTGGGTTTCAGTAAGTAAAACTATGTCAATACGTTTGTCGTGTAAGAATGCGTCAAGTTCGTCTCTGTGGGAGTTCAACCCATTGGCGTTCCAAAGTAGGATGGTTAAGGATTGTTGAGTTGGAGAAGTCAAGGGTTGAGACGAGGAAGTAGTTGACTAACTAAAGTGTTTAGAAGATTAACGAGTGGAGTAAGGAGGGATTCGAACCTTTGGAAAAATGAGTTGAGAACTGTCGTTATGTCGGGTTGTGTAGATGGAGGTTGAGGAGGAAGAGGTGAGTACGGAGAATAAGACCTCGTGATCTCCGAATAAGAGAGTCCTCTGGTAGCTGGTTGGTTGAAGGGCTGCTGCTGTGGTTGTGATTGCTGCTGAAGGTGTGACTGCTGTTGCAATTGAGGCCGATTCTGTGGTTGCTGAGGTCGTTGGCGCGCTGTTTTCGGGAGAGCTGGGAAATCCTTGAAAGCAGACGTTTGAGGAGGCTGAGGGTGATGGCCTCTAGAAGGTAGGTGACCTCGGGCAATCTCTCTTTCCCGACGAACTCTTTGAAGTTCTTTGTGAACTTCACAGCCTCGGAAGGCAGATGAGTGAGCTCCAGAGCATAGGGCGCATGTGGGAGGTGTATCAGGAGATTTGCTGCAGTTTTCCCATAGATGAGGACCAGCGCATTTAACGCATCTCGGGGCTACGTGACAGTAAGCCCGCGTGTGTCCGTATTGCTGACATCTCTTGCACTGCGCTATTTCTTTAGTTTTGTAGGGTTCTTCTACCTTGATTATTGTATTGAGTAGCCCAGTGACGTTGAATATATTTTTATTGTGGGTATCTGGCTCTAAGTCAACATAAAATAGAGGCAGCGGATTTTTGTGGACAGGGTGTCGGATGTTTGTTACGTTTCTTACGTTGAACCCTATTTGTTGAAGTTCTTCTTTAATCATCTCTGGAGGAACTGTGTAGTGCAGGTGTCGCAGAACCACTCGGAATGCTTTATCTTTCTTGAGCTGATAAGTGTGATACTCAATTTTTTGATCATTCAGATAGTGGACAACTTTCCTGTAGGCCTCAATATTTTGGGTAGTTACCAGTATATTGTCCAAACGAGACTTGCACGAATAATTATTGGCTCCTATTAAGTTCTTCAGATGGTCATTCAACATCACAAAATTATTGATTTTGTACACGTGTATAGGGGTGGCTTATTATCACTGGTGGATGGATCGCTAACCTCTGGCAAGACGCTAAATTTATTGTGGGTGGCAAAATCGGATACATACTGTACATTTTGTTGCTGCTGCTGTTGAGGAAATGAAATTTGTTGTAGGGAGGTTGACTGAGACAATACGCCTCTCTGACGAGTTAGTGGCGGCGAGGGGACCGGAACAGTCTTCTTACTTTGCTTCTTTAGTTTACCTTTCCAAGGTGAGAGCTTGGCCATCTCTGAAGACCGTTTTGGTTTGTTCACTGAGGAGGTAGTAGATTCGTCCCCTGAGGTAAAAACTCCCCCCATATCGGTGTCACTTAGAGCCATTGTCTAAGCTGGCCGAATATGGGATTTCTACACTTTATTTTATTGTTTATATTATTTTGTAAAAAACTGTATAATTACCTAACCTTTCTAAAGTCTCACTTCTCACTTCACTGAGCAAATTGTTTGCAAAGATCTAGGCGAAAGATAATTATAACGAAGAATAAAGTATCTTTTTAAGTTTATTGAAAAGAAGGAAAGAGAAGAGAAGTCAGAGGAAAGAAAAGAAAAGTCATGTAAAGTTAATGGAATAAGTAAACTGGCAATAACACTAATAAACTAAATATATATACACAGAAGTAAAAAACTATAGTTAACAAATGTTTTAGAACACAAAATATATACTAAAATCCAATCAAAATTACTTTAAATAAGTATTTAACGAGGAGCAAAAATATTCGCGTATATTCACTATTTTAGCACCACTATTGGCATAAAATATTCTTTTAATGAAAGAACAGTTCGATTAGTTTAGCAAACATAAGTACATACCATCTTTCATAAATAATTAAATGATCAAGATTGAGTTGATAGAGGGGTAACGGAAACAACATAAGGAAGCAAAAGCACACATCATGTGATACAATGTTTGTCGAAGATTGCAATCACTTCCGGCAATTTTCTGCATAATGCAAGAGACAAACTTTAACTTATTCTACAAACTTGGCTACATAGCCCAGATTAGAGCTATCTCCCTTATATTTAACTGGTAACCTTCCAGATCAAAAGAGCAACGTTTACCCAATACTGTTACCATGTTGAAGTCAACTAGACATCTTCTCTTCCACATTCTCTATGTGCAGTCAGTGAGCTTAAAGCTTCAAGTTAGGGCTGTCTAATCTGGAGCATCCAGGAAGAGGCGAGGTAATTGTGTGGAATGCAGTTTTGTACTCGTTGGAAACTTATTACTTGCATGAAAATATAAACAAATGATAAAATCTTCTTTATAAAACTTTTATCAGAAAATTACTTGTTTTTCTTCAATTCTTGGCGCCCATGTTATTTATCCCTTTAAATCGAACTTACTTCAATTGTTTAATTAATTTAATGGTATCGTCTAAAGTTCATTGTTCATATTCTAAGTTTGTTTCCTTGAGATCTTCTTTAACGATACGATATTCAATGTTCAACGTAAAGAGGAAGTCACTTATAAAAGTTTATATTTGCTTAAAATAGATTTTGAACCTAACTCTCTTCATTGCATTTCGTACTGTAGGAAGCAATGGGAGGTTATCTGTGTAGGTTGATGTTATTTTGCGCTAAACTTAGTTCTATATCAATATTCGCACAACAGCTCCATTGATGGGCGGAAACATCAGGCAATGAAGAAGAATCAGGTCAAACCAAAATTAATTAAGAGTTTTTAATTAATATTCAAATTTATAGCCCTTAATTGAGGGGTGTAAAAAAATTATTTAAAAAAGATACAATCACTGTATTCTTAAAAATCCAATTTTGATTTTGTTTTTTTAATAACACATTTAGAGTTTACTTTTGCTCACAATAAATATCCTTCTATTTACGGCAAAGCACTTAAAATTAAGTGGCAAGTAGAAAAAAAGAAGCTTTCAGGTTGTTTTTTTTTTGTTTTACTTTAGGGGGAAATATTGTCAGCACTGTTGACAGTAGATCCTGTCGAACTCTAATTCACGTGTCGACTGCACATACAAGAACGGAATTAAATTGAATGAAAAATTTGCTGGCTAAAGATGATGGACGGGCTGGATGGAATGGAGGTGGGCCCTTATTTGGTAATTGGTCGCAGACTCCAGTTCTAGTGTTTGCAGTCGGAGGACATATGTTGCTGGGTGACAGAGAGATCTGTGGGAAACTATTGTCGGCCAAAACCCTCTTAACTTCTTATCCTGCAATGCGATTAGCGCGCTCTCTCTTTTTAAGAAACTCAATGCTGTCAGTAATATAATACTTATCAACTGCAAAAATGAATTTAATTGGCAATTAAATATTTATGGATCAATAATTAGATCAAAATGCATTTTCTTACTGCTTTAGGCTAAAGATTAGATTATTTAGTTGGAGTCGGCCAACAATCCTAGCAAGGCAAAGCTCCAAATACCCTCTTGTAGGTCTTGAATCCCTATGGGATATTGGTGATTTTTTAGAAAAGAACTGGAGATATGTAGAGCTGAGGTCTGGACTACAGCCTCCCAGTATATCCTTGGCAACCCTAATAATGATCATCGCTAATATTAAGTTACATAAACAATTACCAATGTTAAGATGTTAAGTTAGCTTAAGCTTCTTTGCTATTATCTTTGAAATTAATAAATTAAATCCTAGTTTTTGGTTTATTTTTTTGGAAATAGTTAAGTGAAATTGAGCAAACGGAAAATGTAAAAAGCAACTTAATAATCTAATTTTTTCCTTCGGATGTACATCGACAAAAGATTAACGTGGAATCCCTACACTTAACTGAAAAGACTTGAACTCAACCGGCGAAACAAATTACTGTTACGACTAATTGGCAGACAATCCAAACTACCACTGGAACATGGAATCGAACCCAGCTCCCGCTTTTATGGGTCTCGCCTCTAACCGCTCGGCTACCGAGGCGCCTCCAAAGATGTTGTATATTAGTCTTTAATGAAAGACTAATATACAACATCGTACTTTAACCGATCTGGACTTACGGACTTGAGCTGTGGGGTTCAACCAAACATTCCAATTCACAAAGAATACAGTCCTTCCAATCAAAAATTCTCCGTCAGATTACGAATTCTCCATTTTATGTCTCTAACTCTACCCTCCATAACGATCTCAAAATCTCATACGTAACTGACGAATCTAAATCTAAATATAGAAAATTTTTTGACACTCTTCCAGTCTGTACAAATCCTCTTGTTCAAAATCTTGCCTCCAAAACCATTCCAGATCGTCCTCCACGACGATTGAAACGCTGTTAGCCTCGTGACCAGCTTTAATAGTGCAAGAAACTGCCGGTGGGCAGCTTCTCTCCTCAAGCTGATCTAGCCATGAAGTCTTCTTTTTTCATATTCACTTATTACATTTTACTCTTTTTGTAGATTGTGAATAGCAATAAATTAAAAAAATAAAAAATAATCTAATTTTAAGCTTTATATCAATTTGCCTATGGAACGTTATCACGTTCGTGACGACGCACGTACGATAGGCCTAGAACGATGGAATCGAACCCAGCTCCCGCTTTTATGGGTCTCGCCTCTAACCGCTCGGCTACCGAGGCGCCTCCAAAGGAAAAATACTAGTGGGGGGAAATTCCCATTAGTGTCACTTTCCTCACAAGTGAGTGGAAAAACTTTATTGTGCTTCCTTGATATAAGAAGTTTTGTTATTAACATAAATATTTTCTGTAAAACTCTAATAAGCTTATTTAAATTTATTTTATTTAAATAATTAAAAAACGAATATTAAAAAATAAAATAAAAATTGAAAGGAATATAGAAATAAAAATAATACTTTAATAAATAATTAGATATTTTTAATTATAACAGTTAAAAAGGTTATAGTGTTACCTTATAGAAATTTAAAATGGATTCTAGTGATTCCTGTTTAGAAAACACTCCTCCATCAATAAAAGAAACAGCGGAAAATGTAATAAGCAATGTAAATACGTAAGTAATGTAAATAATTGTAATATAACAATAAATGTTTATAATAAATAAATTACTTTTTGTAGACTGTAAAAATGAAATTTTTAATTTTATTAGTTAATAAATGGTTGCAGAAAAAATATAATATTTAACTCTAGTGTAAAGTATTTTCCTCACACTCGGCAATTTGCACTTGCACTCGCATCGCTTCGCTCGCTCGTACGTGCAAACCTTGCCTCGCGTGAGGAAAAGTACTACTTTCCACACTTGTTAAATAAATAACTATTATTACATTTGAGAAAATACCAAATTGTTTCCGTTGCAATATAAATTTGTATCAGCTTCTAGTAAAACATATTCAATTTAAATCATTGAATGCATGCTAACTTAATAAATGTTTTTCCAATAGTTAATTAAGTAGGCTCTAAAGTGCTTGAATATACTTCATTAAACAACTATGGAGAGAACTGGACAAGAATGAAGAATTTAATGTTCATGATGACGATGATGGATGCGCATGTTAAACTAATATTGTGCTTTGCACTGCTGGACGGCAAAAACACACACAAATGATTCACATTGTTGTGAGAAGTGCACACGATGTTAGAATTGTGACACGCGGCCTACTCAGCAGGTATCCACGTCCGTACATGTGTTCTGTGCCCTCAAGAACAGGCCGCTAAGCTTCCAAAGTGCTACAACCAACGTTCGCCGATTCTACCACCCTCAGCTGCACACACAGACACACTGTCTCTGACTGTAGAGTGCGCTAGTCAATTATTGAAAACTCTTAGTGGGACTCCCTTGCCAGCGTGGCTCCTTCAGTTTGCCCGCCCTACATTCTCACTAAATAAAGACCCTTTGGTATATGTACTTATTAGATCAGTCAGAACACAAACATAATCCAATTATGTTTATCTAATTTTTGTGTCCTTCGTCCTCTTCATTTTCCACTGTTTTAGTTTCCTTTTTACTTACAAAAAGAGAAAAAAGAAGTCATTACTTCTTTCCGAAGAAAGTACTTCCTTCGACTCGATGGTTTATTTAAATTAAAGAAAAACCTTCATGAAGTTAGTTTAGGGTGGGATACCCTAAATTAGTTACCTGATTCGATTTCTTTCGCAAAAAACAATCAGCTGAGTGCTTCCTTATTAACAATTTTAAATTTAGCTAGAGCTTAATATTATAATTAAATTATTGGCTGAATCCTCAATACCGTCAGTCACGGTTTTGGATTTATGGCAACGCGATTTCAGTCAGTAATGAAATAAATTACTTTTGGACAGTCATCTCTGGTTGATGATTCCTCTCACGTCTTTGAAGTCAGCTGATTTACTTGTGGTAGGTCTTAATGACTCTGAAGTTGTAAATAAATAAATAATCTTGAACTCTTAAGGCGCCACGGTAGCCGAGCGGTTTAAGAGGCGAGACCTGCAAAGCTAATATGCATTGTAGTACTGGGTTCGATTCTCGGTCTTGGCCTTGGATTTTATTTAATGGTTAAATAAGAAATAGTAAATTACGTTTGCTATTCGCCTCCGTCCACGACACCTAGTAAATGGTAGTTGGACGTTAAGCCCCGCCTGAAGTAATAGGCGATTATTTTACTTTTACTTTACTTTACTTTAATCTTGAACTCTGCATTAGATAAATCACTAGCATTCAATTTTAATACATTGGACTAAACTCGGAGGGGAAAGTTATTCTTATTTTATTTTTGTCTGTAAGTGGATGCTGTTAATTGCTTGACAGTGGCTCTAAAGAACAGTCTGCGGGTAGTGTTTACGACTTAACTAGACGAGACGGAAAAGCTTCAAATAAAATAGTTTTTAATCAACTCACATTCTTTCCAACATTTTACATTTATTCGCGCATTCGTGTGAAGAACAAGTTGTACACGTATAAATATAAGCTCCAATCCGACAGAGATTACTCTGTGACTAAGTTACTGCAATAAATCCACATTTCCACTGCAAAACGGCTAACCATCTTCAGCAACCGCATTAGAAGGATTCCTAGCGCTCGTTACCTCTACTGTCTTGACCTTTAAAGAATTATTTAAATACTGTCGACACTCAAAGAGCTAACTATGCATCCGCCCGGATACTATCCGACAGCATTGCTGTGGAGATTCTTCTGAGATAATTGTAATAAAATTGCATCTCATTAGAGTGTTATTCGGTAAACACTTCTCAGTCTGTCTATGGCCAAGAGGGATTCTATTTTTTCATCTCCAAGTCCCATATGCCACGACACTGATAATATCTTGATAGGACATTAAGATAATAAAGGAAAGGTTATTTTTGGGAAGGTAAAACAAAAATGAAATAAAAATGAGCCGTAAATACAGTTTAATGACCAAGTAATTATTAAGGGTAGACTCGGTTTTAACAACAACACTACTTTATTATTCACTTTTATGTGGCCTCATGTGAGGTTAAAACTAATTGCACATTACTGCACTGTTTGGCCATATGTGGCATTGTTGTCACTAGGTTTAATATCTCTGATTTATTGTTTTAGCGCTTTTGAATTTTTCATACTGGATTAATAAATTTTTCGATAATAATTATTGTTTAGGAGCCTCTTAAGATTGAAATTGTTACCATAAACAAATCAAGTCAAAAGATCGTGCATGTCATAAATGCAAGTAACCTCGTTGCAGATTATACAAACTAAATTCTTTAATTGGTTACAACTTTTTCTCTGTTACTCCCGCATTATGCTGGTTGATTAAATCACGCAATTTTGACTGTGGACCAAGTTCTGCGATATTTAGTAATAATTGAGGAACAATTGGAGTGGTCAGCGGCTTCCCGTCGACAAAAGTCTCCTGTCTATAGATCTACCATTTCGAGTCGCGACTTTTCGTAGCCTCCTGGGTCCTACAGAGCGAAACTTTCGTAACGCCCGCTGTAATCGTCGGCCTTTTCCACCTTCTCCGTTCTCTGGTAGTGCTTTATTAGCTTAAAAATGTGGTTAGGTTTTTTATTTTACTACCCTCAATGAATACACTTTTAGATTCAAAACTATCAAGTAAAATCCAATCCATTCACAAATTTTCCAAATTTAGATAGTCTTTTATAATTTCATGATGTTTCACAGGTCAGTTTCTACTTTTAGTGGTCACCTCATTAAGTAGATCAAATCTAGTCCTTTCCAGCAGTGGACAGTCGAATTGCAAATGATCCCAAGATTGGATGGTTACCCGATCACATGGGCAAGCAGAGTCACTTATTATTCAGTAGCGACATAAATATTCTTAACATTTTTTTTGTCCAGATAACATTTGTGTCATTCTAGACGTGGTATTGTAATTTGATTCCATTCTAGCCGCAATAGTTAGGAAGAATTTGTTTGTCTGAGATTCCTACTCGGTATGATCAATTTGTGAAAACAACTATTTCGGTGAAATCCTAAACTCGAAAATCGGCAGTATTACAAAACTTTTTCTTTCTAATAGAAGAAGAGAAAGTAAAATATTGAAAAAGTATCCGATATTATTTTTTTTAAATGATTTAAGGCGCGTCAACATCTCAGGTTATTGGTGCCCGTAACTTTTTCAGTGCACTGCCGGCCTCCGAACAGTGTTCTCTCGTTACAAACAACACTTACCCTGTATTATTATTATTTTGTATTTAAGGCGCGTCACCATCTGAGAATATTGACGCCCGGAGTTTTTTTCAGTGCCTAATATTGCCGGCCTTTGGACAGTGATCTCTCGTTACAGACACACTATCCATCACCGACAGTGATCTGTCCAGTATTATTGTTACTAGTACTTATTAAAACTCCTGAAACCTAAAGAAATCATTGCCTCATATTGCCTCAAATGATGTTATTCTTAATAAAATGATGGTAATAACCCAAATGGTTAATTTACGATGCTTTTTTTTTTTGTTTTGCAATGCCTTTTGAATGGCACAATAGCATGGTGTATACAGCTATTAAGCATGTGTAATCTGTAATTCTTTCAATTGTACCGGATGGTTTATTTAGTGATAAATTGTACTCGCTATTAATACAAACTCACATAAATTGAATTGTATAGCATAGCCCAATAGAAGTGTACATACGAACATTGTTGGACAACATTTTGACAGCCGCACACGGCCAGAGCTACAAGAGGTCTGACTGTTGCAGCGTCCTTGGGTCACACGTCCTCCAAATAATGACAATACCACGCGCACTGTTAGAGACCATTCACAATTAATTGTGATTGCAGTATTGATGTAGCCAGAAACAATGAATACATTGGCGTCGGTGAATTGTTGTACCAAAAATCCCCAGGATATTTGGACGCCTGTGGTGAGGAACGGGTCGCTCTGTTCTGGCCAACACTATTTCCAACAAATACAACACACACGCACGCCTGCAGAACCACCCTCACCTGTCAGACAACACCTTTCAAAAGCTTTGTTTCATAGAGTTGACTGTCCCATTCTGGAAACATTCATTTGTCTTTCTCCTTTTTTGTTTTTTTTATCCAGACCCCGTCGTTTCGTTGAAACAAAAATGGGAAACAATTACTTATTCTTTGTTAACAGCGTTGTAACGACATCCCGCTGAAAGAAGTCATAGCCTATCTGCTTCATGTATGGTCTATTGTTTGACCAAATCCGTGTTGACAAAATGAACTACTTACCTACATTGCTCAATTAGAATAAGCTAACTTTTGCCAATATAAATTTGAATTTAGTTCAAATATCTATTGATAACGTCAGATCGAGGTACGACATGTCACATCCTGGGACACTAACAGTGTCGCTCCCGAACATAGAAGTGTTCACAAATACATACGATCTCAAAAAGATGATGGATATCCGCCCTGAAAAAATAGCCAATCACTTTACTTTACCTTAACTCAAATTATTTATGAATAAATTTTGCTCCTAATTATGTCATTATTGACAAAATATAATTCTAAAAAAAATGACATAAAAAAATTAGGTTACATTCAAAAAACCCGTTTCATTAGGATTGGATAACAGACAATCCCTGAGCACAACTTACTAAATCCCTATCATGAGATAAGGTTATTACAATACAATAAACACTTAGTGGGTTTATAACGACTCTAGGAACGAAACTAAAGATAAAACAGATCTCAGCAGTAGTCACATTAAGCTGATAGTAGAAAATATTTACAACCTCAGAACATAGACCTGGTCAGAGTAAACATGAAAATGGAAACCAATAGATTAGAGTGGTCGCCACTTCATGGCAATAAAATGTGAGAAGGCCACCTGCTGTATGAAAAAAAAAAAAAAATCAACACGCTGTGTGGTCATTACGACTAAGATGGGTCATAGTCATTTTGACCTCCTCCACAAGTACAGGATTGGTAAGAACATGAGTCACACTTTAGGTAAGTTAGAAGGTAAATAGGGCCTGTTGGCCCTTTTGTAAGGAAGAGACTTGCTTTACTGTACCTTCATGGAGATTAGTGCTTCAGGGAATACCAAAGTGTTGAGCCATAGATAAATTTTTACACACTTGCCCTTTTTGATTTCATTCTTAGCCCTTATACTTCACGGCAACTTATTTTTTAGGTAACAGCCAACACAACTGGAATCCCTAGTTATTTTGGTTGTTGCTGAATGCCTTTTTCTTTTTGAACTTGTCCCTAGAACTAACATCTGTGATGAAAAGTAATACAAATAATAGAAAAAACGAAATAAATAAATGATAAAATGATAGTTACTTTGAAACTAAAACATCTGTGGTTTGTGACAACCCTGTCCGACATATCAGTAGTTCGGCAAGGAAAGTCTGCCATGAACAAATAGAACTATATTTGAGCAGCTCTAGAGTTGACGATAGCCAAGTACTTTGAAAGACAGTTCCATTTATTCCAACATCAGACACTACTCAGTATAATATTTTCCATTTGTTTACAGACGATGATTACAATTGGTAAATATTCGTACCTACAGGTGCGTGTCAAAGGGTTGTCATATTGACAGAAAATTGTTCGTATGTGTGATTGCAGTGTCGGGACATTGGGGGCATGTAACAATTTGACTGCTGTTATCCTAACAGTGGCGTGCTAACTGGCAGTTAAGAGTGTTACTTTGACACTGGACTTTTTTTCTGTTGTATTTTTATTTAAGAAATTAGAGGTAGTGATTGGTTTCTGTGTAATATATAGTGTTTACATGCGACATGTGCGCACCTTGCTGTTTTTAATGCTTCCATGACTGTACAAACTAACTTATGCTGGTCATACAATCTGACTGCAACATTAAATGGTAGGTCTGATACACACTCGACCACATATAATCATCTATAAAGAGGTTTTCCTGTAAACCTGGCATTTTTAATGAATATTTAGTGTTTCAATTACTTTAACTAACTTTCTGGCGTCAAAACTTCTTGAAGGTGAAAGCATGATGCGAAAATGAAAATTCTGGTGTCTTTCTCTTCCAGAAGAAGACTTCCTCTTTATGCCATTCATTCACAACGCCCAAACTCCGAGAATACACGTGGCAAGACTAGAATACAAAAACATGGTACGTTGAAAGAAAGGCTAACCACTCCTATCTCAGAAGTGCCCCAAATCGATTTTTTCTAGATATTGGTGATTCAAATAACAGTTATAGATTTATATATACAATCAATCCATGACATCTAATTAGTAGATAGATGTTGAGCCCGGCTGAAAAATAGTCTATTGCTTTAGCTATACAATTAATACGCCTGGTTTAAAGACCATGGAACTGTCCGTGCTTTTTTAAAAATCTTTTTAAAAAATTTGGAAAAAAAAGTTTCACGACAATGGTGGTTTTTGTTGATCAAATTTGACCTAAACCTCTTGTTATTGGATCCTCTGGTGGCACCTGTACGGAATTCTAACTTGTTGCGATTTCTCATTTCAGTTGCGGTAACAGAGACACAGAAAAATTTTGTGAAACCACTTTTCCACTTTTCAGAGGACCTAAAAATGGAAATTTTTGGAAAAAAACTCAAATTCAAAAAATCTGTACAATTACCTGACTAGAGAAAGAGAAGTAAGAAGTAGCTTGCACTACGTGAGTACGCGAATTCTAAATATTAATTAATATTTTAATTAATTTGACCCATAAATATTACTTGAAATATTTTTATTTTCAAAGAAATAATAGCTGAGAATAACTTAATAGTTCTAAAGCTTGTACGGGTTTGCTTTGTATCAGATGCATTCAATGAGTTTAAAACGCCATGGTTTGCCAATAGTTTCAATTTACAACGTAGCGTCACACTAGAAAGTGGAAAGCAATGATGTAGCTTCCTTGGTTGAGCAAACTAAAAATATTTTTCTAAAAAGGAGACTAGCTGTTATTAATTTGTTTAAAACAATTAATCTTTCAGTATACAAGCGCAAATTTGTTAAATAATTCATTTTAAAAGTCTGGACGTTCAAAAAATTATTCTGAAAGGCTGGCCCTTTTTGCAGCGTTATGCACTTGCGTAGTAGCTCACTCCAGTTCTGATTACTGCTTCATTATCTTTATGATCCAAAGGAAAGTCTTTTAACTGCTTCCGTAAGTCGTTGGAGAGACGAACAAAATGTAGAAAAGTATAGTTTCATCACCCTGATATTTGAAAAAGTATGAAAATAATAATAAAAGGTTGTATTAAATGTCAAATTAGAAACTTCGTTTTGCATACTGCAAAAAGTATCATTGTTTTACGTTTGAAATTCAAACTTAAAAGTTACAGTTAGGTTTAAAATGAAAATTAATTTTTTAGTTATTGATCGATTTGTGTAAGGCTATTGTGGCTTGTGATGTTAAATTTTGTCGGAGAAATCAAATTGTTCTGCAGTGAATCGTCCAACTTATCGTTGACCACAGCACAGATATTCAGTCAGAGCAGTTTGTCAAGAATATCTTTAATGATATAAAATTGAAGTTACCCCGGCTACAGCATACTTAACTAAAATAAACACATTATACCTCTAAGTTGAAGACCCTTGACGCGGATATAACGTTACTTTTTTTCTATGAAAGGCAAGTCCAAAAAAGCGTCTTAACTGAGGAAGTCTACAGACCAGGTTTTATATAAGTACATTGTTTGTGAGCTAACTCGGCTTAACCTAGAACCCTGTTCGAGATCATATCTAGCAACAATGCTGTTCATTACTTCGGTGACAACCAAGCAAATCGTTGGCTCTTAACTCTCCGAACACTAAGAAATCCTCGCAGAACGTTGTAGAATGTAGTAAAAGTATTTCAATACATTAATAAAAAATTGTAATCTAGTACTGTTTAATCTTGACAAATCACTGCAACGATTTGTGCTAAAAATCTTGCAATAGTATCGATGGTTATGAGGTAATAAAAAATAAAATAACAAAAAGTTGTTATCTCTCGTAATAGGGTGAGGGACGGAGCTCCCCATCTAGAAGGGAGTTAGTGAATTCAAACACCTGCCCAACACATATGGCTCACCAACTCTATTCTCTTCTACCCATATCCAGGGGTTAATGTATCTTACCTAAAGAGCCCTCTTACCTACGTAATAACTACACTTGTCTAGTACTTCCAAACACGCAACTTTTCATAGTATACTGTATAATTTATTTATATGGCTGTGTGTATGGAAAAAAAAAATATGCCACAAAGATAATAAGATGGTAAACGTGATCTGTTCACCAAACTATCTTAAGCAAACAAGGTAGACAAAGGAAAACCTTCTACCTATTTGGAATATGCTGTTGTGCGCGAAGTAGAAATTTCATTGTGGCATCTGGGATTTTAGTTAGTCTTTGCCTCGGTGCAATGACCTCCATAATAATTATGGTGTCTTCTACCAGTATATAGCAGCAGTGAGCCAGTTTTGGAACTACTGTCTTTGAAAAATACCCGTATATTATTTGTGGATAGTCAAATTACGTCACTTGAATATTTGCTATTTATAATTTCTTACGCCATTTGGTGGAGATTCGTTGAAAAAAAAATTAGGAAAACTGCAAAGTCACCATGTAAAAGTACAAAGCTATGTTTGAATTGAACTGAAAACTAAGGTTATTTTACCATTAACCTACTATGGTTAGGAAATGGTGCAATAGTGATATGAAAGCTAAAGAAGTACTAACTTACCCTATACTAGTATGCAACCTAATTGTAGCAAGTAGGGCCGGCCCCTTCTTTTTATGGGCCCTTGGAGCCTCAGAGGGCCCCTTTGTGGAGGAAGTCATGTGGCGAAAGCCAACTAGATTAATAATTATACAGTAAGAAAAACGATCTAAATAAATAGACCACACCGTCAGCCGTTATTCTTAAAATTAGCCGTCGTCTTCTTTGGCAGTCATTCTGTTTAAAACTTCTGGGTCTTTCAAAAGCCGAAACTCTTTTCAACCAATATTTCTGATTTATGCAATGCCAATAACATAATAAAATATTTCAAGTCAAAACTAGGCCAAACTGACAGCAGGGACAGAAAAATGGGTGCCTAGCCAAGACCCGATACTTTTCTGGATACTCACTCCTATAACGGATCTAGCCTAAAATCATGGACTAGATTTTGAAGGGTTTTTTGCTAGACCTTACAAACTTCTGAAGAAACCTGACAGAGAACGAGATGGCGTCGCAAATTCTGCGGTAAGACGAAGGAAAGGGCAAAGGTCTGCTGTGAAGTCATCTTTCAGAAAACATTTAGATGCTTCTGGGACATTAACCGGGTGTTGGAGATGGAAATAACCTACCAGAAGCATCACCACTGGGTGATTATTCCTCAAACCTCACTCACGACCACACTATTAATTTGTTGCAGGAGGACGAAACATATGTAATAAGTAGAGATACATAAACGCTGGCTGAGCTTGAAATCACTAACTTTGAATCTCTAGACTTGATTGAAATGTTTCATCCATTAGAGACGTTGGTGCAATCACTAAGCTTATACACCTACAAGTATCAACTGAGTATCTTTCTTGCCGGAAGGAGTACATCTACTCTTGTTTAATCCAAGGAGTTGGCTGCTCCTTCTCCAGAAGTGCAATTAACACAATGTATTTGTAACTGTATAACAGAAGAGTGCGCATTCGTCAGTGAGACAGTGATATATTCTGTCTTACATTTCCGTTCGCTGACTAGGAAATAAACTAGAAGAAAATCTCCAAGGCACACATGATTTGTAAAGTTCTGCTTACTTGCTAAACACGCCTCCAAAACTGTTTCATTGCATGGGCTTTTAACATCCTACACCCTTCATTCGCATATATTAACGTTAAAATATTTCCAGCAATCAATTCACTGTTGAGTTTCCTAAAGTTAACTTTGTAAATGTTTTCTTTCCAATTTGAGAATATTCACTCTTTTAATGAATATTTTGCTTAAATATTTAAATCAAAAGTAATAGGAACAAGTTTTCCGTTTACAGATACCAGCTTGTGTGAAATAGAGTAATGTAGAGCTAGCAGAAATACTTTCTCAGTTCTGGAGGGAAGAGCGGTTAAATATACTTGTAAAGGGTCGTTTAAGAGTTATTTAAGCCCTTATTAAAGTAAAGTAAAGTAAAGCCTACTTCTTTTTTTAGGCGAACTTTACGTCTAACTACCAATTAGGTGTCGTGGACGGAGGCGACTAGCAAACACACTTAACAATAAATTCTTTTATTAACCATTAAATAAAATCCAAGGCCTAGACCGAGAATCGAACCCAGTACCATGAAACATCATGGATTTGCGGGCCTCGCCTCTAACCGCTCTGTGTTATATTTACTCTTCTATTTCCGTAATATTAATAGCAATTAAATAAGTGAGTAAAATGCCAAAATTGAGGAAAATCGTTCGATTAGTAGTGCCACTTTAACGAATAATTATTGCTGGCTTTAGCGAATTTTTCGCATAAAATAGTTGCAAGAAAAATTGGCGGTAAGAAATGTTTGCGAGTTGTTTCACACTATACGTACATCTAATTTTTAGAATTATCTTATTATTACAAAAGTAAAAACTAGGACTGAGAAAAAGTAAGTGCCTTTAGGAGAGGGGATACATTATTTCAATCAAATAATGTTCCATACTGAGTGAGATGAAATTCTTAAGTTACTGCAAATAATTTTCAGCCGAATGAAATTAATAAAAAAAGGGAAATGTAAATAATAATGCAGAAATTTACTAAAAGCGGCGCCAATTTCCAAGTAGTTGGACAAAATAGTTTTAATGTATACCCTTTGTATGCAAGATAGAGAAACTTAATTTTGCTCTGTGCGTTGTGCGCAGTTTCATTATAATATAAATGTTACTCGTCAGGTTGCTAGCTGGCTCCAAGATGATTGCAGTTGTCACGAAATGAAATTACGTCCGATCTAGCCAGACGACATTATCTTGGTAGTCTAATTCTCTCACAGTATTTATCAGCATCTCCCCCAAACCATCTCTGCACTGGTCTCTTTCATTTACACATCCAACCCGATGGCTGTCTCCAATTAGAGCCTAGGTATTTGGCTTGGGGAATTTCACAGAGGGAGAGCTTTGGGTCCAGAACTTGTAGAACAGCTTCGCTCACATGCAAAGGTGTTTGTTATCTGCACATAGTGCTGCTCTTGCAGGTAGTCTGGGGTAGAACGTTTTGGACCTGCTTCGCATATTCACACGTAGTGATGAGAAGTGTGGAATTTTAATTATTTGCTACAGAGCCTGTACAGAGCGGTCATCAAGTGCAAACGAGTGGTATGCCGCGCGCTGCCAATATGTGGCGCTGCAATATATTGATGCCATACAAGTGCACCCTTTTATGTAAATACATTTAAATTCGCACATATTGTCCATTATCACGATCAAATTTACATTTTTTATTGTTAATTCGCTAAACAATTGTTTTTCGTTATTCCAGTTCAGGAGGTATAAAATGTTAATGGGTTACCATTATCATATTGATATGGTCAAATCTGGCACTTAGTAAAGTAATGGATAAAAGATAAATTGTTCGATTTTTATATGATCGAGCTTGATTTGTTTAATCATTTCGATATCCTCTTACTGATGGAGAGGAAAAGTATTGTGATGGAGTTGAACAATCGAAATTTTAGTATCACGGAATTCAGTTTTTGAGGATGGTTCCTAAATCAAAAGTTTTTAGAAACTGATGTATCGAGTATTTAAGACATCTTTAACGGATAAAATAATCTTTGATTTTTTATTAAAGCAATCAATTAATTATTAAAAATCCGAGGTTAAAAAGTTTCTAATTTGGGACTGAGAAATTTAAAGAAAAGTGAAGAGTTTATAACAGTTCATATTGACCAGGTCTTCGCCAACTTTTCGCACTGTATCTAATTCAACCAGAAGAAAGTTTACTTTTGTTTGAATCTAGAACTTTCTATCATCCTCTAAAAGCACTTATCATAAGCCATGGCGGTTATCATTTAACCTATCACTTTTTCTGCGCTGCCAAGTTTTGTATCCTACATTGTTTTTGCGGAATCGGGGAGGTAGCCTGAAGCAAAACCCTCAACCTGGGAATCAAGAAATCTCTTTTCTTCAGGAACCTCTCTTCCCCTAAACGAATGGCCTTCACCACGGCCTTTATGAGATCTTTCAGCCCTCTAAGATAACAAAAAAAAAGACAATGAAACGTAGCTAGGTGGTTAGTAAAAGGTAAAGAAAGAAGAGTAGGGCATTTAGTGTAAGCCTTAGCCCAAGAACAAGAAGTTCAGGAGCTTTCTTGTTTAATTGCCTTTTAATACATGCTGAAATTACTGTCGCCCCTGCACTTGAAATAAATTAGCCAACCAGTTAGTAAAGAAATTAGCAGAAATTGTAAATATAAAAAAATTAATTATAATTATTATGTTACAGAAAAAGAGTATTTTAAGTCACATATAAAGCAAGAAATGATATCATAAAAGATACTTTTACAAATCTTGGCAGAAACAGCAGCTGCGATCAAGTGGCCACTTGTCGCAAAAGGAGTGACGTACCTCAGCAAAAGAATTAAACTTCCGTCCTCGTCAATAGATCAACCATATTCCGGTGTTTTTATAATTTAAGTAATTTATGAATTATTATAAGTTTTTATATTAAATCTTCTCTGATCTTGAATTTTTTTTTTTTTTCTGGCTTTTGAAATCTCTATATTTTGATCACGTCCAACCATTTATTTCCTGTATACAATAGTTATATTTAGTTTGCCTAGGATTTTAAGTTTCCTAATTGTCAAATTATCTTTTTTATTCACCTGATTTTTTGCTGGTGGACTAGTTCAAACTGACCTATAGAAGCTGTGAATTCGGTAATTAGAAAAATCTTCGTAAATTTAATAATAATCTTGAGTATTATTTCCATTTTGGGGTAGACTTAGAAGTTGGTACACTGATCATGGACATGTTTCCAATTTTATACAATTTATTTGCAGTATAAATAACCAACTATTCACTGTACACCCTTAATGTTACATCGCGTCTTTTCACATCTCTTGATCTCCTTGCCACTGCTCATTAAATATATATAAAACTGGGCACCACAGCAACAAAATAAAGGACTAAAGACCCTAAAAAACCCATCACATGTTAATTGACCTCGTCCACCAGCCAAAAATCAGTTGAATAAAAAAGATAATAAGACAATTAGGAAATCTTAAACCCTTAGATTAAACTAAATGTAACTATTGTATACGAAATAAATGGTTGGGCATTTTTTAAGCGTTTTTTTTTTTAAATTGCTAGGAGTGGCACTGTTTCCGGCAAGAAATAACGCCAATGAATAACGTGCACAAAAGTACACTACCGGTAATAACCATCTAGTAATCTTTTAACAATAACATTTCAAAAAAAGATCATTAATATGTTAACGTATAAAGATATAATTAATTATAAAGTATACATGAGACGAATTGTGAATTAATGTATGGTGGATGAGTCAGCGATGCTGAACTAATGGATAAGAAAGGGTTATATCGCCGTAATCAATGACAGAAGTCAATGAAACTTATTGGGCCAGTATAAGGAAAGGGGTATATTCTATTGGAGCCTGCATAATCGATCAATAAGTGAGAAAGGCAAATAAGTATTATATTGTCATAAAGTTCATTCAATAATATTTTTATCATTATGATCTTTTAACTTTTCAAAATTTTATTGTCATAAAGTTCAAATAAAATAATGTGAACCGAAATAAACGCACATAATCGCAGTGGGTATAAGATAGGGAAGAGACAGGAGGGTTCGAAACAAATCTATGTCTAACATTAGCAAAAAAATAAAACCTTGAGAAATTTTCAAAATTCTGCATAATTAATTGGGTATTTTAACTTAATGTCGTTTTTCGCTAAGAGCTGACCTAAAAACCGAACTGGAAGATATTTTTTTGAACTGGAAGAATTAAGACAATTTAATTTTTGATGTGAGTAAAATGATTCAAAATCAGTCGGCTGAAAGATAGTTCAGATTAATTACGAAAAGAAGGGAATTTCTATTCAGTTTTGAAATAATCCAACAGCTCTTCTTTACTATTAGTTGAAGAAGCTAATATTAATGAATTACTCCAACTTCGCGGCCAATTTAAAAAATAGGAACAAATAAAAAAAGTATTTGTTTGGTACTAAACAGAATGTCCAACCAAAGAAAATTAAAATAATGGAAACAGTGTAGAAATTTTTATAGATAAACTAAATCTAATTTAAAGGCAATTGTTTCTCCTTAATGGAGCTGTGACTTGAGAAATAGGAGGACCTTGTTGAGTGGAGCAGGGTACAGTCTTTTGTCTTAATTTGTCCCAAGGGTGAAAGGAATACCAAGTACAGACCCTCCCTTCTGGAGGACACTGGAGATCAGTCAGTGTCTGTAAATCGAGTCAAGATGCTAGTTGGGACTATTAGTTAGCAGTCTCCTCCAAATCAGGTTACAGCCACTTCTACTAACCAAACTGATGGTTATTTATTTCTATCTATTTACTAAAATTTATCTTGCCATTTCTTCAAACGTTTGTTGTTAGCAATGAATAATTCTGTTTATGAAAAGTAAAAGAAACCATTTTGGGAAGATCTTTACTTTTTCTAACTACTACTGAGGAAGTATTGCAATCTAATCGAATTTTCAAATTTAGATTTTCACTAGAAATATCTATTTTGAGATCCGTGAGTTCGGAAAATGGTTTGAAAAAATGATCTAGTTTGAGTGTGGATGGTTCTACGTGTGTGAGGGAACTCACATCACAAAAACGATATCGCAAGAAGTTTAAACTTTATATTTCGTTTGCTTATTGGGTTTTTGTCAGTTCTTCGGAAAGGATCTACCTGGGTTTTCACGGGTCTGTTTATGAGTCATCGATGCAGAAATGGAAGGCGGAAATCTTGGCCAGATACAAGTGAAAAAGTGTTTCAACTCGTCCAAATTTACTGTGTGATATTAAGAAAAGAGGCCGTCTGGTCGTTTGGATGATCGTAGGCTTCTTAACTGACAATTTTAGGATAAAGAAACTCTTTCATCAAATGGAGCTGGCAGAGAGTAGCCTGTGTGGGTTCCGCCAGGAGGAAGAGGTATCATGAAGTACTTTGTCAATGAAAAGAACTTGAATAGCTTGAGGTTCGTCTGTTTAGAAGAAAAATCCACTCCTTCATTCTTTGGCCAGGAATCCCATAACATACTCTTAAGTCTCAGATTAATTAATAAGACTAGACTGGAAGAGATGGCTAACTAGATGGCTGCAGAACACCTCTGGGACGTAGTGGCATTGGGTTCCTGGCCAACCTCTATAAAGTCTAATCTTTTCCCTTAAAACCTCATATACTTCCTGGCGTCTTCGGCCGCACTAAAGGACTCTCTTTTCCAGTAATAAAATTACAACTATTCCGCATTCCACACCCATATTGAACAAATAAAACACGTAACAAGAGTGACATTGAACAAACGGAATGTTCAAAGAAATTTTTTGAAACAAAGAAACGAAGAATAAATTCATTCGCAACAAGTTTTTTTTAAAGAATCAAAGTCCACATGTCAATTAAAATTCGTAAATAATTATTAGTTCTAAATTGCAATTTATAATAGATTGATTCGGTCATAGATGAGTATAATACTCGTATGTAATGTTCGATAAAGATTTGGATTGTGCAGGCGTATTGTCAATATCTTGCCATCAAGGTGGAGAAACCTCGCCTTTTAGTTAGCTGCAGTTTCCCATTAATCGCAATCATTATTTATCATTTAAGAGGACTTCTCATCTGGTCGCAATCAGCGCAGAGGTTTTAACCCCCTAAAGGAGAAAATATCTGAGTCTAACGTGTTTTGTAAAAAAAAAAGTTTCTTGGTCTTTCAGATGTAGAGATGTCCCGTTGCTTTTCCGGCAGCATTGTTGGGGAGAATTTACATGTATCATGCTACACCAGTCCAAAAGTTCCAGGGTTAAATGGCAGCTGGTTTTCGCCACTGGGTCAGCCACGAATTGTCCAGTCATCACCCCTTGCGGAAATGAAGGGTAGGTGTTACTATAATATTATAAAGTTATATTTTTATTTACCTATTTATTCTTGTTAGTAGAAAGGACTATTTCCTTCAGAGTAAAGTATGAGTAGATTAACAACAATTGCAGTAAAAACATTTTTACTTTTACGGAAATCACGAGCGAAAAAAGTTTATTGAGAACGATACATTTTGAGATGAGAAACACATTAGTGACAATCAGAAGCTTTTAGTCAGATTACTAGGTGGTTGGTTAAAACTCTCATTGTAATGTTGACAGTTCATGCTGTTAGGATCGTTGGCAAAATAACAGGGATGTCTTTTTATTGATAACAGTCATTAACATTCGACAGAACTGATGGCTTTACGTGAAAAAATACACATATAATCAAATTGACTTTTTTTTTGTTTTTGTTTTTAGAATTTGATTAGAGATCGAGCCAGAGAAAGATATTCAATCATCATCAACAATGGATAGGGAAGTTAGAATGATTGTAGGTGTGGAGGGGGTAAAATGTAAACGGGATGGGTATGATATCTGTTAGGGTAAGGGATGGAAAGTCAGAGCGTTAATCGCAGCGATTAGTCAACTCCCTTACTAATCTACATAGTTGCAATCCACTGGATGGAGGGAGTTGAGAAGATTTTAAGGGAAAAGTGCTTATATTGCGCTCTAGAGGGTGGATATGAACATTACTTCAGTAGACACTGGGAAAAATGGCCAGCGATTACCGCCGTATAAGCGACACTAGTCTGATTAAATTACGCGACTAGTCTGGTCACAACTTTCCAGTTTGTAATCAACATTTTACTAAATGAAACATACAAGTTTTAATTTTTTTAGATGTATTCTCATCCAGAGTTTTGGATACAGTCGTTAGTTTTCTGATAAATCCCTTACTGTAGGGTGAATTAATCATAGTCTTAAGCTATGAACATTCTGATAGACAGAAACTAATAATGTGGCTTCGAACTATCACTAACTTTAGGAAAGTTGAACAAAAATCATTTGATTGTAGAGTACCAGTTTAATATTTTGTAAAGGCGAACGTCAAATCAAACAGTTTCTGAATGACTAATCCATGAAAGTGTGAGAAAGCCTTAATAATATCCTGAAAAAAAGGAATCTCTTGCGAAAATGTGAAAGCTGGCAAAGGAAAGTGAATGATGGATTTTGGATACAGAGAATTAGCAGAACAAGGAACAGAATCGTTTTTAAAACCACTAACACAAGTAATCACAACGCATATAATCATCCAACGCCCATCATCTTAAAGCGAAACTTCTGCAGTTGATAACAAATGATGCCGTGAATTCAGTTTTCAGGGTACAAATAACGCCTAATAAGTAATGCACCTAATAGTTGGACTGAATGCTCCAAGTGATATCTTGTGATAATGAATCAATAGGGCTTAAAATGTAAAGTATTGTCGTACTTCTTTTGAACTTTTATACTCACAGTAAGGTAAATTAAATTACTGATATCAGAAGGCTTCAAAATCCTCTCCCCAAACCTCCTCATGTCAACCTTGCTTTGTACGCTGATTACGTGGCCTTTTACACGTCATCGTGGAGAATGGACACCATCACCAAAAGACATACTCTTGCAATAGGCAGACTAACCAAATTCAGCAGTAAGTGGAAAATTAAAATTAACCACGACAAGACTAACGCTATACTCTTTACCAAACGCAGACCCTCCATTAACCGACAAATCAGACATAATAATATTCTTATCGCATGGTCTACCCACGTTAAATACTTAGGCCTAACTTTGGACAACAAACTGACTTTCATTACTCCACGTTCAGGACAAAGTAAACGCAGGCAAACTGGACTACACGACTATTATTTTCTCTACTCTCACGTGACTCCAAAATGACTGTGACCAACAAACTCCTCCTCTATAAAGTAGTCATTAGGCCGATGTTGCTCCGCCTGGAGCCTGACTTGTAGTAGCAACATCAAGAAACTTCAGACAACGTAAAACAAATTTCTGAGACTCACAACAGACTCTCCACGACGCACTAGAATTGACTCACTCCACGAGACTGCATCCATTATCCCCGTACACTCCTATATCCAAAATCATCTGCTGAAACTCCTTTCCATCCTAGACTGCCATCCTAATCCACTCTGTCGAGATATAGCCTCCTACGATCCTTCTACAACATACAGACACAGAAGACTAAAACATATCCTTCTCTAACTCTCTACACCAGCTGCAGGTTTTTCCTCTCCTTTTTTCCCTGCATTCTTATCCTGCTCACTTAACCTTTCTCGTTCCTCACTTGTTTTGAAGGTTAAAATGTATTGAACATTATACTTCATTATTTATTTTATGTAAATATTTATTTAAATAAATATTTATTCATTCATTAGAAGGCATCAAACTTTTCATTTCTATTGAAATCTAAATTTCTGTCATTTAATTAAAAAAAAATCCTCTAGATAGATAAAAAATAAATAAAAATAATGATTACAGCTTTGTGGATAAGAACACATGTCAATCAAAACGGCAACAAAGGACAGAAAGAGAAGTTTTGTGCAAAAGCAATCTGCGCCAAAGTGCAGTTAAAGTTAGATTGGCTGGAAGCAAGGAGCAGTTTATGGCCGCCCACAAAGAGAGCGCCCTGTCAGCGGAACTGAACGTCCACCTTGTTCCCAATCTTCTGCTTCTATCTAATCAACGTTGGATTGTTCCCAATGAAAAGGAAAAGAAAGAAAGATATTTTAGTTTAACTTTTAACCAAATTTAATTAAAAACTTTTTCCAAAAATCTTCCACATTGAACAAATTAAACCACAAGTTATCTTATAAACGCTTTATTTAATATAACTTTATATCCGCACAATATTATTAATAAAACAAATTAAACCGGCTAAATAAGTTTATAGCTCGTACGCAAAGGCAATGAAACTTGAATGTTAATGAGATTTAGCCTTACGTGAAACTGCAATATAGCTTTTATAAGTAGAATCAGAAAGTGTCCACTTCTAGAAGCAGAAATTAGAAAGAGCTATGAGAAGCTGTAGATTTTTAACTACAAAGACGTAAATCTGATAAATCAACAAGTATATTTCAGCGAACAAAAGTTTAGTAACTTCAACAAGATATTAGAAAGCTAGTTAACAGCAAACTTTAGATAAAACATCGTAGCAGTTGGACCATTTATTGTTATATTTCATGTATATAGAATTATCATTATTCATTTGTTCAAATGTGGCAGTATTCCTCTCTTTAAATTGACTATTTGATCCGAAATTTGGTGAAAATGATTTATTATTTAAATATTTGATTTAAATTAAATTATATTTAACGCTGCTTTCTTTTGGAAATATAGGAAATGAACGGTTAAAGCATTTTACATCGTTTTTTAACCCATTGCCTCTTCAAAACTTAATGCATCTATAACGTCTGTTAAGCTGCAACTATCATTCTAGATTGTTTAGGATGGTGAGTCAACCCAATCAAAAACTCCTTTAGCTAGATGTAATTAAAAGCTATTTTCGGTTATTTTTTGATAATTCTAATTCAAAATTTATTCTAATGATTCAAGGTGGACTGAAAACTAACTGAATTAAGATTCTGTTTCAATTTTATTGCGAGAAAAGTCAACCTGCAGCAATAACCTACAATTATTTTTAGGCTATTTCACTTTCTCTCCTTTCTACGGAGAAGAAGTAAGCGATCGTGTAAAATGTTCCAGAAAATTCTCATTTTGTGGTCCCTTTCTCGCTTGAAACTGTATTGATTGCCGTTTGCAAAATTTAGTTTTTGTATAAAATTCGTAAATGAGAAATGCGTTTTTACTAATGCGACTTTTTTTAAGGATTTTATTTTAAGTTCAAACATTTCAATCATACAAGTTTAACAAACATTGAAAATAAATGTTTCATTCTTTTTTGTAACTTATCTTAAGTAATATCACTTGCAATTCAATTTATTGATTTTTAGTTGAATAATATTTTCAACACCTGTATAATGATATCATTCCTTTATGGGTTCGCGTCTGCGTATGTAAGTGGCGCAACATGGCCGGATGGTAGCCTGCAATAAAGCACTTAAAGATAATATTCGGTTATAAATTTGGACATTATAAATATAACATTTTTATTTCTTACTCCGACTTCCATGGATTTAACGACATGGTTCACACGACTGGAGTAGTGCGGTAGTATAATTCGTATATTCTACCTATTATACATTAGAGTTTTACCACAATCATAAATACATATGACGACGAGAAGCAGTTTAACGTACTAAGGAGGGAAATACCGTTAATGTAATAATATTAATGGCCTCACTTCTCCATAGAATAGATACGATGTTCTTATGAAATTTTATAGTTTTCTCAAACAAAGAATATCTTAACGGAATTACGTCACCCGCTGGGAGACATTGCACTCCATATTATCACTCTACTTCTTCATTATACAATTGTTTACCGTCCTCCGCACCACACTACAAGCGAGGAAATAGTCTCTCTTGTTTGGTCTAATTTCCCAAAATCTGTTGGCAAATTTTAGAAAAACAACTAATAAAAATTTTAGTTAAATCATTAATCGATGACCCGAACCTTTCTTTTTTCCAGAATTCCCTTTATCCTGAGAGACTGCTCGCCAAATTTTACAGATTGATTGGCTCACTTGCTTATGGAAGCACAATTTCAAGTTTCATATGAGCCGTTCACTGCACAAGTTGATTAACCCCACTTTTTAAAACATCTTAAATTTAAATAACAAAACTCTTGGTTCAGACAGAGCTTTTTATATTTTTAATGAATTTCCAAAATAATACAAGTTTAACACCATTAAACGCCAAAAATGTTTTGGCTTTTAAATATAAATAATTTATTTCAGAAGTCATTTTGATCAACGCGTGCTCTATTGTAAATCGTTGCAATAATTTAACTCAAATTCAGTAGCAGGCGTTGAATGATAAGGTAAATTAATTTGAATTTATATTATAAACGAAATTATAAAAAAAAAAGTGCATTTTTTCATAACATTTCTCCATTTTTTGTTTTATGGAGTTAATCAAGTTGTGCATTGAACGGCTCATTTAATAAAATTCTAATATATAATTAACAATCCTAATAAATAGAGGGTTAGAAGTTTTAGTATTTCATTTTAATAATATTCAATTTTTAAAATGGCTGAATTGTTTATCGTAATTCACAAAGTTCAAAAAAACAGTAACAATTTTTAAATAAGGGTGGAAAAGTATGAAGCCGTTTATGTCAAGACATTTTTTGTCCTTTAAATTAATCTAAACATTTATATTAATCGTCTGCTGTATTGTGATAATTTTTGGACTGTTTGGATGTCCCTTACAATATTAAAATAATTCAATTTTTATGATTAATTATTCGCATTACTGAATATTGCTCCAAGAAGGTCTCGTGAGCTCTAAACTTCCAGTTCACTGGAGAGAAGTGAAATAATTAAAAAGTCATATGTTGAAACAATTAAACATTTAATTTATCGTGCGTATAAATTTCAAATTTAGCTTAATTGGCATAAGAGCTTGTGAAATTTAAAAGGCATAAAGAATTAAATGATTTACGTTATCCTGGGAAATCAAGAATTCTTGTAAATAGAAGAATATTTATAAAATTATCATTTTTTTCCTATTTAGTACAAGTATATGGTAGGTTAACGATCGAAATCTCAACCACATATAAGAAAACGAAAATACAGACTTTTTTGATTACTACTAAATATTTTGAGAAAGACCTCCACAAAGAACCTGAAAGGAGATTCAACTATAAAATAAGATGCAAATATTCAGAGTTTAGAGAAACCTCATTTACTTTTCGTTTAGGATTCAGCTAAAGAGAAATGAAGAAGGTGAATGCATTGTTAGACCGCTTGAAATGGTGTCAAAATACGAAATTTTGATGGAAAACTAACATCAAACTTAACACGATACTTCGATCATAACTTTAGTTTATTTAGAACAGAAACAAACTACTAAGTTTGGAAATGATAAATATTTTAACAATAATTTATTAAGAAGTATAAAAACCAATGGAGAAACGCATATAAAGGATTTAAATTGTGATTGGATATTGGGTTTAAAGCCTCAGGGTAAATCTAGATAATAGAAATTGAAGTAGTAAAACTAAGTAAACCCCAACCGTAAATGAAACCACTAGTAATCTTAATTGTTATTGGTGTAATAACCAGTTCTGGACATTTAGTCTAATGCAGCCCATATCTACACATGGCTGCTGTTGAATAGAGTGCCCACAGGCGGCTCAAAACAACTATTTGCAAAGGTAAATTGTCTGGTTTAAATTTATTCTATCTCATTTCTGGGCAAAAAGTAATTGTTTGGGTTTAATAAGCTTTTAACAGGCATTCGGTTATTAGATACAAAGAAATGCTCGGAAAAGAGTATTTTGGGGAAATGGAAGGAACAATAAAGTATAATTTTTCGAAACTATTGAGGACCTATATGATTTCATTGGACAGTTTCTACCATTACCGGTACTTTAATATTGTTAATTTTACTTAGTGTTGGTGCTTTAATGTAAACAATATAATAATAATAATAATAATAATAGTTCATTTATTAAGAAATAGAATACCTTATACAAAATAGATAAACATAAATCAGTAGCACTCATCAGCATGGATAGAATCCGTCTGCCGAGTTGCTAATCTATGTATTATTACAGACGAGATTTTTTTTTCATAATTAATAAAAAAACTAACAACGAAAGAAGAGATAGAATAAAAATTTAGTCCTTCAGGAGTTGAACACGGAAGTTAATTAAATAATCTCTTCCAGCAACAATTTCCTATAATGTAGGGCATCTTTTAGATATTAACAGAGTAAAGGCCAGTCCTTGCCATCGAGATATTTGCAAATTTCATCTACTGAGAGTACATTTTTTCCTAAATATTGCCGCCTGTAATGGGCTATTAATGTAAACAATTTCGTTACATATAAATATTGGGGACCCTGAATATGAGAAAGGATTTTTTTCCAGATAGGTCTGTCTGTACATCCGCTGCAATTGGAAAATGAAAAATTGCAGAAATTGAAGAGAGGTGCCGAAAATTAAATTATTAATTAAGCGAGGTGTTTATAGTAAGAGATTTGTGATTGGCATTTGGGTTAGCACCTTATTAATTGAAAGGGACTGAAAATCTGCAGCAATCTTGCGGTACTTTCAACAAATTTAATCGTAAAAATAAAATTTCTTGGCAAAACGGAAATCATTTCCGTAAACTTCGCAAATTAGAAAATAAAAAGTAATTTAACTAATTTTATAAATCTGTAAAAAGGAATTAGCTTGATTAAGGAATATTTGAAAGAATTCTCGCAGCTATTTCTGTAACTCGGTAATGGTTAGTACACCGTTTACAGAGACCGATAGAACTATATTAGATATTAGATACAAAGAAAGTTAATGTAGATATTAAGTTAATATTCGATATGTATCTTAGGCGCACCCAAAGGATGACATAAATTTTGGGTTAAAATCGAACATCCGAAAAATCCAATTTAAAAAATAGTTTCTTCAGTTTTTAAAAAATAGTTTCTCGAAGTGCTTATAGTAAATTCACTTTCAAGCGGGTTTCAATGTGCTGCTGAAAACGAGTTTTAAAAAAAAGAAGATCAATTTGCTGTTTCCATTCCCGTTCGTTTTATGTCAAAGTTTATTTAGCTGATTTACAACATTAAGTTAACAACTTAAAGCATATTATTTGGCACCAATGCCTGCTGCACTCAGGGTTTGAAGAGAGATGAAAAGGTACAGGTCGACGCATGAAAATGAAATTAACGCATTTAATTGCGTTAAAGGTTTAAAATAAATTTAAAAAAAACAATTAAATAACTCTCCTACCGGAAACTGTTAACAGATATTGAATAAACTGACTTATTAGCATAATGTAAGTCTATAGCTTGTATACAGAAGAGAGTGGACTAAGCGATGCGTGAAGAACCTGAAGACGAAGTGGAGTTGGTAATATTCCAACCAAGAGCCTGAATGTACGAGAATTAGCAAGTCTAGTTCAGTTGTTATTTAGCATAGCTAAGACTAGCGATGATTTTGTAACTTATTACCGTAGGCAAGCGACGAGTTTATGGCGTAAACACTATTAACGTAACTCCTCACTAATGGGAAATGTTGCCTGTTCTAGAGGCTCAAAGGGTGTTCTCATAACATTGACAACCTATTACCAGTAATAACATGCAATAATTACTGTCTAAACCACTAACATTATTCCTTAATTATTAAGATGAAAGGAAATGTCTTTCCATTTTGACAATAATGTTAACATGACGCCTGCTTAACTTTGCTAGTTAACAATTCACTATCCGATTAACCAAAACCATTGTTTATACCAACCTTTCATTCAACATTTTATTGCAATTTAAATTCAATTTGAATTCTACTCTAAATAATGTTTAATGATCTGTAAACGTTTAAGAAAACTATTTGGTTGTAATGGAAATATTTGAAAATTCATTCATCAAAATCCACAGAGTTTGTGATTGATCAGAACAGCGAAATTAAGAAGCGAGAGTCGATCAAGCAACATCAATACTACGTATTAAGAACATCAATTTCATCTGTCCAAATACTGGTGGCCATGGGAAGCTCTGGCAATATTTGCATCGGTCCAACGTGACTGGCGATCCTACAGCACTGATCCTCTTCAAATTTCCTCGCATGACTTCATCTTGCTCACCAGGTTCCAACTCACCAATTTACTCTGTCAATTTGTTAACATTTATTTCTTTACAAACATTATAAAGTTTGTAAAACATAACACTAAAGCGCTACAGGGAACAACCTTACAGTAAAACTTTTATTCACGAAATTTTAATGACAAATGTAACACGCCTTATCAGTACACAAAACACTGGTCCTAAATTTTAGAAAAATGACTCTTCAGAGAGAATCTATTCATCCACGCATAATCAAATTTCCAAGGATTTTTTTTTTCTAATTTATTTATGCCAAAATCATTGCATTTGGCGCTATAAGTAACAATCATAACAGTAACAGAGGAAATTAACGAGTGTAGAAGTTACCCAGTGGTAACACTCCAAAAAAAATTAGCCTATTAGTCACTTCCTTTATTAGAGAGAAGATCACGTGGAAGGTCACTGAATTTTAGACGTCTTGTTGGGGAGTCAGGATGAGTTCTAAAAGAAAACTTTTGAGCTAGAGGGTTTGTGTGTGACAAGTTGAATTGAAGTTTACTATATCTTGTTTTAGCGACCTCAGTGATAAAAGGTATGTTAAGTTCTGTTTGTATAAGACCGGTTAGAGAAGTAAAAAGGAGAGTTTACTATGGATCGAAGTATTTTAGATTGTAGAGATTAAATTTGAGATTGATACGTTTGATTGAACCCAACAGCTCTATTCCGTACGCCCAGGATAGGTTGGGAAAATTTTTAAAAATGAAGTCGTATATTTATGTATTTGTAATCAGTGTAAGTTTTATCAGTTAATTCGTAGAGGCCGAATTTGATCTTTACTGAAAGCTGTTCAGTGGAGTGGCGTTTTTGGGTCACCTTTGTTTTGTTCAAATTTTTTAAAATTTGTAAACTATAGTAACAAAATTGATTCTTAACTTTATGTAGATGGAAAGAAAGTAATTGCATCAGAAAGATCACTAACCACACACCGCTCTTGAGTTCCCTTAATAAAAGTAATCTGGAAAAATAATTAAAATCACTCACCATCATCTGCACAGAAGCAACTAGTTCAAGTGGGAAAACCACGAAAAAAGTCTATAATTGATTCAGTAAATTCATACTTTGGGTTGACCGATTTGATCCAATTGTGTTGGCACATAATAATGTTCTAATATCAAATTAATTTGATATTAGAACATTCTACGATTTTCCTATTTTGAGTTACGAGTTGATACAAACCCACACGTACACCGAGTTTGTGAGTGGGAGAGACTCAAACCCACTTTTTTTGGGACTCAAGGGAACTCAAAACGAATATATGCTGTGATAACTCAAAATCGTACTCAATTAGAGTGAAAGAAAAAGCTAGTGCGCTTTAAAAAGTTAACTCTAAAATTACAAAGAATGAATAATATCTTCAAATTCGCCTTGTTGCAATGATACGGCAGAGTTTTTCCCCTTTTTCTGAGTGTAATTGGCCCTTCTGTCTAGAGAACTGAATACAGTGTAGCTGACTGACATCTCGGAAAGGAAGAATGCTCTGCAACTTCTCAGCATTATTAAATATTCTTTTTTTGCCATCTAAATTTGGAGTGCACTGCGGTACTGCAGAGGGTGCGCATATCTCATTGTTAACGTTGATCTACCCCACCGCCCACTCATCTTAACTGAAGTACTGGAGTCTTCCAATTGGTTCAATTGGTCCAACTACAATAGAACAATTAGAGAGGTGAACCTTATCAAGTTCGCATTATCAGACTGCCCGCATTCTGTGATAGGTAAAGTACTTGGTGCAATCTCATTGACCACTGGTCACAATGTTCCTCCTCAATATCAGTGCAATTTGGACAAAATGATTCTCTTACCCCATGCACATATTTACAAAACACTAACGCTTCATTTAGATTGGTTTTGTGAATGTAAATATGGTCTGCTGGTAGTTGTAACTCTTTATTACGCTTCAATAATAAAACAGTACATTTATATTTAGCTGTCATACGTCACTTATTACATACTGTCATCTGACCATCATGCACATAACTGAAGTCAATAAACGAACTGAATTACATGTCCATTTACATGGACAATTTAATCGTGTGCATAAAATCAAATAGTCCATTCTAATGCCATTTATAATTGCAATCTGCTGGTACAATAAAGAGTCATATCCATTATTTACCTTTGTTTGACAAAGAAACATTATTTGTATCCACATGTAATTTTATGCTTGAAATTCTAACTTTTTTATTTGTGCTAGTCTCGAACAGTTCCAACTTCAAATTAGATGCATCGTGCAACTGGTTTAATCTTAATGCCAATAGGAAGCCGTTGAAAGCAGCACCGAGGTGAAACTGCTAGCTGAAACGTCTGGTATTCGAGGATATTTAGCACTGATTTACATCTACTTAAAGTCTATTCAGAAAACCTTCTTTTTTGCTTTCAAGACCCTACGGTCCCAGATGGATCTCAACATCTTTAACCATTTTTACCACTCGTCTCTCACACCATAGTGACTCTCCTCACTCCTTCTTCTGACCAAGCTTCTAATATCCTATTCTTGGCGTCCATCTGTCTCTTTTTCTTCGGTCTTCCTTTCTTTCTTACTCCTCCAGAATCCAGAAATTCTCCAGAAATTTCTTAGGGCCTTCCTATCCATCTCATCAAATCTTGCTTCTTGTATACTTCTTCGTCTTAACCTGTTTTTCTTTCCATTTTCTGGTTATGGGCTAAAGATTTTTTTTTTTTTTTTAAGGACGCCTCGTCTCATCGGCGCGTGTTAAACTTGGCCTCAATATAGTTCTGTAAACTGTCTAGTTCGCTCTATAATCTGAACTCTTTCTTCTAGAAAACTCAATAGACTACCGTTATTTTTCTTTTTAATTTTTCTGTATCGCCCTTTACATCCTAAAATTTCAGGCTATTTAAGAAAGATCTTAAAAATTTCAAACTTCAAAATGATTATAAAGCCATTTTTAAAGCCATTATATTGTGGTACCTTTTATATAAAAACTTTTTGGACATATTTTGGATTTTTATTCTTCACCAGAGGTTGGTTCATCAGTTCGGTGTAGAGGATTTGATTTCTAATATGTTTCTGCCGCTTACTCATTGAATGAGGGAAGTTACTAAATGTTACTATGTGTTTCTTAGAGTGTGAACCAAGAGTTACGATGGTACATCTTTAATCACAAGAACACAGACCTCACTCATACCCAAGGAAAGCGGAGAAAGTCATTAACCAATCTGTTTTGTGTAAATGTAATGTTATTAGTTAAATTGTTTGATAACCGATCAACACTCGATATCTGATGCTTTCTCGAGCATAATTATGCAAGCAAAAACCGAGTTCTGGTTGGATATTTAAAAATAAACTCAATATTACTAAAAATAAAGGCTGTAACTGGACATCAACTCCTAATGGAAGGATTACCCGTGATTAAATGTTATGTTGTAACTGTCAACCATTTTGGATTTAGTGTTACGTAAGAACCAGAAGCTGTGCTGTTTATCTAAGTAACAATGAATAATAAAAGCTCTTGCTAGACACATAATATAAATATAACAAAACTGGTATAATAGTTTGGTACAATGTGAACAAAATAAAGGCCGCTATATCACCTACCTAGAGAGTCATTGTGGTCAGTTTGGGACAAAGAAAGGATTTACTTTTTTAGACCTTCTCTCTCTTATACATATATAACAAACATCATTGTACTAAAAAACCACTGCTGCTGACTGCACCACACAGTGGTGGACTTCCACCTGAATTCCCTATAATCTCCTACTACAAGGGCTAAATCTCTTCCACTAATGACAACCCATTCCAGTTCTATACACAGAGTAGCGTATGGATTTCACTGCGGGGAACTAATCATATATAATGTATATTCACATACTTAGGTTACGTTAGCTCTTTGAACATCCTGGAACATGTGATTAAAAAGAATAATCTTCTTTTTTTTTATTGAGTTGCTTGGGGTCTCTCCCCAAAATGGCCGAGATGTGGTCACAAAAAGAAAATGGTATGGGCAAAACGAACATGATCATTTCCAACTTTGGGTAGCTAATAATAATTATCCAAATCCAAAGAATCCATAAAACAATGAAGTAAAATTAGTAAAATTAGCCTAATAAAGAGCGAAGTGGGCTGAGACCTTCCTCGTCGCTTAGGGTTCCACGGTTCCACCTGAGAAAGTCGTTTATTTTTATGGAAAAAGTTTAGTTATTTACGTATCTCGTACTTGACTTTTGGTAAAAGGGTGCAGCTTTTTCCGATTTTCAGATTTCCTCGGTAATATCGGTTTGGAGATCCGCTGATGCCGAAATTTGGCTTTCACAAAATAATCCAATTATGTGTGCGTGTAAATGTCGCTCTGTCTGCCTTTCCGTGCCAAACCAATTCAAATAGCAAAAATCACAGAAAATAGAAATTTGATATTTCCTTTAATTACTAACAGTGGGCACTGCAATAAGATTTTGGTAAAATACTTTTACTGAATGTACGTACAAAAAGGGTAAAAACGAATTTTGTGGAAGGACAGGACAGCTTTGGCAGAGAACGAAGAGAGGTGGAACATGAAGAATGGAGCCTCACATCGCTAAAGGGTAAGTTTGGTATTTACCGCAGCTTAGGAGCATGAGCTGCAGTGTTCATGATATAAACAGGACTAGACATGAACTTGGTGAATTCCATCACTTGTACCAACAACTTCAGGAGCATCCTGGCAAGTTTCATGCGTATTTACGAATGTCTATTTCGACATTTGATTACATACTAACCAGTATTAAAGGCATGTTAATCAAGAAAAGGACGAATTTCAATGTTAACCCCATTAATCCAGTCCCATTTCTTATCCAACACAAATCGGTTGTAATATAGTGGATCCTTCTGGTCCCACAGAGGATTCTTTAAAAATACACCAATAAGTGTAGCGATATCCATTTTAACCTTGAAAATTGAGCGCGATGAGATCGAAGAAATCAAACATATCACAACGCGGTACTCTATTTCCTCTTGATATCGTTGCTCTGTTCCCTCTTGATAGCGTTGCTCTGCTCTCTCTTGGTAGCGTTGCTCTATCTTCGTTTTGCTCCCCCACTCTGCGCGGTCCAATATGTTAACTTGGGTTCCTTTTCGCCTCTTTGCTCTTCGCTATTATCGCCGTTTTACTCGCCGCTTCACCCTAATTACTTGTTTTATTCATTTCTTTGGCAACATCGTTCCATTTCTTATCCAACACAAATCGGTTGTGATGTAGAAGATCCTTTTGGTTTCTTTAAAAACACTATACCAATAAATGCAGCAGTATTGATAACCTTTGAAAAATGAGGGCGATGAGTGCGAAGAAATCGAACATGTCATGCGTTGCTCCACTCCCTTTTGGTAGCGTTGCTCTATCTTCGCTTTGCTCCGCACTTGTTATATGTTATATTTTTTTTACACATATATGTATTTGCCGTCGTAATTTTAATGTTGTTCTTCTGAAAAATTGGAGTAGTACGATTCCACAGAATAATTTGTTTTTATCGCAGGGTTGAGAAGTAGTAGATTGTGAAAATGATTCGTGCTGTAGTTGAAATATTTGTACCACTGGACCAGATTATGGAGCGAATATTTGATCTCGTGTATTGGTGACGAAGCTGTATACTAATTCCTGAATTTGTATTCTGCACAACAGCTTATTCGGCCGTAAGAGTGATCTTACAAAAGGAAGTAGGCTATTGAAAAAAGATATATCGTCGTTAATGGGCTCTGGATCCTTTGGAGCTTGAGTCTTTTCCAACAATTCCATCTTTCTTTCCTCGAGTCTAATAAGTGCAGCACCAATTTCATTACTGGATCGTTTACGTGTCGTTTGTACCAATGTCACAACACTATTCTCCTTTTCCGCGTGTTCCCAAATTTTGGATATTTGAATGAGGCATAGAATCCTCAATGACTTCAGATGGGCTCATTGGCGTTTCAGTACCAGGCAAATTTCCACCCGCAAATCGAACCACAAACTGATCTTTCAAAAAAAGCAGGGTTTCAAAATATTTACAGGGCGATTTCCATCCAGCCGGAGACCCATTGTCACCGGAATGTGGAATCGGTCTCTTCGATTGTACATGAAACGTTCGACGCTATTTGGAATGCTTTACACCAGGGATGAGCAACACGCGGCCCGCCAAGCATTTCTAAAATTGAATTTATTTTATCGACTTTCTCCCATCAATATATTGTTATAAAATTAATTATAATAAAATGGTAGTACATACTGAACCGAAATATTTTTTTATGGCGAGTTACTTGTCAACGACGTTTTTAAACATGCAATACGAACGTGCCGCGTCTGCGCGATTTTTTTGTGACGAGATACACACTTGTCGTTGACTTGTTCAAACATGAAATACGGACGCAATGCGTTTCGTACGAAGTTTTATAAATTAATAATAAGAGTTAATCTATGTGCGGCCCGCCAAAAAAAATTTAAATTTAAATTGGCCCATTGATTAAAAAGGTTGCTCACCCCTGGTTTACACCCTATTCACATGCCAGTTCCAACGGAAGCAATGTTTAAAGAAATATCCAATCAGTTTTATGAGAAATGGAATTTTCTTCTTTGCCTGGTGCCATTGATGGCAAACAATTCCGCATAAAATGACCACAACAATCTGGGACTGTGTTTTATTGTTATAAACTTTTTTTTGCTATCGTTTTGCAAGCTGTGGCTGATGCCAATTACAAGTTCATCTGCATTGACGTTGGTGGATACTGAAAAAAGAGCGACGGTAGAACATTTCGCTATTCTTCGTTTTTTCATTTGTTGGAATCAAGACGATTGCACATTCCTCAAGATACAGTGTTACCGACAAAAGATATTTCTACAACCTACGTTTTCGCAGCGGATGATGCTTACCCGCTACTAAACAGTTTGTTATGAGGGTTATCTTTTCCTATAAAAATGATTCAATTAAAAGTTGTACACCACTTGGAGTACAATTTATTTTGGAACAAATCTCCAAAAAAGTGGAAAAACTATTGTGCAAATGATTGAGAGAGTTTTTCTTTAAGTTGCGGCATGGCCCCTAGTAGTCATCCAATCGAAATTTAAAATTTTCCATTTCTGCAATTTTAAAAACTAATTACTCAGACTTGGGCTCCACAAAACGGCTATATTAGATGGAAACTCGAAACCTATAATAAGATCGCAATACTTTTATTAAGCCTATTAAGAGAAAATTTAAAAAATATTATTACCTTTAGTCCTTGATGTATATTTTTGATATGTATGAGTCCACCATAAATTAATGATTGCGTGAATGCATAAATATATTTTATTGTCAGTAAAAATAATGTAATTCAGATAAAGCGGCCGCAACTCATAAAACATTTTTAATCCTTGCAGTAATTTAGTTTTATTTTAGGTGTTAACTAAAAAGTAAAATGAAAAATAAAAACCATAAATGACATATAATGTTAAATTACGTATTCTCATCTTCGTGGGGCATTGTCATGTTCCATAGAGATTATGGCTGTGAAATCACCGTGCTAGATTGGCAATGCTGTTCTCTTCTTGTACAAGAAATGTGTATACACCAATGTACGGAGATGCTCAACATGATGCGTTATGGTTTGGTAAAAAAAAGTCCATTATACAAGAAATATTCATATTAATCCCTCGCTTTTACTTTAAAGATAAAATGAGATTAGTTCTAAAGGTTATTAGACGTTAAACTATTGTCTTTTATGGTGGCAATATAATAAAAGAGGGAACATTAGGCGACTTAGTTCTAAACACCGAATGACTTGTAGAAATATAAACATTGAAGGATTGTACGAAGCAAAAGAATTGAGATTGATAGGTGACCGAACACCAATGTAAAATGAAAGAAATGATAATGGAGTAAACTCACACACAAGTAGCCCCTTTTTTCCCGCCATTCGACCGTAAACCCCTAAAACATACCCTTTCTTTACCGCCACAACGACGGTTTTTTTTGGGGGGGGGGTTGTCAATCAAGCGAATAAAAAAGCGATATCACGATTGCACCTGCGTCCACGCCTCTATATACCAGACGACTTGCACACAGACACACTCCTGATGCAGTTATGTGAGTGTGTGTAATTTGGGCGTATCTGTAGGTAAGGAACTCCAGGTGTCAATTACATTACCCCTATCTAGGCAAACATGTCAAAATTTGTAATATAGCCGATGACACACTAAAATCTTTAAACTATGACTGCGCGTTGAACTTGCTCGTCAATTTAACAAAGAGCCCAACAGATACTCGTATTGGATCCCTCTTTTCTTACTAAAAAACCATAATCTGCCTGAAATACAACTCTCTGCTGGTATTTTAGATCATAAATTTTATCAACTATTGGCATATTGTCCTTCATAAAATCACTTAGAAATAAGTGAAATGTAAACTAAAATAAAATTTAATAAAGAAAAATAAAGAAATGAAACTACATAGAATTCTCACGCTGCTGGAGAATTTCGAATAAAAAAATAAGTTTGACTTTTTGTTATTTCATTGTAAAAAAAAACTACTACTTCATTGAACAATTCTTTTTTAAGTTTTTTATCTTTGAAGTGAATTCCAAGTTTTGTTGAGCGCCTTGAATGTGTCGGTTAACTATAACCATTACATTTACTGAAGGTTTCCTTCTGGAAGGACACACGTTTAATATTTTTTTCGAAAACTTGTAACGACTTCACTTTAGGTTTGTAGCACAACCTGTACATGAAACATTTTCATAGAAAAATTCTATTCACAGCATTTTGGTTTACAGAGGTGAAGGTTACGTTATGTTTTCCATCTAAAAAGTTATTTTAGCACAAAATTACTCCTCTAGCCCTTAAACTTACAGTTTAAAGTTAAGTATAAGGGTTGATTAAACGACGAAAATCATCAAGTACCCAGCATTTCATTCTTACTTCAGCTTGAAATGTCCGCCATTTGGAAACGTTTAAAAAAGCTATGTGTTTTTTCGAATTTTATAACTATTGATATCATTTAAGAAATTTTACATCATTAAACTTTCATTAATACTGTTTAAAATTTATTAGATGTCACAGATCCTTATGCTGATTAATTCTCTAATTGGAAGTAAAACATCTGTGCTCCCAAAAGGCACATCTACATGAAATTTCAAATCGAATGACACCACATTCATGAAAATCTGTCCACGCGTTTAGGCGCTACGTTGTTTACAAAAAAGGTAACAAGATGAAGATCAACAAGAACAAGAACTATTTTTGAAAATGCCGTTTCTCTACAACGACAATCGCCTCAATTTAAACATTCCGTTGTTCATTCGGATGTTTGTAAATTCGTAAGTGCTTATTAAAAAGAGTTAATCAAATCAAAGTCATTTTTTTTTTTTAAATCGTAGTTTGTTCCTTAATAATTCTATAGTCAATACTAAATTCTATTGATGTCTTATACTTCTAACTTTATGTATACTTAATTTATTAATGTTTTAAATGACAATAATTTAGCGCATCAATTTGGCGAAAAATTCAATTAAAGCAATAAAAAAATATTCTGAGTTAAATTACCATTTTAGTTTTGGTTTGTGACAAATAAAGAGGACGAATGCAATTCAGAATGTGACGTTTCAGCGGGACCCCTATCATCTTCTTGACTTCTTTAGTAACACTCCTTCTTTTTGCTCAGAAGTGGTTGGGCTCTTCTTAGACAAACAACTCAATTGAAATCCACACAAGAGATTTAAAGACAAGCTATGACGAAACGAGCTAAACTACCAAACAGAAGTATAGGAGCACGATCTAAACTACCAAGCGAAATGAATGGACTAATATAAAACTCTATAACCATTACGTGCATCTACAGACTAGAACTCTGGACTCTGCCAAAGGAACGGAAACTTCAGACATTCCAAACTAAGATTCTACAACATATAGTTGAGATGTTTCGTTCTAGCTACGTCACAAACCCCACTCTCAATAGCGATCTCCACATACCTTTCGACAAGCAGCTAGTCCAGGAAAAATACCAGAAATACCCTTTTATACTCCCTCATTGCCCTAATCTTTTTGAACAGATTATCTCCGCTTCTTCTATTCCTGACAATCCTCCATACCGACAGATCCGTCAAGGGCCTCGAAATGTTCTACTAATGCAGGTATCAAACGAGACTGCTGCTGTAGTTTCTCTCCTACAGCTACTGGAGTCTTCCCCTGATATTGTGCTCTTACCCTCAGGGGTTGTAAGTTTCAAAATAATAAAGGATATTGTGACGCCAATCATCTGAAAATATGAGTGAAGACTTTGCTGATTTAGGTTTAATAGGAATTACATTTGACAATAATATTGCAAGCTGCAATCATTTTGATTGGTAGGTAAGAGCGAGAGACTTGTTTTAAGTGAGAGAGATGCACGATGTTGTAACACATCCGTGGCGTCACACAAAGTCACATCGCAACAGCAACAAGACAGGAGAGGAGATAAAGAAGTGGGACTGGTACATCTAAATCAGAACACCAGCGGCAAGGGGAGTTGCGACTTCACTTACATCAATGTCACGTCGCCGAACTGTACACCTCTACCGTACTCCCTGCCCAAACACAACTGTAGATCTTTTTTTTTTTGTCAAACCAGACAATTATCATACATATTGCAATATCACTTTTTCCCTACTGGATTTATTGGACAGAATCACAATAAGTTAAACACCATCATATCTATGTAAATGGAGCAGGTATGTGAGCAGAGTGTTGTCCCTGTTGAACAAATATCACCCTGAGTACTCTTCATTCACATGACAAAGCGTTCGCACTCCGTACTGATCGCCCAGCTATCTCTGCCTGAATCTATTGTCTATACATGCATGTTTCTGTACAGAAACTAAACTCCCTATTTTGTATAATGTTATGACTTGCTGTCAACAATGCTGCAGGACCCCCAACTAGCAGCCGTCATCTCTCTAACGCTCTGACTTGTGCATTATTTGTGTTAAAAGTTTGCATAATAAATTAGTGTCTAAACTACTTACGCATTGCACAAAGAGATGAACAGACAATATCCGTCCTTTGTATTCCTTTGGATACGTTTAACTGAATTAAAAGAAAGTATACATCTGATGCGCACACTCTCTCGACTCTTTTTTGCTGCCGTTACCATGGTTCTAATTCACAAAGTGTCTTCTAACTCCAAATAGTTGGGCCACATTTAATCCTTAAGACATTATATAGCTTGTAAAAAGGTACATAACATGAACTGTTACCTCACAGGGAAACCCTGAACCCCTTTCCCGAATACTGCATTTACCTAGGCGCCACGACTTACTTACTTTACTGCATTTACCTTTATAATTTTTCTAGTGTACAGGTTCCGTGGTCTGATGTTAATCCAGTACTTTGAAGACATCTACCTACTGTTCTGATTAACATGTGTAGGTTCCTGGCCTTTTTGCAAAAAAAAAAAATTAATGTTGCATATATAAGATTTTTTAATCTTAAAAATCCCTTGTCTGGGGATCCTGTCAGTAGACCTTGTCCTCTTTTTCTTGCTTTTGACCTGTTCCTCGAAATTTTTCCGTCCAAGAAATGCTAGAATTAGTCTCCGTCCTTCAGTTAGCAATGCGATTGCCTTAGCAGCTTCTGTCTCATTTAAATTTCTCCTGGGGCTAATTACTTTCAAAAATAAAGTGGACGCAATTCAATCAAACCTTTTGCTAAAACGTTAAAGCTGATTAATTATTTCAATAACAGAATAACCAATTATTAAACACTAAATGGTTATGAAATATCCCTTTTTTTAGAATTTGCACTTTATTTTGAATAAGGTAAAACCATTCAAAGTTAGGACTGTCAGTCATGTAAGTATTAGTCACTCAAAATCATGTAAATCTTTCTAGTAAAAATATTATATTTACAATTATCAATTTTTACATAATTTGACAATTGAGGCTTTCTCGTCATCAGAATTACAGTAATTCGTTAATTCTATTAGGTAGGGTAATTGGTAACTTCTTTTCTTCTTAATTTTAGTCGCACTCTGTAATCGCAGCTACTGAACGCACTCAAAATTGGGGAAAAGTAATGTGGATTTAAAATTTATGTTGCGTCTGATTAATTTTAGCATTTCAGAGTTATACCAGTTTAGACAGTAGACAACATGCAATCAATTTAAATGATAATTTATTCACAATTAAAGTTCATGAAACCCGTCTGGTACATGAAAAATTGAAGAAAACTATTAGGTTATCAGTTTGTTTATCCAATTAGATGGAAACCAACTACAATTCCGTGCAGTTTTCCCCACATGAATTAAAGATTCATACCATGTCTAACACACTGCCATTACGATATAACTAGCGCACTTCTATTTAACTTAAATGATAGTAAAATGCTCAGTGTAAACAAATATACATAACCTGCCTCTTTGTGGTTTTTATTATTGCATTAAAACAAACAGATAAATACTATTTTAAGGAATGAATCACACGTTAAATGTAATGCAATATGTCCTTATAAATGTCTCCATTATTGTTGTTTAATCAGTAAGAAAACTTCCCTTCCGCCCCTTGCATGTACACGTGTGTATGTTACCCGATCTACACTCGTACGTTGTGCTTTTGGTTTCGAAGCTAAGTTTGTATTATATAAAGCTTATATAAAGACTATTGAACGAACCGATTACAGTGCTTACGCCACACTAATATCACTAATCTGCTTGCTAGGACATAATGTTGGTTTTGCATAGCCGATAGTTGGGAGATCGGGGATATGGTCGCTCGGATGATGGGAGCTCAATTACCATCTTATGTTCTGCTTCCTTTGCAGCACCCCATGACGATAATACACTGATACACCCTCCTTTCTGTTTGGCCCAAGTATTAGCGGCAAGGCGTTGCTCAACTTTAAAGTCACGTGTCTAAAAGCCGCTGTCGTTCATGGTGAAATGCAAGACAGAAAGATGTAATTGCCACCAATGTTCTAACGGGAATGGAGTGTGGTCTAGTACATTCTATTATATGATGATGTTCGTTTTCTATTTCTGTTTTTGTAAATATATATTTGGAAGGGGGACAGTAGATCAGACAAAAACAGAAATTGGTCAGCTGTGAGAACAAAATCGTATTGAAAGCCGAGTAAATTCGTCTAAACTATTGATTCATTCCAACAATCGACAGAAGAGGCATGCTCTTCTATTGTGCGGACAGTTAGCAGACTGCAATCATGTTATTAAGATCAAAATGAATAGTAATAAAGAAATGCAGCCCACCAGCACGCACCTATTGTCTGAAAAGTGCAGCGACCTAAATGCTGGATTCATTACTTGATCACGTCTTGTTTATCAGATAACCGTGAGAAAGTTATGAAAAAATTATTAGAAACTATTAATTCAAATAAATTATATATACTTATATTATTTTATTGGTAGTGCATTGCTGGACTATCTTTGATTTTATTGACTGTAGATGGATATCCTTCCTGTTTATGACCGATTTCAGACTCTTATCAGTTTGGTATAAAAAATTTGACTATTTCTATGACACATGCATTCAAGGAGTTGAGTTCAATATAGTGACGAAAAACAAAGCCATTACAATATTAAGAAATGTTAAAGATATTATCCAACCCTTTCTACTTTCATTTGTTCATGTTTTCTACAAAATTTGACTTCTCTATTCTCTTCCTTAACTTTATTAGTTTCCTTTTTAATAAATAGTTTTAAGTATAAAACAATAATTAAATAAATGAAGTTAGTGGTTAAAAATATAACCACATATTAATATGCCAGTGATATCTATTAAGGGGGAAATCTGATATCGACGAAAAGTAAAAGGACACTGATCCTTACACTATGTTATAGTCCCTGAAAGAAGTGGTTGGTCATCAGTGTTAGGGTGGTGGATGGTGAATATGATGACGGAAGTCACGCGACCGAATATATTTAAGCACGTGTTTTACTTCCCATGATGTTACGTCGTCTGGGAGCGTTGAAAATTGTACACCATCCAAAACGTACTCCTTCTTAATTATTAATCTCTGGATTAGTCCTTCGTCCTGTGCATATGTTAAATCTCATACCGCGTGCTTTCATAACGGGTATAATGGCCACGCCCCTTTATACAAGGATATATATTTATTATAAATCAGTCGTGATCATTCCCGTTTTTGGCAGGACATAGTGGCATCTTCTGTGAGGGATGTTACACTTTACCATCAAATATTTAAGAAGTTCACCTTGTTCAGTCGCACATAAAAATTGAAAAATCTACTAGATAATTTTTATAAGCAAAATTATTATTTAATACAGTTACTGGTAATGGTATTTATAAATTTATAATTTTCTTTTATTAATTGAGCTCCTTTAATATAGATATGAAGGTAAAAAAAATATTTTAAAAAGTTAATTAATATATTTTATTAATACACTTTTTCTGGTAAAATAATAAAGCAAGAATGGTTTATGGGCAGAAAAAGAATCAGTTAATGCATTAAAAAACCAGGAAAATTTGAATGCCTACGTTGAAAGCGATAACAATGAACCAATAACGGCAATTACTACGAACAGTGGCTGATGGCACCGGAAAGCAAAATAATAAGGGAAATATGTGCAAAAAGGAAATTAAAAAACTGTATCAGCAACTCACAAACTTATTGCTGATGGACAAGTTGAATATTTGGCAATGGTTAGATGAGACCAGAACAATAAATTTTCTAAAATATTCTACTTTTCGGACATCTAAGTTGTCTTTCTTCAGGAACGGGTTTGTGGTGGCAGGGAAGATGGAAGGCTTTGAAGCAGACAGTTACAATATAAGCCTAATTGTACGAATATAAGAACAGACTAAAAGTAAAGTAATGAATAAAGAAAACCCAGGGAGCAAAAAGAGAGAACTATTAAATCTGAATTTTTAGGGAAGTGACGTGAAATACTGGGTGAAAATATGATGACGTCATAATGTTTAGAGTTAGAGTGCAGATGGATGGAGACGGTCCAAAAAGAAGGCGTTTCAAAATGGTTAGGATAGGTAAGTTAGACCGGAGGGGTTCAGGAAATCGAAGAAGTGGTTAAGAGTATTCTGTTAGTTTTTAGTTTAATATGTCGAGTTCGTGTTGACGTTGGTGAACGAGTAATTTTGTCGTAATTTTGACTCATCTAGGAAAGAGCATCTACGGCAGGAAAGAGTGTTAAGAACGTCATCACATCCTCATACAATTAAACGAGAATTTGCCCTATATTTTAAAGAAAATTTGGGAATTTATCTTTTATAGAAAAAAGAGAAAAAAATTATCAAAGTTGGGTGTTTTTGAACGTTAAGCTTTTTCGTGCAGTTTTTGACGATCAACCCTTATACAACTGTCCTACCGGACCAAAGGTAAATGATTTCTTTTGGTTGCAAAATAAACATTATTGGTTGACATTAATTAAAAAGTAGGTAATTATTATAAGCTTACCAACTCTGAGAAGTTTGGATTTATTACTTTGCAAATATTAACAAACGGTTACTATTCATTGCATATTCATTCATTCATCAAATTACTTAAGACAGCTGACTGTCAGATACAGGGGTGGCCACTTAGTGAACATTGGACTTAACCTTCGTGTCATGTCCAGCACTGACAGTCTGTCAGTAGTCATGTGGATTATTTGCTGGTATCAATCAGAACCCAGAACCGATCACAAGAATATTGTAAGAATCGAAATGAATATCAATTTAATTTAGATCAAATTTCTGCAAATAATTTGGTAGTTATTAGTAGTCAGAATATCTTAGTAACATGTTAGTTTTCCTTTGCCATTGATTTCAGATCTGCCATTTAGTCTGTACATAAAATTGCAGTTGTATATTTATTATCTCCGTTATATTATTATAATTGTTTTAGTCGCCACGTAGCCGAGCGGTTAGAGGGAGACCTATAAAGCTAATATGTATTGTGGGTTCGATTATGTACTGGGTTCGATTCCCGGGTCTTAGGCCTTATATTTTATTTAATGGTTAATAAAAGAAATATTCAGTAAAGTATGTTTGCTAGTGCCTCCGTCCACGACACCTAATTTGGTAGCTGGACGTAAAGACTGCCTGAAATAATAGACAATTACTTTACTTACTTTACGACTTTCAGTGGTCAGTTAGTAGTCTTAAATCAGTAAATAATAATGAAATTAAAGACTCGATATTAGATTCAGATTCATTTATTACGAATAAAAACTTTACTAGAACTCTTCGGAGCATATAGTTAAACATACTTGTAAATTATCATTGAGTTTGTACATTCTTGTTAAATCATGTCATTTAGAATGGTTTGGCAGCAAATAAATCCTGATTGGTCATACTTTGAAGAGTATCCATGTATGTGAGATGGTAGTACAGACATTCCTGACAGAAATTAGTGTACAGAACGTTTCACACGGGTCTGTGGTGCAGCAGCACAGGCCACTGGCGTGGCCAGCTGTCGACACAAAACAAATAGCGTCAGTGACCACTACTGGAGGAACGGTCCAGCCAAAAGGGTTGCCCTGTCAGTCTGTCACACAGATTGTATTGTAATCTATAAGAGAGTTGGTCACGTGACTCGGCTGACCCCTCGCTGGCTGGCCCGCATATCTGCACTACCTGATTGCCGGACACACTTTGACCGATGTTGCTAAAGCTCTACTTCCGGTCCACCAATACACAACTTCCTATCAACCTTTCAATTAAAATGCCTGCCGGCTGACCTTTTAGGGTCGTTTGTTCCACTAGACAACCACCGTGTCGGCCACCGTGTACAGAAACAACCTGATCGCTTTGATCGAATTCCAAACTCTTAGTACTATGTTTTATCCATCGCTCATCATGATGGCCGAACCTAGAGGTTTCATCAACATTGCCAGCATATCTGAGAATTGCCCAAATTCCATTCTTTATGAAATTCAATTATATGTTACACAATCCAATAGTAGATAAAATTCTTCCAAAATGCTGCTGGCCTTTGTAAATTTTGGATTTTTTTATTATTTGTTTTGGTCTCTAAATTATGATACAAATATTCTTTTGAAAAATTTATTAAATTTGTCCCTTTTTTATTATTATTATTATCTTAAAATACTTTTATTTATCATCACAGCTTTAGGGGCTAAAAGTTTCCAGTACAATAATTCTTACCTCTGCAATTTCACAGTTCTAGTTGAAAAAGTTTCTAGTTTAAAATAAAGATTTCTTTTTTTACAAAAATCTTTGGTTCACTTGATTGCTGCCGCAGGGCAACCTGCAAACATTGACCGCAAAAACGCAATAAAAATGTATAGCATTTGTTCAAAAACTGAATGAAATGCAGTTTAAAACATTTCAAATGTTTGTTCTCGCATTTTTTATTCTTCCTGTAGCCTGTTTTATGCCATAACTGCAAATATTGGTCGTATAATTAATATGTTTGCCATCATTGGCCCACATTCAGAAACAAAAACATATAACCGCGAATGATACCTCTACATATTTGATGAAATTGATGTTTTAGAAAAAGAAACGTTTTCCTAAGTTTTCTGCCAACTTTTTGGCGATATGGAATCGTTCTTCTTGGATAAGAGTGTTTTGGTGTTCCAAGGAATGTTTTAAAATATGCAGATTATCTATGGTCATGACTACCCACAAAGTTGAATTTAATCCTTCAGACGTTTGCACCAAATTACTAACTATTGAAGATTATTGTTCAAATATTGAACTCAAATGTTCAATACTTCCTTTTGCAATCCAACGAATAGCTGTCCACCTAGAATAGCAGGAAGGGTACGCGGAGAAAATTAAAAGAGAAAGAGATGAGTAAGGAGCCAAAGTTAAGATGGTCAGGAGGAGCATAATCAAGAAGCTCTTAACTTGGCATTTAAACATTGGATGGCAACAGCACAAATCTGCGTGAAAATTATGAACAAACTTTTGGAAGAAAAGACCAACGTCTAAAGTATAGCTTAGTCAACCATATTTGCGTTTATTTTTGATAAGGCAATAAAAACCAACAAGTCCAAATCAACAAGGAAACATTAAAAATAAATATTTGATTACCTCGCTATAAAAGTTCTAAAAAGAAAATCTTACACCAAAGTCAGCTGTAAAAAAGTTATAATTTATTGACAATATCCATGTTACAGACACATTTGAATAATAACCATTATGTTATGTCGGGTGATTGTAAAAATCATTATGTTAAGAACAGTTCATTTAATATTTAGAGGGTAATTATTCAAGGTATGCTAACCATCCCTCTTCGCCTTGTCGCCCTTCTTACCAGCGGTTAGAGGGGTAGCCAACGGACTGACACCCAAAAAAAATCTAACAAAAAACATCATCGCACGGAAAGTGAGAAGTGTTAACTTGCCTAGAAAGGGAACCTAATCGTAGACTTCCCCCCATGAAATTTAGAGGTTTTTTTTTTTTAAAAATTACAAGACTATCGTTAAAGCAATTTGTTCTTCCTGTTTTAGTATTAAAGCCAAGCAGTTTTTTGTAACGACTAAATAAATCTTCATTAAGCTAACTTATTGGGTATTATACAATTGCTTATTCTAAATTTTGAATCTCACTCATTTGCTCTTCCATAATGTTTAAAAACACTTAAAATGCTCCCAATTAGACACATATTGTGATACCTCCTGTTCATGATCTAAAACTTATGGAGCTAAATTCATGTTTTGAGTTCCTTTGGATTTGAAACCGATAGAAATGGGAGTGTTTCATAGCAGACTGATTTCCTGATCCGATAATTGCCAGTAACGAAACGCCCATCTTTACAGCAAATTTCATAACATGAGATTTTTAAAAATAACATTTTATTGGTTGCATAAATTTGAATATCACATGTTTATTCTGCTCTTAAGACATGTTTTTGGAAAAGATGGGACTTGGTACGGGCCAAAAAAGTGCTTAATTGTCTGAATAGTGCTTATGCTGAAAAGATGAAAAGGTTAGAATAGGCGATATGACCACAGGTCTGCCAACTGTCCAGGCTTTCTGTGCGAATTGTACCACGAGTTGGTAGAGATCGGATTTGTTACCGGTTGTCAGTCCCGTTCAGTAAATACTGTTGGACAGTAAAATGTGCAATCAGAACAGATTTTTTTACATTTTCAATAGTCTTTAATATAACCGAACAGTCTGTTATTAGTTATCTGAAACAGAGAAATGAAAGTTTAACGCTAACGAGATTTTATGTAAATTTTAACTAGATTTAGTAAACTGATAAACGATTAGACTGAATAGTTTATTTATCTCTGCATTCTAGAGAGCGCAGTGGTAGATCAGTGCAATTGGTCTAATTGACTTGGCAACATCACTAGGATGGAGTTCTCTTCTAGGACACTTAAACATATTAACCCTAACTACCGATAATATACACACATACGCATGGGGGAAATAATATAGCCCAGTATTAGTAGATACTAATTAGTGACTAGTTGAGAACTTATAGCAGATAGCGCTAGGCAACGAGCTATGTTTTATATATACAAAACACTAACCTTGCCATCCAAGTACACTCCAGCAATTCTGTTTGGCTAGCTAGTCGGGGGGCAGTTAAATCTAAATAGCGACACACTTCAATGTCGAACGTTGCAGCCAAATCCCTGTATCTCTAACGGGTGCATCACACTATCAGACTGGACACCAGCCATACACACATTATGGGCAATCGGAGCTTGCTGTTGTAAAACGGTTATATCGCTTTTAAATGTTAACCGCTGTTTTGTAACCCATGGTGAAATGTGCCAGGCTTCTAGGACAAACAATTGTATTTTAAGGGCCACAGTCACCCTTTTGATGGTCGTCAAATGAAATATTCTAATTGGATTTAGCTTTAATAGCTTTTATTGCCGAAACTCGATTATAGTAGGTTAATTGCTATCAGAGTTATTTTGCAAAAATTTTATCCATTTCATTTTATTTTCTTTATAGCATCCCTCTGATAAACAGTTTTGTTTAGCATTGTTTGCACCATTTTGTGTTTCAAACTTGCTAAATGAAAACTATGTTTTGAAACTTTTAGTTTCTGTGGCCTTATGAGTCTACATGGGACAGACTGCTGAAGCGGGACATCGAAATAGTTCTTCACAGATCATGGTTGCAGATAGAGTTCTCTCTTCTTAGAAATTCCGCCAGGAGCGTAGTGAGGAGTACTTCCGCTCAAGGAGGAAAGCGTTGGAAAGCCTGTGAGAGACACCGGGCCGATTCACCAAAAGCCTCGAGAGTAAATCATTGCCTCTCTTCAGAATGCTAACATGACCTCGGAGAGCAATCTGCTCTGATAGCTCTGATAGTTTAGTGAAGTGTCTTTTGTATGTCTTGTCCTTCGAACAGATGATGTTCGCTACCCAACTTGACATGGTGGATGTAAACAATATCGTCCAGGCTTGCTGACGCGCGCGAAGTACATTCTGAAAGAATTACGATATTATAAATTTTTATAATAAATCTTTTAAAAGAGATTGCTAAATTTATGTGCAGAATTTTGGATTATAAAAGTGATTATAAATGAGGGGCAGTTTTTATTAAAATAATTTAAGCAGTAAATTGAAATTTAAGGATCATTTTATCAAGAATATGACAGCAATAAGTAGGAAATATAATGGATATGCAAAAATATATGTAGTTCATAGCGGGTGATTGATACAACCGAACAAGCTACAAGTTAGGACGCGTTCATTGTCATTAAACTATTTGACAAACATTGATTTTTGGCTCAAGATTGGCTCCATTGAGCGAATTACTTTGATAAATTATCATCCAACCCATTTTTAATTTTATTTGAAAAACGCACAGATTAAAGTACTCGTTACTTATGAATAAAAGATGAAAGTGATTTTTTCAAAAAACAGGAAATCAAATACGAATTATTTTCAAAATATTAATTATGAGTGACAGATTATTTAATAAGTTTACTGTAGTTAATATTGTAAAATATTGAGTCACCTGCGTAGATCTAGATGTAATGAAAAGGTACGTATGTAGGGTAAAAGGGCTTAGGGACGAGTATATGTCAGCGAAATGAAGATTGAAGACTACGAGTGTCCCTTGAGAGGTATTCCTTTGGCCTTAAGCCCTTTTCATCCTGCAACCAACGGGGCTAATCAGAAAGAAGTTCATATCTAGTTCTTCATTACTGTGTCTCTGTACCTAGTGTCTTTCTAATATTGCTCTGTAAACAGTGCATTGACACTCAAAATCTTCTCTTTGTTTCTTTGGCTAATTACAACCATCTACTGAATACAGTCTCTCTTTTTCATCTCCAACTTTTGCGTTATTTCCATTTCAAGTGCATCACTTTCTCGCTTAAACATTGAATGTTTTATAATTTAAATAACAACGGCTTCTTGCTCTACTATTCTATTATTGCATTTTATGACAACCAAGATCTGATTCTAAATATATGAGAAAACATAGATTTTGCTGCTAAACTTTATCGAAGTTCTGTGAAGTTGGATCTTTCATAAGTACTGATGAATCCGCCTTTATGTTTGGGGTTGCTGAGCTAATATCTAAAATATCTGTAAACTCTAAATAATTATCTATATTTAATACAATTTAAACTTATCTGGCTAATCAATCAAAATTATTAATTCAAAGCTGCGAGGCATAGAATCAATTAAATCTCAGTAAATAGATCCAAAAAAATAAATAATGCTTAGTATTAGAGCCTTTTTCACGATGGCCTCTTTATTTGGTGGGCTTTAAGGTTTCGAAATCTACTATCTTCACGCTACCGGCGGATCCTGGCATTGGTACAATGCGATCCTTAATTTGTTCATCATATTCGTTAAAAAAATCTCAGAAATATATTTTGTAGTTCAGATATTTGAAACAATAAACATCATTCGTCCTTTTATATACCCCATTAGGATTTAATATAATCGTAGAATTTAATTTTTGGTATTTTACTCTGAAACTGTAAGATATACCTAATAAAAAATACAATTTTTGATAAAGAAAAAAAAAAAAAATAGTTAAATCCTTAATCTTTTTCTCTTAGGAGCCCTATTTTTGCTTATCAACTTCAGTGGTACCTCTAATTTATTATCTGCTATAGTTCTTCCCATGAAGATATATTGTGATTTGATCTTTTCAATTCGGCGTTAGTTAAAGTGTTTTTAAGTTGGTTTTATTTAAATATTTACCTGTTATTACAGAAATGTGATTAACTGTTTATAATACTGACTTTGTTAGTAGGTATTTCATGCCGTCAGACTATAAGATAACAAAGAACAGCTTACTTAGAGCAATCTAAGATTCAATTACTACCTTTCCTTCATTAATCACTGAGGTAGTTAAAATTTAACATTTCTCTCCAAACTAAATAGTGAGGACTGTGGCATAGTGGTGCGACTATTAAACGTTTTAACCCCAGAATAATAGCAAGTAAAATGAGCACCATAGCAACACAATCCACCGTTGTTATATATTGCCAACACTAAGAACACCCGTGAGGCAAAGTTGTTTTAGTATTACGGCTCATCCTGTAAACTGTTGGCTCTACAATTCTATCTGGAAAGTGGTTGTTATTATTATATAGCTGGTATTCAATAAAATCTTGGACGAAACTCCTTCACAGACCGACCCATAGAAAATCTCAAACTACTATGTTTACAAAGAGATATAGAAGTTAACGGCAATTCTATCCAAGCTAACGACTACCTACTGATTTTCCTGATGACATTTTTAACGTCAGTGTAACTCGTTAATGTTGCAACAATGTTGCTGTTAATAGCACCGATCTAAAATAGAAAAGAAGTTTATTTTTTCAACATAAAATTTTGATGCGTCACCAATAGGGACAGCCACTTATTTTATTGTTTTTTTAAATCTCTTTCTCTCTCAATCCCCCCTCTTTCTCCTGCCACTAAACATATCTTATTATTTTAGTTCCGAACCAATAAAATATTTTTATTATTGTCATTTTAAACAAAAGATTTTTATGGCAAATAAAAATTTATTGTATGAATATAGAGGAAAATAAAAAAATTCACTCAGTCAACTTTCTTAGACATCGCTACAATAGATTGAGTCTTTTAAACAAAATTGAGACAACTAGACAAAATAAATGCTTTTCAGAAATGAAATTATTAAAATAGCGGACTTAGAATGGACTTGAGGAATTATTCGCAACTTCTCATTGCCTGCAAAGCTCCCAGAAAGAAGAAGTCTTGAAATTAAGCCCAAGTTTTTAAGAAAGAAAATGGACAAAGATTGTATTATCTCATTCCGTTGTTGAAAAGAGGATATTGTTATATATTTCGAGAACTCTTTGATTTAAAGCGTCAAATAAATAAAACAATTAATAGCAATACTATTTAAAGTGAATATCCTTCCTTTTTAATTTGTTGGAACTTTAGTCAAAAAAAAAAGATCCAGTCTCGGATAATTTGGGATGGATTTTTGAAAAGCTTATGTTTTCGGGAGCTCTGAGATAGCAACTAATAAATACAGTTGATACAGAATTTTTCGATAATTCGAACTCTACAGCTGTTAACTTCGGTAAATCGAAAAAATTCAGTGTATTTAGATACGCTCGATAATTCGAAATCCTTTTCTTACCAACAGGGGGAGAGAAGGCTCTATAATTCGAACGAGGCCGCTTCCCCTCTTTATGATTCGAATTTTCCCTAGTGTAGGTAAATTGGAATGTTTGGTATATGTGAGAGTGGCCACTCTGTGAGGGTGTCTAAGAAGGGATGACCGTTAGGGGTGGCAAAAGGGTTGCAGGTAATGTCGAATCTCGATAATTCGAATTTTTTGATCATTCAAACTCTACAGCTGCTAACTTCGGTAAATCGAAAAAAAAATCAGTGTATTTAGATACGCTCGATAATTCGAAATCCTTTTCCCTTAACAACAGGGGGAGAGAAGGCTCTATAATTCGAACGAGACCGCTTCCCCTCTTTATGATTCGAATTTTCCCTAGTGTAGGTAAATTGGAATGTTTGGTATATGTGAGAGTGGCCACTCTGTGAGGGTGTCTAAGAAGGGATGACCGTTAGGGGTGGCAAAAGGGTTGCAGGTAATGTCGAATCTCGATAATTCGAATTTTTTGATCATTCAAACTCTACAGCTGCTAACTTCGGTAAATCGAAAAAAAAATCAGTGTATTTAGATACGCTCGATAATTCGAAATCCTTTTCCCTTAACAACAGGGGGAGAGAAGGCTCTATAATTCGAACGAGACCGCTTCCCCTCTTTATGATTCGAATTTTCCCTAGTGTAGGTAAATTGGAATGTTTGGTATATGTGAGAGTGGCCACTCTGTGAGGGTGTCTAAGAAGGGATGACCGTTAGGGGTGGCAAAAGGGTTGCAGGTAATGTCGAATCTCGATAATTCGAATTTTTTGATCATTCAAACTCTACAGCTGCTAACTTCGGTAAATCGAAAAAAAAATCAGTGTATTTAGATACGCTCGATAATTCGAAATCCTTTTCCCTTAACAACAGGGGGAGAGAAGGCTCTATAATTCGAACGAGGCCGCTTCCCACTCTTTATAATTCGAATTTTCCCTAGTGTAGGTAAATTGGAATGTTTGGTATATGTGAGAGTGGCCACTCTGTGAGGGTGTCTAAGAAGGGATGACCGTTAGGGGTGGCAAAAGGGTTGCAGGTAATGTCGAATCTCGATAATTCGAATTTTTTGATCATTCAAACTCTACAGCTGCTAACTTCGGTAAATCGAAAAAAAAATCAGTGTATTTAGATACGCTCGATAATTCGAAATCCTTTTCCCTTAACAACAGGGGGAGAGAAGGCTCTATAATTCGAACGAGACCGCTTCCCCTCTTTATGATTCGAATTTTCCCTAGTGTAGGTAAATTGGAATGTTTGGTATATGTGAGAGTGGCCACTCTGTGAGGGTGTCTAAGAAGGGATGACCGTTAGGGGTGGCAAAAGGGTTGCAGGTAATGTCGAATCTCGATAATTCGAATTTTTTGATCATTCAAACTCTACAGCTGCTAACTTCGGTAAATCGAAAAAAAAATCAGTGTATTTAGATACGCTCGATAATTCGAAATCCTTTTCCCTTAACAACAGGGGGAGAGAAGGCTCTATAATTCGAACGAGACCGCTTCCCCTCTTTATGATTCGAATTTTCCCTAGTGTAGGTAAATTGGAATGTTTGGTATATGTGAGAGTGGCCACTCTGTGAGGGTGTCTAAGAAGGGATGACCGTTAGGGGTGGCAAAAGGGTTGCAGGTAATGTCGAATCTCGATAATTCGAATTTTTTGATCATTCAAACTCTACAGCTGCTAACTTCGGTAAATCGAAAAAAAAATCAGTGTATTTAGATACGCTCGATAATTCGAAATCCTTTTCCCTTAACAACAGGGGGAGAGAAGGCTCTATAATTCGAACGAGACCGCTTCCCCTCTTTATGATTCGAATTTTCCCTAGTGTAGGTAAATTGGAATGTTTGGTATATGTGAGAGTGGCCACTCTGTGAGGGTGTCTAAGAAGGGATGACCGTTAGGGGTGGCAAAAGGGTTGCAGGTAATGTCGAATCTCGATAATTCGAATTTTTTGATCATTCAAACTCTACAGCTGCTAACTTCGGTAAATCGAAAAAAAAATCAGTGTATTTAGATACGCTCGATAATTCGAAATCCTTTTCCCTTAACAACAGGGGGAGAGAAGGCTCTATAATTCGAACGAGGCCGCTTCCCACTCTTTATAATTCGAATTTTCCCTAGTGTAGGTAAATTGGAATGTTTGGTATATGTGAGAGTGGCCACTCTGTGAGGGTGTCTAAGAAGGGATGACCGTTAGGGGTGGCAAAAGGGTTGCAGGTAATGTCGAATCTCGATAATTCGAATTTTTTGATCATTCAAACTCTACAGCTGCTAACTTCGGTAAATCGAAAAAAAAATCAGTGTATTTAGATACGCTCGATAATTCGAAATCCTTTTCCCTTAACAACAGGGGGAGAGAAGGCTCTATAATTCGAACGAGACCGCCTCCCCTCTTTATGATTCGAATTTTCCCTAGTGTAGGTAAATTGGAATGTTTGGTATATGTGAGAGTGGCCACTCTGTGAGGGTGTCTAAGAAGGGATGACCGTTAGGGGTGGCAAAAGGGTTGCAGGTAATGTCGAATCTCGATAATTCGAATTTTTTGATCATTCAAACTCTACAGCTGCTAACTTCGGTAAATCGAAAAAAAAATCAGTGTATTTAGATACGCTCGATAATTCGAAATCCTTTTCCCTTAACAACAGGGGGAGAGAAGGCTCTATAATTCGAACGAGGCCGCTTCCCCTCTTTATGATTCGAATTTTCCCTAGTGTAGGTAAATTGGAATGTTTGGTATATGTGAGAGTGGCCACTCTGTGAGGGTGTCTAAGAAGGGATGACCGTTAGGGGTGGCAAAAGGGTTGCAGGTAATGTCGAATCTCGATAATTCGAATTTTTTGATCATTCAAACTCTACAGCTGCTAACTTCGGTAAATCGAAAAAAAAATCAGTGTATTTAGATACGCTCGATAATTCGAAATCCTTTTCCCTTACCAACAGGGGGAGAGAAGGCTCTATAATTCGAACGAGGCCGCTTCCCCTCTTTATGATTCGAATTTTCCCTAGTGTAGGTAAATTGGAATGTTTGGTATATGTGAGAGTGGCCACTCTGTGAGGGTGTCTAAGAAGGGATGACCGTTAGGGGTGGCAAAAGGGTTGCAGGTAATGTCGAATCTCGATAATTCGAATTTTTTGATCATTCAAACTCTACAGCTGCTAACTTCGGTAAATCGAAAAAAAAATCAGTGTATTTAGATACGCTCGATAATTCGAAATCCTTTTCCCTTACCAACAGGGGGAGAGAAGGCTCTATAATTCGAACGAGGCCGCTTCCCCTCTTTATGATTCGAATTTTCCCTAGTGTAGGTAAATTGGAATGTTTGGTATATGTGAGAGTGGCCACTCTGTGAGGGTGTCTAAGAAGGGATGACCGTTAGGGGTGGCAAAAGGGTTGCAGGTAATGTCGAATCTCGATAATTCGAATTTTTTGATCATTCAAACTCTACAGCTGCTAACTTCGGTAAATCGAAAAAAAAATCAGTGTATTTAGATACGCTCGATAATTCGAAATCCTTTTCCCTTACCAACAGGGGGAGAGAAGGCTCTATAATTCGAACGAGGCCGCTTCCCACTCTTTATAATTCGAATTTTCCCTAGTGTAGGTAAATTGGAATGTTTGGTATATGTGAGAGTGGCCACTCTGTGAGGGTGTCTAAGAAGGGATGACAGTTAGGGGTGGCAAAAGGGTTGCAGGTAATGTCGAATCTCGATAATTCGAATTTTTTGATCATTCAAACTCTACAGCTGCTAACTTCGGTAAATCGAAAAAAAAATCAGTGTATTTAGATACGCTCGATAATTCGAAATCCTTTTCCCTTACCAACAGGGGGAGAGAAGGCTCTATAATTCGAACGAGGCCGCTTCCCACTCTTTATAATTCGAATTTTCACTAGTGTAGGTAAATTGGAATGTTTGGTATATGTGAGAGTGGCCACTCTGTGAGGGTGTCTAAGAAGGGATGACCGTTAGGGGTGGCAAAAGGGTTGCAGGTAATGTCGAATCTCGATAATTCGAATTTTTTGATCATTCAAACTCTACAGCTGCTAACTTCGGTAAATCGAAAAAAAAATCAGTGTATTTAGATACGCTCGATAATTCGAAATCCTTTTCCCTTAACAACAGGGGGAGAGAAGGCTCTATAATTCGAACGAGGCCGCTTCCCCTCTTTATGATTCGAATTTTCCCTAGTGTAGGTAAATTGGAATGTTTGGTATATGTGAGAGTGGCCACTCTGTGAGGGTGTCTAAGAAGGGATGACCGTTAGGGGTGGCAAAAGGGTTGCAGGTAATGTCGAATCTCGATAATTCGAATTTTTTGATCATTCAAACTCTACAGCTGCTAACTTCGGTAAATCGAAAAAAAAATCAGTGTATTTAGATACGCTCGATAATTCGAAATCCTTTTCCCTTAACAACAGGGGGAGAGAAGGCTCTATAATTCGAACGAGGCCGCTTCCCCTCTTTATGATTCGAATTTTCCCTAGTGTAGGTAAATTGGAATGTTTGGTATATGTGAGAGTGGCCACTCTGTGAGGGTGTCTAAGAAGGGATGACCGTTAGGGGTGGCAAAAGGGTTGCAGGTAATGTCGAATCTCGATAATTCGAATTTTTTGATCATTCAAACTCTACAGCTGCTAACTTCGGTAAATCGAAAAAAAAATCAGTGTATTTAGATACGCTCGATAATTCGAAATCCTTTTCCCTTAACAACAGGGGGAGAGAAGGCTCTATAATTCGAACGAGACCGCTTCCCCTCTTTATGATTCGAATTTTCCCTAGTGTAGGTAAATTGGAATGTTTGGTATATGTGAGAGTGGCCACTCTGTGAGAATGTCTAAGAAGGGATGACCGTTAGGGGTGGCAAAAGGGTTGCAGGTAATGTCGAATCTCGATAATTCGAATTTTTTGATCATTCAAACTCTACAGCTGCTAACTTCGGTAAATCGAAAAAAAAATCAGTGTATTTAGATACGCTCGATAATTCGAAATCCTTTTCCCTTAACAACAGGGGGAGAGAAGGCTCTATAATTCGAACGAGGTCGCTTCCCACTCTTTATAATTCGAATTTTCCCTAGTGTAGGTAAATTGGAATGTTTGGTATATGTGAGAGTGGCCACTCTGTGAGGGTGTCTAAGAAGGGATGACCGTTAGGGGTGGCAAAAGGGTTGCAGGTAATGTCGAATCTCGATAATTCGAATTTTTTGATCATTCAAACTCTACAGCTGCTAACTTCGGTAAATCGAAAAAAAAATCAGTGTATTTAGATACGATCGATAATTCGAAATCCTTTTCCCTTACCAACAGGGGGAGAGAAGGCTCTATAATTCGAACGAGGCCGCTTCCCCTCTTTATGATTCGAATTTTCCCTAGTGTAGGTAAATTGGAATGTTTGGTATATGTGAGAGTGGCCACTCTGTGAGGGTGTCTAAGAAGGGATGACCGTTAGGGGTGGCAAAAGGGTTGCAGGTAATGTCGAATCTCGATAATTCGAATTTTTTGATCATTCAAACTCTACAGCTGCTAACTTCGGTAAATCGAAAAAAAAATCAGTGTATTTAGATACGCTCGATAATTCGAAATCCTTTTCCCTTAACAACAGGGGGAGAGAAGGCTCTATAATTCGAACGAGGCCGCTTCCCCTCTTTATGATTCGAATTTTCCCTAGTGTAGGTAAATTGGAATGTTTGGTATATGTGAGAGTGGCCACTCTGTGAGGGTGTCTAAGAAGGGATGACCGTTAGGGGTGGCAAAAGGGTTGCAGGTAATGTCGAATCTCGATAATTCGAATTTTTTGATCATTCAAACTCTACAGCTGCTAACTTCGGTAAATCGAAAAAAAAATCAGTGTATTTAGATACGCTCGATAATTCGAAATCCTTTTCCCTTAACAACAGGGGGAGAGAAGGCTCTATAATTCGAACGAGGCCGCTTCCCCTCTTTATGATTCGAATTTTCCCTAGTGTAGGTAAATTGGAATGTTTGGTATATGTGAGAGTGGCCACTCTGTGAGGGTGTCTAAGAAGGGATGACCGTTAGGGGTGGCAAAAGGGTTGCAGGTAATGTCGAATCTCGATAATTCGAATTTTTTGATCATTCAAACTCTACAGCTGCTAACTTCGGTAAATCGAAAAAAAAATCAGTGTATTTAGATACGCTCGATAATTCGAAATCCTTTTCCCTTAACAACAGGGGGAGAGAAGGCTCTATAATTCGAACGAGACCGCTTCCCCTCTTTATGATTCGAATTTTCCCTAGTGTAGGTAAATTGGAATGTTTGGTATATGTGAGAGTGGCCACTCTGTGAGGGTGTCTAAGAAGGGATGACCGTTAGGGGTGGCAAAAGGGTTGCAGGTAATGTCGAATCTCGATAATTCGAATTTTTTGATCATTCAAACTCTACAGCTGCTAACTTCGGTAAATCGAAAAAAAAATCAGTGTATTTAGATACGCTCGATAATTCGAAATCCTTTTCCCTTACCAACAGGGGGAGAGAAGGCTCTATAATTCGAACGAGACCGCTTCCCCTCTTTATGATTCGAATTTTCCCTAGTGTAGGTAAATTGGAATGTTTGGTATATGTGAGAGTGGCCACTCTGTGAGGGTGTCTAAGAAGGGATGACCGTTAGGGGTGGCAAAAGGGTTGCAGGTAATGTCGAATCTCGATAATTCGAATTTTTTGATCATTCAAACTCTACAGCTGCTAACTTCGGTAAATCGAAAAAAAAATCAGTGTATTTAGATACGCTCGATAATTCGAAATCCTTTTCCCTTACCAACAGGGGGAGAGAAGGCTCTATAATTCGAACGAGACCGCTTCCCCTCTTTATGATTCGAATTTTCCCTAGTGTAGGTAAATTGGAATGTTTGGTATATGTGAGAGTGGCCACTCTGTGAGGGTGTCTAAGAAGGGATGACCGTTAGGGGTGGCAAAAGGGTTGCAGGTAATGTCGAATCTCGATAATTCGAATTTTTTGATCATTCAAACTCTACAGCTGCTAACTTCGGTAAATCGAAAAAAAAATCAGTGTATTTAGATACGCTCGATAATTCGAAATCCTTTTCTTACCAACAGGGGGAGAGAAGGCTCTATAATTCGAACGAGGCCGCTTCCCACTCTTTATAATTCGAATTTTCCCTAGTGTAGGTAAATTGGAATGTTTGGTATATGTGAGAGTGGCCACTCTGTGAGGGTGTCTAAGAAGGGATGACCGTTAGGGGTGGCAAAAGGGTTGCAGGTAATGTCGAATCTCGATAATTCGAATTTTTTGATCATTCAAACTCTACAGCTGCTAACTTCGGTAAATCGAAAAAAAAATCAGTGTATTTAGATACGCTCGATAATTCGATATCCTTTTCCCTTAACAACAGGGGGGAGAAGGCTCTATAATTCGAACGAGGCCGCTTCCCACTCTTTATAATTCGAATTTTCCCTAGTGTAGGTAAATTGGAATGTTTGGTATATGTGAGAGTGGCCACTCTGTGAGGGTGTCTAAGAAGGGATGACCGTTAGGGGTGGCAAAAGGGTTGCAGGTAATGTCGAATCTCGATAATTCGAATTTTTTGATCATTCAAACTCTACAGCTGCTAACTTCGGTAAATCGAAAAAAAAATCAGTGTATTTAGATACGCTCGATAATTCGAAATCCTTTTCCCTTAACAACAGGGGGAGAGAAGGCTCTATAATTCGAACGAGGCCGCTTCCCACTCTTTATAATTCGAATTTTCCCTAGTGTAGGTAAATTGGAATGTTTGGTATATGTGAGAGTGGCCACTCTGTGAGGGTGTCTAAGAAGGGATGACCGTTAGGGGTGGCAAAAGGGTTGCAGGTAATGTCGAATCTCGATAATTCGAATTTTTTGATCATTCAAACTCTACAGCTGCTAACTTCGGTAAATCGAAAAAAAAATCAGTGTATTTAGATACGCTCGATAATTCGAAATCCTTTTCCCTTAACAACAGGGGGAGAGAAGGCTCTATAATTCGAACGAGGCCGCTTCCCACTCTTTATAATTCGAATTTTCCCTAGTGTAGGTAAATTGGAATGTTTGGTATATGTGAGAGTGGCCACTCTGTGAGGGTGTCTAAGAAGGGATGACCGTTAGGGGTGGCAAAAGGGTTGCAGGTAATGTCGAATCTCGATAATTCGAATTTTTTGATCATTCAAACTCTACAGCTGCTAACTTCGGTAAATCGAAAAAAAAATCAGTGTATTTAGATACGCTCGATAATTCGAAATCCTTTTCCCTTAACAACAGGGGGAGAGAAGGCTCTATAATTCGAACGAGGCCGCTTCCCACTCTTTATAATTCGAATTTTCCCTAGTGTAGGTAAATTGGAATGTTTGGTATATGTGAGAGTGGCCACTCTGTGAGGGTGTCTAAGAAGGGATGACCGTTAGGGGTGGCAAAAGGGTTGCAGGTAATGTCGAATCTCGATAATTCGAATTTTTTGATCATTCAAACTCTACAGCTGCTAACTTCGGTAAATCGAAAAAAAAATCAGTGTATTTAGATACGCTCGATAATTCGAAATCCTTTTCCCTTAACAACAGGGGGAGAGAAGGCTCTATAATTCGAACGAGGCCGCTTCCCACTCTTTATAATTCGAATTTTCCCTAGTGTAGGTAAATTGGAATGTTTGGTATATGTGAGAGTGGCCACTCTGTGAGGGTGTCTAAGAAGGGATGACCGTTAGGGGTGGCAAAAGGGTTGCAGGTAATGTCGAATCTCGATAATTCGAATTTTTTGATCATTCAAACTCTACAGCTGCTAACTTCGGTAAATCGAAAAAAAAATCAGTGTATTTAGATACGCTCGATAATTCGAAATCCTTTTCCCTTAACAACAGGGGGAGAGAAGGCTCTATAATTCGAACGAGGCCGCTTCCCCTCTTTATGATTCGAATTTTCCCTAGTAATGTTTACTTCTCATTTTCTGCTTATTGTTCATTTCCTGCGTAATGTTTCCCTCCTTTCAGCCAAGTTTAACTTTCCAATTCTCTTTCTTAGTTTTTCACGATGGGAAGTATGTCTCCCTTACTGTATCCGACAAAGAAAACAGTATCGCGGCCGTGAAAAGTGGTTCGAAACAAAAAGATATCGCCTAAACTTTCAATATTCCACCAGCATCGCTTTCTACAATTCTAAGTCACTTGACTAAGTCAAGCCACATTGTAACAAAAAACTGTTCTTCTTTTTTTAAATTAGGTACATATGTATATTATTATTTATTGAAATGTTAATACAAAGTAAATTTTTTTGTTATTTTTTGTCGTTTTCATTATTTTTACTTTTTTACTTGAGGCTATATATGTCTAAAACTTAGGTAAGGTCGTACGTATTTTCAATATACCTATGTACATACATATATACATAATAAAAACTCTTAATAATTCGAATTTTTTTCCCCTTCTTGATAATTCAAACTTCTTGATAATTCGAACTCTCGATAATTCGAATTTTTTTTGTAGTCCCTTGGATTTCGACTTATCGAGAGTCGACTGTACTTCTTATCATACTTCTCAAATGGTTGTGAGGATAAAAAGGAACCTCGATGATGATCTTCTGGATAAAGGAAGGCCTAAAAATGAACTGCCAGAAGCAGAGCATGGTCCTACGGAACAAAAGAGTCAATTGTGGTAAAACCAGGAACTTAAGACACTACCGACTTTCCTTGGACAAGCAAAATCTTCTCTTCTAAAGGATTTGGCTGTATATCGGAATAATAGTAAGAGTTACCACGAGCAAAGACCATCATAAACCTCTCTTCCGCGTTGAAATTACGATAACCTTTGACTGACCACTCTGTGATGTAGTCCATAAAACTGTGCAGTTATTGAAGGGTGCCCTAAACATTCAGTTGAGTGGACGAGTCTCAAATTTGGCGTCTTCACGCAAGATAACTCTCAGCCAAACTTATTTCCTCCACACCCATTCAAGAGACTGCAAAATACAGTAAATTCATTTTTTCGTTCAAGAATTTATTAATTTAAAACAAAATAAATGCAGTAATTTAATTACTAATGAAAATTAGCTCTTTCTGAAGGAATTATCTGCTGACATCTTAAATGATAGCCAATAATAATTAGTAGGAATATAAGATTATTACTTCAAACATCGCGATCGAATGAATTTTTTAATATTTCAAGGAGCTATTTTAGTTTACTAAAACTAGAGAATAAGTATTTCAGATACTGTACAAAGTTCATTAATTATTTCTAAGGCTGTAAATAAAACTTGCGGCGAAACGTGTAAGATAGCAGTTCTGTTTAATAAAAGAATTCTGAATAAAATAAAACAGTTCTTTGGTAGCAACCATTTCTTTTGTGCTTAATGTTTCGTACCAATGTAAGAAAACAATAATTTTGTTCAAAGTGAATCATTAATTAAGTTGAAAGGAAAAAAAGGCCAAATAAAATTCCTGCAATAATTAAAAATGTCTGAAGTAATTAATGATTGTAGAAATGGGAATTAGATAGTTACTTTTAGCATTTTCTTAAAATTAAATTAGTCGCAGAAGTGCATTTAATTATTTGCTTTATCTAAGAAAGAATTATTTTTTAGTCAATTTATGTCTTCTTTCTATGATAACAAGAGCTTGTTATGCAGTACTTTAATCTGATAGCTCCAAAATATTGAAGCAATATATCTGTCTTGGAGAGTTTACTTTTCGACATAATTATTTTCCTGTTTCCGGTCAGAGATAACTTGGTTCATGCTTGAAATGGTTTAAAATGAATTGGTTTCATGAACTTGTTTAAAAAGTTCAAGAAATCTATAAAGTTATATGACTATTTATTCCTATAACTTTATTATTATCCACACGTAGATTTCGTATTGAGTAAAATTCAATAATTGTATTAGATGGTAGTGGAAATGATTGCCAAACTAAATCTCTTGCGAGTTAAAAAAACTTTGATTTCTTATTTAAGATGTTTCGTTTTAGTTCGCAGGCTTCTGTAATGAGTAAAAGGTAAATGTTTATGGGGCGCTCTATAGACAAAAAGTTCTGCCATCATTTTCGTCTGAGGTTCTAAGTAGTGTTGTTCAAGAGCTGAGCTATAAGGCTATAAGTTTCAAGAGCGCTCGAGCTCTCAGGGCTCAGCGGGTGGCTCGAGTCAGAGCTTGAGCTGAAGCCTCACAGAAAGCTCGGTGAGCCTCCAAGGCCCGGCTCAAAAGGCTCGAGTTTTTTTTTCTTTTTTATATGAAGCATTTTATACTAATTAATAAATTCATTTCTTAAAATAAAATCAAGTTATAGGAGCTAACGAATTTTTCAAACATATTTTTGCGTAAATGAATATAGTAATTCCTAAAATGTTCGTTGCTCATTGAAATTGATTACTCATCATTCCTTAAGAATTTTAAAGGGCTTGCACTTTATGAGCCTTCAAATCCAGGTTTATGAGCCTCCAACTTGAGCTTCACGGCTCCAGCTTCGAGGGCTATAATGGCTCGAGCTCTGAAGGCTCAAGCCGTAAAGACTTGAGTCGAAGCTCGACTCGGTTGAGCCTTCAGCTCGGACCTCAACTGAACAACACTAGTTCTAAGTGAAGGGATCGTCTGAGTTTTTAGGCTTGCAATGTGACTTTCAGGCAACTATGTCTTAATGATTACTATGGCTATAATCAGAGTTAGTTTGTTAGTAGATATGTCGATAAAAAAATGCTGCCCAAATTTTAAATCTATATCTGAGGACGCGTGTATTTTGCATCGACTGCTGCATGCCTTGGATCAATATCATCTTGTCTTTTTGTTGGCACTTCCTTTACTTCCAACAATCTCCTTCACATTGCTTACCATCAAAAAATATATTTTGAGGAAAATTAATAACAAGGACTAAGCTCTGTTGTGACTAAGCAAAGTATTTTGTAGACGAATGATGTATGCAGTCATGAACGGTAGATGTAGACGGACCTCGTGTTTATAGATTGAGAATAGATGTATTGATTCATTGTATTTGCATTTGGTGGTAAGGTCTCATGGGAAAAAGTGTTGATTACTTTACTTTTTCTTTTGCATATTTACTTTTAGGTAAAAGATGCTAAATTTGATAAAATATAAGTTCTGAAATATATTTTTCGCCTGCCAGGAACATCTGCACCTGCTGAAAAGATATTCTATATTGTCTAAAACATCCGTAAAAATGTTTTTGTGCAGTTCAAATAAGTTGTACTAAATTCGTCTATGCAATTAAAAATAAATAATGTTTACATAAGTTCAATTTAGTAGTACCTAAGTACCAAAAACCTTTTTTAGTTTGATATATTCAATCAGTTTTTCTCAAGAAGAATAATATCTTTAATTTTCCAAACAGTTTGTATCTGCCTTGGGAAATACAAAGAAGTGTATATCTGAAATGATTACTGGCTGATCGTTAAGTTTGCAAGTGCGTCCTATGGTAATTCAGGTTTAGTCATCGTCAGTCTGTTTTCTCTCCGAGTCGGTAGTGTTGTCCTACATCTTTAGCAAGTCGATTAATTGGAAGTATTAGTCTAGTTATGTTTATAAATTGGGTTGTCCAAGTCCTGCTCCTTAAGGAGCATTCTATTCTTCTGAATGAACTACGGTATTTCAAGACGATAGGCAGCCATTTATTTGAGAAAACTTAGAGCTTATTCATTGGAGCCTCCATCCACACGGGGGTAAGCTAGGTAGTAAATTGTCTGAAATGTAGATGAGTCTAGAGCAATGAGCTGTCAGAGGTATCCGTCGGATAATTATTAGAGAATGGAGATGACAGCTAGTTTGGTAGGCCTATCTTAATTTCAGTTTATTGTGCCCAGGTTAGGCTTATGAGGCAACTAAAAATTGTTATACCTATCAAAAATTATGCTATTTGGTTACCAATTACAGGCACATAGCGTAGGAGCCGTAACTTTCTGTTCCGCAGAAACTCTCGAAACTATCCCGGTTTGAGAAAACGAAAAACATTACGGTAAGTACAAGTATGAAAAAGCCGTGTAACTTTTATACCAAATTTCATTTTAGTCTAAAACGAAAGAATTATAGAAATTAAGGAATTCGTTTTAAGATTTTGTGAACGATAAGATATGTTTATGTGGTTAAAGTGGCTCTTAGCTTGTCACACTGGCACCTAGCGCTAATTTAGGAACTTAAAATCTGATAATCACTGCATGCTCTGCTAGACTAAAACCTTAACAGTCGTTAACGATTTTGTCTGTTCACAAGTCGTTTATTTTTTTACCTCACAAACAAATATAAAGTTAGCATTAAGATGCTATCGCTGTGAACCATAGAATATTTTATTAATTCAGCTTAATTATCTTATTTTCACCTTTAAAAAAATAATCTCTTGGAAGTCAATGCCTTATTCAAACAATTTATTATTTCCTTAACCGTTGGAAAGAATCTATGATATTAGCATGTGAAACAAGCCTCAAATTCAAGTGGAACCGAGTATTAAATATACAACAATACACTCTACACTGTGTAATAAACATTTAAAGCGAAATATTTACTCTACCCTTATTAACAGACAATCCATTTCTTTGATTCGCACCTGCTTCTAGTTGTATGCATTGTAACCCTTCTTCCTAGCTGGACCACTTTGTTTCTGAACAATTCGATTCTTCTGTAGGTGATTATTGTACCTCCTCTTAATTTCTAAATTCTTTAAATTCAAAATGTTTAGAAACAAATCTAGACTAATTAGGCTATTTATCTTTTTATGGCAATTGATATTTTTTTGGGGTTAGCGATGAAGGGTAATTTTTCTCCAATTGAGTTCAGCCAATAGAAGAGCACACATTGTTATTAATAATTTATTTTTTGTAATCGTTCCAATAATTTATAAAAATGTACTAATTTTGAAAAAAAAGAAGCTACTTATTGAAGCTTTTTACTTTCTCTTGATTTACTGCAATAAGGGAAAGTACTGTAATCGTGCCAATTTTATATTTTGCGTCTTCAACAGAATTTTCGTTTTGAGGTCCCTTAATTACGAAATAGTTATTTATTTAACAAGTGTGGAAATAGTACTTACACGGGTTTGCACGCACGAGCGAGCGAAGCGAGGCGAGTGCAAGTGCAAATTGCCGAGTGTGAGGAAAATACTTTACACTCGAGTTAAATATTATATTTTTTCTGCAACCATTAGGGTTATTAACTAAAAAAAAAAAAAAAACTAAACAGGAATCACTAGAATCCATTTTAAATTTCTATAAGGTAACACTATAACCTTTTTAACTGTTATAATTAAAAATATCTGATTATTTTTTAAAACATTATTTTTATTTCTATATTCCTTTCAATTTTTATTTTATTTTTTTAATATTCGTTTTTTAATTATTTAGATAAAATAAATTTAAATAAGCTTATTAAAGTTTTACAGAAAATATTTAATAACAAAACTTCTTATATCAAGGAAGCACAATAAAGTTTTTTCACTCACTAATGGGACACTAATGGGAATTTTTACCCACTAGTAAGGTAAAGTTGGGCATTACACAGCTGATTTTAATTGAGTAATGAGAACATTCCTACATGGTTGCAGAAAAAAGTATTTTTTTAAATGATGGGGTCTGCATGTTCCCAAATATCTATTTGCTTCTCCGTAAGTATGCTCCGCCATTGTAAATAAAAAAAATCGCAGAGACTTAAAATTTGATTCATATTCTGTACTAGCTGTATTGTTAGTTACACTTCTCTAGGAAAGGAAGATCGTTGAAATTACCAGTATTTACATAGTGACTTAACCCATATTTACCAACCACGTTATTCTCTCCTTCCTCAACCTGCCGTACAGATTTCTCCAGAAGGACTTCTTCGGGGATGTACAAAACAGTATTCTCGGGAAGTATTCGTGCTATCTAGTTTTAGATTTTAGGATCTCAACCACTTTTTCTGCAGCACCTGCTATTTCCGTTAAAGAATCAATTCAGCACAACATACACAAAATAGGATTGATTTTGATTATGTTTTGGAAATAGTTATTTTATTTTATTAGTTTTGTTTTGATGTACACATTGGACCTTTGTAATAGCTCACCAAAAAGGGCTAATTAAACAAAAGTTAGAGTGAAAATATCAGAATACATTCCACTTAAAAACAAATATTTTCTGCTTTCAGACAACTTACGCCATCTTTAACAATATTATAAATACAGAGGGATTTAGAATTTTTACGTTCAAATCAAGTCATCCGTTAAGTTCGACCGAGTGTGCTTTACGAGCGTGACCACGTACGCATATATCAAAAGGATATAGATAGAAGTAGAAAGATTTGGATTTGTTTGGGTATTTGTGCGATTGCCTGGAGGAAGACTGTCTATTGTCAGTTACACGTCTGCAAGGCCCCTGGGAGTACTCAGCGGGAGTCTTTACAGATCACGAATTAGACAACCGCCATGACAACTGCACAAATAGAATAGAGAGGTGAATACTTCCTTTATCTCATTCTAAATTTCTATCCACTGTTCCCCATTGACAATGCCACCTTTATCAATAAGTAGATGTTTACACTTTTTAAAAACATAAACCATTACCTTCTATTTTCACCCCTTTCAAAACTTCATAATAAATATTACATTTGAGTTCACATAAACTTGGTCTGTTTGTATGTTTGTAACTCGTATAAGTATTTTACTCTCTTAAATCGTCTGTTTACGGTCGTTTGATTTCCAGTTGACCATTAAATGTCGCATCAAGTTGTCTACATTTAAATGTATCTCACCATCTATAAGGTTTATTTCTCCAACGTACTTGGTACCCCACATGTGAGCTGAATATATTCTACGTACTCCACATAAATCTACAGTTCGGTAGATTCTACCCTCTTGTGGAATGTTAATCAAACCGACCATATAAATGGTTCCTAACACATTTAACAGCAAATTAAGTTGTTCTTTGTTATCGCATATTGTGCTGATAATTAAATTTTTAGATTGGTTTACTTACTATTATTAGAATTTAGTTCTTATTCAATAAAATTTTACGCGATTAAGTATTAAATATTTTTGTTACTTGAATAAAAACAAAATCAGAGATATTGATGGAAATGGCAATATTATATTAACAAATCAATTAGACTGTAAGAGTAATTAGGAACTCCAGAATTCAGTTAAGCTTCCCACTACAGCGGGGCTGGAGCGCAATTACCCTGGTGTCCCTCCCGTCAGAATTCGAAACCAACAGTAGCTGTGCATACCAATATGTTGGCTTTTTTCTTTTCCAGCGCTTGAAAAACAATAAATCTATAACAATTAATATTGATTCAAAGGGATGTGATTAAGCTCAGTTGTTACGTGCTGAATTGCCATGCGGAAATCCCGGTTTCGAATTCAGCTGCTGACATTTAGATTTTTTTACAGCTCACTGTTCGGTGATAGTCTAGTGTTGTCTGTAATGAAAAAAGTTCCGGGCGCTAATGATTTCAGATACGCCTTAAATTAAATGAAAAATAAAGTGTGATTATCTTTGATTAAATTTGCAAAGGTAAAAATAAAAAGTTGTTTCATAACGGTTTATCTTATTTTCTATCTTTAGAATCCAACAGGTCTGTAGAAAAAACAGTACCTGTTGCAATACGGAAATAAAAACAAAGTTTAACTGGGCGCACATTAGCCTTGAACTTACAGACAGAATGTAAGGTAATTGTAAAGTAAACTATATGGGAAAAGTGGGCCACAGACATGCGCTACTGACTCATATTGATTGAATCAGTTATTATGATGAGTCACTCAATGATGGTGAGTGTCACTCCAAGTTTTACGCTGTTCTCGTAAGTTTTGTAAACTTGTATAATATTAGGTATTCGTGGTGAGTGTGTGCGTGTGTATGCATGACTGAGGTGTCCATGTGTGACCTGCAAGCGCAGGTTTTCATGACTCATGGGTGCATCTTGTGTGAGAAGACCAAGTTTTTTTCCGTTAACTGTTTATTTCCTTGAATATTCATATTTAGCACACAAAAAATTGATCTAGACATTCATATTTTATAATGCTTTATACCAATTTTCTAATAAATTAGTTAAAAATGCAATGACTAAGCTTCGGAAAATTGCATGTTTTGTTTCTACTAAAATTGCGAACTACTTTTTCTAATTTTACTATGCTTTATATATTAGCATGAATAATGCGCAGACTGAAAGTCCTAGACGTCAGAATTCACTTTAAAATGTTAAGAATAAGAAATCTTCGACAGAATTTTACTTAAAATTTTTCGCAAGCAAGAAACAGAAAAAAACCACTGATACGTTATCCTGAGGAGAAGGCAATAATAAGGTTATAGTCAAAATGTCTATCACGTTACAGTTTTGTCAGTGTAATTATTTTAATTTAAGGCGCATCTTGATTCCTTAGCGCCCGAACCTTTCCATCGCATTTCTGCCTGCGGACAGTGTTCTCTCGTTACATACAACATTACCATCACCAAACAGTGAGCTGTAGGCGGCTCCTCAGACTCGGGATTTCCGCGTGGGAGTCAACAACCAATTAAGCTAATCTTTACCTTTCTATCCTGCATTAAAATAATAATAATTTTCTTAATAAATTTTCTCCGATGCTATCCTGATGGATAATCAAATAATAATTAATGCACTTATTGTTACATCAACACAATCTTTTGTGTCCTGTCCCATAAATCTTAGCTAATTCGCCCAAAAATTTTGACTCATACTCTAGTCTGGATTGAAGACGCTTTTAGAGACTCTAGGAAAGGATTGTCTTTCTTTAAGGCAATGGTCAGGCTTTAAACTATTACAAGAAGGCTTTTATCAGCTGTGCCTAGAGAACTTTTTTATGTTATCTCTTGTTCCGGGTACCTGATGAACTTCTTTTGAGATAGCAATGTAATAGTAATCAGTCTTCCTTTTAAGACAAGTTCCTTAGAAATACTAAATTTTTTTCCAGATCGGCTAAGAAATTTAATCTTGTACAGAAGTCCACTGGATCATTTGTCGCACTTTTTGTTTACTAGGCTTTCGCACAGATAGAAATATCTTCAAAATTGGCCCTGTTTGAAAGCGTACTCTAAAACCAAATTTCTTGGAAACCTTTGGAAACCGATTTCTATAAAATTGTTAGCATTTTCCAAAAAACATAACGACTCAAAAACCTCCCATCCCATTAAGATATCTGCAAAACAAGTAGTTTTTTTTAGAAGCAAGCTCTGCTGTCACTTACTTGGGTTTAATTGGAGATAAACAACATGCTGGTAATCATGTCATGTGAAAAATATCATTACTATTAAGGGATCTAAGCTTCTAGAATTTAACGAAGAATATATGAAATCAATCAATTCATTTCCAAAAACATAACACTCTTTCCTCCGTTTCAAGTAATAATGGATTTCGAATCTAGCCAGTTATATACTATGATAATGAGGATAATATTTCATGGTTTAAGTTTATCGACAATTTGAATGATAGATTTTGTAGCAGTTTGATACATTAAATTAAAATTTAATTAAGATAAACATTAATTACAAGACGGACGGTACTTCAGGATAGTGGCAAGGGTAACCAAAGTCAAGCTTCTTCCATCTTCATCCAAAGTAGGTGCAGTAAAGTTGACACTTGTCAGAACTTAGAGAACAGAGTCTCCTTACGCCATCTCTCCCGCTAGTGGTGAGCTACTGATGTTACTGACATTAGCATATATATTAGTCAAGACTTAATTAAGTCTAACCACGGCCAACATGACGATCATACTAATATCCATATTACAAAGACAATGAAAAATGAACTTTATTAACTAATAATGAATCTTTACCTTCTTTCCATTTTCCCTTTATTTTAAAATAAACATCGAAAATTATTCTTACTGATGACGAGTCTTTTCTAATATCCTTGGATAACGGAAATACAAATTCAGTTTATAATTTATGCCACATTTTGTTGGGGGGAAATTTGACGTTTTATGCTTTCAAAAATTTAAAAAAATTGGAAAGTTTGCGTGTTTTCTAGATAGCATTTAACGTCTAAGTAACAAATTGTTGTAAGTGGAAGTTGGTGGAATCTAAATAAGTGACATTATAAGTGCTGAGAAACGGCCATCTTGTCTGTACGAATTAGCAAAAAAAATGGCAAATAAAGCACGGCATCCAGAAATCTAAAACTAGATCGGTCCTTTGAAACCCAGATTAGTTATTTTCCCGCAAATAGACGCTCTCTTGGCGCTCGAGGTTCTAACGAGATATTTCTGCCAAATAAAAAAATTTACACACACACAAAAATGTAGCTGAGTGGGAAATTCAAATATAACAACCTCCATTCTCCATGAGCTTTCGCAACTTCCATGGCTGCATTAAAGACTTATTGCAGGTTGTTCCAAGAGGAAGGTTAGATTGGCGACAATGAGTTTGTCAAGGGCGAAGATAATCTGAAGTGTGCTGTCAAAGTGTTCAACAGGAGCAAATAGGAATGGGCTGAGAGAGAGCATGTTCATTAGCTGAGAAGACAGCGCCTGGCAGCATCGCAGGCAAATTACCTGTCACGCCAGACTAATCCCTCCTTAAACCAGCTCCTGTACTACTGCCAATTACACAGGCCAGCCTTACGTGAGCTGCAACGCAACTAAGAAGTTGTGCGCTAGCATTGTCTAAATTTCGTACTAACTTACATTACATTGAAGTTTGTAGCATTACATTAAATAATGGGATTGTCTGCACTCTTTACTGGCTCTGCTTGTAACCAGGACACTCTCCAGAGACACAATACTTTACAAGTACAGCGCTATTTTACACATCTGCTAATGTTCCTTAAGTCCTAGTCCAATATCGGCGGCTATCTCCGTTCCAGTTTCTGAGTCTAATAACCTCCACTTACATAGAAAGGCGGAAAGTATTGCAATATTGTCAATTTTTGTAAATTAGCGTTTATAGCGGAAATATCTTTTCCAGCTCCTCTGAGTCTGATAAATCGTCTTTGAAAAGATCTGTAGGTATGTACAAACCAAATAACTTATTTTATGACTAGCTGAAACTGTCTATTTCGATTGGATTTCAGTGGGAGCTCCAACTATATTTAGCGATCCAAATCCCTCGACCAGTTTACGGAATGGATTTTCCACTTTTTGGAGATTTTCTTGAAAAGTGGCTCCAATCAGTTTTCTTTAAACTTGGGCTCCCCATTGGGTACTAAAATATTTGAAACATTTTACAAGGAAAATTTCATTAAAGGCTCTCTTGGCGAGTGGTTAGGTAGGCCGTCTTGTAAGATTAAGATTAAGATAGTAGATGGGACGGGACCTATGCCCCAAGGCACCGCAGCCACAGAAGACTTATTGTGCCAGTCCCTTCTTAGTTCTAGTAGGCGAACCCTCCCCTCCTAAAGAGGTCAAGGACTTTCCCTACTAGTTCTTTTTGCGCTACTATCTCCTTCGGCCTCAACGTTCCAAAGGTTTCATAACGCAAACGTTCGATTGCAACGCATTACCCTAGGCCGTCTTGTAAAGTACCAGTTCAGTTCATTTTAGGATCTTGACTCTTATTTATTATAAAGAGAAGTTACTAAAATTAAGATTAAAGGAAATCCTCCATCTAGAAGAATCATTTACTGAGTGGATTTTCCATTTTTCTGGGTTTTTCAAAAATTGCTCATTAAGGCTTTTTCTAAACTTCGAATATATCCTTCGTTTTATAAGATTATGTTGTTTAATTTGCATTTATTTTTAATGAGATTAATACTTGAATTGTGCTTTAGTTTTTTACTTTTTCACAGTGGGTTTTATTTTATATTAATATTTTATTTTCAAATTGTAAACATTTTTTAACAAATGTAAACATTATTTTAACTTCCTTTTTCGCAATAGATTTTTTTTGTAAAGGTTTAGATTTTATATATATTGCTTGAACTTCTGATGTTGGTAATACATTTCATGAACTTGGAATTATTTAGAATGTCACGCTCGCTCATGCTTCCTTATATACATACATATGTTTGTATTAGAACGGCTGGTCTAAAATATATAATCACTTAAAGGTCACAACGCTTTATCGGTTACAGGTCGCTTTCAACTCGCACTAATAACTCAAAATGTGATCTCTCTAGCAATGGACTAAAAGCATTGACTCCCAACTTCTAAAAGCTTAAAGCTCCTTAGTTACTACATACATAATGGACTATATGTGTGTTTAAAGTCCAAGCTGCTTTGTAATCCCACATAAAACGTATATTAAAACATTTTATCATAAATAAAATATTATAACACTGTAACAATGGCGCTGACAGATTACATCCTTCTTACAGATGATTAGTGGTAGGGACTTTTTAGGATAGAGCAATGAAATTAAATGTGAGCAAAAATGTGCAGCGTGAAGTGAGTAGTAAAGAAGGACGTGTTGCTAGAACGGGATGAACATCAAGTTAGCATAAACAGTAATTAGGGGATTGAACAAAATTAGAAAAGTCCTGTGAGAATATTTTAACAAATAATATCAATTTCCTTGAAGTCTTTTCCACATTTATCAATAGAACACCAAAAGTAGTTGGCACTTTTCTGGAGAAAATTGTGCTGGCAAAAAATTAATTTTTACCCAGATTAGCCACTATATTGAACTGAGCATTTTGATATAGCCAAGAAAATAATTATTATTTTTAGATCTTTTATTGAAATTTACAACTGCAGCAAATGTGTTTCATGATGAAAAAAAAGATATCAGGGTTGTAGTGGAGAAGGCACCCAGTAGTGTCACTCCATTATCGTGGACATACGATATATTAGTATGCTCTTATAATGAGAGTAGATCACGTGAACGTCTTCTCTTCAATTTCCTTAGAGGATTACCTGGTAATGTGGAAGAAGATAGGTATTCTATGAGAGGTTTAGAATGAGCTGCTGTAGAGGAATGAAATTTAGGAAAACGAGTTTTCTCAAGATCTTTAACGAAAGCGATCTTGAGGCCATTATGGATTGTGAGGTTAGATACATAGAACGGAGATTTAAGAAAGTTTCAATTTTTTTTCAGTAATGACTGGAGAGAATTGGAACGTTTAGTCGGTCCCCCATACTTCGATGACTTTTGACAGACCAGTAACAGAATGTATAAGAGTCTTTTGTTTTGTAGGTTGAGTTTAGATCGTTTGTCAAGTAGTCTGGCGAGAAGTTTTTAGCGTTGGCTAGTTTCTTGTCTTTTCAGTCTAGTATGGGGATTCCATGTCAACCGTTTGTCTAGGTGCAAGTCCAAGGTAGCGTACTTTGTCCACAGTTGGTATAGGAGTTTGGTTCAAGATGATGGGAGGTAGGATTTTTCGGCTAATATTATTTGATTGGGTAAAGTCAATTTTGATTAGCCATTTGTTAAGCCAAACTTGTAAGTGTTTAATGTGCAACTGAAGAGCCCTTTTAGCGATAAGAGGATCGGAATGAGGAGATAAGATTGTAGTATCATCGGCAAAGCAGGAAAGAATGGTATTTGGATGCTGGGGTATATCTGATTTATATAAGGAGTACAGAAGAGCTTGTCTCTAAAATATCGAACTTGTAAGTACGATTTCAGGATAAGGTTGTATGAGGAAGGATATCCCTCAGCTTAAGCAATAGACCCTAGTGCCACACCCTGTCGAACGCCTGAGCGACGTCAAGGAAATTTCATATATAAGAGCAATTTTATAAATTTTATAACAATAAATGTGATTATTATGCTGAAAATAAGTCGCTTTACTAAGCACCATAAAAATCTAATAAAAACAATACAATTTGGAAGGTAGATATCAACTTATTTACGCTTCAAAAAAAGAAGAAGAAAAAAAAAAAATATTCTAGCAAACCCTATTAGCGGAATGCACTTTTTGACGCTTTTAACCATAAAATTATTTACAACTATCTTTTTTTATTTATATAATATAAAGAATAACGACCAGAAAGGGAAATATTATTGCTATGTTATATATTTATATGTATTTTGTGTATTTGTGTGTGTACTTTAGTACCTTACAAGAGATGGAAAGCAAGCAAACGAGAGTTTGTATAAAGGGCTATTTAGAGTGTTATAACGAGTTATTGCCCAGTTATGAATCACGAAGTGATGTTCTAAACGTTATGGATCATAATCTAGGTGCTGGTATTATCTCGATTATTGCCTGAACATCAAACATGTTATTCTCTGTTCTAGACGTTAAATTACGATCAATACATTATTCACGCGGGTTAGCGTAGAATGTTTGCATTAACTTGTTTGGCAAATTACATTACAAAATACTTTGGTTTCTTGTTGGTTTCCGCTACATGTTTTCTCTTAAGAATTAAAAAGGAGCTGTTTTTAATAACTATAAGTAAAGAAGTGATTTTGATTCTAAAACAACAGGCTTAATCTTATTTTAATGTTAGTTGCTATTATGATCTATTCAAACTAAAGAGTTGAAGGTGCTCAAGTATGCTGCAAGTTGCCAAAGAATCTGTTACTATCTTTTATTTTTTCGCTAAACGTCTTTTCGGGTATTCTACCTTGCCTCCACTAATACGGGTGAGATACTACAGGAAACTTAGGCGCCACGGTAGCCGAGCGGTTAGAGGCGAGACCTGCAAAGCTAATATGCATTGTGGTACTGGGTTCGATTCCCGGTCCTAGGCCTTGGATTTTATTTAATGGTTAATAAAAGAAATTTAAAGTAAAGTATAAAGGACGAGAGGGCCTGCCCTTGACGAACGCGTCCTTTCTACCCATAAACTCTCGTCCTTTATACCCATAAAAGCTGGTGTCCCTCAAGGAAGTATACTGGGCCCTTTCCTTTTTCTAATATACACTGCTGACTTACCTCTTTCCCGAAATACAATAGTTTCAACATTCGCTGATGATACTGCTATTCTTTCATCTCACTCCGATCCGGTGCAAGCCACTCAGAACATTCAAACTCACTTAAAGCTTCTCGAAACCTGGTTCCGAAAATGGAACATTAAAATTAATGAACAAAAGTGAGTACACATTACGTTTACTTTAAGAAAATCTGCGAGCCCACCAGTTCAACTGAACGGTGTAACGATTCCTCCAGCTGACGTAGTACGTTACTTAGAACTGTACATTGACAAGAGACTCACCTGGAACCCACATACTCGACTGAAACGACAAGACGTGAACAGACGCTACAAGCAACTTAGTAGACTACTTGACCGCAGATCCAAACTCGACGTGAATCACAAACTGACTATTTACAAGACCCTGGTAAGACCCATATGGATATACGGAGCAGAAGTGTGGGGCTCAACCAAACCCTCTAACTCAAAACGTCTACAGACATTACAATCTAAAATCCTAAGGAAAATCCTGAATGCTCCATATTACATTTCTAACCTTACCATACACACTGACCTACACATCCCTTTTGTCACTGACCTAATAAAGTCTCGCTACCGCAACTTTCACAGCCTCCTAGCTCTCCTAATCCTCTTGTCCAACAACTCTCCTCTCCTCACCTTCCCGACAATCCTCCTCGTCGCTTGAAGCGAAAATGGCCTAGAGATCTGTTGTGATTAAATCATTGCGAAAGAGTTAACCAGTGGGTGATTGCTCTAACCATGTCATTACAAGAGAACTGAACCAGTAAGATCAAATTTACTTGATGCAACAATTGTTGCAGTTGTAAATATACAAATAAAGTGAAAAAAAAGAAAAAGTAAAGTATGTTTGCTAGTCGCCTCCGTCCACAACACCTAAATTGGTAGTTGGACGTTAAGCCCCGCCTGAAAAAAATAGGCGATTACTCTACTTTTACTACAGGAAACTCCCAGTAGGTGAAAAAAAAATACTTTTCTCTTCTGAAGTTTATCCCTTGGCCTTGCGAACAGCTTATAAGTGACCCAGTTATTATCGCGTCAAATCAAATTAAATCCCAGTTATATTGAAATTGTGAGTGTTATTTTCCAAATACCACAATCAGTTGACTACCTTCTGTAGAGTTGCCCAGAAATGATGTTTCTTAGAATTGCCTTCGTGCGGCTATGGATCAGTAAAGAAGAACAATGGCCACATTATTAAAGCAATATTTGGAGTGTCGTAAATATTGTTTGTATTGTTAGGCTGGAGCACCAGGTACGTCAAAGTTCTTGAAGAAGTGGCAAATTCATTTCCCCCTAAGGTGTGCCTTTGGATTATTACTTAGTGCTACAAAAAATAAGATTACAAGGTATCATTTACAGTAATTTTCAAAGGAATTCTAATTAAGAAGTATGGAATTGAAAAAGGCGGAGTATCCACGTAAAAAACAGGATTGGATTTGTAAGAAAAAGTTTTAGATATATATATATAAATGTATTTGAGTGGTAGGTTGTGCTTATAAGAGTCTTGTTAAGTTGACAGCAAGCTGCGACTGTTCACTTGTCGTGAATAAGGGAGGTCGAAAATCATAAAGAAGATTTTGGAGAGCCGCAGAGGGCAACGGCCTCACTCCTGAACATTGACAGTTTCCTTTTATTATAGCTTTTTCTCTCTCTCTTGAAAAAAAAGAACACCCATTTTTTTTTTAATCTTAGAAGGAGAGGAAGCGAGAGTAGTCGGTTGAAGATAACATCTCCACGGAGATAAGACGGGTCTGTGTAGAGCCCAGCTAATGAGCAATATTGAACGCCCAGATTCTCACACTAGAATGAATACACATAATTAGACAAGTTGGACGGATTAGAGGATTCTTGATAAATTGTTCATAGGTCATAAGGGATATATATATATATGATGTGTTCAGCCAGTGATGTCAGTCCTGCACCGCGCGGCACGTACATGTTGCATCCACTGAGTGCACCCTTGATCATAGAAAGGTGGAAGAAATAGACAGCGAGCCAGAGAATACTATTCCTTTCATATGTAAATATCACATCGACCGATTTGTGAAACATTCCATCCGTGAGAAAGGGTCTGTCCCAGTGTCGAATTACTAGACTAGGAGTTTAGAGGGAAAAAAAAGAAATGAATGTGATAGAAAGAAAAACTATTTTAACATAATAATAGCAGTGTGGTTGTTTGTTTGTGAGTTCGGGTATGAGTGATAATTCATCAAGAAATGCCGCAGTTAGGTCAATGAACTTCATAGAACATACGTGGAGCCTAAGCAGGTGGAAGTTCGTCAAGTGAACTCTTACAACGGCTTCAGAACGACTTACTTAAGTGCGAACGTGTTACGTTTATTGCTACAAGTTGCCAAGGATCCTCCGCCCGAGTATTCTCTCTTTGTTCGATTGTACGCCGATCGATCTGATTGAACAATCAAGTTATAATCGATAAATGCCGTCACCTTACTTCCAGTTTTTAAAGATAAATTTCCTTTAAATTAAATATTTTATTTTTACTTAATCATCACTCAAGAGAGCACCCTATCGGGGAGTTACAAGACCGACCTCTGAACTGAGTTCATTGGATGGAAATAATCGCATTACGCACGAAATATGCGCTTAATTTATTTTATTGCGTCATTATAATTTCTGTAACTCAAATAGCTGCATATTATCAATTATTATTGTTTGGTGTTTGTATAATTATTGTTTGAGCGCTCGAGCTCCCAGAGCTCAGCGGGTGGCTCGAGTCAGAGCTTGAGCTGAAGCCTCACAGAGAGCTTGGTGAGCCTCCAAGGCTCGGCTCAAAGGCTCGAGCTTTTTTTAGTTTGTTTATATGAAGCATTTTGTACTAATTAATAAATTCATTTCTTAAAATAAAATGAACTTACATCAGCTAATGAATTTTTCAACATATTTTTGTTAAAATGAATACAATAATTTCTAAAATGTTCGTTGTTCATTGATTACTCGTCATTCCTTAAGGATTTTAAAAGGCTCGCACTTTATGAGCCTTCAACTCCAGGTTTAAGAGCCTCCAACTTGAGCTTTACGGCTCCAGCTTCGAGGGCTATAAGGCTCGAGGTCTGAAGGCTCAAGGCTTAAAGGCTTGAGTCGAAGCTCGACTCGGTTGAGCCTTCAGCTCGGACCTCAACTGAACAACATTAGTAAGTATTAAAGTACGTTATTAAAAACAAAGGTAACAATTACTGGGGATAAATTTGATTTGCTCTCATGAAAAAAATCAAAGAAATTTGCGGGATAAGAACAAAATTCACTAGCGCGCCCACTCGAGAGGTGGACTGAATTAAATGTAAAAGTTTTAACCTCAACTTACTAGCTTAATTATATGTAGGATATAAACCAAATTTTGGAGTTGGAGTCATTATCGAAAAAAAAAAAACACCCTTCAAAGTTGTATTTCCGATTATCCTACATTTTTCCGCGCGTTTTTTCTTCTTTTCTCTGTGTAGTTGTGCATTTAAAAATACTACTCAAAGAAAAAATGCAAAAACGACTGTAACTTAGCGAACAGAATTACCCAAGAGAGTACTAATTTAGTATGTAGATTTCATGATCCATTTTAACAGCTTCTAGATCCACAGTTAGTCTAGGGATTGAGTAGACACACTTCTTTGGCGGATTGATGGGCCTTCAATCAGACACCAATATGTGTCCCACCTGTGTGAGGATAGTGTTCCACGAGCTGGAACCAAATTCCTGGTTTTTGGAAAGGAAAAGGTATTACTTACTTTATTATTGTCGGGATGGTAAGCTATACGATCTCTTCATGCGTACAAAGCGCTGGGAGATTAGACCCCGATGTTCTCTAGTTTCCAGCTTCAACTCCACGTCTGATTATCCAACAACTTATGGCTGTCGCTTCTGAATTCCGTCTCGATGGGCAACAGTTGTCTGCTCCTTTTCATAATGGAAAACGTACCTTTCATTTTATGTTTGTCCTAATGGAGTGCCTTCTCTAAATTACCATTTAACCGAAATGTAAGGGAGTAAGATTGGAAGTATGGATTTTTTTTAAAGGATTACTTGAGTCAAAAGATCAATTGCACACAAATCCATTGACGTTTTATGACCACATTTTAAGCAGTAAATGAATGAATTTCCTTTAGAAGATTCCGAGAATTGTATACTAATTTAAGATTTGTAACCATCTGATAATCAAATTCATACCGAGTTCTGGGTTTGATGGACCTAAGCCGTTCCCTTGAGAATAGAATTTTCTTAGTAATAACCATTTTTCCCTTACCTCACCAATATTTTTTTTTTTTAGTACATACTCGTAATTAAATTAAATGATTTTTTAAGGACCAAGATAATTTATAGCTATCACTTGTAATATTGAAAGATCAGCAGAATGTAAAATACGTATATCTCCATGATTTAACCAATTTTTACATTTTTATTTTTATTTTAAACCACTAACCAGTTATAAATAAATAATATTACGAAAGGCTAAGTGTTAGAAAGTATTTATCAGTAGTTGCTTATCAACACTGTGCAGCACGGGGCGCACAAATCTACCAGCCGACACAACTGACACATTTATCATTTCTAAACGCTTGACAATGATCAGCTGGCTTTAACTGAACAAATACTCCCTAAAATAGAAACTAACTTTTTTTTAAAGTTTTAATAAAAAAAAAAAAATATGTGGTTGTTAACGAAGTATTTATTTAACTAGTTAGATGGAGTTGCCCATTGAAGGCTGAAATTATCTACCGAGTAACCAATGTTGCACACTGTATCTCTAGTACTCAAAATGAACTGAAAATAATACCATTCATCAAAGAATTAATCTCAGTTCGTTTAAAAAAAAATTGCCGGAAGAACCAGTGCATTACTTTCTTCGGGTACAAGGAACGAACTACGATGGTTAAGCGTGACTTTTTTAAAAATTAATTACTTGCATTATTGTTTAATTACAGGTATTCTGCACTAACTAAAATGGAAATGAGTGTAAAGCGTGTTTTAAATTATGTTAAATTAATACTAAATTTGTACTGAGCGCTTGGTTATCTCATGCTATTCTTTTTATAGAAAAATACTCGTTAAAGATGAGTCAGTGAAGAATAGAGTGAGTTTAGAATGACTACTTTATGAGTAATTTTATTCCTAAACCATATTAGTACTCGAAATTATTAAGGAGCTAAGTTGCATCAAAAAATTAACAAACTTTTTTTTGTTTTTTATTTGTAATTTACAATCTGTATACATTGTATACAGATTGTAAATATGGAGAGAGTGATGAACTGGTGCGGGAGGATAGCAGGAGGAGAGAAACTACCCAGCGGTAGCACTCTCTAGAGGAGAGAGGTGATGAGGAGAGAGGAGAGAGGAGAGTAATGATTTAGGTCTTCAGCCTACAAGGAAGTCGCGGGGCCATTAGCGATTCAGTCGGCGAGGAGTATTAGGGATGTCAGAGGAAGCGAGAGACAGTACAAGAGGATTAGAGCTAGTCGAGAGAGTAGTTTGGAACTTTTGGTATTTAGTCTTGGCGAGTTGGTCTATGAAGGGAATGTTGAGGTAGTTGTGAAGAGTGAGGTTAGTCACCGTAGAAAGGAGAGTCAACTATCTGTCGGAGGAGTTTTGATTGAAATGTCTGTACAGTCCGTATGTTTGTAGGTTTGGCTGAACCCCACAGCTCTAGTCCGTAAGTCCACAGGTTTGAGAATTGTGTTGTATATTAAGCGTTTGCGACGCAATTTGGAGCGTCGTCCAAGAAGTCTATAGAACAGTTTCGTACGTTTTGTCATTGCTTGTCTTTTAAGTCTAGTTTGTGAGTTCCACGTGAGTCGTTTGTCTATGTAGAGCCCAAGGTAGCGCACCAGATCTGTACAAGGAAGAATTAATAAACTAATTTTTATTTAAGCTGTTTGATATAAAATAATTTTGAGTGAAATTAGCTTTTTTTCATTTTTATGTTTATTTACTGTAAAAGTTGAATAAAATAAATAAAAGTTATCATTAATCAAGCGGAGGGTAAGAATAATCAGATCCTGGGGTTTATCAAATCCTGGACCTTATTTAAATAAAGTTAATGGTTCCATCGTCATCTTTCGAAAGGGTTAAAATCTAGGGAAGGACGTGCTGGTGTTAAAGGGTTATAGGGTGAACTGTGTAATTAATCCGAGGGTGTAATATCACCGACCGATGAAGAGTATGGAAGCTAACAGGGTGTATAATGATAAAAGTTGACTAGTCATTTATCAAAACGTTGTGATACTACTCACTCTTGCACATTATATATATATATATATACATATATATATATATATATATATATATTGGCTGCCAGGTCCTCGGAGTCCCTGTGTGTGGTAATTGCTGGCTTGATAGAAAACAAGATCACCAGTAGAACGAGATAGTGGTAGTGAGTAGAAATGGACCTAAACTCTTAGGAGAAGGGAAAAAACAAACATTGGTGTTCCGTATTGGTGGTGTGTGTCATCAATCAGTGCTGGCAGTAAGGTCCAGACCCACCAGTGTCCACGATCCAGACTCCCGGATGGCCAGCGATTAATGGACCTCTATACCCTGTCTAATACTATCCGCCGAGTGTTTGCAAAAACCTCTCCCACTAAACTGCACTTCTTCATTGATTCTAGACGTGTACAAACTGTGTGACAAAGATAGTAAAACTGAAGATAAAAATGATCTTGCTACTAAAGTAAGATAGACATTCCATTAATTGTCTTGAAAAGGAAAACAGCAAAAGGGAAAATAGTCCTTTTGTTTCATTACTGATAACACTCACAGAAAATAGTTTTTCTTTTCCAGAAGAAGTCTCAGGTTGAACCATTAGGTTTCTGGTTACAAGCTCCTAACCTCTCTTATCTCACTCTTGATTAATTAGATTATCTTAAAGTTTTTTTTTCACTAAGCTAGAAAATTGTAATGTTTACAATAGTAATAATTAATATATCTACAATTTTTGAGAACTGTATTTGTATGCTTAAAACATACATTAGCGGGATGAGAATAAATGAGTTAACAGTAATTCGAGAAATAATTCCCAAATAGTAGAGTAATTGTAGTAGGATAGCCAAAAGAAACGAATCAAGCGCCTAGAGATGGGCTTGAAAGAAATGTGAAGCTATAACTATTTCTGCTTCAATTGAAGCACTCATAACTCTCGAATATTCTTCATACTTTGAAGGAATAAGGACTTCATAGGTAGAACAGCATAGTCCCAATTAACCAGATTTAAGGTAGGACGACATATTTAAAATAAATAGGAGGCAGTGACAAAGAACGGAATAATGATCAAGGCGTCTGGATTTAATAATAATAATTCAAGTAAGTCGCTATTTTTTCAGGCTGGTTGTGCGTCCAACAATCAAATTAGGTGCCGTGGGCGGAGGCAACTATTATAAGCACTTAACTATAAATTTCTGTATTAACCAATTTAAAAATCCAAGACCCAGTCCGAGAATCGAACTGGAGGAAAGTGGTCAGCTCAGTTAGTGCAAGGTGCTCAAGCTGTGATCTCGGGTTCGAACCCAGCAGCCTTCCTTTATCTTTTTCTTTGAGCCAGTTTCAGCACATTGGTAACGTGGTATCCACTGTCATGTTAAGCGAAACGAGAAAAATCTTTCTTGAGGTTAGATCAATGAAGCGATCTCTGCTGTTGATGCGCCTTAATTAAAACAATAAGAAAAAAATTAAATAAGAAATCTGGACAATCCTGCTTTATTATTAAAATTTGAAAGATTCGCTTTGCTGTTCAATATGACCTTCAATTTTTCATTGATCTTTATTTGGATGGATTATAAGATTGTTACAATAATAAGCGCAGTAGGTTTGCAACTTTGAATGGTCGGTCGTTCCATATAATTCAAACTAAACTGAAATGCTTTATTTCTTAAAAACAACCGTAACACCAAACAAAAATACAGTTATTTAATGCAAACAGCACCCCGAAGTAAACATTTAAGGAATCATTAACCTCACTGAATTAAATGGAGCATGTAAAAGTAGGGTTTACTGTATGTAAAGAGTCTGTATGGGAGCATTGGGTATAAGAACCTGTGTACCGGAAGGAAGCCAGAGCCTTGAAGACTATCACACAAGGTACATGAGTCATTCTAAAAACAGACAGAGTCATTCTCTAACCGGTCTTTCTAAAAAAAGAAAATAATAATAAAAAGTGAAACGTTAACGTGTTGAGTCATTGCTGTTTACCCCAGGTCACGATAAGGGTACTGGGCGTGATCTTTTCAAAATGATTTATCTTTAGCATCTTTAGCAACCTTGAAGGTAACCAAGTACGCAATATCATCTTGTCAATGACGTTAACAATATTCTTGACGTTAGCAAAACTTGTGACAAGCGTCAATTTATTGTTGAAAAAATTTTCGTACCTAAATAAAGTAAATAGATTTCTATACAATGAAAAATAATCTTACTATACGGTCTCCATAATTTTGGAGGAGATTGACATCTTAGATGGACCAAGATAATTTTCTGGTCTGTTTCTAACTTATTTTGCGAACTAACAACCACACCCCTGTCTAGCTAACCAAAGTCATATCGTTTAGTAATATTTCCACCCCCCTTTCAATAGGCTGAAAAAATATTGAACCACTTTTTGAAATTGTTTTAAGTTTTATCTGTTATTGTGTTTAAACACTAGTTCAAAAACTAAAAGAGTTAGACTTTGGGTCTAACGAGCTATAAGTTCTTACCAGGTCAACTCAAGGCTGGTTTGGGACTGTCTGGGTGCCCTGAAGGAAATTAGTGACGAGAATAAGGACTTTCTGTTTTGGGCACCTGGTCATTCAGGACGTAAGAGAAACGAAGCAGCAGATTTATTGGCCCGGGAAGGCTCTGCGGAGCCCTGTTTTGGGGGTTCCGAAGTGTGTTAAGACTGCGACCATTAACTTATGGGTACAGAAAAGGTCTCAGGAGTGGTGGCTTGCCACCACTGGGCAGAGACAGGCGAAGGAGTTCATTAGAGGCTGAGGCTGACTGCAGAATTAATCCGTCAAGGCCGTGGGGCTATAAGGATGACTGTATTAAGTGGCCACTGCAGGCTCAGAAAACACACGCATCGATCGCATGGGCCTAGCAGATGATAGCCTCTGTAGGTTCTGTCAGGAAGAGGAGGAAACGGCATTTCACGTGTTGTGTCAATGTGAGGGACTCGTCTGGCTAAGGATGTTACTTATCGGGGAGGAAAAACCAAGGCCTGTGAGCTTTACCCAAGAGTCGCTCTCCAGCATTAAGAGTTTGATTAAAAGGACAGGTCAGGAGGGTGAGCTTTAGAGTGAGGGGAACCACAATTTCATCGTCAAATCATATTGTACTCGCATTATTTAATTTTATTTTAAGGAAAGTTGGGTTAAGGGCATTTTATTATTATTCCTGGCTGCATCACTCAAGCTGGGATAGCACCGCTACCCGTGTGACGTCTGCGCTCAAAACTCTGTCCAGCAAGGCTGCAAGGCTATAATAATTGTTGACGCATCCCCGGAATATACAGCATTCCCTTTAAAATACCACTTCAGCACATTACTGAATGGATTCATATTTCTTAAACTTTTGCGATAATATTTTATTCGATTTTATCTGAACTGATAACTTGTATTTAAATAATTTTGTTGGGAGATAGCGCATTCTGTGGTAGGTAAAAGTAAGTAAAAAGTAAAGTAATCACCGATTTTATTAACTAACAAATTACGTGTCGTAGAAAGCAGTTACAATAGAGATTCGAACTTGGGATAAAGTCCACGCTCACAATCACTGCGCCTAATGCCCATCCTGATGTAGTTAAACAGCTTATTTAGTAATAATATCTTATTACTAAACATGAGTTTGCAGTTTTTAATGATGGTTTAATGTTGGTAAGAAAACAATGTGCTGTAAAATTCGGAATAAGGAAAGTGTGTTAAGTAAGCACCTCGAGAAGAACCGTAGAGGCTCTGTGCAGATTAATCTGATTACAGGCCTATTAGCGGGACATGGTAGGTTCAGGAAGCATCTGTACAAGGTGGGGGCTTATTAGCTCGGGAACCGTAGTGCAAATTGTGTCAGGAAGAGGAGGAAACAGCCTCTCACCTGCTGTTCGATTGAGCTGCAATCGAGTGGTTGCGCTTTGAAACTTTTGGAACTTTGAGACCAAAGAAGATATTAGCGCAAAAAGAACTAGTATGGAAATTCCTCAACCTCTTTAGTAGAGGAGGTTTCGTCTGCTAGGTCGAAAAAGAGGAAGGTAAGCCTCTTGTGACTGTGGTGCCTTAGAGAATAGGTCCCGTACCTTTTCTTAATAAAACTAAATTAAAAGAATAATTCAGAATAGAGTTAAAATAAGGTGCTTATTTACTATTATTTATTTAGAAGTTATTTTAAAAAAAAAAAAATATTATGAATGAAATGGACAGCAAAAGAGTCTGCGACTTCTAATAAATTCTGAAAAATATTAAATAAAAGCTAATACAGTAAAATTACTTAAATAATATCGATTATTATACAATTTGAATAAAAACAAACTTTTTCTAAAAGGCTGAAATTACGAGCTGAAATATGAATGATACTTTGGGTACTTGCTGATTTATGTACCTTTTGTCGTTTCATCAACCCTTATTCTTCCTAACTTTTTGTTAAGGAGATTGCAGTTAGAGAAACTGTGTGGCTTTTCATTTTATAGCGATTATTGGCACTCCGCATCATTGCCTCGTCACCGACCATTCTCTTTCCTTAAAGTGAATTCTGTTCATCCTCTCCAAATGAACTTAGGAATATGAGACAATACTTCAACTTCTAATCCACATTGACTTCACTAAGATTCGTGCATGTATCATTTTCTCTTCTAGACTATGTTCTTTCTTTCATCTATTTTCTTTCTTCCACCTTATTTCTGTTCAGATTATCATTTTACTTTTCTTATTTGAATTCAATGATTGTGTTGGTTTATCTCCAGCAGAACGATGTGAAATCCATGCCGTATAACTACTTATGATTACTTAGGAAAACTTTTCTTTCTTTGAAATAAGGCATCATTATTATTATTGTCCTCTACCTAAGACAGTAGGAGAAAGAAGAAGGAGACAGCGCTAATAACAAGTAGTTTGTTTTCCGGCTCTGCGAGCAACATGCAGGGTGCATATTCTATGTCTATCTCAGCATGTCTAAGAGAGGAATGCATAAGTAGAGATAAATTCTACATTGAAATTATTTTCCCACATATTATTGAATGTTTATCGCCTATAAAAAGTAAGCTTACATCTTTTACGAATTTACAATAAGTATTTATTATAACAATGGTAATCCAATAAATGCCAAAAGATCAATCAGACCATGGAGTTGTAACTAATAAGATAAGTAAACAGTGGCGTTGAATCAATTGGTTTGTGTTTCCCATGATCGCCGGCGTTGCAATCAATCATTCGGCGTTACTGTCTCTAGACGTATCTCAAAAAGAAATTATTGTTCCCCTAGTTACAAAGCACCCAGCATCCCTATCAGAACCTAATAACACTTACACCCTAACATAAACACCAGAGGGGGGTTGGGGGAAATAACCTTGAATATTCCCTATTCATTTCTCCCAGTTTGTCCTTTTTTTTCATCGCTTCTGTTGGCTGATGTTTAATATTTATTAGTCATTATCCCGTTTAGTTCAATTAAACATAATGATTATTGGTTTATTTACATATTTGTAGGATATATTATTGAAATTTATTCAATTGACTGTGGCAGGTTCCATTTATTAAGGTTCACGAAAAAAAAGATCAAGACTCTACTAAACTGTTTAATATAAAAAGTCTGAAATGATCTCAAAATAAGGATCTAAAGTTACTGAAGAGTATTGCCAATATGTAAATAAATAAATATAATAAAGAGGTTCTGTAGTTTGGTTCTTGAGCGACTGTGAAGGCATCATAGTGTTAATTGAAGAATTAGAAGAATTGCTATTTAAAGAATGTCTAAACTAACCTGTCCAGGTTCACAGACGGTAGCGAACATTCAGGTAGAAAGCGATAATGATATCTAGTTAATTAATTCAGATATAATCATGTGTGGGAACATTCTTTACTCCACGCAGTAGCTTTCACAAATATTTATTTAAATTATGCGGACAAGTAAATATCAATCATAGTGTACGAGTGGTGATATATAATTCTTTTAAAAAGTGGTCAGGATGAAGTTAATTAGTGGGATATTCAGAGATGTCACCACAAGAGCGTTGTGTGGCAGCGACTGAACAAGTGATATAAATTATAAGAACCAGCAGGGGGTTGGAATAGTAGAATTATTAACATAACAACTAAGTGAAGTATCGCTGGCAATAACAGAATAGAGACTGCAGGGCTTAAAGTAAACTTTCTAGGGTTGGCTGGAGGGCGCCCAAGAAGGGAGAATACAAAAAAAAAATAAATAAATACAGGAAAGGGTTAGTGATTAATAAATGATAACAACATTGCATAATACGGTGATAAGTCTATATCAAAATCATCCGTGCATTTCATTAACTGGTAACTTGTTTTGGAAAGGCAATTAGTCAAAGGATAGTTGAAGGAAGATGAAGAAGGAAAAGGGTTGCGAATGAGTTGTTGGGGCGAACGGAGCTCATAGTAACAGGCTAGTTCCTCTCGCATTATCCGGGACCTCACTATTGCACTCTAGGGGGCAACCGCCAATAGTGTTCCGCACCCAGATATATTATAATTGGAAGAGAAATACTGATGTCCGGTGAATACTGCTCGTTAGAGCAACCAAATAGCAATTAGCTGTTAAGCACTGCAGAGAGAACAGTTGTGTTCACCTCCAGACCGTCATGGAGTATTGTAACTATTCAATGAATAATTAGACGACTTTAATTCCTAGATTTCTTAGTCCAGAACAATATACTCCCATTAGTAAAACGCTTAATTGATAAAAGTACGCTTTGAAATCCAACGAAGCAAGTTGGAAAGCGAACTAAGTAAATATTTTCAACAAAAGCTATGCCCGAACGAAATCAGTTATTAAGTAGCATAATTCATTTCTTTATTTTTGAAACATACTAGTATCTAACTGGTATATTTTATTATAAACTAGCAGAAAACGATTTTTATGAAAATAACTCGTCGAAAACATGGTAACTGTGCTTTTCAGAGTCTTCCTCTCATTCTATTCGCAGAAATATTGCTAATGAATAATTGATTATTATTTATTAATTATTATAACTAAATATTGTCATTTTTTGTAGCTTTTTAGTTTTTAAATGACAATTTCAGTGGCATCGATAAGACGCTGACTTTCATAAGCCCTGCCGCAAAGCTTATTTGTCGTGGCAATTACCTATTTATGGATTATGCCATATTAGACTTCCAAATGAGTTCCTTTCAGATTTAATGAGCAAATAAATGTTAAATCAATAACATCACCTACTTTAAACGTTTCAATTCAGAAATTACATTGGAAAAAGAAACGAGTATTCATTCAATTCCGGTACTGCATACATTCCGGTTACAGTTGTCTCAATACAAATTTTTCTTCAGAATATAGTAAACAATATGGTGGAAATACTTTTAGCCGAAAATTGTACTTCTAATCTTCCGTTAAGTATTTCAGAGATAATAAAAAAATTTCACTTAGAGATCTTGGGTTCAAACTTGCCCTTAGATTTTTTTTCTCCTCCTAGCAATTTCTTACAGCAATTTCTACCAAGTGATGGACCTGATGTCTGTAAGGAGAGAACGCCGTCCGGAAGCCGGAAGTGTACTGCAAAAACTCCTGCCAATTATCTCAGATGTTGAGGCGCCTTGAATTAAATAATAAACAAATAATTATTTTCCGTATAAGGGGCATTGTGAAGAACGTCTTTCAACTGACATTCAAAAGGATAAAAAGGTGGTGTAGCTCTACTTAGACTTTGTTTGGCCCAAAGTCCATATTGAAATGGAATTATGTAGCTTTATTTGAGTAATTTTCAGTTCTATTTATGAAACTTTTTGCAAAAATAAAGATAGTAACTAGAGAATTTCGAAAATGAATCTTTTATCAATACAATAAATTTAAACTTTTGAATATGTCAATATAATGTTAGCTTGTTACAGCCGAATCACATGTGGCGCTTTAAATAGTGAACGCTGCGTTAAAGAAACCCTGATTGACAACCACACAACGACGAGATTGTCGGCTGATCGCAGACTCAACGGTCCATACCAGAACCACTCCAATCCATCACTGCCGACAAGTCATATTTACAAAAATGTTTACCATCAATAACACCCCTTTCGACGATGTTGCTCGTTAGTGGGTTAAAGCTGCCACTAGCCAGAACCAATGGTTTGTCGCAGACTGCAGACTACATCGCCTGTACCAACAGACACGTGTAAAATAAAAATCGGTCCCCAAACGTTTTATTAATGCGTTGCGCCGTGCCCTGGCACCCTAGCGTCATCAACTAAAGGAAAAAAAAGCCCTTCCGTTCTATTCCGCTCTAGTAACACGTAGATATTGTGTGTAATTAGACACTACGTTAATTGACTTTGTACATTAGTCAAAACTATTGGGCTTAGAGTATGGCTAAACAATTATTAATGATATAAGAATTATAAAAATAGCTTACTATACATGAAACTATTTTGGTAACACGTTCGCTAACATAATCCCCAGGGTACACATTTCTATTCCTGACAGAAAGAAATTGTGGTTTATTTAAATGCAATTTATAAAAACTGCACTTCGTGATCATAGTTTAAAATTATTTGTGAAGTTCTGAAATGTATAAGTTGTTGAAATGTCAACGTTTCGATCTTACATCTTTTTCAAGGCACATAGATGTCTACATAACATGCGCTCATCTAAGTTATCTTGAAATAGATGTAAAATTTATCAAAACTTTGGCATTTCTGCATCTTATTCATTGAAGAAATATTTGCTTCATATTTGCATGTTATAAACTACGTTTAGGCTCCTGAAACAGTCATAATCATGCAGTCAGATTTGAATGCACAATATTGTGTTACAATAATGTGGTCTGAAAGGGTAGCATAACAAGGCTTTTTCCCTGAATAGACTCCGGTTAGATTCAGACAAGCTCCTCCTCAGAGGGAAGAACTGATCTCTGTACCCGTTAATATTAAAGAATAATTCTGGTATGAACTCATTACTCGCACGGACTAATTCCCAGAGTTCGGAGCCCCAATTTTTCCTCAATAATCAGAATGTTTTAAACCTATTTATTTCTTAGTAACCCTGTACATGTTATAAAAACGTATATAGCACCTAGAATGGTATAAATGAGGGATTGCATTGCCAAAATGAGGGAAGCGTACATTATATATTACTCATTTAGAACTGATCTAAAAAAGAATTTTCTATGATCAATCATTTAATTCGAAGTTGAGAGTTGAATATGATCTGTGAAATTTAGAATCTATTTTGAGAAGTTTTTGGAAAGCTGTCGGTGAAATCACGGAGAAAATCTTGAAAAGGTGAAAAGTCCGTTTAATGAAGCGGCTCCTTCAAGCTGAGATATTTTCTTTAACCTGGAATTTAAGCTAAAATTTTAATATTTTAATCGGAAAATTGTTAATACAAACTAGAAACTAAAATTTGTTTATTATACAGATGTAGATTTCAAAATAAAGAAAAGACATACAAAGAAACGAGGAAAGATTTTTAAAAAAGCGACAAAACCATTCTCGAAAATGGTACTTCCGATATAAAGATGTGATATTTTTCTGAAAAACAGAAGTTATAACAATAAGAACTCTTTTTTTACAAAACTGAGAAAGCTTGTAGAAAAGCAGTGTAATTACCAAAATAATCGAGTTCATATTAGTACAAATCAAAATAATAATAATCAAAAATTTTAATTCATCAACATTCAATTAAGTATTCTCTTGATTTTAAACAATTAATCAGAAATATATGCAAACTGTTAGATTCAACTTTCAAATTAGATTCATCATTGATCACTAGCAAAGTGACAATTGTATTTTGGGCGAGATAAGTAGCGATCTCCTTAACAAAAACTTACAGTTTTAAAAGTATAAGGGTTGATTAAACGCCAAAAGGTACACAAATCAGCTAGTACCCAACATTTCATTAATACTTTATTGATATAATTTAAGTAATTTTACTGCCTAACTTTTCCTTCACATTTTTTAGAATTTATTAGATGTCACCCTTATGCTGGCCACTTCATTTATAATATTTTTTTGTTATAATTTTGATAAATCACATATACGTACATGCATGTTAAAGTAGAAAAAGACAAAGTTAGAGTCGGCTACTGTCTTGAATTCGTCTTACCGAAATATTCGTGAGCACAAATAACACATAGTTATAACAAGTAGATTATTCAACAATTATTGATTTTTCAATTGCCACTTCATTCATAATATTATTTTGTTACAATTATGATAAAATGTATATTATATCTTTATATTTTTTATAACGTTTTCTTTTTAGCCTGTGATTAATAGTTTGATTATTATAGATAAATAGATATTACAGTCAATCTAAGTTAAATGGTGTGCTACTTGAGTAAATATTTTGTAGATGAAAATGGCCAGCATAAGGGTCTGTGACATCTAATAAATTCTAAAAAATGTGAAGGAAAAGTTATGCAGTAAAATTACTTAAATTATATCAATAAAGTATTAATGAAATGTTGGGTACTAGCTGATTTGTGTACCTTTTGGCGTTTAATTAACCCTTATACTTAACTTTTAAAACTGTAAGTTTTTGTTAAGGAGATTTTTGTACCTTTTGGATAGATTTTCCTTTTTGTCTATTTGCAAAGTTACGTCTGCTTTACAGATTTTTTTAAAATTTGAAATAAGCTATTCTATCATTATAACCTGAAAAAGTGTTAAGTCGGAGTTATTGCGGTCCCCAAACCATCCTCAATAACAATTTTTTTGAGAAAGCGTTTTGAATAAAATAGGAAGGTATTTGTATGTAAATAGCAAAATTAAACTGTGATTTCAGTACTTCCTTTTAAGAAGAGCAAGAAAAATAAACTGCGATTACAGTACTTCTCCCTAAAAGGCAAAGATTTTGAATCGAACGACAATTCATTGATGTAAATCGGTTCACTCATTGATAATTTTAACGATTGCAGTACTTCCTCTTAGTAGGCGTAAGAGCATGATGGCACCTCACAGCCAAGAAGAGGAGCTTTAATCACTTCTTCGTGCTAAATTTTATCAAAATCGGACTAAGCTTTGTAGAAATATTGGTAATAATAGTTTTAGAAAGGGCCTTATTTGGGTGGGGCAAACTCCCCTCCTTATGAGGCACGGCGTCGAGACGTTTAAAGTGCAAATCTGTACAAAATTTCGATTCGAATGACACTTCATTCATGAAAATCGGTTCACGTGTCGATAATTTGAAACGATTGCTATACTTCCTCTTAACAAGTGTAAGAGCAGATCGTCGCTTTATTGTTACGTAGGGGAGCCCTAAGTCTATCATCCTACAAAATTCTATCAAAATCGGGCCAAGATTTACAGAGTTATTAGTAATAATAATTTTGGAGGGGGCCTTACATAAAGGGGGCTAACTCCTCTCCTATTTGATGTACAGCGCTGAGACCCCCAAAAGGCACATCTACATAAAATTCCAAATCGAATGACACCTCATTCATGAAAATCAGTTCACGCGTTTAGGCGCTACGTTGTTTACAAAAAAGGTAACATCAAGAAGAACAACAAGAAGAACAACAACAAGAAGAACAAGAACAAGAACATTTTCTGAAAAGGCCGTTTTTGCTCATTTTTGGCAACTTTTTTCTCGATACCTATTAGATGTGGGTTGTTGCAAAAAAATTACAGCTATAAAGGAGGGTTTGCCCCATATTTTAAAGAAAATTTGGGAATTTTATCTTTTGTAGAAAAAGAGAAAAAAATTGTCAAAGTTGGGTGTTTTTCAACGTTACACTTTTTCGTGCAGTTTTTGACGATCAACCCTTATACAACTGTCCTACCGGACAGTTTTAATATATTGGTGTCTGAATGAGGTAGAAACAGGGCATGTAGTCAGGTAGATTATCTACTTCGACAGATTTAAATAGTTCACAAGATATAAGTCCTCAGAATTCATACTTTATTCCAGTTAGAAATAGGCAAGGAATTTTTGTTTACTTGCTAAGCGAATTAGGGTTATTAGCCTTAACTTCTTTATTTGAGAAGGAAACTCAAAATGTGACTCAAGGAAACTCAGAGCTCTAATATTTCTATAATAATTATTAAATGAAGAGTTAAAATTCGTTCTACATCTTTGGAGATTTAACATATTTTTAAAGGACTCGAACAGTCTCTTATAGTTCAGAGAAACTACTTCATGGCTCTGACTAATCCAGACATCCTTCGCTCCGATCATTAAAAGATAATTTATTAAATAGGCACACGAATTGAAAGGTACGGTAGTACAGTTTATCAGTTCAACCAATGTACCATAGCAAAGGTTTGGGGATTTGTTTGTCAGGCATTGTTAATAGTTTAAGCCACCAGCCAATGGTTAACTTTTATATGTTGCTTTTGTTAACATCTAGCATTATTAGGGAAGGGATTAGCTACGCGGTTAGCATACTGGACTCCCACGCGGAGGTCCCGGGTTCGAATCCAGCAGCTGACCCTTAGATTTTCTCTTCCTAGGAGCTTCTTACAGCTCACTGTCCGGTGATGGACAGTGTTGTCTGTAACGAGAGAACACTGTCCGGAGGCCGGCAGTGCACTGGAAAAAGCTCCGGGCGCTAATAACCTCAGCTGTTGATGCGCAAAAAAAAAAAAAAAAAAAAAAAAAAATCTAGCATTATTTTGAACGGTCCTTCATTCAAATCGTTGGGCTCTAAAGTTATCGATATTAATTCCCAAAAGTCGTTTAACATTCTTATATGACCGATACTAACTTGGAGGTTGATGGAAAATCTTCATTAAAAATTACTAATTTATTGGCAATTAAATAATTAATATGTGGTTAGGTAGGCGCCACGGTAGCCGAGCGGTTAGGAGGCGAGACCTGCAAAGCTAATATGCATTGTGGTACTGGGTCCGATTCCCGGTCTTAGGCCTTGGACTTTATTTAATGGATAATAAGAGAACTTTACAATAAAGATACATTTGCTAGTCGCCTCCGTCCACGACACCTGATTGGTAGTTGGACATTAAGCCCCGCCTGAAAAAATAGGCGATTGCTTTACTTTTTTTACGTTGTTAGGTAACTTGGATAATCATCAGTATATTTTTTTTTTGCATTGTTTTAAAATGTTTACCATTGAGTAAAAATTGGGTTCTTGGGTATGCCGCAAAATCAAAATATTTACATCAGCGGAATGGAAAATATTTAGTTAGATTGGGCGAAATGACTAATAAGTTTGATTGTAATTTCCTTACTGTTGGTTAGAACATTTTTGGGATAAGTTCAAGGTTTAGGTGACAGGTTTTGGACTGCAGCATCAGGTTTTTAAAAGATACCTGGAATTTCGAGTACAGGTGCTCCTTTAGTGAGTATTTGTTTGGTTATTTTTATTTATAGTATATATAGCGAATATTTAGGATATTTTCTTTATTTCTCTTCAGTTTTGCTTCCTGCCCTGCGGATAAGTGGATGAATAATTTATTAGTTACTGTTGGAGAGTTCACTGCCTTGGAAATTTGAAAAGAAATGCGAAAAAAAAATTTACTGGCTGAGCACGCTTCATTGGATGGTCATTTACACAAATGTCCGTCCTAAGTCAATCTTAAGTGCCAAAAATGAGTCTGGAAGTATTGCACTATACCTAGATCATTATGTTACTACGATACTTCCATTCTAACTATGCTGAATAAAGGCCGAGAGGCTGCTTCTGCAGGAAATCCTTCAGGGTTGCTTTTTGAGAGTAATGAGATTCAGAATTTGAGCATCATTGGGCTGTGATTCCCCTCCAGTGCATGGTCAGATTGTTCTACTTAGTTGTAGTAACACTTTAACCTGATAACCGTAAAGTTACACTATACGGTTACAATATGATAAGTGAAGGTGAGATTTGAAGCTGTAAGGCCCTCTACTATTCACAAAGCTATCTAGTTGTATCTATTTGTACTAGATTCATTATGTACTAGTGGCCATTAGTGTGGTGCGGTTTGTATTGATAGTAGATTAAACCAACCAATCTAGCTCTCTGGCTTTACAATTCGCAGGCTAAATGTATTACAGGGGACAAACAATCTATGAGTGACTAGATGCGTAACATTGTTTCGCAGTTCAAATCCTATTCGTGTAAACCATGCTGTGAATGTGATGCCAGTCCCGTTTGTGAATGTACAAGCAATAGAATGAATTTGTACCGCTATACTATAAACTACAAACTATATATATTGTATAATCACTGATTAGTTGGTGTGTTCTAGGGCGTGTGAGTGGGTCCGTTTGTAGTTTGGGAGTCGAGATGCAGCAAGCGTTGCACCAACAAATCAATCAAAACCTTGCACACAAGTTGTATAGAATGCGGTCGTCAATTTGTGGTGAATTGTAGCACATGAACGCGCTCCCTTCATCACTCACTACCGGCTTTTAAATCAAAATTTCTTTTCTTAGTAGTAAAATTCTAAATTTTCTTAGAGGAAATTTTAGCATAGAACTTTAGGAGGATGCTGTGCACTTCTGTTCAGGACTGATCATGCAACTGATGTCCTAAAACGTGATCTTTTTTTTACCTGTATTAGAAAGCCTATTTTAAGACAATATCTACTGACCGCAAAAGTATGTCTAGCTGAAGATGCTGTTTTAAATAACGGAAGAGCTAAAAAAATTAGGAATGATGAATTTTATATTTACTATATTAAAAGGTGAAGATAATATCTGTAAATCAATGCCTGTTTTATCATTCGGGCTTTTTCGTCCTACATATCAAGCGTCGTGGACCGAAAGAAGTAGCCTTAATCTAATTTCCTTGCTAGAATATTGTAGATTAATATTTTAGATACAATCACTCGCAGTTAGTATACATATTTTAAAGAAAAACGCGAGGGTAGTTAACAGTAGTAACAGTAGTAGTAAAAAAACAAAGATCAAAAACTTAAAAAAATGAAAAGTCAATTCAGTTAAGTGACACATTTGATTGGCTGATTTAGTCCGAAAGTTTACCGTCTTAACCCGAAGGTAGCTCCTAAACGAAGAAACAAATTTTCAATTAGCGATTTTTCCTTCTTTAAATTGTGGTGGATTCTAGTGCTGCACGAGACCGAGACGAGGCGAGACTTTATGCAATCTCGATCTCGGTCTCGGTCGCTCAAATCTCGGTCTCGGTCTCGGACTCGTCGATAAATCTCGGTTTTTTGAATTTTTGTTTAAGTATTAAAAATGGTTTGCTATTAATAATCTTTTCAAAAATTGTTATTATTTTCTAATCATTAATTTACGTATTGGTATTGATATAAAGAAAAAAAAATGTGTGTAAAAGAAGACAACTACTTACTCTTCAATGCATCATATGTTACTATTACTGTTATATATCTTTATATAATTTCAAAAAGATGTTGAAAACGCGCCAAATGAAAGACCCCAGATAACATTTCTGCCTGCTATGACGTCGATTCGTGAAATATAACAAAAAATAAAAAAACAAAGAAACTTCCCGCTCCATTAGTTATGGCTGTTGGTGAAGATAAAGAATCTGATGATTCACCTTTTGACGACGACGACGGCTGCATCAATATTTTTGCACCATTTGCTCAAAAATCAGCAAATATCACCGAAGCATGGAAGACAGAAATAATTAATTATACCAAATTAGACAAGCACCAGTAGACGTTGACATTTTAGAATGGTGGAAAACACTTGAGAATTCCTTCAAAAATTTGTCTAGAATGGCGAAAGATATTTTTAGTATCTGTGAAACTTCAGTGCCATCGGAATGATTATTTTCGCAAGCTGCGTTGATAATGACCATTAGAAGGTCTTCTCTAACTTCTGACTCAGTAAAAGCTCTTTTATGTATCAATGCTTGGGCAAAGAGTATCTTAAAAACGAAAATTTGTGGCAATATTTTTTAGATGCATAGATAGTCTTTTTTTTCAAATTCACTAATTCTAAAATTCTAAAATATAATTCAAATAATATCTAAGTTCAAAGTATTAGATTATTAATAGTGAAATTTATGAAACTGAATGATTGAATGATATGAATAGTGAAATTTAGTGAATTTATGTAAAAATTAGGTTATTCGAAGGGGGTACCCGAGCGGTTAGAGGCGAGGACCTGCGAAGCTAATATGTATTGAGGTACTGGGTTCGATTCCAGGACTTAGGCCTTGGATTTTATTTAATGGTTAATAAAAGAAATTTACATTAAGTATGTTTGCTAGTCGCCTCCGTCCGCGACACCTAATTGGTAGTTGGACGTAAAGCCCCGCCTGAAAAAATAGGCGATTACTTTACTTATGTAATTCGAAGTCAAATAGATAGTCAAATATTGAACAGATATAATAAAATCGTATCTTTTAATAATTATTTCAATACCCGTAATGATTATTTATTAATAAAGAACATAATTTTATAATTTTGTAGCTAAAAATTAATATTTGAAAAACCGAGACGAGACCGAGATTTCTCGACGAATGTCTCGGTCTCGGTTGCTAAAGTCTCGTCTCGGTCTCGGTCTCGGTACTGAGACCGAGACCGAGACCGAGATTTGTCTCGATTCTCGTGCAGCACTAGTGGTAATCGCCTATTTTTTCATTCATATCTTTAGACAGACTTGACGACATACACGCTCACTTGTTTGTAGAGACCGCTTTTCCATACTTACTGCTAAACTGCTAAGGACTCCGTAGATTACAGTATGAAAATAACTCAAAAGTTATAAAACTTTTTGCATAAAACACAAAAGCGAAGTTTAGAGAAAAACGTAGAAGCCACTTTCTGGGAAATTTCCGTTTAAAAAAGTGAAAAAAACAAGAAAAGAAAAACCAGAATCTCTTTAGCCAACCTCCACACGGCTAGGTAAATGAGGTGGGGACTAAGTAAGTATAAATTTTAAAAAATAAATGAAAACCGCTCTTAGGACTGCTGAGTAAGGGCTGATCGTCAAAAAATGGCACGAAAAAGCAAAAAATTTGAAAACTTCCAACTTCGGAACTTAATAATGTGCTAATAATCGTTTAAAAGTGTAACTTTTTTTGCATCAACGCAGATTAAATAGATTTTGGTTGTTATAAGAATTATTTACGAGGTGATATTGGTGTTTTTAATTGTTTAAACTCAGCTTGTGCGTAAACGTCATTTCAAAAATAATTAATTCTTTTCGACACAAGCGCTGAAATAACCAAAGTGGTAAAGATGACAAAAAGAACCGTCTTTCAATGGTATTGAGCTCGAAAAGCGCGTAAATGTGGCCAAAAATTGAGCATTAGATGCGTCTTTTATTTCTAAAAATGCAGATCAGTACAAGAATTCCAGCTGAAGACAATCTTTGGCACATATCCTCGAGTCCTCGCACTCAAATCGAACGGTAGCTAAATAATTCACTTCAATGCATCCTCTATCCTGCTATTAACTGTATTATTATAATAGGTATTATTAATACTATAGCCACCATTACATTGTGCATAATTAGGGTGGGGTGAGAGATCCATTTATTTGAATAGTTAATATAAACAGCAGCCAACTGGTTTGTAAAACTGTGACTGATGATCCGACATTTGTCTAGAACAGTTTTTATAGGTAAATATTATCATCGCAGTACCTTAATTTGATTACCTCTATTGTCCGCCCTTCCTTTCATAACAACATAAATCATTCATTTCTATACTAAATATATTCTCAGACATTATCGCCAGCGTGAAACCAAGAGAAGCAATGGTTAAGCTGGTGGAATCTGAATTTAAATACAAAGTTAACAATTGGATTGGACTGTTCAGTGTGAAAATTACGTGTGAACATTAACACAGGTGGTTGGCTCATTTTATTAATATTGTGCGAATGAAAAAAAAACCAATGGTATGTTTATGTTAAGTTTCTGTAAGGTACACTTAATACTTTGAAGTCCAAAATTGTGTTAAAGGTACAAAGGAATCCATATTTTGGGATTCTACAGTTTTCCAAACTCTTTCAAGGAAAGTCTAGGAAACTTCGCCGTAGAGATTGACATGTAAACCGAAAGGTAATCTTGAAGCTATTGGCGCCTCAGTAGGCGTGGAGGATTGTCCATAAGGAATAGCAGTAGAGGCAGGAGACGAACGGATTAGAGCAATGAGAAAATGCAGTTCTGTATTTCTGGAATTTTCCTTTGGAATGTTGAGTTTTGGAAGGAATGTTAAGATCGGTGTGTAGTGTAAAGAGTAAAGAACAGGGAATCAACTATTTGTTATTTACATATGTGTCCCAAAAATCCGTTAGTTTTTTATAATTACTATTGAATATATAGTTATGAAATGGTACCCGAACGGTTGGGGCTTGCTCCGCAAAGCTAACTAATTGTGGTACTAAGTTCGATTCCCGGTATTCAGGCCTTGGATGTTATTTAATGGTTAATAAAAGAAATTTGCAGTAAAGTATGTGTGCTAGTCGCCTCCGTCCACGACAATTTGGTAGTTGGAGGTACAGCTTGCCTTAAAAAAATAGGCATTACTTTGCTTAATCTGTATTAATGCTGTTGTAATGATTTTTTTAAGAACTCGATTATAGACTTGTTAAGACTGGTTAAAGTAATTAATTAATCCTTTATTTTTAAAATAAACAAATAATAATACAAAATACAAAATTTGAAAATTGCATGGCCTATAGCCGTCTGCAGGAGTTAGCCTTTATATAAAGAAAATATATATATATAAATACATTAAAATAAGAAATACATAAAAATAAGGACATGATACAAAAAAGAAAAAAATAAAGAAGATGAGGGTTGAAGTAATTACAATGGGGAGGAAACCAAATTCTAAAGCTAAAGAAAAAAGAAAATAAAATAAAACAAACTTCTTGAGAGTTAAAAATAATAATAATAATAATAAAAGATATTTAAATTGTACATTCTACATTTATAATTTTGTGTCTTACAATCCAGGCTCTCTTAGCAAAAGTGATCAGCGGAAGATAATCCAGGGTGGACAGTAAATCAACAATATAATGACCAGAAAGACTAAAACTCCCCATGATCTGGAGTCGGAGTTCACCTAGAGTAGGACATATAGCCAGGAAATGATACAGATCCTCCTGTGCCCCTAAGGAGCACAGAGGGCACATGCACTCATCACCCTGCCGCTCCAACCATGGGACACTATTCAGCCTGAGTAGCTCGGCTCGAATTTTAAAGAGCCAGCCAAGGTCTCTAAAATTTAATTGCGCATTGGCTATATGTCCAAAAAGCGAACAGCTATCATCTATGTCCTCCATTAGTGTCCTGTAAAGGAGGAAACGCTCAGTCTGTCTGGCCCTTCCCACAGACTCCTCCCGAAAAGCACCCCGCACTGTATCCGCCAACGCAGTCAATTGCGGTTGCCACACATTGATGACGTCCAAGGATAAGTCGAATGCCAACGAATGTTTCTGCGCCAGGACATTCCAACGCCGAAAAAATGCCGCACCCCTTCCAATAATTTCAAGCGCCACAATACGTGAAAGACGGGAAGGTGGAAGCATGAGGATTTTACGGATGTATTTAAAGTGGAGGTGCAAAGTGAATACAAAAATAGGATCGACCGAGGTTTCCAAGTGGAGGATGTAATTAGGATTAGAAGTGGGGAGAGCAAAGAGCTTTTTAATATAGTAGCGCTGGAACTTTTCCAGTACTTCAAATTCTTCAAAACCCCAGACCTGACCACCGTAGCAGACTATCGCACGAGCAAGTGCATTAAAAAAATTAAGCTTTGCATAGAACGGGACATCATTTTGAGCTACGAAGCTGGACCAAACACTATTAATGCCTGCCTTAGCTGAGGAAATTCTATTAACTAAATGTGGTGTGAAAGACAGACGCGAGGTTAACAGAATCCCTAGATATTTGTAAGAATTTACATTCTCCAGCCGCTTGTTCTTATAAAACCAACGCTCGTTGGCCGCCGGTCGACCTCCTTTTTTAAAGACTAAGACCTTAGACTTGCTGAAATTGAGAGAAAGGTTCCAACGATCGCAATACCTCTCCAGAAGATTAATATTCCTCTGCAATAGAACAGGATTATCGGCCAGCAACACAACATCGTCAGCGTACATCAAAATGCTTATCTTTTTCTGGTTAAAGTATATAAGTTCTTTTTCATTATTGGCTACACCTATAATTGGCAAGTTATGTGAATTAGCCGCCACATTGAGCGAGGAAATAATTCTGACCAAAAAAAGAAGAATTACATTTAGATGGAAGGTTTCAAAGTTGATGTTTGATTTGTTGAATAGAAGATGCTGCAGATTTCAGTGATGGAATACTGGTTATTTGTTTTAAAGATGATTACTTCCATACAAGCTGAATATGTTCGCACAACACTGTGTACTTTGTCCACTCTCTTTTAGAGAGAGATAGAATATTTCTTGTCCAGTATTCAAATATTATTTGTACAATCTCTGGAGAATATATTCACAATTACTGCACAACCCCTTATGTATCAGCAAGAACAGTGTTTACATACACGAATGTAGCGCTCTTTATACATGCTTTACATTTAATTAAACAAAAGGATCTCTTTTGAAAGACAGATGTGAGAGCCACTTTAATTATTCACTTAAAGTCGCAATGTAAATCGAACAAGTTCGCTCGATTAACTGAGAGAATTCGATGACACAAGATCTGAAGCTTGACAAGAGTGAGAGGGGGAACGACTGTACTGTCCACTCCTTCTAATAGGCTGTTAATAATGCAGAAAGCTCCACGGTAGTGAAGTTCAGTTCTTGCTAAACTGCAGAATGTACTCCATCATTCCATCAGGAATGGCCACCCCTTTAACTTGATGGGATGAAGTGTGGACTGGGTGACTGTGTGGGGATGAACGAGTCACAAGGGCTGATACCATTAAATTCTCATGCTCCATCTCCGTTCCCTTTTGTTTTATAATCCACGTACAGGTCCCTAAGTTTGCCCATTGTCCAGCGTACGCTGGAATGTCCAGAGCAAAAGCTTGATTGGATTCTTGCAAACACAACTCTCTTGATAGCGCGATACATGCCAAAGAGCCACTACGCCAATGTTCCCCTCTGCTACAGCCAGCCACATTTGCAAGCACATAACATGCAAATGACCGAGGATATAATTCAGCATTAGAATGAAGACTGGTTAAAGAGTTGGTCTTACGCAGTCTGGCCAGTGATGAAGTGACATATTGAATTAAATATATCCACACACAAAAGGTGCACGCCCTTCACTAGCCTCTAAATATACATTTAGGCCCTTTTCAGTGTAAGATAAAGACTTTGTTAACATTTACCCCCTTACTGACCTTAATGGAGAGGCAGGCCCGGAGTGCTAGATTATCAGCGTTCACTGTATGGTGAAACAACGTCGTCACTCGATTGCTTTGCGAGCAGGGTGTCAGCTCCTCTATTATCTACAGCAAGCCGCCAAACCCACCGCACTATCTGCAGAATGTGGAAATTCGGGTATTAATCCTGAACTCTTTCTCCCCTAGCTGAACATAACAAATATTAATCAATTAAAGTATAAAACACTCGCAACATGTTCCTTCCTGCTAGAAGAAAATGGCGGATAGTTCGACTCTTGTTTGCAACTCATGTGTCCTTAATTAAACACAATCAATGGAAAATTTAATTAATTTTGAATTCACAAATAACCTTTGGTAAATTCATGCCCTTTCAATTAATCCACAACAACAATAAATGTCAGTTTCCATACCTTTAGCTTAATATTTTATTTGAAATCTCCGCAAACCTCTTTAAGGTCATCAGAGAACATGTGGATAAAGGCCAGATATTTTCCTGTATTAGCGAGATCGTTATCTTAATACAACGGAAATTAAACTTTTTTCTTTGCATACCCTGCCTCCCTTCAATCATATAAAATGAATTGTCGTTGTAACTAGTTCTTTCATTACTTGCTCGCCTTGGTATTAACTTGGTCCTCCTTCATTCACATTCTCCTTTTAAGACAATCTGACCAGGGTTGCCCAATAACTTGGTTCAAAATGGGATCCAAGATAGCAGTGATGGTCGTGAAGAATTCTATATTGGAAAAGGGTATCTACTTCTACCAGAGGAAATTCCGAGAGCAATTTGGGAAGAGAGGATTACAGGTGCTTGGGTTTTGGTCAAGGGTACTGTGGCCGGAAAAACGTGTTTAGTATTGTGGAGACCATAATTAGATCACATTGGGGATGTCAACGTATACACAGCCTCGTTACATCCACTTTATCAGCAGACTACGCTGAAGCGTTTGGTTGTATTTTATTAAATTACATATATTTATTGTTATTCTTACTTTTGCTGCTGTATAAATTTTATTTCGACCAATTAGGATGTTTCAGCAACTCGACCTGTATCAGAAACTCATAAGCTAAGTAGTAGTTTTCATTGTTTGCTTTTCTTTGAAACAACCAAGTGCATATCAGCTGATTTAACCTTAACGCGCTATGAAGTAGGTAATTCTAAGTTGCTGAAACAACTTTGACGTTCAAGATTTGGTGATCATTTTTTATTCTCGGCTCACTTTCGATGAACACTTTTGAATGCATCAGTCAATAGTCGTTTAGCCTTATTCTTCGAAACACTAGATCTTACTTATCAAGTGACTTATAATCTCGTACTATAGTCTGAAGGACGGTTCAGCACTTGATTAAATTAAAAATAAGATCCTCAGGCCTCGGAAATATAGGCTAGGACGTCTTAATTCCAGAACTGAAGGCTTCAGACATTCTATCTAACTTCACACATTTTCTTCTCGACATGAACAAGAAGATGTGATTTCTAACACCTCCAAAACATGGCTGACTGTCCTTATCTTCTTTATCTTCTACACTTCCGTGTGCCTTCTAATTTCACCCGTAATCCTCTGACTTCCAGTTCCTAGTTCTATAGCTACAATTACCTTAAGAACTGAAGTCTATCTGAGTCTATGCGTTCTGCGAAATCTCTCTTCCATTCTTTTTTCAGATGCAAACATTACACAACTTCTTTACAATCTCTTTTATATTTATTCTCCAATCCTAGATAATACAGATCAACTTGAATACTTTTTAAATTTACTGTGTCATTATCTTATGTTTGAATATTAACAATAATTTGTTTAGGTTAGTTTTATGTTTACCTTTAGTTCAAACTTTTCGTTAAAAATTAGTCCCGAATTTTGGCTATTAATATATTAATTAATATTGCAGTACCATATTATTTTTGTCTAGTTTCATCTTTTTGCTGGCTGGTGGCGTACAATCTACCTAAGTGATCCTCAGTCCTAAGAATGAAGTAGTGAGATTTTGAATTTTTCTAACTTTATTGATGTAATGCGATAAGAAGAATAAATGTTCCAAGTTAAGGAAAACTACAGGCAGTGTTATAGACCTGCATCTGAGTTCTGTTAGTAACTATTTCAGCCAAGGTATAGAACCTGTTCACAGCTTGGTCCTCAAAGACAAATGGCCAAGGGTCGTATGGACTAGGTGAGGGTTGCGCAGATCCCTTTTCTCTATATAGCTGATGTACGTTGAAAGGTTACTAAGCTCATGCAATAAGTGCATTACATCTGCATCTTGCCTATTATAGATTATAATAGTTTTTTAATAATAGGAAAGTAGTTCAGCGGGGTTAATGCCCTTTTCTCCACCACTCTCTATAGTTCACTCTTTCTCTTTCTAATAGTACATGGACCTAGAACCACCTGCACACTACAAAAGGGCCACTACTAAAACAGCTATGCACGCTAAACTAAACACACATCTAGTTCTTAACACATTTACCTTTCACAGGAAGGTAAAAAAATCTCAGAGATTACATGTGAAGAAGGACGCGTGCAGGAAGTACAAGACAAAGCGCCATTGCTGCAGCATCCAAGCCTTTACCCCTTTGTAACCCTTGAAGAGTTCTGCCAGCCCTACACTGACCTACTTATAAAGTACTTTGCACCCCATTCATTGCCTTACCATAGCAATCTTTCTGTTAAATCTAACATCAACCTACTTGATCATTGTTTTCATATCCTACTTTTCTTTTTAAGCATTCATTTTAACTTCTATTTTTTTTTAACTTCATAAGTTGTAATTATCACTTTTTAATTCGTTATCTTTTCCTACGAACATGCTTAAACTTTCGCCGGGCGCAGCTATTAGAATAAAGAGCTGCAGCCATCTCAATATCACAATAGCTTCACCTTCTTCTTCCTCATTAGAGTGATTTCTTTTTTAAGTAATTTTCTGCTGATGTGGAGATAATTCAACTACCAACCAACATATTGATTATTTATTTTAAGAAAATCTAAGCTCTGTTTTATTCTTCTTTTACATATATTAAGGTGTTATTACCTTATAAATTTTAGACGTCCAAATAAAATATATTAAATATTTATAACCTTGTTATAATTGTAGTATATTTCTAACAGAATGGTTAATGCGATCGATTTGATACGTTGCGCCCGAAATTACTCAAGATTATTTCCGTGAACTGATTATTCTGGCCTACTTTCCTTTGATGAAATTCTCTGTGATATTCTAAGGCGAGAGATCAGACAACCGTCTGCAACAGAAAATATTGGGAATCTCTCTTTAAAACAGTCTGAATGTAGTGATTTTGATGGTGATATATCAGTTAAAAGAGTAAAAATTTCTGCGAGAGATCACTTTTGAACATTGGGCTGGGAGTGAGAGTTATTTATTTTAAGGACTATTGCGAAATCCAACCATTAAGTTTATGATCGAAGAATACCGACAGGATCGGAAGGGATGAATGCGCTGAGCCTCTAATGACTAACTTTCATTTGTTTTTGTTATTTTTAATATCTAGGATTGAACTAGCGAGGATTGAACTAGCGAGGATTGAACTAGCGAGGATTGAACTAGCGAGGATTGAACTAGCGAGGATTGAACTAGCGAGGATTGAACTAGCGAGGATTGAACTAGCGAGGATTGAACTAGCGAGGATTGAACTAGCGAGGATTGAACTAGCGAGGATTGAACTAGCGAGGATTGAACTAGCGAGGATTGAACTAGCGAGGATTGAACTAGCGAGGATTCTATCTAATAAAAAAACAGCAACTCAGCCTTTACACTAATGTTTCGACAAATTTGTTGTCTTCCTCAGGGCGTTGATAAGTGAGCTCTTTGTAAGTTGCAGAAAAAACTAAGTGAAGTCTGAGTTGCTGCTTCTTAAGGGGAGAGTTGATGTGGTGGACGGGTAGAAGAATATTCATATCCATAAGGCGAATTTGAAATAATTACATATGCTTTCATTTATTTTAGCTCTCCATTTCTTTGGCCATGGCTCAAGTGATTCTTATAGGTTTGAAGGAAGCGATAGACAAAGGCTGGGCCCTTTATAAGTGGGAAGATTGCCGTGTCATCACTTGGAACTTGTGTTGGCGTTGAACTTGTTCCAAGAGATTGCGTAAGTAAAAAGAAAAAAGTATGAGGGTGGATATCAGTGGTGTATATGGTGCAGAGTACAGGCCATGGTCTTCTTCATACTCTCCTGCGGAACACCAGCGCAGACTGGGAAAAAAGGAGAGTAGGTATTACCACCAACGACTCCGGATACTATTGGTGGAATAGCTAGCCTGTAGCAGGTAGGAGAAAACAAGTATCACAACTTGAATAAATATTTTCTCCTTGCTTAGAATGATAGTATTATGTAATTTTCATTCTTTTCAGTAAAATTTTAATGAAATACTTAAAAGTGACAGAAGGAAAATAAATGATTTGGTTAAACGAAAGGATTATTGTAATTTGATCATTTATTGTTTTACAGATTCATTCTTGGTTATAAATACTGAAATGCCACTGACCAGCGGAAATGAATTAAGAGGGCAATAAACAATAGCGAGCTGTTTTAAAGAGAGTATCTGAGTTTATGACTTGCAATTCCAAAGCCGCTAGAGTTGCACATCTCGCTTGGTAATCCTCCTCAATACCCCCTACATAGAAACATGGAGGCAATCTGAATGTATCGAATGGAGATTTCAATTTTATGCTGAGTATTGCTTGTGACCATGGTGGCCATTGTTACGGTAATAAATTACATCTATATGTAATAGGAAATGGCCGCCAATGTCAGCTTCACCTTAAGCTGCAAGTTGCATGGATACCGTTGGTGATAAAGGATTATTGCAGAGAAGTAATATACAGGAGGAATTCTTCCCAGCCTGCCATATTAATTATCAATATAACAAAAATAATCCTGTCTTTATTTCTTAAGAATACAGTTTAAGTGTCACATCGGAATCGAGACAGCGGCACTAAGTATGGATAATTTCATATTGTTAATATTGCATGAAACAATATCTTCTATAATTTAGTGAAGCAGAAGCGTAAAAAATTTTAAAGGACATTACTGTACTTGTTTCGTTACTGAGCTTTATTTTTGTTTTAGGCCGTGCCTGCATTTAGTGGACCATTTCTTTACCTTCCGCAAAGTAACTCTTCCTTCATAATAATACTACCAGACTTCGCTCTCAATCACTATCTTGGGCAGTATATCGATAAAAGACCAACATGGTGGAGCCCTCCACACACAATTCAAAAGACAAACAATTAATATACTACGAAATGTACTGTTCAATTATTTGAGAGGAAGGATGTCTGTGACTGCAGGACACAAAAGATAGTAATCTTCACCTGTAAATGAACCCACACTATCAGTAATTAAGTAAAACCAATTGTTAGAAGGATTCACCTTGGAAGAAAAGAAAAATCTGTGACTGTTTACACAAGAGTTTAATGATTGCGACCAATAATTTCACCCGACCTCGTCAAAAATAGAATTTATTTCTCTTCCCAGAGATGATGATCATCTGACTTTGCATCAGGAGCCAGTGATTGGTCTTTTCTATGTTTAGACCGCTTTCCATACTTCTTACATCCTCAATTTCTGGTTACAAACATTTACAGTTTAAATAAAACTTAGTGTAACCCTCCATCGGGCGCATTTAATCTGTGAGATTAAGAGGGCATTTTCTTGTTGTTAGCAACTCAGGTATTTCTTTGAATGAGCCATGGCCCTCAGTAGCTTCCTCTTTTACCTTCTTCTAACCGAACGGCCTGTCGGTGTTTTACTCTGAGTTATGTGGTGTTACTTAGCGTCCGCGTAATCTGTCAGATTAGTTGCGCCCGGTGGTCTTATTCTTGGGTATTGAAATTTTTTCAAGTTTTCTTATCAAAAACTGTTACAAAGTACATATTACAATTTAAAAGACAGTTTTCTACTTATTGACTATTTTTGCACCGAGTGTCTTTATTATATTGAATAATATTGAATAGAAGAAAGAGAAGGGGATTCGGACAGTAAACAAACTTTTTTTTTTTAATTTTTAGAAGATCATGATGGGATGATTTTGAGTGCGTTTGTACAGATAAAGTAACCAAATTGTCGGATAAAAAACCTACTTCTAGTGTTAAACGAGGGAGCCATAATATTCTATGGCGTTTGCCTGGTGCAGTTGGTGACAACGTCGACAGAAACGTTCGGAGATGGTTCATGGTCATTCTTTCGCTCTTCTGAATACAGCGGGCAACAATGCGTACAAAATTTCTTGGATAATGCTAATAAACCATCTCACACATTCATTCATAAATGTGCACCTCAAAATTAGGGATGATTGATTTCTCTATTCACATTAATGTTCTGTTCCACTTTACGAGCTTTTTTTTAAAGAAAAACAAACTGAAATTTTCCATACGTTTCCAAAACATTTTTGATGAAATTAACAGCTATTGGGTCATTATTCTCACAGATTAGTTGCGCCCTATGGTGTTACAAACATATTGCGCCCGATGAAATGGTAAAAGAGAAGTATTTGGACTACCTTTAGCGAGTTGAGGTATGCATCTCTATGCAAGATCGAAGATAAATGAAGGCTGAGGCCCAGGTAGGCAAAACAAACTTAATCTCCCGACGTTGTTGTTTCTGGTGGGTTGGTCCTGTAAGATTGATTGTAATTAGTGAAAATTAAAATAAAATGGCGATGGTTTTTTATGATGATGTTGCTTGTACATAATATGGGCTATTTGTTTTTATCAAAATTGGATTTATTTATTCCAAAATTAAAAGCTAAATAACGTCGGATATCGTCATTGCCTACAATGGGTCTGTCAGAAAATATGATAAACATATTTCAGAATTCAATAAATTCAGTGCAGCGGGAAAATAACAATAACTGTAATTGAAAGAATTATGCCTTAAGGAAAATGGTAGAATGTCATGTGCAGACCTACCTTCTTGTAAACTGCATGCATTATATTCTGAATCTGTAAGACCGAAGTGAACTTTTTTTGTTATTATGTAAATAAGAAAGTCAAATGTAGCGTTAATAAGTGATCTACGGTCGAATTAATGCAGCCGAAACTAGTCAGTGACTGTTTTGGTGGGCAAACAGTATCAGTCGTAGCGTAAGTAAAACTGACCCGAGGGTAAAGATGGGTAGGCAGCAGCAAGATACCCTCTCGTGGACTGAGCCCACCACTAGCACGCCCAAGTCCTCGGGCTGTTGACACTTCATGTCCTTTACATGTATGTATTATTCACAGCAGCAGCAGCAGCATTACCTTTCCACGTCCTAAGGGCATCATACATTCCAGTGCTACCCCTGTGCCATCAAATCCCAGGATCTACCAGCAGTATTTCCCTTCTAACCATTGTGATTTTTAAATGATCTCCACTTGAAACATTTTGACGAAATTAAACACTTTTAATCATGTAAAAAGCTCAAATAAATTATTCGAACAACCAGAAAGGTCTGCGTAGAAATAAATATTCATTTAGGACTTGCACAGCTAAGGATATGATCCAAAATTCTTTCAACTTTGTTGTATCGTCATCAGCTATTTTCCATACTTAGTGGATTCCAAGCCCTTTAGCAAATTTTATTCCAATGTTTCCTAAAAATTTCAACTCTTTTATAGGAACCTTTCCCAAACTAGCCTTCCCTTGAATCCTTCCCGAACGCTGAGACATCGATGGCTCGCGATCACTGATCGCAAGATAGAAAAGGGCATTCTTCGAAGTCAACTTCATTGGTACTCTTGTTAGCCGACTATCTATGGATGGCCCTCATTCCATTTTTTTCAATCATTTTGTTCATTTATCGAGTGCGATCTACTAGGAAATCGCTATAATTTCGCACACTATTGAGTTCATTTGAGTAAAAAAGATTTTTTATTACTCAAATTGCGATAGTTTTTAATAATAAATTATCAACAAAATGAAACAAATTTTATTCTTTAGCTGAAATAATAGACATATCAATTGAATGAAATAAACAGCGTTTCTCTTTTTATCTAGGTTTTGCTAGTTTGATTATTGTTATTTTTTTTTTTTTTTTTTTTTTTTTTTTTTTTTTTTTTTTTTGGCGCATCAACATCTGAGGTTATTAGCGCCCGGAGCTTTTTCCAGTGCACTGCCGGCCTCCGGACAGTGTTCTCTCGTTACAGACAAGATTATTGTTATTATTATTATTATTATTATTATTATTATTATATTATTATTATTTTGAAATAGTATTGAATGTTTAAAAAATATTTAGGAAAATAAAAAGAGATTAAATCATATACATTAGTTGATGGCTCTGTTTTGGAGATTATTTTGGAGGCAAGCGGATAGACGGTGAAGCAAAGCTTAACTGGTGGTGTTGATCGGATTGGATGGCATGATTTCTACTAGGACAGAGAGTGGCGCTAATTGTGTACGTGCCTGCTACAATGGAGATTACGGAACAGGACATACATCATTGGAAACGACATCAATTAGACTTCCATTCGGTCAAAGCATTTCGATAGAGAGGATTTAATGTGTGGTCAATTTTTTAACATTACCTTGTTACATGGATTAAGCAAACAGTATGAATCTTTTATAACTTTGTTTTTAATCAATACATTTTTATTCATACAAACTCAGTTATAAGTGAAGAATGGTACAAAAATTTATTATTGTCTAACCTTTAAGTTCCATAATTAATTTCAATTATTATTTGTTAATTCTACTGTATTCTAGGACAATATAGCGAGCGGGAGTGAATTATACAGGACAATAAGTAAAGTAAGTAAAGTAACTGCCTATTTTTTCAGGCGAGCTTTACGTCCAACTACCAATTTAGATGTCGTGGACGGAGGCGACTAGCAAACATACTTTGCTGCAATTTTCTTTTATTTACCAATAAATAAAACCCAAGGCCTAAGACCAGCAATCGAACGCAGTACCACAGTACATATTAGCTTTACAGGTCTCGCTTCTAACAGTTCGGCTACCGTGGCGCCTTATACGGGACAATCAATTGTAATGAGTGGATTAATATGAAAAGATATAGTTATTGACACTAGATTCTTACATATTAAAAGAAAAATCAGGCTTATAATGGATATGAACTAGATTGGAATAATGAACGATAAAGCAATTGAATGAATTACAGTGTGTTGTTACGAAGAGATGATGTTCATGAACTCTTGTGGCACTCTGAACGGGTGATTTGTAAGCGTTCCTCGCAAGTCTCTACGTGTTTTTTGCTGCTATTAGTGGCTCCCAAATTCCTTCCGTAAAAGTAGTGGCTGACTTCAAGTAGTATCTTACCAATTACCTGTTGATGGGTCATTACATTACTATAACAAATCCATATGATTCTTAGGCCAGTTTCTTTTCGATCTGTTGTCAATGAAGAAATAGTCAAATATTGCGGCGACCACCAAGAAATTCTACACCAAAATACAGTATAGCTAAAAGGATGGCCACTGCCGGCTCAGAAAACACTTGCATCGTATGGGCCTGGCAGATGATAGCCTTTGTAGGTTCTGTCAAGAAGAAGAGGAAACGGCACTGCACGTGTTGTGTCAGTGTGAGGGGCTTGTATGGCTAAGGATGTTACTTCTCGGGGAGGAAAAACCAAGGCCTGAGAGCTTTACCCAGGAGTCACTCTCCAGAATTAAGAGTCTGATAAAGCGGACGGGTTTGGAGGATGAGCTCTAATGTCGGGGAGCCACAATAGATCCATAGGGGTCGCGGTAGCGTAGGCCTTGAGGGCGCCCTAATTCAATCTATTCTATTCTATTCTATAGCTAAAAGATTAGCAGGGCTATCGTTGAGTAGGAGCTTTGTGGTTAAAAATATTAAAACACCTAAAGTAATGGCGCTTATTGCGTGCTCAGAGGAAGCGTGAGGAAATACGAAGTTGTAGCGGAATCACTACTAAAATGTGAATATGGATTAGATGGCAGTGGCTTTAATATTTGCATTAAAATAATCAGTGTTTGTTCTGCTATAGAAACAACAGTAAGTCGTATAATTAATAAAACTATTAACGAATATTGTAATAACGTTCAATATTTAACATTAGTAACTTTGAAACAATTTATTTAAATGGAACGAGCAGCTATAAATAGGCAGTTCACTGTTTTATTCGCATTCAATTTTATTACTGTTAACAATTTAAATATTAAGTTGTTATATAGTTTAACTTGTTTGCCATCTAGTGAATTTAATTGAAACTAATGTGTCATTGAGAAGTCCGATAATTTGAAGATTATTAAATCTAAACTATGATGACCAATAACGGGGCCCATTCATCAGATACAATTAAACAGTGGGTACAAGTCAGTGTGACGCAATGTGGCTGCCTTTTAGGTAGTCAAGTGATCACGGCAATATGGAAGGGGAAGCTGTGCCCCCTCTATAATAAGATACGTGTGGTGGTAGATGGATGAAATATGTCAATTGTTACAGAAAGTGTGTTGATATTATTATAGTCGCTGTATTCTTTTCCATTGCGGAAGTATTAATCGTAACACCAAGTGGTATTCATTTAGCAAAGTGGATAGTCGAGGTCAATTCTAGAACTAGAATGCCATTTCTCTCCCTCCTGGACACCAGCAATCACTACATAGACATCGCGCTGAATTACTATACTAACACACAAACTTACTAACAGTTTAGCAACCATTATCTCTGGCTCGAGTTCAATCAATAATAATTCATGGTCATTCATTTATAACCATTCTTACTAGTTTAAGTTAAAAATAACAAATGCACTTATTGTTTCAATGTTCCACGATTAATGTTCCTATTCTTTACAAGTCCAAAGTACTATATCTAAGCAATAATTAGCAGATAATTAAAGCTTCAACTTCCTAGGTTTGTTAGGCTTCAACAAACTGTTCACTTTAGGAACATCGCGTTATATTCGGGCCAATACAACTTAAATCTCAAGAAACATCTTTAGCACAGCTCAAGCTCAGCTTTGCACCGGATAGGTCATGTGAGTCATCAGTTACCACTTTCCTGACAAAAAGTGCTCTCAGTAATTTGGGCCACTAGTTTACCTGAGCCAGAAAGTAAATACTATAAGTGGAAGAGGAGTTTGGGATCCATTCGCATATAAAGTGTGTTTTACATCTTTCCGTTTGCTATTTCAATTTAGTATTTTCATGGCTTCCTGTATTTGTCTAACTTATATCTGCCATTGTTTGTTAATGAGAGGTTCCACCGTAAATGGTAGATCAATTCTTCCCTTTACTATCATATCAGCCATCTCGTTTCCCTCTCATCCCGTAGTTAATATGACAGTTTATAACTGAAAACTTGGCATTATAGAGGCCAGGTCCAGGGCATCAGTTTGAGAATTGAGAAGGCCATGTTATTTTTTTTTTTTTTTTTTTGGCGCATCAACAGCTGAGGTTATTAGCGCCTCTAATATCTGTTCTTTCTCGAACATATTACTCCACTACTTGGGATGGCGGTTGTTCTTCTAACCCATGCGCATCCGACGCTGAACCTTGACCAGCAAGGTTAGTGGAGCTCCAGGTAACGAACAATGCCTCCATACATCCCCTCTTACATCATCGACTCAGTCGACGAGGGGGAGGGTGGATACATAGTTGCCATCCCTTACATTTTCCTCATTTCAGGGTTATCTAAACCCTTAGGTATGCCTCTTATCAGTAAGATAAATTAAAATAATTGTAAGTAAATTATCGATGTGCTTCCCTATAGTATATCATGTAGACTCAACTCGTTTATTTCTTGGCCAAAAGGTTATTTGCTCTTGAAGGGAAGTACTTTTATAAATATTCCTTCCCCTGTTAATAGTCCTTAATTCTAACTGGGTGTAGTACTCTTATAAATATTCCTACACCCGCTACAATAGCTATACCTACAACTAAATACTATACAGTTATACAATCATTCACGCCAATAAATACATTCACGCTAATAAAAACAAACATGCTAATAAATACAAACACGCTAATAAATACATTTATACCAATAAAATTCTTTCACTCTACATTTATACTTTGGGAAGAGTACTCGATATTCCTCTTCCCTTTAACCTCTAAACCTAAACCTAATCTAATCTAAATTTGGTGATACATATTTATTCTCTTCAAGAAAGCAAATAACCCTTTTGTATATGAAGACCCTTCTTGCAACGTTGCGCGCAAATCATGTGGCAGGCCTGCTGCTTCTCTATCTTGACGAAGTGCCTGACACCCTTCCAACACATGCCAAACCGAAAGTCTCTCTCTGCACCGTGAGCACCTCGGTTTTCTAGCACCTAGAAGGAGGTACCCATGAGTGGTTCGTGTGTGCCCAATTCGTAGCCTCGTCAATATTACTGATTCTCGCCGCGGGAGGTTCTCAGCTGGTATGCATCGTACTAGTGGTTTAATTTCTTTCAATTTTTCTAAAATGGCGTCCCACTGATGCTGCCATTTCATAATTAATCTTTCTTTAATGTGGCATCGCAGGTCAGTGGGGCGAATAGGTATGGCAACGTGTGTATGTTTGCAGGCGGCACTCTTTGCTGCCTGGTCCGCTGTTTCGTTGCCAGTTATTCCTATGTGGCCTGGCACCCATGTAAATATAACTTCTTGTCCACCAGTACTTAATTGATGCAGTATCTCGTAAATTTTCTTTATCATTGGGTCAGCTGAGAATGGGTCCCGGAGAGCCGTTAGCGTGCTTAGTGAATCGGACAGCAGAAGCACTTTATTATAATTTTTCTCCAGTGTTAGTTTTAGGGCCTGGCATATTGCATACATCTCTGCTGTGTACACCGAACTATTTGGAGGGAGAGTCCACGTAAGTGTGACGTCCTCCGTGTACACAGCACATCCTACACCATTGTCTACCTTCGACCCGTCCGTAAAGATAGGTCGGTAGTCGTAGTAAACATTAAAAATTTCTAATAATCTTTGTCTGTAGACAATGGGAGGTGTTTCCTGTTTCTTGAATAATGCCAGGTCCATGCGAACACGAGCGCGGGGTAATTGCCAGGGTGGGGAAGTGCTAAACTTCCACGCCTCAACTGGACAAAACTCCAACCCCTCCGCTTCCATTAGACATTTAGCTCTTATTCCAAGGGGACGTGTCCGCGTTCTTTGCTGTCGAAATTCCTCATCAAAATGGCTCTCGAATATGGAGTTAAACAGAATATTATTCGGTTTCCCCCATATTCCGGCGACATAACATAATGTTAACTGCTCTCTTCTCAACTGAGGTGGCATTAAGCCTGATTCCACGTAGAGGCTTTGCAGAGGGCTTGTGCGGAAGGCGCCTGTTATAAGTCTTATTCCTTCGTTATATACTTTATCCAGTAACTTTAGGCGTGATTTGCGCGCTGAGCTGAACACAGGAGCTCCATATTCTAATTTTGAGCGCGTAATACAAATAAATATGCGTTTTAGGATTTCACGTTCTGTTCCCCATCGGTAGCTAGACAGAAATTTTAAAATATCAAGGGTCTTCTTTGCTTTTAGGTGAGTTGAGTCTACATGTTCCTGCCAAGACAAGTGCGAATCAAAAATGAGGCCCAAAAACTTTGTACTTTCTTTGTATTGTATTGGGTTTCTTTCCAGGTATAAAATTGGAGGATCGTGTGCATGTCTTAATCTGCAAAAGTGTAAGCACACCGTTTTCTCTCTGGAAAATTGAAACCCGTTTTTGAAGGCCTCATCGGCCACTCGGTTTATTGCCTGTTGCAGAGTCTCCCCAACCTCATTTATATTATTACCAGATAAATATATTGCAAGGTCGTCAACATATAGGGAAGTCTGCAAGGGGTCTCCCACAACTTCTGCAAGACAATTTACCGCCACTGTAAATAATGTTACACTTAATACCGATCCCTGGGGTATGCCATTTTCTAATATTTTTGGAGCCGAAAGGACCGACCCCAGACGTACTCGAATTCTACGTAGCTCTAAAAAGCTACGTATGAACTTTGGCAAATTTCCACGAAGTCCCCATTCGTGACACTTCCGCAGGATTGCATGTCGCCAAGTAGTGTCATACGCCTTTTCGAGGTCGAAGAACACGGCCAGTACGTGTTCTCTTCTCATAAAGGCGTTTTGGATATATATTTCTAGACGGCTCATTTGATCTAGCGTAGATCTGTACCTGCGGAATCCTGCCTGATACTGGCTGTAAAGTCCTTTGGTCTCTAAGACATGAACCAACCTATAATTAACTATTCCTTCAAGGACTTTACTCAGACAGGAAGTCAACGATATGGGTCTATAGCTAGAGGGATTGCTGGGGGTTTTCCCCTCTTTAGGGATCGGTATTACGATTGATTCTCGCCAACTATCAGGATACTGACCATTCTCCCATATGCAGTTATATAATTCCAGAAGACGTTCCTTATCTAAGGAAGATAAGTTTTTGATCATCGCATAGGGAATCCCATCCAATCCTGGAGATGTATCCTTGGCTTTACTAAGGGCATGTTCTAATTCAGACATCGTTAGGGGGACATTATAGCTTTCTATTGTAGTGGTATCAAAATTTAGTGTCCGGAGCTCCTCGTCACTTTTTCGCCTAAGAAACTCGTCTGAGTATTGCTGGGAGCTTGAGACTTTTGCAAAGTGCCGTGCAAAATGCTGTACTACATCTGTTGGCTCAGTGACGACGACATTACCTTGAAGGAGGGCTGGCACTGAAGGAGTCTTTCGATTGCCAGAGAGGGCTTTTATTTTGTTCCATACCTCCCTCACAGGGGATGACGTAGATAATGTCGATACGTAGGAGGCTAAGGTTTCCTTTTTTGCACTTTTAATAATTCGTCTCTCTTTGGCTCTTAGTCTCTTGAAGTTTATCAGATTTCCTTCAGTTGGATGTCTTTTAAACCTGTTAAAGGCCCGCTTCTTTGCCCCATTGGCTTCCCTGCAAGCTGAGGTCCACCAAGGAACGGGAGGTCTTACGACTCTCCCACCGACCCTCGGCACCGAACCATCTGCTGCTCGCAGCAACGCTTCAGTGAATTTCTTCGCGTCAGTGGTGACATCCCCTGTCAAGCTTGGTGCCACCACGTTGGCTGAGTAAGCGGGCCAATCTGCCCTCCTTATGTCGAATCTCATAGGTGTGATAAAATCAGACCTGGAGATGGAGCTATTCACTTTAATCGGATAGTGGTCACTTTGGAAAAGTTCTTCTAGCGTGTTCCATTCCAGATGCACCGCTAAGGAAGGAGATGATATGCTTAAATCAATAGCACTAAAAGTTCCAGAATACGCATTAAAATGAGTTGCGGCACCGTTATTCAGTAGCATTAAGTTTTGATTGTCAACAATCTCTTCTAAGATCCTGCCACGGGTGTCGGTTGTGGCTGATCCCCACCAGGTATTATGAGAGTTAAAATCTCCCATAACCAATACCGGTGCGGGCAGCTGAGAAAACAGATCCTCCAGATCACCCCTCCTCCAGTGAATATCTGGCAGGTAAACACTGACTAGAGTGATCCTTAACGGTGTCGATAGACGCACGGCTACAGCTTGAAGGTTAGTATTTAGCGTGAGCAGTCTGCTGGGGATGTTGTCCCGTACACAGACAGCTACCCCGCCGTGCGCTCTTCCACCTGGGACAGGTTGCACCTCCTTAGAATAGGAAATATACCCAGGGATCCGTATAGAATGCCCCGGACGAAGTTTGGTTTCCTGAAGACACATGCCAAGGGGTCGGGATTCTGTCACTATTCGACGTAATCCTTCTAAATTGTTCCTGTAGCCCCGCATGTTCCATTGTATAATAGATTCCGTCATTTCGTAAACTTGAAGTAAACTACGTATTGCAGGAACGCCGTCAAAATCATTAAAGTGGTTTTGTAAGTATATTTCATATTTATAAAGTATATACTAGCAATAACTTTATACATTATTCTCATAAATAGTTTAATCCGATGCTGCATTCTTTCGGGATTTACCTTTCGGTAATCCCTTCTTTTTCACAGTTCTCGGCGGGCGGTCCGAAATGTTTCCGCCCTCCGATTCGGAAGCTTCTAAATCTGTTCCCAAAAGCTGATATTGTTGGCGTGGGGAACAGATGTTTTGGCTGGGAGATCGCTGACTTCCCATAATCTTCTTTGCTCTACAGCCCCGACCAAGGATCGGTGAACGGGGTAGAGCTATCACTTTCTCTGGCTGCTTCCTCCGAGAAGTTCGGCGTGGTGTATTTACCACCCGCCAAGCATCCTGCGAGGAAGCAGATGTAGGTGAGTTCGACCCCACCTTAGATTGTTGACCCCCTAAGAAGGTAGGGGGTGGGGTGGCTAACCGAATGGTTAGCGGGGCCCCTTCTGGGGCAGTTAATTTTGGTGGTGGGATTTCTCCCACCTGGATGATTGTACTTTTTAAGGCCGGAGAGAGGCCCTTTATTGATTGAAAGATTGGCGCTGGTGTTTTTAGCTTTTGTGAATAAGTCACATCTGGAAGAACATAGGATTTACTTTCGACTATAGTTCTTGCTTCCAGATAGGACAATTGTTGAACAGTTTTAATCCTCTGAATTTCTTTTTCTTTTTTCAAAACAGGGCACTCAGCCGCACGAGCGTTGTGCTCACCTCCACAATTGACACACTTAATTGGAGGGACGCATTCCGTTCCTTCATGGACAGGCTTTCCGCACGCACAAATTGGTTCTAAAACGCTGCAGCGTTGGGCCGTGTGTCCAAATTTCTGGCACTTGAAACAACGCATTGGCGAAGGAATGTACGGTCTCACTTTTAATTTGTAAAAAGCGGCATCAATTGATGTGGGTGGCTTTGGCTTGTCGAAAGTCAATACTAAGGAGGCAGAGTCAACTAGATTTCCCCCCAGCCTTCTCTTGATCCTTCTGACGTCCAAGACACCCTCATGCGCTAAACCTTCTTTTATGTCTTCTAACGAGCTATTAAGGAAATCTTTACAGCTAATAACTCCCTGCGAGGAATTCAGTCGCCTATGGGGGCTTGATTCCACCTCAACATCCAATAGCCTATTTAACCCTAGGATCGCTGCAACTTGGGCACGGTTTTCGGCTTCGATACAAATCGAGCCGTCCCCCTGCTTCCTGATACTTTTAGTTTTCCCCAGGGCATTTTTTATTTCTTTGCTTAGCTTGAATGAACAGGTGTTAGTGAAGTTACCTTCCTTCCTCTTGATAACAAAGTATCTTGCCCAATTATCCTCGTCTAAATTGAGGTAAGGTACATTTTGAGCACTTCTCTTGACATTCTGATGGCCACCCCTGGCTTTCTTCCGTGGCGGGGAAGAGGGGGCAAAAGGTTGCAATGTGATTGCACTCGCTTTCGTTACAGTAGTCGCATTACCGGTTGATATGTCCATGTTCGCGCGTTTGTCAGTAACTAGTGATCCAAATTGAAAATTGGAGGTAGATGGGAGAGGCTGTGGAGGGAAGGAAGGAACAATGGGGGTTAAAGGGACAGGATTAGGAAGGGAAGGGGAGACGTCCATATTTAAAGAGTTGGACTCCTCTTTTAGGTTTTTGATTGTTTGTGAAGACATTTCGTTCCCACGAGAAACCAAGGTAAAAAAGTCACCCACAGCAGAGCCTGGATGCCATGGAAAGGCTACATTACAACCGGAGGTCGCCTGGTGTCCGGAGGGCACCGTTAGTGACGGCCAGGAATCCCGCCGCCAACCAACTCCTCAGCACGGTAGCTAACACCTTGAGTTAGGTCCCTAACTGTGTACCCTGTATGCACCACCGTATCTAAATGTATGTGTGTGTGTGTGTGTGTGTGTGTGTGTGTGTGTAGGAGTGTGTGCATTGTATGTCAAAGTGAAAATATTCATGTTCAGTGTACCCCCCTGTCAGGCTGGGCTCGTAGGGAGAGCCGACCTCCCTAAGAAGTGCTAGTCACTTCCCCCATATCCTGTTAGTCGCCTCTTACGACAGGCCATGTTATTATTATTATTATTATTATTATTATTTTTGTAAAGTAATCGCCTATTTTTTTAGGCGTGGCTTAACGTTTAACTACCAATTAGGTATCGTGATTAATCCTAGTACACAAGACGCTTGGTAAACTGTCTCAAACTTTTTCTATCTTCTCCCAAGCTATATTATTACTGATGATGATCAGTAATGGACCCATAATCTTTTTTTTAATTTAAATATAAGTAAATAAACAGACGAAGAAAGAAAGAATCACTTCCGCTATAGTTATCATTGGCCTGACGCTTTGCAATCAAGGTTGCATCCTTTTTTTGCCCTGCTGGACTTAATGTTCAACTCAAATTAGGTGTTGAGTGCATATTTCTAGACCACTTTCAAGTACATGCTCAGGGAAGGGATTAGCTATAAGGTTAGCATACTGGACTCCCACGCGGAGGTCCCGGGTTCGAATCCAGCTGCTGACCCTTAGATTTTCTCTTCCTAGGAGCTTCTTACTGCTCACTGTCCGGTGATGGACAGTGTTGTCTGTAACGAGAGAACACTGTCCGGAGACCGGCAGTGCACTGTAAAAAGCTCCGGGCGCCAATAACCTTAGATGTTGACGCGCCTTAAATCATAAAAAAAAAAGTACTTGCTTATAATAATAACACACCAAGCCTGTCTCTTACGAATATTTAATAGATAATACTTTGTGCTGCAGTAAAATTCCTTCTTTGAAGTGAACATTTGCGAACAACTTGATTTTAATTAATTTAAAATTTGAATTTAACAACTAATTAATTATATTTTTAGCCAATTATATTTAAATAATGTTTTCGATATAAGTGAATGTGTTAAAATGTGAAACAAATTAAAAGACGCGTAATAATGTTTAAAAATAAACACAAATAATGTTAAGATAGTTCTATCTTAGTCCAGACTGACTCATAACTTGAATCACTACACAAGCTTTGTACTGTCGACTTCTTGCGTTGGTCCTGTATTTGCCAATGCCACGATCTATGTATGCAACCAAGATAACTAATTAAATAAGATAGAAAAAAAAAAAGAAGTTAGGTACGTAGATGAAGCTACTTTAGAATAAGTGATTCATCGTTTCACTTTTATGCGCAACACGTACTGGTAGGTGATACTGCAATATCTTACTTAGTTTTCACCGAGTCGTTTTCTAGATTTTATTGATCACTTATCTCACTTTACTAACATACATCTAAAGCTTTTCTTTTACAACAGTGAAATTATGTAAGGAAAAGTAAGGAAGCATGAGTCATAACTTTCCTTGTAAACCTTGAAGGTGGCTTTTGAATAAAAGGATAGATCCACTAAACAGGATAGAATCAACGATGATCCATAATATAGCTCTCAAGGGAGCTTCTTGCCTTCACTGAGAGAGTTTTCGAGAATTTAGTGTTAGTCCCGACCAATGGGTTCCTTTTTAGTCCTCCAACACATTGCTTCTTTCTAGTCTCCAATATTCTCAGTATTTCAATGTTAGTTCTCGTCTAAACCCAACTATCTATGTCCCATGTAGGCCCGATATTACTCTTCTTTACTTTTTTTTTTTTATGATTTAAGGCGCGTCAACATCTAAGGTTATTCACGCCTGGAGCTTTTTTCAGTGCACTGCCGGCCTCCGAACAGTGTCCTCTCGTTACAGACAACACTGTCCATCACCGGACAGTGAGCTGTAAGTAGTTCCTAGGAAGAGAAAATCTATGGGTCAGCAGCTGGATTCGAACCCGGGACCTCCGCGTGGGAGTCCAGTATGCTAACCTCATAGCTAATCCCTTCCCTCTTCTTTACTTTAATAATCATAAATAATTTAAAGCCAATCTTTTGTAGTAAAAGCAAGTAAATACAGTACTAATTTCCGAGATTGACTTTTTACTAGACTTATTATTGCGAGATCTATCGGATTCGCAAAACATGTAAAACCTGTGTCTGCATGACTTTTAATATCACTAGACGTTAAAATTAGATACCTCACATTCGATTTCCATACTATTGCCTTTTTCGATATTAAAGCTTCGCTAATAACGTGTCGCTGATAAAGATATTTTCCATTTTTTTCTACTTCCGCTAAAAAAAAAAAAGTATTATTCCTTTATTCTAAAAAAATCCATGACTTCTAAATCAAGAGTTATGGGAGCGTAGGTAGCTGCTGAAATGATATGTAATTATTAAGAAGTTTTATAGTAAGTATGTGTTAACGACTAATTCATTATTTGAGAAAAACTAAACTTTTGTTTAACTACACTACTCACGATTTTTGGACACGTAAAACATTGTAAATAATTTAATTATCGATTTATTGATTTTGACAGTTCCCATTAATTATATTTGTTACTTGTTCTAGGATCTACGTGCTATTTTACAACAATTTTTCAGTTTAAATATCTACACAGTTATTATGTTTTGTTTTGCGACAAATGTTGACTTTATTTTTTTAAAGATTATTTTTATGATGTTAATTTATAAAATTTAGGACACGCTACTGAAAATAATTCGATTTGAAATAACATAATGTAAATAATGTAACTAAGAATATTTTAATTTTGAGTTTACGAGGGTCGTTTGAAAAGTCCGTGCAAAAATAAAAACTACTTAATTTTTTGGGGTAAACCTTTTTTATTTTTCAACATAGTCTCCTTTTAGGCTTATACACTTTGTCCAACGTTTGTTGATCCCTTCAGAATAATAGGATTTGTCCAAGTCTGAAAAATAGCCATTCGTTTCTGCAATCACCTCCTCGTTTGAATAAAATCTTTTTCCCGCCAGCCATTTCTTCATATTGGGGAACAAATAGTAGTCCGAGGGAGCCAAGTCTGGAGAATAGGGAGGATGTGAAACGAGTTGGAACCCTATTTCCATTAATTTTGCGACCACAACTGCTGAGGTGTGAGCTGGTGCGTTGTCGTGATGGAAAAGGACTTTTTTGTGGGCCAATCGTGGGCGTTTTTCTTGCAGTTCGGTTTTCAAACGATCCAATAACGATGAATAATATGCACCTGTAATAGTTTTACCCTTTTCCAGATAGTCGATGAGGATTATTCCTTGCGAATCCCAAAAGACAGTCGCCATAATCTTTCCGGCCGAAGGAACGGTCTTCGCCTTTTTTGGCGCAGATTCCCCCTTGGTAACCCATTGTTTAGATTGTTCTTTGGTCTCAGGAGTGTAGTGATGTATCCATGTTTCATCCACAGTGACGAAACGACGCTTAAAGTCCTGCGGATTCTTCTGGAACAGCTGCAAACCGTCCTTGCAACACTTCACACGATTTCGTTTTTGGTCAAGCGTGAGCAATCGCGGCACCCATCTTGCGGATAGCTTTGTCATGTCCAAATGTTGATGCAAAATATTATGTACCCGTTCATTCGAGATGCCCACAGCACTAGCAATCTCACGCACCTTCACTCTTCTGTCATCCATCACCATATCATGGATTTTATCAATGATTTCTGGAGTAGTAACCTCAACAGGGCGTCCAGAACGTTCAGCGTCACTTGTGCCCATATGGCCACTCCGAAAATTTTGAAACCACTTATAAACTGTTCTAATCGAAGGTGCAGAGTCACCATAATGTTTATCAAGCTTCTCTTTAGTCTCCTGAGGCGTTTTGCCTTTCATAAAGTAGTGTTTAATCAACACACGAAATTCTTTTTCGTCCATTTTTTGAAAATCACTCGACTTCCTCGATTCAAACGAATGCCAAACACAAAGAAATAGACCGATCTGGCTGAAACTTGGTGTGTGTTCTTCCAAGAGATGCTGCTAACTAAACATAACCTCGATACGCGCCAGTGGTGCTATCTCTCTGACTTTGCACGGACTTTTCAAACGACCCTCGTATTTAAATAAAGCTTAATTACTGACTATTTGAGTACGTGTTTTGGCAACTTTTTTTTAATCTTTTATTGTAATTTACCACTGCAACAGTTGTTGCAACAAGCAAATGTGGTAAAAGAAAAAAGAAATAGAAGAAAATCATGAGTGGAGAAGGCACCCAGTGGTGCCACTCCAGTAACGTGCTTTGCTCTCACGATAAGAGTAGATCACGAGGCCATCTTCTCTTCAATCTCCTTAGAGGATCACCTGGTAATGTGGAGGAAGATAGGTGTTCTATGAGAGGGTTAGGGATGAGCTGCTGTAGAGGAATGAAATTTGAAGAAACGAGTGTTAGCAAGATCTGTAATGAAAGGGATTTTGAGGTCATTATGGATAGTGAGGTTTAGATACACAGAACGGAGCGTTAAGAAGTTTTCGAAGTATTTTTAACTGCAATGCCTGGAGGCGTAGTGAGTTGGAACGCTTAGTCGATCCCCATACTTCGATGCCGTATGACCAAATAGGTCGCCGTAACAGTAGATATATGAGTTTTGTTATGTAGGTTAAGTTTCGAACGTTTGTCAATTAGTCTGGCGAGAAGTTTGTAGCGTTGGTTAGTTTCTGGTCTTTTCAGTCTAGTATGGGGATTCCATATCAACTTTTTGACAACTTAATCTGAATTTTTTTACAATAATTTAATTAGAATAATTTAATTACAATAATTTAACATATTTCATCCTACAATTAGTCGTTGACATTTTTTAAACTAAATTTATTTATAGTTTTATCTTAAAATATTCCAATTCAGCTAGCCTTATGGAACTCATTTGTAACCTCCTCAGCAAATCATCGGCTAGGCGATGTGTATCCAGCGTAATCGGCGAAAGAGGGTAAGTGTAAATCAGGGCCGCTTAAATATCTCGGAAAATACAATCATCACCGGGCATATTGGTAGATTTACCCCGTCAGGGCAAAGTACACCAAAATATTGGCACTCTACCGAAGAGCAAGGTAGGGTACTCCGCTACCCAATGCTCCCTGTGTATGTATCTCCTCTCTTAGTATACCATAGATTATTGTCTCTATTATTATTATCTCTTATAGCAAACTATTGTACATACTGTATTATATATCTTTGAAATATATAGGTGCACATATACGGATTCCTCACCTTCCTCACCTGGTCTGGTCGAGGAGAAAATTTTATTATTTCATGACTGGAAAAACCAGGTAAGAGAAAAATCTTAGTACCTTCTAGGCTGTAATTTTCCGGGTCATAACAGTATGATTCCACTCCTGTCCACAGTACCTAATTGGTAGTTGGACGTTAAGCCCAGCCTGAAGAAATAGGCGATTACTTTACTTTAAATGAATCTCCTAGCAGAAGAAAGAAGCGAAGTAAACTTTAAAAGTGGTTTTTATATTATTTCTTGGGTAAAAGCAATGTATGATCTCATTTTAGTGAAGATAGCCAAACCTAGGCGCAGCAAATACTAAACTTCAATATACCGGCGTCATGGTGGTCTCTCTATTTACTAGAAAGAACTAAAGAAGAAGATACTCAAATCCTGGACTACCACTGAGTGAACATTCCTCCAAGGGCTAGTATAAACTTGATGGAATGATTCTCTTTCTTTTTACACCAAGCAATCTAACAAGGGGCCAAAGTTAATGGAAGTTGGTTAGGCAGAGCCTAGACAAGACACTTAACAAGCTTTCTATAAATGCGATTCGTTCCAGTTTTATATATAATATAGAATCTTCTGAGTGTGTGATGGTAGAATGTTCCAACTTTTATATAACTATTAAATCTTAACCAGCCAGCAAAGCTCACCTTCTCGCTGTAAGCTGGGTTCTTTTCCGACATCATCCCTGTACAGCACTCAAGTTCAGTTAAACCTTACTTTAAAAAAAGAACCTCCCTATTTATATACAAGCGTACTGAGTCATGTGTACGCCCATAATATTAAATACAGATTTCTTTAACAGCAATTTGATTTGTATTTTCTTTCTTTCGCTGATTTAATAGCGGCCATTCGGTAAGATTTAATGGTTAATATACGACATTATGACGCTTCTCACGATGGTAACAAGTGACAGGCGATTCATCAATTTCTACATTATTATATATCGTAGTAACAATCTCGTAGCACTAAATGGAATTTTTCAATTATCCATCTACGACACTGAGAGTTAATTAAACGGAAAAAGTAGATTTTTAATTGCTTTTAATGATAACATTTCATATAGTTTGAGAGTCACATTGGATCCTTTAGTTGCTATTAGACGTGTGTTTAATTTAAAAACAATGAACAAAAACCATTTCAAGAACTACTTCTGCGCCTAGAATTATTTCATTGTGCACACAAATGCACGTTCCTACTCGGAGAGAAAGTATAGAAACGGTCCTTATAGATCCGAGAGCCGACGATGGGAAAGAGGTAAGAATGTTGTATGTCCGGAAGCCGGAATTATACTGAGATTGGTAAAGATGCCAATGACGCTGGATGTTAACTAACCTTACATACAACAATCAAAAAAGTAGTATTAAATCTACTCGCAGTTATTCTAAGGGTACGTTCACAACGGAGCTGTGAGCATAGATGATAGCGGAGATGATAGCAGTGATGCATCAGCGCTTATAGAATAACCTAGTACATTCTTATGTGAGCGTGCACAACGAAGCTTCGACTAGTGACTCATACGCGCTGCTATAAACGAGCATAGATGATAGAATTGAATTTTTCATTTTTCTGCTAGCTGAACTCCAGTATCGGAGCTTCAAAATGGACGTCGAAAAATTATTTAGTGCTGTCTTTACTCAATATTTTTTATTATTTACTTTTAAACAATATTTTGTTTTTTAAATCGTGCTTACATTTATTTTCATGTGTATTTATTTGTTTTTTTTTCAATAAAACCATTACTTACCTAAGAGTAATCACTAGTTTTTCTTCTATGGTTATAGGATTTCCACGACAATTTTTCCAAAGTTTTCTTAATTTTGACCTTATTTTTTCTAAAATATAGTCGAATGTGGGTGGACCCATCCTCACATATTCAAAAAAACGATCCGGATAATTTCTAAGTTCCTTATATAAATAGTGAAATTCGCCCAAAGTACTTCGTTTTTTATTTATGGGATGTACATGGTATTTTCTAAAGCGTTTTTTCTTTAAAATATACCTTTTTGTTGCTGCTGAACATAAAAACTCTTCTTCATTTCTCGGACATGTTGCATGTATCACAGCTCTGTTGTGCACACTAATCAGCGATTATATTTTACTCTATCAGTTATCATCTCTGCTATCATCTATACTCACAGCTCCGTTGTAAACGTACCCTAAGTTAATCCTGGTATTAAAACAAACAAAAACAAAATGGCGGTTACATTCTAGATCACCTTTCGTCAGGTTTTTACATGTCCTAATAAAAAAAAACCGAAATCAATTTATTCTAGTGAAATGAAGAAAAAATATTGCAAAAACTGTGATTTTTTTAAATATGAAACCTTGTAATATGATTGATTGTATATATAATCATGAATATGTAATATATAAATTTGTATTGTCTTTTAGTGACCGTGGACTATTAATATTTAGTATTGAAAAAGCGAGGATTCAGTCAAAATAAAAACAACTATTCTTTAAGCCTAAAGACGGAGTTTTTGTTTTTATTTTGACTGAATCCTCGCTATTTCAATCCTAAATAATAACTTAATGCCTTATCAGATTAACATCTACGAGTATCTAAGCGCAAAAGGAGGCTTCAACATCGGAATCCTCAACCTGTTATCCCTGTATACCACCAACGTTTTAGAGATTCCATTCTGAGATATCTATGGATTTTTTTAAAAAGCACCAAAAGAGATGGGCGCTCTTGTTTTCTCTAAGAAGGCTGTGCTTAATTTTAGCAAGTTTTGAATTTATTAGCTCGTCCAGGTTTTAAGTAAACACGCTGCTTTGGCTTACCACTTATTTAATTGCTTCCTTACTAAAACACCAAAAACCGGTGCCTGAGGTGAGTCTAATGAAATTGCGCGCCACTTTGTGGAGAATTCTCGCGCTTATTGCAAAACCAGATTCCCGCCTCCAGGTAGGTAAAGATTTTCCATCTTGAAAGCAAAATTTTTTTTTGAAATTTATTATTTATAGAGGGGGAGAAGTTACCCAGTGATAACACTCCCTAAGTCGTCTCTAGGATTAGCTACTCTCCTCAGAAGAGAGAAAATCGCGTGGCCACTGGCGTTTTAGTCGTCTGGGAGGATGATCTGGAGGGTGATGGAGATGATAAATGGCCGACAAGAGGATTGGAATGAGAGTGCAAGTTCTGATGAAAACTTTTATAGCGAGTTCGTGCAACCTGGACCTACAAACGGAATTTCCAGGTCTGTTTGGATGGTTAGATTTGAAACTTAAAATGGAGCGTTAACGATAGTGCGGAGAATTTTAGACTGAAGCGATTGAATTCGTTGAAGATCAAATCAAAATGTCTAGTAAATTCAATGAACTCTCTAAATTCATACTAAGTATGGAGAGACTGAACCGCCATTTCTCCTGGCTTACTCGCCCTTAAGTCCACTAGTGTGCGGTACTCTACAAAACGATGTGGACCATCTTGTGGAAGCCGATCATTTATCTGATTAAGAAGATCATAACTGAACGGGATGCTTCAATACTTATTAAGGTAAAAAAGTTCGAATTTACAAAAACAAAACTAGTAAAAAAACCGTTTCAGCTGAAATAATTAAACAATATACATATTTAACAGCAATTAAACATTGCATCAAGTGAGTCATTCATTGCCGACTCAAATCTTGGTGTGCATGGTCAAAACCCTACAATCCGTATAAAACACACATCCGTATGTGCATGCCCATATCCAGCAACGGTCACTTCCGTCCGGTGATTTTATTAGGTTGTCGTTTTATATCTTACGCACTTTTAGCACCAACCGTATTGTTGTTTTATATATATAAATGGTTTTAAGCCATTAATTGATTAAACTATCAGCAGGCCTTATTTTATGGCCTGTCATTGGTTGGAGTATTCTCTCAACTAAAACACGCTATTGGACACTCCAGCCATACTATTCATTCCATCTTCCCTCCGCCTTCTGCGTCCTCAAACATACTATAATAATAAAATCAGTTAGTTCCACGCAAATAGAAAAGAATGCATGCTATAAAGACAGGCATTAATAAAATTTAATAGCAAATGTTATGGTTGAATTCATTCACTTCGTTGCGTAGTAAAATTTTACAACAAATAGCATTTATTTATATAAACAACGAAAACAATTTAACGCACTATTAATCATTATAGATGGCGGATCATCCTAAATATTCCGCTATGGATAAACGGAAGTTTAAGTCTAACTTTTAATGCGCCTCATATCGGAATCCCTACTAGCTGCAATAGACATCTCTGTAATAATAAAAACCTATTTAGTTATATTTTAGTATATCGGGAACAGGTCAAAGGATAACTTGGGAGATTTAGGGTCCGGAACACGTGGCAAAAGTGAAAGAGGGTCGATAAGTGTTCGCTTACGGGTGGCTCTCTCGCACCAACCCACCTTAGTAGTAATAATAATAAAGGTGCAAGGCAATTTAATAGAAACAATGTAAGGAAATGTTACCGTGTAAGCGAAAAAAATTTGTAGGAAGTAATCAGAAGATACAATAAAATATTAATATCCATTCGACAAGAGTGTGAAGGCACATTATGGATTCTGTGACTCCAAGAAAACGGAAATCCGGAGTTGAAAAACTTCAGGAGAGAATCAAGTTAACGAGACTGCAGTAACTTTGTACTCTCCACTCAAGGAAAAGTATTCTTGAAAGGCCTTCCCATTCTTATTGAATCAAAGGCGGCAAAAGCGACTGTCTGCTACTTCCCAATCAATCAGATTGGATGATAATTATAAAAACTAAGAAATTTATCAAATAGAGGTGGAATAAGGATTATGTTGTCATTTATATTTGGCTTCCCGACAAGTCTGCAAACCTGGCTTTGCCAAAACAATTGTCTGGTGGAGTTATAAGAAATAGGGATTAACCAGAGTTAAGGCCCTTAATAGATCTTCAGCAATTAAATAACTAGAATAGTGACCAATTACCAAGAGATCTCTGAAGAAATAAATGAGCCGCTGCAGGAGTAATCGAGTGTGGACACGATAGAGTTCTTTTGCAAGAACTAGGCGCTGATGACCAAGTTGTCGATGAGCTGAAAAAAAAAAACCAGCCCCCCCTCTCTCTCAAAGTTGAGTACTAACTAAAAATTTGCTAAGAAATAAAGTTTTACAGATCAAAGGGCACCATTTTCTTGGTAAAAACTGGTCGTTTGAAGAGGTCTAAAAGAAATATTTACGAGAACTATCAATAGTTTCGTAAATTAGCAATTAATTTGATAATTTTAGTTTGTGAATTTCAACAGAAAGGCAAATATATTACGTATATTGCGCAAATATGTGCAATCTATAGTGCGTGGTTAATGCAATTAGTTGACCACATAATACATGTTAGTTAACGTAGTAATATAGGCAGCCAATATTACTCTGTTAGTAACTTCCTGACATCACTGAGCCAATATTGAATATTGATATTTATTCATTCATTAAATTTATTAATTTTAATTAAATTAATGTTGCAAAATTGATTACTACTTATCTTACAGGAAAACAAATCTATTTTCACCTATTGTTCTCATCCATTTTGTATGTTTATTTGCATAGAGCTTTTATTTAACGATTTTTAAAGATTTAGTTATTAATAGTCCGATAACTCCGATATTAAAATCAAACGAAGTTAAACGGGTGCTACACTTTACTGAACAAATATTTTGTATTTGAAAAAGGGCCGCTGGTAACTGGCCAGGCAGATCAGCTGTGACCAAAGACTCTGTGATCAGAGTGACCAACTTTCTTCCAATTATTTTCTTTCATAATGTACAAAAATAAATTGTAATTAGTGAAAAGTAAATCGATGAAATGAAATCCTTAATTCTATTTTTATCCTTAAATCCTTAAATCTATGAAACTAAATTTTATTTTTGTAGATTATAAAAGAAAAGTTGGTCACTCAGCTGAGATAACCTTAACTTACAAACTGATAAGCCTGGTCAGTTACCGGCGGCCATCTTTAACTCGTTATTGTGATCTCTGCATTAACGCGATTATTTTGAATATTAATGCTTGTTAAAGTGAATTCTATTTTATAAATTGTGATTAAGTTATACTTAGTGCGAATAGTGTAGTGAAATATTTTAACTAATGTCAAGAGTCAAGTGCTATTGGACTGGTGATCCATTGAGGTGCCTTTTACAGGATATTCTTCGTACAAGGTAAAACATTGTTATCAATTACTTGTTTTATATTTTTATTATTTTTGCATAGTAAGCATTGCAAACTAATAATGCGGATAGGTGTTGTTCACGTTAAGCTTTTTCGTGCACTTTTTGACAATCAACGCTTATACAACTGTCCTACCCGACAGTTTTAATATAAGTAAAACTGCAATTTAATAAATCATTCACATTTGAAGGGAAATTAGTGAATTAGATCTGTTTATATATTATATCTATATACACATGCTAAAATTAAAAAACTTTATAGTCCAATCAAATGTTGCGAAAACCTTTTTTAAAAACAGAAAATAGAATACGATTGATTGCCTTGAACAAAAAGCTTCTAAAACATTAACTGAGTTCTAAACTTTCTGTATCGTTCCCTACTTCTCGTCAAGTCTCTATCAGTGTTTGTAACAGTTTTAATTTTACAAATAATATTTATATATTTATGTATCTATAAATATGTTAAGTTCCCAAAAACCATTTTCTCTTTAGTAAGAGAAATACAGTTAATTCTCAAAATGGGCGAATTTCTCAGATTATATCTTCTGTTTCCCTTATCTCTCAACGTACTTCGCTTACTTTGTACCCTAATTTAATAATTATAACTTTTTGATTATTTTTACCTCAAAATATAAGTTTTAATAAAAATTGAGCACCAGATTGTCAATAGGCATCCTTCACAGTTTGGAAACTACTATGGATTAAGTAATGTCAGTTTCCTTAATTTTACTGAAATTAGATTTAAGATGCATCTTTCAGGAAAATGATAATTCAGTATGTTTATTTGAAGACATCCGCTTTTTCACAATGCGGAGTGTGAGAATATGATTTTTATAATTAAACTTTCGTATCAATGCGTTTTAAGTTCATTAATTAACGAAAGAAAGAGTCAAGTGTGCTACGTCCTGAAAAGAAGAGCTCGCCGAGAGGTGGAAGTCGTGTGCTGCTCAAACAGGACATACTAAGGGAGGCCGGAAGTAAATAATGTAGATTCAAACAAACAAACAAACAAAAAATGCTTTTGTTATTCACACCAGAGCAAGTTTAATGTAGGAAGTCCAGTCGTATTGTGTGCCGACTTAACTTCTCCACTCCCCTGTGTTTCATATCTAACTTGACGGAGCCAAGCAACACTGGCCACTTACTTGAGCAGAAAAAATAAAAATAAAGCAGTAGAAAGAGCCTAAGTAAATTTGCATTAGACAACAAGCTTGGGTAACGATTAAATTTTGTGCTTGGTTCTTTAAACTAATTACTGTTTGAAAGTGGATGCTGCAAACAGAAGGTAAAGGCTGGCAAATAAAGGAGTTTTAAAAAAAAGTAAAAGAGTACGAAGGATGTAGACAGAAGGGGTTTTTATGATCGGCATTGTAATCTCTTGTTTTGGTTTTAATGAGAAGGCGTCTCCCCATCAGCCTGATTGAGCATTGAATTGTTATTCCTCATTGTTTAGCTCTATATAATTTAAGAAAATTGTAGAAGGGCTACACTCCTCTAAAAGGGTCTAGTTCATAATTATTCCGCATTTTCCTCCCTTCAAAGGGGGGGGGGGAAAAAAGCGAAAACAGAAGAAGGGAAAAGACACTTCTTGGATTGGGAAAACTTCAATAGACTCCCCAAACTTTATGAACATCTTTAGTTGATCTTTAGAAAATTGGATTTTTGATTGTTCAGTATTCAACTTATAAATGGTTTGGAATTAAATAGAAAAGGTTTTTCGCTTTTTATTCTTCAACAGAAATATCTTTACATGTACATTGAAAATGTCACAATTTACAATCAATCCTGAAATTTCCATCATTTAGAGCTATTCTTTTCAGTCACAACAATTATGTTACAAGTTTTCGACCAACCCCATCACAAAATGTTTAAGATTCTTTCCAAATATGTTTGCTGTCCCTTCTTTTGCTATTGATTCATATCAGGGCAAGAGATGATGTTGCGATCCTACAGATTTACCGTTTTAAGTAATTACCTGAAGTTTTGGGAATTCCAGACTGCGAAAAATTATTTCGACCAATCGCCCTTGTACGTGAATGTGTTCACCATAATTAAAAAACTGTTATTTGATAAATATAATATTTAGTCTATGTCCTCACAAATAACGATCGATTTATTTCAGACTCTTGACAAATTAAATTATTCCAGTTTGTAATAAACCCTATGAGAAATTCCCCCAAAGGCATTTCTTTGGGAAGGAGTTGGATGCGCCTTCCCTTACCGTGCTATTTCGCTAATAAGTACAGACCTACCACCTGCATAATAGAAAGAAGAAGTTAAGTTTTTTATTCTCTCCCCCATAAACTACTTAGCTCTAAAAATAAAAAAGTGCTATCAGTAATTTTATTGTTAGAGTTAGAACTAATGTCCAAGTGAGTTTTTCATGTCAAAATTTTAAAATATGAAGATAATTTAAAGTCTTTCGACATTCCAACATATAATATATTTAAATAAATACTATATAAAAACCAAATATAGACCCAAGTATAACAGACTGAACGAAATAAATATTTGTGTTGTAATGGAACAAAATGCTATAAATTTTGAAGAAATAATTAGTATTTTTGCTGAATTATAAGCGAGAAAACAAAGTACATATAGGTGTACAGGTTTTTAAAATTAGTTTTCTGATAGTGTGGAGTGTATTATAAAGAATATCCCTGATTTAATTGAGATGTGGACTAATCATATGACCTCACTGGATGTTGAGATAGCCATTCATTCCGATTATAATCATATGTACAGAGATAAGTTTGTTAGGAATCCTAGAGGAATACGAGGGTCGTTTGAAAAGTCCGTGCAAAGTCAGAGAGATAGCACCACTGGCGCGTATCGAGGTTATGTTTAGTTAGTAGCATCTCTTGGAAGAATACACACCAAGTTTCAGCCAGATCGGTCTATTTCTTTGTGTTTGGCATTCGTTTGAATCGAGGAAGTCGAGTGATTTTCAAAAAATGGACGAAAAAGAATTTCGTGTGTTGATTAAACACTACTTTATGAAAGGCAAAACGCCTCAGGAGACTAAAGAGAAGCTTGATAAACATTATGGTGACTCTGCACCTTCGATTAGAACAGTTTATAAGTGGTTTCAAAATTTTCGGAGTGGCCATATGGGCAAAAGTGACGCTGAACGTTCTGAACGCCCTGTTGAGGTTACTACTCCAGAAATCATTGATAAAATCCATGATATGGTGATGGATGACAGAAGAGTGAAGGTGCGTGAGATTGCTAGTGCTGTGGGCATCTCGAATGAACGGGTACATAATATTTTGCATCAACATTTGGACATGACAAAGCTATCCGCAAGATGGGTGCCGCGATTGCTCACGCTTGACCAAAAACGAAATCGTGTGAAGTTTTACAAGGACGGTTTGCAGCTGTTCCAGAAGAATCCGCAGGACTTTAAGCGTCGTTTCGTCACTGTGGATGAAACATGGATACATCACTACACTCCTGAGACCAAAGAACAATCTAAACAATGGGTTACCAAGGGGGAATCTGCGCCAAAAAAGGCGAAGACCGTTCCTTCGGCCGGAAAGATTATGGCGACTGTCTTTTGGGATTCGCAAGGAATAATCCTCATCGACTATCTGGAAAAGGGTAAAACTATTACAGGTGCATATTATTCATCGTTATTGGACCGTTTGAAAACCGAGCTGCAAGAAAAACGCTCACGATTGGCCCACAAAAAATTCCTTTTCCATCACGGCAACGCACCAGCTCAGCAGTTGTGGTCGCAAAATTAATGGAAATAGGGTTCCAACTCGTTTCACATCCCCCCTATTCTCCAGACTTGGCTCCCTCGGACTACTATTTGTTCCCCAATATGAAGAAATGGCTGGCGGGAAAAAGATTTTATTCAAATGAGGAGGTGATTGCAGAAACGAATGGCTATTTTTCAGACTTGGACAAATCCTATTATTCGGAAGGGATTCAACAAACTAGAGCAGCGTTGGACGAAGTGTATAAGCCTAAAAGGAGACTATGTTGAAAAATAAAAAAGGTTTACCCCGAAAAATTAAGTAGTTTTTATTTTTGCACGGACTTTTCAAACGACCCTCGTATTATAGAAGTACTCAAGTTAAGATCTTTTATAATAAACGAATAATAGTACAATAATAATGCTAATTAGAAATTTTGATTGAATCTTAATTACTTTCGCTTAGATCTAATTAAAAAAAAAAAAATTATTAATCCTCTCCAATGTATACAGTCCGAATATGATGGTAATATTTTAAGTTTGGTCAGAATTTATTTATTTATTTGTATTTTATTTATTTTGTCGTGTCAAGTCGTGCCTTAAGTATTTTATTACCATTTTTCTTAATTATTTAATTAATTATCATTTAATTTTTTTGTCATTAGATATTATTTATTTATTTATAATTTATTTTTGTAACTGCAGGAATAATTTTATTTGTTTACTGAACACTACCAGATTGTTAACGGAATTTAACTCACTAACAGAACTCCCTGTAATATATAAATACATAAAATACAGTATTTTTATCTATCTATCTATCTATCTATTTTTTTAATTTAATTTTTTGGGAACCTGGAGTAGGTTGATTCTCCTGTCCAGAAAGTCTTCTAAAAGCACTACTTAGGGCTTAGAAATAAATAAATGCTATAAATGAAATCATTTCCTTCTTGGCGAGGCCAAAAGCAAAAGTATCTTGAACTTCCTGAAGGTTAAAGAACACTAAAGCTGAAGCAGGACAAGCAAAAGTTTAGCAAAAATTTATGTTGCCATCTAGTTAACTGATACCTCTAAAAAAAATTAATTATAACAAAATTCTAGTCTGAGGCGACTGTTATACGTTGAACTAAGTAGTAGAATTATACCTAACTACAAGATAAATCTCCGAGTTAACTAATAACAATTTTTCCTGAAGAAGAGGTTGTCTGCATTCACGGTTACTTAACTAAATAAGTGGCCAGTGAGCTAGTGTCCGAGAGTGTTATTGGCAGCGTTTCTGGCTCCTCTATTCGTGTCACTTCTTCAGCCGCCCTAACTTATTAATCGTCCTATCTATGTGAGTCTCTGCACCCCTACATCCCTTAAATCTAATTGCTATCCTACCTAACTCCCTTCTAAACGCCCCATCCACTCAATCATGTCCACATTCCTGGATTATACCCTAATTTTCCAAATCGCTAGGCAAGAGACTCTCTTCAAGTAATATGTCTGTGATACAAGGAGAGCTATCTGTGTAAAATTATTACATTAATAAAGGAAATATCTGCCAGGTTGCCATGGTGATTGTTATTGCTGGCCACATTTTACCAGTAAGTTTGCTAGACAAGAGCGTTGAATATCCAAGAAGAGCCATGGTAAAGCAATTTAAATTATGTTTTTGGTTTTAGCCTATCAACTTCTAGGTTATTAGCGCCTAAACATTATTTTTTTATAGTATTTCTCCTTTTATCTATTTATTTTTTCTGCCATTTGTCTAACGTACTCCTTACTGCAAGCCTTTGGTCCCATTCATACTCCGGTATGTTCCGACAGCTAATAACTTTGCATTTTCTTTCGAATGCCAAAAATAAAAAGGATCGCTAGATTAGTAAGGATCTTAAATAGTCACGGAGAGGTTATACCCAACAAAGTTCTGCATTCTATAAAATGCCCAATCATTACAATTAAAATTTTTTGTTTGTTTTTTTTTAAATCTTTTATTGAAATTTACAACTGCAACAACTGCTGCAACAAACAAATGTGATATAAGATAACAATATCAGGAATGTGGATCGGAGAAGGCACCCAGTGATGCCGTCACTCCATTAACGTGAATATACTGTATTGCTCTTATGATGAGAGTGGTTCGCGGCACCATCCTCTCTTCGATTGACTTGGAGGATTACCTGACATTGCGGAAGAAGATGGGTATTCGATTAGAGGTTAGGATGAGCTGCTGTAGAGGAATGAAATTTTAAGAAACGAGTTTTACTAAGATTTTTAACGAAAGAGATTTCGAGGTCATTATGGTTAGAAACATAAAATAGTTCAGAAGTTCCGAAGTATTTTTGACAGCAATGTTGAGGCGCAGAGAGTTGGAACATTTAGTTGATCCCTATACTTCGATGCCGTATGACCAAATAGGTCACAGTAACAACAGGTACAAGAGTCTTTTGTTAGGTAGGTTATGTTTCGATCGTTTGTCAAGTAGTCTGGCGAGAAGTTTGTAGCATTGGTTAGTTTCTTGTCTTTTCAGTCTAGTATGGGGATTCGTTGTCATCCGATTGTCTTGGTACAGTCCAAGGTAGAATTAAAATCATTAAAATTAGTTTTAAATCTGGTTTTCAAAGTTTTCAGGTTCTTACGCTTCGAAGAAATAAAGCTATTCTTTTTTTTCGTTAGTGTCTGGTGCAGTTTACTAAGCGCATGTTTAAGTTGTGCATCTTGTGCTAATATATTATTTTAGGATATCTACAACAAATTTTTCTCTTTAAAGTGAGAATGAAAAGCATTAGGATTTTCTTTTTTCTTTTTTTAAATAAACTTCAGAGAAATATTGGACACTAACGGCATCTTTAGTACGAAAAAAGAAATTCAGCGTGAATTAGAATTAGTCGGAAATGTAGCTGCAATGAGTCAAGTTTTTAAAATTATTTAATCAAAATGTTTATAAAGAAAATATAATTACAATATTTAAATTTAAGATTGTTTGAAATTGGAATTGTATTTGAATTGAAAGTGATTCGTTGCAAGAGAGTTGGTGATTATTTGACGCTTCTTGTCGATTCTTTTGTTTCATCCTTAAAAACAATTATGCTAACGTTTCAACTGTCTCACCTGGATCATATTACAGAGAGTATCTTTGGTTTATTTAAAACTATATGCATAAATGCATTTACATTTGCAATTGTGGTCTGGTTTTTCCTGATCTCTCTGAAACTCAAACCAAGGTGTTAGAAGTAAATTATTCCTCACTTAACTTATTGCCCTATTAAACACTATAGTCTAATTTTCTTAGCAAACTATATATTGATTTAGAAAATTTAAAAAGTGATGTAAAGTCTATTCTTTCAGTTTGGTTTTACGAGCTGATCTACCGATCAGTTTAACAGAGATATTACATTAGCTAGCTTAAATTATTTTAAATACATTTTTTTTAAGTTATCACATTAAATAAAATCCGTGGCCAAGACCAGAAATTGAACTTAGTACCATATTTGAATTTGGTTTTAAAAGCCACACCTCATGCGTCGTCAATAAGTCTGACCAACACCTTAGTTTGAAATTCAGACAAATCTAGAAAAACCAGACCATTATTGTTGATATAAGTTCATTCGGGCTTGTAGTTTTAAGGAAAACCAAAATACTTCTTGGCAAATTTCCCAGAGTCTAATCGTAGAAGATAACTGTTTTTTCAAAATAAAACAGAAGCAGGCGGGAAAAGGTTTTTTTAAACTTGATGAAGCATCTTTTTATTTTATTCAGAGTTGAAATAATATAGTATAGTAAATTATATCTGGGTTTTAAGTTCGTTATTATTCGGTAATTCATTCAGTATCGCATATATTATTTCCGAGCACAAACATATCATGATTCCCTTCTATATACTACTCCCAATAACAAATCATAATTATATTACATGAACATACAATGAGGACTTCCCTGTTCCTTGTAAGTACAAAAGGGTGCTCAGATAGTGGAAAGGTTGACAATCTTATTCCTCACTGTAGGATACTTTTTTATTTAAATAAAAAAAAAAAAATCCATTTCATGTCTGATAGCAATGAAAACGGGAAGCGCAAAGGTTGTATAGAGAGAAGTTGGGGGAGGTATTACACAATACAAAGAGAAGAAGAAGTAAAAGAGGACTTTATGAAGGAGTATAAGAGTTTTTCTTCTTCATAAATGTATATTAGAGATTGTGCCCGAGGACCGAGAAGTATATATAAGATGCGAGTGAGTAGAATTGGGCATGCAACAAGAGAAAAGTCTTGGGAAATATAGAAAGGCATTGCGGGCGTGTGTATTTAGGAGGTATGGAAGGTACTTTAAGTTATTACTCGCGGATGAGAGGGCTGCACTTCCTCTACATACCGGAATACCTGCTTAGATAGACAGAGAGAAAGACAGAAAAATTTCCATCGCTCTGTCTGTCATCAGGCATAAATATGTAAGACATTCTATAGCGACCTTTCCATTCTTCTACTTCTATTGTGCCCAATGGTAGACCCATCGTAATCTATATGATGTAAACATAAAAAATATGTATATATGTAAAATATAAAAGGGAACAAAATTATATCGTAAATACACCTGTCTTCGAAAAAAAAAAAAAAAATTGGAATGTTATTAGAGGATCTGTGAAGGAGAGCACAGAAAGAAAGGTAAAAGGATTTAAGGCTTAAACAAACACCATCTTTAAGGCTCAAAGATCTAGGTAGAGAGCGACATGCAAATTAAGAAAAACATGTCAACCGTAGTTCTTCCAAGGGATACACAAGCGTATTAAATATGTTTGTATTATGGACGTAATAACGTTGCACCGTTTATTCTATTCTCAATAAAGAGGCTGTTTATTTTGTCCGAGAACCTAAGCGCAAACAAAAACTAAGAATAAAATAGAATATAACCCAAACACGTCGCTTTTTTCGCCTAAACTTAAACTGAAAATAATTGTTTATTAATCTGCTTCTAGCCTCACGTCACTGCAATTTTTTCTTCTCAAAATTTTAACTTACATTCTTATAAACTTGGAATTTTTAATCAATTTTTGGATTCAGCGTTATAAGGATACTGCAAAGGATAGAACATTGAAAGAAACGTGGCCAGTCCTTCTCTTAGAAACTCTTTAAACGTCTACTCGGTAAAACCTTTTAATTATGAATTATTGGCCTGTGTGTACATTTAATATGCAACATTTTAGGTGATTTAAATATTAGTATTATTGCTCTTTCGTTCCTTAGCAAGTTTAAAGAACAAAAGTTGCAGTGTTTTTTTCGAAAAAGTATCCATAAAATTTGTTGAGTAAGACACTAAGGGTCATCTGATCTTCTTTTCCTTCTTTCCTTCCTTCCTTGAGCACTACGGCCCTTGTAGGACCTTGGCCTCCTTAAGCAGATTAGACCAGCTCTCTCGAACTACTGCCTTTCTTCTCCATTGGTGAATCTGCATTTTTTGGAGGTCATCCTCCACATCTTGTAGCCAACGAAGTCGCGGTCTCTTCCCCCCAGGATGTCCTTCAAAAGCTTTGCGTGGACCTCTCCCACGATCCATTCTTTCTAGGTGCCCCAACCATCTCAGTCTTACAACTTTAATAGCGGTCACCAGGTCTGCATCCTTATAAAGCTCCTTCAGCTCGATGTTCCTTCTACATCTGAAAACTCCATTGTCAGCTATAGGTCCGTAGATAGTTCTAAGGACCTTCCTTTCCCAGTAATTTAGTCTATTTTCATTGGCCACCGTCAGCGCCCACGTCTCCGAGCCATACATAACAACCGGTCTAATAATCGTTTTATAGATGACCACTTTGGCCTGCCTGGACAAGTTTTTGTTCCGGAGCGTTTGTCTTAAATTCCCTCACTCCTTCGAAACTGTGTTGACCAACTTGTAGCCTGGCTCTTCTCGTAGTCACCAGATACTTGGTTTTTTGAGCGTTGACACACAGTCCATTCTCTGCAGCGTTTTCCTCTAGTTCCATAAAGGGTGATTTTAGTGACGCTGCGGACCGAGCTGTAAGTGCTATGTCATCCGCATAGGCAAGACACTGCACTAGGCGATTGTATATATTGCCACCGGATATTGACAGCGTATTTCTTATCGCCACTTCCAATACCAAATTAAAGAGAAGCGGTGACATTGGATCTCCTTGTCTTAGGCCCACGGATCTTCTTTTAATTTACTTAAATCAATTAAAGTATAAAAAATACATAAATTAGGTTTCAATAATTTGAACCCCATTGTAAATGTCCGAAATATTAATAATAATAATAATACTGTATTAAGGGAAGGGATTAGCTATGCGGTTAGCGTACTGGACTCCCACGCGGAGTTCCCGGGTTCGAATCCAGCTACTGACTTTTAGATTTTCTCTTCCTAGGAGCTTCTTACAGCTCACTGTCCGGTGATGGTTCAGTGTTGTCTGTAACGAGAGAACACTGTCCGGAGGCCGGCAGTACACTGAAAAATGCTCCGGGCGCCAATAACCTTAGATGTTGACGCGCCTTAAATCATTAAAACAAAAAATAATTCTGTATTTATGCAATTTTACATATTACAGGGAGTCAGCTTCGTACATTTTTGTTTTGTATCCTATACATTTCCATTACAAATAAATTAAATAAATGAAAATGAGAACAGTTAGATAAATTAATTAATTAATAATAAACTCCTTTTGAAAACAAATTAATTAAAGATAAACGAATAAATAAATAAATAGCTCCATATAAATTAAAGTAAACATTTTAAGAAAACATAAATAAAGTAAAATAAAATAACTCAAAGTAAATTTAACGCAAAATCTCTTCTTTTAGTTACAGCCAGCATATAGAACGCTATAGATTTTAATTTATCCAAATCAGTAATTGACTGAATTTTCTTCCTCGCTGATATTTTTATCAATGTATCTTTGCAGGAATTGGTCTCTAGATAATTTATAATACTGGCATCTAATAAGTATATGTGAAAGGGACTCATATTTATTATAGTTGTACATTTCATCGTATTTCCTCCGCATTAATTATGTGAGACTTTCCATCAATATACTGTCTTACAAGGGTTTTATTTGGCAGTCTTAATTGGGCGACAATTCTAATATATTTGAGATTACGATTATATTTAAGATGAAAATATTAATAATATTTCTACTTACGAGTAGCCAAAAAAGCCATCGTGCCGCCAAATATTCTGTAGGAATTTTCAGCAGATGTCACCGGTGAGTTGCGTGTGAACGAAATATTTCTAAAACAAAGAATTGAATATCACCCCTAGATACCAAATTCAAACAAAATCTTACCACCGAATGAATGCGCTACTAAACGGATTGGTTATTTCCAAATTTTGATTATCACATTAAGTAGTAAAAACCACTTTTCCGATTAAAGACGATCTCGAAACTTTCATGGCCTTTGAATACTCAGATTCGAAAATCTGCACAAGAATAAAATTGCCTAACACGACGTGCAAAAGATAGTAAAAAAACGTTACTTGGGCACGATTCGCAATTACTAATCGTTCTGACACTACGTATTTCTAAAAGAATAAACAAACCTACATTTCATCGTTAATACTTCGTGACACGACAATCGATCATTCACAAATTAATGAATAGTTTGAAGAAATATGTGAAAAAAGCACGAGTTTTGTAATGGTTTTTGAAATTGTAACAGGTTATAATACAAATTCTGTAACTCTATAAATATACCATAAAATCACCTGTCCTTTCAGAATTGTAAGAGACGCCAAGGGAGTGGAGCATATTAAGAATTAATGATCTATTTAAGTATTCATACATAAGAATGTTGAATAAGATGCTTAGCTTTACAAAATCTCTTGCCTTTGAATTGGGCTTCGAAATAGTCTACCACTCTTGAGAGGTATTGTTCCCTCTAAAGTCTTCTATTCTTCTCTTTTCGGAAATAATTACGGAGATAATATTTTTTTCAAAGAGCTTCCATTCAGGTCATTACTTTCTTACTTTTTCCTTTTTTCTCTTTTCTGAATGAAACTCTAACAGGGGGAGAAATAATCATGATAAGGATCAGGTGAAATCGCCTTAGTATCTGAGGTTAAATAAACATATTATATTTAATTTATTTCTCTCGCTAATATTTTGAAGGTTTCATTTTTTTGGAAAGACAATTACGATCTTAAAGTAGTAACCTGCACGATGAAACTCAATCACATAAACTCAGATTTGTAAATTTAACGCCGGAAAATAGCTTCCATCATTAGACTGCAATTATTGACCATAATTCAACATTTTCTTTTTTCCAATTTATACAGGTTCTTCATTTTAAGACGGCTCAAATGCATTTCATGCTTAAACGGTTGATCTGAGCGAAAAATGGTAGAGGAAAAATTTGTTGCCCGTTACCTCTAGTTTCAGAATATGTGACTTGATTTTAGTTTCCTGCCCGCATACGCGACTGATACTTTATTAATCATATTTCAATTTTTTAACTTGTTATCAAAGAGAAAGAAAAGCACGCGTTTAGGTCATTTTTATGTATTTTTTTCATCCCCTGTCTACTAAAAATATTGCCAAGGCAGTAAAGCTATTATTTTTCTTAATATCGGGAAATAAGTCGTTTTCCGAGTGATTTTTCTAAGAAAAATCAAATGTTAAGAGCTTTAGATGTTCTCAAGCATACCCAAAATGGCTAAAAATTAATTTTACATCTGTTACAAACATGAAGGTTTAATAATTTTTTGATAATTTTGAGATAGTTGCGTTTAATAACCAAAACAAAAAAAAAAAAATGGAAACCTCCTGCCAATATTTCTCAGATTCAAAGAGCAGTTGAAACCTCCTGGCTAACCTGGCTTGCGAGCCAGAAGAGGCACCTTTGAAGGCACACTACATGCTGCACAAGTAGCGAAAGTGCATTATTTGATAAATTAAGGAATAAGTTTGATCCTTTACATGAAAGATATTGATCACTTAAATATGTGGCATGGTATTTAAGCATGAAATGCATTTGAACCGTCTTAAAATGAATACCCTGTATATTTTTATTAATTAGTTAAGCATTAAATAATTCTTTTCAGCTCACACTTGATCACTTATTTTGAAAAATTCAAATATTTGATCTCGGCGATTTTTCTCGCTTGGATTATTTATTGACTTTGATTTAATTTGTAGGTAATTGAGACAATTTAATTTTTAAATAGTAGCAATACTGTCGAGTGATTGGAAAGAAGATTGTTAACAAAGTTGGGTAGAAAATTGAAAAGTAATTGGCAAAGATTTGCAACAATCGGAACAGGTGATCTGTTCACTAATTCGATCATTTCTCAAAACGATTTACTGCGTTGAATATTGTTGAAGAGTTTTATCATTTAGAACAGATGAATTACCAACCATCTGAGCTCCTGCTCACTGATTCTCCTTTTAATTCACTTTCCCCAAGGAGATGTCTAACAGAATTATACTCCCTGCTGCAAGTAGTAGACAAGTCTGAAAGACAAAGCGAGACGCACAGGGGATAAAAACAAGTTAAATTTACTGCCTTCTACTTCTTCTTCTTCGTCTCCACCGCTAACACAAGAGTCTCCATGATTGATGGTAAACGAGTACAGTGTTCGTCACGATGTTGAAGTGTAGGCTAGAATGAAGAGAGGATGGACGAGAGTTTCTATGCCAAGCGATGATGGATGCGACCCAGAGGAAGTAAGGTTTACAATAGAAGTTCTTTTTATCCTCTCATTGTGATGAGGGACGCGCGGAGATCACTCGCCACATCGCACTACCATATCCACCACTAGCCCGACACTAATTGCCCGTTTCAACATCAAATCCAACTGTAGTCCCTCTCAGCTGTCCACTCTTTTTAGACCCTACTCTGTGGTCGACGTCAAGAATAAGAACTCCGGAAGTTGAGTCAGACAATCTAAGGTACCGCCAAAGACAAGAAGAAGTAATTTTTCCCCCTTTTTTTTATCTTGCACTAAACTCCCGGCTAAAAAACTCTCCATCCTCTTCACAAAACATTGACAAATGATCCCAACTTTCTGATTTATTTATTAAATCTGTTTCCGAGTTATTAACTTAAACAGTTTGCCGTTAAAAATATGCCTGGAAAAATGGATTCAAGAAGTATTTTTAAAAAATGATTTTAATATTTGATTAATTGTTGCTGTGAAAAGCCGAATCTGTTGATTATATTGTGAAGTATATTCCACTTTAGGAATAGACTGTTGTTAGATACAACGATTGGCGACTTTTTAGCGATTAGAAAGAAATGGAAGCTCATGGCCGAATTAATCCTCAAAATGCTGTCAACCTCAAATTGCCATTTAGTACGTTCTGGGCGAAGAAAACCTAACCTCTTAGCTTGCATGAAGTTAAATAGATTTTGTTTTTTAAATTTTAGAGTGAAGGAACTCTGTATCCAAGAACTACAAAGTCACAAATAATAACAAGATCAATGTAAAATATTGCAAATTTAATGTAACTCTTCTTTGTTTGCTAAATTTCAAAAATAGGTTAAAACAGCTCCATAAATTGCAACTATTGTAACTGGGAAAAAAATATTCTGAATTACTTAAACCACCAAAACTGATTCATTTTGTCAGTTTGAAATAGAAATATTTCATTTATTTAGGGAATATTCAGCAAAAATAAACTGCTAAAATAAAATAAAAACTAAGGTATAATGGGCTCCTTTTAATTCTAACAGGGAAACTTCACCTTTTAACAAGGTCTAGCATTTTTCTCTGTTCATTTTTGCGAATTTTCCTTTCTGTTTCTCAAATGATCGACTTACGCTGCAATCTGAAAGGGTATAAGAGATGTTTTGCTCTTCTCCTGACATTCTCCACAGAGGTGCTGGACCCACTTGTGGCAGAACACCCTTTTTAAATCTTTTCTGACTAATTGAACCGTTAAAAGCGTAAGACTAGAATAAGAGAGCATGGACACTTTGTCTAATCCTGGTCAAGATCCGCGATCAATAGCAGTGGGAATCCAGGAAATGCCTTGATCAGCAATGTTTACTGGGAGTTTTGATGCATGCTGGCCCTAAGTGACAACCTCTTCAGCTTTTCAGAGTGCTTCCATATCGCCCTACATGTAGGTAGCATACGTTCCAGGCAGAAATCTATCAGATCTACCCTTCATGACACCCGAAGATAGCGCAATTAATGGAAGATACAGAAGAAATGGAGAGAGTAGCTAGCTACTTTTGGCCGTAAAGCGAGTTAATTACACAACCGGTAAAAGTGTGAAAGAATAATGAATAAAAGTGATGACACTTTTAAACACTTTTAAAAAGGGTAACAGCAAGACAGTAGCTGTGTCAATCAGCATACAACTCAGTTGAGAAGTCTGACAGAAGAAGATTAGTTCTCTCAAATCTGGGAGAAAATCTCACAAAAAGAATGTACCATTGATTATTAAAATTAAAGAAAAAATTATAAATAGCAAAAGGGTAGTGTGGCAACTTGAAAATCGTGAGATATCCATTCTGTAATGTCATTTTAATCCAAATTCTGTCGAGTATAAGTATCTGAATCTGGAAGGTACCGACCGTTCTTTGCCATAAAGATGAATGAAGCCAGCGACTCCTTCACTGTAAAAAAAAAATGTTCGCTTTTAAACCGGAGCTTTAGCAAATGTGGAAATAATGGTAATAATAAATCGGAAATGGCCAACTGTTCGGACGATATAGTTAGTCGTGGCTATTGAGATATGTTACTCAATGTGAAATGGGTTAATGCAGAACAATAAAATGAAACGGTTAAAAGTTAAAAGAGATAAATAAGACTGGGCTGTCGCTGTTATTGAATCAATAATATTTTTACGCCCAGCAATGTATGAATCAAATGAGTTTTTTAAAAAAAATAAATGACCAATGGTTTTATTATACAAACTGTCCACAGTTATTTATAAAGTGGCTTGGGGTACGGTGGACAAGTGCTTCTCGTCTTTATTGAAAAATAAAGAGGCGTAAAGAGATAAAAAATAATAATAATAGCGATCCGTGTTCAGAAGTTGTATTGCAATGATATCCAGCAACAATGAACCCTTCTTGACCATTTTCCAGTTTTATAAATTCAGCAGGACAAAAGGGCGAGGAGTAAAAGTAAGATGAGCTTTAAGGGGTGACCGGGTGTGGTCATCCCTAATCTGTGTCGAACCATTGCTCCCTTTCACCGCCGCCCTATTCAATGGCTCCCTTGTGTTCAACACGCTAATTTACATCCCTTTGTCCTTTTAGGACACAAATATTGTCATTATTTATTTTGCTATTTGTTTATGGAAGGTTTACTAAAGTTTTCATAAAATCATAGCGTTGTGATATGAAAAAAATCTTTTTGAAATATTTTTGAGTCTACTTTGTTTTCTAAAAAATTGAAATTCGACTAATTTTGCGGCTTGCAGAGATCTGGTGGGTCCATGTCTCAGTCAACATAGGATCAGGAATTGTGGATGAAATTATCAAATCAAAAGAAAACAAATAAATGGAAAATTATTTAAGCACAAAGCAATATATGTAATTTCTAAATTTTTGATATTTGATTTGATGTGATATTTTGAGTAGGGACGCTTAAGCAATTCAGAAACACAATATGCACAATGAAATATAGAACAAGTTTTTCTGTCAAATTACCCTGGTGATATAGAGATTTGTTTTACATAATTAATGCTAACAATTAGTGAGGAAACAATTGATACGATTTGATAAACTGATTTTATACAACTGTATAGAGCGCCCTTAAGACGAACTAAGCACTGGAGGTTTAACAATGAACGACAAGTTACAGAGTACTACTTCGTTGTTGTTTAGCCTTTCGTGGTTCAATCATGAACAAAGCCCTGTTTCCAAATTTTACTTGTAAATATTATAAATAAATTAACTTAACAGCAATTAGGTAAAATCTATGAGCGTTGTTCATTAATTGTCATTAACGTATATTAGGAGGGGATGCTTTGCAAACCAATTAACCCTTTAGTGCTTCATGTCGCATGTCTGCTGCATATTCTTCAGCTTTTTCAAAGAGCTAGATTTCATTTGTATTAAAATCTTAGGACTGTATTGCGCTGTGACTTGTCGGTTACCAGTTTTTACGAGCTTTAAATCCGAACAGGAAATATCTGGGTTGTTTTAAAGCCTCAAATGAGTGCAGTTGTTGCGTAGAACATTTTATTTTTGTGTACGCTTGTTGGCAATTAATTATTTTGTAATATAACGTCTCTTCGAACTTTATAATTCTGCGATTTTCGTTAAAGAAGACGTCTCAAGGACATTGTGAAGAATTGAAGCTATAATTAATTTATTAAAAGTTCCAGAAGGGAGAGTAGGCTGTGGCTCTATTGCTGCAGTAAAGTGCTTTTGGAACTTGTAGATTCTAGTTCAGATTGTTGGTAGGTAGTTTCGATGAATCCACAGTACCTGCAAAACTTTTTGGGCGAGATCGATAATGTTTAAACTTTAAAGCCATTGCAAGAAGTAGCGAGGGATATAAAAATAATTGAAAATTTCAAAGTTAATTATAATTTGGGAAAAAAAGTTTCTTGTAAAACTGAGACTTAGGAATGATCATTATCGATAAAGTTTTTTATTCCATAAACTTTAAATGATGCACATTTTAATTCCGGGTCCTAGCTCATAATTTTTAAATAATAAAACAAAATAAACAGACGCCAGATTTGGAATAGTAAATTAGCGAAGTTTTGAAATTCATTTTTTCAGTCTAGATGCATTTAGATTTGTCGAGCAACACTTGTCATCTTAATGGAAACATCAACAATTTTGTTGGTTTTGTTTTAGTTTTTTGTCAAATTAATGTGCATATTTAAACTTTAGTAATAGTAATGGAAATCACATTTCTAATAGCACCACTTACTAGTTGAGTTATTTGCACATCTGTTATCTTCTGTAATAGTTACTAGATAATTCGAAGTAAAAATGTTACTTTACGCTACTTATAGGCTCATCTATCCAGCAATACATTAAGCAGTAAAATAAAATTGTTCTCATAGTTTGGAATAAAGGATATATATAGTGGAATGTGTGTGAATCTTTTTTTTTTAATTTATTTTTTACGAAGTAGAGTTATTTATACGTAATGGTTTCAATACCACCGGCAAAAAATAAATAAAAGTGATTCATGTGTAAGGTAGGGAATCTAATCGGTTTGGTTTGCACTTTAGTAAATGGCGTAGGATCACGATTCACTCTAATAGTTGTCCAGAGGTGAGCCGAGTGTGAGATAAGAGGGTCTGTCAGCGCATTATCCCTAGACGCAATACTCTTTTACAGTTTGAAAAATCTATCTTATACATTTGCAACCCGAGTACATTATATACATTGATTCAACTCCAGCTGCAACCACTCCAGCAGCGTCTAACATCACAAATAGATCAGAATTCCGCTTCTAGTTACTTGTAAGTTTCCTATTTCTAATCTAAAGTTATCAAAATATGAATAAGAAGTAAGATTTCTAATGGAAACGAACTTTTGTTTTAAAATTAAAAATAAAATGATCCCACCAGCCGACCATGTGCGGTACCTTGGAATGTACCTAGACAAGAAACTTACCTGGAACCCCAATACGAGACTTAAACGTACCGATCTGAACAAACGATACAAACTTCTAGCCAGACTATTCGACAAACGCTCAAAACTCTCACTACAGAACAAACGACGACTCTATACAGCACTTCTCACACCAATATGGACTTACGGACTCGAACTTTAAGGGAACATAGACCCTCCATTCTATGTTAGCAACCACACAATACACACAGATCTCCAAATTCCACTCATCTCTGAACTTGCCAAAATCCGATATAAAAATTTTCATCAAAAACTCTCATTTCATCCCAACCTTTTAGTTGCAAACTTGTCTTCAACTACGCTACCCTCTAATTCTCGAAGACGGCTGAGGCGCCGTTGGCCCCGTGACCACTGGGTGACTAATTCACGGATCACTGGATGACCGTCATTCACGTCTGCCACGTTACATTATACATTTATCACATTTACTTATTGTACCCTGTAGGTACAGGTGTTTTCAATAAAAGGATAAATAAAAAAAAAGAAAAGTAAAATGTCAATGATGAAAGTTTTTATTCTCAACTAATGACGCTTTCTGAATGTTCGTGTGAACGTACATTTTAGAGAAGGGCTAAAGTTGCTACACTTTTTAGGAATCTAAAAGCATTACTCGAAAAATAAAAATGCCAGAATTTCAAACTTTACGGTTAATATCCTCATAAACTTCAGTACCAAATAACTTCGTAGATTTTTCTCATTAAAGTATTTAAAAACCTGAGCTTTTCTCTGTGTAGTTTGGACTACGGTCAGTATTCTCTTGTTATAAGCGACATTGTCCATGATCACTGGATTCAGTTTAGGAATCTCCGCATAGAAATCCACTGCACTAACCATTGAGATAATACTATTCCTAAAACTCAATAGAGGAAGATGTGCTCTACCTTACCTTACGCTAGAAAGGGCATTAAAGATGTTCCGGTGCCCCAAAACATGAATTTCCTGTAAACAAAATCAGTAGAAGTATGAGTAAAGAAGAAGACTCTTCATAGGGGTTCCTTAGTTTCTCTAGTATCTTCTAAATTTGAAAATTTTCTACCATTTCTGCTGTTGGGAAAACTATTACCACCAAAATTATTAAAATACAGTTAAATGTTTATGTTGTTGTTGAGAGGGTTTCTTTAAGAAGACCAAGTGAGATAATTTGTGGCCAGAGACGACCAACCCCTTTTTACTGAATATACCTCCTCGGGCACTTAGCGATTTCATTCAATAAGAATTACTGAAATTCCAAAACGATGGAGTAGCCAATGTTATTTGGGAAGTAAGAGAGAACCCAATGAATACACTGGATTGCACACTTATGTAGAGAAGAGGGAATATCATGAAGGGTGGACCAAACCGCATCCGATTAGGACGCAGCCCAGTCTAACCTTGTTTTATGGAGAGGGCATTCTCGTAAAAAAGTCCTCTACCGTAGCCAGAGTATCAAGAGGGATGTGTATGCTACCCGGTACTTTAGTTTCCCCATGGTCTGCAGTAGACTGAAATAGGATACATTAGCCAAGCGTCATTGCACCGTCGGCCACTCTCCTGTCACTGGACCGTAATATGCGTATGCAAAGTCACCATTCCCATTCTGACTCTTCGTCGTTCAAATTCTCTTCATCTGACTTGCCCGGATATCACTAGCTTTCACAACAACAAGGGGGGATTGGTAAGCTTATGGAAATTTACTTACAAGAAACAGCAAAATTGAATTACCACAAACTGATGAAGAAACTTGCCAACCCCTAATGCTATTTATTATTGAAAGAAATATATTTCGCGTTCGAGAAGTTCTCAATAAATTGCCACTTAGGCACTATACTAGATATACGAGGTGCATTCAAATTATAACACCTCCGAATTTTTTTCTCAGAACTGTTTCCAGATAAAAACATGCGGTTTGTTTTAAAATAAGCGGGCACTCTTTGTTAATGCGTGACAGAAATGGCAGCACTGTACGGCACACAGAACCCTAGCCGCAGCGTCGAGAGTAAGGACTGTTTTTTATACTAAAAATGGCGACGTTTTCATTACACGATCAGCGTGTAATCATTCGATTTCTCCATTTGCGAGGTGTGACACCAATTGAAATTCATCGCCAGTTGAGTGAGGCATGTGGTGATGCTGCCATGGATGTGTCAAATGTGCGTTCTTGGGTGCGACGGTTTAAAGAAGGAAGAACGTCGTGTGAAAACAAACTAAGACAATCTCGGCCTCGCACCAGTCGGTCTGTTGACACGATCGACCGAGTGGAAAAAGTTGTTTTGGAGGATCGCCGAAAGAGTGTGCAACAGATCGCTTCCTAAGTTGGCATTTCCGTGGGATCTGCGCACACAATCCTTCATGATGACCTGAAAATGCGAAAAGTGTCCTCCAGGTGGGTGCCACGAATGAAGACTTTGAAGTGATTGCTCATGCTCCCTACACGCCTGATCTTGCTCCTAGCGACTTTTGGCTCTTTCCAACAATGAAAGACATTCTCCGTGGCCGCACATTCACCAGCCGGGCCGCTATTGCATCAGCGATTTTCCAGTGGTCAAAACAGACTCCTAAAAAAGCGTTTGCAGCGGCCATGGAAACATGGCGGCGACGTTGTGAAAAATGTGTGAGGCTACATGGAAATTACGTAAAGAAGTGACAAAAGTTTCAAATTTTTGGTGTGATTGGTTAGTGAGAAAAAAATTCGGAGGCGTTATAACTTGAATGCACCTCGTATATACGGCACTTTCATTTTACAGTTATGGCAATTTAGTAATCCACTTGTTTCTAGCAACTCTATTTGAAGAAAATTAATTTGTGTAGCGCGTTAAGTAAAATTTTGATTACATTTTTCGCAGATGATGACTTTAAAGAGCTATACGAGGTCCCAAAATGAGTTCCCTTCAGGTGATTTTTCAACTTCGAGAAGAGAAAAAAAGTCACAAGGACTCAAGTCAGGCGAATAAGGAGGCTGAGAAGCCACAGGAATGTTTTTACTGGCCAAAAACTCGTTTATTGAAAATACTGTATGACAAGGAGCATTATGGTGATGCAACACCCACTTGTTCTTGATGTTTGGTCTCACACGAATGACCCTTTTTCGAAGTTTTTCAAGAACCTCTCGGTGTTGATTGACCGTTTGACCTTGAGGTAGAAACTCTTTATGGACGATTCTGTGGATATCGAAAAAACAAATCAGCATGCTCCTTGTCACACAGCATTTTCAATAAACGAGTTTTTGGCCAGTAAAAACATTCCTGTGGCTCCTCAGCCTCCTTATTCGCCTGACTTGAGTCTTTGTGACTTTTTTCTCTATTCTTCTGGTATTATACAGGCTGGTACTATATATTATTATTCTTACTTGACCGTATTTAGTTGACTTTTACTTTTAAATAGGTTTTTCTCAATTACAGTACGCTGTTAATAGCATAATATACATTTAATCCAAGTGAAAGTGAAAGTCCGCATTCACTAAAATAAAATCACAATTCTCGGAGGGAGTGTAGCAATCTCGAAAATTTAAAAGAAGTTCTACTGTTTCTAAATAATTTTTTCATACTCAGAATAGCCTTGAATCGTGACAATTAAAAAATTTGCACAGTTACATTGCTTCCTTTTATGAACAGGTAAGAGAAAATAAAAAATTGCGTCAAGACTTTTTTGTACTTTTTAAATAACACCTTTAAATAAGACGGAAGAACCCCGAGGTTAAAAGCCGAGCCAATACAATGTCCAAGGCTGAAGTAAAATTAAATTCTAAGTTTTATCTTAATCATCGCTACATGAATAACACTATCGTCAGAGATAATTTTGTCACACATATAAGTATAATTAAACCAAAGAAATAATCTCTAGTAAGATGTTGGGAAACAAGTCGGGAAAATATTTAGCATTACCATTAAAAGAATTCCCGCAACAAGAATTTTGTACAATTGATAAGATAAGAAGCAGTTGTAACAAAATGAAGCAAGTTGAAGAAATGGTGAACTAACGCATGTTGTTTGGTAAACCTACAACTTTTAATTATCGTCGCTCCTTAAAACTGCTTCACTTTGTTTCTTTCGTCTTTGATGACAGTATTCAGTCCAAGATTTTCAGTTCCTCGATTCCGTACCTTACTTAGGCTCGCTCCGCTTTTCGCTTTATTCCAGCGTTACGAGAAACGCTAAAAACGTTTTAATGGGATATGGAATTTTAAATTACATGGACCATCAGTTCTACGTAAAATCCTATATTCTTTCTCAGATTTTAAAGAAATTTTAAAGAACAATCTATTCAGAAATTTATTCCCATTTACTGTGGGAATCACAAGTTTCTTTTAAAATGAATTTTACAACTTTCTAGACCATCTCATAGAGGTAGGCCTTGCCATAAGTAGCTCAGTTTCCTATTCTTTTGCAGCTTCCATGCTAGATAGGTAAACCAGTTAATTACCTAGATTAGTGGTGCTTAAGCGTAGAGAAGCCTGACATCACAGGCCAATCTAAAACTTATAAATGATGATAGTTTAGCTGGAGCGCCATGTTACGTTAATTAACATTTTTGGAGAAACAAAAAACTTGATATCTGAGAGATGTGGATGGCAAGGGATGCAAGGAATGCAGTGCAAATAATTTTTAACGAAATTATTTAAATATTCATTGTGCATAACATCGCAAAGTTCACAATTTTAAAATATCCTCCACATCTTTGTTTTAGAATAATTTACTAATTATTATGTCCAAAACTAATAAAAAGGCCGTCGTTCAGCACCAATTTAGAGTTTGTGGTCACGAGCTAAAACATTTGTGGCCTAAGTTAGGATATGTTACTGAGTGTAGAGTCAAGAAAGAAAAGGTTGGAGTTGTAATTAATAATGTACTAAATACAAAATTGGTTTGTTTAAAATCAAAATGAACAAACGGATAGTGCTAGCCAACTGCAGTCGGACAATCGTGTCACATAATCGTCTGCCCATCGGCAGTCACGAAACTGGCTTCACCATTCTTGCCAAGTTGCTTTTTTTAAACTTTTATTATTTGCACTACTGAAAATATTAGATCTGAGCAGTTAAAAACCCTTTCAGATCTTCTTTTAATTCAATTTAACAACTCAAAATGGAAGTGAAGTGCTCCAAATTGTGATACAATGTACTAACCCCATACATTAGGAACATCCTATTACGGGTTTGTCCTGTGAGATGTCAGTTAAAGATTTTTTTTACAATATTGAATAGTATTTCAAAAGTTTCTTCAATTTCACACTTATCTAAATTGTACAAAAAAAAAAGTGTCAGATGTCAAGCCACAACAAACACACAAGTGACATGTACGGTGCCAATAGAATTATAAAAGACATGTTGCAAGTTTGGCATCTAGTCAGAGCACTTTTCTGCATGTCCAATGCTCTCTCACCCCCTACCTAATCTTATAATTATTTTCTCTTTGTAAGAAGGTGGGATTGCTTCATGTACTAACTTTATAAAACTAGTTTTAACATGTACCATCACAGAAAAAATGAAAATAAAGCAGAGTCGTTACTAAAGGCATAATTGTTGGTCGTTACATGAACACAAACAAACTGAATCAGACATTGTAGTTGTTTCATGACTAAAACTTCAGTGAATCTCTGTTACATAAGCGGAAGGCTAGCTCAGTGGAGGGTCCAAATAGTGCAGCTGAGCAAACCAATGCAGACTGTCTACTGTCAGACACAGAACCTTGACTATCAGCTGGGCCACTAGGCCGATCGCCTCCTAAATAAACTTGACATCCCAGCACGCCTGACTGCAGAATTCCACGCCTAACAAGACTCCATGAGATCCTCATTAATCTGTTTCCTTTACCGTTTTCGCATACATATTTGCTTGCTGTAGAAGGCTTGAAAACGCTTGGGAAAATTTAATTTTCGTTGGGGATGGAGATTTTATTTAACCTTCCGTTAAAGGTTGAGATGAATCAAAGTAATCGTATTAACTATTTTTGTTTGTTTAGAAAACCCCCAGAATTGGGACTAGATATTAAATATTAATTTTATTTGTAATTGTCATTCTATTCTGGGATAACATAATAAATACAGTAGCCAATCACTGCTTTATTTGTTATATACAAAATTGGTACCCTACAAAAGTTAAGATTGTGTTGTACGGTACTGGGACCAATTCTTTGGTTTTGGCCTTAAATTTTATTTATTGGGATAATTTAAGGAATTTTACTAAATTGTTATTGATATATATGCCTGTATATGATTCCTGATTGGTAGTTGGACTTAAATCCGGCAGGAAAAATAAGTATTTACCTAAATTGACGAGTATCCTCACTAGACCATTCTATTCTTAATGAAAACTTCTTAAATACAATAAATATTCAAACTGGTACTTAAGAAGTCCTGCATTAATTGTGCTCTGTACTGTGTGTATTGATCGCCCTCGATGAATGAATGAATGAATGAATGAATGAACGATGCTTTATTACAAAATAAATACAACTATACAAAATTATATTTCAGACATCTATATGACATGGTCTTAAACCGTCTGTCAGAGTCTACACTTTATATGTATTCAAAATTAACCTATAAACCTGATAAATAAATAAAAATAAGTATATTATTATAACAATAAAATAAAGTGCTATCTTAAAATATTACACAACTTGATTCTTTATTATTAGTATTATAATTAAACTTAGTAATTGAATTCAGCCACAAGCATGCTTCTATACATTAATGCATATTTTGTGTACAATGCTAAATTCAACCAATTACTCCCATTTATTAAGGAGACAAACTCTTGTTCGGATAAGGAACTTTTATTGAAATAACGGAATCTATAATCATTGAAAATTGGGCATTCGGCAATAAAATGGAATGTACTTTCAATTTTATTTAAATTACACAATGAGCATGTAAAATTAGTTCCAGTAAGCCAAGGCTTATAATTTAGATTAAGCATTTCTCCCCGTATTTTAAATAACAATATTTTATATTCCAAGCTTAATTTTTCACTCATGTAAGAAATATTAAACTGCAGAAATTTAAACTGTTCATGATACTGTGCATGTTTGGCAAGAAACAGAAATTCCTCTTTCTCGTTTTGCATAACTGCAGACAATAAATTGTTTGTTTGTTGTTTCCATATATCGCTAGGGTAGCTATCCAATAATATATTAAACCTCTCTGCCAACTGCAACCAACTTTGAAACCAAGAAACCTTATTCTTTACTACTTGCATTGCAACTAGGTACGTTAATCGATCCTTCGAATGATTAAGCAAAACGTTTAAAACATATGAGAAATGCAGCTTCAAGGCAAAACCGAAGAGAGTACCCCTTCCCGTTTCCAAATGCAAGAAATATGTTGGACAGTTTCTCGGTAGATTAAATAATCTTTTTATAAAAAATCTTTGCAGTTTTTCCGCATCTTCGAATAGTTCATAACCCCAAACTTGACATCCATAACAACAGACAGATCGAATTACAGCATCGAAAATCTTATACTTGGCGGGTAAACTGATCCGATTATTTTTAATAAAATTATACCATACACTTCCAACACAGCGTCTTCCCACGATTAATTTCTCTTTTATATGCAGTTTAAAATTTAATGTCGAGTTCAAGTTAATACCCAAATAATTGTAACTTCTTACAACCTCAATTGGCTCTCCTTTATATGACCACTTTTCACCCGCACAGTTCCTCTGACCACATTTCCTAAAAATGACAATCTTGGTCTTTTCAAGATTAATACGGAGATTCCAATAATCAGCATATTTACCCAATCGCTGAATCATCACTTGAAGAACTTTAGCGTCTTCTGCCAGCAGAACGATATCATCAGCATACATTAAGATATTTACTTTAGTCTGGCCAACCATAAGTCCTCCACCAACATATTCGGGCAAATCAAGTATGTATAAAGCGAAAAGTAGTGGGCTTAACAAGCAACCCTGTCTAACTCCCATCTCTGTAACAAAACTTGGGGAGAGACCTCCGTTACACCATACAGATGCCTCCGTTTTGCAATATAAGCTTTTTATGGCATTAACAAACTTGCTAGAAAGACCCAGAGTGTACAATTTATATAAAAGGGCATTGCGGTCCACACTGTCGAAAGCCGCCTTAAAGTCGACAAACAGAGCATATACCTTTTTCTTTCGCTGTTTCCATTTTAGGTGAATAATATTAACAAGCGAGAAAACATGATCGATAGCAGAATGGCCTTTTCTAAAACCGGCTTGATTAATTCCCTTCCACAAATTTCTACTTTCAACCCATGCATTTAACCTTAAAAGCAAGAGAGCAGTATAAATCTTACAGACCGAATTTAAGAAACTAATCCCTCTGTAGTTGCTAGGAGACCCCAAATCTCCTTTTTTAAAAATTGGGAAAACAATGGACTCAACAAAACTCGTTGGGACTATACCACGATTATAGAATTCATTAAATGCATATAACAGGTAATCTTGGAATATTTTGGGTGAATTTTTCAAAAATTCGCTTGGCACTCTATCTGTTCCAGGTGCTTTATTATCTTTAGCCTGACTCAGTACCAATGAAAGTTCTTCCTCCTTAAAAGTACAGTCAAGACTAGGATCTACTACTGATGGTTCCACCCATAGTATCGGTGAAGCGTCCCAGCCTGGACTATACAAACTGATAAAATAATTGCGCCAGACACTGGGGACTATCTTATTACTACACAAATGCGCTTTATTTTTACATCTATTCACTAATTTCCAAAATTGTCTACTATCTTGAACTGAACTAATCTGATCACCCGTAGTTTTAAAAAAGTCGATTTCTTTTTTCTTACATAAGGCTTTGTATAATCTATTTTCTCTTAAATAAGCAGCCTTCACAATTGTAGAATTCGTTTTTCTAAACAACTTAAGCACACTAAAGGATCTACACCTGGCCTTCAAACAGTCCCCGTCAAACCACCCGTTACGAGCTTGAAAATTCAATAATTTATTTTTTTGCTTAACTATTCTACTTGGCACACATTCCCAAATGCAGTGAATTAAGTAATCTGTAAGGGTTAAAACATTCACAGAAGATATATCAAATGTTTCTAGTTGCCTCTTCAGTTTTTCCTCGAAGCCACACTTCATGTTATTATTCCATTGCAATTTTGGCAAAAGAGGTAATACATCATCATCATTACAAATCTCATTACAATATATGTGCAAAACAATCGGTAAATGATCCGAAAATAGTTGCTTGCCTACTTGAAAATTCTCTATTCTAGGAATCAAATCAGATGTAACTGAGCACAAATCTATTACCGAACAACCATTTGAACTAATGTAGGTGAATTCTCCTAACATATCACCTGGGGTACGACCGTTAAGTATTACTAAATTATATAAATCAAAAAATTCTATTAATTTTTTACCCCTGGCATCCAATTTTACATCTTTGGATTTCCTAACCGTACTACAGTCTGCTTTAACAAGTTCTGGAGAATTGCAAAATATTTCCTCTGGAATGATTTGTTGCTCCCCTACCCTTGCATTACAATCACCCATAAATATAAGAGAGGAATAATCTTTCTGATTTAACAATTGGTTTATATTATTAAATTCGCATTCCCAATTTCCGGAATTGAGATAAACTGGAAGAATATGTAACAACTTATTATTAACTAAAATTTTAATTACAAAAATATTTTCAAAAGTCAAAAAACAAATATCTTTAAACTTGAGGCTTCCATGTTTACAACCAAAAAGAAATCCCTTAATACCTCTTCCAAATAAATTATTTTTATAAGCGGGAACCCAAAATAATTCAAACAGTGAAAAACAATTTTTAAATAAAACAATTTCCTCCTTTAAAACATGTGTTTCTGATAACAAAAAAATATCAAATTCGCTAATATAATTTAAAAAATCAAAATCTTTTCTTTTACTTTTCAATCCATTAATATTGTAATATACAATTTTAAGCAACTCAAATTTTTCAGTTAAAATACCTTTCTGACAGACGGACTTATCTCAACTTCTCGTTTCCATGGCCTCAGCAACACCTCTCAGATTTGCATCACGCTGATCTGGTTTAGACGTCATTCTCAAAACTGTTGATTTTAAGTCCAAATGAAAAATATCCATTAGCTTCTTCACGCCATCTTCACAATTATTGTATAATAAGCCTTTCGTATCATCCCAATCGAAAATATGACGTTCTATGGCCATACGATCACCTAATAGAGAGACTTTCAAATTATTATTTAACCGTTGCACCTCCTTTTTAATCACAGACAATTTCACGCCCTCGATGATACAATTAGACTGCATACTTACTAGATTTACTATAATTATCTAATTCCTAAAGAAGGGATCTTGTTAATTAAAGCAACCTTAAAGGCGCTAATGTCCTCAGCAGTTGATGCGCCCGGAAAAAACCTTATTTAAGATGACAAGATCACGAACGAAGTTATACTCACTACTTCCTGGAGAAAAAACCGTGCCACATGAATGGCGCCAGTGGCCGACGGTATTGGCTGCGAGACCGGAAATAGGATAGATCCCCTGACAAGAAGTAAAGAGAGAAAATGAGCGTAAAAAGGAGAGAGAATAAAATGTCTAACTTTGAAAAAGAACCTTATCAACCTGATAATTCATTCCTTATCTAGGTTTTTTGGTTAGTATCGATCATTTATAGAGTTATTTTTGATGATGAGGAACTAAGACTTTTAACCTATCTGCTCCTCTTTCTAATAATTCCTCTATCAATGATTTGTTCAGCCATAGTGTAGGTCTACTATTGGTATACCTCTGGTAGTACTTCGTTTTCCGTTTGGTCCAAACTTACATGTTAATTTATGCGTAGAATCTGTCACGGTATCATTATTTCACAGAATATTTGTGCTCGCCTCTCGACCAAACAAATCTGCTTTCTCATTTCATGCATGAGCATTCACCCCAACTAAAAGTAACTGGTGCCCAGATTTTTGAAGAATCTGAAGCTACTAATGGAATTCCAAAACGAAATGGTTTATATGCATTAACTGTTAAAATTTATAATGTTCCAAAGAACATCGAATGTGTTAACAATCTAAAAATATGTTATAACTGTTGGTTTTCGTGAACATATGCACAGTGAAAAGTGTTTTTTTTTATCATTTCATTGCTTATCGATCTGAACTTAATGAGTTTCCCAGTAATGACAACAGTACAAAATGTACAGAAATAAAAGGAGATTATAGTTGGTTAGGGCCTAATGTAAACAAAATGTTATCTCCATTTTGTACACTAATAACTCAATAAAGATTGCCTAAGATAATCCTTTCCTTAATTATAGAGGATCGTTAACAGTAACCACAGCACTAGTAAAGCGCAGAGAAAGTGAGGCAGCCAGAATTATAACAGCCCTAATGGAAGTACGATTGAATTTTGTTGTAGCCCTTAAACATTGTCTATAAACTAGTTCGAGCTTAAAACCTTCCCAAATTGATATATGTCCCTATTACAGGTTCTAAGGCATTATATTTCTTCTCCATTTTCTAATTTTTCTAGATGTTTCCGTCATTAGATGAGGACCCTAGGATGACATATTGTTCTGATAATGGTGAATGTGTTTAAGTCACGAATACACCCACTAACCTTAATACCATTATAGTACTTTACTCAAACTCATCTAAAAATAACATCGGAGTCCATCATTCTTTACTTTTCACATGCTTTTACCCTTTCGTGAACAAAGTTACATTAATAAATATAGATGATCTTCATTGATTTGTCCACGTACTTGGAGATTGGTAGAATTAATAACTCACAAAGAACGTTACTACTTCACATATTGTCTCAGAATCCAAATTGGGAATGGTTTGAGACGCGAAAAGAAGGTTAAAGTACTATTTGTGATCAAAGTTTTTGTATTTTCTTTTACACGAAACTTGGTTCAATCATTTTTCATTTTTTAAAAATCTTCATTGTTCAATGATTTTGTTTTTTTCTTTGACATTTCAGTGGCACCCAGGCATTGTTCTCTAGTGACATACAACATCGAACATTGAGCTATAAGGAGCTCCTAGGAAGAGAAAATATAAGATGAGCCAGCAGCTGGATTCCAACCCGGGATCTCCACGTGGGAATCCAATACGCTAACTGCTTAGCTACGAAACTTTACCATTATCTATTCCAAAAATAGTAAAGGTAACCAGCTAAGCAACTTTCTCTAAAACCAATAAATTTAATGTGAAACTCACTTGACTTTTCCTCACTTCAGTTAATATAATTAAATTTTCCGGGGACTTCAAATTTTTATTATTCAATGGTGGACATCAATATTATACATGTTCTATCTACGTAAAGGTATCATTAAAAATAAATAAAAACCGCCAGTAACTACAAAACACTATTCAAAAAATAAAACATCTGGTCAGTCAACTTTTTTCAAATTTGAATTTTGAATTAATAATTGAATTCTTATTAATATTTTTGAGTGTTAATTTCACACTTAACATTGATGTGACACTATAGAGGACAGCATATCCTGCCCCTCGCCCAGAAGTGTTCTTCCAGAAGGATGTTTCAAATGAACGTTGGGGAACTCTCATCTTCATTAGGTAGAAGTATTTTTTTTTTTTTTTGTAAGTAGGACCCGTTTTTGAGAACAATATTTAAAAGAACTGGAAAATCGATTTAGCTGGTATTTTTTTTCCAAAAAATATCCGGTTCCGATAAGCGGATTATAAATGTTAATTTTCTTTAATTTTCCGTTTTTAAATTCTCCTGACCACACACTCTCCACCCACAGACCAAATTGTAGAAACCAATTTTTTGAGCTCACAGATCTTCAGAACAGATATTTCTGTAGAAACTCTATTCCAATATTTGACGCCATCTCAAGACTTCCTGTAACCCAGTATAGTGGGATAAAATAAAAATCTGTGAACGCTTGGCTTCTATTTCTATACTTTTATTCTTTAGAGTAGAATTGGAAAAAAGTTATTCCTCATTTTCTGGGATCCCATTATTAGCCTTCAATTGGGTTTATTGTAATACAACTCATTCTCAAAAAGAAAAAACTCAGCAAAACAGTAAAAATAATCTGGAATTGAGATTAGAAATATTAATGATTCTGTGGCTATTAAACAATGGGATCAATGTGTGATAAATCAAAATGTTATAAATAGCTCGTTCATATAAAGTACGATATCAGTTAAAACGTAAAGAGAATACCCCTTTAATTTATACAATTTTTTTTTACCAATAAAAAGCTCTCTGCGTAAAAATTCTACGACATCTTGGCTCTCCCACTGTGGATCTGCAGCTGCTACAAAAGTAAGAAGATTACCCACTCAATAATTTATTGTTAAACTGTAATATTTTTCTTGATTGTGATCAAGAAAACCTAAGGATGTGTCCTTAGTGTTTAATATGTGTACAAAATCCTAAATCTATTAGGGGAGCAAATTTTCAACTGAGAAAATTGTTTTATCAAAATTATGCTCCAACAAGGATAAATCTAATGAAAAACATTTTTCTCTTCTTTTTTGTTTAATACCTTATCATGGAATTAATTATAAGTGAGCCGTTCAGATGAAGGCAAACAAGAAGGTGCAATATTAGCCATTCTCCTGAAGCGGCAAACAATAGAGGAAAGAAGGCTGAGGTTGACAACAATGAGGTTAATACCACACTATTAGACCAAGTTCCCAATACTCTGGTATCGTAATAACTGAAATCCATTGTTAGTAGCCTCCTCCTACACTATTGAAATTTCTCGCTTGAAAAAAGAAATGTTTAGATATTTAGGGTTTTGTATTTAGTGGTTTATTAGTTTGGAGTCTTAATATGCGGTGGATATTAAAATATCTTTTAAAAAGCAAAGCACAGTTTGGAAGCAACAGAGCAAGTGAAGCCATGTTGACAGTTAATTAAAATGTGAGTCACAATCGATAATCATAATATTCTAAATCAACAGTCTACTGTTTGATTTTTATTTACTTCAGCTAGGTAATTTTCATTAATAGTTCACTATCTTCAACGTTCAATGTCCACAGCTCAGTGTGATTACCACATTGCATGTCTATACCAATGTCACAGTGACAGAACCAACTCTGTTGGACGATTGGTATCCGTTACTGAATCGTTTCAATCACTCTGTTCGAATAGTTACAGTTTGCTGCTTATATCAGCTGCAACTTAACAACATTCACATATCCAACAATTTGGGCCTAAAAATAACTAGTTAATGCGCTTCAATTTATTTAAAGAACGGAGTATTTAAAAAAAGCTCCGTTTAATTAAAAAAAAAAGTCAATTAGAACCTAATTACCTTAAGAAGAAGTAGCATTAATATTTATTTTTTTAAATGAGTTAAATATTGCTACTTTACTGTACTTTATTGATTAAAGTAGAATATTGTTCATCGTTTTTGGTGCTGGATTCATTAATCCAGAAAGAAGAAAGACAATTGCTATTCACACATAATTTTTTCTTATTTTAGGCCAAGTTTTTGACCTAGTACAGACTTGTTGACAATTATAACATTGTTTACATTTTCAACATCATAAGTCGATGTGTTTTCTGCCCTGACTATTTAGGTACTAAACCTAACAATTGACGAGAAGCGTAAGCCCTGAAGATGACGTAGTTCCTCAGTCATAAGGTTGCCCAAATAATAATAAAAAAATTATTACTGAAATTGGCAATAATATTTCTTCTTACTGATTAAACTTTATGGTTTTTAGCGACATCTATTCAAAATAGTTTAAACTAAAAATTTATTACAAGTACGTGAATTGTGGTAAGAAGAAATTAATAACAAGGTATTTAACATCAGGCATCTAATTGTTTTTACGATTGGTGTTGGGTTTTTTACAAAATTCGTCCATCTTGATCTCAGTTGCAGTTTACATCACGTTATCTAATGGAATCATAATAAAAATTGTATTCCAGTATTTCAATTAATAATATTGTTAGGAATATTTATAAAACCACTTCCTCTCAAAAGCAGATAACCTTTATCCTAGAAAGAAAGAAAAGCGTACGAATTGAAAGTCTACAAGATAGTTTAGAACTATGAAAAGTTTGTAATCCATTGAAAACATTAATACTGAGAATATTTTATACCTAGGAGTTTGTGAATTCCCGAAATGCTGTAATAATGTAAAGGATGGCACACTAGGAATCCACACTGACCCTCGTCGGCTGAATCCATTATTCAAAAGGGGATGTTAAAAACCATTGTTCGATACCTGAAGCTCCAACCAAACCTGTTGGCAAAGATTCCGCGTTGGATGCACAGACTGCTAGAAAATCTACCATGCCAGCACAAGCGGAAAACAGTTCTAGAAGGTACGGACATTAAAAGCGCTAATGATCTTCAATGTCGATGTGTCAAAAAAAAAAAAAAAAAAAAAAAAATAGGAGCTATAAGGAGTCATTACGGGACACCCTAATGGAATCCAGCTTACGAACAGTGAATTTATTTGAAAACCAATAAGAAGTGTTAATAAAACTTGTTAGCACACTCGTACAGATAAAGATGGCAAGTGAGTTGCTGCACTCACTAGTGTCAAAAAAAAAAGTGCAGCATGTGTTTGACTTTGTGCTATTTAGTAACTCAACTCGTAACATGTGCGCCGCTCCATATCAACACGGACAGATGTCCTTACTAATGACAACTATTTGAAATTTGATCTAAAACCCTTGCCAACATTGCCAACCATCACAATACCCGTCTAGCGGACCGAAAAGAACCTCTCTGATTGTCTATCTCCCTTCCGTCTACTACAATCAACTCTTTCCTTGATTTTCTGGTCCATCGAGTCGCTAAGTGATTAATTTTCTAACCCCTATCTATTCAAAAGTTACCACAACTATTTTAGAGAATTTCATTTCCTACTATATTATTCTAATACTACAATATCTATTTGGGAAAAAATATAAATGTGCGGAATGATTGCTTCCAGGAAAGTAATTTTATATTTTGAACAATTTATTAGCCGCCTTCCTGTATTTATTGAACAGTGTCCAATACATCAATAATATATGAGATTCCTTCCGTAAGGGAGAAAAATAAACTTTATCATGACATCAAGAAGATGAAGAAGAAGAAGACATCAACCACCGACTCTCATTAGCCACGATTATTTATCACTCTCCCCTCCACGATTTGATATGTGGAGAAATACTCGTACGTTATAGTTTCAATCACATCCTTGTTTTAAGTATCAGTCAATTTTAGGACATGGATGGCAAGGAATAGAGACGATTGTTCGCTAGGTGATTTCAGGACTAGGGAGGACATCGTGCCAAAAAGAGTTTGGCACATTGGTGGTTCCTTCTTTATGCTTCTTCTAAACTCCATTGATCGTAAACCTCTTGTAATTTTTGCTCACCTGCCTTTGTTCAATAATTTAATTTCTAATTAATTAAATTTGTGTAATTTATAATGTATACACAAGTAGATTTTATACTATAAGACAGGGGTGGCGAAGAAGTCGATCGCGAGGCCAGTTTTGGTCGATTGTCGATCGCTCGCAATGTCTGGGGTGGAATTCCGTGTACCACGGACTTTGAAGCGATTGTAGAAGACAAAACTTTCTAGCAATAGTTCTGCATTCTGGGAATTCTTTCATGATAAATTTTCCTGGCCCCTCCAAAAAAAACGCGAAAGTGAAATATTGAAATCAAATTATCAGCCATACTGTGCATGTTTATAACAACTTTTTCATTTTTACGAACAAATAGTACAACAGCTTATACATTGCAGTTTATAACAAAATTAAATTGCATTTGAAGTTAGTAAAAATCTATCTTGAAAAAGTGTCGGAAAATCGAATCTTTTAGGTACCGCATCAAAAAGTTGGGCCTGGAAATTTATTTTTCTTCATGAGCCTATATCTCGAAAACTCAATAAGTGATTTAAAAAAATAATATATTTTACTTATCTACCCTTACCTCGTTGAAATGCACCTTATACTGAAACACAGTCTATAAACATAGTATGCATTTCACACCCCTTCTTCCCCCTTAGACTACGCCTAGAATACAAGTCGATCGCGACATACTTTTAAGATAAAAAGTAGATCTTACGATATACACAGAAATGTTGGCCACCCTTGCTATAAGGTATAAATATATGTTTAACAAATTCTTGTGTCTAAAAAATTTAGCATCTTTGTGTTTCTACCATTTGTTTGCCCAAAAAAACCTCCTCAATTCCAGCCTACCTAATTGTTTCTAGGACTTCCTGCATTATATAATTCTGGCCTTCCTTTCTTTCCAGATGGTATGCATTCCATAATACTCGTTGGCAATCCGTCTATTGGCATCTACCTTGTATGCCCAAGAAAATCAGGTTGCTGACAGATAATTTACAACTTTGTTGAGAACGGTGTGATGTTTAGAAAAAGATTGAACCCAATATTTTTCAGTAGAACTGTACACAGTTGAAGGCTAAAGAGTGCACTGGATAACCTGAAAGATTTCTTATATAAACCAATAAAAAGATGAAGACAGAATACGTTTTTTTATAACCAACCATTTTAAAAAGTCAGTCGGAAAAAACGTAAGAGAGAGGTAATATTTAACTAATGTGAATACCAATTGCATTTACCAAACAACTTCATTACAAACCCGTATTTATTTATTTTAATTTCCAGAGTAAGGCGCCAATTGAAGGAAGACTATTTTTGCTAAAAGCGCTGAAAAATAGAGTAACTTTAAAAAGTATTATTGTTAAGTTTATTGGAAATAAGCCAAATGGGAAAATTTCTAAAGAACTGATATCGCACCGAAAAGATGACATAGTCAGCCGTTTCTCCTCCGAAAGCGCAGCCGGTTTTGACCATTGAGCACCAACCAAGTAACTGGTAATTAAATAAGGTTTTATATTCTGACAACAAATATTCTGAGATGGAAATCTCTGAAATATTTATCTAGCTTCTAAAGAACAGAACTTATAAAACGTGTGAAACTTCTGTACCACCATTTAAATACCAAATTCTGTTTTATAGTGCTGGACTTAATTATCGCACTATATATTGGAACGTTGGCCCGAAGAAATGCTTAAAATGCTAAAAACTCAAAGTAATTTTCATTTCTTTAGTTTTACATGATGGTGGCGGCGCAGATTTTATAATAAATTTATCGCAGCTGGGTCCTTCGCGAAGCGCCTTTATAATTAAAGATAATAGTCGTGTGTAAATGTCAGACAGGGTTACTTGTTGTTGCGCCGGCAAGTCCTTAATAGATAGATAGGTTTTAATTGGGCAATTAAGAAAAGAGAAGCGGTAAGCTGTATTAGCTATGGTTTGTAATACGCATGCGTTCCAATGTAAGTGAGATAGAAAGCTGGTCTCAGGTGTAGCCAGCAGCTTGGTCCTACATTGTCGAAGGGGTAATGCACTTCCTAATGAACAATAATCCAATCGTGTAGCTATAATCATTGTAAAATGTGGATCGCAACCGTTATTATATAGTAACTGTGCCCACCTGATGACCGAATTTATGCTGGCTCATTTTTCTACGCATCGTCACCCGTCAATAACCTTCGCTAATATAAAGTGCATAACATATAAAAACCTTTTCATGGGTTAAAAAAAAAAAACTCTCCCTTTGTTAACTTTTGAATAGATGAAGTCTTTTAGCATCCAAGCTTTTATAATGTGTAGCACAGATTACTTGTTATCAGTTTTACAAACAACCAGTGTTTACAGAAAATAATCAAGATTAATATAAAAAATGATTGCAAATAAAGAAGGTAGACCGATATCGAAGCACCACGAAAAGGGAAAAATCCTGGAATGGAATGCAAATTGCTCTTTTTTTTATGTAAGGCTTTTAATTGGCCCAGTATTTCACGAAATCGCATGTAAAAAGCATTAACTTCAGTAATCAGTGAAATAGCGAAAACAGTAAAGTGGGATTGACGAACAGAAAAATGTAAAAAGCAACTTAGTAATCAAATTTTAAACTTATATCAATTTGCTCATAGAAAGTGGCCACGTTCGTGACTAGGCAAGTACGTGGTATCAGGCGGAAAGTACAAAACAAAGGTAAGTAAAGTGTTGCCTATTTGTTCAGGCGAGCTTTACGTCCAACTACCAAATTTAGGTGTCGTGAACGGAGGCAACTAACTACAAACGTACTTTACTGTCAATATCTTCTATTCACCTTTAAATAAAATCCAAGGTCTGGACCGGGAATGGAACCTAGTACCACAATAAAGCTTAGCTTTGCGGGCCTCGCCTCTTACTGCTCGGCTACGTACTCGTATTTACGGGATTAAATTTTGATAATTTTGCCTCAGTGAAGTGGATATAAAGTTAAAAACTATAAATGATTGTAGGTCTAAATATTTTGCATTTATTAATTATCTAAGCAACAAAACGGACCTCCCAGTTAACATGTTTAATGTTTTTAGTGGTTGTAAATAATTCGGTGAATGACAGAAATCTCAGTCCGACTGACTCTCGATGTCTAGATGGCGCCGGCGAACCTGTAACTGCCTCTCAGAGCTAACTCTTTCGTTTGTTGTTTACTAATAATACCTTAAGCGGCGTTTCTCGCCGGGAGGCGACTGTCATGGAGGCTGTGGGGGCGAACTTCTAATTACATATAAACTCTTAAGCGAGACAATTTTATAAATAAATACATAAGATCAAAAGAACTTAATACGTTGTATTGCACACTAAAAGTAAGAACTCATTTCCCAAGCTGAAGAATAAAATAAAATAAATAAATTAAGTAATCAAAGTTTTGTATTGCAATCCACGTTTTTCTCAAAATTCTCCATAGTTAATTGATAACAATTGCAGAAGCGAATGGTTAGTACCTTCGCTGCCTTCAAGGATAAAACATTTTATGTTAAAATGAGTAAAATGATTTTCGACGTTACTTTGAAATAATCGAAAATCTTCCAATAGAGATTTATCTTTGAGAGCCACAGTATACAGGGTGACCAGAGTTATATGCTCCACCCACTTTTTTTTTAAACGGCGGGAAATTTCGACAAAATAAAAAACACGTATTTAAGCACTTTTAGTCTATTTTATTTTCAGTGATTGACCCATTTTTTTAAACCCCTGTATCTCGAGATACAGCATCCAACTTTTGTTTTTCTAAAAACAACAAAAAAAAGATTTTTGAAATCGGTTAGGTTTTTCAAAAGTTATGGGTATTTAAAATATGAAAAACAAATTTCAGTTTACTGTCAAAATTACGTTATTTTTTTTAAAGAATCTATTGAAACTGGGCACAACCAACGGATAGGCAAGCCAAAACTCTGGACTCCCACACTTTCCTTGTAGCAGCACTTATGATGGTGAAGTCAAGATCTAGGCAGGCTAGGAGTTATTCGACGTTCAGGTTGTTTTTTCTACAAACGTTTGGTTGGAGTTATAGGAAATCAACTAATCGGCCTATACTTCTACAGAGAGAACTTAACTGGTGTAAGGATCCAACTTTTTTTTCAGAGACATTTTGCCAGTTCCGCTTGAAGATGTTCATCTACAACGTCGGCTAGATATGTATTTTCAACAAGATGGTTTCCCGGCGAGAGTGGTTCGAGGTTACCTGGACAGAAATTTCCATTAAAAGTGCGTAAAGGACTCATTGTCCCATCCAATGGCCACCTCGATCTCTGGACTTAACACCAATGGACTTTAGGGGATACCTAAAAAAATAAAGTGTAAAGTATCCTTAATCCCGTGGCTTCAGTCGATGATCTGAAACGTCAAATAACTCTAGCCTGTCTAGATCTTGACTTCGCCACCATAAGTGCTGCTACAAGCAGAACATGGGAGTCCAGAGTTTTGGCTTGCCTATCCGTTGGTTGTGCCCAGTTTGAACAGATTCTTTAAAAAAAAATATCGTAATTTTAACAGTAAACTGAAATTTGTTTTTCATATTTTAAATTACCATAACTTTTGAAAAACCTAACCGATTTCAAAAAAAAATTTTTGTTGTTTTTAGGAGCTCAAATACTACAAAAATATGCAACAAAAAATATAACGTTCCATTTGAAAAAACAAAGTTGGATGCTGTATCTCGAGATACAGGGGTTTAAAAAATGGGTCAATCACTGAAAATAAACTAGACTAAAAATGATTAAATACGTGTTTTTTATTTTTTCGAAATTTCCCGCCGTTAAAAAAAAAAAGTGGGTGGAGCATATAACTTTGGTCACCCTGTATATCTCAAGATAATTCTAAACTTGGTTCTTTTTTAGCAAGCATTATGCCCCTTGCCAACTTATTGAATGCTTTCCAAAATATAAAAGATCAGAAAATTCTTTTCTTAGAGGGGATTCTTAAACAAATTTATTTCAACTAAAAGAAAGAGCGGTGATTGCAAAAATTATTCGTTGTTGGAACAAGTAATATTGAACAATTATTAAATTATCCGTTTAAACAGTTTTAATTTATTTTTTTTTCTCAAAAAATAATGCACCAAATAATTCCAAATTTAACTCAATGATTCAATCCGCTACAAAAATTAAGCAGACGAATTTTCAAAATTTTTACATGCACTTATACGTAATTAAATTTTATTTATGGTTTGTTTGTATTTTGTGTGCATCGGATGATTGAATACTGTAATTTTTTAGGCTAGACTCCAGCTTATATAAAAATTGTATTTTTTAAAAAAAGCAAGTAATTTTTTTAAAAATTCTCTGTTTATTAAATGGTGTAAATATGTATCCACCTACTTCTCTTTGACCTCGAGAATTTAGATTCTACTTCTAACCAGTAGTTTACACCTTGATGTTAAGTACAGTATCTAAAGCCTGCGTTCCGTGTAGCTTCAATATCAGAGTTATGCATTAATATTGCACAGAGATAAAGTTTAGAGATGAAATATTCGCTTTGAAAGGAAGATATGCACTTTGTCCCTTTTGTAGTATGCACTTGGGATGCAATTAAATGCAACTGCTTTGTACGCTCTTTGTTATATCTCTGCCTCGCTTTTCTGTTTGTCTATATCATAGTTCGTTACTCATTCCATCATTAACCACACCTTGGTCTAGGCCAGGCGGCCCAAATGTATATAGCAATGTACATGATAGTAACCCTTTGAAACGATCGAATACCTCTTAGCAATGTACTTATTAATTGCCATTCAGAACTATTAATATTATCATCAGTATTGGATATGTTCATAAATTGAAGTGATATTACCTAGAGAGCCATACTCTATGACCAGGATACCTGATTACTAAACCAAATCCCAGTATTCTCCCTTCGACCTTTGATCTTCAGTAGTGCCAGTTATTCCATAATATCCACTACACGGCTAATCTGGTGCTAGTTTCTAGTGCTCATTAACAGAATTCCCTTTACAATAATGTTATAACTCCTGGTTGTTATTCGATGCGCAATATTGAATAATGACTCTATTCCACCATTATGCATTCCAATCTCAAATTAATCTCAGTAGTGAATAATTAAAAAAATATATCAAATAAAAATACCCTGTAAACTATAAAGAACAATAAATTGCGTTCCTTTATTTTTAATGAACTTTCAAGTTTTATTAAATCTGAATAAGTTCTACATAATCCGTGAAGGAAATTTTTTAAATTCTAGTTTAACAAGAAATTAAAGTTTCAGTTGGTTTCGACAATTTATAAATTACAAAATCTAGAGTTATAGTGTTCTGTGAAAGTTCTTGAAGTGAGAAGAAAGTAACAACAATGTTTTCAAAAAGTTGGAAAAGACGACAGTTTGTACAGGCGTACTGCGGCAGTCGCGGGTTCGGGACCAGACTGTCGGTTCTTCTCTTCCTGGTAGCCACTGTAGCTCACCGACTGCTGATGGAAGAATTGGCTGCATGGAAACACAGCGTGCACTCCAATCAATCTGATTATGGCAATAGTGATAAATAGCTCTGATAAAAAGTATAAGAATTTTTGTTGGTTTGTTTAAGTCTCAATTTGTGATTTAACAGTATTACCAACTAGGCTGAACTATTTTATCGATTTACAAGAACCCATTAAGCTTGGTCGTTTAATGCTTCAAGAGATCTGCTCTGCTCTCATTTTAAACTGTGCTTAATAATGTCACTTCCTTGATATTGAAGTGCTCTTTAAAGTTTCTGATCTGGAACATGGTGTCTTTCAACCGCAGATAACTCGCGGTAGTTCCAGTACGAGTATTGGTTTTTAGTTTCACTAATAATTGATTTCGTACTTAATTATTGATATTAAAATTATTGCAACCAATAGTACTTTGATTCAAAATTTAATGGTAATTTTCAATATAACCCATCTTAAGCTGATAGAAGTATGATTGGATTGCAGAACGCGCTAATACCTGACATCATTTGCACCTGGAGCTCTTTTCAGTACACTGTCGTCTCCGGAAAATTTTCTCTCGTTACAGACATTGTCTTCCACCGAAAAATGAACTGCAAGAAATTTCTAGGATGAGCAAATCTAAAGGCCGGTGCTGGATTCGAATCCAGGATCTCCGCCCGGGTATCCAGGTCGCTAACCAACAAATGCCTTCCCTTTCTATATTCTTCTCAATTATAACGTAATAATAATAATAATTGTGTTAACCTTGCGCAGTGGCAATATCGTAACCATTGAAGGCCTCCTGAGGTGCGATTATTGCTAGTTGAAAACTTTTAAGGCGCCACGGTAGCCGAGCGGGTTAAGAGGCGAGACCTGCAAAGCTAATATGTATTGTGGTACTGGGTTCGATTCCCGGTCTTGGCCTTGGATTTTATTTAATGGTTAAATGAGAAATAGTAAAGTACGTTTGCTAGTCGCCTCCGTCCACGACACCTAGCAAACGGTAGTTGGACGTTAAGCCCCGCCTGGAAAAATAGGCGATTACTTTACTTTTCTTTTTTTTTAATAATTGTGTTTATTTAGAAACAAATACAAAAAAACAAAATATTATCAGAGAACCCTAACTAAATATCAAAATAATCAAACATTCCTTTAATTAAGATCGAAACACATTTTGGGCGTGGACTAAGTCCGTCTGCCAAGTTGACTCTAATTTTAGTGTAAATATACTAAATTTACCAATATATAAATAAATATATACTAAAACATTTGCTAAACTTCGGAAATGAACATATTATTTTAGAATAAAAAATAAAAATGATTTATTAAAAATGGCAATTTAATTCCATACTGATACTGTCCAATCAAGTAGAGAATAACTTTACTTTTATTGAGTTTTCTATTCCCCAAGAACCGTACCCTGAACTCCTGAAAATCGGACATTCCCCAATAAAATGTATAATATCTTCAACCTCTCCAAGATTTCAGAGAGAATAATAACGTCTATTTTCAACCCTATTTACACTAAAATTTAAATTTAAACAGTGCACCTCTCAGCTTCATTATTACATTAATAAATTTCAAACTGTTTCTATCATTAAAACTGTCCGGTAGGACAGTTGTATAAGGGTTGATCGTCAAAAACTGCACGAAAAAGCGTAACGTTGAAAAACACCCAACTTTGACAATTTTTTTCTCCTCTTCTATAAAAGATAAAATTCCCAAATTTTCTTTATAATATAGGGCAAATCCTCCTTTATAACTGTAATTTTTTTTTGCAACAACCCAGATCTAATAGATTTTGAGAAAAAAGATGCTGAAAGTGAGCAAAAACGGCTTTTTCAAAACTTGTTCTTGTTGTTGTTGTTACCTTTTTTGTAAACAACGTAGCGCCTAAACGCGTGAACCGATTTTCATGAATGAGGTGTCATTCGAGTCAGAATTTTATGTAGATGTGCATTTTGGGGGTCTCGACGCTGTACATCGAATGGGAGAGGAGTTAGCCCCCTTTATGTAAGGCATCCTCCAAAATTATTATCATTAATTACTCTCTAAATCTTAGCCCGATTTTGATAAAAATTTGGTAGGATGACAGGGTTAGGGTTCCCCTACGTAACATTAAAGCGACGATCTGCTCTTACACTTGTTAAGGGGAAGTATAGCAATCGTTTCAAATTATCGAAACATGAACCGATTTTCATGAATGAAGTGTCATTCGAATCGAATTTTTGTACAGATTAATATATCTGTTCTCTCCTACATCCACCATTAATTCTTTGTAAATGCAATGGATTTTAGCTATTTGCTTTTCGTAACAATCTCTAAATTCTGATTTTATTTTTAACATCAATTCATTATTAGATAATTTTATTTTATTTACTTAATTGTAATTGACCTTGGCTATGCCGTGCTTCTTACACAGATCGAGAAAATCTTTTTACCAAAACAATTAATATATAATTATAATTATATTACTTTATAATTATAAATTTGGCATGACATTCCCTCTAGATCAGAGAAATATTTTTTAAATCTAGAATTTGTTTAATTCAATAGAGCTGGCCTCAAACATTATACATAAAATAATAAGATTTTATTGAAGGAAGCATGATGTTTCAGATTCCCCGAAAACTTTAATACAAACAATTTCTGCAATAATCCTTAATCCAAATTTAACCGTCTGAATGTGAATTAACCCTTTTCTTGCGATTCTCTAAGCTAGATTATAACAAAATACTGGAAAAAGCCAATACCAGAGTGAATTCAGTGGAACTGATGGTCTTCTAACTCAGGGCGGTTGGATTCAAATTTTATAAACATAAATATAATACAGGAATTTGAATCTACAACAACTGTTTAAAGTACAGCTTATGTTAAAAAGCGAAATATCAACTTTGATTTTTCATTTATGAGTTTCAGTGGATTTACATAGTGTATTCACATAGAGACCAATTAGCATCAGAGGTTTGTATTTTTCTCCCTATTCAAGGAATCTAAAATTCAATTTCCAGTAAAAACTCAAAATTATCAAGCAATTTCAACACTTTCTTCTAAAATGGAAGAGGAGAGAAAGTAAAGTAAGTCGTTAATTAGTTAGCCTTTTTTGTTGTGTCAAATTTGTACAAAAATGATTTAAAAAAATCCAAATAATTAAAACTTATCTGTATTATATTATATAGATTAACTTATCTATATTATAACTATATAGACCAGAATGATTCAAATAAAATCAAATCAGGAAGTTCCGTTGAAAAATGAACACCTGTTGGACATTATAATATGAAGAGATGGATATTAGTTGAGTTCCAGTCCGCTAGGCTGCAGCATCTGTAAGACCTCCGTAAAGCAACGGAGATAGGTTCGTTTATTAGTCTTCAGTTTTGCTTTCCGTTAAAATGCTCAAAATTATCATCGTCGTACTGATTCATCTCTTTTGTTAGAGAAATGGAACACTGTTGAAAAAAAACCTATGATTTTATCAGAAATAACAAGAGCAAAAATCATTAAACATTTATTGTCCTTCACTATTGAGGAAAAATTTGAAGACTTTGCTGTGTAAAAAATAGAAAGAGAGTTTCATGAAATACATGTTTTGAGGTCAGTATGATTGTTCTCTGTTTTTGGACTGTGAACGAAATGAAGCAAAAACAAAATTACAATACCTCGATTATTACCTAAATTTCTTTAAGCTGAGGTTTTGTCAAAATCACTAATCTGGAATTGCGTTTAGATGGAATAATTCTTTTTTCTATTTTCATTATTTTTATCGACATTGTTTGGCTTCAACGATTTTATTTAAAAATCATTAAACGTTTCTATTAGCCACAACTTACGTCTTTCGTTTCGGATTTTAGTTGATCAAGTTGTAGCTTCGTAGTTCAATTGCTTTCTTACATTTGTATGGTATACACCCACATGCTCCATATTCAGATTAATCGTAGAAAAAATATTTTATAATATTGAATATCAAAACTTCATTAAAAAAAAATTGTGAATCTCACAGGACCCCTTCCCTTGTTAATGTTGACATCAATATTATACAAGGAATCATTTATTAAAAAAGTAAAAAATGATAAAGTAAACTGACACTTCTGGTTAGACTCATTTCCGGCAAATTTGGAATTATTCTTGAACATTTAATCCTATTAATAGGTTAATTGAATAGGTGATAAGTCCTAGCTATATGGTAGAGGGCATATCCAGAGGTGATAAGTCCTAGCTATATGGTAGAGGGCATATCCAGAGGTGATAAGTCCTAGCTATATGGTAGAGGGCATATCCAGAGGTGATAAGTCCTAGCTATATGGTAGAGGGCATATCCAGAGGTGATAAGTCCTAGCTATATGGTAGAGGGCATATCCAGAGGTGATAAGTCCTAGCTATATGGTAGAGGGCATATCCAGAGGTGATAAGTCCTAGCTATATGGTAGAGGGCTATCCAGAGGTGATAAGTCCTAGCTATATGGTAGAGGGCTATCCAGAGGTGATAAGTCCTAGCTATATGGTAGAGGGCATATCCAGAGGTGATAAGTCCTAGCTATATGGTAGAGGGCTATCCAGAGGTGATAAGTCCTAGCTATATGGTAGAGGGCATATCCAGAGGTGATAAGTCCTAGCTATATGGTAGAGGGCATATCCAGAGGTGATAAGTCCTAGCTATATGGTAGAGGGCATATCCAGAGGTGATAAGTCCTAGCTATATGGTAGAGGGCTATCCAGAGGTGATAAGTCCTAGCTATATGGTAGAGGGCATATCCAGAGGTGATAAGTCCTAGCTATATGGTAGAGGGCTATCCAGAGGTGATAAGTCCTAGCTATATGGTAGAGGGCATATCCAGAGGTGATAAGTCCTAGCTATATGGTAGAGGGCTATCCAGAGGTGATAAGTCCTAGCTATATGGTAGAGGGCATATCCAGAGGTGATAAGTCCTAGCTATATGGTAGAGGGCATATCCAGAGGTGATAAGTCCTAGCTATATGGTAGAGGGCATATCCAGAGGTGATAAGTCCTAGCTATATGGTAGAGGGCATATCCAGAGGTGATAAGCCCTAGCTATATGGTAGAGGGCATATCCAGAGGTGATAAGTCCTAGCTATATGGTAGAGGGCATATCCAGAGGTGATAAGTCCTAGCTATATGGTAGAGGGCATATCCAGAGGTGATAAGTCCTAGCTATATGGTAGAGGGCATATCCAGAGGTGATAAGTCCTAGCTATATGGTAGAGGGCATATCCAGAGGTGATAAGTCCTAGCTATATGGTAGAGGGCTATCCAGAGGTGATAAGTCCTAGCTATATGGTAGAGGGCATATCCAGAAAAGGCTTCAATCAAGTTTTTCTATTTAAATAAAAATAATAAAATTCAAATAGGATAATAACTCTAAGCGTGGAAATATTAACAAAATTTTTGCTTGCTTTAAAAACTAAATTTGGATCACGATGAACAATAAGTCGACATTAAATTTTTAAGGCGCCACGGTAGCCAAGCGGCTAGAGACGAGACCTGCGAAGCTAATATGTATTGTGGTACTGGGTTAGATTCCCGGTCTTAGGCCTTGGATTTTATTTAATGGTTAATAAAAGAATTTTACAGTAAAGTATGTTTGCGAATCGCCTCCGTCCACGACACCTAATTGGTAGATGGACGTTAAGTCCCGCCTGAAAAAAATAGGCGATTACTTTAGGGATTTCTGAGAAAGTTTGCCTCTGAACTTCACGCTGTCTGAGAGTAATTTTTTCCTTTACACTCCTTTTCCATATTTTTTTCATCTATTGAAAAGAATCTTTAAATCTTCAAAAAAACGATTCGGAAATGATGACTTCAAAAGATCATAACAAGATGCCCAGAAAATATAACAAAAATTTCTGGTAGTTTTCATTAAATAAGTAATGGTCAAACCTTGACTTAATGGAAGATGTTCTATTAATTATTGTAATATTTAGGCCAGAGCCCGGGATAATTACCTACTTCTTTAAAATAAATAAATAAACAAAATAAGTAGGGTAAAGACAGTAAAAAACTGAATTTTTGGCAAATTGCTTTTTTTAAAAAGTTATTTATTACAACTTCTTTAATTTTTTTTTTTTGTACAATAAATAGTATAAATAGAACACATTGTTTCAATGAAAGACAAGTGGTATTACAATCTACAAACTACTAATAATTATATAAAAAATCACACATTTCATTTCATTTTGTAATTAAAAAAAAAATATTCGTCATTTTTTGACACATTTTTTAAAACAATTCCCATTGTTCTTTCTTTTAAAATACAGTAAATAAATAAATATATAAAATATTATACATTTATATATATTTCATATATCGTAGTTATACAATATTTTAATATAATTCTTCACATTAATAGTTTACAGATAAATTGACATAGATTGTTTACAACGGTGAACATAGACAGTGGCACATTCTGGCGGTACAGTAAGCACACAAACTTTTTTCCTTTAAGTTATTGTTATACTAAAATATTATTTTAATAATATAATCATCACATATTAGCTTTGATGATTGTTCCCCTTACATAACTAATGAGATCATTTTGTGACACTGAAAAATCTAACATTTTTTAACTAAACAAAAATGTAAATTAATTTATTTTTAAAGAAAATAGCAAAAAGGAAAACAAAATACTAGATTTCAAACTAAAAAGGAAAAATAATTTAAAATAAATAAATAAATTAACTTAGTAATTAGCAGTAGCTATCTGACCGGAGGTTGTCGATCCTCCTCCTCTTCTACTCGTTGCAAAAAAATAAAAAAATTATAAATGTTTATATAAATGAAATAATTAAATAGCTAACTTTAAAAACTTTAATAATAAATTATGATTGGATAATATACTAAAAATATTAAAGTACCTGGAACGTCGACGTTATCCTGTAATGGAATAAGATCGGGCATCGTATTTTGATTTTCTTCTGTTTCACGCTCATCTAAAATTTTTTTAAAAATTATTCTACACATATTACTGTACAACGTCGGCGAGAGATGATAGTACTGAAATTATGAAGAATTTAAATTTAAAGTAAAAATAGCTTTATATTAAAAAAAAAAAAAAAAGTATAGTAACTAAAAGAAAATGTAAGGAAATTCTAACAAAGCCATTATTATTATTTCTCTTTATTACGATAAAAGAATATTAAAGTTCTCGTAGTTTGGCGTATTCTCCCGATCAATCAAGAATTTTCAAAGCAAAATGGCTACAAATAAATGCAAAAAACGTTTATAAATACCTACGTTGTTGTATTTGTACTGGTGGTGGGCCCAAGATTATAGTTCTTAACAATGTGTAAATATCGACTATCAACTGGTCAATACGTCTATACAGTTCGGCCGTCTCTTCTTCACTAGGTAGTGCCCATCGAAACAGACGGAAAGGCATCTCGCTGCCGACTGACTCACAACCCTCAGTCGGCTAGTCGGCTTGCACCCCACGCGGAGTGGGGACGAGGGAACGTTGCCCCACCAACATGCCTTCACTCGCCACCCTTCCCAAGGGTGAGTTCTTGCTCCGGAGTATTGGAATATAATACGAATTACTAACCACACATTGCTCATTAAAAAGTACCTTTTAAAATAATCATTATATTTAAGAGTTTCAACGAACAGGAGCAATGCTTAACGCTTCATTCTTCTGCTCACAACGTTTGACATACAGAATATCAAGTTTGCAGTTTGTTATTGATAATATTTTAACAATACTTCATACCAAGAGCTATCTCCCTTTATCCAGACATAGCGAAATGGAACGTTAGGGTACGTTTACAACGGAGCTGTGAGATGGATAACTGATAGAGTAAAATATAATCACTGATTAGTGTGCACAACGGAGTTGTGATACATGCAACATGTCGAGTAGAGAAGAAGAGTTTTTATGTTCAGCAGCAACAAAAAGGTATATTTTAAAGAAAAAACGCTTTAGAAAATACCATGTACATCCCATAAATAAAAAACGAAGTACTTTGGGCGAATTTCACTATTTATATAAGGAACTTAGAAATTATCCGGATCGTTTTTTTGAATATGTGAGGATGGGTCCACCCACATTCGACTATATTTTAGAAAAAATAAGGTCAAAATTAAGAAAACTTTGGAAAAATTGTCATGGAAATCCTATAACCATAGAAGAAAAACTAGTGATTACTCTTAGGTAAGTAATGATTTTATTGAAAAAAAACAACAAATAAATACACATGAAAATAAATGTAAGCACGATTTAAAAAACAAAATATTGTTTAAAAGTAAATAATAAAATAATAACCAAAAATAATGAGTAAAGACAGCACTAAATAATTTTTCGACGTCCATTTTGAAGCTCCGATACTGGAGTTCAGCTAGCAGAAAAATGAAAAATTCAATTCTATCACTATGCTCGTTTATAGCAGCGAGTATGAGTCACTAGTCGAAGCTTCGTTGTGCACGCTCACATAAGAAAGTACTAGGTTATTCTATAAGCGCTGATGCATCACTGCTATCATCTCCGCTATCATCTATGCTCACAGCTCCGTTGTGAACGTACCCTTATAGGCTGGAAACATAGTGGAGCGGCGAGCAAAGCGACGATGATAGCTGCTTCAGATCAAAGAGACCGACGAGCAGCGAGCAAAGAGCCGCATGCACATAGTGACGAGTTTAGTCGTGTTCTCCTTTCGACGAGACATGATGGAGGAATTATTTCTGTACGAAAATTCTTCCTTGAAAATTTGGTATTTACAGCAGCTTAGAAGCAGGAGCTGCAGTTTTCATGATGTAACCAGGTCTAGGACATGAACTTAGAGAATTCCATCACTAGTACCAACAACTTCGGGAGCATCCTGGCAAGTTTCATGCGTATTTTCAAATGTCTATTTCAACATTTAATTACATACTAGCCAGTGTTGAAGGCATGTTAAGAAAAGGGCGAATTTCAATGTTAACCCCATTAATCCCGTCCCATTTCTTATCCAACACAAATCGGTTGTGATGTAGAGGATCCTTTTGGTCCCTCAGAGGTTTCTTTAAAAATACACCAATAAGTGCAGCAATATCCATTTTAACCTTTAAAAATTGAGCGCGATGAGAGCGAAGAAATCAAACATGTCACAACGCATTGCTCTACTCCCTCTTGGTAGCGTTGCTCTATCTTCGCTTTGCTCTCCACTATGCGCGGTCCTATATGTTAACTTGTGTTTGTTTTCGCCGCATTGCTGTTTGCTATCATCGCCGCTTTGCTTGCCGCTCCACTATGTTTCCAGCCTAGCTAATAATATTTGTGACGTACTCATACGGCCTCCCGATACATGTTGCGGGAATACCCAATTTCGAAAACTTGCCCACAGCTCTACCTTCCTTTTATAGTGGTGAGAAAGAATAAATAAATTGAAAATGAGTTTTACGAGCGATAAAATGAGAAAATGTTGCTTTGCTCTCGCCCACTTGCAATTTACCCGAAGATATTATTTTTTTTATTCTGAAGGGTTTACTTTTACTTTTATCATTACTTTATTTACATCATAATTTTGTTTCGTAATTATTTAATGCCAAAATGTAAGTGTGCTCATGTTTAGTGCCCTTGAAATGTTTAAATAAACAATAGAAACGTCGGCAAGGGATAAAAAGAATTTCAATTCTTTGCCGGCAAACTGTTCAAAACCAAAATATAATCTTTGAATCAAAATTTACGTAGCTAAACTCTGACCAAGCCTCGATCTAGAGGACTCGTTGTGATGTTAGAAGAAGAATATAATTTCGTAACTATGGTCACCACTGCTGCGTCCTAATGGATATTCCAGTTACAATTTTTTACCTTTTTCTAATGAAAACATAGATAGATGGACATTGTGGAGAGTTGGTAAATGACAGGCAATGTCCTAACAATGAGTCTGTTTTCCAAAAAGAGATATAAAACAAAAAATAGCAGCCACATTATAGAAGAATGGATTGTAGGGTGGATAGGTGGTTAGGATAAGAAAAGACTCTTCATGACAAATAGACATGGCCGACCAAGTTTCGCATCATCAACGATACCCCAAACCAGTCATCTAGGGAATAAAAAATACTATGTACATTTTTCATGCTGAACTCTATTTACTACAATCTATCTCCATCACATACGGTAAACCTTGATATTTCCATATCAATATACGCTCTTCCTTTTTAATAATATTTCCACAGAAAATAACGAATGGAAATCACCAAAATATACCATTCTTTAGTTTAAATTAATATTTAACCCCTCTAACTGTCATCCAATTGGTTTTTCATGTAGAAGTAAAAAAAGATTATGCACGGAATCATTTGCGGTGGTAATAAAAAATCATTATTGATCATGCACAGAATCATTTACAGTGGTAATAAAAAATAATTATTGATCATGTACTGGTCAATGAGTATCAAATCACAATACTTCCGATTTATTCAAAGAATTATGTAATAATATTTGACTTACTGACCTGACCCTCGGACACCTTTGTAATTAATGTCAATGTGTCCTCTAGATCGAGTCTTGGTTAGAGTTTAGCAACTTATATTTTGATTCAAAGATTATATTTTGGTTTTGAACAGTTGGCCGACAAAGAATAGAAATTCTTGTTAACCTTTGCCAACGTTCCTATTGTTTATTCAAACATTTCAAAGGCTCTAAACATTAGTTAATGTAATTGAATTGTAATTAATTCGTCTCCTCACAAGCCAAACGAACTTTCTGGATCCGCCTCGACGTAGCAAGCATAAAGTACACATCTGAAGCAAGCATTGAAATACCAAAAACAAAAAAAAAACAGAAAGAGGTGCTAAAAGTGCTGTCGCAATTTCAAATCTAAAGGAAATTAGTTAATCGAAACAGCAAATTTAAAGAACTGGGTAACTGATTTTGGTTTGGGAAATGTCCACGGTATTTATTTAACTTGGAAAACTTATGGTTTATGTAATATTTTCAATTTATTTGTTCGAGGAAGTTACTGGAAAACGGAGATACCTTTAAAATTGAATCATACTTCTTTCGTTAGCTAGTAGCATCTTTCTTACAATTTTATTTACTTTATTTTTCATCATTACTGTTTTATGTATTTATCTATTTTTTTGCGATATAAATGATTCCTATAGTAGTAATTTTAGACAAGTAGTAACAGGTCTGCATTGAACTTAGTAATTTGGAGCCTTGATTTCCTAGAGAAAACACTTGTTTAATTACGTTGTCAAGAAATTTTTAAATAGGGTAGAAGGGTATTTAAGAATTAACAAAATTAGTAAATTTCGATAGACGTTTGATACGAAGTTAATTAATTAATTAATCCTTTATTTTTAAAATAAACAAATAATAGTACAAAATTCAAAATTTGGAAATTGCATGGCTTATAGCCGTCTGCAGGAGTTAGCCTTTATATAAAGAAAGAAAAAATATTACATAAATACATTAAAATAAGAAATACAAAAAAATAAGAACATGATACAAAAAAAAAGAAATAAAAATAAAATAAGGGTTGAAGTAATTACAATGGGGAGGAAAACAAATTCTAAAGCTAAAGAAAAAAAGAAAATAAAATAAAACAAACTTCTTGAGAGTTAAAAATAATAATAATAAAAGATATTTAAATTGTACATCCTTCATTTATAATTTTGTGTCTTACAATCCAGGCTCTCTTAGCAAAAGTGATCAGTGGAAGATAATCCAGGGTGGACAGCAAATCCACAATATAATGACCAGAAAGACTAGAACTCCCCATGATCTGGAGTCGGAGTTCGCCTAGAGTAGGACATATAGCCAGGAAATGATACAGATCCTCCTGTACCCCCAAGGAGCACAGAGGGCATATGCTATCATCACCTTGCCTCCCCAACCATGGGACACTATTCAGCCTGAGTAGCTCGGCTCGAATTTTAAAGAGCCAGCTAAGGTCTCTAAAATTTAATTGCGCGTTGGCTATATGTCCAAAAAGCAAACTGCTATCATCTATGTCCTCCATTAGTGTCCTGTAAAGGAGGAAACGCTCCGTCCTTCTGGCCCTTCTCACAGACTCCTCCAGAAAAGCACCCCGCACTATATCCGCCAACGCAGTCAATTGCGGTTGCCACACATTGATGACGTCCAAGGATAAGTCGAATGCCAACGAATGTTTCTGCGCCAGGACATTCCAACGACGGAAAAATGCCGCACCCCTTCCAATAATTTCGAGCGCCAGAATACGTGAAAGACGGGAAGCTGGAAGCATAAGGATTTTACGGATGTATTTAAAGTGGAGGTGTAAGGTGAATACAAAAATAGGATCGACCGAGGTTTCCAAGTGGAGGATGTAATTAGGGGTAGAAGTTGGGAGCGCAAAGAGCTTTTTAATATAGTAGCGCTGGAACTTTTCTAATACTTCAAATTCTTCACAACCCCAGATCTGACAACCGTAGCAGACTATCGCACGGGCAAGTGCATTAAAAAAATTAAGCTTTGCGTAGAACGGGACATCATTTTGAGCTATGAAGCTGGACCAAACTCTATTAATGCCTGCCTTAGCTGAGGAAATTCTATCAACTAAATGTGGTGTGAAAGACAGACGCGAGGTTAACAGAATCCCTAGATATTTGTAAGAATTTACATTCTCCAGCCGCTTGTTCTTATAAAACCAACGCTCGTTGGCCGCTGGTCGACCTCCTTTCTTAAAAACTAAGACCTTAGACTTGCTGAAATTGAGAGAAAGGTTCCAACGATTGCAATACCTCTCCAGAAGATTAATATTCCTCTGCAGTAGAACAGGATTATCGGCCAGCAACACAACATCGTCAGCGTACATCAAAATAGATACGAAGTTTATAATTTGTTGTGACATTAGAAAGCAAATTTAGTTTAAATATAATGCTTAAAAAAGCGAAAGTATATTGATGTTTCTAACATAGAAGATTTGCTTTTATATGTGCGAAAACCATTTACATGGCACTGGATATTCCATTATATGGATGAGACAGCATTAACCACCCCCAAAGAATGTGCCTAACTTTTAGAAAAAAAGAAGCAGCAGCTAGGTGATATTTGGCCAAGTCACCCTGAAGGGTGATCTCCAAGTTGATATATTGTAAAAAAAGAGCGATTTGAATAGAAGCTGGGGTCAGAGAGCCTGTTTGCGGTGACCCGTTGACATTAGCCACATCCCAACTTCTGCTATCAATCCTAACTGTCTGCATCTTAGAGCTAAGTTATTTCTTCACATCCTTAAAGGGTGCAACCATTAAGAGAATCTAGTTTTTAGAATGATATATTAACAGATACATTCATTAAATATTATTGGACATTATATTTAGAAAGTGATATAAACAAGTCACCAATTTATTTTCTCTTACAGTTCTGGGTAAAACAATAAAGCAAATTATCCAAATTGAGTTTCCAGGAAAAATCGTTTTGAGTCTACCTGAGTTCAGAAAAGTTTCGAGACATTTTACCCGGAAAATTCATTTAGAGTATGCCTCAACATCCCTAAAAATATTATAAGGAATAAATTAGAACTGTGCGGTTGGCCAGTTGTAAAAGGGTTGATCGTCAATAACTGCACGAAAAAGCGTAACGTTGAAAAACACCCAACTTTGGATTTTTTTTCCTCTTTTTCTATAAAAAGTTAAAATTCCTAAATTTTCTTTAAAATATAGGGCAAATCCTCATTTATAGCAGTAATTTTTTCGCAATAACGTAGACTAAATAGTTATCGAGAAAAACGATGCCAAAATGGGCGAAGATGGCATTTTCAAAAATTGTTCTTGTTCTTCTTGTTGTAGTTTTTGTTACCTTTTTTATAAAACAACATAGCGCCTAAACGCGCGAACCTATTTTCATGAATGACTTGTCATTCGATTCGGAATTGATTCGGTACAAGTAACAAGCAATTAAAGAAACTAGTACTGAATGAGCCTTTCACTGTAGGAGATTTCCTCTAGACTTCATATTAAATTTCATGTTCCTGGTCCTCTTACTTTTTTGTAAAAAATTATTTTTCTAGTAGAATTTGTATTGGAGTAATTCATTGTAATATAGAGTTTTACGGTAAAGTTAATATTTTTTGAAATTCCTAGTTTAAGTGCAATGAATAGATTCAAAGTTCGGTTACTGCAGTGGATGTCCTGTGAGGATTAAAACCGACATTTTTATTTATATTAGGGATAACGTCTCTAAGTTTACATCTTGTTTCATCTAGTTGTCTTTTAGCCTTGTAAATACAAAAACTGTAAACGTGGTCTGCGCAAAAGTTGGTAATAAATTGTCAACATTAAATGCAACAAAAGGGACTAACAGACCTTCCTTCTCAAAGAAGGTATTCCTCCTTAATTCTCAAAAACTGTAACTGTCCTTAGGGCCGATTCTTATTTTGTTTCCTGTAGATCACATTCTTCAGACAAATTTACGGATTCTTTAAAATTATGTGATCCTAATATTTAAAAAGTAGTATCAAGACAAAAACTCTTAGAGGGCAAATCCGAAGAGAGAAGTGAGTAGAAGAGGGCTCCCAAGAAAAAAATTGTTAGATGGGATTGAGGGCATTGTATCAGAAATTGGAAAAACAAAGCTCGCGACTGATCAAGATGGCAAAAAATTGTGAAAGTGACCCAAGTCCTTGTACGAGTAGGATCGTAGCGCCACAGGGTTGGTAGGTAGTATGAAGACTTGGCTAAGGTGTACGAATCCCGGGTTTTTGAAAGAATTCAATCTTAAAGTAAACAATTTTAATTGATAATTCCGAACATCACAGGTTCCTGTTTGAACGTTCAACATTTACAAATCTCCTGCTAATTCAAGAATGTACTTTAAAATTATTTTCACAAGCAAACGTTTGATTTTGTAGTATATATTATTCATCTCTCCAAACTTAGGTTTAATGGAATACTTGGACAAATTAATATATTTTATTGGCTGTAGAGTTAATCAATTGGTGTAACACTAATGGACAAAATTAAATTACATACTTCTACTAAATTCGAATTTATCTCGAGAGTTCACTAAAACTCGCATTAGTTTTTTATCGTTTAAACGGCATAAATGAGATCAACATACCTTCAAATTTACTTAAAATTTTCTTTTTTCCAACTAATTTAAAATTAATTATTCATTAATCTTTATTTGAAAAGTACAAAATATTGCAGAACTAAGCATAAACATATAAACATATTCAGTAAGGCGTTTAAAGAATAATATTGAGAAAGGCAAAATAATTTCCTTTTGTTTTAATAGCAATATTCAATTATGTTGAATATATTACCAATATTTGATAACGGTTGAATAATTTTACCAATATTAGATTTCTTCAGTCGGTCCTCAGATCACTCTATTATCGCACCCAAATTAACAAAAGACAAATTTTGCCAAATCGTTTTATTAGGATAGTAAGACAGTTTTAGGTAAACTGTTAACTGTCAAGGTTTTCTCTATATTTTCTTTCAAATGCAAAAACAAACCTGGGGACACAAAAATCATGTTTTATAGCTCTTAAACTGTCACTGAATAAGAATAAATTAAAATTTAATAAAAAATAAAATTTACTCATTGTAAACATTATAAGTACGTTAATATGTTTCACAGTTATGACTATATTATTTTACTTGATTTAATTTCTATTGATTATCACATAATGATCAAGTTATGCGATAGTATAGCTTTATTTTAAGACAGTAATGAGGTTCTACAAAATAAATAAAATACGAAATAGCTTAGTAAAAAATTTCATTACTGATTAAACACATCGCAGCGCCACTGTCCAATATTAACTAAAATTAGTTGAATTTTGAACCGCTAGATGGCAGAAACGTTTACTTTTGTGTTACAACACTAGTGGATTTATTTTCTTCAAAGCAAATACAAAACACATATCATGTATAAATTAACAGCTATTTCTTATTATTACCATTGAGTAAAAAAAAAAAAACAGTGTAGTTGATACAATTAAAAATATTATTAAAATATCGGTCGGTCGGTGGCAATGGATGAATTTTTCACTTTTTTGAGATTTTCTTGAACATTCCCTTGCAAACGAAATTAATTTCTTTTGATTACTTTCGATCTCATTAATCCATTTAATTAATGATAAAAGAAATTTTTATTTTCACCTCTAGTTTTAAGTGAAATAGTTAGATTTTTAATGTGCCTTGTTTACCGCCGTATAATAAATCTCTACAAACGTACAAAATCTCTGTTAGTTGGCAGCAAGCACAGTTGGTGTAAGAAGTAGTTCTCTCTGAACGCGCACTATCTCTCTCTGAACCAGTGAGTGCACTCAGATTTAAGTGAACCTATTAGTCTAATTCGACCCCAATGATTTTCTTTAAATTTGGTAGAATCGTTGTGCTTAACTGATCTACAACTATTTTTTGAAGTAGCATAATTATACATTGCCACTTTTTAAGATCTATTGTGCTGCCCTTATTGATGCTAATTGAAACCCTACAAATACTCTCTCCAATCCAAAATATTTGAAAAATCTCACTTACTGCTCATTATTATTATGACTATGTACTTAATTCATTCTCCATCACCTGTTAACCTCCTATGAGCTCAATGTGTCTTGATTATTGCATCACGCATATTAGAAGGTGAATTGAAGTTTTTTCTAGTTTATCCCACAATTCTCAGGCGCCCTTTATGTTCCAGATCCACCTTTTTCAGTTGGTCTCTTAGTCTACCTTTCCTTATAGAAAACACGTCAGCTTAAAGAACTTAAAACACCACTAGCCATTTACAAATACTTTTTGAATAAAACAAACCCCCTTAAAGACCCTCAAAGTTATGTAGGAATGGCTAGTTACTCTATGTTAGCCCGGATGCTTTGTAGGCCCCGTTTTCGATCCTGTAACCTCTGGGCCATTCTTCTTTCAGCATAGATCACTTTACGTCTTGGTCTGATCTGGTAATGAAACTTTCTCCCTTTTCTCCAACTAAAAAAACTTCCTTACTCGTTTTAAGGAAGAATCCCTTTATCAGCCTCTTAGCATAATGGAGTAGTGCGAGGTTAAGGTTTTCTTGACCATGGCTCATTACTCTGTTCTTAGGAGCATTTCTCCGGGGGCGCCACGAGGAGACAGAGACTTCCCCCCTCCACGATGATCATTTGCAATTTTTTTAAATTAATTTTTAATTTTTAAAAAAGGGATAGTAATCAGGAGACGTGCTGTTACAAACTATGGAAATTATTCTATTCTTTGCGCTTAATAAATTGACCGCCAAAGGATCATAGATCGAATAACATCTCGTTTGGAAATATCGATTACTAATAGTAATCGATGAGAGGAAGGTTTCGTTGTGGTACAGAAGTGCAGTTATGTTCTTGCTCTCGATATGACAAGTATATTCTTTGTGGTTTCTTTACTATTTTCAATTAGATAATGACAAAATTGACAGGTCAATTCCGAAATACGGTGTGGGATCCAATATTAATAATTTCTCAAATTATTGCAGTGCAAAGCATTTTTTACCTAACGTTAGGTGTTTGGCTTATTACTTTAGACTTTATTGTGGGCGCTTCCAGATCATTAGATCATATTTTCAAATATCAAGTAAGTATCTATTCAGGTTTGAGCAAGAACTTGTAAATGCGTATAATTATTTTTTTGCATTGCTCACTTGCAGTCGTAAAGAATTTCCTAAGTCACAAAGTAATTTAATATGATATATAATGTGATTTAAAGTTATTACCATTCAACTTGATTAATTTCCATCCCTAACTGTCGTGTGCAAAAAGTCTTGGTAAATCTTTAAATATTTTTAAAAGCAAGACGTAGGTTTAACTAACATCATTATTAACACTAAATAGATATTTGATTTGAGCTAAGCCGTTAATGAAACAGAATTTGGACAATTTTCGTCAACTGCTTATTTTATTTATAAAGAATTTTATAAATATAAAGCTCCTACTTAAGAATTAAGTAAACAGTATACTCACAATTTAAAATTCATTTATAATTACTTTTAATTTTCTTACTTTTGCATTTACTTGTTTTATTTTTGTTTATGTTTTCTTATTTTACTAATCAATATAGTTCTAAAGCTGTTTTTTTTATCTTTAATTTTTTATTGGCCCATTCAGATCGTGACATTATGTAATTAAAAAAAACTTGTATATAAGAGCAATATTGTGCTATATATTGATTCGCCCACGACATCTTCAAGAGTAATGATTACGACTTATTTCTCTCGAGAATTTTCTTTTCTGAAGCAATTAATGCTTTGTTTATTAATATATTTGCATTTTTTTTTTTTTAAAGGAAATACATGGCAGAGATGGCGTAGGAAAACTCATCATTATTTCGTATCTCCTCAATTCTCTAACAGGGTGAGATGAAATATTCTTATTTTGTGAATCGATGAAATAGTATAATTTTTAACAAGTAAACTGTTACAGAGCTGTCAGTCTTTGGTGCCTAGTACAAAGAACTAAACTGTGTCTTGATTTTTCGGCAACTGCCCATATCCTTCATTTAGCATTATGCTGGATTTATAACGGGTATGTACATCATTATATTTAATTTTACGCAGGAAAAACAGGTTTTATTAAAGTGCATTGAATTATTTTTTACTTCACACAATTATGGGGTGGATAAAAGAAAAGTGACTTCTTTTCAAACAAAAAATTCTGACTAAAGATAAGATGTAATAAGTACCTTATACGAAACAGTGCTCTAATTTTTAATAATTTATATACAGGGTGATCCATTTAAAACGCACCAGTCGCTAATAACTTTTTAGGAAAGCGGAATTTCGAAAAAACCCATGAAGTAAACTATATGTTTTTTCTGTCTAGTTTTCAAATTTTTCACCCCCATGCTGTATCTTCATTTTTGGCGGAGTTACGGCTAAAAACAGGTTTGGAGTTTCATAAGGAACACTGGTTTTGACAATGATTATGAAAACTACATAAAAAACTGTGGAAAATGACGTTAATCCCGTTTTGATATCTCTAATATTTGTTGAGATATTCAAGATCAAAGTTACAATTTTTTCTATTCGTGAACGGTTTTTAGTATTAATTTTCCACCAGAAATACACGTTTTGGGAGGTCCTCTGGCTGCAAAAAATGTTATTTGTGACGCAAAGAACAATAATAATAATAATTGAAGATGTTAAAACATGTAGTGTAATGTAATGGTTGTGGGTGAGTCAGGATAAATTTGTTTTATCATCAAATAAAAGCAATCATCTAATCATTTTAACGTACGCCTTATGCTAGACTTCTTGACCTATGATTACGGTAAGAATGTCTTGCCAGGGTGTTGGTCTAGTGGTCAAGAGCGTGGTTTTGTAAGTGGCAGATCCCCAGTTCGAATCCCGAGTATGCCGTCATTCTTATTACTTAATAAATCATAATACTTTTTTTAATAAAGTGTAGTAATACGCGGGATTCGAACTGGGGATCTGCCACTTACAAAACCACGCTCTTGACCACTAGACCAACACCCTGGCAAGACATTCTTACCGTAATCATAGGTCAAGAAGTCTAGCATAAGGCGTACGTTAAAATGATTAGATGATTGCTTTTATTTGATGATAAAACAAATTTATCCTGACTCACCCACAACCATTACATTACACTACATGATTTAAAATATTCAATTATTATTATTTTTGTTCTTTGCGTCGCAAATAATATTTTCTCAGTCAGAAGACCTCCCAAAACGTGTATTTCTGATAGAAAATTAATATTGAAAACCGTTCACGAATAGATAAAATTGTAACTTTGATCTTGGATATGTCGACAAATATTAGGGATATCAAAACGGGATTAACGTCATTTTCCACAGTTTTTTATGTAGTTTTCATAATCATTGTCAAAACCAAAAATGAAGATACAGCATGGGGGGTGAAAAATTTGAAAACTAGACCAAAAAAACATATAGTTTACTTCGTGGGTTTTTTCGAAATTCCGCATTCCTAAAAAGTTATTAGCGATTGGTGCGTTTTAAATGGATCACCCTGTATATCTATATTTCTAGCAGTGATATTATTATATTATCATAATATGATTCTCTTTTGCATGCATCTTTCAGGTATTTCCCAACAACAATATCTTGGTGGTTATTGAATATAATTTCAGCAGGCATTATGTGTATTTGTGGTGAATTATTGTGTATGCGAACTGAATTAAAAGCTATACCTTTAACTTCTACGCCAAAAGTGGGACTGTGATAAAGTTTATTAAAATAAAAACAGAAAATATTTTAATGCTCTCCTAAGACAATATTTATATTTGAATTCACATATATATCTTGGTACTTTAACTTTATTTATCATATTTATTTTGTAATGACAAATTGTTGAAAAATAAAAGGTATAAATTGTAAATATGTAAATATAGTGTATATCTTGTTAAATTAAATTAAAATCCTGTTATCTAAAATGTTTATTCTTCATTGAATATCTGTAATTGAATAGTGGAGAGTAAAAAACCAAATCTTTTCAAAACCAGAGTCTTTTGGTCAGTTCAAATTTATTTAAATCTAAAGAAAAATGTTTGCAATAGACCGAGAATAGCAATTAATGCTTTTTAACTTTTTTTTGTACCATTATTGTTATTATTTATTACTACTATTGTTTCCAGTATTTAGCAAAATCTGACCTTGAAAACACTAAAAGATCAGAAGCACAGAAGGAAATTGAGTCGTAATTCTAGATTTTGAAATTTGTACACGTCTTAAAGCCAAAAACGAATTGTGGAAATTATATTGCAGTACCAAGTGATACCCGGACCTACACTAAACAGAAAGTTCAGAAGTCGAGAAAAATATATTTCTTTCGAAAGCTAACTGACTAACTTCTGCTAAATAGCATAGCAAGTCAGAAAGTGTATGGGAGCATGTTAGCACGATATTGTGACCCTGTGTTCGTACTATATGTAGTAAATCTTGAATTTCTTAACATACGACTCTGTTTCCTGTTCCAAAATTGAAAACGCTGAATTAAAATCTGAATCGTGTAAGATTTTGAGTAAATGTAGGCGAGGAGAGTTAGTAAATTGTTCAGAGAAATTAATGGTGAAAAGTAATACTTCTCATTAGAAGGGAATTGAGCTTTTTGGGATTAAAATTTCATTCATCTTAAAACGAATTTTTATTGATGGTCAAAAAGTAACATTTTTAAATCAGATGGTAGTGTATTATTAGAGTTTGGAAATATCTGTATGTCTTACCAAAATGAAAGATCTTACTTCTAAATTTACAGCGAATTTTATTGTTTTGTGCTTTGGCCTTTAGTCGAATGAATGAATAAAAAATGTATTTACAGTTATTTCAAGTGCACACGAAAATAAAAATTAAGTAAAATTGAGATTTAAAGCTTGCCGCCTATTTACATTTTACTACTATTTAGTACAGATTAAAGGAGAACATCTTTACATATTTAGAAAAAAAAACAGCGTGATATAGAAATTAACAAAATATGTTTCTAGGATTTATACATTTTATAGCCTACAGAATTTACCTTATAATTTACAATGCTGGCTTTATGAAGGACTTTTATGACAAGTAGTAACAAATTTGTCTAGAAGATAAAAAATAGAATTAGAGACGCTAGGAATGTCAAGTACCGCGTACAGACTATAGGTGCCAATCTAAGAAAATGAGCTGATAAATCTGAGGCATTTATTTTGTACTTTCTGTATTTCATTGTAATTGTTAGTAAAAGTATGAGATCAAAGAGGGGTTCCATACAAGAGAATCGGTCGAATGTAATGATAAATATTAATTTCTTATTTCGAAAATCCAAAGTTGAGTTTCTATTCAGCAAAGAGAACTGACAGCTCGTAACGTCTAGCGTTCGATTACATACATCATACACATGCTTTGTACAAGTTAGTTTTGAGTCTAAGCGTAAGTATTTAACATCTTTTTTTCTAGGGGAGAGAGGCACCATTTATCTTAACAGAATGGTTGACCACGAGTCTTCTACTAGTGAATAGAATCACCTCCGTTTTGGTGTCATTAGTTCTGATAATCCACGTTTTGAATATTTAAAACTTTTAACAAGATCTATTGATAGGTACCTGGCAATAGTATCAATTCTGAAAGAAGATGTAAACGAAGGAAGTACTGACTCTGGACAGTGCCATGCAGGTGCCCCTCAGGGCATGAAATCTTAGTGCAGTGCAGACTGCTCGAGCCTGGGATTTCACGGTACCAGACATTACTGAGCTAATGTCGCCTCTACGCCTTGAAAAAAAGAGCAATAGCAAGAAATTGACAAACAAAACTTTTTAAAAGCTGCATCACTATATTCGAAAACTTCATTCCCATTTTAACTTATAACATAGACACTATATTTACAAAAATGTAAACTGAATCTCTAATTCCAACCTCGCTTTTCAATCTACATTCTAATCCCGCAGTTTAGCATCTGTTAAAAGATCCAATCTTTACATATTTGAATTTGTTCAAAAACAATGAAATCTGGTGCATCTCAAATAGAAAAAGCATTCGTAAGGATGCGATTGGGAAAAGGTATAGAAATACGTTATGATCTACAGCCTTGTTGGCAGCTCCCCACATATAACTAAACCAAACAGGAGTTTACTCAAGAAAGTTCTTACACTGATCATAATTAGGGTGTAATTCCCAATGTTTAAACAGTATTTGATAAAGTTAGCAAATTTTAATTTTATTGCGTCAATTCAATAGTAGAATCCGTATACTACTATTTTAATCAACCAGACACTGAACTGTGTTTAACAATGAAGTGATAATTATTTTTAATTATTGCTTAATCCTCTAAAATTATACTGAAAGTTTTTGGGATCTACAATTCCAGTTACATATTTACATTTTAATTAAGAATTAAATGGCACACTGAAATTTATGAAAAAGTAGTAGGGGTAAGTGGAATATGACTGAGATGGTAAAGTTAGGTTATATGTGAAGGCGATCTGTGACTCTAAATTACAACTTATTTTTAGAAATGGCTACTACTGAATCGAAGAAAACACCTCCCAAACCAGTAAAAGGAAAAACATTAACTACCGAAGAAATTTACAATGGTTTTCAAATGCTGAGAACTGAACAACGGAATTTAATCAATAAATTATCTGAAGTAGAAATGGATCTCAATGAACACAAGTAGGTGGAAATTATTAATAAATTTATAGATAAATGAGTAGTTTTGACATTCCACGATCCAAGAGACATCTCGGACATCATATTTTTAGTATGTTACTCAATTTGCTTTACTTAATTTTATCAAACCGTACAATAATAAACACATTGCCAGTCTTGTTATATTTAGTGTTGGATTCAGAAAATATTAATCAGTTCATCATTTTAAAGGATAAAAGTTTTGAAAAATAATATATGTACATTTATTTATATGTATAAAGTATTATATATATGTTCGTTTACTTCGTTTATTTGGAAATTTTTATTGAAAAATTGAGTCACTGTTGTCTAATGAAACTATACATTTTTATTTAACATTGGTAAAAAAATTAAATTACTTGTAATAATTGTAAAAGAGTTATATTGTAGGTTTAAATAGTGGAAAGCACATATTAACCCCAAATTTATAACAGATGTTTGTAAATGCGGCGCTGAGAATCTCCGATCCTTTAGGGGAGGGGATGCTACTTTTTCTCTGAGTTGATATTGATCAGAAGATAAATTAAATACGACATTTAAGCTCTTCCAAGCTCACAGTAAACTATTTCAATTTTTTATTTTATTTCTACTTTGTTTTTATTTCTTATTGGAAGGATTGATAACCTTACCATTCTTTCATGTTCACAGAACGAATATGTTATTCCTTGAAGTAACTAAGCATGCAGTTTTCATCAAGTGTGAAAGCTGCTGAGGAAGAAAAGCTAGATTAAACCTGAGAATCGTTCCCGGGCCACGAAGGTTTAGTCCAATAGAAAGGAGAGTTCGGTTATTTTTGTTATGAACACATCCCAGTGAGGGCAATATCCACTAGTCTGCAGTAGTTGCCCGGGAACCATTCTGAAGTTTTACCGCAAAACTGTTGATACACTTTTTTAGTATTACTGAAATAAATTGTAGGTAATTATTGATTAATTATTACATTTTGGGGAGGGTCAAAGCTATACTTTACTCAAAGAGTTCGTTTAGCTTTCTCAGTGTAACGGTGTTTGTGGGTGAGTAGGTTTGTGGTTGGGTGATCTATAAGGCGAGTAAGGGAAGGTATAGCTAGAGGATTTGCTAAACATAAATAGATAGTTGCTCACGTCAACTATCTCTGCAGATGTATGTGTATTGTGGGGCAGTCAGTAAAAGTGTTGTCCGTGTTGTAACTGGTCGGTTATGCAGGGAACCAAGGTCCCCGAAGAAGGGGTTTATCCACATTACCTTAAACTCTCCGTGTATCTGTTATTCTTAAAATCTCACATGCAATCTCATGCTGATCAAACCGATAGGTGATGTGTGCGACATTAGTCCACTAAAGTAATTGCAGGTCCGCTATAAACGAAGAAAATACATTATTCTGATCCAACCACATATTTCTTAACATTATTGAATACAGTAATAATTTTCATTTTCTGCTCTAGGATGGTTCTGGATACTTTGAAAGATTTGGACGGAGATAGAAAATGCTTTAGGTTAATTGGAGGTGTTTTATGCGAAAAAACTGTGAAAGATGTTATTCCTACATTAACAACAAATAGGGATCAGGTACTGAATATATTTTTTGATATGTTTCTATAGTACATGATACTTGAAAATTAATAAAGAAATGTACTGATATTATCATAACTGTCTAGAAATTTTAAAGAATTGAATGCCTCACTAAAACGGAATTTACTCTTTTTTTAAATAATATTATGTGCAATAATTTTAGCTAAACATATTCAGATAGATAATCAAATATCTAAGCCCTGAAGATGAACTAAATATAGTAGTTCCAAACGATTGTCGTAAAGATTTTTAATTTATAAATTGATTAATACTCAAGATTACGAAAAAATGTATTTTAATGATTTGTTTCAGTTGTCAGCTTTAGCTGAAACTCTCAACGAACAAGTAACAAAGAAAGGTCAAGAAATTAACGAATACAAGGAGAAAAATAATATTAGAATAAGAGGTCAGGACGAGATTCCTTCTGCGGTTAATGATGAAAATGAACAGAAATCCGAAGCGCAGCCTAGAAATGTGATCATGGTCAATCCAATATAGTGATTTCTCTTTATGCAATATTTTCCGGACTAATAATAAATTTTCCTTTTTCTTTTTTATTTAATATGGAACTAAAACAAATTAGCATCATTGATCCTTTTGGTTATAGTGTGCGACAGTTGAAGGAATTAGTGATGATAGTAAGTGAAAACCATTTAACTTGGCTGACTTCATAAGTGAAAACCTTCCTGTTGTCACTTTAATTTAGTTTTTTTGTTTTTTAAAGTTGATTTAATTTCATCAAATTTTCTAAGAGATTTTATATCAATGTATCGTTCAATAAATTCTAAGTTCTCTCAGTTGTGAGAATTTGCTACCAGTTTTTTGAGTATTGCAGCTTCATTGTGAGTTATTTTATTTAAATATTACAAGATTATCTTGAATTATGATTACTAATACAATGGGTTGAGAAATAGTTGTAATTTCGAGCTTGCTTAAATAAACAAGTTGGGCCAAAAGTTTGTAAGAACACCACGAAATTGTCATTGAGTATTTTTTTTTTTTTATAATTACCTAAACAAAATATTCTTATCCATTGGAGTAAATTATTAAATACTGATCATAGACCTTAATATTAAATTGTATTTATTACATGACAGAAGCACCAAACTTGTTAAAGTATCAATTTTCTTTCGTAGATAATGTGACTTAGGATAATTTATAAACATTCATGTTTTCTGTGTAAAACGTTCTGGAAGTCTCTCGTTTAAAAACTTTATTCTAAGAAAATAGATTTAAAACAGATAAAAATTTATTTTGTTTGAACGATAATTGTGATGCATGCGGCCCATTACATGGTTGTACAAATGATTGTGTACACATTTTAAAAGAACTGGCTTTGATTTGGTGGCGGACAAAATTGTATCTTTTACTTTAGAGTTGTATAACATTAGATCTCCTTACTCTGCATGTACAAAAAAAGTTCAGAATACGTTATATTTTCTAAAAACAAAACAAATGGTTTCCATTAACAAGTAATGTTTACCTTATTTTTTCTCTCTTACTATTTTCATAATTTGGAAATATAACAGGTTAATAATACGTATAGGGCCAAGGCTCTAATTAACTTTCCCACGTGAAAAACTAGTTATGGTCTTCCAAGCAAGATTTTGCACTTTCATTTGAATTTTTTAAACTTAGAACTTTACAAACTACATTCACGTTAAATGGTAAGATAAACCCATAAGTTGATATTACTTTACTCCTTATGATAATTTATAACTATTATGCTACTTTTGGCCTTTTTAAAACTATAAGGGCACTTAAGGAAGTTATCACGGTAATTTCTTCTCTTTTCCTAGGTGGTGGAAGTTGGTTTTTCAGTTACGGAATATATCTTTTTAAATATGGGCTTCCTCATAAGCGGCAATAATTCTAATTCGTCAAAGATCAGTAACTTTAAATTATTTCAGGTTTTATCGAAAGAGGCCACACTTGAATCACTAAATATGATAAAGTGTTAGTTCCTTTTTTATTAGATAAAAAACTTGAAAAATTGTTTTTAATGTAATAGCTAACCTCTCGGTATTGTAGACCTTCGGTTGCTTTTGTTGTGATATGAAGGATTCTTGACGACGTTTAATAGCTTAGTAGCACAAATTAGTGTTCTAATTGTGAAGACAAAAATTCTTTTAGTTATTTGAAAAATACTTTTGGAATAAGAGAGTCATCAGAGAAATTCATGTAAGTGTTACCGGCCATTTTCTCTTACCTCTATTATAGTAAGATAAGGTGTTGTATTCTTGCAGATTTTCTACTTTGCGTTTTCACTGAAAGTACCATTTTAAAGCGCCCAGAGTCCGAAAAGTGGTTAAAAAAAAAATGGCTGCGTGTTTGGGTGCACAGATGAGTTTTTTTAAATAATTTTATTCAGAATCTTATGAATATACCACTTGCATTGCACTTATTCAGATTAAAAAATGAATTGAAACAAATTGATACCATTTAGACAGAAGAATATAAACTGAAACAAAATAAAACTACATTAATATTAAATGAGAGCAGCTGAATATACCCTGTGAACTGAAGAAGTGTACATAGTTTTAAAGAACAGAGTGAAAATAAAGAACCTAAAGGTTATGTATCAAATTAAATCTAATATCGCTGAACTAGATTAACTGAACAAAGTAAATACCAATTGTAATGTAGGAGAAGAAATTATGTTTTAAACAAAGTAATTATTATAAACAAATGTGCAACGAATAGAATGTGAAGTGGAGTCTTACAATAGAGTAAAAATACATTAAACCGATTCTAACTGAAAACAAAAAATGTTTTAAACAAACGGTGTAAACAGCAATGTATAGAAATGTAAGTACATAACAAAAAATTGAAAATGTGAATTTGGGCAAAATTTAGGTAACCAGCTGGTCAAAGTCCATGAAGGTAATAAATGGGAAAAAAAGAGTGCATAATAAGACAATGAATAAGATGCTGGAGACTAGATAGTGGCTAAGTTTAAGACTGGAGAAGAAACTTCTGCAGAAGTAGAGCTCTAGTTGGGACCAACTGTTGACAGCTCAGTACGTATGATGTGCTCCACATTCTGTCCCAGTCCTTGGAGAGTATTTGAATAAGCATCAATAAAAAATTTAAAGCGACTTAAGTAAGACCATGCTCGCGTAAAATTTTGGTCATCTTGTAGGGCAGGAGAATTTTACTACTTTGCTGGCTAGACAACAAAGTGGGTAGATCTTTTTTTTTTATTCCCATCTTTTAAAGTGGAAAGTTCGTTCCAATCAGCTAATTGGTACATTTAAGGGAGAAAGCAGGACGATTAGTTTTTAAATATTTTCTCAAAACTGTTTCCACGATTTTCTTTAAATTTATCATGCTTAGTGTACCAACGTAGATCTAAAACTTATATTTTAAACACTTCCAGGAAAACTGGATTAAGGGACATTTGGGAGAGGGGGCCTAAAGTGCCGTTTCAATTTATTTTACTGTCTTGCCACCAGTGTAACATTAATAACAATAAAATGGGAGACAGAATTTCCACACTTGACGAGAATCGGCTGACGAAAGTGCTTCTTTAGAAGGGCTAATCCTTTTAATTTAGACATTTTTTTATTCAAATTTATTTTCGTTGAGATTAAGGTTGCTTTGCCATTTTACGTAGACTTGCATTCGTAAAAATGATAAAATTATTGAATTGCAGTTAGGCAGTCAAATATAACTAAAGTACGTATTAGGAAGAATGTAATTGTTAAAATGTATCATTCCACATTTTCCTCACTTTTTCTTTATGTTGGACTAAGAATTATAGCTGTTTAGCGTTTGATTACAACAAAAGATTCATTCAGATGGGAAGATGGGAGCAAAACATAGGCTTGGTTATTCATAAAAAAAAAAATTGAATCCGATAGAATTAATTGATTCGAGTTGAAAATAATTTTGTAAAAAACGTTCAAAAATTAAAAGACTAATTCTATCAATCATCACCAATAAATAGTAAGAAACATGGAATACGTATACGAAGTTGTTTTTTAAAAACTTTTAGAACAGTTTGATTCATTTGGATAGACTGACTGATGCAAGAGTTACAGAATATGTAGCAGTCACAGATTTATGTTTGCACCAATCAGTTGTGTTTTATGTTTGGCAATAAAAGTGAAAGTTACCGTAAAGTACATTTGACATTGTATTTTAATTCTACTCAAAATATTAAACCTTTACATTTTTAGGTGATAAGTTATTGTCTGTATGTTTTAAAGCAATATATCGTAGTTAATTTTGTTTTTTAGATAATTAGTTATAAGGTGACTATATTTGGCTTTCATTGAAGGTGAACTCATTAAAATTCATGGCCTAGTCAAGGTCTTTTGGGTAACAGGCTTCAGTATTAATCTAAACAAAATAGTAAATATTTTCTGTCTCTTAACTGATTGTACTCCTACATTTTTTTTGTTTTTTTTTTTGTGCAGTAATGTGTGTATACAAGCGATATAAATTCTTCCTCAGTGTTATCTTATCATTTTTTAACATTATGACTGTAATATAAAATCAAGTGGCCTTAGAAAACCGCTAACTATTCCATATTAATCATTCTTATTAGAATTGCTTTATTACATGTGAAATTATGTTGAACAGTTTTTTGTTTATAATAATAGTTTTCTGGGTGAATTTAGTGTCAAGTGCGATCCAATATCCTAATTGTTCGGTTGAACACAATTCACCTGTTGCATGGTCGGTCGATTGTTCTTCACTAAATCTGGACTTTTTCCCTCAACATTTATTAGGACATCCGGTGAGAAATCTGACTTTTGTGCATAATAATCTTAATTCATCTGTAAAATTTCAAGTTTGGAAAGATTTAGAGTATTTAAATGTTGCTTACAATAAATTAACTTATATTAATAATGAAACCTTTGACGGACTAGTGAAGTTAAAATATTTAAACGTATCGTATAATGGAATATCAAATTTGAATGGAGATGTCTTTAGTAAGCTACCAATCCTCAATATTTTGGATCTGTCAGGCAATAAAAATCTAGGAAGTAACACTGAAAGTTTAGAAAAAGCTCTGGATGGAACACTGCAAAGAGGGCTTAGAAAATTATATATTGCTGATATAGATATGTACGATATGAAGGACAATTTTTTTGACAGAGCGAACTTATTGTCTTTGATAGATATAAGTAATAATTATTTAAAATCGTTCCCTACGTTTCCAAAGTCGTTAAAAATTTTGGATATTAGTAACAATTCCATCAACACTTTAACTCTACATCCATTTTATCATTCTAGAGAGATATATACACTCATTGCAGAAAATAACAGAAATCTGACACAGGTGCAAACCGATACTTTTCATGGTATGACCGAACTAAAATATGTATCATTTAAAGGTTGCACTAAGTTTGATAATATTTACTATGGGACTTTTCATTTCAATAAAAAATTGCAATATCTGTCAATTGCGAATTGCAATTTCAAGACATTATCGAATGTGTTGAAACACGTTTTCTTTCGCGTAGACGTCGTAGACCTGCAGGATAATCCATGGCATTGCGACGCTGCTATTAAATGGTTCTATGTAATGGACATACCAAAAAATATGACGAAAAATTTAAGGTAGGTATAAATTTATGAAAAGAATTGTAACATGCATACGCTTCAATTTTTATATTATGCATTACATTCTTTTAATATAATAAATTAATTCTGTATGTTTATGTAAGTAATAGGTGTTGTCATAAATAATTGGTTTTCTAGGTGTGCAACTCCTTACGAAACGCCTCTTCTTGAATTCTACGGGCCTAAACATCATCATGAAATACTAAAAGTAGTTCTTGGAGTTTTAGTCATATTTGTATTTGTGTTCTTTGGATTAGGACTATTCTTTGCGTATGAGATGGAAAGAAAAAGAAAATTAGCCCATCCCTATATGCTACTGGGCCGTGGGGCACCAGTTTCTAGTCCCATTTACATTTCTACTGTTATGTAAATATGTAATACAGCAAAAAAAATTAAAGAATTAATATTGCAATCATTTGTTAATAAGTAAACGTATTTTTATGAAGTTTACATATAATAATTTTCGATCACTAAAATTGAGGTGAATATTGAAGAATAAAATTGTAGATGTAGCATTAAATAGGCTCGAACAGTAGTATGTAAATATATATATTTTTTTAATTAAGAGTGATTTTCTAGTAAGATTTGGAGAATTGCTTGTCAAATCCATAGGAGTAAGCTGTTTTTTCTGTTCCTTTTAGTTCATTTATTCTAGATACGATCAAAATTCAAGTGTTAGTATTAATCATTTGATAAGATTAAAGCATTACTTTAGAAAAAACAAAATTTTTAAACGATTTATAATTTAATTACTTTTTTAAAATGAGCTGATTTAATTCTAAACGATTAAATGAAATCTATTTAAATATTGTTAAGTTTTAGAGAACTTGTTATTTTCAACCATATCTGGAAATAATTTTTAATAGCAACATTAAATATTAATGTTAATAGCATTTTAATGGTTTTTGAGAGATTGTGCTATTTTTTGAAACCCAAAAAGTTTTTAGTTTTCTATCCAATTTTAAATTATTATTTAATAATTGTATTAAATTAATTAATTATGGTTTATTATTTAAAGCTCTTGGAACATTGTTGTGAATCACAAATATATATATCTATATGTTTGCTAGATTATAATGTAAATATTTAAATCTGTAAATAATTTGTATAAAAAAAGAATACAATTGTTGTTTGAAACTATTACAATAAATAAATAATTATTTTCGTTGATTGTTTTAGAAATATAAAGTGTAATGTAATTTAGAAAATGAAACTTGTAGTTCTTCGCAAGATTTCTCTTAATACTATTCTCAAAGTTTCAAACAATTCTTCTAACAATCATTTTCAAATATTTAGGTTCGAACTTAGAATCGCATTAAGTGAAATTTGGGTGTACTAATAAAAATAACAATTTTTACAAAAGGAAGTAAAAATGTACAACTATCGTATCATTTTTTTGTGATCAAATATTTATGTGTTCATTTTCTGTTGCATAGTTTAATAGTAATTGAAATGATTTTTTTTTTAATCATTTAAAAAAGATACGAAAACACTAATTTAAAATTAAAATTGGAAGATACAATTTATTACTTCCTCACTGTAATGAATGCTGTACTCTACTCTAATTAGTTCATGTTTCTACCGTTAGATAGCAGTTGTTGTACAATTTTCTGCAGGTGTTGGCGTAGAACCATTTTTTCTACAGTTATTTTTGTGTACCGACTTCTTAATTGTCAAATTTTAAAATCGAGTTTGTTTTTTTTATATATATACACAAGTTGAGTAATCTATAAACCATTATTTATGGTCTACATGAGAACTCAAAAAACCAAACATCGCCGGTTTGTAGTCAGGCTTTATGTTTCACTTATGTTCCCTAAAAAAACTGGCAGTAACTATGCAAAGAGAATCCATCAACTGGAAGAATCTATTAATAAAATTTGACATTTTCATTGCAAAGTTGTGCAATAATTTATTTCTTTCAAAAATCGTCCCTATGCGCTGTGTAATTGTAAATCAGCTACGATTTTGTACTAATTCCAGTTTACAAGAAAACCTAACTACCTACTCTTAGACGTAAGAGAAAGTCGTGTTAGTGCGCTCATTAGATTTATTCAAAATTGGTCAACAGAGCACCAATCTGAATGGGTCAGACCATCAGACCCTTTCAGGAAGTAGGAGTTCAACCGCGTACAAAACACTGAAGATGTTTAGGTCAAGTGTAGAGGCCCTAAAGAGGCATCCCTCCATCTTACTAGAGGACTGTGGGCCAATCCCCCACATCTCCGAAATCAAACAGATTAGAAGAAACATGAAACTCTACATAGGTAGATGAGCTAGGAACTAAGTAAGTAGAATGTATTGTGTAATATAAGCCAACTTCTATTTGGTAAATATTCCAGTTTACAAGAAAACCTTACTAAGTGCTTAGTAATAAAAAAAAGTCGTGTGAGTGTGCATATGATGTTAAAAATTAAATTAGAAATAATCATTGTATTGTCTGCAGCAAGAGAAAACTATCAGGATGTCAGCAAAGCACCCAGGAGGCTCCGAATGCTATTGACCTTAATGTTGACGCGCCTGGGTTCTCCCTAAATAAATAAACTAAATTACTCTTAGGAAAACATTTGCGGAATGAGACTTAGCGGCAAGATGCAGTACAGCTGTATGAAATAAGTGATCATAGATTCAGGTTCACCTGTAGAAATTACCCACCAAAATAACTGTCACTAATTTTTAACATATTCAATATCTAGTATTATTTTAAAATTGTAAAATTATCTTTAAAGGGTTTGTTTCAAATGTTGTAGTCCACCTTTAGTAACAATGTGTGTTCAACCTTAAAAGAAAATTGGAGTCATTTTCCCTAATTGGCAGCCTCTCGCATCCATTGTCTTTTCTGAAAATTCGCTATGACTATTGTACCCCAGTGGCCCCGGGAAATTCTTAGGAGTTTGAAGATCAACATCATCGATATGATGTAGAGAGCGCTACCACTGTGGGTAGTTGAAGTATATTAATACTTCAACTTATATTTGAAATAATAATTAATATTATTTCAAATATAATTTGAAATAGTTGTTAAAACCGCATACCGATTCGAGACTATTTTCTAAAAACCACTTTTATGGCTCGAGTGACCTCAAAAAAGATATTGTCTGTAAAAACTCAATTTTAGAAATAAATCGAATAAAGTGATGCAATTGGTAACCCGGTATTTGCAATAATTAAATTTGAATTTTCTAACTTTCATTTTATCAGTTTTATTATCTGTCAAAAGAAAAGTTTCTAGCTTTTATCATTTCACGGCCGTTTCGGTGACGTACAAAAGTAGCGAAAGAAAATAAGTGAGGAAGATACAAGAAAGGAAAAAAAAAAAAACAATAATAACAGTGGTCTGCGAAGTGGAGACCAAGTGGATGGCCCTTAGATTGTTGCCAGGTAACAATTAGATTGGCTTTGTTGACAGTAGGAGATGATTTCATTTTGGTGTCAAGGGAGAGAGCCTGGACAGTATAACTTGTGTATTTCTCAGGGGACCACAGCATCTCTGGCCGATTCCCTACGCCACACAGGGATACACACGCACCCTAACTCCATCTCGGGCTGAGTCCCATACCCTGTAGTCGCAAGTCTCGCAATCAATATTTCAAACCACATTTCCATGTGTGTTCCTCTCAGTTGAAGAGTCGTGGTGATTACAACCAATTGTAGCTCAGTTTGCACGCATTAGTTTTCTTCGTTATCTCAACCACACTAAAAAGATATGTTTAGAAAAATCTATGCTCTGGTAGTAGTTAAGAGAGGCTTATGCGAGCTTTTAAAGCTATTTAGCATTTATCCCATTTTTTTGGAGCATGCCCGATTGCTGTAGAGTTTCAGTATCTTCATATGTGAAGCATTATTTCTAAAAACAGCTGAAATTTTGCAGCTTTTAAAGTCCTGATATCCTGTGCTCATCAACCAGTCCCGTTACATTTGCCTGATTTACGGATCTTTCCTAAATTTCCTACTTTTTAATATCTCTTACTAGAAGTAAGAGAAGTATTGGACTAATGTCAAATTAATTGTATTTTTGCAAATTTGCATTTCTATACGCCATAATGCAGACGGCTCTTCTCTACTATTATACTTCTTTATTGAACAAGGGTGGGTACTTCTCACACCCTGAGTCTTCACGAGCAAGGAGATTGATAACACTTCTCCCAAAGTGTTAATCTTTATTTTTCTCTCCAATCATTTCTATAAGTTAGATCAACTCTAAAATGGTTTTGGTTTTTTTCGACCGTTGTTGATAGATGATTTTTGGGGAATATCGAGGTGCGGTCTTAAATAAAAACAACTTTTTTGCTTTATACCAACGTTTCGGTAATGTTTTACTACCTTCTTCAGGGTATTATAAAAAAGTTTGTGAAGTTTAATGTAGAGCTATATCATCATAACTGTTTAATTGAATTAAACTTCACAAACTTTTTTATAATACCCTGAAGAAGATAGTAAAAAATTACCGAAACGTTGGTATAAAGCAAAAAAGTTTTTTTTATTGATGACCGCACCTCGATATTCCCCAAAAATCATCAACTCTAAAATTAGTCGTAAGGTCTACCCACTGAAAATTAGTAGGTTATTAATTTGAATTAACTTGAGCTTTAGTAGTGTAAAAATTAAGGAACCAAATTGAATTTGATAACACATACTTCAGCTTAATTTTTTACAATTTTGTTTCTTTATATTGAAGTTCATTGTGATAAAGAAATCGTTTCTATAGTTGGCTTGGTTAGCGATCTGGCTATTGATTAGTTACTACTAATATAACTGTAAGTTTTAAATAAGTTCAGTGTATCCAAGTAGATTACATTAGATGTGTACAAGGGCTGAAGATTGCTTAAAGCGGTAGACTTAGTAAAAATTCTTAGCCGATTAGGCTTCATTTATTCGTAGAGCACATAACTCAACGTAAATTGTTTCACAACTCTGCATATTTTTGGTGAAATATAGATAGTTATAAAAAAAAAAGTTTTCTTTTTACAAAAAGTATTTGTTCTCAAGTTTGGAGGCTAAAAGAAAGCTGAATATGTAAGTGAGCTTGGGTAGGCAAGTTGAAACAAATCATTGGCAAGGATCAGCTTGCCTATGGTAGATAGTTGCAGTGAGGGCATTTGTCTAGCGTAAAAACGTCTATTAGAAGGGCAGACACAACTATCTTGTCTATTCAATTGAAGGGAAGGTTTGTATGCTAAGAGGTTGTTTGACTAGAAGAAGGTTTGACTGAGAGAACCTAAGATATTCCTTCCAATGAGACAGTTTTATGTAGTCTCGAGGGAAGATCGAGTCAATCCCTGGCAATTTGACTTTTGATATTTTGGTTCTCAATCTTTCTCTTTCACAGAAAGTACCCAAGTACAAACACTCACACACTACCCACGCTAAAAACGTTTTTTTCAAACGCACACAGACAAAAAAAAAAAATCATTCCGTCAAAAGATATTCTCGTAAAGCCGGGGTTTTTGAACGCTTTACCAAGATACTTCTTGTTTTATCTCCTGGTGCTAAGTACACCTTTCCTCAAATATAAGAAAAACTTATTTTTCCGTAATCGGTAAAATTTCAAGGAAAATTTTATTGATAAAAGTCAATAGCGAATATTAGGCCGATCGTTCTACTTCTCATTAAAACAGAATGTAGAATCAAATGAAAATAAAAGAATAAAATAAAACAGAGGGTATAATATAGTGGCGAAGAAAATAAGTATTACAAAAAAAGTGGTCGGTATAAATGGAAATCCCAAGTGGACTGTGCACAACTCTATAAATTGCTATACGGCTTCTAACCTATAACAAGTAGTGTACAACAATTCTCCTCAGCAAGGACCCTATGAAAATTGAAAAAGGAAATTTCTTTTAGAAAGCAAATCGGATTGTTATGGGCTAGTGACCTCCCTCTATAAAAGAGACAAGAAGGCCAAATTAAAAACAGTATACTCCTTCCATTAATTGATGTAGCTAACTAAGCAGAAAATAACTCTGGCTACGTTTCCATCGCATCCCCAGCTAGTGCCAACTACTATCTCTCATTTGCATTTCTACGAGAGGTTAGAGTTGTTCTTCTTTGTGATGAGAAGCAAGGTAGAATAATTTCTACTTTCGTTTGGAGTTCAGATTGAAGTTGAATTCTTATTTCTTTATTTTAGAAATGTTAAGATTAATATTAAAAGTAAAACGGTATTTGAAGTTTTCTTTTAGCATAATTTAGAATATTTAGTCAAATTCTAAGTGTTTTTTTAACTTTCCCTTTAAAATTCAAAAATCTAATTCATCTTTGTTTTATCATTTACTTATAAACTAGACAAGTTTGGGGATACATAATTATATGCTATTTCATTTACATAGATGTACATAAATAATAATTATATATATACTTTGGATACTGCTTAAAATCTAAATTAATTTGAATTTTTAGTTGAAAACCAAAAAAAGTGGGTGAACATACATATTTCGACTGACAAATTTCATTTAAGCAATGTTAACTCCTTAGATTGCGTTCTTTAGATGACCCCTCGAAATGTTGTGCTTTCTTTATCTCAATACCCACCACTTGTTCCCCTGCCTTGCCTCACTGTCCGGATGTCAGAGATCTGGGTTACTTCACTATTTACTTAGTCGGTAAGTTCTTGCTCTATTTCTTCTAACGATTACCCCTACTAGAAATCTATCTTGTTGCTTTTTTAGTTTCGAAACTACACCAATATCGCAATTATTCTTCTCTTGAGCAGGGAAAATTACTTTACTCGCTTTTCCGATTACCTATTTTTGTCCTGCAAGAAATGTCTTGCTTATCGAAATAGATTGTAATTCATATTCGGTGTTTATGTCTATAAGTGGTGAAATATGGATTATAATTGGTACCCGTATTTGAATCAGCTAATTGTTTTTTAGGTTAAGTTTTATTAAAAATGGCCATTCATCCCCAATCAATTATCTGATATAAGATTAATCAATTTGTCAATTGGTTGCAGTGTGCGTGTTGGATGAGAAGATGACAAGGCAGGCTAGACTATGCTAACCTGTGATTAGGCTCCCGGAGAGGGTGTGGATGGCTCTGACGGTGTTGGCTTACATGGCTCCATCAAACACCCAGATCCATTGCCGGCCCTTTCTCACTAACGATTCCACGTCATCAAAGGTAAAATCCATGGCTTCTAACTTTGTGGAAATGGAGACTGTTCTTGGTAACTTCTCTTTCAAAAGTGACTCAGAGAAACGATAGGTTGTATCCCTTTACACTAAACAGCCCTCTCAGATTATTGAACTGGTTGAATTAGTTCTTTTTAAAATCTCTAAACAAATGGAAGTCAACCTAAGCTCAATACTTTCAGTTTGATTGTGCACAACTTAAAATAAAAGATTGGAGAGTTTGCTTTAGCGATTACATTTTGGGACTGGCAAGGGGCAGATCTCCAGATCGAGTCCAGCGTCTAGCTACTTTTTATTTAATTGGTAAAATGTTAAAATTTAAAAAAATTATTCCATTGCTTTACTTTTTTACTTCAAAAAGTTGGAAATCGACGTTGAATATAGAAAACAAGTCTCTTTACTTCAAACTGACAACTACGAGTATTCCCAATATTCGGTTTCTTTGATTGTTTGCCCCAGACGATTTTTCTGTTTCAAACACTTGATTGGTCACTTTATTGTAGTTAGCTATAATTTTTAGGTAAGTGTATAATATAAATTAATGTAATTTTATTAATTTTGCCAACAGAAATACTAATTATTTGTTGCTTTTACGTTAGAAGCTTAAAAGAGTATTAATACTAACGAAACCTCTTTTGTCTATAACTCTTTATTAAGTGATATAGATTTCTACATAGTTGTATAAATTAAATAGAATTCAAAAAGTAACTAACATTATGAAGGTGTGCACCTTTGCGAAGTATATATGACAACATTAAAGGTTAAAATTTGTGCTCGACTGCCGAGAAGAATGATATGCTAGGTGACCCAACATCCGACAGACTACAAATAGAAAGGGTGGTGTAGATTTACCAGTCGGTTGGCTTTAAGCCTAATATTAGGCTAACGAGGGTAAATCACACGGTTCCATTCCTATGTCCTTCAGTCTCTACTATTGTCAAGCTACTGACAAAACAATACCCATAGTTATCATACATTCAAGTCCACACCCCCAATTATTTCACACCATTTCACCATTTTTCGCTGCAGCATAAATCCAACCCTTTTCGTTCCAATAAAACAGCCATCCACCCTGTATTTACATAAAGGCTTTATTTCAGTTATACTCGGCTTCATTTTCATCATTTCATTAATATTCTTATTTTAATTAGTATTAAGTAGAAATATAATTTAAATGAAGAATCGTCATTAAATTTTCAGTTTGACTTATTTAAGTTTTTCGGATTTGTGAATTATAAAATATCACATTAACATTATAACATTATACTTCTTTTTTCTAATCTCTCGTGGCATTTCAAAAGTCCTATTCTAAAAGTCACTTAAAAAGAAATTTCATCCAATTCTGAGAACTTCGGTTGTGCAAACCAGTTTAATCGGACCAATTGCTTTCTTTCTATAACTTTCCTGAAGAAGTTGGTTCTCTTAATTTGGGAAAGCTGTGCAGAAAACATCTGGAAAGTATTTGGGTCCTGACTAATCGGCGTCCAAAAGCCTAAGTAGGATATAGAAATGGCTACTTATCTGGAATAGCATCATGATGAGCACTTAGCTGGAATTGTTACTACGAGTACGACGTTTAGAGTTGTATTCTAATGCGCATTTCAAACAATGGGACGGCAGTTTTAAATACAATAATATACAACTCTAAAACAAACAGGCAATCTTCTTTAAAAGGCTCTTGAAAAATCTGTTTAAATTATTAAGGAAAATCCAAGGAGTGAAAATATGGGATTTGTCAAAATAGAAGTGAAAAAAAAAGATGAATTTTAACCAATTTATACTTTAAATCTATAAATTTTGAGTATTGGATTTTTTAAATTAAATATTTGGAATGTGCACCCACATATTCAGCTGTTTTATAATACATTAACTTAAAATTTAGGAAGCTACTGAAGAAGGTTATCTTGAAAAAGTGGTCCACTGTGCTGGATATCTGGGATTTTATCCATAGCACGCATGTTTATTGTATCCCCTGAACAGTTTCATAATCGCTGAGAGTGGTAGAAATCTCCGGACCAAACTGATCAATCCCACATGCATGGAAGTCCGAATCCGTTCAGGGATACAATGCGAGCTGCGGCGCAAAAGAACCAAAGAAGATTGTTTTCTTGAATTTTTAAAGAGTTTTTAGTGGACTTAAATCTAAATCCTCTAATATCTCCTTAACAAAAACTTACAGTTTTAAAAGTTAAGTATAAGGGTTGATTAAACGCCAAAAGGTACACAAATCAGCAGTTCCCAACATTTCATTAATACTTCATTGATATAATTTAAGTAATTTTACTGCATTAACTTTTCCTTCACATTTTTTAGAATTTATTAGATGTCACAGACCCTTATGCTGGCCATTTTCGTCTACAAAATATTTACTCAAGTAGCACACCATTTAACTTAGATTGACTGTAATATCTATTTATCTATAATAATCAAACTATTAATCACAGGTGAAAAAGAAAACGTTATAAAAAATATAAAAAAAATAAGAGGCTAAAAAATTCATAAACTTTTTTTACATCAATGATTTTATGCATTTATTTTTATTTTTAAATAAAAATCATTGGTTTAAGTTCATTCTTCGATTAAAGTAATTGTTATTTTATGTTGTAGTCAAACGTTTGTAATAATAAGTAATAAATAATCTGGCTTTATCGCAAATAATATAGTTTTCTTCAATTACATTCTCAATCTAGGTGTTCTTCCCACAATGTTATATATATGTAATATAAAATAAAGAAAATAAAGATGTGCATATTTTTAGGACAGCTAATTATTCCAGTATTTTACCATAAGTAAAATTAGGGGGACTAAATTAAATTACAATTGAGAAATGAGTAAATATTGTTGAATAATCTACTTGTTATTAAATGTATGTTATTTGTGCTCACGAATATTTCGGTAAGACGAATTTAAGACTGAAATATTGTTTTGAATCCTCCGTGATTGAAATTTAAAAAGTGGCCGACTCTAACTTTGTTTTTTTTTACTTTAACATGCATGTATATGTGACTACTCAGAATAATTCATCACTCATTTTATCATAATTATAATAAAAAAATATTATGAATGAACTGGCCAGCATAAGGGTCTGTGACATCTAATAAATTCTAAAAAATGTGAAGGAAAAGTTAATGCAGTAAAATTACTTAAATTATATCAATGAAGTATTAATGAAATGTTGGGAACTGCTGATTTGTGTACCTTTTGGCGTTTAATCAACCCTTATACTTAACTTTTAAAACTGTAAGTTTTTGTTAAGGAGATTTTTGTACCTTTTGGATAGATTTTCCTTTTTGTCTATTTGCAAAGTTACGTCTGCTTTACAGATTTTTTAAAATTTGGAATAAGCTATTCTATCATTATAACCTGATAAGGTGTTAAATCGGAACCGTAACTACCACTGGAGAGATCTTTTTAAAGAATGATTATAGTTGCGGTCCCCAAACCATCCTCAATAACCATTTTTTTGAGAAAGCGTTTTGAATAAAATAGGAAGGTATTTGTACGTAAATAGCAAAATTAAACTGCGATTTCAGTACTTCCTTTTAAGAGGAGCAAGAAAAATAAACTGCGATTACAGTACTTCTCCCTAAAAGGCAAAGATTTTGAATCGAACGACAATTCATTGATGTAAATCGGTTCACTCATTGATAATTTTAACGATTGCAGTACTTCCTCTTAGTAGGTGTAAGAGCATGATGGCACTTCACAGCCACGTAGAGGAGCTTTAACCACTTTATTTGAGCTAAATTTTATCAAAATCGGACTAAGCTTTGTAGAAATATTGGTAATAATAGTTTTAGAAAGGGCCTTATTTGGGTGGGGCGAACTCCCCTCCTTATGAGGCATAGCGTCGAGACTTTTAAAGTACAAATCTGTACAAAATTTCGATTCGAATGACACTTCATTCATGAAAATCGGTTCACGTGTCGATAATTTGAAACGATTGCTATACTTCACCTTAACAAGTGTAAGAGCAGATCGTCGCTTTATTGTTAGGTAGGGGAGCCCTAACCCTATCATCCTACCAAATTTTATCAAAATCGGGCCAAGATTTACAGAGTAATTAGTAATAATAATTTTTGAGGGGGCCTTACATAAAGGGGGCTAACTCCTCTCCCATTCGATGTACAGGGCCGAGACCCCCAAAAGGCACATCTACATAAAATTCCGAATCGAATGACACCTCATTCATGAAAATCGGTTCACGCGTTTAGGCGCTACGTTGTTTACAAAAAGGTAACAAGAACAACAACAAGAAGAAGAAGAAGAAGAAGAAGAAGAACAAGAACAAGAACATTTTTTGAAAAAGCCGTTTTTGCTCATTTTCGACAACTTTTTTCTCAAAACCTATTAGATCTGGGTGGTTGCAAAAAAATTACAGTCATAAAGGAGGATTTGCCCTATATTATAAAGAAAATTTGGGAATTTTATCTTTTATAGAAAAATAGAAAAAAATTGTCAAAGTTGGGTGTTTTTCAACGTTACACTTTTTCGTGCAGTTTTTGATGGTCAACCCTTATACAACTGTCCTACCGGACAGTTTTAATCTTGGATGTTAGTGTCCCACAGATTCTGCCTGACAGCAGACTGTTGGTGACAGTAATGGCTGGAAGGTCAATAATGCTCACTCTGCACGGCTAGAATACATTTTACTTAATTACTTTGTAAAATAATTATACATTAGGAACTAAAGGAAAAGTTCTCAATTATCACTGCAGCTCGGATGAAAGCCAAAATTAAAATATCCTGTACATTTAACATGAGACACCTGGCCGGTCTAAAACATGAGGAGTCTGTGGTTGTAATCGCTGAGGGGTCAGGTGAGTTCGACCTAGCTATTTTCAGCAAGCTGTACACGCTGATAGAGCTCCATTTGAAATCAGTGGAAAGAAGATCTGTTAGCTCAGACAACCTTTAAAATAATGTAGGTATTGCTTTTAAGATATACACCAACTGTCTTTCCCCAACTATTCTTAGTTCTGCGATCTCTCTCTCTAATGTTAATGTGTTTATAGACTGTGAAGCTGTTTATTTTCTTAGATCTCCACTAAAACAGGTAAGCTCTATTACTATTACAGCACCACTTGGCTAACCAAGTTAGCTAATACGATATAGCACTGCGTTTAATTTTCTGTATTAAGTTGTCACAGAAATGTCATGTTGGAATTTTCCAAAAAATGGAACCACAATTTCGAAAAGACAAACCTGTCAAAATGTCAAACAAGCAACACATCCTCTTGAGAGCAGTCAAAGGCACAGAAAATCTCATTCATAACTCATTACATCAAATTATTGATTACGAACGAACAATTTAACTTAACGAAAATCTTATGGGAGAAAAACTGGACGAAAAGAGATATTTCTGTACACAAAAGGGATATTTTATGGGATTGTTGCTCGCAGGTAACTTTACCTGATATTTCCTTAACAAAAAATTGTAAATTAATAATTTATTCTTCCATTCTAATAATTCTTGTTAATTAAACCCGCTTTTAGCTAGCGGAAATAATTAACTCTGCGTTTATAAATGAGTATTAGGCTTCTTTTTAAACAAGTACGTCATTAATTCGGATTGGTTTCTAGTCTTTGTAGCCAAAGTACTCATCAATTTATGTAAAATTAACTTTATATATATTAGATTAGATTAAATTAGGGTGGCCTCAAGGCCTGCGCCACCGCGACCCCTATGGATCTATTGTGGCTCCCCGGCTTTAGAGCTCACCCTCCAGACCCGTCCGTTTAATCAGACTCTTAATTCTGGAGAGTGGCTCCTGGGTAAAGCTCTCAGGCCTTGGTTTTTCCTCCCCGAGAAGTAACATCCTTAGCCATACGAGCCCCTCACACTGACACAACACGTGCAGTGCCGTTTCCTCCTCTTCCTGACAGAACCTACAAAGGCTATCATCTGCCAGGCCCATGCGATGCATGTGCTTTCTGAGCCTGCAGTGGCCCGTTAATAGGCCTACAATTATCCTTATGGCCCCACGGCCTTGACGGATTAATTCTGCGGTCAGTCTCGGCGAATAGCCTCTGATGAACTCCTTCGCCTGTCTCAGCCGAGTGGTGGCTTGCCACCTAGTACGAATCCAACTGCTGGACCTTAGCTCTTCCTAGGAGCTTCTTACATCTCACTGTCCGGTGGTAGACAGTGTTGATAACGAGAGTACACTGTCCGGTGGCCGGTGGTGCATGCTCCTGGGGCTAAAGACCTTAGATAAAGACGCACTTTAAAAAATAGAAGCTCTAAAAAGTGAAAATGGCCAACTAGATTTTTGGTAGAGTTGTAGAGAGACTTCAATTTTTAATGCATTTTTTTCTACACTAATGATGGGCTTGCAACCTGGAATTGGTTGATATCTTGTTGGTAAGGCGTAATTTATCACTGTTGTGAATGACCAGTGAAACAAATCACATAAGATGTAAGAGTTTAGAAAAGAAAACGCTTGTTTTTGCGATAATCATCTATAAAATATAATTGATTTTTAGGAACAATAACCAAAAACTTCCCAGGCAGGTTACGTGTCATTTGCTACCCACATTGTTGCTTTGTATTGTCACATTCCGCAGAGTTTCATTAAGTTGTTAAGAAGTAGGAAAGAAAACTTAAGAAGGAGATACTTAGAGGATGTTTCAAAAGATTGTCCTGGGGCCATCATAGCTCCAGAAAACTTATTAAAATATAATAATAAAAAGAAGATGAAGTAGAATGCCGTAGACAATATTATGGATTTATTTTTGTTTACTGCATTTATTGATGGAGAAGTAGTGGTATAACGGCTGCCATTCCCACAAGTGGTGGTAAACAAAAACTAGAAGTTGGATGTAAACATTGCTACCTTTGGTAAACATTCTAGTTTGGAGACACCAGTCTGTTAGCGGGCTCATCCAACTGTTTGTACACAAAGCAACATGACTGTTTAATGCTGGCCTTCTCTTCTTATTAACATAACAAAAAGATGCTCTCTTTCGTTAATACAATCTTTTACCTTAATTACCATATGTTACGCGTGATATAGCAGCAGTAATTATAAATTTGTCTTATCTTTCATCGTATGGCTTCTCGTACTTATATTCATTGCATTATTCCAGAATATCCCTTGGCGCTCCAGTTCTACACAATACGGAAAATCACTTCTATACAATTTGAATATTATACCTAAATATGAAATAGCTGGGTCTGGAATTGAGATAAGTTTCCTTTACTTGCACTAAATTAACTTAGGGTGCGTTCCACTAAGCGTTCACAACGATCACGCTCAGGACCGCGGCTTTGCCTGTTCCACTTGCTTGCGAACGTTACAATCGAAAACTCAAGTGGAATGGACTATGGGGCGTTTTAACCGTTCATGTAAACATTACAAATGGCGACCTCGAAAATAAGTCAGAAGCTTGAAGAGGTTGTTTTTTAATTTTAACCCCGTTTATAAGCAGTTATAATAAACTATTAATTATTGGTAAAGTTGACTTTCATTAAAAATATATATATATAATTCAATATTTATATTACATTTTCGTGGAGTATTTATAAAATTTACGTTTAAATAAAATTAAAATGTCTTTTGTGGCAACAGCAGGATATTTATTAATGCAACGTAAAAATGCTTTAGAAAGTTCTTCATGTAGTTCCGTTGAAGAGTGGAATGCAATTTTACAAAATCGCAATGCTGAAAAGCTAAAACTTAGGCCACGTATTATTAACTATCAATCAAAGTGTAATTGAGTAGGTATATTTTGATCGTTGTGAGCGCTTAGTGGAACGCACCCTTAGTTATTAAAGTTATACTTCTTTCAGTCTCCTCTATAGTTTAAAAAAAAGTTCAGGAGTCCCAGCATACTTGTAGAAAATTAGTAGTTAGAATCACTTCGCAGCGTGTGTGATACGAATAGATTTTTGAACTCAAAGAAAACAATTTCAGGACGGTCAGTACTTAGCTGACACAAGCAATTCGGAAACATCAAAAATGTATTTACAGTGGTAACTTTGATAGAATCACAAATCAATTAACAATAAAAGAAAGTAAAAAAAGAACCCGTAGGATAAAAATTAAACAAAAGAGTGGAGTACAATTAAATGTCTTTTTATTCTAGACGAGTATTAAAATGATATAAGTAAAATATATTAGTTTTGTTGTTTAATTTTGGGCGAACATATAAAAATATATATTTTGAATACTCGCAGAGAAGAAATATAAGCGAATGGAAGGACCAGGTGTTGATGTTATCACTTGGAACGTGATGGTCTTTGTCCACCAACTGGCAGATGTCATCCCATTCGGCCTGAAGAGATACATTCCATAACACCCGTATTGTAACTTGAAGCTGTTTACAACTTTGTTAACACTAGCTCTCTTTCCAAGAATAGAACTGTTTTTGCATTGCCAGCCATCGCTTTTCGTCTACTTTAAGAGCTTGCACTTAAACGAAGAGCCATATTTTACAAACTAACTATAACGATTAAGGAAGTTAAAGGCAAAAGTAGATAAGTTGTTATTTAGAAAAATATGTAGCGTACTTAGAGGCCATAAATAGATTCATCAAATGCTCACATTATCTTCATAATTTATTTCCCTTATCATGTCTTTAGTGCAATAACTTGAAGGGCAGTTTTAAAACGTGTTGGTTGCAATTAAAGAGACATTTCATATAGTATTCGTTGAATTTATGCAACTAGTGGTGAAAACAGGCAAGATTATTTTGAATAATTCGCATTAATGCATTCCAAATTTAGGTATTACGAGGGTTGGCAGAAAAGTAATGCACACATGCTTGCAGAGCGTGAACGAAGAGCTTCAAAAGAGCGCGCGAGGTGGCATTTGGAAGTCACATTTCCCCTTATTACGTATGCGCAGTTTGAACTCGTTGCGTTCAGCCAGTGTATTTTTAGTCGCCGATGTATGGACACGTGTACTGGTGCTATGTCACTGCGAGTTAAACAGCGTGCTGTTATCGACTTTCTTTTGAGACGATGACAGGGGACGAATCATGGGTCCATCATTACGACCCAGAAGAGAAAAGGCAGAGCATTGAATATCGACATGCGTCTTCTACTCGGCCGAAAAAGTTCAAAACACAACCGTCCGCAAAAAAAAAAAAAATTCTTCTGACTGTGTTTTGAGATGCTCACCAAGTTTATGTGACCGATTTTCTGGAACCAGGGGCAACGGTAAATTCTTCTCGGTACTTATAGACTATAAGAAACCTCCGACGTTGAGTTTGTCGTGTTAGAGGCAGCTTGGCACCAACTCGACAACGCTCGTCCTCACACCTCGCGCGAAACTGCAGAGGTTCTGGAAAAACTGAAGTTTGAACCAATTCCACACCCTGCTTATTCACCGGATCTTGCCTCCTGCGATTTTTATTTATTTCCTCTACTCAAGAGAGACCTCAAGGGTAATTACTATCCTCAGACGATGAGGTGAAGGCAGCTGTTTATTCCTGGATTCAAAAAAAGTCAAAAGAATTCTTCAGTGACGGAATGAAAAAGCTTGTTTCACGTTGGGAGAAATGTACTAGCGTTAATAGTGACTACATTGAAAAGTAACACATAATTGTAAAGCTTAAGAATTGCACTTTAATATACTTTCTGCCCGAACTTGATAACTCTTTTCTTTCCCCCTCTCCTAGCATGTGTGCATTACTTTTCAGCCAACCCTCGTACTATGAGTTCTGATAATTAAGAATTACTTCCCGCCATATATCAATTTATTACATTTGAATACTTTACTCACTCACAATACACCGTATAACTCCAGTAATTCCAAATTTTTGGATATCACTGAGAATAAGGCTCTTCATTTGATAGTTAGTTAATGGGCAATACTTTACTGCATAGAAACCTCGAAGCTTGTACAATGTTTTGCTTACCGCAAAGCAGTAAAAGTGCAAATACGAGGGTGGTTCTCGGAATGTACTAGAAAGAAGTGTCTTACCTTGGGTGGAACTGCTTTTATTTTTTAACTCGTGCATGCCGAATGGTTGATTTTTTTATTTAATTTTTCTATGTTAGATTAGAAATCTTGCACATTTTATATTTCTAATAATTACTTATTGCAGGTAATTACGCGGAATTATTTCGTTCATGTCAAATTTTTGAGGTTTTGCCGGAAATATGAGTTTGCGGTCTTCCGTACAAAACAAAAAAAAATGACTGAAGTAAACGATCAGTATGAACAAAAAATGTATAGAATTAGAAAAATCGCAGAAAGAACTTGAATATTTGGGCTTTGTTACAATAAAAGTGCACTTCATGAGCCTATTTCTCGTGTTCTGTATTGATTATACACCTTTTGGGTTTTTATTTTCTATTTTTAAAAAAGAAAATTTTTTTCTTTTTTTTTTACCTCTGCCATTTATTGTACAGCACATTTTATTGCATTTACTTACTACCTCAGACCTGGCTGTAACTTAGCTGACAAAATTCTTTAATCGGAAGATCTATTTAAAATGGATTTTGTACTTTTTGAGATTTCTGGAATACTCCAACGAAATGAAGAAAGCCTTGCACGTACTGCTTCCATTGCAGCTGTGAAACTGGATTTTCAGACCGGGTATATATTAGAAGTTACAGATCAAGAAAAAGTCTTGAACAAACAGCAACGCAGATAGAAAGTAAGCAAGCTCTTACTTTCGAATGATTTCTGAAATAAGTGTGTTAATTACTTAGTAAACTTGTAACTGAAAAACAGTACGATCACAATAATATTTTCTCTCATTGGTGGAGTAAGAGAATGTATAAAATTTAACGTCTAAATTAAAAGTAAACAGAATTTAATGTTTACACATCAATTACTCAATCAATTAATTCAGATTCTTTACGAAGAAAGAAAATTGCAAATCTTACATTTCCTCTCGTATTACTTTAAGCGAATAACATTTACTGTTAACGAATGAGCTTCAGTAAAATCTATATAAACTTTGCTTACCTTCCAACCAAGTTAATGGCCTTAAAACCTTGCAGGTAACAAAAAGTACACCTGGTAATTCATAATACAAACTAATGAGAGCAAAGTGTCGTCACGCAGTCTGTCGGATGCTCCTAATATCCAAGTGACCAGAGTGGGTTCTATTTTAAAATCTCCGAGCTCTGAATACCAACACGCTTTTACTGTGCCCAATTATTACCGTCTTAGTGAGCAGATAAGTATCAACCATCCTCTAGGATTTTCTCCGCATGTCTGTTATAGATTTTTACAAATATTATACCTGTCTGTTAATATTTAGAACCAATTAGACTCAAATTTTGTTTCATCTTACACTTTGCTGTTTAGTAAATAATTTATAACCATTATTGCCATTAATATGACATTAAAAATAATTTTGCTTTTAGAAGCAGAGAAATTTGTGTTAAAATATCCTTTTTTTCTTAATTAATATTCCTTCATTTATTTATTAAATGTGCATTTTCAAATGCCTTAATTCCGTTGAGTAGGGCAACGGACAGGTAATAGAAGAACTGGGAAGTAAAATTTTGTGGAATATTTGACCGATTATTTGCAGACCGGTAGTGAGATTGCTTATTATCCTCGACACAATGTATTATTACAAATCGTTTAATTTAGCTAAAGTAAAGGCCAACTAATAGACATGAAACTACAATAGAGACTAATCCGAGATGATCTACAGCTACAAGCCAAAAGGAAAGACCAGACAGCTGGACGCCTGGGAAATCCACACACAATGTGTGCTGTTCTTATTTTACATTGGAACCCTTTTACAGTAAATCTAAGTACCCTACACTTTAGCACGCCATTTAATATTCACTTAGTTTTAAGCATAATGATATTTCTGTTTCTAAAAATTAAAAATGCATAATTTAATTGTAAAAAAAAATATCTGATCCCTGTTTTAGAGACTTCGTAACATTGTGAAGAACTAGGTAACAGTTGGGAAGTTATTGTTTCTTGATTCTAATTATAGGACTGGTAATGATTGTGGAATGTCAAAAAATCTGGTGCCATTACTCACAACACTTATTATTATCGCATCTTACTAAGGAAATCTCGAAACTATTTGTGTGGGGAAACCAAAAATTTATTTAAAATAAAACGGGATTACCGCTGAAACAATTAATTCCTTTTTTATTTCCTGGGATAATTTTTCTAATGAAAGTGATAATTCTACATGTGTTCAATGTTAAAAGAAAATCGGGGTTTTCGTGAAAACCCCTTAAAACTAGCATTTCCAGTTGGATGGCAGTTTTGTCCAAAACGTTACACTAATGGCAGCCCAGATTCCAAATGTTAAATGTTAACTTTTTGTTATTTTACATTATTTACATCACAAATTATTATCAAAATTACACATCTTGTATCTTCGCGAATTAAACTAAAAAGATAAATTGAAATCACAAAATGTGGATGGAAATTTGCTGGTAAATATTGTAATGCTTTTATGGACTATTGATATGAAGTCTATTGATGTTATTGAACTGTAAGCCTGCTGTGCTGATAATCCTTCTTCCTTTTGGATAAATGAATCACACACAAAAAGATGAACAGCACGCCACTAACAATTAAACTAATAATTCAAACGTTTGTTAAACTAAATTAATCTTTTAGCATTTCTTTCTTTCATATCCATAACTTTATATTATAAAGTGCAGTAGTATTTTGTACTGTGCTATTGGCCCCATATTTTCAAAATCAAATTGTGTTCATTTATTAATTGATTTTTTCTTTACAGTTTCTTCTTTCTAAGAACATTTGTGTAATTTGTATTGTAGGAGTAGTAAATGAATTCTTCTTGATTAGAAGTTTATTTAGGAACAGAAATGTTAAGGCTTGAAAAAGAGAATTGCAGTTGACTGCCAGAACTTTTGACGTGAAATTATCTAACAAATACATTGTATACAATTACTTTTCTTTTATCTAAATTGAAATTGCTACATCCTATTTACTTTGAAAGAATAATTTCAATGACAGACAATACATTGTAATAAAAATAAAAAATATTCAAATATTTGTCCATATTTAGTCTCTTTATAAGTGTAAATCTATAAATAATAATGATGTAATTTGGAAAGGAAACTTTCTGTTAATGTAGGCTAAGAATTTTAGATTAAGTCATCAGGTCAGCGGGATGAACTAAATTTAGATTGCAACTATTTCTCTTACAGCATTCACTATAAAACTGAAATCGTTTGCACATTCTGTAATGTGATTAGAAAGCAATATAAGACGGATTATACCTTTAAAACAGTTTGGGATAATAATTCGTAGTACAATTCAAATGCTGATTAATAATTGTGTTTTAAGAAAATATTTGTCCACAAAAAAAAATTCTGCTGCAGAGGCTTCGTTTCCATTCAGTTTCCCAACTTTTCATTGAGCTTCCTCCTGGCAAAGGCATGCCACCCTGACAACACCTTCGAGCAAATAATGGGCTTCAATAACAGACAGCTTCCACAGGCTGTAGCTGAACCAATTGCGCTTCTTTTACTTTTGGATTTGTGTATGGGCTCCTGTGCTTCGAAGGAAGAGCTAAAAAGAAGTCCTAGCATGAAGAAGAAATCAGAATCAGCACATCTTCAAATCTTTTCTCCTCATCCTAGTTTTTTACATCAAAGTTGTACTTTCTTAAGGGATTTTTTATTGATATTTTTAGCATAAAAAAATTCAAAAGCAATAGCTGATAGGAATATGATTCAATTTTTTCTAACTTTGTTTGTCAAGTTGGAATTAAAACTTAAAACGTTTATTGCATATAAGTCAGCTTCTACCTTATGCTGGACAGCACCGAGCAAACCCAGAAGTGACTTATTGACACAACAGTAAAGAAAGTAATGTAATGGCTAAATGGCCTGGATAAATATCCAGGCGGGCTTTACGTCCAACTACAAAATTAGGTGACGTGGACGGAGCCAACTAGCAAAAACACTTAACGATTAAATTCTCTTATTAACCATTAAATAAAGTGGAAACCCTAGACTGGGAATCAAAACCCAGTATCACACTATTAGCTTTTATGGGCCTCGGACACAAGGTTGGACAGTTTCACAACACTATCAAAGTAAACGGTAACCTCTTCAGATGACACCAACCAGATTCGAGATATAGGACCTACACCTTCAATCGAATTACAGTCAAGAGAGCCCAGGATGAAGAGCAACAGGAAATGGAATTAAATCAATACTCGTTCCTCATCCTCCAAATAGATTTTCACATTTTTTCAAGAGGGTAGCAAATCCTTACAAAATTTTGCGTCACAGTAAACATTTTTATTAAATTGTACTGTATATCAAATCAACATATGTTACAATATAGAACACAACAAGACAATCATCTCATCATGGACTGAGCACACTTTTATTTACAACGAGAGACTGAAAATGCCTAGGGATAATCTGGGAGACTGAATCATGTTGAGAGTGTCATCGATGGATGGCCTCTCATTTACTCCGATCGAATGAAAAACCTCATTAATGCTCAATGGCAATTATTGTACTTGTATAAATAGTTAATAAATTCAATAAATAAATAAAAATAAATCTAACAGTAAGAGAGATTGGTGCTGCCATACTCATTTACGATCTTGGCAAGAGTCAGTACCACCTGCAGTAAAGACTCATGTTCTAAATTAACAATTTCATATTACTGCTATTACCTTGAAATGTATTTAATATATTTGTGAACCTGTTTATCTCATACTGATCTAAAAGTAGACCGAGATTTCTATTTTCTTAACAGCAATAACGCCTTAAGCGTTTTACTTATTACTTACGAACAGCGCATTTATTAAGAAGAAATATTCGACCCCGTTAAAGCAGATTTTATTTACATTTTAATCACCGAATGTCACATATTTAATCGTTTCTAAATACTTAACTATTTCGAAATAGCGGTTAGAGAATAGCAACAGTTTACACAATGTTATTTGTGCCTTACAGGTAAATGTGCTCATTTTAAAGTACGATTAAAAGGAAGTCGTTGGTAAATTATTTGGATAAATCGTGAAAAATGAAAAAGTCAAATTTCGGTCTTGATGAAAACATTCAGTCCTTTATCAACAGGGTTTTTTTTTCGACGTATCTCGAGCTCTTCAAAACATGAAATTCGTATTATTTTTATAATCAGAGAACGTGTTTGAAGGAGTAAAGAGAACGAGTCAATCGACCAAAGATTGCTGACAATAAAATAAAATAAGAAACTCGCATCGAATATAATCCAGTATTTTTCGAAACTAAAAATAAAAAATTTCTAAATTTAACGATTAACAAAGATGAGTACTTTGCTAGCGAATAGTTCTTCAAGCTTAACGTCCTCAAACAATCTTATTCCAAAGATCTATAAGTTCGCTGCATCAAAAAATTAATTTTATTTCTACCAAAACGACTAATATTTGGCCAATCAATTGATTATTTTTAAAAAATTACTAATTTTTTGGTAATTAAATTAGTTGCAGTCTTTCTAACTTTCATTTCCTTCATTAATATTTTCACCTCAGCCTTGCAAAAGTGAAGTTTTATGAACTTTTGGCGGAATCAATACGGATCCATATAATATCAGGTTTACTTCCAGTGGAGTGTAATTACACGCTTTGTAGAGTTGCTTATTCAGATCAGTGAGTCCTAATTTAATATGATCTCAATTAGTTGATACTTGAGGTTCTAGCAGTAGTTTCTTCACTACCTAGCACTATCAGATGTATCTTGCCCGGCCTATGATTATATAACCGCGTTTTGCTATTTCCACGGCCCTGCTACAATTTGTCTTGTAGCTAGCATCTTCCTCCTTTATAATTAGATGGATAGTTGTTTGACCCAATAAATAGACGATTACTTTATAGTATATACACGTATTTAAGAGAAAAGAAATCGCCTATTTTTTCAGGCGTTGCTTAAGGTCCAACTACCCATTAGGTATCGTAGACGGGGCGGAAGCCATACTTTACTGTAAACATTTTTTCCTTTTAACCAATAAAATGAAGCTATATGCGGGATTCGAACTGGTGATCTCCCACTTACAATGCCACACGCTTCATAACCATTAAATCAACTTCACCAGCCCCATTATTGTATAATGGGCAGAATAGTGATAAGTTGCACTTCAAATTATTATTATTTTAATAATTAAAGGAAGTATTTACTTTTATTACTTAGTCTTAGAATATTTTGAAGGCCCTTTTAGACTTCCGGATAGTGATGTATCCTGCCGCTGACAATACAAAAAGCTTACAGGTTTCTAGGAAGAGGTAATTTTAGAGAAGGACCCAAGAACTTCCAACTTGCAAGTCCTAAGGCTACCTATCACTGAGGTAACCCTGTAATAATTGAAAGTTTTGTTGGATCCGAAATTTTCAGACAATATCATAGATTTTGAGTTTGATGTCAAAATGAGCAGTTGTCGCTCCTAGAAAGAGGTTCTTTTGGACCTGAACCCGGTACTTGTATGAACTAGATCAACAAACCATTAAGTAGGGTAACTCTTCTCTATTTTGGTATAACAGCCACCATTTATTCATTTTTGGAATCATTATTGTTATTAAAGCAGTTAAAGGAGTTTATTCCTCTTTTTTACTTACAATCTACTTTGAATCTCGACGATGTGTAACCGCAATTGTAGCGCTTATACTCAAAATATTTACTCAAGTATATGTAGTAGACCTCATGGGTCGTTGACCTTCCAAGTGGTTTAATTGTTGTGTATAACTGCACCTAACGATATTGTTGACTAAATGCCTGGAGATTATAAGTAATACATGATCAGATCAATATTGAAAAGAAAATTACCTAAATCTTTGTTAGAATTTCGAAACAAATTCCTTTTATTTTTTAGAAATTCTCAAAGAAATCTTTGAAGGGCGATATTCAGTTTGCAGATGTTTCAATAACTAGCCACTAGAAAGCGCGCTACTACTATCTCACCCAGGGAGTATTTTGTTGCCCACCAAGTTGCAGAAGGGAGGTTGCTACCTAACATTGGAAAGTGCTGGAGGAAATCCCAGCTCTGAGGGAATTCCTTGCATCAGCCAACATCTCTTTCAGCAGCAATGCCAGGAATTCATCAACTGATCATATCAGATAATCTCTATCTTAATAACCAAATTATTACGAACTTATAAATCCCTTCAACTTGTACTCACATTCTTCATTCGATATTTGATTGAAATCAAATAATACAGCTTCACTTCCCATTCCCAGTTATTCTGTTGTTAACTGCTTTCTAATTTTTAGGCAATTCTGTTGAAATAACTTTTAATAAGCTTTAATAGTTTAGTAGTTTAGTATTTATTTATTAAATAAAGTTTTTTTTTTTTTTCAAATTGTTTACATATCAAAATTACATGAAATTGTCCATTATATAGGTTATATTGAAACATTTGCTTCTTTCAGTTATTGCTCTCAACAGACAGATTCTTGCGAATTTAAGAACGAGTTGTTATTTTCATTTATACTTTTGCTAATGTGCCTCTAATGTATAGACTTACATAATTATTATCTGTCAGGACTATCATTAATTAATTGTAATATTTTAAAGAATAGGAGTTAGCTCAGTGAGTAGCGCTCTGGTTTCTCACTCATAAGATCGTTGGTTCTCTTCCCTTACTGCTCACTGTCCGGATTATTGTAGTTAGCAACGAGAAAACACTGTCCGTAGTCCAGCAGTGCATTTATAAAAGGCTGCTCTGTTTGGGAAGGATCACATATATCGACGCGCTTTAAGCTAAAAATAGTAATAATTTTTTCAACTTTTTAACAGAAAGTTAATCAATCATAATCAAATTGATCAAATAACGATTAGAATCATAAGAATTTAAGAAAGAGCGAAATCCAAGATTTAATATTTTTGTTCAGATTTTTTTTTTTTTACTTTTTTAAGGAGTTATTTTTATCAAATACCTTTTCTACATCTTACAACCACGGTATTTTGCTTCAACTGGACTACATCATATTTTTTGGGGGGCATTCTAGAATAATGCATTCTCCCTAGATGTCCAACCATTTAACTATTTATCCTTTTATCCTCTCTCTAAATCTATTCTTTGCACAGTTCCTTCAAGTAATTTATTTCGACTTAATCTGTCCCTTTCTTTTCAACCTTCCTAGAGCCAAATATCTAACCTAATGTGATAACTCATTCATCTAAAAGAAAATAGCTTTATAATCGTTTAAAAGCAATTATTCATTTTCTTACTATAATTTCCAAACATTTGATCATTACACATGGCATCAATTTATTTAATTAGTGTCTATATTTTTGTTATTTGCTCAAGCATCCAAAAATCTTGCATCTTGTTTTGTAATACTTAATTTGGTATACTTAACTGGTACAGTTTCTCCATTTTGCGTATCTGGAGATTACCTGGAAACATAAAACTTCCAAAATAAGATCCACTTTCAGGAGGACTTGCGATATCTCAATTTATAAACATTTCCTTCCTCACATTAGCTTTCTTAGTTGTAATATTGTAGAACGAGAAACATGATATGATTTTCAAAATTTAGTATCCCTGATATTAAATTTATTTAATTAATGTATTTATAATTAAAGGACAGAGGTCAGAAAACATTGTAAAAAGGAAATATAAAAGATCAAAACAAAATAGTTGACAATAAGATATGTGATGGTCACACAACCTTGTATACCAGTAACTAGCATGTATTGTGTTTTCAACAGAGTGCCGCTGAGGCTAATTACCTTCATGGAGTAAAAAATGAAAAAAAAGTGTTACATTATGTGAGAAGAACAGAGTTAGAAAGGAAGGTTTCAAGTTTGTTTTTGCGATCCGAAAAAATATGTGAAAAGAATTGTGTAAACAAACAACAAAAAAAATGTTTTTTATCCGCGACAAGTTTCTCACCTTCAGATCGAACATAGAAGATACATGCTTAAAAAAGAAATGTCTTCATCCGTTATTATGGTACACAATGAGGTAGCGGCTGCTAAACAGTAGCGAGTTATCAGGAGAAATACGGGTAATTATAGGAAACAGTATATATGTATATTGAGAGTTTGGAGACGGGTTTATCAAGTGCTGGGCAGGGTGGAGGCGGCTAAGGGCGAGCGGGTGGGGCGGTTGGGGTTTAATTAATAAGGAAATGAGGGTAGTGTTGTATAGCAATAGATGCAGCGACGAGCTGGATCCGTGAAAAGAGGGTGGGAACAAATAATTAGTGTGAATGTGTTAGAGGTTTGGATGTAGAGTGTGATTGGTGGTAGTCATGGTGAGTAGGCGGTGCTTATTCCACTCAGTTTGGAGGGGATGTTCATGTGAGTGCAGCAGTCAGTCAGGAGATGTCGGTCCGCTATGGCTCTAGGGCTGGGAACGAGTTTGCCACCACCGCATCCTTTGCCAGCACCAATGTTCGCATTACCTACCTTAAACTTTACTGTGTCACAAGTGGCGGCCGTCTGTGAAACTCTAGAGGAAAGTGGAGACATTGAACGTTTGGCCAGGTTCCTTTGGTCATTGCCGGTAGCCCATCCAAATATAAATGAATTAAATAAAAACGAAGCTGTGCTCAGGGCCAGAGCTATAGTATCCTACCATTCTGGTAACTTTCGAGAAATGTATTCAATATTGGAACATCATAAATTTACTAAAGATTCGCATGGTAAATTACAAGCAATGTGGTTAGAAGCGCACTATCAGGAGGCTGAAAAATTACGAGGTAGGCCGTTAGGACCGGTGGATAAGTACCGCGTGAGGAAGAAGTTTCCACTGCCGAGGACAATATGGGATGGTGAACAAAAGACGCATTGTTTTAAAGAACGCACTAGAAGTTTATTAAGGGAATGGTATCTACAAGATCCGTATCCGAATCCAACCAAAAAGAGGGAATTGGCACAGGCAACAGGACTGACTCCCACACAAGTTGGCAATTGGTTCAAGAACAGGAGGCAAAGGGATAGAGCTGCGGCAGCCAAAAACAGGTATGTCTTTCATTTTCTAAGCACATATCTTCGATTTAATTCTATTTTTGGCTTCTACTCCTTTCAGAGTGTCTCTATTTCCTCTAATTAATTGTTTGTCCCAAACTTAGTAACTCGATATAGTTTATGGACAGGCCGTAATCAAGAAGATTTCTTCTAAAGATTTAGTAAGCGGTCGGGGCTTCATCACTTCCTTCTATCATACACCACCGTTCACGTTATACAGGGTATCCATTTCAACCAAACACTTAATCTATTTTTTATCTCAACTTATTAGTTAACATCAGCTGTATCGTATTTCCATTGACGGTAATCTCTACTAAATTTAACTTAGATTATAGTGCGCATGTCTGTTCAGAAATTTATTCCAAACTTCTAAATTTATTTGGAGTGAACTCGCAAGAATGAATAAACGTTTTCTACCTCTAATGGCTGCATAAATTTTGCTGTTAATGTTTTTAATGCGCCTTTACTAATTTAAGCACAAATTTAGCATCAAAAGCCGCTTTTACATCAAGTAAATCGCCTCTTACTTTGTAATGATCACTCTAGAGTGATTCTAGATCGGCTTAAAATAATAAAATCCCATGCAATGAAATAATTAAAATTTCTTTTAAACAATTGTCAACTTTCCTAGTTTTAATGTTCGTCTAATATAAAATAACTGTTAATAACCTTTTCCTAAACTTGTGCAATCTAACGAATTTGAAGCAATTTATGTTAAATGTTCGTAAAAATTGTCTACCTTTGTAACTATTCTTAAATAAATAGTTTAAAAAGAATCCTTTGAACAAATGCGGTCTGTTGCCGGCTACTTTTGTAAAAGAAAAAGTGAAGAAGTACTATTTTTCAGGTGGCTTTTCTTTAAAACTACTGATTAGGTGTCTAGGAAAGAGGTAGGCTATATACATTTCCCATTTAACAAATTACAATAAAATTCTAGTCCTAGACTAGAACTGAATCTAGTTACAGAAAAAAAAAAAATTCTATACTAAATAATTAGAGACTAGGTAAATAATAATTTTATTCGGGACAAAAGTTAATAAATATTTCTGAGTTATTTTGCTCTTGTAAATTGAATGAACTAAACAAATTTATCGTTAAACCATTTATAAATATTACCTATTGTTGAAATGATATTATCTAGTTATTACGAAAAGATATTAACCTTGGCCGCGGAAACACTAGCTTTAACAAACAAACCCAATGGTGTTTAATTTAAAATAATTGAAAGTCGGTATTTGATCTAAATGTTTTTATTCATCTATTTTAATGCTTTAAAGTATAAAGCTACTCTTGCCTCCAATTAAGCATCTTACCATCGCACTTTAAATTGTTTTGCTTGGTCATCATAGAAGTTGAATTATCAAAGATATAAAGAAATTTGCATTGTTATAAGTAGTTACAATTACTGACGAAAACAAAAATGAACGGCAAAGTAAAACGGAGCTTTCAAACCTTTTGGTTACCTGTATTTTTGAGTTGGGCAACTTGTAGCAATATATTGCTTCCTGAATGAGTACGAAGAAGATAGGCTTTCTTTTTGTTCCGAAACTTCTTTTGACTCGAGATAGAATTCTAGTAACAATGATTATGTTACTGGCAGATATTTACTTAATTACTTCTTAATTTTAGCGATAGGAATTTCAATTTAAGTTAGAATTCATCTGCTCCTCGAGTGTAAATTTCTCTAAAAAAAAAGTTTAGGGAACTAAAACGTGAATAACACTTTGCCGGGTGCTACTCTTCTTCACTGTCTAACCCATTTCTCTTTATGCTCCTTGCCAGTATCAGTAATCGCTTTTGAATTTAATTTCATTCGAAGATCCATGCTACTAAAACAGACAGATTTAAAGACAAACGAAGCAATTGCTGCTATGCTATCTTAAAACATCTGGTGTGAATCCTGCTACGACTTAGCCTAACCGCAATTTATGCATACTAGTGATGAAGGCAGCATGTTGATACAGCTTCGCCAGATCCCCACTGAAATCAACATTTTGTTAACAAAAATGGTGGGCATAACAGCATACTTATTGTTCATAACTTCAAATAAAAACCTTCAACTACTATTCGGTAAATTTTGGAAAAATATAATAAGACAACCTGTACGGTCGCACACCTGGTAACCTAATATTCTTCCAATTTTTGAAAGAAATTGCATACTAAAATTATGCTATAAATAATGAAATACAATATTTTGGAAAGGAACTATTTCGCCTCTTTCAAGAAATTCGAAATTAAAAATAAATGGACAATTCTATCATTACCGTATTTTACAAAAATTTATTAATTAACCATTTTATTAAATAGAACTTTAGTATTATGAAAATTTTGAAAACTTTAAGATTTTAAAAAGCTTCAATGCACTCTGTAAAAGTGAATTTGGTATTATTGATAGTTCATCCTGCTGATTGATTGTTTATTTGCCTAGTTAATGAGTTCGTGACGTGACAATCAAATTAAAGTTTAATCAAATATGTTATATTTGACACATTAGTCACAAATTTTTGGTTCAACATACCATATTTTGATCAACTGTTAGGTAGTGTCATATTTAATTACAAATGACATTATATTTCAATAATTTTGTAACAATAGAAACGTTTTCCATAGCTTTTCAAGAAAACTTCTACCCATTCGAACAATCTCAGGCGGAGGCCGTAGTTGCAAAGAGCCACATTTTTTAGTTGCATTTTTCTAAAACACTGCTAATAATCTCAGTGTTGATTACCATAAAACTATTTAATTGCCTTTTGTTTTTTCGACAAAATTCAGTTTGCTGACACTCCTAAAAGTTGGATTTAGAAGTTGAGCAATCAATTCAAAATTGTTACGTTTGCTTGATTTAATACGCTCATGAAATTCTAAATCTTTAGAGATTGGTCGCTACTGACAAAAGCTATGCCATATTTAAATTATATTAAGTAGTTAAAACTAATGCTAAATCAATGGTGTTGGTCTGAAATTTAAAAACATCGTTTACTGATTTCCACTGAGAAAAACATTTCGTTTATTTATTCTAGATTTATTTATTACTTTAATTTGCCGTAGTTTAATTTATATTAATTTCTCTATCAGGTCCATCTGCTATCTTGCTATCTGCTATCTTTGGATTGCACTTTTTTGAAAGCGTGTTTTACAAATCATCCATGAATAATAACTCCAAGAAAGTATAGGACATCCAAAGCTCTTTCTTCCTGCTAAAATCTTTTTTAAATTTTTATCGCACCATTTATTCTATTTTTAATACATTGTTAAGCATTGTTGCCTTCAGCAAGAGTGCACTACGATTTCATGAAGTTCATCGATACAAGTTTGCATTTATTTAAATTAAAAAAAAAAAATCTCACAATATTACTTATTTATTAAAATTCTAAAAGAATACTATCTGGAAGCATTAATTTTCCTACTTTATGTTATGAATGCAACCACTTATTATAAAATTTAAAAAATGTATAACTTCTCAGGCTTCATAATCTTTGACATTATTATTATTTTTTTCTTTTTTTGGCATTGGCTTTCGCCATACAGCCAGCATCGTCTAGGTGCTTATCACTAGAATATCACTCACTCTCTATTCTTACTTATAAATACATTCGCTTCACACATTCATACCTCTACTATATACAACTATTTACATAAACTACAGCTAATGGATGGATCAGTACTCTATATTCCTGCCATCCTTATAGCTTAACCGAAATTTGACATTATCAAATTAAGGGAAGGGAAGATGAGATTTGCAACCGAATTAGATTTTTTTGCATAAAAAAAGAAGAAAATAACTCCTTCATTATTTCTCTTGAAATATAAATATATAATTTAATCCAAAAAGATAAAGCGTAGTTTTAAATTGATTCAAGCAATTATTTTTTTAAAAATCTTTAATACGAGTATGTAGTTATAAATCATGAACTAAATTATGTAATGCATTTTCACTAGATGCGAAAATTGATTACTGAGTTATATGTTTGAGATTCTAGACAATTTTTCATAGGCAAAGAACATTGAAATTTGGTGGTATGTTCGCTATAGAAGAATAGACTTTCTAAAGGAAGAATTAATAACAATCTTTTTTCTAGAAATGATCTGCGATAATTGACTGGTTGGACATGATGGTCGGTTGGTCCAAAAGCGGTTATACTACTTTCTTTTTTAACATCACGATTATTTTAACGATTGGAGATCAAGTTCCTGTACAGAAGCTGTAAGATTTTAAATGTCTTAATCCTTTCGATTTTAATATTTTGAGGATTGGCCAGCTATTATTAGCTGTTATAGTAGAATGGTAAATAATGATATTTGTGGCAGCTGAAATACTTAAATGAACTGTTTTGGCCTGGAGATATCTTAATGATTCTTGGTTAGAATGAAGAACTCTGTGCAAAATATTGAAGTTAGAGTGAGTATGATTGATGGAGAATAATTTGCCCCCTGTGGTAAAGGGGCGCTAAATAGTGGAACAATCCTAACTGCTTCTGCAGTCTATTGTATGTGTGTGTCGACATTGTTGGGGAAATATGAATATTTAGCTGGGATACACGGGGATTCACCGAGAGTCTTGAATAAGGATCTAGCCTCATGTTGATCTATGTACGATGTATCTATAATGTCACCTATTCCGGATATCCAAGTAAAATTAAAACAGCAGGTAATAGGCAGAGTGTTTTCTCTTCTAACAGCGGAATATTGATGTGTTCAACATGGATGAACCGATATTTCACATTTCTAGTAACCTGTAATAAAGGAATTGTTGATTGAAATATAATTCGTTCAACATTTAGTGGTAAAAACAATTCTCAAAATTAATTAATACCAATTAAGAGCTGGGCAGCATCAATTATTTGTTCCATAACAGCATTTTTTTTTTTTTCCTGACCGGTTTAAAATGTTCATCTTCAGAATTTGGTTCCTCAACTTTGTAAGGAGTCATATTAAGATTGAGTGAGGGCAACAGATCGGGAGTTCTATGACTGGAAGTCCAATTTCTTTGCTCAATGCTGGCAGTTTTGATGAACAATCTAAGGAAATAGATGAAAATCGAAACCGGTCATCATAAAATGAAAACAAGTGGACTTTTGCGGGCACAATGTTTGAAAATATCTGTTTATTAAAACAAAAAAACAATAATAGTAATCCAATAATAATATAAACATAAATTTCTAGTTTATTAGATAAAAGATGTTTAAGGTGTAGACGAATGGAGACTTGAATTTAAACTCTGAATAACTTGCTCTCAAATTACTGCTGTCATATTAACGGTACTTACAAACGAACAAAAACAAAACTTAAATCTGATAGACGAACTAAATTTACTAAAGAGAAGACCAGCTGCCTTGAAACTGGTGGAAATCTACTTCGCTCCTTATAGAAACTGAAAATTTAACTTTAACTAATCTAATTTAGTAATCAGTGTAACTAATTATAGTAAAATTTATGAGATTAACTTAGATAAATTTGTGGGAAAAGTGGAAAAATTCTTTTAACAAAGTGGTAATTGAGATTAAGCTGTTTATTGTAGAAGACAATTTTAGTTTCTGTACTTTTTGGTTAAATTAGTATAGACTGATAGTTATACACTACTTTAACTCAAATAATATTAGAGTAGGAGGTTCATTAACAAGATGTCGCTCTCCCAAAATAAAGAAGGGATTAGTTTAGTTGTTATTGGTCTCCTACGAGAAGATCAAGAGTTCGCTATCTTCTAATTTTGTCCGATGATGGAAAATGATGTCTATAACTAAAGAACACTAGCCAAAGGCTGGCAATGCCTGAAATATGCATTGGTTGCTAATGATCTCAGATGTTGTCAGGCCTTAAGAGAAAAAAAAATAAAACTCACTTTCTCTCAAAACATTCTCAACAGCACATTCTCTTCAAAATACAATTTTGAAAAGACATAACTCATAACTCTAAATTAAAATTACGAATTAGTTAAATCCCTTACGAATTTCTTATCGATGTACTTGTCTAACGAAGCATTATCGCATAAATAATGCTGCATTTTAATGTCTGTAGAGAGCTAACTGTCCATCTGAAAGAATTGATCTCTCAGCATGTTCTTGACATTCAACAAGATAGATTCAATAGATCCGCATTTTTCTCCATTTGCAGAGATTCAAGTCCGTTCAAGAACATTTAACTCCCATTTACAAAGTTTTGACTTGCAATCACTAACTTCAACCCTCTTATATTATATAGTTACAGGACAATTTAACGTAGAATCACTAAAAAAAATTTAAATCGGAATTTAGAATAATTTTTTATTGAATTTCATATTAATTCGATTGATTTTAAATCCATAAAAAAGATAACAGTTCTCGTTTTAGTTTTACTTTTGTGCAGAGTTCCTATGCTACAAAGATTGAATTAGTAGTTCTTGAAGGGAAAGCCTTTATCGAGTTAGATGGTGGACTAATGAAATTGCACCAATCGTAATTCAATTCCAAATTACATTGTGACAACCAGCTTGCATTCGATAGTCATCAGATTCACATCTGTGATATCAGTTGTTTATTTTTAAGCACTTTAGTGTAGATATTTAGTCAGTTTATATCTGGCATTAGTTATATAAACCCCTCCTAAATAAGTAGTTCGCTGGACATCAGCGACCACAATGTCGAAGTTTCTTTGATCACTTGGCCAAATGTAATGTGATACAGAGAATGTGGTTTTGTTCGCTAAACCCTTCATTTATTTCACGTTAATGTCGCTTGACAAATTTTATGTATTTATTAAATAGTTTCTTTCTGTTTAAAGTCCTTAAAAAGAATTCTTGAACTTTTTATTCGCTTATATTTGGATAAATAGCAAAATTAATCAATACAAACCAAAATTATTATATCATTAGCATAATGAAAATTAAAATTAGTGTTCTACCGTTTATTGCTAATAGCGCACTACCTTCTCAGCGTGTGACTTGATAAATCGGCAGGAAGAAATCAGCAAATGTTATTTATAATAAAAATTAAAAATGTAAACAATGAAAATACTTATAAAGGATTAAAAATCTGGAACTCAAATTTAAATTTAAATTCAATAAAAGTGTTCAATTAAGCTTTCAAAGGTTCAAGAATTTACAACACATTGAATTGTATTGACTAATTGTCTGAGAGCAATATGACAAATTGGTATGCACATTCATGACCTCTTTTTTTCGATATATTTTACTCTTCTAAGAGATCGGGAAGAAATAACAAATAATTATCTGAAGAAAAGATACCAGAGACGGCATAGATTGGGTTTGGTATCCAGAAAGTACTCATTTAGACTTTCTAGACAGTGCAATATTGGTACTGTTCGTATTTCAAACAGCCCTTGCTGTTAGGTATAGCATTCTAAGTATTTGGGAAGAAATGGAAAACAAAATTGTGCTACTCAAAGTAGAATCAGAACTTTATAGTGATAATGGTGTCTAAATAGCGTATCATTTTCTTGGAGTGATTCTTCTTCCAGTGGGTCCTGAAATTTCACTGAAATTGATCAGCATTATAAATTTGTGAGCTTCAATTTGAATTTGTATAGATTTGAAATCCAAAAAAGCCTTTATAGTTTAAAAGTATCCAATGAAAACAAAAAACAACATATTTAAATTTATTGATTTATTACTGTATTTTTAGTACAGATTTGAAATTCATTTCCATAATTAGTTTTTCGAGCAAAACATTTTATCGACTCAGCCATGTCAGGTGTTTTTTTTTCATACTACAAAAGGGTTATCCAAATTTTTGCTAGAATTTAAATGCCATAACCATGCATATATATTCGATCCATGGCATTTGTTCATCACAATAATTCATGAGAGAGATCGCGTTAAATCGATTTAAGAAATATATTTATTTAGTTCTACTTATAGCCAGTTAGGTAGAAATATAATGGAAAATGGAGAAATTGAAGGGGCCTTTTTGATAGTTTGAATAAGTTTATTGAAAAGTGGGTAGAAGGTAACAGAAAAGGAAGTGGTAAAGTTGCTTGATCGATTTATTGTCACTTGCTATTAGCTATTGGCTCTGACCAATGTCCACATCCCATACCTGTCAGCCCTATTTACCTATTACAGCCAATCACTTCACTCTAACAAACTTAACCACTATACTTTATTATTTTTCTTATTAAAGTGTTTGAGCTTTCCTTTTTTGTAGCCCTTAATTTTCACTCTTTAATTTCTAAAATTAATAATATTTCCTTTTATGTAGTTTACATATTTTCAGTCAATAAACACAATTAATTCTACCACACAATCTTCAGAGATTTAGAGGAAAGTTACAAATTCTTCTTTCATTAAGTGCAGTTAATGATCTGTATTCCTAACGTGCAAATTCAGTGGACTGGCCTTTTACAAACTAATGAACTTCTAAAGCGCTACTTTACGATAATTCTCGTCTTTATACCGTAGACGCCATAACAATCATCTACTCCTACGTCAGTGGAAGTTACCTAACCTTTCGTGGATGTGTTTCTAATCCAAGAACGGTGTTGATTGTTCAGGCAGAGTTGCTGCAATGCAGCTGAATTTCAAATTTCAGATTACCAAAAGTAGCGAAAGAAATATCCTTATTTTGACGTGCAAGGAGAGGCAGACTTTTACTCTTCATCCAAAGATGAATCCTTGGACCCATCCTTCTGTTCTCTCTTTCACGCACATATCTCCGTAGTAATTTGTACTTACAATCAGATTTTTTTTTGAACCCTGAACGTGACACGTAAGACCACCACTTGGCCATCTAGTTGCACCGCATTAGCCACTTTCAAGCAATTAGATTGGAGTACTCCATATTTCTATATAACCTTGTTCTCATCAACACATCGTGCGAAACAGCTTAGTAAAGGGCAAAACTTGCTATTCAGATTTGTTTTTTTCCCAGCATAAATCTTCCAAACGTAACTGGGAAATTCGCTTTGAACTAGACGACTTAAATAAATAAACAAAAATACAATTAGTAGTGCTAATTTAGCAGATAATTGATTTCAATTTTTTATCATTTTTCCCCCAGATCTGTGAGATTTTTTTGTTTATTTTCAAACTAATTAATTTTTGAAGCTAAAATTGACAAATTTCATCAGCTCACTGGCTGTTCTTGACACACATCTGAAAGCAGCCTTTCTGTCAATCAGATAAGTAATTAAGAACGTAAAGTAATCGATATTTTATCTTAAAGACTTAATGTATAACAATCAACTTAGTGGGTGGAGGCACTTAATTTATTATCGTTTTTTCAACAAATAGAAAGTTACTCCATGTAGAATTCGAACTGGAGAACTGTCACTAACAAATACTTGCTTCATAACCACTGGACCAACTACCCAACCCAAAAAAACACACGAACATATTTATTTTTCGAATATATATGTCCCAATGGACGTAATTCAGATTTGAATTTGTACTTATGTTGAATTTAAACACGTAATAATAATGAATGAGAGACGCTAATGACCTAAGTCGTCGATGCGCCAAAGCAAAAAACAAAAAAACGAATGAGTGGACACTGACAGCTCTGTACTGCTCGATGGAACAAGCGGACACGCGAAAGGCATATTGGTCTGCTTTGATCTGATTAGACTTTGGAGACAAAGGCATCTCAATGCAGTGCCAGTTAGCAATGATTTACTCCTGAATTGCACTACCATATGTGTGACCACATGATATGAATTTATATTATGGACGATTTGAGCGTTGGTAATTATTGGTTGGGGATCCATGGACTCACTACGCTGCTTTAAGTTTGCGGCTCTATGAGCAATGACGCACAGCAATCAGATATCAGAACAATTGCAATGAAATCTACAGCTAGGAAATCTTAATAGAGCTGTAACTGATTTCTCTTTTAGATTACTTATTAACCAAAGTAAGAAATGAGATATGTGCTGCATACTCCGGAAAACCGGTAGCGGTCAGTTGGATTGCTCACCATGACGGAAGCACTCCCATGACTTGTCCCTTCTGCACCAGTTTTAGACCTGATATTCTGATTTCACTATCGGCGAGTTAAATTTTAACTAATTTTTTAATGCACCATCATCGATATCTGTGTTTTAAAAATGGTGCTATCTCAGAGGAGAGGATCTAGTTTTATTTCGTAGTTTGCGCATATTTTCTATATGTAATGTAGACAAAAGCCGCAAGAACACTTCTGGAATAAGGCATTTTTAATTGCAAGCTCTTCGAGTACAGTATTCAAGACTCTTTGATTTGGAATTTCGGACTGGATTTGTAATTTTCAAATTAAGAAATGTTTTGATGTATTGTAGTTTTATCTGGGTACTGCTTAAACTGAACATGTTTTGAATATAATTAAGTAATCAACTACAAATTAGTATTCAGAGCTGTGTTTGAACAAAAAGCTGTATATCGTGCCGCTCTTATCAAATAGTAATGGTATTTTCATAAAGTAGTGAAGTGGGCGTGGCAATTACGGTCTTAAATTTTCTTGTAATGTAGAGTGTTCCCCTAGATTACCACAATCTATAGCCTCTAGGCAGGCTGGCACTAGTTCTCAACATTTCTATTAGACTCGTATTTTCTATTTAAAATAGAAATGTGTTTATTTTCAAAAAAGCAGTTAAAATTATGCGTAAATATTTGGAATATTTAAAAAAAAATGAAGTAAACTTTTATTTTTAATACTCGCAGTTTAAGTATTTTTCTATCTTATTATAATTGTAATGTAATTATTTTTGAATATTTCTTTTAACTAGGGTTCTCCTTTAAGGTTGCCTGCATCCTTGGATCAAATCCCTCAAATTGTCTCTGTTCAACTACCCAACCCAAAAAAACACACGAACATATTTATTTTTCGAATATATATGTCCCAATGGACGTAATTCAGATTTGAATTTGTACTTATGTTGAATTTAAACACGTAATAATAATGAATGAGAGACGCTAATGACCTAAGTCGTCGATGCGCCAAAGCAAAAAACAAAAAAACGAATGAGTGGACACTGACAGCTCTGTACTGCTCGATGGAACAAGCGGACACGCGAAAAGGCATCATAGGTGTTGATGAAATTTCAATAAATTTTCTGAAAAAATCCATGCCTGTCATCATTCCTCCTCTATTAGACATTTACAATTTCTCCTTAAATCATTCGACATTTCCTTCTTTATGGAAACATTCCTTGATTCGAGCATTCCCTAAAACTAAACATCCATCCTCACTAAAAGATCTGCGTCCTATTTCATTGCTGTCTGCTGTTTCTAAGCCTTTGGAAAGAATGGTATGCCATCAGCTTAGGAATACTTGGAAAATAATAATCTCATGGATCCGTTTCAATCCGGTTATCGTGAGTGTCACAGTACACAGAGTGTGTTACTAAAAGTTACAGACGATATTCGTTTTGCTATTGATAAGCGCATGTTAACCATTTTAGTGTTGTTTGATTTTACTAAGGCTTTCGAATCAGTTAGTCATACTCTTCTTCTAAAAAAATTAAAATTATTGGAATTTTCTGATGCAACTCTTAGATGGTTTCAATCATATTTGTGTAATAGAAAACAGTCCGTTGTCTCTGGGCATGGAGATTATTCATCATGGGAACCAGTTTATTCGGGTGTACCCCAAGGTTCTGTTCTAGGTCCTCTTCTGTTCTCTCTGTATATCAATGATATCTCATCATCTATCAAGCATTGCAAATATAGTCTATATGCAGATGATTTACAGATATACCTTCATTGCCCATTGTCTGAATTAGAACAGGGTATAGCCCAAGTCAATTCCGATGTTTATTCAATTAATGAATGGGTGAAACAAAATTGTATTGAGTTTAATGTTTCCAAAACCAAAGCCATGATTGTTGGAAGTGCCAGATATGTCAACGATATTGATATGAATTCTATTTCAAAAATAACAATAGATCAGGCTTCTATTCCTTATGTAGATTCTGCTAAATGTTTGGGTGTCACTATTACTAGTACTCTATCATGGAATAATCATGTTGGTGACATATCTAACAAAATTTCTAAAACTTTGTGCCAGCTTAAATACAATAGGAATATTCTGCCTATTTCGCTAAGAAAACAGCTGATTACTACACTTATATTTCCGCATTTAGATTACTGTTCGCTAGTGTACAATGATTTAACAGCTGAATTGAACATAAAATTACAAAGGTCAATAAATTCCTGTGTTCGTTTTATTCTAAATGTAAGAAGAGATGAGCATATTACTCCTCATTTTATTTTTCTTAATTGGTTGAATGTCAAGTATTAAAACTGTCCGGTAGGACAGTTGTATAAGGATTGATCGTCAAAAAGTGCACGAAAAAGCGTAACGTTGAAAAACACCCAACTTTGACAATTTTTTTCTCTTTTTCAATAAAAGATAAAATTCCCAAATTTTCTTTAAAATATAGGGCAAACCCTCCTTTATAACTGTAATTTTTTTGCAACCCCCCAGACCTAATAGATTTCGAGAAAAAAGTTGCCGAAAATGAGCAAAAACGGCATTTTCAGAAATTGTTGTTGTTGTTGTTCTTCTTCTTCTTCTTCTTGTTGTTGTTGTTACCTTTTTTGTAAACTGCGTAGCGCCTAAACGCACGAACCGATTTTCATGAATGAGGTGTTATTCGATTCGGACTTTTATGTAGATGTGCCTTTTGGGGGTCTCGACGCTGTACACCGAATGGGAGAGGAGTTAGCCCCTTTTATGTAAGGCTCCCTTCAAAATTATTATTACTAATTACTCTGTAAATCTTAGCCCGATTTTGATAAAATTTGGTAGGATGATAGAGTTAGGGCTCCCCTACGTAACATTAAAGCGGCGATCTGCTCTTACACTAGTTAAGGGGAAGTATAACAATCGTTTCAAATTATCGACAAGTGAACTGATTTTCATGAATGAAGTGTCATTCGAATCGAAATTTTGTACAGATTTGCACTTTAAAAGTCTCGTCGCTATGCCTCATATGGAGGGGAGTTTGCCCCATCCAAGTAAGGCCGTTTCTAAAACTATTATTACCAATATTTCTATAACGCTTTGTCCGATTTTGATAAAATTTAGCACGAAGAAGTGATTAAAGCTCCTCTACATGGCTGTGAAGTGCCATCATGCTCTTACACCTACTAAGAGGAAGTACTGAAATCGTTAAAATTATCAATGGGTGAACCTATTTACATTAATGAATTGTCGTTCGATTCAAAATCTTTGCCTCTTTGCCTTTTAGGGAGAAGTACTGTAATCGCCCGTTTATTTTTCTTACTCCTCTTAAAAGGAAGGTCTGAAATCGCAGTTTAAATTTGCTTTTTACGTACAAATACCTTCCTATTTTATATAAAAAGGCTTTCTCAAAAAAATTGTTATTGAGGATGGTTTGGGGACCGCAACTATAATCATTCTTTAAAAGATCTCTCCAGTGGTAGTTACAGTTCCGACTTAACACCTTATCAGGTTATAATGATAGAATTGCTCATTCCAAATTTAAAAAAAAACAGTAAAGCAGATATGTAACTTTGCAAAATAGACAAAAAGAAAAATCTATCCAAAAGGTACAAAAATCTCCTTAACAAAAACTTACAGTTTAAAAAGTTAAGTATAAGGGTTGATTAAACGCCAAAAGGTACACAAATCAGCAAGTACCCATCATTTCATTTATACTTCATTGATATGATTTAAGTAATTTTACTGCATTAACTTTTCCTTCACATTTTTAGAATTCATTAGATGTCACAGACCCTTATGCTGGCCATTTTCATCTACAAAAAAATTGTTCAAGTAGCACTGTAGATTGACTGTAATATCTATTAATCTATAATAATCAAACTATTAATTACAGGTTAAAAAGAAAACGTTATAAAAAATAAAAAAAATTACGAGGCTACTTTCGGAAAAATCTCTACAAAATGGAAATTCTCTTTATCAAAAATTTTTTTCTGGTTGAAGGATTTTTATCCAGATAAGTTTCTGACTACAATAGAAGAATGGTTAAAAAAAATTGGCAATAAAACTGAACGAAACAAAATCTCAAAACATTACCTTCATTCTTCGAAGCATCACTCATACTCCTGCCTTTTACAAACTAATTCCTTTACATGGAGACCACTTCATTGGGCTTTACCTCGACAGAAGACTTACTTGGAATCCTCATACAAGTCTTAAAATCTCATACAGAACTCAAAATAGTTAGCATACTGGACTCCCACGCGGAGGTCCCGGGTTCGAATCCAGCTGCTGACCCTTAGATTTTCTCTTCCTAGGAGCTTCTTACAGCTCACTGTCCGGTGATGGACAGTGTTGTCTGTAACGAGAGAACACTGTCCGGAGGCCGGCAGTGCACTGGAAAAAGCTCCGGGCGCTAATGACCTCAGCTGTTGATGCGCAAAAAAAAAAAAAAAAAAAAAATAGGTAATAATTATCTGGCTTTATCGCAAATAATATAGTTTTCTTCAATCACACTCTCAATGTAGCTGTTCTTCTCACAATGTTATATATATGTTATGTAATATAAAATAAATAAGTATTGCATACTTTTAGGACAGCTAATTATTCCAGTATTTTACTATAAGTAAAATTAAATTACAATTGAGAAATGAATAATTGTTGTTGAATAATCTACTTGTTATTAACTGTGTGTTATTTGTGCTCACGAATATTTCGGTAAGACGAATTCAAGTCTGAAATATTGTTTTAAATCCTCCGTGATTCAAATTTAAACAGTAGCCGACTCTAACTTTGTCTTTTTCTACTTTAACATGCATGTATAAGATGTGACAACTTCAGAATAAAGGGCATATTAAAGATAAATCAGAAGAATAATTTGGAATAGAGTTAAAATAAAGTACCTATTTAAAAACGAAGATATAATATACATTTTATCATAATTATAACCAAATAATATTATGAACGAACTGGCCAGCATAAGGGTCTGTGACATCTAATGAATTCTAAAAATGTGAAGGAAAAGTTAATGCAGTAAAATTACTTAAATCATATCAATGAAGTATAAATGAAATGATGGGTACTTGCTGATTTGTGTACCTTTTGGCGTTTAATCAACCCTTATACTTAACTTTTTAAACTGTAAGTTTTTGTTAAGGAGTAGAAGGAAGTATTTATTGGGAAGGTTTCTGTTTATGCTTCTAAAAAATAAACGTCCTGAATATTTATTTAATCTGTTTATTAGGAAGGCCCAATTAGATTTAAAAAATACCAGAACTGCTAATTTCAAATTTTATATTTCTCCATATCGAACAGTTACCTATAAAAATTCATTTCTTGTGCAATCTTCTCTTTTCTGGAATTCTTTACCTCTTACATTAATTCATAAAAGTAAAATAGCTTCATTTAAAAATGCATTGTATGATTTCTTAATGCGGTCTTTCATAGAAGACGCTTCTCATTAGAGAATTTATTATTTAGTTTTATATCTATTAATTAAGTGTATTTCAATGTAATTTTTGTTATAATAATTTTACTTTTATATTGCTTTTACTTATAGAGAACTTATTGTAATTAATTTTGTAATTTAAATTTTGTTTGTTGTCCTTAAGGGATATTGTCCCAGGACAAAATAAAAGTTTCTTTCTTTCTTTCTTTCATAGTCTCTATCCTCCAGGCTTCAGCCGGCCATCACTTCCTGGATGCGCGGATTCCTTACTAGTCTAGTTTTTTTTCAAAAATGGGTGATTGCCACCATGAACCCCCCTTCATTCTACGATCTTAGCATGGCCATGCCAGATGAGAGCACGTTTGTGATATTCTCAAACCATTTTAATTGTTGCCGGATTTCTGACTTTTTCAAATTCTTAATAGAGTTTTAAGTTTAAAATAAGTTATTAACCGTAATCGATTGAAATTTGGGGAACACTAAGTAATAAGTGAAACAATAAGTAATAAGCGGGTTCGAATCCAGCTGCTGACTCTTAGATTTTCTCTTCCTAGGAACTTCTTACAGTTCACTGTCCGGTGATGGACAGTGTTGTCTGTAACGGGAGAACACTGTCCGGAGGCCGGTAATGCATTAAAAAAAGCTCCGGGCGCCATTAACCTTAGATGTTGACGCGCCTTAAATCATTAAAAAAAAATAACAATAATAAAAAAAAAGTAATAAGTTATCTTTTTACAAATACTAGGGTTAAACAAGGTGCTGTAAAGTACGATTGTACTTTATTTATTTTGCCGCATTTTCAAATTACCCACCCGGAACACAATTACAGAGTACGTACTCACACGGGCACACAATATGCACTATTCGTATTTGCGCACAGACCTAGCCATGCTCTCTGCTTATCCGCATCAACATACATACATACTCTCGAGCATGTTCCATTGTTAACTGGGCACACTGAATATGCGGCAAAATAAATTTTAAAATTTAAGTATAAACTCAAGTTTTCTGTGTACAACAAATTTAATTTTGGTTACTTAATCTATGGCTCAGAAAGTGTTTCCTACTTAGTTTTAAATTGGATATAGGACTAGTGGTGTCCGTGATTCATATACAGAAAACTTCGTGTTTTTATTTAAATTTTGTAATTGGGAGGTTATTTCGCCGCTTCCGTAACACTCATATTGGGAGAATGAAACTGTAGAATGTTGTGCATAAATTTAAAAAAATAATAAATAGGTAAATTAAAATAAAATCGGATGCTGTGGCATAGCGGACTATTTTGGATATGATTGTAGAGTAGGAGGATTTTTTGGAGAGTTATATGTAGGGGAGATTTCGGCTAACTTAAAGAATCTCGAAACTTCAACCAGGAAATCAGAATGTTCTACTGATCCAAAGTTTGGCGAGATTGAATACAAGATGATATGTTTGAAGTAATGAATAAAAAATAATAATATGAAAGCTGTTAAGTTGAATGTAAAAGATACATAAATATGTTTGCATAAGACAATCATGTTTTAAGCTTTGAATGTTCGTTGTAGTAATTTGTGTGCAAGTGTGTGCTTTAGTAGAATGAAAGTAAGGCAAACTGTATTGATTTACCAGCAACAGTGTGCCCAGTTAACAATGGAACATGCTCGAGAGTATGTATGTATGTTGATGCGGATAAGCAGAGAGCATGGCTAGGTCTGTGCGCAAATACGAATAGTGCATATTGTGTGCCCGTGTGAGTTCGTACTCTGTAATTGTGTTCCGGGTGGGTAATTTGAAAATCGATGTAAGGGGACGGACTGGGGGTCTAACTAGCTTTACTCTCTCTCGTGCCCCGCACTGACTATCTCTCTTGGTTGGGCAAATTGTAGCCCTAAGCGGACCCTAAATCGAATGCACAGCTTTAAAGGAATGCACAAAGACAGACAACTCTTCAGGCAGATTGTTCCTGTAGGCAGTTGTTTCTGTAACTCATAAAGTAACAGAAATCTTATACCGATATGTTTTTTTATTTATATTTTTTGCAATTGTTATTTTTCTTGATATTTTTTTCTTATAAAATTCTGGGCCATTTTTTTCATTTTCAGGATTTTCTGCCAAATAATCGTACTTTACCAACAATAGTGGAATGTAGCCTAATTTAAAATCAATAGCTTCATTCAAGTTAAAGACTTAGAATCTTTCGCAAAGAATGGCGAATTAAAATGAAGTCACAAAAATGACAGCATGCCACGTTTACTCTAAGGCGGGGCTTCTGTCTTCTTCATTAGCAGTTCTCTTTCTTGCTCAGATCTCTCCTCTCTTCATAGACTCAACGACTCAATTGGAATTTATCCACTAGACTTAAAAGAAAAGCAATGACAAAACGTGCGAAACTGCTTTACAGATTGCTTGGACGATGCTCCAAATTGCCCATAGAACTCAAACGTTTAATGTACAATACTATCCTCAAACCTTTGTGGATGTACGTACTAGAGCTGTGGGGTTCAGCCAAACCTACAACCATACGGACAGTACAAACATTCCAATCAAAACTACTGCGACAGATAGTTGACGCTCCTTTCAAGGTGATTATCCTTATACTTCATAACGACTTCAACATCACCAACACGCCAAGACTAAATATCAAAAGTTCCATACTGCTCTTTATAATTACTCTATTCTATTTGTACAATTTCTCACCTCCTCTGTGATTCTTGACAATCCACGTCACCGACTGAATCGCCAATGACTCCGAGACTTCCTTCAGTTCTGAAGATCATCGTCATCATTGATTTCCCGTAGAGAGTGCTCCGGCTGGGTGGTTTCTTTCCTCCTGCTTTTCACGCACCCAGTATATCTTAACTATTCATTCTTACTTACTCTATTGTAAGATTGAAATACCTCCTTTTATCCAGTTTAAAAATGAAATAGTTATTTTCGTATTAGAAATACAAATAGTCAGGAAAAAACAGAACAAACGGTGTAGTTTCACGTATCAGTTCTTCCCTCCAGTTTTAAAAAATTGATGTTAATATTGACGCGTTCAGAATTAATTGAGACCCATAGATCCATAGAGAATCGATTTGACCAAGAAATTAATTGAGATTCTTTTTTCTACCCGTACAGTTATTAATAACTTAATCCAACCCAGCGTTGTTGTTTTTTTTTCCTTTCTCATTTTTTCCCCCGTAGACAGAGTGCTGGAGGCTGAGTATGTAGTGTCGTCATTAGCAAGTAATGGCTTCATCCTAGGGAACTTTAGGCATCAGTCAGTCGGCTAATAAACAAGGCCTGTCCGTATGCGTGTAGGCGAGTTCCATAGTTCAACACTGGCCGTGAAGAAGCGGACGAACCTAACTACTAGAGACACATCATCGAGCGCAACATCACTTCTTACTAATTATTTCCCGGTGTGTGTCTCCGTTTCAAAAGAGTCCCGACAAGTTGAACAATTGCCCACCAGTCACGCCTTATTCCTTTCTATTCCTCTTTCTTTACCAGCGCCCGCCGGCGTTGTTTCTTTAGCATTTCTTTATGACTGTCTATTTTTCTTAAATCACCAGATATTTGTTTCATGTCCTGATTTCTTTTTTTAGAAAACTGAGCAATTTTAATCCTTTTTTTTTCGTTAAATATTTTTAAATAGTTAGGAAAACTTCAATATTATTTGCCAACGAGTTACAATGAAATTAAACATGTTCACCCTTCGCCGCAAAACTACTTTATTTTTTACAATCAATGCTTTGAAACTCTACCGCTACACATCATGTAAGTCAAATTAAAATACAATATCAATATCCAATTTTTCTCATTAGGTGAAAATAGTACTGAGATCTATCTAATTTTCAATTTCGAGTTTACACCTCAAATATCTTCTTTGAGGACCCCTGAGTCTCAAAAAAGAGATTTTTTTTTTGTATATGTAAAGTATCTCAAAAACAAAAAATTGCATAAAGCTGAAACTCTATAATTCGATTAGTTTCTTCAAGGAATTTGAGCGTAACTTAGCGATTGGAATTCTTCCACCGGAAGTACTCCTTTATTTATTTATTTTTTTTTTTTTTTAATGATTTAAGGCGCGTCAACATCTAAGGTTATTGGCGCCCGGAGCTTTTTTCAGTGCACAGCTGGCCTCCGGACAGTGTTCTCTCGAACAGTAAGCTGTAAGAAGCTCCTAGGAAGAGAAAATTTAAGGGTCAGCAGCTGGATTCGAACCCGGGATCTCCGCGTGGGAGTCCAGTAAGCTAACCGCATAGCTAATCCCTTTTCTACTCCTTTAGACTCCTATTTTTTTTTTTTTTGAGACTTTCTTAAAAGTAGCTCCAATTATTTCCTTTACAATCACATTTAGAATTTAGACATTTATTTACAATTTAAGAGAGAGATACAAATTGTACAGAAAGAGGTTTCATGCGGCAGGGCCTACGTATACACTCTACAACTTTTAATATTTACATTGCTAAATCTGTCCAAATTTACTTACTAAGGAGAAAAATAATTTTTAAAAAAACCTTAATTACATAGAGTTATTACAATCAAATAGTACTACGGTGATTTACAAACTTTATCTCGAAAATTTGTTAAAGAGAGAGGTTAGATAAGCTATTTTAAAAAGTACCATATCAGTATGGTTCAAGAACACTTAAATTTCCAAAGTGAATTCGGTAAGAGTGAGTCTTACAGCGTTCACATCATATTTCTCCTAATGGATACTACTACATTAGTTTTAGGATTTATATGGCGGTTAGCAATAAATAAAATTGAACCTGTGACGCCCCTTTTTATCGAAAAGGTACGAAGTTAATGAAGTTGAAATATCTAAAGAAACTAGGGGAGCAACTCAATTCCAATGCTGACTATAACCTTCCAAATGCAAATAACAAGTAGGAGAGGGCTGCCAGTACTTTGTGCGGGAATTGTTATCCAAAGACGCCATTCCCTTGCCCTTCTCTTGGGCAGCACTATACTTACTTTCCCCTAAGTCCATCTGTTGGACTTGATTGACAAAATCCAAAACCCGCTTAGATAAGATGGTGAGCCTTCTTCTATGGCTGTGGGAGAAATCACAGACTGTTATTGTTATCCTGGCCAATCCCTCTTACTGGCTGATGGCTGTCCAAACCAGTGGCGATTTCTTTTTACTTCTCTCTCACTCCCTCTCTCTCTTAAGATATGCTCTTCACTGGATTAAAGGCTGACAAGCTTTGAGCTTGGGCTTAACAGAATTCCGTTCACCAAACGAATATTTAAAAAGAAAAATTTATATTGAAGAAAAGAGAAATTAAATTTTCACATTTTACTTCTTTCAAAATCAAGCACAGTTAGAATCTGTACCTTCCGTTTAAAGCAATATTTCATTACCTCTCACAATAATCTCCTGCAAATATCTAACCAGTTGCTTAAAACAGAAATTGCATTCCACCCGCTAATCAGGCAAATATCTCAGCAAATAGAAGCTAACGCAGATTAAAGATATTAACTCCGAACTCTCATTGTTTGGTATCCTTCTTCAAAGTAAAAAACTGTTAACTTTACCCTCATTTAGGTAAGTTGCCATTCCCATTCTGTAACACTGCATCGCTGAATATAATATATTTACTATCCCCTCCGTTTGACTTGTTTGACAAAACCTAAAACTCGATTAGATAAGATCGTTAGCAACTTCTTACGTACTTTAGGTTGGTACTCTTTCTTTCGATAACAAATTATGTTTTTTTAAAAGTTTCTTTATTTAACGTTAATTGCATTACTTATGTACATGTTGCGAGGCTCAAAATTTCAGATAATCACTAGAACAAGTCTGAAATTTAATGTTTAGATATGCGTTTCTGTTTCTTATGATTATTTGCAATCCTAAGTATTTGCAAATCAGCATTTTTTTACAACGCAACTTTTCTTTGTTGATTGGTTTTTTATATTGCATGGTTCATTTACGTTGGCAAGCGAATTATTTCTTACGGATTTACTTCTTGAATTCACGGCATTCAAAGATTTACTCATTTAACTGATAACTGACAGATGGTAACAACTTTTTGCAAAGGATTGATATAAACATGAATCTACAGCGCCACAGTGATCGAGCGGTTAAAGGTGCGGTCCGCAAAACTATCGTGCGTGGTACTTGGTTCGATTCTCGGTCCAACTATTTCCAGCCCTGGGATTTTATTTATTGTATTAAATGAAAAAATAAGGTAAATATGTTAGATGGACTTAAAAGATAAAGCCCTCCTGAAATAAACGAATATTCCTTAGCTTCTAACCTTAACAATTTGAAACAATAATTAACCATATTTTGTTTGCCTTTTCTATGGTTGCTCTGCATCGAAATTCTTATCATTTAAGGGAATTTTGACCGGAAGTCTTGAAAAGGGTGGAGGCAGCTGGCTGACCAGAGCTTCTGTACATTCTCCAATCCTCAAAAGACATCTTAATATAATCTTACCAATTAGAAAAGGATAAAAATGATTTTTAACTTATTTTAATCAAACAAAACTTATTATTTAGATAAATAGAAGTAATTCTCTCGAAAGATAAAGAAAGGCTACGAAGATTTATTTCTTGGCGGCTTCTTTTATCTAACTGGTAGTCAACATGTGTCTGTAATATATTAACAGACACAAGAAGTTAAAATATTATTTGTAAGAACTACAATGAGATTGCAATCTTAAGATTTCTAATTTTTAAACTAAGCACCAGAGGGTCATTAGATGTCCATTTTGAATAGGGTGAAATGTGTCCAAAGCAGGAACTGGGTAATCTAGGTTATAAACACTTCCATTTCACAGGCCGGAATTTAGTCGCTAGTTAACAATAGTTTGGCCATTCTTATTGGCATCAAACCTGCTCATTAGGAGGCTAACATTCATTCTTAGTTCTATTATAACTGCGAGCGATAGAGTAGGAGCTGCAATTGAGTTTATGTTCTATGGCCAACACTATTGTGGACTGTGGTCACCACCAAAATCAGAACCGTCATTAAAAACCTCATGCCGCCAGCATGAACTAATCTCTCGTATTTATTTGGAGTGTGTTCGTGTGGTGGCAACAGTGTTTCTCTAAAGAGTCTTTTTGATTGTGTGAGTAGAAAGTGGGCACGAGTGTATTAGTAGACTAGTGTTTGCGGTTGTCATGGGCAGATTGCCACCGTCTCTACAGCAATTAAAGACATGGCGTCCACATACTGTTTACATTCCTCTAGACCTTCAGTTTTGTAGCTTGTTGTCACCAATCAACCATACTATTAAATACTCTAGGAAAAGCACTATGTAAGGTTAGTGTAAGTGTGTTTGTGTTAGAAGTACATCCATTCTTTACTGCCGATGTATGTGTTTACCAGGTTAGCAGTCTTTATTAAGACTTCAAGTACCTCATTCTCCTGTCGAACCCTACACAACAACCATTCATGTCAATTATTCGTCTTCTTCGATCCATTTACTAAACTCTAGTAGTTGTTGATGAAAATTTTATTAACTTGACTTTCGACTTCTTTACTCTGACACAACACTTGGTTATTGAGTTCTAAAGCTAAATACAACTTCTCTTTTATCTTCTGGAAATTCACTGAAAGGAAGTCCTTATTCATGTATAATAAAAGTTGATCCTAAGATAGGAATGTTTAATGCTAAGATCTGAACACTTGAATTTTGCAATGCTGATTCGATCGGTAATATTCTTTTGGATCCCATCGATAGAATTCCGTGCAGAAGGACCTTTATTCTACTTTCTCTTATCCGTGCATCTAATTTCCGAAATTAACCATTCAAATTTGGTAGTTTTACTGTTGTGAAAAAAAAAAATTTGGTATTTCTAATTTCAAAATTATTTTGAATAAAATATAAACTTTGGACCCTTTTATGTAAAACATTTTTCTAGAAAAAATTATTTTGTGGGATTATCAGAAAAGTGCAAAACTATAGTCATCTAAAGTGACTCCTCAGAACAACATACGATTGTTATGTGAAATGCAAAGAAAAATTTAAGCATAGAAAAATTGTAGCATCCTCACCGTGTAAGAAGGAAACTGTTAACCTTCATTCCCAAAATTTTTATTATTATTATGAGTCGGGTGCCCTACGGCCTAGAACTTAGGACCTTAGATGTGTTCCTCTTCTACACTCTTCTATGAAACCCTAACTCTATACTAATTCGCACAAATACGAATAATGGACAATTCGGTCCATTCATACCTTTCCACTCTAAGCTTAAAACTAGATCGAGAAAATCTATGGCCCTAAAGCTCCTTCCAATCTAGGCTTTACAGTCCGTTTATTTCTAGGATTGTGCCCAAATACTGGTACTACGTCACCGGCTCTTAGTTTTTTTCCAATTATGTACAACTGCATTTTCGCCAGTAGCCCTATATTCATCTTTAGACTTGGTTATACTAAATACTGTTTTTTCCTGGGTTTGAAGAAGATTTGCATCCATAAATGTTTGTTACTGCATCGTCTGTAGCTTGTGCAATGAAATAAGTAGTACGTCGATATTTGAAAGTAGAAATCTACGTGTGTTTCTATAAAAACAAATATAAATGTAACGTTATAAAAAGATGTAAGGTGACTATTCACTAAACCTAGGAGCTTCTTACAGCTCACTGTCCGGTGATGGACAGTGTTGTCTGTAACGAGAGAACACTGTCCGGAGGCCGGCAGTGCACTGGAAAAAGCTCCGGGCGCTAATGACCTCAGCTGTTGATGCGCCAAAAAAAAAAAAAAAAAAAAAAAAAAAAAAAAAAAAAAAAAAAAAAAAAAAAAAAAAGATGTAAAAAAAGAACAAATTGACAATTTGTTTATTTTTTACTTAGGTAGATTCATATGCAAAGAGCACCTCTGGTGTGTTGAAGCCTTGGTAATAATTCTAATATAAGTACCGTACATCATTGCAAAGTGAGACGAACATCATGAGTACATCGTATTTCCTTTCACCTATTAATAATTCTGTATGTTTGTTCTTTCACGATATTATTCTGGTAAATTTAAAAATAATTTTATGAGATAATAAACTAAAAGAAGAAGAAAAAAAAAAATGAATAGATAAAAGTTTAATTTTTTTTTTTTATTGTTCTTTTAAAATAGAATATTGGCAATTTACCACAAAATAAAACGATAAAATAATAAATTTATTGCACTTAACACAAGATGACAAATGAAGCTATTAAACTACACGTTAGTGATAGGGTGTTTAAACATTTTCTAATAATTTTTTGTAAATTTAAAAGTGAGATTCATCTTTTAGCGCCCGGAGCATTTTTCTTTGCGCTGATTTCTATCAATCTGACGTACTAACATACGCATATAGGTTGTTGTCAAAGAAGATGATTTTAGAGACTTTTTTGGGGCACTAGGCCATCATGCTTCCTTTCAGTACCTTTTTATTATAAAGGATCTATTTAATATTAAGGACAAATAAATATTTATTGATAATTCGAAATGTGAGAAAGTTTGTTAATTACCTTAAAAAGAAGTCGGTGCGAGGTGCTGAAGCCCTATTTTTTAATATTATGACTTCTTTTTAACGCTAAGAAGAGTACATTTAAGGCAGGTAGGCTCTCGCAAGTTCACTCAATAAATGTAAGAAAATTACAGCACCTCTTGGCCCTCATTATGTATGCCTGCGGGCCAAACAGCTCACACTCACCGAATGTACAGCTGGACTAGGTGAGGAATGGCACTGCTACTAACTTCTACGCCTGTACTACCACGGCTGTTTAATTAAAGAACATTAATCTGTTATAATATCATTAATTACGAGATATTAACTTGATTTATGTTCATTGTAATTAGGACGCCAGCGTTGACTCCAAGTAAGAGCAAGTTGATACAAATGATTTATGTAGACAGGTATAACTAATAAATTTTTAATTGCCCATTGTAAAAAAAACTCCGCGATGCTTTTACCGTTTCTCTTCCTCACTTTAAAATTACTAATTTTGTTAGCAGTCGCTGCTTACTGTATAGTTAAACTGGACCAAAATTCACACATTTCTCAGTAAATAAAGTATTGCAGGAAGTATATGTCTGGGGATGTCATGGATCAGTGTCTAATAGCAGGATCTCGTCAAAAAAGGAATTAATTTAACGGTACCTTCCTTTACTTGAGAAACTTATGAAAAAAGTTAATTTTTTCGGGCATCCTCAGGCTAATTATAACCCAGATTTACATAAATATTTGAATTCTGGTATAAAATCATCTTGGTAATTATTCCTATGTAAAAGAGTCGGGTATATAATAAATGAGTGATGAGGCAAGTAAGTATTCTACAAATTTGGCCTCTTCCTTCAGAGAATGGAGTATGAGGCAAGTAAGAATTCAGACAAGTAGTTGTACAGGAAAGTGTGACGACTATATACAGAATGAGAAGTACTTGAATGGGTGACGAACCAAGAACCAACACAAGCGGAGAGAAGCTGGCTTGTTGCTAATCGATTTGCGCTCGTGTGTAAGAGCTTTTCACGCAGCTTTACAAAGTGACAAGTTGTCAACACACCCAAGATCTTCAGCGCTGTGGTGCCGACCTCTTAACTTTATTTCAGATCATAGGCACGACTCTCAAGAGTAAAGACAATTTTATCGCTTTTACTTAATTGATTATTTTATAATGATTTTGGGTTTTCTCATTTTGGTTTAGATTCAAACTTACATTTCTACTTACGCTCAAGTCAGTGGGATGTAACCAGTTATTCTGGGACACACTGAAGCAGGATTCATCCTGAGGGGCAAAATGAATGAATAAATAAACGATTTATTTACAATAATAGACGAAGTTCTAAAGTCAGTTCAGAGGTTTCAGGCAATGTCGCCCATTCACACACTCATCCAAGAATATTTAAGTATAATTTTGATAAAAACTTGAATTAACATTTGGGGGTTGTTTTTTACTTCATAGAGTCTAATTAAAACAACAAAATATGTTTTGACCTTTATGTTAACTTAACAAAAACTTACAGTTTTAAAAGTTAAGTATAAGGGTTGATTAAACGCCAAAAGGTACACAAATCAGCAGTTCCCAACATTTCATTAATACTTCATTGATATAATTTAAGTAATTTTACTGCATTAACTTTTCCTTCACATTTTTTAGAATTTATTAGATGTCACAGACCCTTATGCTGGCCATTTTCGTCTACAAAATATTTACTCAAGTAGCACACCATTTAACTTAGATTGACTGTAATATCTATTTATCTATAATAATCAAACTATTAATCACAGGTGAAAAAGAAAACGTTATAAAAAATATAAAAAAAAAAGAGGCTAAAAAATTCATAAACTTTTTTTACATCAATGATTTTATGCATTTATTTTTATTTTTAAATAAAAATCATTGGTTTAAGTTCATTCTTCGATTAAAGTAATTGTTATTTTATGTTGTAGTCAAACGTTTGTAATAATAAGTAATAAATAATCTGGCTTTATCGCAAATAATATAGTTTTCTTCAATTACATTCTCAATCTAGGTGTTCTTCCCACAATGTTATATATATGTAATATAAAATAAAGAAAATAAAGATATGCATATTTTTAGGACAGCTAATTATTCCAGTATTTTACCATAAGTAAAATTAGGGGGACTAAATTAAATTACAATTGAGAAATGAGTAAATATTGTTGAATAATCTACTTGTTATTAAATGTATGTTATTTGTGCTCACGAATATTTCGGTAAGACGAATTTAAGACTGAAATATTGTTTTGAATTCTCCGTGATTGAAATTTAAAAAGTGGCCGACTCTAACTTTGTTTTTTTCTACTTTAACATGCATGTATATGTGACTACTCAGAATAATTCATCACTCATTTTATCATAATTATAATAAAAAAATATTATGAATGAACTGGCCAGCATAAGGGTCTGTGACATCTAATAAATTCTAAAAAATGTGAAGGAAAAGTTAATGCAGTAAAATTACTTAAATTATATCAATGAAGTATTAATGAAATGTTGGGAACTGCTGATTTGTGTACCTTTTGGCGTTTAATCAACCCTTATACTTAACTTTTAAAACTGTAAGTTTTTGTTAAGGAGATTTTTGTACCTTTTGGATAGATTTTCCTTTTTGTCTATTTGCAAAGTTACGTCTGCTTTACAGATTTTTTAAAATTTGGAATAAGCTATTCTATCATTATAACCTGATAAGGTGTTAAATCGGAACCGTAACTACCACTGGAGAGATCTTTTTAAAGAATGATTATAGTTGCGGTCCCCAAACCATCCTCAATAACCATTTTTTTTAGAAAGCGTTTTGAATAAAATAGGAAGGTATTTGTACGTAAATAGCAAAATTAAACTGCGATTTCAGTACTTCCTTTTAAGAGGAGCAAGAAAAATAAACTGCGATTACAGTACTTCTCCCTAAAAGGCAAAGATTTTGAATCGAACGACAATTCATTGATGTAAATCGGTTCACTCATTGATAATTTTAACGATTGCAGTACTTCCTCTTAGTAGGTGTAAGAGCATGATGGCACTTCACAGCCACGTAGAGGAGCTTTAACCACTTATTTGAGCTAAATTTTATCAAAATCGGACTAAGCTTTGTAGAAATATTGGTAATAATAGTTTTAGAAAGGGCCTTATTTGGGTGGGGCGAACTCCCCTCCTTATGAGGCATAGCGTCGAGACTTTTAAAGTACAAATCTGTACAAAATTTCGATTCGAATGACACTTCATTCATGAAAATCGGTTCACGTGTCGATAATTTGAAACGATTGCTATACTTCCCCTTAACAAGTGTAAGAGCAGATCGTCGCTTTATTGTTAGGTAGGGGAGCCCTAACCCTATCATCCTACCAAATTTTATCAAAATCGGGCCAAGATTTACAGAGTAATTAGTAATAATAATTTTGGAGGGGGCCTTACATAAAGGGGGCTAACTCCTCTCCCATTCGATGTACAGGGCCGAGACCCCCAAAAGGCACATCTACATAAAATATTGAATCGAATGACACCTCATTCATGAAAATCGGTTCACGCGTTTAGGCGCTACGTTGTTTACAAAAAAGGTAACAACAAGAACAACAAGAAGAAGAAGAAGAACAAGAACAAGAACATTTTTTGAAAAAGCGGTTTTTGCTCATTTTCGGCAACTTTTTTCTCGAAACCTATTAGATCTGGGTTGTTGCAAAAAAATTACAGCTATAAAGGAGGATTTGCCCTATATTTTAAAGAAAATTTGGGAATTTTATCTTTTGTAGAAAAAGAGAAAAAAATTGTCAAAGTTGGGTGTTTTTCAACGTTACGCTTTTTCGTGCAGTTTTTGATGGTCAACCCTTATACAACTGTCCTACCGGACAGTTTTACTATCATTTACAAGTGGAAGAACTTTTATTTTAAAAGCAATTCTTACGAAACAGACAGATTCTTTTAATTGAAACTGAGACAAACTTTAGTAGGAGGCTTTAAATAGCAGAAGACTAACTTGGCACATCTAGCACAGTGTGAATGTAATCTATTTGGGATCCATTAGGTAAAGAATCCTATCAAATGGAGACCATTTTTTTGTATTATAATCCGTTTTACAAGATGTCTGCCAGTGATAGGCAGAGTGGTGGATGAGCTAGAGGCTAGTTCCTTGGTATCCAAAAGATTGCCTTTTCTCCTTCCTGTACCCTTTAATGAAACTGTCCGGTAGGACTCTTGTATAAGTGTTGATCATCAAAAACCGTACGAAAAAGAGTAACGTTAGATGATCACCCAACTTTTTTCTTTTTAATTTTGAATAATTTTATCGACTACTTAAAAGACTTTTAGACGAAAGATCAAAACTCCCTCTGGACAACAAAAGACTAATTTATACTTCTACTTTGAAACCATCCTGGGCGTATGGAATAGAGCTGTGGGGTTCAACCAAATGCACAAATCTCCAAAGGATTCAGTCCCTTCAATATAAAATACTTCGAACTAATGTAAACGCTCCATTTTATGTCTCCGACCTGACCTTAACATTCCTTTTGTCAATCAAGTTGCTAAAAAACGATACAGAAAACTCCACTTCAACCTGCAATCTCGTATCAATCCTCTAGCTCAAAATCTTTCTTCAAGAACTCTTCCTGACAACCCGACAAGACGCCTTAAGAGACAGTGGCCTCGTGATCTCCTCTCAAGAGAAATTGCGCTGATTGTAGCAAAAATAAACGCCAAAAAAAAAGGAATAATTTTAAATGCCATTTTTTTTTCTTTTTCTTTAAATGATAATATTCCCAAATTCCCTTTAAAATATAGGGCAAATCCTTCTTTATAACTGTTATTTTTTGCAACTACCCACATCCATTTCGAGAATGAAGTTGCCAAAAATTAGAAAAAAAAAATGGCATTTTCAGAAAATGTTCTTGTTCTTGTTGTTGATCTTTGTAAACATAGGACTTTCCGATTTACGTTCTGCTTATCGCGGAATCCGAGCTCGCTGTAGAAATTTCCAAACTCGCAGCTTTCCGAAAGTGTTATGACAATCATAAAGTATATCTCTGCTTTATGATTTGTAAAATATAATGGGATAATAAATTTAAAAAAAAACTAAAAAACTAAATCTAAAAATTATTCTAATCTAATTTTAAAAGATATAAAACAAAAATATTTAGTAAATATAAATATGAGTGACAGTAAAATATAATTCTAAGAACTTTAAAAAGGAAATTTAATAATTTATTGCTCAATATGACAGTGAAACTAACGTTAACATCTATAGTGTTTGCAATTACAGTAATCGGCACTTAATCATAAACAACACTGTAATAATTCTGATGTATTTATTACCTAAGTGACAAGACAATAAAATAGAAGAATTTATGCAAAACTAGACAAAGGTGTGAACACTATTATTTCAAATAATAATTTTTAAATAACGTTTTTAATGTTTTTGTAAGTTATGCATTTATATTGATGGTAAAAATATCGTTTTGACTCCACACATCGACTTAATATTTTTTTCACTTAATAGCTTCACTCGAATTATCTTATAATATAATTAATAATTTTTTTTGTAAAAAATTAAACAGTTCCATAAAACTAAGTATATTATCATTTATTTGTGCCGCAAACAGAGGGGTGGCGCTATAAGTGACAATGATCATATTGATCAGTTAATACAAACGAGTGGAGACGTAAACCGGTAGTACCATCCAAAACACACTTAAACATTGGTCACTTCCTTCACCAGAGAGGTGCTTAAGAGGCAACTGTCTTTTAGGGTTGAAGGAAGAGTTCTAAAATTAATGATTTTGAACTAGAGGATTTGTGTGTGATGGGCAAGTTGAAATCGGGATATTCCTGTATCTGGCTTTGGCGAATTGTTTGGAGATTGTTGCGTTGGGTACATACTTTAAACGTAGATAAGTTTTAATATGATGTGTGAATTAGTTTCTTATTGTCAAGAGAACTACTGTTTAAGTCTTTTAAGTTGTCGAATGCGTCTCTTTAGTTCTTTCTTTTAAGTCTAGGATTCCAAACGATCCTTCCGCCTAAGTAAAGCCCAAGGTAGCGGGCGACATTCATCACTACTGTTAGAGGTGTTCGGTTGCAAAGGTTAAAAGAAAAAAACGAAAGAGGAATATTGTGTGTTTGGACGTTAACAGCCACCATCAGCTAACAAATTTCCACTAGTATCGCGATTAGTCCCGTGTTAGCGAACTCATTTTGGGTGACACGCATCGGCAGACAGACACAAAAAATATGACATAATTTTAAATAATACGTAGGCGATTTGTGGAGTACTGTGAAGATATTACGGTATTTAATGAGAATAAGCATCTGGCAACCTTTCCTCAGAACAATGATCATAAAATGGGTCATTTAATAAATCGTTGTTTTCTACTATGGATGAAAATATCAAAAAGTTATGAATATTTCTGAATGCGAAACGGCACAAGAGTTACGTTCAGCTATTTCAAAATTTTGACACACCGAGCACAAAACTTTCACTATCACAGCACTATACTTTACTCAGTTATGGGCTATAGTTTCATGTGCACAGATCCATCAGTTGAGAAAATATTGAAATTTAACATTTTTTGGGTCATAACTTGCTCTAAAATTGCGCCCGCTACATCACCCTTAATCTGAATATATTAGTATGAACTTTTGTACTCTTATACACTATACATTACTCAGTTATGGGCTATATTTTCATGTGTACAAATCCATCAGTTTAGAGATATTGAGATTTGAATTTTTTTTTTGTCATTACTTGCTTTAAAATTGCTCTCCTTACATATATCTCCCACTACTTATAAACTCTTAGACCAATATTTTCACTAATAAGCTGATGCTAATCTTAAGTTGTAGTACTATCACATCAGCTGTAATGTAAAATAAAAATAACTGAGCATTTGTTGCCCGTCAGACTTTTTGTTCCTAGGAGCTTGTTACAGATAGATAAACTTTATTATTTACGTACATATTTTCAACAAATTCAAACAAGTTTCAATGTGTAATGCCTTACAGCCTTCATTGAGTGGTTATATTTTGCACCACTGTGACTACTTAGTTATAACGGGGCTAAATGAGAATTAGCGAGTAATTTTCGTGGGAGTCAGTATGAATCGAGTGCAAAGTGCAATCTGTGAAATTCCTTAATGGAAATGAATCGATCTCTTTCCAAAACTTATTAATAAGAACGGAATAGAAACAAAAAGTTTTCTGTTTTTTAGTACTCAATCCCATTGTTAAACAGATACGGCAAACGTTTGCAAAAATGATGTTTTACGCTGCATAAATTACCCAATAATAAGACGGTAAAGTTGCGTATTTCTTATTTTATTGCATCTCGTGACAAGGATAAATTTGTTCTCCCGACTTGATAACTATATTGCTACTGCAATAGAACTTGCTTTCTGCTCCTTCTTTACCTCCTCAGACTCCTTCTGCAAGGTTATGAAGTCTTCGTCTTGCTGTCTTAACTCTATCAACTCCTACAACTTCCGCATTCTTCCTCCTGTTCTCTTCCTAACCAATTCTTCCACTTTTAATTTCCGCCACAATTGCAGGGGAGCGATTGTACAACTTCCTCTAGTTTTCCGCCTTCAGCAAACCTCTTTTATTTGTCACACAGACCAAAATACGTTCAACTCAACATTCTTCTGTATTAATAGCGTCATAGTCTGTCCAATTAATACCCAGAAATATTCTAAACAGGAAAATTTCGCACTAATTCAATATTTAAAAATGTTACTGATATTAAATCACTCTAATTCAGTGAAAAATACTAAGTTAAATTAAATGGATGGAGAAGATCGTCTACTAAACAAGATTCTGAGTTTTGGCTTTTTCACGAAAACGCCTCCACGATTTTTCTTTAAATTTGTACAAATTGAAAATTCGGTTTTAAATTATCGGAGATTTTTTTTGGCTAAAATTAAATATCTGAATCTAGAGTTATTTGGCGGTAGGCAATAGGTATATCTCATAGAAATATTCACATTCTCGTCATGACTTGACTAAGAATAAGTCAAGGCAATTTCCGGATAGTTTCTTGTTAGTTGTTATACTATGAAGACATTTATGGCATTTTTTAATTCTTACTTCTTCACAGAACCTCAAATAGCGGAGTCAAAAATGTAGGACACAAAATGCTTGAAACGCCAATTCAAAAATATTATTATTATAACTATTGGATGCTAAAAGCCTTTTTGCATTTATATTCAATCAGTAAAACAATTCAGACTTATTAAACCTTAGATAGTAAATCAAAAGAAAAGATTAAAATGCTCTAGTCACAGCCTCCTCAACATTATATAACATTAAAACATTCCACAAATTTGGCAAATATGCGAACTTATCTTCCTTGTAAATGAAATATTTTACTTCTTAATGTACTAGAAATATAATTAAACTTAATTACTTCTATATAACTATAGTGTTTATAGTGTTTTATGTAAATAGAGATTTAATTGGGATATCCTTTTAATTTTTATAAAACTATATTAAACAAGACGGTTTACATCAAAGTGTTTTTTATAGAATATATGAAATGGAGCCAGTATTCACAAGTGTAAATTCAAAGGAATATTAATTAAGTTTTATTGTTCATATTAATAATATGTATATTAATTTTTTAGAACAGTTCTATTATATTATTATTTTTTAATTAAAAGAAGAAACAAGTGAGTGCTCTTTAGATTATTTAGCTGCAGCTAAAAGTTAAAAATTTCTTTAAAAAAATCATTAACTTGATAATTAATAAGATTAACTAGAAAAAAAGTCACATTAAATTCATCAATCTCACATTAAATCTTTCATAAATTAGATGCGAATAAGTTTTCGTCAAAAATACATATGAAATGCTAATTCATTTGGTCAGGGATAAGAAGAACTTTTGCCATTGTAATTATGTCATTGGAATCTGAAAGAAAGATGGCCATCCATTACCAATGAATTTCTTTATAAAGACAAGAAAGAGGACAGGGAAAAAGAAATGGAAGTAGTTATTACCATTAAAATTAAAATTTTGAAATAGGTCCATTCGGTAAGGTTGAAATCTTACGTGAGATTGGACCGAAACAAAGCCAAATATATATATGGCTGTATTAAAACTGTCCTGTAGGAAAGTTGTATAAGGGTTGATCGTCAAAAACTGCCCGAAAAAGCGTAACGTTGAAAAACTCCCAACTTTGACAATTTTTTTTTCTTTTTCTATAAAAGATAAAATTTCCAAATTTTCTTTAAAATTTAGGGAAAATCCTCCTTTATAACAGTAATTTTTTCGTAATTACATAGATCTAATAGATTTCTAGAAAAAAGTTAGCAAAAACTGGAAAAACGACATTTTCAGAAAATGTTCTTGTTCTTGTTCTTCTTCTAGTTGTTACCTTTTTTGCAAACATAAATGGATTCCTTATGTGAAGGCCAGAAATTAGATTTGATTCACCAAGAGGGAATGTGGACGGTGATGCGAATACTTTAACTTGGACATCGTCTCTATTAACATCGACGCTTTTAAGAGCACGTGTATTGTGATCACTTGTTAGTTGTTCAATTAAATATTTTGAATTATTAGAACAAATCAATATTCTCAGCTAAATGAAGGCTACGTATATATATAATATAAAATAGTGTTAAAATATCGCGTGACAGCCGCTTGGTCATGGATAAATTATCACTGTCGGATGTGGACAATAGCCTGCAGTGAGCAGCATACTTCTTCAATAAACTGAAGCAATCAAAAGTTACTAATGATACTTTGTAATAGCACTTCTGGCCCCTTTCTATTCTCGCAGACCTAGACACGCTTAGATGCACTTATTTGATAAATGTAAGTGAGGCTCTTATAAAATCAATTGTCGATCTAAAGTACTAGCATGATATTGTGAACAAATTTTATCACCACATGTCAGAATGTAAACTTAATGTAATGGACATTAAGTTCAATTTTAAAGTACTGATAGTTCAAGAAAAAATAAATTAGGTTCGAAACTTAACTATATTAAAGTAATCCTTATGAAAAAACAAAAATTATTAATCAATATTGCTTCTCTGAAATCGCAATTAATTTACGTACGCATCTTCAGTATAAAATTGGAAACAAGTCTGAAGTAAAAACAAAAACAACAAATCTAACGTTTTTTTAAAAAAATCTAGCTCAATGTCCTACTAAAAGATTAAGTGGCTGCTCTGAGCGGAAACACCTACTTCGCTATTAACAGTTTCCAAAAGAATTTAATTACTCACGCAGGGCTGGACCAGATGACCTCCCAGTTGCAAGACCACTCCCATAACTATGTATCCACTGCCACATTTAAAGCCTGAAATAGTATTTTCGCGCCAAAAAAAAAACATGTTTCCATTCACTGTGATCATCTTCACGGCGAACATTTAACAAAAAAATTACATTTATTTTAACAGCATGCCTTTCCAAATTGTTCATGTCGTAAGAATCTGTTATTTTTTTGAAACATCTAAACGTGTGAATGCTAATCAATCTAGGAGATCATTATTTAATTATATATTTGAAAATAATAATAAAAAAAAAATACTTCTCTAATGAATTCTAACATATTTTATTATTCACTGAAGATAATGCAGATTAAAGCTGGCTAAAAAAATGTCTTATAATATAATAATAATAATAATAATACTTTATTTGAAAAGAAATTCTAATACAAACATAAAAAATGAAAAGAAAAGTATTCTACGACAATGGAAAACCGTCTGCCGGAGGTTGATATACATATATAAAATAACAATTACAAATTGCTTTATAAATTGACTAAGTAATTAAAAACAAAAACTGCTAAAAGAGAATACAAAAGATGAGAAAAAAAAAAAAATAATAATAATACAAATAAAATAGTAATAATAAGCAGAAAAAAGAAAAGAATTTAATTATATATTTGAAAATAATAATAAAAAAAAAATACTTCTCTAATGAATTCTAACATATTTTATTATTCACTGAAGATAATGCAGATTAAAGCTGGCTAAAAAAATGTCTTATATATATTATTTAAAAAATAAGATCAGAAATAAGACCAGTTTTTTGTACACACCGTTAGACTAGTCTAATAAAAGCAATTATCATAAAATTATGTATTTAACTTCTCAAGTTTGCCTAGCTTAACACTTATCATGTAGAACCTAAAACATTTGACCCAATTGCAACCTCCCTCTGTGCTAATACAATCAGAAATAGTTATCATTGTTGAATTGGAACATGAATTAGTTAGTTGAATGGATAATTTTTTTAAAGAAGAAGGAATATAAACAATTGCATCATTGAATTTTTCTCTATTTAAATCAAAATATTCTCTTTAGATACACAAGAGATACACAATATCAGAATGAAGTGACGTATTCATTTAGGCGATTGATCCTGTCGTGTGTTAGATCTAAACTTAGGATGTTGCGATTTTTTTTTTTTTTTACAGTTTTTAATGGACACTGAGACTACAATAGCGGGGTAAAAAGGATGAATATAGCGGAATAGATTGAAAAAAACAACAACCTCTGTGAGGAGAGGTAATGTTGGTAAGAGTGAGTGATATGGAGCGATTTAGGGCTGGCTGAGGAGGGTTTTCTACCCTTTATGAGAGCCATGCAATTTCCTATATCTCCTCCCTACATCCTTTACTCTACTCCAGACTGTGACGGTCCTGCGGGGATAAAATTAAGTTAAAAACGGTTGTTGAGAGTGTAGACTAGAAGGTAGGGAGATAGATAACTTCACGCTCTTTTAGAAAGTGGACAGTTTTTGTGCGTTCTCTGTCAGGGTGCTTCGCTTTTCTTTTTATTGTGTTTTGTTTTTGTGTTTTTGGTATGGTTATTTTTTTTGACCAGTATATTGTGATGAATTCGTTTTAGCTGCTGTATTGTGAAAATGGTTTTGACAAAAAGTAAGTTACGTGATTAAACTCTAAATGGAGCTTATAAATTACTCCCCTTTTTTGAATCTTTGATCTCTCGTCTAATATGTTTATTGAAATATGGTATTCTTACTTTATTCTGCTTAAGTTCGCAGTGAGTTAAGTGTCTCCGCTTAAAGTGCGGTTCCGTTTTACAATTAATTGTACCAGTACAAGAAATGTCAAGTGATGTTCTGCGTAAACAACAAACAGCGGATTTCTCTGAAAAACAGGCCTAAAACAATGAATTCCCCAAATTGATCACGCTTAGATGTACGATGTTGCATTCACCATTGAAAGATTCATTATTAAAAATCTTGTTAAATAAAGAATACTTAAACAATATTCTCTTTTTTACACCTGCCGAGTTGTTGGTTTCTAGGTGTGTTAAAACATTTTATCACTTTACGCTCAGTATTTTTGTTCCATTTAGATTTTGTTATTAAAAGTTATATTGCAGTCAGCGTTTACTGTGTAAGAAAACAATAAATAAAAGTACCAATCGCAATCACTGAGGAAGTAGATTACTAGCCGCCGATCAGAGACGGAAGGCGTTCTATTAAACAAAATTTGGTAATCAGTTTTCTACTTTTTACATAAAATTTTGTTATTCTTTGGACTAGGAGTCTAAGAAATTTTCATAAGAAATGTTTTAACTTCTTTGGCAAGAATTTATGTGATCTTCCTTAGATTTTAGTCCCTTGCTGCGATGTAACTAACTAGAAGAATCTTTTTATCAGTTATTAGGATCCCAAGGGATAGAAAATAAGTGAAGACATTGATGATTCTATAATACTATTTTGGCTAAAATTACTACAAAAAACATTGTTCTAGTCTGTACAACCTGTGACGCATTATCTCAGGGAATAGCCGCGCTACGGACTCTGCAGAATGTGGCTCTTTGGAATGACAGTGAATCGGCAGGACGACATTCATAAACTTATCTTTAAAGTATTTGAAATGTATGGTCTTGCGACGACCATGGTTGGTTTAATGTATTGAAGTATGAGATTCGGTTAAGAGTTAGGATTTTCAATCGGGTGAAATACAGTCCCAATTGTGGCATTGTCTAATGGCTTACAGCACCCTACTTGAAATTAATAAACATTAGTTTGAATAATAACCTGTAAAGCTAATATGTATGGTGGTACTGGGTTCGATTCCCGGTCTTAGGCCTTGGATTTTATTTTAATGATTAATAAAAGAAATATACAGTAAAGTATGTTTGCTAGTCGCCTCCGTCCACGACACCTAATTGGTAGTTGGACGTAAAGCCCTATCTGAAAGAAATAGACAATACTTTATTCTACTTGTATTACTTTAAATAAAATGTGACCAGAAAAAACGCAAATCTCTAATAATAATACCCTTTTAAAATCAATATTCAATAAATATAAACATATAATAGTGAGCGGTTGGTGTAAATAATCTTGAAAAGAAGTTTGGAAAAGATTGTTAGAATGGTTCCATGTTGTTTAAACGGATTGCCTGGTTTTGATACAGTTCAATCTTAGCATTCCTCCTCGTAGACGTTCCTACGTCACAGTTTGATCAAGTAAAAAGGAAGCAATTTGCTTGCCACTCTTTGTCGTCTAACTGAACTCAGTTTATAGGGCGGAGGCGGCACACTTACCGCCCGCTGCAAGTAGTCACTCACCGCCAGTCCATGATGGTGTTAACTTCAAACACTTCGCCCCCATCTAAAGCCGCCTACTTTATAATTACATTTTCAATCACACCGCCAAATAATAATTCTTACACCCTGTCAACAGTCACTTTTTTATTTATTTATTTTATTTTTTATTCCAATATTTCTCTTACTAATATTCTGTAATTTTAGCTGGTGATGTTTCTTTTCTCCTGTAATGTTTATAAAAATTGTAACTTTTTTTTGGTCATCATCAAAAAGCTTCAAACATAATATTGCTTCTATTATTCATTGGCAATTGTCCAATGTTGAACTGTAGCTCCCGTCGCGGTAGTTCACTTGGAAGTTTAAGGAACACTATTCATTTCTTTGCACCAAAACTAAGATAAATCTGTATATTTATATAATCGATTGTACACATTTGGAACCTTTCTTTGTCAAAATTATATACCAAGTATTTTGGAGTATTAGAAAGGTTGATTTGTTAAGTGTAGGATGTTATTTAAAAAAAGCGGAAAGAACAAAAGGCATCGGCTACCTCTTGGTTAATCCCCAACCATAAATCTTAGCCAGAAATTGATACTTCAATTGATGCCATACAAGCAGCAATAAGGTAAAGCATTTTGAACTTGTTAAAGCAAATTTGAAGTCCTTTAAAGATTTGTGTGTTCAGAACTGATATAGTTTTCTTATAATGATTCTTTGATAATGGTCTGTTGATGAATGAATTCTCTTTGGAGGCGACAAACTCTTTTATTGCAATTTTCTTTCTTGTCAATTTGCCGAAATAGTATTTTACCTGTCTTATGTACATATTTTGAGTTCCCATAAATACACACGCACACATGCATAAAACATTTTTTTGTAATATTTATCATCTTAAAGTGAAGATAACTCAAAAAAGATTCACAAATAACTCAATTCATCATCGGACAGTGAGAGTAAGAAACTTCTGGGAAGAGAAAATCTAAGGTCTAGCGCTAGATTCGAACCCGGGATCTCCGCGTGGGAATCCTCAACACTAACCACTGAGCTAATCCATCAAGATTCAGTCTTTTTTTGCAGGTTATTTTTTTCTTATCTTATACATAGTAGATAACTTTTTAAAGGAGCATTTTTCATCGCACTTTCATTCTCGGACACAGTTCTGTCGTGACAGACACCACAAAGTGAGTTGTAAGAGGCTCATATCCTAAAAATTTGATTTTCTTTATATTCGATTTTAATCGACGAAGTTAACTGGCGTTTTAGGCTATTTATGGAATTCTATAAAGTTACTAAACATTAGACAAAATGTCACGATTTCAAACTCTGCCGTTAGTGTATAATAAAATAGTTATTGTTAGAAATAGTGAACAATAAAATTCTACTAAACAATTTTTAAATTAGTAAATTATTTATAGCAGTAATATAAATCAACTTACGTCCTGCTTCGACTGCGCTACCATTCTATAGCCAGATATTACTGCACAGTGTTAATATGCAAATTTCTTATATTTGCCCTGGAGAAAAGATAGCGAACACTATTTATTATCTTTCCAGTCTAAATAGCAATCGAATTTGTGTACTAGAGCAGTTGTTAATAGGTATACTTCTTGAAATTTATATACATTACACATTAGTAGATAAAACAATTTACATAACAATATTATGATCATATCACTGCAATTCTAGTCAATTCTTTGTTGGCCTTCCAGTATCTTGATTTATGCTAAATTCCCGACATTTACTATCATATTGGGGTCAAGGTCTTATCTCTTAAGTTTTAAAGGTCTATTGGGTTATTTGTTACACCCACCACTCCAGTCATGTGTAAGTAAGTTGATTATTATAGTGTGAGGTGCGCTTTAAGATATTTTTAACATTATAAGAAATATAATTTATTAATAGTTCCGTTGAAATAATCCGGGTAGGGGGTCGTTTATTATTATTTGTTTTGAAATATGAGATTGATTGGTGATGCTGTATAATTTAGTGCAAGGGTCTCTACTTCCCTCGGAAGCCTGCAATGTGCCTTTCTTTGGCCAAATGTGATCCTGAACTTCTTTTTCACCTCCTCAAAGCGATGATAATCTAACAATAGATTCCTTCTTTGCTCAATTAGAACAAGTCTTGATGAAAGAAATCGTGGAAGTAACACATAAATTACTGTTCCTTAACTTATACTTTTTATACAAAAATGTTCTACAAATTTTATCTAAAAATTTAATTATATACTGATGGTGCTAAGCTATAAACTGATTGTGTCAGAAGTTAGCAGATTCTAGAGCTGACCTGTTCGTTTAACTTTTTGAATAGACACTTTATAGTTTGATTCATTTATGGATAGATAGTGGAGGTAACAACACAACATAAGAACATAAGCCTTTGCTTACGTATCTTTATACCTACTTGTGGTATCGCCAAATGCAAAACAAAAGAAACAAAATATATAAGATGCCAACTATCTTTAGTTGCCTATTAACTATTTGATGAATTCAAGAATGTTGTTTTCAAAAACTGACCGAATCATTCCACCTAGTTTTAAACCACTTGCCTTAAATGGACAAATTCGGCTGAAACAACTGGTATCCCTAAAAAAAATATTTTGTTTTTTTAATTAAAATATATTATTATTTAATTGCTGGTTTGATCTCACTCATATTAAAATATTGTACATAATTCTTGTATTTGGGGTTTGCCATGTCCGATTGATTTCATTTATCTTGTTTCCCTGTTATTATTCTTACTATATAAAGTTATGGATTATTTAGAAGCAGTTGGAATTTCATATTCTGATTATTATGTTGAAACAGATATATATTTTCTAATAAAGCAATAAAACCAAGAGCTTCTAAATATTCAAGCAGTTTTTTTTATTCAGAAAAACAGTAGACCGCCGAAGGCAGTCTGTAACAACACTACTCATTATTCTGTCTTAGTGATTTATATTTTTCTCTAAAAAAAACAATTTATTATAATATGGCCGCTTTTATTATTGTCACAATGTATCTGGCGGCTGATTAATTGGTTTTCGATTGGTGAAGTCCACTGAAATTTAGAGATGAAGATGTAAATACATTTAAGTTTTAAATTTGTATGCGTAGGAGGTTTGGCTTCTTCATGGGAATTTAGTAAAGATTATGAAAGTTATCGACTAGAACTATCATAAAGGTCAATGGAATTTAATAATAAGTTCCTGCTACAAATATAAATTTTGTTCAAGTCAATTTCAAAAAATTAGCTTCCTTGGGCGGACACAGAAAAAAATTATTATTATAGTTACGTTTCAGAAATGGTGCATTTTAAGTCTGTTTAACTTTTAAGAAATTATTATTCAATCATCAACGAACGAACTGCAACGGGATTAATTAAAATTAAGGAGTTTATCTTTAGGACGGACTATTGATGGTAGATTCTAGTAACATGCAAAGGAGAAAAACTGTTATGATTTCTGTAGGAACAATCAGCAGAGGCACAAAACGAATGAGTTGGATTGCGAATCGGCTACTGGGCAGAGAATGACTTTGTACTCGGCTGCAAACAACACAGTTTTAAAGATTGTGTTGAGCCCGGTACAAAATAAAGCTGCTTACATCACAGCATATTTAGATTCTAATAAATTTTGTTCGAGTATTTTGAGAACTATAGATAGAGACCACTCACTTTCTGCCAAGTGGTTGCTGAATAAATTTAGTACTGATGAACGATCAACGATAAATCCTATGATTGTCGGACATTTAGAACAAATATTTATTTATTACTATTAGAAAGTAATATTTTCTTGGTTGAACGTAATACAAATATTATTAGGATAGATGCATACGTGATCATGGCCTTCACATGAAGCTGTTAATGATGGGGGCTGTTGTAATCCTTTCACATTTTGGTAGCCAAAGGAAACTGCTAATGGAAACAACAAATATAAAATCTAAAAACAAATTTCTGCAAACAGAAATTAAATTTTGATGGCCTGCAGCTAAGTTTCAAATAAAGAATATCTAATTGAAGGTCCAACAAAAGGTTTGCAAGAGTTTGAGGTAATGCGGAGTTTTACACTTGATTTGTTTTAAAAATGATTGAAATCACGTTTACAAATAGTTCCAGTTGCCCTTTTTCAAAAAGTCGTTATACACTGAGTTATCATATTTGGTAGTTACATAAAATCGGTACTTTATCGCAAAGAATTGAGAGTTGTTGCTATTTTTACTGTTACATTCTGAGGATAGACGATTTTAATGGATTGTTTTTACAGAATTTCGATGTTTACACTACCACTTAGTTTTCCTAAATAGAAAACACTGCACTCCCTACAGTATAGTATGTTTCCTACCTAGTGTCGGAGTAGTTACAGTTTCTTATTCACTTATATTACCAGAGTCACAACCAGTGTTCTAGTTTCATCGTGTAAATGGTTAAAGAAGCGAGAACGATCAATCTGGAATATTGACACTCTTTGCATTGAGAGGCTCCAACAGAATCTCAGAGCTTACACATAATTATATATATATTTCTGAGACACACGCACACATTTATACAATATATATTAATAATTCCTTCCACAGTTGAACTCTTCATAAACACCAGTTCCCATCTTTACTTAGAGGCTGCACAACTTACCAGAGAAATAGAATGTATACGTAAAATCCAGTTTGGCAGCTCATTGCTCGTATAATCGTTCCAATAGCTACTTAGCGATAACGATCAACTTATTGAGTGCCAGTTTAAATTCCATTAGGTAATTTTAGTGTCCCTCTCACCCAACATTTTGAGTACACTCTCTGATAATGGACCAAAGCTTTTAAAACTGTTTTCTCTTTCTAAAGTTCTCTCCCATACTATTAATGTTTCTATTGAATATAAAAACAATCCAACTTTGAATTAAACTTTACTTTTTATTTCTTTTTCCCGATTGAAGCCTCTAGATGTATTCTCCGCACGGAAGCACCTGAGATTCGATATGATTATTTTTTATCTAAAGTATCTAACGCGCCCCCGTGTTTAAAATAATGAACTCCACAGGAAAATTAATTAATGTATTTCAAAAGTGATGCCAAATCTTCGGTATTCAGACAAAATCGTACTTAACATCCTCACGAACTGAAGTACTAAAGTTAAATAAAGAGTTTTATTTTAATTCATAAAAGAGAAAGTACTTTAATGAACCTGTTCCCTTAAAAAAAGTATTAGTTCATTATGAATAAATATACATTTTTATATATACACACATACATATTTAAGTATGCATATATTTTAATGAATACATCAAATTAGAAGTCACGAACAATTCTCTTTTCATTTTAAGAAAATTCTTGAAAACAATTGATTGAATTTTGGATATTAAAACTCTGAAATTTGAACCAATTATTGAGAGTAAATCTGTACAGCAGCAAATCTACAAAATAGAAAGGAAAGCTGCACCCGTACTACTGCTACAAGTGCTAGTATCCGATGACGGTATCTTGCAAAGAATTTATTACCGATCATTTGACAAAGTTCATGTCTCTGTGTTAATGGTACAACAAGTAGGCAGAAAACAACATGTAAATATCCATTTGTGGAAATGAGAACTGTTTAAGCTTAGAGAACAATTCTGTGGGGTTTTTACCTTTAAACAAAGATGTTACGGTGGTTGGTGAAGATCCGATGCGGCGTTATTCTCAAAACTGGCAGCATCCTCAGCCCAGAGTGTATCATGCAAAATCTAAAAGATTTAATCAATGAGATGAATAATTCAACTTAAAACATACCAATATAAATGTTTGTTAACACTAAATAAATAAATTAATTAAATATTATTGAATAATACCGGCGACGAGCTTCTTTTTTGTCGTTATTTTAAGCGAGGCTCAATGAAAGTTTGGTGTTAATGTCTTAATTTAGAAGCGAGGAGCCGGTATAGATGTAACAGTGTTATATTGTTTCGGGACCGGGCGTTAAATTGAAATTTGTCTCCGAAACATCTACGTTAAGTGGCAGGTTAGACAAGGGGGAAGTGCGAAGCAATCTAGACGAGCTCCCTTCCATTTACATATTAAGTAAGCAGTGTTATTGCTATAAATATGCATTGATGTGGTCACGACCAAGTGTGTGTTAGAGTTAGGAAGCGAGGTGTGGGTGACGTAGTTAAATTTCTCCAACGGTAGGCCTGATCGTCACTCGGTCTTTGGCGAGCTCCTCAGTGCCCTGTTGTGTGGATAAAGTGCAGCTTGGCGGGGGCCAGTCGCCCTATAAACTAGCCCAGGAAGCCCCAGGGCTCGTGCTGCTCCTAGCCACAATAATTACTGCACTCACACACGTAAAACCTCTATCCGCTAATTTGCCCAATTACACCGCCACGATTTATGTCTTCATCCTAATATTTAGAAACTAATGCTCTCTCTGTTCATTCACCCACACTTACTTGCGCGCTGGCTCTGTACCCTGGATACGTGTGTGGACATAATATTGTAAGCGAGGCACCTCCAACCTTCTATATTCTTGTTAAAGGAAGCCGTTGTCCGATAACGGCCCTGTTCGACCGCTCCCAGCGCCCCCGGTTTAATACTCTGTTATTTTCTGTAATATTTTATATTTCAATTACTTTCCTCTCCCATAACTGACGTCTATTGTAATTGATAGCCAATACTACCAACCATTAACTGTCAATGTCCGCGTTTCCACTTTTTTTAATGTTTTTTTTGTTTTTTTGTTTTTACATTAAAGCTGAATATTCATTTCACTGTATTCTGTTTATATAAACTAACATTTATTAAGAAACTCTTGCACGTTGCTTATCGAGACTGAAATGTAATAAAGTGAAAGGAATAGATTGTGAACATTTCTTCTGACTCGAAGTACGAGTATGTCGTGACGCATTCAGCAGACTATCGAGTATTAATAGTACTATAAATTTAATAAAAATCATTGCAGACCATACAAACCTCAAACAGGAAAATTCAGCAATCCTATAATTCAACAATTCCTATAATTCTTATGTTTCGAAAAGGCATCCTTGAAACTAATCCTAAAATAAACAACAAAATAGTATTTTAAAAAATATATATCTGTATTTGAAATTCAATCGAATTGTCCTGGAAAAAGATTTCAAAATAAAAGCATCATCACCTATCAGAATAAAGAAAATCGCTGCTGCAACTTCGAGAAAACCTCAAAAAAGTGAAAAACCATTCTCTAATATTAACCTCTTAACATTTTTGCAAAAAGTCTACTCATTTCTCCTTCTTGAGATTTTATTTATCTTCTTTTTTTTAACTTCTTTCAATAAATACTTAAACTAACATAAAAGAAAATGATAATTTTCATAGTTAGGCCCTATTGGTACTCAGACAAAACAGCAAGTCTCAGCTCCCTGAGAGTCAATGTGTTCATATGTAGACCAACGCGAAAAGCTAAAACAAATATTGGTTACAAGAACACGGACTATAATTAATTATGTATTCTAGAAAATACTGTAGGTTAAATACCTATAGAAGTTAAATTCCATAAAATAGTGCATCAAAGAGGGAGTCACCGCAACCGATGGCTTAGACCACATGCAAGCCGAAGGCTCACAAGAAGCAGTCTGAGAGACATCTTCGAATTGCTCAACGCCCGAACAGGTCCGGTCAGCATGCCCACTTACTGACCCTTAGCCCTCTCTTAGTGGATCCGCCGTTAACCTCGGATTAACTTGTTCGCCTACCTTGGAACGGAGGTGTTAGACCACCTAGAATCAAATCCTAAATTTGTGTACTTTGCCTTAAATACTTTAAGCCAAACAGGCTAGCTATTGACATAGAAGTCTCATAGCATTTTCAAACATTTCTTGCCATTGTATTTTATTCCTTCGGATACAGGATGGTCTGACCTGATGCTTAGGATCCAAGGAAGCCTGGGTGTAGTTAATTAATATATCTTCCTTTATCCTGAAATTTCTTTGAGAACAATCCGAGAAGGGGTAATCCCAGATTCTGTGAAGGTTTGCCAAAAAGCCTACACCACCACGACCCAGATGGTAGGGACAGTCCACTCCCAGAAGAGCGGTCTAATCCTGTTACCATATCTTGCACAGATCAATTTCAAGGTCACAGTGTGTATATCTTCGTCCATCTTTGGCGAGGAGGGGAGCGGGAGTTTAGAGACAAAGGAACGTTTCACCATAGGAAGGGCCCTTCACTAACTTTGTGTCACAAAACATCAATCAATATAAACATCTAGTCAACAGAGATCTGTAGATGTTGTTATTCTTAATAAGGATACAAAGCAAGGACACCATAATTAATTAGGTATCTGTGTCTTGTGTGCTGGTTGTAGGTTATATCTGTAATATAATATCATAGGTGAGATAACCTTGGCGTCTATATAGAAATCATTACGATATAGACAGCACTTGGCTTATTATTATTTTCATTAAACAAAAAGATGATTTATCATCAGCATCAATAATCGGCAGTATTAACCAGCAACATTAGTCAATATACTATCGTTTAGTTGCACAATGTCATCAAAGTAAATGGCAATTAACACGGCTAATTACGTAACAGTCCATTAACCAATATTTAATCATAAAATTATCATTCTACGAGATATATTCTACGTTCTCGTATATCTCTTGTTCCTGGCAAGAAACTATTGCATTCTCCAAAATTTTCGAATTTGAATTTTTAATGGAAATAGATTATCTTCGATTCATTAAGGTTTCTAATTTTAAGAAGTTTTATTTTATTTTATATTTTAGAAGAGATCGTGGTCCTGAATCTGACACAGCAAATCTATGAAACAAAACAAGTTCAAATTGGTGGTTTCAATTAGTGGATCTGTTGTTCGTGATTTTCTTAAACCGGAACTTGACTGACCTAGTGACGAATTACGGAAGACTATTCTTTGGCGCTAGGATGTGCCTTCTCATTTTTTATAGATTTCCCGGGCTGCAAAGGTAATGGCTAAAGAGAGGCTTTAGCCTGTCGCCAAGTGTTGTGGACCCTTTTTGACGTAATTTCTTATCCCTCTTACTTCAGGAAATGTCTTAAAAAATGCACCTTTTTCTGTACTTATAAAAGTATCCTTACATTTATTTTTTATACTCCCAATTACTGCTAATTTCCTTCTTAATTGATTAGCAATTTGATTGGAGGAGAACATCCAATAGGATGTTCAGGTGGAGATGTTAAGGCTTCCACCTCAAGTAACATTTCTTAACCTTCGTTAAAATAACTTTGTAGGTAAGAATGGAGAGTGAGTGATATTCTAGTGATAAGCACCTAGATGATGCTGGATGTAAGGCGAAAGCCAATGCCAAAAAGAAAAAGGAAAAAAATAAATAAAAAAATAAAAAATAATTTTAAGTGCAAAATTCTATTTTAAGGATAAGATTAAAAAGAGACAATTTTTTTGCCTAAATTACGAGGTTAGTGAAAAATCGATTGTTCATCGATGGAAATAAGTTTTTTTTCCGAAGTTTTTGTTAATTATCGATAGAAATACCAAAGGTTAGTCCGTCGCACTTAGTTCTTGGATGCTACAATGTCTCGCTGAGTTGTCATAATCAAACCAAAGAATATTAATTACGATTCCGAATTTGAAAAATACTGTGAGCTATGATTTCCGGTTCTACCGTAAGCTGTGTTGTGTGTTTTTATTTTTTATTTTTAAACTGTATTGTCCTCTGTTTGGTGAAATCAAATATATTGTTTACTATTTAATATTCATAACTATTCGTTCCTACAAACATTAGACTTCTCAATGTTACAGCATGATTACTCCAAGAGATGGCGTTACTAAACAAGGCGAGACAATATTATTTGCTATCCCGATTAGCTATTGCCATTTCTGGTAAAAATTACATTAGAAAAAAAGAAAAAAAAATGCCTGCCTCTACATTCATTCCTTTTACTATTTTATTTTTCGATAACTATTCATAGCTTTTTCTTTGAAACATTACCATAAATGTCATTCTTTCATTATTTTCGGCTCTATAATTAAAGTTTGAAAAATGCGGTACTCTTCAAATGCCAAATCTCTTTATCACTTTAATATAAATCTATTACTATGTTTCTCTTTCACAATCAAAATTAATAATTTCTCCATTACAATAGCAAACTATTCAGTATTTATTTTAAATAATGCCTTTAGGATAAACAGAATTACAATTTGCTCATGCAAATATTTTATTTTTATTTAATTGAAAAAAAGCAACATTCAAGCATTCACCTAAATGTAATTTTTAAAATGTCAATGACACATCACTACAAACTAAAACTGAAATCTGAAGAAGGACTAGAAGTTAAGAGGAAACGTCCGCTATTTTTACAGGATCTAACTGGGCGTGCATTCTAGCATTTTTTTGCGTTTAGTTTATAACTACAGCACACTTTAGTGATAGTGCTGAATAGAACATTGGAAAGATGATCTGAAGTGACGGTGATTGCTTGCCCTGATTGTGAGTCATTAGAGAGAATGTGGAGCCCCTGTTATACAGTTTCTGCGTGTTATGAGCAAAGGATTGGTGGCGTAGATTTATCTGATTTAATCGTTTTGCAAGATACATTCTTCAGCGACTTGCGACTTCACTTTCCAGCGGTTTCTTGGTGAATAATTAGAAAAAAGTTTGTATTTAAGAGAATTCACTCGACTAACATTTTTTCCCCTAATTATTTTATAAGTAAAATAATCGCCATTACACCTGCTCAAGTTTGGGGCTACCAGCGGTTTGAGATACTGGAAAGATTTCAAAGATATTTTCTTAAAAAATTGTTCACACTCCCTTCAACAGCACCGGCTTTTATTTTAAACATAGAAACTGAAATAGATCCAGTTTACATTTACACTCTGCGCCTGCATTTTAAATTTTGTTTCAAAATCTTGTCTGCAAATGATAACCGCCTCTCAAAAATTGTTGCTAATGTAAATAATAACCAATTTTGGTTCTGAGATTGGTCCAACCTCGCCCAAAAGTACTCACTCCGGTTTGATTTTTCGCGTGATAACAGGTCGGGGTGGGAAACTAATTTTTCTGAACTGTTGCGTAGGATGAAAGAGGCTTGTCTGGACGAATCTGTGGGCCGCGCTATGAAATCCGAGCGTTTTATCCTTTATAGGACACTGCTTGAGACTAGAGGACGGCTTGGGATCTTTAAAGTTGGCTCTACCACCCAGTTGGGCATGTAATATCTGAGGAGGTGGTTTAAAATTAGAGGTGAAATGCTTTATCTGAACTATGTGCCATGGATTGATAAAGCTGCCCAAAGAGAGAAATGTGCATTGTGCAATTTGAATAGCAGGGAGGACTTGCATCACTTCCTCTGCGAGTGCCCAATCCTTTCGGAATTTCGACTGAGAAGCCTCGGTGTGAAATTCTTAGATGCTCAATATGTCATTGGTGCTTTGGGGAATCAGCATATTTGCAGTGATTTGATTAGTTTTGCCAAGCAGGCTTGGAACTATAGATGCAGTCTCATTAGAGAATTCAATTATTAATTTTTTGATTTTGAAAATATTACTATTTTAATTACAATTAATTTGATTTAAAAAATTTACTTTTAATTTTCACTCACAGTGTTCTATTTTTTTTATTATTTTATTGTTGTATTATTTTATTTGTGCCATAATTTAACTGGCTTAATTTTCATATAATTTAATTAAGTTTTATCTTTCTTTTTATTTTGTAACCAAACTCTGGCAGACGGCGTTAGCCATCCCTTTGTACATTGTTAAAGGATCTTATGTACTATATCTTCTTAAATAAATGTATATTATTATTATTATTATTATTATTATTATTATTATTATTATTATTATTGTTATTATTATTAATCGCCATTACACACAAGTTTCATGGGCGGAAACGCCATCCATTGAAGACACTCCAGCGTTGATATAGTTCAGTTGCCAAGGATACCCTGGCCGTCAGATTTTATAATCTGCTTCAATTGTTAGGGTGGTTGTTTTAACTGGCTAAGCTGAAGCTGAGACGAATATTGAATTTTAGATCAGTAAACTTCTTCTAAAGAACTCCTCCGAATATCGTAAAATACAGATCATGAGAACATATTTGTGAGATACCTCACTGTAGAGGACGCCCTGAAAATTTTGGTTTTTCGTATTTTAATGATCGAAAAAAGACCTAGATTCCATTAAAGCGTCAATGAGGTTTTCGTTTTCATTAAAAGCCAAGATCTGGGTCAAACGCAAATAAATAATAGATCAGTAAGGACTAATTTTTATTTTCCATCTCACCATATCTCCATACGACAACAAAGCAAGAAAACAGAGATTGGCTTGTCTGGAATTGAGGAACGAATTATTTGACCGGACAATGGGCCGTAACTGAGCATTTAAAATTAAATTAAGTTCTTCAGTTCATAATGACATTGTGATCAAAGCGCACCCCTCCTTCCGGCAACGCCTAGAGGTAGTCGACAGACTAGCCTTCAGGACCCTCAGCAATATCAAACAGTAATCACAACTAGAGTAGAGAACTGCGCTAGTGTAGAAGAGGCTGCAAAAAGTGCCAGCCTTTGGTATAAAATTCTTGGTATAAGCTCAGACTTAGTATTGTAGTAGAGCGCAAAACTATAAAATTACATTTTTTTTATTAAAACTACATTTTTATGCTGAAATATAGCTATTTATAAAAGACTAATGAAAGCAATTTTTTCTTTTTTTGGAAAAATATTTTGAATAGGCTCAGCCTTAAATCCCTCAGGGAAGGTACGCCACTGGACTTCTTGGTAGTGAAAGTGTGTTTTAGACTTGCTGTTGATTCCAGAGAGTTGTGCTAATGTGTCATGCAACTTTATGCATTTTATTTTCATTGTTTCAGTAACAAAAGATATATTAAGGTTATGTATAATAAAAAAACTAAAAACGAAGTGAACTGCGCGTATAGTGTTCTTTCGTGAAGAACCTTAAAGAACATATTTGCTAGAATTTTCAGCTCTGAAACTTCCAATTGTTGCGAATATCCTATTCTGACATTTTTAGGCATAAAGCTAAAGGAAGGAGATATAAATAATCTCCTTTCTAAATATTTTTATTAAATAGCCTGAAACTGTTAATAAAATATTTAAAAATACAAACAGAACCGCCTTAGGCAATTCTACTTTTTTTTCTAGGTAATGTATTTTATTATGGATATACGTCATTAGAAGCTAGATGTAGTGTATTCAAAAAAATAAATAAAAAACGCCTAATGGTCGATTTGTCGCTAAAAAAAACGGGAGATATAAATTAGTAAACATAATGGTTGGATAATTATATACTGGATATGTAAATATGGCGATCATTATCTCATGATATGGAAATAAAATTAGGTGAATTCTAACTTTCGTACGATAACTTGAAGACTGTTAATAATATTATAAAATTAAGAAAAATTTGAAAGGTAAATGAATTAATATTTATATTTAATTGCGAATTAGCAAATCTTGTAGGTTTATCTTGTATTCCATATCGACATCTTAATTGGGGCGAACATCCAACAACAATATTTTTTTTAAGCATTGTCTGCTGAAGACGTTAGGAATTGTTTTTCTTGCTGTACGGGGGCCATTCGACAGGTGATGGATTGCAATTCCTTGCTCTTCTGGAACCATAGGTCTTTCAGACTCCTTGATCTCCTCCGTTCCTTATCACATCGTACTAGTTGTCGAGAGAGTTAGTGTAATATAGTTCAATTTATAATTTTAGTTTCATTAAATCCTAAGGACCTAAATTTTTTCCGTTTCATTTCTATAAAGGAGCGTCTCAAACTGTGTTTCGATGTGCACCACTGGCCTCAAGAAACGGTCCATTCCGTCCCGTTCTTTCCACTCTTAGAATGTTGTTCTCCTTTATCTCATCATCATTCAGCTTAAGTTCGATTTTTTCATTTTCCCTTCCATTGACAGTTAGAAACAGGAAGAAGGGCAAACCTGTCACATTTTTATATATCCAAACTTATCTCGCCACAAGCGGGCTTCCCATTTTAAATTCCTCATTCTTTCTCTCTTTTTTTCCCAAGAAGAGTATTCTTAAAAGTTTCATTTAGCCTCCATGATCTCCATTTTAAAGCTTATTAGTTCCTTCCTCTTAGTTACTCTTCATTCTCCAAAATATTTGAAGTAAAAATATTTAGGTCTTGAAAGGAATTATTCTTTTGTAATAGAAATCTTGGCTTTAGGGATCCTAACTTTGAATTTGAAGTTTGAAGGAGAATCAACTTCATTAACCCATTAATCAGTTAAAGTTTTCAGTCTATCACAAATATGAAATTAAATAAAAATAAAATTCTACTTCCATTTGGAGGATTTTGTTCTGTAATTTTCTATCGGTTTCCAGGGAAACTCGTAAAACAATTATAAAACTCTTTCTACGATTATTCATTTTTTAAGTAGTGTTCGTAAAATGCTGCCACGATAACCGAAAGTAGCACCCTATATGACAAAGGTGCTAATTACCGGTGCCAGCCTTGGTTTTTAAATGCCTTCATGATAGAAATTATGATTAAATTATGTTTGCTAGCCACCTTTGTATAATCAGCGGTTGGGTTGTAAAATCTGGAAAAATAGAGTTTACTTTACCCAACTTTTACTTTACTTTCACGTACACAGGAATGAATTTTTAATTCTTCCTCGTTATCCGTAGCCGCTCGAAAACTATATATTTTTTGTTTTTTTATCATTAATTCCATTTAAAAGATTACTGATAAAATTTATTCGTTATTCGAATCCGTCAAATAATTCCAATTCTTGATACACTTACGCAAGAATACATGAATAAGAGAAAATAACGAGTATACAATTGGACGGACAATCAAATCAGAAATTGTCAATATTAGGCTTCAATGCTTTCATCACTTGTAATATAAAATATATACTACCTGCGTCTATGTGGTCAAAATGGTTGAAATGTTTTTGTACCATTTCTATCGAATATTTATTCCTTGATAAATCCCAATGCACTACTTGTAAACTAAACATTTTATGGTTAAAGTTCAAAGTTCGTGGATGTTTAGAAATCATTAATAGAGATTTAATTAGTTGATCTTCGTAGAGAATGAATGTTACATTCAAAGTAAACTGAGAGTTATTAAGGTCTATAAAATGGAGCTGTTGTAATACAGGCGTGAACGAAATGTTGCTAGAGCGTTGTGTCCACTAATACCTTAGGGCTACCACCAAAACATTTCCCCTTTGTCATTTATAATTCACAATAATAATTATAGAAAATACTGTTGTATCGGGGTGCGTTAAGCTCTCTCCATTCTGTAAGCTCTCTTTGTGCAGGCGCCGAGTTCAGCCAGCAGTGCTTGCAGGGAGCTAGATCCCTCCTTGATCACAGACTAGATCTGCCAAGGGCTTGGTTCCCTCGTTTATTACACCTTGATTATTTAATTTTTAATTTTACAAACTTTCTATCCCATTTTGCTCTTCTCTAAGCTTTAATTATGCAGTTTTATTACATAAACAATTCTGTTCGAGTGAGTAAAATCATTATTTGAATTCATTTAACAATTTATTAAACTGACCACTTTTTAATTCTAATTTTTAGCGGCTGCTAGAAAAAAATTATAGGTTGGTTTGCCATTTCAAAAAGTTTGCAAGGAACAATGTTCATGTGTAGTGTTAGTTTGTTATATGGGCAACACCTTCCTTCATAGCTTCGGAGAGTTTTTGAACTTGCTACAGTGAATTCAGCCTAAAACACTCACTATGTTAGCGCTAACATTCACAAGATTGGTCAAGTAGTTGAAGAGGGATTCTTGTTTATTTAACCAAGAATTATTCTATTCCATCATGATATCAAGTCTGCTAATACTCATGTTGACAATTACAAAAATGTGGTATCGTATTGTGGGTTTTTAGAGTATAAAGCAATAAATAATTGTTATAACTCACATTAAAGGGGAGAAGGATGTTAGAGTCCGCGTCTATGTGTAAGTGTATTTGCGAGGGTATTTTTTGTTTGTGGTGGACAATATTTTTGTTACAAGAAATGGAAGTAAATTGAAATGAACATTGGAAGAACTAAATCGTCGATTATCCAATCCTCTCAATCTTACAGAAGCCAGTAAAAACTCGAACCCACGAATACTTTGCGGTTTCTTTTGAAAACTGGTATGTTATTTTACTCAATTCTCCGAGATTAGGGTACCAGGGATTGTTGGATTAGATTATATGAACTAGCCGTCAACCTCGTACAATTTAAGCGCTGCACTTGATCTGGTTGAAATTTATTCTATGAGATAAACACCAGCGACTTCGTGAAGCGCTTGCGGAGAGGGAGAGGAAACTAAGGATTTCTTTTGGCGGCAAACATCGTCGCAATCATGCATCGTGTCTGAGAACAGCTGAAGAAGTTGGGGCCCACTTCCTTTTCCCACTTTCAAAATAAGGTTATCCATATTAATATCCTGAAGGCGGACGCCGCCGTGTTCAGAAAAAATTTATTACAAGCCTGGATCCAGATTAAGATTTGAGGGATTCCTCGACATAACTCTCTCAAGTTTTAGGGGTTTCTGTGGAAAATAGGCTAGTTAGTGTTTGGTTCCTTGATTGTCCTCAAAAGTGTACAAAGAAGGAAAAGGACCTCTTTTGGTACAAATAAAATCCTGCACAAAACCGCTTGTTTAGAGAATAAAATTGTCCTGAAATTTTTGTATTTTAAAATAAGAAAACATTTTTTAATTTTTCGTTAAAAATTTCTGAACAAAAATGTATGAAGGCAGATATGCTTTCTTATTAAGTATGGCATTTTTTTTAAACAAGAAATACGATCTCCCAGCTGTTCGGACCATTAATTTTGCGAACGATAAAATGAATAAAAAAACATTGTGTCCTTCTTTTGAACGAACCCGCCACATTTCCCAGATGACGTTCACCTGTCTTTTTAATTCTTTAGTTTTATTTTAACATTTGGTGACATCAAACTGCATCTTGACTAAAGGAATTACAGATTTAATAGCTGATTTGATACTGGTAAGTGGGGGTGAATGTGAGCTGCGAGGAACTGTAGAGAGCTGCTAGATGCAGTGAGAAGAGGCAGTGGGAGCTAGAAGTGGCCAACTGGGTGTGCGCACTGACTGAGGAATGAAACTAGATGGTATCATATCACGAATTCAAATAAGACATTAATAATAGAAAGGTGTCCAAGCCAAGGGGCCAAATTACAGCTTGTAATGTGTAATTAACAAGAGGTGAGATTGGTGCAGCGGAGTTGTATCGCGCCCACTAACACTTTGTTATTACCTTACACATTATTTATTACCGCCCGCAGACCGCCTCTCTCTGATTCCAGCTCGCCTACAAATAGCTACTACACCTACGAAGCGCGCGTGCCCCCTACCACGCAGTCACCTCCCTCTCCAACGGTTGGCCAACACAATATTTCTCTTTATATTATTAAAAAAATTACCATAAAATTCTGCCACAAATCTACATAATCATTTCACCTCCTTTATACTACTGTTCGCATTATTCCTACAAAATAAGTGTGATTTTACTTTTGTTTAAATCTGAATCAACAAATTGTGGAAGATTTAATCTTTTATGGTTCCTTTATTACATTTTTATGGCCAACACTTTACTCTTTGTTACTGCCATGTTTTACCTTTTAGTGGCGTTCTAAATGGACCAATATAATATTTCTTTTAGAGCAGAAATTCACCGAACATATTGTTTCTTTTCGTTGCTTCGGTTTCGTTGCTTTTTTCTGTGGAAGCATGCCACCTAGTTCTACTTTATTACGCCAACCGCGTCATTACTCGGGTTACGAAGAGATTCAGAAGAGTGGAAAGTCAAACACGATGGAGACGATGTCCTCAGAAAACTAATAGGTGAGCTAACCGGATACTGTGGTGGTTGTTAGGAAAAATAGCTAGTTGAAGCAAAATTATCCGACAGATAGGAAAAGTTTAGATATTGATAATCTCGGAGCGAGTATGAATCTATTCTCCTAAAGCTTCATATAGAAACTAGAAAAGTTTATTTCAGTACTATTACTAGAAAATTCATTGTAGGAGATTCTGATTATGGATGGAGGAAGGTTCCCCTTAAATTGTCATTTAGATAATGTTAGTAATAATTAAATATTATTTAATTAAGATTTAGATTAGATTTTTAATTAAGATTAAATTTTTAATTAAAGATTCATCATTTACATTCCTTCATAATCGTTAACTGAAATCTGTCCATTTCTTTAACTACCTCCTTAGTCAAAAGTGCCAATTAAGTGGTACCTCAAAACTACGTCCTAAAAGGCAGAAACTAAAGTAATCTTTTTGAAAGCTTGATTTCACTTTATTAAAAGATCTAAGGAGTAGTTTTATAAAGGATAATGGTTTCATATAAAGCCAGTGTACGAAGGAATGCAGAACAGAGAGGTTAGTGGAAATGATGCGCAATTTCAAGGTAATTACCTGGTGAAGATTATTTAATTAGAGAGTAAGGTAGTAAAGTCAGAGGTAAGAGTTAACATGCTAAGTAGTGAGGTAAGTGTAGCAAAGAGACTTAGCTAAGTCTAGCAAAGTCTGTTACTGTTAACAAGGAGAATGAGATTAGGCAGTTACCTTAGAATGAGAGAGTAAGCAGGAGGGAGATGGTGGAGTAATCGAGTTGTGGAGGGCAATCGCTCCCCTTTGTACACACAAACTGTGGCCACCGTCTAACGGAAGGTAGAATAATACTACTCCTCCAAGGCTGCTCGACAGATTTAGGATACAGCCTTGTCATGTTGTATTAAGGATATAGTGTAGTTCCTTCTAGGCTCTCTGTAATACTATATTCCTTGCTGGCTCCCATCCATCCGCTCCAGGCGGCCTTCTTACTACCGTCAGCCACTGCCAGTATCTCCAATCTTCATCAATATCTTCACAAAAAAAAAAAAAAATCTTTACTCCAGCAACTGCACGCGTTCACTTCTCATTTTGTAATCTTAAGTATTATTGTGTTTGTTAAATACCATTCTTGGACGAATGTCCATAAAGTGGAACAATCAGTCTTAGATTCAACATTACAACTTCAGCTGTTATTCTTTATTTAAGAATCAGTATTTCTTCTTCTGACCAATAAATATTGTGGATATTTATTGCCGAGTATTCCATTAATACTAAGTATTATTTTTCATCCACTTTTCCACAAGTTTATGGTCTTGTTCTAATTATTTTACTTTATTATAGAATATAATATTTTGACTTTGGCTTTAGTACCGTCAGAGTCATCTCTGATCCTTAGTCATCTCATAATTTGAGTTTCTTTTGACGAAAATTCGTAAATTAAGAAAAATACAATTCACAAAATTTAATTCCATTGTCTTTATTGTAAAACTAATAATTACTTTTACTCTCTTGTGATAGTACAGAAACTAACTTATATTAGGTAAAGTTTTGGAATCATAGTTCCAGTTTGATTAATTAGCTGAGATCTTATTAGAAAATGATTATATTAGTTGTGATTGTATTCTCTAATACGCTTCGCTACAAAGCCATTTAATACGGAAATATTTATTTTCCCAAATGAGGAACGTTTAGTTTTCACTTACCGTTTCCAGGTTTTGCACATATGAGTGCAGAAAGGAATAAAAACATTTCACTAGTGCAATTTTTGAATTTTTTCTTGCAAACTTTTCAATGATTTAGAAGATAATCTTTAAACTTAAATGAAATAGCTGTCAGCTGTAGATTAGAAAGGCTAGTGAATCCAGAAGATTTAACCGACTTGAGCTTTTAAAGTGTAAAAATTAAGAAACAAATTAAAATTGCCACGTTATATTAAAATTTAATTGTTTGGAGGTTTCATATTGATGTTTATGAACTTACTATGGTTTCCATAACTATGGTAGGTAATCTTCCTGTTGATTAGTTTTAAATAAGTTACCTACAGATTTTCTGCGGGAAAAATATTTACAACGTTTACATCCGGTGAAAATGTGACGCGATTACAATACATCCTCTTGTGAAGACTTACATGATGTTATCTTACTTTGAATTAGTTGAAACTTACAATTTATACATAAAACTTGTTGTCTACAATATTAATACTTGTACAATATTGTACAAGTACAATTTAAAGATACTACTTTAAACTTTAAAATAATTCATTAAGCAATTTAACACTTTCAATGAGCCAATTATCTTTAAATTTAGAATGAATATTCAATAATGGTTCATAGGTGGTTACCCTGAAAACACTTTAGAAAGAAGCTGATTCAGTTCAAGAGGTTATCGTTAGTAGGGGTTCACTGGTGGCACCTAAATCAGATATCAATTTTGGTTTTTCTACCATTTTTCGTTTTTTTGAGACATTTCTTGGGGTGTAGATCTTTCTGCAGCTACAAAACTAGAGAGACCCTTTTGATGCAAGTTTTTACAATTAATGTAAATAATTTGAAGTAATGATTTTTTGTTTGTAAGATTCTTTCTCTCTCTCTTAAAGATATCTGTGTCATATGGCACCCAACTGACTGTAAAATAAAAAATTAGGGAGATCTAGATAATGCAACTGGGTCCGCTGGTGCACGAGCTCTCTGAAGCTGAAAACTGGCGACTATTAAAGAATTAGGTTCTCTTTCTTTTTTCTGTTTTTTTGTGGGAGGCCAAGCCGCACGGGCAAGGGGTCAAGTTACACGGACCAGGATGTGTGGTACTGGTTCTCCTTTATACAACGGCGCACACACGATCTAGATGGACACGAGTCAAACAATACTCTCTTTGTCTGCCAAATAGAACCCGCTTCTATTCCACTACACTGCACTTTTTGTAGTCTTATTGTGTGCATTTATTTTTAATAAATTTGATGAGATAATCTATTCTTTTCAATGGTTTGTTAAATAAATTACAATTACTTAACTACTGTACACAAATCAGAAAATAAAATCAATTTATTGTATGTTCGTAAAAATGTGTAATTACAGAAGGCTGTGATGAAATGTAATGAAAAAAGTTATTACACATTTTCCTCAAATTACTGTGTCCTAAAGCTACTATATTGTTAATGAGATAAAAAAATTCACAAATAACAATAAAATAAAATAAAATGATTTTGAAAAACTTCAGTAATAACAAAACATTAAAAATTTAAATACAATTGTTGAAACTGTAACAATTAAATAAATAATTATGAGGAATGTAAGGAAACAGAAATTGACAATTGTTTAAAAATGTAATTAATACAATCTACAATTACTACATCTCATTAATTGTTTTAGTATCAAACGAACAAATGTCAGCCACATGATTACAATTGATACACATTCTAACATAGATCCCGATTTGGTGTAATATTCGAGACTAGATACTTCTACAGAGAAAGCTGATGGTAGTGGATAATATCATTTTTGTCACCTGATGTCACCAATTTGTTCAGGGATCCTCTTCCCATTAAGATGAAACTGAAATAATTTTTTATCCATAATTACGCCAGATCCCCTGCTATTTGAATGCACATACAATCGAGTCTCCCATAAAGGACGCTCTCACTAGCGACCACCTCCATTTACGGACAGTTTTTGGATTTCCCTGTTTTACCCCTTTACACTTTCTATATAAAAGAACCTCCGTCTATGGGCACTACATAACGACCGCGGACATTGATTTTGGGGAACGCATTAAATGTTTCAACTTCCAACAACGACCACCTTATTATTAAAAGTTCGTTTGACGCGGTGATCAAAATAATTATCCCCTCTCAAGTTTTGTTTTTTTCTGGTTTTTCCTAAAGTTTCCTATATAAGCTCATACATCTTGTACCATTTTAATTATTTTTCAATATTACTTTGGACGAACAATATTATTTTTTCTGTTATGTTATGACTCAAACGAAAGTGGTTTACTCTAGAAGAGAAAAACAATGTGTTGGAAGATTTTGCAAAAAACTAAATCGAGCCATCTCAACTTGCCGAAAGGTATAAATTATTATTGTTATGAATAAATGTGATGATTATTATAAAAATTATTAATTATTAATTAAGTCAATAATATGTAGTTTTTTGATAAATTTTAAATTTTTGGATTATTAAGAAAAATTTGATGCATATCATGTAGCTAAATAATTATGCAATTATGTACGTTATTAAATCTATTAATAATAAACAACTTTTAAATAGATGTTAAATATATGAAAAAAAAACATATTTTTTCATTATGAAACTTGCCTTCCTCCTTCTAACGACCACCTCCAAACAGCGGCCACTTTGCTTTCCCCCGCCAGTGTCCGTTATTGAGAGGTTCGACTGTATAAGCATCACTGCAGACAATCCTAATCTACTTATGTTCAATACGTAAATAAGTATTCAAGGTAAAGGTAATGTCGCTATCATGAGACGCTTAAACGATGGTTCCTTACAGATTCTGAGACAAACTTTTTCTTAATAATACTACATCCTAACCAACATCTAGCCTGTTTACTTCAAAAATGGAGATTAACCTCCTAACTTCTTAAGCCTGGTAGTGCATAAAACTGACAGTGTAACTGAATACAACCACCTACGACAGCGGCTACAGCACAATCTTGGCTTCAGAACAATCTCTGAGCACAGGACCTCAGATATCATTCTGCTAAATTCTTAAATTCTACATCCTAACAGCGCATCAGCCCTTTAATGGATCTTGGCCTCCTGAAGAAGCTTTCACCAGCTTCAGTGCATAATCTTTTTAGCATCTTCTATATATCCATCGATTTTGCACTATCTTTGGCGACCTCTCCGTACCTCTTCTATCCATAGCTTCTTTCTTCTTTTTTGTATTTTTGCATTGCTCACTCTCGCTACATGGTCCCCTTGTCTTAAACTAGATATTTTGATTGGTTTTAGAATGTCTGGTTCATTAAACAGTAAAGGTCCTGGTTGTATCTCTTGCGTTACCATATTCTTAGTTTTATCGGGTTGACCGTAAAATCGAGGCTTCTTGTCGTTTCTAAGGCTGGAAAAGCTTTTTCCACCGCCGCTTTAAACCATCCTGTGATAACCATTTCATCAGCATTGCCAAGAACTTGAACAAGTCTATTAAAAATAGTTCCAGAAGTTAGGATTAAAACAAAACTAGATTCTCAAAGTCCTTAAAGTTAGTACCGCAGTTAAATTCCCTAATGAGTCAGAAAAAGTAAGAATTTTCTATTTTTAGTAATCTTTATTTTCATTTGCAAATAAGCAAATAAATAAGAAAATAAGGACAGTTTGCTATTTTGTATTGTTTTGGCTATAAGTTTAGGTAGCTCATTGCAGTGCCTTGAAGCACAACTGATAGCAAAAGGTGGAATTTTTAATTTAAAAAAAAAAATGGACATCTCCTTTACCTCACTTGTCTTTAATTAAAATGATGGAATGAATTTCGAAAAGTTTAATAAATATAAAGAACACTAATTAGAATCATAACGTTACAAAGTTCATTTAAAATCATTAAAATCATTAAAATACTTTCATAAATGGATCTACATGAGTTAAAGTGGCTATATTATTGGAATCAATAGCTGGAAACTGATAGGTATACTCCCGTAAAGCGTAGTGAGTCTCGCTTCCACGTTCATAAATCTTCAACCGGTCACGTTAACTTACCAAACCTGACATTCCTGAAAGAGCTAAAGTAGTTTCATGGTGTCTGATATCTGATTCGAACAAATTAAAGCCATTTTAAATTAAATCTTTTTAAACTGATACCAGTTTAAAAGTAAGTATTGCAATGGATGTTTAGAACAGAATTACCATTTTTTATATTTCAGTGGTTCGAAAAGATTTTATATTCAAGTGGAAGATGTAAAAGACATCAAGTACTCAATATCCGAGTTGCAGTTTACAGGGTACTAAGCATTAAAACAATTTTTTTACAGCAGGTAATTTTGTGCACCAAATAATTCATTTAGGTAGTTAGGTCCAGGTATAAGTAGGCCCTACTCTAAGGTTACTTTGTTTCTTGTAATCATAATCGGTTCAGACGAGCAAAAATAAGGCCCATTTGAAAAATAGAACTAGACAAATACATTAAGTTAAAGGTTTTTTTTTTTTTTGGTCTGTCAATGAAATACTTACTACATCCTATGAATGAGAGCGGGTACATGATATTCTTGCATACAATTTCCATAGACAACAAGTGAAAAGCGTTTAGCCACGGTCTAGCGAGCAGACCAGACCGTCTCTGACGGATTTAAGGAGTAGGTGGAGAAGGTTGGTTAATATCATCTCCTATTCTTCCTGGCAACAATGAAGGGAAAAATATGCCTAGAGCGCCTGGCTTTGAGAACTTGAGAGGGGAATCGGACTATCACTTCAGCGGGTGGCGCACCATTACTTTACGATCAATTAGCTCTATTTTACGTAGTTGCCAGTACACCCCTCCTCCAAGTTGAGACAGAGAAGGCCATCGCTGGCTAACAATAGAAGACTCTACTTGTCTCCAACCAGCAATACTATATTTTAATTTCAAAAATGAATTACATATTTTTAATAATAAAGAGAAATTGTTATGAAATATCATTTTATAAAAAAATATTGTTAAACTTTTATTTTATGATATTTCCCTGATAAATGTTAGAGTCTTCCTTACGTCCGAGTAGCATACCAAATTTTTAACTTGCGTTTCTGCTAATAATACTCCAAATAAAAATTTAATCAGATCTAGTTTTGCAATACGTCCACTTGGCATTGACTTTCCATTACTATCTAGCAAAGTTAATATCAGATTTAAGAGGTGGATGCTGAGCAATAGAAGAGGATCACGGTTGAATAAATGTATCTTGCTACAGGTTCCGGAATATTCCGGCTGCACATTTTGGACATTTTCTCTGGGCAAGTTTTACCGGATCTAACGAACTCCACCGAATCTTAGATATTATCATAGTATAAAATGCAGGTTTTTTGTATGAGAAAGTTTTGGGAGATGGCTCACCGCAAAATTACACTTCCTATAAAATTTTAAGATATAAGTAACATTTTTCTATTTCTTACAAAAGTGCAGGCAATTGTTTTAGAAAATGATGTGTTAATTTCCCAACATGATCCTTAAAGAGATTAGGAATAGATCTTTTTAGTGGATAGTTTAACAGTACTTGTTCACAATTGATGAACAAATTTTCTAGCTGGACACTGGGCACTCTGGACAGTAATAGAGTACTGTACAACCTCGATTAACCGGGCTGACCTCCGGTTATACCCACCCCGGAAAACTGAAATCCCGGTTAAACCGAATATGTACCTATGAATGCACATATGTATATAAGTATGTATGTATTATACGGGTGCATAGGTAGACTCATCAGTAAGATGCCTATGTGAAAATATGTAAATTAAAAAACCGTTTCGCAAGAAATCCCAAGAAATTCAATACTAATTGCACCATATTTTGGGTTTTTACATACTTACATAATGACCCTTCAAGAAAATCAGGTATAAAAGAATTGCTGCCACGCCTACAATTATGTTACATCGGAAAATACAAAATTTTCCTGTCGCCACCGAAAATTAACTTTTGTTTCGGCGCCGATCCAGATGACTCAACGTGATCCCGGTTAATCCGAATCCCGGTTAACCGAGAGCCGGTTAATCGAGGTTGTACTGCATTTAAATTTAAATAAGATTGTCCCTTTAAAATGTCAATAGTAGTGATTAAAGGGTGCCTCTTCTCTCTGACAACTTCCGAAAGATAGCCTTCGGACCCACAATACTATCAAGACATAATCACAACTGTAGCGGGGAACTGCGCAAGTATAGACTTTGAAAAGCGCCAGCTTTGGTATAACTCATGCATTTTTTGGGGGGTTTGTTTAAAAGTAGACCAAGTAATTCACAGCTTTTTATGAAAGCTGCATTAGTATGCTGAAATAAGGTAGTTTTAATGATCATTAAAAGCTTCTTTTTTTTGAGAGGGACTCAGCCTTGGTGCCTAAAAGAAGGCAACGTCTCTGATTGTTCCTACATTAAAATCATATGCACTCACATAATCTAATACAACACTGGAAGTGCAATCTAATTAAATCGATTTGCGGTGAGCCGAGTTGAGCTAAGTCGAATAGCCTTTCAGTAATTTGGACTTTCAAATTATTCCTTTTAGCGCCTAATATGTTAGACATTTTAAACCATCTTCTGTTGCCCATTTACTTATAGTCAACTTGTTCTTAATTAATGCGAACCTAAAGATTCGGTTTTAAATGACAAGCTATAATTGAAATGTCAATGAAATGCAAGAACTTCTATTCTAATCTAAATATCAATCAACTTCAATTAAAAAAAAACCGAAAATTCTTATTAAAATAAAATAAAAACTACAAATTCATGATTTCAAGCGAAGTGTAGCATTTGTTATAACAACACATCCGTGCCAGTTGGTTGTTTAGCTGCTATACGCCCTCTTTGTATACTGTTTGTTATTTACTGTCATCTTTGACGGGAAGTTCCTCTTAGCTCGAAATGACTTGCCATTTTTACTAACCACTCAACATGTCATTAAGGGTACCACTTTTGTTTTGATGTTATATTTATTTTTAACTGTAATATTATTTTTGATATCAATCCTTTGTGAGTGTAATGTGCTACTGCATGATAAGGTTGTTTTACTATTTTACAGAATTGGATAGTTTAAGTACATTTGTATAGTTGTAAGCTTGAAGTTGTTGGATGAATTCATGCAGGAGCCAAAGAAAACGAAACCATTTACTTTTTTTTCGAAGGAGAAGTCTATCACGGCATTTCTACTAGTTATCCTATATTTTGTAGTTCGTTCAATAGCCTGAAAAGCATCTTTTTAGGCCATTCTCCGACCTGTTCATGATGTCTACGTCATGGCATATGCCAATATTGGCACACATTTATTAAATATATGATTAATCATACTTTACTATTCCATTCTCATACTTACCATTAAATAAAATCCATGGCCTAGACCGGGAATCGAACCCACCATCCATATCATAGCTTTTAGGGCTTCACCTCTAACCGTTCGGCCTTATTAGTTACAATTTTTGCAACTCAACCAACCCGCATAGCCAAGCCCTGAAGAAGGCAATATATTTGTCGAAACGTTGGCAAAAAGACGAGTTGTTGTTTTTATTTGGACCGATTCCTTGCCAATTTGAATCCTTAACTTTTTAGTAGTGGAAGAGAAAGACAAAAATGAACAATCGCCTGAATTTGATTAACTTTCTTAAATGGATTTATAAATGTCCATGAGCGACTTTAAAGAAAAAAATCCGTGTTTCATCGTGTAAGGCACTAAAGTCCGTCTCAAATTTGAACTTTAGATTTCTATTATTTAGAATTAGAACTAAGATGGGTAGTAAGTGCGGTTAGTACTTTTAAACCGCTTTTGGAAAATGAGATGTACCAGCAAGACTGTAAAATTGGAAGTTAACAGTGCCGTATCCTGGTAACCTATTTTAAACAAATAAAAGCTTGGATAATGTGTGCTCTATTGAGAAGGGGTATTGAGTGAGGGTGCAGTCAGAGGAAGAGCCGATTAGAGAGGGCAGTAATAAGGAAATCCAATCCGAGCCGTCCGGGCTGGCCATTCTCTCCTGGTGCACGTCCTGGCGGTCTGACCGGAAGCTTAGGGGCGAAGACAATGGTAAATGGTACACAACAATGGTACTATTTCCCCTACTCCCACATTTCTCTTTCACTTGTTATTCTCCTTCATCGTCTTGTTTGACTCAAGTGGTTTTGGCGCCACACTAGCAAACAGACCCATCACTAAGACTAGTAAGTAAAAAGGCTGACATCGTGGTGAGTAGACAGACCTACAGACGTCAGTCTTTCCTTCTTCTCCATTCTCTCTCTGTCTCTCTACAGTAGCTCACTTGCCCCCACTATCTTGATTTTGCTGGGAAACCTTAACTGTGGCAATATGTAGACTTCATTCTCTGAGCAAACATTCAATCAGAAGGAACGCTGCACATCCAGCCTGAACTCCTCAAATATCTCGAAGTTATCTTTTGCTCAGCAGTATAACACCCAATCAAAGCATAAATTTATTTTATTACCTCCAAACTGAATTTATAGCCCCATAAATTCAGTTTTATACTTCTCTAATTCTAATATCATAATCGTTTCAAATTTTGTAGATTGGGTTTTCGCCAGATTCTTGAATACTAGTGTGTGCTCCTGTCTTTGTCTGCATGTGGACAGCTCAAATACCTGAAAATCACAGAAAGTTCAAATTTGGTATTGCGTTTAGAACAATGAATTTTTAATTCAAAATTGGGCTGTACGGGAAGAGTTCTCAGCTTTAGTAAATCTTCTAAAAAAAGTGACTTTTTATTAGCCCTTTATATCCCAGATAAACAAAAAACTTAATTTTTTTTATTTTAAAATTTATATTTAAACAGTAATTTATGTTCTTTTAACAAAATAATTATCATTTTACTAAAGTTATTTATTGAATTTTATAATACGTCTGCTTTATAATACGTTGCGAATCTGGGGGTGTGAAAAACATCAAGTTATAAAATTAAATCATTAAAATGTCTTTATTGTAAATGCAATACAGTATAAGCTACATGTATCATTTATAAAAAGTAAACCATAATTCAATAATAGTCTAATTTAGTTAAAGTAAATTTTACTTTTGATGAAGCAAGACGAAGCAATTTTTTAGACGATATTGGATTTCGCACAAAGAACTGTTGTGCACTTTCCACAAAAACCACATCGTGGTTGAATTTCTTGGATACCTGATTACTTAAACTTTTTATATGTGTTTAGACCTAACCAATCTTGGTCTTCCTTCAATGTTGGGGGAAGAACGAAGTGTCACAGACATCTTTGAGCGAACTCTGTTGCGGTAAAGTTCAAACTTTTTGGGCTACTGAAAATTCTACCTTTAAACCTATTAAATATTTCCTACTCGACTCGAAAGTTCTTTAATTTTCTTTATATCATTAATTTTCTCACCTCAATACCATTTATTAATTTAACACGGCTTCTCTTCCATAATCATCATTATCATCACTTGCTACGTTCACCCTTCCCATCTTTAGGAGAACATCCTACTACTACGAATAAAATCAAAGATACCTTCAAACTATTTGCATCGTGTACGTCATCAAATACCTCGCAGCTGTCACCTTCCTCCGGTAATCATTTTATAGCAGCCTCCGTAACTAATGGTTTTCCCAATTTATACATAATGTAAAAATATTTATTAGTCACAAATGCCCAGCATATGAAATATCCATACTTCTTCTTTTACATAATAAAACAAATAATTAAAAAAAATGTGATACAATGGGTAACAACCATAACTTAGAAGTCAAAATTTCAACAAGAATCCGAACCTATTGTTCTAACCAATGAGCTAATCTGCACACTATCCGCAGTACCGTCTGTGATTAAACCATAAAGGTGCCGAATATCTTGTATACCGGATATCTTGAGCTCTGTTCATTCAAGATGAACAGTTGAACTTCCAGTTCGCAGTTTTACTTTGATATACGACCAATCGGAAGAGAATGGCGGTAAGAACTAGCTTCTCATAACAGCTGTCTATGTTCTCGGTTAAGATAATTAATCATTACTCTACCTGTACTGGACGTGGCAGTTAGATAAATGGTTTCCGTAAAATTAATGGGTTGTAAAAGTATCATAAAAGTTCTCAGATTAAATTAAAAAATACAAAATAAAATTGCACTAGGATATTAAAGTTGGTGGCAGAGTTTTTCACTTTGGGTTTATTCAACTTCACTCTTTTAAATAGACATACATCATATTATAAGCAGAAAAGTCTTAAGAACTAAGAGATCATTGCGATTCTAATTGTGATAAATTGAATTAAAGAGTATGGTTTTATATTTAATTAAAGGGATGTGCAAGAGGACTTCAATAACAAAGACAAGGCCGACATATATTTCCAACAATGACTACGCCCTCCTTATTGTTGTAACAATTTTGATAATAATTCTATAGGAAGTAAATATAGAGTTGCAATTTGAGATTATAGTATAAGTAGACGAGATGGGTTAAATGCTTTCATTGTTGCAAAGCGGCGTACTTTATCTCTAAGGTAATTGATCGTTAAACATACCATCTGAAAGGGAAGCCGTCTCCGTTCGGAGGGCGGACAGAATGCTATCGCGCCTCTATTTCGCTGCACTGTTCTGTGTAGCCAGTTGTAAACAACACCACTGTCCTTTTGTTGCACAACCCCGTCCCTGGCCCAGCCTCTTCATATGTTGTTGTGTGCTTCTTCTATCATCTTTTCAAGGTATAATAGTCAATCTAGTAATAGCTATTATACTACACTATAGGGCAAGCATGGAGGGGAGCTTGCAAGGATCGTACTAAAGTTTCATGTGTCTTCCATTCCACACATGGCTTTAAAAAGCAGTCTACCCCTCCTAATTTCAGAAGGCCCATTGGACTGTCAGCTCCCGAAATGTAAAGGACAAAAGCTGATAAGCTGTGTTTGGCCGTATATGTAAGGTGATACTCTTTGGAGGCTAAAACCAAAACCCGTATGCGCTACCTCGCCTCATATTAATTCACAATTCTTTTTGGCTCAGTACTGCCGCTGTAGGTCTAAAAGGAGTAGGCCGGCTTTGGATCGCTTTACCGCTCGCCTCGCCTAATACCCAGATCGTCTCCTCGCCTTGATAATAATAAAAAAAAGTTAGGTCTGAGTAAGGCGGCAGTTTCTATATCATTGTTATATCTATTTATTTTTTTGGAATATTGAAAACAAAAGAGTTCATACAATAAAAGCATGAGGGAAGTTTGCAAGATGTTGTGTTCAACACATGATCCAAAATCAAATCTGGCTGGTAGGACAGTTGTATATGGATTGATCGTCAAAAACTGAATGAATAAGCGTAATGTTGAAAAACACCCATGACTTTATTTGTTTTTGTTTTAAAGAAGTATTAGAGTATTCTTTTCCTGGTATTTAAGAATAATTTTTTCGTAACTTTAATTTTACGCAGATCCAAATATGTTTCGGAAAAAGATTTACCAAAAATGTCCCAAAACAAATGTTCTTCTTGAAGATTCAAGAAGATTCTTCGTCAAGATCTTCTTCTTGTTGTTTCCTTTTATGTAAACAACGTAGCGCCCAAACGCGCGAACCGATTTTCATGAATGAATGAGATGAATTTCATGTAGATTTGCTTTTTGAGAATCTCGGTGTTGTACATTTTATGGGAGAAGTGTTAGCTCCTTATATGAGAGGCCTCATCTAAAATTATTGTCAATTAATATCACTTTCATTCTTATCAGGATTGTTATCAAATTAGGCAAGTTAAAGGGACAAAGGTTTCTCTGAGTAACTTCAACTTGAAATCTTCGCTGATAACGACCAGCAAATGCTAAATTCTAGAAAATATTAATGCAAATTTAATTACTAAAGTGATATCAACTTATAAAAATTTCTAAAATACAATTATTTTCAAGAGTTATTAGTTTCTTTTGTAAGGAACCACTTTTTTCCTAGGCGAAGTTAAAGTACTTAGAAAGCTCCATTAGTAGTAAGAGAAATCATTTCAGAAGTTTGGCATACATTTGAAAATCAATTTTAATAAAATACTTTTCCGAACCCTCCTAACTACCGAATTTCGAACTGAAATATGAATGAAATGTGGGGTATTAGCTGATTTGTGTACCTTTTGTCGTTTGTACAACTCTAATACTTAACTTTTTAATCTTAAAGGCATATTGAAGCAAGTATATGATTTTCGTTCTTAGATTATAATTGTAGATTGATACCTAACTTTTTTGCTTTTCTCCAAAAATTTACAAATTATGTCATTACAGTGCCAAGAACTTTTGAAATTTGTAGCTTACTTGTAATCATTGATTGCTTCAATCTTCAGCATAATTTTTGTTCTCTTATTCTATGAAAAAGGAAGTATCGCAATCATTGTTAAATTTTAAATATCTAATGTTCACTGGAAATTTTTTTTTTTAATGTAATTTTTAAAAATTTGACTCTATTTGGGTTTGTGCGTGTGAAATTTGTGTTTAGCTTAACTAATAAAAATCACTGAAATTTCAAATTTGACAGCTGAAATTAGCTTAAATTAGACTTGACAATAAACGAACTGGAAGCGCCAATTTATACTTATTTCTGGATTTTAATATTTTCTAAAAAATGATTCCGATGATTTTTCTTTACATTTAGACTTTGCCCTTAAGCAGTTCTACAGTTTTTCTTATTTCTCCGTAACAAGATTGATTCAGGGCTCTTCACGCTATGGATAGGATTTGACTTCTTTTTCAGAGTACAATTTTTAGTGTAACTTACTAAAATGTTTCACAGATTCTTCTCTTTGTATTTGTGTGTCTAAGAGGGTAATGTTGCGTGTGCGTGAGTTCAGAATTACACAAAATGAAAAAATTCTAGTTAAAACTGTCCGGTAGGACAGTTATATAAGGGTTGATCGTCAAAAAGTGCATGAAAAAGCGTAACGTTGAAAAACACCCAACTTTGACAATTTGTTTCTCTTTTTCTATTAATAAAATTCCCAAATTTTCTTTATAATTTAGGGCAAATCCTTCTTTATAACTGTAATTTTTTTTACAACTACCCAGATCTGATAGATTTTGAGAAAAAAATAGTGGCAAAAAATTAGAAAAAACGGCGTTTTTAGAAAATGTTATTGTTCTTGCTGTTTTTGTTCTTGTTACCTTTTATGTAAACAACAACGTAGCGCCTAAACGCGCGAACCGATTTTCATGAATGAGGTGTCATTCAATTCGGAATTTCCTATAGATGTACCTTTTGGGTGGTCTGAAAAGCTGTATATGCAATGGGAGAGGAGTTAGCCCCATTTACTTGATGTATTGTTTAGGGTCACCGACGTACTTGTCAATAAGCTGTTGGACAAAATAAGCCAACCACTTTTCTGAATTGAATTTCCAGTTTTGTACAGCGATTCACTCGTGTGGTATGTTCACAACAGATTTTGTATATTTATGGATCCTCTTAATTGTATCAAAACTGGTAATAGGCCTGCTAAATTGATATTTTAGATAGTGGAGGTGTGAATAAGACGATAACTGCCTTCTATGAAGAAATTCCCACTGCATATTATTGCATCGGCCATTCATTAGCCAAGCAGGTGGGTTTAATTTGTTCATTTCTATGGTATTAATTGCAAGAAGTAGAGTATTGTTGACTGGTAAACGCATACATTGAGATGCAGATGGTGGGGATGTTGTTTTTCCGCTTAATAAGAATATAACAACAATAGTCTTCCTTCTCTTTTAACAACATATTAGTGAACATGAGTTTGTGTGTAAGTACGTAATTACAAACACATACTTAAGTGTCTGTATAGTGTATGAGGTGTCTTTGTTCATGATATACTCATTCATCTTGAGCTCATTCACTTACAATGATTACAACAACACTGATGGGCGTGATTGCATCATATAGTCTTAACGTCCATAAGGTTCGGATTTTTTTTTTCATTTCTTATGTTTTATATTTTTATTTTCTCTAGCAATCATTAGTTGTAATTAAGACACTGATATTCTTCTCTTTTGTACTTTAGCCGACAAATCTAATTGCATATTGTTTAATAAGTATTCTTGTGTGTGAATGTGTCTATGTGTGATGTGTAGTAATAATCAAAAAGGTGTTAAGAAGAACACAACATCGGAGGAAACACTTCATTACAATTAATGAAGTTTGGATTTATAAACTTCAATTAGTGAATAATGTTTTATACTTGGCTTTACATTGTTATTGATTACTTTTTTTTCACGGATGGGAAAACGTGAAACGTCCAATTTCGGATCATATGAGTAAAATTCATTGAAGTTATTTAGAATTAAATTTAATGGAAAATGGGTAGTGTTTAAGGGCGAGAATGAAAATAGAAAAGACGAATTACAGCTTAATTATAAAAGTATATTTTTTTAAATGTTAGCGTTGATCTACCTCTTGATTGATTTAGGACGAAAAGTAATTTACTATATATTTGTGGCGTACAACTTTGATGCATATGATTTCTTGCTTAAAGAGGTAAGCAAATCTGGAATTAAAAATATGATAGAATAAAATCCATGCATGATGCGATAATTGAGTTGTTAGCTTTTGTGACCGCTATCTGATTCTATTCACTTTTATTACTGAGTTGTTTGAGAGATTTGGACCAATTTTATTTGTAGCAAAGGCAAAATAAAGAGTTGTTCAATCAAGTTATTTATAATCCTTGACTACACAATGTTAAGTAGGCTTTATTTTTAGCATGACACGATTGGAAATGGCGCCGAAATGTTTAATGTTACGCGAGTGGTGCACACAGTATCGATGACCGTTGAAGTCTCTGGTACTTTAAACAGTATTGCACGTCACCAATACTCTAGACATGCATTCCTCTACTTAAAGGAAACCTCTTGCTAAAGAAAAGCCATCCCCTCTTGATTCTATATTCATATTTTGGAACTTTTCATTAAATCAGTCTTGTCATGAAAGCTTAGGAAAGACTTACGGGGAAACTTACATTTTTGCCGATGGAACTTTTTGCACGAAATAAGCTGTTTAGCGTTTAAATGAGTAGTTAATGATAAGCTGCACCCTCTACTCTTTTTTTATGAGTATAAATTATTGAAAAGTGATTGTTGAATATGTGTTAGCGAGGCTAGCTGGGCACAGCGTACAATGGAGCGTTGCAAAGGGGACTGGTGCCTCTAAATATATAAGCTATCATATTTCACAGTGAATTTAAAAACCGGTTTGCAATTCACACAAAGGTCTATCACATTCTAATGTCTTGTATTAGATTACTAACTGCTGTCGTTTACATCACAATTACCTATAATATTATTATTTAATTATGCTTACCATTAATTAATATATAAAATTGAGAAATTTTCAATTTTGCCATAAATAAAACATTGTTCAATCCAAGCAACATTTGAGACGGGGTTTGAATCTAGTAAATCTCGAGATGTAATAGATAAACATGGATTTCGGATTCTCATCCAACACCTAGGGATTAAGTTCATGTAATCATTCAATGTTGCTCTCTCAAGCTGACTCATTAGCCATTTTGTAATAATGCGGTAGAGCATCTGAAGGTGAAAGTAAATTTCTCTAAACAAAGCTAATGGACTGATAGACTGATTTTTATTGAAGAATTTGTGCATATTATTTTCTTATCTAAGGCGCCACGGTAGCCGTGCGAACAGAGGCGAGAACTGTAAAGCTAATATGTATTGTGGTACTGGGTTCAATTCTTGGTCTTAGGCCTTGGATTTTATTTAAAGATTTAGTTTAAAGTAAATAGTTTGCTGATAAAATGTGGATCCAGATCAAATATTCAACATAATGTGCATCTGAGTTTATTGTCGCATAACTCGTTTCTGCAAAACAATACATATATGCAAATAAATGCTTAAAAATATTAACAATTTTATTGGTATTTACCACATTTTATCTCCTTCTGAATCCAAAACCAAATAACCAAATTAACCAGCAAATTAAACACACAAGTCTGATTACACAAATAATGTCCTTAAAAACACAAACCTCATGTTAGTCACCGTTAGTCAGCCGGTTAAAGTTATTCCAATACACTCTAAAGTAGAAACACACATATTGTGCACTAACAGAATGACTTATTTCTCCAATTATAGAGTAGAATAACTTACTTTTTCACAATGTTTATGGGCTGCTTATCGCGATGTTGAGCTTATGCGAAAATGTGAGACTAACTTAGCTCCAGAATTTTTTATTCAAATACAACATAACAAGAGTACTTTCTTCTTTCTAGAGAGATTTTAATAACTAAGGGTAGAAGAACTACTTATCTTAAAAACCATATTATTTATGGATTGGCTGAGTGGTTAGTTAGTTCAAACAAAGCAACTGGCAGCTTTTAGGATTGCTCGTCCTAAAAAAAAAACTACTACATTCACTTTATTGTGGCTCTCTGGAACTGTAGAGTGGCCAACAGAACTCTGAGAAGGCTCCTGGCATCAACGACTTGAGATTTAGACGCGCATTCATTCAGATAATTATCGAAAATACTTTTAAAAAATAAATAATTTACAAATAGGAACGTACGAACAATGCTGCATTGCTGAAGTAGATACCTATTAGTACACCAGTAGACCAGGACGTTCTGATTACCACATGCATATGTTCGGACGGCGTCATGTACCGCAGGTATCTACCATATCTCTATCTTTGCTCTGACTATGAAAAGGAACGTCTGCAGTAGATGTACAGAGTAATATGAGATCTTGTAGCTCTTACCTAAACTTTACTCTATAACATCCTGTTTACTGTAAACGCAACCTTTCAGTAATGTTTACTCTGTAAACAATTTCAACCTCAACAAATTGTATCCGTGGGAATTGGAACTAACCTATTTATTCTGAAATTAAAACTTTTTTTTTTTTGGATACGTTTTAAAAAATTGTAATAGTGCGGTGTGTATTTTGTTGTTTGAGGCTTAGTTTGATTAAAGTAGCTGACTCAATTCAAAAAGATTTATGGATTTCCTGGCAGAATAACATCGGGAACTATCTCTGGAAGTGCCAAAGCACTTCTGCTTCTGCTAAGATTACGTGCTTTAGTTTTGATTTTCACGTTTTCCTCACAACTTAAGTGAGTGAACTCAAATTTTTTAAATATACGTGTTAAACCATCGTTTTGAATTAAACCGCTAATTCAATTATTATTATTTTCATTTTCCACATCTCTTGTAAGTTACCACACAAAAAATTAAAAAAATTGTGAAACTCGATATATCCTAAATTAGATTCTTTTCCGAATTTCCTTTTACCCTTTCGCTGGATACATCTAACAGATCACAATATTGTCATTAGCCCAGCTAATGAACACCCCACACAAATTATAGCTCATGTTTTTCACAGTTCGCTTGGCTGTGAGATTCTATCACCACCCACTCTAAGCATTTCAGTTGTTTGATTCCCATGGCTTCAAATATATTTTGATTTATTTCCAATATTAGTGTTACCACATTTTTCAATTTCTGCATTCCGCTCCAGCAGACCTGGTTTATAGCAGATTTTATTTCTCTCTTTTAAGATAAAACGTATTTTTTATTTATGTATAAAATTTTTATTTGGCTATAATGTAAAATAATTGTGTGAAAACATAAATGTAGTTAATGACAGCCAATAATTGGCGATAATAATTCGCAGGGAAAGTAATGAAATACCTACTACAAAATTACGAAAATTTCCCTAGATTTGAGTTTAATTATATTTTTGATCAGAGATTAAAATTAGAGTATTCTTTAATAACAAATGACTTGAAAAAAGTGTTCTTTAGGCAGACGATATTAAGACTGCAGGGTAATGATTTTTTTTTTTTTAATTACTTAATATTTATGTGGGTAAAACCAAAAATTGTTATCAGTTATCAGATATAATTTTTATCAGTCTCTGAAGTCTTACAAAGCTGTCAACAATCTAGAGTGTCGGAATTTATAGAAGTACCAAGAAAGAGGACTTGGAAAACACTGACATCAGGCCTTACGGATCACGAGTTCAACATCACCATTTGCTCGAAGCCACTCTACTAAGAACATTGTAATGAAATGTGTTGGATTTCTTTTGACTATATCCGCATAAAATTGAGGAATGCGGTCTGTTAATTTACATTTGCCACAATTACCTTCGTTATAATAAAACTGTTAACATTTTTAATGTGAGAAGTTCTAAAGAACTTTTTGAACTCAAAAAAAAGAAGATCGACTTCGAAAGAATATAATTGTTTATTTCAAAAAGCCAAACTGATATAAATTTTTCAATTGTTCGTGACCTCAGAACTTTGTTAGAAGTGTTTAAACTTCATTAGGATTCCTATTCATTTAGGTAGCATTAAATAAGTCATTAGAACTAATTCCATATGGATCTGAAATACTAACACACTAAAATGTTCTTTGTTCTAGGATGCAACAGCAACAACTAGCAGCACAACTTGCCGCCTCACATGGAGGCAGCGGAACTGCGGGTCTGCCACCCCCTAGGCCTTCAAGTGCAATGTCCACCAGCTCGGACTCCAGTATCAGTTTGGGAGCTCCTTCACCACCACTGGTACAACCTCTGGCTCTTCATCGACCTTTCAGTCCGCCCTCACACCACCACCACCATCATCACCCGCCGGCGGGCATCACGTGACAGCAGCCTCAACTCTCTCCACACACCTATATCAGTGCAATTCCTCCACAACACAACGGCTCTGCCTTGTTGTAACGGACAATCTTATCTAAAATTTCGAAAGAACGATGAACTAATTCATCACTTTTTCTTGTCCAAATATATTCCGAAATACTTTTTAAATACATTTATATATATAAATATATCACAACGTAATTTATTCGTATGTAAATATATAAATATTTATATATATAAAATTTATAGTAATATATTTAAGCTAAAGAAATTTCAAAAAAATTTTGTGATACCTGATATGGCCTAAAGTGGTTTCCCTTTCAAAATATTTATCTCAATGATTTCTAAATCTAGAACAAAAAATAGGAAAAATTGTGTAAAAACCACAAAACTGTTCTCATGGTAACTCATATCTTTGTTTCCAAGCAAAAGTTTATTTTTTGACAATCCGACAATTCAAATAGAGCTCTAAAATAAAGATACCATAAAAAGGGTAGCCACTCACTTGGTATTGATTTCAAAAATCAAGTTAATCCTTTTTTTTAAATGAAGAGGCGTCAACGCCACGATTTGCGCTCGACGCCTCTTCATTGCATTACCGGCCTCTAAAGTTCTCTCAGCTAAAGGCTCCAAGGAAGAGAAAATCTAAGTGCATATAAACTTAAACTCAGGATCTCCGCGTGGGAGTGTAGTGTATCGATCATTTGGTAATCGCTAAAAACAAAATGATGCAGCCTTTGTTTTAATCAAACTTGATCTGCCATTTTTTTAACTACCAATAAGGTAACTGACAACTCGTACTCTATAAGGAAAAATTGATTGTTCTATTAAAAGAGAGTTTATAACAGTAAAATATCAATTTTAAATAGAAATAATTTCCATACTCTTTCTTAAAAACCTTATTTTTCAAAAATTGGAAGAAATAGACTCAATAATCAAATATCACTCATTTATAAATTAAATTAGAATTATTTATTGACTAAATGTTCTAATGACTTTTAATTCGCATTGAAAAGAGAAGTTGGTTTAAGTTTCAATTATTGAGAGTCTGAGGTCTTCAAGATTAGGGGCTGAAAAGGGTCTAAACCTTCCTCACTAATTCCTCCTTGCCTAAATTTCAAGCTGTATTCACTCAATGGCAGAATAATAATTTCTTCATAATGTGATGACTAAGTAGCAAAAACAAAGTTTTTTTTTTCTTTAATTTTATTCCATTCCTGAAAAGAATAATTTAATATAAATATTCATGGTTTATTCTGTAAAAAGTGTTCATGATCCTAAATTAAACGATTACTACAGAATATTAGATAGTGAAATGAGACTTATTCCAATACTGAATGAGACTGAGGACTGAGTTTATCTAAAACCAATAATATTCTGTTCTTGTAGGGGCGGTAGGTTCGGCGTAGATGATTTTGTTCGAGATGTGTTCTCTAGTTCAGGAACCGTCTGATGCTATTCAGTTTTTAATTGGTTAGGAACATTTTAATAGTAAAAGTATGTGACATATCATAAATATCACATAAATTTCTTTATTTTTTTGGATCTGAAGCCAAATAATTGTGAATCTGTACAAATAGGCGATTACACACTTACTTTTTTACTGCTGTCTATCAACAACCTAGAACATCAAAATAATTTGATCAGTTTTTATGTTAATTGCAGTTCTTCCAATATTGCCACAGAAAACCGCATTGTAAACGCCAATTTGAGATAGTAGGAAGTTTTTTTTTAAAACGCCCGAATATCGCCGGTAAAATGTTTTTATTTCAATGAAAATCATAAAAAAATGTACTTCTTCCATACTTTTTTTCTTTAATTTCAGTTGCAATAATCTGTAGTATTTCCAATGATAAATTGTTTAACTGAGAACCAGCTAAATTATTGTAGATTATTTGCTAAAAATCTTGTGCTGTTGAATTGCAAAAAGACAATACAGGAAATAGTTTTGGTTATCAACATCAAAGTAACCGAATAAAGCTTATTAGCCCAGCCGTCACTGAAAATAACTATTTTTTGATAGTAAATTGTTTCATAATTTTGCTTAAAGTTTCTTAAACTTTTTATGATTGCGTAAATGAGTGTATTATTTTCAAATCTTTAAAAATTATAAATTGTAATCTATTACAAGAAATTCTCTTTGACAGAATGGTTCATTTACTACTTTAATAACTAACTTATTTGATCAAATTACCAACCATTCAAAAACTTTGTAAATATTTATTTTTGTTTTTAAAATGCGTTCTCTTTTCTGCTTCATATCATGTCCCTAACTCAGTCTAACAAACTACTAATTTGGTGAGAATGCTCACCGAACTGATTTCTCCAATTCAGTGGTTTCTATGCCATGATTAACAAAAAACTAACAATGGCAAAATATAATAAATAAGTTAGGCTCAAAGGTTTTAGCCAATGAAAAAAAGGTTTTATAAAATATAATTTATTTAAATAGAATAAAAAATGGCTGAGAAAACCATTGATCAGTGCTTTCTATATACTATAATTTTAATTTAATTTCTTTGCAATGATGTTTATAAAACATTCCTCGAGAACTATCAGCAGTTCGAACTGCTTTTATTCGTGTATAAATAAAAGAGAAATATTATATAAATATTGTAATTTGGTAAATATCAATTAGATATTGTAGATAATATGTACATCCAAGCTTATATAATATATAAATATCATTTCAGCATTTTGTTGCCAATGTTTCATGTGTAAATAATAGGTATAATATAATGACAATTAAATATATTTAATGTACTTCATTTGATTTCCTAAAACGTTTGCCAATTTTCTCAAAAAAAACCTTTCCAAATTTTCTAACGTGCTTCAACAAGAAAAGCAAATTTTCCACAGTCTATTTAATATAAACTATTATTAAAAGTTCCAAATTTTTTAGAAAAATGGTTATCAGAAAGTGCTATAGTTTTATTTATTATAGTTTTTGAATTTTTTTTTCGAAAAAGGCTCTAAATATTATACTTTATGAGCTGTTTCTATTTTATTACTTTTTTTAAAAACTTGATCTCCGAAAAAAATTCAAAAGCAAAAATACGTTTAAATCTAGAACCATTCTGTGCAAGCTGTATAAATTAAAGAAATTTCATTGATTTCAAATTTCTCGCTTGACTATGCTATACTCATCTAGTTATGAAAGTCAAATGTGAAATGAGTGTTGAGCGAAATTCAATGTTAAATAGTTATTTTAAAGATATGTAAGCCGAGCCAAACTTTCAATTCAACCTTTTAGCTACAGACCAAGTAGATAACTTAGCATTATTTCCAAATTCTATGAGATTGATTAAGTATCAATTGTCATTTGAATTCAACCAGAGATACCGGCTAAAGCTACCACAGTCGTAGACCATGTAACTGACGCCTTCACATTAACACAATCACTTAGTATAATTCTTTTATGTGCTTGAAAACACATCTTATCCATGTATTAAACGTTTCGTCACTGATTTGTACTCTCATCATTGGCTGATATAAGTGATTGGCCTTCGATGTAGTATGTGAAGATTGGTACTATGTTGTGGTTACAATCAAGTTGGTCCTCTTGATCCGCGACCACAGATTGATTTTTACGAGTACTGTTCTCGTGTGGCACAAGTCCTTTCTGAAACAATGCTACCTTAGCTTTCCTCACAAGAAGTAAACCTTCAACACCAATAATCCTAGGATTATCGATAAAGTTATTAACGATAAAAAAATATTACAGATGTTAAATATAGCCAAGGACCCTTCCTCAGTTAACTTTAGAACTTACGCAAATAACTTAAAATTAATAAGGTTTTCGTTAGAGAAAATACAGTACATTGTTAGAAATAAACATTTTTTTTAACTGTTCTCAACAATCTGCCTAAATTACACCAAAGTTTTTATTCTAACCATAAAATTAAAACTATTTTCTATTACCAAAATAATAAAATAAATTTGCAGATATAAATAAGTAAAATAGAATAATTATTTAATAATCACATTCTTTTACCAAAAAACAAGCAGATCTAAGGTAATTCAAGCGACCATTTCATAAATATTACCTTCATTTTATTATTTAATACAGTTTTGTTAAAATAACGCGAACTGAACTCTTTTGGAATTTCAAGAAACGTCTAGAAAATAAAAAGTGCTCTCTACTTTAGAGCCAAGGAACATAATGAACCCAAATAATTGATTCCTTCAACCCAGGACTCACAATTCAGATCAGGCTCTTAATTTTCACCTTAAATATTAGTTGTTCAGCTAATCTAAGTTATTCTCAAATAATTAAATATTAAAATTGGGACATTGATTAAGATTTTGGAAATCGTCATTTTTTGCAAAGAATTCAAATTCCTACCTTTCTGATGCTTTAATTATTATCATTGATCTTTATTACTTTCATTTTTCGCTAAATTCTTCACCCGACTCCAAACTATGAACTTTACATAAACTTAACCAATAACTTTTCGTTCTAACTACCTCCTTTACTAATTAGAATAAGTATATTTAATCTATCATTCGAGTGCTCTTATTTATTGACTTCATTTTTCAGTCTTTCTAGAAAAACAGCTGTAACGATTTTCTTGAGACATTCCCACTAGCAGCAAGCATGTCAATCTACGAGGGTCGTTTGAAAAGTCCGTGCAAAAATAAAAACTACTTAATTTTTTGGGGTAAACCTTTTTTATTTTTCAACATAGTCTCCTTTTAGGCTTATTCACTTCGTCCAACGCTGCTCTAGTTTGTTGATCCCTTCCGAATAATAGGATTTGTCCAAGTCTGAAAAATAGCCATTCGTTTCTGCAATCACCTCCTCGTTTGAATAAAATCTTTTTCCCGCCAGCCATTGGGGAACAAATAGTAGTCCGAGGGAGCCAAGTCTGGAGAATAGGGGGGATGTGAAACGAGTTGGAACCCTATTTCCATTAATTTTACGACCACAACTGCTGAGGTGTGAGCTGGTGCGTTGTCGTGATGGAAAAGGACTTTTTTGTGGGCCAATCGTGGGCGTTTTTCTTGCAGCTCGGTTTTCAAACGGTCCAATAACGATGAATAATATGCACCTGTAATAGTTTTACCCTTTTCCAGATAGTCGATGAGGATTATTCCTTGCGAATCCCAAAAGACAGTCGCCATAATCTTTCCGGCCGAAGGAACGGTCTTCGCCTTTTTTGGCGCAGATTCCCCCCTTGGTAACCCATTGTTTAGATTGTTCTTTGGTCTCAGGAGTGTAGTGATGTATCCATGTTTCATCCACAGTGACGAAACGACGCTTAAAGTCCTGCGGATTCTTCTGGAACAGCTGCAAACCGTCCTTGCAACACTTCACACGATTTCGTTTTTGGTCAAGCGTGAGCAATCGCGGCACCCATCTTGCGGATAGCTTTGTCATGTCCAAATGTTGATGCAAAATATTATGTACCCGTTCATTCGAGATGCCCACAGCACTAGCAATCTCACGCACCTTCACTCTTCTGTCATCCATCACCATATCATGGATTTTATCAATGATTTCTGGAGTAGTAACCTCAACCTGGGCGTCCAGAACGTTCAGCGTCACTTGTGCCCATATGGCCACTCCGAAAATTTTGAAACCACTTATAAACTGTTCTAATCGAAGGTGTAGAGTCACCATAATGTTTATCAAGCTTCTCTTTAGTCTCCTGAGGCGTTTTGCCTTTCATAAAGTAGTGTTTAATCAACACACGAAATTCTTTTTCGTCCATTTTTTGAAAATCACTCGACTTCCTCGATTCAAACGAATGCCAAACACAAAGAAATAGACCGATCTGGCTGAAACTTGGTGTGTGTTCTTCCAAGAGATGCTACTAACTAAACATAACCTCGATACGCGCCAGTGGTGCTATCTCTCTGACTTTGCACGGACTTTTCAAACGACCCTCGTATATTTTTGTCAGAAACTTTGTTTTTTCAACAAAAAGTTGAAAAAAAAAATGGTTGCTAGGCGATTGCTACCGGAAGTGCATAATTTTAAATTATCATGCGCCGTTTGCAAGAATCATTTAGTTAGTTGCACTTTTTATTTTTTTTTAAATGGAAACTTTACTTCTTTTAATAGAACTGAATTACTTAGCAATCATAATTTGAAGTTCATAGCGTTACATGATCTAGGCCGGCAATTTATATTTACTAGTTATATTGTCTGAATAGAAGAATCCATTGCTTTTATTGAATTCATTGGCGAGAAAACGAAAGATCAGTGATTGCGATAATTGGTCACATGCTCGGACAAATGTTTTCTTCTCCTCAATCCTATTTAGCTCAAGTTAAATATGTGGAAATGAAGGAAGTTGAAAGGTTTAGCAATGTTGTCAAATTAGGCCACATAGCGGCCTAAATAGGTATTTACAATTATGGTTAAAAAAAGATGAAAACCGGACATAACGGTTTAGGACTAGAAAAAAAAATTGCCAGGATAGAAGAAGAAGTAGTGGAGAGAGAGGAACTGAAAATGAAGTGGAAGGACAAAACGATTTCCTCAACATAACTATATTTGACAGTTATTGTAGTTGGTTAGACACCTGTAGATCTGGAGCTAACACCCTGCTTCCACGTAGGTGTGTGTACTGGTCATATGGACTTGGTGCTGCCCACTTGGAGGGGTAGGCTGGTCCCAACAACAGATGTTTAACGCTTACCTCAATATCCCGGCATAAACTTAGAACGGACTCAGTTAGAGGAGAGGGTCGCTTTTCTACACATTTATGAAATGAGTTCGGCACAGTTTAGGCCCTACTGAAAAGTCTTTTATGTAGAAATATCCTATTGTCGCCATACTGTAACAGTAGAAATCCGCCTAATGCGTGGGTTTAAGCAGTAATCTTGTATATCCTGTCTCTATACAATTCGCAAGAGGAAACCCTGCAATGCAGTATGGTGGACTCCCAACCAAATCGCGAACTATTTTTTTTTTTTGAAAAACTTTATCCCAAACATCATTAACATTTGAGCGAGCATGGTGATGAATTTGTTTAACCATCTTGCCAATTTATTTGTTCAATTTTCATCTAGAGTTTGGCCGACCACCCACAATAAAAATACAAGACAGACAATTATCAGGTCTTATGTGCATCGAAATTTAATTTATAGCAATTTTTAAGCTTCAACTACTTTAATAATTTCACATGACATTTTAATACTGTGAAACCGCAACTTAGCATGCAATTAAGCATTCTGATTGTACATCAATGAATAAATGATTCAGTTAAGTGCTAAGTGAGTTAAAACTTTATTACTTACAATAATAATGACTCTGAGTTAATGAATTCACAAATAACTTACACTTCAAAGTTAATTATGTATTAGTTGAAACTTTTAGCAACAAGAACCTTCGGAAATATTTCTCTTACATTTAAACCTTCAATAAATGTTTCGTAGTTTTGGTTAATGATAAGGACGAAGTTGCTGTTTTTATACATCGATAAAATCGAATGGGCAGTATTCTTATTCAGTGACGTATATTCCTGTTTTCTTTAGTTTACTTTAAAATGGCGTGTTTTCAATCCATTTATTCGTAGTCTTTCTTCTATCATTTCCATATGTATTCTCTTTCTAGGTAGTCAAGTGCAATACAAATTCTGAAACATAGCCTCAGCTCTGTTTGTTGGCCTCTGCCAGGATAGTCTATGCTGAAAACGTCCGAGCATTGCTCTCGAATCGTGTGCGTACAAATAATTTCATACGCTGCCCAGATTTAAAAATAAAAATCATTGCTATTTATTAAGCTATCCTGCTTATCAGGTTACTGCAAGTGGGCACTGTGCTAGCTTATCTATCTTCGCCAACGCACTCCTACATGCGGTTTCCGTGGTGTTCAATAACACTGTTATTTCCTTCCTTTGGAGCACTACTTCAAGTTTCTTTTGCACACCTTTGGAACATAAAAAGAATCATTCTTCAGCAAAAAATATTTCTTCCACTCATTGAACCAATGAAATGGTTTTCAACCGCCCTAATGACTTCATTCAATTTGTTAATATCCCTTGCGAACAGTTCAAAAACAAAGTACAATATTACAAATTTTGTATCCAACGTTAGACGTCCACTATTTCTGTTATTCTCGGTCTTCTCTCCCAAAAAAATTGCTGATAAGGTTTGCGGTTTTCTGAGATTTGAAAAGATTCAATGTTTAAAAGAAACTAATGCATCTGGCGCATCAAAACATTAATGCAACTAAGATTACATGGAAATACTTAATAAATTATGTAAGTTTTCAGAATTTGCTACCCTCACTTCCTCACAATAAGTTCAAGATTCATTTAGCACATTTAACTAAACAAACATAATTACCTAAGATGTCGAAAGATTCTCTTTGTGAGTTATTAAAAAATGTTCAGTACAGATGAGGCTTTCTTGATGGAAATCATTTTAATATTCGGTGCATTTGGACGAAATAATTCGTTCATGGTGTCTTTGCAAACGGTTTCCTTTATAATACATCTGGTGCTAACTTAACCAGATAATAAGTACCAAGTTTCCCCAAAATGCAATAGCTGCAGTACAAAACTGCAGTGACCCTTCGAATTGAGCCAGGAAAAAGTGATTAAATTTAATACATTTTTAGCATATTTTCTTCATACACTTTAATTCAATCTGTAAGTGAACTTATACTATTAACTTTACAGAAACATAAGTGAAAGACATCAGTTTATGAAAGCGTCCTATACTAGCAACGATTCCATTAACGCATAAATAAGAGACGTGTCTACTGTTCTCGTTATCTCTCCATTAGAAACGGAAAAGTCGGCGTCACAGAATGTTTTATTGTTTAAAACATCCAAGAAAGGCAAAAACAAAAAAAAATATATATATATATAAAGTATTGCGACAGTCGTCATACTTCTTTATGACGTTAAGTAATAAAAATTCTGAGGTATATAATAGTTGCAGCCGAGCAGTTAAACTCTTTTGCCATTAAAGTTTAGCTATAAAACTTCTGCGGCTGACATTAAAGAGGCGTCAAACTTCTCATTTCAAAAGTATCTGTTTACAACGTGACGCTGATAATACAATAATTTGACGACTTGTAATCAATTTTTGTTGCTTAGCTTTTATTTTTGATACTTCAAAAATCTGGCAAATACTCTTTTTTTCTATTTTGGGAAAATAAATAGAAAAAAATGGTTTTCAACTGTTGAAGTACTGCAAAAAATGTCTTAGATTAGATTAGATTGTTTAAGACGGGCGGTCCCACCAAAAGGTGGAAGGAACGCAGGCAATCCTAATGCCCATTGTTCCCCGCCCACCCCTCATCTCATAAGAGATACCGGGGTTTAAAAAAAAATAACAAATCCGGCTAAAAATTGCCAGATGCTAATATAATAAACTAATAAATTAGTAACAGGGCACTAGGGAGCATAACGACTCAATCGCCCAGTGCACTGAATAAACCTAGAAAGTTCGTTTAGATTACCCGATGCCACAATCTCCGGCAGGGAAACATTTACCCTACCGAAGACGAGGAATCTAGTTTTAGAATAAACTGGACACACCTCAACAAAGTGCCTCACAGTTTCATCGGACTCACCACAGCCAGCACAATTTGGCGACCGGATAAGGCCGCGTTTAAAAAGATGATACGCTAAATTCGCATGTCCACTCAACACCTGAACCAGCTGGCGGATCCGGGACCTGCTAAGACCAACCATATCCGTTCTCGACAGGCCAAGGATTTCCTTAGCCTGGCGGCTTAAGACTTAAGACACTGTGAAAAAATTACATCTTTTATTTAATATGTAAGTATATTCCAATCGATTTCCAAAAAAATAAAGATGATATTTGGATGGAAAAGGGGCTAGATTCTCAAAATAAAGCGAGAACTACATAGTTGGCACAGTGACACTCTATCATCTTGATGAGCTTCAAGAAGAGAGGCAGAATACTAGAATGTCCAAGTTTTTACCCTTTTGCTTCTTCGTTAGCATGCCTCTTAAAAATAATTTCTCATTCTTGCTAATCAACCACTCCTTCAAGAATTGATAATTTTGAACTTAAATTTAAATTCAAGAACCCACAATTCGAAAAAAAAAAAAGCCAACGCATTAATATTCAGCTGCAGAGTCACAGAATTGTCGGCCCAAAATGGGTATACGCTCACATCAGTATCTTAATGACCGCCCCCAAATACATACGTCACACTTCTCTAACTCTTGGAGAAGTTGATCTAAAAATAATGAAAAAAATGACTGGGCCCTAATAGCATCTCTAACGGTACTTCATGTCTTTAAAAAGAGTGTAGGTGATTTCGCATAACGTTATTTGTTATATTGTTTGCTGGGTTGAATCTACTGGATGTTCATGCTGCTTATTCAAAGTATAATAGTTTTTTTAAACTCATAAAATCTCAGCCGCCCATCTGACTACGGAACTGGGACTCAATTGCGTAGGAGATTTGCAAATTAATCACATTTATGTGCTGGTTAAAGTATTTCAATTCAGTAATAAATCAAACAATTCAATTGAACGATTATATTCTACCTTCGGAATATATTTTTGAACAAACCCTGCATTGAAGCTGCCACTCTTCACGTTACATAAAGTTTTAATACAAACAACTGTACAAAGAACTGCCTTAATTTATTATTAGACTTGCTCTATTCTTATTAAGTTATGATTTTATTCCAAATATATTACCAATTACCAATTACGTTCACTGATACTAATTTATGTTTAATTTAATAATAATTTTAATTACTTTAGTGCTAATCTACTTTCTGTTAATGAAATAATCTATTATGATTGGCTAGTTCTCAGAACATTTCTTTTTCAGGCCAAAATAATAATAATAATAAGGGAAGGGATTAGCTATGAGGTTAGCATACTGGACTCCCACGCGGAGGTCCCGGGTTCGAATCCAGCAGCTGACTCTTAGATTTTCTCTTCCTAGGAGCTTCTTACAGCTCACTGTCCGGTGATGGACAGTGTTGTCTGTAACGAGAGAACACTGTCCGGAGGCCGGCAGTGCACTGGAAAAAGCTCCGGGCGCTAATAACCTCAGCTGTTGATGCGCCAAAAAAAAAAAAAATAATAATAATAATAACGGTCTATTATTAATGGCTATGATGATACCACTAGAAGTAGATTCTGTCGTGCCATTAATCTCTCCAGGAACCTGCTAAAAATTTATTTCCTTAAAGGGTACTAATAAGTTTCAAAACCACTTTATTATGCTCAACGTTCTTTTAGCCGTGACAAAATCTAAAAGCAATGCATCCTATTAAGAAAAATATTGCAAGTAAAAAAAAAAATCTATCAGCAATCTATTTGTAGATTTCGACGGACCTTCAAATAACTAGAATTAGTTTTGAAAATGTACCTAACGATATTGATTGTAACTGGAAATGATAAAAATAATGGACTAAATTACTGAGGCATGCCCTAACAAGTGAAGGGCTGTAATTTAACTGTCTTCATATTTGGTCACCATAACCTTACCTCCAAAACATCCCTTCTCCCTTCCTATGCACCCAGTTCTAGGAAACATTTTCCCATAATTAATGTCAACTTATGTTACACCCTTTCGCTTCTTAACATGTCTTGCCAACTGAACTAGGTTTTTTTTTAAAAAAAATATATATACAGGGTGAATCAGTAAGTAATGTCCATAGGCCTACTGTGTGAAGTACATCTAAAGTGGAGTTCAATGACGTATTAGCCAACTTCATATTTTCCACCGTTCTTGAGTGACGTCACTTTAATTTTTTTTTCCAAAAACATTACTTTTTTCCAATAAAAATGTTATTACTCAGAAAGTTTTAGTCCGAATTCGATTCTGATAACACGGTTAGAAAGATAGATAAATTTTCTAAACATTGATACCATTTTGAAGCATAAGTTATTCTCCAAACAGCCTCAATCTTCCTCCAAATGCTGGAAAAATAAAAGTAATCGAAATTTTTAAGAAAACTCATTAGGCCCTTACGTGATCATTATCCGACCTAGGTGCTGGCACTTTTTATAAAAGTTTCCTTGTTTAATGGGCTTTCAAACGGTATATCATTTTCCAGGATTCCTTTTATCTTCGTACGAGAAATTACGTTTGTTTTACAAGAAAACGTGTTCACGAGCACTCAACAGTGTTAGTTATCAAGTTGTTTAATTCATAGAAAAATCTTTTAGATGGACCGTAGTCAATTTTTTCAGTAGATTGTCTTTAAATAAGAAAGTCAATGGTCACAAATGGCACTAAAAAAAAAAAAAAAAATTCTGGTTATCTCTTTGAAATATTTGAGAAAATGTTAGGACCTTTGACTTTCTTATTTAAAGACAATCTACTGAAAAAATTGACTACGGTCCATCTAAAAGATTTTTCTATGAATTAAACAACAACTAGGTGCCAGCACCTAGGTCGGATAATGATCACGTAAGGGCCTAATGAGTTTTCTTAAAAATTTCGATTACTTTTATTTTTCCAGCATTCGGAGGAAGATTGAGGCTGTTTGGAGAATAACTTATGCTACAAAATGGTATCAATTTTTAGAAAATTTATCTATCTTTCTAACCGTGTTATCAGAATCGAATTCGGACTAAAACTTTCTGAGTAATAACATTTTTATTGGAAAAAAGTAATGATTTTGGAAAAAAAATTCAAAGTGACGTCACTCAAGAACGGTGGAAAATATGAAGTTGGCCAATACGTCATTGAACTCCACTTTAGATGTACTTCACACAGTAGGCCTATGGACAATACTTACTGGTTCACCCTGTACATATATATTGTATATGTAATTTGAAAATGATGGCCTAATTTCCTAATTTTATCCAGCGTAGTAACTGAGTATTAGTCTATTTTGTTGAGAATTGTTACAAACTGCAACGTGAGAAAAAGGGCAAAAAATACAGTTTTTCTCTTAGGAAATCCTTTTCAATTTAGTTCTAGGGAGAGGTGGCGAATTGCTTATTTTTTTAAATTGTCACTTAAGCAACCATTATTGAATAGTGACTTTTCTGCGCTTCTTTTCTTTGTCGTTTCGTTAAATAAACCGGAACTAGTAAAAGTTATGCCCAAATTCTCAAATTCCTTTAAATTTTTTACGTGCTCGTTACCATAATAGAATTTCCTTTGCTTTTTAGATTGACGACCTTGTCCGAATTTTGAAATCTTTGTTTTATTAACATTTAATGTGAGACTATTCTTTTCACAATAAGCTTAAAGCACCTATATTAGACCGTAATCATAAATGAATAAAAAAATTCTTAGATTCTAAAGAAATTTAATTTACTAACAGTACTTCTAACATTCTGTAAAACGTACTCTGTTTTATTAAACGTAATACTCTATTGGTTTATTTAAATTCCAGAAAATCTAAAAGAATAAGATATATCTAAAGACATTTTGAAATGATGTTCCCTTCGCATTTTTTTCCCGTTTGTATCGTATGTAACGAAGTAGTCAATGTAGAAATCTCAGAAGTGTTTTAATAAAAATAACATTCATAGAAATACTTTAAAAGAAAACGAACGTACAAAGGAAAGAAGTGTCATGTGGTTTTTAAGGAAACCAACTATTATTTGGAGGAACATTGTAGTAGTTTGGGTCTAATCTTTGCAAGAGGTGTTAGGCTGCAAAAAGAAATCTGTCAGCTAGAAAAACCTTAAGTTGCAGTAAGAATGTAGTGGAGGACAATAGATTAAGGTGTTGTCGTTTCACACATGAAGATTAAGGAATAGAAGAAGGTAAAGCTGCTTACAGCATTGACCATGTCTCCCTCATTGCTTACGTCACCTGCATTAACCTCCAACTGCAACATTTCCTGCTAATATTGCTTTTGGTTCATATTTTAAGCTTCATTAATCTATAAAACTCACTAATTTCAGTCAATAATCTAAGCATTAGTTTTCGTAAAATTAATATGTAGCTCAATGGCTACTTTTTTTATTTTAAAACTGATTTCATAAGTTCATACGGTGTTATTTTAGAATTTGCTCGTCACTAAAGTTCTATATGCATGAAATGCATATAATTCAAGTTCCACAGACTGTCTGCAGAGGTCCTCAGACTAAAACTAAAGTTCTTTAGCTTATGGTCATCAGACCATCAACTATTCCTACAGTTCTCAATTATCATTTATTGAACTTATTTTTTAATACCTACGCATCATTTTCTGATTTCCTTCACCTTGAAACCCAAGGCAAGTCATTTTTTACGAGAGTTAAACAGAGTTATAGAACGAGCATCTCTTTCATTCCCAGTTAAAGCCCTTACAATATCAGAGCTCCTTAGATATCATCAAAAACGAATATTACTGTTTGTTTTTTTAATCGATTAGGGACTGGATGATAATATAACGAGCTAATAACAATGTCAAAATAATAATTAAACTCGCCAATCCTCGCTTCAGAATAGTTTTTGGAAAAAGTGGAGTTGAAATCAGAAATACCACGGCTAACATTTGAAAGTGAATATAGAAGCAATAAATAAGTGAGTTTTTGAATAATTCAAAAGTTCATTGAGAAATTATGCATCGATATGTGTGAGGTCTAATGGTGCTTGAAATGTAATGATTAATTTTAGTAGAAGATATATTTTTCTCTCTTTTTTTGGATTTTTGGATCAAGTCATCTTTGTTGAACTGTTCTTTTGCTCTTATCGTAAGCAATGAAATCAAGGAAGTAATTACCTTTTCCAAAATCCATCAAAGTAAACATAAAAAACAATTCTTTTTCAGAGAATCAACGCATACAATCGAGCCAATCTTTCTGGTAACTAATTTCTTATGAGAAATAATTAAAACGATGTACATTGAAAGATACCAACATATGGCCTACTCCAACCGAACGCTAAAGATTTTCAATTAGTCATATATAAAAACTGACTTGGAATAGAAAGAGGGGGCTGAATAAAAGGAGGGTATCGAAATAAATAGTAACTAAATACATGAATAATAATGATATAGTTTGTATTAGGTTTGTTGTCAGCAGATGTATATTCGAGGATTAAAGTTTGGTGGTGCAGCAGAACCGCTGTACTAAAAGATAGAATTAGGGGATCGCCCTTCAGTTACCATATATCTACAGTAAAGTACTAGCCAACCAGAGGGAGCATCTGGCCCTGAGGGAGCTGTAAGTGTGGCAAACACCATTGGAGTGAATCACTAGGCGTTCTTTCGGTCGAATAATACCGCAATACCCACAAGACTGCTTCATGGCTGCCGGCATTCTGCCGCTGCCACGCCTGAAATATCATGCGACATGCAAGTGTTATCTAAACTGACTGGGTCTACACCAAGACATCACCCTATTAGGATCAACATAGCACCGTAATGGACTATTTTAACACTGCATCACACACGAATATGAACCTCACCCAACAAGTTTCATGATAAGCCGATCAAATGGGCAGCAGATGTTAAGAAGGAACCAGCCAGAGTTACCCCAGTTACACATCAATTGATTTTTTAAAAATACACATTTTTAATCAAAATTGTTTTTATATTTCCATCAAAATGGGTGACAGTAAACTAGGAATTAATTAATTATTTAAAATTATTAGAAATTGACTGCTCATAGCTTCTTTTATTTCCGGATTCTCCTCTCTTAAGAGACTATTCTTCATTAAATTGAACGACCCTGGAAGAAAATGCGACACAGTTTATTGTACGGAAAAAGCAATTGACGAATAGGACCAAAAGCAAAGTCAGGGCATTAAAGTTCAGCATTTTTGTGAAGCAGCAACTCTCTGGCTAGAAATTGGCCCACGCCATTAAGCTTAACTTAACACCCCTTCATGGAGATGTTGGATGTTAGGTAACCTCGCACGCTATGTTGTCGCCTCTGCCACTGGTGAGGCCAGCTCACTCTGAAATATCTGCTTATATAACTTAGGCAATTATGCGAATCAAATGCATAAAATATCTCTAAGGAGGTTCTAAACAGTTGTGCAACTGATTAGTTTGTCTTCACATCATCCTCAACTTAAGAGAACAACAGCCTCACTGACTACGAGCTCTTTCAGGTTGAAGAACCCGTTTCCTTCTTGTACACGTTATGAAGATGACCAAATAAAGACTTAATTTAAAATTTTCAGATAGTAATTAATCAATCACTACGTCATTTCTAATAACATGGTTCGATTTGTAAGATTTATTGAATTTAAAATCCTTATGAATTGCTTTTTTTTAACGGTTTCGTGCATGTGATTTTTTAAATTCTCAAGTCCTTTTGAAATGTTCGTGAATAGTTGAGACAAGGCATATCTATCAATTTCATAAATAAAATTAACTCGCTGAAACCCGTTGCAATTGTTTATTTTAAATAATTTAAATAGAATTTATAGATTTATTGAAGGAAAGATAATTTATGTACTAAATCAATATATTTAAAGATAATCTATGATAATGGTCAAACGCTTGCCGGTTTGGCTCCTTAATTTCTTTCTGAAATAATCCCCTCCCTCTGCAATTAGATCAGAACGGAGATTTCCCAAAAATAAGATTGGCACCTAAAAATTTATTATTTAATTACAGAGTGACAAAATCTATTCTGCAGAGCTTTTGCCTAGCACTCTGGACTCCAATTTCTCATCAGGGTCAATACTAGCTCAACTGGAGTCTGGGCAGCCAGCTGGACTTAAATCTGCGTACTAGTCTAGTGAAGAAGCACATATTGCAAATATAAGGTTAATTCTTCGAAATGATGGTGAAAAATTAAGAATAACTTTTTTAAAAAAATGGAAGGGATTATTTCAGTGGTTAGCGTATACCGGATTCCAAAGGGAGATCCCGGGTACGAATCCAGCTGCTGGCCCTAAGATTTTTCTCTTCCTGGGAACATCTTATAGTTCACTGCCTGCTGATGAACAGTGTTATCTGTAACATGGAAGCCGACAGTGCACTGAAATTAACTCAGGGCGCCAATGACTACAGATGTTGATGCGCCTTTGGAAATATATATATATAAAAAAAAAGGTGGCAGTTATTAGTGACATATTATATAAAAGAATAAATTGAGTCGCTGGAGATGCACCTAGACGTATGTTGGACACATAAACGTCACAATTTGATGAGTTAACCTTAACAGCGGAGACCAAATGTGTTGTGTCTCAATGATAGGGATAAAAAGAAATAAAATAAAAAAGCAACATGCATGTTTATGTTGGGACAGACATGAGACGCCAACCAACCTGTATCACATGTCCCACAATGTTGGACCGGATATATGCTGTCATGTTGTTACATTGTATGGTCCTTCTTTTACACATTCTCCACCATATTAACATCATGTTCTACGTTTATATATTAAGAATTATGGATCCTTTTATTGATTTTAGTTATGTTTTTTTATCTTTTTAATCGCATAATAACCTATATTAATTAACACACCCTTGTGGAATATTTGCAGCATAGCAGATGTTTGAAAAAGACGATTCAAACTTCTCTCTTGACTTCTAGAAAAAAAAATCGAAACAAACCACAAACGACTTATCGACACAATGAAACCTATCGGGACGTCCGAAATAGAACTTCGGGCCTCGGCCAAAGCTTCCGATATCTACATAATCCAATTCTTCCAATAAAAAACATTCCGTTGGATTGCTAATATTCTTTAACTTCTTTCAAATTCTACCTTGAACCGAGATCTCCTTGTTCCTCATGTTACCGAATCCGCAAGATTCCTCTTTGCTTAGTTCCACGCCTCAGTTTCCTCACATTCTAACCTTGCAGTTTCCCAACTTACTGCATTACTAACTAAATTACATTCCTAACTTACTTAATACATTGCCAGGAAATCTTCAAGCCATGTGATCTTCTTAATGAAGTAAAAGCCATTCTACAAAGAGGGCAATGCTTCTTCTTTGGGAGTTTCCGTTTGAGTTTGTGCGACCCACGAATTTATCAGTTTCACTTGCTGCAGTTGTGAATTTTTTTTTAAATCTTTTATTATAACTTACCACTGCAACAGTTGTTGCAACAAGCAAATATGGTGAAAGAGAAAAGAAATAACGGGAAATCACGATTGGAGATGGCACCCAGTGGTGTCACTCCAGTAACGTGCTCAGCTACACTGCTCTCACGATGAGAGAAGATCACGAGGCCATCTTCTCTTCAATCTCCTTAGAGGATTGCCTGGTAATGTGGAGGAAGATAGGTGTTCTATGAGAGGGTTAGGATGAGCTGCTGTAGAGGAATGAAATTTGAAGAAACGAGTGTTTGCAAGATCTGTAATGAAAGGAATTTTGAGGTCATTATGGATAGTGAGGTTAGATACATAGAACGGAGCCTTAAGTTAAGAAGTTTTCGAAGTATTTTTGACTGTAATGCCTGGAGGCGTAGTGAGTTGGAACGCTTAGTCGATCCCCATACTTCGATGCCGTATGACCAAATGGATCGCAGTAACATTAGATAAAAGAGTCTTTTGTTATCTAGGTTAAGCTTCGATCGTTTGTCAAGTAATCTGGCGAGAAGTTTGTAGCGCTGGTTAGTTTCTTGTTTTTTCAGTCTAGTATGGGGATTCCATGTCAATCCATGCCAAGTTGTGAAAATAAATAAACTTTTTTTAAAAAATCCTTCTTATCGCCATCGTAGTTCGGCGGTAACATTGTGTCCCTTCACTGAGTTTCTCCCATCGACCGCTGTTTCGGACCATATCGTGTCTCCTTTCTCAATCCAGCCTTCTCTTTACTAAAGCTTCTTTCGCCTGGCTTTTCACTTTAATTTCGGCCATTATCTTTGTCTCAAACCTCCAATCAGCCTGATAAGGAGTTCTGCGTTTATGGCAGTATGTGCTCCAGCCATCTGAAACTTACCTATCCGGCGTTCTTCTATATCTTCTATATAACCTGATGCAACATTGATTAATATCGAATCCGGTGTCTAGAAACAACAGAAAAATTTGATCGTAGGCAGGAATAGAGAATTATTTATGGCTAATTTGGACTCGAGTCCCCTCTTGTCAGTTTAGAAATCCTCCTTTGATAGCTTAGAACATCCCTCAAGCGGCTACAGAATGTACTACCATTTCATTGCCGATTTAATGTTTTTTATGTAGATGAACTCCCAGATATACAGAGGTAAAGAAAAAAAATCTACAATTATTTCATTATTTTGGCGTAAACTTTTTCAAAAACTTATCTATAAATTGCAAACTTATTCCTCACCTATTCAGAGACTAAAATACTAGCCACTTTTTAAGGGACGTTTGAAAGAAGGTAGCAAAATTTCATTCTTATATACGTTTGAAGTCAACGTCATCATGACCTGAGGCATGCCGTAAAAGAAAGATGGATGTTTCTTCTTTTTAGATATCCTTAGCTAGAATAGAATATTTGTAAATCCGCTTTAAAGAAGACCTAGGATCCAAATGAAACCTCTTTTTGTCTTTTGTCAAGTTTGTTCGCAGTTCGTATTTAGTGAGTTTTTTTAGCATTTAAATGTATAAATATTTAAATATACTGATTTATGCTACTATTTTAAAACCCATCCGAGCGTATGGAATAGAGCTGTGGGGTTCAACTAAACGCTCGAATCTCCAAAGGATTCAATCTCTACAATCTAAAATACTTCGAACTATTGTAGACGTTCCATTTTATGTCTCCATCCTGACTATACACACTGACCTTAACATTCCTTTTATCACCCAAGTTGCTAAAACACGATACAGAAAACTCTACTTCAACCTGCAATCTAATTTAAATCCTCTAGCTCAAAATCTTTCTTCTAGAACTCTTCCTGACAACCCGACAAGACGCCTTAAGAGACAGTGGCCTCGTATGAATAATGTAAAAATGAAAACTTACTAAATTAGCCGAACGAATAGTAAATAAAACAGTGATTAAAGGTCGCTAAAATATTTTATTGTTTTACAATGTTTTCAGGCGCGAGTGTTTGAAAGTCTAACTTCCTTTACCATTTTCATTATGTTTTAGGTGCAAATAATAAGTAGAATTGAAATTTATTGAATCGCTCATATTGCCACTTGCTGAAGAGTAATTCTTTCAATTTCAAATTGCCAGTACTTCCTGACTATAACCAAATGGAATATATTAATTGTCATTGAGCGATCGGATTTTCATTCTGTTTCACATAAGGTGTATCATTTGTCGCTGGGAATTTAATTAAAAAGAAATAAGAAGTCTACTCACTGGAGTTGGTGGAGTCTTTACTATTGTTACCAGTTCACACTAGAAGTGTGAATGTGTTACATATTGGTTACATATGTATACAATAACTAAAATAGAGGGGCCCCCTGGTGAGGTAATGACAGTATTAACAACCTTAGAGACTGCACAGTTTGCTATTCATCCTGTGGCGATAATGCCCTACTATTCACCATTCTCTAAGCGCATGTTAACACCTGTACATTTTACCTTCCTAACGTATTTCTAATCACTAGAAAATTATAGTTATATTATACTTCATATATAGCATTGTGGAGTATTTATCAAATTATTGCAGTCAAAAGTGGTAATTCCAATTCCATTTTATAATTTTATTATTATTATTTATTTTTAATTTTAGGAGCGTCACCTGGTGCCATTTTAAGTACATTGCCGGACACTGTTCTCACGTTGCGAACAACGCTGACCATCACCAGACAGTAAGATACGCGAGGCTGCTAACAAGAGTAAAGGCAGGTTGAATTCGAACACACGATCTCTGTGTGGGAGTCCAATGCCATTGAGCTAACCACTTCCGTTATTCTATTTTCTAGTACTTCCTCTTTCTCTACTAGTAAGATAAGGTACTGCAATTTAAAGTTTTCACCCGAAATGTCCATTTTGTGGTCTCCTAAATCTGAAAGGTGGTTTTTGTTTGTAAGTGAGAGTTTACATTTTTTTCTCAACTTAACTTAAAAACGGAAATGTGCGAAATGTAAATATTCTATTGGTTTATTGCAGCCAGTAATATCTTTGGGACAAAATCTACCACCGGAAATGCAACTATACTCGAACGGATTTTTCATATTTTTGTTTAAAAAAAACTGCTACAATGTTTGTCCTTAAACTATGTATGCTTCATTGCACACAAGGCATTTCTTTGTCCAGTTGACGTTGGTACGAATGATTTAAATGTTTATCATGAATTTCTAGTGATCCAAATTGTTTTCTAATAAAAGTAAATTTCATTTCATTTCCACTTAACTTTTAAAATTCAGTAAATTTTTTGAGAGTTACAATGAAGTGGGAAATAATATGATACGGAATTAAGTAATGAATGTTAATTCCTGTTTCGTAATTAATCATACACATAATTTATTTTTTAATTTACAACTGGCAGACAGTAAAGCTCTTAGAATAACTAAAATGATGACAATAAAAACATGAGAGGCAAAATGGCCCTGACCTCTCTTCTCCGAAAGTAATATTTCTTTATATACATTATTTTTCCCTCACTTAGAAAATCGCGAGGTCGAAATCGTCTCATATGTCGAGTATGATTATCAGAGGGCAGGAAATGCCAGATAGAGAGCAGATCAATTTGTGGGTGGAATGATTTATTTTTAAAAAGCGAGATGTGAATAAGTTTTTGACGAATAGAATGATGAAAATTATTATGAATTGTCTCGTTAGAGTCTGAGTACGAACATTGGTTAACTGGCGAATAATTTCCTTATGAACAGTCGGCAATAATTGGAGGCAGCACATATTGGAATGCTTGGGCTGAACTCCTTACTTAGTGTGGTCAGTGTTAATGTTGAACGTCCATCAAGTAGTCATGCTATTAGGAGGTATTGAATTATTTATAGCAGCCGAATAAATGGATAATCTAAGAAAGGAAGATTAGGCGCGAGAACTGGTAGCGTCGATTAATGACATAGCGTTATCTTAGGTAGTTAATTGTGGTTGTTTTGGGTAAGAATGCTCTAGATAGTTAAGCTGGATCTTTAACAACCTTTTTTTTTGCAATACATTGTTATCTAAAGAGCCAGGTGTGAGCACCATGTCAACAATAGAGGTACTTGTCACAGCCAATAGTTGGTTCTGGTTGTGTGGCTAGCCAACCGGCTGCTAATCCTCCACATCTTGGGTAAACATCATGCACCATGTGCCTCTTATTAAGGAGTTCTTAGTCAAGCCAAGCACTATTAGTGAAATATTTATCATTCACGCATTTCAAGTTTTACTCAAGTCTTCACTTATTGTTCGTTTGGCCTTTCAAATATTTAAAAAAATTAAAAAAATCTGGTGTGATTTCCTTATTTTAACATGATATTCTCTTTTACAGGAATTTTCATAAAACTTTGCGGAAAAGTCGCTAAAAGCCACAAAACATTTTTAGTAAAGAGGCACTTACTTCCGTTTAACTATTTCATTTTTTTTTTTTCTTTTCTTATCGAATTCCTGAAGTATTATATAGGTAAATGAGTAAATTACCTTAAATGAGACTTTAGATAGCTTATTAACATTCTTTCTTCGTTGTAAGTGCCCTAGAAGAAGTATTTTTATGTTTTAAATAATAGTTATTATAGCTACTGACACACGTGTTTTCAGTAAAAATGCGATATTGCAAAAAACGGTGGCGCCGGGTCCAAATATTAAATTTAACTAAAGTATTCTCTTTCCAAATGGTTCAACGAGCGATAAGTAACAGGAAAGTGTATTGTTTCGCATAAAAGATGATGTGAAAACTTTGAATCTGTAGATTCATGCTTCTTTAAAGGTTTTTTAAACGCCTAACAGTGCATAATGATGTTTAAAATTGAATTCAAACAATAAATACAAATGGACTAACTTACAATGACGACGAAATCACTCAGTGGTGACATCCCACACTAATTCAGTGAACTAGCCTGACACTACATTTCACTGTTGACACTTCATAAGAAGATGTTCGGCCAAAGTCGCCTAAGTCGACGAGGGAGATTTTTTGGGTTGGATGCAGAAAGGAAGTTGATGGTTTAAAGGATTGTGATAATGCGCGAAAAGGGAAAGGAATTTGCGATAACGTGTTCAAATTAGGGCATTAAGGAATGGAATCCTTAGATTGAATTGATTGCTCATGTGGCGAATGGAGCACTAGTTATAGTACGGAGTATTTTTAATTGAAGGTGTCGAAGGCTTTTGTTGTTGAAACGCTCGGATGACCCCATTTAATAGGGTTCGTAAGATTAAATTGGTTTAGGAGTAGATAATAGAGCAGTACTTCGTTGTTTTGGGTTAGTTCGATCGTATGTCTAGCGGTCGTTTGAGTAGATAGTGATGCTTCGTTTCAGTCTGGTATATGGATTCCAGGTGAACCCAAGTTTGTCTAATTAGAGTTGTAGTTAGTATCCAAGACCCGGGATTTAAGATTAAGAAGACGTATTTGTATGAAGGTTATATTTTTACTCGAGAACTTTAAACTACTTAAAACGTTTTCTTTGAAGAACCCGTGAAGCATCACGATTGATATAACTCAATAAAATCTTCTTGAGAGAGAGCTAAGCTACTGCAAATTCAAGATGTCAGCTATGGTTAGTATTTATTGGAAATATTAACAATGCAGTATGAACCTAAACTACCGCACAGCTATCTAATGTTACACTTTCCAACGTTAACAGGCACACGATAAGTTCTCACCACTAAAGTTACCCACTATACAATCACCCACATCGTGGTTTGGGCTGAGGAAACGTGGGCCATGGTACATGATGCCCGCCATTCTAGGAACTCCACTATACCAAATATCATACAAAGACATGTTTACTCTTTCAGGTACCTAAAGCTCAGATTTGTTTTCAAGTAGAAAAAATAATAAAAAAAAAAAAGAAACGATACCAATGTGATAATCAATAGAAGGTTGTGTTGTTGTACAGCATCTTTTGGAAATGCGAATCTCTTAGTGGATATAAGTGACAATGTAGTATGGGATGTGGTCTGTATGGGGTACTCCAAGCTAGGAAATAACGTGTTCATATAATGGAACTGCGACCATAGATGCATTGTGAACGTTGAGGTTAGTACACTAAATACTCTGCAGGACGGTTTAACACCGTTTGTTACACACACAGACACACTCGCACGTTGGTATTGTTATTGTTGTTGTTGATGATGACAGAGGACACCCTGAACGGAACCTATTAGCCACTGAACAAACACTTGTGGGATTCCAGTCCTCTTAATATGGCTCACCAGCTACCAACAGCTTCCCTTTAACCTACGATACAAATACCTCCTTCTGCATTCTAAACTCTTTGTTACCAGCGCAACTAACTCAATTCCAATAAACGCTTTTCAAATATCTTTAAAATAAATATTGTACACATCCATAATTGCAGGAAAAAAAAAATCCATTAGTCATATTCTTGAACACAAATTTTACAGAGCAATGGATATTACATTTTGTAGTCTCTGTTTGCAAGTTTGGGGGTGATAACATTTTTTATAAAAACTAGACATACTCGTAGATTAAATAACATTTAGCACTTTTCATGAACAGCACTTTTACTGTCCCAAAAATATCTGATGCCTGTATGTAAATATTTTTGGCACCAAAAGTTAGTTAACTTAAGAACTCAGCGACCTAAGACGATTATCTTAATCCTCCTGCTCGCTTCTTCGAAGTTATGCGGAATACTTCCGCGTATGATGTATTTACAAAGTTTATAGAAAATCCTAGGAACCATTATCAAGAAAGTGTTCATATAATGTCCTCTGTCAATTATTGAGTAAAGAGATTGTTTGAATTCTTTTCAAACTCATTTTTTGCAATACACATAACCCCCTCCTTAATAGTACATTAAGGAAATGATACTTTTGAAGGGAATTCGCCCAAACCCGAGACCAAAAACATTCTTTTATTATTATGATTATTATTATTATTGTATTATTTACAACCTGTATAAACTACAACATGTAAAGTGGTCTATCTCGAGTCATCACAGACTGTTTGCTGAATCCTGGTGGATCCAGCGCCACAAGCGAGGCGGCATGTTGAGAAGTGCCAGCCAATGCTGAAAGGTTAGGACTGAGATAGAAGTCGCCGTTTCAGGCGGCGTGGAGTGGATAAGGCTTGTGCTGTGGGATTAGGATGTATGGTTAAGCTATTATGGAAATTAAGGAAGCCGAGAATGTATTAGATCATTGACAAAAGAGATATTGAGATCTGTATGGAGGATTAAATTGGATACCATAATAAGGAGGGTTGACGATATGCCGAAGGACTTTAGATTGAAAGCATTGGATTCTTTGGATGTTGGAAGGTTTCGCAGAGCCCCACAGCTCAGCTCCGTAGGTCCAGATGGGTCTTAGTAGTGTCTTGTACAGAGTCAGTTTGTTCTGTACGTTCATGGTTGATCTCCACCGTAGCAGTCTTCATAGTTGTCCGTTTCGTCTATTTAGTTCTTGTCTTGAAATATTCTTAAACCAATTTTTTGATAAATAAATTGTTAGAATGTGAGTTATAGATTTATATGTTTGTAATCACCGTACAAAGTTTAAATAAAATCGAAAGAGCCGTTTTTGAGATAACATCAAAATACTGAATCATCACGTCCAGTCAGACGACATTCTTTAAATTTGGGAATTTGGTTTCATATTTGATCCTTATTATATTATGTAAGTGACAAGATAATACTGTAAACAGTAATGGCACATTAGAGGAAGCCCTCTTCATCCAATAGGGTCCTTAATCTATTTTTTTCTAAAAAAAAATGTTTTAAATAAAAATTGTAGAGCTAGAATACACTATTAGTAGAACAAGTTTATAAAGATAATCGTCGAAGCCGTTTTTTGGCGCAAACTTAAAATACTAAAAAGTTTATTCAGTAATACTTCCGGATGACATAATGTCCATGCATTGTGTTGTTTATCTTAGTTTTCTGTTCATTATTATTTTTATTCGTATTTTGTATCGTTATTGAATATAATAAACACATATTATTATTATTGTTTTTTTTTTTTTATGATTTAAGGCGCGTCAACATCTAAGGTTATTGGCGCCCGGAGCTTTTTCCAGTGCACTGCCGACCTCCGGACAGTGTTCTCTCGTTACAGACAACACTGTCCATTACCGGACAGTGAGCTGTAAGAAGCTCCTAGGAAGAGAAAATCTAAGGGTCAGCAGCTGGATTCGAACCCGGGACCTCCGCGTGGGAGTCCAGTATGCTAACCTCATAGCTAATCCCTTCCCTCATATTATTATTATTATTATTATTATTACTTCCGGATGATTAACCAAAACTTTATGGCAGCATCCTCTATTAGTACTTAAGCTTAATACCAAACTTAAAGTTTCTCCGATTTATTGGTTTTTGCGTTACGGGGATAAACACGCAGATGGACTGATTTTTCAAACATACATACCTCTTTGCCCGACTCTAGAGATTTCAAAACGGACATTGCTGGTGACAATCAAAATGTGAAATCCGCTGGATTACAATACATTCTCTTAGAGTGGTCGAGTCTGAAAAAGTAAAACGGAAGCGCTGCCTGCAGTCCTTAGAAAAAAATAGGCAGTAAGAAGGATGCTGCATCTTAAGTTGAAATTGGAATCTCAACAAAATGTATCGCAACTTAGTTGGAAACCATAATTAGCAATTTTAACAATCCTTTTGTTCATATATATGTATGTTAGGTTAAAGATGGATCCTTAGAGATCAGAAAGTCTCGAATGGAAAATGTAATCTGAAACATTTTATCTCACGTTTATTTTCATTATCGTTTTCCATTATTATTATTCTTGATGTTATTATCTTTGTGTGAACTAATTAATTAGATTAATAATTTTAAATAATCAAAATTATGTGACATATTCACATTGCATAACAATTTAAATTTTGTTGTCTGATTTTTTAATCTTCAAATCATTAACTTAAAAAGGTTTGAAGAGCTCTAATGAGTTCTGTTCTTGAAGTAATTTTTTAAAGATGGATTCAATTTGAAGATGATTAAGAAAATTTATAAATTTTCTATGTTAAACATACCGAAACAAGGGTTTGCAATAGATTTCATGATTCCAAAAGTTTGCTCACAACAGTATGTTATAGTTCGAAATGTATTTAAAACTCCTGTAGTTTTCTGGTAGCATGCACGAACAAATCTTTAATGTGAGCCGTAGGTTGCCGAAATTATCTTAGATTTTGGGTAATCGTTTCAGAATTGGAAGCCACCATTGAATAAAAAGTTGTAATGTATTTAAATAATTTAAAGAGAAACAAGCTCTTTGTTAAAAAGTGCCCAATACTTGATATGAAATAAAATGTACAATATTAAGCAGATAATGTTACGATTGAGGAAGAACGGTTTGGCCCAGATCTGAACGAGTAGTTTGATACAGAGAGGGGAGAAGTGTATAATTACAGGTAGCAGAGAGTGTATTGTAACAGAGAGGGTACATTCCGGGAGGAAGCTGTGTGGGGCGGCAGAGTATTGATCTCGCGTCGAGTGTGGCAAAGCCGGCCGGCAAGATGAGTTAGCTCCGCCCAGCTCTGTACTCTGCCCCCACCATAATCATCTCCACTCACAAACCATCTCGCTTGCAGCGCTCCAGCAGACCAGACTGGAGAACCCACCATACAGATATATAGCATACACTTAGCCACACTGTCAGCTACTCTTCTAACTATACTCTCTTCTCACTCGGATTTAACTCGATAACTTGCCAAGGATAACACCGCCTACACACCTCATCATCATCATCCCTAACATCCCCACTCTGCCATTACTACCACTAGCTCGTACAAACCCAACACAACCGCTACCGCCTATTTCTTTATTTTTGTTTTCCACTATTATTGATATTATCTTTGTTTAATGGAATTTATTATACAAACGTTTTTATTTTTCATCTAGAGCTTGATTTAAAAATGTATTTCCGGCTACCTTTGATTGTGAGCAATTTTCTCCCGAGTTGAAAAATAAATTTTAATATTTAAACCTCGCTAATAAGTTTTAGAAACTTAAAAGTTGACATATTTTAGTAATATTTTAAAAAAATTAGTAATTATTGAACAAATCATTGTTACATCATTAATACCAGACAATTACACTATGATTTCGTAGCATCCTTGTTTCTTTTTATCCTGACCGCTTTCGTACACTTTCAGCGATTTGTTTACTTTACTTTTTCACTTCACCTAGATAATCCGGTGAGAGATTGGCTATACAATTAGAAATCAAATTTTTCTACACAAACATGATGAACGAATCTCTGGTGGTGTATGAAGAACCGAAAACGGTCCGAATGAAAGAAAACAACGATCCTATGATGGAAGTAATCTCTGATAATTATCATTTATTATAATTATAATTATTCATTCAGGTTTTTTAGCCCCACATTTACTTTTAGTTATTAAATCTTTCATTTTTTTTTTTAATTTTGGAAATTATATGACAGTGAATGATGATTACCTTAAAATATAATGCTTAGAATCAATTAACATTTAGCAATTAACTCTGACCATTGCTGTAATCCTTTGATCAAAGCTATACGAGTATAGCTCGTACTTTTGAGAGATGGGTTCTGCCTGTAAAAACGTTTCCTGGTATACTACCTGAAATTTACAGAAAATCGCAATAGATCTGAATAATGCGCTTACAAAAGTTCCGAATTCGGAAATAGCTTGTGTTTGTGTACAAAAAAAAATGAAGAAAATCGTTTGACTGATAATATCCAAAGGAAAGGAGGCGAAGAGAAAAAATCAAGGCTAATGATACTTCCGATGGACCGAAATCTTATTGTCACTTCCCTTGCTGTCACCCAAACAAAGTGTGTAAGTTTAGACATTCTGCCATTTTCTATTCTTGGAAAAAAGGAAATAATTGTAAGACTATACTAAAGTGGATAGGCTAGACGCACACTAAAAAACAATCTTTTATTTACTTCGAGGAGTCGAAAATGTATTTTCGGCGGAAAATCTAAAATCTGCGAGGAAAGAGGAACTAAAATATTTACATACAGAAACCCTAAAAAACAAACCAAGTAACGGAAAAATTATAACTAAATATATACCTATAGGATTACATAAATTTTAAACAGAAAATAACAATTACTTTTTTTTTAAATAAAACAAAAAAAAATTAAGTAACGTGCTAGTTGACAAACCAAATTAAAACAAGATGGTGTCAAGTGGTTTTTTTCTTGCAGCAACTTACCTAATTAAGTTTTCTTCAAAATGATCTTCGCTTTAAAGATAGATGACATCAACATTATACATGTCCGTTATATATAAGTCTCAGCTACTTCAGAAATCAATCAGCTATAATCAATTTTCTCTGAGAAAAACATTCGAATCAAAGTGATTAGATTGCTTAACTTACATTATGTTCATATTAAAAGAAATCATTTGTTAATTACTAAGAAAATGATAAGAAAACTCTAAAAAACTGTTGTGTAACATCACACTAATATAGACAGATGTTATTCTAAGATTTGATGTTGCTAATGCATAGTGAGGAGGCAGAGAAATCCTAGGATAAGCAAGATGAGCCCAACTTCGCTCCTCTAACCTACATGTATGAAGACGAATACTAACTTCAAAGAAATCACTAGAAGTATTCCTGAAAAAATCTCTAAAAACCAAAATATCTACGCAATGAAGTAGCACTTTAGGGTCTGCTCCAAAACTTGGTATGAAAGCCCATCTCTTCCCAAAAACTATCATAAAATATATTTTCTTTGACAAATTTTTGAAACAAAAGTTATAAATTGTTCATGCATTCGAAGTATGCAGAGATGCGTTGAAGACATTTTAGAGAAAAACAACGAAGATTCTCCGAAGTATTCTGAGCACAAAACCACTCAAACCAATTTTGTAAATACCACTGTTTCGTACCCAGGGTTCTATGTAACATTGCTCAAAATGTCAAAGCTGTAGGATCGCAATGCTGGAATGGAAAACTGAAAAGCCTATTTTATTAATTACCTTAAATTTGAAATTATGAAACGCTAAGACATGAATTAAAGATGAAATATATAATATCAATTTCTAATTCTTCGGCTAGAATATACGATACAGCAGACCATAATCGATTAAATCATTAATCAAAATCACTGATACATTTATGTAATTAATATAATTTTAGACGGCAGCCATTGGAAGCTGCGTTTTCTATTTATAAATAAAGTTAAGAGAGCTAACTGAACAAGTTTATTAGAGGTGGACCACTACCCATCATCTTCATCAACATCTTCATCTAGAGGGGTAGACCAGGAACGTTTGAAGTGGTTCAAGGGTTTCAGTTACAGAGAGGACCACAGACGAGCAGTGAGGATCATTAAAAGGCCAGGTACCAAGGGATACAGATGGTTTAGTGGGGGGTTAGAGAAAGAGGGTTGGTACCGCCGCAAGGTATCCATGGTGACAGGGTCGAGGAAATCTGTAGGGAAATGAGAAAGCGGGCAAGTGAGAGAGCTGTAGGAAAACAAGTCGATGCAGGCAATATGGAGCGAGGGATTCACTTGACAGACAGACAAACTGACTAGCTTGGCAATTTCCTAAATAAACCGCCGTCTACCCTTCAATATATATATATATATATATATATATATATATATATATTATCAAAGTATATTTCATTAGAATATTACCTTCGCTTTTCCTCAGTAATATTTCCCAGTTCTTTCTCTCGAAGTTCGTTTGAGTATTAATTGAAGCTCTAATTATGCCATAAATATTGCGATTCGTTATTCAATTTACTTGCTAAAACATTCTCATAATATGAATACAGAAAAAGTAAATAAAAGTTATTTAGGACCAAATTAAAATTTTAATGAAAGTTCTTTTAAATTTCTTTTTATAGATTAAAAGTTTCTTTTGAAAGTTTAGCACCAGGCTGTTTTTCAAAATGTTTTTTTAAAAAAACTTCTTCCTTTGCTAGATGAACTGTAGCGATCGTCTATTTTACAGATATAACTAATTTAATAAATAAGTTTGGAATCCTGACTCAACAAATCGAAGAAAGTTTAAAGGGTTAGTTTAGTAGATTTCCTCAAAGTAATTAGAAGTTACAACCAAACAAAGTACTATTTTTCTTCGCGGTGTACATGAATAAAGTTCCCTTGAACTTCTTTGTTCACGTTCTTCGCAAAGAATTTATTATTTTTTTTAATTTATTAGCTCTTAGTATCATACACAGTTTGTAGTATTAAGCAAAAACGATCATACTATATAGTTAAACGGATAAAAAATCCTTCCTACATTCTTACACCAAAAATAATAAAGTTTCTGTGGAGTTCTTAGTGATGAAACATTGCTGGGCCAATGCTGTTTTCTATTTATGTTAGCAACATGATTCTCAGCTGCAACCGTCTGATTTATGCAGATAACTTACAGATCTATCACTGAGCTCCAACTTCTTTAGCTGATGGCATTCATAAAGTTCAGCAGGGACTAACTTCTACTTCTTGTATGACCAAAAGTAATCTTCTTAAGATTGAATATTTCTGAAAATAAGGCACTAAAAAAAAGAAACTTTGTATTTATTAATAAAATCCACTTTAATATAAATTACTCCATTTAGAAAACAATGGAATATTTAATCCGATTGTTAAAATTTTGCCAAAAAATTTGGCCCTGATTGATATGAACTTGCTTTCTTGAAACTGACCACTTACAGGACTTACAAAAGTCTGTGCTGAATTAAATGAATCTAAATTATCCGCTGCCTCATTTAAACTATTTGCTGTTTGGTGTACAAAGATCTAACTGCTGAACAGAATAATAAACAGCCCTGAATTCCTGCATCAGACTAATTTGCAATACAGAGAAAGATACGCAGATACTCCTTATTTATTCTCTCTTCAGCGGCCAATTAGCGAGAGAAAGTATTCTCTACTCCCTCCTCAACATCGGATACCTTATCACGACGCGTGTTGGCATGGTGCTGATCAGATTCCGATGAGTTAACCGACTACTTAAAGGTCAAAAGTTATCGAGTTCCACTAAATTCCTCATTTTGCAAAGTTTTCTTGTACGAGTAATATAGAAATTAATTGGAAAAAACTTCTGCACAAAACATAGCACTTTCTGCGTTCCAAAATAGTACATAATTCAATTGCTTTCTTAGTAATATGTCCTTTATTTTTAACAAAATTTGGGAATTCTAATTTTCATAGGAAAAAGAGATACTTGTTTTGTTGAGGTGTTTTTCAACATAAGGCAGTTTTTGATGAATTTTAAATTTAGCCGACAGTTTGAATTTTAAAAAAGCAAATAGATAGAAATGGTTTTAAAGAAAATACCCAAAAAATATTAAAAATAAAAATATATTTAAAAAAAAAATCAGCTAATTAGCTCTCTTAGTTTACTGTTTCAGGTAAAGCTCATGCGTGAAGGTCCTTTAAGGGATAACCAAAAATCAACCTCCTCTTTTTACAATGACTTTTCTTTCGGTACAAATCCCAGTAATGTAAAAGATTTAACAATTCGCTTGGTTTACTAGATTAATTTACTAGATTTAATTTTATTTATTAAAGACTAATTTTTTTTAATTCCTCTGTCAATAAACTAGTTATACAGTTCTGTTAAAAATGTGGTTAGGTCCGCAGGACTGGATAAAAATCAAGAAGTGATAGTTTATTTGTGCAGAAGACTAGGGGATGTAGAAACATTTATAAAACGGTGAGACTCTGGGAGATGATTTGATGTTATGGTCGGGGGTGGAATAGTCAGCCAGACACAATCACTGTTCCAACAATAGCCAGGAAACACTTGTTTTTATCACTCATTTTAGCACGTAGTCAGACAATTACGTGATAGCCTTGCATTCGAGGTAAAAAGTAAATTAAAACTGGGAAACTGGGAAAAACAAGAACAGATTTGTTCAGCAAAAACAAGAAACTAAAATAATAGTTTCAATACTACTAAATAATAGTTTTAGTATACTGAATAATCGCTCCTGAATAAGCAAAGCTATTAATGTGCTGCTCTTTACCTGAACATTTGAGAGACTCAATATTCACTAATATATAAAATAAAAACCTATCAAAATTAAAACTTGTTAGTTAACTATTATAAAGTTAGACTGAAGGCCTGTAGCGTTCCTGGTTGCGGCAAGGACTACCTGAGTTGAGGGAAGTCTAACTGTCGAACTAAAGATTTGGAATGAAGAAGAAAGGATTCTTATTTAACAATATTCGATTATTTTTTTTGCGTTTATTTTTGCTACAATCAACGCGTTGGCGCTATAAGTAATAGTGATAACAGAACTATGAATTATCGAGGTATAAGAGTGTAGAAGTTACCCAGTGGTAGCACTCCAAGATATTAGGCTATTAGTCGCTCTTTTCAATTGAGAGGAGATCACGAGACCATTGACTCTTAAGGCGTCTTGTCGGGTTGTCAGGAAGAGTTCTAAAAGAAAGATTTTGAGCTAGAGGATTTATATGAGATTGCAGGTTGAAGTGGAGTTTTCTGTATCTTGTTTTAGAAACTTGTGTGATATTCGAAATTAAATTTTAAAATTTTGTCAATAAACTTTATAGCTCCGGCCAGTTCACAGTGATCTCTCGTTACAGACAACACCGTAAACTAACGGACAGTGAGCTGAAAGAGGCCGCTTGGAAGGGAAATCGTAAGGGCCAGCAGCTAGACTTGAACCCAACATCTCCTCGGCGGAAAGTGCTAAATGTTGAGCTAAAGTATTCCGTACCAATTGTTTATTATTTCCAACATTTTACAAATCCAACTTGCCAAACAGTTCAACGCTAATGACAATCAAATTAGCAGTAATAGACAATTCATGGCAATTCGATAGTATTTGTAGTACAAACTATGAATTTGACTTCTATTATATTGTTAAAGACATAAGAGGTACCAAGAAATGGTTAGACGATGATTGTACTGGCGTTGGGTTCCAGTAGCGCCGGTACTGTTCGATCCGAGGGGAGCTCTCAAGTTACTAACTACTTGCTATTATGAAGCTAAGGGTGTACCCTTATAATTATCCATCCTGATGTTTAGGTATTATGTTTTACAGGGGCAAATAACACGCACCCTAAAAATTGTTTCTTCCGCATTTGTAGTAAGTTTTTATCACGGAATTATTTTGTGTACAATCTGCTTCCAAAATAAGCGATTGATTAATAGAACATAATGTTCAATTAACTGAAGTGGTAAATGTTTATTTTGAGCTAAAATCGAAATAAATAGAAACACTGTTCGAAAAAATATATTTGAAGGAGTCAACTAAATTAAATACAGTAAATGTAATTCGTCAGTAAGCATGAAAAGCCTACTCTATCTGAGGCCACTCTGGGCACTAAAGAAAAACAACAACAGCAACAGGATATGTTTGTTATTTGTAATGAGATAACACTGTTCGGAGGCTGACAGTGCACTGGAAAAAGCTCCAAGCGCCAATGAGCTTAGATGTTGACACGCCTTAAAATGAAAAAATAACAAAGAAAGTAACAGAAATAGACCGAGATCAGGGTTAATTAATCAGAGTTGGACTTGAGTAAGCAATAGATTTACAATTGTTTTAAAAATCTAGCAAAAACCTTAATGGGAATTATCTTTCTAGTAAGCACTTATAGCGTTTCAGCCAAAGATCCATGCCCTTTCACACCCTAAACAATCCGTCATTAAAGGGATGGACAGTTCTTCCTCCGTCTCATTAAGAATAACTACTGGAAGTAGCCAAAAGGCTATACCACTCAGAACCTCAATGCTATCAAGCAATCAACCCCGTCTGGAGTTGAGAAATGAGCAACTGCAAAAGGCTACCAGACGCCAGCCATTGCTGTAAAGCTTAAACGTTCAGGCTTATTCGTTTATTCGCACAGACATAATTTAAAATGATTTCTTTCATCAAAGCTACAGCTGTATGCTGAAATGTAGGCAGCTATTAAGAATAATAATAATAATAACAAAGTTTTAATTTTTCTGAAATATTTTAGGTTTGCTTAGGCTTAGAGCCTAAAGCTCTAGCTACCCCAATGAGACCAGACATTTATTTTTGTAATAAACAAAGAAATCAAGTGAATAATAAATCAAATATTACATCATGAAGATTGGAGGAAAAATTACAAGTACAAAGAAAAGGAAAAGGTTTCTGTAATTAAGAGAACTGTAGTGTGACGCATCTCTTAAGAATGGGTACAGATCATTACAGCTTCCGAGTAATGTATTACAGGAATCTTGCAGTATAGAAACAGTATCCAATAAAATACTGTTCTTGCTGAAAGTGATCAAATAAGGTTTCAATCTATATGCTTAAATCTATAGCAGAACTAGCAAAGAAATATGAATGTATTTAAAAGTTATAGCCGATTAGAATGAATGCAAGAAAATGATTAGAGAAGGATTACGTGATTTTAATTTCGGTTAAGCTATAAGGATGGCAGGAATATAGAGTACTGATCCATCCATTAGTTGTAAGGTTTATGTAAACAGTTGTATATAGTAGAATGATGAATGTGTGAAGCGAATGAATTTGTAAGTAAGAATGGAGAGTGAGTGATATTCTAGTGATAAGCACCTAGACGATGCTGGCTGTATGGCGAAAGCCAATGCCTAAAAAAAAGTCTAGTCGCTGAGAGGTTAGAAGCCAAAAGCCAAACTAAGGTGTATTGGGTGCTGGGTTCCATCCCTCTTGGACTTTATTACCTTTGATACTAAGAGAAACGTCTAGAGATATAAAGTAACAAAAAAACCAACACAGTCGTTATCAGAACTCATATCGGTAGTTTAACCGCCTAAAAAAAGTATTTACTTAAAATTATAGACACATAATAAGTAAATACTGTAGATCTCCCCTCAACAATAGGTAAGTTAAAATGTTTATAAAGTGCCAGTTAAGAAAATAGACTGAAATAATGGTAGCTAAGTGACGTGGTGAAGGAGTACGTTGTTTTCATAAAGGGTTTTATAAAGAGTAATGTGCACATCTGTTGTTTGGTTCATTATATAACCTGCGTTAGTTAGCTCTCTCCATGGTGCATCAATACTGTTTACATTGTCCAGTCCAAACTGCGTGCACATAAATAAGGAGTGCATCCGCCAAGTGTCCTGCTGACTATTTATTTGTTACTTTATAGAGACAGAGAGCCGGAAAATCTCTTCTTTTTGCAGGATGAGGTCCAGTGAGAGCAGGATGAAGGATCATTGTTTATATTTACGTGTGAATTTAATCATTAAACAAAATAAGTGTGAACCCTCAAACGACTCTCATTTACAAAAAATCTCCAATTTTTTTTTCAATAGTCAACTTTTTACTAAATGCCTCTCGGTTTTAATATTGTTTCACTAAAATAAAAGAATTTCTAAATGAATGAAGCCCTAGAACCCCTCTTTCTAATTAATTTACATTAAAAGAATATCCAACAAAACCGAGATCTGAGTAGAGTTTATACAAAACCTAAAAAGAAGTCGTTTGAGAAATTTGACCATCTTAGTCAAGCAATTTCCTGCCAACATGGACATTTAGCAACTGAAAAGCAAAGGAAAATAAAACAAAACATAATATTTTTTTTCTATATATCTTTCGAAATTTAAAAATTCATTGAAATTGAAAATTCAAGAAAAAGACATAAAAACTTAATGTGTACAAAATAAAGACGGCAACACTTGGTCCAATACCGTCAGTGTGGAGTCTGAGGAAGATTCTAATTAATATTTAAAAAATAAAAATAATAAAATAAAAGGTATACACATCTGGGTTATCAATCTTTCAATACATTTGACAGAAATGGGATGGAGCGAAGACTAATCCACCTAAAAAAACAGGTATATCATTAAAGAATCTTGAAAACATAAAACATATTTAAAGAGTACAAGAAGATTATAGGAAATCACAGGGCCCTTTTCGATAACATCGAGATAAACTGTAAAAATAAGACATTTAAAATTTACTTGCATCATGTTTTTTAAAACACATCATACCAAAGGAGATAGCACAGGCTAGTAAACATACTAGCATGGCCGAATGGACTTACAAAAATAAGAGATTTTATCAAAAACGGCTTCTCTGACTTTCCCTAAGCTGATAACTTACATCTTAGTTATTTTCTATGATTATTATTATTATTTTTAAAGGATATTCCGAAGGTTATGAAGACTCTTCTCTCCATCAGCGACATTTTGGTTCTTGAGAGTGTCAATCTGAAAGTTAGTATAGAAGTAACTCGGAATTTGAAGAAACTATGTTAAAGGTTTTAAATTTTATGTCAAGATGTTTTTTTATAAGTGATATGCGCATTGTAGTCAGTTATCTTTGTGGTTAAACATTTACTTGATATCCATTGCGAGACGTAATTGAAATCAACACGGAATTGGTCGCAACATATTTTATTATTCGATACCTGAAACCACTAATAATCAGATGATTGTTAAGTAACTGAATTTATTCTATGACAAGATTATTAGAACTGTCTTAACTTTTGCTCTAATAAAGTATTTATATGTTCGCTTCAAGATTAAAAAAAAAAGACTAATGAACCTTTGAGACTAAACGGAAATGAGTGTTCACATTTCCCGTCTAAACTTTGTTCTGTTTTTCTGCATGCGCTGCCTATTTTAATCTTGCAGCGAACATGTGAATACTTCATTCAAGTAAGGGTTAAGACCTAGTCAACTTACTATTTATAATAAATTCAGTTATTTAATAAACATGGTTTCACGAATCGATTAATAAAACGTGTTGCAACAAAGCTAAGCGACCAATTCCATGTGATTTCAATGACGTCTTGTAAAGGATATGAAGTAAATAGTTTTAAGTACGAAAAAATATGTTAGAAACTCGAGAATGAGTTTAAGAATGTCGGGTGGACGTACTCACTAGATTATTTATATTCATGTTTTGTTTAATCATATTTCAATAATCTGATATTCAACTAATGATTTTAAAAGTTTAAATTGAGTTATTCTGTACTAAAACCCGCCTGGACGTACGGTGTTGAACTGTGGGGTTCAACGAAACTCTCCAATCTGCAACGAATTCAATCTCTTCAGTCTAAAATTCTCCGCACTATCGTTAACGCTCCATTTTACGTTTCAAATCTAACCATCCACACAGACTTGGAAATTCCGTTTGTAGGTCCAGGTTGCACGAACTCGTTATAAAAATTTTCATCAGAACTTGCACTCTTATTCCAATCCTTTTGTTCGCCATTTATCATCTCATCACCATCCAGATCATCCTCCCAGGCGATTAAAACGTCAGTGGCCTCGCGATTTTCCCTCTTCTGAAGAGAGTAGCTAATCCTCGGAGACGACTTAGAGAGTGTTATCACTGGGTAGCTTCTCCCCTCAATTAGTGAGTTTGTAGTGGTCAGTTATTGTCATTGTTACTTATGGCGTATCTAGGCGCTGGTGTAACATAACAAATTTATTTAAAATAAAAATAAAAAAATTGGTTAATTTTTGTATAATGTAATAAGGTAATTATTTGTGTGAAAATTTGTGGTTAGTTAATATTAATTGAGGATTATTGCTAAACTCTAAACATCTTTCAGGATCATCAGGTGCGATTGAAGGAGATAATGAGACACAAAATTTTCAGGCAAGTAAATTGGATTTCTAAAAGTGTGATAAATGTGTAAAACAAAAAGAGAGGGAGAAGAAAACTAAATTGAAAATGAACAAAGAATATTTTAACCATTGGAAATGTTTCTGCAATGTTGATTCAGCGGCTAATTTGTTGTTGATCAAAAGTGCCAGTGGGAAGACCACTTTTAAAAATCCCTGCAAATGGTAGTGCTTTTTATATTTGGAATAGAGTAAAGGTTTATGCGTTCGGTGGACGGTTTGGCTGCGGACAGGTGGATGAGGAAGAAAAAACTTTTCACCTTTGCTACAATAACATTAGTTGGTTTATCAATTCGATTTGACCTGGGCATAAAGTGGATTGAGCTGGCAATGTAAACTGTGGAAATCCCTGAACCATCGTGCTTTTTCATCCAAGCGGCCGGGTAAATATCTGGAACTCCAACGTGGCAACAATATTGTCAGCTTTCGCCATAATTCCCACCACACACTGTCACACCCACCAAACATGCGACCACTGTTACACAAGTCCATGAAGTGAGTTAGTCTTCTATGCGGCCCCCTAACAGTGAACTTTAGTAGCGGAACTTGTAACCAGCATCCCTAGTGTTGACACTGACAACATGAATTTGGTTAAGTCCCCCCTCTGGTATAGTTTGTGAGTTGGAGAATTGGAAACTTATGTATTATTCTAGTAACAGCCATGCACACTGTATATTGCACGTCTGAACTGTAAAAGAGGGTTACTGTCTGTGGGATGGTGTACACATGGTTAATGACTTGTAACAATGAGGACTAATTCAATGTAAACAGTCTGATTAGAACCTCCCTCATTCCTTAAACCACATAACACGTTGGCTGTGGATGTAAGCCACCAAACGGAGTATATATTCCCATTTACATAGATCAGGGAGAGTTTACTCTAACAGCTTACTCCTTCTTTAAATAGATTTAGATTAAAGTTCAGCTTGTAATCTATAATAATCGGATTGTTCCTAAATCATTAACTCAGCAAATCACAATTCTCTTAAACAAACACACTTTTAAGATCAGTTAGCTGTGTAGCAGAGTACAAATTTAAAAAGTTCTGTTATTTTGTCTGGCCATTCATATTCAGTAAATATATCAATCATGTTCAATATTTTTAGTGTAACTCTCAGACACTAGTGAAATTGGCACGAACTCTCTGGTTTTTCCAAACCTTATCACAAAGTTGCGACAACATTCACCACCCTTGGCGCTTAGTGTTCAAAATAAATTGCACTATATCCCTACAAAACTTCTACTTCTTTACTTTGCTATACAGGGAACTAAAAACCCCAGTTATAAACTTCTCTTAAGACCCCCTCAACTGTCGCTCAAAACTCTTTGGTTGGACTTAAGGACTGCAATTATGGGATATTACTAAGAGTGCTAGTTGTCAGCGAATCCAGTACGATATAACATACCCAATATTATTTGGTAGTCTACGTGGGAGCGTGCTTGGTTTACCTCAGTGACTCCTCCACTGTTATATCTGCAACCTAGTGACGTTTTAGAACGGAGGTGGATTTTAAAAGAGTACCGGAGCATGAGGCCTTCGTTTGGCTACGATTACTCTGCTTAATTTTAGCTGGTCTTGCATCCGCCAGATAGTTTAGGTGTTGAATGGACAGGGTGCCACCTATTACCTAATCATTAACCTGTGTTGTTGTGGTAACAAGTGGTGTTGCTAATGAAACTTTGCACCACACTGTAGAGGATTGTTGCGCACATCCTGGTTTAAATACCTTGTCTTCGAGGAGCTGAAGATTTCATTTCCATTCCAGAAATTGTCGCTTTGTTAAATTAAACCAGATTTCATTCACAAATACTGGAATACTAACGCGCCAAATCTCCTAGTTTACCCGCTTCTAGTATTTCCCCTAACGCTTCGCTAATTCCTTCGGAGGTGAGAGTAGACGGGTAGCAATAGATACTACCTGTCTGCAAGTGCCATCAGTCTGTTCTGGTATCATTATTTGATTTTTGGTATTATTCCATTCCACAAACTGAAATGAGAAAAGTTCGCAAATGGCTTTTAATGGAGATGGGGACATGGTCGTCTGAGGAAAGTACAAACGAAACCAGCAACTTGGATTTAAATTTAGTTTCTGTATCTTAAATTGAAATTCCAAGTGCAGTGAACAAAATTTTCAGCATTATGAAAAAAGAATGATGTAAGATTTCCAAAGAGTTTTTTTCACAATTCTCCATGATTTCCAACTTAAGGAATAAAATAAAATTAGAAAAGTGTATCGATAAGTATGATAATATGAAGAAGAGTGGTAACAAATTGCCCTTTTGCTAGGATAGTGTTCAGCCGAGTAGAAAGTGAACTATTTGATGGGTTGCCGTAATAGAGAATAGAGCTGGTTGATATTCAACCGGAGTGTAGGATAATTTAATGTTTGACCGTTGTCTGGTTTGCAGAGCGACCACTATGTCTGCACCCTGCTCTGATCAGTATTCAAACTAACATCTTTCCGTAAATATTGGACGGATAATCAACCGGATGTAAAGCTTCCCTCTACAGTCAACAGCCCTCTACAACATTTTTGCACTTCATTTCACTAAATATCTATCATTTAGTAAATTACTTACTAAATACAATGTTATAATCGACCACAAAATAACTAATCGATTTTTACTTAAACCTTTTTTCCAAATTGTCTTAGTTTGATGCGCCCTTTTACACGAGATAAAAATGTTGAGTTTAAAGTTTTAAAAACAGTCAAACTGTTGAAAACTAAAAAAATACTAATTCTATTTTTAGTGCCCCTCTCATTCGTGAAAATAAATTTGTTTCTGTGGAAAATTAAGAACATCTGCCAAATAATAATAATAAAACTAGCATTTTTCAATCACAATTTTCACAATTAGTGTCGTCTTTTAAGTTCTTCTCCGAAGTACATTAAAAGTACTGTACATTTATCAGCTTGCCAAAAGAGAACACAACCAGCTAGTTGTAGTCATCGCAAGTCATTTACCGACCGTTATCGGCGGCCCACGCAGTCAATTAACTGTTCATTAACGCTCAAAATACTCGTATTCATTTTTAGTAATCTCGGTAAAACGTTCAAAGTAATTTTTGGGAATTAAAACTACTTTGAACTTTGACTTAATTTTATGAATGAAATTTAAAAATTTTATAATGATAGTAAGTCAACCAATAATTGAACGTAGGATGGTGAATTTTAATATAGTTTAGCAGAAGAAAGATTACAGAGTTAGCAACTCCAAAATGAATCAGGGAACTGCACTTTTCACAATGCATCAGCTTATAGATAGTTATTTATTTGACCAGTGAGTCACGTAGAGCTTTTTTAAATGAGTGCACTCAATACAAAAGTAGTTACATACAGAAGAATACAAAAAAATAGTTACATATTTCAGATTTTTTTTTTTTTTTTATAAACTTTTAATCCATTTGAAAACTATTGGGGTCTTCAATTTAATAAATAATAACTTTTTCAACTATTAAATAACTATCGTCTGAAACTTTCAAGCGACCAAACCCACAGCCCCTCAATGGCTGCTATTTGAAAGTCACAAATGAGGTAAAAGATACTAGTGATGAGCTTAAGGATGTTGAATAGTTTTAAAACCACAAAATGAACTAGTTTTTTAGTTTTTGTTTCTAGATTTTTACCCATCATTTTGAAAATGTAACAGTTGTGCACAACCTTCGACTGGGCCAATATATTTTCCGAGCCGAGCTTTGTCAATGATTCGTGCCAAACAAAAGATCTTGTAAAAAAATTATTATTTGTTCATTTCCAGGGCCTGAAATTAGATGTTTTGAGAAAAATTGGAGGTCTTCTAAATTCAGACAAAATGTTTTTAGATGAGGTCTGTGTGTTTGGATCAAAATATTTTAAGAAAGAAAAAACAAAATAAGATCAAACTCTATAATTCGTTCTAATATTTTCGATTTTTTTCTTTAATTAGGAAACGATTTTGGTTTATACATTGATATATGCTCAAAAATCACTCATTTCAATCGTTCACTTAAAGGCCGATCTCTGCAATTTGATTCTTCTGCCAGATAATTGATCTTTCGGAGATTCTTATGAACTGAAATCTTTAGCTTCCCTCTAGAGTACGGTGACCATTATTTTTGTATCAAAAAACAGGACAAGGAGGAAAAAAAACCTATAAAAAATATTAATACGTTTATTAACTCGAGATCGGTTATTACAAAACAATGGCCATATAATATGGCCCATGTTCAACCGAAACTGAGCGACTACTTGCACAATACACTTATTAGTTAGTAACAAAATGTAAATAGTAACTCTTGTAAATAGAAAAAATAGTCAGTCTTTTAAAATCACAACAAATTTTGTTTTAATGTCACATTCTTTAAAACTATACTAACGACAATAATATACAAATATATCTAATTTTCACAATATGAAGATCAGATCTTAACAAAATCATACATAAATCTTCGAAAAAATATTCATATTTTCATTAATTTCATTGAGTATAATTAAAATTTCATTGAAAAACAGTACAAAACAGTACAAATGAATAAAAAACAGGACATTTATGCTTAAAAAAAAAAGAAGGACAGCGTCTTAAAAAACAGTACTGTCCTGCCAAAAACAGTACGAATGGTCACCGTACTCTAGAGTGATCCTTCGGACTGTTATAGATGTATAAAATACCTGTAGTCTTTAAAAGCAATAATAGAGCTTGTAGAACTTGTTTTAAGTTGTATTTGTTTTTAGCCTCGCGGCGTGGGAGTTAAATTCAGTTATAAATTCTAATATTATTCTACAAATTTGATCACCAACTTCGATTCTGTTTTAGTGCTAAAAAAATTTTTAAATTACAAACCAAAGAATGCTAAAATTTCATTCAAGAAAAAAAATCAATATGTAATTTTCACGAAAAGACTCCAACGATTCGCATTAAACTATCGCTAATTGCTAAATTATAAGTAATTAGTTTATTTGAAACATTTACTTATCCGAAAGAATAAGTTCAAGAGATTTTAAATTTGACTTTAGGGCAATGGTACTAGATTGGCCAGCTTTAGACTACTTCCACCTGTTCATGGCCAGTGAATGCAAGGTAGTGATAGAAAGATGACCTGCAAGTTGCAGTTTGGCCAACTTTGCGAAAGTAACATTTTAATTGTAAAATTAAAAGAGCAATATCTAACACTTTGCAATGTACATAGTCTTTCGAATACTTTCGGTTAGAAATAAATACTAAGTTCTAGACCTCTCTTGTTATTCTCCGGCGCTGTTCACTTGGAATGTAGGGGAAAGCTTGTCCTGCGTTAATTTAGGCCAAGCGAGCTCGATTTGCGTTTTTATTGCGAGTTGCTAGTCGGCCGATTGGTTGTGTCAACACAGAGTGCCAAGCGCTCGGTAGTACATGCTTCCAGTTTGGCGTTGCCCTCACTTTGGCCGTGTAATTGCGAGAGGAGGGGGATAGCGGGGCTGAGAAGGGTATAGGAAAGAGAGAGCAAGAGAGGTTTAGCATGGCAAATGAGGGGACAATCACGGTCCCTGCATCCCTAATGCATGCCCAAGTCCCGGCTGGTAGTAACCAGAGCTTGCAGGGTGCGGCCCCGCGCGCGCACACAGTTTTGCGCGCCCTCCCGGACTGTTTCCTAAATGGACAGCACTCCGCTAATCTGTTTAGCTAATGGACCACCTACAGAATACTTAATTGATACACTATGCTAACAATGTACTTCTGCCCTAAACATTCTATCTCTCTCATACACTTTACCCCTAACGCACTCTAATCCAACATTAGCTTATCATATTGCCACCACAAGTATTAAGCTCTGTCTAAAATATCATCAACTACCATCATTATCGCCTAACCCACCATCCTACCCAAAACAAAATACTTTTGTCTTAATATCTGTTACGATTTATCAAAATTAGATAAATAATTCTATGGACCTAGTTATATTTATTTAGAATAACATCATTCCATTTCAATGACTTTAAAACTCTAGTTTAAATGCTAGGAAACTTGCTCTTCCAGAGACTAATCGGGAAAGTTTGAATGACTGATTCTAGTTCTAGCAGGACGAACAGCTATCATCAAACGATTGAGTAAGCCAATCTCCAATGATCTCTATTAAATGGATTGTTGGTTCTACTGCTCATAAAAATTAGTACAAACCTAGTAAAAATGTTTTAACTTCATCATAAATAATACAGATTATTAAATTATTAATACAGCAAATTATATTAATGATATCAACACATTCTATATATGATATTGCACATTCTATGTGATGATGGCTGTTTAAATTTATAATTAAAATGAAAATAAAGAGAAAAACTATTCTCTCGCACTAAATGAAACATGATATACACAAAAAACTAAATGTATTGAACTATTTTTTTTTAATTTATATATTTCTTTGATTTTTGGAAGCTAATAAACTGCTACATAGCCCGAAACTTTATTTAACCTGGGTATATGTTTTCACTTACAATGGCGTGCTGTTTTTATGTAAATCTGCATTTTGTATCAGGCACATTGTTTCTAAATTGGAAAAAAAAACTTCAAAAACTAGACTGCAGTCACGACATATTTAAGTTCAATAGAACAGCTAGGTTTGTGTTATTCAACAATAAATCAATGGTCTGTCACAGCACAAAATTAAAAGCAAAGCCATGCGTATTACTTTCCTTAATACTTCAAAACGCTCCATGATATCAATAAGTACGTCGTAATATCATCGTTTGCTTGTTAACAATGTGATCTAATTGATTGCGCAAGATAAAGTCAAACCATTAACGAATAGTTTAGAATTAATGTCATAGATTCCACTAAATCAAATTTTTATGGAAACATTTATTGTACTAATAAATAGATTTTAATGTAACCACAACATATTTATTTATGTCACATGTGTACAGATTCTTAAAAGTTGGTTGTGAGCCAAGTTTCATGTCTAGCCATTTTGTGAAAAATCAAAACCTTTTCTTAAAAAAGCAAGCCATCAGACTGATTTTCTCTAAATGCAAATTTCCAACAAGACTTTTATCGTCTCTAATCGTATGAAGTGGCATCACCCTACTTTTACTTGAAGGAGTGCTTCAAAGAAGATGTTTTCTAAGAAATCCCAACTTTTCTCTCCAGAGGAAACTTTCAGTTATGACTATCCATAAATCCAAAAATCTTCCCATATTTAATCCGTCTCTTTAGTCTCTTGCGAACACTGAATAAGATACTGGGAAGACTCCTTCAGAAACAACATCTTTTTATAAAATTATAATTTACTCGTACAACCATCAGGCTGTCCCAGATTTCCAGTTCGGTTACTGGCACCAGCCATTCTCTCAATACCTTCGACTATTATACAGTCCTCTTTACACAAATTATCTTAATCTTATCTTATGAAAATAATAAATAATAAATATTCCTATGCACTTCGCATGACAAAGAAAACAGTCTACAATCGAACACGGACAGACCACGCGCTAAAATCATCGTTTTCTTGTTCAGGTCTCAGGAGACCTCAAAATGTGTAATTTTAATGAAAACCTAATTTCGAAACTAAATGATACGATGGCAAGAAGAAAAGAAATAAAAAGACATTTTGGTGCTACACTTTATGAATTTAGAAAATATTTCAAAAAAGTGATCATCCTTTGTGTCACCTGTGGCAAAAATATTTTGTGCTTTTTGTTAATTTTTAAACAATTTCTAATTAATTTTCAACAACAAATGAGTTTTGTTCCCAGGACCAGAAAGGTGGTGTCACTGCTATAGTGCTATGAAAGCTGCACAGTGAAAGAAGGTGTAGGATGTGATCGTGAATTCTGCACTACCTACGAGATATGTTCCCTTTTGGTCTAAGAGATGGAGTAGAGTGTCGAGAGGCTTGTAACAAGATGATGAGAGGATTCAAGAGAGCAGTGGGCAGTGAATGAAAGTGTCTATGAAGATCTTGAGATACTTGATGGACAAGTTGCAGTGGGAGACAGTGGCCGTATGCAAGTCACTCTCCTGTCTCAAACAGGTAATTGCTACTAACTTCATGCTCATGCGCACACACCCCGCTTCTCTTCACTTCGTATTTACAAAAAAAAAAAAAAAATCCCACCGGATATATCCTCCTCCCAACATCCAACTCTCACGAAGTCACTAACTCCAAGTATTCACTACGGATATGACTGGTAATATTTTCTGTGTGAATCCATTCTTAAGTATTCTTTCTCGATACGAGTACTTGAAATACAAGAAAAAAAAAAGTTTGTTTAAATTTTAGCAATTATCATTTCCACTTCATTCAGCTTATAAAAATATAAATTATAAATACAAACTTCATAATTTTGTCGTTAGAGGGCTTAAATAATTCTAGATAGATAGATAAGTTTGACAATAGAATACGACCCAATATTAGAATATTTTACCCAAAATCGTACCCTAGATAAGTTGGTAACAAACTCTTGTGAGTTCCCCTTCACTTAAAATCTCATGTAAACTACAAACCTATTTAAAAAATTTCTTTTAAAACTTTGTGGGCCCATTAATATGCGATGCTATACAACTTATATTTGAACATTTTTTCCAGTCAAATTGATGAGGATAAATCAAATAGTATGGATAATTAGGTTCCCTCTAAAATACCTTTTCAGTATAAAATAAGGAAATGATAGGTTATAAGAACCTAAGAAGTACCTTCTGTATATTCTATGTAATGGGATAATGCGGATTTCCATGGACAAGACATGCCTCCTTGAACTAAAAAGTAATTAAACGCAGTAACTCATTAGGCCCAAAATAAAAAATTATCTTAGAGCTATATATAATAAATATTTGTATTTTTTATACAATAAACTATATGATAGGTTAAATGTCAAAAGAAATAATTCAGTGAAATGACTAATAGTTAAGCTGGGGTTAGTGGTGAAGCGGTGAGCGCTGTAGAAGGGACGACAAATGTGTTCATCAGGAGGCGCAAAGGTTCAGGCGGTCTGTTTGTCTTCATCTGAAAGATAATAGCCGCAGCTCGGCTCTGGGCCATACAGCACCTGGCTAATTAAGATTCCACCTATACAGATCGCTCCATCTATCTTTGCCAGACTCCGCAGCTCATCATCGCACCTCGCACACCATCACCAACATTGTACATATACATTCACACTCACCAAAACATTACCGCATATTTTTTTTTTTTGTAAGGAATCACTCAATGTCTAGCCACCTTTGTAGGACTTACCGACAATTCCGTCCAAGTACTTTTATTTATTTGTAAATTTATATCGCATAACACAATATGTATGCGAGCAACAAATATATCACCCACATAATGCTACTACCACGTTATTCATACTACGTTTCATATGAATTTGATTACTGCCACAAAGGTAATCACTTTCTAAATTTGCTAAACACTACCGGTTAATTCCACTGAGTTTGGCCACAAAGCAATAGCCACCATGACTCACAAACGTCTATTTCGTCGCAAAAAATGAATGTGTAAAAGGAATTTTAATTTTAATATTTACTAAAAATTCTCACCACATAATATTATTCGCTATAATCCTAGGTTTAAAGAAAATATCGCTAATTTCCTGTAGGATTATCCGCGATTATCTTGAAAACCCAAACTTAGTATAATATTGCCTTCAAGATTAATGCAAATTAATTAATGTTAGTGAGAAGGTTTCATAAGCAATTATCAGAGAGGAGGACCGATTCCTTGATTATTTTCCTTCGTTGCGGTGCCCTTCATGGTTGGGAACTTTGTGATTGGAAAAAGACTTTTTCTCTGTAAAGCTGATAAGGCGTTCTCACTGAAATTTGAAGCCTGACGATTCACACTTTATACGTACACTTTGTTGTAAAGTTTCCCAAGTCTTTTTTCTTTTTAGAGCAATTTTAGTAAAAAAGGGTCAATTTCCGCTGAAGTTTTAGTCCAGATAGGTGGTTTGTAATACCACGTAATATCGTGAAATCTTTGTAAACTGATTAAAAATCATTGCTTAAATCTCAGATGTTTTTTAACACTTATATCTGCTAAGACGAGGTTGTATGAAAATACTAGAGCCGCTCTATGCGAGTATCACCTTTTTTAATTAAAAAACACAGGGCTGTTCTCCATCTTGCAAATGTTAACTGTATTTCGCTTGAGTATTTTCTAAACAGCAATGCCTAACCTGTACATTAAGATTTTACAGAACATCAACAGTATTTTCTAAATATATTTTCTCTAATAATTCTCCAAGACAGGTTGTAGAAAATACGTATTCTACTGTCTTAGTTAATACTGTTGTCATCTAATAGACATTTATTTGTATGCGAATGAAACAATTACAGAGAATCCACAATTTTGGCATCAGAAATTAATTATATTATTAATTTATTTATTTTATTCCTCTTAAAATTGGCCAAACATTTATTTAATTTCCTCAGTATTATTATTTTGTTAATTAAAACTTATAATACAGGAATTCACTGTCTTTAATTTTATTATTACTTACGTTTTAAAAAAACCAAAAAAAAACCCGGAATTTAAATTCGATTCGATATGATCATTTGAAGTGTGATAACTCGTTTAATTATTTTTGCATTAGAGCCAACCTCCTGTGATTAGAGCTTTTCACAAAATACAATGTGTTTTCATTAATTCCTTTACTTAATATTTTAAATAACTTCAAAATTAGATTTGAGATTTTTAATTGTGAATTTCGTGAACAGCAATTATTTAAAATATTCAAGTCCTGTTCTCCTGTGAGAGCATCGTTTTCAAAATAAACAAGGTGAAGTGATTTCCAAATGGTAAGTAATGAGCCCTTTAAACAGCAATGAGAAGGATATTTTATTGTGCACTATATGTGTGAATGTATGTGTGTGTTTATAAAACGAGCAGAGTTTGAAGTGCAGCAGCAGCAATGAATCTGTTTTCGTTAATTGACAGATCTATCTAAAAGCTGTCCGATCATAGTGTATTGTGGCTGTGCCAAGAGAAGAGAGCTGTTTGGTCATGGTGGCGGCTTATTGTATCGGCCCAGCGACAGAGGAGGGTGAAGAGAGGCCAGAGACTCAGTCAACTAACATTAGAGGAACTAATTTAATTATAAACTGTATTTGGAGAAAGGATAAAGTGGTGCAACCAGAAATCTTTCTAAGAAAATAAAGATGAAAGATATAAAGTAAAAACCTGGCCGCTTCTTTTACTATTGATGGTTTGGTGAAGTCTAAAACTTGTTTGATAGTAAAGAGTGACGGAGCAACACCTCCAGACGCACACTCACCAACAATAATCCGTACAGCATCTCGCCATCAGCACCCACTCATAAAAAGATGGTCTCTTCTTCTGCCACAACCTCAGCACCACGAAGTACCGACTCATTCTCTAACGATGTATTATTTACCGTTGCTCACGTCTTCTACTCCTTTTCTATACTACCTCAATACTCGTAATTACTTTCAACGGCTCCCGGACTTGATTCCTACCGCACCTAAACATAACTAACACTGCTTTAAAATAATTCTCCACAACTTGTTTAGCAATTCTATCTCATTAACAACAAAAGTAAAGTGTGAAATAATATAAATAAAAGGTTTTTTATTTAAAGCTAAACATGGCAACAAAAGTTACTCTATTAAATTACTCTTTAAAATGGGGATTTAATGAGAACTTTATTCTTGTCTTCGTAAATGTTGGAAGTGAATTTGATCTTAACAGTAAAGCTACCTGGGAACTAAATTAAAACAGTGAAAGAACATTGGAGAAAGCAGTGATAGGTAGTTCGCTAAGGAACTGGACGGCGGATGGTTTAAAGCGAATAAAGTAGCAAAACTCGAAAAGTGGGCGCCTAATGATTTGAACGTCTGGAGATTAGTGCTTCAGCAAAAACCATATTTCTCCTCAATCGGATCGTGACTTGTGTAGGAATGCAGTTCCAGTATGACAAAAAGAAAAGTTCTGGGTAGTGTTTAGAAGACAGAGCTCTCTTAAACTCTTTAAACCGGCCAAAACCCATAATAGATGCCATGGCTAATATACAGGGTGAACCAGTAAGTAATGTCCATAGGCCTACTGTGTGCAGGACATCTAAAGCGGAGGTCAATGACGTATTTGGAGTAAATACAAACTATATGCATTTTTTTTTATAAAAATAGCGTTTGTTTAAAATATTTCCTAACATTTTCTCAAATATTTCAGAGTTTACATTTTTTTTTTTTAAGTGCAATTTGTAACCTTTGACTTCCTTATTTTAAGACAGCCTACTTTAAAATTGACTACTGGTCCATCTAAAAGAGTTTTTAATGAATTAAACAACTTGATAAACTAACACTGTTGTGTGCTCGTGAACACGTTTTCTAGCAAAACAAACGTAATTTCTCATACGAAGATAAAAGGAATCCTGGAAAATGATATACCGATTGAAAGCCCATTAAACAAGGAAACTTTTATAAAAAGTGCCAACACCTAGGTCTGATAATGATTACGTAAAGGCCTAATGAGTTTTCTTAAAAAGTTCGATTACTTTTATTTTTCCAGCATTCGGAGGAAGATTGAGGCTGTTTGGAGAACAACTTATGCTTCGAAATGGTGTCAATTTTTAGAAAAATTATCTGTCTTTGTAACCGTGTCATCAGAATCGATTTAGGACTTAAACTTTCTGAGTAATAACATTTTTATTGGAAAAAAGTAATGTTTTTAGAAGAAACCAAATTTAAAGTGACGTCACTCAAGAACAGTGGAAAATATGAAGTTGGCCAATACGTCATTGAACTCCACTTTAGATGTACTTCACACAGTAGGCCTATAGACATTACTTACTGATTCATCCTGTATAGAGATCGGTGGCTGGCGTTATCCACGCTCTGCAGAGAGCCATTGTGAAGAAATCGAAGAAAAGGGCCTGTGGCATTGGTCACAGAAAGGATCCGATTCTACTGCATGACAAGGCATGCCCATGTTTTCCACGAAATTGAATGCATTGGCAGACGAAATTCTGTTTTTGCCGACTACTTTCCCTAGATCTCTCATCAACGGGTTTTTACCTTTTTAAGCATCTCGATATCATTATTGGTTGGAGAAGACGTCACCGGATAAGGGCCAGGCAAAAAGCGGGTTCGTCTTATATCATGGATTCTGCGGACTCAATTCTTGTAGTGATATTAGATAAATCGTCTTGTTTTTTATAAGAAGGAATGTGTTTATGCTAATGGTGCTTATTTGAAGAGCATCTCTTACTGTAATACAACTAAAACTAGCACTTCATATTAAGGAATCATTTTAACATTTTTTTTCGAACTAAATTTTAAATGAACACCTTTAGCCGGGAACAATCATACAACTGAAATAAAAATTAGCAGTTAACATATAAATCATTATATGGGAACAATTCTTAAAGGACAATATGAAGAGAAGGTCTGCTTGGAAGGCAATTGATCTTGGGAAGATACTTCTTTATTTTAGGTTCCTTGGAGCTCTTCGGATGTTATACACCTGCACACTGAGGAAGACTAGTAGGACTAGTAACAAAAAGTCTGGGGTGCTCTAAATGCTGGCGAAGAGATAGCTTTATTGGAAGTAAATGAGTGAGCTGCTACTTAATGAAGGACATCTTTTGCTCCTCTAGATGGTAGCAATACTGGGTAGCATCTTTCGGGTTTTGCCCTCTACAAAGGGTACCAGCAGTCATGTCACAACCTTTTGACACGCGTCAATAACAGCGCTCGACAATTGGTTTCGACATTAAGAAAATGACTAAATCCCTCTTGAGAACCAAACCGTTGGCATTTAAGAGGTCTTTCTGGAAGGAAGGAAAACTTTTGCGTGATTTCAGTTTATAATAGCGAAAAGACTGGCAGTGTAGTGAGGCCAGATAAGATGAGTGGATAGCAGCTTACCTTCATCTTCAACTCAGGATGACCATTATTAGTTCATATTTCACATGGCAGACGCCACAATCCAGTGCAGAAAAGCAGTAGAGAAAGGCCACAGATTTATAGGTTTCCCTTATTAATATTTTATATCTGCTGACTTATGTTTTCGTCTTGTCGTAGACTTTGCTTCTGTGAAGCCGCCTCTCAATTCTGAATTCGGATTTTTTGGGCATGATTAGTTTATTTGGGCATATCCTAAATGGATCTTTTGAAACTGATGATTAAATATATTAAAACATTTGTTATACGAGTATTCAGCGTTTCTCATTTCCTAATTATCTGCCCGATGTTAGATGTCTTAAGATCCAAGTAAGTATCTACATTCGCACAACATTAACTTTTTTTCCAGTTTTCAACCTAAAATTGTGTTGGAGAATCTCTTATGTTTCGACTCAGTAAATAAAGTTAAATGTATGTATTTTTTTATAATTAATTCTATAAAAATTAGAAATTTGTTTTCATTAATTTAATAGCTTTTGTTTTATTTGTAAAAGTGAATTTATTTTTGTTTTTGTTCTCTTTCTTTTTATTTTTTTCATGTATTTTATCTTTTGTACTTTATTCGTGTAAAGGCACGGGTCAACCCCTTGCTACAATTGTACATTATAAGCAAGTAACAATAAATAATAATAATATATTCAGCGTTTCAAATAATCTTACGATGAAATATTACAAAAAATGTGCATTTAATTTTTAAATGGAGGTTAAGTGACCGTGTAACCTACTCAAAATCCGCTACTGGTAAGGAAAAATTGCTAGGAAAAATTGAAGAGTTAGAACCTTGAAATGCAGGAGTCAAAGAAATTCTGGTATGAACGTTCACATATTTTATTTATTTATTTTTATTTTTATTCAAGGTATGTCTACATCTGAGGTTATTGGCGCCTGGAGCTTCTTTCAGTGTACTACCGGCACCCGTTCAGTATTCTCTTATGACAGAGAACATTGTCCATCACCGGACAGTGAGCTGTATGAAGCTCCTTCGAAGAGAAAATCCAAGAGCTGGAATCGAACCCGTGATCTCCGCGTTGGAATCCAGTATTCGCTAACCACTCAGCTTTTCCCATCCCTGATTTTTTTCTTATTATTAAAAAAAACAATCGGGCTACGCTAAATTTTACCTGGAACTATTTTTTATACTTCCTAAACTGATAATGAATGTCTGAAGATAGACTAACGTTGGCTAGGACCATTGTGTGAACTGTTGCAACGCAACACTTAAACGTTCTCATTGCGTTCCACAAACTTTGGGTTAAAAATCAAAGTGATAGACTTATTTATGAAAAAACGGGACCTTTTAAACATCTGGCGCATTAGTGGACCAGATCTTCCTCTACTTATGGCCACAAGAAGTACCAAACACTGAAAAGGAAACGATTAAAAGCCAGTATTTCTTTTTATTATTACGCTCAAATAATAAGCTCCTGAAGGTAACTAATTGAATAGAGTTTAAGCGGTACAGTGGAGGAAGGCCGAAGAACTGATACAGGTTTCCGTGTGGTAGTGTCCTGATAGAGACAACAGTTTTGATTTATAGCCGTGTGAGTAGCCGCTGGACCGCCACAAACACCTTTCACTCGAACACAATCCCAAAGGCGCATACTGTTAGAGTGAGACAGTGGATAACGACCTGCTTCTGCTGCTGCTCGCTCTATCTCTCTTCTACACTCACTTGAAGGTTCTCCTTTTTCTGTGACATTAACTTCCCTCTCAACACTACTTTATCCATCAGCATTTGCCCTGGTGCATTATTCGCTCAGTATGTCTATTTTAAAAGGACTTATCAAGTCACATATGTGAACAAAACATATATTTCAATAACTCTTCTAGTATTATAGAAAGGAAGTCCTCTTGATTTGTGGTAGAGCAGCATCTGTTGTTATTTTAATTTTTTTTCCCCTGATTTCTTATAACAAAAAACTCCCACATGATAGATAATCTCACATAGCATAAATTATTTATGTAATTTGGAACTTATTAGACAACTCCCTCGTCCCTCTGTCTTTTCTACATGCCCCTCGACCAAGTGACACTCGCTGACTCCTGCCACACTCCAAGAGCCACTTCCAGGGGTCACCAATTTCCTATTATTATTATAAATGTTTTATTTGAATATAATTTGTTACATTTCTTTTAGTTTTCATACATTTAGCGCCTTGATCGTCAGGCGAGTTCCGCACTTTTATAATTCAAATTATACAATTATTTCCATAAAAATATGGATTCTTATAACTTTATTGATCATTTGATCATTATATTATGCCAACACTGGCTTTTTAGAAGCCACTAAACAATCAAAAGAACTTATTTATCTTATAAACAAACATGCGTCAATAAATTTGTAAACTAATAATTTCAGTGCAATTCCTTCAGACAACTATTGTTGGAAAATGATGCATCATAGAATTAATAGCGGGCAATACAATTCTTTCTAGGTTTATAGGCAACTATACCAATTTCCTACAGTTGCCTTCTAGTAGCAGCGACTCCAGATCTTCCAGTCTTGTCTATAATACTTGATCCCCATGCCGCCTCCACAGCCATGCGACTCCCTTTACTATGTGTACTCCCTATCGCCTACTTTCTCTTCCACTTTTACCTTTTTTCCACCTCCAAAAAATGAGTCGAATCGCTGAAATTACTGGTGTACACAGACTTCTGTGGTTCAAAAATTCCCAAAACCCTATTTAACTCATTCCTTTCTGGCTAAAGTTTAAAAGCAAACTGTTCGGTCTATCGCAAGTCATGAAGAAGTTAAAAAGCATTTTTACAGAAAAAAGAGGGGAAAAGCCATTGTGAAACTCAGTCGCAGTTTCTGGTGAACTGATAATTTTTCCCCCTTGGAATTAGGTCACACGTTTCATATTTATCCAGTGTTAAAACTTTGTAATGAGTTGAAACGATAATTTAGAACCTGTGTAAGTAGAATTCGTTAGAAAAGTGTTTCATATAAAAGTGGCCAACCTACAAAACCATTTACACAATGCCTAATAAAAGTCAATGAAAATTTTTTTGAAATAAGTTAAGTTGCACTTCTTATCAGCAGATTTGCTTCAACAAATTTTGAAATTTTGCTTATAAATTTTATTCCTAATACAGTCTTAAAAGTAATTCCTAGCCTTAAAAGCAATAAGACTGTTTATTACCCAAAAAAGGCGCTTTACAGGTAAGTCCGTTCCCTTATTACTTTAAAAGTGCCCTCTAAAGAATCATCCTAGAAAAAATTTCAAACAAGATCGAAGATGAAATGCATTAACAAACAAAGATAAGAAAATCGATGGAGCCGTATCCCAAAGAAACCCAAAATAGTTAATGAAATAGTTTATTGTCGGGTCCCATAGCATTTTTGAGTAGTTATACGGACTACTACCAGACGGACGGAACCATGAAACGGATATTTCCATCGTAAAATAAATTTGATTTAATCTTAACAAGGCTTAATGAATAGTTGAAATTCCAAGTTTTAAAAAACTGGCAATGCCCTTAATTTACTAAAAGGGTTTTTTACAATTATTTGAGGTTTTCTCTAAACTATTGCAATTGATTTCTTTAAATTTCGTATACAAATTAATCTTTAAGTAGTATAGTAAAGTGAAGTCCAAATACCAATTAGGTGTCGTGGACGGAGGCAACCAGCAAACATACTTTACTGTATATTTCTTTTATTAACCATTAAATAAAATGGGCAAGGCCCAAGACCGGGGAATCGAACCCAGTACACCACAATGCACATTAGCTTTACAAGTCTCGCCTCTAACCGCTCGGCTACTGTGGCGCCTAATCTTTAAGTAGTAAATACAACTTTCGTATTTCTGGGCTAATTTATTTTAGGAGCGTTCAGGAGCTGAAACTAACTTCTGAAGAAACATGTCATGAGACTGAATTATTATTACCGCCTTTTTATGAAGAAAATTAATTAGACGTCGTATCCTTGGAGTGAAAAGGCGGGTAAGGATTTGAACCTGATTTTTTTTTAAAAAAATTTAATGAGACCAAGTTACTTTACTTAAAATTAGGTGCATAGAAAATTATAATTAAGAATTGGTTACCTCATTTATCAAGTGGTTCCTATCAGCAGTGGCCTTTGTCATATTTATGCCATCATCCAAAGACATGTTCTGCTTAGATTAGAGAGGCAATCATGATTAGTTTTGTGACGAGAGCACGGTCATTTTGTAGAATAGTTTTGTTTGTAGAGAAGAATTCTAACGGAATGTTTTAAGGCACGCTCCTTCCATTTGGCCATAAGTGTATCGCACCTATTAGAGAACTCTGTTGGTAAATCTCTTGTAGAGAAACAGAATGATATTAAAGTGAGAGAGATATATAAAGCCCGTGCTACTACCGCACAATGAACTACTGGCTGCTACTGCTCCTGCTGCTGCTGATGATGTCGTCTTCAGCGTCCTCACTAACCATTACTAATCTCTTAACTCACTCAGTACTGTAATTTGTATCTTCACAAAAGAGTAACCCGCCTTAATTAGACCCGCGTGCGCTGTACACTAGGAAAACTGAAAGCTCCTTTCTTGTTGATATTGTTTGGTAAAGTTGTATACGTAGGAGATGTTGCCAAGTCGACGCCTTGTGAAGCTGCACGATTTTTGGCTATGAAGGAAGACCACCTGGACACAACCAGTAACTCACATCAATCCGTTTTTATTATCTAATTAATGGACATCGTGACAGTGGAATAATGTCTGGCGTCTTTCAGTTTGAGCGCTAACATTCCACTAGCATTCAGTCAAAATTACTAATGAAGTTATTAAAACGTAATTCAGAAACTTGAAAAGCAGAGATAAGCACTAATGAGGCTTTTCTCTTACATTTACAAAATCATTCCTAATTTTTACCTGCAGTAGTATTTGTAGCTTTTTTGTTTAATAATAATAAATAGTTTAACAGTAGTAGATAGTTATTAATTTTGACAGGTTGAGTGTCTCGACATCGCTAATAGTTTAAGAATTCGTAACCTCTTCATTCATCTATTCCAATTTACTTTTGGCTTTCCTTACTCTATTATTATTTTTGAAAGTTACGACTATAAGGATAGTTTTCCTTTAAAAAAAAAATAGTGTGAGATGAAGTGACGTGAGAACAGTTATCCCCAGTGATGCCTCTTCAATTGCGCTTTTTATTTACTAACTCCTTTCCAAGATAATTGCAGGATAACACCGCCTTAGACGTCGAATAGGACTGTTGGGAAGGAATAAAGAAGAGAGGCGGTAAATTTAACGATTGGGGATGATCAGTGAGAGGCCAATTTAACATAATTTTTGGGGCTTACCGGAAATAAAGCATAAATTTTCGCCATAAAGATGACTGGACAGAACACTTGCTTCAGGGCGTTAATTATTATGTCTAAAAAAAGAGAAGTTGTCCAGTTAATCATGAACATTGGTAATAATCAGTAAGCAGCAAACGATTACATCATTCATCAGCTCTTTTTAACAGTTTCATTGATGATTACAATCTGTTGAAAGATTACTTCCTAAGCCTTGATCATTTCCTTTTAATATTAGGTTTCATTCATCTTCCATTTAAACTTTGGTCATCCCTTCTAATACGAATGGATGTCTTGATGTATGCGACTGACTGTGTGGGCGACGTACACAAAATAAGACATAAGAAACTGTTCTCTAAACATTTACACGTCTTGCAACTTTAACAAGGAGTTTGTGGCTCATTTCTTATACTAATTTATAGCTCTATTACAGAGGCAATAACGATCTTCACACGGGCTCCGCCATGTCATTACAAACATTCACAAAAAAATGCTACGGCAATCATCAGTTCACACCTAACTACACAATTACTCATCATCATAAGTACAACTAGGGGGGAAAATAATGCAAATTATATTCATTAAGAAATGTCTAAAATAATAGTAATATTTGTAAACTTATAAATTGCTGACTCGTTCATATGTCAAAACTAAATAACGCAAGAAAAGATATGGAAATTAGAAAGCTTTGAGTAATTGTAATCGTGGGAAAGTGCGTTATATAAAAGGACAATTAAGGAACTGTTAATCGCTAAAATTTGGCGATTAAATTCATTCATTGATGGGAATCTCCTATACTTTCCAATAAAATTGCATAACATTTGCGAACAACCAATAAGTGAAGAACTAATTAACTAAAATCAAAATTAAAAATAACTATTTCAACCAAAGAACTTAATGAAATTGTCCTTCGTTAATTAACTAACATTTTTAAAGCTAATTGGACTTCGATTAACTAAAACTTTTTTAATTGTGGCTATAACACAATAAACAGTTTTTTTTTTTATTGAAATTCGAAACTGCAACAATTGTTGCAACAAGCAAATGTAATATAAGATAAAACAAGACTTCATCAGATTTCTATGGTTTCTTTACCGAAATGTAAAGAAAAGTTAGCTGTATAAGTAGCACAAATGGCAATGTTCTAGTCATCATAGTTTGTGAGATATTGAAGATTAAATTTTGGACGTTTTCAAAACCGTTTCGAATTCGTTCAAATTTCAAACGTTTATATCTAACGTTTACAACGTTTTGGATCGGAAAAGGTACCCAGTAGTGTCACTCCACTATCGTGAATATACATGTATGTAGTACTTCACCGCTCTTATGAGGAGAGTAGATCACATGGCCATCTTCTCTTCATCTCCTTGGAGGATTACCTGGTAATGTGGAAGAAGATACGTGCTCTATGAGAGGGTTAGGATGAGCTGCTGTAGAGGAATGAAATTTTAAGAAACGAGCTTAAACAAGATATTTAACGAAAGGGATTTTGAGGTCATTGTGGATGGTGAGGTTAGAAACATAAAACAGAGTTTTCATAGTAAAATTTGACTGTAATGTCTGGATGCGTAGAGAATTGGAACGTTTATTCGATCCCCATATTTCGATGCCGTACGACCAAATAGGTCGCAGTAGCAGCAGTTATAAGAGACTTTTGTTTTGTAGATTAAGTTTCGAACGTTTGTCAAGTAGTCTAGCGAGTAGTTTGTAGCTTTGGTTAGTTTCTTGTCTTTTTCAGTCTAATATGGAGATTCCATGTCAACCGTTTGTCTCGGTACAGTCCAAGGTTGCGCACTTTGTCCACAGTTGGTACAGGAGTTTGGTTCATAAAGATGGGAAGTAGGATTTTCCGACTAAGAGTAAATAATATATATTTTGATTTCGTAACGTTAGTTTTGATTCGTCATTTGTTAAGTCAGTTCTGTAAGTGGCTGATGTGCGTTTGAAGAGCTCGTATAGCGATAAAAAGATCGGGATGAGGAGATAAGATTGCAGTATCGTCAGCAAAGGTGGAAAGGTTGGTATTTGGATGTTGAGGTATATCTGCTGTATATAAGGAGTAAAGAAGAGGACCTAGGACTCTGCCCTGAGGAACACCAGCTCTGGCTAGATGGACATCAGAGTCTGCTGCTCCACAGTTGACTCTGAAATATTGATCCTGTAGGTAGGATTTGAGGTAAGGAAGAATCTCCCTCAGCTTAAACAATAGTCCCTCGTGCCACACCCTGTCGAACGCCTGAGCTACGTCAAGCAAAACACTCGGGCAATACTGCTTTCGCTCGAGGGAAGTAGCGATAGTGTCTACAACGCGCGAAGCACCTGGTGAGAAGTTGAGTGATGTCTCCGATAAAAAGTTTCCGATAGTGAAATTTTGGAAATCTACTTCAAAGTCTTTGAAGTATATTTGAAACAGAGTGAGAAGTTGGCAAAAATAAATAGGAGTTTGCAGAAACGGAATTCAAAAGCTAAATATTATTATATATCGCATTTAAAATTGTAAACAACTTCTAATTCATTCTCAAATTAGACCCAATGCAACCAATTTTTGTCGACGAGAGTTGTAATTTTTTCGTCTTATTTGTTTTTACAACGCACATTATGTCAAGTATTAGCCAATATTTTACCTATGTGCATTGTTATTAGTCAAAAGAACTTATAACTATATAATTGGTTAAGACTATAAAAGAAGGCAGCTGAATGTACCGAGTTAATAAAAAAATAAAATAAATTAAATGAAAACTGTTCCAGTCAGACAACAATGTATATTCCACGCGTCTAATTACCCGAGACAGACTCGTAAACAGTTGCGCTTTACAGTCTACCATTGTTTATTAGACAGACAAGAAATTGAATTTCAGTTTGTACTTGTATGGAATGGCGGTGAGCGATGGACGTGGACGGGTGAGGGTGCAGATGTTCGGAAGTCGCATCAGTTTGCACCAACTTGCTTTTTCTAATACCTTCAATGATACACTGAGAAGGCAATACAATACACACCTCCGATACATAGGTTTGTCCATTTCATTTAATAATTTTGTAAATCAACTGCTTCAGCTGAAATCAATCATTTAATATTGATTCAAAAAGGGGAAATATAAGACTGGTAAGAAAAACAATTAATTTTGGATGGTGCTCAGAATTGTTAAGCATACAGAATTACAGAGGATATTGCTGCTTTCTACTTGAATTAGTTTAGTTCTATTTTTTTATTGGTTGTAAGTGGATTTTTAACTCAGTCAGCTTACGTTGCCGTCAACTTACGTTGGAGGCAGCTTACGTTGCGTCAGTTTAACTTTAAAAAGTAATCAAATTAAATTCAGAATAACAAGGTATCAGAATTTCAGGAATGAAAAATTCTAAAAAGCTATTTATTCAAAACAATTCAATTGATTTTTAAAATTATGTTTAAACAAATTAATAACATCGTAAATCATAATTATTATCCTAAACCATAAATTCTGTCCATGAGTCAGTTACACGTTTCCACTGCTGATGGTCGATTGTTCTGTAGCTGAAAGCAGCATAACTATAGTTTTTCCAAGCCGTATAGAACATTATTCTGATTTACTTTCCACATTTAAAGCGGTTTTCCGCAAGTATACTCTAATGTTAGTGGCTCTCGATCGAAGGTATGGGATCCAATATTACACCTCTTCCTCCCTCGTAAAAGAGAGCCACAGGAAACGTTGCTGAATAAAAATTTGGTAGAAACAAACTCGCTATTCCTATAAAAAAATACGTAACCAATGGCCCTCATAATGTAATTAAAAAACAAAAAGCAAACAAAAAATTAGAGGAAAAAATTGTTCTAACAGCAACAGATCCTTTAGACCTTTCTACTTCGCTAAAAAAGTACTTGGTATCAGGGTAAGAGGTTCCAAAAATAACTTGCAAGAACTCCTGTTAATTAATATTTTTATTATTAAGTGGAGTTTTTGCAAATAATGATCAAATAGCTTAGTTGCCAATGAGTTTGTTTGAGAAAAATTTCAAGAGTCGCAAGTGCGGGCGGATGGTCCTTTCAGCTGAAACAATGGTCCAAGATCACTTAGTAGCTTACCCGTTATAAAGGAGGTCATGGTAACACTGTAAATATTTCGCATTTAAAAGTTCAGAAATAATCATTAGTTTAAAGTCGTGAATACTAGAGCGGATTTCGGAGGTTCCGAGTATTCAAGATTTGGGAGTCACAGTCGTGAATAGCACGACCACTATTTTACGTATCATGTACCAGTTTCAAATAAAGCTTTACTTCTGCTCAACCAAGAAATTCGTTGGGAGCTTGTATTATAGTTTCGGCAATTTCAGTAAAATAGCAAATGATTGCTACTTTATACATAAAACAAACTCAATTCGCGTTCTTTACCCTTCTATTAAGTGACCATTTTTCAAAACTATGTTTCGAACCTTTTAGAACAAAGGACAGCTATTTCTAGAAAAGTAAAGTAATCGCCTATTTTTTCAGGCGGGGCTTAACGTCCGACTACCAATTAGGTGTCGTGGACGGAGGCGACTAGCAAACATACTTTACTGTAAATTTCTTTTATCAATCATTAAATAAAATCCAAGGCCTAAAGACCGGGAATCGAACCCAGTACCACAATTCATATTAGCTTTGCTCGGCTACCGTGGCGCCTAAAGGACAACTATTTCTTAGTATGTACTCTTTTGAAAGTACTAGTTCTCAAAACATTCTAATAATTTCCATCACATTTATGGTTTTTAGTTTAAATCGTGATCAAAGTTTAGAAAGGAAGAAAAGAGAGATAAAAAAGAACCTCTATAAGTGACTGGGAAGTAGTGGCCGTGGTAAAGAAATCTGTAATTGAGTTGACACTATACTTGTTGTGAAGGAATCAGCTGTCCGACAGTCTGTTCAAGCTTCAACAATAAGTCCAATTTGTCGGAGTGGCTTCCGACAATCTCGAGCACACTAGCTGGCGAGGGAGACGCGAAGTGGTATTCAAGAGATCTGGCCTCTACATCCAATCCAATATGTCTTGTCCATTATCAAACCAGACAAACAACTCTCTGGCCCAGAAAGGACGTTTCGCCTCTTGCTTGTTGTAGTGACAACTCATTTCGCACAGCCTTGTCTGTATTTTGCTTATTACTTAGATTATTGTGAATTATGATATTATTTTGTGAATTGCCTTTCTTAGGGTCTGGATTATACAAATGTATTGCATTCCTAAATTACAAAAATATTCTATTGAACAGTTATTTTAGAATTCTGGTTAGAACATCCACTCATTTCCTCTTGCTGCTATTCTCAACTCAAAAATTTTCTCAACACTCAAATTCAGAACGTAGAGTAAAAGATAGTAATTATCTCTTTCACCTTCACAATAATAATAATAAGCAAGATGCTGGTAATTAAAATCAATAAATAGAGTTCAACCCCCTTTATTTGCGCACAATTATTGTATTTTAGTGAGTTGTGCTATTTCAAAAAAATAAATGTAAAGTAAAAAGTAAATTATTGCTTATTTTTTCAGACGGGCTTTACGTCGAACTACCAATTAGCTGTCGTGGACGGAGGCGAGTAGCAAACGTTCTTTACTACAAAGTTCTCATATTAAACATTACATAAAATATCCAAGCAATTTCACTAAATTTCTTGTTGAAAGTTACTTCTTGCAGTTTAAGTTTTATTCACACAAACATTTAAATATTTACTAAACTTTATAAAGATGCTATTTAAAAGGCAGCGAGAGAAATCACAAGCTTCTAATTTATTTATTTATTTATTTTTTACTTCATTTAGAGTCGATGTGAGATTGTAAGCGATAATGCATATTTAATAGGAATCCACTGTAAACCTTGATTACCAAGTGTAAATATTTGTTACAATCGTGACGACCCTACAGTAGTGCTTCATCTTTATATTCCGGGCGTACCGCCTTCATTTACTTCAGTAATAATTGATTGTGTACTATTGATGATTTAGGTATTCAAACGTTTCTATCACAGTTTGGTGTTTACATTCAAGGTCTAATCTCTCTCTAGATTTCTTCAACTAATTCTATCTCTCTTGAAACTTCTATTTAATCTTTCATGAAGATTTGAATGCTTTCAGTTATATACATTCTTGCTGCCGTGTCCGGGTAGAAGGCTTACACAATATCTATCACAGTGTTTTACGGAATAAATCATTCTCTGAAATTATCGTATGCAATTATTATTAAATATTTGGTTTTTTAACATTTACAATAAAAACCCTTTTTTTTATCATCCATTTATTTATTTGCAACTGCAAAATTTGCAAGAAGAAAATGCGCTACTACATGAGTGACATGGTAGCCTCAGTCGCCTTGGAGGAGTATTGGATAAGGTTAGGCTTGAAAGCTGTTATACTAGAGGATTGTCATGATAAGGATTGTGGTATAGGGGAATAATTAGGTAATTACGTCATCATTAGGTGCATTGGTGATATTTATTTTTAAGATTTCGGATGGTAAGGATTTGATTCGGTAAAGATTGGAGAGCTTACTGGGACCCCTTTTCTCTAGACCGTAGGGGCCATTTCGGTTACAGCAAAGAAAGTTTGTATTGGAATCTGGTCGACCAGTCTTTATAGCATGCGAAATTATTAGTGGTTTTCAAAACTATTGTGTCTTATGTGAGAATTCCATATTTAAGCCAAAGATATCAACCACTTACAGGATTGGCTTTTCAAATTGAGAATCAAAACTAACGTTACGAAATCAAAATTTATAGTATTTACTCTCAGACAGAAAATCCTACCTCCCATCATCTTGAACCAAATTCCTACACCAACTGTGGACAAAGTACGCTACCTTGGACTGTACCTTGACAAACGGTTGACTTGGAATCCCCCATACTAGACTGAAAAGACAAGAAACTAACCAACGGTACAAACTTCTCGCCAGACTACTTGACAAACGCTCGAAACTTAACCTACAAAACAAAAGACTCTTATACCTGTTGTTATTGCGACCTATTTGGTCAAACGGCATCGAAGTGTGGGGATCGACTAAGCGTTCCAACTCTATGCCTCCAGACATTATAGTCAAAAATACTTAGAAAACTTTTTAACGCTTCGTTCTATGTGTCTAACCTCATTATCCATAATGACCTCAAAATCCCTATCATTACAGATCTTGCTAACACTCGTTTTCTCAAATTTCATTCCTCTACCACAGCTCATCCTAACCCTCTCATAGAACACCTATCTTCCTCCACATGACCAGGTAATCCTCTAAGAAGATTGAAGAGAAGATGGCCTCGTGATCTTCTCTTATCGTGAGAGCAAAGCACGTTACTAGAGTGACACCACTGGGTGCCTTCTCCACTCATGATTTGCTTTTATTTTTTTTTTATCAGGTACCATATTTGCTTGTTGCAACAACCGTTGCAATGGTAAATTCCAATAAAAGATTAAAAAAAAAAAAAAAAGCAATGATAGCGCACCCTGTCAGAAGTGAGAAGCAACGTTTTATTAATTGAACACCAGGAGAGGTAAAGAGTCGGAGTGTAAAGTTGTTTGTATACTCGTACATTTGTCTTTTATCTCCTTATCTACCATTCTTTTGTACCACTTTTCTATTAAGGATATAACTTCCTATCCAGTGGTCGTGATCGGTTCAGGATGGGCGGAAAATAATTGTCTCATCTGAAAAAGTCGAAGGTAATGTCAAGAGTAAAGTAAAGTAATACCAATAATTTTCAGAGGGGCAGCAATCGTAATGAATATGTAAATTATGCTGACAGAAGTATGAAAGTGCGTCCAAATACAAAGAACGACGTCTATTCTTCATTTCGGCCTTCTTCAGGTCATCTTTAAACTAAAAAAATAAATACATCAATAAATAAATAAATAAATAAAAAATAAAAGACTTTGAATCAATTAAATCTACATGTGTTTTTACTGTTTATGAATAAATATTGCAACTGGTTTGAAAATGCTCCAGATCTCAGACATTAAAAGTAAGCTTTGGTTCCTAAGACAGTTATCTGTAGATCAGTGAATGTAGAGATTTATCGTTTAAACTAACAATATTTTTTACTCGTGATAATATAATTGTCTCTTAATAGAGTCATTCCAGTTTGAAAAAATGAAAGTAAAACTATATTTTTTAATAACTACTTTGGCGTTGGTACTTTAGGTGGGTTGTACCATATACATTTCTAACTTGTTCTTATTTCATTTGTAGTGACAAATTTACGATCAAAAGAAACTTAGCTGCCCTGCTCAGTTAGTATATTTAATATGGATGGTTAAAGGTTTGGACTTATTAAATCTTTTGGTATATATATATATTGGTATATATGTAGTCTTCAAATCATTAGTTGATTGTTTTTATTTTTCTTGAATCTCGTTCAAATCAGATTAGAAGGCGGTAGACATAGAACTTGTTAAGGAATAAAATTTCTGTCTGTAGAAATAAAGCCAAGTATAATATATATAAATATAGTTTGGTAAAGATACTCTTCATTCTACTTTAATATCAACTAATAGCGCGATCAGCTGTGTTGATCAAAGAAATATAATTTATATCTCAATTATTTTTAAATCAAAGCACGCCTTGAACTATCCAGTGCCGCAGTTAGAAGGTTTCTTAAACCCAACATGAAGTATCATTGATATACTTCCCCGGCTATCCTCAACAACAGTTCTTTGAAACACTTTTGTTAAAACTTATAATCACTAGTCTATATCTATGGGAAAACAATAAATAAGCCAAGTGTGCGATAGATCCACGTATACCTTTAACTGTTTAGAACATCCAGTCTGAAGGAGACTGTTCTCTCTCTCTCTCTCTCTCTCTCTCTCTCTCTCTGCAGTTGGTAATTGTCCTCTATCGGAGGCTTAATTACACGCTATAAATTATGAAGCTCGCCGTGGATACACTAACTGGCGCACTGGGTTCATCTCCCTAGCCAAGACCACCCCAACCCGTGTACATAGATAAGAATGCCTAGTTATTGATTATTAAACTTAATTCGATTGTTCTCGGATATTTATCCTTTTCTTTCTATAACTACCGTCCCACTCATTAATATTCATTTCAAAGATGCTCCTCCCATTGACTCTGATCCTCTCTTATTTGTCGCTCCATTTACTTTGGTATTCGCCCTAACTTTGGTTAAATACTTTATTAATACACTCCGTCAAAGAAATTTAAAAAAAAAAATGCATTTTATCATTTATTTTATTGAATTAACATTATACTGCAAGATATGTTACGATTTCTCTAGCATTTCACTGGGCTGAAAATGTTATTTGATTTTAAAGTATTTATTTTTGACACATTGGCACATCGAGCAGCAATTGCCCTTATCGCTCCTAATATCTGGATCTCCTGTCGAACTTTTTGCCATTTAAGTGGGATGGCAGATATTCTATACATCTGTGGAGCGTCCAAGACTTGATCAGCAGGTATTAGAAATTGATTCCATGCATCTTCTCTTATATCATCGACTCAGTCGATAAGGTAGATTATGAATTCAGCGTCACTCTTTTATACCAAAAACAATTGGGGTTCTTCAAACCACTTGGATTCAATTTCATAGATTTAATCCCTTTTGTGCTACTTTCAAAATTAATAATATATTCGAATTATTAAACGTAAATATTACATAAACTCAACTTTTTCATTAAAACTTGAATATCTTAACGTTCCTATTGGCAAACTTAAATATTATATTTGCTGCCCGTTGGGCTAAGTGGACTAGCCTCTTCATCAGGGAACAAAGCGTCATCTCAACCTAAAAAAACACTGAATCACTGAATCCCATACCCTCACACAATAAGCTTAAGGTCTACAGAGTTAACTGCGATTTGCAACGATTTGAATTTAGCTTACTCACAGCCAAACGTTAGCCCATCGTTATGCATTCTCTCGTACACATTAAACAAAACCAATCACCTACTCTTCAGGGAGCCCAAATAGATCTTTTAGGTCGTGTTGATTAGTCTTTAACTACTTCCTTTACAAATCTACAGTCAGAGAAAACGCTATTTCGCAAATAAACTTTCATGAATCAATTATTGATTGCAGAAAATAAGTTAAACAACACAAATGAAAAATTTAATGATCGACTTAGCAGCGATCAGCTGCCAATCAGCTTAGATCAAGAAGCAGCGAGTAAAATTGAGAGAAAGAAAGAGCCTTTTTCTCAAAACATAATTATCCTTATTAGAGAGTAATATTCCACAGCTTAAACTAGACCCTAAGCCTCTAGTCTAGAACATTAGTGCCTTCTCCAGGAACCTCTCCATACCTTTTGAGCAGAAGCTGCCCAAAATCAAATGTACCCAAATCAAGAAAGAGTGCCAGTAACTTTCGTAACAATTTGAAATTTTCTTATCGTTTGGGTAGCAACATTATCCAGGATGTCGCTTTTTTCGGAAAACTGTCTCAGTTGGTCAAACTGCTTAGTATACTGAAACTCGAAAAGACCGCCCAACCAAGCAAAGTAAGGTTAACCACACAGCAAGTTATAGAAAAGCAAAGGCCAAGAACTTAAAGGACATTTTCCAGAAAGGACCTACCAACAACAGATGAACTGCCAATAGAATGTGAAGACTATAGAACACGGAAATTGTACAGCCTCAACTCAACCTCAATTACCAATTTCCGCAAGAAATAACCAAATAAACACTTGAAAAATTATCGTTTGCAAAATAAAAGGGAAGAAAAATTATTAAGTGCAGAATTTACTGATAATTATATACTGATATATTGAATGTACTAAAATATTCCAGAGAGATTAAAAATAATAAAGTAATCCTAATGATAAAGAAAGAACAATATTAATTGTTTTAAATTATTGGAAAAATAAAGGTGTCACCGCTACAAAGGTCTGAACCAGTTAATTTATGCTAATATTATGAGCGCTCCAATAAAGTGTACGAAGGTAGGGTATAGAAAGATACAAAAAAGAAAATGAAGCTGTGTAATTACTAGCTCCTCTCAGCTGATAAGGAAAAGAAGAAACGTATGCGACTGAAGTGGGCGTTTTAGCTAATTTGCATGATATGGTAGTTAGTGGCATTAGTTAATATATTATAACATATAATAATATGGAAGGTATGATGGAACGCAAGGCACAGAGAGCCGACTTGTAGAAGCAGGTGAGATAGTACTACTGCCGCAGTCCACAGATCGAATCTAACTTTAGAAATGATATATCTAGTTATTTGCTCTGTTATAAGCCCGCAAGGTTAGCGTCTATCTGAACTATACAATGAATCTATAGATTACACTCACATGTACTCTTAACTTCTGCTTTCCAACTGCTTTAACAAACCGTTATCGCTTATATATTTCAATATTTAATCAGTATTTATTAAATATTTAAAAAAATCTCACCTTTATCTAATAAAATGTATAATTTTAATTGGTAAAAGCGTTAAGTAGACTTCTAATATACGCTTCCTATGACTTCTTATTACTTTGCAAAATTATATTAATACAATTTATCAGAAAATTGCAAAAACAGAATTCATTTTGTTGCAGATTTAGACTGAGATTTGATTAATAAAACCCAGCAAACCTTTGAGATATCCAAATGGCAAAGCTATGCGTTTTTTTTTTTTTTTTTTTTTGGCTTTAGATAAACTCGTTCATAGGTAGATGGATGTCTACACTCAGGGAAACGAAAGAGAAGAAATATAACTTCTAACAATCTTTTTAGGGGCTCTGGTTATCCCAAAATATGCATCTCAAATGAAAACACTGGTCTGATAATTTTTATGTACCACTATCTTTGGATTTTTCAGCAACATAATTTGCAGCAGTTCAGAGGGAAATCTATATTCTTTCTTCCCCCGGAACTCTCCAAAAATGTGTTAATCCCCGTTAATTATGTATAAGAGCAATACTGTAAAGTGCCACATTAGTCGAAGTCTGTAAACATAAGTGCTCTCAATCAAATCTAGCTCGATAAGATATAAACGTTTTTGTGGTACATGTTCTAAAGCAGTCCTCTACGATAAAGGAGATCCCTGGAATAGTATTTTGAGTAAAATTGAACCAAAGAATTGACAGAGTAAAAGTGAATGGATATTGACCGAAATTTTCTTACCGGTGCACCTGGTTCCACATAAAAAGTATAATATCAAGTAACGATTTGTAAGAAAAAACATTGTGATTACAAACATATAAAGACTAAATTGAAACATTTTTTCCCGGAAAATTCAATTAAAGGCACCTCTAAAAAAGGAAGGATAGAAGGGGACCTCTAATGTCCCATTTTCGTTAGATGTACAATCCTATCTCCTGTGCACTGATAAGGAGTCCAACTGAAAATCAGATTTGGAAAGAAATTCCTCAACTGGAAACACAACATTACTCAATGTTCGAGAAAGTTCTCGACTGTGGCTCCTAGAGCTGCCTGTAAACTTCCTGCAATTGCACTATATATCACATTTTTTGTAGAAAAATTTCACTAAGTGCAGTTTTTGGAGAAGGGTTTTGTTAGACTTCCCAGTAAGTTTACGTATCAAGATAATGTGTTTTTGCTAATTGCATATTGTTGCTAATAATTCAACACGTTCGTAATTTGAAAATGTAGATTGGACATGTTCACGATTCTTTCTCTTACGTTAGTAAGAAACAGTAACGTCAGTAATTTTGATAACAAAATCAGTTTAAAAATAAAATAATATTAATAATTCAGAATAAAACATAAGTCAAAATTACGACGAAGTGATAATTAAAAAATATTGAAAGAGATTTATGATTTAAAAAATTCTGGTTTCGTATAGATTTTAATTTTTCGATTTAAAACCGGATAAAAATCGTTCAATAAATACAAAATATTAGGCAACTTCAGTTTAATCTTTCATTATAAAAGGTAGTGCCACAAATATGGGGAGAAAATGTATACTTCAGGCCATTTATCTCCACAGCTAATCACTAAACGCAGCAAGTCCCATATGAAAGATTGTATTTAAATAATTACGAGTTGGAAATTTTTTTTCAGCTTATCGCAGATCAGTTAATCAAAGTAAAATAGTATAATTTAATCACAATTATATAGGCAATGTGTACTAAGGCAATTTTGATATGGAGAAGCCTGGTATGTTGGCTAAATTTCAAGAAAAAGATATCGCAATAATATTCGGCAATCCCTTTCTTAATTTGACTAGAGCACTTCCGAAGATGCCATTGAAATCTTAAAAGGTCATTAGCGTCATAGTTTGATGGAACTAAGGGTTACAGTACTGTACTTGACGCAATACCACTTTCCCATCAAGCGGTGTTGGTTCCCCCAACAGATTGTAACCTGCCCAGCATTGCTAAGTTCTATCATATAAAGTGGAAAATAAGAACGACGAAATTCTCTTCAATTCTGTTTTATTTAACAAATTTTCAACTTAAATTCCGATCTAAAAAAAAAAGCTCTTGTGGTTTACGCAACCTCATTGCTTTAAAATGTTTTTTTTCAAACTTCAGTACTCTTAGAACTTCAAAATAATGCAAACTATCAATAAAGTGTCTTAGTGGTGCAGTAATTAGTTTATGTAAACATATGTTTTAGTTTTAGCAAGCTGGTGTTTAAAAAGTAAATTTCCATCTCAAACCAAATAGGCAAAAGAAATTTTGTCCGCTCAAGGGATTGTGTAGCCTATGCTAAGAACGCAATTTTGAAAGAACACAAGTCCTGCAGCACTATGAATCCTTCTCCTTTATTGCACGGTTCTCTCTTCAAGAAGTTAGGCAGCAAACGCATTCTTCCCCACCATTTCAGATGACCTCTTCTTGATCTACGCAACAAGCGTCCTACAATCTTACATCTATACCCTGATGCTAGATCTGACGTTCTTGAATCTCCAGATAAGCAATTTAAGGATTCCTCTCTTGCGCCTTTTTGTAGACCTACCCGGTCATGGCTTACCTTCAAGAACATTTATTTTCGTTCCATCATTGGAAGCCTCCATCTTTTGCACCATCCTTCTTATCGGTTCAAGATTTTTCTTAAAAACTATTATAACAAATCTAAAGCACAACCAGACCTTCTCCGTTGAAACATTATAACCGTTCCTCCTTAACCTGCACCAACTTATTCTTTATTGGAGAAAAACTTCTGCGACTACCACTTGTCGCATCCACGTACGCTTTCAAAGTTCACCTTTATAGCGAAAGAAATAAACAATAAAAATCACCAGACTAGAGTAGCACATGATAACAAAATCAATAGAAAACTGCAAAAGGATTTGGATTGATATTAGTGATGAAATATAATAAAGGAGGTGATAGGACAATCCTTGTCAATCATATAGGGCTTTACTATCCAGACAGTAAATATTTGTTGGGCCAACCCTTCGTGATGTGCCTTAGGGCTTATACTTCTTACTTCTTCTGTAAGCTTACTTCGCGCTTGTATTGAACATAAAACAAAGCGAGATGTTTATAAACTGATTTTGCGATATATTTTTGAACTGATTTCGAACTTTAATAATATAACGCTATTCTTTATATAAAATCCAACAAAAATAAGATTTCTTAATGCCAAGTACTTTATTATTCTAAATAAATAATATGAGCGTTTATAGAATGTTGTGAAAAGATGGTAAGCATATTTGCTATTGCAAGCGAAGATTTGCAAGTTAAACTGGTTGATTAATTGGATAGTAATAATAAAAACAATTGACTTTACAATTTGGCGCTAATGACCTCAGCAGTCGATGCGCCCAAAAAAAAAAAAAAAAATTGACTTTACAATGCTAGTAGCTTGATGTACGATACATCAAATCTGATTCCCCTACTCAAACGGTCTGGATGTCTGGAGATTCTTCTTGATGAATGTTAATATCGTAATATTTATTAATTAATGCTCCGTAATAAATACGTCATTGTAATTTAATCTCTATTTAACCCATATTTATGTTTATAACTTTGTGGGATCTTTCTTTTGTTCTTTGACCAAATAGTTGTTTTACGGAGGAAAAGTGACTGTTTAACCATCAAAGAACACCTGGCGAAGGAGTTAAATAACAGAGCGCTTATTAAACTTTATAATAACCTATTAAGCTGGTTAGAATTTATCATTCGCTATTATAAGTTATTTAATTTTTGTATACAATTTTTTTATACATACAGGAGCACACAAAAAGTTTGCCAACAGCTTTTCGTCCTAACTTTCTGTAATATTTCTTATACAAGGTCGGGCGGCCATTCGCATGATCTTAGGCCTTTGCACACCATATTGCAGATTAAAGAACGCATGCATCGCCTTAGGCCTGGCAGAAGATAGTCTCATTAGGTTCTGTAAGGAACAGGAGGAATCTCGCTGCACATATTGGGCTCGACAATAAGCATTCCGGTCTCTGTGACTCTTCGAAGAACTTCAATCTTGATCAAGAAGCCTTTCTTTCATCAGACTCGTAAGTGTAATTAAATAGATTTGATTAGAAGAGGTGCCCCTACTAGTGGATTTCATAATAGATGCTTTAGAGGTCGCGGCGGTCAATTTTTTTTTTTTTTTTTTTGGGCGCATCGACTGCTGAGGTCGCGACGGTGGTTAACCCTGATAGAATCTAATCTCAGTGACATTAAACCTAAACACTATTATAGAATTATAGCTTATGAAGAGTACCAAATTGTCGACCATTACAGCAGAATATAACATGACGCTTCTGGATGAGAAGAAAAATTCCAGGACTTTACTGTTGCAGATGCTGGAGAACTTGTGGCGTCTTAAGAACTAAATGGGAATGATTGGGTTCTTATACAAATGTTAGTGAAAAAACAACAAAAAATTAAACGAAAACAAATATTTGATGAAAGCATTTGAATATGTGACTCATTCTAACTATTTTTGTTCGCTCTATCCGTCTAATAACCTGTAAGAACCATAATCATTCGAGTCCATCTGTTCGATCCTCGAAGGGTTGTGCGGCCCCCCGGCCTAGAATTTATCTGTTGGTGCTAATAGCACAGCATTGTCCGGTTGGCAGCACTGGAGAAGTCAACGGAGAGGGGGGTCCAGCGTGTTCCTGGGAGCTCGAGCCAGTTGCCCTTGGGGCTTCTCACAGAATCCTTAGTCTGTGTTACTATGGCAACTGGCTCGAGCTCCCAGGAACACGCTGGAGCCCCCTCTCCGTTGACTTCTCCAGTGCTGCCAACCGTACAATGCTGCGCTATTAGCACCAACAGATAAATTCTAGGCCGGGGGGCCGCACATCCCTTCGAGGATCGAACACCATCACTGTGCTAGAAATATAATGAAGGTTGGATGCAGTTATCTTTGTTTTTGTCTTCCTTTTAATAATAATAATAATAAAATAAAATTATAAACATATTTATCTTAATATCCATCAATAATAAAACCATATTTAAAGTTTAGAAAAAGCGTCAGGATATAAAGATATTATGCAAATCTCGATAAGCCATTTTTGTGCAACAGAAGGAAGTTTATGGAAGACGTAGTTTGGTTAGGATTTTATTTTAATATTCATAAAGATTTATAGGAAGAGAAAGGATGGTAAGAACCAAGAGTGTCGGAGAGGGCGCCAAGTGAAAAAGTTAAAGAGTGGGGTGGGTATTAATAGAAAATCTGGGCATTAATAAATATCTCGGTGAAAACTGGTAAGAGGATTATATAAGGCTAACAGGAGAGCAGCAAACAGCTTTTTGCATAACATCCCTCTTTATTATTTTATGTTAAGAAGGTGGTCGTAGGTTGTTTTAGGCAAGGTTATTTTAACCAACCAAAACTCTACTAGATCCTCCTTCCTATACGTTCGTAAGGGAATGTAAATCTAATAATAATACAATATCCAGGGATGACATTTGTTCGCTCACTTAGAGCTTGCCAGCAAGACAACTTACATCACATATATCCTTCCTGTTTAGGTTGTAGAATAATGTAACCTGAGATGGAGTTGATTGTACTCTGCGTAATTTTATTTGTAAAACAATGTTAGTACTGTTATTTGTGCAAACAAGAAAAATAAGTAAATTAACATTATCAATGAGATAAAATAGCTGCATTATTGAACCAGTTTTACAACTATTTAAATCAATTTTATTTAATCTTAATCTTTATTTGTTTCTTGTCCAAGAAAGGCGATTTGAGGTTGGTCTTTAATGGCACAGCTTTCAGTAAAGTTTTTAGACGTGAACAGTTAAAACACACTTACACCTCAACCTAAATAAAATAAAAACAAGGATCAGTAGTCAAAAGTGGATGAACTCTAGCAAAATTGATTCCGGATTTTTGAAAAATGTGGTAAATAATATCCTTAAATATAGGGAAAGGATTAGCTATGCGGTTAGCGTATTGGATTCCTATGCGGAGGTCCCGGGTTCGAATCCAGCTGCTGACCCTTAGATTTTTCTCTTCCTAGGAGCTTCTTACAGGTCACCGTCCGGTGATGGACAGTGTTATCTGTAACGTGCCTTCAATCATTTAAAAAAAAATATCCTTAAATACTTCCGCATAACAGTAAAGCATAAATTGCGTTGAATACTGTTACGTATAAAGATTCAGATATGAACTTTAAGTTTACGTTAAAGTAAACGCGATACTTTTTGTTCCTAAATACCCAAAAAATGTGTGTAATTATTTATAAACAAGTAATGTAGGACTCGTATGCTTGAATATTGATGACAATATTTTAGATAGTTGTGTGGATTCTGACCCTGAACATAATACGATGAAAAGATTGTGTTTAATTCGGTGTTTATTTCGAGATCTCCAAAGATTAGAGGTGAAACACTTGTGTCTAAAGTTCAGGTGAAATATGTGGAGATTTATACACTTACAAACAGTGAGACCAATAAGTATAGTGCCATTAAGGGTGCACATTTAAAATTGTTATATCTTTTAAGAGATTTAAGATAAGGCTGGACAAACTTAAAATGGTTGCAACGGCTGTAATATGTGAGGCAGGCGATTGCAATTATCACTGGTACTTAAAACACTAATTTAACTGATTTACTTAAGCCGTTTGAATTTAAGGATGGACATTAAATTTTTAATGGCTTTATAATCGTATAAAGGTTTTCTCAAGGAGTTACCTTGATCTTTCACTAATATTTAGTGGCTTGTTAGATTGCTCTTTCAGTTAAAATGACATAAACAGATGAGTTTGGACCAATCCCAGTCATCGAAAACCACAAAAGTATGAATGGTAAAGTTTTCATTAAAACCACAAATGTCTAAACTCCTTAGAGCTAAATTCATGTTTAAAACAACGACTGAATTACCCAATATTAATCTGATTCCGTCACTACGGACATTAGAGTGTCCCCTTTGATGCTAGCCAGTTTGAATATTAAAAATCTGCCATATTGATTCCTTACTTTAACATTTAATCAATCATAGTAGAAATGAATTTACTTTTTTTAAAAAAAGCATCACATCCATCTTTGCTACCAATAAGATCCTTCAGCCATCATCAGATTCCAACCATCATTAGATTAGTAAGGGAAATGATTGCTGCATCTTTTTTTTTTAATTGGCGAAGTCATAACATAATAATCAGTATTCATCAGCGTTAGCTCAGTTCCCTTCACTTCTCTTCTAGATTAGAAAAGTTTAATGTCATATTGACATGCAAAATGGTTCCTGCTATTCTTGTAAGAAAATAGAAGGGAGAAAGATATGAACAACAAAAAAAATTGGAAGGTGTGAGTTAAAAACGTAAAGAAACCTGGTAAAGTAGAAGGGAGTTTATTGCAATTGGATGGGGTGAGAACAAATTTTTGAATAATAGAGGGGAATGAAGGGATGGTATGAGACGTAGTGAGCGTCTAATTGACTGAACAGGGTAGGGAGGCTGCAGCTCAGGGACGGCCCTAAGCCGGCACACAAATAGTAGTACTGGGGGATAAACATGAACAAGGGCAAGATGTTAAAAGCGAAGAAGAGGAAAAGAATTCAGAATGGGTTTTAAAAAGATTAAACGCGAAGTGTTCACAAAAGAAAGACCTCTCTAGGACTGCTATCATTAGCTGACTGTACAAATCAAGTTATATGTTTAAAGGCTCTATATATATATATATTAGTCGAGAGAGAGGGCCACCGCTGCTGTAAACACACACTAGAGTTTGCTCACTAACTCCTTATGCTGTTCGAACAAGGATACAAACGCTAGGGGTATTTCCGTCTTAGTGATTCACGATGTTCTTCACATCTTATTAGATTTCTCTTACAACTAAAGCTCGCACACTTGACGTGTACACATACGCCTACATATGCTCTGTGAGAGAGAAAATTGTATTCACTAAAGCTTCACAAATCTCTATCTCTTTTTTTTTTTACATCAACAACATCGCTCTATTAAATCTGAAGAAATAAAGCTTTAACGTAATTTTAATATTTAGCTTTAAAATTAGCTTACAAGTGGAAAAATGTTTTTAAAAAAATGTTCTTCAGTGAACTTGATTATTTAAACAGTTGTTTAAAAACAATCTTCTGAATTATTTTAATTGTAAACAAAAAATCAAATCAATGTTCCAAATTATAAATGCTTTACAAATGAGAAAACTCTCCAAAACTTACAGAAATTTAAATATACACAGAACAATGAATAGTAACCACAAATATTAAAGATTCTAAATTCTAGTTACATTGCGCTTATGTTGTTCTCTTTTTAACTCTAGTTAAGTGTGAGGTCCACAAATGTGATGAAACAGGTTTGGAAACGATCTTTTGGCTGTTAAACGGAATTATTGGAGTCATTTTAGTAGGAGATCTCTACCAACTCAGAAATCTATGAGCAGATTTTGACCAAAAAGTTATTAGGTGCCATGGTGAAACGGGTTGAAATGATAAATGTGGAACTATCCATGATTATTCGGTTTTGAGTTATGCTGACTGTAGACTACACCTGCACAGATCTTTAAAAAACAAATTCTCGTTCTCAAAAAGGAAAAGATATTTTCAGCGAAAACTCCAAAACAAAAATACTTTCTCTTAATCCAGAATAAGATAAAAGTAAAAATGAACTAAATCAATATGTGGCCCTGGTGGAGAAGACATGAAGGGAAAGGGTTGACTTCTCCGTCCACAATGTTGCTAATGTTAAGCCCATGGTGTACTGCAATGTGTTTAGAATCAGGGTAAAATCCATAAAAATGTCATTATTTTGACTGAATGCTGTCTATGTTGACAGAACACAATGAGACACTGGCGAAATAGAGGCCCTTTGGCTGACGAGATAAGCCCTGCATACGGATGGATACGATATGGCGACGTAGAAATCAAACCGCTGGCAATTACCAAAGTGGCTTAGTCAGATCTGCGTTGACACAGAATCCGAGCAGACAGATGCAGTCATCTGTAGTAAACTCTTGCCGTGAGGTACACAAAAGAAATAAATAATAATGATGGGTTCCTAATGAATATAGCTAATGTTGAGCTCAAAATCAATAATAATCAAACTAAACCACGATAATAGCGGAAGGATTAGCTCATTTGGAAATGTAAATTGGACTCAAACTAAAATCCAACTGCCTGCGGTTAGATTTCTATCCGCGGAAGCCTAAGCAGCACATATACCGGTAATAGATTTTGTGCTTCCAATTGTAGAACACTGCCCTAAGGAATCATTTGGGAGCCAAATCCTCAGGCATACTTAAATTATAGATAAAGTTAATGATAACGGACGCTAAATAACCTTAAAAGCCGATAACACCTCAAATCGCAATAAAAATTACCTTAGATAGAACGTTATACTTTCTTTAGACTAGCTGAGTAAATCTAAATAAAATAATGTATTCATGCCGGCCATTTCAGCCATGTTCATTGAGTAGTAACAGAATACAAGCTAACTGAATGCAACCATTTATTTTCCGAGTTGTGTACTGTGCACATGAATGAACAACACTAGAGATTACATCTGTTATGTGCCTCGCAATACAGCACACAATAAATTGAATGGGAAATCGGCCAATAGGCAAGCAGATTAGATTTAATGCAGGAAAAAAAAACGAATAGTTGTTAACAATGGTTACATCTAATAGGATTTACAAGCGACATGTTCAATGATAGTTGTTTATAAAGGTATTGGCTACGGTGTTATTGAATTAACACCAAGCAAAGGGCATAATTCCTCCTCACGACAAACGGAACTCTATTTAACAATTTTTTAAACCTAACATTTGAATGATACTACTAATTGCATCAGTAAGTAGTAAGTAAACTATTTTTTCAGACGGGGCTTAACTTCCAACTACCAATTAAGTGTCGTGGACGGAGGCGACTAGCAAACATACTTTACTGTAAACTTCTATTATTACCCATTAAATAAAATCCAAGGCCTAAGACCGGGAATCGAATCCAGTACCACAATACATATTAGCTTCGCAGGTCTCGCCTCTAACCGCCCGGCTACCGTGGCGCCTCTCGCTGATGGCTAAGCCATATGACGACCTAGGTACACTTGGTCATATCGGACCCTTGATAATTGCATCAGTTATAAAATGATTACGATTTCAAAATTTATTAGCTTATGCCAACACTGCGCAACCTAGCCTACTAAGATTTCAGAGAGATCTACCGCACATGTTTGCCACAATGTCATAAATAGTCTAATACAATTAAGATTTAACAAGCGCTTCAGAAATTAAACGATTTTTCGGTTTTGAATTAAGCTGAGCACACAAAGGTCTTTTGCATACAAAGGTTTTTGTCAACAAAGGTCAACAAAGTACTAGCAAGTCAAATTTTCATTCAAATTAAATTTAGCAGTACAACCAATTTAAATTGTTACCATATTTTAAAAAAAACGAAAAACAGTTTATTATCGCTGTAAGTGAAATAATGGAAAATAGAATCGCACCAAATTGTGCTCCGTGGAACACAATATAGAAGATGTGTTCCATTCTGGTGATATAGTGGGCCAATACTGGGTCCATGGTGATGTACATTTATGTGATGTTGCAGAAGCCTGTGTTGGATGCTGCGACGCAGTGAGTGGGCTCATCACTTTGACTGATGGACCAGCTCACCAGCTATTGTCTCCTTTCATACAGACACTCCTCTTGGGAACTGAAACACCTGTTTTCAGCTTTACTTCTTCGAACACCACAATAAATAATGAGATTATTATTTGGAACACCAAATATATTTAAGAGAAGAATAAGGTTTCATTAGATTATAAAAACTAGCTGTAACTTTTCTTAGCTATTGCCATTGTCAGTGGAAACATCGGGTAGCTGTTGGTCAATACCCTATCATATTACTTCCACGTTATGAAATATTAGAATATTACTAAGCATTATGATGTGACAGAGATTCACCACTCTAATCAGGCGATCTCCTTAAAACTCCCAATTTAGCTGAAGTTGTCAGGGGCACCTCCAAATAGTTTAATGATTTTGCCATACTTAAAGAATGAGGCACCACGATTGCCGAGCGCTTGGAGGCGAAGCTATGATGAATTGTGGTGCTAGGTATGATTCCAGGTCTAAGCCCTGGATCTTAAATAATGTTTCGTATTAGAACTTTTTTATAAAAGAACTTCTACAAGTCGCCTCCGTTCGCAACACCTAATTAAGTAGTTAGACGTAAAGCCCGCCTGAAAGTAATAGGCATTTCTTTACTTTTCTTAAAGGATGATTATTATAAGTAAAAGTTTTCTTAATTCTGGTATCAGACATGTTTACAGTTTTAGAAATATTTACACTTAAACCATTTTGAGTTCAAAATTAACAAAATAAGGAAAGACAGGTATTGAATCGTTATGGGCGATATCGTCAGCATTCTAGATAAATTCGCAATATCCTCTAGCTAGCATTCCAAACTAGAAAAATAAATTTAATATTTAAAAATTTAATAAAATTAAAGAAAATCGTTAAATCAGTTTTTGAGAAAAATAATTCGACGCCCTGCCAAATATCTTTAGATAAAAGATAACAGATGATTTGTGATTATCTTTAGATTTCAGTAAAGAGGCCAAAAGCCCATTTTCGTGCCCTTTTTTCAAATATCAAAGTTGAACAATCTGGTGATTTTCGTTTTTTTTAGTAATGTTGGTTTTGGAAACATCGAAAATCGGCACGATTAAAATATTTTCTTTTGAGAAAGGTGAGGAAAAAACCAAAATAAAAAAATTATAAATCGCTCTCTCAATCACCTGATAGCCTGTAAATGCTTGACGCTGCTCTATAGAGGAAGTCAACGTTCTGGAGCAAAAACTAATTGCACCTTTACCCATCCATTGTCACCGAGAATAACTTTTTCCTGAACGTTTAAAATAAAATTTTGAGCACGTTTTATTACAGTTTCTCGATTATTATCACGGCTAGTGTCCCGATTTCGCTTATAATGTGTGGGATTGTAGCCTTGGTAATTGTTGCACATGTAATTGACATAAATTTCTTCAGCTCATGTAGTTTACATTTGCAACAATTAAGCTTATATCTTTTATTTACTTTCAAATTGCTGTCAATTTGAAAACGTCTAAAGCAGGGGTGGCCAACTTTTCTGTATATAAGATCTACTTTTTATCTTAAAAGTGTGTCGCGATCGACTTATTGTCATAGGCGTAGTCTAAGGAGAAAGGAGAGGTGTGAAATGCATACTATGTTTAGAGACTGTGTTTCAATATAAGGTGCATTCGAGCGAGGTATGGGTAGATAAGTAAAATATATTATTTTTTAAATCACTTATTAAATTTTCGAGATATAGGCTCATGAAGAAAAATAAATTTCCAGACCCAACTTTTGATAGCAGCATTCCGTACATGCGGTAACTACAAAATTCTATTTTCCGACACTTTTTCAAGGTAGATTTTTACTAACTTAAAATGCAATTTAATTTTTTTATCAACTGCAATGTACAAGTTGTTATACTATTTGTTCGTAAATATGAAAAAGTTGTTATAAAAATGCACAGTATGGCTGATAATTTGATTTCAATATTTCACTTTCGCGTTTTTTTTGGGATAGGAAAATTAATCATGAAAGAATAATATGACTTACTTTTTGCTAATCTATCAATTGCTAGCTTAGTACACCTCGTACTGAAATATACGGCTTATCTACCTACGTAAAAAACAACAATAATTATTTAAAGGGCCAAAAAACTCACATCCAGGGCAATTAAAAGATCATGGATAATTATTAACAATATTTATTAATTCAAAGTAGCTACAGTAGCAAATTCCCAGAATGCATTAAACTATTGCTAGAAAGTTTTGTCTTCTACAATCGCTTCAAAGTCCATGGTACACGGAATTCCACCCTAGACATTGCGAGCGATCGACGAACGACCAAAACTGTCCTCGCGATCGACTTTTTGGCACCGCTGTTCTAAAGGATATTAGGAAATTTCACAGCTTTGTCGATTTTGCATACTTCCTATTCCTTTGGAGTGATCACGACTTCACTTCTGGATCATGTGAACTTTGTCCCGCAATCGATGAGACACCTGCTTCGATATAATCTAACTAATAATCGAAATTTATTCACGAAGTCTTCTCCTTTTACTCTTTCCTACATTAGGCATTGAATATTTAATGGGGCATTAATAATACCTCTATTAGTAGACAACTCATCAACATCAAGGTTACCTACCTTTCCAATTATAGAAATTGTTGTTAAGTAATAAATAAAAAAACCTATAAATTAATAATTTGTAAAAATTATACTGTATCTTAAAAATGCCTACTTTAGTCTTAAATTTTCTGCTTACCTTAAGCTTCAAGATGGTCTCAATATTCTATAATCTAGCCTAAACTTCAACAGGCAGCCTTAATAACTAAGTTCACAATTTGTATCTTCTAAATTACTGCCAGAAAGAGAATTAATCTAGCTTACTCTATTCCAGAAGCCCAATCACTATTCTCGGGTGTGCAACTACAGAACTCTTAAGTAAAAACTGAACTTTCCTCACTTGTGCAATAAGTTTCTATTTATCTTTATAATTAAAAGAAAATTTAGTCTTAGTAATTCTTTATTTTAATGCAGCACAACAAATTTAATTAAACAAGCACCTTGCCTTTTCACAGTACATTAAGGCTAGGGTACATTGCTATGGAATTGTTTTTGTAAGAAGTACGCTAAAAACCTGTGGAAGATCTACATCAACAGAAAGAACAAATCTGTTTGATTGTTAATGAGGAAATCTTGCGAAATCGGTTGGATTGTTCTCAACACTTCTTCTATCTCCACTACCAACTAGCTTATAACAATGATTAAAAACTTCTGTTTTATCCAAAGGACAACGCGAATTTGCAAACTATATTTAGAATTTTAAAAAAATGACTAAAAGTACTAAAAATAAATCCAGTTTCCGAAGGAATTGTTGACAAGTATCTCATAGTAATGCTATCTAGTAGTGGGTGCTGGAACTTGAAAAATCAATGAACGTTCCAGTGTGAGATAGATGACATGTTTTTGTTTGTTTCTGGTTCCATAATGCACTCCCCACTTCCTCGTACAGTTTATAAAATCGTTTATAAAAAGATTTGTAAACTGTATTTTTCATTTAATACAACTGGTACCATATAATTGTTCCTTGTAGTCAACGCTTATATTTTGTGAAAAATGAAAATTCATTTCTACCAAAAGAATAACCTTATTACATTTTAATTTATAATATGTTATAGTCTCAGGCGGCGTTCTTGTCCTTCTTCAACAGCAATCCTCTCGCTTGTACAGACCTGAAGCGCTACATTTGGCTTTTTACAGACAAACGACTCACGTGGAACCCACACACTAGACTTAAAAGACAAGCAATGGCAAAAAGTGTGAAACTTCTTCACAGATTATTTGGACGACGTTCCAAATTGCCCAAACGTTTGATATACAACACTATTCTCAAACCTATGTAGACTTACGGACTAGAGCTGTGGGGTTCAGCCAAACCAACAAACATACGGACAGTACAAACATTTCAGTCAAAACTCATCCGACAGACAGTTAACGCTCCTTTCTACGTGACTAACCTCACTCTTCATAACAACCTCAACATCCCATTCTTACACCAACTTCCTAAGGCAACATATCACAAGCCCAAACTGTTCTCTCTATTTGCTCCAATCCTCAACAGTCTCTCACCTTTACTGGCATTATCTTCTCAATTACTGAAAATTATTCAATTTCTTAAGGCCTGAAGATCATCACCAACGTCAACATCTTTTAGAGAGTGCTATTGCTGGGTGGTTTCTCTCCATCTGCTCATCACGCGCCATTTACATCATCACCATTATATTAACTTATTCTATAGTATTTATTTAATACAGATTGTAAATTATTAAATTAATTCTGGCCTTTAGATGAGTATAGTGGCAATCTAGCTAAATCCAATGTGTTCTAGAAGTGGAAACATAGGCTTCATTAGTAGGCACTAAACGTACATATAGTGCCACTGTTGGATTGTGTACACATGTATCTGCCGACGAGTGGAGGTATGTTAGAAACACCAACTTAGTACATTCTGTTGAACAAGGTAAGAGTTTGCTGGTTCGAGTGGGTCCTCAATATATCTAAAGAAATAGCTAGTTACTACATCTACCTCCTTTGGGATTACTCGACCATTTTCCATCTCCATCAATTTCTAGACTTCCATTTTGACAGTTCTTTCAAAAATAGTGAGATCTTCCAAGATTGAGACTAAACTCCACTTCCAGCTTAGTTCTAGACAATTTCTCAAACTCACCCTCGTCAGTGTTACAGTGATAAAAGAATGGGTGCAATAAAAACATTTCACTTCTCTTGTTACACAAATTTGTATTCAATTGATTTGTTTAACATTGAAATGTTTGAGTTTTGTATGAGGCTTCGAGTTTGTCTTTAGATTTTCATCCGGGTAAAATACAGCCCCACTTGTGGCATAGTCCAATGGCTCACGGCACCCTACTTGAAATTAATAATCATTATTTTGAATAATGGACGCCACAGTAGCTGATCGGTTAGAGGCGAGACCTGCAAAGCTAATATGTATTTGTTAGTGGGTTCGATTCCCGGTCTTAGGCCTTGGATTTTATTTAATGGTTAATAAATTAAATTTACAGTGAAGTATGATTGCTAGTCACCTCCGTCCACGACACCATTGGTAGTTGGACGTAAAGCCCGCCTGAAAAAAATAGGCATTACTTTACTTTAAAAGCATTCCATTGGTGCTCAGCAGCTTTCAAGTCTTTCTCAAAACCATGAATCTTCCTGTAAAAATTCCATTTCAAAACCATGAATTTTGGAAACCAGATAAATAATATATATTTTTAATAAATTATTGTTATATTTTTTACTTAAATGATCTGATATGTTAGGCAAAATTTATTCTCTACTAATTCTTAATTCTAAGACTAAATTAGCTCGCTTACGACTAACTTGGTGATGATTACTTTAATCACAAGAAATTTGTCCATCTCTGACTTACCGTATGCGTGTTTAAATTCATCCAGTTTGATCTAAGGACGATCACCAGGGTATGTAACTTGAGGAATCAATATTCAAATATATGAACACAATTCTCCTAAATAAAGCATTACGATTACGTTAACTAAATGAGGCGTTTCTACTCATTAAAAATGTAAACAATATTAGTTAATTCTATTTTTGGTCAGGAATTAATGATGTTTACAGAAAAAAGTAACCGCAAAAAACTGCAAAGGGTGTCTAGTAACTAAAAATAATAATAAAAAATATGTTCAAAGCCAAGGAATAGAGAGAGGCTGATACATGAATTGCAAAATTTCTCAACAGCATTGCAGCTACATCTAGCGAGGATATTAAGAACTAATTCACAGCATTTCTATGCCATCCAATGATCTCTGGTTTAAATAATAAAATTATTATTCACTTGTGCCTTGCTTTTAGAAGTAATTATTTCCAGATTTCGCTGTTAAATTCATTATTTTTATCCTCTAACAATAAAATTTTCATCTTCGATATTAAAATAGAACTAATGACATACTATCCTTTTTGATAGATCCTTTGTCTTCCCTCTGAAAACCTGATAAATAAAAGGTTTTCCTTTTGATGAATTGTTCGTAAATGATGAACCTTTAACACAATTGATGCTGATTCTGTTGCATAATGTTTTATTTATAAAAATATATTACAGTTGTAGTTTCTTGTAAACCCTTTCTAAAATTAGATACATTATTTATAGTACAATATTATCAAGTAAACGATCAAAAGTTTTCCACAAATTTCTGTGAGTTAGAAAGAGAGTCGCATAACTATTGCAGGAATAGTTCACAGACTAAGATCGTACAGCAAACTAATGGGAAACATTGAATTGAAAAAATTGGCACAGGTCAATCAAATAACCAGCTCCTTCGAGTGATGCAACAACGGCAGCCTGAATTGGCCGTAGTGATTGGCCAAGCATAGTTCAAAACAAAATGATTAACTCTTCTTCTTCCTGCAAGTACACCATCTGATACTGAGTTGAAGCATAAAATCCTTGTAAAATTGAAACACTGCCTGATTTATCTCTAGAAGACGATTGCCAAATTACAAATGACAGTAACAGGATTAGCTTAGTGAATGAAGCACTGGATTACTACTGAATCCAACTGCCGTCTAACAGATTTTGTTTTCTTAAGAGCTTCTTACAGTTCACGATCCTATGATGTACAGTGTTGTCTTGAGCAGAAAGATGATCTGAGGTCAGAAGTACACTGTATAAGACTCTTGCCAACAGTTGTTGAGGCAGCATAAATTAAAAATTATTTTTGTATATATGAATTTGAACATTTTCAAAGGAATTTGGTATAAATTGTACAAATATACTAACATTTAAGATGCAATAAAAAAAACGTGAAACTATTCAAAAACTATCTATAAGCAGGCTGAGAGCGAACCACGCGGTGTGCGGATCGTATCTTCACAGGATCAAAAAAGGTCCTCTCCTCTTTGCGTAGATTGCAATGAGGAGAAGGATTTCAAACAAATAATTAGTAATGATATGTCCCCGTTATGTAGTAGAAAGGAAACGAATGTTTAACGACTTATACACCGTAATAACATTCTCCACCAACATCTATGTGCTTAAATCTACTGCAGAGCTAGCAATGAAATATGAATGTATTTAAAAGTTATAGCCGATTAGAATGAATGGAAGAAAATTATTACAGTAGGATTACGTGATTTTAATTTCGGTTAAGCTATAAGGATGGCAGGAATAAAGAGTACTGATCCATTCATTAGTTGTAAGGTTTATGTAAATAGTTGTATATAGTAGAGGGATGAATGTGTGAAGTGAATGTATTTATAAGTGAGAATGGAGAGTGAGTGATATTCTAGTGATAAGCACCTAGACGATGCTGGCTGTATGGCGAAATGCCAAAAAAATAAAATAAAAACCTATCTAAATAAATCTAAGCACAAATCAAATACAAGTGGCTGTAAACATTGTTATTTGAAGTGATAGGACTCCGAAAACATGCCTGCAACCTAACTCACCTGGGGTAAGTCCAGCATCTATTCAGACTTGATAAGGGAGAAGGCAACGGTCTTTTATGTCTTGTCTGATAGCGTTGCAATCGCTGCAATCAATGTATCTGGCACTTAAAAACAAATGTAAACGCAAAAATGTACGGTAGGAAAAACACTGGATCTTTCAAACAAAAGAGAAGATTTTTTCGTTCCAGAACTACATGGAGTTGGCATAACAAGCCTCTGTTAATGTTACTGCTAAAATGTTATTTAACTTAATCTTGATAAACACTTCAATTAAAAACCAAAATGGATGGAAATCGAAGATAATGAATAACATAAATTAGTTTCAGTCCAGAATAGGAATCGCCTAATTTACTAGCAGTTTAAGAAACGAGAATGGAAAGGGTTTTACTTGTAAGGAAACAACAATCATTGTTGAAATGTGCTTATTGACAGTGCCGTAACAAGGTGCAGTCGAAGAGAAAGTGCCCAACTCATCCGCCAATTACGGCTACACCCCCGCTTGCCGAGTGATGCCGATTGACCGCCTCCTCTCCGCAGTACAATCACCGTCTCTTTATCCATCCTATTTCTCAATCTTTATCCAATTTTTATTAATAATAAACCATTTCAAAAAAGGGAACAATATTCACTGGTGCTTTATAAATTATATATGGCTTTATTTGGATATTATTGACAAATTATTTATAAACAACATTCAAAAAAGGATCTTCAATATTTCAAACAAAAATCATGACGTTGATTTACAAATTTAGTTGATTATAAATCCAAACTAATTCTAATAGATTTTAAGATTTTTTTAGGTTTAAACCATTTAGATTCCTTCTACAATCATGCTTTTTTTCTGATTGCATACACGCTATGATTTCCAAACTTTATGTTTCGTCACCAGCCTTCTTTTTCATAATAAATTATCGCGACCATAAATGTTATAAAAGCTATAAAAGATATTAAACAATTATCTATATTTTCCATATTTTGTTAAGTTCTAAGCAGAATAAGTAGTCATCATTTATTTCAATGTTAAAGTCAAATCAGACTTGAGAATTTCACTGAATTACTTTAAGCTCTAAATTGACATCTACGAAATATTTATAACATTGCGGCTGTTTGGTACTTTAAAACAAAATTCTGATTAAAGTTGCGCAACCCTTTGCCCGCTTTTAGGGAGGGCTTGCCATAAAGTTGTGCGAAAATTTGGGAAGTAGCTTTTGTGAATTTAATCAAATTAAATAATCTCGTTAAAAGAAATGGAAAAAAAAGAAGATTTTTATCCAAATTAGTACTTATCTAATCATGTTGAACAATCAGTAGCAAATATTCTATGTTATAGTTATGTTATGTCCCAAATATGTCATTAGGGACACTACCTTCACCAGAGATGATTGTCTGACAAAGAGACATTGTCAGGCTGTGAGAAGGTGGCAAAATCGGTGACCAGCTCATCAACTTGTAGCCTCTAACCACCCACTCACAGGTGTCAGGAAGAAAAAAAAGGCTTACTTATCAGATTTGCAACGTGTATGCACATATTTCAAAACACCATGGTGCGAACCCACAACTGACCTCAATAGCAACTACTATAATTATTATTGTTAATTTCTTCAAACGTCAAAATAATTGGTAGGGCGTTAGCAAAGTCCTACTTTAAAACTTAATTTTGGAGTAAAACCAAACCAAGGTAGAGTAAAATAAAAACGGTGCCATTCCGGAATTTATGATTTCAACCGAAAACGTTTTTATCGGATTCCAAAGAGATTTCCGATAAACAAATTTTACAGAGTATTTGGATTTAGAGAATACTAATGCCTCTAAAAATTTCTAAGATTATTCTTTAAAATACTGTGTACAGTGGCAGGTGAACGAGGAGTTAGATCTCATCAGGCAATTGTCCAATGCCAGTAGACATTTTCATCAACAATCAAGAACCTAGGCAAACCAGAGTCTAAAGTTTTTGTGAAAAAATTAAAAGAACTAGTCTTGGAAGAACTTCTGTTCCACAGAAAACCCATGCAATTTTAGACATAAATTAGCAGGTGATAAAAAAATAAAACACTATAAGTGCGTTACAAGATGCGAAAAATCTAGATTTTAGATAAGCTGGTACCCATTCTTCGCAACAGACAGCAATAGGAAAGAGTCGGTAGGATAGTAAAGTATGAGTTAACTCGAACCTTCTTCGATGATTTGGAACTCCAATGATGAGGACGAGATGTGATATGCCTTAAAGAAACTAAAAAACCAAAATGCTACGTGATTTGATGGGCTATCATTTGAACTTTTCAAAGCTGATGGGATAACCCAATGGAAGAAATACAGGACTTAGAAATGCTGAGGCTGTTGGTAGATGAAGCGCTACCTTCTCCTGGTTCAGTGAGTTAATTGCTCGGCCCATATAAAAGGAACGCACTAGTGACAAAATTATAGGAAGATATCTTTCCTAACAAGCATTACTAACCGCTAAATGTTACCAACAACTAAATTTGGTGACTAGTTTCCAGAACTTTGGAAATACTAAATGACTACTAAAATACTAAATAAATTTGATGACTAGTTTCCTTAAGCTGTCATTAAAGTAAACTTTCCTTGACACAATCGAGAAGCTTGAAAGAATAAGAGGAAAGCTGAAGCGATTCGCCGAGAGCAGCCCAAACAGAGCAGTTTGCAATGGTGTATCCCAGGGGTGAGCAACCTTTTTAATCAATGGGCCAGTGAAGTAATGCATATCTTCCAGGAGGGCTTTACGTCCAAATACCATCGTGGGTGGAGGCGGATAGCCAACATACTTTACAGTAAATTTCTTGTATTAACTGTCAAACAAAACCCAAGGCCTAGACCAGGAATTGAACCCAGTATCACAAAACATAACAAATATTACATAGGGCTAACTCCTCTCCTATTTGATGTTCAGCCCCAAAAGGCAAATCTACATAAAATTCCGAATCGAAAGACACCTCATTCATGAAAATCGGTTCGCGCGTTTAGACGCCACGAAGTTTACAAAAAGGGAACAAGAAGAACAACAACAACAATTTTTGAAAATGCCGTTTTTGCTCATTTTTAGCAACTTTTTTCTTGAAATCTATAAGATCTGAGTTGTTGCAAAAAATTGCAGTTGTAAACGAGGATTTTCCCAATAATTTAAAGAAAATTTGAGATATTTTATAGAAAAAGAGAAAAAAATTGTCAAATTTGGGTGTTTTTCAATGTTACGCTTTTTAGTGCAGTTTGTGACAATCAACCCTTACGCAACTTTCCTACCGGACAGTTTTAATTAGCTTAACCTCTAACCTCTAACCGCTCGGCTACCGTGGAGGCTCTACTATCTGAAGGAATTCCTCGAAAATAATAATATTTACAATAATTTAGCAAGAAGGCTATTTGATTGTAGCCTTAGATTTACACGGGTTCCATCCAGCACATTGTCCTTAGATTTCTCTCTTACGAGAAACCTCTGGTCGCTCTTGTAGCATTCACTCAAAGAAACCCCTAAATAATATGTAAACGGAAATAAGCTTTAAAATAAATAAATTTACATCTTTTACATTTCACATTCTTCTACCCTCTCTGCTCAAAGTGGTTGCTGCTCTTATCTGATTTAGATTAACGAGGCCGGTATGAACTTGACGAGTTCACAAATTTCGACTGATTCAAGTGAGAAGCATGGCCGCATGGAGTCTTCTACGATTTATAAAAATTCTCTCAATCTTTAGACATTGAAGTGCTGAAATTGAAAATTCGGATCAATCATATCTATCCTCAGCTATCGAATTTCGAAACGCACGCCGGAAACATGCCGAATATTTAAATTTCAGAGGAGAAAATAACCTGAATTAGGTCAAGGCTACATGTAGAAGTTAGTGATGCTGGTGTTATGGCATAAAGATGAATTTTTGAAAAATAAAAACAGTTATCTAAATGAAACCCGAAGCAGAGATTCAGTCTGCCTTCTTTTTTAAGAGCTGCAGCAACATTTATGAGACGATACCACGATCTGGAAGTAATCTCTGATTTTTAATTTAAACACTTTGTGAAGAAGCCGAATTATTATTTGTTGAGCAAATGCATCTATTCTCTCGACGAAATATTTATTCAAGAGAGGTGATAAGATGGAATTTGTGATTTTATTTCTAATTCGTAATCTGTAGTTTTTTCCTCACTCTTCGTTGCTATGTTGCTCATTGATGATCCTTGTGTACATATTTAAGTAGAAAACTCTATGAAAGCGAAAGACTTATCTACTATCTATCTTTTTACCCTCGTAAAAGAAGATTTATCACCGGAAAAATCTGTTTTGAGACTTCTGCATTGAGTCAAAATAAGTCTCAGAGTCAAAAATAAACATCGAAAAGTCGCTAAAAGTTCAAACTTTGTATTTGTGCTACCCAGTTGACAGTAAGGCTTCAGTCGAAATTGTTCTAGCTGCACTTCAAAGCAGCAGTTATTTCCAGTAACATAACTGGAAGGATTTATCGGTTATTTGAGATTTTTCAAAAATCTACTTATTTAAACTTGATGTATATGTTGCATAACAAAAAAAAATTGGATGAATGAAATACAAGAGAGTTCAGCTTGAAAAGGATTGGACGAAGAGCAAGCATTGGACAGAATCGAACGGAAGGAACTAGTGGAGGATTTGTAGGTTGAATGGAAATATAAAAATAAAAATAAAAATGTTACCAACAGAATGTACAAGAGTGGCATTTTATCTGATACCTAGTTTCGTTTTAAAATGGTCTTACCGATTCAGGTAGTTTATGCAACGTACACAATTCTACACCTTTTATAAATTCTTTTACGAAAAAATAAACTTAAAACTAATAGATCGTATATTTTTGTTAAACAATGTTCGTTTTTAATCACAATAATAATTAAAATAAGACACTATAAGAGAAAAAATAAATAAAAATGAACATTTTAAGTATAAATTTCTTCACAAATAAATTTAAATAAATAACTCAAACTTAACGCCAGTACTGAACACTAACAACTAATAACAAGTAAAAAATATTTACAAGCACAAACAACTAACTAATCAGCAAATTACAAATAAAACTAAATGAAATTTGTGTTTATTACTATCTGCTCTAAACAAACTAATTCTATGCACTTCTGAGTCTAATCTGGACTTGTGGAGCGAAGTCCAGATTAGACTCAGAAGCCCTTCAACATTCAGAGAATCCAATCCTTCTAACTTAAACTCCTTCTTCATATTGTCAAGGCTCAGTATACCCCAATTTAATGCAATTTCAAACGCTGCATGCCTAAATATTTCACTAATCGATAATTCTCCTTCCTGGCAATTTATAAGTAATCTTGGCATTACATATATTGCCTAAATAATAACCTGCTTCATGTTTAATTTTAATCGAACAATAGACGTAACATGTCAGGCAATTTATTGAATTGAAATTTTTTAAATTAGATAAAATGGCTGGGTTCCATGCTCTGATGGTATAGCATTCTACAAAAATGTAGGACTATCACTTTTATATGAATAATTTATCCTGTATACTTTCTTTAAGTGGAGCTTAGAGAGCGCTACAACAATTTTGTTCTTCTTCATAGAGCTGTTTTAGGATACAGTATTGCGTAAAACTTGTATATTTATAAGTGTGAAATGTCGTGACCAAAATTTTGGATCGCAAGAATATCAGTGTTCCGGAAGTCACCACAGACCTTTTCCAAGAGTTCTTTAATTTTCTGATCAATCATCAAAGGAAATCATCTGAAGTTAACGTGTTTTAGGTCTCCAAGTTTGACTCTTCCCAGGGAATATTGATTTAATTAGGTGTTCTCAGAGAGATTTGACGACATTAGTGAAGAAAACGAATTTTAGTCTTGAGAAAACTTAAACACGTAAATTGCATTAGGATAAAGTGATGCAAGTGTAAACACAAGATATTTCGACGCATTATTGTCCTAATCTTTAAATCTGAACAAAACAGGAGAATGATTGTACGGTAATTTCTTGATCAAAAAATGTAAACCTTTGATGTGCAATAAAAGAATAAGAATCAACAATATTATCGTTTTACTGCACGCTTAACGAAATTTTCATTCGTTCGTAAAAGATTGAAGCTACTAAATGATATTCAGTTGTACAAAGGCTGTTAAGATCTCTGGTGGCCATACAACGAAGTTTTAGTCTCCGCCTCTCACTCTCCCCACCATCCGATATCACGTCACGCCCACTTAACCGGCAATGGCCGCGGCGTCGTCAGCGATACGTATTACAAACAACCGCGACTGTTATAGCCCGCCAGCTTCATTACCTCTCCCTGTCATCTTACATATTGCCAATTTATCCTCTACCAATCACAGATACGGCCATGCAGACCGCTACCGATCTGTGGATCATGCTAAACTGTTTCAAATAACGCTACAAATCTTCCCAATTCCAATTATATAAATTGTTCAATGTTTACTGAATATTAGTACTATTTATTTGAAGTAACTACAGTAATTTAATAACTAAAATATTCTTGTTTATTATTATTAATATTTTACTGTTTGAACATACAATCTGATGGTCTAAAGGACTGGTGACAGATGAACCTTCCTGTTCAAAGCAACTTTTACAAACGTCACTTAACAAATCTTCTTGACAAATTGGACCACAATACAATGTCAAATATTAATCAGCCTCCTCTATCGAATTGTAAAAACTTATTGTGATTCAATTTGCACCCATTTTAAAATTTAACGATACAAATTGAACATGACATCCTGCGTTAGGTGAGCGGGTTAACTGCAACTGCTTCAGAAGACAAAAGCACAAACAAATTTCAACATTTGAGTTGCAAAATTTGACCTGAAACCTTCCCCCCTCCTGAAGATTGGGGTACTCCCACAAATAAGAATTTTTTTACGTCTAAAACCTATTTTTTTGCGCTTTGTTTAGCTTTTTTCGCTTGGGGGAAAGGAACTCGGCTTTGTTAAATTATATTCTACTCTTCCCTAAACTTTTAAAAGAGAAAATATCATAGAAAATGCAACTTTTAAGATCCTCTGAACAGGATAAAAAAATTAATGTGTCATATTTCAAATAAATCCTTTTACAAATGTGAAAATTTCGGAGAACTTAAAAAGGCCTAAAATTTCTACATAACACGTTGTAGTCTTCGTTTCGTGATTACATAAAGTGGTTACTGTTGAACAAATAAATTATTTTTTTTTTTTTTTTTTTTTTTTTTTTTTTGGCGCATCGACTGCCTTGGCCATTAGCGCCCACTAATAATGTTCTTTTCACTTTCCAAATACTACTCGAGCTGGGATGACACGTGTGCAGACCCATAGCTTCCAAACACTACACCTTGCTTAGCAAGGTCGGGTGGAGCCTGGGTCCGCAAGATTGTCTCCACACATCCCCTCTTATTTCATCGACATTGTCGACGAGGGGGAGTGTGGAACATCATTGTGCCATCCCTTATATAAACTAAATTTTACAATACATAACTAAATCTTTTTTTTTTTTTTTTTTTTTAATTTGTTTATTTATTTTGCAACTGTATGCAGTACAATAAGCAAAAGTGATGAGTGAAAAGGGATGGCACAAATACACATGCACGTATATGCATATCCATACACATACGCGCACATGCATGTGCACCAAGGGCGTGATTGGAGTGAACGACGACCATCCAGTGATGGAAGCCGTTAGTTCGCCAGATTGGCAAGCTTACACAGCAACCATCCTAGGAGGTCGGCGTTGTGTTGAGATGGTCGCGTGGCCACCGCCGCTTTAGTCTGCGTTGAGGATTAGAAGGAAGTGTTGTGGTAGACATGTTGTGAATCAGAAGGTTGTAGTGACCGTGTAGATTTGAATGGAGTTTTGTGTATCGAGTTTGGGCTATTTCAGAAACGAGAGGAATATTGAGATCAGAGTGTATAGTATGATTGGAGACGTAGAAGGGAGCGTTAACTATTGTTCTTAGAATTTTAGATTGTAAGGTCTGAAGTCGGTTGATGTTCGATTTTTTGGCGCTTCCGTAAAGTTGTATTCCGTACGTCCATATTGGGGCAAGTAGAGCGGTATATAGTGTTCGTTTGTTTGTCAGGGTCAGTTTTGATCGTTTGTCGAGTAGTCTTTTCAACATTTTATACCTCAGATTGAGGTCAGTTCGTTTGAGTCTCGTGTGTGGGTTCCATGTTAGTCGTTTGTCAAGATGTAGTCCGAGATATCGTACTTGGTTAGTCATTGGTATGGAAGTATTGTGGAAGGAGAGAGGAGGGAGAGTTTTCTTGTTTAAGGTAAATACTATGTATTTAGATTTCATTTCATTCACTTTGATTCTCCACTTTTGCAGCCAAGGCTCTAGAAGATTGAGGTGTGATTGGAGGGCACGGCATGCTATTACAGGATCTAGATGAGGAGAAAGAATTGCAGTGTCGTCGGCGAATGTGAAAGTAATTGTAGTCGGGTTAGTTGGTAAGTCGGCAGTATAGAGAATATAAAGTAAGGGGGCTAGAATGCTTCCTTGAGGAACTCCAGCGAGTATTGGAAGGATAAGAGAAGAAGAAGAACCTTGTTTGACTTGGAAGAAACGGTCGGAGAGATAAGACTTAAGAATGAGGTAAAAGGTAGAAGACAGTAGGCGTTTGAGTTTATAAAGCAGTCCCGTGTGCCATACCCTGTCGAATGCTTGAGATATGTCAAGGAAGACACCCGGGCAATACTGCTTTAATTCAAGGGAAGTAGCGATTACATCCACCACTCGATGTGCTTGGAGAACAGTCGAGTGGCAACTCCGAAAACCGAACTGATGGTCAGGAATGATATTTAAAGGGGCTATTTCAGTTTGGAGGCGTAGTAGTAGAAGTTTTTCCAGGACTTTCCCCAGGATGGGTAGAAGGCTGATGGGTCGGTAAGAGCTTGGGATATGAGAAGGTTTATTTGGTTTAGGGATCATTGTTACAGAAGAGAATTTGTAGAGAATAGGAAAGTAAGTGGTTCGAAGTACAGCATTATAAAGAGTAGTAAGAAATACTATTGCTTTCTTGGAGAGTTGTAAAAGGATGTTAGCAGTAATCAGATCATAGCCCGGACTTTTCTTTTTGGGAAGACAGTTGATTACGTCCATGATGTCTTTAGGAGTGAATGGCTTGGGAGGAGGTGAAAGTTGTAAAGGGATGTCCAGTTCTTTGAGAATATGTTCAGTATGTTGTAAGTCTTGTACGTCGGGATGAGGAGTAAAGACTGTAGAAAGATGTTCGGCAAAGTACTGGGCTCTCTCCTCGTCGGATTTAGCCCAAGAATTGTCCGGGCGTCTTAGTGGGTGAGAAGTTTTTTTGTATTTGAGAATTCTTTTGGTTGCTGTCCACAGAGAGTTGTCTTCAGTTGTGAGTGATTGTGTATAATCAGAGAATTGGTCGTTAAAGTAGTCCCTTAGTTTTGTTGTCAGTTCTCTAGTAAGTTGGTTAAACAGTCTTTTGTGAGAGGGATATCTGGTGCGATGCCAAAGAGCTCTTGCGCGACGTTTGCGCGTTATCAGTTCTCTCAAGTGTATAGGTAGATTTAAAGGTAATGGTGCAGTTCTGTTGGGTGAAGTCCGTTGAGAAGAATGCCAAATACTTTGCTGGATAGCGGTAGTCAAGTATGCCACGTTATCGTCTAGTTGTTGAGGAGTTTTTAAGGACACATTTAAGTTCAGTTTTTCGTCAAGAGTTTCTCGAAATAAGTCCCAGTCAACAGTTCCGTTTATTAGGGTTTGTCGGGGAAGAGCTTGTTTTGGGTGAATGTCAAGGGTTAGAATGACGGGGCTATGATCTGAAGACAAGTCGTTTAATGTGTGTATGTCAGTGTGTAAAGAGGTAATATTGGAACAGATAAAGAAGTCAAGAAGGTCAGGTCTTTTGCGTGGAGAAGTTGGCCAGTAAGTCGGTTGAGAAGGGGATAAGGAAATGTAACTATTTTGATTGAGGATGGTGCTAAGAGTTCGACCTCTCGGATTCGCCACCCGGCTGCCCCAACTGGGATGCTTAGCGTTGTAATCGCCACCACATATGAAACGAGAACCGAGAGAAGAGAGAAAGGATGAGAAATCGTTTTGATGGATATTGTGGTTAGGAGGACAGTAAACAGCTGCAAAAGTGTAGGAGAAGGGCTCTGTCAGTAAAGAGACTACTGTAGATTGTAGGAAGGGTGTAGCGTTGTAGGGAATTAAGAAATGTTGTAAAGAAGTTCGAATAAGTATTGCAGTTCCTCCGTGTCCAGTTCCGTCGGGGTGATTGGTCTTGTAAGTCGTGTAGCCTGGGATGAAAAATCTTGATCTGTCAGTGAAGTGCGTCTCAGTTATAAGGGCGATGTCAATACGTTTGTCTCGTAGTAATATTTCTAGTTCATGTCTGCGGTTAATCAGTCCATTAGAATTCCAGAGGATGATGGTGAGAGAGTGTTGTGAAAGAGCCATTAAGGAGATTGGTTAGGAAGGAGTCTGGAAACGACAGTTGTAAGGAGAGATATCAGAGGTGTGATGAGGGATTTGAAGTCTGTTAAGAAGCTTGTGAGAAGTGTATTGATGTCTCCTGTGGATGAGGTTGTGGGCATTTGAGAAATAGGAGGCGGCTGAGGTCCCGCGGCCACCCTTGCATATGATAGGTTTTGGTTATTGAAGGGAGTATGCAGAGGAGGAAAGTTTCTTGACTGTTGTGTTGGAGGTGGTTGTGGAGTACTCCGTTGTGCTGACCGATGTTCGTACACGGGAGGCTGTCTCCGAGCTCGCTGCAACTCTCTGTACACCATACACCCTTTATAGCTGGCTGTATGGTCGCCGCTGCAAAGAGCACACTTGGCTGGTGTGGTTGGCATCTTGCCGCAATCTTGAGTAAAGTGCTCGCCGGCACACTTTACGCACCTTGGTCTGTGCTGACAATAGCTCTTCGTATGCCCGTACTCCTGGCAACGCTTGCACTGCACAACAATCCGTTGCTTGTGTGGCTCTTCAACCTTTATTCTAGAGTAACAAAGAGTTTCTATATTAAAAACATCTTTGTTATTTGGCCGTGGTTCGAGATCCACAAAGAAGAGAGGCAAAGTTTGTTTGGTGATTGGATGAATAACTGGAGCCACATTTCGAACAGTGTGGCCCAGCTCACTTAGTTCTTCCTTTATGAATTCGACGGGAACGCTTTGATGGAGGTGTCTTAAGACTACCCTGTAGGGTTTGTCTTCCTCCAGTTGGAAGGTATGGTAGTCTGCATTATTTTGTTTGAGGTACCTGATGATACCCCTGTAGCTGTCGATTGTTTTTGCGTGGATGACTAGATCTGAGATTCTTGCTTTACATATAAAGGTATCTCTTCCCACGAGTTGCGATAATGCAGCGCATAAAACACTGTACTGACTGAGGTTTTTCACGTAAATAGGAGGTGGCTTGTGGACACGTATTGAGGCGGGCGCTGCAGTCTCCATGTCCTGTAGATCAGTCAAAGGAGCGAAGGGATTATTAGTCAGCACTCCTGGAGGAGCCGTAACAGTTGCTAGGCCCCGAGCTACTTCGGGTTTCTCAGCTGAGGGCGTCGCTGGTTGCAAAAAGGCAGGAAGGTTTTGTGGTTGATCAATGGGGCCCTGGGGTCCTTTCTTGGCAGAGGCATTCCGTGTGCTTTTGGTTTTTTTGCATTTTTTGGGGGAGACACCGGAAGGATAGTTCCTCTTGTAAGAAGTGGACGTAGTGGACTCGTTGTCCGTGGAGGTCGCTATTACTGTGCGGTCACTAGAATTGCTCATCGTGAAAGAGAAATAAATAAGAGAATAACAATATAAACAGAAAGAGAGTAATAAAAAGTTAGTAAACAAAAAAGAAAATCGAACTATATGCGTATGTACACTGCCTAACACTAATAATAATATTTACAATTTTACAGATGATTATAATTATAAAAAAAATGTTAAAGTTACTGTCCAGGTTAAATTTATAAAATTACTTTTTTAATACACTGCTGTTATTTATATAGTTTATTAGATCCTAAAACTGAAATACTCACTAAAAATAATAATTGTCACATAATATAAGTTAATAATAATGCTAATAAATTGTCACTAGGAAAAGAAAGAAAAAACAAACTTCCGAACACAATGTACCGGAGAATGTTTTAGAAACAAGTACCACTTAAGGTAAGGTACTTACTTACCAAAAATCGGCACAAATAGTCCATAAATTACCAAAAAACTTTTAATTTTAATAAGCACAATAAATAATCGCGTCTTGCTTACATTAGAGCAGTCAGCTGACTCTCTATATAAACTAAATTTTACAATACATAACTAAATCTGAATTAATAATTTTAGATGTTTTCTATTATATTTATTGTAGGCAAAACCAAAAGTATTATAATTTCTATGTTTACTATTTGCTTGGGCTTTGCTAATACTAAGTCCGAGGAGGCTATTTACTCTACTAGCAGTTGGATGTGCAGTACAAATAAATTATATTAATTGCAGAGTTAATATGAGCGCAAAGGACGACGCGTTCATAGACGTTTTTAAAAAGAAATTGAATCTTGACTATTTTTTGTAAACAAATTCATCCCTGAAATATCAATTTTGAACTTACAGCAGTTTTCCATAAAACTGAACATTCTATTACCTGCGGTAAGACAAACTTAATTTTTTTTTCTAATTAAAAAAAAAGTCATTTTATTTTATTCGTATTGGCTAACGTGTCTCACCTATTTGTGAGAGGAATTAAATCGCTGGTTAAGGAAGAACTCACTGCCTCAAATATATATGGGTAACATATGTGAAGCGGAAAATTCTTCATAAGAAAAGTACCGAAATCAATGCCAACATTTTTCAAGCATTTAGGCTCTACAGTTTTCTTCTGCCAACATTGATGGGTAATTTTAGAGCTCTGTCTAGGGAGTTTATTTCCTTCATCCTAAGAACCAAGAATCACCTACTATTTTGAGACTGATAGCAAAGGTTTAAAGTGCAAAATGGATTGATTTCTAATTATAGATATAACAGAGAATAAAGACTAGACATTAGAAAATAAAGGCTAGACATGAAACTGTAAGACATTATAAAGATTAGTTAAAGTTAACTTGAGAACAACTACGTCTAAGTGATATGTAAGCTGTAAAACACCGTCGACTAGACAGACACTTGTCTATTTGTTCAGACATGGTCTGAAGGCCGTCGGAGAGCCGCGTTCAATTGCAGATTGTCCTCTGTAATGTAAATTTAATAATGCGACACTTTAACGAATCAAGTTTGATCCATTGGCGCAATATTCTGCCATTCCTGCTTTTTTTATATCCACTTCTTAGTGTTCATTATATTTAATACTAAGTAACTCTAAGTAAGGTACCGCCAAATTTGGCAGTAATAATCAATTGACCTGAAACCTTCCCCCCTCCTGAAGATTGGAGTACTCCCACAAATAAGAATTTTTTTTACGTCTAAAACCTATTTTTTTGCGCTTTGTTTAGCTATTTTCGCTTGGGGAAAGGAACTCGGCTTTGTTAATAATAATAATTACACATTATTTACAAAAAGTATTGCACAGCATTGGCAAGCCGTTGGCTAGAGATAATATAGTTGATACTGATACTGACAAATAGCTTTGTAAATGATGAATAAATGATTAACTATGATCCTTTTCAAAAAATAAAGATGTATCCATCGCATAAATTCTCGTAGCACAAGTAAAAATTAGGGCTAAAATTATTTTTTCCACGAACATATTACTAAACAATCAGAAAACCATGATTAGAAAATGATGTAGAGAAATTCATCAATATTTGATAATTCTGATTCTCTTTGAACTAACCACACTCATTGTACTAATATTTTTAGTAAGATTTGCCCAGAGAAATTCTTCTTGAAGCAGTTTTGGTGAAGAGTTTGGATTGAGCTACTCCACTAAAGAGCCGTTCCAACAGAACTTCCACGGTACTTTCATGATATCTTTGAGAAATTTGAATTTGATCATGCGAATGGATCATTTTACTAAAATAAATTTTGGATTTTTTTTGGAGATCTTTTATTCTTATTCCAAGTTTTAATTTTATTAAGTTAATTGCGGAAAGACAATCAAGCAGTCAGTAATTTTCAACTTCAAAAGAAATAAATCTGTCTATTACGACTGTAGCTTCCACCCAGTAAAAATTGTCCCACAGATTTGATGAAATAGTTAAATACTAGTTAATTAGAGATAGAAATATTATTACAGTTCTAAATAGAAACCCATCTTCATTTCAGTTGTACATAATGTCGAGTATATAAAGACACATATGTACATAGCCACTGTGCTGTTTGTATAGTATTCAGTTTTGGAAGGAGTGTGTGTTCCTGGTTAGTCGTTACAGAAAGTGACTCAGCGATGTTCTAGAGAGACCGACTAGTTATTAGCCCGCAAGACCTACAGTCTAGATGTGTATCGTCCAAACAGGCGCCTAATTTCACCTGGCGCCAAAATGACCTTCCAATAAACTGAAATATTTTTCTTTTTTTTTTTTTTTTTTAATAAAAAGAGAAACCACTCCTTGATCGTGTAGAAACCAGCTTTAGTACATCGAAATTAGGCAATTATTTTAAATTGTGTTCCTGAAAAGTAACACTGTGACTGGAATTCTTTTTTGTAAGAGAGGAGATTTTTTGAGATATATTTATATTCTTTTTTGTGAAATAACTAATTGCTAGTTCTAATTGATTGAATGTTACATCTTCATACACAAAGTTGGTTTACTGATTTTTTCCAGTAACCATGGCAAAATCAAAACATACTTTCCAAGCTTTTTCCAAACTTATTAAGTTTTGTTACTAAATAAAATGAATTTAAAAATCTGGTCCGAAAATTGTAATTAAACAATCCGAAATATAGTAAAACGCCGAATAGTTGCGATCCGTTATAATTCATTCAAATGATCGACTCTTTGGTTTTTCATTCTAACTTTTATTCTAATATGAAAATATCATCTTAAAAAGAAATATTTTCTATTAACATTGAAAAGTTACTTTTCGAACAAAATGTCAGTGTGACATTTCATTTTTTATTATCCTCTTTAGGTGATATTTAGTGTAGTTCGCATTCTACAAGAATTATCCGCTGTTTACGGAGATATTATTGTGATTTTTTCTAATTTATTTTTCTAAATATTACCTATTGATGACCTTAATAAAATGAAGCAACATTATAGCAGTGATTAGCAACTCGTTGATGATTGGATGGAATCGCTACCAGTCTAGCAGTGATAACTGAAGCTTACAGTTTTTAATGTTCTATGTTTTAGAAGTTCTCTAGATCCAAATAGGAGAAAATCTGTAGCCCAAATGTTGCATTTAAGCTTCATTGCCAGCGCTTTTGAGTCGTGCAATAAACTTCTAGCATAATACTATTAGACAAGATCAATCTGTTCGACAAGTGGTGATAGCTTTCTACTTTGCTTTCATTCAGCAAAGAAGGACGAATCAACCAGCTGTAAAATTGATAATTAATTATCGGCCAATATAGATTCACTTTCACATTAATATTGGACGTGCAGAGAAATGCTGAAGTCAATAAAATAAATGCGCACTGTTTAAAACAAGAGGGCGCATGATAGAATACTCATGTAATGATGTCTATAAATAGAACTAATTTTTCAACTTTGGATGCACGCTTATATGCTGATTTTATTTAGTTAAAGTCTACAATTGCATGCACTTGATGAGGAATTATAAGAAAAGGATGAATAATTAAAAATGAAAGTTGAAAAGTGAGATCTGGTTAAAATAAAACGGACATTAATCAATTAGACCACACATTTTTTATGATCAGCAAGGACTAGTAGTTGAAGTTGGCAGAGACAATTGGCCTCATATTAAACGGGATCAGAGATCATCTCGAAGACTGTGTGGGAGTCCTGTCGTGAAACGAGATCTTTGTTTCCCTTTTTTTCTTTTGCAGACAAGTAAATCTAGTCACAGTACCATAACATGTGAGGAATTACCGCCATTTGTGGCTCCCCATTGAACCAATTATTGATCTTCAGCGCCAATTAAATCACGAGGACAGTGCCATCTCAGTATGAAAGTTGAAAGCTAGTCATTAGGAGGCGAGAATTAGATTTCTTGTATCGCGTAGTGAGTAAAATCTTGAATGAAAGCTTACTTTTAGATCAGAATGAATGGTTCTGTTAGAGAGGTAGTATAGAACATAAGTCATACGGCGCAGCATATGTGACAGTCTGAAGTCTATGATGACAAGAACTTGGTTTTAATTTCCTTAAGAGAGGCTTTAGCTAAGTTGTACTTCTTGGGTTGTAAGTGATCTTCTTGTGTTCGATGCATCAAGTAGAATGTCAACTGTTTCTAGCCAGATCGTTCAATTCTCTCCGACATTTACAGAAAGATGATCAGGACTCATCTAATATTGCTTCTTAATGAAGGATGTAACACTGGGATGGCCAATGTTGAAAGGAAATCGTAGGTTGATTAATTCAGAATCATTTGTTGTTATTTTAGACGACTCAATCTACGGGTTAAACTAAAAAAAAAAACTTTATTCTAAATCTAGGCAAACCATCACAAAATTCCTTCAACTTTGGAATTAATTATTATTAAATATTTTTAATAAATTTCTCAAACGAAATTTTTAAACCAGCTCAGTTAGTTTTATTGACAATTATTACTCTTCGTATAATGAAGACCATATTTGGATATTTCCCCTGGTCTCAGCATTTATGATAAATTTGTCTTTTGGCACACTTTAAACTATAAAATAAAATTATAAGAATTTTTTTTAACTAATTATCAATTAGTTTAGTATACGTGAATCAACTTAAGTGTCAGCCATAGTTATTTTGAGTATTAAACATTATTTAAAAGTGATCCAAATAAAAATTAAAAGCAAAGAATGCGGAGAGTGATGAAAAGAAATAAAATAATATAAAACTGTAAATGCGCATGGCGAAAAGTTTAAAATAAAATGATTACATTATTTTTGTGAATGGCTAAATATTTTGATAATAAGTAGAAATGTACATAATTATGATGATATAAAGCTACAAAAGTGTTGAAATTACTGTAATCGTTTTTTAAGAATATTTACGTGAAATACTTGAATAATAAGGCGCCAAACTTCTAGTTTAAATAGTGATTTTGTTCTGTGATTAGCTTTTAGTCGCTATGGCCTCGCATTTCGCCTAATCGGATGGAATGGTCGAAGCGGATCAACACACTCTAAAATTACACTTAACAAAATAAGCTTTCCCATAAATGGCAAATCAATATTCTCGCAAAAAGAAGTTAACTTATCGAACATAACTTGATCGAATAGTAGGAAAACCTTGACACGAAAAAACATGAATCGAACAAACATATTTACTACACAAACCGAAACTTAATGGAAAAGTAGTTAGCTCATTAAAGGATCACTTCTAGCTGATGGTAACTTGATTGAACCATCGAGTTTGTGCTCTTTGCTGCTGCCAGAAGAATGACCAGCGCAACCTTGGAGAGGTTTTTAGTTTTTGAGTCCTTCCTTTCTCGCGCACTCGTTAGATATACTTCTGCTCGCTTGAGCTAACTAATTTAATACTTTAGAAATAATACTGTGTTAATCTCGAGCCACTTATTTTAAGAAAACTTTGTAAAAAAAAAAACTAAAAGAGTAAATCTTTCAATTTATAATCAATGAATAATAAAAAAGAACAAATATTTAAGAAGTTTAAGATAAACACTACATGTGGTGGGGCTTATATGACACTAAATTAAATGATAGGTATTTTAAGTGCAGAAAGAACTGACAGGAGAGTCTAATCCCAGATGGAGATGGTAATGATAGGCTACGGATAGAATAGCATTAACATTAATTAACTTTGTATTTTCACAGTAAATAGTATCAGTGTTTACTTCTACTAAAGGAAGAAAGCTATATTTTATGAGCCAATGAATTTGTTATTAAAGTGCATAGTACCTATGAAGAACCAAGGAATAGTTCTTCCAACAGCGAGCAGGTAGAAGAGCTCATATAGAGTGGTAAAGGAAGTGGTAACATTTAAATAAGAACCAAACAGAATTCTTCCAACAAAGTGTGTCATTCAAACTGTCATCTCGGTTACTGTTACCTCTTCCAAGACACCATAACTGATGTAAACTCAATGTAACTTGATAACACGACCAGCGGCCACATTTTCTTCAGCTAATATACTAATACGGACATTATTATACTTAACCTTATTCTTAAATTTTATTTTTCAGCATTTAATATAATTCCATCTCTTCTTTCACCTTTTATTAATATTCCTTTTCACCTTTTTACATTATTTATTTATTTTTTGTTGAAATAGTTTCAACTCTAGAATGTTCACAATTTCTCAATTTGTGTTTTTCAATTAATTGAAATATAACAGTCTAAAAGTAGAATATAATACAAATAATTTACTTCCAAAGATTTTGGGCGTAATAAAATTAAGTGACCACTAATTATCTAATCCTAACAAACAAAGAGCTCCTCAAACAAACATTTGATCTCACCTTAATATTTCAAGGTATAATTACCCACGATCTGACTACAAACATTCAAGCTTTTGCATTCAATTTTAGACTCTACTAAAAACACAGAATTTTGAAAATATCTTACCAAAATTGTTGACTCGGTGAGAAATTTTTCTCTTCCTTGTTAACTCTCCGAAAGTTCATTGTCTGCAAGCACTGAGAAACTGCAGCCGTCAATGTTAGCCGTTGTTATTACAACTAAGGGGTTGTACCAACAATAAACCCTTAAAGAAGTTAGCACGACTTATTTACAACCAGAAAATAAACAGGAGAGCTTAACTATACTTTACACACAGAATTGTTTTTATCAAGTATTCCAAGCGATAATGCAAACAGTTTTTTAATAGCTTACTTAAGCAATGTTTCCTTCCTTAACCAGGACTTAAGAAACTGTGTTTGTTTTAAGCAATAGGAGTTGGTTCTATCAGAGATCCAACATTGTTAACCAACGAGCGAAAAGGCAATTTTCTTTTTTATGAAAAAATCTATCGCCAAGTTTCAGCCACCTTAGTTGCTACATTGATGATACTTTTTGAATTCAACTTTCATTTGAATACTCATTCTTAATATGTGTGATGATTATTAAAGATTTTAATGATTAAATGTTACAATATCATTCAGGAAATAGTCCGTATCATTTTGATCTCTAGATCTGCAGACTACAGCTGGGTCAACCTGGAATAAAAAAATAAACCGTATATAAAGTTATCTGGTATACAGAGTATTACAAGTAAAAACATCTCCTTGTACAATAGAAGGAACAGATGTGATCTCCCTGCTCCCACACTGAGTTGGTGGGTGGCTGTGTGTGTTGACTGTATAATGTATTCAAGGGGTGTTTTAGAGGCAGGTCTGCCCCCTCCGCAATCTCTATAATATATCTATTATCAGCTGTCACAGCCCTGGATGGTAGAGGCTCCGGGAGTTGCTTGCCCCTTCAGGATTATTGTTAACTTCCCTCCACCCTGCTCATACAAAATACGTGAGCAGACTTACCAAGGGGAATCATTCCTTTCAAACTCCATGTATACTGGAACTAACTGGAACATGCCGCTCGGAATGGTGCCACGCCTCCCTCCAACTACACTTCTTGCAGGCTCTTCCTCAGTAATGGTCTCCTCTACATTAGATAGATCTACATGCTCTTCTGTGCGGCTTCTATTTACCTTCCTCCATATCTTGCAAATTTAATTTAACTTATTTCAATTTAAATGGAAAGTGAAATAAAGTTGTTATTTAACTATTATTGAAGTTGTTAGTAATAGCAAACCAAGGAAAGGAGTAAGTTGAGAAGTTGAGATCTAGACTCTAGGAGACACTACAGCTTACTTTCAGTGTTAAAGCATAACTATTCGGTGGATTCTGTAAAAAAAACAACAAAAAAACAGCTCTATCTGGAATTTGAAGTGCAGTTGGAAGCATCAAGGTGGCAGTGGTTTAGGTTTTACATTCTAGCTCTCACTCCTAGAAACAGCGGGTCAATGTTACTGACAAAATCTCTAAAAATTTGGTAGGTCAATAAAGATATCCCGATTTGGTGGGCGACTAATTTATAAAGTCAAGAAAAGGACATTAAGTTGAAAATTGAAATTTTTATTTGATGAGAGGAATATGGTCCTTGCCAGAAACTAAGAAGAATAATACTGCTAAATGGTACAGAGGAACCGACGTGAAAAGAAACAGCACCACCACCTACCAAATAGAAATAAATGGAAGCAAAAATGTTCGCATTCGGACGAAAAAGAAGTAGCAAAAGAAGAAAATATTACCAAGATATCTCTAAAGGTTTGACTAAGTACCATCTCTTTTACCAAAGAAAGAAGCTGAACCAGCTAATTATGGTGTTCCATGAAAGGAAGCGGATTCAGCTGATCTTTGCGAACTACTGGTGAGAAGAGGTATGAAGGAGCTATTCGGCAGGGAAGTGTAAGAAGATGAGCAGAGTAGTAACTGGGCTAACCAAGGCCAGATAGTTCTGGCCGGCGGCTCTAAGAAAGTCAAAACGGCTAAAGAAGGGGACAGAAAAAAGCCTCTCGTGGAAACAGCTTTTATAATTTAATTTGTTTTAGTTGATTACTATTCTCCGTAATTCCAAAATTTTTGTAATTTTGCTAATAAACAAAATAAATAGGTATGTTACAGAATTTATTTTCAAAATTCAATCAAAATTTATAAATTTGAATTTGAATTTGATAACTAACTTGATAACCTAGATAACAAAAGACTCTTATATCTACTGTTACTGCGACCCATCTCGTCATACGGCATCGAAGTATGGGGAACGTCTAAGCGTTCCAACTCACTACGCCTTCCAGACATTACAGTCAAAAATACTTCGAAACCATCTTAATGCTCCGTTCTATGTATCTAACCTCACTATAATGGCCTCAATATCCCTTTCGTTAAAGATCTTGCTAAAACTCGTTTTCTCAAATTTCACTACTCTACAGCAGCTCATCCTAACCCTCTAATCGAAAAACTATCTTCTTCTGCAATACCAGGCGATCCTCCAAGAAGGTTGAAGAGAAGATGGCCTCGCGATCTACTGTCATAAGACACTGCTGGGTGCCTTCTCCATTCGTATATTTTCATCGTTACTTTTTAATCATGTACCACATTTACTTGTTGCAACTATCTTGTTGCAATTGTAAATAAAATAAAAAATAAAAAAAAAACACGATAACTTTAATATTGCCAAAAATTAATCAAACTGCAAAACTTGTTTTTTTTGCGTGATGTTACTATTTTACTAAATAATTTTTTTAACATATTTATTTTGGCTTTTCTATTTTATTTATAGTATTTTATAACCAACTCTATTTTTATCTATAACTTTTTAGAGAAGGTAGAATAGAAAACATATCAATTCCAGCGATGTAAGTCAGAGTGGTACATTAGACATCTCAAGTAACATAACTAATTGTATTCATTATATATATATATATATATTATATGAGAGATACATATCTTGACTTTGATATGTGCTTAGTATGTTTTCTTGACTCGTGTCCATCGGAAAGAACTGCTATCAGTAGAGGAGAAGAAGTCTAGTTGAGGCAGAAATATATATACAAAATGTATATACAGAAAAGGGATCGCGTAGGTCTGTCCATTAATAAATAGTAACCAAAATGGATCCGGTTTTAAAGTGTTTTCTTATTTTTTTGTTTTATATTCTCTGGCTGTTATCCCATCAACCAGTTCTTCTTCTCAACTCGGTGTAATTCAGATGGGAGATAGTTGCCAGAGAGAACAGTTACAGGTTGGTCCACCACTCAAAGTAATGCTGCATCATTTCCTCTCTAAGGGTTACAAATATCTTGTTCGCCCACCAATACTCTCTCTACTGAGACGACCTCGTCCAACCAACTATTACCCACACACTAGTGAATTCCTTTTAGAATGATTACTGTTCAGAAATTGAACGAACCAAAATATAGAGACAACGAGACCAAATCTTGACCACGATTTCCTTCATCTAATATCTTTCTTCGCACTTCTTTTTGTTGAAAATGTTTCTAAACATTATTATTTATTAATCCGTTAAATATTTTTGATTTTATACAGAAAATATTTAATTATATGAATACTACTTCCATTGAAAGTCTTAGCCATCAGAAGTTGGCTAGTGGAACTGGAACGGCCAGCAGAAATGCAGTTAGCAGCTAATAAAGAATTCCAAATAAGCTGCCCGCTGAAGGCTAGCGGCTGTTGCAAAATCATTATGGCAGAATCTGGGAGCTGTAATCATTGAGGCAAGAAGTAGGTACAAGATACGTTTACAGGTAGTTAATAAGGGAATATCCAACTAGAATATCCAACTCTTGAAAAAAAACACTTCATTCGCAAATAAGATAAATGAAAATAAAAAAATCAATCTGATATTTTCAGGCACAAAATTTGAATTTATAAGCATCTTTTATTAGAAGTTAAATTTTGCTCTTATGAAGTGCGCGTTCTGCCCTCTCAAAATTGGCGTAAAATTCGTAAATATCGGCACTAAGAAACTGCTGGCAAGGTATTACGGCGATAAACCATTAGACTATATCAAACAAATGGATTTGACCGCCCCCAAGTGTATATAAAGATAATTTTACTGTAAAAAAAAACAAAGCATCCATCTACCGTTCTAGCTGCGGGCTACTAAAACCTTTAAAAACATATTTTTATTAGGTGATACTTGAATAATTATTTAGTTTAATTTGGAATATTTATTAACTTCAAATTATTCAGACTTGTAGTTCTACTCTCACTAACTCTCTTAAATAATGCTTATCAGCTTATCTTTCACAAATAATTAACCTCCTCTGCCTTGCTTTTCGGCTACACAAATTCACTAGTAATTGTGACAAGTTTTTACAGAACTTATCTACACATGCTAAATTCCCCATGTAGCACTAAACGTTTTCAAACTAAAACGAAACCTTTAAAGCAAGCACGCTAAATATGAACAAAGATGAAGTCTAGTATAAAGGTGCTGAATTTTAAAAAAAAAAAAAAAAAATTAAAACCTGATAAAAATTATGCAGAACGTTCAAATGAGTCTAGAGTTTAGGTAGAGTGGAGCAGCGGAAATCAATCGAGGGCCTCAGGATATCGTAGCTTTGCGGGTCTTGTGCAACCTCTTTAAAGAACATTTTATCAAAACCAAAAAGATGTAAATAAAAAATAATTTGTGAAATATTTGTCTGTTGGATTATTTATAAATATTGGTAGGTACTAATAATAAATAAGAAAGAATTTTGTGCCAAACGAATGCTCTGAATTTATCTTGGAACTTCCCTTTAGGAAAACATTTTGTTTATAAAAAAGAATTATCCAGAGGTTGTCTGCGGATGAAATCTCTCTCACTATCTGCCAACTTATCTCCAGAGTATTGTGCGAGGCAGTACCCAGTATAGGCCACCCCCACTATATTTCACGTCAATATACCCTCCACTACTAACAATAAAAGGTCAAAACACAATGAGACAGAAAGATGGCTGATAGGGCAGGCTTCAGCAATTACATGGACGGTGGTGACGGGCATTACAGGGCGGTAGATCGACTGGGAGCTAGAGGAGAGAGAGCACGTAATGTTGAACTGACGACCAGGGGGGGCGCTCGCAGACAGATTTCCAAGTGAAAAGAGAATGTCAATAGCTGGTCCATGATCTCAAACGAACCGTGGGCGTCTGTCTCCATCTAGTGTGTATGACACTTTAATATTTTCCTTCCTTCATTTCAATACTACCCACCCCAGATTGTCTTCCTAGCCCTCCTAACTCTGTAAATTAATCAATAATACAGGAAACCAGAGTACCTGTCATCACTTCAAACTTGTTTTTTTATTTATTTATTTATTTTGCAACTGTCTGCAGTACAACAAGCAAAAGTGATGAGTGATAAGAGATGGCACAAATACACATGCACGCATATGTATATCCACACACACATACGTGCACATGCATGTGCGCCAAGGGCATGATTGGAGTGAACGACGACCATCCAGTGATGGAAGCCGTTAGTTCGCCAGATTGGCAAGCTTACACAGCAACCATCCTAGGAGATCGGCGTTGTGTTGAGATGGTCGCGTGGCCACCGCCGCTTTAGTCTGCGTTGAGGATTAGAAGGAAGTGTTGTGGTAGACATGTTGTGGATAAGAGGGTTGTAATGACTGTGTAGATTTGAATGGAGTTTTGTGTATCGAGTTTGGGCTATTTCAGAAACGAGAGGAATATTGAGATCAGAGTGTATTGTGTGATTGGAGACGTAAAAGGGAGCGTTAACTATTGTTCTTAGAATTTTTGATTGTAAGATCTGAAGTCGGTTGATGTTCGATTTTTTGGCACTTCCGTAAAGTTGTATTCCGTACGTCCATATTGGGGCAAGTAGAGCGGTATATAGTGATCGTTTATTCTTCAGGGTCAGTTTTGATCGTTTGTCGAGTAGTCTTTTTAATATTTTATACCTCAGATTGAGGTCAGTTCGTTTGAGTCTCGTGTGAGGGTTCCATGTTAGTCGTTTGTCAAGATGTAGTCCGAGATATCGTACTTGGTTAGAGATTGGTATGGAAGTATTGTGGAAGGAGAGAGGAGGGAGAGTTTTCTTGTTTAGGGTAAATACTATGTATTTAGATTTCAATTCATTCACTTTGATTCTCCACTTTTGCAGCCAAGGCTCGAGAAGATTTAGGTGTGACTGGAGTGCACGGCTAGCTATTACAGGATCTAGATGAGGAGAAAGAATTGCAGTGTTGTCGGCGAAAGTGAAAGTGATTGTAGTCGGGTGAGTTGGTAAGTCGGCAGTATAGAGAATATAAAGGGGGCTAGAATGCTTCCTTGAGGAACTCCAGCGAGTATTGGAAGGATAAGAGAAGAAGAAGAACCTTGTTTGACTTGGAAGAAACGGTCGGAGAGATAAGACTTAAGAATGAGATAAAAGGTAGAAGACAGTAGGCGTTTGAGTTTACAAAGCAGCCCTGCGTGCCATACCCGGTCGAATGCCTGAGATATGTCAAGGAAGACACCCGGGCAATACTGCTTTAATTCAAGGGAAGTAGCGATCACATCCACCACTCGATGTGATTGGAGAACAGTCGAGTGGCAACTCCGAAAACCGAACTGATGGTCAGGAATTATATTTAAAGGGACTATTTCAGTTTGGAGGCGGAGTAGTAGAAGTTTTTCGAGGACTTTTCCCAGGATGGGTAGAAGGCTGAAGGTCTTGGGATATGAGAAGGTTTATTTGGTTTAGGGATCATTGTTACAGAAGAGAATTTGTAGAGAATAGGAAAGTAAGTAGTTCGAATTACAGCATTATAAAGAGTAGTTAGAAATACTATTGCTTTCCTGGAGAGTTGTAGCAGGATGTTAGCAGTAATCAGATCATAGCCCGGACTTTTCTTTTTGGGAAGACAGTTGATTATGTCCATGATGTCTTTAGGAGTGAATGGCTTAGGAGGAGGTGAAAGTTGTAGAGGGATGTCTAGTTCATTAAGAATATTTTCAGTATGTTGTAAGTCTTGTACGTCGTGATGAGGAGTGAAGACTGAAGAAAGATGTTCGGCAAAGTACTGGGCTCTCTCTTCGTCGGATGTAGCCCAAGAATTGTCCGGGCGTCTTAGTGGGTGAGAAGTTTTTCTATATTTAAGAATTCTTTTGGTTGCTGTCCACAGGGAGTTGTCTTCAGTTGTGAGTGATTGCGTATAAACAGAGAATTGGTCGTTAAAGTAGTCCCTTAGTTTTGTTGTCAGTTCTCTAGTGAGTTGGTTGAACAGTCTTTTGTGAGAGGGATATCTGGTGCGATGCCAAAGAGCTCTTGCGCGACGTTTGCTCGTTACCAGTTCTCTCAAGTGAAGAGGTAGATTTAGAGGTAATGGTGCAGTTCTGTTGGGTGAAGTCCGTTGAGTAGAATGCCAAATACATTGCTGAATAGCGGTAGTCAAGTATGCCACGTTAACGTCTAGTTGTTGTGGAGTTTTTAAGGATACATTTAAGTTCAGTTTTTCGTCAAGAGTTTCTCGAAATAAGTCCCAGTCAATAGTTCCGTTTATTAGGGTTTGTCGTGGAAGAGCTTGTTTTGGGTGAATGTCAAGGGTTAGAATTATGGGGCTATGATCTGACGACAAGTCATTTAATGTGTGTATATCAGTGTGTAAAGAGGTAATATTAGAACAGATAATGAAGTCAAGAAGGTCAGGTCTTTTGCGAGGAGAAGTTGGCCAGTAAGTCGGTTGAGAAGGGGATAAGGATATGTAACTATTTTGATTGAGGATAGTCCTAAGAGTTCGACCTCTCGGATTTGCCACCCGGCTGCCCCAACTCGGATGCTTAGCGTTGTAATCGCCACCACATATGAAACGAGACCCAAGAGAAGAGAGAAAGGATGAGAAATCGTTTTGATGGATATTGTGGTTAGGAGGACAGTAAACAGCTGCAAAAGTGTAGGAGAAGGGCTCTGTCAGTAAAGAGACTACTGTAGATTGTAGGAAAGGTGTAGCGTTGTAGAGAATTAAGAAATGTTGTAAAGAAGTTCGAATAAGTATTGCAGTTCCTCCGTGTCCAGTTCCGTCGGGGTGATTAGTCTTGTAAGTCGTGTAACCTGGAATGAAAAATCTTGATCTGTCAGTGAAGTGCGTCTCAGTTATAAGGGCGATGTCAATACGTTTGTCTCGTAGTAATATTTCTAGTTCATGTCTGCGGTTAGTCAGTCCACTAGAATTCCAGAGGATGATGGTGAGAGAGTGTTGTGAAAGAGCCATTAAGGAGATTGGTTAGGAAGGAGTCTGAAGTCTTATGAGGGATTTGAAGTCTGTTAAGAAGCTTGTGAGAAGTGTATTGATGTCTCCTGTGGATGAGGTTGTGGGCATTTGAGAAATAGGAGGCGGCTGAGGTCCCGCGGCCACCCTTGCATATGATAGATTTTGGTTATTGAAGGGAGTATGCAGAGGAGGAAAGTTTCTTGACTGTTGAGTTGTTGGCGGTGGTTGTGGAGTACTCCGTTGAGCTGAGCGATGTTCGAAAACATGAGGCTGTCTTCGAGCTCGCTGCAACTCTCTGTACACCATACATCCTTTATAGCTGGCTGTATGGTCGCCGCTGCAGAGAGCACACTTGGCTGGTGTGGTTGGCATCTTGCCGCAATCTTGGGTAAAGTGCTCACCGGCACATTTAACGCACCTTGGTTTGTGCTGGCAGTAGCTCTTCGTGTGCCCGTACTCCTGGCAACGCTTGCACTGCACAACAATCCGTTGCTTGTGTGGCTCTTCGACCTTAATTCTCGAGTAACAAAGAGTTTCTATATTAAAAACATCTCTGTTATTTGGCCGTGGCTCGAGATCCACAAAAAAGAGAGGCAAAGTTTGTTTGGTGATTGGATGAATAACTGGTGCCACATTTCGAACAATGTGGCCCAGCTCGCTAAGTTCTTCCTTTATGAATTCTAAGGGCACGCTTTGGTGGAGGTGTCTTAAGACTACCCTGTAGGCTTTGTCCTCCTCTAATTGGAAAGTGTGGTAATCCGCCTTATTTTGTTTGAGGTACCTGATAATGCCTCTGTAGCTGTCAACTGTTTTTGCGTGTATGACTAGATCTGTGATTCTTGCTTTGCATATAAAGGTATCTCTTCCCACGAGTTGCGATAATGCAGAGCATAACACAGTGTATTGACTGAGGTTTTTTACGTAAATAGGAGGTAGCTTGTGGACAGGTATTGAGGCGGGCGCTGCAGTCTCCATGTCCTGAAGATCAGCCAAAGGAGCGAAGGGATTATTAGTGATTACTCCTGGAGGAGCCGTAACAGTCGCTGAGACTTCAGGTTTCTGAACGAGGGGCGTTGCTGGCTGAACAAAAACAGGAGGGTTTTGCGGTTGATTCATGAGGCCCTGAGGACTTTTCTTGGCAGAGGCATTCCGTGTGCTTTTGGTTTTTTTGCATTTTTTGGGGGAGAAACCGGAAGGATAGTTCCTCTTGTAAGACGTGGACGTAGTGAACTCGTTGTCCGTGGAGGTCGCTATTACTGTGCGGTCACTAGAATTGCTCATCGTGAAAGAGAAATAAATAAGAGAATAACAATATAAATAGAAAGAGAGTAACAAAAAGTTAGTAAACAAAAAAAGAAAAGCGAACTAAATGCGTATATACACTGCCTAACACTAATAATAATATTTACAATTTAACATATGATTATAATTATAAAAAATTATTAAAGTCACAGTCCAGGTTTAATTTGTACAATTTATTACTTTTTTAACTTTTTGATATAAGTACTACTGTTACTATAGTTTATTAGGTCCTTAAATCGAAATTCTCACTAAAAATAATAAATGTCACATAATATAAGCTAATAATACTGTTAATAAAGTGTCACAAAGGGAAAAGAAAGAAAGAACAAACTTCCGAACACAATGTACCGGAGAATGTTTTAGAATCAAGTACCACTTGAGGTAAGGTACTTACTTACCAAAAATCGGCACAAACAGTCCATGAATTACTGAAAAACTTTTAATTGTAATAAGCACAATAATTAAACACGTCTTGCTTTCATTAAAGCGGTCAGCTGACTCTCCTTCAAACATAAAATTTAAATACCACCATTTCCGATGCATTTTCACCTTCCCGTTTTTCGTTTTTTTGTTTTCTTTTACACATGTTTACAAAACTACGCTTTTAAACAACTACCACATATAATAATGTTGCAAGGAACAGCGTAATAGTCACAACTTTCTTAATTTAATTTACTTTAAAAATGCGTTGTCTGGAGAACACCAAACTAAAAACAAAGATGCTTGCCAACAGGTCTGTTGATTGTATGTTGCTTTAACTTATAAGAATTTTATTTCTAGAATGTCCCATCAAGTATTACATACTTGCGACTGACAAAAGATAATAAATAGGGATTTTTATTTTATATTATGAATAAAACTTACAACCAATACTGCACAAAATCGTTAAATTGCAATTAAATAATACACACTACATTATAATTTGAATTCAATGACCACAACCAATGTTAATTATTGTAAACCTGCTATTGATCAGGGTGGCCGAAAGGTTGGAGGCAATGCCCGCAAAGCTAAGAAGTATTGTGATATCGGGTTCGATTCCCGGCCTAGGCCTTGGATTTTCTTTAATGGTTAAAAAGGAATTTATTGTAAAGTTGTTTGCTAGTCACCTCTGTCCACGACACCTAATTTAGTTGTTGGACGTAAAGCCTGCTTGGCCCTAAAAAAATTATTTAACTGCATTTGAGCAGCCCAAAAGGTATAAAGATATAGATTAGAAAATGTCACAGTCAAGTTGCATTAAACTGTTTGTATTAAATAGTATTGGTTTCAACTTTCGGAGAATAAAGGAATTTAAGAAAAAGTTAGATCTAACAAAATGGGCCTCAAATGAAGTAATCGGTGTTTTCTTACATCTCACACTAAGCTGCTGAAGGAGTCGATGCGGCTCCTTTATGATGTTTGCTGGTAAGAGGGACGATTCAAGTCTAGATCATGTTCCACAACTAAAGTACTATTAAACAGTAAGGACCAGCTGGCCAAAGCACAGTTTCTACTTATTCATATTGTAGAAAGATATGAAGAATTCTCGCAACTTGAGGTGGAGTATTATCTCGAAGGAAGATGGCATTAACATGATCGTTCAACAAAAAGGTTTTATAACTGATTTTAAGATCTTGTCGATATATCGATCATTTATCTGACTTGGATAAAAATCAGAGTTGAACTTGTAATAATCGCCAACTTAACCGAGAGCAGGCAACTCAGAATTGCATCCTTTCAATTTGGAACCACTTCACTGTCTCAATCTTCGAACATTTCGCTTCAAAAAACGGGATTCATCACTTAAGTTAATGTGGCGTCATTGCATCCAATTAGTATTTGGCTGTCTTTTGAAGTCTTGCCACTGCAAACCCATGACGGGGACCATAGGAATGAAAACAAACCCCTTTAAAGAAGTAAACTGGACAATAATTGTTTATATAATATACTCAAATGGCAGTTAAATTCAAAACCTCTGCCTTAAACTCATACGTTGTATGTAAGGATCTTCGCGTTGATTACTTCTCAGAGAGCTTTCACTCCCAGAACAACTGGCATGGATGCCTTTCTCAGACTAGAATCTGTAAACTTGAACCTTAGAAGAATGATTTCTTGGAGGAGATACTCGATCGTTGTATAATTACAATGATTGTCCTTTTAAAATCGATTAACTTTTTAACATTGTCTTTTTGCACTTCTCGGAAAAACAGAAGTTTAATGCTCTATTTTCACAAAAAATTCTGGAAAAACCCAATTATTTTTTTGAGTAATTTTATTATAATTATTTATTTATTGCTTAAAGAAAACAAGGTTCTTCAGCAAGGAGTTGACTCATTTTCATTATTGAATAGCATTCTGGCGCACTTGAGTTTGGCTAAGCGAATTTGGCTCAGAAGCCTTATCTTGTTTATATTTGATCTGAAATGTAAATAAATTTCTTGCATTCCCAAGGTACTTATATGCCTGTAAAGGATATTATATCTGGAGTTCAATACTGTATATCTTCACACAGGAACTTATTTCTAAACCTTTCTACAAGGCTGTTGAAGGGTTCGAACGCAGTGTACCAGGGTTCAAGGATAAGAGAATGTCTTCGGAGTCAATAGCAAAAAATATTGCTTTATGTATAGAAAACCAGTTCAGTTCAGGTTTATTACAACCAGAATCTTTCTAAGAAGATGAGACTTTTAAGGCAATTATGTGTAAGTCTGGTTGGTTCATGTACTAGAAACTTAATCAGTAACGAAATCATCCTCCTGAAAATACTGATTTTTAAAGGTACAATTCCACACTCTAATCGGACGAAACTATTCGGCGTGCTTTTAGGCCATAAATAAATTTCCTTTACAAATTGTTATTGTAATTCTTCTTACACTGTTGCTATTTTCCTCCTAATGAAATCATTTTATTATTTAGTTAATTTAATTATACTGCGAAAATGTTAAGATTCATTTTCAGGGTACTGCAATTATTTAGCAGCTAGTTTATATGAATTCGTCCGAACATTAAGCGATATTACTATTTTGAATTTAATTAACGTTCATCTAGAAAGAACTCATTATTAATGTTAGGAATAAGAACATTTTGATTAATCAGCATTAGCTAATTGGGTGAATAATAAACATTAGGTTAATGATAATGATTTCGACAGATCTATATTTTCTGCAAAGCCTCCTAGCCATTTCCAATATTAAAACGGTTACTTTACTTCTCAATTGTATGAAGTAAAAAGGTGGGCCGATGTACTTGGCCTGTTTTCCTTTCCCTTTGTAAGTTTGGAGCATTCACTCTTTTCTTTTCTTTCATTCTTTTAGTGAAAGAAACTGTAACAAAAGGGAATAGAAAAGCCTCTCAGGCTGTTTCCGGGTTATTAATTAGATAGAATGGTAGTGAATACTTTGCGTTAGATTGAAGCATTCGCTCAGTGGAGGGTTCAGTTAGCTCGCCGAGACAGTGAATGAGAGGGAATATATTTCTCATTAGAGTTATGGAGTCACACCCCGTACGGCGGGTGGGAGATCACGAGGAAGGGGGATATGATGGAGGGAACACCCTCGTTGACTTCCTTCAAGTTCAACTTACCCCTCAAAGCCGTACCCCACTTGACTCATGTGTTGTTAATCTGGAACTGCTCTGCTACAATTTACCACCCTACTCTATTCCAGCCCATATATATTGTAACTATATTACTCGCGCTCAATAGCGCTGTACGCCCCAGTCGCCATGAATACGTCAGAGTAACGGCCCTAACCTAATTCCCCCGTCCAAGCTTATGTTATCCAGCCTGGAGAGAGAGAGAATCGCTTGGTAAAAGGGCGTTATAGTAATGAACAACTCCTGGGTGAATACAACAGCTCTAACCAGAAGGGGAGAACATAACTATGTGCTCTCCATCGCCATATTACCGCTACGAGTCTCGTTTAGCCCTTCGGCGATCTTTTCTTCTATTCCTTTAAAAATAAACTTCAAACTAGTTATTGTCACTTGTTAGTAAATGTGCTAATCACTCATCTACAAAGTTCCATTCAAAAACTAACTTTAATTTCTCTTCACCCACATTAATGGGCCCACAGAATTGATAAAGATTTTTTTATTTTTCTGTAATCTTTATTATTAGGTGGTTCTATCTCTCGTAATAAAGAAAATAAAGCAATTCTGGAAAAATTAACTTATTTAATAATGATTAAAGTAAAAAGTAAAGTAAAGTAGTGCCTATTTTTTCAGGCGGGCTTTACGTCCAACTACCAATTAGGTATCGTGGACGGAGGCGACTAGCAAACATACTTTACTGTAAATTTCTTTTATTAACCACTAAATAAAATCCAAGGCCTAAGACCGGGAATTGAACTCAGTACCACAATACATATTAGCTTCGCAGGTCTCGCTTCTAACCGCTCGGCTACCGTGGCGCCTTATTTAATAATGATTACTTACATACTTGTAAAACAATGAAACATATCTTCAGTTTTTGTAAATATGTAGTATCTTCATTTTTACATTTTGCGAAGATTCTCAGCCTGGCTTTAGGCTAGCAGTCTTTGTGCCTAAAGTTTAGATGATTTATCTGCTAAGGTTTGACGCATGCCAGTTAGTCAAGGCTAAACAAGTTTAGACAAGGCTTTAGTCATTTACCTATACAGGGTGACCAGAGTTATATGCTCCACCCACTTTTTTTTTTAACGGCGGGAAATTTCGAAAAAATAAAAAACACGTATTTAATCATTTTTAGTCTAGTTTATTTTCAGTGATTGACCCATTTTTTTAAACCCCTGTATCTCGAGATACAGCATCCAACATTTGTTTTTCAAATGGAACGTTATATTTTTTGTCGCATATTTTAATAGTATTTGAGCTCCTATAAAAAACAAAAAAAAATTTTTGAAATCGGTTAGGTTTTTCAAAAGTTATGGTAATTTAAAATATGAAAAAACAAAATCAGTTTATTGACAAAATCTCGTAATTTTTCTTAAAGAATCTGTTCAAACTGGGCACAATCAACGGATAGGCAAGCCCAAACTCTGGACTCCCACGCTTTGCTTGTAGCAGCAGTTATGGTGGCGAAGTCAAGATCTAGGCAGGTTAGAGTTATTCGACGTTCACGTTGTTTATTCAACAAACGTTTGGTGTGGAGTTTTAGGAAATCAACTAATCGGCCCATACTTCTGCAGAGAGAACTTAACTGGTGCAAGGTATCTAACTTTTTTTTAAGAGACATTTTGCCAGTTCTGCTTGAAGATGTTCCTCTACAACGTCGGCTACATATGTGTATTTTCAACAAGATGGTTGCCCGGCACATAATGCGAGAGTGGTTCGAGGTTACCTGGACAGAAACCATGAAAAGTGCTTAGGGACTCATTGCCCCATCCAATGGTCACCTTGATCTCCAAACTTAACCCAAATGGACTATTTTTTGTGGGGATACCTAAAAAATAAAGTGTAAAGTATCCTTAATCCTGTGGCTTCAGTCGATGATCTGAAACGTTGAATAACTCTATCCTCCTAGATCTTGACTTCGCCACCATAAGTACTGCTAAAAACAAAGCGTAGGAGTCCAGAGTTTTGGCTTCCCTATCCGTTGTTTGTGCCCAGTTTGAACAGATTCTTTAAGAAAAATAACGTAATTTTGACAATAAAGTGAAATTTGTTTTTCATATTTTAAATTACCATAACTTTTGAAAAACCTAACCGATTTCAAAAATTTTTTTTGTGTTTTTTAGGAGCTCAAATACTATAAAAATATGCAACAAAAAATATAACGTTCCATTTGAAAAACAAAAGTTGGATGATGTATCTCGAGATACAGGGGTTTAAAAAAGTGGGTCAATCACTGAAAATAAACTAGACTAAAAATGATTAAATACGTGTTTTTTATTTTTTCGAAATTTCCCGCCGTTAAAAAAAAAAGTGGGTGGAGCATATAACTCTGGTCACCCTGTATAACACATACTAGTTAGTCTTGAATAAGATGTCATACAGTAAAGTTATTAGGGCTACTTATGAACTGAGGTTGATATGTAAACAAGAGACAAAACAAATCTGGTGTTCGTTCATATTGTACTAAGTCACTAGAACTAGTGACTTTAAATTCTTGAGATTAGAGGAGATGAAGAAGAATAGCTATTTCAATTCAATTAGCGAAACCATAATAAGAGATGCCAATGACCATCATTTTCGATGCGCAAAATGGTTATATATCGCGAAATTAAATGCACTTGTAAAACTCTGCTATGGAGGTGACTGATAACAAATATAAATCAATTTTCAATCAGACATGAAGTATGGACGGGTTAAGAAATATCTGATTGCAATGACTAACTGCAATGTGTTGCACAATAACATCCACGTAAACCAGTAACTAAACATGTCTTGCCTTGCCTAATATGTCTGCGTCTAACCTAACTCAGAGGTTCTTAACCTTGGATACAGCATTGTCAAAGGTACAAGAAATATTTTGTATTTTTAGTGGCAGGATGCATGTTTTTAACCAATGCAGTTTAAGGCTCCCACGCGGAGATCTAGGTTTCGTATCCAGCTGTCTGCCAATAAATTTGCTCCAACTAGAAGATTCTTACAGTTCGTTAAATAATAGTTTGTATTTTATTTAAAAACTAATTTCATATTGTCAACGTTGATCTTCAAATCCTTTTATCTACTTTTGGTAGCGGGTTATACTGATAATTTTATATTTTTATAAAAAATAAAATATTTTAATAGCTTTGATTGGTAGTTTCAAGACATATTTTAACTCGGATAACAATCAGCAAATTTGTATTTCCTATTGCCCTCAGTTGACTTCCATCCAACAAGCACGGGTTAATAAACCTCAACACTCAACAGGAGATTTCATTTTACTTAAACTTTACCCTCGACATCCAAATAAATAACTTTTCTATAGACTCTGAAACCACAAATTGTGCAATTTGTTTAATCAATCCAACATCCCATGATGTGCTTCAAAAAATCTTAATGGATTTACATGAGGATGAACATTTCTACACAGGATGGTACTTTATCAATCTTTACACGCGATAGGTAGGTACTTACTATAACTGTGGTTAAAACAACTGATCATTATCATTTTCACAGCGCAAAGAATGTGAAAGCTTTTAAGGTTAACACTGTTCAGTTCGCTAGATATCTATCTCTGGCGTGAGCTACACATTTAATGTGTACTCAACTCTTATAAAAACAAAAAATAAATGAATAAAAATCCAATGTGAAACACATATAGCAAATAATTTTAATGTTACCTTAAAGTCTCTTCACTTAACATACTTTCCTCAATAACAATAACAATTTTAACTTCTTTTAGTTTTGGATTGAAACTTGTATAATTGTATTATTGTTACTTGTCTCTCCGTCAAATGTCAGAAAGTGTATTTGCCTACAAAAAATACTGCGCAGTAATCGCATTAAGTTCAATAACAATGAAAGTTGAGAAAGAAAATATATAAATATATCTTCAATAAATAAATAAATTTATTGTGTTAGTTGTAGTAGTTTCCAAGAGATAGTCAAGTTAGATGAAGGATAATGTGCGACCTTTTCCAACATATTCCAACAGCCTTGCGCGTGTTTGTTTAACATACTTAGAAGGAGTACCAAGATGGCTGCTACAGGAAGGAAGTAAAAGCACAGTCCAAAGTGAGAGTGATCGAGCATTGAATACTGAAATGCTAACACAATAGAAGATGTTCCGTACCAAATGTAATCTCTTTGTTATGGAAATACATTCACCAGTCATTACCATCTGTTCCTGTTTCAAAACAAGAAAAAGCTTGGTGATGATAGAAACAGTCTCTTTTCACTTCCACTAACCAGCTTTTTACCCCCACAAACATCTAAGCATGTAATTAAAGTACATATGTATATAACTTGAACCATATTTGAAATATTTTGCCGATGGCGATAAAAAAAAAAAAATACACACGTTATAAATAATGGCGGACTTATGTGAACGCCCGTCGAGTTCACTACATTCCAAAAGAAAACACCCTATTGACAACCATGTTTAGGCCCTAGGGCTAAATTCTTTAATCACTACTACAGCATTTACAATCAGTGGAATACATTGTATATTATGTTACTTTGAATACCGAGTGGTAATAAATGCAGTAATTGGTAGGCTCAACTGAAAGTAGCGCTGTGACTACAATGACAAGTTTCAAACCCTTCTTTTTAAATGCTTTCAACACTGAACGGTTTTCCCAGATTCCCAACCTAACTCATGATGGGGAAAAATACCAAAAATAAATTCGCGTGTAGAAAAAGAACAGACAAGCTTCTTCAAATCTAAAACTAATGTGTACAATGAAAACACACTCTACGAGTTGAAGATAAATTTCAAATTTCATCGAAGCATGTCTTAATGTTAAATTATTAACAGAATCAAACGCTTAACAGAGAAAAGAAGTGCCTCAAGATCAATCTAACTGGGAGAAGATTTTAAGTGCAAGTTACCATCGTTCTTGCCCTGGAAATAATACAACAATACTGGAATGCAATACTGATGCCCTAATAATGCTGCTGTTCAGGCTTTGGTTGAAGGCCTTGGATTTATCGTATCACTCATTTAGTAAGCTTGATCTCTAAGAGTCAGTTTGAGTTCACTTTGAGAGAGTTACGATGATTGTCTAAAATCTGAGGAGAGTTGTTACAGCCTAATTCCTCTTCATTCTCGAAAGATGAGAATTATTTTGTTCTCAATTACTGAGTTGTGATCTCCTCGTGCCGTGTTGTTCACGTTATGTTGCCATGTTAGTTGTTATGCTCAATACTGTCACTGTTCTATAGTCATCATCTAAACAATTCTTTCTTGACAAAGGCTCAGCTCATAGATTGGCTTAATTCTTTCAACTTGTAGTGAATTTTAAGTATACTCGCTGTGCGTGCAGGAATCATCCGTCAAAAACTCATTGTTTAATTTTTAAATTTTCTTTGTCAGTTTAGGTATATTTCGCTCGCCTATTTATGATTGGCAAATTAATATTCATTTATTTTTAATCATATGTAACTAATTTTTTGTGTTTGTTTTTTCATTTTCATTGTGTCTATAGTTTGATTTCTTTGAATATCAATTACGAGCAGACGAACTCCATTTGGTATGGATGCAGAGGATAACATCAAGTGTCCTCTCCAATGTAGAATAAATCTACAAGTAAAACATTGTTCACAGACTGTTAGCTAAAGATATACTTTCGGTTTTAATATAGCTTACTCAAAATGACTTATTGCACCAAGTGTTCTAAAAAATTACATACCTTTCAATTTGTAACTAAATATTTGAATCAATAAATCTTTTTAAATTAATGATAGTTAGGATCTAAATGAAAACCAAAAAGAAGTTAAAATTGGCTGTTTGAAGTTGGTAACTCTGAAATACTCGAAATAAATGTTGCGGACGAAGCTGTAAGGTTTACTAAATTATCTTAGTACAGGGGTACAATGTTAAAAGGTAGCAATGTGAGTTGTGTTGGGTTTATAAAGAGAACATAATATTCAGTTATCTTCACACTTTGGTTGTGGCTGAATTGACAATGGTCGACACTCTGGTAGGCGTACCATTTCCCAAAGATGCTCCGGTTGCACAATGACGGTTTGTTAAAGCTGGCTGAGACCTCTTGCTGTACAAAAGGTGTCTGGTTGCTGAGAGAACTTCACCGTACCAACATTATTACCAGACCACATCTAACAATAGTAACTAGCATTCAGCACCCTATCAATGGCTCGTATTAATTTACCCCCAAAATTTAATACACTAATTTGAAATACTAAAAGTTGAATAATTAATTTATTTGAAAAATAAATACCTCTCAAATTTCTGGCAAAATCGTTGAATTTCCTTTTAATGATTAGCTTTCTTTTTTAGAGACTAATTAGATCGAAGAACTGTATAGTTGTGGTCAATAATATAAGAGTTTGTTACCTCAATATCCTCTGAAGAATCAAAGGAGAGGACCAGATCAAATCTAAGAAATTTTTTAGATCTAAGATTCAGTATCGGGAGCTGAAATCAGGGAGAGAGCAAAAGCTTTGGGCGGTAGAAGCACCACAGTTGTGTCGAGAATGCCTGAAATTCTTTGGGCTTGGAAGGGAGTTGGTGAGAAGATCTAATTATCTAAGAATGAAGGGAATGAATTTGATTTCCTACTTATTTGCATTAGGCTTTCCATGACTTGGGCTTTAAATGTAGATTTATTGCCATCAAATCCGACAGCATATCCGAAATAATCAAAAGTAGTTCAATTTTAAAGCGCATTGGTCCTTAGATTCTGACTTGCTAGGAATCTTTGTCAGCTCACTACAAAGGCTTAGGACACATAAATTGGTCAAACGTTAACGTTCCTTAAATTATCAACAACAAAAAAATTATTTCAAACAGCTTCCATAAGATTCTGATCCTCACTAAACTGTTGTGAAGTACAACTTGATTTTGCGCCAGATTCATGTTATTTAAGCATTTTTGTAAATGTCATATTTTTCTACTATTTCAAACTTTTAAGAGTAGTTTTTCTACGAAATATAATATTTTCTAATTAGAAATATGAAAATTACATCAAACAACATGCATGAGTATACAGTAAAGGATTATTTAGTTAAAACAAGACTGAGTGTCAAAAGTAAAGTAATGGTTACTTTTTCGAGCGAGCTCTACGTTAGTTAAACCAATGATTCGGTGACGAGGACGGAGGCCGAATACTTGCTAGTTAAATTACAGGTAGTCCTCGGCTTACGACGGTCTCGAGTTACGACGTTTCTTGGTTACGACTTACAGTATGTTCTATGAAAAGCCCACGAACTACTGTACGTGTTTTGGTGTGCAGTACTATACAGTAGTATGAAAAGCCCGCGAACTACTGTATGTGTTTTGGTGTGCAGTATTTACTGTAGGGTCATTCCATGTCAAATCAACACAAAAAAAGACCATTTTTGACCTCACCATCTCGGATTTTCTTGAAATTTGGCACATGTGTACTATTGGTATAGACTTGGAAAAATATGAAATTTTACTGTGATATGCCTTTTCCATGAAAAGGAGCTTTAGTCTTAAATTTTTTTAACAATGAAGCCATTGTCGTCCCAAATTAATATTTTGCCCAGTGATTCATAATACTACTAGCTATTCATAGAATTAATTTTAAAATTTTAAAATATGTACTTTTTAAAAAATTTAAAATTTAAATTTAACAACCTTTATTTATCCTAACCCATATGGTGTCGCATATCACAGGAAAGGGCATTATATATGCTATAAAATGACACCAATCCCAAGTCTGTAGCTCAATTAGGAAAGCTTCTACAGTAATTCAAAAACACGGGGTTCCCTGTTTTTCAGCCCATTTTTGGCAACTTTACAGCCCTGTAACTCATAAACCAGTTGACATATCACAGTAAAATTTCATATTTTTCCAAGTCTATACCAATAGTTCACATGTGCCAAATTTCAAGAAAATCCGAGATGTTGAGGTTCAGACCCCGTGTTGATTTGACATGGAATGACCCTGTACAGTAGTATGAAAAGGTGATTTGGTGTGCAGCGGCTCGGGAACGACATTAACATCGTTGTCACGATCACTTTTTGCCCTTCATTATGGCTCCCAATCGTAAGGCAGACTCTTCTGATGGCAGTGCATCGAAGAAAAGGAAGGCCATCACCATGGAAGTAAAATTAGATATCGTAAAGTACACTACTGTTTTTATTAATGTTTCATTTCATTATTAAACGTACTGTACAGTATTTTATGTTTTTTTTTATAATTAAATAGGGATAGGTGTTAGGACAGGCTAAGTACTTACAGTGCTGTACTGTTATGGTAATACAGTACTGTACAGTTTACGTATGTTCCGACTTACGTCGTAAACCGTTTTTTCGACGTACTTATAATTCTTGGCTTCGAGTTAGAGTCCAGCTTTCATGGTGTACACATGTCTCAAATCTGCTCTGTGAATTTTTAGTTTTTTATAGTGTTTCTTGTGACTTTTGATTTTCAATTTTTAGTGTAATTATTGTTATTAATTAAACTTTATAATTATTCTTTTTTATAAAAGTTATATTTAAATGAATATCGAAATAATAAGAAAAAAAGACGTTGAATATTAAGAAAATATCTTATTTTCGTTTAGTTTGTTAGTGTTATTATTTATAGTGGGATCAGAGTTTAAAATGGGAGATAGTGATAAACAGATCGGCCGTAATACTACAGAACAGAGTGGTGGGGGATCTGATTTGTCTGCTCGTATTTTGGATAGAATATCAGTTTTGCATGAAGATGTTAAAAAGGATATTAATGAGGTAAAAATTAAAAATCAGCAGCTGACTGATTGTATTAACACGTTTAAGGATGAAATCAAAACTAGTTTTTCCAAGGTTGACGAGGAGTTTACCAAGTTTAAAAACGAGATTTTTGCTTTGAAAAAAGAAAATAAAGTTTTAAAAAAATCTCTTTTTTTATTACAGTCATCTTTAGAGGAAAGTATTCAACACTCTATTTACAATAAGATTAAGATATTGAATGTGCCGAATCATCCAAACATTCAAATATTTGAAATTTTACAACGCATCTCTATTGTAATTGGTTTTGATTTCAGCGAAGAAAAACTAGGCGATTTTTATCGTCTTAAAAGTAAACAAAATACTAATTTTGCCCCACCAATACTATTTAATTTTTTACGGAATAATGATAAACACGAGTTTATGAATTGCTATAGAAAATTTTTGAAAAATAAGAAATTGACGTTGGATCAGATTATAAATGATTCTCCAGCGGAAGTAAACCCTTCGAATGTTCTATACATATCTGAACATCTCAGCCCACTTAATTACAAAATATTTAAACTAGCAAAAGCACTGAAGTCTCAAGGTAAAATAAAATTTGTCTGGGTTCGTAATAATAAAGTTCTAGTTAGAGTGGAGGAATCTGCCCCATCAGTGTGGCTAAAATCTGAGAATGATCTTCTTCAATATATGGATTCGGCACTGTCACATACTTTTTCTGGTGACTCTGAAAATGGAGATGAAGAAAAATCGGATAGTTCCACAATGAGCTTGCGTAAGAAAAGGAAGATAAAGCTGAGTGTTTCCAAAAGAAGTGAGCCTTTTTTACGCCCCAAACCTCTCAAAAACCCGCAAGATATTTGATAAAATCGAAGAATTCTCTCAGTTTCGGATTCTGGAATATTAATGGTTTGAAATCTTTGTTTAATTTATCGGTAGTGGAGTTAAGTGAATTAGTAAAATTTGATATTTTATGTTTGTATGAATCCTGGCTGACTGAGTCGCAACATATCTTACCATCATTTATGCAAAATTATGATTGTTATTTTAATGATGCTTTCAAGTGTGCTGGGAGAGGTAGACCAAGTGGAGGTATGATTCTTTGTCTTAGGAAGGGGTAGTTTAAGGTAATTAGGCATCTGTTAGTCTCTAGATGTTTTAGTTGTTACTTAATTAAGTTTGAAGAAATGTATATTTGTCTAGGAATAGTTTATCTGCCCCCTTCTACTCATAATGATTATTTATTGAATTATTTTCAATCTGACCTGTATTCTGTCCTATCGTGCTTGGAGAATGTTTTTACAGTAATAGGAGGGGATTTTAATGGCAGAATTGGAAATCTTAATAACTTTGATTTGGAAGTTTTCCCAAACTGTAACATATCTGGTAGTAGATCCTCCTTAGATAGTGTGATAAACAAGAGAGGCTCTCAGTTAGTCGATATTATGGAATCGCATGGATTGGTTTGTTGTAATGGCCGATCTTTTAGTGATACTCCTGCGGCCTACACATATCTGAGTGATCAGGGTATGAGTGTGATCGACTTAGTTTGGCTGTCCCCTAGCTGCTTAGATTTTTCTATAGATTTTAAGGTTGAAAATTATTTTGAAACATCCGATCATTATTTGTGTAAGCTTTCATTTTGTTTCGATAATATAAGCAGTGAAGAGCCAAGTAACGAGGCGAGTCATAAATTGTTTATATATAATTTATCAAATGCAAATTTAATCTTGTTTAAATCTGTTTTGGATGACCAATTTAATGTAGATTTTGATTGTAATGACCCAGATATTTATAACGAAAAATTTTGTAGCACAATCCAGAAAGCTATGATTGAAACAGGAATTTTAAAAATAAAAAAGAACATACATCCAAGAATCTCACATGTAAACAAACCCTGGTTCACTCAAGAATGTTTCTTAGCTAAGAAAGAACTCAATAAATTATACGGACTCTGTCGTAAATCTAATTTTAAAGCAGAAGAACTTCAAAGATATAAATGCGCGAAAACTTCATATAAGCAACTAATAGAATTTAGTAAAACTAACTATTATACAGATATTAAAATGAAATTAAGAAATATTAGGTCCCCTTCCGAATTTTGGTCTACAATGAAATTGTTTCAAAAAAGAAAATGTTTCGAATGTCCTATCTCTCTGGCTGATTGGGAATCATTTTACAAGGAAATTTTACCCCCAAAAATTGTTAGAAATTTTGAGTTTCTTACTTTTTATAATCCTGAACTTGATAATGAGATCTCTTTTGATGAATTGATAGCCAGTATTAATAGAAGTAAAGTTGGTAAAGCTGCCGGGTTTGATAAAATTACTAATGAGTGCTTAAAAAACTTGAATGAACCATGGTTACGTTTTTTATTAGATTTGTTTAATACCGTCTGGGAAACTGAAAGGGCACCAAAAGTTTGGTCAAATATTAAACTGAAATTAATTCATAAGAAAGGTGATCCCACAAATCCTTACAATTACAGAGGAATTTCTATCTTTAATTGTATTGCAAAAATTTTTACTAATATTGTTAATAGCAGGCTAACTCAATGGGTGGAGTCTAGAGGTATACTTCCTAATGAACAGATGGGCTTCAGAAAAGGGAAAGGCTGCAGAGATAACATATTTGTTTTATCCTCTGCTATTAATCTGCATCTGAGATTAGAAAAGAGAAAAGTTTTCTCCATTTTCGTCGACTTTAAAAGAGCGTTTGATTCGGTTCATCATCACAAGCTGTGGTATATGCTCCATGATCTTGGTATCAACGGAAAATGTCTTCGTTTAATTATGAATATTTACGAATCAGCTACATTTAGAGTGAGTCAAAATAATATGTTGTCTAAGGATATAATTGTCTCAGAGGGTGTCCTACAAGGCGAGATTTTGAGCCCATTATTGTTTTCATTATACCTTTCCGACTTTAATTCATACTTTCAAGACTGTGATTTTAAAGGTATAGACATTGGCGGGGAAACAGATCTGCAAAGCTTATTCTATGCAGACGATTTAGTCCTCTTCTCTCCTACTTGGGGCGACGCTCAAAAAAAACTTAATAAATTGTCTGATTATTGTAAAGTAAAGTCCCTTCAAGTAAATATAGATAAAACAAAGGTAGTCGTGTTTCGAAAAGGTGGTAATATAGGGAATATGAAAAATCTTGTGTATGAGAATTCGGTAGTTGAGGTCTGTAACTCTTTCACTTATCTTGGAGTTCCTCTATCTTGTTCCGGTAAGTTTAGACAAGCAAGTAGCCATTTTTTAGCGAAAAGTGCGATTGCCAATAATAGGGTCATGTTTCTATTGAAATCTTGTAGTTCAGATTCTTGGGACTCAAAAAACTTAATATTTGATTCTCTGTCTGAAAGTATATTACTTTATCTGTCGGAGGTTTGGGCTTCTCAATACTCAAATATCTTGGAATCAGGGCAGCTGAAATTCTTTAAAATTTTGTTAAACCTTCCCATAAATACACCTAACTATCATGTTAGACTGGAAACAGGACGAACGCATGTGAAGTGTAGGATTTTCAAAAGAATGTTGGGTTGGTGGTGTAGGTTATTGACAATGGCTGATGATGAACTCCCCAGATTATGTTTTGAAAGACTTTGCAGACTGATAGACATCAGATCTATTCCGTATAATTGGGCATATGATATGCGAGAATTACTGATACAAATTGGTCAAAGCTACATGTGGGACAATCAAAATTTAACAACAATTAAGAGTAATACCAATCATTTAGTAGAAACTGTGACAAATCACTGTTTAAGTTTAGATGTCGAGTCCGCTATTAATTCCTCATTTAATTGTTTTTATAGAAATGTTAGTACATTTGGTCTAGGTGAGGAATACACCAGACATAATATTCATTTCAATAAGATCAAAGTCATAGCCCAAATCAGGTTAGCCAGTTCAAAATTCCCGACAAGAATTTATTTAAATAAGGTGAAATACATATTTGATGTAAATAAATTTTGTACCTATTGTAATTTGCGACAACCTGATTCTGTAACTCATTTCTTATTGGATTGCCCCAGTTTCCATTGCTATAGGAAAATATATTTATTGAAATATTTTAATTCCAATAGTTCTGAGGAAAGAATTAGTTGTTTACTAACTATTGATAATGTTCAAAAGGTTGACGATATTTATTTATATGTAGTTAAATCATTAAAATTAAGAGATTTTCTTACAAATTAGTTCAAAGTTTTGTTATTGTCTTATTATTATTATTTTATCTTTTTTCTTGAAGTTTCATGTATTTCTTTTATTTGTATTTTTTTCTTATCTTTTATGTAAAATTTCTTTTGTGTTAAATGAGTACTCTAACTCTTTGCTATGATGTATTTCTAAAAGCAATAAATATACATACATACATACATAATTCTTGGCTTCGAGGTACTCGTCTCTAATCAGTTGTTTTTAATTGCACCTGAGACATATCAATTAGCATTCGCTTTCCCAATATATCACAAACATTGCCTAATATGTTATATTTATGATTCCATAGATTCTTTTTATAAAAATTCAATTCATGAATCCATTATAATAGTATTAAAAACAAATTTTTAAAGAATGGATTTAGTACGAATGGTTTTCATCATTTATTAGTAAAGATCATAATATTGTTGGCGATGGTTGAGATTATATAAATGTAACGAAGTTAAGCTGATGTCAGAATAATAGACAGACATGACAGGATTTTGTAATTGTATTGAACGTGTGACGAGTGTCAGTAAGCTTTCACTGGAGTAACTGTGTGTGTTAATAAGCTTTGTGAATGTGGTTATACCAACCTCCTGGATGCTCTTGCTCATTCATTTTAACACATCGTCTCAATCAAATCTGTAAAAATTCTCCATAATGAGATAAGTATTAAGTAGTAATACATTGATTTTGTAGATAGAAACTGCTCTTTCAAACTTTATAAAACAGAATTTTTCCTTGATTTTTTTCAATCATTTCAGCGATCACTATTAAATGTATTTTGTACTCGCTTCGGCAGTACTTAAACTAAATTAAAAGAATTTATTATTGAGCAGATAAATTCTTTAGCAGACATTGACTGAATCTTTAAAATAATACATTTACTTTTTACAAATATTCTTTTATTATTTAAAAGAACAAATTTATTACAAAGAATAATGATTTGAAAGGTAATCTCAATAATTTTAACTAAAGACAAGAATCAAGGCAGCTTAAAGACAAGTAAATTCATTGCAGCCAGCTTTTCCTGACCTTTGGTCTTTATAATGACTGTTAATCACAATTGTTATTATGTTTTAAGTGCCGCTAAAAATGAAACTATATTGGAGGGGCATGGTCTAGACACAACATGGCTACCCACTTAACGTGAGAATGTAGTTAACTTGACAGCTGACAACTCTTGACGAATATGCTGTATTAATATTACAATTCTAATAAATCTTTTTTTAAATATTATTATTACTAAAATATGCTAATTACAGATATGACAGACATCTGAGAATCTAATAAGTTTATTTCGTATTCATTCTCAAAATATATGTATTTCTATTACAATTTTGACTCACTTTATCAAATACCTACCAGGAAAGTTGGATCGGGCGTTCTAAATAAAGCAATTAATTTATTTATTTTTGACAAAGAAAAAACAAGAATTGACATTTTATTTTTTTAATCTTTTATTGTAATTTACCACTGCAACAGTTGTTGCAACAAGCAAATATGGTATGAGAAAACAGAAATAGAAGAGATCATGAGTGGAGAAGGCACCCTGTGGTGCCACTCCAGTAACGAGCTTTGCTCTCACGATAAGAGAAGATCACGAGGCCATCTTCTCTTCAATCTCCTTAGAGGATCACCTGGTAATGTGGAGGAAGATAGGTGTCCTATGAGAGGGTTAGGATGAGCTGTGGTAGAGGAATGAATTTTGAAGAAATTGGAGTGTTAGCAAGATCTGTAATGAAAGGATTTTGAGGTCATTATGGATAGTGAGGTTAGACACATAGAATGGAGCGTTAAGAAGTTTTCGAAGTATTTTTGACTGTAATGTCTGGAGGCGTAGTGAGTTGGAACGCTTAGTCGATCCCCATACTTCGATGCCGTATGACCAAATGGGTCGCAGTAACAGTAGATATAAGAGTCTTTTGTTAATTAGGTTGTTTCCAACGTTTGTCAAATAGTCTGGCGAGAACTTTGTAGCGTTGGTTAGTTTCTTGTCTTTTCAGTCTAGTATGGGGATTCCATGTCAACCGTTTGTCTAGGTAGTGCAGTCCAAGGTCCACAGTTGGTATAGGAATTTGGTTCAAGAAGATAGGAGGTAGGATTTTCCGTCTGAGAGTAAATACTATAAACTTTGACTTCGTAACGTTGGTTTTGATTCTCCATTTGAAATTAAAAATTTAAACTGGAAAAATAACATGAAATTAATGTACTAACAAGAGATAGTAAGACTTATAAAACAAAGTAATAATATTAATTGTAAGTTTTATTTCTAATATATTTTAACAAATTGTAAAATTAAGCAATTAAAATTAAGTCTTATTTGAGAAAGAAGTTAATTAGTAAGACCCAGCTCAGAATACCCCAAATTAAAATTTTCCTTCAGGTTAGGCAGGATAGAGAATTTACCGAGAACAATGCGATGAGAGAGTTCAGAAAACTTCAATCCGGCTTGAGCTATTATAGGAAACAGAAAAGAGAAGGTTCGGACAATATTTAAGAATAACAAATTCATTTAAATACCACGACGTTTTTGTGGTGACTAGAGAAGAGATTGCATTTCTAATAACTTTTCTAATGACTCTCTTCTAACACTTCCGGCAACATCATCAAAAGTAGATTAATCAGTTTTTGGTGTAGAGATTTCGACTTCACTTATGTTTCCGACTTACGCGGAACTGTCACTATATCACTGCAGCATACTCCACTCTTAGTCAAAACATCGATTTGTGTAATTTAATTTGTGATAGAAAACTATATTTAGACGGGAGGTAAATCCAGTAGATGAAGCCGAGAATTGATGACGAAATAACTAAAGAAAAGCAAAAAGAATTCTCAGCTTTCAGCCAACATTACTTGCAAGGTTGTTCTCTTTCTTAAGCTGGTGTAAACTGTCACTCGGCTTACCATTGTTATCAATGTCTTCTTCCAACTTCGAATGTTAACCAAAGAACATTCTAAAGACAAAAAAAGTAAATACCCTCAGTCACGCTTAAGAGTTATAGGATCACATTATTTTCTTCATCTATGAGGAGACAATCAGGACAAGCGATGGTAGTTTTGAGAGCTGAACTATTAAACTGAATGGATCAAGATTTGTTCTTGAGAATTTGTTACTACTGTAGCAGCTCGTAGTCTATAATATCAGTCTTAGATTGTAGTATAGTTCTGACTGCTTATAAGAGAAACTAGCAGTAGTTGATACATGCCTTTTTTAATCCTTCAGTGTATGTTAGACTCCGGAATAATAGTCCAATTCAGTACTAAGCATTCCCTATGCTTTTAATCAATAACCCTTACTCTTAAAACAGCTATTCAGCACGCAACTGCAGCTAAATTGGATTGTTCCAATAAAGGTTACATTAAAAATGCTGGATGCAGAGAAAATTGGATATCCTTTTTAGAAATTGGGAGTGAAATAAGATCTTTCTTGGTGGGTGCCAGAGGGCGTTAGAGTATTATGAGGTCGGGGAAAAAAAAAGCGATTGGTCAGTTGGGAAAGTCATTTAGGACTTCCGAGTTGAAGAAAGTGATACCTTAAATTTTACCTGAAGGCGTTTCTGCCGACACTAATACTATATAAATCTGTACATGACTAATCAGATCAGATTATAGTTTGGGAAGATGAGATGGCCTTATAATAAAACAATAAGTAAATGGACAAGACAAGGAAGGTGCTATAATTGTGAACGCACTGTAGTAATAGAACAGTTCTCACCACTTCTTTAGATAGAAGAAATAGTTACGATTTGAGAGACAAGTACTGTTAGGCATAACCTCAAGGAAATAGACTGGAAAACAGACGGACACATCTGCAATCATTAGGAAACATAATAATTCAGCGCAGCAGCAGTTCTCCTTTTCAGCGCGCGAGTTAACTTCAGCATCTGCTCGAACAATCACGCTTCTTGCTTTACAATCATTAATTCTTAGTTAAATATACATTCACAATTGTTAGCTCAGTATTTGTACTTAGTTATAACAATATATAATACGCATAATAATATTTTTTATTTGTTTCAAGATTTAACTTATACAAAGGGTTGGTGTGATTACAGTAAACATTACAGTTCATAAAAACAGAAACATAAAAGATTGAAACTGAACAGAAAGATCTAAGTTCTCAAACAGAATATATAAATCAAACTGAAATATCAACTTATCAGAAAATAATAGTTCTTGTCATAATTAGACTCCATAACAAATTAAAAAACATTATCTCTCTTTTACAATTCAAATTTTGAAAATGGCAAATTCAGTTATTAATATGGTTCATTGCTCTAACTTCCAATCCCTTTAAAAGATATAAATATATGTATATTCGAAGTGTACTACTGAACATAGATCGCTAGTCTAATTTGTATCCGGCAGATCTGCTCAGTTGAGTTGTAGTTATAACAATATATTCTAATGTTATTCCCTTATAAGTGTTTATTATTTATCTTTTTCACAGTCGACAACATATTTCTTAAATTATCTCTTTCATTCCCGTTCTCTGCAGCACCAAGAGATATCAATTGTGATCGTATTGACTGAGGTTGATACAGCTGGCCACAGAATCTATCATGTCATAAACACGTTTGATTGATAAAGCACTTTTATAGATTAGAGTTTATACTTCCAAAGATTGGAAACAAAAAAGCATATCCTCAAATTTCAATTGAGAACTGCTATTGGCATACAAATAATAATGGGTTCATTGATACGATACAGTTCGATGCCTAACAGGAAGGTTTGTATTGTAGTAAGTGTCAATCAGTTTGACTTGTCAATCATAATATAATTTAAGTAACAAAGTTGAGTGGTGTAAGATATAGATGGAGTGTACTTGAGAGACTGTCAATCAATAATAACGATCCCCAGACACTCTTATAGTTCTCTTTAGAAAATAATTACTCGCTGATTCCCTCCTCCAAGTACAAGAGAGCATTTCTAATTGTCCCAATTATTGGCCCACTTATCATCTCCTCACTCCTTCCATCCTCATTTTCTTTGCTTCCTTTTTCACTGAAACTTTCACTTTCACCATTTGCTTTCCTTTCTATCTTTTCATACGTCTACAAGTTTTGATTAATGGAAAAATTACTTCTTCATTTACCGAACAAAAAACTTTTACCTTAAATATTTTTAAACTTTTTACATTTTTTTCTTAAATCTTAAATTAAAAGATTTCGCCAGTTGATATGTTTAACAATATATTCTAATGTTATTCCCTTATAAGTGTTTATTATTTATCTTTTTCACAGTCGACAACATATTTCTTAAATTATCTCTTTCATTCCCGTTCTCTGCAGCACCGAGAGATATCAATTGTGATCGTATTGACTGAGGTTGATATAGCTGGCCACAGAATCTATCATGTCATAAACACGTTTGAATAATAATATTTTAGGCTTCATAGACATTTGTGTAATAACATAAGCTCAAAATTATTCAGTCTAAAAAAATTCTAGATTCCCTCTTGCTAAAACTCCATTTCTAATCAAAAATATTTTTATTTATTTACAATCTGTTTCTCTTCTATTTTAATTAAGAATGAGGGACATTTAAACATTGTACTCTGGCTGCCGACCGCGCCACATGAAAAGTGATGCTTTATAGATTATCTATCGTATGAGAGCTTCATGAATAATTAATAATTTTTATTTCAATTCTACATCCATGAAATTTAAATAAATAATATATCAAAAAAATCCATCTCAACAAACACTACATAAAGACCTTCTACTAATGGAAAAAGTATACATTCAACATAAGTATTTATATACATATATTTTATAAATATTTAAAATTATAGTTTAATACGTACTAGATATGTATTGATTTATATTTTTATCAAAATTTGAATACAGAGCAAAGAAAAAAGCAGAAATGCCGTCATAAGAAAAAGGATAAAAAATGTACAAACTTCTTTTAATCGGCATAAACTTCAATCGTGAAAAACAAAATACGATATTCCTTCTTCATATTTTTCTCATTGTTTATTAAATCATATAAAAATTATATTTTTATTTTTTAATATTTAATGATGGCATTCATGTTTAGTGATGGACAGGACAAGAGAACACTGTGCGGAGCCAGGCAGTGAAGGAAAAACACTCTCTTATAATGGATTTTCCACAACCACTAAATTTTGAGAAGTATTATGGTTGTTCTTCTCTATTGATGTACATTTTAGGAAGGCTTAGTATTCAGTTTGAGTGTTAATACTTTATTGCAGTTTATGGGTGGGGGGGAGGTTAATACTGAAGAGTGAAGGCGCCATGATAGCCGAGCGGTTAGAGGCGAAGCTAATATGTATTGTGGTACTGGGTTCGATTCCCGGTCTTAGGCCTTGGATTTTATTTAATGGTTAAATGAGAAATAGTAAAGTACGTTTGCTAGTCGCCTCCGTCCACGACACCTAATTTGGTAGTTGGACGTGAAGCCTGCCAAAAAAAAAAAGGCGATTACTTTACTTTTACTTTTTTACTGAAGAGTTTTCACAAAGAATTGAACTTTTCCGCAACATGGTGCTTCTTCGATTTATAGTTTTTGATGTTAGTTACTAGACAATACATTCTTTTGCTAAAAAAGATATGTTGAGATCCAGAGGTGCAAACTGATTTCCTTAATTTTATACATTATCTATTCTTAACTGTTAAAGTAAAATATCGCGTAACGGAGCCCTCCATCAAAGTAACATGGCTATTCGGGAATAAAACAAAAAGAATCAGTTAATTGATTTTTTATTGAAAAGTCAGAATTCTTAAATGTTTTTATTTGCCTTACTAACAACTATAAAAATTTTTAGAATCAAAAATGCAAAATGTTTTTGTACATCAATAGAGATGGGATTTCTATCAAGGCTATGAAAACTGCTGTAAATAAGATTTAGGTATTTTTTTAAAGATCTCTTTATCACACAGTTCTCTTAAAATCGACTCATTAATATCCTCTGTACCCGTATAAAGAACGCTTCCTCTCTCCTGGGAACCTAATTCTTCTCTCCGCTATGAAATTCTGCGATGTGGCAAATTCTCGAAAAGATTAACCCGTAGCGGATAATTAAATAGGTCAGAGATGAAAATTAATTCATTGACCGCAAGGAAACCAAGATATTTTCATCAATCCTTATACTTTATTACATGTTTTTTAAATCTCGTAAACGTAATAGCAGATTCTGCTGGTTGATCCTTTTTTAAGAAACCGAATTAGAAATGCGAATCTCAGTAGTTATGTCCTTCCATATGGTGAAGAAGGAGGTTTGTACTTATGTGTGGGGATGTTTTGGCCAAATACTGAAAATAAGGGAAAATACTCGTAAACACGTTTTGATATTAGCGAATGTCGGGGTTATTGTCAATAACCAACTAGAAATGCTAATGTAACTGACTGTGAGAATTTTTTTTAACTAAAATGAAATGAATTTTAAGAATATTAAAGATATTACAAAATAATTTATTATTAAACATTATTAGATATTACATCAGTTCAAATTATTTCAATGGTCTCGCTATAAAAATGGTAATTTTTTTTTTTAAAGAAAAGAAACACTCTTTCTTTAAAAAGTAAAATTGTATTCAAAGTGAATGACGGCAAGTTAGAGTAGAGGTAATCTACGGCTAAGGTGGCGTCCGGGGAAATATATTCAGGGCAAAAAATATCTGCCAGTCCCTAGTGACCGCTTTATACCGCCTCTTTCTTAATGCCAGACCGATAAAAAAGATAGTTATTAGGTGCAACGTGCCCTTCAAGCAGTGAATCCTAATTCTCCAGATTCGTTGGGAGAAACATTTCCAAAGTTTTATACGTCTCACTCGCTCGATCTTGCTCCCTTGCCGCTTCATCACTGTCCGTGGGGCAGGAGTCATTGATTAGGTACGGCTGTTAGAGTGGGAATCTGGGAATAAATGGGAGTGTAACATGTTCTGTAGTGTGAGCCAGCTTAGGTAAGAAGGGGTAGTCATGACAACCTTGTAACCATGGAGATCAAGCTCCGCCCCAGCATCCTTTATCCACAGTCAGACTAGCAACTTCCTTTGCTCTGGTCTATCGACGGCCGGTTGGCTATCATCCCTTGCCATCCAAACAAATTGACTATCATAACCTCATTAACTCTTTACCCTATACATGCTGTCTGTACTACTGAACACACAGTTCTAAAAACTTGTTAGAATTTCTAAATTTCTACCCCCTAATAGACATTGATATCAGCACTTTCTTGTTAGTCTTATACCATATTTCCTAACAGCATTCTATTTCAGCTAAATAAATGATGAATAATCCAGCTAAACACGGGCCAATATATTGCAAAGAAAATGAAAGCAAAGTTCACGCGTAGGTGTTCTCTTTTTTCGCTATTTTGGTTTGTGAAGAACTGTTTTTATGCTGCTTCGGTTGCTGATGTAATACGAGGTGTGTTCAAAAAGTAACGGGAATTTTCGTTTTTTGAAAAAAATATTTATTTATTCATCTACATTAATATTGTCGCCTTCAAAGTAGTCCCCTTCGCATACAATACACTTGTGCCAGCGCTTTTTCCAATCCTCGAAACACTTCTGAAACTCGATCTTTGTGATAGCTTTCAGCTCTTTCAGCGATTCGCTTTTAATGTCATCTATGCTTGTAAAACGACGGCCTTTTAATGTTCTCTTTATGTTTGGAAATAGAAAAAAGTCACATGGAGCCATGTCTGGCGAATATGGAGGCTGGGGCATCGTTAAAGTTTTGTTTTTGGCCAAAAATTCACGAACAAGCAATGAAGTGTGAGCAGGTGCATTATCGTGGTGCAAAATCCATGAATTGTTTTGCCACAAATCCGGGCGTTTTTTTCGGATTGCTTCACGCAAACGGCGTTGAACTTGTAGGTAGTACTCCTTATTGATTGTTTGACCTTGTGGCAAGAATTCATGATGCACTATGCCATTAAAATCGAAGAACACAGTGAGCATAACCTTCACATTCGACCGCACTTGTCGAGCCTTTTTCGGTCTTGGCGATCCAGAATGCCTCCACTGGGACGATTGAGCCTTAGTTTCGACATCATATCCGTAAACCCATGTTTCGTCACCTGTTATAACACGTTTCAGTAGATCCGCATCGTTGTCGACTTCATTGAGTGACTCTTGAGCAACTTCCATTCTCCGCTGTTTTTGTTCGAAATTCAACAATTTTGGAACAAATTTTGCTGCCACACGTTTCATACCCAAAACATCCGAAAAAATTTCATGGCATGAGCCAATTGATATGGCAACATCATCAGCGACTTCTCTGATTGTGATTCGGCGATCGTTCATAACCATTTCTATCACTTTTTTCACGTTTTCATCGGTTGTTGATGTGCTTGGACGTCCAGGTCGTTCGTCATCTTCAACGTTTTCGCGGCCATCTTGGAAACGCTTATACCACTCGTAAATCCTTGTTTTACTCATAGCAGACTCACCATATGCCTTTATTAACATTTCACACACTTTATTTCATTTTTTACGCAAAATTTAATACAAATTCTTTGATCCATTTTTTTTAACAAACAAAAATCGCCAAGCTCGAAAAACACGTCTAACCTTAACGGCTGCCACTTAAGAAGTAAACAATGAATATTACTGAAAATTTTATCGTACTTCAGGGGCATGTGTATCAACATAATAAAAAAAAAAAAATTTACAATCAGACTCTCCAAACCCGCGAAATTTAAAAATTCCCGTTACTTTTTGAACACACCTCGTACAAGTCCATACATTGAAATGCAGTCATTACTACAGCTGCACTTGAAATACACATTGAAGAGATGATTGTAAATTATTAAAAACGTGGTTAATTCAAAAAAAGGAAAAGTTAGCTGTACAAATTTCAAATGGTGGAAGAATGTTACATCTTTTTGGTAACCAGTTTTTACCAGTACCGAATAAAATGGATGCCAAGTTTCAGGAATATTTACGTATGTAATGATATATAATCAGTGCTTCTTAAACTTTTTGCGACCGCGACTCTTTTTTAAAGTAAAAATTTCTTACTGACCTTTTTATTATATCCTAACCCCTAATGATTAGGTTATAAGTCGATTTAAGAACATATTTGGATATGATTGTATATACATATAAGCTCATATTATGAAAACATCAGGCCGTAAAACCGCTAAATTTATTCTCGAATTTTTTAAACAAGAAAAAATTGAAGTTTGTAAAAATTAAAAACCGTATATTAATTTTGGGCTTATATATTTTGAAAAATATTGATAATTATAAAAGCAATTAAAATATCAAATCAAATTGATTTGATCAATATCAACCCGTTTTAAAAATAAAAAACGCAAATATAAATTTTATTTTAAATTATCACAAATAAACTTTTATTGTAAAACTAGAAATGTTTCGTGTTAAAATCGTATTTTTAATGAAAAGGATGTGCTTGTTTATTTTCACGCAATATGTAAATTAAATCTGGGATAAATATTTGTTATTGAAGATCTCATAGCATTTTCAATATTTTTTATATTAGAACGGTACTTTGTTTTTATTGACGTTAAAGTTGAAAATGATGATTCATATAAGCATGTCGTGACAAATGGTAAAAAAACTCCCAATGCTTCGTCAGAGATTGTTGGATATTCTTTTTTAACTCCAATCCAAAAAGTTGCAAAACTTTTCTTCGGAAATTCAAGTTTAAAACTAGCATCAGCAGAAAGTTCTGCAAATTCTGCCTTTACTGATCAAAGTTGTACTTGATCCATTTCTATCAGGAATGGTTTCAATACCCAATCAAACTGATTAGATTCTATCTGTATGAAAATATTTTTGAAATTGATTTCCTAAGTTGTCCAAATGACCAAGTATAATCTGTTGTAGTTCCTGAAGACAGGTTAAACTTAAATTATAATCAATAATAAAGTGACTCATATTGTTAAACATTTCGTAGTTCTCTCTATTTTAGTTTTTCAAATGATTAATTTTTTTTATGAATGCTTTTACTTTATTTATCAGATAGAGAATGTTAGCATTTTCTCCATGAAGAGACAAGTTTAGTTTATTTATTTTCTCAAAATATGTGATAAATAGCATAATTTACAAAGCCAAATGTCATTGTGAAAAAATTGTTTATAGTCAGAATTACTATCTGACTCTTTAACAAAAACTTACAGTTTAAAATGTTAAGTATAAGGGTTGATTAAACGCCAAAAGGTACACAAATCAGCAAGCACCCAAAATTTCATTAATTCTTCATTAATATTTAAGTAATTTTACTGCATTAATATTCATTAATATTTTTTAGAATTTATTAGATGTCACAGACCCTTATGCTGGCCACTTCATTTATAATATTTTTTTGTTATAATTATGATAAATCACACATATGTACATGCATGTTAAAGTAGAAAAAGACAAAGTTAGAGTAGGCTACTGTCTTGAATTCGTCTTACCGAAATATTCGAGAGCACAAATAACACACAGTTATAACAAGTAGATTATTCAACAACAATTATTGATTTCTCTATTTTAATTTAATTTTACTTATAGTAAAATACTGGAATAATTAGCTGTCCTAAAAATAACATATCTTATTTACTTTATTTTACATATTACATTTTTTTTTATAAAAAAAAGTTTTGAATTTTTTAGCCTCATAATTTTTTTTTATTTTTTATAACGTTTTCCTTTTTAACCTGTAATTAACAGTTTGATTATTATAAATAACTAGATATTACAGTCAATCTACAGTGCTACTTGAACAAATATTTTGTAGACGAAAATGGCCAGCATAAGGGTCTGTGACATCTAATAAATTCTAAAAAATATTAATGAATATTAATGCAGTAAAATTACTTAAATATTAATGAAGAATTAATGAAATTTTGGGTGCTTGCTGATTTGTGTACCTTTTGGCGTTTAATCAACCCTTATACTTAACATTTTAAACTGTAAGTTTTTGTTAAAGAGATTTTTGTACCTTTTGGATAGATTTTCCTTTTTGTCTATTTTACAAAGTTACATATCTGCTTTACAGATTTTTTTAAATTTGGAATAAGCAATTCTATCATTATAACCTGATAAGATGGTAAGTCGGAACCGTAACTACCACTAGAGAGATCTTTTTAAAGAATGATTATCGTTAAGGTCCCCCAAACCATCCTCAGTAACAACTTTTCTTGAAAAAGCGTTTTGAATAACATAGGAAGGTATTTGTGCGTGAATAGCAAAATTAAACTGCGATTTCATTACTTCCTTTTAAGAGGAGTAAGAAAAATAAACTGCGATTGCAGAACTTCTAGGCAAAGAGGCAAAGATTTTTTAATCGAACGACAATTCATTGATTTAAATCTGTTCACTCATTGATAATTTAAACGATTGCAGTACTTCCTCTTAGTAGGTGCAAGAGCATCAGCAATGTAGAGGAGCTTTAACCACTTATTCGAGCTGAATTTTATCAAAATCAAACTAAGCGTTATAGAAATATTGGTAATAATAGTTTTAGAAAGGGCCTTATTTGGGTGGGGCAAACTCCCCTCCTTATGAGGCACGGCGTCGAGACTTTTAAAGTGCAAATCTGTACAAAATTTCGATTCGAATGACATTTCATTCATGAAAATCGGTTCACGTGTCGATAATTTGAAACGATTCCTATACATCCCCTTAACAAGTGTAAGAGCTGATCGCCGCTTTAATGTTACGTAGGGGAGCCCTAACCCTATCATCCTACCAAATTTTATCAAAATCGGGCCAAGATTTACAGAGTAATTAGTAATAATAATTTTGGAGGGGGCCTTACATAAAGGGGGCTAACTCCTCTCCCATACGATGTACAGGGTCGAGACCCCCAAAAGGCACATCTACATAAAATTCCGAATCGAATGACACCTCATTCATGAAAATCGGTTCACGCGTTTAGGCGCTACGTTGTTTACAAAAAAGGTAACAACAAGAACAAGAACAAGAACAAGAACAAGAAGAAGAACAAGAACAAGAACATTTTTTGAAAAAGCGGTTTTTGCTCATTTTCGGCAACTTTTTTCTCGAAACCTATTAGATCTGGGTGGTTGCAAAAAAATTACAGTTATGAAGGAGGGTTTGGAGTAAGATTTAAAGAAAATTTGGGAATTTTATCTTTTATAGAAAAAGAGAAAAAAATTGTCAAAGTTGGGTGTTTTTCAACGTTACGCTTTTTCGTGCAGTTTTTGATGGTCAACCCTTATACAACTGTCCTACCGGACAGTTTTAATAAAAACAAAATTACTTCATTTTTCAAATCAACTAATCGTTTTAGAGTTCGCCTTCTCGAGAGCCATCTTACTTCTGTATGATATAATAATCTTTTATAATCAGATCCCATATTATAGCATGAGTTAGCAAAAATATAATTATTTAGAGACCGGCCTTTAATAAAATTGATTATTTTAATCGCATTTTGTAACACTGAGTGTGGTCTTCTGCTTTAAGTCTCCCTATAAATCCGACATTTTTTAATGGCTGCATCACCATCAAATACCAAAGCAGTTACCTCATTCCAATCTCTCTTGTTTAAAAAAATCATCCACTTTTAAGAATATGTCTTTCTCTTTTGAATGACTTTCCAATGGCCGGTAAAATAGCAAGTCTTCATGTACATTGTTATCATGACAATATCGTACAAATACTGACAATTGAGCTGAATCTTGAATGTCTGTAGACTCATCCAAGCTGTATAGCAAATTTTGGGCTTTGTTTAATTCTTTCCATTAATTGTTGAAACAAGTCCTCAGCAATTTCTCTAATGCTTTTACAAACTGTATCATTTGGTAATGGAATTTTACGCAGTACATCTGCACACTTTTTTCTATGAATCAACTCAATAACTTAAACTGCCACGGGCAATAAATTTCCTCACTAATTTTAAAAGGTTTTTTCACTTTTGCTATTAAAAACGATGCTTCGTAGGATGCTAATAAGTATTTTTCCTGGGCTGAAGCATATTTTTTAAAACTTAGTTTTTCTTTTTTTGAATCTCTCAAAAGCCTTTCAAAATATTCGACTATGAATATATTTGAATATAGTGTTATTTGAGTGGGTAGGATGTTTCGTTACAAAATGCCTTTTTAATTCTTTGAGCTTCATGCTTCCATTAACCAAAGTTTCTTTGCAGATTCAACAAAGCGGTTGTTGTTTATAGTGATAAGTATTAAAAATAAACCTTTTTATAATTCTTTTTGTATTTTCGACTTATTTTCCGAAGTACTCGAAGTCGCTTTGGTTTCTTCTTTTTCGGATTCACATTTCTTAGCGTGATTTAGCCACTTATACATTTTAGAGTACAAATTCAACTAAAATAAATCGCAAATAAGTTCCTAAGTATGTTTTTAATTTGTATGAAACATAGAACTTTAAAGCCATTAAAATTTACTATTTGAAAGATTAATGGACACTGTGCAATTGGGCGAAACCTAAACTCCAGTGGAAGGAGTACTGTCACAGTAAAACAAACTTATATTTCATTTGCATATACTTTTGATTGGATCACTACAACATATATCCCCATTAATTGCTGAACGTTCGCGAGTTACTGTAGTATACCAAAAAAAACTTGTTTTTTCTGTTCATTATTTTTGGTGACTGATTCATTGCTACAATACCATGAAAAATTACTGCCAATTTCAGTCATATTTTGTATTTTTTTATTATGCCGAGAGTCCATATGCAGACAAGACAGAAGACGCACCGACCCTTTAATGTTGTAAAATATTACATTGTCAATTAGCCCTGAAGATGACCTAGTCCCTTGGTCAAAAGCTCAGCATAATAAAAAATACAAAATATGACTGAAATTGGCAGTAATTTTTCATCCTTGATTTTTTTATTTACTTGTTATTAAAATGTTAATGAGTGAATTAATTTATCAGTTCCCAATACTCTCCCGAGAGGCCACGATCCATAGTTAAGCATTTATATATATGAAACCGTGTTGGAATAGGAAAATGAGGCGTGGATTTTGAAGTGAAAGGTCACCAGTTCGAATCCCGAGTTTAGCTAGTTTTTATTTGTTGGAAAAACTGTAATTTGTGCTTCCGGCCCTGTTTACTACATCTAGTTTGATAGTTGGACTTTAGGCCCCATCTGAAAAAAAAAAATTGGCATTACTTTAAAATAAGCATGAAACCGTGCGATTGAATTCGCACCACAAAATAATGTATGACTCTCAAAATTTTAATTCTCTGCAGCTAAAAATAAAAGTTTTGTAGCAATAATTCCTGTATTAATTACAGAAAATATGTATTCAGATTGACTAATCATTTTTCATTGACTTCACAAAGTTCAGTCTTTGATATCTTAGTAACCATTTGCAGCACTGAAAGTGAATTTTTTTTTAATCTCAACTATTTTCAACACGATACCATAAATTTTTAGGTTATTTATACTATCATCCACTGAAATGAAAGCATTCTTATATTGTAGACAAATAATTATATCATTGCTGTTTAATGTTTAGGCTTATTTTCTACCTTGTAATACTATCACAAAATAACACAGACGTATTTACACACATTAGACTGACCAAAAATGGTGAAATATTCGCTAAAATATTAATAATTTCGAAATTACCCAGGAACTTCAATCGGCACTCCCCTTTTCCCATATTTAATTTTCAATTATTAATAAATAAAATTACTTACATAATCTAAAACAAAAAATATGTTCCAAAAAGTATAAATAAAAAATCCAATACGGTTATACGTGAATCTATCAAGGTTTTAGATGAAAAAAATGGGGATACAGATTGATAGTTTCCCTAAAATTGCTAGGCAAAACTTATTTGTGAATGAAATTTAAAATTGACAGGCAAGTCTACAGTACTTGAAAATATACAGTGGTCAAAAAAAGTATTCATACACTAAGTTTTTCTTGCTTTATCTACTGAACTTTTGTTTCTAGAATGACTATTTCTTCAGCACTGAAATCGAAGATAGTAACAATGAATTTAATGCTCTCATTTTCTTTTATAAACATAAAGAATTGGTTAAAAAGCAGAAAAACAATTTATTGAATGCAAAATAAGTATTCATACACTCAGTCTGAATGTTATAATTAACGCAAAACTAAAGACCTAATATTTTGTAAGCAATCCCTTAGCATTTGTTATTGCCTGAAGCCTCCTTGGCATAGATTCCACCTGGAAATATACGTAACATTTCCTCCCAAAATTTTTATCAGTCGGACTGTTTATACTGATAATAAACCGTTATCTCATCTTAAAAGCATTCGCTACCTTGGACTCTATTTAGAAAGGCGACTAATATGAGACAGTCACTTGTCGATCGTTGAAACCAAGTTATTTTTTTTGTTAAACTTCAGAACATTACATTACACTCGACAGTGACCTAATACTACAAACTTTACAAAAGATTCAACAACCTAGTTACACTCAACAAGCTACATATTAACAATGAGTCCTTTCTGTCCATTCCTGGTAATCCTCTCAGATATTAGCTTAGGAACCTCCTATAAGAGGAAGTGTTCCTGTTAAGGAAGGAAGCAATGGTCAGTTCAAGATAATTGTTCATCGCCAAATTTACTAATTATATCAGTTCGCAGATTGTAAACAAATAAAGATTTTTAAAAAATAAAATAAAATTGTGCTTTATCATATTTAATCAGATGTGCAAAAATATTCAATAGTAATCAGTAAAAAAAAAAGGGATTTTTAAAGTTAAAACGGAGACACAAATTTTGTATTCAAACATGAGCGAAGGTAACATCCAAAGTGTAATTGATAAACCTGGCGACCAAGATCAAGGTAGGAATCGCTTTTTTAAAATATAATTGTTCATTACCAAATTTGCTTATTATATCAGTTTACAGATTGTAAATAAATCTGCTATATAAATTTTAAATATGAATGAGAAAATGTTTATGAATTATCTGCTTTACCAAATTTTTGATAAATTTCCTAGAAAGGTGCGTGAAGAAAATAACTTACGCTCTATTTTTGTTAAACTATGGTAAACATTTATTTTTTGTATCACAAATGATAACTCAGTGGTCTATCTTAATAAGGGTAAAGAATGCAAAATCTTTTAATTAAGCAACCTTGCGCAGTGGCAATATCGTAACCAATGAAGGTCTCCTGAGGTGCGATTATTGCTAGTTGAAAACTTTCACCAATATTATTAATTATCCTTTTAACTAACAATTTATACAGTTCAGTATAAATTTGGCATTTTTCAGATGAAGTATACGATGACTGGGCTGAAGGAAAATTGTTCTCAGAAAAGCCTCTTACATTGCATAGTAAGCAAGTGTCATTTACAATTACAATTACCGTACAATTACTTGATACCCTACAGCAAAATTATTTTAAAATTAACCACATTTTATTTATCTTGAGAGAGAAAATGGAGCATTTGCGCAGAATAAGTTTATTGTTTCTAATGAGCGTATTGAAATTGCTTTAGCCTTTATAGTTTGAGAAAATAGACAACTGTTTACTGAAAAGTTGTAATACCATGAAAAAAACATTAAATTAAAAATATCTATAAAACGGAGCAGAATCGAGCAAGTCTATATAAATTATTTTGTTTCAAATGATGCCCAGAATTGTTTCCCGAAGTAACGGTAGTCTTATGCTGAACACCCTGTTTAAATAGTTACATACTTTTTACATATTTACAAAAATTACATATTTTTCCCCCAATCAACATAAAAACAATCTTTTTGAACTAGCGCTTGTGGTTTTGTGATATGCAGCTAAGATGTGCCGTAAGATAATTGCACGCAAATTTTATTCATTCAGTAAGTTCAGAAAGTTTTTTGGGTACTTTTCCGTTAGCTGGGCGCAAGCGAAAAACAGTTTCGGGTAAAACTGTTTTCTTTACAATTCATTAATATTTGTTTATAGTTGAACGTTTTCGACTTTTATTCCGTTGACTTGGCTCGCGTTTGGTTCTCAATTGGCGACATTTGCGCCCGGCTAACAGAAAAGTACCATTTTTTGTGTTGAAGAGTTTATTATAAAAGATGCAAGCTCGTGGAGAGGAAGAAAGGGAAGTATGTGTTGAGAAGGATAAAGTGCACTTAAACAACTAAAAATATTTTTAAGGTTTTTTTTTTTTTAAGTATAAGATACATAAAGTCTACAACTGTGCTACAAAATAAAAAGTAAATGTGCTTTTACTTTAACGAAATAATCTTAACTAAATTGACTAAATCCATATCAACTCAAATCACCTCTCAACTTAGTTAAAATATATATTTGTGTCTATTTACTGACAAAAAATTTTAATGTACTTTGCAGAAAAAGAATCTTGGAGAATGAAGAAAAGCCATTCCAAAACTCAATCCCAACTGTCTTTTCAACAATTAAGACGCAAATGTCGAACAACTGTATATAATCTAGAAAGGAAATGTAGTAATTTGAAGTCGAAACTAGAAATAACTGAAGCTAACGTAGTTGATGAGAAAATAAAATTATATCGCCTACAGAAAATAGCAGAACTTGCAAATGAAATGACTATTAGTAGAGAAAATAAATTAGCCGAAACTATAGAACAATTGAGGAATGAAATTCATCGGCTAGATAATGAAACACAAAATGCAGCTGGAAATGCCCAATGGCTTGCTCATGAAAATCACCTACTAAAATGGTTTTTAGAACTTCTCAATAATGTTGGCATTGCTTGGATTTGTAGTCGGCTATGCTGTTCATCATCGATAGGTGTTTAACAAGACTTACTAATGTACTTAAAACAGTATTACTAATAAAAAAGTTAATGAATTTATGTTTTATTTACCAACTTTAACCTATCCAACCTATTATTCTATTTTATCCTGTCCTCTCTTTATTAAAGCGCATGCAAAACATGCAAAAATAACATAAATGAATAACAAAAATGTACCAAGTTTTTATACGTATTAGATCTTAAAATAGGAAACCTTATTTTGATAGCTTCATGTATCGGTTATCTTCGATGTAAAAGGCTGAAAGCATTTTTTTCTCTCTCTCTCTTCTAACTTAGCGACTGAAGACAATGGTATCGCCTCCACGGACTTGCTGGCCTTCCTACGAAGTTCTATCGTTAAAGTCAACGCTAACCCATCATTTGAATCTAGAAACTCTGCGTTTTGTGAATGGTGTGCAAAAGTAAATACAAGTATTTGGAACATTTGAAGGTTTTAATACCTATTATTCTTTGTGTAAATATCTAATAAAACCAAGTACTTGTAAAATCCTTGAAAAGCCCTTAACTTAATTTTGTTTGCATTAGAACGAATCGCCCTGCAGAATATGACTAATTTAGACAATCACAGTGTACGCAATTTGGCTAACTTAAGCAAATCAACAAAATTTTGTCTTTAGAAAAAAGAAAGCCGTGATTGAAATTAGAAATTATTTTCATTTTATATCTTCGTCCTGGCACTTTTCGTTTCCTTATAACTGCCATTAGCGCTTTATTTCCTGAATTTAGAAAAATTTTAAGATTAGAAATTATAGCCAATAAACACTTAAACCAGGGTGACCAACAAAAATTATATTGGAAATTCATTATAAGCCTGCGGGCAGCTTAAAATATTATATGTATGTCTATTAAATTGGACCCACTGCCAAAACTTTTTGCAGTGTAAATTCAAAACATTTCAATTTTTTTATTATTATTGTTTTAATTATTATTCATAAATATAAACATAGATGATTTAATAATGATTATTATGAGAAGGTAGAATATTTAATTTATTTAATTAGTGAGATTTGTTTCTCAACTCTCACTCATCTCACAAACGCGTATTTGCACGACATAATTGATGTAGCAGGCTTCATCCGTTCTGTTCGAGCATGATTTGTAATTCGTAAATTCTATTTTCGAAAAAAAACGATTCGTAGGTGAATGTAGATGCAAACGAGTTCACAACTTTTTGTGCCAGATTTCTTTCTAAATTTAGAAAAATTTTCATTCGTGACATTGGCGTTATAAAAATCTATTTTTGATTCTGATATTTCAAAAAGGTGTTTTAGTTCATTATTTACATTTTAAGTCAATCTGTTCTATTTGGAGATAATAAACAGATTTTGTAAAATTAGGATCAATCTCGCGAGCCATAAAATTATTCAAGGGTTGGCCACCCCTGACTTAAACCTTCTTTTATGAAGAATGGCCAGAAACAAAGGTGACAAAGTAGGATTCAGGATTCAGCGAAGAACGGAAATCACAGAGCAAATTAATGGCCGCAATTTCTGACACTGCAAGAATTTCAAGTACTTCAAGGCTTTACTTAAGGAGGAGAATAGCATAGAAATTGAAATAATACCCGATACTAGATAGCCTGGAAAGTTGATGACAGAACAGGCCAGGAGGAAAAAGATTGAGAGAAAGACCGTGATCGAGATGGGATCGGATGTTGTGAGGGCACTTCAGAAGATTAGGAATAAGAGCAGAGACAAGAAAAGCTGAAAACAGACAAGAATAAGTGCTTCTGGAGGAAGGCCTGACCCAGTTAGGGCTGCAGTGCTTGTAGTAAGTAAACTTTCATTTTGTCATCCTATGTCATCCTGCTTCTGCTAACAGAAGGATATACTGGACTTATAATAACTAAAGGGTAAAATAATAATTTATGGTTGAGGAAAATTGAAGTAAGATTGAGGTGAACTAATCAACTAAGGAATATCAGCCCGAATGACTTAAAATATTAAAAATAGAGCCTAAAGTATTTAAAGTTTTTCAAGTTGCAATTCTTCCTTTTACTAGCAGTAAGAGGACGTAATAGAAAATTCGAACAGAATGACACATTCCCACGGCTACAAATGAAATATTTTGAGCAAACAGAAAACAAAGGGAGGTACATACATTACAGGTAATCCGCATATAATAATCATGGGTCAAAAGAAATTATTAGAAGACGACAGATGCACAAAGAAGACTTCATGGCACAATGAGCAATCCTATTTGTATTTCCTTTTAGGGACGCTAAAAGATAATGTTGGGAAGAGTTAATTGTTTCACGTAATAATGTGTTTTTCTAAGCGTTGCAAAGTTACGCCGGAGGCAGTCTTTAGAAAATGGTCCAATGAATCTGTAACTTCCCTCCCTGTTATGAATTACATCTCCCTATTCTATTCAACTATTCTAAAATTACATTATTGCTATACATAATGTTTGCTTCTCTGACCATTATCATAGCCAACTGATTACATCATCCCCTTTTACTGGATACCTCAAATGGTGATTATATTACAAAATCCATTTTGCAAGCTCTCTACAAAGACCTTCTGCTTATAATCATCGCAACTCCTACAAAGCAAAGTAAAGAGCAGATAAGAAAATATTATTTTAATACTTTTTTGTTATATTGTTACTTTAACAGTTCCGAATGCTGTTCCCTCCTTTTTTAATAGGTATTTTTTGCTAACTATGCAAGGTCTAGACGAACCCCTACCCTATTCAAAGTCCCAATGAATTGGTCTATTATCTAAGATGCAAACAAGATTCTCTTTTACAAAACCAGAATTCGCAATACTACTTGCAATAACGTTAATCATTTTTCTATAAATATAAGTAAATCAGCGGATAGAAGTGAGACCTCACAGCTACATACAAAAAAAAAAAAAAAAAAGCACACGCAAGTAAAATTGTTTCAATTACGAAATATTGAAATCAAACGAAGATAGTTCCAACCACGACTTCACCTTCTCCTTATAAGATGACAAAGAGTATTATCCATTCTAAACAAATGACGTCAAACACATCACGGCAAATCCCTAAAAATAGCAAAGTCATATGAATTCCCTTCTAGCTCTTCACCTGGATTTCACTGCTACGCCCTTTACGGTCGAAAACAATAGTAAACTCAAACAGCAATAGCATGTATTTTCTACACTTCATGATGAGTTATATTAAAATTATTGCTGATTTTCCACATAATTTAATCGTACTAAGAATTCAATTATTAATGATACTTTTAATATAAATTTTAGAACTAAAGGGTTCATGCCCTCTTTCTACCCAAGGAAGACACCAAAAATTTACTAAATCAGAAGTTAATAAGAATGAAAATGTTCAGGTTTGATTTAAGATGCTATTTAACAAAAGTTAATTATTAGTGAAGAATTTGACTTCGGATGAAATTAGCCAAATTTTAGAGCACCTCTTTTACTCTATTTGAAACTCCAATTTTAAATCTATTCCAACCTTGACTTTAAATTATTAGAAAGTGTTAATTATTTTTGTCAATGTTCAATCAAATAATGGAGAAATGTTAAAATCAATTAAGCATTTACATCAATATTTTACTCGTAAAGGAACAAAAATATAGAAATAATATTACTGAAGTGTTAGGAACTTAATTATACTTATTACATTTTTTCTGCAAGTTGTAAAAATGAGATCTCATTTCAGCTTTATGGTATCAAAAGTTTTTTAAATAATTGATTACACAATAAGTATATGTATTGCAATAGTGGTTTAAAAAAAAAAATTAATAAAAATATATCAGGGTAAAGGATGACCTACAATTCAGTTCAAAGCACAAAAAATTAAACCTAAGAAATCCGTGGCACTTTCCGTCGGCAGATTTTCTGCAAATTTGAAATTTTTGTTATAATTATTTATCATTTACACAGTGATTCGACCGTGTTTTAAGAAATTGCTCTTAAGAGGTGAAACCCCTCTCCCAGAAATGCTTTTAACCGAATTTTCCATGGAAGAAAATACGAAGTTTAAAAAGTGTTTGAACCAGTTTCATGGAAATTAAAAAAAAAAAAAAAGATTTCGTAAATTGATATGGTAGAGTAATTTAATTCAACGGGTCACCAAGAGGGCACCTTTCCTCAGTATATAAAATTGAACGTCCAGCAATTTCCTTTTTTGGATTATGGCAGATACATACAGCCAGCTCATACAAAAGTATATTTAAAAAACAATACATTTCGTATTTAGTGGACATCAAAACTGCTTTTACAGTGAAAAATCTGCATGAACTCTAAACTTGCCCTTAGAGGGGTAGATTAGATTCTTCTAGGTTTGGAAAGATAGCCTATGATACCGAGACCCGGAGGGTCAATAGTGCACACACTGTTTAAGATACCTCTTCTATTCCATCTGTTCCTTGCTACTGCTGGGCAAAGCATGAAGGCGTAGATTTTTGTTCTTCAAACTTACGGAGGGATGAGAGTAAGTAATATTAACGGAAATATTTCCAATAACTGAACTGTTTACTTACCTGATAAGAGGTAGGGATTGGTGAGGACCTACGGAGAGGGAAAGTAAATAAGAGAGACATACACCCTTTGTATTTTCTCTTTTAAAATCAAAAATTAATTTAAGACAATAATGAAAACTTGTATAAAAATAGAGCTTATGTTACAATGAAATTGATTGCAAGGTAGAAACAAGCTTGTTTAACCGATCAAAAACCTATTATTAAATAACTATGATTTCAGCGTATATTGCTAAAAAACTTAAAAAGGTTTCAAATTTTTACAAAAAATTAATGACACCATCAAAATGGAAGTACAATGAACTAATTTCAATAAAACTATGTTGTAATGACAAACAAAAAATATTATGAATTTTGTTTTTAAGAAAATACCAGCAATTATGATTTTACCATTCCAATCATCAGTCTTTATACTATAAAAATATTATACTTTGACACAAAGTTTGAAATTTGCTAAGAATCATATCCTAGAGCCCTAGCTGTAAGGCCATTGGTTTTTTTATGAACTATATCAAATACATTGTTGCCATATTTAACTGTATTAGAAACAGCTCCAAACATTCTATTTACAAGTCCCTGGTTGGATGGTTTTTGAACATCAGCTACTATATTCTGATTACCTGAAAACAGCACAAGAATGCATTTTTTATTTGCTTGTTACATAAGGGTTGTTCGTCAAAAAGTGCACGAAAAAGTGTTGAAAAACACCCAACATTGACCATTTTTTTAGCAAGTAAGGCCCGCTCTAAAACTATTATTATTAATATTTGTATAACTCATAATCCGATTTTGATGAAATTTAGCACGAAGAAGTAGTTAAAGCTTCCCTACGAGATTCTAAAGTGCCACCCAACTCTTACAGCTATTAAAGGAAAATATAACAATCGTGCGCATTTATTGTTTAATTTCTCCTTGCCTTTTAAGAAGAAGTACTAAAAACGCATTAAATTTTATCTTACTTCTCTTAAGAGGAAGTACTGCATTCGCACTTTATGTTATTCACGTACAAATACATTCCTATTTTATTCAAAACGTTTTCCAAAGAAAACAGTCTGTTATTCTTTAAACTATTCTTTTAAAAAATCTCTCCAGTTAAGGGTGTAAAGGTCAATCAACCATTATACATAACTTTTTAAACTGTAAGTTTTTGTCAAGGGGTAGTTACGAGATATAGAAGGTTAAATTTTGGAGGTTTTGAAATTTATTTCATATTTCAAACCTTTGTACCTCGCTTCGTATTCAGTTTTTAATGAATTCTTTACCGAATTGTAGAGAAACGTTTGCTCTATAACTGGTATAAGGTGCAATGTTTTAGTGATTATAGTTTATGAGATATAAATGGTTAAATTCTTAATAAAAGATATGGCTGTTGTCAGTCTCGGCGCTGAACACAGTCACGGAGAGATGTTTGCCCCACGAATGTGCGAGCCCCTCTAAAACTATTACTACTAATTACTCTGTAAATCTCAGCCCGATTTTGATAAAGTTTGGCAGGATGTTAGGGCTTCTCTCCGTGACATTAAAGAGCTTGCACCTACTATGGGAAGTACTAATTGTTCAAATCATTGACGCGTGAACCGATTTACACGAATGAATTGTCATTTGATTCGAAATTCTATGTGGATATAGCTTTTGTGGATTTTGATGTCTACAGCATTAGGCAGCTAGTTTCCGCCTTACAAAATACAAAACAAATAGAATTTATACAATAAGTTTTTAGCGCATGGTCAGATAGAAGGATTTTGTGTTTGTGAAAAAAAAAAATCCCAAAAACTAATATCATAGAAACCTCGAACTTGACATTTCGTTTGTTACTGATACTTAGGTTTTGGTCGAAAATTTCCTTTTGAGAGTTATTGGGAAAGTTCCATGATCGCTCAAAGAAGGCCATCCAGTACAAGTTACTCTTTCGAATATTAGATCATTTAAAAAATGCTATTTTTAACGAAAATCAGTAATCGAAAATTTTGTTTTACATAACAGAATATAAATTTTTGAAATTTTTACAAAAAGGGCTTTAATGATAACATTTTACATGTTGTGAACTACTGATTAAAATTGTTAGGTAGGACAGTTGTACAAGGGTTGATCGTCATATTAGTAAAGTTTAGGTCACAATCGTATTACCCCAAAAAATATTTTAAAATATTATATTATATTATTGTTAAATATATAAAATAACTTAAAATATTTTGTAAACAAAATATAACAGTAAAGTATCTTTTTTTCAGGTCTAATTTAAGATTTTATTTTAATTGCGACTTGAAGTTTTGAGGGCTGTTGGATACAAAAAAACATTTTGAACATAGATATGTATGTCGATTATCAAGGTTCTAGTTTTTTTTTTTTTTTTAACTAACCGTTGGATTCAAGTGCACTACAACAAAACGATACTTTGGTGAATAGTCCAGCTTCTTCCTTTAAATAAATTTTCATTGAAAGATTCGCAACAAAATCGTTAATGTATGGCTTCATCTCAATCTCAGCCCTTAAGTTTTCTTCAGTAGGGAGGAAAATAAAAAGAAGTTTCACTATCATTATAATAGATGACCAAATGACCAACCACAACTTACTGAAATTGACTTTCATTTGCCAAGGAACTCTTTCCTTTATAAAAAAATTTTCATGGAAAAAAGGTTTTTATATGAAGTCATCTACATCGTTCTTATAGCAAAAACAAAAACAAAAAAAATCATTAAAAAGTGGCTAAAAATTCCTTCAAGAAATCGCACTTTCAGTTCTACCGATTTCACAAAATTTTAGCAATAAATTCAATGCACGTTAATAGCTGCATAATTAAAACAAGAAGCTCGCCTTGCCAAGCGTTTAGCACCCTTATACAACTGTCGAGGTTGTATAAGGGTTAATCGTCAAAAAATGCACGAAAAAGCGTTACATTGAAAAACACCCAACTTTGACTTTGTACTCCGGTTATGGGGCCTTCCACTGGGTTGGAAGAGCGGATTGCTGTCACAAATTAGATCGCTTCGCAATATATAAGGTGCTTAAAAATTAACCCCTTTCCATTCATTCGCAAACGTGTAGTCAACTAAACGATATTAATTGAAACAAACTTACCAGTTAAAAAGTTTAATAATATTTTATTAACTTCTTCAGGTTGTTCTTGATGAGGAAAATGAGATGCATTGTTAATAACTTTAAGAGAAAATTTTTCAATAAAATCTGTGGATTGAATAATGCTCTCAATTAAAACTGATTTATCCTTATTCCCTGCTATTAGCAAAGTAGACACCTGATAGCTTTCATAAATATTTAACCTCCAATATGGAAATGTTCGAAAATAATTAATTGCGCCGGTCCAGTCTTCTAAAAAAATATACGAAACCAAAAAAATTTGAAAATTTCTTAAATATTTACAAAATAGCAGGAAAGTGATACATAACTATACATTAAAATTCTAATCCTTACCTTTTCGTGCAAAAGCGTATTTATAGGCTTCAAGATATTCTTGACACCTACTATTGTTTACTAAATGAGGATAAACCTTATTTAAAATCGTAAGGTTTCCATCTAAAGCCTTCAATTCAGGGAGTTCAGGTAACTGACAAAATTGGACCCATCTGGAAAAAAACAAGAACTGCATTACACTTGGTGCGTAGCATTAATTGCATTCGGAAAGAAACATTAAGCAATACCAATGTTGGTCTTTTCTTCCAAATCTCATATGTTTAACTTATAAATGTATTAACTGTTGCAACTATTACTGGGGAAAAACACACGATTTATAATCCAAACTTTCCATCACTCAAGAATTAAGCCAAATACTTTACAGTATGATAAAAATATTCTTTGGAAGGTGTTAGAAAAATTTGTAAAGACTCATTCATACAAAGCTTTCCACCAAATTCTTTTTCTCATTTCTACTTGTCTGCAGTTAAGTTCAATTGTGTGGAAAATGCTGACTTTACTACTCAGAGATCATCTCCCTTCTACTCTTGTTTGGTTTAGTGCAGAAGCAAATTATGAATAAACTTTTTTCAATTACTATCTAGCATTTTCTAAACGATGAAGCTCCATTTTTTTCAATAAATGAGCTTAATTATTTTCACAACCCAGGTGCCACAGTTAGAGGCGAGACCTGTAAAGCTAATATGTATTGTGGTACTGGATTCGATCCCCGGCCTTAGGCCTTGGATTTTATTTAATGGTCAATAAAAGAAATTTATAGTAAAGTATGTCTGCTAGTCGCCTCAGTCCACGACACCTAATTGGTAGTTGGACTTAAAGCCCGCCTGAAAAAATAGTCAATTACTTTACTTTACTTTTCACAATCCATTAACAATAGCCATCAAACAATATTAAACGAAGTAGGCAAGTGTAGCACCAAGATTCAAACTGGTATTCAGGAAAAGGAAGATTTATTTGAAATTATTGGAAGCCACAATGATTTGATGTTCATTACATTTTGATGTTATACTCTCTGACGGTCTCATGACCTGTCAGTTGTTTAATATTTTTGTGTTAATGTATTATAATTGTATTTTTCCCCCTCTATAAATAAAGGCTTATTACTGTTCATTATTTTTTGAGACTGATTCATAGATTCAATATTATGAAAAAATTACTACCAGTTTCAATCATGATATATTTTTTTTATATAGTCCCTAGGTCGAAAGCTCGGCATAATAAAAATATATCATGACTGAAACTGGTAGTTATTTTTTCATCATAAAGGCTTATTGTTATATTATATTATTGTTATTATTATTATTTTCATGTTATACGATTCACTGAGAAAATTAAAAAGCATTTTCTGAAAACGATCTGTTTATGGTTTTGCTGGATTTCTGCCAAACTGTCCCTAATGCTTGCTGAACTAATTTTGAAAATCTTTTACCTGTTGCCGGTGGTAAACTACTAAGTAATCTAGGATGGTAATGTTTTATTAGATTATCTGAATCTGATAAAGTTGCTGAAAAAAGCAGTAGCAATTCGTCAGATTCCAAGTCATATTGGAAATTCTGTTGGGTTTTTAATTTTTTGTAGGAATGAAATAACTAAGTGATTATCTGGTACTATTATACTTACTAAAATCAATGTTGTCTGCAGCTGATTTTATTAGTTCATACGTGATTTGGCTTTGGTCAGTATTTTTTCTTTCATTTTTGTTTAGAAAGAAAGGCTTAAGAATATTACGCTAATGAAAAATTAATAATTTCTTAGCAGTAAATATAAGCATATATAAAAAATAGATTTACATAAACATCAGAACCAAAATCAATCAATATATGTATGTTGATTACCACAACGAAAAACTAATGATTTAACAAATACAACAAATAAATAAAACTCAGCTCTAAATTTAACTAATTCTAAAAAAATTTAATTTAAACAAATTTTGGTATATCTTATTTTTTCGGCGTATTATTCATTTCCACAGGAGACAGTCCCGACACAAACTGTAATTGCTGAAGCAATAGTTTATTTAACTCTACTTTGTTCGTTTTTTATTTATTTTAATACGATTTCATTAGTTTTCTTTTTTCTAACATTCATTAGTGGAAACAATTGGACGCAGTATCCTCCTTTATGGAACCTGTCTTCTGCGGTGGGATAAGTGACAGGATCCTTGATGGTTCAAGAAGGAGAGAAAGACAACATAAAAGATAAAGAGTGACCTTCCAGGACCGAAGAAGGCGAAGATATGGCAAGGCAAGTACAAGATATCTCAGGCAAGCCTTAGTATGAGCAAGAATAGGCTGCACAAGCGGACAATTTTCGACTCGTTGTACACCTGAAAAAGCTGGGCCTGGAATGCGAAAGCTCTAGCAGATTCTATAGGTGATGAGGAGTAATTCACCTCCTGACAGGCGGCGAAGATTTAGACTGTTCAAAGATTTAGATTGCTGGGTAGGTACTCAACTATGGAAAAGGATTTACTTTCCCTAGAACCCTTTAAGACCCTAGAGTTTTCTCAGAGGTATCGAATTGAAAGAAGTAGCGGGATAGAGGGGCCCAATGAATCTACAAAGGTCGCAGCGTATATACTTTCATATAAGTTAAATGTTTAATTTAAGGAGGAAGAATGTGTGATGTAAACACATTTTTAAATATTATTATTTTATTTTTATTTTTTGTCAACACTCATCTTTCCTTAAGACCATTATAATCAGAAATGAACCATATTTCGTCAAATCAATTGGGAATAATTATCAATAAATTGCAAAATTTGTAAACAATTTAGGATTCAGAGATTCAATGTGAGCGTTAGAATATTTATTTTTTACCCTAGGAATCATAAATGGGCTACCGTTGGAAATAAAATAGATAGTGTACTTAAGAGTTTGATCACTTGCAACAAACGAGAAAAAAAATCTGAAAGTGTTCGTACTTCATATTAGTTATTTTTGCATAAGAAGCTACACAAGAGTTATCCTAACTTACCTTAAGTTGAATTCACTTGTGGACGGCAATGTTGACCAGTATAAGTTAGGGTGCGGAGCGGATATTGCCACAAATTTCTCCACTATATCTGGATACAAATGAACAATAAACCATCCAAACAATGCTCCAATATCATGTCCAATAATAATGCACCTTCTATACCCTAATAATGTAATTAAATCATTAAATTCTTTCGCCAGTTTCTGAACTCCGTAACTGCTTTTACTTTGTGGTTTATCAGAATCACCGAAACCTTTCATATCCATAGCTATAACTCTGGAGAAATACAAAATATGAATAGAACTTTTTGGAAAATTGTGTAAGTTTCAAGCTTTACCTTTTAAAACAAGATTAATACCTAAAGTGTTTGGCAAGTACTGGAATTTGATAATGCCAAGAAATCCAACAATCTGGAAAACCATGAAGCATTATAACTAAAGGATTCCTTTTTTCTCCAGCTTCTATATAATGAAATTTTACTTCCTATAAGAATGGTTTAGTTATTTAAATAAAATGTAATCTTAATGAGAAAATTTAATCTTAGCAAAACTTTCCACTTACCTTTAATTTTATATATGAATGGTGACCTAAAGAATTATCAATTAAGCAGTCAGGAGGATTTCCTGAATTTTCTTTTGAATTTGATATCCATAAATTTTTCACCAAATGTTTTATTAAAAATAATGAACCCCAAAATAATGAATATAATTTTAACGTAATGACTTCTAAAATAGGTATCTTCACAATGTCTAAGTTTTCCATTGAAATACAATAAACAGTAAGAACTAGACAGACGAGTTCTTATCAACACTTTGTAACCATCATGCCATGTTACAACAAACACTACTTAATAACATCACGCGCCCACCACCTTGTTCATACTCCTACCACAACAGTTCAACACATGACGTAAACAGCTTATCGCATTGATAAATTTTATAATAGCCCTCATGATTTAGTTCGTCTCGTATAATTAAAACATTGAAGAGAGTGCTATCTCCTGGCAAAATATTTCATTGCAAGAAAAATTAGGAAGTTCACCTTCTATTACATTAAAAAAATAAAAATTGAAAAGAAGCAGCAGAAGTCAGCGTTTAATAAACTTTTTTTAAAAAAAATAAAATGTACATGAAATAATCCAAGATATCATCACTAAAGATAATTGCATAAGAAGGTTGAATTATTTTTTTTCTGATAGCATAAATACAAATAATTAAAGTATTAGGGAATACGGTAATTTTTATTCTACTCGACCTCACCAGAATGACTTTTCCCTACAAAAGTACTTTTTATTTAAATTTTTGTACACATTTTACGTTCTAAAAAAAAATAATAAACACAATACGATACGTTTTTATTATTATAATTACATTTACATTTATTGCAACTCATTTTTCTTTTTACATATTTTAATACAAGTTCTTGACAGGTACAACATTGGTAACAGCAGATTCTTAATAGTAATAAATCGCGTATGCACTTGAAAACTTGCTTAATTAAATGTATTATAAAACTATTACAATGACAATTATCAGTATTAGATACAGTAAATTAATATGCAGTAATGAATTAACAGGAAAGAAGACCGCTTATTAGTACATGAACGTAATGTTTTTGAACGCAGATTTTACAGATACTGTTTTAATACATAAATAAAAATAATAAATCATTACTTTGAAAAGATTCCAGTTTTCTTCCACTGCAGTTTTGTATCTGCTAATTACGCTCTTACACTGCTTCATCTTACATTCATAAACGCATTGAATGCAAGATTTGGACATAATAATAAATGAAGACATTCTGAAATAAGAAATTTTTTAAAATTATATTATAATAAACTCTAAAGATCGGGGAATGTGTTAATAAAACATTTTATAATGAACTAGTTTACAGAAGTATTGTGCTACGAGAAGGAATAATGTATTTTAATTTGAGAGAAAATAATATTTTCAAGGAAAGTGACGAAGATAATTACTCAGATTAATCACCAAAAAATCTTGCGGAACAGGAATAAATGGCGCGGAATTTTTGCTTTACAATACAATAAACGGCTCTCTAAAAAAAATGAAATTGATATATATCATTTCACTATTGTTACCTGTTTACTAACTCTTTGGCGCTAAAACTCACTGCTGGTCCTGGCCTACACAAGAATTCTACGCCCTATCTCTATAGCCCTCACTGCGATCCATCATTAGCAGTATCATTCGCGACAATATCCTGCCATCTTATTTTCGGCCTACCAACCTTAATTTTTCTCACTAGTTCATTGAAAAACGCTCTTCTGGGAACACAAGATGGAGTGTTTTTTTTCTCGGCCTACAGGCACATAAAATAACTTTAACATCATGTCGCGAGCAGCAACTGGAGCCTTTCATAGTCCTTTATAAAATACATCCTTGTTCTCTTCTGCCGCTACACACTAGGAAAACTAGTGTAATTACAGTGTAGTAGGTGTGTACACACTAAAAGCACTATAACTGAAAAGGCTTCCATTCAGACAGATATTACATATTCTTCGGCCGAATGGTTCAAAATCAATTACTTGGTGTGCAACCGTAATTGACTTGCTATTTATTTTTTTATTCAAAGTTATAAGTTTTATATTCAGGGTTCTGAATATTTATTGCATTGTAGGATTATTAAAGCTGAACAGAAGTTGGACACGAACTTAAACAGAACTTATAAAGCACATTAAAATGTGTACTCATAATAAATTTACCCATAAATTTAATAATTTGTGTGCAATAAATAAAATATAAAAAAATTGGTTATTAAACATTACAATCTTATTAGACTACGAATACATTTGGCTTAGTCCTAAAAAAAAATCAATAAATAAATGAAAGGCTACCTGTTATGAGTTTTTAATGAGAATTCAATGCCTCTCAATAAGTCGTTTGTCTTCAATATCAACAACATTTCTTTGTTCACCAGTGCTAAAGTTTCTGATATTTTAGCCAGAAATGTAGGAATGTTTAATTGAAATTCTTCTTTCTACAAAGAATTTGTTTTTAAAGCAAGCAATAATTAAAAATTAAAATTATTAACGCACTGCACCATGTTATACCTCTTTCACAGAATGTTTCGTAATTGTAATTCCAGATTCAATTGCATTCCAGGATCGACCTGACACCATACATGCAAATAAGCCGTACAGAGATCCAACACCAAGAGCAGCAGAATGTTTTTTCATGCCTACCATATCTTTATTTAATATGCTAAGCCATAATCCGGAATACTCTTTCCTCACATTATCACTCAGGTACTAGAAAAAAACAATATTTATTTTGTTGTTGTTTTAGCTGTTTATCCAACAGCAGGAAGGTTGGTTTCTTTCTCTTTTTTAGGATCAATAGGTCTACATCCTGAGGTGGCCCTTGGCTACCGTAGTTAAGGAACTACTTTCTGAGTAGGCTTTCAGCCCGGTGTAGGCCACTGGTTTCCAGTGTTTAAAAATTTCTATAAAAAACAAACAAACAAACTGATGAATGAAGCACTCAGACAATTTCCTTCAGTTATTAAGTTTTAAATTTAAATCTGAAGGATTATAAAACTGAAATAATGATTCGAACATCTATTATGAATATACTATTCTTATTCAGATACGATGCTATGTTTGGCTATAAAAATTGAGAAAACTTCACGTTTTTGACTGTAACTTCTAAATCTAATTAAACAAAAATCATCAAGATATGTAGCAAAACCATTCATAAATAGTTTAAATATATGTCAGAATCTAAATGAACTTACTGCATATAATCCATGGTCCAACAAAATAATGGATGCTTCCCCGTTATGCAATTTGTTTACAAGAATATTGCCAGGATGTGGGTCACTGTGTACGTAACCTTTATGGAAAATCATTTCAGCATAGAGTAGTCCTAATTTATCAGACACTTCAAAAGGGTTTATACCATTATTGATCATGTATTTAACATCATTTACTTGACCACCTTCTACAAATTCCATTGTCAAAACTCTCTTGGTGCTTAAATCATCATACACATCTGGGACCTAAACAAAAATTTAAATGTATAAGACTGAAGTTATTGTGCTAATGGACTGCTAACTTCTTGAAAACCACCCATGTTGTTGGGTGAAACCAAAGAGACCAACATTGTGTTTTGTTGCTTTCTATTTTTCCAACTTTCGACATCATTGACTGTTACTTTCAGGCAGAGGACAAAAATTATAACGAAAATATTGATGTGTACTTGTTGACTATAGCAACAACTTGGGTTGTCAATATTTTTTTCAAGAAGTTTTAACATTACCAATTAAAAAACAAGATATTACTGAACATAAATATAAAACATATACTCATAATATAGTTTGTCTTAAGACAAAAATAATAAACTTTTAAGGGAGCCACTGCAGGCTCAGAAAACACATGCATCGCATGGGCCTGGCAGATGATAGCCTCTGTAGGTTCTGTCAGAAGAGGAGGAAACGGCACTGCACGTGTTGTGTCAGTGTGAGGGGCTCGTGTGGCTAAGGATGTTACTTCTCAGGGAGGCAAAACCAAGGCCTGTGAGCTTTACCCAAGAGTCGCTCTCCAGCATTAAGAGTCTGATTAAAAGGACAGGTCTGGAGAGTGAGCTTTAGAGTGAGGGGAGCCACAATAGATCCAAAGGGGTCGCAGTGAAGTAGGCCTTGAGGCCGCCCTAGTCTAGTCTAGTCTAATCTAATCTAATCTAATCTCAGGGAAGGGATTAGCTACGCGGTTAGCGAACTGGATTCCCACGCGGAGGTCCCGGGTTCGAATCCAGCTGCTAACTCTTAGATTTTCTCTTCCTAGGAGCTTCTTACAGCTCACTGTCCGTCCGGTGATGGACAGTGTTGTCTGTAAAGAGAGAACACTGTCCGGAGGCCGACAGTGCACTGAAAAAAGCTCCGGGCACTAATAACCTCAGCTGTTGATGCGCCAAAAAAAAAGAAAAGAAAAGAATACACTTTTAACTAAAGCATTTTGAAAATTACATTTATTTCAACTCCGCCAAAGCGGGCTGAAACCAATGTTGAAAAAGAAGGAAGGAACAATAACCTGAGGGGTTACAATAAGGAGTTAAAACGGGTGTCTGCTAAAGGGTAAAGAGTGAAGTTCTCAGGCGCCTAAAGAAGGCATCCCCTTCATTAAGTAAAAAATGTGGATCAATCTCTATCGATACACTTCAAAAACCTAATGGGTAAAAATAACAGGAAAAGAGAAAAGATGGCCTTCCAATTAAGATTTCCTAATATCGGGCTTAGTGCGGGAAAATGTTTACGAATTAGAACAAGGTACGTGAAAGGAATTAACGGTATTGTGAAAAGATTGATAGATGAGGTAAAGATATCTGGATTTCTAGAAAATAACTGAAACAAAAAGAAAGGAGAGAAGTATCGATTTTCTTAAAATATGATACACTTATTAATTCCTAAGGTCACGATGATGAAAGAGCGAATAGAAGAGTAGGACGTATTGTATATTTCATAAAAATGAAGCCAGGTTGATCAAGGACTGGAAAGATTATAGATAAGGGAAAGATGACGCGGAAAGCTAAGAATACCCTACGTATGTGTACGCTAGGGATGCAATACAGATGACGCAATCCGAAAATTTCATTGAAAAAATGCTAAATGAAAATATACCATAATATCTGTTGAGGGCATTTGACGACAGTGCTGAAAATTTGATTTATATCAGAGAAAGACTTCATAATGACATGAGCAAAATTATTATTGGATGTGAAAAACAAAACGATGTATAAGAGAATAACATCTCTTAATAGAAATTTTCAATGCTCTGAAGTGAGGATTCTATATAAAATGAAGTACGGAGGACACTAAAGTCAACGTAGATACAAATCTAACCTAACTTACGGCAGTAAGTAGTAGACTCTCACAGCAGAACCACGTAATAAAATTCAGGCAGCAGAAATGGGTTTGAGAAGAAAAGAAAGAACAAGAAAAACAAACTACGCAACTATGGAAAGAGGCCTTTTTAAAATTAAGAATACCGGGAGATAAAAGTAGTAAAATCGTCTAGAGAATAATAATAATAATAATGTGTGTTTATTAAATAACGATACAAAATAATACAAAACATAATGAACAGAAAACTAAAAAAAACAACACAATGCACGGACATTATGTCCGTATGCAGAGGTTGACCTCACTTACAAAAATACATACAGTTATTCAAATATTTTTCATCTATGAAAACTTAGTTTTTTCTTTTTACTACCAAAAACAAAAAAATTCTTTACCACAGAAATATAAATAGCAATCGCAAAATAATATTAACAAATTTAAATTAATTATTGAAATCCGCAAAATGTAATCAAAACCTTCACTTAAATAAAGTAAATTTAAAAATTGAAATTAGATATCAAAAACTGTCTGTAATTAGCAGCCTCCAAGTGGTACCAATAAAGGCGCTTAAAACTATTATTCTGCCCATTCAGGTAACTAATTATTTCAGTTTTAGTTAGCGTTTTCTTGTCGAACTACAGGATTCTAAATTCTTTAAGAACTGGACATTTAGCTACATAATGAAATAAATGTTCAGCTACATTGATATTTCACATTGAACAAAACGTCTAGAGGATAAGAATGAGCAGATAGGGCCAGCAGAGAAGTACTATGGGAGAAGAGCTCTACACATAGGGAAGAAAACTATTAGATTAAGCATACTTGTTTGCAAAATAGAACTTAATTTTAGTGCAAATTGATCAATAAAATGTAACCTATGTAAATAATTTTTTCGGAAGGATTAGCAATTCAAATTTAAAAAAAAATATAAATTACCTTGAGCCAATGAAAATGTTTGAACATATCCTTTGCTTTTTTAGTATTGGCAGCTTCTTCTGTAAAATCTAATTCACGTGGAATGTTCTTCTTACTTTCATCCACAAGCCATTTGATCTTGAACTCAGGAAATATCTTCGATGCAATCATGACCAATACCTTTACAGCAGACGATAAATTATATAATTCCTAGTAAATTTATTTTAACCGTCTCTGCAAAGTTGTACACATTAACAAAAATATAAACTAAATATAAAAATATATAAAACTAAAATATAAAAATTAAAAAAAAAATAATAGGAAAAATATAAACCTCCATGGTTGCCATGTCAACCATAGCATTTCCTTTAACAGAAGGATGTTGGACTTTGACAGCAACTACGCTTCCATCCTTTAATTTCGCTTTATGTACTTGGGCTAGTGAAGCAGTACCAACCGGTTCTGGAGAAAATTCAGTAAACAACTCAAGAGGCTAAAAAAATTTGGATTAATATTATTTTACAAAGAAAGCAGCTGGATTTCTGAATCACATGCATTCCTATAAAAGATCATCAACTATCTTCAAATTGAAACCATGCAACACACAAGTGAACTTGGTTATCTGTCTACTCTAATGGAAGTGCTAAACACATCTGAATTACGCGACATTCCCTTTTCTCTATGTTTATCTCTAGAGCTTTAATGAGGACACCTATTTGTAGACATCAATAAATTAATAGAAATATAAGCGTGTGCATTCTTCAAAAATGCTTGTTGTTCTTCGACCTCCAAGTCATTTCTTTACCCATGAAACTGGCTTTTAGAAAAAGAGATTACTTTCTTATTAACAATAATTAGGATATCTCTTTTCTTCTAGAGTTACTTAATGACATCCCAACATCAGAAATGTAAAAGTACAGATTGTCCAATATAAAAAGTGTCATCCCATTCATAAATTTGTATCTGCTTCCCAACAATACAATCCAGGATCTGGATTCATATAGGATCATCACACATCACAGTTATAAGTATCAACAATAGCCGTTATGTTGTCCCACAATCTGAAATATAAACCTGTCTAATGGGATTTTTAGCCTCAGAGGCTACTCGACAAATTTGTACACTGTTTGGGTAAGAAGCAGTTGCTACAAGAACATCCCGAAAGTAGTTTGAACGTTTCCCACCAGAGCAAATTTTAGAAAAATGACTCTGCGATCTGGTAGTCCGTTATGAGAATAAGGTTCATTTGAACAATTTGATTGACATGAATCTTTGTCACTAGCAAGCGAAATGAAGACTAACCGATCACTTGCAAAGTATAGGAAAATTCCAGAAATTGGGTTCTTGGAAGTCCACCCAAACCGAAGACCAGAATCTGCGTGTTGCCGACTGCGTATTATCAAAACATTCTTGGCTGCACTAACTATCTCTCGTTCGAATTATTATACTACTTATACATATGGGACAACTTAAATGAGAAAGTCCTTAGGATGAAAGTCATTTCTTCAAGAGTCTTGGCAGGTGACCACAAGCTAAATTTGCTCTAACTCTCTAACAGACATATTGTATATACTACAATACAACTGCTTGGGTCCAGGTAACCACAAGCAAACTCAAGTAAATAACCACATTCACTCACTCCAACGCCTTAACATATTGACTAAATTTTATCAATACACACTGACATGTAACTGCCACGATAACTCTTTATACCCCTTCTTTTCAACCTAGGTATGTAAAAAAAACGTATTAAGATAACAAGAAACACATAAAAGGCACTGTGAAAGCATTTACATCTTGCTTCAATTCTTCTTTTATAACAAAAAATATATCATTTAAAGAAGAAGAAGGAGCCTGGCTATGCAATACTCTCATGGTTTCAATATATTCTTGCGGAAGAAGGTAATCTAAGGCACCTATGTGTTGGCCCACTTTGATAAAAACACCTTTATTAGCACAGCATAATTCCAGAAGTTTTTCTGCAGCATCTTTATGAACCTGAAGAAAAATAATCTTCTATTAACTAAAACTTTTTTATTTTAAAAAAACAAATTTTTATAATTTACCTTTGACTTAAGGTCACTGTACTCAATACTAGATGGATCTAAAGAAGTACTGTACAACGTCCTTTTGTAATGTAATGCAATATTAGCCGCCTAAAATACAATTTTTATTACTGAGGCAATCACAAGTACAATTTAACGAACTGACCAAAAAAAGAAAACAAAAATAAAAAATTTGCAGCCTTAAAATTGCTTTGATATAAATATAAAAAGATAAATTATTTACCGCAAATGCTGCCCGTCCAAACCTGATAAATCCTACATCTTCAATTTTATTCTGATTACCCCTGAGAGAAATAATAGTTCCTACTGCTACTGATCCATAAAGAGCGTACTTCAATATCTTGCGCGATGCATACATCAGAAACACATCAATTATTCTAACAATTACCTAACCATTTTGCAACCTTCCCCATATCCTTATCTTCACCAGAAGCACTTTAGACACTTAATTCTCATAAAAAATTTTTAAATTTCTCTAATCTTATTAATTTTACATTAATTTATATTTATTTAATTTCACTGTGTATATTTTTGAGTTAAATGAAATACAATTGATTTTATATAAGTCTGCCCATGCGTAACTGCCCCCTTCCAAAAGACTCAAACTAATTAATAAGTAATAAAAGGGTAATGGAAACTTAAAGTAAAAAATCTCACACGATTTTCTCTTTTTGTGATTACTTAACTAATTTTGTTATCAAATTACTATTTTTTCAGACGGGGCTTAGCGTCCAACTACCAATTAGGTGTCGTGGACGGAGGCGACTAGCAAACATACTTTACTGTAAATTTCTTTTATTTACTATTAAATCAAATCCAAGGCCTATGGCCGGGAATGGAACCCAGTACCACAATACATATTAGCTTTACTGGTCTCGCCACTTGTTTTCAAATTACTTTCAACTAAATTATTATTTACATGATAACATTTTTACTAAGATAACTTAATAAAAATTGCTGGTTTCATAATACACCAGGTACCAGGTACACAACATTATTCACATAAAAGAAATGCACATGGAAAGAATTGAAAATAAAATATAGAATAAATAATAGAAATAATAGAAATAATAATAGAAATAAAGCTTTAATTTGTATTTCTTTTTTAAAGAAAAAATATTGTTGAAGACAGAATTTCGTTGGCACCAACCGAAAATAAAACGCAGAAAAGTATAAGACAGTCAATAATTCTTGTAAATTGAAAGAGGTGTACAGTCTAAGAGTTTTTTGAATTGTTCTAGCGGCATTCGTTAATTAAATTTGTGTAAATATTGCTGATCGAAAAATTCCTGACAGCAGCTATATATAAAGTTCTTCTTGTATAGTGTTAACAATCTACAGCATTTTCTATTGGATGCTTATCCTACCTGTAACATCTCAGGATCAATTGACAGTTAACATTCTTTGCAAATATTTACACGACAATTGATCAATTAAAGAATAAGTTTCATTCTAGGGTTTATTAGCAGTTAGTTCTTTCTTACACAAATTTAGACTTTTAAGAAATTTATAGTGAACAACTTATTTTAAGTTTTTATCTTCTCCAAAGTTTTAAAAGAGACCGAACTTTATTTCCAGCGATCATAAGGCTTTGCAGCAGTGCTTACCCGATCTTGAATCACTTGTAAAAAAATCGGCCTTAAACAGTATTATATCTAAACTAAATGGTATAGCTTTGAATTACCATAAAAGGTGCATACCTATTTACATTTTCGGCATGAAACAACATGCCCAAGTCCAAATTAAATCTATAAGGCTTGAATGAAAAAAAAACCTGAAAAAAAGGGACAAACTTTTATAATAAACGGGTCAAGACCTGGAACAACATAAGTTAATAACAGGGAGGGGTGCCAAATTGTTGTACTAATGCGAACGCCAATCTTAGACTTAGTTGTCAATAAGTGGTCGAGCTACATACATGTAAGCAAGGGAGTCATTTGTAACGATTTCAATGCGGCCATTGCCGCTATTACTTCGAACCTGCCAGATCTGCCAACCCGCAACAAGTAATCAGGATTAGCGCGCAGTAGAAAGCGAGAAATGAAGCCCAGTAAAGGGTGTAGGCAAAAATTTTTTTGAAAGAAAGCAAGCATAAAGGCTTGGGCTGATAAATGTTGGGCGGCAAAAAGACGACGTGTAGCTCGAGAAGAAACATATTCATTAAAAGTAGTAAAACTTATATAGAATGAATGGTCCTGTATTTAGACCTTAAACAATTAGGCTAGTCCTAGATTTATTTTTTGTGTTCCTTCAAATAACATCAGAATTTATAAATTACCAAATGGGGCTAAGAATCAATAACTTTGAAAGATCAGTAACATGGGTGATTTGAAAAAAGAACTTCAAATTAAAAGTAACTAAACTAACAAAAATATATATATTAAAGAGTTAAAACCTAGAATACAACAAAATTAATAACAAAATTACTTCTTCAGTGATAGATAAAGCACCATGTTTTTTTAACTTTATAATTAATCAGGAAAGCAATCTACTATGATATTTCTGAGATATGGCACGTCTTTATACTCATTAGAAGCTTGCATTCTACTAAAGAAGATTGGGCAGTCCAGTGAAATGCATTCATTTTCAACGAATCTTTCACTACAGCTACTGCAGATCTAAAAATTTAAAATCAAATACAATTAGTTAATTCAGAAGTAAAATTTTCAGACAATGAAAAACTATTATTTAATTCAACAATCATTCTTAGAAAAAAAATATATATATATATGAGTATAAAAGCCGATATTCGCAAAGATCTCCTAAGTGTTACAAAAATTTATAATAGATTAGTTAGGCTTACACTGATTACATTTATAATGAAACTCATCTAATCATATAATAATTATAATTCAATAACCTTCATTATATCTTATTAAAATGCAGCAAATGGCAACGTATGGTACACAAATTACAAACACATGTTTAATTGGTTTAAACTTATGTGTGATTTTAAAATGAGGCTTGAGAAATAATTTTGAAAAATACATAATACGTAATATAAACAAAAATGAAACATTTTTATTCAAGATTAATGCACACAATTATGAAAAACATAAACATAGACAATAGTAAATGCCGCCAATCGTAGTTTACAAAACATTAATGAAAAGAAACTTAAATAATACAAAAAAAAATTCATCACAAGAAAAGAAAAAAAGAATACATGGCACTTCACAAATAAGTTAATTAAAACGCTATTATAGAATTTTCTATCTACAAATCGGAAAGCCAGTAACAACTTACTTTCCAGACCACTGCCTATATATTATGTTTTTCATAAACATCGCTTTACCAATATGTACATAACGCTACGTTCATCCTCAAAAAACCTACACAAAGGAAAACTTAACTGACTACTCGAATAGACATTTCTAATTCTAAGAAATAAGAAAAGAGGGCTGACTGCGCCGAATCGGAAGATCAACGAGTCACCCCGAAAGTCGAGAGAAAAAGTATTTACCAGTGAAAGCCAATATTTAAAAGAAAAAAGTATTTCTTTTGATAATTGAAATAGCTATCTGTCTGAAAACAGAAAGGGAGGACGTTTTAAGAATTCATTTGTAAGAATGGTAGGGATAAAGTGCGGGTCTCGAAGGCATCCGGAGTTGTTTCTGAGGAATTGGCATAAAAAGAGAAAAGGATAATTACTTTTTTTACGAAACTGTCTGAAAACTCTCAATTATTGACTGAAAACAATAAACCTGGGCACCTTAGAAAAACCATAGCACGCCAACACTTTTGTAGACTAAAGTTTTGGCGTTTTTGATGTTTTTATTTATCCGTACTCTATTTAGTCCAATTTTGGCTACAGAAATGTAGATGGGATAGAATAGGTGGGCGAGAAATTCAACAGACACATAGATAACATATTTGTAACAGTATACATCCTCGATTCTTTGACCCCTATAGCACCACTTCTCTACCCTGAACAGGAATAAAGCTAGAAAGAAGAATTATAATTAATACCTGCGTTAAAAGAGTAAATTTCCTTTCGGTGGAATATATTTTATTCATTACAGTCGCGCTTAACAACTGGGCGTTCTTCTGACATTTCGCACAAACACTTGAATTTGTTATTTCATCGCAAACAATGCAATTCTCCATCAGAAAGTACTGAGATAAAGTTGCTCTTTTCAATCCTACCTCAGCATGTAATTGCCTCCTTAGGAACTGCTTTTTCGGAAGTAATTTATACCTACAATGTTATCTAAATGAGAGTATTGTTGCAATTAATAAAAAGTAATGTATCATTAACACTTACCACGAAAAAACATTAACGCCAAGAAGGGTAAAACATCTATCTAAGCACGGTAATATTGCTTTGGTAATGTAATATTCAGAGTTAATTTTTAATGAAGTGTTCGTCAACAATTCGTACGGTGCTTTGACAAGTTGAATAAGAGGAACACCAGGTGGACCACATGTAATAATGTATCCAACTCTCTCTCCAATCCTTGGTTCTGATCGTTTATCTTTGGCAATCCATTCTCTTGAACAAATATATGTATATATTTTATAATAATTTCCTACCAATTATTACAAGTACATTTTCCCGCAGGAGCTTCGAAAAGTTCACCGTCGCAATTTGCCGTGTTAACAGATTTTATTTTTCAAGTTCCAAAACGACAGGAGTTTAATCAGCTCATATGTTTAATTTTGCATAATTTGCCTATTAATATGTACTTAACTAAACAAAGTTAGTAAGCATACATTCCAATGGTTAAATAAGCAAAAAAATTCTTTAAATTAATGAAAATACAGAACCATTATATTACTAGAATTACAGTTATTTTCGAAGTTATGACACAAAAAGAAATCAACATTCATTCCTTTCATAACTTACTTTGCTAGTTTTAAAGCAGGAACACAGGCACTTGGTTGATAACTTCGCAATCCTCTATATTCCTTTGCAAAAATTAAATCTTGAATATACAATTTACCAGAAATAATTTTGCTCATCTGTTGGCTAACGTAACTTTTTACTTTACTAATATCGTAACTTTCAAACAAGATCTTAAGCGATTTCTCTAAAATCTAAAAATAATTATTTAACTTTCATTTCACTAAAGAATATTTTCTGTGCATTAGTAAAAAAAAAAGAAAATATTATTAGATCTCAGTAGTCATCTAATTAACCAGCTTCAACAAAAAAATAATTATAATAAAAAAAATTTAATAATACAATAAATTATAGTATATAATAAAATATAATAATTTTTTAATTGTTTTTCTTCAAATTACTCCACTAAATAAAAACTTCTCTTTTTTTGTAATATTAAATACTCGCCAAGGCCTGATATAATATCTTAATAAACGCGACATTTTTTCTTAAAATTTATTAAACAAGATCCATTTTTAAAAATGAAAATGAAAATTTGTAAGTAACATTAAATCATCATTCTTATTAAGAAGGGGACTATAAAAGGCGGGCACACGTTTCTCACCAAATAATTCACTTTTTCTAACTCTGCGAAAATTCTTTCAAATTGATTTTGTATGTACACCAGAAGTATTCAATGTAGTAATGCCTAAACCAGAAAAATATAATTAAGAAATTTAAATGTCTAAGTATCCACTAAAACTGAGCCATAGAACATTGAATTTCGTTTTAGTTCCTGCAACAGGTCTTACAGAAATTTTCGGTCAAAATCGATCAACCTTTGTTGATTCTTAAAAATAGTTCCTAGCTTTTGTTTGAACTTCATAGACTCACATGTCACATGTTACTTAATTGAAAAGTAACATTTAACTATGTATTATGGTTTTAATCCATAGATAATGTTAATAAGAATCAAATTTGTGGCAAAAATTTCGCTTTGAAAAATCTATAGACTAGGTGCAACTACATATATTGAAAATTTCTTCCAGTTTTTTTGAAATTTCCTTTGTGTGTAAGTCCATCTATTTTTATTTAACTGCTACAAAAACCGCCTTATTACAGTGAACCTGCATAATATAGAAGCAAACTATCATCTAATACAAATGAAAATGTGTAAATTAGAACTCACAGTCCGGGGGGGGGGTCGAGTTATGCGTATCACAAACTGATTAATCAGGTATATTAAGATAATTTATTGTAATGATTACTTTTAGTCAAAAATAGAAAGTTTAAGAGTATTTCTCATCAACTTCCGATGATTACTTTACATAAAAAAAGCAAGTTTAGATGAAATTGTGTAAGAGAATGTTCTTGTTAGTTTATTAACAGTTTTAATGAAAGGGATAACAAAACAGTTATTTTTTTCAAATATTTATGATCAGTTAATTAAATAATATTTACTTTGCTAGCCGCTGGACAACCATCCCTGCGGACAGTTTCTATTCCTTTTGCATCGAATTCTGGTTTTTCTTGTTCAGCGCTTTCATACATGAAACCCACATATCTTTTCTTTGTCTATAAGGAAAAAAAAGAGAGTATGTATTAATTTTGTTGTCATTTCACTAAAAGTTATGAATTCTTGACTTGAAAACTGAAACTAACTCCAATAAATTAATTGAATGTTTGCCTATTGTTACAATATAAGTTGTTGTAATTTAATGGTTAGCAGTGCCAAAAAATAATGTTCTTTTAAAAGACATTTATTATTTTAACTTTCGGACCCCTTGGTGTTCTACCAAACGAAAAACTTTTAACAATTATGATAATATTTTAAAAATATAACTCACTTGCAGAATGCAAGGTTGATACACTTTTTCCAACTTTAATTTAACTGGCTTAGGATTGTCTAGAGTAACAGCATCAGCAATTTCTTGACCTATCCTGAAAGCCTCTTGACGAGATTTACCTCTGCATAAAACAAACATGGAATCCGTGTCACCATAAACCACTTCAGCTCCCCATGTCTTAGTTTTCTCGACAAGTTTTATAGCACGCTCTAAAGTTTCCCGTCCTTTACTGACTACGCTATCACCTACCTGTAAATAATAAAAAATTTAAATAATGTAGTAATATAAATAAATAATAAAAACTATAGCACAATGCTTCAAACATTATCATTAAAACTAAAAAAAGTAAATATCATTTTAATTATCTTAACCATGACGAAGGGATAAATTGTTTAAAATTCACAATTAAGATTCTCATAAAACTGAAAGACCTTCAGGAACTCGTTATTTTTTTCAATATCTTAATTTTAGCAACTTAAATCATTCTCGATTATACTATATAAATATAGATCTATACATTAGACTAAATATGCCATTTTAAAGCAAAGTACAACCTCTCACTCTTCTTTAGAACTGCACTAAAATGAAGTTACCGTGCGTTTTAAATAAACGTTATGGATGTAAATGGATGCAATCAGTTTGGATAAAATCATTAGAGCTGTTTTATAGAAAATCGACACTTTCAGTTTTCAGTTAGTCAGGAATTCCAGGTGACACCTAAACGAAAATCAAAAACCAATACAACAGTCACCATTTACTGTTATTATAAATCGATGGATTAGATCAGATAATAGATTTAGATCTTCCAATTCAGCCACACCAATTACTGAAAACTCTTTTAGCCAATTAATCCGTGGATACTACTATTCGCCAGTAGCCTCTTTACAATACATATTCTGCCATCCGATGCACCTCAAACTATACATTTAATCCAACCTTCAAACCTCGAGAAAAACTCCCTCAGAACTCTTTCTTATTGGAATTCACGTATACATTTATACCCGAATTTATCGATGAATAATTATTAATAACGAAAACCACAAATAAACAGTGGACTTACGATGCTCCTCCAATTAAAATATGCCGTCTTCCACCCTATGGACTGATTAAACTGTTAGTTATAGATCTATGTAATTAGGAAAATGATATTTTGTTTTTTGTTATGATTACCTCAATACATGGCATTCTTCCTGAAAAATTAGCTGAAGTATACCCATAAGTTACATTCGCTATTAGTTTTAGACCGAGTTGCCTTGCATCTAAAACTTGATAGAGGGGTTTATTACTTTTATGCCTTTTCATAGAATTTTTGAGCTTAAACAAACATATATCAACGTTAATACATGGCAAATATATATAAAAAAAAGTAATACATTTTTCGTTGTCTTTCGTCAACTCTGTAGAGGTGACTTGACGGAGGTGGTTAGCTAACATAATTTAGCACATATGTATGGATGTATGGTAACATAAATAAAATCCAAGGTAAAAACCTGTAATTAATCCTAGTCATAGTCGCATAAATCTCAGAATCGCATTCTGAATTAAGAAAAAATGTACTATTGTAAAGAATTGGAGAACTTATGTACTATTACCTCTTCTAAATTGGAAAATCTACATACAAATGAAGTAAGTGAGAAATCATACAGGGTTAAGGGCGCTATAACCGCAAAATCAATGCGCCCCAAAATATAAATAGATGCAGACTGAACTTATTATGGGAAGGATGCAATAATAAGAATCTTCTCCTACGCTGTATAATAAACAACTAGCATTTTTGATGGTTTAATAAGATTTGACTCGAAGTGCACTTAAAACTTGAGTGAGAATAGAAACCACCAGCTCCATAACGTGTGTGCTTCCATAACGCTTAGGAACTTAAGTATTACAATAATAAAAGACAAAATGGACGAATATTTGTTCCGGCTAAAATTTAATAAGATTGTTAGTGCGAGGATATTACTGATTTGTTCTGATTCCATTCTACTTCATGAATACAGTTGGACTTAAAAGCCATATTACGGTGTGTCCGTTGAAAATACATTGAATGAATGTTGAATTATGAATTGTTTTTTTACAGCCTTTCCGTTATTGTATTTAATCAATAACCCCGGAATAAAAATTAACAAGTTACTCCAGGTTAGATCTCATCAGGTTATTTGTATTTCTAGTTTTAATTGCACTTAGAGATTATTTACTGACTGATTAATCATTTACCGCCTTATATTCCCTATTGGTGTGCATTTCAAATAAAAAAAAATTGCTAACCATCAATCTGGTTTCTAGTATTTCCTCTAACATTCGTGGTAAAATTCCTCTTCTTATAGAACTATCCACAAACACAGCTCCTGCGGGTGAAATATGCAAGTGTTCTTTTGCTCGATATAATTCTTTAGGATCAATAAGCAAACTAGTACATCCAAATGTAATTTCATCTTTCCTATAAAAGTAAATTACAAGTTTTTATTAAAAAATGTATTGCTTAATTTATTAGAATCCTTTAGATTAATATTGAGGACACTCAAGGGATAGAACAAATCCTTATAAGACCAGGGAGAAAATTATTATTCAAATTAATACTGTAAACAAGGCAAATTTTTAAGCGAAATGTAAACTGATAAATCAAATATGTTAGTGATTACATTTTGTTTTTACTTGTTTATTTATTTTGCAAAGTATGCAAAGTATAACAAGCAAAAGAGATAAGAGATAAGCAAAAAAAAAAAACATTTAACAATTATTTGTTTTTGTAATTACCACATTCATCTCACACTACTATTCATTTACCTCAATGTAAATGAATCAAAACTTTCTTAAGATATCTTTTCATCTAGTTTTCACTTAATTACAACTTCAATACATAAAGGGATTTTATATAATGCTGCTTAGATTACTCAAATATTCAAAGCTCTTAGAAATCTAATCAAAAAAACGAAAAATACCCATTTTTTTTTTTTTCTTATTCTTTGGGGAGGGAGTGAAATTCATTTACATACACAGTACTGCGGAAAAAACTCCCAACAGCAGCTAACTCCCACTTCTAATACTATTGTAGAATTGCATCAGAGCCTTTTCTAATCCTCTCCTATCCACGATTAAACGTCTTTCTAACTTTTTTTTACTATAAAGTTCTTTTCCAACGTAGTGGGTAACGTTACACTTAACCTCTTATATTACACCACTGTCCCGACAGTAATATAGACTAACTAGAATATAATAATAATATAGCCTAACTTCGCAACAAATGTTCTTTTTTGTTGCACCCACCAACTGAAAGAAATAACTGCTGGAGCGTCACCGAGGCAACAGAGACAAACTTCAGCTTCCGCTTTCCAGCCAACTATGCTTAACTTTGGTCTAAGTTGGACAGAGTCGTTGAGAGTTCCGAAATCTATCACTCCTCCTCACTTGACTTCGAAGACAGAAAAAAGCGTGCCTAACTAAAGAGGACGACTGACCATTGACGTCGGACCTTGTCCTTTCTATCCCATTTTGTTATCTCCATGTTTTCCTCCCATTCTTACCCTCGGCAATCTGTTCTTCGCTGTGGGGCGTTTTCTTTGTAATATTAGGATTCTCTTCACGCGATTGCGCCCATGATTGAAGGGTACTGCTTAATTGCTGGGATTTGCACTCTGAAATATCAGCATGGACATAGATAATTTTTTGAGAAGTTTCTAGAGGGCAGGTATCCAGCGTCTGACAAGGAATATATTCAGTATATGTTTAAAACAAATAGATATAACCACGCAAACGCAGCCAATGCTAAAGTAAGAAGTTCCTTTGGATAAAAAGAAAAAATCCAGTAAGAATAAAATGCGAAGGTCTAACAGCAAAGCAATTTTCTTCGAACGAATCGATAGTTATCTTTGAGAAATTCTACATGCATGAAGATTGTCTCTGTTGCCTTGGTGACGCTCCAGCAGTTATTTCTTTCAGTTGGTGGGTGCAACAAAAAAGAACATTTGTTGCGAAGTTAGGCTATATTATTATAATATTCTAGCATGGAATTTGATGAGGCTACAAGCCTCATTGAATACCTACTCTAACAAATGCTGTTGAAGTCCTAAACAGGTGGAAAAACAGTAATTGTAAGCAATTATCATTGATGGGTAGAGGCTCTGAAAATCAAGAACAATGACTGGATCCTCATATAATCTAAAACAGAGTAAAACACATTTATCATTTTCAGAGATTTAACTCAATTATTACTATTATTGTATTATTTTATTTATTTATTTTTTTTGAGCAGAGTGTGTAATATGATGAAAACCTTACGTAGCTTTTATATGTCGTTCAAAGAGTTTCAGTCAAAATGAAAATTCTGAAGGGAAGTGTAAAAAGTTCCTCATATTCATTGGAATGCTGATTAAAAAATATGTTAATAATCTTCAATTGATGACTGAAACTCGATAATAAATAAAAAAAATTCTACCCATTTCTAAATAGTTTTTACCTAGAATGTGGCTCCATTATCAGAGGAAGAGAACTGGGAGCTCTCATTGCACTTCTCTGCTGAATACTCGGAGAAACAGCAATGTAATTCTTAGGTTTTGCCATTCTAAGCATAATGGATTCAACACGAAACTGTAAACAATTTCACTTTTTTATTAAACAAATAAGACAACTTTCATAAGTGACTTTTTGGTTTAAGTTTTTGAATTGCCAATTTAGTAAAAGTCGTACTGTACAGTTTTTAACTCATAAGTCATCGTGTTCGCATGATTTAGAAGATATACACACCTTCCTTAGCTCATTCAATGTTATTTGAAAAAACTAGTTGAGTAATACATAATGTGCTTATTTTGCAAAATCATTGAAAATAAATAATGAAAGTAGGTAAAATTATATGATTAATTAAAATAAAACAATTCTCTGATATACCTGGGAACCCCTTGAAAGAACTTCAAAAAACTGAATTCCAAATAAAGTCGCTAATTCCGACGTTCGGCCAATAAAGTCTAACTTTTCTAACAATTTAACAGTACCTTCTACTCTCGTTAAGTAGTATCTTAATGTTAGTACCCTGAAACAATAAAATAACACAAAGTTCAACAATTATAGTTAACGAAAATAATTATTTAGTAAATTATCGACATGTATAAATTTGAGTTAAGTAATACAAACACAAATTGACAAAGTTATAGTAATGTTCCTTGCTAGCGCTTCTAACACTTCTACCTACTGTTTAACCATAATCTTATACATCTTAAATTTAAAGGGCTAGAGTGGGACTCGGTTTTGGTTCTCTCCTCCAATAAAAAGTTCTCCTAAATGTAGCTTCATAAAGCCACTAATATACTTACGCCGAATAGAAAGGAAGTATGAACCGCTAATGTCAGAGACTGTGAGAGGGATATTATCAGCTTCAAATTGGAGTAAAGAGTAGGAGCAGGGGTGTACGCAGGAATACTAGTTGTAACATCTCAGTAAACCTTTACAGTCCTTCAAGCAGAAATAGACACAATATTTCATTGTGCTGCGAAAAGACCACAATCACTCTGTGCTGAAGGTAGTTCAGTCCAGAATCACCTTCTTCTCGACAACCAGGCAGCTTTGTAAGTCACATGCTGTCCGCTCAATAATTGTTAAGTCAGTGTAAATGGCACAGAGTTCGGTTTACCAAGACGTACATTACACTTTCCGAGGAGCACTCCCATCAGAATTCTGATTAAAAAAATAAAACTAGAAGAGATGAATTTCTAGGGTATGCCAAACAGACTATTTTGGTCGCAATATCGTAGGTTTCTAACCTCTTACAACTATAGTTGTCGAGAAGTTAATTTTAACACTTTGGTTAAATTCCTAATACGCCTGCTAAAAAAAAAATAAATAAAAAACAAACAACTAAAGATAAAACCAACACTATTCCTTTCTTTATAAGAACAGTAACCTAGTCTTCTGGACACAAACCTTCTTATTGTTTGCCAAGAATATGGTCAGCTTATGGAAAGCATTACCTACCCAAGCACGCCAAAATGGAGAATAGGAGATTCAATTCCGCTCACAAAGTACATTGTTTTTCATAAAAAAATATATTATGTTTACGACAAAATCACATCACTTCAAATATTTAATGATTAGTTAATTTGCTGCTACATTCTTAGAATTTTGTTATAAGATTTATTTAACTGCACTTTTTACCTGTCTGAAAGTGAACTATTCCACCATTCTGAAAGTGTTTTAAAAGAGTAGTGAGGAACTCGTGTGCGTAAAATATGATAAAGTACATTCTCAAAACTATAACTCATTAATGCCGCCTGTGAAATAAGAAAAATTTACAATTAAAAATTGTAAAAATAAAAATGTAAAATACTTCGTATCCTTAAGAGAATATTTTTAAAAGAAATGAATTTGGGAGTATTAAATCGCGCAATCGGTGAAGTGATTATGTATGCGGACGAAAAATAGGATTCAAAAATATATACATACATACCTTAAAAATATCTTGAGCAAATACCGAGGGGGAAAATCAGTGTAAGTCAATTCAATGTACTTATCAGGAGAACCCGCTGCAAATCTGCTAGGCCAGCCTCAACCACTCCCCTCATTCAAGCTTCCCCTCCCCACCATCAAAGTGACTACATAATGAAATTTACTGGTGCATCAATTAACCCTTCGCCTATGTGAAACAGACTATTTTGGTCGCAATATCGTAGGTTTCCTGTCTAAACCCTGTAGAATCTAATCTAATCTCTTACAACTATAGTTGTCGAGAAGTTAATCCCGGTTGGATAACCGGGTATCCTATTAAAGATAGAGAATCTATTGATTGGGAAGTCTGCTAGCCTCAGAAAGATATACAGTATTTAAAATTAAAGAAAATCGAGATCAATGTTTTTTAATTATAAATCTCAGAAAAATGTATTCTGCAAATAGAATTGCTGGTAAATAGATTCCTTCAAACTTAGAATTCTGGCAGCAACGATTCTAATGATCATTGATGTACAGATTAGCAAATTATTACAAATTAGAATACGAGTACTGTAAGATATTAGAATACTAAAAGAAATACTTTATACGGAAACTTTATTAAAGCAGATCCCCGAAAGTCTCGAAAAAAAAAAATTCAGGAAAAACGTTACATTCAAAATTGGAAGTTATTTAGATGAATAATTGGGATAGAAGATTAAAGAAAATCGTAGCAGCTACTATCGGGAATATCTCAATTAACTGAGAAATCCCTTAGTAAGTCACTCTTTTAGGTAACCGATTTCAGTCAAAACCGAAATATCAATAGTATCAATGTGGTATAAGTAGTATCAAAATTGAAAATTAAGCTTTTGCATTCAATGGGTTTTGAGTAACGCATATCCACACTAAACAAGTTATACAAATATTGTTCAAAAATATCCAATGAAAATTCCACTTCGAAAATATAAGCTATCGCACTTTTTCTTCCTCTACTTTCTCTTTCTAGAAGTAAGAGACAATAAAATACAATATATTACATAATCACAAAATAAAATACCCACTGAAATTGAATGGTCATAACAATTTAAACGTAAACACCGTAACATAAATACTATAAATTTACCTCATATCTCATTAATCGCCATACATTTAAAATAATTCTTCCAACGATTTTAAGCTGAAATTCTTCGTTTACCTTCAGCTTCATTTCAAGCTGGGAGTCACTAAAATCTTTTATTCGTCCCAGTAAGGAATATAAATTTATACCAAGAAGATGACCACGATTAATCAGGTAAGTCCAAGATAACATTTCTGTCTACAAATCATATAAAAGTTTAATTTAAAAAATGTTAACAATTAATTTAGAACTAAAATGTACCCTTCAAAGCACCTCATAACCGACAAGTATATCGGGATCGTGAAATCTAACAATATCAACGAATTTAGTCAAAAGTTCCTCTTCAGTTCGGACTGCAGTTACCTCACACTTCAAATGATGCGAAAGAAATTCAGGATTTGTTTCTGAACACACCACAATAACCCCTAAAATAAATAATTAATTACCAAACAGTCTTTGAGAAAAATGTATTTCAAATTAGAAGAGAAAGTCATATTCAATTAAAATATCTTACCTATCAATTTTTTTAAAACTGCACATTCCTGAGGCACATCATTTACTAAACAATAAAACAAAGAATTAATCCGGTCATACTCAGGATCTGGATTAAATGTTCCCCGCGTTTGTATGTGTAATTCCATTGCTAATAATGTAATGTATTTATGCTATAAACATAAAATAAATTGTGAGTCAAGGTCCAAAGATATTAAAATACATAATTTCTGAATATTTTTTAAAATCAAATTTTACGGACAATAGTTCGAAGAGAGATAAAAACAAACACTACCAGAAGATTTTACAATAAATCGCAAAAATCATGTGTTGGAAGATTTGGTATGAGATCAGGTAACATCAAAAGGTAACTGCTGGGGTTTTCTCTGCTTCAGTATTTTATTCAGGCGGAGGCAAGGGCCAGTGCGTACAGCATGGCGTGCAATGGGCAATGGAGGCGCTTTAGTTGCTGCATTGGCCACATGAACATAACGGATACGGTCGACCCTGGGCCGGTTATCGGCATGGTGGGAGACAATATCTTTCCTGTATACAGTTTCCAGACTCCATTTCAGGTGTTAATCAGATCGAGGACTGATTAATGGGTGAATTGGACAGATCAGTGCCGGAATGGAGACATTTGGTTTACCGGTTGCTCCAAGATGGATTGTGGGACTGGGGTTGCAGAGTATGGGGTTTTAACCCGAGGTACTCATTGAGAGGTCTCTTGGGAGATACGCCACCGTCTTCCAGGCCCAGGTCTTTGCAATTAAAATATGTGCTGAGGAAAGCCTGCGGAAGGATGTTAGAAATAGGAAGATCTGCATCTTTTCGGAAAGCCAGGCTGCGCTGAAGGCCATTTTTTCCTTCAGAATTACTTCTTCCCTGGTCTGGGAATGCAGGAAGGTCCTAGAACAACTGGCTCGGCACAATAAAGTTGGAATGGGTGCCGGGTCATGTGGGGATTAAGGGGAATGAGTCAGCTGATCTACTGGCCAGGAATGGAGCTAACACTCCTTTCATAGGACCGGAGCCTGTCCTGGGGATCACCAAGGTTTCAGCTCATGCGGCTCTGAGAGATTGGATCTGGAGGGAGCGCGATAAGAGCTGGGTGATGTGTCCTGGAGTTAACACAGCAAGACTATTATGCCTTGGCTGTGCAAGCAAAGAGCCAAAGAGCCACCCACAACGGTCCCGTACCGTTTTCTAATATTAATCTTAATCTCATAACATCAAAACAAGATTCTCTGATTACAGGCCCATTCACATGGCATGGTAGGTTCAGGAAGCATCTGCACAAGGTGAGGCTTATTAGCTCGGAACCGTTGTGCAGACTGTGTCAGGAAGAGGAGGAGACAGTCTGTTGTTCGATTGTGTTGCAATCGAGCGGTTACGTTATAAAACCTTTGGAACTTGAGAACAAAGGAAATTATAGCGCAAAAAGAACTAGTAGGGAAAGTCCTCAACCTTTTTAGAAGGGAAGGTTTCAGCTATTAGACTCAAAAGGGGAAGGCACAATAAGCCTCTAGTGGCTGCGGTGCCATGGGGCGTAGGTCCCGTACCGTTTTCTAATATTAATCTTAATCTCATAACATCAAAACAAACGAACACGTCTGCTGCGCCTTGGTTAGCGCCGGAGGTTTTGCTGATGACGGAACTACTTCAAGGTGTAGTGAGTGGTAGGAGGATCTACGAAAGGTTTTCTTAGATTTACTTGCAAAGAAGAGAGAGGTTAAAAGATTTCTTGGAGGCCATTCGGGTATAGAAAATAAGGTTAAACAATGTTGGTTTCGAAACAGGATATGATGAGTAAGAGTTGGGTTTCCAAGTTTCACATTTTCAGAATTAAGAGAAGAATGTGATTTCGCTTCATGATTTACTGATGAGATTATCAAGAAGTGGAGGCCGGAGAGAATTGGAGAGATCTGGATGGACGTTAAAGATGTCGGCAGGCTTCAGACTAATAGTTTTATGGAATAAATTAATCTGGAATAACTAGGAAGAATCTGTGATAGTCAATGATATTCTTAAATATTGCATCGAGACTAGGAGACTTTGAGGTATTTTTGTTTTCTAGAGTAGGTATAAGAGAACAGGTCCCTCACTTTTGCGACCATAAAAATAACAACAAAAATAAATTGAAAGAAAATCGTACATAAAGATAAATTAGAAGAAAACCATAATTCTAATTTTAATGTGTGGTGTAGAGAAATTCCTAATGAAAATAACTAGGGCAATAAATTAAAGAAACTTGAATTATTGATTACAATGGAAGTAGAGAGTTTTGTAATTTGTTCTTCCTCACACATAATAGAATCCCCATCTAGTGTAGCTTTTTCAATGACACAACTATTTGTATCTTTATTTAGTAATGGAGAGATTACAGGCAGATTTTCTTCGTACTGTAAAAAGAAATTAATCTAAAATAAATTAAAAAAATGAAAAATTAGTTATCCAATAAAAATGAAATAAATATTTACCTTTAACATTTCTGATTTTTTTTCTCTTTCAAGAACATCTTTCAACTGCAAGTTGCAAGAAGGAGCGTCATCACCAACAAAAGAAGTACATGAGAATTCAAAAGCGTTATAATTTTCGTAAGAATCTAAATGGTCTTCCTCAAAACTGTGTTTGCCCTCTTTACTTTGGCTAGGAGTAATTTTATTGGACATGAATGACATCAACCAGTTTAAAGATTCTTTCCTGGTAGGAGGAATTTTAATTGGAAACAATACAACACTGTCCATGGCTCGCTCACTGTTATTAAGTTGTAGTTGATTCATAGCTTTAATATCACCACAGTAAAATAATCCCTTAAATTCATTCAAATTCCTCCAAAGAGAACTGGAAATAGAAATTGCCTCACTTCCTATATTTTTACGTGAAACTTCATCTTGAGGCTCGCTAAAGAAGAGAGAAGTAACTTTTTTTATCTGCAAGCATAAAGTGTCCATTTTTTTAATGACTTCCTCTTTGCCTGGTGGTTCCAATAAAGTCAGATAACTCTTCAATCCATTTTGCTTCATTGATAAATTTGAATCTAAGCAAGGTGTTGTAGAAATTTTAGAGATACTCTTATCTGCACAACTAATATTTGCATTATTTCGCAAAAAATTATTTTCTCCTGACTCTCTAATTGATAGAGATTGGTTATCAATATCTTCAAGATGATGTTTATCTAATTCAACAATATTACTACAACCAAAATCTAAATATTTTTTTGCAAGCCTCTGCTTGTTCGTCTTAGAAAAAATAGCAGTTTTTCCTGATAAAGTGGTATCCAGACGTCTGAAATCAAGCAAACAAAAAATTATTAGAGACAAATAAAATTGACCTCTGTAAGTCAGTTTGATAAAAGATACCTCTGATCTGCTATTTTTTCAACATTTTCTATATCTAAAACAATGAAAAAACAAATTGAAAGAATTTCGAACGATTTCCTAATTATTAACAAAGGTAGGCAGTTTACAAACCTTTTTTGCTTATTGAACTTTCTGCAATTTCGTCATCGTTCTGACTTAACTTCTTTTTTAATTGTATTAATGTGGCATTAAGTTGAAATTTGTCAAAAAAAGTTCTAGCTTTGGGTGAGTTTTGGGAAGATAAGAATTCCTTTTCTGAAAAGTCTCCACTAGGGGCTCTACTTCTTGGAGATTTCTTAACAGTCACATCCAGAGAACTGTACCGATTTGGGGTAGTTGGATTACTTCTTCTGTGCTTTTTAGGTGTAAACTTTTTACTGTTACTTGAATTATTCAAACGCTCTAAATCATTAAAATCAATTGATGAATCTTCAATATTTATAATTTTATTAATAGTATTCACCTTCCTAAAAAAAAAAGAAAAAGTGAAACAAGGGAGAACATTTCTCTGGATACATATATATATAACATTAAAAGATTGCAGCTTAAAGATTTGAGAAGTTGAGATACACAGCAATCTCATCAATCAACCTTACAATTTTAGAAATATAACTAACAACTCATTTGTATGGTTTGGTCTATATTATATATATACAAAAACATTGGTATATAAAAAATAAAAACAAAATTAAAGAGAAAAATATTGGGCTAGTCAAAAATTAATGAATAATAATTAATTAAGTTCTAAAAATATATATTTTAAGACGACCAACGAATCAATTAATGATAGATTTGATTGCGGTAGTCAAATTTTTCGAGTCTATATCAATCTAATCAAAAGCAGTTTGATACATTTAGGTAGGTATCGCACCCCTCCACCGAACTACAGGCCTTGGGGAGAGGATTCTATCATATCGAATTTTTCTCGGTACTTTACTGTATAACACACACATTTTAATTACGTCTTGTACCTGAAGGCCAATTTTTATTTTTATTATATTACACTTAAATGAAAGAAAAATTTAAAAAAATTTATGAAAGTATAGACTAGACATAAAAGTTTGGAATTTGCCAAATTCCAGGAATCCAAAATTCAGGACCAAGAAGTCAATAAAAGAGAGTTGTTCTCTCATAAAGAAATTTTGTAAAAGGTGTAGGCTGGAATTACATTTTAAATTTAACTTGAAATATACTTATAAAATATTAAGAATATTATTGCTGAAATAATTTAGGTTGATATCTATAAGTATACTGAGCTACTAATACAAAACTTTATCAATTTTTAAGCTTTTTAATTTCAATATAAATTATGAAAATGAAAACACTTAGAAAATACATTACAAAAAATATGAAAAGCAGGAGGAAAAGTCCTTAATTTAAATTATGAGACATAAATAAAGATATTATTATTAATAACTATAAACGAGTGAAATTGTAACTTAAAAATAAATAATAATAATAATAATAATCGGGCACTAATGACCGTAGAAGTCCATGCGCTGGAAAATAATAATATTAATAATAAAACTAACTAACCTGCTTAAGTTAAGATTGGAGTTTTGGAGAGTGTTACATTTATCAATTTCATTAGCATCAACTTCTTCACTGTCAGAAATTTCACTTTCAGACACATGAAGAGGTTGTGTTAGATCGGTATTTTCATCTTCAGAAGAGCTCTCCTCTTCAAGTGGATTTCGTTGCGAACCAAGAATGCTATCACCATCTGGTACACAATCTTGCTCTTGTTGATAATCTTCACACTCTAAATTTTTCCGAAATGCATCCAATAACAAAAGATCTTGCGAATCAACTGTAAAGTGAAACCGTTCAATTATAGCATATGAAATATTTTATTACGTAAATAAAAATTTGAATTATTTTGTTCCATAATATATTTCAAGAATGAAACACTATTTTTTTATTGAAATCCAAATAACTTACGAAGTTCTCTGTGCAGATCTTCAGTGCGATGGCTTTCTCTAAATGAAGCATCTAGGGTAATAGAATCATTTGCAGGATAATCATTATGACTCAATTTTATTTTGATACGCTCCTAAAAAAATAAATAAATACAACTGAATATTTCAGGGAAAAGCTGATTCGGTAAATTATTATTTCTTCCTAAATATCTTTTGAATATATTTTATAATGCCAAAGAAATTATTTAAAAAAAATTTGTATGTTCCAAGTTTTCAAAACATTTTAATTTTATAACCTTAACTGCAAGGGATGCATTTGTTGTATCATTAAATTTTCAAATCTGAACAAAGCTAGCTATATTTTGTTGTAAATTAACTAAAAGGTTTAACCAGAGTTTATACCTTCTTTTTTGTAGTTTATTAATGTACTAGGTCATGTCAACAACCGTAGCTAATATTTATGGCGTATCCACTGATTATTATATTTCAAAATGTTACGTATTTAGTTTATATTAGTATTAATACATCATTGTCTACTGTGCACAACAACGCAGCATAAACATCTCGTTTCTATAAATAAATACAAAATATGGAAGGGTTAGTATGCGGTTAGTGTATTGGATTCCCACGCGGAGGACCCGGTTTCAAATCCAGCTGCTGACCCTTGGATTTTCTCTTTCTAGAAGCTTTTTACAGCTCACTGTCCTGTGATGGACAGTGTAGTCCGCAACGAAAGAACACTGTCCGGTGATGAACAGTGAAGTCCGCAACGAGAGAACCCTGTCCGGTGATGGACAATGTAGTCCGCAACGAAAGAACACTGTCCGGATGCCGGCAGAGCACTGAAAAAAGAGAAGCTCCGGGCGCCAGTAACCTCAGATGTTGACGCGCCTTATATCATTTATCATTTAAAGAAAAAAAAAAGTTTTATATTCTATATACAATACTAATCTACTACATCTATATCTCTTATAATATTACAAATAATATGGAAAAAAGACAATGTAGTTGAGATTTTTTTATATCTGACCTCCTTTCGAAAAATACAATTTAGTTAACAAACTTAATTACCTTAACTGCATCTAAGAGTTGTGTAATTCGTTTTGATTCATATTCTGAGCGGTAAGTATTATCAAGATTTTGATAAGACTGAATAGAAGGGTCAGAGGATAATTCTTCATTTCTCCTTCGCTCTTTCTCTTCTTCCCATATATGAATCAAGCCAGGGTTTGAAATAGAGCTTCCTAGATTTGGAAAACATGAATACAGTTAGGGCAATATTATATTTTAAGTTATATTTAGATTAAATAACTTCAACTGTAGCTCTAGCGAACACTGACAAAATAGTAATGAATTACCAGAAACTTGTGAAACGTTTAAAATGTCATCTGCAATTGCATCAGCTTCTAACTGACAGAAACTAACTTTTTCCAAATGTTTAGAATTATCACTTTCAATTCCTTTAACAATATATATATATATATATACACATATGTTCTTAAGCAAATCAAGTATAACTTTAACAAAAGTATTTTACCTTCCTTTCGAAGAGTAAATTTTTCAATATTTAAGTGGCTCATTCCATATAAGTTATAGTCTATGAAAAACTGTAAAACATAAGGTATATGGGCTTCATGGGGCTGAAAAGACTGTCCTAAGACTTGCCCTTCTTGCAAAATGTTTGCAGCTTTTTTTATAAGTGATGGCTTGTAAAAATATACCTTCAGATAATCGTGTTTCTTGTCATGATATCCGTAGAATGGTCTGCATAAGTAATGATTGTTATCAATTAAGGTGTTTTTTAGCATAAGAATGTTCCAGGAACTTTTAATACCTACATGCCTTTAACTTGAGTAATTTTAAATACATTCTGCTTATTATATTTTGAATTACAAATTTTATTCAATTGTTTATCTAAATTTTCTGATAGTTGATGAATGAATCCATTTACATTTACGTTTTTATCTAATGGAATCAATAAATATGGAAAAACTCCATGTATGTGTAAACATCCTTTTTCACCTGAAATAATACACATTTTAAAATAAACCAAATGAACGCCTTTGGAATATAGCATTTACAGCAGATATCAGCATAGGATAAGGTACATCTAAAAACTTATCAAGATAATATAGCAAATATCAAATAAGATAGATTTTGTTCTATTGACCTGTAGGAGTTATTCCAAAAATTCTTAAGACCGGTACTTGATGAATGACAGAGCCTCGAAAATGAGAATAAGTAGGATCCAGGCCCGAAACTGGAGATGCAATGTACGAATCTACCGTCAAGATCCTTAGATTTAGCATAACTACTTTTATCACCAGTCATTTATATTTCGGTAAATTAACTTTCTGTTTATGTTTACTAGTTTCTAGAGTAGTTTTCAACTTTCAGCGCTGTTGTAACCTCCAAACCCAGAAATAAACCTTCCTATGTAATGTATATTATGTCTTATCTTCTATCGTTCTGTGAGTTGATAAGTTTTCACAGTGTGCATTCGGAAATATTCTTAACAGAACTATAGATCAATCTTTACACTCAGGGAAACGAGGTAACTACTTTTAAATACTCTCTACATTAATTGTAACTCATTGAATTTAAGTTTCACTTTATTGACAATGAATGATCATTTAAATTTAACCAAAGAATTTATATTATACATTGTAAAACCTGACCTAAAGTAAACATTTAATTTGTTTACAACATTAATGTTAGTCGTATTCTTTAAGACCGTTTTCTATACTTTTACATTCAGTTGGGTTAATAAAAAAAATTGATTCCCCGGACTGTAAGTATGCTCAGAAATGAAAATTATATCTCTGATGCAGAAGTTGAAAGACATATTACTCTAATTTCCCTCTAAATGAGAAAACTCCTAGAACAAAGCTTTTTCCTGGAACTTGCTACTCCTGGAGCAGCTTTATTGTGGCCAAACAAAATCTGGAGGTTTTTCTTTGAGTATTAGTGTATATGACCTCACCAAGGGAGAATGTCTGTGATTTCTAGTTTTCAATGATTAATTCATTCTTTATTCAAAGAATAACTTTGATTTCTTTTCACCCCTTTCTGTAGGCAGGTATTTAAATATTTCTTTCATTTGCTGAACAAATTGTGTTTTATCGAAAATTAAATTTGTAATGTTCCGCAGGTGGCGCCGCTATTTTTCAATCTTTGTCTATTTTTCCAATGGAAGAACATCCAGAGAATTTAATACCTGAGTTGTGTAAGCAGTTTTATAATCTAGGCTGGGTTACTGGAACAGGCGGAGGGATTAGCATAAAAGATGGGTAATGTTTATTAATTATTTAATTATGAATGTCGCTTATTTTATTATTATTTCTTATTACAAGATCGACATGATTACATTGAATTACATTACATGAAATTAGGATTGTCTGTGTGGAAAATTGCTACAGTAAGCAAAGATAAATTATAAATATATATACATATATAGTATATAACGTAAAATACTGTGATATTTTATTTTCGTCTCCTGGTTTAATGGAATAGTGGGTGGATTTGGTCATTATAAACTTTCAGCTTCGTTAATTTAGAGCATATCATCCTTCAGGTATAATTAGGCAATAAATTAATTCTCTATACAGTATCAATAACGTGTAATTTCTTTATTTGTAAAAACTCAAAGCTGCTTAAATATTTCACTATCAGGTCAGAATACCCTTTGTTAGTGTCTAAGGAGCGGGCTATGTAATACAATGTACAGGTATACCTAAATTTGTTTTTATTAATGAGCTCTACTTTTGAACTGTTTTAGAAACAAGATTTATATTGCACCGTCTGGTGTCCAAAAAGAAAGAATTCTTAAGGAAGATCTTTTTATTCAAGATATACATGGAAATGATTTAGAAATACCTGCTCCCGAAAAAAAACTTAAAAAAAGTCAATGCACCCCACTATTCATGTGCATTTACAATGGTAATAATTAATGTTATTTCTTTATAAATATATATTTTTATATCTATATATACAACTTTTAGTTACATTTTCTTCTCAATTTATAGCAAGAAATGCGGGAGCTGTTATCCACACACATTCTAAGAATGCTGTAATGGCAACTTTATTGTTTCCCGGCAAAGAATTTGTACTTAGCCACTTGGAAATGATAAAGGTGTATTTTTATTTTATTTAATGAAATTCTTAACTCAAACCTCATTTAATTTAGAATTTGTTTTTGAATTTCTATTAATTTATAATGTGAAAATAATTTTAAATTTTTGGATATTTTTTTAATAGACAATTTTTAATTTACGCCAAAAGTTTTTATTTTTTTCATTATTTTCTCAAAGGTTATCTCTTATTCATTTGCCGACCATCTTCAAACCATTTTTTTATCGATTTTCCCATTAACATTTATGATATACGTTATATGTATGTTATAGCTACAACTCCGAGAATTGTTTCAAAATTATGAAAAGTCGAGACTAAAAATATTTGACCAGTACTTGTAATATTCTAAATTGATGTTGTGGCAATAAATTCTCATTTCATTTCTGAAGAACCTTTGTAAAAATGGAACAGTTTAATTTGTTATATTCTTCAGAGAAAATATAACTCTTGCTTAATTTATTATTTTCTTTCATTATTGCAAGGGCATCAAAAACGAAAAACTAAACAGATATTACAACTATAATGAAACCTTGATTGTACCTATCATTGAAAATACACCTTGGGAAAAAGATTTAACTTCGTCTCTTTCCGAAGCTATTTCTCAGTATCCAGAAACAACGGCAGTTTTGGTACGAAGGCACGGTGTTTATGTTTGGGGAGATTCGTGGAGAAGTGCAAAAACGCAGTAAGTATTTTAAAATGTTTGTAATCAATTTCGATGTTATTTTTTACTCTTTTCTTTTTGCAGATGTGAATGTTACGATTATCTTTTTGACATTGCTGTTCAGATGAAATTAAACGGATTAAAAACAACTGTCGAGAATTCAGCCTAAAAGCGAATCAGCAACTGAAATTCTATTATTAGTTGACACTGAATGGACTTATATTATTATTTTTAATAGAATACACTGTTTTTTTCATAAATTGTGTTCGTAAGATTCACCTTTTCAGACGACCATATAGATTTTTAGTGTGCGTTGAGAAGTATTACTGACTATGGATAGACGAATAGGTCTCTTTTAGTAAATTTAGAGTTGATTAGGTGCCATTGATACTGTAGTACAGTATGTCGTTGAACATTAACAACGAGTTAAAATTCTATTATTAAGATACGCTGACTAATGTGTTCAATTTTAATGTTCGTTTAACGTTCACTTCATCATCGTTGTGTCACTATTGCAGTAGACATTTTTAGCCAATGATCATTATCAGTTTGTCAGCAGAGTGCTTGAGCTGCATAGGATGAGTGATATTACTTAGAGGGCACTTTGAGGATATAGTTATATCAATCTGAGGGAACCCTAGATATAGTTATAGTTGGTGCTGGGAGGAGGTGCAGTTCATCAATCTTCATAAGACCAAGTTTTTTTCATTTACAAGGTGAAGGAATCTGTAAGGTATGGAAGCAGCCCACCTTGGAAGGTATAAGAATCATTTAACCATGTAGCCTAATTATTAGTCATTTTTGTCAAGAGGCTGGCATGAAATCATCCCATATCATCAGTGTCACAAAAAAACCAAGGTTGCCCTTGGCCGGTGCAAAAGACTGTGTGGGTTAGGGTTTAAGCCCCAAATCGATCGAGTAGAGCTTTATCTTTTTAGTTATACCAATGTCCTGAGGGAGTGGTTGGGTGGACGAAAATTTCGCAGAAGAGGGCTTTCAAAGGCTTGCTATAGCGTGAGCATGTTGGGTGCCGAGAAGAATGCACCGACTGCGGCCTTACAGGTTCTTTTTAATCTCCACCACTTTATATGTACTTCAAAAGCGTACCTAGGGCTGTGCTAATAAAGCTGTTAAAGGGAGCGAGCTCTCCTGGCAAACGAAATAAAAATTGTATTGCTTTACATTTAATTAAATAAAATGACCATTTTTAAATATACACAAATATCACAGACAATTACTCAAAAGTAATTGGAATAGTAGAATAAGGAAGAATAGGATTAATTGTTTCAACTTGAAGTGCAGTTGCCATACAATCGCTAGCACGCGAATAGTCTCCTAGAGATTCCAATACCTTGCCCAGATTGAACCTATAAAAAAAAAAACCTTTCTCAAAACTAATCTAAAAGCATATATGTATGTATAGAACATTTTAATCATTGAAAATCTTATTTTTAAAAATATTTTTTGTTTAAATTTCAACTTAACTTTATTACTTTATTTTTCAAGATATTATTTTAGATTTTATTGACATCGCTTTCTTTGATCAATTTAAACATACAAATATTTTAAATTTTGCAGCTTTCTAGAGATTTTTATATTAATCGGCAAAACCTACAATCGGCCAAAATCAGATTATACTTCAATATATCGTTTATTAATGAGCTCATAAAATTGTACGAACAAATTACGAAAATAAGCAGTTGGTCACAATACGGACATCAAATAGAAGCCAATTCCAGTTTCTAAGCAGGTAGTGGTAACTATTTAAAAATATAATTTTCTGGTTTTACGAGTTAGTTTTTAAAAATAAATAAATAAATACAAAATTATTTCTCGAACACAATCTAAAAAAATGTTGGTTTCCCATTTTCAATGACCCAATATTGGCAAGGTTATTGGTCTGTTAATCTGTAGAAAAAGGTTCAAAGCATCTTCTACCTCAATAAGCTCAGTACTAAGATAACCTTCAGCCTCAAGTAGAGGCAAAGCACTCTAATTTATTTTTAAATACACACCAGGTTTGTGGTGAATGAGGATCAATTCTCGCGGCGTCGCGAAGAGTTTTTTCAGCCATTCTTTGATTGCCTAAGTAGTGATACATCAGACCCTAAAAATGTAAAGATCAGTTAACTTTGAAAATTAAAATGTACTCAATTATTATAATTATTATTATTTTTGCATAAAATTAAAAAAAAATATATAAAAATTTGTTTGGATTGCGTGAACAACGGGAAAAATATTTAATTATTCTTACTAAATGCTGGAGACTCTTTATATGTGAAGGATTGATAGAAACTGCGTTGTGAAAACATTGTTTCGCTTCGACAAATTCACACTTCTGTTCATGTATCAAACCTCTCTGAAACATTTAAGGTCTTTTTTTTATTACCACTGATTATTCGTACTAAAAAAGATTTGTTTAATATCAAACTACTTAACTGTATACATAATATGATGGGATAATGGGTAGATATTTGTGGCTTCTTGAAGACAAGCTGCAGCTGAAGGTATTTGTTTCAATGACAAATACAGTTCAGCTAACAAAAGCCATATTTGTAGTTGCAATAACCAAGCTCGCTGAGGACCAGGTTTTGGAGTAAACGTCGATAAAGAAGATGCTACCTCAGACAAAGCTTGCTCGACACGGGAAGCTGCTAAGGAATGGGCGTGTAAAGAGCCTGTTAAGCAAAAACGAAAAAGGAAAAAAAAGGTTATTAAAAGGAGCCGAAACTTCTAAATTACAGTGTGTATTTTGAAGTAGCTAATAAAATCTCCGCGATTCTAACATGGCATTCAAGAGGGATGATTATGGTTTACTTTCCTGATAGACCCCCAAAATTTATAAGAGAAAGAGAGAGGAAGTTACAAAAAGGTTTGGAGTTTAAGTTGGTAAATAGATCCCAAAGTTAAGTGAAAATCGTTTGAAATTATTAAGATAATCTAAACCTCTAAGACAATAGAGGTACACTCTGAGGAGACAGATTTCGGGCGAATCGTGTGTGAAGAGACAGTGTTACAAGTGTACAAAATTGAGCTTTCAAATAATACAGCAATTCTATTCTATTTTTGGGATCCAGACACCTATTCATTAACTCAGATTTTTCTCATAATATTCGTACTATAATAAATGCACACACTGCAACAGATAATCTGAGCAGGTGAAATGAACTACTCTTCGATGGTGTCGGAAATATGATTTTAAAAATCATCAAATATCATTGCAAAAAGCGATTACATTTTTCTTATAGAACAATCGATTAAAGGAGCTTTAAGTACAGGAGCTTAGCGGGCATCCCTACACATCATTTCAGTTAAATTCAGTTAATGGTTCTATCACTTAAAGCAATTCAAAAATGTGCTGCGAAATTCAAAGTTTGAAGAATTCTACAATACCGGAAATACTCTTCACTAAATGGATTTTTCACTTTTTTGGATATTTCCTCGAATTTCTTCTAATTTTCTCAAAAATTCGAATGTGTGTACTGAATCAACTTTTATTTTTATCTTTTACAGTAAAAATTTGTTTTTAGAGCAGTTCTAGGGTAGTTCGGGAGGAGGCTTCTAACTAAAGAGACACCTTTTTTTAATGTACGATAAAATGTTAGTAATGATTGAATATGTTTCAAAAATTGTTTACAGTAAAGTTTAAGGACTAATAAGGCAATAAATAAAGGACTAATTTAAGGCAACCCATAAACATCAAAAATCAGAAAATTAATAGTTCTAATAAAAAAATTATAAAATCTATTTATAGCACTCACTAGAATCTTTGTCGGACATTTCAGAAGTGTATAATTGAAAAACACTTTTATTATCATTTTGATCAATAATTGTTTGTTCTTCATACAACAATTTCCATAACATTAACATATTTTTAGCAGTATGAAGTGCTACCTTTAATTTAAAAAAAAAATACATTCATTTTTTAAATATATTATTTCAATAAGACTAAATCTTCACAATATTAATTTAAAAAAATTACCTCTCCACCCTGCGCATGAAGCTCTAAGTGGGCTTTGACATAATGAAGATCCAAACTATCTGGAAAGTCACTAAGAGCTGATTGTAGAAGCAAGTATGCTTCATTATACTGCTTTTGGGATGTCAGCAATAGTACCATTAGATGCAATGATGGAGCATGTTCAGGACATAATTTTAATGCTGCTTTTACATGTGCTAGAGCTTCGGAAATTTGTCCTCGACATGCACAGTTCATCCCAATGTAATATTCGACAAGGTGATCATTTGGATCTAACTGCTGAGCCCTTTAAATAAATTATTAATCACTTTATTGTGAATAAAATTTGCTTAATTAAAGTACTGTAACATTCATACTTGGATAGAGCTTCGGCCGCATTATTGTTTAATGACTGTTTATTAACTTTAAGATGTGTATTTAATGCTCCATAATGCGCTCCAATTCCATTATAAAGGTGACATCTAGACAACAATCCTTGTGGATTATTTATTTCCCTTTGTAAGGCTATTTCACTCCATTCAAGGCCATCATAGGTCTAAAATTTAATTGATGTAAGAATAAGCGAAAAAAAACTTGTCAAAAATATCTAACATGACATTATCTAAATTGCCAACGTTATTTAAATGCTGATAACAGATCCGGGCAGCTAGAAGACACGGCATGACTTTAGACGGAGCCATCCTTGCTACTTCTTTTGCCACAGCTAGTGCTTGAACGTGCAGTCCCATACTTTCTAGACATAGAGCTCGCTGCATCCATATATGAGGCTCTTCGTAAGAAAATTTAAGCGCACGTTCTAAAGACTAAAAACAAACACATCGGCTCTTTGTAAAAAATCAAACTGAATTACAATCAAGTACAAGTATACAATCTACGCTATGATAATTAGACCTCATGTAATAGATGAACCTGCCCCCACCGAACAAGTGCCACAGTTAAAAGATCATACACAGTTGTCGCATTAGTAAGCGCTTGCATACGCGCCTCTTTGAATTCAGGGGACTGACTTAAAACAGCTTCTCTCCCAGCCATTGCTTCACTATACACACATACATTCTTGCAAAATACTGTTTGACCACAGGCATTTGATAATAATAATTTGATTGTCTTATATCAAAAAAATATCTCAAAAAATTGATATCGAAAATAAAAGCACCTGATAAGTAATAGCAGTATAATTTCTTCATATTCATTTTTAGGTATGAAAAGATTATGTCCTGTGTACATGCGTGGTTTCCAAGGACTAGAATTCACCGTTTTCTTTACAACACCACTTCCTAACCCAAAAATTATTTACTTTATTAATTATTAGGATTTAAAAGGATGCTTCGATCATTTAAAAATGTAACATAGAAAATAAGTACAACAATATGGGTATACCATTAGTTGGAGGAGTATACTTCATACCAGTGTAACCCCTGAGAAGAACTTCGGCTAACTGTCTTGTAAGCGTCAGTCGCAGACTGTGGGTTCCACTAGATTCTACTGCGGACAACATGCTCCTGAAACATAATATGTTACAAAATTTATATCTGTTGCTATCACTCAAACGACTTACTGAACGAAATTGTTATTAAAATTATACAGTACATAATTTGCGAAGCCGTAAGCTTTCGAACGAGGGCAGTATTACTTATATGTAAAATAATTTTACAAAAATTAAGAAAAAAAAAAATCAAAATTATATTATTGATAAACACGAAACTTTAGAACTAAAAAAAAAGGAAAAGAAACTAAATGTAATAATAAAATAAATAAAATATTATTAAATTTATTTGTATTTATTTAAATTATATTTATTTTTAAAATTATAATTAAAACATTTTCATATTTTGTTTTTATTTACAGATATTATTAAAATTAATTGCTGCATGAAACTACCTAAGACCAGACTCAAGTTCTATACTTATTATAGCGATGGATCTTTATATTCTTTTAAATACGTTCAATGGAGCAATACATTCTCATGAGTTACCTATATCGTGAAACTGCAGCTGGTAGTCGTCCCGCAAGGATATGTAAAAGTGGAGCTCTTTGTAAAGCAGTTTCTAATATAGGACCCATATGATGTGTTTGATTCATTGGCTGAGGAGAATGTGAGCCTAAAAACAAGAAACACAGAAAAATAACAGAGTAAGTAACAGTATACATGATAACATATGAGTATTATACGATATGAATATACGTACAATGATAAGTGAAATCATTGTAACGAGAGTGGATCTTATAAAAGTAGAAAACTAAGTGATTTTGTCTATGAAATTTGGATATAAAAATATACCAATTTCCGGCGATTGATTATAATTAAAAGATCATAAAAATATTTTCTAGTAAGATAACAGGGGTCTCCTCATTTGAAATAAGCGATGGGTAAACAGCAACATCCTTCTTGCAGTAGAATTAAAGCAATTGAATGGTTTTGATACCTGCTTAAGATGATGAATACCGAGTGTTCAAGGCAGTTTTTTACTGGGAAATTTAAATAAAAAGGGAAATGGGAAGAACAAGGACAAGGTTTTCCTTAAAACTGTAGGAAGAAAGAGTTTCGGAGGCTATGGTCGCAAACAACCTTGCAGAACCGGATTCTCAAGATAGGAGCAGTTGGAGAAGTAAGCTTGAGTTAAGAGGACCTATGTAGCATAAAAAATAAATAAATAGATGAAAATAAAATTAAATAAAAAATATATATGAAGAATTTGTTCATAAAGTAGCTTGCATTACACTACCATCACGTTGTCAGGTGTTGTTACCAGTCTAACTGTAATTTTTTAAATCAATTCAAAATTAATCGTATGTAAAATTGAAATGTCCTTTTTTTTTAGTCCAATTAAAACTAAAAATGATTAAATGATTTTAATGAATTAAAACTAAAAAAAAATTTTTTTTAACGATTAATTTCAAAAATATATTTATTTATTGACAAATTTATTACAAAAATCTGCATCTAGTATATATGATCGGGGTAAAAGGTGAGTACAATAGTGCAACAGCTGTCCATTGATAACCCCCCGAGATATTACTGACGAATGAGAAATATTCAAACAGGCGATAGACAGCGAATGACATGAAGGTATTTACAAGTAGAATTGAGAGGGATGTAATAAGTAGAATAACAGCGCTTAGATTTTAACTGTATGAAGAAAGAGAGAGATATTACACATTTACAAAACAAATCATAGATCACTATTATTCCACTAGGTAGATCTCTTGGCCACCAGCGTTCAGTCTTCTTTTGGGATTTCCAGGAATGAAGTAGGAAGAGACTACTTGGATTAATCGATTGTAGTGATGAGGGGAGGAGAGAGAGATGAAACTTTTTATACCGGGATTTAGATTTAGCAACCCTGGGATCATTGTGAATGAATGGTCAGATTGGAAACGTAAAACGGTGGTTCTGAATAGAATTTTGGTTTGGAGTGTTTGTAGTCGATGATAGAGCGCTTGTTAGAACCTCACACATCTATACTTAAGTCCATAAGTTGAGTTTAATTTAAACATAGCAAGTGTCTTTTGCACAGATAGTCCCAAATAGAGATATTTATCAATCGTAGGGAGTGCTATCAATTAGAAGAACAGGAAAAGAAAACAGGTATGTTTTTGGGTTGGAAGGAATATCGCTTTTGCATACTGTGAAAATATTAGGGCCAATATTCTCCTGATGCACCCCTACTTTTTCAGGTTTTTTAAGAAAGTGTATAGTTGGAGGCAAGATCAAAGTATAAGGTAGTAAAAAGGCAAATTGCCTTTGAGTTTCGACAAAAGACCATCGAGCCAGATTATATCAAAAGCTTGAGTCCAAAACCAGTGAGGGATACAATAAACATGCGTGCTAAGACGAATAAAGTACATTATATAAATAAAATATAGAATTACGCCTAAATATACGGTTTCTGCCTTAACTGCGATGTTCAATATATCATCTTTACAAGTCAAAGATGGCAATAGCCACTTTCCTAATGCCATACGATGACTTTGCCCAGATTACCCTTATTGCCCTCTAAATTCACAATATAAGGACCGTTATCGCTACTTTGTAGTGCACTTTTTATATAATCAGTTTTTTATTTTAAGTTACCTGAGTTAGCCTCTTGTAAATGAACTTTAGACTAACTATATGCAATATTTTCTTCATCGGTGCGTTTATTTGCCTTTAGAATGATATTTTTGTTTGTATTATTATCCTTACCGAAAGTATTAGTACTTTCCATTTCCATCATGTTAGTAAGTTAATATTTTTATAATTCATTGATTGATTATTATTAGTATCATTCTTCGGGATAATGGAAGAATTACTTATAGGTGACTTATCTGACTTTAAACTGGTATTATATGGGGGCCCTAGGCCCCCGCTGTCTGCCGACATTTCACTCTCTCGATGAAACCTCTTAAGATTTATGAAGGAAAACTCGAATTACACTCGGAAAATAACAATATACAAACACAAATAAAACCAAAGAGCACTGTCTATATCACTAACGACCGAGTTCCAACTTTGGTCCGCCACACTCAACCGCAGATACACACAGTTTCAAGAAGTATAGTTAATAAATGTTTTAAAACTCAAAACTAGCACAAAAAAAACTATTAAAATGACTCAAATTAAGTATTAAACATGGAGAAAAATTAATTTCATATAGAAATAAATCATTAATTCGTATAAACACATTAAAAAATATCAGTTTTTAGTTAATAAATAAGATATTAAATGTGTCTTAATCAAATTCCTCATTTGATTGCCGAAAATCACTAATAATTTAAGATAATTATAAAAAATACAAACCTGTGCCTGTATTTATACTTTGTTGTTGCATTTTATCCTGCTCCTGTAAGTACAGCAATGTTAAATCACCAGCCAGTTCAAAACTTTTAACCATTTGTTCTTCCCACTCAACATGTTTATATTTGGAGGTGGAAGATGGCGGTACTTTTTCTAAACACAACCCTACATAACAAAACAAAATTATCCCAACAATTTCAAAGATGAAGATGACACTACTTAAAGTTTTCAAAGTAAACTGAAAATGCTTTCAAGGTGAATAAATCAACACAAATTTAAAAAAATAAAATTTAATAGATCTGCGGCCTTGACAAAGAAAGTTTTGGTAGCAGAAATTTATAGATAATTTGCAGAATTTTGAAAAAGCTTCTACAAAATGAGGATTTACTTAATAAAGGACATAAATGATGATAGATTAACCAAATTAAATTATGCTACCTTTTACTGCGTAAGACTCGGCAACAATTTTTAAACTTCGGCTAGGTAAAGACTTCTCAGTAAGCGACTGCAAATCGGCTTCCATAAAATGTTTGAGGGAATCCTCATAGCACCCCATTGCGTAATGCAACTTTCCCAGCAATAGATGTGCATCCAAAGCGACGCCTGCCTGAAAGTAACTATAAATTACAAAACTTGTTTGTATTTTGAATGTTGTACTAGCAACTACAATAATAATGATTGACTAGTCCAAAGTAAAATTCATTATCCTCACTATAACAATTCCTGATAGTGATTCTATTTGTAAGAGTGCAAAACTTAAAAATTTACTATTTCTTTTTAGAAGAAATAAACATTTTCTATAACTATATAAACAATCTTTGCTAGGACCCTTATAATGACCATTAATCTTAAATTTTTAAATACAGACAAATTTGAACACTTCACTTTAATTCCTTGTTCTCCAGCGGCGATCAGCAAACACTTCTTGGCTTCAGTTAAACCCGAACGAGCTTTGGTCGTATTAGCATCTAGAGGTGGGCATTCTTCTAAAAACAACTCAAGTTTACCTTCTCCCAAAAGAAAGTTGCATAAAGGTCCTAAAAACACAGATTCTATTAGAAATAAAGTACTGAATGAGTTAAAAATCAATAAAATGGTTTTTTTTATTAATTAATTTTTGTATAATTTGATTTTTGATCACGTTTGTAAAAAATATTCATCATTTTATTTGGATACCTTGCGTATTATGCTTCCATTTGAGTTGATCTGATAATTCAATTACTTTTTTCCAATTAGATTCTTCTCGACATTTCTCAATGTCAATTTCTAATCTCACACCTTTGTTACTTTTAGTCGTCATCTTCTATCTTCCAGAAACGCAACAGAATTATGTCAATACAATCATCAGTTTCTTCCAAGGAAAGGAGATCTGTCACTCACTAGCACAACACTGCTGATCACAAACTAACCTTATTTGTTATAACCTCTGCATAACAGACAACAGACCATTTCCTGATAAGCAAAAACAACAAGCAGTTAAACTAAAATCAGAGTAATTATTTTTTAATTCCTTCATAAAAAAAGAAAGAAAGCTAACGATAACACGTTTCTACAGAACAATTGACATTGGGTATCTACATAGTTTGAGTGCCTCCACCAATTTTTTTTATATCGTTTGTGCCACCAACATAGAAAAGTTAAGAAAAAAGTGCGCATCCAAACTTGACAAGTTTGAGTGCCAACATTTTTGATTTTATCACATTTTCTCATAGTCGATCGTTAATGCCGCGATATAGCCGCAGAATTGCAAAATTTTGGTGTTGGTGCTGCAATGTTATGCTAAAATTATTCACGTAAAATGTCCCCCAAATAAACTTTTTTCCCATCTAGCTAAGCCAGGAGTGGCCAACCCACAAGATTTATGGGTCAATTTGGAAATTCATTATAAGCCTGCGGGCCGCTTATAAAATTATATGTACATCTATTAGATTGGCCCCACTACAAAAACATTTTGCAGTGGAATATTTATTTAATTAGTGAAATATTTGTTTAACACTTTCACTTATCTCTTGCGAGATCGCAACGCACGTATTTGCCCGACGTCATACATGTTACAGGTTGAGCATGATTAATAATTTGTAAATTTTAATTTTCGAAAAAACAATTCGCAGGTGAAAGTAGATCCAAACGAGCTCACAACTTTTTGTTCCAGTTTCTAAAATTGGAATAATTTTCGTTCGAGACATAGGTATTATAAAAATATATTTTTGATTCTGATGTTTCAAAAATGTGTTTTAGTTCATCATGACACTATAAACCAATCAGTTCCATTTGGAGATAATAAACAAATTTTGTAAAATTAGGATGAATATCGAGGGGCATAAAATTATACCCAGGCACCCCTGGTCTAAGTTATACTTAATTACGTGCCCTGGCACTTCATGTCCGGTCTTGAACAAAGATTTCCTCTTTATTTTTTAGTGTTGCACTTGAAAAGAATCTTATATTTAGCATGGGCCCAATTAAGATGTTTGGACTATAAACAGTTTTAGTAACCAGATTGATCACGTACTAATTGAAAGACATATCCGCTGTAGAGGAGCGGACTGACACAGAACATTTTGTAAAGAAAAAGTAAAATTTCAGCAGTCTACTAACAGCAACAAAAGATTTGGGAAGAGCTAGGAGGGTATGGACTGATACGCTGAATTTAATAGAAACGAGGATTGAATATGTAGAAAATAACAGAACGCCTGAATCCAAGCGACTAATTCAGGAAACCCAAGAATCAATGAGAAATGGCCGTGAATACAATTTGATCAGTGGGAAGCAGTATAGAAGTCCAGGGGTACAAGGAAAGAATTTACTAGAACGTTAGAGAATGTACCCAAGCAACTGTGGAGAGAATAAAGCAAGACCAAATTCTTGAAAAGAACGCAAAAGAAAAAAAAGATAACAAAAGGTATATGCAAGTAGAAAAAGATAGCTAGGGAAGAACTGATAATGCTCGAGACTTAGGAACAAATTGAAGGAAAAAATGCAGATAATTCTATAAGGGATTAAACTGATAATGGTTGTATTTATGTAATGCATGGATTTTTTAAAGATAAAAAAGGAAACATTATGGGAGCGAGAGTAAATGTATTGGTAGGCTGAATAATTCCGTGAAATGTTGAATGCAGCGGGAATAAAAAATAGAGGAAGAGATCCAGAGGTAGAAATAAAAGAGGATGAATTTAACTGCAAAGGAGTATACCACAGGTGGAGGAAATCAAAGAAATAATCCATGCGCTTATTAAGACGCTAAAGAAAATACCGGCGGAGTTACTCAAATATGGTCGAGATAGACTCAGATGACCTCACTCGACATATTCGTATGTATAAAACACGACACTCATGCTCATCAGAGAACTCAAAATTCTAAAGCATCCGACTACATTAAACAGTAGACCATTCTGTGTAAATATATAATAAAAGAGCTAGTTGACTTTTTTTATAATAATTAAACAAAAAAACTTGTGATTGAATACTCCAAATATTTTTCTTGGTCAGGATTCCATAAGATGTACTCATACTTTGGGTACCAATAACAAATATAAAGCAGATATCGGAAATCCCCACGATAAAACGTTGGAAGGAGACGTCACTAGAACCTAACATCAAGATCAAAGGCATTCAAGTTACACTCCCTTACTTCCCAAGTTAGCTAACTAAAACTCGGTAATTCTCAATAAAGTGAAACCCCAAATTGCAATTTAAAAGGCATATTTCACATCAAAACTCATTTCGATAATTTAATAAAAAATTGCATGGGGGGGGGAATAGTGTATAAAAATAGAAAAAATCTGCAGATAGATACAGAGACACTTTACACTCATATTATTTAATTTGTCTTACTAAGTTTTGGTTGTATATTGGAAAATAAAATAATTAACTGATTTTTAATTATTTGTTTCTGTGTTTCTAGGAGTCAGTTTTTTTTATAAGAAAGTACGAGCTTTAATATGGACCACACATACGTGTAGCAATGTAGAATTTATGAAAGCGTTTCGAACACAGATTACAAAGAGATCTAATTTCTAGAAAAATTTAATTTTTGATAAACAATTTTCAGAAAACTCAATGATTATGAAAATGAATTTAGTTCATTATTTTAATTTATTTATACGAGGGAGTTTAAAGGAGAAAAACAACTTCTTTACTTTTTTGGAAACAATACAAATAAAAAAAATAATTTATAATGTAATGCTTAATTTATTTAATGAGAGTCATTTTGTATTCGTACACACTAAATGTAAAAAATGAATGACTACATATACCGTAAGACATCTTAGATTTCAATATAACCAAAGTTTATTTCAAGCAAAAAACAAGGGAGAAATAATTAATTAAAAAAGGTAAAAATAATTCTAACATTACAAAAAAAAGCACTTTTAATAATTTAATTATATTTGCAAAAAGGTTCCAGATGTCACATTTATTCAAATTTATTTTCTTTTATGCAAATAGATTTTTCTACGAAGGAGTCCTTAATTGTTTTTAGTTTATAATTCTAATAACGTCTTGACCTTTTTTTTCTTCAGTTTGCAAGAATATATGTACTTAAAATTAAAATGAATTATTTAATTAAAACTAATTTTTGTAAAAGAAATATTATCTGAGAACTATTTTGTTTTCTTTTTTTAATTAAAAACAAATCCTGACAATTTTACACAGGCGAATGCCACTTAATCTAAAGAAAAAGAAGTAATCTCTGATGTCAAAATGGCTTTTAAGAGTTATGAAGCCACAGAATAAGCGGAATTGATATTTAAGCAAACTACTAGGTTAAGTTACGATTAAAAAGTAAAGAACAAAAAAATAAGACAGTGCATTTTTGCAAATGATTATAGATAAATTCTAAAAATTAAAAATTCAAACAGGAAAGTAATTATCTTTTATCAGTATTATTTTCCATTACTCCTATTTTCAAAAAATTAAAAATAAGCTTTCTAATATTTTCATATAAATGAAAGTGTAATGTTACTTTAAAGTATTAAGTTCAAAAAGTTACGTTGAAAAAAATGTTGAAAAAGTAAACTAGAAATCAAAATAATCTTATATTATATCTTTGGTTAAAATTTTGAAGTAAAAATTGACAACTTTGCAAAAAAGTACCTTCTAGTATATACTTGAAACTATAAAAATATACAAATCTATACAAAATTTACATCACTTTGTTTTTTAGTCGTAGTAGCTTTATTCCCTGTTCAAAGTTTTGAATTAAAATAGTGATTAAAACAAATGTAAAATTAATCCTTTTATTATTCGTTTTTTAGTTGGTTTTTAATAGCTTAATACTTGAATAATTATATTTCATTTTTCATTTCCGCAAGAAAGAATTTTATATATATATATATATATGTAATTATAATACAATAGTTAAAAAGTAGCGCACCTTGTCGATAAACTGAATTATTTGTAAACACCACGATTTCATAAGACCAAAGTTTCGGAACATCGGTGCAAATGCCTAATTTCTTTCTACCACGTCTAAGCTGTTGAGACCCAGCGGTGTGGTATTTCCATCAGATAGATTCAACATAAGAACCAGCCCCAAAGCAACTACAAAGACACGGTTAATCGATCATCATTCCAGGAGAATGCGCGTGTACCTTAAATTTAAATTTCCAACAACAAATAAAACTATGCTGCACATCAGAATTTCTGAACATCATTGATTTACCTCCCTCTTTGTCCCGTAGCTTGCGCGCTTCAAAATTGTGCACCGTCTAAGCATAATTTTATCGACCTACATTTTAGTCGAGTGAAATCGTGATGATAGTATTATTATACTCTTATATCAACCTTTAGAGTACATCCGTACCATCCTTCAGACAGTCGTACCATCGAAGACTGATAGTGCGTCCTATTCTTAAAGAAGACATCTTCAATAAAATAAAATTTTTACTGGCACTTTAGTGTAGTAAAAATAGTATTAATAAATTATCCCCAAAAAAAGTTCAAGAAAATAAGATTAGAAATAAAATTACATACATAGAACAATACGTATTCATGATATATTAATGCAAATAAATCGTTTTTTGTATAATTTTGTTTTTCCCTACTTTGGCATTCCGTCTCATCACTTTGCACACTAATTCATCTTCATTTGATGAAAAGCAATGATACTGAGAGGGCACTTGAATACTCAATGGTCAGCACGTTTTCACAGAGTCTTACATGCATTTTAAAAAAACCATTGCACCTACTATTCTTAAGATTGTTAATAAATAATATATATAATAATAACACATACATAAACATAATAATGAAATACACAAACAAATCAGAGCAGGAAACCATCTTTTTCTACTATTCCCGAAAGTGAATTCTCTTTTCTCAATATCTAAAACGTAAAATGAGATATAGTTTATAAGCTGAGATAAAGTTTTTGTGAATGACGCTACTTATTTTTATTGCACATGAATGCGCTGCAAAAAAGAGCTGAGCCATTGAACTGCGAAAAAGATTAAAACGTGGCTTTGTGTAACATTTCTTATTTTCTTGTTCCAGTAAGATATTTAGATAAAATAAAGTGTTCGACTGCCGTCTTCTAGAAAATTACATTTGATAGTCATAACTAAGAAGAATGAAGATTTACACGAAATGAGTGTCATCTGAAGTGCGAGAGTTTTCTTCTAACTTATTTACATTAAAATGATAAAAGAAAATAAAAATAAAAAACTGAAAGATATAATTACAAATTTATAAATTTATATCACCTGTCATGATTAATATGCTGGAACAAACATGATGTTTGACTAGATGACCACCCACCAAAAGTATGGTTTTACATTTTGTTGTTTTTTTTTATCGTCTTTATTTTTATTTATGATAGAAAGGCACGAAATGTACCTGTTACAGTTTTACGACAAACAGCACATGTAGTCAATGAACTAGCGCACTTGACACACGCAACTATATGCCCACATGGTAAAAATACAACACCCATTTCTTCTGTATAACATATTTTACATAACCTTCCATCGTTCAATGGCTCGCTATTACTGGAACCGATACTATGAACTCCACTCGACGTTGATTCTTCTCCTTCTGAATGTTCTTCTTCATTCCTAAAATCATTTTACCATTATAATTAAGTCAATAACAAAATATATACTTTCAAATATAGACACAATAAATAAGATTATGTTATACAAAGATTATGATAAACCCTAAACAGGTCAGCCTCTTTATTAGGGCACGCTAGCAATCCCAATGACTTTATCGCATTCACGCATGTAAGGTCAATTCTACCACCTCACCTTATTTGTGGGCAGCTAGAACTTTTTCAAATGGCTCTGAAAGAACAATACAGGTTTTGAACCTATACTTTGTATCCTCAATTAAAGTGAAGTCACTCATACTTCTCAATGCAATTAACAATATTCATAATTGGTTATATTCGAGTCGATGCAATCGAATTGTTTACATTCGAATCGATAGAAGTAAGCACTACACTCTGATATAGGAAGAGATTTTGGGTAGGGTCCTTTGAATTCCTCAGAGAATAACTTTTAAAGTCTTTAGTACGATACTAAATAGGAGGAAGCCTGGAATGGGCGATCGACCTGTTAAATGAGGCGACTTCGGATGCTTATGAAAAAAAAAAAAAAAAAAACAGTTTTTGGTTTTATTCTGTACATAAAAGTACCGATTAAGTTTGGTAAAATGGTGAACAGTTTTATAAAGTAACTGCGCTAAGACAATCGAATTTTTTCTGTAGTAATTCCTTATTAAGTGATTTTATAAAAAAGAGAGAATTAGACGAAGTCTTACTTTATTTTAGTTTGCGAATGTGTGGTCGCCCTTGGTATATCGCCAGTACTGCTACTCCCCAAACTGAAGCCTCCATTCAGTTTTATATCCTAAACAAAGTAAATTTTTATAAGTAAACAAACTAAACCACAAGTTCTTTTCAATAAAACTTAAAAAAAATTACTTAACAATTTCTGGTCATGTTGACTTACCTCAAGTGCTTTCTGCCCACAAACATCATCTACAAATTCCTTGCCTTTGACTAAAAGAACATAAGGACATTTACAGAACCACCTTGCATGTTCAACCCATGGTTCATCTGTTTCTTCCCAATCTTTAAGTCCTCCTCCACAATGGTAACATATCGTTTGATCTCCTTTGCCTAAAATATTTAAGATAATGAGAAATAAAAAAAGAAAATAAATCATTCTTGTTAGTTACAACTAGCACCTCAGGAGGCCTTCATTGGTTACGAAATTGCCACCGCGCAAGGTCTCTGTATTCTCTCCGGATATTTGCCATTTATAGTTTTACTTTAAGTATTTTATTTATTTAATTTTTTGGTTTAGTATATATAATAATTTGTGCTTCCAAAGGAGATAAATAAGTTAATTTAAAGTTTTCCAATAAATATTATTATTATTTTTTTATTCATATATATATATTTTTTATTTTATACTTTTCATTACTTTCTATAATATTATTAATCTTTTAATGTAAGTTCTCTTTGAATTTTTTATGTAATTTCTATTCGAGCTTGTACTCCTTGTCATAAGAATGCATTTACTTTAGACAAATAAAAAAATAATAAAAAATAATTAGTTTCTACTGAATGAAATTCATTTCATCTACCATTTAATACTATTTATTACCACAATAATCATAATTTTAACCTCATTTTTTTTTATTATCACACCGTTTGAGTTATTCTTTAAAGCTTTAACGCAACATTTATTTAAGAAGCACTTATTTTTCATTTGTATATAAATATTAATTTATTTTTGAAATATTATCCAGCAAGAATGACACATCATGGAAATGGGAGAACTCTCAAAGCTGGCTGATGATTAAAATATAAACGGTTTTTCAAGGCTAAGAGCTCTTGATGAATTAAAGTTAAATTATACCTGTATAAAAAAAGCCAGCATCACTCAAAATGTGTGGTTTGAGTTTTAATGAGACCGGCCACGTTGCGTATGACCTCAATCTTGAATCTTGTGTGGCAAACTGGGGAAAGGAAGGTGGCCTACTTTTCTGAAATCCACTATGAGATTCAAGGAGGCTAGTTTCTCCAATAATGTTATGAGTCATTCTGATACCACTTGGACCACAAGTATCCATCCCTACAAAGATAAAATATGTTACAAGATGAAATGTTTGTTAAATATAATAGCGTATAACTAAGGTCCAAAAGATTGATTAAGAAATTTAAATACATAAATGTTTATTCAAAATAAATATACCAAGTTTAATTTAAATGAAATTATTACATTTAGCACAAATACCTGATTCTTGGTCATCACTTAATGGAACATTTCCAACAGGCAATTTTCGTACGAATCTACATTGAGGAGACCACTTCATATGATCAACCATTGGATCATCGCCAGGTACCCATTTTCCAATTTCAACGCCACAAAAAACGCAACGTACAATGTCATCTTTCTTTAAATAATAAAAACCTGCTTCTGCCATTTTATGGCGAGGCATAAATTCTACGGGCCATTGGTCAAATGTTTTTAACCTTTCAGATTCCTTGTATAGATTAATATTTTGAACTCCATGCCACTGCTGGGACATAAAAGACTCACTTCTGCTCTGATCAGGGCGTTGATTGATAGTTGAAGTCATTAGAGACACTGATGATTTTTTCATTGACCCATTAGGAAGAGGTGGCATCTAAAAAAAAATTAATTGCATTAGTTTTAAATAAAACAAAAATATTAGTCGATTTTGTCAGCAACCTTCTTTTTTTACATCTGTCCAGTTTCGGATTCTATCAGAAACTAATATTAATCCAGTTCGTGCCGAAAAATTGATATACACATAAGTATATTCGACACACTAACAAAAGTTTCTGTTTCTTAACACTAATTACTGCATTCAGGTTCATTATGTTCAACACTATAATTTTTTAAAAAGTGAGCCGATACAAATATAACCTATATTTGATTCAATTATGATCAGGAACAATTTCTGAACTTTTCAGATCTAAAGCAAAAATAAAAATTTTATATTAAAGCTAAAATGAAATGTAACATCAATGAATGTGGTACAAATAAATATTGTAAATACATTATATATATAGTTATAAATATTCTTATGAATTTATTCAACGATGTAACTTCATAGCTACAAGTGTGCTATGCTGTTTTGCAAGTCATAAGTTTTGCAAGCTTCTTTCTACTGTAACTTCAATTATTTTGATCAATCTTTAACTAAATAAGGATAATGTTTTATCCTATTTTTTCGTGAAAATTAGTGATTAATCATTGTTCGTATTGGTTTCAATCAACTCAACTAAACATAATGTCAAAACAATTTTTTTTGTTACCCATCATGAGATCCATAAAATGTTTCTCTAATAATTTTTTTCACTATTTCCTACAAAACAGCTCATACAATTTCTTATCTATATTAATAGTTAATATTTTACTGTAACATAGGAGATACTAGGTGTTCGCAACACGGTATTTCCCCTGGATTTGTGAATCCATATCTCAGTTCATTACTTTTACGGGTTCTCTCCAAACTGACATTTCAAGATTCTTTGTTCTAATATATTAATTCATCACGTATTTACCAATTACTCTATAAAAACATCCTTAGAAATAATTAAACATTGGATCTGGGCGTATTAAGTAAAAACTCGATAAGAAGGCGAGATTACGAAAATAGGGAGCCTTGAATTTTTAAACAAACCATTATATATAAATATAATTATTGTCATCGGAAAGATTCTGACAAGTAAAACAAGAGAGTAATTCTAACTACTTCCTACCGATTATAAATTCTCACATTATTAAAAAGCGGATTTTGCTGAATAGTCTTATGTTCGTTATTTTTATGGGTAATTGAAATACCTGGTTAAATTGGAGTGAGTTGAAAAAAAAAAAAAAAACTTTCATAATATAATACTGCTCTAAATTTATAACCTTAGTTCACATAATTTACTAAAAACTTTTTACACCATTCCATCCAATTTTACTTATCAGTTCTTTTCGTATCAGTGGTTTTTGCTTTCTAGTTACACTCAATGACGTCAAGATCCCCCACCGCTATTTAGTCATGGGAGGTCTTTAAGCACGATTCTCAGAACCAGAATTCTTAACATATAAGGTGTTTAGTATGTTTAAACGAAGGATATTTCAAAATATTCTTTAATATTTGGGATTGTTTTATAAACGTAGAATTAAATTTAGAAAAAAAGGATTTTTAAAACCTATATCTTAAAGCTTCTTTGAATTTCAACTTGAAAATTTATCATTTTTGGGCATAACAATTTTAATTTGTTAATTTAATGAACTACAGAATCGCTATTCCCAATGAAGTCGTAAAAAAACAGTTATAGATATTCAGTAAAAGATGAAAAATTAACATCCAAAATAAGGAGGTAGCCATTTAAGGCTGAATATGCGAATGAAAAGCTACTATTTAGTTAAATTTCAGCATCAATCTATGTACTTAAGAAGTAACTGTATCGTGAATTATGTAAAAATTAGTTTAGGCACTTACAAAACAATAAAACTAGCTGGGAACAGTGTGAGGCAATAGCAAGAGAAAGCTGGTAGTTAAAATTGTTAAAGATTGCCAGCCATATTGGTGTTCATTATTGAGGGATACAAAAAAGTACTGCACTCGTATTTTAAAACGAATTAATTTCAGAAAAGCAGGGGAAAAAATCACATTTATAAAATTAATCTAAAATTTAAGAACTACTTCGCTAATTAAGTAAGTGGAACAAGATACTGTGGCCATATTACAACAGACCAGTGCTAACATCTTTACAAGTAATGTTGTGTGAAGATTACTCACCATTAATTCACAAAGGAAAAAGCTTCACAAATAAGAACACTAAATTATAATAAACAGAAGCAACCACTATACCGAGGATATTTTTTAAATGTTTTTCTTAAAATATTAAAAAAATATCGGACAATAAAACGACGTATAAAATGCTTGTGGAGGTCAACACTCAACACCTCTGGTCTGTCTACAATCGACATTCCTGCTAGCGTTGCTGTTTTGTCCGGCAGAATGCGCCAGATCGTGGGAACATTTTCGATATGAATGGAAGATTATTTTAATGGTATGGTAGAAATGGAATGTAAAGAATCTGAAGCACAGCGGCACAACATGAGCCCTGTCCGTCGGACCAAATTAGAGCTTATTTTTTTTAGTAAGGTTGGGTTCACTTCAAAATTGATTTACTGAATAAAGATATGGGATATAAACTGAAGAGTCTCATCTTCGAATATCATATTATACAAATTCAACAAGTTATTAATTGCGTATCTTAACTTACCCCAAAGTTCTCTTCTGATATGACGGAAAATTGTCAGTTTTACAGCCGTTTTCAGATTAATGAAATATGTATATTCCTACATATATTTAAAAGTATTTGAATAATATATAATTTAGTGTGAACGTATTACTTTATTTTTTTCTTTACCCTTTAAATTTTTTGTCTACAATGCAATCTGAATTTTTTTTTTTTAATGCCCTGATTATCTTCTGTACCTCTGCAGTACACTTGAAATAGTTTTGACATATGCAAGTTACAGATGATAAGGGAACGTTAATTTACATATAATTTGGTTTGTCGTATAGCACCAATTTTTGTTTACGATTGAAAAAATCAACACAATACAAAATATCTTTTGAATGTCTTCATATTAATTAAAAAAAAAAAAAAAAAATCCCCCATCAAAAAGTGTTACTGTGTAGAATTCATCTTTAATGTAATAGGAAATTTGAGATAAATGAAAAGATATTTCCAAAATCTAACCACATATTTTTATTGCAACTTAATAAAAATCTTTTAGTTTTAAAAGTACAAAACTAACATTTTTCTTAATGGGAATTGCATGATTTATTGTATCTTAATATTACATATATGCACTTGCCCATTAAGGTTCTTGGGTACTTAGAAAAGAGAAATTTGAAGTACGAATTGATGGAATAATTATTTATTCACATGATTTGTCACCCAAATATTTCCTTCAACCTACATATGTATTCCTAAATTTGACGAAATTAAGAGCCACACGTTTTGGGTCAAATCAAATTAAGTCAGTTTGCAGTTTTTTCTTATTTATAAGTTAAATTACCAGCATCGCATACAGAGAGATTGTTGTCTGAGACGGGCGTACGAAAGATATCTCGGGGAGTGAAGCCCCTGAGGTTCTCCTTGTCTTAGATAAGTGGACTAAGTGGAGGAGGATTTGAGACGGATGGGATGCAACAAGAGCAAGAAGCAGACTGCCAAGAGAAAAGTTTCATTAAAAATGGTCTAGCATGGGCCGTACCGATCACAAATTTATTTATAAATATATATTAATTTAAGATGAATATGCACCCAACGTCAGAGCAGTGCTTCCCAGCCTCCTGCAAGGTTCTTTCGTGAGTATTGCAGAAATCATTGTTTATCACTGGATAGTTTGTTTTAGGGGCCCAAAAGAAGAGCCATCAAGATTCGATGGTCTGACACTAATTCCTTCCACTTTGAATTTTTCAAACAACAATTTTCTTGTACTTTAAATTCATCTCAAGAAAGCATTTAAATATAACTTTTTTCGGATACGTGTTTGTAGCAAACTGCAATTAATAAGCCGTATTTTGTAACAATGTAAGAGGAATTAGTAAGGAAACTAGAATGTTGGAAATAATTTAATACACAATGTTCAGTATAAAAGTTTAAGATTAGTTTTTAAGGCAGGCACTTCGTCATGACTTGAATCATGTAACATAGCTATGATTCGAAAATGTTATTAGTTCAGTGAGTTGTCAGACAGTTCTGTGCACAGTCCGGCGAGTCAAAAGAAGGGGAGTGAGTGGTGCCTATCCCGGTCTTGCCTCGCGGTGAAAAACACTCAAACTGGACAAGTAAGACCTGGCCCAACAGACCACATTGCCCAAACGACCAGTCTTCATGCAGTTTTATTTTGGAGTGTTGAGTTGAATCATCACCAAGTCGTTGTTTTTCAAAATACTAAGGAAACGAACAGAATAAAATCTTAACAAAGAGAATGGGAATTTAAAATTGGGAATAAAATGCCCTTCGTAATATCTACATAAGAAGAGAAAGCAATAGAGCTTGTTGTAGAAGAGAAGTGTGGGAGGCAGGAATCGTTAGCCACTGGGATTTGAAGAAATTAAACTAGTTGAGGATTTAGCTGTTATAATTTTATTACACTGCAAATTTCAAATATGTTTTTTTCATAAGAACTATACATATTTAAGGGTAATTCTTAAATCAATTTAGTTAGGCAGGCAAATATATATTTGTTCAACTATTTTGCGATTATTTTATTACAAATAAATACTCGATAACTTTTATATTACGTTCCACTTAACGCAATATCTCTTATACTTAATAAACTAATGTCTTTGGTAGCTGGACGTTGGGCCCCTCCTGAAATAATAGGTGATTATTTTACTTTTTGTTGTAGGCACAAAATATTCACTCTTTTATATTCTGTTTTTAAATATGAAAAAAAAAAATATATATATGTTCTATATTGAATACTGGCAATGTTAGCAATGGCTACATCTCTAGGACTTTCCTTGCCATAGCTCATTTTTTACTTTCCACAATAGATGTCACCATTAGAATTTAGTCCATCGAATACGTTTAGAGAGTCGTAACATCTACTTTTCAATATACACAAAAGAAGTGAAGCAAAACGCGAGAACAGGCAGAATGAAACCAAATGAATCATGTGATGCCTATATTAAATATGTGATTGCATCCTCAATGCGGGACAATCTTAGATTAGTAAGAACAATGCACAAAGTAGTAGTAGTAAAAAAGGCACTAATTTTTGAAAAACTACACTACATCAAGCATGTAGTGTAAGAGAGATGACTATTTTGTAACCATAACTTGTCATATTAATTAGTGTAGGCCGAACTTATTAGAGTTTTGAGAACAAGCAAACATAAAAACAAATTAATCTTTACCCAATGTTTTAATTATTTTACTACGTTTTTAAGGCCATAAATTTTTACTGTTACTAATAATACGTGACATAGTGGTTCATTGGAAAACCAAGCAGAAGCCTGGTTGGAGTGGAGCTGCAGCCTGCTTTTAGATTTCCTCTTGCCTGCGGCTCTATTCCGGTGGTGGAAGGTGATGCTCGTTACAAAGAAAACTGAGCTTTCAGGTAATATACATAAAAAAGCTCCGGGCATCAACAATTAGATGACATTGCGCTGTAATGTTTTCAATTATAATTTTCTCTAATTACCTGTAAGGAAAATGTATAATTTTTGATATCGAAACCGAAACACAGAAAACAGTTTTGAGGACTCCTAAAAGAAAGCCACAAAAGAAGTAAAATCCAGAAAAAGTAGGTACTAGAAAATGGCCACAGTTTATGGATGTAAGAATGAAACATCTCAAACTAATAATAATAATAGTAATGGCTTAATAAAAGTAAAAATATAATAATTTCATCTTCAACCCTTCAACTTAAGGAACGGATTAGCTGATGAGTTAGTAAATACAGGATTCCAACGTGGAGATCACGGATTCAAATCCAGCAATTAGCCCTTAGATTTTCTCTTCCTACGAGCTTCTTACAGCTCTCAGCCCGGTTAAGGACAGTGATTTCTGTTACACAAAACACTGTCCAGAGGCCGGTAGTGCATTAAAAAAAAGCTCCGGGCGCCAATAACCTCAGATGTTGATGCGCCTTAAGTACAATAATAATACCTTATTCTACCTTGCTGGGCAAGGTGCAGTATGTGGAAGCCCGAAGGAACCGCGTGCCGACCTAGCTCGAGTGGCTAAAAGAAGAGAGAAGATTAAAATGATGAGGGGCGCTAATGACCTCAGCAGTCGATGCGCCAAAAAAAGAAAAAAAAAATTACCTTATTACAAAAATTTGTTAAATTAACAAAAAATTTTTAACTAAAAACTGAATTTTTGATGTCCTGTTAGAGTTTCTCCACTACATCCGTATAAAGGACTCATAAAGAGAAAAAAAAAATATCGAAAATTCACGTTACTTTGCTTCTTGCGAATTAAATAACCATTAAGAGAATACACTATTATATTCACAAAAATACTAGCAAAACCCTAGTGAAAAACAGAACTTCTTAAAATGTTCATTTGAATTTATTTTTCACATGAAATAACATTTTCCGTGCCAAAATAGACTAAAAGTTTTGTATAGTCTCAGTTTTGTGCCCCTTATCACTGTTAGCTCTTAAATACTTTCTAAGGCTGGAAACATAGTGGAGCGGCGAGCAAAGCGGCGATGATAGCGAAGAGCAAAGCGGCAAAAACAAAAACTAGAAGTAGATAGAGTTGCTCTATCTTCGCTTTGCTCGCCACTACGCGCGGTCCCATATGGTAACTTGTGTTTGATTTCGCCGCTTCGCTCTTCGCTATCATCGCCGCTTTGCTCGCCGCTCCACTATGTTTCCAGCCTAAGGCGATAGCTTTTATTAACTAACGATAAGTAAATAAATTAATCAGCTGACTTATAAAACAACACAATCTATTCAGATAAAGGAGACTAAACATAATTACCGTTTTTCTTTTTTGATCTCCTTAGGGATAACGAAGGGATAAGTAAAGATAACTAGCCGGATATCCTTTCTACAGTCAAACATAGCTTCGTCTCAGAAATTCATTTAAAGTTTATTATCGGTTCATAAACCTGAAATAGTAGAAATATTGTTCAAGTTAATATTAGTATTTTAAAAAACACAAGTTTGTTAGTAGAGAATTCTTTCAATGCAGATATAAAACGATTCCCTCGCAGAAGGTCTGGCATTCTCAACAACCGTAAAGGTCAAATTTATTATTTTTTTAAAACGGGCACATCGACGTCCTCAATCATTTTCTCTTATCTCTTTTCCGTTGCTGCTCGAGCTGGGACGTCACATAGAACGTTCAAAACATCTTGCCCAGCAAGGTAGTGCGGAGCCTTGTCAATAAAGGTGGGCTTTGTTTTGTTATTCATTTACTAAAATAAATGCTTTCTCATTCACATTAGCGCAAACTGCAGCAACAGCGATTAATCCCCTAAAGAGGTTTTAAGCATATCTACATTTTTTAATCAAATTTCCCAACATTCTAAAAGCTACTAAGTTGTCTTAGGTATTTAGATTTAAAAGTGTGATATATGCTCCAAAGCATTTAGATAAATCTAAATCTGTACTTTACCTTTCAACAATACCAAATTTGTTTATTACTTTATTTTGTTTTTATTTTGAAAAATTTACAACTGCAAAATTAGCATCTAACTAGTAAATGTGATAAGGGGAAAAGATGAGTGCAAGTGTGTCCACTGACAACCCTCCGGGATATTTTCAAGTAATAAGGAATGAGAATTATGAAGGCGATAGATAATGAATGAGATAAGTAAGTAGTAGGAGGTGAGAGTAATTAGCGGAATAACATCGCTTTCAAAACGAATTTCAATCTGTTAGAAGAGAGAGTGTAAATTACATATTTACAAAAAATTATGGATCACTTTTATTCCACCAGTACATTAGGCCACTGGCGCTCCATAGAAGAATTTTAAGAAAACTCCAAGAAGAAGAGTTCATCGTTACCTTTCAGGAAGCAGCTCACTGACTAACGTGGTGAGAGTTTGACAGATTTAAAATCACTGAGAAAGAATTGAAGAAAATGATAGTGGAGGGAGATGTTTGAAGATTGTGGGATGTAAGATGCAGATGGCGCAAGAGTAGCTCAACGAAGCACGCCTCTGCGAAATAGTGACCAGTTGTCTTGAAAAGATGATGATTGAGGGCGTTTATCAGTGCTAGTGTTTACATTCATTTGGCGCAGTAGCTCCCAATAGGTTTCGCAGCCTTTATAGTTGGATGAGTGCCAACTACAGTGCGTTTTATTAAGTAAACAATGAAGCATATATCATTGTAACTTGTATAGAACAAAAGTATCTTGAAACTGTACTAAGCTCAAAATGATATTTTTACACTCTCCAAACAGAAGTTAAACTTTTTCACTAAGCAGTTATCCTGGAAATTAGTCTTCTAACCTTTCATTATTAACCTTCCATGCAAATTGGTCTATGCATTAACAAGATTGAAGATGACATTCTCTACTTGTCAACAACCACATTTCAAATAATTCAAAATAAAGTTTAATAGGAATTCAATGTTTGAAACAAGAAAATTGAGAGTGGTTTACAATTCTTAAGGAGCACTGGAAACTGAAGGAAATCTAGTATAATTATCTTCTTATACGTTGGCGTAAAACTAAAAATAAAATTAACAAATTAAAGCCTATTATTTCAGGCAAGCTTTATGTCCAATTACCAACCAGATGTCGTGGTCAGAGGCAGTTGCTTATCGTTCATCTATCAAATTTCTTTTCATATTATGAAATAAATAAAATTCAAAGCCATGATCATAAAAAGAACCCGTTACCAGTAGTTGCAGTCACCGCCAGCGCCTCTAACCACTCAGCTATTGTGGCGCCTCGTCAGAGCAAAATGAATCACTTTATAAACATCTTTTATATTTCTAATTATTATAAGCTATTGCATAGACATAGAAAATATTAAGCATACAGCTAGCGAAGAAAAAAATATAGTAGAATAACGAACTCTTAGAATTTATCTAAAAAATTTTAAGATTTAAATATTTGGATTGAATATGTTAAATATCAGAATAATATATTATATCTATATCACAAAAGGTTACAATCAAGAGAGGAATGTCCGCACTGTTGCTCTTATAGCTTGACGACAAAGAGGGCAATCAGCTAAACTATGAGAACAATTTATACAAGTCACTAAGTGTCCACAAGGAAGTAACACTATTTCAACTTCACTATCCATACATATTTTACAAAGGCGAGCTTCTTTTAATCTTCTATTTTCTTCTTCTAGTGACACTGCGACACAGAACATAAAATTAATCTAAGAGATATTATTTACTAATATATTAAGTATATTATTAATTATTAAATTATTACTAAAAATGTATATTATTTACTTAATTATTCACTTAATATTAATAATAGTTACAAATAAAGTAAAGTAATGCTTATTTTAAAAGGCGAGCATTACGTTCAATTACCGAATAAGATGTCATGAACGGAGGCGATTAGCAAGCAGCCTTTACTATAAACTTCTCATACATTTTAAGCACTGAATAGAATCCAAGGCCCTGACCGGATATGGAACCCAGTACCACCACACATTTTAGCTTTGCGGGCCTCGCTTCTAACCAACTGCCATCGAGGCACAAAATAATAGTTATAATAAAAAGAAGAACATTAATATACTCACTAGAAGATTTTTCCATTCCCAATTTGGCCAGAATATTTTTTGTTTTTTCCAAATGCACAGGTTTTTGCGGAATCTCAACGTTCGATCTATAATAAAAAGTTTTGTAATCATGTTCTTGATGTACACATAATAAAGAAAACAAAGCAAAAAATAAAAATAAATAAATAATCTAAATAATAAAAGTGATTAGCAAAAAAGTGAAGTTCAGGCATATTTTTGTTACATTTAAAATTTACTCAACTTCTAAATTTATCTTAAAAAACAGTTTCTAAATGGAAAACCTAAATAATGATAGAAAAAAATTCATAAATAGAGGCGATATAATTGTATATGTTGTATCAATTATTAAAAGCAAAGAGTGACAGGTTAGAAATCTGATTAAATTTCGTAAAACTTTCTTTGATGAAGTGGTTTTTGGTAAAAACGTGTTGGGCACTCGGAGAAGCGTCTGAGGTTTTTGAGATGATAAAGAAAACAAATTACTTGGCTAGACAGTATCAAGTCTCATAAAATCTAATGTTTCCCACCAGATTTTTGAAATAATATCGAGCGAAGAACAAGATTCTCCAGGAACGAAAAATTTGGAAATTTAGCTCATAAACCCTGTAGCTTTTATATTCAGATTTTCTACAAAGTTGCAAATGGTTCTAGGATGGACGCTGCTACAATATAATCACACAAAAATACACACACGCACACGAGATATATGAAAGTAAATAAGGAATCACATTTTGACAGCTGTTAAACGAAGAACGAAGCTAGATGCTGTAAAACATAGAGGAGCCATTATATAATCTCATAGAACACATAAGACCTGTATAAGTCGTATCATTAGTGGAAAAGAAAGGACCAACGGCTATACAAATTTCCACTACAGTGATGAAGAATGAAGTAATAAGTTTAAAAAAATTCAGCAAGAAAAAAAAAAAAAGAATCAAAGAATAAATGGAATAAAGAAAATGCAGAAGACTTAGAGAGGTTTCAAAACTAAAGAGTCATTTACAGAAGAAATGGCGGCCTTCTCTGATATACGCCAAACCTTAAGAAGCAGAAAGAACGTTGTCTATCATGAGCCAGAAAAAGAGGACAGATAATAGAGAAGAAATGTAGGAGGAGACGAAGTGAGAAAAAGAACCTCACAAGAAAGAATAAGCGAGAATCATAACATATTCATAATCATAACATATTTTGTCTAGAGAAAATGCAAATAGCAGAAAATAGCGATTCAACTGTAAAAAAACAAAAAGTAGCTACAAGAAAATTTTAACTTCCATGGAAAATTAGACTGTCAATTTTAATTTTTTTTATCAACTTACATAAAAATACAAATTAAAATGGTACATCAAAATATACTTACGAGTTCTCTTCTTCGTATTCATCATCAGAATCGTCTGAAGTTGAGGGTGTGACAGCACTTCTAGGATTGATACAACGTGATCTAAATGCTGGTGACATAGGTGGAGTTGACCTACAACATAGTATTAACATTATTTTCAACATTAGAATTAAATAAAATTTAAAAAATAAAATAATCTTTGAATTACAATTAAAACCCTAATGATTAAAATATATTTTTTTTGCTATTTGTAGTTAAATTTGAGAAATCCTAGAGTAGTAAAATCGGATCAGCAAGACAGCGGATTCTTTAAAGAAACAAGGGATTAAGTAGAACATTTAACAAATGCAATATTATGCATAAAAACCAACCCAGAGGGGCACATTTTTAGTAGACTGACTCAGCATATGGCTTATGCTGACGATGGACGGAACAGGGAACAAACTAGGTATATTCACGAACCACCGCATGAAAGTCAAACGCACTACCAATGCAATACCAATTAATTTCTTTGAATTGGAGTATCAGACGTTCATTCTATATTTGCTATTTTTTTTTTTTTTTTTTTTTTTTTTTTGGCGTATCAACAGCTGAGGTTATTAGCGCCCGGAGCTTTTTCCAGTGCACTGCCGGCCTCCGGACAGTGTTCTCTCGTTACAGACAACACTGTCCATCACCGGACAGTGAGCTGTAAGAAGCTCCTAGGAAGAGAAAATCTAAGGGTCAGCTGCTGGATTCGAACCCGGGACCTCCGCGTGGGAGTCCAGTATGCTAACCTCATAGCTAATCCCTTCCCTTATTGTTTATTATTATTATTATTATTATTACATTATTAATTAACTTATATCGTCTGAATTGTCGTAAACACTCCAAGTTATAAGAATAATTTTTTAAGAGTTTGTTGTTACTTGTAGGTCTTTATAATAGTACTTTACCAAGACTCCTGCATATCTAAGGATGCGTTTTCCTCCGTCTGGATATCAAGAGCCGCTATGATTAAGTCATCCGCATTGTTAAAATGTTCTCCAGTAACCTCTTTATTAAACTTAATCGCTAATTTTACGCGAGATGCTTCTATTCCAACTTGAAGGGCAGCCTGAAATTTTGATTTTGTTTAATAACAATTTTAACATTATAAACAAGTTTAACTTAGTTTTTCTTAATTTTCGTAAGTTATTTTTTTTTTTTTTTATGATACTTATGAATGTTCATACAAACCATAGCTGGAGGAGAGTTCATAAGTTCTTGCAATTCTTCTTCAGAAACGGGATAGGCCCTGCGTAAAGTCGGTAAATTTTTTGCATCTAAATCCTTTTCAACCTTAACATTGTAAGAAACAATATACTGAATTATACAAAGTACAAAAAACGGGAAAAACAAAACTGGCAGAACATTTACACGGCTTTTTCTACTACTTTCTCAAACTTCAAACTCATTTTCTTCAACTCCAAACGGTTGAGCATTGAGACTAAATCCATGAAACATTGAGACAGCCTTCTGAGACTGATTCATCAAATTGCTTATCACGCTAGTTGTATGAAGATGATAGTTACATCATCAACCAGATTATTCCAACTATTGCTGTGGAATCCATTTAGGATGTAAGGGATCGTAAGCAGTTTTAAAAGAAAATTAGTCAAAATCTTGGACCATGAAAAACAGTCAATTTTACGATAAAATAACTTGTATGGAAATGTACCATCGTCCTATTTTCTTTACAAGAAATATTTTAGATAATTTATTTGAAGAAAGTCAGGTAAATGATCGATCGTCTTCCATATCTTTCACATTACAGACGTTCTTAGATGGTATCAGGATGAAGATAAAATCTTTTTTTAAGATGGAAGATCACTTTATGATGTATCTCGAAATATTGGAAAATTGTTTTATAAGTTGATACAATGCTGCGCTGAACAGGTTCGCAGTTCATTTTTAAAAGGCGTTTTTGTGCATCAAATTGGTTAATGAGATACTGAGAAAATTATAATTATAGTCTTGAAAAAGATACTTCTCTTCGACGTTATTTATCCGCTAGGCTGTCATATCGAAAGCATGGCAAAGGATGGGTGGGTGGCTGCACAAATGATAAAATGATATGACTCCAGTCCGCTTTTACTGCTGGCATTTAATTGGACTACTTTGATAAGATATTAAAGTGGTTTAGCTTTAAAAGCATTCATCATTCGTCAAGAAAATATATATTAAGATCGGCAGGGAAGGGATTAGCTATGCGGTTTGCGTACTGGACTCCCACGTAGAGGTCCCGGGTTCGAATCCAGCTGCTGACCCTTAGATTTTCTCTTCCTAGGAGCTTCTTACACAGCTCACTGTCCGGTGATGGACAGTGTTGTCTGTAACGAGAGAACACAGTCCGGAGGCCGGCAGTGCACTGAAAAAAGCTCCGGGCGCCAATAACCTTAGATGCTGACGCGCCTTAAACATTAAAAAATAAAAATAAAAAATAAAAAAAAATTTAAGATCGGCAGTTTAAAATCTTACTAGAATATGTAAGTAGGTTTTATAGATAGAAATTCCATTGAATGGATTGATAGTGAGAGCTGCTTTCTCTTTCTAATATTTTTTAAAAATTGTACTCTAAGTAGGATTTTTGAATGAAGGAGTAATCTGAAAAATGTAGATTTAAAAAAAAAAAATTGCTACTGATTTTTGACAGTCTGATAATACGATAATTAGATTAGTGAAAATGAAATACAAGGTAAGAAAAGTTTGTTTTTGGAAGAACTTAAGTTGATTTATTCGGAATTAGAAAAACTTTTGTGTAAGGTTTAGATCAGGTTTTTACTGTTATTGTTCCTTGTTTTTCAATTTTTTACCTAGTACACTTCTTGGGCCATTAGCACCTTGTTCTTTTTCCTTAAAGGGGCGCTTTCTATGTTTGTTTATTTGTAAATGCCTTAGAGATTATGGATAACGTATGTATCGATTTCTTTCTTTGGACGAGTTGTATTTAAATTAGAAAAAAAACTCCATCCATTTTCTTTGAAAGACTTAGTGTATTAATTGCACACATGTAGATCTAAAGGAAATGAATGGATCACTGTTTAGTGCACTGGACTTCCACCCAACTGCCAGCCTATAGATTTTCTTCCTTAGGAACTTCTTACATCTCACTTGCAGCGACGGCAGTGTTATGTAACGATATGTAACACTATTCAGAGTGCACTGAAAAAGCTCCAGGCGCTAGTGATTCAGATGATGGTGATGTTAAATAAATATAAAAATTAAGGTGTACATATTTTTAATACAAAATATAGAATGTATTTTGTTTTTTAAATAATTTTCTTTCATTATCAATTCATTGCACACGAAAAGAATTAAAAATATTTTTCCAAAAGAACCAAAGATCTTTACTGATAAATTTCGAATAATTAAATATAATGCAATGATTTTGGGCAAGAAGAAATGTACAACAGTGTAAACAAACATATGACTTTGATATCCATGTTGAAAAATATGCCAACAGAAGTTGTTGAAAGACTGGCCGAATCAAAATGAGATAACTCTTAAGGTGTACCAATTGTACATTCCCCTATAATGGAATACGGAAGTGAGGTTCAGGTTCTAGTATGTGCAAATGAAAACTGTTTGGGGAAACTCTATCTCTTACGAAATGCTGTTTTGAGTACAGAGATACTAATGGAGTGAAAACGCCCCTAAAAAATCTATGGGAATCCAGAAAGAAGTCGAACCATTCAAATTAGGAGACATTATATGTTCTAAAATTCTGGGAGAGTCAGAGATTTATTTCTCTGCGCCATATCTCCCAAAACCTAAAACTCTTTTCAGTTTTACGCTCAAGAAGTTTCGGTTAAACAGAACATAGTCTCTAGAGGTGTACTTCGAGATCTTTAACAACTTTTTACTCTATTCATTGGACCTACTAGCCTCAAGTCTAGGAAAGTTGTTTTGCTTAAATGTTGAACTGAAAATTACAATTTTTTTTCGAAAGAAATCCAGAAGACAATTAGCTTCGACACTAGTGCACAGGCCTTTATAATGGACTTGTTAATTACCATTATTCGAGGGCGCTACATGCTCCAACTTCGTGGGAATATATTTCTGGCAGCTGTGAGGCGATTCTCACAATTCTATATCATTGGAGTTTTTTTATTGTGTTCTCGTAGTCTAGTACCCTGGTGGCAACCTGTAATCACCTCTCAACAATGCTCACAACAGTACATGGTGAGGAAACCTGTCTAGGCTTGTTATCTAGGGCTTTAATATCTTTTTCCAGGAAATCTTAAGCATGTTGGAATTCAATGAAATTAAAAGGCTGGCCCGCTGGCAAAGGGTATGTTCTTCTCCGCCTACAGCAGTAACTCTAACAATGAACTTAGCAAAAGATTTTATAGGAATTCTCACTTGAAACTCTCATATGGAAATGCAACTGAGAGGAATGTATTGGGAATTGCAGTGGTGCTCTCATTCCCATAAATCTGTCCACCGCTTTTCGTCCATAAACCGGCCACTACTGCCTACATGCTCACTCCTCAGACGCCTGCCCCCTGCGTAACGAAAGTAGAATGGATTACCTTCTTTACTAATATATTGCGCTTACTGCTAGAGCACCTACTGAGCACTAAGACAAACTAAAGAAGTAATCCATTCTCTACAAGGATGCGTGGCACCAAATTGCTAACTTGCCAAGGGCGGGAATCAGATAAAAGACAAAAAAAGAAGTTCCAATTTGTTGACGAATTTCGCAGATAGTGGCACCATAATTTTTAATAAATATAGTAATTTTTATCCACCTTTAAAGATGATTTGGAATATTTGTTATTAATAATTGCTGCGCCAATATTAATTTCATTGAGAAACGAACTTTTTATAAAAAGCATGTTAAAAACAAACTTACTTTGTTAATAGTAGGTGCAAATGTTTTGATGGCTTCTTCTATGAATTCCTGACCTTTAGTTAGTAAAACGAAGCCGCAATCACTAAACCATTTAGCATGTTCTAACCAAGGAACATCATCTTTTTCCCAAAGTTGAAGTCCTCCATCGCAGTGAAAACAGCGCACTTTATCGCGGTTTCCTATTAAACATTGATTCAAATCAACAAAATTCCAACTTTAATTGAAAATTTAATACTTAAATTGAAAAGAAATCAATAAATCAAGAGTGTAACAATAAAACCTGCTCACATATTTTAGTTTATTTGCTTCTTTGTTTTTTAAAAAAAGTAAAGAAGTGCCCATTTTTTCATGCGGGCTTTATACATACTAGCTTATTAGGTATCTTAGACGGAGGCAACTAGCAATCATACTTTACTTTTAAATTTATTTAATTTACCATTTAAAAAAAATCCAAAGCCATACCGGGAATCGAACCCGATAGCACAATACTTCTTAGCTAAGTGAGACTCGTCTCTACCCCTAAGCAACTGTGGTACATAATTTACGATTTTGATCATGAAGTCATGATATTTAATAAAGGTATATCAACTAACCTGTGAAATAAAATCCTGCTTCAGCCAGTTGTTCCGGTTTCTGACTTACTGTGGAAGGCCAATTTGCAAACGTACGCACTCTAGATTCAAATGTAGAATATTTTGGATTGGTAGGAACTCTGTGACCTAGGACTCCTAATTCTTTCAAATTTTCAAGATTGGTCGCTAAAAAATGTGTTTTTGTTTTAATTTAAATTAGTTATTACGCTTTAGAATATTGTAAATTTAATTAACATGTAAGATCAAATGAATAAATATACAGGGTCAAAACTTCGGGAATTGATTCAGCAGCTCAAACGCAACAAAAAGTATTCTATTCACTCTGGTCCCGATTCTCAATAGTGTCCAAGATATTTGCATTTTTAACTTTTCCGTCGATATTCACGTTTTTCTCTATAAAAACGGTCGTAACTTTTCTATTTTCTATTCTACAACAAATCTGTTTATTCTAAACGAATGAGCATTAAATTTCCAGTAAAAATGATTAACCCAGAACCTCAAAACGTTTCTTATAAACAATGGAATTTTTATTTGAAGGTCTAAAAAATTCGTTCACTACGATTTTTATTAAAATTTTCAACTATATTTTTTCAATGATTAATGAATCAAGGAGTCACCCAATTACTGAAAAAGTTTGCATTTATTGAGCTTCAAGACCATATGCAAATTTTTTATTTTTAATAGATCCATGCCCCGAACAAAGGGGTGTAAATGCAGAAAAACTGGGAAGTTGTGTAACCGACTTTTCACAGATATCAAATTATTAATTTACTCATATATTAATTTTTGGAGGGAGAAAAATAAAAATCCGTGTACACTCTGTATTATATTTATAAATGAAATATGAGTGTTCAAAATCAATAATAAACCTCACATCAATCCGGTGTGAGTATATGAATTTAATTAACCTTTAGTTCCTAAGAAGGGTAACAGGATAAAAGAAGTGGAAGGGATCTCAAATCACATATTAATGACAAAAACTTGGAAAGATCACAATACTTCTTATGAGAGTAAAGGAATGCAAAAATTTATATGCCAAGCACAATTTGAAAGTTAATTAATAAACTAATTTGAGGCAAAAACTTCACGTGCAAGTGATACTTACCCTCTATTCTGGTGTCTCTAACACTTACTCCAGATGTTGGTACGTGGCGATTACTAACAAACGTGCATGCTGGAAAATGTCTTTGGTGTTCTACATCAGGCTCATCGCCGTATTCCCAATTGCCCACCAAACCATCACAGAATGCACATTGAACCTAATAAGACGATCTTCAATACTAAATAGTTTACAAATACACAAAATTTAATTGCATAAAGTTAGCTACATCATTTTTTTAAAACATACATAAATTCCTACCTTGTCATCTACTTGGGTGTAATAAAATCCTGACTGGGCTAGTTTTACAGGATTTATGACATTGGGAATAGGCCACGTAGCAAACGTTGTCATTCTCGATTCTTCTGACTTGTAAGGTGAAACTGTAGTTCTGATGTCGCGACTAATGTTATTTGACAAATCTTGAGAATTGGATGTGTGCCTTCTAGAAGCGTTTACTAAAGGTACATTTCCTGAATTCACTGGGTTTAATACAAATGGACATCTGGGATCGAGAGAAATGTGTTTAGCCATAACTTTATCGCCATAATTCCATTCAGCAATTCGTCCTCCACAGCTGAAACATTGCACTTCCAAACCTTGACCCATATAATAGAAACCAGCTTTGGCAATTCTACGAGGATCAACTGCAGCATCTTCTGGCCAATTAGCAAAAGTACGCAACCTACTTTCTTCAGAATTCATGCTAGATAATTAATTTATCAATATTACGGTTGTAAAAAATAAAAATACGCATTAACTTCACCAATAATCTCTCAGTCTCATTCTTGTCAGAGATGTATTATTTCCTTCTATTATGGTAAGAGATGATAACCTACAGCACTGTTACAGATAAACACTTCAATTGCGCAAGGTTATCCCTGTACCTACTACTTTATCGCTTTCCAGTTCTAGTTACTTAATAGATTAAATAAAACGATATTATTATGCTGCCAAGATTATTAATTTTTAGAATGAGTTGATTAAAAAAACTAAAAGTAGAAAACCTATATACATTTGTATAAATATATAAGCACTGTAAAACTAACTTCATGTAGTATCCTTCAATTTCATTTTAACAAAAAAGATACAATTCCATGATGGGCGTTCATGGGAGCAATGTTGACATGCTTCATTAAAATTTTTATAAACCGACAAGACATCATATTATGAAGGAGTAAATTAGTAAAATATTTAACTTCAAGTGCCTAAAATTATAAATTCTTCCGCTCTTCTCAAAAACGCTGGATGTACAAAATGAAGTAAAAAATTCATTAAGTGCCCACACATAATATTTAATCGTAAATTCTATTTTCTATACGACAGATCTTAATGATGTCTTTTCAAAAGTATATAGAAACAGATTTTTTTGTGTTAGAATAGTAGATGGCATCACTCATTTAAATTAAAAGGTTTAAAGGTAAAATAATTAGAATGAAGTTATGTGCAGCACTGGTATTGGATTAAAAGAAAGAAACCTTCCAAATTAAGTGAAATGTGAAAGTGAGCAAATTAAGTAAATTAGTGTTAATGGAGTGTGAACAAAATTAAAATTTGCAGTCACTATGAAATGTCATTATGAAGTGTTGGAAGTGGAGCAATTTGCAAGTGAAGATGATATTAGAAAGTCCTATAGAAAATTAGCCCTTAAATGGCACCCTGATAAGAATTTACATAATTCTGAAGAAGCTAAAGAACAGTTCCAGTTAATTCAGCAAGCTTATGAAGTATTAAGTGACCCTCAAGAAAGGTCTTGGTATGATAGACATAGAGATTCCATTCTAAAGGGTGGTATTTCAAGTGATTATAAAGACGATAGCCTAAACGTTTATCAGTATTTTACTACAACTTGCTTTAAAGGGTATGGAGACGATGAAAAAGGTTTTTATGCAGTTTATTCTGAAGTATTTAACAAAATTAGTGCAGAAGACAGTGAGTTTGAAATTCATGCTGATAGTGATTTTGAAATCCCAGTGTTTGGTGATTCCAAGAGCTGTTACGAAAAAGTTGTACATCCATTTTATAGTTACTGGCAAAGTTATTCAACTAAGAAACCTTATTCTTGGCTTGATAAATATAACATTAGGGACGCGCCAAATAGAAAAGTTTTGCGGTTGATGGAAAAAGAAAATAAAAAGATCAGAGATAAAGCTCGAAAGGAAAGAAATGAAGAAATTAGGGCTTTAGTGGCATTTGTTAGAAAAAGAGATAAACGAGTTCAGGAGTATGCTCAATATTTGGAAAAGAAAGCAGCTGAAAACGACAAAAAAATGCAGGCTCTTAGAAAGACCCAAATTATAAAAAGGAAAGAAGAGATAAGTTCTTATGTAGAATGTGATTGGGCTAAATTTTCTAATCTGGAAGGAGAACTTAAGCTAATTGAAGAAAGTGTAGCTGCGGAATTTGATGATCTGGAATCGGAAGATAATGCTAGTAATTCAGAAGAAGAATCCAGCGGGATACCACATTGTATGGCTTGCAATAAGTTATTTAAAACTGATAAAGCGTTTATAAATCACGAAAATTCAAAGAAACACAAAGAAAATCTAGAACGTCTGGAGTCAATCATGAAAATGGAAGACGCAAAATGTAACAGAATCTTGGAAGAATCTTGTAAAGAAGAAAAGTTAAATAAAAATATTGAAGAAACATTTGTTGATGACACTGCTGCATCAAATGACAAACATGAACCGAAACCTAGAAAAAAAAAGAGAGGAAAAAAGTTAAACATAATTATGGACAATGATTCTGAAAGTGATTTAGATAATTTTATTGAAGAAATTCAGTTCGTTAAGAAGAGTAACGGTGAAAGTGATGAAGAAGACATGTCATGGAGGACTCATAATGCAAAGAATAAGGCAGATTACAAAAAGAAGCAGAAATCTCGGAGTAACATTACCAATCTTAGAAGTTCGACATCCTTCGCAGCAACAAACATTTCAGGTAATAAGGAACACAAGTGTGCAGCTTGTAAAAATAATTTTTCATCAAAAAATGAACTATTTAGACATTTGAAATCATCTGGACATTCTGTACTTTTAACTGATAAGACAGATTTAGACTCTACTAAATCTAGACGGAGAAAGAAATAAATACTTCTTAAATAAAGGAAAAATAAGAATACCTCATTTTTTTCAAGAATTAATCTGTGATATTTATATCTTCTCTTAATAAAAACCCTTTCAACATTCAAAATTGAAATAAAAATACAGAGTAATGTCTCTCAAAATAAATGAGACTTGTATATAAACAAAAAAGTGAGATAGTTCACTTGGATCTGACTCTTTCTACTTATATTAAAACTATTTTATGGGATTTCATTAACTTTGGCAATGAAATTTATGACATTTCATAACATTAACTTTATCCTGTTGAAGAATTACACGTGAGCACCAAAGAAATGTAAAAAAAAAAGTTTGTTCTTTGATTTAAGTCATTTATTTTACTAAAATTTCCTTTATCATAAATTTAGTATTGGGTGGATAGATCAACATGACCGGATTTCTTCTCTCAGAACTAGCGATCGATAGGTTATAATCTCTAAACAGGTAAGAATTAAATTTTTGATCAGAAGTGAAAAGAATTTATGGCAAGGTTTACACCAAGGAAATTACATGGTGTATAAAAATACTTCATTTATTATTTTTTAATTAGCAACTAAATATTTTAATTTTTGCCTGGGGAAAATTCCTAGTGGGTTACTAGGACCCTTCAATTATTATATTGTTATATTCAACATGTAACATACTATGTTATATTCAATGTTCTCGCCAAATCAGTAAATTTGATTAGCACTACCAAATGAATTTGTTTATTCGAAATTGGTTGAGTAAAGTACCGTCAGCCAATAAGTAAGTTCAATACCGTAAAAACAAGTTCAGGTATTTTCTTTAGGATGAAGCGTAAGTTAGGTGGTACTATTGAGCTTTGGATAGCTCACGATATCATATAGTTATCTTCAGGATGAAGTATAAGTTACGTGTTAGTAATGAGGCTTTGGTTAGCGCAGAGGCTTTGACCCTCCGTAATAAATTAGCTGTGGAAGTACCCTGAAATAATCATGACAATATAGTTCTTTTAATGTACTCTGAACTGAAATGCATTTGATGGAAATAGACATGATCAAAGATATCTTCCCTGTTCTCCAACAAATAATTAGTCCATATGAGCCACTTAAAGCTGCCCCTTGAAATTTCTGCACGGGATAGATAATTTTTTTCATTTTGTCTATCTGTTGTAGCATTGTATTCCATTGCTCCGACCTCTTCACATTGCCAGAGATTTTAAATCTTTGCAGCTGCCAATTACAAATTTCGTCCTGACAGTTATCCACACATCTTTTGATGCAACATAGCTGTGAAAAATAGCTACTTTTTTTTTAGTTCTTTACCCATTTGTGCCATATTACATTCTGTTGCACAACGTAGAATGTCATTAGGGTTCTATCAAGAGAAAATGATGAAATCGGTGCCATTCCCTTCTAGAAATGTTCGAGTCTTGATGGCCATTCATTCTTCCTTTGCGCTTATCCTGTGATAATTAAGATCTATCTCCGCATTGACATGAGGCCGTAGATTGAAATGATTGAAGTTGATTAGATCTAACTCTATACACTCAGGGGCCTTACCCTATTCCCCACCCCCTTGGCTTTTATTATATGTAAACTGTGTTCACTTTCCAGTCTGGCTGTTGCTTTCAGAGCAAGTGCTCTATCTAACGAGAATGTGACAATCTAGAATTTGTTCCTTGTTCAGCTTTTTTCTTTGATTGAATTTGTTTCTACCACAAGAACAGGACACACACCCTGTCTCGTTAGGATAGTACATTTTCGGGTTAAAGTTTAAGGCCTTATTAAAGCTCCTCTGCTTGCAATTATCCTATTGGTTTATAAGAGACATATTTGATATATTTATTAGACTTCCATGCATTTCCTTCGATGAAAAATTAGCACAGATTTCTGAGAATCTGATTTTTCCTGTGCCGCCCGATCTGATTCCATAAGTACAGCCGCTATATTAGGAAAGTTCTTAAAAAAACAAAGTGGACCTCCCAACTTGACCACCAATTTTTAGCTTTTTTAACAATTTCAGCAATTTTAACTTTTTTAAATTCTCTTAGTCAGTTATTACTGACACTGATGCGCAAATATTTTTTTTTTTAAAGGAAACCTCTCTTTTTTCCGTGCAGGCTAATCTGTACATGTACTTCACATACCTCTTTATACTGAGCTTAAAAATGTATTCTTATATTGAGCATAGAAAGTAATTAAAATGTTAAGAGTATAATATTGCAACAAACATGATGAAAGTTTACAGATTAATGGTACAAATGTAAAAGCGAAAGTGGAGATTAAACTCACGCCAATATTGTGCCATAAACGATGTGAACAATTCACCACTTGACGTCAGTTTAGAGTTCCCACTTTTTGGTTTTTGGATGTTTCAAATTTCTCTTTGTCAATGTTTTGTGCCGTAATAATCTGCAAAATCTCAGATTTTTTTGTGCATTTATTTTGAGTTTTTTTAAAAAAAAATGGGGCAGCTCAACTTGTTTTCAACAAGCTAAAACATACTCTTTTTTTCAATTATTTTACTTTGCCAAGGGTTTGTATTACCGAATCACAAAATTTTGGCGCACATGCTGTTACATTAAAAAGTTATGCAGGATAAACTACACCTAAATTTTGAATTTTAACACACTTTTTTTTCAGAAATGCAAACCACATTTTAACAGACTCCATAATGACTGTTATGGGATTTATTTAATGTCTAATAAGTTAATTAAATAAAATATGTAAGAAAGAAATTGTCATATAAACGCAAAATTTTATTCAATAAATACATCACATTCGAAAATAAAATGATATAAAAACTTTTTTTTTGTATACATATTCTGTCAATTATAAGGTAGATGAAATGATACTTTGCCTGCCAACTCTGATCGTTCTGTACAGTTAATTTATTTAAGGGCGAAAAGAAAAATAATAAAATTTTAAAACAGTAATATATGGTGGGGAGAAAATTTTTAAAAAAAATCTTCGACCCCCCTCCTTTAAATACAAGAAAAAAAGAAAAAAATGGATTATTACTATTATTTACAATATGTAGAAACACGAAATATATTATGTATAATTTTTACATAAAAAGATTTAATATCAATAGAAAGTATATTACCTATTCTATCTGCGATGGTTGGGTTTTCGCGAACGATGATGCCCATTTGAACTAGTTGAAGAGGATCGGCGACTTCTACCCTTTCTATCTCTTGATGATCTTCTTCTTGTCCTTCGTCTGCATTCGGATCCATGCCTTGATCTATCTCTTCTACCTCTACTATGTGATCGACTACGAGATCTTGACCTGCTTCTACTATATCTGCTGCTTCGTTTATCTGCACCACTTCTCCTCCTACTACCGCGCCTCCTCTTATAACGTGAATTCGAACTCCGACTTGAGCTACTACTAGTGGACGATGATTCAATTGAAGATGAGTAGCTGCTTGAACTTCGCCTATAGGATCTTTCGCTGCTAACTAATTTTTTACTTGATTTATTATTATTAACGTTAGAAGTAGAATTGCTATTACTTTCTTTGCTAGCTTCTGACTTGCTATTTTCAATGAGTCTGCTAAATCGTTTTTGATCTGAAAGATCCTCGCTCACTACTTTATCATTTGATTCTGGTGAACCTACAACAAACCATTTGTTTAAATCCTTAAATAAGAATTTTAAAAGATTCCATATTAAATTTTTTCTCATTCTGAAAACTATTACGCTGAAATGTTATAACTTTTTTAGGTCATAAAATAAAATAATTTTACGTCTGAAATTATTCGATATTTATGACACCTTTACTTTAGTAAAGTAAAGTAGTACTTTAGTGGTGCTGGGTTCAGTTCCCGGCCTTGACTTTAGATTTTATTAACTTTTTCAAGAGAAATTTATAATTCAATTTATATTAAAGTGCATAATCTCCGATTGGCAATTGCCAACTTATAAAGCCTATCTAAAAAATACGAGGTATTACTTTCATTTTTTCTTTTTATGTTTATTTAGTTAACCAGAACAAATAATTCATTCAATGTGTTAAGCTATAAATAAAGAATACAAAAACTCTGGTACAAACACTGCAAGACTTTCTCTTAATTCAATTATTATAATTCTAATTGTATCTTCCCATCAAACAACTTTATTGTAGTACTGAACATTAATGAATGTGCACAAATTACTCTACTTAAGATGAGATGGGGACTCGTGCCGAGATTGAATGCATGCAGGGTAGTAAAATATATGTGCGGTAACGAACACCTTAGTGCACCGAGCGAAACCCCATTGTAATGTAGCCTTCCTAAGGCAGTGAGGGTCTGCCACTGGTGACCGTCGATCCCCCCACCACACGCTGGAATTAACGTTTGTTAGGGAGTCTTATCTCCGCTGTTGTGCATGGTCGGAGACTGCTTACTTGAGATGCTAGACCTTCGCGGGTTCTCGGTCGTGGGTAACGCAGATGATATTTCTGCGGTGGTCAGGTGCCGGCACGAGATATCGTTGCCGAGCTCATGCAGAAAGCACTCAAGATCAGAGAAAATTGTAGAAGGGTCGATCTTATTGTGAACCCTTCTAAAACTACCTTTACTAAGAGACAGGGAGCTAAAAATAGCTTCGAATTTTCGTCAAAACTCTGGAAATGTCGGGTGAGGTTAAGTGTCTGGGCGTTGCCCTAGATTCCAGACTCACTTGGAAGCACATCTAGAAAAAGTCACACTGTAGGCAAAACAGGTTTTTTGTGATATTATTAGATCCTAAGGGAAGACATGGGGTTTTCGCCCCAAAATGACCACGGCCTCTGTACACGATCAGTCATTCCAAATATCATCTACAGTGTGGTGGAGGAAGACAGAACAACAGACGGCCATCAAAGCTCTCTAGCCAGGGTGCAGAGAATGGCCTGCCTATAGATTACGGTAGAAGTAGCAAAGTAATAATATTAAACATATCAAATAATTAATCCTTGATTGATCTGGATCTGGTAAATCATCCACAATTGTTAGTTACTGAGCCATGTTTGGAGATTCTTTCTCAGGCAATTTTTATTTAAAAGGAATTTTTAAAACAATATTTTTAATTATTTATTAAAAAAAATACCTTTAGGTATTTGTTCAATTTATGTAAACAATAATACTTTTAGGAACTAAATGTTCAGTTAATAAAGTAAATATGCAGACTTAAATTCCTTTATAACTAAAAGTAATGGATACATTTACTTTCTGTTAGAAATTATTACAACTAGTGTTTTTGCACTACTTTAGATAGAAAATAATTTTGACACATTATTACTACCTAGCCGGTAAAATTATAATTAAAAGAATTAATTTGGTGGCAATAATAAATAAATAAATAAAAAACGAGCCCACACTTGGCGATGAGAAAAGAAATGTTATCCTTTCTTACCTTCTCGAAGAGGTTGTACCTGTTCTTCAGGAATGTTGGGGCTCGCTTCTTTATGCAAAGGTTCGTGTCTTAATTGTTTTCTTTCTCTTTCCTCTTGCTCGGCTGCTTCCATTTCAATAGCTTTCTCAACATTTACAAATTCATTTTTTAATTTTTCAATTCTCTCCTAAAAATGAATAGTTACAATTATTAAAAAGAGAAGGAAATAAAAAGCAAATTAAATCTTTAAAAAAGTTAAACAAGAAAAAAAAAGAAAATAAAATAAAACGAAAAGAAATGCACACAACTCACTCGAAGCTCTTGATCAGAATCTGGATCATTCTTTACCTTCTCCTCTAGTTCACTGTCGCTGTCCGAGTCGCTTTCATAAATGCCCAAGCCTGTGTAACCAAGTTTGATAAAACTTCTGATACAATTTTCAATTATAAATTGTGCATTTTAAAACCTTAGGCTTCCGCCTCATTCAGATACTCTAAAATAGCTAAGTTTAATGGAAAAAAAAAATGAAAAAAAAAGAAGTTTTTTTTATTAGATGATAACGAGTACTACATTCCCCTTATTCAGTTTGCCTTATTTTTAATCATGTTGAAATTTATTATCTTAACTTTAAAAACAATTGTTTTTAAAATGAAGTTTTTTAATTTAAACTATTACTTGAAATATTTTGATGAAGATTGTATACACATTTATACAAGGAATTTTGGAAAGTAGTTATATTTCTTAAGGCTTATTTTGCAAGATACCTTAAATTAAGGAAGGTAAACTTGACAAATTTAAATTAGCGTGGTATAATGCGCAATTTTTATAAATAATTAAATTTCTCTTATTAAAAAAAAAAGTAAAAAGCAAAATTTGGTTGTTGAATAAAAGAGTCGATGAGCATGTTTAATCCGATAAGAGTTAAGAGAAAATAAAATGGGTTTTTCACTATTTCAAACTCAGTTAACATTGTATATCGCCATAAATTTATTAATTTTACCGCAAAATCTGACGTTAATATTGGCGAAAAATGAAAGCCAAATATCAGTTCCCTGAAGGTTTATTAGATCGTATCTTTCATTATTTATTATACCACTTAATGATTGCTATCAAAAATTAAATTTTAAATACAAGTTTCACATTAATCAGACATACAAGTGGATAATAACTTACCAAGTTTTCCAGTTAAAGAAGTTAATGCAGCAGTCTTGCGAACTGTAGTTGCAGGAGCTTAATGATAAATAGACATTTTTAGTATTTGAATAATAATACATTTTGTTTAATCATTTAAGAGTCAAGCTTCAGCATAAATATCAGCTTGCTGTAGCAACAAATTCAATAATAATGATAAAAAGCAAAATGTACAACTCAAAAGCATTAATTAACATTTCGATCGAATCAGAAATATAGTCGTGAATAAAAAGCTCGCACAAAAATTCACAAAATACCCATAACCGGAGACAGTCTTTTTTGAACAAAATAAAAAAGTAAACTTTCTTAAAATAAAATAATGTCAAGTCAAACTACAAAACGCAGACAACCTATTAACAATGAATGCTGCAAGAGTTAAAAAAGGATTCTTAAAAATAGCCACGGATCAGAAAGATTTTTTAACAAAAAATAAAATAATAAAATAAATTAAAAAAATAATAATAATAGGTACCTAAATATGTATTTAAATTAAATATACATAATATATAAAATCAAGCTCAAACAGCTATTTTATACAAAAATTTTCTGAACATATGACTGTTTCATTTTTGCAGACAATTAAGTTTTAATTGTCTGTTCCTACAGGATTTCTTAGAATGGTGATAGATAATAGAATGTTATCATCCGAATTCGGTAAAAACGTCATTATCGATAAAACGAAATATGCTTATATGTAAAGAATAGCAAATGATATTCTGGCAGGAGATTTGAGTGTAAAAAAGTAAATAAATTCAAATATTTACTAACAAGTTAAGATGCCACTAGTGGATACTTAGGACAAATACGTATAAGACAATGGGTGTGTTCAACGCTGAGTTTGGTATGTTGATCAGGAAAAACAAAAATAGATAAATAAGCGCCTTTTTCTTGGTAAGTTGGTTTTAGCAATGCAAATGGTGAATCTCGATTGCGATTTTAATTCAAGGTGAAATTAACCTCGTTTACAGTGTTCGAGAAGAAATCTTTAGAGCCGCATTACTTTTCAAATTAAAATACAGATAAAAAATTTGACACGAATTGATGAGAAATCTGTGTGGGATTCAATATACTGCGATGCTCTGACGGTTGGTCTACACTAAAAATACGTAAATACGTTGATGCCGAGAGATGGGGCCACGAATCTAGATATCGTGCTTGCTCGTTTCGTTGCCACAAATACACTAAACTAATTCACATTTTTATTTCCAATTCGTTGTAATACTGTGAATAATTCAATGTTAGGTGAATTTCATCCCTAGTTACCTTTTAACTTTTAATTTTTCTCACGGTAGCAACTAGTTTTGAAAGTTATTGAACAACATACCTGCGATCAGTAAAAGACTAAACAAATCAAAATCAACAGTATCTGAAACTGGAATCATCGTAAGTTTTAAAATTTAGTGTTAACTAAATTAGCATTTAATACTTCTCCTTCCTGGATTATTAATTATTAGGGGGAAGTATTCCAATTCCTTAGAAGTATACAATATGTATTGTTGCCTGAATGAGGGATGGATTATAAATAATAAACTATTTTTCTATTTCATGACATTTTATGCGTGCATTGAAACCTGAAATAAATTCTAGCTATAGTATTTAGCAGTTTAAAAAATAATGCTCTTCCGAGAAATATCAAGTCCTTGAAGGAGAATGGTTTTCTTTTTGTTCGCCAATAGGCGGAGTGAAAGAACGTTAATGAGAGCCTAGACGAGTGATTTTTTTTTTATCTGGAATACTGTAGTGATACATGCAAAACAATCTAAGTCTGCTGCTGTGACGCGAGGTAGAGCGTCGTTATTTTAAAAGAGCAGCTATACCTTTTGGATTGGTTTGATTATGCTCTTAGTACCCCACAGATCGAATAGAAAGACAGAGAAAGAGAAAAAGACGCAAGCAGACTATAGTAAGACAGTGGGAACATTTATCACGATCACGCGTAAATTTCATTTAAATCGAAATATTAATTCACCAACATTTTGTAGGTTGCGTTATAAGAATTAATGAATTGACGCTAGGAATTCATAAGTTTTAGAGAAACACATTGAACGGGGTTAAAATTATTGAATAAATGAAAAAAAATCATCTCTTCCCGAAATGAATAATTTTCTTCCTTCCGAAGTCCATATTAATCAGACAGAGATGTTTAATTAAAAGAAAGGAATAGTGAAAAAAAATAATACAAGGTATGCTCACCGAATATACAAACATATTTTTAGTTTAACTTTACCGCATTAACAAATCAAATGAGTTGGAGCTTAACTGGTGTCACAATTTAGTCTAACTGTACATGCCAGCTTTTATTATTCTGGTCTCTGACAAGTTTGTTTGTTATTATTTTCCTTAGTTCTAAAAATGTTAAAATTATTATTTTTATTTTTTCACGAAATTCTAATTGAGTGTTCACATTCTGTAGACAAAAAAAAAATATTAGAAAAGAATCAGTATATATTAGTATTTACAAGTTCTGTTAAGTGAATCATAAAGCATTTGTAAGCAGTAAGTCATAATAACAAAGGGATGATCTAATCTTCTTTTAAGATTTAACAGAAATTTCATGATTTTTAGAGCGATTAATTTTGTCATATTCATCGACAGTTATATGCAAATAAAAATCACCCTAATTTTCATTTTTATTCATTGCTAAATATACGCTAACAATTTATTGTAAGATTAAATGTAGGATACATTTACTATGTCTTTATCACTCTTATTAACACTATTAAAGCATGAAACTGCAGAAACAAAAGTATAATTACAATTTACAAACGGACAACCACTAGCCCAAGTTAAAATATCTAGCCCTTCAATCCAATAAATTTGAATTTTTTGGGTGATCATCAATTTTTTTTATCTGTAAAGATTTAGAAGGTAATTCGCTCCTTTGGGCGTCGTAAAAACCAGAAAAAGCGATCTTAACTCGACTTGGCAGTAGCATCATTGAGCTATCTAGATAACGTCAAATTAAGTTTTTCAAATTCTGACGAATTGAGGCCATATTAAATTTCATTTGCAAAACTAGCTATGATTTGAATATATATCGTACATCTGACCTATTATAATTTAGTCTCCGGTTGAGGGCATAATTATCATGTCTTACAAATTTCAATCAACGAAAATTAATAAAATAAAAATAATGGCTACGATAAAATTATTGAAGAAACAATAGTAAACCTCTAATTACACAACGAACACATTTTTACTAATATGCAAAAGATAATGTTTTGTTTTGGTGTCCAAAATAATGAAATCTGTACCAACTGTTATTATGAAAAGATTCAGTATAAGTGAACCTCACACTTTCATCCATATTTATACCTTTTCTTTTGAAATGCTTTATCTCTTCGTCTACAGCTTTTTGTATTTCCTCATTTGTCACTTCCAGCAATATTTGAGTTAATATCTTTCGTACATCTACCATCTAAAAAAGGGAATTAATACCAATTGGAGTGAAGTAAATATTAAAGTATCAAACATTCCAATAATATTGCAATTCTTCAATGCAATACTTAATAGTTTAATATAAATAGTTCAATAGTTCAATTGTATGTTAGGGCAAATATAAATTTTAAAAGTATTCCCTATTTAATAAATATCCTAAGGTAAACATAGGATAGAAGTTTAAAATAATACGATCAAACACAAGAGAGAAATATGACAAAATTACCCAAAGGCATGAGAAATGCTAAGGAAATGAATGAGATTAGCAATTTTACTTTACAAAATTATATAAGAAAAATTATCATTTTTTTGTTTCACTATCTAAAATTTCAAATTGAAAGACAATTCATTCATTTAATTTATTTCGTAGGTCGATAATTTGAACGACTGCAGAACTTCCTCTTAGTAGGTGTAAGAGCATGATGGCACTTTCAAATCACTTAGGGAAGCTTTAATTGCTTCTTCATGCTAGATTTTAGCAAAATCGGATTTAGCGTGGAAGAAAGATTAGTAATAATAGTTTTAGAGAGGGCCTGACCTGCGTGGGGCAAACTTCTCTACTAAAGATACCAGCGTCGAGACCTAAAAAAATGCAAATCTACAACACTTTTTGAACCAAATAACATCACTCAAGGAAATAGGTCCAAGAAACGATAATTATTAATGCTGGCAAAACTTCACCTTAGTAGGTGTAAGAGCAGAACGTCGCTTTAATGGTTCGTAGAGGAGCCCTAACCCTTTCATCCTGCCAAATTTTATCAAAATCAGGCTAAGATTTACAGAGTTATTAGTAATAATAATTTTGGAGGGGCTTCACATAAATGGAACTAACTCCTTCACATAAATGTTAGTGTCGAGACCTCCAAAAGGCACATCTAAATGAAATTCCGAATCGAATGACACCACATTCATGAAAATCGATTGGCGTGTTTAGGCACCACGTAGTTTACAAAAAAGGTAACAAGAAAAGAACATTTTCTGAAAATGCCGTTCTTGCCCATTTTCAGCAACGTATTTCTCGAAATCTAATTAAGCTATAATATTGCAAAACAATTACTGTTACAAAGGAGGATTTGCCCTATATTTTAAAGAAAATTTTGGAATTTTATCTTTCATTAAGAAGGAGAAAAAATTGTCAAAATTAGGTGTTTTTCAAGGTTACGCTTTTTCGTGCAGATTTTGACGATCAACCCTTATACAACTGTCGTACTGGACAGTTTTAATAACAATACCAAATTAAGCTTTCACTTAGAAATGTCACTAATATCTTGGCGACTATCATGATTAGTAATGTTATTCTAAATGGCCTAAAATAACCACTATTAAATAGTCCAAGTGGACGTCCTCGGACAACTTATCGTACACAGGAACTAAAGTTTAAGTTTTCCATATACAGAAACTAAAAAAAATTATATTTGTGAAAAATACCTTTTCAAAGGAATTAAATGGTTCAATGAAATTATAAATATCAACATATCGCGTAATAACATTTATGAGTACTCACAACTGACTGTAGAATCTGCTCTTTAGAACGAAACTTCGTCGGAACACTAATTGCAGATTCGTGCCAATCAAATCTTGATCTTCTTGGCTTTTCTTCAAACTTAATTTTTTTATCTACAAGCTCAGCGCCATTTTCAGACTCCTCTGAATCTGTGTCCTATAAGAAATTAAGAAAATCTTTATCAATTAGATACTGAACCATAAAATGTCCCTACTCTGATTCTTATTTTAGAAAATAAATACAAATTTGCTTTTTGGTGGAAGATCGTCTGCCATTCCATTAATATCGACAACAGGTAAATTTGACTGCCTGGCGAGCTCATCTTTACGTATTTTTTCCAATCGTTCATTTTCTGCTTTTTTTAATTTATCTCTTTCCATTTTCTCTAATCCTTCTCGGATCCAAGCTGGCAACTGTTTTCTTTTAGCTGCATCTAAAAATACAAAAATTCTATTGTATTTTCTGAACGCCAGTAACAAAAAATCTAAAATCTTTACTCGTGCATTAAATGAGAAAAACATGGTATACTAGGGCATTTTTTATATTAAACGTTTTTAGAATGTGTGAAAGTAAATGGCTGCTATCAAATAAAACTAGTAAAAGAGATTAGCAAATATTTTTATTAAAAATAAACCTTTTTCCTTTGTTTTACGAGTAAGATCGCTCTTCACCGTTAATAGAAACTAAGGCTTCTTGATTAAAAACCGAACAAATAGAAAATGTATTAATTTAAAGTAAAATAAAATTACTATCCTATTTTTATATGTTTCAATGAATTTATCAATCGTAGATTGCTTGTTGATGAAATTCTGCCTACTTTGAGGGTAAGGAAAATCCGAAATAGGTAGGAATGTTCAACGAACACACCAGTCGGATGAAACCTTTGATATAGTCCAGCGTTTGCACTCAGCTCATATTCAATAATTCCGTACTTCATTACATAGTATAAATATAATATAGCTATTCACTTATATGTATCTGCACATAATGTTGATACGTAGAAGCTGAATAAGTGGAAGTCAAAATTCCGAAACTGACCAGAGAAAAACCAGCATATTGTTTTAAATGAGACCATTAATTAATGTTGTCCGCATTATACATTAATTACTACATTCTAAAGCCAACAAATTTAAATTCCTATTTATTCTTTTGTTCTGGTAACGCAATACTGATTAGCTTGCGGCATTCTCTTGAACAGTTCCATTCTTGAAACTTTAATGGAGTTAGTTTTATGAACACTGTTACAATACTTATTGTTTCCCTTCCTTGAAAATTTTAAAACTTCAGAAATAAATATTACCTATTTCTGGAGTTTGTTCAGAATGTTTTTTGTGTGTACGTTGAGTGTCCCACGCAGGATCTTTTCCTTCGGGTGTAGTACCAGTCCAATATGTCTGAAAATGTTATATTATTATTGGTACTATATTTGAATCATACTAATTAAGCTATTTAAAAAAAAACTCACATGACTCGAAGGGAAATTGTCATTTGAGCTGGGTGCTTGTGGTGGGGTGTAGGGAAATGCTGCTGGCTGAGGAATTATGGGTGCGGAAACATCAGAGAGAGCTGGATAGTTTGGTGTGAATGTCGAAGGAACCGCAGCAGGCTTAGAAACATGTGGTGTTACAGAATTCCAACACCAACCTCCACCAGTTTGATTCCAGCTCCAGTTGCCACTCCAAGTGCCATCTGTAAGGTTTATTAAGACATTAAAATAAATAATGTTATGTACTGATAATAATTTAAAAATATTTACAGACCGGTTGTATTTGCTGGCCATTCGGGAGGATTTGAAGGTGTGGTAACAATATTGTCTTCTTTTATTATATCCATTGGTGCTTCACCTCCTTCTTTGTCATACTGTGGCCCTTCTTCCTTCATTTTAATCCATTGTTGAGCTAAGGAGGCCCAATCCACTAAAACACATTGTTCATAACAGTAATTAAATTTGTAATAAGAACAATATTAGGGATATTTTGGAGTTAAGAATCTTGCTCAAAAAATTTTTTTTTTAATTTTTGCGGCTTTACGTAAAATTTTTTCAGTTTTATGGCTCATTACGATTTACTTTCTTTTCTTAAATTTTTGCCTTATCCTACACCAGTCTTTTTAAAAAGACCCAGCGGGAATCCTAGCCTAAAAATATGGGCGTCTACTAAATGCATTTGCAATACAATTAAAATTAAATTTTAACCGTAGAGTTAACTCCAAATAAATGAGATTGAAGGATGGAAATGCTTCTTCACTCACTGCGAGTTCTGTAATAAACATATGAAATACCAAGCAGTCAGGTATGCTCCTACAACACCTATTTACTCGGAATATATTCCAGCATCAAGAAATGATATGTATAGACTGGAGTCGGAAGTTCTAAAGTCAAGAACAGCTTTATCTGAAAAGAGGTCAACTAAATGTCTTAGTGTTTGATAAAAAATAAGTATTGCTCGTAAAATAATTTTTGTGGCAGTCAATTGAAACAGTTGAAACCATTGTAATGTGTGGCAATTTGATCGTATTTCCTATTGCGTGGTAATGTGCGTGTGAGAGAGAAATTTATAAAAATTCCGTTTAATCAGTTGATCTTATAACGTTTACTTCCGGTAAAAATTCAAATCAGAAAATCCCTGGGACGACATTACTTTCTTTAACAAAAAAGAAGTAGTAAATGTTGCTAGAGTTGTTGATTTTGAAAAGAATTACAAAGACAGTGGTAATTTAGAAAACTCTATGAAAACACAAAATAACAATACAAGTTTATTTTATCATAAAAGATAACTTTATTCTCCCTTTTTAGGTCTTTTCTGTTTCATTTACTGTTTTTCTTGGAACGATATTAAAAATCTTCATGATTGTTTAGAAATTACAGGCGATTTCATTTGTTTAGCTTGGAACAATTTTTTCTTACCAACGAAATTCTATTCACCTGCTCATTTCAATTAGAAACTTTTTAAAAATAACAGAACGGCAAAAATCTTGTTATTCGTGGAAGAAAAAACATTAGAAAACTAATAGGTAAGCTAATCACTCAATAAAAAGATGTCCAAAACGGAATATGAGCCAAGAATGTGTAATTGACACTCACTCTCGTCTGTTTTATGTTACAACTCTATTATGTTATATGTTCGAGACAAGAAACGAAAACGAAAAAAGAAAAATACAAAAATCTATGACAAAAAAAGCAGTCATCCAATCTTTAATGAATAAAAAGCTATTTCTAACTACGAGTATAATGTTCACCTATGGAGCCCGAGTCAATTGTTTATTAAAGATTATGGATATCATATTAAATAGTGAAATAAAACCCTGTTCAGGCATTGGACGCTTGTTTACTTGCTTCACTTCACTTTCCGAATTGTTTATGACTATTATCTTTAATACCACAAATTTCTAGTAATCCTCGAAGAAGGAAGGAGAATTTTAAATAAATTGTTATTTAATACGGTTAATACGCTAGAAATTTTTATTCATAACCAATAGCAGAAGCAAATATTACAATTTTTTATAAGAATACTTTTTAGATACATCACAAGCTAAGAAGAAGAACTTACTGAAAAAATATTGCATGTCCTTACAACATATCGAAAACATAAACGTTTTCGAATTATTTACAGTCTCTTGTCAACATTAGTTATTGTATTCGGCGATAATTCAATGTAAACTATTTAATTTTCACAACTTAGCACAAATATAATTTAAGTTTCACAATTCCGTTGTTATAATCTGCAGCTACAAAGAAATGTAGGAACATCTGAGTGACGGCAATTACAATAGATTTATCGTTACAAAATATGAAATAAAATTTTCAATAAAAATATAATCATGTGATAATTATATGTAGGTTTATAATGGCAATATTATTATTAAATAATAATTACTTTCTGAAGTTAACCAATTTGTTACCAAGATGCATGAAAATAACCAGGTGCTATTTCTCACAGAATTTACGGAAATGTTTCTTAATTTCCACAATTTACGTAAATAAAAAATTAACTATTTCGAGTGAAAAGATCGTTAAAATCACACAATTTATATAGTAAAAATCACTTCCGCTCAAGTGATTCTTTCATTGTGGAATTTGACTTACACATTCCTTACTACTGTAAAGGTAATGAATCACTACAATCGTACATTCAAAGACCACACTTAAGAAGGAAGCTATCATGTCAAGAAGATTACGAATTTTATGCTTTAAAAAGTCACCTTTCCCCTAGCACTACCTTAATAAGCTTTTCCTTGAGAAACGTAACAAATAAAAATTGTAGACCCAAACCGTGCAATGAACACACAAATTTATAGTAAATCGTTTAAGGTGTTTTCGAGGAAATCCCCAAAAAACTGAAAATCGATTCAGTAAGTGGCACTTCCAGTTGGCTGATATTATTCTAAAGCTTGTTAAAGAGTCAACTTACGGCTAAAGATTTCACTTTCTGCAATTTTCTGTTCTAGAATTATGTTAACGATATACAATGTTGTAAAAAACACTTTTACGGACAAAGGTGACTTCAAAAACAGATATTTCTGATGAAAATCGAAAATCTACACGATCGTAACATATCTTCTGTTAGCAGTAATGCTAGCATTTTCAAGAACAATTAAAAAAAAAAAAGTGTAGTTTTGTCACCCATCCAAAAAATGCTACAGTTAATTAGTAATTTCCCCTTTATAAATTTCTTTTCTGCATTATTCAAGTTCAAGTTACCTAGTTTTTGACTACTAGCTAGAAACTCGTGAACAACTGATAACCCCTTCATGAATTCACACTTCCGGGCACACCACTTCCTTCAAGTCGAAATTCCAACAACTCATTTAACCTCAATTTACATTATGTTTATTCCCGAAAGATAATCCACTCAATCAACTCCTTACGTTTCAATATTCTTAACGCCATGAATGATCTCAATAACTTCCTCTTTCTCCGTTAAGGGCATCCTTGATTTTTTTTTTCCGGCGCATCGACAGCTTGGTCATTAGCGCTTCCTTATTATTTTATCCTTATTATTAATGTTCCACTTCTTAATCCATCTACAGCCATCATCTTAACCTCAGATCTCCTAGGACTCTGTAATTTTTCAAAAATATTGTTTCCATCTTTCTCCAATGCAATGACTATCTCTTGGAGTATTACCATCTTTATCTCTGCATAATTGCACTCTAGGTTTAGACCCACCTTTGATTTGCCTCAATCCTTGTAGAAGAAACTGGTATTTTTAATCTCATATTCTTCCTTTAATTTTTCAATCTGCTTTAATTCCAACTCTATTATCTTCTCTTCAAAGTCATCTTAGCTATCTTCTTTTTTTCACTGTATTTCTGCGTTGCCGACCTTCTGAAGTATTCTTTTTCTAGCGTCGTTCCTCTCTCTTAACACCTCTTTACAATCCCTATCAAACCATTTTATTTTCTTCCAAACACACTAATAAACCCATCTAGGTACCTGATTAACTTAATTTTAATCATTATTCTTAAACTTAATGGACAAAACATTGTAAATGATTAATAGTTTAAAAGTAATCTTTCTAATAATCCTTTCTCTTCACAATTTCCACAATAGATGACAAATTTAAAGTACCAGTAGGTGAAGCATCAAATACTAACACCAGTTTATATGTTATAACGCAATAGACAAAGTTAAATGATATTTAATCTAAGCTTCTACATCAGTCTTAAATAAAATTACATATTTCTTACCTTGATCGTGAGGAACATTCATATAAGGAGTGTTCGCACTTAGAGCCCAGGCACCTACTATTTGTGAAGAAAAAGATTCCCCTTGGCTAGACATGTTTCCTGGCCACATCTTCACTGCTACAAGAATAAGTAAAAAATTTACTTTTTTATGCCATGAATCAACTTATTTTGATTCTCAAAGAGAAAAGAATATCTGAGTCATTTTCATTTACTTTGCGTCGATAACAGATACAAAGTAAATTCAACAGTAGTTAATAATGTTAATTTACCAGAATTCAAGTTAACTTTAACGCATAAACACCATTACAAATGTTGTTTATTTTCGTTAGTACTAGAACCAATATTTGAATGTTATCAAATATTAAAGATCAATAAATAAGGATATTCTGATAATTGTGCACATTGGCCAACGAAATGACTATTACGAATCCACCCGGAATATTCTAAGTTCTAACCACTATTAACCAGAGCACAACACTATCACCAGGTTAGATATTAGGTATGTCACAATTTTAAGAGTTAGCAGTGTAGCCAGCAAAGTCCATTAGTTGCTTTACCGTAACATAATAGTTATGTTTTGAACCCGCCATTGATTCGGAAGTATTTTTGAAAGATTAGCCTTTGACAAAACTTTTAATTAATCATAATATCTACTTTTTATAATTCTTGAAAATTTGGTTAGGTCCGCAGTGCTGGATAAAATCAATGATTATATAATTAGAATGAGAGGAATTTACTGTTTTTACACTTAAGCATTAGTTCATCATAACTTAGCTATTTCTTTAAAGAATTCACAGCTTTTCCAGATTTATTTACTCTAAATTGAAAAACCTTGAACGATTTACACTGTTTTGTGCCGTTCGTATCATTAGCTGCCACTATATTTTTAAAATTAGAGAATTGATGATCAACCTTAATATTTTCCCCTCAACGTTTTATGCTAGAGCAGTTCATCAAAAGTAGCTCCAAAGAAGAGTTATGTCCAATGTGAAGATAATGTATATTCCTATTGTTACTCAAGCAACCAGTTACTCCAAACCTGTAATTACTGACATATTAGTGAATTATTACAAATGACTACTCGTGCATTAGGTTGGGAATGCCAACCAGATTTTTGCCATCGTTAGTATCCCAATTAAACTGTCCGGTAGGGCAGTTGTATAAGGTTTGATCGCCAAAAACTGCATTGCCCTACTAAATTGATGGAGGCAACATTGTTAACCACATCCGCAAACAATAATTGATTTCCACTTATAGTTGTGGGTAGCAGGAGCATTGTAAGTCGCAATCAAAATCTCTACACCAAATTGATGAATCAACCTCAGATGATGGGCGAAAATCCGGAAATGGTTAGAAATCAAATGCGTTGCTGCGACGGATAAAATCACACGGTTGCTCAGCAGTTCTGACGCAAAAATATTTACAATATTTACTTCATCTCCTTTTATTCAGCCACTTATACATAATCGTTACATATGATAAATCTAACGATATAACTCGTACGTTCAATCATAATCAAGAAATAAAATGCACGGGATTAGCATTGTTGGCGCATTAATGAGGAGGTGGTCCTGCTTCAAATCCAGGCGAACTGAAACATTTATCTTCAAGGAGACTCTACAGCTTACTATTCGCTGATGGACAAAGTTGTAGCGAAAGAATATTTTCGGAGGCCACAGAAGTATTGAAGGTTGCTCATGACCTAAAATTGTGACGCGCCATAAATTAAAAAAATAAAATTAACAGTGAAGTGGACAGCTAAGCGGTTAATGCAATGATCCGCTAGCACCTTAATCTAGTCCACTTAGCTGCCCTAAGATTTTCTACTCCTAGGAACCTCTGTAGTTTGGTAACAGGTTTTTTCTTTCTTTCTTTCTTCATAATGAGGAAACACTTCCTGGAGGTAACAGTGCGCTGAAATGGTTCCGATCAATGATGACGCATGACATGTTCATTAAAAGGAAAAAAAAGAGGAGAAATTTCTGGGATAAAGGGATAACAGAAAAGATTTTAAGACAAAAATATATCTCTTATTCATATAAGATACACTGCTTGCAATACAAAATTACTGCGTTCTAGAATTTCTATCTTAAACCAGAAAGAGCCAATTGGAATCCAATTTCAACCATACTTTGTGGATATTTATCTAGATAGCAAACATAAATCTCTTTAGGATGAGGCATAAAAAACAGTTTCCTAAAAAATAAAAAAATTGGTTTTTGCAAATAATCATTAAACAAAAAAAAAATCCTCAAAGAATTTATCAACTTTAAAATAATAAATTTTGTAAGTACTTTTTTTTGTACACCATGTTACAATACTAGTATTAAAAAATACTAATTGTTCGATTACATAATTTTTGTAATTAAATTTAGAACATTGTCTTACAGTTTGTAAGTCAATTTTTTTAAATCAAACTACAGTCAAACTATAATTTCCTAGAACATTTCAAACGGAATCCTAAGAAAATCATATTAATGTAGTGGAGTTCAAATAATTACCCAACAACCCAATATGTTTCTATAACTTCTTTTTTTGATTCATCGATGTACTGAAACAATGTACCATACTCGTTAACAGCTACCAATGATTTATTCAATATTTCCGCTGTTTCTTGAGATTTCAATTTCTAGAAAAAAAAAGTAGACAAATTTAGCTTTATATTTTTACTACTGAAATTATAGCATTTATAATAACATGAGAGAAGGGATGAGCTAAGTGGTTAGTGCACTAGACTCCTACGTGGAAGTTCCGGGTTTAAGTCCAGATATGCCGTAAGATTTTCTTTTCTAGGAACTCACTATCCATAACCGTATTACCATACTACCGTCTATAACGAGAGAACACTGAACTAGGCCGGCAGAATTCTGACAAAGGCTCCAAGCACCAATAACAAATAGCTGTTGCCGCGCCTCCTTTAAAAATATAAAATACAAACGGTTGCTGATGACCACCGTTTAGTCCAACCTTGACATTGCTAATATATGATATTGTTAAGCTCGTTTTTTCCTTGACAGTTGCTTTTTAGCAATACTAGATCTGTTGAGACATGAGGTTCCATAACTCCATGAATAACCGCCGTCTAAAATCCCATTGACTAGTAACCTTCATTTTATTCAGACATTGCTGACGAATCGAGGTAATTATCTTATGTTTTTTACTGCGGCCAAAATATTTTGACTTTTGCAAGTAAAAAAATAAAATAATAATAATAATCTGGCGTGAACACTCAAATGATTTTCTCTTAGACTTCGTAATTAATTTTGTCGAAGATTTTGTGTTAAATACTCGTACATAGATGACTTTAATATTATAATCATGCTTGCTTTAATCGCTAAAAATTAAAAACCTATTAAAGCAATCAGCAATTTCGGTCAAAAGATTTTCTTCAGATTCGGAATGTTGATTACGAATTTAATCCTTTTTAATATTTAATAGGTGATACAAAATTGCACATTGGAAATGGGAATTCAATGAGCCCATATTTGCCCAAAGGTTTGACACTTAATGAGTGCGCTCATCAGTGACTGATGCGATTTGAGGAATATTTACATAGATCTACTCATCTCACTATGCTCACTTTCTCATCGTATTAAGCGCTGATCCTCATCAGCCTTCGAATTAGACTTATCCGTGCCGAAATACATAAGAGGATAGAGAGACTAGTTTTACCAAAACTTAAATTTAGAACGTTATAATTATATTTTGAATGTAATGATATATTATTTGAAAAAAAACTTTCGGTTCTTCTATGGGAGACAACAATTAGAAAAAAAAAAATTAACAAAACGAGAAATGCAAGTTCGTCATCCTCACCTTAAATAGTACAGTATTGAGGAATATTTTTTGGATTTTATGGGCATGTTGTCTGAATGTTTGAAGAATATGTAAATATTTGCGAGATGTATCAGTTCTTGCTGTACTACAAATAAGTACTCCTTCTGATGCTTCAAAACTAACAAAATGAATCAAAACATTTTCTTCTTCCGTTGAAACTCTAGAACAAAAATTAATAATAAGGCGATATAATATTAAAATATAGAAAGTGCCGGACAATAAGCAGTATGTTTAGCACAATCTTTTTCTTTCCTTTAGTTACTTAGGTAAATATTAACACCTTGGATAAGCAATGAAATCTTCAGGGAAAAGAGTTTTATTTATGTCATTTATGTCTGTCCCATACGCTTTATTCGATTTACTTTCCTAAAAAAAAGTATATAAATAAAAAAATACTAAGACCACAGAACACTTAAATCTATCATAACCGATATTACTTATCTATCTTCCAGATTTTAATCTGACAAATTAATATTTAGGAGAATTAAAGTTAATGAAATAACAACTCACTTTTAACCAGTCTGAATCATCCGAGATATCAGAAACACTAATGCGTGATTGACTATTTGTTTCTAAAGCAAGTTCTCTTTCTGCTCTTCTTCCTAGAACTGGTACCAATTCTTCTTCAGGAGCATAACTGACATCAGAGTAACTACCTGCAATAATAACCTTTTTAAAATAATTAAAAAAATTATAAGACGTGATGAAATTGATTTAATTTTAACTTTTATCTCAAAAAGTAATTACATGTTGAAAAAATATCTAAGTTAAGAAATAAAAAAGCTAATAATGGTGCCACGAAAAGAAAAAAAAATACATATATATATATTATATATATATATATTATATATATATATATAATAAAAATTAAAAAAAAAAAAAATTAAAATGAATTTTAAGAATTAGTAAAAGCATTCAATAATACTAATTTAATTGATTGTGCCTTACTACTAGGATAGGAGCATTCTTTAAAATTTGACAACTTGAGATTACCAAAGAGCCATTTTACTAAGAAATAGATTATGTCGCGAGATTTAGATAGATTGATTAAATAGATTGAAAGTGTTTCTTTACTGAATTCATTTTTAGTTTTATATACATTTTTGTTTCCAGGAATCTTCATTAAAAATGTTTAAAGAGAAATTAGGAGTTCTTATAATGTATTTCCGTAGATTGTACATTATCACCTGTTTAAATGTATTGAAGTATACGGGTACGGCTTTCTAGTATTCTGTGATTTCCTAGTAGGCAAATGTTTCATAAAACTTGGTCTACTGACTTAGCAGTGCGAGAAAGTTGTGTATGTTCAATAATTTTGATTAATCATTTTTTAGTTCTTATACTATTATTTTGTTACTTATAAACATTCAAAAACTTTTGTAATTATTAGTAACTGAAAATCAAACTAGGTTCAAAAGTTGTTTTATAAAATACAAAATACTAAGTCAGCTCACTTAATGTCCGAGTAGTTTCTGCACTGAGTCTTCCTTTAAAAGTTGAGAGAGAATGAGACTTCAATCGTTCATTTACTTAAATAAAAAATAAAACAAAAATTGCATTAACATAATGATTTTGATGAATAATCAAATTAAAAGAAATTAAATACAAAACGGTATCAAATTAAAAAAATATTTGAAGGATATTTACTACAACTATTGCTCTGAATTTGTAATTCAGCATGAGATGATAAACTAGAAGACGAATCCGTTGAAGCAGTTTTGGTCTGTCCTTTCATTTCTTCTATAAACTCAGGATTGATATTTAATCTGAAAGAATTGTAGAAGTAGATAACCACTTTGTAAATAAATAAATTTTAGCATAAATTTCCCAAGTGTGTTAAAAAAACGTAACTTATACATTTGATGACGACTTTGGTCAAAGTTTTTAGAGACTGTTTTAAGGCGCGTCAACATCGAAGGCTATTGACGCCCGGAGTTTTTTTTAGCGACTACCGACCTCAGAACAGTGTTTTCTCGTCATAAACACTGTCCATCGCCGGTCAGTGAGCTGTTAAAAGCTCCTAGGAAGAAAAAAATCTAAGGGCCAGTAACTGGATTCGAACTCATGATCTCCGCGTTGGAATGCAGTATTCGCTAACCACTCAGCTAATCCTTTCCTCCTAATGTTTTTCTATTATTTCTTTTTTCAAAAAATTTAAATAAAATAAAGACAGATAACCAAATAAATAATAATAATAAAAATAACAACACTAAAGGTGGAAGGGATTGATTCAGTGAGTCGCCCTCGATGAAGATTCCGAGTTTGAATCCAGCTGCCCATAGATTTTCACTTCCTAGGAGCCTTTTAAGCTGGCTGTCCGTTAATAGACAGTGTTATCTGAAACGAAAGAAATTTCACGAAGACTAGGATTGCACTGAAAACACTCCGTAAGCCAATGACTTCATGTTGCCTTAATTTTAATTTTAAAAAAGATAATAAACCTTTTGAAATTACTTGAAGAGAACCAAAACTTATCATACAATCACTAACCCTCTAAACACTGTTACCAACTAAATTACTAAATTCTTCATTACGATTTTTTTATACTAAACGAAAAAATATATTACAACAGATACCCAAAATTTTACCGCAAAATAAACTACGTTTTCCATGACACAATATTGCACACTGAAACAGAAGTTTGATAATTTACGCAGTTACCGTAAACCTCCGTGAATCGATGCAGGTAGTAGTAACTACTCAGTCAGTTAAGGTTGGAACTTGAACAGAGAACCTTAAACCTGTTTGAAAAATATTCCTTCAAAAAGCGGTTGAGTAAGAAAATCAGAAAGATGGTCTCGGAAGATTAATTAGATTGTACGAAAACATATATATTCAGTGACACTTCTGAATTAATTTCTTTTCTTAAGAGTTAAAGCTTAATTCTTTCTTTTCTGACAATAAACAGAAAGTTGTGATGAATTATAAAACCAGTATTTTTAAACTATTTTCGCCATTCCAAGATGAACAGAGTACCAAAACGGCAAGATATTTTCTCAGGAAATATATATTTTCTAAAAATGTATTAAAGGCGGAAGAAGCCACTGAAATGGGTACGGCACTAGTATCACTGACGAATGTAATGTAGACAAAGTCAGGGTACTAAGGCAATTCCATCTACAATCTACTTTCATAAAGAATGATGCAGTAAATTTTGGGGTGCTCAAAGTGTCACCACAAATAATTTGTACTTTTTCTTAAACTACTAGTAAGTGGCATTATAATCTGGAAGAAATATTCCTTTGATTAAAAAAAAACATGGAACCAGATCATGTGGAGAATCCATTTAGCAGTAAAGCTAGTCTGGACAGACCGGGTAACTAGCTATTTGTTAACTGAATTTTGCTCTACAAAACTAAACATCTCATCTAGAGGAAAGAATACAATTAATCACAGCTATCTTTGTCAGCACTTCCGTAACCACACACATATACATATATAAATATATATATTCGCTTGTTTTAGCTTCTTTTCCCTTCATCAATAAAACTAAAATAGAATAATTAAGTGCACTTACTGCTTGTTAAAAAAAATAGGGAACTCTGTTTTTATTATATGACTTAAAGTAGCTTGTGCTTCTGCAATATAAGCTGCATTTGGCGCAGTAACCATTGGGATTCTGCAAGAAATGGAAATTATTATTATATATATATATAAATACAAATATGCTTATGTATATGATGAAATAGAAAATAAAAAAAGCGAGAGATCATACCGTGTTGTACATCTACTAGCTTCATATAATGTTGCCAAAAAGCAATGACCCTAAAAATACGTATTAATTGTAAATGTTTAAAGGATATTTCACATTTTTAGTTTTAGCCAACCGAATGCTCAAATCAAGTCAAACATGCAAATTTTAGAGGTATAAAAAATCTCTTAAAAGAAATTACATATTTCCTATTACATTCATATTTTGAACAAGAAAAAAAAATTATATTTAAATTATATGAACTTCAATAAATATAAATGTTTCATTGGAAATATTAGATATAATATGCCTCAGACACTGATAAATAATTCTAAAATACCTTAAACAGTGAATTAATAATTATAATTATTATTATAAAATAATTCAAATAAATAAATGAAAGCAATTATTATTTCAATGAACTACTTACCGTTCCAACTATTAACAGAAACCATCTTCCTAAGGGAGTTGAATAAGGAGCAGAACTCTGAAGTGCAAGACCTCTTTGACAAGATAAAGGATAAACTTCTCTCCAATACATAAACTCCTTAATACCCTCTTTACATAATTGTAAGATGTCATTTTCCTTCATTAAAGCAGTAATATCTAACAAATCCTTAATTGGTAAATGGTTGCAAATCAAGAAACCCTGGAGAAATATTTTATATTGCTTATTTCAATTAAAGCATTCAAAGCTACATGATTACAAGCAGACATTACAGTTATTAAAATCAACAAATTGAACACAATACATAAGTAGTGTGAGGCAAACACTTTGAAAGTGGATACTATACTTCTTAGGATGATGATAATTCTGATGATTATATGAAACCTGCCCCAAACAGTGGATGAATTCCAAATCAGATCAAAAGTAAAATATTTTGCCAAACATGTAAAGAAATTGTCTTTAAATTAGGATTTTGTACAACCATTTAACTATTCAAAATAATTGCCACACTAGAGCTTAGGGATTCACAAAATGGTTGGTTATTTCCAAAGATCAATCAATAAAATAATTATACAGGGCTCAAACGTCATGAAAGGTAAAACAGAATGAAGAAATCAAGATGTACTGCTGGTAGTAATGTTAAGAGCAAAAGCAGAATATACCGACCCAGTAATGGATGTAATGAATAGGGAAGGGATTAGCTATGCGGTTAGCGTACTGGACTCCCTTGCGGAGGTCCCGGGTTCGAATCCAGCTGCTGACCCTTAGATTTTCTCTTCCTAGGAGCTTTTTACAGCTCACTGTCCGGTGATGGACAGCGTTGTCTGTAACGAGAGATTCATAGTTCACGCACGGACTGTTAGAAACTAATACTATATTTGATAATTTTATTTTTTAATGTAAACGCATCAACACCTGGTCATGACTCCGCCATTTCCGATAAATTTTGTAGTTCGATGGTGAACTCTTTAAAAAAACAGTCTCTGTTGTCTGTAATGAGAGAACACTGTCCGGGGGCCGCCAATAACCTTAGATGTTGACGCGCCATTAAAAAAAATCATTAAAAAAAATAATAATAAAAAAAATAAGCCTCCCATAGAAGTGCCCCATTAATAGAATTTTCCTGAATATAAGGAATGATTAAAAGAAATTATTGGCGCTGTTTTGAGAAAATTAGAAAAATTATAAATTGTGAAACTATTACAGTAAATTATGGTAACTTTCAGCTGGGAATTTTGAGTGCTTGTTATATTCCATGAAAAAATCCAAATAAATTTTGAAGTTTGATTGTTCTGCTACTTATTTATTTACACACGCACACACCAGAGAGCGCGAGAGAGATGTTTGATTTTTTTTTATTTACTATAGGGAGGGCATTTGTTACAAAACACTAATTGGGACATTCAAAGGTTATCAAAACGTGGATTCCCAAAAGAAAATTTGATACGATTTCTATGAGTAGAAAAAAGTTTAATAGAGAAAAATGACTTCTATAGTCTAAATTTTATACTCCCAATTAAAAATATTTTAATATATTTACTTTATGAAAGTAACATGAACCAATTACTGTATACTGCCGCTGACTTTCCTGAAACGGTATAAATTATTATCTTTTATGAAATAAAGATACATTCAAGTATTATAATATACATAGCTGATGTAATACACATTTGATATACTCATTAGATAATGAAAATAATTACCTGAGAAGGCAAAAAATTTGACTCCAGTTCATTCAGTGCATCATCAATCTGAATCTAAAGGTAAAATAAAAGTTAATTTAAGACGCTCAAACTAAATAAAACAAAAAGATAATAGCACATTTAAGTAAATGCTTCTACCAATAAGACTAATTTAACTTCAGCAATTTACGTTAAAAGAATTTGAAAAAATTCTATTTACTATTATTGAAAGGTAAATATGGAAAATTGTTCGTCCAGTAATAGCAATGATATATTTGTTAAATAAAATTTTTCACTAGTCTGTTTCCATTTTGATTTAATTATCTGCAGTAAAATAAATTTGTAAACAATTCAAAAAAAAAAAAAATAGAAAATGAATCATTTTTTTCAGAGACTGTTTTTTTTAAAGAGTTCACCATCGAACTACAAAATTTATCGGAATTGGCGGAGTCATGACCAGTATGTTGATGCATTTACATTAAAAAATAAGATTACCAAATATAGTATTAGTTAGTTTCTAACAGTCCGTGCGTGAACTATGAATGTTTCACTATGAATTTTTATAAAAGGTTCATTTCAGAATAAAGCATCCTCACTACAATTTACTACTTCAAAATATTGGAAAGTTTTCAAAATTCCTAAATGCCTAAGGTTAACGCTACAATTGTTTGGGGAACGTGTGTTATAAAATCGGAGGAAATGTGAAATTTACATAGAAATTCATTTCTACTTTTTCGTGTGTGCCTGCACAACCGATATTTATTAATATTAGATGGCCGATTTGAGAAATAATATGGTGTGACCGTTACGTGCATAGAAAACATCTAGGTTGCATCACATGCAGTCGAATAATATTTAATTTTTCAGTTGCCCAGATAGATGCATGTCCAGACAGTTCAGTATTGTTATATGTATAAATACTGATCATCGTTCTAGGAGCAATTTCAGTCTCCCAATAGAAAAGCTTTTCTGGACTTTTGTTCAATGAGTCCTATTGCAGATATAAGTGTGAGTAACGTGAAGGATGATCGGCATCACATATTCAGAGAATTTGTGTTTCAGCTGTGAGTGCAACTGTAGAGCAATTCCAGAAATATGTGGTTAGAGCTCGGCTTAACAATACAATGCATTGAAAAAGTTAGGTTCTCCTGTAGCTTTTGATGTTGACGCGCCTTAAATGAGAAACAAAAAATAATAAAATAAAATGAAAAAGAATTAAAGAATAGAGAATACTTACATAAATTTCTTTTGGTAAGCAAACACTAATGGCACTGGGTAATAATGTTTCAAACTCCCACTTTGTTTCATTGTCTATTGTTTTTCCCTTAGTATTAGAAAATAATTTGTAAAAAAATGTATCCAAAAAGACGGCATTGTGTTTGGTGGAGAAGCATCTGTTATGGTACATACCAAAATTTTGATTTTTTAGTTGGACAAAACTGGTAAATATAAAATAGATTGAATTTAATTAAGAAAATATTTGAATTATTCTAATAACTTTTGTCTACTACAGGTAATATTAGGAAAATTTGGCAAATGACAAACCGTGGGGTAACGAATATACTCTTGAAAAATAAAAAGCAGAAGCGAAACAATAGAAACTAAAAAAAGGGAAAAAACTTTTATTTGCTGATTTATTAAGTTTAAATAACTAAAAGAGGGGCACGAACTGCGAATATTGATACCGATTTAGTTCTGCCCTTCCCTTCTGGGCCCATATAAAGAGCCCACTTTTTTTTGTCGATCCTAAAGCAACCAAGAGAATCATCTGAGTTCTCTCATAAAAAATGACTGATATAACTAGACTCAATTGGAAAGATAAAATTCCTTTGAAATTAATTAATCAATCAAATAATTAATGAAATAGTAAGCTAATCATCAAATAACAAATATTACACACACAAATATTACACACACAAATATTAGTGATCAGTATCAAGTAAGTAACTTACCGATTTAAAGATTGAAACATAAATTCTAAACATCTTGCAATACTAGTTACAATTCGTGTTGATTCGTTTAGAAAGTACCTGAAACGAATTAAGTAAAGTAGCAATATACTAGAAGAATCTCTTTTTTTCAGGATACGTAAAAATAAACTTTTTTGAGAGATATTTCTAAAACAAGTATTAGAACCATAGATTTTGCCTTGAAAAATAGAAACCTATAAAACTTTACAAAAACCTGAGTGATCAGTAAGAGACTAAGAAAATCATAATTTGGTTTGACTAAGTTTGACACGTAAAGTAGGGAAGCACAGTAAAATTTATTTTAAAGAACGCCATTAGCAGATGTATCTAATTTCTTTCGGACATCAGTCGAAGGGATTATAATGATATTTCATTTATTTCAATAAAATATTATTAAAAAAAGATTTTAAATGCCTTAACAATAACAATAATGATAATAATAATAAGACAAACTTCTCAGTAACAGAAACGTAAGTCTTATGCCTATTACCAGAACGGACATGTAAGTACCCGTGCAAATGTGTGTACTACAACTGTTACAGCTACTTAACAGGAATGCGAAAAAGTCAATAAATAAGAAAATTCTTATTTAAGTATTCATTACTAATTAAGTAAATTGTAAATACAAGGAATAATTCTAAATAACCTTTAAAAAATAAAATAAAATAATATTAATAAAAAAGTAGAAAGTCAAACTTACTTCGAATCTGGTAAAGCTATAAGTAATAATTCGTTTTTTTCGTGAACATATAACACATTAATGTAATCATTATTAAGCTTTATAGTGGTGCTGAAACATAGAGAAATGGAAGCAGTGAATGTAGTGGTATTCTTGTTCTGTTACAGTTAAAAGTAAGTATGATTTAATACTCTTTATTTTAAATGTAAAAACTTTCAGACTGGAATTAGAATGTGCTCGGAGAAAGGAGGAGCTAGTTTTTTCAAAGATGTTTTTTAAGTCTGGATGCCTAGTGTAATAATGATAGCGACTGGTGAGGAGGTGAATAGGCTGGTCCCAATAGAACTAATATAGTTGTTAGCGTTACCAGGAATGGAGGACTCGCTGAATTCATCCCAATGAATAAGCTCTGTGGACTGTTGGCAGTTCAAAATGTTGATTTGTTGCCAGTCCAGTATTTTTACTGGAGTAGTCACGGATCTCTCTTAGGCATCTGATTCGTTCTCCCACTGGACATTCGAGGTTAGAGAAGACACCTCTTAGAATGGGACTCATGTCCAATTCTTTCCTCACAGTTTGTGAAACGGAGGTGGAAACGTCCATCCATCTTATAGCAGATGGGTTGTGAGGAGGCTAGATTTAAGAATTTTGATTGGAATAGTTTGCCTCGGCTGGAGGAAGTTAAACTGTTTCTCCTTAAAGTTGTAGCTCAATTTATTCGGATAGCTATGAATCTTAAGTGGTTCAGGCTGAGGTCTGGATTTTGGTCCTTGATTCGGCTTGTGCTAGTATTTCTGTTACAGGTAGCTAGCTATATGGGCCCAGACGGGTTTTGGACAGCGTAGGGTTTGCCTCCACACTGACGAATAATAATAATAAGGGAAGTGATCAGCTAAGTGATAAGCGATTCTGGGTTTCAACGCCTTCTGGGATCTCCTAGGTGATTCCAGGTTCGAATCCAGCTGCAGGCCCTTAGATTGCCTCTTCCTGGGGCTTCTTAAAGCTTAATGTACGGTTATGGACAGTGTTTGTCTATAACGAGAGGACACTGTCCGGAGGCCGGTAGTGCACTGGAAAAAGCTCCGGGCGCTAATAACCTCAGCTGTTAATGCGCCAAAAAAAAAAAATTAATAATAATAATAAAAGTCATTTATTAGCAATAATTAAGGCATAAATGCAACAATAAAGAGTAAACAGTAATCATTATAATTTGTAAGTTTCGTTGAGCTTTTGAAACCTGTGTGAGAGAGGTATTTTGCACTTATTTTAGTATAGCCAATTTAATTTTACATTCTCAATTAATTAAGAACTCTTCAAAACAACAAAATTCGACAAAACCAAGAGTACAAAAACACATACCTTTTTGGTGGAGTTGATGAAACTGTAGACAGTAAATGAGATAGTGTGAAAAAAATTCCTCTTATTTGTGAGAGAATGTTTTCTTCTTTTGGAAAGCAATATATAATACCTTGGTCAGCTGGTCCAGCTTCAGATAGTCCTTCAAATTTGGCATATAATACGCTACCATTCATGGCGAAATATCCCTAAATAACACCAGTAAAATATTATTTGAAGAACGTTCTATAAATTTATACATCAATTAATTAGCCAAACCATTTATGATTGTTCACATTTCTTAAAAATTTAACATTTATAAAAACAAACATAAAAATGAAATTATTTATTTAAAAAAATAAATATTTCACCATAGTTTTTTGCATAATTTTTCCATAATAAAATATTTCATTTACATGTTTCTAAACTTAAGTACCTTCTCAGTACACTTCGAACTTGTTAAAATTGACTCTTTTCCCTCTAAACATTCCTTTTTACTTCGAAATTCAAGCAAGACCTGGAAATTAATTTAATAATCATATATAAACACTTCTTTTGCCATAAATTAAGAATTTAATAAAAACGATATTCAAATTAATAATTTTCAAACATTGAAAACTCTTGTTTAAAAACAAAGTATATACTAGTAGTGTGCTTTAAGTAAATGATCTCTTTTTTCTGGTTTTCTTCTCGCTGGCTTCGAACAACAACAATAAAAGCTTAACTAGTTGAAGCTACTTTATGGTGTTTGAGTTATAGTTAGCCCCATCGACGCGTGAGGTATGTGGAGATCCCAGACTACTCCAGTTTAGGAACCAAATCGCGAAAAGGAGCTAGTTTAAAGACCAAGGATGTGTATGGTCGCAAAGGAGAGAAGATTCGGGACAAATAGGGACCCCTGCGAAAGTTACCAGAGTAGCCTATAAAATAGGATCACTAGATATACGAAAATTTACATCAGATAAAACTGTAATTATGTAACTTGTTTGATTTGAATAAGTTTCACCAATAATGTGTTGTACTCATCCTTGTTTTGAAATAAAACTTGTAATCGATTTAACTATAATATTAAGTGATACTTACTTCTTTGCACGTGCTCAGCCCTAGCAAAATTTCTTCCGCATTAAGAGGGGTGACAGTTATTCCGTTTATGCTATATAATTTATCTCCTAAAAAGGAACATATAAAAAAAAAACTTTCCATAAGGTTGTAGTAATACTTTTGTTACTCTTATTAAAGTAATCGCCTCTTTTTTTTCAAGCGGTCCTAACGTTCAATATTACAAGGGTAGAAGGGGGGGAACACTTACCTTTATAATTAGCATTTCTATCAATTAAATACACAGAGCGCAGTTCTTGGATTGGGGATCATCCACTTTTAAGAACACTTCATAACCACTACAAATCCGCCAAAAACTTATATTTTTTTAACTTATTAGGTCTTAATCTATGATTTTTAAGCGTTTTTTGTCTCAGAAATCTTGTGGGTGAATTTTGACACAGAAAATACGAATTTTAATATTAACACTAAACGAGGTTCGTATGACCTATTTTTTTTTTTTTTTTAAATATTGCTTATAATCAAAAGTTATAGCATTAAGGTACTGAAAATTTAAAAAACATAAAATCATTCTACCTTAATTTGTTTTCTGGGGGTGATTGTTGGTCTAGTGGTCAAGAGCGTGGGTTTGAAATTGGGAAATCCCCAGTTTGAATCCCGTGTATGACTACTTTTTATTTGTTAGAAAAATTGTTTATAGTAAAGTATGAGATTCCGCCCCCATCTACTACACCTAATTGGTAGTTGGACATTAAGCCCCGCCTGAAAAAATAGGCGATTACTTAAATTTATTTTTATCATAATTTTTGTAAAAAATGAAATAGTTCTGAGAAGAAAGTGCTGCTGCTACATCTTGGAAATGATATGTTAGATTTATTAAACTAGATCTAAGGAATATAATTAGGAAAATAATAATATATCCTCAAACTTCCTCACCTAATTTAACTTTCGGGACAAACAAAGATGCTCGAGTTGGTAAAAATCCAACAACTAAAATACTGAAATTGTGGACAACTGTTTTAAGACCAAATAAAGATTCAAGAGATGTCTGCCTCATTGACACCTCATCCAAACGAATCCGAACAAATTTACTATCAGTTTCAAGCTCTTCTCCCTTAAAATAATAAATTCTCAACTTATTTCGGATTATTAATAAAAAATATTATTAAACATCTCAATCAAGAAAGTTATATCACTCACATCTTTCACTTTTGCAAATTTCACATCTGTATTGAACGTAGCTTCATCTTTAGAGAGTTTACTATCCTTTCTTCGAAAAGTGCGCCGACTACTTCTTCTTCGTATGAATCTGCCGAAGATTCCTGTAATTTTTAATGCAATGCCATTTAAGAAATTTAAACTTTGGGGAGCTGTAGAAGTATTGAATTAAAATTTCTTATGATAGAGCAAAAATTCACCTGTAGATTTATCTGATTGGTTACCCTGATTCGAACCGTCTCGATTTAACTCTATGTCTTCCATAAAAGGTTCTGTCTGCGGGTGTTTTTTAACGAAAAATACGCTTCCATCCGCATTTACGTTATTTTCCCACTCATTGACATACCTAAAAAATTGCGTTAAAGTATTTTTTATATACAATCAATCATTTTATATTTTAATATTTTCATTAAATTATTTATGGATCGGGCCAGTTTTTTCTTCGATAGAGAATAATTAGACTTTTATTAACTAACTCTTCTTTCTTGGACAGCTTTTGTTTGCATGAAGAATTATCACCAACCAACTCACAATCGTTTCTTTTATGGGACGTAAAAGGTAGTGTGTTCTCAGCTACCTCATCCTATGAAGCTTCAATATTTCTATGGGCAAAGAGATTAAATATCTCAGGATAATTTTAGACCAGTGGCTGATATAAAATGCACACATCCTCAGAAATAACGGATCCTCAAAGACAATGAAGTAATCTCCCGTAATGATACCTTTGAATTCTTACTATATTTCCCTAATTTTTTTATTCTAATATCAGAATTATTTAATATATTAGAATAACAAAAATAATGATTATAATTATATAAATAGTAATAAAAATTAATATTAGAATAATTATCAATCTAAGGGAAGGAATTAGAATGCGGTTAGCGTATTGAATTTCCACACGCAGATACCGGGTTCTGATACAGCTGCTGGCCCTTAAATTTTCTCTTTCTAAGAACTTCTTACAGCTCACTGCCCGGTAGTGGATAGTGTTTTCTGTAACGAGAGAACACTTCCGGAGGCCGACAATGCACTGCAAAAAGCTAGTTTAATTTTAAAAAAGACAATAATAATAATCATGAATACATAAATATATATATATAATATATTATATACGATATAAATATATATATATATACAATTTAAAGGTTAATAGTTCATCAAATCACCAGCGTTCAGCGCTACTGTATACTCAAGATATGTAGAAGATTATTTGGTCACGCTCCGTTCAATAAACGAAGCTGAAGCGCGGGAAAGTTTGTTTCAGCGATTTAAAATCATGCACATGACAATCTTCCTAAGTTAGGCAACAATTGCCTAACAGACGCCAAGGCTCAGTAATGGACTGTAGTGACAATTATTATTATTATTATTATTATCACTATCGAGGAAACAACTATTTTCAAGGTACTTGCTGTGGCAGTGAAAAATAAAATAAAAAAACGAAAATGGGCGAAGGAGAGGTACAAAAACGAAATGGATCCACTCATGTAAATTTAATAAACGAATTGAGACTGAGTGAGCCAAAGGATTTTCGAAACTTATTCGCGTAGATGCGATTCATTCGAACTGCTTACAACGGTTCCCACCCGAATTCTGAGATGAGATACTGTAATACAAGAAGCTATTTCACTAAGGAGCCTTTATTAATTCCTTTACCGATGATATGAAGAATTATTTACAGGAAAGAAAAAAAACAAATCATAAAGTATGGTATTATTAATTACAATCAAGGTACAGCTTAAGTCATTGAAAATATGAACAAAAAAGAGCTGAAATTTAAATGTGATCGAGGCTTAAGACAAGGAGACTCCCTTCCATGAGCTCGCTTCCTTGAAATTGGGGTTGGCAAGTATCGTACAACATAGCTCATGTATCCAGGTCAACGAATATAACTTCGAAAGGGTTCTGTAATAACGGCGGATGATGAAGTAAAACAGAGGAATCAGACGCTCCTAGCCGCCAATTAATGCTATCATGGACTCGTGCGGTATATGAAAAGCTAATAGACCCTGTACTCACGTTGGAGCTGAACCATGGATCATGACCAAAGGGACGGAGCATAAGCCATTCGTCTTTGAAAGAAAGATATCAAGGATGAATGAAAAATGAACAGAGGAATTTACATCACAACGAGGAATTGGTAAGGTTATATTTGGAAGTGAAAATTGTCAAGCCGAAAATTAGTGCTGCGACTGATATAAGACAGCGAAGAAGGTGGATCGCAGCTAGGGATAGTGAGATAAGGGGTGGAATTCTTGAGCAGGCCAGGACCCATCAATGGGTTGCAGCTGAAAGGAATTAGTTTGTTAGTATATTATACAAACATGTATTCTTCAGATACATATAAATATTAAATAAAATATTATAATTTCTTATTATTACCGTTTTAGTGATCAGTCATCTCCTTTAAACGAATACGTTGCGGTACAATCTAATGCTATTTGGCCGATATTAAAAAACTGCCCATTCACATTTTACAAACATTTGAAATATTTAATCCCTTTGGGAGTTATAAAATTTAATATTAAAAAGAAATTGACAAAGCAGTCCTGAATCACTTGTTAACAGAATCAGGCATGTCTCATATTTTTTTCATATTAATATTTAATGCTATTGATTTTTTAAATACCATTTCATTGAGAATCAATTAATAACAAAAAACGTTAAAAGAAGGGACGAATGCTTACCTTTCTTCAGACGAACTTTCGCTCTCGGAGTAATAATACCAGTTTCTCCTTTTGTCTAACTCCATCTGGTTGCCCTGAATACTTAAGAAGCTACTTGCAAAGAATTGCCTCAGCAATATTTATTCAAAGAGTTTCATGATTAACTGCAGCATCTAAATAATAATTCTAGTATCAATAATTCCAACATTTTTTAGATTTCTGACATTGCTGATTTATGATAATTATTACATGTACATTGTACACATAAGTTCAAATTAACAGACCTAATAAATAGCGCTGACTTTTTGAACGTATTCTTGAAGAAGGGATTGGGATAAGAGCTTTCAGAAGCTCAGATCCCTCGCGTTTTGCGGCTTTAATCAATAACAATAATAATTTGTGTATAAATAAAAAACTTTATTTGGTATTTTTGTATATACAAATTGAATCTATTCTTTTAAAGTAACATACCTCAAATTTTCCTTCACTTTGATTTATCATTTTACTGAGTAACAAATTGCCTGATAGGGAAGTCAACTTTGCTAAAAGCACAGTAAGAGCACCAAATTCTCACGCAATACAAAATCCCGAATCACTAAATAAGTATACTGCAAGTTTTCAGCTTTCCTAACATAGAAACTGCTGCAGAAATAACCATGTATTTAATCATTCTAAACAAGATAGCGAGAGTTCACAAGCATTTAACAAAGTACTCTTTAATTTTAACGGTTGACAGCCAATTTTGAGCAAGTGAAACTACGATATTCTTGGCTCATGGTCAATACATTCAATGCAGCATTATGTTACAATTTCTAATCAGTTGTGCAAGCAATTTGCAGAGGAAAATCTATTCAACTCAAACTAAGTGTAAAGAAAAGAAGCATGAATAAACATTCCAAATTCAAAAGGTTCCTTCGCTGGTTACACCGATCAGTACATGTACATGGAGAACAAGCTGAAGTATTAGTAAATTTAAAAAATCGATTATTTTAATCCTTATATTGACAATCATTTCTGTTGTTTACGGTGAGTTAGAAATCATTCAAATGTTTATATGAATTATTTTGTTGATGTTTATTTCTTATAAATTTCTTGCTTCTTTTTTAAAGAAAATGTTAAATCGATAGCTGATTCTTTCTAATTTTTAAATGAACTTGATTCACTATAATTTTGAACTTATTTGTTGAATGGGTCTATAAAAATGGTTTGAATACAAATTCGTATCGGAAGTGTAATGTGTAATATTTTATAACTACAGTGCAAATCCTAATAAATAAAAGCGTTAATATGAAAAAAATTAGCCATTGAAATTTAATAAAAAGTAAGTAAAGTAATGCCTTTTTTTCTGGCCGGCTTTACGTCCAACTACCAAATTAGGTGTCGTGGACAGAGACGATTAGCAAACATACTTTACTATTAAATTTCTCATATTAACCATTAGATAAAATCCAAGGCTTAGACCGGGATCGAACCAGTACGTACCACAATAAATATTAGCTTTGCAGGTCTCGGCTACCGTGACGCCTTTGAAATATAATAATTATGAAAGAAAAGGTTTTAGCTCAGTGGTAGAGCACTGCGACTCAGGTCGTGGTAATACAGGGTTCGAATCCGGTTGACTGTCCTTAGGATCATCTCTTGCTCAATGATACAATGAATTCTCTCGTTTTTAGATTGTAATTACTAAGTGACATGTAACGAAATAATACTGACAGAATTCCGGCAGCGCTCTGAGTAGGCTGCTTGCCCTATAAAATATGATGACCATTATATTAAAAAAAGATATTAAAACGGGAAACAAGATGCGCTATTTAGCACGATAACTTGGAAAGGTCGTGTTAGTGATACTGTCCCTTAAAATTCATTAGTTGCATAGAAAACCAGAGAAGCAATTAAGGATTTATTTTATCTTGCTCTGAAAGTTTCTAGGGAACAAAGGCGCACCTAGAAGACGTTTTAAGGGATAAGCTCGCATAAAAAGATGTGTGAGACTTTTCGATTAATATTCTACATAAAATGGAATTGTAACTATATCAAGATTAAGCGGCTGCACTCACTTATACTCAACAAAAAATTAGCATTAATTCATGAGTCTTAGAGTAAGATAAGTTCTATCTAAATTCAAACATTCTAAAATAATGTCAAATTCTACCATTTCTAAACATTTGTAGGTCATGAGAATCGAGCCGGAATTACATATCTAGCTGAACTAAGACAAGGAATGATTGATTTAAATAAACGTGTCTTTAACCAAAAAAGTTATTAAATGTACCGTAAAATATTACTCACAGAAAAACTTCAAATAGGATTTTGTTTTATCATTTACTCGACAACACCACAATTTTTTACAACTTGGAATTGTAACTTCAAATTAATAAACAACAATTTTAAATTAATTTTGTTTAGGTTAGCAAAAGATTTTTGAGATGAGACGACGTTTTACTCTAACTGAGCAACTGATTGTTCCGGGGTTGATAAGAGGATAGCCCCGTACTTACTCATAGAAGTTCTCAGCGTTCGGTATAGTTGACTGAATTGCTCCAATTCACCTACGGCAATAGACAATGTTATCAGCAAGGATAAAACACTGTCAGAAGGCCAACGTTGTAGGGAGAAAGATCCGGGCGACAGTGACCTTAAGAGTTAATGCACCTTAAATTCGAAGGAAAACATTATATTGTGAAAGTGGGGATTACATTAATTATAATAAGCAATGCTTACAGGATTTCAATAAATATTTTGTTGAATAATAAAGTTAGCTCCAACCAAAGGGTTAAAATTTCTTGAAAAGAAAGTAATTCTAATGAACAAGACAACAATTTGATGTGTTGCTAGGTGTTATTACATATGAATATTTTTAGACCAAATAAATTATAATTAATAGTTTTTAGTTAATTTTCATTAGTTGTTAAATTTTTTTTAATTATAGAAAATAATGTGCACAAAGCTGCAAGTACACGACAAAAACGAGGTGGAGAAGGAAATGCTGGAAGCTATAGCTGGAACTTATCCTGGGCTGTTTATTGATTCTCGTCTTAGAATTGTGATGATTAACAGGGTGAGTAAAGATTTATTGCAAACAAACTCCCTGTGAATTAAACATATTTGCACATAATCAGGGCCGGCTCCAGGTTTTTGAGGGTCCTTGGGCGGCAGAGTCTCAGCGGACCCCTTTTTGCAGCAAATCATATGGAGACAGCCAACTAGATTGAAAATTAACAGAAATAAAACCATCTAAATAAATAGGCCACGCCCCCGATCGCTATTCTGTCTTTTTTGTTAGTCATTCTGTTTAAAACCATGTAACTTGTTGCTTAGTTGATTCAACTTCTTGATTCGCTTTAATCGCTCCTTCTAGGTCCATTCTGGGGGTGGAGCAAGTGCCAGGGGCCCCTAAAAGCGATGTGGACCCCGGCACTTGCCTGAGTAAGCCGGGGGCTGACTCCGGCTCTGCATATAATGGCAAATAAGAATTATGGCATATTTTGTTTTACGCTATTCAAGCAAAGTGAGTACCCTTTATTTTAGGAATTGTATATTCAACAAATATTTCTGTTATAAACAAAAAATAAATTTCTTAACAAACTTATCGCATTTATAAGAATCTAAACTCACTTACAAAGAGAATTTTTGCAAATTTCTTTATATATTGTACAAATTTTAATGGAGCTAATCGTTTCTAATTCATTTTTGAGTTAATAAATTAATTTTTTTCTTTATAATAATTATTTTTGAATTTTGAATTTGGCAGAAGGCTCTAAATCTTATTTCAAATTATGTTTAATGTGATTAATAAAATGTGATAGTTGTATTTTGTTGTACTCACAACAACTTGAGAATAGTGCGGTTAGAGACGTAGAAGGGAGCATTGACAGGGAGTATGTAGGATTAAGGAGATTGATGCGCTAAAGTTTGCATGTTCGGCTGTCCCACAAAGTTCTGATTCGTAAATCCATATTATATTGAATAATTTGTTATATTAGTTTTTAAAATATTAAGAATTCAAATTGGCGAGGAATCGGTCCAAATAAAAACAACAACTCGTCTTTTTGCCAACGTTTCGACAAATATATTGTCTTTTTCAGGTCGTGGCTGTGCGAGTTGGTTGAGTTACACAAAACAGTTTTCTAGTTAAAAACTGGTTCTAAAGAAAGTTCAAAGCAAATTTGAACTAGCAAAGAAAATTTGCTATTGAAGGATTTCAAATGTCACATTAAGAATCAGAAATATTATAAAGTTAAAATTTGAATTTAAAAGTTAATGATTTGTACGAAGCGCGCATATTTTTCCTTGATTTCAAGCACTAAGGACACAACCATGTTTCCAATAGTACATTTTAGTGCAAACTATTGTACCTAAGCTAAGAAAAATTATAATAATTCCAGACAATTAAAAAGGATTTCTTTAAAGAGAATCGGATCACAAATACGAGTATTTATAATAATATAACCGAATGTAGTTACGAAAGCATGAAAAAATTGTTATAATAGATGAAATTTACTTTATTCGAAACGTAAAAACTTCTTCTTTTTTTTCTGTAAATTATTTGGAATAAATCGTAAAATAAGTAATATTCAAGCGATTTTAATTTTGTTCGCGTGATCATTTAGGTCATGTCCACACATCTCAAAAAAAGAGTGTTTGTTCATTACGTATGTTTTAAAATCCAAAAAGAAGTTATCCATATTATTTCTACACACAAAAATAAAATAAATGGAATTGTACCACACGAGACTCACTTCGGACCGATGATTTCATGATATCATTTAGACAATGTTTATCTGTATACTTATATCTTCTTCATGTATCCTTATTTTTCTTCTATTTTAAACTTATGTTTCACACATAGTGTATCTATGCATTTTTTAAAAAACTATTCTGAAAGGGCGAAGGAGGTCCTATAAAGTACTATTTCAGTAATGATCGTTTTTTCAAAGCATACAATGATGGAAAAAGTACATTTTTTCAATATTAATTAAGGGTCTTGAGAATTTTTTCTGGAAGGAATCTCTTGAGTATTCACACTGTACTATGTATACTAAATGTGGCACATATGTATAAATATTAAATATTAGCTGAGGGGCTACTATCAAATTTAAATTTTTTTAAATAATAATAATAATAGTATTAATGAAAACATTTAGAGACGATTATGTTTTAGGAAAGGAAATATCGAGTTGCGTTACTGTCAGGAGGAACATCAGGCCATGAGCCATTTCCAGCAGGTACTATCTTCATTTTGAAACATCCTTTACCATTCTATATTACAATTATTTTTATGTTTATCTAAATTAAACAATTTAATTTATTTGCCTTTTTTAAATCAATGCAAATTAGTTTAAATTTATGTACACTACTAAAAAATTGTTTCAATTTTGTTTTTCGAGATCTAATGTGATTTAAAGCTATAGGAATTCTCTTGGATTCCAGAGTTAGAAAAAAAAAAATTAATAATAAAAAAAATAAAAAAAATGGACTTAAAATTTTTAAATCTTATTGTTATTATTATTATTTTTTTACTGAAGTATTATTTATAGGATTTGTTGGCGAAGGAATGCTAACTGCTTGTATAGCTGGAAAAATGTTCTCACCTCCGCCAGCAGCTAATATTTTAGCTACAATACAGAGTGTAACTAAATTAAATAAAGGCAAGTATTGCACATAAAATTTATTCTTTGTTGGCATTTAATAATGATGTTTCTTTAGTTAGACTAACTAATGCTTCTTTTTATTCATAATGCTAAAAAGAAACATTCAAGAGTTTTACTTTAAACTCGAAATTTTGGCAATTCATATAATTTTTGTGAATTTTTTTAAACAGTGAGTCCTACCACATATTACACTTATAAGGACACTTTAGAGGGGAGGCCTAAAACAGATACCTAATATTTTTTTTAAACTGGACTATTTCGAGAATTTTTTGCGAAACAGAAATTTTCAGCTTTTAGACTATAGGCCTATAATTGTAAAGGCTAAATTGCGGACAAGTTACCAAGAAGCAACAATTAAGAGTAGTTATTTTTTCTCATGTAGAATCTCAGAGTAGAATCCTCATGTTCCAGATTCGCTTTTTATACTGGCATGGAATGTTCCTATAATTCCTTTTGGACACCATGAAAATGTAAATATCAATAAAATTGGGTACCTATATTTTTTCTTTCTTGAGAATTTAAGGCAGACATACACATACATCTTACACATACAAACACACTTATACACACAAACATCCTCACCTTCTCACCATATTATCTTAACAAAAAACAATATGGCTTTATCCCCCAAGCTGAGGCAGTTGACGCAATATGAAAAAATAAAACAGTCCGATCACACGGTAGCAGTTTTCGTGGTGCTCCAGAATAACCAGATGTAATCTACTACTCAAACAATCATGCTAAATCATTGACTTTAGACAAGGCACTGAAGTGATGTGAGCAGAATATGTAATGGGAATCCACATTTGTTGCCTAGAGTAACATTATGGCGAACCTCTTATGGCTGTAGAGACACCGAAACCATTATCTTATTAATGGAGTCCATGAGGAAGACAGTGAATAAATTTTCGAAGAACAAAGTATTCAAGTTTATTTCTCATGGGTAAAGGGCTACTTACGGGTTTCTCAGTAAAAGCAGGAAAGAGGCAAACAAATAAAGTTTCTGAAGGAGCGAACATTAAACCCATAGATCCTATTTCAAAATAAGCTCTGAAAAAGTGGAATTAGAGGTAGTAAGAGTCCAAGACTGGGTCTCTAAACAAGAAGTTACTGCCAAGTGTCAAATACAGGCCAACATCCAACTTGAAGGTTTGTTTCAAGCAAACCCAAATATTATCTAGGCATCGTCAATAAGATCACATTTACAACGTAAAAAACGGACGCCCATCTATTTCTCTCCTGCTCTCCTGTCCTCTGCTGTACTAGTAGAGAGCGCAAAAAAAAAAAATGTACTAGCGATCTGATTTGGATTTTGGCTGGCTTCACACCGATTAATTTCGACAGACTTACGTGGATTTTGTCAATTCATTAAAAATATAGATTTCAATTCTCTATTCTTATTGCAAGGTTGTTCAGATTAAAAGCACTTTGCTTACAATTATGCCAATCTTATAGATGTTTATTCGTGTGTGTTCTGCTTAATTTGTTAATTCAAAATTGATATATCCATGTATAGTAAAATAATCGCCTATTTTTTTAGGCAGGGCTTAACGTCCAACTACCGGTTTTATTTATGTATATAACATTGCATAAAGAACAAGAGTTAGTAATAGTTATACATAGTTGTATATTTAATATATGAAAAATATATTCTCCTTTAATAGGGTTCTATATAATTGAGGGAGGAGAACATGCATACAAATAAAGATCCATCACACACACTTTCAGGCATCGTTAAGACCACTTTTTTACTATTAGGAATTGAAGGCAACTTAAAACAAACATTTCCAGTGAAACTTCAGAACAGAAATGTAACATGATCGCAAAACATCGTTTTACTTGCAATAAGAGAATGTATTAAACATAAACAAGAACAGTATTTTGTAATTACCTATTAGAAATTGAACTCTGAATCATTAAATGCTACGAACCATATAACTCGTATTTTTCTGCTAATTACTGTATTAAAGTTTTGAAATACTTTTATCAACTGAATGAAAATTGGCTTAATGAAATATCTAATATAGAAATAGTTTTTTATTTTATAAATATATGAATTTTCATAAACAAATTCAAATTTGAGCCATTGTGCTAAATTTTTTGTTTTTTTAAATATTTCCAGGAGGAGTACTATTGCTAATATTAAATTATGCTGGCGACGTATTAAACTTTGCTTGTGCAATGGAAACGGCCAGAACAAAGGGCTACAAAGTAATTTTCATTTTAATATATTTACAGACAATGGTGAGGAAGAAAACCATAAAAGTGAACTTGTTTCATAAAAAATATTAAATTTTTTATTAAAAGTTATTGGTTTTCCTTAATAGCCCTAAATGTGATTCAATTTGTGAAAATTTAAAAATTAGGACATGAGAAAAACATTGTTAATGAATAAGCATCAAGTGAGCTGCAAGTGAAACACAGTACACATTAATAGCTAAACTAATTTTGAGAATTATGTATAGTTTGATTATTAAAAAATAAAAAGAGAAATCTTATATATATATATAAAAAAAATCAGGAATACGATAATGTTAGAAAATAGGCAAAAATAGATTTATAAAAGCTCCACTTACACAGCTGCAATAACCAGCGTCTGCATATATGTTTTTAAATAATTTCTAATGAGTTTACTTATATTTCTGGTAGATACCTTCGGTCAACGCCGAATTCAACAAGAAACACAGCAATTCTCTTGGATATGTTCCACAGAGCGAGCCAAAGTTTGTGCACCACTTATTCCCTCCTTCGAAAACCTCCTTGACTTTTTTGCCAGTACCAGATAACCACTTGTTTCTGATGAATTCTTTTTCTTGCTTGGCTTGGTTTCTTGCTCAGGATAATTTACTTCCAAGCGTAGCATAGGGTAATACCTAGTTTCTTTTACAATTGTGGGAAAGGCTATTACGCCTAGACGACCTCTTGTTTTTTTACACACTTCCTTTTTGCAATTCAATAATATTGTGATCATGCCGGAAAGCGCATTTGTATAGCTATTGTTATAGAATGTAAAGAAATCCTAGAAGCAATAACATATAATTTCATTTGGTTTTAGGTTGAGTGCGTTATAATTTCAGATGATGTTGCAACGTATGGCACAGAAGTAATGGATCTAACTGCGAGAAGAGGAATGGTTGGCTTTGTTTTAGTGGCCAAGGTTTCTTGCTTTATTATATAAAATTATTTTTATAGATCTACTTTAACTGTAAAATATATTTATTAAATTTGAATTTCTCAGATATTAGGAGGCCTTTCTAAAGAAGGAAAAAGCATAGATGAATTAGTAACGGTTGGTCGTTGCTTAAATTGTCGTTTGGGTACGTATGGCGTTTACTGCAAAACTCTGCCTGGATCTCCTGAACCAATGTTTTTTATCGAAAAACAAGGAACTGAATTTGGTCTTGACATTCATGGTGAACCTGAAATTACTTCTTCACAAGTAAGACCTAAATTTAAAATCGCCATTTGATATTTAATTCAATTAAATTTTTAATTTAAAAATTACTAGCTTTAATTTATCAAATAATTAATAATTCTAATATTTTACCAAGACTTAGTGGAATATCTTTTAGAGAGTGAACTTGTTATTATGTGTAAATTTATAACGATTTTCATTATTTTTCTAGAAAAATCGGTTTAAAAACTAGTTCTTGGAGAGGGGTTAGAATAGTCTTTTATTCTCTGTAGTTACTATTAATTACGGCTTTACAAAAAATAATTTTAATAAGAATTAAATATGGTTCAAATATTCCGAGTTTGAAGGATTTTTTTAAGTTAGAACTTTGAGAAATAGTAAGAGAATTGTTCACTGCATATTTTTCTTGAAATGTCCTTTTTTAAGTATTACTTTTGTTTCATATAGTGGTCGGATCTCCTGTTAACTTTTATTTCAAAAGAAAAAGAAAACAGAATTTTGCAACCATGACCAAGTAAAATAAGTTGTTCGAACAATAAAAAAAAAAAAAAAATGTGGCTGTATCATGGACACGGCCGTGTGTTGTTCGTGAATACGTTTACGTAACGGGTTAAATTTTTAATATAAAATATTTTTATTTATGTATTTAGGATTAAATCAAGGAAACAAATAATTACTGTGTTACATATAACTTTATTAATTATAGGTCTGTGATACGAAAATGTGTCTTCATAATCGACGATCGAACACAATCTATGGCTATACAGTCCGTTGTCGATGTAGAAGCGATTTCATCGTCCACTTGCATAATTTCAACCGCCCCAGCTGCAGATGTATTGACACCGTCGTTGATCCGCTCGGCCGCATTCATTCTTTTACGTTCCCGGCACAGCTTGATTCGGTCATATGGTGTTTTATTATTACCATTCGATTGTTCTTGAGAAGCCCTTTCCAACCGTATACGATCTCTGTATTTGGTTTTGGCTTTTCGACGCGTATAGGCCGACATTATATATTTTTGATATTTTTTTATTCTAACACCTTATTATTATTATATTCACTGTCACTATTTTACACTAATGTTTTATATACAATCGATAAATTGTGATGACAGCTGACGATTAAAACTTAAACGAACATCGTAGCTTCTCCGAGTCAAAAGTTATACCATTAGCAAATCTCAATACGCAGCAAAATGATTTCAAAATGGCGGCGCTTCCCCCTCCTCCGCGCGCGATGCGTCACAGTGCTCGCTTATCGTAATGAATTCTTTGGTCCTTTGGCTATCCAGTGGTCTAATTTAATTTTGGATGTAGACGATAGATTCGAAACTATAATGCCAAACTGTATCCCCCGATTTTGTTATCATTAGCATTTTGGATTGCTACCATATGATTCAAATTTAAAGACGTATTCACTTCAAAAAAAGCTTGCATTTATTTAAATTAAATAATTTAGAAGAATGTTATTTTTGTTTCGTACTGACTATGAAATATAACTGTTACCACAAAATTAGATTTGTGAGGGGCAATTTCGCTTACATATGTTCTATGAAACGAGATATGATTGGATTCTAGTAGATGCCAAATCCTCTCGGGCTAAAAAAATTCAACTGCAAGTCTACAGTATACAGTTGTAGTTAAAATTTATACCAATGTGTTTTTTTGGGGGAATGTACATATATGGTACAATCTATATGATTCGACAAGCAAACACACTTTATTTAGTGAAAATTCCTTTTATTAACTATTAAATAAAATCCAAGGCCTTGATCGGGAACCGAACTCAGTACCGAAATACTTTTCTAGCTTTGCGGGCCTCTTCTCTGACCGCTCAGATGCGATTTGAGAAAATATATAGCTTTTATTTTACCTATTTTATTTTAAAATTATAGTATAATTCTTAATGTGAAAGGGAACATCAAGAAAGATGCAGTTTTTTTTTTGTTATTGTTTTCTATTTTAGATGTCTTCATTAAAAGATACTGTGAAACAAATGTTAATACAAATTATGGCATGTTTGATGTTGGAAGAGAAATCAAATGTTGTGGTAGTTGTAAACAATTTAGGGTCACTTTCACCAATGGAAATGTTTATCATTTCTGGAGAAGTACGCCTCCAAATAGGTATTTTTTTTGTATGTATATAGTTTCCTTTCCTTTAAGAATAGAAATTTGCTTTAATTTTTAACGTTCTATATGATTGTGTTCCTTGATTTTTATTCAATTCACCATACTTGCTTATGGAACGATGTTGTTGCATAAAAATAATTTTAACAACTTCATCAAGTCTACCGGCTTGAAAATGACCTCTCTTAACTCTGCCCCTTAGTAAATTAAGTGGTTGGTCTGTACTTGAGAGTCAGTAAATACATAACAATATAACTTCACAGATAATTATTTATGCCAAAAGAACTTTTGCATATATAGTTGTTCAACCCTGCAATCTTGTCACTGATGGCATTCAGGTGATATAAAGGCCAGATGCTCTCACAAATTGAGCGTGTCTTAGAGTTTTATTTCGTCGGAGATTTCTCCGCCAACACAGTTTCACTCTCTACACCCCGTTATCCGCTTCTTCGCACATGATTTGCCTACTTCCGGCACTTTGAAAATTTTTCGAAACATTCTTTGTAAACTGAATTTTAAGTTATTACAAAAAAAAAACAAACAAACTCAGAGCGTGAGTTTTGAAATGGCAGCTTCATTTTCTTTTTAAGAGAGGTTCCTCTAAAATATGCAACAGTTTGTTACTTCGGTTTGTTAAGCTGATGGTATCTATGTTGCAGCAATATTTATTCGAGCGCCTTGTCTGCTTCTCTTCTTTTAATTAAGTTTTTCCTTGTCTACTACAGTAAATTTGGTAGTTGCTGCCAGCACTTACTTTGTATTAAATATTTATATTAAGTAAAAACATGCACTTTTATTTTTAACACTACTCGAAAATAAAATCAGAAATTAAGTGTGGCTCTTTCGTGAGAACAATCAAAGTAATATAAACTGTTGATTTTTATCCGTCATTGCAAGCTTTTTTTTTCTTTTTTTTTTTTTGCAATGGACGAACCATTTTCAGGTAATGTTTTCTAAAATGTTCGTGGGATTTGACGTGCAGCCTCTCTTCTGCCAAAATGCAATAACGAAAATTTGTTAGCTTTGAAATACTCTTTTTTTTTTAGTAAATCCCGTTCAACATATTAAAAGCTGTTATCTTTCTGAAATTGTACCAGCTATACAAGGAAGAAGATATAGTGACTTATAAAGAAAGGTCGCCTCCGCTGGTAGGTTATGTGGAGAGAATGAAGAACAGAGTGCCTCATCTGTAGTCGGCCCAGTGGAGCTCGCCAGTGAAAGAGATCTCGCTTGCGTTTGCTTGGTGATCTCCAAGATGACCTCATTTCATTAGGTGTTAGACCATGTAGAATATAGGCCAAAGACAGGGATGTCTGGACGAGGTCCGGATCCTTTAGAACTTAGTAGATTATTTTAAAAATTACTCCTAAACAATTATTTTAGATTCGATACAGGGTTTTGAAATTCGGTATTCTCTGTTATCCTCCATTGTAAACAATTAGTTAACATCTGCCTTTGCACAGTTCATCAACAATAGCTTCAACAAAGACTTCCGATAAAATAAAAAATCATCTGAGGTTACATCTTGGCTAGGGAACAAAGGCACACTAATACCTAGAATGCGCTCACAAAGTAACAGCTCTGTGTGACGTGTATATCTGAACTCTACTGACGAATTGGACACTTACAGTCAGTGTTAACAGTGAAGTAGAAGTCTGATGTTTTAATAAGATAAAATAGGTAGAAAATACTATTTTATTATTATTATTATTAATTTTATTATTATTATTATTATTAATGTATTCCTAAGAAAAAAGTTATTTATATTTATTTCTTTTTTAATTTTTTCCAGAGGCCATGAAAATTAATATTGACAGGCTCTATTCAGGAACTCTATTTACTAACATCAATATGAAAGGATTTCAAATATCGATTTTAAATATTACTAAGAAAGAACATTGGTTATATTATCTTGATGAAGAAACCGAAGCGTTTGGCTGGCCCGGCAAGAGAATCTCTCATGTTATAGAAAAATTTCCTTCCAGGATAGAACGAATTGAAATAGACAATACAGTCCCCGTGGTATTTTAATTTATTTTTTTATATTACAGTGATGTTTTTGGACTTACATCTTAATTGGATGGGGATAACTTGATGGTATTAGATTTTTGAGTGGAGCCAACGGCAAAGAAAAAAAGACATGAAATCTTGGAAGGTGTCTAATGCAAATCTGTAGGAACCTTTATACTTATACCATTAGCACCGATTTTTTTTTCTTGTCCCAACATCCTTATTCTCTTCCAAAGCCAAAATTCGCCGAACACTGAAACAATCTCTCCCTCTGTGAGGTTCAGAATAAGTCGTCTTCGACTCAAGAAACCACTTTCAATTTGATCTCATCTACTTTTTCGATCCTATAATATTTCCTTAAGTAAGAATATTCGTCATTGACCTCTACTGATATTTTTTATTGTTATTGATATTTTAGATGGAAGGAATGATTTTAAATGAAAAATATGGTGAAATATTTCGAAAGTGTTTGCTCGCAATTAGCATAGCTTTAATGAAGGAATGTGATACATTGAATAAGTTGGATGCACTCGCGGGTGATGGAGACTGTGGCACTACATTGCGTCATTTTTCTGAAGGTAGGATAAGAATATTTCTACTAAAATAAGAATAATAACATTTTTGAGTAACTATGTTTTATTAACAAATAACATAAGAAATAATTGTGCATTCCTAAAAGCATATTGTAAATAAAAATTCTAACATGAATTCTTGCATTCGTATATGCAGAGAAATATATATATATGTATATATATATAGTACTCTAATGACGGTCTTTGGCCAAGTAATTTGTCTTTATATGAAATATTTATCTTAGGGAGCGTGAATCAAGTTGATTTTTATTTCTTTAAGAAATTCCTTTATTAATATAAATGGTAAGCATTTATAAGATATCCTTGTACATTTATAAGATATGAAGTTAATTTTTTAAGACTTTTTCTTCTTCTATATAATAAAACAAAATTAGAAGGTGATTTATCTTTTTAAATTGATTGCTCTTCTGTTTTCAGTTAAATTTAATTCAAATTTAATTTCCTGAACTAATAATGTAATATACATTAAAATAGTTTTGTAAATGTTTATTTGTTAATCAGTTTCTAATTTATTTAACTAGCATAATCCCAATAATTATCATTTATTTATTGCAGTGTTTTTTTATTAAGGCGCGTCAATATCTGAGGTAATTGGCGCCCAGAGCTTTTTTCAGTGCACTGCCGGCCTCCGGACAACGTAGACCATCACCGGACAGTGAACTGTAAGTAGCTGCTAGAAAGAGAAAATCTATGGGCCAGCAGCTAGATCCAGTTGGAATCCAGTATTCGCTAACTACTCAGCTAATCCCTTCCTTAAGTTGAAGAGATGAAGATGAAATTATTATATTTTTACTTTTATTAATAAGATTATTTATTATAGGTATCCTTCAAGAATTATATGAATTTCCAATTAGATTTGTTGGTTCAACGTTGTCTATGCTAGCCAAATTATCAGATTCGTTGATGGGAGGTACATCTGGAGCAATATTTTCGTTACTGTTTATGGGTGCTGCTAAAGATTGCAATTCATGGGAATCATGCTGGTTGGCTGGCATAGAAATGATTCAAAAGTATAGTACTGCTAAAGTTGGTGACAGAACTTTGGTATGTATAATAATGAAGTATCAATTTTTTATGTAATAAAGCATATGTTTTGATCTGAGATCAGCTGAGCTTACTTCTGAATGGCACAATTTTTTCGTTCCGTGTTTTTATTTTGAGGACCTAAAGTTATCACTGTAAGAACTCTTTAGACTTAATAAAACAAGCACTTCGTAGACATAGTTGTACCACGAGTGCGCATGATTATGATTATTTAACATATAACCTAGATTTGCAACAGAAATGCAGAATTTTCCAGGGATTACGAAAAGGGCAAAAAAGTCGTATGGCCAAAACCAATTTACGACTAATTTTAAGAAGCATGCACCAACGTTAAACGATGGGACTCAAATTATTACTGTCAACAACATAGTCACTATGGATGGGGCCGAAACCCTAGTTTATCAACTGCAAGTGATCTTGCCTGTAGAGTAATTCTTGGATTGTGGTATGTTGTGTAAATGTATGTGTACTGTTCTGAATTTTTTTTTTTTTTTTCCAATGCCATACATCATTGGCGTTCTGCCATTAGTTGTCTCGCAGCCCAATGTATTTTAGCTCGGTTGCTTACTCGTGGTGCCCCCGGTTCTCGCCGAACGACTGACATTTGTCGCCAAGCATTCAGCCCAAACATAACCAGCGACAACATGAATCGGCCACTGTTCTGGAAAGTGTGCATGGAGTATTGAGCTGTGTAACCCATAGGGTCCCTACTTCCCAAGCAACTTTTCAGTCGCGAAATTCAGAACATTAACGCTTAATTCTTTCAATATTTCGTATTCATTTTTTGTTCGGTTTGTCACTTATTCCTCCGATTATAATGTTTTTTCTTTTGCCTTGTTCCCTTTCCCAGTATTCTTTAAAATTATCTGATTATCTTGTTTTGTATTAACCAGTTCTTGCTTAAACTTTAACTTCTCTTCGATAACCCTAACTAATCTTATCTAAATGTTTGAACTACTAAAAAGGAAAAATCCTTTTAAAAATATGTATTTCATGCTTACTTTCCATTCTTTGATTTTATATTTTTAGTTGGTATTAGCAATATTATTTTTCGCTAGAAACATATGTCGTGCAGGATTTTATTTCTCTTATTTAGTTTGTATAATACGTATGGGCTAATAGCTATGGGTTGGTCTAGTGGTCAAGAGCGTGGCTTTGTAACTAGGAGATCCCCTGTTCGAACCCGCGTATGACTACTTTTAATTTGATAAAAAAATTGTTTATGGTAAAGTATGAGCTTCCGCCCCGTCCACGACACGTAATTGGTAGTTGGACATTATGCCCCGCTTGAAAAAAATATGGGATTATTTTACTTGTTTACTTGAAAAATGAAAATTTAATAAATTAAGCAAATTTTGAGCCGTACATAAAACAGTGGTTCAAAATTGAAGTTCATTCACTAACTTTAATATGATAATGGTCCTTTATTTTTTTGGTGAAAAAAAATTCCTCGTTTTCGTTAACTTATTTATTCCTAAAAAGGAATTACCGACATCAACCGTCTTGAATGAAATTTTAATTTTAGATACCCTAGCTATATATTTTTTTGTTTTTACTTGTCACAGGCAATACTTAATTTATTCTCTTTTGTTCTGTTAAGTGCCTTTCAACACCCAATTTAAATTTCGCTTATAATTGCAGTTAGATGCTTTAATTCCTGCATGCAAAGGATTCGTGTTACATCTTAAAGAAAATGGTGACCATTCATGGCCTATTGCCTTAAAACTTGCTTACGAAAGAGCGAACCAAGGATGTGAGGCTACCAAAAATATGGTAGCCCGGTAAGTAAAACCATAGGAAATAATTTTATGAATAATAATTTTAATAAAAAAATTTTTTTTGAACCTATCGAAGAATCGATTTTTATTAATTAGAGTTGGTCATTTACAATGGAACAGTGAACAAGTAAATCATTTTAAAATAAATCAAAGAGTAGATTTACTTATAGTATTTTACTTTATTTTCAGGGTCGGTCGGGCTAGATATGTCGATAAATCAGAGGTAACTGATGTTGATCCTGGAGCTTATGCCGTTGTAATTGTACTTAAGACTCTTGTCAAAGCACTATTGCCCAAAGGAGATCATCAATGCCCGATTTAATTTTTTTGTTAGTTTTGTTGGTAAATAAATCTGTTTTCATTTTAAATCTTTGGCCATTTTTAAAGGTCTTTTCTTAGAATATTACAGTCAATAATAAAAAACACTTAGATCGAATTCTGGTTTGCAATTAACGAAAAGAAATATGCAATTGCTGAACTGCATTTGAGAGAATTAGCTACGGAAACGAATGTCAACAAATAACAAACCTCACTATAACAACAATGTATAAATTCTGAGTATGTAAGTGGTTCTATTTATAAAAGTATTCTTTCTTTGTGGGTATATTTATTGAGCTTGTCTTTTTCTTCTATAATGTTGGAATTTGATTTGGAGAATTTGGAAAATCTGCATTTCAATAGTCCTTCTCCTTCCCTATTTATGTTGATAGCTTATAAGACGATTGAGAGAACATTGGCGGCTTGGTTGTGGAAGGTATCATTGGGAGGCGTTAATCAAAGCCATTGTGAAAGCCCTCTTTACGAATCAACTCATTACAAAATTATTAAGTGGATCCTGAGCGAATGCTCGGTAACCGACGGAATGTAGCACTACAAACAACATCCACTTCCGTGTCTCGACGGTTTTCGCGTTCTGTTACGCCATGTCTTTCATATTTTCATGGACTGATTGCGACTTTCGCTCGTCCTCAGCTCTTCCTCGTCGCAAAAGGGTAATTTCCGGTCCTTTGCTGAGTCGCTGAGGGTATTTCTTTGAGAGAGGGTGGGTACATTCCATCTAAAGTGGTTAGAAAGATAAGACTCAAACGTTCAGAGTTTGAAGAAAATTTGAGAGTTAGAAGTTAGAACAGTAGAAAGAGTAAGTCGTATTCGCACCAGATTTTTATTTTTACGGAAAGATTCTACAGTACAAAACATGCAAGCTTCTGCCGTATCAATAGAATTTTCCCTCTCATTATCCCAAACAAATTCTATTGTTTGTTTATAAAATTTGTAATGAAACTTGCGCGATATTAGTACGTTGGGTATGTACGACAAGAAATTCAGATAGGATGTGTCTTAAATGCTGCACAAAAAATGTACAACCTATTTTCGCCACGGGCTGGCTGGTATTTTAAAATTCCTGCCAGATAGATGTTCATCCAAATTATCAATGATACAAAAAGGTGCCCTCTGAAAAGTCCTAGAGACTGGAAACAGTGACGAAATGTGCGCTAAAGAACGATTGCATTGGGCATTAATAAAGGCTAGAAGGTGGACTCCATCTAACCCATTTATCACTAACTCGTAACTCTAGGAGACATAGGTGGGGAAATATTTCAAAGTGCTTTCTCTTTCCAAGGTGGGGGTAAACTCTATCGCTTAAGGAAGGCATCTAAATTTAATTTGTGTAGTGTGCTGCAATTAATAATCATGTGTGTATGATTTAAATTTAAAAAAAAGAAAAAGAAATAGTGGTTTTATTATTTTGATGTGTTCTGATTATATATAATATAATCATACCGTTATTATATAATCATATAGTTCCGTGTATATTATATGTAGATTACGAAACTAGATATAATTTCTACCTTTTACAAACTACATGTATGTGTATTAAAAATTCAAGAAAACTGTAGATTAATTGGATAGAACTTCTAAATATACATTTATAGATATGATTTCGTTGGTGGAAAAATAAAATTCCTAATCAGTTGTTATCAGTAAAGTAAAGAAGGACAGCGCAGTATAAAACAGGTTATTAACAACTACCATACAAAGTATTATTAGACAGAAGTAAATACATACATTTCAAGTTCAATTTGTTTATTTAACATATTTATTTGTAATATTTACAGTTACTGCAAAAGAAAGTTATTACCACTCTTAAATTCAGATTTACACGGTATTATACATTGTTTTATATATAGTATACTTAGCAATAACAATGATAATTATCATGAATATTATCCCTGATCTACATGGTTATGTGAGTTTCGACAAGTTGGCAATACAACGTTTCGATGACAACTCATAAAGTTCCGAATATGTTCATTTATTTTTGCAAGGCATATATGTTGTTTATGAAATTCAGCTTGTTGAACAGTTAATTCGTGTTCGATTTCAGTAATGAACCTCAATCTGATTCCCTCATACCAAATTTATATGACTTGATAATTTGTAGAATGCATCGAAACATTTACAGTCGAGGTCTTTGTAACAAAACTGAAATTCACAAAACTAATTAAAACATTAATAATAATATTTTTATTAGCAATATTATATTAAATGTATCTGGCTGCATAAAGAGTTAACCCTCCTTCTTTCGCACAAAATACAAAATATTTCTGCATAAATGCGAATATGCCTCGAACCAATGCAGAATTTTCTTGTTCTCAATATAAGTGTATGTATTTTAAATATTTATCATTAAATGTTCGCAAAAAGCTCGTCAAATTTATTTCAATGTTTCAATTTCACAATTTGATTTGTGAAAAGTATTAATTACCGTACTTTATTTATAATTAAAAACCTCGTAGGAAATTTATTCCTAAATATTTAAATATTTTAATTTGTAATTATGCATTGAAAACCCTGATTTATGAGTTTGAACCGTCCTACAAAAATACATGAAAATGTACCAATAATATGCCATAAAAAATGTAATTGAAAAGCAGATTATATTATTAGGGAAAATCCAGCTCTGGCAGAAAATTAGGAAACTTCAGCTTGATGCCTAAAGGAACTTTAAAGACCTTAGTAATTGCGCCCGAAAAAAATATGTCTTAACTCTCCTACACCTGTATAAAAACATGAGCCTATCTGTTCTCTGCATTCCAAAAATAATCCTCTAATATAAAAATTATAAGTTTAGAGTTGATAGATTCTGTGGGATTGATCAGTCAGTATAAACCTCTGCAACTGAACTCCCCTGTTTTGTGGTTAGACATTTAGAGCTCAGACTCCTGGGTGAAGTGCGAAGGCACGAAAAAAAGCTCTAAAGAGTTAAACTCAGTCATGCACGCTCTTCAATGTCTTCTTAGTGTCTTAGTGCAATGTCTTCTCTTTATTGACAAACCTACAACTTTTGTGTGCTCATTTTGCTACGGAAGGAATGTTTAAGGTAATTCCTGTGAGCGTACCATGATGAAAACCTATCTGGGTCAGAAAGGTAGCTTTCTTATTACGCTTTTGTCTTAAATGATCCAGTGCCCAGAAAGCATGAAGTCAGTTCAGTGGAGTTATACATGGTCTTCAATTAACTTCGTAGGAATTAATTAACACTACAGCAACCTGGTTTAAGAAAATTGCCTCTCAAGAATTGATTATCCTCTCATAAGCTCAGCAACACAAACCTATTGCAACTAATTCTGACTAAAAGACTATGACTAGTTTTCATAGGCTTCCCTGTCAATTATATATGATATCTCTTTCATGAAGACTTCCGATTAGCGCCCTTTACCCCTTCTGACGTGAAGCTGCCAGAAAACCTTCCTCATTTATAGGCTTAAATTAATAACTTAATTATTGAAAAATGTCAATAATTAAATATTTAATTATTAAAGATCATGTAGCCAAAATACTTTTATAAGATTGGATTCTCAGAAACTACCTCATTGGAAAAAGTAGGGCATTCACTTCACAAACCAAAACCATATTCGAAAAAAAAACTGGGTGCATGTGTTTCATTAAAGCATGAACAATTTCAGTGCACTATTCTATAATTTAGAATGTAGTATTCTATAATTTAATTTTGATTTTATTTCATTTTTAAATAACTTTTTTTTTTAATAGAAAATTATGTCTACGAAGGCACTTTTACTAAACGACAAAAACGATGTTGAGAAGGAAATGCTGGAAGCTATAGCTGGAACTTATCCTGGACTGTTCGTTGATTCTCGTCTTAGGATTTTGATGATTAACAGGGTAAGTAATAATTTTTTGCTACGTGCGTCGTGAAAATTATTTACTTATTTACTTTCTCTATTTACTTTATTTATTTACTAGTAAATAAAGGGAATTAATGCAAATTGCAACAGTACATTTCTTCACTACAATCGGCAGAAGATATTAGATTTCTCAGATTTCTTCTTATCACGCGCCAATACAATGCCAATTTCAAGTTAAAAATGAAGTATTTTCTTTAAACTCAAGATTGTTGAAACCTTGTAACTATTTGAATAATCTTTATTTTGGAGACTTAGCTTTTCTTTAAGTTCTTTTTAAATTTTAATAATTTGGCTATGTAATATGAGCAGTTGGAGACAAATATGTTTTAGGAGAGAAAAGAACGTGTAGCATTGGTGTCAGGAGGAGGAGCAGGTCATGAACCATTCCCAGCAGGTATTTTATTTACCTCCTATCAAGATATTACTATTAAGATACTACTATTTTTCATGCGGATTTATTTTTAACAAATTAAATTGTTCACAATGAACAATGAAAATTTAGTTTTAATTACCGTTTGTTTATTTAAATTAATTTAACTCGTTAACTCTCTTTTATGGTATTCTTTATAATCGCTGACTTCTAAGTCCACGTGGCCAAAAAATATTTTTTTGTGGAAATAATACTAACATCTGAAATTTTGACGCTTTGGTTTGAATCTTGAAACATTTGTTTAAATTTATTTCTGCAAATTGCAGAATAGTCTTAATAGTTTTAGTTTCTTAAGTTTAAACAGGAACAGTTTGTTAATTGGAACAGTCAGCTGTACGATTAATATTTATGTAATCATAACTTTTAAGGTCTTAGATAAGATGGCGTGTCTCTCTCCTCTCGAAGAAAGTATTTTTAAAGAACAGCGTTCTGTGATCTGGGAAAGATTTCAAACTCCAGAAATATTCTCTCGGCTGAACAAACAATATGTCAATAATTAAATAAACCTGGCGAGTTTCTGCGCGTGAGCGGATAAGTTTAAAAGTGGTCGCAAAAGCGTAAACGAGCACCGCTCCGCTCAGCGTTGCAGTTTGAAGGAGTAACGCACTCTCAACAGCTTATACTATTCAGACATGATTGAGAACAAAATCAAGCACGCGATGATAAGGAAATGTCCGGGATGGCAATGGGAAAGCGTGCTTCATTTTCAAGACAACCTCGACTTCATAAGGCAGAACTGACGCTGGAAACTAGAGGCAAAGACCTTATCTCATCTTCCTTACAGCCCTTCAGATTTTTATCAATTTGGTCCCATGAAAAAAGCTTTGCGTGGCATTAAGTAGAACGGCAACGAAGAGTAAAGAAAAAACTGGATAGAGATCATGGTAAAGAATTGTTCGCTGAGGGGATAATTATTTAATACTATTGAACTGGCCCTTTTTTTTAAATATGAAACTTAAATAGATGATAAACAAATAATAATAACAAATATGAAAAAAAGTTTTAATATAAATGGAAATTTTATGAAAATTACTTTGCTGACCTCCTTTCATTAATTAGGTTGCTGACCAATGTTTAGACTAGGGTACACTATATCTCAAAATCAATTACAAAACATATGGGACCTTAAAAAACAGTACTCAGTCAGGCAACCCTGAAACCAATATATTTCAGAAGACGCACGCTGCTAAAACGGACGTAAGGGAAGCGTAAGTTTATATTGCTAGACGAAATGCTTTAGTAATACACATGACCCTCTATGCTTAGTATCCATACAAATTTTTGTTGATAGATACTGCATTCTAAAATTTTCGAATTATAGTTAAGGTTCTTCCAATCTTAGTTATTTAGTTTTAATCTAATCAATGACGATTTTGGATTTTATAGGCAGCCTGAGAACATATGTGGGCTGCAGAAATTGTTTATTCATATGGCAAGGACCAATCTTAAGTATATTTATAATAAGGTAGAAAATTCGACTGCTGGACATTGACTAACGAATAAAAATTTTGAATATCCAAAAGAAAGTTCCTGCGAAGACTATTTTGCCCTTGAAGAAAGTCACAATTCGGGATTATAATCTAACTTTGATATTCTTTGGCTCCATTTTCTTGGCCATATATCTGAAAGAAAAAGAAACGTGGGCGAAAGTTCCAATTGGATTGGATCCTTTGAAAACTGTCTACATTATCTTAGTTTAGAAGTTGTAACGCAGATATGAGATTTATGTTTATTTGAGTCACTCAAAGTGCCATTTTCATTTTCAAAAATTAAATGTTTGTTTATAAAAACAAATGCATCTACAATTTTTAGTGTCACTGATATTATTAACATGACTTGCATAACTCATTCAGGAATAATAGTTGAAAAACAAAACTAAACTAAGCAAAAAGTAAATAGCTGGTGAAAAAACAGATTTTATTTTCTTACGTTTCTATATTTTTTTAAACTATTATTTCTAGGATATGTTGGAGAAGGAATGCTAACTGCTGGTATAGCTGGAAAAGTGTTCACCTCGCCACCTATATCAAGTATTTTAACAGCAATACTGACAACAGCTAAATTAAATAAAGGCAAGTATTGAATAGAAATAATGTAATTATGTAGGTAACGTTTTTGCAAGAAGAATGTATGTTACTTATTTCTTCTTAAAAATGTTATTCGGTTTACATTATTTTTTTCTCAACTTAATGTCATTATTTCTCAGAATCATTGAAATAAAAAATAAACTGCATTATATACAATAATTATGCGCCGACTGCTGCAGTCTAGTGACTCACATTGATACGACAATACTTAATTTTTTATTGAAGGCGTAATAATACCTGTGTTCATTATCGCCCAAAGCGTTTTTCATTGCACTGCCGGCATTCGGACATTGTCTTGTTACAGAGAACACTAGCTCTTAACGGACAGTGAGCTGTTAGAGGCTCTTAGAAGAAGAAAACCTAAAGGCAGGCAGAAACACTTTCTTGATTTATTTTATTCTAAATTTCATTCTGATAAATTTTAGTTTTTTCAGCCAAAAAAAAAAAAAATGTATAATGCTCAACAATTTTTTAACAGCACTCCATTCTTCTATAATGTTTACCATGCTTATAAATTGTTTTTTCCTGTTGTACTTGAATTGAATATCATTATATTGCAAAAGTCCGATAGGCATTATGCTAGCTAACTTCTTAAAATATGCATTGAATTTTAATTATTCTTAACATACATCACTTACTAACACACACTAACAAATTTCTAAAAACCACTTTTTTTAACGCTAGAATCCTCAAAACATGTATTCTGGATAAAAATTTAATGTGAAACTCAATATTTCCTCTTACCTGTAATAAATAAGAAATATCCTTAATAGAGGGTAACACATCCTCTTTTAATTATATACACTTTAATGTCATTTTTATCAATTCGATTTCTTAACTCTTTGTTGATTTTATGTTAGGATTTTATTTTATTTTTTATAACAAAACAAATTTGGTTTCTTGAAACTATCGTTTTTCATGAATAAGAGCTATTTTTAATAAAATTGCTAAGTTGGGCATCCTAAAGCAAGATAACTTTAAATTTGTTTCAACATTTTTAGGAGGAGTGCTATTACTAGTAGAAAATTATACTGGCGATGTACTTAACTTTGCTTCTGCTATGGAAATTGCTAGAACAAAAGGCTATAAAGTAATTCTTTATTTTAGTATTTATTGGTAATGCTTCAATAAAATTTTAATAAATAAAAGTGCGCCTTAAACTTAATTAGGTATTGAAGGAAACACAAAAATACAAATCGATGTGAAAATTTACAGCGATTCTCGAGGTGCTAACTAAACAATGTTTTAAGCAATAAATCTTAAAACATATTTAAATTGCATGATTTGTTTTAAGTGAAAACATATTTTCCGAAATTTCACATTATCGCAATACTTCCCTACTTAAATATTCAATTGATCTTGTTTATTTAAACCATAAAAGAGTAAAGATTTAATTGAGAACAAATTAAGATAAAGAAAGCATAATGAATAGTTTGACTTTTTTTTTCGGTTATACTAAAAATTAATACTAAACCATTTCTGTCTTTTAAATACAATTTTAAAATATTTAAACATTAACCTAATCCGCTAGAACTTAGAATTTAGAGAATGATTGACTTCGTCGTTCTGTGAGCATGAAATTTCAGTACTGCTTTTGTTATCTAACCAGGACTTTTTCAAATCATCCTTCACGTTCAGAAAAGTAAATTCAGAAGTTTCACTTTTATTTACAAAACAGTAAGGGTACAAAAGAACTTAGTAAAAAGAGAAATATGAAATTTACTTTTTTTTAGATGTTAGATTAACAAAGTTATCTCAATTCTCTTTCAAGTAGTGTACGATATCAAAGGAATTGTATCGCTGATATTTTTCTTCGTAGCACGCTTGTTTTTTATTTCCTGAACGGTTTCGGAATTTCATCCATCATCAGACGTCGAGTAATCACTTTGGTGCGGAAAATTCCACTTTAACTACGTTACCTTGTCACACTGCAGTTACTGAGTCAGCTAGTTCATTAAGTCTACAACTTTTTTTGAAATATTTTCGTAAGAGGACTTCATGGAGAAGGGTGAATAGGCTTTCTTCTAACGAACCATTCTCTGAATAATATACGGTTTTATTTCCTACATATTTTAAAGAATAGGTCCCTCTTGAGAATTCTTCCCCTTAAAGTATATTTTTACATAAGATGTATAGTATGCATAAAGAGGGGAATCAAATGTATTGCTAAAATTTCGTGTAAAATAAAATTTCAAAACCGTGAGTACCACTTCAAAAATGGATTTTATTTTTTCTGATATTCTTCTGAAAATAGGCTCTATGTTTTTTTTCTAAACTAAAAACATATAAGTAAATAAAAAATTTATAAAAGAAAAGTTTTTCTGGGAACATTTTTTTTTACTTATTTTGAAGTAAGTTAAATAGTTCATTAACTCAGAACCTCGAGATTTTAATAAAATAAGGTGAGTATTTACACCACGTTAATTGTTTAAGCATTAGTTTTTCATTTGAACACTTATTTTTCATAACTATCATCCATTTAAAGACGTATTGAAGCAGTTTTTGTTTTGTTTTTTCTTCTTCTTTTTTGTCTGTACATATTAAGAATATTTATATTTTATATTGGTTTATTTTCAGCATCAGTACTTGTATCTATTGTAAAAGTATTTGTATTATGTTCATTATGCCGCTATATTGAGAATACTTTTCGTTTTAGTATTTTTTTTCCTTAAGATAATTTCTTTTTCTTTGCGTATGTATATGTAGATATTAAAAATTAAATGATTGGCCATATCCATTGCTTAGGCAATTAGCTATGTAGCAATAAATAAATAAATTAAATAATTAGTTTTTAGGGGGAGAAGGGCCCAATTTTTGTTTAACCAACCTAAATCGGCCTCTGTAAGTACAATTGACGCGAGCTCTATTTAATTATGATTGATCTGAGTAATAAGTGTCAAGTAAATCTACTCGTTGCGATCACAGCAGCCACAGAGCAGTGCGGATTCAGTTAAACATCTCTCAAAGCTTCCGTCTAGAAGTTTACTAAATCAGGGCAATGCTCTTGCTTGCTTTCTTTTTAGTGTGACTTTAATGGATTTTTCAGTAAGGACTCGAAACATGTATTACGTTTGTTGCCTAATTTTGAATGTGGGAAACAGTCGCAGAGAAGGAATTCTTTTTTAAAAAAGATCTGGGTAATGCTTATAAAGGAAAAAAGTAATATGATGAATTTAATTTGTTTTAGGTTGAGTGCATTATAATTTCGGATGATGTTGCAAATTTAGGTACTGACGTTAGGAGTGTAGCAGGAAGAAGAGGAATGGTTGGCTTTGTTTTAGTGGCCAAGGTTTCTTGCTTTCTTATCACATTGTTTTTATAGATTTACTTTGACTGAATTATTAAAACTGTCCGGTAGGACAGTTGTATAAGGGTTGATGGTCAAAAACTGCACGAAAAAGCGTAACGTTGAAAAACACCCAACTTTGACAATTTTTTTCTCTTTTTCTATAAAAGATAAAATTCCCAAATTTTCTTTAAAATAAAGGGCAAATCCTCCTTTATGACTGTAATTTTTTGCAACAACCCAGATCTAATAGGTTTTGAGAAAAAAGTTGCTGAAAATGAGCAAAAACGGCTTTTTCAAAAATTGTTGTTGTTCTTGTTCTTGTTGTTGTTCTTCTTCTTCTTGTTGTTGTTACCTTTTTTGTAAACAACGTAGCGCCTAAACGCGCAAACCGATTTTCATGAATGAGGTGTCATTCGATTCGGAATTTTATGTAGATGTGCCTTTTGGGGGTCTCGATGCTGTACCTCAAATGGGAGAGGAGTTAGCCCCATGTATGTAAGGCCCCCTCTATAACTAGTTTTACTAATAACTCTGTAAATATTGGCACGTTTTTGATAAAATTTGGTAGGGTGAAAGGGATAGGGCTCCTCTATCTAAAATTAAAGCGACGTTCTGTTCTTACACCTAATAAGGGGAAGTTTTGCAATCTTTTCAAATCATCTTCGCAATAACCGATTTTCGTGAATGAAGTGTCATATTATTCAAAATTTTATGTAGATTTGCATTTTAGAGGCCTTGACGCTGCGCATATTTGGGACGGGAGTTCGTCCAATGTATGTAAGGCCCCTTCCAATATTATTGTTACTGATAACTCTGTAAATCAGCCCGATATTGATAAAATTTGGGAGGATGAAGGGGTTAGGGCTCCCCTGCTTAACAGTAAAGCGAAGGTGTGCTCTTACACCTATTAAGGGGAAGTATTGCAATCGTTTCAAATTATCAAATGGTCTGGCTGTGGGTGTATGAAGGGAGCACATTTTCTCAGAAAAGACTTCCGCGTGTTACTTTCTTCAAACATGGACATTTTATTGCACGGTAGATTAAGCCTCGCTTAGATAATGAAAGTGTAACGAGCGGCCTGAAAAAATTCTCCCTCTATCTCTCTCTGTTTCAGTGTGTGTGATTATCAAATACCAGAAATCGCAGAACGTTAAATGTCTTAGCTTAGATGAGATAAAGTTTTAGTCAAAATCGGTATACCGGAAGTATCACTTTAATGACGAGATTTTTCAGTTTGTCAGGAATTTTTGGGAAACTTATACAGGAAATCCGATTAATCCTAAATTTCTAAACTTATTAGAATTAAATATAACAAACGTCCCAAGTTTGTAGAATATTTGTAAGTATAATTTAAAGAATAATATTAAGAGGAAGTCGTGAGAGTGTTGTTACCAGATTTTGTTCATAGAAATTATAATTTCTGAGAAAATCTTGTTCCAAAAGTTGCGATAAGAGAACTTCATCAGTTAAAACTGTTTGTAATATTAATTTGTATTTGTTGCGATGAGAAAGAGTCAATAATAATAATGTTTTCTATAATTTAATAAACTATGAATAATGTCTACATAAAAACATTCAGAAATAATATCTATGACTAATCCCTAACTTGATAATATAAATGCCATTAGACTTTACTCTTTCCACCTGAATAGTAAACAATAAACATGATATGGTTTTAATTTAATAAACTTTAAACTTATTTAAACTTAACTTAGTGGCGTGATTTCCCCCTCCTTTATCTTTTGAATGCACTATAAAGTGGAAATAATTATTTAATCTAATTCAAACGTCTTTTGACATCCGTAGAAGAAGTGCTTGTTATTTTTTCTATTTTATTAGCTATTAAACTATTTATTGAAGACTTCATACATCCTTCTCAATTTGGTAAGTACATTTTTTGTAATAATTTAGTTAAATACATTTTAATTCAGAAATTACTCTTATTTGGCGGTTGATTTTAGTCCGATTAATTGTACTTAACTGCTGATGTCTGTCTAGATGAAAAGTGATCCTAGTTCTGACTGATTGTTAAAATTCACTTCCTTTATCAAAAAGTTAATAATATTGCTTAGAGTACTTTCGTTGCTCGATCGGAAAAATAAAGTTTAAAAATTTAAAAGTTTAAACCTTCTTGTTGTGATGTAGATACTCTAATTTATTTTTATTTTTTTATCCATTTTTTGAACGTATCTCCCCGCTTTTAAGACCAACTTGCTTCATTACTTTTGTCTGATAATAAACTTGTAACCCAAATTATCATGTTAATGAACAGTTTTCACTTCTTCAAGATTTTCTCTAAACAATTTTCTACTGTAATTTTCTCGGCACATAGTTTGCATATATTTACGTCTATTACTTTTATTTGAAACATTTTTCCGATAAAATTCAATTTCAAACGATTCTGGTGGAGGAAGGAAGGTAGGCAGGCTAAAGTACAATCATTTCATTCTAGTGATCGGAGGTACCACTTAAGTCCTAACAAATGAATTCAATATTCCGCTTAAATTCTTAGTTTGAAGAGAATTGTTTAACCGGAAGTGCCTGTTTAAAAAATAAATAAAACATTTTTTTACTTTTTCACTTCCTCTTAGACAAGTATTGCGCCCTTGTAAAAATTTTCCGTTTCATCTTTCCACCGGAAATGTATATATGCGCACATACTGTATATGTAGCATTGTATGTGTTGTCAAAATATCTCAAAACGAAAATCGTATTAAGCTGATACTCGTATCAGTGATTAAACTGATACTAATTTCAATCAGGTTCGACAAAGCCCACAGACAATACAATCCCTAAACCGGAAGTCTCTACTCTGCTGCATTAGTGAAGAATTTCTTCGTTTTTCATTGATTTTATTTTTATTCTCCTCTAAGTTTTTTTTTATTTATTTTGGTAAATTGCAAATCTATCTTATAATACCATAGCACATTAATGAATTTGGATAACTATAAACTAAATTTCCGCCCTTGCTCAATAATCAGTTATTGTTCTAAAAGTTCTTTTTTGTTAATACATCAAATTAAAATATTTCCAATTTAAAAAAATTACTCTTTAAAGTTTTATGTTTCATTGCAAAAAACAAAATTTACTTCATTTTTCGAACCTAAATTTTTTTTTTCCAGAGTCGAAGGAAACATTACGTTAAGTATTTATATTAAGTATTAGTTATTTATTTCTAAATACTAAAGATTTTAAATTATATTATAGATATGCCTTCTAAACACCGGAAAAAAAAGCAAACAATTAAAAAATTAGTATCGGGTATTAGACAGACAATTGACAGCACTGCTGAGCTCGAAAACTGTAGTTTATACACTATTGTGACCCCCGCCGCAACTAAGCAACAGCGGTACTACGTTAAAAATCGCGAGGGAATAGTAACTAAACAGCGACAATATAACTTAAGAAAAAAAATAGAAATAAAAGAAAAACAGGAAGTGTACAATTTGGAACACAAAGAAACAATAGCAAGGAAACAGAGAGAGTATGATCTAACTAATAGAGAGAAAATACAGAAGAAACAGAGGAAATATGATTTTGTTCATACAGAAGATAAAAAAAAGAAACAGAAAGAGTATGATTTATCTCATAGAGAGAAAATACTGAAGAAGCAGAGAGAGTATGATTTAACTAATAGAGAGAAAATACAGAAGAAACAGAGAGAGTATAATTTAACTAATAGAGAGAAAATACAGAAGAAACAGAGAGAGTATAATTTAACTAATAGAGAGAAAATACAGAAGAAACAGAGAGAGTATAATTTAACTAATAGAGAGAAAATACAGAAGAAACAGAGAGAGTATAATTTAACTAATAGAGAGAAAATACAGAAGAAACAGAGAGAGTATAATTTAACTAATAGAGAGAAAATACAGAAGAAACAGAGAGAGTATAATTTAACTAATAGAGAGAAAATACAGAAGAAACAGAGAGAGTATAATTTAACTAATAGAGAGAAAATACAGAAGAAACAGAGAGAGTATAATTTAACTAATAGAGAGAAAATACAGAAGAAACAGAGAGAGTATAATTTAACTAATAGAGAGAAAATACAGAAGAAACAGAGAGAGTATAATTTAACTAATAGAGAGAAAATACAGAAGAAACAGAGAGAGTATAATTTAACTAATAGAGAGAAAATACAGAAGAAACAGAGAGAGTATAATTTAACTAATAGAGAGAAAATACAGAAGAAACAGAGAGAGTATAATTTAACTAATAGAGAGAAAATACAGAAGAAACAGAGAGAGTATAATTTAACTAATAGAGAGAAAATACAGAAGAAACAGAGAGAGTATAATTTAACTAATAGAGAGAAAATACAGAAGAAACAGAGAGAGTATAATTTAACTAATAGAGAGAAAATACAGAAGAAACAGAGAGAGTATAATTTAACTAATAGAGAGAAAATACAGAAGAAACAGAGAGAGTATAATTTAACTAATAGAGAGAAAATACAGAAGAAACAGAGAGAGTATAATTTAACTAATAGAGAGAAAATACAGAAGAAACAGAGAGAGTATAATTTAACTAATAGAGAGAAAATACAGAAGAAACAGAGAGAGTATAATTTAACTAATAGAGAGAAAATACAGAAGAAACAGAGAGAGTATAATTTAACTAATAGAGAGAAAATACAGAAGAAACAGAGAGAGTATAATTTAACTAATAGAGAGAAAATACAGAAGAAACAGAGAGAGTATAATTTAACTAATAGAGAGAAAATACAGAAGAAACAGAGAGAGTATAATTTAACTAATAGAGAGAAAATACAGAAGAAACAGAGAGAGTATAATTTAACTAATAGAGAGAAAATACAGAAGAAACAGAGAGAGTATAATTTAACTAATAGAGAGAAAATACAGAAGAAACAGAGAGAGTATAATTTAACTAATAGAGAGAAAATACAGAAGAAACAGAGAGAGTATAATTTAACTAATAGAGAGAAAATACAGAAGAAACAGAGAGAGTATAATTTAACTAATAGAGAGAAAATACAGAAGAAACAGAGAGAGTATAATTTAACTAATAGAGAGAAAATACAGAAGAAACAGAGAGAGTATAATTTAACTAATAGAGAGAAAATACAGAAGAAACAGAGAGAGTATAATTTAACTAATAGAGAGAAAATACAGAAGAAACAGAGAGAGTATAATTTAACTAATAGAGAGAAAATACAGAAGAAACAGAGAGAGTATAATTTAACTAATAGAGAGAAAATACAGAAGAAACAGAGAGAGTATAATTTAACTAATAGAGAGAAAATACAGAAGAAACAGAGAGAGTATAATTTAACTAATAGAGAGAAAATACAGAAGAAACAGAGAGAGTATAATTTAACTAATAGAGAGAAAATACAGAAGAAACAGAGAGAGTATAATTTAACTAATAGAGAGAAAATACAGAAGAAACAGAGAGAGTATAATTTAACTAATAGAGAGAAAATACAGAAGAAGCAGAGAGAGTATAATTTAACTAATAGAGAGAAAATACAGAAGAAACAGAGGAAATATGATAGAGAGCATATAGATAAAAAAATAAACCAGCAAAGAGTGTATAATGTTGCCCATAAAGTTGGCATAGCAAGGAAGCAGAAACAAAAAGACAGAACAAACAGTGAAAAGAAAACTGAAACACAAAGAAAGTACAATGAAAAAAAAAGAAACGAAATTGACTTAAGACAAGAAAGGTATAATGAAAAGAATCGCGCTGTAATAAATTTAAAAAGAAATATTCGGTACTTTTTGACTCGCCAAAACGTAAATAAACCCTCGGCGTCATTCGCATCTTTATTAAAGAAACGGATTCAAACTCGAAAAAAGATTTGTACATTTCGAGATGAATGCGCGCTAATAAATAAATTGTGTTTATCTTTAAAACGGAATCGTCAGTTCAATAAACACCGCCGTGTAAGGAATAAAATTAATCGCACAATGACTTATTACCTGATAAAACATTCTAAACATTTAACCGGAATTGCCCGATCCTACTTTAGGTATCTAAATAATAAATTAAAAGCCGTTGTCGATGAGGCCGTTAATAAGTTCGAAGTAAATAAAATTAAAACACTAACGTCTAAAAATATCGTAAAAGTATTCGGAGGTAAACAAAAACACACGACACATTCTGAACCTTATTTCTACGAAAGTTCCTACAGCGTGGTTCCTCCCGGACATATATTGCTCACTGATAATCACACCGTTTTCGTGAATAGGCACAATTTTAAAAAGTACATTACTAAAGATAATAATATTGTGGAATGGCCTTGCGGTATCACTTGTAAATTTTCAGACCAAAGTATGAGCACGATTTTAAATAAATTAGTTGAATTAGTAAAAAGCAATGTGAATGAAATGTCAATCAAAAAGCTTGCGAACACATGTAGGTACAGACATCTTAATAAAAAAGGACACACCGTACACTGCGCTTCACACAACAGTATATTTAAATGCAGTACACTTTTGCAAATTCTTTCTGAATTATCGGTACATTACACCGCGTTTAGGAACTTAAAAAGACAGATTTACACTATGCGTAATCTGTCTTTCAAAATAAATCGTGTAACATCGTGTATAAATAAAGCGAATAATGTCGAATCTATTTTACGGTCCGTTAATGATTTAAAAAAGTTTCTCAGAACACTTAAAATCGACACCAATAAATTTAAAAAATATGTACCTTCCACTAGTTGCGACACTAATGAAATAAACATTTTGACTAAATATAAGAAAAACTTGTCTTCGTTAAAAAGTAAAGTAACTTCTTTTCCGGAAAATTTTTGCGCATGTTGCAACATCTTATTTTATGACGAGGATTTAAAAGATTTTATTAAATTTCAAAATAAAGATAATAAATCGTGGCAAACTATAATTATTTATATTAATAAAAATTATGATAAAGTTCATTCGGATAATATTAAAATTTGTACATACTGTGCACAAAAATTAAATCAAAATTGTATTCCCGGACGCGCCGCATATAACTGTTTAGAGGTAGATCTAGTGCCAGAAGAAGTTGGTAAGCTGAATATTTTCGAAACAATGCTGACCCAATTAGTTAAATCGTTCCAATGTGTAGTTCGTCTCCAGCCGAAAAAAGGGAAAATTGCGGTCAGTGAAAAACTTAAAGGGTTAAAGGGTCGCGTCACTTATTTACCCCTCCCTTTGCAGAAAAACGTGGACTTGCTACCGAACGAACTGCCCCAAAATCATGAAGTGGTTGTACTGGTTAATGGCGTACCTACACAAAACCGAGTCATATGGCGAGATTTAGTGAGCGCGAATAAAATTTACAAAGCGATTGCCGCTTTAAAAGAAATTAACCCGTTATACGCGAACGTTAATCTAAATGTAAAATTGTTACCGAATATTAACGAAAATATAGGTAATAAATATACTTTTAAGGATGTATCCGGGGCATCCATAAAAAAAGTAGATAGTGCAACTTTTTATAAAACCGGATTTTATACTTTTCACTCCCTTCATCCGATAAATATGAGCGCGGTTGAATCGAGCGAAATCGAATCGTATCAAATGCAGCAAATGAAGGGAGAGTACGTGTCGGTTTTTGATAAAAATTTAGATTATTTAACATTCCCGCATCTATTTCCTAAAGGCAGGTTCGGAAAATTTGATGTAAATAGAAATGTTCCTCTGTCGGACGCTGAGTATCGTAAAACACGGATATTAAATAAAGACGGGCGATTTCGGCGTGATCCTTGTTATTTATTTCATTTGCTAAATGACAGTGAATTTAAATACCTTGGCGGGGCCATAGCACACTTGTTAAACGTTCGCGCGTACAAACCGTACACGGTGAATGATATTTTAACTAAAGTTACCGTAAACGATGAACAGTTGGAACAGCATTTAATCAATCTATTTAGTTCGTTACGGGGTACTAAGGAGTATTGGCAACGTCGTCGCCAAGAACTCAATGCCATGACACGCGATTTTGGGGCGCCGACTTTTTTTGTAACTTTGTCATGTGCAGAATATGATCATTCCGAATTATTGCAATATATTGTTAAAATTAATAATGATGTTCCTAACGTGGAGAAAATGTCCGCCGGGGAGTTATGTGCGTTAGATCCGACTAGCGTGTGTAGATATTATCACCGCCTCATCCGAAATATGTTCAAGTTTTTAATAAACGATAAAATAAATCCGGTATTAGGTTACGTGGAGCATTATTTTTGGCGCGTAGAATATCAAGAAAGGGGGGCGCCGCATTACCACATGTTATTGTGGATTCGGGATAGTCCGGAAATTAATAACGATTGCTTTAGAAAGGTTGCCGATTTTATTAACACTTATATTTGTGCTCGGTTACCGGATCCTTTAGAGTCACCTGTCTTGCACTCGTTTGTCCGGAAATATCAAATGCATAAGTGTAACTCGTATTGCCAACGAAAATATCGCGTAAAACAAAAAATGTATACTAAATGTCGGTTTGGATTTCCGCGTAAAGTTACTGACGAATTGATAATTAATGACATTATTTCTACAATCGCGTCTAGAGTTAAAGGTTTCGGTCCGAAACGTGTTTATGACTTGCCCAGACAGAGAAGTGAGGTTCGCATTAACGACTACAACCCTGTCCTTCTATTAGCTTCCGGCGGGTTTAACGTTGACGTGCAATTTGTTAAAGACGGAGATTTGAGATTAGTTATTTACGTAACCAGTTACATTTCTAAAAATGAAAAAACGGAATTAGAAGATCTATGGGCTGATATATGTAAAGAATCGAATAAAAAAGCGTTGTGGAGTTTAGGATTAAAAAAATTAACGCATCGGCAGATCGGGTTATACGAAACAATAGACCGGTTACTCGGGCATCATTTGTACGGTAAATCGGAAGATATGCGATATATCAGCACCACGTTTCGCGAAAATAGAAAACTATGTCTAAAACCTTATAATGAACTAAAAAATATGCCGGCTAATTCCACGGATATATATTTGAAGTCATGGCTGAACGACTATTATCCGAATCGACCCGACAATCTAGAAACTTTAAACTTGTACGATTTCTGTCGTTATCACGATCTTTCCCGCGATCAATTAGAAGCCGAAAACCGAATAAAATTAAAAAATAATGTTATTTTAAGAAAGCGCGGCAAACCTTACGTGATTCAACACCCCATTTACAAAACGTTAAATACAGAACAAGACCGCAATAAGTATTATCACTCCCTTTTACTTCTTTTTAAACCGTGGCGTAATGAATCGGATATTTTAAAAGGTTTTCGGACGTACCAAGAAGCGTTTGACCATTATTCCGCGGAATTAAAACAGGCCATGACTTATCATGATAAATTAATTATGATTGAAGAAGGAATCAAAGAACTTCAGAGTAAAATTGCGGAATTCAAAGAAGAGAATTTCATTAATTTAGAAGAGGATAATATTATCCGAGAAGTGCAGGATGCAGACGTGGCGATGTTGGAAGTTTGCGCGGCGATGTATACTAGTATTGACGATCGCGATAGTAAATTTAATTTAAACGAAGATCAAAGCCGGATTTTTAATAAAATAACTAAAACTCTTATCGACCAAAGTAATAATAAATGCAATAGTCAAATAAAATTATTCGTCTCTGGTGTAGGCGGTACGGGTAAATCGTATCTCTTAAAAGCGTTAAAAGTTTGGATTAACAATACATTTCCGCCCAAGAAAGACACTGTTTCAGTGGCTATAACGGCTCCGACCGGCCTGGCTGCATATAATGTTAATGGCGTCACCATTTACCGGCTTTTATCGCTCCCGGTTGAGCACCAACGAACCGCCGAATATAATAAATTAAACGTTGAAAGTTGTCGGGCGATTAGACACGTACTTAAAGATATGAAATTATTGGTAATAGATGAAATTAGTTTAGTTTCGAGTCTCGTTTTCGCTTATATTCATCTTCGGTTGACGGAAATTGCTAAAAATAATGAACCTTTCGGTAATTTTAATATTTTACTTTTCGGTGATTTGTTACAATTGCAGCCCGTTAAAGGTAATCAAGTTTTTAAAAAGTTAACTCGCATCGAATGCAAATCCAAACTCGGGTCTATCGGTTCTGCTGATCTTTGGTCGATGTTCGAATACGACGAATTAAAAATTAACGTAAGACAGAAAAATGATAAAAGCGGTTTTATAAACACTTTGCTCAATATTCGGTCGGGTAATGTCTGCGCAGAAGACATCGCACTATTAAACTCACGTGTTTTGCCTAATAATGATTTAAATAATGTAATTGAAAATTATAAAGTATTACTCGATTGCGGTAGAAATCCGTTATGTCTCTTCGCGACTAAAGCTCAGTGCACAACTTTTAATAAAATTTATTCAGATAAATTCGCGAAAGAAATAGTCACAATAGATAGTATCGATGAAATTGATTATAATTTTAAACTCACGAATAAAAAAATAAAAGATTTGAACTTTTTAATTAATAAAATTTCGGAAGACGTCTCCCGCACTGCTAATTTATCTAAAACAATAAATTTATTTGTTGGCGCGAAAATAATGATTAAACGAAATATCGATATTGCTAACGGAATTGTAAACGGAACAATTGGTGTAGTGGAACGGTTTGTTTATAAAGGAAACGTCGTAGATTCTTTAATCATTATCGTGAATAACAAACCCTTTTCTTTAGAAAGGGTAAAAGCGCGATTTCTGTTGTTAAAAAATATTTACGTGCATAGGAAACAATTTCCGGTGACTCTTTCGTACGCGGTAACCATCCACAAATCTCAAGGCTTAACCTTGGATTGTTTATTCACAAGTTTAGGAAAAGAAGTGTTTGCACCGGGCATGCACTATGTAGCTCTCTCGCGGGTCACTAATTTAAACGGTTTGTATTTAATTGATTTCGATTCGGCAAAAATAAAAGTAGATATGGACGCGATAAGTGAATACCGTCGTTTAAATAAAATGATCCGATCACCATGTTTGCAAACAGCGAATAATAATATTTGCGTTTCCCCCACCATCAATTTAACAAAAGAAGAATCCCTTCTCCAATCAAATGTTAATCGCGAACTTTTTTCTAAAACGGAAATATTTGGCTTACCGAATTCTGACGGCGTTTCATGTTACGCGAATGTCGTTGCACAGTGTTTGATTAATATACATACCGTTAAATTTAACCTAACGAATAACCTCGTCAATAATATAAACATAACTTTTCCGGATCCAAAAACTCGCGATAACTACCAAAAAGTGAGTGTAACTTTCGAATTATTTAATATTTTAACATCCGGAATAACTCGAGGTGCCAAAAAACCTAATACCAAAAGACTCCGCGAATTAATTGCTCACGGTAGTGACGTAAATTTTAACGCGAATGTTCAACAAGACGCGCAAGAATTTCTAATATTTCTAATATCCGCTTTAAAAACAGAAAATAACATTCCTTGCAGGTTATTTGATTGTACAGTAAAATTCGTTCGAAAGTGTTTCAATTGCAATAGTTATTGGGATGACGTTCCCATTAATCTTGAGTTAATGTACTTTTTAGAATTCGGGGTTCTCCAAAATAACGAGCCGGTTACCTTTCACTCGTTATTCGACTATAAATTATCGGATATAACTTGTTCAGAATGCGGAGAAAATAAAATTTATATTCGTAGTAAATTATACTCGGTATCGGATTATCTAATAGTTATACTAAAGCGTTATCAAGGAAATCGTGTTTTAAATGAAATCCACTTTTTCGATGAAAATAAAATTAATATTGACGGTTTTAATTTCACACTTTCGTCCGTGATTTACCATTACGGTTCGGACCTTAATTCTGGCCACTACGTTTGCGCGGTAAAAAGTCCAAATAATTCGTGGAATTTGTTAAATGACGACTTTATTAATTATAATTTTAAATTTGATCCGGGTTTAAAAGACGCGTATATTTTATTTTTAAAATCAATAACGTAACGTGCTTAAAAAAAAATCTATATTTTTAGTAAAACTTAAAATATTTTTATATCGAATTTTAGCCGTTGGAGAGCCAGCAGATGACATTTGGACTGACTGAAAATATTCTATTTGATATTATTAATTTATTTGTGCATGTTTCTGTTTTTTGAAGTAAAAAAATTGTTTACATAGAATATGTTTTTCGCAATGAATACCTCTGTTTGGTCCTCACATACTATCACAATAGTAAGTGACAACAAATTTATTATGCCCACCTAAGTTTTTATACTATTTCACTTAAGATCTAATAACTGTGTTCATTTTTTGTTTTTAGTTTTTATTTAATAACTTGAATAGTTGATGGTACGATTCTATACCTTAGGTTCCATGTCTCAAGTCAATCACTCGCCTTGAAAGAAATTATTGCTTCATTTTCGATGTCATTTCCCATTTTGTAATTTATTGTATTTAATCAGGCCAAATATATTTCAAACAATAATAATATAAAAAAAAGATGACGCAATTTATTCAATTGTAATTTACATTTATATTTGCGAATAAAACAAATTCTATGTCTTATCGTACGATATTTATAAGTTAATTTCTGTATTTTATTTAATTGCATGTTTTAAGTTTGTATATATCATTTGAATTAGTTTTCTTATACCGAATGGCCAAAAGGTCATCACTTAATAATTCAATATTCTTAATTATATGGTTTTGATGTTTTACTTATCTTTAAATGAACCTTTCACAGTTCCAGCCCTATAAGCAGTTAATTTAATTACATAATGGAATTGAATTGCACTCAACTTCTTGTAACTTTTTAAATATTACGATCGTTGTTTCTTCTAAATTATGAAGGAAACTTTTATTTATGAACTGAATTTAATTTTATGTTTGATGCAGTTGTAAGATTTGCACAACTAATTCAAAAGAAACAATTTATTATATTAAATAAAAAAAATTGTCCACACTGTGAAAGATTTGTTTAAAAATAATTATATTATTATTTATTTACATATTTTTGTACTTTTATTTTAAATGTGAGACTAAACTAACTGACGGACTAAGTCCGCCAAGCCGGTCCCAAGCCCAGGTGAGAAAGGATGAGGGGTCCGTCGGAGTTACTTATGTTTCAGGATGTAAAGGCTAACTATACGCAGAGCCAGGAGAGGGAGGATATATTCATAAATGTTTATGCTGTGTAAATATGGTATTGTTTGCAACCCTCTATAAAACTATAAATAAATCTATCCAAAAGGTACAAAAATCTCTTTAACAAAAACTTTCAGTTTAAAATGTTAAGTATAAGGGTTGATTAAACGCCAAAAGGTACACAAATCAGCAGGTAACCAACATTTCATTAATATTTCATTGATATCATTAACCTAATTTTACTGTATTAACTTTTCATTAATATTTTTTAGAATTTATTACGTGTCCCAGACCCTTATGCTGGCCATTTTATTCATAATAATTTTTTTGATATAATAATAAAAGGTGAGTAATATCATCATTAGTTATAAAAAGGCACTTTACTTTAACTGTAATCTAAATTATTATTGCGATTTTTCTTTTTAGGCGCTTTATTCTGAATAATCATCACACTCTCACATTCAAATGGAAAAGGGAAAGTAGGAGTTGGTCTATTGCTGCTGAAATCTGAATCACGGATTTAAAATAAATTGAATCTTGAATTAGTCTTACTGCAGAATATATGAGCACAAATTATGCAGTTAATAACAAATAAACAATACTTGTAATTATAATTCATTTGCAAACTTTAATTGAATGTAGTCTTTAATTGAGTACTTATCAAAGACGTTTTGTTATCAAATAATTAGTAAAGCACTTTAATAATAATTTTTATTTATTTATTTATTTAAATAATAATTGCCATCTGAAAAATATAAATATCTTTATTTTGTTTTACATATATGTATATAACCTTCAGAGTAATCCATCTAGGGATAAATTAATTTAAAAATATCCTTAATTACGTTGTATTTATTTAGTTAGTATATACTGTATAATAAGAAAAGTAATGTAATCGCCTATTTTTTCAGGCGGTATTTAACGTCCATCTACCAATTAGGTGACGTGGACAGGGGCGAAAGCTCATAATTTACTAAAAACAATTTTTTCTGACAAATAAAAAGTAGTCTTACTGGGGTTCTACCACTTACATTGTCACGCTCTTGACTACAAGACCAACGCCCGCCCCTAGTATATCAATATTTAAATCTATATCTATAATATAAGTATAATATATATACAAATATAAGTAAACAAATTAAAAGTGTAATTAAAGATAACTATAATAATATTTAATATTAATAAACCATGTTAAGTATTAATTATCTGTTATTTTTAAAGAAGTGTACTTGGCAAATTGTATCCAACTAATTTAATCAAAGGATGAACTTAAATCAATGATTTTTAGGTTCATACTGATGTAATAATTTCGGTGAATGCATTTTTTAAAAAGTATTTTAATAATTTAATTTAATTTAATAATTTTTTTTTAAATTGCGTTTCATTAAAAAACCTGTGCATTAATAGATAGATACGTCCTTTTAAAATCAATCTAAATTAGATGAAGCGAGCCTTCTCGCAGCACAAAAATTATTATGAATAAAATGGCCAGCATAAGGGTCTGGGACACGTAATAAATTCTAAAAAATATTAATGAAAAGTTAATACAGTAAAATTAGGTTAATGATATCAATGAAATATTAATGAAATGTTGGTTACCTGCTGATTTGTGTACCTTTTGGCGTTTAATCAACCCTTATACTTAACATTTTAAACTGAAAGTTTTTGTTAAAGAGTATATTTATTATAATTTGGATTTCGCAGATATTGGGATGTCTTTCTAAGGAAGGAAAAAGCATAGATGAATTAGTAACGGTGGGTCGTTGCCTAAATAGTCGTTTGGGTACTTTTGGAGTTTGCTTCAAACCTTGTACATTGCCAGGATCTAGTGAACCAATGTTCCGACTCGATAAGAATAATATTGAATTTGGCTTAGGCGTACATGGTGAAGCTGGTATTTCTACTGTTCAAGTAAGTCATAAATTTATGAATGAATTTAAATGTATTTCTTTCGACGCATCGACGTCTTTGGTCATTAGCGCCATTTAAATGTATTAATGTAAGCTTCAGCCATGGACAGCAAAGGATTCTCCCTGAGTTGTCGCAAGCCATTTACTTTAAAATTACAGTTCTTAAACTGAAATTAATCGTTAATGAAAATTAAAAATTCTGTTTGTATTATTTTACTTGCTTTTTGTTGCAGATGACTTCGCTGAAGGATATTGTAGAAAAAATGTTGAAAAAAATTATGGCGTGTTTGATGTTAAAAGATAAGTCAAATGTTGTGGTGGTTGTTAACAACTTAGGATCACTTTCACAAATGGAAATGTTGGTAATTTCAAGAGAAGTTCGTCTCCAAATAGGTAAATTCTAGAATAGAAATTAGACCATCCTTCAGTCTAAGGATTGTTAATTTTCATCAAAATAGAATAGCAATAAGCAATCTTTTAGTTATAATAAATCAAATCTTTTACTCAGGTTAGTGCTGCTTGCTTGAGCGACAGAGTGTGTGTGTTGTTGGCAATAAAATTTAGCAATTTTAGATGAATTTATTACGTCATTACGTTATGTGTAGATGAATTTATTACGTCAATTACATAGACACTTTCACTCTCATAATTTTTGGATATTGATAAAAAATATTCTCAGATTTTTTTTCATGCTTTTTAACAAATGGCAACCAATTAACAAAAGGGTAAAAATAAGTTAAAAAAAGGATCTGCAGAATAGAATAATTACCGCACTTTTTTTTTTCTAGTAGAATGAGTTTATTAGGTAACATCGCCCAAGATAAACGCGCCGTGTTGGATTTTATAAACTGGATTTATTATAAGAATTTATTAGTAAAATATGTTTTTCACGCGTCTATTATATGCATTAGTTTTCTTCGCTAAAACGGTAGTATTCAGGTAAAAAAAATCCGTCAGGCAGAATTTGTTAAAGTTTGAATACAAGACTAGTATACCACTCTCCAAAACTTCGTAAAAGAGTTAAAACCGTTAGTGCAGGAGAGTAGTCAGAGGAGAGATCGGCTTTTGGGATTGGGACGTGGAGGAAATAATTTTCCTGAAATAGTAGTTCCAAATATTGGTAGTACGTCTGAAACTATTCGAGCAGAAGTTCGCCATAAGTTTGTTTAGATAAAGAACATCAGAAATAATAGAATGAAGAACATTACCCAGCACTAACCAGCTGCTTAGTTTGTAAAATATCGGTTAAAATGAAATAGATAAATGGTATATAGCTAAAATATAAGCGAGAAAAAGCTTGTGATTTTATTTAACAGAGCATCAAGTTATTTGGGTACTTTTTTCTGCAATTATTTATAATTTAATATTAAAAATTCTGTTAAGGAAATTCTGAGGAAGTATGGGATAGGTTCTCTTTAAAGTGGCATATCATTGTAATTCGAAGTTTTACATCTAGATCTAGTTAATGAATATGATTTAAAATTTAGAGTTAAAAAAAATTATTAAGTTAAAACCTTAGAATTGTAATAAGAGAAGTTAGTGTGAAAATTCAGGTCAGAGTTAAGAACAAAAATCCAATTAAATGATCACTTGATTATTTAATATTTTTATTAATTACTTAAAGCATCTCTCTTCTACTCAAGAAAAATTCCAAAGCTAACTACCCTTGACCTTTTTTAAAACTTTTCCTGAATAAGGAGAATATGAACATTTACGCAGAAAATACTTCTACTTAATACTTCAAATCTTTTACTCAGGTTAGTGCTGCTTGCTTGAGCGACAGAGTGTGTGGGTTTTTGAACTTTTTTGTACATAGAATATTCAAACCGAATTTCCTAAAAACTTTATGCAGAGGTCTTATATGTGTGGAAAACATGATTGGAACTACATTGCTGCTTTTGTTGTAAATGCCAATTAAGTTTTCCTGCATAACTGTTTTCTTTCTCAATTGAGAATTTTCATCCATCATTCCAGTTTGTGAAGGTATTAGCCCTCCAATAATTCTTACTCTTCTAGTACTTATAATTCAAAACAAAATTCATTTTCAGAGGCCATGAAAATTAATGTGGACAGATTATATTCAGGAACTCTTTTTACCAGCATCAATATGAAAGGATTTCAGATATCGATTTTAAATATCACCGATAAAGAACATTGGCTGTGTTATCTCGATGAAGAAACAGAAGCGTTTGCCTGGCCAGGCAAGAGAATCTCTCATGCCATAGAAAAATCTACTTTAGTAGAATATATTGAAGCTGATAACTCTGTCACAGTGGTATTTAGCTTTTTGTCTTACTTTGTTTGATTAGATGAACTACTAACATTATCAGAAATTTAGGAAATATTTGTTATTTTGATTGCCTGAATGTCGTCATTTATTTAAAATTATCATAAGAAATCAAAAGTGAAGCTAAGAATTCGTTATTACCGGTAGTTATTAAATTCTTGCACATAACTTAACAAAATTTAAAGACTTTTTTTTGCCCATTTTCTTAAGAATTAAAGCATAATAAGGAAGTTTCGTGCTTGTTTGAGAAAAGATCTGTTACAAGTTTGAATAAGCATCAGAATACTGCAAATTTGAAAATTAATTGCATTCACAATTAAAATTAATATAAACGATTTTGTTTTTAATGAGAGTTTTGTAGTTTATAAACGATTTATTGTCTTTACTGAACTTGTAAGTTTGTTTTGATAAATTCTGCTAGGTTTTATTTTATATTGATGTTTTAGGTGGAAGGAATGATTTTAAATGAAAAACAAGGGGAAGTTTTTCGGAAGAGTTTACATGCAATTAGCATAGCATTAATTAAAGAATGTGAGACTTTGAATCAGTTGGATACGGTCGTTGGTGATGGAGACTGCGGAACTACAATGCGGCATTTTGCTGAAGGTAGAATTTAAAATTTGAATATTATTAACTAATTTTTTATTAATATTTAATCCTAAGAAACTTTAAATAATAAGCTTGAGAAGTTATTGTGTAATGCAAAGTAACGCCTATTTTGTTTGCGAGCTTACGCTCAACTACCAAAGTACTCTAATTAATGAAAGTCTAACAATGCAATGAATTTTAAGGATTTTACTACACCATTAACTACGCCAAGTTTCTGTTCCATGATACTTCAGTCACTTGTTTTTAAATTACATTATAATTCGGTTATTACAATGCCATTGCTGTAGGAGGTGGTCCAGAAGTTAATTAGTCAAAGTAACCTCTATAAGTTTGGGGGTTTCATGTAACTTTGTTTTGGCAATGTGTTTCATATTACATAGGTATTTAGTTGATTGATAATCAAATTTCTCGATTTTCTTAACATTGTTTATAAGGAAGAAATATTGTGTACACAGAGGAAGAAAGAATAATGCCAATTTCAGTGATTATTTTTTTATTTTTTCCGAGCTTTTGACTTAGGGATTAATCATCTTCAAGACTTCTTTTTTTTAAGCAGACAGGACAGAAGACACACAGAACTTACTAGTGCAATGTAAACAAAATATTGAAATTTGTCACTAACATAATCCTGAAAACCTAGCCCCTAGAACATAGATGCACCATAAGTGATGGTTGGGTAATAAAAAAAGAAATATTGTATTAGAAAGATTAAAAAATAAATTTTGAAAAAATGTACTTAGTGTTGTGTACCTCCGGGGAACTGATATTTTAAGAAAGGAATGATTTTTTTTTTATCAAGTAGAAATTAATGTAAGAAATTACTGCTTTAGGAAGAAGGATCGCATTGACACTAAGGCCGTTAGTGCCAACCATTTCTTTTATTAATTAAATTATTTGACACAGGTATTCTTCAAGAACTACAAAAATTTCCAATTAGGTTAGTGGCTTCAACATTGGCTATGCTCTCTAAATTGGCGGAATCTTTAATGGGAGGTACATCTGGAGCTATATTTTCGTTAATGCTTATGGGTGCTGCGAAAGATTGCGATACATGGGAATCCTGTTGGTTGGCTGGAATAGAAATGATTCAAAAGTATAGCAAAGCAAAAGTTGGAGACAGGACATTGGTATGTTCAATAAATTTGCATTATTTTTGTTGGGTTTTTGAACTTTTTTGTACATTGAATATTCAAACCGAATTTCCTAAAAACTTTATGCAGAGGTCTTATATGTGTGGAAAACATGATTGGAACTACATTGCTGCTTTTGCTGTAAATGCCAATTAAATTTTCCTGCATAACAGTTTTCTTTCTCAATTGAGAATTTTCATCCATCATTCCAGTTTGTGAAGGTATTAGCCCTCCAATAATTCTTACTCTTCTAGTAAGAGAAAGAAATTATTGCGTGAATTTATTTAAGTAAGTGATTTCAGTTCGCCGCAGCCTTCCTCACTTTCAGGATTACAAACCCTGAAGAAAATTTGTAAAAATATGTTTTATATTTATGTAAATACTTGTCACTTTTAAAATCTTAGTCACTCCTAATAAGTTCACCACTTTTTTTTTTTTTAATTAGATTGATGTTTAAAATTTAATGAAGTATGTTTTTAATACAGTTAGATGCGTTAATTCCTGCATATAAAGGATTTGTGACGCACCTAAAAGAAAATGGTGCTCATTCATGGCCCATTGCGTTGAAAATTGCTTACGAAAGAGCCAAACAAGGATGTGAGGCAACCAAAAATATGATAGCCCGGTAAGTGAAACTATAGTGAATAATTTTGACTCATACCGCACCATTTGATCTTATTATTTCATTTTTAGAGCTGGGCGAGCTAGCTATGTCGAGCAGTCAAAGATAACTGATGTTGATCCTGGAGCTTACGCTATTGTAATTGTACTGAGGACTCTAGTCAAAGGTCTAGTCCCAGAAGATCATCAATGCCTGGATTAATGTTAGCTTTTAAATAAATAACTAAACTCTCTTTGTACTGAATTTCACTTCATTACATTTTCAACACATTATTCTGACAGCTGATGTCACAATATTGACCTCTAGCAATCAGTGAAAGGTAGCAAACATTAAGATTAAAATCGGGTTATAATTAATAAACGAGATAGGAATTGATAGTAAATGCATAAATGGAAACGAACGATATTTATAACGTTAATTAAGATAATATTATAAGAATAAATAATTTCTCAGCGTGTCGTTTTAAAAGTGACGTTTTAAACTACTCTTTAAGAGCTAGTTGATTTTTTAACCAAAATGCAGCAAAATATAAATAAACTTAGGTACATGCATGTAAGACTACCATATTCTTCAACAAAATGCAGACCTCATTTACACAGTAACAAATTAGTTCATGAGATCAAGATTATACATAATTTATTTTAAAATTAATATTTTTATATAAGATAAAATATTTACATATATAAGATTATATATTTTATTTTTACTGTGGCTTTGCTAACATTAACACGACATCGACAATGCCCTCTCAACCCTAGATTATGTTCTCTCGTTTCTGGCAACACTATCCACCACCGTGAACAGATAGGCTCCAATGAAGAGAAAACTAAGTCTTTCATTTGGGAGCTAACCATTGTGCTAACCCCTATCCCTAACGGATAGATTTCATCCCTAAATTCTAGTCAGGGTATTTTTTTCATGCAAAACAAGCAGAAATTAACTTCTTTTTTATAAACGAAAAGTACTTCAAGAACCTTGATATCTTTTTAAAAAAATGCAGAAAACTGTCGAATGTAAACCACTATAATTATAAATTTGATGACAGTTCTGTATTAGGGTACAGTTTGTACTCAAAATTATCTTGATTAATAAATTTTTTTTTTCCACTTCTAAACATAAGTATTGATAATAACATTTTTTTTTTTTTTTTTTTACTGAAAAGGAATTGCAGGCTACGTAAAAATACAACCAATTTGTACAAAAATGCAGTTAGAAAGAACATAAGGAATAAATAAGGAAGTACTAGGCATATTTTATTGTACGTTCGAGAAATTCTTAGCACTATTGTTCTTAAGAAATAATTAATTAATGCTAATGTGGTATTAAATTTTGTTCATAAATATTCTAACTTCATTGGACTTCTCTACAAGCTTTATAATACTGAAGCAAAAGTACTAAATCAAGTTTTAAATTAAGGGAAATTGTTATATGCACATCAAAAATTAACTGCCATAATCAAATAAAGTAAAATTGTTTTTATTATTAATATTAATATTTTAGCAATTATCAGTATATTTACAACTATGCAAAGGAATCATATCGAATATAAAGTTCAAGACATATCAATCTTCTTTTTTCAGATATTCCAGTCTTTGTAAGAGAGGTGGATGAGAGTGATGCCATGCTGAAAACAGCCAATCATACACTGGAAAACTAAGATTGTCTTGATTTAATTTAATTAGAGCTTTTCTCAATGATTCTGATTTTCCTAAGGTTTTAGCAAATCCATCTGCTTGAAATTCATATTTTCTACTAAGAATTGTTAAAAATAATGACATTATCTGAAAAAAAAGAACATAAGATTTAGAAATAATGTAATACTAGATAATTTTTATGAGAAAACAAATAATCGTACTAAACAAAAATATCATAAAGATTGGTAGAGCATTGCAACCTTTATGAAAACAGTTAATAGAAACAGCCAGTGAAGCAAACGTACTTGAAAAATCAATCCGAGGTTGCATGAAAATATGGAACTGCTCGGGGAAAGTAGAAGTAAAGATTGTAAGGAGTAAGATAAAAAGAGCACAAATTGACGAGAAAATTAAGTAGCTGCTCAGATAAATTTCGTACACAATATTAGAGGTTAGTATGTGGAAGAATTCCAGCAGCAAAATTTTTTTATTAGCGGTACTTTCATTTTATTCTTGATGGATCATATTTGAAATAAGTTTATCCCCATCCTCTCATTTTCTCTCTTTCGCAATGCGTAGGGCTGGATTCAGTAATTAAAATAAGGTAGGTAAAAGGTATAATAAGCACGGTATTTGCGATAAGCCGTCACAAAGGAATATATTTTCTTCTTAGATAGTAAATGGAGAGTTGATCTAGTGGTTATGAAGTGTGGCTATTTAAGTGGGAGACTTAATTGGTAGTTGGACGTTAAGCCCCGCCTGAAAAAATTTGCAATTAATTTACTTTTTTACTTTTATAGACACTAAATGGCAGTAAAACTAAATCCAACTCAATATTATGTTTTTCTGTAAATCTATAATGTAGTATCTGCAAAATTAAAGATGCAAGCTGGTAATGAACATTATCAATGAAGTTTCTAGACTAGCTCATTCACAAAACAAAAATCAATGCGAAACACCTGTACGATTTTCACCGTATGCAATGTTGAACAATGCTAATTACCTAATTTCGTTCAACTCAGAAGTTTTATATTACACGAAAATAAAGAGGACTAGGATTAAGTTTTTGTTTTTCAGCAGGGTTTCTAGAGATTGTTATGACAGTTTAAGCCTAACTTTCTGGAACTCTGTAAATAAATTTTTCAAAAATAAGTTTCAAATAAAAGTAATAAGTTAGATTTCGAAATTTAGCAACTCTAACTCGCGTTGATTCTGACTGAAGGCAAAGGTCAAATCAGTATCGTTATTTAAATCTTTTTTCTTTTGGATATCACTAGTTGTTTCTAATCTTCTATTTAGAATAAAAAGGGGATACACTCAAATAAGTATTGGGGCGACATAGTACATTCCCTGCAAGTTTTTCCTTCACTAGAACATAGAAGAGTATTGCTGAACAAAAGTATAATCCTTTGACGCCTACATATGACTATCCCTATAATATAGAGCAAGGTGGTAAGGAGTAACTGGTAAACCTTCATAAGCGTAGGGAGACCGTAAGTAGCGGTATTATGAGAAGCGGTATCAGATTTCCAGAATGTAAATGTAATGAAAAAAATGGTTTAAAAAACGATCTTTCTGAATTTTTTCCCGCTGGGCAAGTGTAGACAATAAAAGAATTTTATTAACTAAGGTTACTTACAGAATTGTACGGAGAAAAGACAAATAACATGACTATAACAATTCCAATAATGATAGGTTGCTCATCCATAAATCCAAAAGCTCTGTACAGCTGAGGGTATTTGAATAGAAGACCAAAAGCAAAAAATTGAAGAAACAGATTTATCTATAACGGAAAGGTAAACAGAGAATCAATTACGCTGAAAAAAAATGTAGCATTACTTTTGCATGTTACATTTAAAATAATAGTAACTTACTTGCATAATAACAATGTTTTTGGTAACGTGATTGAACTTCCAGTGTCCAAGTTCGTGAGCCAGAATTGCTAAAATTTCTTCGGTGTCACATCCTTTTTCACCTTCATTTGAATGACTTTTCAGAAGAGTATCGAAAAGTACAATGCGTTTATTTTTAAAGAATCCATAAAAATAAGCATTGCTATGTACAGATCGCTTAGAACCTGTAACAAATATATGTGTATGGGTGTTTATATAATATATATATATATATAAATATAAATATATACCTCAATCCTATCAGCAAATAATGAATAAATTCAATCTTGTACTTTTTTACCTACCTTCCACTAAGTACAGTTTATAAAGCGGAAAATTAACACTTGCAGCGAGTTCTTCAATTTTAGTTTTCAATTCGCCTTCAGGTAATGGTGTATATTTATCAAAAAGAGGAGCTATATAATCTGGATATACCGTCATCAGAAACAGAAGAGTAACCATAGAAAATAACCACAAATATATAAAGAAGAAATCACCACCAGCTTTTACTATGTAAATAATTCCACAAACTAAGGGTACCATTATTATTGTTGAAACTATAAATGACTTTATTTTGTCTTTAATAAAAAACCAAGCAGTCTGAAAATAAAGAGAAAAAATAATGAAAAACGTAGATTATGATTATCATTTAAAGTTTTTTGGATAAAATCAAAAATAACTAAGTCAGAATTTTCAGAGTACTGACATTTAGAACAAGATATATTTTAAATATTAATAATGAAATTACTAAATACATCAACAAAAAAAATAATTCTTTAAGAAAAGCAATAATTAATAAAACCTTAATAACTGCACTAACAATGATAGCAGGTAAGGGAAGTAGTTACTGGAATACCTTAGTTTTGAGGCTTCCGAATTGTGGGTTCTGACAACTTATAAAATGGCAATTAAATGCAAATTAATCGTTTTGGATTCAATTTGCTCACCTGTCTTTAACTTGAACGAAAATTATTAATTGCCAAATTATTGCCAGCTTTGTAGACTTTTACGGGAATACAACAAATTGTGTATATTAAATTAAAAAAAAAACTACGATTTCACAAAAAAAAAACAGAATTTTTTAACAGAATATCTTCGCAGTACATATATCTGATTCTTTTATTCTGGCAGTACCTGGAGGCACAGCTATAAATAGAAAAAATAGGCACTTTATTTAAGTCTGCTCCAAATTGTTCTACTGATTTATCCTTAACATACTCTTCATTCTGAACTATCGCAACATACATGCACATTAAAATAGAAAAAGTTTGAGTTGACAATTACTGTTGTAATTTGAATCATGGAGCTAAAACGAAATTTCTGTCTTAAATTGGTCTTACCGAAGAATACGAGAGCCAAAATGACTCACAGTTAACAAATATATTACTATTTGCAATGACAGTACAATGCCGTTGTAAATGCACTTACGGAAAAGGAAAATGGTTTCCTCAATTTACTTACCAAACAAATTGATCAGTCACTTTTTTGGGTTTCACTGAAATTTGTCGATTTAAGAAAGGACTTGGAAAAAATAACCTATATATTGAACACAAAAAAAACGCAGAACATGGAATGCCATTGCCGAAACCTATAACTGTTTGAAAAAACTAGCAACTGATATCTATTCTCCTCAACTTGTGAGTCATTTTCTCAAATAAATTTTATAAAAGAAAGGACTAAGCTGACTGATGATCCCAGCGCGGCGTGTGCATTGCTTAAAGTTACGACTTACGAACCCAACATTGGCAAACTTTGTCATTCAAAGTACAATAAAAACCTCATAAATAAAAGTTATAATTAGTATTGAATACTATATATCAAAATTTATACAATATTTTGTGAATTTTTAAGTCATCTCCTGCATTTCATTAAATGTTTATTTGTTTACTGGTTATTTCCCACTAAGAATTTTCTGGGACGCCAGACGTTGGACAAAAAGCCTTTAAATCTTCAGTGTTGGGAAAGAAATTTATTTGAAAAGTAAAGAAATGCCTATTTTTAAAAAGTAATGGCGGGTTTTACGTCCAACTGCCAAATTAAGTGTCGTAGACGAAAACCACAGCAAACTTCCTTTACTATACATTTCTCATATAAACCATTAAATAAAAAACAAAGCCTAGAGAGAGAATCGAATTTGATTTCATTTAAAATTATTAATTAAGCAACTAGATAACATGTTACTTATCATTAACTTCTATTATTGGTTCTTGAGAATTAAAGAATGAATAAACGTAAGTAAAAATAAGAGAATCATGTAATACTTCCCTAACTAAAGGTCTAATAGTTAACTCAAAATTTAAAATCACCAGTTATTTTATTAATGAGATGAAGCAAAAAAATAAAATAAAGTTTAAAAAAAAGGTGATGAGTTAATTCATCGATCACAACTAATGAGCACAAGTATTTGCAATGAATATGGTAACTGTTGGTTTTTATTTTTACTGGATACTCTCATCCCTCGGAATGCAATCCAGTCATTTTCGAAATTAGGAGTTTTCACCAGAAATACAATGTTTTAGAAAATTCTCAAATACAAAAAATAAAGAAAATAATTTTTAAAAAATAGATCCTGGTCTGTACCAGTTGAGAACAGAGTATCTCAAAAACAATCGTTGCAGATACATAAAACTCTGTATCCTTGCTATTTTGGTATTATATTGCTTCTGCTACTCTGCCGTTGTGTGACGTCAATTTAGTTTATCGTGTTTTCTCGAAAATTGTTCTAACATTTTTCTTAAAAAATGTGTAATACTTCCCTAACTAAATGTCTAATAGTTGACTCTAAATTTAAAATCACCAGTTATTTTATTAATGAGATGAAGCAAAAAAATAAAATAAAGTTTAAAAAAAAGTAATGAGTTAATTACACTATTGACTGCAAAAGAGAAAGTTATTAGAGAGGCTGTTGGTGTAGTGGTTATGAAGCGTGGATTTTTAAGTGGGCGATCCTTAGTTCGAATCTCGCAAGAAACTACTTTAGATTTGATAAAATAAATGTTAATAGTAATGTATTTGCTTCCGTCTCCGTTTACAATTTATTAATTGACTGTCGGACGTTAAGCTCCGCCAGAAAAAAATAGGGGTTACTTCATGTTAGTTTTTTCATCAGAGTTTTTACTCTTTATGATTTTAGCAGAAGAAAATAGAAACATAGAACATACCTGTTTGTTGAAGCCATGTTTTTCTTCTAATACGAACGTCTCATATACACTCAATGGTAACGAAATAATTACGTTAAGTGTAAACATCAGTATAATGAAAACTGCGCTAATTTTCATTTCTCCTTCAGTAATATTTACGAGAGCAAGTAATGCCTTACTTTGTTGCCATATGTGGAAAATCACAAAAAACCATAAAGTAGCCTAAAATTACAAAGAAAATAAATAAAATTATAAGTCTTTGAGAGAAATCTTTTCAGTTAAAAAATTTTAAAGCACGAACCTGAACATAAATGATTAAAAATAAGAAAGGCTTGATATGGATAGGATATACATATTTTACGCATAAATATAATACAAATTATATTTAGTAAGAAGAGATTTTATGAAATTGAAATTATTAACTAAAAATATTAAATAAAATTCTCACCGTTCCAATAATCATTGCATAAATGCTTTTAAAAATGGAATAATTGCTCTTATCCAAAGCATAAACTCTTGATTTTAAAAATGTTTCCTCGGAAATAGCATTCTGAAGAGCAATAGGTAAGGTAGTAGTCTTGGTGTAAACCTTGTGCTGAAAAGTATATTTGTAAAGAAATAAGTTAGATTTTAAAGGATAGTAATTATTTACAGACAAATCTAAATCCTGCAGTATCTTTAGCTTCCTTTCATCTCGTTATCTGCAATGTATCGATTTAATAATTTCACAATTAAAAATAAAGCAACCTTAACTCGTCGGCTATTCTGTTTGTTTTGCTCAGAATTTTAATTTCCATTATAAGACTTGCATGTGTCATCATGTTCACCGTCGGAATTTTAGATTTTTTTTTTTTTAATGTACGTTTTATAAGTAAGCAACTCTACAGGAAAAAGCTTATTTTTTAATGGAAACAAAGCCCTAGAGATATCCACAGTTTCCTATTCATTTAAAAAATTACAGCAATTCAATTTAATAAAGTAAAATAAAATAAAACCTTATTTATAAGTTCTTTTTTTTCCACACAAAAGTTTAAATGAATATCCACCAAAAAAAAGTAGTAATAATAAAATAGAGACGGGTTCAGTTCAGTGGTTAGCGTAATGAATTCCCACCCTGAGATCCAAGGATCGAATCCAGTTGCTGGACCTTAGTTTTTCTTCCTACGAGCTTCTTACAGCTCGCTGTACGGGATGAACAGAATTCTGTCCCTAAACCCACATAGTATTAAAATCAGTTAAAGGTGCCAATAACCTCGGTTGTTAATGCGACTTAAATTAAAATAATAAAATAATGGAGAAGGGAATTAGCACAGGCTAAGTGATAGCGCAATGAATCCAACGCTGAGTTTTCGGGTTGAGGTCCAGGTGCCGTCCTTCCTTATATGTTCTCTAACACTGCCACCAACAGTGTTGGCTGGCGAACAGCCTATAACGAAAAAACATTTTTCGAAAGCCAGCTGGGCACTAAGGCAGCTTCGGTTGCCCAATCCTCGGATTTTGTGCCTTGAATGAATTAAATTTATAAAATAGCTGTATTATTTCCAACTGCTGAAATTGTCTTTAAAAAAAACAAATACAATTACTTATTGCGCGAATCAAGTAGCTTGGGCAACAAATATCCACAGGAGACATACAACACATTGGGCGGAGTTACTTAAACATTATATTCCTAAGTACTTAACTATTAACAAATATATAATAAAAATAATTAATTTACTTACCTGTCGAACTGATAGGTACAACTCCCACAAAAATTCTATCCACGAGATTATTAAAATGCTACCGAAAATATCACTTTCATTCATCTTTCTTTTTTTTAAATCTAAAAAGAAAAAAAAAATTAAGAACAGAATATCTTAATTATTAGCCTGAGAAAATGATCTGAACTTGATTTACTCCAATACCTTTGACTTAAACTCAGCTATTTATTTAGATTATCAATATGTTCATGTCTTAACTTGCACGAGCTACAATTTCTTGTTGCTGATAGATGAAAGCCACATTGTACAAAAATGAATTTCCATATTTTTAATTATAATTCAAGAAATCATTTCATCAAACACAATTCAAGATCCAGCTCAAAAATAAAACATATGGCTAGGTGTAAAAAAGACAAATAAAGAACTGCATTTTGTGACAAAACCAATGTTTTTGTTCATTGCGGATACATGGGAATACTTACTTTACTTCTGGTGCGAAAAATCGAATATAAATAAGTCTTCTATAGTTGCCCTTTCCAATACAACTTGTGAATAGAAATTGCTGATTTACACGCGCAGAAAACACTTATCTTCTTAACTCACAGAACCTAAGACCAATGCCGATAAAAATTGGACCGATGAATGCATATGCGTGACCACTTCACAGACTAGTATTTTCAGCAGAAGTTCCCCGTACCCGTTCTATTGGTTTCATTCAACGAACGATAACCAACGATATAAAGTCAAAAAAAAGTAACCTTAACAGTTGATCCAAACTCAAGTAAATCTGTAACTTTTTTTTTTTGCAAATTCAAATCATCTACAAATTTCCCTTCTTTTCATTTCTTAATAAGTTACTATATGTACTTATATCAGAATTGTAAATAATACTATTTAATACAGTGAAACGATAAAATTAAATTAGTTTTGATATTCTCAATAAAAAATTTGCGAGAAGTTTAAAAAATTGAGACAACTTAAGTTTTATGCCATCAAAAAAACTCTTTAAATAAATTAGGAAATATAACTAATTATTTAGTTGTTTCTTCAATATGCCGGTACAGATTTTTCATTAAATTCAATAAAAAAATATGGGTTACTCCATTACGTATTTCCGAAAGGTGTATTAACCAAATAAAGAAGCCCCCCCCAAAAATAGTATTTTCTTGGAAGAAAACTGAAGCAAGTAATTATGTTTTGTGCAGCATCGTAACCCATGTAATATCAATAAGAATTAAATATTTAAGTTAAATTCCGAATTTTAAAAACATCTATTGTGCTGAGTAATCTTTACAGAATGAATTTTGCGGTTTCTTATCATTAAAAAAAAAAAAAAAAAAGCGATAAGAAAAAATTGTATAAGAGTTCGCGTCAGATTTTAATCTAGCAATAAGGACTATCGAACGTGACAGTATTTTTCAAGCAAAAACATTTTTTTGTACATCATGTAGTTTGTTGTGACTTTGTCTATATAGGGTCCACAATGTGTGACACTCTGAGAATAAAGGAACTGTCGAAAATGTGGAAATTTCCATTTTTGAGCTATGGGAAAACCAACATTATTATAATTTATTCTTTTAATTTAAAGCGCGTCAACATCTGTTATTGGCGCCCGGAGGTTTTTCAATTTCACTGCCGGCCTTCGGACAGTCTTCTCTCGTAACAAACTACATTAGAAGCTGCTAGGAAGAGAAAATCTAAGGCCAGTAGCTGGACTCGAACCTGGGAAAATTTTTAATGAAGCTTATCATAAAACAGAATTTCAGAAAATTTCTTTAATTTTATCTTGTATTTTTAATCAACTCTTTTCCTTAAATCGAGAATTATCGTATTTGTTTTCTGTTGAATAGAGTAGAGTATTTTTAATAAAACATTGCTCTGAAAAACAGAAGACTCATATATTAATAAAAAGTAGAAATAGTAAGTAAGAAAGAGAAATTTAAAAATGGACGTATTTTATTTACACAACAAGCAGATCTTAACAATGATTTTAACGTTACACACGAAATGTTTTGTGCTTAAGGGTTTCGTGTTTTATCGACAGATCATTTATTTAAACAGAATGCAAAATAATAAGCTTAAAATAAGGAATGTATGTATATTAAATAAATATAATTTATAAGTTAGCTATTGCAAACCTATCGTATTTAAATTTAAAGAAGATTATGTAGCTTTCACAATTATACAATACGACGTCATGGAAGAAAGTGAAAGATTACTCAATTTTTAAATCGAAAGATTAAAGACTATGTTTATGTATATATAAATGTCTGCAAATCAACAAGTTTAAAATACATACAAGTGTATCCCAGCATAAACCAACAATAAAATACATCTTTTTCCATGTATTAAATTATTTTAGCACTCCTCAACCTACTAGATTATTATTTAGAATCACAAAAAGAAAACTAGGAATTACGTTTCGTTCCATTTTATAAATGCAACAATTAAATATTTAATAATTAAATAGGAATTTCCAGATGCTTTGTACTTTCGAAAAGGATTAGTTTACACATAAACATATAATTTTCTATTTACATATTTTTGGGAGAAAATACTTGTTTTTATAGATAAGAGTATTACAACATCAAAAATTAAGTACATTTTCCTTGCTGCCTTAATATTTTAATTAGAATATTTTGTTTGGATTTATTATCTTAAGCAATTGTGACTTTCATCGAATGAAGTTGAAAACCTATTTATATCAAATACATGTATATAGATAAACATTTGATAATTATCCACAAGTAGCATAATCTCTCCACAGAAAACACTAATTAAGAATTAAGAATGCAAATAATTCATTGAATAAATGATACAAAAAACTTTTGTATTTTTAGAACTAAATATTTAATTTTTTTTTTTTTTTTACTCTGATAAAGAAATAATGGTGGAAAAGGAGTACAAGAAAAAATGAAAAAGTGGTTCTATTTTTCTTGATAACATGAAAAATGTAGCGTTAATATAAATGTATATTTTTTAAATTAAATTCAAGAACCTATAATGTTATTAACAAATTGTATAGTTACTTTGATATTATCAGATTAGATAACATATCAAATGTATTCCCGTCTGGTTGTAACGTTAGTTCATTTCCGTCGGGGGTCTCAACTCTGAGGAATCCATAAGAATCAATACCTTTTATTTTAACTTTTTTAACATTATGTTCAGCTAACTTAACTTCTACTTCAGCATCACTAAAACATAACATTTATAAGGGTATTATTTTATTTAATTAACATTTTCACATTAAAACTTCGTTAAAAGCTCCACGTCCTCAGACTTAGTTTCAGATTTTTTTTTTTTTGTTCTTTTTCTTTAAGAAGCAACTTTAGGTTCATTGGACCCGGAGCTTTTTCAGTGGCACTGTCGATATCTGTCCTTTTTTTGAGATACTACATTACCAAACCGCATCCTAAGGGATGGAAGCTGGAATAAAGCCCACTATTACCGGATTGTGAGCCCTCTCTATCACAAACTTCATGGAAGAAAAATGTAAAGCCCCTGTTTCTAATAACATACCTTACCCCACTAAACAACCCAAACTACTCTTATCTTTGTTTTTTGATTTTTTACAGGTATACAGGTAAAGTAGACCCAATATATCACTTTTATCCTTCCTATGGCAACACTGATATCAACATTTTTAATAACCTGAGTAACGCTTTATTGTCTGCGACTTCTTATTATTTATAAAAATCTAGGTTTTGCGCACATTAAACAGGCTTTTCATCTTGATGCGATTATCATCCGCAGGCTTTTACATTTTGCTTACTTCAACTACAATAAACTATGTCAAGATTAAAATTAAGAGAAAAAAAAAATCTTTTAATAATTAACCAATGAATTAGTCGTGAACATCGTACCATCTACTGCCTAAATATTATTCGTAAATTATTTGTTTACTTAAAGAGCTACAGTCCGCAATGAATAAATGTATTCCCGTCTGGTTTTAACGTTAGTTCATTTCCGTCGGGGGTCTCAACTCTGAGGAATCCATAAGAATCAATACCTTTTATTTTAACTTTTTTAACATTATGTTCAGCTAACTTAACTTCTACTTCAGCATCACTAAAACATAACATTTATAAGGGTATTATTTTATTTAATTAACATTTTCACATTAAAACCTCATTTCGTTAAAAGCTCCACGTCCTAAGACTTAGTTTCAGATTTTTTTTTTTTTTTGTTCTTTTTCTTTAAGAAGCAACTTTAGGTAAGAAACGATTTTTTATTTTATTATTGTTATTATTTTAGAACAAGAGTTGTTTATTCTTTCCGTGATAAATATAAACACATGAAACCTTTATTATTTGAGGTGCAACAAAAATGTGAGGGCCTTTAAAGCCTCTTTTCTTAATCCCTTCAAGAATCTCTTCTAACACCTTGATTAATATCTCTGTCTCAATGCAAATTTAAGAACATCACTGACCTTTAGCTGACCTAGATTCTCTCTTAATATCTGACCAGAATTAATGATGTATTTAACGCCATGTACAGATTTACAGCTGACATTGGTCTCCCTTTCTTTGGCATTCAGGTGACCAGACACAGTACGTACAGTCATCACCACCCCCAGAACTCTTAAATATTTCTTTCTAAGATCAAAGAAGTAATTTGCATTGTCTGGGATAATTCCTTTATTTATACAGTTTTTGGTCTCCAATAGCTTCTCACCACTAAACAAAGTCAATCTCTCAGCCTCCATTTCTTGATGATCCCAATAATATAAAGGTCAGCATTGCCAAGGCAGATTTAGGTGCACAGAATGATGTGCAACCCCCTTCCTTTGTTAATGCAGCAGTTTTATGTGAGCGAACAATTTACTTGAGCTGGACTGAATGCTATAGACTGGGTCGTCCTTACTTCTTAATATAATTTTTTAAAAACACTGGAAAAAGTGGGTATCTTCTTTCTCCTGGTATACTGAAAAATAGATAAATCTCCTTCTTCCAGTTTGTCTTTGAAAATTTGATGTTTATTGGTGAACTCCTTACTTTTACAGGTCATATCCAACTTCGAGAACAGGTTTTGGCACCTGTTCCGACCTGTCCTCAATACCGCAATAGCATTCACGAATTCTGTTCACACTCCTTTGAAAGTAGGCTAAAATAACCTTCATAGATTCCACTACCATTAAAAATTGAAATGATTCAAACAGCAAAACCTGTATTGCTACATTAAGCGCAGTCCTCATAGCACCTGTGGTAAGGTGTCATAAGCCGTTCGCTGCTCTTCCTGTAATATTAATGTTTTTTCTACAAGAAAACCCAAACATCACACAAAACGGCAGCGAATTCTAGGCTTAACTATTACTTTAATATTTAATGAAGAATTCTCCTTTAAAAGTGGAAGTCTCAAAATTATGTAGTAATTGAAAATTAAGTCAGTTCATTTTTTTTTTTTTTTAATTTTCCTATAAAACAAAACGAGTACATAAGCTGTGGCAGTTATAAAAAACGACTAATTGGAACGAAAATACATTTCTAATACTATGATTCAAAGGGAAACAGTTGAGATGTCTGTCTGGCTGTGAAATACCTAGGTTTCAAAGTAAGATAGTGAAGTTTGTATTTATTTTTAGTATATAACTGTTCATTAGAATGATTAATAGAGTAAGTGGAGGTGTACAGGTGTGTATTATTGGGTCAGAAAATAGCCGTCGGTCGCTTAGCCAGTAAAAAGGTCATTTGAACTTTGTTTTAATATTTTTCTTCATTTCGGCTTTGCCAGATTTCAAATGCAGTAAACTATGCAGAATCAATTCTGTTTATTCTGAATAGTTTCAATTTTCAAAATTTCGATTCGCCTGTATAAAAACTAAGTGTTCCGTATTGCTCAAAACGGAGAATTTTTACGATTCGAGACTCCTAAAGGAAGCCCAAGTTGGAAATCCAAAGAGAACTCGTAGCACTTTTCAACTGTATAAGTTTTTTTGGAATTTAGCTAATTAGAAACATTCGTAGAACTTAAAACGTTTATCCTATCCTTTGATACAGCAGATGCAAATGATAGTTCAACTAAACTCTCTATTAAATGTTCTAAAAACCCGCATTTAAAGGGATCAAATATTCGCCATCAATAATACATCATAGTGATCTTAATAGTGTATTAAGACTGAATAACTAATCCTCAAAATAATAAATTTATAAATGTACAATAACACTTTATTTATAAATAAATTTAATTACCTGTGTAACCAGAAACTGTAGTACATACTTTTTACGTCATCAATATTACCAGCTTGCGCCATTTTATAGAGTTCTTCTAATTTATTGAACACATTAGCAAAATATATTTCGTATGTTAATTCCGGAATCTTTGATCCAGTTTCTTTATTAATTGAATCAATTAAATCATTGACACAAACAGTAGGATCTTTATTGTATAAATTTAATCCACATCCTAAAAATTCAGTAAAAGATTGAGTACTTTTGAACTGTTTATTTTGTCTTATTAAAAATACTAACTTAACTCTGGCGCTAATGACCACTGCAGTCGATGCCTGAAAAATAAAGAAAGAAAGAAAAAAAATTCTACTTTAATTACCTATGTTACAAATGACAGTATCGTTTGACAGTACGCTACTAACAAGTACGCCTCCTAATTTGGTTCTTTTATTTACATAAATATCATTCGGCCATTTAATGCCAACATCCATTTCCTACAATAAAACACAAAAGATTGTAAAATGAAATTAAACAAAACATAATTTCTTTTAAATAATGCGATTATAGTATTCTAAAAAAAAAAAAAAAAAAAAAGAATCTGGCGTGAAAGGTTCTTAAGTTTCTTAACTTTTATCTCTTTTATAGGAATTTTAATTGTTACTAACGTTATCTGTTTGTAAAATCGTACGAACTCTAAAAAACCGTTTGGAAGTAACCTTACCCTCATCCTTCTTCAGAACTGCCCCAAAACGAATGGTCGTTGAAAACTTATTCAGTTCAAAGTTATACATTTATTAGTACCTATACCTATTTTATTGAAAGTCACAAGAGCACAAACAGTAAATTGGTATTTCCGATTGAGACATTTTCGTCAAAATCGATTTAACCCTCCTTGACAGTATCTAAGTGGTGAGAACATTCTTTCACTCAAAAGAAAATTAAGAGAGAACCTGCACCTGATCTCCGAAAAAATGCCCTTAATTAAATTTTCTTGAGAAAAAATTACAAGTCAAAACTGTAGCCCTACGTAAGGGAAATTATATGAGAATTATAATGACAATCATTCTTTAAGAATGGAAAAAACCCTTCAGTGAATGCAGTGCAGTACCTTCTGTCGGATCCTACAGCCGTACCTCAGGTTTGAGTTTATTGAGATTTTACGTTTTTCAGCTAAAGTGATTGATAGATTCACATATTTCTAAAACCCTCTTTTTTCGAATTTGAAAGGATTCAAAATTTGATTCGATGGTTAGCAAAGATAAAAATTTTATTATTTTTTTCATTAAATTTTAAAACTGCAAAGACGAAAATTATGGTTATATTGCATAATTCGAGCCTATAAACATTTTTGACAAAATTATTTAAAAAAATATTTTTTAAATGGGTCAATCCATCTTAATATCCATATTCCTGTATTATAATATGACAAAAAGAAAATAAAGAAATTACTAGTAAATCAATACCTACTTCCAAACCAGGAATCTGACAAATACTTGCAACTATAGCCAAACTTGTAATATGCTGTAACATAGATGGATACTTCCCTAAGTGACTGTTCAGTGGTATATGAAGCTGCGTAGAGAACATAGCACAACCTTTCGGACTTAGCCAAGTGTTTCCTCCTCTCCCTAAAACGTCATCTTTCCTCAATGTATTACAAGAAAACTTGATATTAAACAATGTGGTACGATAGATTTTAGTCACCTTTTCCTTTAGTCTGATAAAGAGGTATTACAGTAAATCCATGGCACAAATCTAAATTCTCAATTACTTGCATGGATGATGTTATTACTTCAGAAAATATTACCAATCTACCAACTGATTTAGTATTTAAGTTCTAAAAATATAAATTTTCATATTTTTGATATATAAACAAAAGTGAAAAATACATCATCACTTTAATAACAATTATACAGGGTGTTTCAGGGTTAAGTGTCCTAATTGAAAATATGAATTTAGGACCTCAAAACAAGAAAAAGTTTCCTCTGAAGGTATGCCCGTTAACGCTTTGTTTTTGAGATATTCACGTCTAAAGATTTCCCTTTTATGAATTATTATTAGGTAGGTTATAATAAAAAAAAATTAATAGTGTCTTCCAACTACTTTAATTATAGAAAATAATGACAATTAAAAGTAAATAAATAATAAAGAAAATGAGGAATCGGTATCTTTCTTCCACAGCAGCAATAGCCGAACGGCACTGGATTGCTATTATTGATTCAATTACTCTTCTTCTTAAAGAATGAAGATCATTGACCGGCATTTCATAGACAAGCAAAACAATCCATTGGTGTCAGATCTGAGAGTAAGAAGCTAAGCCGTCGGTCCTGCTCGGCCAATCCGTCGATTGGGATAATGTTGAGTTAGCCACTTTCGTGGACCTCTGCCACAATGTGCTGGAGAACCATCTAAATGAAACCATGAGTTCCTTCTGAGTTGAGGCGGAACAACTTAATCAAAATGTAATGATGTAATTACTAAGAAACTGCAGAAATGTGTCCGCATTAAGCCTAGGTGGTAAGAAATGCGGACCAAATAAAATATTGTCTAATATCACTGAAACTCACGCTGAAAATAGTGCTCGCGAATTGCATGAGGATTTTCGAGCATCCCGAGATGATAAGTTTTTTGGTTGAACATTTCTTGTGAGTGTATCTTCATCTGTCCAGAGAATATGACGCGAAAATTGTGGCTTAAGACCAACTTGATTTAAATACCAATCATAAAAATTTCTTTGAAAAAATTCTTGAGGTAATAAACATCGTACCGTTGATAATGCTATGGGTGACGTCCATCTGCAAAGAGAGTTCTCCTTACTCTCCTTAGAGAGTTGGCGTAATATGTAATTCAGCTGCAGCTCTTCGTACACTGGCGGACGGATTATCATCAAAAAATTGTAATACCGCACTCCTTTCATTTCATTAAGGGGCAAGAGCTCCATCAGCACGTAGCATTAAAGCAAATGTGCCAGTTACTGTAAGACGTTGAAAGGTGGACCTAAAGATGGTCTTTTATGGTAATCTTTTGTTCGGAAATCGTATGGAATATTCACGACAGGCAGCATAGCAAAAACCATACACAAACACCATATCGGCATATGTATTCACTGTTAGAATAAATACGATGCATAATGATGCAAACTCTGTAAAAGCGACAAACTGATATATGTTATTGAGAAAGAGTTTGTATTTAGAAAGTCCACAGTGCAAATTCCAGATAGTATTATTCCGTAAAATGTCAATATTGGTATGTGCAGTTAGAGATACAAGGTGATTTTAGCAGTTATACAATCAATTTATCATTCGTTCTAAAATCTTTAGACGTGAATATCTCATAAACAAAGCGTTAACGGGCATACCTTCAGAGGAAAACTTTTTCTTGTTTTGAGGTCCTAAAGTCATATTTTCAGTTAGGACACTTAACCCTGAAACACCCTGTATATAATATTTAAATTTCTGAAAATATATTACTAATAGAGCACTCACCTCAAAATAATCAACAGTTGAAAAGGAATGAGGACATGAATGCTGGAGAACTGGAAGTAAATTTGCTGAAGGGGTAGGTGGTGTTACACCTTTTCCACAGAATTTTAAATTTAAAGTTCCAGCTTTCATTACGATATTAGAATCTAAAGTACCTTCTTTTTTAAGTTTATCAAGTAATTCTTGTTTTGCCTGGAATAATTACAAACGTAAAATTGTCTATTATATTATATAAAGACAGGTAATAAACAGTTGATTAATACATCATTTCAATGTGTCAATGATTCTCTTAATTTATAATATGACATTCCCCAAATATCCAACCTTGAGATCTTATGATCCAAAAATAGTTTTTAGTCCATTTTGCATTTTGTAATATTATGAAATAATAATAAATAAATTTCTTTATTCTTAGTTGATAGGCGATTTTGATAGATATTAAGGAAACATACAATAATTTTAATAATTTTATTTAAAAGCTTCTGGAAAGCTAACTTCCCTTAATACGTACATTTCAATTCTTTTTAAAGTTACTTTATCTACTTAAAAACAATTAGCTTACAGTTGTTCAATAAGCTTAAATAGTCTTTGGAAAACCAGAAGACCAAATATGATCTTATTGAGAAACAGCCTAAAAGCTTCCACCATCAACCTATTAGACCAAGGTTCGGTAATCTTAAAAACACATCTAATTAAAAGAGTGAGTGTTTCATTCTCTATCTCACAAAATCATGGACGATCAGATATAAGACTCATTACGGAAAGATAACTTGCTCAAATCAATTCGCAAATAAGATTACCTCATGTTTACCAAGAAAGTAGGCACTTGTATATGTGATATGCGGTTGCTTTATGGAACATTGTAATCCTAAATGACTTCCTAAGACATCACATAATATTTCAAGTCTTGCTTTGTCACTTTTTTCTAGGGCTTGTCGTTTTTTATCATCACATTCGTACTGACAAGGTGCAACTTCAAGATGAACCTATTAACATCAACGCACTTTAAAGGAGTATCGATTAACCAAAGAAAAAATGTGTGATATTTATTATGAAGGCTACATCTTTTACTCTTTTATTCATTTATTCAATTAAATGTGCAGAACACTACAGCTAAATGCATTTACATTAAGTATAAACCTATCTCATTTAATTACAAACTATTTTTATCAAACCTTACCTGAGAAAATACAATTTTCGAAGTTGAATTGACTAACGAAACTAGTAGTAAACTTGGGGTCTGCCATGTTTCTTCAGCTCCAAGTATATCTATTTTTAATTTATGCAATTGCCCTTGACGATCTTTTATTTCAACTGATTCTGGAATAGCTCTTAAACTAATGCACATCGTAAAATATTTATTTATTACATTTTTATTGTACATGTAGTTAATACTATGATTTGAGAATATATATCTTACCTACTATGTTCATCGTGAGAGAACTGAGGTGCTGTAGGAGTGGGTTGATAACAAAATACATGGTGCATCAAAGGAACATGTTTCCAAGATTTATATGAGCACTGTACCAGTTCATTTGGTCTAACTTCAGCAGTATGAAACATTGGTAAAATTGAACCAAGAAAATCAGAACACAGAACTAACAAGGAACCAGAAGTTTGTAGTAAATAATCGGTGATGACAGAAGTAAAAGTGGGCGGTACATTTCCATGAATGACCACCAGACAAGCTTGGTGAAGCCACGGAGTAGATAACATTCCAGCAAAGTTAAGAACATGTATTGTGTACCTGAAAAAAATCAATGTAGTAAGTAGTTCAAGAATTCTCAGGAATAAAAGACAAAGTAAACTTCTTTAAATAAGTCCATCTGAAATCGCTGTGTTCAATATCATATATTTCTAAAAACAGTGTTAATACAGCGATGAGAATGTTTTAAATTTAGTTTAGAAAATTGCATGTAAAAATAAACGATAGAAGTTACTTTGGGGGCCTTTCTTCGCTAGAGCAAAAGACTTGAAAGGTTTGGATTTTGGAAACTTGCTCTTAAAAATTATGAGTTTTTTTTTTTAATGAGGATTATTCAAATAAAATTGTGTACCTATCTTTAAGCAGTGTAGATTCAAGAGCAACTTTCACACTATCGGCTGCAGATGCACTATCAGAAAAAATAATAATATTTGGTGGTTTGATTCGATCAAATCCTACATCAGTACTGATAGTTCGTCTAGGCGTTACCGGCAAAGAGCGGAGCGATGAAAGCGACGTAGTTGCAGAATCTGCAGCTAATCTAAAAAATTATATGTAATATATATATTTCGAAAGAATAATAGAAGCATTAAGAAAGACATTTATTTTTAAATTTATTTCATTTCAATTTATAATTTCTGTCTCACTAATTCAATTTTAAAGCTAATGAACCACACTTTATTACTTTTTTAAATATATTTTTCAACTACCAGGAAAATGTTTGAACATCATTTCTTTGTTGAAGTAGGAAAAACACAAATACCTTTGATCGAAACCTTAGCTGTACTTTGTATCTACTTTGATTCAGAAAATTTGCTTTGTGGGAACGTGGCTTTGGAAGACTATTTTGAAAAACTTTATCCACGAAAGTGAATGCTGTCTTCATATTTTAACAATAGTGAAAGCTCAAGTAAAATAGGATGTAATTATATCACTACTTTAATATTTAAGGAAAGAAAAAATTTCAGATCTCAAGAAATTAAGTTAGAAAAATATTCTTTTGAAATTAACTTTCTGCCTGGGAAGAGAAATTCTAAGAGGCTAACAGCTTGATTCGAACCCGTGATCTCGTTGGAATCTAGTCATTATTATTATTGTTACTATTTTTATTAATTTCTTCTGTGTATCGACAACTATTTAAGTACAATGTTACTAATGTCGTTATTATAATTAAAGCTTCTCGAAATCCTTTCATCGTCGCCCACAATAGCTAAGAATGGTTCAGAAACGGCCACAGACCAAGGTTTAGTTATTGTATAATTTAATGGAAATACCTGGTGGATCCTTGAGCTGTTGACATTTCAGTGCTAGTAAGAGACGATAATTGCCCACTGGACTGTGACGGACTCTCCATTATACTCACACTTGATGGAACTGAATTATTTTTTTCTAAAACGTCGTTTGTGCTCGGAGTATATTCTGGGATATCTTCGACTTCGTTTATATAATTACTAGGTACAAGCTTTACAGCACTATGATATTAAAAACAGGCATATTAGTTATCTTTTATAAATTACTTTACCCTTAATGAAGTATGCAAAAGTTAATAGAATATCTACCCAACACCTGAACCAGGATGTCTAACAGAGATATCTTGTAAAGTATCTTTCACCTGATCAATTGCTTCACAAAACGTAGATAACATTGATACATGAGCTCTCCATCGACTCATAAAAAAATCTTTCCGTTCATTTCTACTCAGACCTAGAGAAAAATGTATTAGAAATAAGTAAGTGAAAGTAATAGAATTAAACAATTTTAAGAATTTAAATTTAGGGGAAAAAAGAGGCAAAGTTTGTTTTAAACTTAATATGCACTACCTAAAGTACTGTTCCACTCGATCTAATTTATGATGGAGTAAAAGTAAAAGAAGAAATAATGACTAATTAACTTATACCTTGATATTATTAACTATGATTAGTACTCTGATAATCCAGAAACCAAATATAAACAGGTTCGAGTTTAACATGGACTTCAGACTCAACTTCTCGTGAATTCAAAATGGTAATAAATATAAAAACAAAAACGTCTCTAGGTAAAAATAATATTAGTATTATAAAAGCAACTTTCACCATGAAGAAAACTATTTTTATTGGTATTAGTTTATTTTACGAGGCATTTACAACCACGTACAAGGAAGCATTCATACTAAAAATTGGAATTATATAGAAATGCAGTGTAATTAATTACTAATTAAAACAGCAGGCCAAATCAAATTAAGAAAATACAATAATACTACGAATAATTTTATTTGAGAAAAATTAATCTCTCTTTGAGCTGTTTATTAAAATTATCTTTTACACAATTAACTTTTAAGAATAAAATTTGTATATTAAATCGAAACATATTTTAATCATTTTCGAATTCTGCATATAATGTTCAATAGTGTAAAGATATAATGTAATCTCTTTCAAATATCCCATAAATAACCTATCCCCAAATATCTGTATGGTCATTTACTTCTTACCGAAATATCTTATTCAACGTTCTACACAATAGATACTATTGTGAGAACTTTCCTTCACAACAGTATGTACTGTGAGAACTATCGCTGTATAAACACAATTACATAATCAAAATCAACTGATCTTCTTTTCTGGTAATGTATAAGTTCAATTTCTATTATTCACCTCCCGCACATGAATATTAATCTCATGATATGATAATTATTTAGTTCAATTCATATGTGCATTTAAAATTCAAATTCATTTTGTACAGAGATAATTAAAAACCTTACTCGTATATTTTATACAATCAATTTTTAATAAAATCTGTCTAAATAAAGCCATTTACGATAATTCTACTCTCATAATCTGTTTCTGATAAAACCTTTGCCATTTTTATTTCAGTTTGCCTATTAAGATTTATTTCAGCTAAGAACCAATACTTCTTACATCTCCTTTAATAATATACAGGGTGTTCATTTTAAGACGGCTCAAATGAATTTCAAGCCTAAACGGTTAATCTGAGCAAAAAATGGTAGAGGAAAAATTTGTTGCCCGTCACCTCTAGTTTCAGAATATGTGACTTGATTTTAGATTCCTGCCCGCATACGTAGCTGACGCGCGCCCAAAAGTGAGGGTTCGCAGTTGACCCCCAATTTCATAAACACAGTATTAAAGAGTATAAAAAGTTATGAAAGAAACCGGAAACCGCAATTCGATATCTTCAAAATTAAAGGTGCTAGGCCATTTCAAAATCTGGTATTTATTAATCTTATTTCATTTTAGTACGCAATAGGTCATTTTTATGTACTTTTTCATCCCCTTTCTTCTAAAAATATTGCCAAGGCAGTAAAGCTAGTATTTTTCTTAATATCGGGAAATAAGACGTTTTCCGAGTGATTTTTCTAAGAAAAATCAAATGTTAAGAGCTTTAGATGTTCTCAAGCATACACAAAATGGCTAAAAATTAATTTTACATCTGTTACAAACAAGAAGGTTTAATAATTATTTGGTAATTTTGGGAAAGTTGCATTTAATTGCCAAAAAAATTGGAAACCTCCTGCCACATGTTTAAGTGATTAATATCTTTCATGTAAAGGATCAAACTTATTCCTTAATTTATTAAATAATGCACTTTACTCAATTTGTGAAACATGTACTGTTCCTTCAAAGGTGCCTCCTCTGGTTCGCAAGCCAGGTTAGCCAGGAGGTTATCAACTGCTCTCTGAATATGAGGAGGCACATTTGAAGGCACAGTACATGCTTCACAAGTTGAGTAAAGTGCATTATTTGATAAATTAAAGAATATTAATAAAAATAATAACCAGTTCTGCGGACCCAATTGCAGCTGTAATTTAATAGATTTTTCTATTTAACTTAATTTTCAAATAAATTTATTTTCTACTTACTTTATTAATTTAACTTTACAGTTTTCTTTTAACCAAATTAGAAACTCTAACTATAAATACATGTTAAGCAAACAAGATAACCATCTTAGATCTAAGAAATCACCTATTTGGCAGTTATCATTTGTTCAAACCAAGAATATAACGAAAAAATGTTCTTCATGGCTCACTGATTTTATCTCTGTCAAAAAAATATATAATAATAATATAAACCTTTTTTTAACGCAGTTAAAAATCCCTCCGTTTGCCTTGTACTCCACAATCTACAAAAAGAGCGTGAGTTTGCTTCTGTTGGAAGAATTATGAAGAGAGAATTGAAAGCTCTACCTACGAATTGCACAGAAATGACCGCAAAAGACCAGGAATTTCACAAAAAATTTTTGGATGTTGAAAAAGTATATGAACGTGCAGTTACAAAAGCCACAAGAATGCCTTAAAGGAAAACTTTCTTACTTCAATGGGGAGTACAGAGCCTTGATCAAAGTAAGGAAAAGGATTTCTGGTTCATTCAGTTTCCAAGAGTCAAAGCAAGGTTTTGCGATGTAGCCTACCTTTTTTTTTAGTATATATCTTACAAATAACTAAGAGATTGGAACCGCTAATGCGAAGCTATGGGCAAGTCTGAAGATCCCGCCTAAGAACTTCCTGGATTCTAATTTCTGCAAACTCATTTATTGAATTTTGGCAACTTTTTTAATTCGCCGCAATATTGTAGAAGGTGAAATTGGAGAATCATCGAAGCACAAAAAAATGGTTTCTAGTTTCTTAGATTCTCTCCTCCCAACAATTCTCTTCTAGGATTTTAATAAGAAATCGTGCATTTCTGTAGCCAGTAGTAATGTAAGAAAGCACCAGTTGAAAGCAGACATTCTTTAATTAGGAATCAATAAACTGTCTCTCAGACACACAAAATAAATCGTTCTCTCAAATTCCTCCAGAAATAAAACCTCAACTATTTAAATATTAAGATTAAATTAAAATATATTGATCTACATACGTGGATCTAATGGAGCGTATGTTTGTGGTACGGAACTAATGTTGTAGATTTTATATGGTGATCCAATAACATCCACACCTAAAAGATAAACAAAAATAAAATTATTAGCCTTAAAAGAAAAATTTATTAATTAAAAGATATATATTATTTTTATATACATAATTACTTTGAATTCTCATAATTTCAATACCATTTTCAAGGGTTAAATTATTCTGTAAAAATGAAACTGATAAATGAGATAGAGAAACATCATCTGTACGTAATAAAATGGAAATTCTATCACCAACATGCCATGCAACAGGAACACCGAATGTCTCAAGCTGGAACAAACAGAAAAAATTCTAGAAACAAACCAAATTAAGTTGGTTAAAATCAACGAAATTCAAAAGTAGTACAGTATCTTGGTATTGCAGAGCTAATTCGAAAGAATAGAAGGCTGTATAAGATAAGAAAAGGGGGATGGACGTATATTTGCTGTGCTTGAAAGTACTAAATTTAAAGTAAATGAAGATATTTTTCGACCAAGTTCGAAAAATCTAAAGAAACAATTGCTATTGCTGCTATATCTTGCACTGACCTCATTATAATTTTAAAAAATTATTTGTTATAACATTTTCTTAAAAAAAGGCAATAATGTTATAGATTATTCGTACAAAGTAATGCATAACAGAAGTTAGAAAAAAAATCATTGGACATTTTTCTAGAAAATCTCAACAAAAAGAATAAATCTTTTAAGTAAAATAACAATCAAAATAATAAATTTTCTTTAACCCTTCATAATAGTGTATAAGAGATAGTACAGTTCTTCCAAATAAAATGCCACACTAAGATAAACTTTACTGTCTGAACCCAGAAGTGCCTTAAATCTTTTTTTCTTTTCTGGTAAATTACATCAATGGTTCAATTACTTCAACTGTTTAGATCTGTAATGTATGAAACATTTCCAACTAGCTTCAAAAGTACGAGTTGTATTTAGAAGGTTTGTTATTACAGCTTTATGCTACCGAAACTGTGCTTCATTTTACGTTATGATAGATGAACTCGTGGTTCGGAACGGCAAAACTCTAGAGAACTTTGCTTTTCGCTGATAATTTGAGCATGTGGGTGGCTTTTAGAAGGCCAGTCCGCTTGCATGAATCAATGAACAAGATTCTCACGTGCGAGGGAACATGAACGGATGAAAATTCAATGACAATAAATGAGGTTAAACAAGCTTCGACTTATTGCCTAAGTCTACAAGGCCTCTGATTTTAAAATATTTTATAAGGGCACTTAGTTCTCAGAAAAAAAAAAAATCATAATATTTGAAGATTACATGAGGTTTACTAACTACAAACACGTCAAAACTCAGCTAACTAGCATAAGTTTCTGCTGATTGCGGAAGTTTTCAAGATGTCCTCTGCACTGTCAACATTACAATTACTTGCCCCACAATGAATTTGGAAGTGAGGTAATGGCAAATTTTAAGAGGAACTGTTTAAAGAAATTGGACGTATCACGTGCAGAATGTACTAAGAACAATAGCTGACAGAGTGAAATCGATCTTCATAAAGCTATGAAAAATCAATAAATTATTGAACCCATTAAGTAATCTGCCAACATCATTCGGAGATATCTTTCCTTCTACAAAAGGGCCATCACTGCCTCCAATATTCTTGTGCCTTATTGGACTCTTTACTCGCATGTCTAACCTCTGAGCATAACAAGATAATGGATACAGTTCTTCCCCATTCATGCATCGCTTCCGCTGTACTGGAGAAATAACAAAATGCTTTGATCTAATGAAGCATCTACTCTTTGATGGGTTGCCGGAGCATAAATGACCAACGATCAATGGCGGGCAATGGTTCATAATAAGTTCTGAATTTAGTCACCCACCACCAACAGTAATCTTTTCTATAATTGGATTACTGTAAAATCTGAATCTGGATTGACTCCATGTAGTCTAATGTAATCGGTATTACTTTACATTTACTAGTAACATAATGAAACATTCATATCTACGGAAAAAAGTTTGAATCAGTTTTCTTAATTGATATCTCCTCAATTTGGTCTTCCTTATCACCCTCAAGCATGTTTATCCAGTTTTTATAGAGTTTTCCTAAATTTATGATGCGCTATCTTTGACTCCTATTTTTATTTTACACTCATTGTGCTTTCAAACTGACTGGAGAAAAGTTGTTTCACCTCTCTTATTTCTTTCAAACAAATCATTTTTTTTCTTTGATCAAAATCTTTGTTCTCTAAATTGGCTGCTTTAGCGGATGCTGTAAAACATGTTCAAATTTATTTTTTATTTTTTTAACATCAGATAGCGTGTAGCCAGATAAGTGAGTGTGTGTAAGTTTATTTACAATACCAGTATACCAATAATTTTAATATAAAAAAAAACTTACCTCCAAAACATTGGAAAGGAAGTTGTACTGGCACGTATTGTAATTAGCTTCAACTAAAATATAAAAACTTTTCTCGGTAGTAATAAGTTCACTTTTAGTACCTTTGATCTGTAAAGGTAAATGAGTTCTTCCAGGAATAACACTTATCCATCCAGAAATATCAAGTTGTTGCTAAGGTGAAAAAAAATTTAAACGTCAAATAAGCACTTTTTCACCAATATCTATGAAATAATTAAGAAAAATTATTACTTTTGGGTATATGGAAACAATTCTTTTATTCCCTCTATACCAAAATAAATCACCAACATGTCCTTCCTTGTGATTAGTGCACAAATCAGACAGAACGCTACTAACTTCCATCTTTTGCTGTACTGCTGAAAAAAAATTAATACATTGTTAATTATCTTTCTTAGTGGGGACTATCGAATTTTATTAAATGGCTTTAAAAATGAAACTTTTTAAAATTTATCTAATACCGAAACTCAAATAATCAAACTTTTTTCTTTTTTAAAGTGGATTTAATTAGTACGACTTGTTATCCTCTTTATTGTAAAACTGAACTATTTTTTAAGTTAAAACCTATTTCTGATAAACGGAGATAAAATTTCTATGTGAATGATATTAGCTTTCACTTTGTTCAAGGTTCATTAAACATAACTCAAATTCCGAAGGCAATCTAGTTTTAACTTTTATTCATGCAATGTGACTGTAGAATCAGACATTTTAGTGAAAAAATTATGTTTGAAAGGGAAGAAGGGTTACGATAATGAAAGATCTACATTAAGATTTCTAAGTAGGTTTCAAAAATCGAGAATACTCTCACCAGCTTGGGGAAAAGATGTAGGTTCATCTTCAGTGGTACATATGCACCCCCTGACCTAAGAAAACCAACCGGTGTCTCTATATGATTTTTTACTTGTTGACATTGTTATTTTATGGTTTAAACCAGTGATTCTCAACCACTGTGCCGCGGCACGCAAAAGTGCCCAACAAAGTTTTGAAATTATCAAAAAACATGAAGTTCAAATTTCTCATTAAAAGTATTCTTATTTTTAACTTGTAATTAATCCCTTAATAAACATATACTACTGTTGTTTTTGTAGTACATATTATTTTATTTTATATTGAAAATAAACAAAAACTATTGTACACAGTGTATTATGGATAAGTAAAATATATTTAAACTTATTGTTAGTGTACCGCCAAATTTTGAATTGTTAAAAGTGTGCCGCGACAAAAAAAAAAATGGTTGAGAATCACTGGTTTGAACTATTGTTTGTTGGGTCCGTTTGCCTCTGTACACCGAACATTGCGGCTCTGAAAAGTGCCATTATTTGTAGCTATATGATAAGGAAGTGTACTTCGGATAGTAGAATGATCATGTGATCAGAAACAGGTGGCTAAAATAACAGAAGCTGTTGCCGCAGCCATTTGATTAACTTTTTAAGAAGTGATTATATACTTGGTTGAAGTTATTTAAGCTTGGTCTTTAGTTCAATGAGCTGTGGGAATCCCCTCTAAATATTTCTTTGGTTTGGTAATTTTCTTTCTTTATAATCCCACGGTCAATTGGTTGAACCTCCTGTAGGTTTGTTTTATGGAAGCTAAGTCAGTATTTTTCTTACTATATTTTAAATATTTTGAAGCCTGTCCTCTGCACGTGGCTAAGCAGTTTCAGAACTAAGTCTATTTGTTGTTTGGGGTCCTTCGTTTGATTTCCACAAGTGTGCATGCAATGGACATACGAAGTTTAAAGAAAACTATTGCACTCGTTTTCTTAAAAAATCGTTTCAATATCGCGGTACTTCCGGTTGGCTCATTTTCTCTAAAAACATTTATTTGGTTTCAAGATAGCATCGTTTCGAAATATCTTCCGCGATTTTCTTTTTTTGAGTTATACTGCTAAAACTCTTAAACACACACATAGCAGACTAATCTATAAATAAATCACTTTATCATACTAAAAATGGAAATATTTGGTGGAACTAAAAAATCTAAAGCCTGAAAGGATGCAATACTTACTCTAACGAGTGATGAGAAAAATTAAGAAAAACATGATAAAACAGATCAATGTTGCCGGATCGCCAGCATGTCGTTAAACAGTTATTCAATAAAGTCAGTTTCTTCTGAATTTCATAAAAAACACAAATTTCTTAGATTTAACAGTGGAGTTTCTTGGTACATTAAGCATTTTTCAACTTCCTTCGAGTAGTAACGAAGTAGTAAACTAATGCACATAACACTAGTTTTTCATTAAAAGAGTTATTTACATTAGACATTTATATCACCTAATAAGGATATAATTAAATTAATTTGCAAATTATAGGTATAGCAATTTTACTTTTACATGGAGCTAGATATTTATAACCCTTTTTGTGTTTAATATTCTTTAACTGTATTTATCATGATATCATTACCTGTGCCTGCAGCATAAATATAGGGAGGCAATTCTTGATGAATAACAACAGATCCATTTCTTTGAGAGACCTGCCTTATTTTTTGTAAAATTGAACTCAACCTCCATGACTGAAGCCAAGTGGCTGCCACATAATACACAGTTAGCATGATGAATTATTATTCAACCTGTAATAATAAAGATTATATGTAGATTAAAATTAATTATAATTAGTTAATAAAATGTATCGAGGACTGAGTGGAGGGTAAACTGGACAGAACAGTGCCAGAAGGGAGTCATGTGGTTTACGGATGGCTCCAAGATGGCCTGCGGGACCGGAGCTGGAGTGTATGGGGCTAAACCTAAGGTACTCATTGAGAGTCCTCTTGGGAGATATGCCACCGTCTTTCAAGCCGAGGTTTTTGCCATTAAAGCTTGCGCTGGGGAAAATCTGCGAATGAATCTTAGAAATAGGGAGATTTGCATTTTTTCGGACAGTCAAGCGGCACTGAAGGCTCTCTCTTCCTTCAGAATTACCTCAGCTCTGGTCTGGGAGTGTAAAAAGGCTCTAGATCAACTGGCTCGGCACAACAAAGTCCGATTTGAGTGGGTGCCGGGCCATGTGGGGATTGAGGGGAATGAAATAGCTGATCGGTTGGCCAGGAAAGGAGCTAGTACTCCCTTCATTGGCCCGGAACCAGTCCTGGGGATCACTAGGGGTGCAGTTCGTGAGGCTCTCAGAGACTGGATCTGGAGAGAACATGAAAAGCACTGGGTGATGCTTCCTGGGGTCAAACACATCAAGAGGGTTATGCCCTAGCTGTGCAAACAAAGAACCAAAGTGACTCTAGGTTTGGGCAGGAATCAGATCACTCTGATTACAGGCCTATTCAAAGGGCACGGAAGGTTCAGGAAACACCTGCACAAGGTAGGGCTTATTAGCTCGGAACCGATGTGCAGATTGTGCCAGGAAGAGGAAGAAACGGCCTCTCACTTGCTATTCGATTGCGTTGCACTCGAGAGACTGCGCTACGAAATCTTTGGTACCTTGAGACCAGGAGAGATTGTAGCGCAGAAGGAACTGGTAGGGAAAGCCCTCTACCTTCTCAGAAGGGCAGGTTTTACCTACTAGACTCAAGAGAAGGCACAATAAGCCTCTTGGTGGCTGCAGTGCCGTGGGGCGTGGGTCCCGTCCCACCGAGTAAAATCTAAAAAAAATCTAATAAAATGTAAGTAAGCTTAAAATAAAAAGTCAGTAAGAATAAAAAATTTACTAATATAAAAAAAATAATAAAGTGATTTAAATTGTTGTGGGAAATGAAAGGGGGCAGTACTAAGAAATATTATGTAGTACCATAAAAAATGCCAGGATAGGTGAGGAGTTCTGGTCAGGTTTCGAAAGAAAATTATATTTCCAGTCAGAAAGTCGACAACTTAGAACGATTAGAAAATTATAGGGGACTTTTCTAGACACTATTTCCTGGCTGATATTGGGATCTTCAATAACCTACTGGTTAATAGAGTACACAAGAAAAATATTGGTGATCAGCTATTAAACAGCGAGCGGTTACGTTACTCAATTCATTTCTTCAAGAAGCCGGTTTGAACTGCCGTTATTAGTGTCGAAACTATTATTAAAATTTGTTCTTCTATGCTTCTTGAGAGTGCTAGATACTTCCAGGTCATTCCTTCCTGCCTACAACGGTGACAAACTGGAGATCGCAATACAGATTTCTTATGACAGATTAAGCCATAAGCCGTACTCTGGGCTCTAGCTTTAGAACGAAAGGATACCTGAGTTTTTGGATGGAAGTTTATAATATCTCCAATAATTAGATTCCAGACGCTGTATTTTTTTATTTAGTTCTTTGGCGAAGATCTCTCTTCTGTTAGAAGAGGAGTTTCGCCAGTTAAGATTTGAGTGCATCTATTAAAGATAAGCGAGGCTCCAGCGCCTGATTCTTAGTCTATCCCCATTTCGTAAGATTCGCCGAAGCAGGTCTTTCATACTTCATGTATCCTAATTTCAGTACTTCTTTAGAGGCACCATATTCAGTTCCATCCAGCCTTTTTAATGACAGTATCCTTTCGCCCCCCCCCCTGCGGCCCAATTATCGTTGTTTAGTCCATTAGTGCTTAGTATTTAAGTGGACTCTGAAGTATTTTGTTCCATTAGTTCTAGGGAAAAGACGCGATTTACAAGACCAAAAGAAAAGAGAGAGCTGTTTGGTCGAGAGGATAAATAATTAAAATGTGATTTCCTTTCTTTTTCGGTGAATACATTTTTTTACATTTTCAATGAATACATTCCTGTAGAGTTATTAGACATCTTTAAGGCATATCTCCTTTGTTTGAATTTATTGGATTGGTAACCCTAATTAATTACCAAAACATCGGAGTATAAGCGCTTAGACACCAGGAATTCTTTGTATAAGTTCTGATACGTCAATAACCACTATATTGATCCTTGAGAAAGACCTGGTTTGTCTCAATTGAAACAAACCTCTCGTTCATTATACATAACCCTAAATGTAGGCGATACTGTTATACATATATTAACTTATATATTAGCTAACCGTACTTTCAACGCAATAATTTTTATGGATTCCCAGTTCTAGACTAGCCTTTAAAATTACAATGTCTTTGAGCTTGCGTAGCGCTTTCGTGCCTACACTAGAAAATTCTCCTGTGAACAGCCCATGGCTGCCTGAAGAATAAAAGTAGTATATCAATAGCTCTCATTTCGACAATATTGCAAGGCGATATACCATAAATTTTGAATATGAGGTATTAAAAGAGGATTCAAAGTAAAATATTCAATTTTAACTTTGGTCCGTTCATAAGTCAGCAATGATAATGAGTTGGCAGCAGAAAGGAGACCCAGAATTTCTTATTAACTTATTAACAATTTTTAATTAAATGCTAAAAAAAGAAGAAGAAAAAAAACTTGGAGGATTCATGATCGTACTGATTTAAAATTTGAATACTCTCATTTAAAGTTAATATGTTCATAAAAAATTAACTATTTCTGTTCTTTACTGTTAAATGATTCAATACATTTCACAATTGGATCAATGTTAAGGAGCCGGATAAAAGAACACAATTAAGAAGTAATATTTAAACAAAATCAGCAACTGATGGTATTAAATAAAAGACTTAAGCGGCGAAAAAAGATCATTCTAGAGGGAGGAAAGCCTGAGAAAACATAAATCTTTCTATCCCTAATTATTATCTCCAACAAGGCAAGCAGAACTTATCACAAATAAAAAAATTGATGAAAGTAATTAAAAGTAATATTTATTTACTAAACCAAATTAATTCTAATGGAGAATTAGAACATTACAAAATATTGAGCAGACAAATTTTAGACGGTACTATAACTTTTGTATTTAAATTATCAAAAAACATATAAATAAAAATTTAATTATGTGAATAAATTTAATGAATATTTTTTTGCAAGACAACTATTAAGAATAATGCCCAAAAATTTTGACAGCTTTTTTGAATGAATTGCACACAAATACACCCTGAAATTGTGAATGATTACGGACTTTGCAGAAATAATGATGAACTCGTTTCTAAAAACTGAAACGTTAAATCTACAATAACTTTAAAATTTAAGGTTCTTAAAATTATACTTTCTGCCTACTAAAAAACTACGATACTTCTCACACTTTCTTTTGGAAAGCACATAAAAATTCACATTTACTTTAAAAAACACAAAATAAATAAATAAAACTCACCATTAGAAATTAATCCTTAATAATTCTTCATTACTACCCTGGTTTAAACCATTACAAACTGCTGTGAACGGTGAACCGTAATCGACGTTTATCTCTTCTGGTCTACTAGGTTATGTTTACATTTGCAACCTTTCCGATAGTTTTCGTTGAGTGGTGGTGTCCAAAGTGAACCGTGTTGAAGCATAAAATTAAGCTATCATGTTAGAGGTATGGTTGTGACATTTTACAGAAATGCTATGGTCAATTTAAATGTGTTGACTATAATTATTATTTTATCCAAAATAGCACTCTTGTTTTCATTCAGACCATTTTCAGAATTTTTTCCACATTTAGAGTGTATTCATGAGAGTGAGTTAGAAATTCTCACTCAGTCTGTTAGAGTAATGTTTGTCTTATTTTGTAAGAGGGACTCAAATCTCTACTGTATCAGGATTAGAGAAAACAAGGTGCTATGCCGGTTAAAATCAATGTGTTGTCTATCAACATAGAACAAACCACATTTTCAATAATAAGAAAATTATTTACTTCTAGGAAGTGCAAAGACATTCTGTACACACTTTGTTATTCAGATCTTTAAAGAGAACTCATGACATGTTTCTGTCAAGCCAGGGTTTACTTCCTCCAGTTGATGAGGCTGCGTAAGTTTTGAACTATATTCATGACAATTTTATTAGGAAGCTAAGAAAAAATAGGACATATAGTACTTTAGGTACCTTCGAATTCCATGAATTTAATGTATTCACATAGAATAAATTAGAAGCCTTGGTAGGATGTATTCAAGTTAGGAGCTTTTTAATGTTGGAAGTTAGCTCTTGAGTTTTTAATATTGTTTGTGTGGGAAGAAAAAAAAGGACATTAAAGAAAATTAATGTCCTAAATTAATTTGTTTTCATTTTATAAAATGCCTTGGAATCGATCAATTTTAAAAGTAGAAATGCTTTAGAAAATAGCTACTAGTACTTTAATACTTATTGAACATAAGTATATTAGATGGATTACTAAAAAAACTGAGACAAAAATATATATAAAGATAAATATCCTGAATTCCTCAAATACATAAAGAAAGAGAGCGCTGAGAAAGACCGATTGAATGTAATTAGCAAATGAGTGATAGTGATAGAAGTTTGTCTCAGTGGTGGGTGCATTACCGTCATTTAAAGGTAGGGAAATAAAAGAAGCCTCAGGGTGGGTCTGAGCGAATACAGACAGGTATGGTTTCTGAGTATTAAAATTCTGTTCGTTAATTTGTCATTATAAGCACCAATATATTTAAATGTATGTATTTATGTACGATACAAACATATTTGTTTTCGTTAAGACAGACTAAACGTTTAAAAATTTGTCCACAGTAGTTAGGGCTTCATACATTTAAAAAAAAATAGATTAAATATCTACGGCTATTGGCATCACAAGCCTTCTTAAGTACCGCATGGCCTGTTTTCCTTTTTGTCAGTAATCAACTTGATGTATCATTATTTGAAACAATTTATTTTACTTTAGGGATAAAATCAAGAAAGGAGTAAAAGCAAGAGATAGTTATAATTTAGTATTAGATAAAGTTCAACAAAATAAGGCAGCGAAAACACGTGCCTCTGAAAATAAGCAAGATGGAATTCATGATGGTGGTAAAGATTTCGTTTATTTTTATTATTATTTCTTACACAAGTTATGCTAGAACTTTTTAAATCTAAATTTGTTGCGTTCTAATAAAAAGGGCCTGGAAATGAAGACACTTCTCACAGTGAAAATGCAGTTGTGCCTTATAGTCCAGCAAGCGGTGGAGTTCCTGGAAGCCTTAGTGGAGGAACTGGTGTTAATACTAGCAGCGTTGGAGGAGCTGTGATCGCTATCCATCAAACCAGTTCAATAATTCCAAGGAAGGCTCCTGCCATGCCGAAACCCAAATGGCACGCACCTTGGAAATTGTACAGGGTCATTTCAGGTCATTTGGGTTGGGTACGTTGTGTGACAGTTGAACCGGGAAATGAATGGTTTGCAACTGGATCCGCCGATAGAGTGATTAAAGTAATATTTTTACTTTTAGATTTTACAGTACTAATTGTGAATATTGTATTACTTCATTTTAAGGTTATCTTTATTTTCAGGTATGGGAATTAGCAACCGGTAAACTTAAGGTTTCTCTGACTGGTCACATAAGTAGTGTAAGAGGATTGGCAGTTAGTTCTCGTCACCCCTATTTATTTAGTTGTGGTGAGGATCGACAAGTAAAATGTTGGGATTTGGAATATAATAAGGTTAAGTAATACCATTGTTTACCGACGAAAGAGTAGTCACCCCTTATAGCAGTATAGTAATGGAATTTAATTTTGTATTATTGTGATTTATACTTTCCCGTGTTTCGTGCCAGTTTGCAAAGCTGATTATTGCAAAAATGAAATAAAAATTGATTGAAGTCCACTGAGGAGACGGGTAAATAGAACTACGTCTTGTCCGGATTTACAGTAGTCATTTATCATCAGAATATGCGATTTACATTAGCTGTTGGTTTGAGTATACGAATTGACGTGTTTAACGTTTGAACTACTTCTTACACAGGTAATTAGGCACTATCATGGTCATCTTAGTGCTGTGTATTCTTTGACATTACATCCTACCATAGACGTGCTTGTAACTGCTGGACGAGATGCTACTGCAAGGGTTTGGGACATGCGTACTAAAGCAAACGTTCATACTTTAACTGGCCATACCAACACTATAGCGAGTGTAATATCCCAAGCTGCCGAGCCTCAGGTATTATTAGTGTTACCGTTTCTTTAAAAGCTTGATATATTCACTTAGTTAAAAGACTAAATTTAATTTTAATTTTTTTCAATGAACATCCTTAAAAATTGAAAATAAAATTCTCAGATAAAATATAAATTATTAATATGTACTGTTATGTTTTTATTTGTGATGGTGTAGAGCTATCATATTATTTATTTACTATTACAAATGTTTTAGATTATTACCGGAAGTCATGACTGTACAATAAGGTTGTGGGACTTGGCAGCAGGAAAATCAAACGCTACTCTTACTAATCATAAAAAAAGCATCAGAGCTGTTATTTTCCATCCAACTTTGTGAGTTTGTCTATTACTTGTCAGTAATTTTAATATATCATTTATCATCTTCTATCTCTCGGAAATATCATTAGTAACAGTTCAATTTATTTATAAAATTTACATAAATTACATTCGAGAGAAACTGTAAAGTAACCGCCTATTTTTTCTGGCAGGGCTTAAAGTCTATGTTCCAATTAGGTTCTGTGGACAGAAGCAGAAGCATACTTTACTGTAAACTTTTTTTTCTTACAAATATAAAGTAGATATACGCCGGATTCGAACTAGGGATCTTCCACTTATAAAGCCACGCTTCAAAATCCATTACGCCCAGAGGGAAATTATATAAATTTTAGGTGGTTAGAACATTCGTAACTCATTTGCTTAATTTACAACTCTCTTGGAAAGTTTGAAGGGGAAAAACACATTTGTACTTTCAATGGAAATATTTTCTGAAAAACTTTTTCGCAACTTCTCTTAACTTACAGGTATATGTTTGCTTCTGCAAGTCCGGATAACATCAAACAATGGAAATGTCCAGAGGGATCTTTTATACAAAATCTTTCCGGCCATAATGCGATTGTAAATTGCTTAGCAGTAAATCCAGAAGGAGTGCTAGTCTCCGGTGCTGACAACGGTACTCTTCATTGTTGGGATTGGAGAACTGGGTACAATTTTCAACGATTACAGGTATCAAGGTTTAAAAGCCGTTTAGATAAATGTTTTAAAACGTACATCCTAAAAATAAGCTATCTTTTAACTCAGGCACCTGTACAACCGGGTTCAATGGATAGTGAATCAGGAGTATTTTCAATGACATTTGATCAAAGTGGTAGTCGATTAATTACTACAGAAGCTGATAAAACAATAAAAATTTACAAGGAAGATGAAAGCGCAGTAAGTGTTATTGTCGAAGTATCAGTGTCAAAAAACTTCCTTTTTATGAACATCATTATAAATTTGAACATTTTTCAGAGTGAAGAAACACATCCAATCCATTGGAGACCAGAAATTCTTAAAAGAAGAAAGTATTAGATTAATAAAATCTTTAATTTTTTAAACATGTACAATTCAGTAAAGCGAAAAAATAAATAAAAACAAAAGTACTAAAGGAATGTGTTTAATATATAATTAAAGCTTTATAAATAATAAATTTTGTACAAAAATAAACAATTTTTATTTTCATTATTTACTGACTTAAATATGTCAACCTTTTCTTATAGTTCATCATCGTCGTCTAAATTTAATTCTTCTTCAGGATAATCACCAACCTCAAGGTGCAATGGTTTTACAAAACCACCATATTTTGGAGGACATTCGAAATAGCGTACTCCTTCAACTCTGAAAAATTAATGGAATATAACTCATAAAATCACGATACTACATACTACTTAATTAAAAATAATCATTGTTTCTTTAATTTCATTCGTTCCTTTATAAATTTTATGCTTTTTTGCAGATAAGATCAATTTGTTAATCTTAAATTTATTGCTAGACATATTTAAAATTGAATTTGAGTAGAGTGCGGAGTGTAGAATGACTTAATTTTGATCTGTTTAAAACTCTATTTAAAACGAGTGGACCATCCCAACTTCGGTTATGAACTGCCGAAGAAGTCAATGGAAGCCTGATATCCTGCATAAACAAACTTGAGAAAAACTGTCCACTCCAAAAGCACTTTCCTCAGAGGTACAGTTATCTTAATCTGATATTAAAATACGGTATTCTATAACTGTGGTCTGAAGTAAATTTACACGGAACTTCCATTAAAATAGAATGCAGCTGAAACCAAAGGTGATATCGTCTGTTCACTGACCTCCAAACAGAAGAATTGCTGTAACTAATTTCCTGCGTACATCTATTCCTTAAGCAGAACGTTTATAGCAGGAGGCGGATTCAACTCTTCGTTTGGATGCGAGGATAACAGCCCAAAACGAACCCTTAATTTTAATTTTCTCATCAAAAAAAGAAGTAAAAGGCATATAAATTTGCAAGATCCCAAGATTTCATTTATACTTATACTCGTAATTTCAGCCAATTAAAATCGTTGTTCGGTTTTATTTAAATTTGTTTCTCATTTTTATCCCCTTTTTTTTACTATTATTGCAGCTTCGACTGTGGCCAGTAAAAATTTTTTCATGAATTCTTAGAGAAGCTTTAAAAACATAAAATGCTCTGCAAATTTTACAATAAATGAAACCAAAAAAAAATTACAAATTTTATTTAAATAATTTTAATGCATTAAATTTTCATTAATATTGCTAAGAATTTATTAGATGTCACACACCCCTACACTGGTTGGTTTCATCTACAAAATATTTGTTAAGTAAAGAGTAGCACTCCGTATAACTTAAGATTGATTGAAATGGTAGGGATCAACTATTTGTGACTTGTTTTTTAAAAAAAGTTAATAACTTAAAAAACTAACACGCTAAAATAATTCAAACAATATTTTAAAAAAGTAATAGGAAGTGGCACAAAGTTGGTGGATGAAGACGTAGAATGTAACAAAAAAAAGCTAAAAGTTATGAAAGAGAGGTACCAAGTTGATGGGGAGAAGTTGGAGACTAAGAAAAATTAAACTGCGAATACCTCTGTAAGAGAGATAAGAAAATTGAACTGCGATTAAAGTACTTTCTTATAAGAGAAATTAACTGCGAATGTGACAATACTTCTCCTTAGCAGTTGTAAAAGCAGGATAGCACCTTATTGTTATATAGATAACCCTAACCACTTTTCCCAGTACAATTTTACCCAATACAGGCGAAGATTATCATTAGTAATAGTTTCTGAGGGGGCCTAACGTTGGGCAAACGCCCCTCCTAAAGTATATACAGCGTCATGACAACCAGACCACACATCTACATGACACCTAATAACACATCATACATGAAAATCAGTTAACGCGTCGATAATTTGTTACGATTGCAACACTTCCCTTTAGGTGGGACAGTAGGATGGCGCTTTAATGTTACTTAGGGAAGGTCCACCGCTTTACTGATCTAACTCTTAAGTCTCATTTTTCTTCGCTTACTTTAACACTTGCTAGGGTTGACACACTATTTCAAGTCAGGACCCTTGGTCCACAACAATTAGACAACAAGGATGAATTCACAAGAATATTCAATGCGCTGCCTGGTCTTCATCACTCCCCAAATCATAAACAAAACCAAAACTAACCACTTACGAAACACAAAAGTAAACTAATAACTTTAAAACAAGCTAGCAGGCAATGGCAATAACCCGCTACAACTCACACCATTAAATTTATTGGCCATTTTACTATTAAAAACAGGTACTACCAATGATATCTGAGTCTCATGAAGCTAACTAACAGAATTATATCGATCAAATATCAGAGAACTTTAACATTCTATTTATTAAAACACCTCAGCAGTTCACTCCTTCCGATTTAAAATTTGCTTACTCTTCGAAAATTGCCTAATATTTCCTAAAATACTGCGCCACCTCTCTTGAAAAGCGATAATATTTCTTTCTTATCTGTACACAATGAAATACTTTGATTCGTTTACTACATAATCCACTTAAAATTGGCTGCAATAATTTTATACTACAAACCCGGTGAACCTACGTGGGTCGTTTGAAAAGTCCGTGCAAAGTCAGAGAGATAGCACCACTGGCGCGTATCGAGGTTATGTTTAGTTAGTAGCATCTCTTGGAAGAACACACACTAAGTTTCAGCCAGATCGGTCTATTTCTTTGTGTTTGGCATTCGTTTGAATCGAGGAAGTCGAGTGATTTTCAAAAAATGGACGAAAAAGAATTTCGTGTGTTGATTAAACACTACTTTATGAAAGGCAAAACGCCTCAGTAGACTAAAGAGAAGCTTGATAAACATTATGGTGACTCTGCACCTTCGATTAGAACAGTTTATAAGTGGTTTCAAAATTTTCGGAGTGGCCATATGTGCACAAGTGACGCTGAACGTTCTGGACGCCCTGTTGAGGTTACTACTCCAGAAATCATTGATAAAATCCATGATATGGTGATGAATGACAGAAGAGTGAAGGTGCGAGAGAGATTGCTAGTGCTGTGGGCATCTCGAATGAACGGGTACATAATATTTTGCATCAACATTTGGACATGATAAAGCTATCCGCAAGATGGGTGCCGCGATTGCTCACGCTTGACCAAAAACGAAATCGTGTGAAGTGTTGCAAGGACGGTTTGCAGCTGTTCCAGAAGAATCCGCAGGACTTTAAGCGTCGTTTCGTCACTGTGGATGAAACATGGATACATCACTACACTCCTGAGACCAAAGAACAATCTAAACAATGGGTTACCAAGGGGGAATCTGCGCCAAAAAAGGCGAAGACCGTTCCTTCGGCCGGAAATATTATGGCGACTGCTTTGGGAATCGCAAGGAATAATCCTCATCGACTATCTGGAAAAGGGTAAAACTATTACAGGTGCATGTTATTCATCGTTATTGGACCGATTGAAAACCGAGCTGCAAGAAAAACGCCCACGATTGGCCCACAAAAAAGTCCTTTTCCATCACGACAACGCACCAGTTCACACCTCAGCAGTTGTGGTGGCAAAATTAATGGAAATAGGGTTCCAACTCGTTTCACATCCCCCCTATTCTCCAGACTTGGCTCCCTCGGACTACTATTTGTTCCCCAATATGAAGAAATGGCTGGCGGGAAAAAGATTTTATTCAAACTAGGAGGTGATTGCAGAAACGAATGGCTATTTTTCAGACTTGGACAAATCCTATTATTCGGAAGGGATCAACAAACTAGAGCAGCGTTGGACGAAGTGTATAAGCCTAAAAGGAGACTATGTTGAAAAATAAAAAAGGTTTACCCCAAAAAATTAAGTAGTTTTTATTTTTGCACGGACTTTTCAAACGACCCTCGTAAACATTTACCATGAATTACCGGAAAAAAGTTAAAGCATCTGAAAAAGAAGAATTTAGTTCTGAGGCTTTTTGTAGCTGAGACTCTCAGGCTTTTGAAAGGGTTTGGCATCTAGTTGACCCAGGAAGTGAATTTAATGCTAAATATATGTATATAAATTATATATATAAACAAGATGTTTATACTATTCTCTATGTCTTTCTGCTATATCTCTGGTACAATTTAGTATAAAACTATTCACAAGAAGACCTATCACTTTGGTTTGAAAATATCAACTTACGATCCATTATTCTTTCCCAAAGGTTCATCATATTGCACTCCAACCCAGTTGCCAGGTTTGAAGTTAACCTTGCCTGCAATTTTACAAAACATTTTATCACATACAATTCAACAATTAATGAAGAAAATGTATAAACTATCATTACTATTTGAGGGTTATATAGTTATTTTTTGGAGGTTGGAAATGCATTGTACAGACCTCCCAGAGGGCAATGTACTAAGTATAATCACATTACAAATTAAATCGTACAAAAATAATGTGGAGTGAATACGACTTTCTTAGGAAGGTTCTGACATACATTTTCTTCAAATGTAAATCGAAACAGACACGTTCTAAACTTTTCTAACAAACCGCCATTTGGCACAAATTTTTTTAAGACAATCATCATTACTCTGCTGTTCTGAATTCGATTTTATCATTTCATTTTTCATCAATGAGTAGAGTAGTAGTCCTCAAACACAGTGAGCATGGGCAAGCAACAAAATAACATTTTTTTTTAAACTATGTTTTACGTACATAATGGGACTCAAAAGAAGATTCGTTAATCCAATTCAAAAATATAGACAACTCGCAACACTAAATAATTGCTTAATCTAAAACAGGTAAGTTATACTTATAAACAGTTTTTGAATACATAAACATTTAATTCAAAGATACTGCAAAATAACTTTTTTTAAAAATTTATTCTGGAAGTTACGTCAGCGATGCTAGCTCCACTATTAGTAAAATGACAATATTAACACAATACACGCGAACTGAAGAAAAAAGTTACTCTGCAGCAACACTCCCTAAGTTATCTATAGGATTAATTACTCTCTTTAGAAAACGGATAATCGCGAGGCCACTGGCGCTAGAGCAAAATAACTCACCAATGAATTTTATCGTGGCTCTCCTTATTGGTTGACCGGGTACCCTCACTTGGCATCTTAGCCCAACTTCACAGGTTTTTAATTTTTCCAACTCCATTTCTTCTTCACGTTTTTTTAGAGCTTCGCGTTTTTCTAATTCTTCCTCATTATATTTTCCTAGCCTATTCTGCATCAGATAAGTTTTCAGAGAATCTGAAATGGTAATAACTGATTCCACTTTTTTCTTTAATTTCTTATACTATTTCAACAAATCTCAACATAACTCAGACCTTTTCTTTGTGAATATTCTTCTTCTGACAATTCAAACTTTTTAATATTAAATGCATCATCTAGTTGCTTTCTAAGCATGAAATTGTCCTCAACCTATAAAGCAAAAAAAAAAAAATCAAGAGTACTAAACTGTTATGTAACTCTGTTATTCAGCAGCAGCAGGTTTTTCCTTCCTTTTTCCCTGCATTCTTATCCTACATCTTAACTATTCTACTAGCATTTATTATGAAGGTTACGTTTTGTACACTGATACTTCCTATATTATTATTATTTTTTTTTTGGCGCATCAACAGCTGAGGTCATTAGCGCCCGGAGCTTTTTCCAGTGCACTGCCGGCCTCCGGACAGTGTTCTCTCGTTACAGACAACACTGTCCATCACCGGACAGTGAGCTGTAAGAAGCTCCTAGGAAGAGAAAGTCTAAGGGTCAGCTGCTGGATTCGAACCCGGGATCCTATATTATTATTATTATTATTGTACATATTTATGTTATAATAAAGATTTATTCTATTCTATTCATTATTGTGTAATTTATTCACACTTTCACCTCTCTGGGCTTTTAAAGTTATACATTTTTTACAGTCCAGATTGTTATCATTTGGGCTTTGAGTTTCTCTTTAGATACAACTTGAGATTTTTCGCTGATGGCTAAACACTTGTACACATCAGACATATTTAGTTAATTTATCTATACTATACCTAACTCTTGTTATGAGTTGTATTCAAAAACAATAAAATTTTGATAGTTTTCTTTTACTCACATGCAAACGCATTCCATCATCAATAGGATAAGCCCCTAACAAAGAATCATCATTGTTTAAAGAGCAAATCAATTTATCATCCTTATCAAAAACTGCCAGTTTCATTGTGCTTATGCTTCCTCCAGTCATTAATTCAAGTTTACCCTGAAAGTAAAATGAGCAGTTTAAATATTTGACAGACCTGTTGAAATTTCATTTCATACAAATGAGAAAGACATTACATTACATTACATTAGACTAAAAATTCGAATGATCCCATTTTTAACAAGAACTAATTAGTAATTACTTCTTCCTGCTTTAATTAAGGTTTTACTTTGCTTCCAGCGCTTAAAACTAAATCACTTTTAATACCTACTAATACTAATAGGAAGTGAAGGTAGAACAAAGAATTTTGATGAGCAAGATATTATGAATTAACAACTAAATAATGATGCAAGGAGTGGCTTTCATCATTTTTTAAGCCATCACTTAGTTGTAACTTCAGAGACTGAACAGTTGCAGCTATTAGGCCGCTAAAAAAGAACTTGTACCAGTATAAATTGTTAGATAAATAAAAATAATAACAATAGTTACGTAAGATACATTTATACCTTTAGTTCTGATACTGTGATTGCCTTCGAAAATCTTCTTTCTATACTGGCACTCTCACAAGAAGTTGAGACTGTAACATTCACAAAGTCACTAGTTTTTACTTCTCTATTGAACATTTTAATTTTTACTTTTTTAAAATAATTTCACTGCCAAAAATTAAAAAAAAAAAATTAACCCTTCACCACAGAAACAGGTTACGCACGTTCGACAAGAAGCTACTTCGTAAAACGTTTATCATGTCAGTAGGTTACCGTAGTGTTATACATGTTTCTATAGAATCAAATAAAAAAAGGTTTTTTAGAAATTTGTTTCATGATAAAAATCGCGTTTATGCTTTTCTAACAAATTCTCGAAAGTTTTCTTCAAACTTTTGATTTTAACTGTGAACTTATTTTAAATGTGACACTGTAATATTGGGTTTCAGGATTTCAGATTTTCTCGAAAACGGCTCCCACAATTTGCTTTATATTTGGTGTAATGATAGTAATTAAATAAGTACACAGATTTATAACTTTTATTTGAAAAGTTGTCCAGGAAAATAAGATTAAGAGCATTTATTTTGTTTCTCACCGACTGTAATCTTACGTGGAACTTAATTTCAAGAATCAAATTTTAAGAAAATATGCAGCTTGGAATAAATTTTTTCGTTTTTAAGCTTTCTCTTTTTCAATTCTATTTTAACTTTTTTTTTGTTTGCAAACAAATTAAAGTTTAAACTATATTTATAACATGTTTTATATACTACAATTTGTCTGAAAAATACTATTAATAACTTCTGAGAGAAGGGGTAGGTGTGCTTCTCTTTGAAGTGCCTTTTAAAGTACCCTATAGGATATCTAATAGAGAGTGTTTCATGTATTGCTAAAGTTCTGCAATAAGAAGCGTATAGGAGGGGGCTGCAGTGAATTTCACCCACTGCAGCAACTAAAATTATTATTATTAACTAAAACTAAAGTTATTAACTAATAACTAATATTATTACTGATTATAAAATTAACATATGTTACTCAGACACCCTAAACTCGTTCTTTTAGAAGTGGGCATCAACGTTAAACCAAGTTTAGCTTTGCAAATAAAGCTAGTGACCAAAAATCCAAATAATTATGGATTTTTCTTTTTAATGTTTTCCAACCCAGTTCGAAAATTCCGTTTTATGCCCGTAGAACTAGTACCTGAGAAAACAAAAAAATTAAAAAACTAAGGGAAAGTAGTGAACTCAGAAAAACCAAAGATTGATTTCCACACCTAACAACGGCCTAAGAGTCTACACCACTTCTTTCCAAGAGCAGATAAAAGAGAGGATTAAAATATCGCAATGCTACCTATATCCAGTATTCAACAAAAGAAAAGGCTGCCTATTTTTTTTTTATAGATTTTTAACCAGCACCAACAACAGTGACATCTATACGACTTATGAGGGTAGAAAATACACTTACGAAAAAGAAAAATTGCCCAATGTAAACTTGGCTTGTGGCTATAATAGCCTAGACTACAACTACACATGATCATTCTGCATCACGACGAATTTGCTGCTACTGAAATGAAACTTCAAAACTCAGTTACATTTCAGCAAAATGTATGTGGATAGTGGACAACTATCCGCTTATAATTCATCTCGCCCAGAGGGGCTCCGAAGGTCAAGAAGTAAATCCTCAGTAACTTGTGGCAAAAAAACACCACCAAAGTTATTGGTCAACCATATACACGGCACCTATCAGTGAGTTACACACTTGCTGAACCACTATCCTTCAGCAGCAGAAATTCAAACTCCTTTAACCTTTCCAACATACTACCACCTTCTCCGTCTGATTTCACCTCTACCATTTCCTAAGCGAATTTCTTTTTCTCATTAAGAGGGCAATTAAAGAGAACTTTCCGCTTTCCTCACTGAAAATTCTTCACTCCCTTTAATCATTCACCAGGAAATATAGTGGCTCTCTCAATCAGATTTACATAGCTGATATTCTTACACATGCTTGGACCAAAATACTTTTGCTGATGATTTAACCACCTTTTCTCTTACAGACGCAGTCATTCCCTCTTCAACCGTATAAAAAAATATCCTAATCACCTAGGAAGATGAAGAATACGTTAATATCGGAAAAACAAATTCACATTTGCTCTCCGAAGACGGACATGCTCCCTTATCTTCTTTAGCAACACTCTTTTTTCTGTGGCTGCCAGGTGAGATATCTTGGAATGTAAATTTTTAAGAGTTGCTTCTGGAGAAATATGGGTAGAAATTTTAATTCACATACATATTTTTTTAACAAAGGTTTTAATTTTCTTAACAACCATTACCTTATCGAATTATGTTTACAAGTACATATTGAACAAATTACTTCCCAAGGGATTTTTTATTTTTTTCAAGTAATAAACTTAAGTATTACATATTTATTCTTAATGATGTAACTATTGCACTTCAACAAGTGCCACATCCTTTTCGACTTAAGTATTACATATTTATCAATGATGTAACTATTGCACTTCAACAAGTGCCACATCTTTTTCGACTTAAGTATTACATATTTGTTCTTAATGATGTAACTGTTGCACTTCAATAAGTACCACATCCTTATCGATAAATCTTTCTTGTCACTGTATTGATTTTAAACTCGGGCAAAAACTAGAGCTACTCTAGATGGAATGTAAATCTAAAAAAAAAAGAAAAAAAAAAGTCATGCCAACACAAAAGTAAGTTCTTCATCACATCTATTCCGAGGTTACCCCTGAGAGTGCATTCTGAACGTCATTATGCCTCTGTCCACTATCCGAGATTTCTACTATATTGCAAGTTTATATCTATATTTTACTATATCTATATTACTTTTTTTATACAGAAACGATAACAGTAAAATTGACTAAATATTATATCAATCCAAAGAAGTTTATTTACAGATGGGTCCAAAATCAATAATAAAGTCGGAAGTGCTGTGTATGATCCGGTTCGGAACTATTTTACGATAATTAAATTAGAAGATGAGGCATCCATCTATACAGCGGAGCTAATTGCTATTTTAACGGCTTTAAAATATATTTATTCGTTGTCGGAGAAAAAATATACCATTATTAGTGACAGCCAGAGTGCGTTGTGTAAATTATCACATATACACAACCAGTCTGCAGGAATGAATCACATTATCGCAGAGATTGTAGAAACTATTGCCGTTTTTAAAGAGAAGGGAGTCTGCATTAATTTTTTGTGGGTAAGGGGTCATTGTGGTATAAAAGAGAACGAAATTGTTGATACACTTGCAAAGGAAGCCACCAATAGTGGGGAAATGGCTAATTATAAATTACCACACACCGATATCAAGGGTATAATTGCAAAAGCAGCACTACAAAAATGGCAGACAGATTACAATAATGGTGATAAAGGTAGATTCTATAAAACTATGGCAGATCAGTTACCTAGACAACCATGGTTTAAGGGAACTGTCACTAATAAATGGGTTGTTACGACAATAAGCAGGCTGAGAGCGAACCACGCGGTGTGCGGATCGTATCTACACAGGATCAACAAAAGGTCCTCTCCTCTTTGCGTAGATTGCAATGAGGAGGAGGATTTCAAACATGTAATAATGATATGTCCACGTTATGTGGTAGAAAGGAAACGAATGTTTGACGATATATACAGGTATTTAGATGCACCATTTCGCTACGAAGACTTTATATTCTCCACCAACATTTATGTGCTTAAGTCGATAGCAGAGCTAGCAATGAAATATGAATGTATTTAAAAGCTATAGCCGAATTAGAATGAATGGAAGAAAATGCTTAGAGAAGGATTACGTGATTTTAATTTCGGTTAAGCTATAAGGATGGCAGGAGCACAGAGTGCACCTAGACGATGCTGGCTGTATGGCGGAAGCCAATACAAACAAAAAAAAAAAAAAAAAGGTTTTAGAAAACTTAGAATTTCACTAGCAACGTTCAAATATATAATCAAGAGGATTAAAGAGAGTATCAATTAATCTTAAAATTTTCGTCTTTCGACTGTTACCCACACATAAACAGATTTTCGTACACCTACTTAAGGTTAGATGAAAAATCAAGTAGAATGCTAAGTGGTACAAAATCTTAAGTATTTTGAACTGACATAGAAAAATGTAATCTATTAATTAATTAAAACCTGTACAAAACAATTTGCACAAAATGTAATAACGGTTAACAGTAAGCCCTAAACGTCGCACCCGCTAAGCAAGTAAGGAAAGAAGCTATCTAAAAGCTGGAACTCAGCAGGAATAAAAGTAAGGCTTGATCACATGAGGAGATCACGACGCCATCACCAGTTTAAATAGCAGTTGTCGGTCGGTTGCCTGTCGAGGTAGAACGTGGAAGAAATGGCTTGATCCACAGGATTTGATTGAATGGAGAGATTAATAACGGAAATAAGGAAACGAGAGCGGATTACCGGTAATAAACGATGTGTTGAAATCTTTAAAGAGATTATCATTGGAAACATAGAAGTATTGACGTTAATATGAGGAGTAAGGACTGGAAGAATAGTATTCTCTGCGATAGACGGATCCTCTCAGTTTCGCAGATCTGCATATGGGTCGTAAGAGTGTTCATAAATAATCAGGTTTGCATGTAAGTTCTCAGTAGGAATTCAGTTCAAGAATCGTTGACCGATATACTCTGTTTAGTTTAAGGATTTTCAGATGAGTTTGTGGGTATAAGTTAGAATATTACCAGGTACTACCTGGCAGGTAGAACCCTTAGATGTCGAATTTGGTTGGATGTTATTAATCTGTACAGTCGGGCAGCTTTACTGTTTCAGATCTTCTCAGAGACACTTCATTAATTACAGCAATTTGATTAAAAGTTATCTTTAAACGTTCTTTCAATTAAAAAGAATTGGAAACATTAAATAAACTGTGCCTAAACAAAATATGTACTTTTTCTAGTTTTAATATTTATTTAAGCTAAATTAACTTGAAACTTCAGCAACAAATACCTGAAACGAAAATTGTCTACCAGCGAATGGGATATTGTGAGTAGCAAATTTCGTTGCCATATTCAGCCTATCATGGCCACCAAATTTCTTTTCATCTGAATTGAGCACCATATGAAATACTCCTGATTCATTTACACCAACCCGGTAACCAGGAAAACTTTTGGTCGAATGAAAGTTGAAGGCAAATAAGAGTCCAGCTCTCTCAAAAACTATTACTTTATCTTCTTCATGTTTCCAACTCACGTATCCCTAAAAGCAACAGTTCACAATTAGCTCAACAACATATTGATTTTGTAAGATCAATTATACATCTGCAGTTGTACATTTGAATAATAAGTAACATATTATTAATAAACTCATTATTTTACCTACTATTAAAATACTTTCTTTTATTTTTACATTTAATTTTTTTAAAGCATATTTATGTTTTTAGAATATTAACGTAGAACATTTCTATAACTTAGATTCACATTCTTCTTCTAGAGGAATGATGTGATAGTAAAAAAAAAAGCTTGCTCACTGGTAATGATCCAAGCCAGTTAAATTTCATATCTAAATGATTCATTGCAATATCAAATTCATTTAATTCTTTATATCTCAATGTAGGGTCATCAACAAGATTCCATTGTCTGCGAGCGTACTGATATGATTCTGAGTTACCTTCTCGAGGAAAATCAAGCCATTCAGGATGTCCAAATTCATTACCTAAAAATAAAACCAAATATAGAAGACTTCAATACGGCTAGTTACCTACTCAGTGAATAAAAAAAGTATTTGGGAAATGTGATTTGCTGAAAGCAATGTTGAAATCGTAGCTGAAAACGATCGGGGATTTAATGCATCCCTTCTTTATGCTCAAATATTTCCAACTTCCACTCTTCTTTTCCATAAAATCTTATGGCAAATTTGTCTCAAATTTTTAAAATATGGCTCACGTTTATCAAAGTGAAGATGTTCCATCGAAAGCATACCTGTTCTTATGGATGCAGAAGTACCTTCAATAAATTTTAGCAAAATTTCTGGCACGATAAACAGTTCAAAATTACAGTCTCAACTTCATCATTAATTTTTAGCCACCATATTTTGATAAGGGTGATGCTATTGGTTTCACAATTTCTCTGAAACCTTCTGAAGTTCTTCCAGGATTTAAATGATCAGTGTGTCAGGAACGTATTCTTTTGGTCCTCAAAAATTTATCCATGTTACATAAACAACTCCTACTTACCCACTCTTGTACAGTTATCTTTTGTACACCAGTATATAATGAAGCCGAAGATTTTGCTTACTCCATTTCCGTGGTAATTTCTCCATTGGTTACGGCTAATTGAGTAAAAAAATAGCAACAAATAGTTTTCTAAGATAAACCCTTTTTAATTCCACAATTCCTAAAAAAAAAATTCACATGCCGCTCCACATTTGGAGGAAGTATAGACACAAAGTACTCGATTTTAATTTTTTAGAAGAATTTGTTTAAATAGTTTTCTCTTTTCACTTTTTTCTACAGTTTTTGATTGGCGCATGCTGACTAGCAAATCTCTAAGGAATCAATTTAACAGCAAACACTTATTTTTTACTGGATAAGTCTAATATCTAATAAATAAATTTTATCACAAAAAGTTGATTTTAATTAAGAGAATTATAAGCACATAATTAAAATTTGAAGTCACCTAAAAAAAAAATCGTACGTTTTAAAAAGAAATTCAATGTTTAACACCGTTATCCAGATTACTAACAAAACTAAACAAAATGTTCACAGTAATTGCAATATTAAATTATTCGTTGAAAATATAAAAGAATTGTTTAAATAACTTAAGTACAAGAAATGATAAATTACCCATGAAGTTTAAGTAGGCCTCTCCTCCGAGAGCGTGAGTTATTAATCTTATAATTTTATGAAGAGCTATGCCTCTTTCAATAATATCGTTCGAACCATAAATAAGAGACATCCCCGTATACATTTCCTTATCCATTAGCCAAAAGGCAATAGTTTTATCTCCTACTAAAGCCTAAACAATAAAATTTAAATATTACATTGAAGAAAGAACAATATTGGTAGAACTACAAAAAAAAAACCTCATTAGATTAAACACACCACCATCTCGAGTGCCAGCGCATGTGGGGTACATGGGAAACAAGTAGGTTCAGAAAAGTTTTATCAAATCTCTCATTGACCCGGATCCTTGCTGCATTTTGAGGAACCTGACAGAGAAAGTGTTCATTTGGGGTCCCTCAACAAAGAATCTAATTGGCTAGGGCCGATGGGTTGAAAGAATTAGACGGTTGGCTAGAGCCATAGCAGGCTTGAGGAAGATATGAGACTGCGGGGCGAGGTCACCAGTAATTACTGTAGGTTTCACGTGTCTGAGGAAGTGATAATTTCTAAGCCCTTTGCCATTACGAGGGCGCCTCTTGCTTTAGAGCTTTTATGTGAGCATAGGGACTGGTAAGCGCTGGCTAACAACTAATCGTTACAAATAGTATGCTAAATTTTGTCTGAAAATATACTGATGAAATCAAATTACTATTAAATATGATTTCAAAAATTTATTGGTGGTAATAATCGCTCAAATAAGATTGATTTAGGGCAGCCGTCCAGTGACGTTTTTGAGCCTTTACAGGAAGTTACACCCGACTATTTCATTTGCATTTGGTACATTACGTGTTACACTTTCATTGCGGGACAAAATTTACAAACGTCACTTGTTTAAACTGTGCTGCGTCTAAGATATTTAAGAACCTAAACCAAGATAAGGTATCTGCAGAAAATCCAATATCGGGCAGACTGAAGGCTTACATCAGTCATTTACAATGGAATATTTTCAGAATGTTACAGAAGATTCATTGAATGTCATTCAAAGTATTAAAAAATTAATTATTGTTTGATAAACCATCTTCTTTTACACCTCAATACGAGGAGTTTACCTGATCATGAGATTCACAATAAGCAATATTCTTCTCCAACCATCGTCGATTAGATAATGTATGTACTATATTTCCTACATTCCAATCTTCATCCCTTTTTGTCTTCAGCAATTCAATCCATTTATCAGGAATAGCCATTGCCAAACGATAATCGAAACCAACACCTGCTTCCTCAGTTGGACGACATAACCCAGGCATTCCTGAAACATCCTGAAAAAAAGAAGGAATTTTGTGTCAATTATTGCAATAGTTTGTTTATTTTTATTATTTTATGAAAATATAGTGGTTATTATTGTAAGAAAAATATCAACTTCTCCCAACTAGGGAATTATACAGAAATCTTATTAGCTGTTCGTAGACATAAATATAATTTTTTTATTTGATAAGTTAAATATAGGTATGATGTGATTACGTCCTAGTAGCTAACTCACATGCTATCCTGTAAGGTAAGCTAAACAATCGCTGACTACCTACAGTCACCAAATGACAAAGCCTAGATTAAAATTAATATTAGGATAGATATAAAAAGGCAATAGCCATTTAAAAGGCTCTGACGAAGCCCTGTTGCAATCCTTTTTTTTCACACTGCACACAGCTATGCAACTAATAAATTTAGAGAACTAAAAAATAATTTTTAACCATGATATTGCCATATACCGAATAGTAGAGGTTGGTGCACGCGTAGATAGAACCGAATGTTACTAATTGCTTGGGAGATCATAGTTTTTGTCAAAGCATACTATGTTGCGAATTTCCAGCTACTGAAGCATCAGAGAGTTAAGAGCTTGAAGCAGCAAGATTGAATTCTGAGAACGAACTCAGACTTTTTACACTTTAAAATGTCATTTCAGTCAATTGTGTGATAAAGAATATGATAAGGAAGTAATTTTTATAAATTTTCATTGATTAAAAATATAGAAAGTCATACTAGTTTAGCATTGTTATTTACTCTGATTTAAAGCCCATCAATTTTGTCAGATTTTTTTAGCAAATTTAATTTAGGGTTTTCTAGAGTTTGGTAAGTCTAAAGTGCAACTGCAACTATTGAGTGGATTTTTGCCAATGACAAAATAATAAACAGCTGTTTTTTTTTTTACAAAACAAAATTACAAAATTTAATTTCCTCTTTCTTTTTAAGCGAACTTTTTAGAACTATGAACATCGAAAAGCGAGTAGTTTCGCAACTATAGAAATAGTTTTTTCCACCAGAGTAGTTTAATTAAAAGGTAAAGACAACGCTGTGGCTAAATTCGCATGTAGCTGCTTTTATTCAGATGAAACTGAAAGATACGCATATTTTGAAGCAATGTTTAAAAAAAAAAAAAAATCACCTCTGCTATTGTAATTGCATTAGGATATAAATTGTGCAAAACATAATTTGCTAGCATTAAATAAGTTAGTCCATCATTGTCTACATTTAGACCGAAATAGTCATTGTAGTCTCCAAATGATTCCATTCCTCTGCTGTGGTACAATATAGATGTTACACCATCAAATCTAAGGAAAAAGAAAAACGCAAATGAACTGGGACTTAACAATGAAATTTAAACATTAAAAAAAAAAATCTGAAACTTACCTGAATCCATCAAATCCATATTCTTCATAATACCAACATAAATTAGACAAAAGAAAACGTTGAACTTCAATTCTGAAATTACATTTAACAAAAACGATTTGAAACATAATTTGTATATCTTGCTAAAAAAAAAAAAAACGCTAAAAAGTTGGGTTCATCTAGCAGTACTTGTTCGAGAGGAAAAGACAAAATTATTTCCATTTAATTACGTTTGTACAGCAACGTTAGGTTGAAAGAAATTTCAGGATGAAAAACCGCATAAACGAAATTTGTATATTTGCTCATGTCTGAATGAAGTGCTGCAACTTAATTTATCAGGAGCTAAATTAACTAATCTAGCAGGAGAAACCAATATTTTGCTCAGACATTAAAATCGTTAGAAGTGTTTTGTGAGAAATGTAACTCAAATTACAGAAATGTAACTCAATAGTTAATGTTTCAATAGTCTAATTGTTATTTATTTGGAATATCCAGGCCCTGAGAAAGACAAAACGTTTGTCGAAACGTTGGCGAAAAGACGGAGTTGTTTTTTATTTTGACCGAATCCTCGCAATTTCAATACAAAAAAATAGATATAGATCCTAAATAAAAAAGATCTCTATAGAGAGAAGTTAATCGTGACACGCCTTTAATTCCAATATTGCAGTAAGATGTTCTGTGGATTTAAAGGGCATCAAACCAATCGTTTTTGGTAATTATTTCTAGGAAAAATACTATTTAAATTTTTTTTTACTAATTTTTCCCCATAGGTATTTGATAAATTATCGAATAATGCAATAAAAATTGATATCGTAAAACTGTCCAAAATATACATATTTTGAACGTTTTATTTCCGGTTTCATACTTCTAATGTAATGCAGAATCAAAAAAGTTAACAAAAAATTTTCCTGAAGCAAAAGAAAGTAAAATCTAGATCATTGAATGAAAGTGAAAGAACACCATTTTATGTACTGGATAACTGTGCTTTTATTGGTGAGGGAGTGGCTTACGGTGCCATACGTCTTCAGCTACAGTCCGCCTACTTCACACATCCCGTTCGCCAGTGAGAATAGCCAATCGTTTTTGGTAATTATTTGTAGGAAAAATACAATTTAATTTTTTTTTTACTAATTTTTCCCCCATAGACAGGAAAGAACATGTCTATGCATCTCTAATAATGGAGGCCATTTCGAGCATGATCTGTAATATTAATGAGGAGTAAAATTTATAATAAAATAATACTTTTCTTCCTATTCAATGAAAAAACTGTTATAATATTATCATTTTGAAATTTCTTATAAGAATCATGTTTTCATTTATAACTTTAAAATATCGCTCACGGTAAAAAACCGTTTAAGTAAATTTTTCTTATAAAAAATAGAGGAATCTATTTCTTAAATAAAAACCACACCTCCCCATTTGAAAAAATGAAGTTGGTGCCTGTATCTCGCTTCTGGAAGCACCGAAAAAAATTTACAAAATAAATTTGAATTTCTAACAAAAAACTAAGGGGACACGTATTTTTTAGTTTTTTTTCTAGCTATCTTAGTTTCCGATAAAACGTCGTTATCCATATAGCTTGGGACACCCTGTATATCAAATATAAATCCATCTAAAATAAAAATTACTGAATAATATATAAACTTACTGTGAATAATCAAAAAGGCGGCTGTCCCATAAAGGATGCGTTCCTCTACTTCCTGAATGAAAGTAACACGCATCTGTTCCATCAAACTCATTCAATCCATCCAATACATTTTTAGAAGCATGTGAATGTACTATGTCTAGTAATACATACAAACCATTTTTATGGCATTCATCTATTAATTGTTTTAATTCTTCAGGTGTCCCATAACGGCTAAAATATCAATTGCAATTAATATTAAAAATACAAACTAAAATTGCAGAGAAAATTTATTCATCAAAACAAAATTAATTTACGTTATCCAATTACGAACTCCTATTTTAATTAATAAATCAGAACTTTTATTTTTCAACCACATAGATTGAAAAAAATAATAATTAGCCTATAGTCCTTAAACAGAAAATGCAGAAATTATATTTGAGATAGACAAACAAAAAAGAAAAGCAAGTATTAATTAATACCGAACACAATTCATATCCCTAAACGTAAGTTGCAAGGGAAAATACATCCTTACTATAGGGATTATACTCATTTCCCCACAAATGATATAAATACCCCGGGAATTTGCTTAATAAGAAAGATATTCATCTACTCTGCGTTCTTAAGATCAACAAGTAAAACCCGCAGCCTGCCGCAACAAAACCCTCGGCCCGAAATTGACATACATAAGATTAAATAATATATTATTGTTTAATAAATTAAATAAATTTATTGTGACAATTGGTGTTATTGATGCGGTTTGTTTTTGTTTTTTTTAATCTTTGTATTCTAATACCACTATTGGCTCTATCAATTTTATCAGAACATTTTTTCCAGGAAGATTTATTTTTTAGGGAACTAAAATCTTAAGCTTTTCTCTTTAGAGTTCCATAACATCAGTTGATTGTTACGCATCAATGTGTTCCAAGGAATTAAGAAGCATGTTAGAATAAAATATTGTAGAAAGTGGGTATTGCGCTTTTAATAGTTTTTGGAATTGGAAAATTAAATTGTATACAAATTCTGGTCTTCAGATTCCAATTGTTACCTCAGTTTTATGCCTTAATTTCTCCAAAAATGTGCTCGTAAAAAATTACTTATACGTACCTGATCGTTCTCCTACCCCGAGTGCTTGGCAAAGGAAGAATGGGATTTCCATAGATTTGAGAAAGAAGGAAAAGAATCATAAAGTATTCCTTTTTCTACTATCCACTTACAAACATTTCTTACATCCAAAAGGAAAGTTCATAGTGGTAAATCTCTAACTTCCTTCCACTACAGAAGTAACAGACATGCAACAAATATCTGTTTCTGGTGTAATAATTCGTTACTGAGCATTGAATGTTGGAAACAATAACTACATACTCATCAATATAGGAAGAATATTACTCTAAAGAATCTGTAACGTAATTTTCTTACAAAATATTTATCAAAAAGGTCAAGTAAATGGAGGTGGAGGATACTCGTAGTATAGCGAATACTACCTAATGAGTTTGGCAAAAGGAGGAAAGTTCTTTTGCACGATATGTCACAATTTGGAAGCTAAGAAAAATTCCAGAGGTTAATCACATAAATCAGCAAGTTAGAATGCTAAATGAAACAACATACAAAAACTGGATTACACCAGATACAAATCAGTTCTAATTATCAGATACTGTGTCCAGGTTCTAAAGAGTATTTGATCCACATGATCAACATTAAATATTTTCTACCAAATTATTTTTATTTAAAAAACCATTTCTTCTACAATTAAAAAATAAATAATAAATACCTTGAAGCAGCAAAAAAACTTGTAACTTGATATCCAAAACTACCGTAATAGGCATGTTCCATAATTGCCATAATCTGAACAGCGTTATAGCCTATTTTATGTAATAAAAATAATATATTAAAGAACAAAAATAATTCTGTTGGACCGACACAGTTGATGCGCTTCCCAAAATAAAGCCCGTTGCTTTAGCGAAAATAAAGTAAAATAATTTACCAAGTTTAACAATTCTTGGAACGATTTCTTTTGCAAATTCGGAGTATGTTCCTACTTTGTGTTCACTAGTAGCAATACCAATGTGACATTCATATATTCGGAGAGTATCAGGTTTTTTAGGCCTCCTTTCTTTCGTAAGATATTTCTAAAAAATAAATCAATAAATAAAATAACTATGTGAACTGGTAAATGAGTCGACAAAAAACTTATATCACTGTTAACATTTTTCCGAATCTCATATATCTTTCCGACTCTGGCCATCATCCAGAATCTTAATAATCTTGATTTCATATGGTTCTAGCCCACTTACTCACGAAATTATCTTGTGCAAGCGCACAAATTTACTCTACTCATAGGGGCGCCACGGTAGCCGAGCGGTTAGAGGCGAGACCTGCAAAGCTAATATGTATTGTGGTACTGGGTTCGATTCCCGGTCCTTGGATTTTATTTAATGGTTAATTAAAGAAATTTATAGTAAAGTATGTTTGCTAGTCGCCTCCGTCCACGACACCTATAGTTGAGTTGGACGTTAAGCTCCGCCTGAAAAAATAGGCTATTACTTTACTTTTTTTTTACTTTTTACTCTACTCATAGCTCAATCAAGCCTCAGACATATTAAACTAATAACAATATCCTTATCCTTAATTTCTTATCTTATTAAGTGCTTTAAATAAAAACAAAAAAAAAGCGAAATGAATATGAAGCAGTATTTGAAACGAAAATTTTTGTAGACGATTGAAAATCAGGGATCTTTATTTCAAATAGGATGCAGAAAAAAATATTCCAAGGAAAATCTAACAGCCTATTAAATGCATCCTCCCCGGGTTTAGATTGGAAACCTTATCTGTTTCTCAAAGGAAATTAATTATAAAAACAAAAAAAAATCTGGAGAAGAAACATAAACTATGTTAGATTGGAAAACAAAAGAAATCAGAAGCAATAACCAATAATACGAAAATGGGAGAGAAACTTGGTATTTGACTAATTTGTTCCAGATGTTAATACGTATTCAAGCAACTGCATTATACTCACCCAAATGATCACGACATAATTTTTAAATATAATGTTAAATATTTTTTTTTTTTTTTTTTTTTTTTGCGCATTAACAGCTGAGGTCATTAGCGCCCGGAGCTTTATCCAGTGCACTGCCGGCCTCCGGACAGTGTTCTCTCGTTACAGACAACACTGTCCATCACCGGCTGTATGAAGCTCCTAGGAAGAGAAAATCTAAGGGTCATCTGCTGGATTCGAACCCGGGACCTCCGCGTGGGAGTCCAGTATGCTAACCTCATAGCTAATCCCTTCCCCTTAAATATTATTCCCTTAAATATTATTCTTAAATATAATATAGTTATGCGATCTTCTTTTTAAAAAGTACGTCTGTATAAGTTATTTTAATTTGTACATTTTGCAATGTCCAAAACTTAAATTGAAAAAAAAGTAGTTGAAAAAGAGCTAGAAATATATTGGTGCCAATACCTTCTCTTACAAAATTGATTAAAAACTGATTACTTCCGTTAAAAAATAAACTTTATAGAGACCAACTAATAATGTATGTTTTTGTAATACATATAAAAGTAAATATGATTTTTACAAATCCAATAACTAATTTTATTTAACTAAACTTAAAAAAATAAAATCAACATTTACCTGGGTCGGACTAGGGTTCCAAAACAGATGCTTATAATTCAAGCCTTCAGTTTTTGGGGGTTTAACGACATATGTGGCCCAAGGAGAAATACGATCTACTAATACGCCATTTGTGGTTCTTACTGCTATCTGAAAATAAAAGTGTAAAAGGCCCCAAATTCTCTGATACCTACATTCCTTCTTTAGTTAAACAAAAGTACAACCTTTATTTCTGACAAATGGTTTATTTGTGCGGTACCGTCAAGATTCGGAGGTATGTGCAACTTCCAAATTCCAAAATCATGCTTCACGTATGGATGGCTTGTGCGATCCCAGTTATCTGAAAATAAAAGCAATTGTCAGAGGATTCAACAATGTAATTTGATACAAATCTTGTCAGTATTTATACACATTTCATTAAGCCTTTGAAAGTCACTGTGAGATTTGATTATCTTTTCTAAGAATTTAAACGTAACACTTTTTTCTATATCTGTACAGGAAATTAATATCCTATTATTTAGTAGATGTTTTTAAAAGTCAGAAAGTGTTGGCGCAACTTTCTTATTATTCTTAATTCCTCTAATCGTTCGTTCCACCAATTGAGACGAGTCTTAACCGTGTGCAATCTATTATGAGGAAACTTCAGAGTGAATTAGCTCCTAGATGGTTTGATTGGTCTTTCGCCCCTATATTCAGCCCGATTTACAAGTCAGAATCTACTTATGATTTTAGTCCAGTCTCGTAAAGTTCCTGTTATTGTTGAGTCAGAGATAAAGATATATATACATAAAGTACACAAATAATATTTATATTTGGCATCGGCTTTCACCATATAGCCACCAACAACGACACAACAAAACCTTGAGGTAATAACTTAAAATGAAAGTGAAGATGCCTATTAACGTAACTCTCTAAAATAATTTATTTGTCTCGAAACTCAAAAAAAGTAAATTTTGGTAACGATTCAACCTCATCCATACAAATAAATATTTTCATCCTAAACTTTCATTCCTTTTAATAATCATTTATACTTGCTCTCATTTTTATGAATATCTATCAATATTGAATAGATATTCCTGCCATACTCCAAACTTTACTGAAATAAACTATTAATTCTTCGAAATTAATTTATTCCTGCAATATTTTTATTCTTAATAGATTATACTTCTATCTATACGTCTATTTTAAATATCTATGTATTTAATCGTAACAGATATATTTTTTAGTCATTTCCACTACGGGTTTCAGCATGGCCTACTCCTCACTTCTTTGGACTGCCTCTAATTTCAACCCATTACTAATTTTTATAAATTTTATTACGGAACAAGAGGTGAAAGCAGATTGTTTTGGATGCTTTGCTTTCAGAGAGCCATGGCACAAAGAAGAGTTGAAGTGATTATTAACTACGTAGTTACGTATTACAATTCGTATTGATTGCACTTTGGGAAATAAACTGATATCTTTTTGTAATTCTCATTAAAACAAAATAGCTGAATTCTCAAAGAATTTATTAACACGGGATAAAATGCTTACAATTAAAATGAATTAATTGTAACAATCTTACTAAATTGTCCGATTAAATAGAGCTGCACTGCACCAGGTGCCCACTCTTGACAGTCTATTGAGTTATCGATGTTGACATGAATTCCAAATTTTTTGTAGGAATGTACAAAGTTTTCAACACCACCCAAATCATTCTCTATTTTGTCCAATGAATCCATAAACACTGCATATCTTAACAAAAATGACAAAAATACTTAAGTTCTATTCATTTATCAGTGTTACACTTTTTAAAAATTATTAGAGTTAGTCTTAACAAAAATATAAATTTAATTAAAAAAATGCAATTAATTTTAATGGCCTCTGTTGTAGTCTTTACCACAACAGCTTGTCTGACTATCAAAACCATCAATTGTACAGGAGGAACAGCAATATTTTGTCGTAAACTTAACTCAATTTTGTCCAGACAATAATATATCTTTCAGGTTTCATCAGCTCACATTACATTGAAAGATAATACATTGATTAATACATGTACTTGAAGGTACAAAAATAAACTAATCTTTTATAATATTATAAACAAAGAATAACATACCTCCTTCTGAATTCTCTTTCAAATGGCTTTAAATAAGGATCTCTTTCCAAATGCCTCTTTAATTCTGGAACCTCCACATGCATAGGATCCATAGATGATAACTTACCTCCCATTTCCTTATTTGAATTAACAACTCATTAAAAAAAACATTCAAATAGTCTTGCTGCTACCACAAATATACTCAATACACAAGAGTATCTCTCATTTCATTGCCCTTTGACCTAATCTAACAAGACTATCTTATGCAACACACTCTAGAAAACACTGAAATAATGAATGCTATAGATATGATAACATAATCTTTTGGATAAGAATGAACAATTTCGTAATTACAAGTAATTTGACAACACTAGTATTTAGGTATTTTAGTAGAAGCTTTCATTGGCATTGCCACTTATTACATTCAGCAATGTACTGAGGAAGCTATGACGATTTTATGTAATTATTTTTTATTGGCCACTTGGGAGGCTTAAGATGAGGATGGTAAGGGTTGCAGCCATGGAAGTCCTTCACGTGTTGAATGAAACCTCCAGTAGGTTACCTAACTGGATTTACAAGTGTTTGCAGGAACAAACCCAAGTACTTAGACGTCTTTGTAGTAGTAGTAAAAGAAACCTCTGGTTAAATCATATTGTTTTTGTTTGTTAATTTGTTAATTAATGGGGAAGAACCAGAAAAAGAAAGGTAAAGGAGCAGAAAAAACTGCGGCCAAAACTGATAAAAAATTGAGCCAAAAAATGAAAAAGCAACTAGCTGCTTCTGGAGAAGTAGGTTGTTATTTAACTGACAAGGTTCGTATTGTATTAAGATCAAATTTAACAAGTTAAATTTGTAGGATGACATCCAAACAATATTGGCCCAAATTGAAAAAGAGGAACAAGAACGTTGCAAAGTTGTTGAAAAAATCATTGGAACGCCTCCTTCAAGACGAGCTTTTTGTTCTCTTAATTCCCATCCTTACAAAGAAGAATTAATTATGTTTGGAGGTGAATATCATAACGGGCGTGAAGTAAGTTTCTGTAGCTGTTATTTAAAATCTCTAAAGAAAGTATCATTTCATTTCTCGGTTTATTTTGCTAAACATTCCTTAAGATTATGCAGTCAATTAAATTAAACGTATTTTATTTTTAGACATGGGTATATAAAGATTTATTTGTTTATAAAATAACTACCGATGAGTGGATGTTCTTAAAAATTCCTTTTGGTCCACCTCCAAGAACATCTCATCAAGCTGTAATCATACCTTCAAATAAAGGAGAACTTTGGATTTTTGGGGGTGAATTTACTACGAAATCTGAGTCACAATTTTATCACTATCGCGATCTTTGGGTATTGCAGCTAGATACTAAACAATGGACCCAGATTAAGTAAGGAGCAGTAACTTATTTTCTAGCATTTTTATTCTTATTCAATATAATAAATGGTTAAGTTTCAAAATTTCAGAGCCCCAGGTGGTCCTTCGGCGAGAAGCGGACACAGAATGGTTCTTTGCAAACGGCAACTTATTGTATTCGGTGGATATCATGATAATTTGCAAGACTGTAAATATTTTAATGATGTTTACGCTTTTAATTTAGATGATCGAACTTGGTCAAAGTTGGAACCCACTGGTAAGTTGTAAATGTAAGATAATTCTTTTAGGGTGATAGTTTTATAATTCAATAAAGTAAGAGAAAATACTTTGAAAACGAATTTCATATTTGCTCCAATTTGGGGTACCACCAATTCTCTATTCTGGAAAATTAGTTGGTATTTATTTTAGTGGAAAAGATAAGAAAAAAACTGAGGCTATGGTTGCATAATTGATTATATTATCATGGAATTAATCAACTAGTCACAGATTCCCCTCTAAGAATTCTTACTTACTTAATAAAATAAAAATCAACTAAGAAACATGTTTTGGATTTTTTCAGGTGATATTATCTTTACTAAAACCTTAGTGTCTTACAGGAGATGGTATTTTTTTTTTTATTGAGTAATTAGTTTTCTATTCGTCTCTCAGAATATACAAAACAATCGGTACAAATATTTTTACAAATTTGGTGGCTTTCAAAATAATACTTCAGCTGAAAATGCAACTTTAGAAATATTACACGTTTCATTAGAACTAGAAATGTCGGGAGTTCTTTTTGAGGAAAAAAAAGTTAATTATCGGAAGATATAGCAATTTCGTTCATTATGATACTATCCAATCTATCTTTGTTTAACTGAAGTACTACAAAGCTTCTTTATTAAAATTTACGGAATTGATGTAATCAAACTTTTTATAAGTTTCGTCTTCTTTTAAAACCGCTCACTAACCCCCGTTTTTCCTCCCCTTATATAGGCAAAAAAAGTAAAGTAACACCTTTTATTTTGGCAGTCTTTGCATCTAACTACTATATTTTCCCCTTTTATTCTTACGTAATATTGTGGATTTCCTTTCAACGCTACGCTGTAACTGAACTATGAGTGCGTATTATCAAAAACGTTTTAGAGCTCTTGATAAAAGGTGGTACTTGAAATGTACACCAAAAAAATATTGATTTTCGAAGGTTGGCAAAAAGACCATACGTGTTCTTCTGTCTTGTGTTCTGGTGGTGTCCAAGTTTTAAACAGTAGGCGGCAAAAAAAATAAAAAGATCCATATAAATTTAGAAATATCCAATGGAGCACATTATAAAGGGTGTAAGTCAAGCATCAATAAATAAATAAAAAACAGTAACAATTAGTATGAAAATATATGGTAGTTTTTTCAGCAGGAAATTTGCTCGATTATTGCCCTAATCCTGAATTTCACCAAAAGTGGACACTTTAGTTGGCTTTTTCTTCCTAGGAGCTTCTTACAGCTTATTTTATTGTATGTAACAAGAGAACACCGTCTTGAGGCCGGCAGTGCATTAAAAGAAGTTCCGGGCACAAAAAAAAACTTAAGTGGGATAATAAACATAACGAGTTGTGGGAAGTGTTGAAATGATCTCAATGAGCTCACACATTTCTTTGAATTGTATTTATTTGTACTTTGTTAAGGAACCATAGTCACATTGATGCTACAATATTTCATTCCATTATTTGATTTAAATTTACTCAGCTAAATTATATTCTTTTGCATTACAGTTATATAATGCAGGAGTTTTATAAGCTTATAAATTACTTTTTTAAGTGATTAAATTTACTATATTTTTTTATTTTATTTATTACATTAATTCATTAGTAAATTCCAGAATTGTTTTTTTATCATTTAAAATCAAATAATGATTAATTTTAGTAATTTTTCAGTAATAATTCAGTAATTTTTACAGAATTGTAAATGTGCAATACATTAAGAATTATTTATCTTTACACAAATGTATCGCTGTTTAAAGGAACGCCTCCTCTTCCTAGATCGGGATGTCAAATGGTTGCAATTTCAGAAGGAAAGGTAATTATTTGGGGCGGATACAGTAAAAGTAAGGGAAAAAAAGACGTGGAAGTTGGCGTTTGCCATTCTGACATGGTTCTACTATCACCAGAAAGTAAGTAATAACTACTTTTACTACAATAAGACAAAATATATAAATATAGATTTATTAAACAATAAAAGTTAATTCTTAAGTGTATTAATTCCACTACCGCCTAACATACATTACGTATTTTATTGTTTTTCAAAAAGTGTACCTTTTTGCAGAAGGTGATAGTACAGGTTTAAAATGGAAGTGGAGTACCCTAAAACCAGGTGGAATAAAATATGGTCCCAGAAGTGGGGTATCTGCAACTTCTTGGGGTAATAAAGTATTTATTTTCGGTGGTTCTAGTGATCACGAAACTGAAGAGGAATTAACTGCTGAATTCCACAACGATTTGTTAATGTTAGATATTCAAAGAAACGTATGGTCTGAAGGTATTTGTCTTTATTTCCTTAGATAATTAATTAATTTCGTTTCGAAATTCGCATTTCGTTTGATTTCCAGTTATTTTAAGTGCCAAAAAAGAAGGTGCAAAGCCTAGAAGGAGAAAAGGAAATGATAACGAAGAGGAACCTGAGGGAGAAGAACATTCGCCCGTTATGGAAAGTGAAATGGAAGTAAGTTAATTAGCAAGAATTTTTAATTTATTCTGAATTCCTGAGTTTACATTATTAAAAGAGGAAGTTAACTATAAAAAAAATAGTCAAAACTGGTAACACTTTCTCTTCGTTGGGATTTACGGATATACTTTTCGCTATTTACTCGAAAGATTTTGTGAAATTCATATATTTGGAATGAATATTTGAAAAAAGAAATTGGGGAAATCAATTTTTAAATATATATAAGTGCATATTTTTTTTTACTCCCCTTTTTATCCGTAATTTATTACAAGTTTTTTAAATCTGCACCATTATGTCTGAAACTGACTGAGGAGACTAAAATAAACAGGAGTCCACTCCACCAAGAATACAATTTCAACTTAAAACCAAGTTCCTAAGTTCTACTTTAAACTTTTTTGGTTTGAAAATGTCATTATATATTACATTTTCTTTTAGCTTCAAAATTTAAAACTTCTCAAATTATTATTAACAGTATCCTTTCATAATTTTGTAGAACTGTCTGTACATGACACTCGAGGAAGCTTATCCATACAGAATTTATGTTTTGTTTTTATTTACAAAAACTCTAGTTGAGTGTTTTTATAACTTTCTCTTAATACAGTTCTCAACGTTCTGACTTACAAATTTTCTTCAAATACGACTTTTTTTTTGTACATTATTCTGAAATTACCCTTACAGCTTCAGTTTTACATGAAAATGGATCACAATGGAAAGAGAAATTTAGATAAATTTGAATAGGGTTCTTCAAAATTTAAAATATTTTCCCTAATCAATTGCACAACATACAGATTTAAAATGTTTACCACACCCTAATGCGTTTATACTCAGCTACTTCAAAAAGAACAAGTGAATTCTATCAAATTATGAAAGTCAGCTTCATTGAAGGCAGGTTAAATATAGGGAAGGGATTAAATCAGTAAGAAGTGGGATGGGCTGGTAAGCTGGAGGTCCTTGGTTCCAATTCAGCCTCGCTACTCTTGGATTTTCTCTTCTTAAGAGCCTTTATTGTTCATTGCCCAGTGAGGTTGGTAACGAAGGAAGGCTATTTCAAAGCAGGAAATGTATTGAGGAGGGAGCCTATGAATTTGTATTTTAGCCATAAATTAAAAATAAAGAAATAATAATAATAATAAAGAAATAATAAAGATCTGAAAATAGCTAAGCCTAGCAAAACGCTGAGTTGTCCTCAGACTCCTACTAAAGAGAAAAACTGACACAAGGCAATATCATTGAAACAAGGGAAGTAGTTGGTTACTCGAACTGACTTGACGCCCACGCGTCTCGGTTTCCAGTCCAACTGGCTGCTCTTAGTTTTTTTTTTCTTCAGAAGCGTCTTCTAGCTCACTTTTCACGGTACTGTCTGCAATAAGAGAACATTTATGAAGCCAGTTCACTGGAAATGGCTCAGATGCTAGTGATCTTCAGAACTTAAAGGGTCTTAATAAAAAATAAAACACAAATTTTAAACTTAGGCACTGTAAACAGTAAACAATCCTTAAGAAATATTTCATTCTATATTGTACCTTCACGGAGTTTCCGTTTTTAATTTTCCTAAAGATTTTTATTATATTAACTATATTCTTCCTTCATATATATTAACTACTTTCATTAACTACTTCTTCTTCTTTTTTAAATAAAATTTCTAATAATCATATTCTTTTTCTTTGTCAAAAATGTTGTTCTATTATTGATTATTTCTTTAGGAACGAATTGTAGACGATGGAGTATTCACATTACGAGTTGGAGCAGCGTCTTCTCTGGTTGCAAGTAATAATGAGGCGCAGAATAAAATTTTACCTCAACATCCACATCCTAGAATTAATGCTGCACTCACTATTAAAAACTCTAAGTTATATCTTTATGGTGGAATATATGAGGATGGAGATGTACAACATACCTTATGTGATTTCCATGTCCTGGGTAAGTTGATTAGTTGCAAAAAATAAAATTAGTTATAGAGATATTATTAGGTGATAATGGAAGAGCATTGAAGTGGAAAAACCTATGTTTTAATCCAGCGGTCGTCAGCCTTTCGTACCTCACGGAACACTAAACAATTTTTTTCTGCTGATCCCCTGCCATGACTTTTTTCAAATATGAAATGGTACTCTCACTTGTTTGGGCCCTCCAAGTTATTTGCAAAAGAAGACAAAAACAATAGCATTAACTTTATAATTTTGAAGCAATAATGTAAAATAGTGCGCTGACTTACCAGCAATGTTTAACCCCCTTGATTGATATTTTTCTGGCTAGCACAAATATGTATCAATAACAATTAAATGGTGAAGTTATATATCCCGGTTTGGTGCGCCGTCCGCGTCAAATCTTGTTAAATTGAGCGTACTCAGTCTAAGCCAGCTAAAAATATAGAGATAGCTTCTTTATTGTATTTATAACAAAAACCTAATATGGATATAATACTTGCCCAGGTTTTTTATGTAAAAATACAACGTAATAAGACGAGAATTCTAAAACACTAAAACCAGAATATAACCAAACTTTTTATTAACGAGCAAATTGCATATATTTACATTCCTATTGTTTTGAGGAACACCAAAGTACTACTTCCGTAGACCTATGATTGAACTAGTGTAGACCGCGCAACGGTGCCTAGACTTCGTATTGTGATGTACTACGAGTAGAAGCCGTGAAAAGTCTCGGGCTGCAAATGTCATGACGCCTTAAAAAAATATTTACCTACATATATGAATATTTTCTCTATATGTCCTATTCATTATTACATGAAATAAGATTACAAAATTTATAAGAAATTATAAGAACCAACAGTAAGTTCCACAAAAATAAATTTAATTAATTTTATTTAAGATTTACACAAATTGGAAGAATGGAAAACAATAATTCCTTGCGAACTAAGTCAAGAATGGATTGCTTCTTCCAGTGATTCATCAGATAGTGAATCATCTTCTGAAACTGACGAAATGGAAGAGTAATAGGAAGTGTTTCTTGAGTTAAAGAAACGCCAAATTGAAAGAATGAATTCATCTATCCATTACGAACTAAATTAAGAATGACTTGTATCACTTATGATTTATTAGTTGGGAAACATCTAAACAAAATGATGGAACGTATATAACAAATTAAAAGCATAATTTTAGCTCATTTTCTTGTAACTGTTGAATCCTAACTCTTTGTTAATGTTATAAGTAATTCTGTTTTTGTTAGTAAAAGTTTTTATATTTACTAAGTTTATTTATTTTCCGCATTTTGCAGATCAGGGAATTGTAATAATTGATTTCGATCGAACCTCTCAATTACATTTCGAGTAAAAAAAAAAAAAAATGGTCGTTTTATAACATTAACAAGCTTTTATCTTCGTGTATTATCTGTAGTAAATGTGGAAGAAATAAAATAATAAGCAGGACATTCTAGCCTTACTTTCTCTTACTCATTGAAGAACCATTTAAGTATTGCAATCACATCAATTTTCTGTTTTCGAATTTAGTCGGAATTACATTTTTTGAAAGTAGCCGAGAGGTAAGAAGCGAGTACGATGGTGTATTGTGCTTATTTGGTTCAATTCCCTCTCTTGGCCTTGCCTTACAGAGGTAAGTCAAACCTTAAGCAATATGTTGTTTGCAAGACCCTGTAGACGCAAAAGTAACTCAGTGATGAAAATCCTACAGCCAAATTACCACTTCACTGAGTGATTATAATTAATTAATTTAATTTTTTTCTTGTTTATTTATTTGTCTTGTTTATTTAAACTCATTTAACAATTTAGATTTAGATCTACAACTTTTAGTTGAAATTCTATTACGTGCACTTATGGGTGAGAAAGTGGTTAGACTTCCCTCAAACCAATCCAGAAATGTAGCTTATTTCTCAAGAAATAATTGCGTCTTTGATTACGTATGTTAGAGAGTTTGAAAATCTCTCTTTCATCATTTTGCTAAAGGTAAATAATTTTGTGTAATTAACTAACTCCCAGAGCGTAGCTGCATTGCAATCTGCTTAATCTGCTGTTGGAACTGAGTGATTTTTTTTACCCTGATCTTATTAACCAGAGGTTCCTTACTTGGGGAAGGTCTAGTCGTCTCAAGCCAAGTTATAAGTGTTGTTTTACATGAACCAGCCATTCTTTTCTTAAAGTTTATTTCGACAGACGGAGTGTCCTTTTATGTACATTAAACTTTAAGAATTTTTTGGGAGTGAATGGCGTTAAATTTATCAGACTGATTTAGGAAGGAAAAACTGGGTGAATAGATAAAATAGAAGTAGCTCAACAGTAGAAATTTGGGTCCGGAGAGAGAAAAAAAAAGTAGCAAAATATACGTTTGAGAATGGATTAAGACATCCTGGAGCTTCATACAGAATGTAGCCCGATCTATAAAAAAAAAGTCATTATTTTTTTTTCCAAAACATTTCTTTTGTAAGAGTACTTTCCAGACCCACCGGGTTGCTGCTAAGAGACACTGCTAATCCGTCACAAGTTATTTTAAAGTCAAATGATAAGATGAAACAATCTAAAGAGAAGGCAACGACATATATAGGCAGTTTTGCCAATTGTACAATATATGATCGTTTCAGACTCTCTGTAGCTTCTACACTAATTATGATCTTCTTCTGATGTCAATTAGCTCGTGGAACTCCACATTTTTACGGAGTTTGTCCGTTCTACAGAAGAGAACATTTTTTGTCGTTGACAGATGTTTTAACTTTGTGGGTTTTCTGGAAAGTGACATAATGCAACTCTACAGCGAGATGCCTATGTCTAATTATCATCGAATGCCTGTTCTCGAAGATATAGACCTTTAGGATTAGGTTTGGAGAAGATCTATTCTAAGACGTGAGGTAAGAAGCGAGTACGATGGTGTATTGTGGTTATTTGGTTCAATTCCCTCTCTTTGCCGTGTTTTAATGAGAATTTTGTGTAATATCTTATATCAAACTATATTTTGTATTTCTTCGTTATTATTAATAGCCCACTGTGATCATTAAGTGATAATTATTTTTTTAAAAATGTGTCTTGATAACTGTTATTTCCGCGTTCTTTATTACTTTCCCTCAATTTCACTTACAATAAACAAGTTTTAGACTTATGTAATGTACTTGAAACTTATTCCAGGGTAGTAATAAAGTGGTAACTATATTGCACAAAGAGAGCACAGAAATTTTTCCCAAAATGCGGCCTTAATCTAGTAATTAAGGTGAAGTGATAGTAACATAATTATTATATGAAGGGCACTTTGGATTGCCTGCGTTCCTTCCCCTTTTTTAGTGGAACCGCCCTTTTAATACAATCTAATTATAATATTAACATTAATACTTCATCGCGAAATTCTTGTTTTCATTGTATTTGCAAAGATTTAAATAAAAATTTAGGCGACAATACATACTTGCGTATATTCATCTCAAGAGATTAGGTGAAGTATTAAATTAGAACTGTAAGTGTTTGCAGCGCCAATATCAGTTTGTGTGCCAGTGTTATCTAGAAAAGTAGAAGAAAAATATTTGCCTTTACATAGGAGAGGGCCCCATTTAAGATCAACATCCACTTCATTTGAATTTTTGTCATCCTTTGTTTCAACTGCTTTAATTTAATTATTATTATAACAGAAAGTTGTTTTTGAATTGAATGTATTCTATTGATTTTTTGTAAAATAACTGTTTAATATGATGCAGAAAATTATGGATCATTCTACTAGGTAGTTAAATTCCTTGCTTTTCTTTTTAGAAGGATTATATAAATGTAAACAGTATTTGGTTAGTTTTTAGACAGCATTATGATGTTTATTTTTATGATTAATTCATTTTTAAATAACCAAGCTATTCTTTTGTTTATTTCATATTTAACAAAAACGTCATCGAAAATGTTAGATATCACTAAACAAATATAACTAAATCAAATTTTGCCTTGGAATTTGACATAACCATTACAAAAATATTAGAAACTAAAACGGGTGTATAAACGCCTTCTAACTTAATGATAATAATAATGGACTCAAATTAAAAATTAGAATTTTACATTATTTACAAAATCTATCTGATTAAAAAAAAGAGAAAATCTTGCAAGAATCTATAAAATTACGAAAACTCAAAACTCATTTCAGAATCAATCGTTTACAAATCTTTTATTGGATTGTGAAAAATTTAATGAAAAGATACTTCTAATATATAATGGGCATTGAAAGGTAGTGGAACTTAATTTAGGTGATTGTAGCTTATTTATTTTTTCATTGCGTTCTTATTAAGAGAGTAATAAACTTTGTATTTTAATAGCTATTATAATAAAACAAAGCTTTAAGAAACCAACTATTCAGTAATTCGGTACGATACTGTACTTTCCATATCGTCATCTCCAGCACACTCATCTTCTACTTCCTGAATTTCTTCATCATCTTCATCGCACTCAGTTTCACTATCTATCAGAGCAGGATTCCTATATGCTTTCAGTTTTTCGTGTGAAGGCAATGCATTTCCTATTGTACAAGATTTATCTTTCAGTCGTTCAGCTGCATGTTTTAACTGAACTACCTTAAGATGTTGAGCTTGTTCAAATTGTAATTTGACGGAAGCTTCCAAGCTTATTGGCTTTACGCTATCAAATTTCGGTGGTGGCTGAGATGCTGAACATAAATCTCGAGCCTTATAATCTGATAATGACTTTTTTGATTCAAACTTATGATTTAATGTCTTGTGAGGCAGAAATCTTGAGTTTGCTTCTACTTTGTCAATTTTACTATACAGCTTCGCAGCATAAATATCCTCAATATCTTCTTCAGTAATTAATGGATGAGATTTTTCTTCGGTTCTAAAACAGTAAATAAATATCTAAATAACTTTTCCTTATGTAAAAAAAAAAATTTCTTTTTCTCTTTGCTTTTCAAAAATTCAAAGTTAACGCTCAAGACATGACCTTAAATATTACCAGCTAACTTAAAAAATTCAATTTGTATAAGAAAATGTTGATAAATTTCTAAAGATGGGTTAGAAGTTGTTTTTACACGGCATTGTAATTGAAAAAAATAAACAATGAAGTAATTAGCATAAAGATTGATTTACCCTTAGAATTTTTCTTTTTAAATTTAAGGCGCGTCAATATCTGTTATTGGCGCCGGGAGCTTTAAGGGCCAATAGCTGGATTCGAACCGGGATCTCCACTTGGGAATCCTGTTCTTTGGTGTAAAGAGAAGTGACATATCCCATGTCACTAAAAATACATATCGTTTAAGAAAAAACATCTGTTGCGAGTATCGGTCTTGACCCGGATTTTATCTTAAGATTGTGGAAATAATTGGATACTTCGATCAATATTCCTAGCAATAGGCTTTTGCAATAGCTAGTTCAAATTAGCTCTCAAATATACTTTTTCTAATCCCTGCTGAAGTATTAATTACAATGCATTAACACTTGCGAAACCAAATTTCAAGGCATGTGCCAGTTAGACATCATGATAAACCTGTCAAGCTAACTTCGTGGGCAAAATTGCTATAATATCTCTTTAACCAACAACATCTAAAATACCTTCTTCTTTTCTTTTTTTTTTGTTTATGTCATTCGTGTGTTTTAACCTTTAAAAACTTTAAAATGTCTGCAATAGTCATTGTCAGAAAAACATCTCATCGGAAGTCTACTAACACTTAAAACAAAGAAAAACCCATAACAAAAAAATAAATATTTTGATTCTTAAAAACCTAAGATTTTAAATCTTATCAATAAAAATAATAATAGTTATAATAATAATAAATTGTCCAAAGTGCACAAATTTAAGAGAACTTACTGAATGAACTTTTTAGAAAATACGGTTCCACTATGAGTTGCTAGAATCTGGAACGGGTTTTCTTCAGAGTCTTTCTTTTCCTCTGTAAACCTATCTTTCTTCATTTGGTCAGGATTCCTGGTCCATTCAAGTGCATTAATTTGGGAAGTTGAAAGCGAAAGTCCAGCCATAACTTCAGACAGATTGGTATTATTAGCATGGTTACGTTTTTCTAATTCAGCTTCAATTTGTTTCTTAATCCTTATTATTTTAGCTCCTTTGTCTCTTAATTTTTCAACTGCTTGCCTAACAAGAAAAGGAAACAAATTATTGAAACTGTCTGGTAGTTGTATAAGGATTGATCGTCAAGAACTGCAAGATACATTTCTAATGTTGAAAAACACCAAACATTGACAGTTTTTTCTCTTTTTTATAAAAGATAAAATTCCCAAATTCTCTTTATAATAAAGAGAAAATCCTACTTTATAACTGTATTTTTTTTTGCATCAACTCAGATCTGACAGATTTCGAGAAAAAAGTTGCCATTTTCATAAATTATTGTTGTTCTTGATCTTTTTGGTGTGGTTACCTTTTTTTTTAACGCTAGAAAGTAAGCAAAAATAAAGGGTTTGATGATGAAACGACATAGTATATACGACTATTTTTTTTTTACTTAAGATAGGAGAATTGAGCAAAGTACATTTTTTACGCAAACATTCACAATAAGAACCCTGAACACTTCCTGTGAACTCATATTTTTTCTCTGGAGGATTCTGGCCACCATTGCCAGCAAAACTGCCAAAAAAAAAATTGTGAATAGAATGTATTTGTTATGACTTGATTTTTATTTTCATTGCAGGAAATCATTCGCTAATGCCCGGCAAAATAAAAAAAAAACAGGTTACTTCTTCAAATCGTTTTAAAACTGTGATCCGTACTTCCCACTCTGAGTCGGAACGCTGAGAAGACTCAGTTTTTTTAAATCGTCCTGCTTCTTTCTATTTTGTCTTTCTTTGTAAACTATCCACTTAATATTGAAATAGAAAATATGTACAAATTCTATTTTTTCTCTAACAAGAGAATAAATGAAGTTTACTCCCATCAGAAATGTTTAAAATTTAATAAGGGAATATAAAGCAATTTAAACAATATTGTATATTCAGGTATCTTTTCAGAACCAAACGTCATCTTTTGTTAGGCCTCTGATCCTGTTATTGGATCAATCAAAAAGTCACTCAGTCAATTAGATCAGAAATACTGGCGAACTAATCAGACTCATAGAAGGTTTCACCCCAGAAACGACCCATAAAAGGAACTATTCTTGGCAGAATTCGAAAAAGAAAAGGCCATAAAGAACCGATTTATTAATTAGAGTAGTACTAATCGTTGTTAATGCATTACGATGTAACTACTACTGTGGTGTGGTTTCTGTCAAAAACATTATTTCTATTGGCCATTGAAACTTACAAAAACTTAAGATTTTTTTATTAAACTTAATTTCTTCTAAATAAGAAGTGGTGTGAAAGATTATAATTGAGGTTATGATGTTCTGTCTCATCTTCTGCTCTTGGTGAATGAGAAAAGATATATCTTCTGGTTGTGAACTGATAGGATGGCGAGGACGGAAAGGAAACATCATTAAAATTCAACATAAGCCTTTAAATTTTATAATGCTTAACGTAACAAATATTAGATCTTAAGCTTATTAAACTATTGAGTGAGTTATCCAGATTAGCAACAATGTCAGAAGTGAATTGAGAAAAAATTTTCTAGATTTTTTTTTCTGGCCTATATCTCGTTCTAACATACTTCTACATATATGGTCAATGTTCTGTTTCCTTGATGATGTAGGCAATTTTACCGAATAGACCTGAGACGTGCCTCGATCTGAGTAAGAGATTAATTCCGTAAGCATACAGGTTCTCTCAGGAGGCAATGTCGACAAAGTAGTCATCTGCAAATTCTGCTGAGAGACGGAGGAAACTGCATAACACCTCCTGGCTGATTGTTAGACGTTAATTACTAAATATTTCGACACCTGGGAAGCTACCAAATACTGGTGGACAATATAATTTCCCTAGAATCCCTTTAGATTGAGATTTCTCAGAGTATTGTAGGGTATCGACTTAGGTATGATAGGTCTTGCAGGTTCAGTTAGATTGAATAGAGGTACTTTATTTAAGTCTGAGAATCAAAAATCATTACTCCTCTTAAGATTAAAGCAAGTCACACAAAGCTGGAAAAAATCGATATAATTTTAAAACCGTGAATCTTGTTCTAAGAACACCAGGCAGCGGTTTTTTTCTTAGAAGGCTAAGCCGAAGCCTAGCTTTATTGGGTTACGAGCCATCCCCTTATGAACTGGACTGAGTTCCTTTGTTATCTAAAAAGATTCTCATTACATTCATACATCCATTTGAGATTCAAGTTTGAACTTCTGGATGAATAAGAACTATCTTTTACGAGGAGGTGATAGCAAAAACATAATATTCATAACGTTTTGCAAGAGGATTTTACCAAAGCTTTTAGAGAAGTAACCCCAACAGACCGTCTGAATAAGTTCCTTAATGCCAACACCATCTAATTCAGGGATCTATGAGACAACTTGTGATTCTAATTACAGAAAAGCTATCCTCGAAAAAATAAATTTAAGACGAAAATATCCAATTAGGCGTTCTAGATGCACCTTATTGAAGAAAACATGCTAATCGAAAGTGACAAATGAGTAGCTTGAAAATAAGAACTAAATATTTTATTTACTGAATTTAACTTATTGTACGCTTAGTTTCCTTTCATATGGAGTCATTTTAAATTTATGATTGTTAGGAACATGTTTGCAACGTTACATTCATAACCGTCAAATACTTCATTGTGCTTAGTAATACCTTACATATTTCAAAAGGATTTTTTTCCGTGCAAGATATAGAGAAGTTCATCATACTTTTTATACTGAAGACTTGAGTTTCACGATAAGTAAAAGGACAACAGAAATATCTTATGAGGATATAAGAACTTCAGCTTCAGTTCAGTGATCCGCGGACAAACATTCTCATCTTTAGATTCAATCTCTCACACTAAGTGGTAGCTCATGAAGACATGTTAAATCATCCGTCACTCAGTCAATATAGTCCCAGGGCATTAAGATATATAATGTATTTTCTAGACCGCAGTGTAAGTTATTTTAAAACTCTCCACTACTTGTCTTGTTCATTAATAAAATAAATAAATAAATAAAAAATCACAAGGCTTCACCTATTTTTAAGCAGATTGTTTTGCCTTTCCAGCATTTCTAAGAGTATACATTTGGTAAGCACTGATAAATCTTCCACTTTTTCATTTGTTGCACTTTTATTTTTTGTTCCAACTTTTTGCATTTAAAGGAGGATATCTACCAAAAAATAAAATAAATAAATCAAAGTTAGTTTTCCCGCTTTAAAGTAAATACTCCTACTTAATACTCACAGTGATAATTGTGTAATTGCGTATCACTCCTTAACATACTTTTAAAAATCGTAGGCTTCACTTGACCAGGTTAAAAACATGATTTTATAAAATGTAATATTATTTTGTTAAAAATTGCCTTTTTATTTTTCACAACTTAAAATAATTTTATTTTCAATTCAAAGTGTAAAATGTTTTATATTATAAAGAAAATATTTGATTACATTTACGTTACTAATTTTGAGAATGATTAACAGTAGAACTTCAATTACTTATTTTTTTTGTTCTTCTATTTTAGGACCATTGACCTCCTAACATCTGTGTAAAGCTCTAGTAGGTTTTGTTGAGCGGAGTTAGTACACTTGGGCGACTAGTAGGCGTAACTGAAAAATTGGTTGTTGTGCAGATGTTAATATTTCGTTATGTTCTTAGTGTAATAAGACATTAATTATATCATGTCCAAGCAGAATGAAAGAAGCTATGCTCAAACCTACAAATTAGTTGTTGTAGGAGGGGGAGGCGTCGGGAAATCAGCAATAACAATTCAATTTATTCAGGTAAAATGATAAAAAATCGTAACTTACTCACTTCCAAAGTCCTTTTGAAAATTATAGGAAAGGTTAGCAATTAAAATTTTATATTGGAACAAAGTAAATAATATACCTAAGGTTCTATTAAAGATGATAATGTATGCTAAAAAGTAGAATTTTGTTTTTCCTTCCAAAACATTTTTCACTTAATTTCATTTTATTTAGTACAAATGCTATTTATGTTTACCTTATATGGTAATTGCTTTGTTAATTATCTAATAAGTTTTTATTGCTAATCCATTCACTTTAAAATGTGAATCATGCAAGAGATTTTTCATAACATTTGTTTTTAGGTAAAATCACTATTTATTTTAGGTGTGTTATTACATAAAAACTTAATTTTTTCCAATTTCAGAGTTACTTTGTTACTGATTATGATCCCACAATTGAAGATTCTTATACTAAACAATGTGTTATTGACGACGTACCCGCAAAATTAGATAGTAAGTGTATTTAACTGTAATTTTCATTCATAGATGTTTGTTATTTGAATAAATATTATAGTCTATATGTTCAGTTTTAGACACGGCTGGACAGGAAGAGTTTAGTGCCATGAGAGAACAGTATATGAGATCTGGCGAAGGGTTTCTGCTGGTATTCGCAATTACAGATAGAGCAAGTTTTGACGAAATGTATAAATTTCATAAGCAGATATTAAGAGTCAAAGATAGGGATGAATTTCCAATGTTAATGGTTGGAAATAAAGCAGATTTGGAACACCAAAGAATAGTAAGAGCTCGTTTTTGTTTGTATTTGCTCGTATTTTGAATTACTTTATTAGTGATTTTTTGGTGCTTAAATTCAAGAATAGTTACAATATAGTATTAATATTATCTTTATTATTTTTGAGATTTTAATATCTAGTAATAACCCTTTTGTTAATAAGAAAATTGAAAATGTCGTGTTTTATTGCACATTTTGCCCATATCTGTTTTGAATTACTTTATTATTGCTGTAATACTTTCCTCTTACAAGGTATTTTTCTTAGTAAAGTCGATATCACATCTACATTTGTAATGTACAGTACCTAAATTGATTAATTTCGACCTAATATTTTACCATAACAGCTTGAATAAATCACAAGGACGTTAACTTTTTCTGGTCTCTTTTGTAAACTCTATCCTCTTAAAAGTAGTAGCGTTTTCATTTGGTTTAGTTTCTCATAAGATGTTTAAACAATACTGGGTCGTCAAAAATAAAAAAAAAAAACTAATTGAATATATATATATCTTTATTTTGCTTATGTACAATATATAATTGATTGTTTCGTTTAAAGATATCACAAACAGAAGCCCAAACCTTGGCTGGGGAGCTAAGGATACCATATATCGAATGCAGTGCAAAATTACGAATGAACGTTGACCAGGCTTTTCATGAATTAGTAAGAATCGTAAGAAAGTTTCAAGCTTCTGAAAGGCCAGTGCTAGGACCAGCACATCACACGGCAAGAAGGAAATGCATTATTTTATAGGTATTTTCTTTGTTTATTTTCACCCTCATTATATTCAAACTGAATTATATGATATTATTTTACTACTTTTTAATGCTGGAAAATGGACTAAAAAAAAAAAAAAAACTCGCTTGAACGTAAGTAATAATAAGGACCATAAAATTAAATTATACGAGTATATCCAATTTGACGAATTAGCTAAAAATAAAAAATGAATAATGGTTTCTGTTATAATGAACAATAAACTAATGAATAGTTTAAAAAATACAGTTATTTATGTTAAATTATTAATAAACAGAAGTCACAGTAGAAAATTGATCTACAATTCTCACAGGGTATTAAATTTGAATATTTTTCCTTTATAATAATTTTTTTTTTTTGCAAAACGAAAGAAACTTCTTTCTAGCAACGCTCACACTTCTTTTGTTTTAAAATTAATTATAATTTTGTATTTTAAATTTTTCCTCACTTAAATTTCTGGTTTCAAGATAATACTTTAAAAAGAAACAAAAATAATCATTCAAGGTGGGGAGGTATATGACGCACAAGGAAGAAGAAATTGTTTTTTCACCCGGAATTTATAAAAAATTGTATTTTATTTTATTCCTTTCCTTAGTCATCATTCGCGATAGTTATTTCAGTGACATGACATTATCATTCAAGCAATATTAACATCCAAGTAATTAATATCTGTTGAGTAAACGACAGAATGAATAAATCTCATTTAATACATGGCTTTCAGTACATTGGTTTTGTGATTGATAACATACAAATTTCAAAGTAATTGGAGTTATTAGAACAGTGTCCATCGATCGGAGCTCGGATGATTTGTTGAAATTCTTATCTCTCATTGCGCCTGTACCAATCCGAGGTTTTATTGAGCACACCTGTTGTCAAAATTGATAAACGTTTGTGTTTATAAAGTAGTACATGCGTCTGATTTTTAATATTGGGTTTGTATTAATTTTTTTAAGCACCTTTGCACGCCATATGGAAAAGAGACATTCGTTACTTGTCAATCTTTATTAAATCTTGATTAGAGAGCAGTGAAATAGTAGTTTCGATTGGGAAAGATTGTCAGTTTTTAGAAAGATATATATTCTTTTTTTTAAAGAGACTTTTCAAATAAGGGTACAATTTTCGCTATGAAAAACCTTTAAAACATTGATTTGAATTTAATTATTTCTTCCGCGACTGGACTGTGGTCAGACAAGGGCCTGTGCTTTCTCTAAAATAGTTGCTGTTAATTCCACTTAGTACTTTTTCCCTTCAGATCTCCTGTTTCCGAATCGCGTTAGACACCTATCTAACGAAGAAATGGTTGGAACTATAATTTATTTTTACCCAGTTTTTCGCTGATGAATATTTTTAGGATCCTTTCATGTGATATTCTCTAAATTTTTACTTCCAATCTCCACAATCAGAATTCTTAAATATGCACTAACTGAATCGGTTTACTAGCTACAGGCAGTCTCACTTCGCTTTCCTTAAACATGCCATTTTTAGCCTAGACTTCGTTCATAGGTATTAAATTAGTTTACCGTCTTGAAATTGTAGCCACTATATTTACCCTGTTTGCACAGCTTTCTTTGTCATCTTGTTTCTGAATATTAAGAATTTAATGCATTTTAGAAATAAATCTGTTTAAAATACAGTGTGAGAACGTTCTGATTGCAGAGGTATAAAGATTGTACTTATCATAACCTCAGCATGAATTTGTGTCATACCATTTTGTTAAGAATTTTTTTTTTTATAGAATTTTTTTTAAAAAAGATATTCATTCATTTATATAATTTCGGGTAGAAGGTCAGATAGACTGATTGTTTTTGAAAATATACTTAATACTTAAAATAAATTTGAGGTTTTTCGGAAATGACCAGAAATTTTTTGTTCCCGTACTTTCGCGCACCTTGATGCCCTTCATTAGTCTAGCACCTTCTTTAGAGTTGGAAAGAAGAATACGTTTCAAAAAGGTATAAGAGAAGTGGCGAGCATTCATTCTTCTGTCGGGCTCTTGAGGAATAAATTCACTAAGTTTTAAGTTCCCCTTTGTCCGAAGATGGAGGCTAACAGTATTCTGGACATTACGAAATCTCCTCCGAATGCTTAGGTACTTGCGATTTGACATGATAGCACATATTACAAGTTCCAACATTTATATAATATATATATTTGTGAAATTTGTAATTGATTTAAATGAGTAAAATATTGCTTTAAAAAAAAAATATTGTTAATGTACTTCAGATTATATATAGATATATATTTGCGTATGTAGTACGTGTAATGTACTATAGAATAAAACACCAATGTATAGACAATGGACTTAAAAATAACTGTATTAATTGTATGACTTATCTCCGGTTAATTTCCCCATTAATAATGAATTTTGAATATTAATGGACTGGTGAGCCCTGAGCGTTATTTTAGTAAAAATTTTAATATGATTTTGATCAGCTCATTTAAATGAGTGATTTTTTTTAAATTTTGTTAATGTACTTCAGAGCATATAAAGTCTCAAGAGCACACTGTATTTACTTAACTGGAGTTTAGACATTATCAGTGCCATAAGATGTTCATTTTTATTCAATACAATTTATTGATGACTTTTTTACTATATTTATATTCAAGTACAACTAACTTATAATTTATGTATGCGTTTGGCCCTTTGTATGGCGCTTTCATATTATTGATTCAAACAATTAATTTTGTTTTTATTTTTATCTTGCAATTATTAAAGTTAAAAATTATTTGCTAATCTTAACAACGATAAATAATAATAATAAAAAAAAGTAGAAGTAGTTAAATTTATTATTCATTCCCCTAATGAAACTAATTTTTTTTCTATGAATTAATTCATTAAAAGAATTGTTACCACGTAATACATTAAAGATTTTATTATGTGTTCATTGCTAATTTTTGCATAAGCTTTCAGCAAAATTCAAAAATGTGTTTAAATATGCATGTGAAGTAGATAAATTTAGCATTACTTTTTTTGGAAGGACAACTATTTAGCAATTTAGAATTTGTGATCCCTCAAACTAAAATTGTATTCAGTTACTTATAACTTAGATTTAAAGGCCAAATTTAAGAAAATTCACATCATAATGGAAAGATTTTTTTTTTGTAATCTGAGAGTCCTTCACCAATATCAGGATAAAAACCCTTAGGATTGGTCTTCCCATTACAAGTGCCTTCATATTTCATTTATTATATAACTTTAAATTCTAAAACACATAAGTGGGCCAAAAATGAGGTATAAGAGAATTTAAGAAAAATTGCTATTTGATTTATAAAGTGCATTATTGTTGATAAATAAACGACTAAAATTAACAGACTAATTTTGTCTTTTTAATTTCATTCCTGTTTAATTTCTTCTTCTTTTTTTATCTTCGTTTAGCATAGATGAGAAAGAAGATATTTTTAGGTTATTACTGTATCAATATAAAATATATTTATTTTGAATTTTAGATTTTAATTTTTTTATTCAGAGCTTGCGAGAAGTTAGATTAAAAATATTACTTTTTTCCTTACCGCCCTTTCTAAAAACATTCATGTTTTATGAGGAAAATAATTCTCTTTTAGCGTTTTCATTGAATTATATTAATACTTCTGAAATTATATTCCCTGAGAAGTAGAAGTTTTAGAGGTTTGATGTGTACTATTTGGATATATGTAAACTTCCGTCTCATTTCGGCTTCTTGTTGCTCGAAAGAGAAAGAATTTGGATCAAATTTTTAAAATGGAGGTTTGTAGCTCATGTCCAATATGTAGGTTTTACTATCAGAGAAAGTAAGATAAGCTCAGTTTAAGCGAAATTGATTCCTACGCGAAGATCTCGGATTCGAATCTAACGACTAGCTCTTGAACTGCCTCCTTTCTTAGAGCTTCTACCATCCAAAGTCCGGTGATAGAGACTATTGTCTATAGCGAGACATGATACTTTGCGGAGGCTCCAGTACACTGAAAAAAGCACTGGGCACAAATAACTTCAAATGTTCTTGCAGCTCAAATTTAACAATAATAATAATAAATCATTATTCTCGTGTGGCACAAGGAACGAGGTAGTGGGCGCTAATAACAGCTGTTGATGCGCCAAAAAATAAATTATTATTGAAAAACAAAAATTAGAATATGTATAATTGGAAAAGCAGTTGTTCAAAGATTGAAGAATTGATTCTCGGGATTAACAATTACCAATGTAGAACTTGAAGATTTATTAAGTGGGACGTTATTAATATAATGATGTTCAATACATTTAAAATCGCGCAAGCGCAATTTCTAAAGCCGAGTCCAACTTTTTTTCATTGCGCGAAATCGTAAACAAATGAGCTGGAGCAAACCGGGATGATAATTAAAATTCGTCGTAGTGATTCTTATTCAGTTCTGGTATTGAATTAGGATGGTTCAATAAATTACAAGCTCAATGTTTCGAAATTTTTAGAGGTTATTAATATTTAGTTCCTCAAATCATATTAGAATAACTACTGATATTCTTGCTATGGAAGGTTTTCTTAGTATATAGGATATAAAATGCGAAACATGTAATGTTACACCAAATACAGCAAAAATGATGGCAGATTAATGAAGTACCACTCAAAACCCGATTGAAAGAGTTTGTATCGATTTCTTGGACACGCAAAAATGTGATTTATTTTAAGATAAAGATTCATTTTCTACCAGCTGGAAATTTCTTATATTTGAAGACCCCAACGTCTGCATTTGGAAAGCAACTTAGGAAATTCTCTATGAATCTTACTTTGGTATTCTTCATAATCAAAGTATAATTAATGTCTAAGAAATAGGGAAGGGATTAGCGATGCGGTTAGCGTATTGGATCCCCACGCGGAGGTCCCGGGTTCGAATCCAGCTGCTGACCCTTAGATTTTCTCTTCCTAGGAGCTTCTTTCAGCTCACTGTCCGGTGGATAGTGTTGTCTGTAACGAGAGAACACTGTCCGGAGGCCGGCAGTGCATTGAAAAAGCTCCGGGCGCCAATAACCTTAGATGTTGACGCGCCTTAAATTAAAAAAAAAAAGTCTAAGAAATTTTGTCATTCTTATTTGATAACCCACGTACAAAGCTTGCTTACCATCCACATAGCAACATCGCAGTGTTTGCCCCATAAAAACCGACATCAAAAAGACTTTCATGACGAAATTTATAAAGGCCTCAATTTATAACCCTCAATTTTGTATGGCGAACCACGGGGGGGGGACGCATTGCATTAGCTAAAGATCGGACACATCACAAACAGTTGTAAAACAAGTAGAGTAGCCTTAAAAATGAAATTTTGCAGGCCCCCCACATCAGTACAGTTCATATCATAAAATTTAAAATAGAATTGGCTTGATTAACCCAGATTATAATAGCTACTCGTTGAAATATTCTTTCAATGCAATGGAACAAGAGTTTGTAAGGGAAATTAGAATAGAAACAATTAATGAAGCGAATGCGTGGAAGGTTATCATAATGGTTACTGAGTGATAGGAATCCAATGGTAACCACCACATCTTGACGACCTTTATTTTTTGTGAACCAAATAGTTTGCCTGGAGTTTTGGATAATAAATGTAAAAATGGAAGGGGATATACAGCTTCCCCGATTAACACGGTATTTACGGGCCTTCACTGGGCTTGAGCCGAGGAAACAGCTTGCAGACAATGCCTTTCCTAAACCGCATGATGCAAGAGGCGAGAACAAACCACTTGAAAGAGCTCAGTAAGTGAAGCATACATAATTTTATTAATATGTTCGGATGCTTCATACACATTTTTATACTATTTGTGAATTCAAATTCTTGTATTGGAAAGTGCTTTTGACATTTGATATTGAGGAAAAAATTTGAAATAATTTGATTCAGTTTTGGTGTTCTAAGAATTTATGATTACTCGATTTAATATTCTGTTGGAATTTACCCTTTGTGCGTAATGGAAACTGTAACTTCACCGATTGAAATATGATCCAGGCTCATTATTTCATTTGAAATTTGGTAGTAATAGTTGAGTACAAAATCTACAGTAAAGTACTTGCGGACTACATGTAAAGTTTCTTTAAGTATATAATGCTAAAACAAAATATGGCGAAAAGCTTGAAAAATATTAAGCATATTGAGAATAAAAATTCAAACTTTGATGTTTAATAAGAATCTTGGAATGGTGGAAATCTGAAATTTGTTATTGACAGAACACACGGTTAAGAAATTTGGTATTACATTATATCTGTTGTAGCCAAGTTGTTTTTTTCGGTTCTGAACAGAAGCTTTGAGGAGGACATGACTGTTTTGTAGAGCCATTCAGATTTTTTTGATTTAACTTGTTTACTACATTCCGTGTGTATGAAACTTGCTTATACTTCAAATATGTCCAAAATTTTTTTACTAGTAAAATTAATATTCGAGTGTTTTTAATGAGCAGAGAAGTTAAGCTTTCCTAACTTAAATTGATTTTTGAGAATTGTTAGTTGTTTTCTTGCGGTACTCAAGTTGTGCTTATTTATCTTCAGTTCCAGATTTATTAAGAGTTGTTAGAGCGTTGTCTCGAAACTTCGAAGCTAGATTTCCTATCTTCCATCACATTATAAATAATAGAGCAGTCAAATTCAAGACAAGTGCCTTTCCTTTTCTTTATTAAATATCTCATTTCCACTGAGGGATAGTCTAACTATACTTCTAAATGTAAAATTAATTTGTATGAAATGTCGTAACACTAAGTGTGTACATATTTCTAAGACAGCCTGCGCTTTCTTTGACAGTTTACTTGACCATGATAACGCAATGTATACATTATTTTGTAATTTATATTACTTACATTAAATAATCAATTAAAATTAAATAAAAATTTTTTTATATTTTCAGAACATTTGTATGGACTGACATATGGAAGACCGTAGAACATCATTCTTGTTTGACACCTGGAGTTTCAAAAAATTTGAAGTATCTACAGAATTTAGCAAAGGATATTTGTAGTAAAGTTACATAATTATTTCGTTTGTAATATTTTGTAAATTTTAAACTGTTCCAGCTTGCAATAACTTTAAATTATACCAGTTATCTTAGCCTGGAAGACCGTGACCATGTCCTCATCATCCACAAAACTGCCTTTTTTCAACTCTCTGAAGTTCTGAAGCTCCATTTCTAAGTAGACATGTTTGCACTGCAGTCTTGGACTGTCAGAATGCAACAGACTGAATGCCAATTATCTCTTATTAGTTTTTTGAGGGTATCCTCCCCCAAATGATCAACGTTAACTTTCTCTCACTTTCTATCTCTCTCAGCTCCTAGCATAAATTAAACTTCAATTCAAGCGAGCACATACCTATTTAATTGTTTTAATTTATATTCTTTTAGCTTTTTACAGTTATTTAATTATTGATTTTATTTTCTAGGAGACCAGTTTATTGTTGATGAAACAGCAATTTATCTATTCCAACTCTTTATGCATAAAAAGAAAGCATTAAGTAAACATTGTTCAATTTTAAAATTAATGTATACGAATATTTCTTACAGTCAAGTAGAAAAGATATGTTCGGTAAATTTTTGCTCTTCTCTTTTTGTAATTCATTCTTCTTTCTTTTAGTTTTCAAAAAATAATGTAAGTGTGATATCTGTTTAAGGTGGTAAACGAAATTGTTGATGAACTTTCAGATGAATGTATAGCAAGTATCAGCGAAAAGCTTATAAAGCCAAAAGGAAGGGAAAGTATGAATGGAAATATCAATACTACTTGGGGCGATCACATCAGATTCAATTTTCCTTCCTCATGGAACCCACCCGATACTAGCTTTTTAACTGATCTGAGCCAAGGGCTCAACACTGTTGAATCATTTTCAATGATTTACAATGCTACTGGTGCCCCAGAGAAAAAAGTTGATAATAAAAAAAATACAGTAAGTAATTGTAGCATTTATGAAAATAAATAAGATTTGTTTGTTGCCTACTAAAAATCGACCAATATTTAAACTTTTGGTTCCAAATTTAGTTGCTAAACCGTATGTTTCTTCGACTGTTTTATTTCCATTTCCAATACATACTTCCTTCTCAAATTACAATGATAAAGTTTTCTTTTATCTTAGTTAATAATTAATCCATCCATAATATGAATCCTCAAATAATACATTATTGATGTGTTTAACTTTTGGTATCATAATGCATTACAGTTTACATTACAGTTTGGAAAAGCGTGGATGATGAAGGAAGTGGAGAAATATTGCAATAATTCAAATGGACTCTCATCAGAAGACATTTGCAATTCAATCACGAATTTGTTAACATCTAATAGAACAAATGATGCTCTTCAAAATGAGGTAGGTGTTGTGGATTAATAGAAATTAATCAGTGTTTTTAGGAAGCAAAATGGAATTCGTCAGTTGTTTATCCAAACAAGCCTTAAATTTGGGTTTCTTATGCAGTTAGGAAATCTTACAATTCTAAAATATCTCGCTAAACTGCGGAGAGTTATTTTGAATAACTTTCTTATCTAACTGTTTTTCAATTAAGTAAAAGTAAATACCTTAATAAAACCAAAATGAAGCGGATTATATAGAAACTCTGATGGGAATTTAAAAATTTATCATTTTTATTACATTTACGTTAAATTTTTGAATGTTTGAGATGAGTTTTATTTAAAAAAAGTTTTGGAATTTCAGTTGTTTGACTTCTTAGGATTCGATAACTTTGAATTTATTCAGTTATTATTAGAACACAGGAAAGAAATTTGTATGAGCAATAAACTTGAACAGGAGAGAAAGAATATCTGTAAGTAACTGTTGTAGTTTTACTACGTAATAACTTCATTTGCATTTCTATTAAGAAACAAGTTCTCATTTATTTGTACAGTGCCGGATAAAAAACGAGAACCTTTTGTTACAACTGTGACTGTCAAATCACAAGAAGAAATTTTTTTGGAAAAACAAGCCAGAAAAGAAGAGAAAAAGTTAACAAGGTTTGCTGCAAAAGAAGATCCTTATGAACCTGAAGAACGATTTGATCCTGTAGAACTTAGAGCGAAGAGGTAAAGTAATTACTTCAGCGTGAAATGAATAGTCACTTCATTAATTAATTGCTTTTGGTAGAAAGTAATTGCCGTTAAGGAAAAATAAATTGTAGTTCCTATTCTATTGGTAATTTTCCTTGGTAGCTATTTGCTTAAGAATGTAGGTGTACGAGATGTACAAAATGTATTGTTCATAATGGAAATGTAATGAGCTTTTTTAAATTCTCTGAGAACTGATTTAGTTTTTATAAATCCACGAAAAGTCGATATACATACCTCATACACATTTTGTATTACCCTGATATCATCGAAATGTTTTCAGAATTGTTCTTGCCTAACTTTCTGCCAGGTTCTGTATAAGAGGAGTTAGAATATTACTTCTAAAGGAAATTGGAAAGTTCAATCATAGTATATTTCTCTTGAGCAATCGTTGGTTAAGTGGAACATGCCATAATTATTACAATTAAGAATTTCCCGGTTTATTGTTTTATCTTGAGGATTAGTTTTACGAAGCTTCAACAATTTATTCCTTTTTTATTTTTTTATTTTAGGCATATTTATTAATTACATTTATTTTATTTTATTTATTTATTGTTTTTTAGTTCCTCTATACTGAGGTTTTCCTCAGGAAAATATTTCTTTTATTTTCAGCCTGCAGCTGGTCCAATCCCAGATATTTTCTTCTCCAGTCCGAAACCATGGAGACTTTCTCGGAAGCCATCTGTCGACTTTTCCTGCCCTTTCTTCTTCTTTCTTTGAATTCCCATTTTTTTCTTTTTTTTTCGTTTCTAACTTTTTCAAGCTTGATATTTTCCATTAATCCATTTCGGTGGCTATTAGCTTTTCCTTTCAAGCCATATTAAGGTCCAAGTCCCAGCGGCATATAGTTGTATTGCTTTGTAACAAACTATTATACAGGGTATTCATTTTAAGATGGCTCAAATCATGGTACATCTGAACGTTGGGTTAACAATAAAGGATTTCGGGTTTTTCCAAAAAAACTTGTCACAATTTAAAACCTGATGAATTAGAAACAAGTGATATTTAATAATAATTTAATATTTGTTTCATTGTTTAAACAGTTATTATTTAAGCAGAGATCAGTTTTGCACAACAAGACCAGAGATCAAGACTAGATTTGAATTCATGCATTTATTATTTAAATTTAAAAGGTTTCTTGTTATTGAGAGTATTAATCTAGTTTAAATTTGACCTAGTACAAAAAAAAAAAAAAAAATTCTATTGAAGACTTTTTCTAACAATTAGCTCTTGTAATGTAAGGTCTGACCAATCATGAACTACTTTTAATAATTATTTTTTCGGTGATGGAAAATATTTATTATTTCAGAATTGCTGCGCTTTCCAATCCTGTAAGAAATGACTTTAACACAGAAACTAAAAAGGTTACTGTCAAGAAAGAGATATATCCTAATGTGTTCGATTCACTCAGTTTTGCACAACAACAAACTGGTATTACTTTTTATCTTTAATAATTAACTTCTTAATTTTATAAATGGCTTAGGCTAATTTTTTTTAATAAAACTCTATTTTATGTACCTAGAAAAATATACATACATTGATTTTGCTTGGAATTATTATACAGCTGTTTTTTGTTTTTTTTCCACCGCTAACAGTTTTCTTTTAGGCTTAATTCTTCTTTTCTTTATAATTTTACTAGTTAATGATCATTGCTTAATTATGAATATATTAACATCATTAATTTAGATGTTATTTACATCTATTCTCGAAAATAACAAAATATTCATCTTGTTGAAAACTTTGTAACTATTTGCTTGTTGAAGGTTACATTTAAAAAACTATCCATGTAAAGTTGCGGTCACCACTAGATGAAGAGTTTTTTCTTTTACTTAGTTTCAGTTGTGCTGTTCTAGTTTGTTATAGATTGAGGAAGTAGATATTTTTCAAATTCCTAAGATGATTACCTATAGCGATTCGGTAATGATGGTGGCCACCACAGGAGTACATTCTTACGATTGACCGTTTATTTGATTTCATTATTCAAACATAAAGAAGTAATCCCAACATTAAATTTCTATAAACATTATTGCTGAGGACATTTACCTCGAACTCCGTGTTTTTTGATTTTTTCCGTAGCAGTATTTCTTCCTTTAAAAAATTTCATAGAACTAAACAGTAAAAAATTTCTTTCACTCAACTTAATATCGATGCGTTTCTCGCGTAGTATTTGTATATATCTAAATGGTAGCTGTCCGTTTATTTATTTATTTTTTATTATATATCAATATTATTGTTCATGCTCTCTCGTTGTACCCCTACTTCAAAGAATTATTTTTAAACAAAATGTTTATAGAAATAAAATAGAGGTTAAAGGTCGACAAATATAAATCGAATTACTACTTTCATCTACAATAACATCCTCCATTTCCGTTTTCTAGCTAACGGTTAATGATAGTGGCTAAAAATCTGAGCGTTTACGCTAATGATGAAAATGGGTTAAATCAAAGTATTAATTACTAAAAAGTACTTTGCCCAATTGCATTGTTAAAAGACAGAAAAGCTGTATAAAAACTACTGAATACATCGGTAACGAAAGTGTAATCTTTATAAATTTGATTGTTAACTTTTAGTAAGCACTGGTGCAGATTGTTGTGGTTTTAATCAAACTGGATTTTACAATCACTCATCTATTAGATTGTGATTTGACCGATCATTGTAATTCGATCAGCAACAAATCGTTAAATTTTTTTTTGTTATTTCAGAGGTTGTTTCTGAATTTTCAACGATGAACATTACTAATTTTTTTTTAAAAGTCGTACACCTCTACTATATATGCGCTAAAAAGGAACCGTTATCGAAAGATTTGTTTTAAAAAACTAAAATAGGAAGGTGGAATGAGGGGGATGATCTCTCGTCCACTATTTAACAAATATTCACAATCCATACGCTCTGCTACACAATTGTGCGTTGACTTCTTCTTGAAATGACCACCAGTTTTACATATTTTGCCGTAGCGAACGTCAGAAGCGTCTTTGCCTATCCAGCTACGCCATTTTCAAACTGGAATTAAGACTCTAGTACTTTTTACAATCGCTCAAAATTTTCCTCTGTATATCTCCCAGTTCTATTCTTGCAACTTACCTAACCCAGCATAATCTGTTCTGGGGAAATCCACGATTGTTACGTCGCAATACAATTCATCAGTTTTTAATTGATGGCGTATGTTCACCACCCTCAAACTGTTGCAATGTAATTTAAAGCCAGTTTGGTTTCAGATAATGCATTGAACTCATCTGTGTAAGTTTATAATCATTTCAGTGGTAAAATTAAAAAAAAAAAAAAAACTTTACTCTTGACATGAATAGGACCATGGGAACTCCCGGAAAGGTCACTCACGCGAAAAAAAAGTCGCCTAGTTCATGCAACTACTGCCGTATTCTTAATATGGGTTTCTAAATTGGATTTTAGTTTTCGATCACTAGCTTGAGTGACCAGAGTAGTTAGTTCTGTGTGCGATCTTTTAATTATTGAGAGCATCTCTACAATCTATAATATTATTTATTACATTCCTTGTAAATAGTATTACGTACTTTGAAATTGTATGAAGATACAATAAACCTTTGATTTTTACTAGGTTTATTGAACAATGAACCTTGGATCATAGTAAAAAGAAAGGGAAAGCAAACAAGGAAAGCCAAAAGTAATACATAAAGTCGAATTGCTAAAAAGAAAGAAACCTTCACTTGTAATTCATTTGTGTGATGTGATTTTTTAATTTTCATTATTTCAAGATAATTTTTTGTTTTATATTTTCTGTAAAGTTCTTACTTAGTAATAAAGGTATTTTTTATTTATTTATTTTGTTTGTAATCACTGTAACCTTAAAAAAATAAATAAAAAATAAAAAACAGAAAATCGTATAATGCATCTCAGTGACTTTTGAAAGTGAGCGAGAGATTACTAACCTTGAGGCAGGCAGAAATAAGAAGGCTCCCGGCTTCATTGACATCTGATGTTGACGCGGCTTCTATGTAAATTGGTATAACTTCCTCAAGCTAAATTTTTTGTACTGCTATAGTGGGTTAGACTCTAAATAGATCATTCCAACCACTGGAAGTGCTAACGTTTTAAATTAAAATTTACATTCAGCTAATCATGTAATTTATTTTTGTGGCAATAAGTGAATTTTATAATTGGCATAAAATAGAACTGAACCAAAAGTTGCGCTTTTTTTTTATTGTTTCAAAATAATTAATTTCAACATACTGTATTTTTATTTACCTTACTCTCTTATGATCTCTGCAATAAATTATAGATCAACCACAATTAAAAGTGATCCATGATTATGAAATGACCTAAACTTTGTTTTTTGATGATCTTTTGAAAAATATCACATTTTCTATTTATATTTGCTTTTGATACTGTATTTTCTCAAAATAATGCACTGTTCCCTCTTGATTTAATTAAAAATAGTTTTAAACAAAATATTTTCTCACACAGATTTTTATGAAGAATAGCCACACACCTTTATCTAATAATAGACTTTTCTTTGTTTGTTTTTTTAAAATAACTTTATAATGCAGAAGGGTTTATCCTAGTTACAACAAATTCCTCTTTCACATGCATTCCATTTTTTATTAAATTAGTTTCCTCTGTACTTTATTTCTTTATTACAGGATATGTTGCTGGAATGAAAATGATGTTACCAGAAAATGTTAAAAGATTCGATAATAAACAGTATGAAGAAGTTAACATTCCAATCCTTCCACCATCACCATTAAATGTTGGAAATACACTAATACCAATTTCCTCTTTGGATGAGGTATCTATGAATATATTATTGCACAAAATAGTCTTCTAAAAACTGCACTAGTAGTTTTGTTTGTAATGCAAACGAGATGTATTTTTTTTTTACAATAGTTGCCATAAAAAGATTGGATGACATGTACTTAATGTCTGTCAGTAAGCCTCTCAATTGTTTTTTATTTTTCGCGAGAGAAGTCGCCTAAGTTCTTCGAAATAATTAATACCTTTTCAAATTTCGTATTTATATACACCTTCGCGATCTTTGGCATCTTCGGCCATTCAACATACGGTTTGGCAGATACAAATTTCATTTGTGAAGATTATTTATGCTTCCAGTTCTCAAACTTAAAAGAAAGGTATACCTTTAGTTTTTGGTACTTCAAAAGAAAGATGACGTAAAAGAAAAAATATACCTCAAATCGCATCTTCATCTTATACATTGCTGTTTTTTTTTGTTTTTTGTTTTTGTTTTTTTGTGGGGACGAGAGGAATAAATTTTTTTGATGGCCAGATGACTTTTTAAAGATTTTCTATTTATTTATTTTTCTGTGTTGTGATTTCTCCCGAAGCTGTTCTAAATCTAACTTATTTTCTTTCTGACATGATTGCTTTCGTGACAAACATGTGATATGGTTAATGTCATAAAGATTTGCCTTACTAGTTAAAGAACTTCTTTTAACCCCTAGCTGTTTAAAAAGCCTGACTTTGGGGCAAAGTAGTAGGCTTGAGTTTTTTGTCCAAAGAACTAAACTCTAAGTGAAATGAGCCGCTTGCAATGAAACAATACGTATATGCCATTTTCTCTTCTTTCTGAATGAACTTATCTTGGCTATAGCCAGGTTCGTTTAATGTATTTGTTGTCCACTGTAGAGGTTATTTAGGAGATATACAATCTCTTAAATCTTGTTGAAATAATATCTTAGTAAATTCAGGCGATTAGCTACTAATGAATATCTAGTTCGCTGAACCCAAATAGTTGTGCACGTCAACCATTATAGCAAGTTCATTTATGTGAGTGTTTGAGTTGTATTGTGTTTATTGTGTTAAGTGGGGAAACTTGGAGGGAGATCAATTTCCTTGAAGAAGTGGATAGTTTCCCTTCTCAAACTAGTTTCCATGGCTAACACGTCTCCATCGGCAACTTAGAAACGTTCAGAAGGTCATTGGAACGTAGAGAAATAAAAAAAAAATTTTCTACGAAAAAGAAGGATCTGACCTTTACCGAAAAAAAACTTTTTCATTGTTGCTTGGGATGTTTGGAAATTATTTATTGAATCATAATTTATTTGGGAATCATAGTTTTTTGCTATCCATTGATTTTATTTTTTCTGGAGTTTTAACCAAAGGTATTAGTTAAGTAAGAATAGATTTTGAAACTTGGGCAAAGTTAACATTTGGCTAAAATGTTTTCCATGTTACAATTGCTAAATACAGTAGGGACATATTTTCACTTTGAGTATCTTCTAGATGGATAGAATTATCAGAAAATAGGAAGAGTAGTTAAGTTAGTCCTTTAGATTGAAACAGTCAATTTATTTAAAAATCATTAATTATACAAGTATTTCAAGTGTTTATGTACTCTTATACTAAGCCATTGCTTTTTGTTATACAAGCATTTTAATGGGTAAGCAGAAGTCTTATATTTAAGGTCATTATTTGTCTAGTACGGTCAGCTGGCGTTTAGTGGAGTAAAGTACCTTAATAGGATACAATCAGTCGTCTTTGAAACTGCTTACAATACCAATGAAAACCTTTTAATATGCGCACCAACTGGAGCTGGCAAGACAAATATAGCATTGTTAACAGTGATGAGGACAATTAGACAAAATATTGAAAATGGAGTTATTAAAAGAGATCAGTTCAAGGTATTATTTAATTAAATTAAGCAAAATTAATACAATTTCTATGAAAAATGAATAATTTATTTTAATTTTTAATTATATGTATATTAATTATTTTTAGATTGTATATGTAGCACCAATGAAAGCTTTAGCTGCTGAAATGACTGCCAATTTTAGTAAAAAGCTAAGTGCTTTAGGTGTTGTAGTTCGAGAATTAACGGGTGATATGCAGCTAACAAAAAGTGAAATATTTAAAACTCAGATGTTAGTGACAACACCGGAAAAATGGGATGTAGTTACAAGAAAAGGAACAGGTACTTTTATGTATAGTTTTGTCTTATTACCCACCATTGTCATTGAAAGCAGGTTTTAGCCTTTGAAATCTCAAACGGGTAATTAAGCTAACCTACTTTACTATTTTAAGGTGATGTTGCTCTTACAAGACTTGTTAAACTGTTAATAATTGATGAAGTTCATTTACTTCATGGTGATCGAGGACCAGTAGTTGAGGCTCTTGTTGCTAGAACACTTCGGCAGGTAAATAGCGTTATTGTTAAATTTCAAAATATTAAAAGTAACATAATTTTAATTTGTAAAATTAACAATTGTTTTAAGGTGGAGTCATCACAAACGATGATAAGAATTGTAGGATTGTCTGCAACGCTTCCCAATTATATTGACGTTGCCAGATTTTTACATGTCAGTCCTTATGTTGGATTGTTTTATTTTGATAGTCGATTTAGACCCGTACCCCTGGAACAGACATTTATTGGCGTAAAGGCAATTAAAGCTCTTCAACAAATTTCTGATATGGATAGTGTTTGCTTTGAGAAACTCATTGAATTAGTTCAAAAAGGCCATCAGGTAAACTAACTTAACTTTAATTCCTTTCTATGTATAAATGTAGCGTATAGTTGGCCAGATGTATTTTAGTACTATTAATTTGTTAATGTTACCTTTTTAATCCTAATTTCGGTGTATTATTTATTTATAATATTACGTTGCTGTCTGCTAAGTTCTGGAGGCAAAAAAAAAAAAAAAAAGGTTACATAAATATGTTATAAAAAAATGAACAAACAATGAGTTGCAAGAGGAAAGCCTTCTTTTATATAATTTTGAAATTGCGATCCTCTGAAATTTATGTTTTGCTCACGCGTTTTTAGGTAAAATATGTCGTCCTACCTATATCACAGCTGATCCTTACCGTTCGTATACTTACTGTAGGCCAAGATTGGGTTCGTACACAGACGTATATAACTACATAAAGACTAATAGAATAAAAATACAATCAACTTTCACGCATCTATATTGACAATTATTTTAAAACCGATAATCCATTAGTTAAAGAAAGATCAATAAATAATGGCTGATTTGCAAGGTACTTAAGGCCAAGAAAGAAGAAATAAATACTTAAACTTTTACTAAATTCTTTTAAATTCGTGTGTGCACTAATGATTGAAGCTAAGAATTTTGACCATGTGCTTGGAGTAGCAATTTAACATTTGCAGTACATGTAATTTATAGCAGGAATAGAATTTTTATTTATGAATAACAAACTTATAGACATCTTAGTAAGAGATTAGGTTGTTTTACCAATACATAAATAGATCAATGGCTCTATGTGAATAGAAGTCATAAAAAAATAAGGGAAAGTGTGTTATCAATATATAGATCAACAGCTTTAAAAATGGCTTTGAAATTTATTCTGGGTCTTGTGAAAAATGTTAAATACGTACACTTGATTAAGTACGTGGAGCAAGGTTAGACAGTTAGAATACAGGGGTAACAAAATGTAGGTAAAATAATTATGTATATAAATATACGTTGTTTTGTATAGGTAATGGTATTTGTTCATGCCCGAAATGCTACAGTTAGAACTGCGAATGTTCTAATTGAAATGGCTAGACAGAAGAATAAGTTAGGACTTTTTCAACCAGCGGATGATCCTGCAGTCACTAATGCGGCAAAAAGTTTTGCTAAAGCCAGATCTAAAGAGCTTGGAGAATTATTTTTTAATGGATTTTCTGTTCACCACGCTGGATTGCTAAGGGGAGATAGGTAATTTTTTTTGACAAACTCTTTTAATTTTTAAGAGGGTTTTATACTGTTTAATTTGTTCTAGTCTATAATAAGTTGGAAATATAAAGATGAAATTCTTTCCACAGAAATTGTGAACTTTAATGAATCATCTCCATCAAATTCTATTTAATTTTATTTATTCTTACATTTATGACATGCTTTCATCCCTGATATTTTACAACAATTTTGCAATAATTTTTTCGACTTTGGAAAAGGTACAAATAATTTTTATTTTCCGGATAGAATGGTCTACATCACTTCCTAAGTAAATGGAGATTTGATTTTCGTAGCTTCTGAATTTCTGCAGATAAAAATTATTGACTTTGTATCTACTCTTCAGGAAGGGATTGTAAGAAGCAAAAACTGGAGATTAAAAATGGAAGGAAAAATACTGTTTTGTTAATTTTTAAAAGTTTTTTTTGTCAGCTTGTTCATACTATATTTATTTATTTTTCGAAAAGCATAATTAAACAGAATTAAAAGACTATTTGAAGCTTGTTTATCAGCAATAGGGTTGATATTCTCTTAAGGTTTTCAAAGTTAACATTTGACCTCCTCTTAGTTAAGTAAATTAATTAGTTTTGTTTTTCCTGGCGATTTACGAATAAAATTCGAATCAGTGAAAACTGTTTACTTTCTAAATTTCATTGGTGAAACTTTTTGAATTGTGCAGGTCTCTTGTTGAAAAGTATTTCAGCAGTGGTTTGATAAAAGTTTTAGTGTGCACAGCAACTCTGGCTTGGGGCGTGAACCTACCCGCGCACGCTGTTATTATTAGGGTATTTATATTATTTCATTATAGCTATGAGTTATTTTCTTTTCTCCTTGAATTATTTAACTGTTTTCTTTAGGGAACTGAAATATACGATGCAAAACATGGAACTTTCATTGATTTAGGTATATTAGATGTTCTGCAGATATTTGGACGAGCAGGACGGCCGCAATTTGATTCATCAGGGCTTGGCATAATAATTACAGCACACAACAAATTAGCGTATTATCTTTCACTGCTTACTAATCAGTTTCCAATTGAAAGTAATTTCATTAATTTCTTGGCAGATAATTTAAACGCAGAGGTAATTATGTGCTGCTATTGAAAACATGATGGTCTTTTTAATTATTTTAGAATTATAAATTAATGAATTACATCATTTCAGATATCGTTGGGAACCATATCTAATATAGATGAAGCAGTGGAATGGCTTAGTTATACATATTTATTTGTCAGAATGAGAATTAATCCACAGGTGTATGGAATAAATTATCAAGATGTTGTTGTAAGTTTCCTTTCTTTATTTAAGTTAATTATTTTGGCAGACTAAAAATTTACTTGATTTCTGTGGAGTTTTATTGGTTCATTAGAAAAGTGTGGTTACGTATCTTTGTAGCGATCTTCGTTAGTGCTTTTGCAGTTTATCAAGGAAGACCCTGATTTATTTAGTGTTTAGTCGCGGAGACCAGTAAGAGTTAGATTTTCTTTTTTCCACAGTTTCTTAGAAGGCCATTCAAAAAATTAATTCAGAATTGAATGAAAGTTATATTCAATTTTTTTATATTCCAGTGAATTTAATGGTCCTTGTATATTTTTAATTTGTATAATATTTTTTCTCTTTGTTGAAAACTGATTTTAGGAAGATCCTAATTTGGATTACCGACGTCGTGAACTTATTGAAGTTGCAGCCAAAGCGTTAGACAAAGCTAGAATGGTTCGGTATAATATTAGAACGGGAGATCTTGCAATAACAGGTAGTGGTGCTTCTTAAATTCTGAAATTACGAAGTCAGTTTTTTTTTCAGATCACTATTTTTTTGTATTTTTCTTGTTCAGATCTAGGGCGAATCGCCAGTCATTTTTACATTAAATATGATACAGTTGAGGTATTTAATGAGATGTTAACTTCTGCAATGCATGAATCAGAAATTTTAACCATGGTATCACATTCCCAAGAATTCCAACAGTTAAAGGTAAGTAAAAAAAAAATGCGAAGCAATCATCTCAGAAAGCAAATAACACTTTAGTTAGTTTAACCTGTGAAAAACAGTCTGCAGATACTTTACGTTAAGCATCTCAATTTTGTTTTGTTTGTTTTTTTCCACTCGCTTTCCCATTTTCCCAACTGAATTTTTACATTTTCGATTGTTTATTTCCAATATATGTTATTGTCGGGTCCCATCGTGGCATCTAAGTCTTCTATAAAATATCAACATTTAAATATTTTCTAAGAAATTAATGGAATTACTTTCAATGGGTAACTGATTATAAATAAATGCAACATAATATGCTAAGTGATGATATGTTAATATCTGATGAATAAAATTGAGGACGTCCTACAAGCCCAAATATAAAATATTTCGATTTACGTAGAATTTGTTAGTTACACTTCTTTCTTCTCAGAGGATCTCAAAATGTTTATATCCTGTGAAAACAAAAGAAATAATGATATGATTTAGGAATAACTGGTATTATTTCTATTCTGTTCTATTTATGATTAATCTTGTATGAGTGTGGAATTTTAATAGTTTTAATATCGAATATTAGGTAAGAGATGATGAAATGGATGAATTGGAAGAAATATTAGATAATAATTGTGAATATGAAGTTAAAGGTGGTAAAGAAAATTTACACGGCAAAGTGAACATTCTAATGCAAGCGTACCTTAGTAGGTGTAAGGTTAATTCATTTTCTCTGATGTCAGATTTAAGCTACATTTCGCAGGTAATTGGTTAAAATTTTATGCTGTAAAAAACCAGAAAGCTTTTTTTTTTCTTACTAAAGTATTTATTGTTTTTAATTTTTTAGAATGCTGTTCGCATAATTAGAGCTCTTTTTGAAATAAATCTACGTTCAAATAATTCACTTCTGGCAGGCCGTTTCTTACAAATGGCTTTAATGATGGAACACCAGCAATGGAATTGGGAAACACCGCTTCGACAATTCTCTATTTTACCTTATGAAATAATAAGCAAAATTGAAGAAAGAGATTTATCAGTTGAATCTTTGCGAGAAATGGATGCGAAAGAAATTGGTAACACATATAAAATGAGTTGGTCTTGTTATTGATCTATCACAATTATTTTCGAAGTTTATTTACTAACATACAAAAAAAAAAAAAGTTAAGCTCAGTTACAATATTCCTAGAATTATTATTATTGGATATTAAGGCAGTTCGGTCCCCTGCTAGATAAGCTTTTTGTCTCTTCCCCTAGGTGATCTAATAGGTAAATACTCCTCATCCTACCAGGTCCAGGACCTTCCTCACCACTCTTTGTTGCAATATGATATTTTCTGGCTGCAGAGATTCAAATGACTCTTGTCGCAACCTAATCAAGTATAGTAATCCAATCAAACTAATATGAGAAACCTTTTCTCCTCATTCTGATGATCAAATAACCGCACTCCGTGGAAATGTGTCCTCTGGACCTACCGCGTTCAATAAGGAGACAGTCACCAGGTTCTTACCTTACCCAGAGTAGCAGCAGTTCTGATCTCACTGATCTGTGCGTTAACTGCTGAGAGAACTTTCAATGATTATCTCAGGTTGTTAACCAAGTGGTAACAGTATTCTTTTTTCAAATGCAAAATGTGTGAATACTTTCTTATGTAGAAAAAATCTTCACATAATTCGTTTCGTTGTTTATCATTACTCAAATACTTGATTTGATTTTTATGTAAATTGTTATTAATTAAGTTATTTATTTGAACTTTTAATTCAGGTATCATTCTGAGAAATAGTAAAATGGGTGTTACTGTCAAAAGATGCGCTTTTGAATTCCCGTTTCTTGAAATGACGGCATCGCTTCATCCCATAACTAGAACTGTTCTTCGAGTTAAACTGACACTTTCTCCAAATTTCAAGTATTGAACAATTAATTTGAACATTTTTAAAGTTTTAAATGGAAATCAATATTTTTGTAATTATATATACATTTTGTTCTAAAGTTGGAATGATAAGGTGCATGGAAAAACTTCTGAATCTTATTGGATATGGATTGAAGATCCTTTGGATACAAATATTTATCACTCAGAATTTTTCATTATCACAAGAAAACAGGTAATTTTTTCGACCTAATTAATGCTTTTTATTATACGAAAATTGAGTAACTATATTTTTCTGATAGGTCCTGCATCGAGAACCGCAAGAACTTGTAATGACCGTTCCGTTAGTAGATCCTATACCTGCTCAGTATGTAATTAGGTTAATGAGCGATCGATGGCTTGGTTGCAGTAATTCTTTAGCAATTGGTGTACAAAATCTAATATTACCTGAGAGTCACCCTCCTCACACAGGTATTTTGTTTCGTTTTTAAATTTTTAATATTGTTTAATTTCGAAGAATTTATTATTTCTTTTAATTGCATGAATTGTATTTATTTCAGAATTACTGGATCTCCAGCCTCTTCCAGTAAAAGCTTTAAATAACCCACATTATGAAAAATTATATAAGTTCAGTCATTTTAATCCTATTCAAACACAGATATTTCATTGTCTATATCACACGGATTATAATGTTCTCTTGGGTGCACCAACTGGTTCTGGCAAAACTATAATGGCAGAAATAGCAATGTTCAGAGTATTTATGAATTCTCCAGGAAGTAAGGTATATATACTGTCTCTTACTGCTTTTATAGAAAAGATTGCCGTAGTCTCATATTTTTGAAATTGCATTTTTATAAAACATTTTAGATTCCAGAGCATGAAAAGTTTTTTCCCCATAAAAATGTTTTCATTTGATATCTCATTGACGTCCCGATAATTGAATGTTTATAGAATCATCCTGCTTAAATTAATTCAAAGTTTGAAGAAATTGCCCATCAAGAAGAACGACTTTACCGAATAGATTTTTGGTATTAGTTGGTTCCTTGGATTCACTGTAAAGTTTCATTGTTGTAAAGTTTACAAATTTTTGTGATAAGTATGTTGCGAAATATATATCGGTTTTGAAGAAAATGAAAAAGTTAGAACCTTGGAGAATGGTCAAAAATAAAGTTGTGTGACCTTATTTCATTTTGTTGATGAATTTGAGAAACATATAGTAAAGAATGATTGCTATCTTCTCCGCCCGCATCTGATCACATTTTTGAGAGTAGCTTTCAGACGTAGCACGATTATTCTTAAATTTCCCTCTTTCTCTTTTTATTTGTAATCATCTCTACACAATGATCATCATCTGAAGTTGATCCTCCTGGCTTCCTCCACATGTCACAGTCATTCCTCTTTATTTTTAGCAAATTTTACCAACCAATACCTTCGGCAATCTGATGCGTCCTAGGCTCGCTGTCGGCTTATTGGCTTTCGATTGCAACTTATATGAGATTTCGTTGCTTTTAATACCTGTCTTTAAGGTTTACATAGACATCCCTTTCAAAATGGGAACAGTTTTCTAATTGAATAATCATCTTAGCCATTGTTCGTCTCTTTCTTACTCTTAGTCCACAATTGCAGACCTATGTCTTCAGGTCGGGGTGGATAAACGATTTTATACTATGTCTGGAGGTTACTTCTCTTTTTCAACAGATGTCTTAAGTGATCTTTTTTTTATTCGTCCCTTAATTTCACTTGTGTTCACATTTTAACTGTAACTAAAGTGAGCGGAAATAGAAAAACTCACTCTCTCGAAAGAGTACTTAGTACCAATGAATTTTAATCTCACTAACATCCCGACAGATAATCGTATTCATACTCTTCTTTATGACTGCTCGGTCTATTTCTTTGCCATTTCCTCATTCTTCAAGAAGGCTCGATCAGCACATCCTATTTTTTAAATACTCCGTTACTTAGCCCAGGCGAGAAGCCCTGCCTTAGCCCATTTCTCTATTGAAATTAGATAAGATAAGGGACTGATCCCGAATCTCCAGGTGACATTCTGCACTTTTATCTTCAATAACCAGTTTATTTAGGCATAGCTTGCTTAACTTTTATTCATGTGTTTGATTTTTTAATTTTAATTTTTTGTTTAAAGCTTTGAAACAACTTCGGTTTTAAATTCTTACTTATATTTTAGGTTGTATATGTTGCTCCTCTTAAAGCACTGGTTCGAGAGAGAATAGAGGACTGGAAAGTTCGATTAGAGAAAGGAATTCATAAATCTGTCGTAGAACTGACTGGTAAGGTTACTGCTATAAGTACACTTACATAAACAGGTTAATCCACCAATTCTTCTTCAACCGTGCATTAACTTACATAATTTACAATTGAATGAAACGACTTTCTACACCCAAGCCTAAAGAAGCTACAATGTCTATGAATATCAATCACCCAAGGTCCAAACTGCCCACAACATAAACCCAATATCTTTGATATCGTCATTTTATTCGTCGAAGAATACATGTTTTTTAAACAGCTGATCAGTTTCGGGCTTTCATCCATCATCAGTGTTGACTAATCAATTTGGTGTAGAGAATTCGACTTCAACTAGGCTTCTTTACTACAATTGCTGGCTGAATGTGGGAGGTTACACGGTGTAAATGTACGTTATTTAAAATGTTAATAGAAATTGAAACATTTTTGTAGAAATATTGAAATAAAATTAGTAAAACCTAGTATGTGTTCAAGAGTTCTGTATGTTTTGAGCATAGGTAATGTTTAAAATAGTAAAGTTGGAATTGTAATACATATACGCGAAGGTGCGCATGAATTCAAGCAGATTTATTTTAAAACACTGAATTATATACCTAGTTCATTTGTACTGGAAAATAATTATTGCTAAATTAATTAATTAATTAGTAAAAAAAAACTTTTCTAAAATGTCAAATCTTAATCTTAATTAGAGCTACTGCTTCATTTATTATTATTTATTCAGTGTTAATACAAAATGTTAATAATTAAATCAATATTCACAGGTGATGTGAGTCCGGATGTCCAAGCCATTATGAAATCTGATATAATTGTAACAACTCCAGAAAAGTGGGATAGTATATCACGAAGTTGGCAGACAAGAGGTTACGTTCAAAAAGTTGCCTTGATAGTGCTTGATGAAGTTCACCTTTTGGGTGAAGATAGAGGTCCTGTTTTAGAAGTTATTGTTTCTCGAACAAATTTCATTTCATCACATACTGAGAAGCCTATAAGAATAGTTGCACTTTCAACTGCTTTAGCAAATGCAAGGGATTTGGCCAACTGGCTGGGCATTAAAGAGGTAAATACAATAGTTTAAATATTTGTGGAATTTGAAAGGCTTTATTTATTTTTATTTAAAATTTATTTATTTATTGAAATTTATTTTTTAAACGTTATGTACAAACTAGATGGGACTTTATAACTTCCGCCCTTCTGTACGACCTGTGCCTTTGGAAGTGCATATAAATGGATTTCCTGGGAAACATTATTGTCCTAGGATGGCTACAATGAACAAACCAGTTTTTCAAGCAATTTCTCAGTATTCACCGGCTCAGCCAGCTTTAGTGTTTGTTTCATCTCGAAGACAGACTAGGCTAACGGCGTTAGATTTAATAGCATGTCTGGCATCAGAAAATAATCCTAAGCAGTGGATGCATACTTCTGAAGAGGTAATATCTTGTATTAAGCTCACATGTTTATTATCACTATACTTTCATCTCAGTACTAGCGAGACATTACTTAGTAACTCCTTTCTGCTCTTTAACTTTACGGTCAGTTTCTTGACCAATCCCAATTTTTCAAAGCACTTTTGTGGTTGGTATAATTGCCTACCACCGTAAGGAAGATTCTGAAGATTCTTCTTCGGAGCTACTCATTCTATTTGTTATATCTCGACCTCGATATGATTTTAGGCCTCGATTGGGATATTCCCAATCCTTAACGAGAGTACCTTTGTAATAGTTGATTTTTTGATTATATTGGGTCCTTAAGATTTGACGCCTTCGAATTCATCCCTCCATTCTGAGAATTAACCAGTGTCAGTAATTTAAATTGCTTCTGTGCTTTTACATAGCAAGTAAATTTATATTAATTTTATTTTTATTTTTTCTGGAATTATTGTTATATCTTCTATGCATTTCTTTTTGTTATTGCCAAGGAAATGGATCAGATTATCGGCACAATTAAAGATACAAATTTGAGGCTGACTTTGGCTTTTGGAATTGGTCTTCATCATGCTGGGTTACAAGAAAGAGATCGAAAAACTGTTGAAGAATTATTTACTAATCAAAAAATTCAGGTAAATATATAGGTAAATTGATTGATTGATAGAAAATTAATTTCAAATTATGACAATAAATGCAAAATATTCCCTAATTTAGACGTTTCAGTAACCAAAATTATTTGTTTTTTAAATTCTGTACGAAACACATAAAAAATGAAGTGATTTTAACATTAATTAATCGAAATTTTTCAAAAATGTATATTTTTCTTAATATTTTTTTTTTAAATACAGCTTCTTTAATTATTCATAACTTTGAAAATAAAAAGGCCATCAAAATGATTCCACTGCATTGTCTTTATAGCAAATTGTATTTAAATAAACTTAGTTCAATTACATGTTTTGCTAATAATTTGAAAAGATACAAAACATTTAATAAGGATTTTTTTTTATAAAAAAAAAGCAAAACAAAATTTTTTTGATCAATGGTAGCGACCTCTAAATATTAATCGATTTTGCTTTAATACGGATGAAAATTTTTGTTTTTAAATAAACTTTGATTTTCCGCCCGGCGCTCTTTAAAATTTAAAAGTCATTTTTTGAAACACCCTAGTGAGGATACCTGTGTACTTGCATCACTCTGGTTTTGTGTACTGCACTGCCGTCTGAAGAAGAAATCTCTCAGTTTTTATGAACTCTGGCTTACACTAAGAATTATTTATTTCCTGGAGATTATTATCCATTTTTATGTCATTAATTCAACTTTTTGGGATGGAAATAAGACAAGGAAAACAGAGCACAAACAAAAGTAACTTCTTCTTCTAGATGTATATTTTAAGCAAGACGAATCTAAAGACAGCAATAATAATTCCATTTGCAACTGGATGTTTCTATATGGAAGAATTTAGTTTGACTGAAAAATAGAAATGACGTGATTAGTGAGTGTTTAATAAACACTGTTTATACCTGGCAACACATTTTTTGTATGATGTGTTTTTGTATTTTGGTATTTTTAGTTTTTGTATTTTTGTTTTTGCTCTTCCAATTGACTTTTAATTAAAATTTTCTTGTAGTTTCTCCTTGTATAATAATGCCCTCAATTACGAGGTATATCTTTATTCAGTAGATGTGAACAACAGAATGATGGTCTTGCTAAAAAATTCAACTTACTCCACTAAAATAAATCATTACTTCAATAACAAATGCCAAGTATCAGGTTCTTTAATAGTTACTTTCTGTTTTATCACCTGAGTAGGTGAGTACTACATCCTACAATCTAAAATAGAAAAGAAAAATACTTTTATCGACTGATTCCGTGTTAATTAATGCAGAACAACGACTGCAGAGAATTAAGTAGTTCGATGAAATTACCAATTTTTAAATGAATATTATTAATGTAATAAAAAGATTCTACAATATTTCAAATTTTATTCAATAAATAAATCTTTAAATTCGTTAATATCTTAGACTTAAAAATTTGAAAAAAAAAATGCTTAATACAAAGGAGTTAATATTGTTCCCCAGATTTTTCAAATTGAGTAAACCTTCGAGGCTCGTTTTCTGAGAATATGATATTGACATTTTGGTTCTGACTTGCCTCCATTGTGCAGTACGTCTTATTATTCTACAGGTAAAGTAATAGTAAATCTATTTTATGCTTTTTAGGTACTTATCGCCACAGCAACTTTGGCGTGGGGAGTAAATCTGCCAGCTCATTTAGTTGTTGTTAAAGGAACTGAATTTTATGATGGAAAAACTAAACGTTACGTTGATATGCCTATTACGGATGTTTTACAAATGATGGGAAGAGCTGGTAGACCTCAATTTGACAATCAGGGTGTATCAGTAATACTTGTACATGATGTTAAGAAAAACTTCTATAGAAAATTTCTATACGAACCATTTCCTGTGGAATCAAACTTACTTGAAGTTTTACCAGATCATCTGAATGCAGAAGTAGTAGCCGGTACCATAAAAACTAAACAAGAAGCTCTTGATTACCTTACATGGACTTATTTCTTTAGAAGACTACTGAAAAATCCTACTTATTATGGTTTGGAATCTCTGGAATCAAATGAAGTAAATCAGTATTTATCTAACTTAATCAATAAGACACTCCTCACTCTATATTACGCAGGATGCTTAAACATGGATGAGGTAAACATCGATGTAGTAAAATAAATAAATATATATATTGTTAATATTTTAATATTAGTGCATTAATGGATAATATGTAAGCTTTAATTTCAAACTGTTAATTTTCATAATTTTTTTTTCTAATTTTGGTTTTATAACTAACACAGGATGAAAGGACTGTGACAACAACGTCTATGGGCCGAATTGCAGCCTATTATTATCTCTCCTTTCAAACTATGCACCAGCTTCACGATAATTTAGAACCTGGACTCCCTCTAGAAAAATGTCTGTTTGTTATGTGTCATGTTTATGAATACAGTCAGATACCTGTCCGACATAACGAAGAAATTCTAAATGGGTGAGTTCTAGTGATGTGAATTTTTTACTTTACTTTGTATGATGTAAAGTGAAACAAATTTTCAGTAGCTTTTAATTCCATTGGTGCGGTGAGATTAGCGTGAAATACCAGAACACCTGATAAAATTTGAAAAAGTGTTATTATGCAAACTTTACAATATTTGGCATTTATTTTATTTAATTTTTTATAGGGATTTAGCTAAAAGTTGTCCTTGGCCTGTGGATCCTCTGCAGCTTGATTCACCCCACATAAAGGCCTACTTATTACTCCAAGCTCATTTTTCACGGGTAGATTTACCTTGTTCTGATTACTACACTGATTTAAAATCAATTTTGGATCAAGCAATTCGCATTTTACAGGCAAGAATGTTTCAAGCATCTTGTTTTAATATAGAGTATCTTTTTTTATTATTATTGTTTCTTATGTGTTTGATAATTTGTTCTCTTTAATTTAGGGTATGCTTGATGTAAGCGGGGAATGTGGTTGGTTGGCTCTATCGTTAAGAATTCAGCACTTAATGCAAATGATTATGCAAGGTCGTTGGCTAACTGATTCCCCTTTTACTACCCTTCCTCATGTTGAACCTTACATGGCATTAGCATTACATAATAAAATGTATACTCTGCCCAAAACTATGCATGCTGCTAGAAAAGGTTATTCTGCAATAGCCAATTTATTTCTGCCCGAATTAGATGAAGGACAAATTGAACAGGTAGTTACATACAATATTTTAGTTAACTTTGGGAGTAGAAGAGAGTCTATGTTTCTTGCTAGTATTAAAAGCTGCCTTTTTTTTTAAGGATGCTTTTTAACCTACTTTTAGAAAGTAACTAAGATTCAGGAGTTGAAGTCTCTGAAACACATGTATGATTTCTTTCAGATATATCAAGTTTTGAAGTCACTTCCAATTCTAAAAGTTGGAGTGGGAAACATCAATGGGAAAAATTATGATGACTTCAGCAACAAAACTAATAACTTAGCAAAATCTTATAATTTACATATTGGGGAAGAATATTCATTGAGTATCCTACTTGAAAGATTGAATAAGCCTGTCGAAAAGAGAGCATATGCACCGAAGTTTCATAAACCAAAAACAGAAGGTTGGATTCTAACACTGGGTGATATCGAATCGAATGAATTGCTTGCACTTAGAAGAGTAACATTTACACATAGAACCACAGTTCAACTGATGTTTTATCCACCTGAAAGAAAAGGTAAAGAATTCTTAAGAAGGCGGATATTTGGCAATAGCCAGAGAAAGTCTAGTTTTATATGTTACAACGTACAACAATTTAACTCTCGAGAAACTCCAGATGAAAGGCACTAATGGCAACCGAAAAGAAGCAAGTTTTTTGAGAAGACTTTCTCTGGTCATTTTGCACTATCCTTTTTACAGTTTAAGGCCATCGAATTATGAATAAGGCAAAAATTTTTGTTCTAATTTCTTAAATTAAACACTAGTATTTCTTTCAAGAATTAGAATATTGCTCTGTACTATTTGAATATCAATTACAGATTAATTTATTTAACTATTTTACACTGATGATTTGTCGAATTTAGAGAATCAGTATTGTCCTAAGTCATTGCCTACTCTTTTAACATTTCAGATTCTTAAATATTGTGAATCAGTCTTAAATTTAAAATACTTAATAATATGCCAGCTTTTTTCGATCTTTTTTTTTGTAATAATTTTGTTGAGAGCTTGATGTACCCACATTAACAAGGCAGCAATAAGTTTTCTAAATCAAAAGTAAAAACCACAGGAATCAGAGACTCCTTCGACGACTAATACCAAAACATGACTTGCTACATAACTTATCATTAACTTGATGATTTAATTAGCCATACCTTATTGACCTAATTTACATATAACTAATTTTTTTTTAATTTTGTAAAACAGAAATAAGCTGCTGGCCAAGATTTTTTTTCAGTTTTTCCATTATTTTTCTAGGGCCTTGTTTTATGACATTATATGTAATGTCAGACACTTATCTTGGTCTGGACCAACAATATGATATTGAGATCAACGTCCTAGAAAGGAGAGCATCTACAAAGGAAGACATTTTTGAATCATAGCAATAAATACTGTAGGATATAGCAGATGCATAATAGACATGTCTGCAATTATTGTAAATTAAGTGAAAAATCCATGGCTGTGAAATTGCATATTTCTTTACATTGTGATATATTCAAACAAGTGACCAAGAATGTAACATTTTTATGATTTAAAAGGAAAATACACGGAAAATATAATTTTTTTTAAATATTTGTAAGATTTTGTATTATCTAGTGCTTCCTTTCAGTATTTAATTCGACTTCCTGTATTAGTAAACAAACAAACAAACAAAATCATAATAAAACCTGCAAGATTGTACCTAAATATGTAATGCAAAAAATTATGTCTTTACAAAAATTAGTTTCTACTTTCAAACATAACGAATAACCACAGCTACTAATTTGGGAATTAGTCTTATTAGTACTATTTTATAAAAGCTTTTATAAAATAGTACAGTATTAACATTGTTGATGCACAACATCTAAAATATCGAAATATAGGTGCAAAAGCTAAGGGAAGTAACCGAGAAAAATCACAAAGTGAAATGTACACCATTAGAAATTGTACAGGCTAAACGACGTAACTTACTAAAAATGATGTCTTTCTCTAATATAAAAAACACTCATTTCTGATTTTCAAACCGTACAATTTACGAAACTCAAAAGGCGTAACTCTGGAGTGCCCACCTTCGATTTTTATAGAGATTTTTGCAGTCCGAGTTAAGAAAACGAAGAGGGCACCCCAACTTGACCTTAGTTTAGAGTGCTCATTTTTAGTTTATTGAATTTTTCACAATTTCTCTATGTTAATCGTTAGTGTCACCGGTCTATAAAATTTCGATGTTTGTACTGCATTATAAAAAAATACCTGCATTATGAAGAATACGCTAAATTATTAATAATCATTTAGCATTCAAAATACTTACATATACATCATAGAGATAAAAATGTTTGTTAATTTGGAATGAACAACTAATTGTAAAATACTTGGGTCTTAATTTATAATAATTTGAATAATCATTTCGGCGACGGGCAAAAAAAATAAGGATTTTGAAATAAATACAAAGATTAATTATAATTAAAAAGACGTCTTAAGAAGGTATAGCCAGCCCCTTTTAGAAGTTTTTATACAAATTTTTCTATATAATTCAGTTCTTACACCCTTTCTAGCCTGTGTATATATGCTATAACTGTGTAGGAGCTAGAATACACAATTTGGTACTCCTGTAAATACTTTGTACTAAGAAAAAAAAAGTTAGTCCTTCATTCCTCAGAAGATAGGGTTGAAAATATAATATTTAACCTTACCAAAAATATCAAATAAAATGTAAAGAAATTATTGTTAACTGACAGTTAAGATCTCTCTGTGTCATGCAAGCGTGAAGAGAGTGACCACTGTAGTAGTTATGAGGAGCTCTTTACTTTTTTATTCTCTTTTTATACGAGAGAATTATAAAAAAAAGGAAATAATAAAAAAAAGCACTTGATGGTTGACATAAAGAAGAAGAAATCGAAAGACATCCGAACCAAACAAAACGAAGAGCTACTTTAAGAAGAGAGCCGGCCAGTAGGGGGCACCAAAAATTTAAAGAGGATGCAAGAGGTAAGGGGAGATGCAGAAAAAGGCTATTCAAAAAATTTGGTTTAGAATTACAATGTTAGGAGTAAATAGAATTATATTATATTTCAAATAGAAGAACGATAAAAAAAAATAGTTGAGGTAAGATCAAAATACTTGTGTATTTTATGCAGATTGGCTTCACTAATGATGTGCAAAAAATCTCCGAAAAACAGGACACTCTAACTTGAAAAAAAAGAGGACATTGCGAAATAGTGAAATCAACAATTAGTGACAAAGAGTTTGCAGAATGCAGGACAGAAAGAAGACGTAGAGATTTGATTGTTAGTACTTAGCAGGCGTTGGAGGAGTTTTCAAAATTTTTAATTTTGTATGTTCCTTTCAGTATGCCGCAGAAAAAGAATTAATTACGACTTCTTTCAGGAGGTGAATGTCTTCAGATTAATGAAGTTTAACTTGAAAACAACAGACATGCAGAAAATAACTATTTTGAACAGAACACATTTTATCTGATTGGGGACTAACGAAGTACATGGCAAGAAAAAACCATAGAAACCAAACGAAAATATCATTCCGAGATGAGACAGAAAGAAAAGCAGTAAACTAAATCTAAACTGAATACTTAAAAGGCTGTTTGTCGATGGAAACGAATCTCTTCGATAAAAATTACGGCCTGCATTGAAAAAATATTTAACGCTTCATAAATACACTTCTAGCAGTACCATCCCTCTACTAAAAAAGTTGGATCAAACAGAAAGTATTTATCTGTTGAATTAAAAATAAATTATTTTTCTATATTTTTTACGAGTCTGATTTATAACGAATGGCAAGTTCAGAACTTCAATGAGAAAGTTATTAAAATAATTTTATTAAAAAAAACATGCTTTCATGTCTCTAAGAAAAAGATAAATCTTATCATGTGAAATTTGAAATCACACCCGTTTACTAATGAAATAGTGTTGGAAAAAAAACTTGTTAGAATAATTGATTTATTCTGTGATTTCTGCTCTGAGAAGGATATTTAAAAAAGTGTAATATTTCTTTGATTTTCTAGTTTAATTATTGGTATTTTATTGTGATTGTTTTATACGCAGTGAACTTTAAATTGTAGTGTTTTTTACACCTCAAAATGAGGTAGTTTTTCACCATATGAATATAATGAGAACATTAAAAGAATAACGTATTTAAAATAATAGTGTTTTATTAAAAAAAATTAATACGAATACAAGAGAAAATAAATAAATTGTATTTAAAATAATGCATGCCGAAGAATAGGCATCTGAATTCGAACCCAGGATTTCGATGAAGGAATTCTTGTGCACTACACATACTTACTACTACGCTAATTCCTTCCTTTTATCTTCAATTTCATATTTAAAAATATGTATATATATTTCTTTTACCATAAGAAAAATATTGTAACAACTTTCAAGCAATGCATTTTATTCTTCATTCAAGTGTACTAACTAATTCTAGTGTAATAACTGATTCATCAAACAAAGGTGTGGCAGAAAAGTAATTGTTTATAAAAATATATTATGGTTAAATCAGTTGACTTATATTTTCTACTTATGAGGATTGTCAATTGCTCTTCCGGATAATAAGACTTACTATAAAAATTGGGTTCTGAAACTTTTAAAACTAAATTATTATAATCTTTAGTTTTGAAAAACGGCACATAATAAGAGTAACTTTTTCTCTCACTGATAATGCAGTTCATTGAAAAAGAGAAAAATTCAATATAAACATTTTATTATACTGCTTTAATTTCTTTTGATAGGTGTCAGCAGTGTTTTCACGTCGGCACTAAGTTGATAAGCGAATGCTTCAAAAGAAAATTTCTCTTTAAATCTCTCACAACCTTCCCTACCCATCTTGTTTGCTATATTTTTATCCAATATAAATCTTGACATAGCGTTTGAAAATTCTTCTACATCGAAATGGCATAAAAGTCCAGTGCTTTCATTGATGATGGTTTCCGTGGGGCCTCCACTATTACAAGCAATTACAGGCTTTGCACAATACATAGCTTCCAATGGAACAATACCAAAATGTTCGTTGGGTGGAGTGTATATCAAGCAATTACATCTTTTTAAGAGTTTAATTTTATCGATATCTGACGGAGATCTTAAAAATAAGACTTTTTCCTCTAAGTGAAATGTGGAAACGAGATTGTTTAGTTCAACAAAATACTCTAAATTTTCTTGCACTCTTGGATCATATCCTCCTGCTACTACTAAAATAATTTTGTCCCATTCATCTGTCGTTAATCGCTTCTTCAAGCGAGCTAAGGCATTTATTGCTAATTCAATATGTTTCTTTCTCTCATACCTATTAATAGAAATGAATAGAAATTTATCACTGCTTAATTTTGAAGGCAACAAATCTTCAAATCCTATTACGTTATCAAATGATTTTGTATTAATAGATGGGTAAAGAACAGTAGGTTCCTTTCGTGAAGATGTAAACGTGGCAATATACACTTCCTTCGTAAACTCGCTGTTAACGTACACTTTATCAGCACTGCAAATAGTTTTTTCTTCCAGCCAATTTAAAGGTAATCTGTATATCTGCTTAAAAAAACCTCCTTTTTTAGAAAGCAACTGATCTGGAAAATGACAATAGTACACTACATTCTTAACGTTCAAGTGTAGAATTGGAATGCACACAGATATTAAATCACAAAAAACTAAATCTGGTTTTTCAAAAAATATTATATAAAAAGCACAATAAATCATCTTTAAATAAGCGCATAAAGCAAAAAATCGTCCCAATATATTCCTTGGAATCCACTTGCCAACAACTGTTACTTTTAGATCACCGTTTTTGGTTTCTTCAAAACAGTGATCTCTATTATGATACGAAGTAACGAAACTAACATTATATCCTTCTCCTTTTAATGCCATAGCTGCATCTACTACTAATCTCTCAGCACCTCCAACACCAAGATCTGGATGCAGAAATACAATATTCTTGGATGACATGATAGCGTTAGTCTAAGGTATAACAAAATAAATCTTACTGTCAAGTACTGCACGTGCACACATAAGAAAATAGTGAAGTTATTACACGAGAACTTGTTTAATGTCAGATATTTCAATTGTATTTAAAATTATAACGCACTAGCCTGACACACATTGCACATTACAAATGCATGTAGCTAATTTATACGTAGCCCGATAACCTTAAGAAGGTTGTTGTGAAATATTGTTAATCGATTTTAAAATTCGAGAAGTAGTCAAGGTTTATTTGTAAAGCTATTAAGATCTTTCTTTTGATTAACCAAAGATTTCAGCTAGGAATTCAAATCACTTTCAATTTAATAACGTTTTAGATAGTATTAATTGAATGAGATAGTCCCGCTATTTTTTTTTAACTCATTTTCGCAATCCTTTCGATTTACATTAACGGTTTCGATGGGTTATGTAGATGCAAATTGCTCCATTTCTGCATTTGTATGATGTTTGGTTTTGTAAGTAACCTAATGTTACCTTCAGAGTTAATGCCTGTTAAAAGTGTTAAAATTCTTATTTTTGAAGTAACATGCGCTCAGGGAAATTAATTGATATCAGCAGATCATCAGTAAGTATCACAATGAAATTATTACTTCTTTTTAGAGCTTAAAACTACTTCAGAAAGAATAGCTGCCATCTATCTACTCCATTTTTTTGTTAATGCTAAAAAGCATTTTCTAATCAAAGAAGAGACAAAGAATATCAGTCATTAAATACCATTAAAATAAAGTTTGTATGTTATTTAATATTTTAAAGTGGTACTCATGGAAAATCTTATTTTGTAATCTTATTAAAAGGTTCGAATAATACAAGCTATTGATCTAAAATTTCAATCACCCGAAAATTAGCAAATGCAATGCTTCAAGAATTTGATTTCAATCAAATTATCCAAATGAATTTGATTTACTGTATTTTTTTTTTACTGTTTAAGTATAGAGTGGCTAACAAAAATTTGGCCCCTGTGCTGTTCACTCATTGCAGTTATTGTGTTGCCATACCGTGGGCTATCAGTTGTGGAATATCTACAAATATTGGACTTGCTGTATTATGGCGTTTTTCAGGGACTTCTGTGCCAACTTATTTCTTTTGTGGGCAGATAAAGTTTCTTTTAGCCAGATTATATTTTAAAGAAAATTGGAAAATAAAATAAAACTTGATTCTCTTTTAAAGCTAGCAGTACTATCTACAAATACATGAACTTACATTTTTAAGTCGTTTTTCTTAGGCACCTTTCTTCTTATGCGCCCAACTATTTCTTCTGTTTATAGGGGAAAGGTTTCATTTAGCTAGATTGTCATTTAAAACTACGATCGATCTATTATCGTTGGTTTATGATGCCAAAAATTTTAATATCTACAAAGTGTGTTCGCAAATTTTTGGGTCTTTTAGAAAATTTGGATTTAGTTAGAACTTGAATTCCTAAAATATACCCAAAAATAAAGGAAATTAATTTCTGACAAATCAGAAAGAAAGTTAGTTCATATCCGTTATCAAATAAAATAGGATCTGTTTTCTTCCTGCACTTCCTGAAGGTATCAACCTCTATCAACAGGTTTATTTACAAATACTGGAAAATTTGTATCTGGCTACATGATGAGCTACTATCATTCGTTATGAAAAATATCTTATTTTTTTTCAATAGTTCAAATAGTCAGGCACGTGTTGTCCTCATAAGCGTCTGTTAAGGAAAGTTACTTGAGATTTGACGGACAGTTTCCTCTAAGGAGCTTTGGCACTGACGATGTGCAAATAAACTCCGCAAAATTGGAGGGCACTCTAACTCTATTTTTAAGAAAATAGTTAAGGAAGACATAAAATTAATGTTTATTTATGAAAAAATGTAATTTAGATGGGAAGCATTTTTAATTCGGTAATAGAATTTTTAAGATTTCATTTTAAAATATGTTTTTTTGACTTAATGTTAAAATTTCATTTAATGGAAATGAGCACTAGGCTTAGACAATTATTAAATCAGTTAAATTTACTGAAATGAACATATTTTGTTTAAAGTTGGCTTTTTTTTTTAGTAAAAGGTTTGATACGAACTCTTACTTATGTAGTGAAATTTAATTCCTTAAACCCTAATTTTAGATAAAATCTCCGGTTTTGCTCAAATGTTCTAGATTTGCTACATGGCGAAAGAAAATTCTTGAAGCAATTTTCCAGAAGTGTTATGTTGCTGAGATTTTCAACTTCAATTTATCCATCGTGTTTGGAAATCACCTTTTATGTGTTAGTATGGATATGGATTTATTTAAGAAGTCTTTAAAGAGTAAAAAATTAAGTGAGATTGGTAATATTAAAAATGAATAAATTTGTTAAAAGAAATTAATAGAAAAAGTAACATTGGACTTTATTTTCTTCACTATCTTGTTTCCAAATCCAATTTTTTTCTGTTAGCTCGTAAATCTTGTTTTTATTGCCATTAACTTTGGCTTTTTATTAGGGTTTAGTAATTTTTTAAAGTATCAATTATTAATTATTAACTTAGACTACCATCCAATCTGAATAATACCTAGCTTGAACGTATAGAAGTGTCTCAAACTGCTATCTTCTCCAGCATCATAATAGTTCGCCTCTTCTACCGCCTTAGAGGTGTGATACTCCCTTCTTCTTGTAATTCTTTCTCCACCTCCCCTCTGCCAAAGCTCTCCTGCCGTTCCACTCAATTTCTCTTTTCTCGCACGCCTCCTTCCCTCCTTTCCACCTGCATCGCAGACTACCTCTTCTCCTCCGACGTTCCACTTGTGCATTATTTGGCACTCTCCATCCGTTGAATGTGCCCGAACCAGCGTGGCCTTTTCTGTTCTAATTTTCTACTAAATATGCATTAAAGCTGGTTCTTATTGTAGCGTTACGAATCTTTTCGCTTCTGGTCTTTCTCTCTACCTTCTCAAATACCTTATCTCAGTTGCCTGTATTTTACTGTTCTGTACCTTAGACATTGTCCAGTCACCGATGAGTATGTGAATATGGGGAGAAATGTCGACCTACAGACCGACAGCTTCGTATTCTTTGAAACTTTTCTGCTACTGAGGAAGCCCTTCCTGACCATGCTAAAAAGCCCTACCTACGGTACCCGGTGTTTTCTTAATCTCCTCATCTGCACACCCATTCTCACTTAGATGCGCTCCTAGGTACTTAAATTTAGTGAGTGCTAACTTCACGTAACTTTGGCCCGTTGCTATCATTACGAGTCTAATATAATGGGATGGGAAATATATTCCTAAATATGTGTAGTTGGTAATAAGGTTACAAGTTTCTGGATGTTATTTATGGTTAGGTTTTGCTAGTCGCATTTTGAGAAGAGTTGTGCGTGGTTGGTTGAGACTCAGTTTTTCTTATTTCGGTGAGTTTGTTGATACTAACTAGTGCTTTTATAGATAGTTCAAATAGAGAATAAATTTTTCTTTCTAAGTAGAAATTTATGTTTTCTATTTGCCAATTCTTAACATGTTCTGTTATATTTCCAACATGATGTATAAAGTGAGACAAGTAACGCAGAAAATTCTAGCATTAAAAAGTTTTAATTTTATTGATTTGTGGAAGTGATATGATAGACCGAATTTCTTAATAACACAGTGTATAGTTCGTACTAAGTAATTGTTAGGAATCTCTGATGACGACGAGTCAATTTCTTTACAAGTTTAATTAGAAGAAAAAATAATTCTTGAAATGATTACTTCATTTATCCTAAATATTAGTTTTACTAATATGGAGAAAAATGATAGAATTGTATGTTTTGTTTAAACAAGTAATTAAAGTAGTTATCACTGTAATAATTTATTTTATAATTATTAATTTAGTTATAATTTCTTTATTTAATTCTTTACTGATTGAATTGTAAAAATTTCAGGCATTAAGCTTTATTAATTTTATAATAAATCACTTGTATATGTCAAGTAATTTCTGATATCGAACGTACAATTATTAAATATAGATTGCTCATTGTAATTTTATAATTTAAATTCTTTTGGATGTTTTAAATCCTGTGAATAAATTTTATTTCATTGTACTTAATTTTTTCCTCTTAAGCTACTTTTTTTTAAAAGTTATTTTCCAATGAGAATTAATTTTCTAAAATGTGTTACCTTCTACCGTTATTGAATAGAATCCAACAAAATATATTGGAGAAAATGTTAAGAGTAAACTTTTAAATTCAGAGATTATATAATGCTAGAAAATCCTTGTATTATTATAAGTAGCAAATTTTTAACTGTATGTTCTGTTGAGTACCACTTTAAATATTTATATAATTGAGATATTAGTTATTTTAAGATGTCTCAAAACCCATTATGTTTTGGATTTGGAGTGTTTTTTATTTAATAAAGTATACATTACTCTACTATTTTCTATAAACTGGGACCCTACAGTGAACCTGAAGCTGCATTGTTTTTATTTTAAAAAATATCAAATCTCAGATATTGAAAAGTGGAGGATTTTAATATATTTGAATTGACATAAAAAATATAATTATTACTATCATACTCTTTATACGGATGGAAAATATATTTTCTTCAGTAAAAAATCATCATGTGACAGTTCAACAAGTGGGTCAGTCAGAAGTTTAGTGTGTGACCGTGGGAGAATTTAGTTGATTTTTTTTTTTTAAGTCAAATTTTCTTCTCCAAACTGATAAATCAAGTTCTGATTTGAATAAATGAAAATCTAAAACCAATCTTTTTGAAAAACAGTTCATCGATAATTGTTTGATGTTCCGAATCCATTGTTGACCCTATCAGGTTTTAATTTGCTTACTTTACATTTCTTTTAGGTTTTACAAAGAATTTATATTAAAGATAAAACCTTATAATTTCATTCTTTCAATTGTAAATTCGGGAAATCGCGTGCTACTTCTTTAATTTGGATAGCTGTTACAATATAATTAAAATTAAAGACCACTTTTTAACTTCGTTTTATTATTTTTTAATTTTCCAAAAATCGATTAATTAAATATAAACAACTAAGTTTTGTTTTAGCTTATAAGCTTAAAGGCAGAACTTTCTCGAAAGCAGGAGGAAATACAGAAAGTAAAAGAGCAAGCATCTTATACTAAATTACCACCTAAACCTAAAAAAGAAATTAAGGCCAATCCTGGTGTAGATCAAAGAAATGAGAAAGATATCGCATTAACGGAGGAGGAAGTTGATTTGTTAAAAAAATCAAGGTGAATGATTTAGTGTTATTTGTATTTTTTTTTTTTAAATTAATTTTCTGACTAGTTTTTTCATGTTAAATTTTTATTTTATAAACATCAACAGAGAAGTCCTTGAAATTAAAGCTTCAATTTATGATAAATATCAGAAAGGAGAATTGGTTTCCAAAGATGGAAAATCACATTATTTGGTGGATTTTGGACGAAAAACATCCGAACTTTCGTCACCTGTACAAGCAGATGTTGAAGTACCGACAACTGTTTTTGCTGATACTCATAATGAAACTGCACAAAAGACTACAGATGCGTCAGATGATCCCGTGGAAGATTTTGATTTAGAAGATGAAGAATGGTAAGAATCAGACTTCTGTAAGACATAAAGTTTACCTTTAATCGTGATTTTTAACATCATAGTTTTTGGATTCCATTTTACAGTAGTTTCTTTGACTTAAATATTTCTCTCGATTTGGCCTGTTTTCTTGCTAATCTTCTAAAATGGCATAACTAATCCAGCTCTACTCTACACTATCCTGCCATACTTCTTCTTCTTTCTACTCGGGCGCCACGTTAGCCGAGCGGTTAGAGGCGAAACCTGCGAAGCTTATATGTATTGTGGTACTGGGTTCGATTCCCGGTCTTTAGGCCTTGGATTTTATTTTAATGGTTAATAAAAGAAATTTACAGTAAAGTATGTTTGCTAGTCGCCTCCGTCCACGACACCTAATTGGTAGATGGACGTTAAGCCCCGCCTAAAAAATTGGCGATTACTTTACTTTACTTTACTTACTTTCTACTCGCTAATTGTAAACATCCTTTGTGACTTTCCCTGTCATATTCTGATTAAATGTTCATAAACTAAGGCCTTTTTTGTACCCAATAGTTTTTTTTTTACTTTCTAACCTTTACTTTCCGTCGTAGTACGCATATTTTTTTGTATTTTTAGTCAACAAGTACATTATGGGACGGAAACTTAGTTGAAGTCCAATTCTCTACACCAAACTGATTAATCAAATTTAGAGGATGGATGGACAGGGATTCAAAAAATATGTGACGATAGAATCAGTGATATTATCCAGCCCTGCGATAATCAAATTTTCAATAGTTGCATATCAATGTTTACGTTCGTTACCCTTTCTTTCCTGGAAGTTCTGTTGCCTATTTTGTTTTTTTAGGCTCTCCTTTAAGGGCCCTATTCCCCTCTTCGTTCGTTATATGGTGAGCCCAATACTTAACGTTAAGTTAGAAATTAAGGAAGACATTAATTGGTATTGATTATTAATGTATAAATAGTAAGTATAATTATTTTAAAACATCTTGTTTATAAGTTACATCTTTACATAAATTGAAAAAATTGGCGAGAGTTGTCATATACAACTTCCTTCAGTTGTTGTTAAGAAAACGAATTAGGAAGACAATATTGTGAAAAGGAACGTATTATGATTAAAAAAAAAAAACTAAAAAGGTCAAATTAAATTTTGATAATTGCAAACATTAATATAAATAGAATTTGTTGATCATGATTAATATTTAAAAGCGGTTTGTTTGAGGATTACTGACAAAAAAAAAATATACAAATATAGTAATAATAAAAGGGACAGAAGTATACATCCTGGGAGTGAGAGACATTCTAACTGGCACAGCCTTTTGCAAATTGTCATAACTAGAGTCATTTCGAAGTAGGCATTTTGAACACATGGTATTTGTGTTCACTTGAAATTTGAGAAAGTTTTTCCTTCCTACGGCTGCATTCTGAAAGAGGCTACAGGTTGCCTAAGCAAACTCTGGGCAGAAATAGTACAGTTTCAGATACGATATAATATGGTTAAGGTAAATGCTTCTAGCTAAGCACGGAAACCCCTCTTCGTAATATTTGAAACTATTTGTTGGTTAAAGTCTTGACAAAATAAGCTCGAATTGAGTGTGAATCCAAGAACGTTGTTTTGTACTAACTTTATCAGATCTAGATGGACAACGATTCTTCTAAAAGCTAAGATTTTAGTAAAAGTAAGCATTGCTGACTAAAGGGTTCTAAGAAGCTGAATGCAGTAGTTCTTGTAGTTATTGTAGGGAAAGCTGCAATAACTGGAATGGTCTGCAGTGCTACTGTATAGATGGTTTACAGACCAAGGTAGATTCTTGGCGTTAGCGGAATGTGCTCTTTCAGGATCTTAAAATTTCTAATGTACTTAGGAACTTTAACAGAATATTAGATTGAAAGTGGCCTCTGATTGCACAGTCACGGTAGTAAACCAAGTAAATTAAGATTGAAGTTAAATATAATTATATTTAACAAATATGATTGATGGACAAAAAGAAGATACGCTTTTGGCAGCATTGTGGGAATATCGAGTTAATTGATTCTGGTCAAAGTATCTGTTTATTTAATTTATTTTTTTTTCAATTTAAGACGCGACAACATCTGAGGTTATTTGCTTCCGGAGCTTTTTTTTAGAGCACTGTCTCCCTCCGGACAATGTACTCTCGAAATCCCTTCCCTCAGAATTTCAGAGATAATTTTTAAGTAGAGTTATTTATCTAAGCAAAAGTACCATATTTTCAAATGAATTTCTTGAGTTAGAAAAATGAAACCATTGATAAAAATGCACTGATGTTACTGACCCTTTAAATTTGCATTAAGGCAGTAGAGAACTCCCGACTGCTGGTTAAAGAAGTAAAAGTCGTTAGTCGATTTTATTCAGGAGTCACTGAATTCCGAAGCAGGTTTATTAATTAAATATTTATTTGCTGTTCAGTTCCAAATACCAACCTAAGTTGCATCTACCCAGCAAACTGAGTAACTAATATTTCTCCAACTTATAATTTTATTTTATTTATTTTTTTTAAGGATTGAATATGTGGATTGCTTGGGAAGAACAAGAACGTGCCATCGTTCAGATTTAACATTGATGAAAGATCGTGATAAAAGCCTAGCAGTACAGCTGAATGTGGAAAAGAATGAATTGAAACAAACTGCAGAAAATAACAAAGAAAGCGTCGATTTAACTGTGGAAAAGGAATTATTATCAAGAGATATGCATTTGGAAGAAATGAGGCAAAAATGGGAAGAACAAGAAAAGAATCTCGCAAGCAAGCAAGACATTCATTACGAAGATGTGCTTTTTGATGGTAAGTTACTTAGTTATTATTTTAAATTTTTTTTGTTATTGCGCTTATTTTATTATTATTACTTCCCATAATTTAAGAAATGCAGGGCTAAATAATAACGCGGGAGTGATTTGGTATGTTACCATATTTTGTCAATTATTCACTTTTTTTTTCAAATTATTGTATATTGATTTCTAAGTCCAATTTCTCCAATTTGCGAAGTTTGGTGAAATATTCAATTCATTTTTTTACATTACATATTTCAGGCTTTTCTTTGGAAGGGGGGAGGGGTTGCTTTATTTTAGTTGTATTAAATGTACGCAGCAGCTTTGTTTATACTTTTGCAGTGTCCGGATAATAATGTGAAATTAAAGAGGAAGTTGTAAACCATGAAGTAACTTTAAACAATTTAAACAAACTTATGAAAACAATGGATTAAATTAGTGAATATTTCCAAAAAAAATAATAATATAAATACGTTGAATAATTTACTTCTCACTAATAAACAAAAATATATCTCACAAACTTATTAGAAGGAGCGGCTAAATATGGGCCAAATTTAAAATGAACAAATATTTTTGGCAAATATTTTCTTTCTTAGGGACGCTCTTCACTGATACAATGAAAAAGAAGATATAGTTCAATAGTTTTGGGTCTACTCAGAAGGACTGACCATGCTAGACTCGTACGTTATCATATTCTTCTAGCTTTGTAGACTTTCTACCGCCTAGTAATTCTTTTACTATCTAAAACTGCACAATTTTTTAAAATTCCAAATACTTGGTAACTATGCTTCTTTTTTCTTTATATTACGTTCAACCTCTCCTTATAACCTTATGTATTTCTTAATATTTGTGGGGTTTCTAATTCCCAATGTATCTAATTCTCCTAATAACCTAATCACTTTTAATGATAAAAATAAATTTCATTAATAGTAAATAGCCTACGTTATGAGTGTTAGGAGGTTTAAATGAAAATGCGCGTTTTACCTTCAGGTACATATATTATTGTTTTTCAACACTAACAAAAAATCTGTTCGATATATGTATTATCATTATCAAATACAATACAAACAATAAAATAATTACGTTTTACTATAAATGTGTACCAAAATTGCGTAACTCATTTACCCGTGTGGGATTAAGTAATATCAACAATTAATACTTCTTATTAAGTCAATTATTATTAGTAATATCATCTTTATGATCACATTGCATAAATATCTAGTATCATGCTCTTTATTATATTCTTTTATAGCAAACCTTGACAGAAAATCCGTTATGAGTTAGTAATTTTCAGGGTAGGTTGGTGACTTTTAACCAATTTTTTGGTTTCATTGATTGTTAGATGCTCGGAAGAGGTTCTGGAATTTGTCTTTACTGCTTAGTTTACCACTTGTAAGAATTATTTTAAATTGATTCCAAAAACTTGCCTAATTAACGCACATTTCATTGAATATCTGAAAATTTAATCCATAAATTTTACTGCATTATTTTCACTTACCTCGACAGCCATTATTAGTGTGTGGTATATTCAAGTACTTTCTAACTTTTGCAAATTGTAAACAAATATAATAACTCTCTTTATTGTTAAAATATTATTATTTCTCATTCGTACCACAGCCATGCGATCAGATTAGATTCTTCATTAGTCTGAATATTTTTTCGTCTTATGTTGGATTAAGTTAAATGTTGATCTCACTTTTTTTTTATTCTTTTATGAATACCTGTCTGAAATTATACCTAAAATTTTTCAAACTTCTTCTTCTTAGAAATAAACAGAAATATAGAAATTAAGACAAGTAGTTCGTTTCCCTCTTATAATAATTTATTGTTATAATGAATCAGGTGCCACAACAGCCTAGCGGTTAGGGACGCGCCATAAAGCTTAATGTATTGTGATACTATCCCTGGATTTAATTATTAATATTAAGTTTTTAGTAGATTATGTTAGCTCAACGCCTCCGTCCACATCACCCATTGGATAGTGATCAAATTACCTTTAGAATATCTAATGAATATTTTAGCACAATATGGTTTTGTTTTAATAAATGAAATAATAACTAGGTAGTAAATACAATACCTTCCTCCTCTCATAGGTGAATGTCTCAGGAAAGTATCTGGCTAAGAAGTTGTCTCGTGACACACCGCAACGGTTCTTCCATCTTCCAGGTTGGTTTTATAAGAGAGTTCACCTCACTTCTTTTCTATGATCCCTAGGTAGTAACCATCAGCAACTTCTTTTGCCACTCAAAACTCTTCCTCTCCGAATGATTACTTCCTCATGTATATGTCTCGGTTAGGTTTCTGTATAATTACTGCCTGTTCTACTATTCTCTCAACGTCCGGCTTATTTATCCAATGTGGATTATTTCTTTTCAGCATTTGTCTATGTATGGGGATGCGAACGCAATAGGCTTCTCAAAGTCCTCAATTTATGTACAAGCGCCGTACCATTCAAGATGTTACTTGCGTCCGTAGTTAATATTAATATCAAGCCTGGATCTTAATATGCAAGCGTATCCAAGCTGGCAAGAGTGGACTTTAGGGTTTCAATTAAGTTACCGTGAGATGTTGTTTACTTCCAGGGTACGTTCTTTTGTTTTTAGCAAGCACTTTTTTCGTAGATTTTTTTTTATAAAAAGGTACGATATTATTACTTTCCTAAAAATGAGCGTAATTGATAAACATTTTCAGGTAAAGGCTGTTCTGAATGGCAGTTGGTTGGAAGTGAATGGCTCTAATCAAATCCTTTGCTTCCTAAAAGATCTGTAGAGGTTCCATGAGTTGACAGTATTTATCCTTTTAAGGTGAAAACGTACTTTTACAAAAACGTAAATGGTTATAGTGTATGTGTGTTGGGGGGAGGAGAGTGAGTTAAAGGGCCTTACTGTCGGTATGTGCGTTGAGGAGCCAGCGTGAGTTTTTTCATGTTTTTGGTTTGATCACTCTAATAGATCTAATAAATACCTCATACGCTTTCTGAAACAGTTACGTTGTACTTACGTATTTTTCTGATTATAAAATAAATGTTGATACTTTCCAGTTACCTAGAAAGAAGAGAGGGTGATAAAGGGGATCATCTTATTAATTTATTTTATAATCGTCATGACAAATTAATAACAAATAAATAATATTTTATATTACTATAACAAAAAAAGTCATTCACTGAACAGTTTTAATTTTACCGTCAATAATTACTTTTTATAGAATGATTGTGAGGTATGACTAGTACTTTAAATTTTATTTTGTTTAATATTTTTGAAATATTAAAAAACTTATTTTGTACTCATGAAATATGCGGTAAAAAAAAAATGAATAATTTTTTTAAACTTTTCTACAGATATTGATAAATTCTGAAAGTAATAACCGTAAATCTGTACATTTATCCAATGTTCATTATAATTGGAATGTATTGTCTTCTACAATATAAAATAATCATTTTGCTACACTAACTGCACAAATTAATAAATTGTGTTAAATTATGTTAAAGGCTAAAACAAAATGTAACTGAAAGACTTGGATTAGATGCTAATCATTCTTTTGTTATGACCTATACTAGTTGGAAATACATTAATACATTGATTTCTGTTTATGTTATCTGTTTTTGTTTGATTCAGATTATTATAAAATTTTAATCCTGATATTGTTAATTTAAGACACTTAAATTAAAAGGTTATTGTTTGTAATTCATAATGAACCAAAAATTTTATAACATTAAAATCGGATTTTCCAGAAAAGATGTTTGGTGTAAATCCAGATTAAATTTTTACAAATTAAAAGTCAGGTTTGAATAAACCCAAGGTTTGATAAATAACAGCTGTTCTCAAATGTTTTTAGTGTGAAAGCGGTTTATGCTATTTCTACTTAGTTTTACAACTATCAATAAATCTGCAATCAACATATAGTTCTTATGAATAATATTTAAAACAAATAGTAAGATTCATTCATAGTTTATTTAAATCCTGAAATAAACTGAGCAATTTTTGTGTTAATAGCTAAAGGGAATTAAACTGCTGAAGGCCTTTATTTAATTTCAATCATTAAGCACCGGCAACCTCTAGAAGGCCTTAGAAACTTCGACAGTTATGATAGGCCAAAATTATGTTTGTTTTAAAAGAACTATTCGTAAAATAAAAGTCCAATTAATAAGCAAAAAACCGATAATCGCAAAGAAATATCGCGCTTGTAAAAAGATTACTTATTGTATGAGCTATGAAAAGAATAAGCGCATGAGCTGTGCGGATATAGAGAAGATGAGTGCAGGCGAATTCCCTGCTAAGAAAAGCCAATGGTTAATTATAATGACGTAGTTGCAGAAGATTATGGGAGTAAATTTTGAATCGGTAACTAAATGATCAACGCAATAATTTGGATACTGCCTGCAACATTTTGAGAATAACAAAAACATATCCGAGATTTAGTAGCAATAAAAACTAGGAAATCCAATTTTCTTATGTAACATAAAGTTTTTGCCTGAACCTTTTTCAACCAAAAAAAAATTTAAAGCAAAAATGAAAATAATACGAGGACCTGTTGATTCAGAAAATCCAGTGAAAGCTAATGCTGCTATAACCCTTAATATAAAGTGTTTCTCATTAAACTGTCCAGAAAATATCAGAGATTCTGTCTATTAAAGTCGATGATACATGATAATTAATGAAGCTTAAATGAAACTAGCTGAAATGAACTTAAATTACAAAAATATTTATAATATATTACAGGTATTTTCCTGTGGTTTTGGAAGTAGTTTTATTTTAGTCTATTATACATATATTTTTCTTTTACTACTTTACATATTTAGATTACTGGTCTGAACATTAACTCTATTAGTCTAATTAATACAATCGTTTCTATTTATACTATTGTTTATTTTATTAAGTCGTGGGGGGGGGGGAACTTAGGTTTGGAGATTGATTTATTATCTGCAATTTACTGATTTCTAATGTTTTTCAAACTTTCAAATTAAATAATTATCATAGTTTACACACTTTCAGCTCTTCTACAAAATCATACATTATTAATATTAAACTTAAATTTAATTAATCTATATTATGTAAATATAAGAGAAGGAACTTGTTAAGTAAACTATTTTGTAAAAATTACTAAATCCATATGCTTTGGTAGGTCAAATTAAGAAGTCCTTTAAAAAAATACTAATTAATGCGTTGGGTCTCTCAGATTAAAACAATTATTTTTACAACAGTAATTGACCTACCCAATAATCAATTTTTAAACTACAAGTTTTTTAAATAATTTTATAATTTATTTTTAATTTATAATTAAATTTACTAACCCAGGAACTGGTAATATTTTAAAAAATCACGAAGACATTTACATCTATTTGGATATTCCTATTTACAAGCGAATATGCCATTTACGAGTAGATTTATTTCTTGTTGAAATACTGTTTCACTTTATCACATCTAAATTTATTGTATTAATAATAACGTTGAACATGTTATATTAATACTTCGTACAAAGTAAATTTTTTCGCGCAACCTTTAGATTTTTTTTATAGTTTCTTGTATCTCCATTTGTTTAGAAGTAAAAAATTGGGTTTACAACAACAATTATTTTCATTTTTGCCCCATTTTTCGTTTAATCAAACAGCATACATTCTTTAACATACAAGAATTGCTGAACGAAGAGGGATTGCTGTATCTAACGGCGAATGCATTTATTTTAAGGGATATTATTGGTGCATTGATGGTTTATTTCTGTGATTGGCACATATTTGGTCCAATATTAGGTGTAGATTTATTATATATGGTTTTTATTTTGTAAATAGAGATTAGAGTATAGCTCTTAAACAGAAAGCAACGACTGTTGTGATTGCCAATTGTATATATGTTAAACTTTGATTAGGATGTGCTCTACTAGGATCTGCTGGTGGCTTTAACGTTGATACAGGCGCTGGTTTGAAATGCAGTTCTGTACTCGCTATGACCATTGTCATGTCTCCCACACCGCTTCCATCGGTCAGATCCTCGTCGTCAGTTGTTCCGCCATTTCCACCACCTCTATCTTCTCCATGTCCATCGCCGCCACCACCTCCTTCGCCATTACTGTATGTACCATCAGAACTTGGCGGTCGATCTTCTAAATTGCATAGCTGCCCTCCGCAATAGCAATACACAACATTGTTCGCCTCCTGACATGCTGTTAGATCTAATTCTCCGCACATTCGCGTTATCTGATCACCTGTATAAATTAAAAAATAAATTAGGTATCTAAAATAAATTAAAAGTTTAAAGATTTAGCTTCTTGACCTCAAACACAAACGCATATATAATCTATGAAGATTGGCCAGAAAGCTTATAACACTGCGAATCAGAGGGTCTATTGTGGCATCACCACACACATACATACATATATATACAGATAATTTTCTAATAACTGTTTCCTTACAGAAAACTCAAAATATTATTTTAATCAAAATTTAAATTTGAAATCTTTTATATAACTGCATTTCTTTTGCATTGTAACTTAATTCAAAAGACATAATTTTGACAAATAGATTACAAAGGAATGTAGAATATTGCCAATCTTTTGTATTCATTTTACGAGCGCAATCAACTTGCAATTGACATTGAAGGAAATTGATATTGTGAATTTAATAGAAATAGTGATAGTGCCAACCTTTGAATTGTGTAAGACATCCTTTGTATCTGGGCGGGCAGGTTTTTGGTGGTGGTTGAACTCCCCTCTGGCAGGGCGGTAAGTGCTCCTTTGGGAACTGATGATCAACTTCTAGCGATCCTTCTCCACCAACACAAACGTAACACTGTTGCACTCCTAGTACTACTGTAATCATTCAAAAAGAAAAATTTTATTTTCGATTAAATTCTACGTTGAATTTTCTTTATTTTTAATGCCGAATTATTGAATTCTATTATAATATATACAGGGTGTCCCAAGCTATATGGATAACGACTTTTTCTCGGAAACTAAAATAGCTAGAAAAAAACTAAAAAATACGTGTTCCCTTAGTTTTTTGTTAGAAATCCAAATTTACTTTGTAACTTTTTTCGGTGCTTCCAGAAGCGAGATACAGGCACCAACTTCATTTTTTCAAATGGGAAGGTGCGGTTTTTATTTCAGCAATAGATTCCTCTATTTTTTGAAAGAAAAATTTACTTGAACTGTTTTTTTCTGTGAGCGATATTTTAGAAGTTATGAATGAAAACATGATTCTTGTAATTGACGTCAAAATGATAATATTTTAACTGTTTTTTGATTACATAAGAAGAAAAGTACTATTTTATTATAAATTTTACTCCTCATTAATTCATGCTCGAAATGGCCTCTACAATTAGAGATGCATAGACATGCTCTTTCCTGCCAATTGTCCCTTACTGCCAAAGAAATAGATTCGGCTTTAACCGAGTTACAGGCATCTATTATTCTCTGCTTTAGTTCATCTACAGATGCAATCCCGGCTTGATTCTGATGCACCTAGATTTAGAAATGCTTTTAGATAAGCAGAAATAAGGAAAGAAAGAAATAAGTTATGAATAATCACCTTGTTTTTCAGGTATCCCCAAAGGAAATAGTCCATAGGTGTCAAGTCCGGTGAGAGAGGTGTCACCGAATCGTCCCCCGTGTCGATATAACACCATCAGGCATGTAAAGAGATATCTCGGTGGGCAATTTGATGGGCATGTTATATCGACATGTTTGCCTAAAAGCATTTCTAAATCTAGGTGCATCAGAATCAAGCCGGGATTGCATCTGTAGATGAACTAAAGCAGAGAATAATAGATGCCTGTAACTCGGTTAAAGCCGAATCTATTTCTTTGGCAGTAAGAGGCAATTGGCAGGAAAGAGCATGTCTATGCATCTCTAATGGTGGAGGCCAGTTCGAGCATGATCTGTAATATTAATGAGGAGTAAAATTTATAATAAAATAATACTTTTCTTCCTATTCTATCAAAAAACTGTTATAATATTATCATTTTGACATTTCTTATAAGAATCATGTTTTCATTCATAACTTCTAAAATATCGCTCACAGAAAAAAACCGTTCAAGTAAATTTTTCTTAAAAAAAATAGAGGAATCTATTTCTGAAATAAAAACCGCACCTTCCCATTTGAAAAAATGAAGTTGGTGCCTGTATCTCGCTTCTGGAAGCACCGAAAAAAATTTACAAAGTAAATTTGGATTTCTAACAAAAAACTAAGAGAACACGTATTTTTTAGTTTTTTTTCTAGCTATCTTAGTTTCCGAGAAAAAGTCGTTATCCAAATAGCTTGGGACACCCTGTATACATAAAATTATATTAAAATAATCTAGCTTGTTTGTTCAGTGTTCAATCTTTGGGGACTTAGAGTGCAGTTGTTTTAACGCTCAAACTAATTGTTGGGCAATAGTTATGGAACAAAATTTACGTAAGTGCATAATATGTGTACATATAGTTATTATAATATAAGATAAGATGTTATTAGGACGATAACAGCTCGTAGGAGCTCTTCGCTCATGTTCCTGTATGCTCTTGGCTCTGTTTTCCATCATATACATATCCGTCCGACGTAGTTATTTTCTTTTACCGATTCTTCCTAAAAGAGAGGGTGATAATACATTTTACCATCGTGTCTTTACATATATCTTAAGAAGCGCTTCTAAGTTATCTTTTACTTTAAGTATTTCTTATTTTTACTTTTCGATGATTAGAAGAGTTCTGATGATGAAGTTGACCTTATAACAGTACAAATTTGGTAATTCTCTAAAGAAGGAAATAGATTTTCAGAAACGTCGATATAACTGTCTAATTTATTCCCAGCGAAAATCTATCAACAACGATCGAAAACAAAACCATCATTTTATTATGGGAAATGAAAATACTGATGAAAATTATTATACATATGTAAGCCATTCACTGCCCAACTCGATTAACTCCTTAAAACAATAAGTGAAGAAATGCGATGAAATAATGTACATCGTTTTTTAAAATAACGTTTATAATTTAAATTCTAATAAATTTATCGTTATCATAAAGCGTCTGCTACTAAATTTGATTACATTTAGAGCAAAATTACATTAGAGCATGGAGTTAATCAAAATGGCTTCTGAAATAAATTAGTCACTATTATTGGCCAAAAAGTTTTTGGTCGTTTAATAATTTTAATTTTTATTACTTGGGATATTTATTATATATATCTATATAGATATAAAAAGCTATAATTGACCAAGTGCTTTGACACTTAAATTTAAGATATTTCAAAAAGTGGAGTTAATCGATTTGTGCGGTGTACGGCTCATATATTAAAACAAAATCATTGTGTACATTTATTTCCATGTTCTTTTATATCCTTTAATGAATAAGTGAAGCAATCAAAGTTTTGCAAGTGAGTTTTTGGATTCTTGTTTATTTATGAGGTTGTGATTAAAACTGTCCGGTAGGACAGTTGTATAAGGGTTAATCGTCAAGAACTGCACGAAATAGCGTAATATTGAAAAACATCCAACTTTGACAATTTTTTTCTCTGCTTCTGTAAAAGATAAAAACCCCAAATTTTCTTTATAATATAGAAAAAAAATCCTCCTTCATAACTGTAATTTTTTTGTAACAACCCAGTTGTAATAGATTTCGAGAAAAAAGTTACAAAAAAATTGGAAAAAACTGCTTTTTCAGAAAATGTTCTTGTTGTTGGGGATCTTCTTGTTACTACACAAAGTTGCGCCTAAAGTCACCAAACGCTTTCATGAATAAGGTGTCTTTCGATTCGGAATTTTATGTAGATTAACCTTTTGGTAGTCTCCACCCTGTACATCTTTAAGAGTAGAGAATAGTCTGCTCTGTAACTGGTATAAATTGCAATGTTCTAGTTATAATAAGTAATTAGATGTAGGTTAAATTTTGGTGGTTTTCAAATCGTACAAATTTCAAACCGTTGTATCTCTCCTACTATTGTTCAGATTTAAATTCTTTACCGAATTGTAGAGAACAGTTAGCTATTCAACTAGTATAAATTGCAATATTTTAGTAATAATAGTTATTGAAATATAGAAGGTTAAATTTTCGAGGTTTTCAAACCGTTGTATCTCTCTTCCTATTGTTCAAATTTAAATGAATTCTTTACTGAATTGTAGGGAAAAGTTTGCTGTATAACTGGTATAAATTGCAATGTTCTAGTTATAATAAGTAATTAGATGTAGGTTAAATTTTGGTGGTTTTCAAATCGTACAAATTTCAAACCGTTGTATCTCTCCTACTATTGTTCAGATTTAAATTCTTTACCGAATTGTAGAGAACAGTTAGCTATTCAACTAGTATAAATTGCAATATTTTAGTAATAATAGTTATTGAAATATAGAAGGTTAAATTTTCGAGGTTTTCAAACCGTTGTATCTCTCTTCCTATTGTTCAAATTTAAATGAATTCTTTACTGAATTGTAGGGAAAAGTTTGCTGTATAACTGGTATAAATTGCAATGTTCTAGTTATAATAAGTAATTAGATGTAGGTTAAATTTTGGTGGTTTTCAAATCGTACAAATTTCAAACCGTTGTATCTCTCCTACTATTGTTCAGATTTAAATTCTTTACCGAATTGTAGAGAACAGTTAGCTATTCAACTAGTATAAATTGCAATATTTTAGTAATAATAGTTATTGAAATATAGAAGGTTAAATTTTCGAGGTTTTCAAACCGTTGTATCTCTCTTCCTATTGTTCAAATTTAAATGAATTCTTTACTGAATTGTAGGGAAAAGTTTGATGTATAACTGGTATAAATTGCAATGTTTTAGTAACAATGTTAGTGTTGGTTACTGTTGAAATATGAATCACGGAATTAAAACAATATTTGAATCTTCAATTCGTCTAACAAAAGTATTTGAGAGCAAAAATAACACACAGTTAATAACAAGTAAATTATTCAATAATTATTGATTTCTCTATTTTAATTTACTGTAGTCCTTTTAATTGAGTAATTATAGTAAAATACTTTAATAAATTATTGGCTGTCTTAATACTTCATATTACATACTCGTATATGCTACATTAAGAATGTAGTTGAGGAAAGAGAGAGAGAAACATTTTAATGCAAATATTTGCCCAGATTAATTATTACATATTATTATTAATGCTTGACTACTACTTTAAAAACAATCATACATACTAATGAACATAAACTTACGATTTTTATTTTAAAAATAAATAAAACAATCATTGATGTATGTTGGTGTAAGCATTTTTTCAAAAACTTTTTTGAATTTTTGAGCCTCATAATTTTTTTTATAACGTTTTTCCTTTTAATCTAAGACTGATAGTTTATTGTAGATGATTAGATATTACAGTCAGTCTAAGTTAAATGGTGTGCTACTTGATCAAATCTTTTGTATATGAAAATAGCGAGCACTAGGGTCTGTATCGTCTAATAAATTCTAAAAAATATTAATAAAAAGTTAATTCAGTAAAATGACTCAAATGATAACAATAAAGTATTAATGACATTTTAGGTACTTGCTGATTTGTGTACCTGTTAGCGTTTAGTCAACACTTATACGTACTTAACTTTTTAAACTGTAAGTTTGTGTTAAAGAGTCTTATATACAGTATGTACCAAAAGTCCCATTACCTCCCATCTAACTGAGTGCCCTATGATGTTTTGTGATCCAGGTGATATTGGGTTGTGAAAAGAATGTCTGACGAATCAAATTATACCCTTGAAGAACGAATCGTCATTAGTCCTGGTCTCATGAACGACCTCACACTGGGAAAACATTGAGAGAGATCCAAAATGATTTTAACGTTAGATTTAATAAGGCAGCACCTCCGAAACCAACATTATTACGTTGGGAGAAGAAACTATTTGAAACTGGTTGATTTAAGGACAGACCGCGTTCTGGAAGACCATCAACCATTCCGAAGACCCCGAGACTCATGTGACCGTGTCAGTGAATCAGCATCTCGCCGTGCTACCGACTGGTTTGTACCGCAATTGTGGAACGTTTAGGGCTTCGTGATCGAATCTAGTTTCAACAAGATGGGGCGCTAGCTCATTTCGCAATTCGAAGTATTCTGAGACAGATGGATCGCCAGCATCACTGGCACCTCTGAAATGGCCACCACGAAGACCTGACCTGACATCCTGTGATAACGAATTATGGGGATACATTACACAAAAGTCACTCAGAATCGTTATCAGACAACTGAAGACCTCAAAGACACTGTTCCGAATGCATTTGGTTCCATCACTCCAGCAATGCTGCGGCGCTCTTCACATCGCTCCTGGAGGAGAATAATACTGTGCGATGAAAATGACGGTGTGCACACTCAACACCTGGAGTAAATTATGGTTACTTGTTGTAATTTGTTTATGCTACTTAAAAGCCTCTCTCAACATATACATGCTGTTGAAAGAACACTTTGCACGGATGTTTGTAATGGGACTTTTGGTACGTACTGTACATACTTATCTTCGATGCCCTTGTGTCTCAGGTGAAATTAGGTCTAGATACGGCTCTGAAAAGATGTATAAAACTAAAAATTAAATAAGCTAAATTGAATTAATAGATAAATGTGGAAATAACTTTATTACCTAATTTTATACATGACATCAAACCTGCAACTATGTGGCAAATCATGCTTGTCCATTATTCACTTTCTGCTCGAGTAGGAAAAAATGGGATAGGTGGTTTCGAAGTGATATTGATGAAGGTGTTGGAGGTTGGTGGGATTATAGTTGTAGAAAGAACGTGTCTGTTGTAGCATTAAGAGGAGTCTTCTCCATAGAGAACATAAGAGCAACGTGTGTAGTCTGCTCATGTGAAGTACGTGCGACATATTGTGTACAAGCCTCTCTCAGTCTTATTCATGTGGTAACCTCCACCTATCAAACATAACGCACACATAGCGCTCCCAGTGGCACAGCAGCCAAAGCCCTGACATTATGTGGTAGTGAACGTTTATCCTCTACAATGCAGCCAATCTTCACCTACCACCTCCAACATAACAAAAGATAAGTTACCACTTCTGTACAGAACCATGTGACACATATCCGTTCCTTCAAGGTTTATTTTCTAAGGAAATGTTACCCTTTATTTTAAAAATGAAATATACAAATAATTATAGAGCGAGTATTATTTTTGACGCGATTACCTTCTCATTCTTTTGTGTGAACTAGTAAATTTCAGAACTTTTGTTGCACTAACAAACATGCCACAGTTTTACCGGAGGGTCATTTTGGCCTAGCAAGAAAAGCAATCTTCGTAAGTTGTATTGTTTGAGGAAGCACCGTCACTAAAGTGCTGTTGGTCTTGAATATGGCTGTCATTGAGACGGATGGTAAACAGGTAGAATAAAATTAAATTTTTACAACAATTTTGAGTTTATTGAATTATGAACGTTCTATCAATATTGCAAGCGTTCCCGGCACTCCAATAGATGAAATCTTTTATAAGCCAATAAGCTTATAAAATAATCGAACTTATCCACACACAACTTGTACCTTTTAATGTAATTTAAAATAGTACCCTCTAGGTACCAATATTAGTGTCAAAAATAATAAACGGTTTTAGTTTGAAATTGTGAACTGCTTTGCTGATAAAAGCTCAAGAAATTCATTTAACATCAACTATAGTGTTAGAAAGCAGAAGTATTGATATAGATCTAGCGGCAGCTTGAATGCTAACATCCCGCAGATTGATTTATATAATTAATTGCACATAAAGTCGATTCATTTATCCACAGCGAGCTAAAAACGATCACCGGACAGTGAGCTAAGGAGCTCCTAGCAAGAAAAAATCTACGGGCCAGCTAGCTGGGATTCTGATTCTCTCCGCGTTGTAATCCAATACGCTAACCGCAAAGCTAATCCGTTACCTAACACCCCAATTATTATTTCACACTTTAAGCGATTCTTATATTTGTAATTTATGATTTTCATCCAGGTTTTTTTTTTAATTTTGAGTTTTTAAGGCAAATATTCGTTTTAAGGTACCCTTAGTAGAAAATTTGATTATTACAAATTTACTCACGTGGAACCCACACACTAGACTTAAAAGACAAGCAATGACAAAACGTGCGAAACTGCTTTACAGACTTCTTGGACGACGCTCCAAATTACCCATTGAACTCAAACGCTTGATATACAGTACTATTCTCAAACCTATGTGGACCTACAAACATACGAACTGTACACGATATTTCAATCAAAACTACTCCGACAGATAGCTGACGATCCTTTCTACGTGACTAACCTCACTCTTCACACCAACATTCCCTTCATAGACCAACTCGCCAAGACTAAATACCAAAAATTCCATACTACTCTCTTGACTAGCTCTAATCCTCTTGTACTGTCTCTCACTTCTTCTGACATCCCTAGCACTCCTCGCCGACTGAATCGCCAATGGCCCCGCGACTTCCTTGTAGGCTGAAGACCTAAATTATTACTCTCCTCTCTCCTCCTCATATTCTCCTCACATTCTCCTCTCTCCTATAGAGAGTGCTACCACTGGGTAGCTTCTCTCCTCCCGCACCAGTTCATCATATTCAGTCTTCATATTTACTTATTGCATACTGCACACAGATTGTAAATAACAAAATAAATTATTTTTTAAAAAGAGATTATTATAAATTTGAGCAGTTATTATTTTTTAGAAGTTGTATCCACCAGAACTAAAAACGGAAAATCACAGTATTCGAATTTTATTTATTTGGTTAAGATTTCTTCCAAGAGACCAGACAATTGGTTTTCGACAGAATCTGCTAGCTTGAAGGACCACTTTGCTGGATCGTTACTTTTTTGTTTTATTCTCTCGATACGTACCTCAATGCTCTGTCGTTATACCGCATTTGAACTGTTTTGACTCGTTACAAAAGAAATTCTATTGGCAACAACTGTACTACTTGATCTCAAACCGAGATGTCAGTTTCTATGTGTCGATGTTGTTGCGTTGTTGTTAGTTCTGATTAGTGAATGAAAAATAACCAGTTAAAAAGGACTTGTTAATTTTTTTGGTACTCATAATTAAAAGATGTTACTTTAAAGGAGTGCCAATTTTTCAATGAATTAGAAAAATGTTCCCAATTGGCTGCCATCCTTCTTCTAAGACAGATTGGTACTGATAGAGTACTTTTAACTGTTTCTTTTTAGTATATCTAAGTGGATAATTAAAACTTTCCAACGTTATTACACGTTTGCCTCAATATAATTATAGCAATTACTTCTATCCTCACTGTCAAGGCATCGATCGCTACCAGGTAACTTGCTCTCATAATTTCTATTAATAATATGTTTTTTTGAATCTTAATTACAGAGAGTAAAATATTTAAAATGCAAATTTGTTATTCCAATCGAGAAATAAGTGTAGAAATAAAAACTACAAATTGCATGCTAATTATTCGTAAGTCCTTCTATAGCAAAATAAGTGAGTTATTTGAGGCAAAAATAAATTTTGTAGAATCACCAATATTCTATCTCTATTTCCGATCCTACGATCCATTAAAAAGGTTCGTTTTTCCAATGGAAGGACTAATTGTATGTAAAACTGGTTTCCATTCTTGTCGCTATAAAAAAAAGAAGTAATAACTCTAAAAATAGTTTAACTTTCTAGATTTTTGCTTCTAAAAAATTTAAACCTATTTGGTCTCAACATCTATCGCAGTTGACGCAGTAGATATTTATTTACTATAAATTAATTTGGATGTGACGTCCTTACTGCGCACACATCCAGGTCTATCCTCAAAGCAGGAATGGACATTATTACAAGCATTTGAATAATAAATTTTTATTCGTCATTGAACAATTATAATATTATTGTTCGTAATTGTATCGAATGCTATGAAATAAATTTTGTTATTAATAATAAGCTGAAAGAGTACGAAATTTGTTTAAACGTTATTCGATTAAACATGAATAAAAATTAATATTCCTTTTTATTAGTTATTCCAATCTTTCGAATAATGCCTATTTCTGCCTCCTGACTGTCAACAGGAGGACCATTCCCGAAAGATAAACTCAGAGAAATTAACAAAACAAACTAATTTTGTCTTTAATGAAGGAAAACTTCATCTTATAAGCTGCTGGATGTCAGCAGCTTCTCTTTGAATATATTTTTAGAGTGTGGCAGGCCAGAAAAAAATTATCTCATTTATTTATTTTAGTTTCGTTCTTGTTTAGTTAGTAATGTTTGTTGCATTTCAACTCTGTACTTTCTTAATTTTATAAATGTAACGTCAAATTAAAGTTAAAAATAAAGTGACACAGGTAGCAGAATGAATGTTTAATCTGCTTTCTTTTGCTTTAGTAGCAGGTAATCTTTATTCTTGTATGTTTTAATTTAAGAAACAAAATTTTCACTTTCAGAGTTAGTAAATTTACAAAATGTCCTTGACTGTGATCAAAGAATCAAGTATTTTATTTCATTCTTATTTTCCGAAGGTTTTAATTTTAAATTAATTTCGTTTAGTGTTGTTATTCGTAAGTATATAGTCGTAATACGAAAGAAGTATATACTAAAAATGAGTAAGTGATTTTTGACCCTTGAGGTCTTTCAATTCCTTGATTCGATTCTTCTTGTCTCTTACGTCAAGTCAAAGCTCGGTCACGATATCTGAATTATCATCCGGTTTTGAAGATTCCTGCTTATTCGTTCTACAGCTCAGGACCACAAGTTTGATAATCTATTTTTTAGTATTTGTTTTTTTTAAAATTATATAGACTGAAGAAGACGCTGAGACGTCAAAACGTTCATGTATGTTTTAATAATTCATATAAAGAAAGAATGTAATTAAAGTGAACAGTAAAGGTGGATGAGTTTTTTAATTGATAAAAAAAAACAAATTTATATCACAATTAACCTCTTATATTTTGAAAAGCTGATCTTATTGGATAAAATCCTTTTCTTGTACCCTTTAAGGAGCAGCCACTTCTTCAGGATTGTTTGCATTCTCACTATATATCCCATCTCAATATTACCCGCAACTTCACTCAGTTGACGGACCACAACAAGCCTCCAGAGGTAGTTGTTGTTCATCAATTATAGGTTTAATATTCTGATTAACCCTTTCTCGCTGTCAGAAAAGTTTATTTTAAGTTTTAGCTTATATATTCTACGAATGCATACTTCCAACTCATTTACTAATCTGAGAAAACCTCCGTAATGATGTTATTAGAATAGGAACCTCATTCTCCAAAAGCATTTATCATTCAAGGATGATTACAAGTTGCTGGAAGAAGCAAATTAAAGATAGAAATTTACCAAAATCATTAACTGAAAGAAAGCATTTAATTGAATAAATTACACAGACAATTCTGTTGCGATTTCAATGTCGGAAATGTTTTATGGAAGGGTGATTTTGTAAGAAAGGAAACTTAGCGTAGAAGGTAACTAAATGTTACCTTGGCATGACACTACATTTAATGTGGTGGTGAAACATGATGTAGTTTTCAACTGTAAATTTTGATATCGGGAACCAATTGGTGAATAATGATTACAAAACCGTCATACGGGAAGTGTTAGGGGCGTTGTGGGGCAGGTTTCTTGGGGGTGGATCGCAAACGTGGGGAGTGAAACCTGTGAAATTGTATCATTTCTTTATTATTCCATGATTCATAAAAATAAACTAAACATTTTAAATATTTGACATTTTCGTGAAATATCTTCTTCTTTTTTTTAAATGAAAACTGTTATCAGTTTCTGTTAATATGTTCCTCAAGCCTGAAGATGACCTAGTCCCCGAATCTAAAGCTTGCCATTAATACAAAGAAACAAACAAAAATGGCTGAAATTGTCATTAATCTTTCTTCCCTTTAGATTAAAGTAGGAAACAAAAGTTTCTAGGCTGAATTCCTTAACCAGTTAACTGTTTATGACGAAGATATTCGTCATGAAAGAAGTGTACAATTTTGTGTTATGACGAGTATATTCGTCATGCGTTTTTAGTAGTGACATCGGCAGTAGTGCTGCACGAGAAACTAGACAAGACTTGAGCAACCGAGACCGAGACCGAGATCGAGACATGATATATATCTCGTCGAGAAATCTCGGTCTCGGCTCGGTTTTTCAAATATTAATTTTTAGCTACAAAATTATAAAATTGTGTTCTTTATTAATAAATAATCATTACGGGTATTGAATTAATTATTAATAGATACGATTTTATTATATATGTTCAATATTACTACATCTATTTGACTTCGAATTACATGAGTAAAGTAATGCCTATTTTTTCAGGCGGGGCTTTACTTCCAACTACCAATTAGGTGTCGCGGACGGAGGCGACTAGCAAACATACTTTACTGTAAATTTCTTCTACTAACCATTAAATAAAATCCAAGGCCTAAGACCGGGAATCGAACCCAGTACCACAATGCACATTAGCTTCGCAGGTCTCGCACCGCTCGGCTACCGTAGCGCCCCCTTCGAATTACCTAATTTTTACATAAATTCACTAAATTTACTATTCATATCATTCATTCATTCAATTTCATAAATTTCACTATTAATAATCGAATACTTTGAACTTAGATATTATTTGAATTATATTTTAGAATTTTGGAATTAGTGAATTTGAAAAAAAGACTATCTATGCATCTAAAAAATATTGCCACAAATTTTCGTTTTTAAGATACACTTTGCCCAAGCATTGATACATAAAAGAGCTTTTACTGAGTCAGAAGTTAGAGAAGATCTTCTATTGGTCATTATCATCGCAGCTTGCGAAAATAATCTTTCCGATGGCACTGAAGTTGCACAGATACTAAAAATATCTTTCGCCATTCTAGACAAATTTTTGAAGGAATTCTCAAGTGTTTTCCACCATTCTAAAATGTCAACGTCTACTGGTGCTTGGTCTAATTTGGTGTAATTAATTATTTCTGTCTTCCATGCTTCGGTGATATTTGCTGATTTTTGAGCAAATGGTGCAAAAATATTGATGCAGTCGTCGTCGTCGTCAAAAGGTGAATCATCAGATTCTTTATCTTCACCAACAGCCATAACTAATGGAGCGGGAAGTTTGTTGGGGAGGTGTATTTTTTATTTCACGAATCGACTTGTTATAGCAGGCAGATATGTTATTTGGGTCTTTCATTTGGCGCGTTTTTAACATCTTTTTGAAATTATATAAAGATATATAACAGTAATAGTAACATATGATGCATTGAAGTGTAAGTAGTTGTCTTCTTTTACACACATTTTCATTACCAATATATAAATTAGAATAATTATTAGAAAATAATAACATTTTTTGAAAAGATTATTAATAGCAAACCGCTTTTAATACTTAAACAAAAATTCAAAAAAACCGAGACCGAGATTTGAGCGACCGAGACCGAGATCGAGACTGCATAAAGTCTCGCCTCGTCTCGGTCTCGTGCAGCACTAATCGGCAGTTAATTTTGCAATTTTAGTTAAAACTAAAATAGATTCGTAAATGGATTTTTGATGCTTTTGGTTCCTATTTATGTTAATATAAATAAATGAATAAATGTTCATGAAAAAAAATATAAAAGTCCTTTCATTGCAATCTAATTTCATATCAAAGATACTCTGGGTTTGACGAATATATTCGTCATCGCTTAATTTGTAAGACGCAAGTAGGGGACACATTTTCCAACAAGGTCGAAACAGTTATCTGGTTAAACATCTTGTAAGATGATTATCTTGTATCTAAAATTATTTTAGAAAATACCTGAACTTTGTCTGATTCTGTTCTCCCATTCCTCTTGTTATTTCTACCTCAAATTGGAAGTACCCTATTCTACAGCCTTCAAAACAACCGACCATAACCTTAGATTGAATATAACGACACGAAGTTTTTTTTGTTTCTTACTAGTTGCCAAATTTTCAGTTGCTTCAAAGTAATCTTTGTTATATTTTACAGCGCTGTTTTATATTTTATTTATTTTTAGTAAAAAAAAGGGGGCGCACCTGTAGGCAGGTGTAAATGTGACGATGTTCTTTGGACATAAACCAATTCTTTTTTTTTTGCATTTTGCTAATAAATTTCCAAATTTAACCTGAAAGTGTCTTATGTCATTTTATGATTGTTTTATTTTAAGACATTTCATGTTACTAAAATGTCTAGAAATTAGTTAGGATATTTATTTTTGTTTTTGGTAAATTTCCAAATAATCAGATCCACTAATTATAGATGTTACCATATTATCTACTAGATTTAAATAACCAGTTTGAAAATTGGTTAAATTATATTTTACGAGCCAATCTTAAATACTCATCTTTTCATTCATTTACATCACACTTCAATCTTTATTAATTCTTTCCAATTAATTTTAGCATTAAGTTATTTTTAAATTAGCTTATTCTTTTATTTTTAGATAAAATTATTATTCAAGTTTATAATAAATCTATTCAGAGTTTTCATTTTGCTTTGAAAGAATTTCTTGTATTTATTATCCAGCTAAGGAGGTGATGAATTTTTTTCCCCATTTATCCTTTAATTAATGGCAGAGTTGAAAATGTTTAATGGATTTGAACCAAGTGGGTTTGATAAATAGGCCACATTGAAAAGAAAATGTTTTAAAGAAATTATCTCTAATACTTTTAATAATTTATATTCGCTAAATTCAGTGTGGTTTCCAAGGGTTACGGCGCATAATAATGTTTCTCAGTAGATAAATTTATATGAATGTGATTATTTTAGTTCGATTCGAGCGCATTTGTAGAGTTGGCTGTTTAACCGGCCGTCAGGAAAGATGTTGGAATTAGTTTAAAGTGGACAGAAAGCTTGATGATTCTGAGGTCAACGCCGAGTCAAGCGGCGAAGTAGGAGGTAAAAAAAGAGAATTTAAGCCATATGGATAGTTTAGTGAGGAAGTTAAGTATTTGAGATCGGATTAATCCGGAAATAAAAGTTATGTTGAGTTCCTGACGGAGGATATCATTGTAAACTTAGAAAGGAGATTAACGATTCCATTAGGTACTTTGCATTGGATGGACAATATTTTCTGGATATTGGATGGCTAGGCGGATCCCTCTACACTTCCGTTTTGTAAATCCTTGTAGGTCTAGAAATGATTTATAGATTGTCAGTTTTGTATATAAATTGGATCTTTAATTATTTCCAGGCTCAGTTAAATAATTATCAAGTAATATGTTTAATTAAAAAGGAATTTCTTGATGTAACTTCATTTTGATGGGTCTTTGTTATAGCAGAAATAGCTATGCGTTTCACTTGACTGACAGAGTGCCTGCCAGAATCTGGTTTTGTGCAGCGTGTGTTGGTAAAGTAGAGTCAAATGTTAAATCTAGAATGTCTGTATGAGTTCGCCTTGTCAATTGGGAGGCAATGTACAGTAACTCCTTACTTTCGTTGTCTTCGATTGTGGAAGAGGAGAAGAAGATAGGTGAATTTGCCAGCTCTGTGGCGTGCATAGGATCCTGTGCCATTTCCAAAACCTCTGTCTTGTATAGTAGAGTAGGAAAATTAAATTGAAAACAAATAAAAGCAAAAGAAGGAAGAAAGGTTGTGGTAATATTTTTAAATATATAACTAATTTTTATTAAAGGCAGTTGGTATAAATAATATTGAATTAGAGAATGACATTGATCATTAGAAAGAATTAGAAAAAGTCAATTGAAAACAAAAATATGTTTAACGACATCATTCCGAATACGACCAGACCGGAATTTTCTTTTCGGACCAAGGTTTGTCTAGATTGGGAATCGATCGATTGTTTGGTAGGATAGATGTTGAGAATTCGATTTCGATAAAGGCTAATTTAAGACATGCCTTATGATCAACGTCTCTAGAAAAAGCCTACTTAAGAGTGAACCTGATCAACAACTCTAAAGGGCGAAGTGAGACGTGTGTCGTCTAGCCCCTCTGCCTGCTGAAAGTATTGACCCTTTTTATTTTGGCGTAGGGCCTTCTTGTCTGATATGGTATAGGTTTATATAATAAATATATTTATATGTATGGGCGTAAACATCGGCTCGCCTATTTTACACTTTATATTTGTTTGCCCAACGAATCTATGGGACGCATCATCTCAATTCGTTTTTCTTCTTTTCTTTCAAAAATTAACTTCTGAACGTTTCTAAACTTTTCGTTTACTTTAGAAATTTCATGCCATTTTGATAAATGAATTTTATAATTTTTACTTTCTTACAATTTTAGTATTTTTATATGTTTACTTAAAAAAAAGAAGATGAATACTGAGCTTTTATTCGAGTAAAGTTATTAAACATTTATAGGTATTTTTAAGTAATTCAGTTAAATATGTACGGAGCAATCGCTGATTCAAATGTTCGTAGCTCGAATTAAAATTTATACTTCTCTCTGAATCAAAATATTTTATGAATGAGTTATTTTTCTACCTCCTTTATTTAGAAAGTATTCTGTGAAATTAAATATGTTGGTAAGGCAACGAAATTTAACATGTTCACTTTTATAGCACTGCATATTTTCAAGTATTTTAAATTTTGCATTTTTATAAAATAACCACACATCTTGCTAATATACATTATCCAATTCTAAAAAGTTCAAAATTTCTATTTTTAAACTATTTTTAAAGGGAATTTCCCCACTCTGTTTCGGACGCGAATAGCAGCATCATGTCCGTTATATCGTGGGACTAACTTTTAACAATAAATAAATAATCTACATAGTGCTGCACGAGAAACAAGATCGAGACGAGACTTGAGCAACCGAGACCGAGATCGAGCAAATGGTGCAAAAATATTGATGCAGTCGTCGTCGTCGTCAAAAGGTGAATCATCAGATTCTTTATCTTCACCAACAGCCATAACTAATGGAGCGGGAAGTTTGTTGGGAGGTGTATTTTTTATTTCACGAATCAACTTGTTATAGCAGGCAGATATGTTATTTGGGTCTTTCATTTGGCGCGTTTTTAACATCTTTTTGAAATTATATAAAGATATATAACAGTAATAGTAATATATGATGCATTGAAGTGTAAGTAGTTGTCTTCTTTTACACACATTTTCATTACCAATATCTAAATTAAAATAATTATTAGAAAATAATAACATTTTTTGAAAAGATTATTAATAGCAAACCGCTTTTAATACTTAAACAAAAATTCAAAAAACCGATACCAAGACCGAGATATCTCGAAGAGACCGAGACCGAGACCGAGACTTGAGCGACCGAGACCGAGACGAGACTTGAGCAACCGAGACCGAGATCGAGCAAATGGTGCAAAAATATTGATGCAGTCGTCGTCGTCGTCAAAAGGTGAATCATCAGATTCTTTATCTTCACCAACAGCCATAACTAATGGAGCGGGAAGTTTGTTGGGAGGTGTATTTTTTATTTCACAAATCGACTTGTAGCAGGCAGATATGTTATTTGGGTCTTTCATTTGGCGCGTTTTTAACATCTTTTTGAAATTATATAAAGATATATAACAGTAATAGTAATATATGATGCATTGAAGTGTAAGTAGTTGTCTTCTTTTACACACATTTTCATTACCAATATATAAATTAAAATAATTATTAGAAAATAATAACATTTTTTGAAAAGATTATTAATAGCAAACCGCTTTTAATACTTAAACAAAAATTCAAAAAACCGATACCAAGACCGAGATATCTCGAAGAGACCGAGACCGAGATCGAGACTGCATAAAGTCTCGCCTCGTCTCGGTCTCGTGCAGCACTAAATCTACATTTATAAACGCATTCTCAATCCAATAATCATTCCGTATAGCAGACATCATCTGCATCATCGTAAATAAAAGCTATTGCTTAGTAGTGTTACGGGATGCGGCACAAGCATTGGACAACAAGGGCTTTGGTATTTCGAGATTTATCAAATAAAGCTAAGGTAACTTTTTTACCAGCCCCAACTTACTTATCCTTATAATATCTGCGTCTACGACGGCTACTTGAAGACACAATTGTCTTGCAATTTCGTCACCAGCTAATGAGGAACTTTTTTTATATACAACTTTATCAAGTTTATGTTCAGCATGCTAATGAGTCCACATTTTTTCATGATTTGTTCAAAAATATTTGTAAGTTTTTGTCCGATATTTTTTGGTTTTGAGAGTCAGTAACATCTATTTTATCCCTAGCTTTTTCTACAAATTTTATTATCGAAGCTTGTAACTAGCTTGATGATTTTAAAAACGCTAAAGTTCGTCAAGTATAGCTGATGAGCTATGAGGAGAATGAGGATTCAGCAAATGGGAATATCCAACCGTACATTGCATTTCTTCCTACGGAACTGAAAGTTCGTCTTTTTATCTGTGATTTGTCAGCCCTTTACGGTTTTCTTATGACTTCCCACTAATGCTTCTTAACTTACAAATATTTTTAGGGGTTGCAAACTATTGGGAATGTCACAGAATTTATCACGAAAAATAGAGGCGGCTAACTTCAGAACAACCATAGTGGTGAACAACATTCTGCAGGGTGCCTGTGGACTCCACGTCTTATCTTCTTTAGATGTAGGAAGATGTAGTATATCTTCTTTACTATTTCTGCTCCGAACGGCGTGACATCCATAACTCTTATTAATTTATTTGGTAATTTGTTCAGGATTTTGAGTGCGAATCTAATGACCTGAATGGCTTTAAGAATTAGGCGAATTAAAATACTAATCTAACTCTAAAAAATCAAAGTAAAAACATTAAAAAAGTAAATCTAATTTGAAAAATGTAGTCTTCACAAGCGATGATCCTATTTTATCATTACATGCACTTGTTGCTGGACATGATTGTTCTTTAGTTGTAAATTTTAAATGATCATATAAAAAATCTTGCCACATTGATAAATATAAAGTGAGCTGAGATATTTGTATAAAAAAGAGAAAATAATATATAAAATTTGAACGTAATAAGAAGTATACAAATGTAAAAATATCTCCTTGATTGGTTTTTGAGAAAATCACGGAAATTAAAACAAAAAAGATGGGGAAATGGATTCAAGTACTAGCCTTTCTTAGCTAGCGCAGGTCTGCAGGTAATAACCAAATGTGCACGATTGTGGAGGCAGGATGTTTATAAATTAAAAACTTAGATGAAAGAATTATTATTTTCTGAAACTAAGAAATATTTGGGAAAAAAAAGAGGATGAAACTCCTTGATTTTATTCGTCAATGCACGCAGATTGCTTACTGGTTTCGGATTTTTATCAATATTTGAAGATGATACCATCAGTTTGGTGCAACAATTTGACTTCCATTCTATTTCTGTCATGCTGATTCATTTCAGTTTTTGTTTTTATAGAAAAGTTGTAAAATAAATTTAGCAATTTAGTCTGACAAGCTAAATTGTTGGAAATGCAGTTATGGATCCGCAGTGATAGATAATAGTTAATTTTATTCGTCCGTAGCGTGCTACCGTGGTTGTTTTTACTGTTTCCGAATAATCATCCTCTGATATGGTTGAACATCCGAAACCTTAAGAAATAGAAAAACTTGTGTGCTACGGACGAATAATAACGATTTTAACCTGACCGCTGTAAATTAGATTTTGTTCGAAAGAAGATAATGTTTCAAAACCCAACTGGAAGTAAGCATGCTAACAATGAAACAGACGAAATCTTCGATAACACAAATATGCCTTCGTATTACTTATTTTTAAGGAAAATTGTTACAGCTATTTTTTTACAATATAAAAACATCATTTGAAGCTTAAAGTTGGGGTAATTTGCAATGAAAATAAAAATATTTAAAAAAAATCATTTTGAGTAAAATAATCAATAAAATTGTGTATTTTGATACTATTTATAGAGTTAACACGTACCAAATAAAAGAAGAGATGTGAATAAATAATTTTAGTAAACGCCAAATTGTTATCGATTGACCTAAGTATACATAAACAGATTTAGCGCGAACTGATCTGTCACAGTTGCGCCCCCACAAGCTTCTGACCTCTGACCGCCAACGGCCTCGTCTGACCTCACAAAAATATGACCTTTACGATTCTACAAAAAACTAAAAAGTCAACTAATTACACTTATTAAAGTTACTCTAGTTAAAAGTTTGATAAATAACTTTTATTGGATGTCTAAGTACGAAAGATATCTTTCAAATTGTATGATAGTTTTTGTGAGGGAAGAGATTAGCTGAGTGGTTAGCTCTGGATTCTAACGCGGAGATCACCAGGCTGTGCTGGCCCTTGATTGTCTCTTCCTAAAAGCTTCTTCTTCTCATTGTCCGGGGAAGATACCGTTCGGAGGGAGGTCGGTAGTTCACTAAAAAAAGCTAGGGACACAAACAACCTCCGGATGTTGACACGTCTTACATAGATAAATAAGTATAAAGATATCTTTACAAGGTTTACGGAGTGGTACGCAATATATTTGTTTTATATTCAACATTGTCCATTCGGATAAGATAATGATTTGTAACACGATCGAAAATCACAAATCAAAACTGTCTAAGATTGGAAACATGAGACTATTAGTATTTTGTTTTAGATGAAATAAATCCTTCATTAAACGATTTTATTTGTAAATATTAGCAAATCAAAAAATTACCGCCGTCCACAAATTTTCTGAAAGTTTACTTATTGAAAATTTTACTTTAAATTGCATTTCCGGAGAATACTCTAGATCTTATAGTTCTTCTTACTAGAAATGAGGGCTTGTGCAGAAATCAGATTACTCTAGTTACAGGCCTATTCTCAGGGCAGGGCAGGTTCAGAAAGCACTTGCACAAGATAGGGCTTATCAGCTCGGAACCGTTGTGCAGACTGTGCCAGCCAGAAGAGGAAACGGCCTCTCTTCTGTTATTCGATTGCTTGCAATCGAGAGACTGCGCTACGACATCTTTGGGACTTTGAGACCAAAGGAGATTATAGCGCAGAAGGAACTGGTAGGGAAAGCCCTCAACCTTCTTAGAAGGGGAGGTTTCACCTACTAGACTTAGAGGGAAGGCACAATAAGGCTCTTGTGGCTGCGGTGCCGTGAGGCATAGGTCCCGTCCCGCCCTTTAAAATCTAATCTAAAATCTAAATCTACTAGAAATGAGAGAAGACAGCCAAAAAACCAAACTCTTCTGCGACCTCAAAGCTTCCACTTCTTTTGTATTGACAAATGTATCGCAGTGTAATCGAAATGGATCAATGGTTACTCCTTCCTTCTCTTCCGTCCAAAGACCTATCAAGAGTTTTTGAAGAAAACTCTCTCAATTTAAAAGGTAGAGTACATTCTTCACAAAAATATATCCAGGTTTTCTAGGGAAACCGGAAAGAAATTATTTACAGCTGGCAGATTATTTACAGGTGCCAAAGCACCTTTCATCGAATGCCCACGAAGAACGGTACCATCCATCTCCTACTCCTGGTCAATATCCAGGCGACCTCTAGGAAAGCCCCAGTAAGACCAGGAGATACCGCTTCCTACCTCCATATCTCTCCTCCTTTCAGTTGCCTTTTCCAGGTGTTTAGGAACAGTAACCTGGGGAGCGTCCTGAGAGATAGAGCTTGGACTTTGCATAATTCCTTCGATAGTATTTATCCGCAGAACGAGGGCTTCCTTAAAGTGTGTAATGTGATGGAGAGCTGGAGTTAGTTCTCCAGTGGTTGACTAATCTTAAGGAGTGACACACATCTACCTTCCAAAGGTTTCTACGTATATTGTGTGAGTGTTAAGGATGACTGATTGGTGTAATTTGTGATGTTATTATACTGGATAGTCGGAAGGAGAAGCGATTGGTCCACTTACGCCCTAAGGGTACGAGAAGGCAAAATAATTTAAATGTTACAACATACATTTATTTATACTTTGACATTTACGTTGAACTTGAATTTTGTCCGTCCTAAAATAGAATATCGATAGAACTGTAACTGTCATTCTAAATTAACTTCCCAAAAATAACTAAATAAATTAAATATCCTTGATTATCTAAATTATTAATAAATTTAGCGTACAATTTCTTTCGCAGGCAGACAGCTAGCTAATTATGTACAATGTAGTGCCGAACTGCTCACGAACATTCACTTCTAAACAAAGACTTTTCTTATTCATTGCATTCATTCCGAGCTCTTTTTCTTTTACTGACTATATTTCTTCATTTTAAGGAATCATTTGCGTTCTCTTTCTAATGTCTCAAAGTAGAATCATGAGTTCACGTCAATATTTCTGGTAGTTTCGATTGCGCTAGAAAGAAACGGAGACCTCAGTCTAAATGAAAGTGATATTACATGGGCGAGGAGAAGATGGTCACTAACTTTTCATTAGAAATCTTGGTTTCAAGTTTTCCATTTCAAAAAAATTAGTGAATCGTAATTGGTGCAGCCGTGGCATTACTTAACGCAAAAAACCTGCCTGCCTTCACTAAGTATATCCTTTTAAACAATTTAGTACGAATAAAGTGCTTTTTATGTAAACCTTTTTACAAATTGTAGCAATAAGGTAAGTTTAAATGCATACATACTCTAGTTAGTTTTACTGCAGCCATAAAGAGCAAGGCAGCAAAGAATCGTAACGTTTATTCCTTCAGTCGGTTTGCCCTACTGCGGTGCAGTAGCAATGCATGATGACACGGTGAGCTGTACTAGATTACCTCCACAAACACTTCTTAGACCAATAAAAGATGATGGTATTACATTAAATATGATCATCCGATATACTATAAATACTAACATTAACATCTTTAATAAGCAGGAACTTTTTATTACATCAAACTATTTAGTTGATTATTCACTAATAATTCTTTTAAATAATTAGAATAAAATATAAATGATGCTTTTATTTTACTTGAAGAAAATATATATTCAGTTTGTAAAAAAGTGAACGCAACCATTTCAAACTTTATTTTACTGTATTTAATTTCATGTCGAAGTTTTGAAGCAATTCTTCGGAATTTCGCTGTATCTTCGCTATCAGTATGTTACAAGGGAAAACAATATTCTTGTTTTTTGAAGGAACGTTTTTCAATCCTCAGAGTCTTGACGCTTTTATATGTAGATGTAAGTGTGGATCGGATAACTGTGTGAAATGCGAAGGATGACAACTTCCGGCCTAGGCAGGCCTTCCATCTAAGCGGTGAAACTCGTATTCGGTAGCGACCGTTTTTCTTGTGGATGGGCCTGATCGAGATTGGCACCTCCGACTGTAATAATTCTACTATTACAACGGAAAGAACTCTAGAATTGTTCCAGATATTCTTTATTAGGTTTTTATATAATTTAGTTTCACAACTCTACCTAACATACGTAGTTTTATATCGGATGGCAATTAATACCTAAACAACACTATTACACATCTCCCCTCTGAACGAGTGACACTTACTGTCTCTGGCAAATCTCCCTGCGCCACTTCCGCATCTTCTTCTCCTTCGCTCGTTCGGTCAGCTTGTCGATGAGGCTCAAAACCATCTGAACCCGCCTTTACTATCTGATCGACGTGCCGCCTCCAAAGCCGATCACCCTCCATTTCCTTTAATAAGTACAACCTATCGCCTAACTTTTCTTCCACTTGTGCTTTTCTCCAACTCCAGTGAGCTGGATCGCTTAAGTCGCGGGCATAGAATTGTTCCAGATATTCTTTATTAGGTTTTTATACAATTCAATTTTGCAACTCCACTTAACATACGTTGACTAAACAACACTATTACACCGACTACTTATCAAATGGTTCGATTAGCTATGGAGAAAATGTGACTTTTGTGGAAAAAACCATAAGATCTTAGACAAAAAGAAATCTTAAGCAATCAGAAATTGTTAATATATAATCACATATTTACATTATCATTATCTAATTCTCGACAATCCGAAGTAAATGTTGGCTCAATGAGCTTCCGTCAGTGGTCTTGCGCTAAGCCCTTCCTGTTCGTTAGATTTCTTTATCTTGATTCTCCTTATGCTCCAGTCCTTACCTTTAGCCTGCATCTTTCACAAGTTTGGTCTCAAATCAATACTACCAGTGTTCCTATTTGGTTAATAATTGTTGATGAGCATTATTGTATTGTCGATGGAGATAGTTCCATAACATCCAGATACGAAAAAATCTACCTACCTATTTAAATTGTCAATATCATTATCCTCACTGATAATATCTAATAGTTTTAAATTTATTTTAACACCAGCTTTAAAACGACTGGCATTCTTGGGTACCATGTTAGAAAGGCTGTTACAAAGATACGAGAAATAAGATTAACAATCAACCATATAAAAGCAAGTAAATGAGGCATAAATAGGAGGGTCCGGTGAGGCATAAAGAGGATAAAGCACAATAAGTCTCTTGGGGCTGCGGTGCAGTGGGGCATAGGTCCCGTCCCTATTCTAGTCTAAAGAGTGTCCATAGTTCCGAAAGATTATTAAAAAAAAAAAAGAAGATAAAAAGGTTGACATAGTTAAATACTTTGGTTCTATTATTAACTATCTATCCAGCAACGAACTGGATTGCTCTTCGAGTTCTGAGAGGTAGGGAAAGGGAAAAGGATAAGTGACAGAGAGTCGAGCCATTCTCCGCGCACAAAGCTGTTCTATGGAGCAACGAATTTCCTAAAAAGAGGTAAAATTTATATTTAAGAGCAAAGCATAATGTATGGATGCGATAGTGAAACAATATCCAGAGGTATAATCAGAGGATGCTGAAAACCGTGTAAATGGATATGCTACGTCGTTCTGCTGAAAATATCGTTAAGGAAATCAGGAATGAGATAATTAAGCAAATAATGGAGGTGAAAGAGAATATGTTGGAGACGATAAGAGGAAGAAGGTTACTTGTAATTTGGCCATATCAGAAGGATGGATGATGAAAGATTCTTGCAGAAAATGGTCGTCCTAAGAAAGGAAAATGTGAGAGTCCGACTTCATTAAGAAGACTGTTATAACTTTGGCCTAAACTTAATTTCAAATATTTTAGTAAAGTTAATTGTTGCATTCATCTTATAGTACGTATTATTCCACTTTTTAAACATGAAAATCCAGATTCCATTACGCGAATAGAGTAAAAATAATTTAACAATGATTACAAGTTTATTAATTATTGTTACATCAAGTTTTTCAGAATAAATACTTGAGGTTAATTTAGTTTGATTTTATTAAAATATCTACAGTAGGTACATGTGGTTAGTAAATATTTCAGAAATATGATTTTATTAAAGACTATAATATGAATTGGTTTAAATGAAAAATATTTAACAATATTTAAAAATTTTAATTACAATTTTGATATTACCATTAATGTTTATGTCCTAACGACATTTAAATTTTTCTGTTTGTAAAATATTAAAAGTGGAACTTAAAAATCTTAATTTTTGAAATTTAAAACAAGAACTTCAATACATTATTAAAATTAAAACTGATTTGCTCGAACTTTTTAGATTTAAATTGACAAATTTAATTACATTTTTTTTTTCTGAAGTTCTTTTTTGGTTCATTTGTTTAATTTGTATTCATAGAGCGTTTTGGCGTCAGGTACTTCAAATTGCAGCTCTTGAGTTTGGCTCCAGGGGAGTTATACTCAAGGAGACATCTATTTTTCTATCCACGTTGAGCATTAGCCTAGACGATCTAACTCCGTCTAGTTGAGAATATTATAATTGACTCTCTGATAGCTTGTACCATCCAACTCGAGTGGCTTCACAAGTAAAAGGAAACAGGATTTTCTCTAAATCTTGCTTTTCGAGGATAACAATTATTTTCAAATTTAATACATACACTAAATAATTAAATTCCAAAAAGTGAACATCCTGTTTAGTAAGTTTATAGTTAAGTTATAGTTTGCTTTAGTTTGAACGAGTGCGTGTAAGTAATGTCTAGGTTTTAACATTAGGGTCATTAATTTGAGTAATAGATGTTAGTAGGGTCTGTGCGAGTTCATTTGTATTCTAGTGCATGACTTGCCATCTAATGCATTCTGAATATACCTGTAAATAAGCAAAACCAACCATTTCCCTACATTTTATATTCTCATTCTGTGACTATTTACTTATTAAACATATTGTTTACGTAGTGTAGACTTAGTTTTCATTTTAAATTTTTTAAAAAAAACATCATTTATTTCGTAACGAAGTTGATAATATCCGTTTTTTAAAGAATGTGACCATGTATACTTATGGCTTATACCTGGAACACAGAGGACTGCAGTTATTATCAATTTTAGAAATTGATTTCGCCGGTTTTCTTTATTAAACTTACGGTTATCAAGAGAGTAAGGTTATGTGAATAGTCTGTATTTTTTTTTTTTTATATATATATATGAGTGTGTAAATAGTATTCGAAGAAGAATGCTTGCAAGTTCAAGGCACTAAAATAGTATGGCGAAGTATTATACTCAACCTGAAAAACTTAACGAAACGTTGCTTTTCAACACAAACTTCGCATTCTAGTTAAATTTATGGTAAGTTTAAACTAACAGTCATCGAAATGTATCGAAATATGTATTATTCCGAGGCCAATTAAAGTTTTCAAAAACATTTCTTGCTCTGTTCTCCTTCTTCCCTTACGTCTCATCTCATTGTTAATTTTATCCTCTATAGCAGCGTTTCCCAAACTTTTTTGACCGCGGCCCGGTACGAGATTTTAAATTTTTTCGCCACCCACCTTATAAAAAAAAAAACATTTATTTACAAAACAAATTTTATTTTTCTGCAACCATGTAGGGAAGTTCTCATTACTCAATTAAAATCAGCTGTGTAATGCCCAACTTCCCACACTAGTGGCGGGAAATTCCCATTAGTGTCACTTTCCGCACAAGTGCGTGGAAAAACTTTATTGTGCTTCCTTGATATAAGAAGTTTTGTTATTAACATAAATATTTTCTGTAAAACTCTAATAAGCTTATTTAAATTTATTTTATTTAAATAATTAAAAAATAAAATAAAAATTGAAAGGAATATAGAAATAAAAATAATACTTTAATAAATAATTAGATATTTTTAATTATAACAGTTAAAAAGGTTATAGTGTTACCTTATAGAAATTTAAAATGGATTCTAGTGATGCCTGTTTAGAAAACACTCCTCCATCAATAAAAGAAACAGCAGAAAATGTAATAAGTAATGTAAATACGTAAGTAATGTAAATAATTGTAATATAACAATAAATGTTTATAATAGATAAATTACTTTTTGTAGACTGTAAAAATGAAATTTTTAATTTTATTAGTTAATAAATGGTTGCAGAAAAAATATAATATTTAACTCTAGTGTAAAGTATTTTCCTCACACTCGGCAATTTGCACTTGCACTCGCATCGCTTCGCTCGCTCGTGCGTGCAAACCCTGCCTCGCGTGAGGAAAAGTACTACTTTCCACACTTGTTAAATAAACAACTATTTTTAATAAAAATCAGAATTCAAGTTATTTGTTTGTTTTTTTCATACACAAAAATTGCAAAATAATTATATAACAAAAACATAAGTAATTAAAGACAATCCATTATCTTCATTTAAAAAGTAAATAAAGTAAATTTTGTTTTACATATTTTGACCTTAGTGCGAAGGATGATGTTGTTTTTCATCATATAGTAATTTCAAATTAGGACTTAATGATGTTAATTGATACACGTGAGTTTACGGCGCATGTACCGGAGAAGGCACTGAATGACGAATCGAAATCAGCCAATCAGAGCATCCGAATTTAAACGGTCCGGTAGGAAACGGTGGTAAAGGGTTGCCACCTGCAGTACTTGAAAAAGTTTCGAAAAATATTAAATTTAGAGCAAAATGTTATAGATTTTTTGTATTTTTACAATTTTTGCCACGACCCAGCTGAATTTTTCTGCGACCCACACTTTGGGAAACGCTGAACTATAAGGATTCAGGTGTCCTAATTTCTGAAAGATTTCCTACTTTCAACTATCATTAAGGATTGATTTGTTTATAGTTGCAGAGATTGTGACGAAGAATTATTATTTGGTTTCGTATCTTTCCAGTTTGTTATTGACATCATTTCAGGTTTCAAAAGCCAGCACGATAAATTTATTCTTTAATGAACTGTTTAATGAAGTAAATTCCAGGTTAAAGGGATACAATGGATTAGAGTAGAGCGCTTTGACAAAGATAAAAAATAAGATTTTATATTTATAAATAGACGATAATAATTTATCGGTAGTTACTGATGAGGAATAACAAAATTACAAATATGGAGAAAGAAAGGGTAGATGAACAAACACAAACTAATGAAAACAAACATTAAATCAGCAACAAGAAGCGGGAGTGGGCAAATATGAACGGCATTTCTTCCTCAAAATAGATTCATTAGATTATTTTAAGATGCTGCTAATCGTAACTAATTGCTCATGGGTGTAAAAATAACTAGTTTATTTATAAAAATGATTGCCATTTAATAATAGAAGAGGGAGCTACTCTCCAGCGAGAAAGTAAAAGAGAGATAGTTAGAGAGGGGCGGCTAGTGTCCGGTCTTTCGCTATTATGAAGGCATTCCTCCAGCTCTTTCATGTTGCAGTTCATTCGACGAACTTATTCATAAATAGCAACTACTTCCCCCCTTTCCATATTTTACCTTTTACGAAGGCAAACAAATATAGATTAGTGCCGGAAATGTTTTAGACTATTTCCTGCTTAAAAAGTCATAAAGTTTGAATTAATTTAGGTTTGTTAAAAACACGTTTAAGCGTTACTTCGATCAAGTTTACTCTTACAAAAACTTTAACTTGAAAAATTAAAACATCCACATAACTCTGTATAAGTGAAGTAGAAACACAAGAGATGGGAGACATTAATTTCTTTTGAATCCTTTAAAAATGTTATTAATGATTTGTTACGGTTGTTTAGCCAGCTGTCAGGTCGAGGAATCAAGAAGATAACTAAGTGGTGTTGACATGGTTGAGCGGTCTGTTTCAAATTGTTGGTTTAGTTATTCATTTGTTGGCTGTTGGAAGTATTCAGCCGTTTTAAACAGAAAGACGAATCCAGTTTAGCGAAAGGCTAACCACACTGCTGTCAGCAAAAATAAAAAAAAAAATATGAAAAATTCAGTCCTAACTAGAGCTATTTATGTAAGAAGCTGGAGAAAACCTTAACGGCCGCTAACTCGCAGTTTTGCTCAATTGAATTGGATGAAGTTCGACAGTTTGTAATATGATCTTTTTAGTTTATTTTTAATTTTAAACTTTTATTCTGTACGTTCCGGGTTTTAGGACTGTTACTTGCCTATAGCTTCTTTGTAAGTATCAAAATGGTAGGCTGGGGAAATATTTTTAAAAGAGCATCATCCAAAGTAATTATGGTTCTTCATTTTTTAGTGCTGTCTACTAGATGTCACGCAAGGCATAATGACCGTAGTAGTTAAGTGCCTTATATAAAAAAAAATTAAAAATAGATGTCACGTGCACAAAAACGCAGCACGGTCGCACTCAGTCGCACTTAATTATTTATTCCAGATTTGCTTGAGATCACGTATACAAAAGAGCAGCATGGCCGCACTCAGTCGCACTTAATTATTTATTCCAGATTTGCTTGAGATCACGTATACAAAAGAGCAGCATGGCCGCACTCAGTCGCACTTAATTATTTATTCATGATTTGCCAGAGGTCACATATACAAAAGAGCAGCATGGCCGCACTCAGTCGCACTTTATTATTTATTTATGATTTGCCTGATGTCACGTATGCAAAAGAGCTGCATGGTCGCAATCAGTCGTACTTTAATTATTTATTCCTGGTTTACTGGATGTCACGTATATAAAAGCGTAGCACTCTTGCGATCATTCACCCTTCAGTCGCACTCGGTCGCACTTTATTATTTATTCCAGATTTACTGGAAGTCACGTATTCAACAAAATATTTGTATGTGAGTCTGAATGTCAAGCAAAATGTATAATCAATGTTAGTCATGTTTTTTAAAGAAAATAATTAATCTAAATATAGATTAAAAAATATAAATATACATACTTAACGATTCACTGAACTCGATAATCGTAGTTTTGATAATACTCTGGTAGAGTCCTTAAAATGGCGGCTTGAGATCGAAACGAATTTAGTTTTTTATATTAAAAAATTAAAAACAAAAATTTAATAAAATTTTGCTTCTACTAGAATGAAATTCGTTGATTGTTTGTGGGCTCTATTCTTTTTGTGTATAAAACAAAAAAAAAAAGATTAGTAATATACATAATGAGTTCCAATCGTTTTATTCTTATCGTTTTGAAGTAAAAATATGTCAAGAGCAGACAGCGGTATAGATAAGAGAACCTTGAATTATTTAGATTGAATTAGGTAAATTTGGTAAGTTATGATAGATAAGTGATGTTAACAGAATTTGTTTTTTTAAAAGCCTCAATAGTTGTGAATTGAAAATGATTTACATTATCAATATCAAGTTACTACTCTTAACTGTTGCATCATCTGGTTTCGAGCAAGAATCTCCCCTGAAAAGAAGTTTTTGTAAAGTGAAATAGCTTCATTATAATTCATAGAGCTATTAACATCCGAGTACTAATCTCGGACTAGAACTGTAAAAATATAATCCGAACTACAATAAATTCGAGATAGTAACCGACATGGTGGACAAATTGTTTTTTAAGAATATTCGTATGAGAGTAGTATAAGCCGATTTCCGATTGGAAGTTTGTTGTTGTTGCGAGCTTGAACCATATTTTTTTTTGTAGTCTACAAGAAAAATAATAGAATTGAGGGAAGGGATTAGCTATGAGGTTAGCATACTGGACTCCCACGCGGAGGTCCCGGGTTCGAATCCAGCAGCTGACCCTTAGATTTTCTCTTCCTAGGAGCTTCTTACAGCTCACTGTCCGGTGATGGACAGTGTTGTCTGTAACGAGAGAACACTGTCCGGAGGCCGGCAGTGCACTGGAAAAAGCTCCGTGCGCTAATAACCTCAGATGTTGATGCGCCAAAAAAAAAAAAAAAAAAAAAAAAAAAAAAAAAAAAAAAAAAAAAAAAAAATAATAGAATTGTTGGACAAAATATAATGCATAATATAGCATACCTCAAATATCTGAAGAATCAACGCAAAGTTGGTGAATGTTTACTTAACCTATTCAGCGAAATATTTAATACCGAATTGTTTCTATTTCTTCTCTTTTTTTTCTCCGCAAAAATTACAAAATAAACCCCTAATTTTTCAAAACTTCTTTTAACCATTTCAGTATGGTTCAATTGTCAACCATAGTTGTTCAAATTAAAGTATTCTATGACTAGCCTTTTAATTATTTGTTTTTAAAAAAATTAATTTGAAAAACCAAAACGGACTGAGGATAGTTTTTAACTTAATTCTTGTGTGCGGGCACTTGGAGTGTTAAAAACAAATCGTTAGAGTTCAGAAAATCCAAAATTGAATTTCAATCTTTTCTATGTCGTCTAAAAACTCTAGCTGACCATCCATAAAATATTCAATGTCTGAAGAAACAAACAAATAAACAAATGTGCCTAGAATAAATTGGCAAGTAAATCACTGTCTAGATGATTATGTCTCCAGAATATGTGAACATTTCGTTGAACCGTATCGTAAGATTTAGTTTCATTATGTATTGCACAATTTCAAGATTTACATTTGAATGTCAACTGTAATTTTGCTAAATTTTGTATTATGTATGCTGTCTAAGGTGGAATGTAACACGTAAAAGTTCAAGACTTTTATTCTCTCCTAGTGTTTTTTTTACAAATTGATAATCATGTTTTTTACATGTTTATAAAATTGCCTCTAATCGGTTGCTGGTCGTTAAGCCCCACCTGAAAAAAATTGGCGATTTTCAGATTTATAAATGAAGAAGTTTTTATAGCATATTTTTAGCGTTTTCATAATCATTCATTACTTATAATCTAATTAAAATTGTTTCAATAATTTACTATTTACAACTTCGTATGATTTAAAAACTCGTTTACAAAATAAGTTTATGTCGATCATCTTCTTCTAAATTAAAGCGTTTTTAACTCTGATCAACACACATTGTACCATATTATTGTGTTCACGTTTCAAGGATGTTCTGATGGGTGACAGGTTTCATAGAAAATGTTGATCTCTATTTCCTTGACGACTGGGAAACTGGGCAAAAGTAATTTAACGCAATTCGCTTGGGTTTCGCAAGTATGCGAGCTCAGCAGTTTCTTTAGGTTGTAAACAGATCGTAAAAGACATAACTGATTGTAAAAGATACAATAAACTTCTTTGTTGTTTTGATCGAATTAAATGCATAAAGATTTTGCATATTACTTCCCGTTACTATCATTAGATTAAGAATTGCAATATTGTCAAATTTTATAGATTTTCTTTCACCGAAGATACTTGTTTTGTGATCCTTGAGAAAAAGCAAGGTTATTAGCGTGCACCGTCTGAAAGGTTCTCAAAATTCAAACTTAGTACACCGTCTTGGTAGTACATTCACTTCTGATTTTAGGCTTTTGACAGGTCAGCAATACCCTAAATTTTTCAAGGTTAGTTCCCGCGGGGCTCCTGTCACCAGTCTCTTTTAAAAACAATCCTCTTTCTTTCGTCAGATCTGATAAGCAACCTTGAGCTCTTCATAGACTAACGATTAACTTGCTACTCACAATTAGACTTAACAGACGAACCACAATAAAACATGCTAAACTACTTCGGCCGTCTTATTGGAAGACGATCTAAATTACCGACGGAACCAAATATTCTAATATACTATTCTATTATCAAACCCTCAAGACCCTACGGAACTCTGTGGCTCGGTCAAACAGACAAAACAAACGGAAACAATATACAGACATTCCAGTCTAAGATACAAAGACGAATAGTTGATGCCCTGTTCTATGTCACAACCTCCACTTGCATACCGATCTCGACATTCCTTTCGTAAAGCGGCTAGCCGAGGAAAAATACCAGAAATACCATAATACACTCTCTTGAATGCCCTAATCCTTTCGTACAGCCTCTCGTTTCTACAACCATCATTCTCCTCGCCAGTATCTTCGAGATTACCCGTAGGACTGGTCAGCGGTACAGGTATCACGTCGAGAGTGCTACCAACGGGTAGTTTCTCTCCTCCGGCTATTCACGTCGAACAGTTTGCTGTTTTACTAATTGCGTTCTTACCTGCACAGATTTTAAAATTTGAAATGAAGTTTTTTAAAGTTTTTTTTAGGCTTTCTGACGATCTTGACACTCTAAAGACTATTTTAATTCGAAGCATTTTTCCAGTGAAATGGAGGGCGGTTCAGGGAAATGGAACTTAGGTGACCCTTTAAAGTACTAAATAATATACTTTTTCATAACTACATAAAATTAAATTTTGCTAAAAGCATTGTTACAGTTTCGAGTTTAAAGTGCTACTCTCAAAGTTTCGTTTTTTCGAGAATGATTTCCGCGATAATTATTAAACTTAAACAAATACTTCTTTTTTTGTGTGTGTTTGTGTAATGAATGACTTTGGGTAGAAAAAAACATTTGTCAATAGAGATTCTTGGGGACCTATAAATCTAAAATTGGAGTCGCTAGTGATTGGCAGGGAACCAATTATGGTTAATAACTGAATGTAATGAGGAAATTCATTTCTGTTCCTAGAAATGAAACAAAAGCTAACACGTTTTCCTCTATCTACAACTCAATTTTTACAATTTTTGGAAAAATGTTGCAATATAAAAGTAATTTCTTTCAATGTAATTATTATTTTAGAACGCTATATTAATTCCTGAATGGTTAAATGTTTAAAAAAAGAAACCTATTGCACAGGAATTTACTAAGTTTGAGTTAGAGGATTTAGAATAGTTGGTCCCATTTCGAGATAATTAAAAATAAATGAAAAAACTCGTTCCCTTTTGAACTTGAAACTAAGTATTTATAACTTCAATCAAATATTTCTTGATGGCGAACAATTCAAAGGACACTAAGAAGAACCTCAATCTAATGGAACCTGAATATTAGAATAAAATAAGGTTGTAATCTTCCTTTCCATTAAGTATTTGATTAGTTTTAGAAAATTGATTCAAATAAAATTATCACGTTTCTAACAATAAATTTGCTTACGAAATGATCATGGGATAAAAGAGTTGTAAAGAATCTCAGCAAATTAAATATTCATGAGCTGGAGAGTTCTCCATTTTTTGTTTATTTCTTTTTCATCCTTCATTTGAAGAATACATAAATGATAATCATTATGGAAACAGTTTTTTAACACGTACACAATTCACACTCACACAAGCTATCGTCGAATACAGAAATAGTGGATAGCTTTTTAAGGGAATCAATAAATTCGAGGATCTCATGATTTGTATTTTATCTAATCTATGTTTATTTAGGCGATGTCAACTGCTGTCCCAGCTTAGTCTAGTTGGTTGAAGGTCTTAGTAGTTTAATTTTTATTTTGTCTATTTGATTAAATCATAAAACTCTTGCAAACACTCAAAACCAACTTTCAATTACTAAGTTCTCACGGACGTAAGTGACCACTTATCTTCGTGTTTGCCTGTAAACTCTGAATTTTCTTAACATATTTTACGTTGCGTTTGAATAGTGGTGGCCTTTTGATAATTGCTTTTAGATTAACACTTTAATATTTTTGATGTTTTCGATCATCGAACGAGAATTCAATTATGATGACTTTTCAGAGATTTATTTGTTTCGTGCTATTAGAGAATTAACCTCTCTAAATTAGATTATTACTAAGGTTAAGGAGGAGTTTGTAGATTAAAGTTAGAATAGTGTTTCAGCTGCTACCTCTCAGGAAGCCTGTTATAAACAGATTGATGGCTGTGTCTGTTAGTTTTCCTTAGGCAAACCATAGGAAGAGTGCTGTCAGTCAGTCTTAGCGGATTATCAGCGGCCTAGCAAGTCTTCTATAATGGATCGCGAATGTTCTCTTGTAACTCGTAAATACGAGGGTCGTTTGAAAAGTCCGTGCAAAGTCAGAGAGATAACACCACTGGCGCGTATCGAGATTATGTTTAGTTACTAGCATCTCTTGGAAGAACACACACCAAGTTTCAGCCAGATCGGTCTATTTCTTTGTGTTTGGCATTCGTTTGAATCGAGGAAGTCGAGTGATTTTCAAAAAATGGACGAAAAAGAATTTCGTGTGTTGATTAAACACTACTTTATGAAAGGCAAAACGCCTGAGGAGACAAAAGAGAAGCTTGATAAACATTATGGTGACTCTGCACCTTCGATTAGAACAGTTTATAAGTGGTTTCAAAATTTTCGGAGTGGCCATATGGGCACAAGTGACGCTGAACGTTCTGGACGCCCTGTTGAGGTTACTACTCCAGAAATCATTGATAAAATCCATGATATGGTGATGGATGACAGAAGAGTGAAGGTGCGTGAGATTGCTAGTTGGGCATCTCGAATGAACGGGTACATAATATTTTGCATCAACATTTGGACATGACAAAGCTATCCGCAAGATGGGTGCCGCGATTGCTCACGCTTGACCAAAAACGAAATCGTGTGAAGTGTTGCAAGGACGGTTTGCAGCTGTTCCAGAAGAATCCGCAGGACTTTAAGCGTCGTTTCGTCACTGTGGATGAAACATGGATACATCACTACACTCCTGAGTCCAAAGAACAATCTAAATAACGGGTTACCAAGGGGGAATCTGCGCCAAAAAAGGCGAAGACCGTTCTTTCGGCCGGAAAGATTATGGCGACTGTCTTTTGGGATTCGCAAGGAATAATCCTCATCGACTATCTGGAAAAGGGTAAAACGCCCACGATTGGCCCACAAAAAAGTCCTTTTCCATCACGACAACGCACCAGCTCACAACTCAGCAGTTCTGGTCGCAAAATTAATGGAAATAGGGTTCCAACTCGTTTCACATCCCCCCTATTCTCCAGACTTGGCTCCCTCGGACTACTATTTGTTCCCCAATATGAAGAAACGGCTGGCGGGAAAAAGATTTTATTCAAACGAGGAGGTGATTGCAGAAACGAATGGCTATTTTTCAGACTTGGACAAATCCTATTATTCGGAAGGGATCAACAAACTAGAGCAGCGTTGGACGAAGTGTATAAGCCTAAAAGGAGACTATGTAGAAAAATAAAAAAGGTTTACCCCAAAAAAATTAAGTAGTTTTTATTTTTGCACGGACTTTTCAAACGACCCTCGTACAGTTGAACTGCGGAATAGTTACTCAAAAAACTGGTTACAAGTTAGTACCCTTAGTTTCAAAGTAATGAATTTCATTAACTTTAAAAGAGTTTGGAGATATTTAATGAATTACTTTTTTACTTATCTAAAAACTCGGACATTTACTTTTAAGAAAAACTGTATTTTAGAAAATGGATTTTGTCGAAACTTCCATGAATGTTTTACATCCATGAAATATCTTTTCTTTTTTTAAAACATCTGCTAGAAACGTTAGTCAGTCTAAGGAGTCGCTCCTTTTCGCAGTCTGTGTCTACATATACAGAGCCCACGAAAAATTAATTAATCGAACTTGCTAACCTATTGGGTCACAAAACATAAGTGCAAGAAATTCTCTACACCAAACTGTTTCACCCTCCCATGCTGAATGAAAACCCTAAGCCGGCCGGAAATATGTATATAAAAAAAAATAAAAAAACATGCCTACTTCGACAGATAAAATCTATGACATTATCCAGCACAGGGAAACCCAAGCACATTTCAGCTTATCTCAAGATAGCATTAAACTATTTATTTTATATTTGGCAGTTCTAAGTTTTAGCGATTATTTGGGGAGAATGATTTATTTTATTACAATAATTACGTCAGTCTGTTGGATTGATTATAAAAATGTACTTTGAACGTGATTGTAAAGTGATGTAGTTTAATGATAGGTAGAAAGCCCTAAAACGCACAAATACACACACAAAAAGATGGTATCTAATGATAGTATTTAGAATCAATACCTCCCTGAATAGCGGCGAACAGCCAGCCAGTTATACTAATAATCACAGCTGATATTCTCATATAAATTAGTTTTAGAAGTACTTCCCAATTTACCTAAAGAGAGGAGTTGGATATGGAAATTTCTCCCATCTCTTTACCAACCCACTGTTACAACGTCTGACCTAGTAAACTGGAGGAAAGGTATTTCTAGTTAAAGGGAGGTACAGCTACAATTAAAGGGGTATCGAAGTTAAACATCCTGTAGGATTACGCCTTAACTATACAGTGTAGCGCCAGAGAGCCGCCATCTTAATCGGTACAACTAACCTGGACAGAAGAATAAAAAGAACACTGTGATTCAACGTAGTGATAATCTAGATAAAAATAAATTTTAATTTAGAATACAATAAAATTAGTCATTAATAATTAATGGCTAAGTAATTATTAATTTTAAGAATAAATCTTTTCAAAAATAGTAACTTATTATTACCTACGATTCTTTTTTTACCTATTTAGGTATCGTCTTTAAGCATATTATCATCAACAATCTGCGTAGTTCGATATGAACGAAGCACTAATGGACAGTTCCATGATATTTGTTTCCTCTTTGGCAGAGGGATTGAACGTTCATGTGAGGACCCATTGAAGTTCAAATAGCATTTTCTTTTTTAATGACAAACATTTGAAAGCGCGTTTTTGTATTAATGTTATAAATTAAAGCTGACGATGAAGAGTTAACAAAACTATTAGAACAGTTCGAACTTGAACTCTTCCATGCTGGAAAGTGTGAACTGTATACGAATATACCAGTGTCAAGTCTATGTATGTGTAGGTAAAAAGTCTCAAACTACGTTCTATTTCTTGGGGGAAAAAACTGGTGCATAAGTTAAAGTGACAGGAGCAACGGTTTCCTTCTTATTCCACGGGATATACCATCCATAGTGGTTGGTTGTAGTGGTGCTGAGTGCCGTTGTCCATGCTACTGGTCCAATTCTGTAAGGCTCAATTGGTGCGTGTCTGTCTCCCTGCTTGTACCAAGAAGTGACCTCAGCTCTATTCGTCTGACTCTTCCTGTATATTCTTGACGTCACAGCACCATCTTCACGAACTCACTTACCGCAGTATTACCTTTCTTTCAATTGTAACACTTACTTTCAGACAGCAGCCGGCTGTCTGTTGATGGATAGCAATGTCGCTGTTATTTTAATAATTTATATAATTTATTTGTATTCACATTTAATTTGCATGATTGAAGACTTGATTTTGGTACATAAAACAAAAGAAAATGGAAATTTTGGTTGATCGCTAAACGTATAAATAGCATTGTTCCCTCATTAAGGCGCACCCAAGGGATTTTAAATTGAATCCCACCTGAAAATAGAGTCATAAGATCCGATTCTAAATTAAGTTCACGAAGTGCGGAAGCTCATACTTTACTTTTTTCGAATGAACTCAAGATCAGTGCACCAAATCCCAAATACACACATTCGAGCATTCGAAATAAATACATGTATCTCCTAAATAAAAGTAATCAGATTTGAGTTTGTTTGTAATTTTGTTGAAGTAAATAAATTATTTCCTATAAAATGCTTTGAAAATGTAATTCCAACAAAGACTTCATTATTTATTAAATTTCAACTCTAAATCAAGATCGAATGGTTTAAACTTTCCTTCGCCCTCTGCAGAAACAGCTGTTTATTCTCTGAATTCTAAAAATAATTCTCTAAATAAAAACTTGATGTTCATTTGGATTGGAATGATGGGAATTGGCAAGTCTGCCTGAGCAACCTGTTTGAGCTACCTCTAGAGTCAGGAGATGGACTCATTGATGTTTTGATGGACATCATTTCTTGAAACATTAATCTTTATTTAAGTAGTTTTATTTACAGTTGATACTTTTCCCTCTCTTGGCTTTCGTCATATTTGTGAACCTGAATTGGGTTTATATTCCAGTAACCTAATAATTTACAAAGCACATCTCAAAACAGTTTTCTTCGTTACGTTGGAACTGATTTGGATCAGGTACTGTGGTAGCTGAGTGCCATTTTAAGGTATTGAGACGTTCATTGTGAAATAATACGTCTTAGTAACATCCAGATTATCAGAAATGTTTATCTTTTTTGGGACGTGAAGATTTACTTATCTTTTTCAATGTTCCATATTTTTTCCAAATAAATGTTAATCATGAGTAAAGTTGTTTCTTTCTTAATAATATCGTCTATTACGAGATTGAAGAGAAATGAACTTAAAATATAATTTTTTGTTACCCGCTTCAGTATCCAGGTTTTTAAGTGGTCATAATTTCTACATTTGTAAAAGTTGAGAATAGCATACTACCATCTTAACAGAATATTGTTGAAACGTGGGCTTTACCAGATCTTCTCGTATGACAAGCATCGTTAGCTTTATTTTTATTTTTTATTATTTTTTCTTAGAGGTTCTTGCTAGTTCGCTTAATAAAGAATATTAGATATTGGGTGTTTATCTTAGCCTAAAACCAGCTATAACCATCTTCCAAATTGGTACGTCTCTTTCTAAAATCCTCCTTTGGTTACTATACTCATGTTTTTCACTCTTTGAAGAATTGTGCTACGAAGGAAGCTTTAAATGCTTAATTTTTCAAGTTCAGATCATATAAAACTAGCAGATCACAAAACGTTTTGCCTCCAAATATTGCTATCATCTCTGTCCTAGCTAATTTCCTTCTATTTGGAGGGAATAGCAATCTCCAATTTCTGCTCTCCCGCCTATCTCTTAATATCTGTTTATTAAGTGGGATTCTTAGGTTATATTTCTTATAGAAATAAATTAACATAATTCTTTAGCACTTTTCTGCAAAGACATAGTTCGAATTAGCATTACTTCTGTATTCTACGCATATTAAATTATTTCTTTCTTGTAGGAAGCTATTAAATATTTTGCAGTTCAAGATATAAAACAATTCTAGTAGCGAAGGCGATTAGTTTTAATGATGATCTGCATTAATTAAAGAACAGTGCACCCAGCATATCTTTCTAATCAGAACAAATGTTTTTCTTTTTTTCTTATCAAACTATTCACTTAGGTGCAATTATTACATTAAAAACTTAAATGCAAAGAAAATAAAGTTATATAAGCGTGTTCAGCTGAGCTGAACAGATCCCCCTACAGCTTCCACAGTTATCTTGCTTATAGAGTCATAGACCCTTTTTGTTTGGGTCGCCAGTTTTGTTTAGCTGATGGTCCCTTCGTTCAGCCCAACTTTACTGTATATTGTCTGACGTTTCCTCTCTCTGATTCCCGGGGATATCCAGTCTAGTAAGGGGTAAAGTACAATAAATTTTACGCATCAGATATTCGTAAATGGCCTAAAAGGAAATTAGTTTTTTTTCCAGCCAAAAACGCTTTTTAATCTTAGTTGTCTTCCTTATTGATTTTTATTCTAGTTTTTTCTTTTTCAATTTAATATTTACTTATTTCTAACATAATGCACAATAATCAGGACGTAAAAAAAAATTAATTCTCATTTTTTCAGGCGGGCTTTTTCAACGGAGAAAACACGTTTTCTTTTCTTAAATTACGGGGACCCCCAATAAATTACAACAATTCAATCAACACCTACACCGAAGTTGCGACTCCGACTCCACCGGACTAACGATTAAAGTGGTACCCTGGGTCTCGACACAAACGAAAAGAACTGAAAACTCTCCTCCCAATCAAATCAATTCATCCAACACCCTCACACCACCATATAAACCAGCCAAGACAAGCTGATGATCAAACGACCACCTAGATACCTAGATGTCGGCTGTCCAAAGAGGAAATGCCGTACATCCTCTAATGTCCTAGTACCCTAATGAGGGCTGGTTGTCGCCGTCCATGAGTTAAAGCCAAAGAGGTTCAAGCTGGTCTTAAGCGAACGCACATACTTTATGTAAACATTCCTCTGTCTTGAACCAGCTTATGAATTTCTTAAATAAGAACCATTTTTCTCTTTAAAATGCTTATTCTCAGCACAAATCAGTTTAAATCATACAGAGACGATAACGCTGAAATCTGTTTTAAACTGTTTGTAAAACTTAATGTTTAAATATTTTAATTTAAAAACATTTCAGTTTATTCAAATTACTTAGAATACGTTTTTCATTGTAATCTTTCTCTCGATTTCTCTCCAACCGAAATAGGATAGGATTAACCCCTTCGTAAATCTCTTTCTCATCTAAATCACGCCCTAAACTAATTCTCTGCTCTTTCCAAAGGTTTTGCTTTAACCTTAAGTTAGCTATTTATGACATTATGACATAAATAAGTCTAACAGAATTTAATATTACACTAACAGAGAATGGTATTCTATATTTTTTGTAATAGTTTCTCTGGCTTTGGGAGAACGTACACACCTAATTGATCCTTTTAAGTATAGAATACTTTTTATTCTTAAAAATGTCCCTTTTTGCAATCATTTCACCCATTCTTTGTGTTTCTTAATGTTGAGGACAAAATGTGACATTGAAGCAAGGCAGCAAATGTTGAACCATCCTTATCTATTTTCGATTGTTCTTTCTCTAAAAGTAATTTTTATTAGTTAAATAAAACTGAAAAACATGAATAACACGGACAACAATTTTTTTTGTCTGTGAACATAAATTAAGTTTTGACAGTCTTGATAAATATATTTTCTAGGGAATAAATCAGATTTCTGTTTGGACTTGACTGAATATTTTAGGAACGAGGTCTTTCTCTGTCCATATTGAATATTTTTTGTCGCCTATATTAATGGAATATTTGGTTATTTTTTTTATTTATTTTTTAATCTTTTATTGAAATTTATTTCTTATAAATCATGTAGCTGTATTATATTTGATCAGAAAAATATATCGGATGTACGTGAAATAAATATAACCCTTTTTATTCTCTCTTTTTTTCATCATACTTTACAAACTTGAACATACGATTCGCTTTCATACGGAACAATAAATCACAAATAGGCACCCTCACTTGTTTCATGAGCACCTTCTTTTACTTTGAACTTCTAGCTAAGTACTAATAGAAATTAGAATAAACTTTACCCAAGATTATTATTAGCATAGTGGTTAATGCATTGGACACCCACGCGGAGATACCAGATTTCAGACCTTCTGTAGTTCTACCGTTGATTAGCAATACATTTTTGGTTAAAAAAAACACAAAATATGTAGCTATCGCTGCAGTTGGCCTAAGAGATCAATAATGGATTGTTAACTTTTTCATTGTTTTAATCTTTGCTGTTAATCGGTAAACCTTAATTGTACAGAATCGTGTTATTTCGTTTCAATTTTTGATGGAGCTAATCTTTCATTGACAAATATTTACAGTTATTAAACAGAGGATGGCTGAGTGCAATTTCCAAAGCAATGGAAGGGTGTAACTGACTAGTATTTACTGGTAAATTTACCTTCTACACTAAACTCTGAGTGACAAACTTTGAAGTGCTGTTTAACCACTGAACAGTGTTCAGTCTCGTGTTCTAGTTTCAGGCGGGTAACCCCTACTCGGAATGCTGGACACTAAGTCATCTATCTGACCATCTGAAATCACCATTCTGTGTTGACGTCAGTGCAATTATTTAAATGTAGCAGGAAGTTTTGACTGCACAACTTGACATTGTAAATATAGTGGTTTAGTACAATTTTCAAGCATTCCTTCAACTCTTGGCTTTTAAAGATCGAACTGAACTGCTCCAAATCTATTAGATATACGTACATATATGTATATTCATACATATATTTCACTTTTTTAGTAATATTTACGACTTATTATTAATATTTACAAAAGTTGTAACAAATAAATTTGATGAAAAAAGATTGCAATTCACATGTTTATAACTTGTTCGTGTAATTATTCTTGGTGGATCTCATTCACATCAAAAGTTCTCTCGGCCACTTCGGCACCACGGGACGAGGAGGATTGTCTTGAAGGCGAGGAGAGAAGAACTGTAGCCCGATAGGATTAGAATGGAAATTTAGCAGGCTGAAACTTGTACTACTGAGATTTTATTAGATCGATAACAATGCAGATGAGAACCTCACTGTGAATGTTTAGTTTGGATACTATGGATTATTATGGATTTTGAATTTTAGTCTTTTGGCATTGAAATGTCTGTTTAAGTCTCACACTTCTGCTCCGTGCGTCCAAATCGGTCTTAATAGTGTCTTGTTGATGATTAGTTAATGACTCTAGTCAACGATGGATCTGCGATTAAGTTGTCTAGTATGTAATTTGAAACGATAGTTCATATCTTGCCATTTCAGACGAGTATTTGACTGTCAGGTTAATCTCTTGTCAACTTACAGTCTAGACTATGAGGAACAAGGGAAGCGCTATTAATTATATCTAGAGCTTCCCGTTTGCCGCCGTTTTAATCGCTAGTTCGTGCACTGAGATCTTTGGCATGTTGAGGATAGAGTTCATGTTGTAAGAACAATAGTTGGTCTAAAGATTGTAAAAAAAGAATGTTTGACTATATTTCCTTGAAGTTTGGAATTAGAATTAAATAATTGGTTTAATTGCAGAAGATTAAATACAACTTTTTATAAAATAATAAATACTTTGTGGTCAGAGATTATAGAGGTATAATCGGTTTTCTGATGTAATTCAATGCAACACATTTTGAGAGAAGGTCTTGAAGCAAAAGTTGATATGAAGAAGTCGTGAAACCTGTTTTTTTTAAAAATAATTGTCATGTTTCACAGTTGCAATCAAAAACAATAACTTTTGTGAGTGCCTTATAATAGATATTATCACAAACTTGTACTCAACTTTTCGTGAGTTCGGTAATCTTTCTACTTTTATTAATAAAAAAAATCACTTATATGTTCTTAAATAAATCTGTTGATTACACTCTGAGTAGAGATAGACTCTCTACTTGTCTGAAAAGTTGAAATTGAAAACGTCCAGTAGTTTTATGGGAACATGGAAGCCCTCGAGGCAGGTCGTGCTCAGTTATTCTGTAATAAACTCGTCGAAACTATTCTCTTTTATTCTTTTATTTATTATTCTTCTGGTTAGTAATTCTAAAGGTCTACAAAGCACCATCAACTAATTTATACAACTATTTATTTATTAGTAAAGTAAGGCACACTGCTAACGGCATCGCAACTTAGTCCCTATCGCTTCCAGAATATCATAATTTTATTGCAAAGTAAAGTATTGTTTTCAAAATGCTATTTTCTCTGTTGATTCTTGAAAATACTGCGAATTATAATTAATCTATGAAATTTATTATAGATTACTGCGCAGATTGTACTGGTGTTTATTTAGAACTTGAAGAATGTCTCTTCTTCTCACAGAATTGGCTCATTGCAACAACCGTATGCGAGCCAGCTGCTCCCGAACATATGCCATTGATAATTTAGGTTCCATTTGTTACTATTAACCAACTTAACTGAACGGAAAATTAAGTAATTGTCATAACAAAGTAAAAATAATGGCTGAATAAGTGCACTATCATTTAATCGATTATTTAATAAATTAGATTCTGCCGTTCCCCCTTACAAGAACATAAATCAGTTTGTACAAGTTTAATGAATTGTTTGATGTGTAGTCCAAACTTTTAAGTTCTGAATTGCGGATTTAGTTACAATCTTTTTAATTTTTTTTAGGGAATTTTATTGTAAGATATCTCTCCTTTAAGATATAACTGGGTTAAGATAATAATAAATAACACAAATAGTTCTGTACAGAGGAAGTTGCGCAGACTTTTTTTGGTTTCTAACCACTGCTACCAACTTTTTCCTTGTGGTAACAATGATTTATACTTAATTATTTGTAACTAACTTTATACCGTCCAGCAGACAAATGAAAAAAAAAAAAGATCTATTCCAGCAGTAAATTTGTAATCACATCATTTTTCTTACTTACTTATTAAATGTTTTTGGTTAAAATTTGGAACTGTGCCTACTGAAAAGGGTATTTTGAAAGTTCCCCGATTAAGCCCTCTATTAATCTCCAAGAAAGAGATAATCGTTAGGCCTGCGCATCACAGGTGGTTAGGTTCGATGGTAGTAGATTACATTTTTTCCATTCCAGAAAAGTAAAATGAGATAAGGCATGTAGAGTAAAAGTAACAGTAGATATTCTTTTACCTTCCTCAGTGTAAAGATGAAAACTCTGAGTGAAGTGTAGATTAGAACTGAAATTAGAGGTTGCGTGATTCAATAATTACTTGGTAAAAAATTTTTAATTAAAAAAATTTGAAGTGGATTTCTTTGTTGAAATTTTCTCCTGCAATAGAATGTATCGATTTGTTCACATCCAATTAATGCGTGCACGTTATAAAGAAAACGTCTTTACCAGAACTTTATAATTTTAAAGTGGAACGGTTTAAGGCTATTACTAAGGCATCTTATTCCTAACGACTACAATCTAAGATCCTCTGCCATCCTAATCCTATCCTGCAAACCTCTGGCAACCATCCCTTCCATGGATACCCTCCAACCAACATTTCCTTGATTTGCTTCTCCTTTTTCTTTCAAAAGAGATTAAATTAATTATTTGATAGGCCTTCTTCACCGCGTCATATGGCCATACCATTTTAATTTCCACATTTTTACCGATTACAAAATATTATTTTGTTTACCAACACTCTTAGGTATCCTAAATTATACATGCATTTTTCTCCAAAAGTACATCTTGATGGCCGTCAGCCTGTTCTACACTTTTTTTTCTTAGGCACCAGGTTGTTGCCGCAAAGAAGTTATGCTTTCTGTGAAAACGTAGAAGTAACTTTTTTCATTGTTCACCTGGATCGATATCTAATTCAAAGTGGTTAGTTTTAACATCCAATTCTTTAGTACCAGATATCCAGCACTCGTTACACTCATTCAAAACTCCAGTTAAAATCAGAGAGTATCCGCCTAAGTAGTGCGTTTTAGGTTTCTGACTGCCATTTCGTGTTATATGCGAACAGCTTTCTCTTTATGTATGCTGGGTCATCGCAGATGACTATCCACAAACAGTAGCGAGTACAATACGAGTACATATTTCGTCTCCCATTCTCATCCCCATTTCTTGACAAATCTTCTTTCGTTCGAAGAGGAGGGTTGCTGTACAGCAGTCCTAAACTGGGATTGGGAGATGTATCTGACTGAAACTTCCAAGTTTAACGCATTTTGCATTCCTATACAATGCTTACTCAGCATGAATACAATTTCGCTAATCACTACTCTAGCCTGAGCATTATCTTAGAAACATTTTCTCAACCATTTTGGAGGTTCGAAATCCAAATAAACCTTTTCTTTTAAAGCGTGCCAACTCTTAGATTATTTCTACCTATCAGTGTTAATTATTTATCTGATTAAGATCATTTTCTTCGTAATTGTTGGTTAATTTTTATCTTTACTTCTTCACTACTTTATTTATCCCCACAAAAGTTTCTTAAATGCAACATCCCTATTGCCATTGATATGGTTAAATCCGCTTTCTTACTTATTCTTCAGACTCTTTACCATTATATTAATGTATTTCGCTCTCTTTCCAACTCTTAAGCCGTATGAAAAAAAGAAGAAAAGAATATCTTTAATTTGTTTCTGCCTTCCATTAAAACTGTCCTGTATGATACTTGTGTAAAAGATGTACACCTAGTGCACATTTCACTGGCTGTGTGATAAATTTTGAAGTATGTTCTATGTTAGTTTAGGTTCGATTTGTTTTCTTTCTGAAGTTGATGGTTTTGTTCTTTCTTTAACTGTGGATACTTCCTGGCTTCTGTGGATGTGTTCTTCCATATAAACTACGACGCACCCCAAAGCGATAGGCAGCACATGGAAAACATGCACCTTAATTCATTACAATCTTACTAGCTCCAATTCATACGGAGAAAGCGGAAGCCATTGCGTAGAAATAAGATTCATATTATTGCCTATTTCCATTGTTATATTATCGTGGAAGAAGTATTTGCTCGACTCCTAAGCTCAAACTCTAAACAATAGCGGACCGTTTCTCGTGCTTAATGCATCGATCTAACTTACACAATATGTAACTAATATAAACCCCATTGTAACTATTTTCAATAAAGAGGAGTTAGTGCAACTCTAAGAAGGATCTAGCAAAGTTTATTAAAGTAATGTTGAGTCAGTAACTTTCCTTTAGTTGGTTATTTATGTTTACCACGATTTCATTACTTTATAAATTAGGGCAAGTGAAAATTCATAAAACTTAACAATTAAACTTGAAAAATGTTGCCAAGTAAAGGCTCGAACGGCTTAGCAAAATACTTCATTCTTTATTTGCAGAACTAAACATTTGACGAATTTGTCAAAGGACTCATATTTTCAACTATCAAGATACATTGATGAATTGATTTGCACATAATTATTGATTTTTGCAATATTGACTGTTTTTTGTTTTGTCTTGACCTGTGCTTTAAATAAACCCATCATTTGATATTTGGATGTGTTAAAGGCTTTAAGAGTGAATTGCTTTTAGCAAAGGTTTTTATGGACCTTTTGTCTGTATGTATGTAGGTGTTTAATACTCTTCTTTGCAGAGTCTTTTGGGGAGGTGTGAAAAAACGTTTTGGTGATCCAAATGAAGGGCTAAACAGTCCTTACAGCAACTAAGAATAGTGCCGTAGGATGCATCCTTCAGGCACAATGCCTTGTGCAGCCAACTAATAATAAGTTTAAGTTCTGCCTACCCGTTGATTTCCTCTTTCTAGGAGTTACCTCCATTCTCACTGTATTATGTTTATCGTGATAATAATTACTGGGTTTATCACTTTAGCCCTTTACCAATAATGATAATGCTAATGATGTGACTAGTGTTGTTTATATATTAACGCCACATAAAAGTTAAGAATGATGCAAGTAGAAAAATATTTTCACAATGAAACCTTAACCGAATCTACTAAGATTAATGGCTATAATATTACTTTGAATAATTAAAACTGGATTGTGGATTAAGTTAGGAGTTACTCCCAGTGTTTTGAAGAATGTGCAAGCCATCAAAATGCATTTATTCTGTTTGTCATTCTAGTCCGTCGTAAAATATGGTACAAAAGTCAAGGATTATGAAGATTATAAGTTATGTAACGCTTTTGTTTTTAAAATAGTCTATCCTGTAAGCATTACCAGCTTAGTATTTATCATACCATCAACTATTCAAGCTGTCAGGTAATGTATGCTGCATTCAGTGTAGGCATTCAGTTAGTGTAATTAGGCAATATAAAGCTCAGAAAAAGTAATAGATCGTAAAGTATTAATAAAGTTTAATTACTTAGTATTGTATTAAACAAAAACAAAAAGTAGATATGAAGTAAAACGGGAAGAAAATATAAAGATATTAGGAAACTCGCGGGAATGATTGGCATCCAGAAGCAATAGTTATTTATTTAACAAGTGCGGAAAGTAGTACTTTTCCTCACCAAGGCAGGGTTTGCACGCACGAGCGAGCGAAGCGAGGAAAATACTTTACTATACTTTACACTCGAGTTAAATATTATATTTTTTCTGCAACCATTAGGGTTATTAACTAAAAAAAAAAACTAAACAGGAATCACTAGAATCCATTTTAAATTTCTATAAGGTAACAATATAACCTTTTTAACTGTTATAATTAAAAATATCTAATTATTTATTAAAATATTATTTTTATTTCTATATTCCTTTCAATTTTTTTTTTTATATTCGTTTTTTAATTATTTAGATAAAATAAATTTAAATAAGCTTATTAAAGTTTTACAGAAAATATTTAATAACAAAACTTCTTATATCAAGAAAGCACAATAAAGTTTTTTCACTCACTAGTGAGGAAAGTGATACTAATGGGAATTTTTCGCCACTAGTGAGGTAAAGTTGGGCATTACACAGCTGATTTTAATTGAGTAATGAGAACATTCCTACATGGTTGCAGAAAAAAGTTATTTCTGCCAAAGCTGCACAAAGTAATGAACAGAAACGGCGTTGACGAACTGTTGGCAGTGCATGCAATACACCATTACAATGCGTGTCATACATATCGAGATTGAATGCAGGGGCAAATTATGCCCAAATAATGTACAATGTTAAAATCTTTTGCATGATATAATGTTAAAGATTTTTGTGTTGACGCGTCAAAAATCTATTGCATTTTATGTAAAACAATTAGAAAAATCTCTTTGTTCTTATTTGATTGGGTGCAAAAAATATTACATTAAATAATACTGAAACTTTAGAAGTTTGAAGTCTGTTCTTTAGTTAGAACAATAGTTCACTATAGATTTTTTTAACCATTCATTCCCACTATTTTTTTTTTTTATAGCTCATCAGTTGGCAAGGCTGTTAGCTCTCCTCTGTTATTATTGCCATTTCTTTCCGTAGAGCTTTATTTTGTATTTTTGTCTCTAACATTATTTTTGGCCGGGCTAGGAAAATGGATAATTTTTCTAAAAATAAATTAATCGATAATAATTGTTTAAAAATAGCAGTCTTCTTTTGTAATTATACTTCTAATTAAATAACACAAAATGAAATATTATTTAATATAGAGAAATATATCATAGAAATAATAAACTTGGTTAAAAGTTTTATGTTTTTGCTCACATTTTAGATTGGGTAGTTTCAAGCATGCACGAGGTTTAAATTTTATAGAAGAGTTGTGTGCAGCGAACGAAGTTATAAAGTCATTAAAGTTGACGCACTAATGGAGCTTTCCTTTCCATTTACATGATCAATGCCTAAGATATACTATATAGTATATACTACTTAGCGCTACGAACCTTTATACAATGTCACCGAAGGTCATTGGAGGAAGTCATTTGTAACGGAAATGATTGTTAATCTATATTATGGAAAAATTCATTTTGTTTGCTCTGAATATTTTTATCTAGTTAGATTTATAACTTCATGTAAATGATTATTTTTTTGGTTTATTTATTATTATTATTATTTACGGAGCATTTATTTATTTTGCAATAAGAGAAAATAAATTTTAAAATGAAGATACAAAAGCACCTGGAGGACGGTGTTTGTAATGAATATTCAACTGGAATTCCAAAATTAAACGAAAGATTAAATTTTGATGGGAGTTACTGGAATGCGTTTTTGATGAATTCTCTACAATGTGGTTATTTGCTACATTTATTTTCTTGGAGATTATAGAAAGTTATCTGGAAAATTCCATCAAAATAATAATTTATAATCAACAAATTTGGTGATATAAATATTTAGGGCCACTTATTCTGTAAGTTTTATTTGAGAAATTTGGATGAATCTTTGAAAATTCTTTTATACAAGGGTGTACCAGAAGTCTGCTGCATTTTACTTCATTATGTAATGCAAGTGCTTACTTTTTTTTTAGAGTGAGACACTGCTGCTAGAAATTAGTACTAAGAGTCCAGTTGAAACGATATGTTTTTATAACAGCACATAGAGAGCTGCAAGCTCGTAAGTGTCGGTGTAAACTTAAAAAGAATTGCGCCTCAGAGAAATAGGTTGTGAAAAGAAGCTGGTAGCTAATGCACAGAGTTTTTCGGAAAAATTATCTAGGGTCATTCCATGTCAAATCAACACAAAAAAAGACCATTTTTGACCTCACCATCTCGGATTTTCTTGAAATTTGGCACATGTGTACTATTGGTATAGACTTGGAAAAATATGAAATTTTACAGTGATATGTCAACTGGTTTATGAGTTACAGGGCTGTAAAGTTGCCAAAAATGGGCTGAAAAACAGGGAACCCCGTGTTTTTGAATTACTGTAGAAGCTTACCTAATTGAGCTACAGACTTGGGATTAGTGTCATTTTATAACAGATATAATGCCATTTCCTGTGATACGCGACACCATATGGGTTAGGATAAATACAGTTTGTTAAATTTAAATTTAAAATTTAAATTTTAAATTATTTTAAAAGTACATATTTTAAAATTTTAAAATTAATTCCATGAATAGCTATTAGTGTTATGAATCACTGGGAAAAATATTAATTTGGGACGACAATGGCTTCATTGTTAAAAAAATTTAAGACTAAAGCTCCTTTTCATGGAAAATATATTTTAATAAAATTAAAGTAATAAATAAATTGAAAATAGTAATAATGAATCAATGAATCATAATTAATAATTATTAAGATTTAAAATATTGATTTTCAAATCATTTTTAGAATTAATAATTATGATTACAGTAATTATTCATATTAATTATAATACATTATTTTAATGAAATTATGCAGTTAATCAAATTATACAAAAATAATTCAATTCAATATCTTTGTTCAAGAACAGTCTTCTTTGGCTGAGATAACAGCCTCTTTAAGTTGGTTTAAGTCGGCAAAGGGCCTTTTGATGGCGTAGGGGGTTCGGTAAAGAGACTGGCAGCTCGTGCCAGTTTGCAACGACCCTATGGAAATCAAATCCAAACTTCACTACAACTTTTTGAGTGGGCAGTAGAAAACATCATCAACATAGACTTTGCATATTCAACCCAGAAAGACTATGTTGAATCTGAGTGTTTTTTAAAAAATCGGTTTGCTCAAGCATTGGCTATTAAAGGAACACAGCAATACCATGCTTTCATTCCCTGAAGTAAATCCAAAATATTGGTTAAAAACTTTTCTATGAACTCAGAAGCTTGCGAAATGGAAGTTTCAAAATTCCCTGATAAACTAAAATTAGCCGACATATCAGGTTATATCAATGTAGTCTATAAAGAAACTGGTGACTTAGATATGTTTTAGAGCAAAATGAAGAACTTGATGAAGTAAAAGTAACTTTTCTTCATCCAGCTGGACCCTCTAAATCATCTCGCATCCAAGAAATGCCGATATTCTTTGGGTCTCAGTAGTGGATGTTTTGATAAAAATTGATCCTGTGACTCTGACTGGAAGAACCTACATATGTCCTACTAGAAAGTGATGCATGTCGAACAAATGAAGCCTTTTCAAGCTTAAAATAATAAAGAGATCCTATTACTTAACAGTATGTTTTACTTTGGACTTATTAGTGGAATTATTATTAGCATTATTGTATTAACATGAATTCAGAGTTGAATTAATCGGATTGGAGCTTTAGTCTTAAAATTTTTTAACAATGTAGCCATTGCTGTCCCAAATTAATATTTTGCCCAGTGATTCATAACACTACTAGCTATTCATGGAATTAATTTTAAAATTTTAAAATATGTACTTTTTAAAAAATTTAAAATTTAAATTTAACAAACTTTATTAATCCTAACCCATATGGTGTCGCATATCACAGGAAAGGGCATTATATATGCTATAAAATGACACCAATCCCAAGTCTGTAGCTCAATTAGGTAAGCTTCTACAGTAATTCAAAAACACGGGGTTCCCTGTTTTTCAGCCCATTTTTGGCAACTTTACAGCCCTGTAACTCATAAACCAGTTGACATATCACAGTAAAATTTCATATTTTTCCAAGTCTATACCAATAGTACACATGTGCCAAATTTCAAGAAAATCCGAGATGGTGAGGTTCAGACCCCGTGTTGATTTGACATGGAATGACCCTCTATAAGAAATAACCATTTACCTTATCTGCTTTGTGTACAAAGTCTACCACCAATTTCTGTTCCCTTACTTTGGTCTGAGAGTAGTTTTCATGGATTAAAAACGAATTTCCTTAATGGATGTAAAAATTGATGGAAATTTTAAATGAAAAAATAAATTTAAATACATGAGCGCACATGTATTTGTACCATTTCCTTGCCCTAATTTCTTTTGCTTTTTGTAATTAATTACAGTTGCAAAATAAATGAACAAATCAAAAAAAACTTTTAAAATACTGTCATAAATTTAACTTTGAATTTGTGAACTTCATTTTTCCTTTTTCGGTAAACAAAAAACGAAGTTAACAGGTAGAAAAAGAGCGCTATTTTCGTTTAATTTTTTTCAACTAAGTGAAATGAAAGAATAATTGGAGTTAATCATTTTCTTAGAACTGATGTCTACTAATTGCAAGGTTTGGACTAAAAGGACCAATTAATTATTTCAGTATTTTATAAACTTCTCAGTAACTTAGGCCCTAATTATTAAGAACTAGGTAATTCATTAGTGTGCAATTAGTCTGTAATGAGTATATTTGCAAGCATTAACCGCAACAGTTAGATGCGTTAATATTTTTTATTCAATAGTGTTCTCTAAAGTTTATTTACATATATCTCCCAAATTTCATCCATTTGCCAATAAAAAGTCAATAGCAATTGACGTGTTTTTTCTACTTGTCTGCTAAGCAGTGATCCAGAGGAGCGGTAGGCGAAGGAAATCAAAACCAGCTTTCAAAAAAATATCAAAAAGTGAAAAATTGATTCATTAATTTTCTATTTCCGGTTTTACATTTCTGTGGCTTGGTGCAACAAGTGCCAATGTCAAAAAAAAGGATTACCAGTGTACGTCCTCTTTGGTTTACCAGGAGGGGGGGAAATATTGATGCTAAATTTTGACATTGGCACTAGTAAGTTTTAGTAACTCAGTTACTACTTTGAAATTGACTTTGGCATTCCTTGCAAGAAAAATTTTGGATGGTTAATACATCAAAACAGATTTTTTTGCTCATTTTTACCAAAATCTGACATTGGCACTTCTTGCACCAAGCCACAAATTTAATCCTTAATGCTTAGTGTACAAGTGGTAAAGCTATTACTGTTCTTCGAAGCACCTCTGCTAAAAGTTTTCTTAACAGCATTTTCTGAGAACAATGTCTTTGAAACAAAATAGCAGATCCAGATGTATACGATAAGCATACAAAGTTTAAAGCGAATATTAGGAGCCAACTCAGAAACATTTCAAAAAAGTAAAAAAATACTATTTCTGATCGAAAAATTTATAACATTTGAGCTTCTGGCGATTTGAGTTACAAGTGCACTAATACTTGTACCGGATTGCTTAAAAAAAATTCTGCAATTTAAAAATTTACTTTCGATCAAATTATTTTAGAGATTGACTCATTACTTTAGCATTTGCTCAAGTTTTATTTGATTTCGTTTGTTGACTACATTCTTAAAGATGCTCAGTCTTAATATGGAACAATCTTATTGTTAAAAATTCATGTGGGAAGATCAAACATAAAACTGATGCTTTCATCACATATTTTATTCTAGAAAATTTGTATTTCAAACAAAAACATATGAAACATTTCAATGTAATCGAATTCATTTTGATTTTTAATATGTCTCAATAAAATTTATGATCTTCGTGATTCTGTATTCAAATTTTACGTAACATATAAATTATGTATATATAGAGATTGCCGCAGGACTTTTTATTGAAAAAATTTATTAGTTTTTTGTTTGGTTTTGGAGGGGGAAGGAGAAAGAAATTTTATGTCAATTGATCTGTTAAAAGAAATTTTAAATCCTGTATTTTAAATTTTATTTAAAAAAATAATAAATAAACTATTGCTGGAATTGAGGTGGCCAAAAATTTTAAGTATTATTTCAGACGAGACTTGACGTTCAAATTATCTTTTTAATTATTTGCTTGATAAGATAACGAAATTATGTGCATTATGCATTGAATTCGTAACCATTTAGATTTGTTTCTTACATAACTGTGTACATTTTTTTTGGTTTTATAGTTTACAAGTTAAGTGGAGAAAGCGATATCAAGTAATTTTTCGCCTCCATAAATAAACGAAATAATTATTTTATAATTTATACTATTGAACAATAGCAAGATTACTTTAATCAGTATTGTGGATTTATATTGCAAGGATCCGGTCAATAAATCTCCTGTAATTTTTCAACAATGTTTCGACAAATTTATTGCTTTTTTTCAGGTTGAAGTTGATTGTGAGTTGATTAGGAGTTTTCTATCATAACCAACTCACACAACAATGCCCTAAGGAAGACAATAAATTTGTTGAAACTTTAGAATTGATTAAATTCTCGTAAATATAAATCCACTAGATTCAATATTTAACGGTATTGAAGATAAAATATTGATCTACTCGTAAATAATAAACTTTAGGCGAGAAATTCTATAGCTAATATAAGAATTGGCGAGAATAGCAGACTTGACCAAACAATAGGTGAGCTAGAAGAATGTCTAGCTGCGGCCCTCGAACCACTTGACGGAGCTTGGAGTCTTCTTAAGGCCACTCTATGTTGATGTATTGTCTTTCTTTTTTCAGGAAGTTAATTCTTTTTTGCTGCTAAAGATCTGTTCTTGGGGACGGCTACTTTAAAAATGTGCCAAAATACTAAGTAAACTTCATCTGCAATGACATTTGTGACATGCATTCTTGAGTTATTCGTGATTGTCTAAACAGAGAGTAATAACAGCTGGTGAATACGAAATGGAGCAAGTCCTCTGACTAACGCTGCGGACGCTTAATCCCAAATCCATCGTGAGGACATGGAGCAAAAATGGTTTATGCTCCCAGTAAAATCCTGTTACTGATTTCAGCATGAAAGCAACTTCCGAACCCGTCTGTGTAAATTTAATTGTGCAAAAAATATATAAATGATTTTATTTTTATTTTATTGTAATTTAAGGCGCGTTAACATGTGTGGTGATAAACATCCAGTACCTCTTATTTAGTGCAATCCGACCTCCGGACTGTTTCTCTCGTTACAGACATGTCCATCTCATGACTGTGAGCTGTTTTAAGACTTGTAGTTAGAGAAAACCTTACACCAGGCAACTAGCTCCTGGAGGGAATCCTGTGCACTAACTACCATACGAATATTTTCTCTGAGTATATTTAATTCTGATGCTGAGGACATATGTTTATTATATTGATTTTTAATTATAATAATATAGCAATTTTAGCTTAATATTATGCTTGCATTAGTTGTGTATAAGTTGGATTCCGAAGATAAAGTTCAGCTCAAGAAGAAGCCATACCAAACAAGGAACTACAGTCATTTCCTAATTGCAAGGTTTTCATGAAGTTTCAACTGAACTTGATCGCTATTTCAGCTACTACAAAACGTATGTCTTCGTTGCTTCAATGATCTAGAACAGTGGTGGGCAAACTTTTTTAATGGGGGGCCACAAAGTTTAAGAAATTCTAGAGGAGGGCCAGAATTATAGAAAAAATGCATTTTGTGTTAAAGCTTTTAATCATAATATTATAAAAACATTACAGCATTACACACTTGTGTAACTACGCGGCTTGTTTAGCTTCACCTATAGGTTATGCATCTATTATTCTACTAAGTAGAATCTACTTTATACTTCTCGACCGTCAAAACGTAATTATAGCGGGCCATATACTATCCATGTCGATGGACCCTCGGCGGGCCGGATTAAATACTTTCGCGGGCCGGAGTTGGCCCGCGGGCCGTACTTTGCCCATCACTGATCTAGAAAGTCCTACTAAGGCTTTTTAATAGTAATCGATATATTTCATATTTCTTTCAACTTAAACATTTGTTATTACACTTCATTTACTAGATCTCTACCAATTTAGAATACGTTTACAATTCCAAACCATTGTTGATTCCTAGAAAAAGTGAATCAGCTTTTCAAATACAATGAAAGTTAATGACGGCGACTCGTAAAATTTAACTGGAATTAAAGAAATTGTCATGGCACCGAACTTTACCTTTGTTACTGTTTGCAGTATAACTTTTTATCAGTTTCTAAAACACCGAATTCTAAGTGTTCAACCTATTCAAAAAAGTTTCTGCTTACTTTCAATGAAAAATATAAGGAGTAAATTTGGTTTTATTGTTGAAATATTTATTATCTTGTTTATTTATCTACTTAAATTCAAAAATATTCCTTCGGAGAAAAAATAAGACGAGTACTTTGAAATTAATTTAATAAAATATTTACAAGAGCGGAAACCGTTTGGCGCGGCTATTCATGTAGCAAAGCACATTCATGGAGAGATAAAATGTTCATTGCTTTAAAAAAATTGCCGTTAAAGGATGTTTACAAAATTAAGTTCATTTAGCCTAATATTATGAGATAGAATTGCCACCCAAGAAGAGTTTTTGCTCTAAAAACACCCACCTATATCTTGGGAAACCATCTCGTTCCTAGTTATTCACCAGGTTGGGGTAACTAATAATTGATAAAAATCTGGCATGAAACAAATTGGAATTTTATGGCAAAAAAAAAAATTTAATTTTATGAATTCCTCAAGGAGGCCTAGTGTATTGCGATAAAATTTGTTGATGAAATGCAACAAGAATGGTATCCAACATTCCTAATGGAGCTTAAAGTCTAGGAAGATGGCGGAAAGAAGAGTTACTGCTGTGACATATCACCGATAGACATTCATACCGATACTTGAATATTTTTTACAAAAAAATTAATGAAATTCTTCACTCCCAGCATTCATAACTTTCTTTAGTTAGAAATTATTCTCTGATCTTGGAATTTTCGGTAGATAAGCGTTTCTGGGTACCTACCTAAGTCCGTTTAGAAAGTAACCTCGTTCAAGGATTGGTACTGGACAGCATACGCTCTAGAAGCAGTTTCTGTGTAAATAATGCCATCTTTATAGAGCAAAAACTCATCTTGGATGGCTTATTTTGTCTCATCTTAAGGTTAATATGAATTTTATTTAATAAACAACCTTTAGCGGGGAAGTTTTGAATATATGGGAAGTGGATTAGCCATTTTCCTTCAAAGTTCTTGGCTTTGCTACGGGATCCCGGGGGGTAGTTGCATAGACAGAGAGTTTACTACCTCTAGAACTCTCCCAATTTCCTAATTTCGGCGTAAATGTTTTGGAAAATTTAAGAAGAGCTTCGCTGGGAAAGATGCTTGGTCCAAGATTCTCCTCTATTCCTAAAAAAATTCCTGATAAGCCTGATTTCCTTCATTTGTGGCCATCCCCGAACATTTTGGCAGTGTTGTGATGGTCGTTTGTTGCGTTAGTTGTACAAGGGAATGATTATTTCGAACTTTCATCTCTTCACTTTACCTGGACTTCTCTGTGAGCTTGGGTAGTTAGTTGGTTAGTGTTGGAGGTGATCATATCTTATACCTGGAATTCTCCCAGACACTTTTTAGTTGAAGAAGTTCTTTTCTTCTAGGGGTTGTCTTTTAATTTAATTAGACGAGAGAGAGTTGTCGGCAATCTAAAAAGTCGATTGGGGATCTAGTCTAAGTTGCTACAAGATGTTACTCTAGTTTTCACAGACATTTCTTATTTTCCTGGTTGGAAAAAAGGGAGACGAGATGAACTGGTAGTGGTTATTTTTACCTTCTCTGCCTAGAACTTACCTAGCAAACCTAGTGGGGTGTAGTCAACTGGCAGCAAAGAGGGGCATAATAGATTTTGTTTGGTCGTAATGCGGAATGCCTCGTTAACGAAATCAACAAAGAAATGAAATGTCCCTATATAAAAGGCGAAGTAAATAGATATACTTAGGAGCAAAGTGAATTCTTGTTCTTCTACATTACAATACGCTTTTATAACCTCCTTCAAAGTCTTTCAACGAAATATTGTTTACTTTGTTTGGAGAGCGTTTGTATGCAAAGAAAATGTACAATTATATACCTTGTGAGTTTGGTAAGTAAAATATCTGCAAGATGCAACGAGTTCCAACTTCATACTTTAATACAAATACCTCAAATTATTATTATTTAATTCAAATAATAAGTATTTGAATACAGCATCCTACGTGAATGTTGCAATCAACAATTACTAAATTGAAGAGTGGCACTTTGTTTTAGTTATCTTGAAATAGGCTTAAACTAATTAATTAAAAATTAATTTGACAAAAATTTAGTTACAGAAAACATTGTGATTCAATCTCTAGATATGTCTGAAAATCCGAAACCAATGAGAATATACGAAAACAACGCGCAAAAACGGTTCGAACTGCGAACTTACTTAAATAAACTATTTCATCTAAAACTATTCTGCATACATATTGAAGAATATTGTTTATAATAGTTTGCTTTTATAATTAGAAGATTTAGTTAATTATGAATTTTAATTGAATGTCGACCTTAAGTAAATTAATATATAAATAATTGTAAATTAGTAAAGATATGCCTCTAACTAGAAGGTTATATAGGTATAAGGTGTCTAAGGTATTCCTGTATACTTGTAGAGGTAAGGCAAGGACTGCCTACCCGATTCACTTTGTAGAGGGGTAGCTCCCTCGGGGGCCTTCTTTGACAATCAATATGACACCCTGCAGTTTATTATCTCTATCATAGCCTACACGTATGTATATTATAAACACATACATTGCTCCCACGCAAAATATACTTAATACCCCATACTAGTATTCTTATCTGTTTGTATTACAAGATAGGCTTGTTTGCATTATATATGAGATATATAACATATGCCAGACATATGTAAATATTTTCCACTAATTGCTTTCTATTATATATTTAGAATCAATTTGAGTACTTTAAATTGACAATAAAATGTGTCTGTTTGAGGTGCGAACCAACCTTGCACAATATGATGCAGTCATTAAGCATTTATTCCAAAATATATTATTAATATATTTAGTTAGTTATCAAATTCAATTGTATCCAGTGATTACAAACCGACCTTATAACAAGTTCATTTTAGTTACCTACCTATATTTTGATTAATTAGATTGGACTAAACCTCAGGATGTACTAACTTGAAAATTCTGAATAATAAGGTACGTTAGCCTTGCATCGGGACCCACGCATGTTCTTATAAGATTTATCTTTGCTGATATATCAGAGAGAGTAGTCGACAATCTAAAAAGTCGATTTGGGTGTCTAGACTAAGTTGATTCAGTTTGTCTGTTATTCTCAGACGTTCTTAATTTCCTGGTTGCAGCGTTTTTACAGCGTTTTGGTTTGAAATGGCATTTCAATTCAATGAAGCTTACCTCACTTATAATTTTCACTTATCTCATCACAGTGTAAATTACTTCGGTCGGAAAAGGATAATTGATGAATCTTAAGTGCCTTTGTTTTTGATTTTGGATACAATAAACATGCATGCTAGGATGGATGAAATAAAAAAAAACATCCATCACTGCGGATTTATCCTCATTTTCGATGAAACTTAAATGATTCAAGTCTGAAATAGTGTTGGGCAGATTTCAGCGACATGCTGATAATAATAATACCTACAATAAGATAAGAACTCTTTAACATTCCTCTTAAATACTAAATGAATTGGGTTGTATGTTGATTTCTAGTTGAACTTTGCCTTTTATCTGTTTGTTACAGTGGTTATTTGAAGTGTTATTTTATTTGAAGTGGTTATTTTAGTGTTTGGATCCTCATTGTAAGATATTTTCATATTTTGGTATTTAAAAAAGCTTCCATTCAAGGACTTTCCATCAAAACAAAATGAATATTTTTCAAATTAATACCACTTTAATAATTGAAATGAAAACATCTACGATAGAAGATTGCATTGCATTCACATTTTAAATGTCCGCATGCCATTTCACAAATCGCATCGGGTCATTGATTTTCATTAATATTAATCCCGCATGTTTAATTGGAATTAGGAACACCACTCAGTCTAATCTCTAGTCTGAAATTATAATAATGATATATGCAAACATCCAAACCAATGCCAATTATTTATTTTGAGCCTTCTAAATATAATCTTTGCAACAAAATTGTTAATTACATTTGATGTTGCAAAAAAAAAAAGTAAAAATAGATAATTCATTCAGCAAACTCTTCCAAAAAATATTTTGGAATACTACATTCAATCCATAATCCATGGCCTTGCGGAGTTAATAAAAGTATTAATTATGAGATTGAAAATATAGTATAACTTTAATATACCACGGTTATTGGGTATTTAAAAAATACCCTGTTAAGCCGATCCATATTGTATAAGACGAAGAAATAGTAAAACAGGGTTAAGCTCTTATGTATAAACGTTTCATTTTAAAAAGTAAAAATGTAAATATTAAATTGAAAACAGAGAAGGGTTTAGCATAGTGGTAAACAAACTGGATTCTCATACATCCCTGGCCCGAAACCAGCGTGGCTCTGTCCGGTGATAGGCCATGTGACGAGAGTACACTGTCAGGAGGTCGTCAGTTTGCTGAAAAAAAGCTCTGGGCGCCAACGATTGCACCCTTAATTGACGATGTTTTAAATTAAAAGAATAAATAAAAAAAACTAAATTTAAACCCTTTTAAAACTTTTTCATTTTCCAAATTTCTAGGTCTTCCTCAAACTAGGAATTTTGACAAAAAATTGTCTTAATTCGTTACTAGTGATTCACTACTCATTGGAGGAAAGCTTCTCGTCTGAGAACCTCTCGTTTAAAGCATTTTAACAAAAAAAATCAAAGATGGATTTTATGGGAGACAGTAAACGAAAGTTAAAATGAAATTCCACTTTCAGTCTAAGGGATTTAATACGATATGCTTTAATTTGTTTGATTTTTAAGCAATTCTTACATATTTATTTATATATGTGTAGTTTTATTTTATTTATTAATATATATTTTTAACTTACGCCATTATTGAGAGACAGCATTTACGCTTCCGAGTACAACTTTGTGATATGTGACTAAAAATTTCGTCAGGATTAAGTACTTTCCCGTAGAACGACTTTCAGATCATGTACTTCGGTTGTTTGGAACCACGGACTTCTAATTGTTGACTGGCCAGCTGAGACGCTTCTCATTACAGATCGCTTGTTCTTAAAGAGGTTACTGATTAGTTTGTTGGTAAGTGCAGTTCACTTAAATTTTTATTATTTTATGAAATGATAGGCACTCGTCTGTCAGTCTGAAGATTAAGTCTACCCATATTGATAACATCATTATTTTAGTATTTTATTTTGCTTAGGAAATAATAATAATTTTATTATTGGAACTGCTTTAAAATGCATTTCCCTGGTAAATTGTGTCAAACCCATATTATGATATTCTATCATTCCAGCAAACTTGGGAATTTACCACTTGTTTTTCTCAATCTGGTAACTTCTAACCTTGATGATCTCTTGCAATCTCCTCTAAAACTTCAATTCTGCTGCTGGGACTAGTGAACACCTTTGCAAGGACTCGCTAAAAAGAAACACCAAGGAGTTTGTATTTTTGTAACAAAACCATTTTCAAATCATTGATTTTCTAAAATTATTCTTTCCTCTAAAAGTGACATAATTACAATCTGTCTTCCGTTGTTGCGTAGTTGATAAATTGCTATTGATTTTACTTTTAACTAACTGCAGTTTTCCACTAAATTGGAATTTTTATTGAATATATTGACTAGGGCATATGGTGCATAGTAAGAGAGTTGTATAATGTGCCCAGCGGTATTGTTGATTGTTCTGCAATACTTTGTCTGGCAGAACTTGTACAAATAACCCAAAATGTCACATCTGTCTCTTTGCCATTTATCTCTTTTATTAAATATATCTCTACTGTTCACTGAGATAAAAGTTTGTACGCGTTTTATTGAATGACAATGGAAATTAAGTTTTGTTTAAAATATATTAATAGGACAAGGAAAATGTTTAAATATTGACCCAAAGTAATTTAGTACAAAATTTAACCCTATCATTTCGCCAAGGGGAAATAGAAAATTCATATCGAAATTTATCATTCCCACAGAAATAAACAAAAAAAAAATCTCATGTCTAATGAGTCTCTAATTTCGAATAGAAAACTTGGGACTTTTTTCGCAACATTTCGCAGTCTGAAGTGTTCTATTAATAGAACTCAGTCATCGTCGTTTTTTGCTTTATTTTATTTTTTACGTTAAAGACGTAAACTTAAACTTTAATTGAATCTTTTTATAATATGAAATGTCAAGCAAACCTGATTGGATACGATGGCTATAATGATTCCTCAAACTTCTGAAACAATTTCTTATATCGCTAGTTTTGTTAGCTCCAAGTTTTAGCTTTAATAATGCTATTCTAAACCTACAGACCGCAATGACTGCAGGCCCCACGATGATAGATGTTCCAGTACTGACTCGAGATATGTGAACGTGACTAAGTCCATAGTCTGACAAATTGTCTTGCAACTTCTTTCCAACAGGCTAAAGGCAGTATTTTCGTTTACATGTGGCAGGAATATTACATATTTCTTTGTCTTTTAATTACTAAAGCGCTTATAAAAAATTGGACTTAATGACATAGTAAGGCGTTACCTCTCTTTTTTAAGAACAACCGCAATTAATTTTTTTTTAATTAAATACCAATATGATTAATTTACTGTAATATTTTATTTCTTCAGCCCATTTTGAATGTAACAACTCTAGTAAAGAATATACAGGGTGACCAGAGTTATATGCTACACCCACTTTTATTTAAAACGGCGGGAAATTTCGAAAAAATAAAAAACACGTATTTAATCATTTTTAGTCTAGTTTATTTTCAGTGATTGACCCATTTTTTTAAACCCCTGTATCTCGAGATACAGCATCCAATTTTTGGTTTTCAAATGGAACGTTATATTTTTTTTGCATATTTTTATAGTATTTGAGCTTCTAAAAAAAACAAAAAAAAAATTTTTGAAATCGGTTAGGTTTTTCAAAAGTTATGGTAATTTAAAATATGAAAAACAAATTTCAGTTTACAGTCAAAATTACCTTATTTTTTTTAAAGAATCTGTTCAAACTGGGCACATTCAACGGATAGACAAGCCAAAACTCTGGACTCCCACACTTTGCTTGTAGCAGCACTTATGGTGGCAAAGTCAAGATCTAGGCAGGCTAGAGTTATTCGACATTCAGGTTGGTTTTTCAACAAACGTTTGGTGTGGAGATTAAGGAAATCAACTAATCGGCCCACACTTCTACAGAGAGAACTTAACTGGGAAAGGTATCCAACTTTTTTTTCAGAGACATTTTGCCAGTTCTGTTTGAAGATGTTCATCTACAATGTCGCCTAGATATGTATTTTCAACAAGATGGTTACTCGGCACATAATGCGAAAGTTGTTAGAGGTTACCTGGACAGAAATTTTCATGAAAAGGGCTTAGGGACTCATTGACCCATCCAATGGCCACCTCGATCTCTGGACTTAACCCCAATGGACTGTTTTTTGTGGGGACACCTAAAAAATAAAGTGTAAAGTATCCTATCCCGTGGCTTCAGTCGAAGATCTCAAAAGTCGAATAACTCTAGCCTCCCTAGATCTTGACTTCGCCACCTTAAGTGCTACAAGCAAAGTGTGGGAGTCCAGAGTTTTGGCTTGCCTATCCGTTGGTTGTGCCCAGTTTGAACAGATTCTTTAAAAAAAATAACGTAATTTTGACAGTAAATTGAAATTTGTTTTTCATATTTTAAATTACCATAACTTTTGAAAAACCTAACCGATTTCAAAAAAAAATTTTTTGTTTTTTTTAAGAGCTCAAATACTATAAAAATATGCAACAAAAAATATAACGTTCCATTTGAAAAACAAAAATTGGATGCTGTATCTCGAGATACAAGGGTTTTAAAAAAATGGGTCAATCACTGAAAATAAACTAAAATAAAAATGATTTAATACGTGTTTTTTATTTTTTCGAAATTTCCCGCCGTTTAAAAAAAAAGTGGGTGGAGCATATAACTCTGGTCACCCTGTATAGCGAACATCTCGAATTTTAGTGTTATGCAGACAATCTCTCTTTAGGTCTTCTTAGTCCAGTAGAAGTGGCTTCTAGAGAATGATCCGTGACTGTGTGTGTGTGAGTGTGTTTTTAAAACGAAAAATTGCTGGAAGCAGGACTATAATTTTTGAGGTTTCCCCTGCGATTTTCTTTGAACCTGCCGTTACAGCCCGTAACTGTAAGATGGCTATAGTTATGGTTTCCCCTAAAACCACTGTCATTCTAGAATAATTAACAGTTTGACAATTTAATATTAATGTTTCAATATTAATAAAAATTAAATATGTTGAATTTATTATTTTTGGAAGTTAAAGCAGAATTGTATATTCTTTATAGTTATGTTGTAATGGTTGACGGTTTTAAGACTCAATAAGATTAACAAGTTACAAGAAGAGCCGGTGAAGTGGAAGATAGTTATCTATGTAATGATAGGGTGCCTCATGTAATATTGGTTACCTAAACCACCTCTGTATAATCTACGCCCAGTCTTGATTTGTTTGTTTTAACCTCTAGTTATCTTTTATTTTTCTTTATTCTAACTTTTTACGAAAGGCACTTCGGCTAGGTGGAAAACAAGTAATCCGATCTATCTAATTCCGACAGATAATAAAGTAAGGGGTAATTTGTTCCTCTATAAATTCTCATTGGAGAATACTCTGCCTTCCTCCCGAAAAGTATTCAAAATAACTCTCATGTGACCACACATGACTCCCCCTTACTATTTCGTCATTTATAGAAAATCCAAAATTTGAAACTTATTTGATTCTTACTAACATTGTCCAGATGGTTAAACTGCATATTAACTGCATCGCATTCCGCTTTAGAGCTGGCCATTTTTACGCGTCCCGCAATACGGAATTTAAAGAAAACTTTTAATGGCAACTTGTATCTAAATAATTAACTTAGATTTATTAAGCTCTTTAATTAAAATAATTCGTTTACAATAAGTTATTTTAAATATTGATTTATATTCATTCAAATTTTAAGATTACGCTACGCCAAGTAGCGTATGGTGCGTTCTACTTTACGGTGTGGAGTTATGGACGCTTAAAGGATCATTCATAAATATGTTAGAAAGCTTGGACAATGTGAACTTACCGAAGGATGCTGAGAGTATCATGAACCGACGGAGTAGTAACAAACGAGGAAATCTTAAGACGAATCAGAAAGGCCAAAGGAATATTACTTAGCATAAAGAAAAGGAAAACTGCTTAGTTTGGATACCTAAAGAGAAATCTAAACTACCAACTCTTACAACTAGTCAATGACAAGATTGAAGAAGAAGAGTAGTGGGAAGAAAGCAGATGTCTTGGCTAAGAAACTTAAGGGAATGGACGGGTTTAAGAACTATCGGAGACCTAGAACAAACAGCGGAAGACAGTGAAACTTATGGAAATGTGATCGCCAGCATCCAATAGTGTGGATAGGCAGATGAAGAAGAAGATTCATTCGAGTAACAGTTATTATAAATATTGATTCATACTCGTTCGTGTTATAGTGTACTAAATGATAATCGGGTTAGCTTCTCTCTATAATCGGCTGAAGATTTCCTTCGGTTCCTCTGCTTTACACTCCCATACTTTGCAATGTACTCCTCCCATACTCGTACATTCAGTTTTGATGCATTGAGTTTTGATTTCTCTTGGTATATGCATGGAGGAACTCTTACTAGGTATTGCAAGGCATATTACTCATATATACTGGGTGAACCAGTAAGTATTGTCCATAGGCCTACTGTGTGTAGTATTTTCCCCTATTCTTGCGTGACGTCACTTTAATTTTTTTTTCTAAAATCATTACTTTTTTTGCAATAAAAATGTTATTACTCAGAAAGTTTTAGTCCGAATTCGATTCTGATGACACGGTTAGAAAGACAGATAAATTTGCTAAAAATTGACACCATTTCGAAGCATAAGTTGTTCTCCAAACAGCCTCAATCTTCCTCCGGATGCTGGAAAAATAAAATTAATCGAAATTTTTAAGAAAACTCATTAGGCTCTTACGTGATCATTATCAGACCTAGGTGACTTTTTACAAAAGTTTCCTTGTTTAATTGGCTTTCAAACGGTATATCATTTTCCAGGATTCCTTTTATCTTCGTACGAGAAATTACGTTTGTTTTACAAGAAAACATGATCACGAGCACTCAACAGTGTCAGTTATCAAGTTGTTATAAAAAAAAAAGGTGAAGGTTCATTCACATTCTCTTCTTTTTCAACAGGTAGTTGTGTGTGAAATTGTAATCTGGAGTTAGTACATATGAATTTTCGTTTATAAAAATAGTAGGGTGAAGGGACCAGTAATTGACTGCTTAAGAAAAAATTCGAGTTTAAGATAGAATATCTTCCGATATTTTGGCTCCAGGTGTAGGTTGTACAATTGTACCGCTCCAGTAGTATGTATTGTATTTTATTAATATTTTAATAGCAGTAAATTCGATCTTTATGTCAACCAAAAATGATTTTTTTTGTAAGTACATATGTCAATGACCCAGTAATTGACATACAAGTAAATTCATGAAACGACATAAGGTAGGTATGCATTCAAAATCACTTTTAAGTTTAAATAAATCACCTAAATCACTTTTATAATTGGATTTATAACAAAAATCAGTCATTCATAATTAATTATAATCAGTTTTTAAATAGGCAAACCTAATATTTTTCAACGTTACCCTTTTTTATGTAGTTTTTGATAACCAACCCTTATACAACTGTCCTGTCGGACAGGTTTAATTAAGTCCAAACCAAGACAGGTAATTTGAATAACAGCCCTTACCTTCAATAGTACCAAGGAGATATTAGCTAACATGCTTGTTAGATCGTACGCAATGTCTGTCGGCTCGCTTTTATCTCTTTCTCTCAACTCTTCCGCTCTCTTATCCTTTCAAGTTTCCGCTAAATATTTTGTTACTTAAACCTCTTTTTGGGAAGTTTTTTGGTTCTCACTTTACCAAACTAACTTCTCTACTTCCGATTAGACAATGTGGTCACATCCTTGTTATATTCATTCCGCCTAAAACGCTGCTACCGATCGCATCTACGCGTCTTTGTATTCCAGTTGTTGGTGCTTTCTAGTGAATCAAATTTCTCATACGCTTCCCTTTTTTTGGAGCGCTTCGCTAATATTTTCCACAATCTGTGCTGCCAGTGTCATTCGCTTCGAAACCAAGCTATCTGAATGTAATTCATTCTTATTTTCTGCATCTATTCAGTATTTTATTGTTTATTATTACTGAGTTACCTCTTGGGCACATGTATATACACATTGTGTGCACGTTCATCGCGTCCCGCCTCAGGTTGTAAACATTCGCACGTACAACACTAATATAGATAAATAAAACGTTAATGAAAAAACTAGATTAAAAAATATTTATCATGTTATTGACTCATTAACTTGGAAAGGATAGGTATTAAAATACACATACCTAACAAATAAACAACTGATATTCACATAACTAGGTAACCAATTGACTAAAATATGTGTTATTAAAATAGGCACACCATAGATGAAAAAATGAATGAAAAAACAAAATATTTTCTCGGAATACAAAGGAAGTGCACATCATAATATATCTTATGTAATTGACAGCACCATTTTCTCCTCAATGTTTGTTATAATTAAAAAAAAAAACTATATAAATTAAATCTATAAGTAATACTAATTATAATAGTACATTGATAACCACACGAATATTTTAACAAATAAACGAAAAATAAGAAAAGAAAAAAATTATTTTCTTATCGATCTACCTTAACAGCAACAGCTTGTTTTTTCCTTGATTTTGGACTATTAACACAAATAACCTTCCACTGATACCAAGGAACCTTACAATAATTAATATCTTTCTGGAACTGCTGCCCAAAGGCTTCTTACTAACGAAATTATAAGAATCACCACTAATACACGCCTACGGACAGTCTCCCTTTACCGACAACACTGTCCATCACCGGAAAGTGAGATATAAGAAGCCTCCAGAAAGGGAATCCAAGTACTGCGCGATGGAATCCAGCATACGCTTACCACTGAGCTATTCCTCCCTTTATTATTATTATTATTATTATCTATGACTCGTCAACATGTGAAGTTGTCTGGAACATTTTTCGAGTCCAGTTGGCGCCCGACAGATACTTCCAAGCTATCCGCAACATTAATTAATAATTTAATTAACAATGATTAGACTTCTGTTTTAAATGTAACTGTATGATGTAACTCAATTCACTAGATTCATTCAAATGATAAATCTGCTTATCCTGGAATTATTCAAAAGAGAACTTCCATGGAAAAGTTGAGTTGAGAGCGCAAAGGTAACTTCCATTTACCTATTTCATCTTGCTTTCCAGCTGCATTTTCTCTTGTACCTTAATCAACTTTTACTTGAGTTCGCTTTTAAAAAAAAATTTGCAAATTACATTTAAAAAAAGTGACAATAGCTTCTGATTACAGTAGGAGCTACGCTTTTAGTGTAATTATTTTGTAAGGAATAAATTAAAGTTAATATTACATTTTAGTCAAACATTACGGATCTCTCGTTTTATAAGTAATAAATTGTCGTTCCTGATTACTATTATCCCTTAAATTCCGGGATGCAATTCAGCAACCAGAGAGGAAAGTTTTTTGATTGTTGATCACAAAAATTGTGTTATTATAAAGAAAAAAAAGTTGAAAAGGTTTCTACTCAAACGATGTAAATTGCAAATTTCATATTTGAGATACATTCCAAGTTTATTCTAAATTTCATTAATCGTGAGGAGAGGTTTCATTTTTTTCCTGACTAAATTCTTATTTCGCATAGCTAGACCTGAATAGAGTTAGCGAAAATTGGATCTCATACCAATAGAGAACTTGTTCGGTTATAAGACCTGTGCAAACTTTGGTTCTAGATTCAATTCAATTTGCATATTACAAACAATACAATGGAATTGGTTAGAAAATGCCAGAGAAAAATCAACTGTTGGACTCGAAACTTGGGAAGAAATCTTTGAAAGAAGGCGTGCAAGTTTCATGCGTAATCTGTTTGTTTTTTAATCGTGCTACATTCTTTTGTTTTTTTTAAAATAAATTTTTAGATAACTCACGGAGAGCATTTTTAAGTACATCTTGCATACTTGAATATTTCGGATCCTTAAAATGTTTTCACTTCCGGAAGCGAGGTTGTCTTCAAACAGCCAAACACAATATTTTTAGGTCTTATTATATCTGACCAAGAAGATACCCCAGACTTCACTCAACTATATAACTCGTTCACTCTTAAGTAGAAGCGCAGCTAAAATCTCTAATTTCATTCTTCTACTAGCAGGAGTCTTCATTAACGTTCCATTTTATTTTATTATTTTTCCCAGGCACCACTTAGCCAAGTGGATTCCACGCTCATGGCACGCCAAGCTAGGTTGTAGCATGATATTGGGCTACAGTTTTTGTTTAATGTGAAAATTTAGGAAATTTAAATAAAATATGATAGCTAACCATCTTAGTATTACTAACACCTGGATCGGCAGTTGGAAAAATCGTCTGAAATAACAGCCTCCACTTTCCAGTCTTTACGATATTCGCGGTTATTAGAACACATATAGTGGCTATTAAAACTGCATTTTGATTATGCGTTGTCCACACCAATAGGCGGATCGTAAAAGTTTTTGTATGATGCAACAATATTTAATTATTAGTTTTTATTAATAGTTAAAATATTTACACTTTTGCTTTTTGGTATTTTTTTAAGTATTTAACACTTCGAAATGTACAATGAAATAACTAAAAACAATCTCTTTTAATAAATATTTATTTATTCATTTTCATTATATTTTATTATAAAAATTAATAAATAAAACAAAGAAATTACGCGAACATTTTTATTGTTTTTCCATGTTGGTGATACCTCGATCTAAAGAATGATTAAAAGCGGGGTTTTTTTCATTTAAAAAATTTCCGTATATGAAACGAGCTATGATATATTTTAATTTCAGCGGTTATATCTGCGGATGGCCAATTAAAGTGGATAGCCAGTCGAGCACTGTTTGAAAGCACTCTCTTCATTTAGTTTTACGCATTCTTTAGCGTAGCTTTTATTCCTTTTTTTTTGAAATATATGTACATATATCTCTATATACATGTATACAGGGTGTCCCAAGCTATATGGATAACGACTTTTTCTCGGAAACTAAGATAGCTAGAAAAAAACTAAAAAATATGTGTTCCCTTAGTTTTTTGTTAGGAATCCAAATTTAATTTGTAAATTTTTTTCGGTGCATCCAGAAGCGAGATACAGGCACCAACTTCATTTTTTCAAATAGGAAGGTGCGGTTTTTATTTCAGAAATAGATTCCTCTATTTTTTTAAAGAAAAATTTACTTGGACAGTTTTTTCCTGTGAGCGATATTTCAGAAGTTATGAATGAAAACATGATTCTTATAAGAAATGTCAAAATGATAATATTATAACGGTTTTTTGATAGAATAAGAAGAAAAGTACTATTTTATTATAAATTTTACTCCTCATTAATATTACAGATCATGCTCGAAATGGCCTCCACCATTACAGATGCATAGACATGCTCTTTCCTGCCAATTGCCCCTTACTGCCAAAGAAAAAGTTATGAACAATCACCTTGTTTTTCAGGTATCCCCAAAGGAAATAGTCCATAGGTGTCAAATCCGGTGAGAGAGGTATCACTGAATCGCTCCCCGTGTCGATATAACACCATCAGGCATGTAAAGAGATATCTCGATAGGCTATTTGATGGGCGTGTTATATCAACTCGGGGGGCGATTCAGTGGCCACCTCTCTCACCGGATTTGACACCTACGGACTATTTCCTTTGGGGATACCTGAAAAACAAGGTGATTGTTCATAACTTTTTTCTTTCTTTCCTTATTTCTGCTTACCTAGAGGCATTTCTAAATCTAGGTGCATCAGAATCAAGCCGGGTTGGCATCTGTAGATGAACTAAAGCAGAGAATAATAGATGCCCGTAACTCGGTTAAAGCCGAATCTATTTATTTGGCAGTAAGGAAAAATTGGCAGGAAAGAGCATGTCTATGCATTTCTAATGGTGGAGGCCATTTCGAGCATGATCTGTAATATTAATGAGGAGTAAAATTTATAATAAAATAGTACTTTTCTTCTTATTCTATCAAAAAACCGTTATAATATTATCATTTTGAAATTTCTTATAAGAATCATGTTTTCATTCATAACTTCTGAAATATCGCTCACAGAAAAAAACCGTCCAAGTAAATTTTTCTTTAAAAAAATAGAGCAATCTATTTCTGAAATAAAAACCACACCTTCCCATTCGAAAAAATGAAGTTGGTGCCTGTATCTCGCTTCTGGAAGCACCGAAAAAAAATTACAAATTAAATTTGGATTTCTAACAAAAAACTAAGGGAACACGTATTTTTTAGTTTTTTTCTAGCTATCTTAGTTTCCGAGAAAAAGTCGTTATCCATATAGCTTGGGGCACCCTATAAATGTATGTATAGTAAAGTATTAACTGTAGAAAGCACTTCCAGAAGTTATGCAATAAAGGTACTTCTCTTAGTACAATTCTGAAGACTTGATTCCCAGAAATATTCATACCTTCGAAGAGAATAACCTGACAGCCTTGTGGCGGAGGATAAAACCTCTTTTACCACCACTGTTTGAACTGACAGAATTTTTGGTGTATAAGATTGTGCTTTGTGAGAAGGGAGCTTGGTGATGTGTGGCGAAAACAGCGGCAACAGCTCATGGTCGACTGCACAGCAGCAATATTCTCGAATAACAGTTTTTACCAAACTGTTTGATGGAAATATTTTTGGATTTGATTGGAACTTAGCAATGAGTTGTATTGGATACATTTAGAAAAGAAGAATATTAAACATTCATTATTTTGTTTTCTCTATCTCTTATTTTTTATGCCTCCAAAATATTTGGTATATCATGCAAGTGCTTTCTGATTGGAGAGTGTTATTCCTGCAATATTTCATGGAGACAAAAATAAATTACAGCTTCTGAACCAGACATTTAAAAAAAACAAACAAATTGTCAGAAAAATTGTATCTAGAGAGCATATTTAAGCTTTTTTTAAAATAAAAAAAGAATGATATTTTTTGGTAAATTCCATTATAATAGCACACTGTCAATACAAATTCAGAGATCGTAGTTAAAATAATAATGATATATTAATGAAAAAACAATTGTTTTGCCGGAAATATCACGGATAACTGTAATTATCATTGTTAGTAGCGCATCCATGCATTTAAAAAAAAAAATTATCCTGCGAGATTTTTTTTTAGAAAACATTGTCTTTTTATTTTGGCCAAGTGTTTACTAAGGAAACGTCACATGATAGCGTAATGTTGGTTTCTATGAGATCAGCCACCCCTCAAGGGAGAAATGCTCCATTTATCAAACGGACGTTTGGGCCAGCCCCCCATTGCATCATTCTCCCTGTCCTTTTGCTTATCAAGCGGCCAAAATATTCGGATAAAAGTAAAAAAGAAAAAAACTTGGGAGTTCTAATTTTTCGTAAAAGATGGCGCCTACAAAACCCTCTTCTCATCTGCGGAACTGATGTTTGTCGCGTCTCAACTTTCACTCCCGCTCAGCGTTGCTTATATTACTAGGTTCTTTTCATTTTTTCATGTTATTTTTTTGGTGTTCAATACCTGAATTATGATTCAATAAATATGGAGTTATAAGGATGTCTTAAAATCAAATCACTAATAATATAATAATTTTTGTATTTTCTTCGTTTATTTCAGTTGTATATTATTAAGATTAACACTAAACCTACCGACATTTAGTATGCATAACTATGACCGGACTTTAAAATCACTTAAATTTCTTATTTTAGAATGAAGATAATAATTATTTAACAATGAAAAAGCATAGTTTCTTTTGTTTAAAAATAAATCTCATAGATTTTACTCTTTTTTGCATCATTTTTTTATAATTATAGGCTTCTCAATTGCAAATTTCCCGCATACGTATTTTTTACAGTTTAGACAGCATTGCTTAGTCTTATTGCCTTTGCAGTATCTTATTTGGCTATTTTCCGACTAATATTTGTTCGTGTACTAATATTTGTCATGCTTTTGCAATGGTAACCCTAATTTTGCCTTGAAATTTCACTTCCGGTAGTTTTTGTTTCAAAATCCATGCATTTATCCCGGGGCTAAGTCTAGGATATTGAAAACTATTTGTTGAGACCATCTCCGAGATTTTCCACGGTTGTATTTCTTCCACGAGCTGTATACATTTCTGCTAATTTCAGAGCGACCAACTCCCCAAGCGGAACTATAGGTTCTCTCGGCTTTCACGTTTTCCCAAAAATGGAAAGCCTTTTATTGCATCGCACGCTAGCCAAGATTTGATACCAAATTTGTCCGGTTTATTTGGCATGTGAGTAAATCTGCATCTTGATTTTGTTGGGAACAAAAATGCCCTTGGAAGAGATATATGCTCTTGGTTAGAACAGTTTTGACTGTTCTCTATGAATTTGTTCCAAAATTTAGAAATCAAAGCAAATTTATCGGTTTGTAAACGATTATTTCCTTGATCAACTCGAATAAACCTCAAAATTTCCGTCTATACATTTCTGCTCACAGTGTTTGAGAAGAATGCTCGTCCCCTATTTTTGTTCCAGTGATAAGGGCAATACCGTACATTTTTTGCCTCATATGCACCACATGCAAATAATAATCCGATAAATGCATTATCAAATTGAGTTTTCGAAAGAATTCTGTTACAAAAAAAAAATAATAATAATAAAATAAATAAAATAAAATATTAAAATAAGTAAATAAAATGAAAATATTCAGCCGGTCAAATGACCGGTTGCGGTAGTTAAGACGGACTACATATTTTTCTCAAAAATCAAATATTAGGAAAAGAAGTGAATATTAAAAAAACAATTGTATACATATTTTAGGAAAAGTCGTGAAGTTTAATGGCGGTACGATAACGCTGTAATTAGAAAATTTAAATCAAATTTAAAAAACGGTCAATTGACCGGTCGTGGTAGGTTTAGTGTTAAGATTGTTTTCTAGGGTTTTTTACCACTATTATTCGATCATCCATTATCGTTATTTTGTTGTCTTAATTTTTCGTAACGTTACTTAAGAACTCGAATATTTAGATTTTCCTTTCTAAAAGTCTGGTACAAGTTCTAAATTCACGTAATTTTTGCCTTAAAAATGGATTCAATTAAATAAAAACAGAAAACAAACCAACGAATAAGAATATGGAACTAATTTATAAAGAAATCTCGCCAGCAATCGGGCGGTGAATCTACTCTGTTCGATGAAGAGGCATGCAGATTTTGGGGGTAATTTTTTGACATTACCATAACTGTAAAATGTCATATTTTAGTAATCATTAGTCATAGTTTTGAATCTGTTGCCCAGTAAAATCTGTCACTCAGTATTAGAGTTAGTATTTCTGCAGAGACAATGACTGTATGTGTTACCATTAGGTATCTAACTAAAGGATGCTGATGGTCTCACAATAGTTCAAGGTTCTCGCTTGTTAGAGTGAAGTTAAATTTAAATTAGTAACCTATTCATAAGTATGAAATATCTTGATTTTAACGATCAATTTAATGCTCGTTGCGTTAATTAGTAATTAGTAAATGAACAATTAGTAATAATTTATTATTAGTAAAGCAAAAGTAAATAATTAAAAATAGCTTAGGTACTTCTATTTACGTTTAAAATATAATTGAATATCGATCGTTCGTTCAGTTATTTCCGTTATTGAAAACATTTTTGAGCTTTCTCCCTAACCGGAAGTTGGCCGTCATGGAACATTTTTATTTAATTACTACTCTGAGTGATGCGTAATTGACAAGATGTCACATGTTTTTCCAAACTGCCGAAACCAGCTGATACATATTGAAATTTCAAAATACATATTTTGAAGCAGATCGTCCAATTGAAAATTTCAGTTAAAACATTTTTTACTTTGAAGTATTAAAAATTTCAATTTGTCCTAATTAAGGTTTTACCTGAAATATTTCATTCAAAATATGCCCTTCTAAATATACATATACTTCTATGTCAGGTCTTTTCAAATAACTACTAAAGCTTTGCTTAAATGTGGCAAATTTTAACATATCTTTAATTTTTATGTCGAATATTTTTCTAAGGAATGATTCTTTGTGGAAATGCTACTTTTATGTCTAATAGTAAGAGTGTACCTTATTGCGGAAATAGTAGAGCGTATAGCACTTCTTAAAGAGGAGAGCGTTTACGTTCACTTTCTTTGGGTAAGAGGATATAGCGGTGATAAAGGGAATGAAGTAGTGGATACACTCGCTAAAGATGCCACTGAAAATGGAGGATTTGAAGATTACAAAGTTCCAATGTCGGATTTAAGAGGGAGAATAACCAAAACCGCATTACAAATGTGGCAAACAGACTACAGTAATAGTACGAAGGGTCAATTTTACAAGCGTATGGTGAACCAACTGCCTAAAAGACCTTGGTTTAAAGGTCTTGGCATGAACAAAAGATTGGTTACTACAATTAGCAGATTGAGAGCGAACCATGCAGTCTGCGGGTCGTACCTACATACATCGAATCGGTAAACGAGCTACTCCGTTGTGCGAAAAGTGTAAGGAGGAGGAAGATTTTAAACATGTCGTCATGGAGTGCCCACTTTATAAGAAAGAAAGAGATGAGCTGTTCATCTCGCTGTACAAAAATTTGAGTGCGCCATTTAGATACGAGGACATCATCTTTTCTAATAATGTCTATGCCCTGAAACCTGTTGAAGATTTGATTAACAAATATACTTGTGGATAGGAAGTTACATAGTTAAGATCAAATATCCTAGGAAGGAATAAGCTTTGAAGTTGGCTGTATGGTGAAAAGCCAGTGCCAGAAAAAAAAAAGAGTGTACCTGAATTTCGGATGTGAGTTTCGACATGTTTGGTTCGGGAAAAAATTGTATTCTAGAACAATGTTAAGAGGAATTATTCTAATCTTGCTATTTCAGTTTTCACAATGAACACTTGCTTGTCGGTCTAGTGCGCTTGACTGAAAATCAGAAAATAGCAAAATATTCAAATTTAATTCGAGTTAGATATCATCATGGGATCCAGCAATAACCTTTTTGATGCTAATTTGCTGAATGTATCATTACTTAATTGAGGTTTTCGAAATAAAATACTTAAACCTTTTAGTATGCTTATTTTATCCGAAGATCTACACGTTATTTATCTTTTTTCCTGGTAAACTAGGTTAAAGATTGGGTAGGTGGCCTTAGTGGTAAGACTTGCCTCTAATGTGCCAATTAGTTGCAATGTACGATGTTATCATTCATATATTATTAACAAGGATTAAATAGTTGTTAAAATTCGTAACTTTATCGTCCGGCCAAAGCAGTAAATCTGTAGTACGATTTCGACTGTCGCTCTTGTTTGAAATGCATTACAGGCAAGTTGATTATAAGAAGGGGTTCTCTAAGGGCCTACATCTGTTGTGTCACTTTTGCCGTGAACCTGCGATAAAGGTTTAACTTAATGGGAACTTTGAAAAAACGGAAACCTTGAGAATTGTAGCGAGTAATGCGATAATCACCAGATTTCTGCAGTAAATATTTTGTCTTTTCGATAAGTATTTAAAAGAGTGGATTTGAAATGTTATTTTATTAAAATGTTAACCCTCCGTCTGTGGGCCATCAAATCCTCCAAAAAAAAAACAATGTTAGCCAAAGAGATTGGTCTCGTTGAAACGTGAGAGTAAACAGAATATCGTGGGAATATTTCTCTTAGAATTTGACACAATTAATTAAATCCAAAGTGGTTGATCAAGACAATACATGTGTTTACAATTTTTAGTTTATATTTGTTCGTTTCTAGATTGATCTAGTTTTTTGTTAGCCATAGTAGAAAATTTTACTGTATGACTCATACTTCAATTTGCTACTACTGTTCATATGTAGGATACTTTGGGACTAATTGCTGTTACTTTCTTGGCTGTTCAGTTATTTACAATGACAGTGTTAACAAAATTAACAGATCTGTCATACATTTTTTAACACTACTAATTTAACACTAAGATCATATGATTAATACTATGCTTACTAGAAACATTAATCCAATAAATTAGTTTGTTATATTCAGTTTAATGAGTGTACCGTTGAACTATTTTTATGTATCATTCAAATACTGTAATTGAGAAAATAATGTAATCGATCAATTTGAACAGTTTGAAAGGTGCAAATTGCAGAATCCTTTATTGGTAATCTTTTATTCGAATACATTTATGTCCTTGGATTCCAAATTTTTTTCGCCTACCGCCATCAGATAGGACACGCAGCCTCTAGGTAATGTACCTTTTATGAGCGAACAAGAAAGGCGATACTCCACGTTTTTGTTCTTAACATAAATAAATAACCTGAAAGATTTTATTGCAATCATATAAATTAAATATAACTCAATTTTTTGTTATTCAATCAACTTAAAAGTACCCAAGATTAGCGTAAGATTAAGAACTAACAAGATTTTCATTAAACGTAATAATACTTAAAATTATTTGAGCGGGTTAAAAATAAACTTTGTCCCATGATATTTTTTTGCGAATCTCTGGCTCTTTTTGTTCAGTAATGATTTTGAAGTCGCCATGTTCAACTATTTGCAATCTACTTATTTTTTGGTTGATAGAGTTGTAACTAATTCCTTGCTCCACTAAATAAGTTTAACGAAAAGTCTTTAGAAACCTTTGAACTGTAGCTCTAATACAGGAAAGCGCTGAGATATTTACTTTAGTATGATGGCATGTTGATAACCTGGTTTATGTAAATTCAAGTTAATGTTACTCATTTCTCATTACCTCTACTCCTCTCGCAATTTGTTTTTTTTTTTTTAAATCTGAAAAAACTAGGTTCGTTCACTTTTAAACTGTGTTCTTGTCTTTAATTGAAGACACAAATGGAGAGCATCCGAATGCTGGCAATTAGAAATAATATCAAGTTTTTTTTTATCTTGTAGTAAATTTGAAAACTAATTTATCTATTTGTTTTTTGAAGGACTTTTTTATGCTTTTAACGATTCTTTATTTTATAAAACGCCCCTAGATTGAAACTACCGTCCCCTGAATATAGTTTCATCTCCGTTTAGCAATCTAAGTTGTAACCTAATCACTTATTCCTGTTATGGGCACAGTTTTCAGGCATCTAGGTGCAGAAAAGATGCTGGTACGTAAAACCGTCACAATAATTCTTCTACCTAAAACAAACCACTATAACCCCTAACATCTATTATTTGTACTGACTAAGACCTACATGGGTTCGTTGCACCTAGATCAACATTGTCAATTACATTATTAATATTTGAAACATTAACTGAATCAATCAATAATTTAGCTGAGTGTATTTTAGACCAAATTTCTGTTGGGGTAATTGATGACCATTTCAAGTATTTTTATTGTATACATTAAATTTGCATATTCAGTTATGATTTTGCATTTTAATGACCATTCTAGCATAAATTATTTCCAAGCAATTCTTCACATCTACCTTTGTTAGTAAAGCCCTTTATAATAAATCTGAAATCTCCTTACATGGAAGTAAGGAAGTCACTAGCCCTAGAGAGTAGAATGTACAGTGCTAGAACTACGAAATTAATCGCTAAGGTTGTACAAGGAACACATCCCCTTCTCTACTGTTATATATCTCGAGGTAGTTAATGGGTTTCCTAGGAGAATGCACAGACACCTTTATGGGACTCCCAGCTCTTACAATGGATTGTTGTGGGCCTGTGAATACAGATTTATCAAACATCCACCGCCTGACAAATAATTTAATGGTTCCAACTTTTAAAACGGGAACTTTATTACTTTCCTTCAGAGAATAATTCCTTCTTTTTAGCAATAACTTTGTTTCATAAAATCGACCGTACGAACAAGTCCTGGTTAAGGAGCAGCAATGGTGTCTTATCTACCTGAAATACCTGAATCGGTAAATTAGTAAAAGTATTCTTTTTCTTTCGGTTGACCAATAGAAAACATCAACTACCCTGGGTCTCTCGATGGTATTTGGTATTGGTATTTCAGCTTCCTTCGGATATTGTTGGTTACAACTTTTGTAAAGTCAAATGTTCAAGTTTTTGAAATTTAAAGTCGGCAAAACAGGTCAATCCCTTGCGATTATACGTCTTCCCTTTGAAGCAAAAAGCAAAGATATAAAAATCCTTAAAATTTAAACAAAAACTAAGAATGAAGAGGTTTTTTTTGCATGCCAATATTTTATCTCTTCGTTTTTGGTGCCGATGGTGCCCTTCATCAGGCGCATGAGATATTTGCGTTTGTTAAAATACAGTTCGTTCGGTTACAATGTGCACACTCCTGCATATCAAATCAACTCCCCACTCCTAGAGAACTCCAACACCTGCTTTAAGAAAACATTCCCCATTGGTAATACGTACAAGATCTAGATGTGTAACTGCAAAGCTATGAAACTAGTTTGCAGGTTCAATTATTGGAAATATTTTTGCAAAAGAAATGTTCTTTAGGTTACCGTTTATCACTTTGGGACTTATCACTTCGCTTACATTGGATTTTTCGGACTAGACTGCTAAGTTCCAGCATTCAAACCTTTCTTACCAAAATCCTCCGTTCCTTTGTTAACTGCTTTTTAGTTTATACCGGTACGACGAACCCGGGTATAATAACCGCCGAATTCCTAGGTAAAAAATTCTACCAACGTCCATCTCTTTATACAAAATTCCCTTTTAACTCAGTTCGGGGTAATGCCTATTCGGCTATTGCTCGACCTTCTTGCGAATTTTTAACAGCAGTTGCTGTTGTTTAAAGTTATCGTTGATTTTAACAACCTTTTGTGTTGTTTACTTTTGTGAAAAGTCCTCTTAAGTAAATAAAGAATAAAGTTGAAAGTATTCGAATAAAAATTATTTAACCCTCCATCGGGCGGGCGCAATACGTTTGTAACACAATAGGGCGCAACTAATCTGTGAGATTAATGACCCAATAGATGTTAATTTCATCAAAAATCTTTTGGAAACGTATGAAACATATCAGTTTAAGTTTTTATTTAAAAAAAAAAAAAACTCGTAAAGTGGAACAGAACATTAATGTGAATAGAGAAATCAGCCACCCCTAATTTTGAGTTGCACATTTATGAATAAATGTGTGAAATGGTTTATTAGCATTATCCAAGAAATTTTTTACGCATTGATGCCCGCTACGTTCAGAAGAGCGAAAGAATGACCATGAACCATCTCCGAACGTTTCTGTCGGACGTTGTCACCAACTATACCAGGCAAACGCCATAAAATATTATGGCTCCCTCGTCTAACACTAGAAGTAGGTATTTTATCCGACAGTTTTGGTTACCTAATCTGTACATACGCACTCAAAATCATCCGCACAATGATCTTCTAAAAATTAAAAGAAAAAGCTTGTTTAGTGTCCGAATCCCCTTCTCTTTCTTCTATTCAATATTATTCAACAAAAGACACTCGTTGCAAAAATAGCCAATAAGTGGAAAACTGTCTTTTAAATGATAATATGGTACTTTGTACCAGTTTTTGATAAGAAAACTTGAAAAATTTCAATACCCAAAGAATAATACCATCGGGTGCAGCTAATCTGGCAGATTACGCGGACGTTAAGTAAGACCACATAACACCGACAGGCCGTTCGGTTAGAAGAAGGTAAAAGAGGAAGCTACTGAGGGCCATGGCTCATTCAAAGAGATACCTGAGTTGCTATCAACAAGAAAATGCCCTCTTCATCTCACAGATTAAATGCGCCCGATAGAGGGTTAAATTTATCATCTTTTGTTATGGATTGTTTGAAACAATGGACTGCTAGACTTTAGGTTAGTCAAGTCTGATAAGTTCTACGCCTAAGAGCTAAGTAAAAATATATACAGTTAAAGCCCATTGTTGTTTCAACGCACTACTCATTTACATGGTTTCAGATGCAAATAATCGGCGCGCCCGTGCTTACGCGGCCTAAGCCGAGACCAAGCTGATTCATAAATGCGAGGTACAAAATTGTAATTATTCATTCAAAGTTTAAAGAGTAGGGCATTATGAACATAAAAAATAAATTACCGCTTTTAAGGTGAATGAGTTTTGGAATATGAGCCAGGTTATCTGCTACTTTAAAAAAAAATATTTTATAAAATTGAGTTCTTATAAGGGCTATGGCCAGCAAGTATAGCTTACATAGAGCTTTAAGCGGAATCAATTACAAAAAAAAAAAAATCTCTACATTTGTGTAGCTGTGAAGACTAGTTATTGTGCATTTACACTAACGAAAGACAAATAAACAAAACAAGGACCAAATGTTCTGTTTGTTATAATTTTGTTTCGGAGAGTGATAGTTACAATGAAGTGAACAAGATGTTGGTTTTCATCTTGGCACAATGCTTAACATGACAAATGGTTCTTACTTTCTGTAAATAAATAAATAACAAGTAACTAAATTAAGATGTTCTCCGCCTTCCTCATGAAGTTTGGGCATCTCTATTTATAGTAGGAGCATTCGAGAAAATAATATTTATCGAAGTTTTACTTAAAAAAAAAAGAAGTCAGGCCAGCGGCTTATCACAGTCTCTACTAAAACCGGTTTTTACAAATTCAAAAGCTATACTTTATTTTCTCTCCATGGTAAAGCCATTTTTTATAGTTTATCTCCTACGACAGATATAAAGAAATACATACAAAATTTATGGCTAAATATGCCTTTTTCTCTAATAAATAAAATACGATCAAATTTTCCTAATAAAAAGAATTATTTAAGTATTTGCCCATTTTCTGAATAAATATTGAGTAAACTGAAATACTAGGCACATGGAATATCATTTATCAGTATGTAAACGAACCCTTTTTTTTTGTACTCGTGTTCAATTATTGATTACACTTGAATATTTGAATTTATACTGCGGCTGTATTAAATTAGTACCATAGAAATATGGAAGATGAAATTGTTAAGAATTACTTGCTTTGCGATTTCCATTAAATTGATGAAGTGTTTGTAAATGATTTCTAGAATATACTATTCACAGGTGATTACATTTTACACAATGAGTTCAGTGAAAATATTAAATTCATAATTCTATTTATATTTGTGCGCACATTCAATCCCAGCATAATTCACCAATCCAGGAAAATCGTCCTAGAAATTTGAAAGAATTGTTGGATACAAATTATGAAAGCGATTCTACGAGTATTAAATTAAGAGATTGTAAATTAATTCCGAGCATTTTCTATAGATATTTCACAAACTGTTATTTAGTCCTCCATTGGCTGCCATTAATAAACAAACCTTTGCTGAACAAATATACATCCCATTTGTTATTAAAACTATAAATAAATCTTCATTCTTAAATTACTACCTACTCGCATGTTTACAAATTTATTAATTCGTCAAGGAAATAATAACATTGGCTGCCTAAATATTTTTCCATTTATTAAGTAAACGAATTTGGATTTATTTTGATATTTGGTAAATAATTTAAGATAATCTTTTATTAAGTGTGATGTATTTTTATTTACTAAGCAGCATCTGTTCTATCAGTGGAGTCTCACCTCTCTTGATTCTAAGTGATTTATGAAGACAAATGGCTGTGAAATAAAGGTAACTTCTAAACGAACTAATTTTCTGTTCCAACAATTTTGCGATTGATGTTTGCTTTACCACTATATTTTTTGTAATTATTTTCTGTCATTGTTTACATTTTCATTGTTCATTGATGTTTACAACTATTTAGGTTTAGCATATCCACTGGCGAACTCTAACTTATATTTACAAACAATAACGTACATACTCAATATCTCGCACAAAGATAATTTAGACTTGTGTAATAAAATGGGTTTGCAGTTGGATTATCTGTCCGGGGGGGATATGTATGAAAATATGTTAGAAGCTTTAAAAAAAAGATTTTAGAAAAGGAATGATATGTATAGCGCAAAAAAAAAATCCAGTTTTCATGCCTTGTATAAAGATCTGAAGTTGTACTCCTCAGAAGATCATTATATCTCGGATCACAATAGCTTAAGGTTTATAAGAGATATAATATTTAAACTGCGTGGACAGCTAATTAAGGCTCAATTTCAGCATTTGTAGATCCGAGGAACAAAGAAGGTGTTCCCTTTGTAATAGTAATGAAATGGAGGATGTTTATCACTAATTGGGTGTATGCACTAGCTTACAGGAATGGCTAGTGAAGTGGTTTGGTAAGAAGTGTCTAACACTGAATGAAGTGATAAACCAATTGAATGGTGATAATTGGAGAAACTTAATAAATTTTCATAAATATAGAAGCCTACTTGTGCAGGAGTTTCAACTACTGAGCACAAAGGGAATCTCACTGTTACTATTGTATATATCATTATTATTACTATTATTATTATACATAAATATTTTTTTGCTTTATTTTCACAGGTATTTATTTTATAAAAGATTTGTTTGATTATTTAATTATTGAAGTTTCATTTACTTTGTTTAGTTTTTTGTAAATACCACAGTTCATAATAGATGACAGCTCTGGCTGACGGTGTTAAGCACCACGCCAAATAGCTTTGAAGTTTATTTTTGTTTATTTATGTTATCTCCTTAACAAAAACTTACAGTTTAAAATGTTAGTATAAGGGTTGATTAAACGCCAAAAGGTACACAAATCAGCGAGTACCCAACATTTCATTAATACTTCATTAATATTTAAGTAATTCTACTGCATTAATTTTCATTAATAAGTTATTTTTTAGAATTTATTAGATATCACAGACCCTTATGCTGGCCATTTTCGTCTACAAAATATATGTTCAAGTAGCACTGTAGAGTGACTGTAATATCTAGTTATTTATAATAATCAAACTATTAATTACAGGTTTAAAAAAAAAAACGTTATAAAAAATAAAATAAAAATATGAGGCTAAAAAATTCAAAACCTTGTTTAAAAAAATGCTTACACTAACTTACATCAATGATTTTGTTTATTTTATTTATTTATTTTTATTTCTTAAATAAAAATCGTCGGTTTAAGTTCATTCTTTGATTAAAGTAATTGTTATTTTATGAAGTAGTCAAACGTTTATAATAATAGGTAATAATTATCTGGCTTTATCGCAAATAATATAGTTTTCTTCAATTACATTCTCCGTCTAGGTGTTCTTCCCACAATGTTGTATATATGTAATATAAAGTAAATAAGATATGCATATATTTAGGACAGCTAATTATTCCAGTATTTTACTATAAGTAAAATTAGGGGGACTAAATTAAATTACAATTGAGAAATGAATAATTATTGTTTAATAATCTACTTGTTATTAACTGTGTGTTAATTGTGCTCACGAATATTTCGGTAAGACGAATTCAAGACAGTAGCCTACTCTAACTTTATCTTTACTTTAACATGCATGTACGTATATGTGATTTATCATAATTATAACAAAAAAATAATATAAATGAAGTGGCCAGCATAAGGGTCTGTGATATCTAATAAATTCTAAAAAATAACTTATTAATGAAAATTAATGCAGTAGAATTACTTAAATATTAATGAAGTATTAATGAAATGTTAGGTACTCGCTGATTTGTGTACCTTTTGGCGTTTAATCAACCCTTATACTTAACATTTTAAACTATAAGTTTTTGTTAAGGAGATTTTTGTACCTTTTGGATAGATTTTCCTTTTTGTCTATTTTACAAAGTTACATATCTGCTTTACAGATTTTTTTAAAATTTGGAATAAGCAATTCTATCATTATAACCTGATAAGGTGTTAACTACCACTGGAGAGATCTTTTTAAAGAATGATTGTAGTTGCGGCTCCCAAACCATCCTCAATAACAATTTTTTTGAGAAAGCGTTTTGAATAACATAGGAAGGTATTTGTACGTAAATAGCAAAATTAAACTGCGATTTCAGTACTTCCTTTTAAGAGGAGTAAGAAAAATAAACTAGGATTGCAGTACTTCTCCCTAAAAGGCAAAGAGGCAAAGATTTTTTAATCGAACAATTCATTGATTTAAATCGATTCACTCATTGATAATTTAAACGATTGCAGTACTTCCTCTTAGTAGGCAACGTAGAGGAGCTTTAACCACTTATTCGAGCTGAATTTTATCAAAATCGGACTAAGCGTTATAGAAATATTGGTAATAATAGTTTTAGAAAGGGCCTTATTTGGGTGGGGCAAACTCCCCTCCTTATGAGGCACGGTGCCGAGACTTTTAAAGTGCAAATCTGTATAAAATTTCGATTCGAATGACACTTCATTCATAAAAATCGGTTCACGTGTCGATAATTTGAAACGATTGCTGTACTTCCCCTTAACAAGTGTAAGAGCTGATCGCCGCTTTAGTGTTACATAGGGGAGCCCTAACCCTATCATCCTACCAAATTTTATCAAAATCGGGCCAAGATTTACAGAGTAATTAGTAATAATAATTTTGGAGGGGGCCTTACATAAAGGGGGCTAACTCCTCTCCCATTCGATGTACAGCGTCGGGACCCCCAAAAGGCACATCTACATAAAATATTGAATCGAATGACACCTCATTCATGAAAATCGGTTCACGCGTTTAGGCGCTACGTTGTTTACAAAAAAGGTAACAACAAGAAGAACAAGAACAAGAACATTTTTTGAAAAAGCCGTTTTTGCTCATTTTCGGAAACTTTTTTCTCGAAACCTATTAGATCAGGGTGGTTGCAAAAAAATTACAGTTATAAAGGATGGTTTGGAGTATGATTTAAAGAAAATTTGGGAATTTTATCTTTTATAGAAAAATAGAAAAAAATTGTCAAAGTTGGGTGTTTTTCAACGTTACGCTTTTTCCTGCAGTTTTTGATGGTCAACCCTTATACAACTGTCCTACCGGACAGTTTTTTTATGTTATATTTTTGTTAATAAAGCATTTCTATTCTATTCTACTCAATATCTCTCCATTAAGATATTTTTACTTTTCACGCACCATCATTAACACCAAAGGAAGCCGTAAATTTTACTCTCTTCACCAAGTTCAGTCTTACTTTGATTCAGCTTTTAACGTTATTCCTCACCCTCTTTCTAAAAAAAAAAAAAAAAAAAAGAAAAGTGACTGGATGTATTGTAGCACTAAATCACCGGTAATTAGATCTCTTAAGAATGGGAAAACCTAAAGTGAAAGCTAAACTTTTTGAATCTTGGGGAAAATCCGTGGACGGAAGATTGTTTTATTGAATCAGCTAATATCCGGTTTTGATTGAGTGCGTGACTTGAGTTTTTAATTTTAGTCTTCGCTAGATCTCTAGAGGCTCTCATCTTGATTGTTATATCTTGATGAACATTGAAAAAAGAATTGACCCGAAAAAAAAGCCAGTTTTTGAATATTCTTAATTTTAAAGATTAGGTTGAATTAATAGCAGTACTAAACTCAGTAACTCTAGTTTACTTTCATAGTAACGTAGCCGAGGATTTTTAGCAAGAGTGTAAAATAGGAGTAATTAGCACTTTACAAATAAATTTAGTTAATTAATTAGATTAATTGGTTGAGCATCTAATGACTTGCTCTTACGATTAGACGCATGCGCCGGTCCTCAACACAACCTGATGTAAATTAATTCGATATTAATTTAATATACCGTTTATTATAATATAGGTATTTATATTTTTTATGAGTTAATCTATGGTTTTTTATATCATTTATTTATTTGAATCAATTCAATTGAACGACTGATTGAATGCTTTCTTTGGCAAAGATGTTCTTCTATCGTTCGCTGTAATCCCAGCGTTTCGTACATTTTTTTTTTTTTTTTAAACAGTGCATCATTAACCACAACATAGGAGTGCATCATTCACTACTGTAAATCAGAGATGTGCATTCTCTTAAAGCATATTCTTTAAAACTTTAATAAGGAATTGTTACCACATTGCGGCCCGTTCTTGAATGATCTCTTTTAAAAACATTGAGATTTCCATCAATTAGGTTATTAGTAAGAATTAAAAGATTTTGATGATAGAATACTGGGTAAAGTTTACCATTGAAGAATTATATAGAAGACCAATAATAATGTACGAGTATAGCACAGAATGGAATGTCAAGGATTTCTAAGACAAATGCGACCATGTACATTTAAAATTTGGGCAATGATTTTTGCTTATTTTGAAAAGATTATTTAATTTTTTAGAAAACTGTTGTTATTTTTAAGAAGAATAAATATTCAATTTTATTAGATATAAAGTTTATTTGATGTAACTTCCGTTTAAAGCAGTGTATGCTTTTTTTTAGAGCAGAACAATGGCAGCAGGTTGAAAATGACAGAAAGCAACGGTTATACGCAATAATGTAATAACTAAAGGGCCGTCTATTTAAAACTACATCTAACTTGTTATTTATTGTCACGAACAAAAACCAATTCTAATTAAAAACATATTCGTTTAGAATATTATTCCATTTACTTATAATTAAAATCTGAGATTTACTATTTACTTAGGATGTAGTTTACAGTTTTAATAAAGAAATTGTAACTAAAAATAGAAACAAAGAGTTCAATGAGAAACAGATCCGTCTCTTAATTACCGAACATTTCCCGCTACTCAGTTAGCCAGTTATTTACCCTTTTTGTGTCTAAATGGAAGATAAAAATCAAGGGAATTCCCCAAGTAATTACAATGTACAATAAATTGGCAGTTGAAATAGAGGGGGCCCTATTAATAATGCTAATACAATTGGCTTTAACACTTTCAGGGGCACCACTCTGCTTCCGTTTTGTAGGGGAACTAATCTAAATTATTATTCTATTCATTAATAATAATAATACAGTACCGTTATTTTTATTTTTGGGTTAAATTTAAAATAAAATTATTTCGTCATTTTTAAAAACTAATAATAGTTATTTATTTAACAAGTGTGGAAAGTAGTACTTTTCCTCACGCGAGGCAGGGTTTGCACGCACGAGCGAGCGAAGCGATGCGAGTGCAAGTGCAAATTGCCGAGTGTGAGGAAAATACTTTACACTAGAGTTAAATATTATATTTTTTCTGCAACCATTTATTAACTAAAAAAATTAAAAATTTCATTTTTACAGTCTACAAAAAGTAATTTATTTATTATTAACATTTATTGTTAATACAATTATTTACATTACTTACGTATTTACATTACTTATTACATTTTCTGCTGTTTCTTTTATTGATGGAGGAGTGTTTTCTAAACAGGAATCACTAGAATCCATTTTAAATTTCTATAAGGTAACACTATAATCTTTTTAACTGTTATAATTAAAAATATCTAATTATTTATTAAAATATTATTTTTATTTCTATATTCCTTTCAATTTTTATTTTATTTTTTAATATTCGTTTTTTAATTATTTAGTTACGTTAAATAAGCTTATTAAAGTTTTACAGAAAATATTTATGTTAATAACAAAACTTCTTATATCAAGGAAGCACAATAAAGTTTTTCCACACACTAGTGAGGAAAGTGACACTAATGGGAATTTCCCCCCACTAGTGTGGGAAGTTGGGCATTACACAGCTGATTTTAATTGAGTAATGAGAACTTCCCTACATGGTTGCAGAAAAAAATCTTTATTTTTATTTCATATTCTTCAAAATTAGAGATGCAGGAACAGAGAAGTTGTGGAAATCGTTTTTTTTTTTTGCTATAAAACTGAGTGTCCATAATAAAGGAAAATACCTGTGACAAAATCCAGAAGGGCGCAGCACCGCTACCCTTCTCCCCTGCTCAGCCTGCTTTAACAGTTTCCACGAACAGTTAAGAAGATTTTACACTCGAATTAAACTGTTTAATTAAGATGCAAATGTTAATAGTTTCCTGAAAAATTTAGCTGATTAAGAAGCGGAATAGAATGGCCAAGTTTTTGATGGGGGACTAAGTTTCTTTCTATAAGAGGATTTTATGATGCCATTGGAATTTCCAATATGAAATTGGAAGACATATTTGGGTGGTTCTTCTTAAAAATTAATCTTTTTTGTACTGGAAACAGTAGAAACTTACTATTAAACAATGCTTATTTATTTAGTTATCAGTTCTTTTGAATTTCTTACAGAATAAATTATAGGTAAGATGAGGAATTGAAATCGTTTTCTCCAGAAACATTCTTTTTGAGGTGTTGTGAATCCAAAAATGTGTGTTTTTTTTTGTTGAGAAAGTCTGTAAATAAATAGAACAATGAATCGCAGAAATTGAAATGCGCAATCAAATAATTGTTTATTTTGAAAAAGTTATATAATTAATTAAATATTATAGAATGCCGTTTATTAATACTGTCCGGTAGGACAGTTGTATAAGGGTTGATCGTCAAAAACTGCACGAAAAAGCGTAATGTTGAAAAACACCCAACTTTGATAATTTTTTTCTCTTTTTCTATAAAAGATAAAATTCCCAAATTTTCTTTATAATGTAGGGCAAATCTTCTTTTGTGACAACATAGATACAATAAATTTCGAGAAAAAAGTTGCTGAAAATGAGCAAAAACGGCATTTTCAAAAATTGTTCTTGTTACCTTTTTTTTGTAAACTGTGTAGCGCCTAAATACGAAAACCGATTTTCATAAATGAGGTGTCATTTGAATCAAAATTTTATGTAGACGTGCGTTTTGGGAGTCTCGACGGTGTACATTGAGTGGAAGAGGATTTAGCCCCTTGTATGTGAGGCCCCATCCAACATTATTATTACTAATTACTCCTCTATAAATTTTGGCCCGATTTTGATAAAATTTGGAAGGATGAAAGGGTTAAGGCTCCCCTTTGTAACATAATATTTAAGATATCCAAAGAAATCTCATTCTTAACACAAAATTAGAAGCTAGAAAATGAATAATTAAATTAGACAAATATAAATTACTATTCAGATGGACCGATACTTAAGTTGTCTGTCTTTCTGATCATTTAGTTTCATGTTTTCATTTAGAGGACTGTTACTGGTTAATTTTTTACGATGTCGCTATTGTTTCATTTTTAAAAGAGATAATAACGTCTTAGCTGCAGAACACAAAATAAGAGCTAAGTTATTGCGTGTTACTCGCATCTAATTAATGTCTTATTGCGTAAATTAATTAAAAATTTAGACTAAACATTTCAGTTCGTTGAACTTAAGCATAAATTATTTCATTAATGGGAGGGAGGTTTAAACATTTATTTATTTGCCTGAACGAGTTTCGTCATTAGGTCTAAAGAATATAGAACGTGTTCATTTTAAGACGGCTCAAATGCATCTGCGAAAAATGGTAGAGGAAAAATTTGTTGCCCGTCACCTCTAGTTTCAGAATATATGACTTGATTTTAGATTACTGTCCGCATACGCAGCCGACGCGCGACCAAAAGTGAGGGTTCGCGGTTGACTCTCATTTTCATATTCACAGTTTTAAAGAGTATAAAAAGTTATGAAAGAAAGCGGAAACCGCAATTCCATATCTTCAAAATTAAAGGTGCTAGGCCATTTCAAAATCTGGTATTTATTAATCATATTTCAATTTTTTAACTTGTTATCAAAGAGAAAGAAGAGCACGCGATAGGTCATTTTTATGTATTTTTTCATCCCCTTTCTACTAAAGATGTTGCCAAGCAGTAAAGCTAGTATTTTTCTTAATATCGTGAAATAAGTCGTTTTTTCCGATTGATTTTTCTTAGAAATGTTAAGAGCTTTAGATGTTCTCAAGCATACATAGAATGGCTAAAAATTAATTTTACTTCTGTTACAAACGAGAAGGTTTAATAATTATTTGGTAATTTTGGGAGAGTTGTGTTTAATTACCAATAAAATTGGAAACCTCCTGCCACATATTTAAGTGATCAATATCTTTCATGTAAAGGATCAAACTTATTCCTTAATTTATCAAATAATGCACTTTACTCAACTTGTGAAGCATGTACTGTGCCTTCAAAGGTGCCTCCTCAGATACAGAGAGAAGTTGATTACCTCCTGGCTAACTTGGCTTGCGAGCCAGAGGTTTTTCCTCTACCATTTTTCGCTCAGATCAACCGTTTAAGCATGAAATGCACTTCGCTAACTTAATTACTCCATAAACTGTTTAATTATTGAATGCTTTATGAGGTTGTCCATCCACAAGCTGGCTGATGATACCAAGTAAATTTGGTCACAACATAACGATGCTAAGATTCTAATCAAAGGAATACTCTCTAATTAACTACTGAAATCCCTTAGATGAAGGGCTAGCAACTTCTTCAGGTCCCGTAGTTGTAACATATTAATATTTTATATTTACCGGCCCGACTGTAGAGCCCCAGTAGACATGCGGCCTGTAGTAAGGTCGCAACCTGTGAATGTATGCAGCTATTTTGGCTTAACGGCCCACAGGGAAATTTTCCAGCTCTACGTCACCTTCATTTTATAGACAATAAACAAATATTGTGCCAGTTATATGGGCCCAAAGAGGTTTTGCTTTTGTCTTTGGAAGAGCTTAATTCCATTCCCAAGACTAAAAGTAATGTAATAATTGTCTAAAATCGTGCAGATCACGGATCGCTTCATTATGGTGATGTACATCTAACTGGATGATTCCAATACACTAAGAATTTAAATAATTTAATAATTACTCAGCAATTTAATTTAAAACAATTATTATTTAAGTTCACTGCCCGGTAATGGGCGTCAATGACCTTAGATGTTGACAAGCCTTAAATTAACTCCCCTTCAAAAAAAATATCATTTGATGTTTGCAGCAGCTTAGCGTGGTTATTTTAACTTGCAGAATGTAAGCCTTGATGCTTCATCAATTTTATAAACAAAAAATTAAAAAAATCAATACTGATATGCTCCTCTAGAATTGATGAGCAACTTTTCTGAATGGAATGGTAAATGCTCTGAACGGTCAATATACAGGTGAACTTAAAAAAATTTATAATGTTTATTATTTTCAAAATGTCTGCACCTGACAGATTTATTAGTATTTTTTACCAGCTCTTATACTAATCGACATATTTTACATTTACAAATTTGTCACGTATCCTTTAAGAATAAATCCTTCTTTTAGAATAAGGATACATCTTTAGCTACTCGGCACGTTATACTTAACTTAATTTGTTCTATTTTAAATTCTAAGAGTAAATCTTCAATTTTTCACTTTATTTATTTTAATATAGTTTCAACTTAGTCAGGTTATTTCTTTTTGTATTACTAATTGCAAGAGAAACTCCTTATGCAGTAACAAATAGGACGGACTGGTGCACATGTGCAGGAGGCTGCGAAAATTGTCAGCTTTTGATGTAATTATTCAAACGTTCAAGTTTTATTTGCAGAGCGCGTAATTCTAAATTTTTTTTTGACTTTCAAAACTGCTATTTTAAGCTGGATTTTAGGCATTTGTAAAAGTCAAATGAAGCAATGTTTTGTTTTATAGCAAAAATACTTTTAGTAAGCTCAGCTTTGGAACCAGCTTAAGGGAAGCTGCGTCACTATGAGTATCTTAGGTTTGCTAATTTTTTAACAAAATAGCTAACAATATTTTTAAGACTTCCGGAAATTATAAAATTCTTTTAAAAAAAAATGTGATTTAGATAATTTAATAATAACTTTTTCTAAAAGTTTGTTAACATTTATTTTTGGATACAGTTAGATTATTAAAGAATTCACCACACATTATAACGTGAAAAGCATTGGCGAGATAAGATGAAAGTTTCGTTTGTACTTACTGAAAAGAGAAGAAGCTGTAACCCAGCTGTAAGAAATAGATTAACCCCGTTCAATAGTGACTAAATTATTGAAGAAGGGATAAAGGCCAAAAGGGTGAAAGTCTAGTTTACATGGACAGGGTTAAAATAGAAACTGGATCATCAGGATATATAGCAGGCATTGTTTATGTAAATGTATTTGCCAATTGTATGTGAAAAAGTTTAGGGGGGGATTGCCGTAGCAGATTATTAGGACGTTACTAACTAATGAGGATGTATTTGAGTGAACATTTACAGCCACACTTGCGTCCTATATTTGTCTCCATTGCTTTCTTATCGCTTTACTATTTTATCGCTCCACACCTTCGCCTTTGAAAACAATATAACCAACATTTATGGAACAATCAGTTATTCAATTAAAGCCTAATGGAATTAAATGAATTTTTGTATCGATCACTAGTATGGCTTCCCTTACCACATTTCTCATTCTGCAACTTATTCAAACTTCATTAAGAAAATGCAGATATCACCGCCGTGAACTGATAGTGTAGAGCAGGGATGGCGAACGTTTTTGAGACGTGGGTCAAATTTTGTTCATTTTTTTTTTTTTTCTTAGTACTAGCTCTTGGGTCACTAATACCCATTTGCACAAGAGTTAAGTTTTAAAATTTTAAACTGAATATTTTCAAAACTAAACATCTTTAAAATTCAGTTGGCTTAACGGGTAAAACGGGACGAAACAAGTGCTATGGAAGTCTCTTTTTACAAACATAACTGAACAAAACCTTACAAAAGTTTATTTTATATTAAGAAAAATCTAAATATGGTTAATTGCTTTGGGTTGTCGATTTTTTTAACAAACAAAATATGAGTAAAATTATACATTTTATTCGATATTTTGTAAACACTTTTGCTTTATTTCAAATACTACAAAAGCATTTGACGTCATTTGCGTTTTAGAGCTGTAATGATCAAACTAAAGATTATAGATAACATTTAAATTGCTTTTGTGTCAATGCGTGATTGAAAAAAATACAGATAGAATATAAATTATCCACACAATTAGAAAATCTAAATCAACCCTCGTAAACAAAGAAATGGTTGCCTAGCAATTGTGTGTCAGTGAAAAAGCTTGCGCGGGTCATAGGTTCGCTATCACTGGTGTAGAGAGTCTGCTACAGAGTTACGGCAAAAGGTGCGTATCGTCATAGTTTTCCGTATAAAACTGGGAGAATCATTTGTACGAATCAAAGACACAGGAACTGGTTTCTTTTTCGCTGAACGAACGCATCAATTATCTGAATGTAACACTGGATAGCAAAAAAATTGAATTACGTGAAACGAGGTAGCCTGTGTGTTTTTTTTTTTTTTAATTTTAATGGGACGACTGAAAATGACGCACTCATTTTCCGGAACTTAGAGGGAGTGCACCTTTAGCGACAAAAGCCTTCAAGTAGCAATAACACAGTGTAATGAGAGTGATGTTTTGGATAAGAAGAGGCACAACTGTTGCTAACTATATCTGCGCATAGACATTTTCAAATTGTCTAACTACCATTACCCGGCAAGTGCTGCTTGTGCTTGACTAACGACGAAGCAAGGCGCTGAAGAAAAGTCCAAGCACTGTTGACTCGTCAAGAGAATTCGTACGAGATATGCATACTTCGTACAAAATTTAAAACAAAAAACCGCTGCACATGATCGTGAAAATTTAAATTGTGGACTGAATCTTTACTTAAATTAAAATCAGCAAAAGAAAAAGGATGAATTAAAGAAACATCCAGCTCAATCCTTTTTCATATAAGAATTTCTACAAATTAATTAATGAAATTGTTGTTGTCACTATTTTACACAAATTTTTGAGAATACAAAAACTATCTATCTGTACCAAAATAGTTTTGGCTAGAGGAATGCCTAGCGTTAAAACTGTTAATTTTCATCCTAAAGGATTAACTCAGTGATTTGTGCAGCAGTCTTTCTTGCAAAGAGTACTTATTTGGATCCAGATAGTTTCGCTTAGATTTTTTCCCTTTCTATTGTACTTTCTTGGACACGTTCAGGTTGTTTGCAACTAAATAATATTCATCAGGCTAGCTGAGAATTTGCTTAGTGGATCCCAGGATCGAATCCAGCTGCGCCCCTTTAATTTTCTGTTCCAAGGAGCCCCTTACATCTCTCTGTTCAGTAATGTCAGTAACGAGATAACTCTATTCGGAGGCTTTGGGCGCTTTGATCTCAGATGTTGACGCGCTTTAAATAATAATAATAATAATAATAGCCTTTTTTTCAGGTGGGCTTTACGTCCAACTACCAATTAGGTGTCGTACTACCAGACGTGCTTTACAGTAAATTTCTTTTATTAACCATTAAATAAAATCCAAAGCCTAAGACCGGGAATCGAACCCAGTACCACAATACATATTAGCTTCGCAGGTCTCGCCTCTAACCGCTCGGCTACCGTGGCGCCTTAATAATAATAATAATAATAAGAGAAATGGACCAAATAAAAATGAATCTACCAAGTCCAAGTCTACTACCAAGACCTTCAACCAACTAGACTAAGCTCGGGTAGCAGTTGACATCGCCTAAATAAACATAGATTAGATAAAATACAAATCATGAGACCCTCGAATTTATTGATTCCCTAATCGCTATTAGCTTAATTATTAATATTCGACGATAAGCTTGGGTGTATGAGTTGTGTACGTGTTAAACTTTGATTATGAAACTAAGGATTCAAGATTGGCGTGGAATCGGTCAAATAAAAACAACAACTCGTCTTTTTGCCAACATTTCGACAAATATATTGTCTTCTTCAGAGCGTGGCTATGCGGATTGGTTGAGTTACAGAAACTAGAAGAAACGGCAAAAAGACGGGTTGTTATTTTTATTTGACCGATTCCTCGCCAATCTTGAATCCTTATTTTAATAATTTACGGTCACGAAACCAATATATTCATATTTGATTATAAAGTTAAAATTGTTGTATTATTCTAATTAAAAATAATTTTAATAAACAAAATCGTTTCAAAAATAAATAAAATAAAATTAGGAAAGAGTTTAGTTCAATGATTAGCAAATACTGGATTCCAACTCTGAGTTCACGGGGTTCGAATCCAGCTGCTGGCCCTTAGATTTTCTCTTCCCAGGAGAAGAGAAGGAGCTTCTTACAGTTCACTGTTCGGCGATGGACAGTGTTGTCTGTAAGGAGAGAACACTCTCCGAAGGCCGACAGTGCTCTGAAAAAAGCTCTGAGCGCCAATAACCTCTGATGTTGACGCGTTTTGAATACGTACATGAAAAAAATAAAATAATAATTGAATACAACTTTTGGCAGTAAAATGGGATTCCCAGCATTATTAGTTACCAAACATTTAAACAGTTCTAACATTGCTAAACATTTGAGTAAAATTTTGTAAGCATTAAAATTATATTTATAATGTATTTGTATTTAATAACATTTTACATTGAAATAACAGAAATTTTTATATGTCGATTTTATGGGCGAGGGTTCTTTGTCAAATAAATGTGGATTTAAAAGAACACTAAAACTTCATTACTGTTTCGTTATTAAGATACAAAGTTTACTTTATTTTGGTTGATGACCTGTCAAATTCGACCTTCTTGATCCATATTACTAAAAAATCCGACTTTATTGTGATTTTTCTAACTATAAATATTTTTTTAATTATTTAATTCACTTGGTAAAAACCAAGGAGCCCCTTTTTGTTGTTGCAAAAAAAAAATCATTTGAGCGTATCGTCGTTTGATATGCATTACTGACCGAAATGACTTCAAATAGTTTTGTCGGTTAAGGTTTATCTTAGGTTTTTGGATCCCCTACGCTCCAACGGGGTGCTCTATATTAGCCTAAGTGAAGTTTACGACAACTAATTCAGCGCTTCATTTTGAGTACGTACACCGATTTCTACCGGATAAAGTATTTGTGTAGGGCGCAGAATGCTTTCTACTAATTGTCAATAGACATTTACAAAAAAAAAATAAAGAAATCAAAGTCCAATGTTTATAATTGTTGATCGCGAGAGTGTACGAAGAAGCAGACTCATCTGTCTCATCTTTGTAAGAATCTATCATCTTCGCAGAATTAAATAAAAGGGAATTCTCCTCAGAGATCCGAAATGTCCTTTACAAACTAATCTATTGCAAGTTGAGTCACTTTAAATGAAAGACATGTCACTTCCTTAATACAAATATACTTTTTCTTAGTAATAATTGTGAGTATTTTCTTGCTGTAGTGGGTGGAATATGTTATGAACGGTTAACTTAGTTTTATTGCAGAAAGAAGCTGTGCGACAGCCACTGCTTCATCTACAGTAATTAAATAAAACAAGATTGTAAGTTTATTTTTTCTGTTCGCATAATAATTAACCTTTAGCTCCGGTAAGTGCTGGTGAATCGTATCCATTTTAAACAATTGATAACGAATGAGCAATGAAATGTTTATAAAAGAAAATATCTGGCACGAAATAGGCTCATAAAGTCTTAAATTGGAAATTTATTGTTCAAATTCCTTCCTCTGACCCTCTTAGGTTGTTTGACCCCGCTAGGAACCTGAAAGCACGTTGAAGTTCCTAAAGAAATGATACGTCACATCCTCTTACATGCAGGCTTACAAACCTGAGTGAGAAGTTGGATTACTAATTAATTTTTAAATTTCCGATTGTAGACTGCTTTTATTGGTTACTGTGAAATTCAGTAAAATTTCGTTATTAAACATTCGTGTCCGCCAACACGAGCTGATCTTCAGATCTGAGACGTTCCGGACTTCTTTGTCTCCATCTTATGCTAAAAAATTACATTTTTTTTTTTGCTTATTATGACCTATGTCCTGTTTTATACTTTTCTACAGCCAATACTTTATATATTTTATTTAAAGGATAACAAAAGGTTTTGATTTAGATATCTGGGGAGAGTAAGTTTAGCTAAGAGTTAGTTTCCTCAGTATCTGTGCTTCGTTTCATTTAGATTTGATCTGGAACCGATTGTAGGTTTTAAGGGTAAGAATATTATATAAAGAACATAGATTGTAAATTAAGAACCAATTAATCATGGCTGTCATATGAAAGAATAGAAAATGAAGCTGGTTTTACATTTATAAGTAGCAACAGTCCAGACATAGTACGTATTCGTATGTTAATAGGACATTGAAAATGTGGCTAGACCCGCCGCAGTGCTGGATAATATCTTTGATTTTAAGCGTCGTGGTTTATTGGATACCTGACCGGTTTCGCACTTTCATTCACTATCAGAGGTAGATGAATCAGTTTGATCTAAAGATTTCCACTTCACTTGCTGACTGAGACACCTGCAACTAAGTTCAATAATTTTCTAGAACTTATGTTTATTGCAAACCAATAAATCCAATGAGTCCTAAAATTTTGGTTGATTCTTAGTCAGCAAGTTAGTGCGAGACGGTGACTTAAGCGAAGTAGAAATGTCTAGATCAAAGTGATTAATCTACCTGTATTAATAAGTTTAGCAGGACATGTTTATATTAATCACAAAAATGTAATTTTATACATACTAAAAAGAAGTCCGAAAGTCTTAGATGTGAGGAGGAGTTCTTGATGATGGTTGTAAATACTAATATATTATGCATCCTAACTGAACGTTTTATAATTGCCCCGTAAAGAAAAGTATTTATCAAAATTATTATCAGCTTTTATTAAAATTTACAACATAAGAAACAATTGCCTTTAAAGAAATACCTATTTTAATTGAATTTAAAAAAAATAAATACAAAAATTAATGATTGGAAGAATTCATACGTTGGCCTCTAGAATGAATAATAGCGGAGGGAACTACTAAAAAATTTGAAATTTATAAAAATGTTTTACCTAAACAACTATTCAACCCCTGTCAAGCTATCGCTATATACTACCCCTCCCTGCTGACCATCAATTAAGAAACTGAAATTTAGCACATATTGTCAAAATATCTGTACACATTTTCTAACAAATCTATGAGTTATATAAATATATTCACCTTACCATCTAGGTCAAAGGAAAATGTCTATTAATCGGTTATGTTAGTACTAACCCTTTGCAACAGTTGATATCCACAATATTTATGTGATAGCTAACCACTTTATTTAAATCATTTTAGATAATTATTTTAAACATATACCTTACTTTATTATACTGCTACTTATAATAGATCTCTTCTAGAATTTGTATAATATATAACACTTGGTGAAACTTAGTTTAACTTAAAACTTGAACTTTACGTTATTTTAGAAAATAAAATCACCTTTTTTCTTTGTGAAATTAGAGAGATAAACATTTATTTTCTTTGGAAACAAGCAGTAGTAGAAATGAAAAACTTTATAGAAATTTGAAAACCGATAAAATAAAATATAAATGCTGTTTAAAAAAAAAAATGAAAAAAAAAAGGAAACTTATATTTTGAAGTTTACCGGGCAAGATTGCGAGGAGAGCTGTTAAGGACGAGTTAACCATCTCTTCCAAGCGGTAGAACAACTAGTGAACAACTGACTGACTCTAAAACTCGCCGTCAATGGTATGCTAGCGCACCCTACACAGCTATTCTAATATTAACATGTTCTCTATTTTCCTTTCATTCTTACTTACTTGAATATATTTATTTTTTTAATATTTAATGCATCCATTTATTAATTTTTATTACTCTTGAAAACTAACTTAACTATCTTATTTATTCTTACAGAAGTCAATTCATCTAAACTCCATTACTAAACCTTCTGTTTGTGTAGCCTGGAACATTGTTTTCTGAACTGTTATGCTTGGTATCTTATGAATGAAAATAAATCATCTGTTCAAATGTCCACTAATACTGCATTCAAAATGGAAATTTTCGGATATGGAGAAATTAACAGTTCAATTTTCACCATTTTATAGTACTACTTCATCCCTAAAGATTAAATGACAGAAAATATTTGGCCCGAGGGAGATTTTGGAATTTCGCTTACCAATAATTATAATTTAAAAATAATAATAATGCATAAAATAACACGAATAATAATTTTCTCTCAAATAAAGTATAGAAAGTGGAATCTTCTCTTGGATTTTTTACTTAAAACTGGATTTTCGAACGTTGTGACATTGATACATTCAGTGAAAGTTTTGCCTCTGCCTTTCAATCTCAGTATGTAAACAACGCCTAGCAAAGTTAGATGTATTCCACGGACTGCATACACTATCTAAACAGGGTTCTCTTCACGAGCTAAGTTAAACACTAGCAGTTATTTGCTTATTTAATTCATGAGTAGGCTAAAGTTAAAACTGTGTGCAGGACACTTGTATAAAGGGTTGATCGTCAAAAACTGCACAATAAAGCAAACTTTGGGAAAAAAAGCAAAACCGAATTTTACAATTTTTCCCTCTTTTTCTATAAATGATAACTTTTTTTTTTCTTACTTAATCTTTTTGATACAAGCTGGGTACTGTAGAATCCATTTAGATATATTTTCTGAAAAATTTATTTTAGGGAACTACAGTAAAAGGATGACTTGCTTTTCCACTTTAAGTGTCATTTCAGCATAAAAAATGTTCTAACTACTAAATAATGAAACAAAAAAATATTGCGAAAATTCCGTACAAAAAATTAGTTGACCAAAGTTTCAAATTGCCAGATGACAAAGTAAATAGTGAATTCAAATAAAGTGCTTACATCTCAAGGAACCTGTTGAACATCGTGTTTCTTTTCTACTGGTTTATAGAAAAATTCGGCTTGCTGCTGCGTAGTTTGTAGCTAAATAGAAAAACCTCGACTGTGTTTATTTTAAAGTCAAGCAGATAGTTTTACTGGCATGTAGACATAAGTTTGTTTTTCTAAGAATGTAGAAATACTCAAAATAAATATTATTGTAAAATAATGGATATAAATTTTAAAAAAAAATAGAAAAAATATCTTTTGTCTGCCTAATTTAAATTCTGCTACTTCTGTTTGAAATTTACAAAATTAGCCCAATAAATATTACAACTCTAGTTTTTGGAATAGAATATAGCGCGTAACATTAACTATATCCGATAAACTGTAATGTTTCAGAGGCGCGCAGCCATGGTGTTGGATACTGGGCATTTTCAACGGATGCGGAGAAAAGAGCTGTGGAACAAGAAATGTTTAAACGGGTACGTGCTGAAACTGAGAAGAAACAACAAGAAGCTGCTGCACTTAGGAGACGAAGAGACGAACAGCGACAAGCGAGATTAATAGCTGCCAGAGTGCGGCAAAGGGCACGACTTGGTTTGCCACCCATATCTACGGAAGGTAATTTTTGTTAAAGTTATTTTAATACCTTAATGTTCCAATCATAACTCCTGGATATTTTCAGTCCGCTAAGTTGAATGATCTTGATTTAACAAACACATTTTTACAAAGTTAAGGAAGATAAATATCGTTTCTTGATAAACAAAACTAAGAAAATAATAAAAAGAAATTATTTTAATCGAATTCAACAAAATTATGATTTTATTGAGTTAATTAATTACTGGTTTAAGCAATTATTTTTTCTAATTTGTTGAGTTTGATTTAATTTAATTTTTTTAATATTTTTTATGCAGTTATTTTTCTTATTTATTTGATGTCAGAGGGACATCAAAACATTTCCTGTGAAACACGATATTGAAAGTTTGTCCTAAATTTTAATCGAGTATTAGTAACTTACTAGTAAGAAACAGTTAATAAAACTGGTGGAATGTTGTAAATTGAATGGCTATGTCTTTGAACGTACATAAGACCAGATAAGGTCGGCATGAAACTCATTCTGGTTTGGTACGGTTTCTATGGATATTGACCATCCAAAGCTTAGGCTTATTCCTCGCCTACTAGTTATAAATAATTATCTCTCCAGTTCTAAAGCAAATAGTGGCTTAACTATTCGGATAGGCGCTGGGTGTTTGCCACGGGATCAGTCACTAGGCTAGACCGCTAGAGATGCTCTCAAATGTCGACCCAAACTTTCTTAAGATTAGAAATTACGTATTAGCTTGGTGACACAATTTCAGTTGCAAAAATAATAGGCCAAACTTGATCCTTGAGAAGGCTTCTGATTTAAATCTGAGCCTGATACCTACTCTCGATGCTTCTAATCCGAGGTAATTAATTTTTTAAGATGTAGCGCAGTAAATATTTGCCTGGACAGAGAAAACTTGTTCATAAAAATTAAACCTATAGTTCTGGATTGGGATTCTAGAACTACGTAGTTTCTAAAAGAATTATCAAACAAGGTGAGGAAATCAAATTAAGTTCGCCATTATTAACTACATCTAAGTTGATTGAAAATTGAAGCTTTCAGTAACTTATTTAATAATGGTAATCAATACTGAAAGCTCAAAATCAGCCTTACTTGTGTTGGACTAATTTTCTTGCAACTCAGAACTTAGTTAGGATTTTTCATGGCCATAAATATATAAGATACAGATGTTAAAACTGTAGGCGCAAAAGTAGGTTTTACTTTGCAAACTTTTTTAAAAAATATTGAAACCAATGCCATCGTATGCAATGAGGTTGTGTCGAGAAGAACATAAGTGGAGAAGCCATCGATTGGCGGCACTCCGGTAATAAAATGATAGCTATCCCTGTGTCACTTTTTGTATATTCTCTTCGCAATGTTTGTAGAGTATTCGCAATAAAAACTAAAAAATCCGGTTGGTACGTACACATGTTATTATTATCTTACTGTCGCGTATCGTGGTTGCACCAAAACTAAATATCCAATTTGAACTTTTCGCGATTTTCAGTATAAACGTTATACCAAACCACACAATCTCATTCATGCTATCCGAACAATATGCAGAATGCACTTTTCTTGAATCAAGGTAGTTTAAAACGGATATTTATGGCGAAAACTCTAAATATAAATCTGCAAGTCCTCTTACTATGAGAAATAGAAAGGACCAAGTGCTATTGCGGGATTTTAAAAGAATAAATGGTTTTAATATGTCCCCGGGAGACCCGATGTTTTATGATTTTAATTAGAAAAATAATTTATTTTAAGATTCCGAAAATTATCTCTGTCTACATTCTTTCCAAAAATATCACTAGAAACTTTTATTTTTAATATCATTATTATTTTAATAAAACAGGATTTATTTTGGAAAGTTATCTTTTTTATTAATACTAGAATTTATTTGTTAAGATATTAAAGAAGCGGAAGGTGTTGGAACTTCCTCACAGAACGTAGAAGAGCCAGTGCAAGAAGAAAAGGCAGATGATTTGCAAAGGAAACTTATGAGAGCAGCCCACGTTAGACCTTGGGACATTGGCAAAGATGGAGTTAAAGAGCCAGGTACTTTAGAAACTTCCATAACACTCCTTGTAATTTTCGTGTGTTAGTCAATTTTTGAAAGTTATGTTTGGATCCTGCAGCGCATTAATTACATTATTATGAGTTAAAATATTTAAGAAAAACTTACAATTTACCATGAAAACAAGACTTTTATTAATTATTTTTATTTTGCAGTGATGACACAAGAAGAATGGATTGAAAAGAAACGTGCCGAAAGAATTGAAGAATTCGCTCCAATTCAGCCATCTCCTCCAAAATCAAATATTAAACATCATCCGATTAACTTGAAAACGAAGAAATTACTAGCTAAACCGAAAGAAAGTGATGTAGTATGTTCTAGTGGCGCAGAAAATATAAGTGTTTACGAAAGAAATGTTTCAACACAAGTTAGAAATTTAATTCATCGTAATGAAGCTATTTACGGAGAAATAAGAGGAACAGGAACTGAAATACCACCTCCACCACAATATGAAGTGTCAGGCCCCAGTTTTAAAAGAAAAGTTACAAATATCGAAGAAACTGCTGCTGCTATTGAGGCAGGGCTCAAATATTTAAGAGAAGAGCACGAAAAATCTCAAAATGCCCCTACCAAAGGAAGTTACAATATGATATAAGTGAATACTTAGATACTTTTAATAAAAGTTAATACATTTTAAGTTATCTTAAAAATAACTATAAGCGTTAAAATGCACTATTGTTAAAAAGTACATTATTTGTAATAAAACAAACAAATATAATTGTAGATAAATTATTTTAACTCCTATAGCTTACCTCACTCCCCTAAATTGTAATCAAAATTTAAAGTAAAAAGAGAAGAGCATGAGTACATTTGTACTTCCTCTTTACTCAGACCTTTTATGGTATCGGTTACCTTTTTTGAAAGGTGCTAATGAGAAAGTGTCTATTAACGTAAAAATTTAATTTTTTGCTAACCAAGAATTAGCACAACAATAATGGACACAAAGGCAACTATCCTAATTAGGGCGAAATGGCCAAATAAAATTGGTGAAGCAATGTTCCTTGGAACTGGTGTCCTGGTGGTACTGAAGCTTTTATTGTAGTGAAAAAAAATTTTGGCAAAAGGAAGGACTTTATGGCTGCCTATCGTGCTGCAGCTTGTTCCAAAACGGCGACAGCCTTGTTGTGTGAGTTGTGAGGCCACAGATTACATATAAAAGGCAAATTTTTCACTGGAATAATATTATGGCGTAGACATTCAACAATTATTGTTGAAGAAATCCAATATACTCGACAACTTCCCAAATTCCGATGAATAGGAAATGGTTTAATACGGACTTTAAAAGATGATGATTGTTGCTGCAATGGAGTCAAGGAAACCTCGAGCATATTATTGAATTGTATTGAATTTGAGATCATTAAAAATCTCGGCGGCTAAAGCTGGAATTTGGTAGTGACAATTTTTGCAATAAGAAAATGAGGAAGTATGAGTTGCATTCTAGAAATTGGCGGAAAAGGCATGAGGCGCCGCTTACATAGTAAGAACGGAACTTTTAATAGTTTAGGATTGTGATAATTGAAAATGAGAATGGAACTAACAAAAAGTCATGTTTGTTCTAGAGTTTTTGGTGACTGATTCATTAATCCAGAGAAAGAAGGCGCCATGGTAGGCGAGTGGTTAGAGGCGAGACCTGTAAAGCTAATATGTATTGTGGTACTGGGTTCGATTCCTGGTCTAGGCCTTGGAATTTATTTAATGTTTAATTAAAGAAATTTACAGTAAAGTATGTTTGCTAGTCGCCTCCGTCCACGACAACTAATTGGTAGTTGGACGTAAAGCCCACCTGAAAAAAATAGGCAATTACTTTTCTTTAATCCAGAGAAAAAAGGGTTTTTCCAATTTCAGACATAATTTTTTTATTTGTTTCAATACTAGGGTTTAAGGGACTAGGTTATCTTCTGGGCTTATACTTTTAACAATAATTATTTGTTTTCATTGTGGGAGTTAACCGCGAAGCTTTGAATGTCTTCAGCCCTAGCTCATTAGGTACTTAGTGGTTTGTCCTTGTTTTTGTTTTACTTTTAAAACCAACCATTCACTACCTAAACAGTCAGGACAGAAGACCTACAAACTTTTGTATGTAAAAAACTCAGATTACATTGTAAAACAAATCAAAATTGTTAAAAAGTATAAGCTCAGAAGATTTCCAATTCCCTACGTCGAAAGCTTGGCATTTAAAAATAACAAAATTATGACTGAAATTAGCAATAATCTTTCTTCCGCTACATTTGTTTAGTTTTCGTATATTAAGTATGCAAAGAACACGGTTCGCCTAGAACGATTTATTTGAAAAGTTCACCAACATGAAAAATTTTTCTTTCTCCTTACTATTTGGGTCAAAACTAACCAAAATCCACTGAAAACCAAATCTGTTTACGTTGCGGATTTTTTTTTAAATTTTTTAGGTCAAAAAACGGCTTTTTTTTGCATTGTTAAGCCTAATAAGGAAAAACAATACAGTTTTTTGCAAAACCAATGCATGCATTTTGAAGCTGAGGGAATTTCCGACAGATTGATGTATTTTATAAATTATAAAAATGAAATTTATATTTTTATTTATTTTATTATATTTATGAAATTTGTTTATAAAAATTTCATTTTTATAATTTATAAAATACATCAATCTGTCGGAAATTCCCTCAGCTTCAAAATGCATGCATTGGTTTTGCAAAAAACTGTATTGTTTTTCCTTATTAGGCTTAACAATGCAAAAAAAAGCCGTTTTTTGACCTAAAAAATTTAAAAAAAAATCCGCAACGTAAACAGATTTGGTTTTCAGTGGATTTTGGTTAGTTTTGACCCAAATAGTAAGGAGAAAGAAAAATTTTTCATGTTGGTGAACTTTTCAAATAAATCGTTCTAGGCGAACCGTGAGAAGTATGCATCACAATCTCGCTTCGGCCGTTAGACCAAATTTTCTTTTTTTTTCGGGGCATTGAGATAGTATTGCACACTTTAATTTTGTAAATTATTCTTCTTAATTTTGCCTGGTTTCGTAATTTACTAAAGACCAGCATATCAAGTTTGTGTGTAAGCGCTGCCCTCAGTATTTCTAGAGGAACCGTTAATTCTCAATTTTAAAAGAATTCACATAAATAGAATAAATTACATTTTTGGAAATCAATTTGTGCAAAATATAAGGAACCAGACTGCGTCTTAAGAGAAGTTTTCCTTTCAAGTTTGGTCAGAAAATATTTCTGAAAACAAATATGCATCAATGTGGAATATCCTCAGTTTTTTTAAAATAGTTTTTATCTACAAACTAACGTTATAAATATGCACCTAAAAATCCAAGAGCGCCTTAAATAAAGAAAACCCTAATGAATAGTACAGAATTCGAACTAGTTTAAGAGTACCTATGAAAAAAAATCAAGAAAATGCACGTCAACAAATTACAAACATGACACGAAATTAAAAGCTAAGTTGTGGAAAATTATTCTTTAAGCACCTTCTAGTCCAACCTATCCCTAACACAATTCATCAGTTTTATCTACTTATTTATGCGAATTAGGAACTTTTAAATTACAAATTTGAGAAAGTATAACCCCAGAATTTTATAAAAATGAAATTTATAAGTAACCTTTTGTTGGGAGACCACAGAAGAGACAAATACAATGTGATTAAAAAAAATGTTGTGTAGTTAAAGCATTATGAATACATTTTATTTCCTTGTTTATTAAGTGGGTGCAAAATTTGAATTGAAAAAATAAAACAATAAAAGTTTACCATTAATTAAAATATTAAATCCCAATTGTAATTAAATAATTAGTTTTAAATAAAAATATACTTAACTTTTAATGACTATAATATATCTTCATTATAAATTAAAAAACTAAAATAGATGATGAGAAAATTATATTAACATCTAAGCAATTTATATGGCCAAACCATATACAGAAACGATACAATACATAGTTTTATTTTCCCAACGAACTGTACAGCTTCCATCGGTGGTGTTATCCCAGAAACAAGAGCTGGCACTATGCAATCCAGCACCATTTTTTTGCATTATAGTGCATGTAACTGAAACAACATAATTCAACTTAGATTTGTATTAGATATATAATTTCTTAATATTAAAAGTGTCAGTCTTAATTATGAAGAATAATGAGCTTAGGAATGAAGGAATGCTATCTTGAGATGATAATACACATGTACATGTACAGTACATGAAGATAGAAGAAAATAGGAGATTTTCTTAAGGAAACCAGATTAACACTCCAGTAAACTAATTTCTCAATCCCTGTAATGAGGCCTTGACTTGAAATGTGTAAAATGTACCACTTTCACTTCCTATCTGAGTCCAAACACCAGTTCTGCAAGAAGACATCCAACAAACTTTCACTCAATACTCTACTCCACTTAACAACCAATAAGATATACTCGATATTGCACTGCTACAATATATTAACACTCCAGTATATCTGGGCTCAATCTGCGAACTAGATTCAGACCATCTACCTGTACTGTGCAGATTGTATTCGCACTTACAGAGAATTGAGCAACCGCAAATACTAATCAAAGAAAAGGTAGAATAGGAAACCTTCAGACATGACATGAACAAACTACCAACAATATCTATTCATTAAATGAGAAAAACAGAATTCGCAAGTTACGGCATAGACTAGGAATCCTTCAGACAAAATTCACTTCAACCGACTAACGCTACATATTAGATGGAAACATCACAGAATCACCAGCTACAGAATTTACTTGATTGAATCCAAGCTACTCCAGTTTCTGAAATGAAACGAAAACCTAAAAAACTTTCCCAAATTTCTTTATTAAAAGGAAGTAATGGACTGGAAAATGGTACAGAAAAATGCTACTTGACAGTTACATATTTCATGTAACAAACAATGGAAAACAAATTCATGAACAAACCAAGATACTACAAAAATGACAGACCGCTACTGCGTCACTTCTCTGCAGAACAACCCTTCTCATTTACTAATTCTGAAATCTCGCCATTCAAATCAAATCATTCCCTAACAGAATGAGACAACCTAATCCCACATACTCTACTCAAAAAATTTACCACCAAAACGTAATGCTTTCCTACCGAGACTTTTTAATGCATGCCTCCGCTTGGGATATTTCCCCAAAAGTTAAAAAATTGCAATAGTAATCGTATTCCATAAAGCTAAAAAGGTAAAGTGTGTTACCAATAAGTCACTCAACTCTTTCTAAACTACGGATAAAAATAATCTACAAATCCCCTTTAAAATATGTATCACTATGCGTAAGCTCTTAGTGAGCTGGCCCATATTTAAGTATTTAAAGAGAAAAAACAAAATCTGTAAAAATTCTCTCACCACTTTTTCACCAATTTTTCTGCAATGAAAACTTTTTCATGCACTTAATCTCCTTCAGAAAAAATGTATAATTTGAGAGAAAAATACAGGTTTTTTTTATGCGCAGATAATGGCCTTTACTGTTATACAAGGCTAATGCCCTATCAGATCGATGTACTTCAGTTGCATATGTGTCTGAATTTGAATATAAAGCTATCGCACTCAATTGAAAAACTACGCTGCTACGGTCAATTTTCGTGGGATGGGGGAATTGAAGTATTTTTGAAACGTCATAAGGACATTGCACGAATTTTGATTCTGTTAGCAGAAAGACTGGAAAAGTTGAGGGAATAGCAGGTAAGCGCCAAGAAGCGTTCTTCATTGACTTTAGCTACATTGGCGTCCCTATTTCATTTGATACCTCATGTGGCGCTGCTGTTCGCGGAATAATGATGAAGGGGATTATGGATGCTGGTTTGGTCATTGCGACTTAGTGTGAAACAGATTTCTTGGTAAAGAAAGGAGCACAATTTTTTCTTCTTGGTTACATTTCTGCAATCCTGCCGGAAAATTTTCGCGTAAGATAGAATTGGCTAACTTAAAACAGATACGGGCCATGACTTAATACAATGCCACCTCATCATATCGAAATAATGAATTCTCCGATATTCCCTCAATAGGCAGACTTGCAAACTGGACTCCACGACCCTCCAATTTTATGTCCCAAGGTACAGAGCTCTCGACTAATTTATTTAGCCTACCTTCACAAGAATCCACGACCAAGGAAATTAGAACCTTATATCATAATTATTGTCAACATCTCTACACCAAACTGATCAATCTATTCCTGATTAAGGATGAAAGTCCGATACTGGTCATGAATACAATAAACGTGCTTGCTAAGTCGGATGATCTGTGATTTTATCCAGCACTGCGGACCTAACCACACTTTCAACTGTTCTTCTTAGGTTACAAAAAACATTATTAACGAAACAATGGTTATTATTTCTATTTATTACTGTATCATATACATCACTTACCAATATATTTGAAAGCTTTCTGTAATTTCGTAAGATTGCCCAAACAAGACTCAACAACATTTGTCGTCCATTGATTTACTTTATTTTGCTGATAGACATTTCCACCAATTGACTCTTCAATAGCTTCTTTGATAATATTACTAACTTCGTCGACAATAAATTGAGGCTAATAAAAAGAAATTAACAATTACTTTCTTTATTACTAGGCTAACTTCTTAGCAATTCAAAAATTGAAGTTAAATTTTATATTTACCTCTTCGGTTGTAATCTCATCCATTGGCTACTTATTTAAATTTAAGAAGGAATAAACAAACTGTTTTTCATGCAGAGCAGTGCCTTAAGTGATCTGACGTAAGGATCCTTTTTTTTGTTTGAAGAAGGTTACATAGCTGTAAAAACAACCCTTCCTCACTTCAAGTACCATAGAGCGCGTATGTATCACTCAAACTCAACGTATTAATTACTTATTGAAATGATTAACACTAGAATAAATAATTGAAAAGTGCTATTAGTACAATAAAATACCATACCAAAGTTCATGAAAGGCAATCAAAACTTTAAAAAAAACAAACAAATAAAATAGTGTATATAATTCGATTGAAATCCGATCAAGCTTATATAAATAACTAGTTTGGCCTGACACTAGTAAAATTTATTTTTTCATAACGTATTTGAATTTTAATGTAACTAAAATTTTAAGTAAAATTGTCTAGTGGGGTTTACCTTTTCCTTTTCGTGATGCTCTTGTTAGATCACGTTAACATTAAATAAGAATAAAATGCAAGGTTTAAATTGGTTCTTTTTACCAAAATACCTTACAAATAATTATTAGAAAAGAGTTATTTCATATGACGTTCACTACTCACCTCTTAACAGCTAACAAAAATGATTCTAATGAACTGTACATACTACCAATCAGCCCTCAAGCCTCATTGTTGAATGTAACGTTGCTTGTGTACATAAATGACATTTCGAACATCATTCTTCCGCAATAATGTGAACATATACTTGCGTCTTTTATGGACTTATTTCGTGTAGTGTAAATTTTGTTGGCCAAATACCATTTTTATACATTTGATTTGTTCCTTGATTGGCAAGAATAATCTAATAACCGTCCAAAAAGATCCAAAGAAATAGGAATGTGAAGAAGAGACTACAAGGATTTAAAATAAGAGGAAACGATAATGTGAAATAAAGTTTTTATTACCAAATGAATATAGATATAATAGCCCACAAATGATGTAACTGCTTATTAACCATTTCTAAGTTTTATTCAATAATTTTTAAAAAATACATTGATTACAATTTTGATGACTTGGGTGTAACGAGTCATGCTTTGGTTATTCCAATAACACCGCAGGCTAAACGGGCTCCTGCATTGCCTGTTGTCTTACTAAGTTCGTGACCTCCCTTACCTAGGTCATCAGGATCTGCATGTACCTATAAAATATACAAATTTTAAAATAAACGAAGGTTTACAGATTTATGTCATCATTCCTTACCGCTACGTGGTAAACTAACATTTTGCTTAATTATTCTTTTGTATCTGATTTGAAAAAAAAAAAGGAAAACTGAAAGAGAGAAAGGGTAAGCATCTGATTAACAAACAATGGCTACTTATTACACATCCTTCGACCTTTTGAAAAAGAAATAAATGGTATTTGAATTTAAAAAGGTGTATAAATAACAACATCTATGAATTCTAATTCGTTCTAAAAATTAGTTTCACCAAACGAGCGAACATGTGTACGTTTTAACTCCCCAATCTGGGGGCCCCAATTTTTCCCACACTCCAGAGATTCTTGAAAACGCTCACTCGTTTAGTGTGAACGGTTGAAATAAAAAACACATATTTTATAGAACTTTAATTCGAGATCGCCCAACCTACATTTTTTATTCTAGTCAGCTGCCAATTCATTTATTTTCTCAAAAACGGATCCAATCATTTTCTTTGTTTTCTAATCTTTTTTCTTTTTATATTTAATTAAGTCAAAGAAAATTAATTTTCGTGGTTTAAGTATTGATTTTTTAGTTTTACTTAACATATTTAGGCCGGAGAAATCCATATTAGGGTACCCCAAGCCCAAGAAAATAGTTTTTAGATAATGGCCTGCTGCAACATTTACTTTTAAATGAGCTAAAAAACTGAAAATCGCTGAGAGGCCAATCTTATTAATTTAGATGATACCTTGCCAAACATGGGCTAATAATGCGGACTACTTTGAAAAATAATCTTAGAAACAAGCTAATTAAGATTTTGGTTGTTATATTCAAAATGTTATATTATTTATCAAATTAAACAAAAAAATTACTGGCTTCCTTCCCAAAAAAGATTGATAGTGTCTAAAAATATTTCTTAAAAACAGCGGAGTTTATTACTACTTAGTGAATATGTGTCACTTAAATCTGAGGCTAATTTTTTTTTACTGTGAAATCTGGTTTTAAGGAGATGAAATCGGATGGGAATGAAAAAGGCTAAACAGATGAATGTTGTTTCGGTGTAAAAGGCAAAAGTTGTTCCAAGAACAAATGAAGAAATACCAGTCACAACAAACGAACACTTGACTCTAGCTAAATTTTGGTGTAAACGTAAGGATCAATATGTTTAATCTCACTCAATTTCATTTTTCTAAACTGTGGGTAAGGAAAGCTAATAAGAGGATTTCTTTGAGGAATACGAACAGACTGAAGGAGGACGCAATTTAATTTATCAACCAGTTATGTAAATTTTCAAGCAGGGAAAAGGTTTTATAAATGCTTCATGATTTATATTTACCACGAGAGTTCTTCCTATGATGCTCAAAGGCCCGCATAGAGATATAGCCTTATCACAAATGCCTACTTTGGCGACACCATCTTCCCCAGCGCATACATTACCTAAATCACCTACGTGTCTAGTTTCATCAGTTGGAGCACCGTGCTCCTTATTATCTGGATTGAAGTGGGCGCCGGCGCTCGTGCATCCTGAACATATCTCCAAATGATTATTGCTCAAATTAGAAATAAATACAATTATTTACTTATATATTAATAACTACCATTGGTATTATCTCCAAATTCGTGTACATGAAATCCATGGAGACCTTTTTGCAGTCCCGCAACCTCTCCTGATAATTTAACTTCTGCATTAGGGCTCTAAAATTATTTCATTCAATTAGATTAATAAATAACACTTGCCGGTAATGTCAACGGTGAAGTAACTTACTTCTTGTTCGAAATATACTGTTCCTTTAACAGTTTCTCCCTTCAAAACGCAGACAGCTTTAATGGGCATTGTAGCAGTAATTTTTCGATCGTTCTAAGAGCTACACGAAGACCTAATTGCGTTCCTAACAAGAATAACAAGAAATGACTTGACTGGCAATTACACCTAAGGTCAAATCTCCATGTTTACTGTGCTACTATAATCGTTAATTTTATTAAACAAAAGAAGTATATAATTAGCAGCCACAATTCATTAACGCTAAATATATTATTTTTGAAGTTTAACTCTTATTTCTTACGAGATATTAACTGCATGAAACAATCTATGTTAATTCATTATTTTTGATCATGAGATTTGGCGCTAAATTCAAACATCCCTTCTTCAAAAACATTTAAGGCTTTGTTTTTGTTTTTATTAACGTGTCAATCTTTTCTTTTTAGTTGCCAACTATATCAACATACATAAGTAAAATTTACAGTACGAAATATTTTTTTTTTTTACTATTACATTAATCACAAAATCACCTAACTGGCCGCCTTATAACTTCGACTTCGATAGCAGCAGAGCAGTATGATCAAAGGTCTTCACCTAATAAAAGTATTCTGAAACATATGTATGTACTTAAATTTAAATTTTAAGTTCTAGATTCGTTAGAAGCTAGCTGTCACCAGTGGCAAACACAATTTTTTTGACGGAGTTTAGTTTTTGAGAATTAATAATTTCTTGATGTGTTTATTTCTGCGAATATGCTGTGTGCAAAACAATTTGGGCATATGATGTTTTTAACCGTTAGATCTGTCGAAGTCTATCCTTAACACTATGTCTAGAGTATTTATTTTGAAGATCTTTTCCATGTCAGCATCAGAATTTGACTCTTACATTCAAGTGGCAGGAACTATAGCAGCAACAGGCTAAACTGAACGGGAAGAATCATGAGATAACTTCTAAAATTTACATGAATATATCAAATACCCTTGGTGGAAGAATCGTTTGTGGAATTAACTGGAGTAGAAGTTAATAAAAAATGCCTTTGTATTGTGGAATAATTTATTTTTATTTCTTGTATTGATCTTCTAGTTATAGGAACAATAAAACATTTTTTAATGATTTTTTGTTTTTTAATTTATTTACAGCAATTTATCGGTTGTCGGCAACCGGAGATGTTTTCATTGCACTGCCGGTCTCATAACAGTGTTCTCTCGTTACAGGCAACATTACATGTCCATTACCGGCCAGTGAGCTGTTCTAGAAAAAGAAAATCTAAGAGCTAGCAGCTGGATTCGAACTCATATCGCGAGTTGGATTCCAGTAGTCGCTAACAATTTGGCTAGTCCCTTCCCTAATATTGTTTATCACCTAATCAATCAATAAAATTAATCATTGATGAAAATTACAAAAGAACATATCGAACAACTTAATAAATATCAAGCAACTTTATACGAAGATATCACTTAAACGATCGGAGAAGGTAAAACATTTCATTCTATTTACATTTAAATTTTATGACAAGCATAAACTGATCTTTGATTAAATTTAAAAATCTCTGATACTTTTTTATACTTTTCTATATTATAATTAGGAAATCGTGCTATTTTTACCCCACTTCTTTTTAAAGGGGAAAGCAAAATCGAAACTATACTTATTTATTTATCTTCAACGAGAATTACTGTTTTCTACATTCTTATTTTAAATTAGAATTTAATATTAGATAAAAAAAAAGAGGAATTATAGAAGTGGTTACAGTATTAGATTTCCAGGCAGATATTTCGGGTTCAAGTCCTGGTGCTCTTAGATTTTTTCTTAGTGGGTCTCAGAGATAATAAATAATTGAAATGTAGACAAGAAAAAAAAACAAAACATTTTTTGGTGATTTCAATTTTATTTTCCTAAAATTCTAAACCCTGCTCTATTTAAAAAAATTTCTTATCAGTAACTAGCTCGATAAATATTATCATTGAAGGTTATCTTTTTCAGGAATATTTCGTAAACTTGAACAATTTTGACTCATAAATGAAGAAAATTTATTTCTGTTTCGTACAAATTAATAAAACTTAAATAATTAAAAAAAAGTCGTATGGAGCATTGAGATGTTCTACTCTCGAGAAAGATTCGATGATATTAAAATAAAACACAGAGATAGTAGCAATCAGTAATGCAACTAGAAACTTTTCCAATATTTACAACATGGTTTGTGAGTAAATCTTCTACTTTTTTATTTAAATTCTATTCTCTCATTTAGTATTTAACGGAATCACTTTTTTAAAGATTGTTTCTGAGAAAATGTTTACAAAGTAAATAAGGTAACATCATCTCTTCTTAGAGCTAGTTGCAATGTATTTGTTTTTCTGAGATTATAGGATAGAAAACACCAAAGTCGTATTTTTTTTAAAAAAATCCGGCTATTAAGTCCAATAAAGAGTGTGAGACGGTTACTTCAAGGTTGTCTGGACATTCAGGACAATAGACCACAGCCACTGTGGCGAAAGGAAAGGTTTCAATGGTACATAAACAAGGAATTGGAATAAGAAAATCGCCGCAGCACAGATGGTGAAAATCTCAGTCCAGATGCGAAAAAGTTATTAATCAAAGTACTCTAAGATGTTTTCTAAGGCCAGTTGAAGGACACACTAGTCACGGATAGCGTTTGCGGGTTTGACAGACAAGAAGAAACTACAATGAGTATTTGAAGACGACGACTGTCAATATGAACACTGCGTTTTATGACTGAGAGTTCGACTCTAAAATCTCGTTCTTTTAAGCAATTTTATTCTTAAGTCTTATCAAGTGTACGAATGGTGGAGTGCTCCACTAAGAGGGACCACAACCAATTCCCTTATTTGATTATTAACACTTTCTTAAATAAAATAAAAAGTAGTATCTACAAGCGAGTTTCGAACTGTGGATCTCCCACAAACAAATTCACTCTTTACAATCACTACATTTATAGTAACCGCGCCTAAAATAATGCGTACTGTGTACGCTACATTTTTATTAAAACTGTCCGGTAGGACAGTTGTATAAGGGTTGATCATCAAAAACTGCATGAAAAAGCGTAACGTTGAAAAACTCCCAACTTTGACAATTTTTTTCTCTTTTTCTATAAAAGATAAAATTCCCAAATTTTCTTTAAAATGTAGGGCAAATCCTCCTTTACAACTGTAATTTTTTTGCAACAACATAGATGTAATAGATTTCGAGAAAAAAGTTGCTGAAAATGAGCAAAAACGGCATTTTCAAAAATGGTTGTTGTTCTTGTTGTTGTTGTTACCTTTTTTGTAAACTGCGTAGCGCCTAAACGCGTGAACCGATTTTCATGAATGAGGTGTCATTCGATTCGGAATTTTATGTAGATATCATATATTGATTGTTTTTCTTTCATGCATTTTCGGAGATCAAATCATAAATCATACCTTCTGGGTGAGTTATGGTAAGTGGAAGAGGTATTTTGCACATGCTGCTGGTTCTCCGTTGCAAAGCATTGAAGGCCTTAAAGTACATTAAGAGAGACCACAACCAATTCCCATGAATTGAACCAATTCCCGTGAAACTTACTAACATTTAGTAAAAATTCGAAATATGCCTCAAGTTATATGAAATTGCTCACTCTTAATTTTATTTTTTGTGACAAAATGTATTAAAAAATTGTCTTACAAAATTCACTCTACTTTGCTGTATCTTTATAATAACATTTATATCTACTTTGTTCATATTTATACTAAAGTGAAGTTGGTTTATAAACCCAACGAAAATAATTAAACATAATTTTCAAAATTACAACTGAAATAGTTAAGAACAAAATAAAGGAATCCACTAATAAAAAAATAAGTAACTGCAATAAACCAAAAATAGTGACCAACTGCAGTGACAAAAAATATAAGAGACTGTCCTGTCCTTGATCCAATCATTCTGGGGATATATCATTGTGGAGTATTTTTCATATAATTTCTATTTTTTTGATTTAAAGCGCATTAACATTTAAGGCCATTGGCGTTCGGAGCTTTTTCCAGTGAACTGATAGCCTCTGAACAGTATTCTTTCGTTACGGTCATCACTTTTCTCACTGGACAGTGAGGTCTAAGATGCTCCCAACAAGAGAAAATCTAAGGGCCAATAACTGGATTCGACCGCCAGGATCTTCGCTTTAGAATCCAGTAAACTCTAAACACTGAGCTAACCCTTTCCCTTTCTTGATAATTAATAACATTTATAAAGTTAAATAAAATACTAATGGCTACATTGCAGAAAAAATCTTCTTCGATTGATAAACAATAGAACAATAAATATAAATGTGGTTTAAAATTAAATTTCCAAACAAAAATTTCTTAAAACAGCACTTTTAGGATTTAAAGTCTCATCACTAAAAGAGTAAATAGTATCTTTTCATTCAGGATTTTTAACAAACGAACTAAGCAATTCTCGGATTTGGAGAACCATGACACTTCAATAGACATGTACCATCCCATAAATAAATCTAAAATAAAATTTAAGGATTAATATAAAAAAATAATTAAAATCTTGAGATAAACTACTTAAAATGCACAGATAAAATTTAAAAAGATAATCCATTATTAGAACTTAACCGTAGTAATAATTTCAATAAATCAAAACTACTATTAATTGTGAACATTGATTATTTTAAAACCTTCTTCTTTTAAGGAATAGGGGAGTATGTACCATATAGAAATCTTTATTAGCTCAAGAGAATTAATTTAGTGCAAATAAGGAACTATCTGTTATTAAAATCTGTAAAAGTAAATAAAATAAAGCTGACATCTGTTTGAGAAACATAAACTCCCATAAACTTAGCTTTTCCAACGTTCGTCTTCTATGTTTTGAGGTTGAAAGAGGTTAATTAGATGAGATTAAAGAAAAACATCTAGGTAGAGAATAATTAAGTCATTAGCTATAAGAAACGAAATTCATCAAATACAAATAATCAATGTGGAATTGAGGAAATGGGATATACCTCGCGACGCAAAAATGTGCCTTGAAAAATACGAGACAATTTTCTGATTGGGATAGTGGTAATTCTTATACTTTTACTAACGTTGGTTGTATAAGGTTGGTGAAGTTACTGTTGGATAATAGTGCAGAATGTTATAAACTCATTAATTTTTTACATGAAACAGTAAATTTTACAATACTAAATGAGGAGAGAAACAATAATAAGGTTAATATTTATATTATTAATACAGTAATAGTATGATGGCTAACGTAAACAGGTTTTTTCCAGAAAGATAACGCTTTGCCAGATGCCTCCATAAAGGGAGAGGGGAACGAACAAAAATTGAAAACTTTATTTGCACCCACTCAATACAGTAGATTGAGCTTCTTATTTTTTCCATCCACAGAGAAATTTCTTTCTAAATTTTAATCACTTCAACAAAGTTGAAACTGGGATGTTTTTATTTATGCTAAAAACAATTAATAATGATTTAGGCGAAGATCCTAACTCTCACAAAAATTTGGCAAAGTTAAAAAGTAATCACCAATTTTTTACATTTTTTTCAGACGTGGCTTAGCGTCTTACTAGCAAGCAAAGTGAAAATAGTACGCATTCATACGCGATAAAAAATAATTGAGTATTTGATTGCGAGACACCCTTATTAACACTCTAGTCCTTAATGAACTAAAAAATAAAAAATTCTACTTTCAGGGGCAAAAAATGAATATTTAAAAATATTTAACTATAAATTAAGGATACGTCCAGAATAAAATGTATGTCTAAAATTAATTCATGTTAAGGAATAAAACAGAAAAAATTAGTATACGTGTATAGCATAATATAATAGAACATAATATATAAAAATAAACATAGCCAACAAACACAAATCAATTTGCAAATAACTAAATGACTTCACTGGGCTTATTATTATTTTATTTAAGGTGCGTCAATATTATGACCACGGTCCCATACACAAAAAAAAAAAAAAAAAAAAAAAATATCTATATTGGGCTGCCAGACGTCGCATGGCCTAAGTAGCGAATGACCGGAGTATCTAAAGTCACTGTTGTCTGGAATCTTTTTCGGTGCACTACTGGCCCCTGATCAGTGTTCTGTGTTCTTTTTTAACAAACTACATTGTCCATCAGCGGACAGTGAGATGTAAAAGGCTACTAGAAACAGAAAACCTAAATGTCAACAGTTGGATTCGAACCCAGTATTTCTGCGAGGTAGTTCAGCCACCTCTAATCAACCACTAATCTAATCCTTTACCTATGTGCTTGTTGATATTGCGCATTCACTTAAGGTTATATATGGACAGTTATTACTGAAGATTGAAATATACTTTACAGTATTATCATTTTTATAACTGATAAACGTTACGAATAGTGGAACTAATTCATTGCCTGTATCACTGAATTGTTGTTTATGCACTGATAATTTAACTTTATAAATGATAAACATAAAAGCCAATATTCTCTACAAATTGAGAACTGAAACTAATTTGACGACCACTTTCTCACATCTCTGATTAACCATTTTCAGAAATAATTCCTTTGACAAAATATAAATCTGAGGCTTGACTTCAGATGGATGAATTGAATAGTTTAATTCGGATAGATGAATTAAACTCTCGTATACGTAATACTCTTAGAACCAGAGAGCTAGAAAGAGAATGAAATAAGAATTTTTGTAAAGGATACAAATAAACCTCCAAAAAAACCATTGGTTAAAACATGCCTTCTGCTAACGAAATATTTTTTCCAATGCGAACCAGCTTTCACCATTAACAATCCCTAGGAAATTAAAAGAACATATTAATATTGTTGGATCACTAATTCTAAACTCATATTATTCTGTTAGATTCGAAAATTGTTTGTAATTAATAAACTAGTATTTATCATTCGATTGAGTGCATATACTTTTTGCTTACATTTTTTTTATACTTTTAAATAAGGAAATAAAAAATATCTTTTCCTTTAAAGGGTTTTAGAGTGAGTGTGGAGGTTAATTAAGTGCTTTCTCTAATTTATTTATTTTTGTTACGTCAGAGACGTTTCGACCTCTATATAATAATAACGTTTGAAAGGTAGTATTTACGCAAACATTATTTATAAAAAAAATCATTATTAATTGTTTTAGTTTCAGTTAATATACTAGTTTGAATTTACCGTTTTAAATGCGTTAAAACATTTTTGCCAAATTCAATAAATAAATATGCTACTACTCAATTGTGATTGTAACTTGCACATTTATGAACGGACTCACACATGTCCTACACTCACACATCGAACTGATCTTTAAAAAAAACTGCTGAAGGACAAGAAAAAAAAAACATAGTTTTATGACTTCCAATTGCTAAGTATTTTCTGTGACAATTTTAAGAAAATATTTTATTAAGCCAAAAGTAGAGGAAAATAATAAACAAAAAATATTAGCTCTTGAAAATTAATTATCTCAAATCTTTTATTCAGTTTAAATTTATCTTAATAAAACATACCCAAAGTCCTACAACAGCAAATAAGTAGAATCCAAAACCATAAAATCCAGTTAAACCCAACAATCCAGCTGTACTTCCAGAAAGTGCAGACATAGAAGTCCTGCAGTATTCGACAATGGCTGAATTATTCCTCAAAGCAACTTCACTATATGCAACTATTTCTGAGTATAAAAAAGTTTGTTAATGAAAAGGTTAAAGCAGGATTAAGTTATACCATAAAATTGCTTACCTCCCGTTTTTTCAAGTTTTGTTTTTACTTTTCCAAGAGCCATGATTTACGAATTATTTACTAAAGTCACAGTTGCTGAACGCTAAATGAATTAACGTGAATGTTCTGAAAATTTATTAGAAGTAAAGTGTACTAGTTAAAGCAGTTAACATTTAAGATTATTGTTAGCTTACAGGGAAGGTTTCACATTGTTATATAAAATCTACATTCCAACAAGTAAACAGCTTTTTCTCGTCTCAAACCGTTGTTTCTGAATATTTTTTTAATGTTCAAATCAAACTGATTTTTACCCAATATGTACAAATAACAAAAAATCAATTGTATTAGGACTCTAACTTTAGGAATAATTTAATAATACTTTTATAACAATTTTAACTTGGGGGGAGCAAAAATCTTTTCCTTTTGAATAGATAATCTAATTGACTTTTTCGTTTGTTTGATACTCACATCTTATTATTGAGCGATCAAAAGGAATTAAAGCTCTCTGAAGAACTATTAAAAAAAATAATTTGATTAAATGACGAGTTGTTCGAAACAGGTTTATAAATTATATATCCTAATAATTAGATCTTTCACGTACTTATCTTAAAATAACATGAACTATGTATCTCCTTAACAAAAACTTACAGTTTAAAATGTTAAGTATAAGGGTTGATTAAACGCCAAAAGGTACACAAATCAGCAAGTACCCAACATTTCATTAATACTTCATTAATATTTAAGTAATTTTACTGCATTAAATTTCATTTATTTTTTTGAATTTATTAGAGGTCACAGACCCTTATGCTGGCCATTTTCGTCTACAAAATATTTGTTCAAATAGAACACTATTTCTTAGATTGACTGTAATATCTAATCAACAAACTATTAATCACAGTTTAAAAAAAAAACTTTATAAAAAAAAAATATGAGGTTAAAAAATTCAAAAACTTTTTTCAAAAATGCTTGCACCAACATTCATCAATGATTTTGTTTATTTTATTTATTTATTTTTATTTTTAAATAAAAATCTTCGGTTTAAGTTCGTAATTCGATTAAAGCAATTGTTACTTTATTTAGTAGTCAAGCGTTTTTAATAATAGGTAATAATTAATCTGGCTTTATCGCAAATAATATAGTTTTCTTCAATTCTCAATCTAGGTATTCTTACCGCAGTGTTATATATTTGGAATATAAGATATACATATTTTTATGACAGCTAATTATACCTGTATTTTACCTACTATAAGTAAAATTAGAGGAACTACATTAAATTACAATTGAGAAATGAATAATTATTGTTGAATAATTTACTGGATATTACCTATGCGTTATTTGTACTCACAAATACTTCGGTAAGAAGAATTCTAGACTGAAATATTGTTTTAAATCCGTGATTCAAATTTAAACAGTAGCCGACTCTAACTTTGTCTTTTTCTATTTTAACATGCATGTATATGTGACTACTCAGAATAAAGGGCCTAATAAAGATAAATCAGAAGAATAATTTGGAATAAAGCTATAATAAAGTACCTATTTAATTACGAAGATATAATATACATTTTATCATAATTATAACAAAAAATAAAATATTATGAATGAACTAAGGGAAGGGATTAGCTATGCGGTTAGCGTATTGGATTCCCACGTGGAGGTTCCGGGTTCGAATCCAGCTGCTGACCCTTAGATTTTCTCTTCCTAAGAGCTTCTTACAGCTCACTGGCCGGTGATGGACAGTGTTGTCTGTAACGAGAGAACACTGTCCGGAGGCCGGCAGTGCACTGAAAAAAACTCCGGGCGCCAATAACCTCAGATGTTGACGCGATTTAAATCAATAAAAAAAAAAATTATGAATGAACTGGCCAGCATAAGGGTCTGTGACCTCTAATAAATTCAAAAAAATAAATGAAATTTAATGCAGTAAAATTACTTAAATATTAATGAAGTATTAATGAAATGTTGGGTACTTGCTGATTTGTGTACCTTTTGGCGTTTAATCAACCCTTATACTTAACATTTTAAACTGTAAGTTTTTGTTAAGGAGATTTTTGGACTTTTTGGATAGATTTTCCTTTTTGTCTGTTTTGCAAAGTTACATATCTGCTTTACAGATTTTATTAAAATTTGGAATAATAAATTCTACCATTATAACCTAAAAAGGTGTTAAGTCCGAACCGTAACTACCACTGGAGCGATCTTTTTAAAGAATGATTATAGTTGCGGTCCCCCAAACCATCCTCAATAACAATTTTTTAGATAAAGCGTTTTGAATAAAATAGGAAGGTATTTGTACGTAAATAGCAAAATTAAAAAGCGATTTCAGTACTTCCTTTTAAGAGGAGTAAGAAAAATAAACTGCGATTACAGTACTTCTCCCTAAAAGGCAAATATTTTGAATCGAATTCATTGATGTAAATAGGTTCACTCATTGATAATTTTAACGATTGCAGTACTTCCTCTTAGTAGGTGAAAGAGCATGGTGGCACTTCACAGCCACGTAGAGGAGCTTTAACCACTTCTTCGTGGTAAATTTTATCCAAATCGAACTAAGCATAATAGAAATATTGGTAATAATAGTATTAGAAAAGGCCTTACTTGGGTGGGGCAAACTCCCCTCCTTATGAGTCATAGCGACGAGACTTTTAAAGTGCAAATCTGTACAAAATTTCGATTCGAATGACACTTCATTCATGAAAATCGGTTCACGTTTCGATAATTTGAAACGATTACCATACTTCCCCCTAATAAGGGTAAGAGCAGAACGTCGTTTAAATGTTACGTAGGAGTGCCCTAAACCTTTCATCCTGCCAAATTTTATTAAAATCGGGTTAACATTTTCAGAGTTATTAGTAATAATAATTTTGAGAAGGGGCCTCACATATATGGGGCTAACTCCTCCCCCATTTGATGTACAGCGTCGAGACCCCCAAAAGGCACATCTACATAAAATTCCGAAACGAATGACACCTCATTCATGAAAATCGGTTCACGCGTTTAGGCGCTACGTTGTTTACAAAATAGGTAACAACAAGAACAACAACAACAACAACAAGAACAAGACCAATTTTTGAAAATGCCGTTTTTGCTCATTTTCAGTAACTTTTTTCTCGTAATATATTAAATCTGGGTTTTGACAAAAAAATTACAGTTATAAAGGAGGACTTGCCCTATAATTTAAAGAAAATTTGGGAATTTTATCTTTTAAAGAGAAAAAAATTGTCAAAGTTGGGTGTTTTTCAACGTTACACTTTTTCGTGCAGTTTTTGATGATCAACCCTTATACAACTGTCCTACCGGACAGTTTTAATTTCTGAGTAAGGAGCCCCTAAACGTTTTTTTCCGGTGAATACTTATTTGAAAATTTTTGAAAGTTGAGTGCGCGAACTTTGCTTTGAATAACAAATTAATAGCACATACCGTTTGAGTCTAAAAAAAAGTGTATCCAAGGCAATTTCACGCGCAATTTTGTGTCATAGCGCGCTGGTATGAGGTTAATGGTGTAAATGACAGTGTAGAGATTGTACTGAAATTGTTTGTAATGAAGTGTCTGGGATTAAAAGTGTTTCAATTTACCACATTCTACTTAGATATCCGTGCATGCTAACAAGAGAAATAATAAAGAATTAGATTTTTTCTTCCTAGGTGCTTCCTACAGCTCACTGTCCGGTAATGGACAGTGTTGTCTGTAACGAGAAAACACTCAGATGTTGACGCGACTTAAATCATAAAAATCATAAGAAGAAAATATTTTGGTACATAGAGTGGCAGGCATTGTGTACTAAATCTAATGATGAAGTAGATGATCTATTGTATAGCGGTATATCTCCACCTCGGGTATTATAGGAAAATTAAAAACAATTACTTGAAGAGTTTAAGTTAAAAGCATTGAACGGCCGCAATATACTGTATATAGAATAGAATAGAATATATTTTGCCTGAACATATGTTCTACATACAATAGGCTCGTCATAACAAACTTCGGACTACAATAAATATTCACTTTACACAGTTCAAATAGTAAACAATATCAGATCATTCAACTTTGAAGTGAGTAACATTTCATTTATTATTCAAGAAGCCTTCTATTTTATAAAATGCGTTATCTAATAAAAAGTTTTTAATAGTTTTCTGAAATGGCTTTTTTTCTAGATTTCTCATGATTATGGAATTATATTAAATATCCTGGCTGCCATCAAGCTCGGCGCCTTGTCGGACCTAAACAATCTCTTTCTAGGCAAATGTAAGTCATTTTTGCTTCTTAAATTATAGGAATGTTCATCACTTCTTAAAACATTTTTCTCGTTGTTTTTTATATGCATAATATTCGCTTAAATAAATAACGACGGTAAAGTTAATATTCTATTCTCCTTAAATAATGGTTTACAGCTGTCTATTTTTCTGCTATGAAACAGGATCCGATAGAGTTACAGCCAGGCAATAAATTTGTATACGGTAATCTGCCGACTAATTGGTTGGCTAATAAAAGTGTGGGGAGAGTTGCTGTATTGGAATAAATATATTTTAATCCAGTTGCATTATTCTCGCTATGTTATAACAAGGAGTTTAAAGACGTTTTCCAGTTTGTAGCTTCCAGTTCCATTTTATCGGAATTTAGAATAAGGTTTTTAAATAAGAAAAAAATAGACCATGCCGAATTTATTTCGTATTTGGATGGGAAAGATTGGACTGGTCTAATACTCGTAAATTATTGTATTAATGCATCAAAGTACAGGCACTTTTTAGTTTCACAATTCAACTAATAGGGTATCTATCCTGTTTATAATTTAATAAAGTTGTTTATTTCACTTGGGTTCGGATATTCATTAAGTTTTATTTTTATTTATTTTTTATCATACTTTCAGTATAATTCTATTTTTTTCTTAGTAATTAAAATAAAATAAAAAACCCTCAGACAGTCAAAGACCAGTATTTCTTGCTGAATTAAGTATATTGAAAGCAAACTGTAACAATATTAAAAATGTAAAGTATTATTATATTTATTATTGTACTATATTTTGATTTTTTGATATTTTGATACAAGATATTTTTGTTCTTGTTATTTTTATTCTCAAAGTTATCAGTTTTATTTAGTTCCATATTTAAACATTTCATATAATTACATCTTATTCGACCCTGCCGACGATCTTTGAACAATATAATTATATGTCTTCTATTTATATTTTTATTTTATGAAACAATTAAATAAAAGATTTAATAACCTGTCTATAATATTAGATACATAATGGGGCCAATATAAGAACAAAAATAGGTAAACATTAAAATCTTATTTAAGTCATTAAAACAGTGTATGATTTATTTTCAGAAATAGAAATAGTTTTTTAAAATTTATTTTCGATATCAATTTATAAAAAAAATGATGGCAACTCCTGCAATATCTTAGTTATCATAATTAAAAAAAAAACTCCCCAAGAACTTGTAGTGGGAGAGTTTGTTTAAGGGAAGGGGACAAAACATAAATCCAGGGATTCCCAGATCCTACTCATTTAACCTGCAAAAATTTTTTTAGAGTACTGACCAGTTTCGATTTCAAGTTGTTAAGTCTTTTTTGTTTCAACATGGCTTGGAGATTAATGATTTTCCTGGTGTACTGTTTTACTCATAGTATGGCCAGCGACTCTTTGGAAAACGATTCAAAAAACATCTTAGAGTAAGTAAAGGCTTAAACTTTATATTTCATAGTTTAAACCATATACAAGTGTCTTTTCAGTGGTTTGTGATTAGATCAGACATTTTTTTTAAGGCTGGCCACATACTTTCTATTGTTAGTATGGGCTCCTATTTCTGAGTCGTCAGTAGTAGAGTAGAGAGTAGTCAAGGGTCAATTTCCCTCATCTTCGTGGCAACCATAAAATTTCCAACAGTCCGATATAATGTGGTCAAAAAGATTTTTTTTAAAATATCCAAGAATAACCGAAATACCTCTATTCATTGTTTAAATAAATATAACAAAACCTTGAGATGTTTTGAGGAGGTTTTACTAGCGGCACCAATGCATCATCAGTACCGCTAGAAAAACTAACAATTTTGGCGGAATCTTAAGAAATATTTTGACCAACGTAAAAATATTAATGGCGTTATAAGTTCAAAACTTTTAAAAAATTAGAATAAAAAAAAAAAATCAATAAATGAAAAATAAAAAATTACGCGCCTTTTTATCAACTCCCTAGCAACGAAACTTGCAAAAACGTACACCTGGATGCGCTGAATGTGAGATCCCATTCTCCAGTTTAACCTGCACACATAAGCACATTTGAAATCTTGCATACTCTCTTAGTTACAAAAAAATAAATAATTGTAAGCACCGTTAAAATGTTCTTTTGCGTAAAGTTGTAATATGACGTAAACCATAGGTAGAAACCCCAAGTATGCTGCCGTTAGATCTTTATTCCAAGAGGCCGATTACAGCATACCGAGGGGTGATGGTATTGTATGTAGCGAAGGCGGCAATGCTCCAAGAAGGTTGTTGGTGCCATTGACTTTTAAATGTACTCTGACTAGTACAGTGACTTCGATGCTAATACGTAGACGATGCTTCTTAAATAAAAAATGAATTTTACAAAATAATAGAAAAGGGGAATTAATATATTTTATATTTTAAAAGTTTTCATATTACAATTTAAAGCGAGAGTTGATGGTGGCTTGTTATTGTTAGAAAAACCAACCATTTTGGTGGAATCTCTTATTTGATGAAAGGATAAATTTCCATAAAGTGTTCTCTTTTAAAATAAAAAAAAAAATATTGAAAAGACGCTTCTTTAACATTCGCATTCGTAATGAAAGAATTGCAAAATGTCTTGAACAATTGCCGCATGTTAGACAAGGGTATATCCTAATTTATATCTTAATCGTATCCCGCGTGTTCATGTATTACCAATGGTTTGGACCTTTCATGCATCAACTGAGGTATATTAATCAGTTTGATGTGTGAATTCGACTTTAATTATGTATCCTTCCCACACTATACTGTCTGACTAAGCGATTGTTAAAACGAATTAGATTATAAGAATTTACGATTATATTCGAATGTTGGCGACGAATATACTTCCCCGAATCTAAGCCCCAAGTTCAATGAATTTTCACCCAATAAGTAAATGGTCGCATTGCCTAATAAGGAATGCAATATTTTATTTTTTGTAAACTCGTTTGTATTGCTGTACTCATCCTCTAGAAAATACTTTGGACCTTTCAGTATTTCTAGAACGATAAAGTGAGTTTTAAACTTAACTTAGGTGTGTCGCTAGGTCGTTGTAACTACTTCTCTTATTTCACTATTATTTGAAAAACAAATAGTCTATTAATTACACAGGTCTACAAAATGTAACTTTTTGTGAGAGCTGTTTTACTTCTGAAAAGTGACTATATACGTACAATTGAGTACAGCCATTTTCAAAAATAACCCCCCTTTTCTCCTATCACATCAGGTTTTTTTTACAAATCGGGAATGAAAAATTCAATTATAATTGCAAAAAATACACATTTCTTTTCAAATGTTGATACAGTTTTGATTAAAATGCTGGTTGTATTACTTGGAAATGCACAATGTTGATTCACTAGAATGTTATTTAATCAATAATAACGTTTTCGTTTGCCTTCCAGTGATCTTTTCTTGGAAATTCTCTTATATCCTGCTGCAGAGTCTTCTCTTTGAAGCGTCTAGCAGTAATCCGCTATCATTGATATACTCCATCGTCCTTGGTACCGTCGTTCCATCTCCCGGATGTCCTGATGGAAGCGTTCGCCTTGTTCCTCGCTCACCGCCCCCAGATTCTCAGGAAATACATCTAAATGCGAAAATAGAAAGTGCACCTTAAGACTTGTGTTGCATCCGAGAATTCTGAATTTCTCCAGCATTGTGGCTACTAATTTTGCGTAGTAAGGATCTTTGGTGTTTCCTAAAAACTTCTTGGTTACATCTATAAAGGCTTGCCAGGCTCCTCAGGTCAACTTCGTTACAATATTAAAAATAAAAGATAGTGTGAAGTATGCAATAACGCTACTAAGACTAAAAAATTAAGACTGTGACTTAAAAAAAATATGGTATGTGATACAAGTAAACGGGTATCATACTTGGTATCAGGATATGCATATTACTTCAAAATGACTTAAAAACTCAAAACAGCAAAATCACTGTAGACCTGTGTTATGTACGATGATGATATTTTAGACGCATTTATAATCCTCGACCATCAGTCAATATTGTTTACTTTTGTGACTGGAAAATGTGAACATATGTAGATAATACTGTTTACGAATTAGTTCCAATGATGAAAGTTTGGTTAATTTTGATGGAGCCCACTGAAGGGTCACTAGGTATTTATTACCTTTAGCAAAGTTGAGAATTTAATTGTTTTTATTATTAAATTCTTCAGCAGACCATTTGGTATGATTTTGAGATGGACTACAAGTAGGTTTGCCACATCCAAAAAGTTGCACTTATTAGCTACTTCTGAACGCCCTAGTGTGATTGATGTAAATCTCTAGTGTTATTTGTGCCTAGCATAACTTTTTTTTGTAGATTTTGAAAAAAATTCAAAGAGCTGTCTGCAAAACATGAGTTGCAGCTCACAAGAATGGTTGATGAAAACCCAAGAACAGTGAAAGGAAAAGTTCATTGCTAATTATTCGCCTTACGGTAATTAAAACTGTCAGGTAGGCGTTGTATAATGGTTGAACGTCCAAAATTGCACGAAAAAGTGTGATGTTCAAAAACACCCAACTTGACAATTTTTCCTCTTTTCGTAAAAAGTTAAATTCCCATCGTTTTTTAAATAAAAGGCATATCCTTGTTTAGAACTGTATTTTTTTTTTTTTTGCAACTACGCAGATTAATTAGTATCGAAAGAAAACGATGCCGAAAATATGCAAAAACGGTATTTTCAAAAATTGTTCTTACCTTTAGCACCTAAACGCCTGAACTAATTTTCATGAATGAAGTGTCATTCGATTTGGAATTTCATGTAGCTTTGCTTTTTGAAGCCCTTGTCATTTTATGGTAGAGAAGTTAGCCCCTGAATGTGAGGCCTTTCTAAAACTATTATTTACTAATAACTCTGTAAATCTTAGCCCGATTTTGATTAAATTTGGCGCGATTGAGGGGGTTAGGTTAGAACTTCCCTACACAACGTCAAAGCGCTATTTAGTTCTAAAATTTACTAGAGGGAAGATTGCAATCGTTTCAAATATTTGGCGCGTCATTAATTTTCATGAATGAATTATCTGTCATTCGATACGAAATTTTATCTGGTCTGGTTTTTTTTGGGGGTCTGGACGCATACAACTTTAGAAGGGTAGTTTGCCCTACTTTAACTATTATTATCAATAATCTTCGCCCGATTTTGATAAAATTTGGCAGGAAGAAGGGAAGCATTGCAATCATGCCGTATTTGCTGTTTAATTTTTTATTGCCCATTTAGGGAGAAGTATTTTTAATCGGAGTATAATTTTTCTTACCTCTCTTAATAGTAAAGTAAAAGTGAAGGCAATTACTTTGCCTATTTTTCAGATGGGGCTTAACGTCCAACTATCAATTAGGTGTCGTGGACGGGGGCGGAAGCTCATACTTTACTATAAACAATTTTTTCTGACAAATTAAAAGTAGTCATACGCGGGATTCGAACTGGGGATTTCCCATATACAAAGCCACGCTCTTGACTACTAGGCCAACACCCGCCGCTACCTCTCTTAAGAAGAAGTAGCGTATTTGCAGTTTAACTTCCACCAAAAGACTATTATGGCTGTGCCTAGAGGTAGCATTTGTAGTTATTATTTTTTTTTAATTTATATTTATTAACTACACCCCTTTCTTACTTATATTAGGTTCTTATTAATTTTCTTTCTATGTTCTAGGATTCCTTTGATAAGAATGGAAAGTGCTTTACAACGAATGGCTCGAGAAAACATAAATCCAAGAGTTATTGAAGCTTTTTTTGAGAAAGCTGCCAAAAAGGAAAATAGTTTAGCACCAGTACCCTTATTTAAATTCCTGGATGTAAGATTTCACATTTCTCTTGATTTAGTACAACTTCTTTTATTTTTTAATTATGTAGGCTATCTGTTATCTATTTCTTTTCAAGTCAATCTCGCAGGAGATCTTTGCAGTTAAAGATGAACATTACTTGACATCCTTTTTTACGAGTACAAATACGTTATCAATAGTATTTCTTCTAAAATAATCCCAAATGTTAAATCCGTACCTAAAGCTACATATATCACCGAAAAACTACCACAATACAAACAATTGGTGAACTGTTTTTAATATTTTGATATTTTCTTTATAATTTCTCCTCAAATAGTAAAAAATGTCAATCGAAGACAAAAAAAAAATCAGTGAGTTTTCTGATAATTTTACAATTTCTGTTTTAGACTGAATTTTATGGAGAAGTGTTAATTGGTCATCCCGGCCAAAAATTTAAGGTAGTGTTTGATACTGCATGGGCCAATAGTTGGGTACCATCTGTGTTATGCCCTGTTATACAAATTGCTTGTGGTATGTACAAAATTTAAAGTTATTTAATTTTTAATAATTAAAAAATAATGGTTAACGGTGAATATTCAGGTAATTTATATACTGTTTCATCAGATTTTTAATATTTTTATTAAAATAAAAGTGCGTGTATAAAGTGTGGAAGAAAAAAAATATTTTAATGCAAATAAAAGATATGCAATTATTAAATTGTTGAATAGAGGCTGAAGTATGTTTCAAACAATTTAAACGGAACAAATCTCTGATAATTAAAGAATTAGATGGGCTTAAGCTTTTCGAACCCTTTACCACCTCTGGTTGTGTGGTTTTTATAACCAGGTTATAAACTTGCTTAGTTGACTTTCGATTCCTCCCAAATTAAGTGCTCAGCAACTTCTTGTGAACAACAATCTTGGTTTTTCTACCTTACCAGGAGTCAGGTGAACTTACTCTTGAGCAGCCGTATCCAACTGTTCAGGGGAGTAGCAGCACCATTTTTCGATGACGAGCATTTCACCGAAGACTAGTTTCATTACACAGTTTCCAACGGTTTAGTTTCAGAAAGCAAGAAGGGAGCCAAACTTGATGACTCTTAGTGGTTAACCAAAAATTGTCCCTGTTGCTTTACTTTAACTGTGTTAATAATCTTTTGAAAAGCTTTCCATCAAGTTTCTATACTACTATAAAACTTAATATGAATTTTTAAAGTCGCATACTGGAATAGAAATAGAGTTAACTGTCTCGATTATTTTTACTTTTTTCTGGTGTTGACAATGTGGAAAGATGATGTTTAAAGTAATCAGAAGCAAAAAAAGAAAATATATGAATATTAATTGTACAAATGGCATTTAGGTTAAAAAGGCTGCAATATTGGTGACATGGTTTTTAAAGACAGAAGATAAATGACACTTTAAATTCAGAAACTTTATAAGTAAAAGTTAAATTTCTCTACACAGACCTGATGAATGAAAATCCAAAACAGGCGACAATCACAAAAAGTACGCTTGAGATAACAGATGAAATCATTGGCACAAGAACACGTATTCGAGCACTTGTTCTTGATAATTGGAATGCACAAGTGCTCGTGAACTGGTAGGGACTAAAGATTCCCATATTGGGAAAGAATAAATAGATGTAGCGTAGTGACGGATGAACTCACTATTTGTTCTGTGCCATATTCAATTTTTATTTTTATTTTAAATAATAGTGATAAAGTGCCGATTAATTATAGCAAATCATTATTATTTCAACTTAGGACATGTGGAAAGTACTCAATAAAGTTAACTCATTATCAATTCATATGCAAAATTGATGCTGAGTTGAATTGCGAGTCATGTCAGTTACAAAAGAAAGAGGACCTGAAAAATATTCTTGTGGAATGCCTATTTTAAAAACCCATTAGAAAGTATTACTATTCTGATAACGTAGAGGAGCATATTGAAAAATTGTTGATCCCAGACACTGTCAACTCGGCCAACTTTATAAATATGTAACATGCATTATGAAATTAAGATATTTTCTCTCATAATAAGTATGGATGGTTTTATATAAACTTATATATAAGTTTGCTTTTTAAACTTATTCTGTTTTTAGTATCTTATTACATGTTTCTATGTAATTCATTTATCTAACTCGTATTTTTCTTATTTCTCTTTCAGCATTTGTTTGTTTATCATGTATGAGATTAATCTGTACCTAAACATACTGCTCCTTTGTATGGGGTCTACCCCCTCTAACAAATAAACAAAATTGAATTGAATAATAATAGTGATTATTAATATAAGAATAGGTGTAGTAATAAGCAGCTAAACCTCACAATTTATAGCTTTGATTACATTTATATTTATAGCTTTTGAGTGTCATTTAAGAAGTCATATATCTGCCGTATTTGGGATTTTTGTGTCTGAATTCCTCAGTTAGAAAATTTTGCTAACTCTTACTCCTTTTCAGAGAAAATATTGCAGTTCTGCCGTATTTGCGCTTAATTTTTTTTTTTACTTTCTTAAATTTCTCTTTCTTCTCTTTAGAAGAAATTATTGTAATTGCAGCTTAATTTCTCTTACACCTCAGAAGAAGAAAGATTGTAATCACTGTGCAATTTCTTTTACTCTTCTTAATAGAAAGTAATGTACTCCGAAGTTTAATTTCTTTTATACTACTTTCAACTGACTAGTTACCCAATTCAATGAGCTGCTTAGAGAGGTATCTTGTTTATTTGAGTAAAAGAGTGCTTGAGTAGTTATTCGTTCTTTTTTACTTGTTTATCTCCCATTAAACCTTTTACTTAAACCCCCAGACTTTTAGCAATTTCTTCTCATACCGAAAAGGTATTTATCTAAAAATATCTTTCATTTTGATTCGAAAAAAAAAAAATTACCAAAAAAAATTGTTTTTGAGAGTTCTATGGGTAAGCATTCACTTACTAAGCAATCTTTTAAAATATTTCTCTTTAGATGTAGTTTCTGTTATAGCTTTGAGTGTCATTTAAGAAGTCATATATTTGCTATATCTGGGATTTTTGCGTCTGAATTCCTCTTAAAATTTTGGTAACTCTAACTCCTTTTCAGAGAAAATTAACAGAAATGTTAATATCAAGTATGAAAGGATTATATTTATACTTTTTATAAATGTTAAGCATATCTGTAAAACTGGATGTAAAACAGAAAAGACTTTTGGAGGTTTAGTAATTACCTGAAAAACTTAAACTGAATGGTTTTGTTAAAGAGATTTTTATTTATCATCTATTATCTTTTAAGTGATTAGACTTGAATAATTGCTTTTATTCTTTAGCTTTACGTTCAAAATATGATGCTTCACGTTCGTCAACTTATGTGAAAAATAATACACCTTTTGAAGTAAAGCTTGGTTCACTAGAGCTAAAAGGAAAATTATCAACTGATTTATTTCACGTATGTACAAACTTTTAGTTAAACGAAAAAAGTAACGACTTCTTTTAACTGTTTGTTTAACTTTTTTCTTTCTTTTTTTGTTCAGGTAGGGCAAGTAAATGTTACAAATCAAACATTTGCAGAAATAAATGAAATGCCATGGATTTTATTTTTTAGTAAAGTAGATGGCGTAGTAGGCCTGTCTTTCGCTGATTTTGCTATCGATGAGGTGGTTCCACTATTTTACAATATGATCAAACAAAACGTAGTAGATCAAAAGATATTTTCATTTTATCTTAACCGGTAAGCTTTAAAGAAATCTGAATAAATGTATAGCGTAGATGTAGTAGCACGTCCCACTTAGGCTCTAACTTCATCTTTCTATATCACTTCATGTTGACCTATATTTCTTTTTGTACTATTTTTTTTCTGACGATTTCATACATTAATTTATTTGTATTAACAGTGTAGTCATACAATATTATCAAGCTATGTGTAACTTTGTGGTACTCGGGTATATTTCCGAGTCTTGACATTTGCTAACCGCCTCCGTCCACGACATTTAATCGTTGGGCGCAAACCCTTCTGTAAAAATAAACTATATTTTTAACTACTAATTTCTTAGATTATTAATTTATTTACCTATAATTGCAGTTCTCCAACAACATCTAAAGGCGGTACTTTAATGTTTGGAGGAGTTGAAAAAAGGCACTATTTAGGGAATTTTACCGATTTAAAAATTATTCCAAAAACAGGAGTTTGGTCTTTTCAAATTGATTGGTGAGCGTAGGAATAACTTTTGATTTTACTTAAAGTAAAATAATTAAAAATTTGTCTTTAATCTAACATTTCATTATATTCCAATTACTTTGTGAGCAAATTTGTTTTTATATAAAAAAAACCATCTGTTGTAAACTGTCACACTACGTTTAATTTTTTCGGTTTTTCTCTTACCAAAATTTTTGTTACTAATGATTAATACTTCATTCATTACAGGATCTTTACAAGCAATAAAAGAGGCCAAATGTTTTGTCAATCAGGATGTATGGCATATGCAGATACAAGTGAAAATACTATAAGAGGCCCAGCGAACGATATTGAATTGCTTAATCAAATTATTGGTGCCAAATCTTTTTACTTCGGAAGATACTTTGTAAGTGATATTTTGTACTTATATCTAGAATTTAAGTTCTCAACTGAAAGAATACTTAGTTCTTCTGAATAGGACTATATTAGAAATTTGAATAAACAAAAATTAGAAACTATTTTTACCAAGCTTCAAACAGTAATCTGGAGATATAAAAGTTTGGTTTGGCTAAGGATTGTCCAATATTTCCCAGATAAGCGCCTTTTCCTCCATGCATCCTTTGGTTTACTAAGAAGCGTTAATTGTCTATTTTTAAAGTAGATTGGAGATCCATGTTTTACGTACATTCGACGTAATAGGAGATTTTCTGTGACTGTTTTTATTCTTTCACTTTGCAGTTTACACTAATGAATTCAGATTTTGTACAAACAAATTCTTTGGTTATTTATAAAATTATATAAATTCTCTAAATAATTTTTTTTTTATTATATTTATTTATTTTTTTCAATATTGAAGATAATTATATTTATAATGAAATAGAATGCGTGCTAAACATCTAGAAACAATTACTTTTTTAAAAAAACGTACCTATTTTAAAAACTATAGTTTTTATTTCATAGTAATCAGGAAATTCAAGTTGCATTTCGTAATTACAGGTTCCTTGTGGTAATGTAGCCCAGTTACCTAGAGTTACTTTCGTATTAAAGGGGAAAAAATTCACACTGAAAGGAGATGATTATGTGCAAAAGGTAAATTATTAAAACTATTTTTAAGCAGAATAACTTTGTTCCTCAAACAGAAAAATTTTACATTCTTATTTTAGGTACAAATTATAGGTTTTAAATTGTGATTTGTTTTTTAAAGTAACATCTAACTCATCCATGGTACCCATTTTACATAGTTTGACTTTTCGATGTTTTAATAAATATTATCAATAACCAGATTATATTCAACTTTTACCAGTTTAAATTTTGATAAATATTAATTATATATAAGCTTTTAGCCAAAATATCGCATACCATATTTCTTGTTACTTTTTAGAGATTAATTATCATAGGCATTGTTAAAATTTATTATTTTAAATTTTTGAGATCAAGTAGTCGAACTTAAGTTGTTTACATCTTGTTTAATAAGTCCCAAGAGTTTTCTAATAGTTAAGTCTTCGTCTTCAATTTGGGTAGTTATGGCGATATTTTAGCGGTCGACCTCTTGGTGAATCAAATTTTAAAAATATTTTTAATACTTATAGCAGTTTGCTTTGATTTTTGTGATTTTTTTTTTAAACTTATTTTTAGATGACATGGGGTCCAGTAACAATATGTTTATCTTCATTTAAAAAATCTGAAAATGCATCCGATGACAAATGGGCTTTAGGTGTTGCATTTTTGTCAAGATATTATGTAAAATTTGATCTGGGGAAAATGCTTATTGGATTTGCTGACGCTAGGCTTTAAACTGGAAGATCTTTATTTTAATTTCCAAATACTTTATTGATTTAACGTACCTACTCATTTTATAATGTTAAACTAGTTTGAATAATTTTATTCAATGTTAAATAATTGGTTCATTTTTGATAATTAAAATACAATATATTATATTCTGTATTTGTTGGATTCTAATCCGCTCTCGATTCAATTTTTCTTAAATTTTTTATTACATATTCTATAACACATTTTTAATTGTAAAAAAAGATTATCATTTGTTGATTTTCATTAAACTATTAAAGTTAAACTATCTTAATGTAGAATTGAAAACTAATAACCATGCAGAACTTCCAAAATAAAGGGAACCTTTTAAGGTTAAATCTATGCCGAAACCTAGATAAAAGGGTGGTTTAGACTTGGAACAATTCGGCATTTAATTATCTATATAAATAAAATTGCTAGATCTAAATAAGAAATTGCTAATGTCTTTCTAATGTGTGGGGAAAGGATACGATAATGAATGTAATTCTCAAATCAAATTTTTAAAGTTTTCTTTGGAACGAAGGCACTGCCTGTTGTTTTGTATCAAAGTTAATGAATTAATGGTGTAAATTTTGTACTGCATAAATAATACTAATAAATAAAAAAGAAAATTTTACGATCATTTTTTTAATTATACTTATTATTTATTATGAAATTTTCATCAAAAATAATTTCTACTGTATTGTGAATAACAAAGTACGCGGTAAGTTTAAGAATGAACTTTTAAAGATTGGCTTTATGATAAAATGTCAATGCAAAAACAAAATAAAAAAAAAGTGTTGAAGATTTTCTCTTTTGAACAACTTGGAAAAGAAATTTACTTTTATATTTGGCACTACTAATAAGATGAAAATACCAGTGAAGGCATCTGTATTATTCTTTCTAATCTAAGTAAATGTAAGAACTGCTCCAATGAGAATTTAAAGTTTCTGAAACAAAGAATTAGACGGTAACATTGACAAAATACAACGAGCCATTCAAAATCCACCCTGAAGAAAAAGCTCCGACTAACTATTGTTTATCACCCGCATCCTGTTCCAGCAATGGCAGTCATTTTTCTTACATACCTATACAACTCCATCCTTAGAAAAAACTCACTTCACTATTCTCAGGTAATTTTCCACAATCCGTATGATCCTCAAACCCAACAAAACAGTTCATTCTTCTTCAGCTTACTACTACTAACTACTTGGTAAGATTTTCGAAAAGCTATTTCTATACCGACTCCAAACTCTTATAACTCCACTCCATATCATCCCTAACCACCTAATTGGCTTCCGCAACAATAAATCTACCATTCATCAAGCACAGAAAGTTGTAGATTCGATCGTTTCCTCCCTTGAGCAGAAGCTGTACCACCCGGTGGCTTCCCTTGACATCTCTCAAGCACCCTCAAATCATATCTTACTGATCGCTATTTCCTTGTTGTCCAAAGCACTTTCTTTTCTCCTGTATTTCCCTAACTTGCAGCTATCCCTCAAGGAAGCTTCTCCGCTTTTATATACCATATACACGGCAGATTTCTTACAACATCCCAACCCACCACCTTGCCCCAAGTCGATTATACGGCCATCCTTTCCCCTAATAATGATCCCGTTATAGCTACTCGCCCACTCCAAGCCCACCTTAACATCCTGGAACCCTGGCTTCGAAAGTGGAGAATGAAGGTCAATCAACAAAAATCTAAATATATTATTTTCACCGTAAAATCCTTCCCGCCATATATTTCAACACACTTGCCTCCCAGCATTTACTCAAGTCCGTTATCTAGAACTCCACCTTAACAAACGATTGACATGGAATTCTCTCACACGACTCAAACGAACTGAACTGAACCACGGATACAGACTATTAAATAAACTGTTAAGACAAGCACTCCAAACTCACTTTGCACAAGTAATGGTTACTCTAATGGTATGGTTACTACTGTAATGGTTAGCGCCGATAGGAACTTATGGACTAGAACTATTTGGGACTGCCAAACGCACAAACTTCTATCGCAGTTAATCATTACCATCCAAAATCCTATCTACCATAGCCAGTGCTCCTTTTTACATCTCAAACCGCACCATCCATGCCGACCTAAAAATTTCCCTTCGTTTCCGCCAAACTCCGTGACATCGGCCTTCAGCTATTCAGGGAGGAAGTAGAACTCCCTGACGCCTTAAGGGCCTATTATGGCTGTCATCATTGCGTGGTCGTCGTTCAAGATTCCATTGTTGGCGCTAAGCCAACGCACATACTAATGTACAGTTCATCTTTTTTTACTAGCCGTATAATTGTAAAATTCTTAAAAAAAACAACTTTGATCAAGTTCATTTAAAAAAATGATTTTTTAAGATAGATTATTTAAGTCACTTTATGGGAAATCTTATTGAAAAAAAGCAATAAATAATTTCATAACTTTGCTATTGGTTTATAATGCTCATTTGTAAATAAGTGATACAATTGCTGGATTTAGATTAGTCTCTAGTTTTTTTTGTACATAATATTCTATTATTTAAAAAGCTTAAGAATCCGTAGGAATGTAAATACACTAAATAAATAAATAATTAATAAATCAAAATAAATAATAAATAAATCTATATAGATTGTTGTTGGTTACATAAAATAATGCTAATGCGTTTCTAAACAGACCAAATCAATTCTAAAATTGTCTAATTCTGTAGTTGTTCTAATAAGCGCCAATAGATAGCACTGGCATGCCATTTTACATTCTAATACTAGGTAAAGATGAAATAACTAAGTCCAACTGAAAACTTGTCATTTATTTAGTTTATTTTTTGCTTTATCTATAAGTCTCATCCGCTCATCCGAATGTATTCAAATTTTTAATTTTACTTATTATTTTCAATTTTTATTATCTCTAATATGATATTTTTGTGGTAAGATAAAAACCCACCTTTGCCTAACTAGAGAAGTCGATTTAATGAATTGCACTTCTGATAAACTAATTTTATCCTAAACTACAGAATATGGGCTCAGTGATTATTGCCCGAATCTCCAAAGAAAAGATGCAGGGTTCGAAACCAACAGCCTACCCTTCGATTTTTTTTTTTTCAAATTATAAAATCGGACTTAAGGAGTATTAGTAGTCTTTAAGAACGGGAGTTTTTCAGTATAGATGGAAAGAAGCATTTTTAACCCCAATTTCTATAAAGGGGTGTCCATAACGCAATCGATATTTATCTTCCAATTTCGGGATTTGTGTGTTTTCAGCAAGTCACGTTTTCTTACATCTACCTCCGATAAATAAATTGTTCCCTGAAAAGCAACAGAGATTTTTATCTGATCTTTCAACGGTGATAACCTGATTTGCTTCATGAACTACATTCTGGAGACCTTGATTTTCGCAAGAAACTTATTTAAACACTTGCTGTTCGAGAAACTCGGGAATTTACTATCTGCTACTCTTGTTTTTCATAGTACTTGAATTGAAGAATACGGTAAGTCAAATGGAATGGAACTATTACCTCAGTTAGGATAGATGTTTTATCGGGAGTACACCATTAATGTTTCATGCTGAATGTTTATCATTTCTCATTTCTCCAACGCACATTCGGCGAGTAGAAAAGTGGCAGACAGGTGCTGTATGTAGTAGCTGGAACAATTCAGTGCCCAAAGAGCTGGACATATTTGCATCAGATAAGAAGATTAACATTTTAAATATATAACTTCTTGTATGTTGTAATCACTTGTGGATTATAGAGTTTCTCTTTTTTTGTGCAATCGTTATTGACTGGATTTATCTTTTGTATGACTTCTATTTTGGCTTTGGAGCTGTTTGTTGATGTAAACAATTAAAGAATGGGAGTTTCACTGAAACAGAACTTGGAAGGGAAGCATACGCTTCCCCTTTTAAATATTTAAGTATTTTAAATACAAATTGAAGAACAAAATGAATACAAGTTTTTACTAAGTTTAAAGAAAATGGCTGGAACGATTTCTAAAAAATTGTCAAAAAAGTGAAAAATTCACTCATTAAAGAGGTACAGTTGAATAGCTTACTTTAATTACATAACTTAATGGATAGGTGACTTTAATATTAAATGGTACTTCTAGTCAGTCAATTTACTTCAAATTTTGGAATCACAGCAACATAATCGATACTTATTGATATTTTAGTTTGTAAAACTGCACATTACACTGAAGTGACCTAGAGCACGGGTCCCTTAAACCTTACTTGCTCCTCGGAGCACTTTGTCAGTAATGGGTAAAGGCCCACGGATTCCGTTATAAAACACATATACACTTTAAGTTCACATCACAAACTATAATTAAAGGAGATAAAATATTAAAACAAAATATATGTTAGTGATGTCATCCGTCTAGCCGTGTCTGTTTTTCCTAATTCTGACAATTCAGATTTTCGTCATCTTCAAGAACAATATGATTCATTGCGAGATGAGATGTCACCGATTTAAGCTGGAATTGAAGTTTTTTTTTTTTTTTTTTTTTTTTTTTTTTTGTGCTGACGCTAAAAATGCAGAGATGGAAAGATTACAAATGGAAGTGAAGTAATTTAAAGCTGTTTGGCAGGACTTGGATAAAGTTTTTGCAGTAATTATCAGAATTCACTGTGTTTTTTTTTAAAATTAAAATCTATTCGTGAGTTTTTAGACCATAGTGAGTTTAGCTTTACTTTAGACCAGTGGGGAGCAAACTTTTTTAATGGGGGGCCACAAAGTTTAAGAAATTCTAGAGGAGGGCCAGAATGATAGAAAAAAATGCATTTTGTGTTAAAGCTTTTAATCATAATATTATAAAAACATTACAGCATTACACACTTGTGTAACTACGCGGCTAGTTTAGCTTCACCTATAGGCTATGCATCTATTATTCTACTTAGTAGAATCTACTTTATACTTCTCCACCGTCAAAACGTAATTATAGCGGGCCATATACGTACTATCCATGTCGATGGACCTTCGGCGGGCCGGATTAAATACTTTCGCTGGCCGGAGTTGGCCCGCGGGCCGTACTTTGCCCATCACTGCTTTAGACCAATAACGTAGATACAACTAGAATCACAAACAAATGAATTCCGGATTTGTGGTTAAAACTCTTGCTGTGAAGTAGGAATAAAAATTTTGTTTAAAAGATTTTTAATTTCCTAAGTTTTTGCAACTTCTGGGCAATAAGTTTTCTACATTTAGAGCAAATCTGAGATATCTTAAAATACTGAAAAAATTGATTCATTGAAAACAGTACTTCGATTTACCAATATTGACCAAAAAATTATTGCCCCGTCCCTTGGTGGCATCTAAGCGAAATATCATCTTTGAACATTCTCTAATTCGTTATTTTTGAGTCACGGTGGATAATAACATAGTTAATGCTTCCACCTACCAACTTATACAGTTCTACAGCCCAATTGTGAAGGCCATTTTTTCTTACTTAAGGGATCTCTTACTGTGAGTGAGTGTAAGTAAAGAAGGAAAAGACAGTTTTATCTCACAAGCGAACGAAGATTAATAGAACTCACAAAGTGGGCACGGTAATTAGACTGTGTCGCCACAATGTCCCGAGCAAAACGTCAGTAAGGTCAGTGATGTAAAAATACGAGGAATATGTGTGGGTCAGTGAGTGTGAGAAAGATGAAGATTTGGTGTATGAATAGTATGGACGTAGATGTTATATCTACTTGTTTTCAGGTTTCACCAAGTCCTCGGACGTAACACTTTCACCGTCTCTCCCTCCACCCGCTGGTATCTAGTCTGCTTCAACATAACTCCCCATCTTCACTTGTAATTTACAACTTTGAGTCGTTATACTAAGTATCGTCGACAAGCAACCTCTTGATATTCATTATCATGAAATAAATACATTAAAATGTTATCTTTTTTTTAGAAAATTAATAAATTTTTTATTACTTAACTTTGTTTAAAAATTTATTAAGGCGTTTACAGCTTGTAAAATTTAAGTAGCTAAAATAAAATTGTAAATGAAGCAATTCTCTCAGCTCAATGACAGTAGTTTTGAATATGGGGTTCATTATTATATTATTTCTCTCTTGGAGTAAGATTTTCGTAGCAGTCTTTACGATAAGCTAATAGAGAGCAGTCTGAACTATATTCCAGGTGTTAGTATGTCTAAGATTACAGCAGTGTTGTTCAGTTGAAGCAGTCTGCATAATATGCAGCTGGTTGCATCGTCTACTATGTTAATTTGGTATCAATACCTACGTTTTGAGAGAAGAATGTACTTTCTATGAGTTGCCAGCAAACAGCAGTCCGTACGATATTCCAGCTGTTAGCGTGGCAGCTGGTAGCACCGTCTACGGATGCTAGCTACTCTGATTAGGCCGAAGTACTATTAACCATTTACACGAACTAGAGAGGTCCATTACCATATAGTGAGCTCCGAAAAAAAGAAAATGTAAAGGCAGCGAGCAGGAGAAATAGTTCACTAACCACACTTAGCTAAAATGAAAAGACCGGTCGCTGGACAAAGAAGAGAGAGCTTCATTAGGAATCTCATTTGATCAGGAGATGGTACAAAGAGTTACATTATTGTTTCCAGATCAAATATATGACAAACTTAGTGAGGATGAATTCGATTGCTGAAAAGATTCTCGGTTGGAGTTAATGGAAGAAGCGAATGAAACTAAAGAAATGGTATTATGGGTTTACAGAACAATGCATGGTTTAATTATCTCTGCAGTGATTTTTGCTTTCAGTGGTTGCCTTCTGGAATTTGTACTTTGTTTAGACGTACTTGAGTCGTTTCATATTTAACCATTTTTTGTTTCTTTTTTAATGTCGAATTTTGTTCCAAACATTTTCATTAGAAAATTCGTATAAAGTTCAAAAGAAATGAACTGAGCCACACCTCTGAGCTGAATTTTCCTCTGTTGTTTCTTCAACTCAATATTAAAGAAAATATAAAGTCAAAAGTAAATAATTTTTTTTATTATTATGTATTTATTGATTAGAAACACATACACTCACAATGTTTGTGTTATTCAGTATTCAGTACGATATTTTTGGTTGATTTATCAAAATACAGTAGACGATGGACGACAAGTTTTATCGAACGAGGAGCCTTGATTTCACTTTTAACAGGTTCCGGAGATTACTTTCTTCTGCGGCAGGGAGTCAACACTTGGCCGGTATGTTTAGTTTGTACTGAGGCCCCTCTCCAATATAAACTCTGTAACTTCTACCAATCCTTTCTTCAGTTATGTACACAACGAAGTAAGTACATTTAGCTTCTCTTTTTTTTTGTATTTAGAGGGGGAGCTCCCTTCCCCCGACCTCTCCAGTCTTGTATCCCCTAAAATACTATTCTGTAATCGGTGACCAACTTTTCAGTGTTCCTCTTGTTCTTGTGCTACTTACCACGATCGGATTTATTTGGTTTAATAATACAGGTAATACACGTGTTCTCCATATACTAGTTCTATGTATCTACGCTAAATATGTTTTGTGTTATTATTTCTGTGTAAAGACAAAAACTTTCTTTTATTGGATTTTCCTCCTCTAAATTTTAGTTCTCTTTTAAAAGATTATTTTATTTTTTCAAAATTATTTAACTTAATTTTTTTCGGCTACAAAAACTTTAGTTGCAAGATATGAATTTGATTGACTAATCCGATTTCTACAGTTATAGTACTTAGCTCTCAAATGTTTTATTTTCTTGAATAAGAAACAAATAAGAAGACAAAAATTATTTTAACTTTATTTGAAAATTCTGCATTTTTTGTTTGTTTGATTTTTTTTTGTAAATAAGAGAAGCAATTTTGAAAGTAAAAATCACTTGAATACATTCTTGATCGATTTACACATCCGACTTTTTCTTAGAATTAACATCTCAAAATGACCGGTGTTTATTGCAATTTTATTTAGTTGTTTTATAAAGTTTTGAACTTGTTCAAAGCAAGAAATTAGGATGCATTTAAATTTTAATGATTCGTATCTGATAAATTTAAAGATACATTAAAATTAGAATGTTCTCTGCGTACTAGAATATTAATACCTTATTTTCAAAACAATATTTTTTTTAAAAAACCTACACGTTGCTGATTTTCGCTGAATCCTAACACAGAAATTGATTATTAATACTAATTACTGTTAGAGATGGGTAATACTAATTACTGTTAATTTAGGATCCTTATCTTTTCAATTAAAAATAGTTGAATTGTTTAAAGTTAATGCCGTTAAATTACGATTCCTCAACTTAGTTAAAAATACCTGCATAACAAAACTTGTTTTAGTATCAATGATTTAAAAGAACGATTTTATAGGATGAAAAAATAACTGCCAGTGTCAGTCATGATATATTTTTATTATGCCGAGCTTTCGACCTAGGGGCTAGGTCATCTTCAGGGCTAATTGACAATGTAATATTTTACATGATTAAAGGGTTGGCGTATCTTCTGTCTTGTCTGTTTATGGACTGAGACTGACAGTCAGTTGAATTACCGGAAGCTAGTTCAATTTGATTTTATGTATAGAAACTGATGGAAACTAATAAAAAAAGTAAAGAGGGTTTTGAGAAGTTTGATTTTTAATGAGTTGGAACGGCATCATTTAAATGTACTCACATAAAGATGGAACGGGTCAGGAATATTAAAATTCTAAGCGGATTGGAAATAAATGTTTCACACAAAATACATTCAGCATTTTATTTATTTAGTTTTAATTTTTGAGATATCTTACAAATATCGTACAATTATCTTTGCTGTGTAAATAAAATATTTACAATTTTTATTAAAACTACATTATACTATCTGTATAATCTTCCCAGAAAAATCGATTTTAGACCGACCCTGGAGTAGATGAGTTTTACCTTGTGTAAAAAAAAGGAGAGCGTGTTAGTCACATTTATATGAACAGGAACTCCAAAGAACGGAAATACTTACTGAACCCGAACATCTATAAAAACTAATACGGTAAAAATTCCTACGCGAAAAATCACTTTTATTTCGTCGTTTGTAGTTAACAATAAAAGTAAAATGAAGTAATATTTTTTTAGACCAGCTTTACGTCCAACTACCAAATTAGGTGTCACAAACGGAGGCGGATAGCAAATATACTTTACCGTTACATCTCATGTTAACCATTACTTTAAATCCAAGGCATGGACCGGGAATCGAACCCACTATACTGCAATACATCTCGCCACTAACCGCTCGTCTACCGTTTTATTCAGATTTTTTTTTTTTTTTTTTAAATTACCCCCAGATGTTTAAAAAAACAGTTTGAAGGGTATATTTAAACAAAGGTTTTTTGGAAGCTAGATTTTGAAGTTCGTTCTGAAACAATTTTTTTTGGATCACTGGACAGCCAGCTATAAGAACCTCCTAGGAAGAGAAAATCTAAGGGCCAAGAAAGCTGGATTCGAACCAGTGACTTCAGCGTTTCAGTATTCGCTAACCTCAGCTAATGCCTTCCCTTACTATTATTATTTATCATCGGATCACAATTTATTTTATATTATTTAAGGATCTTTGGCTAATTAAAGACCTTCAAAAGACGCAAATAGTTTTGAACTGGAGAACAACAGGTCTTACCAATTGCAATATATGTATATTGTTTTCGCTTTGGCGTCTTTCTCAATGGAGCTGAATCGTACAGAGCTAATATTTTTTCATAAATTATTTAGGTATATTATTTTTTTGGAAGTGGAATTTAAGTTTGTCATTGGATAGTGTTAAGCTTTCACTAAGATCTTCGTCATTCTATGATTTAAATTTCTTCAAATTAAAGGATAAATTGGTCGCTCATGAACTCCCGCGTAATGGAAATAGCGTAAAAGTTTTAGGCCTTGATACATTTTAATCATTTAGTTTCACAGAGTCATTTTTAAGTAAAATTATTAAAAGTTTTTTTCAGGATTGCCACAAAAAATGTCAATATTTATTAAATGGTTTATTGAAACTAATTAACGGAAATGGCTAAAACAGATTGTGGGAAATGTGCGAGTGAGAGAATAAACTAAATAATTAATAATCTTATGCAACCAGATCAGACAATTCCGGTGGCCCGTTTCCTACATTAGTGAATTCTCATTTAGTTCTTATCCTCAAACAATAATTGAAAAACCTTTTCTTTTTTTTTACTTTCACTGACTAGGTAAGTGCATAATTGCAATTATGGAAATTTTGATTTTACGTTTTCACATGAAATATCCGTTTTGAAATATCCTGTGGCCGAAGAAGTGGGTTTTGAGTATTGTCAGCGTGTATACAAGTAAATAAGAAGAACTGAAAATCGCAGGAAGGTTGTAACGTAATATTGGATTAGGTCATGCCAGCGGAGCTGACTGCAATCTAGCAATCAAAATGTCTTTGCCGGAATCACAACTTCAGTAAATAGATTTGTCCACTTTTTGGGTTTTTTTTCTCAAAAATAGAGCCAACGCTCAATACAGAAATTGGGCTCAAAGTGCTCCACAACTTTTCCAAGAAAATTAGGTTAAAAACATTTCTAGGAAAGGGTTTGATTAGGGTTTCTTCATTTGAGTACAATTTACTGTTTTGAGTACTATTATATTAAGATTTTTGATTAAGTTGCTAAAATTCTGAATTTAATGAACATTTCACGACCAGAAGTAGCAATTTACACACTGGATGATCCATTTTTTCCAAAGATTTTTAAAAAAGATTTTCTTTTTATCCACCTTTCAATTGTTGGTCTGTATCTTATATTTTTTTAAATTATAACTATTTATATAATATTCTTTGGAAAAGAAGTTATTCTTCCCTCTGAATTTCCATTTCAGTATAATTTACAACGCTGCGTGGTTTAAATTGTAAAGCGGGATTAAATGTCTATAAAATTCCAAAAGTACCGTAAAATGCCACATATTTAACGCATTTTTTAAATTTTCTAGTTTTTTTTTAAATTAAAATTTTTCTCTAAACCGAAATTTTCTCTAAACTAAGTATTTTTTTTTTTTTTTTTTTTTTAAGGAGTTTCCCCAAAATTGAGGTTTTCCTCGCCAAATATGTTTTTTCTCCAATAAACTCTATCCTCGGCATCACTTTCCGTCAAACCATGGCCAGTCATGTCTATATCGATATCTTCTAGCACCGACTTCTGGACATTCATAATCTCCCGGATCTTATTATTCGTTACTTTTTCTTTTCGGGATTTTCTCGCAGATCTGCGCCAGAAGTCCATTTCGGTAGCTACCAGTTTTTTTCTGTTCCTGCGACCCAATTGACCAAGTCTCGCAACCATACAACAATACACTTTGTACTACGGCATTATAAATAATTGTTTTGGTGCTGTCAAGAATATTTCTGCTCCATAATACCGGATTTAGAATAGCAATAGCCTTCCGACCCACAGCAACCCTTCTTAACACATCCATTCAATTCTAGAACCGACCCAAGGTACTTAAAATGATTCACATTTGTTACATTTTTATTTTCAATTATCAGGCATTATTATTTAATTAATTATTTCCAATTATGTTTTTAAATAATTTTTCTAAAAATTGATTTGAGGTGCAGTCAAAATGTTCTTGTAAATCAACACTCAAAAATTGTAATAAGAGAAAATGGCGTGTCAGTTCCCAACTGATATTTTTTATTCTTATTTAATAAATATTAAGAACAAGTCGACTTATCTGTTACATACATTCTTGTTTCTTGTTCCCTCACATAATATTAGTGAAATCTTTGATTTACTGTTATGTAACCCAGTGTATTTGCGTTGATCAGCTGAAGGAAATAAACCTATAAACATAGAATATATTGTGATATGCTGACTCTGTAGACAAGTTTTTCACTAACAGACACTATTTCTTTTCTTTTTCTAATAATGAAGTACAAAAAATTGAAAAAAAAGGTACTTGTTTTAAATTTTATTTCTCCACTATAATAAACTATGAAATCTGGTGTGAACAATGACAAGTATTGCAGAAAAGATCCTTCGCCACTTGCTAAGAATTCCTGTTAGTTTCATTTCTTTTCTTTTTTTAATGATTTAAGGCGCGTCAACATTTGAGGTCATTGGGGCCCGGAGTTTTTTCCAGTGCACTGTCGGCTTGCGGACAGTGTCTTTTCGTTACAGTCAACTCTGCCCATCACCGGACAGTGAGCTGTAAGAAGCTCCTAGGAAGTGGAAGTCCAAGGGCCGCGTTGGTATCCAGTATTCGCTAACTTCCCTAATTTCATTTTCCATTTTATTAAATTTAAATTTCTTTTTTTACTTTGCCTCATTAGTTAAAAAAAAAAAAAAAAAAATTGGGATCATATCAAATATTTGAAATCGAATTTCCACGGGAAGTATTCGCTTAGAGATTCTCTGAGACCGAAAAAAATGATTAAAAAAAAAAAAAAATGGTCAGTTTTTATCGATGTGTTTCAATGCCAACAAAATATCTCAAAAGCGGAATTACAGGAAGCTGTGTTATATTAATATTGGGTTTAAATAGTTTCGAGTCTTCCCCTCAAAACGAAATTACCACAAATGGATTTTCGCTTTTTTAATCATTTCTTAAAATTGACCGAAAGATTTTTCTTTTTTTTCAATTTATGCACTGATTATGTTCAGTTGATCTACAACTTTCATTTTATGAATAATTTTTTCAGGAAACTTTAATTGCACTTTTGGTAAAGAGAAATAGTGGACTTATCTAGGTAATGCCTTTTTAACGTCATGTGCAGTTCTTACCACTTAAATAAGGCCAAAAAAATTGATTGAATTTTGAGTTCCAACCAAATTATTCGATTGGAAATACCCCTTTAAATAATTGTTTTTATTTCGTTTAAGGTTTTCTTTAAACTTGCACTTACTGTGACTTCAACTATATTTTGAATGCACTTAGAGCTATAACTATTATTGAATTAATTGAAAAAACAAAAAAAATCGGTTTAGAGCAGATCTGGAGGTCGGAGAGAGGGCAGCATCTCTCTTTAGGGACGTTTCAGTACTAGGTATGGTTTTATAAATCGTAAATTTTTAAAAAGACGGAAATGTTTAAAAAATTCGTAGTTAGAATCTTTAATCCTTGAGATTATTTACAGTAACAAAAAGCATTTGATTTCTTTAACCAGATTGTTATTTGAACACTTATGTATTCACATTGATTTATGGTGATCGATAATACAGTCACAAGGAAAAAGGGCACGGAAAAAGTCACAATTCATTTGCACTGGCCGGTTAGAAAAAAACACAGAAAACAAAAAAATAGAATTTCTGGCTATTTAAGGAATGGCGTCATTACCCGAATGTGAAAAATTAGGAGTAACATTCGCCCGATTTTATCTTACCGCAATTTACGTAATGCCTGATGGCTATTAGAATAATCGTACATCTTTTCACTGGCTATTGTAGATTGAAAAAGTACAAGCACCACACGGTGTAGGGCAAACTATATAGTAGGTTCTGTCAGGAAGAAAATGAGGACATCACTGCATTTATTGTGGTAGTGTGAAGAATAGTTTAGCTCAGGGTTCTGGCTATTCGGAGAAGAAAAATCCACGGCTTCATATTTAGCCGAGAAACCTCATAACAGCTAAGTTTAATTGAAGAAGTGTTCTGTAATTAGTGGGTGCCATAACAGACCCTCAGGATCGAGGTGGCATAGGCTTTTTTGGCCAGCCATCGTAGGCTGTAATCTACATTCTTGATCCCTGATCAGTAATTTACCCTCTCATTGCTCTTAAGTGACTTTTAAAGAGAGCTAATCCCCCACCTCTCCCACAGAACTACCTTAAGAATTATCCAGTGAAAATGAAAATGAACATTCAAATGTAAGTTTTTGGTTTACTTAATGAGCGTACGCATTTTGAAGAAAATTTGTCTCCCGATTTTCTAAAAATTCTCACTCTGTATTATGGCAGTTGCGATTGATTCATTTGGTCGGAGATTTCCCACGTTGCGTTGCGGGTCGTAAGGAAGAACAGCAATGACATTGAACGTTAGTGAGAGAAAGGTCATTGTCATTAAGAATCGTGTAACCGAGGCCATAATTAAAAGAAAAAAGACTTCCTAATTAAAAAAGAGTTCTAGGGAGTCGGTGAGAGGGTTACATGTTAGCCAGAAGTAGACCTTGGGCTAAGATGTCCTGTTCTTTAATACTGTGAATTTTATTCCCGTTCTATTTTTTTTACCTGGGGTCTAATTTATTATACAAATACATATTTTTTTTCTTTGTAATACCGTATTATGTATCCATTTGTGCATTTTTTTCTTCTTTTTTGTCAATAGGTTATCTACCGTTACAAGTTCTTGAATATGTTTAAATTTTTCGGGGCACTCTAACAAATAACTGTTTTAAAACAACCTTTCATTTTAGTCAACATTCTCATAATAACCCAAATTAACTATAATGAATACAATAAATACAACCAAAAAAGTGGTAGTCTTGAATTTTACTACAGCTAAGTAAAACCCAAATAATAAGTTACTAATTATCAAATTATATTTACTCATGCAAGAAGTTCTTATTATAACACAGTACAACGTTAATCATACTTATTATAAAACAACTACATTAAGGCAATGAAATGGTTCTGTACTTACTACCCACGCGTGGCCGCAGTAATGACCAGTTTGGTTAGTTAGTACAAATAAATCCTTATGCAACTGTCTTCTATTCCTGAAAAATTTGTTATTGAAAATCAAAGACATTTGTCGCTTCATAATTTAAAGTATGAAGATTAATGCTGCAAATGTTTAATTATTTTGTATGATTGAAGGTATTTAAAGTCAGGGCGAATTTATGGGCTTAATTGTAAATTATGCATTTTAGAACGAAATTAGTTTGAAAGTAAATTTAATTTGGAGAGAAAAAATCATTAAGACAAACCTGATTTTGAAACTGATCCTTTCTCTTCTATATTGCCAATTCTTTACAAAATTAGAATTTTTACATAATGTTTGCCTAATCGAGTTTAACTTAATTAGGTGTACATGTAAGCATCCTGAAAATAAAGTTCATAAAAAAGTGAACAGCTATATATATTGCTGTAACTGAGTAAGTAAAGTAATGCTCAATATTTCAGGCGGTCTTAACTTCCAACTACTGATTAGGAGTTAAAGGCAGAGACAGATAGTAGGAGTAATTTTGTAAACATAATTTTGTTTACATGAAATAAAATCCATGGAATATTCTGGGTATGGAATTCATTATCTTAGAGAACTACATCTTAACTTTGCGGTTCTATGCTCTACCCGCAATTTAGGTCACAACACAATAATTTATTATTTATATAATTACATGTCACATAAGCTATTAGTATTTATAACCTTGTGCATTTGCTTATTTTTATGGTGCTACCTTAACAGAACGGCAATATCTGACGATTTACTGCAATCATTTCACTTACATTCAACTGCACTTATACTGAACTGCACTGCACAATGTCTGAAGAGCTTTCCAGACGCACATCAACCCATCTCGGATTTTGGTTTATGACGACAGTGTGAGGGAGTGGGTTAGGAAACAATGCTGAGGAGACATTGAATCACTTTTTCTTTCTGAAACATGTTTAAAGATGAGGTTTGAAAAGATGCGCTCTAACCGTTAAAACTTTTTTATTAATACTATTTCTTCTAGCTAATCATTTTCATTTTTAAACTGTGAATTAGTAAATTTAGAATTTAGTGTATTTATAAAATATAATGATTCTTCCATTCGATATGAAAATTACTTTCAAGGAAGTACACAACTAGATGTTTTTATTTTTCCCTTTTTCTCTAAAACCGCTTTATCAAATTTTTCTAAAATTATGTGCACATCTGCGCATTTTGGATTTATCACTTGGGGCAAATTCATCAGATTGGGGTAAATGATTTTTATGATTCTTGCTCGGTGATCAGCTAGGTAAGTTCCCCTTGAAAGTGAAAAAGTTTATTATTTTTTTAAAAAACAATTTTCTACCTACTTTCCACAGCCACAAATCATAAGCAACAACGGACAACTTTTGATTTCTTTCCAGAGGCGCTAATATAGCTAATAATAAGTTATATATATTTCCCTAATCAATTAAATTTGGTGAAATTGTGGCGAACTGTGAAAATAATTAAGTATTAGTGTTACTCACTAGATTACTCTCAGTACGCATTTACATCTTTAGATTTTCTTTGTATTCAAAGTTACCATCCGAATAATCTGTTCTGTGTTGCAAAGAAGCTACAAATTTCTCAAACTTTCAAATAACAGATAATTGTTTAATATTTACCATTAGATTATTATATTGCGAAAATCGTGTTATTAAACCTTCTTAGTATAAAAAGGATTCACATTAATGTAAAAGTCTGAATTACAATGAATGAAGCGCTAGTTAAGTTAATACCATTATACCATTTTAATTGGTTTATATGTACAAATTTAAAATTAAAAACTCTCTTTTAAACAGGCGATCTGTTAGAACCTTCTTTGAAAAGTTGCTAAATATTCGTGCACTAAAAATTATAACTTTTATTTATTAATAAGAACATTAACCTTTCTATTTCAGCATACTAGGAAGTTATCAAAAAACCTCTGGGCAAAGTTCATGTAATGTTTGTGCCCGTCCATTATTATGTAATAAATAATAATAGCTTTAACAGTTCAATCGCCTTGAAAATTTCAAATCCTTGGTTATCAATATTTTAATAAAGGATGGTGGAAAGCTGACCAAGTGAAATGTCAACCTGCTTATAAAACCGGTCCTACGTTAGAATAAAATTTGGAATAAACTTTATACTTTGATTTTTATTAAAATAATTTTTTTTGTTTATTACTTTACATCAATCAACTGAAGACAGTAACAACTTTTTTTGGAGTTGATTCAGGAAAATAAAGAAAATTGTTAAGCTATTTCTTCGCGTTTCTAAAAGACCCCGAATCAACACCAAATTGGGTTTGAGGATATGCTTACTTCCTTTTTCCATTTCCCAAATTTAAAGATGTGAATGTTCTGGTGGGAGTTTCGTATTTAAAAAGTATGATCTGTAAGCAATGAAGATTATAAAATTGTTTAAATTGTACGAGATATAGGTAATATCGCTTGTCTCTGTCAACCAACAGAACAAGAATTTTGAAAATGTTTTTTTTTTTTAATAACCAAATTTATGCCGAGTCATGATTTGCTGATTGATTTTATTTCCTTAATCAAAGACCGTATCTTTATGTTCATCACCAGCGTGGACATTCAAGATAAGAAACCCGTTACACAGTCTTTATAGAAGGATCATTACTTGGTATGGTGCAGCATTTTGTCCCCATAATCTTGAATATTCTACCCCAATTAGAGTATTTTTGACTCAATTTTTTTTTTTTTTTTTGTAAAGAAGTTGACATTTTTTCAGGCAAACTAAAAGTATACAGAAACATGGTGAATTTAAAAATGCTATTATGAGGAGGAAAGTTTAATTTATTAAATAATTAAAATAATAAGCTACAGCGCGCCATTGCATTATTCATACCTGCTATACCATGTTTACAAGTTTATACAGTTCCGGCTAACAAACATTTCTCGTCTGATGCCTTCCGGAGAGTTAATTAATGTCTGAAAAAGTAACAGTGTTATGTCAATGAAAATTTTAGCCAGAATTTTATAATAGTAAAAAATCAAATTAGATTAAAAATGTAATTTATAATTTTAAATAGAAGTGCTCATCGTTTTCAAGTGAACAATGCTATGAAAGTAAATTTTTGCTAAGTCAAATTCAATAATCTTCAAATTCAATTGAAGATTTTTTTTTGGCGTGGAAATATTTATTCATTATTTACTTATTGGACGAATTTACAGTTTAGATGTCTGATGAATATACTTAGAACTTCTGACTAAATCTCGCTTCAAACGCCAACTGCAAAGAAAATGGATAATAACCGCTTTCAAAAGTTCCTCCATTTACCAAAAATATTTCACTCTCAAACTCCATGTAGTAAAGCTTGAACGACGTGACTTGGATTTTGTATTTTAAAGAAAATTTTGAATAAGAAAAAGTAATTAATCGAAAGGTTAGATTGATGACGTCCAATTTAGCCGTCATAGCTAAATAATTTTAGCTTGTCACCTCTCTTTACCTGTCCGGTTTTCAGCTATCATAATTGATTCCTTAGTTTGATGTAGAGATTTGGACTACCACTTATAAAGTGATGACTTGGGTTAGTGACTAGAGGTAGTGTGGCTGACTCAAATTGCTTGAATGTATAGGAGAACTGGTCGCATTTTTTCAAAGCAAAATGACAAATTTAAATTTAGGAGAAAATTAACCATACTTGCTCATTATAAAGCACTAAGTGGAATCAATGTGCTAATTAAAGGGTAGTACTTGAAGGGAAGGAGCAGGGCCAAGGATATCTACTCCCTAGCGTCATCTCCTTCTTCACCCTATCATCATACTCAGTCCTCTCTTGAGGATGACTCCCTTCTCTTATCTCTCAGCTATATTGACAGGTGTGAGATTGATGATTAACCCAATCCCGGATGTAGAAATGTAATCCGTCTTTGTGGGCCCGCTCATGGGTTATCACAGTTATCTGGAGGGCTTCACAAAGAAGTAGAGATCAGATTTTTGCCTCTCGTGTTAAATATAAGGGAAGAGTGTTCTAAAATTTCATTCAGTGCAGTAAAAGTTTTTTAAATGAAGAAGAAAAGTGGTTTTAATTGCTCATAATGAGGTACCAAGTTGATTAATGAAAGAGAACTGTAGTCCTGTTTAATGTGAGTTAGAAACTGTGCTAGATGTAAGTGGATCTACCCGTAAGTAATCTAATGAGATACCAAGTTTATTAAATGTTAGAGATATTTGCTGAGTTGAAGATACTGAATGTAGGGGAGAACAAGTTAATTACTCTAATAAAAAGTGATTTTTGTTTAGTACGTTAGAAAAGTAATATTGATTAATCGAACTAAAGTTCCAAGTTAGTTACTGTAAAAGAAAAGTGACCAGTTTTGGGGAACCTCTGCGACATGTTTCTTTTATGTGGTCCCTTTGTGTTGCAAAATTTACGTTTAGGATGCAGTAAAAGCAGTGCGATCACCAAAACCGGAGATGATCACACAAAAATCTCATATGTCTGTTATAACAAATTGTTAGAATATCACTAATATTCTAAAAGCGTTCACTCTGATGTTAAGTCAAAGAATAAAACAAAAAATACTGTCACTTTATAAAAGTAAGTTATTGAAGCAATAAAGAAATAACGAAAATACTGAAGTCAGAACTGTTGAAACTTTATGTTTTGGACTTAGTTTTCAAGGACCTGCCAGACTTCAGTAAACAAGTTTCAAATAAGAATGATACAAGCCTCTCTGACCTCTTGACGTTGCCAAGGAAACATAATTCCATCACGCTCTACTTAGACTATTTCAAAGTTTTTGCTTTATTTTATAAACGTCCTTCTTTCGTACATTAAGTTTTAACTAACTAAATTTCTAGAAGTAATTAAGGTTTTTTTTATTTTTTTACTCTTGATACTTTATTAATCTGTGTCTGTTCATCAAGTTAGAAAAGTAATGTAATTAATCGATAATTAAAGATCAAGCGGTGTAAAATGTGGTTAGGTCCGCTGGATAATATGGTGATGATAATGGATGATATTCCAAAACTAGCCAGGGATACTAGAAACATGCAAGCTATGAGGGGTAAAAGCAACAGAAGTAAACATAACTTTGATAGAATACTTATTGCATTAGAACAGTTATAAAATTCAAAGTAAGTTCTATCTTTTGGGAAAATCTGTAAAAATCTGCAAAACTGATTCAGTAAAGTGTTAATTTTGGTAGCCCAATTCTTACACATGTTAATTGACGTGATTTCCCACAGCGAATTTTTCAACTTCGTTTTTGAGTTGCGGGACAGGATAAAGAAAAGAAAACACACACAAAGACAGATTTGTAAAAAGCCAAATCGAAAGTCTATACGATTCCAGTTCTAAAGTCTGGTAAGAACAAGAACGTGAAAACGTAAGTTATTCAGGACAGATTTATTGTTTTATTGTACAAAATATCTTTTATTTAAAAATTCTTTTAACGAAGATTTTTTTCAACTGATTTACTAATTTTTTTTAAAGAAAAGCTTCAACTCAATTTAATGTTTGGCATTTTACTATCAAGCTTGAGTGGTCCGTTTAGAACAGGGCACCAAATTAAATTGTAACTTGAGGCATATAACTTAAGATGGTTGCAGGACGATAGTAATTTATGTGTAATTATATATTAAAAGGAGGAATTCGTTGGGGACCTTTACTTGTCTTCTTCTAAAAAAACTGAGCTACCGATGCTCTTATGTGCGAATGTTACTTTCATTCTAACGTCATATAATAACGCTTGCATTCATTCATTCGTTGAAAAAACAATATTTCTAACCGCAATTGATGTAAACTGAGTTTAGAGTATTTTAACATATTAACTAATTCGGATTTGCTTCTATAAGTAGTAAAATATTTTAATAAGAATAATTAATTTATCTAGTTCCTTGAGTAAGCTTACACAAAATAAAAATAATATGAAAAATCTAAGAGGTAAAACGATTTTCCTCCAGACAGTGAGAGTTACGAGTAGGAAATCATAGTTGGAGCAATAGGGCACAGAGGCCGGTTATAACCAAGGAAGTGGGAGTTCCTAAAAAGTAGGTTGCAATAAGAGTTACACAGCTGGACATTGGGCAAGTAATGTGATGTTAACACGCTTCACTGTTATGTTAGCCTGTCTAAGCTGGCAGTGTTGTCGTCATTTTATTTTAGATTTACTAATCGATCACCTGTTATTTCTTGTCTTCTTTTATAATTCTATACGGATTGCAATACCTCGAATTGAGCAGTTCCTTTTCTTTTGTCTTGCCTTGTTTTTTTGGTATTAACGTAAATGCAAACAGTCACCGATAATAATTTACTTCTCTTGTCAAAGAATAATTGTATTTTGTACAATTTTTAAACAGTTCTCAAATTAACGTTTTTGATCTGAAAATTTTATATGAAGAAGAGTGATGGTAAGCGCTTCTCTAAATGCGATTGCAGTGTGTACCTGTTGTGCCATATTTATGAGTTAGAGCAGAACAGCATCTTCGAGTTTTGCATAGTTTTCCAGAAAATGGGTTCATCTTATTAGATTAACTCCTCTAATTAGATTTAAATCTTTGTTTTGAACTTCACTCATTCTTCAAAAGTATCATTTATTGCAGTGAGCATGCGTGTTGTTGAAGTCAACCAAAGGAATTTTCAGAAAATGAAAGTTAACAAGTTCTTCACTAGTGCGCGTGGCAATTTCCCCCTCAAACAATAAGTCAATTCTCCTCAACAAAAACTTACAGTGTAAACAGTAGAGTATAAGGGTTGATTAAACCGCAAAAGGTACACAAATCTACAATTAACAATCTACAATCTACAATCAAGCAATTGAAATCTACATTTATTAAACGGACAACAGTTTTTAAAGTGCTGAGTTGATTGATCACGAATACATTACAAGCTACTGCAACCTGGGTCACGCCCAGGGATCTATTTGATGAAAGTATAACTCTAATGTGCTATTCAGACTAGAACTGATTTCGAATAATTAGAGTCAGTTATCAATGCAGACTACATTGAAATAAAAATTGAATAGGAACTAGAGTTTAATAGCAGACTAACTTCCTTTTCTATCAGATGTGTACCACGCTGATTAGAAAGCCGAAGTTGAGCCTAGAAGATATGCTGGTGCTTATGAAGCTGCTTATTTTATGGTGCTTAAAATTGGACGCTAGCTACTAAACAGAAACGCCAGCAAAGTAGCAGCTGCGAAAATGCGATTTCTTAGATCTATCTTTGGTAAACTAACAAAGGATTACTTTAGAAATATGTCAGTTAGAAGGCAGTTATTAAACAATAAATGCGTCATATTCAATTTTGGACAGCTGGCATGATAAGGTCAAAAACTTGAACTAACTGGCAAATGATCAGAGAAAAGTCTCCAATCATTTACGAGAACTATGCAGAGAGGAGAATCCTTTACAACAAGGATGAGATTGGTAGAAAAATCGATGAAGAGATGGATTGGGGCTGCTCCTCCACGCCTCACGTCACAAAGGAGGTAAGGAAAGGAGTAGAAGAAGAAAGGATAAGTCAACATGCAAAATATCTGTCTACACGCTCTATTCTCTTAACTGATTTTACGAAGGTACAGGATAAAAATAGACAGGGACAAGCTTAGTGCTCAGAATGTACTTTAGCTTGATCCAAGTATCCAGATTTGTCACTGAAAATCCACCTCTTTCCAATTGTTGTTCTCCACTCGAATTTTTGAAATCAGCGTGAGGAATTTGTATATTTTCCTCTTCCGCCAGTTTTCCTCGTTGCTCCGGCTGCAAAACATTCCTTTTCACCATACTGTCCTGGAAACAATAAAATTTCACATTCCACAATCATATTGAAAGAAGGTAATTAATTAAGTCGGAGAAATAATTAGATTAATAAGAGCATTTTATTAAAGGTAAAGAATTGAGATAACATAATTTACATTAATAAATAAAACGTCTACTGGACATGAAAGACAATAAAAATAATTCAAAGCATATTAAGAATATATTTAAAAATTAATACGCGGCATCCATTTTTGGTGATTAGCTCCCAAAAACGTAGAATATTGAATCTCTTAAACGTTTGGGAAGGAGAGATTAGGCTAAAGAAAGAATTCTTTACGTTTATCTGCAGATCTGATGTCCGCAGCCGGTGTACAATTGAGCACCAATCTTGTTGTTAATTAAACAAATTCTGTTGAGATATGTACATAATTTGCAAGCCTAGAAACTACTTGAAACAATATACTATCATTAAGTTAATTGAAAGGTAGTATTTCTTCATTTTCCTGGCATAATTACTTGCTTTCGAAATTCAAAGGGAAATTTCACTTTAAACATAACTAGTTGATTGACTAGGGGATGAATTGGAAATACAATAAACACAACAAAAACAAAGTGTTGCATTATAAAGAAGTGTTCAATTTGTTGGCCAGTTAACCTAATGTTTGCGCTTTAATTTATAGTACTATCGACTAATTAATTTATTCTGCCTTCAATCACAAGGATTCCAACTAGGAATATTACGCCTGCTCCGCCTGGAGCCTGACTTGTAGTAGCAACATCAAGAAACTTCAGATAACCCAAAACAAATTTCTGAGACTAGCAACTGACTCTCCACGACGCATTAGAATTGACTCAATCCAAGAGACTGCGTCCATTATCCCCGTTCACTCCTTTATCCAAAATCGTCTGCTCAAACACCTTTCCATCCTAGACTGCCATCCCAATCCATTATGCCGCGACATAGCCTCCTACAGATCCTTCTACAACATACGAGACATAGAAGACTAAAACATATCCTACTCTAACTCTTTATACTAGCTGCAGGTTTTTCCTCTCCTTTTTTTTCTGCATTCCAATCCTCCTCACCTAACTTTTCTCTTACTTCACTTAGTTAAGAAGGTTAAAATGTATCATACACTTATACTTCTATATTTATTATAATAAATATTTCTTCTTCTTCAACTAGGAATATATCAATCAACTTTAGAACCGTAGAATCTTATAATGATGCTATAGTTCGGTACTTCTCAACACGCCATGAACATTTAATATTCCTGAAACTGACCGTCTCAGAAAATATTTCAAATAACATTTTAGACTCATTGGGCGTAGATTGTAATAAACCAAATTCTAGAAAATTATTGAACTTAATTGCTGTTCAATATATTATCAATTTTTTAAATTTTCATACTCAAGACTGTTCAAGACCAGCAGATATTGAAGGCATTTTCTAGAGAGAAACGGCTATTTCAATAATCTGCAAATCAAATTTCCTCATATAACCAGAGGGAATTGTTTGTTTTGTTTTTTTTTGCAACAGCTACCAAAAAAAAATTTAAAACGCCAAATAAATTATAAGGATGTTGATAAATGTCAAACAATTCCTCATTTTCATAACGAGTTCACATAATCATTGAACTCTTCCTCTTCATTGCAATCTGTTTAAAGAGCGAAAGATCTCTTTTACCAATTCTACGCAAATAAGCTACACAAACTACGTGATTAGCTTTCAACTTAGTTACAGTCCTGACGTCACTTTTGTTAGTATATTTGCCCTTAAACCATGGTCACTTTAAAAATTCCTGATTATATAAAAGTTATTAATGTATTTTGTCTGCCAATTTAAAAAAAATAATTTTTTTTTGTAATTTTTCATTTTAATTTACTTCAATCTGTGGGCGGTTAAAAAAATTGTTACGAAATTTTTTTGTTCTGTTTTTGAAGACCATATTTTGAAGCTGTCCGACCACTCTTTACCTTGTTATTTGACCCTGGTCAAAACAAGGAAGTTTTTATTTTTCAAAAAAAAGGAAAAAGGATTTTTTGGAATAAAAACTTCCTTGTATTTACCAGGGTCAAATTTGGAAGAAAAAGAGTAGTCAGTCAGGTTCAAAAAGTGGTCTTAAAAAAAAAAAGAAATTTCGTAACAATTTTTTTTTAACCACCCGCAGATTTAAAATGATAAATTACAAAAAATGTATCTGTAAATTAGGCAGTTATAGAACAGCTGCAGCCGCAATAACTTTTACAAGGAATTAACAATAAAATCACAGGAATAAACAAGTTGACCATGGTTTAACACCTCTGACAACGTCACCGTCAGGATAGGTTATGATTTTGCTCTCAATCTATTTATAGTTTTAACATGTGAGGTATTTTATATCATATGGAATCCCTCAGCATGTTCTTTTCTTTTAAAAAAGAACTGCCAGCTCCAGGTGGCTTCGGCCATATTAGAAAGTTAGTTATAAGTTGAACTCCCCTCACAATGTACCAAATAGAAAATCTCTTCATAAAACGACCATTCCAGGATTGGGTGAGATTTCTTAGGCAATGATAACAAAAAATTACTTTTCTTAGATAAAGTACAACTTATAGGGTTGTTCAAGCGCCATTGACAGTTGGTGGGAATCAATTGCAACAATGACTCCTAAAGGCGGGGAAAATCACAGTGAACCCTCTAGCCGAGATGTCGGCAACCTATTTTAAGTAGAGAGCCATTTCTCCTTAAATAATTTTAATAAATCTTACCAAGAGCCGCAAGGATGATAGTGTAAATAACTCTGTAGACCATTTGTATTCACAAATTATTATTTTATGATATTCAATAACATTTAAATGTTTTATATATTTATTTTCACATATTGCAAAGTAAATAAACGAATAAATAATAACTAAACCTGTATTTGAATAAAAATGGCGGCAGTCCCTTATATTACGTACTGTATTTTAATATAATTCTATTCAATTTCAAACCTATCACATTTAAAATTCTTTTTGAAAAAATATCTTTACTTTAATAAATGAAATTTTCATTTGTTTCAATAAAAATGAAATATACAATTTATTTTGGACAGGCTGAAAAGCCACAAAATTTGGATAAAAGAGCAGCGGGTTGCCGACCCCTGATGTCTAGCCAAAGTGCTATTTCGTTGACTTGTAGACGAGTAAAGTCCTTGAGGTAATAATTAATTATCGGCTAGTCCAATTTTATAAATTAAACGACTTTTCAGCTAGTTTTAAGCAGGCACAGATTTACTCTGGACCAAATTAGCCGTCAATAGATTTCTAGTTAAAAACCCTTTTTTGAGAAGAGAACATGTGCTGGCCATGTACTCGATAAAACCGATCACACTCAGTCCATGAACAGACAAGACAAAAGCTACTCCAACCTTTAATGATAATATAAAATATTACATTGTCAATTAGGTAAATAATTTTGTAAATTACGTTACAGTATAAAATATTCATTTCAATATAATGATTGTTACCACACTGTAAATATGTTCTACAGTCCTGAAGATGACCTAGTCCATAGGTCGAAAGCTCGGTATAACAAGTTATCATTGACAGAAACTGGCATTAATTTTTCATCCTATTGAAACTATGAATCAGTCACCAAAAATAATGAACAGTGTTATTAGAGAGGTTAATGAATGCACTATGCCCTAAAAATCATTGAAATGATCCTAAAAAGAATTTGAACTAAGTAAGCAATTAATGAAATATTTGCATAAAAGATAATTAATTATTAAATTTAACAGCCTGTTTTAGGATAGTCCCTAGTTTGGTCTTGTCAGATTGTCTGCCAAATTCGACAATATCGTAGGCCCATCTTTTTCACGCATTTTTTCTATATATTTCTTCACATCGCAAATCCTCCAGTTCCTACCAATTTGCTATCTATATTTTCTTTTGCTACAAATCGTTCTTTTTTCTAGTTGGCTTCTCTCAGAAATTCCTTATCTTTAGCGATCATAAAATAATACTAATTAATCTCCATGAAAAATTCCATTTTCCTTACTTCCAACAAGTTTTACAGTCGGCGACATTGTAACAGTAGGAATTAGTAGCATTATTACATTTTCTTGTACATTTTACTCAAGTGTACATGTTCTTCTTCTTTGGCTTGTTTCTTCATTTAATTAGTTTTTTGTTTGTACACATTTTCATTATAACCATTATAGCCATTATTTTGTTTCTTCTTTAGTTAATGTTTTAATCTCACATTTGTTTTTAAGATTTTTAAATTTATTTATTAGGTACATGTATTTTTATTTTGAAAAATTTAGTTTTTTTCTAGTGATAAATGTACGAGTATCATTTTAACTAATTAAACTGCCACTGAATTCGTTTTTTATTTTTTCCTCTGTCTATATTTGTATTTCTTCTTATGAGATTTTATTCCATGCATAAAAATGTTTATTTCTTTCCAATACCATGTATAATCTTTGCTATAATTTTTTGTTTGCAGAATGTGGTATCCGGATGTGGTTTGGTTATTAGTACTAGTGAACGTGATTGTGCCCAGTGTTCGGTGCGATGTAGTTAATAGTACTGAGGTGATCAATCTGCCAACAATCGGTAAAGTAGCTGAACAAGAATTAATTGAAGATAATCGACCTTTAAGTAATAATATACAGAAAGTAAGCAAAGTGAGTACAGTTGAGTACAGAAATACTACTACAACTGAAAAACCGGGCGTTGTAATCTTAGAGTGGCTCAGCCAGATGTATAACCCTCATCACTGGAAACCAAACCAATTACCAGGAGCCAAGGGTTTGTCAGGAGAGTGCAAGTCTTCGATGAAAGTTTATTTGACAGCTTTAACCAACAGCACGCTGTGGGCCGCTCTCAGTGAGTTTATTTTTATTTTTTAACTTTCAGCTTTTTTTGTTCAAATATCTTCAATTTCTTTATTAATTTAGAAAAGTTGTTTCTTAAAAGAGATTTACTTAATTTTGTACAATAACTTTCTAAATTTCAAAAATCTTTCAGGAATTCAAATTTATCGATTTAAATCTAAAACGTTACTCTAGAATTCTAAAATTTCCTCAGTATCGAATGAAATGGGACACAAAGTTCATCAAAAAGCCGAGCCTTTATCCAGATACTGTTTAACATAATCGATTGGTTCCTTATTTGAGAAGAGGCAAAAATGGGGATCATGTCAAATTCCATAATGTGTGTTTCCAATAAATGTTCTAAGATACCTGAGGTCTCCCATGGTCCTGAATAGAAGTAACCGATTCAAATCTCTCATTCGGAAAAAAAACTTTACAAAATGAATTTTATTCAATGAATTTTTCAGTTAGTTGAGGTTTTCTTGAAAGTCGCTACATTAAACGTGGAAAATGCATCACACACAATTCTTGCGAGATTCATTTCAGTGCTGTCTTTGGGAAAAGGCGGTCGACTACTTTTTAATATAGTGCTTTACTGATTTATACAGTGTTCTCTTAAAGTTAGCGTGTTATTAAGAAACTTGTTAAATCCATTGTGATCCTGTAGACTGCTTTATACATTTCAAACTAGAATAAAGAAAAAGAAATGTAATATTTTGCCCTTGCATAGTTATACCGCATTTCCGCTGTGTGATAAATAATTTAATGTAAGATGTGTTTGCCCATCTACTTCAAAAATAACCTGTATAACATTGAAATTAAATATTTGGCTAAAGTTCTGAGCATGAATCTATTGAAGCTTTTTGAAGCTATTGATGCTTTTTAGCATAAGTATGCTGTCTGCTCAGATAATACTATCACGTTTGTGTGAAAGTCTTCTCAGATAATTGATTTTGTTGAGTGGTTCAGGAACGGGTCATCCAAGAAAACTACTTCTACAATACAATGAACTACTATTGAAAAAAAACTGAACTAAATTCTGAGTTGAATGCAAACCTGCAGTTAGAGTTAGATGTTTAAGTGTTTTCACAAGAGATTTTATTAATGCAAAAATCATTTATAGAGATTTCTTAAAAATTCAATTTAATTTTTAAATTACATTCCTCAACCTCCAAATACCATCCTCTCCACCTTTGCTGACGATACAGCAATTTTATCTCCTCATTCCGATCCTCTTATTGAAACAGGAACTCTACAACACACATCAACCACTTACAGGACTGGCTTTTCAAATGGAGAATCAAAACTAACGTTACGAAATCAAAGTTTATAGTATTTACTCTCAGACGGAAAATTCCTACCTCCTATCATCTTGAACCAAACTCCTATACCAACAGTGGACAAAGAACGCTACCTTGGACTGCACCTATCAAACGGTTGGCATGGAATCCCCATACTAGACTGAAAAGACAAGAAACTAACCAACGCTACAAACTTCTCGTCAGACTACTTGACAAACGTTCGAAACTTAACCTACATAACAAACGACTCTTATATCTACTGTTACTGCGACCTATTTGGTCATACGGCATTGAAGTATGGGGATCGACTAAGCGTTCCAACTCACTACGCCTCAAGGCATTACAGTCAAAAATACTTCGAAAACTTCTTAACGCTCCGTTCTATGTATCTAACCTCACTATCCATAATGACCTCAAAATCCCTTTCATTACAGATCTTGCTAACACTCGTTTTCTCAAATTTCATTCCTCTACAGTAGCTCATCCTAACCCTCTCATAGAACACCTATCTTCCTCCACATTACCAGGTAATCCTCTAAGGAGATTGAAGAGAAGATGGCCTCGTGATCTTCTCTTATCGTGAGAGCAAAGCACGTTACTGCAGTGGCACCACTGGGTGCCTTCTCCACTCGTGATTTTCTTTGATTTCTTTTTTTTTTACCATATTTTCTTGTTGCTACAACTGTTGCAGTGCTAAATTCCAATAAAATATTAAAAAAAAAAAAATTGAGTGCGTAAAAGTTTAAATTTTATTTCTACTTAATTTACTTGGAGTAACTTTTTTTTTAGTAAAAGGCAAAACATTTATAGGGTATGAAGAGGGGGACTAGAGACTCTGTTTTTTTCATGGGAAAGGATTAGCTGAGTGGTTAGCGTATATTGGATTCCAACGCGGAGATCGCAGATTTGAATTCAGCTGCTGGCCCTTAGATATTTTCTCTTCCTAGGAGCTTCTTTCAGCTCACTCACTGTGTTGTCTGTCCGGAGGCCTGACAAAGCTGTGGGCGACAATAATCTCAAATGTTGATGCGCAATAAAAATTAAAAAGAAAATAATTTTTTATTACCTTATATTTTTATATAATAAATTGTATAATGCACACTTAAAAAATGGTAACTTAAAAAAGTTACCAAAAATTTTGTTGTGAAAAGTATTACGTACTTTAAAAAAAATTCTTAGACCCCAGTAACTTGAGTAATTTAACGCTTAACGGTTCTAAACTTAAGCTTCTAAATGCTATATCCATCGTAGCAAACACGCTTTTTCAATTTCCGACCAGTTTCGGTTCTTTTATCCGTCATCTTTGACGGATTCATTTATCCAGTTTGGTTAGACCACACTTGCTGACTGGTCAAAATTGTCCCACAAATAAATTATTCAGCACTGCAGACCTAACCACATTTCCAACAGAATCAAACATGTTGCTCAAATTCTGAATTTGAAGTAGGTAATTTAATTTTTAACTTCGATTGATTGATAAAACATTTCTGCTTAGAATAAATATTGATCTAACAAATTAAAAACAAATAAATTAAGATTTGCTTCTTGTTATACTAAATTATTAATCTATATCCGTGAAACTAATATCTAATGGTGGTTTACTTTGTCAGCAGAGGTTAAGCAGCGGGTGAAGTCATTAAGCACACAAGCTCTGTAAGCTGATGCCTCCTTCTCCTCCTCCTCCATAAGCTCTATCTGCTCTTAGCGGCAGCGTCTAACCATGAAAATGATTGAATTACTTCTTCCTCTGACTCTTCTTGCCCATTTCCGATATTAACTCTGTTCAGTTATTAGCTCTGGTCACCTTCAATATTACCCATTTCTCTTAATTAAAAATTTGTTTGTAAACTACTAATACTCCACTCTAAAGAAACAGCTCTTTTAATTAAACTGTTTTAGTAAAATCTAACTAAAAGCACTGCAACAGTTGTAGCAACAAGCAAATATGGTAAAAAAAAAGAAATCAAAGAAAATCACGAGTGGAGAAGGCACCCAGTGGTGCCACTGCAGTAACGTGCTTTGCTCTCACGATAAGAGAAGATCACGAGGCCATCTTCTCTTCAATCTCCTTAGAGGATTACCTGGTAATGTGGAGGAAGATAGGTGTTCTATGAGAGAGTTAGGATGAGCTACTGTAGAAGAATGTAATGGATATATTATTCAGTTTTCTTCAATGTGTCTGCTTTAATTAAAGAAGAAGAAAAAGAAATATGATTTATTAATTTTAAATATCAGAAACTTCTTAAAAGACTGCTAGACCAACGTTCAAAACTTTCACTTAATAACAAACGACTGATTTACAATTCCATACTAAAACCAGCCTGGACGTACGGTATTGAACTGTGGGGTTCAAAGAAACGCTCCAATCTTCAACGAATTCAATCTCTCCAGTCTAAAATTCTCCGCACTATCGTTAACGCTCCATTTTATGTTGCAAATCTAACCATCCACACAGACCTGGGAATTCCGTTTGTTGCTCAGGTTACACGAACTCGCTATAAAAGTTTTCATCAGAACTTGCACTCTCATTCCAATCCTCTTGTCCGCCACTTATTATCTCATCACCATCCAGATCATCCTCCCAGACGACTAAAACGCCAGTGGCCTCGCGATTTTCTCTCTTCTGAAGAGAGTAGCTAATCCTAGAGATGAATTAGGGAGTGTTATCGCTGGGTAACTTCTCCCCTCAATTAGTTAGTTCGATGTCAGTTATTGTCATTGTTACTTATAGCGTGTCTAGCGCTGATGTAACTTTACAAATAAATTAAAAAAAAAAAAATCAGAGTATTAAATTGTCTGGGTCTAATTTAGAAATTACATAAAAATTTACAAAGAAATACTAACCCTAAATATAAACCCTCAGCAATTATTAAATTTTAACCAGTTTGACATTTTAACTTAACCTTTAGCCCTTTTTCTGCTTTTACAAGTTCGCTTAGATTGTAAGACAAACCTAACTGTGCTTTCATTTGAGACTACTAAATCATAGCTTTCATTCAGTATCTAATAAACTTGTGACGAACGACATCTACATTCTAGCAAACGGATTGGCTCAGTCAATGGTTAGCATATACTGGAATCCAACGCAGAGATGCTGGGTTCAAATCCAGCTGCTGGCTCTTAGATTTTCTCTTCCTAGGAGCTTCTTAAAGCACACTGTTTGGTGATGGATAGTATTGACTGTAACGAGAGTACACTGTCCGGAGGTCGGCTTTGCACTGGAAAAAAGAGCTCAGTAAATATTAAATAAAATCCTAGGCCTAGACCAGAAATCGAAACTGATACCATGATACGTATAAAAATTATTAAAATTTAATAATGCTATATATATAAGCTTTCTTTGAAGGCTTATTTTTCTTATTCGACAATCCCTAATAGCGATGCATATTCGTAAAAGATAACTGATGAGAGAATATAAGAAAATCTATCAGATGTGTATTTGTGTACGTATGCAATTCTAATGTGCATGAGGGCAAAGTTTCAAAACAAGCTGTTGAAGAATCTGTCTGTAGGTGTGGGCTGGGCACTGTCGACTGCGAGCCATAAACCCATTCAGGGTTATAATCGCAAAAATTGTAATAATTCGACCATTATTTTGGTCTAGAATGGAAGGAATTCTTGTTCCTTTCCGCAGGGATAGTCAGTAATTTCGATCGAGGAGGAAATAAATAAAATAAATATGATTCTATTTCGACGGCATTCAAAAATTTATTTAACTTTTAATATCGAATTAATTAAACTGTATGGCGCTGCATATTTTACAAGGATCACTTTCGGAAAGCCCTTCGTGCATTGTAGAACAGAATTTTTGTTTATTTATTTGATATAAATTATTCCTTTAGAAATAAATATAAAATATTTATATCTTGATGTATGTGGAGTGTTTTTCTTCTCTCGAAAAAATTTGTATATATTCCACCCAATCTATAACAAACACTTTTCAGGTGAGAAATTTTTACACTTTTTTGTTCCAAAAATAAAACTTTTTTCCAAATAAAAAAAGGTGGCATAAAAAAGAGAAGATATAAACAATTTTTATTCGATTTGTAAAAGAAATAATGTTATGCGATTTTTGTGCAAATGAATTTATTTAGCTCATTTAACTATTAATTATTTAGGCCACGTTTTTAATATGGTCATCAATAGAATGAAACAGTGCCTCCGTATATTTTGAGACCATGGATTGGGCTGGCTCCCCTGACATTGAAACCTAAAGACACCTAATTGGCCCGATCCTTGATGTTCTAGTAGGAGTAAATTTCCCTTTTTGCTTGAAATCTTCTCTGATCTCCAAGTGTCAAGAAAAGGTGTAAGGCACCTTATCCTCTCTCCTGCTCTGAGACCGGAGGCACCCCATAGAGGACAACTTTTGGTGATGTTTTCTGATCCTGTTAGCTTTACAAAAAGGTAAAGGCCAAACTTTAAACCTGCAGCCCTTATATTTACTAGACTAATAGTGGCCAGTGAAACCAACAATGTGTTGGTTGTATGCTAACCCCATATATTAAATAGCGATGTAACCAGCTTGAAAGCTCCAAGGACCCTAGAAGAGAATGTGTCCTGTAAACCACCATGTGTTCACCTCGAGATCAGTGTGAGTGGAATCATCCGGGCAATCCTGGATGTTGAAGACGCTCAACCATTTGGCCCAACTTAGATATCAGCTATCCCAGACTAGATCCCCATCTCTAATTAAACTAGTTCCTGTTACCCTTTTTGATAGCATCACCAACAAGAAATGAAGGTTTGTACGATTTGGGAACAGAGTATAAAGTATAACATCAAAAATTTTCTTAATTATTTTCGTGAATACGTCAGTAGACTCTTTTCGCTCAAAATAAGTAAACGTCCCCTTGTAAGTTGAGTATAAATATACTTGATATTGGTTTAAAATATGTATTTTATCAAATCTACTAAAATTTCATTTTATACTTCCATTTTTATTACTTTTTTTAATGAGAGAACAATATGGTTCTTTTTTTTTATTTTATTTACGTTGCGCTGTTTGAAATAAAATGAACAAGCTTTATTTAATTAAAATGACGAAATGATTTTTCCGTTTCTCGCCACTTTACAAGGATAGAATTTAATTTCCTTCTGTATATTTGTGGAGTGAATTACATGACATGAAAGTAAAGCGTTATGTCACATTCTAAAGACGACATTAAAACAGGATACATACGAGTTTGCGTGTTTCAATTCTCTCTGTACTATATGAAATGTGCTTTTTATATGTCGTTATCTTATGTTCGCAATATGTCAACGACAAAGTAATTTTCTATTTCTTGTTTTCCATTTAAATATAAATAATAGCGAAATTGTAATCTATTACTTAATTTTTATTAATTATAATTTCACTTATACGGCAGTTGTAACCCAGAAAGGTATTTATTTCCGGCTTATAAGTGGAAAGTTACGACAATACCGTTTATCTTTATTATAAAACAGAGAGAATTAATGATAAATAGAAGCTGTTCCTTCTGTCTAAAATTCTTGATTGTAAATTCGTGAAAGACTACTAGGAATGTTGACAAACTCATGTTAATATCGGCATCTTATGTATGCTTAGAAATGGAGCAGTATGGCAAAAACAGAATCTCATATGTATTTCGACCAGTTGCCCCATCAAGGGTTAAAATATTCAGAAAAATGGCTCATCTTGCTCATTTAAAAATAAATTATTAAAATGGCGAACTATGTCCCAACTAATATCTATTCAAATGACGAAAATTTTGGGAAAATTGAAGAAGATTTAAATCAGGGGATAAATCTACCTGATTTTGATTTAAAATATTTGTAAATTCAGGTTAATTAATTAAATATAGGTTGTTTAATTTTTAATTTAATGTCTTTATTTAAAGAAATTATTATGTCTTGTAAAAACGTAATATGAAATAAGGTGGAAATAAATATGTAAATAAGGAAACGGACAAAGGGAGAAGTAGAGTAGGATATAGTATTTTAATAAATGGGTGCAAACAAATTTATTAGCCAGCTAGAGATCATATTACCGTATCCTTTGAATATATAAGTCGCCTTTCAATTTAAAGTTGGATTTTTTTGGTGTAGAATGGGGAAAAATAATAGAAAAATTGCTCTCCTTGAATTCAAGCCGCAGTTTCTTTTTCGTATTCTTTTATATTCTAATAAAAAAAAAGAAAAGAAAAAGTCTTCTGAAATATTGCAAACTTTTAAAAGAGACTATGCAGAATGAAATTTCTGTTTAAAGTAATAAAGATGGCATTTGGTTTTTGATTAGCGGTTATAGAGAAACATTTCAATCATTCAAAACTTTTCATATCGAATAGTTGAAATTTTAATTTTGACACACTTTCATTTAGTTTTATACAAGATGGGGTCATACACACATTTTATTTTCCAAGATAATTTGTACGTTGGAAATGGTTTGATCCACCTAACATATCCTAATACCACAATGGCTAGTTTTATTTGAAGGCGTTAACGATTATGTGGCCTGTGACGCCCTAGCTTTTTATTATGAATTTATATTGCTAAATTTTTGTTTTATCTTTTATTTTGTTAAATATTAAGAAAAACGCGATAACGAGGTTTAAATCGATTCAAACTCTATTTAAATCAGTTGTATAGATGAATCCATTACACGATGAGAATGATTGATAATTGATGTGATTGAATAGCCAACCTTGCAAATTCTCTATTGCCGAAAAAACTGTTGATTAATTAATTTTGTAGTTTTATTCAAGCATCAACTGTAGAACTTTAAACGTTACTTAATATAATCTGTCGTAAAATACTTCCTCAGCTGTTATCATGGATGTGGTTACTTTTTGTATTTAATGATATCATGGTTGAGGTAACAATCATGTAATTTTAATATACATGATGCGTGGTTGACGAATATCACGTGTGGTTAGATTATGTAATTATTATTTAATAACAATATTATAATTACTGGTCTGCATAAATATATGGGCAGCAAGAGTTGGTTTCGTATTTAGTCGAAGTGAAGAAGGATTATGATTAACTAAATTTTTTGTTTTCTTTATAGTAATTTTAAGTTTTAAATTTTGCCAACGAAGGTTAGAGATTTGTACGATAAACTGAATGTTGCAGTTAGACCTCCAGTTCGGTTGTTGACATTAACTATTTACAGGAAAATGACACAAGCGGATTGGCGAGGTCATGTTGTATTTCATCAATATTCTATGTTTGTCATCAATCCTTTCCTTGGCATCCTCTTCTTATCTGTCCATTTTCTGTTTGTTTGTCTATCTTTCATCAATGATTTTACGCTTTCTACTAGCGTGTTAACTTCAAATATTTCTTTAAATATTTTACAAGGATATCTAGAAAACATTAATTTGTCTGAGCCTTTCTAGATACCTTTTCGTGATACTAAAGATTATAGTATTTCGCTTTCCACTTCGTTTTTCTATGTTGAAATAGATTTGAAATGAAATTCTATGATTATAGGCATCTATCTGTAAGACCAATCTAAGAACCCTATCAGACATCCTACCATCGTAATCAAATTAACTATTAATCAATAAAACGTTGCACTATTATGGAATGTTGCAATATTTAAAACTGCATGGTGAATCACAGATATACCCTTATCAGAGAACTCATATCTCATCCGTCTAAGTTGTTTTGATATCTGAATTTTATAACCACCATAAATATAAGAATAAATTAGGGTTTATTTTTCATTTCTGTTTTTAGAATTTATATCTGTTCCTTAAAAGTTTGTTTAAATTTAAGTGATTTATGTGAGTACATCAAAAAATTTATTTATTCGTAACCTTACACCAGCCGGGACACATTTAGAGAATGCTATTTACTATTAATATTATTAAAGAAATCGGACACTTCAAAATGACTTAAAAAACTGACTCTAGACTCTTACCAGTGGAGCCACTTTTACTGCAATATGTTATCACGCCTTTGTTAAATGTTAGCACGTTGATTGCACTATTTTAATTATAAAAGATAATTACATGCAAAGCTCGGAGAGCGGAATGTATACATTTTTGAGAATCTGAGAATTCTAGTAACAGGTCGTATAAAATTTAATACTTTTCAGGTATTAAATACAGGTAGCGACTCTAGACCGATTTAATGTTGTAAAATGTATCATCTATTTTGTGCAACATTTTCTATTACTTCAGCAGTTATAAATATTATCTAAAGCATTTAAGCTTTAGAATTCATTAGGATAACTGTTTAGGAAACAGCATTAGGAAAAACGGGATAACATAAACGAGTTTAATTTGTCTGGTGGTTATAGTAATGGTGATTCGCTCGGCAGTGTATTATTTAAAAAATAAAAAAAAAAAAAATTAAAAAGGATAACTGTTAAGTGACTGTAAAAGTCAAATAAAGAGTAAAGTTTGGCACCTAGCACATAGTTTGTAGATATTTACTTTTATGATTATCATGTTGGCGATAATGTTGACACGAGAGACATCAGGTAGACTGCTACTGAGCTTTATTTGAGAAGCCATTATCACTCTCCAAATATTCGATTCGATATTTTTAAGATTATACCATTTTTACAAATTGTACACTGTTTACCCATAATTTATTTGAAAAGCCATTATCAAAATTGTGTCTGGCAAAAGTTATACCAAGGTCATTAAAGTGACTTCCAAGAAATAGATCGTTTACACAGAGTTAATTTCACTAAGTTATCATCTTGACTAGTGAAACATTTTGGCCAACGTAACCTTCAGTTTATTCAGTTTTGTATTACATTGTAAGGTGTAAATTTCAAATAAAGTACAAAAACTTCTATTCCCTAACTGTCAGAAGTGAGTCCAAACAACAAGAAAAGAACAAATAATAACTGTAGCTACCTCTCTTATCAATACAGAAGGGATTAGCAAAGTGGTTAGGCACTGGACTTACATTCTGTTGTTTTTCTGGGTTCGAGTCTAATGCGCTCAATTTTTTTTTTTTCTAGAAGCATCTTACAGCTAATTTCTAGAGATGGCCAAATTGTCTTTCACGAGAGAACAAGTCCTAAGGCCGGAAGAGTACTGTAAAAGGCTTCGCTCGCCAATGATCTCAGATGTCGTCGCGCTTCTAACATAGTTAAGATAAAGTTCTTTTCTCTCCGGCATTTTTTACTCCTTCACTCAGTTTCTCCTTGTAACTAACCACACTCTGCACACAGATTGTTGACATTTTGGTACTAGTAAAAAAAAAAATACATAAAAAAATGTGCTAAAAAATTACTTACATCTGTCACTTTATTTGTCCATGAATCTAAAATAAGCGCACCTTTATAAAACGCTTTGACATGACCCTAGTAAGCCTGTTGACTATCGAGTCTAATCTCCGACAAAGCTGCGATCTATTGTAGGTATTCATTCAACATGCAACACACAAGTCTACAATATGGTAGCATAAGACGGTTTATAAATATAGCCTCACAGGAAGAAATCATTATTGAATATTTATCTAATATTATAATAGCTAATGGTTGGTGCTTACATAATGTACATTAATGACATTTAGGTGTATCACAATAAGCCAATTTATCTGCGGATGTTCTCCACTGAGGAGCGCCTGTGGAGATAACCTCCTAGCAGATCCTGCAGTACAGACATACTTCTAGCTTTTTACTTACATTCCATCATATCCTATACATATACATAGCTGGGCGCCTGCTTTCTCTGTAAATAATTGCGCAATGTACAAGCAACTGCGGTATGTTTTCTGCCCTTTGTAATATTCATAGTATGCCTTCCTTCCGCTAACCGTCTGCCTTTACCCCCCATTTTACATTCATCTGTCATCTTTTTTACCATCGCTGTTTTTATTTTCCTGCAGATTATCCAGCAGATTTAACGGAAATAAATATTAAAACTTTATAAAATTGTCATTTATAATGTAAGTGTGTGTCCCATTATAAAATCTTTCACTTTTGATTATTCAAAAATTAATTCTCAGTTTCATTATGTTAATTTTAACCACATAGTCTATGGAGGGGCAACAAAATTCTTTTAAAAGATAAAAATATATTTTGTAAATGGAAGAAACTGTTACTGGATTGGCTGTTGAGAAAATTATTGAAAAAAAAGAGTAACAATTCATTTTTAGCCCCGGTATAAGTAAATAATAATAAATAGAAAATTTGGCTATACAGGGTGTTCAGCATAAGACTACGGTAACTTCGGGAGGCAATTCTGGGCATCATTTGCAACAAAAAATTTCATATAAACTATGGCTCGATTCGGCTCCGTTTTATAGATATTTTTAATTTTATGTTTTTTCAAGGTGTTACTACTTTTTAACAAACAGTTGTCTATATTTCTAAAACTATTAAAGCTACAGCTATTTTAATAAGCTCATTAGAAAGAAGGTTAAATTTCCTTTTAAATAAGCTAATTTATATTTCAAAATAATAATATCAAGTGTTTCATTTTGTGGCCCAAACATAAGAAATAGCAAGTTTCTAATTTTTTCCAAAAACTTTGACTTCATTTTTCTCAAAAAAATTTTATATGAAAAAACCGTGCACTATTCAGGAAAAACATCTACATACGATCACCTTTCGAACGGTATACAATAATTGGGGTTATGTTAAAAATTGATGCAGAAATCTGCGATTAATTGCAAAAAAGCAGGCCCCAAAACAGCGTCGGCATTAAGAAAGGAATTCACCTACCATAAGAATATAACTGATCAGAATCATCAAATCCGGTACGATTTTTTGCAAACGTGTAATTTAATAATTAATTTATTTAAGAACTATATTCAAAACTATAAAATTTACATTATAAATAATAAAATAAAATAAAAAGAAGAAAAATGAATATGATGTTAAATGAGGGTTAGGTACCAATTTCGAAAGAAAGGATTTTCGTTTAACGAGTTTAGATCTGTGTGTTATTCTTTAGTTAATTAAAGAAATAGGCCAAATAATGTGAATAAATCACAGATTTTCTTGAACTACTCAATAAACTTTTGGAATTAACAGGTTGTGAAGAGCTAAAGAATAACCCGAGAACTTACTTATCGCTCTAATCTCCAAGTTAAAAACTGACATGTTTTATCCTAATACGGCTTATAAAAACAAATAAATACAACAAAAAGAAAAGATAGTTAAAAGTCTACATTTTCATTAGATATTTAGTTCGTCATTTTGCTACCATTATGCCAACGTATTCGAATATTGAATATCGCGATTATTATTTTTAATGTAAGTTTTATATTTTTGAATATAGTTCTTAAATAAATTAATTATTAAATTACACGTTTGCAAAAAATCGTACTGGATTTGATGAGTCTGATCAGTTATATTATGGTAGGTGAATTCCTTTCATGCCGACGCTGTTTTGAGGCCTACTTTTTTGCAATTAATCACAGATTTCTGCATCAATTTTTAACATAACCCCAATTATTGTATACCGTTTGAAAGGTGATCGTATGTAGATGTTTTTCCTGAATAGTGCACGGTTTTTTCATATAAAATGTTTTTGAGAAAAATATAGTCAAAGTTTTTGGAAAAAATTAGAAACTTGCTATTTCTTATGTTCGGGCCACAAAGTAAAATACTTAATATTATTATTTTGGAATACAAATTAGCTTATTTAAAAGGAAATTTAACCTTCTTTCTAATGAGCTTATTAAAATAGCTGTAGCATTAATAGTTTGAGAAATATAGACAACTTTTTGCTAAAACGTAGTAACACCTTGAAAAAACATAAAATTAAAAATATCTACAAAACGGAGCCGAATCGAGCCATAGTTTATATGGAATTTTTTGTTGCAAATGATGCCTAGAATCGCCTCCCGAAGTTACCGTAGTCTTATGCTGAACACCCTGTATAAAGAAGTTAGGAAATCAAAAAAGTATATTTAAGTTGAACATACTTTATTTAAGTGTATTGAAACAGAACGTATTCATATTAGCTATTGCACTTTGGCATCACTAATTATGATGCCATTGCATTTATGAGAGAAAATCTGGATCGGATACTCACAAGACTTCTTTTTGCCGCAATTTACGTAATGAAATTCTCTTAAAAATTTGAATGTGTACGGAAAAAACAACAGAAACCAAAAATTAGTACAATAGAATGGCGGATGCTTCCTTTCAAATTTGGAATTTTATCACTTATTTAACCCTATTTATATTACATAATAAGATTATACTTTTTCTTTGTATCGTACAATATCAGTTGTGTATTTCTGTGCTTCGAGCTGGTGCCAAGATTGAAGGTGTAGATTAAATTTAGTACTAACTTTTGTACTAAACCCTACTCACTTCCAACATTAGTTTTTTAATAAAGCCTTAGAAAAATACTATTTTGTTATAAAGGAGCATGTTAATACGAGTAAAAGATTGATATTTAACACAGAACAAATAAATTCTATTGGTCACCTTTAATAATTATTGTCTCTTAATATGCACTACACCTTGACAAAAGACTTCAATCTCATCCATATTTACCAAAAATCACCACTATCATCGTCATAGCTCTCGCCATCATCACTGCTTGAGGAGGAATCTTATCCGAGGTACTTCAGAGAATTTTTTTTTTCTGAGTCAGCTCCATAACTTTGGAAATGTATATCTTATACGGAGAAGAGTCAAATATATTTTGGAAAGATGGTGATAGTCCATCTTAGCCTGCTCTCTTTCACAATATCGATTTCCCATTTACGTCAAGGCTGGTTTTAACGGAGTATTTCTAGCTCTATCCCTTCTCTTATTCCTACCTATTTTTCAGAGGTAACGAACTTTTAATTTCCGAATCTTCGCCTTCTTCTTCTTTTTATGTTTGTTAGCGTCCAGAACTTCAGTAATATACAAGTTGAACGTTGACTAGTATATGCCACTTTTGTCTTTCTTGTCGCCATGTTCATTCATCAGAATTGTAAAAATTCATTGCGCGCTACAGTTTTTTTTTAAATACAAACTCGCGCATACTACACACCTACCACTTACAGGTGAAGGCACCACAATATCCATTCTATAATTACTGTCCATAGAAATCTACATTACTTAGCCTTAGGGCACGAGTGAAAAAGTAATGTAGCTAAAAATAAAGTACAACAAGTTAAGGAATAAAAATGAATCGGAGAGATAGAGATTAGAACAGAGGTAAAGAATAGAATTAATAATTTGAAGAGATGAGAAGAGTGAGGATGCATTGCTTCAACGAGGTTATTCACCCCCACTTCTCTAAAACCTCCAAAATTTGTGAATATGGAGAGAATTATTTATTTCGTAAGTGGAAATTGTATCATCAATTATTGCAACACGGTGATTTAACGCCTTATCACAGCACTAACAATTTCTAGAGCAGCGCCTAATGTTTCCTTCTGTTGAAAACATGAAAATAACTTTATCCTTCATAGATAAAAATTAGAATAAAATATAATAGTTCTTATTTTAAGAAATTATTTTTTTAAGCAAAGTAATTGGTAAATTTCTTAACTTCCCTAAAAGTCGGAAGTTATGTAATATCTTTCATTTCATAATATTTATTTTTCTTTACAAAAAAAATTATTGTTATCTTTTTCGTCAGATCGTATACTTCATTTCTAAACATATAGGTTGACATTTCCCCAGATAGATGGATGTTCTGCTCCATGGCATTCTCTCTGTTTAGAGTTACCTAAACTGGCCATGTCCCTATTCCAAATGTGCGAGTTGTAGTAAATTATTTAAAAACTTGGATGTTCCGTTCTTTCAGTCTCTGTTGATAGATGAAAAACCCAGAAACCAAATAAGAAATAAGAAAAAAGTACGTCTCATGACGAACAAAATCAATGATATTTGGAATTATAAATAGTTCAAGATTGTATGCGAGTTTTTCCATTACTCCTACTTCTAATGCAGATTTTAGCTTGTACAGAAATATTGGATGGTAATTTTTAAAGTAATTGCTACTAAGAATTCTCTAAGTACTAACTACAATACTACAATACAATACAAGAATACAATACTAAGTATCTATTTTTATAATAGTTTAATCATGGTATGTTATTCTTAAACATATTAGCAATGGAAATTTAATTATTATTTAAAAGTATTGATATTAATGTGATCATACCGTGTGGTGATATTTTTCTGTCTTTAAATGAAGGCTCCTGTTCTTTAAGTTTATAATTTAAATACATCTATTAAATGATAGATAATAATCTTTGTTGTAACAAAACTTCATCTTTCTAACGTAGAGAGCAGCACCTAACTGAGAAAGTGTCTCATAAATATGTTATTTTTTTTCTTCATTAACATTTGTACTAAATTTCCTACAACATTTGTTGTAAATGTAGAAGAATTATATTGATTGGTTTTAACTGAAGAAATTTCTTGCCTACATTCTCCAAATATATATAAAAAATCTGGACATAACAAATTAGTTGTGTGGTAGTACCAGTGTAATTTAAATACTAAAGCTATTTAAAGATAATATTTACATTTTCATTTGAATATTCAAATATTACGTTTATTAAGACATTTAAACTAAATATCAACTTTTTTTAAAAAACTCTCTAACGAAATATCTATTTTGTGTGTATATTGAAATTTATAAATGAAACTCAATTCCACTTGTACTTTCTATTACTGCATTTAATTTCGTCCTAAGAAATCGGATAGCTTTTCCCGAAAATTTTCATAGTAATTAAATAAATAATTAAATTAGAGTTTTGTACGGTAATACAAATTGCTGTGTATTTAAATAATTGTCATTCTCTTATGTTTAGTAATTATAAGTATATTTATTTGTATTACACACTTATGAAGTATGTTCTTACCAAGGGGATGACATTACAAAACGTGTTAATGAATTTAAATCAAAACAAAGTGCTAATGAGTTTAAAGTTACAATGAATAAAAAAACGTAATAAAAAAAAAGTGAAAACAAATGTATCTTTTAGGAGTTGAAAAAGAGAAAAAAATATTATAAATGGAGTAATTAGAATAACAATAACAAAACTTGCATTTTATTCTAGTGGGGCCTCTTGCCATTTGCATTTCTGATAAAAACTTAAAATAAAACAATCTGCTTGAATGCAGATACCTCTTACGAGAAAAAAATAAAACAAAAAGTTGGATTAGGAAGTGTTACGAAATTCTCCCTTGTTTTAGAAACACAGCCTCCCTTTTTCGAAGGGTGAAGGGAAAGTGTAATCTCTTTACATGTAAGAATTATTTAAGTTACTTCTCTCTTAGACGTACTTTGCTTGATGGCGAAATTCCATGAGCATCCCTTTCTTACCCCATCATGTTTATCAAAAAGCATTGAGCCCTTTGGAGGATTTTTGACGTTTCCGCATTTATTGGGATCAGTGGAGAATTCAGACTTTTTCTCAGCGGAAGTTTGCGATTTGGAGAAATAAATAAGCAAACTTTCTTAATGAGATCGTATCTTTATAAATTAATAACATTATAAGCTAATTTAAACCTAACGAACTCTTGAAGCTGTAAAATAAAAACTCATCAATAAAAAAAAGTCATCAATAAATGAGTCATTACTCATGGAGGAGGCGCTCTTGGAGGAGCATGAAGGCTTCAAGACTGAAGAAGAGGTTGTAGCCGAGATGTGAGACGCTAATCACATTTACGATGTTTCGGTGAGCCTACGTAGTACAGCTGGAGTCAGTCTTTCAGACAGCTGGTTATTTGTGCTGCTGAGATTATACTCGTCAGAGGCATGAAAAGCAATTCTTGAGTCGTAGTTTTCTCATAAATCCAGGCAGCAATACTAGGCATCAAGTCCGACGTTGAGGAAGCCGAAACAATTTAAAATTACACACACTTCTTTATTTATTGCGACATTTCTTCAGCAAATCCGACCGGCCATTTAGGCAATCGTAGAGCTCTTGTCGGGACAAATCAACTGAGTAAAAACATGAGGATTTGAGTGAGTCTGTCAGAAAGAAGTTAAAATGGCACTACACAGTGAGTATCTACTTCCCTTAAGTTTAAAATGTGATCGGGTTTTTAGAAAACTGTAAAATTCCATTTTTATATCTAGTTTGGTACCGAATCCGCATCAACGTAAAGTTTTGGTCAAACTCTTGGTTCTGATAGCGAGACTTTACCAAATGTTCTATTGTTATCAGTTAAACTCAACTTTTTTTCGAAGACAAAACCATTATTATTACTTTTTTTTTAAACTTCAGACACTAAACATATATTAAAGGCATAAAATTTTTAAAATATTTTTACAGAAAATTGGATGATTTGGGAATTCGTGGAACTGATTAGCACTAAGGTGCATTCATTACCGGTAGTCCAAGTCATTCAGGTTTGAGGAAAGTCGTTTGATCAGAAGTGCGATTACTTTCCAGGTAAATTCATCATTAATTCAAAAAATAACGGCTCTACGTTCACAAGGGTTGCACTCCCTTTTGATATCTGTCTGTGTATTTGGGGTACTTTGAACAATTATAGGTGTAGGCGAGTGGATAGGAATTTGTTTGATATTTACCCGCAGCATATCTTGTTAGGCAAGTTCCACCACACTAACTTCGTGTAGTCTACAAGAGTTAGACATGTAAGATGATAGTATAGTGTACCTGGAAGACCCACTGGGACCACAACTTTAATTCAGAGTGACAGCATAATCTCTTAATGTGCGTTTATCTTCAAGTAAAAGAGAAAGAAAAAAAAAAAATTGCGAACAGCTATCTTTTCCTGCGAGGCTATTAACCTTCATCTTTTTTGTACAACAGAAACGGAATCCCAAATTATATGGCAAGCTGCATAGATCTAGAAAAGTATCCAATTTACCAATAAAGGTGCTTCAGACAAGTGTTAAATTTAAAATTCGCTTTCGGCATCTTACAGAAAAAACTTAGTCAATAGACTTAGCCAATAAAGTCATTCGTAGAGACGGAGAAGACCACAAAGCAATGAACAAGGCGTAGAGAACAGGGACGGGAACTGGTGAGAAAGAAGTACAGGATGAACGAGGTTCGAGATTAACGGTTGGTTGTCAGGAGGGCTTAAAGCGTTTCCTCGCCAATGTGGTACTGTTCTTCCTCACTGGTTGCGCAGGTTGCTAGAAGTTTATTATCCATAAACTATTTAACTGTCTCAGTCCTTGAGGAACTATGGCTTCTTCATTTTACTAATTCTGACGTTCTTGGGCTGCTCTGAACACCTACAAAACCATTTCAAGCAGTCTTATAGCCTTTTCACTCGAAACCTCTCGCACTAATATTTTTACTTGATAGTGACTATGAAGAAGAACCATAACCAATAAGGTTGAAGCGAAGAACTGTTGCTGATCACTTTCTCAGAAAAGTGCGCTTCTAATATAAACAGTGCCTCTGAAAATAATAGATAGTAACTAAGGTGGATTATGTGAATTTATTTACTACTTCATATCACACCGAATTGTGCCACCTTCACTTGTAAGATATACCATTGGAATAGCCACATTCCGTAACTTTGGCAATTATATGAAAATGTTTTTGAAGACTTACTCCTAACTGGATGGAATGAGAGAAAAAGTATAAAAGAAAAAAGTCGAAATGAAATGATACTAAAATAAGTTGTCATTCTTTTTTAATCAAAACTTCAATGTTTGATACTATCGGCAAAAATTACTTTAAAGATTAGGATGACGAGAACTTCGTGATTTTCTAATTTGTAAGTTTCCCAAGATAAATGTTGGAAATTTCTCCATTTGAAGAACTTAGTGCAGTAAAAATAAGAAGATTATAGATACCTTTCACCTAAATGAAAATTAATTAGACATTTTTGACTTGTTCCTCTCTAAATTTGGCTGATCACATATACCACCACAACCTGAGATGAAGAAAGAGAAAGAAAGGAAGAAAAATACTATAAAAGGAGATGCGAATGAGATCGCGCCATAGCTACAATTCTGATTAGACGCTGATGTAACCACATTAGAGGAACGCTTGTCGGCCAGCTGGTTATCACACCACACCTCCAGCATGGAGAAAGTGTAAGTTACATGTGTTACGTCCAGGTAGCCTCGGCAAGGTCGCCCTGATGCAGACTCTCTTTCCTTTATTATACCGTCTTTACTGGTTTATTCTCAGGTTGTTTGCTTTTTAAATATTTGACCAGATATATATTATAATACTCTCTCCTGGGTTTTACTATAATTATCTTTAAACTTATTTTATTAATTGAATTTTTACATTGTTCTAGATTGATTTTTATAAATAATTGTCAAAGTTTTGAATTTTAATTATTTCATTTGTTTGACATTTTACATAAATTGTAATATTTGTCCGTGTATACTGTAAACGGATGCTCGTGAAAAGTTATAAATAAATAAAATAAGGTGATAATTTTGAAATAATATTCAGCTATAAACTTGTGTTTTCTTATTTTATTTAAAAATAAAGAGTATAAAATAATGTTCGCTCTTATTAATTAATTTCAGTTCTGTTATCTGATATGCACGATTGAATTATGATTATCAGTTCTCATGACAATGCATTCAGTTAAAAATTCGATTTTAAAAGGGAGAGATAAAATTTTCATTTATTTATCACATTTGTTGCAGATGTAAATATTACTAATAAAGTGAAAACAAATTATTTATTTAATGTTATTTACAACTGCTTTCAGTGTGGCTCTGTCCTAAACAGTCAGCCAGAGTCTTACTATCTCCTTTAGACCCCAAGCCTTCTTTGATCTTGAGAGTTCTATCTAATATGATTTGCTACTTATGTATTTCCATGGATTCTGTCAAGTTTTCCAATCTTCTAGGATTACGTGAAGTTCGCTTTAAGTTCAGGCTGTCCTTTATCTATTTAGATAATTGTAGCATATATTCAGAAAATAATAATGCAATTTGCGACAGTACAACCATAAGAATGTTTTATTTATAACTTGAATAGTGTGTTAAGTAATCACTGATTACTTTACAATGTTGGCACACTTAATAAAATTGAATCCTAATTCTTTTTTATTTCTAAAGTACTCAGGGACACCAATAGTGATTTTTTAGTGAATTGCAGATTATCATAGAAGAATTTTAATGTAATCTTTGATTTTATTAGACACAAAAACTATTATATTAGAAAAGCTAATTAGATTGTCTCTAGCATTATGTGAGTTGTAAGTTCCATTACGAAGAATGATGCCCAAATAATTAAAATTACTTTACATTTGATGAAGATATTTATGTTTAGAGGGATCTGCTATTCTAATTTCGAACTGTCGTTTTGCTTACAAGCATTTCGTTTTGTTAAATAACATCTGCAAGGCGCCCTTAATCTTCTTTCAAAGCTTCCAATCCGACCTCGACGCCATAGTTGCAGTCAATTAAATTTAGGAACGCATGAGGGAGCTTCTTATAACCACTTCTTCTGGGGTAAGATAATTGAATCGTGTTTCCTCATTTGCAGCCAGCATTTTCTAGGCACTTCCTCATTAAATTAGCCAACATTTTTAGAAATACCTATTTCATGCCTGTCTTCAAATATCTTAATTAAAATCAAGTGAATAGCGGCTGATTGCTGTGGAAATGATGCGCTTTAATAAGCCTTAAAATAAATCGAGCCTTTGATATTTGCCTGGAATCCCCGAAATAATTTCAACGAAGTACGTTATTCATTTTTTTATTCATCAAGATAGAGCTACCTTCTTTTCCATGTTATTTCAGTTCTTTATTGTTGAGGGATCCAGAGAGAGCCAATACGAACGGTAACTTAAGCAATTATATTAGCTATAATTATTTCTATTGCAAAGCAAATACAAGTCCTTAAAATTATATTAGTCTGCTTTATTACTGAAATAATTACATCAATTTATGATAGTGTAATAAAGGGTCATAAAATAAATCAACCAAGAAAACTTAACTAATAACTTCTCAATTTGTTAGGAAAACAGTACTTTGTAAATTTAAATTATAAGTTAAGAGAGAATGCAGACCAAAGTTTTAAATGTAATTTTCCCCAATTGGCCTCCGTTTCCAGGGTAATTCAATGTGGTAACTGACCATTAAGCCATTGGCTTTTATTGCCACAATTAAAGCCAAATATACAATCATTTTATAATATTGTAAGTTTATAGGAGCGCGGTATCTGGCCACCTTTACTTTATTCAAAATAAAAGATACTCAACATAGAATAATATTGCAAAAGTGTACTTTCTAATAATTTCTCTTTGCTACACATCTACTTTCTCTTCTTGCGGAAAAAGGAAATTTTGCATTCTACTAGAATTTTTGAAATTTTGCTTTCTATCAAAATTAGATTCAACTAGTTATTCAAAAAATATTTGTGTAAAGTGAGAGTGATGTGTTAATTTCCTTAAACAAAGTAATTTTTTTGTATTCGTCATTTTTAAGCAAATAAAGTTTTGTTCTAAACTTAGTTTTATTATATAATTTCTAGGAGCTTAGAGTGGTATTTAAATTTACTGCAGGTTAATAGTTGTGCATTCAATGGAACGGTTCAGTGGTTACAAACTGTCACATACGTAATTTTATCAACCATGTTAGCTATATTGCTTAAACTATTTGCTAGTTGCTTGGTTACTGAAACAGAGCTTGTTAATCCGCGCAAAATAGTGTTTTTTTTGTGATTGTAAATGAGCTAAACCTATATATTTATAACCTTTTTCTCTGTATTTTATAAAAACAAAATGGTGTACATCATTTTGACATAAAATAACATTATTGGAGCGTCCATTTTGTAAATTAGTCCAGAATCTGTCCTAGGGCTCTATGCGAATAGCTCTCTTAAGCATTGACTTCGAAGAGAGCAAGAATTGTGGGATGCAGTAACAGGCTTTTGCCATTGTTTTACTTTTGTAAAAGGAAATCCTCTAACTGCGATTTTAACGTGCAAATCGCCTCACCCATAAAGAAGGTCCAAATAAAGGGCGCACAAAATGTAGAGATACTTAATCACAATAATATGTCAAAAAAAGGCTTTCTCTAGCCATTGCAATTATCTCATCGTAATTTAAGGCCTTACGATTCACTTAAGTAATTTACACAATGCCTGATGCTGCTTCTTTGTGGTAATTACATTAAAAGTATAACTCGAAAGACACTGATTCACTAACTAGATCTTACCAGCAACTTTTGTTTATCAGTTTGATTCAAATTTTTGTGAGTGAAATTGTAAAATGCAAACCTGCTTCCCCCATTGTTATCACTTGCTTTTGTACCGAAAAAGACTGCTCATCTAGCGATTTACCAGTATTGTAGCAGGATTACTTAGCAAGTGAATTTGCTTCTAGTATTTTCTGCAGCAATCAGTGAGAAGTAAATTACTAAACCAGCTTTCAGTTCAGATTTATTTTGAATATTAAAATTCCACCGGCAAACGTGTAGGCATTGACCTAATATCAACGAAAATAATTCAAATGACATTTCGATTTTTATAACATCTGGAATTTTTTGAACTCATATCTAAGATTTTTGATGGTTCAGCATATTTCCTAAACAATTAAAATTGATCCGTCAGACAAGCTAGTAATTATTGTAAAATGTTCAAGTATCTAATTCAGTACAAATAGTTCGCCTCATCTCTGCCAAGAGACAGTTCTTCCTTGAAAGCCAATGGCCCCGCAGGCAATCTTATACCAGATGCCAGAGAAAGATGCTTGGGATCTAAGAGTGTCCACAAACACTCTTTTCCGTAAACATTCTTCCTTAGCCAGTCTTTCGGGCTCCTATTTACATCCTGGCATCCATTTTAGCCCTATGCTTTTTTGTGGTTCTTCCACGAACTTCATTTTTTCCTTTGCATCATTCGTTGATATTTGCCAATCAGGCGCAGTACTTCTACAAAGCTCTCAGCTATCTGTGAGCTGGCCATCTGAAAAAATGGCACTTCTTCTGCGTGTCTATATGGTCTTGCTAGAGAAATGACTGAAGCAGACTTCACAAACGCTAAACGCCAGCAAACAACGTCCTCTGATAAATTGTCGTCTTCCATGTAGAAACTAAAAGATACGATTTCTAGGCGATAAGTCCCCAGAAAATACAATAAGGCAATCTTGCTTTAGGACAATAGTCAACACATTTATTCTACAGATATTATTTAACGCAGTCTTATTTTATAAAGTTTAAACTTTTAACATAACATATTGATCAAGTGATCAGCATAATCGATTCAATATTCAAATATTCAATCGAACACAAAAATCTATTAAGAATGTTGCGAGGAGAATAGTTGGTTAAGAAACGTACATATGTATGTATAAATTATGTAATCAGAGTGGTTATTTTAATAGAAATCTGACCGGAATTTCCGCCTTTAATTTAACTAACGCAGTTTGTAGACAGGAAATACTATACTGCCCTAATTCTAATGAAATAAACAGAGTGGAGGAGAGAGAAAAATAATTTATCAAACAATAATGTGAGAGGTGGGATTTGGCTTTGATTACTTTCTCGAACAGTTTTGAATTTTTTTCCCACCGGTAATTAAAGTTTTAAAACATTAAAGTGGTTTTTAGCCATTTGAATATTAAATAAATGCAGTAGTACGTAGTCTCGTACCCCTTTTTTTAATTGCCTAGTTCTGTTTTGTTTAATTTTCGTTAATTTTTATTATTATTATAGGCAAGGATCGGAGCTAAGAGATATCACCTTGAGCGCTGCGCCAACTTGAGCACTGTAAACATAAATCACATTTCCGTAATGTAACATGTTTTGTTCTTGATATACCCATTGTACTGGAAAGAATAAAGACAACTTATTTTTTCCTAGTAAACTCGATGACATCATTACAATTATTTGTTCATATCCAATATTTCTTAGCCCTATCATAATGGGTGTAAACTCGAAGGGAAAATGGACTACAATTTTTTCTTGCAGGCATCTTGGTGTTTCAGCCTTGAACACAAATCCCAGCTCATTGAACTTACACACTGACCACGAAAATTCTACGAACAAACATTACCAACGCAGAATAGTTAGTTCGCAGTGGGCTCGTTAGTAACAGCTTCCCTATATTTCTAAACTGGATTCGCAATAAATTAATTTGGAATTGCAGTCGCCTCAGGAATGAAGTAGCGCTTTGAGGCCACAAGTACACAAAGCTGGTCGGAGGCGAGCTCAGATCTGTAGTTCCTCTCCACATTGCAGGGCATAATTTTAGGAATGTTTGCCTAGCACAATGCACTCACAGAACTAAAGAGTTAGGCCTTTCCATAAAAGAAAATGCCAACTTATTAAAGTCGGCAATTTCCTTAGCTATTCTTTGTGTTGCCAAGGAGTTAGGTTATACGAGACTATTTAGAGCCTCCCCAAAAAAATTTTGATGCCCCATTACCCTGTCATATTTCTTCTGTAAAGAGTTAATGCTTCCATTAAGGCCAAACTTAAATGGCTCTTTTATAAGAGACGCAACAAGCTTTGGGATAGGAGTATATCTACAAAGTATCGTCCATATTCCCATAAATTTCTTCTAATAAATATTAATTAAAACCCCAACTTAAAAAAAAAAAAACTAATTTCAACCTTAATTGCAAGAATTAGTGCATAAGAAAATCATTTGAGTGAGTCAAACAGGACTTTTTGATTACTAAAAAATAAATATGGTGCTTACAGTAAAATTACCTTCCTGCGAATAATCGTTAGTATAATGAAAATAATGCCAACCAATAATAACGTAAACAGGAATTTAAGTTCATTAGAAAATTTTGTTTATTCGACTCGTACTAATTACTATGTTGGTCCAAGTTAATATCTCACCAGGTGAGATTAAATGACGTGTCTACAGGTCCGTTGATGTTCAACTAGGCATTAAGAAATGTATCATAATACCTAATTATTCTTCATTAAATTGCAAATTAACATGCTGGCTTCTTCTTCTATTTCATAACCTTCAGAATACTCATATTAACATATCGTTAAAATAACTTGCGTTCTGTTCCTGAATGGACAACAATTTATTTATAGAAGATCTTGCCTTATGCAATAGCGAATGTGGACTGCATTTAGTAGCTGTTTATTTACTCTCCCCTCTCTCGCTACTATAATAAAAGAAAGTATTTTACTCTAGCAGATTTTCGATTGTGAGTGATCACCAGGAATATCCCTTCTGAGTCGGTAGAGACTTAAAAAAGGTCTGTGTATGTCAATCACTTCGGGAGTCAAAAACAATAAATCGCAGAAAAGTTGAAGCTAGATATTTCGCTTACATACACGGCTGGAGAATGCAACAATAAGGTTTTCGCTTACATACACGGCTGGAGAATGCAACAATAAGGTTTTCGCTTACATACACGGCTGGAGAATGCCACCATAAGGTTTTGGTTGACATCGGTAAATCGAAAGTACTTCTTTACTTATGCGTTTATTCAACCTTTTTTAATTTTTCTGGAAAACTGCACCAAAGATATTCAGAAAATAAAAATCACTGAGATTCAAATAAATGCAAGCAGGCAAAATATATGATTTGCACTATCACATGTAACTTGCAGACATGTCAAAACGAACTCTAAATGTTCAAAATCTGCTCATCTAACCCGAAACACCGAAATGAGAAGCGAATAGTAGCACTTATCGAACTTGGATAAGTCCCGATATTATCGGCATTCAGTGATCATGTTATCAATTGCAATTTTCTTTAGTTTATTAAACCGGATCATGCTTGGTGTGTACCGCTATTGTATTAACAAAATAAACCATTTAAGCAAAATAGTTCTACTTTTCTTCAAGTTTAGAAGATCTATGTGTTCACTTGGGTGTGTGAATGAGAGAGTGGCCACTTGTCACTCAAGCAAAGTGCGTGATTGTGATTGATTACAATGTCGTTCAGCTAGCGGCATCTCGATCAATCCCAGCACTTGAATTCTAACGACTAAGCTTCCTTCGATTCCTACAATCAATTTTCGGAAAAACCTTTAAAGTAGCACTTTCAAATCAAATTATTCTACAATTTCAGTAAGTATTTCCTCCGAAAGTAGAACATTAACCATGTATTTCTTTGTAATGTGTCTTTCAATGGTGGGTTCATTATCAGAACAAAATTGATGCAGGGAAATGCTGTAGGAAACTGTGACGATAAATTCAATAGTTGCGGACACAGCTGAACAATGAACTGCAGCATAAACAATGATTTTTAGCATTATTTTAAAATGAATGCATTATTTAAGATTATTTTCCTAAACGCTCATTTAGTTCCAAAACAAAAGTTCTCATTTTAAATCAAAAAAAGAAAATAAATTCTTTAACTGATTCTCATTGGTTATAGTTAGTAATCACTCGACACCTTTGCAGTTCACAAATTTCACATCTTGTCCATGTTAACGAAAATCCTTTCTCTATATAGAAAGAACCTCAAGATTTTAATATTAGACAATCTCAACAAGCCTGTGATTCTTTTGCTTAATGTACATTCTATCATCCATATAAAACTCATCTTCAACAAATGTTAATCTTAACAAAAGAGAGGTTGCAATTGGAGTTCATTACGCAATTATACATCTTGACTCTTCAAATGCCTACCTTTAACTACCTTTAAACAATATGACGTGAATAGGATATATTAAGAATAAGGCAGTAGAAGAACAACTCTTAACTTTCCCTTTTACTATTTTGGTGGGCTTATTTTGATAGCCGTTTTGAGAGAATGTATTCAGTAAAATGGCTTCTTTTGGTCTACCGATTTTCTTAAATTTGTGAGTTAGCCCCACATTCCATTCTTAACACCGTACAGGTGGTAAGACGGTACAATTTATATCAATGGCATTTTAGAAGAATATCTGAACACTCTTCTCTCTCAGAAGTGTCCTTAACTGAATAATCCTCGCAAATGTTTGAAATAAAAGTCATTGATCTACAAATATGTAAATTTTACACCGAGTTAAACAAAAAAAAAAAAAATCAAAGAAGCCTTTTTCGAAAAAAAAATAATTGAAAAACTGGAAAATAGATTCAGTAAATTTCTGTTTTGATTTTGACCCAAACCTTATTGTGGACTTCCTCTGTTGGCACCTCATGGGAAAATCCAATTTTAACTTTTAGAAATTTTTTGTTTTTGAGTTTTGAGTAACCATTCGCGTAGTATTAACTTTTTCCAACTCGGGAATCTCAAAATCGAAACTTAGCCGATAACAATTTGTTCTTTCAGCAGAATCTCAAATTACTAAAAATGAAGTGCAGTAAAGGTGATTATGCAATTCCCAAAAGCAGATATAATTTCTATCCATTATCAGAAATACATATTATAGTTGTTTACTTCTTTGTTGGGAAATACATGGTAAAGGGAACCTTGTCTTGGGTCTGAAACAAGACATCCTGGTTGCTTAGGTTGGAGACATAACTCCTCGGCCATCGCAAAAAAAAACAACATATACAAATACCAAACAACAAACGGAATCTTGAGTCGAAAGAATCTTTGCAGAGAGGGAAACAAGACCTCTTTTATCTTTCATAAAACCTTTTTTTTTTTTTTTGGCGCATCGACCTCCACCGTCATTAGCGCCTCCCTACGTCTTATTATTTAAATAATTTGCCGCGATCCTTTCACAGCTGGCTGCGTGTACGCAATGGAAATAACTAAACGACAATGACATTATTTTGACGCACGTGCTTTGAATAAGTCTCTTCAGTAATTAGGTATATGTTATTTTAATTCGCCTATGTGTTTTTATTTTTATTTTTTAGGTTATTCACTTTCCTCTGTTTTTCGATAACCTAAAGTTATTATTTATGTAAATGTTTCTCCCTAAGCTGGCAATCTTTCTTCGTTAATTGCTTCTTCTTAGTTCCATTTTTAAAATTAAGTCCCTAATAAAAGACCTGCTTAGTAATATCTCTTTAACAAAAACTTACAGTTTAAAAAGTTAGGTATAAGGATTGATTAAACGCCAAAAGGTACACAAATCAGCAAGTACCTAACATCTCATTAATACTTCATTGATATCATTTGAGTAATTTTACTGTATTAACTTTTTATTAATATTTTTTAGAATTTATAAATACCACAGACCCTTATGCTGGCAATTTCATTCATAATAATTTTATTGTTATTATACTGATAAAATGTACATTACAGTAAAGTAGTTAGATGGCACCTAATTGTCTCACAGTAAAGCTCAAACCACTTGCTGCCAAATTTAATCAATATCGGGCGAAGATTACTAGTAATAGCTTTAAAGGGGCCTTACTTTAGTGGGACAAACACCTTTTCTAATGTTGTAGATATCCAAGATCCACAAAAGCTATATCCACATAGAATTCTGAATCAAATGATAATTCATTCATGTAAATGGGTTTACGCGTAAATAATTTGAACAATTACAGTGTTTACCTTAGTCGTTGAAAGAGCAGGATAACTCTTTAATACTTTAATTTAATGAGATGTAGAGGTTTAACTATATCACAATAACTATTATCACAAAAACATTGCTATTCATATCAGTTATAGAGCAGACTCTTTTCTCCAGTTCGATAAATAATTTTTAAAATGTGAACAATACGAAGAGAAATATGTATAAAGGTTTGAAATTTGAATGCAGTTGAAAATCTCCAAAATTTAATCTTCCATATCTCATTATCTATTATAACTAAAACATTGCAATTTATACTATTTATACAGCAAACTATTCTCTACAATTCTGCAAAGAATTCATTAAAATCTGAGAAATACGAAGAGAAATATAAAGGTTCGAAATTTGAACGCAGTTGAAAATCTCCAAAATTTAACCTTCTATATCTCATTATCTTCTTATCAAAATCTTACGGTTTAAAAAGTTGAGTCAAAGTAAGTAAAGTAATCGCCTACTTTTTCAGGCGGGGCTTAACGTCCAACTACCAATTAGGTGTCGTGGACAGAGGCGACTAGCAAACATACTTAACTATAAATTTCTCATATTAACCATTAAATAAAATCCAAGGCCTAAGACCGGGAATCGAACCCAGTACCACAATACATATTAGCTTCGCAGGTCTCGCCTCTAACCGCTCGGCTACCGTGGCGCTTTTAAAAGGTTGAGTATAAGGGTTGAAAAACTCTGTTACCCTTAACTGGTGATATCTTTTAAAAGAATGCTTATAGTTGCGGTCCCCAAATGAATCCTCATAAACAATTTTCTTAGTAAATAGGAAGGTATTGGTACGTAAATATAGACGAAGGAAATCCTAGTTTTAAGGGCCAAAGTAAAGGCAATAAAGTGTATTAAAGCAGCGCGTGGAATTACTTTATCTGCAAAGTTTTGCAATATAAGATATTTTCAATATGGAACATGTACGAGATTTATAAAATCATTTTATAAAAACGTTCATTAACTAAAAACCTCATTACTAGGTGCCAAACGAAGCTGACGTATTAGTTTTATTGTAGTTCATTCTTAAGTTAGGATAATTTGGAATGAGGCGGAAATTATTAATAGATTTATACGTCAAATTTTAGTGGAAATTAAATGCTCGATGTATATCCAAATAAAAGGAATGTAATTTATTATTTTTTTCTGGCGATGGCTTTTGTGATTATTTAATATCATCAGTTCCCATCTTTTCCTAAAAATTCCTTAGTTCCCTTTTGATTTGGGAACCTTGGTTCATTTTTGATTTGGGAAGCCATGCTTAGAAAGAGTTAGAGAAACCCCACGCTTTCTAGAGAACCTGGATAGTTGCCAGATGTTGGAAGGGAATATGATCCCCTTTCTGGAATCCTCTTGGGGGAATTTTCTTCAGAGTATGTAGGGTAGAGTGAGTAGGCTCCAGGGAATAGTTATCCCTTGCTTCCGGCTTCCGCTTCTCTTCACATGGCACTGGTGGGAACCAAATAGATCCAATCAACGTCGTAGTGCAAAATAAAAAAAGGCACCAAACTCAAAGAGAAAGATGGCATTTTACGAAAGACATTATTATCAGGCTATTTAAATAAGATCTTCATCCAGTATTTATTTATGTTTCATCCCCCAACTAGATGAGGTCTTAAATATAGAGTAACAGCGACCATAGAATATAGAAGACGACGGCCATAGAATACTAATTTTGAGATTATATTCTCGTACATTAGCTTGAGGAGAATTATGCATAAATACAATAATGCCTTTGACTAGCCTTTCCTTTTCGAAGCCGTGTTCTCCTTTTTCTTATGAAGTAGCGAGGGAACTTCGTGGAAGTGTTCTTGAAGGACAATATTAGAGGTGAGTCTTTAGCTTGAGGTGGGCATCTTAAAAAAATGATTTAAAGATGAGTTTAAGGAGAATATGCCGCGCTGACATTGAACATATTCAGACGGCATTTCAATGTATAATTAAGTCATTTAGAGGCAAGGCTTTAATTTTTATGTTCCTTATTTTTATTTATTTATTTATTTTTTTAATAAGGCCTTAATAGATTGAGTTTCATTTGGATTAATTCCGTAGGTAATGCCCATTTTTACGTCCAATTACAGAATTAAGTTTAATGGACGAAGCGATTAACAAACGTGCTTTTGAAGAGGTTTTTTTATATTAACCATTAAATAAAGACCTAAACAGCCATGACAGAAGACACCTTTGATGTTAAAAATGTAGAAAAATATTAGCATAAGCCCTGAAGATGACCTAGCCCGTAGATCGAAAGCTTGGCAACATAAATAAAAAATTATGATTGAAATTGGCAATAATCTCTCTTCTTTTTGGATAAATAATGGACACAAAAAACGATGATCAATATTCTGAAATTATTTTCTAAGTATTCAAGAGAATGTTTTAGGAAAAATTGCGTAGTAAATCGCCGTAAGAACATCGTTTGGATCCCAAACCTGTCCAACATTAGAAACATTTATTAGAATTAGCGCATCGTTTGAGAAAAATGAGGAGTACGATATCAAATAATCGCATGCTGTTGTACAATATATTTAATTTTGTTAATGTCAATAATTTTTGTAACGTTACGGTTATAATCATATTTCTGCGAAATAGTAAAGTTGATTAGGCACAAAAATCGGAACTCTAAAGAGAGTATCAGTTGTTCTTCAAGTGCTTGTGTCTCACTCAGCAAACATTACTGAACGTAAGTGATGTTTATTGCTGGAGTAATAATTTCTAAAAAGTAATCGTAAAATTTATTAGATTTAACCACGATCATAGAAGAGATAGTAGGTAAATAACTAGGAATTAAATACATATAACGATAAAGTAGTGTTATACCAGTTTAGTACATAGTTCCCACTTACGCTAGTACATACCGTTTATCTGAATCAGAAAGACTGATGATTCTGATCCACCAAGTACGGTGAAGCTATGAGACGGTACGCTTATGTTTTGTATGTTCCAGAACCTCACGCACGATCTGATCTCACAGTGTTCTTCAAGAAATTTAGGGAAGTGATTTCTGACTTGTAATTGTGTGACGCAACGTAAAAGTACTTCAGTGGACTCTAAAAACAAAATACTGTAGTTAAGCACTGTTACCACTTTATAATTGTTATAGACTGGTATTATCGTATGAATTAGCTGTATCAGTCAAGCGAGTTAATCTCTAAGCACCACGACTCAATAACAACCACATCAACGAAGTCTGAAATCAGAAATTACAGTTACGTACACCTATTCCAGCTACAGACAATAGAAGATCTAGATATATTCTCGTGAAGGTTGCTTAATAAAAGCCATTGTTTCTGCAAATAGATAATAACGTTAAATCGCATGGCCAGCGGTACAGTATGAAACTTATCTCCTCTTCCAATGATTAGTAGTGACTTATGGATCAAAATTTTATTTGCAATGCAAAAATCGTTTGCAGTGCTTTGACTTAGTGTACGTTTACGTGTATTCCATCATTTGTCTTAGCTACTGCACCTAGAATAAAAGATTTCCTTATAAGTTCAATTAATAACTTTTTTATTCGAAAATAAGGAGTAACCCATTTTCTGAATCCCTTATTTTTGTTCTGGAATATTCAAAATAAGTTTCAATACTTTCAATTATTTAACACAATAATACTATATTTAACAGATGTCAGCTGACCAGTTGGCCAGGAATGGAGCTAATACTCTCTTCACTGGTCCGGAACCAGTCCTGGGGGTCACTAGGGGTGCAGTTCGTGAGGCTCTCAGAGACTGGATCTGGAGAGAACACGAAAAGTACTGGGTGATGCTTCCAGGGGTCAAACACAGCAAGAGGGTTATGCCCTTGTTGTGCAAACAAAGAACTAAAGTGACTCTAGGTTTGGGCAGAAATCAGATTACTCTGATTACAGGCCTATTCACGGGACACGGAAGGTTCAGAAAGCACCTGCACAAGATAGGGCTTATTAGCTCGGAACCTTTGTGCAGATTGTGCCAGGAAGAGGAGGAAACGGCCTCTCACCTGTTGTTCGATTGCATTGCAATTGAGAGACTGCGCTATGACATCTTTGGAACCTTGAGGCCAAAGGAGATAATAGCGCAGAAGGAACTAGTAGGGAAAGCTCTCGACCTTCTCAGGAGGGGAGGCTTCACCTATTAGGTTTAAGAGGAAGGCACAATAAGCCTCGTGTGGCTGTGGTGCCGTGGGGAGAGGGTCCCGCCCCGTCTTTTTAAAATCTAAAATCTAATCTATCTAACAGATATCACACCTCCAGCAGAAAGAGTCTGTTTTAAATGTATTCTTATCTTCTTAAGTAATAAGTTCACGATACTGTCGTACCCAGTCAGTGAATCATTTTGAAGATTAAAGAGGTGCAAAACGAAAGCCGAACACTATAAACAAAATTTGATTAGTTATAAATTATAGAATGCAATTTCTGTCTGCTGGGCACATCTGCACCAGCTGAAAGGATATTCTAAATAATGTATTATAACAAGGGGCCTTAAGAAGGAGATAGGTTGGTTGAATCAATAATAAAAGCTTTATGCTTTTTGTAAACTTAATGCTGAATTAGTTGAACTAAATTTTTAAGACTCACTAAAAAATACGGATTTATTTATTTATTTTTCAAAGTTCATGACAGTGATAAATATCAATACCATTTTATTATGTAATACATGGTACGTCCAATTAGAAGTTAACATTTTTTTAGAAGAAAAATACCTTCTAATTAAACAGAAATCATTTCTCTTACCATCCAGATTATGTCACATATTTTTCTCTTTTAAGAACTGTAAAAACCATCTACATGTTAGATTTTGTCCTACTATTTAAAAACGAAAAAATTGTATTATAAAACAAAACAGTTTTGTAACTTAATTAATTCTTATTTACTCAATGTTTAATAGATTATTTTATTTTAAAGAGTTATTATTTTTTCTTTACTCTTATTTTAACTTTACTTCTGTGTAGCTAAATCTAAGTTCTTTAATAGCTGTTTCTTTTTCATCGTTTTAAATTGTTTACTTTTAATTATTTTTTCGGTTGGTGAGTGACCTGGAATATTCCAATTCATTTTGATTTTTTTTTTTAAATTTTACTGTTTTTAAAATTAATTTTGTCTTTTTAGTCTTTAACATTTATATTTTTTAAACCAACATTTTTTTTTTGGTATTGGTCAACCGCATTTCATTATCCACTTTTCATTACTTAGGTGCTACTAAAACGTAAATGTAATATATCTGTTATCATTGTGCTTTGTTTTATGACACTATTTGCTGCGTTTATTTGCATGTATGTTGGGCGATTTGAAAAGAAATGTAATATTGAGTTTACTACTGCTGTTGAGTCTAAAATATCTTTTATTCCATCTAATTTTATTATGCAGGAAAATATGAGGATATAAACATGATCGCAATAATATTTTTTTACATACTTGATTATACATTCTTTATTCATGTACATGTGCTGCTTCTAAGCGGCAATTAAATCTATTTATTAAGAAATATCTATGAAGGGATTCTGACAATGAGAAGTGAAAGAATATTCTTATGTGAATTATTGTAAATCTGTAATTAAACTGTGTAAGACTGAGTGCTATATATATATATAAAAAAAAAATAAGAATAGGGAAAATGATGGTTGCCTGATCTTGGCAAATTAATTGAAGAACTATATTATATCTCAACTTAGAGCTGTCCAGTTTAGTGACCATGATATACATAATTGAAGCAATTGAAAATCACTGATTAAGCTAAGATATTGATTCCGTAAGTAAATCCTGTTTGAACATCCATAGAAATATCTTCTTTTTAATGTCAATACTTCAATACCAAGAAAATAAGAGTCACAGTAGTAGAATATAAATGTAGAATTATAATTAGAAATTAAAAACAGGAATAAAACGTAGATATCTTTAAAAGAGAGACAACATCCAATATCTCCTCAAACTGGAAAGAGAAGTTCTATAACTCAATCGAAGAACGTTCTTCTTAATTTTTTATTCAGCTGATCAATGATCGATCATACCCTCTATCTGAACACATCTCATACCCAGCATTTACTGAAATAGAAAAATCAAAAAGAACTTAGGAAGAACAAACTTTTTGGTATAAAATCTATTAGTTTCACATCCTTATTATAGATAAAATGGCTAAAAATAGTTTAGAAATTAACCCCATTCAATTAAAAGAACTGTACTATGAGAATTTCATTAAACAATGTAATCTGAAAAAGGTAATTTTTTGTAATCTTGATCTTACATTAACTCTTACAGTTATTATCATTCTGAGATCTGAACAGAGAACAAATCTTAAAACAAAAACAAAAAATGACAGGAAGTGAAAAGAAAAGATGCAATAAAAATAAATTTTACGTGATCAGAGATCGTCTTCTAATGATGTCAGACTGAAAAGAAAAACTACTTCTTTTAAGATAACTTGTAATGTAATGTTGTATTAAAAATTAAACTTAATACGCGTTAAATATTGTTTTCAAAAGGCGGAAAATTATGGTGACTGGCCAGACAAATTACTAGACTGCAAACGTTCATTATAAAAAAAGAAAGAAAAAAACTATCCTACTCTTGACACAATTGTGCATTTCACGGTGCAATAGTGATGATACAATAAAGTGAATGTAAGGCAATCAGCCCTAATTTTTTATTTCATTTTTCTTAACTGCAGATTTTGCTCAATAAGTAAAAATTTTAATTACGTCAGTGTTTAAGAATGGTAAGGATTGTTAGTTTTAGGTATCTATTGATAATGTGTGTCCTAAATAAGGTATGTCAATTGAAATATTGAAAGGAGTATGTTTTCAAATATATTTTGTATTCCATAAAGTTTAAATGTCTATATTGAAATCAAAATTACTACGCGGGTTTCTACCACTTTCTTTAGAATACTAACAATTTGGAGTCTTAGGCTTTTTATTTTATACTAACAACTTGGAGACTTTTATTAATTGATGTCTAAGTCAAGTGAATATCTGATAAAAGTATTAAACTTCCTTTTCAAAAAAATTAACTATTCATCCTGCAAGAATTTATTCACAAAGCAAAACCTGTGATAACAGGTAATGTATTTTATTCTCTAAACCAAGTGTTTAAATATTTAGTAAATTATTTCGAATTGCCAGTTGCGGGTTTTTATTAACTGAAAACCAGTTAGTCGAAACTTTTAAGAGGTTGCAAAATTTTAGATTGCATAACTGAAATTTATTTCTAAATCAGATAAGCATTGGAAAAAGATTGTGATCAAGTTGCTATAACCGTTTTTTCTAGCCTAAAGGAGCCCAGAGCCTGGCGACATTAAAGGAAATAAATAGAAACAGTCGCTTAATGGAACTCTATCGACTGTGAAATAGCTGAGAATGAATATAGTAGACATTGTGGCGTGAAGAGGAGCTGAAATTAATTTAGGTATCCTACCATGAGCACAGCAATCTGTTTGAACCATGTTTGGAGCAGAAGTAAATATTTGAATTAATTGAAGGAAATTGTTGGTAACTTCGATTGGACTGGAGTGGTTGAATCCAAAATCAGACTTGTCAGAAGTGTGGAGAAACTTGTTCTAGTTAGCTTGATTACTGACTATCCATGCCGTGATTATCTACAGCATTACATAAAAAATGATAGGATTCATGAATGACCCGGTGGGTCATCTATACCGAGGAGATGGAATGGATTTATTTAAACGTGTGTCCGGCCATTATAAAGGCTTCCCAAAAAAGGGCCCATCACATCGACCCGTTAAAGAAGAAGGTTGTATTTTTCTGGGATGCAAGAAGTTGGATGCTGTACTACTCAATCAATGGCGTAATTAAGAAGAAGTATTAATATTTACTCACTACTAATCATCGTTACTGTCGAAGTGGATTCTCTTCTAAAAAAAAAAAAATGACTAAATCGCATCCCTTAATATTCGCCCAACATGAGTTCAGAAACAAACCTGTTGTTCGCACAGCCTGTTTTAAATTGCTAGGGTTCACCCACACATTAGACTTAAAAGACAAGCAATGAAAAAACGTGTGAAACTGCTTTACAGACTACTTGGACGACGCTCCAAATTGCCCATAGAACTTAAACGTTGATATAACCTCAATCCTAAGTGGACTTACGGACTAGAGCTGTAGGGTTCAGTCAAACCTACAAACATACGGGCAGTACAAACATTTCAGTCAAAACTCCTCCGACAGATAGCTGTGACGCTCCTTTCTAGTGACTAACCTCACTCTTCACACCGACCTCAACATTCCCTTTATAGACCAACTCGCCAAGACCAAATACCAAAAATTCCATACCACTCTCTCGACTAGCTATAAACCTCTCGTACTATACCTCGCCTTCTCTGACATCCCTAACAATCCTGAATCATTAATAACCCCGCGACTTCCTTGCAGTCTGAAGACCTAAACATCATTATTCTCATATAGAGAGTGCTACCATCACTGGGTAGTTTTCTTCCTCCTGCTCTTCCCGCACCAGTTCATCATATTTCCCTCCTATTTATTCATTGTATACTTTATACAGATTGTAAATCACTAAATAAATAGACAAACAAAAAGAAATTGCTAGGGTTCTTAACGCCATCACCGTTACGTGTGTGCCAGCAGTGATTTCCGAGAATATGGGGTAGTACAATCGCTTATAGGATTCCAATTAGTTGTGAATAGTTTTATGTCCCCAATTCAAGTGTATGATATCGATTTATTGTATAATAAGTAGGGTATTTCCGCATGAGATGTTATTATCACCGTTGGCGATCGCAATAAGTTTACAAAACTGAATAAATTAAACGTTAAATAAGTTCAAAAAGTATCTTTACCCAGATTAATAATAAAATTATAATGATTAAACTGGAAGAGAAGTAGGAAGTCATTGCAAAAGTGCGGTTTGACTGTCCAGAAAAACCAAATTAATAATCAGAGATATAAGGCGAGCCTCTTCATGTAGGATGAAGGAGTAGATGATGAGATGACTTCCTGAAGGTGTCTTTAGAACATGGCGTTCCAAAGCTGAAGATCATATTGAATGGGTTGTCGAGTGTTGAACCATTGAGTTATTAATACGAGAATTGGAAATAGTTCCATGTTAGAAATATTCCAGTTAAAAAAATAAGCTAAATAATTAGTGCTTATTTTTGAACATTTCACGGTAAATGAACTTGCACATATGACTAAACCTCATATTATTTTATTACCAATGGGAATTTTTTAACAAATTTTATTGGCCTCGGAATTGTTTTCAAAATATTTAAATGGAAACAATAACATCTTACGAGTATGTAACAAACTATACAACTATATAAGACAAATAAGTAGTCTTTAAAAAGAGGAAAGCGTATCTTGCTTTGCGTCTGTAATATTGCTTTAACATCAATTATCTTCAAGAAAATGTTTTCACCTTTTAACTATATTTGCTAGTGTGCTAAGATTGTTTAAAATGATCTTCTATCTGTTTAAAATGGCCCTTTATTTTACGCTTTTACTATGTGAAAGTTCTGCTAGGCCACAATTTCTTGTTACTATCTACAAGTTTATAATCTCAGCGAAGTTTTTAGACTAGATGTGAACTGCCGACGGAGGTTTAATTAAAAAAAAACACCAACTGTATGAATTTGTTTTCAGTATTTGATCTATTTGTTTTTTTCACGCATTTCATTTATTTTCCATCATACATATCCATCTATGTTGTATTTATTTAATCTCCAGCAGATATAACAGATTATAATTAGGAAATTAATATTCATATGATAAAGTATTTTTGCTGTGGCTAATTTTAAAAATAATAGGTATAAATAAACAACCTTGGATTTTATTACTTAGCGCGTAAACATCTAAGGTTACTGGCTCTCGATTAAGAAACTTTATCCATGAACTGTGTGACAATGAGTCTGCAAGAAACAGAAAATCTAAGGGCAGCAGCTGGTTCTAAGGCTCTCCGCATGGAAAACCAGTGGAATAACTAATTGTTCACTTCCATGCTTTATTTAATAATTCATTCTACCCTTATTAATCCTTCTTACAAATTAATCCATCTGGAACTGTTAATAATGTCATTAATTTTAAGATTTCTGGGTAGATTGTAGCGACATAGGTCTGGGTTAAGGTCCAGTTGATTAATTTGTTTTTTGCCACAGTTGGCAGAAACTTCAAGATTGTTTAGAGTTGATATTACTAATTTTGTTGAATCTGAAGTTAACGTTTTGTTTTTTGTTTTTAGATATTTTTTGTTATTGAGTAAGGAGACACTTTTGATTGGAGAATTTTTTTCAAACACTATTTTGGCAACACATTTAACTCCTATTTCCGGTTCAGAAGGCCAGAAAAATGGCTCTTCAGAGAGAATTTGATCACCCTTTTTCCCAGAAGTTCCCTAATCGGATTTTCTGGGAAAAATGTTATAAATAAAAACTTATTGATCTTCTTGTGCTCATCAGCACACCCAGTTTAAGGAAAATCGGTGGAGCTGGGGCGAGGAAAGCTCAACTGAAAAATGAAAAACTGAAAAATCTATTTCGTAAATCGGTAAACTTATAGTTTATTGATTTTCTGCAAATTTAAAACGTATCCTGCCTTTGATTTTCAATAACATTATATAACACTTCTGCATTCCAGAACTACCCTTGATTGAATGTTTCAATAATAAATAATACAAGGCGCCACGGTAGCCGAGCGGTTAGAGGCGAGACCAGCAAAGCTAATAAATATGTATTGTGGTACTGGGTTCGATTCCCGGTCTAAGGGCTTGGATTTTATTTAACGGTTAATAAAAGACATTTTCAGTAAAGTATGTTTGCTAGTTGCCTCCGACCAAGACAACTAATTGGTAGTTGGACGTTAAGCCCGCCTGAATAAAATAGGCAATTACTTTTCTTTAATAAACTATATATAAGGTAAAGTAAGTTATTCGCCTATTTTTTCGGGCGGGGCGTAAAACAATATATATATATATATATATATATATAAGTATAATATAACAATATACTTTCCTTAGGTATGATGTGAAATTAAAAATGGAATGCATGAAGAATAATCACTAGTTGAAGTAGAAATAAATAAATAAGGACATAAATAAAAGAAATGTCTGTACAGGATTTAACAGGAATGAACTACATTATTACAGTCAAAATAAACAAGAAGATGAAACATTTGTAAATACAAAATTCTTTAGTCAATTGATTTGTTTGCTGGATTATTGATGGACGTTCGAGAATTATTATATTTCAAGAATGGGGTGTTCTAATTTATATACTGCAGAGTCACATAATTTATTTTCAAGTCTCAATATGTCAAGGTTTTATTAATTAATTTATTAAAGTGGTAATTGTAAAAATAATAATGCTGCTCAAAGAGAGGACCATATTATGTTAATAGTTTCTTTTTCTTTTTAGATACTAGGTAACTACTTTCAATGCAATTTTACAATTTGTCATCTAGCTTTGTAATTATACACTCTTTTGGTAAATTAATTCATAAAACCCTGGAATGTTCGAATGATTAAATTTGTTCTGACTTCATAAAAACTAGATTCAACGGTAGGACCAATAGTTTAGTAGCGACCATTTACTTCAAATTGCACTCCACTTTACCAATATGCAGTTGAAAGGCATTGATTTGTGTAGGCCTGCTCACCAACTTCTGCCTGTATCCTGATCAGAGTCTATAAATAAACCTAGCTAACTGCAATCTCCAGGGCTCCCAAATCACCACTCCAAACACATCTACTTTTATTTAAAAAAAAAAAAAAAAAAAATGTTCGTTCTACCATCAAAATTGATGCCGTTAACCGAAGTCCAAATAAATCAAAAGACAATTTATTTTTTTTATAATAAATGAAAAAAGTCGCCTCCTTCTGTAACATTAATCTCTTCCACAGGCTAGATAAGAAGTTAAGTAGGAATGGAAGTATCTATGGTGGTCTTATCAGACTTCACAATGTTCACAAGAAACTCTTCAGAAAGAAAAAAACTACCTACTGCCATATTCATACACTGATGGACTGATACTAAGGGTCCGCTAAACTGTTACAAACTCCACAGACTATAATCTATAGCTATCCTCATCTTTATAAACACTCTCTTTTTTATCAATAGCATAGTTCCCAACTGATTCTAAATTCCTTTTCTTAATAATTTTTACTTGAATATTTACATGTTATTAAAGCAATAAATAGGGGAAATGATAATATAGTGAATGATATAATGTGACCAGTTGTCCAGTAGGTCGCGCAGCCATCAGCGCTTCAATCGACTTTGGGAAGTGTGGCTAAACCCTACAAACAGCCTAAGACAGTCTTTCTACACTTTTATTAATTTTGTTATAATTTAACACGTTTTGGATTTCCTAGGATCCATATTTAGTCTCAAAATCAGAGTTACTTCTGATTATCAAGTTATTTGTGACATAATAAACTTTCTTTTAAATATGTTGGTATACTCGTATGTATTATCACTCGGTTCTTGTGAAGTCTCTCCTTTTTTGTAATTTAAATGGAATATTGGAGATGAGTTTTCTTTAACGATTGTAAAAAATAGTTTGAAATAATACTTACCTATATAACTCTGATACTTTAGGAAATAATTTTTTTTTAAAATAAAAAATTAACATTTACTTCAAAAATTTGCGAATCAGATGTAATAACTTAGTTTTTTTTAAGATTTTAATTGAGGCCGAGGATAGATCCTGGGAGTTTCATAAGTCCTGAATTAAAAAAAATAAATAAAAATGTTTATTAACTGTTTTGGCTTTTCTTGGCGTTTCTCCGTTCCAAATAAAGGATTTTACCAAACTCATTTACTCACACCTACCTCAAGAAAGTTTGCAGAGAGTATTGAGATGGAGGGATAAACGATTATGGAATATGTTGTATCTAGACTATGCAACTTCATGGAGACATTAGCTTTTCAGATCAGCATGAATTGTAGGTTTGAAGATAAAAAAATGAAACGAAGGTGAGGCAGAAATTTCTTTCTTATTTGGTAAATGAAATTCTTTTTACATCTGAGCTTGCTAAATCTCCATGTTATGTCTATAGAAAACTTAACTATTACTTTAATACCCAAGTTAGAGAATCATTCTTATGGTAGTGTATACTTGACTGAATCCCTTCACCTTTCAAGTTATACCAATAACTGTAAAGAATTATACCAATACTGTAGGTATACATACCAATGAATGTAAAGCCCACCTGAAAAAAATAGACATTATTTACTTTTCCTTTTTTAAAGTAACCTTTCAAGCCAACAAACCATTTAAATTTTTTTTTCTTCACATTTACTTTATGTACCTTGGTGTGTGTTAAAGAAGTCTTAGTTATATTTTACACATTATTATTTCAAGAAAATAATAAAAACGTTCTATTTTAAACTCGATAAACACATTTCCTGACCCAGAGACACCTGCTTCAAGTTCTATATCTCTCTTATTGCTACAATTTGCGGAATGCATTTTTATCTAGTAATATAATATGCCATTTAATATTACAGTAGTTTTACTTTCAATCAATGTATTCAAAAAATTTTCTAAATATCTCCTTGAATAAAAATGATTCAATTACCTTCCTTATTGGGTGTAATTCGATAACAACAAAATATAATAAAATGTGCCTACGTTATGTGAATTAAATCAGAGACCCCCATTTTATTATTCCAATCTTTGTTTGGCTTTATTTTCTTTTTTTTAAAACTATTTGTATGCAATTTTGATTTAATCCATTCCATTTAACATTGTGTATATTTATATTTGGCAAGGTAAACCAAGAAGTTAAATCAGAAGGTGATTTGTTCATTGCGTAATAAGATAGAAGTGCAGACTAAGTTCTGTGTAGAGAAAGCATACATTCAAAGTTGCTTCCCCATTTGTTTATAATACTTGCTTATTCTCTCTAAAACTTTCTGTTCAGACATTATCAAGTGTAAAGTCCCCCATGGAATGAATCTTTTCTTCCTCTACTAAATACTTTAGACTTGGTTGTTTTGAGCTTGGTTACATACCATCACACTTGAAGATAATTAGAATGTCATTGATTTTATCCTCATTACAGGTTCATAAATCAATGCAGAGAATTACTTCTAACGTTTCTGTCATACTCTACACACCTGGTGATGTTCAACTTCTGATGATGGGTGAAAACTAATCAGAATTCCAGTGCCAGTAGCAGAAGGAAATTCATAGAATTAAGAAAAAGGCCGGAAAAAAAGGCTGTGAAATTGTGTAAAGATTAAAACCCACGTAGGCTTTAGACAATATCTGCTGACCAACCAACAGAATATATAAGGAAGCCAAAAATAATCTCCCTGCCATAATCCATCATTCTGCGCATTCTACTCACCACAGTATCTGCACCGTTATTCATTTCCATTTTCATTCATAAATAGTTGTACTTCGGAGTAGAACCAGTCAGTTATTGTAAACAATCGCTCGTTTTTGTTTTAATCTTAATACTAATCAATAAACTCAAATAGATATTCTATTTTATATTTGCTGCAGAAAAGGACAAGTATCTTTGAAAACTTTCTATCCACCTTTGGAATATTGGAAAAAAGTTTATATTTGTTAAGTAAAGAAATGCCTACTTTTTGGGGGCAGCTTTTACGTCCAACTACCAAATTAGAGAATGTGGAGGTGACTAGCAAACACACTTTACCTCTGAGTTTCTCATAGAAACTATTTAATAAAATCCTAGACTGGGAAACGAAACCAGTACCACAATGTTTCCTCTGACCGCTCGCCTATCATGGCACCTTGAGTCAATATTTGCTCAATCTTACTGAACAAATTTAGTAATTTAGCAAAAATTCCAATGTATCTTGGTGTGGGGAGCGTTTGATTATCCGGCGATTATTTTTTTTTTTTTAATTTTGCTTTTTGAATTTTGGCCTTTTATTCAGGTTCATATTTCCTACCTCTCGTTTTCTGGACGACTCTACACACCGTGGATAGCTCAGAGTCGGTATAGAAGATCCAATGGTCATTTCTTTGTACAGAAGCAGAAAAAATCATCACATTTCCACACCATGAAACATCCCCATCAGCCTGGCTTGGATCAGATCATAAACAAGATCTGAAATCTAAGCAATTGACAATTAATCAACATTTCAAACACAATAACACAATAACATTCTATGTCCCAAACTTCGCACATTGACCTAAATGTACGTATCTACACTATAAAATCATCTGCACTATATACTACATTATATAGTTACTATCTACGAGGTGTGGCTATTACAATAAATAACGAGACTATTGCTGTAAAACATTTTATTTTAAATTTATACATATTTAGTTATTATCACCTTGAATATACACCCCTCCCCTATCCCTACAACACTCCATGCGAGTTTACCATTGTTCGAAACAGAGCTCGAAGTCTTTTTCTGTGAGCTCCTGCATGACCGTGCCGCTTTTTCTTTCACAGCTTCAACGGACTGAAATCGTGTTCCTTTCAAAGCTAATTTGACTTTGGGGAACAGATAAAAGTCACATGGGGCCAGGTCAGGCGAATAAGGCGGATGGTCTAAAACTGAGATGTTGTACTTGGCTAGAAACTTCTTGACAGACAATGCAGTGTGAGCCGGCGCATTGTCTTGATGGAGAACCCATGACTTGTTCATCCACAAATCGGGTCGCTTTTTCCTTACTCTTTCACGGAGTTGAGCAAGCACCTCACGGTAGTAATGTTGATTAATTATAATCGATAATTTCGTCTGTTTTGGACGTGGTAGGGCGACCCGGGTGGTCATCATCTCCGACGTCTTCTCGGCCATCTTGGAAACGTTTGAACCACTCAAAAACTTGCGCACGTGATTAAAATTCTTCACTATAAACTTCTTTTAATAAAAGATAAGTTTCAGTAGCGGTTTTATCAAGTTTTGATGTGAAATTTCACTACAATTCGTTGCCCTACTACATGTGTAGTATCATGTTTTCTGCAAAACGAAACTAACACCTCTTACACAAACGACGGTTCCGGTCAGTTAGATTTCTCTAAAAACACGTGAGACGCTGCAATCGAAAGAGAAGGCTTTACACTGCACACCTGTCGGTCGTTAGGATTTGGCGCCTGCATAGTTCTTCTGTAGCAGCATCAGTATCGTTATTTAATAGTCACACCTCGTACACTATAAAAACCAATTATAGAAATTTCCTTTCTTCTCAAACGACTTCACTGCTTCAGAACACCAAAAGGAAGCTAAAAGGTAGTGGTTCTAGGTTAACCTTACAAACTGAACATACCTGTCTGGATGATGGCTTCACAATAGTTAATAAACGACCGTCAAATTAACTGACTAAGTAATGCTCAGTAATCTTATCGTTTTTGTTCTTTTGCACAGATGTAGCTTACACAATAAATGAGTAAATGAACAATAATAATTCACACTGTAACAAATGTAACTACATTTATTACAACGTACATATTTGTTAAATTAAGATAGAACTTTACCCACTTTACTTTAAGGGCTAATAAATAAATATATCGCAGTTAATATTTTACTAAATATTGATAGGTGATACAAGATTGCAGACAATTAAATACAATTTTAAATCGAGGCATATTTGTCTTTTCCAACTTGGGATTTATTTATAAAATAAAGTTCATTTTAACAGGGCGTTGGTTTTTTTTTTCCTAGATCATGAAATACATATTCATATTAAAAATACTATGTAATATTGATTTCAGAGAAAATTATATATCCGTTACTGCTGAATAAAAGTTGATCACTTTCTCCATGTGTTTTGATTAACTTCGTTAATTAAACTTTTGCACACGAAGTAGAAGATGGTATCAACTTTTCAATTAAATCATTGTAACAAAATGTCATAGTTGTTAAATTGATGATCTTTTATCTATATTTTGTTTCAACAATTTTGTGAATTGAAATGTATTATCTAAGTAATTTTTTCTCATAGTTTTTAATGAATACGCTGTTAATATGATCCAGTTTATGTTTATGTGAAAAACCTAGTGTGAACACCCATACAATTTAAGAAATTAGAACTTATTTTCCATTTATCTCTAGTTACAAATCCACGATTCAAAACCATATCACCAACCCTACCACCCTGCATTACTTTACTATTTATGTTCGCTTTTACTTCTATGTATTTATTTCCTAAAATAGATAATCCATCTGCATTAAAAATATTTATTTCCTAATTGCAACGTTTCTTGTCTGCAGATGATTAAATAAATGCATTATACATGAATAAATGTGTTAGTAAATAATTGAAACCTTGGAAAAGCAAATATCGATCAGAAAGTGAAATTATATTCAGACTGATGACATCCGTTAATGGAGACTGTTTGGAAATTAGGCCACCATTGACAGTTCACGCTACGTTCCCAACAACGCTGGTATTATAAACTAACAGATCGTAACATGAATGTTCAATGTATTGGAGTTTCTGTTATCTGTAACTAGAATGGGATCTTGGTGAAGAGGAGCAGTTTGATCGTGGAGACTTAGTATGGACGGAGAACTTAGTGGAAGACTTGGGTACTTTTTTTGTAATGTATAAATATTCGTGAGTCAGATCGGATTAAGTATGCAGTTGTAAATCAGTTATTTGTACTCTACTAGGAGCTTCGATGTCTGTCTATTAGTCACTGTAGCATTTTTTCAGTATTTAAGTTCCCATTGATTTATTCTCGATACGTTCCATCCAAGCCTTTGTCGATATACCACTTATGGTAAAGTTTTTAGAAGGAAACTATTGAATTAAAGCTGGCGTACAAAAAGCAAGTAGCAAAGTAAAAGAACTTTATGGAGTAGAATTTGGTTCTATATCTTTTGAGAGTGTGTTTAAAAGAGGCTTATTGCTGGTAGCAAAAATTTCAAAATGATCTATAAAAGTGCAAAGGCAACATGTTTAGATGCTTATCAGTTTTTATCTTGGGATTTGTTTTTAGAGAGAAAGGATGTAAAATGAAAAATATGAAGACCAATTTTAAAAGCGTTGGGCAAATGTGACCACTTTTAATAGCCAAGGTAACCAGAACAATCATCTAGTATGATGGGAAGAGGAAGGGAGATGTTTTTCGAGTGTCTCTATAATGAACAGTGCTTGGCCGAGAATTTCTTCTGACCAATCAGCAAATAAAAATATTAAACTCATCATCAATGTAGTGTATGCAAGTTCAAGGTGGAAGGTTTGTGGACAGAATTCCCACTTCACTGGGCAGACCACAACCCAAGGCGCCTCAAATTATTTTTTAAATTTTTGTAATGTTTCACTTATATTTGAACCGTTCACTGCACAACTTGATTAAGTACTAGTATATAAAACAAAAAAATGGAGAAGTGCGATTAAATAACGCACATAGTTTTTTAAAATTCCGTTTATAAAATAAATTTACCGTTATCATTCAGCGCCTGCTACTGAATTTGAGTTGAATTATTCAACGATTTACATTCGCTTAATGATGTTAATCTATACCATTTGGGAAATTTATTATAAATATAAAAAGCTATAACTGAACCAATTGCTTTGATTATTAAATTTAAATAAAGAGATTTCAAAAAATCGAAAGTGAACGGCTCATTCAACACAATTAAAAGATAGCTAAAATTGTACTATCTCCAGTATATTCTCTTGTTTTGAAGTACTTTGGATTGCATCACCTCTTTATTTGTTCCATCAGTGAATCAATGAATTTGTTTTCAAATTGATATGAGGATAGATTTCTAGATTCAATTCATATTTTATATTAATAGAAATAAAGAGTAAAAAAAAGTTACATTTACATTTTATTGAAGTAAATTGCACACGGGTGATTTATCTACTTGGGTTATTTCTCACAACATATCGTGACCATAACATGTAAAATTCAATTCTGTCTGAGAATATTTTATTAGAAATAGGAATTGCCACATTTTTTTTTATATTATATTGCTTTGTACAATAGCCATTGTGTTTTATTTTATATTTTTAAAAAAGAATATTAAATTAAGATGGTATTATTTGCATTTACTACTGGAAATTTAGCAATCACCAAAAGCTATTTTTCTGGGAACGTTTTATTAAATCAACTCAGGATTACATCAGTGTGAATATGTACTAACATTTATCATTGCTCTACTTACTATCGTAAATGGATTACGTACAGCGAGAAGTAATAATACTTGAGCTCCTGCACACGAAGATTTATTTATATAGGACTGTAGAAAAAAAAACAAACTTTCATATTGGATTTCAGACTGAGAAGAGTGCAATAAATTTCCTTAATTATCCTACGAAGAGTAATACAGTTTTAGCACACTGCGAAGTGCCTCTTGCTGCGTTTTATTGCTTCCAAAAGTTATAAATTATTCTTTGCAATTTATCTATTGCTTGCAATGGCTAGCTTTTCCCTTGCTAGATACCCAATCATGACTGCGGTGCCTCTGCTCTCCATTTTATTATTTATATCACTTCACCACTACAAAGTTAGAACTGGAAAATTATTAGATATTCAGATTGTTACATTTTCTAAAAAAAAAGAGTCCCTTTTCCAAGCAAGATCCTTTGTCTATTATAGTTATTTGTAACAGAGTGCCAAATCATGTCTAAAATCAAAATATGATTAGTCTTACTTGTTTTGATTTTGGTTCTACAGAATCCAAACTTACTGTTATAATTCTTTCGTTCATTAACGGTAAGTAGAGTGTTCATGTAAAATTTTTGACATCCATTTTTTTTGACCAGAAATATCCGTTTCAGTTTCTCGATAATGAAGCCAACATCCTTTGAGAGGAGTGAATGGATAAATAAATTAAATGTAAACAATTTTTAGCTTGAATAAATAGAATTTCAATTTGGCTCTTTTATTTTTATAACCTTCATTTTATGATTTAATTACAAATTATCATTATCCCACATGCCTTCCTATTATTTTTAATTTTCTCAAATTATTAGTTCCTATTTTGATAACAATTTTTCATTGATTTCAGTGTCAGACGCCAGCGGCCGTTATGCAGATCAATTTTTCTTTGGAAACGATTTCTGGCTGGGATCTAAAAATCTATGCTTATTTTTAAAAGCACCATTCCCGACAAGTTATCATCTAGCGCGATTCACTCTGAATATGGGACCAGAATATACACCCAGGGTAAGTTTTTTTTAAATTAATGTTATTTTAAAGAGTTATTGTTTCGTTTTGACTATTTAACAGTTGACCAATATTTTTACTACTAATAATAGCTTCTATGATAAAAAATGGAAAATAAAGTTCTTAGATGTTAGGTTTTCTGTTTTCACTTTGTACAACGTCACTGCCTATTGATAAACCTGTTAGACTAGTATCTTCTTTAACCGCCCAATGAAGAAACTGTGGCTAATTAAACTCATAGAAAGTTGTCCACTGCAACTACATACCAACTGTTTAATTCTAAATCACCAAAATTTTTAATCACTCTTTTCAAGAATAAGTGCTTGACTTGCACCTATAAAGTATCTGGCTCTGCTAAAGCTTCTCTTCAACAAATTTACTCGAAAATGCAATTTAAATAAAAGTAAATGGTAATAATGTAAAAAATACTACTTCCAGTGTAGTCAGAAACTGAAATATAAATGCTAAAAATGGCATTTCTAGTAAACTAACTACTTGAAACCTTAGAGTAAAATCTGTTTTTTTTTTTTGTATATAAAACAAAGAATTATTGAAATTCCATTTTCCATTTTTGATGTTCACACACCAGGTAGATGCAGGTAGATCGTTCCCAAAAAGTATTTCCGTATTCAGTACTCCTATAGGGAAGATATTTTCTTTTTCTTTTTTTTCAAATTTCTGTTAAAAACTCATTAAAAATTCGTCCAGACTGAGATACCACTTCATTTCCCCTTGAAATAAAAAATATAAATTGATCATCTAATTGCACTAACATATAATGCAAATTCTAGTTGCATTCTTTAAATTTCAACAATATTTTTTAATGCACCTCACTCTCCTTTAATGGTTTAATATGTTGTTTTTGCCCATATATTCCAATAAGTGGTTGGAATTACTTAAATCTGGTTGTAAATAATGTCAGTTAATTGAATTATAAGTAAATAGACGATTTAAGAAATGTAGAGCTGTCTTAGTTATTGAAATTTTGAAACTCTTCAACATACCTGCTGCATACTTCATCTGGAATACGCTGAACACTTAAGCCAGAGTCTTGGTTTCGAGAACGGGCTTTCCATTGGAGAGGAGAACCCTCTGTATTAACTTTATCTATAAACAATTATAACACATAATTACAATATAATAATCCGTTCATCTAGTCTGTCGGAAGAATAATGTTAACAAACTGAGCATGTCTGACATCGTTCCCTATAAATACTGGGTTAGTAGTTTTTTTTTAAACTGTTTGTACTTAACTTTCAACTGCCAATTGTCAGCAATTGTTTCATGATTGCATATAATATATAATCTAAATAAATTCAAGGGATTGAACATCTAACGATGGCCATCATGAGTCGATTAACTCAGGATACCGTTGAAGTGACTTCGAAGATGCTCTTTTCTATTTTGCGAACAGGTGATCGCGAGGCCATTGACGCTTCAATCTTCGGCGAGGATTTGAGAGAAGAGTAGTTTGGGATAGATTGTTTATAAGTGGGTTAAAGTGTTGGGAAAGTTTGGTGTAACGGGATTTGGCTAGGCCAAGAATAAAAGGGATTTTTAGCTCAGTGTAGATAGTATGATTGCTAACATAGAAAGGAGCGTTATGTTGGTGCCTACGATTGGACGGATTGTATGCGGTTGAGATTTGAGCCCTAGCTGTCCTTTCTGAGAGGAGGTTTTGTAAACGTGAAAGTTTTCTAATACCAGTTTTCACTGGAAATAACGTTCTGAAGTCCCCTGAGTTTGAAATTGGTCCGAAGTCCCACTTTACTGAGAAGATCTTTTTTTCAGTATACCACGATTTCCTTTACACTGTACACAGATAGGTCTGACATTTTTATTTGGAACATTTTTCTGAGAGAAGTTATTTCTTAGAAAGGGTGGCTTTTAGGGATTCAGTAAGTGCCCTGAACCCCCACGCACTATCTCAAGAGCTGAAAATAAATAAAATAAAAGATTCGCATATTTCTGCAAATAATGTATTACAGTGAATAAGTTACAGTCTTCACAAGAGGGCTCTGCAAGTATTATCCTTCATATTGTATATTGAAGTGAGTTTTGGTTGGCAAAAAAATGTGTGACAAAATGCCAGCTTTTTGATACATTTAATATCTTTTCAAGACGATTTGGTTGGCGTTGAAAACATTCCATTTGAGTGCTTCTTTAGAAGCAATTGCGTTGAATAACATCTGTTCATATGTTCTGTTCTGTAATTATTCTTCAGTAGCATGTTGTAAAGACATTTTGTCTTATTTCTTATTTATTTTGCATTGTTTCAATATTTTATTTATTTATTTTGTTGACAATAGAAAATCTTGTATCCATATTTGTTTAAGTTCATCATTCTTTTTAATGAAAAATATTGAAAACAAAACTAGAGAGTAAATTCTGTGCATAGAGTAAAATATTTTGTATAAACAAGAGTTACACATAGTTTTTTTGCTTGTACTAGCTTCTGAAAAAGTCTTTGCGATTTAAAAATGAGTGAGTTGAATCTTGAAATTTGGGAGATTTTATGTGACTACTTATAAAAAAAAAAAATTGTATCTTTAATAATTTATTAAAGCGTTAAGACATAATTAAAATTAATGAAGTATAGGTGAAAAGCTCATTCTGTAGGGAGACTTACTTCTGTATTTAGAGAGAAGCATAATTGGCTGGGAAAAAAGCTTTGTCCAGAACTATTTTGTCATTCTGACAGAAGCTAAAAAAACTGATCTTAAAAAAAAAAAAAATTACATTGAGGTGATTCTATTCATCCTTAAAGCATGGTTCAAAAAAGCAAACCGACATGAAGTTTATAAACTTTTCTTCAATACGCGAGTGATTCTTGTTTCATCAAGGAATAAATACATTTTCTACTAATTCGAATCAACTAAAATGGACCAAGTCTGCTCTCATCCCTCGAAGAGAAATATATTTGGAAAAAGAGTGATCCTATTTGTGTTGGGAAATTTTAAGCTGGTTCCTAATGGTTAAGTGAGCACCTCTTAACTCTACTAAAGTAAGCTAAGAACTAAGTCACAGTCTTTTTGGCCTAAGACAGGGGTCGGCAACCCGTGGCTCGCGAGCAGCATGCGGCTCTTTTATCCAAATTTTGTGGCTCTTCAGCCTGTCCAAAATAAATTGTATATTTCAATTTTATTGAAACAAATGAAAATTTCATTTATTAAAGTAAAGATATTTTTCAAAAAGAATTTTAAATGTGATAGGTTTGAAATTGAATAGAATTATTTTAAAATACAGTACGTAATTATGAAAGACTGCCACCATTTTCATTCAAACACAGGTTTAGTTATTATTTCTTTGTTTATTTACTTTGCAATATGTGAAAATAAATGTAATAAACATTTAAATGTTATTGAATATCATAAAATAATAATTAGTGTATGCAAATGGCCTACAGAGTTTTTTACACCATCATCCCTGCGGCTCTTGGTAAGATTTACTAAAATTATTTAAGGAGAAATGGCTCTCTACTTGAAATAGGTTGCCGACCCCTGACCCAAGAGATATTTTGATTAATCAAAAAAGTGTACTGCTTAAAGGTTTGGCCAGAAGGAGTCGCAGCAATAATGATTAAGCAGTTTGGTTGTTTCGCATTTTTTAATTTCCAAATATTAGCATATTAAGGGACAGTCGGTTATTGTATTTTCTCATTACATATTTGTTTAAAAAAACATAAACTTGTTGCTAATAAATCAAGCACTCCTTTATTCGACTTAGAGTTTGCTCGATAAACAGCGACAGCTCTGCACGAAATTGTCTAATTAGAAATAACTGTGTGTTTGCAAGAGGAAGAGAGTTATTATGATATCAAAGGAACATTCATTTTGACATTCAAAAGGGTCGATGAATATGGTTTGTCAACTTTTTCGTGGGTTCTCATTTGTAGGCCCTAAATTTAATTGAAACGTTAAAAAAGAAGTTAAATGAAATTGTGATATTCTGTAATTTCTTCTAACTGCTCATCTCCGATAATTTTCTTTAAAATTTTCTCAGCTATAAAGTAAAAAAAAGATAACATCTAAGATTGCTAAATATTCTTAACTATAACTGGTAACAAACTGGAAGATTTCGACTGTGTAGAATACACAGACAAATAAATTTATTTCCACTGTAATTACTTGATCTTCAACTAATGCAGAATACTTTGAAGAGTTGATAATTCTTCAAAATTAATCTTTAGCTAACATTTAAAGGAAAATAATGTTTCATATTAACTGCAAATTGGTTTAAAGATACTGTAAACATTGATATTCCTTTGCTGTAAAGTGGAACGTAGAAGTTTTATCGCCACCAATTTTACTCTAAAGTCTTACTTTCCTCAGTTCCTGTTTAACTTGCTCCAATGAGCTCTCTATCTTATTTCCTGTTCGACTTGTAGATTAACCTCTCCAGCTCTGGCCAACTAAATAATCTTGTGTTTTAAACTTTAACAAATAAATAGTAAGAGCAAAGGTTTTTCGTACCAATTTGTGTTTAAAAAAATAACCGAATATATTTAAATGAAATGGAAGTGTTGCGTTCTACTTTTGTAAATTAATGAAAATTTGGACGATGATTTTGGGTAGACAAAAAATCTTGTAGGATCTAAAATCTTTCTTTTTACATTGAGATTAAACATTGCAGGTAGAGGTCGGCCGTGTTTATTTATAATGAAGTTAGACCCAATTTGCTGTCTAGTGTTTCCCGCAGTAGAAACATTAATGTAAAGGGGATTGTAAATGATCTGCTAATGGTAACTGAGGTCCCTTTAAAGAGCCTGGGGACTGCACTATCCTCTATCCTTATGGGTCCTAAATAAACCTTGCTCTTATTTTTTATTATTATTATTTTTTTTTTTTAAATATAAACTTCCCATTTCTTGGTTTATTATTCGTTAGATATATGGTACACGAATATTTCTTTGTAAAACTACATTATAATCGCATTATAATTAACTCACTGCCATCATGATTATATTTTTTAAGGCTCTCCCACGATCAAAGGTATTGGATATAATTTTATACAAATGAATAAATAGGCTGGTATTCACGAGATCTATCGTTCTTGACTCTCATATCCTCAAACCTAAGTCCATAATTATCGAATAATATCTTTGAGTTTCTATTAGATTTGGCCTCAGCAACACTTTTGACTGCTATATCTTCCTCATAATCTTTTCCACATTGTTACAATCTCTCTTCCACATTTCATTCTTTTCCAATTCTTCAATTTCTTTAATTTAACTTCAACATTTTGTTATCACTCTTTCTGTTATCTTTGCTGACTCCTTCATTCTGTTCTTCTCCGATACTGTATCTTCATTATCTGTTTTCTATTTTCTATTTGTTTTAATTTTATTTTCTGGGTTTATTTTTTCCGTCTGCTTCTTTTTTTAACTCTGATTTCATCATAATCGAATGCCCTTCTCTTCGAATTTACCTTTTAGCTTTACTTCTAACTGTTATCGTTATATCTTTGTGCGCAGTCTTCTTTCTTCTTCACTTGGGGCAGGCAGCGTTCTGTCATTTACGCATTAGAGTACGTCTTGAACTGATATGATGCTCGGAATAAATATGTAAGAAGTGTAAAGTTATTTCCTTAGCTAAAATTTCACTTATTTTTTCAATTTGATTAGCAGCCACCGGAAGGCGTTTGTTAATAAGAAATTAAATTTGCATTCGGAGGTTTCAGTATTATATTGTTAAAAGTGTACTTCTTTCCGTTACTAAGCTTTAATTTCTTTACAAATATGGTACCCAATTAATTATGTACAAAACAAACATCGTATTTTGAACCAGCAAGGAATCTCCCTTCACAAGGCTCTTAAAATTATCTTTCATCCGGTGAGAACAGTGATGGGCAAAGTTTTTTTAGGAGTGAACCAACAAACTGAAAAGAAAAATTTGGACGACCCATTATAATTTTTTTTATTTAAAAAAATACAGTAAGTGAGTAAGACATTTTTATAATATCAAAATTAAACTAATACGATCTATGAGCTGCGAGTGTTTTGATAATAGTTTGTCATAATTGGGCTCAAATTGGAACGTAGTTATTGAGATTGAACTGAGTTGAATTGAATTTATTCGTCAATCTACTTGTGACACAGCTTTTTGTAAGTTTCATTATTGAGAAAAGCTGCTCACAAATATATGAAGTGTAATTGTTTTTTAAAACTATTGTCATAAAATATGAGACGGGCAGGATTATAGCTTTCACCTATGTCCACAGGCCATGGTGTGCCCATCATTGGGTTAGGACATAACTATATTTTGGATACAATGAGCAGCTTTGAGCCAGTCCGACAAATTTTCCAAAAACAGAAAACATTTAAATTTTATAATTGAATTTAGCGTGCTAATGTATACAGCTTTTTCTAGAGGAATTATTTAGAATTACTAGCCACTTTAATTACCCTCACAAACTACACCAAAGGCTGTCTAGTTTTCGGCGTTCTGCACGTGCACAACACACTTCTCTGAGATTGCTGTTTGAAAATCAGACAGAAAAGATGCGTTTCACTTAAAGTTGTTTTGAGCAGAGAAACTTTACTATATTATTGTGCTATTTTGTTTAATGAAATAGAAAAAGCTATAATTTTCTTATACTATTTTATTTTTCGCTTCAATTGTAAACGAAAATTTAGCATACACTTTAATAGAATCTCTGCCTTTCTTCACTCTCATTTTTTTTTTAAGGAAACTAGATGGACAGGTCAAATACAGTTTCACTTGTTTACTTCAGGAAATTAAAAAACTGATATTTAGCTGTAATGTGTCGGTTAAATTATAATTTTCCAGGAAGTTCTCTGTTCTGTTATTTTTTGTTTATTGAAAATTTCTGGTCATCCCAATCGCCATATTGGGAAGATAAATGGCCCATATTGTTCGCTTTCTCATGATTTCTCTTCACGTCATCGCCAACTGACGTCAGGAAATTCACATTTCATTGCCAAAGTTGTCATTTGTTACTACTAGCCAACCTATTTACAAAAGTAATGCTGTTTTGCTTTTGTAATTTTATTTTTTTTTATAATTTATTCAAAAATGTATTTATTTATTTCCTATAGTAATTTTTTTCTACACTTTTATTTTTAATTTAATATGTTTTGGACGCTACTATGCAGGATGCAATAAGTTGAACTAGCCATACTTAGAGAGCTGATTCTGAACCTCATCTGCGCAAATCAAAATTAAAATAAAATGCGGTCCGATTCTCAACTGCCTTCGGATGGATAATCGCTCATTTTCGATTTTTTAAAGCACTGGTTCATTTTTTGTTTCTTTCTTTTCATAAAAATGGTTTAATAGTTTTTATTTCCAGAGACTTGAAGCTTAAGCATGTTTAATTCGAAAGCACATTAAAGATACTATATGATGATACTATTTTGCTGAGTAGGGTAAGCAATCGTTTCGGTGTAAGAGGCTCAAAATTAAACAAAATTTTATCATTCTCACAATTTAAAATAGCTTTATCTATTATTCTTTTTACTAAATTCTCAAATCTCATAAAACATTTTTTATTAATTGCGCTTCATATCTGTCAGCTTGTTGTACCTTATATTAAGGTTTGGTTGAGCTTTAAAGCAACAAAACTAAGGAACACTTGAAAGTTGAAGAGGTATACTTGAGTAAAGATTTGAATAAATATTTTTTAAATTTGAATTTATACAATCTTCCATTCTTTTGAAAGAAAATAAACTAAGATCTGCATCAATAGAGCACTGGATTCAGCAGGTTGAGCTCTCACGTTCGAGTTAAGTTCGCTGCCCTTGATTTTATTTTTTGTAGTTTTTTTATTTTATTTATTTTTTTTTGTTATATGTAATTTAATTTTTTTATTGTTTTTTGACGTGAATGAGGTGAAGAACGCCTTCTTAAATTAGGCCAGCTTATACTGGTTCACCCTGTACATTTTAAATTTACAAAAGAATTAAAAATAATTATGAATATAAAGTTTGGTAACTTAACTAGTTCGTTTTAAGAAGTGAAAGGTCACAGATCAGTTTCAAATATGTAATTACTAACAATCTTCCTCTGCAATGCAAACTTTTTTTTTAACTTTTTTCATTACCGACCCTGGCACTATTAAATGGCGTCGAAGAAATTTAGTAAATTGAGCTCTTGGCAATAATAAGAATTAATCTTCCTAGCAGTGTATAAACAGAAGAAAACATACTTATTTAAATAAAAGTGTTTTTAAACCAGAACATAATTATTCCGGAACATAATAAGTTCCACCAGTGCAACATCCGTTTCAGAGCTAGAATGATTTTTTTTTTTTGCATTCACCTTTGCGCGTAATATTGGGTTTTATTTTTTGTTTACCTGCAGCTATACATACACTCCAGACATTGGGTATACAGATGGGGGAGAAACATTTGAACAAATATTCTCTCAAAAGCGGAAAGCAACATCGTGCATGATTTTCGCAACATTTCCTTTTCAAAATCTAAAAGTAATAATTCAATGTTCAAAACTAATACGAATAACCTGGAAATGAGAAAAGGTTGATTAAATAACAAAGGGTGACTTGGCGTTAATGACCACACAGTCGATGAGCTCCCTCTCACAAATTAAAAAAAAAAAAAAATCTTTTATTGAAATTCACAACTGTGAATTTGCACTTGTTGCAATTGTTGCAACAAGTGCAAATGTGATATAACTATATCATGAATAGGAGTAGGCACCCAGTGGCGGCGACTATCTATTAACGTGCTCTTGCTATATTGCTCTTATGATGAGAATAGATCGCGGGGCCATCTTCTCTTCAATCTCCTTAGAGGATTACCTGGTAATGTGGGAGAAGATAGGTGTCCTATGTGAGGGTTAGAATGAGCTGCTGTAGAGGAATGAAATTTGAGAAAACGAGTTTTAGCAAGATCTTTAATGAAAGGAATTTTGAGGTCATTATGGATGGTGTGGTTAGAAATATAGAACGGAGCGTTAAGTAGTTTTCCTAGTATTTTTGATTGTAAAGTCTGAATGCGTAAAGAAGTGGAACGTTTACCCGATCACCATACTTCGATGCCGTATGACCAAGTAGATCGCCGTAACAGAAGGTATAAGAGTATTCTGTTATATAGGTCCAATCCCAAATAAAGGGAAAAATTAGCTCAGTGGTTAGTTCTCTGGATTCCATTGCGATGATTCCGGGATCGATTCAGCTGACAACCCTTAGATTTTTTCTTCCTTTCAGTTCAATTTCAGGTGACGGTCAGTGGTAACTGTAACAAGAAAACACTGCTAGGAGGCCCGCAGAGTTCTAAAAAAAGATTTAGGCGCCCATGACCTCAGACGTTGACGCACCTCCACCTAGAACATAAATAAAATAAATGTTAAAAAGTCACAATTAAAAAAACGCTTAAAATTAATTATATCTTTTTTTGATATATTTTTATATAATTATATATTTTTCAAATAATTACTGCTTTTTTAATTACAAAAATTATAATTTAGTGAATCTTGCCTAAACAAACTAATTCTGAGGCTCCGTAACCTAAGCTCCGTAACTTAAGAAGTAAAAAAATACATTACAAAATGACTGAATTAATGGTTAAAGCGAAGAGATTAACTGAGTGGTTAGCGTGCTGGACTCTCGTGCGGAGATCCCGGGTTCGAATCCAGCAGCTGGCCCTTAGATTTTCTCTTCCTAGGAGCTTCTTACAGCTCTCTGTCCGGTGTTGGACAGTGTTGTTTGTAACAAGAGAACACTGTCCAGAGTCCAGCAGAGCACTGGAAAAGGCTCCGGGCGCCAGTGACCTCAGATGTTGACGCGTCTTAAATTGAAGAAAAAATACAAGGTCAGTGGCCACCAGTGTGAAGTTTAAGCAATATTTGATTTTAGAATCTAAAATTTTCTCAAATTCCATAATGAAAAAATAGATAATTAAAGAAAGAAATTGTAAAAACTAAAGCTCAAAATTATTTTTAGAATAAAAAATTGAACAAGAGCGCCAAGAAAAACAAATTATTCAGTTTACTCAATTACTAATTCTTAAAATTCTTGAAAGTGGGGGAAAACACAGAAAAAGAAAGTTACACTGACCTTTAAAGACGGCCATCTCTTACATAAGCTGTTACTGAATCTCAACTGCTGTTACTTAAAAACTATTATAATATAAATGCGAAAGGGAATTCTCGAAATTCGCCAGGGCGAATATTTCCCGTAAATAAGTTCCACGGTAAGAGAGGACATGCCAACCCCTAGCTCAAAACTGGGCACACCGCTAGCCAGTGGTAGTGTTGACCTCACTCACGTCTTGGTTACACAATTTTGACTGAATTCTTAAAACGTCTGCAGTTGAGAGTTATGATGTTTGCTCTTACTTCAAACAAACCGCAGTTCTAATTGGATTGAACTTTAAGATCAAATCGAACTAAAGCAAACATTTAAAAAAAGTATTTTCTATTATTAAAATTTTTAAAATATTCTTCACAAAAATTGTCATTGTTTTAGTTTAAGTTTACAAGGTAGCATGACTTTTAATTTATTTGATAAATAAAAGGAAGAAATTGTTTTTCTAATTTTTCTCTCAGTCACCATTTTTGGTAACTATAACTGCTTTATTAATATAAAGTAATATTTTGTAAAATGAAGTTTAAGAGTAGATAATAAAGGGCCCTAAGTGAATGTGAATAAAGACAAAGAAAATGGTTTTAAATTCTATATTTAATTTAACATATATTTATGTTAAAATGCTTTTAAAAACAATACTTTGGTAAACCTGCAAACCTTTTATGCACTTAATGAAGATAAATTATACATTATATATTGAAGTAAATTATGCAAACGTATTGGAAGGTTAGTCAGCTTAAAATTTAATTGTAAGTAAACTATTACTTTTAAATTAATATTAAAATTATAAATACTTCTGTGGAATAATAAATAAAAACGTTCGCTATTAAAGCTGGTCATGAAATTAAATCTTTTATTTTCTCTGTTACTTTTAAATTCTGGGACGCTTTAGATTTTTCAGCATTTCCAACGATTAATGTTAGTTCTATATGGTATCGAATTTGACTCTCAAAAAGTTTGAATAATACGTTACTCCGAATATTGTGGGTAAGTTCGGATGTTTGATTCTCTAACATAAACCAGTCACTAATGATGGATGAAAATCCAAAAACCTGCTGGAAATTTAAAAAAAAAAAAATCTTGTGCTTGGTGTTGTAAACAAAATCAACCCCAATCAAGTACTACTAAAACTTTTGTTAAAAACGTTTTTGAAATTCATTATTTTGCTCGCCGAAGTTGTCTACAAATTTAGAGTTTTGTGAAAGATAGATTATAAAAAGTGGGTGATCATTAAAATATATTGAAAAGAAAGAAATTTTCCTTGATTTGGAGCTCTTCCTGGTTTAAATTCTTTACGAAACTCGCCTCCCCCTTTAAAATTTGGTTGTAGGTTAGAATTAATCTTTACAAAAAGAGAATATTTGAAGTTACTACTTCTTTTAAATAATGATACTTTAATATTGGTAATTTATTTTCTTAAGTTATGAGAATTGAAAAGCCAGAAATATGTAATTCAATTTATTTTATTTGAAAATTTACCTAATTTGGTAGTTGAACGTTAAGCCGTCTGGAAAATAGGTAATATTTTACTTATTCAAATATAATCATGTGGATTATTGGTATAATTATATTGGTGTGATGAATCTGAAGGAACTATGCCACTTCCTTTCGTGTCATTTTGATGAGTAGGTGGTAACATCAATGTATGAAACATAGATTCATATGTATGTAGTTTATATCTGGAACAGCAACATATATGAGGACGCAATCAATACTGCTTTAGCATGACTTGGCACTCGGTCTCTCACTTACACAACGCACAACTTTTATTTTCACTTTTTACTTTCACTCTTATTTATTAAAACAAACTGAAATTTTGATCAACTTTTTTGTATTTTTGTTTACAGAGTTGTTAGCTTTCTTTCTCTTAGGCTCGCTCATGATTCCTGTCTAATGGTCAATGGAACTAAATCTCTTCTGCCGTTTGTAGTCTAGAAAATACTGCCTGACATTGTAGGGACTGTTTTTTAAGTATCGACTGTAGGGTCATTAACCTCCCTATGTTTGCTAACTTTCTCAACCCTCAAATCGGTATGGCATGTCTTTAACTGCATGATTTCCACATATGTTGTTATTTTGATTTCGTTCGATTCCAAAGTAGAGCTAATATGGGCAGCTATCTGGTTACTCGTTAGGGAATCCAGAACGTAACATTAGCCTTTTCCCTTTTCTTTCAAGATTGTAAACATTCAAATCCACAACCATGCAGACAGCACGTTGTTAACTTGACGATGATTAAAATCTGTACATATACTTTTAACATTTTCACATTTTGTGATTATAAATGCTGAAGAGCCTTGAGATGTTGACTCCCGCGAAGAGCAGCATTATCATGTACTGATAATTTTAGTAAAGAATCATGTATACTCTGGACAGATTTCTAGTTTTCAAAATCCATGTATAGATAATTATATCCATACAAATAGTTCTGTATTTTGATAGCAAATATTTTTCACGGAAATTTGATAATGGTACTTCTGTGAAAAAATCTGCAGATTGCTTCCTGGAAGAAGATAATAATTAAATAAGATTAAACGTTCAGAGTTTAAAGTTTGGAAGCCATAGTAGTTATGATGGCTAGATGGAATGGAGTAAAATGCCTGCAAGACTAGATATCCCCGACTGGATTGTTGTACCTGACATATGGGAAGTCTAGGAGAAAATTTTTCCGAAGGTTATCTGAATCCAGACATACGTTGTCCATTGTTAAGTTACTAGGGCAAAATATAACCAAGTAGATGATCACGACAGAGAACTCTACGTCCTCCTAAATAGTAATACATTGTTAGATTTTTTTAAAATTTATTTATCCTTTTATTGAGATTTCCACCTGTACCTGCAGGGTACAATAGGTAAATGAGCTAAGTGTATATGAATAGCATGGCAGGCGTGAATGACGGTCATCCAGTGATGGCCGCCATTAGTCACCCAGTTGGTCACGTGGCCAACGGCGCCTCAGCCGTCTTCGAGGATTGGAGGGTAGTGTAGTTGACGACAAGTTTGCAGCTAAAGAGTTGGGATGAAGTGAGAGTTTTTGGTGAAAATTTTTATATCGGATTTTGGCAAGTTCGGAGATGAGTGGAATTTGGAGATCTGTATGTATTGTGTGGTTGCTATTTTGGATTGGAGTGTTTGCAGTCTATTGATGTTGGATTTTTTAGCTGTTCCGTAAAGTTCGAGTCCGTAAGTCCATATTGGTGTGAGAAGGGCTGTATAGAGTCATCGTTTGTTCTGTAGTGAGAGTTTTGAGCGTTTGTCTAATAGTATGGCCAGAAGTTTGTATAGTTTGTTTAGTTCGGTACGTTTAAGTCTCGTATGGGGGTTCCAGGTAAGTCTCTTGTCTAGGTACATTCCAAGGTACCGCACATGGTCGGCTGGTGTACATTGTAACATTTAATACTACCTATTGTATTAGTACATATAAACAAAAAAATATTAGAATTGTTAGTTTTTCTTTTCAAAGAAGAAAATCATTGCAAATATTAAGTTTTATAAAAGATTTATAGATCAGAAATTTAGCATCACTTTCAAAAATTCATTTCATTGCAACAGTTTAAATTACCGATTATTTATTTAAAATAGTAACTCTTTAAAACATTTTCCTTGTAAAACGAAATGTCGGGAGAACTCATCAAGGTTACTTTCATCAAATTTTTAGGCAATGCTGCCTCCTGACTACCGAAATACACGTCACACATAACCAGCCATATTGAGAAGTGATGAAGATTGCTGTATTATTAACTTTTTGATAATCTATATTCACTTAATATGCTACAATGTTGAGAAAATTGAATATGAAGACACCCTCACTGGAACGCTACAGTTCCATTCTACTAAGTTCCTTAATACAGCTGTTTCTTTATCTTCCTCATGAAGTACATTTACTAGTTTGGCATACTAAGATGAATTTAGAGTCACTGTCCATCAAGAACCGTTCTAAAATAAGTTTTATCAACATGTATTCTAAATAAGTAATTCATAAACCAAAAAGAATAAGTTAGGAGTTGAGTATAGATGAAACTGGCTAAAATTCAGTTTTTTTTTGGAATCACTAAAATGGGAAAGTTGCACAATCACTAAAGTCGAGATTAGGGTTGGTGGGTTCTGACTGGAGTTCTCTATCGAAACCAAAGTTTGTTCCTAAGAAGAAAGAACGCAATTTGATCTTAAATAGATACATTTTTTTTAGAATTTAATTTAAAATCCACCTCCCTTTTCACTTCTTCAAATCCGTATTCCACTCTGAAAACATTTCTTGAAGCACCATTGTGAAATTAGAAACCTAGTTTGGTAGTTTTTATTGCTTTTTTCAGGAACGATCTGGATTTATTTTCAATAGTGTGCTCTCAAGGTGTTTTAATCACTTATTTTTTTAATTTTTTTAAATAACCAACTTTATTTATGAACTGAGAAAAAAGTATGGGAATAGCGATTTGAAGTTTTTCTCAGACTCATGATCCGCTACGGCTGAACTCATGCCATTCTCGAAGCACTCAGACATTCCTGAGCTTATTTCTTTTATTTAAAAAATTATTAGCCTAGGTTTAATGAAGAAAATACTTTAGAGGCATCTTTAGGAATGCCTAGTTATGGACTTCTTGGAATAAGTCACATTATATTTAGAGATGGAGCGAACCCTGGGCCTTGAACACAGCAGAAGAAAAAGTATTGTATTGAACTGTTTTAGATCTAATAAGCGAACATCCCCCTTTTTTTTTAAATTTCCGAGTCCTTATAAGTATTTGTATTTTATTGTCTCCTCTGGCCTTGAAGTGCCTAAAATCTCGAATGTCACATTAAAGACTACAATCTGACTAAACAGGATAAAGAGGCATTTTCTCTACCACCGATTACATAATCTGCAAAGCTTTGTGTAAAAGATAGTCCCTACAGTAGAAATATTGAAATTATTGACAGAAAGGCTTGAGGGAGATTGTACCGGCATGGTCACTCAGCGAGTTAAAGTCACGATTTGCTCAGATGGACTTTGTATTTCGCGCGATGGCCTTACCCCTCCTTAAGCTTAATGGCTTTAGATAGAGGAGGAACTCAAGAAATGAATCTTCGCTAAATGGTTATCCACGAAGGATCGCCCCTACTTAGGAACTTTTTACGCTGGCTCAAACTTATCCAGTATTCCAGACCAGGAACGTAATTCAACACTAGTTTCTGCTGTTTCTTCGTGGCGGCATCACAGTAATAGAAAGGAATGGAGAAATTTGAGCTTTTTATCGATAGAATATATCGATAGATGCTGTTATATATATATTAGTGTACAGAAAGTGTTCCGTCATCCTTAATAATTAACTGAATCGCTAATAGAATATTTTAATCACAGCAAATCGAAAAGATTGCCAAATAAAAGTAAATATCAAAATGGATGTTGATGATGTAGGTGTTCATAGTTCACGACACAGTCAAAATTATTCATCAAACCTAATGAACTACAGCCTTTATTAGATTAGTATCAGTGATTGTAATCAACTTTACATCATAATGAATTCTCTGGATGTTCGCAATTAAAACTAGTCGTGCAGTTTTTGAAATACAACATCAAGGAGCTCTTCTCTCACATCTAGTGCAAAAGATTTAGTTCAAGGACTAAACTATTGTTCTATTTCAATATAATCTTCACCTCTTATTGTTATTAACAGATCAATTAATATATTATGATAATGAGTAATTATGTTTAAAAGGTGACTCATTCCAGCTACATTTCGCCTTCTACTGGCAACACGAAGTGGCGCCTTGAACTACACATGTTCACAATTAGGTCAAACAAGATTTCATCCTTCATCACCTTCGGTACTTCATTTCCTATTGTTTAACTGGGAAACCATGATCTTACCATTCTGGTAACAAACGAACGTCATCTGGGTTCACTTGCTATTGTTTGTCTACAGAACCCTGAAGAGAAATCGCATTCCCAGTCTTTACTCCCATTACTACCAATTGCGTGAGATGATTAGACAAAAGTGTTGGTGTAGTGGTTATGAAATGTAAATTTGTAAGTGGAAGATGTGCAGTTTCAGTTGGACCGCCAGAAAAAGTAAAATATCACTTGTGATCGTGAATGGGCAATCTCAAAGTTCGCAGCGTTCACCGCTTGTATAATAAGAGCGGTTCTTATTATTTCAAAAGATAAATTTTCTAAAAGCTTTGGTTATTTTAATACATTTTTCTTGCATAAATATTTTGTACTTACACTTTATTATTATTATTTAGTCGTGATTTTAGGAACAATGCGGAACTGTCAAAATCGTAAAGGAATTGATTGGCAGTACTTGTTCTTACTTATTCGAATCCAGATTAAATTAATCGCTCTTTAACGTTTCATTAAATACGTTTCATGAAGACGAATGAATGAAACTGACTTTGTCGCAGAGTTAATGTATGCACTTTTTCTCTAAAGATAATGGGATAAACTAACTCTCGATTTTTACCTTAAAACCGCTCCTTCAAGTTTCCAATGGAATACTAGATGTTTAATTTAATATAAAAAGAACAAGTTATTTGTATTTATTTTAATTTAAGGTGGTGCATCATAACCTGAGATCATTGGTGCTCAGAACCTTTTCAGGAATTACAATTCTTCTGTCTATGTTCTCTCATTAGAGAAATAGTGTCCATCCCGGACTATAAGCTGTGGAAAACCCTGAGCCTTCTACGAGAGAAAATTTAAGGCATCCGATTAGGCGTAACCCCAGTTTTTCCCGAGACAGTACACCGACTAGTCGCCTAATCGCTTCCCTCACATTGTTATCTATTTATGGGTCACTAAGGCATTAACAGACTACACAATATAAACATTTATGACGATAATAGAACAATTAACAATCATAGAACAGATATTTTATGATGGAACGCAGATAACCAGATGTAATTTTAAATTTTGTATTAGTTTATATGAGGAATTTTTAAATCAACAAATAACAAACCATTATAATTAATAATATAAATGAAAAGAGCAATAATTATTTGCAATTAACCTTCAACAACAATTAATTAAAACTCCATTTTAACTGCCTTTGTTAATATCTAGCTTAAAAGTAATTTCACTTTCTATGAAAACAATTCAGATGTTATAACCCATTTATCCGAATTCTAATTAACTGTATTTATTTAATAGAGTGGAAGAAATTCATACTGCAGTAGTTAAATAATTTTCAGCCACATTTGAAGAGTGAATTTCAGTAAAGCAAATTAATCAAGTGCAGAAACTGCACAACATACAAGTGCAAAACTTAAATACACATTTTGAATTTCAAATTTTTGAAAATTACAAAATTTAAAAAGAATTCTTTAAATGAAGCAGTATAAAAAAATGGAAAATCATGATAGAAACTAGTAATTTAGTTTCAAATTTATGCAATGTAGTGAAAAATTAGTTTTGTTTAATATTATTTCAATACGCGTTCCATCAGAACTTATCCAACCCACTGTTTCCATTTCACGAACTACGGCCTCTTCTGACATAAAAGGCTGAACGTGATTTGCAAAGATCAGTTGTTATAGATGAGAAAAGTATCTTGATTCAATAACTATATTTCCAAATAACATTCTCTATCAAGTAAATTGTGATCCATATTCTACTCAACATCATCTCAGAGAGATAATGGAGTTTTATACATTTCGATAATAACTCTTACATAACTTCTTAGTACAAAAGGTGAATGTATTGAACGTTAAAGGTGATTGTATGAAATTGAATGGGTTTCAATGAAGCTGCGAGCACATACTGAACTGATTTTTAAAGATTATTAACATTTTCTGTCAACTTGCTTATTTGAGTACTCTTAGCTTGCTTTTAAATGAATAGATTTAATAGATTTTACCATGTGAATGGATTACTGTATTGTGACCTTTTGGCTTATTATATTATTGGTACAGACTATTGTCGAGAGGATAGGCCTGCACACTAAGAAGTATTGTTGAATACTGGGTTGGCTTCCCGGTCTCGGTTTTGGATTTCATTTAATGTTTTGTATAATAAATGTTTGCTAATCGTCTCCGTACACGTCACCTTGGTAGTAGGACCTAAAGCCAGTCAGAAAAATAGGCATTACTTTACTGCAACTTTTTGTTTTAGTTCTAATAATAAAAGGTTGTCAATGCGCGAGTTTATAATTAATTTTCTTTTATTACCATAAAATTAATAAATAAAATAATGGCGACATTGGAGAAATTAATCAGAACAAGAAGCGTGGTTAAGCGACAGTTAACTTAAGTTCAAAACCAAGTAGAAGACCAAGACACTATGCTATAATATTTTACAGATAAATTTAAAGAATCAGCTGACTAGTCGAAAAAATTCAACCACATATTACCTAAGTATTCGGCGGGAGAGTATAAATTAACGAGATATGCAAATTACAGGTGAATGATTGGACAATCACAAAAGGTCCAGTTTAAGTTGAAATAAAAATTATCCACCTGAAGGTAACGTACATAAAATCATTTTAAAATTAGGGGGCTAAAATTTGAGATTTATTGTAGAGAGGGAATCTGTCTCAAGTTATTCACAACGTTTCTAAAACTGAATTGTACGGCAGAGAGCTAAAACAAATAATTTATATATCATTGTGCCTTACTGCCAATCATTTACGAATAACTCAGAGTATTATCTTAACCATTTCAGCCATATTCAAAAATAGTATTCTGGCTTTAAAATAACTTCTTGAAGTTTATTTAGACTCTAAAAACTAGTAGTTGGGCTAAGTTGTATAAATTCATTATTTGTACTCATGAAGAAGGAGAATCTATTAACATACTCAATGCCAACCTTAAAAGGAATTCAAATGTAATTTCAATGGACTGTAGTTTATACATAAACTATAAGATGGAGAAATCAGGGCCAAGTTGTAAAAAAAATTATCTTACTCAGAGCTTGTAGGAAAAGCTAAACATTTTGAGTCATGCTGAAATGAAAGCAAATTAATGGAGAGGAAGGACATTGCAGATCAATTAAACAAATTACATTAGAGGAGCAAGTCTAAATCCGATCGACGTAAAGGTAATTTTAAGTTTTTAAAGAGTGTAGGTGTGCTTCGGAAGATAATTAGGCAAATGTATGCAAATTTTACGTGCAATTGATTTTTAAAGTTTTGTTCACTACAAAAACTGATTAAATAGGCATTTATAAAATCAAATCAAATTTTACTATTCCATTACATCCAAAGTATAAACGAAATTTTGTAAAACTGAGAAATAATAAATCGAAATTCATATTCAAACTAATATGTAATCTAGGAGCGAGAATCGTATGAAGTGATTAGGGGTGATATCACAACAGTTGTTTTACATAATGCTAAAATATTATGTAATATAACCTTTATTAATGAGACTGCAAATAAAATTCCCTCCTCATCTTTTGAAAACTTATTAAGCAAATAATTTCTAAAGCAAAAATCTACATTTCTGTGCACATTAAAACAAACAAAGTAAAACCTAAATGAATAAGAAGGGTCAAGGCGGCCGACAACATGAATCATTTCCGAATGGACCTTCCAGGAATTCCCCAATAAAAACTAAAAAAGTATCAATGATTCTACTATCAGGAGATGACAATTTTATCGCTGAAGAATATTACCATGTTTAAAAAGTGACAAAATATGAAATGAGTATAAAATTATAGCATAAAAAATTGCTTGAAGGTTTTTTAGTGGAGTAGGAGTACGTGTGTCTACGACATATTGAACTGACGAACAAGAAATACGATATGTTCATGGCGGAATGACCCTAAAAGTTGTCATCAAAAAAATAAAATTAACAATAATAAGGGAAGGGATTAGCTATGCGGTTAGCGTACTGGACTCCCACGCGGAGGTCCCGGGTTCGAATCCAGCTGCTGACCCTTAGATTTTTTTTCTTCCTAGGAGCTTCTTACAGCTCACTGTCCGATGATGTGCAGTGTTGTCTGTAACGAGAGAACACTGTCCGGAGGCCGGCAGTGCACTGAAAAAAGCTCCGGGCGCCAACAACCTTAGATGTTGACTTGCCTTAAATCAGAAAAAAAAAAAAACAATAATAAAATCTATTTTTAATAAATACTATCTATGGATCGATGTTTTGTTTACCTTCTTCCATGGATCTTCCTCATACTTGGAGCACCTCAATTAAATCTCTTAATTCGAAACCTTTTTCATAGTTGATTTTTGGATAGATTTTGGTGATTTTGATTTCAGGACTATAGAATTTACATAAAAAATTTGTCTGTGATTTTCTTTCTTATTTTGATGAAATATTTCTTATTTCTTTGAAATATCGAAAATTTATCCTCATTAAATTGTAAATAAATTAACAATTATAATTAAATTTCATGATTGCTCCATAATTTAATTCCATCATTTAAAATATTATGCAGCAAAAAAGTTTCGTTTTATTTATTTATTTTTAGAAATTCTATTTCTAGAATGACTTATTCAGTAACAATTATTACACACGTTATTTTTTATATTGTTAAATCAAATGTGGCCTATTTTCGTTGAGATACAATTAGAATTCTTATATTTCCTACATTGTAATTTTCATTTTTCTTATTGACTTAAGCCGCTTAACTTGTAGTAAGAAGCTTTATGAGAAGCAAGGAAACAGTTTGTTTCGAACCGAGACGGAAACTCTGCGAGATAAAGAAACTGTCCTACTTTCAGTTCTTCTCCCAGATAAAAATAGATTACAAATATTTTTCCCTTGTTTTTGTTTTCATAGAAATGGAAATTTAGAAATAGCTAACGGGGATTTTCGATTTCAAAACTAGGGTTAAAATGATTCTCCTATATTACTGTCTGGTTTTATTGCATTGCTTTTGAATCTTATATAACCAAAATGATAGAAAGGAATTTTATTTAGAATTGCTTAATCAATAAAATTGATAGAAACAAAGTTATTTCCTGTGGCGTTTAAAAAGATCAGATTTCCAGGTTTGGGATAGGCAATTATATTAACTCTTAATGGGTATGAGAGAGTTCAGTACTGTGTGTTCAAGTTCTACTTTCGGATGGTGTAATTACAACAGAAATGTGCGTTATACATATTTTCTGGACTTATTTAAGAAGTTTAATGACGCAGGATATTCTCTTTTCAAAAAATCCTCTTGAATCAACCGTTCATTTACATTCTGATATTTAGACTCAAATAATTTACATTATGACTCTAAAATTACCACATGAAACATAAAAAATAATTAGACAATGAATAAGCAGCTATTAGAGAAATAATTGATTATATTTTGTCATTTTATAAAAACTTTATTGAATTGATAGAAATAGAAGTCACTTGATAAAATGATATAGGTATTGATATATACAGTTTCCAAATTTTGTACCATTTAAAAATTTTGCAAAATGTGGAATGAAAACTTCAACATGGAGGATCTCGAAATTTTATGTTGCTATTATAGTAGTTCATTAGCTACTTCGGTTGTAAACATTGAACTGAAAGTTATCTTTCTAAAAATCCATCTTCTTGCATTATTCGCAAAATTTATTAAGAAATTAGAGAAAAGTTAGAAACGATTTTTGGAGAGAACACAAAAAATTCTGGAAAGCAGTTCTAAGTATTCCCTCGTATCATTTTTGTCTGCGTAGCTGACGCGAGATTTCTATATGAGATAAATGACATTTCGCTGCCAAAGTAGACCGTATCACAACAAGAACTAGCGAGTATGATTCTGGGCCTAGCAAGAATAGCAGGATTTATCTGCTAGATTACTTAGGGAATGGTGCTATAAGTCTCTAGGCTGCGGTGCCATTAAGAACAGGACCTACCCCTTACTCTCAATAATAATCGAGTCCTGTTGAAATAGCAGATATTAAATGAACTAAAAGAATTTTTGTGATGGGTGGTTAATTAATTTTAATAGATTTAAAGTGTGGGATTAGTAGTGTAGGATCCGGACGCGATAATTTACAACCGCATTCCTCATCTACTTTGATGATTACGCAAATCAATTAACACAGCCGGATAGCCTGTGGATATGATTAACAATGCTGTTAATTCGTATCACAAACGTGGCTCGTCAAAAAAAGACCTAGAAGCATTAAATTACGAATTATTTACAGGCTATGGAATCATTTACATGTATTATTTTAATCTTCTACAAAGTTTTTACATTGTAAAGATCATAGACAACAAGCTTGAGCTCTTTTAAGAACTCAAAATAATACATTATTGGGTCAACAATGTTTCTGGATTGGGAAAGGGTCACAAAAACGGATTTGCTAAAAACTAATTGCTTATATTAATATTGTTCCTCCAGGATCCATTTAAGGACCCTTTCCATGAGTTTAGAGCATTTCTTTAATGTGCCATTAAAATGAAATGTACGTTTCCACAACAAAATTATAACTAAAATCCAAAACTGGAAGAAAATTAGTTGTGCCGCTTTAAAGATTTTCCAGTTTTGCAATTATTTTTCAAAAGTATTATAGTTTCAATGATTATTTTCTGGCTTGGTATGCTAAGTAGATAGAAGCATTATTTGTATTTGAAACATTGATCCCGAAAAGAAAAAGCTTTAGCGAAGGCGACTAAGAAGAACCTGTTACCCAATATTTCGAATTGGTAGAATTTGCCAGTTCACCAGAAGTGCAACTGAACGTCTTCTTCAGGAATTTTGTAGCCAGCAAAAGGGTTCATCTGAACTTGGGCCATAACGTGTATTAATTAGGTCTTTCAATTGGGTATGTGGTTCACAGAACGGAGTGGAAGCGAATGACGAATGTGTTTTGTGAAGTGTGGGCAAACGAATTTTCATAGATTAAATTCACATTAAAAGGCTTATTATTTGTTTGATTTAGTTACCGTTTTATATATTATTCGTTTTTGAACCTAATTGTTTTTCTAAGACACATAAAGTCATTGAATTACAACTAAACAAAACCTCAGCTAAGGCTGATTTTGTGTAAATAATAAAAAATAATAATATTACTAACATTAATAATGTAAATACATAGAAAGGGAAAAGAATATATTTTTAATTTCTGTATAATGAACAAGTTTGTATAATTTTATTGTTAATTTTTACACAAATGAAGGTTTATTATTATTATTACTTTGGTATGAAACGTTTTGCTCAGGGAGTATAGATACAAGTAAAGCTCTAGTGAGCTGTAATATCACGTTACCTTCCGCCTTATTTGTAAATTGAACATAAACTTTATTAAAGTGGTTTTTTTTTTGCCAAAAATTATAATATTAAAAAACAAATTATTTATAATTAAGTGAATTGCGTTAGAGGAAGATTTTCTTTAAGAGGGAGTTCATAGCAGAGTTTTCCTGTTCTGTAAACGTGACGCAACGTTCCTCCATTCTACGTAGCTCAGTAGACGTACTAAGAAAGGGACTGCCGTACTAAAGAAGTCTTTGATTGCGTTTTAACCGCCAATCCGAAAGGATTGTGCGAAGTCTAATTGTGACATCATCCGCATTCCGTTACCATGTTCATTAACTGTACATCTTTGCTTACTGACGTAAGCCGCTCGTCCAACAACCTTGCTCTTATACCTCTTACATTCTGTCGCCGAAAATACAAAAATATTGTATAGTTATGTAATTAATTAGCGAATCGGAAGTGTTAGCTCTAACGTTTCCTTTTCATTAACGGACATTCACATTTCCTTACATTCACATACCCTCTCTACCTTTTACGTAATATTTGACTTGTATTAGATAAAATGTAGAGTCAATGTATTTTCAGTAAAACAATCAAATTTTTCACATATCATTTGGAAAGACAAATATAATATTTTATTAAACTCTACCTGTAGGAATTTGCATTGGCTTGAATTAGATTGTTGACTTGTGTTCGTTGAATAAAGTTAAAAACCGCATGCAAGGTATGTGGTTTAAATGTGTTTAGTTAATAAGTAAACAAAAATTAGTACCTAAATAGATTATTTTAGCTGGCAGAAAATGTAACATCTGAATTATAATAAAACTCAGCAGCATCCTTCCATCTATCATGTCCTAAAATCCTACTTTGGAGATTCTTTTAAGCCTGCAAAGGCATCCCACTATCTTCTATTCATCCTGTCCATGTTGGCGTTCCTCAAGGAAGTATCTTAGCTCCTTTTTCGCTTCCTATTAAATACAGCTGGCATTCCACTCAGTTCACTCCTAAGCCGATGTTACCGCCTATTTATGACTAAACCCTGATCCTGACACATTCACTCTGTTCTCTCAAAGCTCAGATTACATTACTTGAGCCTTTTTTTTAAAAAAAATGGAAAAGGAAAAAGTAAAGTAATGCCTATTTTTTCATGCGCACTTTTCGTCCAACTACCAATTAGGTGTCGTGGACGAAGGCGACTAGCAAACAAACATACTTTACTGTAAATTTCTTTTATTAACCATTAAATAAAATCCAAGGCCTAAGACCGGGAACCCAGTACCACAATACTTATTAGCTTTACAGATCTCGCCTCTATCAGCTCGTGGAATCTAAAATGGAAAATAATAGTGAAGGTAAATGCAGCGTTTAATGCTTTCTCCAATCGTACAAAGATTTATCCTACGGAATCCCAATTCCTCCAGCTGATCACTAGTTGTACCTTGGACTCTAGATCCAGAATTACATATTCAACTCAAACGTACGGCGGTCAAAATACTTTTCAGATTTCTCTCTAGTCTGCTTTGAGGCTGCTAAATTATCACTTGCTCAAAAGACTGCTTTATCTCTTTAATGAGCCCAAAGTGGAACTATACGGGACTTCTAAGCGTTCTAATTTAAACTAATTCCAAATCATCCAATCCAAACTCATTCCCATGTCACTGAATCCTTATCTTTCCAACCTTAACCTACAAACACATTTGAATATTGCTTTTATCACCTTTTTTTCACCAGGCCTGTTTATCATACACCCACTAAGCTTCCAACATACATTCAAATTCTGTAACCAAGCCCTCGCTTAAACTGGGAATTCCCTGAAGTTGCTTAACAAGTAACTTTATTTAGAACAACTAATGACAGTCATAACTGGATACAATCATCCAGCCATAAATGAACGGCCATCCATTTATTTACTTCAAGCCATTAAAAATGCACCACCATATTTATGCTAGTTGTAATAGTTATTGTAGTTTTAACTTTCAAAGAAAATTACAAAAATTTAAATCACATTTAAAAAGTGCCGGTGCAGATTCCTTTCACTCTATTGCACTTAATTACTAAAGGTATGAAATATTTGCTTTGCCAAATGAGTACATGATATCTGTGAACGTACAAGGAAGTAAAACTTAGATATTGTAACTCGTAAAATTGTCTACTTATGTAATATTGCAATGTTCTTACCAGTTTTACTTAAGCTATTGCGATAACACATTTGTATCTATGTTGACCTCTCTGGAAGTCCCCTACTATAATATCTGTTTTATTATGATGCCGTTTAATTTAATTAATTTATATAATATCAAATATAAAACATTATTTTTAATGGCTGTTTAATTTTTTAATAGAGATTATTTAATTTTTCACTATACTGGTTACTAACAAAGAGTAATAATTTGTACTTTTTTTTGTGTGTATAAAGTAATGCCTTATTAAACGGCGGACATAGCTTTGCGGCACTCGCCTCTAACCGCACGGCTAGCGAGACGCCTAATAATTTGTAATTAATTACAAACTAATATGTAGATGCTTCTTTATAGCCGCGATCTTTTATTCAGAAAAGTAAATATTTTTAGAAACGTCTCACGCCTCTGGACGGACCACTGTGAAATGAGTAAACACAAGCATCGAGTGAACTTTTCTTAGGATATCCTATGAAGATTTGACAGAAAGAAGAAGTAGGAACAGCACTAGAAGAATTGAGTATTGCATTCATGTCTGTGTGAAAGACGGGTATATCTGAGGGTTCTGCACTTTTGGTTAGCGAATACTGGATTCCATCGCGGAAAATTACGAGTTCGAATCCAGCTGCTGGTCCTCAGATTTTCTTGTCCGGTGATGAGCAGTGTTGCCTGTAACGAGAGAACATTGCCCGGAGGTCGGCAGTGCACTGAAAAAAGCTACGGGCGCTAATAACCTCAGATGTCGAAGTGTCCTAAATACAAAATAATAATAATAGTAATAATAATTTGGGGATGGTTTACGCCATTCTTACGAATGTCACTAGCACATATGGCAGATGCAGGTGAATAACCTGGCAAGGTGAACTACTTCATCTACTTTATTCAGCAATAGAAAGGAACTAAAAGTAGGCCTCTTTTTTCAAGTTTCTGCTGAGATTTGCAATAATCCAAACAAAATTTTAAAAAAAGTGCACTCGGTAAAGTGGTGTTTCCAATTGTGGAATTTGATTCGCTAAGTCACCGTTAAGTCCTCTTACGAAATTCAACCAATTTAGGAAAATTCAATTCAATACAGGATTTGAACTTTCTACTTTCTAACAACCACTTTTTGGACACAGCTTTTCTTACTAGTTGAGAAGAAAGTAAAATATCTTTAAAGAAACATTATTCAAATAAATATTGCTATTTGAGAAACTATTTATCAAATTTGAAGTAGTTGATGGCACCAAGTTTTTGCGGTAGATACGCAAAGGTAATTATGCTTAACTAAATTGGATTTTCGTAATTTATATGTCCTGAAAGTTGTAGTAACTTGTTAACTATGAAACTATCTTCCAAGACGCTAGCGACCCTCACTAATGAAGTTTGTTAGAATATGGGCCATATAGGCTGGTGCTTATCGATATCTGATATATTCTTACACAATTTAGAAAGTTTGTGCAATTTTAATTTAGGCTTTCAAAAGTTATTTTATAAGATTTTCTTTCTAAGAATAATCATAATCATCATTCTTTATTAGTTTTTTAAGGCACCAAAGTTAGGTGATCTTAAAGTTTTACATGAATAAATTTAAATTTCATAGATTTGAGAATCAATTGTTTGAAATCACTCAAAGAAAGCTTTTTTAATCAGATAAAGTAAAAGAAATAAAACAAAATACAACTATCTGTGTATATCTTCAATATTAAACATTCATTTATACATTAAAATGAAGAATTTAAAAAAACTAAGTTATCCATCTTCAGATCAAAAAGAAAAGAAAAAATAAAATAAAAATAAAAGCAGTTAGAAAGAAATAAACGAAAACTGCATTAAATTGTCTTATAACCAATGACCAATGGTTTTTTTTAATTTTAACGTTTTGAGAATAAAATTATATAGATTTCTAATTTTAGTTGCAGAGTCACAATTCAGAATTTGGTACATCTTCTCCTGTTCACCATCGCTTTCATTATCAAGAAGGTGACCCAAATATTTAACTCTATGGAAATTAAATGCTTCACATTCTAAAAGATAATGAGTTATAGTGTCCGAAAGGTCGAGATTACATAGCTTACAGCTGATAGTTAGAAAAAAATTCATATTAAATCTGGTTAAGGATAATTCTTGAGAATTTCTTATTGGCCAATCGGATCTGGGTAATTACTTTCAATAAGTTAAAGGGAACATTTAATATAAGATATTTATGATTAAAATCATACTGTATGATAAATTTAATGCAATCGTTATATCGGGTGTTATTCGGTTTGACAAAATCTGCGTTAAATAAATCATTTTTCATATCGTCGATTATTTTATTCTTATTTTCTTTAATTCGGACATAATCCTGTGAACGCTACAAGTATCCTGCATTTATTTTATTTAAATTGTTATATAGCCATAGGGCCCAATTAAAAGGTACCTGACGATTATCGATGATTATATAAGAATAATAAACTAAACTGACTTTCTCTTTAAATTTCTCTTACAGCAAACATGAGAAATGTTGCAATCAAGTTAGATTTTAGGAATTTAGTTTCCTCTGGAACACGAATTTTGAGGTTCATTGAATCTAAAAAAAAGGTTTATATTTCAAGTGAAACGTTGTTCATTATTTCCTTTCATTCTTTGATAGTAGGAGTATTTGGTCTCGAGTTACTTATTTGATTTGTTATTTTTCCAAAAACTAAATAAAAGCAAACCTAAACTTCCGTTCTCCTTTTGCTGGGTAGGTTATCGTCAGTAAAGGATTTGGGCGTCTAGTTCAACTGCAAATTGGATTTTATGGAGCACATGAACAGGATCAGAAGCAAATCTCTACAAATGCTTGGGTTTGTATTTAGGAACACGAGGAATTTCTCTGACAGTCGTTCTTATATCACATTATATAAATCCCTTGTAAGACCCCATCTAGAATATGGTTCAGTAATTTGGAGTCCGTTTTGCAAGGTACATATGGCTTCTATTGAGTCTGGTCCAGAACAAGTTCTTTCGGTGGTTAGCTTGCCGTTTGAAAATCCCTAAAGAAACCCTTATCTATTCCGATCTACAGCTCACTCTCAATATTCCTCCACTTGCCACCAGAAGAATTTATTATGACCTCTCTTTCCTCTGCAAACTTCTCCATTCTCAAATAGACTGTCCATACCTTCTTTCTCTAATTTCTTTTAATATCTCACCCCAGCCCCTGCAGGTCCGGGGACAGAATAGGCCTGCTCCTTTATCCGGGATGTCGTAAGAGGCGACTAACAGGATATGGGGGAAGTGACTAGCACTTCTTAGGGAGGTCGGCTCTCCCTACGAGCCCAGCCTGACAGGGGGGTACACTGAACATGAATATTTTCACTTTGACATACAATGCACACACTCCTACACACACACACGCACACACACACACACACACACACACACACATACATTTAGATACGGTGGTGCATACAGGGTACACAGTTAGGGACCTAACTCAAGGTGTTAGCTACCGTGCTGAGGAGTTGGTTGGCGGCGGGATTCCTGGCCGTCACTAACGGTGCCCTCCGGACACCAGGCGACCTCCGGTTGTAATGTAGCCTTTCCATGGCATCCAGGCTCTGCTGTGGGTGACTTTTTTACCTTGGTTTCTCGTGGGAACGAAATGTCTTCACAAACAATCAAAAACCTAAAAGAGGAGTCCAACTCATTAAATATGGACGTCTCCCCTTCCCTTCCTAATCCTGTCCCTTTAACCCCCATTGTTCCTTCCTTCCCTCCACAGCCTCTCCCATCTACCTCCAATTTTCAATTTGGATCACTAGTTACTGACAAACGCGCGAACATGGACATATCAACTGGTAATGCGACTACTGTAACGAAAGCGAGTGCAATCACATTGCAACCTTTTGCCCCCTCTTCCCCGCCACGGAAGAAAGCCAGGGGTGGCCATCAGAATGTCAAGAGAAGTGCTCAAAATGTACCTTACCTCAATTTAGACGAGGATAATTGGGCAAGATACTTTGTTATCAAGAGGAAGGAAGGTAACTTCACTAACACCTGTTCATTCAAGCTAAGCAAAGAAATAAAAAATGCCCTGGGGAAAACTAAAAGTATCAGGAAGCAGGGGGACGGCTCGATTTGTATCGAAGCCGAAAACCGTGCCCAAGTTGCAGCGATCCTAGGGTTAAATAGGCTATTGGATGTTGAGGTGGAATCAAGCCCCCATAGGCGACTGAATTCCTCGCAGGGAGTTATTAGCTGTAAAGATTTCCTTAATAGCTCGTTAGAAGACATAAAAGAAGGTTTAGCGCATGAGGGTGTCTTGGACGTCAGAAGGATCAAGAGAAGGCTGGGGGGAAATCTAGTTGACTCTGCCTCCTTAGTATTGACTTTCGACAAGCCAAAGCCACCCACATCAATTGATGCCGCTTTTTACAAATTAAAAGTGAGACCGTACATTCCTTCGCCAATGCGTTGTTTCAAGTGCCAGAAATTTGGACACACGGCCCAACGCTGCAGCGTTTTAGAACCAATTTGTGCGTGCGGAAAGCCTGTCCATGAAGGGACGGAATGCGTCCCTCCAATTAAGTGTGTCAATTGTGGAGGTGAGCACAACGCTCGTGCGGCTGAGTGCCCTGTTTTGAAAAAAGAAAAAGAAATTCAGAGGATTAAAACTGTTCAACAATTGTCCTATCTGGAAGCAAGAACTATAGTCGAAAGTAAATCCTATGTTCTTCCAGATGTGACTTATTCACAAAAGCTAAAAACACCAGCGCCAATCTTTCAATCAATAAAGGGCCTCTCTCCGGCCTTAAAAAGTACAATCATCCAGGTGGGAGAAATCCCATCACCAAAATTAACTGCCCCAGAAGGGGCCCCGCTAACCATTCGGTTAGCCACCCCACCCCCTACCTTCTTAGGGGGTCAACAATCTAAGGTGGGGTCGAACTCACCTACATCTGCTTCCTCGCGGGATGCTTGGCGGGTGGTAAATACACCACGCCGGACTTCTCGGAGGAAGCAGCCAGAGAAAGTGATAGCTCTACCCCGTTCACCGATCCTTGGACGGGGCTGTAGAGCAAAGAAGATTATGGGAAGTCAGCGATCTCCCAGCCAAAATATCTGTTCCCCACGCCAACAATATCAGCTTTTGGGAACAGATTTAGAAGCTTCCGAATCGGAGGGCGGAAACATTTCGGACCGCCCGCCAAGAACTGTGAAAAAGAAGGGATTACCGAAAGGTAAATCCCGAAAGAATGCAGCATCGGATTAAACTATTTATGAGAATAATGTATAAAGTTATTGCTAGTATATACTTTATAAATATGAAATATACTTACAAAACCACTTTAATGATTTTGACGGCGTTCCTGCAATACGTAGTTTACTTCAAGTTTACGAAATGACGGAATCTATTATACAATGGAACATGCGGGGCTACAGGAACAATTTAGAAGGATTACGTCGAATAGTGACAGAATCCCGACCCCTTGGCATGTGTCTTCAGGAAACCAAACTACGTCCGGGGCATTCTATACGGATCCCTGGGTATATTTCCTATTCTAAGGAGGTGCAACCTGTCCCAGGTGGAAGAGCGCACGGCGGGGTAGCTGTCTGTGTACGGGACAACATCCCCAGCAGACTGCTCACGCTAAATACTAACCTTCAAGCTGTAGCCGTGCGTCTATCGACACCGTTAAGGATCACTCTAGTCAGTGTTTACCTGCCAGATATTCACTGGAGGAGGGGTGATCTGGAGGATCTGTTTTCTCAGCTGCCCGCACCGGTATTGGTTATGGGAGATTTTAACTCTCATAATACCTGGTGGGGATCAGCCACAACCGATACCCGTGGCAGGATCTTAGAAGAGATTGTTGACAATCAAAACTTAATGCTACTGAATAACGGTGCCGCAACTCATTTTAATGCGTATTCTGGAACTTTTAGCGCTATTGATTTAAGCATATCATCTCCTTCCTTAGCGGTGCATCTGGAATGGAACACGCTAGAAGAACTTTTCCAAAGTGACCACTATCCGATTAAAGTGAATAGCTCCATCTCCAGGTCTGATTTTATCACACCTATGAGATTCGACATAAGGAGGGCAGATTGGCCCGCTTACTCAGCCAACGTGGTGGCACCAAGCTTGACATGGGATGTCACCACTGACGCGAAGAAATTCACTGAAGCGTTGCTGCGAGCAGCAGATGGTTCGGTGCCGAGAGTCGGTGGAAGAGTCGTAAGACCTCCCGTTCCTTGGTGGACCTCAGCTTGCAGGGAAGCCAATGGGGCAAAGAAGCGGGCCTTTAACAGGTTTAAAAGACATCCAACTGAAGGAAATCTGATAAACTTCAAGAGACTAAGAGCCAAAGAGAGACGAATTATTAAAAGTGCAAAAAAGGAAACCTTAGCCTCCTACGTATCGACATTATCTACGTCATCCCCTGTGAGGGAGGTATGGAACAAAATAAAAGCCCTCTCTGGCAATCGAAAGACTCCTTCAGTGCCAGCCCTCCTTCAAGGTAATGTCGTCGTCACTGAGCCAACAGATGTAGTACAGCATTTTGCACGGCACTTTGCAAAAGTCTCAAGCTCCCAGCAGTACTCAGACGAGTTTCTTAGGCGAAAAGGTGACGAGGAGCTCCGGACACTAAATTTTGATACCTCTACAATAGAAAGCTATAATGTCCCCTTAACGATGTCTGAATTAGAACATGCCCTTAGTAAAGCCAAGGATACATCTCCAGGATTGGATGGGATTCCCTATGCGATGATCAAAAACTTATCTTCCTTAGATAAGGAACGTCTTCTGGAATTATATAACTGCATATGGGAGAATGGTCAGTATCCTGATAGTTGGCGGGAATCAATCGTAATACCGATCCCTAAAGAGGGGAAAACCCCCAGCAATCCCTCTAGCTATAGACCCATATCGTTGACTTCCTGTCTGAGTAAAGTCCTTGAAGGAATAGTTAATTATAGGTTGGTTCATGTCTTAGAGACCAAAGGACTTTACAGCCAGTATCAGGCAGGATTCCGCAGGTACAGATCTACGCTAGATCAAATGAGCCGTCTAGAAATATATATCCAAAACGCCTTTATGAGAAGAGAACACGTACTGGCCGTGTTCTTCGACCTCGAAAAGGCGTATGACACTACTTGGCGACATGCAATCCTGCGGAAGTGTCACGAATGGGGACTTCGTGGAAATTTGCCAAAGTTCATACGTAGCTTTTTAGAGCTACGTAGAATTCGAGTACGTCTGGGGTCGGTCCTTTCGGCTCCAAAAAGATTAGAAAATGGCATACCCCAGGGATCGGTATTAAGTGTAACATTATTTACAGTGGCGGTAAATTGTCTTGCAGAAGTTGTGGGAGACCCCTTGCAGACTTCCCTGTATGTTGACGACCTTGCAATATATTTATCTGGTAATAATATAAATGAGGTTGGGGAGACTCTGCAACGGGCAATAAACCGAGTGGCCGATGAGGCCTTCAAAAACGGGTTTCAATTTTCCAGAGAGAAAACGGTGTGCATACACTTTTGCAGATTAAGACATGCACACGATCCTCCAATTTTATACCTGGAAAGAAACCCAATACAATACAAAGAAAGTACAAAGTTTTTGGGCCTCATTTTTGATTCGCACTTGTCTTGGCAGGAACATGTAGACTCAACTCACCTAAAAGCAAAGAAGACCCTTGACATTTTAAAATTTCTGTCTAGCTACCGATGGGGAACAGAACGTGAAATCCTAAAACGCATATTTATTTGTATTACGCGCTCAAAATTAGAATATGGAGCTCCTGTGTTCAGCTCAGCGCGCAAATCACGCCTAAAGTTACTGGATAAAGTATATAACGAAGGAATAAGACTTATAACAGGCGCCTTCCGCACAAGCCCTCTGCAAAGCCTCTACGTGGAATCAGGCTTAATGCCACCTCAGTTGAGAAGAGAGCAGTTAACATTATGTTATGTCGCCGGAATATGGGGGAAACCGAATAATATTCTGTTTAACTCCATATTCGAGAGCCATTTTGATGAGGAATTTCGACAGCAAAGAACGCGGACACGTCCCCTTGGAATAAGAGCTAAATGTCTAATGGAAGCGGAGGGGTTGGAGTTTTGTCCAGTTGAGGCGTGGAAGTTTAGCACTTCCCCACCCTGGCAATTACCCCGCGCTCGTGTTCGCATGGACCTGGCATTATTCAAGAAACAGGAAACACCTCCCATTGTCTACAGACAAAGATTATTAGAAATTTTTAATGTTTACTACGACTACCGACCTATCTTTACGGACGGGTCGAAGATAGACAATGGTGTAGGATGTGCTGTGTACACGGAGGACGTCACACTTACGTGGACTCTCCCTCCAAATAGTTCGGTGTACACAGCAGAGATGTATGCAATATGCCAGGCCCTAAAACTAACACTGGAGAAAAATTATAATAAAGTGCTTCTGCTGTCCGATTCACTAAGCACGCTAACGGCTCTCCGGGACCCATTCTCAGCTGACCCAATGATAAAGAAAATTTACGAGATACTGCATCAATTAAGTACTGGTGGACAAGAAGTTATATTTACATGGGTGCCAGGCCACATAGGAATAACTGGCAACGAAACAGCGGACCAGGCAGCAAAGAGTGCCGCCTGCAAACATACACACGTTGCCATACCTATTCGCCCCACTGACCTGCGATGCCACATTAAAGAAAGATTAATTATGAAATGGCAGCATCAGTGGGACGCCATTTTAGAAAAATTGAAAGAAATTAAACCACTAGTACGATGCATACCAGCTGAGAACCTCCCGCGGCGAGAATCAGTAATATTGACGAGGCTACGAATTGGGCACACACGAACCACTCATGGATACCTCCTTCTAGGTGCTAGAAAACCGAGGTGCTCACGGTGCAGAGAGAGACTTTCAGTTTGGCATGTGTTGGAAGGGTGTCAGGCACTTCGTCAAGATAGAGAAGCAGCAGGCCTGCCACATGATTTGCGCGCAACGTTGCAAGAAGGGTCTTCATATACAAAAGGGTTATTTGCTTTCTTGAAGAGAATAAATATGTATCACCAAATTTAGATTAGATTAGGTTTAGGTTTAGAGGTTAAAGGGAAGAGGAATATCGAGTACTCTTCCCAAAGTATAAATGTAGAGTGAAAGAATTTTATTGGTATAAATGTATTTATTAGCATGTTTGTATTTATTAGCATGTTTGTTTTTATTAGCGTGAATGTATTTATTGGCGTGAATGTATTTATTGGCGTGAATGATTGTATAACTGTATAGTATTTAGTTGTAGGTATAGCTATTGTAGCGGGTGTAGGAATATTTATAAGAGTACTACACCCAGTTAGAATTAAGGACTATTAACAGGGGAAGGAATATTTATAAAAGTACTTCCCTTCAAGAGCAAATAACCTTTTGGCCAAGAAATAAACGAGTTGAGTCTACATGATATACTATAGGGAAGCACATCGATAATTTACTTACAATTATTTTAATTTATCTTACTGATAAGAGGCATACCTAAGGGTTTAGATAACCCTGAAATGAGGAAAATGTAAGGGATGGCAACTATGTATCCACCCTCCCCCTCGTCGACTGAGTCGATGATGTAAGAGGGGATGTATGGAGGCATTGTTCGTTACCTGGAGCTCCACTAACCTTGCTGGTCAAGGTTCAGCGTCGGATGCGCATGGGTTAGAAGAACAACCGCCATCCCAAGTAGTGGAGTAATATGTTCGAGAAAGAACAGATATTAGAGGCGCTAATAACCTCAGCTGTTGATGCGCCAAAAAAAAAAAAAAAAAAAAAAAAAAAAAAAAAAAATATATATCTCATCCCATACTACCCGACATTCTTTACCGTTCAATGTACTGTACAGCAAACATAATTACGTTTTTTACTCCCTATCTTTCGTATGAAGCGGATAGTCAATCATTTTAACTTAGATTTCTTTGGCACAGATATGCAAAATTTTCTAAATAAAGCCAGATGTCAACCATTTCTTTTTTTGAACTATTTGTATTGTATAAATCTTTATAATAACCTCTAAAACGTAAAATAAAATGCTAAAGCCTAATTATAAATTAGACTGAGAACCATTTGTATTATTTACGTTATTAATATTGTTGATTCTGTAAAATGGATATTGATCCGTTTTTAATTAAAAAAATAAAATATCATTGACGGTTTCGATCTAAGATTTTGGCATAAATCCGACTTTCAAAAGAAAATCTTTTTCCATTAATCAGGATTTCCGTGAAAATGTAAACATGATTTCTCTTTTAACTTAGTATATTTATGTAAAACATAGAAAGATCTTACTTCTGTTGTAACATTTTTACTAGGAAATTAATTTTTGGGATCGCCCTCCATTACACTCCGTTTGCAAAGGGGTTTAACTACACAGTCTCTACAGTCTTTACAGTTTTGAGTATTTTACTTTAATCAAAATGAGAGTAAAATTAGAATCAATTCTTGCAGCTTCTCTTAAAACCAGGTCAAGGATCGTGGGTGCCTCGACCTTGCTAATCTCTCAAGGCTCAGATCGCTTCCATTATTAATACTGTACATTTGATTTGACAAAGCATTGACACCCTCAACTTAACAGATTTCTTTACACACAATATTACTATTCATTTGTTTCTTTTTTTAAATGATAAAAAAATTGTTTGTTATTTATTGTTTTATTAAGACAACTTTGTGACACTCTGTTAGGAGTAGGAAGCAAAAATAATATAAAATTAATAACAGGACAGGTAGAGTATCGGAGTGAAAACGTGGATTGAATAAATTTCTGTTCACTTTTATCTTTTATTTTTAGCACCACTTTTTCGGTTAAGGACAGATGTTCCTTAAGGTGACCTTTGGCGGAGATAAGTACGAGATGAGAAGAGATAATTGCAGTATATCAGCGAAGGTTAAAGTTATTATATTAGGATGCAAAAGGCGAAAGATTCATTCATTTTGAAGAGAGACCGGAGAAGGTCAGATGTGAAAATTTAGCTGTAAAAATAGGTCTCAGAATCCTACCAAGGGGACTTCTGCTTTCACAGGAAAGTAGAAAGAAAAAGGACATCCAAACTGGTCATAGGAAGTGGGTATGAGATAGGATGCCTTAGTTTCTCGACAATAATTCGGTAGACCATACCTTTCAGTTGCCTCAGAGTCATCGAGAAAAGTTCCCGTACTACAGTTTCTTCTCTAACAATGAAGCTGCGGTATGTACATTGCGATGGAGTTGATGGACATTGGGGTGCGTTTCCTTGAATCCAAACATATTAACAGGATGGATGTTTTGAAGTTTCTAGGACAGAAATTAAACGTTTAAGAAGTAGTTTTATTAAAAAGGATTTTATCGTTACTGGGAGATGACGTATTGGCCGGTAGGGACGAGTATCATAAATAGGTTTTCTGGGTTTTGCGGTCATCTTTATGATGGAGAATTTTTGTAAGGTTGGAGAAACGAGTACGGAGTTATATGAGTACAAATTTTCCATCAGATGGATTGAATCCTTTGGGATGAGAGGAAACGCAGTTGAAATTTGAAAGTGGTGCCCCCAAAAGTATTAATGCAAATAATGACTAATTTATTATCGGCTATTGCTAGATTGTTACGCAATAATGTACTACACAATTTGTTGCGACTTGGAACAGCCTCCATTACTGCTCATATTATTCTTATGCAAAGGAATTGCGCAATACAATAATCATGTTTATCTTCGAGTGATAAACTATAGATTGCAGTTAATAAATCTTATAATTATGTTGTTGAATAACATTTTTCTTCAAAAAATAACAAAATTAAATAATGGCGATAACTACTAAATTTCTTTCCAAAACTAATACTATTTTGTGAAGGTAAAAACTACTATTAGGGCGAATAAAAAAATTCTCAAGGCGAAATTTATTGTAAATTTCGTAATACTTTAGAGTTTAATTCTGTACAGTTCAAATGGTAACCATTACTTAGTTAATTTTGTATAGGTTACTAAAAATAAATGTATACATTAAAAGATTGTCTAAAAAATTAAGAACAATTCCATCAAGGTCTTGTTTCACGAATAATAACTAACTAATTAACTTTTCAATTTTTCATTAATTCTTACTTCATGTCAGTAAACTGGTACACTCTTAAGTTTAATGAGAATCACGAGAATGAGTACGTTTAGTCGATTTATTAACTTGGGGGAAAATGTCATTAATTATATGTTCTTAACCTTTCATTCTCATTTCGCAATGTTTATCTAGGCTCATGTAATGTATTGTATGTGCATATATTACTTTAATAAATATATTGATTATCATTTACATTAATTTACTCGAACTTGTACATTACTGCATGTTGATAGCTTTGTAAAATACGCAAATATTGTCGCTAGTAAGTATTTTGATTGAATAAATCAAGCTTCTCTAACAGATTGCTGAGTTATAATCAAATAATTATAACAAATAAATACTGGTATTTTGCGAAGGATTAAACTATAAATCTTAGACAATTTGTACCAATTCCTTCCATTAAACAAACACAGGAGGAGACAATAATCCAACTTTTGGATGATGTTATTTAATTTCCTAGGATAAAATAAAGCTTTATTTAGTTTTTTTAAATGTATTTTAATCAGAATTGGTGTATCAGTAAATAACAGTTTATTTTTTTTATTGTTGCTACAGGGTCGCGAGATGTCGCTTGGAGTTTGCCTGCCTGAATCATGTTCCAGTAAAGATGTAAGAGAACTACTGGCTGCTGCCATGGAGCCAAATGACAAGAGGATTACAGTAAATGGTTTGAGAGTAAGGCGTGTGCCCGGGTCTTATTCTATATTCTCGGATCCGAAATTCCATATAATGGGGTAAGTCTATCTTATTTCTCAATGTTGGTCTTTTAATTTTTTTTTTGTTTTTTGTCTTGAAGATTAAGAAGTGGTTATTACTTAATTTTTTCTTGCTAATTTTCAAAGTTTTAACTTTTGTTTTCTTAAAATAATTTACGTCGATAAATTTTCTGTTTTTAAACATTTAATATCAATATTAGTCGCAAATTTAAGATAAAGTTAAATATAATGTTTCAAAAATATAATTAAAAAATTACAGAATCTTTCTTTTTAATATAAATAGTATTTTTAATTGCCGGAGAAGAGTTTGTAATTGATTCCAAATGGCTTCATGAAGCAGCAGTCAGAGCAAAGATTGAAACTAAGGTTGTCTTGTCGACAGCAATTAAAAAATTATACCGTCCTGCATAATTCTTGCTTACTCCGGACAGTGAGGGGCCATTTTCCTCTTGTACTCTTCCAACGCTTCATTAAAGTAATCTTGCTAATTAAAGGGATTTTTCACTTATCTGGGATATTTATTCTTTAAAAAAGTAATGTACCATTTAATTTTCTTGTAAGTTTTTTACGAAATAATTCTTTTCTAAAATATTGGAAAATTTAAATAAATCAATTTACGCTAGCTCGATTGATGAAATGAGCCGTAATATTGCTTAGCCGAATGAAAAGTGCACATCTTAAATGAAACTGGAAGTCTAACTGATTTACCCAATCAAGAGGCCAAAGTAAGCATTATTAACTGTTTATATTTAAATAAAAGCGATTAGATTCCAAGCTGGAGATTAATTGGCGAGATGAGCTTAAAGCGGATTACGATTTGTTGGCCAGAGAATTATGTATTGCGTGTACTTTTTCATTACCGAAACTCACTTCCTGGCTGAGTTGAATCCAATCGGATTGTACAGTATTATCTCTCAGTCCGTTAATTCCTCTGCAAATGTTAGATTTAAGCTTCTCGAAATTTGCTTTTACGTTGTATTAATTTGAAAAACAAATTCTCTGACAAACATCCCTGTTTAACATAGTTTTCGCGAGTTTTTTTTTCTAATTGTTTGGGCTGTCAAATGGTTTTGTTTTTGTTCGTGCATCATTTTAGTTTTAATTTTTCTTAGGAAGTAAAGATTTAGAGGGGTTCTAGGGTAATCTGAATTCACGCTTTTTAAAACTATGTACTTGCATAACATTGATGCTGACCTCGGATAGCTCTTAGGTACAGTTTCGGTAAGTTAGAAGCGCTGGCCGCCATTGTCAGGCGACTCTGTATGATGCTCTGGCAGCGTCAAGAAGGAGGAAGAAGTGGGCTATAGTAGACTATATAGGCTGGCTACAGTCTTAGATAGTCTCAATATATCTACGTACTGCCGATTTCTTAAGAGGAAGAATGATTAATTCCAGGGTCGTCTTCTACTTAGTCAGCCAGCCGGCCTAATGGATCATAAAATCTTGTCAAGTCTATTCAAGGCGAATGGGCGACTGCTTAGAAGTTCTGACGAGAATTTGTATCCTGGTGTTTATAGTATTGACATTCAGGACCTAGCATAGTGACAAAGAGGAGGCGGATCGCTTGGTCCTATGAAGAAGAAATCGATTAGTTATTGAAATGGAGCTGTGCTGTCAATAGGAGATATTTAATATTTTATTGGTTATTGTGGTTAATTAATGCATCTAAATGAGTTAAGTACTGAAATGTTATTTCTTACGGTAAGAAATGTTGCTATTCAGGCTGGCCAAGCACCCAATCTTCAGTGATGATATTAAATAAATAAGAATAAGAGAAGTCCTCCAAAAATGGTGATGATAAAATTAGTGATTTAAAAAAATTATTATAATTGGAACCTCATATTTAAACTGCTAAGCGGAACATTTTGGTTATAGCGTCTAGGAACGAAATCGGTTTCGGGTGCCTGATAGCCGAAGCTATAAGAGAACAGTAGTCCTAGTGCGCTCCAAACAAAGTGCCTCAGATGGTATCACACTGCGGTGAGAAGGATGGGGTCCTGTAAGGGCTAAAGTAAACTCTCTCTTACATTCAAATGAATCTAAAACAAATACGTCATTGAACTGAAAATGAAATAAATACCTCACAAAGCAAGTGAGAAGAGAAAATAAAAATAATTCTTAATTCTAAAGAACTTAATTGATGTCCTTAAGTCAAAAACCATATCATTTAATGTCGTGGACAAGCTACATCGTTTAGTTAAGGAGTATTATCATCTTTCAATATCCATTAAATATATATTTAAATATGCCTATATATACACATATAATTACAGTCTTAAATAAAAAATGGCCAGGCAAAGAGTCAACGTACAAATATATTATTATTAAGGGGAAAACTTAATGTAGCATTGCTGTCCAATGGTCATTTGAAGACTTCCGATTCAAAATATTAATAAAATGTAGCCAACTAATACAGCCAATGCCATCTAGCGGATATTTTATAGTTTATGCATTATAATTGTGAAATATGTTTGTATATTTTTTAATGTGCCTTTTTTAATTATTTCATCTCCCTCCAATGAAGTGTAACTCAGTCTCAAATAATGTTATAAATACTCGTAATCATTTTAATCACTATTGGTGAGTTAACTAAGGATTCATCCAAATATTAAATTTCAAAATATATGGAGCAGATGCGTAGCGGCTGAATTAATGACTACACATAAAACAGTTGCGAAATCATCGTGTTTTTTAAAAAACAATGACCTTCAGGTAAGTTGAATGAATGTGAGCGCGAACTATTAGAGAAACCTTGACGAGCTTAAAACTGAGTATATGGTATTAGATTAACATAAAAAAATCTTGGCCATGAAAGTTCATTACACTCTCAACAATTCTTTATTTTTATTTGTTTTATCGTACTATTATTAACAGTCAAGATAATGGAACGGACGAAATTTGTATTTAAAATTTTCAATATGTATTGGATTAAGTGCAAAGTTAGTATTATTTCTCCTGGTTAGTAATTATGTTTCTGTTGTTAGTACTCGTAGCATTGCATAGTAGTAATTGCCACCGCAATTATTGCTTCATTGCTTAAGATATCCGTGATATCTTGTATGATGGCATTTTTTCTGAATAGCTTGGCACCTAAAATTTAAACTGCTCTATCTCTTCAAAACTAAATTGCATCAGAATAATTTCTTTCTACATGTTGTTGTCACTACATATATTTAGTTTTTATAATGATTGATTATGTCATTAATTATTGCGAACAATCAGGTCTAACACTTTTCCACAAGGATGTTTCTAGACCCAAGAACAAATCTGCCGCCCTTCTAGACCAAGGCAATGCTTATTAATACCAATTAAAATTAATAGCTTTCTCTATTAAGCACTGTTCCAGAGTGCAGCTTTTTTACAAAGATTTTTTCCCTTTTAAAAACAACTTTCATTCAAATAACTTAAAATTAGATACTGCTCTTAGTTTTTAAAATGCCCAAAGATAAAAGCTTTTCATCATTAACTTGGAAAAAAATAATAATAAAAATAAATAAATAAATAATAATTATTATCTTAGCATAAATATCTCTAAAAAAAAAAAATTAAAAAAGGTTTTCAATGAAATTGTAAAAAATAAACTAAAAAATGTTCTATTCAGTAAAACCGCACTTCGTATTCGAGCTTTTGATAAAATTTTTAGGTAATGTCTACATGAAATAAGTTATGGTTGGGTCCCATGGTGGAATAAAATCACTTCCAGCAATTTTTAGTTTCTGAATATGCAGGTTTTTAAAAGAACTTACGTACAACACACACCACGCTGACCAATTTTTTGAAACCCACTTTGTTTCGAAATCAGAAGACTTCAAAACGGTGAAAACTTTGATATCCAAAATTAGTCAAAATCGCAATACTTTTCTTACAACTAGGAAAGAGTAAAAAGTAATAAATGTAATGTTTTAAGTAATATATGTAAGTAACTTCAAGCTTACTCAATATAAACATCCTCAATGCCTGTAACAAGTAGATATAATTTTCAGTCTACAAAATAACTCTCACATAAATAAAAATGTATTTTCCTAAAGTAAGTTTCAATTTAATTAGATTTAATTAAAAGAAGAAGTGTATTTTGAAACTGCCACATTACTCAATTAAAGTGTAGTTTTTGGCCACCTCTTAAAAAAAAGAAAAGAAAAAGATTTTAATAGTTTTCTGTTCCATGCCTACTTAACAGAAGTCCATACTTTTATTGGAACTCCATTTTCTATGTAACTTTGTTTATTCGAGATTCTTAGTGATGAGTAAAGGACGCATAATTCTGAAGCCTGGTTCCACTATGTGTACCACGGTTTAAAGACTTACGCACTGTTCATACGTTTAAGCATTTGTTAGGAATGTGTAAGCAGAATCCTAAATGAAACATCAGTTCCATGGAAGTGTATAAAACGGCTTTTTCTAGTTTTCTGTAACTTCAGTTGGCTGAATTAGGGGTTTTGGTTGAACTTTAGTTTAGTTGAGTGCTAACGCATTAGGCCTTTCTACCAGTTTGGATTTAAACACCAAGAATATTAGTTTTAGGTGGATTCTGGAGAGTTGTGATGCATCTTTCTTTATTTCTTTAGCGAAGCGAGTAAACATGTAAAGGATTAATCTCAGTTATGCTTTCAGATTCTAAGATATTACTAAATTTAATTACGTAAATTGCAGTAAAAGAAATACTGTCTTCAAGCCTTCTTGAAATAATTGTTTGATTTTTAATAGAAATACAAAACGATTTCCAGAAATGCACTACACCTAACCACTTTCTCAGATTTTAGCGAGTGGAATCAATATTGTTCAAAGCCGTTTTATTATTTTGTAACGGTTTTATTATTTCTAGTTAATAACAAATTAAGTGGGCTTTAAAATTTTCCTTTCAAATCTTTATAAAAATTAAATAATTCGATAATTAGAGGATGTTCTTTCCTATTATTATTATTTTTTTATTTGAAATCAAGGCTTTATAGTAACATGCACACATATAGAGGAAAAGTTAAAAAAAAAAAAAATTATTTTACATTCAAACCACATTTAAACAAAATGTTACATCAGCCGGCAGATCGGAAACTTCCTAGCATTACGTGATTAAAAGTGATCGTGAAAGTATATTTATAAGTTCTTCGTGAGTAAGAGATTGAATTCAGTATTTTGGTTAAAGATGTGCTCTACAGGTGGATGGCTTTCAGTTACATAATCTCAAGTAATACAGTCAATTTATTAGCTTAATTAAACATTTATTACAATTTTGGTTTAAAAATCATCATAACGCCTTTTCTTTTTTTTTTAAAATAATTTGTTGGTGTTCCAATTTTATGTGCTCACACTTTGATTCATTCAGTGTGAATTATTTTAATTTTCCTTTAAATAATTTTTGGTTTTTGGGAAAATGACCGATATAAAATTAAAGGAAATCAGATGACTGGAAGAAGTAAAGACACCAGCATACTATAGTGAGTTCCCAAACAGTCCACGCTTTTGCCTAAACTTTAGTGGCGCTATTGGTTCCGTTTTTTGTTTTGTTTCTTCTTTGTTTTTAATCAAAGTATAACAAAAGGTGATAAAGGGACTTCTCTTTGAAATATCACATGGAGTAAATATCATTATAAATTCAATTAGTGGGCATAATTAAGAATGAGTATTAAAAAAAACCTACATTACTACTATTGGAACTGCTCTAAGAGATTTTTAAAAATATTAATTAAGATGTTGTGCTACATGCAACTGTCCCAGTCAGCAATATTGAAGAATTAAGAAGTAATAGGAATTTAACCTTACCATTTAAGCACTTCCCCCAATTTAGAACCTGATTGTAGGACTTAGGGAATATTTCTCAGCTAACCGCAGATCACTAAACAGTTTATTGTGCCCACCAAACTTTCCTGCTAGCTGCAACAACAGTTTCCTTTAAAACTTGGATAGGTTCAGCACTTGCAAGAAAAAATTTATTATTTTTTTATTTTTATTTAAAGTAAAACACTGTAGATGTAATTAAAACAAAGTATTGTTTCATTAAGCACAAAGCCAACAATACTAAAGTTCTATTTATTGTTGTAATTTTTTAAAAATACACATATAGTATTCACTTTGAAGATGAATGCTGTTTTGAAACAGCGAAAAAAATGTATGCAAAAAAAAAATTATCAACTGAAACTGGTAAAAGAGGTTTTGAATATCATAAAAGTACAGTAAATTAGGGCTCGGTTTGTAATAGAATAAAAAATAATTAAAAAACTTCAAACTTCTTTGGAAGAGGCGGAAATTTTGTTGTGATGATATTAACATGATATTGTTTTGTTTTTTGTTTTTTTTTAAAGAGATAATCACTTTCTATCTGGTTCAAGTGGTTTTGATATACATATTGCGACTTACGATTTTTGGAGAAACAATTCATTTTTAATGATGGAAAAACTTTGACATTCTTTATAAATAATGCAGTTGCTCTGGTTAAATTTGCCCAAAGGGTTGAAAGTAATTACTGTAAAGAAAAACAGCTCTCTCTCTATCTATGTATATACGTATATATATATACTCGTATATATATATATATAATAAAATAAAAAATAAGAATGAAATAAATAGAATAATGATACACCTTTGTAAAAAATAAATGTTGACCTAAATAATTAGAATATGAATGTTTAAAAGTTGGTGACAATTAATAAATTTGGAAAATAGATAATTATTACTATAAATAATTGTACAAATGTATACATTGAGTTTGACATTTGTGGTAGCATAAAAAGTATTTAAACTTAATTGAAATGCAAGTATTTTACGTCTTCAATTGGAATATGTTTGGATGTGTTTGAATTTCACAATCATCGACTAACCCTGAGTTTTAACCCAAATCTTAAATCTTATTACACTTTCAAAAAATGATTCTAACTGAAATTTAGCTATTAATTTTTCTTTATTTTTTGAAAACTCGATAATTGGATGTAACTTTGCATGCAATAACACATCTCTTCTTGAAATAAGAAAAAAACTTCTGATGGCTTGCTTTAATGCATACTTTTACAAAAGGACGTTTTAGAAAGAATGAATTGAATATAGTGCTAAGAGAAAACATCTTGTCCTCAATGCATGAATGAGTTCGGAAATTGAAATCATTGTTCTATTATGTCTTCTTTATCAATTTTTCGAATAAACTATTGAAGATCTGTACTGCAAAATAGAGTACCTACGCCACTGTATCATTTCACATAACTTTCTTGTTGGCAGGAATAACATACCTATCTCAAAAGTAGGTATTGTGCTGCTAGCTAGAGAACAGTTATTGCCTTATTTGAAAACTTTGCCTTTTATGCGATTTTTCGAAATTCCTGCATTCGTCTTTACTTTTTGTGCACCATTAGTTTTTGATCAATTGGATGAGCCTGGCCAGTTTACAACACGTCAACTCTTAAATGCTCTTAGTGTTGTTATAATGTTTAAAACTCGACAATTCCAAAAAAGCTCGAGATGAAAAGAAACAATTATACCAGAAAAATAGAGCACCAATTAAAAGTTTTTGAAAAAAGACTTTCTGGCGATTGCTTAACATCCTTCCTCTTGTTATTTAAAGCCTGACTAATTATGTGTCACATGATCATTTAAATAACATGTTTAGGTGTAATTTTCCTTTCCATATTTAACCGTTTTACATATAGTAGTTAGCAAACACTTTTTATTATTAACTGCGACTTTTTATTATACACAAGTGAAAGAAAATGATACAGCAGTCTAACCGACTGTTAAGAACTCAAAACGACGTATTTAAGGACAGGTAATTGAATAGCTGCTATGAACCGTGGGGTCCCCCTAATTTCTATTCCACGCAGTACCGAAGAAGGAACATTTACATTATTTTAATGTTTCTTCAATGTGAGTTCAGAAGAAATAAAAAAGACTTTTTCTTCCTACGTTTAATGTAGAAATATCATGTTTGAATTCTTAACTAGGAAGTTAAATTTATTACTAGACAGTTAAGAACCAATAAAATTTGCATCTATTATTTTGCTTTAAAAAAACATTTTTCATTTACATTCCAACTGCTATTATTTTCCAATGAAGTAGTATTTAGGAAATAAATAAAAATATTTTTACAAATCCACCTGTTTTAGGACATTACTTCAATTTTCTCCAGATATTTAGAGTTAACTATTCACTAGATTTTGTTTTTGTTTTCATCTGTGCTGCGAGAACTATCACTTTACATTAGCTTCCGCGTTTTCTGAGATATTTTTAAGATTTAGCTAAAAGTAACTGTTTTAAACAAATACGAGGGTCGTTTGAAAAGTCCGTGCAAAAATAAAAACTACTTAATTTTTTGGGGTAAACCTTTTTTAATTTTCAACATAGTCTCCTTTTAGGCTTATACACTTCGTCCAACGCTGCTCTAGTTTGTTGATCCCATCCGAATAATAGGATTTGTCCAAGTCTGAAAAATAGCCATTCGTTTCTGCAATCACCTCCTCGTTTGAATAAAATCTTTTTCCCGCCAGCCATTTCTTCATATTGGGGAACAAATAGTAGTCCGAGGGAGCCAAGTCTGGAGAATAGGGGGGATGTGAAACGAGTTGGAACCCTATTTCCATGAATTTTGCGACCACAACTGCTGAGGTGTGAGCTGGTGCGTTGTCGTGATGGAAAAGGACTTTTTTGTGGGCCAATCGTGGGCGTTTTTCTTGCAGCTCGGTTTTCAAATGGTCCAATAACGATGAATAATATGCACCTGTAATAGTTTCACCCTTTTCCAGATAGTCGATGAGGATTATTCCTTGCGAATCCCAAAAGACAGTCGCCATAATCTTTCCGGCCGAAGGAACGGTCTTCGCCTTTTTTGGCGCAGATTCCCCCTTGGTAACCCATTGTTTAGATTGTTCTTTGGACTCAGGAGTGTAGTGATATATCCATGTTTCATCCACAGTGACGAAACGACGCTTAAAGTCCTGCGGATTCTTCTGGAACAGCTGCAAACCGTCCTTGCAACACTTCACACGATTTCGTTTTTGGTCAAGCGTGAGCAATCGCGGCACCCATCTTGCGGATAGCTTTGTCATGTCCAAATGTTGATGCAAAATATTATGTACCCGTTCATTCGTGATGCCCACAGCACTAGCAATCTCACGCACCTTCACTCTTCTGTCATCCATCACCATATCATGGATTTTGTCAATGATGAGTCTGATTGAAGTGCTGCAGTTTGTGAAACTGTTCTCTGTTAACGATTATCAGGATGACTGCAAATTCAGTTAGCTGGAAAGAGATTAGCACAATAGGTTAACGTTCTAGTTTACCAAGTTCTTAAATTTGTCCTTCCTAAGAGTCTCTGACAGTTCTCTGTACTGTAAAGAGATAACAGTGACCGAAGTTCGGCAGTGAACCAATGTTCACAGATTGTCATGTCTTGGTTTAAAAAAAAAAAATTAGTTACTTCTTTCTCAACAAATTTTAACAAACCTACAAATACGGCACATGTTCGTGGCAATTGCAACGGAGTTATGAGTTGGTTCAGTTAGGTGTTAGCTTCTCTTCACTATATTTCATTTCTGGGGCAATGCCACAAACAAAGCTGTGCGAGATGAAAGTTTGTGGCACTTATGAGTAAAGCCACGAGTCAAATTTCCTTTGAGGTCTTAGCGAACTAAAATAATTTCATCTGTTTGTGTTTTCGATTATAATTGCTTAAGTACTCTGTCATTACAGACTGAAGTTACATTCGGAACCTATGCTGAAGATTACTTTTTCGAAAATTCTACTTAATGTGGTTTGGACACATTTCGAAACTAATCTTAAAAATATTACAAACGAATTCTTAGAGAGTTTAGTGAATTCAGTACAGAAATAAACAGACAAAAGATTACTGTTAACAATAAAAGAAAGTAAACGTATAAAATGTTGACTAGAAGAAAATTGACAGGATTCTAAATTAAATCAACTAATTATTTTATTTTATTTTTTTGGCGCATCAACAGCTGAGGTTATTAGCGCCCGGAGCTTTTTCCAGTGCACTGCCGGCCTCTGGACAGTGTTCTCTCGTTACAGACAACACTGTCCATCACCGGACAGTGAGCTGTAAGAAGCTCCTAGGAAGAGAAAATCTAAGGGCTAGCTGCTGGATTCGAACCCGGGACCTCCGCGTGGGAGTCCAGTATGCTAACCTCATAGCTGATCCCTTATTATAATAACCTTTATTTGAATAAATACAATAATACAAAAATGACAAGTGCAAAAGGTATACTGCATGGCCAATGAAGTCTGCTGGAAATCAACTAATTAAGTGTGCTTGTTAATTTCTAGTAGTAAGTTTTTGCAACTCCTGCTTAATACAGTTTTAACTCCCTCATGGTGTAAATTATCAAAGCAGTAAATGGGATAACTAGAATGGATAGTTTGAGACTGGCCGGCTAATGAAGCAACGACGACAAGTGTCGTTGGTGGACATGTGCGATTGTTATGCAACTAACCTAGTTACTAACCGAACTGCTTGCTGCCTTTTACTTTCATGAAGAAAATATCTGCACAGCTTGTAATTTTGTTCTCACTCCCGTGTAGTGTGAGTACTATGTAGAATGTGAATAAGTGGCAGTAATTCTACAACTTAGTAAAACAAATATAATTGCTACGTTAGAAAATAAATTTGTTTATAACTTTGATGTTCTATTCTTCCTCTGAATATTTACTTGGGGTTTTTAGAAGATTTGTTTTAATTTCTTGGTTTTTCAAATTTTACAAAACAGAATGCAATGAGTATTGTGATCTGAATGACACCTGATTAAATTTCAGTTGGGTAGAAAGTAACGGTCATCTGTTTGAAAACTAACAGACTCTCTAAAATGGGAGCTTCTCCATGAGATATTAGTGTTCAGTAATTTTTTTTCGGGGTTAGGCTTATTGATTAATTAAAGAGATATTGAAAAAGGAGGTAGCACAAACAAATTAAGTAAAACCAAGTTTCATTTTAATTCCCAGTTTCTGCCTAAAACACATTTATGTTTGGCAGTGTGAGAAAGAATTTAATATTTGAGTAATATTCCTGTTCGCGCAATAAGGAATTACAGTGATGAATTTTTAGATATTTACAGCTGGCCGATTTGTTAAAATTTAAAATAATCAAATAGCGTTAATTATATGCAATATAGGAACATTTACTTGAATAAAGTATTTCCGTTTTCTGTTTTATCTTTCTTAAATGATAATTTTTATTTGCTGAAGAATGTCGAATTTCACATATTGGCATATGATATTAAAATATATTTAAAAAAAAAAAACTTAATTCAATGATTCAGTTTTTGTCACTGCAGAAGTAGTGTCTTGTCATTTGTGGCTAATGCAATTTCGCCTCAGCAACTTCATTTTTCAGAAATGTCAACAAAAGTTCAGTAATAATTTTCAGAAGGGTAAGGAGTCCCTTAGTATTTCAGTACTCAGTAGAAATTTCTCGTTTAACTAGAAGAGAATATTGTAAAAGATTAAGGAATTATGTTTGACCAATTACTGAGATTTATTTATTTACAAATGCTGTGTAAAAATTCAACATCAAGATGAGCCAACTGCCAATATACCCTAAACAAAAAAATAATAGAATTTATCTTAAGTTAAATATTAAGCATATTTACAAGTTAAGGAAAAAGTTAAGAAAAAAAATAATTAAAAAAACCTTAACGTGAAAGTTACTCACTAGCAAGATGTGCTTCTGTGTTTTTTGTTCATTTCTTTTGTACAGCATTGTGTCTTTGTAATATTCAACGATTTTGGCAGTCTGACTGTGTACACTGTTCTAACAAGACTGAATAAACCTTTCAGTTGAGCTACAAACAGTAGTAGAAACACTAGCAACATCTAGCAAGCGTGAATATGGTCAATCATTGACCAGTTGGGAAAGGAACCAACTAATCGCAAATATTTATTTTGTGCCTGACCAATTACTAAATTTCAATTTCCAGGTTGACTGGTCAGTTGAAAGTGGGAAGAAGTTATTGTAATAAATTTTAAATTCTCACATCTTCTACATTCTTTACTCTGCCTTAGTCTGTCCATGAGTCTACTGCTCTGTGTTTGCTCTCCCTAATACTCGACAAGTGGTAATCGGTAAGAAATAATAAAGTGGAATTCTGTTCAATAGGATATTCTTTACTGGATTCTCCAGCTAGTCAGATGATAATTCCTCTCGCGTTCAATAAAATTGATATTCACAACATTTTGTGGTTCAAGTTGTTAATTCAATCATTAACTAATTTGACTTTCTTACCAACCTAAACTTCTGTCAATATATATAACTGAATCTCCAGCAGTAAAACTACACCGTTGGAAGAATAATGTTCTTGATATTTCCACACTAACATTTCTACTTTCAAATATGTCTGAAACAATACATTTATGTATAAACAAATCCTAGCTCAGAGTTATGACAAAGTTAAAAAGTTATTTTTGTACTTCTATTCTCAATAAATTAAGATATTGTTTATAAATATATAAACATTGTTTTTGGGACTGATTCAATAAACCAGTAGGATGGAAGAATAATGCCAGTTTCAGTCATTATTTTTTTATTCTGCCAAGCTTTCATAATGAAACGGGACAGAAAACTCACCTACTTTAGAATAACAATGTAAAAGTGTTATATTGTCAACAAGCCCTGAGGATGACCTAGTCCCTCGGCAAAATAAAAAGTAATGAAAGAAATTTACATTATTCTTTCTTCCTTCTGGATATTGTGTATTTTTTTTCCTGTCTTCCATTTGTATTTATGTATTTGTATCTCTATAATACTGAGCTAACCTTCAGGTTAATAACATAAAATAAGAATATGCCTGTTTATGGTGATAATGGTTGTTAAAATGACTTAAGTGCAGTTGTTAAGCGAGCACGAAGTGGATTGCAGTTTGCCATTTTTCTGGCTAACTTGCTGCAGCCTGGCTTATAAGGAGCTAATGTTATTGTAATACTTTCAATCTGATAAAATTTCCTTTTGAATCTCTTATTGAAGAATGGTGAATAAGTTTATATTCAATCTACGCAGAAAGAAGTTTGTTTTTTCTCCCCAGATTCATACATTATGGTACTCACATTTAGGAATCTTTTTGAAAAATATTATTTTGTACTCTCGCAATTTCAAGAAATTAAAAAGCCCAATTAGAAAAAAACAACAATTCATTCAAAATAAGAGCAAACCTTCTCTTGTTGGACAATAGGTTACAAATAGAAGATGAACAATGTCGTCTAAGACTCAAGAAATTCATGAGGACGTGACCAAAGAAGTCTACACCCAAATTACATCAAACGAGCACTGGGCGAACGGAGTCTTGTAGAAAATAGTTACTATTCGGTGATAAACAGCACCTGAAAGCAAGAATCTAGTGTTAGTGATGCACAAGATAAAATATTGAAAGTGAGTGGTAAACATTTAGTAATGTAAAAACTAGCAACAGTTATTGTGTTTAGAAACAAAATGTCTGCGCTGAAATTATTGATTGTTTTCTTCTCAGAAAGTTACTCAGTAAAGTTATCCATTACTATAGAGATCAATACTGTATGACAGGTGGGGTTGTTAACTTTTTAGTTAACTTGTATGATTCTTTACTGGAAGAGAAATGAATTAGCTTTATGTAAACTCTTAAGTTTAGTTCAAATATTAAAATTTTTATTTTTAAATAGTTCAACGAAGTATATTCTTAGAGGGGCTTCGACCTATGTAATCCTAACTCTGAGATATCAATCCGCAAATTGCATATGTTAAACTTGACTAAAAGTCAAAATTTTCAAATGACATTTCAGTGAAAGAGCATTCAGTTTTTAATTTCTTAATAAAACAAAACAAAATTTCAATAAGTCTATGAAAAGTTTAAATAATAATAAATTTATTAAATGAAAATGCTAGAATGAATCGCAATTGTGCACTACAACCACTATTTGGTATTTATCTAATTCTTTAACGTAATCAGTTAAATTTTATCTTATTTATCTTTCCCAAAATTTGAAATATTTCAAGTAATACTTCGAATTAAATTAAACCGATTGAGATGTTCAGCTCTGTTTATGATCCCTGTTGGGAAACCATATTTTGCTTTATATAAAGGAACTTGAAGCACGCAAGGAGATAGCGATTTATGACCCTATAACCTTAATAGGGTCTATGAAACATTTACAACATGAACTTCTTCTTTTTTTTTTTGTTTTTTATGAATTCAGCCTTCTTTGTCTTTGATTTAATTGAAAGAAAATTCAATTTATAATGCTTTCTGTCTGTAACATAATAGATAACATAATATAAGAAATAACAAAATATCGCAGAAACTTCAAATTTGATATTTAGTTTGCATTCCACTATCGGCTCTGCCACAAACTTATGGACAAAACCAGCCTATCGAAAGAGAGTATTGAATTTTTCAGTTCTTTTTTGAGATTTTTTCTTTAATGGCTCCGGCAATTCCCTCTAACTTTTGTGCACGTATTGCGTATAAGTTCATCAACAATTTTGCTCTTGTCATTTACCAAAGAAAATTAGATTGATTTGATTATTTCTAAATGGAGGAAGAAGTGAACTTATCTTCTAAACTGTTAGTTGAATGAATGTACTGACTTATTATCGATTGTCTTACTATGGGTCAAATAATATTTACCAAAATTTTTAAAATGAAAAGTTGATTGAAAGAAAGAAACGATTGCAATAAGTTCAAATTGGAAAACTGGTTTAGATATCGCAATCAGCTTTTCGATGAAGTCTGCCAACCAAAAGTGCCCCTTTACTAAAACAATTTTAGAGATTTTCTCTAACATGGCTTCTATCCTTTAAACTTGGTATTCTTATTGCGCATAAGTAGTGTTGCAACCTTAAGCATTTGCCCCTTAAAATACGATAGAGGCTACTTCTACACTAAGAGATAAATAATGTTTCCAATCAAGTCTTATTTCAATGTCATCTATGCATTTATGGCTCAATAAATAATAGCGATTAAAAATGTAACCCAGATTCTATTTTAGGAGAAAATCGCCTGGCAGGTGCACCATTTCACCAAATAATTTTTTGTAATTTTGAACTGCCGCAATGTCTTAAACTGCAGTAAAAGGAAAGTGTAAGTAATCACTCCAAGACGTTTTCGCTTGATTTTAAATTAAATTAATTTTAAAGGATACTTAATTTGAAGGCTTTAGATTAATAATACATTTTCTGTCGCTTGGTGTACGATTTCTCGCAGATGAAGATTAAGTAAATTGAGTAATTATGTTAAATGAAGTTTTTTAAACTTAAGAGTAATGATGTTGACTGGTGCTGTTTAAATGCACACAATGTAAATGATTCGTCCTTAGTAGCTATTAATTTTCCTCGAGATTATTCTGTTTTTATATAGAATACTATTAAGCACAGCTTGTTGAGCTTTAAGAACCTGTTGATTTCTTCCATCCTAGTGGAGAGAGACCCAACATAATTCAATTGTTTTTAATTCCACTTACTTATCTCTCTTAAGAAAAAGTATTGCATTCTTTGTGTTGGTTTCTATTTTGAGTTATAACCGGAAATAACAGTTTGAGGTTCTCTGAGTGCAAAGCTTTCTTTAGTGGTTTTTACAAATTGACTAATTGTGTTTTTGTCTTGCTTATAGTGGTCTGAACAAACTAAAAATCAGAGGAAGTCCTATTTTGAATTGGGTGCCACCATTGCAACCGAAAATTGGGTAAAATCAGCAAATCGGAATCAATTTATCAATTTTTCAAAGTGTATTTTTTTGGGGGTTAATCTCGAAATTAGGCCATACAAGTTTCTTTACGTTTGAAAAGTAATTGTACGTTGATCTATAGAAGTTTCTCTCACAAATTCTTGTGAGGGCACTTTTAGGGAAATAGCTGTGAAAGACATTTCTCTAAGTGCTACTTCAGAGTAATTTGTGATCTCATATTCTATGTAACGGTAATAAGAATTTAAATGTAAGTAAATTTCAAAATTTAAAGTGAATCATTTGAACCGAAGTGCCATTTTAGTGAGTTATTCAAATTAAACTGCCCACTGAACAACATACACTCCCAAGAGATTTCGCTTCTGTAAACAGCGCAGCTGAACAGTTACCATCCGTACCACATTCATAAGTTAATTCGACCTACCAAAACGAAAAAAAAATAAGTAATGCCAATGTTTTAAGACGTCTTTTCGTCCATCAGGTGACGTGAAAGGAGGCAGATGCAAACATACTTTTTTATAAATTCCTTTTATTAACCATTAAATAAAATTCATGGCCTAGGCCAGGAATCGAACCTCAGACCACAGTTCATAATATTTGCTTGATAGTCTTGAGTTTTTAACCTAAACTATTTTTAAACATTGTACAAAATTTTTTTCTGAAAAAAAAGTTTAAGGCAATATTTTTACAAACTCTTAATACTGTAAAAAACAGTTGCTTTTAGTTGGAGTTAAAACTTCAAAGTGAAGTTCGCGAAAAAACTAAGGATTAAGATCCCTGAGTTTGCACTTTTTGTTTTTAGATCGCTCTGAGTATTCTCGCATAATCTTATTCCAATTATTAATCTAACCTTTCCTTCCAAACTAGTTTATCGTAATTAACAGGATTAAAAGTTGGTTTAAAAAATAGATGAAGTAGAGGAAAATTAAAGAGAAATTTGAATGATTAATAATAAGAGAGCTGATAATGAAATAAATAATAAGTGAACTGGCAGAGCATCCATAAGATGTAAATTACAATTAGTTTCTTTATGTTTAAACAAAAGTGCCACTTATATAATGCTGCTAATAGAAGGAATGAACCTTGAAACAATTGGCACGATAAGATAAGAAATAATCAAGTGAAAGTAGTTTGGGATCTTCATTTACATAACCACAAATCACTCGGTTATTAATAGTGGTAGTGGTTATTAATAGACTATTTAAATACCAACTTACTAAATATCGGGAATATTTTACAGTTTAATTATTAAACCGATTGTTATCGAGACTATATTTACATATGTATACTCGGCCATTTAACTAACATCCACCTCTTAGGATTCAACCCCTATCAAATTAGAATTGCGTCAAAGAAGCCTGATAGAAATGTAGATAGCGTTAATTATCATTCGGTCGAGTAGAACAGTGAAAATTTAAATCGCGTTAACATTTGAGGTTTGACGCTGAAGCTTTTTTCAGTGCACTGCCGGTCTCCAAATGGTGTACTTTCGTTACCACCTAATATTGAGCTGTAATACGCTCTTAGGGAGCGAAAATCTAAGAGGCTGACAGCTGGATTCGAACCCGCGATCTCCGAGTTGGAATCCAGTATTCGCTAACCACTCAGCTAATCCTTTCCCTTCTTCTATTTATAATATAAATTAATTTTAAAATAATGGAAACTTTGAAATGATACTTTAGAGGGAAGTATAGAAACTTCTCCCCAAAACCTGTTGAACTGAATTATAGCGGAAAAATATTTAAAATAACCGCCTGCTGGAGAGTAATTAGTGTTTTATTGTATAAATAAAATTAGAAAAGTGGAAGTTCCGGTTTAATTATTTTTACAAAAAGGAGAAGCGGAAACTAAATTCAATACCTACTTTTACCATTAATTATTTTTGAATCATAAACAAATAGTTAAGTTCATTTCTATACTCCCCTTTTCGAAGTCTTGTAGAGGCCTCAGGATACGTCATCCCGCTTTATTTTCCTCTCTTGCATTAGTAAGAGAATGTAAGAAAAAAAGAAGACAAAAGGAATTTACTAATGATTAACTCTCGATCAAGGGTCACGCATCGAATCCTTCCTATTTTTATTCCCGAATATATCTGAAAATTATTTTTCATATATTGTAGTAAAACTAGTTAAACTCATAAAGATGAATGATGCTAAATAATTGAAACTAGACTTTCCCTGGCAAAATAATTAATTTTCGTTATCTAGGCATCCAAGTGATAAAGTTTGAGTCATGGCTACAAATAATTAGAAACGACAACTAAAATTAGAGAAGGCAACTCTAACTGACGGCCTCATCTTTGCGTGCTTAAAACTAAAGTGACGTTTTTGTTTTTCTTCTGTTATTTAATACAATAGTGTTTAATAAAACGGTGTATTTAGTACTTTATTATTGTACTCGTGTGTAATTAGCTCCATTTAAAGCCTTAGAAGTTTTTTTAATAGAGTTCGTACTAATTATTAAAATAGGTACTATATATTAAAATTTATTATAATAGGTATTTTCATTTGACAATTCTTTTTTAAGGAAATTGTTTTACTTCTTATTTGGTCATACGGCATCGAAGTATGGGGATCGACTAAGCGTTCCAACTCACTACGCCTCCAGACATTACAGTCAAAAATACTTCGAAAACTTCTTAACGCTCCATTCTATGTATCTAACCTCACTATCCATAATGACCTCAAAATTCCTTTCATTACAGATCTTGCTAACACTCGTTTCTTCAAATTTCATTCCTCTACAGCAGCTCATCCTAACCCTATCTTCCTCCACATTACCAGGTAATCCTCTAAGGAGATTGAAGAGAAGATGGCCTCGTGATCTTCTCTTATCTTAAGCACGTTACTGGAGTGGCACCACTGGGTCTGAGTGGCCTTCTCCAATCATGATTTCCCGTTATTTCTTTTCCCTTTCACCGTATTTGCTTGTTGCAACAACTGTTGCAGTGGTAAATTGCAATAAAAGATTAAAAAAAAAAAAAAAAAAAACTTATTATCTTGTAATAATTGAAGTTATTAATGGGCAAAGAAATATAAATTAATAGTAATTTAATTTTTTCCTCAAAAATAGATTTTACGAGTATATTCCCTGTAAGAGGATGTGATACGATCATATTGCACATTCAGATTTTTTAAAGCAAAGGTAATACTCATTTAGTCTTACAAAAACAATGTTTTCGTGCATGGCCCTTATTCAGATCTGTGCATGAACGGCAAAAAAACAAAATTGAGAAATCCAAACTGCAAATTCCGTTTAATACCATTGCTACTTCTGAAGCTCAAGTTTCGGCAGAAAGCTGTAAATCGAAAGTGGTACTTTTTTTGGAAATATGTATATACATATTTTTAAAATAAATCTCTAGCGTTTGTAAGTGGAGAAAATGTAAGTGCGATTGGCGAATTATCTGAGTTGGACACCTTTATAAAGTGGACCTGGAAAGCGGATATCTTGAGTGGGTATTGTCAGGAAGAAGAAAGTACAGGACTTCACCTAATGTCCCCGAGAGATTGATTTTCGCAAGAAAAAATGTCCAAGCCGTCATGATGTTTTATGGAGCTTCTCAGCACAATCCTAAGTATAATAATAATAGTAATAATAAACATGCTTGTTGTGAATACTCTAATTTAGTGTATGCAATAGTATATACTTTCGAATCAACATTCTGGCCAACTTTTGATATTTTTTTATATTTTAAATGGACAATTTATTCTTAAATTTTTAATATTTTGTGTAACCAAAATTTTTATTTGTTTATTTATTAGGTTAAATAACCGTTTTCAAGGGTATTTGTACTGAAAAGGAATAAAACATATATATTTTGTAAATTAAAATTCATATAAACAAAAATGACCTTTTCACGTAATTTTGTACAACTCACTCCTTTCGTTTCCCTCTAAGAGTCCTTGACACAGTGCCAGAGTAAAATACACGAACTTTAAGTATACCTGATCTGCAGTATCCTACAGCCACCACGCCTGCGTGCAAGAGAGATTGTAAAATGCAGTGTCAATCAGGTTTCAATAAAATTGACATTTATTTCAAAATATAGGATTATTTGTAACTGTAACTTGCGATTAATGAATGTTTATAAAACGGAATAATTGAATAGATAAGAAGGAAATCATTTATATAAATAAAATATATGCTAATTATCAGGAAATGTTATTAACTTCCAGTTAATAAAAAAGCCTTTTGTGTAATACCGGTTACGTAAGGCCAATATTTGTGTTCTCACCTAGGTTCAATAAACAGAGAATATTCCCAAGAGAGTGTACAGTGTACGATGACCCGCTGAATTCTTTCCTTAGGCAAATAAACATAAGGATCTTTTTTGTTGCTAGCTATTAGGGACATTGTCTCTCTACTAATCTTTCATATTTTGCGGGATTATAACTACGAGTGTGCAATTTCAAAGCCAAACCAGACTTTGGTTTGCAATAATGAGAGTGAAAAAAGTATGTTGGAGTGACGCAGATCGTTGCAATTTTAGTGCAGTAAAATGAATATTAATGGTTGGTTTGATAAAATAAAAGCATAATCATTCCCTAATTAAATTATGTGTAAATTACAAGTGTTTGTCGATTCCAAGTTGGTAGTGTCAAGTGAAAAACATTCAAGAACTAGCTTTCGAGTAGTATGAGTTAAAATTACTGGTGCCTTATTCTTGGATATGTACAAGGCAACAATAGTGACTTCTGGAATATTCTTCCAAGTAGCTTTTTGACGGCAAGATTCTAAGGCTACTCACGCATCAGCAATGTTGACCTTCCCATTAGAGTCGATGATGAAAATTTACATCAATACCACTTCCTAACAGTGTCAGAGCAAAGGTTCAAACGGCTTTTTCTGGGCTTAATGAGATTTCCTCAATGATGGCGTCAAACAGCGCACATGACGCTAATAATCTTGCATGACATAGCCGAGTATAACTTCTCCATCTTTTCTACAATATGGTGTGTAAATATTAAAAATGTACAAATATTCTCATGTAATGTTTTTTTGCATTTTAATTTATTTTAAATAATTTAGCAATATATGAAGAATAATGCAATAGAATGTGGAAAAGTTTTTCATCAATAAACCACTGCTTAAATCTATTTCAATGATGTCAGGGTTAATAACCGTGAAAGTCACGTTATTTACGTAAGAAACACGTTGTATCAGTCGAGGTGCATTATCTGCAGCTGAACGTGGCACCTGTGTAGAAACGCTTGAATTGAGCTGCGTCACGAAATACAATCACATTGTCACTGTCAAAGCCTTGGTCCTTCGCAACATCTAGACAATCATTTTTTGCATTACGTAACGTAATAGTATCCGACAATTATATATTTTATGCATATTATTTACTTATGCGTAGTGAGTAGTTAATAAATAAGTAAGATTCCTCACAAACCTTATTTGGTTCATTAACTCTGTGGCGTCAAAAATAATTTTTTTTTGGGGGGGGGAATAAAAAGTATAGATTTTGCAATAATTTCAGGATCTTAAACTATTTTGAGATTTCTGTTATAAGTTTGTGTAATCGTCATGTTAGTATTTTTGGAAGGGTGATCTAGAAGAGAGACATTTTAACATATTTAGGTGCCACTTGCATTTACCTTTATTAATTTTCGTGGCGGAGTTAAAAACCTGTATATAAAACATTCTTTTACCTCATTCCGCAAACAAAGTTTCTATAAAAAGATTTCTCACTTTAATATGTGTTTATGTTGGAAAAATGGTTTTCATTTCAGAGGAAGGGATTATTAGCTGTGTGGCCCCAATGAACGGATTAGTGTAGAATACTTATTTTACAGAATTCCGTAAGCAATTGTTAGAGATAAATCAATTTCGCATGAAGCCAGTCTTAAATGCAAATCAGCTCGTTAGGAGTGCGAGATGTTTAGGCCTGCTGCAACAGTTGTTAAACTTTGACTTAGTTTATATTCCTAGGATGTTAGCACACTTAGTGTATAATGTATTGATTATTGTTTACACACTTGTTGTAATTTATGTAATCCAGACTGAGTGCAGTTTGAGTTTTTATTTATCTACATACTCTTTCATAGCTACATACAAGTATATTTTCTGTATACTTACTTTCAATCGGAAACTTTGTTCAATAGCCAAATGAAAATTTTATTTTAAATCATCAAAGTAGGTTTTCTTTTTTAAATATGGTAGCCAACACTATAAAGTTACAAAAAAGGACACCCTAAAAAAATTAGGTACATTGAGGACCATCGACAGGATTTTGGGGCCCGGGGATACATATCATTCGTTTTCCTTTTATTTATTTTAGGTGTACATGCAAAGACTCCGGCTCCGGACCCCGGGAGAAAGTCCCCTCTCAGCCTGTCTGTAATCTGGCCTGGGTACATTTATATCTTACATGTTTATTCATGAAAAGTTCATCGTTACATCAATAACCTGTTGACCTATTCAGTTCAGTTAGAACAGAAAAACAATACGCCAAAAGAAGAAGTCTCAGAAGTCAGAACATAAATCAACTTACAATAAAATAAATTAGATTTGTGTGAACAATATCCGAAAACAGGACAAAATGCGTCCTTTCCTAATTTAAGAAAGGACAAGGACAACCAGGTGTTAAAAAAGGGCTGTCCTTTCCAAATAAAGGGCAGTTGGCAACCCTATTTTTAAATGCCTATAAATTTAAATTATTTCAAGTTTATAAACTTTTCATATTCTCATCAAAAAACCATAGAAAGGGCAATTTTTACAAGTCGTGTACCACCCAAACTTGTATATTTCTAGTTATTAATGTAAATATTTTATTTATTATTGTTTATTTTACATTCTTTCTTAATACATTTGAAATACATATTTCACCACCACAAATTTGCATTTTTCTATTAATTTATTTTCTATTCCATATCTGTGTTGTGCTAATTATTACATATTTCTTTATTTATGTACAAAGTAACTGTGGTTAAAAACTATAGAAATAAGTTTTTTGGTATATCCATTATGTTTGAGCCATAACTTTTCGACTATTGATATTAAGTTTATTTAATTATACCAAGGATCCGTTGAAAATAAATTAATGATATTAAATAAATAGCAGTACAAAACATTATGTACACTGTCTATATGAATTGCAACCTAGTTTATTAACTTACTAGAAATAAATAAAAGTAAAAGTAGTAAAGTAAAGTAATCGCCTATTTTTTCAGGCGGGGCTTAACGTCCAACTACCAATTAGGTGTCGTGAACGGAGGCGACTAGCAAACATACTTTACTGTAAATTTCTTTTATTAACCATTAAATAAAATCCAAGGCCTAAGACCGGGAATCGAACCCAGTACCACAATACATATTAGCTTCGCAGGTCTCGCCTCTAACCGATTGGCTACCGTGGCGCCCTACTAGAAATAAATATTATAAGTACTAAAACAAAAATTCGGCCAGATGCACAGAAAAATAGACTCGCCTAAACTCCTTCGTTAATAGTCCAACAAGGTAGGGCACCCATTCGGATTAAAATAGGTCTAATGGGCCTCTGTAAACTGAAGAAGCACACGCACTGGAGAGAAAAAACACATGAGCCTGGCAGAAAATTGACGGTAATATTCCATCCTAGCAGAATAGCGTGTTTAAGGTTTTATTAAGGAGAAGAAGGCAGTGCACTGGAATGCAACATGTTGTGCAAGGGACATTATAGAGTTGGGCACTTTGGAGAGAAAAACTTATTCTTCTATACTTTATCCATAAGGGGACCAGATTCCCAAGCCTAATTAAACAGAAACTCTATCACAATAACTTAGATCGCTGTCTAGCTTACCGCTAATTCCCAAGGAAGCTAATCTACGGTTATAGGCGCAAAAGGGAGTGCTAAGGGTTAGAACTTGAGAAGATTGAGTTAAAATTGAAATTATTTCTAATAATATGCCACAAAACATTCAAATGTAAAGTAGGCTATACACATTATTTAGAAAATTATATCTCTAAGACAAAATTTTATGACTTAAATTTCTAACATCTGAATAAAAATATGTATCCATCCTTTATCTGCAATTTAAACATAATTCTTTAATGTTAAATATAAGTTTTTGTTAGATTAGATTCCGTGGTAGTTGATTGTCAGTCTATTCCAACGGGATCCAGCAATTCGTTGAGCAAATGTCTGTCTCCAGTTTTTCTGTTTGTTTAAGTCGAGAGAAACTCCTTGGTATAGCTTAAAGGGACCTGTTTTTAGTTCCAATTCTCAGCCATATACAGGGTGTCTCAAGGTATATGGATAACGACTTTTTCTCGGAAACTAAGATAGCTAGAAATAAGGAAAGAAAGAAAAAAGTTATGAATAATTACCTTGTTTTACAGGTATCCCCAAAGGAAATAGTCCATAGGTGTCAAGTCCTGTGAGAGAGGTGGCTACTGAATAGCCCCCGTGTCGATATAACACCATCAGGCATTGGAAACATTTGGAAACACGCCCATCAAATTTCCTATCGAGATATCTCTTTACATGCCTGATGGTGTTTTTTCTTTCTTTTCTTATTTCTGCTTACCTAAAAGCATTTCTAAATCTAGGTGAATCAGGATCAAGCCGGGATTGCATCTGTAGATGAACTAAAGAAGAGAATAATAGATGCCTGTAACTCGGTTAAAGCCGAATCTATTTCTTTAGCAGTAAGGGACCATTGGCAGGAAAGATTCAATTAGTGCAGTTTCTAATTTTTTTCTTTCATACCTATAAACGCTATCCGCTGTCAGGCCCATGGGATGATGCATGAGTAAATTCAGTCTGGCGAGATCCGTAAAGAGGCTTCCATTTTTCTAATGGCCTTCAGGCCTTGTTGGAGTAATGTTGTATTCAAGTTAGGATAATAATGAACTTTTCGCCATTGGCACATACCAATTACAAAATTTGACAGGGGTGCAAAAGGAGCTGTAGTTTAGCGTTACTAGCCACTCTTACAGACATGCCTTGTGTAAAAATAATTTGAGAAAATTTGCCAATTATTACACAGTAAGAGAAAGTCCTTTGAGTGTTCAGATAATTTTTTACACTAACCTCAGGAAAACATATTTACAAGATGCAAAACGCAAACATTATGATTTCAACATATTCTACATTATGAAAATATTTCTTAAGCGAGCATCTCCTAAATCACGAACTGGAGAAAAAGTTATATCTCTTTCAAAAATAATATTCTAAGTTGCCTCATATATTTACTGCTGCTTGAGAGAACACAATGCAACCTAGCTTCACTCTCCTCGACTTTGTACTCATATATGTACATATAATTTTGTAGGTTGTACTTGCCATAAATGTAATAATAACTTTGTCTTCTGTAAGGAAGAAAGACACCACAAAGAAGATATGTTTTAGTCTTGTATTCGGTCGATTTAATTTTCTTTTGCCTGGCTTATATATAAAATTCTTTTTTTTTTACCATTGTAGTTAAAAATGTTTTCTATCTTTCATTACTTGCTATTTTTTTGTATGTTATTATTTACTGCTTTCAAGTTTACACTTTGTAAGCAAGGAGTTGTAAAGTGGAAATGTATAAAAAATAAAAAAGAAAACAGTGCTGCAAAATTAAATGTTAATAATGAAACAATGGGAATAGAAATAATAATTGAGACATTTCAGCAAAACAATTCAAATAACAAAAAAGATTTTCACATTTGATTAAAAAATTATAATGGTAAACATGAAAAGAAAAATAAAATGATTATAATAATAATCAAATAAAGTAAAATTGGCTTAGATCAAATTTTATGTTTAAAAAATTAATAAAATAATCATTATATTACTACTTTTAAAAGACTAAAATGATGTAATTTGTATTATATTTTAAGTTTTTTTAAAAACATTATTATTTATATTAACACAATAATATTTTGCAATAAGTAGAATGAAATTCTTTCTTAATAATCACAATAATATATAATTCTGCTTATCTTCCTTGCAGAAAGTCATTATTTCTTGTATGGCGTGTAACAATTTACAATATTATTTATATTTATATGAGTATAAAATCAAGAATAGTAAATCTCGTTTAAATTATCTCAACGGTAGCTGGATTTATTTTATAGTTATTCTATTTACGGATCTTTCTTATCACATTTCTTTTTGTAAAAGTACTTCCAACTTCTTTTTTTGCCCTTGTAATGGCACTTTATTCTTCATGATGAATGTATTTTTAATGCATTCAGATCCAGTATAAATAAATCAATATTATGTGAGATAGAAGTGGTAATTCTACCTTTTCAAGAGGAATACGAGCAATCTATTTCGGAAATGAATTTATCAGAATAGAAAAGTTACATATTCATAAAGAAAAAAAAGTACAAGGAACGAAGTTGTAAAACTAGAACAAGGACCAAATTGCCGTCTAAAAATTCTTCCAGGTGAAGAATGTTGTATGATAGATTATTATAGCCTTCTACGAGGCTTCTAGAAATTGCAGTTGAAGACAAATTTAGGTCAACAGATTAATATTGAGCAAATAATGATTAATTCTTTTACACTGTAATGTGGTCTTTTACAACTTCCAAAGTCACTACCTTTGTCAGGGCTGTAATCAGAAAGTTAAGAATTTTAAATCAACTTCTAATTTGCGGGACAATATAAAGTCTTAATAAGTGATTTTGTTTCATTAAAAAACATAGAAGTTGTAGATGGACAGAGAATTTTTTCGCGAAAACTGCGTAAAGGCCACGTCACGTATGAAAATATACCTGATTAATTTAAATCGAAAGATCATCCTCGAAAAATTGATTGCTATTAGTCTATTATCAATGGATGAGTTCCTGAATTATAAATAACCTAGGGGCAAGTTATCTATTTATAGATGCCCATGTAGGTGGCGTCGCTGTGGGTTTGGTGATACCGGTGTGGGCTGCTGCAACTAATGATTAACGCGAACGTTACTGGATTCAATTCCCTGACACAGAATTAATGTAGGTGTACATGGATATTACAAAGTAAATATGCCACTACAAAGTTCAGGCTACCTCAATTATCGCTAAATTGAGCGGACAAATTTCACCTGAAAAATGAGATGTTATTATTGCAACATGTTGCATCGGTTTGAAACGAATCCTTTTCTGTGTTCAAACATCAATCACATTATTTTGAATTCATTAGCCAGCGTATCTTATGTTTATTGAAATTTGCTTTCTAAAATTTTTATATTTAAAAAAAAGGAGTTAAGAGAAATAGATTTTTTCAATATCCTACCTAAACTATAACAATTCACTAACATTTATACATATTTTGCGATAAAATAAACCATCCTCGTTTATTCAGAGAAGAAAAAATTTAACCATTAAAATTAATTAAAGTTTTTAAAGAGCTAGCAGTTCCTTCTGGATTAAATTTGGATTCGTTTTCAATTGATTCTAAATATTCATCACCTTTGTCTGGTTTGAAGTGACACGCAGGAGAATAAATAATTTTTTAAAGTTTTATGTAAGAAGGTTTACTGAGACTCGACAACTCTCTCGGCTTTTGAAGTATTACTAGAGCTTTCTCAATCATTCAAGGATTTAAAAAAGAATACTCTGAAGATGTGCCTCTAAGTTTTATTGCTAAAGAAATCCGTTGTTTGTGGATGTGTATTTAATCAACAATAACTTTTATTAATAACCATATTGGCAATTGGTTTTTATTTCTGCTACTAAACCTACAACTTTATTGTTGAAAATAAATATCTTCTTCTTTTGAAGGTTTTATTCCATCATTCCAGGCTATCTGTTTTCATCCATTATTTAAGGTGGCCACTCCACTTGATGTTCTCTTCACCATACTCTCAGACACAGAAATCTCTAAATTCATATTTTTCTTTATTACTCGTTAGTTTTTTTTTTCTGCCGGGTAGGAAAACCCGCAACTGACTCTTCTAACCATTAGGTTCCTTCAACTCCATTATACTTGATTTTATACCTCGTTTTTTGCTAAGTTATCCTACTTTCTGCCACGCTACGTTTTCCGGAGAAAGAAAGTATCGGACAGTTATTAATAATAATATTTTTATTGTTTTCAAGATACAGAGATCGTAGCAAGAAAAGGGTTTCTTACAATCGTTTTATTAATAACACAATTTTGGGAATTATACTATTGTAAATTCCTTAACATTGTTCTACTTAAATACAATTCAAATTAATATTAATAAAAATATACTTATAAATTACTTCCACTATTCTACACTTATTTTCATTATTAGATGCAACTTTTTCCTGTCTAGGGTGCTTTTTAATGGCAAATATGAACTATGAGAGTATGCTAATTTTAACCATGTTAATGCTGTATTATAGGTAGTCTTCTCGCATTCCATAATCACTTACACAAAGGAAGTAAGTGTCGAAGAAAGGGTTTAAAACAAAAGTTACGATCATAAGTTGTCCTTTCTACAGCAGTTTATTTTTAAAATCATCCGGACTATTATAATTTCCATCAACAAAATCCGAATTATCCCAAAATTCATTTGTCTTCATTTAACGCCAAAGCTTTCTCAGTTCATAAGCCTTATTAGTAAAGGTGAACTTCCAGTCTGCAAATATTAACAACATTGTTTTAGAAGGTATTATAATTATGTAATAAAATCTATTCCATCAGCTATGAATTCTATTGAATAATTTACATGGCAAGATAGAACGACCTGATTGTATTTTAATATAAATGTAGGGGGTATTTTTAGCCAAACTCAACAATAATTTAAGCAATTTTACTTTACAGTGTTGGAATAATAAACGTCCTAGATTTCTGACATATACAACAGTACACCCTATGATAGAGAGTGCTGACTGCTGCTGAGTTTGCTCTTTTTCTCCCAGCAATCAGAGCTAAATCCTACCGATAGCTTTAGCAGTTCCAAAATAGCCACAGAGATGTTGGCTAAAAAAAGACTAGCTAGCCTATTTAAATTTGCCAGAGGTGAAAAAGAAACCATTAAGTAATGGAAAGTATGCACCTTTCAATTATTGAGTTATTATTTACTGCATCCTGAATAAAATATATGCATTCGGCCTGCAGAATGTACAATGTGGCAAGAAATTTCTAGGTTTTAAGGTATGCTTGATCTCCTCAGCAGATCACACGGCCATCGCCGTTTTAAGCAACTTGGGTAGCTGTCGAGGTGGGAAGTTAAAAACAGGAAGGACTTAAGCTGCAGGACTGGGATAACTGAATAGATTAGTAAGGAAGATTAGGAATCGAGAGGGTATTCCTTCGGAAATAAAAAGTATGTTGAGGTCTTTTATGGAGAGTATTATTGGAAGGAGGACTTTTGATTGGAAGTCATTTTTGTCATATTTTGACGATATATGTTTCTTTGATAGATAAATATTCTCGTTGATTTTAGTTATCACAGCATTGTGAAAGAAAGCAATCATACTAGAATGGACGAATTCATGGATAATTCCTTAATTCAAGTTTCCATTTTAAAAATTTTGTTGTCTCTCTTACTTCCTTGGTATTACAGCCCTTGCAGGGCTTTAGCCTCCTCAATTTTTTCAATTGAAATTTCGAGACGAGTTAAGGTTTTGCAGGAAAGAGTTGTCGACCCTACACCCAACCACCGATACAATGGAGAATTTTGGATTCAATGGGTTTACTCCCTTTGCCGAAGCTATTTCCAAGGGAAGGTAGCCCTTGGGTGTATAGTGTGTATGCCTTACTGTTAATGTAGTGTAACTGTACTATGTCCCTATTGTAGGGTGAAAGTGCATGGAACACTATGCTAGGAACCCGTGGTATTGCAACACCCAAGAAGCTGCATGCAACAGCGACCCTCTGAAAATTCATTATTATTAATGATGGAAATTCTATTAACATTTGGTAATGAAGAATTGTATTATTTTTTTTTTCGCAGAAGTGTATCAGTACTGGTTGCAATATTGATGGCAATTGGTACCATGTACGAGGCAATATTGGAACGAAGGAATCGTAAAACTCGTCTTGAGAGGTCGAACAATAATGATTCATCGAAGGTCGCCATAGATAAGTTAACATTTGAAAAGGAACAATTATCCCAATCGGACACAGATTTGGTTACGTCTACTGATTCAAGTAAAAGTAAGTGTTGAAGGTAACAAACTGTTTACTGCCAGTTACTTTAAGTAAGGTAATTAAACGAAGGGTTGGAAAGCTGGTGCTTGATAACTCACTGATTTTTTCCGCGGTATCTTTTATTTTATTTGAATTTTCACACTCACAACGGTTTTAGTGTAGCACATTTTTTGTATTTTTGGTTGTGTTAAATCAGAGTGATTATGAAGAACGTACTACTTAAAGAAATGTGCTAAAATTTGCAGTTATGGAACGTTGATTTTATCCGTTGTAGCACGGATTTCTACAATCATCGGAGGCAGAATAACCAGTTTAGAGTCGAGATTTTGCCTTCTCTTATGTTACCGTCTCGCACTCCGAATAAGGCAGATCACTTCAGGGATTCATTACTTCTAAGTTGATCATTATTCCACCATTTTACTTACACTATATAGTCAATCTGACTGTCACATGTTCCCAGCACTAGTTTCTTTCTGCTAGTCTAATAGCGGTCGAGGCTAATCTAGCGTCCCAGGGCAACACTCATGATTAAATGTTATGTAACTTAATACATTAGTATCACAATTTTTTTTAGTTGGTTAATCTAACTAGATTAACAACTGTTCAGTTTAAACTCGGTACAAATCACATTAGTCGCAATCATTAAGCATTTTTGTTGTTTTAATTTAAAGCGCGTCAACAACTGAGGGGTAATTGGCGTCCCTAGCTTTTTTAAGTGCACTGCCGGTCTCTGGACAGTGTTCTCTCGTTACAGAACGTTCATCATCAGTCAGAGGCTGCTAGAAACCGAAAATCTAAGAGGCCAACTGTTGAAATGGAACCCAGAATCTCCGAGTTGGAGTCCAGTATACGCTAACCTCTGAGCTAATCCATTCCATTATCATTCGTTGGATAAAACATGCTCATTCGATGCAGGCTCGATACTCTTGAAAAGGGGTTAATTTGAACTAGGCCAAAAAATAATCTATTTGGAAGAATTGTAGTTTTCCCTATGTTCAATAATATTAGCAGAGTAAAGAGATAACACTTCTTGTGGTGTGCACAAAAAGCTTTAATAAGCAGTAATGCAGTAATATTAAACTAGATAAACGCGATTTAAATAGTCATGTATTAAGTTTTTAATTTGTTACACTCAGTTTTAGAAGACAGCAAGGAGATTTTCAGCATTGATAAAGTTCCATGCCGTTACAACTCATTTTAAATCCACTTAAAACATTCGCTTTACCACTTCTAGGAAAGTGAAACATTAATGGCGATTTTATCAGAATAATTTTCTCTTGGATTCAGTTAAAGTTTTGTTTAATTATTTGAATTAAGAATAGTTGAGTGCCACATCTATAGATAACTATTGTTTTAAGTGGTTGGTAGCAAGTTTTATTTGTGTCCTTACTACAAAAGTGAAAACAGACTGGAAGAAAACTCTTATAACAGTTGAATTTCCTTTCCTTCTAGCTGCCCGGGTGACCCTTATTATTAAGACAGAAGACTTGTTTCTTCAATCTTTTATTCTTGCTCTTAGTTAAAGAAAAGGATGAGAGAAGTGACTCTAAGTTCGGTGAAGCGGCACTTTCGATAAGGAATATAATGCTGGGCCTCCGGAGTGAGATATATATATATATTTACTCTTCTGTGAATATGTATGTTTTAAAGTGGTCCTTAGTCTTCTCAGAGATGCAAGATAAGGCAGAATGTCCTTTTCTATTTCCACTTTGTAAACTTGGTGATTCCTACTCCTTGAGTTACTTCCCTAAATATTTTAATCTTCTTTTCATCTAACCACATTCTCTTGATTGTAAACATTTTGTCACATTTTTAAACATGATGATGTAACCATGTCCGACCCTGGACTAGTTGGAAAAAAGTTATTTAAAATTATTTCTGTGGTTTTGTAAATCTTTTACTATGAAATAATTTAAAATTTAGAATCAATTATTGACTAGAATTGTCCAGCATTCTATTTATACAATATCAACTTCAGCTTAAATTTTTTACATTTCAAAACTAATTCAAATAAAGTTTAATAAATATAGAATAAATGGAACTTCCATGTTGATTTTGGGTTTAGATATCCGATTTTGTGTACATAACAAAGATTATCTGTGAAATCCACTTATTCAGAATGAGTTTTAAAAAAGTTTATTAGCGATAAAAATATTTTCGATAATTTGACAACTTAGTAAGTAATTCTCTTAGCAGTAAATACAGCAACGTACCTTACATTACTTCTATAATCCCGAACGTAGAAAATAATATTTTAGTTAACTTCCTAAAAAAATTAAAACGAACTTCAGTGGCGGATGAAAGCAATCACATTATAAATTGGCCAGCAATCAAAAACTCATGTGTCAATCAGAGTCAGATGACTTTACCGTTTAAGCTAATTTGTTTTTATGTTTAACAAGTATTTCTTACTGCTTATTTTATTTTTACATTTCAGATCCTGGTAAATTTTGCAATTTGATTCTGTCATTTTCTGTACTAAGTAATGGAAGAAAGATATTAGACTGCAACGGTGCGCCAAAAGATGCATTGACATGTGTACATGGAATTAGATTCATGAGTCTTGCCTGGGTAGTCATGGTGCATACATTTCTACAGGTGTTTGCTATTGCTGGTAAGTTTAAAGTTAGTTTTTATTTATAATTAAAGCAATTGATTTAATCTCACGTGATTTTTTTTTTAATTCGGTTACTATATTTAAATAGAACCAACATAGATTTATGATGATAGTTTATTTTTAAGAAGGTGCCAGCTTAGGAAGACCGAGCGAAACATGAATGCTGGTTATTATAGAGGGAATGGTAGCTAGAAGCCTTCGAGAAACGGATTGGAAAGACAGAGAGTTTGGATTTTGACCATTTGCGCTTTGGTTTTAGGATTTTTTGTTAGGAAACTGCCACAAACGAATAAATAAATAAATCTATACATATATATTTAAATATTCCTATTTAATCGTGAAAGTGCCTTCATTTGAATAGAAAATGGTCCGCATTACCTAGATAGGCTGAGTGTTACATTGCAGGGCGTGAAAATAAGATTTAGAAATTTAGATCTTTCTATTAGTCATTCGATTACAAATGTTGCTGAATTTAGTTTTTTAAGTTAGCATTTCTCACTTCTTGAAGTGACCTAATCACTAACATCTTAATCATATTTTCAAATAGTTTACTGTAACTGTGAAGGTTATCCTTTCTTCGGTGCTTACCAATGCTGTTCATTTACAAAAGCTCTTAAAGAGACGCTAGAATTTCTTTAAGTTAAATCATTACACGAGTATAAAGTCTTCATTTTACAATCAGTTCAAAATCTGCATGTTCTTAGACATGTTTATATTAATTATTTTCGTGTTGACTAGGCGATACTTTCCCAGTTAATTTTTGGTTTTTAGAGTGGAATGAGGAGCAAGTCTGTGGCTGGATTTCATATTTATTTAAGTTCTGATTCCATCACAACTGTTGCTGGAAAAGGAGTCGGTACATATTGCTTTTAGGGAATTAGAAGCATAAAGGAGTTAACGAAACATTGTCTTACATTAATCTTAATCTTCAATTATGTCCAGTGGTTTTTTAGATTAGTTCCCCAGTAAATATTTGAGAGATTTAGAATTAAAGATAATTCGCAATATGTTGGCAGACTATAAAGTTAGTCAGCTGGAGAAGATCTATATTTTCGTTTCTTGGGAGGTTTAGAAGGGTAAGAGCCATCAGATCTTGCATAATCTTATTGTAATAACATTAGCAGTCGTAAAATAAATAAATAAAAACTTCCCTCAGTAGATTAGTCCCTTCTAAACCTCCCTTCTAAACCTCTCATTCTTATTCAAGAAGTAGAAGTTGGTAGCTTCTTTGATATATTAAGAAGGACCTTTTTAAACTGGCAAACGTCCAATTAGCCATGTTTTAGTAAGTTCCATTTTGTAATATGCTTTTCCTCATAAATCAACGGTAATTTTTAAAAGATAATTGTATCTCCTGTAGAGAAGTGGTTCAATGAAGTAACTTTTTCCTTGATGATTTCTTGCTACAGTAGTGTCATCATGTCAGTTTTGTAAAAGATGATTCACTCAGGTTTGTTTTCACAAATATTTTGAAAAATTATTTAAAAGTATACCAGTTTCAGCAAAGTTCTTATAAGATGTCAGTTACTAAAAAAAAAAGTTACAAATTGTTTAACAAAACAATTCTGAATATCAATATATACTCGTAAAAGTATCAATTCCATTTTGAATCTAATGGTTACTCAAGCGAAGGTAAAATATTGATGTTTTGTGAAGGACGTAGTGTCGTCGTAAGAAGCAATGGGTTAAAGTAATGTAATCTTACTTTCTTAGATTTTATAACATCTTTTGAAATGTTTTCAATAGTTCAGTAAATGGTTTCAGTTAGTAGTCACATAAATGGAAAACGATTGAGTGGTTTTCGTAGTTCACGAATATAAAATTTTTAGAAATCGCTTCATAAAACTGTTTTCAACTTCCCTAAAAATCCATATTCTGTAACAAAAATATGAACGACCAAGTATTTTTTTGACCTGATTTATAAGAAAATATGGAAAACAAAAATTAAGTGATATAGTTCCAACAAGAAGCCATGTTGCAGATTACAAAGGATTGTTGCGTTTTCTCCTGCTAAAGGCCTATGCTTTACGTTGCTTTTCACCTAGTGCTTTTAGAATTAGATTCACACACAAGATGGGAGCAGCTCCAGCTAAAAGTGTGCTGGGGTCAAGGTTGCGGATCAAAAGACCTAATTGGCGTTAAGAACTGCGGTGTAATAACTACATATCCCGAAAATAAAAATCAACGAAAGTAATAGGATTAAAAAAAAAAAAAAATGCATGTCATTTTGCGATACAAGCGAGCCTCGTTTGTTTTGTTCGTTTCCTTTTAAAGCGCTCAACAACTAAAGTCATTGGCACTCGGTGCTTTTTTCATTGCACTGCCAGCCTCCGGACAGTGAGCTGTAAGAAGCTCCTAGGAAGGGCCATCATCTGGATTCGGACCAGGGATCTCCGCGCGGGAATCCATTACTAATTCCACATAACTAATTCCTTTCCTGAGCCACTAATTCTAGAATTTTTGAAGTTTCAGTAGAAAATGATTATATTTAATTTACTGTGACATTGATTTTATTTAACACGCACTGAACAAAAGTCCAAGTTCTCTCTTTGTTGCGGATCTTAATTTTCAGATTTCTTTTATTTCTGAGTCTATGACAGTGTCTGGAAGAGATCACAGTTCTTTGAACTGAGTGGCCAGAGTGGCATGCCTGTTAGTTTGGGGCGATAATGGCCTCAGCGACGGTTGTTGATTGGGATCTGAACGTTTCTCGTATTGTTCTCTTCTCTTATTGTCCTTCTCTTTCTACATATCTAGGCTTTGAACTTGGTTTGTTGGTGATAAATTGCCAAAGTAGGAATTATTAAATAAGTTAATATTTTATTATGTATTTCTTTATGCATTGATTTTTGAAAGTTATTCCTAGTTTAACTTAATACTGTTTTTGTTGAAATGCTTTAATTGATTTTGCATTAGGCGATTAATTTGTTTGTTCTAATTCACAGAAAACAAAACCATGAGAAGCGTGGCAGAGAAAAGGTTTATGTTTCAGACAGTTGGAAATGCAACATTTTCAGTAGACTCTTTCTTTTTTATCAGGTTTGTTATTTATTTAATTATGTATTAATAAATACAAAATAAATAAATGATCAAATTATATATACTTTACATTTAGCATATTTCGAATATTTTTTTCAATTTATTTAAATTTTTCCCATCTACACTTTTATTGATTGCAATGTTTTTTACATGCATTGATGAAAATCGCTGATAGCCGCAAATACTCTAAATACGGTTATTACAAATTCGTAATGTATTACCAATGCAAACTATGGTCCTTAGCTGACTTACAGAATCAGAATTTATAGTCAAATTTAGATAAGCCGTAATCTGTACAATCAGAATTGTTGCTAATAATTAATGAGTTAATATTGGCCAAGTGTGTACATTGGCTGAGCCTGTCCACATTGTTGTAATTTATATTATCATTGTTATATAAACGACACTTATTAATATTAAGATTACTGCTTAATAAGGCATTAGTGGAGTTGCTTATTGTAGCAAGCTTTGCTGTAAATTCTGTTGATTCCAGTACACAGTTGATTAGCTTATTTATTTCAGTACCATTTTTAATTAGTAGTCAATTAATGTTATATTATTTGTTATTTTGCGTTATGTTATTTTACAATGTTGTTTTAGGACTTTAGAATTAGTATTTCGATTCAGTACCTCTTTTTTTTTTAACTGAAAATTTGAATTTTAACTGAATTTCTTTACGGTACAAAAAAAAAGTATTCTACTTTACCAATACACTACCTTATTTAAGTTAGGGAGATACATCTTATGCGACAACATTAACATCTGGATTCTTGAACTGCGATAACACTGTTATAGCCCTTAATCTGTCTTAATTATTTGATTAACGATTGTAGAAATTTTATTGTTATAGTGGTTTACTGGTGGCCTATTTATATTTCAAAGGAGCGACCAAACCGGAAACAGACGATGTAGGCAAACCAGCGTTAAGGACACCAAGACCTCCTCGTCCTCTTCTGGTTGATTTGAAACTATTAGCAACCAAATTTTGTACCTTTCTTGGGTATAGATTTATTAGGTAGGTGTTAATTGAATATTTACCTTGTTATGCGATATTGTTGTTATTGCTGCCTGTACTTGTGTGCTTCTCTACTTGATAAAGCTTCCAGATTCCAATGATGTGTGACACGAAATAAACGAATGTCAAATGTCAAAGTGAGCCTCGAAGAATAAAACGAAATTGTTGAAGTTTGACGTGGAAGTAATTAATTTTCCTTTTTCTATTTAACTGTAATCCACACCCACTAATAGAATCTAATATTGGGTTATTTCACTTACTTGGAAAAAAAGGTGTTAATGAGGCACTTTAAACTAATACCGTCTATCTCTAACAAAAAAAATAAAAATAAAGAAAAAATCTTCCTAAAGCATTAAGGACTTGAAAAAAATTCATTAAAAGGAAAAAAAGTTACAAAATAAATTAAAAAAGTTTTAGAAACTCTGCATTACAGCGTCATCTACATAAACAACGAAGGAAACATAATTCCCTTTCATAAAGAGCTGCAAAACGATTATGACTTTGTTAGGTTTTGTTTTCAAACTATAATTTAACAATATTTCTTTTTCAAGTTTAATTTCTTTTTTAACGGAATGTGCATTCTTTATTCCCATTTTGACGTTATTTTATCTACAGTTAGTTAATATGTCTCATATTTTTAAGCATGCAACATTTTTAATATTGCTTCTTAATAATAAAGCCATTAAACCGAACAAACAAAAAATTAATGCTGAAACATTAATCGTAGAAATCTATTGTGCCACTACTGCTTGTACATAGATTTTAGGAGACATTGTAAATAGCCAGGTTTACCCTGATTTTAGCTGAGCAGTTTTCTTGCTGGTCATATTCGTGAGTTGGGTTGATGGTCGGTTTTTGACTTGCTGCAGAGTCTTAGGTTCTGTACTCAAAGCGTCACGTCGGTAATATTAAGCTAACGTACTACATTCATTTTTTGAAGTCATAGGACTGCAATATCCATTAATGGCTACCTATTACGTAGCACGTTAGAGGACACCCCTTGACAAATAAATAATAATAAAAAAAATTAAATAAATTACGAATAACTTCAGATTATGTAAATTAAAATTGAAATATCATGCTTACATTTAATTTAACCGCACTATTGGCTTAAAGAAAATGAAATTTTAAGTTTGATTTCAGATTAAATTATAGCTTCTAATGGAAGGCTATGGAGTATAGTTTCAAATAGTGAATGTTGCGAAATAAGTAATACCAATGAACTCTTAGGGGCACTAACTTTGTCAAAAAATGATAAAATAAGATATGTGAAAATCATAATAAAATCATCCACTATTGAATCAACTGATTTATATTGATAATAATTTAAAAGGGAAGGGATTACCTATTAGCGTATTGGATCCCCACGCCGAGGTCCCGGGTTCGAATCCAGCTGCTGGCCCTTAGATTTTCTCTTCCTAAGAGCATCTTACAGCTTACTGTCCGGTGATAATTTAAAGCTCGCCTACTTTATTTTAGCAGAACACTGGCTTTTACTTGACCCGGTGAATGCCCAAGCGCTTCACGTAATATGAAAGAAAATCGATAATAATACGTAATCAAAGCTAATCTAAAATAAGTTGAGTCTCAATGGATAACGAATAATCTTTCAGAGAGCAACATTTAAAGTATAATTTTTACTAATAAAGACCGTAATATGTTAGATAAATCTTTTAATTTTTTTGGTTCGAATGACATGTAACAACATTTGTGTTGCTGCAAAAAAAAATTAAAAATATTTTATATTTCGGCTGTGTGGAAGTGAATAAATTGAATACATAAAAAAAGAAAAAGTTAGTTTTTCTCTTTATTCAGTTTCATTTAATGAGGTTCATTTTATTTACCATGCTTTGAACATTAATCCTTTGACAACCAAGTTATTTATTATTAACTGTTTTATATTAGGGGTACCCTTGATATTTTACGATATTTAGCCATTTTATTTTCTTAATTTTTCCCTTACTTTTTTATTAACATGAGGCTACTAAGAGATCTCACGAAATAAATATGTATTATTAAGGCAAATAACAAAAACTCACATCTACCAAATGGTATCCTTTCCGATGCATACTTAGATAATGTCTATAGTTTCACTGAATTGTAGCAACGAATATGCAAATTAAAAACATATTGATTAGTGTAAAATATGATTGTAATCACAATATTAATTTGTTTTATGCAAAACTACTTCATTATTTAACTTGAATTACTTTTTCTTTGTGGCATTTACAACACACATTTAGGTACAAACCAACTATTTTAAAACAATTCAAGGCTTCATTCCCGTATAATCGTAGTAATGATAAAAACTCTCGTCTGGATTCGATCATTTGTCCATTCACAATTAGCTTTTATAATTATTAAGGTAAAATTGTTCAACCCTTCGATGACAACCAACTCTAGAAATATAAGGCTATAAAATTTGTTGATATAGCTCCCAAAGCATGGGTTTCATTTATTACATAATATAACATTTATATTAGATAAAAAGAAGAAAAAACTTGCAGTGATCATTAAAGCGAGGTTTTATCATTTTGTGCAGGGGCGTTGTACATCTCCGACCTTTAGTGGGTATAAGCACAACCCACACAAATTTTTGGTACTTCTACCGAAATATATATATATTTTTTTTTTTCATTATTCTCATTACTTTAAATTTCATGTGTATGTAAACAAATAGCAGGAAGTTAATTTATAAAATGTTCGGTTATAGAATGGACATTTTGCTTGTTTTAATTGCCAACATTAGTATTGGATTTTCACCAAAAGTAATAAAACAAATGTTAATAAAATGATTAAAGAGCGCCAATAACCTTAGGTGTTGACGCGCCTTAAATCATTAAAAATAAATAAAATAAATGAGTAAATATTCTATTTATTTTTCATTTTCAGGTTAACACCGGCTTATCTGTTTGTATTAGGATGCGCTGAACTTACCATGAAATGGATTAAAAACGAATCAGTATTTGAACCAGTATCAAATGATAATATTAATTGCCATAAGTATTGGTGGAGAAATGCTTTGTACTTAAACAGTCTTTATCCTAGAAAAGAAATGGTTGGTTGGACATTAATATTTGGAAACTTGTTTAATAAATGTACTTAATAAATATTTTATTTCACTAAATAACAATATTTCAATTCTGTGTATCAGTGTATGCTGTGGAGTTGGTATCTGTCTAACGATACTCAGTTTTATGTGCTCGGAACGATTCTGCTTTTAATTTCTTCAAGGTATATTAATATTCAGTAATTATATGGAGTATAAAAGTCTTTGCGTTTTTCTACAAATTAGTTGAATGATTTGCTAATTTTAATTTATCGATGTTAGTGTACTTTAATCTCTTAAAGCCTTTTCAGCCAAAATTCATTTTTCAATTTGTGACGAATTAAATAAATATGTTTCGACAGAATGAGATTGATTCAGAAAAATATAGAATCGCGTAAATTTTTTGAAATTTAGATGATATTAAACCTTTCTTTCCAAAAAAGTTTACAGCTACATCTAGTGTAGCTCCAGGGATATTGTAAAATTAAGGGGGCCAATGCTTTGTCAATTCGAAGGTACAGCTTTGCTCCAGTATTTGAGGGAAAGGATACTCAAAATTCAAAAAGTTTACTTCGGACCGTGCTCCCAACTTCTTTAAAGAAAAACCGTCGAACAAACATTAGAAAACATGCAGGCTGGTTAAGAATATCTCATAGTACTATGAACAGACGATTCCAGATATTGGAATGGTCCAAAAGTGGCAGGACCATTCCCTACGAATTATCACCTCAGTAAAAAAAAACTAACAGGCTAATAGCCGAGTATCCAATCCTACTTAAAAATCCACATTATTTTTGGCTAAAAATCAAATAGTCATTTTGTTTAGAAAAGTTAATACCTACACGAAATATTCAATTCTAAACCTTCAAAAAGCAATCAAAAACATTTGTTTTCTGAACTGAAACTATTTCATATTTCAATTGTTATAGTTTAGAAATTCTAAGACTAGATTCTTCTTTTTCTTTAATCCTTTATTGAAATTTACAACTGCAATGATTTTATGTACATGAATGTACTGTTTAAAATAAATCTTACATAAACAGATCTATAAATTAAATCAAAGATCAGATCTAAGTCAAAACTCACTGCACTTATAAATCTCTGAAACAGCCCAGCTATTAAAAAATTAATGTTTATTGACAAATTATTCTACACTGTTGAAAAATTTCTAGCAATAGTACTATAAACTCTGTAACACACATTGATTACTTTTTAGCCAAGTTTACTCAGCGAATGTCAAGTTATAATAATATTATCGCGAGTGTAGGTGGTCTGAGGTTGACCTAGCTGGGGGTTACATGAAGGTCCCAGCGAGTGGGAGGGAGAGCCCACGCTAGGGCGTAGTTTGACTTCATTCACACCTCATCTTTGCCCCATTAAATAAATCCCACAAAAAAATTCATTTAAGCTGCACTTTGAATAAATTTTCCCCTTCGTAATCCCAAATATGTTTTATAAGAGTTTTATATTGCTAGTTTAACGGTTTACTCCTCTCCCGCCGTAGCCTAGTACCCAGACGTCCACTTCAAGCACTTTCCAAACAAAAAACGACATATTAGTGTTCAAACATTTAAATTCATAAGAAACTGATTGCAACTGCCAGAAAAAGTAACTTTGGTAAAATATTTTATTGATGACGTTCTTCTGGAAACCTCTGTCCCTTTTAACTGGAGCTTCTTCAGGGATATAGTTGTATGCGTATATATCTAATTATTCTATAATCAATTTGCTTCTAAAATTGTAAAGTTAAGGGTTAAACTACAGTGCTGTAGAAGTGTCTCACTGCATTATAAATGATTCTTGCATGTCATTGGAATAGTGACAAAAAAACTGTAGGACTACGACCCACAAATTGTCAAGTCAAACAAGTGATGTGCATTTTATATTAAGAATGGTCAGTTTTGTTAAAAAGTGGGTATCTTGCTCTAACACTAAAAACGTAGCGGGTTGGCGAATCTGCTCTTCCTGGGCTTTGTAGGAAAAGGTTTGCGAAAAAGATTATGGTCTGCGAATGTGAGGGATAATTATTTTCCGATAGGGAAGCGATCGAAACTGAATTCTATGAGCAGAGGTGACTATCTGGTCGAAAAATCCCTCTCTTTAGATAGAAGAAAGAAGCATTTTAATGAACGCCTGTCCATGACCATCTCAAAAATTAATTAGCTATAATTGGAAATCCTTTCTCATTCCTCTCTTAGCCCAGACCACGCACTTCGTGCTACCACTTATTCCAATTTCATAGTTCATTTTTTGCTGGGAAAAACTTTTACTACGTAAGTAGAGATGAAACAGGTTATATTGAATTCTTTTTTCCAAAAAGTCTTTATGGTACAAAGAGGAATTGAACTACTGACACAAAATTGGGTAGAAAGTGTTCTACTCTAAGAATTAAATGGCAAGTATTTTTTTTTAACTCATTAATGTATAACACCCATAAATGCAAAGATTTTTGTAACAACCTAGAATTTAATTAGGGTGAAGGGACCAGTAATTGACTGCTTAAGAAAAAATTCGAGTTTAAGATAGAATAACTTCCGTTATTTTGACTCCAGGTGTATTTTGTAAAATTGTACCGCTCCAGTAGGATGTATTTTATTTTATTAATATTTTAAAAGCAGTAAATTCGATCTTTATGTCAACCAAAAATAATTTTTTTTGAAAATATGTCAATGACCCAGTAATTGACATACCGAATTTTCGGTGGAACCAGTGTTTGACATGGGGTGGGACTAGTAATTGACATACAAATATATTCATGAAACGACATAAGGTATGCATTCAAAATCACTTTTAAATCTAAATAAATCACTTAAATCACCTAAATCACTTTTTCAATTAGATTTATAACAAAAATCAGTCTTATTCATAATTCATTACAATCAGTTTTTAAATAGGCAAACCTAAATAATCTAATATTTTTCAACGTTACCCTTTTTTATGCAGTTTTTGACGATCAACCCTTACACAACTGTCCTAGCGGACAGTTTTAATTAAGTCCAAACCAAGACAGGTAATTTGAATAACAGCCCTTACTTTCAATAGTACCAAGGAGATATTAGCTAACTTACTTGTTAGATCGCACACAATGTCTGTCGGCTCGCTTTTATCTCTTTCTCTCCGCTCTCTTATCCTTTCAAGTTTCCGCTAAATATTTTGTTACTTAAACCTTTTTTTGGGAACTTTTTTGGTTCTCACTTTACCAAACTCTCTACTTCCGATTAGACTATGTGGTCACATCCTTGTTTCATTCATTCCGCCTATAACGCTGCTACCGATCGTATCTACGCGTCTTTGAGTTCGAGTTGTTGGTGCCTTCTAGTAAACCAAATTTCTCCTACACTTCCCTTCTTTTGGAGCGCTTCGCTAATATTTTCCACAATCTGTGCTGCCAGTGTCATTTGCTTCGAAACCAAACTATCTGAATGTAAGTCATTCTTACTTTCTGCATCTATTCAGTATTTTATAATTTATTATTACTGAGTTACCTCTTGGGCACATGTATATATACATTGTGTGCACGTTCATCGCGCCCCGCCATAGGTTGTAAGCATTCGCACTTATAACAGTAATAAATAAATGAAACGTCAATGAAAAAAAAACTAGATTAAAAAATATATATCTGTTATTGACTCTTTAACTTGGAAAGGATAGGTATTAATATACACATACCTACAAATAAACCACTGATATTCACATAACTAGGTAACCAATTGACAAAAATATGTGTTACTAAAATAGGCACACCATAAAAGAAAAAATGAATGAAAAAACAAAATATTTTTTCGGAATCCATAGGAAATGAACATCATAATATATCTTATGTAATTGATAATTAGCCACTTGAAATCACAAGCCATTTGAAAACCTCACACATCAACGGTTTTATTAAATTGGTAACGTTCTCCATAAAGTAGTACAGGGCGATCCAACCTTCACGTCTTTGGGGATTAAAAATGGTTTTCATACCGATTTCATTTTTTTTAAATACAGTTTAGCCTATTTAGCCTATGGGATGCTATATATTCGTCTTCGGTCAACATGTCTGTTAATTGGTAAATACAATAGATCTTACAATCTTTTTAATGTTATTATTGTGTAACATCACAAAGTCACCAACTCTCCACGTATATTTGATTTCGCACCTGGTACTTCTCTTGAGGGAGCTTCACTTTTCCTCTGGCCGTTTCCTTTGATGGAATTCTACGGTTTAGCCATTTCCTCCCTTTCTTCTTTGTCATGTGGCAAGGACCCAAAACTGAGGGAGAATGAGAGATTTTCCAACTCCGATAAGTGGGTGTCGTTTTTATTAGTCACGTAGGCCTCGTGAAGCTGTTCGGCGATCACGATTATTCCAGTTTGTTGTTCATACCATTGTTGATCTCTACAGAATAATCATTCTGCATGCCCTCTTGAAATAAGGCGTACATTTGCTAATTCATTAATTTAAACATAGTTTGTTGGAAGTTTTACTATTTATTTTGCCGATTTTTATCAATGATTTTATTTTACAATGTATTGAATTTTTAATTATAATAAAATTTATCAACCTATCTTATCATTTTCCCTGGAAGTCAATCACTGGTCTCAAACAAAAAAGCTGTAGGACTAGTAATTGACATACATGTCAATTACTGGGCAGATTGCCGTTTCAAGGACCAGTGATTGACAGCCCAATTTTAATCCTCAATGCTTCTTATAATTAAAAAAAAAACTACATAAATGAAATCTACAAGTAATACTAATTATAACAGAACATTGATAACCTCACGAATATATGAACAAATAAACGAAAAATAAGAAAAAAGAAAAATTATTTTCTTATCAATCCTCCTTAGCAACGGCTTGTTTTTTCCTTGATTTTGAACTTTTAACACAAATAACCTTCCACTGATACCAAGGAACCTTCCAATAATTAATATTTTTCTGGAACTGCTGCCCAAAGGCTTCTTAATAACGAAACTGAAAGAATCACCACTAAAAACGGCTCATATCCCTTATAATACCAGTCTATTTCTGGTATGTCAATTACTGGTGCCCAGTCAATTACTGGTCCCTTCACCCTATGTCATTTTGCATTACCATATGATCTCAACATTCTTTTTAACATTTTTTTTTTTTAAGTTTGATTTATGGGAGAAATTATAAAGGAGATTGTTAATGATGTAGAAAATTTATTATTTTATCTCTAATTTTATAGTTTCATCAATCATTACGTTCTTTCTATTCTCCCAGCTCAATAGAAAATTAAAATTAAAAAACTTCCTAAATTTTGAAAGAAACATGATTTTGTTGTAGGTTCTTCCGTGTTGCAACCGCTGGACTGATTCTGCTGTTAATTAGCTCTTCTGTTACTACAGCCTTGATCTCACTCAGTCATGACCACATTGTCAGGTTTGAGAATTCATTATTTTTTATTTATTTATTTTTAGCTCTTTCCACTAAAGGAAGTATTACATTGTGCCAAATTTTCGATGTTTAGTTTTAACCTAAACACTTGTATTTAGGTTTGTGAGCCCAGGCGACTGGTTTTTAGAATAGTCTAATCCCTCCCTCACTTTAGGTCATTGTTTATGAAAGGTTAGCTAAACTGGATACTCTTACGAAACCCTATCGTTACATAATCTTAATCTTAGAACCGAAATTAACACTTTTAGAACGGATTTTTTCAGTTTTATTTGAGGTACTCATTGTATACTTGAGATAATGATTGCAAACTTGTAGCACATTTTTTTTTCAGGGGAAACATTTTCCCCTGAAGATGTATTTTAGTTTGGAAGAATGGTACTTGGGAAGAAGGCCTGAAGTGTCAGTTCTGTGTATTATGCGGTTTTACTTCCCATTTTATTTTGGGGTTTAAATTATTAAATTCATTAAATGTGTTTTAAGTTTTTACCAAAAGAGCAAATCTTTTGAAAAAAAAATTGTTTAGTTCATCTTCTCTATGCATTATCGCTTAAAAAACCGCTTAACTGCGGCATAGATGATATTAAATACCTGGTCCTCTGCATTACACATTGCCGGATTCCGGTAAGTGGACTCTCTCTGTGAGATACATACATTCCCTCGGCAGTTTGAAAACTAGTTATCTATATTTCATTTATATTCTTATGCAGATCTACTTGTAGAAATAGTGACTTACTTTTCAACGTTATTTGCTTTATGTGCATATTAATTTGTATAAGAATTAATTTAGTTTTAATTTATTACTTGTCGGCTATATTTTTGTATCTCGTGGCTGTTAATTATGTCAAAAACTACCTAGAAAAATGAATTTTCATTCATAAACTTTTGCCACACATTACTTTTTTTAAATTAAGTGAAAATTGACTGGTATATTATTGTGTTTCAGTGTATCAACACCATTTATATTATTTGATGAACTCTACGATAAGCCATGGTTGAGACTGGGGCCCTATTTGGTTGGCTTAGTGACAGGGTGGTTTGTACATAGGATTAAATGCTCCCTTAGGATTTCAAAGGTATGTTTTTTAATTCAATAGCTGTACATTTAATTCATTTGTAGCTCTTTCTAAAACAATTATTTTACATTTATTCTTAGATTTTATTTAATTATCTCACTTTAATGAAACTTGTGATCCCATTTAGTTTGTAAGCTAGAACTACCCTTTCCCATTTATCTTCAATTCTGCAAATAACTGTTACAAATAACTATCTTTTATTTAAATAAAACTTTGTGCCTCCAAACTTCCTAAAATGGAATGGCATGAAAAATGAAAAATAAGTTTAGAAGTACAAGTTATTGAGCATTTCAAAAACTGAGTACAGACCAAAGACTACGATTTTATATTTAATAAGATCGAATAAGAATATTAGTAAGCACCAATTTTTGTCTATCTAATAGTAAGACTAGCCATTTATTAAACGTGCAAAATCACTAACCATGAAACTGTCTGAGAAATTCCCTACAATATTTGTTTAGTTTTCAGTAATTCTCAGAATTCGATTATCTATAATTTTTAATGATTTTTAAAAAATATTTTCATCATATATTCAAAAAAGTGTAGGAACCACGTTCTATATTTATTTTCAAAACATAAATTTGATTAACAAAACATATATCTCTCATAAATTTAAAGGGTTTAGATTGCTGCCAAAAGCAATGGCTGTTCATCTTAGTAATTTAGTATTTGGAGATACCTATACTGCCTGTATATAACTGGCAGGAATATCAACCATTATTATTCACTCACATGTGCTAACCTGTAGAAATGACTGCGTCAACTCATTCCAGGGACAAAACATTGATAATTGTCTCATAAATAATATTCATTTCAAAAAGCGTTGTTTATGAGATAATCTAGGTGCTTTCAATTTAATTCACACAATTATAATTTCATTCCTTGGAGATATTACTACTGCTAAATGGTGCTGCAGCCCTAGTAGGGCCTGGGCCTCGTCCAGATTGAATTGCGATTACTGTTTATTCTCGGCTTCTCTTTCCTGACCTGTGCTAATCTTTCTAACTCTTGGTACCGATAAAGAAGGATTCTGCAATGCGAAGTTGTATCATCTCCTTCATCCATTATAGAACTTGTGGGAAAATTATTAGTATTTAAGAATTGTTAATGACGCCTGTTATCTCTTCTTAACTAGTTTGTATGATAGATCTTTTTCATTTACCTTCAATTCTGCAGCTATAAATATCTTTTATTTGAAGAGAAGTTAGTTTATTTATTTATTTTTAATTATTATTTTATTTTAAAGTGTTTAACATTCATTTTAGAAAAATTTATTAGTATAAATATAACTAGCTAATGGTTTGTCCATTACGACTACTTAAAAAGTGAGCTGACTATTGAACAAATATAATATTTGAAAATAAAATATTTATTTTAAATATTATACTTGATTTTACTGTCTCCTGCCATCCCAGTCTTTAAATCCTCTTCATGCTCTTTTGTGGAAATATGGACTATGGATTAGAGCTGAGGAATTCAGCAACATATGAATTTTGCAGACATTCCAAACAAAACTTCTCTGACAAATAGTGGACGCTCCTTTATGGATCTTTAACCTTTCTCTCCATAATGGCCTCGCCAAGACAAGATAAATATCTGCCAGCTTTCTGTCACTGTTCCAATCTTCTCTTCTGCTGGCATTACTGGCAGACAACTCACCTTGTCGATTGAATCGCCAGTGGACCAAAAATTTCTTTAGGGACTGACATTATTAATGGATCATTCACATAGAGTTCTGTCTTAGGGTAGTTTGTCTCCTTCTATTGCCCACACCTCATTCTCCTCATATCTTATTTACTTTTTATATCTTTGTACAGATTGTAAATTTCTAAATTAAGTAAAATTAAAATGGATTTTGTTGTAATTTTTTTTTTTTTTTGCAGGCAGTAATATTTATTGGTTGGTTCATGTCCTTGTCAACGTTATTTAGTCTAGTATATGGATTGTATTGGTTTGAATTATCAATAACAAGTTCAGCTGTGTACGTATCGATAGGACATACTGCTTGGGGAGCTGCCCTAGCATGGATTGTCATAGCATGTACATCTGGTAATGGAGGTAGGTTTATCATTAATGCGATTTGTTGCATCACAAAGGTGCCCCAGAGGTTTATAATATTCACTAGTTATTATACTCGTGTATTGTGAATATCACTTTCTATTTGGTAGTTATTATGAAACAAAAGTTGAAAGCAAATGCCATATATGTGTATGTTACAATTATCTGATCAATTACGATTATTTAATATTACGATTGTCTATTTTTTTTTTAATTTATCCAGCTTGATCGTTGCGTAATCATATAGAATTTCTCATAGTATTGTACTGATGTAATTTCGTTGCGAGTAGCCTTGCCAGAAGTAAATCAGGCAATGTGCCCTGATTCAGGTTCCAAGTCAAACTCAAAAATTCGCTCGTTTAGTGCTTCAAAGGAGGTTATATGTATGTACAGTTAGCGTGCTGAATATACTTATTAGTGAAGGCTCCAATTGGGTTTGTTGGTTGGGAACTATGCGGCTGAAAAACTGATCATATTCTAAATTTTTCATGAACACTCACTATTACTTTACTTCTAGTGAAAAAAATTCAAAATTTGAATTCATATTTTTTAATTTAATATTATCCAAAATGATGTTTGCTTTCCAGATTTAACTAGTTGTTACTTCTTTTCTCCTTTGGTTTCATTTTCGCTCTCTTTATAGCCAACAGTATCTCGTGTCCAGCTGTACTAGGCTCTGAGTAAGAGTAGATTAAAGGTCAGGCAGGTGGACAAGAAAATTAGATCTCCACTGCGTTGATCGTTTAGCTAATCCAGGGCGTCTTTTATTCCAACCTATCTAACTTAATTTATTGAAACTCAAAGTACTTTAATTTATGAGTAGAATTTTAATGAAAATACGTAGCACAAGTTATCTATTTACTTGTATGTTTATACTATGAAAAAAATATCATTTTGATGCTGTAACACGATTAACAGCATAATAAAGCCTAATTCTAAGTCAGGACATTCGGAAAGTTTTCGATTAATTGAATATAATTTTGCACATATTTGAATATCATTATTCAGGTTTTCATGGTTACCACTGTCGAAATCGAACAAACGTCCACATCCACCATGAAATCGCTCACTAGTGGTTGACTATCACTTAGCTAATCTTTCGTCTTCTTATATTAGTTGTTAAAGTACGCAATGAAAAATGTTGAATAAAATTCAATGACTCTCAAGATATACGAGATATACTACTTGTATATACTTTTTTTGTAATGATATATGTAATTCTGTTCAATCATTCATACTAATGTGCCAAAAAACGACAGAATCGACCAAGTGCATACTGTTATGATCAACCACGATCCAAACCTGTGCATTCAAACCAATAAATCACAAACACTCCAATAAATACAAGCACTCTCTAAGCTAAATCTTTAACGCGATTTCATTATACTCTCTATCGTAATAGTATTCATACTGGTGAGTGGGGGTACTCGATATTCTTCACATCTCTTAATGTTTTACCTAATGAACAGTCTAAAAATATCCTCACTGTAGAATCGGTTTAAAAAATAATTATTATAAGATAACCAGTATTTAAAAGCTATTTTTAAAAGATACGGTGGTGCACTTGACATTCCAACCAAACCTGAAGTACTTCAACCTTATTCACTAACCTTTATAGACTAAAATGATTAGTAAAATAAAAAGTACTGTTATAATGAAAATTGTTTTAGGTTGTATAAACTCTCTTTTATCGTGTAAACTATTACGTCCGTTGAGCAGACTCACCTATTGTGCATATCTAGCACATCCAGTCATCATGGTGCTGACAAGTTTTCATATGCAAGGTCCATTGCACACTGACAACATTATCATTGTGAGTATTGTATAAACTTGAAAGTTTATTCAAGTATTGTAAGTATTAACAAAATAAAACTATGAAGGTCTTTATGCCATAATTGATTTTTTTTTTTTTAAATTCGTGTATTTATTCATTTTTGAAGAAAAAGATAACCTCTAATATGCTAAGAAACGTGGACTCGCTAAATTGCGAAGCTTCCTTCCATGCTTCTATTATTTTCTGACCTTAAAAGAGAGATAAAATAAAAAAAGAAGCTTGAGATTACTGCAAGTCTTTCTTTCGTGAGTAAAAAAATAATGATGCTACCCACAATTTTTATTTTTAAACTAGCATTAAAAAGAAATAAGACCCACAGTAGCTACTAGAGGTGATAAGCATTCCCATAATTTACTTTTACAGAGATAGTTTATGTGTAAAGGACATGTGATTACCACTTGGATTCCAGTTTTAAATCGGAAATTTTTTTTAACTGGATTCGTTCTAGAATAATATTGTTCAATGAGAAAACATTAAAAAAAAGGTACTTTGAAGTTATTTGGAAGTAAAAATTAAAATGCATTCACCCAAAGTAACAAATACGAGTTCAGGTATTTTTTTTCCTGTAGGTACAAGTAGGACACCATTTCCAAACTCCAAACTTCGAGGTGAAGTCAATTTTAGAATATAAACCTCATGTTGAAAATGTGATTTTCCCGAATATATAATAGTTTTTCAAAGATTTTCTAGTTACCGGTTTTTAAGGCACTTGTTAAGGGATTCTGAAAGATATAGTTCTTCCCTCTGATGGACTTTTTTTTAATGGTTGCCACATACACTTTCTATAGTCATTAATATACTTGATGAATTAATTAAAGGTTCATTTAATATTATGTTTCAGGTGATACTATGGTTTGGAAATTTGGTGGCCTCATTCCTTGTATCATTTCTAATTTCGTTAGCATTTGAAGCACCAATTGTAGGTCTTTTAAAAATATGTTTGACACCTGTCATGAAGAAACAGTCGGCTCGTTAGTTTTACTACAATGGAGAAATTAATAAAATTAGACAAGAAAGTAACAGTCTTGATCACATAAGAAGATTTATATAGGTGTATAATTTTGTAAATACTAGTACATATGTGAATGAATGAATTTCTTATTTGACTGCGACTTAGCCGTGATTTCACGAGTCTCGTTTAATTGTATATATTACCTTTCTTTTAGACAAACTTAGTATTTATGTCATTAATAAAATAAAGTTTTAAAAATGTTAGACTGTTAGTTATTTACAGTTCAATAGTGTAAGGGAATCAATTTTAATATAAGATAAAAATTGGTTTTATTTTTTTACAATACCATAAGTTCTCAACAATTGCATTCTTGGCAATTTTATTTTAATAAAGAAATCTGTTTAGTTATGGAAGTTATAAACTTGTGATGATCTTTTATTTTTACAGTATTCATTGCTCAAACAGTAATTGAACTGTTTTTCTTGGGGTGACTTTTTTCGTGGGTGTTCCAAATTTCTCTTAATTTAGTTCTTACATTCTTCTGTGTGCCTGCTTATCTTTGTATGTAAATAAATGTTAATAACTTTTGGCATTCTCTGATTTAATTTTTTTTTTGTAATTGTTTAGAATTAAATTTTCTGATCTGTTAGTGAAAGATATTAGATTATTATTATTTCTTTTTTATACCAGCCTAAATGTCTGTTTTATCCCATATATTTGCAAATGATAGTTACCAAATAAATGGAAAGATTTTTGTTACCATGTTATTTCTGCCTTTAATTAATTCCATCACTATCAAGAATAAAAATAAAGAAGTGGTATTTTTGACATTCCTAGAGCAAAATATACTCATTGTATATTTATGATTTGATTGTCCACTGTTGTTCAGGACATTCTTTAGACCTCTTCTTGGCGTGTGCTTGTCCTGTTCAGATTACAGCTAGCATCGCTTTGAAAAAGTGTCTTCAAACTTTTCAAAACAGAATATTACGCATCTCTATAAACGCCGCTTCCTAGATCACATGAACAGACACATGCTAAGAGAATCCGACAATCAAGAAATTACTATCACATCACTAAACTAACAGTCAATTTACATCACGTACAACGATCAACATCGCAGTACCACACTGTTGAGCTTTTCTGAAGCCTTGGATGTATTAAATTGTAATTGAAGTATTAAAAAAGAAGTGAAGTAAAGTAAAATAATGCCTATTTAATCAGGCAGGCTTTACGTCCATCTACGAATTTAGGTGTCGTGGATGGAGAATGGTATTAAGAATGTATTAAATCTTATCTCTTTATCAATGTGAAAATTTCATTTTGTTTCTTAATTCTGTGCGCAAAGCTCTAAGAGAGCTGATCCAGATGCTAAGTTATCATTTCAAAAATTCTGTTCAAAAAGTGAAATATTTTTCTTATTGTCTAAAATTGCTGAATTTATTCAGGTTTGTTGAATTCATTTATGGCAGGGGTGTCAAACCCAATTAAAATATGGGCCACTTGGTGCTAAGGCAACAGTCACGCAGGCCACATCATATTTACAAATTTTGATAAATTTATATTCTAAAGTGAGGATTCAAGAATATGGTTGGATAAATCAAACACTATGTAATTGTTTCTATACAACGATAATTATTTTATTTACTTGCTAGCGATTTCCTCTAACAAAGTTTGCTTTATCTGGATTCAATGTCTTTGAAAACGTAAGGATATATTTTGGGAATTCCTACTTCTTTTTGTCTTTTAAAACCGAATTATTCAGGAATTCCACTTAGAGTGGCAGACCTATCGCTTCCAAAAGTCTTCGGAACTGAGACAGCGTGTTTCCACACGCCCATAGGCCTCCAGGTAAGGCACTGGATCACGTGTATACTCGTCTTCAGTAGCTAAAGGGTTATCGAGGGAGGGAATTGTTGGGTACGGTAGTGCCCCGACTCCCCTAAGCGGTATTTTCTTCACAACAATTTTTTCTATTTTCATTTTACAATGTATTTTTCTGTCCTGTCATCTGAATGACTAATAATACTAAGTATTAATTAAAAACTTCATGCCATGGGGGTTTTGTCACATAATTTAAATAACATTTTTAAATAGTAATAAAACACAATGTATCATGGTTAATTAATTAGTATAAGACCTGTAGATGACCTAGTCCCTCGACCGAAATAAGACTGAAGTTAGTAATAATTTCTCTTACTTCAATTATTTTTACAATTGTTTGTTTTTATTAATGATATTTAATGTTTGGAGTTGTTATTTTCTTTTCATTTTATTTAACCGTTCTTGCCGACACTGTTGGCAATATGTTTTTAAATTCGAGTGTTGTTTGATATTTAGGATGAGTAATCACTTACAACTTTTATCACTTATGGGGGGGCATTTCGAAATTAGAAACATGTTTTTGTTATATTTTATCTTCTGGATTTAATATTTTTGAGATGGTAAAATATTGGGTAACGATATTATTTGGTTATTTCGTTCGTTCGGAGAAGCACTGTACATGAAGAGGGGATGTGGTGAGGCCAGTTGGTGCGGTTAAAACAGCTCTTCCTACTGAAGTAGCGACCACACAAACTGCTAACTTCTTGACAGCCTTGTCAATATATGTAGAGGGGCAATTTGGGAGTGTGGAAACAGTTGAGATCTCAGCCCCCTTTACCAAGGTAAACTGTAGACAAGAAGAGTGAAGGGTTGAATTGTGGCGGATGGTGACGATAAGTTTAACATTTAATTTGGTCCAAATGATCAGACGGAATTAGAGGCAGACTGTGGCCAGAAGAAGGAAGGTCGAACCGTTTTTACAAACTCTGTTACATCCACCCTCACCGCTTCTTCTTGCTCTGCCATCCTGCCTGTTACCATCATCTGCTTTGGTAGTCACTGCTTTCCAATTTCATAAGTCAAACTTTTAGATCTTCTATTAAAGAAGTTTTACTTTTATTAACTACGTTAAACAGTTCTTATAGTGAAATTCAGTTTTCTACAACTAATATTATCTTTACTTCTCTTATCTTCCTCTTTAATCTCATTAATCAATTACAAATTTTATTCATTCTTTTAGCATTTTTACTCTTCATTGAGCATCTAGCAATCAAGGCTCAAGTGATTTCGTGGCTAAAAAAATTCATACTAATGAATTCTACCAAAAAAATGAGTCTTTCTTATCCACTTATTAAGAATCTTTTTTTTAAAAAAAATCAAAACGAAATTGTATTTAATCTTATTAACTTTGCCTCGGGACTCCATAAGAAAGCGCTCTACAACCAAGGTAAATGAAAACCAACTAAAGTAGATTTTCATTACAAGGTAGAACTTTAGATGCCTGGATACATCACCATCAGGTGATGAGCAGAGTTAAGTTAAGATGAGTATAAGATGCGAAATAGTACTCTCTCAATTCCCAAGACAGTCTTCATTTTCGTCTCTCAGGTCATATAACAAAGAGGTAGAAGAGATTAGGTATTAGATTTACATTTCTATCTTGCGATTCCTTTTACCTAAATTGGCTGATGTCGGGAAGGGGCTTCTTGGTAAACATGCACTCGGGCTTAGTAGTGAAAACCTAGACAACCCTCCTTGAAAGAGTTTGATGCTTTAGATAAAGAAGTAGTTATTTAGCAGGGGGCCTGGATAACCTAGTGGTTACGCCAGAAACTGGCAATGGATCTTGGCTCGGAATGAGCGATTTCTTAGACTTAGTTTAGTCTAGGGCTTTAAAAAAAAATCCTATCCTTGGATGCGATGCGAGAAAACATCTGCATTTGGATTTGACATAGGTCCGTCTTCTATAAGATAGACCTATGACCTATGACTGACCTTGCCTAAAAAATGTGGGGATGGCAATCTTTAAAACAGAATTAATGTTTTGCACTGTTATTTCTGACATGAGACATTATTCAGGTGAGGCGTAAGTCTCAGTTGAAATTTTTCCATTCACTTTCTTATCTAAATTAGAATTTATTCAATCTATTGAAAGGAACATTGTTGTTTTAAATCGCATATTATTTTTGTAACTCCAACTAAAAAAAAAGTAACATACAGTAGGTTTAAAAATATATTAGCATTTCAGAATGCATTTTGGGATCAGGAAAGATATACCACACCAAATATTATTATGCGTGTGTTTTTTAATTATTATTTTATTAAAAGTGCGTAATTATGAGAAGCTGCTTTTCCTATTGTAAAAATTAGGAACGGTACGATGAGGAAAGTACGTGGTAGTAATTTTTATTATGTTTAAGAATTTTGCTGTATAAAAAAAAAGTTGGATCTGAATTGGTCTGCAGCATGTCTAGCGCTGTTTATGCCATAGCAAATAAATGTAGAATGTTCTGTTCAAATAATCATGACCCTTCTGGAAGTTGATACGCTTTGTTCAGTGCTATAGTCCAAACCTTCTAGAAGCATCTTCCCTACTTCTTGCACCTTAAGCGCACAAGTGAAATCTCACTTCTTCACTATCTTATACTATGGAAATTCTAATCTAATATGAATTCCTCCGTTTTTAGTTGGGTAATTATGAACACTCTTAGTAGATGAACTTTCCAATTAAGTGCATTTTAATTGGCACCAGCCGCACTTAATATTAGCGATAATTCTTGAAATAAAACTAACTAAATAAGATTAATAAGAGTTCATAAAACTTATTTTCTTTAATTGATCCATGTATACAATTTTCATAATACTTTTCTAAAGCATCCCAATGCTTTTCAAAAATCGTAATTTGTGCACGCTTCTTGCGCATAAAATTGACAGCTTCTTTAGGCGACCATCCATTTTTGGACATGAGATAACATCCGACTAAGGTAGGACTTCTAGTTCTTCCAGCTTTACAATGTGCATACACACTATTCTTTGATTTTGAAATTTTTTGTATAAATTGTACACCTTTTATTAATTTATCTTGAGATGGAGCTTCAAAACATAGATCTTTGCTGCTTAATTGTAAGAATTCAACATTGTACCTTTCCCATTCGGCACTTGTCACACAGAAGAAATACAGTTCGTAATCTTCATTCATAGAAACCACACCTCTTACATTCTCTTCATTAATTAACTTGTCTGCCAGAGATCTAAGTGGAAGGGCGCCGAGTAATACAGTTTCATCAATTCTGTCATACCAATTATGATTGAAAAACTTACCCATAATTACGTGGTGCAACAGAGATGGAAAAAATAAGAGTCTCGTAAAAACTGTGGAAATCTAGTATTTAGATAAAAAGCAAATTATTAAAAGTGCATAATTTCTATACTTTGCCATTTGAAACAAAAATATCTAACAGACATACCTTTCCAAAAAAACAATACAATTTGCTCATAATAATTTTTATAATTTTGTAATACTTATTATAGTTTATATAATTTTTATTCACTTGAAAAACCGTAACACTAGGTTATTAATTGAACGAAAAGAAGAATTACTTATTACATCTTGCAGCGGGAACTAACATATGTGATTTGTAAACTGATTATAATTAATAAAATTTATGGTTATGACCTGGATGAAAGTTTTTATTAAAAAAAATAAAAAACGCGATTGGTTCATAAACATATTTATTCCAAAAAAGGTGTTTTTAGAAAGCATTGCTCTTGTAATTGTGTGTTTGTTCTAACTTTACATTCTCACTTTATTAAGACATGCTGAAGATTGAAACATTGGAAACGGTTGTTAACCCCTTGGAGGGTCAGTTTTTTAATGGACAACAGACCTTTCTAAAGTACTGTAGCCATACTTTAGAAACGCCTAATCAAAGTAAAAAGAACTGAATGTGCAAACCTTTTCCAAAATTAAGAAAGGCTTTTAAAATAAGGTATAGTGACTTGGAGAACGAAGTGCTGGAGTTGCAGGGAGGCGAAAATGAGCTGGTCGTGGGAAGACAAAGAGCTAGGCTGATTCTTGTAGAGCGTTTGCTAATTTAGAAGATAACTAATTACTAGTCTATTTTTGTTTTTTATTTAAGGCGCGTCAACATCAGAGGTTATTGGATCTCGGAGCTTTTTTCAGTGCTCCGCCTGACTCCGGATAGTGTTCCCTCGTTACAAACATAACGTAAGAAGCTTCTAGGAAGAGAAAATCCAAATGATGGCAGCTGGATTCGAACCTGGGAAAACTGGTCTAGTTATTAGCAACCTTTAGGGCAACTTCTAAGTTGGCAGACTGAAGAGTTTACCGACTGCGTAGGTCAACTGGAGGTTTGAAACGTTAAATAACACGTTTGCTTTTAATTGAAATATTATCTCTTTGGCAAAACAAAAAGAATTATGTTTTTGTAAACATAGGTAAAAAAGTTACCATTTTATTTTATAATTGCCACAGTTATTAATTTATTAAAAATTGTGTATATTATTAAAACTGGATTGTGATAAATTGAATGAACTCAAAAAAAAAAAATGAAAATTCTTATTTTATGTTACAATTTCTTCAAGGAAACTAATTTAAATTGTAAATTATTTTTACATTAAAATAGAATTATACTTAAGGGTCATTAATGTTGACACCAGTTGCTGCCCCTTGGGTGCGCTGTTCACCTGTTGTGCTGCTATCGATCTAAAGGCAACTGGGTCAAGCCAACGGAGACTCCATCTTCCAACCAGTGGCTGTTCAAGAAAGGTGTAGGTCGAACCACTAGCATCCCGTTTCAGCTAGCAGAGTAAACTAGTAGATAAAAATGGAATTATTCACATAATAATAAAATAAAAAAATAAACTGTAACATGCTAATAAAGTTAAAAAAAAATGTCTAATTTTTGCATAATTACTCCATATTGGTCAAGTGTAGGAAAAAAAATAAATGTATCATGTTGCACCAATACTTCCATTAGTGGCCAAGTAGGGTATCTCTGCAGATGTAATTTTTATTATATTTATTGTAACTCACTTAATGAGTGTTGATAAAATAAATATTGAAAAATATTTTCAACGTTACATCACATAATTTCACGTTATCAGGTCCAAATCTCACGAAGACTTTTATCCCCATTTAATTATTTTATTTAGCGCCTCATTTTTCGCAAAACACTTGAAAAGAAGACTATTTCAACTTATCTAAACACAAGATTAACAAGGGAAGAAAGAATATTGACAATTTCATTCATTTTGCCGAGCTTCCTACTAGGGACTAGGAAATTTTCAAGGTGTGGAACATAATTCACAGTAACAGAATTATAAAAATTAATATATAGAGCATTCCGGATTGAATTCATAAATCTATTCACTTTATTCTTCAGAGGAAGAGGGGAATTACAGTGAAGATTGATTTGGTATAAAAATTAATTATCTTAATAATTATTAACGATGTTAATAGCTATTAACGATTATAATATTTTTTGTTAGTGTATCTTCTGACCTGTCTGTTTATTAATGGATCGTCAGTCGCCAAAAACGATGAATATAAACTTGGAATATAATATTTCTATTATCACTTATAACGTTTAACAACATTTTGATAATTTAAATAATCTTCACTGCAATGCCCCTCTCCCTCTGAAGAATAAAGTTAATAGATGTATGAATTCAACCCGGAACGCTCTAGATATTCGGACGGGATAGGGTACATAATGTGGGGGTTAGAACACCAACTTTAGAGTGTACACTCAAAACACGACTGAAACTTTCTAGAGAAGTGCCAATAAACTGTTACATTTCCGACCAGTCGAGCTAATCCAATATTAATTTTAATCAGACTGCACTTTGTTAAATACCTAGAACTCCACAAAGACAAAAGACTGATAAGGAATCCGCACTCAAGACTCAAAGGGTAAGAACTGAACGTCAAACTGAACTAGCGAAATTAATTGTTAACACTGCCTAAAAAGAAACATGTCTATATACAAGACACTACAGAAACTGATTTGGACTTACGGACTCCATGTACGGGGGTCAGTCAAGCTTTCTAAAGATTACCCTTTCCAATACTGCATATTAATAATATTAATAAAAAATATGTTTTCTTATTATCATATTGCTACACTCGCGGTGTAGAGCAGTAAGAACTCTGGTTGTACTGCAATGACTTAATGCAAGCAGTCGCACACATGTAGCTCCAAGGAGTTGCTATCTATCAGTAATACACTAAACTAATAGTTACTTGAGGAAAGGAATTCGCGAGGTAACTAACTTTTAATCTTCTGAGGATGGTGCAGCATGAGAGGTGGCGGAATAAAGGCGAAATCTCTATGGAAATGCAACCTTTTATGGAATTTTGTATAGCGTGATTGGGTGAGATGTTTAAAGAAAACTTCAGGGTCTTCGTGGAGGATTAAATTGGATGTTTTTAAAGAAAGTAGAAGTATTAATGGAGGATTAAAGAAACGGAGGATTAAAGAGGATTTTGGATTAAAGAAAATTATTATCTCTGGAGGTTGGGACTTTTGCCTGAATCCTAAAGTTGGCTTTTTAAAAAAATAAAACTTTACAGAACACCAATTTTTAATAAGTAAATTTAAAAATATTTTAAGAAAAACCAGATTAAAATACTTCAATGTGTAACTTTTAACAGTGATAATAAATTATTAATAAATATTTATTGGATGTTTTCTCATTAAAGAAAAGTGTAATGAACTAATGGCACCAAGAGAATCTCCATTAAATCACGAAATAGGTCCCTTGCGGACGCTTTGATTTAATGGCAGGTCTTGAGAAAACTGAATTAATTTCTTTATGAACTTTTTTTTTAAAGTCATTATAGGACATTTTTATTAGGCCCACTTCTGGATAAATCATGCATGCGCTTATCAAGTCCTAGATTAAAGGAGACACTGGCCGCAAGATTCTAAGTCTTATTTGTAATAAATTAAATATTTTAATTTTGGAGAGATGCCACAGGTATACTGACTGGTCTCGTGTCTCTATTTTAAGTTTATTTACCAGTTGTAGGAGCTTCACTGAACTAAGGTTGTAAATTAATTTTTTTTTAAAATATATGATTCCGAAGGACAAGTGTTACATTTCTAGGAACTCGAAATTTTGATTAAATGTTTAGTTTTTCTAGTATCTTCCAAGAATGTAGCCACATAGTGAGAAACTGCTTTACAAAAGTCTTACGCTTCGGCTTCCTTGATTTCCGAGAGATCTTAAATTACGGTAGTTTTTTTTTTTGGCGCATCGACTTCTTGGACATTAGCGCCGTTTTGGTAGTAATATTAATCACGGTAATAGTTGTGTATGAGAAGTTACATAAGTTTTAACAAAAATAAGTCACGAAAAGCTGGAAATTTGTTTTTTTTAACCCGTACTATAGTTTAACCAAATTTATACGAACTATAAGAAAACCTTCATTCAGATTTTAAAAATGTATTTTCTGAGTAAGATATCAATGCCAAGCAAAATAGCTATTAGTTGATTTAGTTTACGAAGAGATTGCAATCTGTGTAACCACAGTTCGATTGACTGAGGCCTCAACCGCCGCTAACGATCCCGGCCACTACTGACAACAGATGGTTGTCAGCAACCATTAACTGAGTGCTGCACATTGTGGTTATATCGGGCCCACTTTAATGGACCAAATGGGCAACTAAAACTAATGGTTATTTTAAGTTAATAATGTTTCCATTTAATACAATCTCAGAAAATCATATTTTCCTTCTTTGTTTATTAAATCAATGTTTAATTGTTTTCGACATTGCAGTATTAGTGAATAATTCAGGAAGGAAATATTTCAAGATTTTTCAGTTACAAAGCTATCTTTCAGATCGTTTCCTCCAAGTTATCCAAGCCTCTTCTTCCTCTCCTATTTATCCAACACTCAAAGAAGTTCCTCAAGGGAGTATTTTCGCTTCACTTCTCTGGTACGGCTGATCTTTTTCTCCATTCCAACCCTCCATTTAATTCGTAGCCGACGAAAAGGGTCATCTCATAGTTCAGATCACGTAATTGTCATCCAATCCATCCAGTCTCATCTTCTTATGCTCGAACTCTAGATTCGTAAATTAAGAATAAAAACCAACGAGACCGAATCCACTACATAATGTCCCTCCAACCTATCTGAACCATATTCTTATCCTACCGGCGGTAAAGTGCCCTAACTCGGACTCTAACTGGTCAAACGCTTTACCTGGAACCTCTAAACCCGACTAAAACGCAATAAACTTAACTTACCGAACGATCAAAAGACTACTGGACAAACGATCCAAATTCATTCTAACGAACAATAAATAATTTTATAAAGCCCTACTAGAGATTTTTCGAATGTTTAATCCGAGTAAGGCGGAATAATTCATCTTTCGATCTGTAGAAAAACTGTATCTTACTTAACTTTTACAAAGCTCAGAAATGTTAGAAACGCTTTGTTGGTTACTAAGATCATTAACACCAAGAGCAAGTAACAAACAAAATTATTGGCATAAAACTAACTTAATTATGCCGCCATTCTATAAACTTTAGGCACTACACATAAACAATGCATGATTCATATGTTAAAGGAGTATGCATTTCGCCTACAGAACAACTCAGGCAAGTGAGCTTTGATAAATGATGCAAGCTCACGTTTATAAGCCAGACAAATGATTGTCGCAAGCTTCAGGAATAGTTTTAATTAATTTCTGCCAACATCAACAACACTAATTCCTATTAGTGCTTATATATCACATCCTCAGCCACACACTCAAGTTTGTGTAAAGGAAGCATCTAAAACTTATAACAACTAAACTGATAAAGTGATAATGCACCTCTTCAAAATTGTATTAAAAATTAGGAAAACGAACTAACCAATTCAGAATTATGTATAATTAAATTATTATTTCCTTGTCACAGGGTCATCAAAATTATGTGGCCAGATTCATGTTGTTATTCCTCTCTTTCTTGGCACAACTAAAGTCCTTTAAAATCAAATTAGTTGACAGTTAAAATTCGATTAAAATAAATCTCTACCAGATAAAAATTGACTCTCTTCTTTTAAAATCACTATGCCAATCCTACTCAATAATAGCTAAAAGAGTACAGCTTCTCTCTGAAAATCTTTTCTCGAACAATCTATCTTTAAGTTGGTTAGTAACCTGAAGGTTTTTGGAACGTAGTTGTTTTCATAACCGATGCTACGCATTCATTCTTTTGGTCCAAACGATGCGTGCATTTTCTGATTAAAATTCAAATCATTGATTCTGATGACTTTCGTGACATTGTACTTTCTTTTATCGATAACTAAAGGAGAGTAATTATTCACTCTGAACGATGCGATCTATCAGAGATAGTGTGCTTGTAACCGCAACGGCGTCAGGAACCTGCTAGAAGCCTCTTAGTTTCCACTCCAAACGTTATACTTTTTTTTTCAAATCATTCTGTTCGGTCTACAGAAACTGATGAAATAGAAACTGTTAATAAAACTAGTCGGTTAACCATAAAAGTTCGATTGTATTTAAGAGAAAAAAAGAAGCCCAGAACGTAGAAAATTGGAAATAAAAAATAATTCGTTGGGCTTCCCTTTAAAGCAGAAAAACAGCGAATTATGGAATTTTAGTGAGAATGAAACATGTTGGTAAAGTTCCAACTTTCAGCTTTCCATGTTTCACTCTACAAAGTTTTAGCGGTTTTCCTTAAACTTGGTTGAAGGAACTTAACAACTAATGTACAAACAATTTTGTTTTAGAACATTTTAAAGGAGTCGGTAAAGTCAGGCCATAAGAGAAGTGTCATGACAGTGGTAATAATGTGGAAAAATACTCATGTGCATACAAAGAATATTTTTACTACTTAAATGAAAATTATTAGTTTATTGAGTCAATAATTTTCTCTGAACAAATAATTATTAGCGGACGGACTTAATGTTTATGAAGGTATGATTACATATATACCGACAGCTAAAAATATCTATGATAATGTTAGTTAAACGGTGCAGATTGGCAGAATAAAAATAAAAGAAAAAAATGGTGAAAGAGTAAAAAATGTTTACATTTGGGCAATACATACTTAGAATTTCATAGAACTTTTGCCAATTTGTAAGTGCACTTTTGAGACGTACATTTTCTTTACACTTGTAAAGAAGATCGTTAACTTTAACGATTACGTTTAATAAACCCTTGACCTCTTAGTTAGCTAGGATTTAGTAGCAACTTCTAGAAACTTTTTTAAAAGAAGAAATTACTGGTTTATAGACATCCAATTTAGCTAACATGCCGAAAGCTGATTTCTGGTATAATACAGTTTTAATATACCTTCTACCCAATTTAATTTTCCTTCGTGCTTCTCCAAGACCACTCATAATAAATTTTGAGTATCAGTTTTTCTATTGTATGTAGAATTTCTCAAATAATTATGATTTTATTGGCTAAGTGCAAAATTCTTGATTATTATTATTTTTTTCTAAACAAGGATGGAAGAACCCGTTACTTTAATTAAATATTAAATATGACTACTTCATTCATACATATATGTAAATTAGAAATAGAAAGAAAGAAGATGAATTTAATCTTAACCTCGTACTGTGTCAGTTTTCAAATTTGACCACAACTTAAGAAAATGCACATTTACCAAGAACAGTAGGTCAAATTGAATGTAATCATAACTCAGTAGGTAAATTTATGTTGAATCTATATTTACCTGATATGATTGCACGCCCACACGTTTCAGGTAAATTTGAACAGTTTCTTCTCAATGATATTTATCGTAACAATACCATGAGTTCTAGTAATTTTTAGAGCCTTGCTTCGTTACCTTGAGTGCGATTGTCTAAAAGAAACAAAACATAACTTAATAATCTATTCAAAATTACGAAGAAATTTATTGCACCGATTTGTATTTAATTGCATCATTTCACAAACTGTTTTACAGTAAGGTGATTGAATTAGAGTACTAATTAAAAGTGAAAGACTAAAAGACTGAGTAACTAAAATATTTTACCATTTTTAACAGGTTATTGTTATTGCACTTCTAATTTTACTTTGTAAAACAATGTCTTAAGCATCCTAAGATTAAAACATTGTCATATTCCAATTATATTTTTCCTTTACTTATTTTACTTCATAGATTTAAATTTATTTATTGAATTCCTACTCCACCATAATTAAAATATCATGTTTAGGAGAAAATATGGTAATTGCATAATTTGGCATTATTTTTTAATGACAGGATCGAATATAGATGTAGAAACATCCGATGGTGCCCACAGCATCGGAGTTAAAAAAAATAAAATAAATAAAATACAGATTAAATGAAAAAGAAAATACATTCTTGTAGACATACCTCACTGGTCCATGACCGTCGGAGGGCACAGCACCGGAGTAGTTAAGTACACAGCAAATAAGAAAAAATCTAATATGGAACAACAAATTGTATTATTCTTTACAAAAAATTAAAGGTGTACAACATTTGAGTTCATTAGCAAAATAAAGCCTTTTTCAGTGCACTGTCTCTCATTACTAACACTGTACAGTGAGCTGTAAGAAGCTCCAGAAGATTTGAATCCAGAATCTGTGTAGGAACAAAAAACAATAATAATAATAACTAGGGATAGGATTAGTTCAGTGTTTAGCTTACTGGATTCCCATGTGATCCGGGGTTCGAATTGTTAAGTATCGAAGTATGCAATGTTAATTATTGGGTTATTATTTGGCGGGAATTAGTTGGGTTGGTAACAAGTAATATGCATATAGATATGTAAGAGACGCTTGTGTGTTGCCATGTTGTATTGTTCATATATGTTAGAATAGTGATTGATATATATAATAAAGTGTTTTTTAATGTACTGTGTCGTATTATACCTCCCATAAGCCTACACTAACTAATTTTAACATCCATTTTTATTACGAATCGAGCAGCTGGCCCTAAGATTTTCTTAATAATAATGTGGAAAATACTCATGTGCTTACAAATAATACTTTTACTACTCGACTGGAAATTATTAGTTTATTGAGTCAATTTGAGTCAAGTTTCTTTTCGTCAGCTTGCTGTCCGGTGATGAACTGAGTATTCTGTAAAAAGAGAACACTGCCCAAACGCCGTAGTACACTGAAGAAGCTGAGTGTGCCAATGATCTCAGATGTTGGCGCGCCTTCCAGTGATCGCTATTATTATTATTAATAATACTTTTTTTTAAGAACAAAGTTAAAGTTACAAAATTGATTAAAAGCTGGTAAATTATTTGTTTGTGCTAGAAGTTATGATAAACATTAAGCAGATGGTGGTGAGATGTGGAGGGTCGCTGAAAGTTTCTGATGAAGTTGACATTGATGGAAACGTACAGCAACAGTTTGCCAGTCTGTTCACAGTTGTAGGATTTTTCATGTTTCCAAATGACGAAATAACGCTAAAAATAAAGATACACCTGAATAAATAAAATATCTGTCAGCTACAGCACTTTATCTGAATTTTTGATGGAATTATTTTAAGAAAGAAAAATGAGTTGAAAAAAACAAAATTGCAATTAGAAAAAAATATTTGTACTTTTAGTGAATAAAAATATTTCTACCTTGAAGAGGGGCAACTACACACAAATATTGTAGAAAAAAAATGTTAGTTAAAAAAAAATGCTTATTGAAAATAAGGAAATATCAGGACTGTAAACCTCATTCGGGGAAATAAAGACTAAAGTCTAAAAATTCAGAAAGGTTTCGAAATGTTGGTGTACTTCCGAAGAAAAAAAAATTAATAGATGAATTAATCAAGGATAAGGTTCGTATTATCTCGATATGTTAAGCGTTATACTGCCAAGAAATAAAGCGGAGTTAGCTTTGAGCTTGGCAGGCAAGAATTATTTCTTTTATTTCTTCAATGAGAATAAAGTTGAGATGAATCTAAAAGAATCCATGGTGAATAATTAACAAAAAATTAAATGAACGTTGTTTTAGGATTAGCTGTTGGTCCACCTAAAGAGAAGCTAAGCTGGTGTGCCCTAATAAACAAATTATCGAGGGCAATCTTCAGAAGGCTTCCTTATGCCCTGAATTTTACGTCATTCTTGAGATTAGTTCCTGAAATTAAATTTAAATAAAGACAAAAATTGAATTACTTTCTAATAGATTACTTTCTACATCAAAATTTATAGAGAATTGATTGTGTATCATCTAACTGTCAAAGCTTCCTTAAATAAGCAGAATGTAATGAAATATGATTATAATTTGTATATAATGTCTAAAGAGAAGTATGTGAAAAAATATCGAAATAGAATTAATAATGAAAGTCCATCCATCATAAATCAATGCCGGAGAAATTTAACTATTTTTACCTGTAAAAAATTGACAGCACAAATTAAAAAGTGAAATAATCCATAAAAGATCAAATTTACATGGTACGCTTATTATTATTATTATAAGAAGGAACAGAACCATTAGTGAGAGTACCATCCACGCAACGCTATTGTCTGGTGGACTCCAAAAAAGCACCTTAAAAAGATACAGGAAAAGTAATTCATTGTAATTGTAACAGTTTTAAAAAAAAAAATTCGTGTGCATTTTTTGTTTTGCAGGCTCTCTGCAGTTTCATTCCAGATACTTCTTTAACCTCTGTCAGCAATGTAATAGACAAAAACTGTGAAACTGATAAACTATTGCACAAGAGTTGGTCTAGAAAAGTGTAATGCTTCTAAAATTATCAGGAAGAGAAGAAGTGAGACAACAACAGCTAAATAGATATATGTTGATGTAAAGAAGTATCTGTTAGATGAGAAACTGGCATGTTGTTGAGGTGTAGATGATAAGTTATTGTAGTTTTTGGACCAGAAGCCAGTCCAACTTGCCGACTCCTAACTCAAATAACTAGAAAAAGAAGAGCCTGTCTAACTAATTGCAGCTAATTCCTCCGTATAACTTTTCTCAGGTGTTTAGCCAGAAATAAAAAGTCCATCAAGTTTACATCCCTGATTTTGACGCTCAGTCATTTATCTAACGTCTCGAACTTCATTTTGTCCCATTGTCAGCTCTGCAACGCCAATCAGAGTCGCCTGGCAGCATCAAGCTTTATTTGAGCATCAAGAGCACGCTAAATAGTTACCAACAGCGACTTAATTTTGCTATTTTTCCAAAGATGTTTAGTAAATAATGAATGAAAGTTTACAATAAATAAATAATATCTTTATTAAATGAATTGAATGGTGAACAAATTATTTATCTATTTAATTTGTTGGCCTCAACAAGGAACTAGCCCAAACGTGATACTGAACAATTGAACGAGATGTGGAACAAATTTATATTAATGATCATAATTAAATATTGAAATATTCGTATCAATAATTAAATTTTCTACTTATTGATACCTTATTAACAAACACTATAAATTTATGGCACAGTTGTGGTTAGGTAGTGGAACATGCAAGGTTAAAATAGCAAGTTTATTAACAACAGAAATGCTGATTATGTGGTAGCATAGTAAAGATGATGTAGGTGACCACGAGGGAGTCTGACGGAATGTTAATGTCAATTTGAAGAGGACTAAAAACGCAACATGAGAGTGTTGAATAAACTGGGCAAGCGTGCGCAACCAGAAGGTCTAGAGAAGTGCGTGTATTTACGGGCGTGAAGTGAAGATATTGATGAAATATCTTATTAGATGGGGGACGATGGAGGTTTCAGTGTGTGGCAGTTTGTAAACGGAACGCAGCAGCAAGTTGACGGTATCATTCGAATCACGGACAGCACTACTACCTTGCAGGATGTGATCTGCAGAATTGAAAGTGAATAGAAGTGATATTTCTCAATAGCGACGCCGGTGGCCCTTACTTCCTAGCCAGGCTGTCATACATTGGCAATCTCCATTGTTAAAGACACTCCCGACTCACTCCAACCGAACAACCTTGGCTATATTTGCTGAAAACTTTTTGATGAATGAATGATTGCAGTGGCATGTACTACATTCACTAAGTTAGAGATACGGTTCGGTCTCAGCTACTGAAATCATTACTACCAATTACAATTTTTATTATTAATAATTCATTTATTTGCTACCTGTATAAAAATAGATATACAGCAGGCAAAGTGTGAATGGTACAAGTACAATACAGGTTGTGAAAGCTCCCCGGCATAGCCGACGCTCACCGCAACCATAAGGTCACAGGAAGAGAGAAATCAGTCAGAACTGACACTCTCGGGAATTTTAGTGACTGGAAAGGTCTAGGTTAGGAGATCACGAGGTCAACGTCGTTTTAGACGTCATAGGGGATTATCAGTATGGGTTGATGAGGAAAGAGTTTGAGCTGTTGAACTGGGACGGCAGGGTAGGCTTTTGTGGAAATTGAGGAATTGTGAATAGATTGTTTCAGTGACAAAAGGGATATTTAGGTCTTTGTAAAGGATGAGGTTAGTGACATAATAGGGAGCATTAACAATACGGCGGAGGACTTTTGATTGGAAGGATTGGATGCGGGAGATATTGGAAGGTTTAGTTGAGCCCTACAGCTCTGATCCGTAAGTCCAGATGGGTTGAAGTAACGTCTTGTAGAGGATTAGTTTGTTAGATGTGGTTAGTTTAGATGTAGGTCCGATCATACGTCTTAGTTGTACGTCGTACCTTTTGTACTACTTACAAATAAAAAGTAAAAGCTAAATACAATCACAATAAGAATTGTAATATTTCAGTCTTTTTGTTTTTATTTGTTTTAAACAAAAAAATAAGGAGAACAAAAAAAGTAGAATTACATCGCAGATTTTATCTGTCGTAGCACTTACTCGTTTTTTAAAATTCCTAATCGATTTCGCATTTTCATCCATCATTATAGAATGATTAATATAATCAGTTAGGAGTAAGTATAGAATTTGACATGAATAAAGTGAAACTAAGTGTCAGCAAATTTAGAGAGGGACAGGTACTTAATTGAAATTAAATTCTATACACCAAACTTTTATTCAACCTCTGATGATAGAGCGAAATCCGAAAACGATCAGAAATTAATGTATAAAAGTGCTTACTACAAATAAAGGTGGCGAGATCCAGTACTGCGGAAGTAACCATATTTTCAAATAGAGCTGTTTTTTTTTTAAACAAGTAAATAGTTGAAGAAAGAAAAGAGATGTTTATGTGATCATCCCTAATTATTTGAATATTATTTAGTTTTCCTAGACTAAAGTTTTTGAAAACATAAAAATAATCGTGAGGAGATTGATAATCGATAGATTGATAAAAGTTTGGCAAACCCAGGTCTAATTTAAAAAAAAAAATATATATATATTGCGGTGAATGTTCTAAAATTATCTAGTGAGTCTGTATATTATTTTAAAAAATGATTAAAATTATTTTGTTTGTTTACTATTTATTTAAATTATGAACAGCAAACATTCTCCAGTTTAAATAAACTGAACATGTGCAAAGTGACAAATTTAATTGGAGTACTGTTATTTTGTGGGAAATTGATGAAAGAATAACATTGAGTAGTGAATGTGTGGGAGAATGCCATAAAATACAGTTTGTTAAACATTAACAAGAATATTGGTTTTTCCAACATTCACTCATATTTAGTCTTTGAGTTTTAAGTAATACATAAATAGTATTCCATACTTTTTAATATTAAAATAGGTTAGAGTTTTTTTAATTAATTTTCTAAAGTACCCGACATTTCCTGGGAGTGAGATGGTTTAAAACTTATTACTTTTTAAATTTATTTTAATGAATACAATATTGCTGAGGATCAATCTAATTTGTTCATCACTTCTTTCTTGGAGTTTTTGCTATCATAACCACAGTATTTTGTTCTTGTCCTAAAAAATATATGCGCCAGATACGGTCGATATCGGTGAAAAAGCCATTTAAGCAACGAGTAAATAACATACTCGTACATATATATATGTTTGTATATTGTACAAAAACATTTTAATATATGAATAAGTAATAAAAATAAAATTGCCAAATCACGATAAATAATGTATAATACATTATAATATAAATAATATATTGTGAAAGAATGTATGTTCTGAATAAACTATACTAGGAACTGTAAAATCTTTTATGATTTAATTATAAAGGAGCGGCCTTTGTAAATCTGTGAACGAACCTGCACGTTGCAAATACTTTTTAATTTATTAATTAAAACGGGTACATTAGTGTGTTTTAAAATTAACGAGGATAAATTTTAGTTTAATGATTAGTGGAATGATTTTATATCTACAATTTTTGACAAGGAATCCACACAAACTGCTGTAAAAACTTTAGGCTATAATAGTGGGGCGGATACTGTATATGGGTGGAGCATTTTCGTTTTAGAGTCTTTTTCTATTTCTGTTCAAGGGTATGTTTATTGAAATGAAGCACTTTTAAGTCAGTTTTCATTATAAAGATGTGGATTTCTAAACATGGAATGACTTTTATAAAGTACAAAATATTAAAGGAAAATTAAATTATTAAACTATTAATTGGCAAAATTATATATGTGTTCGACTGTAGAATTATGTACTGTACATGGCTTAGAATGTTGATGCAGCCACATAACAGAATAATTCTTGGCTCAACGGCTTCCAACGGCAGTGAAACGGATTAGAGTTTGGCTATATAAGCAGAAGAGTCCTGTTGGATAAGAAAGTGGCATGTTGTTGAGAAGTAGATGTAAATGTTCTGGGGTATCTGAGCCTTCAGCCCATCCTCATCGCACCACTTAGCAGAAAAGAAGCTGCATATCTAACGGATTGCAGGTCATGATCACCATGTGTACTAGTGATGTTCACTATGCTCCGTAAAACTAGTCGAGTTGTAGTTTTCCTCAGATGTTTGGCCAGCTGAAATAAAGAGAGTCCATTGGGAAAGGTGGTTGTAGTCAGCAATTGGATTAACCTGGGCCATTCTGTCCTTTTCCTCTGAAGACCTCCCTAGGTCCAACGAGCTTACTCACAAACCACATCATACTGTTCTAATTGGAAAGAAACATGTTTCTAACAAACTTTGAAGTCCTTCGGTCTGAAACGATAAAGGTGTTCCTTCAGTTTTCCAGGACGAACTAAAATTCTGTACAGATTACGTGCCAAAGATAAGAAGTTGCTGAGCACTCTTTCCATGTTTGATAGCCTGGTGATGGTTGTAGAGTTCAGCGTGAAAAATGAAGGTAATACATTGCAGGTTAGGTACCAAGATCTTCCTCACTTATGCAAAATAAACTCTTAGATAGGTATTGTTTCAGAAAGCTGCACAGATGCAGCACTGAGATTGCTGAGATAGAGTACTGTAATGGTGATGTAAATTCTTAACTTAATTACCTAACTTTTATTCAATTGAAAACTAAATTAAAAAAAATACAAGGAAATTTAAAAGTAATATTAGGGGGATGAAAGTGGACAAGATCTATTGGCCTTGTTTGACGAAGAATTTACTGAGTGAATCCATTAGCAGCAGCCTGTAATGGACTGAGCTGGGTGGTATCTGGAAGTGTAGAACCGCCGCCTGTTGATGCACCACCAACTTGTGAATATTCACTATCTGACTCTCAGAAAACTTTCTATACCCACTTTTCTGTTCTTGTCAGCGAGGAGTACTACCACTACCAAAACGCTGTCATGATGCTTAATGCACGACGGTTCTTGGATACGTGTCACTTACTGCACTCCTCTTCCAGCCGTACTTGGGTCTTACTTTATTTTTGCATATTCATTTAGTCGAAAGCAAATTTCTGACGTTTTTAGATTGGGGCTAGCTTTTTTCTTTTCTGCCTTATATTAATATCTTGAAACAATTTCTTTTTTAGTTATTTGTGTGACTCGTGCTATGAGTCCTTTTATTTGAGTTTAAAAAAACAAAAAAATAGACGAAGGTCCATTTTCAGCAGGACCTGGGTAAAAACTTTTAGTGAAACTTAAAGAAGAATGAAATACTTCTATATTTAATTTTATCCTCTTCGAATGTTATGAACGTTTCATCAGTTGTTTGCAATAATAATGATTAATTATTGACTCTTATTAAAGGGGGTCAGACTCCAAATTTTTGTGAGTGCACACTCAATCAATTAATTTAATGTGAGCAAACAAGATGCTTACCTTGTTCACCTACTTATGTATCAATATTATTCTTCACAGGCATGGCCAGGAGTCAAGTAACATCATTCTGTCACAGGCTAGTAAGTGGGCTTAAGATTTCATGACAAACCAATAAGAAATAAGGGTAAAATTAAAGATTAAAAAAAAAAGGTAGAATTAAACATCAAAAGCCAGCAATTAGCAGCTAAGGATCGGCCTAAAATTCATCTTTGAAGAGCCAACACCTTCCTCATGAAGTGAAAAAGTACCTGAGTAGTATATCAACTGCTGTGTCCTTACTAACGTACACTATCAAACTGGTCACTTATCGTTTACACTAACACTCCGACAAACACCAATTCCGCAAGATCTTTAAATAGTGTATACCAAGTTTATAACAAGTTTGTAACTATTACATAATGTATGTATGTACATTATATAATAGCTATACAAAAAATAGTGCACAAAATGGTAGATAAAGTGAACAGAATGTTTCTATCCTGGTGAACTCCTCCCTTTCCTTATGAATTCCTCCTGTTCTGGTGTTGAAACTACTTCCTTTCAACTTCTGTAATGGTAAGATAACGATCTAACCTTATTTTAAGATTCAAATTTTTTACTGTATCCAACCATCACAACAATATAAAATCCAATGCAGAATCACCACACTCTTTTTCATGATCAACAATATCGTTCTAATGACCCATTCATTCATTTTGCATCCGATCTAGTTGAGTGTCAATATCAAAGATTTCACAACACCTTACGTTGCATCATAATTGTTTGGTCTAACAGCTTTCAATTTAAACTTCCCCCAATCAAATAGCAGCCCAATCAAATAACAGAAGAGCGAGTGGACTGGAGATCATTTGATCCAATGCCCTAAAAACGATATCAGTGGAGTCTCATATCCTTTTATTGTATAATCGCATTTGCTTTATGTTTATGTTCAGTTACACTTTCTCCTTTTATATTCTTACTAAGCTTAATATGTTCCACATAGTTAGGCTCAGAGTCCTTTTATTTATTCATGTAACTCAATAAATATATAAATAAATAAACATGACCTAAATCGACAGGCTTGATTTAAATTAATTATTACTTAAAGAAGTAAATACAGGGCGTGAATGGTGAAATGCAGGAATCCTCAAACTAAACCCTGTGTAAAAAGTTTGTGGAACTCCTGGTGTAGTGGTGACAGCAAAAGGAAGACTCCCAGTTAGAGTTTCGCTCGTATTTACTCGTTATTTTCTCTTCCCTCGACCCGCCTTGGGAACCTTTTTTTGGTAGATAAAAGGCTAAACATTATTTAAAAAAATAGCCTGAAAAAAATATGATTTTACTTATGCCCTCAATATCTTTTTCGTTAACGGTTATTCAAGTCTGTCACATTTCAATATTTATCATAATAATAACATTGTGTTATCACACAATGTATCATTTCTGTCGTATACATTTATCATACATTTTATACAAGATAAAAAAAAAATTATATACATATTTTTAAATAAATCTCCAAATTCTGCTGTATATATACTTTATTGTGCAGATCCACCTCTACTTCGCATGGAATTTTATCCTTTTTTTTCTCCCTCTCTAAGGAAGGTTTAACAGAACGGATGCTGGGAAAAGGATCAGTAACTGGCTGCTTTCACTTCTTTTCACTATTCCTTCATCCTTATTATTGACAAGCCTTATATATCTATAAAAGTAAATTCCTTTATCGTGCAATACAACACAATATACTTAAAAAAAAATTTAATGTCAACATATCTTTCAGATTTAACCTTGCTTTCATTTCTTCCATATTACTGTTGGCATTTAACGCAAAAAAAAGAAGAATTTTACATTATAATTCAATTAAAGAATTGAATATAATACTAATTATAGACATTTTATTTGTTATTACAGCTGAACCCGTTCACAGAGGTTGTGTTGAAATGCAACAATACGAAGACAGAAATAAGTAACTATTAATAAAGAACAACAAAAAAATCAAGCAAACAATCTGAAGCAAAAATAAAAAAATGCTAAGAAAAAGAACTTTTTTCTTACTCTGGTTCAAATAATCAGGACTCTGAATCAGACTCCGTACCATAACACAACCTGCTGGTCTCGTCTCTAACCGCTGAGCTAGCTGGCGTCGACGATTTGTACAGTATTTGATTTAAAAGATTCACTATTCAACTCAAATATGAATTACGTCCAATTAGTTTATATTTAACTCGGCCAATATATTCTAATGGATGGTTTACAACATATCGGACCCTATAATTACTCTTCTCGTTAGCATTAATCATTAACAATGATCTTTTATGTAATGTAAATGATCTAATTAGAGATTCTCAATTGTACTATTAATTTTGTCATTTAGAACAGAATTTTAATCAAGAGTTACATTTGCGGGTCGATTACATTCGTGGATGTAACATAATTATATGCAGAACTAGACTTAAAGTGAGATTGCAGCTGAACATCTTTATAGTTGACGCTACTGCAGTCACAAGAAATGTTATTAGCCTCAGGGCTAATAGAAAACGGCCATTGCTGAAGCCATACTTCTTATATGAAATAAATTTTTGAAAGGTTGTCATTCGCCTAATTCTGGCCATATTTTAACTTTTTCTTACAGTACTAGTCAGAGATGGTAATTGTAATCGTGGGGTTTTTCGAGTTTCGGGTCTTTTGGTCCAAGGTACTTCATTGTATTTCTTGTACCAATGTGAACCTGGCGGTGCTTGTTGCTTAGCCGAGCTCTGTACTTTGGTCATGCCATTTTAGTCGCAAGTTTCATTAGCTCTTTACCTTTTTTAGTGGTAGGAATCGCAGCAATGACCTTGTTGATTGCATTGGCGGACCGCTCCCATAAGAGGAGTAACGCAAGCCAGATACTGCCCATTGTTCCGATCTATCCCTCACGCGTTAATTAGAAATCCTAGCAATGATGGGACGCCAGTGATTATAAAGTACCGTTTACTATTGAACCTAGAGACGGGCAAGACAGGAGTCTTAGAAGCTCAGCCTTCCATACTTTCAACTGCCATTAACGTTTGTCACATTTATAGATGGAAAGACATCTCACTGTAATATAAAAATAATGTAATCCTGAAAAAAGAAAGGTAATAATAATTTAAGAAGACCCTTGTGAAGCACATCACAAAAATATTTATTTTCATTAACATAGCACATTATTATTTATTTATTTTTTGTCCATAAAAAAGAAGAAAAATCAACATGAAAACTTATTTATTATTCTTATTCGTAAATTATTTATAATTCTTATAACCTCAAACATGAGACAACATCAAATTCTAGAACTTTCACTCTAACTTGGCTATAACTTCCCTAACGTAAATGACTATAAGTTATAACTAAAAATTACAATTAGAAGATTATAACGGCCGTTTAGAATGGCATTATAATTATTATTTATTATAAATGTTAATATATATTATATAAACCTATATAACATTAGACCGTTCAGGCCATTCAGGAAGACATAGATGCTTGAGTATATTTCATAATCTTAAATTAATTTTTAGTTAATTTTTTTTTTTTTTGTTTTAATAACCTCACATGGGCGAGATTTTTTTAGTTTTAAAATACTTTTATTTGCTAAGATAAAAGTCTTGCAGAGGTTGTAACGCTTATAAGGGTTATGAAAAATTGGAAAATAGATTTTTTTTTTTTTCAACACTTTTCCAGTGTCATTAAAAACAAAATTAAAGCTCATAAAGTTATATGGAGAAAAAAGGGAAATATTTAGGAATCAAGAAAAAGATTTAAGCTCAACAACTCACAGCTTTCCGACACAAAAAGCACTGTTTTTCTTGGATATATTATGTGCAAATTTCCTTTCTTTTTTTTTTCTAAAAAAACATTGACATAGATACTTAAATATTGTTCAGTTTTTTTTTTTTTTGCACACATTCCGGCAAACAGTCAATGTAGGACGATAAATCTCTATAAAGCAGACGTTAATTTTGAATTTTATTGCAATAATTTAATTTTTTTAACTATTTTTTAAACATTATTATTTATATTTATTATTTTATTTTTAATAAAACTTTTCTAACTCCTTTTTTTTTTCTTTTGGAATTATGTACAGGTGTTTGGGGCAAATGGGGGAAACCTCAAAGGGTACACTTAGGTAATTTATTGTAAACTTTCACTGAAATTGGAAAAAAACTGTTAGGTTTGGTTTCTTTTTTCTAGAGTAAATTAAGAAACTATTTCCCTTTAAAAAAAAGAAGTTTTGAAATAGAAAACTTCAAAAACAGTTGCAGCAAGAAGTTCTAGACCTACAAGTAATTAGTTAGAAGAAAATCGCTGGAGTCATTATTGAGAAAAACTTATTTTTTCTTTTAGAAGATTCCTTCCAAGAGTGTCATTATAGTTAGTGTAAATTCTGCCAACAATAAGAAATTAAGGTAAATTAATTTTAATGAATTAAGGTTGGTAACAGCATTTTTAACTTTTAAGAAAGTCGGTAATTTAATATGGGAGTTAATTAAATTGATAATTGAAAGCAATTTAAATAACTAGTTTAAATTTTGTTGCTTTCATGACTTGGTGGACACTAAAATTCTCTAGTTCTAACACATTTTATCGAAACCCAGAGTTTGTAAAATCGTAAAAACTGAAATGATTATTTTGAAGAAATCTTAAAACCCATTACACCCAAAAACTGTGCTAAAACCATTTTTGTTTTTTTGAAGAATAATTACGTGTAATAAAGCTTTAATATGTATTGTAAATTGTATTGGCCATATTAGGAAAAAAAAAAAAATTAAGAAAATGGAACTTTTTTCATTAGTGAAGTGATAGATCTACTTAATGTGGATCTTTTCCAATCACGGCATTTTAACATAAAGGCACACTTAACATTTCTTTTAGAATGTAAATAGTCGTACGTACCTTTACGCAATACTCAATTCTCTTTACAGGAAAATCTATCAACCACCTAAAACATTTGATAACGAATTTTTGCAAACGTTATTTATCTAAATAAATAAATACAATGAAAAACGGAGTGCCTGAAATACCTTTTGTTAAATTGCTCCTTCCTATTGAGCAATTTTAGCCCCTAAATTTTTTGTCAGGTCCTACCTGTGAAGTCTTCTTTGAATAATAAGAGATGATTTGTTCAGAGGGTATACAGTTTAAAGAAAACCAAATCGCATAGATAGCTAGCTGGGTAAATCTGTTAATCGGTAAGAGATTTCTTTGCTCTGGTGCGATTTCGTCTTAGTCTAAAACTATCTCAACTTCTTAACCAGCAAATGAGATTTTAGAACAAAATAAGAGCAGAATGCTTTGTCATTGGTAGTATGGGGGTGGTTGCTTACTGTATGTTATAACGATATTCGGAAACGTCGAGAGAAGTCTTGGACATGTCGCCGTCAACAAGTGGATCGCGGCACGCCTGGTGATGTTGAAAAGAAGAAGACAAATTAATAAAAAAGGGAGCAGCGGGGAAAATATTGGATATGGATCCAAGTCAACACAAGTTGTTTTATAACATGAACAAAATGGTCCTGGATTGCAACATGGATGAAGAGTTTTCCCTCTCTCCTAATAAGAAGAAGTACTGTGATCGGTCCATTTTTCTAAATTGAGTTTTCCATTAGAAATACATGTTTTAAGGTTCTCAAAACAAGCAAATATTTACTTGCCGCATTGGCTGTGTATATAAAATGTATAAAGCATAAAGCATTTCAAAAACAAACAATTTTTTGACGAAACTTTTGTCAACTCCCAGTACTAAATATTGTGCTGGAATCCATAAATTGGAAGTTCAAATCCACTGAAACTATTCTTCAGTATTTCATTGATAATTCGGAGTGGTTCAACAATTTCTCACGACTTAATTAACTTTTATTTTATTTTTTAATTGGTAGATGCTATTCAGATAAAAGTACAGTTCCCCCGCCTACTTTAAGTCAAGAAATAAAAAAAACAAAATTTGGATTTAAAATTTGAAGAAATTCGTGTAATCAGAAGTACGACTTTAAAGCATAGACGAATACGTTTTACAAATTTTTCGGCTAAGGATTCTGTTAAGTTCTATTGATTGGATCCTTGGCTGCTGTTATTTTACTGGGCAATAAAACATTCCTTCGTATAATCTTGCAGGTGAATCAACACTAGCCTAATATCCGTTAATTTATTTGAATCACAGTTTTAACCAAATGTTTGAAACCGGGTTTGCCCACCACAAGTATTTGAGTTTGGGTCTAGATAGGATGAGGGCACAAACTTCAGTATTTCTAGAGTCAAGGCAAAAGTAGCGGTGCCCAGAACTACCATACCGTTGAAGATTGTGTGTTAGTTACCCTTCCAAATTAGCTATCATCCTTCAAGGTTTCCCTCATTTCCAGAGTCATGCGCCCAGTATGAAATCTTTCTAATTTTATTAAATATTAAAAAAAAAAAAAATTCCAAGTAACTTTGTGAAGGAATACCTAAGATGTAAATAACTAGTTTAACTTACAATTAGTCTTTATTTTATCCTTTATGCAAATATATAAACTATATTTTTTGTCCACCATAGCAAAGAGAATAATATCCATCTAGATACTCTATGGCAAAATATAGATAATTATAAATAATAATAAGAGAAAAATTAAGGAAATGAGGATATTTATGGTTAGAGAATGCATTACGAATTATGGCAGTACGAGTTCGCCCACTTCTTACCTGAAAACTGTTCCACAGCTGGTGATCTCTATCATTTTCAAAATACAGAAAACAATATTAATTTCAGAAATCAACGTTAACATATTATAATTATTACAGTAATATTTTAAAAGCTTTACACCAGAAATAAATTACATTAATATAAAATAACATTCAATAAAGAACAATGCGTATATATATTTTTTAATTTAATAAATTTTCATTCATAAACTTTATATATTTTAAACTGATATGTACCTTTTCCTTTTGTTTGATTGCTGCACTCATATTTATATTTGAAAACATGAATGATAAGATTAATTAAAATAATATTTGGCGATTAATTAATTTTATTCCAACTACCCAAAATAATATATAATATAAAAAAAATTTCATGAAAAAAAAATTGCGTAGAGAAAAGTATTAGTATATTTGCGTTCATAACATTTGTTTACAAGTCAATTGATGTGTTGTTCTGTGGTTATGAAAAAAGAAGGTATTTTTTTACCTTTTACTGCTTCTTCCTCCATAGAGAAGAAATGGACTAGACACTCCTTTGGGGATCTCGGAAACCATCCGAATATTCCAATCTAAAAACACTCCCCAAACTCATAGTTGATGTGTATAATGAAACCACTATAGATTACAGTGGATTAGGCCAGAAACCACCCGCCTTCTTTATAATCTACAATTTGACTGTTCGTTATTTTTTTTTTTTAATGTATTTGACTCTCTAGATCACAAATGTATTAATTGTGCATATAAGTTTCTATTTATCGCTTGGAATTGACTAATTGCACACTTTTCTTTAAATAGTTTTTTACTTTTAAGTATTTTATAAACTTATTGTTCTAAATTAACACTTTTCCTTCACTCGATTCGAGTATAGGCTATTCTTCGACCTAGAACAATCTCTGTTATTTATTAGAGAGGATTTCTGAATGAATACCTACGAGATATTCAGAGGTAAAAGTTTGCAAATAGATTTAAACCGCTCTTCAGGTTCATTATCAGTTTGATAATACTTAAAACAATTCTTAGGGTTCTAAGCATGGTCGGTAGATGGACTATAATCTTAATTTCTTCTAGTAATATTTCTAAATTGCAAAAAGTAAATACCACATTCAAACTAATGTTGCACCCACTAAACTGGTATTATTCTGATAAGTCTTACACAACAACATAAATAAAAAAAAAAAGTTACAATTTCCAAACCAAGCCCTGTGCCATGAACATTATCTAAAGATAGTTGAATACAAAATCGAAACATCGAATAGGTGACAAAAAGTTTCTTATCCGAAAATGGAAAGGTCTGTAAAATGTGAAACAATCAAGGCAATATGAAAATGTTCGCTTCTACACTTTCAGAACTTTTAAGTAGGTATAAAATAAAAAACTTTCACATATAAGGCAATTTTGCTATTTTTAAAATTTTGGGAATGTATCTTTTGAACAAACTATAGTGTGTGGTACCATAAGTAGTATGTCAAGTAATCACCTGATTTTTCAGACGGGATTTAACTTCAAAGTGCCAATTGTACATGGTTTGTAAAAATATTGTATACAGGGTGACCAGAGTTATATGCTCCACCCACTTTTTTTTTAAACGGCGGGAAATTTCGTAAAAATAAAAAACACGTATTTAATCATTTTTAGTCTAGTTTATTTTCAGTGATTGACCCATTTTTTTAAACCCCTGTATCTCGAGATACAGCATCCAACTTTTGTTTTTCAAATGGAACGTTATATTTTTTGTTGCATATTTTAATAGTATTTGAGCTCCTAAAAAAAACAAAAAAAAATTTTTGAAATCGGTTAGGTTTTTCAAAAGTTATGGTAATTTAAAATATGCAAAACAAATTTCAGTTTATTGTCAAAATTACGTTATTTTTTTTTTAAAGAATCTGTTCAAACTGGGCACCATCAACGGACAGGCAAGCCAAAACTCTGGACTCCCACGCTTTGCTTGTAGCAGCACTTATGGTGGCGAAGTCAAGATCTAGGCAGGCTAGAGTAATTCGACGTTTCAGAACATCGACAGAAGCCACGGGATTAAGGTTACTGTACACTTTATTTTTTAGATATCCCCCCACAAAAAATAGTTCATTGGGGTTAAGTCCAGAGATCGAGGTGGCCATTGGATGGGACAATGAGCCCCTAAGCACTTACCATGGAAATTTCAATTCAGATAACCTCTAACAACTCTCGCATTACGCCAGGGCAACCATCTTGTTGAAAATACATATCTAGCTGACGTTGTAGAGGAACATCTTCAAGCGGAACTGGCTAAATGTCTCTTAAAAAAAAGTTGGATACCTTGCACCAGTTAAGTTCTCTCTGTAGAAGTATGGGCCGATTAGTTGATTTCCTAAAACTCCACACCAAACGTTTGTAGAAAAAACAACCTGAACGTCTAATAACTCTAGCCTGCCTAGATCTTGACTTTGCCACCAGAACAAACAAACAGAAACGTGGGAGTCCAGAGTTTTGGCTTGCCTGTCCGTTGATGGTGCCCAGTTTGAACAGATTCTTTAAAACGTAATTTTGACAATAAACTGAAATTTATTTTTCATATTTTAAATTACCATAACTTTTGAAAAACCTAAACGATTTCAAAAAAATAAATTTTGTTGTTTTTAGGAGCTCAAATACTATAAAAATATGCCAAAAAAATATAAGTTCTATTTGAAAAAACAAAGTTGGATGGTGTATCTCGAGATACAGGGGTTTAAAAAAAATGGGTCAATCACTGAAAATAAACTAGACTAAAAATGCTTAAATACGTGTTTTTTATTTTTTCGAAATTTCCCGCCGTTAAAAAAAAAAAGAGGGTGGAGCATATAACTCTGGTCACCCTGTATATACGAGGTGTGTTCAAAAAATAAGGTGAATTTTCATTTTTCTTAAAAAATATTTATTTATTCATCGATTTTTATTTTGTCTCCTTCAAAGTAGTCCCCCTCAGATATAATACATATGTGCCAGCATTTTTTCCAATCCTCGGAACAGTTCTGATATGCACTTTTTGGTATGTCCTTGAGCTCTCTCAGCGATTCGGTTTTTATCTCCTCAATCGTCGCAAATCTCCGTCCTTTCATGGGTCTCTTCAATCATGGGAACAGGAAAAAGTCGCAGGGCGCCAAACCTGGTGAATACGGTGACTGAGACATGATAATGTCATTCAACAATTCCTGAGCGATGCTCATGCGACGGTTTTTTTGATCAAAATTTAGCAATTTTGGAACGAACTTCGCTACTACACGCTTCATGCCCAAAATTTCCGAAAAAAAATTGCAGGACATGTGCCAACCGATATGCCGACAACCTCAGCAACTTCTCTAATTGTGATTCGACGATTCTTCTCAACATTTTCATCGGTTGTTGATGTGCTGGGGCGTCCAGGGCGAGCGTCGTCATTCACATCTTCTCGACCTTCTGTGAAAAGCTTGTACCACTTGTAAACATTTTTTTGACACAGAGTACTCTCACCGTACGCCACTCTCAACATTTCAAGTGGTTTTTAACACTTAATTCCATTTTTTACACAAAATTTGATGCAAATTCGTTGATCCATTTTTTTCGACAGAAGAAAATCGCCGAACTCGCAAAACACTTGCCTTATTTATGCCTCTAACATACAAACTAAACATGCTATATAGCTATAACTTTGAAAATATGTTCGAGACAAGTGTACCAACATAAAAAAAAAAGACAATCGAAATTCGAATGTACGTAGCCCGCGAAATTTGAAAATTCACCTTATTTTTTGAACACACCTCGTATATTAGATGGTAGATGGGACGGGACCTATACCCCAAGGCACCGCAGCCACAGAAGACTTATTGTGCCAGCACCTCGTATATTAATCAAAGCATTTTTTTTTTCCAGTTCAAAATCTTTGTTATAAAAAGTCTGATTTTCTTGGAGGGCTTGGGCTATTATCAGATCAGAACTGTTAATGGTGGCTATGAGTTTGTAAGTGGAATGCCATCATAGAGAAATAGAACTCAAGAACAAATAAAGCTTTTGTTCTCTTCCATTGAACGTTAACTAGACATTTCTGCCGAGACGTCTATTCAAGAAAGAACCAAAGTTAATTAGGAAGTAGGGCTTGTGACTGCAATCATACAAGTAGAAAGAAATAAAAATAGTATTAATTAATAAAAAGAGAAAAGGTTACGATGAAGTGTTTAAATGCTCTTCTAAAACCAAGCTTTTCTTTTCAGATAATTTTCTCAGAGTTTAAATTTTTAGATGCAATCAATCTTATAGCATTAACTAATTAAATAATTATTTGGGCAAATCAATTGATCGCCAAACATTAGTTATAATTTTTAAAATATTACCTAAAATGTATTTTGCATACCATTTTTTCTTCACATCAAATACCATCTCTGTCATTTCAACTAACACAAGTTTAGTTAATAATTATTAAGCTTCAATTAAATCTACAACTATAATTACCTTAAGTAATATTAAGTATTGGAAATAGGAAGAAAATGGTTTCTGTTTTCTTTTAGTTAATTATTATTATTTTTTTGCAATAAGAAAAATTTGAGTAAAAAATATTATATATACTTTTCTTTGGATTAAATTTGTAGGCTTAATAATTTTTTTTTTTTTTTTTTTAGATCTTTTATTGCAATTTACCACTGCAACAGTTGTTGCAACAAGCAAATACGGTGAAAGGGAAAAGAAATAACGGGAAATCATGATTGGAGAAGGCACCCAGTGGTGCCACTCCAGTAACGTGCTTAAGATAAGAGAAGATCACGAGGCCATCTTCTCTTCAATCTCCTTAGAGGATTACCTGGTAATGTGGAGGAAGATAGGTGATCTATGAGAGGGTTAGGATGAGCTGCTGTAGAGGAATGAAATTTGAAGAAACGAGTGTTAGCAAGATCTGTAATGAAAGGAATTTTGAGGTCATTATGGATAGTGAGGTTAGATACATAGAACGGAGCGTTAAGAAGTTTTCGAAGTATTTTTGACTGTAATGTCTGGAGGCGTAGTGAGTTGGAACGCTTAGTCGATCCCCATACTTCGATGCCGTATGACCAAATGGGTCGCAGTAACATTAGATATAAGAGTCTTTTGTTATGTAGGTTAAGTTTCGAACGTTTGTCAAGTAGTCTGGCGAGAAGTTTGTAGCGTTGGTTAGTTTCTTGTCTTTTCAGTCTAGTATGGGGATTCCATGTCAACCGTTTGTCTAGGTGCAGTCCAAGGTAACGTACTTAATAATAATAATAAAAATAACTTAATAAAGGCTTAATAATAAAATTAGATTTTTGAATAATTAGATCTTGTTAATTAAAAATAAATATTTGTATAAAACTTGGTAATAAGATTTAATTTCTTCTCGAATATTTATTAAATAAAATATAAAATAAGATATACTTACTGTAGGGTGATATTATGTACAACATTTTCTTTTTCAATAAAAAATCTTTTTATGATTGTTAAATTACCTTAAAATTATTATTGAAAATACATTTACCTCACTTAGCGTCATTTTAGTCCCTTGAAATATAAACCGTTTTATATTCTTTATTATTATATTTTTTATATTTATATAAACATAAATACACTTTACTTTTGTAATTTATTTTTTTACAGAAAAAGTACACCGCTTTACATTTAAAAAACATTTTTTATTTTTTTAGAACGAAATAGCGACAAGCACACATCACTTCTAGTATTTACAAATATATTCTTTCTTTATCTTTTATCTTCATTTTGGTTTTCTAAATTAAAAAAAAAATAAATTTAATTTATTAAAAGCTGTTTAATAACTTAATTTTTATATTTATTTAAATTCTTTGTCAATTATATTGATTGTTCTTTGATAGTCACAAGAGAGCGTTATGAGCTTTTCATTTTTTGTTTTTGTAAATATTTGTCAAAACGGCGATTGAATGATATTCTCAACAAGTAAGATTAGGATACTCTTCTTTTTTTTTTTAATTACTATTGGATTAACAGAAATAAAAAGAATAGATTAATGTTGTAGTGAAAAAGTAAACATTGCTTTGAATTAGAAGGTTTTATCAGAGCCACCTAGCTTGGATTTCATTCTAATACTAAGAGTTGCTTTGCTCTCATCGTCTCAAGACATTTCAGGAGAAGGACTTGTTAATGATGTTAGGACTGGGATGGCAGCCAAATCTTAGATATAAGTTTCATGATCTACTAACATATTCTGTAAGGCAGCGACTATAACCATGTTTATAACAATTAAATAAATGAACTTGTGGATTCAAGTAATTTTGGGCACTTCAAAAAATCAATGTTCTTTGGTGCTTTACAAGGTAAACTTACGGGAATTCTATTAAATGTGGGGCGTTTATTTATTCCAAATAATCTATAATAAAACAAAATAAATAACAATTTCGATGTTTCGGCAACACTTTTCGTTCGTTTTCTGTCTGTAAGCGAACTATATCAGTTGGAGAGCCACAGAGGAAATCCAATTGAGTTTTGAAACTCTAGATGTTCTTCATTGATATCTACGACAGGATGATATTATAGGGACCTCTGTCTTCGGTCCATACTTGGTTGCAACGCTTACGTCTTGCTGGTGCTCTCGAAATCTTTTATTCCAAAACCCATTATCGTCACTGTCTTGTAAATCTAGGGACCATAAATCTAGATTATTACTGAAAGCTAACTATTTTTTACTTTATTTAAAGTCCTCATAAACAATAAAAAATATTTCAAATCGTATATCATTTACAATACTCCAAATTATGCAAAAATACTTCCAACTATGAGTACATGCTCTAGATGTTATTGGAAAATGGAAATATATGAGTTAAAGCTAAAGCAAAAAAGATGACTGCAGCTATCGAAATTCACTCAAGGAATTCAACGAACAAAAATGTTGAAGAAAAGAAACATTTTCACTAAAAAGGCTGTAGTTTACAAAGGTTATAGTCTTTACAGGTAAATTAGCAACTAATGTCAAAATAATTGAAGATAACAGAAAATTTTGAAGATTGTTTTTTCTACGCTCAAAAAATGTTTGGTAAACATCATGAAAACAAAATAACACCATAAATAAACAATTAAATTAGTATTATGTAATAGAATTAGAACAGTATTTAGGAGAATTTATGACTGAATTTTCATTAATCACTCTGTTTCATGGAAGATCTGTAAAAACAGAGAACTTTACTAGCTTTATCAGAAAGGAAATATAGTTCAATTAATAAAAGCCTTATCGATTGGTTGGGCCATGTATTAAGAATGGACTGATGACTGCATGATATCATCATTGACAAGAAAATATTTAGTTGGTTGACAACGAAGGCGATTGTAACATGACAAAACTCAATGTTATAATTCACAGGTACTTAGAGCATTGCTAATGGTGTTACGGGCTGAAGATGGTGCGAGGTGAAGATATAGAGACGACGAAGAGAACTTGTACAGCACATTATGGCTTCTATTTTGGTCATCCACTTAGATTTAAAGACAAGCACCTTTGTTAAAGACTTTTGCACCGCTCGTACAGAGCCATCACCATCGCCAACTTCCAATACATTGAGAAAATGATTGAATTAAATTCAGTAGTCGATGGGTAGTTGGGGAACACTTTTAAGGGCTTTCATATTTGTCCAGTTTACTAATCTAATATGGGCTATCAGTGAAGAGTTTGGAACCTGCTCACTAAGACTGATCAAGCGCAATACATTAAGTCCAGCATAAACACTCGCTGATCTTTCCGCAAAGTTAGGAAGCTACGAGGGGGTACCCAAAAATAACCGGAATTGCGTTGCCGCGCATGGAGCTTATGTAGTACGCATTTCTGCCGCTAGACGTGTATAGCGCAATTCCTTGCCAGTTCAGTCCTGCCTGTGTTGTCTGCCTGGCTTGTTCTGTTCATCTGTAGTGATTGTTTTTACCAGCACTGTTTTGTTCTTTTTTCGTTTTTTATGATGGCAAGTTTAAGTGAACAACGTGCAGCTCTGAAATTTTGTTTTCTACTCGGCAAAAATGCTGCTGAAAGTGTTTTAATGTTGAAAACAGCTTACAAAGATGACGCTATGGGAAAAACTCAAGTATACGAGTGGTTTACTCGGTTTAAAAATGGCGACATGTCGATTGATGACAAACCTCGTTCTGGACGTCCATCAACTGCCCGAATCGACGAAAATGTTGAAAAAATTCGAGAGCTGGTGTTCACAGACCGTCGACAGACAATTGATCAACTGTCAGAGAGTAGTGGGTTATCTTGGAGCTCGGTTCAGCGAATTTTAACGGAAGATTTGGGGATGAAAAGGGTTGCTGCCAAGTTTGTTCCTCGAGTTCTGACTGACAATCAAAAAGAACATCGAGTTGAAACATGTCGTGCTTTGAAACAACAGCTTGAAACTGATCCAGACTTTCTGTCAAAGGTCATTACTGGTGATGAGTCATGGTGCTATGGTTATGACCCAGAAAGAAAGCAACAGTCGAGCCAATGGAAGACGTCATCTTCACCCCGACCAAAAAAATGTCGTCAAGTCAAGTCAAACATCAAAACAATGCTGATTTGCTTTTTTGATGCCAAAGGCGTAGTCCATTCAGAGTTTGTCCCCCCAGGTCAGACCGTCAATCAAACCTTGTATTTGGAAGTTTTGAAAAGATTGCGCAATAGTGTTCGCCAAAAAAGACCCGATTTGTGGCAAACAGGAGACTGGTTCTTCCACCACGACAATGCACCTGCACACACAGCCATCTCTGTTACACAGTTTTTGGCTAAAAATGGCATGGTTCCGCTGCCCCACGCACCTTACTCGCCTGACCTGGCTCCGTGCGACTTTTTCTTATTTCCACGCATGAAAAAGGGCATGTTAGGTCACCGATTTGACAACATTGAAGAGGTCAAGAAAAAAACGAAGAAGGAGCTGTCAGCCATTTCTAAAGATGACTACAAAAAATGTTTCGAACAGTGGAAGCACCGGTGGGACAAATGTATTAGTTGTAATGGAGAGTATTTTGAAGGGGATAAGGTTGTTCTGTAAAAAATTTGTAAATAAATAGCTTTTAAAAAATAATTCCGGTTTTTTTTGGGTACCCCCTCGTATATCAAATAGAAGCGAGGCTAAGAAAGACAAGGATTTTTCGGCGATAGAAAACTGTGAGGAAGTCCTGGTTTGAATTGCTGCAAGGACTTATAGGCCATAATATCTAGCAAAATTTTATAATTGGCTGAATTAATAAACTGAAAGTGTGTTTAGAAAAAAGCTATTCTAAGTATTATGTTGAAAAGATGCGAAAAGTACTGAGTGAGCACTCAGTACTGAGGGACACTAGAAAGTTGATAGCGACAGAGGTGGATGCCAATCTGCTGAGAATTGGTAAGAAATGAAATGATAAAGAGATTTGATAGAAGTACTAGAAGAAATCGTGCAGAAAGGAGGCTTCAATGGTGTGGTGGCCATATCTGCCCAATGGAAGAGGAAAGAATGCACCATAAAAATTTAAATTGGTTGTCTGCAGAAGAGGCAGGCCATGGCAACCGCCATCAACGAAGCGGGCTGAGAAGGAAGTTTTTTGATAGGGATCTCTGAATTACTAATATAAAAAAGAGCTATCTCAGTTTGGTGAGGAAAGCCTCTTTTTGGGGTGGACAATACATACAAAAATAAAATTGAATAAAAGAAACATCGGCCTAATTACCATTAATTGAAATGTTTTCTGGAATAATTGATTTCAATTAACAACCAACATTACACAGTTTGCTGACTCGGTTGAGAAGATCATTCAAATGTTATAGAGTGATTTATGAATATTTTTGTGTGTAGAAAACTTATATATGTAGATTATTAATACGAATTGATAATTTTGTCATCACTGTTTACCTAATCATCATTATTTTAAAGAACGTAAAGTACAAAGGAGAGGGGCAGACTACGTGCGTTGGTCTCAACGTTGCAGTACTATACGAGAGGGACGAGGATGGCTAAGTCTAGTCCGATAATTGACACGCGCTCTTGTTTCTTTGTATAAAATGAATATTTTTTATAATTATTAATCACTAACAATATTTATATCCTTTTTGTTTTTTTTATTTTTATTTTGTAAACACACTCACACACAATCTTACTTAGCCTAGGAGGAATCTTTTCCGTCTTTTATTTCCTCAATTATTATATTGGTAATAATACTTGCGACCAGGCACCCTTCGCCTCCATTTTAAACATCCATTTCTACGTTCTGCAATAAAAATTTATATGCACTATAAATAAATCGACTAAAACAATTTGTATTATTTTAAAAAAATAATTAATTATAACAATGTTCAGACAATCTTACATTAAAATGCTACTTACATTGCGCCGTTGAATAAAAGAGGACGAGTGACATCAGTAGATAACTAAGAGTTAGATCTTGCTGGCCGGAAGCGCAGCTATTGTCTACAACAGGTTCCGGTATATTCGGCAACACTTCAACTGCAACAAGAAATAACATTTTCCTGGTAATAATCGATAACTGAAGCGTCAATAATAGGACATAACTAGGAGCGTAGAGTAGTAATTTTACTTGGGTATCCCGGGTAAATCAATAATTTTGTACCATTAAAACATCGAGTAATGAAGGCGCCACGATAGTCAAGCGGTTAGAGGCGAAGCTAAGATGTATCGCGTGGTTCTATGTTCGATTCCCGGTCTAGGTACTGGATTTAATTTAATGTTAACGTGAGAAAGTTTAGTGAAGATTTTTTTTTTTACTCGCCTGTCTAGCAATATTAGTTTTAACGTCAAGCACACAGGTTTTGGGAAATGAGTTCACATATAAAACAATGTCAACATTTATAATCTTATATTAAAAGAAGTTTTCATGTTCCTAAAGCATCACAAGAGGGTGTGGGCAGCACTACTGGACAACAGATTTTTTTTTTTGAAGTTAAAGAACATCACTCTAATTGGGAGAGCGATCTTGCTATAATGAGCTGCAGAGATGTCTATTGACTTTGTTGAGTTATTCCTTTTAGAAAGGCATTTATAACTAATAATTCCAAGCAATTATTGTTATCATTTGGGATCAGTCTTGACGAATTAGTTTTCTAAGAAGTTTTAGAAGTTGTTCAATGATGTTGAGTGCGGTTGAAAGCAAAGAGGTCAAAGAAATAAGTGGTATCATCAGTTCCTCTTCAAAGCACAAAGTGGATGTGGGCCTATTGAATACGATTCCAATTTTAGAACGGGGGTAATCAATTCCACTTGGCTTAACTCTTTAAATAATATAACTTTTCATTTGCCAAATTTTTATTTATGAGGAATGTGTCAGTATTCCTTTTTTGGCGTTGCATTTACTGCCAAAATTAATGTTTTAGCCCTATTATAAATTATTAAACAGTGGGCCAGTTTTTTTCTCTTTAAATCTTTAAAAAGCTAATACCTGTGATGCCATACGATCAAACCATCAAGATGGATTAAACTCCGAAACGGTCTGATACGAAAAGCCATCCCGCTATGACGGATGAATCATTAAACATATTATTTGTTTCCATCAAAATAATCTCTTTTAATTTTAGTTATAATAAAAGATTTGTTTGTTTAAGAATACAATTCTGAGATGAGAATGGCAACGTTCTCTAGCAGTTAAAGTGATCCTTGGAACAAAACAAAATGTTAAGAATATCAGCTTTGAAGTGACCTTTCTTGAACAATTTACTGACCCGCATCCATAAAATATCTGAGGCCATTAAAAGCAATTTAAATTTCATATAAACTTGCGCTTTGATTTTTAATATTTCTTTGGAAATAATTTCTTTAATAGATCTCAGATCTAAGTGTCGAATTCTTAGGGAAATGAGGGTATATAAAAGGGAAGGAGCTAATTGGCAGACCCATTTATAAATTGGCCACAAACTACATTCAAGTCATAAACACTTTGTATGTTTTAAGAAAACTATAAAATTAGAAGTCCTACAAGAATTGCAGTAAAGGAAAGTGGTTTGGAAGCCTGAACATTGGGTGAGTTGATTTTCGACAGATTTTTATTGCACCGTTTTACATGCATTACCTATTTTTAGCACAGATCCTGTTTCCTGCCTGAAACACCCGAATTCCTTTAATCTTGGTATTAAAGTTACCGCAGTAAACTCTTCCTGTATTCGTTCAGTCTTCAGGCATAAACAAGATCTAGACCTAGGGAATCGAAAACATTACAATTTTACTGACATTTAGATTTTCATTTTCAATGTATTTCTATAACTGGAGTTTTCTGGCAATGCACTTGAGAAAACGCTAATGAATTTAGACGTTGAATTTAGAATAACGTAAAATATAGCACCTTAACGCTATGCGTCAATTTATGTTAAATCAATTTTATGTTAGACAGTGTTATGCTACTAATTATGCAGCCTACTAAACTTTAACTTAAAAGACTTTAACTTTAATCTCATTTTAACAGAAAATTCAAATTATCGCAAAGAAAGATCAGAGTTAATATCTTACGCAGTAATGCATGATAATTATTACAAATTGCATTAAAAATTAATGGGACTAGCATTTATTTGCAATAAAGATCATAGCAGATAAATAAATTTGTTCACGTCTCTCTTCTCAAAACCATGATTGTTCTAAACGATATTTTCATACTATTTTATTATTATTAATTTATTTTTGAAATTAGCCTTAGCACTGGATGATTACCATGCGAGTGCAGCAAGATTAATTGCATTAATAATGACGTGAATGCTGCTTAGAAGTTTTGCAGCGGAATCGTCAGTTATCTGGAGTCACCAACGCCTCAGACGCCTAAAGCTGACACGGCTCAAACGATTTGCACGTCAAAAGCTAGTTAGTCTTTTTTCGATGGACTTACGATATCGATTGATGTTAAATGGATCCCTGGACTTTGGTTTCATTGAGGTTTTAACAATCATCAAGCCAAGCATAATCGGAAGTATAAAGGCTATCGAAGAAGTCTCTAGTAATTATATAATTAATTACTGTAATAGTGTTATGGTCCACCTTCTCTAAATAAATAATATAAACTGCTGAGAACTCTCAAACTATTTCCCATCATTCCAATTATAACTTTCGAGTAACATTTAACTTCACCATTATTTCACTACGAATTGGAACAATTTTTTCAATTAAAGCTTAAATACTTTAGAAAATAATTGTTATTAGAAACAATTGTTTCATCACATAAATCAGCAGCATTCCAATTTTAATAAATTTCGTTGTGGTTATTATCAAGAAATATCGGAAAAAAAGGCAATCCTCTTCAGTAAAGTCGCCTTTCTGGTTGAGGATTATCCTCAATAGCTGAAGCGATAACAGCAGCTGAAAGAAATAATGGCTTTTAACGATTCTATTTCTTTTAGATGTTTATTTTCTGAAATATTGGTCAATTTTAAATCGCTGTGTGTTTAGTACAGCACAATTCTTTTGTTTTTTTTGGTAAAAACTAAATTACAAAATTTTGTCACCATCACAACACTTACACTTATCAGTATTATAGGAAAATAATGGTGCGCAGTTCCTAAATCTCTAATTTGCCTATTTAATGTTGAATTATAAAGTTTGAATTTAACTTTATTAACATTAATTGGTGTCAAAATTGTTTAATGAAGGTGATTCTTCAAAGTTATCTTCCATTTTGTTTGTTATGAGTTTGTGATTGGGTTTATTTAGGTTTATAAGTTATATTTAGATTGTAAGTTTTGGCGAGTGTTTTGTGGAGATACAATTAATTGTGCCCTAGGGGTCGACCACATTCTTATACTTGGCTATAATTCTACTATTCGATTGATTGTAGAAACTTTTGTAATTTAAATAAAATAACTTTGTTATTTACTCATGAACTCTTAATTAGTAATAAATTTTAAAACAAGAGAATAAAGAAGAGAGAGAAAAAAAGAACCAGCTGTAAAGAAGTTAAAGATAACAAGAGGAACTTATAATTTATAAACAAATGGCAACTAGAAGAAGAAAAGTATTAGGAGTTTAGATTGTGTAGGGTAGGCAGCCCGCATGTCTCTCCGTTAACTCTCATTGCAAGCAGCTGTGTGAAAGAGCGGGATCTGCTCTAGGGGCTTCATCTAACTAAAACTGGAAGGAAACTTTTCCAAGCCGGTTATATATACCAAACTGTGCTTCATAAAAAGCATTTCTCAGTTCAAAATGCATTAACTTTGCCAAGAATTTGTTGCACTAATATTGCCATCATGGGGGTCTTTAAATCCTTTCTTTAATAAGACATCACACAAACTGAATCTAATCAATTATTAAATCTAATTTATAGCAAAAAACATTGAATTTAATCCAAGTGACTGATCACAGTTAAGATTTAGTAAAACAGTGTAGCAGGACTCCAGCAAAATTCAAGGAACCCGGTGCAGCGGATGTGATAACAGAAATATTTATAATTTAAGGTTGAATATAATATATGAATATAATATGCTGAATATAATAAAATTGAATATGGCAACGAATTAGTTATTACTGCCTCGGATTCTGTGCAAGAACGGCTAGAAAAAGTCCAAAATGTTGCGCTTAGAAAAATTACAGGAGGTCTTAAGTCTACTCCTCTAGCAGCCATGCAATTGCAATCAGAAATATATCCCTTTAGAGTTCGGCGAGAAATTACAGCTCTAAACATGAAGGAGAGATTAGCAAGATTGAGGATTGATTACTGGGAAAAAGATAGACCACCTGAAGTCGCAAGGCTAAAAACTCAGGTGAAATTTTCAACCCAAACACATGCTATTCGCCAAAAGTATAATTTAACCCTTGGCAGGAGAGAGCCTCTGTACAATGAGTCGTACTGGAAAATAAGGAGGACACCTTTGGTACGTCTCCATCTCATGGAGCCCGTAAAAAAAGGCGTCAACAGTGAGACCGAGTTGAGAGCTCTAGCCCTTGAAATGCTTGGAGAATGATATCCATCTCCTCCTTGGACCCACATCTATACCGACGGTTCAGCAGAAGGTGCTACTAAAAATGTGGGAGCTGAAGTGTATGGTACCAACTTCCAGTTCTCAGTACCTGTTGGATGGAACGTGGGCATCAAATTTCGATGGGGAGATTCGGGCTATCCTGATAAGTCTAAGATACGTGGTTGAAAGAAAATTGGACCAAGTAGTCTTTTTTAGTGACTCCCAAGCAGCGTTAATAGCCGTAACGGGAGCTCAGAGTGGAGTTTCCGTTGATGTAAGAGCGTGCCAGGAAATGATTGAAAAGATACTTATATAAGGGAAGCACCTGGCTTTCCAGTGGATTCCGGCACATTGTGAATTACCAGGGAACGAGCAGGCCGATAACCTTGCAAAACAGGGAAGTCAATGCGACCAGCCCGACTACGCAGTGTGTTACGCATCGGCTAAAAGAGTCATAGGTAACCACATAATGGGGAAAATACACGAGGAATACAGGAGCATGGCCGCTGGAAAGCAGTGGGCAACACTGCTAGAAATGAAGATACCTGACGGCCTCCCAAGAAAAGAGTCAGTCGTGCTCTTCCGAGGAATTACAGGGCACGACTATCTCCAAGCACACCTCCACAAGATAGGTATTAGGGACTCGCTGATTTGCCCATTGTGCAATGACGGCGTAATGATTTTTAACCATTTGAACGAGTGCCCGGCACTACAGGGCATGACCACTATATATGAAAGATATTGGGCTGCCAGACAGAAAATGGCTTAACGCCTTTGTCGCGGGATAAGAAAAAAAAATAATTATAATAATTTAAGGTTGACCTTATGATCTCTTAAGTAGAGAAGCTTAGCAGTTCACTTTACGTAATATTCAGTTCGAATGCGGTTTGGATTTGCTTTAGTGTCCGATTTTAAAGTTCAGTGAAATTAGTAAAAGTTTGTCAATCCTCGTTTAATCAAATATTATATTTCAAGAATAAATTTATAAATTTCCGGAGAGATAACAACTAATGAAATTCGCTAGAGTATGTTAATTGAAGAGCTTGGTGCAAAAAGGAGTTAACTACAGTATTTTAAAATTTTTAGTAGGGACAAAAAACTAAATATGCTTTAAGATGTATTCCTTATGTTGTGTCTGCTGTAAGGATTAGTTAATATATTGTGATGGGGTCATTTGGGGCTCAATTTGAACTTTCTAGGGCATTTTCCTAGGGCATCTTGCTATAAGCAAAAGTTATTTTGCAGCTAATTCATAAACTTTTTTGCACCAAAATCATAATTTTCAGTAAAACTTGAGTACATATTAAGTACTTTAGTCAACAGATTTCTTGTTTAAGACAGCTTGCTCTTGGGCAGACTTAACATCCAGCACTAAACGATCACTCTGATTCTGCCCTAAATAAGAACTGCTGAGGCAGTTTCTGAAGGCACCCTTTCCTTAGATTTTAGAACGCGATAAGCAGAAAGATCAGGCTATGTGCGATACCATCCAGTAATCACTCTTTGCTCGTCATGGCAAATGGCCAAAGTAGCCGCAGATTTTGATTTGGAAATTGCTGAGATGCTTACTACCATTAGAACTGGCCTTGAGCTCAGAATACTCTACACAGAATGTCCTCTAGGTGGAAATTCTTGGACCTCTACAAAGTATATCAAGAAGAGTGGATACAGTCTCTTATCTCCTGTATAATTGCTCCAGTTTGCCATAAATCCCATGACACTTGGAGAACAGAACAATCAAATACGATTGCCTTGCGTACAGAGGCGATAAGTGTCTACCTGACAGGATCCACCTAGTAGATCCATCCAAGCTCATACCCACGAGAGTAAATAGTCAGTTATTCATTCAAGGCAACAACTTAACAAACTTCCTGCCTTGAAGTATAAAACAAAAATATCTGACACAATGCAAATGTGCAGAAAGAATCAAGTTGTCAAATATGGAATTGCAGGGAATCCCATTAATGAATGTGGCAATGAATGTAGATTTCCTACATTTCGCCTTCGATTGAAAAGTAAAACTCGGCAGTGTCACCATTACTAAAACAGTAAATTAAAAAATCCCAATTAAAAGTTCTGTAATTAAATGTAATGAGATTTTTTGGCTGATTTTTGGTACGACCACTATTTGTATGGCGTGATAATAGTAACTTTTCCAAACTCTATTTGAGAAGATCAGACGAGGTGGTTAGCACTCCATAAATATCACTTTCATTGTCAGACTTCATAATTATCGCTTAATATTCACACAGTTCATTATAAATAACAAGCAAACAAAAAAAGTGATCAATTATATTAGATTTTTATTAAACTTTTTAAGAGATTGAAGCGGACAAACTAAGTGACAAAGAGGACCACTCTCATGGTTTTTAAAAGAAAAATAAATCGGACTACAGTTGCATGGACTGTGGAAAGGGCACTTCAGCAACAGCAGACTGTCTCTCTATAAAAAGGCCGTTTATCACTCAGTGAGATGCCAAAGCTCGGCAGTAGTGCTTTACCAACCCAATTAAATTTAATTGATGACTGCAGGCTGTTCCTTACGCACACAGTGGACCCACGAATCGAATTTCAATCACACCCCTCCGATAGAATGTAATGAAGTAGGGATTAGATGTTTTAATTTAAATTTTATAGAAATACATTTCGTTGCGTAGAAAAGTAAATTTATTTGTTTATAAGGCCGCCATTTATTAATTTATCTCTGATTATTATTAATGAGAGTTTATCGCTTTGGCGGAAAGATACTTTCTGACAGCTGAGCTGAAAATATGTATACATTTGGTTCGTTGGAGAGTGTATGAACTTTTGGAATGAATGTATAGCGTGTTTCGAAATATTTCAGAGTTAAAATTGTATTTTATTTTATTCTTTTACTTTAAAAAATAAATAAATACTAGGATTACAGAAATAAAAGTGCGTAAATTTCTGACTTAGTTAGCTACTTTTGTGGAAATGGTCGTGCCAGTGGCCTAGTGATTGACAAATTTTGAGTTTAGTGCTTCGAAGAGTTGGCCTGAATGCACGCAAATGCTGCATTGTTGAATTAAGTTTACTATCTGAAGTAAGTTTAGAAAACTGCAAAAAATGGTATGAGTTAAATACAACTGGAGGAAGTTAAACGAATTTTTGTAACAGATAAGCTTGAGAGTTATTGTGGTAAATTAATTTTCAGACGTAATATTTTTAGTGAGTAATTATATAAACTTTCAAAAATATTTTCTGGCTAAAAAAATGCAAAATACTGAAATTCACTTCTAAGTTTTTACGGCCCTCGGTTGTCACGATTCACAACTTCAGCAACACGGGAATTGCTCTGCATCCGTGGTTACTTGGTGCCACAAATAATGAAATCTTAGCTACATTAAACCGTAAATGTTAATTTTTAAAAGAAGAAATTATTTTGAATTTACGAAATGTCTGCACTCAAACCAGGAGAGGAAGGAATCAAAATCTGAGTACAACTTTATCCTGCTTTACTTCACAACTCCAAATCTTCTTTACAATCAAGAGGTTTGTCTCACAAATGGATATGGTTATCTTTATAAGACAATTAAGCACTTTTGATGTCATTTAGATTCCAAAAAGAAATACGTATAACTACGATGAACAATTAAGGATCTAGTAATCTTTAATTTTTAGATTAATCAATAAATTTAAAAAATATATTTATATTTGTTAATAAAAAATCGTTTTTAAAACAAATTTCAAGTGTTCAATTACAAATAGTTAAAGTAATAGGTTAGTTTGCAGTGTACATTGAACTATTTAGCATATAAATAACTTCACAAAGCTACTCACAGAAGTTACTAGCTGTAGAGAAAAGAGGCAATTTAGTTTAAGCTCTTTGGAACAAAGGTTTAAAACATGAACCTGATTAAACAGTCAACTACTCGAGTCATTGTGTTAAATGGTCCAGAAATCTAGGAGTTATTTCTAGAAAGTTTTCAAAACAAAACGAACTAAGTAAAAGTGTGTAGTTTTTGTTTTTTTAAATTCCTCTAGTGGAAATTGTTGGAAACTGTACAGGGAATTTGGTGACAACGATACAAACAAATTGAAAGAGCATTAAAGAACACATTTTTAAATTTTAACACCGTCTTATGTAAAGATTCCATATTTAGGGAATTTATCAGGATTTGGAAGTCCTGGATTTACAATTTACAATGGATTGTAAAATGCTCTGCCAAGAAAGGACGCAGAATTTAAGGAAGGTAGGTTTCAAAAATATATTAAGTTGGAAAAGAGAAGAAAATGCAATTTAATATAGAAATGAAATTTTTTTTTTTTTTTTTAATGATTTAAGGCGCGTCAACATCCAAGGTTATTAGCGCCCGGAGCTTATTCCAGTGCACTGCCGGCCTCCGGACAGTGTTCTCTCGTTACAGACAACACTGTCCATCACCGGACAGTGAGCTGTAAGAAGCTCCTAGGAAGAGAAAATCTAAGGGTCAGCTGCTGGATTCGAACCCGGGACCTCCGCGTGGGAGTCCAGTATGCTAACCTCATAGCTAATCCCTTCCCTAGAAATGTAATTATTCCTATTAAAAAGACAAGTTCTTTGACTATCATCTCCCATCATTATACTTAAATCTTTATTTATTCCTCATATATTTTGAAAATATTAGCTTGAAATTTGAAGATACTCCGTTTAGAATGGCAGTTTTCTAATGCCCAACAGTATAGAATACATTTCTGTTTTTTTTTTTTTTTTAGCGAGACAAAAATGTTGTTGGCGGCTACAGGAGAAATGGAGAAATGGTAAAAAGTAATGATGGACCAGCCACAGAGGGGCGGATGCAGATACGACGTCTTCCAAGATCTGCAGAAGCTAACAGTCTAACAGCTCTGTGCAAAGAGCAGCAGTAAACCTTGCAAACAATTCCAGCAGTATTCTACATCTAGTATCATTTTCGGACTAACAAAGACCAACCGCATTTATGGCTATAGTTTCCTTCAGACAGAAAGGACATCCAGTCGCTATCACAGCCCTCCACAATCGTTCTCTTCCTTAAAGTTATTAGCACATACCAGAATTAGATGGTTGGCGTCTGCTATTATGCTAGAAGTACAGGAACACTGGTGAGATCTTTCCACCCCAATCCTGGATAGATGGTGTGGCGAATAATTGTGATTAAACCGCATTCTAATAAGTGTGCAAACAAACTCCCTATTGTTGTTCTCTTATATCTGAAAAACCAAGGTCTTTTTGGGAACACTAGATTATATGGCTGTGTAAAATTGGCCATTTCTCGCCTTTGATAATTTGTATATCATTCTTATAGCACTCAGCTTTTGCATAATTTCCAATATCGGACACTAAAATTGAGTATGGAGATGTATATCGTAGGGAGATAGCTTCCTTGCATCTGATGATAGCAACATTTACACAGAACTCTTTGAGTTCATGAAAAACCAACAAGATAACTCTGTAAATATTCAAAATACTAAAGAAGCTTCGAAAGAAGAATTTAAATGGTTGATTTGCTAAGCTCAAGAGGCCAATAACAAGGTAAAAAAAAAGAAGAAAAAAGTTGTTTCATCTATCTAGGTCGCAGCCGGATTGAAACATCAGTTTTCTGTCAGTAAAATTCGGTAAAGAACTCGGCTATCGGATTTCTCGGTGGAATAAAATCAGTTCATGGTAACATGTGAGATGCCACACTGTACGAGTATACCTACGGAGGAACTCCATGTGAAATTTCAATTTAACAAAGTATTATAAATTAAATATTTGAATTACCTAACCGAATTACAGGAAATTGTTAGAATATACGACCCTTATTTTCGTATTAATGTTTTTTAGAGAGTAAACAAGACGGAAGATTTTACTTTAAAATCCGCTTAATTGAAGCCAAGGCATCTGCCATACTCAATAATATAATAATTCATAAGAACTAATTTTCACTCTCCATTTTAAAAGTTCAAAAAAAACTAATAAAGCAAAAAACAGTGAAAAGCGTTTAAATCGATTAAAGTTTTCTAGTTGAAAGTGATAGCGTCCTCATGACTCCGAAAACCCACGAAGGTAGCCGATAGTTACCACTTTTGATTACAGCTTGATAGCATTGAGGAATTCTAGCTTTTTTCAATGAAAAACATTTAAGTTGGAGCTGTTTCTCAGTGGTAATTCTCTTATCCAGCATTCTGCTTTTTCTTGTACCCGGACAAGGTTACTGAAAGAGCTAATGCAGAATTATAGAAGAAAGAATATAAATTAGTGAGATGCTTTAAAACGTCAATTCTTAAACATTTAGGTTTCGTTTTTGCAGAGCCGTAATTCATTTATTTTATCTTATTCTTTTTATAAACAGTAGCTTCATATAGATTTCGAACTGGGGATCTCCCACTTACAAATCCAGGTTGGTGGCCACTACACCAACCCCTAACCCTTTAATTAGAAATGTACATTTCTTCAATAAATTACGCGTTAGTGTAGTTGCAGTGTTTGATTAGTAGGAATGTTATTTAGAATTATAGGTGGAAGAATGTGAATTAGTGACGTACATGGGGATGCTTTGAGCTGTGGAAGGGGGGGAGATGCTGTGAAGTTTAGAAGGTGCTTCTCGTGATAATTATAGCTGGCGTCCCTCGTCTCCTCAACAGTAGTATTTCCTCTTGTACCAGTGAAGGCCACTGGTAAGAGATGGTAGACAGACGAGACGTTCCCGCCACAACATTAGAGACTGGACTTGGGCCAGTATACTTTGTCCCATGTAGTATGTGTCCAGTATGTCCCGTGGAGATTGTGTGAAGTTAGACTACATAACCCACAGTTTGCAGACTTAACCCGCACTATGATGTTTTGCTGGTTAACCAGACGTACAGTGCTACATGCCCCACCTAATCCATGTTATTCCAAACTCAAACCTTACCTTTGTCTGGTCCTCTAGCAATCCCCCCCTTCAATCCATTAGCTACATAGTGAAAACATGCGGTTGTACGCTCAATGTTACCAAGTCCACCCACGTTGCATGCACATCTTCTTTGATATAATCAACGTCCACACAAATTGCTTTCGCCTTTATATTACCTAGTTTATTCACTGCCTCACCTAAATTAAAAAAAATAAAAGAAAGAATCTTAAATTTTCTATAACTTTTTATGTTGAAAAAACTGAATAAATAAACATTTTTTTAAAATTTATTTGTTATGTTACACCAACGCTAGATACGCCATAAGTAACAATGACAATAACTGACACCACTACAAACTCACTAATTGAGGGGAGAAGTTACCCAGTGATAACACACCCTAAGCTACTCTCTTCAGAAGAGAGAAGATTGCGAGGCCACTGACGTTTCAATCGTCTGGGAGGATGATCTGGATGGTGATGAGATGATAAATGGAGGACAAGAGGATTGGGATGAGAGTGCAAGTTCTGATGAAAATTTTTACAACGAGTTCGTGCATGCAACCTGACCTAAAAACGGAATTTCCAAGTCTGTGTGGATGGTTAGACTTGAAACGTAAAATGGAGCTATAACGATAGTGCGGAGAATTTTAGACTGAAACGATTGAATTCGTTGAAGATTGGAGCGTTTCGTTGAACCCCACAGTTCAATACCGTACGTCCAGGCGTGTTTTTGTATAGAATTGTAAATCAGTCGTTTGTTGTTAAGTGAAAGTTTTGAACGTTGGTCTAGTAGTATTTTAAGCAGTCGATAACATCTGTTAACTTCCTTCTGCGTCTGCACACAAATACCTCGAATTATATTGTTCGTCTCGAGACCGGCTCAGTCCACATTAGTTGGTACGTGTTAAAGTATAGTTTACTATGGTACCTCAAATTACTATTGTTTTTTAATTATTACTATACCCTAGAGCATGCCTAGATAAAATGTTGTCCTGCACGCAGGGAAGTGAAAATATTTGTTCCCGAAAGTCTGCTAAGTACAATTGGGTTGTACGATTGAAGGATTTATTAGATCAGTTTGATGAGTCTAGCCTGCTGGGAATATCTGACCCTGAAGTTTTCTCACGAATGATTTCTCCAACTTTGGAAAAATATAGACACTTTCTTGTGAATCAGGATTTGGATAGACTACATAGCTCCACTTGTAGTATTTTATACCCTCAAGTATTCAACCATAGCTCGATCCCGCAACAATATCTCCTTACTCAATTACCTATTTCATACACACGTTTATTTGCTCAACTTAGGACAATTAATAAATACACATTTTCATTAAAATTAAAAAATAGCGCTTACAGGATAGATTCAAACAGTAATTGCCTTTTATGTGGTAATGTTCTAAAAGAGGATTTGTACCACATTTTCATGGTTTGTCCAGCATATTTTAGTATCCGTGAAAAGTATCAGGACAGAGCTTCTTTCAGTTTACCTTTTGTGTTAACTCAGTGCAGTAGAGATGTAATGAAAACTGTATTTTGTTATCTGTGTGAATGTTTCTCTTTAAGAGAGGAGTTAATAAGTTGAAAAATTGATTTATGTTTTTTACTTTATTTCTTTTTTAATTACTTTGGCTTTATTTATCTTTTTACTTATTTCCAAGGTCTTAAAAAATACCATGAAATACCACAAAGGAGCTACTCCTTAGACCTATTTCAATGACATATTCAAAGTGTTTCTTTCATTTTTTATTGTCCTTATGTTTGTATATATTTATATTAATTTATGCTGTACCCAACTGTTTTTGAGACAGGACGTGAGTCCTATAAATCAAATAAATAAATATATTACATCTGTTAACTTCAGTTCGTTTAAGTCGTGTGTGAGGGCTCCAAGTCAGTTTTTTAAGATGTCAGAATTTTGTGAGATGACTGTGAGTGAAGATCACAGTCCCAAGACCAATCTTTGAATGTGTTAGTCCAATTCCTTACAACAACCTCTGCAAATAGTAGTTGAATTCTTTTCGCCAATCTTTGTGAGCGGAAGACCCTACGCCATCCTTGGAGGTGCTAGTCAAAGTAGCTGGACTAACCTTTGAATGAAACTATAAAGACTGGTGAAGGACCAAAGCGCATCAGAATTAAAGAAAAAAAACCCAGTAAGCTTTAATCTAAAACAACTAAGATTTAGCAGTGAGTCAAATTAGCTCCATATTAATTTAAAGATATTTGATTTAAATAAAATACATTCATATTTGCTTTGAGGAAGGGAAATGATGTTTGTTCAGTTGGCTGATAATTAAGCTTTGCTCGGTATTGTGCTGTTAATATTCAAGAACAGTAACGTTAATGAAACTGTCATCACGGCAGAGTGCTTTTGGAAGAACATACTTTTTTAAAATATTTATAATTATCTCATTAAAAAAAAAATACCATTATTAGACAAGGTATCAAACAATAAAAGTAGAATGCATAACCTACATAAAAGACTAACAAAGAAAAAATAAGGAACAAAATATTATTTCCAGAACACAAACATAAATGAACTCTGAACAAAATAAATTTCCATTATTATAATTTATAGTAATTTATTGTTATATAATGCATTATTAATTTAATTATTGTTAAATTTATATTAATGATAATATGTAATAAAAAGATTTTTAAACCCAATTAACAATGATAATCTCAAAGTTTGCATGCTTTTACAATATACCCACATATAAATATCTGAGAATTTTTGAACATTCCTGCCTAAAGACAACAAATTTTCTAAAATTGTTAAATCATCCTTATCAGAAATACATTTATTCAAATGTTCCAATGTTAATGGGACCAACAAATTACATCTCAATAGAAATGAATGAAAGTATCTTTACCATTAAAACACAGTTTACAATTATCACTTTTGAAATACAGTCGAACCTCTCAATAACGGACACTGGCAGGGGAAAGCAAAGTGGCCGCTGTTTGGAGGTGGCCGTTAGAAGGAGGTAGGCAAGTTTCATTATGAAAAAATATGGGTTTTTTTTCCAAACATCTATTTAAAAATTGTTTATTATTAATAGATTTAAAAACTTACATAATTGCATAATTATTTAGCTATATGATATGCATCAAATTTTTCTTAATAATCCAAAAAAATTTATAAAATTTTAAAAAAATCATATCACCGCGTCAAACGAACGTTTAATAATAAGGTGGTCGTTGGTGGGAGGTGAAACATATAATCCGTTCCCCAAAATCAATGCCCGCGGTCGCTATGTTGAGTGACCGTTAGATGGAGGTTCTTTTATGCAGAAAGTGTATAGGAGTAAAACGGGGAAATCGAAAAACTGTCCGTAAATGGAGGTGGCCGCTAGTGAGAGTGTCCTTTATGGGAGGTGCGAGTGTAGTAAGAATTTGATCCTAATAATATTCTGTTCTGTTTTTCAGCCGCCATTCTAACTTGGGCCAAAATTCTAACTTTATTCAAGCTCATATTCAGATTAATGTATTCCTCTTCCTCTTCAAATAGACTAAAGTCTTTAATTGATCGAAAATAAGAATTAAACCTAGAATTCAAAACAAACTGAATATCTTTACCAATTCATTTTAAAAGCACTTTTTAAATTATAATTGTGTTTTGTTACATTTAAGTTACATTTGTTACATTTAAGCTCCACATTTATTCTTATTGCAATTAATCTTATACATCATTTTGTATTATTTAAATGATAGGAATTAAGGATGTGTGATGTCCCAATGTTCCTAAATTCCTACTAAAATCATGGTTCTGCGACAAAAGTTACTAACCAATGTGCTAGCTGTAAGGCTCGTCATCTCAAAATAACCTTTAACAACTATTTCGAAAATTATAGCCGCATTTTCAATTTATTGATATGTATATTTTTGTTAACTCTGAGAACATTGGTGCCCGTAGCTTTTTTCAGAGCACTGTCGGCCTCCGGACGCTGTTCTCTCATTCACTGTCCATCACCAGTGAACTGTAAGAAGCTCCTAGGAAGGAAAAATCTAAAAGCCAGCAGCTGGATTCGAACCCAGGGTGATTTACTGGCACTCTTCTATCTTGGATTTAATTAGTTCTTGCACATTTATTACAATAAATGTTTTATACTGTACAATATTTATTTATATTATTTCATGCGCTCAGAGTTATGTTTAGCGACCGAGTGTATCTCATCTAGTTTTATAAGCTATAAAATTCTTATTTTGTATTTTAAATATATCGTCTGAATGAAAAAAAATATTGAACATGATTGGGTTAAAGCTGAAATTAAAGTAGAGAAGATGCCGCATCAGAATTAAATTTAAAAAAAGATCAGTTTTAGTTGAAAATGTTTCTATAACAACAGATCTATCTCCATTGGAGCTAGTATGCAATGTTTCTTTAAAAAAAGTATTGGAGTCAAAAGCAAGAACATTGCAAAACGTTAATAAATCAGCAGTAAAGTTGCACTTTAAATTGGCTGATTTGAATAAGTATCTTCAATCAAAAGTGATAAGAACCAGCCTGCTATGATCAGTGAGATCGAGAAAACTACCTTATACTGGCCTTCAAGGTTAGGGTTTGATTTGTACTTTCTCAGTATGTTAATAAGTTCAATTTTTAACATTATATCTTAATAATTGATAAGCAGGCTGTTTTAGCAACTACAAGAACGAAGCAGTGTAGTACTCTATAAGTTGCAATTTTCATTATTGTATTGTAGTAGCAAGATGGTGTTTCTATCTTGAATCAATCACCTAGTGTCACAACGCCTTTGCAGCACATCATCACTCTATTTATATTCAACGTTACATCATCAATTTTAATCATAAGTTGACATCATTAAGCTCAGTTTCTGTACTTGTATTAAGTATAGTACTAGTGCGATTAAATAAACTTTTTAACAAAAACAAAATCTTAGTTTAAAAAGTTAGGTATAATGGTAGATTAAATGCTAAAAGGTACACAAATCAACAAGTACCCATCATTTCATTAATAATTCATTGATATCATTTGAGTAATTTCACTCTATTAACTTTTCATTAATATTCCTTAGAATTTATTAGATGACGCAGACCTTTATGCTGGCCAGTTCATTCGTAATAATTTTTTTTGGTATACTACTAATAAAATGTACATTACATCTTCATAAATAAATAGGCACTATATTTTAACTCTATTCCAAATTATTTTTCTGATTGATCCCTATTATGCCATTTATTCTGTGTAATCACATGTTCACATGCACCTTAAAATATAAAAAGATAAAGTTGGTTACGGATTTAAAACAACACTGACGACACTACTATGTGTAGATAGCTATCTCTTGATTTTGTAAGTTTCATTGATAAAGGAAAAGTGAAATTAGTTCATCAATAGTTCTGTCAAAACTATATTTTTCTTTTATTTTGTGTACTCTACTTGTGTACAGGTGATTAACACAGTTCTGGAGGGAAGGGATTAGCTATGAGGTTAGCATACTGGACTCCTACGCGGAGGTCCCAGGTTCGAATCCAGCTGCTGACCCTTAGATTTTCTCTTCCTAGGAGCTTCTTACAGCTCATTGTCCGGTGATGGACAGTGTTGTCTGTAACCAGAGAACACTGTCCGGAGGCCGGCAGTGCAATGAAAAAAGATCCGGGCGCCAATAACCTTAGATGTTGACGCGCCTTAATTAAAAAAAAAAAAAAAAACCAGTTCTGTTTTATATATACAGTGACTCCCATTAATATTGGGACACCTATTACAAAATGATTTAAAAGGAAAATGAAAACAACATACAAAAGTTTGGAATTTTTTTTAAATAACATTAGCAACATCTGTAGAAATTATATATAAGTATAAATCGATGAAATTCCAAACTGTTAGGTAGCACTTTTTGAAAAAGTGTAAAATAAGGCTCTCAAAAATATTGGGACACCAGAAGTGCTAGTGTTTAAATGTTCAATATTTAAAATCTTCTACTATTTAATAATTGGTTGGTAATAATTTAATAATTGCTTTTTGACTTACAATAGCCCTCAAACGATCAGGCATAGGTGAAACAAGTTTTTGGTTAATTCAGGTGGTGTTTTTTTCCCATTCTTCCAGGAAACAGTTTTAATTCATTTTTGTTAGATATTATTCGTTTTTCTTAAAGCACTGGCTAAATATTGCCTTAAATGTTCAATGGGATTAAGATCTGGTGACTGCGGAGAGGTTTGGAATACTTTTGGGCAATTGTATAACAGTCACTGACGTATCACCCAAGCCGTAGGTTTGGGGTCGTTATCTTGGTAGAATTAAGAAGACCCTAAAATACCAAATGTTTGGGTACTTTTTTCAAATTATATTTTAATATATTACTATAAACCATTTTGTGCATCATTCCATCAATAAACACTAATTCTCCAAATCCTGATGCGGACATCCAGCCCCAAACCAGAACTGACCCACCTCCACCCGGAGGTGCAGCTTTAAAACCCTTTAAAGTTGGCTGTAAATTCTTCTTTTCGAGTTCAGCATTCGCTTTCCTCCAGACCATAACCCTTCCATCTGACTGGAAAACATTAAATTTTGATTCATCGCTAGAGTATATCATTCCAAAATTCACTATTTACATTGGAATATTTTTCGGCAAATTTCACTCTCTTAACACTATTTATCTTACTGACAAAAGGATTCTTCCAGGCTACTCTACCATGATAGTCGAGTTTTCTTAGCACTCTCCGAACTGTTTCTGCTCCTTTTTTGCTCTCTGAACATGTCAAAAATTTCACATAGAAGTTTTGGAGCACTAAGTCGGTGATCTTTTTTAATTCTTTTAATATATAACGCTGCTCTATCTCAGAGAGCAGTTGAGGACGGCCTTTTTGTGGGGTTGAAACAATTCTTTTTTCTTTTTGGTAACGCTGAATGAAGTTCCACGCAGTAGATGTTTTAGGTCCGATCAGTTTTTCTGTCTCTAACACTTTTTATTGTCTGTGTGCAAAGAAATTATAATATTTCTTTGTTCAATCGTTGTATTTGTATTTTTGCGCGACATGTTACACCTGGCTTGATTTATATTAACTAATATAATTATTAATTTCATATTGAATATATGCTTAAGGTATATATTTACAAATTGTATAAATATTCGGGCAAAACCTTGGACAAACTATAAATTATAATAGTGTCCCAATATTTATGAGAGGTAGAATTTGCTCTTATTATTATATATATTTTTTTTAATCTACCAAAACATTTTTATGTACTTATTTAAATAGTTTTTATTTAATTAATAGTAATTATAAAATGAAATGAATTTATAAAAATTTGAATAAATGGGTGCCACTTTTAATTTTCGTCAATTTTGAACTTCGGTATGTACTGTCCCAATATTAATGGGAGTCACTGTATGTACCTAATAGGCGGAACATAATTTAGATAGAGAATATTTATAAACTTTAATTTTAGTAACGGCAAAGTATTTACAGTGAAGGTAACAAAACAAAAAAATTATGGTGAAGCTGGACAGTTTGCGGTAGGGAGCGGTTAGACTCTATTCTAGCAAGTACATAAAACTCGCATGAAAAATTACTTTCAATATTAAAAAAGTTCCAGAATATCCGATATTGAGATTCATTTTTTTTTTAATTTGTGATTTGGGAATTTTTCCATTTAATCTCTCGCCTCGGTGATGTAGTATTATCAGCGTTACAGCTTTTTCCTTTTTAATCTTTATAGGAAAAGATTTTACAACTCCCACGTCTTTCTCTTCTGCAACGCTCACGGTCCTAAAGTACTTATTTTCTGAAAACAAGTCCATAAAATACTTAGATGCGTTTCATAAATAGAAAGAACGAGCTATCCTAATTTATGAGTTAATTACAAATTTATTTGATTAAAATTTGAATTATATATTGTAATGAAAGTGCTGAACGTGGCGTGATTGTTTAAGCGGATGCTGAACGCACTCCAAGTGTTTGGAGCGAAGAATTGGTAACCTGAAAGTGCAAATTTTAATAACGTTGATGTCAGCGATCTGTTTTCTTGAAGGTGGAGATGATGGCCCGGTGAACCTTCTAACCTTTCCCATCTTAAACTGTCTCCCACATATGTAACTTATTTCTTACAGTAATAAGAACTCCGGTTCTGTACTACCAGAAGTAGTAAGGTTTTCCACCCATTTCTGAAACAGCGCAACTAACAACTACTGGAGGTTTTTGTTTCTTGCTAACTAACTAGGAGCTAGGGAAATGAAAAACATAAAATGAAATTGCAATTTTGCATGTTCAACTTTTTTGGGTGTAACTCGACGTTTCAGAAAATACGAGGGTTGGCTGAAAAGTAATGCACACATGCTAGCCGAGCGCGAACGAAGAGCTTCCAAAAGCGCGCGAGGTGGCATTTGAAAGTAACTTATTATGTATGCGCAGTTTGGACTCGCTGCGTTCAGCCAGTGTATTTTTAGACGCCGAAGTATGGACACGTGTACTGGTGCTATGTCACTGCGAGATAAACGGCGTGCTGTTACCGACTTTCTTTTGAATATTGTGACAGGGGACGAATCATGGGTCCATCATTACGACCCAGAAGAGAAAAGGCAGGGCACTGAATATCGACATGCTTCTTCTCCTCGGCCGTAAAAGTTCAAAACACAACCGTCCGCTAAAAAAAAAAATTCTTCTCGGTACGTACAGACTCTAAGAAACTTCCGACGTCGAGTTTGTCGTGTTAGAGGCAGCTTGGCACCAATAATCTTGCAACATGACAACGCTTGTTTTCACTGCAGAGGTTCTGAAAGAACTGAAGTTTGAACCAATTCCAAACCCTCCTTATTTCCCGGATCTTGCCCTCTGCGATTTTTATTTGTTTCCTCTACTCAAGAGGGACCTCAAGGGTAATCACTACTCCTCAGACGATGAGGTGAAGGCATCTGTCAATTCCTGGATTCAAGAAAAGTCAAAAGAATTCTTCAGTGACGGAATGAAAAAGCTTGTTTCACGTTGGGAGAAATGTACTAGCGTTAATGGTGACTACATTGAAAAGTAATACATAATTGTGAAGCTTAAGAATTGCACTTTAATATACTTTCTGTCCGAACTTGATGACTCTTTTCTTTCCCCCTCTCCTAGCATGTGTGCATTACTTTTCAGCCAACCCTCGTTGGCACCAGTTAATGATGCGCTCTATACTGATTAGACAGTGTATCTTAAATTCTCACAAAAGTAAATGAACGACTTTTAAGAGAAAGAAAAATCTTTAAACAAATTTGAGGTACTAACAGGGAAAGGATTTAAAAAGTAATGAATAGTACTGCGAGTTGGTTGGATGATTTGGAGGACGATCTGACGAAGATCAGGGAGTGAAGAGGGAGAAGAGATCATGAAGAGTGGCAGAAGATAGATGATCAGGCCCTAGTCCTAAATGGACCGTAGTGTATAAGAAGAAAGGTATACTTTGACTGCCTTAAAAATTCAAGAAAGGGAGAAGTCAAAATTGATTACTACCTGAAATTAGGAACCTATTCCATAAACCTTGGGCAGAAACTCGTTGTAATCCTTATCCTCTCGGATTAGAGGTACTATTTTCCGTTTAGTTAAAGAAAATCTAGAATTGTAATAAGCAGTAAAAGAAAGTTGAGTCAGTTTTTCCACAAGAGGAAGTAAAAACTGATGTGTTCCTGCTAAGCGAATGTGTTACTATTACTGCCGTTCCCTTGAGATAGTTCAGGTCAGAGGTATGGATTGTGATAACGGCCAAGATCGTGAACAGACGCACAAATAGGTATCAGTTGGGAAGAAATGACAACCATCCATGTTTCTACTACATATTATGTTTATTCGAAAACCTAAACATACATTGTATTGAACTGCATTTAAAACTAATTTGAATTTTTTAAAAACCAGTAAAACATTAAATATTTAGTCACCCTTGTTGATTTCTAATCGAAACAAATATTAGTTTCTTCAAACTTCAAAACTTGTTCAGGATTTTAAAAGCTAATAACAACCAAATGTTTTATTTACTTTATTTTTGTTAAAGTTAGTGTTTAAGCAGTTGAATTCTGGGTATAATCTTATCAGCAAAGGTGGCATAACATTACGTATTAGACTGATAGAGGGTGATTAACCAACTTCACCAGAGATCTTGATTGTTTCTGAGCGTATCCCTTGTGCACGATAACAACAACACATCTAACAAGTTGAAGATCCCGTAAACAATCATACAATACAGATGGGTCCTGCTGAGTTGGTTGATGTAAGTAGTAACTATTTGGGTTTAGCGAACCCATAGGTAAACTCTAGCTTATCATAATACCCACTCTTACAGATTTTCATGTCACACACATTACAGACGCCTAGATTCCATTTTGAAACGTTCTAGAAACCTGAGTCACTATGCCATCTTCTTATAATTTGAAATGTTCAATAAGGAAGCATTAAAAAAATTACGTAGAATTATTAAAAAATATTTCATTAAGGAATGAAAGAGTACTTTTTAGAGACATTTCTAGAAAGATTGGTGAGGCCTCACATTAGAAGAAGGTCAGTGTCATATTGTGGCTGCAAAGCACAAACATTCCAGACTTCCTCCACTTCAAAACTGAAGATAACCAGATAACAAGATATGGTTGAAAATAACAGTTGTAAATAAACATCGTTGCTACAGAGCGGTAAATTAATTATTTACTTAGAAAGATTGGGAGTACAACGGACTTATTTCTAGTTTTAAAGTATGGAAAATTACATATACATATCGTATAAGCATCATCGTACCAGCCAGCGGTCTGCTGAAAACCAGTAAACTGCCCACTTCACCCTTGCCTAATATCTCAATACAAGTCCTCCTATGACGCTAAAGATTTTATAGTCAAATTTTATATTTCATAAATCAATAAATAATTACATGAAGAAATTGTAGATAGAGATCAATCGTGGAAGATTCATTGATTATTTGGCTTAAAATTATAATTCTGATTAATAGTAGAAGTAATCGCCTATTTTTTCAGGCGAGGATCAACGTCCAACTACCAATTAGGTGTCGTGGACGGAGACGACTAGCTAACATACTTTACATACTGTAAATTTCTTTTATTAACCATTAAATAAAATCCAAGGCCTAAGACCGGGAATCGAACCCAGCACCTCAATACTTATTAGCTTTACTGGGCTCGCCTCTAATCGCTCGGCTACCGTGGCGCTTAAATCCTGATTAATATTTAGATTATATTATTTAAAAGATCAAAGAAAATATTAGTTCACCCGTCAACCAACTTTGTCCTTCACAAAACTTAACCTACTGAGTCTCGATGCTATTACATGAACATGATCACTTAAATTTTATTTCTATTAAGCATCCTAAATGGACGCTATTTATGCTGCCACAATTAAGTTAGCAAAAGGAAGCTTGTGTGTGATATGAATCTATTTTTAATGTCACTTTACATGTTAACAAACTTGTAGTTCACAGAAATTATGCAATATTGTTTAATGACTGAGACAGGTGAAGTGGATCAATCGAAGAATTTCGTCAAAGTAATGGCGGATCTTCTTAGCCAGGAATAGGCTCTAAGAGTGAATTTGCTAATTGGCAGGTTGAAGCGATACACGGCTTGCTGGATATGGGTTCTGAATTATCGGCTAGTACTGGCTAATCGGGGAATGCAACAATGGATGAATTTTGGCTCAAACCCATTTTTATGCATCCTGTTCTATACTAGCTTAACGATACAGCTTAACGTTACAATCAATTGTATAACGGTAAGGGTTTGGAGGCAGTAATAAAATGTTTAAATTTAACTACTCACTACAGTACACAGAGCTAAAGAATTAAAATTCAATTAAAACTCAATTTGGAAATAACGAATTTTGTTTTCCAATCCTGCAGTTCATAATAGAGATTGCTAGTAATTATTAACAGTTTCAGCTTTGCAGACTTCGCTAAATTTACAGTGAGCATTTCTAGAGATCTTTAGGGAAGAAGAGCGTAAAGATAGCTTGAGAAAATACCGGTAGGATTAAAATCCAATTTAATAAATCAACTAGAATGATTGCAGCAATAATCGAGAAGAATAGACATATACTTCAGAATAAAAGGCGATTAGTAATCCTTAAGGAGGCTACATCAATATTAGATCAAGTATTGCAATAGCAGAATAGAAGATGTTAGTTCTCTTTGTTAAGGAAGTGTTATAGTCGCTATTTATATAAAGGATCGTTTTAGTTTTATATAAAGGCTGCGAGTATCAATTGGTCGATAAAGTACAAAATGAACAATTACACTGTTCTTTACCACTACCACTACTACCGACTGACCTTTGATGAATGGCTGATAGGCTTAAAAGCGGAAGAGGAAGTTGGTGGAGCGAATGTAGAGTATTTGCGCTGGATATTTACTCACACGTGTTCCATTACTGAGCAAATATCTCCGCCTCAGTTCTCGCTCATTTATAGACTAGCTGAGACTACATTATTTCCACTGAGTTTCTATTCACTTTCAGTTAATGCTTGCTTCAATCCAATAACTGCCATTCACTTAAGCAACCAGTAAATTCTACTACTTCATTTTCAGTGAAAGCAATCCAAATCGTGTATTACTTTTAATCAAAGAAAAAGAAGAAGACGAACAAAATCGTGTAACTAAGAAGTCAAATACTAATACCACTTTAGAACGATTTAAATTTTTAGGAATAATTGAAAAGTAAATACACTAATTTTTAAGAATAAGGCGCTTCTTCTTACTCTAAGTTATACTTTTCACTTCATCCTCTTCTGTTCCTCGTTACTCAATAATTCTTTTGAGAGCCTCATTTCAAAGTAGTTCTTTTCTAAATTTTCCAAGTTAAGCACGTTCGCTTCTACACCCCAGTGTAAGGCAGGTCTCCCACAAGTACTGGCTCTAAAAACAAGAACTGTTCTTTTAGAGCTTCTCTTTCCTTCTATCCAATTGGCTATGATTTGAACGATTTCAGGAAAGATTTGCCATATTTTCCAAACTCCTTAAATATATTCTTACTTACTGCTGCAAACCAATAAATGTGCTAAATGGCATTTGACACTGTTTTAGTTCAATAATTAGAACATAATAACATTCTTAACAGTATTCCATTTCGACTATTGGTCTTATTTCTTTTCAGGAAACATGTCTGTTAAGTCAAAGTTTGTTGCAAAACCTCAAATCGCTTGAAGATGATTAAAGAATTTGCCATTGTCAATATTGGGCATAATTTGTTAAAAATGTGTTTCGATTTCTTTTCTTTTTTTATAAGACGCTCCACCATTTTGGTCGTTAGCGTAGAGTATTGCCCTCTTTCGGATAATGTTCAAGGTGCACAAAACGCTGGCCTCTATGAGCAGTAAGCGTTAGAGATTTATAGTAAAATTCCCTGGACTAAGCTCCATTTTAATCCAAACAAGTGGAGGATCTAGACCACAAATCCACTTCTCTTTCATCTCTTAGATTATCTAAATACTGTTTTCATTATTTCCAGCAACTTCCCTCACACAGCCACACCCTATTACAAGAAAATATAGAAGCAAACGCGCCAAACAACCAAGAAGCAATCCTGTTCCTTACCTACATGTACAACAACGCAGCCCGCCAAATAAATTTCTCTCTTAAGGAAGATTTCTGTAAGGAAAACGATCCACAAACTTATAAAAACAATGAGTCTTCCTTCATAAAGCCGTACCTAGTTATAATGGCGAGATAGTAGATACTAGCGAGGGGATCAGCTGAGTGGCTAGCGTGTACTGGATTCCAACACGGAGATGACGGGTTCAAATCCAGTTGCTGGTTTTTAGATTTTCTCTTCCTAGCAGTTTCTTAAAGCTCACTAACCCAGGCCCAAAATGCACTGAAAAAAGCTTCGTGCACCAATTACTTCAGATGTTAATGTGCCTAAAAATGAAATAAACTAGAAAAATGTCTTCTTTTTAGGTACTTCACTACATCTAGCTATCCAAAAATCCACGGCTTCCACGAAAATCATTTGACTATTCAATAGTTTCATCGGGATATTAATTGCTGTCGGCACCCACACTTTAGTTAAGGCAGTATGGTGCGGGACGTTCCTTGAAGTGGCTCAGGCGTTCAACAGGATCTGGCACCCGGACAGCTATACAAGCGAAAGCCATTCTCTCTAAATACTTACTTGTATTCTATCTGACTGATCGGCATTTTCAGGTCAATCAAGGACCTAACCACTACCACACCCTCTGACTACAATCCTATCCTCCTACGCAGACCGAACAGCGATTATCTTTCTAACTGCGTGCGTACCTAAGTGGATAGAACTAGAGCTATAGGTTTTTTTTTTCTAGAAAGGAAGAAGGTTGTGCTCGCCAAATAATGATGCAAATTGAGAAATTTTTAAAAAAGAGAAAAATAAAACAATTAATTGTTTTTTAACTGTAAAACTTTTCCGATATAAAAAACCTAACATTCGAAAAGTAATTAGATAAAATAATAACTTAATAACAAGAGATTATCTGGTGGAAATTTGCTTTTAGTCTAAAATTCAGTAGTTGAAGCCCCACAACACCAGAATGCGCACACCACAGAATGAGATCAGACTCTGTGAGCTGCTTCAGAAGAAATAAAAGAAAAAAGAAAAAATACGATTTTAAATTAACCAATTGTAAAATTTTGTGGAAGGAAAGTAATGGCAATTTTTAATAGTAGTTTTCGGCAAATAGCTGATCGTTAGATCATTAGGTTTATTAAATATTGATATAAAGTTTTTTATCTTTTAAAATATTATTTGCAACCAAAAAAAAATTAATTACAAAGAATAAAATGCGAAGAGCATTAATTCATCTATCGGTGTATAGTTGAATATAGCAATAAAAAGTTAGATCTTTTTTTTATGGCTGAGGTAAAAAGTGATCTAGGTGGCCTTATGACCCCCCTCGGTTAAATACACTCTAGATCAGAAAGTAAAACCACAATGACTCTACCTGACTTCATTGCCCTTCTCTGGTCAACTTTAAATAGCATTTTTATTTCCTCTTATATAGGCAATTTAATTTATTATTACATGCATCACCCCAGGTAATAGATTAATAAAATGTTATTAGACCTTACACGATTACTATATTAGCTTCATAAAACAGCTACTTAAAGAAATTGCACGTTGGATCTGTTTTCTCAACGATTAGACAAGAACTGGTACTTTATTTATTTATTTCTTTTTAAACAGTCTTAAAACTTTATAGCAGCCAATTTCATCAATTTTGGAAAATAATTTTTAGTAAAATGTTTTTTATAGAAACTGACTAAAACTAACAGTTCCCATGTTTGTTAATAATAACCTGAAATAGCGAACAAAAGTTCGGTTTTGCTGTTGAAATATTATTGTTATTTAAAAATTGCATGTATCGCTCATTTTAGACGTGATTGTACCGTCTGAAAACTGCAACTGGTTTCAGTCTTTCATCTACCATCTACCTCTGTAGCAGATCAATAAGTTGGCTGTAGAGAATTCGCCTTAACTTCTGTTTCCGTCACAATCTACACTTGCTAACTCAACGCCCTCGGCTTAGGGTTCTACACCACAGTCAGGAAAACTATCAGTTCAAAAAATAGTTAGCCTGAAAGTAGTGGAAAGTGGAAAATAAGTCGCAAACTTTTTCCTACTTAGGTTGGGCAAAGAATTGCAGACCATTGTTTAACAAGATAATTGTTTACGGCATTTTCGATAAAATCGAAAAAAAAACGCAAAATCGTTTAGCTGAAATGCTTCTCTTTTATTTAGAATAAGAGAAAATTAAAACATTATTAATAGAAAAGTGCTATTTGTAGTACTTTCTTAGAATAATAGAGTGTGATAACTCGTAAGCAATTACATATCGATTTGTAAAATATACAAGAACAAAAATACAAGGTCTTTGTCTGAAAATAAAATATTAAAAGATTTGAAAATAAAAGTTTGTAAAATGGAGGTGTACACATACGTTGTTTTTCAAGTAAATCTGACTCTTGGAAAAACAAAAAAAAAACTACTCGACAAAACTGACTCTTACGAACAAGAGAAAACTATACACTGCCCTACTTGCCCCAATATGGACGTACGTAATACAACTCTACGGAAGTGCCAAAAAATCGAACATCAACCGACTTCAAACCTTACAGTCTAAAATTCTAAGAACAACAGTTAACGCTCCCTTCTACGTCTCCAATCATACTATACACTCTGATCTAAATATTCCTCTTGTTTCTGAAATAGCCCCAATCTTGCTACACAAAACTCCACTCAAATCTATACAGTCATTACAATCCTCTGATCCACAACATGTCTACTATAACAGTTCCTTCAAATCCACATCATAGACTAAAGCGACGGTGGTCACGCGACCATTTCAAGACATATCGCCGATCTCCTGGGATGGTTGCTGCGTAAGTTTGCCAACGTGGCGAAATAACTAAGCTGTCCTTATAGTAATGACTACAGTTGCAAAATAAATAAACTAAAAAACAAAATGACTCATAAGCGAGAATTATTCTTTAAACCCAAAACAGAAAGGTAAGAGTTTGGTGGTTTTTCCATGGAAAATAAAAACTAAATGAACTAAAAACAAGATTACCTAAAATGATAATATTCAAAGTAGAAACGTTAAAAAGCTGATCTATCCATGCTAGCGTTGTTCTCTAATCTTACGTGTTTGTTCATGCAAAAACCGACAATCTGTCTTAATCAATCTTCTCCCCCCCGCTTCCTAACCATCCAGAAACTACTGCTTTTGTTTTAAATTTGAACAATAAGCCGTCAGAGGCTAGCATAATGATTAATCTTTTAAACCTACAACATGATTATGTCCTTAGCAAACTTTTTATTTTCTTTTTGTTCCGTTGTGATAACGCTCTATTCCATTAAGTATGTTTAGCTACCACTCTGGAACATTTATCTAACCGCAAAGCTTAATATTATAGCTAATATTAAAGCAAACAAAAAAGTGGGACAACTGAGAGATTATGCAAAAAAAAAAAAAAAAAAAAAGAAAAAAGATTCTAAATTAAGAGATGAAAGTAGGGTTCAATGTAGATCATGATAATTTGTTGGGAGAGCCTCCCAGTAGATGAGCTCCCTTTTAACTCCAACTTTAACACCTGGAGGTGTTGCTTGAAGAAAGATAGCTGCGATGTCTATGATGTTTTAGACTATTAACAGATTCTTTGGATGAAAGGTTAGGGCAGCGGTTTTAGAGTTATTGATTATTTGACTGATCAATTGATTTCTTTTTTACTGTTTTTAATTGTTGGACAATTTCCGGACGGTTGCTTTGTTAGAGACTAATTCAAGTAAATATCACGCGTAAACATATACAGGGTGGTCCATTTAAAACGCACCAATCGCTAATAACTTTTTAGGAAAGTTAAAATCCATGAAGTAAACTATACGTTTTTTTGGTCTAGTTTTCAAATTTTCCACCCCCGATGCTGTATATTTATTTTTAGCGGAGTTATGGCCAAAAACCCGATTGGGGTTTCATAAGGACCACTGGTTTTGACAATGATTATGAAAACTAAATAAGAAACTGTGGAAAATGACGTTGACCCGGTTTCGATATCACTAATATTAGTCGAGATATTTAAGATCAAAGTTACTATTTTATCAACTCGTGAACGGTTTTCGATATTAATTTTCAACCAGAAATACACGATTTGGGAGGTCCTCTGACTGCAAAAAATGTTATTTGCGACGCAAAGAACAAAAATAATAATAATTGAAGATTTTAAAGAATGTAGTGTAATGTAATGGTTGTGGGTGAGTCAGAATAAATTTGTTTTATCAACAAATAAAAGCAACCATCACATCATTTTAATGTACCCCGTGTGCAAGACTTCTTGAATTGTGATTACGGTAAGAATATCTTGCCAGGTTGTTGGTCTAATGATCAAGAGCGTGGCTTTGTAAGTGAGAGATCTCCAGTTCGTATCCCGCGTGTGCAGTTATTCATAATACTTAATACATCATAATACTTTTTTAAAAAAAGTGTAGTCATACGCGGGATTCGAACTGGAGATTTCCTACTTACAAAGCTATGCTCTTGACCACTAGACCAACAACCTGGCAAGATATTCTTACCGTAAGAAGTCTTGAAGTCTTGCAGACAGGGTACATTAAAATGATGTGTTGGTTGCTTTTATTTGACGATAAAACAAATTTATTCTGGCTTCTAAATTAGACTAGATATTATTAATTTTAATATGTTGAAAAATAATAATAAATAATGCGATAGAAAAATTATTCTTCCATTTAAACCTTTTTACATTTTAAATATACGAGGTGTGTTCAAAAAGTAACGGGAATTTTCGTTTTTTGAAAAAAATATTTATTTATTCATCTACATTAATATTGTCGCCTTCAAAGTAGTCCCCTTCGCATACAATACACTTGTGCCAGCGCTTTTTCCAATCCTCGAAACACTTCTGAAACTCGATCTTTGTGATAGCTTTCAGCTCTTTCAGCGATTCGCTTTTAATGTCATCTATGCTTGTAAAACGACGGCCTTTTAATGTTCTCTTTATGTTTGGAAATAGAAAAAAGTCACATGGAGCCATGTCTGGCGAATATGGAGGCTGGGGCATCGTTAAAGTTTTGTTTTTGGCTAAAAATTCACGAACAAGCAATGAAGTGTGAGCAGGTGCATTATCGTGGTGCAAAATACATGAATTGTTTTGCCACAAATCCGGGCGTTTTTTTCGGATTGCTTCACGCAAACGGCGTTGAACTTGTAGGTAGTACTCCTTATTGATTGTTTGACCTTGTGGCAAGAATTCATGATGCACTATGCCATTAAAATCGAAGAACACAGTGAGCATAACCTTCACATTCGACCGCACTTGTCGAGCCTTTTTCGGTCTTGGCGATCCAGAATGCCTCCACTGGGACGATTGAGCCTTAGTTTCGACATCATATCCGTAAACCCATGTTTCGTCACCTGTTATAACACGTTTCAGTAGATCCGCATCGTTGTCGACTTCATTGAGTGACTCTTGAGCAACTTCCATTCTCCGCTGTTTTTGTTCGAAATTCAACAATTTTGGAACAAATTTTGCTGCCACACGTTTCATACCCAAAACATCCGAAAAAATTTCATGGCATGAGCCAATTGATATGGCAACATCATCAGCGACTTCTCTGATTGTGATTCGGCGATCGTTCATAACCATTTCTTTCACTTTTTTCACGTTTTCATCGGTTGTTGATGTGCTTGGACGTCCAGGTCGTTCGTCATCTTCAACGTTTTCGCGGCCATCTTGGAAACGCTTATACCACTCGTAAATCCTTGTTTTACTCATAGCAGACTCACCATATGCCTTTATTAACATTTCACACACTTTATTTCATTTTTTACGCAAAATTTAATACAAATTCTTTGATCCATTTTTTTTAACAAACAAAAATCGCCAAGCTCAAAAACACGTCTAACCTTAACGGCTGCCACTTAAGAAGTAAACAATGAATATTACTGAAAATTTTATCGTACTTCAGGGGCATGTGTACCAACATAACAAAAAAAAAAAATTTACAATCAGACTCTCCAAACCCGCGAAATTTAAAAATTCCCGTTACTTTTTGAACACACCTCGAACATACTTATAATGCTTTCTTCTAATTATTAATAGTTATAATTAGAAATAAAGAAAAGTGCATCACTAGTCCTCGGCCAGCTATACCAGGTAATACCCTAGCAGAAAATAATAGTAAAGAAAAAAAAAATGGGTGTTTACCTCTAATAGAATGGGCCCTATGGTCGGCGTATTGCGAATGCCTTGCATGGTGGCCCAGGAAGGCGGGAATGGTAGAAATACAGGTCAATTCCAGACCGTCCAAATGGATTTCCTCCACAGTAAATCCCAGTTGAACTGTAACGGAATTGGGATTTTCTTCTGGAAACATCTTCATCCAACTTTCTTCCGCCTGAAATCATACAAAAAGTCATATTTAATAATTTTTATCTTATAAATAACCATTATTAACTATTTGGGCACATATAATGACGTCAGATTCAGATCGCAACGTTTCCTAGAAAAATTATACTATCTTTTCTAACTATTTCTCAATCCACCATTTTATTTTTTATTTTTTTTCAAGTGAAAAGATTTAATCCGCGAAATTGTATCTACGGAGTGCTGACGCTTCACTTTACTGAACTAAAAACGTTTTTTACCCAAAAATTTAGAAATAGGAGAAAATCAGTTGTTGCCATGTCTGATAGATGTTTCATCAATTTAACTCGCAAGTTCCCAATGTTTTTAAATTTTTTGTAATCAATGACACAACAAAGAAATTAGATAATTAAATATATAACTTATTACTTATTTAAGATTGTATCTTTTTTATAAAAAAAAAAATCCACTTTCGTCTCTCTCTGCTGTTCCCAAACATCTCATTGATCAGCTCTCACCTTCAACTATTCCCGAACAACCCAAACGTCAGCTGAGACGGTGCTGGCTACTCGATTTTCTCGGTGGTGAAGGTCATTATTTCAGTTATTCAATGGATGGTATCTCTTCTCATATCAAAAATCAAGTTATGCGATATCTTGTTACAATAGCAAAAATACTTCAGTCGTAAATTTAAATAAAGTTTTATACAAATATAAATTGACTAGAAAACCACACTTGAAAAATAACTGCCTTTATACGAGTATGTAACCTCAATATGTTAAAATGAATCATGACGCTACTTATAAGTTATTGTAACTAATTAAGTTCATTATTATTGTTGTTACTTTGAATGTATAACTAAATAATGAGACACAATGGTTGAAAATAATTAAATTCAAATGTTTAAACTGACGTTTGAGGGCCCAACAGAAATTGTAAGTATGAAATTCACTATTGGGTCACCAAGGGGACTGCTGCGACCGTCAATAACCTAGTAGGGTTTCAACTAGTTAAATTAGATTTTAACTTGAAAGGCAAAAAGGTAGATTTAAGAGAAAATTTAATCTAAATACAACTTCGTTTTCAATTAATTTGGAGAGTTTTGACAAAATCAGATAATTTTCAAGATAAAAAGAAATAATTCTTGGACAACTAATAATTTTTATTATTCGATCACAAGTTGCTCGAAATTACTTCCGTTTTTCCAATTTATTCTAACATGAGCAATAACAGGAAAAATAGGGAGCAATGGACAAGGAGCTCAATAAAGCAGTAGCTCATTGCCGATCTAAGATCTGATCTCCAATCTTAATTTTATAATGAACCCTTAGATGTCAGGTCTTAGGGCGTGGAAGTACAACATTGGGGGACAGCAAGAAGGCCAGTTATAATTAACTTCATGATGGCAACGAAGAATTGAACTGACAGCCAGGAGTTTAACGGTACGCTATCCTCTTATACGTCAAGATTTTTGAAAAATAATTAGATAGCACCATTTACATAATGGCCAAAGGCAGAGGGACAATTAAGAGAAAAAAAATTAAAAATATCTACTTTTCCACTTGTCAACCAAAACGACAAAAAAAACGCAAATTACCGAAAAGAATGCAAATTAAGCAACACAAACCAACTGAAATTTTTACTAAAATGATTTTACTGTCTTTTAAAATATCTCTCTGTAAACAAGATTATTAGCATTAAACTCTATTCGATGACTTCCAAACTAGGAAACAAGCCTAATTTTATTTCTACAAGGAAGCAGAACATTTAAAGCACGAGTAAATATATAACTTTGACGGGTTATCAGAGCTGGAGATCCTTAAGGCTAATAAGATCGTGATGAACAAGTTTCAGGTATTTGAAAATAATAAAGTACTGCGTATCATGGTAAGAGCACCGTGGTTTAAGCTAAAAGATCGAATACGCAGAGTAGTGGAAGTGACAACACTTATGTCAAAGACTTCATAGGCAAGACAACACACATATTTCTAGACAATCTACAAACTACTTAGTTGGACAGCAAACTGACCGACGTCGAGAACAACCAAGTTGCGGCAGAACTAAGACAAGATTAACTAACAATGAAGCAAATCAATATTTGGTGCAATGTTTTGTAGTTTTAATCGTGTTCGCAGAAATACTGCCGAAAAAATAAAGATGTTTTTCCTCTCCAAAAAAAAAAGTAGAATAAATGTACGACTGAAAACTTGCAAGAAACGTTTAAAAGGTGGCAAATTTTACATAACGACGTAAATTATTGACAATAACATTGAAACTTATCTGCAGAAGAATCAGATTTGGATTTTTGCTTTCAAAAGAAACAGGTCAACCAAAATTTAATAATAAATATGTGGTGCAAAATATTCTTTAAATTCTAGGGTCTATTGGAACAGCGAAGAGAAACAGATCATTAACCCAGTTAAATACCGTAAAGTAAAGCACACAAATGCAGCAATGTAATGTTTAAATAATCACGCTGCGCTCCAGCTGTCAGTAGTATCAACTGGATGTACTGTCAAATATGTACATAGGCAATGTTTGACCTAGTGGAAACCCACTGTCAAATTGATCCAATTGCCTATATCGAATTCACATAGGTATTAATGTACTAGGCGTTGACATAATTTCAGAATTCATTCATAATATTAAGTTTACTATTTTGACAATTGTTGTCTTTACTTATAACCGTATCGTTCAATATGTTTCATCTAAGAAGGGCACCATTGTCGAAAAACGAATTGCTTTTATTTCATCTTCAGGGCTGTGGATTATTCTACCATATGTAAAATTTGTTCTACAGCCCTGAAGGTGACCTAGAGCTCGAAAGTTCGGCACAATAAAAAATACAAAATATGACTGAAATTGACATTTATTTGTTCATCCTACTGAAAAAATGAATCAATAACCAAAACTAATATTAATAGTTATTACAAAACGAAAAGTGAAATTATAATTTTTACATCAAATAATAAAAAAGTCTCCACTGACTCGGGATTGCATCCTAGGCCGCCATTTACTTCCCCTCCTAGAACCAGGTACCCCCAAGACTTAACTTTAGGTAGCACTTTTGAACATAGGGCAATTAATAACATACACACACATAATTATGAGTTCAAAAGTAGAGATTTCAGTCACCAGTGGCCTTCGCATGTTCTGTTCGCGTTCAGACAACGTTCATTCGTTACAGATAGATAGTCACTATCCATTACCGCGGAGGAGTAAAATTGTACTGCCAACTGGAAAGTCTAAAGACAGGATTCAGGGACTACCACGTCCTGAACCGCACTTCGCAATCTGAAATTCAACGCTTAAGGAACAAAAAAAAGAGAAACGTGATGGAGGCCGTTTTTAATCCACATTACCTGAACAAATATTACATATTTGTAATAATTAATTTAATATTAATTTGATAATATTACAATACAATGTTACAATAACATTTTACTGGAACAATATTGACAAACGAAAAGTTTCATCTTTTTTATTATAACTATTTAATAGTGGAAAGAAAACGAGTTAAATAACTAATACATGAGTATAACTCCTCTTCCTTTACTACGAGTAATCTAGAATAAATAAGGAAATTCGAATAGATTCTTTCAGAATAATACGTTCAAAACCCATTGAGCAGAATTACCATTCTCATTTGAAGGGCGTGTAGCGTATATAGTACATCCAGAAGTTTATTCATTTTACATCTCGTGTACTCTAGTACAACTTGTTGCATCAGTACCACTTAATGATTCAAACAGTATTTGTATTGACTATTTACTTGTTTCACATTTTATTTTTTTGTTAAATCCAATACATTTGCTTTGAATGAGAAAATACTGTTTACTACAAACATCGCAATCTGTGAATTATAACATTTATACTAAATATTAAGAATTACTTTATTTTCTAATTTCTAACTGTGGAACAGATAACTGAACACAACTGTGAAACAGATTGCAGTTTATAATCGTTAAGCTTTTTTCATACATTCTTTTAATTTTTCAAATAATATTATATTATTAAGCTCGGTCTAAACAACTAATGAACAACTGACCGAATCATAAATCCTCGTAAATATATTTGGTAACAACCATTGAGGATATCATTCCGATTACGCTCACATAAGTTAGACAGTGAATTCCAAGTTTGCAAACTGTCATGAAATTTGAATAATAAAGACTAAACATTATTTATTTGTATTGTTCATAGTTGTGGGTAACGGATTCAATAACCCAGAAGGAAAGTAAAAATAATGCCAATTTCAGTCATGATTTTTTTTAATCTTGCCAAGCTTTCGACCTAGGGCCCAGGTCATCATCAGGGCTAATTGGCAATATAATATTTTTATATTGCTATTATAAATTTAGTGTATCTTCCGTCCTGTCTGCTCATGAACTGAGACACTCAGTATTAAATACAAAAAAATATATATTAACAAATACTGCAGATAACCTATGTATTTCCTAAGTCGAACGCATGGCATTATTCTTTCTTCCATCTGCAATATTTATTTGGTCTTTAGGTTATATATATCCTACTAGCAAGAATATTGAGCGGAGAGTTAATCCAGAATTAATATAATAACCAAGTCTTCTCAGTAAAGCGGGTTAAAAATTTCTTGGTGTACGAGGGTCGTTTGGAAAGTCCGTGCAAAGTCACAGAGATAGCACCACTGGCGCGTATCGAGGTTATGTTTAGTTAGTAGCATCTCTTGGAAGAACACACACCAAGTTTCAGCCAGATCGGTCTATTTCTTTGTGTTTGGCATTCGTTTGAATCGAGGAAGTCGAGTGATTTTCAAAAAATGGACGAAAAAGAATTTCGTGTGTTGATTAAACACTACTTTATGAAAGGCAAAACGCCTCAGGAGACTAAAGAGAAGCTTGATAAACATTATGGTGACTCTGCACCTTCGATTAGAACAGTTTATAAGTGGTTTCAAAATTTTCGGAGTGGCCATATGGGCACAAGTGACGCTGAACGTTCTGGACGCCCTGTTGAGGTTACTACTCCAGAAATCATTGATAAAATCCATGATATGGTGATGGATGACAGAAGAGTGAAGGTGCGTGAGATTGCTAGTGCTGTGGGCATCTCGAATGAACGGGTACATAATATTTTGCATCAACATTTGGACATGACAAAGCTATCCGCAAGATGGGTGCCGCGATTGCTCACGCTTGACCAAAAACGAAATCGTGTGAAGTGTTGCAAGGACGGTTTGCAGCTGTTCCAGAAGAATCCGCAGGACTTTAAACGTCGTTTCGTCACTGTGAATGAAACATGGATACATCACTACACTCCTGAGACCAAAGAACAAGGGGGAATCTGCGCCAAAAAAGGCGAAGACCGTTCCTTCGGCCGGAAAGATTATGGCGACTGTCTTTTGGGATTCGCAAGGAATAATCCTCATCGACTATCTGGAAAAGGGTAAAACTATTACAGGTGCAAATTATTCATCGTTATTGGACCGTTTGAAAACCGAGCTGCAAGAAAAACGCCCACGATTGGCCCACAAAAAAGTCCTTTTCCATCACGACAACGCACCAGCTCACACCTCAGCAGTTGTGGTCGCAAAATTAATGGAAATAGGGTTCCAACTCGTTTCATATCCCCCCTATTCTCCAGACTTGGCTCCCTTGGACTACTATTTCTTCCCCAATATGAAGAAATGGCTGGCGGGAAAAAGATTTTATTCAAACGAGGAGGTGATTGCAGAAACGAATGGCTATTTTTCAGACTTGGACAAATCCTATTATTCGGAAGGGATCAACAAACTAGAGCAGCGTTGGACGAAGTGTATAAGCCTAAAAGGAGACTATGTTGAAAAATAAAAAAGGTTTACTCCAAAAAATTAAGTAGTTTTTATTTTTGCACGGACTTTTCAAACGACCCTCGTAGTAATCTAAATAAGGTATGATAAAGTACCATTATCTGAGCACTTGAATAAGTCCAAAGCTTGTCCGAGATTTCGCTTAGTATTGTTGGTTTCTGGAGTCTGGTTTGTAATAATTTGAGAAGGAAGAGAATTTATAAGGTGAATGTTCAAATATACATTTTTTTCTTTTTAAAATGGTTGATCGAAATCAAATAAAACACAAAGGAATTGTATTATTAAATTTTTACTGGATCATTGGATTTAAAGATTAGGTATTCGAATAGAGAGAAGCAAAGAATTTAATAAAAAAAACAAAAAAGCAAAATGTTGCGAAACAAAAGTTTTATAAAATAAGTAACCTGCCAACAAACTGTTTACCAACTTTACGAAAGGAAAAGTTTACAATTAAAACTCTCCTCAAGTCAAAATATTTATTCAGTAGAAGAGTATTTTCTCTAAACTGATTTCTCTAAAACACTACTCAACTTCTGCTGGAAAAGACACCGTTTTATTTAGATTTAAAAAAAGGTTGTTTATTCATTGAATATATTCAATAATAATTTTCGAACATCTATTTGAAATATTTTTTGTACTTCTTTGAGAAGAAACGACATTATCATTCCGGGATACTCGTAAAGTTATCAATTGACAAAAACGCAATGATTATAAGGCTCGAAAAGGGTTCCGATTAAGAGTAGTGAATCTGCAATCATCACAAAACTGCTTTCTTTTCCATCCTAGGCCATAGGACAGTAACCCTTCCTGATGCCACTTTATTAAATTAACAAATTTAAGTGACGAATCTCATGAACACTATGGTGTAGTTGAATACAAGATATGCCAATAATTCGGACTAAAATGGAGCTATAAGGTTTCATACAAAAATCGTAATATGCGCCGGCAACCACCCATCATATTTCTGTACCAAGAGATGACTGATACACTTCTAATATGCACTTTGTGCCTTTAAGAGTATTCTTTAAAATATGGAGGTTACATTATCTATAAGGAAAAGCGAAGATTAGGCTGTCAAATTGTCACGATGTCCCCAAAACAAGCATCATCTTTCAATTCTAGATTTATTCGAATTTGCCACAATTAAAACAACATCATCTGCAGCAAGTTCAAATAGTGTCAACAGCAGCAATAAGTACAAATAGCAGCTACACTGTTTTCCTCCGCTAAGATCAACCAGGCAACGTTGTTGCTAAGCTATTAAAACTGTCCGGTAGGACAGTTGTATATGGGTTGATCTTCAAAAACTGCACGAAAAAGGGCAACACTGAAAAACACCCAACTTTGACAATTTTTTTTTCTTTTTCTATAAAAGATAAAATTTCCAAATTTTCTTTAAAATTTAGGGAAAATCCTCCTTTATGACTGTATTTTTTTTTATTATTATTATTTTTTTGCAACAACCTAGATCTAATAGATTTCGAGAAAAAAGATGCCGAAAATGAGCAACAAAAGGCATTTTCAAAAAATGTTCTTGTTCTTGTTGTTGTTACCTTTTTTGTTAACAACATAGTGCCTAAACGGGCGAACCGATCTTCATGAATATCGTCTTAGCATCCATTAAGAAGCTTCTTCCAATTACAATAAACTTAAAAGAACGGATAAATTGCGAGAAATAACATTTTATGCAGGAAAGATTATTATTTCTAAATTTATAGTTTTATTTTTTTCTCAAGTACCCGGAAATAGAAAATGGAGGAAAGTTCCTATTTTGAGTTTTCGCCAATTCAATATGAATCAGAGTTCCCTGAGTAATGGTCAAATTTGAAGAAATAGTTTTTACAAATTGGTTTTCGAGTGAATTTGTTCGTATGAGTGTGAATGCTGATTACTGAACAGCGGAAAATAAAGAAAAGATTTAATTTAATTCGACTAGGTACCATAAAGCTAAGCTTTTCGACAAAAGCAATCAACCTTAAGGACTGCATTGAGTGTTGTACTTTACTGTATCGAGTTTTAACTTATTTTTTTTATTCTATACAATTTTCCACTCGTTACACTCACATAGATCTCTATCTTTTATTTTCAATATTTACTCAAGGAAATGCTTCTTAAGCCCGTTCTGGAAGAAAGGTAATAAATATTTAAGAAATAATATATAAGAAAGGTAAATAAATATTTAATTAACACTTTATCACTCATAAAGTGTTAATTAAATATAATGAGGGACCTCATTGCTGGATAATATAAATAGGAACTAATAATTAATAAATATGGAAGTAAACTTTAAAATTTGATGAAAATCGGTTCCATGCCAAATTTCTGAATAAATTTAGTAGTTTTTAGCGAAATTTTGGCTCAAAATAATTACAACAAAAACTTTACTGCTAAAATTGTGGTAGAGATAGGGAGGGATGTGTGTTTTTCACATCTGAAATCTAATTTTTTTCTTAAATTTCAATGATTTACTTAGCAATTTTTGTTCTCCTTAAGGTAATAAAAGCAGATACAATGTCTATTATTCATTCGACTAACAAATGTCTTATATAAGAATTGCCGAAATGACTTCTAAAAATGAAAGAGAGGTTGAAATGAAGTAGAAGGTTATTTTATTTTTACCGGTAACAAGCTTGGAATAAAAGAATTACTTGAAGGCACTTGTGTCTAGCAGTTGAAGAGTACTTCATGAATTTGTTGAACTCTTGACTGTGACCAGCTCACAATCTTTACACTCACTTACCCTTTATGTTCCCTACTTCTATAACCTTCCCTTAGAACGAGATAACAATACTATTTTGGCTCAGAGATTTCATAATAATTCTTATAAAATTTTTCCTTAATTAACCTAAAACAGTGAGATATTCATATTTGGCTAATGTTAAGAATAGAAATTTGTAGTCCCACTCAGAAGGAATAAAAAATCACTCAAGTGCAAACAATTCAGCAAGTAACTCGCTATCAGTAAAAAATAAAACCGCTAACGATCTTTACAAAGAAAATCGACACGCTAATCCAAAAAATAAATTCTTCTTTCCTGTTTAGCCAAAGGAATGGTTACAAGGCTTCTAATTAAGAACATTTTAGATCTCTCTAAAATCCTTAGCAATTTTGTTCAGAATTGTCCATAGAACTTAATTTCTATCCCAAATAACTACCATAATCTTGAAAATTTGGTATCAGGCAACTCGCCCTTCTTCGCCACTGCCCTAATTCTAATAATTAGGAGTTCTTCCACTCTAGAAGCCATTTTAAGCAAAACTCTCTCTTTAAGATGCCTTTTAAACAAGTAAGTTGCTACAACCAGCTTAATCCAAATAGTTTCATTGAAGCCCCCTATAGATAGCCTTAAAAAGGGCTTGAATTAATTGAAGCAAAGTATAAGTTTAAATGTAGGATGACTAAAAATTAGAATCAATTTTTCCTAGATTATCCAAGGAGTGCTATACAAAATTTAAGGAATTGCTAGTAAGAACTAATCCCTATCTACTTATCAAATTCTTGAGTTTACAGTAGAAGTAATGCGTTTCATTTTTTGAAAAGAATTTTAAAGAAGAGAATTGTAGAGAAAATTTGACTGTTTTATCAATTTTCTTTTCAGAGTTAATATATAGTAATTTAAGGCGCCACGGTAGCCGAGAGGTTAGAGGCGAGTCCAGTAAAGCTAATATGTTTTGTGGTACTGGGTTCGATTCCCGGTCTTTGGCCTTGGATTTTATTTAATAGTTAATAAAATAAATTTACAGTAAAGTATGTTTGCTAGTCGCCTCCGTCCACGACACCTAATTGGAAGTTGGACGTTAAGTTTTTTTAAGAAAAAAATAGGCGATTACTTTAACTCTTTGAGGCGCACGATTTTAAAGAAAATAAAAGCCCTAGTTGCACAGAATTTCTTTTATTATAAAAAAAATGGAAATAAACATTCATTTCCATTATTTTCCATATGTAATCATCCCTCTCAAATAGCCATTACTCTCGAAATAAGAAAAAAAGAAAAGAAAAAATTAATACCATTTCAATAGTCCTTTTTAGTGTGGGCCACTGGTATTGTATAATACTACTATGCAACTAATGCTTTATATGATGTTCATTCAAACACAACTTTTTACCAAAACAAAGCGGAACTTTGCAGACAGTACAGTACTGTCCTTCAGCGCACTGTTCCTTGAAATGTTTTAAGTTCCATGTTTTGACCCAATTTTTTATAAACAATATATGAATTAACAACAGCTGCATCCAAATAATAGAACAGTGTGCGGTGCCACCATTTTTTACTATCTCGGTCAAGTTTATAATGAATATAAAAATTATTTCACTTATTTTCGCATTTACCATTGGTGCACAGCACTGCCAACTGAATGAAAAACTTTAAATAACATATTAAGCTGTATGTACGAATATCTTCAACTTTTCGAGGTGGGTTAAAATATATCCCACCATGCAGCAAAAGCTAAGCAAAAGGTGGGACAGTTTTTAACCCACCTAGCCGCAAAGAGTTAATATTAAAATATCCCGACTTATTTGAAATTAATTGCATTAATCCCCTTATTAAGAGAAGTTTTTTTTTAAAGCTGAAATATAATTTTTAATTCTTTGATTACCAATTTTATATTTTTTTTAAGTTGGGAATCGTTTTAAGGTTATTATTTTCTTTACGGAAAACGATTACAGATAAGGTGAATTGTATTAATCACATATAGGAAAGTGAAACATTAATGTAAATTAGTGCTAGGGTTTTCAGCCTGTTCTAATGGTAGAAATAGTCGGTTGTAGGCAGGTAGAGTGTTTGTAAGATATGCAAATTAATGTGGAAAGTGGTATTGGTGACCCAAGTTTAGCCCAATTGTATACTCCGTGTAAAGGAGGAGATAAGATAGATATGTCAACAATTGGCCTAGAGATAAACCTGCGATCTATAAGGTATTGCTGATGAGCTTAATGTCTTCTACAACTTTTTTTGGGGTAAAATATCTGTTGTGCCAAGATTAATATGGTCTCCCTGGTGTTTCAACTTTTCATAAATAATATTTTTATTTTAATATTGATTTTCTGGCGAACTGACTAAGTTGGAGAGCTTTCTGTTTTCTTAATGTACGAATTCCGCAGGCCTCCAAATCTTCAAAGAATGTTTACAGAAGAAAGTAATTTATATAATTTACAATTTGGATAAAAATCTGAAAATGCACTAAAGAGCGAATTAAATAAAGATCATACAGAAAGAATGGTTTGCAACAAAAATTAATAATTGTCCAATGGATGGAGAAAAAGGCTGAAGGCAAAAAAGAAGACGGATTGGATCAAACCCTTGAGGACATAGAAACGCAAAAAAAAGAGTTTAGGAATTAAAGTTAGAAGTAGAGAAGTATCAGAAAAAAAAGTAAGGGTAACTAAAAAAAAAAGAAGAAAAAAGTTTAATTAAAAGATACTTTGAAGAGACATTTCAAGAAGTTGTCAAGGGATTTCAGATCATTAAAAAGTATCGTTTATTTTTATAGGACAGAATATCCTTTAATTCTTATAGGAAATAAAGAAGATCGATAATGTATTTTTTATCTTTTAACAAAGCTTCCGTTCCAACTGTTACTGATTGACTGATTAACCGCCCGAAGCATTGATTGATAATGATTGATTTCATGATTGAGTTGGTTATGTGAGGCGGCAAAAAAGAATTACGTCACACCTTTGCTAGCTGCACTATGAGTAACATTGTCAATAAAGCACTAAAGTACTCTTACTAACTCCCTAAGTAGTCTTCCCGGACCAACCTACTCTCTTTATTGGAATCGCGAGGCTAATGGTGTTTTAACAGTCGAGAACGGAGCGAGATGACACTCAGAGGACAAGAGCATTTAAACAGGAATGGAACTTTTGGTGAATGTTTTTATAAAAAGCTCCTGTGAGAATGGTTAGATTGGAAACATAAAACAGAGCAGTAACGATGGAGAGTTTTAGACTGAAGAAGTTGAATTCGATGAAGATTAGAACGTTTAGTTGAAATCCAAGTTAAGTGAGAGATTAGATCTTAGTTCTTTTAAAAAGTAGTTTAGTTTGTGGATTCTACGTTAGCCTTTGTCTAAAAAACAGCCCAAGATAGCGGACAACATTGGCAGGAGGAATAGGAATTGAGTCAAAGAAGATCGGAGGAAGAGTGATGCAAAGGACAGTGAAAGTATTGTTTTGAGATTAGGTTTCGTTTATCTTAATTTTCCATTCTTTGAATATAGATCGAGGTGAGAAGCTATTATAGCCGTATAAGTTGGATATAGATATGTAGATTGCAAGGAAGTTTATGGGTGGATTAGTTATGTCTGCTGTATGTAGTAGCAGAAGAGCATCTAGGATGTGTTCTGACAGAACGCTTGCATCAGCTTCATTGCTAGCTAAATACGATATTCCGAATTTGAAAATAGGACTTCAAAATGAGGAAGTAAATGAATAGACTTATGCCTTTCAGCTTCTAAAGCGACCAAGGGTGCAAACCTGATCGAAGGCTTCACACTGAGGAAGGAAGAAGCCAGAACACTTTCATCTTGAGGGCGGCCAAAATATAATAAAATGAAATAATAAAGTAACTTAATTTTTTTTTTTTAAATTTCTTTTGTAATTTATAATCTGTATACATATATACGTACAATAAGTAAATAGGATGTAAATTAGATGAACTGGAGCGGGAAGAGCAGAAGGAGAGAAGCTACTCAGCGGTAGCACTCTCTGAATGAGATAGAGGAATGTGAAGAGGAGAATACGAGGAGGAGAGAGTAGAGATAGGAGAATAATGACGTTTAGTTCTTCAGACTACAAGAAAGTCGCGGGGCCACTGGCGATTCAGTCGTCGAGGAGTATTGTTAGGGATGTCTGAGGAGGCGAGAGACTGTACAAGAGGATTGGAGCATTAGAGAGAGCAGTATGGAATTTTTGATATTTAGTCTTGGCAAGTTGGTCTATGAAGAGAATGTTGAGGTCGGTGTGAAGAGTGAGGTTAGTCACCGTAGTAAGGAGCATCAGCTATCTGTCGGAGAAGTTTTGATTGAAATGTTTGTACAGTCTGTATGTTTGTAGGTTTGACTGAACCCCACAGCTCTAGTCCGTAAGTCCACATAGGTTTGAGAATAGTATTGTATAGTAATCTTTTGAGTTCAATGGGCAATTTAGAGCGTCGTCCAAGTAGTCTGTAAAGCAGTTTCGCACGTTTCGTCATTGCTTGTCTTTTAAGTCTAGTGTGTGGGTTCCACGTGAGGCCAAGGTAGCGCACCAGATCAGAACAAGGAAGAGGACTGCTGTTGAAGAGGACAGGTGGACAGGAGCCCCGCCGGAGCATGCTGGCATTTCTAAAATAACTTAATTAAATGAAAAGTACGCAAACATTTAAATGAGATTATAAACTCATTAAAAAGGAAATTGGAAAAACTAAAAAGGATTGACAAGTTTACTCATTTACTTTTTTTGTGTTTTTATCACTCTGGTAAAATTGAATGGAGAAAGCAAGCTGGCAGGGAGTTAGCGAACGCCCTGAGGCATACTTGTCCCGGGCGCTCATAGACTCTAGAACAGAGCATTACTTGAGCAGTCTCTTATCCATTCCTCCAGTTCTCTTGATAAAGAGGCTGTATTTATCACAAGGGTAACCCCTCTTCAAGCCCCAGCCCTCGTTCTAAATAACTAGGCATTTCAAACACTTGGAAAGGATCCCCACGTTCTGCCTGGGTCTATATACGATCCCCCTTCCGGCAACCCTCTCTTACATAGTGAATAGCCCAGGCTGAGAATAAATGTAAAAAGCACCAGTTGCTATATGCCCGACTACAGGACTGTTTGTTGCCATCTTATTGCTACCATCTCCTTCTGTTCCTGCCAATCTAAATGAATTCCCCCATTATTTATTTACTATCTGATATAATTTATTTCTACTTCTATTTTGTGTCTATCACTCTGTTTAATTATTCATCTCTTGCTAAGATTGGAATGATTCTTACCTGTTGACAACTGTCAACAAAGTTATTTGCTTGTAAAATAATAATTTCTATTAATTCATTGATTATTAATGAATACAGACACCCTGAATGCAATAACTTGAGTATTTTCTACATTGCACTCACTAATTTCAAAGACTAATTGTGTTAAGGCAAAGGTTATGAATTTGAGTTCATTGAAAATTCAAAATTCTGCTACTAATTAGAGAATTATTCATTTGTTCTGATTATCCTTCATTTGTATTCTAGTCGAGAATCCATAGAGCTTATCTACGTAGGATGAATGCTTAAAAGCCGTTACGTCCGGATTCCCGACGTTCATATCTCAGATGACTGCTGGTTCGGGACCGATAAGGAAAGGTAAGGCCTCGATTTGGCTTATCTACCTCCTCATTACCCGAAAATCCCCATTTACCTGACATCTAAGATAGATCATAACTCCAAATTTGTGTTAAATTTAATTTAGTTGAGCCCTATTTGTCACAAATAGGGGCTATTTTTTAAAGGTATTAAGGTTTTGGGCCCCTGCTTTAGGATATCAGAATCTCTGCGCTCTAAATGTTGGCGCCCAAAATACATATTTACACTATAGTAAATCTATTCACAATATATGATCTAAAAAATATTGCGTGATGCCTATTTTTTTCATGCCAACTAGTAAATCTGGTCGGAGGCTTCTAGCAAACTTACTTTAGTATTAAATTCTATATTAACTACTAAGTAAAATCGAAGGCCTAGAGCCTCTAACCGCTCGGCTATTGTGGCGCCTATTACCTTACTATCTTAACAAACTTCGTCTCATTGTGACAGTTATAGAAAAACAAGTAATTGTCTAAAATGTTCACAAAGATTCACGGAAAACAAATCAAAAAGTCTCTTCGATGGCACAGGCAGATTTCTGAACAAATTTATTACAATTTTGACATCATTCTAGTTTAATATGTTGATTGTGATAGATACAAATAATTTTATGACTTTTTTTGTTAAAAGCAATCAGAACTGCAGATTAATTGGCATTAATTACGACATAGTGAAATGACTAAAGCCCACTAGCTAGGTACTTAAGGTATCTAGGAACTTACGGAGCAATACCACATCCAAGTTACTACAGATATTTGGAATCTCTCTCACACACAGAAGCTGGGTGAATCTAGTAGGCAAATTAATGTGTTTCGTCATTATGAGCTTAACATCTATAATCCAAACTGGAGCTAATGTAATTATACATCATACAATGGATTATCAATGTAATTTATGGCAATTTTCTATTAAACAGTTTAAACGGCGAGTTAATAAAAATCTATGAAATCTAGGGCCAAATTTCATCCAATCAGCTCGTTATCGAGTACCATGATGGTATAGGTCAAAATAATAGACTTTGTTTCCCAAATTTTTCACTTTTTAGGACTTCAACGACTTCAAAACGAGCAACAGTCAAAATAAAAATTCTTAACTCTTTGTTTATATTGTTCTTTCATTCATTGATAACGGAAATAGAAGAATACTCTTTGCAAGTGAAGCAAGAGTAAATTAATTCTATCGCTTAAATAAAGAAAATTGTAAATCAAGTCGGAAGTGAGTTGTTGTTCTATCGATAAATCAAGTTTTCCTACGATCTGATTATCTTGATTTCAATAACTTGATTGGTGTCCCAGCGAAAGAGAGTAAACATTCTCAAAGCCTATTTACCATTCAAAATCATTTTTCTTGATTTCTTCTTTAAATAAATCAGAATGTATTCAGTTGGAAAAATAGTAAAAGCTTAAAGAAATTTATGCAGCCCTTACCAGGAAAATCCAATAATCTGTCGCTAAAGTTATAGTTCCGCTTAACCGATTCCCTTTAAATGGGTTTCTATACTGTTCTTTGATGTGATGTAACGGTGAGAGCGCCACAGCAAATTGTTCTGAAGAAGCACTTAACCCAGCGATTCCTCGAGAATCCCCGAAACTATTTTGCCCCCAAACAAGTTAAAGTATTAAGCATTTTTGTAGCTAAATAGTGTAATGACAGCAGAATCAGAAAAAGCGCTGAGATTTTTAAATAAGGAATTAAAAATTATAATGTTTTCTTGTAAAAAGAAGGCAAATGATGTGACCGGCACAGGTTTGGTTTTTTAATGCGAAAAATTACACTATTCAAAAATTATAAAAACTCGAGTTAGTGAGACTTTGGGTGCGATTGGCAGACATTGTGGTCAAAAGACAAAAGAGTTATACTAAAAACTTTTTGGGTTTCCAGGAGTCAAGAAGACAATGAATCATATTGCATAAAATAGGAGAATTACGCCAACATACTAGGAGATTCTAACTACAATTGTGGCCCACGCTGATATGCTCCCAAATTGTAATTGCCGTTATAATTGCCTACTAGTTCTATAGTTTATGCAGTAAATAGCTCTTATTATTCTTAGTAATTAAATTAATTAGGTCAGCGCTCTCAAAGTCTATATTTCAACTCCTTAGTGTCTAATTCTATTCAAAAATACATCAAACATTCACATAATCACACCACAATATCATAAGAAGTTTTATAGAAATCTATAGGACCTATTTTCTAGAAAATAAAGGCTAAAAAAAATGTGCTTTTATGTGAAACGTTCGTAAAAATCTTGTATTATATTACATAATCCACGCAGCAAATATTTTATCCCATGTATGGGGCCTGAACCCTTTTGTGAGGTGAGACGATGGCTTGCTTAGCGAGGGAGTTGAAGAAGGAGGAAGTGATCTGCAGAGAAGTACTCTGGACCAGCCATCATGGGATGAGGCAGGCAAAATTTCTATTTAGGGAATTATAACAGATCTGAAGTGTACCTCGGTCTGAATAATCATAAATTCCGCAAAACTGACAGGGAGTTTACTCCTGGGGTATTTCGAATCAGAGTGCACCTAAAGAAGTTGGGCCTAGAACACGATGGTACATGTAGATTCTGTGAAGAGATATAAGGAAACTCCAATTCACTTTGTAACTGACTGCGATTAATCAAGAAAGATTGAAATACTTGGGTAATTGCCAAGTGCTGGATAGAGGACACACTCTCCTAGGAGACCTCTCAGTTTCTGGACTTTATTCGTCATCTGGGTGCTGTAGGGATTGGCCTGGCACCAGAAAGGAGGGCACAATAGACGTTTGAGGTCGCAATGCATAGTCGTTCAGAAATAAAAAAAAAAAATGGACGTCGTAAACTTGTTTTCATGTTCAGCAGAACTCATTGCTCAATTTCCATCGAAGTCGCTGGATTAATTTCAGTAATCAATTTATTAACAATTTATGGGATCTTTTCTCGCGTAATTATTTAGAAATAGGCTTCTGCCTTAGAATAACAAGCACCCTAGAGATTTCGTGGGCTTATTAAAAAAAATAAAATAAACAGCTACAAACTTATTTAACGCAAGGACGACAATATTCAGATAAGTTGATGTTAGATTTAAAATTTAGTGGTAATACTTAAGAAAATTATAATTTATTTATAAATGGCCCGAGAAGAAGATGGTAAAAGCACTAAGAACCTCCAGTTTAGAATAAAAGTGCAGGAGTTTTAATTACCTCTTCTACTTTAATCATCTTCCCCTTCGCTATTCTAGTATTTTCACTTTTATTTAACTCGTTCTTCCAACTACCAACTTAAATGAGTTTTTCTCATTACAGCATTATTCATTTATTAATATAGTGAGATGTAAATAATTTAGTTAGTCTTGCCCGTAATGTTTAGACGATCCTTAACGTATTTGTCCCTTATAACAAGCTGGAGGTAACAGTGGGTAGCTCTTAATTGTTTTAATGATAAATCAAGGCATTACAACTTATCTAATAGCTTGCTTTGTCTAAATCATAATAACTTCATAATGGTTTACGCTTTTATATGCACGGCGCTGCTTCATTGCAATTGTGACATCATTAAAGCCTCTCCTGGACTTAAAAAAAAAGAAGAGAAGATCATATTTACAGTTAGTGTCAGTCATATTCATACAGCAGGTTTTTGTTTCATTATCTGTTTTTGTTTTATTTTTGGTGAGTCAGGGTGAACAAATAACACACACATATTAAGTAAAATTTTATTTTTCACAATATAACACTTTTTTTAATTCATAAACTGTAAAAATCTAGCCAAAATAGATAAAAGTTTCGAAATAACTCGTCACCAACGAGACTTTCATATTCATACATTTGGAACAATTAACATTTCTTACTTAAAAAAAAGTCAATAATTTGTTGGGTATCCTTTTCTCTTAATTACTTCAGATAACCTCCTAGGCATCGACTCAACAAGTTTCTTGGTGGTTTCCGTAGTAATGTTATACCATTCTTCAATGACTTTCTCCTTCAGTTGACTTGCATTTTGGATCTGATGATTATTCAATTTTTTTTAAACTCCTGCATTGTACTGTACTGTCTGTTGAAGGCTTTCATGTCTTTTCCTCCAAACTTTACAGGTTCCATCGCATTGAAAAATGTTTTATTTACAGATGAAACTAAAATTAACATTTTCCAATGCGATGGAACCTGTAAAGTTTGGAGGAAAAGACATGAAAGCCTTCAACAGACAGTACAGTACAATGCAGGAGTTTAAAAAAAATTGAAAAATCATCAGATCCAAAATGTAAGTCAACTGAAGGAGAAATTCATTGAAGAATGGTATAGCATTACTTCGGAAACCACCAAGAAACTTGTTGAGTCGATGCCTAGGAGGATATCTGAAGTAATTAAGAGAAAAAACTATCCAACAAAATATTGAGTTTTTTTTTTATGATCAAGAAATGTTTATTGTTGCAAATGTATGAATATGAAAGTCTCGTTGGTGACGAGTTATTTCGAAACTTTTATCTATTTTGGCTAAATTTTTACAGCTTATGAATTAAAAAAAGTGTTATGTTTTTAAGAATATAACTCAGGGTATACCGGTAAAATATACGAGATTCCCAACAGCGAATGTGGGTGTAAACAAAAGAAGTAAAAAAAAAGAACATTCCAAGCCAAAGAGGCCATTTGCTAAAAATAAATTATTTTGTGATGACTGAGAAAATCGTTTCGACAATCTTTTTTAAGAGGAAGCCAAGTTGAATTATTTAAAATACTAAATTACGAATAAGTAAATTTTTTAAAGAAGCTTGAATGCCCAGCTGTAAGATAAACATTTTCTTGTAGGATGGATTAAATAAAATATGAGGTTTCAATAAGGCGAATTATTCATAATTTCCAGATTCTCATGGAGAATATAAATGGATGCTAAGTAGCGTGCCTCCCACACAGTCAAATATCTCCTTCTAAACATAAATTGTTGACTAAAAGTCACCACTCTGAGTTACAACATTCAGCCTCATTTACTACTCAACAGAGAAAGAAATACTGTACTTACAGCTATTCGGATATTCATACCAAAGTTGATTAAATATATTTCAATAGAATAACACTTCTTCATACAGATACTTTTTTAAAAAATAAAATGCTTTAGAAGAACAATTAATATTAACACTGCATTGCCAATCCGGAGTCAATTTGTCTCCAAAAAAAAATAGGAATGGCTGTGTTTCCCCACATCTCATCCCAAAATGCTCTTAGATATGCTATCCCCACTCTCTCACCCTTAGATAGTCACGAGCTAAAGACTATGGTATTCTTACATTCTTTTTGCAGATTAGTTTACTTGAATCATAAGAGTCATTTTGACTCCAGATTGGCATTACACGTAAATATATCGGAGTCATTTCGACTCCTGATTGCTAATATAAGTAGATTTTCTGTTATTAACATGACTCCGGATTATTGCCTAAATACTTATTTGATAAATTTACACAAATTTTCATAGAAAGTATCAAGGCACAAAAAAAAAAGCCTCTTTCTAGAATTGATTTTCTGTTCGAATTTGCAGCAAAAACTTGCAGCGAATTGGGTAATTTCCGATCCGTGTCAACAGTAATTGAAAAAATGAAAAAGTCCCTGCTCAGAAGGCAGTCAATCAAGGTTTTAGAAAATACTGAAATTACTGCGATCCTAAGTTATAGTTAATTCCTTCTGCGTGAAATGTTAAAGCCGATTTGTGGACAAAATTTGTTTTTTCCTTCTTAATTCCTATTCTTTCTCATCCTTTAATGCAAATTTTATTATTAAAGTTGAAATAAATATAAAAAAAAAAGATAAAAATAAATTATGGAGTCAATATGACTCCACATTGGCAATAACTGACTAAGTTCGAGCATTGGCTCTGCAGTGTTAATTGTAAAATGTTTCTAAATATAGCAAACCTTAAGGTTATATTAGGCTAAATGTATTGTATTAACAACTATACTAGACTTGTTAACAACTTATCAATAATTTTACTGCTGAAAATAAGCATCTGGAATTGTTATTAACATTTCAACCCTAATTTCCATCTAAATATAAAGTTTTCGATGCTGCACTGCTATTTATTTTGTGCTAATGGAGTAAAGTATGTGGATTTTCACCCATTTGGGAGGCTGCAGAGGTATTTTATTAACAAGATGTCCCACCTTGTCCAAAGTACACTCAACTCTGCTACTTATTTAGGACGCTAAAAGAAATACGTTATTTTCTTTCATCAAGAAGTCACACCTCCTATATTTTAGGGCTTTTATGTAATATTCGAATGATAGATTAAATATATTATTGTAAAGGAGGTAGTTAGAACGAAAAGTTATTGGTTACGTTTATATAAAGTTCATAATTTGGAGTCGGATGGTGAATTTAGAAATAAATGGAAATAGCAAATAGATCATTGATAATTGAAGTAACAGAAAGGTAGGAATTTGAATTCTTTGCAAGAAGTGGCGATTTCCAAAATCTTTATCTCAATTTTAATGTTAATTATACGAAATTTAACTTGTACAATTTAGCTCAGTGGTCGGCAATCTATGACCTAGTGATTCGTTGGGAAAATCTTAGTGACCCAGTAAACAAATCTCAATTACAACGACCGGTATGTACGTATTGTTGCCAACAAATTAAAGTGTGCTTGTATTGAGATGTGTTGCAAAATGTCTACATGTTTCAACATGTACTTTTCTGCTAACACTTGATGATATCTTTCAAGTTATAATTTAGGATTTGTTGATAATAAATTTGTAGTTATCTATTTAAGGTAATTGAATTATCCCATCTGTAGTTTTTTTTTTTTATTTTCTATATTCTGAGATAATATGTAATCTAAAATAGAAATGATGTGACCCACCAGCAAAAATGTTTGTGAAAAAAATTAAAAAATGACCCTAATGTAAGAAATTTTTCCGATTTAGCTAAACTATTTAAGCACCTAAGAGACTACTTACTTTGGCGCTTCCTTCAACAGTTCAGTATGTATTTTATAAGATTCTGAAGCAGAGAAGTTACAATTAAGATAATGCAACACTCAGTGTGTACAATACCTGTTTCCTGCAACGAAAAAAAATTGCACACATCAGTATCTCTAATTATGCATATGGATTTCTCAACAATTGATATGGTATAATTAAGTTAGTACTACCCAAACATCACATTAAAAAGATACAAAAAATAATTGCAACACATGCCTGTAGTTCAGAGGTGATTATAATTTTTCCTTAAGAAAAACCCGACGTTAACTGCATGTCTAACGGATGGAAAACTGATACTGACTTAAAGAGATAAATCAAAGTTTTCAGTCTCTTTTCATCAAACAACAAAATACCGGAAGAAATGCCTAAACATTTAAAGAAGCTAGTATCAACAGAAGAAAATGTGTTAATGGGGATACAACGATTCATGCTTCTAATCCCGGGGAAATCTGTCCTGAACAACTAGGGATCCCCCAGTGAAATTATTTTTAGACAAAACAATAAGATTTAAACTTGATTTACCAAAATGAGATGCCTAGAAGGAATGAAGCCAATATGGAATTTGGGGTGCGTGGTAGGATATCGTTAAAGGCAACACTATAAAGTAAGGGTTAATGAAAAATTACAAAGACAATATATGATCAGCTATGAGAAGTCGAACCGTCGGTCAAGTAAATTCAGTATACTGCAGGTTTGAGAGGATTGTAAAAGGACGGTTAAGCTTCACGTTACGTAAGTGCAAACAAAAAGTGTTAAGAGGTCCTAGACTTCCTGACAGACTCTCTTAACCAGAGAACTACAAACTTGGATGTTTGATTATTTCGTATTCGTTGTAAATCTTGCTTGGATTTCATAACAGAATGAAGTACAAGAATTGTCGTTGAATTCTTTAGTGTTAAAAAAAATAATCACTCAACACGTTCGTCTCAAAAACTATTTTTGTTTAAGTAAAGTTTCTATGTTTATATTTCAGCAAACTGGTTATCATTATTTACCTAAATAGCTTAACTAATCGCAGCTGTCTTAGTTAAATAACATGGTATGGAGATATAAGGGTAGACATTAAGTTGTGGTCTAAGGATCTTTGCAGCAGTGGAGATTACATCGCTGAAATGACTAGTAGGTAAACCATTAATCTTCTTTAAATGCTAAAGTTCCTTTTAATAAAAAAAAGTAAACACAGATATTAAACAACTAACTGAAAGTTTTTATCTTATATACATACATATTAGTTGTGGAACTGAGTAAACTGAAATTTGCAACTGTAAATTCTCTCATTGCTAAACAGAAACAATTACGTAATTTACAGTATAACTTTTACAAAATGAATGTAATTATTAGGCAATTTACAAGAAAAAACAGAACGTTGTTGGGCCAAATACCTTCTAAGTGGCCAAAATTCTTGCGTAATGATTACCTATCAAGAGTAATTGTGTATTCAAGCTAACCCCCTTTAAAATGATAATTATGTCTGATATAAAGCTCTGCCAGGACTAGAGTGAATAATAAAGGTTAAACGAAGAAGACTCTAGAACGTGCTAAAGAAAATAGTTAATAAAGGAAATCTCGTAAATTGTTTAATTTTCTATAATTCTTATCGGAAAATTTTTAAAAATTAAAGTAAAAACAGAGAAAATCTTGTTTACAAAAATATTAAGTGGCTTTCTTGAACTTTGTAAAGAATTGCACACAAATAACAAAGCTAGTTGTAGTTCGTATGGTTCCGTTTTTTAATAACTAAATATTAATAAATCAACGGGAAGAATTGTACAAAATGAAGTACCTACATAATAATGATTGGTATTTCTACGGATGTAATAGAATAAAACAGCACTTATAAAATATAACAAAATTTAGTTACACAGTTATGCAACCGTAAAATTTAAGCACGGTCTTCCACTCGATATATAACTGCAACAGGATATAAATCAGCATTTGAATTTGAAATAAATTCTGCTAGACTGGTTATAAATTATTTTGTTTATTTTACATTTACTAGTGTAACTGGTTTTTGTGGCACAATTTTGATATTTTTGTTTTTTATTCTTTGGGTTTTAAATAAAATTGTGGTTTTATTTTGTTTTTGCTATTATGAGTTTGAGTGAGAGTACATTGCTTGATGATTTCATGGCTAATGCCAAATTTACGTGTAAAGATTACAACCGCATATATTTTGTGTGACACACTGAAATTTATAACAAGTACAATACAGAGAACTTGCAAGTTGAAATTTGAAGTATGCACCCATTTGGGTTGAGCAAACCAAAGGCCAACTGCAGCTCATTGCCACTTTCCAAAATTCATTCCATCCACCATTCATGTACATTCTCATGAGGGTTCTAGATCTAGAAGAAAGGTGTTCCTTCAAGCTCAACTTCTCACATTTTTCTGAGTTCTGAGATTGGAACCAAGCAAATATTATATAGTGAGGGACTTAGGCACCAGGATATCTTTACGCAATAATGCTTTAAAAAACGAAATAGCCTTTATATATCATAAACATGGTAATAACGTAATAATTAGTAATACCACAATGTGATGAATCATAGTATTATACATGAAGACAATGGCACAAGGACCGCTCGGACCCATGGTAGCCGAGCGGTTAGAGGCGAGACCTGCCAAGCTAATATGCTTTGTGGTACTGGGTTCGATTCCCGGTCTTAGGCCTTGGATATTATTTAACGGTTAATAAAAGAAATTTACAGTAAAGTATATTTGCTAGTCGCCTCCGTCCACGTCACCTAATTGGTAGTTGGACGCCTGAAAAAATAGGCGATTACTTTACTTTACTTTTTACTTTTAATGTTTTTAAAAAAGTCATTTCTTTAGTGTCATTTCTTAAAATGAATGTTCATTATAAAAATTAATAAAGCGTTAATTATTTTAAAGACATTCCATAAAAAGCAATCACAATTAAAATAAAAGATTATATTTGGTTAGCCCCTACCTAGAAGCTTTTAGACTGAACCCCGTACTTACTTTCAGCTTTCCATTTTCTTATTTGTCGCACACTCTGTTAATTAAATAGAAGATACTGCGGGAAGATGCTGGCTTTCTTAACACAACACATCTTTAGTTTACCTTCTGTTGCTTCTTCTACTCGCTAACTTTCTCTTTTAGTCCTCCATCACAAACCCCAAGTCTAACAAACTACCCCCAACTGTTTGCGCACAAATACACTCTCCTGTTAACTACGCACTGAGCTTTAATTAGTGCTAATCAATTTTGATCTCTGGCTAAAAATTTATTTTTTTTTTTAACACACTAGTACTAAAATTTTTCCGATAATTAATTACTTCTTCTGCACAAAAGTAGGTTGGTTTCGTTTCCCTGATTCTGTTTGTCAAGATTTAATTACTGACATTTTAGCTAGGAGCAGTTATGCAATAAGGATTAAACTTCTTGGGAGCAGCTAATCCTAATATTAATACCAGGGTCATTCTTAATACAATTTAACTTAAATTATTAACAAAGTATGTCATTAATTTATTTATTTTAAAAGGTTAAAAGCCTAGTATCTTAATTAATTAACAATATAGCAACTAATAAGCCAAGTCGGATGTTAATTCTGTACCAAAATTTGACAGAGATGACAGATTTTATTTCATTCAGTACCTCAAATCCAAAAAAACAAAATGTCAACCGTAGTAATTAATACACAAGGGTTATTAACTGGCAACCTCTAAAATCGTTGTCGATAATGTAAGTATACTGAGGAGAAATTTTGGGAACTTCGTAGCGTGTTGAGAATTTCCTTTACTTCATGACTGACTGCCTAAAGTACAATGACAGGTATTTTGGTAGTTCGTAGCTTCGCACTGCTCATTGGCAGGATCTGACTTGCTCTTGCTGCTTATTTCAAAGACTTTTATCAAGGGAAATCGTTTGTCATTAATGAGATTACTGATTGATCAGTTTGTTTGCAATTTCAGTTCACTCGAGATTTATTATTTTATTAAATTATAATGGGAACTCGCAAGTCACGCTGAAGATCAAGGATATCCATTTTGATGAAAGTATTTCATTGTATTTATTTATATTATTTATTCCCCCACACTAGACTTAAAAGAACCGAACTAAACAGACGATATCGACCACTTAAAAGACTCTTAGTCGATAGATCAAAACTTTCTCTGGACAACAAAAGACTAATTTATACATCTATTTTAAAACCCATCTGGGCGTATGGAACAGAGCTGTGGGATTCAACCAAACGCTCCAATCTCCAAAGGATTTAATCGCTACAATCTAAAATACTTCGAACTTGTAAACGCTCCATTTTATGGCTCCAACCTGACTGTACACATTGACCTTAACATTCCTTTTGTCACCCAAGTTGCTAAATCACGATACTGAAAACTCCACTTCAGCCTGCAATCTCATATATCGTAAATCCTCTAGCTTAAAATCTTTCTTCTAGAACTGTGTCTTGTAACAATCGACAAGACGTCTTAAAAGACAGTGGCCTCGTGATCTCCTCTCTAGTGAAGAGAGTGACTGACCATATAATATTTGGGAGTTTTACCACTGGGTAACTTCTCCACTGGTTACTTATCATTTGTTACTGGTTATCACTGTTACTTATAGCGCTAATGCGCTGATTGTAGCACAATAAACGCAAAAAAAATATATTATTTATTATTTTTATGATTTATTTAGCTTAATCAATGATTATATTGCTATAAATGTATTTGTTTGAATACGTTAACGAAATAAGTGGAATATTCTTGGTGCATAAGATTGTTGGAATTCATTTACAGCTTTTTTCGAAAGAATATACAAGGATTTTTTAAAATAAGGTTGATCTAACGAACATAAAGTGTATACCCATTATACGTTTCTGTAGCAGGAGTGTAGGTAATTTAGGAAAATGGCGGGCAAAACAGTTAGCAATATTTACGAGGCTGCTATAGCAGATTATCTGAACCCTATATTATGGGGATGTGGGTCAGCCAACCTTCTTCTCCTACACTACCTTCGCAACGTAGAAAAAAAGAAAATATTGTTTGCTAAAATATATAAAACCAAATTTTTCTTTTTTTTCCCCCTCAAAAATGCGAGACAATAATTTTATTTACATTTTTTTTTACTAGAGATGGTAAAGTGAGGTCGACAAATAAGTATGCATATTTTACAAGAGTTGTATTGTTTACGAACAAGGTAATTTGTAAATGGTGCCTGCCTTAAAATTGATTAAGTTGATTATATGATTAACACAGGGGACTGTGATGTCATCATGGCATTCTGAAGGCAAACACTAGTGACCAACCGGTGATGAATAATTAGGCAGACGCTCTCTGATGTCTATCATTGCCCTTACTAGCATGATCTATTTTTAAAAGTATTATTTGTAATGTAAAATGCATCAATTATAATAATCTACAGCCAACAGGACATTTTTCTGGGGAAATGTTTCAAATGTAAGTTCGAAACCTACCTGGGTGCAAAAAACAAAGTTTAGCGAAAATCTATCGTTTACCAAACAATCCCATTAAACAGAAAAATCGATTTGATTAAAGTAGCACTTCTTATTGGCTGGTTTTGAGCAAAAATTTCTAATTTCTGAGTTATGCTGACCACACGTTCACACAAATTCACTTAAGACAAATTTTCAAAACTTATCCAGCACGATATCGCAATACCTTCCTCTACATAATGTAAATATCTGATAATTTGTGATAAGAGGGGATACATGGAGAAGCTAGCAGCAGACCTAGGCTCCACTCTAACTTGCTGGGCAGGTACTTGTTAGGTATCCAATGCTAAAAGTTACGGGTCCCGTCTTAAATCGTATAGCGACAGCAATAAATAAAAACTTGTTCTGTGTTCTCAGCTGTCGATGCGATGTAAATAATAATTTAAGCAAATAATATGAGAACAAATTATATGCATTAAGACTTCTTGGATGCACAATTTATAACCTCCAGTCCACTTTCATAGAATCGTCTATACCTAACCTAAGATCCGCGGGTCACCTAGAGACCCAATAAACAAATCTTAACTACAACGATCGGTAGGTATCCTTGCCAACGAATTAAGATGTGCTTGTATTGAGATGTGTTGCAAAATGTATACATGTTTCAACATGTACTTCTCTGCTAACATTTCATGAATTTTTTTCAAGTTACGATTTATGATTTGATGATAATAAATTTGTAATTATTGTATCTATTTAAGGTAATCTTTAATCTATTAAAGCGTTTTTTCCATAATATTTGGCATTTTAAATTATTAAACAAAACTAAATTGTAACTCATAATAATATTTCTAGTTTAAATGCTATTGAATTCATGGTTTCATACTAATTTTATTGGATTAATATTTGATGAAAGACTTGCTAAAATCCTTCTACACGAATTAATTACAAGGTTGATTCAAAGGAAATTCTAAACATTGACAAATTAATCCATTTACCGTATAAATTTTAGGCTACTTTCAACTTACTTAAGGGAGAGTTTATCAATGAAGCTTTTGTAGTCGCAAAATTTTAGTCCCTTCAAAAACCTTCACATGGTATATTTCTTTTGTAAAAATAATCCAACGTCAACCTCAGAACAAAGATGAAAATGGAACCCTAAGGCTAATTGCGTTTCTATGGGTTCCACATTCACTTATATTAGCTCATACGGGCTTAGCCTAGGAAGGTAACTAATGAAATCTTCCTCATTTAATAGCCCATTCACACTAGCAGAAATATAAAAGATAAACTACAGAATATGGCCAAGGTTATGCAAGAAATAAAGGCCTGTGCGAGGAAGTGGGATGCCTAATAAAGAACTTATACCAGCAAGAAGAGCCGCAGTGGCCGATTTCACAATGATCGCTGTTCATGACTTCCTGCAATTTAATCCATACAGGATTTAGATACTCTGTACCCCGGTTTGTCCATTGTGCCAAAATTGGAATATAGATGCTGACTACTTATTCACTTGTATTGCTACATTGGACGCTATCCGACAATCGGTTAAAAGTAATCATTACATCAATGGCGGTGGGGATAGAAATATTTATTGACGCGTAGTATTTTATGTTTGGCTGATACAAGATTATTGGCTGTAATAGCCTTAGATATATCTACGCTATAGCGTAGTTAAAAAATAAATAAATAAGTCAAAAGGTAATTCCATTATTAATGTGTGAGGACAAGAAGCGACGGTAATTTGCAATGAATGAATCTATTGTAATCCTGGGCGCCCAAAATTTAAAAATCATTTCCTTAATCCGTATTAAATCTCTCTCTGATCTTTGCGGATGAACCTCAGTGGGATATATCCAGTTATAGATCAAATTTTCCAGCTGCCGCACTCTTTTTCTGAACTATCATCTAATCAAGTTACTTGCTCAATATTGACTTGATTAGGCGCCACGGTAGCCGAGCGGTTAGAGGCGAGACCTGCAAAGCTAATATGTATTGTGGTACTGGGTTCGATTCCCGGTCTAGGCCTTGGATTTTATTTAATGGTTAATATGAGAAATTTAGACCGGGGCATTCCATTCGAATCCCCGGATACAAAGTATTCAGCAAAGAGGTGCAACCTGCCCCAGGTGGGAGGGCGCGCGGCGGAGTAGCCGTCTGTATACGGGACAATATACCCAGCCAGCGGCTACCTCTCCAAACTAATTTGCAAGCTGTTGCCGTGCGACTATCTACACCACTGCAGATCACATTAACCAGTATTTACTTGCCAGATATATTCTGGCAAAGAAGTGATCTGGAGAATCTACTCTCGCAGCTGCCTGCCCCAGTGTTGCTGATGGGAGACTTTAACTCTCACAACACTTTATGGGGTTCAGCTAGAACTGATGCACGAGGTAGAGCTCTTGAGGAGATTATAGACAATTCTAATCTGATGCTCCTCAACAGTGGTGAAGCTACACATTTTAACGCACACTCGGGAGGCTTTAGTGCAATTGACCTGAGTGTTGCTACTCCCTCCATTGCAGTTCGCTTAAGATGGACCACACTAGATGAACTATATCACAGTGACCACTTCCCAATCTTACTATCAAGCTCCATCTCCAGGGCGCCCTTTGAGATACCCTGGAGATACGACATCAAAAATGCAAATTGGCCTGCTTATGCACAAAATGTGGTGACTCCACCCCTTACAGGGGATGCCACCCTTAATGCAAAAAGGTTTACAAATTCGTTGGTGCAAGCAGCCGAAGGTACCATTCCTAGGATTGGCGGGAAAGTCGCAAGACTTCCCGTTCCCTGGTGGACCCCGGAATGTAAGGCTGCCAACGCAGCAAAAAAGCAGGCCTTTAATAGATTTAAAAGGTATCCGACGGAAGAAAATTTAATTAGCTTTAAAAGATTAAGAGCCAGGGAGAGGCGTTTAATAAGACATCTAAAAAAGGAAACTCTCGCCTCATACGTGTCGACGATTTCTACATCGTCGACCCTTAAGGAGGTGTGGAGTAAGATAAGAGCCCTCTCTGGTGGTTGCAAACATCCGTCGATACCAGTTTTAAAAAGAAATGATGTCGTCGTCACCGAGCCAAAAGAAGTAGCAGAAGTATTGGCTGGGCACTTTACACAAGTGTCCAGCTCACAAAATTATCCTGCAGAATTTCTAAGGCGAAAAAGTGACGTGGAGCAGCAGCCACTTGACTTTGAAATCGCCATTGATGAATCCTACAACGCTCCGCTGACCATACAAGAACTAGAAAACGTTTTAAAGAAATGCAAAAATACAACTCCAGGAGTTGATGGAATCCCATATGCTATGTTAAAAAACTTGAACATAACCGGGAAGGTAAACCTACTAAAATTATATAACAGCATATGGGAGACCGGACAATACCCTGATGGTTGGCGGGAAGCTATAATTATACCGATCCCTAAAGAAGGAAAAGACCCTAGTGACCCCTCTAGTTACAGGCCCATATCGTTGACCACCTGCTTGAGTAAGGTTCTCGAATCTATGGTCAACTATAAATTAGTATATGTGTTAGAAACAAGAGGACTTTACAGCCAGCATCAAGCGGGATTTCGCAGGTATCGTTCCACGTTGGATCAGATGAGCCACCTTGAGGTCTATGTACAGAATGCATTTATGCGCAGGGAGCACGTTCTGGCCGTGTTCTTCGACCTCGAGAAGGCTTATGATACCACGTGGAGACAAGCGATCCTGCGGAAGTGTCACGATTGGGGTTTGAGAGGGAACATGCCGAGGTTCCTTCGTGGCTTCTTAGAGTCGCGAAGGTTCCGGGTACGCCTGGGGTCGGTCCTTTCGGACCCACACGTTTTAGAAAATGGAATACCTCAGGGATCGGTATTAAGTGTTACATTGTTTACAATGGCGATAAACAGTCTAGCTGATGTTGTAGCAGATCCGCTTCAAATTTCATTATATGTTGATGATTTGGCAATGTATTTATCAGGAAGGGATCTTTGCGAAGTTGGAGAATCGCTGCAACAGGCAGTAGACAGAGTGGCTGCAGAGGCTTCCAGGAACGGATTTAAATTTTCAAAACCTAAAACGGTGTGCCTACATTTTTGTCGCTTAAGGCATGATCATGCCCCTCCAACACTGTTCTTGGATGGCACACCAATTCATTATAAAGATAGCGTTCGTTTCCTGGGCCTCATTTTTGATAGTAAGCTATCCTGGCAGGAACATATTGAACACACTTCTACAAAAGCAAGGAGAACCCTCGATATCTTGAAATTTCTTGGAAGGTATAAATGGGGGACCGAGCGGGAAATCTTGAAACGTATCTTTATATGTCTTACCCGCTCAAAACTTGAATATGGAGCCCCTGTTTACAGTTCTGCGCGCAAGTCACGCCTGGCGCTATTAGACAGAGTTTATAATGAAGGTATTAGATTATTTACAGGCGCCTTCCGGACCAGTCCTCTACAGAGTCTTTATGTGGAGTCGGGGATGTTGCCTCCTCAGTTAAGAAGAGAGCAGATGACCCTGACTTACACCGCCGGAATATGGGGGAAGCGGTTTCTTACCTTATTCCCTACCATATTCGAGAGCCTACACGATGAAGAGTTTCGCTACCAACGCTCGCGGACGCGACCCCTTAGTATCCGAGCTAAGGAAATCTTAGCTGCAGAGGGTATAGAATTAGGAGAAGTTATGGGTTGGGGCTTTGCACCCCACCCTCCATGGTTACTGCCTTCTGCGCGCGTCCGCATGGACCTGGCAATATTCAAAAAAGATGATACACCGCCCGTTGTCTATAGACAAAGACTATTAGAATTAATGAGTGTTTATTATGATTCTAGACCTGTCTTTACGGACGGGTCCAAAACAGACAACGGTGTTGGTAGCGCTGTGTACACCGATGGAGTTACCCTTAGTTGGACACTCCCTCATTACGCGTCGGTGTACACGGCAGAGACGTATGCACTTGGCCAGGCCCTAAAGCTAATAAAAGATAATCATTATAATAAATCGTTGGTATTGACAGATTCGTTAAGTGCGATAATGGCTCTCCGGGATCAATTCTCGACGGACCCAATGGTCATCAACATCTTTAAACTAATTTTTGAACTTCGTGCACGTGGCCAAGGGGTGACATTCGTCTGGGTGCCAGGGCACATAGGTGTGTCCGGCAATGAAAGAGCAGACCAGGCCGCTAAAGAAGCTGCCTCTACTACCTCTGAAGATGTCATCCCTGTACGTCCCACTGATTTACAAACCTATTTGAAACTTATTATAAATAGAAAGTGGCAAGTTCAGTGGGACAACATTAATGAAAAACTAAAAGAGATAAGGCCACGTGTGCTCAATGCTAGAGTCGAGAATTACCCGCGGCATGAATCAGTGATTCTAACAAGGCTAAGGATTGGTCATACACGTCTGACACATGGGTACCTCCTCATTGCCGAAAGAAGGCCGAGGTGCCCGCGATGCCGAGAAAGGCTGACAGTGTCACACGTGTTGGAAGGGTGTCAGGCACTGCGAACACAGAGAGAAACAGCAGGCCTGCCACATGACAAGTGCGTTATCCTTCAAGAGGGTTCTCCTTACATCAGGAGGCTATTTACGTATCTAAAACATATCAATTTATATTTTAAAATTTAGGTTAGCAATTAGGTTAATTTATAGGTTAGTCCTTTTAAAGGGGAAAGGAATATCGAGTACTTTCCCCTAGTGTGAATGCTTTGGATGAGTGTATTGTATATAGGTGAGAATGTATTTATTAGTATGAATGTATTTATTGGTACGAATGTATTTATTGGCGTGAATGTATTTATTAGTTTGAATGTATTTATTGGCGTGAATGTATTTAGTGGCATGAATGTATTTATTGGCGAGAAAGTCGTATGTCTGTTTAGGTTAGGTTTTTTATCTCGGGGTTGAAAGAAATTTTATACGAGTATTTCAACCCCATTAGGTTAATTATATTTAGCTCTAGTTTATTTTAGGATGTGCAGGAATATTAGTTCAAAGTACTGCACATCCAACTGCTAGTAGAGTAAATAGCCTCCTCGGATTTAGTATTCAGTAAAGCCCAAGCAAATAGTAAACCTAGAAATTATAATACTTTTGGTTTTGCCTACAATAAATATAATAGAAAACATTTAAAATTATTAATTCAGATTTAGATATGCAGTATAAACGTTAGTTTAATTAAGGGATGTCACAATTGTATTCCACACTCCCCCTCGTCGACAAGGTCGATGAAATAAGAGGGGATGTGTGGAGACAATTTTGCAGACCCAGGCTCCACCCTACCTTGTTAAGCAAGGTGTAGTGATTGGAAGCTATGGGTCTGCACATGTGTCATCCCAGCTCGTGTAGTATAAGGAAATAAGAAGAACTATGATAGTGGGCGCTAATGACCAAGATGTCGATGCGCCAAAAAAAAAAAAAAAAAAAAAAAAAAAATATGAGAAATTTAATAGTAAAGTATGTTTGCTAATCGCTTCCGTCCACGACACCTAATTTGGTAGTTGGACGTAAAGCCGGTCTGAAAAAATAGCCAATTACTTTACTTTATTGACTTGATTATTTGGCATCAAAGTGATACCAAATTGAAAATATTGTCTCAATCTTATATATATTTCATTCCCAAAACTCAATCCAATTCTAAAAACTGCTGAACTTATTCCTTCTTTATTATTCTGCAGAAAATGAGCTTCTAGAAACTTAAAATTTTACGAAGGATTTGGAGTATAAATTTTTTTAAATTCTGTACGTATATATTCAGAGTCCTCGTCTTTAAATCGGCCCATTTTTACATCTGACGCCACAGTAAAATCCGTGCTATTCAAAGGAAGAAAAACCTACTTTAGCCGCACAAAGGCTGCTATCTATATTACAAATATTATTGATTGGTCGAAAAATTGACTAATAAAATGAAAATCCACATAAATTCCAATAAAACATCTTCATTTTTAGGATGAGCGTCTGCCAGCCAATCTTATTCAACAATTCTTCTTATTTCTTCTTTAGACGCTCTTCTTGTAAGAAAGCCTAGAAAGCTGATTTGGATTTTTCAAGACAATAGTCGCTTTAAACTTAAGCCTTAAGTATACATTTTTTTGTAGAGAGGTGGATAAGTTAGTCAGAAGTGAATCTGAATCAAATTCAGAGGCGCTATCCTTACATTTTCCCTTTCTAGGTGCTTCTTCAGCTCATATTCATTGTTGCTTGTAGCGAAGCCAGAGGTCTGAAATACATTGAGAAGGCTCCGTACACCTACGACTAAAAATGTTGACCCGTCCCAATTATTTTTGCATTTTTTTTTTTTTTTTTTTTTTGGGTGTGTTAAATGATTTAAGGTGCGTCAACATCTGAGTGCATTGTCGGCCTCCGGACAGTGTTCTCTCGTTACAAAAACACTGACCATCACCAGACATTGAGCTGTAAGAAGTTCCAAGGAAGAGCAAAATCTAAGGACCAGCAACTGGATTCGAACCCGGGATCTCCGCATGGGAATCCAATACGCTAACTGCGTAGCTAATCCCTTCCCTATTTTATCAATAGAGAGAGAGAGAAACATTTTAATGCAAATATTTGCAAAACAAAGGGTGCTGCCCAAATATATATACAAAGATATTACCAATATTATAAAAGTAAAGTAAATATTTCAAAAAGTTAAAAATTCTAGTGCTGTCACTTTCAAAAAAATGTTGATTGTGGAAGTTAGTAATAAACGTAACAGTTTATTTCGCCAACAGCAATAAATATAACTTGCAGGCTCGTTAAAACCACGCAATAAATTTGACGTAAACTTTTTAAAGAAGAAATTTATGTTTAATAAACATGGAATTTTATAATAAAGGCCCTTTTTTAACTTCCTTCTTATGTTGCCACTTTCAATCTCTTAGTTAATCAAGATAATTAAAACAAAAAATCTAATACGTGAGATAAGGTCTCATATTATACTAGACCCCTAATTTCGTATAAAATAAATAAAAGAACCCTATCCTGCTATTTAACTGTCACATTAATTCAAGTACGATATTATTATTATTGTAGTTTGTTAGGCTATCATGTGCATTGATAATCTGGCACTATGAGAGGCATTATTTATATTTTGAGCCTAATAATAAAAAAACAGTAATTTGTCATTGAAAATGACTTTATTGTTTTTCAAAATATTCTCCTTTATGATCTATACACTTCTGCATGCGTTCGAACCACTTGACAAGCATTTTTTCTATTCCGCTTGAGACACCTCCAAAACATAACCATGCATGCTTTGAGTGCATCAACGGCTTCTTCTGCCGACGAAAATCGTTGTACACGTAATTTATTCTTGACGTTAGGAAACAAAAAGAAGTCATTTGGTGCCAAATCAGGACTGTACGGCGGATGACCCATTAATTCGATTTTTTGAGTGCTCAAATAGTCGGTTGTTAGACGAGATGTGTGACAGCTGGCATTGTCTTGATGAAGAATGATCCGACGGCGCTTGTTTGTTTTCCTTATTTTATCGAAGACTTCCAGCAAACAAATGGTTGTGTACCATTTAGAATTGACCGTTCTACGTTCCTCTTAAGGCACTGTTGCCACATGACCAGTTTTTCCGAAAAAACAGGCGACCATTTGTTTCGAAGTGCTTTGAGCGCGAACAACTTTTGTTGGATTTGGTTAATCTTGAAACACTGTTTAGTTTCCGGCTCATACGCATATATATCCAGGATTTGTCTTATGAAGCATCGCCATTGAATTTCTTAAGCATTTGTTTGCACCAATCGACACGAGCATCTTTTTGAGATTTTGTCAGATTATGTGAGATCAACGAGAACAAACCTTTTTCACGGCTAAATGATGATGCAATATTTTATATATGCTGGTGGAACTAATGCCTAAGGTTGCCTCAATCTCACAGTATATCACATGACGATCTTGCATTATTAGTTTTTGCACAGCATCAATGTTTTCTGACACAACAATTAATTTTGGACGACCTTCACGACTTTCGTCGGTGAGCGAACGACGACCACGATTGAATTTGTTATACCAGCGTTTCACAGTGGCAAAGGATGGGGCTTTATCGCCAAAAGTGAAAGTAAGTTGATCGATGCACTCCTGTCTTGAAAAGTCAGACAGCACCTGACAACACTCAGTGTTGCCAAGGCTCAAAATATAAGGAGTGCCCCACGTAGAATTCATTCGCTATTTTTGCAACACTAAACAGTATTGATGCGGCGTGAGATTTCGAAGATGGTTGATCATTTTCACTCCGCAAGTTGACATATATGTCAAACAATAGTTACAATAATGCAGCTTTATTTATTTAAATTATACCTTAGATATTGTAAAGATAACTAAAGCAGGTTTTTGCTAGAAGATAGACGTAGACAAAGTAACGTCTTAGCTTTGTAGCTTACAAAACATTTTTGTATCTCTTGATAAGATATTTAATCATTAGCAGAGATTATTCTTAATTTCTAATTAATAATACAAATAAATAGTAATAATATTTAAATATTCCCATAAATATATAAAAATAATTTTTATTAATATGGTCGCTTTGATTCACCTTCTTTAGCTCCCAGCTAAAAATGTTTTTATAGTAGTACAACTATAAATCAGATTTAGCTTCCTAAACTCTGAGCAACTTCAGCTAAAGGCAGAAAAATTTTGTTAAAAATTTCGACTTGGCAATATATCATTTACCACCACTTTAAAAATTCAATTTTTTGTAAGAAAATTTATAGTTTAAATTCTAAGCATTCGAATACTTTAAGTCTCTGTCACAAAAAAAAAAATAATAATAAAGAAGTTCAATTTCAATGGCGGTTAAGAGTAATACTAGAGTTCACAAGACAACAAATCAATATGCTCGACTCCCATTACATTCACTCTTTGTCCAGCCCCTTGTCCAGTCTCTCACGATCCGGATGCGACTCTTTTAGCAAACAGAAGTCACTTTTGTTGCAAGTTCGCTTTCAATAAGAGTGAAACAAAAAAAAACGGTACATAAATGAAAGTTGACTGACCTGCCTTCCATTGATTAGCCACGTTACATCTGGTGTGGGTCTTGCCGGACCAGAGGTGCAGTTCACTTGGAGCCATTCACCAACCATGTAGGTGGGTTTGCCAAAGGATATGTGCGGATCTTCCAGTTGGCCCTCTAAAAATAATCATATTATAAATTTATTGGAATCATCGAAATAAAATAAAACAAAATATGCAATCATACAATAATTGCATTTTTAATCTAAACTATCAAAGATGGCATTCATTGGTTTTAGAAAAATAAAATAAAAAGTCTGGCTTTCAATTACTTCCGCACTCGAAGCCCATTTTTTTTTGTTACTCAGAATTTTGAAACACGTATTACAAAACATAACCCTGATTGCAAATCGGCACATTACCCTGAAATGAAACAAATGAAGTCTAAATCCGGCCCTAGAAATCCCTAAAAAGATAAATAAATAAATATATAATTGTAATCCAAATAAGAAGAAAAATTATTACCAATTTCAGATATTATTTTGTGTTTCTGCCAAGCTTTCGTCCTTAGGGACTAGGCCATCTTCAGGGCTTATGTTATTAACAATTAAAATATTTAAGGTTCTACAGTTCTGTCCGTTTAAGTACTAGTCCCCAAAGACGAAAGCTTGGCAAATATACAAAATAATGCCTGAAATTATTAATATTCATTCTTCGTATTGGATTAATGAATCAGGCGCCGAAAACGATGAACAATACTCAACAATATAATTTACAAGTTTGTAAAATTATGTGTAAAGTTTACAACAAAGAGAATTTTGAAGAAATAAAATCATTCAGTAAAGAGGAATTTTCTACAAACTAGGAACTTTTGCTGCACATTATTTTCTTTAAAACACTTGAAAGACAAAGGTCCGTACACAAATACTGAACAATACTTTAAGGGGAAGACTAAGCTCCTCCTCTCTCAAAAAAAGTGCCCTTAATCGAATTTGCCAACCACAGAGAGTATGAAAAGTTGAATGAAAATCGTATAATCCATTTGCGAAAAAATCTCCACAAACCGAAAAATCCATTCTGCGAAGAAGTACTTTCGAATAAGGATTTGGATCGCTGCGTTATGAATGGGAGCCCTGGGAAAACCTAATTATGCTAATATAACCGTTTCAATTTCCTGCGAGTTTTTGCTTTTAAGATGTTTAATTCACACTACCCCCACGCACGGAAATGAGGAAAACATATTATTTTCTGGGTCAACACACCATAAAGGAAAAAAACATTAAATAAATGAAATTAAACAGGATATAACCTCTCTGAGCTAAACTGACAAACCATTACAAATATTTACTAATTATGTAACAATAATAATAATTAATTTAAATTTAAATAGTAGACTACTCGACAAACGATCAAAACTGACCCAGACTAACAAAAGAACACTATATACCGCTCTACTTGCCCCAATATGGACGTACAGAATACAACTCTACGGAAGCGCTAAAAAATCGAACATCAACCGGACTTCAAACCACACAGTTTAAAATTCTAACAACAATAGTTAACTCTGCCTTCTATGTCTCCAATCACATAATAGACTCTGATCTAAATATTCCTCTCGTCTCTGAAATAGCCCCAATCTTGCTACACAAAACTCCACTCAAATCTACACAGTCATTACAACCCTCTGATTCACAACATGCCTACAACAACACTTCCTTCAAATCCACATCGTAGACTGAAGCTGCGGTGGCCATCTCAACATATAACGCCGACCACTTAGGATGGCTGCTGCTTAAGCTTGCCAACATGGCGAACTAACGGCTTCCATCACTGGATGGTCGTCGTTCACTCCACTCACGTCTCTTGGCGTGCATGCATCGCGCGTGGATGTATTTATATGCGTATATACACGAGCATGTGTATTTGCGCTGTCCTTATCTCTCATCTCTTTTGCTTATTGTAATTAATTACAGTCGCAAAATAAATAAAAAAAATAATAATAATAATTTAATAGTAAAAAATATAATTAAACTTATTAACTGGCGCTATCTTTAAATAACTGCGTTAAATAATTAAACGATTCAGTTTTAAATGATACTTTTGTAGATTTATTCATTAAAGATGGAGATAATGAGTTCCAGAATACAGAGGATTGAATTAGGGATCAATTTTTACAAGTATTGAGTGTTGACTTTTCTGGGGATTCAAAGATCAAATTGGGCCTTACAGCTGAATATATCAAGTAAATATTGCGGGCGTTGGTTCCTGAAGAGCAGTACAAGAAGTTTCTAAACTAAAGCAGTACTTCCTTCTGTACTTTACATTCAGCCTAACAAGGAATATGAAGTGAGTAACATTCTCGTCCCTTATTGCATTCGAAATAAATACGAACACTGGAATTCAGAGACTTTAGCAAGTTTAAGTTCAGCTCTGCAGTTAAATCATTATACACTATTAGCCTGGAGAAAATTGTTTTGCCGTAAGTAGAGCTTTGGTCATGGTAGCGCTTTTCCCATAAAATAAATAGTATTATTCCTTGACTGTAATATTAAAAAAAAATCACGAATTTTCTATAGGACCAAAACAAAGGAAATTCTAATTTAAATCGAAAATAGGGTAATTCATTTTGATGAAGAAGAGATGATTATGAAAAAGTACCAATGAAGGTCTTCTTCTAAGCAGTATTTTTGTTGATATGGCAACAAAAGCAGTTAACTGGGTACAGTCGGAAGAGGAAGTTAAACACCCATAGTTAAATATGTTAATTACTTCTGTTGGGTCCATAAGTCGTCTCGGAGCACGTTACAAAAGGGAAGCTGCGGGCCAACGCTGACGTTTCCAAGACCCATTCAAATTAGGACCAACTAAGCCACACAGAGATAAGCACCATTAAATGAAATATTAAAATTTGATTGTCTAGCTTTATTTACTGGGGGCACTAACTGTAATCATTTGCAAGTGAAAGCGTTAGAAGCATACAAACAAACCCGGACTCTGGCTTAAAGGGTACTTGGCCTCTATTGTTCTTAAGCCGAGCTTATTCAATATGAAAATATGGACGCACCCTATCTTTAAATTTCTTTGCACTAAAATTAATCTTTGTTTATTTTGCTGTTTTTCTTTTTTGTTAATGTTTCAAAATTTCCAGTAAGCAATATTTTCCTAGTAAATTTTATTTTACATCATTTTTATGTGTTTTAACATGACTTATTGAGTACGTTTAATTAGCAGCAAGGTTGGTGCCATTTACTCGTTACTACTTCTCCAGAGAGGTATTCAACAGAAAAACGTTTTAGCTATAATAGAGTATGTGATTGGATACAGAATTTAGATTTTATCTAAATATGATTAGTTCAAAAGACATTTGGCTTAAGTAAGGTCTAAAATTGCAGCAAATAACTTCCTTATCGAAGTGATAATTTGTTTTTAAATAGAAATGATTCGGAGGAGGACATTAGCTCAGTGTTAAGTGTATCCAAGTGGGTGCTGGCACTTAGATTTTCTTCACTGCCGGCGATGAACAGTGTTGTGTGTAACGAGAGGACACTATTCGGAGGCGGGCAGTGCACTGATAAAGGCTCCGGGCCCGAATGACTTCAGATGTATAAAAAATAAATAATAATGACTATAACTGGCGCTAACGACCTAGCAGTCGATGCTCCAAAACAGTTATTATAAACTGGACATGACATGGTTCAGGTTTAAAGGCGGAAATCAATCACATGTCATCATAAACTGTTATAAACGCTTAACTTATGTGAAGATTTACCATTCAGAATAAATAATTCAACGAGTAAACTGCTTTAATCCTAATTCATAACTAACTAATAAGTTTAAATAGTCAGATTTTACGTGAGCACTGAAAACATAAACTACCCAAACTATCTGAGGTATCAAGGCATAATTAACAGCTAAAATGAGACTGAAATTTACACTAATCATCATTGGTACAAAGTGTGCAGTACTGGCAACTGAACAAACTTAATTGGGTTGCTAATCTTCATTTATTTAAGTGGCGCTGCAATTTTAAATAAGTCTCTCCTAATTTAATGTAAGAAATATTAGGATTATACCTTGAGTTTATAACTGACTTAAAATTTTTGTAGATTAAGCAATTCTAAAATATTTCTTACAGATTTGACGATCTAGAATTTAGCAAATTAGCATTCTCGGTAAGCCACACATCAGCATCTATTTGCAATGAATATGATCATCCTTTGTCCAGTTAAAGTGTATCATTCGCTTTTTTTTGCTACAGGAAAATTTTGAAGACAAAATAAAAGAAAGTAAAGTAATTGACCATTTTTTCAGACGGGGCTTAACGTCCAACTGCCAATTAGGTGTCGTGGACGGAGGCGACTAGCTAACATACTTTACTGTAAATCTCTTTTATTAACCTTTAAATAAAATCCAGGGCCTAAGACCGGAAATCGAACCCAGTACCACAATATAAGTATATTAGCTTTGCAGGTCTCGCCTCTTAACCGCTCGGCTAACATGGCGCCTGATTTTTTTGAAAGACGATAACCCAGCATTAATAAATAATACCCTAGACTTCCACCCCAGTAACCATTTAAACCTTTGTAATTTGAGGAACTTTTCAACTGTTTCAAGGCGTTTCTAAACTTTCAAAGTTGATTTTTGAATTTTAGTTATCATAGTTACAAAGATGAATTTCTCCAAAGTTCTAGTTTTCCCACTTTTTTACAGGGCACTAATGTTTTCTTGTATTTTACAGAAAGATGATTAATATATTTAGTTTTATGTGAATGAATAATCAATAACGTCATCGTTCAACAAACGTTAACGTTTGAATAATAAAGCAATAGTCACGTCATCTGCGTAATTAGCATGAGCAAATAGTGGAGTTATATTTAAGCCAGTGGACTCTACCAGTGGATATATCCATTGATATAAATTAAGTTACTGCAAAACACTAATGATTGCTAAGACAATTTTATTGCCAATAAAGATGCAATGGGTGGTAGGAATGAAGTGGTTGACTACCCCTGCCCAAGATTTAAAATTATTCTTGATTCTCGAAAGTGGTGCAATGAACAAAAAAACATCAACGAAATGGCCTTAGTAAACGATAACATTATCTGCAAACGAAAGGCACCTTCGTAGAGATTCAAAACCAAGTCGTAGCTGCAAGATGCTGCAAGCGTCGTCACTTGCTGATGGACTAGAGGACAGCAGATGCAGGGTCGGCCCTGGGTCCTTCTGGGAATGAGCAACTTGCCCAATCGTTCTGCCCAATACTTGCCTAGATATATTATCTCCAGCAACATAACATTATGGAGGAAATACTCCTTAGAGAACTATTAACCTTTATAACAGGTTATATCGATTGCCAGTGACCTGCACTTGGCCAACTATTCATTGTTTAATTCAGGAAATATTCTTTTTTTTATTTTATAAACGTATTGGAACATACGAGGGTCGTTTGAAAAGTCCGTGCAAAAATAAAAACTACTTAATTTTTTGGGGTAAACCTTTTTTATTTTTCAACATAGTCTCCTTTTAGGCTTATACACTTCGTCCAACGCTGCTCTAGTTTGTTGATCCCTTCCGAATAATAGGATTTGTCCAAGTCTGAAAAATAGCCATTCGTTTCTGCAATCACCTCCTCGTTTGAATAAAATCTTTTTCCCGCCAGCCATTTCTTCATATTGGGGAACAAATAGTAGTCCGAGGGAGCCAAGTCTGGAGAATAGGGGGGATGTGAAACGAGTTGGAACCCTATTTCCATTAATTTTGCGACCACAACTGCTGAGGTGTGAGCTGGTGCGTTGTCGTGATGGAAAAGGACCATTCTAATAATTTTTCTAAAAAACTCTTAGGGCTACTTTTCCAAAATTCATATGATATCCTATCTGTCCCCGGTGCTTTGTTATTTTTCGCTCTATTTAAGACTAATAATAAATCCGTCATCTCAAAAAGGCCATCTAAGAAGTCATTGACAATAAAGGGTTCCGCGTAGACAACTCGGGTGGCATTCAGCGGTGGATTTAAAAGATTTTTAAAATAATTAATCCACTCTACAGCAGATATATTTTTGTCAAAAAAGTACTTCTTTTCTTTAAAGTGACGTACCACACTCCAGAACTCGCTCGTATCTTTAACTTTACTAAATTCATTAATGATATTCTCTGTATACTTCTTTTTTTTATCATTACACAAAGTTTTATATTCATTCCTGATTTTCAAATAGTATAGTTTCATCGTAACGGAATTAGTATTTCTAAAGATATTTAACAAACTGCATAAATGTTTACGTACTTTAAAACAATCATCATCAAACCAACATTGTTTGAAAACAGATACTGTATCTTTATAAACTTTGCCTGTAACGACCAAACTAAATAAAAACAACATCAACAAAGAAAGAAAAACTATACTTACGCATAACTGTTAACTCCTGATCATCCGAAGGTTTAGTGTATATCGGAGTATCAGTAGATACTTCGCATGAATACATGCCGGAAGCATCAAAATCCAGATCTTTCAGCGTAACTTGCTTCTCATTGCTATTCGCCCACTATAACAAATAAAAAAATAAACGTTTGAATCATCAAATGGTTATTATTTGTAAAATTTTGTGTACTTTGGTTTGCAAAGCAATCATCATTAATGTGGTTATATCTTATTTAATCCTAGCTAAAGCAAACAGAATTTGTGGAGTATAATATTACTGAGAAGGAAAACCGACTGTTCGAGTAGATAACTTTATATATTTGTATTTGAGTCTGTCATATTTGTGCAAATAAGTGAACGATTCTCTGTTGAGGAGTATAAGATGTCTGTTTGTACAAGTGGCGTCATGTTGGTTTTATATTGATACCACCCGTCTATCTTCCCTCGTATCGGAATTTCCTCTCTCTCACGTTATTCTGCTTTTTTTGTGTAATTATTTTGTCCACAGAAATAACATTCAGTAAAATAAAAATAACCAGCGCTGTTCAATAATTCATTGAATTCATTCCTACAATTTGCCTTCAATCAACAAATAATTACCATTTTAAACTATTACATTGGCGGTGAAGTTTATTTTTTAGTTAAATTCACGCATAATTTAGAATTGATCACAATGCCGCTGTTCTGTACTTTTTAAAACAGGCAACATCTTAGAACCTCTTTCATCTAGATTAAGTGGAATATCGTATTAAAATCGTCACTGAGAAATCCTTTGAAATCTACAGATTGCGTATTAACGTCTTCTCAAGAGAAGAGAGTGAGGTAGACTGGGAATTATGAGTTGAGCAATGAATAGCGAAAGGTTGAGGCGTGGGATGAGCCGGTAAAAATATTAAAGCATTTCGCTCCTAAAGACAAGTTGCGCTAGAACGTTCAAGAAGTAAAAAAGAAAGAAAGCGCTATCACGAGGCCACGTCTTGTTGAGGCGTCTTGTTGGGTTGTCAGGAAGAGTTCTAGAAGAAAGATTTTGAACTAGAGGATTTTCGTGTGATTTCAGATTGAAGTGGAATTTCCTTTATCGGGTTTTGGAGACTTGTGATGAAAGGAATGTTAAGATCAGTATGAATATCCGATTAGATATAACAGGGAACGTTTACTCTGGATCGAAGAATTTTAAATTGTAGAGATTGAATTCTTTGGAGATTGGTGCGTTTGGTTTAACCCTAGATAGCTCTATTCCATACGCTCAGATGGGTTTTAAATTGTAGTATAAATCAGACTTTTGTTGTATAGAGGCAGTTTAGATCTATCGTCTAAGAGTCTTTTAAGTAGTTGATAGCGTCTGTTTAGTTCTGTTCTTTTAAGTCTAGTGTGGAGATTCCAAGAAAGTCTTTGATCTAAGTAAAGCCCAAGGTAATGGACGTTCACGTTTGGATACAGGTATTAAGTTACACAAGACTGGAGGAAGAGAAATTCGACGAAGAGGTTAAAAAGTAGGTATCAATTTATTATTGTTTGAGGTCCGAGGCTATAGTTCACACTCGAAAGAGATGGCAAAACTACCATGAAAGAAGCACATTCATGTGTTTTGCAGCGACCACTGCCTAGTGTAAAGCATTGTTCTCTCCATATTTCGACAAATCAATTACAAAAACATCTGTGCAAGATATACGGCCTTTACTCTCTGTGGTAAAATGCAGATTTATGGCATCAAGCTGACTCTGTTAGGCTGTGCTTGCAGAACACTTCGTCACTTCAAGGTTAGGAGAAATATGATTATTGAAAATCAAGTGATGATCTTAAAGATGTGTTAACAAACACTAATCTCCTAAAATTTATTTTATCTGGTCCAAAATTGACCTATTAAAGCTATTAAAAATTGAGAATTAGAATGATTATTGCGATGGTTTCTTTAAACTGCGATATCATTATGCCAGAGGTGTCGAAATTAATTAAACCACAAGCCATTTGGTGCAACAGGCAAGATTCACACCAGCCACGTCACATTAACACATTTGATTTGGTTGGTATAATACGAGTACATAACATCACAATCCAAAATGATGTTTTAACATTTTCGCGATTGGGATCAATTTATATTACGTGTCACTCATAGTGGCAGACATATCGCTTCCAAACGTCGCCGGAACTAGTCAGCGCTCTTATAGCCAATTCGGTGTTTTTCCCTTGTATTTTACCTTTTATTTTCCGAATCAAGGCTACCCCTTCATGTTTATTTTATGTATATACACAGTCAAAATGATACACCAGGTTATTTGTTAGAAATTGTTGAATAAGAAGATCAAAATTATATTTACTTGAAAGATTTTAATTTATTTCAATTAATAAACATCCTAGAAATACGTTCTTTGTGTGAAAACAAATAAAAATGAACCAATGATTTATTAATAAGAATAAACACAATTTTTTACAATTGACTAAACTCACAGTGAAAATGATACACCGTTCTTTGCCCCTATATGTGTGTATTTGTTTACTTTAAATTGTTTTCTCCTCTGGTTTAATTGTTTAAATTGTTTTCTAAACTCTTCTGGCGAAATCATTTGGTTCTCTTCAGAGACAATAACTGCCGTTTATTTGAACTTTTTCAGTAATGGGAGTACATACAACTCTTAAAGAACGTGAATTGTTCATTAAACATTTTAATGATGGGAAATCGCTGAACGAAATAGCCGAAATAACTGAAAAAAGCCGTTCCTGAGTGCACCAAAAATAGCCGTAGAACTATCAAAACGTTTAGGTCAGTCAGTAAGTGCAGAAACAGTCCGACGTGTGCTAAGAAACAAATTTCATGAAAGAGTAGCGCGAAAGAAACCTTTCAGTTAGGGTATAATTTGCAAATGAATGTTTATTAAAGGACCCCGAGTTTTGTACTACTGTAATATAGTAGATTTAATATTTTCGGGTCCGATGGACGTTCCTATCTGTGGAGGAAACCAGGAGAAGAACTTGCCAAATCAAAATTTCCGCCCAACTGTGAAACATGGGGGTGGCAGTGTTATGGTGTTTTAGGGCTTTTTATTTATCTACTCAAGTGAATCAATTTCACTGGGAGCCACTGTATTTATTTTTGTTAATAATTTGTTGGCCAAGACTTTTCCTGATATTCCTTTTTCTTTCAAAGTCTTCTTTTAATTTGTGGTTTTTTTTTTAATTTTTATTTTTTTTATTCACATCTACATGAGGGAATTCATATTTGTGGAGCTCTAGCCACTTCGATTGTCCAATTGCCATCAAATTGCAGGCGCATTTATGAATTTTAAAGAATGAAGATATCTACATGTATTAAGTTCATGGATTTGAAAAAGAATATTTTATCTTTTCTTATAGTCTGTAGATTGTTTTTACAAATTTATTTATTCATTTATTGTCAGTGATGTTTGCCGTTACGTTTTTAATGACGTTCAACATTTTTAAAACCTCTACCATTATAGTACAATAACTGGCAAAATTTATGAAAAAAATAACTTCTTTTCAATATTACTAACGAATAAAACAAAAGAAAACTATTTTGTTGGTTGTTTGCTCCTTGCCCAATTACAAAAGGACACACCAATTAGTGGTTTTAATCCATGGATCTATAAAGCTAAGTTTACAACAAACAACACACAACATGGTTAAACAACAAATTACTCCAACGCAAGTTTGTTTACAAGTTTCAAAACTTTTCTACACTAAAACTCGAGCTTTAATTAAGTTTGAAACGATAAATTAACCCCTTTTGTTTTCTGTTTATAGTTTTAATAAGTTTTAGATAATCTAATGAAACGTAAAACTGATATTTACCTATAAAATATAAATTTTAACCATTTAAAAAATGCATTTCTCTGAGGGAAGTCAATAAAAATATTATGGAACTTTTTCCTAGATATCTATTTAGAATTTAATATAAAATTAAAACGAATATAAGGATTTTAAGGATATAAGGATACAGGTATAAAGTCCAAAAATACGAAGCTCAAAACGCTTCATTGAAGCTATTTTTTTGGATTGGTGTAAGGCTCAAATACAGGTGGCTAATTATATAAATAGTTTTTTTTAAAAAAAAAAAAAAAAAAAAAAAAGAGGGGCGAAATGCAGGTTACGCACATTGTGCCGCACTCCCTCGCGGCCTACCGGCTAAAACACCCCCTACTGCCAGGCCTATTCTGGATTCGCTTATGCAGCACTACTACAGACTAGGCTCCTGTTCCTTACCCACTAGGGGTTAGCCTCCTCTCCATCCAGATCTCGCCTTTTGAGGGTTAGTACTTCCCTTGTGAAAATTGCCACAGCATTCCACTGCGCCCTGCCAGAGAGCGTTATGCTTTGGAAGCGCTCGGGAACCCATTCGCCCACTCTTCTTTCCAAATCCCTTCTGGCACGACCCCATCTTTCGCACACAAAAAATGTGTGATGAGCGTCGTCTCTCATTCCTACGCAATTTCCCTCTGACCGCTTCCCCATCTTCCGGAGAAACTCCCGAAAGTAACCGTGCCCGCTGAGGAGCTGGGTGAGGTAATAATCTACTTCGCCAAAACCCCTACCGACCCAACTTTTGACATCTGGGAGCAGAGCTGCCGTCAACCTGCCACGGGTTTCCTCCATCCACGCAGCTTGCCACGCAGCCATAGTTCGCTCTCGCTCTTCTCGGGCGGCTGCTGCCCTATCAGCTTCCCATCTTCTTTCGAAGAGCCGCTTCCTTTCACTAGCTAATAGCGCAAGGGGGTAACTCCCGCGATCCCCAAAATGGCTGGTTCAGTGACTGTTCCAGTAAGCAGAGGCAATCCGCAACGCGCCAACTCTCTGGACCCACACCAGCCTCTTTCTATATACTTCCTTCTGGAGCGCGTCCGCCCAGATCTCAGCCCCGGATAACAGTATGGAGTGCGCCACTCCCATTACCAACTTACGGGTATGAGCCCTCGGGCCCCCTACGTAAATTAGTAGTAGTAGGTGGCTAATTAGTATTAGAATTAGTAACTAGTGCTTAGTCCACACTATTAATACGATATACTACATGTCTTTCCTATGATATAATAAAATTAAGAACTAAGAAATACTTAAATAATAATTTTATAATAAATATAATTTTTTTTTACCACATTTTTTATGGAGTAGATAAATCTGCGCAAATTTGCATAAAAATTGTGATGAAAAATCACGGAAACTAAAAACAAAAGTTTTCACATTTAGTCATTCCATTTTCCACAGACTCGGAATTTTAAAATCTCATTTAGGCCTCATTATTACATAAATAAAACAACCACAATTTGCACTAAAATTTAATTTAAAAAGTAAACCTAACAGCGTCTGGAAATTTTTGTAAAAATAAAAGTAATAAACCTACAAGAGGGGTAATATCGATGGTACCGTTTTAAGAAAATTCTGTAAAAATAAGTTAAGAGATTTTTATCGTTTACTAATACTAAATTACGGACTACAAGTTTAGTGTGAGATAGAAATATAATTGAAGTCGAATTCTCTACATCCAACTAATTAATCTACATTTGATAATGGATGTATCGATGTAATTACGAAACCAGTCAGAGATAAAATAAACATGCGTACAACGACGGATAGAATCAACGATTCTATTTTAGTACACTGGACCTAACCAAGTTTTCAATATTTTATTTCTACGCAAAAGGTATCACCGGATTATAAGGCACACATAATGTAAAATCCGATGGAATTTTAGGCTTGGCCTATTCAATGGATGAGAACTATTTCAAATGATATTAATAATTAGAAGAAATGAGTTATGAGCGAAGTGAATCAATGAATGACTAAATGGGTAGGTTGGGGAGTTGAAGGCGAGCTTTGCAAAGCGTAGTTAGGCCGTCTACTTAGTAGCGCACTATGTTGGACAGCCTGCAACAATGGCTTCTAACTTCCCTATAATATCTTACCCTCGTAGCCTCACAACCCATCTCTTTGCACTCACTCCTTCCCGCTACAGTTTCCAAAGCTTTATGCGCTCTTTTTGCCTTGCCCGAGAGAAAAGCAACTTTCTCTTTCCTTTTTTTTCCACTTGGTGAAATTCTAATCTCTTTGATCGTACATGAAAAAGAAATCAGAACTTCGAGATATGTGGCGCACAATGAATATCGTATATACTACAGTAGCTCTCTTTTCATTCTTTCTTAAAACACAAACTGTTCTAAAAATGTTTTTTTATACACTGGGCCAAAAAAGTCTGTGAACACTAACCTAAATTTTATTACTTTTATTATTATCTTATTAGAAACTTCTTTTATTTTCAAATGAAATATACTATTCGATAGAGAGAAACCAGAATTTTTCATTTTATATTCAATCTTTTATTTTTGTTCAACAGGAATATCACAATTAAATGTTTAACAAAACAACACCCCAAACGAATGCAAAAAAAGTCTGTGAACACTTTGCAGAAATAAATCATTCTTACACATTGTACGTGAATTATAAATTTTAAAAACTTGTAGGACCTCCTATGTTCCTAATCACTTCCAACAAGCGAGCTTTCATCGATCCTAATAATTTTGTGGTCGTCAATGTTGGAATTTTATCCCACTCTTCTAAAATAGCGTTTTTTAGTTGTTCACGGTTTCTTATTCCTCGTTTATTTATTTCGCGGCTGATTTCATCCCACAAATGTTCTATTGGGTTAAGGTCTGGCAATTGTGGAGGGGTGTTTAGGCGCCAGAGTGTATTATTTAAAAGCCATTCCCGAGTTTTTAGTGCGGTATGTTTCGGGTCATTGTCTTGTTGGAAGACAAACGTTCCCTCCAACCCTAATTTTTTTGAATTTTCTTTTAAATTGCGTCTTAATATATCCACATACACATATTGGTCCATCATACCATTAATTAGATCTAACTTGCCCACTCCTTTAGCACTCATGCACCCCACACCAGAATGTTGCCTCCCCCATGCTTAAAAGTAGGCTTCATATTTTTCATTTTCATAGCTTCATTTCTTTTTCGCCACACTTTTTGTCGTCAATCAGACCCACATACATTGAATTTCGACTCATCTGAAAAGATTACGGTTTCCCAGAAACTAGAAAGCTTAGAAACATATTCTTTCGCGAAATCCAATCGGCGGTTACTATTTATTTTATTGATTAAAGGTTTTTTCCTCGGGACTCGACCGCAATAATCGTATTCATGTAATTTATTTCTAATTGTCTGTGGTGTTACGCTTACACATAACCACTTGATAATTCTTGACAGATTTTTTGAGCGCTTGTCCTGGGTCCTTCTCGAACAGACTTCAGAATTTGCAGTTTATGAAAGGAATTAAGTTTTGGTGGCCGTCCACTGCGTGGCCTACTAATCACATTTCCGTACTTTTTAATTATATTATGCACCGTTGAAGGGTTTTTTTGAACTATCTTCCCTATTTCTCGAATACTTTTTCTTTCATTTCGCAACGTCACAATAAGTTCTCGAATTGTTCTGGGAACTTCCATATTAGTGGTTAAATATGTACTAATTAGATTATTTATTCACAAAACTGACTGTAGTGGTTTCTACAATACAATAGAGAACTTTGAAACTTTATTCAATCGTTTTTCTGTTTGTTATCTTAATGTTTTTACATATTTATACAGCTGTTCACAGACTTTTTTTGCATTCGTTTGGGGTGTTGTTTTGTTAAACATTTAATTGTGATATTCCTGCTGAACAAAAATAAAAGATTGAATATAAAATGAAAAACTCTGGTTTCTCTCTATCGAATAGTATATTTCATTTGAAAATAAAAGAAGTTTGTAATAAGATAATAATAAAAGTAATAAAATTTAGGTTAGTGTTCACAGACTTTTTTGGCCCAGTGTATATATTTATGAATAATTATGTATCAAAAAATAGGATTTTTTTTAATTTGCTATTTATAACCCAGCCCAGAATCGTGTTGGATGGTAGCAAGTTGAGCGCATACAGGAAGTGGATCGACTTTAAGGCACTTTAGGCAACCTGTAGAGCTGTTAGACATAGTTACCTTCCTTCTTAATATGGCAGTCTTGCCATATTCTGTTGAGCTTTTTCTGTGAGAAGGTTTGGGTAGATTTCTTCTAAAGTGATAAGAATTAAACATGACTTGTACGTTCGGGGTTTAAAATTTGTTTTGAGTTGAAATGTTAATAAAGTCGTATCAGTGTTCACATTAGTTTTCTTTTATGGCAGGTATTTATTTAATTTAACATTTCTGATGTGAATTTAATACATTTCATTTCCACATTATACATTCGTAGAGCGAAGGGACCGGCAATTGACAGCTTAATAAAAAATTCGAGTTTCGTTTAGAATATTTTCCGTTATTTTGACTCCAAGTGTAGGTTGTAAAATTGTACCGCTCCATTAGGTTGTATTATGTATCATGTATTATGTAGTCCTGGTTTGGCTACCGTTTGAGCTGCTTCACCACGCTTTGACCACGATCGTTTTCGCACAATATTGTCCGTATGTGACCCAATTCTCATCCCCAGTCACCATTCGTTTAAGAAATGGGTCGATTTCATTCCGTTTGGCCAAGACTTCACAGATGGAAATTCGATCCATCATGTTTTTTTTGGTGTTAATTGGTGTGGCACCCAAACATCGAGCTTCTTTTCGAATCCAGCTTTGCGCAAATGGTTTAAAACTGTTTTATGGTCGATCTTTAGCTCCTGGGCGATGGCTACGACTACTAACATGCCGGTCAACTTCGATTATTTCTGTGATTTTATCGACATTTTCGACGAAGGGCCTGCCTGTGCGAGATGTATCTTTAACACCAAAAATGCCTGAACTGAATCGACGAAACCAAAATTGCACGTAATTAGCTGTTACAGTATCGGCACCATAAACACCATTCACAATTTCAGCGGCCTGGCTTGCATTTTCGCCTTTATCAAAGAAAAGCTGTAAAATGTACCGAATTTCCTCTTTGTTGATTTCCATTGTTAACACCCTGTAGCTCACAACTGAATGGAACAAACTAAAAACAGCAAAAGAATTTTTTTTGTGTGAAATGACACCTTCACAACGAGCATAAACTTGAAATTGTTTGATCGATACTTTAGGAGATATCGATCACTACAGCCATCTACCGAGAAAATAATGGATTTATTTTTTCCCAACCCATTATTTATAGGTATAGCAGTAGCAGTAAATTCGGTCTTTTTGACAACCAAAAATGTTTTTTTTTTTTTTAATGTACCTATGTCAATGTCCTGGTGATATACACCAAATTTTTGGGGATACCCAGTGCTTGACATGGGGCGGGACAAGTGATTGACAAAACAAGTATATTCATGAAACGACATTAGGAATTATAATACAAAGTTAATCATTACATTAATTTTTGTAATGAAAATTTGTATTGCGTAAGTCGATTCTTTATGAGCTACACCTACGGAGGAAAAAATAGTAAAAAAAATTCTAAACTACTGTTTTAATAGAAATAATTAGCATTAAAAATCCTAATGGCGGATCGAACAAGGGTTTAGTGGGCGTGTATACTGGCCAATAGAACCGTAGGAAGGTAGGAGTAGACCACGCTTAGTAACAAATCATAATCCTAATTATAACAGAGGTCCAAATACAAATTTTTATTAGCTTTTAGTGACCGTACACACTTTATATTTAGGAATCAAATAGCGAGGATTCGGTCAAAACTGAAAATAAAAACGACTCCGTCTTTTCGCCTGGGTTTCGATAAATTTATTGTCATGTATTTCTTTCATAGCAGATGATTGAAATTTGAGAGTGTAGGGTGATTATGTAATTAAGATCAGTAAAATAGATCTGTTAGCAACGTGTCACGAAATGTTCCATGTTCGTGTAACAATGGAATACTTCAAACTCCTGATTCTATCTAGGCCCCTGGATGAAACATATTTATTGTTTTATGTGTGCAAACCAACATTCTTTTTTTTAAAAAAATATATTTTTTCTATTTTATTGGGGAAAAAATACTATCCAATCTAATAATAATAATAATAATAATAATAATAATAATAATAATAATAATGCTGGGAGAGGGCCTCTGCATGATGGGAATCAGGAGGACCATCATATACGAGATGCAGCAGGCTGTGGTTCTCCACACCTGCCGCATTGTAAGGGAAGTGCTAAGGGAAGACGCCAGAGACTAGCACGGACATATTTTCTTTTGTCTTTATCATAGGACAATTGTCCGGTTCCAGTTAGAACCGTAATACCACAGGTAATACCAAAGAAAACAAGTTCCTCCCTTGCCTGCGGGCCGCGAGGAATTTGAAAAAAAAAGGAAAAATAAAAAAAAAAAAAAAAAAAATAATAATAATAATAATAATAATAGTAATATTTTATTGCTTTTAGAGTGTACACTCATAGCAAGGAATTGACCCATGCAATTACTATCCAGTCTATAGGTGACAGAGAAACTCGTTAAATCAGAATAAATAGTTGATCCTTATCATGAGCTCTCTTAAAGGAAAGAAATGCAATTCGCTTTTTATAGATAAACCTTCAAGAACACGCTTTCCTTGGTTAGAATTGTGGAAGATCGTAAAGGGTTTGATTATAGAATAGAATAACAGAAATGGAAGAGGTCGGAGGACTTCAATCAAGGAACTACTGTGATTACCAGCATTAATGGGTGCTCCAAGTCTGTAGTGGTTCTATGAGCAAATAAAGAAACTTATCTCCTCTACCGCGACATTCATCTCTTCTCTCTCAAGTTACCTAGGGTCATGGCTCTAATGACGATAAATGGAAGCGGAGTCTCCTAGAGGTGATAACCTAAATAATCTCAGCATACTGAGAGAGGCTACTCTCCTCTATTTATGGCGGATTATCAATAATAACCAACGGACTAGGAAAAGTGCGTTTGCTTTGATCGTCAGAGGCTAGTGGCATAAACTTGTATGACGTGTGCCTACGTAATTTACCTCTCCAGCTCAAAAGCTGCAGGTGGGAGGTAAACCTGCAGGCGGGCCCCTCCAAGCCGATTGCACATCCTTGCCCATACTGCCAACGATGATCCAGAGACCTTCCTCATCAGCCAAAAATTAGGTAGCAAACATTCCAGATTAGGAATCTATCTGCTTTAAATTCAAATTCTCTGCTATCGCTTCTAGACTCCACCAAGTACAAGGAAAAACAAAAGGTACCACTCAAAATTCAATATTAACGAATCCATCCAGGTTCGTGATCGCCTTTCACTCGAGCACACTGAGAGTGGCTACTCCCCGCCAGTACTAAGATAGGATACTGGATTTATGGCGGAAGATAATTCATCATTTATTGAAATACTTTATTGAACATGGGTGTATTTGCAGTCTATAATTCTCTTACTTCCATCATTCGAGTGAAAGGCGAACCTCTAACCTATTGGAGGAACCAGTTACCAATGATCAACTTAATATTTCAACAAGTTCTTCAGCTCTGACCCCTCCGTTCAATTCACAATTTTCCTGATCAATATTAATGAATCCAACTCCCAAAAGTTTTCTGAGGAGATAGTTATTTGAAGAAAACTCTTAGTGTTATTGGCACATTAATATTTTAGTGTTTTGCGTTTAGGAAACAGGGTTAAAATGTTTATAATCTCCCAAAAAAATAAACGCTTGACTGGAAAATAGGAGGAAGAAAGAGGTTATTTCAAATAAAATATAATAATTTGCATTATCTCATTTATTACATGTGGGCTAATTATTCAAAATAAATGATAGGCAAAATTTTTGTGCCAAGTAGGAACGCAATAGATCTTTCTGAGTAGGTATTCTGTTTACATTCATAAAAACATACATCAAATGAGCAAATTTAACACACTTTTCTACAAAGCAGAAACAAATTGTCAATATTGCTATACAATATGTTGAACCATTAAAAGCCTTACCAGAAATAGTTGAGTTAAGTACAGGACGGCGAGCAGATGTTATTTACATCGATAATTACACTGCAAATCTCTTTTTGTATATCCAATGAATATGTCTCAAAACCCCTTTCTTAATTTGCTATAAGGCTTCAGAGGCTTAACGTTTGCATGAATGTCACTTAAGAAGGCCGCTATGGAGGTGTCACTCTCTAAATGAAATGTTCTCTAATATGAAAAGTAAAGTAATCTCCTACGGCGGGGCTTAACGTCTAACTACCAATTAGGTGCGGTGGACGGAGGCGACTAGCAAACATACTTTACTATTATTTTTTTTAACAAATAAACATCAACAGACTTCAAACCTTACAATCAAAAATTCTAAGAACAATAGTTAACGCCCCCTTCTACGTCTCCAATCATACTATACACTCTGATCTCAATATTCCTCTCGTTTCTGAAACAGCCCAATCTCGCTACACAAAACTCCACTCAAATCTACACAGTCATTACAACCCTCTGATCCACAACATATCTACCTCAACACTTCCTTCTAATCCTCAACGCAGACTAAAGCGGCGGTGGCCACGCGACCATCTCAACACAACGCCGACCTCCTAGGATGGTTGCTGTGCAAGCTTGCTAATCTGGCGAACTAACGGCTTCCATCACTGGATGGTCGTCGTTCACTCCACTCACGCCTCTTGGCGCACATGCATGTGCACGCGCGTGTATGTAAGTGCATATATGTGCGTGCGTGTGTATTTGCGCCATTTCCTTACTCTCATCTCTTTTGCTTGTTATATCTATTATAGTTGCAAAATAAATAAACAAATAAAAAAAAAAAATGCTTGTCATTGCAACGTCTTTTATTAACACGACCAAGTTCACGAAAATAATGAATGATAATGGAATTATCTATTATTAATATTAATTATCTATGATTATATATTAATTAATGAAAAGTTTGAAAAAAGTAATTATCGCAGTAACGGGAAGTGTGTGAGGAATTGCTCTAAGTAATTTTCGTGAGCCATCGTCCAGTTGTAAAAAAAGTTTTTAAATGATTTGGCTTGACGCAAGATTTGAATTATTAGCATTATTACACTATTGCCAATAAGGCATAAAATAAAAATCATATTAAAAATTGAGAAAGGGAGAAAAAACTGTGTAATTTAATATCCGAATCTTCCAGAAGGAGCAGGGTGCAGAGGATTGCAGGTATTCTATATTATTATTGGCTGATAAAGGACAGGAGTGGCTAAGGAATCAGCATTTAAAATTCCTTACAGTTTTGTTGAAGCAATGTTCAACTAACACCAGCGCTCTCTACAGAGTGCTACGTAGATACCTCTTGCTACGTGCTGAACCAGAGGGTAGAAACTTTTTCAATTTTTACCTCCTCTTTTCAATAAAGGACGAGCAGAGGTAGCCTTTTTCCTAGTTGGCCACTAAGTCGTAACGCTCGTGTTCTTGGTACAACCTGATTCAATCGGCGCTGTTAGCTTACAGCAGGCGCTCTGCTGGGTTAATTAACCGCCTTCTAACATATACAATTTTAATAAGGAACTCTATTTAAAGAACGCCGACAAACTTTGTTTTATATCTCAGATCTTTCTCTTTTTTACAAAATACTTATCTTTAAACAACTTTTCTATTCACCCAAAGAATTTTTCTACTCCTTGAAAGCAAAAAACTATTTTTTAGGTAGAAAAAAAATCAATGATTTTTTCAAGAGAAACTCAAAACATGCTGGTAAATTCTTAAGTTCGGAACTTCGTCTGCGGTGCTTACTTTTGGAAAATGCAAGAGAAAGAAAACAATAATTTGAGATTTTAGTAAGAGTAATTGCTGTCCGATAAGAACTCGCCGGTCAATAATTGCAAAAAAGATAAGCGCCTAATTTTTCAGGCGGGCTTAACGTCCAACTACCAATTAGGTGTCGTGTACGGAGGCGACTAGCAAACATACTTTACTGTTAATTTCTTCTATTAACCATTAAATAAAATCCAAGTCCTAAGACCGGGAATCGAACCCAGTACCACAATACATATTAGCTTTGCAGGTCTCGCCTCTTAACCGCTCGGCTACCGTGGCGGCTAATAATAATAATAGATTAATAAAGCCTTTATTCCAAATATTTTCCTATTTTCTTAAAAATAAATTGTTTTGTAATCAATGGCACACATCAATTCATCTCTTGATTAAAGATTAAATACTATTTAGTTTGTAACAACTATTTGAAGGCCTAAGTGCTAAGATATACGATTGTTAAGTGTAATAACTTACGTCAAAAATCTACAATCAGTGAAGATCTGTCAGAAGGAAGAGTCAGTACCATTTTATTACTCGGGAAACCATTAAAAATCGTAATAAAAGTGCCATTAATCCTCTTCCGTTGTATTCAACATAGATAGATCCAAATAAGAGGTAACTGTTTACTGGAGTTACCAGGTACACAATCAATGAGACTGTAAACTGATTGGTTTATCGAGGTCCTTTGGAATGGTAATTTAAGGCAACACTAACCTCCCCCACTAAACACCACTCCAGCCTGCCTGGAGCTGACAAATAATTCTCCCAAGCAATCCCTGGTCAACTCCCACAATACCCTATTTCCATCAACCAGTGAAGTGATTTATTGGCAGTGTAACTAGAGGATTTTAATTCTTTTTTTCTTTAATCCCTGTTTGGCAATTTATTGTCTTGCCGGCAGAACGTTAGTGGCTTTGGATAACACATTCATTGACCGTTAACGTGTTCTAACTTTCAGATTTAAAAGACAGCAACTTATTCAGCGTCACAACAGATTATTCATACTGCTCATCTAACTTTCAGTGAAAAAGAAATGTCTGTTATAGACCTTAGAGTTTAGTCAACAACTGGACGTTCAGTACATAGTTTGGGGCTCAAAATGGCGTTCCAATCTTCAGCATATTAATTTAATGTAATTTTACAAACCTAGTTTATGGATCTTTCTATAAATATATCTACTGACACCCTTTTCTACAACATTTTGAACTCTCATCTAACTTTCAGATTTAAAAGACAGCAACTTATTCAGCGTCACAACAGATTATTCATACTGCTCATCTAACTTTTACTAACTAACATCTAACGTCAAGCATTTGTGATTTGTAAGTGCAGTAGGAGATAGCGAATGTGGAATTCAACTTCGGAAAAATAATGCATTGTAAGTGCACAATTTCTTCCTCTTGAAGAATTAACGCAGCCAATATCTACGTCATGGAACTCCCAGAACACCTCTACATATAACTAAAAAAATCTATATAATACTTTGTCGATTATTCAACCAAAAGTATATAATAAAGTAAAATTTTTAATCTCTTCTGTCAGAAAGTGAATAAATTGAGGGGTTTTACTTATTTTATTGAATGTAAGTAACCCACCAGCTCCTCGGGAAAATTACTACTAAACCAGCTACTATTTTGGGAAGTATTATTATTATTATTTTTTTTTTTTTTTTTTTTTTTTTTTTTTTTTTTTTTTGCGCATCAACAGCTGAGGTCATTAGCGCCCGGAGCTTTTTCCAGTGCACTGCCGGCCTCCGGACAGTGTTCTCTCGTTACAGACAACACTGTCCATCACCGGACAGTGAGCTGTAAGAAGCTCCTAGGAAGAGAAAATCTAAGGGTCAGCTGCTGGATTCGAACCCGGGACCTCCGCGTGGGAGTCCAGTATGCTAACCTCATAGCTAATCCCTTCCCTAAAGTATTATTATTATTATTATTATTATTATTATTATTATTATTATTATTATTATTATTATTATTATTACTATTTTAGTTGAGAGCCCGTCAACATCTGAGGCCATTTGCACCCGTACCTTCTTGGAGTGCATTACGCAACTGTATGAGGCTTCCATGAAGAGAAACCTCTATTCGCCGACAGTTTGAATCGAACCCAGAATCTCTCGTCACAGGAATTTAGCTCCCTAATTACTGAACAAATCTCTTACCTTGAAAGTATAACAATTATTAGATTCACGTTCCTACAATAATGAAAATAAGGTGAAAATAAAATTTGAAAATTTGCGAACAGGAGAGAAAACTATATTTTCCCAGACTTGCTGTAAAGCTATAAAAGCTTGTTTTCAGAAAGTTTTCCAAATCGTGGATCAAGCGTTACTACTCCCTTCACTTTAAGCTTATAGTCTTTTACTCGTATTTATGGACTTTATTTTAGAAGTAAAACTAGGAAAAAGAAGAAGCTTTGGCAAGCTCTAGTTTTGAAGTCTGTCTTAAAAGTTTCAACTCATATAATCTTAACCGAGCGTTATATTTTCTGATATACTGGCTTTAGTGGACAAAATATATGGAGACTAAATGGTAGAGTGAACTTGGAGATGTTTTAGGATCAGGCCAGCTGGCTGCAGCCCTCTCCAGACAGGGTATCCCTCAGGGGCCGTAGATATCCTGAATTCACTTGGGTCTTACACTTTACCTTAAACAAACTCCTGTATTTATTTCTATAAACAGGTGGCTAGTAGTAGTTTCTTTAATGAGCTAAAAATTCACAAGTTAAAATGCTAAATGATAAAATTTTACCTAAACTTATATCTTTAATTATACCAAATCTTTCAAATACTTCGATGTTTTTTTAAATTAAATAATGTTGCATTTCAGTTCAAAATAATAGACTAAAAATCATTTAAAGCCTGTGACTGAACTTTTTGCACTAATAATATGCATTTATGTTAGTTTGGGATGAATGCAGAGCCTCAAGAAAGACTAAATCGATACAGATGGTGCGAAAATGAAATAATATTAAAGAAAATTAACAATAGTTCAAAGAAAACTATGTCAAATTGCTAAAAAAAGAGGTACACCAAATATATAGGATTGCAAGAAGTGCAACGTCTATAAACAAGTACATTAAAGCAATTTACATTTTTTATAGCTACAAACTGCAACAAAATAAGCAAAATAAATAACCTATTTATTTTAAGAAAATTATTTGTTTTATTATTTCGCTTGGAGAACTTTTTTGAAAATGCATTAAGAAAACTAATCTTTTTTTTTAAATTACTTATTTTTTGGTTATTGTAATGGCGTGCTGCTAACCTCGTAGTTTTAACTGACTGAAAGTTTGGCTAATATTTTATATGTTGTTTCTTAACTTTGAATGAAGTACTTTAATGCGAATAATATGATACAAGGCGTCCGGTGATGCTAAAAGATTCAACGCGCCCGACGGGAAGTTAACTCTTTGAGAAAGCAGAAGGTATAAGGCCTGAAGGACTATCTAGACAGACCGAAGAAGATAAAATCAAAATGAAGTAATTGGATTCGATTGTGAGGAAGATTTCCGATATTACCTCAGAGGTTATCTTAGATAGGTTTGTAAATGTGGTAAAATATTAAATATAAAACAAAATTACATTTTAAAAAGCCAATCAAAAAATCGCTTTTTTTGATTTTTAAAAAAAAAATCTTTCATATTAATTTATGAGTACCATTTCAAGACGTCTCGTCATTTTCATTTCTCTTCTCTACATCAGGAATCCACGGTCCGGACTAAGAAAATTGCCAATTTTTTTCTTAATCTAAATTATCTATCATATCCAACTCCCCTAATCATCTATCATATTTGTCATCTTTTGACAGTCTCATTCGTAGTGTAAGGCGCTGGTCTCAGGTGTTCTATCTATCGAGATACTAGGTGATTCATCTGGATATCTAACAATAGCCACTTTAGAACCATTATGTTCACTGATGAGATATAATAATAAAATTAAAAGTTTAAGTATTTATTAATTAATTTCCTATTTATATTTGTTGCTCCCTAAGCTAATGAAGAACCGTAATAATTATTGGTAAAATGTGTAATGACATTAAAAAGTTCATTTATTTGTTAACTAAACGTGCAAAAAACAAAAAACAAAAATAAAGTTGCGTCAAAGAGACACTTTGGCTGGTATTTGTTTTATTAATATAATTAAAAACAGTAAAAGCGATAAACAGTAAAGTTAATTCAGTTAATGGATATTTAAATTGATCCTTGAATAGAAAGTACATTATTTAGTACCTACAAAAATAGAAACACAATATTTGTATTAAACTGCCAATAATGTAAAAGTGACTCTCACTTTCAAATAAATAATGATAATAAACTGAAAATGTGGAGTGTAATTTCAGACGGCTCTCCACTTTGCCTCAGTTTATGTTAAAAATTTTTCTTAAAATTCAAAATTTGTACAGAAAAGATGAATAGATATTATAAAAGAAATTATAATGATCTCATTGAAGGAAGTATCACGTCACAGCTTCCCTACAACCACAATGGAAACCTGTTTTTTGAAAAGGAAATAAATCAAACCAAAGGGACAGGGCTTTTAACACTGCATTGCCAATCCGAAGTCAATTTGACTCCCAAAAAATAGGAATGGTCTCTGTTTCTCCACATCTCATAGCTATCCCAAAATGCTCTTAGATATGCTATCCCCACTCTCTCACCATTTGATAGTCTCGTGCTGTAGACCACGGAATTCTTTGTTTCTTTTTGCAGATTAGTTTACTTGAATCATAAGAGTCATTTTGACTCCAGATCGGCATTACACGTAAATATATTGGAGTCATTTCGACTCCTGATTGCTAATATAAGTAGATTTTCTGTTATTAACTTGACTCCAGATTACCAATTTGGTTTGCCCATACAGGGAAATTTACTTCAAACCCTCTGCTGTTTACCTCGCGAAGAATTCCGAGATTTTCCTCTTGATATTTTTGAGTGACATAAAATTTATATTTCTATACATTATGAAAATCGAAAGCAAGATTCATTCATCTTTATTCTTCTTTTTGAGCCAAATGTTACAGCGGTATCGTACAAAGGGAATAAACTGGGTCGCTACACTCATCTTTACATAATGATTCAGTGAATCGAAATTTATGCGCTAATCGTAAAACTTGAAGGTAGTAATTGTGTTTCTTTTTTAATATGATCAACATTTATTGCCTAAATGCTTATTTGATAAATTTACATAATTTTCATAGAAAGTATCAAGGCACAAAAAAAAAGCCTCTTTCTAGAATTCATTTTCTGTCCGAATTGCAGCAAAACTTTGCAGCGAATTGGGTAATTTCCGATCCGTATCAACAGCGCCCAGTAATTGAAAAAATAGTGAATGTAATTAAAAAAATAAAAAAGCCCCTGATCAGAAGGCAGTCAATCAGGGTTCTATGTAGAAAATACTGAAATTACTGCGATCCTAAGTTGAAGTTAATTCCTTCTGCGTGAAATGTTAAAGCCGATTTGTGGACAAAATTTGTTTTTTCGTTCTTTCTCCTATTCTTTCTCATCCTTTAGTGCAAATTTTATTATTAAAATTGAAATCAATAGAAAAAAAGATAAAAATAAATTATGGAGTCAATATGACTCCACATTGGCAATAACTGACTAAGTTCGAGCATTAGCAATGCAGTGTTAAGACAGGTTATGTTCAAGTTGCCCTATTTATTTATAAGGCATTTCTAATTTCTGAATAGATGTTTTTTAAAAAAATTAGGATACTTTTACAGACAATAGGCGATGTTAAAGTAAAATCAAATTTGCCAATTTAAAGGAAAATTGCAAAATCACTAGAAAACTATTCTGTAGAGTTTCGCGTCCGTCCTTTTACTGCGTTTGTAGTTGAGATGGTCGCCGTCAAAACTTTTCTTTTAAACTTTTAACTCTGGTTTGTGCTATTTCCTCAGCCTCAGTTGGGTAGGCGATATTTTCGTATACTGTCGTTGGGTTCATTAGCATCTCTGATCTGTTCTTCCTCTTTCGTGCAAACCTTGGTTCATGTTTCAATTATTGCTGTAAATTATTATTATTATAAATCTCTGATCTTCTACAGATGTTCTGTTCTTTTAGTTCTCTAAAAAGAGGAGAGAACAAATCGAGATGTGAAGCGACAATATTCGCTCGGATTGTAAGTCACTGTTTGGTAGAAGTAGTTGGAACTTATTAATGCTCCGATGATTAAAATAATCAGGCATAAAGAGTTGTTCGTTAGTAAATATGTTATACAGTACTTATCGTTAAGATTGTTAAATATTCAAAAAATATCCACAATATGGTTAATAGAAAGTAGTAAATTATTTTTACTATTATTTTCTTGTAGGATCCTCGCCTGTGTTTATTGCATCTACTTGTAGCAACCGGAAGAACAAGATTAAGTATTCAAAGGATCAAAAAGTAAAGTACTCAAAGTGGGATAAAAATACAGTAAAGCAACATCTGTTCTCTGAGTTAATGGTGTTTTGAAACATTTTAAGTGGTACTTAGAAGTATAACAATCAAACAACAGTCAGTGAACTAGAATCAATACAGAATTAGAGCTGTTTCTACTGCTTTGTTCAACCGTTCATAATGGAATATCAACAGACTCTCCGCAGCTGTAATCATATTTATTTGTACTTTTCAAGTTATCGACAAAAGCGAAGGACGTTTTATTGAAATAAATTTATTTACAACAATCAGTGTAAATGTGTAATGTTAGAATGTTGGTAGTGTATTGTAATAATTTGGGTATAGTGTTATAATAATAGAATAACAATAATATTGGGAAGGGATTAGCTATGCGGTTAGGTATACTGGATTCCATCGCAAAGATCGCGGGTTCGATTCCAGCTGCTGACCCCTCCTAGGAGCTTCTTAAAGCTCACTTACAGCCTGTGTGGACAGTGTTGTCTGTAAAGAAAGAACAATGTCCGGAGGCCGGCAGTGCACTGAAAAAAATTAACGTGAGGCTGTGTCATGGACGTGAATACGTTTACGTAACGGATTATATTTTGTATATAAAATATTTTTATTTATGTATTTAGGATGAAATCAAGGAAACAAATCGACGATCGAACACAATCTATGCCTATACAGTTCGTTGTCGATGTAGAAGCGATTTCATCATCCACTTGCATAATTTCAACGCCCCAGCTGCAGATGTACTGACACCGTCGTTGATCCGCTCGAACGCATTAATTCTTTTACGTTCTCGGCACAGCTTGACTCGGTCACATGGTGTTTTATTATTACCATTCGATTGTTATTGAGATGGGTTATAATGGGGGAGTGATGCGCACCGCATGGTCGGCCCGAACAGGTTCGGCCACTTAGCCTATCCTCCTCAACTCCACTCTCACCTACCCGTGGTAACCCTGTTAAGTTGAGTAATCCATCCTAAGGTTGTGGTAACCAATCCCTTCGGCGGTATGGATCAACGAGCAAACGAGAGTTGGAGGTCTTAGTGGGGCTGCCCCGGAATAACTGGGGTTAAGGCCTGCTAGGATGCAATGTGTCGGCAGCAGGACACATGGCGGGGTGGTGGCGGAAGAGCCTTGATATAGAGACCAACGGCGGCACCCACAGGTCAAGTAAGGGGACTTACTGCGAATGGGCAGAAGTCCAGTGAAGACTGCCCTTCTAGGGGAAAGCTACCCCAAAATCAAACTCTGGTCCTCCAGGTCTGGGGGTTGGGCGTAGGATTGACGGCTCGCCCCGGAAAACTACCTTGTTATGAAACCAAAAGAAATAGAGAACAACGGACCGATTAAAGGCAAAAGACCTGGAACTTTCAAAAGGCGTCACGATTTAAAGATTGCGACCTGGAACGTACGTTCCATGTACAGACCTGGAGCCCTGAAGATTTTATCTGATGAGGCCCTTAAATATAAACTTGACATCCTGGCAATCCAGGAGATGAGATGGACAGGTAAAGGAATGATGAGTGGTAAAGATTTCTCGGTATGCTACAGCTGTGATGACCGAAGACACACCTTTGGAACGGGATTTCTTATAAGTAAAAAATTACAAGCAAGTATTATCGACTTTCGGCCTTATACACCCATGCTCTGCAAAATAAGAATACGGGGTACCTTTTTTAACTACTCTATTATTAATGCGCATAGCCCTACGGAAGATAAATCGGATACTGAGAAAGACGCCTTCTACGACCTTCCTGATGATGCCTACTCTCATTGTTCTAGGCACGATATTAAGATTATTATTGGGGATATGAATGCGAAAATTGGCAAAGATGACACCTGCGAAAATATTGGTAAATATAGCCTGCACCAAGAGCATTCGGATAATGGCTTTAGACTCTTGAATTTTGCGATCTGTCACAATCTAATTATTGGAGGCACTCTCTTCGATCATAAGAAAATCCATAAAGGTACATGGACATCCCCTGATGGAATGACGGTTAACCAAATAGACCACTTCTTAATTGATAGACGCCATGGATCAGAACTGCTAGATACGAGGTTGTTCAGGAGCGCTAACGTGGACAGTGACCATTTTCTCCTTGTCAGCCGACTGAGAGCCAGAATATCTAAGGCTACAAATGAGAGGGGCGTCAGAACAATTAGATACAACACGGATTTACTGAAAAATTTAGAGGTGAAAAACAGGTTTGAGCAAAAAACAGATGAAAGGATAAGAGAGATAGAAAGGGTGAATGTGGAAGGACAAAATGTAGAAAAGGACTGGTCTACCCTCAAGAACATTATGCTAACCACGGCTGATGAAGTCATTGGGATAAAGCAAAATAACAGAAGAAATGGCTGGTTCGACGAGGAATGCAAGGAAGTAACAAAGAAAAAGAATGAATTATATGGAATGATGATACAGAAGAAGCGCACAAGGGCAGCACAGGAGAATTATAGAGGCAAGAAGAATGGAAAAGAGGGTTCACAGGCGGAAAAAGAGAAAGTTCCTGCAAAAGCAACTCGAGGAGATCGAAGAGTATAAATGCAAAAAGCTTAGTAGAGAAATGTATAAGAGAGTTAATAATACTAGGCAGGAGTTTAAACCGAGAACCTATGCCTGTAGAAGCAAGAACGGTGAGATTGTCAATGTTATTCCGAGAGTCTTAAAAAGGTGGACAGAACACTTTGGCGACCTGCTGGGGAGTCACGGAGAGGTGGAGGTGGAAGTTGAAGAGGAATTCCTTAAAGCGGAGGATGATAGGGAGGAATTACTCCCGTCTTATGATGAAGTGATTTATGCCCTAGAAAAATTAAATAACAATAAGGCGGCTGGATCCGATGGACTACCTGGCGAACTATTTAAGTGTGCTGGGCAAAACTTTATCAAGGAACTAACGCACCTCTTGGAGAATATATGGGCCCAAAACAAAATGCCTGACGATTGGAATATTGGTATTTTATGTCTGATTCACAAAAAGGGAGACCCCCTTATTTGTGATAATTACAGGGGCATCTCTTTATTAAACACCGCCTACAAGATTCTGTCAAACATAATATTCAGTAGGATGCTTCCCTATGTGGAAAATAATATTAAGGATTACCAATGTGGCTGCCACATTGACCAAATATTTACGTTGCGACAAATTTTGGAAAAAACCACTGAGTATGGCATTACGACGCATCACCTCTTCATAGACTTTCAGGCAGCCTATGACAAAATTAATAGAAATATGCTGTATAGAGCAATGCACGATCTCAATATCCCGAGGAAATTAATTGAAATGGTTAAGGTCATCATGTCTAGCCCTAAATGTAAAGTAAGGATACAGTCTTCCCATTCGGAGCCATTGCAAACAATGAATGGATTAAAGCATGGAGATGCTTTGGCATGCCTGCTATTTAATATTGCACTTGAGAAAGTAATACGAGATTCCCTTATACAGACGAATAGCCATGTTTTCAATAAGCAAGTTCAACTTATAGCTTATGCAGACGATATTGATATCGTCAGGTCGGAAGCAGGAGTAAAAGAGGCGTTCAAAGCACTGGAAGCGTCAGCTAAAAAATTGGGGCTCGTAATAAATGAAAAAAAGACTAAGTATATGGTAGTCGGAAGTAGTTGCTCTACTCCTTACCTACAAATTGAAAATTTTAAGTTCGAAGTAGTTCAGGGTTTTGTGTATCTGGGTACTTATGTAAATGCCGAAAATAACCTCTCAAAAGAAATTGAAAAGAGAATAGCGTCAGCTAGTAGATGTTATTACGGACTTACCAAACATTTTAGTTCCAGACTAATCTCACAAAAAACCAAGACTACTTTATATAAAACTTTAGTTCGGCCAATATTGACTTATGGTTCGGAATGCTGGACACTTAAAAAAGTGGACGAGCAAAAAATTGCCGTTTTTGAAAGAAAAATTTTAAGACGTATTTACGGACCAGTTCAAGTTAATGGTGAATGGAGAAGGAGGCATAATCAAGAGCTCTACGATAAATTTGATGATATTACGGCAGTGCAATTAATCCGCATTAATAGACTCCGATGGGTAGGATATGTCCTGAGAATGGAAGACGACAGAATGCCGAAGAAAGTATTGAACATCAATGTCACCGGTACTAGAAAATTTGGACGCCCGAAAGCTCGATGGATAGACCAGGTTGGAAGGGATGCAACCAGGTTGGGCGCTCGGAATTGGCGGTCTAAGGCTTTGGATAGGGACGATTGGGGTCGATTTCTTTTGGAGGTCAAGGCCCGACCCGGGCTGCAGCACCTGGGAAGTAAGTAAGTGAGTTGTTATTGAGAAGCCTTTTCCAACCGTATACGATCTCTGTATTTGGTTTTGGCTTTTCGACGCATATAGGCCTACATTATATATTTTTGATAATATTTTTTTATTCTAACGCCTTATTATATTCACAGTCACTATTTTACACTAATGTTTTATATAGAATCGATAGATTGTGACGACAGCTGACGATTAAAACTTAAACGAACATCGTAGCTTCTCCGAGTCAAAAGTTTCACTAATTCCAAATCTCGATACGCAGCAAAATGATTTCAAAATAACGGCACTTCTACCTCCACCGCGCGCGATGCGCCACAGTCCTCGCTTATCGTAATGAATTCTTTGATCCTTTAGCTATCCAATGGTCTAATTTAATTTTGGATGTAGACGATAGATTCGAAACTATAATGCCAAACTGTATCCTTCGATTTTGTTATCATTAGGTTTTTTGGATTGCCTCCATATGATAGTAAATTTAAAGACGTATTCTCGTCAAAAAGCTCCGGGCGCCAATAACCTCAGATGTTGACGCGCCTTAAATCATTAAGAAAAATGAATAACAATATATTAAAATAACTCAATTCAAATTATTAGTTATTGATTTACTGGAGATTTCTCCAAAGTAATTTCGTGAGGACTGAGTCTGTGAAAAAAACGTATTGTGAAATGTGATTCTTGTAAAATTCAAAATACAATAATTTTTGTCAATTAATAATTTGTAAGGGTAACCTAAAAAAAAACCCATGGAGGGGAAAATCAGGATATTCAGTAACTAATAATTTATTAGGCTTATTTCCTTCTAAGAAAACTTAAATAGTTTCGTAACTGAAGTTAGGGCTATGGATCACTTTGAAGAATAGCACTATAAGGACTTATTCTTTTTAATTATAGGACTTGCCATTTTGATCTCCATTAGGACAGTTAACTCTCTTTACAGCAACCAACTTTGATCTGATCTCCCTTAGAAAGGCTCTCCTAACTCTCCTAAGAAGCAATGCATCTTTGGTTTCTAAAAAGGGGGTCGCCAAGGAATTCTGACCACCATCTATAATTTTACTATTTCATCTTCGCCTTCAAAAGTTCCAAATGCTTTAAGATAGTTAATTTAAAATTCAGGATTGAAAATATTTTGACACATGCATTTTTAATTGTAATTATTGCAAATTAAATATCTGATTTAAATAAATTATTAAGCAACTATATCTTCTCTCCAAAGTTGCACATGTTACAAAAGACGTGGTAATTTGTGAAGTTGCTAATTAGAATGTGTATGTAGGGGAGAGTATGAGTGAATGTGAGATGTTTAGGATGGGTAAGAAGGCAGTATTCTCTCTAGAGACTTCACTTTCTGGTTTTGCAGTAAGCAGAAGGTGTCATCCGATACTTTGCGAAGCTACATACAGCTATGGTCAAGTTTTACTTTTCTTGTCTATATTGTCTAAGTTGGTGCCGAGAAGTGGCAGCAGGGACTAGTAATTAGGATAAGGTTTCTCGTCTAGGATGGCCCTAAGTATAGGTTAGTCTTCCTGAGTTTAAGTTGTATATAGAGGCCCTCTTGGGTAGTCGTTAGAATCATTGACTTTGGGACCTTTAGCATCTTGAGAGGGGATGTATCTCAAAAGTAAATAGTGAGAAAGCCTTAGAACTTGCGTGAGAAAGAGGGTTTATCCCGTTGGATTTAAAAGGGATCAGCATACTAAGTGCCTTTTGGCTGAGCTTCCTGGGTGAACACTTGATGTCTAATCTAATCTAGAACTGTTCTCCTGTTTCTTTAACCATTCACATGGAAATGTAGGGTATGACTTTGAATGCTTTTTATGAAAGCTAATTTTAATGGGAATTCCATAAACGCCTTTAAATCCTTTTTTTCCAACTACAGAAACGAATTGTTATTTTGAATACAAAATATGTTAAATCAATCTTATCTAGGCTTCAAATTCACTTTTGATCAACAATGTGATCGAAGCTGAAATTATACTACCAAATTACTTTAACGACCTAGCGGGGTTCCTCTATATGTGGAAAATTACTATGTCATGATCATGAAGAACTCTGCTAAAGTATCCTCTTCTAAGAAAACCTGAGAGAAAGTAACCTCTTCTAAAGTATCCTAATCCTGAACCACTTACAGTGAAAGGTGTAAGTACCTATTTTGTATGAAACCCCAAAGACGATCATCTCCAATTAACTTGGAGAGTAACCTTGAATTTCCACATAAAGAAGTAGCTGAACGAAGCTTAAACAAGATTGTTATACCCGTTGATTAACAAGAAAGTCTAAATTAAAAGCAGAATGTTTTATATTCTACACACGGGAGGTAAGGTGTGCAGAAAAGCCATAAAATCTAAAATGTAGTGAATACAGTTGTTTCAAAACAAGAATTTGGAACTCCCAAACAACTGGTGAAAATATTGTAAAAATAAACTCCCATGGACGTTTAGAAGAAGTAAGCTAGCCTCAGCACTTCAGCTTTACAAAAGGTTTTCGGGACAATTTGATTGAAGTCACGTACACCTGACTCAAGAACTCTTGCTGAGAGAACTATCTTGGGTATCTACTTGTACGTAAAATGGTAACCTCAACTATCACAGCAAAGTTATGGGTGTCCCAATTGGGTTACCCACATGTTGTCATTAACTTAGCAAAGCTCTTATTTACAAATACCAGTTATCGTAAACATGTTTATGTTGGCGTGTACAATAAATATATCCATTATTCGCCCTCATACTCCAAAAAAAAACCAAACAGTTTAAAATAATATTTATCATCTGGTAAGTTTTAAAATACACTCGATGTTATTTTGTTAAAAAAAAGAAATTGTTTTTTCTTATTTCATGCAGAAATAAAAAAAATATTATAGAAAGCCTATTGTGCATAACTTTGTAAACGAATGTAAATAAAGGAATTTAAAGGAAATGTCAACAGTTGGTCTCAGAGCGATATTAATCTTCTCATTTGAATTGTATAGCAAGGCAGGCCTGCTTGTCGCGCTGCAAGAATGGAAACCAAGCGGTAGGAATGCCACAAAACCACATCCAATGATTTACCCGCCAGAAATATTTTCCCTAAGTACAGATCACAGTAAAGAGGCTTAACTCTGGAATTTTTTTTTTACAGTGACGATTTGTAGCCCTTTCTACTGCTTCTATTCCCTTCGTCTACAATCTCTACCGATTCGAAGGGAGACAGAAAAACGTGGCTACCCTCTGCAGAAGAAATAAAAGAAAAAAAAGCTTTTTGTACATTTACTATTTCATAATGCTAATTTCTTCCCTTAACTGGCTGAATCAAACCAGCGTCTGTATCCATAATCTTGGTCCATTTGAAAACTTTGTCCTTTAATTTTCTAGATTCATTAATTAATTAAAATAATTAAGTTATTTTCCTCTTTCGTTTGAATATAATTCCTATGGTGGTTAGAGAGACAAACGTCATGAGACCACTTTCTGTATATTTGCCGGAAGCTACGTTTTAACTTCCAGTTTGAAAGTTGTTACGTGTATTCGATTTTCGATTTTTTTTTTGTGGCGTTATGTTGGTACCCATGTCTCTCACTTATGCCGACAAATTCGGCCATTTTGAATGTTCAGTTAATTTTTAATAGCTGTTTTGCTGCACGTGTTTTGGCTCGTCTTCGATTTTTGCCTATTCCAAAAAATAGATAGAATCTGTGTCAAATTTTGCGTGAAAAACAAAATTAAGTGCGGGGACGCATTCCGAATGTTGACTGTGACATATGGTGAAGCTACCTTGGACCGAAGCAACGTTTATCAGTGGTACAAAATGTTCTCAGAGGGCCGAGAAGATGTGTGAACGACGAAGAGCGTGCCGGACGCTCGAGCACGTCAACAACAGTTGAGTGCTATTCGATTTTTACCAATGATTTGGGCATGAGACGGGTCGCCGCGAAATTCGTACCAAAATTGCTCAATTTCGACGCGAATTTTTGGCCAAAAACAACACACTAATGATGCCGCAGCCATCGTATTCCCCAGATCTGGCGCCCTGTGACTTTTTCTTGTTTCCGAAACTGAAGAGGCCTATGAAAGGACGACGCTACGCTACGATTGAGGAGATAAAGACGGCATCGAAGGAGGAGCTCAACAAGATCACAAAAAATGATTTTTTGAAGTGCTTTGAGGATTGGAAATAACGTTGGCACAAGTGTACAATATCTGATGGGGATTACTTTGAAGGGGACAAAATAGATATTCATGATTAAATAATTTTTGAAAAACACAAAATTCGCGATACTTTTTGAACAGACCTCGTATGTGGACCAAATATTACATTAAAATCGAAATAGTTTGCTGTGAGGGCCGCAGTATATACAAAATTTATATACGAGGTGTGTTCAAAAAGTAACGGGAATTTTCGTTTTTTGAAAAAAATATTTATTTATTCATCTACATTAATATTGTCGCCTTCAAAGTAGTCCCCTTCGCATACAATACACTTGTGCCAGCGCTTTTTCCAATCCTCGAAACACTTCTGAAACTCGATCTTTGTGATAGCTTTCAGCTCTTTCAGCGATTCGCTTTTAATGTCATCTATGCTTGTAAAACGACGGCCTTTTAATGTTCTCTTTATGTTTGGAAATAGAAAAAAGTCACATGGAGCCATGTCTGGCGAATATGGAGGCTGGGGCATCGTTAAAGTTTTGTTTTTGGCCAAAAATTCACGAACAAGCAATGAAGTGTGAGCAGGTGCATTATCGTGGTGCAAAATCCATGAATTGTTTTGCCACAAATCCGGGCGTTTTTTTCGGATTGCTTCACGCAAACGGCGTTGAACTTGTAGGTAGTACTCCTTATTGATTGTTTGACCTTGTGGCAAGAATTCATGATGCACTATGCCATTAAAATCGAAGAACACAGTGAGCATAACCTTCACATTCGACCGCACTTGTCGAACATTTTTCGGTCTTGGCGATCCAGAATGCCTCCACTGGGACGATTGAGCCTTAGTTTCGACATCATATCCGTAAACCCATGTTTCGTCACCTGTTATAACACGTTTCAGTAGATCCGCATCATTGTCGACTTCATTGAGTGACTCTTGAGCAACTTCCATTCTCCGCTGTTTTTGTTCGAAATTCAACAATTTTGGAACAAATTTTGCTGCCACACGTTTCATACCCAAAACATCCGAAAAAATTTCATGGCATGAGCCAATTGATATGGCAACATCATCAGCGACTTCTCTGATTGTGATTCGGCGATCGTTCATAACCATTTCTTTCACTTTTTTCACGTTTTCATCGGTTGTTGATGTTCTTGGACGTCCAGGTCGTTCGTCATCTTCAACGTTTTCGCGGCCATCTTGGAAACGCTTACACCACTCGTAAATCCTTGTTTTACTCATAGCAGACTCACCATATGCCTTTATTAACATTTCACACACTTTATTACACTTTATTTCATTTTTTACGCAAAATTTAATACAAATTCTTTGATCCATTTTTTTTAACAAACAAAAATCGCCAAGCTCGAAAAACACGTCTAACCTTAACGGCTGCCACTTAAGAAGTAAACAATGAATATTACTGAAAATTTTATCGTACTTCAGGGGCATGTGTACCAACATAATAAAAAAAAAAATTTTACAATCAGACTCTCCAAACCCGCGAAATTTAAAAATTCCCGTTACTTTTTGAACACACCTCGTATACATATTTATTTCGGGTTCTTATTTATTAATTGTTTTTATATATTTATAATGCAGATTATTAATTAAAATGAAATTTATTAACAAATCAACAATCAAAAAAACGGCTTAGTGACTTCTATAAAATTGCTTCATACCTTCCTTCATCATTTTTTCTATTGAAAGCCAGACGAAATAAAAATAATGCGATTGTATTCACATTTATATATCACCATAAAATAAATAACTAGAGAAGAAGCGAAAATCCGCAGCTTCGACGGCGACAACACGCTTTGTCGGTGTAAAAATGGCGTACTAAAATTCGGGTGATCATACAAAGAAAGAGCGCGGATTACTAATATAAGATTTGAACGCTGCGACAATAATTGTACTAGCGAAAATTACCAAACTTTATTAACATAAAATTTGAAATATGATTTAAATTTTTATTATTTGCTTTTTTGTACCACGGGCCGCAGGAAAATGTTAAAAGGGCCGCCCGCACCCACCCCTGATCTAGAACTATTCTTGAATAGGAACTCTGAACCTTCACTATACTGGCTTTCAAGTACTGCGATCCAAACTCAAATCAGACACATTCCAAACTACTTCACCATAAATTTCCATTCGCTAACGAAAATATTAAACCAAAAATTTACCGAAATTTACAATTGCAACAATTATTAAAACAGTATAATTAATGATAGCACGAGATCTGGAAATTTGAGAAGTTAAGAAGGCACCAAGAGGTAAGGTGGCATCCCACATTTTACTAAACTGCTGTCATGATATTAGTAGATTGCGAAGACTAAGGTGGAATTACATCGTATTTGTGGAAGAAGACAGTCTATATGGCGGATACTAGTCGTAATACTATTTTGTGCTGCCAAGATCTATTGAATCAAGGCTGAAAAGAAATCCTGTCGAGAATTGGTAGCAAAAACTAAGGTCTCTCTCTCTTAACTGGGTGCTAAGGGACATTCAGGGACATAGTGGGCCATTAAGCGGCCCGATCCTTTCACAAGAGATCTGAAAGGTTTTGAAGAGTGCTGCCAAGAACTGTTAAGTCTACTCAAGGTTAAAAGAAATCCTGTCAAGAATTGGTAGCAAAAAATAAGGTCTCTCTCTCTCTCTATCTCTCTTTATAAACTGGGTGCTAGGGGACATTCAGGGACATAGTGAGCTATTAAGCGGCCCGATCCTTTCACAAGAGATCTGAAAGGTTTTGAAGAGTGCTGAAGAGTTTTCAGCTAGATGCATGTCTTCCAGATCTGGAGAGAAGAAAAATTAGAAATTAAGGCCATTCAGACGATCTTTTAATTGGCCATTGTAGGTACAAGGAACGCATGGATCTTGACAGAGAATGGGAAGCAGAAAAGTCACTGTATTGTACTGGGACAGTGGTAGAAGCTGCTGCCTCCACGCCTTCACATCTTGCCCAAGAGCTCCTCGTCAGTCTCCTAAGTGACAGGACTTGAAGGACTTTACCATAGATTCTCCATAGATGGCCCTAAGCTTACTGGCCAGTAGAATCTGCTGCTTTCCAGACTCAAAGCTGAAAAACAAAGAAAATATAAAGTGTGAGACCCGCAAAGCTAAGATCTATTGTCTTGCGATTCTTCCTATCTCTATAAATAACTTGTCATATCTGCCAGAAAATCTACAATAGAAAATTTGCCATGATTTCAATAGTATAAGAAAACGTTTTTTTTTATTTCACTTACGATTGTATTTATATCTTAGCTCGTTGAAAGCCCCCCGGTCTAGACCGATCTATACTTCAAAAGACACAGAGTAAGCCCCTTTAAATACAACTAAACAAAAGTTCTTTTTGAGCCCCTCCAGAGATTTGTAGCCGATTATATTACCGCATCCATTGTACCCCCTTAGAAACGCCCCTTTCTGGGTCTGCCCTTGCGGCCATAAAGTAATACCTTAAGTTTTTCCCCCCACCGATTGAAGTCAATATCAAAGGGAAATATATATCCTCTTTAATGACTGCAAAGTCTTTTTGCATTTCTTATTGTTTTAATTATTCATACTCATCTTTATAAAAGTTCCAATTTTTTCTTAACCACCACTCCTAACGCTTTTAATTCAGTTCCTAAAATTTTGATGAACGAAATCCTATAATTGAACTCCCAAAATTGAATCTGAGTATAGGAATTTGGGTTGTTGTTTTTCCATCAATTATATTTTACGCAATATATAACTTTTCCCATTTCTAACTGTTCAAAGGAATTAAAGGATTAAAATATGCTGCTCTAGTTCAAAATCTTTCTTCTGGAAATCTTCCTGAAAGACCCCAACCAGTCTTCTTAAAAGGCTGTGGTCTAATGAGCTCTTTTTAATGATGAGAGTGACTAATGGTTCAGTGTTTTGGTGAGTTATCAGTGGGTAACTTCATCGCTCGTTTGTATATATTGTTTTCTCTTATTTTCTGTTTTATCATGGTTAATAATTGCGCCACTGCCCTGATCGTACCAAAAAATAAACGAAAAAACAAATTATTTCCTGGAAATAACTGAGTTTTTTTGAATGGGTGGTTGTTGACCGTATGAAAATAGTCAACATAACTTCTACTATGCATCTATTCATGCAAGTAATATTTTCTCACCAGTAAAGTAATTTTTTATTTGAACTTTAACATAAAAATTTTACTTTACAGAAAGGATTAAAGTACTATAAGGTAAATGGTTTGAAAATAAACTAAATCGTTCCTAATTTCTGTGAACAAACTAAAGGCAGCACTTCTGCTAATTGCAAAAAATATAAATGAAAGAGTAATGAAAAACATATTACACGGTGTTTAACATTAATTGCAATTGGACCAACTTCTAAAAGGCAAATGAAAAAATTAAGCAAACAGAAAAAAATATTCGTCTCTCAAATGCTCAGAACAAAACTGCAGATATTAGAGAATAAAAGCAATAGTTTCAACAGAAGGACTGAAACCAATTTCAGGGACTGTTAGCTAGCTTAATAGTGCAGCAAATTATTAAAACTGTCCGGTAGGACAGTTGTAAAAGGGTTTGCATACAGAATATACGCACATATACATAGCTCTGTATACATAAGTACAAAGTAGTGAAACGAAAAAAATAATTTGTTTGAAGAAACGATGTAATCAAAATTATCTTTTAGAAAAAAAAGATTGCCCGAGTGTTTTCCTTGACGTCGCTCAGGTGTTCGACAGGGTGTGGCACGAGGGACTACTGTTTAAGCTGAGGGAGATTCTTCCTCATACTTACTACCTCATCCTCAAATCCTACCTACAAGATCGATAATTTCAGAGTCAACTGTGGAGCAGCAGACTCTGCTATCCGTCTAGCTCGAGCTGGTGTTCCTCAGGGCAGTGTCCTAGATCCTCTTCTTTACTCCTTATATTCAGCAGATATACCTCAACATCCAAATACCATTCTTTCTACCTTTGCTGACGATACTGCTATCTTATCTCCTCATTCCGATCCTCTTATCGCTACACGAACTCTACAAACACACATCAACCACTTACAGGACTGGCTTTTCAAATGGAGAATCAAAACCAACGTTACGAAATCAAAGTTTATAGTATTTACTCTCAGACGGAAAATCCTACCTCCTATCATCTTGAACCAAACTCCTATACCAACTGTGGACAAAGTACGCTACCTTGGACTGCATCTAGACAAACGGTTGACATGGAATCCACATACTAGACTGAAAAGACAAGAAACTAACCAACGCTACAAACTTCTCGCCAGACTACTTGACAAACGTTCGAAACTTAACCTACATAACAAAAGACTCTTCTATCTACTGTTACTGCGACCTATCTGGTCATACGGCATCGAAGTATGGGGATCGACTAAGCGTACCAACTCACTACACCTCCAGGCATTACAGTCAAAAATACTTCGAAAACTACTTAACGCTACGTTCTATGTATCTAACCTCACTATCCATAATGACCTCAAAATCCCTTTCATTACAGATCTTGCTAACACTCGATTTCTCAAATTTCATTCCTCTACAGCAGCTCATCCTAACCCTCTCATAGAACACCTATCTTCCTCCACATTACCAGGTAATCCTCTAAGGAGATTGAGATCTTCTCTTATCGTGAGAGCAAAGCACGTTACTGGAGTGGCACCACAGGGTGCCTTCTCCACACATGATTTTCTTCTATTTCTTCTTTTTTTACCATATTTGCTTGTTGCAACAACTGTTGCAGTGGTAAATTACAATAAAAAATTAAAAAAAGAAAAAAGAAAAAAATATATATAGGATATATATTATTTTTTTAACAGTACTAATTTCATATTATAGTAAAATATTGAAATTAAATAAATTGACTGGAAACTCTGTAAACTCCCAAACTTTCCTTCGTCGTTAAGCGAAATTAAAAACCACAATCCTCAACTCTTATTTGGTATTCTCATACATTGCCCTGTAGAAGATGTATAGGAACCTTACAAATTTTGGGAGTTACATTTTTGAGATTCCGGAAATACGTATTTTGCTTAGCACTGAATACGGAAAATATGTTTTATAATGTGGTCTTTGTGAGTGTTTCGTGTTAACACAATGACTTAAAACCGGAACAAGTGTAAAGCTGTTGTTCCACTTCCGATACTGCTTTAAGGTCCAAAATCCTATTTTTTTTTTTTTTGTTTTTTACAACTTTCTTAAAAATGGCACCAAGATTTTTTTAAAAAAATTCTTACGCTTTTATCCAACCAAATATCTATCACTTTTAATTCTTTTTGTCCAAGGGTTTATCAAGGTGACTGCTTAGCTGAATTCAACATTTTATGATAGCATCAATCGTTTCCTTTACCTACCGCAATATCTTTAATTTATAATTTATGTTAAGAAAACCCCGCTATTTTACACCATAGCGAAAAGAGTTGATATGTAAATGAAGCTTGGAGATAAAACATTTATCTACTCAATTGAGGCGAACCTTGGGTTAGAGCTAATAGTGTGTGTGACTTAGGGGTAACCCTAAATAAAGGATCTTTCTTTTAGCTCCCATATAGAAGGAGATCTGCAGAAAGACTGCAAGAAACATGGAGTTTTAAAGAGATCTACGGAGGTGGTTGTACAGAGCCATACTCGTAGTCGTTACAGATCCCAAAGCGATGGTCGTTATTTTTTTTATCCGTTCGTCCGAATCACCATGGTGTATGCTTTTGTGAAAAGGAAATCGTATGCAGGAAGGCTGTCAACAGCCTTGAGGCGATTTTGTTCTGCTTCTTTACAGTAGTTTGCATTTTATTTGCCATAGATTAGGGCACAAATAATAAATTTTTAGTACACCATAAACTGTTATTATTTTTCAAATATTCATTTATGTCCTTTCAAATATTCATTTATGCCATTTCATATAATCGTTAGATTCCAGCAAGGAGTTAGCACTTTATCAATTTAAACCACAACATCTTCTGGTAGTTAGCTCTCGCTCTGTAGGCTTCATTGATTATTCATTTTAAAACTCAATATTCAATGGAAATTACAATAAAAAGCCCTATCAGTCAATATATAAGAGTTTTCATTTAGTCCATATAAAAAAGTCTGAAAATTCAATCTTGAACGTTTTATTCTGGATTTGTTTCTAGTTAGAGTTACAAAGAAGTTACTTGTTTATCGGTAATATTACTTGGATTGGGAATTGTTTTATTTTAAGAAGAATTTAGTTGGTTATAGTTTCGAAGTCTTTCTTGAATGCACAGGATTCGGAAACTCAAAATATAAAATACGGGGTACTTTCAAAATGTCAAAGATTTTATTATCTGAAGAAGTGGGAAGGTTTCATGCCGGTTTCTTTTGTTTTTGGTACTTTCTCTCTCGTACTAAGTAAGAAAAGTATTGACGGTCATACTAAATGTAATTGTGATTTCACCAGACATATCACGTTTTCACGTCCAATGTGCCCCCCCCCAAAACAATTGTTTAATGAAAATAGTTTATGAGATTTTTCCAAAAATACCTGTTGTCCCTAATCTTGTACAAATTATACACATAAACTAAATAAAGCACTTTTATTAAAATATTTCTAGCGAATTTAGTTTTGACGTGAATACGTCTTTAAATTTGCTATCATATGGAGGCAATCCAAAAAATCTAATAACAAAATCAGGGAATACAGTTTGGCATTATAGTTTCGAATCTATAAAGGATCAAAGAATTCATGACGATAAGCGAGGACTGTGGCGCATCGCGCGCGGTGGAGGGGAAAGCGCCGCCATTTTGAGATCTTTTTTGCTGCGTATCGAGATTTGCAATTAGTATAACTTTTGACTCGGTGAAGCTACGATGTTCGTTTAAGTTTTAATCGTCAGCTGTCGTCATAATCTATACAAAACATTAGTGTAAAATAGTGACAGTGAATATAATGTTAGAATAAAAAAATATTATCAAAAATATATAATGTCGGCCTACACGCGTCGAAAAGCTAAAACCAAATACAGAGATCGTATACGATTGGAAAAGGCTTCTCAAGAACAATCGAATGGTAATAATAAAACACCATATGACCGAGACAAGCTGTGAACGTAAAAGAATGAATGCGGCCGAGCGGATCAACGACGGTTTCAGTATATCTGTAGCTGGGGCGGTTGAAAGTATGCAAGTGGATGATGAAATCGCTTCTACATCGACAACGGACTGTATAGGCATAGATTGTGTTCGATCGTCGATTATGAAGACACATTTTTGTATCACAGACCTATAATTAATAAAGTTATATTGTAACACAGTAATTATTTGTTTCCTTGATTTCATCCTAAATACATAAATAAAAATATTTTATATAAAAAATATAACCCGTTACGTAAACGTATTCATGACCCAGCCAGTTTTATTTTTTTAGGATTTACTGAGGATGTATGGAGTTAGGATCCTCTAAAGTATGATTTCATTAAGAAGTAATAAACAGTTTTTTTATTCCCGATAATGCTGGAAATAGTTAAATAAGTTTTAAACATCTGTATAATCCGGATCCTCAAAAATCGAAGGGACCGATAGATCCTCACCAGATTTTTTTCATTATCACCAAATCCAAAATGAAGTCTACAATCCAGAGTTGAAGATTAAAATCACTAGAATTCGTATCAAATAAAGCAGTAACCAGAAAAGTTGCAGTTAAGGAACTAAAGATAATGATAACAAAAGTTTATTTTAGATAATGTAAACAGGCTGTAGGGTAGATGAGCCGAAAGCATTACTTTCTAGTTTAGTCAAGTTAAATCCAGAAATTTACAACATTACCTTCTAGCAATTTCCTTCGCTTATCCCACAGATAGAAACTGCACTAAGTGTTTCACTGATTACCTCCAGTTTGCCTTACTCCCTCGGCTTGCTTTAATTTAGAATATTATTTTCTTTGGTTTCCCTACAGCTAATGTTTTCTTTAGTTTGTTTATTTTCTTTTAAGAGAGGAACAATTTTTTTTGAAGTCTTCTGGAGTTCCATTACGTAAGGGTATTAGTGCTGTACATGAGCTGAACAGAGGGATGACGAACAACCCGGGGTAGACAGTGTGACCTAAGAAACACTTCTTTCAAGAAACTCCAACGAGAATCATAAATTATCAGTAATGAAAACAAGCTGGGAGACGCCTCTCTGTAGAGAAATATCCTGCAAAATTTTTAATTTAGCAGAAATGTCTAAATGGCAATGTTTAATTTCCTGACAGAAACAATGAGGACCTATTTTTAGAAATGACGTATTCATTTCCCATCCAGCTTCCTTTACAACAAGATAAGTAATATGTTTTATCTTTATGATGTACCTTATTTTTATTTTAGTGAATGTGTAGAAAGACGATCCTCTATTAAAGTACTACTAAATTATGGTTCTCAATTTAAGCCCTAACAGATAAGTAATGAAAAAACAATAATTTACAATTTGTAATTTGTCCACTTTTTTTAATCTTTGATTGCAATTTACCACTGCAACGGTTGTTGCAACAAGCAAATATGGTAAAAAAAAAATTATTAAGAAAATCATGAGTGGAGAAGGCAGCCAGTGGTGTCACTCCAGTAACGTGCTTGGCTCTCACAATAAGAGAAGATCACGAGGCCATCTTCTCGTCAATCTCCTTAGAGGATTACCTGGTAATGTGGAGGAAGATAGATGTTCTATGAGAGGATTAGGATGAGCTGCTGTAGAGGAATGAAATTTAAGAAAACGAGTGTTAGCAAGATCTGTAATGAAAGGGATTTTGGGGAGTTTTCGAAGTATTTTTTTGACTGTAATGTCTGGAGGCGTAGTGAGCTGGAACGCTTAGTCGATCCCCATACTTCGATGCCGTATGATTTGTCCACTTAACTCTTAAAATTGAATCTTACATGCAAATAAAAATTACAAACTATTTCAGTAAAAAAAAAGGAGTGTTCCGCTTGGCGGTTTTTTTGGGCGGATGAAAGTATCATATTGTATAGCAAGAGTTTTTAAGCTAAAAAAGCTGTGTGGCTAAACCCAATGGCATTTCGCTTCGAGAACTCGCAGATCGGAAAAGCCAGTGACTATCTAGCATTAATCACAATCAGAGCAGTAGGATGTGAAAAAGCAGTAGTAGCCTTTAGCATAATTCTTGAACGTTCTTGGTTTATTAGAATAGCACGTAATGATTTATTGGGCTGGACTTGTAATCAGAAATGTAGAGGTAATTTAAAGAAATAATGAAAGCACTGTATCCTTTTCGAAATCGTGTTTGTCAGCCTTGGGACCACAGATGAAGCTTCGATGCTGTATACTCGTAAATACACACTCTCTATTGGCACAATTGGCTTTTCCTCGCATTCCCTTAACATCAAATAAATTAACGTAGCTGTACGTAATAAAGTAAAATTAAGTAATTATATTAATTATAATAATAAAAAAAAAAGTATAAAAAAACATTAGACGGGCGTGAGTCACAGTTGTTTGTTTTGATAGTAGAGGCGTTATCAAAAATTGCAAGCATGACTCAGCACTCTAATAATTTTTTATGTATTTTTTTTATCTTTGGCCTAGCAGCTTCCGTCCTGAGAAGTTACCATACATCAAATTATTTTCACTATTTTAACACTTATCTCTACATCTTTTATTTAACAAACTTAGTTTTTAACTACTACGTACATACATTTATTTATACACAAGGGACACACCAAAACCTCCTCATATTCTGATACTCGGCGACAACTTGACAGAAGAATCAATCTCCGAAAAATAGAAACCGGACAAAACGGTAAAAATAGACGCCAGGATAAGGATTAACTTATTGATATAATATACTTTTATTTATTGATTTATTGCGTCATATACCAGAAATGTATTATATCTTACTTTATACAGAACACATACTGAGGCGCAATGGTACCTAAGCGGTTAGAGGTGAGGCCCGTAAAGCTAAGTTGTATTGTGGTACTGGGTTCGGTCCCCAGCCTAAGCTTTAGATTTTACTAAATGGTTAATAAGGAAAATTTAAAGTAAAATGCGTTTGCTAGTCGCTTCCGTCTAAGAAGTTGCCCGCCTTAAAAAAAAAAAGGGCATTACTTTACTTTTTACAGATTCTATAATGTGCTACTTCCATTGCTACGTGATAAGAAACACCAGCCCTTGCTGAAACTCTCCAGGAAAATAAGCTCAGGCTAGATCAAAGGAGATAATGAGGCTAAAGCCGTTTCAACGGCGTGGTGGATTGTCTGGGTAGAAAAGAGAGGGCTTGGGCAATCGGATTATGGATGACTGGACATTATTAAGGAAGGTAATGAAGCAAGAGCACATTAGTTCGGAAATAAAAGGTATGCTGAGGTCTTTTTTGAAGGGTATCATTGCAAACGTAGAGCCAGTTAGTATTGAAGTAGGGGATTCACTTTTGACTTAAAAAGTCGCCTCAGCTTTGTCTCCTGTTCAGTCAAGTATGTGGGTTCCCAAGTTATTCTGCTTTCCAAGTACAATCCCGGAAATCGGGCTCAGTTAGGAATGTCCTGAATACTTCTCTACACAGTCAGTCAAGTCAGTAAATCAACCAAGCATAAAAGTAAAGGTAGGAGATTATTTAAAATTCATCTAATGTTAAATATATTGCCTAAAGCTACAATAAGTTTTGAAGCAGGCTTACTGATGTGTTCTAAACAGAAGCAGATGTAATCGCGCTGATTAATTTATGTCCGGATGCGCATCTGTAGATGTTAAATAGATACGCCAGTGAAACCCCTACACCTCATCTATTTTTTTGTGCTTCAAACAAGAAATATGTCTAATATTCTTTTTTTACAAGTTTAAGACTTGATTGTAAACAAGATGAAGTAAATAGCAACTTATATTACATTTTAAAACTCACGTATGTTTACATGGTCTGTCAACAAGAACTTTATGTTGAGGTTTAATGAGGATTGTCCATGATTGGGTTTATCAGATAAACTTTGCTAAAACTGATTGCACAGTTTTTGGCGGCCTGAAAATAATAATGAACTGGTTATAAATGGACAAGGTTCAGAGAGAGTAAATAGTTTCAAATAGCTCGGCTGAATGCTGGACATGAAATAGCTGTGAGCTAGAGATGTAACATAAAAGAGAACAAGCAAGTGGCATGTACTCTATAGCAACAGACTATCCAAGTAAAATAAAAAGAAGAGTCTTCCACTCCACTGTAGGGGGAATTTTAGCGTCGGTGCTAAAATATGCACAATGACAAAGAAGAACTAATAAAAAGAAGGTAGCACAAAGAGATAAGGAAACAAATGAATGTTCTGGAAACTGCTGTAAAAAGGGGTTAAAAAATATAAAAAAAAGTTTAACTGTTATGATCATACGCGTCGTACGACCCCGAATAATAGGCCAGCAAGAGTTACGTATTGCTTTCTTTGCCGAAGACGATGGAGAGACAATATGAGTTACAGAGTAGATGCCAGTGCGATGCCTTTGTCCAGAAGTTTGGGAGGGCAGACAACTGTGGAGAGATGTATTTTGATGCAACTCTTAAAGTAAGGTAAAGGAAGAGTCGGATTAGAAAAATAAAGTGAATTTACTTTTATTAATAATTTACTGCTAAATTGCACAGTAAGTATGGGATCAGTAACGCACATTATGAAGGAGATTAAATTAGTGGATATCCAAGAGATAACTACGCTAAACGCTGGATTACTTGCTTAGGATTATGCTCCGTGAACGCCTTAACAGCAGCAACTCTTCATCAATTGCAGACTGAGAAGATAGTTGTCCAATTAGAATACCCTGATGAAGTCTGAAGAAGTACAACACACATTTCATGATATTTTACAATCGCTCTATAAAAACAATTTTACAATTTCTTAAATACGTAAAATTGGAGGTATATGTAACTGCACAAGTTTAAATAATATCACTGACCCGGATACAAATCTAATGTGTAAGACAATTCTGTTAACTGATTTTAACAATGTTAGGAACTTATAAGTAAGTGAATTATTCTTCCTTGAAAAGAAGAACAGTAATTATGAAGGAAGAAAGTTGCTGTACTGTCAATCTTGTGGTTCTTTTTTGCCACAGGATCTTGGTTTTGAAGCCTAGTTTCTTGACAAGGCTAAATGTTTTGTGAATCTCCTTTTCGAGACAAGTAAAAGTGGCGAATGTTCTGGGTTTGTAGTTAATAATGTAGGAAGTATAACTGTTATTTATGACTATTGTTGGAATGGGGTTGAATTCGCGCTCATAGTCCGGTCATTTTAAGAGGAATGGTATTCAATCTGAGAACAGCTAACTTATGTTGAGAAGAATGGTGAGTTTTGGCCTGCAAATGAGCAGGTAAGTGAAGCAAGGGAATGAAATGTAGTTCAAGTCAAATTTTCTACATAAAACTTATTAATCCATCTCAGTGGATGGTACGTGAAAGTAAGAAACCAGAGTTAGGGATAAAATTAGTGATATCAAGACAACATTTTCAATATATCAGCGCTTTCACAAGAAGAAACTGACTGAGAATAATTCTTCTGGTACCAATTAAGGAAAGTAAGAAGATTCAATATAAAGTAACTTAAACTACTTAAAAATAAGGAGTAATGGAAAATATTTCACTCAGCTGAATGTTCTATAGTTAGAGAGTACAAATCGAAGAGCAGGTCAGGACCAATTTTAACCTGAGAGAGCTGTAATCAATGTCTGTGACATTTTAACGAATACCTCACACAATTATAGAAACTACAATAAAAAGTTTTAAAATTAGGACAAGTTTAATAAAAGAAGGTGATTAGTTCTTCTTGGTTGTCCGTATCAAGAAGTGATATCGAATTGTCAGACAATTTATGGGGTAGAAGAACAATAAGTAGTCATAGAGAAAGGTAATTGTAAAGCTCATCTTAGAAATGGATAATATTTCTACTTTACTTTTACTTTTTTTTAAAAACAAATAGGTCAAAACCTTACCTTTAAAAAGAAAAATCTGTTTTTATAGTCAATTGTTTACTAATAACTCACTTCAACACTAGAAAAACTTAACTTTTAATATTTGTATGGCGAGTAAACCTCACTTAACCTTCCTCAAACAAAATGCGCGCGCAAAGAAAAATAAAATAAAAGAAAAAAGACAGTTCACTCTTACATATGATTTTTTTTTTTTTTTTTTTTAATGATTTAAGGCGTGTCAACATCCAAGGTTATTAGCGCCCGGAGCTTTTTCCAGTGCACTGCCGGCCTCCGGACAGTGTTCTCTCGTTACAGACAACACTGTCCATCACCGGACAGTGAGCTGTAAGAAGCTCCTAGGAAGAGAAAATCTAAGGGTCAGCTGCTGGATTCGAACCCGGGACCTCCGCGTGGGAGTCCAGTATGCTAACCTCATAGCTAATCCCTTCCCCTTTACATATGATTGGTTTAGTGTTAGAAATTACCAAAATAGGCCTGAATATAAATTACAAAATACTAAAATGTTATACAGAAAATGATTTCAAAGAGAAGAAGAATACATTTCATTGTCGAGTGAGAAAAAAAATTTGGAAAAAACAAATAATTTTATTTTTTTAGCTGCCAACCTGAACAAGCAAGGAGATTGCAATAAAGAAATAAGTAGGAGAATCATTCTATTATGGAGCAAATTCAATTAATATAAAAAGCTTTTCAGGTCTAATGTAGAAATTGAGCATAAACGGAACTATTTAATATGTGCGTATTACTCTAATTATATGTGAATGCGAAACATATGTAGGTTAATTACAGGTAAATTACAAAAATAATGATAGTATTAAAGCAATGATTTTTTAAAAAAATTATTATTGATGATTCTAGTATTTGAATCTGTGTGAATGTGAGCCAATATTATGGGATGCACAAAATTGGGCAAAATATTTCCCATCTAATTGGCAGAATCACGAACGAAGAGTAGATAGGAAATAACTGGGGAACAGGTGCTATTTGTGCTCCAGATGTTTGCAAACATTCTCTCAACGTTATTAAACAATCATGCCCTCCTCTTCCTCGTCCCACTGGGGCTTTTCTTCTTTCTGAAAACAAATTATGCATATGCTTCATTTTATAATGTATTCAGTGGTTGGTTACATGTGTAACACAAAGGTTCGTTACAATTTTAAATGTAACTTTGCCTTTTGAATCCTTGATTATCGTGGGTAAAAGAAATTGTAAATGTCATTAAGAAAGTAAGCACCTGCTTTCATCCAAATGCAGACTAATGTAAGCAAAAAATATTCTTACTTCAACTAACTAATATAAATAAATAAATTATTTAAACTTAGTGGTTGTGGATTTGGCTTGGAGGTTGTGGTTTTAATGTAGGTAACGGTATGAGAGATTATAACCACAAGTGCAATAGTGGAGCAGAAATGTAGCGCTGGTGGCAATCATGTGGCGGTTCTGGTACGCAGTGGGGCGATAGTGAAAAGCTGGTGGCAATCGTGTGGCGGTTCTGGTGCGCAGTGGGGCGATAGGGAAGCAATGGTGGCAATCGTGTGGCGGTTCTGGTGCGCAGTGGGGCGATAATGAAGCACTGATGGCAATCGTGTGGCGGTTCTGGAGCACAGTGGGGCGTGTTCTATCGTGTACTAAATCCAACTAAATTTTTTACTTATTTATTGCAACTTTTGCTAGAAAAATGAACTCTTAAATTGGAAATGTACACATTGCAGTTCAAAATAGTTCATTGTAGAAACAGCTCGCATCTAAACGTGATGGCACTTGTAGATTCTTACTGTGGAGAGAAGACGGGAACTCCAACAGTGATAACATTTTCAGAAAAAAATTTGGATACCTAGAAAGTTCCAAGATATTTAGTAGATGACATAACATACTCTCAGATCCTGAGATTTCTCAGATATCTTGGATTGGAGATGGTGCTACATGTACCGATGAGAGACTACAATACAGCTGCATAGTATGAGATTATGCTGCCTAGAGCCAAATTATAATTTGTTCAGTACAACGTACAACTGCAAAATACATTGAACTTGCGGTAATTAATAAATTGCTAACAAAGAGAGGTTTTCTTCATATTATTTTTAACCATTGTATTTAAATGTAAAACAAGTACTAGTAAACTCTTGAAAGAATATTGTTAATTGGTTGTTTTAATATTAAACGCTTGTGCAATGGCTGTCAATAAAAATATAATGTGTAAATTTTATAAATGAAGTAAAGAAGATACACTAAACTTTATCGAAGAGTGAATATTTTTTTTTAAAAAAAATATTTCTACGCACATTTTCACCATTGCTCATATAGCACAAATACTGTCAACACCACAAAAGGTAGGACTTGATGATATCCTTGAGAACATGTTGCTCTGAACATGAGTGTACTTCGTGTTTACAGAGTCACTACCATTGTTGCGCGTAGAGAGATAGAAAGTATTGTTGTTGTGATCTGTTGTGTATTCAGAAAAAAAAAAGAATCTAATGCCGCTTAAAACATTTGAAATTAAAAAACAGTTAATTGTTAAAAACAATTAAAAAAATTAATGAAACAGTGAAATTAAAACTGCTTCCAAATATTCGTACAAAAAAAGAGTAATATTCATCAGTTAGAATTCATAAAGAAGTTAACTTAATTTCCGTTCCTTAAACATGTATGAATGGTGCAAAGAAGTTGAATTTAACAACTCACAAGAAATCGCATTAAAACGTTGGAATTAAGTTTAAGCGTTCCTAGAATCTTATTCCCTCATTTGTTATTTTTTTTTTTTTATTTCAGCTTGTTAAAAGAAAGCAAACGTCTCTTTAATAAATTTTAAATTAGATTTACTTTGCCTCACCACATACAATGTTAACATTTGAGCACAATAGCAAAACTCCTTAACATTCATTATTTATTAACTTTGTTACTTATACCATTCTTATTGACCAAAAACAGAACACACTTCTTCACATTCTAAGAAAGGTTTCTATTTTCCTCTTTTAACCATTTTTGCTCTCTTTTCCTCCTAAATTCGTCAATTATTGAAATGTCCACCTGTAGAAGAGTTTTCAAAGAATAAATTTTCTTTGTAATACTGGGGATGCCAAATAAATTATTCATCTATTTGATCTTTAGAGCTATTATTGATGATTAAAAATAGTTTTACACGTTTATGTCTCCGTTCTTGATTTTTCTAGCTCATTCTTTAATTTTTGTCTACTTCAATGAAAAGACTATTAACCAAAAAAGCTGTAGCCAATGATCAGTAAATCTGATTACAGCCAAATAGTTCTAAATTAAGCAAATAAATTGGCTATTTATTTGAGGGTTTCGCAACCTTTACCCAACCGAGGCACAACAAAGTCTGTATTTCATTCTTTTTGGTTCTCCACAAAGTTTTCAGTTAGGTAAAACATGAAATTTTAAAAATTAAGAGTCTTATTTTGTCGCATTAGTGCGTAGAATTCTTTTTGTTAAACTAGTCTAGATTTGTACCCGTGCTTCGGCATTCCTCACATCAAAGTTTTTGTTTTCTTATTAATAAAGTGTATTGCACTACGACCAAAACAGATCTATTGAGCCCTACACTCATGGGACCACTTATCTTTCAGCATCCCCAGGTGATGGAACCTCTCATTCAGGTCCTCCAGGGAAACTCTAAAAAGAGCGGCAGAACTGGCAATCAGGAATCACACCACTCGCTAAGCCAAATTTCGCCTTCAATCTAGTACAAGACATTCGGAAGAAGACTTTGCAAAATTATAAGAAACGAAGGTTGCTGGGATTCAAATCCAGTTTCCTCTTTAAGTAAGCTCTATTAAGGGCCAAAAAGTAGCCAGCAGGAGTTGGCCTTTTTTTTTTTTTTTTTTTTTTTTTTTTTTTTTTTTTTTTTTTTTTTTTTTTTTTTTTTTTTTTTTTTTAAAAACAAGCTTTGAACAAATTACCAACCCGAAAAGTGTTTATGAAGGCGTTGAAGACATGGACGCTATCGAAAGGCTGATGAGCATTCAGTCGCGAAGATTGAATGAAAAATATGTCTCATTTTCGGGTCTTTTAAAACCGGACTAATGGCAAAGATTACGTGACAAACTTTAAGAAACCAATATCCTCATGTTATTTTTAATTATCAAGCTTGAGAGGTTGAGATAGAAATGCCAATTGGCTAGGATGGAGCTAAACACGATGCCAAAGAATATCCTGTACTAGCGGATTTTCGGAATAAGTAGAGTCGGACGACCGAGACTCGGTTTGATGAAAGAAGCCTCCGGAATGGAGATCGTTGCTTGAAGAGACCAAGACCATCACGGGTTGTAACGCCATTGAGATGAAGAATAAGATGAAGAAGTCAAACTCAAAATAAATATACAGTAACTTATATTTTTTTTTTCTGAAATCATTACTTTTTTTGCGATAAAAATGTTATTACTCAGAAAGTTTTAGTCCGAATTCGATTGTGATGACACGGTTAGAAAGACAGATAAATTTCCTAAAAATTGACACCATTTTGAAGCATAAGTTATTCTCCAAATAAGTGACGTCACTCAAGAACAGTGGAAAATATGAAGTTGGCCAATACGTCTTTGAAGTCCAATTCAGATGTACTACACACAGTAGGCCTATGAACATTAGTTCATCCTGTATAACTTGGGTGGTTTTCAAAATTTTGGATATGCATTATTAAATTAAATTGAACTCAGATGGGTTTACAATGAACGGAAAGTTACGGAGTACTACTTCGTTGTTGTTTAGTCTTTTGAGATTCAATCATGAACAAAGCTCTTTTTCCAAATTTTATTTGTAAATATTATAAATAAAATAACAGTAATATTTTGTTTTACTTTAGGACCTAGAATTACATTATTAATTACAACCTGGGGTCGGGAGAACGAATGGAGGGACCAAAACTGCCATTTAAGTGAGCATTTTAAAATTTGAAGTTTAAAAAAATAAATACGAAGGGCCTAAAGCTTTTTTAAGTAAGTGATCTAAATTTTTTTTTATAAAAAATCAGTCAATCAACTTGATTAAAAAAATAAATGTCCATTTATTATGAATCATATCTTAATTTATGTTTCAACGAGAGACAATCATTGTTAAAGCTGAAATATGAATGCCAAGTATAATTAATGTTTTCCAACCATTTCTGTCTAGCATTGAATGCTTGATAACAGAATGGTACAAGCCAAGTGATTTATAGATAGGGATATTGAAGTGGACATTGTTGAATGAAATGTATTTTATGAATGGGTAGAAAATTAGCTAGATAGATAGTCGTAAATAGCAGAAGTAAAAAAGTATTGTGCGAGCTACAGGTCCCCGTATTACATGTACGAAACATACCCGACACTCGGCTACTGATCAATACCATAAACCCTGGTACTGGCGCTGCGGAGCCTTTGCTCGACCTTTCTTCTTCCTTCGCCTCCTTTCAACACTAACTCCTCTTCATATGTACTCACGGCGTAAATTTCATTTTAATATTCACCTTTTTTTTCCCCTAAATTAATTTTACACGATGATGAAAATGAAATATTAACTGCTACTCGTTTAGATTGAGTATTGACTCTGTTTGTGGTACTAGCAAAAAGTTAGTTGAATATGTACTGAAACTTGTTTATTATCAAGAGGTTAACCCACTTTTTTTTTTTAATATATGTATATAAAATTATTTCAATAATATGCTATAAAAATGTAATTTAACTTCAGACTGTACACTTTATTAAAGAAATTCCAGCTTTAAGGTATAACAAGGCTTGACTACACAACATCTGAATAGAAACATGTAAATACCCATTTGTTGTCAGCATACTAAATATAAATTTTCTTTAACAAATGGGCGTTTAGAGTAGGTAAAATTCTGTGGGGATTAGCCAGTAAGTCAGTGTGCCTCAAGGGGTCTCCAGTGGCAGTGATTGTTTGGCTATACTTGAGATCTTAATGAGGAGGAACCCTAGAGGAAAGGTTGAAGTTTTCTTGTCCCAACAGCCGAACTTCCAGCCACAATGTAAGTCAGTGCCATCTTTCAAAGACAACCAACACTAGCTGTCCGTTGACCCAACCATACGATGCATATGTTTATACTCAGAGAGCAATAAGCCTTGTCTTTGAAGCCTAAATTCGAACGAATGCTCTCTCTCGGCTTTGTTTTGTATGCTTAAAGTAAACTTAAGTGAGATAATGATCTTTTCCACCTGCCTCTTTTCTAGAGTTTCACCTACCAATGCTATGATTATTTGAATGTCCATGCTTCGTTAGTGTTCTTAATTGACATATTTTTCTGAGAGCTACTTTCCACAACATGCCATCTCAAGGCAAACGTTAACCATATCGTTACAGGGAGATCACGACATATTCTCAAATGTTCTGCAGATTTGATTTCAATGTAAAGGGATGCATTCTCCTGTTCGAAAAGTACTAGTTTTCAGCTTTCCAAACTGTGAAATTCTATGCTAAAGCTACACTAAATCCAGTTTATCCCAGTAGAGCTAATAACAGCCAGTATTGTTTAGAAACGCAGCAAGCATTGTTCTTTTACTACTTCCATGTTTAGCTGGGCAAATGAATTATTTTGGAATTACTTAAATTATACTTATTATATTACTCAAATTATAAGAAATTATCAAACTTAAAATTTCGTTCCTGGTACTCAGTTTACTGTTTTGTAAAAAGTTCTCAGTGTTTAACACTTCATTGCCAATCCGAAGCCAATTTGACTCCAAAAAAAATAGGAATGGCCTCTGTTTCCCCACATCTCATAGCTATCCCAAAATGCTCTTAGATATGCTATCCCCACTCTCTCACCATTCGATAGTCACGAGCTGAAGACCGCGGAATTCTTAGTTACTTTTTGCAGATTAGTTTACTTGAATCATAAGAGTCATTTTGACTCCAGATTGGCAGTACACGTAAATATATCGGAGTCATTTCGACTCCTGATTGGCATTATAAGAAGATTTTCTGTTATGTACTAACTTGACTCCAGATTATTGCCTAAATGCTTATTTGATAAATTTACATAATTTTCATAGAAAGTATCAAGGCACAAAAAAAAACCTCTTTCTAGAATTCATTTTCTGTCCGAATTTGAAGCGAATTGGGTAATTTCCGATCCGTATCAACAGCGCACAGTAATTGAAAAAATAGTGAATGTAATTAAAAAAATAAAAAAGTTCCTGATCAGAAGGCAGTCAATCAGGGTTCTAGAAAATACTGAAATTACTGCGATCCTAAGTTGAAGTTAATTCCTTCTGCGTGGAATGTTAAAACCAATTTGTGGACAAAATTCGTTTTTTCGTTCTTAATTCCTATTCTTTCTCATCCTTTAATGCAAATTTTATTATTAAAATTGAAATCAATGTAAAAAAAAGATAAAAATAAAATTGGCAATAACTGACTAAGTTCGAGCATTGGTAATTGGTGTTAAAACGTTCTAATTCTATAATTGGAAGGAAATTTTTGCGGGTTTCAGAGGTAAACTGTAAAATTTTATTACCAAACTAATAATCATTCAATTTTATCATTAAATAAGCACCGTGAGAATCAGCACATCTTCACTAACAATCGATGCAAGTCGACTTATAAAAATGGAATTATAAAGTGAGTCCTCGGGTTCCAAGGAATGCGATCAATGCTTCTTTTGCCTAGGCCCTCTTTTGTAAAGTTAATAAGTTATGCAGTTGCTTGAAATGAGGATAATTCCTCATTGGCGAGAATTCTGAAGAGTATGGTGGGAAAGACTGAACCTTCGACCTTCAACTAATTCAACTTTCGGACAGCAGTGCTTTGTGAAATGGTATAGGCGAAAGTTGTCATGCAATAGAAACGGGCCCCTTTTGTTGACCAATGTCGGCTGAAGTTGACGTTATTTCCGGTACATTTCATCACTTCTTGATAGTACATCACTGCATTCAGTGAAGTGTGCGGGGGAAGCCTTCTTCTACTGCTATCCACAATGTTTCCTATTGTCGTTCAGGTTACAATTTTCATTACGAAACTATTCGGTATAAAAAAAAAAGTATATTTTGTTGCGCAATTGCAGCGAGGGACAAACCTCCAAACGTGCCAGTTTTCGCTCATTGCTCAAATCAAGAACTACCTGCGAGCTTTTCCACATTAACTAACTTCATGTTCCACTTGAATCATTTGAGATAGTCCCAGCTTCTACGCAAGTCTTTAAAGTTACATCTTTGTTTACCGTAGGTTAAACAGTACGAGAACTTCGAGTTCAAAACATCCAGACCCAACGTTGCACAAGGCTTTCCCTTAACACTACTGGTGCTCCAAAAGCATTAATTTTTTGAGTCGTCTCAGGTAGAGAGCTTCACCATAGTTTCAACTAATACAAGAAAATCGTCCGAAATTGGTTCCTTGACAAATCTCAATGGAGCTGACAAAATAAGAATGCAATAAACTGTAAATGTAGATACCAAGAACGTATTTTTGATAAGTGGAAACATTTGTCACAACATTTGTTTCAAGGAGTATTTTCCAAAACCCGTAAACACAAATGATAATCATATTTCAAACCCCTTCTATAAAGAGTATTTAGGAAAAGCTACATCATTATCAATAATAAAAGATAAAGAGAATAGGTATATTAGAATTATCATATGACAGAACTTAAATGATAACTAAGTAAAAATCTGCTTAATGAGACTGATTGTAATGAGTAAGCTCTATCCAAGCAACATTAAATTTAATTGGAACTTAATTGGTAGTTGAATGCTTGAAAGATATTAATTTAGAAGTTTTGTGCACAAATGCAATAATCCTAAAGAAGAACTTTGTAAATTAATTAATAATTTTTAAGATAAAAATAGGTACGCATTTTTTAATTATTTAAAAAAAGTTTTAAAACTAGGATCTTACACCTAACAAAGTTTATAAAGTGAACATTAACTTGGAATTCCTTCGCAACAGATACATTGTATCTCTATACAAATAAAGATGGTAATAATAAAATAACACACTCATTTTTAAATATTGTACAATCATTTTTAAGAAGTGGTACAATTTAGTAATGATTGTACTACTAAGTGGTACGCTATGTCAAAAAAAGGTTGGGAAACGCAGGTCTAGTAATTTAGAATGTAGGCATTTTTAAGAAGTTAATATGCCGTTAGAATAACAAGAACAATACAAGGCCTTTCAATACCGGCATTTAAATATTGTAAAAACTAAAAAATGTCACAAATACAGTTGGGAAAGTAAACTGTGCTTTGCTGGAGTTAGTTTCATTTAGCTCAAGTAAATATTGGCCGGAAGTTGGTTGCGAGAGAGACTGTGTAGTGTTACAGTTTTCTATTGATTAACCATTCATCTACGTCAATTATAACCTCACTCTACTCTCTAGATAATGTCTACCTGGTGGTGCAGTCAGCCATTCCCGGCTAGCTAAATATATTTCGTTTTTGAACTGATGAATAAGTTGGATGTTTGGCCATAGTTACAATACAAACTTCAGTGGACAGCTGCCATTTCAAAAAATCAATTCTCATCAGTGTTAAACATCTAAGAAAATTTATTCTTTATGGGCTTCAATTATTAAAGTTTCTAAAATAGCTGTTGAAAATGTTCCAAATAAAGGTACTAATTAGCGTTTCCGGTTTAATTAAAATTCCAGGCACCGTTTTCCGATAAAAGGATCAAATAAATGTGGGTAATAAATATACTCAGAAAATATTCAGTAAAATGTAATTACTGTTAATCAATTTTCATAAAATTCATCCATTTTTGGCACCCAAATGAAACGATCCCTGAACGTTGATTTCCATTGATAATCAGGAAATCAGCATAAAAACAATCCTACCTATTTGTGAATGGAAATATTAGGCGAAATTATCAGTTGATTCTCATTCAGACAGGAAAATACAAAATTTTCCTTAATACTGAGAGAAAGTTGGCTGAAAATATTGTAGTTAACAAGCTGCAGGGTATCGGCTCACATCTCTCTGGAAGAGGATGAAACGAACCCACACACTCACTACTCTACCTTCCCATATTCCAAGTAAATCCAAGCTGGGCTCTAAGGAAGGAAACCTTTGTCCTTTGAGTTATGTGCAAGGTATATTGTGTAAGGGCTCTGCCAACCATTCATCTCATAACATACACATTCAAGATGGCCCCTAACAGACGGTACATACCGGCTTTCTTTCGCTCACTCTAACCTTGCTACCAACACATATTATTTATGACTTCTTCCTCAAGCTGCCAAGCAAACCCCCCTTCTTTACCTTCTCAGCATTACAAAACATTCCTTGGACGTGGTATTTTCTTCACACATGTTAAAGCGGAGCATCATTTTCTAATTTGCATACATTCAAAATAATAAACGTTTTTCGATTTCTTAGCCAATTTTGTACTACAGTTTTAGTTTTATTTGCAGCTTAGTTGCATTTTTTTTTTGACCGAGTTTTATTTCTGTTATATGCGTATTTTTTAAAGTAGAGTGGAGCTGCTTAATGGAGCTTAAGATGCAGCATTTTTTTCCTCCAGAATTTAGATAAATATCCCAGCTTACAATATGAACAATGCTTACATCGTCTATCTATTACAATCGTACGACTACAGCTCGTAATATATGGATTAACTTTAACTTCATCTAACTACATGCGCACAAATTCTCGCAATTCCTCACACAACCTCGCAACCCCCAAAACACCTCTCAATATAAATCAGATGATGAACTAGAGTTAGACCAATTACTTTTAAGAACGTATATTCAGATTTCTTCTTTGTTTTCATGGTATGGAAGTTATTTGCCTATCATTTTTCAAGAAATATATTTTGTAATTTTGTTTCTGGAATTTTTAAAACTACCATGAGCTTTCTAAATGCTAACAGCAAATTAATAAACCTTCTTTTCTATGAAAGTAATCTAAAAAGGGTGGATGCAAAATCTGGCTTCAATAATGTTTGAAATAATGCTTATATTTCGTCCCCCTGGATAAAGTTACCTAGATACCTCATCAAAATATGCAGTTGTCTCTGAACAGATCTAGATAATTTTTGCAGAAAAGGATTATTACTAAATTTAAATAAAAGCCAATTTAATATTATCATTGTTTAAATTATCTATTTGTCAAATTATTTGTTAGAAGGAAATTTGTTACAATTAATTATAATTGTAAAATTCTGTTCCGAAGAAAGATCTTACGAGCTCAAAATTTGTATTAAGCTCTCTCTTAAAAATAAAGCTAGTAGGTAAAATTAAGCAAAAATAAAATAGGTTTTGCCCACTGCTTTTATTTATATTTATGATGTAATGGATAAAAATTTATTTTTGTGTCTAGTAAAGATTCACGGGTCACCAAACTAAAACGTTCCTCCTGGACATGCCTCTTCCACTTTATTATAAATATAATTTTTTTATGTAAAATCTTCATACTTTTCAGAATAACTTCTAAGAAATTATCTCTGGTTCAGTAAAAAATTTGATAGATTTAGCAGTTGAGCAGATATTAAAAAAAGAAAAAAAATTGTTGAAGAAACGATAGCGATCGCAGGAATAAGCGCTAATGTTTGGCAATCTAAATCAGCCCTCCTGTGATTTTTTTCAAAATCCTATTTCCGGTTCCAATGGTAGAACCTAAATTGTTTTAAAAATTTAAATTTTTCAAGTAGTGCGAACTATTCACTCAATAGATTGAAACCTAGGCACTGACCAATTTCTCAAAAACCTTTTTTTTTTGCCGCAATTTCTCAGCGGATCTTAAATTCCTGATAAAAATCCATTTCCAAAATTTGGAACAACCCTAATTCAAAGTAAGAATTTTATTTTACATTATTTTGTAGTGAAAATTTGCTGAAAACTGTTGATTCATAGAATAACAATACTAATGCTGAAAATAAATCGATTGTTCAATTATTTGAAAAGAAGGTAACATGAACTAAAATTACTCTCAAACGATTGCTGAAAATATCCAAACACTGGCCGCTTTTAGATGCTAGCCACATAATATATGTGCAGGAAAAGTAACAATAGGGCATCCTTTTTAATAATAGGAAGAAAAATGTGCTGTTATCTTTAACCAAAGAATGATGGATGATGCATCATAACTCCCAACCATTGTAAGTTTATCCAATAAGTACAAGAAAATAGCAGATGTGAAATATACAAAAGAATTTTCCTTACTCTAATCCTTCAATTTTGATTCAGACAAATTTTCTAAAAGGTCCAGTATTTTCCACAAATCTTATCATTCTACCAACCAACTGTGTTTTCGGAAAAATCGTGGAAAAGTGAATAAAAAAATTGGTTATTTGTCGACTAAAGACTTATTTTAACTGGAAGGATATTAAAGAAAAATTCTTTAAAAGACAAAGAGGAGTTATTTGAGTGAATTAAGAAATAGCAGAAGTGAAAATTAAACTAATTAAACAACGAACGGTCCCTGTGGTGTAGAGAAGCAAAACAGAATTACTCGTACACATTAAAATGAGCAGCAACTGAGAAAAAAACTGTAACCCAGTGGGCCCAAGATTGGAAACGTGGGACGACTGACGGAAACGTAGGGTGAGTACAGTCTAACTACAACTAATAATAAACGCGGAAGTAAACTTACAAAACAGCATTTTGGAACCATATTTTTCAGGAAAAGATCAACTATGATGAAGCGTACTGGACGTTGGGAAAATCAAATTGACATCAAATCATCAATCACATGATAAATTCAAATCAACCCCTAATTTAAGACATCATCCTTTTCAACACTTTGTATTTGTTCTGATCTGTTTACATGTTTAATTATTACGGTTGCTAAGTGATTATTTTATTTTATATATAAAATATCAGCCATCAGTGATCTAATTATAGTGAAACTCACTTCAGTGGCTGGTAAATGGGTTATGGGTTGCTTTATGAAATGTGTAAATTCATGATCTTATCTGGTAGAGTTTGCCGGGACTATTCACCGTCGAAATCGTGACTTCATTAGCCAAGAACTCACTCCTGGAAATGAAGAAAAGTAGGAGGTACAGACTACAACATGCCTGGCCAACAGGACCTGGGCGAGGTTACTATTCTGGTTTCAAAAAAAGGTCAAATGTTCACGAGGTTAATTACGTACAGTTGCTAAGTGATTACTATTTTTATAAATAAAATATAATCTCATTTAATTATTTTTTCATGTATTGTTCAACAATGTATACAGTGGTCAAAAAAAGTATTCATACACTACTTTTAATTAATACTTTATGTTTATAAAAGAAAATGAGAGCATTAAATTCAATGTTACTATCTTCGATTTCAGTGCTGAAGAAATAGTCATTTTAGAATCAAAAGATCTGTAGATAAAGTAAAAAAACTTAGTGTATGAATACTTTTTTTGACCACTGCATATATATTGTTGAACAATACATGAAAAATTAATTAAATGAGATTATATTTTATTTATAAAATGTCTTTTTGGAAGCTTTAGTGTATAACCAATCAAAAATACAACTTCAAGTAGAAGTGCAGTATTAGTTCTGCACTTAAAGTGGCCATCTAAACATTCTACATTAGGTAAAATGTAAAAAAAAGCTCCAGTGAACTGCATCCCAACAGAGCACCAAAGTAATGGATTATTTGACAATATCTCTAAACTTATCCAACTGACATGTGCTACGACAAAGAAAATTTTTACAGTAAACAGTATTTCTGGATGAAATCCTGAGACAGGAAGTCCATGCTGAGGCTCGCAGTCATACAGATTTCCGGTTGATGTGCGGTTTCTTGAAAACAGCTAATTTTTGAGAACGTCCCAATAAATTTTAAAAGTCTAAATTTGATTGACGCGTCTCATGATGGCTGCTAAATGAACATGTACTTTCTGCGATTTTCTATTTTTGAGTTACGCTGACCACTTACAATCTAAGCAGATCAACTTGTAAAACCTACATTTTGTTTTTAAGAAGAAGTCAATAAATATGTAGTTCTAGCGAAAATCTGCTCGACCGCAATTAAGTAAAAATTCATTAAAGGTAATGTTAACATTTATCTTTTACCTAAAAATAGTTAACTTCTTGCAGATTCCGAATCATTAATTAATACGATTCCATAATAGATTTTCATCGCAATAAATGATTGATAAAGATAAAATCAAATATTAAAAGTAAATGGTGAAATTACTTTCTTAAAACTTATCGCGAGTCCCCAGTTGATAACTTAAAATTAATAATGAAATTCTTCATTTAAGAAGGTAGAGAAGAGAGTAACTAAATTCAAAGAAAATTTAGTAATAGGTAATAGTTTAAAAAATAAGTAAAAATACTAGGGAAGGGATTAGCTATGAGGTTAGCATACTGGACTCCCACGCGGAGGTCGAGGGTTCGAATCCAGCAGCTGACCCTTAGATTTTCTCTTCCTAGGAGCTTCTTACAGCTCACTGTCCGGTGATGGACAGTGTTGTCTGTAACGAGAGAACACTGTCCGGAGGCCGGCAGTGCACTGGAAAAAGCTCCGGGCGCTAATGACCTCAGCTGTTGATGCGCCAAAAAAAAATACTTAGCAACAAAATGGCTAGTTAAGCAAACAGAAATGGCCTTGTAATGGAGGTTTTGGCGTTAAACAAATTGTCAAGTAATTAAATAAAGACCAAAAGGGAAATTAGATGGGCTTGAGTGGAGGCGTTAACACCGGGAGTTACCAATTTGCTCGGCTCTGCAAACTCTCTTACTGTATTATACCCTATTTAAATGATTTGAAGATTTAATGGCCTAGGTAGTTAATCGTTTGACACGATATAACAGTTTCAACCACTAATCCTTTCAACAACTACCGTACATTAGTAAGAATTCTTTCAACGCAAAACGAAAAATAAATTTAAGAATGTGGAAGTAATTATCGTTCAAATATCTACCGGATCAATGATGTGATTAAGTTTAAAATTATTGTTAAAAGATATTAATCCAATCCTAGCCTAAGACTGTAAGGATTATCTAGCTAAGGAAGCAGCTAACCCACGTTTGGCAATGAAGGAGAATGGAAACATTAGCCACAGTATAAAAAAAGCGCACACAGAATAATATTTTTAAATTATGCCGCTAATAACCTAATGGCCTAACTGGGAACAGACCATGCACTGTAGATTAATTTTAACTCTTTTTTTTTTTGGTAGATTATAGTAAAGAAGTAGCATTTTGGTGTAACCGCTGAGGAAACAAAGTTTGATGATTATTGCAGATTCAATCAAATTGTTAATCAACTTACTTTTATCAAACGTTCATATTTAGAGAAATATTCATTTTTTGAATTATTTGTTTTACCTATTTCAAACTTAATGCAACAAAATGGTGCTTTTTTTTTAAATTAGAAAATTCTTTCTACAGAAAATTATGATTTCTGAGTGAATAATTTCGATTTAATTGAATGTGCATCAATATCAATCTAAGAATAACTACTACTTCAGAGTATAACAATAAATAAGGTAATACAAGATAATGGGATGTAGCTTGCGTGATAAATGATAATAAATAAGAAAGAAATACAAAATATTACACTTATTTGGATGGGATATATTGAGTAAAGATAGAAGAATGCAAAAATGTAAAAATTTTTGTTGCATATATACTCGTATATATATATATATAGGAACGAGAAATATAGAAGGCAAAGAAGTATGGGGAAGAGGATCCTCGGTACTTGGCAAGGTGAATGTACCACAGTATAAAACTAAGGGGTTATGAATGATAAGTGACAGAAGTTTAAGTGCGGCACACTATGTGCTATGTGAGACCTGCGGGGGCTGAGTAGGTCGCAGATCTGTGGAAAGCCATTGTTTTTGCTGGGCCCGCACTCCCGACCTGTTATGCATGGAAAGTCCAGAAACGGGCTACTTGTTGCGTGCTATGGCCTCCACTAAGTCTAACCTCCATATCGTGACCACCGGCCACTTATCCAGGTTCTAGCTTGTACTGCCACCCTTATCTCACTATCCATCCTCATACCTTCGCCCAGTGTTTCCTATCAAAGACCACTCTTTCCGATCAACCTGTGCAACCCTTTTTGTTACACTATTTATATTCAAACATGGTTCATCTACTACTGAACTTATAAAAAAAAATGTATAAATACGTACGTTATTTATTCTACAGTATTTACACAAAAATCTTTGATTTAATATTAAATTAAAAATGATTACTAACAAATTATTAGGTAGTAAAAGCGCAATCAATGAAGTAATAACCTCAAAATGGTTTCATAAAATAGATTTCTCATGTCTAACTCCTCTTCTTAATCCAGCAGGTTTGTGAACTAAAAGATTGACTGATATTAATTTGTAAAATCATTTCTTTTTTTTCTGCAACCTTTCAAGTTCTGTCGACTACCCTTAAAAGTGTCAGAAGACCTACAGAACACTCCCTCCAGTCAAGATATCTGAGAAATCACAGAATCTGAGAGCTACTAAGTAAGGTATATCCTCCTTCTCCATCATTTGGCAACTTTCTTGGATATAATAGCATCGCAGCTAGTCAAGACATGCATTAGATATTTCTTCAATGACCCGTAGAATTTGCAGGTGCTTTAGAAAACCTACCTAAACTTGCTGCCGATTTTATTTTTTCACAGACTGGAGATTGCTGTCTATTCTGGACAGACTTGTGCTTCAAGTTAAAGAATAGCACTGCAGATAAACTCCTTCCTCTTCAGCTTCTCTGGGTGTATCTAGCAAGAGGGTTTAGATTCCATCCACGTGTTACTCTTACGCAATTCTAATACCATTCAGACGGAGAAATGCCAAAGCAGTTGGTCTAGTTTTCTAAAATGTGTGCTTATAATTTTGTATCTTTCATCTCACACCAGTGAATGGACCAGCGCAATATGTTGGGATTGCCTAAGAATAGGATAACGTTAACCATGCTGAACTCAGGTTTAAGCTCTTTGCTGAATTCCTCTTCAGTTTACTTTTAAAATGTCCTCTCATACAGTTTCTCTTTCACACTAATTCCTAAGGATATCATTCCCTTATGCAAGAAACCACAAACATTGTTATACAGGAAGGTCCAAAAATTTGAGCTTTTTTTTTGTAACTAACTTTCTTAGCAGAAAGATTAAGATAAATAAATAAAACACGAAAAACGAAAATCTCCAAGCTTACAACCCTCTCTCACTATAGCAGTGTAAGAGAAGTAATAGAGTAAATATTTTTTCCAACGTTTTATCTGGTATTTCCAATTCGTAAACATTGCAGGTATTACTGCTGGTAGAACAAGATAAGAAGGGCAGATTTGTGTAAATTAGCTCTTTCTCACGAGCACAGTTTACACAACACTCTGCCATCAACATTGGACACCTACTTTCCACCGTGTCTGCCAAGTAAATTCCAGCGTACTATTCACAATTAGAACAAATCTCATTTTTTGTTAATTTTTATTAAAGGATATTTTTCTTTGCGCTCAAATTCTGTGGAATTTACATTTATATTTTGTAACATTTCTGAAATTAAACCCATTTAGTAAACCTTGATTTTATTTGGGAGTAGACTCAATAACTCAATAACCAGCTTATAAAACACGCAAATATTATATCTATAATCAGAAGAATACTACCAGAAGATAGCAGGGAAATGAAGAGATGATAAAAGAAAAGCGAAGTGTTGATGGGTACGAATAGGATAAATAATAAACACTTACAAGTACCAACTCCAGAATACAGTCTAATACATAAATTTAACTGCAGAGTTAGCTTAAATTATTTCTTAGCATGATTAAATATGAATTAATGATGGTGAAACAAGAGAGGCAGGCGTGATGTGATTGTTCAAGTGGAAGGTACAAACAAATTGATGGTTGTGTTGATGAACTGCTGTCGCTCTGAATCGGTAATTCCTAATGATTATTGATGTTCCTTCTGCTTTAATGTCTATTTTCTGTGAGAGGTGTGGGAATGTCAGCAAATAATTCCCTCTACTTCCAGATTGTTCTTGTCTCACGCCGTAACTATTTCTTTTAGTGATAGAAGCTGTTCTACCAATACTATCTTTTACTAACTAGTTTTATGAATAAAACTCAATTATTGATAGGGAATCTGATCTTGAAAGAAAGCAATAGTATCTCTTTTAATTATATCAAACGCTATTTTACATATGTAAATGTCCGGTAGAGCGCTCCACGATCCCGACCATGAACGCGAGTGCAGGTTATAAGACTGTAAAGGTTCATGTTGGCGAGCCACCCGCTAAGAAAGGACCTGGTCGTAAAACAGGTGTGTCCGATGTAGCCACTGAATCTCCTCTAGTTGGTAATGCACCACTGCGAGAAGGCTCCGTATCCCCAGGTGGTACCAAGAGGCGACGGAGGGTCGCCCGAAGGCCTTCGGCGGATGAAATGTCCGCTGATAACTCTTGTGATATTCCTCCTGTAGCGGTGGCGGCCCAGCCGCAACCGCAGCAGACTTCGGCTCCCACCCAGGCGAGAAACACCCCCCTATCAGCAGACTCGGCACGTTTTGTAGTAAAAAAATAAGAATCTTTACAGTCTTATAACCTGCACTCGCGTTCATGGTCGGGATCGTGGAGCGCTCTACCGGACATTTACACATATATTTCATAGCTGCATATTTTTAAGGACCACAAAAATATTAATTATAATCTAAAATGTATTGGAAACATGCGAGGTTTTAGCCAAAGTGGCTTTTAACTTATTACTGATAAATTAACTAAAACTGTTCAAGTTGAAGATACAATTTTAATAGCTACTTCTCAACCGAAGGTTTTAAATAAATGAAACAAATTTGAAAGAGAAGTTGTATCAACCAGGACATCAATATTAAGCAATCGAAAAAGAAGTTACAGGTCGTTGTTTTGACTATAATGCTACTTCTTCATATTTAAATCCAACCAGTTTCGTTCATTTTTCATTGATCACTGAGATACATCAGGTACGTGAAGAAATTGTACTCCTCATGCAGATCCGGATCTGTGAATTTGTCAATCGGTCAGCATAAGTTGTGACCGAAATTTCACCAATAGAAGGTCAAAATCTTTTCATAGATTAGATAAACCAATTTCTGAAGTTGAATAAACTTGCGATACAGGCCAGACATGCTTTGCCTGATTAAAATCAAGAAAACTGCTTACTTTATACTCGGATAAGGTTTTGCGATTTGTTATCTTAGGAAACAAAAAGTCAAACTTATTGTCAAAGTCGGCGCCCAGCTAAGACTAACGTTCGCTTGAATGAGAACTTTCGCACATCCAATCGCGGATGAATGTCTCGGTTAGCTTTCAAAGAAATGAGAGATAAGACCTTAAAGGGAGAGAAAATAAATTCAAACACAAAAACTGACTTTTAATATTCAAATTTACTAGTACACAGAGTCAAATTGACATCTTACTTCGTGTCTGCCTAAAAACCAAAACATATAAAATGTTAAATAAAAATAATTTTTAGTGACATGTAACAGACTTTTTCAGTGGACAGAAACAGAAGTTTGGGCAAAAAAGAAGAGTCTGTGCCACTTGGGAGCCTGAGTACAGTTGATGAATACAAAGCTTTTATAAAATATGAATCAAAAAGCAGTCTGAGTCTTCCAGGTCTCTTGACAGGTGGTACATAACACACGTCAGCCCAACAAATAGACTTGGTCTAGTCTCTGTACGAAACATATTTGCTTGGCATTTCTGTAATAGATCTGTCTTTCCATCAGTGTTCCAGTTTCTGTAGATTAAAAGAATAACGCGGATCGACGTTTAAGAAGATGTTCTCCAATATTTAGAAGTAAAATAAACAGAAGTGTGACGCTCAATCTGTAATAGGTATATTTGAAACAATAATAAGTTCAAAGAATTATATATTTCATTAATGCCCGACTGTTTTTTGAAACATACCAGTCTTAATGAATTTAACAACAATCATGCTATAAAACAACCCTTCAAATCTTTGGTTGCCATGCAATTGCCATTCCTCCCCATTGCACTTTAGTCACACTCCCTTCTTTGCAGATAACTCTCCTGAAACAACACTTTATTTTAGGTTCTTGGAAGTTCCTGAGTTTAATTCTCTCTCCAATGTTCTTGTATGTGTAGAGAGAGATATATTCTCGAATGAGGTTACCTGAGGAATAAGGGAAATGAGGAAGTCCAATCTCGTTCTAATGTTCCTGTCGAACCATCTCCGCCCAGCCATAGGTTTTCTGTATTGCATTAACAATCACTGAACTTTAAGAACTGCATCCCACATCTTCATCGGCCATTGCTAGTGAATACTTCTTCACTGTCTGTACGAACTTCTCTGCTTGGCCAATTGAAGATTGGTTGTGCTGATCTTAAGAATCTCATGATTTGAAATTAGCAAAAATGGTAAACAAGTGTCTTGATGGTCCATCGAGATGTAATAATTTTAATAGGAAGCCCTTCAATTCCTGTACACATAGACTGCCATGAAGTAGTAGATCTGCAACATTGTGACTGCGTTGACTAGGTGTGATCGCTGGTTCCCATTGATGTTGTACTTCTTTGATGGTACATTTTGTTCCAGCGCAAATCGTCTGCATTCCTTCACTGTAGCTCCCAGTGTTTGGAGAAATTTGGAGACTAGGAGTGACTTCTCTCTTCATACAAAATACCTGAATGCAGACGGTAGAGAGGTTTTAGGTAGTATATTGGTTTCAAGAATCAAATTTCCGATTATATTTTCAAGGCAGTCTGTGAAAAGCTGTCATTGTCACGTAGATAGTGACAGCTCAAAAGACAGTTGGGACAACATATCAAGACCATCACTTCTCTTATACAACACTTCACTTAAACCGATTGAACTTTGCAGATCTGCCAAACAATCCTATTTTAGAACCCAAACCTTCGCACGAACTCAATGCTCCCTTTTATCAACATAAAGAGAAAAGAATCATATATATAATAACTTCAACATTCCATTCAATGAGACTTAAAAAGAAATACCACAACATCTCATCTGCACATCGTAATCCCTTACCGCTCCGCCTCTTTCCATTCCTCACTGTCGTTAAGCGCCAAATGACACCGTGGTTTGCTCGAGTGAATCCGTCTGAGTTAAAATTATTAAATCTCCTGTGCAGAGAGCTACCACTGAAAGCTATTCTCCTCGTTGAATAATTATATTATACTATAAAGCAGAATTACATCGCAATAAATCATATTATTATAAACAAATCCTTTAATATTATTATCATTATAAATTATTTCAATTGAGATGCAATTGTTGCGATATAGGTAATAACGATTTCCATTCCTGACTTTCAATATCATGTAATACTTAACAATAATACAAATTTACAGTATTTACAGATTTATCCGCCTCCGTCCACGGCACCTAACAATCGGATACATTTTACTGATGAGTTTTGCCCTGATCTGGAATTACCAGACATTACTTAGAAGGTAAACAACTTGTATTCCAACTATAATGGCCTATAACAGGGGTCGGCAACCTATTTCAAGTAGAGAGCCATTTCTCCTTAAATAATTTTAGTAAATCTTACCAAAAGCCGCAAGGATGATAGTGTAAACAACTCTGTAGATCATTTGTATTCAAAAATTATAATTTGATATATTCAATTATTTGATGATATTCAATAACATTTAAATGTTTTATGTATTTATTTTCACATATTACAAAGTATATAAACAAATAAATAATAACTAAACCTGTATTTGAATGAAAATGGCGGCAGTCCTATATATTACGTACTGTATTTTAATATAATTCTATTCAATTTCAAACCTATCACATTTAAAATTCTTTTTGAAAAAATATCTTTACTTTAATAAATGAAATTTGCATTTGTTTCAATAAAATTGAAATATACAATTTATTTTGGACAGGCAGAAGAGCCACAAAATTTGGATGAAAGAGCCGCATGCGGCTCGCGAGCCGCGGGTTGCCGACCTCTGGCCTAGAAGCAAAGAAATTTATGTTTTTTTTTCACAACTATTAAGAACAATACCTCCAGATTTATATATTTACTGTATCAAAATCTCCTTCTTTTTAAGCAAAAGAACTTAACCAAGATTAAAATTAGAACAACTAAGGTTCTTCAGAATAAACTTTGAGATGGACATGTAAAACTCTTATCACTTCCTGTAATATTAGCTACATCAAACTAGAAATTGGCGATTATCAATCTGCATAATGCATCGTTAACCTTAAACTATACAAAGAAATTCAGTTTAGAATATTTACTTTAAGACCACAGACCATCGTGGAAAGAATAATTCTCAGAAAATTGTTAGTGAATTTCAAAAATTTCTGTAATCTGAAACTTTTAAGACAAAACTGAGCGAAATGTTTGGCAAATTTCGGACAATCTGAGCAATCTTTAATACAAGATTTTAGTTACTTGCGATTAACCGTTTCGAGCAACTCTTACCCTACACGCAGATATTACAAGATCACTAATTTTGATCGACATTCCACGTTCTATAAATATAAGAGAATAAATAATAGAAATGGTCTAATTGGCCGTAAAATAAATGTTTTATTAAGAAAGAGATTGGCTTTAGGATGATGATTTTGCACTTACTAATCACTGAAGTAATGATTAATTCTCCTTATTTAAACAAAGAATCTCTGCTAATGAACATCTCCTCTATTTTTGATAGTAAATTATTCTCTTCTTAAAAAAGAATTACTAAATAGAAGGTTCAGCACTTTCAAGTCTGATTCGGAATTCACAAATTTCTGTTATTGAAAATATTACCAAACCATACATTGTTTAAATAAATGTAGACTTTTAGAAGTATAATTATTTTTTTGTTGGGTCTTAAGTCACAAGATTTACCAACTTAATGACAGACTTCGAAGTATGAAATAAAAATATGGACTAAATATAAAGAAAAGTAATGTTTTGAATTGAAGTGAAACGTGAAAATGTATTCACCAAGCTTACATACCAAGTGTTGGCCTGAAATAACAAGCAGAAGAAGACAAAAATATTATTGTGGATATTACACTATATTTATTCAAAATTATGTATTTATTCATTATTTTAGATCCAATATAGAAGGCCAAAAAATAATTTCATTCTCAACTTTAAGCAGAAAGTCTATTGTTTAATAAGATTTGTTGTTCTTAAATCCCATAATCAAATACAAATAATTATTTATTGACAACTCAACAGTTAAAAATTTATCCGCGAGATTATTTTAATAGCGAACTTTTTTGGTAACGATGTCCCATTTTGAATTAAATATCGGAAGCACTTCGAGCATTCATTAGTATCTCTCCGCAATTACTAATAGAATAGAATTAACCATTATTATAATATAAATATGTACAAAAAAATAAATAAACGAAGTGTAAATGTACAAAACATTTTAACCTTCATAATAAGTGCTAGTAGAAAGGTTAAGATGAAGGATAAGAATGCAGGGAAAAAGGCAGGAAAAACCTGCAGCTAGTGTAGAATGTTAGAGAAGTATGTGTTTAATTCTATTGTGCCTGTAGGGAATAGAAGGATCTGTAGGAGGCTATGTCGCGACAGAGTGGATTAGAATGACAGTCTAGGATGGAAAGGAGTTTGAGCAGACTACATTTTGGATGTAAGAGTGTACCGGGGGATAATGGACGCAGTCTCGAGGAGTGAGTCAGTTTTAATGCTACGTCGAGAGTCTGTCGCGAGTCTAAGAAATTTGTGTTGCGAGTTTCTTGATGTTGCTACTACAAGTCAGGCTCCAGGCGGAGCAGGCGTAGGGAATCACTAATAGTATTAAAGTTAATGAACTCACTTTGTTGATTAATACTAAGTGGCTAACAGTTTTTTTAAACTAAAAATAATCCTAACCATTCAGTAAAAGCTAGTTGTTTCTTGCACTAATGGGTTGTACAATTCCTTGAATTGACCAAGACTTTGGCTGTTAACATTTGCAAATTACGTTGTAACATAGTAATTTTTCAGTTGGTGTTTGTAAAAGGTGAATGTGGTTTTGTAAATAAATGTGTAATTTACCCCCCAAAAAAACACCAAGACTCTGGTGTCTTTGAACTTAATTAGCCACATTACTTCCAATAAGTTTAGTCATTTATGTGAAGATGGATGTTTCCATTAAAATAATTACCACGGTTAACTTGTGATATAAGGTACTTTTCTTCACGTTGTATATTACATCCGTAGCTAGAAATAATCATTTCTCCAGCAATATTGTGTAGAGACTTCTATATAACACTCATTGAAACACACATTTATAACTTGCTTCGTTCATTCATCACATTAATAACTTCTCGTAATGTAACATTTTAGGATCAGCTTTTTCGTTTCAGCTTTTTAAAAAAAAATAAAACTTAAGCACAATATAGAAACTAAATTGGAATATTCAATTTCACCACCAGGGTTCCGTCTTCGGTTTGTGTCCATTTTTAAATTTCTAGCCATTCCCTTCACGAATTTTCAGTTAGCTAGTGAATTTTTGAAGATGGTTGCTAGTATTGATAAATTACCTGACATTTTGCAGAATGTTCTCTAATAATGGGAGATCGGTACATCGTAATTCTGTAATATAGAGCTGAGTGTTCATTGATGAGTAAAGGATAAGATTTAAAAGTGAGATATGTATACTTTTTGTATTTAATGTTTTAATTACTTCAAAGAGTAAAGTAAGAAAATGGCCGTTAATGGATACCAATTTGGAATCTGGCCCTTCGCAAAACATTCAAACACCTTCCAATTGGTGTAATCACTTCTTTAACAACTAACAAGAAGATATAAATAAAGGTGGCTTAGCCACTGCATGAATTGAACAGTGCACTTTGAAGAAAAGTGTTAGAGAAGTGGAAATGAAAAAAAAAGGAAAGAAGTGTTGACATAAGAAAGAGAACTGCGGTCCAAGGAGACTTACGTCACTCCCGCGATAGAGAAGGCAAAGATTTATGCTAATGCGGTCTAGGCACCTAGGAGCTACAAAATGCTAGAAAAGAAATTACCCGACCAAGTACTCAACAGAATCCTGGGATTTCTATTACTAAAGGTGCTAAAGATTGTTAGGGGATTCGCCTCGCATAAGTCGTGAGGGGGCAACAGATCTTCTAGGTTGCTGTGTACCGAATGAGGCGCATTTTATAAATAAATTTAAATTGTTATCCGTGATTAGCATCCATCGTTTTGCTCAACAATTACTTAGCTCTAATCATTTGCTCAAGTGAATATTAAGAATGCAGTATGTTTGATTGATTGCATGTTATATGTACAGTATTTTTTTTTAATTTGTTTTGTTATTTACAATCTGTACAGTATACAATAAGTAAATATGAAGATTGAATATGGTGAACTGGAGCGGGAGGAGAACAGGAGGAGAGAAACTACCCAGCGGTAGCACTCTTTATAGGAGAGAGGAGAATGTGAGGAGCAGATACGAGGAGGAGAGAGGAGAGTAATAATTTAGGTCTTCAGCCTACAAGGAAGTCGCGGGGCCATTAGCGATTCAGTCGGCGAGGAGTATTAGGGATGTCAGAGGAAGCGAGAGACAGTACAAGAGGATTAGAGCTAGTCGAGAGAGTAGTGTGGAATTTTTGGTATTTAGTCTTGGCGAGTTGGTCTATGAAGGGAATGTTGAGGCCGTTGTGAAGAGTGAGGTTAGTCACTTAGAAAGGAGCGTCAGCTATCTGTCGGAGGAGTTTTGATTGAAATGTTTGTACAGTCCGTATGTTTGTAGGTTTGGCTGAACCCCACAGCTCTAGTCCGTAAGTCCACATAGGTTTGAGGATAGTACTGTATATCAAGCGTTTGAGTTCAATGGGCAATTTAGAGCGTCGTCCAAGTAATCTGTAAAGAAGTTTCGCACGTTTTGTCATTGCTTGTCTTTTAAGTGTAGTGTGTGGGTTCCACGTGAGTCGTTTGTCTATGTAGAGCCCAAGGTAGCGCACCAGATCTGCACAAGGAAGTGGATTGCTGTTGAAGAGAACAGGTGGACAGGAGCCCCGCCGGAGAGTAAACGTGGCATATAGTTTCTACAAGATATAGTTAGATTGCATGGATTATATTATAACCAAATTTCAAACATATTGCTCTGTTCTTTACGATCGATATTTAACCAAAAAAATGAAGAAGCTGTAGGCAGTGTATTTAGATTTATTTATTTTATTAGATGGGGCTAGCAGAAGAAAACAAAGAAAGTGTGAAATATTCGTTGGTCACGTTATTTCTCCATTTTGAACATGGTGTCATGGAGTGGAAAGTAATATGTGACCCTCTGTAAGAAGAGTTGGTGCTAAAATAGCAAAACAAAAAAAAAAGTAATAACTGCGAGACAGAAGATATGACGAGAGAGAGCGAGACGGCCTATCTGAGGAAGGAAGAGTACAAATGGAGTCTTCACCGAGCTGTCACTCCCGCCCTTCCTCCGCGCTTCTTTTCTTTCGCCGAATGGACTCTGTATTCATACAAACTCACAACAACTTCTATAGACATAAAAATGAGCGGCCTGTACAGTCTGTATAAATGTATGAATGCATTATTTTTGCTCAAATAAACTTTTTCTACAATGTAGATATTTTGTCACTTTGTATAGAATGTTGGATGGCTCTCATTCTGCTGCGAAGTAATTATTATACAAACTTTACTGATTGTCAGGCTTTAAAATAAGTTCTTCAACAAATATTTTGCTAAAATAATCCCTTTGCTTTGGAACTTTACAACTTATTATTTTAATTAATTCTGGTCAAAATAGCGCAATATGTTTAATGGTTCTCTTATTTCTTCACGAACTTAATTTTTTTTTCCATATTCATACCACTCTTCTATTTCTTTGAGTAGAATCAGTTTAAGAGGAAGGACAAAGAATGTTGCGAAAGAATCTGTATTCTTCTTCGTCCAACTAGCAAAGTAAAAATAGAAAACGGATTTTTGTTTATTACACTTCTTTTAAATTGTAAAATTTATCACGGGATGTAAAACAATCCTCTAACCACGATGAATTTCTAGCCTTCATCAACTACTCAGCATCAAAAATACTCTATTTTCAAACTTATAAATAAAAACGCCCTGATTATATTCTCCCAGATGAAATTAATATTACAAGGGAAATAATTTTCACCTCCTTTTTGGTTAAAAAACAAAATAACTATACAAAATCTTGTCCCATAATGAAATTATCAAATATTTCATCTAAGTCTGTTGTTGAAGATTCTAACTAATTACTGATTAAATAATATATCTCTAAAGTTTAAAAAGTCAGGTTTGTTTAGACAAATTAGATCCCACTAGTAAAACTTTTGTCTCGTGTCACAAAGATAAAATAAGATTTTAATTTTTAAAAGATTTTAAAACGATCAACACATTTCGAGGCAATCAGCCAAAGAGTTAAGGTGCTCTAAAAGTCAGTGGGTATGTTTGACATTGTGGAGCTCAGTAACATGAGCCTGAAGAGGTCTGGTCATTGGTGGTTATTCTAGGTTTTGTTTGATTGAAGACTAGACACCCTTTCTTGTACTTTGCCATTGCAAGAATGTGGCAGAAGCGAGACTCCTCCTCACATGGGAACGTTGAAAAGCCCACGACGCTGACCTCTGTGAAGGCGTCACTAAGGCAGCTTCTGCGCCTGCACATAAACGTTGGATTTGAGTATTGCTCTTAACCATTGGTTAGCGCTGGTCAGCCGGAGATTATTAGAAAAGAACCCTGTCGGGATGAAGGCTTTGGGCGTGTTGCCCACTATTCTCTTACATAATATTCTGTTCCATTCTAGTGGCCACAGATCTTGGGCCCAGAGCAATCGAAGTAATACTCGTACATTAGTAAAGCACTGTAACAAACTGCGCAAGGCAGTGTTTTATCATGGTTTTTAACGCTGAGCTTGGAACCAGATTCGGAGAGGTTGTTCAGGCGATTAAATCTACTAGCTAACATGTGTGGCCTGTAGACAAGTTTTAGATAAATGAATCATCTTATTCATTACTTACTGAATATTTATATATAAGAAGAATTTCATTTAAAATCTTACAATATAATGGTATTTTTCACTGTGTTCTTCACTAACTTTAATCACTAGCACTCGTCACTGCCTCCATTTCATTTTTTGGTCACTCTATTACGATGTCACAATGGAATAAAGAAGAAAGTAGTTAGCCAATGAGAATTAATGCCTTTTGTCGCTCTTTCTTTGCTCCTCCCACTTTTTAAACACCTATGAATAAAAGACATACCTATGATCTTCTGCACTGCTAAAGAGTTTTGATGAAGGAGATAATAATACAGAAATATGGACTTTCATATCATTGTGTAACATACTACGTAAAATAGCATCCGACAAAAAAGTATGAAATATTCGTGAACAATTTTACCAGAATGGATATTTCGACTACATAATTACCCACGAAGTATTCAGGTAACATTTACCAAGCAAAAAAAAATCAAAATTTCAAAAAAATTAATTGGGGGTAAACTGCTATAAGAGATAATAGTGTGAGTGTCCTGAAAAAGAGATAGTAAAAACGGCATGGCTCCCTAGAGACTGCTTGTAACGTCAGCATAGACAGGAGTTCTACAAAAAAAAAAAAAAAAAAGAGCATTTCAGAGTAAAAAGATTTCTAGCGTGAAGATAAATGGTTCAATGAGAATCTCTGGCAGTTCTAGCTGGCTTGAGATCAGAGAGGATTAATGGATTAATTTGTTACTATTGGAGAACTTACATCTTATGAGGTAACTAGAATGAAACCAGTTTATGGGAAGAGAGTGTAATTGTAAAGAAATTCGAAACTACAAGGAAGTGAAGGATAAATTTAGAGCTCTCACTTAGTACTTTCACTTAAAGGGTTCACTTAGAACATCCACAGTTGGAAGTACGCGAGCTGGACAGTTATTAGTGAGTGCCTGAAGCCAATGATACCAACTTCACGTACGTCTCTCCTCATTCAATAACTGTAACCTCCAAATTATTATACAATGAAGGAAACAATTTTACCATCCTCAAATTTCTGGTTTCCCTTTATTTATTTATTATTACCAATAAATTGAAATGAACAAATATTAGTAATTTAAAGGAAACAGGCAACCAAAAGCGCTAGAAGCCTAGTTTTGTTTCATTTCTCTACAGCACATCTGGATTTAAGGGTATAATCATATTTTTTTACATTGATTTCAATTTTAATAATAAAATTTGCATTAAAGGATGAGAAAGAATAGGAATTAAGAACGAAAAAATGAATTTAGTCCACAAATCGGCTTTAACATTTCACGGAGAAGGAATTAATTTCAACCAAGGATCGCAGTAATTTCAGTATTTTCTAGAATCCTGATTGACTGTCTTCTGATTAGGAACTTTTTCATTTTTTAATTACATTCACTATTTTTTTCAATTATACCGTATGCTGTTGACACGGATCGGAAATTACCTAATTCGCTGTAAGTTTTTGCTGCAATTCGGGCAGAAAATCAATTCTAGAAAGAGACTTTTTTTGTGCCTTGATACTTGCTATAAAAATTATGTAACTTTATCAAATAAGCATTTAGGCAATAATCTGGAGTCAAGATAATAACAGAAAATCTTCTTATATTACCAATTAGAAGTCGAAATGACTCTGATATATTTACGTGTAATGCCAATCTGGAGTCAAAATGACTCTTATGATTCAAGTAAACTAATCTGCAAAAAGAAACTAAGAATTCCACGGCCTTCAGCTCGTGGCTATCAAATGGTGAGATAGCACTTCAGACTATCTAAGAGCATTTCAGGATCGCTATGTGATGTGGGGAAACAGAGACCATTCCTATATTTTTTGGAGTCAAACTGACTTCGGATTGGCAATGCAGTGTTAAGAAGATATCTAACCTTTGCTTCCCCTACGGCAAACTTAAAAAAGATTACTTGTGCGTACAAAGCACTAATTAATGTTTACAGTTTTGCGTATGTATAATAAACATAATGTTCAAAGAATATCGCAGGAGTCATTATGGAGAAAATCACAAAACACTGAAAAGTTGCTGATATTGATTAAAACCTACAGCGATTGATTAAAATCTGCAGCAACCAAGTAATAACGTACTGAAACTTTCATGAATTTTAAATTAACAGAATAATGGGTTGACTTGGTTAAAACTACGTTAAACTAGGTTTAAAGGGAACTTTACTTCCGTCACTTATCACTGAAGGATTAACAATGATTTAGTTTTAATTTTAATCAACAAAAGAGCTAATTATCCTTGGAGTTATATTAAAAAGGTGATTTAATGTAGTTTGAATAATTAGACGCGATTGAAGATAAGTTGATTGGAGCGGAAAACTGCAGAAATATCTAATTTTAAGCTATACTCTTTTGTTTTGAGCATTTAAACTAATATTATAATACTAATACTACATATAGTATACGATAAATATTTATAATTTATATTTAACACGTTTTAACCGCTGTTATCCTTGAGTTCTGTACGTTAGGGTAGCTTTGCACTTTCACACCAAATTTATTAATCTCCTGCTTCTTTGACGAGGTAAGTGAAGATGATAGATTGGCAAATCCCTTATTTTCGTTACCCAAAGTTTTGTGTTAGATATCTTGTAAGAGATTGTGCCAATAGATTGTGGTAAAGAAAACAGCGGCACGCACAATAAGCCCATTCTAAAAATCACTTTTATTACGTAATCGGATGTACACAAAACGCAACGTTTCCGATGAAAATTCAGATTAAAAGAAAAAAGAAAAATCTGTACGAAAATAACACTTCCTTTTACGTACAGGAAGTGAAGGAAAAAATCCTAAGAGTAGATAGTAGGCTTAAAGCGTAGTTTCAGTAGTTTTATTGTGATTATTAATCAGACCGTCTAGTCTAGGCTTTTTTTGTTGTTGCTAGCGGTAATGTAGGCTATTTAGCGTGCCGTTTTATCATTGATCATGGGGTGTCCAGGCTGCTTTTACACCTGATAAATGTGGCCTACAATTCTTTTCCTCTTGACTGTAATAATCAACAAAACGAGAGCAAGGAAATAAAAAAACACCACCAGGTATTTCAGGAGCTCCTAAATGTTAATTATTAAATACACCCAGAGAGAAACATGCAAATTATAAAAATTAAATAAAAATTAACTTATTTACACAAAGAATGTTTATTTTATTTTTTTTGTTAATTAAACAAATAAAAGAATACAAAAAGGTTTAAACCTGATACAATTTGCTATTTTCAACAAATAAATAAATTTGAAATAAACAAAATCTTAAATAATAAAAACAAATTTGTTCATCAACACATATCAATTTCAATTTTGATTGAAAGTAGATGAAATATCTGGCACTTGCGAATTTTGGGGAGCGGATGGAAACAACGCCAATACACTTTCTAACTGATGCAATGCGTTGCCCAGGCACCTGGAAAAGTGCTGAAGGAGGACTACCATCCTTAGAACTCTTACAAATCCTGAGATTTCTGTGTTATCTGGAAGAACTGCACCAGTTAGAGGATACAATGAGTTCGCAGTGCATGTCATAATACATGTGGCTATTGAATAACGAGACTATTGCTGTAAAACATTTTATTTTAAATTTATACATATTTAGTTATCATCACCTTCAATATACACCCTTCCCCTACCCCTACAACGCTCCATGCGGATTTACCATTGTTCGAAACAGTGCTGGAAGTCCTTTTTCTGTGAGCTCCTGCATGACGCGTGCCGCTTTTTCTTTCACAGCTTCAACGGACTGAAATCGTGTTCCTTTTAATGCAGATCTGATTTTGGGGAACAGATAAAAGTCACATGGGGTCAGGTCAGGCGAATAAGGCGGATGGCCTAAAACTGGGATATTGTACTTGGCTAGAAACGTCATGACAGACAATGCAGTGTGAGCTGGCGCGTTGTCTTGATGGAGAACCCGTGACTTGTTCTTCCACAAATCGGGTCGTTTTTTCCTTACTCTTTCACGGAGTTGAGCAAGCACCACCACACGGTAGAAATGTTGATTAATTATAATCGATATTTTCATCCGTTTTGGATGTGGAAGGGCTATCATGGTGGTCATCATTTCCGACGTCTTCTCGGCCATCTTGGAACCGCTTGAACCACTCAAAAACTCGCGCACGTCATTAACATTCATCACCATAAACTTCTTTTAATAAAAGATAAGTTTTAGTAGCGGTTTTATCAAGTTTTGATGTGAAATTTCACGACAATTCGTTGCTATACTATATGTGTAGTATCATGTTTTCGGCAAAACGAAACTAACATCTCTTACACAAATGACGGTTCCGGTCAGACAGATTTCTCTACAAACACGTGAGACGCTGCAATAGAAAGAGAAGGTTGCACAGCTGTCGGTCGTTAATATTTGGCGCATGCATAGTTTTTCTGTCACGCATCAGCAGCGTTATTTAATAGCCACACCTCGTCACCAGATTGTGCACAATGTCTCCAAGTCGCCATTTCACATTATTAAAGAAAGAAAGAAAAAAAGCTCACAATGGTTGCCAGTAACCCTAGGCTGACCACAGTTTCCTAAACGTGGCACCCACATCGACTAGTCAACCTTTATATCTCTATTCTTTGTGAAACTAATCCATTGTGTAACTTCTAAAATGGCATCTGAAGAAAAAGGAATATGTGAAATTTAAATTGTTGAAACCATTTTCGATATTATCTTGAAAACACTGGAGATTCGAATCAGTATTCAGTTAGTGAAGTTCGACCAAATCCTTCCGTGCAAGGAAGCGACAGTAGTAGATTATGCATTCTGCGACTTCCCCTTTGATACGGTGAGTTAGATATTCTGTTCACTCATAACATAACCAAGCGAGCGCACTGACACTAACAATTAATTCTAAAGCAATCGTACTTATTAATCGGATGGCAATCATTTTTAAACTTACCTAAAATTAGATACATTTCTTTCCTAGCGTAACAGAATGAAATAAAAGTAATGTTTATTACTATCCGAACACATATCCACTACATCAAAACTGCTCTCAAAAGATGGGAATAATAACTAGACAATTTGGACACCTTTAATGATTTAACGATCCAGTGTGCGTAGATTCAAAAAGCTGTAACGACAAAGTATTCCTTGGAGTGTATTTGACATATTTATTACATAACTTGAGCTTTTGCACGCAGCTGTTGTAAAACCTATAAGTTGGGAAAAACTTACGAAAAAAAATGTTTAAAATGGTTCTTTGTAAGAATTTATTTTATTAATACAAGCTTTATTTCGCAACTACAACAAAACAGCTCGAAATTAATTTTCCTCTAAATATTTTACTACTTTATTATTTATTTGCATGAAAAGACCAAAAGAACAAATACATAGAATTGTCACAAGCTATTTACAAAAATTCAAGTGAACTAACGAATTTTAATTAGTAGTTTACCAAATTACTAGACGACTAGCAAACGTAGTTTACTTTAAATTCCTTTTATGAACAATTATGGTTAATTGTTGTAATATAATATTTTAACCATATAACTTATTATAACCACATAATTGTTATATGGTTATAATAAAAGCCAAAGCCAAGCTGTAGACTCGAACACGCTCGCATTTCGTCCTTGCACGTCCTTACAAAAAATAAATGCTAGTGAAATGTGAACCAAAGGGTAAGTCAAATTTTTTAATTGTGTAAAACACATTTTTAAATTTGCTTTCGATCAAAAAACTAGCTACATTTAGATTCGCATTCTACAAAAAAAAATGTTTTCGCATTCAAGTTGCATAAATTTCTTAATAACAGAGCACTGAATGTACGTACTATAAAGTCTGACAGAATATCGCACTTATCAGAAAAGGTAATGGAGTCATAAGTTTATAAAAACACTTATGAATCTAAATCAATTCTCAAAAGCACAATAGTAGAATAGAAATGGAAATACAATCTCTAATATAAATAAGAATTGTATTGGCAGTAGAGAGTGAACTTGACGACTGGTGCCAGAGAAGTTCAATAAATATGAATTAGTAATGGGGGCTGGACATCAATATTTATGTAATCAACTTGTCTTTAAACGCGATCATTATGGTTAATTGTATTTATCGAAAATAATGTTAACACTAACATTACCTTCTCTTATTGCAGTTTACCAACTGTGGAATACTTGAATCAAATTTGGAAAAAAAAGAGGATACAACTAAAATTTCTAAAAATGGCTCTTCCGCTCCAACCGATTTGCATCCAATTTAGATTTCTACATATTTTGAATTACATAAGCGATGAGACCTGCACGGTAGAGGAGCGGTTAGAGGTACATAAGTGCCGCAAAGCTAAGAAGTATTCAATAGGATGAAAAATTAATGCCAGTTTCAGTCATGATAGCCCAAATTCAGTCCATGAACAAGACAAGACAGAAGACACACCAACCCTCCAATGATGTAAAACAGTATATTGTAAACTAGCCCTGAAGATGGACCTAGTTCTTAGGTCGAAAGCTCGGCATAATAAAGTTTATAATGACTGAAACTGGCATTAATTTTTCATCCTATTGAAACTATGATTCAGTCACCAAAAATAATGAACAGTAATAACAAAGAAGTATTGTGATAGTGTGTTCAAATCCCGGTCTAGGCCTTAATGTGGTGAATGAGATCAAGTTTCTTAGTTATTAGTCTCCGTCCACTACATCTGATTGGTAGTTGGATGTAAAGCAAATCTGAAATATCAGGCATTATCAGTCATTACACTTATATTAAAAAGTTTTACTTTTTAAAGATGATGAGACCGTACGCTGCACATTAATGATTTTAAACGAAAGCTTAAATCCAATTTTCTCTCAGAACTGCCTTAAGAAGCAAATCATAAGTTCAATAATAATAAGTTATATATCTATAATTGTGCAAAGAACGATGGAGGTTGATACAAAAATCGGCTTATTTTGTTCAAAATCTGTTTACCGGTTGTCGTGTTTGCATAGATTTGAAATATCAAATTTTAATTATTTATCTACCTATCTTCGCTGCAAAATACAGTCAACAAACTACAATATTTAAAAAAAGAAAAAAAATCTGACTAGGAGGACTTCAAAACGGATATTTTCTTTGAGAGCACAAAAACAAAAATCTGCACGATTGCAATATTTTCTCTTACTAAGAGAAAGTACAAAGATAGCATTTAATTAAACTACAATCTGAAAATAATAAAGTTACAACTAATAACCCAAAAATGAGAAATTTTTGTTTATTGCAATTGGAATAGAATAATAGGAAACAGAGTTGCGGGCTCTAGCCGATCGTTGACTGGCTATCGATCTAAACACTAAATAATGTAAACTACCTTCGAGTCGGAATAAGTGCTTCCGGTTTTTCGCCTTTCATTAACTACACGATCGACTCGTAAACATCGAGCTCAATAGAATCGTAAAAAAGGCGCTGAAGAGATAGTTTTTTGGTAACAGAAGCAATACGGTTCCCATGAAAAGTACAAAAAATAAATAGTAGTTAAATATCTGAAATAAGTGATAAATCGTTATATGTATACTAGTGCCTTATTTACGTACATAGACTTTTAAGTTTATATAAAACAATAAACAATTTGAGGTTTTTTTTTGTTTGACTTCATTTCCACCCAAGCAGTATTCGAAGCATAAGGAGCTCCTCTCTCATTTCAAAATGTCAACGCAAGATAAAGTAATGTAGCTACTCGTTTTCAAAAGAGCAACGGTTTCTCTTTCATTTGAAACTCTGTTCCACAAACACTGAAGTTAGGTGAGTTCAGCGGAAAAAGAACTTTCGCATTCGTTCTTCAGCGGATTGGACGGTTGTAACTCCTGTTCTAGAATAACGAGAATTAAATATGGTGTAAACTAAGTTGAACGATGTAGCTACATGTGTTTTGTATTGAAAGACCTACTGCACTGTTGACGCTGTTTATTCATTAAAGATTTTAAAAATAATTTAATAATTGGTTTCCAAAAGTACTTTGTCATTACAGTGAACTTATCTACGCTACAGTCTATAATTAGTAAAACTTCGAAATTTTGTAGATAATGTGCAAGTTGAAAGCTTGAAAATTGAAGAGATCTTAAAGGTATGAACATAAAACAAAAATAACCGCTCAAATCCCTCAAGCTATAGTTACAGTGGTGACGTAACTGAAGGGAATTTTCACTTTTTTTGATATTTTATCGCCAAAATAGCGCCACCGATTAGATTCAAAATATGCAGCATACGCATTTTACTGTTTTAGTCTGGAAAATTTGGAATATTTTTGCACAAAAATTCTAAAAAAGGCATCACATTGAAGAAGAGGTTGGAAGAAGAATTATAATAAACTGTAGCAAAATATGTTGCTAAAATTGCGAGTTTAAAGCAATCTCCAAGATCTCCGAAAGTCCAACTACTTTACTTACAGAAATGTCACCTTTATTTAAATAAAAACAAAACCAAAAGAAAAAAAAAGCGAATAAATGGAGGAACAAAATGGAAAGAGATTATTGATCAGTAAAATAAGCAAACAATGTGACGGCAGCAAACGTAGCATGGAAGACAGAGATGGGCGAGTGCGGTTGGGCTGGAATAAAGATGAGCTAGTAGTGCCGGGCTAGCAGGAATGGAATTAAAAAGGGATCAATACGTAGGGGTCACACATCTACTTTCTTAACGACCATAACTACAATCCACAACAGGCGAGATTTACAACCGTTAACTGTTACAGGCATTCCCAGCTGAAATTTTGAGGAAAATGATGAATTAAGAAAATAAACAATAGGCTGGACAAGGTTTCTAGAATCACCAAGATATGCGGTGACTAAAGAATGACTGAGAAAAGTGAAAATAAAAACATTTAAGAGAAAAACGTCATAAGGAAATGTCAGAATTTTGAAGGGGCTTTCTCTTTGTAGTTGCCAAATCCTTCCTTCAAAGTTGACTGTGGAGGAACCGGTTTGCTAGGGGGCTTTTTTAACCTTTCAATCAGACTGACCTCTCTTAAATCCCTCAAAATAATGTTTACACAAAATATTATTTAAGAATTATTGGCTTATTTAAGAATTTTTCAAATAATTTCCAACTATATAGTAGATAATTTCTTACATTGATCGTTTAAAATCGTATAGTTTAATTATTTTTTTTGAATTTGTTGCTTATATTTCCTTCTCTTCACTACTTTCACTTTATTTAGGTTTAATCATTATTATTTTAAACAATTATTTCAGGAAAATAAAGTCGGCTGTTAAAACCAGTTTACAAATTCAATTACAGAGTACTGCAAATATTTGATAACATCCTTTTGTAGCTTTACATTCCAAATTGACAGTATCCATTTTTTCTTTTATGAAAAATGCACAAAAATCCATCTATTTAAGGTTGTTTTTAAGAAGCTTCTGTAATACTTTTATAACTGGCGCCATTTTCTAAACAAATATTAGAGACATAAATTGATAAAACTGGAGAGAATCTTAGTTTTTTAAATTTTTGGACACCATCAGAATTTCAATCTTTTTAAAGGAGGTGGGCACAACTTTTTGAAGTCTGAGGACTTGAATTGTACTCAAATTATCTTACTCTCCAATCTCCTATAAATATTCCTATACCGAGTAGGTTTTTCCAAAATAATACAAATAAAACGTCGGTGTAAAAATTAAAAAGTTGTGAATCTGTTGAGAAACAGCCACTTCAATGTTGGGATTTTAGAAATAGTCTTAAACCATCTCTCTCAAATATCATTCTACTGAACATGTAAAGACATGAAAACATATTTCTCAAGTCAAAAATTTGCCCTTTATAATTCTTCCTCACGCAAGAAAACATCAAAAAAGGGGTGTAATGAGTAGTCATCTTGACATTAAATTCAAAAAAAATAACTATTAATCTTCTGTGATGTATGTTTCGGTTCTTTGAATTCTAATTATTTAAATTTTATAAATAAAACTGTAAAATAGAGAAGAATTAATTAATAAAATAGCCACCATTACTCCAAGAAAGACAGGCTCGTCAAGACAGATAGCAGATGACCGCTTACTGCCCGTGTCACTTCTTGTTTTACATCTCTACGGACAGAGTTGTGTCATCGCGTGGCTGGTCCACTCTAACTGACCCTAATCACGCACTTACTAGAGGCATTCATACAGCGGCTATATGGGCATTTCCATTTCATCAGAACAAATGAATGCTTTGTATTTTATTAGCCAACCATAAATGTAATCTCATTGACGTCATTAAGTATTTATAACCAAGAGCAGTATCAGGAATTAATAAAAATTGCCAATGCAATGCATAAATCGATCTTTACAAATATTTTCTTTAATTTTAGTACATCAGACAAACTGTTACAAAAGTTATCACTACTAACTTCCATTTTGGTATGTCCTGAGCCAACCAAACTTAAAGCCGAATTTGAAAAGATATAAGTTCAGTTGTAGTGGAATATTGAACAATAAATGTTAAATCGCAACAACTTCCCGTAATACTTTACTAGATTTTCTTCCTCTAAAAGAGCAAAAGTGAGTTAAAAAATAATAAAACTGATTACTTTCGAAAAGAGAATATGAAAAGAGATGCGAGCCGAGCAAAGCAAGTAATGATGATAGCGTTGCTTCCACGTGATGTGCTTGTCAGCTAAGTAAAGATCCTTGATTAAAGTCAGTGAGCTTTTTTATGACTCTTCTAGTATACTTTTATTTTCTTAATACACGGCCATTTAATCCAGACGACTACTTAATGCTTGCTTCTTCGGAGTTAATTAGGATTAACTCCCTTACAGGTTCGTGCTTGTTACCTTAGGTAAGCACTAGAAAGTGGCCTGTAGTAACTTCTTTAAACTGTTTAATAAACTATGTTGTAAGCGGACTCAAGCTCTTAGTGCAGGAGCTTGTATTTAATTTTTTTTGATAAGGCAATAGTTCCTGCATTTATGCGCTGGACGTACGTATTCTCAAGAATTTGAAGAAGGTATTTGAAGGAAGAAGAAAATGATTTCTTGATTCTTTTTCCATAGAATGACGCTCATTCTTTTTGTAGAAAGTTTTTGTTAAAGCTGAAGGTTAACATACCAGAGGGTACAATAGGTCCGAAAACAGCTCCAGAGGGCGTTTCGCCGTAGGTGGGTCCAACACCTGTAGAGACTGTGACAGGAGAAGAGAAAACGTCTCTTATGCCCTCGCCTCTATTTCCTCAGAATCCTCTAGTTTTCCAACCTAACTGCATTACCAGGAAATACTCCAAGACGGTTAAAGCGCCGGTAGCCTCGCTCACTTGAAGTAAGTGCCAGTGCACAATAGTAAGATGCTCTTCTTTGGGAGTTTCACTATTAGGTGAATTCTCCCCTCATGTTACTCTAATATTTGTACTTATGTATCATGTTGTAACAGCTTCAATTATTGCAAAAAATGAACTGCAGTTGTGAAAAAATAAAATAAAGTTATAATATCGTTCATAATTGTGGGCTCCACTGTTATAGGATCTTAATAATTCGTGAGGATCAGACCTAAAGAGTGGGAGGAAGAAAGATTGTGGTCTTTGCCAAGATTACTTTCACTTTAATCGGCGATTTCCCGTCTATGGGTTGCCGTTCAGGATAACCTTCCTTAATGTTCGCTCCTTTTCAGTACATCCTCCTTCGTGTCTAAAATGGAGCCCATGTACTCGGACATCTTCCTCCTTATTACATCTATCCTTTGCAAGGATCAAATATCTTGAAAGTACGAGGTCTGTCTAAAAAGTATCCGACCTTTATTTTTCCCTCGCAAAATAAATACGATAGCGCGGCGCCACTGTACTCAGTAAAGGAAGACACCTTCATGCACATGTGTGAATTTTGTCACCGCCTTCCAGCGCGTCAGTCGCTGCCCGTGGGTGGCTGAGTGAGGTGCTACAAAACATGTTCGTCGCAGGCCCCAGACTGCTCGGAGTGCAGCCGTTGTAGAGACTGTTCGAAATTTGGTGATGGCAGATCGTCGCTTGACCGTGCGGGAGATTGCCCAAGAGGTTAGAGTTAGTGCAACTTCAAAGCGGAGGTCCTTTCGTTCCGGCGACAACAACTTGGTCTCTCTCCGCTGATGTGCGGCTATTTTGAAGCGGTTGAACCGCTCCCTAATTTGTGTTTCACCCATCGCTTCGTCTCTAAACACCTGCTGAATGTTACGAATTGTTTCGCTTTGAGAATCACCAAGCTTTTGACAAAATTTGATGCAGTGCCTTTGCTCATCACGTTCAGTCATCATGAGAGAATCGGATCCGGAAGTCGGAGAATCGGTAATGCGACGAACACTTTGTGTAGCACCTCACTCAGCGACCTACAGGCAGCGGACTTGTCACAAAATTCACACATGCACATGAAGGTATCTTCCTTTACTGAGTATAGTGGCGCCGCGCTATCGTCTTTATTTTGCGAGGGAAAAATAAAGGTCGGATACTTTTTAGACAGACCTCGTATATTAAGTAATAATTGTACACCGCAATACGACATGTTTCTTGGTAAATGTTTTGTGATAACAGCTGTCTTTTCTTTTCGAATATTAACATTACCCACCTATTTTAAATTAAATAATTAACAATTATTAGATAGCAAAAATAAGTTTTCGCAAAAAAAAAAGTATTTAGTAATTGGAATATTTACAATGTGTAAACAAATATAAATGCAGAATGAAATGCTTAGAGGAGCAGATGCTGTAAGCTGGCGCGGAAAGTGGGTAGGAGAATAAATATTGGCCTAAAGGGTGGAGAAGTTTTGGAAGAGCCACCACCTTAACTGCTGTGGAACACCTTGGCGCCACCAGCCATCATTAAGAAAGACCACCTTCCTGCCAGCACCTTGGCTCCAGGTAATTAGGGTGCACGTGCGCCACTTCCTTTTCGCCCTATTGCAAACCTTCTATTTCAAAATATTTACGATATAACCAAACTTTAACTATGTCATCTTCCCTAACAAAATCTTTTAATATATTACCAACCTAACCCAACGTCTAGCATTTACAATACACAAATTTATTTTTATTCTTTCCAGTCGAAGCAATATTCTTTTCGCAAATAAAACTACAATGTTAAACGTGTACACCAGTTGTGGGACAAATACTGAAGTGACTTTCAGCAACGAGGACAGAATTTGAGAACAAGATTTTGTTTTTTTTCTAATTCACACAGATTACGACAAAGCCCACCTCACTCTTATTGATTAAGGCAAAGAAATACTGGAAGGCATCTGACAAATTTCAAAGGACAATTAAGGTAGCCAGAAATAATCATGTTTCGCTTTTTATTTTCAAAATTTAGCATTTTACCATTTTTAATAAGAAATAATAAAACTACGGTAAAACCTATAAAAAATTTTATAAAAGGAAAATGTATTTCAAAATGTATAAAAGTTTTGCCGTCATAATTTTGTAGAAAACGAAAGGAAAAACTTGCAGCCAGTAACTGTAGCTCATAGTTTGAAACTTTGTAAATAGTTGCTACAAAAAGTATCTCCCACCAAGTCAGCAGAGTTTGATATATATTTACGAGTATATCGCATTTCTTCATCATCCTCAATAGTTGCAAACTTGCTTGCAAAATGTTATAAATAAAAGAATGTTATTAAATATTTGGTAAATATTTCTCTGGTAAGCGTAAAAAACTTCTCTGAAAATGCAGTTCATTTTTTGGAAGAATATGTGACAAGTGTTTGCAAATGCCCGTTTTGGATTAAAGGATTTCTACAAACGGATATTTTTTTTGGCGCATCAACAGCTGAGGTTATTAGCGCCCGGAGCTTTTTCCAGTGCACTGCCGGCCTCCGGACAGTGTTTCTCGTTACAGACAACACTGTCCCTCACCGGACAGTGAGCTGTAAGAAGCTCATAGGAAGAGAAAATCTAAGGATCAGCTACTGGATTCGAACCCGGGACCTCCGCGTGGGAGTCCAGTATGCTAACCTCATAGCTAATCCCTTCCCTTACAAACGGATTTTGTAACAATTATCGTTTCTATTTAACGTAGTTAACGTTTACTGCTTTCTACTGTTTCATTTGGCTACCATATCAGTTACAAATCAATTAATGTACAATGGTAACCAGTTTAGTGTATGACAGAAACAGATGAAGTCAAATTATCCATTCTAAACCGATGAATTGACCTCTGAATAGAATTGAATTGAACTATAGTTGAAAATCTAAAACTGGCCAGAAATAGAAAAAAACATGAGCTAAGCAAACCAACAATGATAGTTTTTTTTTTTTAACGTAATTTTTAATAAAAAATTGTTGGGGATAACAAAATGTTAATTACAACAATAAAAGTTGGTGAAAGTACAGTTTAATTTTGGGGAAATACAAGAACCTATCACTTTTTTGAAAATAAGTTTACTTTTTGGGTTTTAGAACACGATTATCACGTGCTAATCGAGACAAAAATTAATTTTTTCCTTTATTTAAGGATTTTACAACAGTACAGTAAGTACAGCGAGTAAAAATGATGAATGAACTTTTAATTATGAACGTTGACTTTGTATCACATTACAATGGCTTGATTTCTTGAACGGCGTCCATCCAGTGATGACAGCCCTAATAGGCCTTTAAGACGTTAAGGAGTACTGACTTTCTGGATAGCCGATGTCAGGTATTCCAGGTGGTCTCGCGGCCAGCGGCGTCTGAAACGTCTATGAGGGTTTGTAGGAAGATTTGAGGTTGAGGGGGCTTGCATAAGTGAATTTGAATGAGGGGATACTTTGTAATGAAATTTTAGGTGACGGAGTTGGGCTCTGGCGTAAACTAAGAGAATTATCAAGTCGGTATAGATGTTGAGGTTTGAAATTTAACTCTCAACTGGTATCGTCGGGTCAAATTTGACCCGCGCGTTTTTCTTTTGAGTGGCATTTTGTAGGAATTACCTATAAACATCTCCCCTTCACTGAATTCTCCTCTTTCATCCTCACCAACAATCGACCATACAAATCAGTCGTTCTTGAGCAGTGCAAGTAAATAGAATATAGGTTTTGGATCAAATTTGACCCGACAATACCATTTACGTTATAACTTTTTTTCTTAATATTTTTTATTTTTAAGTTTTGGAGTTTGTTTTCTTTTCTATTTTTTTTTAAATATTATTGCTGATAACTGGTTCTGTTCAGTTAAGCTGGTCCATGAACTAGGAAAGCTAAATTTGTCTTACTCGGGGACATTACGGAAAAAATAAAAAAGAAAACCCCTCTTATATAATTCCAAATAAAAAAAAACTACCGTCGGAACTTCATTGTTTGTTTTTACTGGCAACAAAACGGTGGTGTTTTGTACCAAAACAAAACAAGTATGTTGTACTCGCATCGTGATAATTCAGTACTTGCAGAATTACGGAAAAAAAAATAAAATTGGAATGAACATCTAACTTTAAGAAAATAACGTTTTTCGGTAAATATTATTTTTTGATCTTTTTTTTTTGTAACTTAAAAAAACATTTTTTTAAAAACTTTTTGTTTTTCTTAATCTTATGAAACACATTTAACATTATTTTCGTTTGCTAAATAAATTTTCTAACAGAAACTAAATCGACTTTAATTATATCAATGACCTTTTAAAAGTAATGTGCATTTAAAGTTTCGGGTCAAAGCTGACTCGATGATACCAGTTGAAGTTTAGATTTTGAGGATACCAGTTAAAGGTTAAAAGGGAACATTAACTATAGTACGTCGGATTTGGGATTGTAAGGATTGAATGCGACTGAGGTTTGTGCGTTTGGCAGTCCCGTATAGTTCAAGTCCATAAGTCCATACTGGAGCTAGCAGAGTGTTGTATAGTAGTTGTTGGTTTTGTAAAGTGTTTTGAGCACTTGACTAATAATTTCTATAGCATTCTGTACCTATGGTAAGACAAAATTTCACAGCAAAATATTTAGTTGTATTACAATTTAAACCTGTGTAAGGGAAGTGGTGACAGTGTCACGCTCCCAGGTTAAAATCAATAAATAATAAGTCATCTGAATTAGTAGTGAAATATTCCTCGTAAACTTACATAACTTCATTAAATATTAATAAGCTTATTAGGATCCAATGTCAGTTTAATGAGCAAGCAAATGTAGGCTGCTGTTAGTTATTTCAAAATTAATGTAACCTGTTTCCCGACATATTTGGTCATGTGAGATGGAGGCTTTCCTTCCAACTAAACCAGAAGCAGTTTCTTTCACTCGCTAGACCTATTCCCTTAGTTTAGACTACCGAGTCGGTGATGATAGTAAGTTTAACCCGATAGAACATGTTAAGACACAGTATGAACAGAAAAGACGTAGTATCTCGGAATTAGGATCTCTTTCACTGAGATCCTCTGCAAAAATACATAGTAATAGTAAATAGTAATCAAACAATTCGACTGTTGAATGAGAACATTCAAACATTCTCTGGCAGAAACGCCAACTACCTGCTGTGAATAACTCGTGAAGAACTCCGTCACTCTTTGAGGAGGTGAACTCCTTGACGCTCATTACCTCTTACAGAATTAAACTGGTAGATTTTTGTAAAGCGATACTAGGTAAAAATAGGTTATTTTTAATTACTTTAAACAAAGTATATTCATCAATGTAGGTTCTTTGGGAATGTAGATTCTAAGACATTCTCATCAATCTCCTCGTCATCAGTCAGAGCAGCTACTTTATTTGGTGGTAACTCCACGATGTCGATAACATTACTGCCCTCAATTCCATCATCAAATTATTCTATAAAATAGGGATCATTTTCTATTGACTCTAACTTCACCCAAAGTAGATTGTTTTGAACTCATAGCTGGAGAAACGAAAAAACTGTTTTCCCAAAAAATGTACCTCTATCAGCCATAATCCCCAAATGGGGATCACTAAATATAAGGTCAAAACTCGAAACTAAAGGCTTCATTTGGGAAGAAAGCTATATGTTTCAAAAGTTAAAGATATAGGGCACATATTAAACGCAGAATAACTTTTTAACTCCAATTCGTTGATATTTTTTTTAAATTGTGAACTCGGTCATAATTATTCTTACCGCTCACCTTGCGTGTTGACAACTTCAAAACGTTATTGTTTAGTTAAAAAAAACTCTAGTTATTCCAAACTCACTTAAAATGTTTACACACTGTTTCATTAACTTTATAGATGGGTACAATATAAAAACTATCAATTCTGCTGACAGAAAAACCTAAATAAAGCCGTGATCCCCAAATGGGGCCTATGGCAGGTAATGGGTTAAACAAATAATTTTTAATTATTAATTAATTTTTTTGATAAAATAAACCTTTTATTAAAAAAACAAATTTTTATTTAATTTAAGACAAAAAATTTCAAAATACAATCACATTTATATGGTACGAAAGAGAAATAACATATTCATCAGATTTTTAAATTAATAAGATAATAATTCCTTTCCTTTTGTATATTTTTGTAATTAAGAGCGACCTTTCAAATTGTAATTAGAAAATGAAAAAATTATAAATGCCAATTGAATTATGCGCATAAAGAAATATATGAGAATTTCGCAAAACTTTAATGATTGTTATTCAATAATTAGAGTACGGGAGTCCCTCAAAATATCATAAGCCTTTTCTAAATCTAATTAACCACTCTTTGGCTGTAAATTGAAATTCTGCGGCCTTAAGTAATAAGAATGAAGTTCATACAATGAACGTTATTACACAATGAATCTGTGTTTCCAGAGTTGCTTACTATTATTTATAATGAGCATCTTCTATTCTGATCCGTATTAATATGTGTTTCTGTACTAATATATGTCTCTTTGTCACACTGAAGGAACCACTCCCTTTTCACTTATTTGTCGGTCTTGGTAATAACTTTGGACTGCAAGCATTGTTTTACGTTCTACCAGTGCCGAAGGAATGACAATCACTTTACCAAACTGAATGCTATTCAATGTTATAAAGGAAACGAGGTGGGTATTCTTTCCGCTAATGCACATGGATTGATTAAATGACAATGACTGTCTCTTTAAGTCAGGGGTTCTTTCAAGCATCAGGAACAATTAAGGCAGAAAGAGTAGAGTCCATGACAGGATATGTGGAACTTGTAGATACGAGATACCCTTGTTATAGGTTATAAACCTTCCTTCTTACTATAAAGTTATTTTGGCTTGATCTTGTTAAGTCAGCCACCCCAAATGCCATCTCACTTATCAAACTTGGCATCCATTTCCATCTGACCTCTTTATCATTGTCAGACAAGTGCTCAGTTTAGCGTACGGAGAAGCAGAAGGCTTCCGTCATCTCCAACTTCAAGAAAATACTTAGATTTGGAAGCAGACTTTACAATCATGCATCATCATATACAATCACTCTCTTATAACTAAGATATAAACTATTTGTATTTACGTATATGTAAGATCGTATATGTAAGAATACAGTCCAGTGTCGTTTACGTTTAACGTGTTCAATATTTACGCAATCCTTCCCTGCAACAGATCGCGTTCCTCATCTCTTTCATTACCACTATCTAATCCATCGTTAAAAAAGTTCAGAATCTATCTTTTTCTTATTTAGAGGTTTCCGAAAAGTCCGGCAAAGGACGTTAAAGGCTTCAATCAGTATCCAGGATATTTTCTAGCCATTATTTCGATTATGCCGGTCGTCACATTATAGAGTCACAATAAAATTATTAAACAAATTCAAACTTAAAGTCAACATTTTCAACTGAAATGATTAATTTTGGTTAATTTAATTCTCAATTTGTTTTATTTTATGAAACTGTTCAAACAATTAACTTCCTCCATTTTATTCATTTCATTAATATTTTACATTTATTTTTGTTTTTAATTTAGCCTCTTTTTTTTTTTTACAAAATAACCATTTGGTTTTCTTTATATATACAATAGTTCACTTGTTTAAGAGGGTGGACCAGCCAAAACTTTGTGTGAGCTTCATGGCGGGTATTTTAAATATTTGTGGGCCACCAACAACGATGTTGCGACTAATTTCAAATTAAAATAGTGATGTATTCTTATAATAATCTTCATAAAATTAAGACAGTTACAGAAGACCAGTCGATAACATTCCCAAAACTAGTATAACAGTAGTAACTATTGTAATCAAGAGCAACGTTATTGCTGATCACGGAAACAATAATTGCAAGTCCATAAACATCAATGTAAAAAAGTATAACCGCACTTTATGGTACTTATTTAATTAAGGCACAACCTCTGAGACTCCTGACTATGTTCTCTTGTTACATATGTTACAACAATAACCCATCAGCGGTCAGAGGAGAAGTAAAAAGCTTCTAGGATGTGAAAATCTAAGGACTCGAATCCGGTATCTCTGCGTGGGAAACCTAACCACTGAACTAATCCCTACCCTCTACTTAGCTCTATCATGTCTAATTTTTTACACTTTTAAAGCTCAATTTTATCCAATATTCTAAATTCAATAACCTAACTAACCTTCACCGGATATCCTTTACGTCTAAGTATAAGAGTTTATTTTTTATCCTACAGATAAGATGACGGGAAAAAATGTTAATATCGAAGATTTTAATTCCTCCTTCAGTTCTTCACTCGCTAAGCTCAGGCCATCAAATCGTAGGTTCGATGAGTAAAATCTTAAATTCTCACACGTACAATAAGTAATTTTGCCGCATTTAGAAATTAAAAAGAAATGCTTTGTTGAGACAAAAGTTTGTAAAAGGTTTAATTGCTTGATTAAATTTAATTTTTTTAACCTTTTCCAACAGGTATCATGATAAAAGCGCGTAAAATTAGATTTGTTTCAGATATACTGAAGTACTGAGCGAGGTTACACACACCTTTATATAAAATTAAGACAAGTTGTATTAGAATGGTAATCATTCAGACGGATAGAGCTGGGAAATTACATATTGCAGGAAGGGAGCCGGGTTTGTTCTTGGGGAGCACAGATTCCACATTGCCCACATAAACAGCCAGTACGCCACCCACTCTTATTAATTATTTTCATCGGGACCCAACATTATTACCACTTCCCCCATCTATTTCCCATTAAACCTGCTATTTTATACGTGCTTAATCTTTGCATAATTACATTAATTCCAGCTAGCGCTAAAAATAATGGGTGGAGCTTTTTTAACTTCTCTGCATATTCTACTATTCAAAAATGTTTTTTATAATTATAGTGTAAGACTATTACTTTTATTTGATACACTATTTTTTAGGAAACTATTTAATACACTTCAAAGCTGTGGTGTAAATAGGAGCTGACTGTAACTAACTTTACTCTTTCCTTTATTTTGTACTTTTTATTTCTTTTAATTTGACTTAATTTTGACTATATCGTATAAATATTTATAAATATAAGGTCTATAAATATTTTGTTTATTTTTATTGTAGTTATTTACTATTATTATTATTATTCATTAAAATCAGAATTTAGAGATAGTCTGATACGGAAAGCAAATAGCGCTAAATACCATTATATTTACAAAGAATTAGAGTTGGATTTAGGGGAAAACGTTTATATTCATGATAAAAGCAGTATGAAGTTTATTAATGTAATAATGAAGCTGAGAGGTGCACTGTTTAACTTAAATTTTAGTGTAAACAGGGATGAAAATAGACACTACTGTTCTCTTTGTAATCTTGGAGCGGTGGAAGATATGGTCCATTTTATTGGGAAATGTCCGATTTTACAGGAGTTCAGGGTACAGCACTTGGGAAATAGAAAACTCCAGAAAAGTGAAATTATTCTTTATTTGAATGGCCTTGATTGGTGCAAACTGTATAGATACACAATATCCGCTTGGAGTTATAGACAATTTTTAATAAATCATTTGAATTTTTAATATTGGAATATGTTTAGTTCTGAAGTATAGCAATTTTTTATTATATATTTATTCATATATTTGTAAATTTAGTATGGTTAATAAATAAATTAGAGTCAACTCGGCAGACGGACTAAGTCCATGCTCGAAGTGTGTTTTGTTTTGAATTAAAGAAATGTTACGAGTAAATTATTATATGGTTAGGATAAATATTTTGTTTTTTCTATGTTTTTAAGTTCCTGAATGGCGTTCGACAGGGTGTGGCACGAGGGACTACTGTTTAAGCTGAGGGAGATTCTTCCTCATACTACCTCATCCTCAAATCTTACCTAAAAGATGGATATTTCAGAGTCAACTGTGGAGTAGCAGACTCTGATATCCATCTAGCTCGAGCTGGTGTTCCTCAGGGCAGTGTCCTAGGTCCTCTTCTTTACTCCTTGTATACAGCATACATACCTCAACACCCAAATACCATTCTCTTCACCTTTGCTGATGTTACTGCAATCTTATCTCCTCATTCCGATCCTCTTATCGCTAGACGAACTCTACAAACACACATCAACCACTTACAGGACTGGCTTTTCAAATGGAGAATCAAAACCAACGTTACGAAGTAAAAGTTTATAGTATTTATTCCCAGACGGAAAATCATACCTCCTATCATCTTGAACCAAACTCCTATACCAACTGTGGACAAAGTACGCTATCTTGGACTGCACCTAGACAAACGGTTGACATGGAATCCCCATACTAGACTGAAAAGACAAGAAACTAACCAACGCTACAAACGTCTCGCCAGACTGCTTGACAAACGATCGAAACTTAACCTACATAACAAAAGACTACTGTTATTGCGACCTATCTGGTCATACGGCATCGAAGTATGGGGATCGACTAAGCGTTTCAACTCACTACGCCTCCAGGCATTACAGTCAAAAATACTTCGAAAACGTCTTACCTCTCCGTTCTATGTATCTAACCTCACTATCCATAATGACCTCAAAATCCCTTTCATTACAGATCTTGCTAACTCTCGTTTCTTTAAGTTTCATTCCTCTACAGCAGCTCATCCCTAACCCTCTCATAGAACATCTATCTTCCTCCGCATTACCAGGTAATCCTCTAAGGAGATTGAAGAGAAGATGGCCTCGTGATCTACTCTTATCGTGAGAGCAAAGCACGTTACTGGAGTGACACCACTGGGTGCCTTCTCCACTCATGAATTCCTGTTATTTCTTTTTTCTTTCACCATATTTGCTTGTTGCAACAACTATTGCAGTGGTAAATTACAATAAAAGATTTCAAAAAAAAAAAAAATAAAAAAAAAAGTTCCTGAATAAACACTATTATTATTATTTATTTTACTTTATAAAACTGAACTAATTGAACTAACACCCACGTATATACCAAAACATTTCTAAATAAATGTATATCCTATGTTGTGGTAATATCCTATTATTATATTATCTATCCTTTATATCCATCTATACTATCCTATTATAATTAATATCCTATATATCTAGATGTTCCTAAAAGAACTTTTTAAAAGCGTGATTTTTTTTTTTGCAAATGATTAGATATTACTTTCGGTAAATTGTTAAGGAAAGGTTTTCTCCGTTGTCTTGTCTTTTCTGAGAGAAAATCTAATTAGAAACAAAACTAATTTACTACGAAAACTTAGTAAGGATTATACTCTACATAGATTACTGAATTACAAATCCAGATTCTCTGTAAAGCTGATTCACCTGTAAGCCAACAGTTACAACACATTTGGAGCTTGTGGATGTCAAGTCGCCTACATAACTCCAGTATAACCAGCTTTCGTAATCCCAATTATATTTCCAATAATTTTCTCTCCTGGTTTTTGAAATCCTTGCTTAATGAAAGGTTTGATTAATATTAGATGTAGGGAAATCCATAAAAAACCCTGTTTCAGTAATCCTGTTTCATGACTGCCATTATCTTCAGCCCATGTACTTCTGCTATTTCAGCTTGATTTAATCATTATACTATACGTTAGATGAGTTCTTGTCCTGTAAATATTTGTAATATTCAAGATACCTGTAAGTATAATATAAACATTTGTTAAAATATTTTATTATTGCATATATTACCAACGATTATTGTTATTTTTATTATGAAACTGTAGCGCTGTAAGATGTTGCTAGCGATATTGATTTAGTGGTCGATAGTTTGAGACGCCTTACTTACAAATTTCCATCATCTCCCTTTATGCTGGCAAGGTGCGCGAAATGTGCTCACATTCTTGATTGTATGCCATTATGTAAGCGTGGGTGAAAATTTACATTTTCATGCTAATCACTTCTAACATAATATCTCAGCTTTATCTTACCAGATTTCCAAGTAGCGTAAGCTTTTGCATAATAACGAACTCGTCTTGCTTATTTTCTTGAAAGCATTTTTATTTTCCTGGCATTATTAATTTTCTATATTTTTGTAAAAGCAATCTATATCTTCTAAATATAGAAAATCGTTTAGTGAATCGTGAAAGAATTTTTTGGGCGTTCATAAGTAGTACGCTGTCTATTGCTTATTCAGATATCGTTTAATTTGTTTTTCTTCGTTTTATTTAATAATTTTCCAACTCTACAACTTGTAAAAGTAAAACAAATGAAAAGTACGTGATGTAATACTTGGCGCTTAATTTAATCGCTTAATTTGGAATTATTTTTTTGAAGCTGAGAAGCTGAGATGAAGAAATGGTTCTGAGACGTCAGCTTCGAACGAAATTCCTCTTCCTATAGTTAGCTTATTGTTATGCCCACTAACTATAGAGAGAAAGTTCAAACTTAGAAGACAAACTTGAGAATTGTAAATCAACGATGTTCATCTACATTTTTCTTTTTAACAAAGATATTATGTGGCATCATGATTGTTTTAAACTGTCGTTGTACAGTGGTCACCTTGCACAGTATTGTGCAAGAAAAAGGAAAACTTGTTAACTTAATCTGCGGTAAAAGAATATCTACATTTTTAAAAAAATTAATTTCTAATTCCAATCAGACATATTATTAACCGGAGACGAACAGCGAGCGATCTTACAATTCAAAATAATGAGAGCAAATTATGAATGCAAATTTATAATAATCCGCACATAGAGTTTAGCCTTTGTACGATATAATTTATAAAGAACTAAGACTGCGATATAAAGAACGTTATAATTTAATTTTATTTATTTTTTATTTTGTAATTGGTCCTCATTGGTAACATTGACAAAGCTAGGATTACCAATGTAAACTTTAGGATGGGAGATTTGCGAGGAATCGGTCAAATAAAACAACTCTTCTTTTTGCCAACGTTTCGACAAATATATTGTCCTCTTCAGGGCCTGGATATTACAAATACAAAGCAATTTACAGAGTCAGTAACATAGAAAAAACAGTAAAAATCAGTAATACAAAAATAAACAGTAAAATACAATAAATTCTTTTTAATTATTTAAACTTACGTGGCTATGCGGGTTGGTTGAGTTACAGAAACTAAGAGCCAGAAATGGAGAAGCAGGTATATATATACAGATATAGCGGGACTTACACGGGAATTTTGGTAATTACAATTGAACAGATACAATAGACTAATTACAACAAAAGAGTAAATACAATAAATATTGGGAAATTTCTTTAAACAACAAAAACCGTTAAACACAAAACACAGGAGAAACCAAATAACCCTTATGCACTAAATAACAAATAACCAAAAGATTTGAAGTAAATTTTAAAAAACCCAGCAATAATTAGGTACAAAATTTGGATATCTATTTATTTTTTAATGACAAAATTGTAGCAGATTTTATTTTTGTTTCTTTCTTTGAATTTATCATCGCTGATTGTCATAACTTTTTTTGTAGAGAGAGATAGCAAAGTTCAGTTTTTGGTGAAAAGGTTGTTTGGAATGGTAGTGTAAGTATCTGTCAGATCTGCAAGGTTTGGTGTACCAGTCAGTGATGATAGTGTCATTGTCAGTTCGTATTAGTAGCAAATCTAGAAAAGGGATTTGACAATTTTATTCTATTTCAACTGTAAAGTTTAGTCTAGGATGGAATGAATTGAAAATGGTCAGTATTTCGTTAATCTTTTCGTTAGGGACTGCAGTTAAGAGATCATCGACATATTTGTAAATAAATGGTATTTCAAAGGAAAGTTGTTTAAGGCAAGTGTCAAGTAATTCTGTCATTTATTTTATTTGACCGATTCCTCGCAAATCTTCCATCCTAAGGTTAACAATTTGCGGTCACGAAAACTATATATTCATTAGTCATTACCAATGTAAATTACCAATCTTAATAAACAAAATCAACATTCAAAGTAATTATTCTCTTAAAAAAATATAATGCCAGTGTCATTTTCAGTAAAGATCTTATCTTTATTAAAAAATTGAATTATAATTAAAATTTGGTCCCTTGTTTCAGAATCAGGTTTTTTAAGCAATTTATTTGGTTTAATGTAATATCTTTTTCTTGTCTGAAGTTTTTTGTAATCACAACTTTCAATCACTAGTGATTAAAATTAAAATTCTTTATTCAAAATTTAGCATAATAATGTGCTCATTAATTTGATAATAATGTGCTGAATATTTTGTTCACTACAATTATTATAGTAAGTAAAGTAATGGCTTTTATTTCAGGAGGCTTTTCCCACCAACTATCGATTAGTTATGCGGAAGGGATGCGTTACTGCGAATTCCTTACATTAACACAAAATACAAGTCTTAGTCCGGGATTCTTATACAATACCACAATACATCTGAGTTTAGATGTTTTTGTCTCTGTCGGATCGGCTCCTTCAGCGCCTTATTGTAAGAGTCATTGAATCGAAGAATGGCACGTCACGGTATTTCTGCCCTAATTGCCACAAAAAAAAAAACCCTCTACGATTCTCTGTATATTTTGGGTTTAAAAAAATATATTTGAAGTCCTATTTATTGCTTCTGTCGCAGTTTTTAAAAATTATTTTTAAGAAAACTCAGAAATTTAGCGACTCTCCTGGTAATGATTCTCCTTAATTCAATTCATTTTTCTGAACAATTACGTATATAACAAAACCGAATTTGTGCTGAAAATATTATTTATCAGAAACCCCCTTAATCTTGTCGCACTCTCAGCCACCTTCAACAAGAATGATGCGATTTGTTTTTAATAATTTTACTGAAAACTTTGAACATAATGAGAAGCCCGAATTAGGACAATTGAATATAACAAATGAACATTTTAGCTCATTTAATTAAAAATTAATTTCGACATAACTGATTCACGGTGAGTTCAACAATCATGCCGCAAATTAGGAGAGATCCTACAGCAGCAAATGGACAAATAATGCCTAAAAATTCATCAAACAAAAAAGAAAAAAGAACTAAGAAATGATGTTTAAAAAGGAATTTTTACAATAAGTTAATTAAAATTACTAATTCGACATTGTTTTCTGTTTTCAGACGACAAATAGTAAAGAAGTTTGAATGTAAAAATTAAATAAAGAATTAAAACTGTTAAAACATTCTTAAAAGTAATGAAGCAATTAAAAGTCTAAACGATTCTGAAGATCTGGGGCTAGAAAACTTTTATAATAGAATGTAGAATCAGCAATATCGGAAAAGAAACTTGTACGGTACTCATTCACCCAGATAGACGTAAATTTTGTAAAAGTATTCCAAACTCAAAATGTCTTTAAATTAAAAAGGATCCCCATTAGCTATCATTAATTAGCAAACGCTAGTAAAATATTTTAATCACCAAGGTTCAAGATTGAATTTATATTTATAAAGTCACTTTTTGACTTACTTTTTCAAACCGCAAAATGCGTTGATTGTAACTAAATAAATGATTAAAAAAAAAAAAAAAAAAAAAAAAAAACTTTTTCAAACAGGTTTAATAAATTAGTAGATGGAAAAACAAAATTTTTTACAATTGTGTTTTTATCGGGATTAAAGTTTTTTTAGTCGTATAAACATATTTTAGAATATTTTATCGAAGGACTGTTGTGTTTCTGTGCATATTTGTGAAAAAGTCAAAGATACGAAAATTGGGAAAAGATTATAATTATTTGTTTTATAGCTTATATTCATTAAAGTTTTGATATTTTTGATTACTGCTCGCAGAGGTACCGGATTCGAGTCTTCAGCTGGCTACCTTTAGTTTGGCGTCTTTACTACTACGCAGTGTTTTCCGCAAAGAAAGAAGACTGTACGAAAATTGAATGGGCAAAGACCACAGGCGCCATGGATCATTTAAAAAAAGTAGGCAATTTTTTTAATGTAAAAATAAAAAACATTAAAATCACTAATTTGATGAGTAGATCTTGAAAACTTCTCTTCTCATCCATTGCTAACAGTATTGAGAGCTACTGCGGCTCCTAGAATTCTCCTAGCGACATTCAATGAAATCAAGACGAACAAGAACCTGAGACACCAAATCCTGAACCCTAAACCATTATCTTACTTACTTTTCTTTTGTTTAAGAACAGAAAAAGAAGAAGAAGAACACAAAAAACCAACGTAACTTCAATAAATTCAAGTAACAAATGTAAATCAGCTCTAATTTTTTTCTAACTTCCAAAAAAAGTCCATTCTTTGACTTTATTTTTTTCTGGTTTATTGTTTAGTTTAAAGATGCACTTGCGGCCAGCCATCCCCTGGATTTCAACCGCATTAATTAGAGAATTTTTTCAGCTTGAAAAGGATTAGTAAAAAGATAAGTTAATTCAAATTTGGGAAGTTATTATATTTTCTAATATTAAACTGCGAAATATCTTAAAATAATAGCAAGGTCAGGGAATATTATAGTTCTTTCAATAGATGTAATTAAATTTATGAAGCAATAAAAAGTCTCCACGTGGCCGTTTTTCAGAAAACAGTTAAAAATCAGACTATTTTTCGGAGTAAATGCTAAGTGGAACCAGATTCTATCCTATGACTAGTTCAACCTATATCGTTTTGATATATTATACCATTTATGTTGTTTTAAAGTAAACATTATGAACGAAAATAACATCATTAAAAGCTATTCTTTCGAATAAAAAATATAAAATAAAATTTACGTTTTAAACTTGAAACCCTGATTTTTCAGAGCTAAAAGGATCTTTAAATGTGTTTTACTCAAAACTTACTTTTTGCAGTTTCGTGGTTTTGGCGTGGTACCGACGATATTAAACCTTATTTTCGTTTCAGTTTCGTATTAGTATACCATATTATTAGTATTAGTATTATTATTTATACCATAAATCTGTTAAAGGTAGAGCGAATAAATATACAAATAACAATGGAATCTTCTGTGAGATTTAAAACCTAACATTAGACGTTTCACAATATTTTTTTTACTATGTACTCATTTAGAAAAAACTAAAAACAAATCACGCGCATTATTATTTTGGTTTATTTGTCGATTTAATATTTAAAAAAAAAAAAATCACACATCTAAAGAAACTCTGAACTTAGAAAAGAATAGGTCACCAGCCTCTGTCCTACTGGCTCTATAAAGTAATGAGGTGAACTTGGTCCTAACATTCCTCACAAACATAGGTGCCAGTGGAAGCTCTCTTACTTATTCAAAGGAAAGCACCGTCGTCTATGTGATAGTGCCACTGTACAGTCTTATAAAACGACAGCTTAGAGTACACCTGAACATCTAACAGACTCTAAAATGGCAAGTATTCATTCCCAAAATGAATAAATAAATACAGAGGTGTTTATTTATTTAAAGACTAACATTACTCGAGTAAAAAATCTTTAGTGGTTTTTCGAGAAAATTTCAAAGGACCAAAAAAGCAAATCGCTTCGATTCCTCTCCGAAAATATAATACTTCTTTTTTTGGGCCGTCCTCCGGAACCCACTGTTTTAGTGTTGATTTGTCCTAAACTAGAAGTTTGCTTTGATATGTTCATTCTTATCGCCTTCCTTAAGTAATTCTCACAGTTTTAGTTGATAATTCAATATTTTAAATAATAATTTTTACTAGTACATATTGGTTACTAATGAGTTTCTTCGATGAAAGTGGTTACAACCATTTCACAGTGAAGATAATTTGGACGTGAGTTTTTTGGAAACTCTAAAAAGATATTCCTTCATAAATAAATTTTACGACGTTATTATATATATAGTTCTCAGAGTTTGGTACTCTACAGAAATTAGCAAAAGTGTACATAAAGAACATAAAATACAAGTTGAGTCACAGAGCTAGCTCAGAGTTACAACCGGGAGGATGTGGTGAGAGAAAACAGCCAACGCTGGAAGAGTTTGATGAAGCGAGGAGATCGCAAGGGGAACCGACATAGCTTTAAACGAACTGGAGGATTATCAGGATGGGAGTATGTGGTTTAAGATTAGACCAGAAGCAGGTTATCAGCCGCTGATTGAAGTGGAAATTTCGTAATCAGGTGAGGATTAACTTCATTAAAGTTGGAAACATTAGGGTCATGATGAAGAGTACACCTTATGGTGGTCGTAACATGTAAATTAAGATGTACAATCAACACTTTTACCGAGAGGTTCTTGAAAAAACTTCGAAAAAGGGTCATTCGTGTGAGACCAAACATCAAGAAAAAGTGGGTGTTGCATCACGATAATGTTCCTTGTCACACAGCAATTTTAATAAACGAGTTTTTGGCTAGTAAAAACATTCCTGTGGCTCCTCAGCCTCCTTATTCGCCTGACTTGAGTCCTTGTGACTTTTTTCTCTTCCCGAAGTTTGAAAAATCACCTCAAGGGAACTCATTTTGGGACAGTTGAAAACATTCAAACGGCTGTAACCGACCAGCTGAAGGCTATTCCAGTATCTGAGTTCGAGCACTGCTATGAGCAGTGGAAGAAACGTCTTCAGCGCTGTGTGACTTCAGAAGGAAGTTATTTTGAAGGTGACAATATCTATATTCTAATTGTAATTCTTTTTAAATAAACAAATTTTAAAAAATCAGTCTCATTACTTAATTTACAGACCTCGTAAATGTAGCTGATTTTATCGGAACGCAAGTTTTTTTTTTCAATTTCTGACCGGTTTAGGATTTCCATCCTTCACCTGAAGTTGAACTTTGCAATGTTTCTGTCACGCACAACACTTGTATTAGCAATGTATTCAGCAAGTTTAGTCAAATTCTCTATTTATTGACGTCTTATTCTCTACGATAAACAAATTAACACACCTTAAATGATTATTGAAACATGAAAATTATTGAAAAACAACGAACCCACCATTTTTCAATACTATTTCATATTTACATAATCTTCTATTAACAGAGGATATTGCGATGTGCACATATTTGATTTTAAAATTTTACCAGAAAGATCCGTAAATTCGGATCTATTATCAACCTGAGTCCGAAAAAATTATTTTAAAAAATAGGTCTGGGTTTTTTCAACTGTTTGTCCGTGTGTGATAAGCATTAAGTTAAAATAAATAATCGTGAAAAGTTTAAGTTTTATATTTTTCATTCGCAGAGACGGAGACTGAACAAAGTCAGCCATTTGGAAGTCCCACTTCACTAAATTATAGTTTTTTGACATTTAGTACAGAAAGAAGCTCCAATGATTGATTCTTCTTACTCTGGATGGTCTTTACTAATAGTATAACTTTTAATTGCAACTAAATCTTTCTAAAGGCAGTTCTGGCGGAACTCTAAAAAGAGATTTAAGGTAATTTCCGTTTTATCACCTGAATCAGGCTAATTGGAATTCATAACTAAGTGAAATTCCTAACTTAAAGAGTCTGTTGAGCGAAATAGTTATTTTTATAAGTTTTGTGGAGCATTTTTTTTGCATTATTTTATTTTATTTCAAGATAGGTTCTTTACTTAAATTGAAGTTAGAAAGGGAGGATTGCCGGGTGGTACTAGAAGTTTTGGGATTAGAAGATAAAAATGCGAGTTAATTATTTTTATGCAGTATTGCGTTTTCATTTGGTATATTCCTGTATCGAGCGCTTATATGATTTAACAAGAAATACTAGAGTAATACCTCTACATAAATAAACTCGGATACATGTAGTCAGTCAGATTCAATCAGAGTATTCAACATGCGATGTTGTCAGATCATTATTAAATTCTTCCAATATAATGGAACGCTATTGAAGTTAGAAAATAAGAAAGTGATGAGAAAATATATATGAAGCTAGCGCAGGCCTGCAAGGGGGTGTACAGTGTTGTTGTTGCGAGTGCTGGGAACATATACTCCCGGATAGAGTGGGAGATAGTTCGAAGAGTGGCTGCTGCAGGGTTCAGGGTAGTTGCATGCTTTAAGTGTAACTCCGGTTTTGTAGTTCTAGATTCAGGGCACGTATCTTTGCCACTACTCCCAAATACCTCACTCCTTACAACCAAGTTCCTCTACTAACTTCTATATTCCCTTCGCTCTACTATATACTGTCCTTCATTCTTCGTCCTTCTTTCCAGCACATTTCGTATTGGTTCAACATTTTATTTCACTTATTCGTCAATGTAGAGGAAAAGATCGAGTTTACAGAACATGCTGCTACAAAACTTATATCCATCACGCTTCCTGTAAATATATTACAGGTATGAAACTACCCAAATTATAGGCTCTTTATTTTTTGCCAACTTTTTTACGCAATTAAAAAACTCTTTAATAATTAAGGCATAGACATGGCCAACCAAATCTAGTTGTATGGGATGAAAAAGTAATACTTTTATAAACCGAAAGAAAGACGACCCGATACTAAAAAACTTGAGTCTTGGTGCCAATCAGTTTCTACCAGAACTTCCGATCTATGGTGTGCCCGTCAGCTAAAAGACACTACTAAATTGCTCCAAGCACTATTTCCTACTCAGTCTAGCCATCATAACCTGAGCCAATAACCTCGTTCAGCTACTTATAAGTACGATTCGTACCTATTTCTAAGCATGATGGACACTGGTTCATTATGTGCACATAATCTCAGCCATCTGCCAGATGCAACTGTACACTATACGAAAAACAAAAACAAAACATTTTGATGGATTATGAAGAATTTTACTGGCCATCAGTACTGCAATCAGTAAATGATTTTTCTTCCAAAAAAACTATGTGAGTGAACGTTGTTGCATTAATGCAATACTATTTCTTTTTTTTCAAATCATAAACAAAACGAAAAAAAGTGAAGAAGTTCTACAGACTAAAACTGTCAGGATAGAAAAGTGATTGTTTTGAAGAGTATTAATTAATTTGTTGATTCTGTTGGCGAGGGTTAGAGTGGATCAGGAGAGAGCTGCTGTAAAACAAGGCTGACCTTCAATGAAATGAGTAATGGTCAGACTAAATTATTTTGTGATAGCAGCTTCAAAAAAAAGAAGATACTTCTGGCATTAATTAACCTCAATTTTGTAGCAAATAAGTGAATCGAATTTTCAAATCTTTTATTATAAGGCCAACATATTTTAACACTTTCACTGGCTTTGGAGAATACATCATAATTATAATTTCGCTCTCTGAGTGCCAAGTGACGTTATATTTCCTTTATTTGAAAGTGCCGCAATCTAAACTAACTGTGAGACCAATCAATAAGGAATAGTTTAAAATATTTTAGTGGTAAAAAGTGATTCTCAATCACTGAGTTAGATTCACCTAACAGAGCTTAGATTCACAGAACAGAGCGCTGTTCTGCCTTTTTTGAAGTTGATTGGCTCTGGTTGTGATAGATCGCAAGTTCAGAGGTTTTTTTTCCACACTTATGTTGAAGTTTGTAACTGATTTAAATTTACTGTGTCAAATTAACCAAATTACGCAGGAGAAATTCATCTTCTCAGAGCCTAAACAAAAGACTCAGATCTTATTGCGATCGCCAGAAAAATCCATTTCAATTTGTCACTCATTTTAGGTTTCGAGAGAATCAAATTGCAGCCAGAGAAAGTCAAATTTGAGTTCACATTTTTCGTATTCGTAACCTCAAAGACGTTATTTCCGATCGAACTTCAAATCTGTTTTTCTAACATTATCTGTACATATCTTTAAAGTGGACGCAGAACCGTTCAAACTGAAAAACTAATTGACGATCAGAGAAAGTGAGAATTGGTTTCATATTAACTAATCTAGGGTTTGAAATTTTCACAGAATTGCCCTTTAAACAAACGGTAATCTTCTGGTATCACTCCCTTATTGCAGCCCGGTTCCATTCACCTCTGCTTTGGCCTTTGATGCATTTTTTCCGCCTCATTTTAAACATAACACATTTGATAAAAATATTACTTGCAATCCTTTGTCGATGTCTTCCATTTCTAATTTAACAACTGGATATCTGAATTTTTAGTAGTAGGCCGAAGTATTATAAAAAAAAACGTTCTTTGCCCAGAGGAAATCCAGTAATTTATTTTCTTTTAAGGAAATAAGAACATTAATAAGCGCAGAAAGAGCAGTTAGGAATACTTCGTACTTTTGTGGAGTACTTTGTAAGAGGGCAATTTCACACGGGCAATTTAAGCTACTTAATTAGTATCGTTTATCAAAAACAAAAAAATTATTCTCCTTTTTTACTTTTTATTCCTACATTTTCCAAAACTTTTAGCATTTAAGCATTTTAGAAGGATTCCTTAACTCGAGAGGTTACGAAATTTCACACTTTTAAGAAGAGAATTGCTTTCTGTTCTAGTCAAATACTCGTAAATCACTATTCTCTTGCTGGCTTTACATCCATTTTCTAAATTAAGAGTAGTAGACGGAAAAACTTATAACTGCTTAATAAGCATTCTTAAAATCAAAATCAGCTTTAACTCTGCATTGCCAATGCTCGAACTTAGTCAGTTAATGCCATAATTCATATTTTCATCTTTTTTTTATATTGATATCAATTTTAATAATAAAATTTGCATTAAAGGATGAGAAAGAATAGGAATTAAGTACGAAAAAACAAATTTTGTCCACAAATCGGCTTTAACATTTCACGCTGAAGGAATTAACTATAACTTAAGATCGCAGTTATTTCAGTATTTTCTAGAATCCTGATTGACTGCCTTCTGATCAGGGGCTTTTTCATTTTTTTAATTACATTCACTATTTTTCAATTACTGTGCACTGTTGACACGGATCGGAAATTACCCAATTCGCTGCAAGTTTTTGCTGCAATTCGGACAGAAAATCAATTCTAGAAAGAGGTTTTTTTTGGTGCCTTGATACTTTCTATGAAAATTATATAAATTTATCAAATATGCATTTAGGCAATAATCTGGAGACAAGTTAATGACTGAAAATCTACTTATATTGCCAATCAGGAGTCAAAATGACTCTTATGATACACATAATCTAATCTGCAAAAAGAAACTAAGAATTCCAGGTCTTCAACTCGTGATTATCAAATGTGAGAGAGTGGGGGTAGCATATCTAAGAGCATTTTGGGATAACCAAGAGATGTGGGGAAACAGAGACCATTCCTATTTTTTTTTTTTTGGAGTCAAACTGACTTCGGATTGGCAATGCAGTGTTAAGAACTACATTTTGAAGCAAAGAGCATTAAAAAGAAAAAGAATTTTAAAAATCGAGCTATACTCCGTACATATGCCGTCCAAAATTTCAGGTATCGTGCGAGACCAGCAAAATAGTCTAGCGAAATCAATAGGATTTGGTTATTTTTTAGAGGGCCTTAGTGACCTTAGAAAGCCTTCGTCCTCGATTATTGATTAACTTAATTTACCATCTTTGTAAAACAAATTTACCAGAAGTATTAAGCGAATTAATTTCCTGGATTCTAAAGTAAACAATTTGTAGCTTTTTATCCAGCAATAAAGTTTATTATGAGAGTTTATAAAGCTGCCGTTATAAATAACGTTCTACGAATTGCTTTATAGACTTCCAGCATCTCTGGCACGTTTTGCTGGAAATCAATAAGAAACATAATTAGGTTTTTAGGGAAGTTTTGATGAATTTATTCAGTCGTAAAGCAGATTATTTGCTAATGAAAATTTCTAGTTTATCGAATGATTTTCTGCTCTTATGGATTTGATAAATTCACTTAATTTAAAAATGAAAATTAAAAATAAAAGGAACAAGGAAGTTGTTAGTGAATATTTGGCACCCACAATTATATTTAGTTTGATTATTTGATTATTACATGCCATACAGTTAAATTTCTCACTAGGTAAATTAAAATTTTTATTTTGCCCTCTTCAATCTGAATATTGCTAATCCACCGCAAAGCAGAAAGAAAAAATAATTGCTCTTTCCGGTTTAGAGAGAAAAACACAGCCTAATAAGGTTGTTGAATCATACAGCATTTAACAGATTCATCGCAGCAACATTTTATCTTACTAAAACCGTCCGGAAGGAGAGTTGTATACGGGTTGATCGTCAAAAACTGCATGAAGGACTCTAAACTTTGACAATTAGGCGCCACGGTAGCCGAGCGGTTAGAGGCGAGACCTGCGAAGCTAATATGTATTGTGGTACTGGGTTCGATTTCCGGTCTTTAGGCCTTGGATTTTATTTAATGGTTAATAAAAGAAATTTACAGTAAAGTATGTTAGCTAGTCGCCTCTGTCCACGACACCTAATTGGTTGTTGGACGTTAAGCCCCGCCTGAAAAAATAGGCGATTACTTTACTTTACTTTTTTTTTTCACTTTGACAATTTTTTTCTATAAAAGTTAAAATTCCCAAATTTTCTTTATGATATAGGGCAAATCCACCTTTATAACTGTAATTTTTTGCAACAACCCAGATCTAATAAAGACTGAACTTGTTGGAATCTTTTTTTTTAAAATCTTTTATTGGAATTTACCACTGCAACAGTTGCAGCCACAAGCAAATATGGTAAAAAAATAAAATAAAAGAACATCATGAGTGGAGAAGGCACCCAGTGATGTCACTCCAGTAACGTGCTTTGCTCTCACGATAAGAGATCACGAGGCCATCTTCTCTTCAATCTCCTTAGAGGATTACCTGGTCATGTGGAGGAAGATAGGTGTTCTATGAGAGGGTTAGGATGAGCTGCTGTAGAGGAATGAAATTTGAGAAAACGAGTGTTAGCAAGATCTGTAATGAAAGGGATTTTCAGGTCATTATGGATAGTAAGGTTAGATACATAGAACGGAGCGCTAAGAAGTTTTCGTAGTACTTTTAACTGTAATGTCTGGAGGCCTAGTGAGTTGGAACGCTAAGTCGATCCCCATACTTCGATGCCGTATGACCAAATAGATCGCAGTAACAGTAGATATAAGAGTCTTTTGTTATGTAGGTTAAATTTCGAACGTTTGCCAAGTAGTCTGGCGAGAAGTTTGTAGCGTTGGTTAGTTTCTTGTCTTTTCAGTCTAGTATGTGGATTCCATGTCAACCGTTTGTCTAGGTACAAGGTAGCGCACTTTGTCCACAGTTGGTATAGGAGTTTGGTTCAAGATGATAGGAGGTAGGATTTTCCGTCTGAGAGTAAATACTATAAACTTAGACTTCTTAACGTTGGTTTTGATTCTCCATTTGAAAAGCCAGTCCTGTAAGTGGTTGATGTGTGTTTGTAGAGTTCGTGTAGCGATAAGAGGATCGGAATGAGGAGATAAGATAGCAGTATCGTCAGCAAAGGTGGAAAGGATGGTATTTGGAAGTTGAGGTATATCTGCTGTATATAAGGAGTAAAAAAGAGGACCTAGGACACTGCCCTGAGGAACACCAGCTAGAGCTAGACGGATATCAGAGTCTGCTGCTCCACAGTTGACTCTGAAATATCGATCTTTTAGGTAGGATTTGAGGATGAGGTAGTAAGTATGAGGAATCAACAAAATTTTGAAATGTCCATTTTAGAGAAATATGTAATTAAAAACTCAGAAACCTTTTCTGTAAAATGGCTTTCGTCGATAATTTATAATCCTCAAATTTGAAATTCCAGCAATACTTTGAATACTGTTTGAGAGTTTATAGGCATCGAAACAGTGTAAAAAGCTGATTCAGAGCGCTGAAGTGAAGTAGCAATTCTGTGAGATTACCTCAAAGCAGCCATTTTGCCGGAAAAACATTTCAGTGATTGGTATTTAGCTAGTAGAATAAATAAAGAATGAATGATATTTAAAGAAAAATCTTTACTCATTTAAAAAAAAAAGAAAAGAAAAATGAATAATTGTTCAGTAAAGTTGGAAAAGCTCTGTGTAAGAAGCGACAATACTACCAGAGCAGAATATGAATTATGAGTGAAATGTAATTTTTCATTTTTTAGATACAAGGTGTTGATAACCTCTTTTTTGGGATCAGCAGGCTCCTAACAAGGATTTCTGGTTTAACTTTAATATCTTTATACTTGTATTACCCAGTAGCCAAAGTAAAAATGCACTTCCTCAAGTAGGGTCTCACAATTCCGGATTTTGGTAAACTCCAAGAGAGGCTATCTGACAAACGTGATGTGTTTATTTTATACCATTTAGGTATTTTGTGTATTTAAACATCTGTTTCAGTTACTCTTGTAGAATTTATCGGCAGCTTCTATATTCTTTTACACTCGTTTATTATTGTGTCCCCTGGTTTATATCAAGAACTTTGATGTCATTTACGAAAGCAATTTAAGTAAAGGACTGCTCAAAAACTATCTGTATGGTCTCATTCAGAAACTTAATAATAAATAATTTCAGATTGCCGAAGTGAAGAACAAGTTTCCTGAAACGAAGCGTTTGAGCGAAATTGCTCTTAAAGTTGTAAGGAAATTTGCTGTAATGAAACAGACACGCTCTCAAGTTTGTTGGCATTCATTCATTTTATATTTAGAACAATTTGTTGAATGGTTACATTTAACTTGGCAGAGAATTAGAAATAACATGCTACTTGTTGGAAAGTGGGTTTGAAGGAATTCCAACAGCATGTTTGGTGAAAAGGTGGATTAGTAGTTATTCTTTTGCCGCAACTAGGGGTTAGCACACTTAACAGATGGGCTTCGCTGCCTCATGTTCACACTAGTGTATTATATTGTTCTCTGACGTGTATTGCTTTTAACTTGCCCCTAAATTACTTTTCTCACCATTTACTTCCTTAAATCTCTTTATTTAGTATAAGTACCTTGTCCCAATAAATTATTTCGCTTTCTTTATTTATTTAATTTATTATAAATTCTACTACTTGGTTTCCTAAAGATAGAAATAATTTTCATTGTAATCATTCCTTTATCACAATATTATTTTTAAACAAAGTATGGACAGTCAATGGTTCTCTCTTTTTCATACATTTTTACCTTAACTGACATAATCAACTTTAACATCTGCCTTATAAAAATATTTAACTTTTTTTAAATTTAATTATTATATAAGTTCATTATTAATTATTTATTTATACACACAGGCTAAAGCCTAAAACATACTGTATCTCTTGCAATAAGTTAATTATAGAAAGGCTTTGTACCTAAAAGTTTTAAATACTCCATTGCATAAAATAGGCAATTCCAGAGAAATAACATTTTTAGTTGTAATTAATATAATGAGTTACGGGCAGGCAGATTATCCGAGAGGCTGGAAATAACATATTAATGGAGGGTCAAGCGAGCTTCAGCAAGGGGCGCTCCACGATCGATAACTAATTTATTTTAATTAATAAAAAGATAAAACTGAGTAGAAGCTCCAAAAAAAATGTATTGCTTCTTTAAAGAGATAAAAGCGAGATTTGATTCTGTGGTTCGGCGAGGGCTCTATTATTAAAATATAGGAATATGGAATTTCAACTAAATTTATTTCAGCTTTAAAGTACTGAATCGGCACTTTGGAATCAGGATGGTTTGTCAGCGTACTCTAAGTATGAAACTAGAGTAAAGCAGGAATGCATACTCAGTCTGTACTGTTTACACTTTTCATCTAAATCAAAAAAAGTTATTTCATCTAAGTTAAAATCGGAAATAGCCAGATAATTATTCTGGCATACGCGGATGACTTGGTAATCATGGGTAAGAACAAGTAGCTGTGTAAGAGGGATAAGAAACCATGTTTAATTGTGGGACCTTAACCTAGAAAATTAACCTAGAAAAGTGGAAAGTTTTCCATTTTGAATGTTTTTCAGAAAAAGTTCAAGGAAATTGGCATTTTTTAAAAAAAAGAAAAAAAAAAGGCAAAATATACCTATTGAAATTGTCCAAATTGTTTTTTATGTGCGTATATTCTCCTAATCAAAATATTTCCGATACTTTACTAGATTACCCACTAGCGGAAGAAGTTCAAGACTAGATAACCGCTCTCCAGATACATCACAACTTCTAAGTAAATATCGCGATGGTGAAGTCACCATTGGAGTATTGAATCGTTTTGGAGGTAAGATTTTGAACAAGAGGATTTGTAGAGAATGGAAGAGAGTCAGAGAATTTTCTATATTTAGACTTAGATTCGTCAGTTACGTTTGCGATCTTGAGGTCGTTATGGAGGGTGGAGTTAGAGACATAAAATGGAGAATTTTTGATTGGAAGGACTGTATTTTATTTCAATTTTAATTTTTTAATTTAAAGTGCAACATCTGAGGTTATTAGAGCCCGATCTTTTTTTGGACAGTATTCTCTTGTTACGAACAATACTATCCAACACGGGATAGAAGAGAAAATATAAGGGCCAGCTACTGGATTCGAACCCGTGATCTTCGCGTAGGAATGCGCTAACCACATAGCTAATTCCTTAACCTAATTTTATACTATTATTACTATTTTATCTAAAAATATATTGCCATATTCTGTTCAATCTTTGTGAACGAGAACATTTTGTGTTATTGTAGTCCTACAATTTTTAGAATAATTTTATTTGTATTTGGCAAATTAATTCAAAAACTTACTTTTCTACTTGGTAATAACTCTGCTGATATTAAGTAGAACTTTTGCGTAATAAGTTCCCCCTCATAGGGTTATATTTCTAAAGGACCAAAGAAGAACAGGTTTTTCCAAACTCTAAGAACCTAAAGATGCGTATTTCCGGAAGTCACTCAAAATGGAAAATCGGCACGATTGTAAAATCCTCTCTTATGGTGAGAGCAAACAAATCTGGTGCGAACACACTCACCACAAATCTCCCTTATTCTGGTGAGAAGGGGGGGTATTCATTTATGTACAACAATTAAGTGTTCTCAATCTTAAATATTTGCTCGGCGTGTTGAACCGTACACAACAATTCTGACATGCAGTCTGACAGCTTGAACTGAATAGAAACTTTCAGCATTTTCCCAGACGTCTTTCAGCCTGAAATATTAATAACTAATGTTCTTAAAATTAAAATGCAACTACTATATTCTTGTATTCTACAATATTACCTGATCTGATAAGCTTAACGATCAATGTTTCACCTAATTTCTTAAGAATTCCGAATCATATCTGTAAGTACAACTTATTATTGTTATTAAGTCTAGCATAACGAATCGAAGCTCATGTGTCCATAAGTAATGAATGCACAGGGCCATCAGCTCTCTCCACAAGATTGGACAAGAGAAATCAGAGGGTGAACTATGATTGTTTCCATCACTTAACCTGCATTTTAATGATAAAGGAAAGGAATTAAATCAGTTTACTGCATTAGAAGGGTTAGATTTGAAACATGGAGCGTTAACGAGGGTACGGATAAGTTGAAATGGTTGAATTCGTTGATAATTAGAACGTTCAGTTGAACCCATAGTTCAGATATAACGTCTAGGTATTGTTGAATACTTATGCGAGCCTTTTGTTCCCAAAAATTAATGTCCGCTGACGATATAGTCGGTCTAACATTTAGCTTTTATTTTTTTGCTGAATATAATAGACATATGTCTGAAATTTGAAAAATTGATCTCAATAAATCTAAAATGAAATTCCTTAGCTAAGAAAAATAAGCAAAAATCAAGCAATTCGTTCTAGATCTGCTTATCTAAGGGCTAACTTAGTTCCCACGCACCTGTTTACGTTACATTATTTTGTACGAAAAGTGAATTTATTTATTCATTTTTCCTTTTAATTATTGTCTATATTAGATTGTTCAATTAATACTTTTGAAACAATATTTTTGTATGAGAGAAAGAGCCAAGAAAATCTACATATTTACAACACTTTCTCTTACTAACAGAGTAAGAGAAAGTAAGAGAAAATAAAGATGTCAGGGAGAGAAAAGTAGGGCATGCTCATTATGAGATAAAAAAAAGAAAGAAAAAAAAAGTGTCATAAATGAACATACAGGCAAGTGTAGATACTTGTCTGAGAATAGGAGAAAGGTTATGTGTGAGATAGCATCATAGTCTAACATGGTGTTCCGTTTGAGATTACATGTTACAGCCACGGTGAGGACTTGCTTTAAGTGGATAGCGAGAAGTGGTGGCTTAGAATCAAGTGACGCTCTACTGGGACACGGCAAACTGGAAGATAGTTGCAACTTATCATAACAGTACATATAAAATAGCTTCAACATTTTTTTTTTCTTGTAATACAGTGCTATCTTTTTGATATTTTCATTGTGTAAAATATTTCATAATGCTCCAAATCTAAAAATTATCTTTCTGATGTTTTCTGTAGAATCACCATTGCGTACACAATTTCTACAAGAAGAAATAAGTAAACACAGTTAGGAGTTTACACGTCAATTAGTTTTAATTAAAATTTGTTTCTAATGAGGATGTAACAAGATGCTTTGTAGTTCCTCCATCGTTACCTGAAAGCCCATCTACCAAAAGAGTCATCAAGAGAGATATACTTCGTACTTTGAAGGCTAAAATTAGTTAAATACGTGAACACAAATGTTTACAAATTTGTATTTTCTCTACCTCAAATTCGCTTTCTTACTGTTGCAGATTCGGAAACAAAAGTAGTGTTGAAGATTCAACTTAAACTAACTTATAAGCCCTTTCGTATCAAGGCATATCCGATATAGCAAGAATGTATACTAAGATGTTTGAAACACGATAATACGAGGGTCGTTTGAAAAGTCCGTGCAAAAATAAAAACTACTTAATTTTTTGGGGTAAACCTTTTTTATTTTTCAACATAGTCTCCTTTTAGGCTTATACACTTCGTCAAACGCTGCTCTAGTTTGTTGATCCCTTCCGAATAATAGGATTTGTCCACGTCTGAAAAATAGCCATTCGTTTCTGCAATCACCTCCTCGTTTGAATAAAATCTTTTTCCCGCCTGCCATTTCTTCATATTGGGGAACAAATAGTAGTCCGAGGGAGCCAAGTCTGGAGAATAGGGGGGATGTGAAACGAGTTGGAACCCTACTTCCATTAATTTTGCGACCACAACTGCTGAGGTGTGAGCTGGTGTGTTGTCGTGATGGAAAAGGACTGTTTTGTGGGCCAATCGTTGGCGTTTTTCTTGCAGCTCGGTTTTCAAACGGTCCAATAACGATGAATAATATGCACCTGTAATAGTTTTACCCTTTTCCAGATAGTCGATGAGGATTATTCCTTGCGAATCCCAAAAGACAGTCGCCATAATCTTTCCGGCCGAAGGAACGGTCTTCGCCTTTTTTTTTGGCGCAGATTCCCCCTTGGTAACCCATTGTTTAGATTGTTCTTTGGTCTCAGGAGTGTAGTGATGTATCCATGTTTCATCCACAGTGACGAAACGACGCTTAAAGTTCTGCGGATTCTTCTGGAACAGCTGCAAACCGTCCTTGCAACACTTCACACGATTTCTTTTTTGGTCAAGCGTGAGCAATCACGGCACCCATCTTGCGGATAGCTTTGTCATGTCCAAATGTTGATGCAAAATATTATGTACCCGTTCATTCGAGATGCCCACAGCACTAGCAATCTCACGCACCTTCACTCTTCTGACATCCATCACCATATCATGGATTTTATCAATGATTTCTGGAGTAGTAACCTCAACAGGGCGTCCAGAACGTTCAGCGTCACTTGTGCCCATATGGCCACTCCGAAAATTTTGAAACCACTTATAAACTGTTCTAATCGAAGGTGCAGAGTCACCATAATGTTTATCAAGCTTCTCTTTAGTCTCCTGAGGCGTTTTGCCTTTCATAAAGTAGTGTTTAATCAACACACGAAATTCTTTTTCGTCCATTTTTTGAAAATCACTCGACTTCCTCGATTCAAACGAATGCCAAACACAAAGAAATAGACCGATCTGGCAGAAACTTGGTGTGTGTTCTTCCAAGAGATGCTACTAACTAAACATAACCTCGATACGCGCCAGTGGTGTTATCTCTCTGACTTTGCACGGACTTTTCAAACGACCCTCGTATTTTACCAGCAATGTTCTTGTAGAATGTCGACTATTTGAAATGGTTCCACCGACGGTCTATGACCAAGGTTGATAACTTTAGAGGTGATTATTTTATTCTGATTATTGCATTATTTTTATGTTTTATGTAACATTTATAAATAAAGGCTTTAATTAATAATATCATTTGAAATGGTAAAGATTGGGGTGTTCTGGTTGACTACTGTAAGATGGGCTTGCTAAGGATGGGTGCTTCTTCCTAAAATTAAGAAAGAGATTAACTCAATGGTTGATGTGCTGGTTAGCAACTCGGAAATTCCGGGTTCAAATCCAGCTGTTGACCCTTAGATTTTCTCTTCCCAAGAGCTTCTTAAAGCTCACTGTCCAGTGATGGATAGCATTGTCTGTAATGAGTAACCGTCTGGAAGCCGGCAGTGCTCAGGAGAAAATTCCAAACGCCAATGACTCAGATGTTGAAGCACCTTAAATTAAAGTAATAATTTTGTTTTTTGAAGTTCATTTCTCAGTTAATTCTTTCCTCTTTGAACGAAATGTTTTGAATAAACATAATTATTCTTACTTTTATTATCTAGCGATTAATCTTAACACAATAAGGCAACAGTCTTCCAAAGTAAGGTCGCTACAATGGGGTAGTCTTCTTGAGATCTACTATTCTTGATTCTTTTCTTGATTATCTTGAGTGTGGAGTCATAAGAAGACCAAATATTTTATGACGAAAATGAACCAATTTTTTTAAAACTTCAGAATGCAATAATGTGTAAAAATCAGTGTTTAATACGTGAGTTAGATTTAGCGGCAGGCTTAACGACTCGTATTGGAGACATTCTAATGAAGTGAGCTTTTGTAAGCGAATTATTGGTAATTATTTTCAATATATTTTTGCTTCGGACTGATTTCGCAAATCTTGGTATTCCAGAATTTGCAATTTTTTAAAATTTTAATCCCAAATAAATTTAGTGGTCCTTTGTGAAGAACTAAGTGGACTACATTATTTAAATTTAGGTCTTGTGAACATATAATTAAGTAGGGTCTAAAAGTTATTTACTCCATTACTATAACGACTAAAAGAGAATATACGTATACGTATACTCCGGTAAGCTATTGCTGCTAGAAATGTTTGTTTTTTTTTTTTTTTTTTAAAAAAAAAGGTACTTTGCGACAAAATAAATAATAATAAAAAGCAAAACATGGATAGAAAGAATATAAATGTAGATAACTTACGTCTAATAGTGCGCCCGGCGTAGTGTAGTTTCTAAATGGAGGCGTTCGACCTTTAACGTATTGGAAGATTTTACGTCCACCTTTTAACCATTCTACTTTATGTAATTGTTCTGGCATGACGTTGTATTCACACTTTAATACAACATGTCCACCAAGATCGGCGTATCTTGGCACACGTAGATCTACATGAAAACACAGTCCTCCTGAAACAATTTTAATAAAAAAATTAATTTCAATATTTTGTCAATTTTAGAATTAATGTATATTTATTTAAGTTAAACAACTATGCAGAAAGTTTAAAAACAAAATGTTGTGAACAATATGAAAGTGCATCCATTCGTTAAATAAGTTGTACTTTGGTTTGAATCGAACGAGTTAATTAATATTATTGTGCACTAGGAAGGCGTACTATCCATTCAGGATATATGTGCCAACATAGAGGATATATGTACGGTATCACCTATTCAGGAGACAGGCTGTAGAATTGTTGCATGTGCTATTCATATGGTAATGTTTAACAACATGACAGTTCAAATAGAGGGCGCTCCTGTTCAACTATGGCAATGCTTTCCTCGATGCATGGTTCAATTAGGGCTGCCACGTTATGGTTCAACAATTTCGGATTTACATTGTAGAAAGCTGAGGTGAGAATGCCTGAATTATTCGGCGTGAATAAGTTCAAAATGTGACTGTAATTCAGAACTAAGTCTGCTTATGATGACAAAAAAAGGGACTAAATTTTAGATAGAGCATTTCATGTCATTTCAGATGTATGATCCTCACCAAACGTTCCTGAAGTAGACGATGTCAAGCCAAGGAGACGGTGGTAAGCTCAGGTCTAATCTGGGGGCGATCTCAAAAACAAAGAAGCGGCGAAAGTATTGGAAAACTCTAAAAAATCAAAATTGAAATATATCGCCGCTAAATAATCTCAGTGAACGCTTGAATAAAACACTTATCATTTAAGCGGTCAAGTGGTTAAGGCCGCGATGCGCTATGGTTTTGCGAAGGAGTATAGAGGTGAGGCTCCCCATGGTTAGAGCCATACGAGTATCTGTGACTGAAATGTCTGACAATTATCGGGTATGGTTAAGGGAAAGGATGTATGGTGAGGTGGAAGAGGAGGTGAATCGGTAATGGAGGAATAGGTGGCGAGCTTCAACTAAGGGCAGAACCACATTTAGTTTCGTCCCCGACACTGTGGGAGGTAGAAGACAGGTTCCCACGGAGATGCCATATGCAGTTGCGCGACTGGTCATCATGGGTCATGGAATGTTGAGCGCTAAAATGTTTAATATGGACTTGGCAACAGATCAGTACTGCGGAGACGGCGGAGCCCTTAGTCTTGCACTGTGATCTATACGATTATTTGCGCTCTATCATGTGGCGGAAGGTAGAGTTCCTATTCTGCGTGGCTGTGGACGTTTTCCCCCTGTTATTGGAGAACGCGTCAGCGAGGGCGGCCTTTGATAGACGGATGGCCTCGGTAGTGGGCGGATGATGTTGTTGATATGGTTGATCGACTGGGATGTGTTGCTGGCTGATTGTTGTGTGTGTGGCTTCGGGTTTGTATGTAGGGAGTCTATGAGTGTGTGGTTGAATTCTGTTTTCTTTATTTATATTTGTGTAATGGTTGATAATGTTTTATTATTTTTATCTTGTATTTGGCAATTGTTTATTTTTGTGTTTGTATTATGTATAACTATTATTTATGTATTTTTTGAGGTCTATCTCCAACTGTATACCCTATATGGGTTAAGCCAGTTGTAAAATTTAAATAAATAAATAAATAAAATTTTTGTGTTTGTTGTTGACGGTTTTTGAGTGCTTTGCTGGGACTCGTTGAGTTTTGAACCTTGTAACGGTTGAAGCTTAAAAAAAGAAAAAAAAACATTTAAGCGGTCAACAAAATCACAATGATTCTAGTTAAACGATAGAATTTTAATTGTTTCTTGCATTTCATTTAAGTCCGCTGTTTGTCAGAAAGTGTCTGAATCAACTCTCTTCGCTTCAGGGCTAGTTTGCTTAGAAAACTAAGACTTACGAACTCATTTTATTAACTCAAAAAATTATATAGCTTCTTTTAAATCGGGAGCACTATCTCCTTAGCATTTCCATCAAAATGATTTAAATTTGTTTGTATAATATAAAAATCATTTTTTTTATTTTTATTTTAGAACATTTTACATTTTAGAATTCGAAAGACAGATTGACAGGACGCTCGGGTCAGCTGTAGATACTTACCCTTGATTAGTAGCCAAGTAACCAAGGGAAGCATCATTGCAAGGTTTCCCTTGCAATGATGCTTTTCAAGCACCAATTTATTTTTTATCTTATTTTTATTTTTTAATGGCGTTTTCCTCACAGGGGCACTTACTGTGTTTCAATTTGCTTCAAATGATAATAACTATAATTGATACTCTCAGAAAATAAATAAGAGATACCAGTATCTTTTTTTTTTTATGTGAAAGGGCGAACAGATAAGAATTGCATGTTTGGCTTTTTAAACGATACTGTTCTTCTTTGTTACAAACTCAAGAAGAACAAAAACGTGCCATGAAACAAAAGAAAAAAGCCATGATAGAACATGCCAATTTTTTTTTATCGACGACTTATTTGAAGACATGAAATTACCATAGTAACTAAAAAGACTAATATACAGCTCTATAATAAAAGCTATTTGGGCCTCTAGACTAGAACTTTAGGGTTCAGCCAAACAGACAATCCAATCTAAGTCACTACGACAAATAGTTAATGCCCCTTTCTACGTCACAAACCTCCCTTCCATACTAACCTCAACATTTCTTTTTTTTAAAGCAGCTAGCCCAGGAAAATACCCGAAATGCCTTACTGCAATTCCTCAAGGCTTTAATCTTTACGTACAGTCACTCGCCTCTATACCATTCCAGACAATCCTCCACGCCGGCTGAATCGCCAGTGGCCCGAGATTCTCCTTTAGATTGATCTTTAATGTAGGATATCACGTCCTGGGTAGGTAGATTCTTTCCTTCTATCACGTATAACAGATTGCATTATTTATCAGATTTGCTATTTCTGTACTACCAATGTTGGGTAAAATTTATTAAAAATATCTAATAAATAATAACAAAATAAGAGTTAAAATTTGAAAAGTTGGATTGATTTATTATTGAACATTTCGTGAATAAATTAATATGCTCTATTTTATTCATTAATAGCTGAAGACCAGCCGATGGCTTTGAACAAAACGGCATTTATTTAAAACAGAATAATAACTTTTATTTCTATATTTATTCTTTATGTAAAAATAAATCAAATACAATAATACCGCTTATTCAGTTGGTTATTTCACTTCAGTAAGAATGTGAGGCGGAAATCCATAGGTATATTTATTTATATGACTCACTGATCAAAGCAAATAAAGCCAAAGTGATTTATTGCCTGGATTTAACTTTCCAGTCGATTTATCTATTTAATTTTGATTTCATTAATTACTTTAGTGCCTTCGTCAATCTCTTTAACGTCGTAATTGTCTCCAGTTATTTTGTTACTTTTTGTGAAGTTTTACATCTTCAAGAAGAGATTAGCTGTGGTGCAAGGATGATGAGGTACATTTTAGGAGGCAAGACAACCTTTATCTACTGCACTTGCCAAGGCTCTCCTTACTGCACTTTTTGCCGTCTAATAGTAGCTGATTTGCAACTGAAATAGTGGTTGTTTCACACAGGCATTGCAAATACAGCTTATACAATCACTATAATTAGATTCGATCCAACCAGTGCTGAATCTAAACCCACCATTATAGAATCTCAGCAATATCACTGGTTTGCCGTATTGTCTATTCAACATTTTCTTTCGTTCCCATACTTGCTACTAACTTTCATTATAACTCCTAACTTACTCAATGTAGCACTGAAACTGTCTCTCATATTTCCTTGGACCTCCACAACGATTACGATGTTCAATGGATGATTTAAGAAAATTCAGCTAAATACTCACTTGTAAGAATCATATTTAAGTGAGATTTCAACAAAATACAACGTAAATTTGAAACAAATTAAAATGAGTATAAAAATTATTTTAGGTTTAGGATAAAATATTTGCTAATTTATTAATTTTGTTGCTGCATTGATGTTGAACAGTACCATTTGTTGCAGTAGCATAGCTAACCTATCCCTACAGAATGTTTACTTATATCCTAATGAATAAATCTTGCTAATTATGGCGAAGTTAGTGCAATGGTGAAATAACTTACAAACATATATACACTATAACCAACCGTTAATTAAAATAAAAAAAAATAATAATAATGAATTTGCGTACACCATATAGTATACACTGATGGCATCAAGAAGAACGAAAACGACGTTTGATTTGTTGGGTAAGAGTTGGAACAACTAGTTTGGCAGTATAAAGCCGCGGCTAATTGCTCTAATAAACTGGCAGAGGTAAAGACAATCGTAAAGGTGTTAGCCACTGTAGAAGAGCGGTTACGTAGAAACGGGCGGTATACATCATGAACCGATTCATCCTAGACTCACTAAGGAATTGGTATAGTCATGTGACTTAAGGAAGAGGTTATGGCGACGAACTAGAAGGTGGGGTAAATTGGGTTAGGGTTCACAGAGGCTTAGGAGCCATTGAAAGAACTGATTAATTGGCAAATAAAGGTGCAAAAATAACTAAAATGTGTATTTGAATGAGCCAAATATCTTAGGTCTACGATTAGAGTTACTTCTCGGGGAGACAAAACTAACTCACTACTGGAACATTCTAGACAGAATTCTCGTTCACAGATTTTTTAAAATTCTAGTTTTCAAGAAAAATAGCGGATTATAATAAAAGCTACAAATAATAAATATAGAGTAATCGGGTAAAATATTCACGTAACTTAACACTTATTATTATTTAATATTTTCCTATTTTCAACTGAACAAAAATTCAAATATTAATCATCGAAAAATATATATTAGGGTGAAGGGACCAGTAATTGACTGGGCACCAGTAATTGACATACCAGAAATAAACTGGTATTATAAGGGATATGAGCCGTTTTTAGTGGTGATTCTTTCAATTTCGTTATTGAGAAGCCTTTGGGCAGCAGTTCCAGAAAAATATTAATTATTGGAAGGTTCCTTGGTATCAGTGGAAGGTTATTTGTGTTAAAAGTTCAAAATCAAGGAAAAAACAAGCCGTTGCTAAGGAGGATTGATAAGAAAATAATTTTTCTTTTTTCTTATTTTTCGTTTATTTGTTCATATATTTGTGTGGTTATCAATGTTCTGTTATAATTAGTATTACTTGTAGATTTCATTTATGTAGTTTTTTTTTTAATTATAAGAAGCATTGAGGATTAAAATGGGGCTGTCAATCACTGGTCCTTGAAACGGCAATCTGCCCGGTAATTGACATGTATGTCAATTACTAGTCCTACAGCTTTTTTGTTTGAGACCAGTGATTGACTTCCTGGGAAAATGATAAGATAGGTTGGTAAATTTTATTATAATTAAAAATTCAATACATTGTAAAATAAAATCATTGATAAAAAATATCGGCAACATAAAATAAATAGTAAAACTTCCAACAAAATATGTTTAAATTAATGAATTAGCAAATGTACGCCTTATTTCAAGAGGGCATGCAGAATGATTATTCTGTAGAGAACAACAATGTATGAACAACAAACTGGAATAGTCGTGATCGCCGAACAGCTTCCGAGGCCTACGTGACTAATAAAAACGACGCCCACGTAACGGAGTTGGAAAATCTCTCATTCTCCCTCAGTTTTGGGTCCTAGCCACATGACAAAGAAGAAAGGGAGGAAATGGCTAAACCATAGAATTCCATCAAAGAAAACGGCCAGAGGAAAAATGAAGCTCCCTCAAGAGAAGTACCAGGTGCGAAATCAAACATACGTGGAGAGTTGGTGACTTTGTGATGTTTGTGATGTTACCGGTAGTACAGTTGTGTAAGGGTTGATCGTCAAAAGCTGCATAAAAAAGGGTAAGGTTGAAAAAATATTAGATTATTTAGGTTTGCCTATTTAAAAACTGATTGTAATTAATTATGAATAAGACCGATTTTTGTTATAAATCCAATTGAAAAAGTGATTTAGGTGATTTATTTAGATTTAAAAGTGATTTTGAATGCATACCTTATGTCGTTTCATGAATGTATTTGTATGTCAATTACTGGTCCCACCCCATGTCAAACACTGGTTCCACCGAAAATTCGGTATGTCAATTACTGGTTCATTGACATACTTCCAAAAAAAATCATTTTTGGTTGACATAAAGATCGAATTTACTGCTTTTAAAATATTAATAAAATAAAATACATCCTACTGGAGCGGTACAATTTTATAACCTATACCTGGAGCCAAAATAACGGAAGTTATTCTATCTTAAACTCGAATTTTTTCTTAAGCAGTCAATTACTGGTCCCTTCACCCTACATATATTTTAATGTGCTCAGATCGATTACACATGGAAAATGCAGATGCTATTTTTTTTTTAAATTTGTTTATTTATTTTGCAACTATAATAGATGCAACAAGCAAAAGGGATGAGAGTGAGGAAATGGCGCACGCACATATATGCGCTTACATACACGCGCGCGCATATGCATGTGCGCCAAGAGGCGTGAGTGGAGTGAACGACGACCATCCAGTGATGGAAGCCGTTAGTTCGCCTGATTGGCAAGCTTACACAGCAACCATCCTAGGAGGTCGGCGTTGTGTTGAGATGGTCGCGTGGCCACCGCCGCTTTAGTCTGCGCTGTGGATTTGAAGGAAGTGTTGTGGTAGACATGTTGTGGATAAGAGGGTTGTAATGACTGTGTAGATTTGAGTGGAGTTTTGTGTAGCGAGATTGTGCTATTTCAGAAACGAGAGGAATATTGAGATCAGTGTGTAATGTATGATTGGAGGCGTAGATGGGAGCGTTAACTATTGTTCTCAGGATTTTTGATTGTAAGGTCTGAAGTCGGTTGATGTTCGATTTTTTGGCACTTCCGTAGAGTTGTATTCCGTACGTCCATATTGGGGCAAGTAGAGCGGTATATAAAGATCGTTTGTCGAGTAGCCTTTTCAACATTTTATATTGGAGATTGAGGTCAATTCGTTTGAGTCTCGTGTGTGGGTTCCACGTCAGTCGTTTGTCAAGATGTAGTCCGAGATATCGTACTTGGTTAGTCGTTGGTATAGAAGTATTGTGGAAGGAGAGAGGAGGGAGAGTTTTCTTGTTTAGAGTGAATACTATGTATTTAGATTTTAATTCATTCACTTTGATTCTCCACTTTTGCAGCCAAGCAGATGCTATTTAAAAATATAATTCAAAATTAAGAAGAAACGAATATAAAAGGTTCACACATTCTTCAACTTGGAAGGCAGTACTGCATTTCTACAATTTTACTCTATTTGTATTATTAAGATCTATTATTGAATACTATCTGAATTACAATTCTATATCTCTTTCGTTTTTAACAACTGCATTATCTCAGCGTAGCCCTTTTTGGGGTAGAGGTTAGTAAGGGAAAGTTAAAATTAATAAACACTAGGTAATTAGAAGGAACTGTGGGAAAGGTTGATATGGCCGTTGATAGGAACTCCATTGGCTTCCACCTAACGACTCGCTGACACGAACTACAAACTGTTAAATCATGAAAATCTGATCTTAAAAAGGAAAAAAACATGAAGCGTTATAGAATTAAAAAACAATGTTCTGATTGTTATTAGTTTTGGTTAATTAATTAAACACTTTCCAAACTTAGTTATAATTAATTTAAACTAAAATACTTAATGCACGCCATTCTGGAGGTTAAGCAATTTCTTCTGGCTCGGGAGTTTTGTCTTCCAGTGTCAATGTGAAATGATCCTCAGACTCTTTGCTTTCTTTTCACTTTTCCCACCCACATGCGCAGATCGAGAAAGGTGTTTGACAGGAACTTTGGAAATGAAATGATCTAACTAATCTGATCAATATAACTAAGAGTGATTTCTTTGATAGCGTAAATTAAGATAACGACCATTTCTAATTTATTGCTGGCATACTGTTGCCCATATTTGATATCCTTCCTAAAATGGTTCCACATGTGGACGACACTGCCACTGTGAGCGACGGTTCGAGGCTGCCAATATTAGGAGCATAGTTTAACAGCCAGCAGTCAACTCTTTTATGATTTCGCACCTGGGAGGATGTTAGTACACCGGTCACGAATATGGATTAGTAAGTGGATGCGTAAGTAGCGTGTAGCTACTTAAAAATTAAATTAGTAGTTAAGTATGTGTTTCTGTCTCCGTCAACGACAAATCAGAAGTTGAACGTTAAATCCCACCTGAAAAAACGGACGATTACTTTACTTTTAATCTCGAAACTGGATATTAACGAGAGAGAAGGTAAAAAAAATGGATTTCAGCCACATTGCAGTACTCGCAAATCGCATAGTAGAGCATATTCGTTTGACTGGTAGGTGAAAGCGATCACGCATAGTACTAAATTGAATGCTCTTAGAATAAATATTAGATAATCTTCAACAATTCAGTTATACATAACCTCTGCAGCAACAAACAGACTGATGAAGCGGCCTCTAATCGAGGCAATGAAGCCACAAACACTCTATCGATTTATTTTAACCAGGACCATATCAAACTGCCGGAAATTGGTATCAATACATTTACCAAAAACAAGAAATAATAACAGTAGAGGTCAGTTCACTGGTTAGTTGGACTCCAACGCCGAGATCTTTAGTTCTAGTCTGCTCTTAGATTGTTCCTCCCTGGGCATCCCCCTCACGATTAGTTTAAATATGTGTTCAGTAAAATGTGTTGGGTTATTGCTGTTTTAAGATATTATTTCATTTAATAACAATTTTATTAACAACTGGTTAAACAATCCTTTCCGCTGTTTACTGATTGTTTATTATTACCAGAACCCAGGCGATTAAATCATTCTGCGTCGATTTTTTTTTATGCTTCAGATTGTGAAGAACTGTTTTTACTAATTCACTAAAACAGACAGGACAGAAGACATTAACATATAACAATGAAAAAAATATAATTGTCAATAGCATAAGCCCTGAAGATTACATAGACCAGAGGTCGCCAAAGCGTTATTTAACATCGGGTCTATTTAACAAAAGTAGGGTCGATCTGAGGCAGGGGGTCGAACCCAAAATAGCGAACGTTTCAAAGAAACACCAGGCACACCCATTTCATTAATTAAGAAGCAATACTGTAATTACTTTACTTATTTATAATTACTTATTATTTAATAAATATTAAGGTATTTAAATTTCAACTTTAAGATATGTTTCATAAAACTATTGTTCCACAATGTAAAACTACTTTAATAAATGTTTAGAATCATAAAATAAATGTACAAACACATTACCTAATATATAGTTTTATTTTAATTAACTGAAAATTACTTTTATGGGGGTCGATAGAGATTTCGAGAAATTATACAAAGGTCCATGATCAAAATAGTTTGGCGAGCCCTGACCTGTCGCTAGGTCGAAAGCGTGGCAACAATATAATAATAATAATAATAATAATAATAAAGGGGAGGGATTAGCTATGTGGTTAGCGTACTCGATTCCCACGCGGAGGTCCCGGGTTCGAATCCAGCTGCTAACCCTTAGATTTTCTCTTCCTAGGAGCTTCTTACAGCTCACTGTCCGGTGATGGACAGTGTTGTCTGTAACGAGAAAACACTGTCCGGAGGCCGGCAGTGCACTGAAAAAGCTCCAAGCGCTAATAACCTCAGCTGTTGATGCGCAAAAAAAAAAAAAATAAAAAATAATAATAATAATAATAATAAAGCTTTATTTATTTATTTATTTTATGATTTAAGGCGCTTAAAATCTGAGGTTATTGGCGTCCGGAGCTTTTTCCAGTAACTGCCGGCCTCCGGACAGCGTTACAGACAACTCAGTCCATCACCAGACAGTGAGCTGTAAGAAGCTCCTAGGAAGAGAAAATTTAAGGGTCAGCAGCTGGATTCGAACCCGGGACTTCCGCGTGGGAATCCAATAAGCTAACCGCATAGCTAATCCCTTCCCTAAAAAAGCTTTATTAACACCCTTTTCAGAGAAAAAGCCTCTTCTTTTGGAGGATTAAATAATAATACAATATAATGTCTGAAATTCGCAATATTCTTTCTTACTTTTGGATCAATGAATCAGTGACCAAAACGATGAACAGCAACTCCACAACCAGAACAATGTAAGTACCAGTCATATGTTTAATAAAATTATTATTTTTGGACATAATTTAAATTTAATTCAATTAGATGACGTACAAATACTCAAAAAGAGTTATCATTTTTTGATCACTAAGATAGTTCTAGGGAATATTAAAGAAGTAGTTGTACAGATTGATATCTAACTGTTCTTGGAGTTACATCGAGTAAGGTGATTATGGGGGATATAAAGGAAATATACGACAAGATAAAATTTTACCATGAGTTAGAACGGCATTACCCCATCGATGAGTACATATACACTAGGGTCATTGGGTATACAACTTTTAGTATCTCTTAAATTTTACGCCTTACATATATTTCTATTATGTTACAATAGTATTACCAAGGTTTATGGGCACATGAATGATATCGCTTCAGATTACGAGGAATATGCGATATCAAAAAACAATGGGTCATGTAACTTTGAAAAAATATTATCGTTACTGCAACAAAAATAAAATTTAGACAAAAGAGATGGGAAGTGCAGTTCCTATCAGCAAAACAGTTAGTTATTCTGAGGCTGTTCGTCAAAGAATCTGTGGCTGAACAACCGCAAAAGAAACAGATCAACTGTCAATACTTATCTCTTCGGTCAAATAAAAACACCATATAATAATGAAACCGGAATAGTTAGTTTAATGTGAGTTTATAGAATAACGTTAGTTATGAAATATTACGTGTTGCACACAAGAAACAATATTGCATATGTTACTAATGAAAACCAAGTAATTTTGTCTGAACCACCCTCAATATTTTGGAAGCTACTAGTATTTGTAATTATCGGACATAGGAAGAGTGGACGTAGTGGTTTCAATTCGGCTATAAACCTGTCAAGGTTATAGAAGTGACAGAAAATTATAAAATGCTGGATATCATCTATCAGGTTGGCCAATAAGTTCGTTCGGTTTTTATTTTGGTACAGATTCATTCCGATTTTCTTTTTTTATTTTCGGCGCAAGCGCACAACTCGATTGTTCATTTGAAAGATTATGTCAAGCTTAACCTTTCTATGGATTTCGGTTTAACAAACATTACTATTGTGCTTGCTGCTTAGCTGTAAAGATGGAAGAAAATAATGTGCATTTTCGTCGTATTTTGCTCTATTATTTTAAAAAGGGCAAACGAGCTGCAGAGGCTCATAAAAAGATATGTTGTGTTTATGGTGATAATGCCTTAACAGAACGCGTGTGCCAAAAGTGGTTTGCCAAATTCCGTTCTGGAGATTTTGACATTAACGATGCGCCCCGCTCCGGACACCCAACCGAGATTAATTCAGATGATGACAAGGGCGTAATCGATAAAGATCCATGCCAATCGGTGAGAGAGATAGCAACAGCACTTAACATATCCTGTACCAGCTCCAAAAATCATTTGCGCCGGCTGGGATACGTTTCTTGGCTAAATTTTTGGGTACTGCATGAATTAACCGACGCAATGACTTAGCCACTCGCATATCCATTTGCGATGCGTTGCGGAAACGTCAAAAAAATACCCATTTTTAGATCGGATGGTAACGGAAGATGAAAAATGGATCGTCTACGATAATGTAGTGCGTAAAAGATCATGGAAGCACTGCAGTGAGCCGCCGCAAACAAGCTCGAAGGCGGAATTGCATCCGAAGAAGATTATGTTCTCCGTATGGTGGGATTATAAAGGTATCATCTATTACGAGCTGTTACCGTCAGGCAAAACAATTGATTCAACTGCATACTGCTAGCAGTTAACCAAACTGGACCATGCAATCCGCACAAAACGTCCAGAATTGGCAAATCGCAAAGGTGTCGTCTCCCACCACGACGACGTCAGACCGCATGCGTCATTGACCACTCGAAATAAACTGCTGGGATGTTTTTTCTCATCCTCTGGGGAATGTGATTTTTGCTGCTTAGCTGTAAAGATGGAAGGAAATAAAGTGCATTTTCGTCGTATTCACCGGACCTGGCACCTTCTGATTATCATTTATTCTGATAGTTGCAGAACTCCATGAACAGAAAAACTTTCGATAAAGAAAAGACTGTCAAAAAACATTTTGATTGGTTTTTCGACGATAAGCCACAGACGTTGTACGAACGTGGTATAATGAAGTTGGTGGAAAGATGGCAAGAAGTCATCAGTAAGAATGGTCAATGTATAATTGATTAAAATTTATTCTGTGTATCAAAAAAATTGTTATTTATTCCTCCCTCAAAAACCGAACGAACTTATTTCCAACCCTATAGAATTAAAGCTTGATGCACAATGATTGTCAGGCTTAAATCAGCAGACTGGGTAGCTGATTGCACTCTGCGGTTAATTGAACTGACAACATTGGTAATATTGTGTTGTCAGTTGAAATTAAGGAAAAGTCCAGTCGTCCAGTCTGACCCAGGGAACTAATTTTCTTTTAATGCATCTAATTGCATTTGGCTACAAAATATCAGAGATATTAATGCCTCACATTATCGTCAGACTTTACGCATCATGACAGAAACTACAAACATTCTGCATTCACCACACCCTGTCTTACCATTAACCCCAATCGTCACAACCCCGTATAATCAGCAATCTTTCAAACATATCACCAGAATGCGGTCTAATAACTTGTCAAATCTTACAACATATCCCATGACAAGCTGCTTAAAAAACAAGTCCAAAGGACTGATTATTTTATGCCCTTTTATAAAAATCTTCTAAGTAAAAAATGGACTCTAATCGAATAACTCTGTCAACAACCCAAAATCTGTGACGTAGGAAAAAGGGAAAGTGGAAAAAAGAAAGCTGGTTAAGCCGCCTAATTTCAGAGGGCGCTGAAAATCTGCTCCAAGAAACATGCTTTTAAAAAAGTTATTCAGGTTAAAGATATTTTATTCAGCAACATTAACTCAGGCAGTAAAGCCACAGTATACACAAAGATTTACAGATAAAGTAAAGGCCAAAGTACCTTTAATTTTATGAATTTTGATAAAATGACAGCTTGTGAAAAATAAAGGATGGTACAATCAATGAAATAACATTTCCCTTCGTCGGCTAGATCGATGATATAATAGGGGTGTAAGGTCTATGTTTGATAATATAAGCACCACCCCTGCCTTACTGTGCAAGATATGCCAGTGGAAGCCCAATAGGTCAATAGGTACCGTTCTAGCACAAGTAGCTCTTGTTTGGAGAAAAATAAAAATGATTAGTGGGCATCCCCGGAAAATCTACTAAAATCAATTTTCCCCCCCAAAAAAGTATAAAGAAAATTGACAAGTACTTACTGAGTAGCTAGCATGAAACATAAAGTTTAATCATGAATACTTAAAAGGAATCAAGAAAATTCATACTTTTGGTCACTCGGGATTTGTAGCAACAGTTACGACATAACAAACATTCCGCTAAAGTGAATTTATCAAAAGCCTAACCAACTCTAGAAAGGGTAGGAAAATGTTATCAAATAAAAATTGTAGAACCAAAATAGCGCATTACAATAGGCTTTTCCATCGTAAGAAAAGTTTTCCCTGTAGAATGGTAATCAGAGCTGAAAGAATTTCATCGCTCGCCAAGGGGAGTAGTCAATAACGAAATAAAAACTTTGTGCTTGCTTCCGGTGATTCTTACATGTTAAAGCTAAAGTGTTAACTTATAAATTTACACAAACAATTTGAAACGTGAATTACTGGTTATGGAAAACTGGAAACGCAATACTTCCTCTTACTTCAGAATTTGGTTGTACCAATCATACGGGTGGGGCAAAAGGTATGAACCGGTTTTAAATGGATGTAAAACAAAAATAATTCAACTTACAGAAATTATGTTTATATTGTTTAATTCAGTACAGAATCTAGTTTTTAACATTAAGTTTGAAAGATGATATCACGTAGGTGGCGGCCGTCAGCCGCGATGCACTCTTGAAGGCGAATTCTGAAGTTTTCAACCGCTCTTTTGCACATTTGATGGGCTAATGAAAACCCAAGGGAAATTCACCAGAGGCCGATTCACTCCCCTAAAGTGACTGTATGGTGCGCAGTACATATCCCAATTTGGGATTATTGGTCCTTACTTTTTCGAGGATAATGGGCGAACCGTGACTGTCACCGCTGAACGCTATGTGACAATGTTGGAAGAGTTTTTTGAACCTAACCTGGAAGAATTGAGTGAAACAACTAATCTGGGAGACATCTGGTTCCAACAGGACGGGGCTACATCCCACACTGCTAGGATTTGAATGGCGAGATTGAGGCAAGTGTTCCCCCAGCGCCTCGTCTCTTTGAGGGGTGACGTGTAGTGCGCACTCACCAGATTTGAGCATTTGTGATTTTTTTTCTTTGGGGGTACGTAAAGGAAAATGTTTTTAAACATCGTCCACATACCCAGGAAGAACTTAAGGACGAATCAGAGAGGAAGTTACGGCAATACCCATCGAAATGTGCAGAAGAGCGGTTGAAAACTTCAGAATTCGCCTTCAAGAGTGCATCGCGGCTGACGGCCGCCACCTACGTGATATCATCTTTCAAACTGAATGTAAAAAACTAGATTCTGTACTGAATTAAACAATATAAACATAATTTCTGTAAGTTGAATTGTTTTTGTTTTACATCCCTTTAAAACCGGTTCATACCTTTTGCCCCACTCTGCATAACTATATTTATTTCGAAAAGTCGATCTTCTATTAAGAGTCTAAGTGTAACTGTTTTATAATTTGTTCGTTTTAATTATGCGGTGATTATTTTAGAAAATATTTTTCCAAGTAATTTTAAAAATGTCTAATTGGGGCACCAAATTTTCGGTTTACTTTTCAAAACTAATCTGAAGTAACTCATCTGCTTATAGGAGATAAAAGTGTCTAGGTTGCCTTGGTGCATAGTTGCTCTAATGGAAAGAAGTCTTAATTAATTGCAATCAATCAAATCAACACTCAGCTGAAGAAATTTAAAAAAAAAAAAAAAAAAAAGCACACGAAGACCAATGTTTTCAATTGGAAAGACATCGACAATATTTTTTTTCCCTATAATTATATTCAGTTCAGCAATAATATACTTAACCTAAACTTCAGCTTTCTTCAAAAACCCATCCACGAACGATTCAATGCACATGAAACTAGCAAAAAAGTAAATCTAAATTGATTTCTGAGTCAAATGAAACCTCATCAATCTTAACCAAACCACTCCTTTATACAGTTTTGATGATTACAAGTAACTAAATATTAAAGAAGAACAATTCTGTACAAATGTCACTTTTCAGGGATTGCAGTCTGTCATATCTTTATGAACTTTATTTTTTTGGGAACTTATTTTTATAGTTATCTATGAAAGTTAACCTTGATAGTTTAATTCGCACTTGGTTAATATTTGTAAAATTGCAATCTGCAGGGGCACCAATAAGAAATTCTATTTAATTTTATACAGGGTAAAATAATAAAACAAGTATCATATGTAAATGAGAATTGAAAAATACACACCCGTTTTATTATTTCTGATATTTCTCAATAAAACATAACAAAAATAAATGCCCAAATTGTGTACCTTCATAACCTTCATTCTGGAACATTTTGGTTCATTTACATTCAATTCCTATAATGGATTGATTCCTTTCGGGCAGTTTTAAAACATAACAGGTTATATTTTCCTTCCATTTCATGACCCTTGGTTTGATGCCAATTCTCTTAGGTTATAGCATCGATCTGTATGTAATTTTCCCTTCCAATGTGGAAGCCCTTTTTTGCGCATTTCTGCTACATGATTTGAGCTTTTGCATCAATTGGCCAATGGACCACAGTTGAGTTAGCTCAAGCTATCCTTCCTAGCACCATTATCTTGTTCTATACGATCGTATCTTTCTGAACTATATTTTCACGTGGATCTGGATCAACCTATATTCCTCTATATTCCCAATAGTAGCAGACTCAATTCTCAGATCCCTTCAATTCACCGTTTACATAGCTCCCTAATACTCTTTAATACTGTTCTCTGTCCCTTTACGGACGATCAGCTGCCCTTTCTCCGAATCCTCCCATCCATTCACCTAAAACCAAACTTCTATTCTTAACATTCATAGACTACGTAAATAATAATAGACTGTTATCGACCGAAGATTAAACTGAAACAAACATACTAGACAGAAAAGACCAGAAACTAACCGCAGCTCTGAACTTTTTCCATCAGTTCGTAAGACTCATTGGCAGACGTTGAAAAATCTCAGTTACGAACAAAAGACAACTATATCTACTGCTAATAGATAAATCTGCATTAGACTAACAGACAAATTATTGGGCACTACCAACAGTTCGAATTTTCATTCTTAGAAAAACAGTAAATGCTCCCTGTTGCGTATCTAACCTTACCATTCATTCCTAATTAACACAAAATCCCCCTCATCCGCGATTTCGCGTAATCGTGTTTTGCCCTGTATTATACACCTACAAAATTTCACTTTTCATTAGTCGAACATTCAAGTATCATACCGGAAACCCACCGAAGCGAAGAAAGATTCAATAATTACTTATCGTTTGAGGAGGTAGTATTGGGTAAGTTTATGCTTGAATAGAATATAAATCTTCATTACACTAAATATGTACAAAAATAAATAAATTTGCGAAGTATCAATGTAAAAAAAAATTTTAATCTTCATAACAAGTGAGGATAACAAGAAAGGATAAGGTTTAGGATAAGAAAGCAGGGAAAAAGGAAGGAAAAACCTGCAGCTGGTGTGGAAAGTTAGAGAAGGATGTGTTTAATTCTATAGTGCCTGTAGGGAATAGAAGGATCTGTCTGAGGCTATGTCGCAGCAGAGTGGATTAGGATAACAGTCTAGGATGGAAAGGAGTTTGAGCAGACTATTTTGGATATAGGAGTGTACGGGGAGTTTATGCTTGAAAGCTGTTGTAAAAGAGGTTTGTGATGGTAAATGTTATTTTGAAAACATTAAATACACTTGCAGATCATGTAGTATGAAGTACACAACAATATAAAGCGTATATGTTTGCGAAAATGTCTTGATTATCCCAAGTTTTATATCTCATTTTTGCTGGCATGTCATTTGATGATTTTATTTGTTATATATAAATAATGTTCTCAATAAAGTTCTTGCCATTTATTTAAGTAGTCCAGTTTGGAATGCTATCACAGTTTAAAACAGGTAGCGAATGGATTATGTGACCCAGAGTGTACGCTATTACCGGTAACAGAAGTTCACTCATGGCCGTTAGTCCGAGAGCTTAGTAACAATTCTCATTGTCCCCTCACCATCTCGCAGACACCTCGCAATGTAACTACTCCAGCCTAATAAATCAAATTAGTATAGCTAAGCGGTTCGCATAAGCTCCTAGGCACTTGTTGTTATTATGAAAATGATTTATATAACAAACAGCACTAATATTTCATCAACACTCTCATTTATACTAACAAACATGGAACATTAATTAGGGATAAATATTTCTCCAGTATGTTTTCATTTAATTAAATCCTAGTTATATGAAAAAAAACAGTCTAACCTCTTATTAGAGAAAAATATAAATACTTTTTTATCGCATTCGTGGATAAAAAAAGGCTCTACTATTTCATTTTCCTCGTTGCTTTGAGAGATAATAATTACAATGATGCGAATGTCTAAAAATGAGCTTTTAAGGATCGCTAGCAAGGAAACCTAACAAGGAAGGTACTTCTCCCAATATATTTTCAAATGAAAGAGTAGGAGGTGTGAAAAGAGAAAATACTTGAAAAAGTCTCAGTGTTTGTATGTACAATACATTAGGTTATGTTCTGCAAAGTCTATCCTTTATTTTTATAGACTCCACAGAGTGTTTCGTTCTGGGAAGGTCTTCGTCGAAGAGGAAACATTCGCTTCAGGAAGTGGCCATCCTAAATTGCCAGCAAAACTTTTTCTATGCCTTATGGAGAGCTTTTTTCTTCTTATTTTGGCGATTCAGACCACCAAGGTACATTTGTGGAGGGTAGTTTTCATTAGGGCACCCTAGCTTAGAGCTTTGGTCTTGCCGTTATTTCCTTCACTTCAACTATCCTTGCAGGCCAATCAATGCATGTATTGTAAAGAGGTGTTGTTTGTGCAGTTGCGTTGGGATATCTTCAGAGACGGCCAAAATACCAGAAGAAGTGGCTAGTCATACTTTCTCCTGAGGTAAAATAACAAAGGAAGCGCAAACTTATTATTAATTTTTAGGAAAATTAACCCTGCAAGCATATTTCTTAACAGTATAATGATGCACGCTGATCCACAGCTACCTAGATCCATTTGGGCCCTTAATAAGCCTGATCCTCTCAGCGAACAAAAGAATCCATTAAAAAATCAATAAACAAACAAAAAACCCTTCAGTGTAGTCTTTAGTTTGGTTAATCCCTTTGAAAGCCGAAAATTGAAAGTAAAATAACAAAAAATTTAGCATAAATGTTAAACAAAGGTATTTTTTTTTTTTTTTTTTTTTTTTTTTTTTTTTTTTTTTTTTTTTTGGGCGCATCGACTGCTGAGGTCATTAGCGCCCCTCATCATTTTGACTTTCTCTCTTCTTTTAACCACTCGAGCTGGGTCGGCACGCGATTCCTTCGGGCTTCCACATACTGCACCTTGCCCAGCAAGGTAGGGTGGAGCCCAGGTATGTTGGAGTATGTATCCCACTCATCCCCTCTTATCTCATCGATCCAGTCGACGAGGGGGAGAGTGGAATACATCCGTGCCTTCCCCTATCTACATCAACTAAAGATATCAAAGCAAGACCAAAAGTGTTATCAATACCGAATATAACTAAGTACTAAACCTAATCTACCATAAGGAGGCTATTTTCCTTAGAACTATGGTAATGTGCAGTACTTTGAACAAATTTTCCTGCACATTCTAAAATAAACTTAGTCTAAAAATTAACCTAGAGGGGTTGAAATACTTTTATAAAATTTCTTTCAACCCCGGACTGTGTTCTATCCTAAACATTCATACAACTTTCTTACTAATAAATACATTCAAGCTAATAAATACATTCGCGCCAATAAATACATTCACGCTAATAAATACATTCACGCTAATAAATACATTCATGCCAATAAATACATTCACACTAATAAATACAATCACGCTAATAAATACATTCACACCACATTTCACACAAGGGGAAAGTACTCGATATTCCTTTCCCCTTTAAAAGAACTAAACTATAAACTAACCTAATTCTTAACCTAGATTTTACAATATAAATTAATATCCTTTAAATATGTAAATAGCCTCCTTATGTAAGGAGAACCCTCTTCAAGAGTAGCGCGCTTGTCATGTGGCAGGCCTGCTCTTTCTCTTTGGCTACGCAGTGCCTGACACCCTTCCAACACGTGCGACACTGTCAGCCTTTCTCGGCATCGTGGGCACCTCGGCCTTCTTTCGGCAATGAGGAGGCATCCATGTGTCACACGTGTATGTCCAATCCTTAGCCTTGTCAAGATCACAGATTCGTGCCGCGGGTAGTTCTCGACTGTAGCATTCAAAACACGTGGTTTTATTTCCCTTAATTTTTCGTTTGTGCGGTCCCACTGCCCTTGCCATTTAGTTCTTATTAGAAGTTTCATATATACTTTTAGGTCAGTGGGGCGCACAGGGATGACTTCCTCAGTAGTTGTAGAGGCGGCGCGTTTGGCCGCCTCGTCCGCTCGTTCATTGCCGGACCCACCAATGTGGCCCGGGACCCAGCGAACGTCACCCTTTGACCACGTGAACGCAACTCAGATAAATAATAAAATATTTTGGATACCAACGGGTCCATCGAGAACTTATCCCGGAGAGCCATGACTGCACTTAGTGAGTCAGTTAACACCAACGCTTTATTGTAATTTTTGTCTATTATTAGCTTTAGGGCCTGGCATATAGCATACAACTCGGCCGTGTACACCGATGCATAATGAGGGAGTGTCCAACTAAGGGTAACTCCCTCTGTGTACACAGCGCTACCCACACCGTTGCCCATCTTCGACCCTTCCGTAAAGACAGGTCGGGAATCGTAGTAAAAATTCATCATTTCTAATAACTTTTGTCTATAGACAACGGGGGGAGTTTCTTCTTTTTTGTGGATTGCCAGGTCCATGCGGACATTTGCCGAGGGCAATAGCCAGGGAGGGTGAGGAGCAAAACCCCAATTCATAACCTCTCCTAACTCGATGCCCTCCGCTGCTAAAATTTCCTTTGTCCGGACCCCGAGGGGCCTCGTCCGCGTGCGTTGGTGTCGAAATTCCATATCATGTGGGCTCTCGAATATGGCGGGGTACAAGGTATGAGACCGTTTCCCCCATATTCCGGCTGCGTAGGCCAGGGTGAGTTGTTCTCTCCTGAGCTGGGGCGGCAACATCCCTGACTCTACGTAGAGGCTTTGTAATGGACTGGTTCGGAAGGCGCCTGTAAATAATCTAATTCCTTCGTTATAAATTCTATCTAGTAGTTTCAGGCGTGACTTGCGCGCAGAGCTATAAACCGGGGCTCCATATTCTAATTTTGAACGGGTGAGCGTAATAAAAATGTTTTAAAATTTCCCGCTCCGTCCCCCACTTATAGCTTCCTAAAAATTTTATTATGTCGAGGGTTCTCCTTGATTTTTTGCTAGTGTAGTCGATGTGATCCTGCCAGGATAACTTAGTATCGAAAATGAGGCCCAGGAAACGAACGTTGGGTTTGTATTGGATGGGTGTGCCTTCCAAGTATAACATTGGAGCATTATGCTCATGTCTTAATCGACAAAAGTGTAGGCACACCGTTTTAGTTCTTGAAAACTTAAACCCGTTCCTTTTTGCCTCATCAGCCACTCTATCTATCGCCTGTTGTAGGAGTACATTAACTTCGTGTAACTCCTTGCCTGCTAAATAAATGGCTAGGTCATCAACATACAGTGATGCTTTTAGGGGCTCTCCTACAACTTCGGCTAAACAGTTGACCGCTATCGTAAATAGTGTAACACTTAGAACCGATCCCTGTGGTATTCCATTTTCCAGATGATACTGGTCTGAGAGTATCGACCCCAGACGCACTCGAAACCTTCTTGACTCCAGAAATCCACGCAGGAATTTTGGCAATTTCCCTCTCAGACCCCATTCGTGACACTTCCGCAGAATCGCATACCTCCACGTTGTATCATAAGCCTTCTCGAGGTCAAAAAACACGGCCAGCACGTGCTCTCTACGCATAAATGCGTTTTGCACATAGACCTTTAGGTGGCTCACTTGATCCAACGTGGAACGATATCTGCGAAATCCCGCTTGATGCTGGCTATAAAGTCCTCTAGTTTCTAATACATAGACTAATCTATAATTGATTATAGATTCGAGGACCTTACTCAAGCAAGTGGTCAACGAAATAGGTCTGTAACTGGAGGGATCGCTGGGGTCTTTTCCTTCTTTAGGGATCGGTATGACAATTGCTTCCCGCCAACCATCAGGATATTGGCCGGTCTCCCATATGGTATTGTATAACCGGAGAAGGCCTTCTTTCGCAATTGCATTCAAATTTCGGATCATTGTATATGGGATTCCGTCCACACCTGGAGCAGAATCTCTACATTTCTTTAAAGTATTTTCTAATTCATGTATGGTTAGCGGTTCATTATAAGTTTCACTGATAGCGGTTTCAAAGTCGAGTGGCTGTTGCTCCACGTTACCTGAATTTGTGAACTGGAAACTTGTGCAAAGTAACCAGCTAAGGACTCAGCTACTTCTCGCGGCTCGGTAACGACGACATCATTGACTTTTAATATTGGTATCGACGGGGTTTTGCGTCCGCCAGAGAGAGTCTTTATTTTACTCCACACCTCCTTTAAAGTCGTTGATGTGGAGATCTTCGACACGTAGGAGGTGAGACTTGTCCTTTTTGATTCATTAATTATACGCCTCTCCCTGGCTCTCAGTCTTTTGAAGTTTATTAGGTTTTCATCCGTCGGATACCTCTTAAATCTATTTAAGGCCTGCTTTGTAGCTGCTATGGCGCTTTTACATTCTGGGTTCCACCATGGGACGGGGGTTCGTGGGGCTCTCCCGCCAGCTCTCGGAATAGAACCACCAGATGCCTCCTCCAGGGCCTTGACAAACAGCTCGCTGTCAATAGTGGTATTTCCCGTAGGGGTTGGTATAACCACTCTGGCGGTATAAGCAGGCCAATTCGCCTTGTTGATGTCGTATCTCCGTGGAATTACAAAGTCGGATCTGGAGATGGAGCTCGATACTAAGATTGGGAAATGGTCGCTATTATATAGATGGTCTAATGTAGTCCATTCCAAACGTACTGCAATGGTGGGTGTTGCAACACTCAGGTCAATTGCACTAAAGCCTCCTGAGTGTGCATTAAAGTGTGTTGCTTCACCACTATTGAGGAGCATCAAGTTACTATTATCTATAATCTCCTCAAGAGCTCTGCCTCGAGCATCAGTCCTAGCTGACCCCCACCAGGTGTTGTGACAGTTGAAATCTCCCATCAACAACACCGGCGCAGGGAGCTGCGAGAGCAGATTCTCCAGATCACTTCTACGCCAATAGATGTCTGGCAGATATATGCTAGCTAACGTGATCTGTAGTGGTGTAGTTAGACGCACGGCAACAGCTTGTATATTAGTTTGTAGGTTGAGCCGCCTGCTAGGGATATTATCCCGTACACAGACGACTACACCACCGTGCGCCCTCCCACCTGGGGCAGGTTGTACCTCATGACTGTATATTTTGTATCCAGGTATGTGAATGATATGACCTGGGCGTATCTTCGTTTCCTGGAGGCACAACCCAAAAGGACGATATTCCGCCACCATTCGGCGTAGTCCTTCTTTATTACTAGTATAGCCCCGCATGTTCCATTGTATAATGGACTCAAACATCGTGATTTTTCCCAATCATTAAACCTGGCAGGATCTTTTTAATATCTATTGCATTTAAAATATTTAATAAATGTAACCTACTATTCATTATATTATAAAATAAATTTAAAGTATGGAAATAGCTGCTAAAATACATGGATGCTGTGATTTGGTTTAACTATACAATGCATTTACTCAGTGGCACACTTATCCTTGGGTTTGCCTTTAGGCCAACCCTTTTTTCTTCGTCTAGGAGGGTTGTCGGATGTATTTCCCCCCTCCGATTCTGAGGCTTCAATGTCCGTCCCCATAAGAAGCCACTGCTTCCTGGGGGAGCGAACATTGGATTTGGAGGACGTTTGTCCTTCAGTTAAAGATTGTTTCCCCCTAGTCCTAGTAGGGTAGGGGGGAGACAGAATCGGTTTTATTTTCCGCCTCAGAGAGCGTTTAGGTGGACTTACCACTTTCCACTCCCCTTTGGAGGCGGTTGCATTTTGAGGCGGGTTTGACCCCACCTTTATAGCGCCCCCACTAGTTGTGGGAGCAGTTGGTAGTAGCCCTGAGGCTACTGTCTCCCCCTGAGGGGAGCTTAGTTTTGATGGTGGGGTTGAACCCACCTTTGGGTCTACTCCCCTTAAAGCAGGGGAGGTGGTTAATGGTGGGATTTCTCCCACTTTGACAATTGTCCCCTCTAAGGCAGGGGAGGGGCCTTTTATTAAGTGCCCTTGAATTTGGGCGGTTGTTAAGTGTGCCACTGGTATGGGTGTCCTCAACTTTTGTGCGAAAGATATTGTACTTGAAGCATAAGCAATGCTTTCTACTATTGCCCTCGCCTCGTGGTAGGGCAACTGCTGCAGTGTCTTTACTTTTTGTATTTCTTTTTCCTTGATTAATGTGGGACACCCAGAGGATCTGGCAGAGTGTTCCCCACCACAGTTTACACAGATTATTGGAGGTGTGCACTCACCATCATGCATGGGCTTTCCACATGTGCACACCGCTTCTGGAGCCTTGCAACGCGTTGAGGTGTGCCCGAATCTTTGACACTTATAACATCTCATTGGAGATGGTATGTACGGGCGCACCTTCAGTTTATAGAATGCTGCATTTATTGACTGTGGCGGTTTTGGTCGATCGAAGGTGAGAACAAGAGAAGCGGTGTCCACTAAGGACCCGTCTTGCCTTCTCTTGATCCTCCTCACCTCTATTACTCCTTGATCTGCCAAACCCTCTTTTATATCTTCAATTGTACTATTTAAAAAGTCCCTGCAAGTAATTACTCCCTGTGAACTATTCAACCGCTTATGGGGACCAGCCTCAAGTTCAGCATCCATGTATTTTTGCAATTTTAAAATTGCTGCAGCTTGCATACGGTTTTCAGCTTCTATACAGATAGAGCCATCGTTGAGTTTCTTAACACTCTTGGTCTTGCCTATGATACCCTTTATAAATTTATTTAACTTAAACGAACACTCATTTAAAAAAGTACCCTCCTTCTTTTTAACCACGAAAAATCTTCCCCAGTTATCCTCTTCGAGATCTAAAAATTTATAACTAACCTGATTCTTGTTGCCGCCCTTGGCTTTCTTCCTTGGCGGGGAAGAAGGGCCGAATGGTTGCAAGGTGAATTGCAAACCGGATTCCGTTTTTCCATTAGAGATGTCCATGTCCTCGCCTTGTCGTTGCCTTGTATTAACGGTCGTTGTTGGGAGATTAGAAGAATGGGAAGTGGGGAGCGTATGGTCAGGAAATTGCTGGTTAGGAGCTGAGAGAGGTATAGGGAGAGGATTATTTGGAAGAGGTAAGGGATTGGGGATTTGGATAGGGAGAATGAGTGGGCTAGGCCCTAATGGGTTAATTTGATTATCCATAATAATCAAAAGGGGGTTCATCAAGGTTCGTGGGCCCGCCTCCACGGACGCTCAAATGGACCCGGTTACTGTCCGGGTGGACCATCAAACCTTGATATAGTCAGGTGCCACGGAAGACAACGTTCCGGTACCAGGTACCGACCCGTGCCCCCGTGACCCCCTTCCTACCCCTAGGAACCTGTCTGAGATAGTGTTCCCTAGCCGATTTCCTGAAGTAGGGGTATCCTCCAGGTGGAGCTCTCGGGTGAAGCCGAGGCCAAAGACATGTGTTGGGATAAGAAGCCCGCAGGTCAACGTCTCCCTCAATGCCCAGGATCCTCTTTTCCACCCTAGCCCCAAAGCCTCGCCACGGCACGCGAGGGAGAGATATTTATACTCTGACTCTCGACGAGTGCGTGTCCTTGTTCGTGCAGTGTGTGTAGTCGTCTGTATAGTGTGAATGTTAAGGTGTAAATGAGTGTGTGTGGTGGGGAGCTCGAGTTTACCTGTGGGTTCGCTAAACCCAAGTAGCTGCACACAGCAACTACCTCTGCAGGTCCTAAGTGTAGTGTGCAAGTGTTAAGGGGTGTCAGTGTAAGTGTTGAAGTGTTGTTAGACTGGGATACCCGCAGGGACGCCAAGCTCCCTGAAGAAGTGGCTAGTCCACTCCCCCCTACGGGGCTACAAAAGTAAAGTATATATAAGTAATTTAATCTATACGGACAAAAGTAGCTTTATTAGATAAAGAGATTTGAGGAAGTAAATGGATAGTGAGGTAATTTAGATGCGTGTTAACGTGCCGTTGTGCAGAACAGGTGGTGGCAGTGCATGCAGCCGCATTTGTTAAGCACTTAGCCTAGTTTCTGCTAAAGAAAATCTAATTTCCCTTTTCAAGGACCTTACAATACGGGCAAGAATTTTATTACACTTTCTACCAGGTCTTTGTCAAATTGAAAAAAAAAAAAAAAAAAAAAAATTTACTTTCTTAGGGAATTTTAATACCTGCACAACTTGTTTTTATTGTAGTAAATGGTAATGATTCTCTTTTACATCAATTAGGATCAGTGTATTTAATCATCCTGTAAAATATTAAGCTTGTTCGCTCCAAAGAAATCATAATATACCATTGTTATTATTCTTGGTTGCGGGAATGGGCTACACTGTCCTAAACTCCTATATTTTTATAGAATCCACAGTGTATGTCGTTCTGGGAAGATCTTCGACGAAGAGAAAACATTCGCTTCAGGAAGTAGTCATCCCAGACTGTCGGCATAACTTTCTCTATGACTTATAGAGGAGCTTGCTTTCCTTTCTTTGGAGGTTCAGAACATCTAGGTAAATTTGAGGGGGTAGATTTCATCAGGGAGCCCTAGATACTAGCTTTGGTTACGTCGCTATTTCAAAGACATCCCTAGAGAGCCTTGAGAGAGTAACCAGATGATGGAGTGGGCTAAAGTACCAGTTTCTTTGGGCAGGGCTACGGTTACGGTAGAAGTGCGCCGTGGCAAAAAAATTATAATGGCGTTGCATTAAAATTAATTGTAAGTAAAAATAGTATAACCTCGTATTCCTGTAATGAAATAAAACATAAAATGACGCGGTTATACCATTGGTTTCTAAACAAAACAAACCTCACTTCATCAGTTCTGCTTGGCGGTGGCGCTCCATAACAATTTCAATAGTGGGTGGTAGTGATGGGCAGATTGAATCTGCCTTTGGAGTCGTAGGATTTGAATCAGTTCCAGGGTTGTAATCGATTCCAACAATTCGTTTACTGATTCCAGGCTCTATACTTACCTTATGCATTAGTACAAATATCACGCAATTTATTAAAATAATCATAAAAGGTTAGCTTTCCCAGTTAATAACAAAACTATATTTCTTTAACACACATTAAGTACTATCCCTAATTTCCAATTGCTCTGATAAATATAAAATTAGCCACGTAACACAAAAATAGGCTTGTCAAATATAAAAATTAAAGTTTTATCATTATCTAGCTTGACCATTGGAAGACTGGAGTTAACTTGCTTCAAGAGGATTCAAGATAAAGAAACGGAAGTGGGTAGGAAATTATTCCCATAATAATACGTCATTTTAAAATGAAATGGGAGCAATTCAGTTGCAGTGTGCCGTTTACTGTTTGCTATCTGACTAATGTGCCATGGACCAGAAAAAGGTTGGGAAGCACTGCTCTAGAGGCTGAAGATAACATAACTTCAGGCAGGATTGCACCGTAACTTTTCCAAAGACACAACAAACCATCCTAACTATGGGCACTAAACTCAATTCTCACTCAATAATCATTTTCAACCAACAATAGCACCAAACTAAATAGTTGAAATTAAAAGACGGGCACAAATGTTCTCCACTTGTAGCATTATCATCCACATGTTAGAAAAGCCATTAATGTGGTGGTCTCAACAAAAGATTGAATTAAATTAGTTTTGGTTTTTCACATATAAGTTAATAAGCTTTTCCAATAATATAAAATAATCGCGTGAATAAATTTAATTTTACGACATTGATTTTTCAATCACATGTTTTCACATGTAAGACAAATTAGCAGGAAAATAGTTTTTTAACCACTACTGTAAAAAAATTAGGAAAAAAACATCTATCCATACCTGGAAATTATTTTTTATATATTAAAAATTAATAAATAATTTGAAACGTTAAACTAAATATCAAACGTAACATTTAGTCTAAATATTATCTCTGCAGTTAACTGTGTAATGCAATTACAAAACCCATTCATAACAGGCCTTCCAAAGAACAGTCAATAATTCAACAGTATTTCGATGTTACCAATAGGCCACGCTAGTTTAGCACTGAGGAATCTTGCTATACAACATCAATACAACATGAGTTTAAAGTGAACAATCATGAATTATTGATAACCACTTTAAATTAACACGATTAGCGCTATTTTGTGAGAAATTAGTACAACTATCTATTCAGAAAGTTAGTAACAGTGATCTAGTATTGAAGGCGGTTCATTGATGGACTAGCAACACTCAGTTTGTGAACATCATGACTGAAGGTTTGAAGTTATGACTTTAATTATTAACTTTGCTTCTATTCTTGTCCAAACGTTGTACCTGAAGTAGAATTGATTTGCTACCAATTTACTGCAGAAGCTGCAACCCAAATCTCAATTTAATGCTACTCACATTTAACTGAGTTATTGTCCTTCCTTTTAAAAATGTTTCTGGCATTTGAAACATTCTTCTTATTACTTTATCAACACCAAAAGTATCTCCTTGAAGAATTCTGCATCTGAAGAAGTGATTTATTAACAACTTTTCTTTTCTGGTAAACATTCAACCAGTCTTAACTTTCAGCTTCGCACACAACTGGTTGGTTAGTTCTTCTCAGCATTCACTGATCGTCAAAAGCAACAAAATTATCAAGAGTACGAAATCAAATAAAAAAATTATATTCAAAGACTATTTATTATTTAAAATCATTATTTCATTTTATAAATTTGTTATTCAACAAATTTCAATTTTCAATTTAGATTATGAATTTTAAATTTATGTACTAAGTGAAACAGTGAAAGTTCTGAATGTTGGACAGAACAATGGAAACATTATGTGGAGATCGAATTTCGTGGTCCCAGGTTAGTCGAGTGCTATTGTTCTAAAGAATGTACAAAGGGTTAGATTTTCAAAAGAGGGGCAAATCAAGTTAGTTATGGTGAAGGGAGTGATGATGCCCAAAGTAGGTCAAAGTTTAAATATTGTAGAGGTAACACAGACCTCATGAGAACCCCTATTGAGAAGTCTCCAGGTAATATTGATAGAATATAATAATAATCATTTTTAGAGGGAGACAGAAAAAGGAAATTTTACTTTAATAGGAGCTATGGAATCTTCAGTGAATGACTTATGTTGGGTCAACTTTACCCTTTTACCCATTGTATCTAAATTTCCAGTAATACCTGAGTTCTTTTCAGACCACTGCCCAATTGTCTTGACCATTAATTTGCAAGGTAGAAATGAAAAAGATGTCGCTATGCTGCCACTTCTGCTAAAATTAGTCTGGCAAATTAAAGGTAAAAAAATATAAAGAAAAATTAGACAGTAAATTGAATAATTATAAATATTTAACAAAGGATCCTCAAAATGTTATTTCAGCAATGATTAATATTATTAAAAAAGTGCGTGGATTGCAGAGGTTTTCAAAATGTTTAAAAACCAAGAATGGTTCGATTGGCAGTGCGCTAAGGAGAGGAAACAAGTTTTTGCTTTATTAAATTTGTATAGAAACAGTAGCTCGTGATCATTATTAAAAGGATTTATTAAAACAGCAAACAAAAGTATAAACAATTAGGTAAACCTAAAAAAGAAAAATTTGTAGCAGGCAAAATTGATAGGATAAATGGTGCGATAAATTTCTATTAGTTATGAAGAGTACAGATTTCGTTTGTATTTATACATAGATTAGCAACTCGGCAGACGGATTCTATTCATGCTGATAAGTGCCACAGCTTCTTGTTTAATTTTTTTCTTTAATATATTCTTTTTCTGAATAAATGTACTATTATTATTAATAATTATTTTAACATTGTTAGGGACAATCGCTAATTTATTAAATTACAATACCAAATTTAAAAAATACATTTTTCGGACTTCTGGTACCTAAAAACAAATATTTGTTTTGAAAATACAAAAATTAAAATTGAATACAAAATTTAATTTACTTCTATATACATATGTACTAATAATATAAGTACATTATATACAGGGTGTTCAGCATAAGACTACGGTAACTTCGAGAGGCGATTTTGGGCATCATTTGCAACAAAAAATTCCATATAAACTATGGCTCGATTCGGCTCCGTTTTATAGATATTTTTAATTTTATGTTTTTTCAAGGTCTTACTACTTTTTAGCAAAAAGTTGTATATATTTCTCAAACTATTAAAGCTACAGCTATTTTAATACGCTCATTAGAAAGAAGGTTAAATTTCCTTTTAAATAAGCCAATTTGTATTCCAAAATAATAGTATTAAGTATTTTACTTTGTGGCCCAAACATAGGAAATAGCAAGTTTCTAAATTTTTCCAAAAACTTTGACTTCATTTTTCTCAAAAACATTTTATATGAAAAAACCGTGCACTATTCAGGAAAAACAGTTACATACGATCACCTTTCGAACGGTATACAATACATTACGGTTATGTTTAAAATTGATGCAGAAATCTGTGATTAATAGCAAAAAAGTAGGCCTCAAAACAGCGTCGGCATTATGAAAGGAATTCACCTACCATAAGAATATAACTGACCAGAATCATCAAATCCAGTACTAAGCCAAGAACTTATTACTCGCTCTGATCCCCAAATTAAATAATAGTGGATGGAATACTTCACCGGAACGCCAGTACACCTCCACGATCGTCTTAGCGTTTGGAACACCCTATCAGGAAAACATCTCGAATACTCCCGCCTAGCTTCTCCACTAATCCCATCTACGAAACCGTAGATGTATAACATATCGCGATATTCAATATTCGAATACGTAGGCATAATGATAGCAAAATGACAACTAAATATCTAATGAAAATGTAGACTTTAAACTATCTTTTCTTCTTGTTGTATTTATTTGTTTTTATAAGCCGTATTAGGATAAAACATGTCAGTTTTTAACTTGGAGATTAGAACGATAAGTAGGTTCTCGACTTATTCATTAGCTCTTCACAACCTGTTAATTCCAAAAGTTTATTTGGTAGTTCAAGAAAATCTGTGATTTATTCACATTATTTGGCATATTTCTTTAATTGACTAAAGAATTTATTTCTAAATTAACACAGATCTAAACTCGTTAAACGAAAATCCTTTCTTTCGAAATTGGTACCTAACTCTCATTTAACATCATATTCATTTTTCTTCTTTTTATTTTATTTTATTATTTTTAATGTAAGTTTTATTTTTTTGAATATAGTTCTTAAATAAATAAATTATTAAATTACACGTTTGCAAAAAATCGTACTGGATTTGTTGATTCTGATCAGTTATATTCTTATGGTAGGTGAATTCCTTTCATAATGCCGACGCTGTTTTGAGGCCTACTTTTTTGCTATTAATCACAGATTTCTGCATCAATTTTAAACATAACCGTAATGTATTGTACACCGTTCGAAAGGTGATCGTATGTAAATGTTTTTCCTGAATAGTGCACGGTTTTTTCATATAAAATGTTTTTGAGAAAAATGAAGTCAAAGTTTTTGGAAAACTTTAGAAACTTGCTATTTCCTATGTTTGGGCCACAAAGTAAAATACTTAATACTATTATTTTGGAATACAAATTGGCTTATTTAAAAGGAAATTTAACCTTCTTTCTAATGAGCGTATTAAAATAGCTGTAGCTTTAATAGTTTGAGAAATATATACAACTTTTTGCTAAAAAGTTGTAGCACCTTGAAAAAACATAAAATTAAAAATATCTATAAAACGGAGCCGAATCGAGTCATAGTTTATATGGAATTTTTTGTTGCAAATGATGCCCAAAATCGCCTCCCGAAGTTACCGTAGTCTTATGCTGAACACCCTGTATTGCAATAGCTAAATAATGAGCTTTTTTCCAGGCCATCGATTACCGCGCTCATTAATTAGCGCCTCCAAACAAGTAAGTACATTATTATTCTAAATTTACTAAAATTAGTTCAAAATGCAATTAATCGTACGATATTGTTATTTACATTGCTTAAACAGTTTTGTTTGTATTTTTACATTAATAATACAAACAAAATAATGTATTATTAATTTAATTAATTTGTTAATTTAAGCATTAATAAATACAATTAAAAATTATTCAAGTAATTTTGTTTCTTAGTTTCTACACAAAGACGTGCAAGTTAATCTAATATTTTAAATTCTGTAATCTAGCTAATCTTTAGCGGGTAGCCATTTCTTCTAAGTTTAGAGTTTGTCTACTGAATATTTGAAACGATTGCAGAAAAAATTTAACATTGAATACTTGAGGGAAGTATTAACCCAGCTTCGTTTAAGAGCAATACTTCTCTCATTAGTACAATAATTAGCTATTATTATTTGAGAATTGCTTAATTAAATATTAAATTTTAGTTTAGCTTAAAAATGAATCCATAGATCTGGTAGCGAGACAAAAGTGTGGGTGCAGCCTACGTCAAGTTTCTGTGTTGGTCCGATAAATTTGAACCCACTCTAATAAAAATAGAACTCACACGGGATGCAATTGCACTTTTACTTGAATGATTGCTTGATGTATTTTAGAATCTTCACCTAGTTTGGCATGAACGAATAAGAAAGTAAGGGCTTTTGGTATAGACTTTAATAAAGCTTTGCGAGCTTCGTATGTCATAGAGAATTGGACAACGGCCAGAGTAACAGCTCGGATAGCGATTGAAATTACATTCTATCTATTGATTAATACCTGATATTTATATGCTGGGTCATTGTCTACTTTGTTTGGTTAATTTCTTTGTTTTTTACCCTTTTTGAATTTAAAAATAATGGACACAATCAACGAATATTATTCAAATTACTCACTTGATCTGGAAATTAATCATTGAATGTAAAGTTTACAATTAAATAACTTTTGAACAATACTAGCCAGAAGAGTTAAAATAATATGTTACTAAAATAGAGGAACTATTTGCTCTATAGCAAAATCAACATAATCAATAAATTAAGGAAGAGGACAAAAAAAAATAGTTGAGATTTGACTTGCTGATGAAAATTCTATCCAGCCACATTATTTGTCCAGTGTTAGGTTTGGATATATTGAATAAGAAATCTAGTCAAGCATAAAATAGAAATGGTGATATTAGGAAGTTAGACACAGGTTTAGTGTTGGAGGGAGGAAATAGGGTTGCGAAGCTAAGCATGCCCAAGTAAAGGTGAAGGACAAATATAAGGCAGCGATGGCCGGCGTTATGTTCCGCCATCTGTTATACTGTTTCCTGCCAACGTGACCCTTTAGAGCTTATGTCACATCTCGTTTCAGTGGGTAGTGAGTCGAGGAGAAGTTGGATAAGGAAAGTGCCTAGATAAGGCTAAGGCTAGAAAGCTAGATAGAGTATAGACCCACTGTGTGAGCACGTAGACATGACCCGGGATGTGGAACAATATATACAATCACTGATTTACACCAAATATTTCTTATTATTTTTTAAAAGTTTACTTACTCAGAATCTGCGATATCCATGATGTTCAAAATTACTTTTGAAATAGAGAAAGAGTAAAGAATTTTTCTGAAATAGTACTGCCAAAGAAGGACGTTTTTACTTAAGATTATTTAATAATTTTGTTGATTGAAATTGAAGAACAAGTCTAAGACGAAATATTTTTAATAAAAGTCTACATTCTGACTTTAACGGTCATGATTACTGTGATCGGAGAAATTAATGCTCTACGCGGTTATATATAACTAAAAATATACCTAAACAGGGACATAAGGCGAATTATGAAGAAAAGGGGCGTGTCCTTCTAGCTCAACTATCTCTTTCCACAACTCTTAGAAGAAGGTATATGGCAACCTTATGTTCCCTATACATCACTGGATATTAAACCAAATTCATGGCCACTCATACCGGCAGTGAGCCCTATAACTGTATCGGTTGCGGCATCCAAAGTTGCTTGAAGTGGTTAGAAGCAATAAATTTTTCTTTACGAATAATATTACTTGGAATATCTTTTATTTTCAAACCCAGAAATGATTTATGAAATCCACGGAGAAATTTTGCATTATTAAATTGGGGTAATTTAATAGCGACGCAATTGTTCCAGAAGATGTCTAACCGCTCTCCTGATTGAAGCGAAGCTTCTTTGGATGTTACTATTGGCCCTTTGAAACTAATGAAACTAGAGCAAGAAATAAATGTTGCATTTTGAGGAAGTAAGTAGAAAGCAAAAGATTTCTGACGTGTATAATAACTTTTAGCCAGATTCCTTTTTTAATCTTTTGACTTACAACAGATATGACAAGTGCGGAAAACAATATGCCTAAGATGCCCATTTTCATTGCTTCATCTGGCAGAAGAGTAAATAAAGGAATCACTTAGAGGATGGATTTTAGGATGGTCCATAGACAATCCTTTTCACCCATGATTTAAATGAGTGGTTGAGATTTTCTTTTCAAATCCTATTTGACGAAGACTTACTGAGAGATATCTTCTCAAACAACACTATAGCTGGTTTATCTCAGTAATTTGATGGTAAAATTATTTTTTATTCATAAAAGATACGGGTCCAGGTCAATTTATGTCCTGGTACTAGGTGGTTCGAGGTGGTTCCTTGTAAAACCAAACAACGTATTTACTGGAAGCCGAATGACCTATTGACCTACAGAGTAAATGTTAAAGTTTAATAGTATTCTAACAACAAATCTCTGCCGCTAATGTAGTAACAATGTAACGATCTTAACAAAAGCATAGGAGTGTATAGTTTGTACGGGAATTTTTAAATAAATACTTTAATTATACAAATTTCAAGCTGATTCGAATTCCGAAAGATTTCTAACAGTTTTTGACGATCCAAAAAACAAAATCTTACAAGTATCACCAAGGGCTTTCTTCGTGCCTTAAAAATATTTTTAAAAAAATAATGGGATCCTGAACAGCCATCAGCATGGTTACAGCGATTTAATATGAATTACATAAAGAATACAGAGTAAGCGGGATTTATAAACTATAAATAAGCGATTTATTGGGATTATAGTAATTCGAACTAGCGCTTAATAATAACAAAATATGCTGTAAACGAGCAAATAATTGTTATTTTTAATTTTTAATGTAACAGACAAGTGTAGTTAGTTCTCAGGTTAGTACCAAAAGCACTGCAGTCAGGCTGAGGTCCTTTGTTCTAGTTTATGGTACCTGATTGCAAGCCTGCTACGCCAACTGACTTTTGTTTTAATTCAAATAATTCAAATTCTGGAATCATCTTTTATATCCCTTCTTTAAATATCATTGAAAATTCCGCTTTTGAAGTGAGAAATTCTTGAAGGGTTTATCACTTTTCAAAGATTTTCTTAGAAACCATTACAGCTGCTTACTTTAGAACATTGTGCATTTACTATTCGTAAAAAGGCAATATCTATCTTGTGTTTACAATTTTTTTTCCCTACGGATATTCATTATACGTTACAAGTGGTTTGGCGTAGGCTATTTCCTGAAGTGTCACATCATTGAATTGAATTACCATCTGCGAAATACGAGGTGTGTTCAAAAAGTAACGGGAATTTTCGTTTTTTGAAAAAAATATTTATTTATTCATCTACATTAATATTGACGCCTTCAAAGAAGTCCCCTTCGCATACAATACACTTGTGCCAGCGCTTTTTCCAATTCTCGAAACACTTCTGAAACTCGATCTTTGTGATAGCTTTCAGCTCTTTCAGCGATTCGCTTTTAATGTCATCTATGCTTGTAAAACGACGGCCTTTTAATGTTCTCTTTATGTTTGGAAATAGAAAAAAGTCACATGGAGCCATGTCTGGCGAATATGGAGGCTGGGGCATCGTTAAAGTTTTGTTTTTGGCCAAAAATTCACGAACAAGCAATGAAGTGTGAGCAGGTGCATTATCGTGGTGCAAAATCCATGAATTGTTTTGCCACAAATCCGGGCGTTTTTTTCGGATTGCTTCACGCAAACGGCGTTGAACTTGTAGGTAGTACTCCTTATTGATTGTTTGACCTTGTGGCAAGAATTCATGATGCACTATGACATTAAAATCGAAGAACACAGTGAGCATAACCTTCACATTCGACCGCACTTGTCGAGCCTTTTTCGGTCTTGGCGATCCAGAATGCCTCCACTGGGACGATTGAGCCTTAGTTTCGACATCATATCCGTAAACCCATGTTTCGTCACCTGTTATAACACGATCCGCATCGTTGTCGACTTCATTGAGTGACTCTTGAGCAACTTCCATTCTCCGCTGTTTTTGTTCGAAATTCAACAATTTTGGAACAAATTTTGCTGCCACACGTTTCATACCCAAAACATCCGAAAAAATTTCATGGCATGAGCCAATTGATATGGCAACATCATCAGCGACTTCTCTGATTGTGATTCGGCGATCGTTCATAACCATTTCTTTCACTTTTTTCACGTTTTCATCGGTTGTTGATGTGCTTGGACGTCCAGGTCGTTCGTCATCTTCAACGTTTTCGCGGCCATCTTGGAAACGCTTATACCACTCGTAAATCCTTGTTTTACTCATAGCAGACTCACCATATGCCTTTATTAACATTTCACACACTTTATTTCATTTTTTACGCAAAATTTAATACAAATTCTTTGATCCATTTTTTTTAACAAACAAAAATCGCCAAGCTCGAAAAACACGTCTAACCTTAACGGCTGCCACTTAAGAAGTAAACAATGAATATTACTGAAAATTTTATCGTACTTCAGGGGCATGTGTACCAACATAATAAAAAAAAAAATTTTACAATCAGACTCTCCAAACCCGCGAAATTTAAAAATTCCCGTTACTTTTTGAACACACCTCGTATGTCGCTCGAAGTTCAACTTTGAGCTAATTCACTTGACCAGAATCTCTCGAACGATTTCTCTTTAGCTTTCAAGTTTCTTTCACTTCGATCAAGTGCTATTGTCTTATTCCTTTCAAGAAAATTGATTCTAAAGAAGAGTTCTGAGACGAAAAGAGATTCTTTTAAAATTCCTGCCTTTATAACATACATTGAAGCGAACGAACATTTGTCCAATAAAAGCTTCCCTAATCTTGTAAACGTAATAATTTGGCGTAAAACAAAACAGAAAAGTTTTAAGATAAATAAATTCCCTCCCAATTCCCTAATTTAAAAAATAAATGATTCTAAAATAGGCACAATAGTGGCAATGAATTATCTTATATTAATGTACGTATTTTTTCCTTACTTAAAATGGTAAAGACCATTTTAACTTAATTTTATTACGTTAAATTTAATTTATGCATGAGAATTTAAATGTTTTTTTTTTTTTTTTTTTTTTTTTTTTTTGGCGCATCAACAGCTGAGGTTATTAGCGCCCGGAGCTTTTTCCAGTGCACTGCCGGCCTCCGGACAGTGTTCTCTCGTTACAGACAACACTGTCCATCACCGGACAGTGAGCTGTAAGAAGCTCCTAGGAAGAGAAAATCTAAGGGTCAGCTGCTGGATTCGAACCCGGGACCTCCGCGTGGGAGTCCAGTATGCTAACCACATAGCTAATCCCTTCCCTGAATTTAAATGTAAACTTCCTCCAAAGTAATAAAATAAAATAATTCATTTTAATTTAATCTCACGATTTAAAATTAAAATTAATAATGCTAAAATATTTATTTACCAAAATGGATGCAGATTCAGATATCTGTAAGGGATTATTAAAATACTCAAATACATTATGTAAAATATGTATCCAAAGTTTACGTATTAAGTATGCACAAAATTACTATTAGTTAGTTGTTAAATAATCTACAAAATCTAGTGTTTATCTAGGTTGGTTAAAGTATTTTTTTTTTTTTTGCGCATCCAACTGGCCGAGGGCATTAGCACCGTTCTCAATAATATTTTGAAGATATTGAACATTTAGAATCCTCAGATTTGAACTGTACACATCAATGGACACTGATACACATTGATACTGAAATAATATGGGCACATTAAAATAAAATAAAGGGCTCAGTAATCGTACTGATTTTCGATGTTGAGTTGTTCGATTGGAAAAATGCATTTTAAGGTTTTTTGAATAGAAAATTCTTGAACTCAAAGTGGTTGTTTGGTCCGAAGTTACCCTTTAGAGCACTGCATGAAAACTGAAATTGAAATTATGTTCATAATATTAAAATAATTATTTTTAGCTGAACGATTCATGATGAGCACATTATAATACAAACATTGTTGGATATTGCAGATTACTACAGTATAAATAATACTAGTATTAATATGCGATCCTATTGACTTGTATATGCAGATGTAAATTTGTAAAGGATACAGCTATTAACAACTAGCTGTATTTCTGTAACAGCTTTATTACAAAAAAAAGCACTACTCATTCTCAAGGAGAAAGCAACCAAACTGGATCGCTATAACAAACAATCGCATCCTATGTGACGTCCCCAAATCACAGACCGCCGCGACGACCGTGGATCGCTGCCCGCCGCGACATCACACATCCCGTTCGCCAATGAGATTAGCCAATCGTTTTTGGTAATTATTTCTAGGAAAAATACTATTTAAATTTTTTTTACTAATTTTTCCCCCAATAGGTATTTGATAAATTATAGAATAATGTAATAAAAATTGATATCGTAAAATTGACCAAAAAAACCTAGTTTTATACATTATATTTGCGGTTTCATTCTTCTAATGTAAGGCAGAATTAAAGATCCTTATACAGTAAAAGCTCCTTATTCGCGCTTCCTTCATTCGCGTTTTCACTATTCGCGGATTAAAAAAATGCGACCCAATTCCTATATTCGCGGAAGTACACTACGATAATAAAAGGATTCCAATAGGTATGCAACCCAATATCCTTTGTAAATGCCGTCAAATGAACTAATAAAAAAAGTAAAATAGATCTTATTACAACTTTGCCTAAAGTATGTTGTTAAATGATATCGCCGAGGACTTTGACATAAGCCGCCTTCGCCGCGATCGGTGTTTTTGAGAATGTAAACGCACAGAATGAAAGCAATTGTTCGTGATCCAGCAATAGAAGAAATGGAAGTGGCGTTGTCATTATGGATCGAAGACCGCATCCAAAAAAGGGTGTGCCCCTGAGTGGTCCAATGGTCCGGGTGAAGGCAAAGTATCTTTACGCTCATTTTAAAGAACCTGATGGTAGTTGTAGTGGCAAGTTCAAACTTTGACTGCAAACAAAAGCTTTTAAAAACTGCCAAGCAAGAGGAAATTACAAAATTCTTCAAACCATTGCCTAAGCCTTAAGATAATTAATCAAAATGTTCAAAAACTTCAATTAAATTGATTTTTTTATATATTAGTTTTTTTTTATTTTGTCACCTAGGAACGTATCCCCTATAATCCCATATAAATTACCATTCCGTATTCACGGTTTCTGTATTCGCGGCATATTTATGGAACATATACCCCGCGAATAAAGAGCTTTTACTGTACTTACCTCTAGTCGTCTTTATATTGCGTATCACCCACTAAACCAGTGGTTCCCAACCTTTTTAAGACCTGGGACCATTTTAATATTTTTGTTGTTAGCAGGGGCCACAGGTTCAATATCACAATAAACTACTTTTAGTTTTTAAAAATAAACTATAATTAACATTGTGATTATGTTTTCAGTTACATTAATTTGCTTTTTGAGCTCGCATTTTCCTAACAAGATGGGTAATCCTGATTGATGAGATTGCTCAAAGCGACACGCAAATATTTGCTTTTAGTCGACTCCTGGACTTGTTGGGCGCTCTACGCTCGCTCGACGTCCCACTCACATTGCCGCACACGTGGACGCATGTTAAATCAATTTATTAATATGAAAAAAATGTTAAGTGTTTCGCGGACCATATTTTTATTTTTGCGGACCACTGGTGGTCGGTCTGCGGACCACAGGTTGGGAACCACTGCTCTCACTTCTTTTCTCTTGTTGCTCTAGCGTCTAAAACGGCTTCCAGGAGGTCTCTGTTCCGAATCAATCCATTTTCATACCTTTCATTTCTCTTTTTGACATCACTATCAATTCATTCTGCATTTAACACATTTTCCTCATCTGTGAATTACTAATAATTTTTTCTTTTATTTGTCAATAGTTATACTCTTAGGAGCAATTACAATTTATTCTATCATTCAGTTGGTTCGCGTGTGTTGATCACGTGTTCAGCGCAAAACCGCGATTCCTTCTTTCTCTTTTGTATATGTTTTATTAATTGCCTTTACTAATTGAATCGGATTGATCAAATGGACAATTAGCTCAATAATAATCAACGGAAACTAAATGAATTAATTTAATTCGAGAAAATTGGTACTCTAGGGAATGGAAGAAAATATTTTTGCATATACGAGGGCCGTTTGAAAAGTCTGTGCAAAAATAAAAACTACTTAATTTTTTGGGGTAAACCTTTTTTATTTTTCAACATAGTCTCCTTTTAGGCTTATACACTTCGTCCAACGCTGCTCTAGTTTGTTGATCCCCTCCGAATAATAGGATTTGTCCAAGTCTGAAAAATAGCCATTCGTTTCTGCAATCACCTCCTCGTTTGAATAAAATCTTTTTCCCGCCAGCCATTTCTTCATATTGGGGAACAAATCGTAGTCCGAGGGAGCCAAGTCTGGAGAATAGGGGGGATGTGAAACGAGTTGGAATCCTATTTCCATTAATTTTGCGACCACAACTGCTGAGGTGTGAGCTGGTGCGTTGTCGTGATGGAAAAGGACTTTTTTGTGGGCCAATCGTGGGCGTTTTTCTTGCAGCTCGGTTTTCAAACGGTCCAATAACGATGAATAATATGCACCTGTAATAGTTTTACCCTTTTCCAGATAGTCGATGAGGATTATTCCTTGCGAATCCCAAAAGACAGTCGCCATAATCTTTCCGGCCGAAGGAACGGTCTTCGCCTTTTTTGGCGCAGATTCCTCTTGGTAACCCATTGTTTAGATTGTTCTTTGGTCTCAGCAGTGTAGTGATGTATCCATGTTTCATCCACAGTGACGAAACGACGCTTAAAGTCCTGCGGATTCTTCTGGAACAGCTGCAAACCGTCCTTGCAACACTTCACACGATTTCGTTTTTGGTCAAGCGTGAGCAATCGCGGCACCCATCTTGCGGATAGCTTTGTCATGTCAAAATGTTGATGCAAAATATTATGTACCTGTTCATTCGAGATGCCCACAGCACTAGCAATCTCACGCACCTTCACTCTTCTGTCATCCATCACCATATCATGGATTTTATCAATGATTTCTGGAGTAGTAACCTCAACAGGGCGTCCAGAACGTTCAGCGTCACTTGTGCCCATATGGCCACTCCGAAAATTTTGAAACCACTTATAAACTGTTCTAATCGAAGGTGCAGAGTCACCATAATGTTTATCAAGCTTCTCTTTAGTCTCCTGAGGCGTTTTGCCTTTCATAAAGTAGTGTTTAATCAACACACGAAATTCTTTTTCGTCCATTTTTTGAAAATCACTCGACTTCCTCGATTCAAACGAATGCCAAACACAAAGAAATAGACCGATCTGGCTGAAACTTGGTGTGTGTTCTTCCAAGAGATGCTACTAACTAAACATAACCTCGATACGCGCCAGAGGTGCTATCTCTCTGACTTTGCACGGACTTTTTAAACGACCCTCGTAATAGAAAGAAATATGTAGAACCAGAGGAAGAACTTTATCCATACCTTCTGGGTTCCGTTATGGTCAGAAATAGGATTGAGCGTCTCTTCAAGCGGATATTACATTCCATACAATATATATATATATATATCTCACCTTTCTATTGGGTTTAGTTAGAATGAGGGAACAGATTCCTTTTTGAAGAAGCTGCATAGAACGATTTTATTTTAATGAGATGGTCTCTTTGAAGAAGAAGCCATTGCTAGAGCGACCATCAGTAAAGGATCTCCAGACTCTTCCACTGGAAACCCACAATCTGATGACTCAGTGAAATAGTAAACAAATTAAAGAAATAAAGAAAATTTTGCTCTAACAGACAGCAATTCCCATTCGAAATGTTTGTTCTATGCTAAAATAATAGTAATAATAATCGGAATTAACACCTTTTCAAGGTAACGTATACTAAATTTAGATTAATCTGGATACTGGCTAATCTTAAATTAATGTTATATTAATATACGAATAAATTCATTAGGATATACTAAGAGTAAGTAAGGAGTGGTTCTAAGCTGCCGCTAGCCAAATCTAAGATAAACTAGAAATAATGCGAATATCACGGCAAAACAATAAGGCTTTCGCACATTACTTCATTAACTATACATTTTAACAACTATTAGATCCAAAAGTTTCTTATTAAATACTTTTACTTCATTCTAAGCTTGCAACAAATAAATAAAAGATCTTGATGACTATGTTAGTAATGCGCGCAGATTTGTTTAGTCGTTAGTATTTGATAACAGTTTTCATGGTAAAGTAATCGGGGTGCGACTACGCAGAGAGTCTCCAGCCTGTATACTGTTCGTGCCTTGTAGGATTCAGATTATAGTGTAATCTGCGCATCAATTTTTAGGCTATTTAGCGCCCATTACCTATTCACCACTGGAACTGATTCAGCAACAGCTGGAATTGCGCTTGTCTTACATATATATTTCTGGCGTATATGTTCGACAATACCGACATCATCAGAACAAATGTGGTCAGAGCCTTTAAGGATATGTCTCTCAGAAGGCTGAGTAGTCAACGAGAGACTTGCGTCACACCTCTTGTACCCAAAAGCTGACTTGGTTAACGAAAATGCTTATGCTACTTATAATGCAGCGAAATTGCCAATTCGGAGTCAATTTGACTCCAAAATAATAGGAATGGCCTCTGTTTCACACATTTCAAAGCTATCCCAAAATGCTCTTAGATATGCTATCCCCACTCTATCACCATTTGATAGTCACGAGCTGAAGACCGTGGAATTCTTAGTTTCTTTTTGCAGATTAGTTTACTTGGATCATAGGAGTCATTTCGACTCCTGATTGGTAATATAAGTAGATTTTCTGTTATTAACTTGACTCCAGATTATTGCCTAAATGATTATTTGGTAAATCTACATAATTTTCATAGAAAGTATCAAGGCACCAAAAAAAACCTCTTTCTAGAATTGATTTTCTGTCCGAATTGCAGCAAAAACTTGCAGCGAATTGGGTAATTTCCGATCCGTGTCAATAATTGAAAAAATGAAAAAGCCCCTGATCAGAAGGCAGTCATTCAGGGTTCTAGAAAATACTGAAATTACTGCGATCCTAAGTTGAAGTTAATTCCTTCTGTGTGAAATGTTAAATCCGATTTGTGGACAAAATTTGTTTTTTCCTTCTTAATTCCTATTCTTTCTCATCCTTTATTGCAAATTTTATTATTAAAATTGAAATAAATATTAAAAAAAAAGATAAAAATAAATTATGGAGTCAATACGACTTCACATTGGCAATAACTGACTAAGTTCGAGCATTGGCAATGCAGTGTTAAATGATAGAAATTTTATAAAATTTCCTAAAGCAAAATGGATTTTTATGTGATATTTCTTAAGTTTAGTAAGGATTCATGAAAACATCATTTAAAGGCAAAGGTTAAAGTACTTAGAAAGCCCTAATAGTGGTAAAAGAAATCCGTTCAGAAAGATGGGGAAAAATCCATTATACTTTAAATAAAATACAGAACACCTAAATAAAGTGCATAAGTTTTTTCGAAGTTTTTAACAAGCTGGAAAATACGAGCTAAAGTATAAATGAATTGTTGGGTGCTTGCAAATATGACGTTTATCGTCTTGCTGGTTTGTCGTCTTTTGTCGTTCAATCAGCCCTTATATTTAACTTTTTAAAGTGGAAGTTTTTTGTTATTAAGGAATGTACGAGCATGTAGTGGCATAACTGCTGAGATGTTAGCTTTCTTAATAAATGTGCATGCATACAAACGCTTCACTGTGCTTAACTTTGCCAATTTAGAGTTAAGTACGCTCAATTCCAAGTGCTCCATTTTCATTCCACTTGTGCCCCAACTTATCGATTTCATTGGTCTCCAAAAATGGTCGGAATTCTTACAAAAATAACTCTTTCCTTAATAATCTATCACCAGCCTAACAGTCTTTAGCAAATTTAGGGAATAATTAATTTTAGAATAACTGCTTGATAAAAAAAAATGAACTAAAGTGAACGCACGCTAATTCATAATGGATGTAATACTCCATATTCTTTTTCCACCAAATATATTTTATCTATATAAAAGCGTAAACTAAACTAAATCTTTTGATGTAATTGAACATTATTCTCGAAAGCAAACAGTCCATAACGTAAGTCCATACTCTATTCTAATATTGCGAGCCCATCATGCAAAAGCAGACGTGCAGTGCTTGGCAATTTCCATCAATTAAACCACTTCCACTTCATGCCAATCTTTCCCTGTACAGTGAACATTTCGATCACAGAAGATTCCCGTGCACCACTCATGTAATTTCCTATTCTGAACCTCGTAAGAATATCTGACTTCCATCGGGGGAAGTCCAATAATTTAAGTGCATTTTATGTACAAATAGTAGGTCGCCTAAATGTGAAAGTATAAGTTCAGAAAAACTGGAAAAATCACGAATTCTCTTATAATTTGACCAAAAGTTTTTTTTTTTTCTTAGCTATCTAATTTTATATAATCCAGGAATGATTAGTACGACTATTGTTGCCTAAAAATGAAATTAGAAGTCCGAAAGATTTTTAAAAATTAGAAATAGTCTTATTTTAAATTATAATACAAATTACAATTTCTTCTGTTGGCAACGTATATCTAAGGTAGGTCATCAATGGGTGAAATAGGGCTTTCTTTTTTTTTAAATTATACATCCAAAAGCACTTGGAAAATCAGGAATTATGTAATAATTTCACATAAGTGTATTTTCTTTTGCAGATTGTAATATCTAATGTAGTAAATGGGGTAATGTACGAGATGTCGCAGTTAGAGGAATATTTTTTCGTAAATAAACAGTCCAAAATATTGGAAAATTTAGCAATTGTCACATAATTTAACAAAAACCGACCTCATTAGAACGCATGGCTTCATTTGTTTCAAGATTTTCGTTAATTACAGTTCCAATGATTTTGCCGTGAATGTATTTGTAAGATCGTTTTCTATTTATTAGCGATACTATCGTAGGTTAGAGGCACTTAATCAGCTCAATCTTAAAACAAATGATGTGACAGCCTTTGCCTATAAATGGCAAGAATGATTCAGACATCAGGAAAATCTATTTTTCCGCAAGATTCTGGTAAGCCTTAAAAGCAGAAGATAATGTTAGAATTCAGGCAGCTTGATACTATCTAGAATATCTGTAATAAAGTATGTATAAAGTGTTTCTAAAAATGGACAGAAATACTAAGGCAAACCTCGAATGGATTGTTGTTCTATTTGTACAATTTTAACTTTAAACTATTATTTCATCTTTAATTCTGGGAGCCTCTAAATATCAAAGTCTCAAGTTATGTAATTAAAAATACGGTTGGACTCTGAGGGCATGAAAGGGGGCACAAAAGCCTCCCGCTGAAGAGCCACGTTAATCGACCAATTTATATTAATGTATTGGAGAACTAAGACAGCAAGATGCGTCGAAGTGGATGAGCAGTCTTGACTAGGTCACCTACATTTTGCCCCAAACACTGGGCTATTGTTTGCCAGGAGTTTTTTTTTGTAAACGATCTGTAAAGCGTTAATGATGGCCATCCAACGATGAACACCATTAGTCTGCCAGTAGGTCATTTAGTCAGCAACGCTTTTAATCGTCTTCGAGGATTGGACGGAAATTTTAAAGTATTTATAAAAAAAAAAACAATAATATTAAAGGTAATTAGACCATACGCGGTAATAAAGAGAATTTTTACGAGTATTTTAATGTGAACATGATGTTACATTAATTTCATCTATGTTATAAAACTGCTAGCAATAAAACTAACAAGTGCTTAAATAAATGACAATAGCAACCATCAAATTGGCAAGCAATAGATAGTTGGTAGTTATTCGGCGGACTATTGATTGGTTTTCATGGACAGTGTTCGCATGTTAATTACGTTGATACGAATCTCTTATTGAACAAACATTACATCTAGAGAACAATGTTTGACAGCTGGCCCATATTGATGGCTCACGATTTAACTTTTTGTTTCTATAATTCCTTCTTCTTTAAAAACTATAGCAAGTTAAAATTTTTATATAATTTAAGACTTTTTCAATCAATAAGGTTATTGCTGTCCAATAAAAAGATATTTCGGTCCAAGTTATTTGTAAAATGGCCGTTCTGATGTTAAAGAGAGAGAGAGACTTCCGTTTAGGTAGGTAAACAGGCGAGAATTTACTGTGCCACTTGAACGAGGGAATAACTCCTTTTCTTTGTGAAGTCGATCGTGTTTCCCGACTTGTGGTTTACTCAATTCGCCGCAGTATTTACTTATCTGTAGGTTTTCCTGGTTTGGTTATTTGGCGTCCGATAATCTGTTTGGTTTATTATTTTTTCTTTTTTTGGAAAACATGTCATGACTTTACAAAAGTCCATATTTGGTCAAGTGTAGGTAAGTTCACTTTCACTTGCTATAATAATTTTATGTCTGAACAATGATTGCTTCAAGTTATCCCTAGTTTTACTTTTTCCACATTTTCGACAATATCTTGGGTGCTAATAATAATTAAATAATAATAATATACGTTTATTGGAGAAATTGTAATACCTACACTAAATAGTTTTTTAAAAGTACAAAAGGCATGGCTAACGCTGTCTGCCAGAGTTTGGTAACTTAGTTTCAGATGTGCGGTTCTGTTTTTGAGCTTCGAAGTAAAATAAGTGAGTAAAATCTTTTCCTGTACCATATGGGATTTAATCACTTTTAAGCAAATGTAGATCTTGTATCCAATAATTGTTAAAGTGTAATATCACAGTTAGGTCTTCTATACCTCAATTGTATATCAAACTATGAAATTCCCCAAACTTTCACCAATCATTTTACTTTACCTTCAGTACTGGTGTGGCTTTCAGTCACAGATACATCTTTACTGAAGCAGACTTTTTTTTAGTCACAATTCATGTTGAATTCTGCCAACCATAATATTTTTCATTGAGATTATTTCTATAAAATTCAATCTCAAGCTCGTTCGTGTATCCTACAACTACGCCAATGAAATTCTACAATTTCAGCCTTGAAAATCCCTCATCTTGAAATGAAATTTATGATTTCTAATGTGTTTTTCAATGGTAATTTTTGATTCCATGACAATTTTATGTTATTTCTCCCCCCCAACTTGTTTCGAGGCAAATATCAAGTCGCTCCCAAAGCATGTTTCTCAGTGCACTTCTAGCCTCTGGACAGTATTCTCTCGTTTTCAGACAACACTGTCCATCGCTGGAAATTGAGATGTATGAAGCTCCTAGAAAGAGAAAGTCAATTGGATTCGAACCGGGTTCTAAACTCGGTTGGTATAATAATCTTAAACGACGCTCTAATTGTTGAAGAATAAAAGTACATGTTGGCAACGCTTTGCATCAAAGAATACAAATTTAATATAAAAAAAAAAAAAGTTTTAAGACACTAAATTCTCTGCGTAACCGACGGAAGCAGCTAATAGTGCAGTGACTGGGCCAGTGTTGGCGGCAGCAAGACATTTTGCCTCTCCTGCCTTTGTGTTTCCTATCATCGTCTGTTATTAATAAATTCCAAGAGAACTAATTTACATATTATGATTAGTTTCAAACTGGCTGGAATCAAAATTCTAATTAGGGTTGAGGACAGAATGCGTAAAGAGTTTTTTCTAACCGTATTCCAGCCAGCAACATTACCATCAATGGATAGGACTAACCGACAGTCGTTGTCTTACAAGGAAAGAGTGCCTTGAAAAGAGGTGTAGGGTAGGTGAAATGTTTTGGGGTGTGGCGTGGAGGAATAGATGGAAATAGAAGGCTACTGTGGGTAGGGCAAGAAGAGAAGCGGTGGAGGAAGAGATTGTTGGTTATTGGATTATGGGGTGGAAGTCGGAGCGAAGCAGGATGCCAGTGGGTAGAGCAGGAGCCATCCTGTGGTGTCCTCGGCCTGACTAGCACAGAACAGGCCTCTCTCGTATGCGCATACAGGATCTGAGTGCTACATCTCCTGGGCAAATGTTACTACTGGTTTCCTAGCAGTTCTCTCTGCCTTATCTCTCTGCAGCCCTTCACCTGCCGCTCATCATCCAATGTATAGTATTCAGAATTCCAACATCTTGCTGAAAGAAAGGCAAGCCTGGGTAGCACTTCCAAAAAGCTTTACAGTCCCTTTTATCATCATCCTTCCAAAGACAGAGGCTGACGTTTTTACATATTTCTGAAATACAGGCTTCGTGCGAACAAGTCATTAAATTACTTTCTTAAATTGTGCAGCTCTATTTAAGTGTGTTAATAATAAAATTATAATTTGATTATTTATTTAAGCCGCTTCACAGTTTGAGGTTACTGGCGCATGAAGCTACCTCAGCGATCGCCCACCTTGGACCATCGGTTCTAATGATCACTGAACATCGGGTTGGAAACACTTCTAGGTAAACAAAAACCAATGGCAATCCTGCATTTTCACATCCAGAGACCCGTGCACTACCTCTGGACTATTACATTCCCTTTATTGAATGAATGACTGAATAAATATTTATTTGCTTTCAAGAATGAAATTCTTATAACCTTGCAAAATATGAAATATAGAAGATTAATTAAGTTGTAATTCACAAATTATAACTTAAACTGATTTTTCTACAAATATAAATGAAATAAAGTAAAAAAAAAATTATTTAATAATAATAATAATAATTTATTGTTCCATATAAAGATACAAGATCTCATTGGAGAAAGTTCACTGTTTACAGCAAATACAAAAACAAAACATTTTTACTGTTTAAAATAAAAAGAAATCTACAAAAATAAAAATAAAATTACATCTCAAAAATTGGTACAGAACTTTAAATTTACTTATTCAGAATTGCTTAAAACCCTTGAATACTCTACTTTTTTCTTATTTATTTTTATACATTTTTTTTAAAAATATTTTATTCTTCCCTGCAAAACGCTCTTAACTTGCATACATCACGGACATATTTAAAAATGGTTTTTAATTCGGGTTCAGATGTCATACTAAGCATTCTAAGTACATCCTCATTTTGAGGCTCATTATGGATATTAAGTTCATTATAAAGGTGTTTCCTTAAAGGGGCATAAATTGGACATCTAATCAATATATGATAAATATCTTCCATTTCTAATAGGTTGCAGATTGAACACACTTCCTCAGTTTTAATTATATTCGAGGGGGTACTCAAAAAAAACCGGAATTATTTTTTAAAAGCTATTTATTTACAAATTTTTTACAGAACAACCTTATCCCCTTCAAAATACTCTCCATTACAACTAATACATTTGTCCCACCGGTGCTTCCACTGTTCGAACCATTTTTTGTAGTCATCTTTAGAAATGGCTGACAGCTCCTTCTTCGTTTTTTTCTTGACCTCTTCAATGTTGTCAAATCGGTGACCTTTCATGCCCTTTTTCATGCGTGGAAATAAGAAAAAGTCGCACGGAGCCAGGTCAGGCGAGTAAGGTGCGTGGGGCAGCGGAACCATGCCATTTTTAGCCAAAAACTGTGTAACAGAGATGGCTGTGTGTGCAGGTGCATTGTCGTGGTGGAAGAACCAGTCTCCTGTTTGCCACAAATCGGGTCTATTTTGGCGAACACTATTGCGCAATCTTTTCAAAACTTCCAAATACAAGGTTTATTGACGGTCTGACCTGGGGGGACAAACTCTGAATGGACTACGCCTTTGGCATCAAAAAAGCAAATCAGCATTGTTTTGATGTTTTACTTGACTTGACGACATTTTTTTGGTCGGGTTGAAGATGACGTCTTCCATTGGCTCGACTGTTGCTTTGTTTCTGGGTCATAACCATAGCACCATGACTCATCACCAGTAATGACCTTTGACAGAAAGTCTGGATCAGTTTCAAGCTGTTGTTTCAAAGCACGACATGTTTCAACTCGATGTTCTTTTTAATTGTCAGTCAGAACTCGAGGAACAAACTTGGCAGCAACCCTTTTCATCCCCAAATCTTCCGTTAAAATTCGCTGAACCGAGCTCCAAGATAACCCACTACTCTCTGACAGTTGATCAATTGTCTGTCGACGGTCTGTGAACACCAGCTCTCGAATTTTTTCAACATTTTCGTCGATTCGGGCAGTTGATGGACTTCCAGAACGAGGTTTGTCATCAATCGACATGTCGCCATTTTTAAACCGAGTAAACCACTCGTATACTTGAGTTTTTCCCATAGCGTCATCTTTGTAAGCTGTTTTCAACATTAAAACACTTTCAGCAGCATTTTTGCCGAGTAGAAAACAAAATTTCAGAGCTGCACGTTGTTCACTTAAACTTGCCATCATAAAAAACGAAAAAAAGAACAAAACAGCGCTGGTAAAAACAATCACTGCAGATGAACAGAACAAGCCAGGCAGACAACACAGGCAGGACTGAACTGGCAAGGAATTGCGCTATACTCGTCTAGCGGCAGAAATGCGTACTACATAAGCTCCATGCGCGGCATCGCAATTCCGGTTATTTTTGGGTACCCCCTCGTACATTACATTTTTTATGACAATTTTCAGTATTAATTTATTACCAGTTCTCAACTGTGCCAGTACTTTAGTGATATGGTGTGGAATTTTAAGCGATAAATAAGATTGTGGATTTTCATAATTACAATTAATGTTTAAACACTTATAGATTGGACAGAAACTACTCTTAGCCAAACTTGCTTTATCTAATTCGAGTAAATAATCTTTGTATTTCTTTAAAATTTCTGCTAACTTTTTTTTTAAATATTCAAAATTGAAATTAACTGAATCTAAATTATATCCACAATTTTGCAATAAATTCTTTAGTTGCGTCCACCAATTAAACTTTACACATTTTATATTTTTGTTGTCCAATTTAACCAATTCATTGAAACAAATTTTCGGGAATCTATCAGATTCCATAGCAAATATTTGTAACAGCCATTTCAGGGCAGACTTCAACACAAAATATGATACTGGACATGAGCCGATCTCCAATCTAATTATATAATGAGGCGTGTTGACCGCAAGTGAGAGCAATTTTTTATAAAATCCTAAGTGGCAAGACTCTAATTTTGGTAAATATCTTAAGGCCGTAACCTGTGTACCGTATAGTAATGTTAACGAATGATACAATTTGTTGCGAACCTCCCATGAATTACATTTTATATTACTTAATATCTTCATCACAGAGCCAAATCCGATATTAGTTCTTGCCACTAAAGACTCAACTGCATTTTTAAAGACACCAGAATTACTGAAAATTACGCCTAAATACGAGTACTGACTCGCTTGCTCTAAAATGTCATCACCGTACCTAAATGGAATTTTGAATTTCACATATTTGCCCTTATGGAACACAACAACTTTGGTTTTTTTCTACATTTAGTTTTAAGCAATTATTATCACAATAAGTTTTAAATAAATTTAATTTTCTATTAACATCAGTAACGGAATCACATAACAGGACCAGATCGTCTGCGTAAAGCAGGCATAGAATGTCAACATCCTTATTAATTTTTATTCCTGCAACCTCCTGACTTCTGAAATAACTCTCCAAATCGGATACATATAAACTAAACAATAAAGGTGATAGTGACTCACCCTGTAAAACACCCTTTGTTACATTTATTTCCGAGCAAACACCTTCCGGGAAAATTATTTAATATTTTACTGTTAATTACTGTTATGACAACAAAATTAAGCTTTAAAATAACAAAATGAGAGAGGAAATAAATAAAATTTGAGTAAAACCTTGGGAATCAGAATTTTTAGAAATAATAAATGACATATTCAGTCCATGAATAGACAAGACTGAAGACACACCAACTCTCTAATGGTGTAAAACAGTATATATTGTAAATTAGCCTTGAAGATGACCTAGTCCCTAGGTCGAAAAGTCGGCAGAATAAAGTTTATAATGACTGAAACTGGCATTAATGTTTTCATCCTAAATGACATATGTTATACACTTACATCAGTGTATATTTTTAGCCCCTTACTATCTTAAATTTGGCACCTTATCCTTTAGAACAAAAACAAAAAAAATGAGTGGTCAAGCAAAAGGCTGCTATCCAAATTAGAGGGTAACTAACAGGTTTCCTTGCAAAAAACCTTGAAAAATAAAATAAATAAACGAAGATTAAGCCAATCCAAAAGCTGACTGATAAAGCAAAGAGGATATAACAATATTTTAACCAAAATTTCAAAAAATTCTGTTCAAAGTTTTGCAAAAAGTATTGAGAAATTTAATTAATTAAAAGCAATATTAAGTTATGAAAGAGGAAAGTTAGAGGAGAATAAGGTTACAAATAGAACACCTGACTGGAATATAGCCAGCGCAATATTGAAACACATTCACATACTAGTTTGGCTGGAATAAGAAAGTTTAACACAGATCTATTTCGTAAGTAGACTAAACAAAAGCGAGCGTTGCTGAAAATAACAGAAACTTGAAGCAGACTGAAAGGCTGGGATAAAGTTAACATCTTTCAGTGTAATATGTTTACCTACTTGGCTCCCAAACCTTATTCAATTCACTTTTCTTCTCTTATCCAACCATCAACAAGTTTATGTACCAAAATTTATCAAACAATTCCAAAAAATAATTCAGGCAATTGCCCTTTAATTTTTTGGTCTTCCTTATTTCCTTGCACTATGTTTTGGCCTTAGAAAATGAAAAATATTTATAGCGAAGAAAATGCTGAACTTTGGAAGGAAGTTTCTTTCAACTTCCTTTGCTCGGAAAACCTTTGAGAACATCTACCTAAAATGAAAATATCTTTTCAAAAAAACTCTTTCCATTAAAGTGACATTTCTGGGACCACACTGTTTATGAAGGAGAAAAACTAATAACAGCTCCGTTTTTATAAAGTATGACGCTGAAATTCAGAGTTTGCTTAAAATCCACGCAAAACTGACACAGAATTAAATTAGTATAGCTACAGGAAAAATGAATCAACCTTTGATGCCGTACATTAATTGGTTGAAGTTGAATATGGGGCTTTTGAAAAAAAAAAACAGCATCTGCGTGCAATTTTCGTAGATCTAAGTAAAAAATTTGACTTGATTTTCCCAAAAAAAAAATACTAAAGAGTTTGAAAAACTAAAGAGTCAGGTCGAAGGACCTGACCAGCAGCTACTTAAAGATTACTTGGAGAGTACTACAAATCAAGTCTTCTTTAAGATGGTACAGAAGCTAATATTCGGGTGGCTGCTATTCACATTCATGACAAATGAAATAGGGACGAAATATGTATATTGTAATTGGGAAGGTAGTTCTACATGCGGATGATTCAGCTGTTTTTACTGTTCACAGAGGTATGTGTTCCTATCTCTTGCGGAAATGTCAATGCAATAGGCGGTGGATTTAAAGATAATAAAGAGAGAGAGAGAGAGAAAAAAACTGATTCGGCCATTTTCCATATCGCGGATTCAACGAACAATACAGTAAGATTTCTCGACATGACTTTGGATAAGAAGCTGAACAGGGTGATTTTCTCTCTTAGGAAACTAAAGCAAGAGGTTATCAATTGTTTTTGCCAAAATAGATTAGTTATTTGTTACTTAAGGACTGAAATAAAAGAAAATCGTTTGGGTCACAATAGACTGTTTGTACATTTCACGTTCAATAAATTCAACGCAATTTACTAGATTAACAATTTCAATAAAAAGGATACAATCTCCATGAGATAGTAATTGAATAATGCAGTATTAATATTAATGGTATTAATATTATAAAACTGATGGTAATGTTGGTACCAGTAAGACATCAAGATGAGCCCAATGTAGATCGATGAATATTTATAAAGTTTACATTGATAACAGAATTTGAACTGTTAAATATTCAATGGATACAAAACGATACAAAACCCCCTGAACAGTTAAGGCGGCTAAACAGTCGGAATAACCAGTGAAATAGGCATCAGAGTTGGGCAGTAAAAACGTTTTGGCAGGGAACATTTGGCATTGAATATATTACAGCATACGTTTGCTGTGGAGAGAAGGCGGATTATTCAACAAAAGGGTGTAAAGCAACCTTTTTCAGTCCTATTCAAACAGAAACTTGTACCATAAATACAAAATTTTAGAACAATATACTAATTCTTCATTATAAAGTTGCTACTTTTCATAACTAAAATTATAATAACTACCTAATATATTTTTAATATTATTTAATTTAAGACGCTTTAGTTTTTAACCCATTGGCGCCCAGAATCTTTTACAGTGTATTGTCAACCTCTGGGTTACACTCAACACTGTTTATCACTGGGGCGGTAAGATCAAGCTCCAGGAAAAGAAGAACCTAACACCAAGGACCACTGTTTTCGAAAACGGTATTTCCTTTTTGGAAATTAGATTGGACTAGTAAACGATAGATTCGTCTGGTGTGTAACCTGAAAATTATTTTAACTTTTACACGGTTTCAGAAAGAACGGGCAGTCTGGAGCAGCTGTCTATTTTGGAACTGGGGATCAATATTCTCCAGGCCCAAATTTATGTTAATCTCTGTTATATTTTGGATGAGCAGATTCAAATATTTCCTGGGAACAGGTTTGCATCGGCCAAAATAATCAGACGGCGCTGCAACTGCTGCTTTTTAGAGTGGAGTTAGAATGTTCTTCTAGGAAACTAAAAGAGCTCTAGCTGTTATTAAAAATGTTCTTTTGGTCTAGATACATGGCCAAATGAGGATCTCGGGTAACGAGAAAGTAGACATGCTGTCCTAATTGGAAACCCTACTTTCTTAAACCTTTGAGTACCTTATATCGCTCTTGAGGAAAAAAATCTGTGTTAGGTTTTCGGGCGTGTTTGGCTCGCAACATTCATGCTATTATATTGGATTGAGACGAACTCTTCTGGAGAAGTCGCCTCGACATACCTGAGAAAGCGACTAAGTTTTAGTACTGAAGAACTGAAGCAATCTCCACAAATTAAAGTTTGTAATCTTACTAACAATAATAGACTTGACATGGCCAGCATTTCGGTAGTCTTAAATGGCAGCTAGTAATAAGAATATGGTGGCCGAAAATATAAACAGAAAAAAATAAAAATGTCACAAAAGATACAGTTTGGTTAAGCATGATGTACATAAATCAAGTAGCTTAATCAAAAAACTACTTTCTTTACTTTTTCGAATTAAAAAAAAAAGTTTGGGGTTTGAATATGAAATGGATGGAAGAGAATGATGGAATAATAGTGGATATACTGCACCCTAAGGACCACTTCTTCCCACGAGATGCTGCGAGAGTGGAAAGTTGGCTAGAACCATTAGTCATTTAAAACAAATTGATAAAATACGAGCTAAAATTAATTTGAGAAGTTTATGTATACTTTGGCAAGAAATTCATTCATCTCTATTGATTAGAACTGTGAGGTCTGAAAACTCTAGATAAATGGTGTTTTAATGCAGCCAGTAAAATTAGTTATTTCTTAATTGCAATTTTTTTGTTTAATCTGCTAAACAGAAGCGGAATTTCGAATAGTTTGATTTATAAAAATAAAATTAAAAAAGTCTGAAAAGAAAAGCAACCACAATTCGTCAAAACCAAAAAATCTAAAAGTCATTTTCATGTATGGGTTACGTACCAAATATCCACTAGATTACATTCAAATTGTTTTCATTTACATATTTTTTTTAATGAATTTTTAGTTTCATTAGGAAATAATGTTATTTATTTATTTGTTTGCTTTATATAAATGCTGATCATAACTTTTCTTTCCTGATTCATTACATCAGAATCTGTGGGGCAAGTGCCCACTTCTGGATATTCCTTGCTCCTACTTTGGTCTTTCCTTCTCGTGTGTATATAACTGCAATGAATGATTTAATACCGGGAACAATTTGTGGTTTCCGTTCATTTTGAACACTCTAAAACCAAGAATTAAAAAAAATAAATAAATTTTCTATTCATCCGATTTGTTCAGCGAAAATCAAAATCGGATAAAGTAGGGGAGAAGGGGGCACCTTTGAACATTTTAATTTCTCGCCAGATATTTAAAACGTTTATGACTGGTAATTTTCTTCATACTTTTGTTGTAGACCTGTTGAATAATTGAGTTTCCCTTCGTTTTCATTGTTAGTAAAGTCAGAATTGAGAAATGTTATATTTTGTAAGTTGGAAGTAAAAGTTTTGTTGCAGTTTTGGAAGTGTATTGTGAAGATTGTAGTAGACAAGGTGTAAGTATTGTTAGTCCATATTAACATTTGGAATTAGTATTTTTAAACCTAGTATTTACAAAAATCTATTTGCTTGCAAGAAGTGTTGGATATTATATTTTCTTTTATGGAAAGAGAGGGGCACCACATTTCAACATCACAGTTAAAATGTGCCCTACCGACCTGCAAGTTTGTGAATTTTTTTGGTTTAATCGCAGAGAAGGGGAAAGTTGTCCGAACCCACATTAAGAAGCGCAACAAACCAAATATTTTGTTCAAACTTCCTAAACCCATCACTTCGGGTACAACATCCCGAAATGAGTCATTCTTGATTTTTGAAATAGATTTCAGTGGTTTAAAAGAGAAAGTAATGTAGTAGTGAGAGAAATAACTGATAGAAGGTAGATTCAGAGTAAAGTAATATCATTTTTTCAATTTTATATTGTGTTCAAAAGTACCCCACCAGTGGGACAGATATTAACATTTGACACAACATTTTTAAATTCGAATCAGTTGACAGAGAGAGAGAGAGAGAAGATATTTAAATCCTATAGAAATAAATCGCCCAAAATAAACGTTAATTGCAATTCTACTTCAATCATGCAATTTTACTGAAAGAATTGGCTGGGAATTCATACAGTTAATGTTATACAAGAGTCAGTTTGAATTACAGTTTGTAATTTTAGTTGTATATTTTGGTGTTGGTTTGAATAATTGCTTTCATTATCTCAACAAATGAGCATAATGGAGTATTTGACCAACATGATGCTGTACAAATCATGAACACTGGGGAGAAAATTACCACAACTGTCGCACAACAGTTGCACGTGAGCCATGTCCATTGAAAGTGGCCTTTTCGTTTGCAATATGTACACCGCGGCTTTGTACATTGTGGGCATTGGAGTGGATTGTGTCAACTGAAGCCCTTATAATATACTAAACTATTTGACTAACTGTTTCAATTAAGGTATGCAGCATTCTCTGCTAACAAAATGCTCTGCCAACACTTATCTCTCAGAATGATAAATACCTCCGTGCACGCGCGTGAGCAGAACATTCAGCGATGTCCGCTGTTTTCACCCTCTTCTTCGTCAGGACAACCTTTATGTTGGTTATCTTGAGTTCTCTCTTTCCGTGAAATATTTCCTTAAACATTTACATTTCCTCTGGTAGTCTTCAAGGTATCCAAGTCAATTAAGTCTTCTTTCTTCAAGTAAATGGATTAATCTCACAAGATTTTGTCTCACCATTATAAACAAGAGCACGTAGACAATTCTGCTTTGGAGAAGACGTTTCATTATATTTAAACCCAACAAAACATTTATGAGGAATTATATAAAGAGTAAGATGTCAATATCTTGGGCTTTCGCACCATTATCTCCGGTTTACCTCCTTCTGGACAGTATTCTCTGTACAGAAGACATTTTCTATCACTGGTTAGTGTAGTCTGCGAGAAGCTCCTAGGAAGAGAGAATATAAAAGCTAGGGCTAGATTCTAAAACCCAAGTTAAGTTTACAGAGCTAATACAGAGTTATTACCTCATACCCAGCTCTTATCTCTCTGACAGATTCTTTCAAGTTCTCCAAGGCACTACTCACTCTTCAATCTATCCTGTCCTTGCTGGTGTGCCACAGGGAAGTGACTTAGCTCCTCTACTTAACACAATCTACACTGCCGACTTACCTTCTAACCTTAATACCACTATTTACATCTTCGCTGACGACACTGCCATTCTCTCCACACACTCTGACCCTATCCTCGCAGTACGCTCACTACAGTCCCACCTTCACTCAATAGAACCTTGGTTAGAAAATTGGCGTATAAAAATTAACCCAACTAAATCTAAATACATAGTCTTCACACTCAAACGTCAAACTCCACCACCTGTCTTCTTAAATCATACTCCTATCCCACCAGCCGACCATGTGCGGTACCTTGGAATGTACCTAGACAAGAGACTTACCTGGAACCCCCATACGAGACTTAAACGTACCGAACTAAACAAACGATACAACCTTCTAGCCAGACTACTCGACAAACGCTCAAAACTCTCACTACAGAACAAACGATGACTCTATACAGCTCTTCTCACACCAATATGGACTTACGGACTCGAACTTTACGGAACAGCTAAAAAATCCAACATCAATAGACTGCAAACACTCCAATCCAAAATACTCCGCCGCATAGTAGACGCTCCATTCTAAGTTAGCAACCACACAATACATACAGATCTCCAAATTCCACTCATCTCCGAACTTGCCGAAATCCGATATAAAAATTTTCACCAAAAACTCTCACTTCATCCCAACCCTCTAGCTGCAAACTTGTCTACAACTACGCTACCCTCCAATCCTCGAAGACGGCTGAGGCGCCGTTGGACCCGTGACCAACTGGGTGACTAATGGTGGCCATCACTGGATGACCGTCATTCACGTCTGCCACGCTATTTATTTATACACTTATCTCATTTACTTATTGTAACTGTAGGTTCAGGTGTAAATTTCAATAAAAGGATAAATAAAAAAAAAGGTTTACAGAGAGTAACGTGAGGAAATTTCAAGCCAGCAACATTACTCCCATTTGATGTAATTGGTTTAAATAGACTATATTTTTAGCACATTAAATTGCCAAATAATTATTTAAACGCAAATTATCAAAATACAACATAAATTGGCACAATTTGTTAGAAGAGCCCCTGATATTCGTATAGCGACCACCTGTTGCACCAATAAAATAAAATATTGTATCCAGTTATTTGAATTTTTTTTTTAACTAAATTTTCTAGCTAATGGTTATAAATGATGTAACATGTACTAGTCAATTTTGGAATAATGTCCTAAATAAATGGAAAATTTCAAAACTGCCTTCCGTACGATTGCTAATAATGTTGGCTGAAGTGGTAACTAAAAAGAACACAAACTGATTAGAAAAATGGAAGAAATTCAAGTAAAAATAAATAATAAATAAAGGAAAATGTTAGTAAGGAAGATATTTGAAACAGAATTTAAATAAATTGAAAATTAATGAAGAAAAATAAATAAAATTAATAAAGCTTAAATTAATGCAAGCATGGTATTTATCATGGTTTATGTACAAAGTAGATTATAATTGTAAATTATCTTGATTAAACAGAATTTGGTGATGCGAAGTTAATACTAATGGCTCCATAAGAATTATTTAATTCTAAATTACAGAGATTCCAAACCAGTCAAGTGGTGTTTATGCTAGTCTGCAGCGGAATAAAATAATACTTTTATGATTTACTTTACTTTAAACAATACTATAATTAGCTTGACTTAAATGCTTAAATAAAGTTGCCCTAATGTTATGGATAAATTTTGGTTGGGTTGGCTTGATCACGGCCGGTGGTAACTCAGATTAATAGCAGCAACCTTAGGGCCACTGCCACTGGCCACAAAAACTAATATGACATTAGTAGGTGGTAACCTATGTTTCAGGTTACCAAGTATCTGAACGGTTAAAATTGAAGATTGTTAGTGGAATGTTCAAAAAGTAATTTATAATAACTTACCAATCAAAGAATTTAATTTTTGTTAATTTACCGGGTTGATTCATAACAGAACGCCGTCTAATTTCAGGGTTTTTCGGTATAGATGAATAGTTAAACATGAAAAAGCACAGTTTGTTGTAACAAAGTTAACTTTTTGCAGGCCCTGTTGCTTAGAATTCCCAGGGGACCTGAAATTCTTCCACTCACCTCTGTACAAGTTTAATGAGGGATCATCAGCTTCTGTTTTTTGTGCTACATATGAAAGTATGTTCCTGTTTATTGGATAAAGTGGTTCGAACGATTCTAAAAGTGGTAATTTTGGCAACAATCTTTCTTCACATTAAACGGCAAAACTAAAACTTTACACTAAGCCGAAAACCCACCCTTCCTACTTGTACAAAAGTTCGTTACCTTGGAGATTACCTTGATAAACGACTAACCTGGAATCCTCATACTCTACTAAAACGAACGGAGTTAACCAAAAGATATAAACTTTTAAAAATATTATTAGATAAATATTCGAAATTGACTTTACGTAAAATAAGACAGATGTACTGCTCACTACTAGCCGCTATATGGACATATGGAATAAACTACGAATATACGGGCCAGTCAAACACTCGAACCTTTATCGCATCCAATCCCTTTAATCCAGAATCTTACGCATTCTAGTCAATGCTTCTTTCTACGTCCCTAACCACACTATCCACAATGACCTTAAAATTCCCACCGTGTTAGTCATCGCCGAATCCCTGTATCTAAAATTCCATTCCTAACTATCCTCTCACAAGAATGCTATAGCCCAAACCCTCTCAACCTCCACCCACCCTACTAATCCTCCACGACGTTTGTTGAAACGTCGGTGGCCTTGCGACCAACTGCTAATGTAGCGTTTAGTGTGACAGTCGTGAACCTCCGGAGCTTTTTTCAGTGCACTGCAAGCCTCTCGTTATAAATATCACTGTCCATTACCGGACAGTGAGCTATAAGAAGCTCCTAGGAAAGGACAATCTAAGGGCCAGCAACTGGATCTTCGCTATCCAATGTTGTCTTATTGGCGCCTTGGTGGTTAAATAGTAGGGGGTACCCTAAGTAGGGTATCTCTCAAAATCCAGTCACCTCAAATTATTATTGTCAAATCATCTTTATGCAACCGCAGTGATTCCACAGTAGAAAAACAAGTTATATTTCCATAATCTATAAAAAGCACTTTAATCTATACTACGAAAAATCAATTTTACATAATTTATCGATGGAGCTTATAAATTTCAAGAATGCAAAATTTGGTATACTCATTTCTTGACACCAATGTACGTTTCAATAAAGCAATGAGGATATCTTTGCAACCAGTTCCACATATAACGCTATTCTAAATATAAATCCAGAAGATGAAAATCTAATTAGTTTACTATGAAGTCTAAGTCAATAAGACTAGAACTTTGTCTAAAATACGCGAAGAGGATGCGAATATAATTAAGCTTGGTGTTAACATGTGTAATGAAATCAGTTGTAGGAACAAGGAGCCCCAAGGCGCGGAGAAAGTTGCCTAAGTAGACAGAGTAAGCACTGTCACTTTCTTATGTAAACATCGTAAAATATTCAGTAAAATGTAAGGAGATGATGGTGTAGAGCAACTTTACGCACATTTTGCCAAATTCAGTTAGAAAGCTAAATTTATTTGAACTTGATTCATTTCCTCTTTATTTTCAATTGATTTTAACCAATTATTCCTGAATTAGGAGATCCATTTCCTAACAAATTTGGCTTAGAACTCCATTTGTTTAGAACTTTTCAGGAAAAGATAATCTGATTTGTTCTTTATTTATAATTCATTTTGAGACAAAGAGGTTAAGGGGCTCAACCAATGTTAAGGGCTTAATTAATGGGTAACGTTTTTTTAAAAGATCTTGCCGGCTTGTGGTGACTACAGTAGTAATCCGTTTACAGGTAACAATTTTATTACTAGTTCTAATGAAATAAAGATGCTGATGTGATCAGCATCCTTATCACCACTTCCGCACCAGAAATGTTCGTCCATCTTTGACTCCGATACGATAGAGGTGCTTCCGCGTGCATTCATTGCCGTTTATCTGAATGACGCCACAGATTCTCTTCTTAGCAACAGCCTCACACGAATGTGCGATTTGTAAAGCCTTCTAAACTTTCCCATGGCTCCCCAACAGCTGAACTCTTCCCGCCAGTAACTTACTGCATTTTTTGTTGTTGTTTTTTTTGCTGTGCGGAAAGTGATTGGAAAATGTGGCAAAAGCATTTTATTTATTTTTAGTAAGCAGATCAGTCACCAGGGATTCGACTGTGACCTAGTATCCAATGGAGAGCGATTCCTGCATTTCGCCTATATCCAACAACTCTAAAAGAAATGAGGAAGTGTACATAAAGGGAAAAACTGGTCGGAAAAGAAAAGTTTTCCACTACCAACTGTTACTACCAAGAAAGAAATTAATAATGGAAAAAGGAAATTTGTGGCTTCTACGTTTCCTTAAAACAACAAATCTTATATGCTGTGTTACTTCATTCCTTAGAAATGGAGAAGTTGTTTTTCTAAAAGATCCTTCAACATTGAAGAGAATTATAGAGTAGGTTACTCTTGGGTAGAATGTTAGAAAATAATTTAGTATTATAGTTCTCCAACGGGACGAAAGATTATTCCCAATTTCAGTTGTAATTTCTTTATTTGTATTAATACAAAGGTATCTTACAAAGGAGCTTAGACCCAGGTCCAAGCAAACGTGATGAAGTATCTAACAAAAATTTGAGGAGAAAAACCTAAAACGATTGAGTTTTAGGAAACTCACAAAAAGTACCAATTGAAGACGAAGCCAGCGAAAAAAAAATGACCGGAGAAAATGCAATAGATTAAGGTGGTGGCATGGACAATCTCTTACAGATGTCCTTTCCACGCACTTGCAGAATAGTATCGGAAACCGAGGTCAGTAGTAGGGAAATGGGGGTTCTGGCGCACCTAAAATGTGCACCTTTTTTGTGCAAGATGGCCGCCATCCTCACTCCGCCCAATTCTACCCCCACCCATCCTTATTGAATAATCATCGAATTCGACGAGGGTTCAAGCCACCCCCCCTCATTATTGACCAATCATCGAATTCGGCGAGGCTGTACCATAACCCCAACCTCACACAATCATCTAGTTTGACGAGGCATGGCGCACCTAAAATGTGCAAGATGGCTGCCCTCCCAGGCAATCATCGATTTCGACGACATCAACCTTACCCCCACCCATTCCAAATCGACCAATCAGCGAATTTGACGACACCAACCCCCTACCCCATACATCTTAATCGACCAATCAGGAACTTGGATGAGGGCTTTAAGCCACGCCCCTTTCCCACTCTTAATCCATTAATCGGCGAATTCAACGTCACCACCTTCACCCCCCACCTAGCCATACTTACATGACACCTACCTTTATCCCACCACATAGTCGTCATATTCATTAGCCTATCAATCCTCCTACAAGATGGCTTAACCGCTGTAGTACACAAGATGGCGGACCTCGTATTAGCTGATGACGTCAATATGGCGGGCTTCATACCAGCTAATAAAACGTACCTCCACACCCCTCGCCATTGATTGACAGGAGGGTGCATTTTTTTTATTTATTTCTTACCTGAGATTCGATCCTACAACCTTCGTGTTGGAAGACACGTCATCTTCACCAGTCGGCTACAGTATCATACTCGAGTTATGAACGATCTCTTCTTTAACCTCCACCCTCTCACCAACCGATGGGAAGGTTTTCTCACATGGGAGTCGATCCTACAACTTTCGTGTCGGGTATTACGTCATCTTCACCAGAAGGACACATAGACTCGCTTACCCTAGTTTTGCAACAGATTATTCGTATGAAATCTGTTGTTTACAGAGGGAATTATAAGGGCCCAATTTCACAGCAAAACCATGACCCAAAACAATTTCAACTCTCAAAATCTTCTCAACTGATGGATCTGTATTCAAGAAAACTATAGCATACTACTCAGTAAAACAGAGTGTGTAGGAACTCAAAATTTCATACGAATAATCTGTTGTTTACAGTGGGAATTATAAGTGCCCAATTTCACAGCAAAACCATGACCCAAAAAAAATTCAACTCTCAATATCTTCTCAACTAATGGTTCTGTAATCAAGAAAACTATAGCATACTACTCAGTAAAACAGAGTGTGTAAGAGCTCAAAATTTCATACGAATAATCTGTTGTTTACAGTGGGAATTATAAGCGCCCAATTTCACAGCAAAACCATGACCCAAAATAATTTCAACTCTCAATATCTTCTCAACTAATGGTTCTGTACTCAAGAAAACTATAGCATACTACTCAGTAAAACAGAGTATGTAAGAGCTCAAAATTTCATACGAATAATCTGTTCTTTACAGTGGGAAAAATAAGAGCCCAATTTCACAGCAAAACCATGACCCAAAAAAAATTCAACTCTCAATATCTTCTCAACTAATGGTTCTGTACTCAAGAAAACTATAGCATACTACTCAGTAAAACAGTGTGTGTAAGAGCTCAAAATTTCATACTAATAATCTGTTGTTTACAGTGGGAAATATAAGGGTCCAATTTCACAGCAAAACCATGACCCAAAAAAATTTCAACTCTCAATATCTTCTGAACTAATGGTTCTGTAATCAAGAAAACTATAGCATACTAGTCAGTAAAACAGAGTGTGTAAGAGCTCAAAATTTCATACGAATAATCTGTTGTTTACAGTGGGAATTATAAGAGCCCAATTTCACAGCAAAACCATGACCCAAAATAATTTCAACTCTCAATATCATCTCAACTAATGGTGCTGTACTCAGGAAAACTATAGCATACTACTCAGTAAAACAAAGTGTGTAGGATCACAAAATTTCTTACGAATAATCTGTTGTTTACATTTGGAATAATTAGGGCCCATTTTCACAGCAAAACCATGACCCAAAAAAATTTCAACTCTCAATATCTTCTCAACTAATGGTTCTGTACTCAAGAAAACTATAGCATACTACTCAGTAAAACAGTGTGTGTAAGAGCTCAAAATTTCATACTAATAATCTGTTGTTTACAGTGGGAAATATAAGGGCCCAATTTCACAGCAAAACCATGACACAAAAAAATTTCAACTCTCAATATCTTCTGAACTAATGGTTCTGTAATCAAGAAAACTATAGCATACTAGTCAGTAAAACAGAGTGTGTAAGAGCTCAAAATTTCATACGAATAATCTGTTGTTTACAGTGGGAATTATAAGAGCCCAATTTCACAGCAAAACCATGACCCAAAATAATTTCAACTCTCAATATCTTCTCAACTAATGGTGCTGTACTCAGGAAAACTATAGCATACTACTCAGTAAAACAAAGTGTGTAGGATGACAAAATTTCTTACGAATAATCTGTTGTTTACATTTGGAATAATTAGGGCCCATTTTCACAGCAAAACCATGACCCAAAAAATTTTCAAATCTCAATAACTTCCCAACTAATGGTTCTGTACTCAAGAAAACTATAACATTCTACTCAGTAAAACAGAGTGTGTAAGAGCTCAAAATTTCATACGAATAATCTGGTGTTTACTGTGGGTATTATAGGGGCCCCATTTTACAGCAAAACCATGACCCAAAATAATTTGAACTCTCAAAATCTTCTCAACTGATGGATCTGTACTCAAGAAAACTATAGCATACTACTCAGTAAAACAGAGTGTGTAGGAACTCAAAATTTCATACGAATAATCTGTTGTTTACCGTGGGAATTATAAGTGCCCAATTTCACAGCAAAACCATGACCCAAAAAAAATTCAACTCTCAATATCTTCTCAACTAATGGTTCTGTAATCAAGAAAACTATAGCATACTACTCAGTAAAACAGAGTGTGTAAGAGCTCAAAATTTCATACGAATAATCTGTTGTTTACAGTGGGAATTATAAGCGCCCAATTTCACAGCAAAACCATGACCCAAAATAATTTCAACTCTCAATATCTTCTCAACTAATGGTTCTGTACTCAAGAAAACTATAGCATACTACTCAGTAAAACAGAGTATGTAAGAGCTCAAAATTTCATACGAATAATCTGTTCTTTACAGTGGGAATTATAAGAGCCCAATTTCACAGCAAAACCATGACCCAAAAAAATTTCAACTCTCAATATCTTCTCAACTAATGGTTCTGTACTCAAGAAAACTATAGCATACTACTCAGTAAAACAGTGTGTGTAAGAGCTCAAAATTTCATACTAATAATCTGTTGTTTACAGTGGGAAATATAAGGGCCCAATTTCACAGCAAAACCATGACACAAAAAAATTTCAACTCTCAATATCTTCTGAACTAATGGTTCTGTAATCAAGAAAACTATAGCATACTAGTCAGTAAAACAGAGTGTGTAAGAGCTCAAAATTTCATACGAATAATCTGTTGTTTACAGTGGGAATTATAAGAGCCCAATTTCACAGCAAAACCATGACCCAAAATAATTTCAACTCTCAATATCTTCTCAACTAATGGTGCTGTACTCAGGAAAACTATAGCATACTACTCAGTAAAACAAAGTGTGTAGGATGACAAAATTTCTTACGAATAATCTGTTGTTTACATTTGGAATAATTAGGGCCCATTTTCACAGCAAAACCATGACCCAAAAAATTTTCAAATCTCAATAACTTCCCAACTAATGGTTCTGTACTCAAGAAAACTATAACATTCTACTCAGTAAAACAGAGTGTGTAAGAGCTCAAAATTTCATACGAATAATCTGGTGTTTACTGTGGGTATTATAGGGGCCCCATTTTACAGCAAAACCATGACCCAAAATAATTTGAACTCTCAAAATCTTCTCAACTGATGGATCTGTATTCAAGAAAACTATAGCATACTACTCAGTAAAACAGAGTGTGTAGGAACTCAAAATTTCATACGAATAATCTGTTGTTTACCGTGGGAATTATAAGTGCCCAATTTCACAGCAAAACCATGACCCAAAAAAAATTCAACTCTCAATATCTTCTCAACTAATGGTTCTGTAATCAAGAAAACTATAGCATACTACTCAGTAAAACAGAGTGTGTAAGAGCTCAAAATTTCATACGAATAATCTGTTGTTTACAGTGGGAATTATAAGCGCCCAATTTCACAGCAAAACCATGACCCAAAATAATTTCAACTCTCAATATCTTCTCAACTAATGGTTCTGTACTCAAGAAAACTATAGCATACTACTCAGTAAAACAGAGTATGTAAGAGCTCAAAATTTCATACGAATAATCTGTTCTTTACAGTGGGAATTATAAGAGCCCAATTTCACAGCAAAACCATGACCCAAAAAAATTTCAACTCTCAATATCTTCTCAACTAATGGTTCTGTACTCAAGAAAACTATAGCATACTACTCAGTAAAACAGTGTGTGTAAGAGCTCAAAATTTCATACTAATAATCTGTTGTTTACAGTGGGAATTATAAGGGTCCAATTTCACAGCAAAACCATGACCCAAAAAAATTTCAACTCTCAATATCTTCTGAACTAATGGTTCTGTAATCAAGAAAACTATAACATACTAGTAGTAAAACAGAGTGTGTAAGAGCTCAAAATTTCATACGAATAATCTGTTGTTTACAGTGGGAATTATAAGAGCCCAATTTCACAGCAAAACCATGACCCAAAATAATTTCAACTCTCAATATCTTCTCAACTAATGGTTCTGTACTGAAGAAAACTATAGCATACAACTCAGTAAAACAGAGTGTGTAAGAGCTCAAAATTTCATACGAATAATCTGTTGTTTACAGTGGGAATTATAAGAGCCCAATTTCACAGCAAAACCATGACCCAAAATAATTTCAACTCTCAATATCTTCTCAACTAATGGTTCTGTACTGAAGAAAACTATAGCATACAACTCAGTAAAACAGAGTGTGTAAGAGCTCAAAATTTCTACTCCCAATATCTTCTCAACTAATGGTGCTGCACTCAGGAAAACTATAGCATACTACTCAGTAAAACAGAGTGTGTAGGATCACAAAAATTCATACGAATAATCTGTTGTTTACAGTGGGAATTATAAGAGCCCAATTTCACAGCAAAACCGTGACCCAAAATAATTTCAACTCTCAATATCTTATCAACTATTGGTTGTGTACCCATAAAAAATATAGCATACTACTCAGTAAAACCGAGTGTGTAAGAGCTCTAAATTTCATACGAATAATCTGTTGTTTACAGTGGGAATTATTAGGGCCCAATTTCACAGTAAAACCATGACCCAAAAAAATTTCAACTCTCAATATCTTCTGAACTAATGGTTCTGTAATCAAGAAAACTATAGCATACTAGTCAGTAAAACAGAGTGTGTAAGAGCTCAAAATTTCATACGAATAATCTGTTGTTTACAGTGGGAATTATAAGAGCCCAATTTCACAGCAAAACCATGACCCAAAATAATTTCAACTCTCAATATCTTCTCAACTAATGGTGCTGTACTCAGGAAAACTATAGCATACTACTCAGTAAAACAAAGTGTGTAGGATGACAAAATTTCTTACGAATAATCTGTTGTTTACATTTGGAATAATTAGGGCCCATTTTCACAGCAAAACCATGACCCAAAAAATTTTCAAATCTCAATAACTTCCCAACTAATGGTTCTGTACTCAAGAAAACTATAACATTCTACTCAGTAAAACAGAGTGTGTAAGATCTCAAAATTTCATACGAATAATCTGGTGTTTACTGTGGGAATTATAGGGGCCCCATTTTACAGCAAAACCATGACCCAAAAAAATTTCAACTCTCAATATCTTCTCAACTAATGGTGCTGTATTCAGGAAAACTATAGCATACTACTCAGTAAAACAAAGTGAGTAGGATCACAAAATTTCTTACGAATAATCTGTTGTTTACATTGGGAATAATTAGGGCCCATTTTCACAGCAAAACCATGACCCAAAAAAATTCAAATCTCAATATCTTCCCAACTAATGGTTCTGTACTCAAGAAAACTATAACATACTACTCATTAAAACAGTGTGTGTAAGAGCTCAAAATTTCATACGAATAATCTGGTGTTTACTGTGGGAATAATAGGGGCCCCATTTTACAGCAAAACCATGACCCAAAATAATTTGAACTCTCAATATCTTCTCAACTAATGGTCTGTTCTCATGAAAACTATAGCATACTACTCAGTAAAACAGATTGTGTAAGAGCTCAAAATTTCATACGAATAATCTGTTGTTTACAGTGGGAATTATAAGAGCCCAATTTCACAGCAAAACCATGACCCAAAATAATTTCAACTCTCAATATCTTCTCAACTAATGGTGCTGTACTCAGGAAAACTATAGCATACTACTCAGTAAAACAAAGTGTGTAGGATGACAAAATTTCTTACGAATAATCTGTTGTTTACATTTGGGATAATTAGGGCCCATTTTCACAGCAAAACCATGACCCAAAAAATTTTCAAATCTCAATAACTTCCCAACTAATGGTTCTGTACTCAAGAAAACTATAACATTCTACTCAGTAAAACAGAGTGTGTAAGATCTCAAAATTTCATACGAATAATCTGTTGTTTACAGTGGGAATTATAGAGGCCCAATTTCACAGCAAAACCATTACCCAAAAAAATTTCAACTCTCAATATCTTCTGAACTAATGGTGCTGTACTCAGGAAAACTATAGCATACTACTCAGTAAAACAAAGTGTGTAGGATCACAAAATTTCTTACGAATAAACTGTTGTTTACATTGGGAATTATTAGGGCCCATTTTCACAGCAAAACCATGACCCAAAAAAATTTCAAAACTCAATATCTTCTCAACTAATGGTTCTGTACTCAAGAAAACTATAGCATACTACTCAGTAAAACAGAGTGTGTAAGAACACACAATTTCATACGAACAATCTGGTGTTTACTGTGGGAATTATAGGGGCCCCATTTTACAGCAAAACCATGACCCAAAATAATTTCAACTCTCAATATCTTCTTAACTAATGGTTCTGTATTCAAGAAGACTATAGCATACTACTCAGTAAAACAGAGTTTGTAGGAGCACAAAATTTCACACGAATAATCTGTTGTTTACAGTGGGAAATATAAGGGCTCAATTTCCCAGCAAAACCATGACCCAAAAAAATTTCAACTCTCAATATCTTCTCAACTAATGGTGCTGTACTCAGGAAAACTATAGCATACTACTCAGTAAAACAGAATGTGTAGGATCACAAAATTTCATATGAATAATCTGTTGCAAAACTAGAGTAAGCGAGACTATGTGGTTTTCTGGTGAAGATGACGTAATATCCAACACGAAGGTTGTAGGATCGACTCCCACGTGAGAAAACCTTCCCATCGGTTGGTGAGGGGGTGGAGGTTAAAGAAGAGATCGTTCATATCTCGAGTATGATACTGTAGCCGACTGGTGAAGATGACGTGTCTTCCAACATGAAGGTTGTAGGATCGAATCTCAGGTAAGAAATAAATAAAAAAATGCACCCTCCCGTCTATCAGTGGCGAGGGGGGTGGAGTTATGTTTTATTAGCTGGTATGTGGTCCGCCATCTTGAGTACTAGTGGTGGTATGAATCCCGCCATATTGACGTCATCAGCTAATACGAGGTCCGCCATCTTGTGTACTACAGCGGTTAAGCTATCTTGTAGGAGGATTGACAGGCTAATGAATATGACGACTGAGAGGTGGGATAAAGGTAGGTGTCATGTATGTAGGGCTGGTTGGGGGGGTGAAGGTGGTATCGTTGAATTCGCCGATTAATGGATTAAGAGGGGGAAAGGGGCGTGGCTTAAAGCCCTCATCCAAGTTCCTGATTGGTCGATTATGATGGATTGGGTAGGGGGGTGGTGTCGTCAAATTCGCTGATTGGTCGATTGGAATGGGTGGGGGTAAGGGTGATGTCGTCAAAATCGATGATTGCCTGGGAGGGCAGCCATCTTGCACATTTTAGGTGCGCCGTGCCTCGTCAAACTAGATGATTGTGTGAGGGTGGGGTTATGCTACAGCTTCGCCGAATTCGATGTTTAATCAATAAGGAGGGGGGGTGGCTTGAACCCTCGTCGAATTCGATGATTATTTAATAAGGATGGGTGGGGGTAGGATTGGGCGGAGTGAGGATGGCGGCCATCTTGCACAAAAAAGGTGCACATTTTAGGTGCTCCAGAACCCCCATTTCCCTACTACTGAGGTGACGGAGAGTAAATGGTGGACAGATAATGAAATAAGAGAGTTGGAGTTAGCAATGCACTTTCCAAAATAAAAAACGTGGACCGAAAGGGTTAGTGCAGAAGAGAATGGTCCAAGATTTAAGGAAAGAACCATTACATCTGTAACATCGCGTGGTAGTTAGAAGGAAAAACATGAACAGAAAGAACAAATTATAAATCGTTTTGTCCATCAATAGGTTTTGAAGTTAACAGTACTTCAATGTATGAAAAAGTAGAATTTAAAAGGAACGACCGTACTTAAATTGCACTTTTACCTTCTACATTCTTTCTTGTCTAAATCTTATTTAGAGATACGCCAAGCTTTGCCACCACAACATCATGCAAAATGGGTTTTACAATCAGGATGTAGGAGAACTTGAACAAGGAAAAGGCAGGATATCAATTTTTTTACAAAGACAAAAAGTAAGGAGGTTTTTTTTTTTTTTTACACAGGATGTCAACACTTCACTTTCTAAAGATTAGATGTAAAAATATCGTAGAGGGTAAAAAACACTAAAAGGAACAGAAAGAAAGAAATGAGGTTGTAAGAATGTGGAAATGAAGTTTCATTGGATAAAATATCGCAGAGGAAATTTATATTTGTCACCCATTAATGGCAAACAGAATTCTGTCAACAAATAAACGACCTTTATTATTAATTTAGGAAGCAACAAGTATTTAGGAAATTGTACAAAGGAAAGGAAGGGTAGCTTTTGTGCTTTTATTACAACCTGAATTCGCATTTCTTGTTGGCATTGGTGGTTCTTCAGTCCTTGATCGCTGTTGCGCTTCATTTAATTGCTTGTCTTTCTTTAAAACAGTTTAAAATTATACCGGAAATATTTTCAGAACATCTTCCGATTATATACTCAATCAACGTAGCTCAAATAAAACCATTCATAGCTTTTACATTTTCCTTCTACTTCACCTTTTCAGTAATGAAGCAAAATTACTTTTAACAAATTATTTAATAACGACTCGGCTTTTGCCAATTTCACAATTCTGTAATAAAATGAATAATTTATTAGTGTCTCTACAGCTATGTATTTCTATTATATCAACAACATACCTGTTTCATTAATTTATATTTTGTATATCATGCAATATTTTTTATTAATAGGGATTCTGTCAGTTTAAATTTGACAATAAAATTATATATCGCAATATATAAAACATTTTTCGTCCTTTTGTACTAATTTCCATTTTGAACTTTCTCTTTGTTTAATTAAGATTTATATCATTTGTTCCAATTTAAAGTTCAGGTCAGATAAAAAGATGTTTCCTCAGCACATCTATTTGTTCCTTATTTACTGCAGCCCTCGATCTTCCGCTTAAAGGGGGATTTCGTAAAGGTAATGTTAGAATTAATATTTTGTCGTTAGCTGATATTTTGTTCTGGCTTTCTGACAATTCCAATATTTTACAACGAATTATTAATCCAAATGCCAATTGCAATCTCTGGCAGGTGGAAATTAAGCCTCACATAACTAAGTTAGTTGGGAAGCCTGAAAATCTCTCAATTTGCGTTTCATTGTCACCCTTCCAGATTGATTGGGAATACCAAAGTAATTTACAGCACATCAAACATCTTTATCTATCATTTTAAGGTGTTAAAGTTTATAAATAAGATAAAAATAAATTAATGCCAACCAACTGATATGTCGTGGTCGGAGACGAAACCAAACATACTTTACGGTTAACCTCTTCATAGTAACCAATAAAAATTATCGGTGTCCGGAATTCGAACTCAGTCCAGAAATCTTATGGCCCACGCCTCTAACCATTCAGCTGAATCCAAAGAAAACGATATTCAAAGGTAGAAGGAAAAATAATAATAATAAAAATCTGAGGAGAAGAGTGCATCTGAGGGAGTTGAAACAATGCCCGCCCAGCGAGCTAAACCAATAAATACGAACCAAAACATATTTTTTGAGTTAGTGGTACATATTAAGACCAGAGAATAGTACTTACACTTAGAACTCCAAAACCGATAAGAATGAAATGAAGACCCATCCTAAGTGGTAGAAATTATTAATATTCTTCAGCATTGCAGATCGTACAGTGATTTCAAAAATTCCGAATGCTTTATTGGAAATTTCGTAAGAAAAATGGAGGAACTGCCCAGCTAGTGACATCAAAAAAAATCAAAATGGCATCGCAGCTTCTAAGGTACAAGGAACAAAGCGATTAAACAAACGGGGATGAACTGATTGAACGAACCTGGACATAACGGTAAGTCTGTTAACATTCCAACTGTGGATACTTCATCCAAGGCCGCTGTTTAGACAATGAAAGGAGAAAATGTCTTTGGCGTAAATATGATGGCTGGTACCATGGCTTATATACTTCCTACTGCTCGGAGAAGAATCAGAACTAAACTTTCATCCACCTAGGGAGATGTTACCAACTCGATGAATGGCATAACACAGGAAATGCAGAACTAGTACCAAAGTTGTCTCACTTTTGAAAAACTAGGAATCGATTATTTTTCTGGAGCTTATAATTCCAATGTTTTAGAAAAATTGGGATTACTTTTTCATTACTAAGGGTTTGAAATCGATAATTAAAAATAAACATATAAAAATCAAATCTGATCAAAATTTTTATCTGGTAACTTTAAAAATCATTTTGTTTTTTATGAAGAGTGATTTTATTTTTGATTATCAGCTGAAAAAATCAAACTTGATCATTATTTCTGAGCGAAATCTTTTCGATCAATAATAATGATCATTTGAGAGAAATATTTATGTGAACCACACTGCAAATAGTGAGAAACAAATGCATTTTGTTTCAATTCAGCTGCTTTTTATGCTTTAAATGATTTTTTTCGTTCAAGATTTTTTTTTTTTTTTTAATTTATTTGCTATTCACAATCTACAAAGAATAGAATTCGTAATAAGTGAATACGATAAAGGAGGTCTTCCTGACTGGATCAACATGAGGAGAGAAGCTGCCCACCGGCAACACTCTCGCTGGAGTTTCTTACTTTACTGGAGATTGTCACGAGGCCAACAGCGTTTCAATCGTCGTGGAGGACGATCTGGAATCGTTGTGGAGGCGAGATTTAGAACAAGAGGATTGGTACAGAATGGAAGGGAGTCAAAGAATTTTCTATACTTAGATTTAGATTCGTCAGTTATATATGAGATTTTGAGATCGTTATGGAGAGTAGAGTTAGACACATAAAATGGAAAATTTGTAATCTGTCGGAGAATTTTTGATTGGAAGGACTGTATTCTTTGTGAACTGGAATGTTTGGTTGAACCCCACAGCTCAAGTCCGTAAGTCCAGATCGGTTTAAGTACACTGTTGTATATTAGTCGTTTATGTTCCAGTGGTAGTTTGGATTGTCTGCCAATTAGACGTAACAGTAATTTGTTTCGTCGGTTGAGTTCTAGTCTTTTCAGTTTAGTGTGCGGATTCCACGTTAGTCTTTTGTCGATGTACATCCCAAGGTAGCGAACTAAATTAGCAGAAGGAAGAGGAATTGAGTTAAAATTTAAAGTGGGACAAGAATTACGACGCAGAGTAAAAGTTATCTGTTCGCACTTTTGAGTATTGAATTTGACTCTCCACTTTTTGGCCCAGGGTTCTAGTTTGTTTAGATGATATTGTAGATGAGAGGAGGCTGAAGTGGCGTCTGAGTTAGAAGAGAGAATAGCAGTATCGTCAGCGTAAGTGCAGAGCAGTGTGTTTGAGTCAGTTGGTAGGTCAGATGTGTACACAGTATAGAGAAGCGGTCCGAGAATACTTCCTTGAGGTGCACCAGCCCGTGCCAGGAATCAAGAATTAATCATTATTTTTAATGGAATCAATAAAATTCAAAAAAATGGTTTTTATTTTTATTAATAAATCAGGCATGACTTTTAAAATTTATTTATCAAAGATAATGATTATTTCATGATTTGTGGGGAAAAAAATAAGTATCGATTTCAAACCCTGTTAAGGGGAGATGAGAAAATTTGTGAAATAAAATCTTTTTAAACAAAATTCCATTCAAATGAAAACTTTTATGATAATATCTGTTTTAAAAGTGGAGTAAATTTAATTAAAAGGGAAGAAGGAAAGTTTGTAATTCACTCAATTACAATAATTCAAACAAGAACAATAAGATGTAAATTTCTAAAGTATAATATGTCGCAGAAAATTGGACAGCATTCGCGGACATTGGTAAGGATTTAACTTGGTTTATTCAAGATTGTAATGGAGAAGAGAATTATGGGCCGGCGGAGTTCGTTAAAGACAGACCCTGCCGCTAGAGAGTCTGAAACATGTAAATGAGATGCAATCAACTTTTACACCCATTTTTCCTTATTTCCTTCCTCCCTTCTTCGACCTGTTAATGAATGTAAGAGTATTAAGAGCGCAGGGGAAGAGGAAATAAGCAGTGGTGAGCCCAGGGCGGCCAACAGTGCAATTAGTGCGCTCCTTGATCGAGCTCTCACACCATCTACCAATTTCAACCTTCACACCTTCATCAAGTTCCATTCTAGTCCCTAATCAGAGTTAGTCTTCCTTAAAATACCAAGCTATACGCACGTATTTCAACACATTAACTCAATTTAAACCTAAATATTCAGCTCACATTACTAACATGTTCACTCAATTCAAATCCAAACGTATTGGTAGTTAGACGTTAAGCCCCGCCTGAAAAAATATGCGATTACTTTTATTCAAATCTACAAATAATCTAAAACTAAGTAGATTACATTAGCAAAACCGCGTATGTTATGGAATCGTCTGATATAAGTGTTTTTATTAAATAATAAACAATAAAGCCAAATTAAACAAATCTATTGTCCCTAAAAATTATTCCGAAATAATATTAATTTGTACATTTATAATGTTCTTGTTCTTCAAACATTTACTTAAGACATACCTTAAATTTCGATTATCATTTGAAACAAATACATGCCTAAGCAAATTTTGAAAAATTTATTTTACTTAGAAATACAACTTATTAAATCCATATGTAACACTTTCAGACAAAAATAAAATATTTCTTACAACTTGTAAAACAGCATAAGTTTCGCAGCCCAAATTTGGGAATTCAAAACATAAGTTACAGAGAGAGGGTTATTATGATTATTCATTCTGCCATCTAATAGTCCAAACTATATTTTCAATTTTGAAATAAATGCAAACAGTTTTTTTTATTTACATTTAAAACTAATAATTTCTCTTTTTGTTAACGCATTCCATTGAAATGTCTCCCATATCTCGCGGCAATAAAACCTATTATAATCTTGTCTTTGTCGGGAATTACGATTCGGAACCAAATATATCCTGGCCATCCACAATTTCACAACATGTCTAACCGCAAATCAAACTCATTCGTTGTCTTTTTATTGAGGGCTACCTGAAGATCGTTAGAAAAGTACAAACATATAAAACCTTAACGAACCAACGGCATATATGCAACATATGTTTACACACGCACAAAATTATGAATAGTAATTGTAAAAACTAAGAATACAGTAAGATCCCGCTTAACGCTGTTTTGTTTAGCGCTCTTTTATTTCAACCCGGGGATTCCCAGAAATTGCTCGCAGCACTACGGGGATTCCCCGAAATTGTGCGCTTGATATGGATGAAATAGTGGAAGAAATAGTGGAATTAGCGAAACAAACCGGTTTAGATGAGGTAAATGTGGAAGACGTCGAAGAAATAGTTCATGTTACATAGTTAGTAGAAACATGTTAAGATAGCCTCGTTTAGCGCTGTTTCGCATTACGCTCTACTTTGATGGAACGTATCCTCCGCGTTAAGCGGGGTCTTACTGTACTTATATTTGTAAAATTTAGAAGAAAGAAAATGAAAAAATTAAATAAGTTCCTCTCGCAATTAATTGTATACAAAGCGGACTTCCCTTAAATACTTGCTAGCTGCCCTGCTAGCTAGTATCAGGAATTATTAATTCGTTTTCTGTGAATACCATTTTAAGTATTTTAATCTATACGGGCTTAAATTGGGCATGGATGTGTAAATATTTTGAACTCCCATGCAGAGCACCAAGCCCGCATATTTCTCAGACGAAGCTACGAAGTTTCTAACGGAAGTTACAGTTCGAGAAGGCTGGGAGGTTGATAGATCAACTTTCTCATCCGGCCTCATAATTCTAAGCCAGATTAACAGCTTTTCCACTTCCGCAGACGACAGAACCTCCTACTTCAGCGGCCATTATTATGATGCAATCATTAAGTTCTCAGTACCACCAGATTATAGTTTAGTTGATTGTTACAGAAGATTAAGGCTGAAGGCATAAAGTTGTTTATTAATTTGCTTCGTAATAAACAACAATTCTGAACTTAAACGTATTGTGCATGGAATTGGGGATATAGTAATTGAGAACATGAAATTTTGACCAACCAAATCCAAGTAAATTAGCTTGTAAACTAGCAAGTTAACAGCCAACGACTAATTTCTGTTATAATCTTCACGGAGAGATTGGAGGTGGTTGGTTAACCGAGAAATGAAACTTAAGATTACTCACAACTGTTTAAGATTTAGCGTTCTATGTAGGAGATGAACTTTAACAGCGGTATAAGCATTCACAAAGCACTTAGTTATTAATAGTTTAAACTTGTTCTGTCCCGTTTCATCCATGCAGTCATTCCAGACAATTCTGCTGCTTTATTCATAACCTATCTGCAATTATACAGATATAGAAACTGAATAATATCGCTTTATTCTTCAATTCATCTTATTAGTTACAAACAATATTCATTTCAGTAGATGATAAGATTTGTTGAAAAAAGAAAACATTTTAAAAAGGCGTAACAAACGCATTGCTATTTGGTTCAACCATGAACATGTTTTTGTCTGTTGCAATTTTAAATTACCATAATTGAATCAAGAGAGGAGACAGCAACCCTGATGGGGACTCCGATTTCTAAATGAGCTTTTCATTTCTCCATAATACATGATATTAGTCTGCCAAGTTTAAAGGAAATCAAAATTTCTTCAAAAACTGGAAAATCGAATTAGTAAAATATCATTTTTGGTTGTCAGACTTAGACGAAAAGACTACTGCCTGGTCAAAAGGTAGATCCTAAACTAAAAAGAAATATTTGAAGTTCCTGCGATTTTTGGTTTCTGAGTTTTGATGTTCACACATTCCACGGACAAACTCGCACAAAGTAAACCAGATGTAAGAAAGGAAGCTGTAGTTTTTATCGCTTTAGTTTTTATAATGGCTTTAGTCAATTTAATTTAAGACGTAATTTCTGAAGACAAAAACGAGAAAGTTTTTAGGAGTGGCTGTTAATGTCAAAAGCGGAGGTTATTGGTCAGTAGCGGAGATTACGGAGTTATTACTGAGGTTTAGAGATGTCCCTTGATGCGCCTAGAATCCGCCCTTGATGACTTGATGGGAGAAATCCTGTCTGAACCAAGGTTAATCCCGAACTGGCAACCAGAAAGTTCATGAATTGTTGGGAGGTGGTAGGGCACCTTCTCAGTGATAACGATGTTTTACGCTATCAAAAGGCTTAGGCGCACGCAGAAATTACTGCTTCTGCTCAAGGAAAGATGTTAGGTCACCTACTTCGCGAAGACATTGTTACATTGTAAGAATGGATCAAAAAGTCCAAACAGGAAATCAGAAATTACTTCTTGGGATCGCAGTTGGGTGACGATGGTTAAGAAGTTGTTTGCTAATTATTCTTAATTTCCATATTTTTATAATTCAATTTTTAAATTCAACTATATAAATACATATATATTCGTTTAAGGGATTGAAAGAGGTAATTTCGAATGTTACTGTTGCAATTATTAGTTCACTAATTTAACATCAGGTTTTCACTGATCAAACACTTTCTCCTACTTGAAAGAAAGAAAAACAAACATCAATTTCACGAAAGAAAAAGCTTTGACTTTTTATCTTTAACCTACAAGTCGATTTTCTAGTCAGTGCAAGAGGGTGGTAGAGTAAAAAATATACTACAATCTTGATAGAACTCATCTGTATGCTGCCAGTATAAAGAATAGTGTGGTAGAAAAAGTAAGATCTAAAGATAGCCTACTTTGAATAGAATCGGCAACAGTCAAACTAGCTGACATGAATTAAATTCATCTACTTCTAAGAAATAAATTCTGTACTAAGAGTAAGAAATGTTCATAAATTCTATTCGTGCATTGATTGAATTTTTCAAACAATACAAAAAAAAAATTTGGTGCAGCTCGGACAATAGCTTTTGGACATTCAGTGGTTGACAGACAGTTTATTTCAGTTTGCAACGTTTAGCGAACAGTCTGCTAATACCATACATCACGCAAATATTTGATTAGTCTGCATTTTTTTGCTCGAGAAGTTTATTTAGAAGGCTGTATGTCTCTAGACTCTTTAGAGGTATCATAAACATCGCTTCTACACCATGTAAGCCCAATAAAATTGATTCTCTCAAGGTATGCTTCAAATACGATAAACCTTAAAGATGTACCAAGAAAGGGTAATTGAACGATTAACACTGCATTGCCAATGTTCGAACTTAGTCAGTTATTGCCAATGTGGAGTCATATTGACTCCATAATTTATTTTTATCTTTTTTTATATTGATTTCAATTTTAATAATAAAATTTGCATTAAAGGATGAGAAAGAATAGGAATTAAGAATGAAAAAACAAAATTAGGCGCTGTCCACAAATCGGCTTTAACATTTTACGCAGAAGGAATTCAACTTAGGATCGCAGCATTTTCTAGAATCCTGATTGACTGCCTTCTGATCAGGAACTTTTTCATTTTTTTAATTACATTCACTATTTTTTCAATTACTCTACGCTGTTGACAAGGATCGGAAATTACCTAATTCGCTGCAAGTTTTTGCTGCAATTCGGTCAGAAAACCAATTCTAGAAAGAGGCTATTTTTGTGCCTTGATACTTTCTATGAAAATTTATCACATAAGCATTTAGGCAATAAATGTTGATCATATTAAAAAAGAAACACAATGACTACCTTCAAGTTTTACGATTAGCACACAACTTTCGATACGCTGAATCATTATGTAAAGATGAGTGTAGCAACCCAGTTTATTGAGATTACTCGCTGCAACATTGGGCTCAAAAAAGAAAAATAAACATGAAAGAATCTTGCTTTCGATTTTCATAATCTATGAAAATATAAACTTTATAACTCTCAAAAACATCAAGAGTAAAATCTCAGAATTCTTCGCGAAGTAGACAACAGAGGGTTTGAAATAGAAGTAAATTTCCCTGCATGGGCAGACCAAATTGGTAATCTGGAGTCAAGTTAATAACAGAAAATCTACTTATATTACCAATCAGGAGTCGAAATGACTCAGATTTATTTACGTGTAATGCCAATCTGGAGTCAAAATGACTCTTATGATTAAAGTAAACTAAACTGCAAAAAGGGAACTAAGAATTCCATGGTCTTCAGCTCGTGGCTATCAAATAGTGAGAGAGTGGGGATAGCATATCTAAGAGCATTTCGGGATAGCTATGAGATGTAGGGAAACAGAGCCATTCCTATTTTTTTGGAGTCAAATTGTCTACGGATTGGTAATGCAGCGTTAAATTGATTACTGTAGCACTATTTCTCAAGATGTACAGCAATTTAACCCTTAATAGTAGTTTAAAGGTATAATTTCCTCTTTAAATTCATTGGATTGCGAGATATCAACTTCCATTGGTTCCTAGAAAGCGTTACCTTCCACATTGGCCTGCCAGACTTTATATTAACCAAAACAAAATTCTCCGTCAAGGATTATCTCAACGATGTAAATATGAGAATGTCTCATAAATGTTTTATTGTGTGCTAATAGTAAAACCATGAAACTTTCATTAGAGCCATTTCCTGAAGGATAAGCTTAATTCCTTCCCATTCATCTTAGAGATTACAATAATGGACGTTAATTCTTCATTTGAAATTCAACTACATTTTGAAGAGAGGTTTCATGGTCATTAAACCTTAATAAAGCAAGATTCACCTGCTTGTAGCATGAGTTCTTTAATGATCTTGACATTACTAGTTTACTAAATTGGTACAGCCGTTGTTATTACAAACATAAAACTTTATTTCGATTGATAAAACTATATGTATTACTCTTTTGTAATACATATTCGCAAAATTCTCTACTCGTTATTAATAGAGCTGGAAAGAAGTTTTAGTAGTCCTGGTGTACTGTGGCTCAACCCAAGAAACAAAGACTTCCACAGCACCCAAAAAGCAAGAAAAAAAGAAGAAATGGCACAAATTTCGACAATTACCGTGGATAAGAAAGAATTAATATTAATGATTTTAAGATTTCTTTTTTTCATGATTTCCTACTAAATTCAATTTAACCAAATGTTTCAACATTTGTGGAATTCAAGACAGTGTCAGATGATGTAGAAAGGAAGTGGTCCAAAGGATGCAGAAATGGTGGAGTCTGCAATAATTAATGATGCAATGAATGGGTAATATGTGGCATCTGCGACATATCTTGATCGAATGAGCCCCAACTACTATATACACATATATACTACGCATAATTCAATGATATAGCATCTGTCATTGCTTAATATTACTCATTACGTTCACCTAATGATATATATACTCCATATACTGAAGCATAGCAATTAAATTATGGACACTGTTAGGCCTTTGTAACAATGTGTAGACAGTTTACTAATTAATTCTTTTAAGTTATTAATAAAAAAAACTAACCAATCGGCCAATCGGTCGAATGGCTGCCTTTGGTAAGTCTAGTCACCAATTCCTCAATATATTTTTATTTTTTTCACTTTATTTATTTTCACAACTGCAGTATAATTCTGCAACAAATGAAGCTGATACAACATGATAACAGAATAGATACATGAATACATGAGGGGAGAATTCACCCATTGGTGTGACTCCCAAAGTGGTACAGTTCACTATTGTACATTGGCACTTACTTCATGTAGAAGATCGCGTGGCCACCTGCGCTTCAACCGCCTGGGAGGATTTCCTGGTAGAGTAGTAAGTTGGGACACTAGTGGATTAGGATGTTAGGTGATTGATGAGTGGAATTTAATATAACGGAATCTTACAGCTTCTGAAACATAGGGAACAAGGAAATCTCGGTGCAAGGTAAGATTAGAAACAAAGTAAGGAGCATTTGTGATTCGACGGAGTGTTTTTGACTGGAAGGATTGGATTTTATAGATATTGGAAGCTTTGGATGACACCCAAAGTTCCATTCGTAAGTCCAAGTAGGTTTCAGTATCATAGTGTAGATAAGTCGTTTATTCTGTAGTGAGTTTAGGTCGCTTGTCGAGAAGTCTAGAGAGAAGTTTGTATCGTCTGTTCAGTTCTTTCCGTTTGTATGCGTTCCGTCAAGTATGTGGATTCCATGTTAGGCGTTTGTCCATGAAGAGTCCTAGGTACTTAACACAATCTGTTGTGGGAAGAGGAGTGAGGTTTAGGTAAACGGGTGGAAGGATAGTTCGCCTTAGGGAGAATGTAATGTAAGTACATTTGTTTTCATTAATTTCAATTCTCCATTTCTTCAGCCAAGGCTTGAGAGATTCTACATGGGATTGAAGAGAGTGATAGGCAAGGACCGGGTCTTTATGAGGAGAGAGGATTGCCGTATCATCGGCATATGTAAAAAGGAAGGTATGAGGATTGGTAGGAATATCAGCAGTGTATGTATATGTGCAGAGTACAGGCCCTTCCCTAGGGAACACCTGCACGAACTGGGTAACAAGGAGAATAGGAATTTCCACAGATGACACTAAATAAGCGTCCAGTAAGGTAAGATTGAAGAATGAGAAAATATGTAGTTGGTAGGATGCTATTGAGTTTAGCAAGCAATCCCCGGTGCCAGACGCGATCGAAAGCTTGAGCAACGTCGAGAAAAACTCCCGGGCAATAATGTCCATTCTCAAGAGAGGTTGAGATTACTTATCACAACGCTGGACTGTAGAGTGATGAGCGCGGAAACCAAATTGATGGGACGGAAGTTTTTCGTGTGAGTCTAGAAATGGATAAATTCGTATTAGGAGCAGTTTTTCAAGGAGTTTTCCTAAGATAGAAAGAAGGCTTATAGGACGATAGGACGAAACGCTGTTTACTGCCTTTCTAGGTTTAGGAATCATTATTATTTTGGAGAATTTCCATTGAGTCGGGAAAAGCAATATTAAAATGCAGAAAATAGGCACTACCAATAATTCGTTCTTGTTCTTCTGGAGTTCTCCATCCTAACATCACCTAACTTACCGCACAACACCTCTGGAAAATGCTAACAACTCTTGCAGAAATAATGGATATGTGAGACTACAGAATTTACATAAATGAAAAAGAAAACTCTATAGCTTTAAATCTGACACAATCACAAACACTTACAGACGATTACCTTACTTATACAAACACAAAACCCATGGGGCCTGAATGGATCTGGGTCACCGTGGATATGGCTCCGTATTCGCATCTAACATTTAACCTTCAATTTCCTTTCTATTTTTTTTTCTCCCAAAAGCTCCATACGGACAAGCTTCAGGACATTAATTTTTTAAAAGGAGTTGCGTATTTAAAGCTAGTGGAACTCCTAAATATTTAATAAGTGTTAAGAATGTGAGCTGAACCATTGTAACCATAGTTACCACTTCCTAGACATTCACTCAATACTATATCACTTGAAATGGGCATATAAACAATGCTCTTTAAAGAAAGAATTACATTTTGAAAACTATATTAGCAGAATAGTTTTTTTAACCAACAACAATTTAGTTAACCAATCTATAGGTTATTTCAATTTATTTCCTTCTATAAATAAACATCAATGAATTTCTTTAATAAATAATATATTCGAATACACTACCGTTTCCGTAAATTTTAGTTGTTCAACAGTCAGTAGTTCTTGGGGATGGTTCGCAATTGTTTTGTAAAACGTTTTTAAACATGGATACAGAAAGAGAACACATGGATCTGTGCAGAAATAGAAGTCGGAGCGTTTCCGAGTTCATGGAAGTGGGGATTTGGTTAACTTTGTTAGAACCAAAATTCAATGAGTATGAAATAGATCCGAAAAATATTTTATTGCTATAGAATTTATCTAATAATAGTCTTTAATTTCTAATTTTAAACACAAACTATTGAAATTCCTAAAGATGATCAGTAAAAACGCAATTAAAACTCTATTTTTAATGTTAATAAAGTGCCTTGAAGTTTATACAAAATTACTAAAATCATTTAGTAAGGTTGAATAAATGTTGAATCTTTTTCTATAAAATGAACGTGTTAGAAATCTAGCAGAATTATTGCTCTTTTCAATAAAATTGCATCATAGTGTTGATATCTTAGAGCATGCGGCCCCCTGAGGACATTTATCTGGCCCCCGCCGCACTTCCGGAAGGGGCATCTCTTCACTATATGTGGCGGTGCCGCAAAGCGCTGCGTCGCTCAAGTTCAGTACTACTTCCGGTGACGCGGGATGCACGCGTCACGGCTCCGAGAAAACAGTGTAAAATAACAGCAGAAGTAGGAAGAAAGGCAAAGCACTATAACTAAACCGGACATTGACCATCTCATTAGCCAAAAGCAGGCCCATAGCCCACACAGAAATACTGGGCAGTTTGTTGATTTAAATTAACTTGTTCTTTATTTTAAATATTTTATTTGTTCCCATTTTGTTTTTTTACATTAAAATAGTTTTTTTTTATATGTTCTGGCCCTCCAGTGGTCTTAAGGATAGTGAACTGGCCCCCTGTGTAAAAAAGTTTGGGGTCCCCTGCCTTAGAGTAATTTTGCAAAAATAAAAAAAAAACTAATTATTCAATAACCCTTTTTCTACGATTTCTAATAGACTAGACATTTCAACTTATTTATTTTGTAATTTTTTTAGTAGTAAGCTGATAACTTTATTATTTACACTTAGCTTTAGAAGGCGTAATCACTTTCATCTAAATGATTTTTGATGACGAGCATCAAAACTGACTCGAATGTTCGCGTTAGGGTTCAATAAGTTCACTTATTCAAATACTGGTAGCACTTACAGAAACTCGCTGAAACCAAAGCTCATGTTTTCTGGCGTCGAAATTTAGAATTTGAAAATAAATGTAGAATTGTTTGTTTATGAAAACAGGGAATATTAAATATGGAGAATTTGAAGATGTAATAAATTTTGCAACCAGTGGGATAAATTTAAATATGAGTTATATTTTTTACGAATAACATGGCAACCTATGAATGTGGGTGGGTGTAGATGTATGTATTTGTGACGAGGGCCGGGAATGAAATCCTGGGAAAGGATGGGGGGATTTACTAGTGAAATGGATATGGTTAATGGGGGGCATTGCCGTTAGTTACTATGGCAACCTGTTCTGTAAAGGTCGACTCTCATGAATGCTGAATGCGGTCTGACTTGTTGCTTTAAGGTTTAGATTTGCATGCTGCCCTTACAAAGACCTAAGCCAACTGCCGGCCTTCAATGAGTGCTCGCTCGGTGAGCCATTAACAACAGCTCTGCCTCAGTGCCTCAACTAACTCTCCTTTAGAGTACGCTTTGCCCTTAAGTTCAGCTCGTATAATATTAGTTCAAAAATACAATAAAGGAAATGTTTGTAAGTCAAGAACAACCATTACATTTAAGCAGCTCATAAACTAAGATTGAACATGCCATAAAAACTAAGGGAAATTAATTTGGATTTTTACCAATCATCTACTTCAAGAACAAATTTAAAGAAATTCAGAAAGGTCAAGGGTCCGTGCAATAATCGTATTCACAAAACGACAAATATGGCTACATCACTTTTTTTGAGTTGCTGAAACAATCTGGAAGATTCATAAAACCATACGAAAACAATCCGCACAGTTCTTGTCAAACTTTATCCACCAATGAGATTTACAATTATTTATTTGTAAGACTTACGACAAACAAATGTGAACTTAGAATAAAATAAAATGACATGAACGACACTTGAAGAAGTGGTAGCAATTCATAGCTTTGGATCAATGCAGCAACGTGGCTACTGACGCTTGAGTCGTCTAAAGGATAAGGTTAAGCTTGAAAGCTGTTCTACAAGAGAACTGTGATGATAGGATAAGGAGTTATGGAATCTGTGAGTGTAGAATTTTGTCAGATAGACGCAAAGGTAGATTATTGAAGACATAATAAGGGGCAGTGGTGATTTTTCGAAGGATTTTGGATTGTAAGGATTGGATTGGGTATAAAATTGAATGCTTAGCGGTACCCATACCTTTAATTTCTAGGCCCAATTTATGTAGTTTTGTTCAAAGTAAGTTTTTTTTTCATGTAAATTTAAATGCGAGGGCTCATGGGTGTGAATCCGATGTCCAGTTCTCTCATTCTTCCTTCCACTATGAATCCAGTTCCAAAAGCAAGCTTTATGTTATAGCTGCTATTGAGGGGATTGTATGGCTAAGGATGTTACTTCTCGGGGAGGAAAAACTAAGGCCTGAGAGCTTTATCCAGGAGCCACTCTCCAGAATTAAGAGTCTGATTAAGCGGACGGGTCTGGAGGGTGAGCTCTAAAGTCGGGGAGCCACAATAGATCCATAGGAGTCGCGGTGGCGTAGGTCTTGAGGCCGCCCTAATTTAATCAATTCTTTAGCTGCTATGATATTATCTCCTTAACAAAAACTTACAGTTTAAAAAGTTAAGTATAAGGGTTGATTAAGCGCCAAAAGGTACACAAATCAGCTAGTACCCAACATTTCATTCAAGCTTAGTTGATATAATTTAAGTAATTTTGCTGCATTAACTTTTCCTTCACATTTTTTAGAATTTATTAGATGTCACAGACCCTTATGCTGGCCAGTTCGTTCATAATATTATTTGGTTATAATTATGATAAAATGTATATTATATCTTCGTTTTTAAATAGGTACTTTATTTTAACTCTATTCCAAATTATTCTTCTGATTTATCTTTAATATGCCCTTTATTCTGAAGTTGTCACATCTTATACATGCATGTTAAAGTAGAAAAAGACAAAGTTAGAGTCGGCTACTGTTCAAATTTGAATCACGGAGGAATTAAAACAATATTTCAGACTTGAATTCGTCTTACCGAAATATTCGTGAGCACAAATAACACACAGTTAATAACAAGTAGATTATTCAACAACAATTATTCATTTCTCAATTGTAATTTAATTTTACTTATAGTAAAATACTGGAATAATTAGCTGTCCTAAAAGTATGCAATACTTATTTATTTTATATTACATAACATATATATAACATTGTGAGAAGAACAGCTACATTGAGAGTGTGATTGAAGAAAACTATATTATTTGCGATAGAGCCAGATAATTATTACCTATTATTATAAACGTTTGACTACTACATAAAATAACAATTACTTTAATGGAAGAATGAACTTAAACCGACGATTTTTATTAAAAATAAAATAATCGAAATCATTGATGTATGTTGGTGTAAGCATTTTTTTAAAAAAGTTTTTAAATTTTGTAGCCTCGTAATTTTTTTTATTTTTTATACCGTTTTCTTTTTAACCTGTAATTAATAGTTTGATTATTATAGATTAATAGATATTAAAGTCAATCTACAGTGCTACTTGAACAAATATTTTGTAGATGAAAATGGCCAGCATAAGGGTCTGTGACATCTAATAAATTCTAAAAAATGTGAAGGAAAAGTTAATGCAGCAAAATTACTTAAATTATATCAACTAAGCTTGAATGAAATGTTGGGTACTAGCTGATTTGTGTACCTTTTGGCGCTTAATCAACCCTTATACTTAACTTTTTAAACTGTAAGTTTTTGTTAAGGAGATTTTTGTACCTTTTGGATAGATTTTCATTTTTGTCTATTTTGCTAAGTTACATATCTGCTTTACTGCTTTTTTTAAATTAGGAATAAGCAATTCTATCATTATAACCTGATAAGGTGTTAAGTAGGAACCGTAACTACCACTGGAGAGATCTTTTTAAAGAATGATTATAGTTGCGGTCCCCAAACGATCCTCAATAACAATTTTTTTGAGAAAGCCTTTTTATATAAAATAGGAAGGTATTTGTACGTAAAAAGCAAATTTAAACTGCGATTTCAGACCTTCCTTTTAAGAGGAGTAAGAAAAATAAACGGGCGATTACAGTACTTCTCCCTAAAAGGCAAAGAGGCAAAGATTTTGAATCGAACGACAATTCATTAATGTAAATAGGTTCACCCATTGATAATTTTAACGATTTCAGTACTTCCTCTTAGTAGGTGTAAGAGCATGATGGCACTTCACAGCCATGTAGAGGAGCTTTAATCACTTCTTCGTGCTAAATTTTATCAAAATCGGACAAAGCGTTATAGAATTATTGGTAATAATAGTTTTAGAAACGGCCATACTTGGGTGGGGCAAACTCCCCTCCATATGAGGCGTAGCGACGAGACTTTTAAAGTGCAAATCTGTACAAAATTTCGATTCGAATGACACTTCATTCATGAAAATCAGTTCACTTGTCGATAATTTGAAACGATTGCTATACTTCCCCTTAACTAGTGTAAGAGCAGATCGCCGCTTTAATGTTACGTAGGGGAGCCCTAACTCTATCATCCTACCAAATTTTATCAAAATCGGGCTAAGATTTACAGTGTAATTAGTAATAATAATTTTGAAGGGGGCCTTACATAAAGGGGGCTAACTCCTCTCTAATTCGGTGTACAGCGTCGAGACCCCCAAAAGGCACATCTACATAAAATTCCGAATCGAATGTCACCTCATTCATGAAAATCGGTTCGCGCGTTTAGGCGCTACGTAGTTTACAAAAAAGGTAACAACAACAACAACAACAACAACAAGAAGAAGAAGAACAAGAACAACAACAATTTCTGAAAATGCCGTTTTTGCTCATTTTCGGCAACTTTTTTCTCAAAATCTATTAGGTCTGGGGGGTTGCAAAAAAATTACAGTTATAAAGGAGGGTTTGCCCTATATTTTAAAGAAAATTTGGGAATTTTATCTTTTATAAAAAAAGAGAAAAAAATTGTCAAAGTTGGGTGTTTTTTAACGTTACGCTTTTTCGTGCACTTTTTGACGATCAATCCTTATACAACTGTCCTACCGGACAGTTTTAATATATTATATATATTATATTACAACATTATTATATTACAATATATTATATTGCTACAGCTGTTATTATCATACATGTAGTGTCTTTTTTCAAGAATTCCATACTAGTCCAGCGATTTTCTGGATCATAGCAAGGTAAATGTACAAAAATATTTGTCAATCTCATTAAGAAGGCTTGAAATCCTTCGTCTGTATAAGGGGTGAAATATTCCCAAATCCTATTTTCAAGTCAGTAAGACGTTACCAATCCAAGATTGGGATCAATCCGTTATTGTTTTCTACTCTTTGTGGTCTGATAATCATGAGAATTTTAGGCATGCGAGTGGTTAGCTCCGAGTATAGTAGAGGGGCTGCTTCCTTGGACCTCCAGACTTGCTCCTCCATCAGGAGCTATTTCCCACGGAAGGTAGCCCTAGGATCTGAACCAAGAATGGTTTACATAGGAAGGTATTCGGTAATGTAAATGTAATCTGGAAATGTGTTTACGTACAAGTGTACCCTTTTAGTCGCCTCTTATGACAAGCAGGGAGTACTGAAGATGTAATCTATATCACCATCTACAGAGCGAAAAACATATTTAATGGATATAATCCAATAAAATGAATTGGGTCCGAATCGCTGTTTAATACTTCCAGAGTGTCTGTAATAACTGAATGTTAATTCAATGCACTTAACGACCACAGGTAAAACCGTCTGACGGTATCCATAAGAAGAGAGAATAATAAATATTGAACAGATGCACTTTCAAGATCAGAAACAGAATAAGTAGATAAAACGAAAATAACAAAAATCTAGTAAAACAATAAGTAACTACAAAATCAAATACATTGATTGGATTAACTAAGCAATATTAAATTAATTTATCAAAATTTTGAGAGTGAAGCCAAGTTTGGTTCAAATTTAACGAACTTTGACATTGAAGTTAAATGGATGATAAAGTCTTATCATCCAAATGAGAACATCTGTATTCGAAAAGGATTGAAGAAACCGTCAGAAAATGGAGAAATCTCGTTTGCGCGGTAAACCAGAGAGTAATGCGCGGGCTCTTCCTCAAAGCAAGTATTAAAGTTTAAGTTCAATAATCCGCATCGAGATATAAACAAACAAAACAAAAAACGAATCTTACAAGAAAAATCAATGATGTACTCTAGATTTAAAACCACTAAAGGACAGTCCAACCCCCTGAATATACGTAATCGTGAAGTATGATTGACGAATCGCTCGAATCCTTTAGGAAGTCCAAATTTAGTATAAAATAGAAATACTTTATTAACAAAAAGTATAACATACAAATAAACAAAAGAACAAAACTTCAAAGCTAATTGATAAAGGCAGGCTTTACAACCATAAGTAATTACATACTTCGGTTGTTTGTATTATCGTAACGAACAGTATACTCAAGATACCATATGATGGATATTGCAAGGAGTACTAAGTACTTAAATGCACGACCGGCAGCGTTATAATTACTCCAAACTGAACTGATTATAGCGTCTAAAGTCAAATTTTCTCTGCACTTTAGCCGACAACTGATCATTTTTGTTGGCAGTAAAAGCCAAATCCATGGAAAAATCCATCAGGAACAATTGAGATAAATTACTCCTGCCAAGTTCCAGAAAACTTAAAAATCACTTTTTCTAGCATAGCCTTGTTGGAGCAACCGCCGTTTGATCGGTGATCTAACTTTGATCCTCAGCCTCAAGATCCCACCAGTATATCAATTTCTCGTCACATCAAAATGTGAAAATTCCCAAGATGAATTGTTATTGTAGCGAGATCAATAATCCTCACTTTTGATCTTCTAAGATTCACGCTTAAGCGTTTAGAGATTTAGTAATTTTCCAGTAACTATATTTACTAATTGTAAATTAATGAAAACTAATTGATAATTTACTAATTTGATTTTACCGGCTTTGGGCGGAGAAATAATATTGTTGTACAGCTAAACTTGCTAAAGATAAATTTAGTAGGTAGATAACAAGGGGAAAGTTTAGCGCCATATTTAGTTAGTGAAAGCACAATACAAGTATTGTGCCGCCATAATGGATGAGAAGTAATACTCTGAAAGCCTCTTGTGTTAGGGCTCTGTCTAAGACAGTTGAATGGCATCCTACAAAGCAATGATCTAATCTTTGCCATCTACTAGTGAAATCAAGATTCACCTAAACTATTGGTATTGGTAAATAAATTTCTTCATATTTTGTAAGTTTTTATTGCCCTTTTATTCGCTTTTTTATAAATTCATGCGTAATTGTTACAAAATCAATAACTACAAGAAGTACACCATTTTCCAATAATATTTTTAAAGATTTTATTTTCCTATCTTCCAAATCATTAGCCATTTCGATCATTAGATGGCTCGTACTGTAGAAAATCCGAAATGACAATACTTGTACTCATATCCATTCTTAAGATATTTAAGAACCGTTCTCAACTCTAGAATCGATAAAACTATTTTAATCAGATAAAAAAGGATTCTAGTAAGAGAAATTCGTTCGTAATAACTATTATTTAAGTAGTTTCCAGAAGTTTGGAAAATATCAAAACATTAAAATATAATTATTTTGTGAGATGAATCCCTTTTTTCATAAGTTTTTCATCAATTTGTTAATAAATTAATGCCATCAATAGGGGATTTATAGTTTTTTGTTTTTTTTTTAATTAAAAAAAAAAACTGCTTTTAGTTCTGGTAAGGTTTGCTTATTGATGAAAGACAAGGAACGTATTTGTAAAAGAGTACCTGACGTTAATTATAAATCAATCAATTACATTTAAAAAAAGAGAAGAAAAATGGCGTTAAGCTTGCAGGAAAATAGATATTGATTCTTAAAAAGTGATATTTTTCCGTAGTTGGTCGTAAGAATGCTTCTAACATAAGGGGGTCTGACAAATCAGCATTCTATTCTTGGGCCGAAACTTCATTCAAAATCGAGTGAAGAAATGGGCCACCAATACAACAGCACAACAGGCCTATTTCATTGGAATGTCAGTACGTGAATATAGCAAAGAACACGAACATGTGAGTGCTCTGACACATCTTTGTGTTGGGAAAAGAAGTGGGAGAGAATAAATCACCTCGGTCAAAACTCTCCAGACTATAGGAATTGATTCGATACAATCCAAACAGTGAATATATAATACAAATATTAATTTAATTAATTAAAAGCAATAGTAGGTACTTAAAGAAAGATGGTAGAAAAGAAATATCTGTCTAAAAAGTGCTAACAATTGAAAGAAGTCCAACGATACAAGAAGAAGCTGAAGAAAAAGGATAAGCAATCCTGTTAGGAAAGAAAACGAGATAATGTAAGAGATGAACATAAAACTCTGTGATTAGAGGGTTGCAGTGAATTGCGTTAAGTAGAAAGAATTGTTAACAATTGATTTCCAGAATATTTGTTTGTTCGAGAAGGGGATCCAGCCTTGGAGGAACCAAATTAGTGTTAGCGAATGGGTGACTGAATTATGGTGGACTAGAGTTTGCACGTAGATGCACTAAATCCAAATAACTATGCAACTGCATTCATTTACAATCTCTCAGAAATATGCAAATATTGTGTGAAAGTTGAGACTTTTTTTTTTTTTTTTTTTTTTTTTTTTTTGAGCAATGAACCTTTCGGTTATTATGCTCTCTATCCCACTTCTCTCCTCATCCCTTCACGGACCACACACAAGGTGTAGATCTTCCTTCCAAGCTATATTTCATCAAACAGCCTGATTTGCTTCAAAAACCCGATCACCCTGTTTATCTGAGCTGGATCATTCCCAAGGGTTGAGACTTGAAATGATGATGTTTACCTTAAAAGGGATACTAAAATCCTTGATTGTAAAGCTAAATTCTTCAAAATGAGCTTCTGCTGTAGTAGTGGACAAAGGATGGTTGGTTCAGAATCTAATGGATGAAAGAGATTTTGTAAGGTAAGATTAAGGTAAACTAATTATGCTGGTTAATCTAAGACCATATTACTAATTTAATGATATAATTAGATAAACCGAGCTAGAACCAATACCTCTAAATAAATAAGAATTTATCAATATTGAATGTAAACAAAATTGGACTCATAGCTATTATGAGTATTGGAAATACAAATTGTAGATTTATAAGTGAAAACGGTTCGTGATTGATTGTGCGTTATTAATGGGTGTAAGAATAGTTGGGTTGCCATTTGTATGCAGTGTCTGGTGGAGGAAATAGGTTTTCTGATTTGCTGAAGGATAGAAGACATTTTGGCATGGTTCCCTTACCCTAAATTCTTCTTCTTAATAATAATGTACATTATTCTCCATCGCTACACCTATTTCCAAAAAGGATTTATTTTATCAACAATTCTTAATACAGGGCTCTATTTAAAAAATTAACTTTCGATTCAGCCAGAGAAGCTTTATTTTAATAATAAGGCCACTATTAAATACGAGGTTTTATTTGTATAATACAAATGAAACAAATCAGAAATACATATTTCTCAAATTTCTCTGATTGAATCAAATATCTTATTCTCATGCAGGCATTCACATGGTCTTGAGATGGCAGGAGAGAAGCTTAATATTCAATGACCAATCTCGTGCTTTCATTATTCTAGAGCAGCGTTTCCTAACCTGTGGTACGCTGGTTGGCGGTGCATGAAAAATAATCAATAATTGCGGACATAAAAAATTAAAGCTTAAAAATATCTTAGAAACGTTTTTTCCTATAATACATAAAAATTAATAATTATTATACAGTAAAGTTGTTAACATATCCATGTATGATCATATGATACATATGATATCTATGTAAAGATCTGCTTAAAGAGACTTATTGTAATGAGTAATAAGGTTAGTCTGTCTCAAGATATACGAGAAAATATAATAGCACATTTAACAGGATTCAAATTGTCTTTCATGGAGTATTTTCCAAAACCCGAAAACACAAATGATAATTGGATTTCAAACCCCTTCTATAAAGAAAATTTAATAGAATTATCATATAGCAGAACTTAAATGATATCTATGTAAATATCTGCTTAAAGAGACTTATTGTAATGAGTAAGCTCCATCCAAGCAACATTAAATTTAATTGGTACTTACAGGTAGTTGAATGCTTAAAAGAAATTAATTTATAAGATTTCGGCACAAATATAGTAATCCTAAAGAAGAACTTTGTTAATTAATTAACAATTTTGAAGAGAAAAATATGTATGCAAATTTTTAATTATTTAAAAAAGTTTTCAAACTTAGATCTTATACTTTACAAAGTTTATAAAGTGAACATGAACTTGAGTAACAGGTACATAGTATCTCTATACAAATAAGGAGAATAACAATAAAATAACACACTCGGTAAAACAAATTTCACGAAATACAATCATATTTACGAAGTGGTACAATTTAGCACGATGTTCTACCAAGTGGTACGCGAGCCAAAAAAAAAAGATTGGGAAACGCTGTCCTAGAGGAATCAATCACTCTTATTCCTTATCCCAATCTTCGCAAACGTCATCGTTTTAATGTACGAATTGCCATGAAAAAGAATATTGTGTAGATTATTTTAACTCTTTTATAAAATACATTCAATTTCAATTCCAGCACAAATGTTGAATTGATGTAATGAAGTATGGGTGGCATGTGAGAAGGTATTTCATACTGGAGAGTCGTTAGGCAGTAGGGACCCAAGTTTAGATAGGTGATCAACGTTAGAAAAGCCGGTTGGCTCACTACAAGCGAGCGCTGGTCATTGATAAATACGGCCATAAAATCAGTGAGGTCCAGGTGAGTAGGCAGCTGGCCCCCCGTATAACTCCCACTGGAGTCCAGTTAATGTTGGCTGAAAATCTATTTGTAGCTTTCTATCTGAGCAGAGTCTGTGTTAGTTTTATTGGCTAGGTGTTGGCCGGCCGCTAATGTTACCAGGCTATCAATAAAGCCTCTGCACTAACACTAAGGCCCACTTCAAGCCAGCCATTACTGACGAAACTATTTACTGTTACAACTATCACTACCACATTACTATACATACCGTCGTCCATGTACATGTATCTACAGGAACATTAATTATTACTTTCTGTCTCGCTCCTACATTAATTACAAAAATACTTCTGCAACGATAAAGCGGAAAATACGCCATGATTTAGTTTGAAATCCATAATGTTGTCATGGTAACACTACTCGCAGTAAGTAACAACAGTGACACACTAATTAGGGAAATGCTTACAGCGATACGATATCAGGAAATAAAAGCCAAACTTGATATTAAAAGGTTGAATTCAGTAATAACGATAATACGAGGGGGTACCCAAAAATAACCGGAATTGCGTTGCCGCGCATGGAGCTTATGAAGTACGCATTTCTGCCGCTAGACGTGTATAGCGCAATTCCTTGCCAGTTCAGTCCTGCCTGTGTTGTCTGCCTGGCTTTTTCTGTTCATCTGCAGTGATTGTTTTTACCAGCGCTGTTTTGTTCTTTTTTCGTTTTTTATGATGGCAAGTTTAAGTGAACAACGTGCAGCTCTGAAATTTTGTTTTCTACTCGGCAAAAATGCTGCTGAAAGTGTTTTAATGTTGAAAACAGCTTACAAAGATGACGCTATGGGAAAAACTCAAGTATACGAGTGGTTTACTCGGTTTAAAAATGGCGACATGTCGATTGATGACAAACCTCGTTCTGGACGTCCATCAACTGCCCGAATCGACGAAAATGTTGAAAAAATTCGAGAGCTGGTGTTCACAGACCGTCGACAGACAATTGATCAACTGTCAGAGAGTAGTGGGTTATCTTGGAGCTCGGTTCAGCGAATTTTAACGGAAGATTTGGGGATGAAAAGGGTTGCTGCCAAGTTTGTTCCTCGAGTTCTGACTGACAATCAAAAAGAACATCGAGTTGAAACATGTCGTGCTTTGAAACAACAGCTTGAAACTGATCCAGACTTTCTGTCAAAGGTCATTACTGGTGATGAGTCATGGTGCTATGGTTATGACCCAGAAAGAAAGCAACAGTCGAGCCAATGGAAGACGTCATCTTCACCCCGACCAAAAAAATGTCGTCAAGTCAAGTCAAACATCAAAACAATGCTGATTTGCTTTTTTGATGCCAAAGGCGTAGTCCATTCAGAGTTTGTCCCCCCAGGTCAGACCGTCAATCAAACCTTGTATTTGGAAGTTTTGAAAAGATTGCGCAATAGTGTTCGCCAAAAAAGACCCGATTTGTGGCAAACAGGAGACTGGTTCTTCCACCACGACAATGCACCTGCACACACAGCCATCTCTGTTACACAGTTTTTGGCTAAAAATGGCATGGTTCCGCTGCCCCACGCACCTTACTCGCCTGACCTGGCTCCGTGCGACTTTTTCTTATTTCCACGCATGAAAAAGGGCATGAAAGGTCACCGATTTGACAACATTGAAGAGGTCAAGAAAAAAACGAAGAAGGAGCTGTCAGCCATTTATTTCTAAAGATGACTACAAAAAATGTTTCGAACAGTGGAAGCACCGGTGGGACAAATGTATTAGTTGTAATGGAGAGTATTTTGAAGGGGATAAGGTTGTTCTGTAAAAAATTTATAAATAAATAGCTTTTAAAAAATAATTCCGGTTTTTTTTGGGTACCCCCTCGTATAATAAGATTACTGGATAAAACCCTTGTATTGAACCTAAACAGCGTGCTTTGACGCTTCATTATAACAGTATTCATGGGTCAATGCATTTCTAGTAATTAGGAAAGGTGTTTCTTGTACAATGTATGTACAATGAAATAGTTGATTAAAACAAAGTTCGCCGAATGTATTCGGTATAGAATAGAATATGTATATTTGCCTGTTCTACATACAATAGGCTCGTCGTCATAATAAACTTCGGACTACAATGAGTATTCACTATTACACAGTTCAAATAGACCATTCAACTTTGAAGTGAGTAACATTTCATTTATTATCCAAGAAGGCTACTATTTTATAGAATGTGTTATCTAATAAAAAGTTTTTAATAGTTTTCTGAAATGCCTTTTTTTCTAGATTTCTCATGATTGTGGAATTATATTAAATATCCTAGCTGCCATCAAGCTCGGCGCCTTGTCGGACCTAAACAATCTCTTTCTAGGCAAATGTAAGTCATTTTTGCTTCTTAAATTATAGGAATGTTCCATCACTTCTTAAAACATTTTTCTCGTTCTTTTTTATATGCATTATATTCGCATAAATAAATAACGACGGTAAAGTTAATATTCTATTCTCCTTAAATAATGGTTTACAGCTGTCCATTTTTCTGCTAGGAAACATGATCCGTAAGGCCTTTTTCTGCATTTTAAATACGCATTTTAACTCAGCTTAGACTGGAACAATCCGAAATACGCTGTTTTCAGAACCTCCAGAGATACCACATCTCTCAGCTTTTCAAATACGTAAATTAATCTTGCCAGCTTACCACTCAGCACCTATAAATCCTCTTTTAAAATTTAAATAAGTAAAAAATCTTAGCAAAGGCCAAAAATGTTTGGTTTATTTTGGTTAACAATTTACTGACTCCAAACAATTAACAAGAAGGGTCCTTAAGTAGACTATGAGGACATGAACAATGTTAAAACCGAATTTTTATTTGGTTATATCAACTAACTGTCTGTCCAAGAAACTGTCTAAAGGAAGGCGTTCAGGCCTTGTTATTAAAAATGCATATCTCAGACGAGCTTTCAAAATGGTAAAACTACAGCAAAGCTAATTCAAGTGCGACTCAGCTTTGTTGAGACACTGTGATTACCATCTGTGCACTGAAAACTTCAGAATTCTGAATTACAAATACAGAATGGAATTATGAATTCAAGGAAAACAGAAGTTTACGATGAACGTTCGCCCTTATTTTTTTTTCTGAAGTTATTATAAAAGTTTTTTTTTTTTTTTTTTTGTTCAAAAGAGATGTAGATAAACATAAATAACGGTAGGGATGAAAGCTTGTAACACAAAGTTGAAGGGCACATTGCTCAAAGGGCTAGGTACTTTATTAAAGTACTTGTCTCAACAATCCCCATCCACTTACACTCTAAATAAAAAGCCCTGCTTATCTTTACCACTTGCCTTACATCCAACTCGATCATTACATTAATCTCACATCACTTCAAACACTTCTGCTTAAAAAATACGTTCGCAAGTTTGATAACTGTGTGGTTTTAGTATTTATCTCTCTTCCAGCCATCAGAATCGCCAATTTCCTCAACTCTATCATTAGAATTAACGCTTTGCTTTAACGTAATAGTTTAATAACGCCCTGAAAATGGAATGGAATATGGGAAACAGACTTTCGCTCTATTTGTTAATTATCTCTAAATAAAAGAGTTTGACTTACCGCTGTTACTACTTCATTGTAGACAATCAATCACAAAATCTGCTTTCACTAAAAGGCAAATTGAATTACACGCCTGAGTATTGATCAAAGCAGAAGACTTTGCTGGTTAAAAGAGAAAAAAAAAAGAGAAGAAATTCATCATAAATTGAATTCTTTTACAGCTTCACGTTTGCAGAATTGGGTTCATGGATGTACCACGCTTTAAATTCCTCGATATTACGAACAAAGAAGGCTCAATGTTGAGGTCACTGATTTCGACTTTGGCTTTTTTTTTTTAAAGCTGATTCTATATCGACAAATATTAAACCCATATCTCGGCGTTCTGTCCAATCTGCCATTTTGTAACAAAAAACACTTTCCACTTTTTCCAACTCCGAAAATTTCAAAATGGATGATACCAGAGTATACTATAAATCTGTACCATAACAAAACCTTCTCTTAGTTCACGATATTAGAGAGAGAGAAAGCAAACTAATTGAAGCAACGAGAAGAAAATAGCGAATCACACTCTATTGCAAACCTAATTTAATCCTAAATAAACAATCAACACTTTTATCAATTAAAATAATAAGTGACTAATTGAATTGGTTAGCTATTAATTCACACTCGCTGTAATCAATTATGGACCTGTTGCACCATGGAATAATGGTGAATAAACGTTTTTCTTTTTCTATTTTTTCGTTTAACTCCTGTGAGGCCTTTATTTGAAGAGCCATTGAAAAATGACATGAATAAAATTAATGTGTAATAAGGTTTCATTTTTCCACTATGATTTTGAATTTGGAGCGATCCAGCACGAAGGTTACCGAAATAGTTGGATCAGCCAAAGGGAAGAAGCTTTTATTGCAGTTTTGATGCAGTTTAATGGAACTAAAATCAGTTGCTTTCAAGATCCGAAGATGCCTCAAAAGATAATCATTCTCAACAAATCTGTGTTAAATTATTTACCGTTCAAGAAATTGAGTCAGTTACTTACCTATGTACGAGGGTCGTTTGAAAAGTCCGTGCAAAAATAAAAACTACTTAATTTTTTGGGGTAAACCTTTATTATTTTTCAACATAATCTCTTTTTAGGCTTATACACTTCGTCCAATGCTGCCCTAGTTTGTTGATCCCTTCCGAATAATAGGATTTGTCCAAGTCTGAAAAATAGCCATTCGTTTCTGCAATCACCTCCTCGTTTGAATAAAATCTTTTTCCCGCCAGCCATTTCTTCATATTGGGGAACAAATAGTAGTCCGAGGGAGCCAAGTCTGGAGAATAGGGGGGATGTGAAACGAGTTGGAACCCTATTTCCATTAATTTTGCGACCACAACTGCTGAGGTGTGAGCTGGTGCGTTGTCGCGATGGAAAAGGACTTTTTTGTGGGCCAATCGTGGGCGTTTTTCTTGCAGCTCGGTTTTCAAACGGTCCAATAACGATGAATAATATGCACCTGTAATAGTTTTACCCTTTTCCAGATAGTCGATGAGGATTATTCCTTGCGAATCCCAAAAGACAGTCGCCATAATCTTTCCGGCCGAAGGAACGGTCTTCGCCTTTTTTGGCGCAGATTCCCCCTTGGTAACCCATTGTTTAGATTGTTCTTTGGTCTCAGGAGTGTAGTGATGTATCCATGTTTCATCCACAGTGACGAAACGACGCTTAAAGTCCTGCGGATTCTTCTGGAACAGCTGCAAACCGTCCTTGCAACACTTCACACGATTTCGTTTTTGGTCAAGCGTGAGCAATCGCGGCACCCATCTTGCGGATAGCTTTGTCATGTCCAAATGTTGATGCAAAATATTATGTACCCGTTCATTCGAGATGCCCACAGCACTAGCAATCTCACGCACCTTCACTCTTCTGTCATCCATCACCATATCATGGATTTTATCAATGATTTCTGGAGTAGTAACCTCAACAGGGCGTCCAGAACGTTCAGCGTCACTTGTGCCCATATGGCCACTCCGAAAATTTTGAAACCACTTATAAACTGTTCTAATCGAAGGTGCAGAGTCACCATAATGTTTATCAAGCTTCTCTTTAGTCTCCTGAGGCGTTTTGCCTTTCATAAAGTAGTGTTTAATCAACACACGAAATTCTTTTTCGTCCATTTTTTGAAAATCACTCGACTTCCTCGATTCAAACGAATGCCAAACACAAAGAAATAGACCGATCTGGCTGAAACTTGGTGTGTGTTCTTCCAAGAGATGCTACTAACTAAACATAACCTCGATACGCGCCAGTGGTGCTATCTCTCTGACTTTGCACGGACTTTTCAAACGACCCTCGTATATTGGTAAAATCACAAAGATATTGCATAAAATCAATTTATTTCTAACCGTTAAATCTTTTCTATATTTATCACCCAAGATACATAAACACCTTCACTACTTAAATCCATTCTCATAAAAGCAAGCATTCAGGCTGCGAGTTTAGCGAAACCTTCCCAAAATAATCAATACCATTATCACTAACACCATGTAAATACGAGGGTATTTTACAAGTAAATAGTTATATTTGTTATTTTTGTATTGTTTTTTGTAAAGACTAAACTATGTACTAAGTTTAACTAATGTCTTATCAGACTTTTCCTATAAGAGCAAGATTTTATAAGCAATAAATACAGTACATTAGTACTGCGTTCGATGGCATCGGCGCCAGATGAAACCGGATTTCACACAACGGAGCTTGATAGTACCTCAAAGTAGTCAGTAATGTTGCAAATACAATAGTTACAGTATTAAAATGCAGTTTTGTTGATCTCTAGGGCAGTATTTTTAACTCCAAAATTTATTAACAATTAGTTAACTTCAAGTTAAAATAATGGACTTCACTAAACGGCCATGCCCAACTGTCAGGCGCAAACTAACGCTTAGATCGCTAAAGAACTTCGTTCTGGCTGTCAAACTTTGTTTGCTTCACAGTAAACGCTTTGTCAACAACTAAACCATTCACATGGGACTAAATATTTCTTTCATGAAATTCACGTTAGAAAAAATTCCACCTCATCTTAGAATCTCATCTCAGACCACCTCACGATCTGCTCTCTACCTCTAGGATCTATAGATGTTGGGGCGCTACCTCTGGGTAACTTCTCCGCTCTAAGTGAATTATGGACATTCCATGATATCGCTGTTGCTTACAATACAATGCGGAGCTGATTGTAGCTTTAATAAAAAAATAAAATAAAATAGTTGGGGCTTAATTTTGATTAAAATAAATGCCATTTTTTATAGAATAGAAATCCAAACAGTAACTAGTGGTAAGTAGTATTCTGGCGGAATTAGGTGAAGATGTAGGTAAATTTCCTAGCTGAGAGAAAGCCATTAATCATCTGGGATCAGCAACATGTTGAAAGAAAGATCGCACGAGAGACTTCTGCCACTTAATCACCGCATGAGGACTGTATGGGATAACGGGGTCCACGGCGAGACGCACCACTGTCTACGCTTTCTAAGCTTTTCCATACCATTTGTTCTCGGATTGAAGCCAGGCAGATATTTCTCCATTTCTTCTTGCCCTTTTTTCTTCTTCATTCACCAACCTTTTTACTGCCTAATGCATTCTTTATTACTGTAATCGCAAAAAAATTGTTATTTATTATACAAGTGTGGGTAGTTGAGTTTTCTTTCATAGTGTACCATGAAATTGGACGAGCAAATGAAAGTACTTTCCTTAAGTGTACAATATTGAATCTTTTTCCGCAATCGTTTCAATAATTTAGGAGATAAACTCTGAACTTAGAGCAAATGGCTATTCGCTAAAGTTTAGGTAGGTAATTGAATTTAGAATACTGGATTAACTTAAGCTTTATAAGGGCTGAAATTAAGAAAAAATTATAATTGCACAATTATATTTTAATTTTTTTGCAATTCATACAACTTTCTCACAGCTTTTATCTATCCTTGTCTTAGTAAGCTGACTGAGAAAATTATTTTAAGAAGACTTACCTCATTCATCGCTGATATTAGTCTACTATCGTCCTGCCAGTTTGATTTCCGTCCAAGACACTCGACTACTGCCCAGTTAGCCAGAGTAACAGACTTGATAGAGCATAACTTTAATCTGAACAAGCATACGGGGATGGCTTTGATAGATGTGGAAAAAACCTTCGATTGTATTTAGCACAATGGCCTTATCTATAAATTAATTGAGAATGGCTTTCCGAGATATTTAATTGACTTTGTTAAAACCTAACAGAAAATTCAGCGTTGCACTCGGTAGCACAATTTCAGGTGTGAGGTTAATTACAGCTGGTGTTCCCCAAGGCTCAGTTCTGGGGCCTACACTTTTCAATATTTTTATAAATGACATCACCAAGCTGAAACTCAAATCCAGTTGCTCCCTTTTTGCTGACGATACTTCCTTCAGAACTGATACAATAGCCAAACATTTATCGATTGCCCTTGTGACAAAAGTTTCAAATATTTCACAAAATGGGAAATAAGGCCAAATCATGCCAAAACGCAAGTTATATTGTTTACACGCTGTAGGCCGGTAGTGAATCAGTTTAGTTCAAATTTTCGGGAACTCCCTTCCGTGGAGTAAGGAAGTTAAATACCTGGGGTTGGTGTTAGACTCGAAACTTACTTTCACCAAACACAGAAATATAGTTTGCGATAAAGCGGTAGGAATTATGTGTAGTCAATTTCCGCTCTTAAACTGCAACTCTAGCATAGATTTTCTTAATTAAAAACTTATTTATTATCTCTATATCCGTCCAGTATTCTTATACGCAGCCCCTGTGTGGTCCAATACTTGTTGCACCAACTACGGGAAGTTACAAAGAGTTCAAAAGAAATGCTTAAGGTTAGTTGGGTCATATCCCCGGTGGACACCCATAGATTACATACGTATATGTAGCACTTGATGTTGCCAGCGTGTCTACATTTATCTACAATGCTACGGAAATATTTGTAACTTCCTGAGTCCCAACTCGCATGTAAGAAGTATTGTAGACTATAACTTAAGTTCTCTTGATTATAAAAAACACAAGCACAAAAGGCTAAAGCATATCTTGCTTTAATTAACTCTATGTAGTAAGGTTTTTTAAATGATTTTTTGCCTTAGTATGTAAGTTTGTACCATTTATCAATGTAAATATTAAGGTTCTGGAGTGTACATAGGCACTGCAGCCTGAAACCTCCTTTTGTATATCTATTTTAAATTGTAAATAAACTTTTTCAATTTCAAAATTCAACAGTTTTCATCTATAACTTGCAATGGTAAATAATACTACTCATGATCAGTTGCTGCTACTACACTTTAGTTAGTTTTTGTAAGTTTTAAGTAGGTATCTAGGTATTAGTTTTCTGTAATTGATTTTCAGGAAAATATTCTTCACTATCACGGAAATTCAGTCACAGTATCGTGTTGCTAGCTCAGTTTATACGGTTTCTCATTGTACAGAGAACATGAGTGTATTAACTATTAACTTTATATTATATTATTTTGTTTGTCCGCTTAAATTGAAAACATACTTATTAAGGGCACATAATAATAATGCACGAAACTGACCCCAAAAAAAATACCTCTTTTTTTTATTTTTTCCGAGAGTAGAAGCTGCGGCTGTAACCTGCAGTTGATCCTCAAACATGTCTCATCCTGTCTTTCCACGTTTAAAAATCTCAAGACAAATATTCATAAAAAAAATATGAATTTAAATCTGTGTGAGGGAAATGGATACCGTCCCAGTTTTAGTAAATAATTCTACAGTTATTTTATTAAATAATTATTTTACTATTATTTGGTTAGTTAAAATCAAAGGAGGAGAGCGAATGACGTTTTATAAACAATGGTTTATACCAAATAATTATTTTAATACAAATTATTAAAATACCATATTCATAATGTCGGCTTGTGTTACTACCCTTGATACTAATAATACGTATCCACAATAATTGCATCCTATATAAATAATGAAATTGAATAATTAATTGTAGTTAAAATTGTACATGTATTTCAATGTTTTCAATTAGCGACCGACCTCCTGTTGACTCTTTAAATAAACAAAAAATCATCGAGACATATTTTACATCCGAATGTGATTTTATCGAATGCAGATGAAATCAAAGAATTCATTAAGCAACCTTGCGTTGTGTAACTATCGCTAGCTGAGGATTTCACTGTTTAAGTCACTTACTAGCGCAAAATAGAACGCCGCGTATGAACATTCTAGTTTCTTCATCAAAAAAGATTCGATTCCTTGATTTTGGTCTGTTTATTTAAGTAAAACATAACTAGTCCTTCTACTAGATAAGGGTTTCAGATAAACCAGAGACGCTTCCTTTTTCATCCATAAATTACAATCTGCCATTTTCTTATAAGAATAACGATAAGGGAAAATGAAGGAAAATAGAATTTATTTGGAATTGAATAAGGTCAGTTAGGCCATAATTTTAACAGCGTGACAGTCCGGACAAGTCTGACTTACCCAGCTGCAACGCTCTCTATAATTCAGCTTACAGAAACCCAACTATATTCTTTGCAATATTTTATTTATTCTAAATACTAATATTACTTTTTTCGACTAAAAACAAAATATTAATTGGTTTTCAAAATGTACAAAAAGTTAATAATTTCAATTCTGATTATTACTGCGTAACAAGTAGAAAATGTATTATATTCCTTTTTGATAAGAGGGTTTAGCTGTTAATAAACCCGCTAATTCGCCAGCTGAGATTCGGGGTTCAAGTTGAGGCACATTTTCTCCACAAATAAGCCTCTACTGGCCAGTGCTGCATAGTGTTGGCTGTAACTAGAGAACCTTCTCCGCAAGCCACCAATAAACTCAACAAATCTCGTCTGAATTCAAAGGGAAAATGAATTTCTCTTAGCTTACACACTTGATCTTTGATAATGATACTGCAGTTCCTTGAGTGATCTAACTATAATTATACTCACCTGGAATTTAATAAGAAAATTGTACTTCTAAATTTCAACGTGCAGTAAAATGAATTGCAAACGCCAAATGTTGTTGCAAGTAAAAACTTGCGATAACTTTTTAAACAGAATGTAACCCACCAATTGAACGTTCTGGACGAATGGTTAGTCCTGAATGTCTGTAACATTGAGCAACGTTTACTGCAAGGTTTTAATCCGGTCTTCTTTTGGACATTCCTATCCAGATTTCCAGTAGCTTCCTTCAGAAGTCAAAAGAATTGGACCAAGTGGGGAATTTGAAAGAGAAAACTAATAATTATTAATTAACAGAAATCTATCGAACACTCTGTTATGCGAAAAATAGATGTAAATATAGTAACAATTAGATGAAATATACAATATGAAGTAATGGATGTAACAAACAGGGGATTGGCAATAAGCAAGTTAATTTTGGATGATATCTGAAGGATTAAATTGAGATTTAAAGGCAATTTCCGTTAATAGGATCTGCAAAGGGCGAACGGGACGTTTGGTGTTTACAAGGCTTCTGTAATACACAATTTATCTACTTTTCTCTCAAAATACTAAATAAAATATAAATTTTCTTAGCAATTTACTTTCCTTGTCAAATATTGTAACCAATTTATTACCTATTTAATAACTTCCATTGAAGTTCCCTATTTTTCCAGCTTAAATAAAATACTCCTGTGATTATTCACTTAGAAATAAAGTCTTGAATCTTCATAACCATTTAGGTAATGTTTGTTACAAATATGAACGGATTTACTTACGAATTTAAAACATGGAAATCTTGCAAGTGTAATAATTGTGTTTAGAAGACGTTAATTTCTGCTATTTGAGGCACACAGCGCCGAAATGTAATTCGCAATAAATTAAGCAAAAAAAGTGAACTTAAAAAAAAAAATGTATTTGAATATTCTAGCCTAAAATAAAATGTCCTTCCACCAATGAAAGTTCGGGAAATTTTGAGGCCATTATTCATCATTTTTTAAATTATTATTTAAGACACGTCTTCATCTGCCAAAGAAAAAAAAAAAAAGTGTTCTCTCTTTAGAAGTGACGCTGCCTGTCAATAGACAATGCCCTGTAGTGTAGCAAGAGTTCATAGAAAAACAGCAAGCTTGGTCTCGAATCATTGGCAAATTAGATTGTGAATGATGTTTCACATTTTCGGAGTAATTGTGACACGATAATAACAACATTCTTCTTTCTTTATTTTACTGGAGTTACAAACAAAATAGACTAAATGATAGAAATTGGCAACCAATCTAAAAGGTCTCTGGAAGCAGCCTAAAATAAATTAGCTCATTCCAGAAGTTCTGTTGATTGAGAACAAGGAATCAACGTAGGATATCTACAAAAATCTTTATATAGCCGATCTATAGCTGTGATGATCTAAAGGAAAATAACTGAGAATGATTAAGATGGTGGAGTGCGTCAACAGTTCGATAAAGAAGAGTTTTAGGCTGGAGGGAATGTACTGTTTTGCAGGTTACAGAGGGTTGTGCGACTGATTGCCAGAACTTGCAATTTGATAGTGAAGAGCAAATAAAGGGTTTGAACTCACTGATCTGGAAAGTTAAAGATAAAAGCTTTGAACACGTAGGCTATTCCAGCTCTATTTAAAGCTCTGAGCTGCTGAGTGGTCCAATTCTTCACTCCAAGAAATCGATAGGAAGCATCAAAGATGACAGAGGAGCGAACGTGCACTATTCATATTTGGTATTATTATTTATTATTTATTTTTTTGTTCTATTTCATTGATTTATTTATATGGTTTGTCGCAAACTTGGCCATTAGCCATTTTTATTATTACTTTATTGATATTAATGAGCATCAACATGCCTTGTACATAAAATTTAAAGCACGTCGACATTAAAGGTCACTGGCGCCCGAAGCACACCTCCAGTCACCGCCTAGTGATCTCTCTTTACACTGTCTATCAGCAGGCAATGAAATGGAAGAAACTTAATCTTTAAGAGCCAACAGCTGAATTCGACCCCGTAAACTCCGAATGGAAATTCAGCATGGCTAAGCACTGAGCAGAAATCTCCGTTATTTCTCTTATTATCATTGATAGTAACAATAATGTGAATATTTATATCTCTTTAATAAAAACTTACAGTTTTAAAAGTTAAGTATAAGGGTTGATTAAACGCCATAAGCAAGTACCTAACATTTCATTCATACTTTTTGTATCATATTTTTTAGAATGTATTAGATATCACAGGCCCTTGCGCTGGCCTTTTATCACCCATAAATATTTTTCTGTTAGAAGAATAAAAGAATATTTAGTATTAAGTAATATTATAAGACATTTCATTTTAACCCTATTCCAAATTATTCTTGTGATTTATCTTTATTCTGAATAATCATCACATTCACTCGCACATTAAAAAGGAAAAAGGGAAAGTTAGAGTTGGTCTATTACTGTTGTAATTTGAATTAGGAGTTAAAACGAAATTTCAGTCTTGAATTCATCTTATGGGAGCAAAAATGGTTAATAATGGTTAATAACAAGTAAAACTTGCCCCCCACTACTCATACACAACAGAGAAATACCGACCTCCACACAAGTACGCTACCTAGGACTGTATTTAGACAGTCGACTTACATGGAACCCGCACACTAGACTGAAAAGACAGGAACTCAATAGACGATACGGACAACTACGAAGACTGCTAGGGCGGAGATCAACCATGAACGTACATAACAAACTGACTCTATACAAGACACTACTAAGACCCCTCTGGACCTACGGAGCTGAACTGTGGGGTTCTGCGAAACCTTCCAACATCCAAAGAATCCAATCCTTTCAATCTAAAGTCCTTCGGCATATCGTCAACGCTCCTTATTATGTATCTAATTTAACCCTCCACACAGACCTCAATATCCCTTTTGTCAATGACCTAATCCATTCTCGCTTCCTTAATTTCCATAATAGCCTAACCATACATCCTAATCCCACAGCACAAGCCTTATCCACAACAACCCATCCCGACAGTCCTCCACGACGCCTGAAACGACGTTGGCCCCGTGACCTTTTACCTATTTCCTAAACTTCCTTCCAACCCCTAGAGAGTTCCAGCATTGGCTGGCCCCTCTCACCATGCCTTCCCGATTGTGGCGCTGGATCCTCGGGTTCAGCCTACAACCTGTGCCTAACAAATTGATGAACGCATTTACTTGATGTATGTTATATGTATACAGGTTGTAAATAAATAAATATATACAATAAAAAAAAAAAAATAACAAGTAAATAATAATTATAATTTATATAAATATTCAAGTTCTATTTGACTGTGTGATGGACCATCTTCTCCAAACAGAACTTTAGAGGCTAAAACACTGTATAAGGCCCATGCAATGTATGTGTTTCTTTGATCTAAATTGACCCTTTAAGAGGCCTTATGATCATCCGAAAAGCCACCCGGTGCAAGTACATTCCTTCTACAATTTCTGTAATCTGTTGCACACCCATTCTTTGATAGCTACTGTAAGAAGGCTTTCTTCAATGGCACATGGAAACTTTGGAGGGCTCTATCCAAGACTAAGCGAACAGCCAGCCGCCTTATTGTAACCGAATAACCGGACACGTAGACAAGAAAGTTCTTAATTTTGGCCTCAAATTTTTAGGCAGGATTTCTAAACAGTCCTATTATTACTGTGAATTACTGTTCCCGCCATAAAATAATACACATTGTTTAGATGTAAGAAAGACTGAAGAGTGAAATTAGTCCAAGCTAATCTCTCCTCAAGATACATAATCTTCCAACGGAAGACTGCAGAGTGTACGGCTTATGACAGCATTATAGCTACATTACACAGCGTTGCTAGATAAAATATTCTATAATCTGTCCGATAAACTGCGTAACAATATCACGAGTGGTTTTCTTATTGATTTTATTTACTACAAGTTCGCCAGTTTCTGAAAATGGTTTCAAACTAAAACAGCGCAATACTAATGCCACTGGACTATAATTAAATAATATCCATAACAAGTGAAGGACCATAAACTAGCCCGCTCTCAACAAAGGATTAGCGGCCAGCAATCTTTTTGCTAACTTTGAGAGCTACACTTTGAACAGTGAAACTACAGCCAGGCCATCTCCACACATACTGTACACACTAATTTGTATTCGTCACAATGGTTTAGGCTACGTGTGGTTGAGAATTCCACTCTACAGCTGCCGACACCCATCAGAATTACACGAAGAACAAACATCCAAACTCTCTCAGCATCCCTCTCTTTCTAACAAACAAACTGCTATTCACAGGAATTCAAAGGTTATATTAAGGTTTATCAATTAGATTTCAAAGCCTGTCAAGCATGATCTACTTAAAGTATCTTAGATTACTTTTTTAAAAACTTATCCAGCAATAAGCTGACCTCATTCTTAAATTAAATCTTAAATTTCAATTTTACCTCGCATTTGCTTCTAGATGATTCATTATCCATAAGAAATAAGGCAATACAACTAAATAGCGTTGTTTCAAGTCATTATTTATTTGTCTTACATCCTAGTAAAAACACTTTCCTATTAAGAGTACATTTTCTTCTTTAAAGCAGACTCAAAATTATGTGTTGCTAGACGTTCCAGTATACTGTTCATTTTAAAAAATTAGTCTCAATTATGAAGTCTATTTTTATTTTATTATTCACTTCAATTATTGTTATTCATTTAATTATTATTAACAATAATAATAACATTGACTTAGACAGTTACTGAGGTTGGACAATGCTTTTATCAATCCCTAAAATAATTAAGATATTAGCTGTTAGGTCTTAATAAAGAATGGCAAGAGTTAAAAGAAACTAACAACTAATACTGTAACTTAAAGAATACCATTTACCCCACAACGTATTAAGTATAAATAACAAGAAATAATTCCTTATTTAAATTGGATAAGAATTTCAATGGAGATTTGTTGTGTCTGAAATAACTCGAGGTATTTCACAGAGAGATGAACAGGAATCTTCAACTGAGAAAGAATGAAGAAGATATTTTGAGATAGTCAAACAGATGAAACCCAATTTGGCAGATTAAAAAAAAAGAAAAGTAGGCGTTAGGTAATCTAAACGAAAGGTAAAAGTTAGCACATCCTGCAATAAAAGCGATTACTAGGTTTTTTAAAAAAAATCTTCCTAATCTTGGCAAGTTAAAGTAGGAAACAACTGTTAAAAATGTAGAAGTATTTGCTTGAAAGACTGTAAAAGTAAGAAACTGTAGATTCAGACTTGTCATAGATTTTCTTATGAAAGATAAGATTGATTGAAAGTGATGGCTAGCTGTAGTAAAGTCACCATCAAACGTATTATCTTACTTCTTAGGGAAGCGATGATACCACTAAAAATAAAAATTATAACAAATAATGCACCAGAACGTGCAAGGGCTTAGTAATAAGGTACTACAAATGGAAAACATGTTTTACAGAAATCTTGTTAAAAACAAGAACTAGATAACTACGTTCTTAGAGGCTATAAAAAAGTGGCTTCGGCATAGACAAAGGCTATTTAAGGGAGAAAGAATTAGGTTTTAGACAAAGCAGGCTTGATTATAAATTACGTATAAAAGAAAAGACTGTCTTTAGAAGATATATTAGAGCTAAATACGTATAGGCGACGTCCTAAAATATCATTTTTAATATCACTAAAAAAGTAAAAGGACCGGCTTACAGATAAAAGGGTTTTGATTTGAGTACATTGTAAATTTACGCGAAAGATCAGTATTAATACGTGACTTACAAAAACGAATTGTAACTTGCTTTTCTTTTATACTAACTATTTTTTCTTAAAAAATAAATAACTAAATAAATACTCCAGAAATGACAGTCAAACGAACAATCAATGAATTTTTAAATTTTATGGAGAGCAGGTATGAACGCCAAATGGAGAGATAAACAATTTGAAATTAGAGCGGAAGTTGTTTTGTTTTACTTAAGGCGGTCAACATCTAAGATCTTTGGCGACCGCAGCTTTTTTCTTTGCACTCATGGCCTCCGGACAGGAAATCCAGTACACTAACCTCAAAGCTAATACTTCCACTTTTTTTTTTGAAGCTATTTCTAGAATCAAGTCCATATTATATCTGCCTAAGTTATTGTAATCTGTTCTATTATAATGCCATACTTTTTTTGAAATACATTTTTTTATTAGTTATCAATTTTTTTTTTTTTATAGACCAATATAATTTAAAATGTAAGAGTGTATAAAGTGCAAACACAGTTGCCTTAATAGTATTGGCAGTGCAGCGAAACTAAGAATATTCTGCACACGTAGAGGTACCTTGCAATGTAACATATGTGCAATAGAAAATTCTTTTTTCAGTTCATACCAACATGGTCGGCTGTATGCTGAATAAATAAAAGACGTTATCCCACTGTCTGTCCTCGGTGGTGATGCAGTTAAGCAGTTTTATGACCAATAATATGGTCGGATCTTTACCACTATCTCGTTCTATCCATCTCTATTGGGGAGGTTCATTGTTTTAACTGAGGATTGTCTAACCATTTCGATTAAATTCTCAAAAAATTTGAACTGAAATTATAAACATTTTAGCTCTGTGTCGATCAGTTGACGACCATTTCTGGGGGCGTTTGTTGATTTTGAATAGAAAGCAACTTTGTTATCGCAGACAAATTTCTACGGCGACTCGTCTATTTGTTCTGTTCTGTTTTGTTGTATCCTCTTCCATGAGCTACGTTCTTTTCTGTCGCCTTCCACTAGCTCGCCCTTGGATAAGATTTGCTGCTTCAAAACATAATGCTCTGTTCTGTGAATGAATCACCTCATAGAACTGTTCGCGTTTCTAAACACAGCCGGGTCTTAACGCAAAGGTATTAACTACAGGCAAAAAACATATATTCAATAAAAATAATAATAATTAACCAAAATGTTTTCTAAAATACATTTGTCTAAAAATATTTATGCGTATTTTTAATTATTTTCTTTTAATATTAATTAACTGGTACCAAAATGTTCCGCAACAAGTAAATAACCTGGACAAAATAAATAGGCTTGAGAGAAGCATCACCCAAATAGGCCTACATTGCTCTCCAGCAGTTAGTGGGCCAACATAGCTCTCGCAAGAGAATTAAGAGCATCATAAGCGGAGTTTAGAAATAAAATCCAAGACCTTGAGAATACTAATACTTTTTCAGTTTCAAAGAACATATTCAAACGAGTAAATCCTGAAGAAAATTCGATTATATAGAGAGAGAAATATTATATTTACATTGCTTTAATTTGTCTGCCTGTTAAACATAATTATTTAAGAAGGTAATAACCATTGCCTGCTTGGAAGTGGCGACTGTCTGGGGCGGTGCATACAATTAAGAAAAAATACAATCATAGAGGTAATGGAAACTAATACTTGACTAACCTTCCTCCAGATAAAAAGGCTACCAATATCTAAGCATGTGAAGGGAGGAACTTTTTTCATTTTCTGTTCTCCTTTTGCTTTCAAATTTTCATAAAAACATAAAATAGAAAATCAAGAAAAAAAGTAAAAATAAATTTATTTCAACAATGCATCACGTTATGCATACACATATATTATACAGGGTGTTCATTATAAGACAGCTCAAATGCATTTCATGCTTAAACGGTTGATCTGAGCAAAAAATGGTAAAGGAAAAATTTGTTGCCCGTCACCTCTAGTTTCAGAATATGTGACTTGATTTTAGATTCCTGCCCGCATATACGGGTGAGGTCTATTTTCGTATAACACTTTTAAAGAGTATAAAAAGTTATGAAAGAAACCGCAATTCGATATCTTCAAAATTAAAGGTGCTAGGCCATTTCAAAATCTGATATTTATTAATCATATTTCAATTTTTTAACTAGTTATCAAAGAGAAAGAAGAGCACGCGATAGGTCTTTTTATGTATTTTTTCATCCCCTTTCTACTAAAAATATTGCCAAGGCAGTAAAGCTAGTATTTTTCTTAATATCGGAAAATAAGTCGTTTTCCGAGTGATTTTTCTAAGAAAAATCAAATGTTTAGAGCTTTAGATATTCTCAAGCATACACAAAATGGCTAAAAATTAATTTTACATCTGTTACAAACAAGAAGGTTTAATAATTATTTGGTAATTTTGGGAGAGTTGCGTTTAATTACCAAAACAATTGGAAACCACCTGCCACACATTTAAATGATCAATATCTTTCATGTAAAGAATCAAACTTATTCCTTAATTTATCAAATAATGCACTTTACTCAACTTGTGAAGCATGTACTGTGCCTTCAAAGGTGCCTCCTCGTATACAGAGAGCAGTTGATAACCTCCAGGCTAACCTGGCTTGCGAGCCAGAGGAGGCACCTTTGAAGGCACAGTACTTGCTTTATAAGTTGAGTAAAGTGCATTATTTAAAAAAAAACAAAAAAAATACATAAAAATGACCTATCGCGTGCACTTCTTTCTCTTTGATAACAAGTTAAAAAATTGAAATATGATTAATAAATGCCTGGTTTTGAAATTGCTAGCTCCTTTAATTTTGAATATATCGAATTGCGGTTTCCGGTATCTTTCATAACTTTTTATACTCTTTAAAACTGTCTATATGAAAATGGGAGTCAACTGCTAACCCTCACGTTTGGTCGCGTGTCAGCCGCGTATGCGGGCAGGAATCTAAAATCAAGTCACATATTCTGAAACTAGAGGTGACGGGCAACAAATTTTTCCTCTACCATTTTTTGCTCAGATTAACCGTTTAAGCGTGAAATGCATTTGAGCCGTCTTAAAATGAACACCCTGTATATGCTTGGAGCAGTAATTATTTGAAATATACGTATGTGATCTAGAACAGTAATTGACTAATGTTTTATTAGATTTGATAGCTTACTGCCCAAAACCAACAGATATAGAGTAAGATGTAGTTATTTCAAATTTTGAAATTATTACTACTGTTTATTTGAAGCACTAAAGTGATACCCTTTCTTAAACTAATGGGAGCAGAAAGATTATTGCGTAAATTACGAGTGAAATTGGCAACAACCTTTCTGCCCTTTGGATTAATAAATCAGACACAAAAATAGATAAAAAAGTATTCAACAATTAAAATAATAAACAAAAAGGAAATTATTACGGAATAGTTATTTATTTAACAAGTGTGGAAAGTAGTACTTTTCCTCACGCGAGGCAGGGTTTGCACGCACGAGCGAGCGAAGCGATGCGAGTGCAAGTGCAAATTGCCGAGTGTGAAGAAAATACTTTACACTCGAGTTAAATATTATATTTTTTCTGCAACCATTTATTAACTAAAAAAATTAAAAATTTCATTTTTACAGTCTACAAAAAGTAATTTATTTATTATAAACATTTATTGTTATATTACAATTATTTACATTACTTACGTATTTACATTACTTATTACATTTTCTGCTGTTTCTTTTATTGATGGAGGAGTGTTTTCTAAACAGGCATCACTAGAATCCATTTTAAATTTCTATAAGGTAACACTATAACCTTTTTAACTGTTATAATTAAAAATATCTAATTATTTATTAAAGTATTATTTTTATTTCTATATTCCTTTCAATTTTTATTTTATTTTTTAATATTCGTTTTTTAATTATTTAGTTACGTTAAATAAGCTTATTAAAGTTTTACAGAAAATATTTATGTTAATAACAAAACTTCTTATATCAAGGAAGCACAATAAAGTTTTTCCACACACTAGTGCGGAAAGTGACACTAATGGGAATTTCCCCCCACTAGTGTGGGAAGTTGGGCATTACACAGCTGATTTTAATTGAGTAATGAGAACTTCCCTACATGGTTGTAGAAAAAATTTATTGCTCATTAGATTAGTGTAATTAAAATCGTTATATTGTCACTTTTAGGGATCAATTTTTGCCATTAAAAGACCACGAAGCAAAGAAAATGATAAAAGATCGCTTTCTCAAAAACGGTTGAGAATAAATGATTTTAAATCCGTACATACTGTCGCAAAGCAAGTATAAAACCATCTCCTATCTTTTGGCCAAGTGAACGTTGTGCATCATCTCAGTGCTAAGCTCAAGTCACCATTATTATGGGACGCACTCCATTTTAAGTGTCAGTTACAAAGCCTAACTCATACTCGTATAGCAGTGTACTCAGAATCTTCTGGTTTAATACAAAGAAATATTGTCCACAAAGATGTTGACACCATCATATTGCAAAACTTTGAAAATTATTGATGTTTTTTATTTAGAGAATTGTAAGAATGCTGGAAGTTTATTTTTAGGCAGTGCCATCTTTTTTATGGAAACAAAAGTAGCGGAGGGCGATTTCTGTAAAAGGGAAACTCACATAGCACTTTTATGGGTGGTATAAACAAGCAATGGACACTTTCTTTAAAGCAAAAATAACGCCATACAGTTTTTTTTTTAGTATTGCCAACCAGACACTATGAAACAAAAAGTTTTCAAATATCGTATACTTTTCTAGATTTCATAGATACCCATACAGCTGTAATAAAAGGTTTTGAATTTTATGAATTATTCATATTTTTTTGTCTTTTTATTATAAATGTAAACATGCTTTGAAAAAGGTATGAAAGAATATCTGGCGAATGGTAACGGCATTGAAAGAAAGCCAAAGAATTTACGTAAAGTAGCATACGTGTTGATAAAAGTTTAGAAAGGGTTTAGCCAAACCCTTCTTTGTGGCACACGTTCTTTGCGTGAGCGTCAGTGCGAGTGAGGAGAAGAACTCAGTGCCACAATTTCATGTTTTTCTCACCAATCTGGGTACACTGGCACCTCCTAAACTCCGGTTAGATTCTAATCCAACCAGAAGGATGCGGTTCGCATTAAATTTATTAGGATTAAGGCTGACACTGCTTGGGACTTGGGCAATTCTTAGGATGAACTTAACCACACTTTACTATCTTTAATTGAACTATTTCATATGTTACTTGATCTTTTTTTTTTTAAAAAAAAATAACTCCATTGTAATTTACAACTCAGGGGCAATTGTTGACAGTCAACAAGTAAATCAGATGACTGGACATCAGATTAAAGAGGAGTTACATAAGTGGGTCTCCAATGAGTGAAGTAGAGAATTGCGGAGCTTGCACCGTTTCAAACGACGATTGAGGCGTTACCTGAACCGTTGAAGCCTTGAAATCACATACAGGAAGCTATCGCAACTTTGAAGCCATTCACAATGAAGTTAAATTAGCTGCATTTCAAAGAGAAATACATTTAATTAGAATTTAGGGGGTTTGCTATTAAGGTCCCTCTACTCCATGTTGAGCGGAGATGGCCAAACTTTGTAGTTCTCTTAAAGAACTTTATTATTTAATCAGGGGCGGCTGGTGCCTTAAACAAAAAAATGTGGAAATTGCTGTCTTCGAAACAGAATTAAGTTTCTGCATTGCTCATTGAGGCAATATTGTTAAGGTGTGGCTTTAGGACTCATGCAAACTTTAGCAAACTTTTTTTAAAAAAATCCATTTATCTTTCTTGTTCAAGATGAGGTATCTTTTTAAAGAAAGTACTGCCAAACCCTAGCCCAGGGACCCAACGAATTTATGGATTATTTAAAATATAAACATCTTCATTAACATTTAATGTTATATTTTTATACAAAACCGTGGACGAATCAAAACTTATGTTCAATCTACACCTTAGTCAACACAAAACGGAAGTAAACCTCTGGTAATTAGGGATTCAAGACTAACCTATTTATATTCATATCATTATTAATCAAAGTTTAAAAAAAACAGTCTAGTCCACTTTAACATTGAAAGGAAAGAAAATGCTTAGAATGAGAAATTGACATCATAATCAATCCATGCAGACTGCATTTCAATCACTTTTTGTAACCCAGGAAGCAGATTACGAGGTGTGGCTATTAAATAACGAGACTATTGCTGTAAAACATTTTATTTTAAATTTATGCATCTTTAGTTATTATCACCTTCAATATACACCCCTCCCCTATCCCTACAACGCTCCACGCGAATTTACCATTATTCGAAACCATGCTGGAAGTCTTTTTCTGTCAGCTCCTGCATGACGCGTGCCGCTTTTTCTTTCACAGCTTCAACGAACTGAAATCGTGTTCCTTTTAATGCAGATTTGACTTTAGGGAATAGACAATAGTCACATGGGGTCAGGTCAGGATGGCCTAAAACTGAGATGTTGGTACTTGGCTAGAAACGTCTACCAACAGACAATGCAATGTGAGCCGGCGCGTTGTCTTGATGGAGAACCCATGACATGGTTCTTCCACAAATCGGGCCGATTTTTCCTTACTCTTTCACGGAGTTAAGCAAGCACCTCACGGTAGAAATGTTGATTAATTATGCGTAATTTCCGATATTTCATCAAGCGAAATCAATCAGAATTTTTTCGTATTAGTCCATTATCTCATGTTTTCTTTGCATGTTTAGTTTATTAGGTTTCCTAAATCGTTCTTTAAAAATGATGGTTATTAATTGCTATAATCTGTGCTTGGAATAATTCAATGATGGTATATTATAAACTTTTGTATTTTGATTTTTATGCAACTAAAGCACGAACCAGTTTCTGTTATTATTTGATTAAGGTGCGGGTTAAATTTGAGATGATCAGCGCCATGGTACCTTCTCAGAGTGTGGGTGGTCTCAAAAACGGTATATTAAAGAAAAAATCGCTATCCATCAGCGGATAGAAAGCTAAAAGAAGCTGGATGGATGGAGTCCCGCAATAGTAACCCAATTCCACCCGGATTTGAATCTATTTTACCAGCTTCTAGACGCCTTTAGTAAGCAGTCTTTATCTTGTTAAAAAACTTTTTAACAATAACTAAGCAATTTATGATACTGTTTATTTTATTCAGAAAAAGCGCTATACAATTGTTTAACATTCTAAATATGTTTGGAATTATACTAGAGAGAAGAAGATTGAACTAAAAATATGATATTGGCAAATGGCATTCAGTTATTAGTATATACATCCAGCCTTACTTGGTATACATTAGATCGTTACGCATGACAAAACATGTGTCTGTCTGTTCCAGAAATGTCGACCGAGATTAGTGTCACGTATTCAGTTTGTCTGTCATCCCATCTTCCTGCTACTTAACTAACCTAGCCATCGCTGGTTACCACCCTACCACTCATCATCACCAGACAATACATTCACGTGCAGTACACTGTTAAATAATTACGCCCTAATAATTAATAATGGATAACTTCAAAGGGATTATAAGGTTTGTCCAAATCCGTTTCTAAGGGAGATGGTTTTTTTGTCCCTTCTAATTAAATTTGTTTCTCTTCGAACTGTAGCGGTTTTCCCAACAAGGTGAACGGCTGCAGACGTACGACAACATTTTAACAAGGTCAACGTTTCTTCTAGTTTCAACCAGAATATAGAGAGTGGCGTAATAACTCGATTTATCTGTATCAGTTCTCTGGATTTACTAGAATTAGTGGGGTTTCTACGGCTTAATTTCCCTGAACCCCCTAAGCAGAATGACCATGGATATAATATTTCTTTCCAAATAATGTGAGAAAATAATTCATGTACCTTTTTTAAAAAAGCCGAACAAAAACGCCCTAAATAAATATTTTCAAGTTATTTTAGGCACAACTTAATCTGCAGGCCGACGGATACAGTTCCCTAGTTACGGGAAAAATTGATCCAAGAACAGCCAGATGGAAACCAAACCATTTTGGGGTAAAAATTCTAATATATCCATCGTGGACCGTCTGGTGTAGAATTTAAAGTAAGTATAGGCTGCTTACCAGAAGACACCATGACTGACGAAAATTTTAGCCAGATTATCCAAGAAGAAACTCTAAGGACGATGTTTTGTCCACGATTTGGCGATAGCAGACAGGTAAACTGTTACAGAATTTACCCAGAAAACGAACTTCGTCTTAATGATGAGTGGTAGAAACCTGCGGAATTAGGAACAGCCTGTACTAGAATTCCTAATTCATAAAAAGAATATTGGAGGCATTGTTGGTCAGAAGCTGAATGAAATCATCATCTTAATACACAAGAAGAGAATCGTCCTTTGTAGACGCAAATATTTTACTTGAAAAAGAAGGAAAAATGAAGCAACTCGACTGATAGGATCTTAACGAATTTCACAGAACCAGAATCCTTTTGTAGAACTACTGAATTCCTTGTCATGTGGCCATCAAGGAGTAGTAGGTAGTCTGGTCGGGTGAACTCAGGCCCGTGACAGGGAAAAAGGTAATAACGTGTGGCTTTACTCCAACAAGACCGGTGGCCATTAGACGATCATAAACTGAAACAAATAAGACCAAAAGGTACCGCTCTAAAGCACGCCGCGACAAATTAATGGCGTCTGTTTTTTTGGCCAACGCTTGCAGATTCTGGTCTTATCTACTTTTTAAATTCATTTAACGACTGTAGATTCTAAAGTTAGACATTACTGAACAGATTATGTAGATATGCAAATAAATGACGTCTAAATTCAGATATGAGTGAAGAGCGATACTTTGGTCCCACTAGTAAAGTAATTCAGTCCAGCTATTATTAAAGATGCTGGGCATCTACAATGGATATACATAATGTGTATAACGATTTTATTTTTATGCAATGCGATGAGTTTACATAATAAGAGAAGTTTATGTAAAACGTTTATATAACATAAACAATAATGGAAAGGATTCAGTAATTACTAACGACTGAATTGAAAATAATAATACACTTTTGCATCTAATTATCTCTTTTTAATATTTGTTTATAAGCACATTGTCACGAGCAACTGACAAGACAGCATTAACTACAATAAGTAAAAAACAACATTATTAAACAAGTAAAGACAAAACAAGCTGCGATACAAATTGCAGCATAAAAACAAATAGAGTTGTTTATTGTGATACAAGTCGCTATTAAAGTCTTATTGTTCTGTAGAAAATGAAGACAGTATTTGGGAGAATCTTTGCTATTATTTCGCGTGATTATGCTGTCCTTTGTTTGTGTTTATGTTTATTATGCACAACTAACCGAAAGTAATTAGCAGTTTGTTTCAATATCGCAGCATAATCTTCAGCAGCCCGCTTTTCTCCTTAAAGTTCAATCCTACTTCTCTCTAGCTCTGTTTATCCTGCATTAATTTGTTCTTATTTTATAAATTGATGGTTTATTGAACTAACTTTTTTATTTATAATGTAATTTTTCGGTAACCGCTCCTCATATTATAGTGACACATTGATTAGACGACCACATTTTTAAAACTAAAACATGTTTTATTCAATCACAATTACAAAATAACGAATTTTCTGGTAACCACCATTTATTCAATGCTCATCCACACTTAGACGTTAAGTAAATGATTTTTCTGAAATGTGCTCTTTTCAACAGTTACAGGTTTAAAAACTCTAAAATTACCCAATATTGAACCACATTGTAATTACAGTTACTGTTTCAAATAAGACAACCAAATGAAGACTAAATTTGCAAAAAAAAAAAAAGAGTTTATTTAATCTCTTGAGAAACAAAGTGAGCGAGAAGAGTGTAGTAAAATAGTTTTATACAACCAACTTAAGAGTCTACAGCTGAATCGAGACTTCCTCCATTTTCGGGGGCTGACACAACCACAACAAAAAATTCTAATTTCGCCTAACTGTCAAGCAATCTTCTTCTGATTTAACTTCAAAATTATTGCAAAACTTTAAATTGAAAACACATTCTATGAATTTCCTCAGTTTGTTACATTTTTTTTTCTTAACTCCAACAAACTAATTAAAACAGTGATGAAAGAAATTTAATGATCGACCGTAAAAAAGAATTGACATTTTCCATAGTCAGAGGACTGTTAATTTAAGACTTCGTGAAATTAGGAATCCCAGGATTTTTATTTTAATGTGATCTACATCTGATAATTTAGAAAAAATGAATAATAGAGCATTACAGGGAAGGGATTAGCTATGAGGTTAGCATACTGGACTCCCACGCGGAGGTCCCGGGTTCGAATCCAGCAGCTGACCCTTAGATTTTCTCTTCCTAGGAGCTTCTTACAGCTCACTGTCCGGTGATGTACAGTGTTGTCTGTAACGAGAGAACACTGTCCGGAGGCCGGCAGTGCACTGGAAAAAGCTCCGTGCGCTAATAACCTTAGATGTTGATGCGCCAAAAAAAAAAAAAAAAAAAAAAAAAATAGAGCATTACAAAAATTAAAAAAAAATACAAATATGTCTAACGTTCTTTAGAAAATCCAGAGAAATTTTATAGGCTGGATCTAAATTTAATTGAGTGAAATAAAGAAATTTAATGTGCAAAACAGAAAATAAAATAGCAAAGTATAGTCGTAGATTGTCATGGTTAAAACTATAAACAACTGTTAATTCATGGTGTAGTGATTATGAGTATTTAATTGTTTAACACTGCATTGCCAATCCGAAGTCAATTTGGCGCCGAAAAAATAGAAATGGTCTCTGTTTCTCCACATCTCACAGCTATCCCAAAATGCTCTTAGATATGCTATCCCCACTCTCTCACCATTTGATAGTCACGAGCTGAAGACCGTGGAATTCTTAGTTTCTTTTTGCAGATTAGTTTACTTGAATCATAAGAGTCATTTTGACTCCAGATTGGCATTACACGTAAATATATCGAAGTCATTTCGACTACTGATTGGTAATATAAGTAGATTTTCTGTTATTATCTTGACTCCAGATTATTGCCTAAATGCTTATTTAATAAATTTACATAATTTTCATAGAAAGTATCAAGGCACAAAAAAAGCCTCTTTCTAGAATTGATTTTCTGTCCGAATTGCAGCAAAAACTTGCAGTGAATTGGGTAATTTCCGATCCGTGTCAACAGCGCACATAATTGAAAAAAATAGTGAATGTAATTAAAAAAATGAAAATGTCCCTGATCAGAAAGCAGTCAATCAGGATTCTAGAAAATACTGAAATTACTGCGATCCTAAGTTTAAGTTAATTCCTTCTGCGTGAAATGTTAAAGCCGATTTGTGGACAAAATTTGTTTTTTCGTCCTTAATTCCTATTCTTTCTCATCCTTTAGTGCAAATTTTATTATTAAAATTGAAATAAATATAAAAAAAAGATAACAATAAATTATGGAGTCAATATGACTCCACATTGGCAATAACTGACTAAGTTCGAGCATTGGCAATCCAGTGTTAAGAAAGAACCCAGTTTATTGGCTACGCGATCCATTAGTTTCAAAAATTATTAAAAACAAAAAGTATTTAGCACGTATTGTGTCAATCACATTTGTTTCAAGTTAAATAAAAAGAATAGGAGAGAATAAATAATCCAGGTTTATTCTGAACTACGTTAATATTTCTTGAAGACGCTATTAGTGTATAAACCAAAATACGAATTAATACCCCTTCGCGGACAATTAAATACTTGAAAACTGAGCCTCGAAGGATTTCTGTCTTAAAGGAATAATCTGCGATCAAAAAAAGCTCTTTAAAATTGCTCTTAAATTAGGTTTTTCAACAAAAAAACTTCATAAAATAAATGAAACGCGAAAAAGGAGAAAATTTAAAGCCGAAAAAGGCAATGCTGTTCGTTGTCAGTTAAATATTTTAGAATTAATAGAAAATTTGAGGTGGCACAATCCAATTTATAATTTAAATTATAACGAGTACTAATTTGTTTTAAATTTAACAAAATAAAACTAAATGTTTCATTTAACTGAAACAATAAAACTTGCGTCTTGATTTGTTTTCTGTCGAATGACTCTCCAGTGGTCCAATACTGTCTGTTAGCAATGCCCTCTTTGTTTACTACCCATCTTGCTCTGTTCTACCATGCTCTTAGCGCTTACTTACCGGCTACTGGCCACAACAAATCTACCATAAACATTCTCTGAATAATAGAAGCCAATCCAAAAAGCATTTCCACGAAAGACTGTCTAAGGCGAAGTCCGGTCTAAATTCTGTATGGGGTCTCTTCATGAATAATAACAAAATTCCGTTTTCCTCTAAAATGAAAATCATTTATTCCGCATCCAGATCCATTATTTGTTATGGTGCTCAAATCTGGGGATACAAACAATTCGAAGAATTAAACAGATTTCTGTGTTTTTTTATGAAAACATTGCTTCACCTGCCTTCTCACACACCAGCTTATTTAATTTATTTAGAGTCACACTTAACTTCTCCTTTTGTATATACACTTCAGCTCCACTTAAATTACGTACACAAAACTATTAATTATCCCGAATATAGGTATCCGAAATTAGTCACTTTAGAAATCATGAAATGCAATAGTCTCTGGCTTAAAGAATTAAATAGTTCAGCTTCAGATTATAAATTGGAAATAAAATTTAATTTAAATAACGTAGACTTATGGTTGTCTAATTTAAAAAATATTCAGTCTCGCTTTAATTATTATTTCCGTCAGAATTGTATATCTAAAGCCCTAAATTCTTCATCAGGCAGAATTTACAAAGAATTGAACTTAGATGTTCAATATATGAATGACGAGCTGCCAATAAGTTACATTAGTTGGATAACCAAATCCAGAGGAGAGTAACTATATTTGAATTGCAGTGTACTTAGAGAGCCGTCAAGGCATTTATGTTCCCTCTGCAATATGTCACATTTAGAGAATGTATACCATTTTGTCGCTGAGTGTCCTTCTCTGAAAGAATTCAGACTGTTACTTTTTAACAAGACCATTCTCTCTTTGGAGGAGTTAGTACAATATCTGAATGGGTACAGGGGATGGTTACCTCTCATCAATTATTGCAAGGATGCGTGGAAATATAGGTATTGCCTCATTTCTGAATTCAATTATTGATATTTTATTTATTTATTTATTTTTTCTTATGAACATATATATTAAATATTCATTACATTTTTTACTCCACATTTATATTTTATTAGTAATTTTTTCCCCCCCTCACCAGGATGTGTAATTTTGATTTGTTTATTTTTTTCCACACAACTCCGCTGACGGTCAGTGACCAAGCAGACGTCTTTGTTAATATATTTGTTTGTATGTACATATGTTTCCAAATTTGTTATTAATAAAGATATTATCTATCTATCTATCTATCTATCTAGAAGCCAATCCAGGAGTAGAACTAGCATCTCCGCCTCCATTTCCCATAAAACTGGCAAGAAGAGAAGCATTTTCTTGCCCTGGCAACTTCAGCCATTGTCCTGTGAAGAAATTCATCTCGGACATTCGCAGCCTGTTTTTGTAGGATTGATGCCAGAAACGCGATTGTTTCATATTCTTTGTTAGATTATGCGCCATCTAACAATAGCACTTCAGCAAATTTTTGCATCTTATGGCTAAAGTAACATATTGTAACGAAGTTGACCTGGGCAAAGAAGAAAGGCCTAGATTTTTCTAGAGGTTGAGCGACTAAAGTCGGTAACAGGCCACCACTGTGTAAACAAAAGGCCGGTCTCTACCTGCGCCGAAGAAGAAAGGGACTAGATTGTTCTAGGAGTTTAGTGACCGTAGCCTGTAACGGTCCACCGCTGTGTAAAAGCCAGCTACGGGAGCGGCCCCAGTTGAGGTGGTGGCAGTATGTGTTTTCCCCAGCTAGTGATTGACTGGTGGGAGTGAGAAAGACGGAGTTGGAGCGAGACAGAGTGTTGGAGGAGGGCGGCCCCAGTTGGGGTGGTGGCAGTATGTGTTTTCCTCAGCCAGTGAGCGGCAGGTGGGCGTGAGGCAGACGGAGTGGGGCAGTCGCAGTTAAAGGGAGGCAGACACAGCTAGAGAATTTGGGACAGACGGTGTTGCAGTTAGTCTTTGAGAAGTTAGTCTTGGAAAGTCAGTTTAGAGAGACACTTTGGAAGTGACAGTTTTTGAGAGAGTCAGTGTTGCGGAGTGCTTCGGAGTTAGCCAGTTAGGCGGTTAGTCAGTTAGTGAGTAGAGCTGTGTTAGTGCATTTGAGACTAGTGCAACTCGGTGCAGTGCAGACCAGTGGTCAGTCGTGGAACAGTTTTGTGGCGTTACGTAGTGAGTAAGTAGCAGTAAACTGTTGAGACTGTTGTAAATGGTAACTGTAATGAATAGCGTTAGTTGCTAGTAAATGTTAATGTGAGTAATGTTAATGTGTTAATAAATCAAACTACTTATAAGTTTAGCGAGTTTTATTATTTATCAAACCCACATATTATTTAATAACTAGTGGCAGGCACTAGTTGTAGTTGTGAAGTTTTTAGTAAAAGGACAAAAACTTTACAATATTATGAATATTATTTTTCATGACGCGCTCATCCATCTGCGATGGCTCACATAAGTTTAAATTAAATTTTTAATTAATCGGGAAACAATTATTTGAAATATTTTAGTAGATTAAATGACAAAAAATGAATGTGAAATTGAGACTGTCCGCGATATATTAAGACAATTGTTTTTATTAATCACTTTCATTCTTTGTCACCAATGAAAGTATCAGTTAAAAACCAATAAGAGACGAAAAGAAAAACAAAATAATTAAAACTGAGAATGCCAAATAAACAGCGTGAAATCTCCCCATTTAAAAGCAGTATTTTATGTTTGACGCAATGAATGGCCGAATGAATGACGGTCTGTGTGACAAAGTGAACAGATGTCACTTTTAAATTGATTTATTGTTTTAGTTTGTATTCACACATCGCTCAATGGAAAAATATATTTATCAATAAGTTTCCTTTATATTGTTTTATTTAGGTTCTTCCTCTTTTATTTTTTAAACAAAAATATACATTCGGTGTGATTACTTACGCGAATTTTCTTCTTTTTTTTTTTATCTTTTATTGTAATTTACCACTGCAACAGTTGTTGCAACAAGCAAATATGGTAAAAAAAAGAAGAAATAAAAGAAAATCATGAGCGGAGAAGGCACCCAGTGGTGCCACTTCAGTAACGTGCTTCGCTATACTGCTCTCACGGTAAGAGTAGATCACGAGGCCATCTTCTCTTCAATCTTCTTAGAGGATTACCTGGTAATGTGGAGGAAGATAGGTGTTCTATGAGAGGGTTAGGATGAGCTGCTGTAGAGGAATGAAATTTGAAGAAACGAGCGTTAGCAAGATCTGTAATGAAAGGGATTTTGAGGTCATTATAGATAGTGAGGTTTAGATACATAGAACGGAGCGTTAAGAAGTTTTCGAAGTATTTTTGACTGTAATGTCTGGAGGCGTAGTGAATTGGAACGCTTAGTCGATCCCCATACTTCGATTGCCGTATGACCAAATAGGTCGCAGTAACAACAGGTATAAGAGTCTTTTGTTAGGTAGGTTATGTTTCGATCGTTTGTCAAGGAGTCTGGCGAGAAGTTTGTAGCTTTGGTTAGTTTCTTGTCTTTTCAGTCTAGTATGGGGATTCCATGTCAACCGTTTGTCTAGGTGCAGTCCAAGGTAGCGTACTTTGTCCACAGTTGGCATAAGAGTTTGGTTCAAGATGATAGGATGATAGGATTTTCCGTCTAAGAGTAAATACTATAAACTTTGTCTTCGGAAAGGTTGGTTTTGATTCTCCATTTGAAAAGCCAGTCCTGTAAGTGGTTTATGTGTGTTTGTAGAGCTCTTATAGCGATAAGAGGATCGGAATGAGGAGATAACATTGCAGTATCGTCAGCAAAGGTGGAAAGAATGGCATTTGGATGTTGAGGTATGTCTGCTGTATATGAGGAGTAAAGAAAAGGACCTAGGAACACCAGCTCGAGCTAGATGGATATCAGAGTCTGCTGCTCCACAGTTTGCTCTACGATTTGCCAACTTCCGACTTAATTTCTTTAAACAAACAATTTTTAAACATAATTTATTCTTCCTAAATTCGCTGATTTTATCCGTCCTATTGCGCACATTTTTTCCGCATCCCTTACCGCTTTTCGACCTTTAATCCATCATCCGTTTTTGGGTGATCATTTTGGTGCAGACAGCTTCACTTTGTTTACGTCCCCGTCATAATCAGCGAATATCAGAAAAAAATACGTTCTTCTTCCCTGCCCCTTCTATTCCTTCCGCTCTTTATTATTCGGGGTATTTCATATGAGCTCCAAAAAACACAAATTACTTATATAATCAAGTAATTGAATTTATTGTTATTTTACTCCGTCCTGAGGGAGTTTAGGATTTAGTCGTCGACGGCCAGTTTTCTGTCCAAGTTGGTGGTACTAAGCTTGGGTATGTACTCTGCACTATATTCCAATCCTCATACTTTTCTGAACACGGCCATCCTCTTCCCTCACCGAGAGCCCGGCCCTTGCCTATCAATACCTTCAATTCCTCAAATAATTTTCTGGTTAATAATTATAGTGCACTCACGTAATAGGATGAAAAACAAATTTCTGTCTTACCTGAAACAAAAGAAAAAGAAAATGTAAATTGATTTATTAAGCAACTTGAAGTAAATATTAGGTTATAAATGTTTCATAATGAATTGGCATTTCTAAATTTTATTTTTCAATTTAAGACGCTTCAACATCTAACACTTGTAGTCCAGAAAGATGAAACACTCCTATTTACATCCCCATTATTTCACAAATTATCTTCTCTGGCTGCCAAGGGCTGAAGATCTCACATCTGAACCCAACGATGAAGAGGCTAATCACAGAATTGAAGGAGAAATATGGGTTCGAAACGGGTAGAACAATATCTAGAAGAATAAGACCTTAATTTATGATCAACTGAGATGGAAGATATGATAAATTGTTTCATAGATGGAACCAGGAAGGAACTGACAGCATTATCCTTGGGAGGTTTCTGAATCCAAGGAGATAAGAGCAAAAATGTGGCACAAGGAAGTATAGCTACTGGTAAAGTTATATAGAATAGTAAAGTGTGGCAAGACTCTGGAATAAATCCAGAACCCAAAAAATGGAGATAAGAATCTTCTCTCATACTCCTAACTGGGATTCGAAACTAGTAGGAGACTTAAGAAAACGCCCGGTTCTAGGAAAAGATTCGCTTTACTATTCTGGACACTCTGTATAGAGGGCGATGGAAGAGCTAATGCATTGGCAAGGGAGAAATCATTTTGTGTACTGAAACCGTCAGCCCAAAGCGACGGCATTAATTGAAGGTCAAAGAAAACAAAGAGAGTGGAATGGTAGTGTGATGCTATCGTTACGCTAAGAGATTTATAGGAAGAATTAATCCAGACACTCTATACAAGATACTTGTTGAATCTGATAAAGGAGCATTAAAGAATTCTGGTGATTAGACATGTATCTATATCTGGTCACCAGAAAACCATCGGAAGCCTGTACATGGTGTAAGAGACCGTATATCATTATTTAATACAGAGTTCTCGCTTTCTCGAAGTTAGACGCTGGCCAAATATTGAGGAAGGACATTGATATTTTTAAATATTACGAGCAAACTGATTTTAGAGAGAACTTTGAGGTGATTTTTATTTATGGGGATGCATAAGAATTTCTTGAGTGTCAAGCCCCTCGAGTTTCTTGAGTGTCAAGCCCCTAGAGTTTTTGCGACTCTAATAACAATAAGCGAGGTTGAAGTCATCTCTAGTAATCAACATCGTGTCGGAAGGTTGCAGATAGCTTATCCTTAAAAAGTGGAGCCCTACTTAACATAGGTAAATTATCCGATAGGGCAATTTCCATCACTGTGAGGTTCAGGATCAAATATCAATAGTGAAAGAGTGAAAAGATTTTATCTGTTGAAAGTCTATGAAATAACATTAAAGTGAATCTTGGAAATATAAACAAATTAAAGTTGCTAACTTTACTACATAGGAGCGGAAAAATCCTTTGGGAAAAAAATGAAAGAAAGTGAAGCACTGAGAACGAGGATAAGAAAAAAGATCTGAAGCGCTGTTAGTCTAATGACCTACGATAAAGAAACAAAAAGAATACTCAATTAAATGGAAGAAATTGAAATGAATTCTAAAGTAAAATCCTGCGGATGTAGTCTGCTTTGCGCACCTTTCTTTCTGAAAAGCGTTTCAATAAGTCCGTTAAAAAGAAAGATATACCAGCTCTCCTTTAATACAGAACAACTTTATCGTTGAACTTTAATGATATTCTTCAGTTGCTGGAAGGAAGAATATAAAAAGCAGAAGAATGAAAAGTATTGGAGAGGGGAGGAAGGCGAATGGAAGGACAAAAGGAATTGCTTTTCTTTCTCAAAAGGCAAAATCTGATTCAAACAGAAGGACATTTTGTTTCCAATCTCAAATTAAAACTAAATTAAATATAAATATAAAAAAAAATTAATTAACATTCTTCCAAGAACATCTGATTTTATCCTTTACCGATGAGGGTGAGGGGAAATGCGAGGTGTGACTATTAAATAACGAGACTGATGCTACTACAGAAGAACTATGCATGCGCCAAATCTTAACGACTGACAGCTGTGCAGCGTAAAGCCTTCTCTTTCGATTGCAGCGACTCGCGTGCTTGTAGAGAGATCTGTCTGACCGGAACCGTCGTTTGTGTAAGAGCTGTTAGTTTCGTTTTGCCGAAAACATGATACTACACGTGTAGTAGAGCAACGAATTGTCGTGAAATTTCACATGAAACTTGGTAATACCGCTACTGAAACTTATCTTTTATTAAAAGAAGTTTATGGCGATGAATGCTAATCACGTGCGCGAGTTTTTGAGTGGTTCAAGCGTTTCCAAGATGACCGAGAAGACGTCGGAGATGATGACGGCCCGGGTCGCCCTTCCACGTCCAAAACGGATGAAAATATCGATTATCATTAATTAACATTACTACTGTGAAGTGCTTGCGTAACTCCGTGAAAGAGTAAGGAAAAAATGATCCGATATGTGGAAGAACAAGTCATGGGTTCTCCATCAAGAAAATGCGCCGGCTAACATTGTATTGTCTGTCAAGACGTTTCTAGCCAAGTACAACATCCCAGTTTTTGGCCATCCCCTGCCCCTATGTGACTTTTATCTGTTCCCCAAAATCAAATCTGCATTAAAAGGAACACTATTTCAGTACGTTGAAGCTGTGAAAGAAAAAGCGGCACGCGTCATGCAGGAGCTCACAGAAAAAGACTTCCAGCACTGTTTCGAACAATGGTAAATTCGCATGGAGCGTTTTAGGGATAGGGGAGGGGTGCATATTGAAGGTGATAATAACTAAATGTGTTTAAATTTAAAATAAAATGTTTAACAGCAATAGTCTCGTTATTTAATAGCCACATCTCGTATTCAGTAATAACTGGGATTATAAATTTGGATATATTAAAATTACGGGGAAACCGCGCGTATTTTTGTTTGGTAAAAAAATATTTGTGTTTTATATTTTTAAAGTTTGGTGCCGAAAACCCGGAAATGCGAAAATCAATTTCCCAATAACAGACGCTTATAACAAAATTGACGAAGTAAAGAAAAACTAAATCTACCGCGGCTGAGATAACTTCGTCAATAAAGGACGATGCTTATATAAGTTTTAGGAAAAGGACGGAAGAGTATGAGGAAATAGCGATAACAGTGGTAACCAATTTTGAAGAAATTTAAAGCAAAAGCAACGTACAATAATGGGAGTTGAGAAGGTAGAAAAAGAAAAAAATGATAAATAAAATAGGTGAGTAGCAAAGTAGAGAAGTGAACAAATATAAAAATAATAAAGATGTATTAACGGAAGAAACTGTGGAGCAAGAAGTCAACAAAGAAACTGACAAACGAAGTTACTGAAGAAACAAATTGTGGGCAAACTTGATATTATAGCATCTATGCAAAGGTGATAAAGAGGATGGACGAGACAAAGTTAACGGAGTAGACGTGGAAGCCAAATGTATTCGACTTGGACAGAGAAGCAAGACTGCAATTGAGCTAAAAGTACATACTTCCACTCGGAAATCAAGGGCAAGCGAACATTCGAGCTGCGGAATACCATTTATGGCCGTTGCCCTAAAATACCTGAGTCCTAAGGTGCAAAGAATATAATAACATCAGTCGCTTTTTGTCTGAATCTATTAAAATCAAAAGGTAAAAGGTAAAATTGTCGTTTTATATCGAACTTCTATTCTTGCATTTCTCTAAAGAATGATTAACGAGATGCTTATATTTTTAAATACTTCCTATGCAATTGTTTTGTGGGAAAATCATTTACTACTTAAATAGAAAGGAACTACAAGAGATATACTAAAACCACAATAATGATTCTAAAGTTTTTTAATTATTTAAATACAACATTTCGCTATCAGCACCATAATGGAACAAATTGTGACACAAAAAGAATTGTTGGGTTAAAAAATAAATAAATAAAATGGACTAAAATGTTTTTAGAGCGAAGGAATGCAGCGGCACGAGGAGTTCCACTTAGCGTTACAACATCTTTCACATCCAATCCGCCCAATCCAAGATCCTTCGTAAAAAATTGTAAATTCTCCATTTTAAGTAAGCAATGAAACAATTCTAAACCACCTAAAAATTCCATTCATAAAGGATGAGATCCGCGCCTTCCACAAATCCTTGCCTACAATCCTCTTACAGACCAGCAATCCTCTCCCTTCATTCCAGCTAATCCTTGAGCTTGCCCAGGTGCCTTCTCCCATATTTATGGTATTTTGATGTTGTCTGCATATCACCAATACTATATACTGACATGTATGGTAGGTGTTAAGTCTGGAGATAAATTCATTGTTTTGTCTGTTAAAACATTTACTTTAGATTTTTTTTTTTTTTGGTTATACCAACCAGCCGTATTGGTTACTAACCACTGGTACGAATCCAACAAAAGGTGTTCGCGCTCGAAGCACTTCGAAACAAATGGTCGCCTGTTTTTTCGGAAAAACTGGTCATGTGGCAACAGTGCCTTTAAAGGAACGTAGAACGATCAATTCTGAATGGTACACAACCATTTGTTTGCCGGAAGTCTTCGATGAAATAAGGAAAACAAACAAGCGCCGTCGGATCATTCTTCATCAAGACAATGCCAGTTGTCACACATTTCGTCTAACAACCGACTATTTGAGCACTCAAAAAATCGAATTAATGGGTCATCCGCCGTACAGTCCTGATTTGGCACCAAATGATTTCTTTTTGTTTCCGAACGTCAAGAATAAATTACGTGGACAACGATTTTCGTCGGCAGAAGAAGCCGTTGATTCAAAGCATGTATGGTTATGTTTTGGAGGTGTCTCAAGAGGAATGGAAAAAATGCTTTGACAAGTGGTTCTAACGCATGCAGAAGTGTATAGATCATGAAAGAGAATATTTTTAAAAACAATAAAGTCATTTTCAATGACAAATTACTGTTTTTTTTATTATTAGGCTCAAAATATAAATAGTGCCCCTCATATTAATGACAATGGAAAATGATGCTCTGAATCGGAGGACTTATTATATATAAAGACTGAGAGCAATATTTACTAAAATCTTATAAAACTGAATGTCTAATATTACTCGCAAGTGGCCACCACGCATTCTTTTCGAAAGCAGTATAATAAAGAAAATGTATGACAGAAGTGGACGATTGATGGTCGTATATAACGAAATATTGTATTTACGTTGTATATAGAATCATATCTAAATGCATCGTGTACACATTTATATATTACTGTGGTCGTATTTTCTATTATGATAGGTGTTGTTTGTCCGCCCGTTCATTATGTAAATGTATGCCATATTGAAATACCACATTATCTGTCAGCTGGGGGTAATTTACATTATTTTACGATTGCGCGCTGTCCTAATGGTACATGCATTTGTTTAGTGCAATTTTTACTCTAGTATTTCAAGCTTTCCCATAATGTAATTATATATTTTTTTACTGTTATTAACACTGTGAAGCTTAGAATGAAGTGGGTTATTAGGTTTGAAAGAAATTTGTATTATCTTCTAGTGACCGTGAACTATTAATATTTCGGATTGAAATAGCGAGGATTCGGCCAAAATAATAAAACAACAACTAATTCATCTTTTCCCAACGTATCGACAAATTTCTAGTCTTCTTCAGGGCCAAGAACAACACTAGTCATTATCGACATTCCCCATATAAGTCCCTTTATATTTGGATATATGTTCATGGTATCCGTTCTATGGTTCTCAGTTTTCCCTGTAACTCAACCAACTCACATAACCACGTTAAGTTCTGACGAATTGTAATTGATATCATTACTAACAGTATTTTTAATAAGATGTTTTTTTTATATTCCTGTGTTTCAATAGTCTAATTAATTTTATTATTAATTTTTTCCACGTCCTGAAGAAGACAATAAATTTGTCAAAACGTTGGCGAAAAGACGGAGTTGTTCTTTTTTATTTTGACCGAATCCTCGCTTGTTCACTCCTAAATTTGTTAAAAAGAAATATATAAAACTTTAATTACTTTATACACAGGGTACGTCGAAAAAAAATTCTGTATAAAAATTACTTAAATTCTGTAGGCTTGTTTAGGAAAGGACAAAGCGGTATATCCACTGCAAACAAGGGAAAAACCAGCCCTCAGTAAGAGCAAACTAATGAGCAGGTTAGTGAATACGTTCATCTTTTAACTTTCAATATTATTTCTTTGACCTGGGATATGTCGATTGGAAATGCTCTTGAATGTACTGAATCCTTTCAATGTACCAGAAGATTGCGCAAATCTACATCCGTCGCTTTATTAGTGACAACTAGGTTTGTTTGGCTAACATTCATTAAAAGATCTTTGTCATTTCCAACTGAAAATTCACCCTACGATCTCTAACACAGGCAAGAAAAAAATTAACCCATATCATTCTTAAACAAGAATGAATTCACATGGTTGTTTACCGAACCCATCCTGGGACCTTGCCAAAAATTCACACCTTCTCAAACCCATCCGACTGCAACACAAAATATACCATGGCAATTGCTGAGTTGGCGTCCTTTGTAGCAACTAAAAATGGCTCAGTGACTCAGTAAATGGCGCAATTAATGTATGCAAATAATTCTCTTGTACTCGAATAACAAATCATAATAATAGATGTATTCTGCAATTTTTGTGGCACAACTAATTCATCATTGTGCTTGACCGAAGGGAAATTAGTGAAATGGTCGGTCTCTGAAGATGGTATGCGATGTGGGGAATGGTATATTCTCTACTTTAATATTTTAATTACCGCCATTTATGAAAGCAGATGTAATGAAAAGGTGCCAGGCGCCCAGTATTTGAAGTGCAAGAAGATATTTTGAGGTTCTGAAACACCACAGTAAGTAGGTAAAAGAATAAAGATCGAATACCAGAGCCAAATTTATTTTCTTTATCTTTTTTTTAATCCCCGCTAGAAGAAGTGTTTGTAAATTTATTACATAATAAATGCCATAAACATAATAATAAATCCTTCCTATTATTTTTATGTAACATTATGATGTAATTATATTTTTAACAAAGTTTACGTAAAAAACTAAGGAAACTAATTCTACTAAATACTGTTAATGTTCAACTAATGCGATACCCCATAAACTACATCTAGTTTATTATTATAGTTGATATCAAGAAGGCTGGAGAGAAAGGAGCTGGGCTACAAAAGGGGTGAATTATATTGATTGTGTGAAGTTGGCGGGAAGGGACAGCACCCGCGTTAATGCTAACCGGGCCATTGCCTAAATATTAATAAAAAAGAAAAAGGCTATACAGTTTTTCTCACGGTTATTATTGTGTAATGTTCAATTTTTAAAGACAGTAATATGTTTCATTAATTTAAAATTTAAAGAACATAATATTAATTATTCATTTTCTTTTAACTGTTAATTAAAATCAACAAGGGTGCATTCCTACCGTGTTAATACCCTTTTTGTTAATTCAGTCAACATTTATTTAGTTCTGTTCGTGTTATTTTTTATCCGAAAGTGAAGAGGATTTGCAAAGCGTCCTACAACCTTCTAAAATATTCATTAGCCTTCGCTCTCATTATTTTTTAGGCTAGCCTTCCAGGATATCGCCTTCCCAAGATCATTTGATCCATGTCCCCAAACCATCTAAACTGCCCTTTGAATTGATATCTAAAAGATGTATAACCTTTAGGCTAGCTTTCAAGGTGGTGTGTCTGGATATCGTCACGAAAATACTTCTTTCTCGCCCTTCTAAATAACCTAATTTCAGCTGCCTGGATACAACTTGTTTTTCTTCCCTTTAAGAGCCGAAGATTTCTGAACCGGCACGTATAATGTCGTTTTGGGCCTATTTGAGATTCATATATTTGCTAATAAAACCACTATTTTTATTCTCTGGTTCAGTTTTTCTCTCATTTTATCGCAGGCACTGAGCACTATCCCAAGATATCTATGATAGGAAATCTATTTTATGGGCAATACGACATGGATACCGATCTGCTGTTCGGCCTACCTGGAGATATCAAACACTTGGCCAGGATAACAGTCATATTCCTACTCGGGGATAAATTATTTTTGTTGCTTATCAAAAAGATAATTTGGAATAGAATTTATTTAAAAAATATTTAACTTTTGCTGGTGTTCCTCAGGGCAGTGTCCTAAGTCCTCTTCTTTACTCCTCATATACAGCAGACATCCAAACAACCAAATACCATTCTCTCTACCTTTGCTGACGATACTGCAATCTTATCTCCTCATTCCGATCCTCTTATCGCTACAGGAACTCTACAAACACACATCAACCATTTACAGGACTGGCTTATCAAATAGCGAATCAAAACTAACGTTACGAAATCAAAATTTATAGTATTTACTCTCAGACGGAAAATCCTACCGCCTATTATCTTGAACTAAACTCCTGTACCAACTGTGGACAAAGTACGCTACCTTGGACTGCACCTAGACAAACGGTTGACATGGAATCCCCATATTAGACTGAAAAGACAAGAAACTAACAAACGCTACAAACTTCTCGCCATACTACTTGACAAACGTTCGAAACTTAACGTACATAACAAACGACTCTTATATCTATTGTTACTGCGACCCATTTGGACATACGGCATCGAAGAATGGGGATTGACTAAGCGTTCCAACTCACTACGCCTCCAGGTATTACAGTCAAAAATACTTCGAAAACTTCTTAACGCTCCGTTGTATGTATCTAATCTCACTATCCATAATGACCTCAAAATCCCTTTCATTACAGATCTTGTTAACACTCGTTTTCTTAAATTTCATTCCTCTACAGCAGCTCATCTTAACCGTCTGATAGAACACCTATCTTTCTCCACATTACCAGGTAATCCTCTGAGGAGATTGAAGAGAAGATGGCCTCGTGATCTACACTTCTCATGAGAGCAATGAAAAAAAAAATACTTTAGCATAGTAACTTTGCTATTCGTAGCAACTCTGTTAGGAAGCGTTTTTAAACTTGCATTTTTTCCCCTTTATTAGAGATTTTGGACCCAAATTGAACAGAGTGGCATGCCCTCCTCTGTAGATCTCGATTTAAGGAAAATTCTTTGCAACAGCAATTCATAATGTGGACCTAGCTTAATAAATGCACTCCTAATTTCATCTCACGTAATGTATCTTTACTCTCGTAACAAATTAAGTAGATTTCCTGTGATAATCATGTTTTCTCTTCTCTTTAGCCAATATGAGTTTGCTGTTTGGATTATTCATCTACCTGTAAACTTAAACATTTAACATTTTATAAATGATTCAGCGATTTAGATTAAACTTAGTGAGCACACTTGGAATATGATGTTATCAGGTCGATATTTAAATAAAATGGAGGAAAATACAAACACATACACAAACACACGGTAAAATTAAAAAATGTCTAATCGATAAAAACTCAATTAGCTAACTATGAGAGGGGATATTTTATAATTTACTTTTTTTTTTCTCTTGTTCGCTTGTAACATAGAAGCCTGGACCGTGAGGCGGCGCTTAAGCGGACCTATAACTCTTTCAGGGTCACTTTGGGGAGGAAGGGTTAAAGGATAAAACTCTTTTCCTTTCTTTAATTATGGAGCGAGTAATTACAATTAAAATCACTCTTCCAGAGTTCTTTTTTTTTAAGGCTAGACTAAGAGGGCACGCTGGAAAATGTATAATAAAGTGAAATAAATGGCCATGATCGTATTGCAGAGTTAATTAAAAATGGGGGGGAAAAATTCAGTATTTTTTTTGTTCATTATTTTATTAGTTTTTACAACAATTAGTTTTGCATGAAACCTTTTATTGTTGGGGAATGATGGAAAATCTTTAATTGTATAATTGTCAACAATTAGGAATAAAAGAATCTTAGTTATAAAAGATGGGCGGAAAACAAATTAAAAAAAGGAAAAAGGTAGGGTAAAGTCGGGTGAGATGGCCAATCGGGAGAGATGGCCAACAGCCGAAATTTAACCGAAATGTCGTCCGACGGCGCTGCGTGACTTCTCCAGTGATGAACCTTCATGTCTGACTACAGTGAGCTTATTTTGGTCTGCGTCAAAGCGTTATTAATTAACTCAGAGTATAAAAACATTATCGTCTCAACAAAAAATTTTATGATAGTTGCATATTGCGTGCTGCAGCGAATGTATGTATATGTCGAAATTTTAGTGATGTTTTTTACATATTAGGAAAGTACAGTATACATTAATGAATCCTAACTTCTAAAACTGTCAAAAAGTACGCGTTGAGTTATGTTTATCATGTTGGCCATCTCTCTCAAGCATTCGGGACAGATGGCCATCAAACAGTAGGGATAGATGGCCAATTATTTTTACTTTTTTTCTGTTATAGTTTGGCTCAGTTTCCAATTCACTACAGAAAAATGCCAATTCAGCGTAAAAGACAGAACACTAACCGCGGAAATTATACTGAAGAAAATTTGAGATCGTATTAACCCCACACCCAAACTGTCGTCTCTGCAAGAAAACGAGCCAAGTCTGTTGTCACTTTATTAACTTCTCTTGAGCACATTGCTGCTGTGAAAAACAGAGTTGCCAAGAAATCCAAACCAACAAGAAATACCATCTCCAAAGAGACAATTCTGAAAGAAAGGATTATCCGAAAAAGAAAACGCTCACCTTCCCCAAGTTCCGATGAAGAGGACGAAACAGGAATCGAATTTAAAGAGGAAAGTGATGCCATTTTAGAAATCGATGAAACTGAATGTACAGGATATGGGGAAAGCTACAACAAGACCAGAAAAAAAAGATTGGTTGGAATGCATAATATGCCGGAAGTGGTTCCACGAAAATTGCTCTTCTTTTGCATACGCTTGCCAAAATTGTAGTAAAAGCGCATTTAAAAAGAAGAAGAATAAGTAAATATTAAGTAACCATTCATTTTTCTGTTATTTTTACGTTTTACTAGTGCAATTTCATTTACAATATGTGGCCATCTCTCCCAAGTTGCATTGGCCAACTCACCCAACCCTGTGGGGATAGATGGCCAATTGCTATTTTTTTTTTTTTTTTGTAAGAATAAAAAAACGTTTCCCTCAGCATTTTTTCTGCAATGTTTTCCTTATCTTATGTTTGTGAGCGTATGAGGTTTCCAAAAATAATAATAAAGTAAGCCTAGTCCTTACCAAAAATTTGCAGGCACCCTCCAAATAAAATGGTGGCCATCTCACCCTACTTTACCCTATGCATCAAATTAGTCTGTAAAATGCCAATTTTTCTCTTGTACTCAAAGCTGGGGTAAGAAGATTTTCCCCAAGAATCGCTTCCATCGAAACAATGCCCAGTATTGTTTCCAATTTTCCTTAGTCACCACTTAAGAAAGATATGAAGCGCAGTTAAGTTTATAGAGTAGTTGGATGAACCGAGTTAAATGCAACGAATTCGCTTATAGTATGCGCGAATCTTCTCACCTCAATATTTTGTTTAATTAAGGAGTAAAAATATAATATCAAACAATCTGTATTTCTTGTAACATATTCATAAAATCTCTAGTTTTCTTTTTCAACTTTTAGATAAATATTCACAATTTGCAATAAATATAAAAAAAATGGAACCAACAGAATTGGTGTTTCTGCAACTGGCTTTCTACTGTGAAAACTATTGTAAAAGAAGTAAAACACTTTGTCAATTTTGCTTACAATAATCCTTTGTATACAAACTTTCATTTTTAAAAAGTCCTATAGAGGAGATTTGGGGTTTATTCGAAGTTTTGTTCCAATTTAGATGCCAAAAAATTTCATACTTTTAAAAGTTTCACAAACATTTTGCCTATTTCGACGTTGTAAGATTGAATTAGCAAAATTAGGTATGTAAATATGCTCAATATTTGATACTAAAAATATATTTCTAACAAGCTATGTACACAAATTACAGAGGCAAATCTATAAACAACAACGGTAAAACGGATAAAACGTTTCTCTTAATATTTCAGAATGCACCCAAAATATTGCAAGTGATTTTGAAGTCTAATGTTTACAAAGTGGATTCAGGCTTCATGCCCTAAATGTATGTACTCGACTCGTATATTTAGCGACAATTATCCAAAATTTTCTGAAAATGAGTAGAAAAAACTTTATATGAAAGAGAATCTGTTTTATAAATTTATACCAACAATCGTCCTCCAAATTAAACAAATGCCGGGCTGCACTCCATTCATACGCGAATCTCATTCATAGTTCCCCTACTATAATAAATGCTCTTACATCACATTGAGAGCCTAATCAGTCTATTAGAAGATTAACCCCTAGATCTAATAGTTTTACTCCTAGCAGTAATTTTAATCATTACCTTATGAATGTTCAACTGATTACAATATTTTATTTTTACTTTATTTAGCTGGCAAAACTGCAAACTCATTCTAGCTCACAAATGAGGCAGAAATTGCATTCTTTATACGTGCTGTAGTAATTTCTTTACGCCTAACTTATACATTATCAATTTAAGACAAAGAATAATTTATCTACGACCATCTTCTTCCTTTCATAATAGTTTAAAAGATATTACTAACTTAATTTTGTATTTATAAAATAATGAATAAATTAAATTGTAGCAGCTTAGTAAGTGCATAAAATGTAAGCTTCAAGCAAAAGAATAACATGTTTGTTACGAGGTGAAGTTGAAAGGGGAATTTCATGTTTGTTGAAGGCATGAGCTAGCTAGAGGTATGTAGCGGCGCCGGAAGGCGAGCCACCGCAAAGGCAACTCATTCTAACAGAGCTTCTTACTAACTTTAACCCACTATAAGCTCTTACACTGCTCTGCATCCTTGAGAGATGCCAAACATCACAGGCTTTTCGGCTAAATTATCTCACGAATGCTTAAAAGTAGGCATGTAAACATCACTGCACGCTAACTAGCACGCTGTACTAAGGTTATACCGGTGTTATATATATTATATATATATTTGAAATTTAAAGGGCTTCTAAGAATGCATGCATTATTAGACGGAACGTATTGGAGGTACATTGGAACTGCGCCAAAAGCAGTCCAACTGAGAAGTCCAAGCGGGACCTGCCTGGACCCATTGCAGTGCAAATCCTGGAGGTAACAGCAAATTTTTTAAACATTATAAACGTTAAACAAAAATCCCAACTTCTTGATTAATGCATTTACAGTGCAATGGAACTTCCTGCAAAGTTAAGAATCCTGCAATTGAAAATAATTTAAAATTATAAAAACTTAATTTAGACAGAGTTTTGGTGCGGCTGGCAGGTAATTAATATCAAAAGACAAAAGAGATTTGCCCAAGTTCCTTAGGTTTTGCGGGTGGTAAAGCACACAAAGAATACAATAGACGCAAGTTGTATAAAAACCAGACCACATCAACGCAGAAGACAAAGTCTTATTTCAACCGTTAACCACGCTATTTGGCTGCCCTGTTAGTTTAGCTTATAATTGCTATCTAGATCTATATTTTACATTTGTAAATCATCGTATTATTCTGGTTATTAAATTAGTTTTTTTAAAAGTCCATATTCCAAAGTTCTTAGTTTTTAATTCTCTTTCTTTGAATAAAATAGCCGCTAAGTACTAAACTAAGTGGCTGCTTTAAATTACTTCAAGAAAGCAAAGCTACCACTCTACAACAGTCTTAATTTTAAACAAAATTCTCCTAGAATTAAGTTAAAACGTACGTTATTGTTATAATCGCCTTGAAAAAGTTCTCCAGCTACGTGATATGTTAGGTTTTCCTTACAACTGTAAAGAGACGACCAAAATTAAGATTTAAAAAAAAACTTAATGTACACAACATTGTATTTCTACGCTAAACATCTGCCACCAAATTTATTAATATTCAGCCCATTTTATAAAGGAATCGAGCCAAATTTTATAAAGTACGTTACAAGAATGATTATGAAAATTAATGACAGGCCCAAGAAAATGTTTTAAGTAAAATCTGTTAGGCAAATTTATTTTAATTTTTTAAAAAATAAAGAAATTATTTTTTATACACAGCTAAAAAAGACAATTAATTTTAATAAATTAATTAGATATATTCTTGGTTATTGATAGGTTTTAATTCAATTTCATATCGCGGGTTGCCTACTTTACATTAAAAACACTAAGAAAGTAAATCTTTGCAAAGATTTCATTCTCCTTATTCCAACTTGAATATTAATTTGTTTTAAAATGTATTTATTAAAAATTTTAATGAGAAGAAAAGATGAGACAAGAAGGTAACAGCTGTCCGCGAACAACTCTCTGAGAAATGTAGTGAGGAAGTGAGAAATATGCAGGCGATAAATAGTGAGTGGAGCTACAAGTTGGGAGAAATGAGAGTAATTAATTAAATAATCGCGCTTAGAGTTTAACTGCATTTGAGGAGAAAGAGGAATGGTTAACTTAGAACATGAAATAATATTAATTAATTCTATTATAATAAATAATAGAAAATTAAATAAATATTTCATAAGAAACGAACTGTCGCGACGCGTCGATTTTGTTCAAGGCGATTATAACAATAACGTAAGTTTTACCTTAATTTTTCGGCACGGAAAACCTAAAAAGTAACTCTTTTTTGCCAAAATGGGTAGTTTTTTTTTAATAATGCTCCTTCAGTCTTATACTACACCATAAAAAACATTTTTGGCTCCTAAACAATATTTTGAGAAGTTTTAACCAATTTTAACAAAGGTTTAACTTCCTATTGAAGGAAACATTGCTTTGTTAGTTTTTTGAACAACTTTTTAGAAAAAATGGCTTAAATTTTTTTATTTTTTACTTTTGTCCGATTCGTAACGCGCACTCTTGAAATAAAAAAAGTTTGTATGTTCAGGAAGTACGTCAAAGGCTTTGTTGGTTATCTTCGGAAAAGCAAGGCCTCTCTGGAAAATACTAAGCACTTATTTGGAAGAGCTTCTGAGTTCTCTGTCAGGATTCCAATAGAAAAAGACGTTCATCAATTACAAACATACTTATCGTTACTTACTGGCCCAATAGCAACTAATTATTTGATTTATAGAATCAAAAACTTAACAGGTATGTTAACGGAACATCCTCTTTCTTCAAACATGTTAAGTTATGAGGGAAGAGATCCAAAGGAATTTATAGCGAATCATTCTATAAGGAAGCTTGGGAGGAAAGATTCATTTTCATAACCATTCTGTTTCAGATAAGAAATGAAACTTGTTATTATGATACTTTCGCTATTCAGAGAAGCTTTACTATAAGCACCTCCTCAGGAGCGCCTTTAGGAAATTATTTTCGTTCAGTTAGAATTTCCAAATTACATCAGTAAATATTATTTGATGCAATTGTTTCTGAAAATGAATTGTTTCTGTATGAATCATAATGTTCAGAAAACCCTTGGTGGAAAAGGCGAGTCCTTGTCCTTTGTCCTTCCAAGAAAAACAGTCGTTAACAATTCATGGACCCCCGGGAATATTATATGAATGATTTGGCGATGAAGTTTCAGAAAACATTTTTAATCCGATCTGAGACATCGAGACGGCAGGAAAAATGTCCAAGAAAATGGGGCAACTTATAATTAAAGTCTAAAAAAAATGGAGATAAATTATTGTAACGTAATTTCGGGGAAATAGCGTTATTACCCGAATGCTATAAGGCGCTGCTATTCACAACAATATAAATATATAAAAAAATAGACAGAATGGGCGAATAAGACTCAAGGCTGTGTACCAGTTAGGATTTATAAAGAATAGGTCAATCAATCATAACTGTCAGGCAGGTGCTGGAGAAAACATATGAAGACAACGTGTCCCTGCTCCATTAACGGACATCAGCGTTAACAAGAGAAATAAACTGTATCACTGAAAATGGCCAACTCAGAAGATGAAACTGGGAGAATAAAGATTAAAGAAAAATCTGCCATAAGAGATCAATGTCAACACAGGCCTCAAACTGGGATACCTTTCATGTTTAATCTAGTATTGATATAGACCGTTAAAGCCAATCCCGGAGGAAGTATTTCCAACAGGATGGTCCAGACTCTAGTAAATATGCTGACGACATTCTGGTCTCAGCTCAGAGTGAAGTAGAGTTAGAAAGTATTTGGAGTGGCTTCAAAATTTTATGCGAAATTTCAAATAACAAAATTGTAAATTATTTGCGTGGCTAATTTTTGCGCGTTCAGAAGGCCAAGAAAAAAAAAATTATTTCTATTAATTTTTCCGTCTTAAACTAATCGAGAGAAAATGTACGTTACTATTTCATTAAAAAATAAATCAATAAATAAAAAATATAAAATGCGATGGCCGGGAATCGAACCCGGATCAACTGCTTGGAAGGCAACTATGCTCACCACTACACCACCATCGCGGACTGACAGGTGAAAGTACGGGACAGAAGAGTAAGATACGGCACAATTTTATTATTTTTGTAATATATACGAACATCTTTTATTTATTTTTAATCTGATTTATTTCAGTATTGCTCTAATGGATTGCAATCAAGTGAAACTTCAATCCGAAAAACTCATTTTATTTATGAGTAAATCGCAAATAAATAAACTATAATTACTATATAATTACTCTCTTTAAAAAACCTAATATTATTTCTTTATGGTTTTATGAACAGAAGTAAAACTAACTCCAGAAGGTGAAAGTGAACATCAGGCATCGGCAGGACGTTCCAAACCTTCAATATTTTGTGTATTTTTATTATTTTGGACACGCAATTCGTACTCTTTTCAGGGGTTAACTTCAGAATATCTGCAGAAGAAGTTGAGGGAAGCACAGAGAGTAAGAAGTACCTATACTGCTTACCAGCACTTTCCTTGCCCAAACAAAGGCGTAATGCAAATCCGTACCAAAGAATGTGTCGGAGTCACCGAGTTCTGGGGATCCGAGTAAGCAATCTTACTCAGATAACTGAGGAATTGAGGAATCCCCGAGTTCTTTGGTAATGAGATGTTGTTCTCTCCACAGAGTTGGAAACTAATACACTGCCTGGGAGTAAATATGCTAATTTGTCGGCTTATCCATCATTAGGATATTCTTGGAGAGCCTGGCTGGTTTTCGGAGTTGGCGGTTGAATACCCTTTTTAATACACCTCCTTCTATTAGGAGCCAAGTTTAGAAATCTGGGAAGGGATTTACGGGAAAGGGTAAGTGGGAGTTCAGAAAGATTATGCCTGACTAACTGCTCTCTAATGTTTACACTTCTTTGGATAAGGCGCCACGGTAGCCGAGCGGTTAGAGGGGAGTCCAGTAAAGCTAATATGTATTGTGGTACTGTGTTCGATTCCCGGTCTTAGGCCTTGGATTTTATTTAATGGTAAATAAAAGAAATTTACAGTAAAGTATGTTTGGTGGCCGCCTCCGCCCACGACAACCTAATTGGTAGTTGGACGTTAAGCCCTGCCTGAAAAAATAGGCGATTACTTTACTTTACTTCTTTGGATAGCTCGCTTCTTTTTTATCCATTGTAGCATTGGATGAGGAGAGAATGGAGGGCTCCTATGCTGAGAGCATGGATGTTACCAGCTGCTAGAGAATAATGTACCCCTACCTAGAACCGTTTTAGCGAAGATTGCTTCAGCATAGTCATGGTGAGAAATTCAAAAAAAAAGGGAAAGAAGTGAGTTAGGTACAGGAGTAGTTATTCACTTACTGCCAGCTCCTAATTCTCCTTGAACATCGCTACGGGACCTGGGTGAATTGTTTCAACAAAGGGGATGCCAATGGGCACTAGAGGGGCAGCAGTGCAGCATTTCCCCTCCCCCAAAAAAAGAAAAGCAGAAGAGTTTTAATTGGATGAAATAATGGTCAAGGGGACCCACAATTTTTTAGTAAACTCCGTACCAATACTGTGAAAAGTATTGTTTGCGGCAATAACTTGCTGTGGCAGAGTACCCTTGTTACGTATTCCTGTACAGATAATGAATAAGTGTTACACATATAAAAACAAAACCCTAAGCGATAAAGTTAACTAGAAAGCTCATAAACAAGTAACAATGTCTCCTACAAACAAAAAGGATTCATCAAGTTTTACAGCTCACTACTTTTAGCTTTTTGCAGAAACGCCACTAAAAATTCCAGAAAACGTTACTGTATAATTTACTTTTTCTAATCAGCTATTTTCCTACTGTGACGATGCAAATGTGCAGCTCTATTTTTGTTAAGTTTAAATTTTATTATTCAATTTTTTTTTAAATTACATCTACAAAAGTTTTGAGACAACAAATTATTGTTTCACTTTTTTACATCTAATTTTAAGCACAAAAAACTTGATAATCTAGGAAGACATATAGACAGAACTAGGTGAAATAAGTGAATTGTAAACACCTTAAAATATATTACAAACTTAACAGTGTAATCTGCTATAAATATGAACCAATGTTATTGTACAATAGATAGATACCAATTTCGTCTACAGCTGTGCCTGAGAAAGAAACCGCGCAAAGGCTGAAATCATATTCTTCATCTGTCCAGTTTGTGACAGGAGTGGTGTTGGATGCTGAATGTCTGATATCCCATCATCATCATAACCTTACGCCACTTCTGCCGCCTTAGCGGTGTGAGCAGTTCCTCTTTTCTCGCACCCTCCTTGACTTCCTCTTCCACCTGCATCGTCGTCAGTCCTTCCAATTATGCTTCCATTCTGTCAGAATCCATTCCTTAACAAGCCCGAACCAGCGTGGCCTATTCTCTTCTATTACTTCTGCTGGTTGTTCATTCAAGTTGGTTGTTATTGTGGCGTATTACCAATCATATCTCTTATGGTCTTCCCCCTCTATCTCCTCAGATACCTTATCTCAGTTGCCTGTATTTTACTTTTTGTGTTTCTTAGACATTGTACAGGGCACCGATGAGTATGTGAGTATGAGGAGAAATGTTGACTATAGCTGCCGATAGCTTCGTATTCTTTGAAACTTTTCTGATACTGAGGAAGCCCTTCCTGACCGCGTTAAACATCCTACCAGTTCTTTCCTTAATCTTCCCGCTTCCATCCTCACTTAGATGCGCTCTTCTACTTGAACTTCGAAACCTAGTCCACCTTTTCTTCTCCTAATGTTACCACCCTCTAATTCTATTTATTCATTTTTCTATTTTGATTTTCAAAAGTTCCTTACTTTTTAGAAAATGACCCTGGCATGTTATACTGGACTCTTTGCAAGGTAATACGGTTAATACCACTTCGAAATTACTCCGTAATTAATTGCAGTTGAAATTTTTAATATTGAAACCAACTATCTTTCGAAAATAACTTCTAACTTGCAAACAAAATTTAAACACTCATATTGCATTAATAGGGTGGAACTTTAAGGACATTATTCTCTTTACTATTATACAACAAATTTTAAGAATTAAACAAGATAATCTAAAATGATTTTATTAAACTGGTATTTTACAAACAATAACACCGCACACAAATATTATTATGTAAATACAATAATATTATGAACTCCCCTGGAACAATAGAGTTTTAGTAATTAAATATGTTGCATAGCATATGACATATGATCTCACGGAATGGGATGCAGTACTACCAAGTAACTCGAGGGACAAGTGTTATTCTAGGAGACTGGGACATGTCACTTTTCTAATAGAGTTTCATTTATGTAAATACAACTTTAGGATTGCATTAAGACCTTAATTACAATCTACATACAAGTGCCAACATATAAACTGTATTCGTATTAAATTTTAATAGCCAATGACAATTTATTGAAAAGAACTAATTTAGACGATACAGAACAGGTAGAAAAACGAATAAATTAGATCACATCAAAGTGGAAAAAAGAATACGGAAATAGAGGAAGACCAAAAATAAGTTTTTCGATATCCCTTTTAGAGTCAGAACGCTGAATAACATGGAATGGATCCTATTAAGCTTACAATTTGAAAGATTTAATTTAAAGTTTTACATAACTAAAACTTACTTGATAAGAAACAGTTGCATTTCAGATAACCTCTCGATAACCCTCCAAAATTGTCACTCACAAATAAAAAAAGCCTTATGAATACTGAGAGTACTACAGGCATCGGATTGGAATATGTGGGACACGAAAACATTCCAATCTGGAACGAATCCAAACTCTCCAATCTGAATATCTTCCACAATATTTCAGCTTGTCCATATTACGTATCTAACCTCCATTACGCACTGAACTCAATACTTCATCTTCCTTTGTCCACGATCATCCATAACAGATTTCACCCTATTCTCTAAGTTCACACCAATCCTTTAGCGCTGCGAAACACTTCTAATTTTTTGTTTCAAACTTGCCATTTTACAACGACCATTGGCCCCACCCATTCATGGTTCCTTGATTTTAAAACTGTCCAATGATACTCATCAATGGATGTCCACCATTTAAGGCAATCAAGGTATGTTAAGTATCTTCATATGTTCCACATATTTACTTGTATCTAAATAAGTTACAAATTTCACAAAAAATGAAAAAAAAGAGAAAATTTTTGATAGAAAGATAAAAGTACAAACCAAATAAAACACCTGTTGAATAAATATCATTTTAACAATCAATAATTTCAGTTTATTAATATTTAATTCTGAAGAATTATATTGTTGATTAGACAACAATGAACCATTTATCCACAAAGTGCTCTCTCTGGCTTATTATGATATAAAGCGAGGGGATTACTTCTACCTACAATGTTTAATCTATTGATTTATTGACTACTTAAATAAGGGCAATGTTCAATTTACATATTGCACGATATATTGTCAAATTTTTATTTATTTTTGGAAAGCTGAAAGCAATCATGTGCCTGAAATTTTTTTAAAATGAAAATTAGATGCCCGTTTTAAAGGAGATTTGATTCTTTGATTCAGCTTTGAGAAGGCTGCTGTTAGCTCATCGGTAAACATCATTCTAACTAAACTTGATTCGAGTTTAAATTCCCCTCTCATTATATACCTTCTGTTTGCCCCTTCTGATGGAAATACAGAGCGTTTGACGTAACGACTAGCTCGGAAATATGAACGTTCAACAGGTCTACTTAGATTATTTCTTTACTTTACCAAGGTAAAGCTTATCTCATTTTGAGTAATATTTCTCTCTGAAAAATTGAATTCTGTAACCCACCAAAATATCATCATCTAAATGGTTTAAATTTGTTAATTTCACTTCTGCCATAATCGAAGTCTTACCATTAATTCTATTTTAGAGTTAATCTATTTTGATTATCTGAGGTAATTTGAGTTATTTTATTTAAATTTAATTATTGAGCTGCCATTAGATATACAAATTATAAAATGAATGTAAAACCACTTTGATCATTTAGAACAGTGTTCCACTATCCTTTGTGTCTGCAGTACAACTAAGTTGTAATTTCACATCGTTCTTTTTATTGCCATTGAATTCTACTCTGTTTACTAAAAGGTAAGGTATTTACGGTAGCCGAGCGGTTAGGAGGCAAGACCTGCAAATCTAATATGCATTGTGGGACTGGGTTCGATTCCCGGTCTTAGGCCTTGGATTTTATTTAAAGGTTAATAAAAGAAATTTACAGTAAAGTATGCTTGCTAGTCGCCTCCGTCCACGACACCTAATTGGTAGTTGGACGTAAAGCCCGCCTGAAAAAATAAACTGAGGTGTGCTGCCATTCTTTGGAATTCCCACCTTCAACGGATTATTATTTTTATAAACTCGTGAGGCCTCTTATCTTGTAGCACCACTCACCCAGGTTCACTGGCAAAGTTCTAGGAAGAGGTAAGAGAATCGGCAGTCGGAGATTATCTCTCGCTCATCCAACTTGCAATTCTGAAGTTACATACCCCTAAATTAAAAGGATGAATGCTAATTCGAATCTAGTTTCGTCTTCAAGGGAGCGCAAGGGAAAGTAGGAAGGTGGAAGATAGGGATAACCAACAAACCTCTACCATACAGTGCCCCAAGAACCTCACCCAACAATGGTTATGAGGAACGTCAGGCAGTCAACTTGTAAAGAGATAAATCAGCAATGCTCTGAGATAAATACAGTCTGTTACTTCTTAAACTGGAATATTTTTTGGAAAAAATGTTTGTTGATTAATAAATTATGAATATTAAAAAAATCACTGCACTTCTTACTCAAATACGGAACATTATAGTCCCGTGGCACACCGATTGCTGAACCTTGATATAGTCAACCATAGACAACAAGTTTGAGTTCTATTTAACAAGGAAATAACCTATAGTGACTAACAAATAAGTAATACACTAATTATAGTAATAATGCAGACGCCAGAACCTTACTGCACACTATTAATTACACCTATGCAATTATTTACAAGGTACCTTTGCCCTACTAATCAGATCACTTCACAATTGAATTTAGCAGTCATAGTTGATTTTGATAATATATTCAGGTTCAGCGTGTAGATCCAACTTAGCAGACAGTTGGGAAATGGGATTTTTTTTTTACAGAAATTTCAAAGAATTTAAATTGTTTAAAACGACAAGCAGTACACTTTCTCATTGGATGAAATTTCTAGCACAGCTGCCAAACAGTTATAAGCAATTGTAACCATGACAATAAGTATTGAAGGTTATAGATTTTGTTTAGTTTGGAAGGAAAAAGGGAATGTATAACTGCTCCTTTTCCTTGGGTTTGGGCTCAGGATTGTTACAAACCTCCTTTTATTGAATAACAATAAATCATTGATTAAAATATTACCTGTTCTGTACTCGCGCAAGCTCCGCGAAATTCTAAAGCACGATAGAAAGAAACAAAGACATGTTCGATAAACGAGTTCACAATGACAAGCAATATTTTATCTGGAATATGCATGCATTTCTAGTTACGGGCAGAGTACACAAGAAAATAAAGTAATCTCACCCTTTTCGATTCATGGGCATGTGAAAGGGATAAAGCGCGTAGCAATTGACGAGGCAACCAAAGAAAGGCACAACTTTTCTTACCACTATTTCAAAGATTCTAATTCTTCAAAAAACTTGGCAAATTAGAGCCATTATTATTCTCACCAAAATTACAGTTTGTAAAACAGTATATTACACTGAAATGTAACATTACAGAGAAGGCTAAACAAACCAACGCGAAGTTTACAGAATTGTCTAGGAGCTAGTTTTGCATGACTATATGAAGTTTCCATGAGATAATAGGAGCTATTATTGATATCTTAAAATACTGAAAAATTTTATCAGTAAAATGACACTCCTGGTAAGTCAGTTTTCTTTATATTCGGAAATTAACCCCAGCTGTGAATTTTAATAAAATTAGATTGGTGGCAAGAACAGCATCATTCATGAAAATGGTTCTTAAGAGCAGAGTTTCCCAACCTTTTTTTTTGGCTCGCGTACCACTTGGTAGTACATCGTGCTAAATTGTACCACTTCGTAAAAAATGATTGTATTTCGTGAAATTAGTTATTCCGAGTGTGTTATTTTATTATTATCATCTTTATTTGTATAGAGATACAGTGTATCTGTTACAGAGGAGTTCATCAAGTTCATGTTTACTTTATAAACTTTGTAAAATGTAAGATCTTATTTTTAAATAATTAAAAATTGCGTAAATATTTTTCTCTTTAAAATTATTAATTAATTTACAAAGTTCTTCTTTAGGATTATTTTATTTATTTATATGAATTGGGATTCTAAAACTTTCACAGACTGGGCAGCTGATAAACAATTAATGTTTCCAGCTCTTTCTTATTTATTTCACATTAAACAATGATCTTTGGGTTTGATTTTATAAATTACGTTATTGATTTTTAATTTAATAATATAAGGGCCACCCAATCTTGTGTTTAGAAAGAATTCTTATAACTTGAAAAGAAATGAGTTTGAAATCCAATTTGTGTTTTCGAGTTTTGGAAAATACTCCATGAAAGACAATTTTAATTCAGTTAAAAGTGTTATTTTATTTTCTTGTATATCTTGAGACATTCTTACCTTATTATTCTACATAACATATTAACAACTTTACTGTATAATATTATTAATTAATATAATTGTTATGAATTATAGGAAAAAACGTTTCTATGAGACTTTTATGATTTAGTTTTTTTTATATTTTTTATATCCGCCAATATTGATTATTTTTCGAGTACCACCAACCAGCAACTCGCGTACAACAGGTTGGGAAACGCTGCTACAGTGGAAAGCCTAACTCCTTCTACTAAAAGCGCCCTTAATCGAATAATGCAACAACAAATATTTTGAACAAAAGTAGTATAGATCTGCATAATTACAATTAGTATAAGAAATTTTAATGAGAATCGTTCGAGACGTTTTTAAAGTGGCACTTTCTGTTAACTGATCTTGACCAAAACCTTATTAAGACGTCATCAGCTGGACCACCTTGTAAAAACCACTTTTATGACTAAAAACGGATATTTCTAGTCGAAAACTCCAAATCAAAAATCTGCACGATTCCTTCTTCTTATTGGTGGAGTAGAAGTATTAATGGTTTGCAATATTAGTTTCATATTTTTGATATTAAATAAAAAATACGTCAATTTTTAATCATCCTAAAACATGTGAAGAAAGTAAGGATTCACAATTAATTATTATATTGCTATCCTGTGACAGTGCAGGTATGCGGAGACCAAAATCCTCAACGCACATGCGCCCTGCTATAAACATACAAAGACTATATTAATGAATTGCAAATAATTAATAAGACAATAAATATTCTTACACAGAATCAAAATACAGAATAGGATCACAATATGTTGAAGAGAATTTCTCTGATATTATGTAGCATAATGCAATAATTGTGACTGCTAAATAGTGTTAAAACAGGAAGGTACAGGTTGGCCATACAGTTATACCAACATTGTTCCTACCAACAGGAAATGGTTAGACCAACAGGTGTGGAGAGTGCTGTGGACCCCCAGCGAGCTCTATACGGCCGCTTGCCTACAGCAACAGATTGTATAATCAATAGACAGGGGAGAAGCGCTGCTCTAAAAATGGACAAACCAACAATCGCCTGAAATCCAAGATCTATTCAAGATTTTGTATTATTGACTTCTGATGAAATTTACGCCTAAAAAAATGTACTAGGAAATGAGACAGTTTCGGAATTTGACGACTAGAAAAAATTCAATTATAAACCATTGTAGATATAGAAGGAACTTTGAAGATCGAAAGGGCTGAAGTGACCAGTTCGTAAACCAGATAGAAAATAATGCAAATCATAAATATTATAAAAAAAAAGAATAAAACTAGAACTGAACACTAATTACTACTAATACAAAATACTAATTTGAAAATGAAATGAAAATGTAAAAGAAAAAGAAAAGGGAACTGGTAGAGACTGGGTAAATAAATGATTCCAAAGCAAGCGGAAAATTATAAATATACAAAGAAGTAAAGAAGTGCTAATTTTTGGAGTAGAAGCTAAATTTTAGACAAATTGCTGGCAATAAAACCAGCCCTTTCGAGCTTATCTGATAACTCGAGGAACAGGGCTATTCGTAAAAGAAATAAGTTCGAGATTTTTTAGTCAATAGCGGTGTCCAAAATATAATCTTACTTCCGACACATAAGAATTCGAAGTATCTCTCTTCCAGCATTTTTTCCAAGCCAATGGAGTCGGTTCTTGTTAACAAAGATCATAATTTTGATCTAATTATAGTAACAATCATATGGTAGTTTACAACACTCGTCGAGTGTAATGAGCAATCATTAATACGTATCTTAATAATATAAAGATAAGAGCAATAAATTTACAAACAATAAAACTTCTAAGGTGTAAACAATTGCACAAGAAAAAGAGAAGTAACAATATAGTAACAACAGAATAGTTATTACTTGCAACTAAAGTAATAAATGTTACTACATTCATATAAGTATATTGTAGCTATTATCCCAGACGGCCACAAACTTGTTTTTGCCCCATTAATTTCCCATAAATGTAGAACGTTGGGGCAAAAATGAATCGTTTCCTTTCTGGTAGCATTTCTTGTACTAACCTATAATGTCACCATACCCTTCTAGAAATGTTATTTACGTACTTTCCTTTAATAATAATAATTATAATAATAAATATAGAATTGTCTTTCTCTTTTTAATCGCCACATGTTTCCTAAATTTCTGACCACTTCATTAAACCCCTTTTTAGTTTCACTAACTGGTTTTTGAAAGATATTACTCGTACTATCATATTTCGATTTCGAGTTTTTCCAATTTTAAAAATTTTAAAGTTTTAAAGTTACCTGAGCTCCAAGCAACATGGTTTTTAAAAAATGGTCGGGTTGTTTTGCTGCAAACAACAAAATGTATCAAAAACAAAAAGCTTTGAAACTTTAAAAATTTTGATATTGTATTGAAATTAAATGTGTTTAAAAAAAAAAAAAAAGCGAGAATTGTAGAAATAGAATGTCGTGTTTGCACTAGATTTGTTATTCTACAGCACAGCAAGCCTTGGATTTAGTCTAGGCTACATCCTCCCAGCCTTTTCTTTCTTTAATTCTGAAATCCTTCTTTAAACATAAAATAAATAAAAGCTGCAGGTTATAGCGTTCTACTATCTCAGAGTTTATTATAGGTAATAAATAATAGGTTAATCTGGCAATGATTTAATGGTCTCATAAATAACATTTTTTATAAAGGTTGAAGACTTACCATCGTGAAAACTTTTTTTTCCAGAACAAATCAACAAACAGGTTTTGGTAGTATACTGCAAATTTTGAACCATAGCTGGTCCTTCATTTCTGTGAAAGAATTTGAAATCTAAAATCCAAAGCATCTGTTTTTGCACCTTTAAAAAATGTAAATTCTAATGTTTTTTTAGAATAAGCTGATGAAATGTAATGGAACAGGTGTCTTTTCTAGATAATCAAAGACTGCGCTAAAGCAAACCTTGACTGCTGTAGGTAACTTCGTCAGATTATGAATTAACCCATTACCAGCCATAGGCCCCATTTGAGGATCATAGCTTTATTTAGGTTTTTCTGTCGGCAGAATTGAAAGTTTTGATACTGTCCTCTTCTATAACGTTAATAAAACAGTGTGTAAACATTTTAAGTGAGTTTGGACTAAGTAGAGTTCTTTTAAACTAAAAAATAATATTTTGAAGTTGTCAACACGCAAGGTGAGTGGTAAGAATAATTATTACCGAGTTCACAATTAAAAAAAAATATCAACGAATTGGAGTTAAAAACTGCTGTAAGTAACTTCTTCAGGTTATGATTTAAGATTGTGCTTGTGGTACTTTCCTCATTAATTTGACATCTTCCCTTTAGGAAGATTTAATGGTGGTATTACCAGGAGGAAGGCTTCGTTATTGTATTCTGATTACGATGAGATCCAGGCAAGTTAAAGGAGAATTAAAGGGTAACCAAAAGGCTTCCCTGGAATGGATGAGAATGTATAATTTGTTTCTATATTTCTCACTTATGGATCGTTCCTCAATTACACATCTGTTAGGTGCTTTATCGACAGGCTCCTGTATTTTATCTGATATAAACAATCTCACGTCTCTCTGTGAACGCAATTATTAATCTAATCAACTATTTATGTACTAGCTATGAATCTTAATGGTTACACATAAAGGGTCCCAGCTCTGCTGCTCACTAACTTTTAAAACGATTCTTGTAACTGAATCAGGCTGGTAAAATGAACTGATATTGTATGTTTTGGCAGTCCTAGTTTACAGATGATTGCTGAAACCTATCATAAAAGATTTTCAAAAGACTTAGAAAGTAACTTTTCAACAAACGCATCCATCAATTTCTGATTTTCTTCAAAAAGACATTCCCAGGCAAATTGATTTTTTTAAAGGATTCCCAAGCAGTAAAAATATAGAAATAATATTAACATTCGGTAAAAAAAAAGAGGAACAAGTTTTATGGAAAAAGAACAAGAGCAACTCTGAACTTTGTGAACATTCAAGAATGTTAAAACACAATTCATATCACTTACGAAGTCACTAACTGAATTAAAACTTTGAAATGTTTACTTACTGTCACTTCTTAATATCGCATAATTTGACCTTTTTACATTAATATCTTCTCCAACAAAGATAAAGAAAAGTCTAACAATTTATCAATTTAAAAGTTCTTGTAATATGTACTAGGATCAAGATTACAATTTGGATAAATTGTTTTATCATATATTTATTTAAATTGTACACTAAATTAATAATGAATTGCGACGCAATTAAAAAATTATATCACTCAATTTTATGAAATAAAATACAGGGTAATTTTACCCTATGTTATATTCAAAATATTAGAATTGCCATAATTATTACGGGATTGTTGAGTTGTAAAAATTAAAGAACGATTTTTAAAAAATCCATAATTTGCTAAGTACAAATATAATCGCAAAACAAGGGTAAAAACCAATCTTGTTTAAAAATAAATTTTATTAAAAACGTTCATGAAGAGGAAAGCGAGAATTTTCATGGTATTTCCTAGAAATATTTTCAATTGTCAACCCTCAATAATTTTACAAACAATTTTCCAGTTAGTAATTAATCATATGGAATGTAATTACATGCAAATGCAGTAGTAAACGTGTTTTATTTCACATAAAATAGCGGATGAATACAATAGATTAGCTGGAATGGCGACTAATTGAAATAGAGAAATAGATCTATGCAGCAGGTGGTGCACAACATTTTCTACTAAATCATGTATGCGAGTAATTGAGTGGGCCATTTCATGGTAATGAATAAATTGAAAGCTGCTAAAATATTCTCGGAAAAGTTTCTCATAGATAATTTGATGTTTGGTTCTATGGTGAGATATCTAAGTCTGACGATGGTATTTAAATACATATTTACAGAAAGATTGATGCAAAAAAAATGGTATAATCAGTCGTTTTGTTCTCTTGGTAAAATATAAAACCTGATTTGAAACATCTTAATACTTGGTCTATTACTGGGTTTACTAATAACTGACAAAACCACTTCAAGTATTCCATTTGCTTTATATAAATCTAGTTGAAGGAGTGGATTCGAAGATCCTCAGCATTCACCATTCGACCAGAAAATTCCCTTCGTATCCCACACTTTGCCAAATATCTGAAACTCCATGCCAAACTAGTTCCTCATTTTAATCCGCTCATCCAAACCCTCTTAACTCCCACTATATACCCAAAAGTCTGAGGCATCTTTGGCCGTGCGTCTCTCTGGAAGCCTGACGACGACTGCTACCCAGAGAGGCAGTACATTTCATAAAGCCTCAATGGTATATACCAGGGGTCGGCAACCGCGGCTCTCGAGCCGCATGTGGCTCTTTTATCCAAAATGTGTGGCTCTTAAGCCTGTCCAAAATAGATTGTATATTTTAATTTTATTGAAACCAATGAAAATTTCTTTTATTAAAGATACTTTGTCAAAAAGAATTTGAAATAATATTAGTTAGAAATTGAATAGAATTATATTAAAATAAAGTACGTAATTATATAAGACTGCCGCCATTTTCATCAAACTCAGGTTTAGTTATTATTTATTTGTTTATTTATTTTGCAATATGTAAAACTAAATATTTAAAACATTTAAATGTTATTGAATATCATAAAATAATAATTTGTGAAGAACAGAGTTTTTTACACTATCATCCTTGCGGCTCTTGGTAAGATTTATTAAAATTATTTAAGGAGAAATGGCTCTCTACTTAATATAGGTTGCCGACCCTTGCTGTATACGACTGTCATTGTTGGATCATCTAAATATAATTCGCATGGCTCGTAATGCTGCTTAAAATCCACTTCTTTCTGATTCCTCAATTAAGTTGCGAGAAACAGTTTCACGGTTTAAATAAAACAAATGAAACAATCATAAGATGTTAATTTAAACATCCACAAGCTGATAGAGAGTTAAAAGTACTTAAAATGGTAGTTGCTTAATATTACTGTTATTTCTATTCATCGATAAATTCTAACGACTAATACGATATTGAGTTTTCAAGTTTTCAACGTTCTTTACATTCCATGGAGGTTTGCATTTCTTAGATTGTGTACATTTTATGAACGCCGCACATAACATTAAGCCAGAATAACTTCTATTCATTAATTGTGAACAATAAGTTGATCATAGTAATGTCTGATATTGTAATTAAAACTCCGAGAACGTGGCTACTTGTTACAACAAAAATAAGAACAATTGGTACTATTTGAGTAGCTTTGTGTATTGACTCACAAAATGGATCTTAGTTCTCCACAGCATTGCAGCATGAATGCTTATTATATTCACCCGGATTAGTACAATCAGTAGCTGTTCTTTAAGTGACAAATGCATTAGAACGAGATTTGCACCTGGTGTTTTTTTTTTTAATTACTGTTTCTATCTGAATTCATTAGCCATTTCAGCGCACTGGCGGACACGATAGTGTTCTGTCCATACATACAGACATTACATCTTCAGACAAAGAGCTGTATGGAAAGGAAACCTAAGGACAGGCAGCTGGACTCTCTAAATCGCAACTCCAGAAGGTAGTGTACTCACAAAGCCCTGAGCTAATGCCTATCTAGTTTCTTGAAACCAGGTCTAAGTATCTTCACCTAGGGATTATAATTTATTTATTTTTTTTGAGGAATTCCTCATACAAATGGAGTTGAGTGACAAAACAGAACACATTTCTTGAAATATAAACACAAAATAGAGATAAAAAATATATAATATATAAATTTATATACGCTCTTTAAAAAAAATAAAATAAAATACAATAATAATAAATTTATCTTTTTCAAATTTCAAATAAAACAATAAAATTCAATTGACATGCTGATTATGTAAAAAAAAAAAAAGATAATACAAATAATTTTTGGATTAAAAAATTTAGAATTTAATAGATAGGCCTGACATTACAAAAAAATAAACATTATCCATTTTGTCCGCATTATCAATAATCAGTAAATTAGAAAAATTTTCATCCAAACTTACATTACTATCTATGTAGTTAGTAAGAAATCTATTTCTGATATCTGCGAGAGAGGCACAAGAGAGCAAGAAATGGCGAATATCATCCGGCGAACGTTCGTCACAAAGATTGCAACCGTTGTTCACCATCAAATATATAGAGCTTTCCTTTACAGAACAGTTTGCAGAAATTAAATTTGGCGACTCTTATCTGGTTAATAACTTTTTGTTTTGAAATATTAGCTCTAAATTTTAGATAAGGCTCTCCAAATCCTAAATTGCTTATTTTTCTGTAGGAAGGACTGTAATTTGAATTCATAACAGAATTTATAACTATGGATAGCTTGTGGTTTCTAATTTTTTCAACTATGTTTGAAATTTCGCGATGGACTAAATTAGGGTCTGAAATATTAAGAGCATAGCTAGCACCAATTGTAAATAGTTTATTTTTTAATTGCGAAAACCAGTTGAATCTTATATCATTGTTACAGAGATTATCCAAGTACTTTAACATTTCCAAACATATTCTAGGGAGTCGCTCATTTATCAGATTCCTAATCTTCGCCCACCAGCTAATAATTCTTTTAAGAACCTCCACCTCTACATGAAAACATGTAGGGTTATCTTGATAAAGGTTATTTTTAATAAAAAAGAAATAAAAATAGATTTCATAACGAGCAGTATCTATGATAATAGAACTTAAATGAAGCAAAATACAGAAATAAGTGAATAAAAAGGAAAACTAGTTATTGATCGATTGTGGGCGAACTATTCGTGCCACTAAAATAGCAAACAGCTGATGGTGAGATAGGGGTACCTGTGGAAAGGTGATTACCATGTCCAATAACTGATACCAAAAAGTTTATAACCTAATTCAATATTGGGGCTAAGCAAATGTATGAACGTATAAATTTATATTAACTATTACTTGAAAAACTCTCCCAACTATAACAGTGTAATAAAAATACTCGCATTTAAAATATAATAAAGTAATCTACAAAAAAAAAAAAAAAAAGTCTATGCAAATTAAATAGCTCTGGGTAGAATACGTAATCTTAAGACCCAGAGTTACCGGCCTGAAAGGAATGGTATAACACCAATTTCTGCTTCTTTTACTGACAATTTCATGCCACTTTTACTGCTTATCTTTCTCGAGTAATTTTCATGCAAGATTCAGATGTTTAAAGAGAAAGCTGATCAAAAAGTCCGTCGTGGAAAACCCCAGAAAAGTTACGCTAAACAATTCCCCTGAAGACCGAAGAATCTGATTAAGCAATGCCTATTCATTCTATTGCTCCTTAATTTCATCTTTTTTGAATAAATTAGGTGAATGATGTTAGTCAATACAGGAGCCTTTTTTTTGTAAAACTGTAAACTTCATGTACGAAGGTAAAAGTTTGTAAAAGCACACTTTTGGTATGAATCAATCAATAAAATCCAAGGCAAATACCTGGATTAGAACACAGTGCCAACAATACATCTCAGCTTATCCTGCTTTTGCTCTTCTTAGAGAGATTTAGTAGCATTAAATGTGATCAATGATTGAAGCTCATTCTATTCAGATAAAAGATGTAGAAAGAAAACCAGTTTTCAGAACTTCATACGAATCTGTTGCTTTCTAGAGTCAGGTTTCTCTTTAACAAATGAGGAATACGAATCGTAATTCCATTAGCTTTTACCATAAAAGAGTAAAACAAAATTAAATTTTATTTTTTTTAATTCATCTCTTAGCCCATAATTAATTTATCCATCAAATTAAAAGTTCCAACTGTCAAGTTAAATCCTTTTTCGCTCAATTATGTTCTTCATAGATTGGATGGATTATTTCCATTGGGAAAGTTTTCTTTTGGCCAAGAGATATTGGATTTTATTCTTTTATGCCAGCATAACTTCGTCTAGGATTAGAAAAAAAGAAATTGCTTCACTCTACCCGTCAATCGAGGGGACTCCACCCTAAAGAAATTTGATTAATAGTCGTGTGTAATGCAAGTGGAGGTAATGCTAATCAGTTATTAGTTATTGGCATAAAATTTAAATTCCAGTCTAGAGGGTCGTTTGAAAAGTCCGTGCAAAAATAAAAACTACTTAATTTTTTAGGGTAAACCTTTTTTATTTTTCAACATAGTCTCCTTTTAGGCTTATACACTTCGTCCAACGCTGCTCTAGTTTGTTGATCCCTTCCGAATAATAGGATTTGTCCAAGTCTGAAAAATAGCCATTCGTTTCTGCAATCACCTCCTCGTTTGAATAAAATCTTTTTCACGCCAGCCATTTCTTCATATTGGGGAACAAATAGTAGTCCGAGGGAGCCAAGTCTGGAGAATAGGGGGGATGTGAAACCAGTTGGAACCCTATTTCCATTAATTTTGCGACCACAACTGCTGAGGTGTGAGCTGGTGCGTTGTCGTGATGGAAAAGGACTTTTTTGTGGGCCAATCGTGGGCGTTTTTCTTGCAGCTCGGTTTTCAAACGGTCCAATAACGATGAATAATATGCACCTGTAATAGTTTTACCCTTTTCCAGATAGTCGATGAGGATTATTCCTGGCGAATCCCAAAAGACAATCGCCATAATCTTTCCAGCCGAAGGAACGGTCTTCGCCTTTTTTGGCGCAGATTCCCCCTTGGTAAACCATTCTTTAGATTGTTCTTTGGTCTCAGGAGTGTAGTGATGTATCCATGTTTCATCCACAGAGACGAAACGACGCTTAAAGTCCTGCGGATTCTTCTGGAACAGCTGCAAACCGTCCTTGCAACACTTCACACGATTTCGTTTTTGGTCCAGCGTGAGCAATCGCGGCACCCATCTTGCGGATAGCTTTGTCATGTCCAAATGTTGATGCAAAATATTATGTACCCGTTCATTCGAGATGCCCACAGCACTAGCAATCTCACGCACCTTCACTCTTCTGTCATCCATCACCATATCATGGATTTTATCAATGATTTCTGCAGTAGTAACCTCAACAGGGCGTCCAGAACGTTCAGCGTCACTTGTGCCCATATGGCCACTCCGAAAATTTTGAAACCACTTATGAACTGTTCTAATCGAAGGTGCAGAGTCACCATAATGTTTATCAAGCTTCTCTTTAGTCTCCTGAGGCGTTTTGCCTTTCATAAAGTAGTGTTTAATCAACACACGAAATTCTTTTTCGTCCATTTTTTGAAAATTACTCGACTTCCTCGATTCAAACGAATGCCAAACACAAAGAAATAGATCGATCTGGCTGAAACTTGGTGTGTGTTCTTCCAAGAGATGCTACTAACTAAACATAACCTCGATACGCGCCAGTAGTGGTATCTCTCTGACTTTGCACGGACTTTTCAAACGACCCTCGTATAACCATATTTTTTTGTAACTTTTTATTTTTTAATTATAATTTTTTTAATATGTTCTTAAGGTAAAACGAGGTGTATAGAGAGGACCTTTCGCTTCACACGGTACGAAATTAACTTTTTGAATTGAATTTTAAAAATCTAATTAGTTTTTAATAACTTCTAATTAAAAATAAATAAATAAAAATAAAATAGAGCGTAAAATGTAAAAAAGACCGATCAAACAATGGTGGAAAATTATAATTTTCTAATATTTAGTAAAAAAACTAGAATAACACAAGAGTACTACTGGCTATCAACAATTAGCCTCATCAAAGTTTATGTTCTTCAACAAACTCCCAAAGGATAACTTAAATGATACAAAGTTCCTTAGTAATTCTGGATTAAAGCGATAGCGGTAAGTTGCTTTTAAAAATTCCATCTAAAATTACCTATCTATTTAACAATTTCTCATGAAGAAATTTTGACCACAAGAAAGGAAAGAAAAGGAAAATTCACAAAGGAAAGGCTGGTGTCCCCATTTGTAGAAACATCAATTCGGAAGATGCTGGGCCTGATCGACTGTAAAGCAGAACATAGCAATAGCCGCAAGTGTTAATCTGGAATGTTAATCTGCAAGTGGCCTGGGCTGTAAATTATTTTAAGCCCTATAAATCCCCGGGTCCTGATGGCATTTTCCCTGCCCTTTTGCAGCAGGGGAAAGATTTAATTACTCCTATTTTATGCAGGATAATGAGGGCATGCTTGGCACTCAACCATGTCCCTAGGGCATGGAGGCCTGTAAAAATTATCTTTATTCCAAAGCCTGGGAAGAGAACTCATACCCAGGCGAAGGAATTTAGACCAATTAGTCTAACATCGTTCATGTTGAAGGTGCTAGAAAAACTGATTGACATGTATATTAAGGAGGTGGCTTTAAAGCAACGGCCTCTGCATGCCAATCAGCATGCCTACCAAACAGGCAAATCTTGCGAGACAGCCCTCCATTGTCTGGTTAAGGAGTTGGAGGCTTCGGTATTTTGCAAGGAGACAGCTGTGGGCGTGTTTCTGGATATTGAGGGTGCCTTCAGTAACACTACCTACAGTTCAATTGCCTTGGCGATGGATAGACATGGCGTAGAGTCCACTGTTTCAAGATGGATCTGTAACATGCTATCGTCAAGGAGAATCACAGCGACCCTTTTTGGGGAATCGCTGGAGTTAACGACAGTTAGGGGGTGCCCTCAGGGGGGGGGGGGGTTCTATCCCCGCTCCTTTGGTGTATGGTCGTAGATGAGTTACTTGAGGTGCTAGACCTTCGTGGGTTCTCGGTCCTTGGCTATGCAGATGATATTTCTGTAGTGGTCAGGGGTAGACATGAGACAATCGTGGCTGAACTCATGCAGGAAGCTCTCAAGGTTATAGAAAATTGGTGTAGAAGGGTAGAGCTTTCAGTGAACCCTTCTAAAACTACTCTGGTCCCCTTTACAAGGAGAAGGGATAAGGAGAGCTACAAAAACCTTCGATTTTTTGGTAAAACTCTGGATGTGTCGGGTGAGGTCAAGTATTTGGGCATTGTCCTGGATACCAGACTCACTTGGAAGGCGCAGATTGAGAGAGTTACATTAAGGGCTAAACAGGCCCTTTGTGGAATAACTAGAACCTGTGGGAAGACATGGGGTCTTAGCCCAAAGATGACCCACTGGCTCTATACACGTACAGTCATACCTATCATCACCTACGGTTCAGTGGTGTGGTGGAGGAAGACTGAACAACAGACGGCAATTAAGGCTCTAGCAAGGGTGCAGAGACTGGCCTGTCTGATGATCACGGGGGCCTTTAGTAGCACCCCTACTGCGGCGCTGGAGGTACTTCTGGGGTTGGCTCCGCTTCAATATGTTATTCAGGCGGAGGCAAGGGCCAGTGCGTACAGAATGGCGAGCAATGGGCAATGGAGGCGTATAAGTTCCTGCATTGGCCATATGATTATTTCAGATAAGGTCGACCCTGGGCCGGTTATTGACATGGCAGGGGACAGTATCTGTCCTAAATACAGTTTCGAGACTCCTTTTCAGGTGTGTATTAAACCGAGGACTGAATGGAGGGTAAACTGGACGGATCAGTACCGGAAGGGAGGCATTTGGTTTACCGATGGCTCCAAGATGGACTGTGGGACTGGGTCTGGAGTGTATGGGGTTAAACCCGAGGTACTCATTGAGAGATCTCTTGGGAGATACGCCACAGTCTTCCAGGCCGAGGTTTTTGCTATTAAAATATGTGCTGAGGAAAACCTGCGGATGGAACCTAGAAATAGGGAGATTCGCATCTTTTCGGACAGCCAGGCTGCACTGAAGGCTCTCGTATCCTTCAGAATCACCTCTTCCCTGGTCTGGGAATGCAGGAAGGCCCTAGAACTACTGGCGCGGCACAACAAAGTTCGGTTGGAATGGGTGCCGGGTCATGTGGGTATTGAAGGGAATGAAAAAGCTGATTATCTGGCCAGGAATGGGGCTAACACTCCTTTCATCGGTCCAGAGCCTGTCCTGGGGATCACCAGGGGTTCGGTTCGCGCGGCTCTCAGAGATTGGATCTGGAGGGAGCACGAAAAGAACTGGGTGATGTGTCCTGGGGTTAAACACAGCAAGACTTTGATGCCTTGGCTGTGTAAGCAAAGATCCAAAGAGACCCTGTGTTTGGGCAGAAATCAGATTACTCTGATTACAGGCCTATTCACGGGGCACGGTAGGTTCAAGAAGCATCTGCGCAAGGTGGGGCTTATCAGCTCGGAGCCGTTGTGCAGATTATGTCAGGAAGAGGAGGAAACGGCCTCTCACCTGTTGTTCGATTGCGTTGCAATCGAAAGTTTGCGCTATGAAACCTTTGGAACGTTGAGGCCGAAGGAGATAGTAGCGCAAAAACAACTAGTAGGGAAAGTCCTTGACCTCTTTAGGAGGGGAGGGTTCGCCTACTAGAACTAAGAAGGGACTGGCACAATAAGTCTTCTGTGGCTGCGGTGCCTTGGGGTATAGGTCCCGTCCCATCTACCATCTAATCTAATCTAATCTGGAATGAAGTAAATCCAGAAGAAAATGAAATCCTTTGCGGAAAAAGAAGAGGTTGAATGAATAGAGTAACATTAATTAAAGGAACCGACAGGAATGTCTTTCGCATCAATTCAAATTGTTTGTGCTAAAGAGGTCAGGCAATCCGAATACGATCGATACAGATCTTTACTGTAATATCGGTACATTTTCTCTGTAATCTCGTGGGCGGAAAACCCGGTTTGAAGTCGATGGAAACTTGAACTTGAAACTTTTGAACTCAATCATGTACAGCAAGGTAAGTAAGCAGTAAGAAAATCTACGTTTGATTGTTTTTTGACCTGCAAGATAAGCAATCATAACTGGAATAGCCTTTCTTTCAGGCGCGCAGTCGTCACGTTTGATGATGCTAGAGCTTAAACTAGATCTACCAAATCAAATTACCACGTAGGGTAAGGTTACCAGACGTCCCCGTTTCATGGAGACAGTCCCCCGAATTTTTACATTTCTCCCTGACTGTACCCGTTTTCGATATCAATGTTCTGAGTCCTAAAATCATTAAGTAGCAGGTTAGTAGTTTGTAAATCGTCACCACCTAGTGGGATGTACATTTTGACAACATTCATAATTCTGAATGCATTCTCTTAAGAAGCATTCCAGTGAGAGATAAGTTTGAGGATGCAGTCCATTTCTACAAAGCTAAAAACATCTACTTTAATTGTTTGGATGAATTTGTCATGTTTGATGAGATATCATCGTTGAAGGAATGTATGTTCATCAAGAGTGAGTGAGAGAATGGAACACTATGAACCTCAGCGCATGTGAAAGGTGGTGTGATGTGGTTTCACATTTCACTAGCAGAATGGTATCATTTAATAATCTGCAAAAGCTAGTTGAAATATCTCTCTCTTTGCTTGGGAGTAATGCACCTGTCGAAACAGTTTTCTCAGCAATGAACATGATGTGGTCTTCGATCAATAATGAGTGTTAAAAGAGTGCGTTCTGAGTTAACTATCATCACTAGCTTTCCTGTGACTTGTCTAGAATTCGCTACAAAACTTAGTTCAAGAGATGACATATTACAAAAAATGCATTCATCACAAAAATACTTGTGACTTTAATTGTGTCAGAACAAGAATATTATGTTTTATCAAAGTATTAATAATTATAATTGTAGTGTATAATAATAGTAGCATTGAATTTATTTTGAGAAACTTAACTCTTATCGGTGGACGACAACAGTAACGATACGATCATCTGTATACATGGAGCTGCTAGGTGTCCTCGGATTTCAGGTAAAAAATCAGGTAACCATATAACATAGGGCTAATTTTGTTGTTTAACTGTTGAACTTCAAGACTGATTGTTACATTTGTTTGAATTTTCATCAAAGAAAATGTTAAAATATCTGAAAATTAGTTGGATTAAAGGGATAATATAAAAATAGTTATACAATTCCTCAATTTTTTTTTAAATACCCTAAGGATTAATACCGTAAATGAATAAAAAAAAAAAAAAACATGCAGCGAGGGAGACAGAGAAAAATAACTTGCTCAATTATTATTGAGTGACTTTTCCAACTGGCGGCAAAAAACAAGTGACCAGAAATAGAGTTTCCAATCAAATGTAAATTAATTTCACAGGATTCATCTGTCGAACAAAATGGGAAACTACGCTGATACCACGTTTTGTTATTTTTTTTTTTTTTTTTTTTTTTTTTTTTTTTTTTTTTTTTTTGGCGCATCGACTGCCTTGGCCATTAGCGCCCACTAATAAAGTTCTTTTCACTTACCAAATGCTACTCGAGCTGGGATGACACGTGTGCAGACCCATAGCTTCCAAACACTACACCTTGCTTAGCAAGGTAGGGTGGAGCCTGGGTCTGCAAGATTGTCTCCACACATCCCCTCTTATTTCATCGACCTTGTCGACGAGGGGGAGTGTGGAATATGATTGTGTCATCCCTTAAATCAACTAACTTTATATTATATATACCTAAATCTGAATTAATAATTTTGAATGTTTTCTATTATATTTATTGTAGGCAAAACCAAAAGTATTATATTTTCTACGTTTACTATTTGCTTGGGCTTTACTGAATACTAAATCCGAGGAGGCTATTTACTCTACCTAGTATTTGGATGTGCAGTACTTTGAACTAATATTCCTGCACATCCCAAAATAAACTAAAACTAAATATAATTAACCTAATGGGGTTGAAATACTCGTATAAAATTTCTTTCAACCCCGGGATAAAAAACCTAACCTAAACATACATACGACTTTCTCGCTAATAAATACGTTCATGCCAATAAATACATTCACGCCAATAAAAAAAAATACATTCACGCCAATAAATACATTCGTACCAATAAATACATTCATACTAATAAATACATTCTCACCTATATATAATACACTCATCCTAAGCATTCACACTAGGGGAAAGTACTCGATATTCCTTTCCCCTTTAAAAGGACTAACCTATAAATTAACCTAATTAATAACCTAAATTTTAAAATATAAATTGATTTGTTTTAGATACGTAAATAGCCTCCTGATATAAGGAGAACCCTCTTGAAGGATAACGCGCTTGTCATGTGGCAGGCCTGCTGTTTCTCTATGTGTTCGCAGTGCCTGACACCCTTCCAACACGTGCGACACTGTCAGCCTTTCTCGGCATCGCGGGCACCTCGGCCTTCTTTCGGCAATAAGGAGGTACCCATGTGTCATACGTGTATGACCAATCCTTAGCCTTGTTAGAATCACTGATTCATGCCGCGGGTAATTCTCGACTCTAGCATTTAGCACACGTGGCCTTATATCTTTTAGTTTTTCATTAGTGTTGTCCCACTGAACTTGCCACTTTCTATTTATAATAAGTTTCATATAGGCTTGTAAATCAGTAGGACGTACAGGGGTGACATCTTCAGAAGTAGTAGAGGCAGCTTGTTTAGCAGCCTGGTCTGCTCTTTCATTGCCGGACACACCTATGTGCCCTGGCACCCAGACGAATGTCACCCCTTGGCCACGTGCATGAAGTTCAAAAAGTAGATTAAAAATATTGATGACCATTGGGTCCGTCGAGAATTGATCCCGGAGAGCCATGATCGCACTTAACGAATCTGTCAATACCAACGATTTGTTATAATTATTATCTTTTATAAGCTTTAGGGCCTGGCAAAGAGCATACGTCTCTGCCGTGTACACCGACGCGTAATAAGGGAGTGTCCAACTAAGGGTAACTCCCTCGGTGTACACAGCGCTACCAACACCGTTGTCTGTTTTGGACCCGTCCGTAAAGACAGGTCTAGAATCATAATAAACACTCATTAATTCTAATAATCTTTGTCTATAGACAACGGGCGGTGTATCATCTTTTTTGAAAATTGCCAGGTCCATGCGGACGCGCGCAGAGGGCAGTAACCATGGAGGGTGGGGTGCAAAGCCCCAACCCATAACTTCTCCTAATTCTATACCCTCTGCAGCTAAGATTTCCTTAGCTCTGATACCAAGGGGTCGCGTCCGCGTTCGTTGGTAACGAAACTCTTCATCATGTAGGCTCTCGAATATGGTAGGGAATAAGGTAAGAAACCGCTTCCCCCATATTCCGGCGGTGTAGGTCAGGGTAATCTGCTCTCTTCTTAACTGAGGAGGTAACATCCCCGACTCTACATAAAGACTCTGTAGAGGACTGGTCCGGAAGGCGCCTGTAAATAATCTAACACCTTCATTATACACTCTGTCTAATAACGCCAGGCGTGACTTTCGCGCGGAACTGAAAACAGGGGCTCCATATTCAAGTTTGGAGCGGGTAAGACAAATGAAGATACGTTTCAAGATCTCCCGCTCGGTCCCCCATTTGTAGCTTCCAAGGAATTTCAAGATGTCGAGGGTTCTCCTTGCTTTTGTAGAAATGTATTCGATATGTTCCTGCCAGGATAGCTTACTATCAAAAATGAGACCCAGGAAACGAACGCTATCTTTATAATGAAGTGGTGTGCCATCCAAGAACAGTGTTGGAGGGGCATGATCATGCCTCAAGCGGCAAAAATGTAGGCACACCGTTTTAGGTTTTGAAAATTTAAATCCGTTCCTGGAAGCCTCTGCAGCCACTCTGTCAACTGCCTGTTGTAGCGATTCTCCAACTTCGCAAAGATCCCTTCCTGATAAATAAATTGCCAAATCATCAACATATAAAGAAATTTGAAGCGGATCTGCTACAACATCGGCTAGACTATTTATCGCCATTGTAAACAATGTAACACTTAATACCGATCCCTGAGGTATTCCATTTTCTAGGACGTGTGGGTCCGAAAAGACCGACCCCAGGCGTACTCGGAACCTTCGCGGCTCTAAAAAGCCACGAAGGAATCTCGGCATGTTCCCTCTCAAACCCCAATCGTGACACTTCCGCAGGATCGCATGTCTCCACGTGGTATCATAAGCCTTCTCGAGGTCGAAGAACACGGCCAGAACGTGCTCCCTATGCACAAATGCGTTTTGTACGTAGACCTCAAGGTGGCTCATCTGATCCAACGTGGAACGATACCTGCGAAATCCCGCTTGATGCTGGCTGTAAAGTCCTCTCGTTTCTAACATATATACTAATCTATAGTTGACCATAGATTCGAGGACCTTACTCAAGCAGGTGGTCAATGATATGGGCCTATAACTAGAGGGGTCGCTAGGGTCTTTTCCTTCTTTAGGGATCGGTATAATTATTGCTTCCCGCCAACCATCAGGGTATTGTCCGGTCTCCCATATGCTGTTATATAATTTTAGCAGGTTCACTTTCCCGGTTATGTTCAAGTTTTTTAACATAGCATATGGGATTCCATCCACTCCTGGAGTTGTATTTTTGCATTTCTTTAAAGCGTTTTCTAGTTCTTGCATGGTCAGCGGCGCGTTGTAGGATTCATCAATGGCGATTTCAAAGTCTAGTGGCTGCTGCTCCACGTCACCTTTCCGCCTTAGAAATTCTGCAGTGTAATTTTGTGAGCTGGACACTTGTGCAAAGTGCCCAGCCAATACTTCTGCTACTTCTTTTGGCTCGGTGACGACGACATCATTTCTTTTTAAAACTGGTATCGTCGGATATTTGCAACCACCAGAGAGGGCTCTTATCTTACTCCACACCTCCTTAAGGGTCGACGATGTAGAAATCGTCGACACGTATGAGGCGAGAGTTTCCTTTTTTAGATGTCTTATTAAACGCCTCTCCCTGGCTCTTAATCTTTTAAAGCTAATTAAATTTTCTTCCGTCGGATACCTTTTAAATCTGTTAAAGGCCTGCTTTTTTGCTATGTTGGCAGTCTTACATTCCGGGGTCCACCAGGGAACGGGAAGTCTTGCGACTTTCCCGCCAATCCTAGGAATGGTACCTTCGGCTGCTTGCACCAACGAATTTGTAAACCTTTTTGCATCAAGGGTGGCATCCCCTGTAAGGGGTAGAGTCACCACATTTTGTGCATAAGCAGGCCAATTTGCATTTTTGATGTCGTGTCTCCAGGGTATCTCAAAGGGCGCCCTGGAGATGGAGCTTGATAGTAAGATTGGGAAGTGGTCACTGTGATATAGTTCATCTAGTGTAGTCCATCTCAAGCGAACTGCAATGGTGGGAGTAGCAACACTCAGGTCAATTGCGCTAAAGCCTCCCGAGTGTGCGTTAAAATGTGTAGCTTCACCACTGTTGAGGAGCATCAGATTAGAGTTGTCTATAATCTCCTCAAGAGCTCTACCTCGTGCATCAGTTCTAGCTGAACCCCATAATGTGTTGTGAGAGTTAAAGTCTCCCATCAGCAACACTGGGGCAGGTAGCTGCGAGAGTAGATTCTCCAGATCACTTCTTCGCCAGAATATATCCGGCAAGTAAATACTGGCTAATGTGATCTGCAGTGGTGTAGACAGGCGCACGGCAACAGCTTGCAAATTAGTTTGGAGGGGTAGCCGCTGGCTGGGTATATTGTCCCGTATACAGACGGCTACTCCGCCGCGCGCCCTCCCACCTGGGGCAGGTTGCACCTCTTTGCTGAATACTTTGTATCCAGGGATTCGAATGAATTGCCCCGGTCTAATCTTAGTTTCCTGGAGGCACAACCCAAATGGTCGGTGTTCCGCCACCATTCGGCGTAACCCTTCCACATTACTCATATAGCCCCGCATATTCCATTGTATGATGGACTCACACATTTTGATATTTCGATGTGACCACACGTGGCAGGAACATTCTAAATGAATTTGTTGTGTTTACTAAGTTTTGAGTATTAAGATATATGGATGCTGAAGAGAGAATCATGATCACTTGTCAATCAGTGGCACACTTGTCTCGAGGCTTGCCTTTAGGCCAGCCCTTTTTTCTTCTTCTTGGGGGGTGGTCGGAAATGTTACCACCCTCCGATTCAGAGGCCTCAATATCCGTCCCCATTAGCTGCCATTGCTGCTTGGGGGAATGAGCTATTTGGTCGGAAGACATCTGCTCTTTATTAGGTTTAATGCTCTTCCCCCTTATACCTACTGGATAAGGGGGTGGCATCTTCAAGCTTAACCGCTTCCTCCTGGTGGAACGTTTAGGTGGACTTACCACCTTCCACCCACCTTCGGAGGAAGGCTTGGTTTTAGGTGGTTGCAATACCACCTTTGAATCACTTCCACTAGTAGTGGGAGTGATCGTTGGTAGCCTTTCGGCTACCGGTGCCCCAAGAGGGGCAGTTTGTTTTGGTGGTGGGATTTCTCCCACCTTTATAATGGTCCCCTTTAAAGTAGGGGAGGAGGTAGACGGTGGGATTTCTCCCAAGCTAGTAATAGTTCCCCTTGAGGCCGGAGAGGGGCCACTTTTTAAATGCCCCTGTTGGTTCGCAGGGGTTGAAAGGATGTGTGCCACTGTCAGGGGTGTCCTCATTTTATCTGCATATGAAACTTCTTTTGAAACATATGATCTGCTTTCAACAATAGCTCTTGCCTCATGATAGGGCAATTGCTGTATTGTTTTCACTTTTTGAATTTCTTTCTCTTTTATTAAAATTGGACACCCCGAGGATCTGGCATTATGATCTCCGCCACAGTTTACACATTTTATTGGTGGAGTGCATTCGCCCTCATGTTTCGGCTTTCCACACACGCATACCGCTTCGGTAGCCTTGCATTTCATTGATGTATGTCCAAACCTTTGGCATTGAAAACATCTCATAGGAGATGGAACATAAGGGCGTACTTTCAACTTATAGAAAGCAGCTTCTACCATTTGTGGCGGTCTCGGGCGGTCGAATGTGAGGACAAGGGAGGCGGTATCCACTAAGGAACCATCCTGCCTCCGCTTGATCCTCCTCACCTCTATTACGCCCTGATCGGCCAGACCCTCTTTTATGTCTTCTAGCTCGCTGTTTAATAAATCCCGACAAGTGATCACTCCCTGAGAAGTGTTTAGGCGCTTGTGTGGGCCCGCTTCTAATTCAGCATCCATATATTTTTGCAAATTCAAAATGGCCCTTATTTGGGAGCGGTTATCCGCTTCAACACAAATTGAGCCATCGCCCAGCTTTCTTATACTTTTGGTTTTGCCCAGTGTACTTTTCAAAAACTTGTGTATTTTGAAGGAACATTCGTTGGAGAATGAACCTTCTTTTTTCCTAAGTATAAAAAATCTTCCCCAATTATCTGAATCAAAATCAACAAATTTAAAAATATCATTACCTCTCTGGTTGCCGCCCTTGGCTTTCTTCCTTGGCGGGGAAGAAGGGCAAAAGGGTTGCAAAGTAACCTGCATCCCCGTCGTTGAAATGTCCATTGAATTGTCCTGGTCCATGCCGTGTCGATTACCTGAAAAGCCAATTGGGTTGATATGGGATGGGGGATTGGTAGGTGGGTTTGAATTGGAGTTTGGGTGAGGGATAGGGTAATTTGGTGTAGGATTAGGATTTAAGGTAGGGATAAATGGTGGGCTAGGCCCGGTAGAATTAATATGTATATCCATGATAGACACATTTAATTCATCGAAGTACGTGGTCCCGCCTCCTCGGACGCTCAAGTGGACCCGGTTACTATCCGGGTAGACCATCGCACTTCGATATAGACCGGTGCCGCGGAAGACAACGTTCCGGTACCAGGTACCGACCCGTGCCCCCGCGACCCCCTTCCTACCCCTAGGAACCTGTCTGAGGCAGTGTTCCCTAGCCGATTTCCTGAAGTAGGGGTATCCTCCAGGTGGAGCTCTCGGGTGAAGCCGAGGCCAAAGACATGTGTTGGGATAAGCTGCCCGCAGGTCAACGTCTCCCTCAATGCCCAGGATCCTCTTTTCCACCCTAGCCCCAAAGCCTCGCCACGGCCCGCGAGGGAGAGATATTTATACTCTGACTCTCGACGAGTGCGTGTCCTTGTTCGTGCAGTGTGTGTAGTCGTCTGTATAGTGTGAATGTTAAGGTGTAAATGAGTGTGTGTGGTGGGGAGCTCGAGTTTACCTGTGGGTTCGCTAAACCCAAGTAGCTGCACACAGCAACTACCTCTGCAGGTACGTTTTGTTATGTTATTATTCCATGTTTTTTAAACACTTTTTTTTTCCCCGTATCCACACCTTTTTTTTCTTTGCTAATTTTTGTTTGGAGACAAATATTGTGACAAGCGGCCAGCTGAAAATAACAGGTTTCAGATCTGAAAGGAAATTCGGGAATATAAATCTAACAACTTTGTGTTTAACTTTGTCTCTAGTTTACTTAAAACCAATTTCTATTAAAATCATACTGTTGTGTGAAGAATTTGTTTTTTAACCATGTCCATAAGCAGAAATTTATACAAGTAATTGAAACTTCGATGGTTGATTTGAAATTATTATCTGCTCTTTGCGGCTTCATTTTAACATCGTAAGGAAAATCTTTTCCCTCCTACTTTATTTTTTGAGGATAGGTGTTGGTTTAGTGGTTATGAAGTGTGGAATTGTAAATGGGAGATACCCAGTTCGAATCCCGCGCGAAGCTAATTTTTATTTGTTGATAAAAATGTTAATAGTAAAGCATGTACTTCTACCCCTGTACACATGTAATTGGTAGTTCGTCGTTAAGCAATGCCTGAAAAAAATATTTGATTACTTCTCTCAACTAATTATTATTTACAAAATGTTTACCTAAAAGGCTAGGCTTGGGATCTTTAAAGTTGGCTCTACCACCCAGTTGGGCATGTCAAGTCTGAGGTGGTGGTTTAAAATTAGAGGTGAAATGCTTTTTCTGAACTGTGTGCCATGGATTGAAAAAGCTGCCCAAAAAGAAAAATGTGCATTATGCAATTTGAATAGCAGGGAGGACTTGCATCACTTCCTCTGCGAGTGCCCAATCCTTTCGGAATTTCGACTGAGAAGCCTCGGTGTGAAATTATTAGATGCTCAATATGTCATTGATGTTTTGGGGAATCAGCATATTTGCAGTGACTTGATTAGTTTTGCCAGGCAGGCTTGGAACTATAGGTACAGTCTCATTAGAGAATTCAATTATTAATTTTTTGATTTTGAAAATATTACTATTTTAATTACAATTAATTTGATTTAAAAAATTTGCTTTTAATTTTCACTCACAGTGTTCTATTTTTATTATTATTTTATTGTTGTATTATTTTTTTTGTGCCATTAAGTTTATTTTCATATAATAATTTATTAAGTTTATTCTTTCTTTTTATTTTGTAACCAAACTCTGGCAGACGGCGTTAGCCATGCCTTTTGTACATTGTTAAAGGATCTTATGTACTATATCTTCTTAAATAAATGTATATTATTATTATTATTATTATTATTATTACCTAAAAGGCTAGGAAGGCTTTTGAATAACAATGAATGGCCACCTACAATGAAGAAACATTGCTTTAAAAATAGGCAAAGTTACTACAATGGCTGTGGTGTAAGTGAGAAACTATAACTGTCAATAAAAACCACTTTTTCGTACTCAAATTGAAAATAAGCATGATTCCGAAACTTTCTCTTACTTACTGGAATACAAGAAAGAAAAATCGCATAAGAGCAAAGAATAATTTAAGAAATCATAAGTCTAAGACAAAGTAGTACGAAGTGCACTTAGAAAACAACGTATCCCCCTTCAATAGCAATAAATCCACACGAGTCCAGTATAATAATTTTTTTTGTTCGCCATCCCTTAATGCATGCAGGAAGAGGAAGAAAAGAAATATATAGTAAATCATATGTAAGAATGACGACGACTATTCTTGTAGTGAAAGCTGTTCTGGTGGATATGTTATCCCTAGAAGGGGGAATTGGATGTGTTTGTGGGGGAAGTAAATAGCAAAGAGGGTGTTGGAGACCTCCGTTGTATATTGTTTCCCCAAGAGGGATTTATAAGGGTTGTGGCTGGAGAAACGACCTGCTGCTCCAGTTACTAGAAGGAGAGACGCTGGAGATGAGCTTGCCCACAGCTATATCTGCCTCTAGGACGGCACTACTTACTATTACCCTTCTTCATGCTCTTCGGCCGATATTCTCTCTTGGACACATTACCTCCATCTCATCCGCCACTCTGTTTGTATTTCTGCTCTGCCTCTCTTATAGTTTATTTTATCCACAAAAATATATTTATAAATAAGAGTATACCCCAACAATCCTTTTAATTTATCCACTTTTGCTCGATATGTTTTGTAGTTCTATGCATCTTTTTTTATTATCTTGCGATAAAAATTTTGTGCAATAATTTCTATTCTTTATCTTGAAACGTTAATCTTTGATTTTGTAACTGAAATACAACGTTTGCCTCCTTGGATTTTATTATTTGAAAGATGTGCAACTTACCGTTTTTGTTTACTGGGATTTTATATTTCAGTGTAAAGTAATTGCCTACTTTTTCAGGCGGGCTTAAGTCCAACTACCAATTAGGTGTCGTGGACGGAGGCGACTAGCAAATATACTTCATTGTAAATTTCTTTTATTAAACCATTAAATAAAATCCAAGGCCTAAGACCGGGAATCGAACCCAGAACCAACAATACATATTAGCTTTACAGGTCTCGCCTCGAACCGCTCGGCTACCGTGGCGCCTATTTCATTGTAAAATATTTTTTTTACAGCTCTTAGCCTCGTCTGTATTCTTGAAGTTCATGTTTTGAGTATACCATATTTCATTACAGTTTCCAGTAGATGTTTTTGGATTTTATATCTAGAGCTTTATTTAAGCTTTTTGTTTTGTAATTCTTCGATTTTATATCTTGAGCGTAAAATATTTTGTTACACCTTCTAAGTAGGTGCTTGTTTTCTTGGATTTTTATCAATTGTTTGTTACCTGTAAAATGAGTACCGATTTTGTGCGTGTTATTGTAAGCCCTTGGAAGACCAAATGAAACGTACATTACGCTAATAGTTTGGTTTTTTCCACGTTTTTAGACATAGTGTTCAGTTTGAAAAGAGAGAACCGTTCTATGTACGTAGCGATTAACGAGTTATGTTCTACGTATCGAGCCTAAATGAATCAGCGTTAAAAATTATTATTAAGCCCTCAAAAACTATTATTAAGGGCTCTGAAATTGAGAGAATAAGAAATGAATGAAATGAATTGAGTAAGAAATGTATTAGAATCAAGATCTTACTAATAAATAATTCAATAAGCAACATATATGTCTGAAGAGTATTGTTAGCTATGGCTACATTGTTTTGTTATTCAGTATAGCTGTATTGTTGTTACAAAACAATGCTGGAGTCGTTGTTATGGTAGCTAGAAGTGAAGTGGAAGTAGCAAGGACGGCGGCTGAATTTAGTAAACTGGTGGGAAATGCTATGGTGGTGGCTACAAGTTTTGTGTGTATAGAGAGGGCGCCTTGTTTGGTCGGCGGACATCTGAAGCAGGCGTTGGCAGCTCCTAGCTCGGCAGCCATTACTAAGTTTTGGAATACACAGCTGCTCTGTGGAGGGAGAGAGTGGTTAAGCATGGGAGCGACAGCCCTGCTATCTGTCTAACTGGTGCACACCCAGAGATTAGGATGCCTTCACTGTCCATACCCACTGCAACGCTCTGCAGACAGACTTACGCTTAGACCGACCACAGAAGCATTATGCTAAACTTACTAAGACTTCTACTAACAGCTCTTAACTTCTAGCTTCCTTATTTTCTCTTAAACTATACTTTTTCATTTCTGCATTAATATTTTTTGCTAAAATCTAATCGTGTATTTAGGCTGAAAATATAGACAGTTTCTATCGTCTAAAAACTGGAGTGCTTGTCCCAAAAGGCTTAGAAAACTGGACCGAATTGTTAACAATATTTTTATCTCCCTCTTAAGTCTAGCCAGCACAGAATAGATCAGCGACAGATGATCCAAATCATCTGGTTGGGAATTACTGCAAGTTTTATTATATCTGGATCATCAAGGAACTCATGGAAATACTGAAAACTTTTTAAACGCCAGGCAAAATTGCGCCTAAAATGAAAATTTATTAATAAACTATAAATTTATCTAATGAAGGCGCCACGGTAGCCGAGCGGTTAGAGGCGAGACCTGCGAAGCTAATATGCATTGTGGTACTGGGTTCGATTCCTGGTCTTAGGCCTTGGATTTTATTTAATGGTTAATAAAAGAAATTTACAGTAAAGTATGTTTGCTAGTCTCCTCCGTCCACACCTAATTGGTAGTTGGACGTTAAGCCCCGCCTGAAAAAATAGGCGATTACTTTACTTAACCCGTTAAGGAAAAACTTTTTTATACAAATTTTTTTGACGATATTTTGTAGGATGCTTTATAATGGTGAAAAATACATAGGAAAAATGTTTAAAAAAAATTATTTTTGGAAAAAGTATGTTTTTCTCAATGTTGCGAAGTGGCAACAAAGGGACATAGGCGTACAAAAACCTTCTTTTTTTATAGGAATAAATATTTTATTAATAAGGATGACAAATCCCGCAAGGAGTAGCTGTTGCATGCAGCTACTTGAGGAGTTACCTCACAGGGTTACCTGAGCTCAGTACACCATGCACATTCACCAGAACAGTACACTAAACATATCCACAAACACTCCTACACTACAGACAAGGTACAAACAGTACACAACTTAGGGCTACCGTCCCTAAGGAGAAATGGCTAGCCTGATAGCCATAAGGAGGCAGCCCCTCCATCAGGATAGGTTGCTATGGGCTAATCCAAAAATTTATAGATTACAAGTAACACAAGAATGACGGATGGATTTTTGAAGGTTACGTCTAGGCGAGGAAAACGGATTATTCGTTTAGGAACTTGGAATGTGAGTGGAATTAATGGAAAGGAGGAGGAATTAGTGGAAGAGTTGAATAGATGGAAAGAATAAGATAGAAGAGATAGAATAAGAAATTCTAAATAAGGTCTAATCGATGTCATGCCGGTGGAAGAGCTGCTGAGAGAACACAGGCTAAGATGGTTTGGGCACATGATGAGGATGGACACAAGCCGTATAGCAAGACTTTGTTATGAGGCTAAGAAGCAGGGTCAAAGAGGCAGGGGCAGACCGCGCACAACATGGGAAGGGATAGTGAGAGAGGATTTCAGAAAGAGGAACTTGGATTGGAGAAGAAATAGAAATTTGACTGAGGATAGGGATAGTTGGAAAGTTTTAGTGAAGGCACCTCAACACTGAAAGGTAAACGAGGATTGACTAAGAAGAAGAAGTAGAAAACCTAATTTAATTACCATTTATACGAATATCATTATTACCTATTTTAAAATGAAAATTAAAATGTAAGAATTCAGCAAAACAATCGATACATACTTAGACCGACATGACATTTTTTGCATATTGTGCGAATAATTGATTTACTTCCGGCGACTGCAGGTCTCCTTTTCTTTTTGCCTTCCGTTTGCGCTACAAAATGCACCATTTGGTCATAGTTAACTGAATGTCGAAAAACTAATTCAGCGGCAGCAGGTAACTAACTCCCAGGTAAATGGGTAATATCCCCTCCTCGTCCTCCTCACCTGATTCTTCGTCTGTCAAAACAGTCGGCGCAGGGGGGTTCAACAAAAATTTAGTCGGGGAACAACTCGTCATCGTAATTTCAACAAAAAACCTGGCCTAAAATAAAAAAGTGGATGTAGCACAAAGGCTCTTTGTTGCCATATGGCAAACTTGTTGTAAATCCAATGTAAACATTGCAAAATTAATTTTTGTTTTTCCTAGTGGTACACATACATCCATTAAAACGAAAGACTTAGAGAAAGTTCACCAAAAATTAAACAGTAAACAAATAATAATTAACTAACTCTAGGAGCTGCTGAAGGTATTGGAGATCAGCCATTATTTTATCATTTCTATCACTTAGTTACTCGACATAGACAAAATCCAAGCCACTAATTACTAAGAAAAAGGCTACTTCTAAATACCAATAACTGCTAATAATCGATAAACCAAATACAAGATGCGTGGTAACCTTCGAAAATATAAAGAATTTTGCGTTGCCATTTGGCAACAAAGGTTCCTAATGGGTAATCTAATGATAACTAGAATTCCTTCCGAGCTTTTAACTAGACAGCATGTAGACAAATTGAGGGTAACTGATTGTGAGCAAACAGTACCGTCTCAAAAAGCTGTTATCAAGGATTAAAGCGGCTGCAGCAGTCAATCGAATATTTGTTTTTCCAAGTTTTGTTCATTTTTGTATTGTTCAGTATTTAAATTTTTTGCTTTTTACTTTCGGGTCACGAGATTGGAGAAACTAATGAATAACAAAGAATATCAAAAAGTCAAGAAAAGGGATGGCCTTCATTAAAAAAAATAATAATTTATGAAGTATGCTACAATTCACCTTCCTAAAGGCTTCTAATTAAGAGCCACCAACAGCACTTTTTTTTCTTTAACGAAGACTCTCTGGCCATCACCTAACTTTGTTCTTCTAATTCAGGGCTGACGAAGTTTATTTATTTTTTGAATCTACTAATATTTGAAAAAAGAGTGCATTGATTTAGATTATGGAGAGAATTGTCAAGCCACACTAAATTAGATTTCTGGTTATACGTAGAGCTGACTGTAACTTTATTTCTAACATATTACAATAGTTTAGATTTTGAAGCTTCATCATTTGAGTTTCTATCAATTTTATCATCTAATTTCTTGGCTAACTTTTCAATTTTGGTAACGAGTTCGTTAAAAGCAACCTGACTGTTGACAAAGAGACATTTTTTTCTCCACCAATTAATGTTGATACAAACTTGAAACATTTCAAAATTTTCAAAATTAAAATTACGTGCTCCCATTGCTGATCATGAACTTTATACTTTTTTAGTTTTTCTACATTTTCCCACATTGTTAGCAAAAAGCTGGTTTTAATCTAGCTGCAATTTCCAACATGTCGTAGGTGGAATTCCATCTAGTCCTCACGTCGATAATGGGTTTTACATATTTGGTATTAGTCGCCTCACAAGCGACTGATATATCAATATCAATATTATAAATTAAAATAATTATTAGAAAATAATAAAAAAATTTGAAAAGATTATTAATGACAACATGAACATGGGTTCATTTTTTTTCATTTTTAAAAACAAAAATTCAAAAAACCGAGATATTTCGACGATACCGAGACGAGACGAGACGAGACCGAGATTTGAGACGAGACGAGACCGAGATTTGAGACGAGACGAGACCGAGATTTGAGACGAGACACTTGTCATACGAGTCTGAGGCGAGATCTGCATAAAGTCTCGCCTCGTCTCGGTCTCGTGCAGCACTAAAAAACCCCGACGAGCTAAAAACAAGATGTTGTAGAGTGTTTTGTTTGATACCACTTATTACAGCCATTGTTAGTTGTAATCCAGATTGATGCAAGATGCAGACAACTGAGGCCTTAATTTCGATGTGGAAAACCTAACAATAAGTTAAAAACAAAAAATTGGATTGTACGGAGAAAGTGATGACCAGTTATTTGCTGCCGTAGTTAATGCTAAAATGAGTTTTCTTTTTGGTGGACATCAAACCTTTGGCATTAATTTAAAAAAAAAATCAAAAGGGAAAAAAGGGAAACTAGAAACCGACAAATATTTTTATAAAATTCTAAAAAAGAGCAGAATTTATTTGCTAAGAGACAGTAGAATCTATTTCTAAAATTATGAATTCCCGTAATTGAATATTCTAAAATTTCAACTGAGGAACGTAAAGCGCTTGTAAAATGTTAATATAACCATTCCTGTTAAATTAGTCCGCTGTGAAAGCTAGTGTGGTTGTAAACCTAAGGAATTATGTTTACACTAATGCTAAAATTGTATGTATTAAAATTCCTGGTTTATGTTAACATTCTTGGCCGTGTGTAAAACATTTGTTTTCTTATTTATAGTTCTATTAACAGGGGCAGATTTAACTTGAATTTAAATTGCCTATTAAAGTTAGAACGACTCAACTATTTGATAGTAGTTTACTTCAAGAATAATGATTACATGCATTTTACTTCTTACCAAACATATTTCACGAAAGAAAATTAGCAAAAAAGAATACCAAACTTCTCTGCTGTAGTTCCAAAAACTGTTAGTATCGAAGAGGCTGTAAATAGATTTTGCGACTGAAGTTTCAGAGTTCTTCCTTAAAGGGACTACCTACTTGTTACCCCAACTTAAAGTCCATGATTTAGCCTCGTTCATTTTTAAAATTGCCCTATTTGCACCCTTTCAAAGAACAGGTCAATAAATACATAATAGCTTCTAAGTATGGTGGCCAGTTGACTGGCACATAGTTCGGTTGTCAAGGAATAGAGTCTCTCAAACAGAGACACTCAAATAAGTTATTAATACTGTAGAATACATTTCAGTTTCAATTAGAAACACTAACCCTGTCCAGCTCAATAATGTCATATGGGATTATTTTCTAAAATTAATTATTCCCATTCCTGCTAACTGGTGCCCAATGATGCCGTATGGAATCATTTTCCAAAAAGTGTTCAAACCATTCAAAATGGAAAAGAAAATATTTGATTAGTTCATTTTAAGCGTTAATTATTGTAGTAAAAGAAGGTTTTTTTCTTCTGTATTTGAACCGGAAAGGTTTAAAAGTCCCAATCATCTGAATGCCAAAAGAAATAGAAAAAACCAAGATTATATTTAAAATCGGATATGAGATTATTTGACCAAACTTAAAGTGCTAGTAGTATTGCTCGCCATTTGTAATTTTACGCAATATCTCTTACAAATGAGATTATTCATTAAAGTCATTTATACATATTATTTACTATACGTTGTTTACAAAAAAGGTAACAACAACAACAAGAAGAAGAAGAAGAAGAAGAAGAAGAAGAAGAAGAACAACAACAACAATTTCTGAAAAAGCTGTTTTTGCTCATTTTCGGCAACATTTTTCTCAAAATCTACTAAATCTGGGTTGTTGCAAAAAATTACAGTCATAAAGGAGGGTTTGCCCTACATTTTAAAGAAAATTTGGGAATTTTATCTTTTATAGAAAAAGAGAAAAAAATTGTCAAATTTGGGTGTTTTTTAACGTTACGCTATTTCGTGCAGTTTTTGACGATCAACCCTTATACAACTGTCCTACCGGACAGTTTTAATATAAAATAATGGTATCGCCAATTTCTCCTAAAAATATTGATTGCGGCAATTGCTCAGGACCCAACATCCAAATTTGTGTTCTAGATGAAAAATGGCAACCACACCATTTCAAGATCAACCAAATATCGGACTTATAGATCGCATTCGCGCTACAGAAATGGTAACGCCGAAGCGAAGACATTGTCCTGTTTCCAGGTTCTACGCGTCAACGACTTTTATATTCTTATTCTGTAATCTTTTCCAAGCTGTTGGTAGATTTATTTATTCAAGGTGCTTCCGAGGCGATTTCCTAATTTCCTTTCGCATTAAATGCAATTATATTAAGGAATAAGTAAAGCTGAGTAATTTGAAGTAAATACAAGAACTGTAAGTGCCACATTTTAACCGCTCAGCGTACATTTGTGTGCTTTTGAAGAGGTACTTTTGATAAAAGTGGCCTCATACAATTTAAATAGTTGTGTAAAGAAATGAAAATAAAAATTCACAAATCTCATTCATAAATACAAAATGGAATGTAAAATCATGTTATACATAAATATATTATTTAGGACTGTTTTAAAATTCAAATCTCCATCGAAATAATTTATTCTTTATTTAGTTTAAATAATCTAATTCTTTCGTTTTCTTCTTTTTTTTGCCCTGCGTTTTTCTTAAATTTAAATTAAGTTTATAAAGCGAAATAATCAAGTAAAAAAATTATAATATATAGTTAAGCAATTTGTAAGAAAAATGTTTACGACCAGATGAACAGCTATTGCTTGAAATTACTTCCCGTGGAAGTGAAGTAGTGAGACTACATTACACTCGATTACCCCCGTAAGAGGAGTTAGTGTGCTTGCACTTCCCAAACTTACTAATTCTCCTATTTTAATTAACTCCCAACTGTAAAGGAATAATATTCAATGAGAACATAATTTGGAAGTTTGTATTTTATTTAAAATAATTTTAATTATTACTTCGTACGTTTTATAATTGTTTGAAACCGCTTTACAACTATAGTGCGTACAGTTTCTTATCACTTCTTGACGGATTCGTATTGAGATATTTTGGGATTCAATACTTATCTAATCCTCTTTAGAGTTTATTTATCTATTAAATGAACTTCACTTAATGATTTGTTTTATTTAATACCTATACTTCACTGTAAAATTAAAACTGTCCGGTAGGACAGTTGTATAAGTGTTGATCGTCAAAAACTGCACGAAAAAGCGTAACTTTGAAAAACACCCAACTTTGACAATTTTTTTCTCTTTTTTAGCAACAAAATTCTACTGATCATTTTAAATTTAACCGTTAGGGAGATTGTTAAAACTGCGTACAGATAATATATGGGCTTCTGGAACATTTGAAGCGTTCAAAAGCAACCAAGGTGTTATTTCTGAGCCATTATGTTCAACTGAAATTCATGACAGAAGCAATATGGAACTTACCATTAAGGAATAGTTCCTTAGCAATTAGCTACAGATGGCAAATTAACAGTAGTTGCACATATGACTAGTGCTGGTTCAAGTTTAAATTAAATTGTTTGCGAACATTCGGTTTTAGAGAAGTATCTCAGAAGATGTTTGAGATACTGAGATATTTATTCATTTGGGAGTTAATTACCGAGTTTACAGTGTGCTTGATTGAGGAAGCCTGTACAAAAATGAAAGATCTTGTCGCGCAAGAACGATACAAAATTCGTATTTTTATAAATTTTCTTCCGGACGTACATTTGATTTGTTAAGGGGCAAAAATTCGTAAAAACCTAAAATAATTGTTATTTTTAATGTAGTTCAGAAATTTTGAAATGCATATGTGTAAATGGTTCAATTAACAGAGAATGTGCTATTATTTGCAGATGATTGTGACATACATCAAATGTTAATTAATGTTAAGCGCTAGTTCATTAATCTATAAACAATGTAGCGAAGGAAATGGATAGCAAAATGAAGCGTGCAACCATACGTTTGTCGAGTTTAGTGGAAATATTTCCAATTAAGAGATTTAAATTCTTTAAAATTCTGTTTTTTTAAGGAGAAAAAATCAAATTACCTTGCCGAATACTTGAATAATTGGCAAAACTAAGAGTAAAGTCCATATTTACTTCGACGAGGGAGATGAACAACCGAACTTGCTTACAATTAAAGCATCTCCCTGGTCAGAACTAAGTCAGGTAACTAACAACTTGTCAAGATCGGAGATAATGTGGAACTAAATATGATATTTATGAGATAACAAGTCGAACAAAGCACTGTTAGGTGCCTTAATAAAACTATTCTCAGTCTTCTGCTAAATACCCGACAACTGGAGAATCAGGTTTTCCAATCAAGGTGGTCCATTAGCCTCCATTGCTCCTTAGGTTTCAAGAATCAATCAGCAGAATTAAGTTTAGGAATTTCAAAAAAGGAATTTGAGTAATGTAAATATTTACTGAGTCCCAACTTGAAGTTATGTCCTGGATTACCTTGAGCTCTTCTCCCTTCACCTGTTCTTCTTACCATCACTTCATCCACTCTCTCCATCCATTCTTTTTAGCCAGCCTCTTTTTCTGCAAGATCCATTAGGATTTTTGGCCATCTGTCTCTACCCATTCTTCTGACATGGCCTAACCGCTATAACATTGTGCTCATATCGTGCATCATATTTAGATTAACAAAAGTTTGTCTTCTTCAGGCTTTCGCAAAATCTGGACACTCCATAACCTACTTGCCACAAGTTCTCTTCCAGAGCTAACTACCGCTCCTTGTTACTGCCGTTCATTGCGACTACTAAAAATCTCACTCTTTCCCAGAGTAAGCTAGATTTTCCTGTATGAAAATAGACTAACTTCTTTCACCATAAAATTGAGTTAAATGTGCCCACAATTATTTTTCCTTTCGGTGCCTTCTGGAGGAACTTCTATTCGTTAACATAGATAGTATTTAAAAACACGCAAAGAATTTGAATTCAACGAACCCTTTATTTTCAGACCTTCCAAAACCAAGACTATATGATGCACATAATTGCATACATTATTTCAAAATAAATTCCAAAACTCACTTCATATAAGAATTTATTTACTATATAAGCCGCATCAACATCACAAATTGTGTATATGCTCTAATTCAGGGGTGAGCAACCTTTTTAATCAATGGGCCAATTTAAATTTAATTTTTTTTTGGCGGGCCGCACATAGATTAACTCTTATTAATAATTTACGAAACTTCGTAAGAAACGCATCGCGTTCGTATTGCATGTTTAAAAACGTCGTCGACAAGTAACTCGCCATAAAAAAATATTTCGGTTTAGTATGTATGTACTACCATTTTATTATAATTAATTTTATAGCAATATATTGATGGGAGAAAGTCGATAAAATAAATTCAATTTTAGAAATGCTTGACGGGCCGCGTGTTGCTCATCCTTGCTCTAATTAATAGATAAATTTATTGCTCTTACATTGACAACATTGGGAGCTATGAGTCCACGTAGATTTTCATCAGTCAAAATCAAAATCCAATGCGACCATTCCTATAGAAACCCAACACTTTAGAAGCGCAAAGATGGTCTAGTCGAAACCACTGCTGGTATTCGAAAAACTAATCAATTTATTTACTGCAGCAATTTAACGATTTCCCAACTACTTTTATCAATCGTTTTCATCAAAAATATATTTTTTAAGTATAAACAAGCCACAAAATCATAAACTTATAACGTAGGTGCTTCATTTTAGCCATAAAATAAGGAAGCAACGTAAAAAGAAAAATATTTTTAGAAATCACCGTGCCACAAATAACCAGTGTAATGAAATAAAGAAGTACTAGTTCTTGATAAGAACTTTGAATGAATATAGATTGAAGATACATAGATAGATTGAAGAATGAATATAGATCATTGTTTCATGATCAATTATTTGCAAGGTTGGAATTGGTTTAAAATTAAACAATTAACGCAAAAGCGCAACAAGAAGGGGACGACGATGAAGAACAACAAGAGGACGAAGTTACAGAACGTTTAGAAACCAGTGCAGCAATGTACTAATTTCCCAAAATATTTAAAAAAATAAAATAAAACAAACCAAAATTGGAACACGAAGAACGCTGTAGCAGTTTACATAGAAGACAATACGTCATAAGTTAACTTAATTAAACTTGGTGATATTTATGTAAACTGGGTAATATAGGAGGCTGAGCAGGCACACGTTGGAACAGCTTTAATGCCTAGAAGATCAAAGACTTTTATTATATGCCAGCATGTCGGGCAAATTAAATTTTAAAACTAATTATGAATACGTTGTTATTATAGAAATAAATACAATAACAAAATCTGGCATGACATGGCTCTACTTGTTACTGAAATTGTTTACACTGGTTCAAAACTCCCTTAAAACTAACCGGCTCCTCACCTCAAATCTAGGTAGTGACTATTGAAGGGCAAGATTTATGATTCGAGTTAATATAATCAGCTGGAAACTACCATTTCTCCATTCACATCTTTCTTCCATTAAACCGGAACTCAAACTTTTAATTAACATAATTCAACGGAACTCTCAGAATTCCGGAACTAGTAACAGGCAGACATTTGGCTTACCACTAATCTACCAACTCCTTCAATTTCCTGAATGAATCGTGATACTGTACAAATCAATTGAAGGGAATCATTAATGAATCTTTTGCATCAATAATGTTTTAATGGCATAACGGTTACCAAAATATATATATATTTCGATATTACAGTTATTCAAAATACGAATTTGGGTGAGATATTGTTAATTTCAACATTCTATACCTCCACCACTACTGTACATCTGCCGTAGATATTTCTCTCAATTGCAGCTTTAGATGTAAACTTTAGTTGGGCCAAATTTCCGAGAGTTCTGAACATTATGATGCAGGATTTTGCGACTCTAAATTAAAGTGATCATTTAATTGTTAACACCCTGCGTTAACTCTAAACCGACTTTATAGAGTTAAAAGTGTTAATTAATTGTTTCAAATAACTTAAGAGTATTGCCCTGAATGAAGCGAGCTATTCAAACTTGAAATTGAGTGCCATGTGCGATCTGTAAATTTTGAAATTTAATATCTCCTCTATTTTTTTTACATATTTTATACAGCAAAAATCTACAACAAACATAATGTATCGGGTTGGCAAATAAGTCCTTTCGGTTTTTCTGTTTATTTTTATATCATTACGATCCATTTCTTATCTGATGAGTTAATCCCTAAGGTGGATTGTTTACTCTATTTGCAATATGTCAACAAACATTTCTGCAAATTCTTGGTTACATTAGCTTAGTATTGTGCTTGCTATTGCACTGTTAACATGGAAAAAAAATATCATTCGTTATCGGCATATTTTGCTGTATTATTTTAAAAAAATTAACCGTGCTGCAGAAGCCGATAAAAAAATTTGCAATGTTTATGGGGATGATTCCTTAACTGAACGCACCTGTCAAAATTGGTCTGACAAGTTTCGTTCAGGAAATTTTGAAATCAATGACGCTCCACTGTCTCCACAAGAAATTGAAACGAGCAATGTAAGGCTATTGTTGATCAAAATCCCACCTAAACAGTGCGAGAAATTGCTATGGACCTAGATCTGTCGCACACAAGTGTAGAAAACCATTTACACAAACTCGACTACGTTTCCAGGCTTGATGCTTGGGTACCTCACTCTCTAACCGAAGCCAACTTGGCAACACGCATTTCTGTTTGTGATTCACTCCGGAAACGGCAACAAATCGACCCATTTTTGAAAAGGTTGGTAACAGGAGATGAAAAATGGATACTGTACGATAATGTAGTCCGCAGAAAATCTTGGGGACCAAGAAGTGAGGCACCTAGAAGAACGTCAAAACCCGTCTTTGTATCCGAAGAAGATTATGCTTTCCATTTGGTGGGATTTCAAGGGTGTTAGTTTCTATGAGCTACTGCCATCAGGACAAACAATTGATTCAACTCTATACTGTTCGCAATTAACAAAGTTGGATCAATCAATTAAAAACAAGCGCCTAGAACTGGCGAATCGAAAGGGTGTTGTTTTCCACCAAGACAACGCAAGGCCCCACACCTCGTTGGTCACTCGCAATAAATTATTAAGCTTTGGATGGGACCTTTTGCCCCATCCTCCGTATTCACCAGACCTAGCTCCAACTGACTACCACTTATTCCGGTCTCTGCAGAACTCCATGGATGGAAAGCAATTCGAAAACGAACAGGACATCAAAAACCACTTGGATCAGTTTTTTGACAGTAAACCCCATTGATATATCCATACCAAATTATTTATGCGAACCCAAAGCTTATTATGGGGCAGTTATAACATAAGGCTAAACGCTATAATCATTTAAGAGTGCCAGGATCACTAAATGGTTGAGTGGTGGTCATGCAACACAAGCTATAATGTATGGAACAAGTTCGATACTTAGTATTGGCCTTTAATTTTATTAAAATTGTTTCTTGCAATTTATATGAAAGAGCCTAAGCAAACCGTCTCCGTTTACCCCATCAGCAGTTGCATGAACAGTAAGTTTGAAAAAATGGTATTTCTACGGTCTGTTATATTGACTACTAATGTTAACCATCTTTCATCACAATATTATGAGGGTAACTTTCTTCTTTTGGCCTTACTAGGATGAGACAGAGAATAATGAAGTGGACAGAAACAAACTTCAAAGTGTGAATCGTTTGATAAAAGATTACATTCGTCTGATAAGAGCCATTAGAACGTTCGGCCTTAGATTATATCAAGCGGCACGTGGTTTGTTAACATTTAACAGTTCATTTGAACTTAAAGAACTCATCTTTTTGTTTTTTCTTACTCCACGCAAGTAAAACTATTATGGTCTTGTCAAATTTTAGTAATTTTGTTTCATAGGAAATGAAATTTTTGAGGTCAAAAGTGCTTTTTTTTGCTTTTAGAAAATAAGCGCGTTTGGGTGCGAATGTTTACGTTTAATAACATTTAGTTACTTTATGGAACTTCTCTTTGGCTGCAGTAACGGTGGGCACAAGATAAATGGCGAGTCAAAAAAGAGGTTAACAAACAAAATGAATTCTCAAAAATAATCATCGCTTAATGAAGCCAAAAATGTTCATAGCTATCAAACTGAAAATCAAATTTCTACGTACTAAAAGTGAAACTACAAACTTCAAACTTTTGAAACTGTAAAAACTAAACGTTAGTTTTGGGGATTTACTGAAAAACAACTCCAACGGCTTTATTAAATCTTGTATTACTAATTGCTAACATTTAGAACTAGCAACTTTGATTTCTAAACATGTTGCCAGTAAAATTCATTAAGGGAGCTTTTGAAATAGTAATGCGAGTAAGCTCCTCTAGAGTCCAAGTTTAGTCTCTACGTCTGAGTAATATTAATGAATTAAATTGTGTAAACTAAATTTCAAAATATGATTAAACTAAGTTGAATGAAATTGCCCTTTAAGGTGTACATTTTTCAGTTTGCAGCGAGTTTCTTTTTTGAAAAATCTAGGTACTTTAGATTAGTTTTTTAAGTAATTTCTTTAAGCCCGCTAGAGCTTATTAATTTGATATCAAGAAACTGTAAAAGAGTTCTTATTGATTAAAAGCAAGAAGGTAAAGTTAACCTCTCTAATTTTGTCAAACGATACTTACAATCTAGTTATTGAAGTGAAAGTAAGGATTATAAAATTTGGATTAATAGAGAGCACATTAAATCTGTAATCTGATACTTTATCACAGATGTACATTATAGTAGCATGAACTGCGTATGTATACAATTTATACCAACTTATTAACAACACTGCAGAGCTCCCGAGAAATGCACAGATTGGCGAACTCTACTGCAAATAAATAATCTTACAATTGGCACTCGCATTTCTCCGTCCAAAGTGTGGGTATTAACTCTAAATAACATAGATTTACCTCTTACACCATTAAAACAGAATCTTTATTACATTTCTAAGTTCCAGGTAGTGCCATAATCTTAAATTAATGCACAAATTCATCAAACTTTCCTTAAATCCAATTAGGCTCTTTGCTCTTTGAAGGCTAATTAAGAACGAAGTTGAAAGGAAGGCTGTGCTGTTGATTCATATATTTGAAGTTGAGTTTTAATTGGGTATTGCATACTTTTTTAGTGATTAGTTCATTAACACATTCTTTAAAGAAATGGATTATCTTCACAGACTTGAAAAAGCTGATCAACATAAAAAAAAAAATGAAATACAGAGATGATACTTGTTTTCGAAATTACTAAGTGGCAATTGATAATAAGACTAAGTACAGTTCAGTTTCCAAAGAAATTGATTCGTGACTGTAAGGCCATTTATACTTGGCCATGTGGACCGATTGTCTTCGATTAAACAGCTCCAGGCGACTATGGACTATTATACTTTAATAAAACATATCAAGTGTTCTTTTACTGAAGAACACTTGATATATTACAAAAGTTTAAAACAATTGTCTACTTTAAACAATGATTCTAAAGTCATAACTATGCAGTAGGTAACCAGAAAGAGAACACAAATTGTTACTTTGATCAAAATTAAACAATTCACTTCTGGTTATGAGTACAGACAAGCTGCCAAAATGACGCTATCTAAAGCATCTAGAGATGTCTCATGTTTAAAGGATACTTCGCACATCTATGTGACAATAACATGATGGCAGTAGCTCGTTAAGCGCTGACTTTCTGCAAAACTTTCTGTTTAATCAATGTGATTTATCAATGTCCAGGCCAACAATATAAAATACAAGTATAAAAAGATGCTAAAAATAGAAGTAAATATGACGGCATTATGTACAATGCAAAAGGGCACGATATTTTAAAGAAATTCTTCAATACATAATGGAATAAAGCTTGCCATTTAAAAGGCTATGTTGCTTCTATTGTACAAACTCGCAACACCATTCGGGTTAATGAATATAAAAGCAACCAGTTGAACTAAGTACTTATTAGGCCTCCAATTGTCATTCTAATTATCATGTTAATCAACCAGGTGAACTTCACTCTCTATTGATTTTAACAGTCATAATGAAAACTTTGGCAACCGTGAGCGCTTGTCGTCAATGAATATTTAGAATTTCACTAATCATTACAAATATAGTAATTGTTTTGTAGAGTGGTAAAGTCTACGTAATCACTACTCAAAGTGAAAATAAGAAAAACTTATGGAAAAATGTTTGGAAATTATAAAAACAGTAAGTTAAGATTTAGAATCTAGAGACAATCATCAAAAATGGTTAGACAGAATATAATTTTTTCAAAGAATAAGTAACTTTTTAATTCAGAGAATTTGCTAAAATCATATTCAAAAAATGAATTTATACTCAACAAATTTGATCCACCGCAATACTTTTATAAACCGGGTAAGCGAAAATAAAGAACTAACCATTTTTAAATAGTAATTTCATTAAACTAGTTACAAAATATAACCAGAAATGGGTTACATTAATAGAGGAATCTGGTGAAAAATAATATAAAAAAAAAACTTTGATAAGAAGATGGTCAGATTTGCAGTCTGCGCCGGCAGTGAGGAGATAAAGAAGGGTGGCCCAGGAAAGTGAGGGTTACAGCAGATGTTGCGCAAGGTATTAAGTAGCCCGGCTAAGCGAAGGCATTACCTGTCACTTTATAGCTGGGATATTATCGTCACTCTAGACCGGCTCCATCCCGGCCAGGTGCTCTCGCCCGGTACATTAAGATAAGCACCATATCTATACACAAACCACCCTGATAATTAGCTAAACTACCGGCTGTATTAATAAAAAGTAACCATGATACAGCTGATGATCACTTTATTGTAGTTTTTGCTGGAGTTCATCTTTGTTTAGTCAGCATATTTGTTTTGTACAAGCTTTTACTGTCTCAGGAGAAATATGGAATTTAATTTTTAGTTCCGAAGAATGAACTGTTTGTTGGGTTGAGGCCCCATTCTATCCCTTAGACCCATCAGCTTACTACCGCTACTTAGACAAATCTTTGAAAAGTTACTTATTTCCAGACTGACAGACTCTAATAACTCCACTCCACATTATTCCTTGACAATCACTCTAACCATTCACCAGGCACCCAAAGTTATAGATACCATCACTTCCTTCCTTGAGCAAGAAACAGTTCTGCCCAGCGAATTTACTTGACATTTCGCTTGACTAGGTCCGGGTCCTGGGGTTGCTGTGGAAACTTAAGGACATCCTACTACCTAATTCTCAAATCATAGCTTACTGATCGCTATATCCTGGTTGTCGAAGGCACTTCCTTTTCTCCTATATTTCCTATCCTAGCAGGTGTCCCTCAAAGAAGTATACTTGCTCCGCTTTGTATAATCAATGTAGCTATACAGCAGATCTCCCACTTCATCCCAACACCATCACCTTCACCTACGCTGATGATCCTTTCCCTTAATAAAGATCCCTTCATGGCTACTCGCCTTCTCCAATGCCATCTTGACATTCTGGAACCATGGTTCCGGAAGTGAAGAATCATTAAAAAAAAACATCAAAAATCCTTCCCGCCATAAATCTCATACAAATCTCTATCACAGCAGTTTCTCAAGACCGTTAACTGGGAATCCACCTGGACAAACGTTTGAGATGGAACCCTCATACTAGACTTAAACGAACTGAATTGAACCACTGGTACAGAAAGCTAAAGAAACTACAAGACAAACGCTCCAATCTTACTTTACAACACTCTGCTAGCTCCAATATGAACTTATGGACTTGAACTATACGAAATTACCAAACGCATAAACCTCTATCGCGTTCAATCCTTACAATCCAATATCCTGCGTACCGTAGTCAATGCTCCCTTTTAAATTTCAAACCTCACCATACATACCGACTTGAAAACTTACTTCGTTTCCGCCAAAGTCCATCTCCGTCACCTAAAATTTCGTTCCAAACTATCCCCTCATTCAAATCCACTTATTCAAGCTCTTTCAATCTCCACTCTTTACACGAGCCTTCCTAGACGTTTAGAGACGCCGCCGGCCGCGAGACCGCCTGAATGCCTGACGTCGGCTATCCAGAGAGTCAGTACTCCCTAACGCCTTAAGGGCCTATTACGGCTGTCGTCACTAGATGGCTGCCGTTCAAGAAATCAAGCCAGTGTATGTGAGCTGACGCTAAGTCAACGTTCATACTTGTTGTTCATTCATCCTTTTTACTTGTTGTACTAACTGTATAATGTAAAATTCCTAAATAAAGAAAATAATAATAATTTAGTTCTGTGATTATTCTCTTCTTTTAGGGTTGACTTTATTATTTACCTTTGTGAATAAGAAACAATTTAATTAACAGTTTTTAATAAACAGCACACAGGAATTTACTGCATTGATTTATTTCTCCGCTTAAATGCACAAGCACAAATAGTCTCCGGTTCGTAAAAATAGTCAACATTTAATTGAATGACACTGCTGAGGTAAACCTAACCATTCCATTTATCTAGAAGTGCCTTTATTCAAATTTTTCTAAATAAAAAAATGCTAACAAAAGTAAAATATCTACTTACATTCAACTCAAGCCAAGTTTTCCAAAAATCCTAGTAACTGTTTTGGGAAAAATCCTTAAGACTAAGAAATTAACTAAGAAATTGATTCAGTTAAGTGAATTTAGCCGACTTTCACGAAAAACCTTATTGTGGATCCTATGTTGGCATGAAAACGAAATATTAAATTTCAAATTTATGTAATTTTTAGTTTTTTGAGTTACGGCGGATCACAATCACAGACCATTTTGTGAAAAACAATTTTTTTCGGACTCAAGGCTTCTTAAAACAGATAGTTCTTGTGAAAACTCAGAATCCAAATATAATGATTACAATACCTTCTCTCAGTATAGTAAAAGAAAGTAAAATCATGGAAGTCGATGTTCGAACCATCTTAGCTTTGCTATCGGTGACGCCTAAGGATCTGTTTAAATACCACAAATTTGGCAGAAGATCAAGGTCGGTGTCAAATGGTGTTTAACTTAACAGAAAATATATTAAAAATATATTAAGTAATAAATATATTAAAAAATATAAAATATATTAAATATTAAATTAATTAATTAAAACGAATCTATAAGGGGAAGAAATTAGCTCAGTGAGATGGAACATTTTATATTTCTATTTTATATTTCTAGGAGTCCATATCAGGCTTGGACTGTGTGTCTGTAACCAATGAACACTGTCCGGGCCAGCAATGCACTGAAGAAGGCTATAGGCGCTGATGGCCTCAGAAAAGAAAAATAACACAGTTAAACTCAAATAAAATTAACCAACTCTCATTTGCAAACAGAAAGGTAATTTAGATTTATAAAATTAAACAAACTAAAACGAAGAGAAGGAAATCTGTTAAACCAATTTAATTAAAAATGTGCCCCTCCCATAAAGTGAGGCGTAACGCTAGCAAAAGAATTTAAGAGCTTTTATAAAAAGAAGGAGAGCGCATCGAATTTCTCCAGCGAGCTGCGGGTGGCCCCCTGGAGGGTAATCATATATTGTGGTTTGTAACCAGTTGTAGGTGTAAAGGGGCGCTTGTAACTATAACCCCGCCATAACCTTACTCACCCCTCCCCCAGAACAACATTCAAGTAACATTGTTAACGACTCTCATTGGAGTCATTAGATGATTCCCCGCTATAAACATTCATCTTCACGCACTTAACATTGCGCAATGTTCCCCTTTTTTTTAGACTGCGCTAAAATAAAACTGACCAACTCCAGCGCTAGCTAGTAAATCAGACTTCAATTAAACATGTGTTAAATACTTTTTCCCATAATTGTTTATTTAATTTTCGATCTGCATCTTTCTTTTAGCGGACTTCATTAAAGGAATCGGCCTTCTAAGTCCTAATTCTCTTGAAACCGTTGGAACTGGAATGATATGAAAGTCTCAAGTCTTTCGCGAACTCGTCAACAATTACAATTTTGTATACTTCATTTTATCATCGATTTTTTTAAACACGTTTAATAGGTGGATTTGCCCGCAATGTTGGAAAAAGTTTCTTACACATAAGTTGGTAAACAATGGGTGAAGTCCAAATGTAGGGGGACTTAATTGGAAATAGAGCATTTGCAAGGCTACTCTGGCCGACAAGGAGCAGTTGGGAAGCGTACTGCGTTTGGTCGAACATTATGGTTGAAGGTATTCAAGGAAATGATGTTCCTGCAAGTCAGGGGAACGTCGGCGAAACTGGGCTTAGCCGCACAAGCCCTCGCAGGCATGCAAGATTACAAAAAGCCCTTAAAAGTGGAAAGGAAGGGACTTACGGCAGGCCCTTGACCTTTTCCGAGGTTGAATGTATCGGAAGTTTTTTAATTACCTTTCAATTGAAGTGTTTTTTTCCACATTTTTCTCCATACTTTTATACTACTTATTTGTTTGTATCAACCTTGTTAAGATTTTGTTTTCTAGGAGCCTCTAAGTTGGCCGGTGATGGCTGTGTTGTTGAACTACCCAGAACACTGACTGGTGCCGACAATTAGATGCTTCTGAGAGCAAATCGTTCAAAATAGTACACAATTTAATAGAGAAGAACCAAATTTAAATTCAACGCTTTGAACAAAAATTAAATTAACATCTACATTTACCTTAGGAAGTTTATGAAAAGAATTAAGCAGAAAATAGACGAACAAATATAAGTGAGAAAGATAACTGGAGGGATGTTGAAGTAGTTGGTGTTGTGTCGGATAGGGTGCTTAAGCGAGAGAGCAGCAGAGGGCTGCCACTTCATCCTAAGAGCCCTTAGATAACACAACTGCCCTGGAGTATTAACAAGTGTAGCCGATGTTTTTCCAGGGCGTTAGGCGCACTTCACTTTCAACACTAGTTCCATTAGGTTGGGGTTTAGCAGGGATGAATGCTCGCTAGCATCTAGAACTGTTCGGGTTCTATCATCAAACAGTCCAGTCTACCGACAGGAGAAGAAAAGCTTTTTAACTGTTCCATTTTCTAGATTAATTCGCCTAGAAAATGGACCATCACTGCAGGTAGAATCTTGAGTTTTTCGGTTTTTCAATGTTATCTTGTGTTCCGATTAGATGGCTTAAAATTTGCTTATTAGACAAGTAATTAGGTACAAACTTGGCACGAACACAAGTAAATTTATTTTTATATTTGATGCAGACACTAAATTTCGATTAACATTTCTTTGCTTTTGATAAGGATACTTTGTATTTATTGAGGTGACAGTTTAGTATTGAACCTGTAAAACATCACTTATATTGAGTGTTCGAGGCGCCACTATAGCCGAGCAGTTAGAGGTAAATCCCGCTAAGGTGAAATAACTCTATGGTTCTCGATCTAGGCCTTGGATTTTATTTAAAAGTTATAATGAGAAATTGAAGTACAGTAAGTTTTTTCCCTTAGACAAACGACTCACACAGAACCCACTTAGAAAACTTAAAAGACAAGCAATGACAAAACGTGCAAAACTTCTTTACAGACTACTTGGACGACGCTCCAAATTGCCCATAGAACCTAAACGTTTAGCATCCTCAAACCTATGTGGACTTACGGACTAGAGCTGTGTGGTTCACCCAAACCTACAAACATACGGACTGTACAGACATTTCTGTCAAAACTCCTCCAACAGACAGTTGACGCTCATTTCTACCTTCACAACGAACTCAACATTCCATTCGTACACCAACTCGTCAAGACGAAATATCAAAAGTTACATATTGCTTCCCTACTAACATAGCTCTAATCCTTAATCCTTTCGTTCAGTCTCTCGCCTCCTCTGACATTTCTAACAGTCTTCCTCGCCGACTGATTCGTCTATAGCCCAGTCTCTTCCTTGTAGTCTGTGCACCATAACCATCATCAATATCCTGTAGAGAGTGCTACCGCTGAGTAGTTTCTCTTCTCCTGCCTTTCACGCATACATTTATCCTATATATTTCTATTTACTTATTGTATATATGTATATACAGATTGTAAATAACTTAATACATTTTTAAAAAAGTACAGTATTTTGCTAATCGCCCCCGTACACAATACTTAAATGGCGGTTGGACGTAAAGCCCGCTAGTAAAAATAGGCATTACTTTAAATACGAGTTTGATAATAGCAATTGGTATAATCAAACTTATTAAGACTTAAGACAACTTATTCAGGATAATAAGTCTTTTGGGGCTCAGGAAGTTCATTAACTTGTCTAAAATGACTTTAGAAAATTCGAATTTCTGGATCAGTGACCGGAATCCAGATATAGATATATTTCAAGTGACAAATGTACTTCTAAAAGAAGACACCTACGATGTTCAACCTCGTAATAGAAACAATGGTAAGGAAGATTTTAGCGTACACTGCATTGTAAACTGTATATGTTTTGCATTTGATTTTTAAGGAAATAATGAGGCATGTCAAATCCCATCTTAGGGAGCGAATTTGTTTTTTTCACACAGCTAGCAATGTTAGAAAAAGAAATGAAAGAGTCCATAACCATAGCAAACCATAAAAGTGTTCAAATAATTGGATAGAAAATATGAAAGCTTAGGGGAAACCAAAAAGTAACCGCAATTAGAGGTCAAAGTCTACAGGAGGACACTTTTAAATATCTAAGGCATTAAATATTTAGAGGCAGGTGTTGGGGTAGTGGTTATGAAGGGTAGCCTTGTAAGTAGGAGATTCCCTGTTCGAATCCTGCGTTTTTTTATTTGTTTACTTTTTATTTGTTCAGAAAAATATGTTAATAGTAAAAGAAATAAATGTTTTTGTGTTCCAGTTAGTTGAGTGTTTCATGATTTCAAGTTTATATATTTTTGCTGTTTTTTTGATCGATTAGTTTGTCATTGTTTTTTCAAAAGCCAACTGAGCCTTGTAGGCCTAAATGTAAATACATAAATAAATAAATACTAAATTTTAGCGTACACTGCGCTTCATGTATTATGCATATGCATGTATTTGTTTTGCATTTGAATTTTAAAAAACTTTCGAGTAATACATTTTAAAAGTTCCATTGAAAATTAGAGACATTTACACATTTCACTAAATCAATTTCATTCCATTATCTTTTTTGGAATTCCAGACTGAAGGTGTCACTTCAACTAATGCAGCTCAAACCAACCATTAATTACGAAATAAATTATTTAACTAGATTTTAAATTAAAATGGAGTAAAAAGTTGTTACGGAAAAGCAAAATAAAAATTTCAGTCTATTCTAATTCATTCGGATCGAAAAATTTAATTAGGAAATCTCTTCTTGCTCTGAAAATTGGGTTATAAAATGGACTTGTCCGTTAACAAATTTTCCATCAATAGACAGGGAGGCATCAATTTCAATAGATCTCAAACTCCTGAATTGAAGGAGTTCTTTTCATTAAGGAAAACCACAAAAATATTGAATAAATTATCTTTAAAGTTTGGTGATCTGGGAAATAAAGGACTCTCGACTGTGATTTTTTTTATTATTAAAAGTATTTTCACTTAAGTGAGATATTTTTCGAAAGAAGAGAAGTTTTAATCGTTAAGAATACCTCAATATGTTAATTTCATTTACACGATTCTGTACGTGAAAACGATACTGAAGGCAGACAATGTGAATTTGGCAATGTGAAATTATCACACAATCTCTCTGGAGAACTCGCCATTTAAGTACTGAATCATTAACAGCATCCAATAAATTAAAAGAAAACAAATGGGGAAAACAGTGGACAATACATAAATAAATACAGACAATAAGTTTATAAACATCAAGCTGAAATGACAAATGGAGCAGAAAGAAAACTTAACAATTGACGTAATGTGGCCTTAACTTCAAGACCTCTATTACCAAACTTTTCGATAGATTCCTACAAAACCCCAGTTTTGTATGTATAGATATATAATAACAAAGTTTAGCTTTGTAAAAGTTAAAAAGAAATAGAGAAAACAATTTAGTAAACTTGGACGATAAATTCCTTTTTATTCTTCAGAAATCCAGCTTTAAATCGAAGACATTATCTACCTAAATAAGTATTTTCGGCACATTGTTTAAAATCTTATTTAATAGAAAAAGTCGCACTTTTTAAATTTTGTTTTGACGAATAGTAACAAAAGTAAATTTCAATGAATTTTGAACATGGTAGGTAGCTTTAATCATCAAGCTCTTTGGTTGGTTCCTTGAGTAAGTGGGAAAACATGGTGAGTGACACTGTGAGTTGCATGGTTTTGGTTCCTAACCATGGACAAGCCACCAAAGCTTATGGAAGATTTAGAAATTGAATAAGACAACCGTTCTGAAAATATTGGTCAATAGAATGTAATATACATTTTTGTATTTCTTTATTTTGTGGAAGTTAGGCAAAAAATAATGGATAAGTATTGCAATGGAGAAATCATAAGTTACTGCTACGATCCAAATTTTTCCCAAAAAGAGAAAAACAAAATCTTGTTTAAATTCGGGAGAATCCAGTTATCATAGAAGACGTTAAATAATCAAAGAATAAGAAGTTTAATTTGAGAGAAAATCAGGAAACGGAAGTACAAGAGGAACTTGTTGCGTCATGAATACCAAATATTTGTCTTTGATTTTGTCATTTTAACAGAGAATGGTGATTAGCGCTACCCAAGACTGTATTTAAAGAAGTGATTGCGTCACAAAACTGAACAGCAGAGAATTTCTCTAATCAAAGCTTTCTGTCCATCCCACTTTCAGAATCTGGAGATCATTCGACACAAGATTGTGGTGAATATTACAGCTACCGTCGAAACAATTCGTATATCTCATTTGATTTGTGCTAGGCCACCACTTTAGGCGATGCTTACGTATCGAGAAGTTGAATGTCCGTCTAAGAAGACGTTAGATACCCACGAAATGTGTCAAAAGCTGTTACCAGAATATGATGTCTTTTTGGAGTTTAACTTAACGTTGCTCACAACAATGTCAATCTGGCTTGAATACCCTCATGTATATCTTTTAACATATTGCAGATTATGCAATTAAATATTCTTGAAACTTGCATTTGTACCATATATATAGTAGTTGACTGCAATACTACTCGAGTTCGTTTTTAACTTTAAGTAAATAAAAAAAAGAACGTTAAAACTAATCAGTGAAATGGCAACATTCGTCAAATTTAGAACTTTGGCGTACAATATTAATTCCTATTAACATCTAATACGTAATAAGTAAATATATTAAGCTGGGTTTGGACTTTAGAGAAAAGCCCAAATACCTCAAACAAATGCCCAGAAGTTGTCCTCAGTTTGTTTTTTTTCGGAAAAATGGTTTTAAATAAAATTAGCAGAACTAATTATATTCAATTAGAATACCAAGTTTAAGAAAATCGTAGGACTGTTTGTGAGAAAATTTAAAAGAAAACTGTAAAATTGTTTATCTAAAGTAGCTTTTCGGTTGGCTAATATTGTCAAAAAAAGGTTATCTTCAGGTTCATTAGTCGCAGCTTCAATCAGATTTAATATTTGGAATCCCTGTTTTTTTTTTTGTTTTTTTTTTTTTTTTTTTTTTTTTTTTGGCGCATCAACAGCTGAGGTTATTAGCGCCTCTAATATCTGTTCTTTCTCGAACATATTACTCCACTACTTGGGATGGCGGTTGTTCTTCTAACCCATGCGCATCCGACGCTGAACCTTGACCAGCAAGGTTAGTGGAGCTCCAGGTAACGAACAATGCCTCCATACATCCCCTCTTACATCATCGACTCAGTCGACGAGGGGGAGGGTGGATACATAGTTGCCATCCCTTACATTTTCCTCATTTCAGGGTTATCTAAACCCTTAGGTATGCCTCTTATCAGTAAGATAAATTAAAATAATTGTAAGTAAATTATCGATGTGCTTCCCTATAGTATATCATGTAGACTCAACTCGTTTATTTCTTGGCCAAAAGGTTATTTGCTCTTGAAGGGAAGTACTTTTATAAATATTCCTTCCCCTGTTAATAGTCCTTAATTCTAACTGGGTGTAGTACTCTTATAAATATTCCTACACCCGCTACAATAGCTATACCTACAACTAAATACTATACAGTTATACAATCATTCACGCCAATAAATACATTCACGCTAATAAAAACAAACATGCTAATAAATACAAACACGCTAATAAATACATTTATACCAATAAAATTCTTTCACTCTACATTTATACTTTGGGAAGAGTACTCGATATTCCTCTTCCCTTTAACCTCTAAACCTAAACCTAATCTAATCTAAATTTGGTGATACATATTTATTCTCTTCAAGAAAGCAAATAACCCTTTTGTATATGAAGACCCTTCTTGCAACGTTGCGCGCAAATCATGTGGCAGGCCTGCTGCTTCTCTATCTTGACGAAGTGCCTGACACCCTTCCAACACATGCCAAACCGAAAGTCTCTCTCTGCACCGTGAGCACCTCGGTTTTCTAGCACCTAGAAGGAGGTACCCATGAGTGGTTCGTGTGTGCCCAATTCGTAGCCTCGTCAATATTACTGATTCTCGCCGCGGGAGGTTCTCAGCTGGTATGCATCGTACTAGTGGTTTAATTTCTTTCAATTTTTCTAAAATGGCGTCCCACTGATGCTGCCATTTCATAATTAATCTTTCTTTAATGTGGCATCGCAGGTCAGTGGGGCGAATAGGTATGGCAACGTGTGTATGTTTGCAGGCGGCACTCTTTGCTGCCTGGTCCGCTGTTTCGTTGCCAGTTATTCCTATGTGGCCTGGCACCCATGTAAATATAACTTCTTGTCCACCAGTACTTAATTGATGCAGTATCTCGTAAATTTTCTTTATCATTGGGTCAGCTGAGAATGGGTCCCGGAGAGCCGTTAGCGTGCTTAGTGAATCGGACAGCAGAAGCACTTTATTATAATTTTTCTCCAGTGTTAGTTTTAGGGCCTGGCATATTGCATACATCTCTGCTGTGTACACCGAACTATTTGGAGGGAGAGTCCACGTAAGTGTGACGTCCTCCGTGTACACAGCACATCCTACACCATTGTCTACCTTCGACCCGTCCGTAAAGATAGGTCGGTAGTCGTAGTAAACATTAAAAATTTCTAATAATCTTTGTCTGTAGACAATGGGAGGTGTTTCCTGTTTCTTGAATAATGCCAGGTCCATGCGAACACGAGCGCGGGGTAATTGCCAGGGTGGGGAAGTGCTAAACTTCCACGCCTCAACTGGACAAAACTCCAACCCCTCCGCTTCCATTAGACATTTAGCTCTTATTCCAAGGGGACGTGTCCGCGTTCTTTGCTGTCGAAATTCCTCATCAAAATGGCTCTCGAATATGGAGTTAAACAGAATATTATTCGGTTTCCCCCATATTCCGGCGACATAACATAATGTTAACTGCTCTCTTCTCAACTGAGGTGGCATTAAGCCTGATTCCACGTAGAGGCTTTGCAGAGGGCTTGTGCGGAAGGCGCCTGTTATAAGTCTTATTCCTTCGTTATATACTTTATCCAGTAACTTTAGGCGTGATTTGCGCGCTGAGCTGAACACAGGAGCTCCATATTCTAATTTTGAGCGCGTAATACAAATAAATATGCGTTTTAGGATTTCACGTTCTGTTCCCCATCGGTAGCTAGACAGAAATTTTAAAATATCAAGGGTCTTCTTTGCTTTTAGGTGAGTTGAGTCTACATGTTCCTGCCAAGACAAGTGCGAATCAAAAATGAGGCCCAAAAACTTTGTACTTTCTTTGTATTGTATTGGGTTTCTTTCCAGGTATAAAATTGGAGGATCGTGTGCATGTCTTAATCTGCAAAAGTGTAAGCACACCGTTTTCTCTCTGGAAAATTGAAACCCGTTTTTGAAGGCCTCATCGGCCACTCGATTTATTGCCTGTTGCAGAGTCTCCCCAACCTCATTTATATTATTACCAGATAAATATATTGCAAGGTCGTCAACATATAGGGAAGTCTGCAAGGGGTCTCCCACAACTTCTGCAAGACAATTTACCGCCACTGTAAATAATGTTACACTTAATACCGATCCCTGGGGTATGCCATTTTCTAATATTTTTGGAGCCGAAAGGACCGACCCCAGACGTACTCGAATTCTACGTAGCTCTAAAAAGCTACGTATGAACTTTGGCAAATTTCCACGAAGTCCCCATTCGTGACACTTCCGCAGGATTGCATGTCGCCAAGTAGTGTCATACGCCTTTTCGAGGTCGAAGAACACGGCCAGTACGTGTTCTCTTCTCATAAAGGCGTTTTGGATATATATTTCTAGACGGCTCATTTGATCTAGCGTAGATCTGTACCTGCGGAATCCTGCCTGATACTGGCTGTAAAGTCCTTTGGTCTCTAAGACATGAACCAACCTATAATTAACTATTCCTTCAAGGACTTTACTCAGACAGGAAGTCAACGATATGGGTCTATAGCTAGAGGGATTGCTGGGGGTTTTCCCCTCTTTAGGGATCGGTATTACGATTGATTCTCGCCAACTATCAGGATACTGACCATTCTCCCATATGCAGTTATATAATTCCAGAAGACGTTCCTTATCTAAGGAAGATAAGTTTTTGATCATCGCATAGGGAATCCCATCCAATCCTGGAGATGTATCCTTGGCTTTACTAAGGGCATGTTCTAATTCAGACATCGTTAGGGGGACATTATAGCTTTCTATTGTAGTGGTATCAAAATTTAGTGTCCGGAGCTCCTCGTCACTTTTTCGCCTAAGAAACTCGTCTGAGTATTGCTGGGAGCTTGAGACTTTTGCAAAGTGCCGTGCAAAATGCTGTACTACATCTGTTGGCTCAGTGACGACGACATTACCTTGAAGGAGGGCTGGCACTGAAGGAGTCTTTCGATTGCCAGAGAGGGCTTTTATTTTGTTCCATACCTCCCTCACAGGGGATGACGTAGATAATGTCGATACGTAGGAGGCTAAGGTTTCCTTTTTTGCACTTTTAATAATTCGTCTCTCTTTGGCTCTTAGTCTCTTGAAGTTTATCAGATTTCCTTCAGTTGGATGTCTTTTAAACCTGTTAAAGGCCCGCTTCTTTGCCCCATTGGCTTCCCTGCAAGCTGAGGTCCACCAAGGAACGGGAGGTCTTACGACTCTCCCACCGACCCTCGGCACCGAACCATCTGCTGCTCGCAGCAACGCTTCAGTGAATTTCTTCGCGTCAGTGGTGACATCCCCTGTCAAGCTTGGTGCCACCACGTTGGCTGAGTAAGCGGGCCAATCTGCCCTCCTTATGTCGAATCTCATAGGTGTGATAAAATCAGACCTGGAGATGGAGCTATTCACTTTAATCGAATAGTGGTCACTTTGGAAAAGTTCTTCTAGCGTGTTCCATTCCAGATGCACCGCTAAGGAAGGAGATGATATGCTTAAATCAATAGCACTAAAAGTTCCAGAATACGCATTAAAATGAGTTGCGGCACCGTTATTCAGTAGCATTAAGTTTTGATTGTCAACAATCTCTTCTAAGATCCTGCCACGGGTGTCGGTTGTGGCTGATCCCCACCAGGTATTATGAGAGTTAAAATCTCCCATAACCAATACCGGTGCGGGCAGCTGAGAAAACAGATCCTCCAGATCACCCCTCCTCCAGTGAATATCTGGCAGGTAAACACTGACTAGAGTGATCCTTAACGGTGTCGATAGACGCACGGCTACAGCTTGAAGGTTAGTATTTAGCGTGAGCAGTCTGCTGGGGATGTTGTCCCGTACACAGACAGCTACCCCGCCGTGCGCTCTTCCACCTGGGACAGGTTGCACCTCCTTAGAATAGGAAATATACCCAGGGATCCGTATAGAATGCCCCGGACGAAGTTTGGTTTCCTGAAGACACATGCCAAGGGGTCGGGATTCTGTCACTATTCGACGTAATCCTTCTAAATTGTTCCTGTAGCCCCGCATGTTCCATTGTATAATAGATTCCGTCATTTCGTAAACTTGAAGTAAACTACGTATTGCAGGAACGCCGTCAAAATCATTAAAGTGGTTTTGTAAGTATATTTCATATTTATAAAGTCACTTTGGAAAAGTTCTTCTAGCGTGTTCCATTCCAGATGCACCGCTAAGGAAGGAGATGATATGCTTAAATCAATAGCACTAAAAGTTCCAGAATACGCATTAAAATGAGTTGCGGCACCGTTATTCAGTAGCATTAAGTTTTGATTGTCAACAATCTCTTCTAAGATCCTGCCACGGGTGTCGGTTGTGGCTGATCCCCACCAGGTATTATGAGAGTTAAAATCTCCCATAACCAATACCGGTGCGGGCAGCTGAGAAAACAGATCCTCCAGATCACCCCTCCTCCAGTGAATATCTGGCAGGTAAACACTGACTAGAGTGATCCTTAACGGTGTCGATAGACGCACGGCTACAGCTTGAAGGTTAGTATTTAGCGTGAGCAGTCTGCTGGGGATGTTGTCCCGTACACAGACAGCTACCCCGCCGTGCGCTCTTCCACCTGGGACAGGTTGCACCTCCTTAGAATAGGAAATATACCCAGGGATCCGTATAGAATGCCCCGGACGAAGTTTGGTTTCCTGAAGACACATGCCAAGGGGTCGGGATTCTGTCACTATTCGACGTAATCCTTCTAAATTGTTCCTGTAGCCCCGCATGTTCCATTGTATAATAGATTCCGTCATTTCGTAAACTTGAAGTAAACTACGTATTGCAGGAACGCCGTCAAAATCATTAAAGTGGTTTTGTAAGTATATTTCATATTTATAAAGTATATACTAGCAATAACTTTATACATTATTCTCATAAATAGTTTAATCCGATGCTGCATTCTTTCGGGATTTACCTTTCGGTAATCCCTTCTTTTTCACAGTTCTCGGCGGGCGGTCCGAAATGTTTCCGCCCTCCGATTCGGAAGCTTCTAAATCTGTTCCCAAAAGCTGATATTGTTGGCGTGGGGAACAGATATTTTGGCTGGGAGATCGCTGACTTCCCATAATCTTCTTTGCTCTACAGCCCCGACCAAGGATCGGTGAACGGGGTAGAGCTATCACTTTCTCTGGCTGCTTCCTCCGAGAAGTTCGGCGTGGTGTATTTACCACCCGCCAAGCATCCTGCGAGGAAGCAGATGTAGGTGAGTTCGACCCCACCTTAGATTGTTGACCCCCTAAGAAGGTAGGGGGTGGGGTGGCTAACCGAATGGTTAGCGGGGCCCCTTCTGGGGCAGTTAATTTTGGTGGTGGGATTTCTCCCACCTGGATGATTGTACTTTTTAAGGCCGGAGAGAGGCCCTTTATTGATTGAAAGATTGGCGCTGGTGTTTTTAGCTTTTGTGAATAAGTCACATCTGGAAGAACATAGGATTTACTTTCGACTATAGTTCTTGCTTCCAGATAGGACAATTGTTGAACAGTTTTAATCCTCTGAATTTCTTTTTCTTTTTTCAAAACAGGGCACTCAGCCGCACGAGCGTTGTGCTCACCTCCACAATTGACACACTTAATTGGAGGGACGCATTCCGTTCCTTCATGGACAGGCTTTCCGCACGCACAAATTGGTTCTAAAACGCTGCAGCGTTGGGCCGTGTGTCCAAATTTCTGGCACTTGAAACAACGCATTGGCGAAGGAATGTACGGTCTCACTTTTAATTTGTAAAAAGCGGCATCAATTGATGTAGGTGGCTTTGGCTTGTCGAAAGTCAATACTAAGGAGGCAGAGTCAACTAGATTTCCCCCCAGCCTTCTCTTGATCCTTCTGACGTCCAAGACACCCTCATGCGCTAAACCTTCTTTTATGTCTTCTAACGAGCTATTAAGGAAATCTTTACAGCTAATAACTCCCTGCGAGGAATTCAGTCGCCTATGGGGGCTTGATTCCACCTCAACATCCAATAGCCTATTTAACCCTAGGATCGCTGCAACTTGGGCACGGTTTTCGGCTTCGATACAAATCGAGCCGTCCCCCTGCTTCCTGATACTTTTAGTTTTCCCCAGGGCATTTTTTATTTCTTTGCTTAGCTTGAATGAACAGGTGTTAGTGAAGTTACCTTCCTTCCTCTTGATAACAAAGTATCTTGCCCAATTATCCTCGTCTAAATTGAGGTAAGGTACATTTTGAGCACTTCTCTTGACATTCTGATGGCCACCCCTGGCTTTCTTCCGTGGCGGGGAAGAGGGGGCAAAAGGTTGCAATGTGATTGCACTCGCTTTCGTTACAGTAGTCGCATTACCGGTTGATATGTCCAAGTTCGCGCATTTGTCAGTAACTAGTGATCCAAATTGAAAATTGGAGGTAGATGGGAGAGGCTGTGGAGGGAAGGAAGGAACAATGGGGGTTAAAGGGACAGGATTAGGAAGGGAAGGGGAGACGTCCATATTTAAAGAGTTGGACTCCTCTTTTAGGTTTTTGATTGTTTGTGAAGACATTTCGTTCCCACGAGAAACCAAGGTAAAAAAGTCACCCACAGCAGAGCCTGGATGCCATGGAAAGGCTACATTACAACCGGAGGTCGCCTGGTGTCCGGAGGGCACCGTTAGTGACGGCCAGGAATCCCGCCGCCAACCAACTCCTCAGCACGGTAGCTAACACCTTGAGTTAGGTCCCTAACTGTGTACCCTGTATGCACCACCGTATCTAAATGTATGTGTGTGTGTGTGTGTGTGTGTGTAGGAGTGTGTGCATTGTATGTCAAAGTGAAAATATTCATGTTCAGTGTACCCCCCTGTCAGGCTGGGCTCGTAGGGAGAGCCGACCTCCCTAAGAAGTGCTAGTCACTTCCCCCATATCCTGTTAGTCGCCTCTTACGACATCCCGGATAAAGGAGCAGGCCTATTCTGTCCCCGGACCTGCAGGGGCGTGGAATCCCTGTTATTTTTTGTTTTCTATTTTGTGGTTTCACAGACCTACAAATAAATTACGAATTTGCAAAAACTACTTTTTGAGACTCTTCGGACGTCAAAATAGATATAGTGATAACTAGAGATCGAAAACTTGACTTATCTTTCAAGAAAAGTAAGAGAAATAACAATTTTTTAAAACATTTACATGATTGCAAATGCTTCTCCAGACGTATGATTCATTCCTATCCTTACTTTTATTGATCTTAAAAATAAGAAATGAAAAATGAGTAAAAATTTGTTGACCATTTCTCCTACATAAGTAAATATCAATTAAATTAACACTCTACCGGAAATTACAGCTATTGATGACAACATGACTTTGATTATTGAAGCGGTTAATAAAGTGCAATGCAACATGGCCATGCATACGATTTCCATTTCCAATGAGCAAATGACCTGGAAAATCAACTAGCACAAAGAGATTAACAAGGCCTGTAAAATTCAAGAATTCCAATCATTTACCACCTAAAAGTATGGTAAAGGAACTTTTAGAATTTGATTTTATTCAGCTATTTTCCTCGTATATTCTATTTGTGCGATGGTAAATTAGTTTAAACCTTAATATAGTAATTATAAATATTATTTAATTCATTTTGGGTTCATTCAATAAAAGTACCAAAATGGTTTGGCCATTAAGTGTGCGATAAATTCTCCAAATAATAGAATCAAAATTTGTGTATTTGAATTGAAAACTCCATAAACTAAACTTGAACTTTAGTCTTCTGAAACGATCAAGTACTTAAAAATATATATTATACATATACCTACATATGTTTATTCTTTTAAAAAAATTATTCGCGAATACATTAGAGAAAATTTTTGTAAAAGTGAAGTAAAAAATAATATCATTTAGAGGAAATGAATATTTAAATTATGAAAATCTAAAGCAAAGAAGTAAGCAGAATATTAAATCGACTAAAAGATGTTGTAAAATATAAATTTGGCGTAGGCTGGGAAATTGAATTGACGCAAACTGTTCACGTCTGGAAATCCTAAACTTATTTAAGCAGAAAAGTTGACTAGAGAAGATTATTTGTCAAGAATTCTTCTGCTGCCATAGTGAACTTTATCCAGTTTTAGCAAAGATCAGCATCTTTAAAAAGATAAGTTCATCAAGTTATGATTTGATTGTATGTAACACTAACACCTATAACACTCCTATGATATTGTTCATGTCAATTGCCTAGAGATTAGTTACGATGGAAGCTATGAAAGAAAAAAAGTGATATTCTCCACACGAAACTTGAAGCAGAACCGAACCTTGAAGAGGGATGAAATTCCGTAACCCGTCGCCTGGACAGTTGAATAAAAGATTCAACATATTGTGGATTGTTTCATTAAATGACCTCTACAAGTGCCAACACTTACAGATTTGATTAATTTTGGTGGCTTGCAAAAACAGAACTTGATGGAAAGACAATACATTATTTAATGGTAACCGCCAGCAACCCTACCCAAAGATAGAAGACGTTTAAACGTGATAGATATGATAATCGATTAGTTGCTTGTGGTAACAACAAGCCATCTACGCCAACCAAGAAGATCTATTACGGGCCATTATGGTAAAACCAGCAGCTCTAATAAATTCTATTCTAGCATCTCTAGGTTTTATATTTATGTCTGTAGCGTAGTTGGTGGAGAGGTGTTGTGTCAGAACAATTTGTCACATTCTTTGTGACAGGATTCACAATTAACAGTTTTAATTTTTTTCACAAATGTGGGCTACGTGAAACTTAAGTTAATCACCTTTGCTGAATGTAATCCTTTCCAGCCTTTTTAGGAAACAAATGCAAAGTACTGAGCAGACAAAGACAGAGTGATAAAATGACATCTATCAACACATGAACACTTATAAACAAAACAGGAGAAAGGCTCAATGAAACTGAAGTACATGAGTAAATTCAAACTATAATAAAGTACTGTATTTATTTGTCCTTCTTCAAAGAAATAGAATGAACAAGATTGCAACGCTACGAGGGGGTATCTCTGTTTAAAGTTGGACTTAAAATATTTTCAGCCCTAAAAGTGAACAGACTACATAAGTGGGCAGAAAAGTACTGAAAGAGTTTCAGAGTGGATTTAGACAGGGCAGATCAGCCTCAGACCATATTTCTTCCACAAGAAACATGTTAAGATATGCTAAGGGTACGATGTGACTGTCTATCATCTATTTAAAAACTTCTCGCAGGCTTATGATAGTTTGAAGCGGAACTAGCTTCTTATTTGGATAAGCAAGTTTGTCATCCCGGCCAAATCAATCCTTTTAACCTAAAAAAAAAAAAAAAAAAACTTTACAAGGCTCAAAAGCTAAGTGTTAAAGTACTTCGTTCAGTCTTACAAAAATTTCTCATACAGAAAGGCTCATAGACAGGGAGATTCATGAACCGTCTTATTTTGTCATCAAGCTTTGGAAGGTCCTTCGGGGCATGCCAGATCTACAAAGTTGAGCCAACATGTGGCATATGTTAACGAAGGTGTTAACTAGTGAAGGTCAAGAAGAAGATTAGGATCAATACTAGACGGAGCTTAAAACAAGTAATGGAGGCCATTTGCACACATTGTAATGTCGAAACTGTTAAGAATGGGGACCGTTTGAGCGGAGAAAAATTAGTGTAGCGTAAAAATCAAAAGCACAATAACGCCAACTTACAGGTGGTTTTTTGTACGCTGCAAAAAGTGATTCCAACCGCTATCCAGAGAAATGCAGTTGATAATGTGCGATAATGTTGATAATGACGGACGAAAACAATACTAATTTCATGAGGTGTATATTTATGCTTAGAGGTCAATCGGTGAAGTTGAACTTTAATGTTTCCCGAACTGAGAACATTTGCTCATTATGCAATTGGGGGGAAAAAAAGGATATAATTCATTATATAGGGGAGTGCCGCATTCTGCGGGAATTCCGGGTTCGATGGTTTGGCAAGTATTTATTAAAAAAAGAGGAGGTAATCCAAATTTTAAATGGTAAAAATTGGAAGAAGTTGTTATTATTATCACTTACAGGCAATAAAGTACCGACAGTTTTTGGTAGATGAATTTAATTTTTAATTTAAAGAAAGAATTCTCTTATTTTTAATAAAAATACAGTGTAATTGAAATTAATTTATGTTTTTATGCGTAGCCTTAAGATTGTGCGTGGTGTGGTATTTGTATGGGTGTTTTGTATGTATTTGAGTGAGATTGTGTGGTTGTAAATATTTATTTTAGAAGTAGTTTTGTTTAAGTTAAAAAAGTAGAAAATATTTGTTTCATTATTTTAATTATTTCTGTTCGCCAGACTGGTTTTATGTATTCTTTCATTTTTATTTTTGTCTTATTTTTCTTTTGGTTGGTAATCACTTTTTATGATTTTTAATTAATGTACAACACTTCTCTAGCAGATGGACGGAGTCCAAGCTCAAGTGTTTGAAAGGTTTATGAAATTTCTTTAATTTGTAAAAAAAAAAAGTATTTAAATAAACGCATCATTATTATTATTATTAAGTTAAGTGATATCTAGGAACCTATTCTTTAATTTTTAACTACTACCTCTGCAGTAGTTAAAACACTATTACGACACTGGTTACGGCGCGGTTGCAATTTTGTATGGCTCCCGACTTAGGCAGTCTACAGTTGTAACACTGCAGGGCATGGTGCACGATTCAAAACCAAAGTCAGAGTAATTCATTTATTTTTAATAACCGGTTCCCAAATGTTCCATAATTTTAAAAAACGATTCGCGCGAACCGTATATAACTAACAATGACCAACATTACGCTAGTGAGACATGAGCTCCTCAAAAGAGGATGGAAAGCCATTAAAAGCTTGGGAAAGAGAGAGAGATCCTAATAAAGATGTTTAGCCCTATTAAGTAAGAAGAGATGAAGATGGACCAACATGGGAAGAATTAAACGGACGAAGCAAATTTTTAAATATTGAAAAGCGCTGGATTCCTAAGGGAGTCACCCTGGAGGTGCTAGAAGAAAAAGAAGACCGATATTCAGGTGGACGATGAATAAGAGTCAGATTTGAGAACTCTTGGTATTAGAAGCTGAGAAAGGATTACCGCGCTAAGAGAAGATGGGAAAGGTCCTCTATAGACCATACAAGAACGACAAGGCATTTTCCTTTTATTGAAGTGTTGCAAGAATGTTGTGCCTATGTTTTCGGCAACTAAGCTCATCTAACCTTGCTGTGGCTATCACCACGATGTTCTCAGTCATGCTACGCTTTACTGGTGGTAATTTGTTCCAAGTCCCGCCTACCGCTGTACCTCCTCCATCTTATTTGAGTCTTCCTTTTTATTTTCATCCATGTCTACATTTCTCCACTCTACAAAACTCTCTTAAGTAATACCCACAAAACTACCAAGGAGCTATACCTCTTTAGACTTCAGTGTCCGCTTTATCCTGGTAGCGACTGTCCTTGCTTCGTCGGTATTTGTCATGATTGGGTAAAGAAAAACTTTCAGAGAACAGCTTCAACGGCTAACTCCTAACATCACCATACATTTAAAAAGTCATTTCTCGCCCAATAGCATTCTGGTCAACCTTCAGATTACAACTCTTTTGGGTGTGTTCATAAATTTGTTTTTGGCCAGAATCTATTTTTTTTTAGCTCCTAGTATCTAAAAAGAAGACATTATTTTGTAGACTATTTTTAGTCTTAAGGCAACCAGCGCCAACTTAGCAGATTATCTTCATTTCCACGAATTCTATATCCTTTAATAATTGCTAATTCTATACCCTTTAACTGTAGACCTAATTCATTCCGGAATACCAAATAATGAGCACCAGCAAACTGAAGGGGGTAACTTGTACAATTCCATTATTCACGCGCAGTTTATCTTTAAGCTTCCTTTCTATTTTCGCTCGACTATTCTTAAAGAGTAGAAAGTAATATCGCATTTTTTAGAATGTATAACATTTATTTTTAATTAGTTTACACAAAATAATGGTGAGCTTTATTTAATGAGATCATTATTGGGGCATCGCCTCGAATAATATTCCATTCCTGGTCCAATTTTGTTTATTCAACTATTCAAATACAGTTATTGAATGCGGTTTATAATTTACAACTGAAGAAAACCTTGTTCGAACAAATAAGAACATGTTTTGGCCAATTGAGACCGATTTATGTTTTTCCAGTTGAACAAAATTTTTCTTAGTGAGAACACATAAATTCTTCTTAGATATCACACTTGATTCCTTTATAATATCCAAATTAGGGTAAAGTGAATAAATATAATCTAGCGCTAAATGGTTCACCACCATATTGTGTACGCTTTTCACAAATATTTTCACATTTACAAGATTTATCAATTCGATTTATCAGTAATTTTTAGTTTAATTTATTTTCCACTCTGGGCAGCAGAATATAAGGGTTGATCGTCAAAAACTGCACGAAAAAGCGTCACTTTGAAAAACACCCAACTTTGACAATTAATTACTAATTTCCCGTTCATTTACTTCAGGTTTTAATATATTTTTGGGTCTTATTTCCTACAGAAGCTATAAGGTGGTAAATTGCATAGATAACTGCAATTACCTAGAGTGGCCACCAGTAAATCGCAAAAATAAATCAAGAATTAGGAAATCAGAAAACAAGAGTCAATAGCAATATATTTTTAATATACAGGGTGACCAGAGTTATATGCTCCACCCACATCTTTTTTTTTAACGGCGGGAAATTTCGAAAAAATAAAAATCACGTATTTAAGCACTTTTCATGGAAATTTCTGTCCAAGTAACCTCGAACCACTCTCGCATTATGTGCCGGGCAACCATCTTGTTGAAAATACATATCTAGCCGACGTTGTAGATGAACATCTTCAAGCAGAACTGGCAAAATGTCTCTTAAAAAAAAGTTAGATACCTTGCACCAGTTAAGTTCTCTCTGTAGAAGTATGGGCTGATTAGGTGATTTCCTAAAACTCAACACCAAACGTTTGTAGAAAAAACAACCTGAACGTCGAATAATTCTAGCCTGCCTAGATCTTGACTTCGCCACTATGGTGCTGGCTGCTATAAGCAAAGTGTGGGAGTCCAGAGTTTTAGCTTGCTTATTCGTTGATTGTGACCCAGTTTGAACAGATTCTTTAAAAAAAAATAACGTAATTTTGCCAATAAACTGAAATTTGTTTTTCATATTTTAAATTACCATAACTTTTGAAAAATCCAACCGATTTCAAAAAATTTTTTTTTGTTTTTTTTAGAAGCTCAAATACTATAAAAATTTGCAACAAAAAATGTAATGTTCCATTTGAAAAACAAAAGTTGGATGCTGTATCTCGAGATACAGGGGTTTAAAAAAATGGGTCAATCACTGAAAGTAAACTAGACTAAAAATGATTAAATAAGTGTTTTTTATTTTTTCGAAATTTCCCGCCGTTAAAATAAAATTGGGTGGAGCATATAACTCTGGTCACCCTGTATATTTAATATAGCATTTCCTTTGATATAACGCCGCGAAATATATATCTAAGATTATAATTCACTCACTCTATAATTCAATAACACCCACACAATCAAAGTGAACACGGTAGAAGGGGCAACAGTGTTCAAAATTACCCCGTATTATTGCTTATAACCATGGAGACGCAGCACATAAGTTGTGAACACATGTGGAAGTGGTAAGCAATTGAGCTTACCCAGGGTGTATATATAGATCAGGTGTTGGGGACACAATTTTATGGCAAGAAGCAAGAAGAGCTTGCTGATGTCGGTGCCAATACGCTGGGAATAACAGTGGCTTCTAACTCTCTCACAAGAGATCTTGCTATGCGAGGGTTATTCATGCGAGAAGTTGTTACAGTTGGCACTGTTACAGTGGTAATATTATAACAGGCAGCGAGAAAAGAGAGCGAGCCTGCGGCCCCCCCTCAGGCAGATACTCAAGTACACTTGTGCACCTCCGGAGCTCTACAGCCAGTTGGCCATTACTCCGCCGCGCCAGGGTAATCCTACCCAGATACCCGCAACCGCCCCAGTCATTTCAATATCTCTTGCAAACATTACCAATAACAGCAGCTATTTTAGGCAACCATTCTGGCTTTCTACAAATTATTAAATTCCTAATTAAAGAAAAGCAACTATAAAGAAATTATTCCAACCTTTGTGGTTGAACCTCATCGAGAAAATTTATTTTAAATTCTAAAGTAGTAAACAAAATACACTTTACGTTAGGGAAAATTAAATAAAACATGATAAAATTAAATTTAAATATAGCCATTTAGAGAAAAAAATTAATTAGATTAAAAAAGAAGGGAAAAATAACTGATTTCTAGGGTTTAAAAAAACGCAATAAAATGAAATATAAATAATCCATTAGGGGAAAAATTAAATTAGATTTGAAGAAAGGCGAAGAAGAGCTGGTATTCTTGGAGAGGCAAGGGTGGACTAGCAAGAATCAAACTGATGAAAAAGTAAGCACTATAAAATCAGCTAGCGCATTTTTAATATTCGGTGAATATGGTGCGAACTTATGTGTTATGGTTTACAGATTAGTGGCTAATCCTATTACATCTCTTCTAATTTACTTCTATTCCCGAGCAGTGGCCAATGAAATTCCTGGTGACTTCCATTACAATCTTGGACGAACGCCCCAAGTTAATATCCAATATATAAACTTAACTAACCAAGCAATTTGGCCGAAATCAGATTTAGGAATATATTAGATATTATTAAACTTCAGTTGGTATTTCCAAGAGCGAGAAATGGACCAATCAGAGAATAAGCTCTCAAATTGAATTCCATAGCTCTAAATCAATTCCTACTTGAATTTAAAATAATAATACTTTGGAAAAGGTGTTCGTGAACAGGTTACTAAAAATAACCATTATGCAACTGTAGATTAAGCCAGATTTGTGAAAGAACATTGGATACTGAGCTGTAAATGATTTACTATTCTGTAATTGTGGGTGATAACGATCTCCTGATATTGATGGCAGTTATGGAAAGAAGGCAAAGAGGATTTTTTTTTAAAGTGGATTTAGTAATCAGCATCGGTAAAAAGAAGTATTTGTTGTTTTAAAGATGAAGAAAATAATACGTTTTGGAAAAAAGAATGAGAAAGTGCACCGTCTTACTTCTATACTGTAAAGGCCTCCAAGAATAGTTGTAGAGGTTAGATTATTAATGAAAAAAGTTTATAGAGTAAAATTACTCAAGTGATATCAATGAAGTATTAATGAATTGTTGGGTACTAGCTGATTTGTGCACCGTTTAGCGTTTAATCAACCCTTATACTTAACTTTTTAAACTATAAGTTTTTGTTAAAGAGATACAAAGATTATATCCACTTGTACAAACACTACTTACGCCAACCTCCTTATCAAACACAGTCATCAATTTGACGGTACCAACACACTATGTTACATCTAGGAAAAAAAGGAAGGCTTAAGGACATCTTAGAAAGAGTAGAAATATACAATCAGAAAGCCATTCACCAAAACAATATGAAAGACCAAATAAATCCAGTAGGAAGAAAAGAATAATGCCAATTTCAGTCATGATGTTATTTATCTTACTGAGCACTCGTCTTAGGGACTAGGTCAACTTTAGAGCTTATTGGCAATATAATGTTATTACATTATTATAAGGATGGTGTATCTTCTGTCCTGTCTGCTCATGATTTGAATGAATAGTTCAATCCCTCACATTCCTACTATCCTGAGGTTGGTAGGTTATTAACCAGTTAAGCGCGTTTGACGTGTAGACACGTCAAACCAAATCTCTGTTACGGTGCGTTCGATGCGTATACTCGTGAAAAATATAAAATTGCCATTAACTATAAAAACTCGAAATTTTAATAAAATACATAAGAATATTATTTGGTGGGATGTTTCCTTTATCTTACCAATAGAACTGCCAAGTATCTTATACGGAGGGGGACGGTGGGAGCCAGTCAAATGATAAGTGGTTGGTACATGTTTGGTCTCCGCATTAGAGATTGGGAATTACGCACGCAAATGAAAGCTCACAACCCTTGTGCAATACTGTTTTTACCTTAGATAGAGGTTCATACCTCAGTTCGAGCATGATTTCATTTTGCACAGCATTCAGAGCTCTTTTCTTCCTTGTAAAAGCTTTTGCGTCCCTAGTTAACTAGAGCAATGCATCCGTGAAGCGTTGCAATATTTTGAAAGAGCACAGAGTACTCTGTAAATTTCAAGCCTCAGAAATTGCAGAAAAAAGTGCTTGCAGTGACTATTATGACGTTGTAAACTTTTGGTTGTTTTGCCCTGCGTTCAACGTGTATACACGTCATTGTCTGATTTTAATTCCGCACACTGTGGGGGTTTTTTAAAAATTAAATTCCACGCCTAACTGGTTAAATGTTACTGCACTCATTGAATTTTTTTTGTACCTTTACAGTATCAACAGAATTGGCAGACGGACAAATTGTCCATTGTCTTAAGTGTTTTTGTTTATAAAAAGTGTAAGTTTTCCTTTTATTTTTTAAATAAAACACTATCTATCTATCTATATCTATTATCCAGTATCAACAGAAGACATCCGGTTGTTCTGTGTCTCCAGAATGACCAGACTCTTCAGCTGGAGATGTCTAGGAAGATTCCCGCATGCACCTTATCACTGCTTCTTCTTCTTATAGTTTCGTTCTGGGAGATCTTTTTTTTTTTTTTTTTTAAGAACTACTGATAATGCTAAGAATATCCTCATAAAATAATCTTTTATTATTTAAAATAATGTAGTTGTGGCGCAACTGTATGTTTTTATTTGAAGGTAAATCTAGAAAGTAAAATAATGAAAAGTCGAAGGGGTTTCTTTAAAAAAAGTTGAGAAGTTTTTTGTTCTTTTTGTTCGCATTAGACGAGTTACTCGAGAACATTTTAACTTATTGACAACTCTTCCAGTTCAAAGACTAAAGAGCACTCAATCACTCAACGCTAACTTTATCCCTGACATGTTTTTCTACTAACCATTCCGTACACCCTTCCGCACATACATTTAGTGCTTCTTAGGATTTTGTTAACCTCCCATCCTAGTTGTGTTGTCTTATTCTTATAAAAACATTTACCTTTTATTTAATTTATAATCTTTATATTTTATCTTCTTAAAGCATTCATATGTTTTTTTTTTTTTAAAGCTAAAACCCTATTTTGTCATCTATCATGATTTATTAGCGGAACCATTCATTCTAATAAGGGGTGAGGTACTTATGTTTTGAAAGGACAGACTACATATACGGAAGGAATATTTTACTACAGGGTAAAGTTACAGTGGGGTAATATGAGCTGCAAAATCATAGGACGCACAAACTTCATTTAAGATTGTGTATGACCAAGAAACCTATTAAAATCCTTCCACTAGAAACCACTTATAGTCCATTAAAAAGATTTTTTTAAATAAATTCCTTACAAAAAATATCGTCTCCAATATTTATTACAAATCTGCAGACCTGCAAACGTTATTTGAATGTATTTCCATTTAACATTGTTGATGTTAATATTGTTCCTTAGAGTTCAGGCTCTCTTCAAAGTACATCTTTAGTTGAACGTAGTTTTCTAACTTTAAGTGAGCAGCTTCTTTTTTTTTAATGAAAGAGAAAAAAAAAAAAAGAAATAGAATAAATACTTTTATGAAATGAGCAGACTGTAGTTAGAACGCTATCCACATAACAATATTATGGGCGCACACATAAAGAGTACAGCGTGTAAAAGTGTTTGCGGCCTCCTTAAGACCGTGAGCAGATGGAAATAATCTTCACCAAGTGAAGAATCGATAACCACTGCCACTGATCGGCGGGAACAGATTTAAAAAAAAAAAATACCGATCAGTATTCTCGACGATCGTGTGGAATCTCTTCCAGCCAGACTCGGCTCTCTGTTACATATAAATGAGTGTTTAAACTTTTATTAGTTACATACATTTCATGCAAGTAATTTTTCTCTTTAAAAAATATTACTACTTTCTTTTTATGTGGCAAGGATAAGGTTTTTTCACAGATATTTATTGAGATACTCACTGATGGTACAGCTAACCTTAACCAGAAATCGCGATCTAATCATGCTTCCTAGCAATCCTCAGTCCCACCTCAAAATTTTAAATAGTTTAAAAGATGGAAACGAGTCAATGTCATGAACACTTTACTCTTCCTCATATTACGAGTATACTCGCTTTTCCACCAGTACCTCTACAGTTAACCTAGACAGCTACCTGGACATAGAAAGGCAAAAGACTTAGCTAGAATCGTCATACAGATTTACAGAGATCAAAACTCAACTAACGCTTCCGATAACTTAAAAGACAGCTTGCATCTAATATACAGGGTGTTCAGCATAAGGACTACCGTTACTTCGGGAGGCGATTCTGGGCATCATTTGTAACAAAAAATTTTATATAAACTATGGCTCTATTTCGCTCCGTTTTATAGATATTTTTAATTTTATGGTTTTTTTTCAAGGTACTACTACTTTTTAGAAAACAGTTGTCTATATTTCTCAAACTATTAAAGTTACAGTAATTTCAATAAGCTCATTATAAAGAAGATTAAATTTCCTCTTAAATAAGCTAATTTATATTTCAAAATAATAATATTAAGTATTTCACTTTGTGGCCCAAACATAAGAACTAGCAAATTTCTAATTTTTTCCAAAAACTTTCGACTTCATTTTTCTCAAAAATATTATATTATGTTAAAAACGTGCACTATTCATGAAAAACAACTACATACAATCAGCTTTCGAAAGGTATACGATGAATAGTGGTTATTTTAAAAAGTGATGCAGAAATCTGTGATTAATTGCTAAAAAGTAGGCCTTAATACAGCGGCGGCATTATGAAAGGAGTTCACCTGCGATAAGAATGTAATTATTAAAATCATCAAATCCAGTTCCATTTTTTGTAAACATCTAATTTAATAATTAATTAATTAAAGAATCATATTAAAAAATACTAAATTTACAGTATAAATGATAAAATAAGATAAAAAGAAGAAAATGGTGTTTGATGTTAAATGAGGGTTAGGTACCAATTTCGAAAGGAAGGATTTTCGTTTAACGAGTTTAGAACTGTGTACTATTCACGTTTTTTGAAACGTGTAATTTAATAATACTTAATATTATTATTTTGAAATATAAATTAGCTTTTTTAAAAGGAAATTTAACCTTCTTTCTAATGAGCTTAATGAAATTGCTGTAACTTTAATAGTTGGAGAAATATAGACAACTGTTTGCTAAAAAGTAGTACTACCAATGAAAAAACATCAAATTAAAAATATCTATAAAACGGAGCCAAATCGAGCCATAGTTTACCTATATGGATTTTTTTTTTTTTTTTTTTTTTTTTTTTTTTACAAATGATGCCCAGAATCGCCTCCCGAAGTAAGGGTAGTCTTATGGCTGAACACCTGTAAATACACCTAAACTAACCCTAGAAGAAAAAGGGTAGAATTATTGACGCAAAAAGTCTCTATCAAAAGGATCTAGTCTTGAAGATCAAAAAATTGCCACTTCTCCGTATGTCTCCAATCGAATTATTCTAACAGACCTAACCATTCCTTTCGTCCCACAAAATGTTCAAACGTACCAAGTTTTGAAGGAGGTTATTTAACATGAAATCAAATAGTCAATGATAATTCTAAAGAAATTTAGTATTGACAAATGTGTTAAAATAACTGTTGAAACCTTTACTATTGTTGAATAGTATATATTAGTTCAGCAAGGCTATATCTGAACTGTTATATCAAGATAACTATAACTAAATTCACCAAGTTTATCTAGAAAACCCGTTCTGCCTTTAGTACGATCCCACAGAGAATAGGCGAATAAGAGATAGAACAAATTACAGCAGATAAACAGCGCCAGTGAATCAGTTATTAATGCCAGCGCCATATCTCAGATTCATTTTCAACATATGACCTACATTTTGTGGCTCAATATTACACCTGCTGTTGAACAGCCAACCTCTTTCTCCAATAGGATAAAGAGAAAAGCGCCGAGAGAAAAAATTTAATAAATCCTACATTCTTTTATTTTTACGCTTTAAGATGTATATTTTTTATCTTTTACAAAACAGAAGCATCTAAACTTCTCTCCAAAAATAAGATTTTCGATCATGTTTGTTATCGCCAAAACGTGTATCACATATACTTACACAATGATTGGCTGTTCCCTAGGAACAGTAATATTCCAATATTTATATCCCAATATTTCAATATCTCAATAATCCCAATATTTCATGGGATTCCTCCTGTTTCATACTATTAGGACCCAGATCCTTTGTAAGCACTATAACTCTTGCAATCCCAAATTTCTGTGCATTCCAATCATGTCTTCTTCTGACTATTTACGTGGCTCTTCTTACGTTCTAACCTTTTCATACCCTCCTTAGAAGGCAGCTTACAAAAAAACCTTTCTCATCAGAACCACTTTCTTTTTGAAAATTCTTTTCCAAATACATTCTACACACTCCTTAAGTGGGATTTAATACCCGCCTTTTCCACCAACTCTTCAAATCTGCCGAAGAGTGAAATAAATATGCACCTAGTCAAGGAGACAAGAGAGTTTAGTTTTGGTAAAGAAATGTTATTTTTAGCAGTCTTTTATTTTAATAAAAGTGTAAAGTATTACAATCACTAGTGTAATTATTATTGCAGAGATATACTGAGAAGAGATTATTAGTTCCTTTTTAAATATTTGAATGATTACATGCAACTAGATACAAAATTTGAATCAAATTTGTACAGATCATTTAATTTTATCATTATCTCTTTCTTTAGTGACAAAAAGTAACAGTCTATCTATTCTAGTATAATTTATAAAAAAATTACATTAGTTTTTACGAGAATTGCGGGTTTTATTGTTCAATAATAACTTCAAAAAGTTGATAACTTCTGACCGCATCAGTATTAGATTGAAGAATATAATATAATTATGTCCTTGAAATTTAAACCTCCCCATCATTTTCGAGAAAATTGCAGAAAATGATAAACAATCTATTCTTATCTTATCTTATCTCTTGATAGGTGAGTGAAGATTTTAAAAAGTCTTAAGAAGCTTCTTAATGTGTCTAGTGTCTGTACTAAGAATGCCATCATCATTTGTGAGTATGGTCAGTGTATGGTGATGAGTTGGAGTTCAAATAACCCAACATTACGAGTTGTGGCTATTAAATAACGAGACTATTGCTATAAAACATTTTATTTTAAATTTATACATATTTAGTTATTATCACCTTCAATACAAAACCCTCCCCTATCCTTACAACGCTCCATGCGAATTTACCATTGTTCGAAACAGTGCTGGAAGTCTTTTTCTGTGAGCTCCTGCATGACGCGTGCCGCTTTTTCTTTCACAGCTTCAAAGGACTGTAATCGTGTTCCTTTTAATGCAGATTTGACTTTGAGGAACAGATAAAAGTCACATGAGGCCAGGTCAGGCTAATAAGGTGGATGGCCTAAAACTGGGATGTTGTACTTGGCTAGAAACGTCTTGACAGACAATGCAATGTGAGCCGGCGCATTGTATTGATGGAGAACCCATGACTTGTTTTTCGTTACTCTTTCACGGAGTTAAGCAAGCACTTAACGGTTGTAATGTTGATTAATTATAATCGATATTTTCATCCGTTTTGGAAGTGGAAGAAGGGCGACCCGGGCGGTCATCGTCTTCTCGGCCATCTTGGAAACGCTTGAACCACTCAAAAACTTGTGCACGTGATTAACATTCATCGCCATAAACTTCTGTTAATAAAAGATAAATTTCAGTAGCGGTATTACCAAGTTTCATGTGAAATTTCACAATTCGTAGCTCTACTACATGTGTAGTATCATGTTTTCGGCAAAACGAAACTAACACCCCTTACACAAACGACGGTTCTGGTCAGACAGATTTCTCTACAAACACGTGAGACGCTGCAATCCAAAGAGAAGGCTTTACGCTGCACAGCTGTCGGTCGTTAGGATTTGGCGCATGCATAGTTCTTCTGTAGCAGCATCAGTCTCGTTATTTAATAGCCACACCTCGTGTGTCACATTCTTGGATATTTGAGGCAGTAAATGCTTGGGTAATATGAGGTGACCGCGCGTAAGTATTGTTTTTTGAATTGAACTTATGGTCTACATACGAGGGTCGTTTGAAAAGTCCGTGCAATTTTTTGGGGTAAACCTTTTTTATTTTTCAACATAGTCTCCTTTTAGGCTTATACACTTCGTCCAACGCTGCTCTAGTTTGTTGATCCCTTCCGAATAATAGGATTTGTCCAAGTCTGAAAAATAGCCATTCGTTTCTACAATCACCTCCTCGTTTGAATAAAATCTTTTTCCCGCCAGCCATTTCTTCATATTGGGGAACAAATAGTAGTCCGAGGGAGTCAAGTCTGGAGAATAGGGGGGATGTGAAACGAGTTGGAACCCTATTTCCATTAATTTTGCGACCACAATTGCTGAGGTGTGAGCTGGTGCGTTGTCGTGATGGAAAAGGACTTTTTTGTGGGCCAATCGTGGGCGTTTTTCTTGCAGCTCGGTTTTCAAACGGTCCAATAACGATGAATAATATGCACCTGTAATAGTTTTACCCTTTTCCAGATAGTCGATGAGGATTATTCCTTGCGAATCCCAAAAGACAGTCGCCATAATCTTTCCGGCCGAAGGAACGGTCTTCGCCTTTTTTGGCGCAGATTCCCCCTTGGCAACCCATTGTTTAGATTGTTCTTTGGTCTCAGGAGTGTAGTGATGTATCCATGTTTCATCCACAGTGACGAAACGACGCTTAAAGTCCTGCGGATTCTTCTGGAACAGCTGCAAACCGTCCTTGCAACACTTCACACGATTTCGTTTTTGGTCAAGCGTGAGCAATCGCGGCACCCATCTTGCGGATAGCTTTGTCATGTCCAAATGTTGATGCAAAATATTATGTACCCGTTCATTCGAGATGCCCACAGCACTAGCAATCTCACGCACCTTCACTCTTCTGTCATCCATCACTATATCATGGATTTTATCAATGATTTCTGGAGTAGTAACCTCAACAGGGCGTCCAGAACGTTCAGCGTCACTTGTGCCCATATGGCCACTCCGAAAATTTTGAAACCACTTATAAACTGTTCTAATCAAAGGTGCAGAGTCACCATAATGTTTATCAAGCTTCTCTTGTCTCCTGAGGCGTTTTACCTTTCATAAAGTAGTGTTTAATCAACACACGAAATTCTTTTTTGTCCATTTTTTGAAAATCACTCGACTTCCTCGATTCAAACGAATGCCAAACACAATGAAATAGACCGATCTGCCTGAAACTTGGTGTGTGTTCTTCCAAGAGATGCTACTAACTAAACATAACCTCGATACGCGCCAGTGGTGGCTCTCTCTCTGACTTTGCACGGACTTTTCAAACGACCCTCGTATAAATAAAATTATGGTCTCTAGACCCTGGAAACTGAAAAATGATCTTTATTTTATTTTACAAATCAAATTGAATTAGGGGGTTCTTCTTAAATAGTAAAAGAGAAATATAATTGGATTGAACTAAACAAATTATAAAATGACAAAACATTTCAATAAAAAGTTCTATTTGGTATAAAATACTCTTACGGCTAAATGAAATATAATAATTAAAGAAGATAGTAAACACAGAAGATTGAAAGAACATAGTGAGAGAAACAATATGAGATGTGCAAAGTCAGCGTAACTACAAGGAAAAGAAAATGGAAAAGTTAGGAAGAAAAATAGAAGGAAAAACTGCGCGCAGAAATTGTATATTTGTTTAGCGAGAGGGTGACCGGATAATTCGATTTCATGGGGTCTGCAGGTATGGGTCTGTTCTATTCGCGGGCTATCTTTAGATAAATACGGTAGCAGGATTCTTTTCAGCCAAGGTAAAATATTATTGTTAAATTTTTCTTTCTTGTATATCCCTCAGGATTATTGTACGTTATCCATACAAACTCATACAAAACAAGTTGAGACTAGATACACAATTTTCACATTTAAATATGGAAATATCTTAGCAAAGCCGACTACTAGCTCTCTGCAGTCAGCGGGAATTAGAGAGATGATGGTGAGAAATGCGTTGATCAATATACACAAATAAAAAATTAACGCTTATAAAGGTATCCACACTTTTCTATTAAAAATACAGAACCAACAATTTATGTCCTAATTATGACTAAATATAAATTAATAATCAACAGATAAATACAAAATATTTTAAAGCTCTAATCTCACGAGTCTATTTAATAAATAGGCATATCATTCTCACAACCATTTTAAATGTCCCAAATATAAAAAAAGAAATTAGTAGATTCTCCTAATAATAAAAATTTAAATTAAAACCCTCAAAATACAGATTTAATATTTATAAATCTATTTTGATCCAAACAAGCGAACAATTCAGAGAATGTAAAAATCAAAAAATAAAAAAGTTACTGCAGTTCATTAAAAATTGAACGACTCAATTAGAGGAGTGCGGTAAGCAATGGCCTGGTGCAAAAAAAAAAAAAATGCAATTAGTGCTGGCCAATCACAACCATTCAAATAATTCAATCATTTCCTCTAGGTAACTATCAACACTAAAACACTCTTTGATTGTGCTGCTAAGAATCTGTATCTAGATTTGTAGCACCTCACAAGTCCTCTAACTCATTCAGATTACGTATGGAACACATACGAGGTGTGTTCAAAAAGTAACGGGAATTTTCGTTTTTTGAAAAAAATATTTATTTATTCATCTACATTAATATTGTCGCCTTCAAAGTAGTCCCCTTCGCATACAATACACTTGTGCCAGCGCTTTTTCCAATCCTCGAAACACTTCTGAAACTCGATCTTTGTGATAGCTTTCAGCTCTTTCAGCGATTCGCTTTTAATGTCATCTATGCTTGTAAAACGACGGCCTTTTAATGTTCTCTTTATGTTTGGAAATAGAAAAAAGTCACATGGAGCCATGTCTGGCGAATATGGAGGCTGGGGCATCGTTAAAGTTTTGTTTTTGGCCAAAAATTCACGAACAAGCAATGAAGTGTGAGCAGGTGCATTATCGTGGTGCAAAATCCATGAATTGTTTTGCCACAAATCCGGGCGTTTTTTTCGGATTGCTTCACGCAAACGGCGTTGAACTTGTAGGTAGTACTCCTTATTGATTGTTTGACCTTGTGGCAAGAATTCATGATGCGCTATGCCATTAAAATCGAAGAACACAGTGAGCATAACCTTCACATTCGACCGCACTTGTCGTGCCTTTTTCGGTCTTGGCGATCCAGAAGCCTCCACTGGGACGATTGAGCCTTAGTTTCGACATCATATCCGTAAACCCATGTTTCGTCACCTGTTATAACACGTTTCAGTAGATCCGCATCGTTGTCGACTTCATTGAGTGACTCTTGAGCAACTTCCATTCTCCGCTGTTTTTGTTCGAAATTCAACAATTTTGGAACAAATTTTGCTGCCACACGTTTCATACCCAAAACATCCGAAAAAATTTCATGGCATGAGCCAATTGATATGGCAACATCATCAGCGACTTCTCTGATTGTGATTCGGCTATCGTTCATAACCATTTCTTTCACTTTTTTCACGTTTTCATCGGTTGTTGATGTGCTTGGACGTCCAGGTCGTTCGTCATCTTCAACGTTTTCGCGGCCATCTTGGAAACGCTTATACCACTCGTAAATCCTTGTTTTACTCATAGCAGACTCACCATATGCCTTTATTAACATTTCACACACTTTATTTCATTTTTTACGCAAAATTTAATACAAATTCTTTGATCCATTTTTTTTAACAAACAAAAATCGCCAAGCTCGAAAAACACGTCTAACCTTAACGGCTGCCACTTAAGAAGTAAACAATGAATATTACTGAAAATTTTATCGTACTTCAGGGGCATGTGTACCAACATAATAAAAAAAAAATTTTACAATCAGACTCTCCAAACCCGCGAAATTTAAAAATTCCCGTTACTTTTTGAACACACCTCGTATACATTTTGGCTGGAATAATGTACAGATTAAAAAACTCCGTCCCAGGCTAAATAATGCTGCATCAACTCTTTAATTATAATGTTACATTCCAAAATGTTAACCCTCTTATAGTAATAAAACTGACGATAGTAATTCACCTTTCTGGCCGGTGATGGACACTGTTGGCTGCAACAAGAGCAAACTGTCCGGAGGCCAGCAAAGCATTGAAAACAGCTCGTGGTGCCAATGATCTTTAGATGTTGACGCGCATTAAATTAAAAAAATAAAATAAAGTACTTAATTTCGTTGGTTTTATCAGTTGTAGCACGCTTTTATTGTATCCCTGACCTATTTCGGACTTCCAGCCATCGTTAGAGTTGGATTAACCAGCTTGGTGTGGAGATTTTGACTTCACTAGTGTTTCCTTCGTGTCATACACTTGGCTGAACCAGGGCTAAACGGATAAAATCAAAGAAATCGTCCAACTCTTGGGCGCCACAGTAGCTGAGCGGGTTAAGAGGCGAGACCTGCAAAGCTAATTTGCATTGTGGTACTGGGTTCGATTCCCGGTCTTGGCTTTGGATTTTATTTAATGTTTAAATGAGAAATAGTAAAGTACGTTTGCTATTCGCCTTCGTCCGCGACACCTAGTAAATGGTAATTGGACGTTAAGCCCCGCCTGAAAAAATAGGCCTTTACTTTACTTTACTTTTTCGTCCAACTCTTTTCCCCACTGTAAATAGAAATAGAAAATAGAAAATAAAGCGAGACGGAAGAACCCATGCCCCACGGCTCCGCAGCCCACAAGAGACTTACTGTGCCCACCCATTTTAGGATCTAGTAGACGAAATCTGCCCTCTTAAAAAGGTTGAGGGCTCTCCCTACTAGTTCTTTTTGGACTATTATCTCCTTTGGTCTTAAAATTCCAAAGGTTTCATAGCGCAATCGATCATCGATGTTAGAGGCCGTTTCCTCCTATTACTGACACAATCTGCACAACGGTTCCTGAGCCTACCATGCCTCGTGAATAGGCCTGTGATCAGAGTAATTTGATTCCAAATACAGAGCCTCTTCGGTTCTACCCACTCGTCAAAGTCCAATTATAATTGCATTATTTTGAAACATTTTTTAAATATGTGATAAGCATTCGGATACATAAAAAGTATAAGCGATCTAAAGATAATCGATGCACTTGTGTTAGTAAAAACTAAATTAAAATATACTCTTGAAATTCCACTACCTAGAAAATTCAAAATGTATCCACATAACTATTTTCTACAAGGGGTTCCTTCCAGTTATTGTTATAATCTGATTTAGAAAAACTGGTACAGGATAAAAAAGTACTAAAGGAGCACTTTAGAGGCAAAGCTTGATGTAGAAAACTTTACAAAAAGTATCAAATTAAAAAAGAGTTTTTATACTCTTGATTGGAAATTGTCAAATCATGTGTTGGATGAATATTGGCTGGCAAAAGGATCACATTATCTATGCAGCATCACAGGATACATGAGTTATTAATTACACCCTGAATCCTTTGATGAAAGTTGCAGTTTAGGGCTAATGGCGCCACATTAAAGCAGCTAACTTTAGAACTATTTAATGGGAATGTAAAGCGTTACATTGAATCGATAAGGGCCAACTTTATGAATCAATAACTATAGTTCAGGTAAAAATAACATCGATTATAATTCTCATTCTTTTTCCTGTATTATCTAGAAGTCGCACCGATTGTCTTAATTTGGTTTGGTTAATTATTTTGGTAAGATCTACCTTAACAGTCGTACAAGGCTTTGTGTTCTTTTTCATGTCGGAATTAATCGATGAGAACGCCATTTCACCTGCATAAATTGATACTTCATCATATATGATCACAGATAGGATAATTCAAACATATGAATTACCTACCAAAGAGTCAGGAAATAATAATCAATACAAAACCGGTACCATTATTCACAAAGCGAGATCAATCAGCAGAACTGCTTCTACCCTAAAGGCAGTAAAACTCGTGGTCCGGGTGAAGAGGGTGCCTACCTTTATTGCGCAGATGATTGCGATGAGTGTGTATTGAAAAGGTTTTGGACCATTATTTTGCAGATTTTAATTAATTAATTTGTATTTGGGAAGATCAAACTCTGTACTATCCAAAACCCCAATGGGTTCATGTAGCTTTCGTAGAATAATAGTATATGTGGGTGAGTGGGTTTGTGGTGGGATGCACATATGAATGAGGATGTGATGGTGAAATTAAAGTTCTCTTGTGGGTTTGCTGAAGCCAAGTAGTTGCACCCATCAACTATAACTAAAACCCACTCTTTTATTAGGAGGGGCAGTCAGTAAATGTTCATGTTGTTAAGTTGGAATACCTGCAGGGTCGCCGAGATCCTTTAAAAAGCAGCAAAAATGTATCAGCTTAATTGCCTTAAGGAGTACTCTTAAAAGTAAAAGCAAGGGCTTCTATATAGTTCACTTACTGTATATTTATATATCATATTGAGGGCCCAATTATCGGCGGACCTAATGGTCTAAATAAATTCTTCATCCACCTCTCAATTAGACGTACGATGTCATGGAGAACGTTCGCTTCGGTGCTGACCACATCAATGCGTCCGTAACGAACGGACGGACGGAGAAGCCAACGAACCAACTGAAAATAGTTGCTGAGGATGATTCCTCAGTTATCATCGTCCTCTGAGATTAGATGAAAATCCAGTTTGCGCGGATTTGTAGATCTGTATAAATTTTACTAATTTTTTTGGATGATTAAGTTCATGCTTAGTTTACCAGACCCTCTAAGGACTATATTGAACGCTTACAGAAATTCCGGAATTTCGGAAAATTATGAAAACAAAATGAATGAAAAGAAAATGAGTTTAATAATAATAATCACCATAACAATACATTATTGAAAATAATATCATTCGTAACAAAGGGCAAAAAAACATGCAACTTTTAGATCGTCAGCCGGAAATTAAGTAATTATTCAATTTTAAAGTAAGAAGGAATCTAAAAATTACTTTCAAAACAAGTTCTTTGGAAATAAGATTAGACTAAAGAAACAACCTTCATTAATGAGGAAGGAAAAGAACAATTATTTCATAAATGTAATACAGGAGAATGGCTGCCTGTTAAACATTCACGGAAAAAATAAAAATGAAGCCGCAATAATAATTAAAAAATTATCATATTAATACATATTAACACCCACACATTTACTTATTCATAGACCAATAATTAAATTCTTATATCAATTGGAATCTCTGCAACTAGGCAGTGCGAGCGTAATTAATAAGATTGAAACAGTTAGTGGGGTTTAAGAGTTTGCCATCAGCCAAGATAAAACATATTGCCCAAAAAAAAAAATGGATAATGTCCTCTCTGACCTCTAGATAACATAGTGAACACAGATAACAACCCAAGGAGTGAAATCCATATAAAGGAATCCAGTCAAAATATTAGCAATCATGTCTAAGAAGGAGATGTCTCTGTTATTAGACAATTCATTAACTTCAGCCCGTTTGAATAAAGGGAAGAGATCTACCAAATGAAGGCTGGGCAAAGCATTATTTTATTTGTTACATTATACATAACTACCCTTTATTGTAATTTTAACCCAAGAAATTATTTCAAAATTCCAATAACAAATATTATTATTATTAAATGAATTATTGAATGCCGGTCTTATTGGACATGTTACATCTTGGCACTTGACTTCTCAAACATTTAACTATAAATTTAATGGTCATAACTTTATGGCAACCATTAAAAAATCTAATTTTCTTGATCGTTACAGTAAATTCCAACTTAACATACAATCTCATCCAAATCTACTGTTGTAAAATCTTTCTTCCAGAACTTTAATAAAACTCCCAAGACAGTTGCCTCGCGATCTCCTCTCCGACAATGAGAGTTAATAGAAGTGAAGCGTTGTCCGAGTTCATCACTGGGTAACTTCTCCATTTTGAGTGAACATTAATATTATACCCTTGTTGTTTATAACGCAAAAATGTGTTAAATTAAATTTACAATTAAAAAGAAAAATTCTTGAATTTTAGCTTTTTCATTTATTTTAAACAGAACAACTTTTTAAACCACTACTGCAAGCCGACATCCCGTTGAATCTCGCTTTAGGCCACCCCTCCAGTTCTAGACAATCCGCCAAGATTTATGTCCTTTCCCATTCCTTTAGCCCTCCTCTGTCGTTGTCTCTGCTCCGTCCAGCAGATAATATATTCTTTCATTTAAATTTATTTTCAACAGCCTTACTTTCGGAAAATTTACAAATAGATGAACCTCAATTATAGCGCCATTCCTTCAAAACGTGGAATTCGTGATAAATTAATGTAACACGCGAAGTACAACAGAGTTCTAGCGACTTGGACTCTAATGTAAGACTGGAGAAACTAGTTAGCGAAGCACAGATGAAGATACTCTAGTCCAGCGGTCGATAAACCATGGCTCGCGAGCTACACGCAGCACTTTGGCTCCTTGAAAATACCACATGCGAGTAAATTAAAAAGTCGCTTTATTGATGAGATATTGGAATCGTTCCTAAAATTAATATCTTTCCAAATTTTACAAGGAGATGCAAGACCATTGTTCACATTAGTGTTTTTCAGTCATTGTCATGATCTAATGTTATGGATACCTAACAGTTTAATTTTATCAATAAATAATATCATTATTAGTTTGCTATAAAGTTTTATTCAAAGTACTTATAGTATAACTAAGACTGAAAACTCTAGGTAGTGTTTATTAAGTTAATTTTAGAGAGCATTGTGGAGTGAAAGAAGTCGAGGATTGAGAGAGGTATGTGGAGATGGTTTGGACATATAGAGAGGATGAACGAGAGGAGATAGACGTTACAAGAATACAAGAAGAATATGGATATAAGAGTTGGAAGGAGTCGACATCAGCGAACCTACCTCCATCAGACTGAGGACATTTTTTTAGCGGTCAGCTTAGGATTACCCTAATTAAGTGAATAACCTAATAAATGGAGAATAAGGGTCAATGATCAGGAATCCAAGCACATTGATTTCACCTTAAACCGAAAAATCCTTCCCGCCATAAATCTCATACAAATCTCTTTCACAGCAGTTTCTCAAGTCCGTTACCTGGGACTCCACCTGGACAAACATTTGACATGGAACCCTCATACTAGACTTAAACGAACTGAATTGAACCACAGGTACAGAATGCTAAAGAAACTACTGGATAAACGCTCCAATCTCACTTTACAACACTTTGCTAGCTCTAATATGGACTTATGGACTTGGAACTGTGCGGGACTGCCAAACGCACAAACCTCAATCGCATTTAATCTTAACAATCTAAAATCCTACCTACCATAGTCAATGCTCCCTTTTACATTTCAAACCTCACCATCCATACCGACTTGAAAATATTCCCTTTGCTTCCACCAAAACCAAACTCCATTACCTGAAATTTCACTCCAAACTATCCCCTCATTCAAATCCACTTATCCAAGCTCTCTCATCCTCAAATCTTCTCTCATACCCTCCTAGACGTTTGAGGAGCCGCTGGCCGCCTGAATGCCTGACGTGGGCTATCCAGAGAGTCAGTACTCCCTGACGCCTTAAAGGCCTATTACGGCTCTCATCACTGGATGACCGCAGTTCAAGAAAACAAGCCAGTGTATCAAGCGCTGTCGCTAAGAGAGAGAACAAAAAGTTAATAACAATGTAACAACCCAATGTAACAATGGTTAAAGTTCAAAAAATGTGGCTTTCAAACTACTGCGTTTGCCAATCACTGCTCTAGGCGATGTTCCCTCAAACAAGTATTGCTGGATTTGAAATGAGAAAAAAGGATTAGAAAGTGGTGAGAATAGGACTAAATTCATCAAATGGTACAAAATTATCTGTTAGTTAGTATGAAGTGAGGAAATATAATGTTGTACTTGAATTGTTTAGAAGACATGAAGTTTGATCAAAACCTTCGAAGGTAGCAAGGACGGGATACAAGGAACCATTCTTCTTCTTCTTCGGCGCTACAGTCCTGAAAGGACCACAGCCTCCTCTACAACTATACTGAAGTTTAATTCGTTAGTTAGTTCAAGGAAACATTATTTTATCATCAGTACGGTTTTCTTGTAACTTTAGAAAACAATGCAGTCCATCCTCGAAAGCTTCTAACTAAGTTTCTTTTCGCAGGTTTACTTTTTAATTCTTAAGTTAGTTCAAGGAAACATTATTTAAAGAAGAACCATTCAGAGCTGATGACAGTTTCTCTCTAGGCAACAATCTTTTAAAAAGAACAACGATGACTCTAATAATGTTAGATGGAAATAGGAGGATATTTCAAAGGAAAGAAAAAGTGACAAAGTGAACTTGCCTATCAACAGGTGAACTTGTTTTGGTAACTGAGAGGAAAATAAGACAGACAAGTTTACAAACCTTATTTTCTATATAATTTCATTTGGACAATAACTCACCGAACTGGCTGCGCCGAGTCTGAGAGACTAATAATCATGTTTAGCTGTCACTTCCATTATACTCCAAATAATGCCTTAGTTCTTTTCTCTTTCCTCTATATTTTTTTAAATCATATTTTAGATGCCTCCATTAATTGTCTTTCTTTTTAATCTAAATTTTAGGTCTAGCCCTGTTTGTGTGCTTATTAAAACTAAGTGTTAAACCAAAAAGTCTTTATTCTTTTCTTAGGATTCCTCTAAATGATTGATGATTGAGTACTTATGATTTCTCGGTTATAGTCAACACTTATAATCAATCAATCAACATGAATATAAATTTTATATGAGTTCTACTTCATCAGTAGTCTTTTATTTTATATATATCTTTTGAGAAAAAACAATAAAATAAATAAATTTATGATTTTACAAAAAAATAACCAAATTTAACTTGTTTGAAACACGCAATTATTACAAATCTCAAATCAGCAAAATATAAAAGTGTAAATTGAAATGAAGAGATTGAAATGTAATTGAAAACAAACTCATTTGAACTAAATCTACAGCAGTTATACTTTAATTCATTTAAGATGAATTTTTTCATTTTTAAAGAATTTAATTGCGTTATTAGATATTTAATTTATTTATATTTTTCTATTACTAACAAAAATTTTAATATCAGTTTCATTGAATAGTTATACTAATTTAAATAGGTTAACTAACAGCTGAATAACTTGGACATTTTAAGAAGGAATATTTGAAAGTGAAATATTCCAGTTCGGCCGCCGCAAGTAATAATATTCCAGCATTTTGTAGAGACTTTTCATTATTTTCTCTGTTATCTAAAACGCATTAGTATTATAATTTTTCTGTAAGTTAAGGCTCTTACTGCCGACTACTGTACTTACTAGTTTTCGTCATAATTAGCCAATTTACTAAATTAATATTTCGTTGTTTTCCACCAAAACGCCTGGAATATTTTCCTGTAAACTTAAAATATTAATTGGTCATGAGTAGATCTGTAATAATAGTCATCTGTTTAAAATATTTTGAACGTTACGCTTTTTCGTGCACTTTATGACGATTAACCCTTATACAACTGTCCTACTGGACAGTTTTATTGTAATTTTTCTGTAATAGCACTTTTATGTTTGCTAATAACTTACATATGCTGGCAAACTTCCTAATGCCTCAAAATGCAACATATTTTTAATCATGGTAAACAAGTTAAGGCAATTTTTTTTTTTTTTTTTTCAATCTGCTTGCATCTAACTCTATCTAACGATTCTGGGTAAACGATCATCAGAAATATCTAAAAATTTGAGTCTTAAGTCAGTATTCAGCTAAATATTTAGATTGACAATGATTCTAGTTTCATTCATAATGTGCCTAAGAGATTTCGTAATATAATAGTAACAGAAGTAATTTTTTACATTAATTAATTTGCAAATTTCTAAATGAAATTCATATATCACAATGCTCATATTTCAGAACCCTACAATGCGGTGTAACTGCTGCAATAGAATTACGAGGGTCGTTTGAAAAGTCCGTGCAAAGTCAGAGAGATAGCACTACTGGCGCGTATCAAGGTTATGTTTAGTTAGTAGCATCTCTTGGAAGAACACACACCAAGTTTCAGCCAGATCGGTCTATTTCTTTGTGTTTGGCATTCGTTTGAATCGAGGAAGTCGAGTGATTTTCGAAAAATGGACAAAAAAGAATTTCGTGTGTTGATTAAACACTACTTTATGAAAGGCAAAACGTCTCAGGAGACTAAAGAGAAGCTTGATAAACATTATGGTGACTCTGCACCTTCGATTAGAACAGTTTATAAGTGGTTTCAAAATTTTCGGAGTGGCCATATGGGCACATTTGACGCTGAACGTTCTGGACGCCCTGTTGAGGTTACTACTCCAGAAATCATTGATAAAATCCATGATATGGTGATGGATGACAGAAGAGTGAAGGTGCGTGAGATTGCTAGTGCTGTGGGCATCTCGAATGAACGGGTACATAATATTTTGCATCAACATTTGGACATGACAAAGCTATCCGCAAGATGGGTGCCGCGATTGCTCACGCTTGACCAAAAAAGAAATCGTGTGAAGTGTTGCAAGGACGGTTTGCAGCTGTTCCAGAAGAATCCGCAGGACTTTAAGCGTCGTTTCGTCACTGAGGATGAAACATGGATACATCACTACACTCCTGAGACCAAAGAACAATCTAAACAATGGGTTACCAAGGAGGAATCTGCGCCAAAAAAGGCGAAGACCGTTCCTTCGGCCGGAAAGATTATGGCGACTGTCTTTTGGGATTCGCAAGGAATAATCCTCATCGACTATCTGGTAAAGGATAAAACTATTACAGGTGCATATTATTCATCGTTATTGGACCGTCTGAAAACCGAGCTGCAAGAAAAACGCCCACGATTGGCCCACAAAAAAGTCCTTTGCCATCACGACAACGCACCAGCTCACACCTCAGCAGTTGTGGTCGCAAAATTAATGGAAATAGGGTTCCAACTCGTTTCACATCCCCCCTATTCTCCAGACTTGGCTCCCTCGGACTACTATTTGTTCCCCAATATGAAGAAATGGCTGGCGGGAAAAAGATTTTATTCAAATGAGGAGGTGATTGCAGAAACGAATGGCTATTTTTCAGACTTGGACAAATCCTATTATTCGGAAGGTATCAACAAACTACAGCAGCGTTGGACGAAGTGTATAAGCCTAAAAGGAGACTATGTTGAAAAATAAAAAAGGTTTACCCCAAAAAATTAAGTAGTTTTTATTTTTGCACGGACTTTTCAAACGACCCTCGTAATTGATTTAGTTATTTTTTGTATTTCATGAATTACATTTTCATTTTTATTAACAAATAAATCTGAATGAGATTAAAACAGAATGATATTTGATTGTCTTATTTTAGACCGTCGTCGTTCTTTGCTTTTTTTATTCTTAAAGCGTAAGATCTGGTTTTGACCACTTGGGTACGGATTGGATATCAAATGATGGTCCTGCGGTTAAAACAAGGATTGTACATAAATTATTAGTTAAAATACACTTAAGACTTAAATTAAGTAACAACTAATAAAAATGCATTTCATACTTCAACCGAAATTATAATAAAAGAATAAAGAAATGGCGGCGATTGCTGAGTATCCGTTATACAATTTTATGGCATATCTTGACGCAGACATCGCGTGACCTAGAAAAGAGGGCGTTAAGTAAACGATTTACTACTTTAATAAATAAAGATAATTGCTATATTTCATACTCCCACCCCTATTGCCTACAATAGGCTTTAGTCTTATGTAAATTACAGGCTTGGTAAATAACACGTTCCCTCTATTCGAAGACTCGACAAATACGGGAACTCTTTTTTATTTCAATAAAAATTCATGTCACGCTTATAATTCAATTTAAAGAAGAAATACGGGGACAGGGGAAAAAAATTGAAAATAAAATAACATTACGAGGACATTTTAACTATAAAATTCTAATGTAAATATTTAAAAATAAAATAATATTTGTCATCTGCGCACCCACAATGTTATGGGCAGGTTTTGATTTGAGAAGTATTTTCATTTTAGGATGTAAAAATCATTTTCTTAATCAGACTGTTTTTATAGATATGTTTGTCAAAATAATTTAGGCAATATAAATTCTTTAAGCTATAAAATCAACAATAATAATTGGCAGTGATTGCGACGCTATTTCATTGCAAAACTGGCAACAGTCAATCAACGATATTTAGTGAAGGCTCTTACTGCCGACTACTGTACTTACTAGTTTTCGTCATAATTAGCCAATTTACTAAATTAATATTTCGTTGTTTTCCACCAAAACGCCTGGAATATTTTCCTTTAAACTTAAAATATTAATTGGTCATGAGCAGTGTTCCCTCTAAGCTGTGCGCTTGTGCGCGCGCACATAAATTTTAAACATAGCGCACATGAAAAATATTTGCGCGCATAAAATTTTTTTTAATAAAACGAAACAAAGAAACCGATTGCAGGAACGTATGGATATGCTGATGAGAGTAAAATCATACGAGTATATGAATGACGGAAACAATCTAATTTAAGTTAAGTTTATGCAGATTGGTTAAAACCAAAAGGCTGGGGAGAGAAGTTATAAAATAAATGCCATTCATAAAAAATGTAATCCTTAATTCTAAAATTGTTCAATAATAAGTAATCGTCAATTGCCGTTTTTGTTTGTTTGATTTGACAAATATGTTAATTTAAAAAATTAGAAGCAGACAACGTTATTACATTGTAAGTATTTAAATTTTCTTATTTTCCATTTGAATGGAAAAGGGAAGCCACAGTAATCAACTAAATTCTGTCTTCACGAACTAATGATTTGACTTGATTTTAGGGTAGTTTTTTCATTGTGTTCCGTTGTAATGTGTGATATGCTCAATGCGTATAAGTAGGAACAAAATTTGGCTGAATTTTCAGACTATTATTGTATTGTCTTTTTATTATTATTATTATTATTAAATGCGCTTTTTTAAATTGCCGCACAAAATTTGTTTATTTTGGAAAAAACTGCACACACTTAAAGAAGTGCGCACACAGGTCACGAAAAATTAGAGGGAACACTGTTCATGAGTTGATCTGTAATAATAGTCATCTGTTTAAAATGTTTTGAACGTTACGCTTTTTCGTGCACTTTATGACGATCAACCCTTATACAACTGTCCTACTGGACAGTTTTATTGTAATTATAACTTTATTTTTGTTTATAGAGGATCACAAAATTTGGATGTTTTTGAAAACTAATAATAAAGTCTACATAATTATTGTTCTGAAACCCTGCTGACAGAAAGTACTGGCTACAAAGTTCTGTCAGGATTCACCCAACACTACCTAAATTACACCAGTAAGCATAAGTCTACCCGTTTGTTAAAATCTAATTTGATAAATTCCAAATGTTTGCTAGGTTGTGTATTTCTAACGTTAATGTACTAATCCAGGTTGATGTAAATTACAATGTCAACCGTCATGACTTCAATCAAGACAATGTTTTCTTCAAATAATTTCTTGAGAAAACGTTACTGAGCAAAATTTGATTTATGCTCAACATTTTCACTTTTTTAACTTAACTTTTTTTAGATTTATTATTTTGTTTTAACTTTATGGGCTAACTGTCACGAAATAGATGTTAATAACTATGGAAACAAAGAAATGAAAACAACCTTCTATGTCTATCCTCAAAATCATGAACTTTATCCAAATCGAAGCGAGAACAAAACTGCTCACTACACATTTTCAATCAATCTACCCAAAAATTTTGTATCTTTAATTTGATACTGTGAATTGTGTAAATACATACAGCGCACACGCATACATACATATTCATGAATAGGGGAATGAACGACTACCATCCAGTAATGGAAGCCGTTAGTTCGCCACTTTTGCAAGCTTACACAGTAACCATTCTTCGGCGTTATGTGCTTAGATGATCGCGTGGCCACCGCCGCTTCAGTCTGCGCTGTGGATTTGAAGGAAGTGATGTAGTAAACATGTTGTGATCAGAGGGTTGTAATGACTGTGTAGTTTTGTGTTGTAAGATTGGGGCTATTTCAGAAACAAGAGGAATATTTAGATCAGAGTATATACGAGGGTCGTTTGAAAAGTCCGTGCAAAGTCAGAGAGATAGCACCACTGGCGCGTATCGAGGTTATGTTTAGTTAGTAGCATCTCTTGGAAGAACACACACCAAGTTTCAGCCAGATCGGTCTATTTCTTTGTGTTTGGCATTCGTTTGAATCGAGGAAGTCGAGTGATTTTCAAAAAATAGACGAAAAAGAATTTCGTGTGTTGATTAAACACTACTTTATGAAAGGCAAAACGCCTCAGGAGACTAAAGAGAAGCTTGATAAACATTCCAAACAATGGGTTACCAAGGGGGAATCTGCGCCAAAAAAGGCGAAGACCGTTCCTTCGGCCGGAAAGATTATGGCGACTGTCTTTTGGGATTCGCAAGGAATAATCCTCATCGACTATCTGAAAAAGGGTAAAACTATTACAGGTGCATATTATTCATCGTTATTGGACCGTTTGGAAACCGAGCTGCAAGAAAAACGCCCACGATTGGCCCACAAAAAAGTCCTTTTCCATCACGACAACGCACCAGCTCACACCTCAGCAGTTGTGGTCGCAAAATTAATGGAAATAGGGTTCCAACTCGTTTCACATCCCCCCTATTCTCCAGACTTGGCTCCCTCGGACTACTACTTGTTCCCCAATATGAAGAAATGGCTGGCGGGAAAAAGATTTTATTCAAACGAGGAGGTGATTCTAGAAACGAATGGCTATTTTTCAGACTTGGACAAATCCTATTATTCGGAAGGGATCAACAACTAGAGCTTCGTTGGACGAAGTGTATAAGCCTAAAAGGAGACTATGTTGAAAAATAAAAAAGGTTTACCCCAAAAAATTAAGTAGTTTTTATTTTTGCACGGACTTTTCAAACGACCCTCGTAGTATGATTGAAGACGTAGAAGGGAGCGTTAACTACTGCTCTTAGAATTTTAGATTGTAAGGTTTAAAGTCGGTTGATGTTCGATTTTTTGGCGCTTCCGTAGAGCAGTATTTTGTACGTCCATATTGGGGCAGTTTTCTTTTTGTTCGTTAGGGTCAGTTTAGATCGTTCGTCGAGTAGGCTTAACAACATTTTGAACCTCAGATTGAGGTCAATTCGTTTGTGTCACATACGCAAAATATATGTTTAATTTTTACATTTATTTAAAGCAAAGCTACGAAATAAGCAGTTACTTTATTCAAAACAATAAATTACAGAACAGTCTGAGGCACATTTATTCCAAACTCATTCTTTTTATAGACTGCATATATATTCTTTACAGGCTACAAATGTATTCTCTACTGGCTAAAAATATATTCTGTACAAACTACAAATAAATTCTTTCTACATGCATCACGCTATCTCTGCAGCATATGTTGGTATCTTTATTTCATCCATATTGTACCCGGTCGTACTTCTTCAGTGTTGGCGCGCTGGCCATTACTTTTCTCTATCCTGGTTACTAGTTTCTTTTGCTGCCATTTCTCCGGATGGATAGAAAAATCAAGATTTAGAAAGTGTCTTGCAAATAAATCAAGAGACAGAGAGATACAAAGCATGTTTGAGATTATTCTACATTTTGTCAAGAAGTAAGTGTACTGCATTCTGACACAATCTAAGACTGAATACAGTAATCCAACAAGTGTTAGGATTATCGTCACAATAACCTCTCTAAGTCTTCCATGTCAGTTGTTCTGTATTTTCGTTTCAATAGTGAAGATAATGCAGATCACTAAGATCAAAATAATTTGTAAGAATATAAACCAATATCTCTCGAACTTTTCGATAACATCATGTATCATAGATCACCAGTAAACAACTATAAATTTAGACAAAAACAAGTCAATCGTTATAGTATTTTGAATATTAGTCAACATGTCCAAAGATGTCTCCAATTACATCAAGAGAAGGAGTCAAAAACTGAGCTTTTAATTGAATGTTTAATGATAGAATTTATATTCTTGAATTTTATTTTATGATAAAATACATGTTTCGGTGTAGTAGTAGTTTTTGAAAATGAATTTTTTTTACAAGATTTATGTATTTTCTTTTTAGTTTATTTTCATAAGTTTTATATCATATTTAGATGAGGTTTAAAAACAAAGTAAAAATACGTAAAGAAACGAACGTTGTTCTCGTTTGATGCCTCCAGAACTTCGAGTGCTGGAAAGGTTTTCGTAGAACGAGATTCTCTGTCCCACAACTTAGTAGCAATCGAAAGCGGCTTGTCTTCCATTGTCACTGAAAGTGTGTAGTTATGTAAACGCTTGTCCTTTCAATTTTTTAAGTTCAGCACTAAGTTGGTAAATCAGTCTGTTGTGATGACGTTTACCGGATGGCTCCGTTGTCTGTTGGCTGTTACCAACTGATAAGCGCTAAGTGTTCGCTTGATAAACGTTCGAAGTTACTTGATAAATGGTCCAATTTTAACTCGCAACTTTATAAAACCATTTTTTTATTTAGTTTACTTTATTTTTTATTAATACGAACAAAAAGAAATAGACACACTACGATTAGTTAATCAAAGTCTATAGCGGAAGTACCGTAGATTTTATCTGTCGTTGCACGATTTTATTTTTCTGACCTATATCAGATATTCATCCATCATTAGAGGTTGTTCATCAGTATGGTGTAGAGAATTTGACTTTCACTAAACTGATGTATCAACATCCAATGAAAAGCCTAAATAGATAAATAAAATTGTTGGATAAAATCAACAATTGAAAAGGAAACGATTCAGTGATTGCACTTCTTGACTTGAGTATTGTTGTTGGACCAATGCTTCCGAGGAAATCATAGCAATGTGAAGAGACTCGAGTGCCTTAGCAACTCCGCTGATTTGGAGGCATCCGAAGGCAAGGCAAATATAAAGGGGCACTTAGAAGATTTGTTAGAGTTGGTGCGTCTCCACCAACTTAGAGTTTGGATAGCGGATCTGTTGAGTGTAAGAGTTTTACTGTATAAAGAGCCGCATTCAGCACGGTGTATTGTGTATTGAAAAAAGTGCAATGTCACTTCTACTTCTTGACAATGCATAAGCAGGTATCCGCCTGTACGATGCTTGCGCTTTTTTCTAGCCGGCAGTGACCGGTTAGAGGCTTCTAATAACGTAGAGCGTTTAGACGAGTCATTAGTCTGCCTTTGGTAGTTTCAAACTACCAATGCTGTATACCCACTTTTTTTTAAAGTCCCTGCTTAGGAAACATTTTGCTGTGTCACAAAAAAAAACCTAAAGATACTGTTTAACCCGTGGACACCCAATAGATTCCATCATAAATATTTTTGTGCTAGAAAGAAACTAGAAAGCAATTGGCAGAGAAACATGTTATCTACAACACACGTAACATGTTAGAAAAAGCTGAAATAGTGGTGAACTATTTGATCGAATCTGGAGGATAGTTGGTGATCACAGTGTACGGCAAATTGAAGCTATAACATCTGAAGAGCTAACATTACCCAAGTTACTGATGGTGTAATAGGTCTTGATGATGGTTATAGTCATCAGTGTGGGTTTTGAATCACCATCAGTGTTTTGCAATGATGAGGCAGGGTGACTGGAGTAGTTACATTCAAAGAGGGGGGGCAAGGTCGCCACTATCTGAGCTGCTAGTTTATCATCGGCACGTACTCTCTATCAGGACATCCATTACCTTTCTAGAACTAGCTACATTTGACCCTAAATCAAATGGCTCCAGCGGCTGCAATCTTCTAATATTTATTTACCAAATAATACACCGACATAGTAATTTAGCTGGACATTCTGGTCAAACCTAAGTAGCAACATCAAAAAAATTTTGTCCTTCTATTTTGGCGTAGTGTCCTAAAAGTACAGAGCTTAGATGAAGTTTTTTTTATTTGAGAAGGCGGACCTTATTGCTCTCTTTTTCTTACACTCGAACCCAGAACAACTTACTAGTACTAACCTAATTTGTTGATACGTCGCGGCACCGTGAAAAGTTCGTATCAAGGTATGAACGTGAAATAATGGTTTAAATGTGTCTTTTCTTTCCTCGAAGAGTATATGATTGCATCGATAACTTGTTAACACTTAGCATATGCGGATGACGTGTTAATTATTGCTAGGTCAAGGGCAGCGTTAGAAGGAGAGCATTTGAAGAGTTTGAACAAGCGGCAAAAAAACGAAGCCTGGAGATAAACCAAGAGAAGGCAAAGCTTATGCGCACCTCAAGGCTCCAGAGTCAACGAGAAGAGCAAGTTCAGATTCTCACTTATACCTTCTCTACATGCGACAAATTCAAATACCTTGGCTCCGTACTGACAAGCAAATTGTGACATAACCGCTGAAATAAAAGGAAGAGTAACTGCAGGGAACAGGTGTTCGTATGCGTTACAAAAAGTTTTGCGGTTTAAGAATTTGTCACGTCCGGCGAAAATTATTATTTATAAAACAATAATAAGACCGATAGTGATGTACGGTAGCGAGACTTGGGCAATGACAGAAGAATGTGAGAATATACTGAGGATATGGGAGCGAAAAGTATTGCGAAAAATCTACGGCCCGGTGTAAATTCGGAGGCTCCGAAAGAACGAAGAACTCAAGAAACTATACGGAGAATCCGACATAGTTTCTTGGTATCGAAAAAGGCAGGCTGAGGTGGCTCGGCCATCCGGTCGAACGGATACCCCATCACCGAGTTCCGAGAAAAGTACTATATGGACACCCGGGGGGCACAAGATGTAGAGGTCGTCCCAGGATAAGATGGTTGGATGACGTAGAAGGAGATCTGAAAGCCGAGGACAGGGAAGAGTGGCACACTGTCTTGAATGAAGTCCAGGTCCTACTAACATATAAGATTGGATCACCATGGGAAGAAGAAGATAACTTGTTCGCCGATTCCATTCAGTTTGATAAGTGAGGTAAAACAGCGATGATCATAGATCCTATAGTGAGATCCGAAAATAACGACCTACAGCAAATGTCAATTATGAGAAAGCAGGGTATCTATGAAAAGCTTTCATAAAGAGAAATTCTTGGTATTTTTTCTCCAATATCCACTTATGGGCAAGTAGAGCCTGAATAAGTCGTCAATTAATAAAGACTCTCAGAAAATATTGAAGAAACGTAATTATATACAATCTCAGATCTGCACCAAATTATTGTATTCAACTTATATGTTATGATTCATACTTATTCATGATTATGAATAAGGTTATGATTCATAACTTATGAATATACGAATATATCTCTACTGTAAGTCTTCTATTATAATGCGAAACGGGAGTGTATTTTAACAATTTAACAAGCGGGAAGCCATGTTAGAGTTCCCTTAATGACGAAATTCTCTCGTGACATTTAATTACTTGATTTACTTGATTACCCGAACAAAAACAAATCAGGAAATTAGTTTTGATCCCGCGAAAGTCATCACGCTAAATTAACAGTATTTGATAATTACTAACTTTAATTAAGCATCAATGCATATCGTTGAAAAAACAGAACGGAAACAATGAAGGGCTGAAATAATCGGATTTCCAATGAAATCCTCTTAATTGAAGGATCACTAATGGAATTAACACACCACTTATGACAAATATACTTCAAGACGTAGGTTGAGGTATATAATCCTGTAGGATGAGCGTTGCCAGGGAATTTAATTGACGCCTTCTGATGCCTTCCAAGAATTAAATGCAATTATACGTCAGAAATACAACTTCGTTAAAGATTAATTTGAAAAGGTAGATATGCTGGTGCGCTAAAAGTTGAATGGGTCTTTGTAATTGCCAAAAGTTAAAGAGAAAAGTAAGGCTAGGATTTAAATAGTGAATTATTAGTATATCTTTGCTACAATCTTGAGATAAATTTGCCCCAATTGGTTTACTAAGTTAAAGGCGGCCAAATCAGGAAAAGAAAGACTACAAAGTTAGCTCGATTCTTTTTATTACTGTATTTTCCTTTGAAGATCAAAAGGCTAGACAAAATGGAGGAGTGGTCTTGGGGAATCGCAGTAAGATAATTAAAGGAAGTTAAGTTAAATTATTGATTATTCTTCAATAATAAATTAAACTATTCAAAACTAGAATTGTAATTTTGCATAGAACAGTTGTTTATTTATACGACGCCATAACCTCGTCCGGGGTAAGTGGGCTTGACAAAATAATGTATTTTAATAAATTTATTCATTATATAAATATAAGAAAATATTTTTTAATATAACATTACATAAGTATACAATGTGAAGGTTAGGCCAAAATAGTGGAACAGTTAAGGAGTTAGTTGGAGTTCCCTAAACTTTCAAATGCAAAGAAACTACAGATGCCAATATTGTGATGATGTCCTATCCGGAACAGTTCTCCTAGCTGCGAAGTCAGCCTTCTCATTGCCAGTAATCCCACAGTATCCGGGCACCCAAATGAATATGACTCAAATATTATTTTGGAAAATTATAAGGCTATAATAAAATGTTTCGAAGTACTGGGTAAACAAAACTTAAGAGGGTGGATAATGAGTCGGTACAGAGTTCTTCCTTTGTGGGAACATATGTTTAGGCTGTCATAAGTGGCTACCATTTAGGCGGTGTATTTGCTGCAAGAACATTTACTGACGGTCATCAAGGTCCAAGACGCTTCTGTTCCAGTTTGCAGTACATAGTTTGTATCAACTAGGGGTTTAATATCTCTTTTTTAAGACGCCTCTATAGGTATTTATTTCTTTATCTTTTAAATAGGTATTTTCTATAGTTAGGATGTTTGTCCATAAATACCTTTAATGATAACGAAATTCAGGCTTACTCCTCAGTTGATTATTTAAACTATAGAGTTTCTTTTATGATTCAAGAAATCAAAAGGCCCGTTCAACAAATTAATGAGCGTAATTGAACATTGATTGTAAAGGTTAAAATGAAAATTCCATTACGTCAACCTTTATTTTATCCCAATCCATAATTTCTTTATCGGAATTATGTTGTTGAGATGTACAGAGACATTAGTTATAGTGTTCACCCTTTTTTTAATCCCAAATCAAGTGGTAGGAATCATTAAATTATAAAACAATACTTTACAAGAACACTATTGGTTCTTGGAACTTAACCTCGCCATAATCGCTAGTTAATTACTTAAAAGCTTCCATGAATCTGAAGCAGCGAGATTATTAGCCTGGTAATGCATTCCTCCAGAAGACCTCTGCATCTCCTCATTGCTTGAACCTTTTCCTCCTAGAGCTCTCAGTGGGCTTAATGAACTTCCTCCAGTTGTTCACTCCAAACTGAAGTTGTGTATGCTCACCATCCTGTCAAACGCAGTTTTCATCTTCTATTTCTGTTAATCCCTTCCCAGTACACTTCGCAGAGACTTTTAACACAAGCCATTAAGTATGATTAGCCAGAAATAAACTATGTCGTAAGCCTAACCAATATCTACCTTCATTCCTTTGCTTCAAACCTGAAATTTCGAAAAACTTATGGAATATTTGTAAATTAAAGAAACTCAAATCTGTAGGGCGGACTTAATACAATTTTAAAGTTCTGAAATTTTTAATTTTAATTTGCCCAATGCTCTTTTATTTCGACTCGTGGAAAGGTTAAAAGAAGTAAAATATGATACAGACAAAGAATGGAAGAGCAAAAGAATAAATGAATCATTCAAATTAAAAATAAACAAAATAAGAAACTGCTGTAATAATTAGGTGATAACACATGAAGATGAAATGAAAAAGGTTGAAACCAAAAAGAGGAATGGCGAGGAGTAGAAAAGTGAAATGTAATTACCATGTTCCGTCTGTTTGAGGTAGAAGGAAGCTGGCCAAGAATATGTTCCCGCCGGCTCACATAATTAACAGCAACACTAATTAAGGTGGTTCACTTTTATCTTGTATATATTTTGTTGGTTTTTTTTTCTAAAATCAGACATTTTTATTAAAAAGTATTACTCTCGCTGGTTTTGCATGTGACTGATGGATACCCTGAATGTTATTATTCCGTTTTCCTAACCGTAAAAATGTTTACTGTTATCACCCGGTCATAGAATGAATTAACTTATTACCATTTTTTTGGTACATGACAAATTAATTACAGATAACCAAACTGATAAAAATTTAATATGTCCGCTATTAATTTGCAACACCCTAAATGATCTTTTTGAACATTTGAAGAGCTCTGAAATGAGATTCTCTGTTTCTCTCAGGAGAATTTTCCTTCGAATCAAGATCCCAGACAAGGCGGCACTCCACATCATTTACTATTCAATATCACATTTTAAAGTCAATCAGTTCTAGTTTATACATATATTAGCCTCAGTTATAGGTTAAACAAAGATTTTTTTTGTTTTTAATTTATTTTGTAATCTACAATCTGTATACATTGTATACAATCAGTAAATATGGAGAGAGTGATGAACTGGTGCGGGAGGTAAGCAGGAGGAGAGAAGCTACCCAGTGGTAGCACTCTCTATATGAGAGAGGAGAATGTGAGGAGGAGAATACGAGGAGGAGAGAGGAGAGTAATGGCGTTTAGGCCTTTAGACTGCAAGGAAGTCGCGGGGCCACTGGCGATTCAGTCGGCGAGGAGTATTAGGGATATCAGAGGAAGCGAGAGACAGTACAAGAGGATTAGAGCAAGTCGAGAGAGTAGTGTGGAATTTTCGGTATTTAGTTTTGGCTAGTTGGTCTATAAAGGGAATGTTGAGGTCGGTGTGAAGAATGAGGTTAGAAAGGAGCGTCAGCTATCTGTCGAAGTAGTTTTGATTGAAATGTCTGTACAGTCCGTATTTTTGTAGGTTTGGCTGAACCCCACAGCTCTAGTCCGTAAGTCCAAATAGGTTTGAGAATAATTCTGTATATTAATTGTTTAAGTTCAATGAGCAATTTGGAGCGTCGTCCAAGTTGTCTGTAAAGCAGTTTCACACGTTTTGTTATTGCTTGTCTTTTAAGTCTAGTGTGTGGGTTCTACGTGAGTCGCTTGTCTATGTAGAGCCCAAGGTAGCGCACCCAGATCTGTACAAGGAAGAGGATTGCTGTTGAAAAGGACAGGTGGACAGGAGCCCCGCCGGAGAGTAAACGTGGCATGCTGGCATTTCTGTGAGTTCATTTTAATCCGCCACTTCTTTGTCCAGAATTCTATTTTATCTAAGTATGTCTGTAACTTGCATGAAGCTGATGAAGACTGTGTACTTGTAGCTATAATAGCCATAATGTCGTCTGCATATGTACAGAGTAGTGTAGAGGGTTATACTGGTATGTCTGATGTGTATACTGTGTAGAGAACAGGGCCAAGTATACTACCCTGCGGCACCCCCGCCCCCACTGTGGAGAAAGAAGAGATAAGTTTGTAATTTGTACATGATTCTGTTCCCAGCAAGGTCTACAGGGAGCTTCTCTAAGAAGTACTGAATCAGCATCTGGCTATTGAAGATGACCTTGCCATCAGCAAGAACTAAGTAAGCAGCTGTATAAGTATCCAAGAGTTTAAAAAACAATTTTGGAAGTTTAGGAGGACAATAAATGGTGAAAAACCCAAATACTTGGTCAATAAGAGGTCTATTTTTTTAAATATTAATGCGTTTCCCTTTTTTTTTTTCCAATAATTAATGATAAGTAGTTATTTATTGCAGATAATGGATCAAATTATACTCTGTAATTAGTTTTACGTAAGCAAAAACAATACAGAGCAAACTTGCGCGGAGTTTCTGACCGATTAGTTAAGATTAGTCACGCTATCCCTAGAGTAAATCTTATTTTTAACCCTTCCATATTTCGAGGAGAAGTATACCCCTACTTAGATTGAAAACACGCCTTCTCAATAAAGCCTTGTATTTGTAGCCTTCTCGGCTTGATATTAAGAAAGTAAAGTAAATTTTATTCATATTTTCTTTTATTCTACCTTGAAAAATAACAGTATTACTCGTACAGAAGGTTGTATATTACTTTTTGGCATAAGATGGTTGAAATTACTGGGACGCAGTTTTCACATAAAATTAACTAACAATTAGGAGTTTTTTTTGTTTTTTGGCAAGATAACTGTCAATTATGTTTCACGGATGATTCCAGAATGGAAGGATTCCAGAAGTCCAAAAGCAAAAGTTTATTTTGGGACAGAAGATCGTGTTTCTCGGTGAGTCATCATAACTGTCTTCCAATCTGAAGTCTACGCGATTCTGAATTGTATTTCGGATGAGCGGATGCGGAACTCAAGGAATTTTTATCGGCACGGAAGATCAGGCAGCACTAAAAACAATAAACTCTTGTATCTTAACTAAAGTGACCACATTTTCATTGAGACAAAGCGGGACAAATGGTATGAAATGAGAAATACAGTTTAGTTATATATATTTTATTGTATACATTCATATACTTGTACAAAAATGTATTTATTATCAATTATTGGTAGCTATAAAAATATTTGTAAAAAATAATAATTTGAACATCATGATTTTTAATCAAATTAAATTTTTTATTTAAAAAAAATTATGATTTTCTTTCAAGGTCGTATTTTTGATCCGAGTGAATACTTTGCAATAGATTCGGATCATTTATTAAAATGTCGTGAAATATTTCACATGAATTGGTCAAATTATATTTTACACTTAATAATATAGATTTTAAAGTTTTAATGTTCAACTGCGTTTTTTCAGTTGTCCATATTTTATTGTTACTAGAAAAAACACGTTCTGTTGCTGCATTTGTTCCTGGAAGGGAGAGCGCGAATTCTACAATTTTCAAAATATTCACCTCATCAAAAAGATCATTTTCGCAAATATTATTTTTCGGAAAATGGTTAATAAAATCTCCTTTTTTAATTTCACCCAATTAGACGATTCCAATGTACGAGACCTAACGACAATGATCGAACACCACCGAGTAAATCTAACTTGGTACATTGCCTAATTTAGTTTACTCAGCATGCATTTTATGTGTTTTTTAATGAATTTTTTATTTCTTTATATTCGCCATAATACTTAATAAATAATAGGTAATATATTTTTACAGTACATTTTAAATAAGAAATGCAGATATTTTCTAAAAAGCGGGACATTTTTAAAAATCGGCGGGACGCGGGACAGTCCACCAAAAAGCGGGACTGTCCCGCCAAAATCGGGACGTGTGGTCACTTTAATCTTAACCTCAAAATCGGTGCTGAAATTTTCTAGGTAATAGCTAGGGATGTTCTAATGGCCGGGGAGGCAAGTCATTAGGGCAATTCGGAAGATCCTGAAGTGGATTAGTTGTAAAAATGAGATGCCTTTCATTCCCTTTATAGGTCTCTAACCTGCTGCTGTTGGCGTGTCTTTGGGAAAGTCTTCCTTCAATGGACGGTCTCGTAGCTTAAATCCTATGTAGTACCCAATTTTGTTCGTAGGGTTCGTTATTTATTTGAATCAAATTATTTTAATTAATGTATGCCACAAACCTATTATAAAGAAAATAAAGGGAATCTAAAGTAAAAAAGAAGATAATATATCCCAAAGGTCATATTTTGACTGTACATATTTAAAAAAAGCTCAAAGTTAAGGAATGAATATTAAAATATCGAATTAAAATTGGAGTCTTATGAATAAAATATAAACAGTAACCAGTAAATTACAAAGAAGCCTTATTAAAAATGAAATGAAAACATTAAAAACTAGCAGTTGCAAAATAAATAAATGAAAAAATAATAAATTTTTTTAAAAGCTTGTAATCAAACTGCCGGTTTTATGGGATATAATTTATACAGATACCTTACGACCTGAAGATTATAATTCTTTTCTGTAAATGCGATTAAAATAGCACAAAGAAGATCAATATCTTTGAAGCATTAATTAGTAAAATCTATTGGGTTGATAATTTATTTTCTATTAATAAAATTTTGATAAAATATTTGAGATCTGCATAAAGAAACAATGTTAATAAATTTCCATATAAATGATAGCGTTCTGTGTCACTTGGCTTAACGCTAAGTCAGGAGTGTCCTCTCCAATTAAAGCTGTCTATGTGTCAGGTACAAGTTCGCTTCATTTCCAAGTGTTTCAACTGAACAAGCGTTCCGTTAACAAACTATATGAGCGTAGCTGGTTGATTAATGTAAGTCTCTCTTGCAGTTCTGTTGATTAACCAAAAGTTTATCATCACGCTCCATGGACCGGCGCATGACGTTTATTAGATCTGGAATTAATTTTCAAGAAGTTGCAAATCCAAACCAAACAAACAAACAAAAATGTAATTATAACTAGACTATCTACTTACAACAGCTTATTTATTTGTTTTATTTGTTATTGGTTTTATTTATATTTGCTGATTTGTTTTCAACATTTCTGGTAATAGTTATCGTAAAATTATAGTAAAAAATAATAATAATTTAAAGTTTTCATAAAAAAAAGTAAAGCAAAAATAATCCTTACACTATTCAAATCGTAGTTTATAGAAAAACAGTTCAAGAACGCAAGTTCATCTGCAGAGTTCGTGTAATGTAAAGAATAAAATTATTCTGTATAATGAGACAACATAAAAACAAAGATCCGTGGTAATTCCACTCAAATAACAATCTATAATCAACTGCTTTTCTTGAATTGAAAATTAAATGCCTTTATTTAATAGAGTCCGTTTTTGTTTTAATTATAAAAAGCAACGTTTAGTTAGCGGATATAAACAATTATCTAAACGTCTTTATTCAGGTCACATTACCACTACATTATGTTGATGATTGGGATGAAGCTCTTTATTGCGGGCTGGATGGAGAATGTTTGAGGATAAAATAGATTAATAGCTTTACACAAAAGGCAAAGGATTTCAAAAAGCTGTCTGGTTTATAAGGAGCTTAATTTTGACCTGGAGGCTCATCATATCCTCCAAAGAAGTCTTTAGAAGGAGAAGGGAAGAAGAAGAAAAAGAAAAGAAGGTTGGGTAAGAGGTCACGGGGGTGCGATGTTGCTTAGCAACGAAAATGCACTTTCTTCTCGAGCCAACCCCCACCAGCGTTACTTGAGAATTCTCAGAGTGATTTATTTATTAATTCGTAACAGATGGATCACCAGAACCCATTTCAGTAAGTTCACTCGATTCTAATATATTATTTGGTGTATATTTTATAATATATATTGTATATAAAGATATTATACTTTTGTGATGCCTAGTAATGTATGAAGGTACCAAGAAATTAAGTTCGTTTAGCAGGTGAAGGCAGTCAATGAAAGAGTTTTATCAGATATAAAAGAGTCACTGCATCAGAGTAAAGTCTGCGAGTCTACAGAGGAGATAAGTTCCAGTTAGCTTCGAGGAGCAAGTAGTTAGTAGTTGTGAGGCCAAGTTGAAGAGAGATAATTCGTGGGAATTCATTTTGCACTTTTGTGGTTTTTGCTGACTCTAAAAGGATTCCACATTACAGAATTAAGGACTAAATGGTTTAAGAAAGTATTTCCATCGGATTGGCTACCTCAAATGGCGAAAATTGGAAGATTAATGGTTAAGTATCGAGGAAGCATTGTGTAGTTATCAAGAAGATAGACGGCTATATTAACATGAACAGTAAATAATAAAGTATTCGACTCTTGATCTCAGTCTTTTCCACTAAGGAGATGTCTTTGTTACGGTTCAACTTGGTTTCTTTATAAAGAAACAAAACAGTTGCTTAAGAACGACTTGCCTTTCTCTTAATTTGTCCTAGAACATGGACAATAACTTCACAATTCTAATAGAGTTTCTATTTTGCTTCACATTTGGTAAGATACCTGGTTTATCATGAAAAGCAAATAACAAATAACTAATCATTAAAAAATTTATCGAAAAATATAGCAAATAACTATTTGATTTTTTAATTTTTGGTAGGCACTCAAATATTTTAGCGGTCAAACGGCCCAACCGTAACTTTGAGCTGACTTATCTGCAACTGATAAAATTACAAAAACTGAGAAGTACATGAAAACAAATCGATTTTGGACATCATAGCTACTTGAAGTTAAAGAGTGTTCGCTTCTTTTGGACAATGGTGGAATCAATTGCATTCAAGCTCTGTAAAGAATCCAAGCTTTGCGGCTCCTTCAAAGCTCTTTACATAATTGATAAAATACAAGTTTTGTTTTTGGATTAACAATGTAACTGCCGTCCAAAGAAAAATTCGAAATTTTAACAGAATCATTACTCGGAATTCCAGTTAAATTGGCAAATAGTTACTTTCTAAGTGGATAATGCTCGACAAAACAATTTTTATTATTTAATTCTTGCACCAAATGCTCGATCTGAAAATTTCAACAAACCTTTGCCAAGGCAGTTTTAGTTTAAGCTAATCGCCGAAGACAAGTTGATTTCCAGGGTTCTAGATATAAACAAATGTATAGTACAGTTCTGGAGTCTATTAGTCAACATAATTTAGGATGGAAGATTTGCGAGATATCGGTCAAATAAAACAACTCGTCTCTTTGCCAACGTTTCGACAAATATATTGTCCTCTTCAGGGCCTGGATATTACAAATACAAAGCAATTTATAGAGTCAGTAACATAGAAAAAACAGTAAAAATCAGTAATACAAAAATAAACAGTAAAATACAATAAATTCTTTATAATTATTGAAACTTACGTGGCTTTGCGGGTTGGTTGAGTTACAGCAACTAATAGCCAGAAATGGAGAAGCAGGTATATACGAGGGTCGTTTGAAAAGTCCGTGCAAAAATAAAAACTACTTAATTTTTTGGGGTAAACCTTTTTTATTTTTCAACATAGTCTCCTTTTAGGCTTATACACTTCGTCCAACGCTGCTCTAGTTTGTTGATCCCTTCCGAATAATAGGATTTGTCCAAGTCTGAAAAATAGCCATTCGTTTCTGCAATCACCTCTTCGTTTGAATAAAATCTTTTTCCCGCCAGCCATTTCTTCATATTGGGGAATAGTGGTCCGAGGGAGCCAAGTCTGGAGAATGGGGGGGATGTGAAACGAGTTGGAACCCTATTTCCATTAATTTTGCGACCACAACTGCTGAGGTGTGAGCTGGTGCGTTGTCGTGATGGAAAAGGACTTTTTTGTGGGCCAATCGTGGGCGTTTTTCTTGCAGCTCGGTTTTCAAACGGTCCAATAACGATTAATAATAAGCACCTGTAATAGTTTTATCCTTTACCAGATAGTCGATGAGGATTATTCCTTGCGAATCCCAAAAGACAGTCGCCATAATCTTTCCGGCCGAAAGAACGGTCTTCGCCTTTTTAGGCGCAGATTCCCCCTTGGTAGCCCATTGTTTAGATTGTTCTTTGGTCTCAGGAGTGTAGTGATGTATCCATGTTTCATCCACAGAGACGAAACGACGCTTAAAGTCCTGCGGATTCTTCTGGAACAGCTGCAAACCGTCCTTGCAACACTTCACACGATTTCGTTTTTGGTCAAGCGTGAGCAATCACGGCACCCATCTTGCGGATAGATTGTCATGTCCAAATGTTGATGCAAAATATTATGTACCCGTTCATTCGAGATGCCCACAGCACTAGCAATCTCACGCACCTTCACTCTTCTGTCATCCATCACCATATCATGGATTTTATCAATGATTTCTGGAGTAGTAACCTCAACAGGGCGTCCAGAACGTTCAGCGTCACTTGTGCCCATATGGCTCCGAAAATTTTGAAACCACTTATAAACTGTTCTAATCGAAGGTGCAGAGTCATCATAATGTTTATCAAGCTTCTCTTTAGTCTCCTGAGGCGTTTTGCCTTTCATAAAGTAGTGTTTAATCAACACACGAAATTCTTTTTCGTCCATTTTTTGAAAATCACTCGACTTCCTCGATTCAAACGAATGCCAAACACAATGAAATAGACCGATCTGGCTGAAACTTGGTGTGTGTTCTTCCAAGAGATGCTACTAACTAAACATAACCTTGATACGCGCCAGTAGTGCTATCTCTCTGACTTTGCACGGACTTTTCAAACGACCCTCGTATATACAGATATAGCGGGACTTACAAGGGAATTGTAGTAATTACAATTGAAACGATACAATAGAAGACTAATTACAACAAAAGAGTGAATACAATAAATATTGGGAAATTTCTTTAAACAACCAAAACCGTTTAACACAAAACACAGGAGAAACCAAATAACCCTTATGAACTAAATAACAAATAACCAAAAGATTTGAAGTAAATTTTAAAAAACCCAGTAATAATTATGTACAAAATTTGGATATCTATTTATTTTTTAATGACAAAATTGTAGCAGTTGGCCAAATTCGACGTGTCTGTCCTGAAGTTAACTGTGTTGTTCTGTTTTACTATGTGGCACATTTCAAGAAAATTTCGCCTATACTGTTTTTTTCCCCCTATCGAGTACTGTCACATTCTGAAAGTCAAAGTTGTGTTTGTTGTCAATGTGGTGTCTGAGTAGCGCAGTGGAATTGTCGTCTTTTTTTGCCTTGAAGAGGACAATATATTTGTCGAAACGTTGGCAAAAAGACGAGTTGTTTTATTTGACCGATTCCTCGCAAATCTTCCATCCTAAGTTTAACAATTTGCGGTCACAAAAACTATATATTCAGTCAACATAATGTTTATCGCAGGAATAGAAATAATATTAAACTGATAATACTATGGATGATCCATTCGAGATCTAGCTAACATTTTAGCAAACTGGTCGTTGAGTGTTCTGAATGTTTCAATTCATCAGGCAAATCACAAAATAAATGTGGAAATGCTGCAAAGGAGTAGCTTATTGGACAAGAAAATATTGCAGCCTTCGGATTTATTTTTATCTCGATTAAAATTTGTAGTATTAAGCTTTTTCAAAGGAGATAGCGATAATACCTTTAAAGCAAGTTAAGTTCTCTACATTAACTGGATTAACTAATCTCAGAAATAATTAATTATTCGAGGATTGTGTTGTTAAGATAAAATTATGGTAATGTAATAAATAAATATTAGTTATTCTAATTCCTCCCTACCAGTTTTACTTTAAGAATATTGTTTCCTTTATAAATATTAAATAAGTATATTGCAGGATGTATAAAGGAGATTGAATAAATATTTAATAATTTTCATGCCCACTTACACTTCTGAGATTACAAACTGGTTAATTTTTCTTGTAATCTCGTCGGATAAGAATAATTAATGGTAAAAGATAAATCTTTGCTAATGTGCATCTAGGATGGTAGATGAAACTTAAACCTAAAAATTATTCCTGATATATATCTGAGAGAAAATGTCTAAAGGGAGCAAGGAATCTTTCCTTCATCTTACTTTTTATCTTCTTTAGTTAAATGACACCGTAGAGGGAAGTATGAGACACACTCTAATACCTATGTCGTGCCCAGGATTTAGCCAGTCAGCTTTAACATATATTTCTCTACAGTTCTCGAGGTACCCGAAGGTAGTGTACACTTGCTTCATGTAATATTAATACTATTGTGTGTATGTTGGCAAAGCTGCTTCATATTTAATTGAGTCTCTTTCAGAAGGGTTACTATTGTTAGGAAGGAAGGGAAATTGTACAAATCCCTTTTTTTTTTCGGTCTACAGGGATATTTCGGGTATAAACACAAAATTTAAAAACTTCAGTGTAGAAAAAGAATTTACAAAATGGCTTAGGGGTTTTGAACAGTTTTCCTCGTTATTGAGTATTGATTAAATGTATTCCTCTTTTAATCGTTTACTAAAAGTTACGAATAAATGGACTTGAAGTCGATTCCTCAACTAGCACGCTCTCTTTTCGCTTTAAAGAGGATCAAAATATAAAAGAGGAGACTAGACTTTTCACTGAGGAAAAGAGTTAAAGAACGCTTGACTTGGAACCTAAGAACAGCCACTGAGGTTATGTGCTTGGCTGTGTGAATATATTTGGAGTCAAATAAAGGAGACAGATTTAAACATTCCTGTTCCAGGTCGGTAGCCCTAATTGTTCTTTTCCCCATTGTTTGGTTACATAAAGACTTCCTCAATCTAAAGAGGAAATAACTAGCTACCAGGGTTGAATAAAATATTGATCTTACTTTGAAGACAATACGCAAGCGTAACAATCCATTCTTTAATAAAGTATTTCCAAATTTTATTGGCGCGAATTTAATTCCTATTAATATATTTTAATATGCGATAATCACGTTGCAAAGTTGACTAAACTTGTTTTCCCTTTAGATTAGATTGCATTAGACGGGCGGTTCCACCAGAAACGCAGGCAATCCAAAATACCCATTGTTCCCCAATTATCATGAGAGATACCGGGGCTTTAGAACAACAAATCCGGCTAAAGGTTGTGAGATGCTAATATAATACACCAATAAAGTAGTAACAGGACACTAGGGAGCATGGCGACTCAACCGTCCAGTGCACTGAATAAACCTAGAAAGTTCGTTAAGATTACCAGATGCCACAATTTCCGGTAGGGAAACGTTTACCCTACCGAAGACGAGGAATCTAGTTTTAGAATAAACTGGACACACCTCTACAAAATGCCGCACAGTCTCATTAGACTCACTACAGCCAGCACAATTTGGCGACTGGATAAGGCCGCATTTGAAAAGATGGTACGCTAAATTCGCTTGTCCACTCAACACCTGAACCAACTGGCGGATCCGGGACCTGCTAAAACCAACCATATCCGTTTTTGACAGGTCTAGAATTTCCTTAGCCTGACGGCAGTCAGCTAGGGGTCTCCAATGTTTCCGATGTTCTTTCAAAATACACTGCTCCACCTCTGTTCTACAAGGTGGATAGGATACAGGGATAATGGGCTGAGGAGTCATTGTTATCAACGCAGCTCCTTCCTTTGCTGTTTCATCAGCAAGTTCGTTACCCGGAATCCCGGAATGATCAGGGGACCAAGCAAACCGAAACAGTATTCAAAGCTCCTAACAAATTGAGAGCAGCAAGGCAAGAATTGACCGAAATTTGGTTCCTTCTAGGAGAGGCCAGAGCTTTAATTGCAGCCTGGCTATCCGTGAAGAATGTTTTCCCTTTAGATAGAAGTTCAACTTCTCTTATCCCCAAGAACTTGCCTTAAGAACGATTTTCCACGGAAAATGATTCAAATAAAGATAAAAAAATCTATATGTTTATAGAAAGTAGATCAAGTTATAAAAAAATCGATGAAGTCGATCGAGTTTTTTGAGGAAATCTCCAAAAACCGAAATATCAAATTCCTCCTTCAATTTTTTTGTTTATTAATACTGACGAAAACCCAGATAAATGTGTAAAATCTTATTTTTTGGGGCCTCAGAGGCCCTAAAGATGAATATTTACTGTTAAAAAACTAAAAATTGAAAATCCAATCGATCGCAACAGCTGCTCATGTTAGGAGTAAGAGGAAGCAAATGGGGGACCTGGGAAAGCAGAATTACTAGGGGCCTTCAATTCATCATAATTCATATTGAATTTCATAATAATGTAGTTATCAATTTATTGTGCATACTTGCAATCTAGTTCAGTACAATGCAGTGTCAATCAATACTGAAAATTATTAGACCAGATCGATTGAGAAAAAATAAACTACACAAACTGACTTTTCACTTGTGAAAAATGAAATTGGTTGTGTGATAGAGTACCCGGCTCGAAAGAGGACGCATTGACACTTGGGCATTACACAAGGCAATAGGATATTTCTCTGTCGGGAAATTGCACTTCTGAGGTTAAATGAAGTGCTCGTCCAACAGTTTTCTAAAGAAATTGAATGAGTTCAGTAATTTCACCTTTTTAAAAGCAATGTCATTTCCTTTATAAATATTAGTTTTTATTTAAGTTTAAAATCTTTCTTTTATGTTTAGGTATATTTTTGCTGTTTTTGTGTTAACTATTTCAAAAATTGTGAACAAGCGCTGTCGTCCAAACACTAATATAAACACTTTCATAAACAAAAACAAAAAATTAGCGTTGAATTAGGCTTTTACAATCTTGGTCCCTTAAAAGAAACTTCAAAGGTTCTAGGAATAACATTTTGCATTCTTGGTTTAAAATTTCAATCCTATCATTTCCTCCAGCTCTCTTGTTGGTCATGGTCAGCCTGTAGCAGTTAGAGGGGGCAGATACACACAAAGAAGAAAGAGAGAACTGTGTATAGAAACACTTATTTATGTAAGGACTCTTTGTAACGAATAATAACTTATAAATTATAAGTTGGTGAAGAACGATTATGGTCTTAAAACATCACTTACAAATGTAAGAAAAATGCCACATCTTTTCTCAGCATGAACGCCTAAAAGATTTATTTGCATAGACCAGCGGATAACAAATCTTACAGATGATTCAAATGCAAAGTCTTCGTTTATAAGGGAACAGGAATAAACTCTTACCAACTATAAGTAGCAATGAGGAGAGAATAAATAAAGCACTTCGCAATACTGACGGAATTAGTTCTGAACTGAGTAATAAACTGGAAAAATAGATACCAGAAGGGCAGATGATTGATAAGGGTCTCAACACGGCAGCGCTAAGACTCGAGGGTCGATAAAACGCCAGTGAGGCAAGGCTCCAGATCAATGGAAGCAGACATACATCAGAATAGCTTAAGAAAACATTATTTCACTAAGAGAAAAAAACAATTAATATTTTATGTCCATCTAAGAAAGTTATATCAATTATAATGAGCAAAGCAATATGGACTAAGATAAAGCGATGTGAGATATGGAAAGCGAAACCTCTAAAGAAAATAATCCAGATTCCTCGTTAAACGCTCGCTTAAATGTATTTATCAATATTTAACAAAATTACTCGGCTTTTCAAAACAATGTTTAACATTTTATAAAGAATTATTTTAGATCTCTGTGTTAGTGGGGCGGCTCGAGATGGTTCGAACAGAACGGATATAGCCTGGATTCTGTTATGTCTAGCGGAAGGGATTCTCAAAAAGAAGAAGTGTGAAATTAAAAAATATTATTCAAAATGGGGTCGACGCCGTTGTGCTGGATAATATCGCTTATTTTATCTGCGGTTTCAAGCACGTTTATGGAATCCCTGACTGGTTTTGCACTTTCTTCCATTATCAGAGGTAGATAAGTTTAGCGTAAATAAATCGACTTGGCTTATGTTTCCGTCCCACACTTTTTTTTTAATCAACAAGTATAGTGTGCGTGGGAAATATAAATGAAGTCGAATTCTCTAACAGCACTCTGATTAATCTATTAATTTTGGTTAATTTTCTATTATCTGATTTTATTGTATAAATAATGAAAAATGTTTAAATGAACCAATGTTTTTAGTCAAAGACTTTTATTAAGTAGTTACGTTAAAACCAGAAGGTGAACTTATACTTTAGAGATCCACGCAGGGATAAGGATTAGAATGAAAAGAAGACGATTGTGAATAATCAGTAAAACGAAAAGGAGCCAGCAAAAAGATGATTGGCAAAATATTTTAAGGCTATTTGCATCGGCATGAAGACGAATGTGAAAGCTGTGTGAGCCAATTGGGGACAGTAAGTGGACACCTTTGGGACAAAGATAATTGCTTAAGATGCTTGGGAAAGCTCAGAGACCGCTATCGACTGCAACGCTTCTGGAAGTCACTCGCAAAGCTGAAAAGAACCTTAACCAATAATAGTGATAAATTCAAAGCAGATTTGAATGAAAAAAAAAAATAATACTACATAAGATTTGAGATGAGGGCTTCTAGATATTAATGAGCTAGGATAAAGAACCGAATATTTGGTGAGTTGCTCCAAATTTCAAAGCATTTTTTTTTGGTTTAACATCATTGTCGGAATCAGCATTTTTCTGCATAAATCTGATAAGACTTGACAAATTATTGGATTTACAGTTGGAATCATGTTAGAGAAATAGTTTAGGTTCAAAGAAATCAACTTTCAACAAACTTAGAGAAACTACCCAATGCCAAGTGATTTTTTTTTAAAAAAAAACTACGTTTAAATTTTACTGTGAGTAAAATTTGCATCTAAAACAATGTTTTCTTTTTCCTTCTTATATTTTAAATTCAGAACCAGTTCTGAAAAATAATTATTAATTTGTCTTTGATAGTAGTCGCAGTAAAAGGTCTTCTTCAGTTTGTGTCACATAAAAAAAAGAAAAATAGTCTTTTTAAAAAACACCAAGTCTTAATTAGACTCTAAAAGACTGTTGTCGCCCTCAGGTGTACACTTTTAACCAAAAAGTCGCCTCCAACCACTAAAAGTTTGGCCAACACACGGCTAGAAATTCTCAAAATGTTATCGGTTTGTTTGAGCTTTATTTATTTTTCCCAACAATTGGACAAGAATGTCACACAGGTAAGAAGATAGTAAAATTATTGAACGGAACAGCTTAGTGGTTCTTGCACTGGATTGCCAAGCTGAGATACCGCGTTTCAGTTCAGCTGACTGCTAAACACAGACTTTTCTCTTCCAAACAGTTCAGCGCTCCAGTGATAGTGTTGCCTACAACCAGAGGACACTGTTCGAAGATGAGCTATGCATTAAAAAAAAGGTTCAAGACAGCTCAGATGTTGATGCGCTTTAATTAAAAAAAAAGAAGAAAAGAAATACGTAATTATTCTTTAAAAAACAAACTCACCACTTCCAAAGGTCATAAACCCCCCGCTGGGTAGCAAAAGAAGAGAAAGTGAAGGGTGGAATAACAGACTTTATCCAAGGTCTAGCTGAAAGGAGGACCCAGCTGCTTTGAGTTTGTTGGAATTCGAGTAAATAAACAAAAACCTAACATGAAAGAAACAAATGGAATGAAAACAAAAAGAAAAGGTAATTGTTGAATTATAAGAGGCAAAGAGGAAACAAAAAACAACTCAATTGAAGGTATTTTCCGGTGTTAGTTCTGAGTGTGTTCAGATCAAATCATTATTACTTACAAGAATGAAGGAAAGATTTCTTCCTGTTTCTTCAAAATCCTTGTCTTTCTAAAATTTTATAGCAGTAATAAGATCTTATTTCGGCTGATTGAATTAAGTTAATAATTTTGTGGAATAGCGTCTGCTACAGTGATGATATTAAGTTACTAAATGATTTAAGTTATTGGGAAATCACTTGATCTCATTTCCTAAGTAAACAGTGTGCTCAGCTAGTACGCCTCAAAGGAAACACTGTAATCTTTTTGATGGACAGTAATTATTTCCTCTTCAATAATAACTTCCAGAGGTTTGTTTGATGTCCTTCAGGAAAATTGATATTGCTATTATTTTTAGACGGTAGTAACGGACTTAATTTTCAATCGATGATAAATTGGGTTCAAATTAAAATACTGATAATGCCTAAATTTTCTCAGAAGAAGTTATTTGATGCAATTCAAAAACTTAAAAAGCGAGGAAGTTATTATAAAAATCGCAACCAATAATAATTATAATAATAATAATTTAACAACTCAAAAGTAAGTCAACTTAGAGTAAGTCAATTCATTTTACTACGATTATCATTCATCATTTTTAAATTATGTAACCAGTTGGCACCATTGTTTTACAGTTTTTGCAAGGATTAATTGTTTTTTAATATTTTCCAACAAGAGAAACGCATTAATTAAAAAACAGCTTTAGTATTTTTCGCTATACATGTTGGCAATTTCTCTTATTTTAGCATTTGGGAAGTGGTGCAGGAGTGTCTTTTTTCACAAAAGTCTCCTCCAAAATTCTTCTTCTGTCGCATGAAAAGCATGACTCGGATCCAGATAATAGTAAATATGGAGGTAAGATTTAGCGTTTAGTAGGGAAGCTAAGGGCGCAGTTTCAAGTTACAAAATGTTGCTGTTCTTGCCTTTACACACTCACAAGTACCATTCTCACTCAAAATTGATACTAGGTACTACTTGATTCTAGAATGTTCCATTTCCATTATCTCGCCTACATCTAATATAAAATAATTTGTATTTTCCTAAGATATGGTGGATTATTAGCCTTCTCAGTGCCGGCCACCGGCATTCTGTCAAGCAATCGCACTGCAGTAGTAGAGACTCCTAGCTAAGAGCAGACAAGTCTCCAACCCAACCTCTTGCTAACTAAGTTTACCAAGGAAGCTAATCAATTCCCGAATTTGAAGTATTTTTTTCTGACGCATCGACCACTTGATTACTAGCGCCAGTTTGAAGTTTTATAACTAATTTTCTAAATGCAAGAGAACTCAATCTCTTCACCTTTCTTCTCTTTAAAAGGTTGGGAACCATTGTAACAATACTATGGTTTTGCTGAGAGTTCAGCAGTGTTCGCTATTCAAGAGATTTTCAAACTTCAGTTAATATTAGTTGGTAAGCAATTTACGTAACTGCATGCCAGCTCGAGTTAAACCGTAATTACTAAGCCTACCAAACATTCCTACGACTTCATCCATACAACAACCTTGCCACCATTCCTCATTCTTCAATTACATTTCACAATTTTGTGTTATTTAACTTATTAGTAAAATCACAAAGGTTCGTAAGATTTAACAGGAGTTCGACCTTTCTTAATTATACTCATCTACTCCTTGTACCATCCGCCATACACGCAGGCACAACTACTTGGGTTCTTTTTCTCATCCTATTAAAAAAAAAAAAATCTAATGCGATGCCTGAAGCTATTTTGACATGACGTGATATTGGCTGGCAATGTCACAATATAAAAAATGTAAACGTCACTTTGAAATATGACAGAGCTGAAAACTCTGCAGAGAGTGACGATTGAATGAATGGTTACAGGCTTTACCTTAGAATAGATCCATTTAAAGAAAATGTTAAAAGAAAAATAATATAAAGAAAAAACAACTCAACTTATTAGTAACGTTGTACCTAACTTCTCATTAGATATTCTAGAATATATATCTTGTTGTCACTTTCAGGTTCATTCAGATTAAAGAAAGAAAATAAAATAATAAAATAACCATTCTGATTAACATTCTGACCTGACCAACATTTAAAAAAAACAAATCGCAAGATGAAGGAAAACTACTACAATAGGCTAGGAAAAACTGAGATACCCCTAATGATGTAAATTGAAAAACTAGTTAGCTTGGACATATGAAAAATTCCCAAAATCATTCAATTGCATAGTTTTAACAACTTTATCAAGTCCTTGCAAGCTGCAAGTAATAAGAAAAAACAATCTTCTTATACTTCAAAATTTTTCAAAAGAAATACAAAGAAATCAAAAGGAAAAATTTTCATGAATAGTGAAGGACATTCTAGTCGAGAATATGAATTCCGGAAATCATTTTTTGATTATCAGTTTGAAGAACAACGTTGAAGAAACTTTTCTTTTTTGGACAGCATCGCCTCTCAGAATTGTTGATAGAATTTGCTTTTTATTTTACAGAAAAAGAGGGTAAGAATTCCCAAAACTTTATTCAGCGTTAGAGCTACTTCTCTCTTCCGCGAGAATGCAGGTAAGTTTCAGCAATACAAAGCCAGCTGCTTTTTTCTAATTACTAGAAATATCCGAATGTCTTATCTATGTCAGTTTTTTAATCAAAAATAATTTAGCACAATTTTTTGTGAAAAATGGTGTCCAAAAAAAGTGCATTCTAGTTAGGCTAGCTCAACCCACATCTATTATTATTAATTTGTACCTTCCCAATTACAACAACATACGTAATTCATCTTGCTATTTATGCATTGATATGAGAGATAATTTTGAATTCTATTTAGTCGGTCTGCGAATTATCGAGAAGAGAAGCTTGTGGAAGTGAATATTGGGTATCGCCGTTCTCAGAAAGTCTCTAACGGCAACATTAATAACCGTTAGATATTTCCTTCTGTACACACATAATTGTTGATTACATTATTAGTAAAATTAGGTTTCAAATATATGCAATGTCTGTATGTGTCATAGTATAACACAGGTCTACAGTGATTTTGCTGTTTTGAGTTTTTGAGTCATTTTGAAGTAATATGCATGTCCTGATACCAAGTATGATACCCGTTTACTTCTATCACATACCATTTTTTTTTTTTAGTCTTAGTCTTAATTTTTTAGTTTTAGTGACGTTATTGCATACTTCACACTATCTTTTATTTTTAATATAATATATAATATTAATTTAATATATAATATTAATTTAATATAATATATTATATTTTAATATAATATAATATAATAAATATAATATGTAAAAGCTCTAAGTGACCAGCTAGATTTCCAAACGAAGAAGTTTACTTTGAATACGTGTGCATTTACTGTCAGTTTCTGTTTTGTGAATCTGTTAGTATGGAAAGGCGACAGTGTTTGAACAGTCCAAATGTGTTTTGTTACATTTGTGGTAGTTTTGTAGTGAAAAAGCAGAGACAAAGCATAACCTCATTTGTCGCTAAAGCTTATAAAGCTTATTTTGGAATAAAATTAGGAGATCAAGACAAGTCATGGGCGCCTCATACAGTGTACAGCATTTGGTTGAAGATTTGAGAAATTGGGCAAAAGGGAAGAAAAAAAGCACTTCGTTTTGGTATACCGATTATTTGGCGTGAACCCACAAACCACAGCAGTGACTGCTACTTTTGTACTTGTAAGCTCAAAGGTTCCAATGCTAAGAATGAAAAAGGCATAACATACCCTGACATTGCATCTGCTCTGTATTACTGAACAATGGCAACCAGTTGGCTTCAATTCCAATAGGCCACTCAGTCCACTTAAAAGAGAATTATGATAACATGAAGCTACTCTTGGATAAAGTACAATATAACAGACATCAGTGGATGGTCTGTGGAGATCTTAAAGTAATTGGTATTTTGTTAGGTCAGCAACTGGGATATACTAAATTTCCATGTCACTTGTGTGAATGGGATATCCTGTAAAGGCTGTAAAGCAGTAAAGGCCTGGCAAGCCTTTATAGATGTAACTAAGAAGTTTTTAGGAAACACCAAAGATCCTAACTATGCAAAATTAGTAGCCACAATGCTTGAGAAATTCAGAATTCTCGGATGCAACATGAGTCTTAAGGTGCACTTTCTACTTTCGCATTTGGATGTATTTCCTGAGAATCTGGAGGCGGTGAGCGAGGAACAAGGCGAACGCTTCCATCAGGACATCCGGGAGATGGATCGACGGTACCAAGGACGATGGAGTATATCAATGATAGCGGATTACTGCTGGATGACTCTGCAGCAGGTCATAAGAGAATTTCCAAGAAAAGATCACTGGAAGGCAAACGAAAACGTAATTATTGATTAAATAACATTCTAGTGAATCAACATTGCGCATTTCCAAGTAATACAACCAGCATTTTAATCAAAACTGTATCAACATTTGAAAAGAAATGTGTTTTTTTTTGTAATTAACATTGAATTTTTCATTATCGATTTGTAAAAAAACCTGATGTGATAGGAGAAAAGGGGGGTTATTTTTGAGAATGGCTGTACTCAATTGTACGTATATAGTCACTTTTCAGAAGTAAAACAGCTCTCAAAAAGTTTCATTTTGTAGACCTGTGTAATTGATGCATTGCCTGAAATCAAGATATACTTATTTGTTTTAGCTGATAGCTACATAACTAATAATTATCGTATTTTTTTTAAATATTTAATTACATTCAATAAATTGTTATGGTAATCCAGATCAATTTTTCTTAGATAAGGTAGTGTAAGATTTGTTTTCTAGTTTACTTTCCAAACAACAAACAGTTTGCTATTAAACAAAAAGAAATGAACAGTTGATAGTGATCCCGAGCGATCTCACATTACCTATTTATTCTTGAGGTGTGGTTTATCGCTTTCATCTGCATTTACATAAGCGGATTTTAGGGAGAAAAAAGAATTTAAAAAAAAAACAGAATAATTTGATAAGAAAAAATCTACAAGATGTTCTAAAATGTTTACAGAAAAATAAATAAACTCAACAGGTAAAAAAAGAAAGTATTCAATTTGAATTATTCATTTTATGAATAATTTACTTGACTAAAAGCAAACTAACAGAATAACAAATATTTGAAATTGAAAAAAGAAAAACTCTCCACAGTTTTAGGTAAATTAAAATTCTGTTAAGTTTATTAAAAAAAGAAGAAGCAGAAGTTGAGTTTAAAAAACTGCAGAGAAATATACAATTTTATTTTTTAAAGAAAAGTATTAAAACGGTTCTTAGGAAAATAAATATAAGAAAAACGTTCTTTTTGACCAATGGGAATTTCTCTGCATTACAGATATCTTTACTGCCTATCCTAAATAGAGCTTCTTTAGGCTTGGAGTTGTAAGCTTAATGGATACAATTATCCATAGAGTATTTCAGCTGAATCCGTAGAAATCGAAACGAAATAAAGGAAATTTGGATGAACTTTTTCGATGTCAGATCTTTCGCAATATTCTGATCACAAGACAGGCCTAAAACGTCCACACACACATGTTTTACATTCAGGAGATTTTAAAAATTTGACACGAACATACTATTTCTGATTACTGGCCACAAGAAGAAAGTAGAAATAGGGAATTAGACCCTTCAGGTAACATGTATGTGATGAAGTCCCTCATGCTTTATTATTATTATTTTTTTTTTTTAAATGATTTAATGCGCGTCAACTTCTAAGGTTATTGGCGCCCGGAGCTTTTTTCAGTGCACTGCCGGCCTCCGGGCAGTGTTCTCTCGTTACAGACAACACTGTCCATCACCGGACAGTGAGCTGTAAGAAGCTCCTAGGAAGAGAAAATCTAAGGGTCAGTAGCTGGCTTCGAACCCGGGACCTCCGTGTGGGAGTCCAGTATGCTAACCTCATAGCTAATCCCTTCCCTCTATTATTATTATTATTATTATTATTATTATTATTATTACCACCCATTTGAGAGTTTTGCTGACGAATTGATAGTCGCCGTTAGCCAGAATAGTTGAGAACAGAATTTTTGTAATTGTATAGCTCAACACCAGTCTGATGAACCAAATACTGAAGATGAAAGAAAAATTATTAAGTTAATTTTGAGTTAACTTTGACCAATAAAACTCATGTTGTCACAGTTACACGACAATTAGATTTTCAAAAAGTACACCTATCTTTTTATTATTGATATTATAGATGGTTTCTTTTTATTGCGGCAAGGTCAGTTTTAATTGCAATGACTCAACTGCTGTACGAAGTTCTTTCGCTAATTTATTAACCTGTAACTGCATTTAATTGCTATATTAAGACTGTAAACTTAGCAGGCTATACCAGCGTTTCCCAAACTTTTTTGACCGCGGCCCGGTACGAGATTTTAAATTTTTTCGCGACCCACCTTATAAAAAAAACATTTATTTACAAAACAAATTTTATTTTTTAATAAAAATCAAAATTCAAGTTATTTGTTTGTTTATTTCATACACAAAAATTGCAAAATAATTATATAACAAAAACATAAGTTATTAAAGACAATCCATTATCTTCATTTAAAACTTAAAGTAAATTTTGTTTTACATATTTTGCCCTTAGTGCGAAGGATGATGATGTTTTTCATCACATAGTAATTTCAAATTAGGACTTAATGATGTTAATTTTATTCTCAAATTAGGTTCGACATCCAATCTGTTTCGATACTTATTTTTTAAGTACACCAAGGCTGAGAACGCAGTTTCACACGTATAAGTGGTGACAAAAGGCATTAAAAATTGTATCGCTTTTTCGCTTACGCTAGGATATTCCTTTTGACAGCGCAACCAAAAATTAATTAGTGGTACAGTTTCAAACACTTTTTTAAGATCGGTGTTGCATGACATTTCAATTAAATTATAAACTTCTTGTTCACTAAGATTAAGCATTTCTTCCTTTTCAATATCGACAGAAAAAGGATCTGGTAAGAAAAGGATTTAAACGGTCCGGTAGGAAACGGTGGTAAAGGGTTGCCACCTGCCGTACTTGAAAAAGTTTCGAAAAATATTAAATTTAGAGCAAAATGTTATAGATTTTTTTTGTGTTTTTACAATTTTTGCTACGACCCAGCTGAATTTTTCTGCGACCCACACTTTGGGAAACGCTGGGCTGCACTTTAAACTCTGATGCAATTTTAGAATTATTTTAAACCTTCCGTTAGATTAGATTAGATTAGATTGGACTAGGGCGGCCTCAGGGCCTACGCCACTGCGACCCCTTTGGGTCTATTGTGGCTCCCCTAACTTTAAAGCTCACCCTCCAGACCTGTCCTTTTAATTAGACTCTTAATGCTGGAGAGCGACTCTTGGGTAAAGCTCACAGGCCTTGGTTTTTCCTCCCCGAGAAGTAACATCCTTAGCCAAACAAGCCCCACACACTGGCACAACACGTGCAGTGCTGTTTCCTCCTCTTCCTGACAGAACCTACAGAGGCTATCATCTGCCAGGCCCATGCGATGCATGTGTTTTCTGAGTCTGCAGTGGCCAGTTAATAGACCTACAATCATCCTGATAGCCCCACGGCCTTGGCGGATTAATTCTGCAGTCAGCCTCGGCGAATAGCCTTTAATAAACTCCTTCGCCTGTCTCTGTCCAGTGGTGGCAGACCACCACTCCTGAGACCTACTCTGTACCCATAAGTTAATGGTCGCAGTCTTAATACACTTCGGAACCCCAAGACAGGGCTCCGGGCCAACGAAGTATCTCGCAGAGCCTTCCCGGGCCAATAAATCTGCCGCTTCGTTACCCTTAAACCTTCCGTTAAGAACAGGAAATTATAAAATTTATTGCGGTCATCAAATGTTCAACGGTCACATTACACACAGACTTAACCTAGGGGATATGGCTAGTTCGTTTCAAATTTAGCAGCGAGTATTTTAATAATTTGCGTATTCCAAAGTAAAGGACAGCCGCTACCTTTGTTAGAAGCCTTTCTTCTTTTCTTCCTTTAAAAACAAGCCTAACAAACAAATTAACTAAAACAATAAACTTTCTGTTTTTTTATCAAATTAGTTTTTCAAACATTAGGTTCAAAAAGTTTTAATATACTTAGAGAAGTTTTATTGAAGCGTAAAACATTCATTTTTTTAAAAAAAAAGTTTTATTTTTATTGAAAAAAGTTTAATTTGGCTGCAGAAAAGTTATTTTCTGGCGCAATTAACTGAGAAATATTAAAATTCAGTCAAATCTAAGATGGATGCTTTAATCTTGGAGCCTTAATCCTTACAATTTTGTTTACTTTATTTTTTTTTCTTGACGGCTTAATAACCCTACTAGTATAGTAATTAAAGTAATAAAACTGAATAAAAAGAAATCTAAAGAGTTAGAATTCTCTAAAATAAATTGTTTCTGTCTATCTGCAAATATATAAAAGTTATTGAGATGTAGCCATTCCTTTTGCAATTCAAGCAATCTAAGAGATATGCTTAACTGCGCTTTATCCCAAATTTCTGGCATGAAATTCTCCTTACGCAGGTCATAGAACGACATATTAGGAAAAATCCCAATTATCTTGACCATTTCTTCCTACTTTGAAATTCAATCTTAAAAAGAGGTCCTCGAACATCGATCCTTTTCTCACATAATAAAGTAATTCGGACGTTTTAGTGTTGAGAATAAAAGATCAATAATGTATTTTTTTTTATGTTTACCGAAGTTTCGTCAGGCTCTGCTTGTCATCTTCAGGGATTACAAGATTAGTGTTAAAAGGAAAAAAAAAAATTAGAGAACAATATATTAAAGATTAAACTGGTAAGATATCAGTGCTTTCAATTCCTTTTATTATAAACGGTGGTGATCGTTGAGGAAGTCTGGCCGTTTCTAAATCAATCTCTAGATGTTACTGCTTGGTTCCACCATAACTATTGCATTTTCTTGATAAAATATTAACCAAACTGGACATCAAACAAAAGGTAAGTGTGGAAGCAGACTGTTGAAAGATGTCCTTAAAAATATATATAGAACACAAACTTATAACTTCATGAACTTACAACACTTAAAGGCCTTGGGAAAGCCATTAATCATAACTGTCCTGAAATTGAAAACTTAACTTCAATAATGCATTCTCTTCCGCGATTGCGGACCAAGAGGCGATGGAGGGAAAGAGGAAAGAAGTCAGACAAAAAGAATTTTTTACTTTGCCAACGGCTTAAAGTCGAAAAGCGCAAACAAAATTGTATATACAAAAATTAAAATAATTAGACATAGTTTGATTTTATTATTGAATGTACTAGGAATTTTGTGGTACTGGGTTCGATTCCCGGTCTTAGGCCTTGGATTTTATTTAATGGTTAATAAAATAAATTTACAGTAAAGTATGTTTGCTAGTCGCCTCCGTCCACGACACCTAATTGGTAGTTGGACCTAAAGCCCGCCTGAAAAAATAGGCAATTACTATTGACGGAATTTTTTCCAATAATTTAGAGGACAAATTAAGAAAATGGCAGTAAACAGGCTGTAAAATTCCAGAGAATCATTATAAAAAGGTGTCAAGAAGAGATTAAGGTGTAACCTTAACTTTTCTGCAAATAATTACGTTCATAAATGAACCCTGTATAGTCTCTAACAATTATATTTCAAGCCTCTTTCTAACTCTTATTGTTCATGCGACGTTCAAGTTATTTGACAGAAGTCATGTATGGTGAAGTCAGGACCAATGTCTTCCAAATTAGAACACATCACTGTTATTGCTTGGACCCGGGAATCGGCACAATGTTGCTAGAATACTTAATGTACGAAAGAAAGATGTTCTTTCATAAGACGAGAAAACCATTAATAGAATGCAAGATGTCCTTAAATCAAGAAGGCGTTGCCAAATTAAACAGAAATCAATTAAACAATTATTATTACTGGTATTATATTAAATGATCATAGAAATAATAAGTCAATTATTAAATTAGGTAATGTATAAAAACATTAGTAAGAGAAGTATTGAATTTTTGAGTTATCGTCTTTTCCCAGTTATAAATTGCTATTTAAGTTGACCCGTACACCCAGTCAAATCGTATTAAACTCCCTCATGAATAAATTTGTCAATAGGGATGATAGATACCAAGGAATCACCACCGTTCATCCGCCATCTCCCAGTCTCGACTTCAATAAGCGTTGCTCACTGAACCCACTTCAATAAGTTCACAGCCAATACACATTCCCTTTCACACAACAGGCTGATGGATTTGACGGAAAATTGCCTTTCTTTTCTCTCCTGATTTGACTCGGTGTTAGACATGAGAGTTTTCCTCTCCCTTGCCTCCAATCCAACTCTCTTCCACTTTCACTTAAAACAGTGTATATCCATGTTTACTTCCCAAGATAACAGCTACGGTGATAAGATTCCCTAAATCCTGTTATTGAGTTGAAAAGAATATTATAAAATTCAATATTTTTTTTATTAAATTTTCCCAATCATAATTCAGTTTTAAATGAAAAATATTTCTGTGCGCAGTGTACATATATTACTACTCTGGTAATAATACCTCAGATAACTACATATTTATCATTTTCTTAACTGTTCCCAAAACAGTAATTTAATTTCTGTAACTTCTCCTTTCGTTTGCTTATTCAATCTTAATGAAATTCATCCAGAATGGAATAGGATTTTTACACTTTAATTACGGATTAAATTTTGAAGGGAGGAATATCGGATACTCCATCATAAAGTGTGATTATATAAATGCAGTTAGCGAGCTGGGATCTATACCATTAGCGGTTCTGTGTCTCTTTCAAATAAAGTGTGACATTTTTACAATATTAACACTGCATTGCCAATCCGGAGTCAATTTGACTCCAAAAAAAAAAAAAAAAAAAATAGGAATGGTCTCTGTTTCCCCACATCTCATAGCAATCCCAAAATGCTCTAAGATATGCTATCCCCACTCTCTCACCATTTGGTAGTCACGAGCTGAAGACTGTGGAATTCTTAGCTTCTTTTTGTTGATTAGTCTACTTGAATCATAAGAGTCATTTTGACTCCAGATTAGCATTACACGTAAATATGTCGGAGTTATTTCGACACCTGATAGGTAATGTAAGTAGATTTTCTGTTATTCTGTCAGTGGTAATACTATTGTAAAATACATGAAAGTATAATGTGTCTTTTCGTGAAGTTATAATTACTCACTTGGAACGGATTCGGCAGAAAGTTGCCATCAAAAAATGGATGATTCTATCTCTCCTTTTCTTTTGAATAGAACACCGTTCTTCTATAACTCCAGTGAACGAGTCAAAAAAAAAAAAATCAATCGCAACATCATTCGGAAATCACATTTTGGGTATAAGCAAATTATATTCTTTCAGCTTGAGATTAATGCAGTTGCGATTTCCTAAATAAAAAGGTTTTTTCGAAATAAATGTCTCTGATATGAAATGTGGTTTAAATTCATTAATGCTGACAGGTTTTTCGAAGTTAAATACAGAATCAATGGAGCAGAAGTTAGAAGTTATTATAAAAATAATTTTAGCAAAAAGTAGAAATTAAGATACGATTATGAAAAGGAAATAAACAGTTAGGATTGAATTACTAAAAAAGTAGAGTAAATTTATGTTTCACAAAGTGGAAACGATTAAGTTTTTGAATAAAGAAGAACATTCAAAGATGTTAAAAATAAAATCTAATGCAGTTATTGACTATTAAGCGAAATTAATGTTCATTACGTACCTGTAATTAAATAGATGAAGAACAGAAAGCACCATAAGTAAAGCTTATCCCTCATGTTAATCTGGAAATGTATTAAAAATTTATTTTATAAAACATGAATTATTAAAGCAAAAACTAATTAATTAGCATATATAACTCACATTAATTTACTGTTGCCATTTTCATTTTTTTAAATTTTAATTCAAAGAATTGAGTTTATAAATGTTTGGTAATAATTATGTTAGTACAAAGTTCTGAATAGAGAATCTACTACATATAATAGAATATTTGAAAGCCTTATGTGTTTTTACAAATCAATAATTTATTTTCTGAAAACATTCCTCTGTCAACAGCAGTTTCCCCTGATTCTGTTGAAAAGTTATATTTTGGAGTTATTTATTAATCACAAAAAAAGCTAATCGATAAGTTAGTGTCGATTTCCCAAATGTAAGACCTTTAATTAACACGGTAATTTACAGACACTTTAGTGATAAAAAAATTTTTTTTAGTTTATAAAAAATTGTACTAATTTACATTCATACAATTTCACAAGTTTGATGAATATATTACTCTTACTCTGTTGCAAGCTGCTCTTTAGTGAGAAAGATAACGAACGTGTTATTTGTCATTGTACCCTAGCATATCACTTCTGTTAACCTATAATCAGATGTGCAGAGGAAGGTTAATAATTTGCAGGGAAGAACTGTGTGTAATGTTTGTATTTTATGGAAGTATGTATTGAGTCATTGTTTGAATAGTCTACTATCGCTGCGTCTATGTCGCCGGTGTTTTTAAAAAGGTGAGGAGAGAGAAATGTTTCCCGTTTATCGATCCGAGAATAAAGTAAACTGTAGGGGCTTTTAGTTGTAGGATGGGTGAGAACAGTTGGAAGGACTGGAGAGTGTTGGTAGGGTAAATCGTCCTGCACAAAAAAGCGAAGAAAGAGAGTTGAGATTTGACTCAGAAATCGAGAAGATCTGGGCGCTTGTTATGAGCAGTAGGTTGATGGAATAGGATGCTAGAGAAAAATGAAGAATGCAAGCACGTTGACTCGTCACTCAACATTCCCATTATTGGTATTGCGAGATGTAATCGCCGGAGAGGAGAAACGGGATACGGAGGGAAGAAACGAGAAGAGTTATGGCTCTTTTACGGACAATACAATTGCTATAGTAAAACTGTAAGGACTGGCTGAAAGATTGATGGGAGAACATTGGAACCGCACTAAGTATTGAAAATGAACTGGCTGAATGGAGGTGCCGCCGTGAGGAAAATCCAAGCAGTAAGTAGTTCTGTATGTTCTGCAGTTCCACGTATAGAAATTAGATCTCCAGAGATAAGTGTATCTCAGAGGTCATGTCGTTTTTCATAAGCAGTGAGTAAAATTCATCGTAACTGTAGTTAAGTCCATCTGCGTTTCTTTACAAGAGGATTGTGAGAGATTATAGATCAGACATGTTTATGATAGAGGTCGAGAAAGAACTGGGTCTAGTTTATCCACAACGTCAAGATGTTATAACTGAAAAACAAAAAAAAATATCAATCTCCCTTCAATTAATAAATAACCGGATCAGGATAAGTAAGGTTGAAAAACCATGAAATATAATAATAAAATCAACTAAAACTTAGTGGTTGTCATCTTAAATCTAATCTAACATCCGGTTCAATCAGATTGTACGCAATAAACATTAAACAATTACATAATTTCACATATCTTAATTCCTCTCCCACGTACCTTCTCCTCAAAAAGCTCTGAAATTACTAATTAACAAGAGTGAGGAAGTAGAATTCATTAAAGGAGTTAAGGAAGAGTTTTCACGCTGTGTAACTCGCTAAGTTTGCAGAAGCTCATAAAGTCAAACAAACACAGTTTGTTTGTCGCTACCATCAGATCTAATTTTGACAAAAAGATTGGAGGTTAGAAGTAATATATTTATTGAGGAAGTAATTCAAGTTTTAAGTTTAGCGTGAACATATTTACTTATTGGTACACACATCTTGGTTTTACAGAATTTTTTCTAAAAGTTACATCAAATTGGTGGTATTTGCTTTCAAAATAAAGGAAATATAATTAAGTGTCAAATAAAATAATAAGAAGAGTAATCTTATATCTTTTTATTTTAGCAGGCGGGGCTTAACGTCCAACTACCAATCAGTCGTCGCTGAAGCATGTACTTACTATGAACAGTTTTTAACAGATAATAAGTATCTACACGCGGGATTCGGACTTGGGATCTCCTAGTTACAAATCCACGCTTCATAAACCACTACACCAACATCAACCTCTGCTCACAATGTTTAGGGACTAAAACATAACACACTTACACTCTCGGACGTATAAAAAACTAATACGAGGTGTGGCTATTAAATAACGAGACTGATGCTGCTACAGAAAAACTATACATGCGCCAAATCCTAACGACCGAGAGCTGTGCAGCGTAAAGCCTTCTCTTTCGATTGCAGCGTCTCACGTGTTTGTAGAGAAATCTATCTGACCGGAACCGTCGTTTGTGTAAGAGGTGTTAGTTTCGTATTGCCGAAAACATGATACTACACGTGTAGTAGAGCAACCACTTGTGAAATTTCACACCAAAACTTGATAAAACCGCTACTGAAACTTATCTATGTGCGCGAGTTTTTGAGCGGTTCAAGCGTTTCCAAGATGGCCGAGAAGACGTCCAAAACGGATGAAAATGTCGATTAATCAAAATTATAATTAATCAAAATTACTACCGTGAGGTGCTTGCTCAACTCTGTGAAAGAGTTAGGAAAAAACGACCCGATTGGCGGAAGAACAAGTCCTCCATCAAGACAGCGCGCCGGCTCACACTGCATTGTCTGTCAAGACGTTTCTAGCCAAGTACAACATCCCAGTTTTGGCCATCCGCCTTATTCGCCTGACCTGACCTGACCTGACCCCTGCTTTTGCATACAACCTAGGGTTGATAGCAGATCGCAAAGAAATGCTACAAGATAATGAACTCATATGGAACAAAATACTAGCGAAATGGACTAAGGGTAAACACTTTTTTGAACAAGTGCACGGAGATATCCTAACATCCAGAAAAGAAGCATAAATAAAGAGTATATCCTTGTTTTAAGAACTTGGGACAGAAAATAAGTGAGACGTGAAAACGAAATGCAGCAATTAAAGAAAGAGTTGCCACTGCGAAGAAGATGTTCTCTGCTACCAACGGAAACATCCTTAAAAAAAAAGAAAATTGTTCAAGGTTACAAAAATAGAAGTTTACCCGATACTTTTGGGTCTATTTTCATATATGGAAGCGAATCATGAGCAACCCAAAAAAATCATATAACTGTCATATCCTGGCTAAGAAAATGTGGAGAACACGACGATATGGGCCGAGCACAAAAGCCAACTTTCCTTTAAACGATATAGAGAGAGGGCTGCTATGGTTATGTGAGCAGAATGGATAATAACGGGATCTCAAAAGAATCTTTAGGAGTGACTAGGAAAGACCTCGAAGAAGAATAAAAATAACTTGGAAGGATAACCTCCAAAGTACACAAAAAAAAAAAGCGGATTGAATGCCAAAAGCAGATACTGTCAACCGATTTGAGATATTTATTATTGTTCATCATTTGCAGTTTTTGCAGTCCATTAATGTTCTCTATGGAGAAAATCAAAAGTTTGTCATGATGACAAACTAAAATCAATTCAAAACCTATAGTTATCGCCTTTAGGAAAACTTGTCGTGAACCAGCAATTACCTACTGTCACTCTTGGTCGATGATCTTGGCATAACTACGGGTATCGCAACGCGACCAAAAGCGAATTCGAGCTCATTTTCACAAACACATTCATTCAGATTTACACCTTACACAATTACACACAACCACATCCTATCTAAAAAATTTCTGGTACTTAAACGTGTTTATCCAGCCTTACTGGCTGTCTTAAGATCACAATAGCTTTGCTAAGCACTCCCACAATTATTCAGCATCAATAGAAGGTTATAATATTTCTAACTGATCTTCAGAGAATATCTGCATGAACCACATTCTATGGGCAGCTGCAGCAACTCTAAAATACATACTGCCTTTCCTCATGCAATTTAACACGAACCAACGAGGTGTGTTACATAACTATATACACAAAGGAATGCTAGTGCCTCCTCCGTTCTTTCAAAAGAATTTACTTTTTTCAAACCCTCCAGTCTTAAATTCCAGTGTGCAGGCATGGGACGCCAGTCTAAGAAAAGAAATCCCACTTTTACTTTTTTAATGGGGTGTATGTTATTTATGGCCTTGTACAATAATAGCAATTTTAATTATGAATTTATTATTATAGTTTCCATTTGAAAAACCTGTAATATACAAAATATTGAAGACAGAAGGTTAATTTAATTAAACAACTTTGCATTCGAAGATGGATTGCCAGTAAATATAACTTTATAGATAGACTGTCATTGAATATAAGGATTCTGAGATCTAATGTAGGTAAATGTGAGTCAATAGCTTGATAATATTACAATAATAAATGGCAAATTTTTAACACAATTTGGAATGCTTGCATCCACAACATCTAAATTTTAATACTGTAAGTTATTACACTTGAAAGTTTAAGAGAAAGGCAGAATGAACTGCCAAACAACAATTTAACTTTTTGTAAAAGAATGACATCCACAACTGCACGCTGAAGTTCTCTCAGTGGTCTACACCAACTTGGCGTTCCACAGCACTCAAAACTGTGTTCCCAAAGGACTAATTCGTTTGGCTAAGTACCTAATATAACATTTAAACAAAACGAGATCTGTCTGTTGAAATCATCTTTAAAACTTTAAATCCAATAGCTTCTATTAATATTAAAAATAAAAAATCAATTTAATAAGATGATTGATTAATATTTCGTAAAAATTGGCCATTTAATGAATTGAATAGAAATTTAGGGTACCTGTATTTAGGGAGAGACATTTGCTAAACAACAAAGACCTTAGGGTACATTTCACAGTGTAAGGGTCATTATATTACCATCATCAAAGTCAAAAACCCTTCAAGTGTTTTTTAAGAAAATTCCAAATATGTACAACAAATAAGAATAATTTATGAGATCTCAACAAACCAGTTAAATGAAAGATAAGTTACGAGGGTCGTTTGAAAAGTCCGTGCAAAGTCAGAGAGATAGCACTACTGGCGCGTATCGAGGTTATGTTTAGTTAGTAGCATCTCTTGGAAGAACACACACCAAGATTCAGCCAGATCGGTCTATTTCTTTGTGTTTGGCATTCGTTTGAATCGAGGAAGTCGAGTGATTTTCAAAAAATGTACGAAAAAGAATTTCGTGTGTTGATTAAACACTACTTTATGAAAGGCAAAACGCCTCAGGAGACTAAAGAGAAGCTTGATAAACATTATGGTGACTCTGCACCTTCGATTAGAACAGTTTATAAGTGGTTTCAAAATTTTCGGAGTGGCCATATGGGCACAAGTGACGCTGAACGTTCTGGACGCCCTGTTGAGGTTACTACTCCAGAAATCATTGATAAAATCCATGATATGGTGATGGATGACAGAAGAGTGAAGGTGCGTGAGATTGCTAGTGCTGTGGGCATCTCGAATGAACGGGTACATAATATTTTGCATCAACATTTGGACATGACAAAGCTATCCGCAAGATGGGTGCCGCGATTGCTCACGCTTGACCAAAAACGAAATCGTGTGAAGTGTTGCAAGGACGGTTTGCAGCTGTTCCAGAAGAATCCGCAGGACTTTAAGCGTCGTTTCGTCACTGTGGATGAAACATGGATACATCACTACACTCCTGAGACCAAAGAACAATTTAAACAATGGGTTACCAAGGGGGAATCTGCGCCAAAAAAGGCGAAGACCGTTCCTTCGGCCGGAAAGATTATGGCGACTGTCTTTTGGGATTCGCAAGGAATAATCCTCATCGACTATCTGGAAAAGAGTAAAACTATTACAGGTGCATATTATTCATCGTTATTGGACCGTTTGAAAACCGAGCTGCAAGAAAAACGCCCACGATTGGCCCACCCTTTTCCATCACGACAACGTACCAGCTCACACCTCAGCAATTGTGGTCGCAAAATTAATGGAAATAGGGTTCCAACTCGTTTCACATCTCCCCTATTCTCCAGACTTGGCTCCCTCGGACTACTATTTGTTCCCCAATATGAAGAAATGGCTGGCGGGAAAAAGATTTTATTCAAACGAGGAGGTGATTGCAGAAACGAATGGCTATTTTTCAGACTTGGACAAATCCTATTATTCGGAAGGGATCAACAAACTAGAGCAGCGTTGGACGAAGTGTATAAGCCTAAAAGGAGACTATGTTGAAAAATTAAAAAGTTTACCCCAAAAAATTAAGTAGTTTTTATTTTTGCGCGGACTTTTCAAACGACCCTCGTAATAGATCGAATACCTTAATTAAAATCAACAATCAGGAATGAATGTTTTTTAAATGAAAATCAAAGTGAAGGGTAAAATAGTGGCTCGCTTTCTTGCACTACATTTTAGTGTTCAACTTCAAATGATTTATCTGCCAACTTACCAAGGATTTTAAAGTTAAATAATCACACTTATACTGTACTTAAAACAAATAATCGCAACGAACCTTCAAAATAGGATTACCTAAATTTTCTAATATGCAATTTACAATAATTTACAAAAGTTATTAAAATTTTGAAAGAAAATTATTTGGACACAAAAAATATTAAAAGCCACAAAACTTATTCAATGAGGCAATTCCGCTCAACCGACTTTCCTCGAATTCCGAATTTTCACTAAATAATTTATTTTTATTTATTTTCCTATATAATAAGACCTTTCATTACACTTAATGCACTTCAAATATCGTTTCAGTAAAATAAGATTAGAATGATTATTTCGATTCGAAATAACAAATTTGAACATTCTGCTTTCAAATTTTATTTTCTATTCTTGTATTAATGTTCATATGGTCAAAATGCTTTGAAAAGATCACTCAGGAGATTTTGAAGATTCTGGAGTATATTCAAAATCGTGAATCTGCACGATCGCGATGCCCGCTACCTTGGGCTTTACTTAGACCGAAGACTTTCTTGGAACCCCCACACTAGACTAAAAAGAACAGAACTGAACAGACGCTATCGACTACTTAAAAGACTCTTAGTCGACAGATCAAAACTCTCTCTGGACAACAAAAGACTAATTTATACATCTATTTTAAAACCCATCTGGGCGTATGGAATAGAGCTGTGGGGTTCAACCAAACGCTCCAATCTTCAAAGGATTCAATCTCTACAATCTAAAATTCTTCGAACTATTGTAAACGCACCATTTTATGTCTCCAACTTGACTATACAGACTGACCTTAACATTCCTTTTGTCACCCAAGTTGCTAAAACAAGATACAGAAAACTCTACTTCAACCTGCAATATCATATAAATCCTCTAGCTCAAAATCTTTCTTCTAGAACTCTTCCTGACAACCCGACAAGACGTCTTAAAAGATAGTGGCCTCGTGATCTCCTCTCAAGTGAAGAGAGCGACTAATAGCCTATTTTGGAGTGTTACCGCTGGGTAACTTCTCCAATCGTATTCTTCTGTTATTTGTTGTAACTGTTATCACTGTTACTTATAGCGCCAACGCGCTGATTGTAGCAAAAATAAACGCAAAAAAAAAAAGATCGCGATAATTGTTCAGTTGGAATAATCCAACCACTATCAAGAAATATTTCGTATCATTTATTCGTAGTTATACAAATATCTTCAACAATTGTATATCAATAATTTATAAGTCACTATTCAATATCTATTCTATAGAATATAGATAGATTCAATAGATATGGCAGTATATACATGCAACGAAATTTAATTGTATTATAATCCAAATTTGAGAGAATATTTCACCAATTATCTGAATTACTCGCATTAAAATTTAATTAATATTTCCAAAATATAAGATAACTTCATATTTCATCTACAGGAGAGTTTTTCTAGTTCTTATTATATCCAATAAAGAAAAGATGCTCAAAGGAAAATGAATGATATAAATCAGAAAATAAATTAACCCGTTTTTTCAGTACGAACGCAAACAATGGTACAGAAGTCAAAAGACTGCGCTTTGAGAGTGGTTAGATTAAAGAAAATGAATCAAAGGCAGAACCTTAATAAACTATATAAAAATATACTAACAAATATGAAAATATAAGCCCGTAACTGGATAAGAAAAGCTACCGTCTTTAATTGAAAATGATTTTCATCTTGAAGAATAATACAATTCCTTGTATAAAGGAGGTTGCGTCTGAACAAGGCTTGGTATAACGACTGATAACAAATTCAATTAAACTGGAATATTAAAAACAAAGAAATAGAAGAAGCCACTATTTTTAATTAACTTAATTTTAAATTAGTACTTAAATTAATTTATAAAATTTTAATTCTCACAAGTTGTATTCTCTGGTTTTAAAGGAATTATAATTACTCCTCTATTCAGTAACGTGTTCAGCTGCAGATGCTCTGAAAACAAATCTTCTATGAAGTTAATTTTGCTTTTAACTTGTTTATTTCTATCATAATTTCTATTAGTGTTCCTCCGGGTTTGCTATTCAAACATTCCTTACAAAGTTTGATATCTAGCAATAGAGGTGATTAAGGCACCGTGTAGGCGAAGTAATAATAATAATTCTGCGAAGGATGGTGGAAGTGTTGAACAAAGTTGATGTGTGAAGTGCTTAGATTACGCCCACTGAGAAACACGAGTTCCACAACCAGCGTACCATTTCAAACAGGATACTAAAGGCTAGTGTTGTATTATAGGCACAAAGTTTTCGTCAATAAGACTAAATCTGGCTTTGTAATTTTGATTCTATTATCGTGACCTATACTGTTATATCCATAGCTTCAAAACTACATAACACAAACCTAGAAGTTCGAGTTAGAATGTTGTTCGCTTCATTAAGGCCGGCAGATTAAAATGGGCTAGGTGATGTCTAAAAATGGAGAAAAAACCGGGCCCAAAGTGAAAGAGCATCCCAGAGAAAAAACTCAATCGTAGATGATGTGACCTTCCTTGGAAGCGGAGACAAAAATCGGCTAGAAACAGTGATTGGTGGAGAGCTGTATGGTTGATGTTAGAAGCAATTTTACCTAAGATACTTAAATCTGAGACCATTCAATCTATCAGTACTGGCGTCAGCCTTGCAAAACTTAATTGTGTTAAGAAATAAGGACATTGGCCCTCACCATAACGTATAGTGCCTTCAATGGAGCAAAACTAAGTAAGACTTGATTACGACGGATAACGACTGTTATTTACATGAACAAGGGAAAGATTGAACAAGCCTGATGGTTCGAATACTTTGACGCAATGCCACTTGATCTTTCCAGACTAGAGTGGTGAGCATAGACGAAAAGATGGACTTTCACAAACAGAAGGTTATATAGGTGTTAGAGAAATGAATTCGCCTTGAAGAGATGACTAAAAGAAACAGTACAAGGTCTTTCTTCTTGAGGTTCTTCAGGTTTTAAGGTTCGAATAATGATGAGTAATTTGTTAATAGAAATCGTATATGTTAGTTTATCATTTTTCTAATCCTAAAGTAGTTCCAGATGAAGGGCTCATGAAACTTAATCCAAAGATAAAGATTTATTTTGGTCATAGCCGAAAAAAGCTCATCTCATAATTTATAGCCACCACTATACATTTTCCATCTTAATAAAGTACCAGCGAATTCATCATCTTATAATTAAAAATCAATGTTACGAGTACCAGCAGAGCTATCAAAAGAAACCAAATAGCGTACCGCAACCAACCTTCAATAACCAAAAAACTCCAGCAATAAAATTAGTATTTTTATGTATAAAAAGCGAATTAATGGGTTTAAACAGACCGGAAGTAAAAAAGAATGCATTGACAGTACAGGAAACTGGCTTAGTATAACCTAATAAAATGTATGTGTTTCCGATATCAGTATATCCGGTTATTTCTAACTGGAGATCACAACGTTCTTATTTCGATCCTTTATGGTTGTGCGCGATTTGTCTATAAATCTTTATACGAGATAAAAGTCGGAACAGTTTTTAGAACCTTTATATAAAGGATGGGTATCTTTATTTTTCCAACCATAGTAATAAAGTTAGAATATTTACTTGGATCAAATTATAAAATAGTCTAGTTTTATTAACGCTAAATTAAATGTATCATTTTTACTTCTACGCCATTAATTGAAGTAAATATAAAGATATCTGAAATAATACTCATAATTTTGCATAGAGCAATCAAAACTGCATACATTGTCAATAATTTGAACTTTGCAATCACAAAGTTTAGGCAGGTAAATGGAAGCTGTATCGCATTAAAAGTTTTAAAATTGTATTGTCACCGGAAATAAATGTTTGGAGCTCAGTTGAGAACCAAAACATGTTTGTATTAGTTGGATGTTTGTTCATGTGTGGATACATGAATCCAGTTCTCTTAAAATAAATTAGTTTTACTGATATTCGTAAATGCTGGGAATGCTTTGAATAATAACTCGCATCTATACAAAGCATTTGGTTGGATTGCTCTTAAGTTCAACCGAAAGCCTCGCTCCTCGTTGGAACTCTTTCTGGCCAACCAGCTTACCTTCTCATTTGGCCCAGGCAAACGGACTATGTACACCAATATTCTCCAGAATGACTCACACTGCCTTCAATCAACTTCCAAAGACTTGATAGCCAGTAGAGCCTGGAGAAAATTTAGTCTCCGCAATTTATTGTTCTTCTCTGGCAACCTTTGCAACACAAATGAACTTAGCTCTGCCTGAAAGACTGTGGCCGGTTTTCCTAGGGTGATTAGCACCAAATACTAACCTGCTTCCCAACTGTTGTCTTATAGCCGTCCGAGAACATAACAGAGACAATAGCTTAACGAAATTACTTAATTAATAATTTTTTATTTTGTAGCTTAAAGAGACCATGTTGTCTAAATTACTTAGTTAAAATATTATCCAAAACAATAAATTAATTAAATGTAAGAATACTTCTTAAACCAAAAGTTTTAACTTCTCAAACTACCCATTTTACCCCCAAAAATATCTTGAGTACTCTTCTGGTTTCTACAACACGAGAAACTGCTTTAAGATTAAGATTCGGTCAAGGGATGGGTCGCAGCCAAAAGAGGCCTGATGCTCTTTCGTGGGTGGGTCTGGCAGGAAAATCTCCCTCATTCTTAAAGCCACCGGTTTTGGAAAAAATAGGATTTTTTTTTGTCATCAGTTACTTTGAGAACCTAAATCACAAGAATGCAACGAAATCACATAAGATATAAGATGCAAATTCCTTCCTCCTTCTATTTTATCCTTCTAGACTGGAAGAACTAGCCGTGAAACTTACTATACTACAGGTAAGTACTACACTTATTACTAGGGAACGGATTCGTATGTATTTACATATTTTTTTCTAGGCAATTTACAGACTTTTTCAACTAGAAGTATTCATACTGACACTTTTTAAGCCGTTTGAGTCTACTTTTATTTCACATATTTCCACATATTTGGATGTTATCGCATATTTATACATATTTGATTAAAATAAATAAATATTTCTACATATTTAATCAAAATATGTACATAGATATTATCAGTGACGTAGATTCCTTAATCTCCTCGGTTAAAAAAGTGTTCTTAAAAGCACAATGTCGCATTAAAATGCTAAAAGATCTCTATCCAGACTTGTGCCTTCCACCAGAACCAATATTGACAAGATGGGGTACTTGGCTGGAAGCAGCTCAGTATTACTATGAAAACTACAATAAAATCAAGAATGTCCTTTCACATCTCGAAGACGAAGCAGTAGCGATAAATACAGCCTTTATTCGAGAAACCTAATTTAAGGAACAACCTTGCATTCATTTCTGACAATTGCGTATTTCTTGCACAAGCCATTATTACCCAACTTGAGTCCCAAAATGTTCGACTGACAGAAAACGTGTCCAACGTTAAAAAAAGTCATCGAAAATGTGGAAGGAATACCTGGGAGTAAGGGAGATCTGATCATATCAAAACTGGTAGAAGTACTGAGCAAGAACAAAGGGTGGGAGACCATCTGCCAGATTTCTGATATTATCAGTGGAACAGAAGTCACCTCAGAACATCGTGTACCCTTTACAACCAACGAGATAACTTCTTTCAGAAAGGCACCTATAACATCTGTAGATGTTGAACGATCTTTTAGTCGTTACAAGTCCATCTTACGCCCAGATCGTCGTCACTTTACGTTCCAACATTTGAAATTTCATGAGGTTGCAAACAATTTCGAAGAGTGAAGTTTTCAAAATTGAAAATTTAACACATCTTTTTATAAATAGTAAAAATGTTCTTTGTTGTATAAATCATTATAACTTGTAAAAACAAATTATTTTGTTCCTAATAAATTATTATAAATTGTAAAAATGTTCTTTTCTTGTATAAATAATTATAACTTGCCCCCCCCCCCAAAAATCCATTTTCATAGAAAAAATGTCCATTTCACTTAAATATTCCAGAAAATATTTTAAGAAAATCACATATTTTTCACATAATTGACGAAAATAAATGCATATTTTAATTAAATATTTGGCATTTTTAAATACATAAAAATCCGTTCCTTACTTATTACTAATTGCGTACACTAGCCGTTACTATGTGCAAATAGTCCTTATTTTGTCTAATAAAACTTATGTTTATTCTCCAGTTCTAGTTTGATATTAAACGTTTATTAAGAAGATGTATCTAGCTTGAAGGGGTGTTGAGGAATGCGTTAAGAGAGTGTTCATGTTAGAATCAGTCTGAGGCAGGAAATATCTCCGTAAATTACACTCCACAATCAAGACTCTCAGATGTTCAAACTAATTAACATAATAAATAGAATAACTTATAACAAAATATTCACAAAATAATGGTATTTACAATACAATAATAAATAAATACAAATTTTGCACCAGAATTTGTTTTAAAGGATAATTTATTAGATTTAAAAAAATTTTAACTCCAATAAAATACATCATTTCAGCACAGTTTTTACCATATATTCATTAAAAATTTCAACATACACAAATTTTAGCTTAAATAATTATATATAAGATATAATTGTACGGAGAAGTTTTATGTATGGAGGAAGCATGATTTAGGTGGAAACATCGAGGGAAAGCCCCGGGCGAGGAAAGTATAAAGATGGAAGAGTAACTGTGGAAGCGAATAGGAACAAGAGGTTTGGGGCAAACTTGAGTCACGTATGGAGCACAACTCAAAACGAGTCTAAGTGGTAGACGAAACAAAGGGAATTAGATTAGGAGGGATAACTTTTGATTAGTGGCAACTCTTCCCATGTGGCCGCTCCATCTACCAACATCCAACATTCTAGCCCACGTCTACCCAGTGCTTGTGAATGTATAACTGAGTTGTTCAACAAATGCACGTGTGTACATATTTTTACTTTGTCTTGGGGCTGTAATGTTTGATGTTTTTTGTTTTTCCTTTCAGGTTTTTGTTTTTCACTGTTTCTATTCAGTTTCCTATTTCATGTTTTGGCACAACTGACATTTTAACACTAGATAACAACACTCTCTAATATTAAGGATGAATCTGCCATATAAACCTCATGAGACTTTTTTCTAGTTTTGCGGTTAACTGGTTTTCGTTTTTGGTCGTCTTTTAGAATATCTTTGAAGCAAGGCAAGTTTGCTTGAAACTTTCAACCGCCCTGATTTAGCTATTCAAGCATGTTGAAATTGGATGAATGAGATTTATTTATAAAGTTTACATTTTATTAAAAGTTGTTTCAATATTCTGCTTTATTTTCACTGTTGCTGAAAAGAAAGGAAACAAAATTATTAAACTAATTAGCAATACAATGTCTGTAAAAACACTTCCAATTACTCAATTTTCTCCTGTTAATGAGCTAGTAAATAATGGGTATAACCTTTGGTAAAGAGGTGCCCTACCTTGCAAGGGATAAGGTGTCAGGAGCCTGATAAAGGGAAAATGCAAAGTTTACGAAATCTACTAGGTAGCAGGTACCTAATCGGAGCAAAGAATGTGGATTGATTCACTGTTCTGATTCTTCATGTTATCTCTTTTTATGAAATCAAAAATTAGTATAAAGAAACAAACGTTGTACTTTATAATTGTGTTAATAAATAGCTCAAATTGGGAAATACGAGTAAATAAGTTTTGAGATTAAATGTAATTTTGAGACTACAAATTTAAATATATTTATGTTTCTCGTAAATATTTCTGTACCTCGGAGGGAAAAGACACCATGTCACAAAAAGTAAATTTTACAGGGGAGCCAAAGGAAGATATTTTTCAAAATTCATTTTATTTCTACTTTTCCGGTTATACTCTTTCCTGTACTTCTCACCACAATTATTATAGTTGGTATGGCCACTTTAACTCCCATATTTTAAAATATTTTACTTTCATCTCCATTGTGAAAAAATTTATGTCCATGTAGTGCCTTTTACCCTTAAGCAATGAAGTATCATAGCGCTTTTTAAAAACGCATATATCGCTTAATAGTAAACATAGGACATAATGCTTTACACCTGTAGAAAGAGCAACAAAAAATTTGTAAAATGATGCCAAAATCTGAAAATCGAAAAAATGGACATGGTGCCTTTTCCTTCCGAGGTACAGATTTATTTTCAGTAAACTAATCTATTTCAATTTTTTCCAGGTGGGGCCTAACGTCCAACTACCAATTAGGTGTCGAGGACTGGGGCGGAAGCTCATATTTTACTATAAACAATTTTAAATAACAAATTAAAAGTAGTCATACGCGGGATTCGAACTAGGGATTTCCCACTTACAAAGCCACGCTCTTGACCACTAGACCAACACCACCCACCCCAAACTAATCATCAAGAGTATTTTGTTCAGAAGGTGTTTCTCCTTAAACCAACCAAAAAACCCATCATTTCTAGGCCAGGATACACTTTGAGAAGTAGTCTTCATCGTAAAGAACTACGAAATAGGCATATTTGTACCTATTTATTCATTATAGATTGTACAAATACTTAAAAGCTCCTTCTTGCATCCAATCGAATATATGTGTTCAGTCGAACTCATCTTTTCGCGGCGCCCCCTCCTTTTAAATTTCGCGCCATGCTTTTCCCGCGTTTTGGTTCCCGCCAAACTTCTGTAGCCTCGCATCTTGTAACCTTCATTGTGTTTTCACTTCTCTTCTTTTCAGGCTACAGTGCATCTCGTCATCGGCAAGAAGAAGGAGCAACAACCGCCTTCCTGTATCCTTTACATCACACTTCTCTTCAGCATCAGCTTTTCTCCATTTACATCTGCAGGGTTATCTCGGTGTCTTTTGTTTGCCCTCTTTATGGCCCTGGCCCTTCAGGCCTTGACCCCACTTGGTGTCCAACCTTGTCGAGGTGGTGGGGCTTACGCACTAAGGGCACTAGAGATTAACCCTCTCTAAAACTATCGCGTTTTCCGCTTCTGGGTGTAGGCGTCTTCGCGCGCCTACAATATGAAAGCCAATTAATACTGATAACCAAATCTAAAACCATCGGGAAATATTGATTATGTTTTGCTTTTTACTATTTGATGTTGATAGTACAAGAAAAATGATTGTCTAATGTACTTTTTCACTTTTCCCAAAAGAGCAAGCCAAGGAAAAAAAAAAATTGCAAATTGATCTAAATCTTAAATTCACAAATATCTTTAAGAGATGGTTCATAAATTTATTAAGCGAAGCCTAAAAAAAAGAAGTGTTAATTGAAGGAACAAACTCTGTAGTAAACTTTAAAATGATTTCGTGCAGAAGAAATTGTTTTGTCAGAATTTGTCAATAACTAACACCAGCTTGTTGTCACTAAGTAAAGACTTAATTAACTTCAAGAGTTTTTCGTCAGTAGAAAAACTTAAAATGGAAGAAAAACAAAAAACAAAAAAAGGACGAGAAGCACAGTAAGCACTAATACATTACCAACTGCTAGAAAAGAATAATGAAGTGTCCCGGTGACTCTGAAGTGGGGTAAAGTGCAAATTTTCTTCTTGAATTTGAATGGATATTAAAACTAGGTTCATTTTAATATTTAATTAATTTGTGGGTAAGACACAACTTTCCTTTTAATATTGAATTTAGATTCACTTTCCAAATACAGAAATGAAACTCGAGGAGGGAAATAAGTGAAAGATATAAAAATAAATGGCTGTTTTGTAAGTTATTTATTTGTTTTGTTTCTTAAGTTTTATACAATTTAAAGAAAGTGTCGTTTATAAAACTTCTATTGGCCACATCGGTCAGAGTAATCTGGTTAGATGTAGTGTTTATCAACTCTTTCAAATCAAAAAAACACTAGTGACCAATTATTAACCCCATCGATTGCTAAAATTCTCGAAGTTAAAAATCAAAGGAAATAAAGTAGTTATAACAGAAATTCCGAAGACTTGAAAATAGAGTTTAAATTTAAATTAAAAGTTTAAGTTTATCAGAATTCTTTTAAAAAATTACTGAGCTCTTAGCACCAACTTCAAGGATCTTTCTACAAGGATGGTTCGACATTCTGCTACAAAAAGATTGTTATTCATTGAGAATGATGAGTGCAATTTGATGGGTTTAGCCAATCCATCGGCAATCTCTACTTCATCAACCTCATTTTAAAAAAAACTTATGTTACACGTCGTATAACCTCTAGACCAGCGGTTCTCAACCTGTGGGTCGCGACCCCGGCGGGGGTCGAACGACCAAAATTATTTTTTGGTTTGGGTTCACCGCAACATGAGGAACTGTCTTGCGGGGTCACGGCATTAGAAAGGTTGAGAACCATTGCTGTAGACAATTACTTTCTATAAAGTCTCAATAGATCCTCAGCAAGTTCTGAAAAGCAGTAATTCTCCAGCTGTAAGGCACACCCCGCCTACAGGCCCTAAAGGTTTAAAGGAGGTACGAAAAAAGGTAAAAACTGTTAAAAACAAAAAAATATTGATACAAAACTATTGAACAAAAACAGAAATACAGAAACATGAAAAACGTTCTGAAATAAATTTTAAAGTGCAAAAATTATTAATTTGTTAAAGTCACTTTCATTGAATAAACTACGTACATTATTGTAAAATGGGCCATCAAGTTTTTATAACAAAAACCATAAATCTATTAATTAATGGCTCTCTTGAACCTGTGTTACATGGCAAAGCTTGAAGATGCTATCAAAATTCAGTCTCAGTCTCTTTTTGTATTTAACCGAAATCAGAATTTTTGTTTTTAAGACAGCTTTCGCAATAAATCCTATTTCTCAAAAATCAAATGTCGAATGTGGCAGTTGTATACGAAAAACTGTTACCTTCAGTGGAGAACACCGGCCAAAAAATCCAAACAATATTTGAGGGACAAATTGTCGTTAGAACACATTCTCAAATGTGTTTTCTTTCTTCAAATGAAGGACCATCAGAATTATTCCTGAGTACATCTTGTCTTCTCATGAAGCTGAGGGTGCCAGATTTGATTGAAAAATGGACTAATCATGTTCTTTCGCTCGATATCGATAGGGCTGTTCATGCTGGCTATAGTCGCTTGTATAGAGATATCAGTTTATTGGGTCTAAGTGAGAATTTTATTTATTATACTTGCGCTTTAGATAAACTCAGGGTGGTCAGCCAGATTCGAGTATCGAGATGCAAGGCATTGAAAATCAGGTCTAGAAATGGTTATTACCACATAGACACCGACTCAATCTGTACAATGTGCAATTTAAATAGAAATTAAACCCTGGAGCACTTTCTCTTTATATGTCCGCTGTATTTACCGTTGAGAAGACATTAACTGGGAGAGTTTCTTCAAAACGAGTCCCAACCAATAAATATTCTAAAAATAAACACACATAATATCGCTTAAATAAGATCTAACATTATGTTATAAAATCTTAACAACTAAGATCATTTGTAAGAAATGAATAAGAAACAGAAATTATTGTAGCTAAAATGTTTAATTTACATCAGTATGATGATTATTATTATTATTATTATTATTATTATTATTATTATTATTATTATTATTATTTGGTTTGTACAGAGGTGTTTAATTTAGTTTAATTTATTTTATTACATTTAATGTTTATACGTACCTACAATATACTAGTGGTTATTTAAAATTATTGTACATTTCAGAACCCCTGTAATATTTAAATTACATCAAATACAGAAATTTATCTATCTATCTACTTCTATCTATCATGAAGCCCAAAAAAATAATCATCTAATTTTTATCAACTTGCTTTTATTACAATAGAAAAATGTCTCTATTTTGGATTCTTTACTTTATTATGGTGAAAAGCTCTTTTATTGCAGGAGACAGGAAGGTGGAAATATAAAAAACGTTGGAAAACACTGCCATAAGGATTTTATAGTTGTTAACGTTTTAAAGGAAAACCTGCTTCAAAGTGTTTGTAAATTTAAAAATCTGTTCCTTTGTTCCACGAAGTAAGGAAAATATGAAGACGATACAAAAAAATAAAACGTAAAGAACGGAAGTAAAGCAGTCTGCCTGCTAAATTGGAATTCTGTCTAATCTTATTTTTCGATGAAGAAAAAAATAAAATAAAGTTTATTTTTACCAAGAATACTTCTGCCGGATACAAAACGTGGAAGCTGCTAAAAGTTTCCTCTCCTGGACCACTTCTCGAAATCTAATTGTAAATTCATCAAATAAACGGACAAATAGCAGAAAAATTTGTTTTTTATGATCATTGTTTTTAACCGTCGTAGTAACCAAGCTTTTTTCTTCTTTGTTCCTAACTGGTTTCCAGAGAGCACAGAGTAGTGGATCTACACCCAAAACATAGTGTACTTAAATGGTCATCGAAGGCCCACCCAGATAGAAAGCAGACTTGTGAAACATGAAGTGCGTACATATAAATAATAGATAATCATGTTGAAGGAGTTAGCAGGAGGCTGTGTCTATAGATGGCTCCTTCTTCTGAGGGAATGAAATATTAACTTTTAATGACACTATGCATTTTTGAACGATGAATCAATGGTAACGCTCTTTATAATTTCTGCATGGAATGTTTCCTTTTGGCGGCTAAAAGTAACTGAAAATATTTAAATCCTTCAGTAGGCTAGCTGATAAGTACCTAGATTTAATTAACATTTAATGAAGAGTGTAAATATCTAGTCTGTCTAGATAAAATCTTTATTTCAGTCCTCAGAACCAGGTTATTTTTTTTTTCTTTTTTCAGTGGCAATGTTTCTCATTCAAATACAGAGATAATTAGAGAAATATTCCTCGCTTATTTTTAAATTTGTAAAAGCATCTGAGATCACTGATATTTTCTTATCAGAGATTGAAGTAATAAGCTGAGCATAGTTAATTGATGGTCCTGAATCTGGGCTAAAGAACTGAGGTACTGCTGACCATCACTGGCAGCTGTTGGGCTGCCTGAATCAAAGAATAGGAACTCAGTCGAAGTGATTCAGAAAGTTAAGCCAAAGGTCACCCCATAAGATTATTAAATCGAGTATCCTAGTGACGCTAATTGCTGGATAAGCACCAGTGGCTGGCCAATGGTTTAACATAAAGGTAATTCGGCAAGAACAATGACAATGAGTGTGGGATTGAAGAGTGCACAAAGTCGGTGATGCAGTAAATTGGGGAACGCCCAATGCAGATTGAGAGTATTTGAAGTGTAGTTTATTTAAGAGGAACAAGTTTATAAAAACTGTCTCCGACAGATTTGAGGAGGCGATGTACCAAGACTGTCAGCTTTAGAAGTGATCAGTGAGTGGGTTGGATGTGAGTTAGGTTTTTCTACCACTTGTGGACTGAGACCTCCTATACCTTAGCTCATCCGTCTTGAACAATAATAATAAAATACTAAGATAACTTTAACTGAGCTCACAAATTCAATAAGAACTTAAGAGTGATGTTATTAAGTAGCCTGTAGCTCACACTGCAGTCCTTAAAATTCCAAGATTTTTGTTTTGTATCTTCATTGATGGAGGCATTGCTTTCGTTTATTTTCCTTCGCCGATGGGTTACATGAAGGTTAAAAGGTGGTTTTGTAAAGTAATTACACCTTTATGATGGGTATTTTAAGTGTGAGAATAACTCCACACCCATTAGATCGTGATGCGTACTAATGTGCAATTTAATTGGCGCGTTTAATGTCGATTATGTAATCGAATAGTGAAAATAAAAGGCTTCTATTTGGCTTTCCTTGACCTGTAAAGGCTTGCTTAAAGGCTGCGTGAAGTTCCAACATTTAACGTAATTCTAGAATATTCTGACTTCATTTATCTGTAGACTCGTAAAGTATTAAACAATTTTTTTAATTCAAAATTGGCATTGGTTTGGTGAAATATAAGTGGTCAATAATAAGCAATAAAAGTCATGTTTTTCCTTGATCAAAAAAATATTTTAGTTAGACTAAGCCTTAGAGCCTGAAGCACTTTATATGAAAATATAATTTCCCTACACTTCCTTATTAAAGTCTCCCCCAATAATATTTCTAATTTCCTAAGGATGTTTAGAAGCTAAAGAGGTTTACAAACTAATAGATAGCTAAATATTTCGCTCACAACTTGACGGGAAGTCACCAGAATTGAATTTCAAACTTTCCAACACTGAAAAAGGATATTGTATTACAGCTTACATTAATAGTTATCTCTTATCTTAAAGCAATCTTGACGTTAATACCTTCTTGACGTACTAATTCATTATTTATTGCTTTAAAGAAGTTGTGTGGGTCAAATGTACCGTTTCGATAGATACCAGTTCTGGACTAGGGTGTTTCAAAAAATGATGACTTTTAAATTTTAAAGAGCACCGGGCGGAAAATCAAAGTTCATTTAAAAACAAAAAGTTTCGTCCGTATTAGAGCGAAATCGATTAATATTTAGAGGTCACTACCATTGATCAAAAAATTTTTGTTTTGTTTTTTTTTTTATAAAAAATCTTAAATGTTCTGTATCTTTTAAAATTATTAGCAAAACATTTAATTGTACAAAGTTTATTTAAATATATAATTTGCAATAAAGACAATGCAGTTAGAATCATTTTGATGGCCTTTTTATTTTCAAAGTTATGAATAATTAAAGAAGCTGTATTTTTAAAAAAATAATATTAAGAAAAATATACATTTTTGAAAAATTTCGATTAATTAACGTTAAAATCACTTCATTTTTTATGTGTTTCTTACAGAATTTAATAAACAAATAGTTTTGGTTACTGAAACTTCTAAATTAAGGAATATTTTGCATTTATTGTTATAACTTGAAACTGATTCACTATCAATCAAGCAATATCCGTTCTGCCATTTTTTAATCCTTCCCTATTCTTCATTAATGTATGGATAAGTAAGAAATAATTCTCCTTTAATTAAAACAAAAAAAAAATCAAATCTGATTAGAATGAAGTTATAAATAGGTTTTGCAACCAAAATGTTCTTTTCTCTGCCATTACTTGATAGAGTAGTGCTAGAAATTTCTCGTTCGCTCAATTTAAGAAAACGTTCCTGATTGTTGATAAGTCACAACACGATTCAGCAACCAATATTCTTTTACAAAATAAAAGTTATCACTTAATTATTTGAGTTTGAATGAAATTCAATTAATCAAGCAATGAAACTCTAGTAAGAAAACCAACATTAAAAAAAAAAATTCGGCGTTAGAAAAGCTATACTTTTGGGGAGAGGGAAATAATAAGAATTAAAAATATAAATAATTTAGAAAAATGTAAAAATTGACTTTTAATGTAACAAGATAGTAAGTAGTAGACTTTATTTTCATGCTACCAATTTAGCTTGCACGTTTAGATTAAGTTATACAACCTTACTCTAGAAATATTTGTCGAAGATTACCAGATTATCAAACGAGGTTGTTTACTTTAAATTAAATGTTTACTTTAAATTAAATTAGCATTCAAGACAAATTTGATTGTAACTCCTAATTAAAAGTTCAGATTAAATTATCTCAGCAAAACATTAAGATAACTTAAATTAAATTCTGAATTTGTATTGTAAAATTTCAGAATTTGCCCCCAAATAAAGCTTCCTTATATCTGAGCAACCACACCGACCTGCGAATCCCCCATTTGTTCCTGAAATTGCCCAGAAGACGACATCGCATATTATACATTTATTTTCATGTCTTCAAAGTTCGAATACACTACACATACGTAATTTGGGATCTGATTAGTGATGTATTAGAAATCTGCGAAGAGGAATGTAACTCACATTAGTTTCTTTTCTACTTCTAACGCTGAACCAACTTTACTTGCCCTACCATTCTTCGGCCGTAGCAAACCCTTAAGCAGCTAGTAAAAAGAGGCCCTCTAAGTTTCATTTTTAATCGAACAAGGCACATTTCAGCACTATACTCCGACGATAATTAACTAATCCTTCAATCGGTGACTGATTTTCAGTATAACAAGTTACAATAGGAAACAATAACTATAGTAAATGAGAATTTTGCGAGATATTTTTTAAGATTTTCGTGTCAAATAATTGGCTATAATTTTGTTTTAGCATGTTTTGCTTAATACTGTATTCGAATTTTTAAAACGAGATAAACATCATTTGGCAATAATGAGCTGTAAGAAAGAGCACGATCAGAAAATATAATCTAAAAATTTGTTTCAAACTAGCGCGCCTAAGCTGTAAATTTATTGAATTAGTTTCTATTATAGATAACACTTCTCCAGAGATTTTGATCGAATTGTTGTTTTTCCGCAATGTGTTTATATTCGTCTGCAAAAGGTTACATCAACTCAGTACAAATTTGATGCGAAATATTTGGAGATTTTCCCTCATTTTTATAGTTGACAAGGAGGAAGGTTACAGATTGATAAAGAAATAATTGATGATAATTATCAGAAAAAAGTTCCTAGTTCATGGCAAATTTGTGAATACTGTTCGAAATAGTGGTCAAACTCATAGTTTGCTAATAGTTGCCAGATTGTGCAACCCAGGGTTTTAAATCATTACTGAAAGTAATGATTTTAAACCATATAGATCTTTCGTACAGCTTATGGGTATTGTTGTACATTTTAAGGACCACTGCTGAAGGAAATGTTAAGAATACGTGGAGAACCCAGCGAACCTTTAATTGTCAAACTTGCTCCAAACTACTGAATGTACATATATTATACAAAAAAAAAGTTTAAAGTTTAAGATCTTTTAAGAGGAAATTGGATTTATGACCTGAAAAGTTTTCTCAGCTCACTAGAGTGTTATCACCTACAGCTAAGCCTGACTTTTTTCATCCAGAGATAGTCGACTATTGTTTATAAGAGTAGGCTAAATTTCGTAAAAATGTCTAATAATTTTCTTTACTCACCCTAAATCTATTTCCTTTAACTGATTAAAATGTTTGTTTATGAAAATAACTAACCTGAAAGTAAAACATAGAATGCAATATGTTTTTTCTAAGCAAATTTAAATTTGAACATTAACCCTCAACTGGTATCGTCGGGTCAAATTTGATAGTAACTCCTAATTAAAAGTTCAGTTTCTTTTGTGTGGCATTTTGTATGAATTAACTATAAACATCTCCCCTTCACTGAATTCTCCTCTTTCATCCTCACCAACAATCGAACCAACAGTCGTTCTTGAGCAGTGCAAGTAAATAGAATATAGGTTTTGGGTCAAATTTGACCCGACAATACCATTTACGTTATAACTTTTTTTCTTAATATTTTTTATTTTTAAGTTTTGGAGTTTGTTTTCTTTTCTATTTTTTTAAATATTGTAGCTGATAACTGGTTCTGTTCAGTTAAGCTGGTCCATGAACTAGGAAAGCTAAATTTGTTTTACTCGGGGACATTACGAAGAAAATAAAAAAGAAAACCCCTCTTATATAATTCCAAATAAAGAAAAACTACCGTCGGAACTTCATTGTTTGTTTTTACTGGCAACAAAACGGTGGTTTTTTTTGTACCAAAACAAAAAAGTATCATATAATTCAGTACTTGCAGAATTATGGGGAAAAAATTGTTTTTTCTTTAGGACTTTTCTTTTCTTGGAATGAACATCTAACTTTAAGAAAATAACGTTTTTCAGTAAATATTATTTTTTTGTTTTTCTGTTTTTGTAACTTAAAACTAATGTAGAAAAAAAATGCAACTTTTGTAATTTTGTAACCTTTTTTTGTTTTTCTTAATCTTATGAAACAAATTTAACAAAATATTCATCATTTTCGTTTGCTAACTAAATTTTGTAAGAAAAACTAAAACAGACTTTAATCATATCAATGACCTTTTAAAAGTAATGTGCATTTAAAGTTTCGGGTCAAAGCTGACCCGAAGATACCAGTTGAAGTTGAGATTTTGTGGATACCTGTTAAGGGTTAAGGAAAACACTGGTAAACATTTTAATTTAACTAACTACAGATTTTTCAACAATTAGTTACTTTACTCAGTTTGAGTTGCAGAGTTCATTGCAAAGTCAAGAGAGATTTATTTGAGCAAGCTGTAGAAACATATTCAGGACATTGCTCTCAATTTGAGAGTAAAGTGAGTGAATTCCTTCAATAGCTGGTCTTAGTGGACTCCTTAAATTCCTCCTTCGTCTCTACAATTAATAATTTCTAAATAAAAAAAAAAGGTGAATGTAACACTTACAGCCCTCCTTTACAACCACCAATAATTACGTCTTCTTTCATTTTTATTCCTTCTAGTTGGTTAAAGTTACTCTGACCAAGGAGAGTAGTGATATCATGGTTATGTCTATCGACCTGAGCATCTCCTTAGAAATAATTAACGAATAGTGATAGTTCTTTACCAACAGACAAAACTAAAATCGTTTAAATGTTCCACACTTTCAGTCAAGCGACTGTCTTACAAGATCGAATTTTAACATCACAATCAATTTTCACTCTTAATAAAATGTGGTAAAAATCGTTCAATTCGCGGAAATAGTCAGATTAATAAACTTGAAATTTTTACAGCAAATTAAATTCATCTTAACATTAAGCAGGTGATAAATCGGAGCATTATTGCAAGAATTGCACTTTCAAAAGAAAACCTCCCCGCACAACAATTATAAAATTGTATCAAATAAACCAGTGATTCCCAAAGTGTGTGCCGCGGTGCCATCATAAGGGCGCCGCGAAATATTCAATTAAACAATTCGGCAATTTTCTTGGAATTTCCAATTCTCGAATTTTTGCGCCAACAATCGTGTATGCTGACAAAATTAATGAAGAGTGATTGTTTTCCTTTGTTGCACCAGTTTGTAACCTCCAATGAAATTAATTTGTCTTGCAATAGAAAATCCATTTTTGTTGATCACCTATTAGAGCTTGTAAAAAAATTTGAAAAATACTTTGAAGCAGGTATTGATAAATTTACATGGATTCAAGAACCATTTAGAGCCAAGTCTCCATCAGAATTTACTTCTTTAGAAGAAGAATCTTTATTGACTTGACTTGCGATAATACTTTAAAGTTAAAATTTGGTGGCATGGAACATTCTGATTTTTGGATATCAGTAAAAAAGGAATATCCACTGCTTAGTGGTAAAGCTCTACGAATATTAATTCCATTTGCAACATCTTATTTGTGTGAAGCGGTAATAAAAAGCAAATATCGCTCGAAAATTATCGTTGAACAAGAAATGAGGGTAGCCATATCCAATTTTATTCCGAGATTTGAAAAGTTGTGTAGTGAACATCAAGCCCATCCATCCCATTAATAATTTTAATAATGTTAATCATCAATGGACGATTTAAAGTGAATTTAAAATTCGTATTTAATCTATTTTTCAATTAATCTAACTATATGGTGGTTGCCCCGTCTTGATATGGATATTACCGAAACAGTTGAAATTCCCAAGGAAAATAGTATCTGTTTTTAATTTTTCCGTTTTAAATGGGTAATCGCTTTTCCAATTTTTCAAGAAAGTCAAAAATTGAGAAAAAATCTTATATATTAAGAGCGCCGCGGAAAAAATCCGATTATTTAGGGAACCGCAAACCGAAAAAGATTAGGAACTTCTGAAATAAACATTAAAGTTCTATTTGTGTATAATAGGTAAACGAAGTGTAAAGAATATCGGAGGAGGCATTTTTGAGAAAGTAAATATAAAAAATAAAACATTTGAAAAATTCATTCAATAAAATAGCACTCCAGGTGGAAGCATGATAATTTCTGTTTTATCCAAACTACACAAAAATTAAGTATAAAGTTTATGTACCCTGGAATGTTTCTTTTTTTAGGCGCAAACCCACACAATCAGATAAAAACAAAGCAAAAAAGAGCCCATTTTCTAAACACAACTTTATCGGGTACAGTTGACTTCAAAAGTATGAAGAAAACTTGACATGATTGCATAACTTCCTTTTTATCTAGTAAAGAGAGAGAGAAATATGAGATTTAAATTCATTCCTTGTTCTTCTTTTTTTGCTTAAAGATACTTCAGCATATTGAAGTGTAAACTTAGAAGAGTAGCATTAGAAACACAATTCACACACTGGAGTGACTTCAAACCGGTCATAGTGAAAAATGACGAAGGAATTAGTGTGTTTTTAACAACAATATTCTCACAGAACGTCTACATGAAAATGCTGCAAATGTACGTTTGTTTTCATAATGTGCAAAAAGACGGAGGAAAAAAAATGTCAGTAATTAACCAACATCAGAACCTCTGGAACACCTTTCACCTTAATGAGTTTTTAAAGTGTCAACAGTTCAGAAAGTACAGAAAAATCGCAAACCTGAGAAGATACTACGTGTTTCATGTAGAATGGAGTCGGCCATTTTTTATTGTCTTTTTTTCAAGGCAGCATGAAAAATAGAAGAAGAACGGCCTTGCTGTTTGACATTTGATATTTACCTCAGTTGTTTGGCTATTTCTTCTCTTAGAACGAAATAATCCCTTCGCCCAAGAGGGGTTTACTCAATCCACGAGTGTGAGATAATGTTAATGTTGTGTCACGAATAAAATGAAACTAGGCACTAGTGATGGGCAGAACGAGTCCGTCTTTGGACTCGTTGGATTTGAATCAGTTCCAGGGTTGGAATCGATTCCAACAACTCGTTCACCGATTCCGGTCTCTGTACTTACCCTATGCATTAGTAACATTGTAAAAAATATCATTAAATGTTAGCTTTCCCAGTTAATAACAAAACTATATTTCTTTAACACACATTGAGTACTATCCCTAATTTCCAATTGCACTGATAAATATAAAATTAACAACGTAACACAAAAATTAACATAAAAATAGACTAGTCAATTATAAAAATTAAAGCAATGCTGTTTAGTCATTATCTAGCTTGACCACTGGAAGACTGGAGTTAATGTGCTTCAAGAGGATCCAAGATAGAGAAACGGAAATGGGTAGGAAATTATTCCCATAAAAAAAAATCTAACCCTTCAAGCAAAATGATAATTACTCATAAATAAAGAAATATTTATTTACTAGGACTTGTATATCAAGCTTTAAAAATATTATCTCATTATCTTACGAAAAGAAAAAGCTGTGTGCTTAATCTTTAACATAGCGCTGGACACTCTTATTCTTATCTTCATTGGGTAAGTTTAACCGTGTACATGACCGTGAGACAGTCAAAGTAACACTGAGCCAAAATTTAGTATTACCTAATTGGTTTACTTACTGCAGTATCCCTCCCACTCTATCACCAATTTCACAAACATTCATCGATTGGAAATAATTTTTAGTTAAATATTCGTTTTATTTGAATACAAAAAACATTATAACGCTTTCTTAAGATGATTTTAATTTTTAAAATTTGTTTTTGTCCATTACTCTTATAAAATACGAAGAATTTCAAATAAAATATAATATACAAACACAATGATCTAGTGTGCAGGTGGAGTCAGTCCTCGTTACCATAGCAATGGAACCGTTAAACAACTCCGGTTCCAGCTCCAGCAATTTCTATTGGCTAGATTCAGTGAACGAAAAAATGGAACGAGTCCGGTTTCAAAAGGATTTAAATCACTCCGGATTCGACTCCACCAACTCCAGTGGATTTAACCAATGAAAATGCTAGAGCTGGGCCGGAGTCGTTTAACGGTTCCGTTGTCATGGTAACTACGACTGACTCCACCTGCACACTAGATCATTCTGTGTTTGTATATTATATTTTATTTGAAATTCTTCGTATTTTATAAGAGTAATGGACAAAAACAAATTTTAAAAATTCAAATCATCTTAAGAAAGCGTTATAATGTTTTTTGTATTCCAATGAAACGAATATTTAACTAAAAAATATTTTTAATCGATGAATGTTTGTGAAATAGGTGATAGAGTGGGAGGGATACTACACTAAGTAAACCAGTTAGGTAATACTAAATTTTGGCCCAGTTTTACTTTGACCGTCTAGCTGACATGTACACGTTCAAACTTACGCCAATGAAGATGAGAGTAAGTGTCCAGCGCTAAGTTTAAGATTAAGCACACAGCTTTTTCTTTTTGTAAAACAATAAGATAATATTTTAAAAGCTTGATATTCAATTCTTAGTAAATAAAAATTATGAGTAATTATAATTTTGAAGGGTTAGAATTTTTATGGAATAATTTCCTACCCATTTCCGTTTCTCTACCTTGAATACTCTTGAAGTAAGTTAACTCCAGTCTTCTAGTGGTCAAGCTAGATAATGACAAAACTGCATTGCTTTAATTTATATTTGACTAGCCTATTTTTGTGTTAATATTTGTATTACGTTGTTAATTTTATATTTATCAGAGCAATTGGAAATTAGGGATAGTACTCAATGTGTGTTAAAGAAATATAGTTTTGTTATTAACTGGGAAAGCTAACATTTAATGATATAATAATATAATAAATTGCGTGACATTTGTTCTTATGTTTAATCGTTCCAAACCTTCTGCTGCCTCATTTTCATTTTTATTTGCCTAAATTTTTTGGGGCGGGGCGGAATCACTTTTTTTAAAAATAGGGATTTGAATCAACTCGTTCCACCATCGGACTCGTTCCAATGGAACGAGTCCGCTCAAATAGCCCATCACTACTAGGCACACTATCATGTCCTACTGTCATGGCAAAATGTTTCACATACCTATTAAGCATAACTTACGGTCCTGCTCTTACTCAAACAACAATTACCTTCCTAGATAAAAATAAATAAATAAGGAGAACTGATTAGGAAATCATAACAGAACGCGACTTCAGCGACCTCAACTCGTAGATGCACCTTGATCAGGAACCCTTAGATCACCTTGAAACAGCTGCAACTTGATCTAGTCATTTCAACCATTTTCAACTCCTCATTTCAACGATTTCACGCGACTTGCTCATTGAATCGAAAAAGCTTTTTCGCCATCTAATATACTTTCCTTTAATTATAAATTCAATTTTAACAGCACTTTTCGCCAAATATTATTGTACTTGATTGATGTAGGTGTTCGTTTCCTGAATTATCTTTATTCTTTCACTCCGAACATCTAAAAACAAGAAAAGATAGGTCCTTATAGGCTCTGTCAACGAATAAGCAAAGTCTGTTTTAGGGGCGACTTCACGGCCTGTGCGAGGCGTTTAGATAACTTCTTCAAACTTAATTTTCTTTCTTATTTTGGTGAAGATTAATAAAAAAATAATTGCCACTTGCTTTTATCTATTTTCATTCATAATTTTGTTATATTTACCGTCATCCTTTATGAGAGAAAAATACAAATTGGCCACCATCACTTGCTAAAATCTAAAATCTAGTATGAATCTTGTTAAAATCTAGTATGAATCTTGTTAAAATCTAGTATGAATCTTGTTAAAATCTAGTATGAATCTTATTAAAATCTAGTATGAATCTTGTTAAAATCTAGTATGAATCTTGTTAAAATCTAGTATGAATCTTGTTAAAATCTAGTATGAATCTTGTTAAAATCTAGTATGAATCTTGTTAAAATCTAGTATGAATCTTGTTAAAATCTAGTATGAATGAAATTAAACCAATAAATCAGAAAATTTGTAATCTCAGTCAAGATTAATAAACCTTAAAATTTTACAAGATCACCACCTTCTTGCTACGTTTCAAAAAGATCCAACATTTCCTTTACTATCTAGCAAACCTTTTAAATGACATTAACTTCTAAATAAACAAGAACTTGAAGATGGGAAAAGTGGCGAATAGGTAAAGGGAAATTTATAGATTTTAATTTCTAACAAACGGGAGTCAATTCTTATCCAATTCTTAAAAGTAATTATAAAAATAATAACAGATATTTCTTGGTCCATTGCTAGCCAACAGGATGCCTAATTTTAAATCAATTCTTCCGTCATTTCTATTTTTAATTTTCTTTAATTAGTTATCTACAGTCAAAGAGAGGCTTTACTGGTGCTGCCAAAAAACATGAACATTCTCAAAGCTGTGTTTGTTGTCGGTTAAATTAAAAAACTTCGTAAGGCAATAGTAGCAAAGGGTTAGGTTGTGTTTGATTTAGACAAGTTTTCTTTCATAATTGTCTAAAAATATAAATGTTTTATAGTAAATAAGAAACGGGGAAGGAATTGCCATTTTAACAATAACATTAGCACAGTAGAGTAGCTGGCTTAGAATTCAGAAGTAATCCTGTTAGGTGCTCTAAATTTTTTTATTTCTAGATTCTCTTCAACTCATTGTTCGCTGATGGACAGTGTTTTCAACAGAGACACAAGCTATTCGCCTTACCCCAGCAAAGGCATTAGGATGGTCGTAGCCCCTTTTCACTGGTCCTTATAGAATAAATAAACACATGCATTGATCGCTAGATCATGGCAGAAAACAGCCTGTGAAGGTTCTTTCAAGAAGAAGAACAGCACCCAATTCCAACTGGCTACGGTTCGGCTCTTCGGAGGAGAGAAATCCACTACGGCCTTTCACCAGACTCCTAAGGTTTACTGAAATAGACAAGAATGAAGGGAGCGCTCTAACTGATCCTCTTCTGGTTTGCAGAAAGCTAACCTTCATAGAATCTAATCTAATGACCGTCTAAGTACGTCTTAAATGTACTCATACAAAACAATTATAAATCCCATTCGTAAAATAACAAACTGCCATTAAATTGCAACAATTGCGCCGAAATAAATTCTCATTAACACAACCTGACTTGAGAAATAGAAAAGTTAACCCAACTGTGATGTAATTTTCCTTCTTGCTACGTTTCAAAAGGATCCAACATTTCCTTTACTAACTAGCAAACCTTTTAAATGACATTAACTTCTGAATAAACAAGAACTAACGCAGAGTTATGTTAATCTGGCGATAAATTCACCTTTTAATGGCTAATAACTTGTTGAGCACTTAACTTTCATGATGGGGAGTTAATTTTGTATTACTCAGAAGCTTTTTTTTTTTGTTTTTAATTTGTTAATTTCCATCTGCTATAGGCAGTTTTTTTTACTTTTTTTTTTTTGCAACTTAATACACAAAGCATAATATTAAATTTTAATTACTAGTGCAGGTCACTCAAGGTTCGGCTGAAGGCTTCCATACCATATATATCACCTACAAAGTTCAGTTTTTCCATAAATAATCCAGGGCTGCATTATTTATGGGGTACGCTAGGAAAACTCGCCTTAGTTCCCATTGCCATTAATTCTGCCGGGTTATTATACCTGGTCAGCTTTGCCTTCACAATGTTCTAGTTTTTGTCACGAAAGTGATTTACAATCGTGATGAGAACCCGATTGGATTTATATGGTAACCAAACTATGAAATATTACATCTAAAGCGAACGCGATAGCACATAACTAGTTTTAACAATTGTAAGAATTACCTATATAAGTATCTGTAACTTCTTTAAGATGTGGTAGTCACGATTTTACTATTTGAATTGCTCGATAAAGGGGCTTATTATTGAAAGTTTAATAAATAACCTCTTTATATTTTTCAATTGATAAATATTTATTTTACGCTTATTTTTTGTGATTATTTGAGATATACGAACTTAAAAAGAGTAAGATTATTATCTAAATATAACTTATGGTTAACAGAAATAATTTAAATTAACAATGTTTATATAAAAGCTTCTTTGGCAACAAAGTTTAGGAGAATAGAAATTTTTACATGATCTAATAAATAAAGAATCGACTTACAACCGATTCCTATTCATAAATAGCATTAACTGCATAACTGAAAAACATTTTTACATTTTCTTGGTACAAATATGAAAGTATTATTATGTTCTTAAAATTTATTATTGTACATCTTGCTAAGTAATTATAAATAATATTAAGTGGTATTTTGACTAGGTTTCTGGCGTGAAGTAGCCACTGTTCAGGCCCGGTTTCTCTCTTATTTGTGGCATCTGGTGACACAAAGAGGTCTAGAGGTCTAAAGATAGTTTTCATGTCAAAGGAGAGAACGGTGGGATGTGGGAATAATCTTTCGAGTTACCGTTGGATATCCAATTTCTCTACTTGCCCCAATATGGACGTACGGAATACAACTCTACGGAAGCGCCAAAAAATCGAATATCAACCGACTTCAGTTAGACCTTACAATCAAAAATTCTAAGAACAATAGTTAACGCTCCTTTCTACGTCTCCAATCATACTATACACTCTGATCTAAATATTCCTCTTGTTTCTGAAATAGCCCCAATCTCGATATACAAAACTCCACTCAAATCTACACAGTCAATACATCCCTCTGATCCACAACATGTCCTTCTAATCCTCAACGCAGACTAAAGCGGCGGTGGCCACGCAACCATCTCAACACAACGCCGACCTCCTAGGATGGTTGCTGCATAAGCTTGCCAATCTGGCGATCTAACGGCTTCCATCACTGGATGGTCGTCGTTCACTCCACTCACGTCCATGGCGCACATGCACTTGCGCGTGTATGCAAGTGTATGTGCGCCATCCCTTATCTCTCATCACTTTTGCATACAGTTGCAAAATAAATAAACAAATTTTTTTAAAAAATTATATAAAAGCTTAGATAAATAATTTATTTTTTCTTCTTATTCAAATTAAACGCTATTTTTAGCTATATTAAGGTAGGTGAATAAGTTTTGAAAACTTTTTCATATTCGTTCTATCTTCTGACGGGATTCAACTTTTCTAAACGATTTTTGAAAGATGTTTACACTGAATTCTCAACGAAGTTTTAAGAACTTCTGAATAAGTAAACAAATGTTTTAGCGGATGGGTTCGTGTCCGTGTAAACTCCAAGTGTGAATAGAATTTATCACAATCTAAAAATGATCGAGATGTTAGTTTTGAAAATTTCTTCGAACATTACGGTTTCAGTGCAATCCCACTTCCGATGTCACAGCGAAAATCCGTCGATCGGAATTGTAATTTATTAAAGAAGTTTTTTCATATTTTCGCAAATTTGCCGGGAACAATGGGGTTTAACTTTCACTTTAAAAGCGCCCCATGCATTAAAAAAAAGAAAAAAAAAAGCATTTCAAGATAACAATTTAAAGAATCTAAAAGAATAAATTTTTCCAAGGAAGCTGCATATTAAGCATCCCACTCAATCATATTGCATTATTAATTATAAATGTAACTATAGATTACATGCTGATCTCTAATATGGTATTATTATACAATGGAAAGCTGGAATCTAGTAATTCATCTTTTTAATCCCAGAATGTTTCTGTAATTATAAATAAGCTAGACTTTGCCTGTCGCCTGGTTGAATTTCGAGAATATTAATTTAATATTTTACATAATAAATGAAACTAAAGTGCAGTCGCCAACTCGATCTTCCCCAGATTAATGTGATTGTCCTGATTCGATTCAACAATGTGGATGATAATTTATTATCTTTCTCAGATTCCATTGTGAATTGATTAGGACATTGATTAAGTGAGTTATATTAACAGAATTTTGATATCGCCAAGTTGAGGATGGTATAAGGATGACCGCCATAAATAATGGTTCATTGCCATTGCCATCTGTAGACCACAACCCCTCAAACTTAAACAAATAGGTAGGTTTTCAGCGTCATAGATTCCTTGGAGTATTTGAACCACTTGGAATCTCTTTTTCTACTCTTGTTCTTAGTTTAAAGAAAATGGATGCAAAGTTTCCGCGGGAAATTCCCCCCACAAAAAGCAGCAAATTAAAAGAAAAACCATACTTAAACTAGGAAACAAAATAGGCAATACCCATTCAAATATTATTGTACATAGCTTTTCTTTAATGTTTTACGAACTATAGTGAAATATGGGACTGAATAGCAGAATACTGTATGTAATCGATGAGTTTTTTTTGACCTGCGGTGTCAATGAATTTTAATAATTCAATAAAGCCTGTTTCATTTTACCTCGGTCAACTAGTAGCAACCATCGCGTAAGCTATATAAGAAAAGGTTAGGCTATCATGAAGTGTAAGTAGACTACCATAATTGACTTAGTTTATTTCTTTATTTTTTATCAAAGTGCGAGGAGTGGCATTATCATCAAGTGATCTCTAGCTGTGAGTGGCGCACTCACCCTACCCAACGACGGTGTTGTGAACAGCTAAAAAAGGGCGGTAGGCTAATGAAGCGTCGAGCCCTCTTAATCGATTCCTTCTTAATATAGAAAAGGTTAGCAGTAGATCTAGTTTGAAGAAGAAGCAAACTGAGAGAGCAACAGAGAGATATAAGGAGAGTGAGCCGGATCGATAGTTCTGTCAGCGTTCAGGTAAGAAAGTCTCCTTCTTCAGATCGACCTTCATTCTTCTTCTTTAGCCGTTATGGGTGACACATCCCCCAAGATAAGTATGACACCCACGCTGGGAAAACACCGGCACCGCACCCATTTTATGATTAACATCTATCCGATACGTCCCACGAATCCACTTGTAGAACCTCGATATAGACTGCAACTTAAGCCCTATTTACGCTATCTTTTTTGTAAGTGCCATAACCTTCCATTTTTATATGATCATCAATACTAAGATTAAATATTCTTCTCTGCTAAACTTTTACACCCTATATCTTTCTCCAAAACATTATTTTATGTTCTACATAAACTTCATTTTACATTTATAACCTTCACACAAATCCACAACTAAAACTACTTACTATAAAGGAGACCACTTTAAATATAATTTAAGTTTTTAATAAATGCAATCACAAACTTTAAAGCGGAGGATGAGGCGAGATAGTTTTTAAATGTCCTGCCCAGGTATAGTAGCTAAAAATTGATGAACGGCAGATGTCTCTTCCTATACATTACGAGAGAACATGTACCATTGATTGGAAAAATTATATCCTGTTGTAAGATAGAAGTTGAATGCAGAGTGATGTAACAGTTCAATCTGTCAAGTAAATGTCCACATTCTGGATCAAATTCGTTTTATGAAAACAGGGTCAATTTAGTCGAGTTTTATTATACTTTAGTTTATTTCGCACTAATACTTTACTTTAAATCGAATTAAAAATCAATTTAGATTTATTTGTTGTAACTTCCCTCATCTTACCTTCTTTAGTAGGCACTCAGTAATTACCTCAGAATATTCAGTTAGAGGGAATCTGACAAAAGTTAAATACTGAATAAACTGTTTGTTCATAAAAAATTTAGAATCCAGTAATTCAAGAAAGGTATACAATTACTGAAATTCAGTATCTCTTGTAAATATTTGTATTTTCTATTGTTGACAGTAAATTTAAAATTCTCTATTGGAAGAATTGTCAAGTAGAACATTTGCACTCCATAAATATCTAAGAATCCCTTTGTCAAACAGAAGTAAGTTCAAGTAATTAACCAAATTTTTTATTTCATCTCAAGTAACTAACCAAAGATAGGACACCTATAATGAATAACAACAGAAATAAACAATGAAGTTTAAAAAATGTAAAAGGGTGTGTTAAAATCCCAGAAGATTTAGAATCAAGTATTCAAGTATCAAGAATTCAGGTATCAAGTATTCAAGTAGTAAAAACATTGACAATAGAAAGTGTGTATGCGTGTAAAAGAATATATATTAACCAAAAACGAACAAACATACTTACACGTGGACTGTGAAAAAAGGCAAAGTAGATGTTAGAAAAGAGAGAACAATTTTCATATAAAAAGAATTGTAGGTAAGTTGGAAGAAGAGTAGGCAATACTGTGAATAATGTATGAAGGCAAGTGAGAATAGGGACCGATATGAAGATAGTGACGTCATGCATCACCCATAACACCAACTAAACGGAAAAAAAGACAAAATCAACAAAACTTAATAATACTCTAAAACATGAACAATTTGTGAAATAACGATTAACAGCTCTAAAGCATCGATATTGTGGCCAATTATTATTATTTTAGAATAAGTTATGTCAAAGAGAAATTAATTAAAGTAGAAAACGACCTCTAAAGTGATTTTTTTTTTTGCAGATTCTGTTAAAAGCATCAAGAAATTTTAGAATTTTAAACTTAGTAAACACAAACAAACATTCTATCATAACAATAATATTTCTTCAATTAGCAATAGTAATATTAGCTTTGCAGGAATTGAAAGTTTGCAGGAATAGAATATCTGAAAAAAAAGGTTAATTTAGCATCTGAAGATAGACGAAAATCCGAAACCAAAAAAATTGTGTCTGTTACTAATAATTCAACAGAAAGGAAAGGCACATTTTTAAGGATAATTAATCGCCAAAACATCAAAAAATAAAAATAAATGGATAAAAATACCAAATGACAAACAAAATTGCTTTATTATAGATTAGTAAGGTCGTTTTACTGTATTGAACTTTTAGTTGTAAATATTTTATTATAATAACGAAGCTGTTCTCTCCACGGTGAGTCCTAACGTTAGTTTGTTGCATTAGTGATAGATAGTTAACTCTGTTCAACGTACAAAGTTTTCCAATTTATACTTTTTCCCCTTGAGAGAAGAATATTAAAATCGAACAGAAAGGATGGTCACAGTCGTGATGTGTGGAGAGTTAGCATTCTGTCGCTCTTATAACATAGAGATAAAAGAATAATAATATGTTATGTATGTTCACAAGCATTACGGTCCATAAGTTAGTCTATTATTGAATTCGAAAGGATATTACTTCTCATAAAAATAGTATTGCACTCAAAATTAAATGGATCGTAAGCTGATGAAAAATTGTGTATAGAAAAGGTGTAATATACAGTAACATAAAAGTAGATGGGTAAAAGTTCATAAAAACTAAGCACTGCATCAACAATGCATCAATTCATTGAGAAAAGATATCATCATTGAAGTTGTCGACTTATTTATCTGTGCTTACACAACGGCGATCCATTTCGAAGTGGATTCGCACCTTCTTTTCTGGTGGCTTTAAAACATTTCAAAGCTAGATGAAGTTCTATAACTTTCTTTTATCTCAGGTAAGCTAAGTTTGCGAACATTCCACATTTCGAAATTAAATTGTCACCGAAAATAACCGTTTTTGAGTTTCAAAATTGGTTTTCAAAAAATGTGAAGTAAAAAATTGAAATCAAACATGAAAAATAGCTGAAGCTAAACATTATATTTTGCATTGGTTTAAGTTAGGTCTCAAACTGCAGCTCAGCGACCAACATTTCTCTCTCTCATCCGTTTCTTATTTAAATTTTTGATTTCAGTATTCTTTTTTTTTCACTTTAAAGACAGTTTATAAACTTTAAACTAAGAAACTTCAAAAAATTCTTAAGACATCTTGCCATACGATCGAGATAAGGAGAACTGTCTTGACCATCACTGACTCTCTCCACTGTCCCTGACGGTAGATGTTTCACAACCATCTCTTGGAGCTTACAACCCTCCTTGGAGGCTTTCAAATGGGGGAGCCGTAAAGCTGAGCTCGATTTATCCTAGATGAAAACTCAACCTCGCGATTTCACGGCTATCTAACTGAGTCTGTTGGTGCTGGCTGTTGTTGAACAGAGTCCGTAGTAAAAGAGATGAGTTGGGCAGTGAGGCCACTGAGCTAATCTGATCTTCATATCTGAGAAGTGTATCCTCAATCTCCAGGATTTCCACACCCCCCCCCCGCGACAATCGATTCTAAATTGCACCGGTCACTGGGGATGTTAAACATGTACGTAATATATCTGGTATGAATAATTGGCCATAAATATAAAAAATAATTAAATACTTACGTATGATAGTTCCTACATAGGTACATAGGTTAAAAAATGTAGGTAGGTTTTAAAGTGAAATAATTATTTTAGTACATCATTCTGTTCATAGAGTAAAATGATAGATATATAATTGATTCTGCAGAAGTTCAGAAAGAATAGTTATTACGAAGACCATGGACCATCACTTTCTCCGCAATTGCTCTCTGCTGTGATTCAGAAGTTAACAGGAATCGAGATCGGATAATAGGCTATTATGCCTTTAATGATCTTACAAGTAATTACGATGCGAAAATCAAGTATGTGCAAATAAAGGCGTGCAAGTTAACAATTTTTAAAAGTGACTTTTCACACCAGTTAAGGGGTCAGGGAATTCTGCTTGAAGCAGAGCTTCAAATCTTCTCATATTTCCATTAACATTTCTTGACAAGGACAGATGCTGCGCTCTGTTAGGTCATTAATAATATATTCTTCGGTTAATTTCAATTTTAGATTTATGCCATTATCATGAAAGTTTATGTCAAAAAAAGATCTATTCAAAGTCACCACAAAAAATAAAGTGATACTTCAAAAAATATAAACTTGATGAGAAAAGAAAGTAAAAAAAAATGGAATTATTACTTTCTATAGAGGTAACTAACTCATGCATCTTACATCTTGGTCTTTGTGATAATGATAATACCAGTGAAGTTAAAAATATTACAGTATATTTATCAAGTGTCAGACACTAATGGGGCTTCCATTTTCGACCAAGTTAAGGCCACAACTACACTAAGCATCTACACATTTTACAGTTGTGTTTCAAGAGGTATATGCCATATTTAAAAGGTAATTTTCTGACGATAATATTAAAATTTTAAAAGATTACTATTTTTAAAAATCTTATTAATCTTTTATTAATCTTTAAATAGATTTCTTCTTCACAAAAACGGCACTTTGCTAATCCAAAAAAAAAGACCCGACGATTAGGGCATACTTTTTACAGACTTCAATGCATTATACGTACATTTGTTACTAGAGGGTCCAACAATTTCTACTAAATAATATTAGACATCTTAAGAACAACTCCGGCAACATGGCTTCCTCCAAACATTCTCTACATCCGAACCATTCGTGAGTTTTTGAACAACAGCTTGCTTGAACTACTCCTATTCTAATACTTAGCAACAGAGATCCTTGCAACTTCCACTTATATTAATCAAATTTGCAACAGATTCACTTTTAGTGATTAAGGATAAAGTGGTTAGGTAAGCAGTGTTCGATAATATCGATGGTTTTATCAGCCATAACACATGGTTTTCTTTTTATTTCTTATTAGTTTCAACCATCATCAGAGATTCATTCATATAGAAATTTTGGCACATTTGTACCGCTATCTTACACAAAGCGAGTTGGTTGGTTGTAGTAATCTCGAGAATTACAGTAAATGAAAAGCCTTTTGAGTCTTTTGGTATCACTTGATTTCTTTGGTTTCCCTTTTCTTAAAAATCAAATTTTTTTAATAACTTTATAGCCTTTTTGTTTTATGTAAACCATTGGTGTGAAATTCTACAAATCAAATCATGAAAGAGAAAGTGAGACAGAAGGAGAGTTTGAAAGTAATGGACTCCATATAAGAGAGAGTTGGCTAAATCAAGGGGATAAAGGCCTTGCATTTGCACTGATCCAGACTTCCAGATCTACAGCTGGATTACCTAAACCCATATTTTTAGTAGTTAAGTTAACCCTGTCACATAACACCACAACCAACTTTGGAGTTACGATAGTAATTCACCCTTGAAAAATAGGCAGACTTTACTCGTTCTAATCATAAGATAGAAGTAGAGTTTGAAAAAGTAATGCGAGTCCATAAATAAAAATAGAAAAAAATTACACCAAAAGCTGCTCTACGAAAAATACCCATTAAGTGAATCAGATATGTGGAGTAAAAAAGAAGAGATATCATTTATATGAAGATAAGCCTCTTGAATAACAGGAAAGAAAGACCTCACGTTGCCAAGGAAACCTCAGTATATACGTTGCTCATGGTTGGGGATTATATAAAACTAGAATATAAGAAATCCAACAGTGCTGAAGGATTTATTGGAAGAAAAAATAGCTAGACTCACAGATAACGTTCAAGCCAATCGATGTCGCCAAATGTTACCCTTCAAAGAAATTCTATCAAATATGATGTGGAAGCAGCTTTGTTGGAAGAAATACGCATTCTGGACAAACAAGTTTCTAAGCAATGCAGCGATCCATATACAATATTACAAATAGATATAGGAAAGTATAATACATTTTAAATCAAGAATGATTTCTTTGAGTTACAAGAAAATACCTTTTTTCTGCAACCATGTAGGAATGTTCTAATTACTCAATTAAAATCAGCTGTGTAATGCCCAACTTTACCTCACTAGTGGGGAAAAATTCCCATTAGTGTCACTTTCCTCACTAGTGAGTGGAAAAACTTTATTGTGCTTCCTTGATATAAGAAGTTTTGTTATTAAATATTTTCTGAAAAACTTTAATAAGCTTATTTAAATTTATTTTATCTAAATAATTAAAAAACGAAAATTAAAAAAATAAAATTGAAAGGAATATAGAAATAAAAATAATATTTTAATAAATAATTAGATATTTTTAATTATAACAGTTAAAAAGGTTATAGTGTTACCTTATAGAAATTTAAAATGGATTCTAGTGATTCCTGTTTAGTTTTTTTTTTTAGTTAATTAACCCTAATGGTTGCAGAAAAAATATAATATTTAACTCGAGTGTAAAGTATTTTCCTCACACTCGGCAATTTGCACTTGCACGAGCCTCGCTTCGCTCGCTCGTGCGTGCAAACCCTGCCTCGCGTGAGGAAAAGTACTACTTTCCGCACTTGTTAAATAAATAACTATTATTAGTCCGACAGATTACAAAAATGTATATGTAATTATGTTTTAATTTTTGTGTTATGTTTTATAATACGTCTGTTCGTCTTCTTTCAGAATCCGCCTTCCGCAGATCTTAGGCTATTTAAACAAATTTGTGATTTCTTGAATTCGTATTTTTATGACTAATTTTATATAATAACTTTTATAGGCGAAAAACCATATAATATATTGGGTTATTTTTTATATTTTTAGTATAAAGGTAACGTTTCAGGACTGAAGAGAGCTGGTAAACAGCCGGACCGTTACCTTCATATAAAAAATAAGAAAAAAATGAAATATATTGGAGTCTGTGTTTTTCAGATCTCAAATAGGATTTATATCCATAAAAATTGAATTAAAAATATGAAAATTAAGACAAATTGTAATATACGTACCACAATTCTAAATATATCTATTTTCGATTAAAAACGTACACGGCATTGCTTTTTCAACATTAAAAATAGAAAAATTAAATTGTTTTTTTATGTTTATTTTTGTTATGGTGCCCAAATGCAAACAAATATACGAATTTTCGTTCTCCATTGTAAAGAATATTTATAAATGCGACTCCATTGTTCCATAAAGATCATGCAGATAAACTGCAAACCTGCCCTCTCACAAAGATCTGAATTAGCCACAAAAAAAAAGTTCTAATCCTAATTCCCATCCTTGGTAAGCTGGAGAATCACGCTGAATGAACAGAAGTGTTCATAACATTACTTTAACAATCCGGTAAATAATCTGTACTATAATACACCAACTCAAACAGCTAGCCACAGTTTGCTCGCTTTGTGGGGCTGTACACATCGACTACGCCTGACGTGGAATCCTCCCACCAGACTGAAAAGATAAAAATTGAATAACTACTATAATCTGCTCAAAAGCAGGCTTCTTGACGACGGTTTCAAACAGACTTTTCTAAACAAATGATTTGTTTATAACTCAATCATTGACCTATATAAAACAACATTAGAGCTCAATTAAACGTTCCATCCTTCAACTATTCTAATTCCTTCAGTCATCCAAAATCCTTCTTCCCAAAGTAAATGTTCCACATCTTGCCTGTAACCTTCACAACGAGACCTCAAAATCTCATTTATGAACACCATTACTTCCTCTTCATTTTAAAAAAGCTCCTTTAAACCCTTTAGACCCACATAAAACCCTTAGACAGAAACCTCTCTTCTCCAAAAACTCTCTCAGACAAACCACTGGCGCAAGGCCTCATGATTAAGGAACGGATTTTTATGTATTTAAAAATGCCAAATATTTAATTAAAATATGCATTTATTTTCGTCAATTATGTGGAAAATATGTGATTTTCTTAAAATATTTAAGTAAAATGGACTTTTTTTTTATCAAAATGGATTTTGGGAGGGGGCAAGTTATAATTATTTATACAAGAAAAGAACATTTTTACAATTCATAATAATTTATTAGGAACAAAATAATTTGTTTTTACAAGTTATAATGATTTATACAACAAAGAACATTTTTACTATTTATAAAAAGATGTGTTAAATTTTCAATTTTGAAAACTTCTCTTCGAAATTGTTTGCAACCACATGAAATTTCAAATGTTGGAACGTAAAGTGACGACGATCTGGGCGTAAGATGGACATGTAACGACTAAAAGATCGTTCAACATCTGCAGATGTTATAAGTTGCCTTGCTGAAAGAAGTTATCTCGTTGGTTGTAAAGGGTACACGATGTTCTGAGGTGACTTCTGTTCCACTGATGATATCAGAAATCAGGCAGATGGTCTCCCACCCTTTGTTCTTGCTCAGTACTTCTACCAGTTTTGATCTGATCAGATCTCCCTTACTCCCAGGTATTCCTTCCACCTTTTCGATGACTTTTTTAACGTTGGACACGTTTTCTGTCAGTCGAACATTTTGGGACTCAAGTTGGGTAATGGCTTGTGCAAGAAATACGCAATTGTCAGAAATGAATGCAAGGTTGTTCCTTAAAGTAGGTTTCTCGAATAAAGACTTGGCTGATATTTAGCAACTAGTTGTTTGTTTGAGGCCGATGTTCGTGGCATTTCACCCAAAAAAGAATACACTAAGTGACCGAACGAAATGAATTGAACACTTCAACGAACGAGCTGAAAGAACAGACAACGTCAGACAACTTCAAAGAACTAACAAGTGCCCGTCACTGTTTAGCAGCATTCTGTGTAAATTACAATAACCATTGTACCCACTGTGATTCACAGCCCTACAGTCTGTGGTTCACAGTTCCTGTCAACCACCTCCCAATTATGAAAATATGCCCAAAATGAAAAATATGAAAAAATATGTACATATTTTGATTAAATATGTAGAAATATTTATTTATTTTAATCAAATATGTATAAATATGCGATAACATCCAAATATGTGGAAATATGTGAAATAAAAGTAGACTCAAACGGCTTAAAAAGTGTCAGTATGAATACTTCTAGTTGAAAAACGTCTGTAAATTGCCTAGAAAAAAATATGTAAATACATACGAATCCGTTCCCTACTCATGATCGATCAAAAAGTGCCAGATAGTGCTACCATTTGATAGTTCCTCCACTCTATTAGTGTTATATACATATATTTCACTTAGTATGCTTAAGCGCATTGCCGTGTTGTGAATATACAACCAACAAATACCCACACTATATAAAAACACCTATTAAGCCGTATCATAGAAGCTAAGAATCTTAACCGGTGCAGGAAAAGAGGAGGCAAGAATTCCAATCAATCTCCACATATGACATATTCTGACGAAACGATAACAAATTTAGGCACCTGGTGAAAAAGCTTAGATTAGGAAAGTTCTTTTTCTGAATCCAACTTAAACTCTTAACAGACACACCAACGGGTTTTTCCCTTCAAGTTCAAAGTAAGCTGGAGAAACGAAAATTGATTTAAGGTTGATTACCACCATTTCTAAATTGATTTAAGTAAATTTTATATCAAATAAACTGTAAAACTTAATTAACAGTGCTATTTTCTATACTTTTCTAAATAAAATTACCCAGAATACATTAAGTGTATGCTATTTGTTTGTTCCTTATATGCAATACTTAGTATATACGATCAAATTATGGTACATGACAAGTTCTTTAGAGTAAAAGTACTATAGCGGAAATAACACACGAAAAACTCTCTTACGGGATCGGGAATGGAAAAATAGCGGGAAGCAATTTATAGTTTTCATCCTGAAAAGTCTCCTCAAGAAACAACATTTTTCTTTTGCTTTTCAAAACCAAATTTATCCCTGGCCAGCTCTGGGAATTAAGGTGGAATTAATTCAATTAAACCTTCCAGCGGGCGCGAGTATCTCACAGATACAGACTAAGACTAAAATAATCGCAGTTTAGTGACGGAGCGGCGGAGGGTGCTGTCCCTTTAAGCAATGCTACACCCTCATGACTAGTTTCCTTCAGTGCTAATCTCATCTTGTTCGGGGTTGTACATTTCTTTGCAATTGTCGTTCCGTGCCTGACATATACTCGCGACCAATTGAGTAAGTTTCCAGACTTATCAATTATTTATATTTTTTCTTCTAGTCCATCAAATTGAACTATTTTCAACAATGTTTATAAGAATATTGTTTTCTACTGACAGAAAAAGACATTGTATATCTCAGATACGAGGAGGAAATATCTGCGAAAGCTTTCAGACAGTCTAGTGGCTGAACATGCTGATGGTAATTATTAATTACACTTACTGGTTTGAAAAAAATAAAAAGTACTGTCGTTTTCTGAGTCTTTTTTTATTTGTTATTTAATCATTAATAATTACAGATGTTATTTAATTAATTTACTTTCTTCTATTGTTAAAAAAAATTAAAAATACCAAAGTTTATCTGTAAGATACGCGCGCTGTTTTTGTAACTTTTTGGGCGCGCCTGCTGGAAGGTTAAATTTTAACACTTTATTATAAATAATTTAACAATTTCATAATACTTTTATCAACAATGTAACAAAACATGAAACAGAAAAAGTGAAAAGTGTCTCTGTTTACACACTGTATTGTGTAAAGAATATTTTTTTTTTTTTTTTTTACTTTTAAATTACCAAAATTTTGATCTTTCTGCATCTTATTTTTAGGCATCTACTGTTTATGGGAGTTCCACCTCAGCATGTCTTGATTGCTCACCTGTTTGTTACAATTGTTTGTTACTGTTCAATAGATAACAATTATTCTGTTTATCAAAACAATCATGAACTATGCGCACCGAATCATGAACTATGCGGACCGAATCATGAACTATGCGGACCGAATCATGAACTATGCGCACCGAATCATGAACTATGCGGACCAAAATCTTGATGGAGAAGCAATTCTCTTTATTAACATAAATTACTTTTTTTCACATAAAATTATGCTCATAAAATAATCACAATACAACAAGGAAGCTGCCGTAATGATTATTTCAGTCGACGAATACAACAAAACAAAAAAAAACTGGCTAATTCAATTGCGATAGTAATAAAATTGAAATGGTAATATAAAAATTAAATCATGCCTTGACGACCCATTGTTCAGTCTGTTTTTAATTGGCCTCATGTGTAGATTTAGAAGTTAAGGGTAACAAATTTGGAACACATAGAAAACCCAATTGAGTTGAGCTGTTGTATGTAATTCACTTTCAACCTACATGTCACACAACAATAACCCTAAGTAATGGTGTCCTCTTGAAACTATCAATTCTTATAGAAGTTTGTTTAGAATATTAGAAAAAGTTTAGTTTTAAATGGTTTCTTGTGTGTTCTTGCTTACTTTCACAGCAAATATTTACTTTAATCGCCAGCCCCATTCATTAAAACCTGGCCGGAACGGAGAGACATAATGTCCAAAACTGCAATCCTGGATGTCATTAGTAAAAATCTAGAAAAAATCCTTAAAATTTGGATTAGAAAATTATTATTCAATTCGTACAGAAGTTGAAATTCCCAATCGAAAGTTTCAATAAAATTAAATATTCATTAATTTAAAATGTTACAACATTAAACAAGAATCCATAGAAAATTTGTTTCTCTTCAATAATACTTGATCAAATTATCAAAACATTGGAATTTTAGTTAGGGAAATCTATTACGTTGAAAATCTTCAGAACAGTAATTAATTTTTTTTTTCTGTATTACAAAGCAAGAGTTAATTAAAAATCAAAAATTGATTAACACCACTTTTTGAAATATGTATCTTAAATTTTAGTGGTTAAGTCATAGCTTTTTTATAATAAATTTCCCAAATAATAAAAGTTAACACCATTAAACGACAAAATGATTTGGCCATTGAATAAAAAAATAGAATGTATTTTAGAAGTTTGATTAACTCAGTGCTCTAATGCAAATCGTTGCATTAAATTCAATAATTAATTAATAATTCCACTCAAATTAAGAAGCAGGTGCTAAATGATATCGGTAAATTTATTTGAATTCATATTATAATTGGAATTCTAAAAAAAACAATGTACATTATTTCATCACATTTCTCCACTTTTTGTTTTATGAAGTTAATCGAGTTGTACAGTGAACGGCTCAATTAATACTCAAAATTAAATACACTGAGTTACCGGTAACTCAACTTATTCAAATGATACTCTAAGCTGTAACAGATTAATTAAAGTAATAAAAAGATTTAAGAAAAGTTACTGAGTTACCTAACATAACTTAAACCGAATAAACGGTTTTCTTTAACGTTTTGAGAGATTTTGGTAAATTATATAAGAATATATAAGCGAACTAGATGAGAACTGGAAAAATGGAGCCCCAAATTTTGATATAATTTCCAAATGTGCGGGCGTTCAATTCTGTGGAATACTTACGTGTACAGTAGCAGGAATACTTACGCAACGTTTGTTGTTCTTCTTAAATACTAAATTACCAAAAGTAATTGACAATCTGAGAATTATATTTTGATGGGAAAATGTCTTGGAACATCACTAAAAAATGGGTGGAAAGATCCCGCAGCCAGCCAACCATCAACAGTTCATTGAGAAATTTCAGGTGAAGCATTAAAGATGATCTATGATGTAGGGTAAACAATTTATTTACTTCTAAAGCCTCATAAAGGTTAAAAAGATACAATTTCCTATAAAGCAATAACATCATGTCTAGTGTAATCTTAGAATAACTGAAATATGTAGTATCATTAACTTCTGAGATTTTCAATTTATTTGAAAATATAAAATCCTTAAAGTTTTGCCAGCGGATATACCAGAGTGGTGTCTGAGGTACTACAGAAATTGCTAATTTATATAGGCAATAGAAATATAGGTATTCCTAGTCATTCTGGTCAGCGATGGCCTTCGTGAAAGAAAGTATCGTCTTACAGAACATTGTGTGCAAACAATTAGGCTGAACTTCTAATAATCTACCCTTTTAATCTTTTGAGTGGTTAAAAAAAAGAGAATATTTTAATAATTCTATAAACGTATCACTGAACTCCTTGAAACGAGTTCTGACAGTAATAGGGCTTGACAGTAATTAGGCTCTGACCTAATTGCTTATTACAACTATTTCGTGCCTTTGGTGAAATACATTAGGACGAACTAAGGCTACTAGGACCGTTACATTTAGCCCATTTCAAGCAAAGTTTTGCAAGGGCAAGGTCCATGTTGGGAACTCCATAATGAAATAGCCAAAGGGTTGGCTAATCGATGAACTAAATCTACCATACTTCCCTTCAACTCAATACAGAAATTGTATGACGAATACTATTTAAAAAAATATTGAAGACTGAGGAAACAAATAGATAATTACAGATACAATAGAACTGAATACATTTTTTTTTACAATTGGTGCAAGAGTTAAATATATTATTAAACATAAACTACATAATATCTCCAATTCTCTCAGTACACGGATGGAACAGAGCCTAAAACCTTAAGGTTTATTGCAAAGGAATACCACATATATTTGGAAAACCACGTCTTGTCGAACATGGGGTCAATCATATTGACGGAAAGGATGTCTTCCGCAAGAGTTCTATCATTACAGACAACCAGTGTACGAGGTGTGGCTATTAAATAACGAAACTGATGCTGCTACAGAAGAACTATACATGCGCCAAATCTTAACGACCGACAGGTGTGCAGCGTAAAGCCTTCTCTTTCGATTGCAGCGTCTCACGTGTTTGTAGAGAAATCTGTCTGACCGGAACCGTCGTTTGTGTAAGAGGTGTTAGTTTCGTTTTGCCGAAAACATGATACTACACATGTAGTAGACCAACGAATTGTCGTGAAATTTCACATGAAAATTGGTAAAACCGCTACTGAAACTTATCTTTTATTAAAAACAAGTTTATGGTGATGAATGATAATCACGTGCGCGCGTTTCTGAGTGGTTCAAGCGTTTCCAAGATGTCCGAGAAGACGTCGGAGATGATGACCGCCCGGATCGCCCTTACACGTCCAAAACATGATGAAAATATCGATTATAATTAATCAACATTACTACCGTGAGGTGCTTGCTCAACTCCATGAAAGAGTAAGAAAAAAACGGCCCGATTTGTGAAAGAACAAGTCACGGGTTCTCAATCAAGACAACGCGCCGGCTCACATTGCATTGTCTGTCAAGACGTTTCTAGCCAAGTACAACATCCCAGTTTTTGGCCATCCGCCTTATTCGCCTGACCTGGCCCCATGTGACCTTTATCTATTCCCCAAAGTCAAATCTGCATTTTAAAGGAACACGATTTCAGTCCGTTGAAGCTGTGATAGAAAAAGCGGCACGCGTCATGCAGGAGCTCACAGAAAAAGACTTCCATCACTGTTTCGAACGATGGTAAATTCGCATGGAGCGTTGTAGGGATAGGGGAGGGGTATATATTGAAGGTGATAATAACTAAATATGTATAAATTTAAAATAAAGTGTTTTATAGTAATAGTCTCGTTATTTAATAGCCACACCTCGTATCACCGGACAGTGAGCAGTAAGACGTTTGCAGGAAGAGGAAAACTAAAGGCCAACAGCTGGATTCGAACCGCGTGGGAATCCATTATTAGTTAACCACTAATGCCTACCCTACAATTATGTTTTACTTTATTTTTCCTTCATATTCTTCTTTACTACGATAACTTCATTCACTGTAGAATGAGAGCTGAATAGAGGATTTTGAATAGAGTGTCTGAAAGCCAAAAAAGTGTATAAAAATAACGAATCTTGTAAGCCCTATTCAAGAAAACTGATACAACAGAAAAAAATGATGCTGTCGGTTAACTGTACAAATCAAATCAGCCGTGGACCCAAAATAATATGTGCATAAAATTTGGTTGAATGTGCATGCAACTCATAGCCATAACTTGCAACAAATGCAAAACATCTATTTTTTATACTATATAACGCCTGCATTTAATAAATTAATAGAATCGTTTTAGGGAATCGAAAGAGCATCAAAACACTTGGGCCGGATGAAATGTCGCCAAGATAAAATATACGCCTGTTAACTGTTGAAAGGAAATCCTCTTCTCAAAGATCGACCAGCATAACTTAGAAAAAGTGGAAAATTCTATTTATCTAGGTCCCTCTATCGCTCATACACAAGATGTTTACGAAGAATTTAATAGGTGGATTTTGGCAGCAAACAAATGTTACGAGCACTTTAAGTCAAAATTGAATTAAAAAAAATACTAAAATCGAGCAAACCTTAATTCGATCAGCTATAATTTGTGGAGCTGAAAAAGAGGATTTACAATACTTCTTCTTTTTTTTTTTTTTTTAACATAGTGATCGTAAGGAAGGAACTATTGCTTAATAAAGCAAGGATATTCTCAGAGAATGCGGCACAACAGGGAACAGGTATTCTCTGTCAGTTCTAATTGTAGCGGAAATTAAAGTAAAAAAAAGTAAGATAAACTATACATATTGTTAGAAGGAAGATGAAGCAGTTGCCAAGGAGAGTCCTAGAGAGTTTAAACCAATAGAGAGGTTTAAACCCGAAATGGATGGACCTGGAGGACAGAAGGTTGCAAGAACTGCGAGGGCGTTAGACTGAATGAGAATAACTGGTGGAGAATCTTTGGGTGATGGCCAAAGGCTCATGGTGATTCCTACTATTCCGCCTACATAGTTGTGATTCCAAACTGAAAACTCTATTCCAAAGAGATGTATATCTAGTCGAACCTTAGTTTCATAAGCAAAGAAGAATAGAAAATGCGATTTTTTATTATTAATGAGTTATTTTTTATTCAGAGACAGCGTTTACTGAAAATTTTACTCACTAAATCCACATAAGAGTAGTAAAAGAAAGTAAAAATTGCGATAGAACTGGGATTTTCAATTTTGATTGGCTAGTTCTAATTCCAGTCTTCAATTCACCAACTATATTAAGTCTGGGAAAATAGTTGCGAAAAAAGTGTGCAGGCCTATCACCTTAGTTTCCTGCCTTACTAATGCAACAGAACTGCAATACTTTATTTTACGAATTTATATTTTTAATTAAAATATTATATTTTTACAACTTTATAAATTAATAAGTGTACTAAATTATTTTTATTGTTTATTTGTAATTATAATATAGAAGGTAAAGAACTGCTATAAACATAACTCTACGGGGAAGTACATTAATACTAAAGTTAAATCGTGGCCAGTGATTTACAAGTTAACTCAAATAAATTGTCAATGTTGCCAGGCTAGAATCATTGCCTTGTTAAGACCGTTACTATGCAATGCCACACACCAAATGCGCAATAAAATCTATTTTTTTCTTTTTGTTTTTTTTTACCTACTTTTACTGCAAAAATAATGTTCGAATTTCCTGGACAATTTCCTGAATGTAGACTTTAAATCACCAATTTATATGGCTTTAGTTTAGGCTGTATTGTTAGGTTCTATTGTTACAACTTGGTAGCCTAATTCTAGAAGTTACTTAAAAATTAAAAAGTTCCATGCCCATTCACCACGATTCAAGAAAAAAAAAAAAGTTTGTTTAGTAAAAAGCTATCGAGTAAGACTTTTTAATTGTTTTATGAATTTAAAGTAAGTTTTTTAAATGTCTGAGGTTGTTTTGAACCCTTGATTAAAACCAAAAAAATCAACGTTAATGATCAACTAAATGCCAAATGGAATCCCACATTTTTATGTACACTCGTAAACACTTGTTCGTTAATTGTTGAAATCTGTAAAAGACACGAATTCACCAAAATTTTCTCTGCACAATAATAGCCAGCTTCTTTAATTCTGAATTATTACTCTGTTATTTTACTAATCTAAATCCTAATCCTAACAGTAAAAATTGTGCGAAATTCTCAAAGCCTTCTTTGTGAAATTTTCAAAATTTTATATTCACAGAAAATGTTTAATCACCTTCAGTAAACGAAAACAATTATTTTTGCGGAAAGTCTAAGCAGTGTATGTGCTGTTAAAATTATGGATTAAAAATTAAGGTTTTAATCGTCTAACGGAAGTGCTAATGTTAAAAAACAAAAAAAGAATTACAAAGTTTTAAGAAAATCGGTTAAGGAGGAAGTTAATCTCAAACTATATTGTTCTTGAGGCTTCGAAATTTTTTTTTAAAGAAAAGGCTTCACTGCTAATCCAAATAAATCAGTCGGTAAAATGTAAACACATTTATACCTTCTAGTAAAAGAATATTCTTTGAAAATTTTATGGACGGTTTAAATGGTATAAACTCCTAATTGAGGAAGAAGCCAGAGCCAGCACGCAATCTGACGTAAAAAAACTGAACTAAATCGGAGCCAAGTAATTGGTAAACTCCAGTGTTTATTCCAATTCAAAATTTTTAAAAACAAAAAATTAAACAATTAAGCCTATTTTTTCATGCGAACTTTGGCGGAGAATTCTATCAAACGTACTTTGCATTTCACATATAAACCATTAAATAAAATTCCCAAGGCCTAGACTAAGGAATCAAACATAGTACCACAACACTCGAAACTAGAAAAAAAACCTTATAAGCGTTAAAAACCAGGATTTTAGAATATAATCAGCGAATGCTTGCCTGATTGGTTGTAGTTTTGTAGATCGACTTACATATCTCTGTTTTATTATTTTGAAAGTGCTTCTTTGATCACTTCAATTTTTTAGTAATTATTTTTAATAGATATTTTTTTTCGCAAATATTTAAGATAGTTTAAGAAAAAATACAAGTAAGGATAGTTTAGCAGAAGCCGTAATAAGGTATCCATAAGGCTATTTTTAATTTTCTCTTTCTGAAGCTATCAAAAAATTTAATTTTCGAATTAAAATAAATATTTATGTACAATTTTTAGGATTACAATAATTGAATTTTTTTTTTTTTAAATTTGGTTTATTTCCCAGTTCTAGACACTTTCGCACTCAGCTTGATCTTGCTGACTAATGAGTGACATACAAGTAAAACTTAATTTCTCTAAACCTTTTTAATTATGGGTTAAAATCCGAATGAGGTCAGAAATAAGAAAAATTTGCGGGTAATGTCTCGTAAAATCCATAAGTGTTTTTATTTACACAAAATTAAAAAAATTACGAGCGATTAAAAGTCACTTCTTTCCATTCCATTTAAGTTTTTCTAATTTACTTCATCTTAAATCCCCTATAAAAAGTTATGCGAACAACAGAAATAATAGAGCTAAATCCTTCATACTTAATTTCTAAAGTGTCATTAGGGATAATCCCAGATAGTGACTAATTTCATTAGTCTAGGGATAGATGTAAATTCTGCATTAAATCTACCTAGAACATTACAAGTATTTAGAGCTCAAATTGTAAAATATAGATTACCTATTCCTCTCGATGGATGAATGCACCATATTGACTTGCATTTTTTATTAAATAAGAGGGTTATTTCCATTTTGAACCATTTACGAATTCTGATATCTTAAACAAGCCTACTGATATTGTGTTCAAATTTATTGTTGTAAAAATTGGACTTAAAAAGTATTTTAGATTTAATTTAACTGACCTGTTACAATATTTCAAAACATGGTAACGTCAATATTAAATATTTAAATAACAGCTTTAAAAATTCAATAAATTATGTACACCAGTCTTATTGCTTACAAAATTACTACATAAATAATTTAAATAGTGGTAATTTGTATTGTCCTTGCACAACATGGCAATTTAGTTTTAAAATAAGTGTAGTCAATTTTAAGTTTTTTTTCATTATTATTTAATTTTGTGAGTGTTTGTAAAAGAGGTATTCATAGTCCATTATTTGGATGTTTAAATTTTCTTTAAAATATATATAATTTTTGGACTGTACAATTTTTTTGAGATTCCCATTTTTTTTACCGTCAAAATTAGAATTTAAATTACAATTAAAAGATTTTATATGTAAAGAATCTCAGAAAAAATCCGCTTCATTTAAATCCTTGGCACATGAAAAAAATCAATTGGCACTTCTTCGATGTGGAGCAGCAGAGCGCTAACTTTCAGGCAAGAGTAGGTATCACATTTTATTTAATCTCAATAAACAAATATTCGTATTTTAATGGGGCCTAAAACAGAAATATTTTTGCTAACTAGAGTCAAAATATGTATAACTGTATATATTCCTTCAAAAAAAATGTTAATGTAAAAACTACTTTACAAAGATTATGAAACCGTAATAAATTATTTGTACAGCACTGAGTGAATGTAAATTAATGTCTATATCCAAATCAATCCGTACAAGATTCTCTAGCTAAAATAGGAAAGTGTCGCAACTCTTTTAAATAGACCCCATAATTAACATTCGTTTTCTTGTGATTAGACTGGCGTAATATTTTATTAATATTCCAAGCGAAATAAAACTGCCTGTATCAAACTTCCGTACAAGTGTGAATGACTTCACGTGGCTCTGCTGAGTTTTATTTAATGAAATGTTTTATTAAAACTACTATTAAGGGAACAGAATTGTGCATTCACATTTTGTTTAACTCACCAGTCAATCGTGCAGATCATACGATTAATAAAACACGTGGTGTCGATAGTCACAGCACTAAGTACGAGCATCACTCGAGTAGGGTCTGGGTACGACTGACTGCCAGTTACCTCCCCCTACTGACGGTTCCCCTTCCATTACGCCCACCACCCAGTTCGCCTACATAAAAAAACCCTCAAACCCACAGGTGCGTTTATATACATTATTAACAGTTTTTTTCTTCTTCTCCTTTTATATATAGGTATATATTTTTATTATTTTTTTTAACAAAAATGTCTTTTTGCCATAAATAGAAGCTAATTTTGCAATTTATTTAGCATGTAAAAACCAGTGAACTTAACTAACTTGTATAAATGAACTTAAGAGTTAATTTTAAAGGACCTACATATGTAACTCTGATTTGTGGTTTGAAATTAAAAATATTATTGTGCCAATCTTTCATTCTCATATGAGTCTTCTTCAGGGCAAAAATATAACTTAGAAGAGATCTCCTTTAAAGAGATAATAAATACTCCTTCATTGTCCTCTTTCTTCGAGCTATTTAATATGTATCTTCTTTCACCACTTAAGGTCTACTTTGAATAAGGTTTACATAATCAAAATTAAGGCGAATGAAAAATTTCTTACATCTACCTAAAAAAAAGTTAGGTAACGATAGAGGGCAATTGACAAAAATTAGATATCCAAGGAAGCAACACATACCAGACGCAGCTAGGTGAGTGACTCCTATAATAAGGGTTGAATATCATGTCAATGCGGCAAAGATTTGCATAATAGAGGATGATTGGTTGTATTCAGAGGAATTTAGGCCCAGATCTTAGTTTAGGGCTTTTCTAGAGGAAACTTAACAGTAGTTCTAACTTTGGCTCACTCCAGATTAACTCATTCTCATCTCTTAATAGATCATGTTAGCCTTCATTTCGAATAATTTTAATTTTTAATCCAGTGTTTTTAAAGATGGAATAAAGAATAAATCAAATCAAACTTTATTTGTATAAAGATACAATTGTATCTGTTACAAAGGAGTTCCAAGTTCATGTTTACTTTATAAACTTTGTAGACTATAAGCTCTTAAATTTAAAACTTTTTTTAAATAGTTAAAAATTGTATACATATTTTTCTCTTCAAAATTATTAATTAATTTACAAAATTCTTCTTTATGATTGTTATATTTATTTATATGTAGTGGGAATCTGAAACTTTCATAGACTAGGCAACTGATAAACAGGTGAATTAATGTTTCCGGCTCATTCTGATTACACATTAAACAATGATCTTTAGGTTTGATTGTATAAATGACATTATTGATTTTAAATTTAGTAACATAAGGGCCATCCAATCTTATGTCAGAAAAAATTCTTACAACTTGAAAAGAAATAGATGTATCTACCTAAATATTGTTTACCAACATTTTGTAATAAATTTTGAGAGTTCCAAAATATATTAAACATGCTTTGATTTACTTTATTTAAATCAGTTAAATGCAAATATTCCCGGTACCTTTCTAAAATTATAGATATATCAGGTTTGTAATACAAGCATTCTAATGAGCCCAAATCTTCTAAATTAATTTCTTTTAAACATTCAACTAATTGCAAGTACCAATTAAATCTAATATTGCTTGGATAGAGCTTACTCAATACAATTAGTCTCTTTAAGCAGATTTTTACATAATTATCATTTACACAAAGAACTTTATGCAGCCATCTTAATGCGTGCTTCATATTTTAAATGAGGTTGTTCTGTTTCAAGGCAACATTTGGAGTACATTTAGGCAAACATAATAAACGTTTAAAGAAACCTACTTAGACTTTTTCTAACTGCGGAATAATGAATATTCTCGAGGGATTTTATTGCGAAAATAGGCCAACAAGAACTGTGAATGTTATCGGCGAACATGAACGGAGAGAAAAATAATTGATTTTGTTGTGGGTGAAGAATTAGAGATGCCCGAAATGTTCTTCTCATAAAAACACATAAGAGAACTTTTTGTCTCACCTACTAGTGGAAGTCATAGTTGGGAAAAATGAACGATAAGAAGCGGTGCGGGGAAGATCCCTGGCTATTTAATTATTAAAAAAGCCTGAAAGGAGGGAGAGTTTGCTGGTAGATACAGGGTATAAGGTTAGAGTGGGAGGGAAATGGAGATAAGAAAGTATAGGAAGAAGCGAGGTAGACTTTTTATGAAGGAGTGCGAGAAATGATTGGTACAATGTGAAGTAGTTTAGAAGTAGGATGGAGTTGATTACGAACAAGTACACAAGAATCATAGAAAAGAGAAAAATAGCAAAATGGATATAATGAAAAAGAGGAATTCATCAAATAGCATATCTGAGTGCATACTGAATGAATATATAAGCGGAACAGCAGAAAATTATTTAAGGTAATAAAAAGTTAAAAAAGATACCAAAAATAAATGTGGTTATGGAAGAAGGTTGAGGATGAACACATAATGCAGCAATCCGTGTAAGATGGGAAGAATAATTATTCGCTACACCAACCAAACTAACACGCAGCAAGAAAAAGGAACTAAACATAGCGTAAATACAGAAGTTGATAATGAAAATGATGAATTTTGTGATGAAGCCATGCCGCCATCTTAAGAGGAAGTAGTGAAGTAGTAAGGGAAGAATTGAAAAAGAATAAAGCTGCTGAGAAAGATGGAAACCTTACTATTGAGCAGCTGAAAAATAGCGACTTGCAAATGCCCTAAAAAGTTTATGAATCGATATTACAAAAAAAATGATTATAGAAGAAATGAATAATGAGGTTGATAACTCTGAGGCTGATTTGCTAAGCACAAGAGGCCAATAACAAGAAGAGAAAAAAAAAAAAAAACCCTAATTTATGGCATAACTATCTATAGCTAAGGAATTATGCAAGGGAAAGATAGATAATTGGCTATTTCTGTCATGATTTTTTTAATTTTAATTAATGCCAAGCTTTCGGTCTACGGAATAGCTCATCTTCACGACTGTTGAACATATTTGCAATAGCAGACTATAATAAATAATAATTTGGTTATATAAATTATATAAATTGGCAAGTAATAGAGAAAAGTACATCCGATGGTTAAAGGTCTAAGCTATCTAAAGCACGTCGCTGAAAGGCATAAGAGCTAAGACAAAGAAGAAAGATGTCTAATTAATAATATTTTTTACTTATATTTACCATATCATGATTGGAATTCGCCGTAATTCTCTGTTTCACAAACTGCAAACATGATTCACCATCTCCTTCCGTCCCGTCAATGTACTTCTTCTCGGAGATTTAACAAGTTATTCTTAAGACGACTCAACCCTTTCAGTATAAATACTCAGATCTTAAGTTTGGCTTTCGCAACAATTACTCGAATGTACACCAATGCAACATACTAACAGGAAAGATATCTTTCGAACTGGAAAAAAGAGAATATTTTAGATGTCTCGAACTTTTGACAGAATGTCTTCTACCTCTTCTCTATACATTGGAAAACATCTTCCTTGCACATTCTTAATTATCCTTCATTTTCAATTTTACTTAATTGTTAGGTACTTCTGTCAAGATCCTTCAAGAATATCAAGTCCCACAATAAAAGGTCTTTGGGCCCATCTTATATCTATATATACGCATAACGTACCACTTTCACCATAATCCTTACTCACCAGTTATGTATGCAAAAGAATACATGCTTAAAAGTGTCTATGGCAAAGTTAGGCCTTAACATGTTATGGAATAGATTTGTTAGGAATCCTGATGTATCTTATTTTTCAAAACTTTAACTATTTAATGCCGTGTGGCTTGCTATAGAGCTCAAGTCTGGAGTGGTGTCTATTATAATGAGTTGGAAAAGTTGTTTCGGTTTTTCATCAAAAAATTGTTTTGCCTGCCTGTGTTCAATCCGTCACCTTTCATTTACTATGAAGCGGTTCACCACCCATTTTTGTCCATACACTTAAACTTCACTACAGGAACTTAATTAAAGTGTTTTGCGTGTCAGATTTTCCAAACTGGTTGCCATTGAAATATTAAGGAAAAATATTTATTGGGCAGGAGAAATAAATATTGCTAAGAATAATTTAGGTCCAATGTTTTGTTCGGGAAATATTAATACATGGTATGGCATCTTTCAGAGCACACAGACGTATGTCCTGGAGGATTTTTGGAATAATTTAAAACAGAAAATTAGTGATTTAGATACCCGGTGTATAGGGAATTAATATTTGACTTGAGGGACCGCCACTATTTGAATGATAAGCTCAATGTGGACTAGATGAGTTGGATTATGAAAGCGTGCGGTGGTGGTCTTCGGCTGGATGGTTATTCCTTCCGACAGTATGAGGATGAGTGCTGCCATTTGTGTGAAGGTTTAATAGTCGACCGAATATACCACTTCTTTGCTGTCTGTCCCAGATTGAGTGAAATTAGGTTAAAATATTTGGGAAATTCCGAATTATCTGGAATGGATGTAGTAAATGTTAAAACATTTAAAATATTTAAAAATGGAAGTCATTGGCAATCGTTGACACTTTTTTGTAAAAAAATATATAATTATTTATAGACATCTAAAATGTTAATTAAAAAAAATAAATAAATGAAATAAAAATAAATTTAAAGAGTAACCAAATAGATGTAAATAAATACAAATTAGAAATTATAGCAATAGTAAATATGGAAAGTAATAAGTTGTTAAATTCAGTTTCTTTGTTCATTTTTGTTCCATATTTATCTATTATTTTAGTACATTTTTTATATTAGTCTATAGAGGAGTTTTTTTTGTTGTTCTTTTCTTTCTTTTTCTTATTTAGTTCTGTTTTTCAACTGTACATAATGGAATCGCAGGGATTTTGTTTATTTAATTATTAATTTTGCATTATTTATTAAAACGACTCCATGGTCTATGACCATGGTGATTGTCTTATTTATTTATTTTTAAATAAGTTAAACTTGTAATATTTAAGGTATTACGTATAAATCAATAAAGACTATTACTACTACTACTACCTAACTCACCACACTGGCCTTTTATTACTGACAAATTAAAAATATATCTTTAATGAAACGTTAGCACAACATAACAACTTATCAAATATACGCACATAACAATTTTAAGTACATTATTTGAAAGTGGCTCGAAGATAATCGCTATGGTTCACTCACATGCGTTTTATTTTAGCAATTGTACATTTTCTAGATTTTGCTTTAATAAAAATAAAAAGAAAATTTTAAATTAAACTGTATTTTATTGCTGATGAAAGATTAAAACGGTCCGGTAGGACAGTTGAATAAGGGTTGATCGTCAAAAACTGCACGAAGAAGCATAACGTTGAAAAACACCCAAATTTGACATTTATTTTTCTCTTTTTCTATAAAAGATAAAATTCCCAAATTTTCTTTAAAATATAGTGCAAATCCTCATTTATAACTAATTTTTTTTTGCAACAACATAGATTAAATAGATTTCGAGAAATATATGTCTGGAAATGCGCAAAAACGGCATTTTCAAAAAATCTTCTTCTTCTGGTTTCCTTTTTTGTAAACATCGTAGCGACAAAACACGTGAACCGATTTTCAAGTATGAGGACCCCCCTTTTGGGGGTCCCGACGCTATACATCAAATGGGAGAGGAGTTAGCTCCATGTATGTGAGGCCCCTCCAAAATTATTATTACAAATAACTCTGTAAATCTTAGCCCGATTTTGATAAAATTTGGCAGGATGAAAGGGTAAGGGCTCCCCTACTTACCATTAGGCAACGTTCTGCGCTTATACCTAATAAGAAGAAGTTTTGCGATCATTAAAAATTATCGTTTCGTGAACCTACTTCCTTGAATGAAGTGTTATTTGATTCAAAAAATTATGTAGATTTGCATTTTTATATGTTTCGACGATGTTTATCTTTAGTAAAGGGGTTTGTTCCAAGCAGGTCAGGACCTCTCTAAAACTATTATTACTAATCTTTCTACAACGCTAAATCCGATTTTGCTAAAATTTAGTACGAAGAAGCGGTTAAAACTTCCCTAAGTATCTCTAAACTGCCCCCATGCTCTTACACCTACTAAGAGGAAGTTCTGCAATCGTTCAAATTATCGACGTACCAACTGTTTTTAATGAATGAATTGTCTTTCAATTTGAAATTTTAGATACGGTAGAAACGGCTTTTTGGGGCCTCGATGTATATACTTAGGAGAAGAGTTTGCCCCACGTAAATAAAGTTCCCTTTTAAACTGTTATTAATAAAAACTGTAAATCTTCACTCGTCTTTGATCAAATTAGGCTTCAAGAAGAATGTAGAATGTTTAAAAAATGTGCATCAATAGTTAAATACCACCTATTTTTTTTTTTTTTTTTTTGGCGCATCAACAGCTGAGGTTATTAGCGCCCGGAGCTTTTTCCAGTGCGCTGCCGGTCTCCGGTCAGTGTTCTCTCGTTACAGACAACACTGTCCATGACCGGACAGTGAGCTGTAAGAAGCTCCTAGGAAGAGAAAATCTAAGGGTCAGCTGCTGGATTCGAACCCGGGACCTCCGCGTGGGAGTCCAGTATGCTAACCTCATAGCTAATCCCTTCCCTAATACCACCTATTACAATCTAAATTAAATGGGTGCTATTCATTACTGAACAAATGCTCCTTAACAAAAACTTACAGTTTTAAAAGTATAAGGGTTGATTAAACGCCAAAAGGTATATTTGTGTACCTTTTGCCGTTTAATCAACCCTTATACTTCACTTTCTAAACAGTAAGTTTTTGTTTATAAGAAAATTTTTGTACCTTTTGGATAGATTTTCATTTTTCTTCCTTGATTGGAACAAATTTATACATCCAATGATTTTTAAATATATGTATGTGTAACGGGAATAATTAGTTGGAATAATTAGAAGATCTAGGATGAAAAAAAAACTGACACAAGTTATGGGGAATGATAACAAGTTGGTGGGAAGAAGATGGAGAGTGGAGAAATTTTGTGGAATTAAGTGATGAATAATTTACAACCCATTAAGAGGGATAATAGTAAGAAAATTGCAATTACCAGTGCCTTCCAATAAAAGAAAAAAGATAAATTTTGATTACTAAAACAATACTGCTTCTTAAGGGAGGTAAGAGAAAACATGCTGTGCTCACAATAACTTCTAAAGAGTGGAAATAAAAATGATTTGCAATTACAGTGGCTTCTCCGTAAACGGACAAAGAGAATTTAAACTGACAATACTGCATAGTTGCAAATACTTCCCCTTAGTAGGATGACACTTAAATGTCAAGGATTCTAAATTCTTCTTGCCTAATTTGATCAAAGACGGGCGAAGATTTACTGAGTTATTATTAATAACCCATTAAAAGGGGGATTTATTTACGTGGGGCAAACTCCTTTGTTAAGTATATATCATCGAGACCGAATTAGCCGTATCTACAGTATCCAAACTTTGAAACTGAAAGACAATTCATTCATTAAAATCAGTTGGTACGTCGATATTTTCATCGATTGCAGAACTTACTCTTAGTAGGTGTGAGAGCATGTTCGCACTTTATAATGTCGTTGAGAAGCTTTAACCGCTTCTTCGTGCTAAATTTTATCAAAATCGGACTAAGAGTTGTACGAGTTTAGTAGAAAGTTAAGTTTTAGAGGGGGCCAGATCTGCGTGGGGCAAACACCTCTTCTAAAGATACACAGCTTCGAGACCTATAAAAATGCAAATCTAAATCACTTTTTGAATCAAATAACACTTCATTGAAGAAAATAGGTTCTGAAACGATAATTTTAAATGATTGCAAAGTTTTTGTTAAGGAGATCTCATACAGCCTGCAAACATTACATTAAAGATATCTAAAAAAATTCCTACGTGAGTTACTGTTCCTGCTGAGAAGCAATTACTTTTCGAATTGATATTTATTCAAGCAGACTAAATAGTAGCATAGCTTCAACCAAAGGTCAATCACTTCTCGTTTATTGGCGCTACTTGGTCTCAAATCCAAAGTACTAGTTTTGTGCAATGAGCATATTTATTTACTGATATGATTGTAATCTTTTAAACTATAAAGACTCTAGTATCTCTAAAACAAACCAATTTTGAAAGTATACTCACTGTTTACAGAACATGGTCATGATCTTATTCAAAATTTCCTGCATTAATGTGTCAGACATTAACGAATCATGGCAGGTATTGCTATTCATAGGCGTGACTCTACAATTACACTCAGAAGATCCAAGTAACTTTCTGGGCCTGGAAACGAAATTCAACTCGCAATTCCTGTCTAAATAATTTCTGCCTCCCAGTTGGAGTTCATCCATCAGCAATAGGTACACAATTCTAATCTCACGATTTTCAATCACAACAAACTCAACCAGGCACAATGAAACTTACAGCAATTTCCTAGACTAAAAAAAAAAATAAGCAAAAAAGTATAAGTCAAACTGGGTATATTAATTAACTTTTATTAGATAAGACTATTATAAGATGAGATTGCCTTTTATTTTGTATCATAGAATTTTTTATTTCCTTTTTTACATCCTTGATCAAAATCTAACATTATAAATTATTAACATTATAAATTATTTTAAAAATAATTTGTATTTAACAGAAAATAAAAATTCTAATATTAATTTTAATTAGGGGTACATAAAGTTGTAGGAGAGTGCAGGAATTAAACGATTGGATGAGTTAGAAGCACAGACGGGTCGAGAAAGCGAATGGGGAGCTTCATCACGGGACTGAACTTGATGGCAGCTGCACTGCAGCAAGAGTTTACTTCAGAAAGACCAACAGTTAATATTGGCTTGTTGAACTGATGAACTAAAAGTGGAAAAACTATAATCACGTCCTTACGATTTTTTGTCGGTATACCTGTATTACTATCTTTCTGGTTAGACTCAGCTAGTGTGCAACCGAAATCACTTCCAGTACATTTTTAGGCTTTTTTCCAGTTTACATTCATATGTCTTTCCAGTTCCCCAGCTTGTTTGTAACTGTAATCTCACACATTAACAGTTAAATGCATTTTCTCCATTATGTACTTTTCATAGGTCTTTTTAGACTCCCTCCATGTTTGCAATTGAAACCAAAAACGCCACAATTCGGTTTTCGTTACATCGGTGTCGGTTTCTCATCAGTATGCATTCTCATATGTGCTTTGAAAAACCTCGCTGATTGATATCTATAAACACATACACTTCATTTATGCAGCTTTAAACCAGAATGTGTGCCCATATTGTTTTCAAAGACCCTTTTCTGCTATAACTATAATCACATACATTACAATTATAAAGTTTTTCGCCCAGTATGTACTGTCATATGTCTTTTCATATCCCCAGACTGTGTGCAACTGTGATCACACACACCACACTTATACGGTTTTTCGCCAGTATGTACTCTCGTATGTTTTTTCAAAGAGCTAGCTCTTTTACAACTGTAATCACAATAACTACATTTCAATGGCTTTTCGCCAGTATGTATTCTCATATGAATTTTCATATCCCCAGACTGTATGCAACTGTAATCACACACACTACACTTATACGGTTTTTCTCCAGTATGTACTCTCGTATGTGTTTTCAAACGGCCAGCTCTTTTACAACTGTAATCACAATAACTACATTTAAACGGCTTTTCGCCAGTATGTATTCTCATATGTTCTATAAAACGGCTAGCACGCAAACAACCATAATCACATTCACTACATTTATATGGCTTCTCGCCAGTATGAACACTCATATGACTTTTCAAACCGCTAGCTTGTTTAAAACTGTAATCGCAATCACTACATTTAAATGGCTTTTCGCCAGTATGTATTCTCATATGTATTTTCAAAACGCTAGCTTTTATATTACTGTAATCACAATAACTACATTTCGATGGCTTTTTGCCAGTATGTATTCTCATATGTTCTTTAAAACAGCTAGCACGCGTACCAATATAATCACATTCGCTACATTTATATTCACTACATTTTTCTCCAGTATGAATAATTATATGCCTTTTCAAAACGCTAGCTCTTTTACAACTGTAACCACAATCACAACATTTAAACGGCTTTTCACCTGTATGTATTCGCATATGTTTTTTAAAAATGCTAGCACGGTTACAAATGTAATCACATCCACTACATTTATATGGCTTTTCGTCAGTATGTAGTCTCATATGTCTTTTCAAATCGCAAGCTCTACTAGAACTGTAATCACATTCACTACATTTAAACGGCTTTTCACCAGTATGTATTCTTATATGTTCTTTTAAACAGGTAGCAAGCGAACATCTGTAACCACATTCTCTACATTTAAATGGCTTTTCGCCAGTATGTGTTCTTATATGTTCTTTTAAACGGCTAGCACGCGAACACATGTAATCACATTCACTACATTTATATTCCTTTTCGCCAGTATGTACTTTAATATGATATTTCATAACCGAAGAATATTTGCTACTGAAATCACAATAACTACATTTAAATGGTTTTTCGCCAGTATGTACTCTCATATGTTCTTCTAAACGGCCAGCACGCGTACAAATGTAATCACATACACTACATTTATAATTTTTGGAGGAATTTACTTTATCTATTTGCAAATCACTGCATTTCTCTGAGGAATAATTGCATTCAGTTAACATGGAAGACATATTGTATAAACTCTTAAATATGCCAGAACACTTCTTTAACAGAATTCACTGGCACTTTAGAAACACTCCGATTACGTTTAAGTAACCTGTCTATACACGCACTTAGGCTGGATGAATTGGGTAGAACATCACAGCGCATTCAGTTCAAACTGCTAGCTGATTTTTTAATATTGTGCCTGAAAAATCGCCAGCATTACATACGACTTGCCCAGCATTATCACTCAAGACTGACTATGAAGAACAATGCTGGATACATCTAGTCGCCTCTCGTCACCTTCCATTTCTCTGCAAGGGCTCCTTAACAGACTCAACACATCTGCATCATTTGTGAACTTCTCCTCTCCGCATCAATTATCCAACCTATAACAGAAAAATACTCACTGAATAAGTGGGTAAAAACTATTTCCTCATTTGAGAACTGCAACATAAAAAACGTTTTGGAGGAGGACTAAATCTGCCATTACACTACTACAGGATTAGTTCTCTTGCTGACATGATATTTTAGAAATAATAGTGCTCTACACTTAACAGACATACATAACATTACATCAACAAATATTAAACATCAATATTAATATATTTAATCCCGTTACAATTCTTTAGGACAGACCGGCCATATCACTTTACCAACTTTACTCCCTAATTTTCTGACAAGAAATATTTACCTACTATTCTGTAATTATGAATGTGTACAAAATTCATTTCTTGTCTAATGTACATCATCCAGCAAATTGGGTAAAATACTACCTAAGGAAATTTACATTTCCTTAGATTACCTCACCTCGCCACAATATATTGAACACATCAGTCATGTCACCTGATAGTCCAGATCACATAGTGTTCCTCCCAGAATCTAATGTGGATTTTAACGATTCAAATTAAAAGAATTCAAAGGACAAGAATTTACTGAAATTGAAAGATGTTTTACTGGAAGTATTTAGGAGAATTGAAGTGATATGTGCAGTTATGGTCATAAATAATATTTAAGGTATATTTGTTTCCCTACCATTTCTGCTTGTTTATGGTGAGAAATGTTTAAAAACTAAATTAGACATGCATTCCAATGAAAATGGTCACAATTGTAAGGCAAATATTGACCACAGGATACCCTTAATTTCGTATTAAACATCCTCAAAATATAAACTGTATTTTCTGATCAGAGCAGCAATTATTTGTCACAGATGGTGTCCCTGCTGGTTTGGTTGAGAGTACTGGGACCATGTTAACAAATGTTATTTGAATGGCCCAGTAAGTGTTGATTGAAGTTTTCTATCAACACAAATTTTGAAGTAAACTTGAGTAAAAATTGACTTTGAGAACAACTGCTCCCAGCTCAGTTAAGCTAGCTAGATCATTCATTGTATACTCCTCGCTGTTTTCAAAATTGCAAAGAATTAGAGAGCACTATAATCATTGATTCAAGTAGGCACTAAGCTGCACCAATCAAGTTAATTAAAAACTAACAATCTACCTCTTATAAATGAAGTAATAAGCGTGCAAACATTACCTTAAAGGTATCTTTAAAAATACTTCGCCTGAGAACTACTTTTCGAAGAGATATTTATTCAAGGAGACTAAATAGCAGTATAGCTTCAACATAAGGACAATCACTTCTCATTATTAGTGCTACTTGGACTCAAATCTAACGTACTACAAACAGAAACACAAGGGCAGTTGGTTGACTAAAACTCACATAAATAAATTGAAAGAAACCACATCCTTTCCTACCAACCTGATGTCAAATAAGTAAGTAGTCGTCCAGTAACAAGTGTTCACTAAAGTGAGCACACCAATATGGCATCAAGTCAGAGTGCCTATGTTTTTGTTCTTTGACTTGTTCAAATGTTCTCTTTGTCAATCGTTAGAGCTAGTGAATTGTAAAATTTCTGCTTTTATGCCGTAATATGAAAAAGGATTTCAGAAAAAACTTTCCCCCTGCAGCACTCTAACCTGAACATGAACAAGGTATCTTTATTTTTACTATTAAACATCAAAAACCACATATACATATGAATAAGATTTATAGAATTGAATTAAAACTGTTCGGTAGGACATCTGTGTAAGGGTTCATCGTCAAAAACTGCACGAAAAAACGTAACTTTGAAAATAAAAAACACCACTTTCGTACCTGCTACAAGCCCACAAGTCTCTTCTTTAATGCAAGGTTATGGCTTGCTTAATATATCACAACATGTCTGGCGCTCGCTCACAAGTGCGTTTTAAATTATGTCGTCAGAAAAAATGCTGTCTTGGAGCTGGTGAAGGGTATGAAAGAAAAGGAAAGTGAAGATCACTTTGGCTTTTCTAATTTATTTATTAAGAAAACTGTACACTTGTATATATCGCCACTTACTAACTTTATAAACCGTTTTATTTTAAATGGTTGTTTTCTTGCAGAGTTGAAAATAACTAAAGTGATACCTGTACATAAAAAGGGAAACTTAAACGAACCCAACAATTATCGTCCAATAGCTTTAGTTCCCGTCTTATCTAAAATACCCGAAAAAATAGTCGCCCATCTGCAGTTACATCACCTAGAAAAGATTAATTTGATTATTGAATCACAGTTACGTTACAGGGAAGGTTATGGTGGGGTTGATGCAGTTTGTAAACTTGTACTTTAGTTGTTGAAAAGTGTGAAGAGTGTGCGCGGTAATGTAATTGTAATTGTGCTATAAGAAAGTAATGATAATTTCTGATTGAATTTTTATTTTGGAAATTAAAGGATTTTGTTTTTTCAAACAATGCCTCGACCGGGATCCCAGCATTTTCAAAATACCCAAAGTGCTCCCGAAGAAGACAGTTTTTCTCAGTTCTCCCAACAAAGCCATATTTCTCAAGGAAGTTTAGAGGACCATGTTAACAAATGTATTATACAAATTTTATCTGATAATTTCACTCTTCGTTCCTTCAAAAAATGTGATATATTACGAGGTGCAAAAGTAAAAGGAAGAGCTTCTAAAAATATATTAGACGAAATAAAAAAAAAATTGTTTGATGTAACAAGATTACTCTTATTATTCAGTTTTTATTATTTACAAACATCTAATGTGTATCAAATTGTTATTTGTAATATTTTCTTTGTTAGGTATGTGGTCTTACGATTGAAGAATCTAACAACAAATATATTTTAGTAAATCCAAGGAATAGGATATTGGATCAGTTTAAGACTTTTAAAACTACAAATTCAAGTCAGGTTCTTTTAGGACTAATTCTGGCTTTAATTGTACATAACAACAAAGAGATAACGTTAGGTAAAGAGATAATTTTACTTATTGCATTAATTGCGAATCATATCTCAAGGAATACATTTCATATATTCTGCATTTCAGAAAACCACTCCAGTGTATTTCTTTATTTTACTCTGTTTTAAGATTCATTTTGTGAATAAATAAAATCTTGTCCAAAATGCTGTTAAATAGTGTTCAGTCTGTTAATCTTATTTACTGATGTATGTTATTTTGTTGGCGTATTTTTCAGATCAGATTAAATCTTATTTTACGGCATTGTCAGTGGATACTGAAGGAGATGATTCGTATTTTGGAAATATTAAAAGACATTTACAAGTAAGTGAGTGATGGAGTACTAAAATTTATTTTGTTTTTACTTTTATTTTGTTACCTACGGCAATTATCAAGATTATCTGTGTGTTTTTATGAAGTGCAGTATATTTGAGGATGGAAAAAGGAGAGCAGACCCAAATATGAAACAAAGTAGAATTTAATGGGCGAACAACTAGAGCTTATTACTCAAACTTAATTTTGAAATTTATTTAACGATTAGCAATAACATAAATACTTTTCCCTAGGAGCAGGAGCAGTTAATTTTTATTCCTTGATTTAGCTTTATTTTGATTTCTCTTTATTGAAGTAACAGCCCTATAACAGTTTACTACATCCCTGTAGATCTAAAAGTCTTCGTAATTCTAAATGGTACAACAATTAATCTTTATTCTGAGGACCGCTTCTAGTGCGGGCAAGTTCCGAATGTGCAACTTACTAAATCCATCAAAATTATGGAAACAGGCCTTCATGAGCTGAAGGATAATTATGTGATATGGAGTTTTCCTGACTCCAGTTTATTCCAACTAAAGTCTCTATTTAAATTCAAGACATTTTCACATCGTGCTTTTTTTTGCGATAACTCCTATATATCTTGAAAACGTTAAGTGCTCATTAATTCGAAAAAAATCCGTTACTGAATTTTTGTTCCCTTCCTAACTCTTAATTCTGCTCTTAACTAATTTTTAAATTTCAAACCAACCATTCAGTTTTTTGAAACATTTTTCTTGATAAAATTCTTCTTCCGTTTTTTTGGTGGGAGGGTTGATAAAGCCGTCGCACATTCTTTAAGTTTAGATAAATATTATACAAGCTGTAAATAAATAGCTCTTTTGCTAAAGTAAAAAGTGAAGGAAGAGAGGAAAATTAATCATTAATAAATGCTTGAAGAGAAAAATTATTTAATTTTTTTTTTTTTTGCAGGAATTTGAGCAGCAGTTATATTTGGACAAAGTGGTTAAACCTGTCCCTTCGCAAGCATCTCAAATAATTTATAAATGGGGTCTGCGCTCAAATCAAGAAGTTGATAAAAAAGACTTGATACCAATAGTTGCATTGGTTTGTAATTTTTGTTAATTTTCAAAATTAAAACTTAATTTGGTTGTGCTTTTAAATTGTGTAATGGTTCATAAATTGTGTTGTGAATTTCAGATGTATTCTGTGGCTCCAGAAGATTTACCACCTCCTCTACTTCGACTTTATTCTGATGATTAATAAATTTGTTACTTTTTTTTTATTAAATTTCACTTAATTTGTCCTCACGTATTTATCCTACACTTTTTATTCTATTGCTTAAATTAAGCAGCCCTCCATTGAAAATTTGAATGGTTAACATAAGTTCAAAAAAATTTTTTTCATCCAAAATAAAAATAAAAGCTTAACAGAACATTTATGTTTAGTAGTATTAGTCAGCCATCATTAGGAATATTATATAACACAGCTAGTTTCGGCAGATCATCTTTAGAGAATGGCAGTACATCTAAAAGCATAGATATAAACTTATTAACAAGTAGATTTCATAGATTACAGACATGCCCTGAAGTTAAAATTTTGGTGAAAGTTTCATAGCTAGGTAATTATTATTATTATAATAAAGGGCCCTCTACAGCTCTAATCGGTTGCAAACATCATTAACACTGTGAAGAATTTACTTAAAATATTACTTCTTCACTCTGTAACTACTTATTATTATCTAAATAATTTTTCTAAAAAATTTTGATTTTCTTAGTTTTGCGTATAGCAAATAAGACCCAAACAATGCAGATTTGTTAAAAAAATCTTTGTGCATTACTACGCGCTCTAGGAATAAAATCAGACACATTATGAATAAAAATCCAGGAGAAAACACTGGCACGAATTTCTTTTTCCACAATTTTTAAGCTCCCAACTCATAATTTCTGTAAACACCGTACTTTTAAACTTAATAAAAATATATAGTTCGTAAGTTCACAAAATGATAATTTTAGGGGAGCCTATTTGTTGTTCGTCCAGAACTGCTTTAAAACAATTTATTTACACACAAATAATTTAACTAAAAATTATAGATTTATATGGAGGCATTCTGTAATTTTGAAATTTAGAAAAAAAGCGAAATATCTTTGAGAAAAATTGAAAATGAGAGAAATCCACACAGTAATGCGGTTGAGGTATTTTTTTGCAAACTCAGAACTTTGAACATGTATTTTCATTCTTACGTTATCTAGGATTAAATTTCTAAGCATTTTATTTTTTGGTGAAGTAAATATGCGTAAGACAACAAAATTAAAAATATTAAAAAATTACCTTGCAAAATTTTTATTTTTTTATGTACATCAAAATAGTCATTATTTAGACTATAGTATAATGCTCTATAAAAAGTTACATTTGTTTTCTATAAGTTCTTATCAAAACTAAGCGTTTAGTACATATAGCACCGATCACATATTTTTTTAAGCATTCTCCCTTTTCCCTTAAGCTTATACCTTTGTTTTTATAAGGTAGCAAAAAAAAAAAAAAAAAAATCGTACAAAACCTTAATCGCCCCTAATTTCTAAAATTTAGCTTTTCATATTTAAGCACTTAATATTCCTAAAGAAGTTGTGTTCTACAACTAATGAAAGCCTCAGTTTTTCCCGATTAAAAAAAACAACCTGAAGGAACCACAATATTAACAAACTTTGTTTTTATTACCATTATTACTATACTACTCTTAACATCTCTACGAAATATTTTGTGAATATAAAGATTATTTATATATAAATTGTACAAGCTTAAAACAGAAGGTAACTTACTATCTTCTCTCATCAGCTTATTAAAATAACAGAATAAAAAACAATATACCATATGTATAAATATCGATTAAAATTATAAAAAATATATATTTAAAATATTTACACAATTTACAATAAAAATATATTGAGAGTGAATTGTTCTAAAAAAGGATCGTCACTGGTCTTTTGAATTCATAAACAAAACATGCATTTCTAATTCTTAAAGTAACTGAGCTATTTCTACAGACTTTCTATAGAGCTTTTTTTTTTTTACTTATCTCTTCAGGACCTTTTTTTTCTTTTCTTTTTTGAAAAATATGTCGCTTTCAACGATTGTTAAAAAGAAGTTCTTTGGGATATTTATTGCGTCAATATGATAGGCTATATGTTACTTTGATTTATTAAGAAGATTTCATTTTTTATAACTTTGCAAAAATAAAGATTATTTTGCGGATTTGGGAGAGAACTGAGAACTCTTAGAAGTTACTACATGCAGAGAAAGAAAATATTATTTGACCTTCATCTTCTTCTTCATTGCTTCTTTATTCTTAGGAACAAACCATGCCTTCGGCAACTAAATGTTACAGTTTGTTAAACACTGAAGGACTGTTGATTTAATTATTAATAATATATATAAATAGTTATAAAATCGTCAAATCTTGAAGTGCACATCTGATTAAACAGATTATAGTACAGGGTTTGAACACAACCTTTAAGAGAAGTTGTCTAATTGCTCTCTCTCACTAATGTATATATTTTTGTTTACAAAAAATAAATCAAATAAAGTTCGCCATAATAGTGGTACTAGCACTCCGGAGTTCAAAATAAAATGGAGAAAGTTATAAATCAATATCTTTAATAACTGTTTTTTTTTTTTTTTTTTTTTTTCCTGAAGTACATAGGTCAAACATTAAAAACATGTACATTTTTAAAGAGGAGTGTCTTTCACCCAATTTAAATTTCTCAGTGTATGAACACACAACGTTTGAAATAATTTCAACTCATTTTTTCGAATATTTTGCACAATATTACAAGTTAATATAAACGGATCCATTAATCTAAATGAACCATTTCGTATTAATCTATCACCATTGTTATCAAAAAATATATTTCTTAACAAAATAGGAGCTTTACGATACCTAGATAAACAACTATTAGATATTAATTCGCCTGTATAAGGAAATAAAATTACTGTTTCAACTTTCAGCGTTGCATAATAAAGAAAAAAATTGTACATTAGTTCATATAACGTCTTTCCACTACTTTTAGAAACGAAGTATTTTTTAATCAAATCAACATCGTCTAAAAAAGAACAATTCCAACCTAGAGGAAAAACAAAATGTAAACATTAGTTCTTTAAATTAATAAATTAAAAGATATTTTAAAGGATTTTAATTTGATCCTGCTCAATTTTATAGGCAAAGACGGTTTTCCGGCATTCGCTTATGATTAGGATGATAATACTTATCGAACTTTTTGTAATATACTCTCTTTGAAAGGTTGACGTTCATCTGACGCGCTTTGTAAGAGCATTACATAAAGAAAAATAATGCTCACTCGGAAGTATTTCATCTATCACAAAAACTTTTTCATTGTTAGAGGCATTTATTTAATTTATTGTCATTTCAACAAAACATAAACTTTAAATTTCAGATTGTTAATATTGTTTACGGAGAAACGTAATAATAAATAAAAATATTATTTAAGTAGACTTACCATTTATGATTACTTGACGTCCTAAAAATCTTTCTTGAAGCCACTTAACTGATGGAACTAGAGAAATTTCTGGCTGCATTAAATAAAATATGACCATCCAAGTTAATGAATAACTAGTAAATTTCGGCGACCCTCTAATTCCATTCATTTTAGCCCATTCTAACACGGTAGCACATAATTTATAAATTCTCTCGTCCAGGGTTAAGTACAATCTGAAAATAAATCATATGGGATCGTATGAATAAAAATACAATTGATGCTTGGAACTTCTTGAGTGTGGTGATAATAAAAATTAAAATTTTACATCTGACTTTTAACAACCTAATATGCAAGGGTTTCGATAACCAAGGGTCTGTAATTGTGGATATGATATCTATTAGGGTACTGGAAAATGACAAACTTAAGGGAAGAATTTTTCCTTGCGAGCAACAAAAATTCTGGATTTGCTTCTAAAATAGGAAACTAAGAATAACTCATGAATCAAATTTATGGTCTTTAAAAAGAATATAAAATTCATAAATGGAATAAGAGTAAATTGGATTTATTGTAAGCATCATTTCCTTTGCGACCAACTTTTATAAACGGTTTCAAATAAGTAGAAGTTATTTTGTTCACCATTTAAACGAGGAAAGTAAATCTAGAACACAATCAGCAAAGAAACTCTTAAAAGTAGTGTGGATATAGATTTTTAAAGAATGATGTTTCATGCTAAGTTTAATTTTGCAGTGTTGGTTGAAAAATAGTTCACCGGGAGAACTTAGTAAGAAAGTTTACGGCAAGATAGAAACATAAGTGAAGTCGAAATCTCTATACGAAACTAATTAATCTAATTAGTCCGAAACCGATCAGAGACTCAATAAATATGCGTGTTAATCAAAGATACTATCCAGCACTGCGAACTTAATCACATTTTCAAGCTGAAATAGGTTTAATTTAAAAGTACTTTTTATGACAAGTTACATAATTTGGCATATTTAATATGAATGCACTTTTGACTAAAAAAAAAAACAATTTTAAGTTGAGAGAGACATTTAATTAATCAAATTAATCAATCTTGATTGTTGAGATAAATAAGGAGTTTACTATGATTTTAACATGAATATTTTTGCATCAATGTCATTCCCGTCTCAATGTTATAAATTGTTCAATGACAAATAATCAAAATCTTAGAACAGATCCTTAAGGAACTAAAGCTTGCCAAAAAGGAGTCTTTATTAAGGCACGGCTACCAAACCTATTCGCTTTCCCTCTTCTGTGTTGTAACGTTTGCAAAGAAATCAGCAATAACTGCAGCTCTCGACCATGTCACAATTCTAACGGTAATCGAACCCGACCGATAAACCCAACGCAAGGTCTTCCTGTCCAGTAGTAGGTAGAACTAATTTTATGTTACAGCCTTGAAATTCTAGTTGCATATAATTACAATCAATTTTAATGCCGCCACTACCATGTTGTCTTCCTCATATATCAAGATCGTATTTACTACGCTCTACAATTATCGGACAACGTCAATTAAATTTCCGCAGTTAAAAGAAAGCAATGTGAAATTAATAGGTTGTTCCATCGAACTTCTGACTGTCTTCTTTGGTGATAGTACGATCATGCGCAATGAGAATATTTTGGTGCAACAACCAAAATTTTAAACTAATTTCCATTTTTTTAGTTAGGTGTTCAAATATAACCCAAACTAGTTCCAACTGATTTTGGTGAGATTACAACCCACGAACTAAGTACCAACAGTCCGGACATGAGAAGTGTGCTGTAGGAAGGTATCAAAAATTTCTAAAACTCGCATGCGCAAAGCAACTCTAATGTGGGCCAATAGAACTCAAACCTGTACAGGGATCGCACATGCCAGTTTAATATTTTTATTTAATAATATACTAAAGATGTGATTTACTTAATCAAATGAGTGTTAAAAACTCCATATCCATCCTGACAACTAATGTCACAACTTAAACCTGTATTTTTGTGTTCCAATTTTATAATTGGTACTTTAGCGCCTAATATTACTTGTTTGATATTAAATAATCCAGGAATAGTTGTGAACAGAGGTACAAGTCCCTCCAAATCTTCTGTCCCTAAAAACAAAGAATACACATTAGGTTTTTCTTAGTAAGTATTACGCTAATAATTCACAAATCTATATATAACTATATAACTATTCTATACAAATATATAAGGAAGAAAAATAAAGCTTAAAAATAGCAAAGAAAATTAATTTTTATCCTGACAATAAGAGGAAGCGAGGGAAAAGAAGAAGCTATGGTAAAAATATATAATATCTAAAAACATAGAGATCTACGGAAGATACAAATTTCAGCGTAAAGCTATTAAAGAGCTGGTGAGCGACATGGGAGGAAATTGGAAGAATGATGGAAAAGGAAACACTAAACTATTGTACAAAGTGCTTAGGAATTTGAAAAATCCTAAAGAATCGAGAGGGAAGTTTATTAAGGATAGCAGAGGAAAGCTTCTCACACATCACTAAGAGATAATAGGGGAATGAAAAAAATATTTGTTCGAGTTGTAAGGGACTGAAATACAGGAAATTAGCATTAGAAGTAGGGCAAAAACTATCGAAGTTCAGAATGTAAAATGGGAGGAAGACGTCTATATTGAGGAATTTAAGTTGGAGTATATGTGAACTATGTTGAAATTTGGTAAGAAATGGGAAAAGATGGATTAACTTCTGAAATACTAAGGTATATGGAAGCGGAAGGGAAAAAAGCGCTATTGTACATAATTAATCTTTTATAAAAGTAAAAGGCAATACCTCAATATTGAGAAGGGCCAAGGCAAAAAAGGAGACAATAGAGAATATAGTAATGATAAAGGTATATCGCTGGACTAGTAGTTATGCTCGATTTTGGAAACAAGGATGAAAAATGAAATTGGTTCCAACCTAAAGACCCCCAGCCCAGTGTAGCTTTAGAGAGATAGAAGCATGATATTCACGGTAAGGTAGGTAAATGAAAAGCTTCTGATAAAAAGAAAGACCAAGCTATTAGTGTTCCATTGACAATGCAAGAGCATTCCATTCAGAGCCAAGGCCATATGGCAAGCATTGAAAGATAAAGGGGTCAGCAACAGATTACAAGTGGCAAACAAGAATTTTTACAGAAAAACCAGAAATTATATACGCACTTTAAACCTCGACTCTGAATTTTTCACCATCTGCGGTAAGGCAGAAAGCATCATGTGTCCCTCACTATTTATTTTGATAATGGATAAAATTTTAAAGAACTGTAATAGGGAAGGATGAGAGGGCTACATAAAGAGTTTAGGAACCTGCAGAGAGTAGCAATAAATATTTTGGCATATGCGGACGACATACTCGTGGCAGCAGGCTGAGAGATAAATCTGCAGGCCAACTCAACATCCTGGTATAAGAACTGGAAAAGAAAAACCGAACGGTAAATGATGAAGAGTCAGCAATTAAGATGATGAAAGAAACTGTGGATACAGTACACATAAAAGTTAAAGGAAAAATTATGGGATGGGTAAAATCTTTTAAGTATTTGGGAGCTCATTTAATTGAAATGGCAAAATAGAAAAGGAAATAAGAATAAGAATCAGAGGAAGATTCTTTAGTGCAGATGAAAATAACTTTTTAAGAGAACGAGAAAGATTTGTTCGCTAAGATAGCAGGTATACGAGTGTTTCAACGAATTTTAACTTTCTACAGCGAATGTTCGATTATAACGACAAGACTAAAAATGCCAGCTCCAAGTATGGAGATGCAACATCTTAGAAATGTGCTGGGAAAGACAAAGAGGGATAAAATTAGAAATGCCAGTATCTGAAACAATCAGGGTGTAAAACCTGCAGGGGACCGAATTGGAGCTAACCAGTTGCGATAGTTTGGGCACGTTACCAACATGTCCAATGAAGTGGTCAAATGAGAATATGAAGCAAGAGTGGAAAGGAAAATATGTCAGGGTCGTCCAAGAAGAACCTGGGAAGGATTTTAAAAAGGGTTTTAACGTTAGAGAGATGGTCTGTAGAAGGAGAAGGGAGCTTGCTGAGAACAAGGTTAAGTGGAAGAAGCTCTGCAAGGCTCTACACTCTAAAGGCAGTTGAAGAAGATGGATTATGTAAGTATAGTAAAGAAATGCCTATTTTTTTCAGACAGGCTTTACGCCCAACTACCACCAAATTAGGTGTCGCGGGCAGAGCCAGATAGCATACATATTTTACTATAAATTACTCATGTTAACAATTAGATAAAATCCGAGGCTTAGACCGGGAATCGAACCCACACCACAAAACTTAGCTTTGCGGGCCTCGCCTCTAACCGTTCGGCTAAGTGTTATGTATGCATCAATTAATTTATTTTCATTAGTGGTTTTGTTTTCACATTATCAATTGTTTACCAAGGTTAGAAACAAAAGCACTATCTGACATTAAATAATTTGTTGTTCGAGAAAAGAGGGAGAAATAAAGAACTTCCTACTTCTTAATATTAAAGTTTCAAATATTTTTTTTTGCTTACCAACATCAATAAACACATCAATGTCACTTTTAATTTTCGCGAGACCTGATATTCTAGATCCAAAAAAATGTAATTTTGCTTTTGGATATGTTGTACTTAAAACTTTTTCAATATCATTTGTTAAGGAAATACAAAGGGTACTTAGTCCTCTTTCAGCTCTCTTAAATTCTAGTAAATTTGCTTCCACAAATTTATCATACTTTTCTTTACTAGAAAAAGTATCTTCACATGATTTGGTAATATAGCCCATAGTGTTTCTTTCCTTATCTAAAAAAAACAAAAAAAAACAATGAAATATGAATCATATAATAAATTAAATTAACTTAATGTGAGAATTAACACAGCCATGATAGAAATTTATAACTGCTAAGGCCTTCACGCCTTAGAACTTGTGAAAATATGTGCTGCCCAGGGAATAAGTTTAAGTGAGAAAGTAAATTAATGTTTTCAATAATCCACTGGTACAGATATAAGTCCAAGCTAAAATTCTTCTACCAAACTGCCCATTAAAAGTCAGTAAAAGAAATAAATGACAACAAATTTACTATACTTAAAAATAGTATTAATACCGTACCTGTCATATTACTCAGAAGATGCAGCTTACTGTCAATTGTACGATAATGTTCATTTAAAAAGTGACTGGTAGTATCAAAATGCTCATAAAAAGAATGCAATGACTTTCCGATCAATAAAATGCCGCAATCATCACACAGAGTTGCAAAATATAAATCTGTTCTGCTGATATCTAATCTATGGTCCTCAGTAAGAAAATGACTGTTGCATTCATTTTCATCATCACTACTTACATTGCATTGTAAACAAGTATAATGAAAGGTTTTCCCAGCATTTCTGGTATATTTGCTCTTAATTTTTTTAAATAGTTTAGTAACTTGCACAGAAGTTAAATATTCAAATCCATCTAATGCTAGTTTAGAAACATTCCTTTCACCAGAAAATGTGAACATTGCAATTTTACTAAATACAGCAGTAGGTACTGTTGCCTGATTAGGTATTGGTCTGAGATTATCAGATGTCTCAACTGTACAGTCTTTTATGCTTATCAAAAGAGAATGATAATTGAAATGATTGATAATGCTCTTAATATCACTATTATACAGCAAAAGTTGGCAAAATTTGCAATAAGCTGAAAAATGATCATTAGTCCGAGGCTGATGTGTCGACTGCATGATATGATTGTGAAAGTTTTCTAAACTATACGAAAATTCTTTGAAACATACCATGCAGAACACAACCAATTCTTTACATTCAATATTTAAATATTGCACAATTTTTCCAACAAAAGATTCTAACAAATTATAGCTAAATTCAGTGATTAAGTTGATGGTAATGTAATTGTCATCTTGAATTATGTCGAAATCATTATCTTGTGGGATACATTCAGGATGATTTGCTCTGCAATGGTTTTCTAAAAAATTTCGTTTGGAATCAAGAAGGAAAACATGGCAAACATCACAAAGACCTGCATAATCTTCCAACTGTTTCCCCTTCTTTTCGATATGAGAAGGAGAGGTCGTATGTTTTAATATTTCTTGCAAATGAAAACCTCGCCAATCACAGCAAATATTACATGAAAAAGTAACTTTGTTGATATTAGTTTTTAAAGGAAGAGCTTTTAACAAATAATCAGTTAATGACTTAACATGATTCATTTCTTGAAAAATGCGTATGGGGTTAACGAGATCAAAATATTCTTTAATGTCAATTTTTTCGTACAATTCTACATTAAATTCTTTAACATTTTTATCTTTTTCTTTTTTGATTTCACTTCTTCTAGCACTCTTAGTAGTTTCATGATTATGCCTAACACACTCTTCGCAAGGCTGGATTGAAAACGTCAAACATTGATGACAAAGCACACCAATACAGTTCTTACCGCAATTAAATTTACTACCGCTAATATGTTTTGTAAACTTACTATACTTTAATCTTTTTCTTCCACAAGGTACACAAGAAATTGTAAAATTTTTCAAACATTTTAAAAATGTATTCATTTCCAAAGAAGTTATAACATTTTTTTCAGAAGAATTATTTGAATCGGAAAAAAATTCAAATATAATGAATGATTGAGGAAAAACCCTAACCGCATTAGGATTATCTGATGAAACATCTGGTTCCAACCGGACGAGTCTAAATTTACTGTTACATTCAATGTCTATTCTAGATTTCACATCATCTTTTACCACAGCGTTGGGAGGGGATTTAAATAACCCCTTTTTAAGTTTAAAATTGTAAAACGAAATAAATATGGAGTTGGAATCTCCAACAGTAATATTATTCAATAAATATGTATCTTTAAACATAATATGCTGCAAAAAATTTAAGTCTTTTATTGTACAAATCACTAACTCACCAATTTTAGGAAAGAATAGTGCTGATGGTAAACTTTTTACTAATCTTCTATTATGATCCCCAGTTTTCACGTGTGACCATGTGGAATCTAATGAACATATTTTCATACAAATGCAGCACACAAGTACTGATACGTGATAGGAGGTGGATAACTCATCCAACCGAGAAACATTAAGTTCTTTTTTCTCGCAATTATACACATAAACTTTTAAATTTTCAATTAGAGTTTTACGATTAGTGGCTTGAATATTAGCATTGTTACCCAAGAGTGCTAGAGAAAGTGAAATTGCGTTCATTGATTTATTTTTCTTTTTAACGCCAATTTTGCTCATTACTTGGGTACTTTCTTTACCATTCTTACTCTGTTCTTCAACTGTTTCAGGAGTTTTATGTTTGATACGTACCTCTTGCTTCACTTTTTGCATTTTCTTAGGCGTTGTACCATCGCTCTTTTCTTTAAGAATAGGTGTAGATGCCGTTTCTACTGTTTTATCAACAATGTTCATTTTTTCAAATAGGGCACAAACGTTTTGCGAATGCACATGAGTTAAAAATGTTCCATTAGAAAATAGCGTCAAAGTAGTACATAAACGGCAATTTATTCCTGCACTGATGTTGCACTTAGTAGTTTCCAAATGGTTCTCCAATTTTTCAGGTGTTAAAATTTTTTTACATGAACAAATTATATTTTTTAGAAGTTTATCAGAAGTGTTCAAATACCGCCAAATATTAGCAGTTGTCAAAAAGTACTTTTTACTCTGTACTTTGTACATAAGATCATATAATAAAAAATTCTTGGTAAATAAAGTCTTGGCGCATTGTTCCCCAATTTCAAACAAAACCGTTAAAGAAAATTCGTTAGTAATTTTCTCTGGTTTTAAGTCAAAATCTCCTAATGATACCCGAATTTTCGAGTTCTCTTTCGTTACACTCATTTTATTCATAATTGTAACAAACTGAGGATCAGCAATTCCCATGCCCATTTCATAGGGAAGTGCCTTGAAGTGCAGATAAAAAAAATAATTTATGTTTTGTCTCTTACAAATGATTAGTGCTGCCATGTCTTCAATTAAAAATCCAACGAAATTATTAGAACGCATTCCATTTAAAGCATGAGTTTCTGATGTCAAATGCTTATATATTGAATCGGGTCCAGCTTCTTGATAGGGACATAATGAGCAGTGCAAGTATTGAAGGTTACGAAAATAGTCCACAATATTTTTATCATCACAGCTGATAATTCTTCTCTCTGGTAAACTCAATTTATAAAATCTGAAGCTAGGATCGATGTGAATAGAAGATAATGGATTAGAAATGCTAAGAGCCATGACTATTATTGTATGCTTAAACCTGTTAAATAAAAAAAAGAATTATTACAAAACGAGATTATGAATTAGAAAAGTAAAATTTTATGTTTATTATTTCACGAAATTGAATGGATTTTAAAGGAGCTGCAATTTCTTTTACGATTTTTATGAATTCCAAAGCGTTGGAAGAAGAAAACATCCATATAATTTCATAAATAACAGAAAAATAATGTATTTATTATAGCCGTAAATAAAATCCCCAACTAATAATTTTGCTACTGTAAACTTACCAAGTTACTCCTTTAGATGCTTTTTAACTCCTTTCAATTTATAACACTTCCGATTTTAAACCAATCTCCAGCCCTTAACATTTTTTTCTTTCTTTTCTGAAAAAGTAAGTTACGAAGACATTTCTATACTTCTGTAGTATATAGTAAATAAAATCGCCACATTAAATACATCAAAATGTTCATTTCATGAGATAGCCCCAATTGAACGAAGAAAAGATTACTTATCTGAATTTACTCATTTATCTGTGAATATGTTTGCTCTTTATTATCTCATATTATAATTAATAAATATTGAGAAAATCCACCACCCTATTTTCTACTATTTAGACTTCAAAACTAGTCAGTATTTTGTTAAAACTGTAAAATTTAGACCTTATTTTTTTCAGAGGAGTTTCAAAACACTTGGGCGGCTAGAAAGTGAAAATAGTGGGACGATGAGATCACTGTTCTAGCCAACTTAGTTTACTTATTTATTTAACATTACAGCACAAGCAATGTACATAAGAAGCAATGCCTTAGCATCGCTACAGCATTTTGCTAAATAATCAGAAATAATTAGATTAAAAAATAATATAATGGGTCTATCCGCAGAAGTAACTAGCAAATCAAAAATTATTACTTTTAGCTATCAAATGGCTTAAAATCTATTAGAATTAACTGATAAAGAATAATCCGGATAATAAAAACATTCTTTTTTGTCAAATTGCAACTAATAGATATAGCAATTATATCTATTTATTCTTACCTTCTTAGAAAAAAAAGTCAGAGAAGACAAAAACTTGATTACTAATCGAAAATACATCAGTATCCATCTAAAAAGGTTAACATTTATTAAGTTCAAAACTTCAAAGTTCAAACTTCTCTAGAGGTACAAAACCTTCGCAACTGTTACAATATGCTTATCAAACTAGATCTAGTTTCTGTTTATTTGGTTCCAATTTAAAAATGAATGTAAAATTTAAACATAAATTTTAATATTTTAATTTTTGAAATGGTCATTAAGTAAGTTGATTTAGAAAGGGATTTAGACAATCATTAAAATAAGCTTTCTTCAACTACATCTGAAGATATATCCCTCTTTTACGAGCATGCCTGTATTTGAAAGCGCGTACAATATAATTAAATTAAAAATGAACTATCTATTTATCAAGTCAAAGGTAAAGCATTTGCAGAAATATTTGGTTTAAAAAGCAAATTAAATCATAATTTGGAGCAATTTTTAAATTTTTTAGGTATCAAATTAAAGATTATCGCTAGTTAAAACAGTAGATTTTGAATAAAAAGTAATTAAAGCAATTCAGTAAAATTTAATTGATTTCTGCTTAAACATTAGTACGATTAGACTCAATTATTGACTCCTAGCCTGGTTGGCCCAGGAATATAGGGATTTTCGAAACGATTGCAGTTGAAATAGGTACAGATTACTGATCTAGAAGTTTTTAAAGTTTATTTTTAATAGAGTTTAATTTTAAGGCAGCAATTAAAATTTCATAAGGGACGGATGTTGGTCTAGTTGTCAAGAGCCTGGTTCCCAGTGGGAGCTCCCCAGTTCGAATCCCGCGTGTGACTACTAATTATTTCTTACAAAAAAAAAAAAAATTGTTTATAGCAAAGTAAGAGCTTCCGCCCCCGTCCACAACACCTAATTGGTATTTGGACGTTAAGCCCCGTCTGAAAAAATGGGCTATTTACTTTTTTTTCCACTTAAAATAGGTTTCTACCCCAAATAAAATAAACTACCTATGTACCATTCAATATAGGGCGCCTTGAGCTTTTCAGAACTCTGTCTAATTTCAGAACTTGTCCTATCATTATTGATAATGTCCTTACTGATTTTGTTCTAAAATTGTAGAGATTCCAAGAAAGGAAGAGAAAAACTAGAAATAAAAATAATAGAATAAATGTCCTTATCTAGGACTTACAAATAAATTTTATTTTTATTAAAACTAATCAGTTTAGCAATGGATATGTTTTATTTCTATCGTAAAGATTAAATTCGATATAAGCTAAAATCCGAAATAGTAACGAGATCTAATTTTAATTCTCGCAGCTATTCTTTTAAAACTCCAAATTATGCTGATAAATTTCATTTATTACCGTGTCAGCATTGCTAATTAGATTCTTAGCTAATTACAAATTTTACCACAGAACACAACATTCTATTGATAACCAAAAGTAGGCCAGCAAATTGTTACGAAATTTCTTGTTTTAGTTTCAATAAAGAGCAACCAAAATAAAAAAAAAATCTGGATAGAGAATGGTTTCCAATTATATGATATCTGGAAATTTTATGAATCAAGTTTGGCTTTAGTTTTAAACATGTAATGGGATTTAAAGTTAAATGGAAACATTGAACGTGCTTGATAGTCTACCATGTATTGTTCAACTTCTAGTTAAAAAAGTTAGCAATAAAATGTAGACGTTCTTAGTAATCAATTTAATATATGTAGGTCCCGCTAGATCGTAGGAGGTGTCATACTTTCTTTATTTCTTGAATTCAAGTATCTGATTTCCTATTTTTACTTTTTCTAAATCCTAGTACAGTATTGCGATCGTGATAAATTATTGAATTTGAGTTTGAACTAGAAACATAGGTTTTAAGGTTTCCGATTCACTAAAAGAAAATTAGCTAATGTATGTTTAAGGATATGTTAACATAGTATTTTAAAAAATCCAATCTAACTCAAAAGGTAATTCAAACTTGTATTCGTTTTGTATTTGTGGTCGTTTGGTTCACTCATGTTTTGCCACTTTTTTTTTAGTGATGTTTCAGATTTTCTCGATATTGGCACCAATGATATTTCTTTAAACTATGTAAATTAATCACCCAACTAAATATCTTACGAGTCAGAAATTTAAGCACCTATCTGAAGAGCCGTGGAGAACAAGATATTTCGCCATGGTACCCGAGCGGTACTGGGTTCGATTTTGCGGTGGTCCTGAATTATGTTTAAGGTCGTATTTCTATTAAGTCCCACTACCGATTAGATGTCATGGAAGGTGGCGGATAGCAAACAAACTATAATAATTAAAAGCATTAGAAGTGTAACTTTATAGAATGGGTTTCTGAGATCACCTATTTATTTATTTTTTGGAGAGAGAAAATGCTTTAAGAACCTTACGAACACATCCCATTAAACTGATTTACAAAGGGATATAGTCAATCATTAAAATAATCTTTCTTCACTCATACAACTGAAGATGAAGCGTGCCTGTATTTGAAAGCGCGTGCAACACAATTAAATTAAAAATGAATTGGCTATTTATCATCTTTTTTACAGGCCTGAAAACCCACTATGAAACCGTTCACTGCATTACTCGTACAAGAGAGGGATTATGCTCTTTCTGACTCCTTCTCTTCTTAACCTCCTTTATTTTAAGAGTAGCCCAAATTTAGCTCCTGCTTTTTACGTCAAAGAACTATCTCGACGAAGATGGTTACCTTTTCCCAGCAATCTTATCCAGAAAGCATTTTTTCAACGATGGGTTCACTGCAGTCTTCTGCTCAAGCCTTAGTCCTTCAGATATCTATCTTAAGTATATGAATAATATCTGTATAATTATAAAGAATATAATTAAATTCTATTAAATTAAGTTCTTGTAAATTTACCTTTATTGTTTCACAGAACTCCTTGAAGAACATATTTTTTTAAACTCCAACGGGGAGATTTTGTAACACGACAAGTAGGTATCTGTACGCTATCTTCCTGGATTTACAAGAACTACGGGAGCGTGCGCATACTAATTTCCCCTGCCACACAAGTAGAGAAAGCAGTGAGCGTTACGAACTCGTTGGTTAGAGTGTAGAGTGTTGTTGGGAACACTTTTATTTATTATTTTTTGTTTATTTGAAATTTCTTGCTAAATTGAAAATATTGCTATGAGAGTTAATTGTTTATTGTGTAAAGTGCTAAGGTGTTAATATATACGCCCTTCTTAGGATAGGGCTTTTTTCCATAATGAAGGCTAAAGAATTTCCCTTGTATTAAGTGAGTATATATTTTCACATGGACTATTTTCGCTGAAAAAAAAATCGTATAATGCGTTACAACTATATTAAGTTCCTTACAAGTAACACCATATCTTATTTTTTAAGGCCACATCTTCACCGTTCTGAGAACGTATAATAGTTATAGTTGATTTTAACGTACATAAGTATTTCTCTTTTTTAATGCTTAGAACTTCATGGTTTAAAAAAAACTTACTTTGATTCCTTAATATATCTTGAAATATTTGTAGTGCTTTTTTATAAACATATTTACATGAAAAAGGTTTTAGAGATATTCACTGGCCTACTTATTCCCTATGTTAAATAACAATAATTTAAGATCTTAGTTCTTGCAATATCTCTTCAAATCCTCGTCATTTTCAAAATATAGATATGCACACAATCCTCTGTTTACCGTCCATCCCTTTAATTTATTCCCATCATTAAAGAAATCTTCCAAGATTATATCCATGATTTTGATTCTTAGGAAATCACAGCTTTATTTTGTACTCTGTTCAGTTCAACGTTTCTTCCGAGTTTTGTTGATTTGAAGAGTATGCTTATAAATGCGAATAACTTGGTAGATTATTATTATTTTTTTTTTTTTGTAGATTTTGGTCAAGCCCTAATAAAATTTATATTTCTGACCTACAATTGTGAATTTTTGTGGATTTTGTATTGTAGAAAATGGTCGTTAGATACTCTTAAAATTTGAAACGATCAAAAATAGAACATTATATAAAAAATAGTGTGATCAGCGATAGTTTTCATTAAGTAAACTACTACTATTAATTTACGTAGTGATGTGCTTAGTAAAATGAAATCGTTGCTATAATTTTTTTTTTTGTATAGCTTAGAAAAACACTAACGTATAAACGTTCAGTAAACCTACTTATAATACAGTTGCGTTTTTGACAAGTACTTTCACTAACTAGAAAGGAAACTCTGAGTCTGAGGAGAAGTTTTTTAAACTTTTCATGCCTTTTTATAAGGCGTATGAACAAATAAGATGATAAGGACAACCAGCATAGGTTGGGAGCTGTGACCATTTACATTGATCATTGGGGACGGATTTAATGCTCTCCTAAGTAAACCTCAGCAGTCCAAAAACTCCAGTAGCCTTGAATTGAAAGGCTAGAGCCGCTATTTGGTCAATAACTATGGATAACCTATACCTCGTCTAACAATCTCTCCCAACTTCAGCCTGTAGTTAAGTAGTTGACGGGCATCCCATCTAGAAATCTTGTTTTACTAAGTGGTCCCTGTTAGTTACCTCTTTCTGACACCAAACAGTCGCGGGATGAAGAGAGAAATTTAATTAGAAAGGTTAAGCTATCCCAGTCAGATTTTATTTTATTTATTCATTTATCATCGTGCTATCTTCAGCACGATTTTCTGTATGTGTAACAATAACAATTATTAATTATACACAACGAGCGTATAAGTTACCAAGAGACACTCAAAGACGACACTGAACATGCAGTCACTATCTTCTCTCGAGAGGAGATCTCCAAGCTACTATCTTTAGAAGATTTTCAGAAACCATTAAGGGTTATCTATTTTTAAATTACTGGATACACATGAATATGTAGATTGGAGTGGAATTTTCTGTACCGGCCCTTGACAACTTAAATGAATAAAAGTATATTAAAAGTTTTGTGGTATAGTGGCTCGTAGAAATATAAAAAGGAGTGTTTACCGTGAAATTAATGTCCTATTAATGAGAATCCTTTTAGGCTCTTAAAAATTAGTAAATCTATTACAGAAAATAATAGTAATTACTCGAATGTTATTTCCTTCTGATCGTTGAGCTATGCTTCGTAGAAAGCTAAATAGAAGTCTAATCTTCCTGTGATATCTTAAATTACATATAGCGCAAACACTTCCAAATAGTTATTTACTTAGGTATAGATTAGATTAGGTGATGAGGCGGCCTCTGATCCTCACTGCAGCTAAAACACTCTTTGGCCGACCTTGAATCTCTAGAAGAAAAAATCTTTCAGGTTCAAAGTTTTCTGTCTGTCGTTTTTGCGCAAGATATCGTCTGATCCCCAAATGCTGAAATCTCATCTCACTAACTAGCTATTGCAACGCAAGCAGGCATGTGGTTAAGCAGATGTATGATAATAAATTATAGTAAATTTCTTCCATCACAATGAACTTGTTTGTGGTTGTGCGCAATGAGTGTTCTAATAAAATTTAAATATATTTCAAATATTTGCTTGGCTGTACCAACAAAACCTATTATGAGCTTGAAACTAATTTGTAATCGATGAGAGCAGTGAAAGAACCAATCATGTATCAACAGGGATTTGTAATTACTTAGCGCGACCTTTTGACTAGTTAGAATTCAAATAGAATTTTGTTAGAACAGGACATGCTCCGTACAACCACAAACCCAGTCAGAAGTCTGTTGGAACAGGACATGCTCCGTACAACCACAAACCCAGTCAGAAGTCTGTTGGAACAGGACATGCTCCGTACAATCACAAACCTAGACAGAAGTCTGTTGGATCAGGACATGCTCCGTACAATCACAAACCAGACAGAAGTCTGTTGGATCGGAACATGCTCCGTACAATCACAAACCCAATCAGAAGTTTGTTGGAACAGGACATGCTCCGTACAATCACAAACCCAGTCAGAAGTCTGTTGGAACAGGACATGCTCCGTACAATTACAAACCCAGTCAGAAGTCTGTTGGAACAGGACATGCTCCGTACAATCACAAACCCAGTCAGAAGTCTGTTGGAACAGGACATGCTCCGTACAATCACAAACCCAGTCAGAAGTCTGTTGGAACCAATCTGTGATAAAAGTATGCTCAGAGGCTAGCCACTGTAGGACGTCCTATAAATAATTTTTTTTGGAGTCAATCAAAAACTCCATCAAACTGCATAAAATCATTGGGCTCTCATATTGCGCCTCATATGGCCACCTTTTGAAGGTGTGCGCTGGCCACCATAAGTAACACAATATATCCCAAAAACTCGCAAGGACTATGAGTGACCTCCAGGCCTTCTCCACTGGATAAGAATCTGAAGATTAGCCAGTTCTAAATGCCTTATTTATCCTTTTAATTATTTCCCGTGTAAATTATGCATGAGACAGAGCTGATAAAATGGAAAAGTCTCCTAAAAGAAAACTATTTTTTATTGAAGTTTCAAATTCTTTTTCTTTTAAATTTGTGTTATTTCTTTCCGATCTTTACATAATATAATCATTGATGTAATTATTATTTATCACTCATCTATTAATAATTTAAATTTGCAAATAATACTAGTATTTAATTTTTCAATACAATTAAAAATGGTGAAATCAAAATCTCACTTATTATAAATATTAGGTAAAATATACCCATTCAATTGGATGTAATAAATTCAGCAAAATTTAAGGATTTTTTTCCCCAACACATTTATACTAATAGGGTTTCTAGCAAAAAAAAAAAGAGTACGGTTTTTGTAAAAGGGTCCAAAAATATTCAGTGAAAAATTGAGAAAATATTTTAAATAGTTGGAACAATTTATAGGTTTGAACAAAACTTCTGACCAGTTTTGATGTTATGGAGCATTTGCAAAGTGAGTTAGCTGTACTTATCGAATTCAAATTAATTTGCTGTTACTCTAAAATCCAAAAGGAGTCAGAGAACCAAACCATGTACTTACAGTCCTACTGGTCGCATTCATTTATTTGTCTGCTGTAGGACAAAAAAAAAAAATCTTCAAGTATTATTTGAGTTACAACTTAAATTCAAACCAGTCAGGGGTCGCGCATGTGCACAAAGTAATTACAAACCAATTAGCAACTAATCACAAATCGTCAGTTGGAGCAAAACGATAGATTTAAGATTAATGATTTATAATGGAATTGCTCCAGGTCTTAACGTAATTAGTCTGCCAAAGTCCAGCTTTATGGTGGTTAAATTAGCACAGAATTAATTGCTCTATAATGGGTGATTAATGTAGGTAATAACATAAAAGGGTAATTAAAGCAATAAAATTATAACTTTATGAATATTAGCTTATCATTTTATGTTCGGCCATCACTATAAAAGAAAAATTCTCATTTCATTAAAAGTATTGTTCTGGCTCTTCACAACCAACTTAATCTTTTCAGATGCGCAATCCGATGTTTTTGGAAATTAAATTTGTTTACCTTATTTATGTTAAAATGGTATTAAACATTAATTTTAATTAAATATCAATTTACATTTATTAAAAACAAATTTAAATTTAATTTTCCGAAATTAGAGAATCACCTTAGCAGGGGCACAACTTGTAAGTGATATTATTAATATACCTACCAAAGAGGATTTAAATGTGAAAGATTTATTTGAAATCCCTGAAGTACTTCTAGCGATCTTTAGGAAGTTTGACAAGATTGCGGTAGCTCCTCTAAAATTAGAACAATTTTCATTCATTGATGGCTTGATTCTGGTAGCTCCTCCTAGAGTAAAATTACTTTCATTCATTGATGGCTTGATTCGGGTAGCTCCTCTTACTTCCTGGAGCTCAATTGCTCAATACATCCGTATTTCTATTATTTAGGCCTAAATATTTCATTGCTGAAATTGCTGAAATACCATCAAAGATGTGTGAGGATTCACATTTTTTGGGGGAATTATTCTTTAAAATTCCTATTTAGTCCTTGCCTTTACTAAAGGCAATTATTATTTTTAAAAAAAATAATAATAACCTCAAAAATATACTTTGTTTTGACTCAATCTGTCACTGCAATGCTTCATTTCTGACCGGTTTTGGATTTCGTTTACTTTTAGAGCTTTTTCTGTAGATATGCTGGGTAGGGATTCGCTCCGGGTAGTTCAAAGGACTCAGAATGCGGTTTCTGGAGACACAAGTCTCTAATAAATTTGTTTTTCCTAAAAGCCTCCTATTGCTCACTAACCCGGAAATTTCACTGAACGAGAAAACACTGTTCAAAGGCTGGCAGTGAACTGAAAAAGTCTTCGGGCGTCTATGACTACACATATTGATGTCTTAATTTACAGAAATATAAAATCAACTTCAAATTAGCTACACATTTATACGTGCATGTTGCATCTACTATAACTCTTTAGCGGTGTTCTTTTTAAGTGTACTTGTTCGCGCATTAAGTTACCATCCCATGAATACATGTGTATTTAATTTAACTATTTTTACTAGCAAGCATAAACATGAACCAAATGATTCAGTGTTGCCCGTTCAAATTTGCGCACCCTCTCATAAAATGAAATTCTAACTTCATGATTCCTTATGATTACACATAAAACTTTAATACATGTTAATTTTTATTAGATTTATTGTAATATTTTTAAAAACTGGATTAGTAACTTTTAGGTATCTCACATACATACCTCATTAATCTTTCTCACTCAATAAGCAAGTGTCATATGTGATAGAAACATAAGTAGAAGTCAAATTCCGTATTCCAATCCTCTGATGAGAGTTGAATATCCGAATTGGTATGGTATAAGAAAAATATGAGAGCTATTGACGGATAAAATTAACCATATTTCTATTTATTTTAAAAATGTCAATTATATTTATTAAATTATTAACAATCGTTGGAGTTGTAAATTTCAATAAATGATTTTTAAAAAATACATACATATATATAATAAATATAAAATGATTCACATTTAGCCACGATAGCCGAGCGGTTAGAGGCGAGACCTGCGAAGCTAATATGTACTGTGGTACTTGGTTCGATTCCCGGTCTTAGGCCTTGGATTTTATTTAATGGTTAATAAAAGAAATTTACAGCAAAGTATGTTTGCTAGTCGCCTCTGTCCACGACATCTAATTGGTAGTTGGACGATAAGCCCCGCCTGAAAAAATAGGCGATTACTTTACTAGTTATTTGAAATAAGTGATTTAACATAAAAATCTTTATTTCAAATAATTGTCCCGTTAACTAGTTGGAAATAATTTTCAACTCTCTCTGGTCTTTCTCTGGCAGCACATGTTAACAAGATCTTCAAAATACGTTTTTATCTTACAAATATCTTAGAAAGTCAGTTACATCCAGTTTAAAATAAAATAAAATAAAAGTCAATTCAGTCTTCAATGTTAATATGTTTAATTCTCCATACATAACTAGAAGTGTATGAATTGAAGGAAAAAATCTTGGCATTCTTCAATATATTTTAAAACATTATATATTTGTAAATGTATATTTTTTTTTACTTTGACGATCAGGACAACTGTTCAAACTGCCTTGGAAATTTATCAAGAATGTTAATATATTTAGATAAATACAGCAGTTGTGCCAGTTTCTTCAGAGAACGAAATAACTTCACTGATTCTATTTAGCCAAACGAAATGTTCATGAAAAAAAAAAAAAAAAAAAAAAATGATATTACTTTCTGGAACACCTTGCCTTTCTGGAAGTATCGCAATTCTGACAGAAGTTTAAAATGGAATAATTACCGGAATTATGAATAGTTTTAAGTAAAACAAAACCCTTAAATTATACATAGTCAATTAGAACTGTAAAACTGTAATAAATTTTAATGATCTGTACTGTGTTCAGACAGAAAATTAGTCCGTCAATTCTGGATAAACGTAACACTGCTTTCATGCATTATTAGAGGAATTTTTTAAATACTATTTATATATAAAAGAATGATTTACTGGTACAGCGTTTCCCAAACTTTTTTGACCGCAGCCCGGTACGAGATTTTAAATTTTTTCGCAACCCACCTTTTAAAAAAAACATTTATTTACAAAACAAATTTTATTTTTTAATAAAAATCAAAATTCAAGTTATTTGTTTGTTTATTTCATACACAAAAATTGCAAAATAATTATATAACAAAAACATAAGTAATTAAAGACAATCCATTATCTTCATTTAAAACTTAAAGTAAATTCTGTTTTACATATTTTGACCTTAGTGCGAAGGATGATGTTATTTTTCATTACATAGTATAGGGTTGGCAAATAAGTTCGTTCGGTTTTTTGAGGGTGGAATAAATATCAATTTTTTTGATACACAGAATAAATTTTTATCAATTATACAATGACCATTCTTATTGATAACTTCTTGCCATCTTTCCACCAACTTCATTATACCACGTTCGTAGAACGTCTGTGGCTTATCGTCGAAAAATCAATCCAAATGTTTTTTGACAGTCTTCTCATTATCGAAAGTTTTTCCTTTCATGGAGTTCTGCAACTATCAGAATAAATGATAATCAGAAAGTGCCAGGTCCGGTGAATACTGAGGATGAGGCAAAACATCCCAGCAGTTTATTCCGAGACGACACCTTTGCGATTTGCCAATTCTGGACGTTTTGTGCGGATTGCGTGGTCCAATTTAGTTAACTGCAAGCAGTATGCGGTTGAATCAATTGTTTTGCCTGACGGTAACAGCTCGTAATAGATGATACCTTTATAATCCCACCATACGGAGAGCATAATCTTCTTCGGATGCAATTCCGCCTTCAAGCTTGTTTGCGGCGGCTCACTGCAGTGCTTCCATGATCTTTTACGCACTACATTATCGTAGACGATCCATTTTTCATCTTCCGTTACCATCCGATCTAAAAATGGGTATTTTTTTGACGTTTCCGCAACGAATCGCAAATGGATATGCGAGTGGCTAAGTGGGCCTTGGTCAATTCATGCAATACCCAAAAATTGAGCCGAGAAACGTATCCCAGCCGGCACAAATAATTTTTGGAGCTGGTACAGGATATGTTAAGTGCTGTTGCTATCTCTCTCACCGATTGGCATGGATCTTTATCGATTACGCCCTTGACATCATCTGAATTAATCTCGGTCGGGCGACCGGAGCGGGGCATATCAATAATGTCAAAATCTCCAGAACGGAATTTGGCAAACCACTTTTGGCACACGCGTTCTGTTAAAGCACCATCACCATAAACATAACATATCTTTTTATGAGCCTCTGCAGTTCGTTTGCCCTTTTTAAAATAATAGAGGAAAATATGACGAAAATGCACTTTATTTTCTTCCATCTTTACAGCTCAGCAGCAAGCACAAAAGTAATGTTTGTTAAACCGAAATCCATAGAAAGGTTAAGCTTGACATAATCTTTCAAATGAACAATCGAGTTCTGCGCTTGCTCCGAAAATAAAAAAAGAAAATCGGAATGAATCTGTACCAAAATAAAAACCGAACGAACTTATTTGCCAACCCGATAATTTCAAATTAGGACTTAATGATGTTAATTATATTCTCAAATTAGGTTCGACATCCAATCTGTTTCGATACTTATTTTTTAAGTACACCAAGGCTGAGAACGCAGTTTCACACGTATAAGTGGTGACAAAAGGCATTAAGAATTGTATCGCTTTTTCGCTTACGCTTGGATATTCCTTTTGACAGCGCAACCAAAAATTAATTAGTGGTACAGTTTCAAACACTTTCTTAAGATCGGTGTCGCATGAAATTTCAATTAAATTATCAACTTCTTGTTCACTAAGATTAAGCATTTCTTCCTTTTCAATATCGACAGAAGGCACTGAATGACGAATCGAAATCAGCCAATCAGAGCATTCGAATTTAAACGGTCCGGTAGGAAACGTTGGTAAAGGGTTGCCACCTGCAGTACTTGAAAAAGTTTCGAAAAATATTAAATTTAGAGCAAAATGTTATAGATTTTTTGTGTTTTTACAATTTTTGCCACGACCCAGCTGAATTTTTCTGCGGCTCACACTTTGGGAAACGCTGGGCTAGTACATTGTTTAAGGAAATTCGATGCGAAATTTACATAAAAAGAAAAAGAGTTTCGTATTTACCCGCAAATTTTTCCTGTGTTCCTGTAAAAAAAAATCGTTTATATATATTTTTTATTATTGTCTTAGTAAATATTAACAGAGAATTCCTCTACAGTAAGGCACCTCCCAGCTTTGATCCCATGACCTACTTGTTGATCATGATAAGCCCAATATTCGAACAAGTTCTTCAGGAGAAGTTGTACTTATATACAATTTAAGACTTGCCCAGCTACCCAAATTCTACTCAAATAAACTAATCAAGGTTACGCTTCTGGCATTAAGAGAAAACAATGTATGTGTTTGTGTTTGCAGCGATTGGCGTGTTCCCAAGGGTGGTGCTCTTAGTGCTAACACAGAAGTGTGGTGTACGGTGGCTGTACCGAGTGTTGTTTGGCCAGGAACGGAGACTGGAATAGTTGTGAAAGAGAGTTTTGGAACAGGGATGAATCTAATGGGAGACCGCCCAGTTTGCAGACCCGTTATTTCCTCGCTTTACATCGCCGCTTACCACCATCCACCTCTTCTGCTCTGAACATTCTTCTACCAAACATTCCTCGTCTATTGTACTCATTTCTCCACTCTGCTCTTCTCTCCTCTACATTCCAGTTTATTATTGTCTTCTTCCTCTTCTAATTTATGAGATCCACAATTTATCTCGTAACAAGTTTTCATAAAGTAGCTATTCCAGTAATATTAACTGGATTAGTTCAGTGATTTGCGTACTGAATTCCCACTTGGTGATCTCAGGTTTGAATCCAACAGCTGGCCCTTACAGATCCGTAATGAGAGAACATTTTATGGAGCTTGGCAGTGCACTAAAAAAGCTCAGGGTGATAATGACCTCAAAAGTTGTCGTGCCTTTAAAATATAATAAAAAGGTGCAGTAAACACTGATACGACTTCCTTTTTCTTCAATTCTCGAAATTCTAACCTATAAATGGTAAAAAATATTTAATTATTTGTAACATTGCCCAGTTTCAAAATGGTATTTTAAAATAAAATCCCTGAAGTGTCCCTAATCGAATTTACTTGGCAAATATTTAAAATTAACGTTTCCAGACTGCGCAACTATAAATAAAATGTGAAATGACTTTTAAAGAAAATCATGAAGCCATTTTATAAATATTTATTCGATAAATAAAATTCGATTCTTTAAAGTGTTAATATTTTTGGCCCTGATAGGGTCTCAAAAGAACTGTCCCCTGGTATAAAACTTGAAATGATAATACCAATATGGTGGCAATACTTTTCTTACGTATTAATAATGAAAGTAAAACCACGAAGTGACTTTTCAAATTCGTTTTATTTCTCTCTGATTTTGCCTTATTTCTGGCTTAAAACGCGTTAATATTTTAATAATATTATCCAACAAGCTTAAATATTGTATAAGTCTGCTTAATAAAAAAAAAAGTCATTTTCTTTTATGCAATGTTATGATATAAATTAATTTAAACAGTGTTATAAATTATATGAGATGTAATGTAATTCGCATATTTTTCTGACATTACATTAAATATTCTCTCACTTTTGAATGTATGTATATGTTGAAAGGAACCTTTCTTTTATTAGGGGCCATACTGGATATTGATTCTCGTTTCTTTCAATGACAAATTCTTGTTAAATTTTGAATAGATCAGGGTATCAAATATATCTTCGTACTCAAAATTCGAAAGGCTCCCCGCTAAAAAACATCTAAAATTAATATTATCTTTGTTTTCTATGATTCGCCGCCTCTGCTGAGGGCACTCATTAACGTTTTAATCTTTATATTTGTCTCAACCATTTTCCCCGGTATTTAAAGCTTTCGCCAATTGTGACCTCATGCTCATTGATTTTCATTTTTTTTTTTACAGACTTCGTTGCTAGGACTTCGGAGAGTGGCATGTAGATTGTTTTTTCATCATAGATTCTCGGACAAGAGTCTTTCGGTTTCTCTAGATTCACTTCCAGTACAACTTTAAAGTGCCACCAACAAGTCCCTGTAAGAGACAAAATGTTGGGACGCTCTGTTGCGAAGAATTGGTCCCTATCGCTCCCACAGCCATTTAATGCCAGTTTTAATAATGCTAATAAATCTCTCTTTACTTCCTCAAAACATTCTTGATTCTTCTCATAAACTATCTTGAGAGGATTTCCGCTTTCACCACCTAGCATTTCGTGTTTTACACAATTATTCCCGCCAGGGCTATCACAGGAATTGAACAAACGTCTCATGGTTTTAATTGTTGAAAAGAGGCCATAGATGCAAGATGCGCTTTTTCCAGAGCATCTGCCTTTCTCTTGATCGTTGCATCCAAAACGTACTGGTATTATTATTATTATTATTATTATTATTACTACTCTACCCTGCTAATTCTAGTTTTCGGTTGTAAAAAATTATATTTTGGCTAGTGTTGCAAACTTCATGAAAATAATAATTTGAAGCATGTGTTCAAATAATTAATTATAAATTATAATTATTAAAAATTATAAACCGAACGAGAATTTATGTTAACTTATTCAATCTTTAGAAGTGTTCTACCAAATTACGAGAATATGTCTTATTTCTACGAAAGGTTTAGAGTAATGTAAGTTCTCTTTATTTTAAACTTTAGAGCTCAGAAAAACAATTTAAATTTAAAAGTATGATTTTTTTTAACTTGAATAAAACACAAAAAAGGTACATGACCGAATCTGTTACTTTGCACCATTACTGTTAAATTTACTCCATTACTTCTCAACGAATCCATAGTGTAATTTTCAGTGAGGGTAGAAGTATTTACTGGAGTATTGGACAGTGTATTTTAAGGCCCACAAACACATATCTGGTGGTGTGTCCGAGGATTCTGCTCTTCGGAAGGGTTAAAAGCCTTCATGCTATGCCCAGTTGCCTCTGAGTCGCAAGTCAAAGTAAGCAGACTCGATTACAAGAGACGCACTTATTATAGTGTGTCACATACACCCTCAAGGTCACTCTACCATCGACTTCTGGTCTCTTAGGATCAAATCTACTTGATGATTTATTGATTTTGCTGTGAAATTAATGCCACATAACAAAACGTTCAAGTGCAACCATTAATTATTTGTAATCTTGATCCTTTATTCTTACCAGTACGTGCAACATCATTTCTCGAATCACTAGAATTTCAAACTCCGCAGGTGGTTATTTTTCTTGCCTACTCAAGAAACATCCTAGAATTGCTAATACTAGTTCCTTAGAATATTAATAAATCGAAAATTTAAAAGAACCATTGCATTCGTATGCGATTAAAATTTTATATCTTTGCTATTAGTTAACTATACATGCTATATCTTAGGATTTAGAAATGTACATTGATAAGTTTAGGAAATCGAAATCAAAAACGTAACTAAAACACAGGAAGTAATCGAAGATTTACCTTAGTTTTACAGTAGTTTAGACCTTGAATAGATCCGCAAAATTACTGTACGCAAAATTGAGGTAGTTGTTCATGGTAGCAGATCTGTTAAAATATGGTAATTTTACACGAATTCAGTTCCCTCAATAAAACATGAATCCCAAATTTAACAAACTGTTTTAACTAATTGTAGAATCGTTACAAACTTCAATTCTAACTGATTTCATCCGCCATAACGTGCCTGTTTTTTCCTGTTTCTGATTGGTTTCTGATTTCCAACCATCTTTAGAGATTGAATTGTGTGAGAAATTTGCCTTCCACATATGGGGAGGTTCTACTTTACCCTCTCTTCAGGATTACTTTTTAAGATAGGAAAAGAACAAACAATAATTTATGAAAGCCATTACTACTTTAGAAATCTAAGCGGACAGTTTCATTGAAAACAGGACTAGTAAAATGTGATTCGAACGTAGTAATTTCTTTTAAATGTTCGTAAGAGGCAGTAGTATGAGTATTTTCATTTTATTTAAAAACAAAACAAATAATTTTCACATTTCTTGAATAAAAATGTCCTCAATTGTGCATTATAGGTATACTTTACAGTGAGCAAGGAAATGTTTGATTTGAAACAATACGATCTCATCGAGGCCACGTTATCTGTGTAAATCATGTTCCAATGAATAAATTGGCCATAACATCATAATTTTGGTGGTATGTCACGTAGCAGTCGGACATTATACGAAATGTTAGTTATCTACAGATCCAGTAATTGTCGCATTATGTTTATGTTCTTATTTCTTCAATACGTGCTCTAGCCAAGGTACTGTTCTCCTGTCCCCCACTCCTTTTGCTGTAGTTCACTTCATAATTACCGCTGCGACATTGACATCTTTTCTTGCTGGCATTCATTTTCTATAAGTATCCATTAGTTTTGAGATACACACAGGTAGTGACAAAGATGAATTATTTGCTTAAAGCACCATTATATAAATTCAATTTGAGATTATAGTCCTAGAAAAGGGATCTATTGGTATCTTGTCAAATACCGGAAGTTGGAGTCAAAGAAGAAATACAAAGTTGAAGTCACCAAAGTTAGATGTAGTTTTTTTTTTTAAAAAAAAAAAAAAAGATCTCGAAAAACAAAAAATCTCAGAGAACTCCCCAACTTTTTGGAACTGTGCAACTTTTCGATATTGGCTCCAGTGATTCTCTTCGAACTTTATATATACCATGGTTCTCATACTTTAAGCTGAATCTTTTTTAGCCAGGGAAATTGATCTTTTGGTTCTCAGAGAATAGACAGCCCTATTCTTTTAAAAAGGAAAAGATGTGTTTGTCACTAAAAGTGCTGCCTGAATTACAACAGTAACAGGCTTCTTTATTTATATACTTTTGCGGAACAATTGGACCAAGGACAACAGTTTTATAAAAGATTTTGCGTGATATTGACTTCATAAACTGTCTAAATTGGTGAGACATTTCATAAACTAGACTAGCGGTTCCCAACCTGGGGTACGCGTACCCCTAGGAGTACGCGAAAGATTGTTTAGGGGTACGCAAAAAAAAAAAGTTATTATGGCGGAAGATATAAAAATTATACAGATACGAGGGTCGTTTGAAAAAATAAAAACTACTTAATTTTTTGGGGTAAACCTTTTTTATTTTTCAACATAGTCTCCTTTTAGGCTTATACACTTCGTCCAACGCTGCTCTAGTTTGTTGATCCCTTCCGAATAATAGGATTTGTCCAAGTCTGAAAAATAGCCATTCGTTTCTGCAATCACCTCCTCGTTTGAATAAAATCTTTTTCCCGCCAGCCATTTCTTCATATTGGGGAACAAATAGTAGTCCGAGGGAGCCAAGTCTGGAGAATAGGGGGGATGTGAAACGAGTTGGAACCCTATTTCCATTAATTTTGCGACCACAACTGCTGAGGTGTGAGCTGGTGCGTTGTCGTGATGGAAAAGGACTTTTTTGTGGGCCAATCGTGGGCGTTTTTCTTGCAGTTCGGTTTTCAAACGGTCCAATAACGATGAATAATATGCACCTATAATAGTTTTACCCTTTTCCAGATAGTCGATGAGGATTATTCCTTGCGAATCCCAAAAGACAGTCGCCATAATCTTTCCGGCCGAAGGAACGGTCTTCGCCTTTTTTGGCGCAGATTCCCCCTTGGTAACCCATTGTTTAGATTGTTCTTTGGTCTCAGGAGTGTAGTGATGTATCCATGTTTCATGCACAGGGACGAAACGACGCTTAAAGTCCTGCGGATTCTTCTGGAACAGCTGCAAACCGTCCTTGCAACACTTCACACGATTTCGTTTTTGGTCAAGTGTGAGCAATCGCGGCACCCATCTTGCGGATAGCTTTGTCATGTCCAAATGTTGATGCAAAATATTATGTACCAGTTCATTCGAGATGCCTACATCACTAGCAATCTCACGCATTCACTCTTCTGTCATCCATCATCATATCATGGATTTTATCAATGATTTCTGGAGTAGTAACCTCAACAGGGCGTCCAGAACGTTAAGCGTCACTTGTGCCCATATGGCCAATCCGAAAATTTTGAAACCACTTATAAACTGTTCTAATCGAAGGTGCAGAGTCACCATAATGTTTATCAAGCTTCTCTTTAGTCTCCTGAGGCGTTTTGCCTTTCATAAAGTAGTGTTTAATCAACACACGAAATTCTTTTTCGTCCATTTTTTGAAAATCACTCGACTTCCTCGATTCAAACGAATGCCAAACACAAAGAAATAGACCGATCTGGCTGAAACTTGGTGTGTGTCCTTCCAGGAGATGCTACTAACTAAACATAACCTCGATACGCGCCAGTGGTGCTATCTCTCTGACTTTGCACGGACTTTTCAAACGACCCTCGTATATTATTAATGAGAAAAAAATTATATAATAAATGATTCCTACAACTTAATTACAAAATTATTATAATAAAACTGAATAACATATAAATTGACAAGAATTAAGTACTCATTCGATACGGCAATATTTATTTTAAAAGTAAATATATTTGTATATCAAAAATTATTAAATGATTTCTTGAAAATGTAAAAATTAGAAAAAATGTTGCTTTAGTTTTGACTAATATTACACATGGCGCGCATATAATTTACTTCTCCTTTATTAACGCTTTGCTGATTCAATTTACGACCCCTGCAATAGTTATTGGTTTGAAATGTTCACCTATTCATAAATGATTTTTTTAATAGGAACATATCATATGTATATGTTCTTTACAAGACACATTATATTCAGATTGTTTTGCTGTTAATTTAAAGTTACAATACGTAAAATCAAGAATACGATTATTTATTTTTTTTATTTATATTATATATATACTCGTATATATATGTTAGGGGTACACACTAAGAAAACAATCAGGTAAAGGAGTACACTAATGAAAAAAGATTGGGAACCGCTGAACTAGACAGATAAAATGCTAGAAATTAGTAAACAAAAAATTAAAGCACAAGATACGTTTCTTTAAATTTAAAAATAAGAATAGTAAAAATTCATTCCATAATTATAAAGATTAATAAAGTTTTAGAAGGGAAATCGTGCTCTCTTTGACCAACCACTAACCGTGAATGAATAAATTAGAACCTCCCCCCATATGTGTAAGGCAAATTTCTCAACAATAACCTAATGATTCAATCTCTGGAGATGATTGGAAATCAGAAACCAGAAAACAGGCATCATATGGCGGATGAAATCAGTTTAAAAGTGAAGTTTTTATGGCCGTAATTAGACCGGAAATTGAAGTCATACTTTCCGGATGAATTGATGGAGCCACTTGTGAGTTTTATCACTTACAGCACTTTCTTCCCAGTGTTTTGGTCGGAGGCAGCGCCTAGTCATTCAAACATGAGTAAAGAGGAAATCATATGAGTGGACTTTCACTCGGCACTTCATGGCAAATTAGATGAAGGAGGGTTTCTTTTTGGCAATTTCTGTTGTTAATCCTGCGGTAAAATTCTATTTCTGTTTCATTCGCATCAGTTATTAGGAAAGAAACTCCAGGAGAAACAATATTTTACTTCTTTGAATTAATTTCTGGACATTCATTGAAAAATGCATTGATTTGACACGTTGAGAAATACATTTTATTATAATTTTTAGATTCATAATTTGTAGTGTAAATGTTTCTTTCGGCCTTCTAGGAAGAACTTGTTATCGTGCCTTCCGATCCATTTTTTACGTCACCAACTTACCTTACTCCTCTAAAGCGACCTTCAGTAATTTCCCGCACCTAATTATATCAATAATCAAATCAGATTATCTAGTTATCCTAAAATTTTCCGCACGTTTCGTTTCGGTTTTCTAATTTCCACAATTTATACATGTAAAAAAGGTTTTTGACATGGTTACCATTTATTATTACTCTATTGTTACTAGTGTTTCTTTTTCAAATGATTCTATAGTTTTGTAAATTGTAATTATCACTCAAAAGCATCATTACCCTCACTAGTTGTACAAATAATTGAAAAGCTCGGTGCAAAAAGGAGTTATCTACATTTTTTTCAGAAAATGTGTTTAGTGGCGCCCCCTATTGTATGCTCAATTCTACATCTTTTGGTGCATAAACGAGTCTTTATGCAGATTCGTTTGCATAAAGGAACACTGCAAACACAACACGAGTTTGCAGACTCGGTTTATTATTACTTATTCTCTAACCTAGGTTAGATTTGGAGCAAAAATGAGTTTTCTACTGCAGATAACTTTTTTTGCTCCAAACAGAAAAGATGACGCCATCAATCAAACAAAAATTGTTTTATTAGGTTTATTTAATGTTTATATTAGGTAGATATTATTATTTTTCTTTTTGACAGGCATAATAATATATCTAACATTCGCTTCGACAAGACACAAAATGCCACTTAAAAGCTCAAAAACAAGAAATCTGTTGACTAAAATACTTAATACGTATGTACTCAAGTTTTACTGAAAATTATGATTTTGGTGCAAAAAAGAGTTAGCTGTAAAATAACTTTTGCTTATATCAAGCTTAAAAAATGCCCTAGAAAGTTCAAAGTGAGCCCCAAATGACCCCATCACAATATATTAACTAATCCTTACAGCAGACAAAACATAAGGAATACATCTTTAAGCATATTTAGTTTTTTGTCCCTACTAAAAATTTTATAAATCTGTAGATAGGGGAGGGATTAGCTATGTGGTTAGCGTACTCGATTCCCACGCGGAGGTCCCGGGTTCGAATCCAGCTGCTGACCCTTAGATTTTCTCTTCCTAGGAGCTTCTTACAGCTCACTGTCCGGTGATGGACAGTGTTGTCTGTAACGAGAGAACACTGTCCGGAGGCCGGCAGTGCACTGAAAAAAGCTCCGAGCGCTAATAACCTCAGCTGTTGATGCGCTAAGAAAAAAAAAAAAAAAAAAAAAAAAAAAATCTGTAGATAATTTCTTTTTGCACCAAGCTCTTCAATTATTGTATATCCGGTAAATGATACTTCTTTTACATTAAAATATAGTGCTTAAAGTTTTGGAAAACTAATTCTAAGAGCTGCGGGGAATTCCAAAAACAACTACTTCAGTGAAACTAAACCTACAAACAATTGGCTACCGTGCAATCAATTCCCTGTGAAAAATGAAATAAATTGAAGTGGATTCGCCCACACATTCAAGCACCAACCGTAGCAATGACCAGCACACGTTCTGTCAGTCCATTTTTAGTCATCGGAGGGGAAGATTAAAGGACCGAACCAGTTTTCCTGTTCTATAGACAAGTGGGCATCAACAGAACCTGCTCAAAGCAGCTGTTTATCTAATTGCTTCAATGAAAAAGAATCTTAATATTTTTCTCCTATTCGAGGGGCATATTTTCAGTCGGTTATTACTTTATCAAGTTCAACTCATTTTGTCAAATTTCTACTTTTATTTTATATATTTAAAAAAAAAGTAAAGTATTGCCTATTTTTTTAGTGATGCCGGGCTTTACGTTCTGCTACCAAATTAGGTTTCGAGGACGAAGACGACCAGCAAACTTACTTTGGCTTCCTCTTATTAACCGTTGAATAATATCCCAAGCCGAGAATCAATCCCAGCACCTTTGCGGACATCGCCTTTAACGTTATTCTCCAAGTAATCATTTTTCAAATGCATAATTATTTTTTCTCTTTCTTAATTCAAGTCTTGTGATTCATTACAAATTCTGAAATCATGATAAAAATCTTCCGATGGCCAAATAAAAATAAAAATACTGATGAATAAAATATAACATAAACCAAAAACAGAGGAAGCTCAATTTTGGCATCCCGTTTTGGTAACCACGTTATGTGGTAGAAAGGAAAAGAATGTTTGACGACATATGCACCATTTCGCTACGAAGACATAATATTCTCCAGCAACATCTATGTACTTAAATCTACAGCAGAGCTAGCAATGAAATATGAATGTATTTAAAAGTTATAGAATGAATGCAAGAAAATGAATAGAGAAGTGATTTTAATTTCGGTTAAGCTATAAGGATGGCAGGAATATAGAGTACTGATCCATCCATTAGTTGTAGTTTACTTACATAAATAGTTGTATATAGTAGAGGGATGAATGTGTGAAGCTACTGTATGTTATAAGTAAGAATGGAGAGTGAGTGATATTCTAGTGATAAGCACCTAGACGATGCTGGCTGTATGGCGGAAGCCAATGACAAAAAAAAGGCAAAAAAAAACCACCTCTTTGATACAAAAATTTTCGTTAATAAATCAACAAATCAGGAAAGTACGTTTTTTGTTTTAAATATATCTCTCAGTTTTTTTACGATTTTTCTCGAAAAGTTTTCTCCGAAGATTGTATCGCATCCAAAAATCATATACCGAGTACCTACCACTAAATTTGATTTTAATTAATTTTCATTATTTAAAAATATATAAAATAGAATACAAACATAACCACTGCCATTATGGCCGCAGATTCTTGTGAGTGAGTAGACTGCCTTAAAGAACCAATAAACTCACCAAGATGATTTTAATATTCGTCTGAATATTTTTGTATTTTATTATCACTTAGTGTCCTTGTTTGTGCCACCTAGATAAGGAGAGAACATCTGTTGAAATAAAGGCTCTAAGGGTAATTTTTTTGTTTAGAAAAAAGTGATCTATCTCCCTGATTCTTCTCTATACAAAAAATTTAAAATATAAACCAACAGAGCAAAATTGACGAAACTAGCGTTCTGTGAAGGTAACCTTCACCTTTCCACCAAACCTTCTCAATCACCTTACAAAATTACCTATTCTAAATAAATTACTATTTTATTTATTTCTTTTCAAATAGTACCACCCACTACATTAACCTTACATAACCGTTACAATTATCATAGTTTTATGTTGTAAATTTATTGAAGTGACTTTAAATAAGGAAATAGTTTAGTAACCTAAAAAAATGAGATTTCAACTTTCAATTCATTTGCAGCACAGTGTTCAGATGATCGCTAGCCCCATATAAGAAATTGGCAACTAAATAAACTGCTTGTCAGGTTGAGGGAGGATAGTTAAAATTCGTTAATTTGAAATATTCTAAAATCAAAATACAAAAATACCAAAAATAAATCTAAGTAGTCGAAAGAAGTCATTCGAAGAAGTCATTTATATCTAAACTACTATTTTGGGACTCTATCAACATCGTGAGAACAATATTAGACTTGTCCTCTAAAGAGAATTGCATTTTAGCAAAAATTATGGTGAAGTTCTAGTTGTTATTTTCTAAAAAAGTAACTAAAGGAAATTCTTTGTGATTTGTCATCAAAGGTTGTTCTTCTACCACTTGATTTTTGTGAATTATTCTACTCAGAATTACTTCACCGGAAATGCTACTTACAGAACAGGTATTTTTTAGGTTTCTCTCTCTTTTTACGTTGGCCCAATTATATTTAGTAAACCTTGACAATAAATCTTGATTCTGCAAGAGACTGGAGCTACCAAAAACCAAGCTTATCTTAGTTGCCCAGCAGTTCTAGTTCTAGTTTAATGAAGACCTTTAAATTATCTAGAAATGTAAGGAAGCGTAGGAAAATAAAATATATTAAATGAAATGCTATTTATTTTACGTGACAAAACATCACTTCTATTTCAAATAGTTTTGCGAAAAAATTAGATCAATGTTTTTTGTTGGTAATAGATAACTTCAAAATTGAATCTATTCTTTCTCTAAATAAGGCAGGGGCCGCTTGTGATGGACTATATTTTCGGAATACAGATTGTCATTATTATTTATTTTTAATATTGTTATTGTAATTTCTTGATTGTTATTTGTTGCTGCTCTATCATCTTTTCATAAAACTATAAGAATTTCTAAAGTAAACTTATTTTAGATAATGTGGGAATTTCAGAATCACGCCACTCTCTAAACTGCCTTAGGACGACAATAAACTTTACTTTAATGTATAACTAGATTCGAAGACTGAACTGAAGGAAATTATTATTTATTAAAAAAAAATGTCATTTTGGCAGGAGATTAATCATTAGAACCAGCATGAATCATTAGGAGTCTGTGAATGATTCAGATACAAAAAAAAAAAAATTATCAGCTGAACTTAACTGTATTTAGTGGTATTATATACATACTTAGTAGGCGCCACGGTAGCCGAGCGGTTAAGAGGAGAGACCTGGCAAAGCTAAATATGTATTGTGATACTAGGTTTGATTCCCCGGTCTTAGGCCTTGGATTTTATTTAAAGGTTTATAAAAGAAATTCACAGTAAAGTATGTTTGCTAGTCGCCTCTGTCCACGACACCTAATTGGTAGTTCTATGTAAAGCCAGCCTCAAAAAATAGGCAATTACTTTACTTCACTTTATCCATACTTAGTATGCAAAATTTTTTTAAAAAGTAATTTAAAAAAAAATGATAATATTTTTACATCAGTGATGAATATTCATTTAAAAATATATAGAAATTCATTTTAATACCTGCATTGTTACTTTTTAACTTGATGTAAGTCCTCTAACTTTCACTTAGTAGAAAACTCAGAATGTTATAGTCAATAAACTACATATATTGTGAAGAAGAACTAGATAATAAAATCTCTTGCAGCACATGATGGTAATAATAAAAAGAAAAAGTTAAGGTAATTTATAAATAAGATAAACCTTTATGGGAGAGGCTTGTTCGCTGGTTTCTCTTTAGCTAGCGCAGTTCTGTTCATAGCAGCATTCCGCTATCTCAGCTGTAGGAGACTCGAACTAATAATGAGGTTACATCTTGGTGAAAGGGTAGTAACCTTATTTTATTTTTCTTCTTCTTAAATAAAAAATTGGGAGACTCAAGGGCAAATTATTCATAACTTTACGGTATATCTAGTATCAATTAGTATAACTTTGAAATTGATTTTATAATAGCATAACTTTACTTTTATAAACTGGACGATTTTTTGTTTTAATTTTTTTTAAGTAGAGTGATGTATTCCTGTTAACTGAATGAATTCTAAATAAGGAAGCGATGTATCTTCTTTGACTCCCTACAATATTTGTGCTCGACTAGACCAATAGACCAAGCAGGCTCAGCTTGCAGTGGCTAGTCAGTCAATAGACCCGTCATAATTCTTAGAGCTACTCCAAGCAAATCGGCCTTATGTGCCGGGGAAAGCCCTCAGATAAACTTTGATTTGCTGCAGACATAGATTTAGTCAGTGCAGGATCGGTTCCAGACCTATTAAGATTTGCTAGAGCACATCCAGGCCAATTCGTCCGGCCTGCCCTAACTAGAGGTTAGAGTGAACACTTTAAAGACTTTCCAAGAACCTCCATTATATAAACATTTATTTTCACAGGAAATTGATTTGAGGTTTTTAGAAGATTTTATGTTCGATTTAAGATTGAGATACCGTTAAAATTGAGGAGATGGTGGCGCCACAAGAAGTCCCTTCAAGATGTCAATCATTTTGCATTGATGGCCCACAATACCCACTAATGGTTTTTTTAAACTCTCTAAAACTGCCTTTACAGTTTTCTATGAACTTCGTACACCCATTTACACATATACCTGTAACTACTACTTGTATTCCTAGGAAACTGCTTGTTAAGGCACTTCTGTGGATGAAGTGGGAGGTTCAGTTTCACTTTCTTGCCATTTAAGTGTATATTAGGTACCGCTACTCTATAATAGCGGCAGCAACGGAATAGGTTTGTAAACTTCTAACTTTAATGGAAATTTATTTGAACAGGTTTCGTTATACCGAAAAAATTTGGGAGTTTTTAGCGATTTCATCGCTTTAATAAATTCCTAAATATTCTTAAACAAATTTAGGTGAGAAAAAGTCGTGCAAATGCTACCGGTTTGCAGTTTAGAGTGGAGACATATTGTCTACATAAAGTGGGACTAAGAAGACCGTTTTTTGGGATAAAAATTAAACTAGCAATCTATGTTCAATAGGCGCCACGGTAGCCGAGCGGTTAGAGGCGAGACCTGCTAAAGCTAATATGTGTTGTGGTACTGGGTTCGATTCACGGTCTACGCCTTGGATTTAGTTAATGTTTAATGTGAGGCAAGTATGTTTGCTAGTCGTCTCCGTCCACGACACCTAATTTGGTAGTTGGACGTTAAGCCCCGCCTGAAAAAATAGGCGATTACTTTACTTTTTTTACTTACTTCTTTATATCCGTCTTTTTGTTAACATATAAATTATATACATATACAGGGTGTCCCAAGCTATATGGATTACGACTTTTTCTCGGAAACTAAGATAGCTAGAAAAAAACGAAAAAATACGTGTTCCCTTAGTTTTTTGTTAGAAATCGCTCCCTGTGTCGTATAACACGCCCATCAAATTGCCTATCGAGATAACTCTTTACATGCCTGATGGTGTTATATCGACACGGGGGAATTCAGTGGCCACCTCGTTGACCGGATTAGACACCTATGGACTATTTCCTTTGGGGATACCTGAAAAACAAGGTGATTGTTCATAACTTTTTTCTTTGTTTTCTTATTTCTGCTTATCTAAAAGCATTTCTAAATCTAGGTGTATTAGAATCAAGCCGGAATTGCATCTGTAGATGAACTAAAGCAGAGAATAATAGATGTCTGTAACTCGGTTAAAGCCGAATCTATTTCTTTGGCAGTAAGGGACAATTGGCAGGAAAGAGCATGTCTATGCATCTCTAATGGTGGAGGCCATTTCGGGCATGATCTGTAATATTAATGAGGAGTAAAATTTATAATAAAATAGTACTTTTCTTCTTATTTTATCAAAAAACCGTTATAATATTATCATTTTGACATTTCTTATAAGAATCATGTTTTCATTCATAACTTGTGAAATATCGCTCACAGAAAAAAACCGTTCGAGTAAATTTTGCTTAAAAAAAAATAGAGGAATCTATTTCTTAAATAAAAACCGCACCTTTCCATTTGAAAAATGAAGTTGGTGCCTGTATCTCGCTTCTGGAAGCACCGAAAAAAATTTACAAAATAAATTTGGATTTCTGTCAAAAAACTAAGGTATTTTTTAGTTTTTTTCTAGCTATCCTAGTTTCCGAGAAATAGTCGTTATCCATACAGCTTGGGACACCCTGTATATATTTAATTCTTCCTAAACTTTTCTCGCCATAAATAGAAAAAAGTCAAATTTCAGAAAATTAGGTAGAATTTAGAAACTTTATAAAGACTTCTGAGTACTTTTTGGAGGGTGCAACAATTCTTTTCATTGGAGAAAAAAGCAGTTGGTAGCAAGTTTCCCGTTGTCTCCTATGTAATTCAAGTTGCACCTTGTGTTAGGACGAACCAACTGGTTCCCTTGGGCTTTTGGACTGTTCTCCTACCTATTAATTCACCTCACTCCTTTTTAAAAAACCCCTCCTCTACAACAACCAACACTAGTCAGGTTCTATCAAAAGGTTTTGAATTTCTTTTAAAGTAGAACTATTATTCTCTTAGTAGGGTCGTTCTTTTTTAATGGTTTTGTAGTTTTACTAATCTAAAATGTGGTCAGTCAAAATATTTAAAACAATTTAATCAAAAACTTAGAATATATTTGCATAATTACTAAATTATGTAAATGATAATTTTTTCCCTGTGCATCTCACGTGAGGTAATTGACTTGAACTTGAAACAATTTAGATGAACTTGTTTTTTCCCCTCCGAAGTTGCTAAATGCTTGCCTTCTTCAAACTCGCAAACTCTATAAACAGGAGTAAAGATCTGCGCATGTGTATAAGTCTTAAGTTAGAAAACAAGACTTTGATGTAGCGTAGGTAACATACTATCTTCGTTTATGAGAAAAGCTTTTTCAAAAATAAGTAACGTTCAAAAGTTACATTTGTGTGCTTGCTAGTAAGAAGATTTGAGAAGTATCTATTAAAATTAATGATTTTTTGACGAAAATTGCTCTGCGTAAGCTCCATCCATAAAAAGAAATAAACGCCACCAAATAATGTAGCACAAAACTAAGATAAGTACGTGTGAAATGATTTAGTTTTCAAAAAGCCTAATTAATGCTGAACCACTTTCTATTTACAGAAAAAGAATTTATTGTGTAAGCTTATTTATATAATTATTATTTCTTGTATAGTTTAATCTGTATACCTACTTTGTTCTCCATACAAGCATACGAGATTAAGAGACCGTCACGTAGTTTATCCAGCATTATTCTTGGTGAATGTAATTTGTAATGCGTTACATTAATCTGTATCTTACAGTTGTTTGGCATGCACTATTTCTGTTGGTAATTTGTTATGAATACTTACTCAAACGATAACTATTTATATTTCTTTTTTCACGTTTTATAACTTTACGCTTTTCTTGTCAAAACAAGTGTAAAATTATTTTTAAAATTAAGTCAATTTATTTGAAAAGTGTAATCAGACCAAAACTGTTTATATTTACAATTAATATATGCATTTGATTTGAGACCAAGATAAGAATTTCTCCTTTGTTTTTGTAAAAAGAAAAATAATTTATAAAATGAAATGTCCAAGCGAGATGTAGCTACTTTGTATTTAATCAACATTAGATTAGATTAGATTAAATTAGGGCGGCCACAAGGCCTACGCCAATGCGACCCCTTTGGATCTATTGTGGTTCCCTGACTTTAGAGCTCACCCTCCAGACCCGTCCGTTTAATTAGACTCTTAATTCTGGAGAGTGACTCCTGGGTAAAGCTCTCAGGCCTTGGTTTTTCCTCCCCGAGAAGTAACTTCCTTAGCCATACAAGCCCCTCACACTGACACAACACGTGCAGTGCAGTTTCCTCTTCTTTCTGGCAAAGAAGGCTGTCATCTGCCAGACCCATGCGATGCATGTGTTTTCTGAGCCTGCAGTGGCCAATTAATAAGCCTACAATTATCCTTATAGCCCCACGGCCTTGACGGATTAATTCTGCAGTCAGCCTCGGCGAATAGCCTCTGATGAACTCCTTCGCCTGTCTCTGTCCAGTGGTGGCATTTAATCAACATTAAATGAACCAATGTTGATTTTAATTGTGTACTAAAATAACCCTGCTTCAACCCTTGTTTAGAGAATTTATTAAATTCTATAGTATTTTCTCTGATTGTTTGACCTATTCTCTGCTCGTTAAGGAAAACAAAGCGAGCTTATCAAATTTTGGGAATGAGTTTGCACCCGAATTAAGTGCAGTAGGTTTTCAGCTAAGGTCACCTCCTAGTTGGTCTTCAATTTGGGGGATTTACATTTTATTGTTATCATTTTTTCCCTTTAAATCAAGCTACTAGAAATGGAATGTTAGGTGGTGGAAGATTGGAAGAGCCGTAATGTTGTAGCCAGCCTTCAGTTGATGAAGGGGAAGGACAAAAAAAAATAAGCGTCAGCTACTTTTTGTTGGAGGTAGGAAGGTCTAGAAAGTGAGTTAATAAATATGGCTGGAGAAGGTTGCGGTAGTTGGTTGTGAAGGTTTGTTTTGTACTGTGTAGGGGTTGTACTGTTGCCTTTCAGATGTTTGTTGCCTGTAGTCTCTCTTTCAATCCTAAAAAAATAAAGAGTTTTGCAGTGAAAATAGAAATAAACTTCCTGACTATAATGTATAGGCAAGGAATGTTCTACTAAGATCCTGTGGATATATGCAGTTAATTTCTGAAAGATAACGAAATATTGTTAATTTTATTATTTCTTGATGATATTATTACGTAATCAAATTCATAAATAAAAAGCCGTGCTATGAGCATGGATTTGTAAGTGATTGTGTAAGTTGGTGGCAGGGTGTGTTTTACTTTGTTGGAAAAGTGCTTTCTTTCTCGGACGGAATTCCTTTATTTGCCCAGTTGGGCTACTTTGACCTCCTTCTAGTTGTTGTTTTAACGACCAGGTTTGACAGCCGCACAAAATGGTACGGATATACAATGTTTCTTGTTATTGTTAGTGATCAAGAGGTGGGTCCTGTTCCTTAAAGCACTGCAGCCAGAGAGGCTTATTGTAGCACCCTCCCCTAGATATAAATCCTCTCCTTGCCCTCTCTTAGAAGGTCCAGCAATTTCCCCATCAGTCTTACTGCGATATGATCTTCCCTGGCCAGAGAGGGTCCAATTACAAAGCTTCTAGCCAGTGTACTACGTAGTTGTTGCCTTTTATTTTCAAAGAAAAGGTATCTTAAAAATTTCTTTAATGGCCAGTATTCCACCCATCCAGATTTAGATTTCCCTTATTTTCCATTTCTTCTATTTGTTTAAAGATTATTGGTTTATAAATACATTAATTGAAGGCAAAGCCATCTGAGGTCGTTGGCATCCGTAGCCAACCGATCTTCTTATACTCCAGGAGCCATTACAGAAAAGAGATCTTTAGGAAGAGAAAATCTGTGACAGACGCGTCCTTAGTCTAGTGTACTAACACCATATATTTTTCTCTACTTAAATTTGTATATTTCCCATAATTAATGTATATGTATTTGTTTTGTTACAGGGGTGATGCGGCCGGTGTCGCATTGATAGGGCAGTAGCTCTAACGTCATAGGAGGATGGGTGCCAACATGGGCAAGAGTTCTTCCTTCCTTGACTCCCTGCCCACCGGCCAGGGTACCCTTCATGTTGTAATGCTAGGACTGGATTCGGCTGGAAAGACAACTGCTTTATACAGGTTAAAGTTCGACCAGTATCTAAATACAGTGCCAACAATAGGTTTTAACTGTGAAAAAGTGAAGGGTGCGTTAGGCAGGTCAAAAGGTGTATCCTTCTTAGTGTGGGATGTGGGTGGACAAGAGAAATTAAGACCATTATGGAAAAGTTATACTAGATGTACAGATGGTATAGTGTTTGTTTTAGATTCAGTGGACGTTGAACGTATGGAAGAGGCAAAAATGGAATTAGCTAGAACAGCAAGATCGCCAGATAACGCAGGTGTTCCAGTATTAGTAGTTGCTAATAAACAGGATTTACCAGGAGCCAAAGAGCCTAAAGAATTGGAAAAATTATTAGGTTTACATGAGCTAGCTGGTAGCCATATGTGGTCAGTACAGCCAGCGTGTGCAATTACTGGCGAAGGCCTTTTCGAAGGTGTGGACGCACTGTATGAAATGATATTGAAAAGGAGAAAACTTGCTAAACAGGTTAAGAAGAAAGGCAGGTAGCCGTCATGTTTATAGGTTATGAGCGGTCTACCGTCATATTTCCGCTTTAAAACCACAATTCAATTCTGTTCCTTAAACAATTGGTCAAGATAGTAATGATACTTGAGTACTGACTGCAAAAGGAAAAAGAAAATTGGAAAGGAGCAATTAATTTGTGGTCGAAATACCAAATAACAAAAAAAAAAATTCGAATTAACTTAGCGTGCGGAAAATATTAGGAGAAATGAGGCACCAGTTTCATGATCTGACGGATCATTGTTAGAAGATATTTTAACTAATGTAGTTTGGCACTTTGATATTTTTGAGACCAAGTGGGAGTAGCGAAAGAGCGAGATCTGATATAAATAGTATTTCGATTTAAGCTTGAAAAAGAAAGTCGCTTTTATTAACATGGCACTAAACATTTCGCGAACAATTAAGCTTTCTTGCCTTTTCGTCTTTTAGAGTTATGTTAACCATAGTAAATGCCTGCGCATAAATAATAGGCAAATAACGTAAACCAGGTTTTTGATTTATTGGAAGTGCTCTTATCCAAAAAGAAAATTTAAATAACTCAAGTCTCCATTCGCCTAATAGTATATCCTTCTTCTGAATATCTCATTCCTTTCACTTCTTATTTGATTGATTAACAAAAGTAAAACCAGTAAAATGGTCTTTCAATGCACTTTCCCAAAATTTTATATAATTATCAGTAATCAGTATTTGTAATTGCATTACAGATAGCCAGTTCTTGAATTTTCAATCTAATCACTTCGACTTTTCACCTGTGTTGTTGATCTAAAATAAGAATTATTTTTAATAAAATGTACGAATGCTGTGTTGTGCTGTTGCATTAGTAAATATTTTATTTGCACAGTAAATAGAATTTTTTTATACATAGTATTGTTAGCTAGAAATTTTCAATTGCCTAACTTTAAAATTTGTCTTTAATGGCACAAGTATCTTTCTTTTTAGTAAGGTATTGCCATATATTTTTGGACTGATTAAAGAAAATATCAAGATAACTCTCTAATATTTTTTGTTTGTTCAAGTCAGTCTTCTCCTCTTTTGTCCAAAAAAAAAAAAAGAAGACCCATCGCTTCTGCCCCATTTTCTAATCAAGTTTTGGAAACGTTGGGTGAGAATGCAATAAAATCTACTATTCTTTGTGAATTACGGTTCTTTAGTCACTACGGTTACATTTTGCAGTTTTTTCCTGGATGTAGAAGCAATAAAGTTACCAAGAGGGATAACAGGATCTATTTTCAACCATATGTAACTGTTAAGGCCAGCGGACGATCTACTTTTTCTGGCTTCTTGTACGGCTATTTATTTTCTAACAGTTGTCGTCTTGCCCTGTCCCATCTTTGTATGGGTATTTTCTAAATTATTCTCTTGAGTAGTCTTACAAGTTTCCAAACTTTGACGGAGTTAGCCTAACTTATCATGTTGGCATGGTAACTGCAAACTGAATTCCCTAAAGTTTCAGTGAAAAAAAAAATAAAAATAAACTAAAATCATGAAATAGATTATTAGTCATTCACCATACAAACAATCAATTGAATTAGTTCGAACAAGCCACATTCTTCAAAGCAAGTAATTCTAAGCAAGGTTTATTCTAAGCAAACCTAACCTAACCTAACCTAACGCATGAAATCAGCTCTCCCAGCATCGAGTTAAAAAACCTACAATAGAATGAGCAGAAATTGCATTAATTTTTGTTTCAAACTATTAAATTTACCTCTAATCTGGTCTTCCTTGGTAAGGTGCCTTGTCATTGAGAAAGGTTTGTAGATGTGGCTGAAAAGTTTTCAATTGCCTCGAAATCTAATCTCTTTGAAGAGAGTAAAAAATAATCGTAGATTTTAAAAAAGTAGCAGAAGCATTGGGTTATTGTTGAGATGAAAGAGTGAAATCATCATGTGGAATGGCAAAATAAATTATTTTCACCTACAGTAATATCTCATTAATGAATAATAATAATAACGATTCCGACTCTTTTTTTGATATTTCCTTTGTACTTAACACCAACCGAGAAGTCCATTATTTCCACCCACATACTTGTTTTAAGACCAATGTGTTTGTCTTACCCACAGGGTCCTTCAGAGTGGCTTTTTATAAAGCTAATAATTTATAAATGTATGGAATTATTAAGTCACTGTAAATAGTGGCTTCTAATGGCCACCTTAGTTTTTGATTCGAGGAACATTAGCTTGAAGCGCATTACAATATAAAATAATTTTATGTAGATCTGAAGGAGTCCTGAGGTAAAACTAAAAATTATGCAATAAATCAATAAATTCAAATCTAAAGACAAGTAATATTGCTCTAAAAAGAGATAACTGCCATTAGTTTAATGCTATAGTTATGAAATGGAATTGAAATAAAGAATTATAAAAGTTATTTTCTCAAATTATGTTAAAAATTTCTACGTAATTAGTAAAGATTTTGTGTACAACGAAATTTTACTAAATTTATCAATTAATTTTATTAATTTTACAGTTCAGTTGAAGAAAACTTAAAACTAAATTTGTATGTTGCATATAAAAATGTTATCAAAAAAATTTTAGCGTCTCAAAAAGAAGAAAAAAAAATAAGTAAAAATATTTACAAAAATTCATGTATTTAGTTAATATTATAAGGAAAGTAATTGTGCTTGTTGTGATGATAATGGCCAGTCTTGATTGTGTTCTGTAAAATTGTTTATTCTCTCCCAAACTAGTTGCTACAGGCAACTAATAAACGTATTGGTTTTTAGTAAAATATAAACTCCTTCGATCCGTGCTCTGCATATACTTTGAAGACTCTGGTCCTTCACGTGCCTTGGAAGCTTTGAATATTTATTCTCAAAATGGTTGCATTGTTAAATACATAAAACAAAAATAAAAATAGCTGCACCCTAAACGAGAGAGCTTCACCAAGACATTTTCTGACATTAGAATTTTTTTATTTTTTATTTCCTTTGGTGCCTTCTTCTTTCTAAACCGGAGTTTTCCATCACTTGGCATTTTAATTGCCAATATCTTTGACACGTTTTAAAACATATAAAATTTAACGGTATTAACTTCCCCAGCACTTTCACTTAACCTATCTGTATAGAGATAATTGCTTGATATTACATAGGTTTTCGATTTTTTTTTTTGTTTTGTTGTAAATATTATTATATATATCGTATGTTTAAATGTATAGAAACCAAAATGAAAATTGTGTATAGTGTATACAATATGTTTATTGTTGGCCCCTTCTCCACTAGTCCTCTGTCTGTGGAGGCCATTAATTTTCAGTTTATATCAACCTTTCTGTTTGTTTGTTTGATTTTATATAGATATATAAATATTAAATATTGTATTATTATTATTATTGGATTGTAAAGAGACCCACTGACTGATGTAATTGGTGCACCACCAGCCTATAATTAAATTAATAAATATATATGAAATAGATGTAAATAAATTTTATATTAATTAATGTATAGTTGTTATATATATATAGTAAGAGAGTAGGAGTGAGTGATTTGAGAAGGAGAGCACGAGACAAGAGAAATACAATTGAATTTAAGTAATTAATTTTGTTTTATTAATTAACTATCCCTGGAATTGGATTTATTTTATTTTAATTGCTACCTTTATCCCATTTTCAATCCAATCCAATGTCCTAACAAAGTAGTAATAAATCTCAGGACTTACAATTTCTACAGCAAAGGTATAGTTATTTTAAACTGGCCATATTGTTTAAACTTGAAATATCAATTTGTTTGATTAAGAGTTATTATTACCTACCCCAAAATAGAATTTGAAATCCAAAGACGTAGACTTTTCTGAAAACAATTAAAATCACAATTTTCGGAAAAGTTTGCCTTTCAGCATTAAATTTATTAAACACAACTGGGGTCTAAGACTATGAAAGGTTGTATCTGGGATCTACCTTCGCCAGAACGTCTACCTTCTCAATGCTATGACCAGGCCGGTGATAAAGGAAGGTTAAATTTCTCTATATGATCCAATTTCATTAAGGCTTCGTTTGCGTTCGCTTACCAGCTTTAGGTCACCGTATACCTGGCTCGAGCAAAATGTTGTGGTTTGTGAATTATTAGCCATTTGTTTGAATATTTTGAAAAGGCCAAATTAAGCCCTTAAGCTAATTTTTTTTAGCCGAATTAGCTGAAAGAACATTTGCTCCACTTTCTGCATGGGTTTCTTTAACATTTTATACACCCAGTTTCTTTTATATTACCTCCCAGCTGTACACGCCGATCATCCCAACAGGAACTTTTTTCTGTTAAACCTAAAATGGCTAGTCCATGCAATACTTCGTTTATTATGTTTGCTGTGGTCTGTCTCCCAAGAGGCCTAAGGTTACATTATATCCTGAATTTAGCTCTTTACACTCAGGCTCCCCTCGTATTTTTTATTGAAGCCGATGGAGAACCTCACAGAGTCATAAGTCTAAACCAGTGGTTCCCAAACTTTTTTGACCCATGGATCCCTTTTTATAGTCAAAACTTGCCCACGGACCCCCAAGTGAAAAAGCTATTGTACATACTCGTAAATGCATAATATAAAAATTACAAATTTAAAAAAACATTTTGTTGAAGAAGTATTTATTGAAATTATAACTTTTGTTTAAAATAAAATTTAAAAAAATTAAAAATTTGGATGAACGTGATGAGATGTTACGAGTGTATTTATAACAGGCTCAATGTTTGTGAGTAGCTACCGCAAATCCCCACGAGTAATCTTTGGTTCAGGTCTACATGAAGAGCCGTTAAGTGTTCGACAGTGAGCAAAAAAATCTTCATCTCTATTTTGCAATTTCGAAAGATTTGGAAACTGAGAACGTTCTCCTCTTCCCAAGTTTTGTTTGTACAGAAAATGTTTCGCAACAAACGCAGATATTACGCTTTTAGTTTTGATTAAATTTAATTGGTCTCCTTATTAGTTTCTAATTTCCATAATAATAAAAATGGATCACAGTTATATTATTTTATATTGAACCTTGCGCGGACCCCCTGACGTTGTTCAGGGACCCCCAAATCAATTTTAATTTTCCACGGACCCCCTGAATGATACCGGGGACCCCTGGGGGTCCGTAGGGACCACTTTGGGAACCACTGCACTAAACTAATTAAAAATCATTAGTGACAGTCAATTATTAATGTTCATTTTACGACTTAAAGAGATCATATTACCTAAATTATTTTGTGAACATATTCTTACAAACAATCTCATTAAGAAAACGGGGTATGAATGAAAGTAGTGGTGTATTACTCATTTAAAAAATAATTAAATAAATTCGCATAAATAAATACATTAATACAATTAATCAAAAATCTCGATTTGTAATAAAACAATAAACATTGATTACATCAAAAGGTATTAGTGATGAATAGAACCTGTAGCTGTAACTCTTTCCTATTCATGTATTGATCGCGTTGAACTAGGTTAGGAGAACAACCAACAGACTGCGCATGAATTCTAGCCAGCTGGATAGTCTGGCTGAGATAGAGTTGCAGTAATATGTATGTAACTCATTTGTGTCTGCTATTGATATCTCTTATCATAGTATTATATCTCTCTGCGTGCCAAAGTAATTATATATGTGATTTGCAGGCTATAGTGAGCTAAAGCCGAGAACCAGCAACACTGTATTCACTCTTGTCTCTCCTTGACACGAATAGAATAATTTTATTTTGACTATTTTCACGATTATTACTCTAGGTTGCTCACGTATATTGTTTAATTATACTTAAGGGGGAAAAAATAAAGGAAGTTTGTTCAGTATCTCCTTCTCTTGGTTTAAGGAGATCGTATTCTAGATCTCAAGTCTGAAATTACAAAGTTTTTCTGAACATCACTTTAAGGGTAACGCACTCTAAAAATAATTTTAAATTGAGCGATTACTAGAATAACATGTTCATGTAAAATTGTACATCTTTACCTTTTCTTACTAATCGTAAGAAGAATGTATTGTCGTGGTGACCAATTTTATAAATTAATTTTTCACTGGAAATATATGCCTGAGGACTTCTGAAAACGAAAAAAACGTTCTACAGTGAATGAACCAATGAACTGTTTGTGAGGGTATGTCGGAAGCTAATAATCAAAATCCGACGTCAGGATTTGCTTGGATCATGTTTCTGTAGTGAGTGACCACAAAGTTGACTCATGAGGACATTGTGACTATTTTAGTGATGATGAACATCGGCTTTAACTTGTGGGCATGCTGAACCTAACTAGTAGCATGTATCATCTATCTCTGTAGGCATTGTTTTATTGAAGAATGGTTGGGGAATATAGGAAAGAGTTCTTTGCCTTGTTAGCTGGGTTATGTACTGGGTTGTTTAGGTCCCTGGAGAAGTGGCTAGTAGACTTCCCTTTATGAGCTCATCAACTAAATGAAACACTAAATGGACATTTTAGATTTTTGCTATTTTGTCTGAAATGACACTCTGGAGCTATTATCCAACTATCTAAATGGCATCACTTTTTATTTAAAAGACAACTTCCCCCCAAAAATTATTTTTTTTACGGATTCTCAGGATTCTCCTGAGTTGAATACACTTCAAGAAAACCCATTAACAAGGAACACTAAAGGCATTTCTTGAATTCTTATTTAAGTGAGAATCAGATGCATTTCGTAAGTAAGAACCGATTTCTTTCTCGGTGGGAAATATGCAAAAAATGCTAAATGAATTTTTAAAAAAGGTAACGGAAAGCGAAGAAGAGAACATGTGTTTTCTGGAACACAATTTGAGTCTCAACAACTTTAAAATGGACTTTGCAAAAGTGAATAAAAATAAATTATTGATGAAGGTTTAAGTAAAATATTTTTTTTTTTCACTTTATTTGTATATTTACAACTGCAACAATTGTTGCATCAAGTAAATTAAGTAAAATAAAGCCGACATTTTGAATCAATTAAAAAAAACAATAACAGTAAAAAATATATTAAAAATAGTGGAATGCTCAAATAATAATTTATTACAGCATACAGATACTCTATTCGGAGTAGTTCCTTTTAGAGTTTCACTGTATTATTTATACTGGTACTAACTAACAGAACATATGATGTAACTATAAATATAACGTCACTGTAATTACACAATATGTGAACTTGTCGGAAGGAAAGAATTTATAATCTACCAACTGCACAAGTAGTAGTTTTTGTATTTTCGCTTAACTTTAAAAGAAGAAATTTATCAATTGTGAAGTTTTGTATATTTCGAGGTATGACTAGAAAAACATATTGGGATCCTCTGAACACGAACAAATAATTTGTACAAATTAGCCTCTAAATGAGTGTGAGTTAGATTAGAAATAGAAGTCCATATTTTATAAAAACGATGTATGTGCCTCCAAGTGGCTGCCGAGAAATTTGGAGAATTTGCTGACACAAAAAACGAGTAGTGATTTGATGACAAGATGATGAACTGGAAGCATATTGAATTACAATATTGAAGAGCACTATTGCAATATTGTTGGTAGGAAATTGGTAATGAATTCCCTACCTTTCGACGCTACCAATACCACCAAATTAAAAATAAGGTGCAACATCTAAGATTATAGATGCCCTGGGTCTTCACAGAGCTCTAACGACCTCGACACTTGTTCTCCATTACAAACTACACTGTCCATCAAAAGATAAGCGAGCTTTAGAGCATCTGGAGAAAAAAAAATGTAAGGATAACTAGCTGACGCAATGAATGACTACCTTGAGGGGGTCCTCGTCTAATTCATCCTTTTAATATTTCACTAATGAAATATTAGTGTCCTGTTATTATTTCACTAAAACTTGAGCTGTAAAGTAAGTATCCTAGTTCATCCTTTACAGAATTCTAATAGCTGCACAAATCGGAGATTGTTATTCATCTTTTTTCTGATTTATCCATATAAAATTAAACTCATAGCAAATTTGCAAGTTTCTTTCAGTTTGTTAAAAAATGTTAAACATTCAATTCTCTCCTTAAACATTAGTTTTGGGAGCGTACAATTTTTAGAAATATTACTTTATTTGATACCCGATACACCAGTTTTAAGATAAAAGTGATAAGATTTTTTGAGCATAGCCATGGTGAACTCAAGCTAATTTAGTTCGCTTTTTTTTGTTGTAGCAAACAACACTAAAGTAGCCTGTAAATTGTTCAGAGAAAGCTAAACAAGCATTCAGTACAACAATAATTACATTTTATCATTTATCTACTTAATTTATCAATTACTTCTGGATGGAAAAATTGCTATTGATTGCTTTCCATGTTGTCATGCAGGAAAACCTGTAGCTTGCAAAGTTCCCTAAAAAACTGGGCAAGTCTGCTACCTCTTCTTGTTTATGTAATTGTAATAACAAACAATTTTTTTTTTTTTTTTTTTTCATCACAATAACTATTTGGGACACTCACGATGCAATATTTCTGTATAATATTTATACTGATTACATCAGATACTATTGTGCGCGCTGATGGACTTGATAGATGCGCATGAACTGTTTGACAAGGCTCACAATGATGCAAGAAAGGATGCAGTACCTGCATTCCGCATTTTTATAATTTCTCTAATATATGAATGTAAGTAAAATCAGTAATATTGTTTGTGAAAGTTGTAGGAACTGAGACATATTTTAAAAATAGAGTTTTAACGCCAGAAACCGTCTATTGTGAAGCGAAAAAATAAATTTGATCATTAATGCAAAATCTTCTCTTTTTTTTTTTTTTTTTTTTTTTTTTTGAACTTACACATTGATTATTTTTTTTCATCACAACATATTTTTGTATGAGTATTACTAGTGATTCCAATACATACAGGTGGTAGTTCCTGACAATGTAAATGAAACACCCAAGCGAAGAAGAAATCTTTTTAAGATACAATCAATCTTCTCTTATCAAACTTCCCTGTCAAGATTTACCTGTAGGTATTTCCGTAAACGCTTTATAGTTGCCGTAATGGAAAGAACATAGTAAAATAAAGACATCATCATTTCCTCCCTAATTTCATAACGAGCTTGGCTTTTTTTGTTTAAAGGATAACTTTACTTTTATACTTCTCTCAAAGTAATTTAAATAATTGACTATTCAATATACAGAACACGTCATATGGTATATGCATTTATGGATTGCTTGAGGATTCATTTTTTATTATTTTATTTTACAAATTAAGTAGAAAATCTATGTCGGTTTGAACGTATTAACAACATCTCCCTTAAAATCTCTCGTGAAAGCTCAGGATTTTTTTTTTTTTTATCAGATTTTTCAAAAAGCACCGGTTGAGGGATATTTTCCATGGAAATACCTGGAACACCATTTCAAAGCCAGCCAAGTTATTCTGAGACCCAAACAAATATTCACTAATCAATCTATTCAGCTATCTGTTTCTATATTTCTTACATTTTTCTTTGCTGAACTGGTTTTTCTATGTTATAACAGAAACTTGCGACGATCAATATTCTCTATGTTGGAATTCAACATGCTGGAATTGTAGGGTATCCATCCAGAAAGTTTATGTCAGGGGCTTGCTCTCTAATTTCCTGACTCACTGAATTCTTTTCGGTCATAAAGTCATCACTCATATCTAAAAACAGAAAGTCCCAATTTTATTTCATGCTGCCTTAACCTCACAGTTCTGGTGCTGGAGTCCCTTAGGGTCACAATATTGTCTCAGTTTATTCCTGTATTACTTCAATTAATTGTCCACGCTAACAGATGTGCATTTTAACAATATTAAATCTATTCTTCATCATGAAACATGTACAATGTCCAACAGTATTGTATTTTGATATCAGTGGACGATTCTGCATCAATTAAAAAATAGTAATTTTTTTCTTGGCGACGGAGGGGCCATTCTGTTCGGCTAGTGAAGGGTGTACAAGAACTATGGGCAATATGGTGTAATGGCCTCTAGAAGAGGCCTAGTTCTCTTTCGAAGGACTCTATTTCCAAGTTACGGGGAGTATTAAGAGGAAAAACTCGGTTATTTGAGTGCATTTTTTAAGCAAAATCGAGACTTGCAAGATAACAAACTTTTTGTACACTTGACTGAGATCTCTTCACGCTTGCTTTACCTGGAGTTTTTCGTGCCGAACGAACACAGCTAGGTGGCCAACTGTTTAAAACAAGTCGGTGACGAATTCAAAACAAATACTCTGCAAGGAAGTGACGATTCAATCTGAACATGGATGAAAATACGAAAACAGAGTTGAAGAAAGAAGTGCTATGACGGATAAAATCAACGATGTTAAGAGTAGATATACATGTTTAATAGTTAAATTAAAAGCATTTTATCTCTTTGTGCAGTAATTTTAAAAAAGGCAGTCAGCCATATTTGTGAAAGAATATTCTTGTCTAATTACAAAAGTAGATGGTGTAACTGTAAAAAAAAGAGTTAATTTCTGCGTTTGTATTTGGTCACCAAATAACAGAGAAAATTGCTGGCCTGCACTGAATTACACTACATGTTGTAATATTTTAGTTTCTTCCATAATAACATAATAGTTCCATTGCGTGGCTCATAGTAGCAGCGTTTAAACTATTGCGTGACAAAACATGGAACATACCATCCATATGCACTAATTTTTAATCTAGAAGGGTATACTCATATTATTACCCGTCTTCTCAGAGGTTGTTTAAAAAACCCAATTTTTTTTCACACTCAGCGTGTTTCGAACGATTTAAGTTTTATTATTCGGTCTCAATTTTGGTAAAAGAATGGCATTGGTATTCAACAATTTGTACAAGTCTCAAGAATAAGCTAAAGCTATCATTAAGAGATGTTGCATACCATCCTCACTTCTCTTTTTTTAATACTGAATAATGTATTGCTCTGTTTTAAGATGGTTGATTTCTTTTAGATACTATTAGGACAGCGTAGGGCGTTACTAGAATTGATGATTTAAAGAGTGGAGTGTGAGAAAAGTACGAATAGTCATGGGGAATTGGTTTCAAATAATGGGATGAGGATCCACAATGTGAGAACAGTGTTAAAAGTGATTGAGTATGACAGAATAACCAAGTACTCTCCCAGTAATCAAAATTTGCATATCTCATTACTGAGAAGAATACTCGGTAATCAAATATGTTTGACTGCTAATTGCAGTAATCACTAATGATAACTTTTCAAAATATTACAATACGCGGCGTTCAGTGTATTACTCAGATTGCAATTTTCCTGGCCCTGTAGTAGGGTGATATTTTAGGTTTTCTTAAGAAGCATCTAATGCAGGATTCCGTCAGTTTTTAAATATATTATTACTTGTTAATTAAACACAAACAATAAAAAAAATGGCATTAGAATCTGTGAGCTCTATAGAGAAAGTGAGCCTTGCTTCACTCCAGATTTCTTAATTAAAGAATTTTAAAAGAAGAAGAAGTTAAATCGGAGTTGGAGATCATTTATATTTCATGGATGTTTTCACAATTTAGCATTTTAAAGCGAGTGACCAGAAAAAGAGATGGGCTGATTTAGTCGTTAACACCCTCTTCAAGATAACATATGTTTCATATCAGAAACATGTGTGTTCCATAGGGGAGTGTCTGGTTGTTGTTTTTATTTCTGTTCTGCATCATATGACGCATTTAAGCACTCACCAAAGTAATAACCAAACTAAAACTAAATACCAAGGCGGATCAACAACACTCTATGTTAAATCAAGTTAATTATCCCTTAACAAGGAAGCAAAATGCTAAATCATAGAGTAGCTGTGCTAGATTGGACATTCGGCTAGAGAGAGTGGTCGTGGGAAGCTGCGAGCAGGTATTACTCCCACAACCACATCTCAACATTATCTACCTGTTAGCCAACGGTCCATTTTTGCTGACCTTGCTCTCCATATTGCCCACTTAATAATAAATTAAAAAAGAAAGAAAGAAAACTTCTTTGTTCTTGGGCTTATGTATGTTTACATATTTACAATCATATCTGTTATTAGAGATTACATTTAAGATAATACGGAGTCTCTTATATCACCATAGTTAATATTATGTTGATACGCATTTTTTAAAAATCATATTAGAGATTTTATTAATTGGTTAGATGTTTAGAAAACATGGTTTTTTTTAAATTTCCACTACTACTCAGGAAGGGAATAGAACCTTAATTTATCGAAGATTACTTTTCGTTGGTTACCTGTTTTAAGGTCCTCATATAAGAACAAAAATATTTGTGAGAGTAATGAGCTGGAAAGCAGGGAGCATTGCTATTTGTCGACCTTGCAGCTCGATTGCAAGTGATTTTGAGACTTGTCTATTGCTATGTCACTTGCTGTTTGCGTGGAACGTTAATAAAACCTAAATGAGGATGTAAAATGATGTTTGGCCAGGCAGAAAGTCCAGTAAATTCTACGAATGGTCCATTGGTAGCCAAAGAGCGGTAGGACCTGATGTACACGACAGCTCCAATAGACGATCGGTCAGACTTTTTTTCAATAATGAAATCAAAAAAAGAGTTTGAAAATAGTAATGATTTTTTTGCGCCTTTGAATTCAAATTTTACCAAAGTAAAACTAAAAGGAAATTAGGACATTTTTTATGTATGTCTGTAAGATAAAAATATCATTTCAATGTGACCAAAAATATTATAATTTTTTAATTTTACAACTTTGGATTTACAATTAATGACTTTACAGTGAATTTCAAAATTTCAAAGTAATTTAATAGAGAAATAAGCTACAAAAAAAAGACAGATGATTTTCTTAACAATTTGACACAAAATGTATTACAGTGGCCTAAAACAAAAATAAAAAAAAATATAGGTTTCTCTCTCGAATGTGCTAATAACGGAGACTAATAACGGCACTAATAAACAGGGGAATAAAAAACGTACGTCCATTTTGCTTCAAATATTTAAATAATTAAAATTCTTCTTACAATTTCTAAAATAAATTGTTTAAACTTTCAGCTGATACAATTTCAATGTGGCATTAAAGTGTTGAACTTGGTAGCACAGCTTTCCTGACGACTGTACATTTTTTTTATACTCCATCCAACATTGTAAAGATTTTATGGATGTGTTTAGAAACATTTCACAGATATTTCTCTAGTTGTTAATTAAAAAAAAGGTCTTCATCTCAAAAAGAATTCCTTATATATTTAGAATGTTAAACACTAAAATATTTGTTATGGACAATAATTTTTAGTGTAGCAGAACAGATTTATTTTTTATTTATTTATTGTAATTAATAGGGCAGATTAGAAGGAGCGAATAACATCTGATTATGTTGGATATAAAAATGTAAAAAATGAATTGAATTATTCCTAGAATCTTGAACCGGCCTGAGGGCTAACTTGGTGCTACAACAGGACCGGGCAGTCTTAAATATGTTAAACACAGATGTTGGAGAGGTAGTCAGACCACATTTCTCAATGATGATGGTCCCACTTTTAATTGTATATTAGGTGTTCCCCACTAAATTGTATTTTACTTTTTCTTCTAAAAGGAAGAAATAAATTTACTCAAAATTAGATTCACTTTTATTTGAATAGAATAGTTATAAAGTCTAAGAATAGTTATATTTCTCGGCCATGTGAGAATTTATCGTTAAATCATCGTTTTAAATGTTGCAGCACAACTAATGATCGTAAAGAAATAGAAAAAAAATGGCTATTTAATCCAAAATTTAGATGCATCCGTCTCCGTCTACAAGAAAAGCCTGCTGAATTTAATAGTGCCCAAAAATTAAACCAACTTTATTAACCTTCTATTACTTCTCAATCATACTCACGTAAAATAAACATGAATATCCTCTAAAATAATGTTAGTTTGCAAGTTATTAGATGGTAATAGAATATTAAATAAAATTTTATGCGCTGCTTAACGAAGTGGCTAAAAATTAGAATAAAAACTTGATAACTCTAATAATAACAAAACTTTCAGAACTTGGTATTAAATCCAACGAAGAAAATAATACTTCTTAAATAACTACTTTCAAGAATTACTTGTGGCAATCAACAAATGCGACCCAATTAAAATTAGGTTGTAAGATCAGGTAAATTGTTACCCTAGTGCTGCTATGTATCTCTACACTCCTGCTTTAGATTATGCTACAATATTTTCTTAAAAAATTATAAAGAAAACAGAAAAATAAACTATCTGAGTCCATCACATGAAATGTTTTGGTTAAATAATTGCCAAATTTAGGACAAGCGGATCTAGCCACATTTTTTATCTCTTCGAAAAGTTGCCTGATTCAAATCTTACAACCAGCTTTTCTCATCTTTATTTTGTTTTACGAAGTTCATGGTCAAAGAATCCTGTATTATATTAAATTTGTGGAAACACTCTCTACAAATTTATATCTACGAATCAACTGTTCAAGATGTGGGTTACGGTTCAACAATTTGAATGCATGAAATTCGGTGTATTCGACGGTAGAGAGCATTATGAAACAAGTAACTTTTTAAACTTTTAGAGTTTGTTGGTTTATCTAATAATTTTAGGCACTACTACAAGACTATTTTTAGACATAATGACCAAGAAGTTATAACAAAAATAAAAAAGATTTTTTAAAGTAATTTTATTTTAAGTGTAACACACATCAAACCAATAAAGTCTGTGCTTTATTTTATACATAAAATAAACCATATGAGTTTTGTTTTTTTCAACTCATTTATTAATCTTAATGTTCGTTACTTTCTTCCGAACGAACTTAGTGACCCAGAAATTTAAATCTTCATTAGTAACCTTCGAACTAAGTCGGACACTTACTGCTTCATAAGCCTTGTGGTTGGTAGACTGTTTCCCTCCATACAGTTCCTCAACGGTTTCTTTTCTTTGGAGATAATTTCATTTCATCCGCTGCCCTATTACTAAGATATGAAGCCTCTGAGCCGGTATCAATTCTTTTTCTGACTTGCCTATGGAAATCATCGTATCGTAAATTTTGTGTCTTTTTTGTTTAGGTTTGCAAAGGACTTTACTAACGTCAAATTAGAAATATTACTTCATTAGATATTACTTCATTTTGAGAGATTACTTCATTTTGTTCTGGATTTCTTGCACATCTGCATTCTTGATTTCAAGTGAAGGATCATAACGTTCACGCGTCGTTTTTTTCATGAGCTGTAATTCTTTCTTTTGTTGAGTATTTACTCAAATCTGGAGATCAAGATAGTCTTTTTACTCTTAGCTATATTATTTGGAAAAAGTGTATTCCAGATTAATGGGGAAAGATTGAAATTGTTCCCTTTATTACCTTTAGTAGTGTCTCTAGTAGAGTCTCTTGTGTAATGTTCTGGCAATTAGAAAAAACTTTTCCAGCTAATCATATCTACGAAGTCTCCGATTCTAAATTTGTTTTACAACAGTTGTATGACATTTGTCGACGATATTGAAAAGTCGGAGCGTTTACAGTTGCTGAAGTGCCTGACAGCATCAAACTGAGCAAGCTCGCAAAGTATTCCGGCGTACAACTGGTATGGGATGCGGAAGTAAGGTTCTGTCAGGTGAAGATTTTTGGGGGAACCTCAACCTTCTACGAAATGCTGCTTTGAAAATTTGTATCTTTTGGAGTGAAATCAGCTCCGCAAGAGCTATGGGAATCCAGTAGTCGAACCTCTTCAGATGGTCTTTGATTTTACTCTAATTGTTCTGCAACACTTTGTGGTGTAAATTTTTCAAAAGTTGGTAAGTCCTTTAATGCTCCTAATTCTTTATTAACGAACTCTTTAGCTGGATTTATAGTAGCCATTTTTAAGGTAGGATCGAATGCGGTTAAATCCTCACTTGACACAGAACTAGTCTCCGAACTGGATTCTAAAATTGAAACAGGCGCTTCAGTCATTAAACGACAAATTTTATCATCAACAATTTTATACCTGTCTTCTTTATCCACTGTTCCTTGTGATAATTTCATTTCAACTTTATGCATATCTTTCAAATGTTTCAATGGATAATAAAGATTCTTCTCGATTTCCAATTCTTCGTGATAGGAAGCACCAGGTGTTGATGGTGGGGTTGACGAAGGAGGAGTTTCTGGCGGTGGTACAGAACGAGGCAAAACTGGTTTTTTGGCCAAAGTAATTGGCTTTTCATAAGATTTTTTTATGCCACTTATCATCGATTCTACCTGAATGAGTCTATTTTTTGCTTTAACTGCTTTTTTCATTTCATCTTCTTGTTTTTTCTTTATGGCTTTATATTTATGTTTTAATTCTATCTCTGGAATTTCCTGGAGCATTTCTTTCAAATTAGTGTAGACTTCATCAATTTCTCTCCACATATCTTCTTCTGACATAAAGTCAGAATTATTTCCGGTAACTTCTTCATAAAAGTCCTTGAGTAAGGCAAGATTTTTCAAAACCTGCAAAATAAAACTCGTTAAATAATTAAAACTAAATAAACATAGCTGAAACAAGATTGGTCAAGCCAGGCTTCCTAACTTCTTTAATTTAGGGATTCATGAAATAACAACTGTGTTAAAGAAAGCATCAAGTTGGTATTGAATATGTGAGTTCTTTATGTAGCTTGTAAGTTGGTAACCAAAAAACTAAACGCTCGCCTTTTATTGATATAATCCACCAAAAGCTATCATTAAATACAGAACTAAAGATAATACCAATTAGGTATCACAAGAACCACATTTATTGAAAGTTGATATTTCTCAGCTAATAAAATATTTTCAATCAGTTTTCATGAGTTATTCAGTTTTAATTTCATTAGATGTACCGTCAATAAGAAACTGATCGTTGTAGAAATATACTGAAGTTCCTAGTTCTTGCCAAATAAAAAAAAAATTCTTAAGTCAAGAGGAGAACTACCGTTTGAAGAATAAAATTGGGTATTTAAAATCTGTTGAATTGAGGGTACAGATGAGACGTTTTCTTTAAGTTTAACCACTCTTCTCACACAGAACTGTAAAATGAATTAGCTGAACAAAGGTTACAAATAAAAGTTAAAAGTCACAAATAAAAATGGCACACATGTATTTATGAAATGGTAAAACGTTTTAAGTTAAGCTAAAGAAGAAACCAATTTTAGAAGATACCAATAAGCAAAAAAAAAAAATCCCTTCAGTAGGGTCTACATGGCCCTTACTTACATTACGTCCCAAAAAAATAAATCAAGTTTGAGATACATGCGTTTTTACCTCCTATGTTTGAAAATACAAAAATATGGTCTTCTAATGCATTTTAAATCTGATAAGTACTGTAGAAATACCAAATCATAAAAGAATTTGATTTAGCGCTTTCTCAAAATGATGACAATTACAGAGGTACTGTAAAATACATCTATGACGATAAATAAACTATAATCGTTAATATAAAGAATTTTAATTGGGGATTTACCTCTTTAGAAACGATCAAGTCTTTGCACATTTTCTTTACATCTTTATATATAGAGCGTAATCTGTCTTGAGTTGCTTTTTTCTCATGGCCCTCTTTGATAGCCTTTTGTAGATCCTTCTCCAGTTGTTTTCTGTGTTTAAACAATCTTCTTTCCACTTTCCTAAATTAAAAAAAAAATTACTTTTGGCAAAATATTTTATAATTTAAAAGATCGATTTTTAGAAATAAATATGTACATTATAAGAAGTTAATCATTTAACTGTTGCCTGCAAGCAGTATGATGAGGCAGTACTAAATTGGGCCCATTATCTGTAAACTGTAACAAAGCTTTATTCGAAAGACCATTTTTTTTATATTTCTAACTGTTACATTCTTATATTTCAATCAGAATTCTATTTTTTACAGCATAACACCCAATTGTAAATACTGTAAATTGTAAGCTTGAACGATTGAATTTAGTTAACCGATGTTCTACAACACCTGGATAAGTCCAGATTAAGTAGGATGTAATAAAACTTAAAAATTAAGTTACCTTCGAGCTTGCACTAGTGGACCTGCTTGAAGTTTCAAATCTCTGATCATTGTAGCCTTTTCTAAATTTCCCAAGTACATAGCTTTTAGTAAATTGATAACTTCTTGAACATCTTTGAACTGAATTTTAGTTGGGCCACAGTTCTCATACTGAGTTATAAACTTTTTTAACACTTCTTCCATGCTACTGTCGCTTTCTCCATAATTTAAGTATCTACAATGATAAATTAAATAGAAATAAATTAATTTGAAATTGTGTAAAAAATCATTACTTGCGAAAATAATTCAGAACAAATAATTACTCTGCAACTTTAATAATAAAATTGTCAACATTATTTTTATTTTCTTCACTCCAAATTTCTTTCTCTTTTGCGTATTCTTCTAACCATGTTCTTGAACTAATTTCAAGTAAGAAATTTTTGTACTGCAGAGCATTATCGATTTCATCTGACTTTCTATGTATTGCATCTTTTATTATACCCATTTTCTTCGAAACCTCTCTAAGCAAAAAAAAAAAGAAAGAAAGAGAATGAATAATTAAAAACTATTGATTGATCTTGCAGCATTGTCATTTCTAGTAGGTGTTATAAAATATAATTGGCTAACTCTATTTGACGAAAATAGCTCAGAATATTGTCGATTAATTTTTACGTATACTTGCGAATTTTATGTTAACAACTTTGCATATTACTCTGTTGTGAATATTTTTCTAGGACACATTTCTGGTGATTTACTGTCAATTATTTCCGCACCATTAGAATTTGGAAAAAAAAGAAAAGTAACTTTCACTAACTCTTAACCAATCGTCAATATCCTGCGCTATTAAAATAAAACTAAGAGTCCTCAGGATGAGGTAGAAGCTAGGGTAATATATATTTTTTTAATTTATCTATTTTTTTTTTTAATAACACCCCAACGTTTCAATGAACATTCCTTTCAGGTGGCAATTTTTTTAGCTAGAAAAAAAAGAGTCTATTGACGTTCACGCTATGCAGGTCCGGCGCCCGGCTTACCCAGGCAAGTGCCGGAGCCCACATCGCTTCTAGTGGCCCCTGGCACTTGCCACCTCGAATGGAAGACCATGAAAGGAGTGGAAAAAACAGAATTCTCGTCTAGTTAACCGGAAAGATAGAAATTTCTTCTTCAATGAATTGAAATTAAAACAGAGGTGGAATGTATATGCAAGGAAGCCTGAATTTTGAGTTATAATTGCAAAATTAATGACTCGTCTAGTTTGACTGGAAATATTAGGATTTCTGCTTCAGTGTATTAATAATAAGCCAGAGGTGGAATGTATACACAGGGTAGCCCAAATTCGAATTACTACAGAAAATTGAATGGAAAAATTTCTCTTCTAAAACAAATGAAGGAGAAAGATTACAAAAGAATGAAGAAAGAAATCTCAATCTTTCTAATCAAACTAGTCAAAAATTTCCTATTTTTCTATTAATTTTGCAAATGTAACTTCGAATGCGGGCTACCCTGTGTTCCACATTCCACCTATGGCTTAGTAATTATATGTAATATATAAAGCATAAATCTCAATCGTTGCAGTAAAAGTAAAAGAGAATTCCTTTTTTTTCCATTAATTTTACAATTGGAACTTCAAATTCGGGCTACCCTGCGTGTACAATTTACGTCTGGCTTATTTATTAAAAAACTGAAGCAGAAATCTCAATCTTTCTAGTCAATCTAGAGGATAAGAAGGATTAATAAGAAAATATTTATAAAATATCAGAAATTCATGGAAGATGAATGAATATCGGAAGGAAAGGACTAAATACATGACTAAGAATTATTCATTCACAGTCAAGGTAAGCAAGACAACTGCTTTAAAAATCTTAGCTGTCTTTTATAAAGTAACATATGTATGTATATTGATATACATATTTATTTATATCAACTTGTACTTTTCAACTTATTTATATAAACAACAAAAGATGCGGTCGTAATCGTTAAAAAAAAAAAAATTATTAGATAGTTTAAAAGATAACTTTTTTTTTTAAAGTAAAAGTCCTGACTGATATACTGCATTCATTTAGTGATTTTATGAAGAGTTGGGTTGATAATGAAATTTTAATCATTGTTTCCTAGTCCAAACACACTTAAGTTGATGTTTTTAGCCTTGAATATTACTGAATAATGAGGAAACATCAATTAAGATCGTGATTATGTTGTAGCCGGAAGTTTTCTCTTTTATTTCTCCGAAGTTCAGTTCATGTAAATGAATACAAATTTGATTTTTTTTTTTTTTTATGATATCACCCAACGAATGTTTGCAAAACGTTGGAATATAAAACCTTATAACCTTATAAAGACAAACTAAAAAGTTATACTTATGTTCTGCTTCTATTGTTTCTCGATCATTTTTTATTTTTTTAAAATTTTCTTCAAGGGCCACAGCTTCTTTTTGTTGATCAGCTAAAAAAAGGTCCATCAATTTCTTCATATCTCTTGATTCTTGAACAGCATCTTCTAACACAGTGGTCTGGATTTTAGTTTGATCTTCGTCTTGTTTAATAATATCACACATGAAACCTTGTTCTAAATTTTGTATGAAGCGATATCTACATCCGGCTATGAACTCTCTTTTATTGAATTTTTCCTTAACCGGACGGCCACGAACCAAAGTGAAGAAATCAGGTATTGTATCAACAAGTCCACTCGGTATCGGCAAGTCTTCCACCTTGTTAATAAATTTAAGATGAGATTAATTGTCATAATATCCTAATTTTTTTATTTTGCCAAATTAGAAAACTGTGTTTATTAATTATCCACATTTTATTTACATTTTTACCTGCAATCTTTCCCTAATGTTTTGCTTTTCTTTCCATTTTTCCGTTGGCCTCATATAACCTTTAGTTGGTCCATTTTCCTTGTTTCTTGTACCATCAGTTAAATATCCAACGGTGCCTCCTTTTGTAACAGATCTATGACTGATTCTATCCAACCAACTCACCTATTTTAAAATCGTTAATCATGAAATACAATTTGTAATTATTGTAATCAGATGATATAAATAAGAAGGCAGTATACTTTTCTTTAGAGAATTTTGCTTGCAACCTACATCACAAACTAACTCTCGATTCTTGCGTTTACTAGGCCCTGCAGAAGGTTTCAGGGTAAAATTATAAAAATAAATGAACACCCTCGCTACGTTCCCTTGACGCAATTATCAGAATTCTAACGGACTAATTATTTTACTCTAATACTGAATTTTACTAAAAATAAAAAACTAAAAGAGGAGGGACCCTGTAACAATAAATGTGCTTAGTTAACTTTCCATTAAATTCGAACATGTGGATTCAATTCTAGAGTGACTTCTAATGCCGTCAAAACGCCATAAAAGGATTTTTTTTATGTAAAATGATTTAAAATAAAAGTGATTGTTCTTTTTTATAAGATTGTTAAAATTCGTAGAATTTCTTTTCAAAAGAAATTATAAAAATGTAGACGCTGTTTTGCAAATTTGTTCCAGTTACACTATTTTCTTTGAAATTTTTAGAAATATTTTTAATCTGCTAAATATTAAAAGTAGTGAAACTGCACATTACTAATAAAAAAAATAAATAAATAAATAAAGAGAAACGCTCGTTTCAGCCTCCTGAGAACTCCTAAATTAGCCTGTGAAGTTTAAAGTGGTAGACATTTAGTTAGGCAAAGAGAGTGCGAGGTTTAAAGATTTCTTCGATCGTTGAAGAAAATCGCGAAAACTGAAATTCGTACTTCTAGTTGACTTATTTTTGCTAAAACGATCTAAGATCTTACAGAAACAACACTGTAGAATAACGGTAAAGGATTGGCTTTGCCTAAAAAATAGTAGAACAAGGTGAAAGATAAGGAAGCAGGAAATGGTCTACTGCAAAAAATCATACGGAAACTAGTCTAGGAGACTAGAATTTTCCTTCAAAGAGGACAGATCACCGATGCAAGCTACAAACGAGCTAAGATGGTGGACGGCACGTTCAAAGGATGAACCTTGGTTATGGCGAAATGTATTCTAAGTATGAGTGGTCCAGGTCAAGGAAAATAGCCAAGACCGGAAAGAGGAAGGAGACAGTCATGGAGAAAGAAATGTCTAATCATAGTCTAAGGCTTATGATAGTTGAATGTTCTCTTTCGAACTTACAACTTAGTTTTGTGAAGAATCAAGAAGATGTTATGAATGAGAATATAATAAAACTGAATTTGATTTCGCAAAGGTGGATTTTTCTCAAACATCATTCGCAAGCCCAAAACCTGCAGTATCTATCTCTAATAGCCATTGGATTGCCGAAATCATGAAAGGGAATTAAAAGTACTGGACTTTCGGGAGCACAAATTCTTGTTCCCTGTAAATAAGATTTATCCTATGAAAGTTTAGCCCTTGAGGTTAGTTAATGGATTATGAATGATTTAAGGGATCTTGGGAAGATGATTGTAGACATGCATCCAGTAAAAAGATCTTCCGAGAACGCTCACCATATGTTCAACTTAAAGTTGATTCGGCTGTTTATTTGTTCAACAATATACGGTTTAAGTTTGAAGTTGATGTTATTCAAAAGGACAACTTTATGAAGCTGTCTCTGACGGATTTGAAAAGGTAACGACATTAACTGGTTTAACGGCAACCATTGTGAAAATCAAGTATAAGATTGGCAAAAATCGAAAGAGATTTATGGTATTTTATTGGGTTAAGATACGCCTAAGAGCGCCCTTTTTTAAATATCGACAGTTTTGCATTCTTTGTTTCTGAGAATAAAAAAAAAATTGAAAAAAAAAAAATTACTTCCACTACTTCCATGGTGGACAGCTAGTGAATGTTGGGCAACCTCTTCATTCACACCACAGAGTGTTGGATTGTGGATGAGCAATAAGACATTGTAGAGACAAAACGTGATATTTTAAACAGATATTCATCTTAGCTAAAAATGTTTTTAACTATCTTTTCTAATTATCTTAACCCATCAATTCAATTCAACTGTTTGCTCAACAAAACTGCCAACCCACTTGACGACTAAACGAGGGCTGACCGCATTTATAATTTATTTATAAGGCCAGTAATGAAATCATCTATTTTGAGAATCGTCAGCAGATGGGCGATCTCCCTCATTTCTACCTCTTCAAACTTGTTAATTAAATAGAGGATTGCTCTATTTCAGGCCAGCTCTACGATTGACTACCGACTGATATTTTATTTGAATTAATTTTGTTTAGTTTTCTAACTACTTTATTTAAACTTGCATTAATACAAAAACTAAATAAAGTTATCGCTGTATTAAAAAAGTTGTTGATACACTATGAACTATTGGGGTCTTCTCTTCGCTATTGTAGAGCTTTTAAAGTGAGTGTGGGGATGACTGCGGAGAAGTGTTACATAACAAGATCAGAGGGTGTTGAGGGGGAAACGTTACCAGATTATGATCTTTCTCTGCCAGTGAGGGTTGTTTTTTTTTCTATAAAAGACCTGAAAGAGGCTATGAAGGGTACGGTGCTACAAGGGTAAATATTACTGATTACTACGAGTAAAATATCAACATGGTTTTAAAACAATATTAAGTTTGTAGAATTCAAATAACAAAATTAGATCAACCATTACAATTTTTCCATTAAGAGACTGTATTCGGATTAAAAACATTAATTAATTAATCTCCAAAAAAACGTCTTGAGATTTATTCAAGAAAAGTTTAGTTGGCAAATTGAGTCCAAATAATTCAAACCTTTTTAATTCTAGGTTTGACCTTCTTCGTTTTCATCGCCTTCTTTACAATTCTCTCAATATCATTTCGTGCTTTCTGTCTTTCTTCTTCTGTGGCAAGTACCATTGTTCCTAAAAGTATTATTTAAAAAATAAATAATTTCCCTAAAAGTACATAAAGTTTTAAAAAATATATATTGTAGTGTTTTCTTCAAATTTTATTACAACTTTTGCCAAGAAAGATCAGTGTAGTAGAGCGCAAGTGCATGTCTTGTTTTTAATGTTTCAAAAATAGGCTTACTTTTGCCATGGTCACTCTTTACTGAACCCTCCGTCTTCGAACTTTCCGACTGCATATCAATACTTCTTGTTGGCGACATCTTTAGTTAATTTCTAAAACACAACTTATAGTAATTGATAGACTTTAAAAGATCAAATACACTTACAAGAAAATAGTCTAAAAAAGATTTTGGCTGAATACAAAATCCTGTAACAAATTATTTAAATTAAATTTTTGAAAAAATAAACTATTCACAAACAACTACTAAATTTGGAAGTTCTCTTAGTATTAAAGATAATAAATAGATTTTCTCACGCAATTGTGTACGACATTCTTCATTTTTTATTATTCTGCTTCATTTTTTAATTGAAAATACACTGATATATTCAAGCTTTCAAATTAGGTATTTGCAGTTGATTTTGATCACTAAAAAGTTTCAATGATTTCACTCAGAACACTGAAAAGGCCAATGACCTTAGGTATTGATGCGGCTTAAATTAAAAATAAAATAACAAAATCAAGATTTCACATGTCTTTCTACATATTATGAAGTTACATATCTACATATCTTTAAGTCTATAATTTAACAGATATAACAGTAATTTTTAGCTTATATCATTGGGTACATTTTTTTTATCATTGAATGTGCAGCTTTATTAGTTTTTGATTGGAACCACCTTCTGGCTGAGAAGGTGCCCATTACTGGACAGCCAGTGAGAGAAGTAGAGCAGAAAGACGTAGGCGCACAATCAATGGACTCATTATCCCAACCTGGAATCATTAAGCCCACTAGTTGAGTCAACAAATTTTTGATGAAGAATGAAAGTAAATTTTCCAAACAAAATTTTTCTTGAATTTTATCAAAACGCAAATAATTAAAAGGTTTACTGATAAGATGTATGCTATTTTTGGTTTCTAATAAAATTTGAAGCACCTATATTACTTCTTTAAAAAATGAGGATAGCATTCTTTGAAAGTCTTGTAAGTTCTTAATGTTGTAAGATGGGATCAGATTCATTCTACAGTTTTAAGATGTAAAACAAAAATTCAAACTTTTCATTTTTGGGACTATTATAGTCAAAGGATCTGCTGATGAGTCGTACATTTTTCTAAATAATGAATTCAGTGAAAACTTTTGTTGGTTTTCCAAAATAAATTTGGGTCATAATATATAGTGCATAATACAATTTTAAGTGTAAATTCTGAGGTATACACTTTTCTTGCTGATGGCGCCTTCCTCAAATTAGATTTATTCTCAAAACTCAAAAAAATATAACATAAAAATATATTATCAGAAGATGCACTATTTTTATTCAGTTGTTTAGTTTATCTAATTTTGTATTGGATTTTATTTATGATATTTTATCTTGAACAGATAAATAATTGTTTTGGGTCACCATCTGAGGTTGTTGGCGCCCAGAGTTTTTTTCAGTGCACTCTCTGACTCTGAATAGGTTCTCTCTTTACTGAGTACTCCTAGGTTGATAAATTTAACAAAGGTTGCTGGATTCGATTTCACACGGAAATCTCACTACTGAGGTAATCACTTCTTTAGAGAGTAATTGCCTTTTTTTTCTTCATAATACACAAACCTGTCAGTTGTGTAAAGTCTATGTCATTAGAGTTCAATATGAAAAAGAACTTTGTAATTCAATTTTTGAGATCAGTTTATTCTTTTAATTACTGGCTTTTGAAAAATAAATAAATAAAATCTCTAATTCAAAAGATATACTTTTACATTTCAGAATAAACTGAATGTATGTTTTGTAGAAATGAGTACAGTTCAGACATGTAACTTAAAAGTTCACTTGCAAACTAGATTATACATAAACAACACATATTTGTTGTGACCCAGAATTATTTACTTCTTCTATCCCGAAAAACAATTATTTAGTTTGTTATTTTAATCAACTTAGAGTACCAGTTGAAATAACTAAGCTCCTTAGGATCAAATTTCATTTAAGCATCTTACAAAACCATTTTAGATGCAAGCTCAAATTATATAAGAGCTATTCCGACGCGAAGGTTACACATATGTACTTATGACCTAACAAATGCTTAAAATTTGGAAAGACATGGTACAGAATCAGAGAATCGAACACAAATTTAGTCAATTTTACAAGAAGAGGGCAGAGAAGAATTTTGGAAAGAGTATAAGATTAGTAAAATTGACCCAGCTTGTCCAATTGTTTGCATGGTCTAAACTTATGAGATTCTTGATTGAGCTTCTTCTAGTGGTTTTATGGAAAATGTTAGCTTTTACCAACTAAACTAAAGTGAGTCACACTTCCACTGGTCTCCTATCGTTTGTTTTTATCAAAACTTTTCGATCAGCAACATTTTAATTAGGAGTTTGGACATTTCTTAATATTGCGAAAATTGTTTTTAATAAAGTTGACTTCTATTTCATTAACCTGGGTGTCATGATGGCTAAGTTGGATGTTTATTTGAAGTTGCTTTACAGCTTTTTACTTTACATCATTTTTCTGCGATCCAATTTGAAAAAACTAAAATCTTCAATAATTTATTAACGAAATCAACAAAATTTGAATGAATTATCAATAAATTAACGAAAACAACAATATTTACGTAATACATTCAAGTTTATTTAAGCAAAGGAAATGTTATTTAAAGTTAATGTATTAGGTGTTAAGTTGAGAGGAAAACTGTTGATTATTCAAAAAGAAGAACTCAAGTCCAGTAGCTGTTATTCCAGTAGAATAATATTACCGATTCAAGTATGATAGTTGTGTGAGCATGTAGTAGAGACATTACATTAAAAAAACGAACACACCAATATGTTACTAAATGAATACAAATTGTAAATAGCATTCTTATACAAGTAGACAATATGTACACAAGTGTTATTCTTTCTATAACTGAACATACTAATTTTAGTTTTATATTCTATAAAGTTCGTTACAACAAAAATTAGCTTAACACGTTGTTAGTTTTAATGAACAAAATAACAAAGCTTATTAAATTTACAGTTAATGCAGAGAACAATCAAGAAAAATTTAACTATTCTTATTTTGGAGTTTCACTCTTGAAAATTAAAACTAGTTGATTTAAATCATATAATACCATTACATTATAATATTTCTTACAAAGCTCAAGAATTACAAATGTTAAGGATGATTTTATTAACTAGCATCTTTTTCTAGAGCATGAAAAAAGTATCCTGCAGCTAATCTATGTATTTTGTTGTGGATTGAATGTGGATTACTTTAATGGAAAGAGGCCTGGAAAGAGGAAAGACCTCTCGAACGTTTGTTCTTGAAGGAAGTTCGTCAAGATTGATCTAATATGAGCTTTAGTACTCTCTCATTTCAGAAGATAAAATTAACCATGATTTAAATTCATTTCTCAAATTGGGTATACCCATCTGCGTTCTTTCATTAGAAGTTATACTGATTCAAATATTGTGGGCCAACGTTACAACTAAAACTGGATAAAACTAAAAGTTAAACTTAAAATGTACTTAGCGATTAGGCAGAGAGTATAAGTCAGAATATACATCTATATATATTGGAAATTAGTTGTAGGATTAAGAAAATTTAAAAGGACATAAAACCAGTTAATCTGTAAATAAAAATGGTTTTTGCAACAGTTGTTCTATGATAGTTGTTGGGTTGAATGGTTGCATTAACTATGAGAGAGGTTTGTTTGAACGGCAGTCATGTTTAGAGAGAAGAAGGCAGCAGTACGAACTAAAAATAGAGTCAACTAATATATAAGGCAACCAACCATATTCCTTTATGGCGGTCTCAGCCCTCTTCGCCACCTTTATCTCTCACATCTGCTAAAGTAAAAGAATACATATATATTCCTTTGGCTTTTATTAACCAGCAGCTACTACAATAACATTATTAAATCCAGGCGTGGGCTAAACTTTCAGAGTTACTCTCAAGCTGTTAGGTTTTAAAATTGTAAAATTATTATTAGTTAACAATCAATTAGGAATCTTCTTAGTCGCAAGAAAATGACAAACTTCGCAATAATTAGTTCAACATTAATTCAAAGAATCCTTTAACACAATTTTATTTCTTGTATGTCATAGTTCACTAATAACCTCTGAATTTTAATAATCTAATAGGATGCTCATAGAGAAGTCCGTTTATGAAGTTGCAAAAGAGGAAAGAAATAACGTATAACTGAAAATTAAGTAGCGGATTGTGAAACCACCAGGAAATTGTGAAGCATTCGGAATCATAACTTCTAAGAAGGCATGTCAGCAAGCCTACTTGCAAAAGTCAGCCCTCATTTGGACATATCCATATCGTATTATTACTACTATTACTCATTATGTTGGCATCCATATTTCCGAGCATCGCCGACCTCAGCATTGTGAAATATCATTACAGACATCTTTGTTGAGTGAGCTGTCGTAGACTTGTAGGGAAAGAAAATCTAAGGGCCAGTGACTAACCGATGGTGTATGGTAGTTTACACTTTTTTTTCTATTTTAATGATTCTTCTGTTAAACTCATAATTTTTCATCTTCACGCTTACATTTTGTTATAAATAAATAAAAATAATAACAATAAACATAAATTATTCTATTTTGTTTCTTGAATGTTTTAAGGATCCGGCTGAAAATGGTTGAAGAGGAACCAGATTTTTAAGTTAAAAGTTCACATTCTTATAAAGCTATGCACACAAAAAAGTAAAACCAAATTCTATAAATATTAAATGCAACAGGCCTACTTAAGAACCTGTGTAGAGAAACTAGGTCGAGTCCTGAATTGATGGTGGTATCCATTGACGTTGAGAGAAATCTTTGTTTATGATTCATGCGCAATATCTTGTTTACATTTTCTTAAAGATTGTCTTCCTGCGCTAATGTGTGAACTTCATATAACAAGTAATTTAACGAAATTTGTGCTATTTCTCAAAAGTCTAACATACTTTTTTATATTTATTTTAGAGGCATCAATATTATTAAAAATAGATAAATAATTTATAATTGAATAATAATAATTGAAACTTTAATTAGGTCCGCGTTACTGCAGGATTCCCTAATTAAGTAGCCCGATGTTTTTTCTTTTCTGATTGGTTACGGATTTTCTTCCATCACAACATTTGGTGTAAGAAACCAATATTTGGCATGGTTGCGAAGCAGGAGAAGTAAGTCCAAAACTAGTTCCCCAAACATTAGTGAATAAGCAAGTGATAGGTAATATTAAAATAGACAATAAATGGATAATAATATTCAATTGGGGTACACGGGTTCAACCTAAATTCTTCATCACAAGCTACCAGACCTTAAATTTGATCTCATATTCCAAGCATTTAGAGACCAATAGAGGCAACAGGTATGAGGATCATTTTTTAAAAATATCTTGGGAACAGCAATGCCCATCAAGGAATCTAGCCAGTAATCTGATAGTTGCGAGTGAAAGACTTATTCTTATTCGCTATTCTAATATCAAATAGCATTTTGTTTACATAAGTATTGTAGGTGTCTCTGTGCAGTTTCCGGTAAAATCTTAAAAATTAGTGGATTATTTGGTTACTTACGATTTACTTTTTAACGTAAAAATACTGGTTAAAATAAATGATACATATATAAATATATGAAGTATTTACACATTATTTATACCAATACTTCCAGCATATGTTGCAAATTTTGCTACAGTAATGTGTGGCTCAATCCCTCTTCAAAGTACCATCAAGACGACAAGAAATCTTATTAATCGTCGGCATACAATGTGCATTCGTAAACGTCTAGTTCAGTGCCCCTCTTGATTAATAATTTACGAATTTTTATGTTACTTCCCATTATTTAAATTTTATGCATGTTTTTTAGCTCTTTCCTTCCTACTTTCTTTTAAGTGGTACCCAGTTTATTCCTTTGCATTTTGGCCAATTTCTTCCTATTTTTTTTTTCTCTCTTAAATCTAAAGTTCGTCATTATGAAATAGGTTTCATTTATCAATCTGAAATAACTTAATATATTGTTTGGCGGTTAATTAATGAATTCTGAAGTTTAAAAATGGCTTTTGTACAAGTGAACAGAATAGTCAGTCCAAAATTAACTATTCCACTGCGGGAAGGATTGTCCATTGTGACTGATGAGGAACTCCTAAAGAATCTGTAGTGTTAATGTCCAGACCTTTATATTAATAATAATAATAACAACATTAACAATAAAAGGCGGACAAAAGAGAGATTTCTTTTCAATTGTGTTGTAAAAAGGTAGTGGCGGCTATTTTGTAGCAATTCTTTGTCCAGACTTCACATGACGACGTCACATATCATGTCACGGGTATGTCATTTGACGTCAGAGCACTTGATCGATGACAATGGCCACCGTTCTATTATACGTATTAGTAGAGTCTTTAACAGAGCCGCTCGCCATGCAGATGCCGTAATTCTTTGAACTTTAATTTCACAAACAATAATACTAAAAAATCAACTCACAAGTTATTCATGCAAAGAAATTATTGGCGTCCAAGTCCAAGAAGATCTTGATATTCAGAATTATAACTTGCTCATTTGGGAAGACGATTTATATCATACATTGAAAACGCTATAATTTATTTCATAAATTGTTACTACTTTAGGTCTAAATGTTTTAGTCATTACCATCCATCTTGGATGGCATTAAAGTCTAGTGGCAGAAATTAGCGGGAAGGGTTCGTTGGTGTAACGAATAGTGAATCCAGTCTGCTGACTGCCTTCTTTCAAAACATTCCTGAAGAGACTAGTTCCTATATCTGAGCCAGTACATCTGCGTGCGTTGTGGAGAGGGGTTGTGTTAAGGAACGGAGTGCTTTTTTTTAACTGCCAGCTATTTCCTAGGATTCCCTTGGAGAGGCTAGGTAGTTATCTGGTGTTGAAGGGAAATGCATTTTATTTAGCATCCGTCCAGTTTCTTTTAATTTGGTGAAGTCTTCTTCAGAATATCTTGGGGAGCACTGGTGATGAAGCGTATGTTGGTGCAGCGTGTGGTGATCTCCTGCTGTAGGAAGAGAGTCTAAGATTCATCAGATCTGTTTTAGACGCATTTAGAGTATTCTTTTTACTGATAAATAAAAAAACAGTTGATGGAGGGAATCTAAGCACGGTTAAATACCTCTGCTTTAGTAAAGAAGCAAAATTCTATGTCAACATTAGTGCACAAATAAATCTCTAAATATTTTGAAAATGCTTGTTCTTTATTAATCTGAAAACTTTTTGGCGTGCCAAACGGAATAAAAGATATAAACTGGTGTGCCAAAGGGCAGATAAAGGTGACGGATCACTGGTCCACTAGTATAATCTCCCAGGGCAAGAATGCTCTTGCGTACCACTGCCACAATAGCTGTTTACTCCTTCTTCATGTACAACTGCAGGGTATTGACGCTTTTGGCGGTAATAAGCTGTTAGGTTCACTCAACAATTTTGGCAGACCAAATACAGTGAAAAGTGAGAATCCTTTAGGATGTTTACTAATAACCATGGACCGAAAGTCTGTTTATAATAATTATAAACAATTATTGTTTTCATAAAAAAGTTTTGTATACGTTTAAATGTTCTTGTAGAGAGCAGTGGAATTATATAAAGGAAGATTGCCCAATTAGCTAGCAAAATTAAACGTTATAAAAGTTAGGAATTGTAAATAAACTTCAAGAGAGAATTATTAGCAGAATCCGTAACACCCATATTATTTTGCAGATGAAAAAGAAAATTGATATAAATCTTATATTCTGCGCATAAACATAAATTAGAACTGAATGTGTTCAAATATAAACTAGATTTAGGTCAGATGTTTGTGATGAAATCCAACACACAGAATTTCTTTGATGAAATTCACTTAATTAGACAAATACGTGATAATTATCTTTGAATATACATATGCATTTATTTTAGCAAGGAAATTAAAAATAAAGATGCGTATTAAGTTCTTTCTTAATACGGGAAAACAGTGACTTCAGTTTGCCAAAGTTAACGCTTGGTCGCAGGTAAATAAAAGTGGGCGTCACCTGTGTTTAGAGGTTGTGCGACTCTTTGTCAGTCTACTTTCTCCGTTAGCTGGTTCCCTCGTGGCTTGCCACGTGAAAGTTCACCTTGATGTGCGTTTGTGTAGGATGATGAGGTGAGTAGTGGCAAAAATCAGCCAAGAGCTGCTATAAACAGGTGCAAACAGCTCTTCTCTTCTCTAGTTTTATTGATAATAAATGTGCTAATTAAATGACTTGGGAATATTCAAATGAACTTCTCCGCCTTAATATTTGATGTTCTTCCCGTTTAGGATTTCATTTTAATGTCCTTGATTTCAAAATAATAAAAACTGTATATATAAGTAAAGGATATATCTTAACTTTCTTTTATCTGCCTTTTATAAGAAAAATAAAATGAGGAAATAGTGAAAAATCTTTCAATTAACACTGAAAAGGTTTCACCTTGAATTCATTTCCATGGTGACAATCTCAGATGTGAATCTCATTCACCATACTGAATTGCAGACGAACAAAACGGTTTAAAAGTGTGCTTTTGTCGCCATAAGTCTAGTGGAAACTGTATCGATCTATAAAGGAGAAATCGTGAAATAAAACTGAGCATATGTAGTCAGATAGACAAAACTATCTATATTTTCTAACAACGAGTTCATTCTAAGATTGTAAGGCCTTGGTACGTAATATTACTCGGATCTCAGATTATTGAAGAAGGTTAATTATCTGCACTTTATTTTACTGGCACTAGTTCTACTCCACTAGTTTAAAACAAATCAAGCCTCATACCGTACAGTACTTGTTTCTACCACAGTAAAGAACAGATTGACTGTCTGCCCAATAGTTTCTAGATGCTTCGATTTTCTGTAATCTTTATAAAATCGAAGTATTTATTGTACTCATAAATGATCTAAATCTCTCCCCTCTCTCTTCGCGGCCGCTTTATATAACATTCGCACTACACAATTTCAGACTGGAGTTGTGACTAACTGGATGTGCTACTGGAAAGCTGCCAACAAATTAGTTTTTTATATCGGAATCGAGACCAGAAAGTACAGTTTGCCAATAACTCTAAAAAATCTTACTTAACTTTAATTTTATTCTGTATAGAGAATTTTACAGCGTTTTAGAATTTGATACAAAAAATAAAATCACGCCAGGAGAAGAGTCCATGGTGTAATTACAATAATTAAGGTTTATCTTTTAGTTACTGTAATTTGTTTTTAATTATTAGTAAAACAAATAAAGGTTATACAAAGGTTATATTTGGTGTTGGATTAAACAAGTACGAGATTAAAATTTCACCTAACAATGCGAGGTAATTTTTTAAGGCCCACGATGTTCTAAAATAAAGTGAAAATCTAAAAAAATTGTTATGAAGAAAATAGCGCTTATGGGAGATCGAGGCAATACCGTACACACAATTCCCTCGTTAACCCTTCATACTACTGAAGAGTATACACGTGGCCCAGTGCCTTCTCCTGGGGGCTAGTGGGCCTGAATAAACGCGATGACTAGTTCCGGTGACGTTTAGAAGCTCTCCGTGTCACGTAATGTAAACTGATCCCAATAATGAAAACCTTAAAAAGAGCATTCCAGATTGTGATGTTGTGGATCTTATCAATCAAATCATGTTTGCAAATTTAAGGAAGTTTGCGTGAAATCTTGCCTGTTTCACCTAATTGCTCATCTTTTCAAAGAGTTTGACAACTCTTGTCTAGATTTCTACTTTTTCTATCTCTGTCATCTACTTTTATGGCCAGGGATGAAATTAACATAAAGGGTAGTCTTCGTTTGGAAAATGGATGGTAAAATACAAGGGAAAATCACCGAAATGGCTTCAACTTCTTCTATATTTCTACTTTTTCCGTCTCTGTCACTAACCCTTAATGGTCAGGGCTAAAATAAACATAAAGGGTAGCCTACATTCAGAAAATGGATGGTAAAATACAAGGAAAAAACACTGAGTTGGCTTCCAGTTCGTCTAGATTTTTAAAGCATTCTTGGATGTGATTTAATGAATCATTCCTATCTAATCAACTTTGATGTGACCCACGTGAATCTTGCCTGCTGCACCAAATGGCCCGTGTTTTTATTGAGTTTGACACCTCTGCTTTATTATATTAAAATTTAACTTAAGCAGCAACTTTGCGACCTACGAATAGGTGCGTCAGATCTCTGCTTGCCTCAGTCTGGAAGACTGACCAATAGACTTAAGAATTCTGCTTCCTAACTAATCTTCTCTTGGATCTGACGCCTATTTCGCAAAAGAATCTAGGTGAGCTGACAAAAACATTTCGAAGTAGCAATAACAATATTTTCATGATTAGGCCATGAGAACGGGCATGTATATTTTGGCCAGCCAACTCTCACATTAACTAAACACACAATGTAGAATGTATGTGACTTTATTGAACTAGGAAATTTGTATGCAATTCACTGAATTTCTCTTACTTAAAGTAAATTTTTGGAATTGGAAAATTCTCACATATTATTAAACAACAAACTTATACCTATTTAAAATTAAGCATTATCAAATTGCTTATAAATTATCTAGGAATCTGGGAGCGAATAGTTTTAAAGGAAGTATTTTACGAAGAATACAATATTTTTAAAGTACTTTCAAAGCAATGGAAATGGAAAAGTACGTAAATAATAGAATGCTGGTTCTATTCATTCCATTTCCGTACGAGAGAGAGGTCTTGAAGTTCAACTCCAGATTAATTACTGCAGTTAACAATGGATTCAGGAAATAAGTGAGAGATTATGAAAAATATCAAGAGATTCTATCTGTACATTTCTAGATGTGTTTTTATTTTTTTTTTTCCTTAAGTATATCTTTCTCCAACCTCTGGTATTTTTCCAGACATCCAAATCTACCTTGCGTCGAGGCAGTAAGCTAGTGCTTTGGAATTTTCACCATCTTATAACAGAATCTACAGGAGTCTTCCTGTTCCAGGCCTAGCATTACGTACATAAGTTAGTTATTTGAATTATAAGTTATTGTTAGAGTTATTACAGCATTAGTTACTGCGTGGTTAAAATGGCAACTACATTGAAGAATCATTATTTAGTACCACTTAGTCGAGTAAGCAGACTTCGAGAGTGAATATTTCAGGGCAGATTATTTGCACATCTTACTATCAAAAAGGAATCAAACGCAATATTATTGATCTATTCAGATATGAAGGTGAAAATTACCACAGATACAACAGGTTTGGTTTTCACAGTCAAGAGTTGTATGTGGCAAGGTGATCTTTTGTCGCTTATTCTTTTTTTTTTTACTGCTACTTGGGAGAAGTTTTTCTAGCTCTAGAATGCAATAGTAGTGCAATCAAAATAGCTAGTGCCTTCCTAATGAATCCACTCTTTACTGATGTTCCAAAATCACTGAATTAGAAAGGACAAATTGTAGAAATGATTTTATACATATTTACTTTCTCTCGCTAGGTGAAGAAAGTGAGGCGATCGCGTCATTACAAAAGTGTATAAAATGTTATTTTATCTCATATTTGTATTTAATTTATACCATAAAAGAGGTCACTAGAGAACAGTTATTATTATTAAATCTTCCTTATTTAAAAGGATCAAATTAACTGGATTAGATATAAACGGAATAGTGGAATATCTAAATCTGCAAAAGATATCATAATTAATGAAAACAATAAAGCTATAGATTTAAATTATTCTTTAATGAGGTCATAAACGATAACTACTGTGATTATTTTTCTCAGAGAATGACTCAAAATTACAACATGTGAGTTATTAGTGTTCATTAAATTAAGAAATGCTATTAATCAATGTAAAGTCCTTAATTACCATAAATATTAGTGAAAATTTGTGGCAAAAATTTCACGTGACTGATTGAATTCTTAATTATTGAAGAACCTAGTGTGGTCTTGAAGAAAAATCTTGTGGATTGATGAAGTTTGCTCTACACTTGTTCCAATTAAATCTCTCTGGTTTTAAGCAATATTTCTTCCTTTCTCTAATTAAATGTTTTACTTATTGTATGTTGAAACATAGTGTGTTGAAATAGTCAAAATATTGTTATTTATTTTATAGTGTGAAAAAATAAATAAAACTGAATAACTACTGCTTTGAGAATTCTTAGTAACTTGCCGGCTGTTACAATTATTTTGAAATTATTTATCAGTTATATTTAAATTAATGTTTTCTAAAATGAAATCTAGTTATTTGAACAAAACGTTTTATTCACACTTGCGTATGTTTCTGGGAAAGTACATCTTTCATTACAAGTATAGCATCAAGTATTAAAAAATTGACTGAATCATCATTGCTTTCAAATTACAGTTTTAATCACCGAGAGGGCATGGCCAAAAAGCTAATCCAGAACGATCTGTAAAATCTATTGTGATTCTATAGCGTGTCAAATTTTACAATTGCAATGTAAAAAAGTGTAACGATAAATGGAGAGAACTGAGCGAATGAATTGCTTGATAAAGTTTGAATATGTAACGCTACAATTTTACTTCAATCAATCTGTGCAGACCTTTTGTGAATGTTGTCAGAGTTTAAGAGTTAAATACAAATATGACTGTTATGGTATCGTGTAGACGGGCCGAAATTCGCAGCAGAAGTGACTACAATAGTTTCCTCTCAAGGAATTTTGTAGTATATGTTATAAAGATGTCAATAATACCAACTGAACTTTTTACCTTATTTATATACATTAACCAAATGTAGGCAAAACAAATAAAGATTAAAGTAGAAAGAAAATTTCCATCTAGAAACCATCTAGATGGAGGAGAACCGATCAGTTCTAGGTGGATTTGGCTTGCAACTTAACATACACCCAGAAATTACTAAATGTATTGCTTAGGATATTCTACGTTAATGTGGCAACAATAAGGTCATCCACACCTACGTTTGTTACAAAAAGTTCATACAAACTGTTAACCTATATGTTCGTAACTACTTGAAAGTTGAAAATTAACTATACCATTAAAAATAACGTAAAACTGTCAACTCTGACATTGGAGCATATTAAGTAAAAAATCAGTCTCATGCTGAAGACAATTCTGTGCAGAACAAAATAGCGAGCAGTGTTAATGCTTCATTTATGGCAAAAAACTGATCTTGAACCCAGAAATTCAGCGTCCAAAAAAATAAATAAATAAAATAAAGTATTTTAATCATTTCTAGGTTGACAATACTTGAATGTTTCCACCCAATTTTTTTATTTGAAGGTGCAGTGGTGTGTCAAACTCTTGCAATTAAAGTTCCAATGAGCTATGTATGGATTTGAAGCGTATTAATTAAAGAAAATATTTGGCTGGTTATTGCCTTTCTACACTCTCAGCCGCTTCAAGGAATCTATGGTCTCCATTACTTCGTATTAGAACTTCTTCTCTAACTTTATCGCTCTTTTTTTGGTCCATATAATCGCCATAGAATCTTTTTTCAAATGTTCTTAACAGTTTCATTGACTTTTACTGGGACCTGTACTTCTGATCAGTCTTGTGGAGGATTATTTTTGTATTCACAAGTTTGTCCTATATTTGTTAAATGATTGATTAATGAATATGATGATAAGAAATTATTTATTTTGAAAGAACAATTATCTAACTATTCAAAGGCAAAGAAAAAAGAGGAGTGATATGGTAATATCCTATACATTCCTCATGCACTTCTTGTGACCAGAGGCCATCCTATTCTCCTTAACTCAAGAATTCATTGTTCGATTTCATAAAGGGCATAATCGATGTACGCGACATGCAAAATAATTAGGTTATTACAGATAGTTTCTGGACCACGAGAGAAAGAAGCAAGGGGACATTGGGTACCATGAAATGCTTACCACAAGTCCCCCGAATAAAATGAGCCCGATAGGATCTTTCAGATTTCCAGCTCATGAGGCACGATTTCTTTCTCAGAAGATTTATTCTGATAAGCCCTATGATGCTTTTATTATGGGACAAAGAAAACGTACGGAACAGGTACAGTCGCAAAAGACGGCCCTCGTTGTACCTGCAAAAGTTTTACATAAAGGATGAAGAGCTTTGTAAAGTAAGCTGATTAACTGTTTAGCTGTAGATATTCTTTGCCATACCGTCCATTTTTTATTAAATGAGTCAAAATAGTACTCATTAAAATTAGAGCTCTTCTGATTAGTGATAAGAAATAAGGAAAGCGCAATTTAAGCAAAATAGACTGTTATCCTTGATTGAACTTATAATGTTTATGTTTGAACAAGTATACGATTTAAAGATGTATTCCCACATAGCTTCTAAAAGAACGTAAGCTATAAACAAAAAATTCACAACTGTATCTATAATTTTTAGAGAAAATTTACAACTGTGGCTTATCAGATTAATAACAGAACACGCAACAATCGGCAGTGAACGAAAATAGCTATTTCTGTAGAAACAATTGTAGTAACAATGGGCGTTTAAACGGAAATACAAACTTTCTCAACGTGTGATGAAACACGAAACTGTCTTAGTGCAGCAAGAGTGAAACGTATGACTTTTAAAAGTAACGAATAGTAGTTTCCTAGGACCCAGTAAAACTGAAAAGAAATGTAGAAGTAAACTGCTACGTCTAACTGAATTTAACCATGCCATGTGTTGTGATTTGTGCAGGGGAAAAAAAAGTAAAGTAAAGACCCTAACTCCAGGGTTACTGGTAACAGCCGCGTGTGAACCAGAAAAACATGCAGCTTCATCATTATTTCTCCCCCAGCTAACTGTATTATTGGATTTTTATGGAAAGAAACAGTACCTTTTTGCTAGAAAGAAAGAGATAAGCTTTGTGCAATGGATTTCGCTAAAGTTTCGAGGACGAGTCCAGTTCGCTTTCCTCAGATTTTATTTACCTAGAAACTTCTTCTAGACATCTTCTAATTGATGGATACTGTTGTCTTTAACGGAAAGTCATACTTCGAAAGCCGGCAGTGCGCTAAATGATCCGAGCGCTCTTGAGCTCAGATATTGACGCCCCAAAAAACATTTCTTGCTTTAAAAAGCTTCTGAGAAGAATATTTTTGGACACGAATAATTAGTAAAGCAATATTCATTTTCCAGATAAAAAGGCACAAGATAATAAATGTTATCAGCCTTCTCTGATCAATTCTGTAAGGAAATTTGAAAAAACAATCAAATTAAGTTTTACGTAGTATTTTATACGAATAGAGTTAACCAACGTTACATGGGAAACTAACTGGCGAGCTTCCCATTGGACTGGTGTTCAGAAAATTCATTGCATTTCTCGAAGTTTTAATTATTATATTTTTATTAAAATAGAAATTATTGCTGTTTAATTCCATCGTTTTTTTTTTGTGTTTTTTTAAGAAAAAGTTTACTTTTATTTGAAACTTTGTACTAACACTAATTACAGTTAAGTTTATTCTTCATATATAATTCAAGTTTTAAGGAAACATTACACAAGTTTCTAAGCTAGAACGAAGCTTCGCTCTGAAGTGCTGTTCTAACACTGCACTTCAAATTAATTTACGAGTGTAGCCAATTCTCCGTGTTGAAAGTAGTAGAACTTGGTTTCTTTGATTTGTTTTGTGATTGTCCACAAGTCAACAAGAGATTTCAATTGATCTAGACATAACAATTGGCTAGTCATAGGCCTAATCTTTGATCTGTATCAGAGAACAATAGTTCTAATGAGGTCTTTTGAATCTGAGTGATATTTCCTTCAATAAAATCATTATATTATTTTAAATTTACTTAATTTTTTTAACACTAAGCCAATAGTTCTAAACTTTTCGGCTCCTCGCTGCCCTATAAAGTTTTGCCATGGCTTTATTAATGGCGTCATGTAATGTAACGTCTGCCGTGACTACGAGTATCTTTCAAAATAAGTAAGACATATTGTAAGGAGCCATTCATTTGACCTTAGTGACTCACAGGATACACTAGGAGCTCCTCTCCTGCCTTTTTCATCAATAATTTCCATCTTTTACCAAGAGAGAGTGCCCGGGCCAGTTTACAGAGGAAATGTTCTGTCATATTTTTAAAATTCCACTTTTTGCTGTTCGGTTTCGGGCGAGTTGTCTTTTTAAGACTGCAGTTCATCTCCATGACTCAATAGATTTTTATTAAGCTGCTAGTTGCCAGCCAGATCTGAGATCTACAACTTCCTTATCCCTGGTACTGTTACAAGGAATGTGACCATATCATTAGATTAAACAGTGCATGGCTCAGAAACTAAAAATATACAAAATTGGAACCAAGTATCAATTTATTTCCAATCCTGTGCCAACAAAATTTAAATAAATAAAAACCTAAAGAAAATCGAATGAATATACACACCAGTTTTTATAAAATAAACAAGTAAAAAGTGTCATTGTTTCAAATCTATCTGGCATAAAAGAAAAGTTAATCGAAATTTCTTAACAATAATTATTTAATTTCTAAAGTTTTATGAAAAATGATTTCATATCTAGCAACAAATAAATAATTGAATTAATATCAACATTGTGGGTTGAAATTTATTAAATATTATTAAACTTTAAACAACATATTATTGTGTGGTTCATTTTCTATGCCTAAAATGTCACAAGATCTGTATGCAAGGATGATGTGTGGTATCTAAAGTGAGATAAGAGGACTTCCTGCTGTTTTATCATCTGTCATATCTGGCGCACCAGTTCTGTGGGCGTCATTTGCAGTCACTATACGTACAACTAACTGCCTGTATTATTTTAAATTTTCGGGTTATTAATTCATTTTAAATCATTTCTATTGCAAGCAATCCTCTTCTACTTGATAAACTGATCTCTGGGAAGCCAGTGAATCAGATTTTCTTAACGATCCTTTATCGAAGATATAAGAAATTAAAAAAAATAAATAAATGCTTCAGAATTTTAAGACAAATGTTGATCTTTTCTTTTATGACTTAATAATAATATTAATTTTGTCCCAATTCCAAATGCGATTATTATAATTATAAAATTCTGAAATGACATACTCAAGTCAAGTTTCGCTTACAGAGAACATAGCAGCAAATCTCTTGTTGATATGAAATTCTTTCAAAGTAAAGTCGCCCATAACTACATTTTAGATCGTAATACTTATTGTAGAAACAAAAATCGCAATGTTTTATGCTAATTGTCAGCAAACAACGTCTCAAATTTACAATATTTCAAATAATGATCTTCATATATTCTACAACATAAATTTTTATAGGAAAAAAAACAATTTGAAGGAAAAGTGTTGCGGTCGATTGCAACTAACAATCGCTTAAATATTGTAATCAAACGAAAATATATTATGTCATTTCCTATTAATGAATTTTCCTACAAAATGTGGAAATATAAATACTTCCATCACGTATTGCTTACGTGATATCACCTTATATTTTAACCAAAACACAATACTACAACTATCTCAGAATTCAAAATATCAATATTACTTGACAATAATAGTGATAGTGCTCTTATTTAATGTTTGGAATTTAAAGGTATAATCAAGTTCATAACTCCTGCTGATATTTTGATCGCTAAACTTACATTTTTGGTGTTGAGGGCGTTAATTTTTTTTTTTTTTTTTTTTGGCGCATCGACGACTAGCCCATTAGCGCCCCTAGAGCTATTTTCTTTTCTCGGACCAGGATGGCACATGTCTCTCTTCCCGATTTGCGTCCAACCAATATCTCAGCCAGTGAGGCATGGCGGAGCCCCGGGTAATCCGACCTAGGCCCACACTTCCCTTCCTAGGTTATCGGTCCAGCCGACAAGAGGGAGTGCGGGTACCCTGTGGTGCCATCCTCTTCTTACCAAACTCATTCGTCTTATTTCAGTTTTATTCACCACCTAAAGGCTATTTGCATCTATTATTCTTTCCCAAACTATCCTAGCTGTCAGTACTGAACTTTGGGGCGTAGTACTCTTATATATATTCCTACACCCCTTAAAATATACTAAGCCTAGCAATATGTACAACATTTACACTCATTCATACCTACATTCTTCTTAATTAAAACATTCATGCTTATAAATGCGTTCATGCTTATAAATACATTTGCACTTATAAATACACTCTTGCTTATAGATACACTCTCGCTGATAAATACACTCTCGCTGATAAATACATTCATGCCTACTGATATATTCATACTTCGTCCATCCAGAGGGGAGAGTACTCGATATTCCTCTCCCCTTTTATTAAACTAACCTATTAGCTAACCTAATCCTAAATTTTATCATAAAATTGAATTTTCTTCAAAAATGCAAATAGCCTTTTTTTGTGAGAAGACCCTATTTCTAGTACTGCACGCAAATCATCTGGCAGACCTGCTTGAGCTCTTTGTTGACGCAGGGTCTGGCACTCTTCCAACACATGTGCCACTGAGGGCGTTAATGCGTGCATTTTTGTGATAATATCCCTAACATTTGACCTAATATTTTCTTCTGAACAGCTTTAAGGAAGTAAAAAGAAATAATTAAAGGTTGGATCCGCAAGCTGGTAATTTCAATCATTTCATCCGTCAAATTACTATTAGCAAGATTGCGGTAGTTTATCGTATAGATTTGGTGGCGTAATGAAGGTCTGTTGACAATATTATAATTTCACACGAATTCTAGTTCGCTTAATCCAAAATGATTTAGTCCTTAATACAACGCATTATGTGAATTACTTGTAGAATCAGGTGCGGGTGTTGGTCCTGTGGTCAAGAGCGAGGCTTTGTGAGTGGGAGATTCCCAGTTCGAATATCGCGTGTGATAACAAATTTTGTTAGAAAAAATTGTTTATAGTAAAGTATGAGCTTCCTTCCCCGTCCACTACACCTAATTTGGTAGTTGGACGTTAAGACCTGCCTGAAGAAGAAATAGGCGATTACTTTTTACTTCTAGACTCACCATAACAGACCATTGTTTATTGATTTCTTCCATCAAGATTCAGCCTTTTGGACTGGTATCATATTTTCATCCGTTTTCAAAGAAAGAATCATCAGATATTTTGGGAAGAAATTTTACTTCCAATAATAAAGCTTATAACAAGTTATCAACATAATATGTAATTTTAGACAATTTTTTTTTATCACAAACCTGATGATATAATGAAGATATGTGAAAATCCGAAACCGATCAAAAATGACAAATGGAACTACTGCCAAAGGACTCACTTTTTCTAACTTGGATCCTTCGCTCACTCTTTTCTCAGTATTAGCTAAAAACTTTTTTTCGTACTCCTGAATCCTCTCAAAAAAAGATTTCTGAGCGATGAAAATGCATAGAGTGATAAGGCTTTAAGTGTTGCAACGACAGTGCATTAGATGGCGATTCTAATTCTAAAATATGAAGTTCGCAGTCTGAATTTTATTTTTCACGGATTGCTATTCAATAAAATGCAACCAACCTTATTAAACTTGGTTATGCGATGTTTTGGCTGTAAAATGACACGCCTACTGCATATCACTTATTTATCTAATTATATGGCGGCCAACAAATCAAAGAATAATACTCGTAGAAAGTAAGTTAGAGAAAGCTGAATTTTTAGATGCGATATGTTCTATTTCTCTTTTTAGATAATTTATTTTATTTTACCACTGTAACATCTAACAAACTATCACCTTTCAGTTTCTTTTTCATTCAAGGTTTCTATTAAAATAAAAAGTAAAAATCCATCTTTGAAATTCCTTCAAGCATGAAAACCTAATCTCTATCACCAAATCTCTTTATCTAAATCTAATTAACTAAAACTTGATTGCAGTACACGGCTCAAGGGCACAAGGGACAATCTCGATCTTATCAACTACAATTAGAAGGTTAGAAAGATATATTCTCCTTACTAACATTATAACTAGTCTTGACAAGGCCAAGTGTCCACGCCTACTTAAATCTGACCTTCTTAGACGACCCCATTGGCAGCAAACATCTCCTCAGGGTGCTCCGACATGGATGGTTCTGCCCTTTTGAAGGTCTTGTATGAATCGAACGGGATCACAGCTTTGCGTTATGAGGCCGCTCCTTGCCCGTGGAGACCAGAACAGACAATAACCACCGGAGGAGAACCCTGAGCCTTGGGAAAGGAGCGATTTTTTCTACAAGAACTACAAAGAGTTGGCAAAATAAGATTCTCTTCATAAGATAGAGTTAATTTTTCTAGAGCCCCAGGGCTGTCTGTGTCAGAAAGAAGTGGAAAAAGAAACAGATTCTTATCGCAAAAACGGTGGGGTTACAATTGTGGATCTCCTAAAGAGCAGAGTTTTAATGTACTGAATAATTTAATGATTGATGTAAAATCTAATTAATGTTTTAATGTTTATAACTGCTCTGGGTAAATAAATAAAGTGTTTAAAACATTCAAATTAAAGTTTTCAAGACGAATATCGATATCTGAACCGATCTCAATACTTTTCTGAGAAGTGCTGCTCCACAATAAAGTGATGAATCAACGTCTCTATGGTTCATCGCAGTTGGACACAATTTACAGCTAGGTTTGCCTATTTTATTCAAATAAATTCCATATTCCACACAGTCCACGGTTGGACCTGATTATATTAACAATTCTGGCGCTTCTTCTTGTTATGTTTAAATATAAAAACCACGGTTTCAAGCCTACAAGTGGATTTTATTTATTATAATGCAGAACACTCTTTTTCAAACAGAACCATATTCCCACAGCCATCTAGTTTTCAGTCTTTTCAAGAAGAATCTATATCCAAAAAGAGGACTTTATAATTTACTATGTCAACTTCTGTACCACCATACTTGGCTAGAAGATCGGCTTTTTCATTTATGGAGATCTATGCATGCCCACTGATCCAAATTCATTTGTTAGATTTTCTCAATTAATTTTGAGAAATAATTTCGTAGACCAAGTTTTAACTAATATAATTACAGATGTCAAATGTGCTCAAAATTTACGCTTTAGTATAACTCAAATTCAGAATGAATACAGTACTTCCTCAATAAAGACAGGGAAAAATAATTTTTTTAATTATTTGTTTAGATATAATTTCCTTATTTTTATTTAAACAGCGATTCGTATTTCTTTAATTTTAGTGTCTCAACTTGTATACTGTCTTGCTTCTATGATCTCATGCCGTTAAGATAATAAAACGTGAGATAATTGGAAATAATATGCAAATTAGAGATAAATGTTGCATTGCGCTAAAAATAAATATTAGCAATACTAAAGACTGATGTATAAATACAAGATAGCAGTCTGCAATTTAGTGTGGACTTTGTTTTTTATTGGTATCTGTAAATTAACTATTTCTTTAAAAACAATTTCTAGGATTTTTTCGTTTTTTTTTTAAGGCACAGATCTACTTGGTCAATTCTAGTAATTTTGTTTACGACAATCATATGTACATCTTGTCATTAAAAAATCCCAATTTTATCACTTTCATTTATGAAATATTCATAAAAATAAATAATAAATAAATCCACATTTGTTTTAATAAGGATTGAAGAAAGGTTTTCTTTGTCTCGTGAACTATCATATAGCTATCATATATAAACATCATATATTCTATCTCAGCGTTAGTTAGCTATTTCTATCACACTGAGATAGAACACGACTAATTTAGTCGTGACGTAATAGAAAACTCATAAAAAGAAAAGGCAAGACAATTTTTTTATTTACATCATAACAGTTGTTATAATCAGTACGGAATAGAAGCCTAAACTGAAATGATGCAACCTTGAAAGCAATGAAGTAACTAATTTCCTGCTCATTCAGCCAAACTGTATACTCAGTCCAGCTTGCATTTGCACAATACAACCTGTTTGTTATTCCTATGGTTGAATTACACTTCAAATGTTTGTTTAGTTCATAAGAATAAAATTCATAAATTTGTGTTTTAATCAAGCACAACTTTAGATAAGAAATGTTCGTCTAACTTTTTATAGTAATTACGTTTAAAAGTGAATCTAAGAACGGGGCTGTTTATGTGATCTGCTAGAGTTTACCAAATCAACAAATTGTGTATAGTTGTTGAGTAAACAAGTTATGATTAGAAGGGGAACCGATCTTCAAAGCAAGCCTGAGATTGAAAAAATTAAACAAATTATATTTGCTTGGTTTGTTTTTTTTCAGCTGATATTTCAATTTTTGATACTAATATGATAATAAGAAAGTAATTCCGCTAATAAAAGGTCATTTTTTGGGAATTTAGGGTTCGTTTACATAAATTAATGAGGATTAAATGAGAAGGCAAAATCCCAGATTGAGACAAATTACCTCAAACTTTTCGCTAATTGAAACTATCGGAGCACTTTATCTAAAGAATCTATCTCCGCAGCTTCCTTGAATTCTTCCGCATCTACAGCGCCAAAAGAAAGTGTTACCAGCTAGGACTGTATCATAATTTTAAACTAGAAATGCGTAGAACTTACAATATTATAACCCTATCTTCACAATTTTACACGTAACATTACATATTTGCAGTTTCAACATTTTGTAATAATGACCAAATTTACTTTAGTTAATAGTAATTGAAGGTAATATTTAAAACGAACAGCGACTTCAATTGAGCGAATTTTATTGCTAGACTGAGCAGGACCAGCTATAGTAAAAGACTTATAACGCAGTTTTCTAAAAAAGTTCAGCTTTATATCAAAGTCACATACACAAAAATACCCTAGAGATTTGTTTCATTTTAGAATTTTCTAATATTTAGTTTTTATGAAAACATTTAAGTTGTAGAAAATCGACGTCTTGGTTTCTCATTATGCAGCAGTTGTTACAAAAAGTTGCAAAATGGCCAGAAGGGAAAGTGTATCTCGTACCAGATTGTACGTACCAAGCCATTTTCAGCTAAAACGTACATTTTTGCTATACAGTCTTTGTTATGTAAATAAAAGAATGATTAAACCACTGGACAAGAACAAAGAGTTCGTTAGCACTAAAATGAGGGCTGCACTAAATTCACGGTAGCATAACTTGTACAATACTGAAACGAGTTATTATGGAGGTCAGTTACCTTCTTCTTTTTTGTAAGCGAACAACCAGACAAGGGTTCCAATTATAGTCATTAATTTAAGGCGAGATGAGATGAATTAATTATCCAGCAGCCAACTTTATCAACGAATTTAATGTGCTCAGCTAACAGCAAAAATAAAGCAGCGCAATAAGAAACAATGTATACAAATTTATTAATTACATAATTCCTTTAAACCAAGAGCCAAATTTTTAATCGAATTCATTAAATTTAAGCTTTCATAATTATTCTTATTTATATATATTTGGTGTATTTATAAAATATTCACGCAAAGAAACAACAATTTTGGGATTAGCTCTGACCCAGAAACGATAAATTGTATACACTTACCAGTTTTAATTCACGTTATTATTATTATTTTAATTTAAGGCGCATCGACATCTGAAGTCGTAAAAGCATGGAGCCTTGTTCGTGCCGATTTCCAGACAGTGTTCTTTCGTTCTCCATCGTACAGCGAGCTATAGGAACTGCTATGAAGAGAAAATTTAAGGACTCCAATTAGGATTCGAGCCAGAATCACCGAATGGGAATCTAATGCAACCACAACCAAAACATGTTTTTTAAACAAATCGTTATTTTGTTCTCCAAAATTTTATTTAATCACTTGTACAAATTAAATTTCTTGTCTTTGAAAAGTTTGAGAATAGTATCGATAGGAAAACCGACCTGGAGTAATTCTTGACGGATTTTATTGTATTTATTCATTTAAGATAACCTACCTATTAGAATTAAAGTTAAACATGTTTTCTACAGTTCAAAATTAATTAAAATATTTTCAAGTGCACAATTAACATATATTTATTGTAATTGAAATCCTGTACAATTTGACAAATAGTTGGAAAAAATATAAATGATGTCACTAAAAGTTTTATTGTATTATAAATAAAAGTAAAAGTAAAGTAACGCTTTTTTTTCACGCGGGCTTAACGTCCAATTATTCACCTAACCTAATTGTTAGGTGTCGTGGACAGAGGCGACTAGCAAACATACTTTACTACGAAGTTCTCAAATTAACCATTAAATAAAATCCAAGACTTTGACCGGGAAACAAATTCATTACCACAATACATGTTAGCTTTGGAAGTTACTATTCCATTATAATATTTTAGGTAATTTATACTTAGTTGTAGGATTTCGAAAAGTTATTTAAAAATATTATAGAAAATCTGCGTTGAACATTTACAAATAGTAGTAATATTACAAATTTATTGACAGAAACAGTTCATCACTTAAAATAAACTGTCCTTACGCGCAAAATAATCCGTCTTATTGAAACTATATAATTTACTTTAAAATAAAATAAATAATCTATGATTCGGAATGCCAAGCTTTTCTTTATGAGAAGATGATAAACTCCTACTTCTTATTTACTTTGGCATCGCTTCAAGTCCAAAGCAATTTGGACAAAGACCAAAGTGCACAGCTTGAGTGAGACACCCACTAAATTGATGGTGCCAGCGCAATACCGGTCAGAGGTTATTCGCAATATGTGGTTTGTGAGATGCATTGTGTTTAGACAATGAAAGAATTATTGTTTATTAATACTTTTATTAAGGAATAAAGATATTCATTTAGTGAAAATATTTATTAAGATAATTACCATTACTTCCGTTTACGCTTTTTCGTGCACTTTTTGAAGATTAACCCTAGTACAACTGTCCTGTTTCCATTTTGGTCAGTTGGAATAATCGATTAAAAATAAGTACCAACTTTTTTTATATTACGCTCCTGATTTTCTAGTTTTTTTTTTTTTTTTTTTTTTTTTTTGCGAAGGGCATCTGTATTGTTGTGCAAGTATTGACTATGCTATATTGATGAGGAGATTTCAGTTCATGGTTTGCAGTTTTATTATTTTATCGTTATTTTATTGGGTGGATATAATTTTGTAAACCAAACCCTATAATTCCTCTTTAATAATATTTTTTCTTTAACATTAAATTTTGAAAACTAACTGAAAAGTTAAACACATAAAATTTCTTAAACAGGTCAAAAGCACAACTTAAAATCATCTAAAGTACATCTTTTGTATATTATTTACTTCAAAAAGTTCATTATTAATATTTTTGAGGAGGTAGACCAGTTGATGTATATTATTTTTTCTCTTACACTTCTGATAGATAGTAAAAAAACGAGTATAAAAATAATTGCTTATTGAACACTCTGTACATGAAATTTAGTTCGATTTAAAACTAAATATTTATCGATGTAAAAAGAAAGCTTCCCGTAAACTTAATTTAGTTAATACTTTTGATGTAAACCACATAATTTCGACTCGTATTTCCGTGAAATACCTATCTATTATTTCTGGATTTCTAACAATTTTTGTTGAACATCACATCTAAAATACAGGCATATTGTGTTACTTTTCAGGTCAATGCCGAGGTAAGCCAAGCAGTTAAAATACAAAACTATTATAAGGCTTCTTGTTACATGAAGAAGCTAGAGGTTGGTACAAAGATAAAGATAAACGACCCTTATTTTATACTTGGGCATAGTTGCCGAGTGGCTCACTTGCTCACCTCGATAGAAAACTATATAAAAACTAATTTGTAATAAGTAAATTTACAAATGTTTCGAGAAAAACCGAATTATCCGAGCATTTTCGTTAAAAACCAATTTAAATAAACATTTATAACTTTTTATTTTCATCAGCAATAACAAAGTAATTAAAAGAAGTAAAAAATGAAGAAGGGTACTTGAGAAAGCCCAGGTCCTTCAAGATCTGTAGTGCCAACGAGGAAGGGAAGAAAGAAAATTCAGACACTTTTAATGAAAACTTGACGCAGTTAGCATCAAATGTGATTATTATTAGAGAAGTGCCCAGAAACTTTCCATTTACTAAGTCCTGACTAACTTCAATACCTTCATAAGTTCCTAATCAAGTTCACCTTACACCAAGCAACCAAAAAAAAAATTAAAACTTTTCGATGCCAAAAAGGTAACTGCAAAACATATGAAGACATCAAAGATGCTAACGATCTAGATCGTTTGCAACAAAGAAATTGTTAACTTTCAATAAGATAGCAAGGTATTTGTACCTAAATAGCAAAGTTATACTTGGAATGAAGTACATTCGGGCTAAGATTTGCAGACGTTATTAGCTAGAATAATTTAGGAGTTAGCCGTAAGGCTGTATGTAAATACGTGGGGGTAACTCCTCCCCCATTCGATGTACAGCATGAAGTCTTCCAGAAGGCACATCTACGGAAAATTCGGAAACGAATGACATCTCATTTATGAAAATCAGTTCGCGCCGTTTAGGCGCTACGTTGTTTTCAATAAAGGCAGCCCAGAAGAAGAACATCAACAATTTTTAAAATGCCTTTTTTTCTCATTTTTGGCAACTTTTTCTCGGAATCGATTAGATCTGGGTTGTAGCAAAAAAATTACATTTATAAAGGAAGATTTGCCCTATATTATAACAAAATTTTGGGAATTTTATTTCATATAGAAAATGAGAAAAAAAAATTGTCAAATTTGGGTGTTTTTCAATATTACGCTTTTTCGTGCACTTTTTGACGATCAACCCTTGTATAACTGACCTCCCGGACAGTTTTAATAAGTGTCCCGAAATATTGATAAATGAGGTACAAAATCTATGCAATAACTGTTCTTTGATTTGATTTAATAAATTACTATCAGTATTTTAAAAAAAAGTGGTTTAAAAAATATCATTTTCATTGTTCAATTAAGTTGTCTCAACCACAATTTCTACACTTCTTGAAACAACCAATAATCAAGCCGAGGACGATAAAGCATTCTGCTGATCGTGATTGGGGACGTGAGACATGACCAAGAATATCCCATCTGTTTCTAGCAAATTGGATAGCTTGGTCACAGACTTTGAAATTGAATACGTGGTATACCGTTCTTTGATAGGTTTATTAGTTTGGATTCTCGCCACTATTAGTAGCCAGTGAAATGTTTAAATAAATACTACTTTTTATTAATTATTTCTCTGCACTAAATTTCGTTCTACGTAAAATTTTGTTCAGATGAGAAAAAAGGGTGCACATCTTTCAAAATTTAAACCAAATCAGAATCTGATTTTAAAGCTTCACACAAGCTATTGAAACTTTTCAAACCGATAGATGTAGACTAAACAGGAGTGGCTACGAAGTCAAATCCCTGCAACCTAAATATCTATTTCAGCTCCCTTAAGTATCCAGTGTCTGTAGATTGTGACCTGCAAAGAATTCTATATGTATTGTGTGATAATAAGCCAGTTTGCCAGCAGGTTCGCTAAACGCAAATAGTGCAATATTAATTCCCGTGCAGCATACAGAGTGACCGTGAGTGTCTGTGTTTAGTGTTGTTGCAGCAGAATGCTTTATCGTCCTCGGCTTGATTATTGGTTGTTTCAAGAAGTGTAGAAATTGTGGTTGAGACAACTTAATTGAACAATGAAAATGATATTTTTTTAACCACTTTTTTTTAAAATACTGATAGTAATTTATTAAATCAAATCAAAGAACAGTTATTGCATAGATTTTGTACCTCATTTATCAATATTTCGGGACACTTATTAAAACTGTCCGGGTTGTTTGGTTGGAAAATTTGCAGCGACGCAATGTTCTTCTTTAGAATTATTCCATGCATAAGTTGGTATATTTCAAAAAACATATATAATTAATTTTGGTCTCGAATAAGAAGTATTTGTTGCTGTTCAGTATACGAACTTGTAAGTTACAAAATTTAGGACTGCTAAGGTATCAAACAGTATGTGTATACTACGGTGACATATTGCTTAGCTTATAATTCACGGTAAGAAAAAGTTGTTTTTTTATTATTATGGTTTGCTTGCAATTAATTTTGCCTAACAATTTTTCAGGTTAGGATTAATTAAGGATATTTTTAGTTTATCGCCTGCAGGTGAAGAATTGGAGGTAACCATCTCACTTTAGAACAGACTTCATGAACTGTCTTTGAGAAAGATAATCCTCCCCTACAACTATCCTAGCTTCTTTAAGAGAATTTATATTTAAGATCTGTAAGTAAAAAATTATGGTTTAAACTTTAAAGATTATAATATTAATTAAGCCTCAAATTTTGAGGGGATATTGCAGCCATTTAAAGTCTCTGAGGGCAACAGAATATTAACCGAATAACAGGGGTACAGTTTTCCCTTGAATGCATCTAGTGCATACTGTTGCCTCAACAACGTTTATTGTAGTGAGTCGTCTATTACTGTAATAAATTTCAGAAGGTTTAAGGTTCCTCAGTAAAGCGAGAGGTTCTTAAGTGTTAGGTTCTGCGGGCAGAGGCTGTCTAGATTGAAGGGTTTTGGAATTTCATATTCAGTTCACCATCTAAATAAATTTCTATTGCCGAACCCACAGACATGTATGAATTACTTCTTCAAATGAATCTCACATCTTTAACACTATCTACTTAATCATTTTTATATTTAGGGTTGCACGCTCCATTCATTAAACTAAGATTTTGTTTTGATGCCATGATATAAGAGTACTTCTTTGACGTTCTTTAAGAGATGTCATTACAGTATTAAACTCAGTTGGATTATCTTACGAACTTATCTAGTACCTTCAAAAATAGGAAGAAAAATACTACCTAAAGCTTTAACTATTGGGACTTTTGCTCTTAGAGAGAGATTCAAATTGATATGACACATCGTTGTTACTCTGGCCAAGGGAATGATTTGCTAAAGCCTCCAGCAAAGTCTCCTATAAAAATCTAATGCCTCTCTGATATTATCTCAGCGGTGACTAGTAAGTCATATTAATTTTGCTTACTAAATTCGAACCAAAATTACCAACTCAAAAAATTCTTTCTTAGTGGGCATTGTCTTTCTTAGAGCAAAATAAAACATTTTGAAGAAATTCCACATTTCTAGCTGTAGCAGGTTCGGCGCTGCATGAAGAACGAGACAAGCACGTCTCTTTTAACTTTTGAATATTACTTCTACCGTGTGAAGTTTATTCTAAGCTTCCTTAGATAACTAAATTGCTAGTTAAAATAAATGTAGTCTTCGTGAAAAATTCTGAACAACAACTTAACTGATAATCAAGGTTGCTTTGAATGCATTTGTGACGATGCCAGAGGCGAATGAATTGTTTTTATTTTGTATACTAATGACTTAAATTAAACTTAAATAACTCTAAACGTTGTAAATAAACTGAAAGAGGATGTGGGAGAATTTTTACTTCAATGAGATAGAATTATACGAATTTATTTAGTTCTAAATCACTCTGAATATGTGTTATACTCTAAAAGAAGTAGATTTATTTTAGTTTAGAACAACTTTAAATTAGTTTTTTCCTGATTTAGAGAAGAACGTAGTTGAACAGCTTTTCAGAAGTTTCTAAGTGTCAAAAATATTTATGAATAGATAAGAGGCTTATTAAGCATGGTTAACAAAGTGTAATTAAGAACAGGAATGATGTCTAATTAGAATTTATTGTCAGTAAGGGAAATGAAGCTCTTCATTCCACAGGGTAACTGTTCTATTTAACTCAGTTACATTGACTCGGAGAGAGTTACAAAATATCAACGCATAGGATGGAAATTACCGTACTCTTTACCTAATATAACGGATTTATATTAAAGTAATCCATGAAATCTAAGATAAAAAAAAATTAATTTTACTATTTTTGTAAAAGTATTATGTATGCAAAGTATTGCAATGGTCTTATCTATCTATACTAACATCATTTAGTTCAGGATTTATATTTTGTAGTTTAAATTATAAATGTTACCTAACAACTGCTTGTCTAGTTTTATAAAAATAATATAAAATTAGGATTATGAGATTGGAAGACAGTTTATTTTGTTTTTAAATATGGTTTTTAAAGTTATTTTAATTGAACGTGAGCTTATCAGTTTAATTGGTGTTCTCTTGAGCTATCAGGAGAAAAATAAGGTGACATGTTGATTATAAGTACTAACTTAGTATCAAAGATCTGTCAGAACTGTAATTGAAAAGCCACGATACAGGCAATTTGTTTTTTATTTGTTTTAAAGAAGTTTCTGCTCAGATACATTATCTTGTCCGTATACGCACAGTTTTATCGTTGCCAAGTATCAGATTGAGAGCGTCTTAGCAGTTTTAGTTCAGAAGCTTTGGCAGTAAACAATTTTCCGCTACCTTTCCAATTTTACGGTTGTAATGTTTTTTTGCAGATTTTTTTTACAGGATGCTTCTGGATCCTTCCCTTTGAAATTATCTTTCTCTGATGCAGTTCCATGTTGGTGGGACTTGTGCTCTTAGCATCAACATTACTAGGCCTTTTAAATGTTTGTATTCATTGTTTTATAAAAGATTATTTTTATATGTAGTTATGTGCTGGTAACTACAGATAAAGAGCTGTTATGTTGAAGCGCATTGGCCAATTTTGAATAGGTTTAGAAAGAAGTTTATCTACTCAGACTAGTATTCTTAAATAGTAAATAACAAAACAATCTCTTTAAAAGGAAATCTTCAACTGTTACTTCTAATTGTGCATGACCAAAATGCATGACTGTAACCTTTTTTGTTCGCACAACATTGAATCTTATCTTCCTCCAACCTTGAAAATATATATTATTTCTCAGAAGATTAACCGATGATAGTTATAGGTCCATAAAAATGTTTGTCACTTTAATGTATTATAGTTTTATTAACACATCTAACCAAAACTTAGTTCTATTGCTTTCGAGTTTGCTACAATCACCTGATTCAATCTAACTGCTGTGAACGTACTTTCTTTACAGTTTATTGATTTCTTATTGTTGAAAAGAGCCGATTTAAAGGTTCCATTTTGCAGTAGATTACCTCTACATAGGATTTGTATTTTGCTTAGCGGTGAATGACATAGTTAAATTGGGCATTGGGCATTTTCTGCTTAGTTGTTTGCAACTCTCCAACGGAAGTCAGTAATTGTAGTTCAGTTCATTTGCTAAGTAGAGTAAAAAAGAAAAAGGAAAAAATTATAGGGACCTTAGATATTTGACAGTAAATATTCCTATGTGGTATCTAAACGTTATTTATTTGTACCCTTCCATGAAAAGTGATTGATTGGTAATGTTAATATTAACTTTAAGCAAATAATTCTTGTACTTCTAGTTCTACAATGCTGCCAATACCAATGCTTCCTTGACGCACATTCCATTGGTCGAGTTCTTTGGTGAGGTGTAATTTGACTAATAAGATACACTAGGAAAGAGATTAGTTCAATTAGTTATTACATTAGATTCCCAGGAATTCACCTATCTGTCCTTAAATTTTTTCCCCAAGATTATGAACTTGGCTACAATATAAAAGGTATCTTTAACAGCATACATATTTCATTTGTACTCACAATCTATAAAACATGTGGTGATCAACGATCTGCCGACAGCAGAATTTACAAACTAGCTATCCGTTTCATCATAAATGAAATGCAATTTCTAGACAGATACAGTGTATTTTTCTATTTTTCGTTGTACCTTGAATTAAGCCACAACTTTGTAAAAACCACATCCATCTACAAACGAATCGATCAAAAAGTTTGTTTCTTTCACTATAATTGGTTTTCTTAAATCCAATTTACAAAATTTGAAATGAAATCAATTAGTAGGAAGTGGAAATAAATTTTTTAATTTCTTAGATAAAATTAGGTATTTTAAAAAAAGTGTTTTATTTCTTAAATACTGTTAAATAAAACTTTTCTTTGTCAATTACTTTCATAGTTTTAGTCAGGCACTATTCGCCTAATCAAATGACAGCTAAATAGCAACTCAAAAATACGTGGTACTTATCATATTTGTCTAGTTGTTTGCTCAAACCTTGTCAATTTTTTTTGTAAATTACTGATTTCAACACACATACATTGAATGCAAAAGTTTTCTACAAATCGATGTTGCCAGTCTTCTTTCTTATTTAGTTAAGGCCTATTGGATAAATTGCTTTGGGGACCAGAACGCCCTAGATTGCAGTGTAATGCGAATTCAATAAAGTCTAGAATCAATGATACCAGACTAGCCGTGGACAGGTGAATAAGGCTCTCAAGATACAACCCAGAACCAACGATCTGCGAGCTGGCTCATAGCAGATTTATGTACACAGCAAAAGAGGAAATACTGTACTACGTTTGAATCAGATAAGAGTATGTTTTTTTTTTTTGGATTTTTGATGCCTAAAGATATAAATTAATATTGGCTACTTCACAACTAAACAGTGAAATTAAAAGTGTTGCAATGCCTGTTAAAAACAAATCAAATAATAAAATTAATATACTTACTTCAAGACGGCAACGGTATTAACCAAGTACAAATGAGGTCGCTTAGCAACACAAACAGCCGACAATGCAATATCGATCCGACTGTACGGTGAGGCGCCCTTAGAGATGACTGTAGATTTGTAAACGAGAGCGACAAATATGTGACGCCAACACACTAAGGTGACTTTAGTCTAATCTTTCCGTAAGGTCTAATAAAAGTTATTATCGTCATGCGAGACATCATGAAACACGTATATCATTGCAACTTAAGCACACATTGGTTTGATTCAACTTTGTATGTAACAATTTTGTACGTTACTTATTCATGAACTGTATACTTTGCTGGGCTCTCCAACATGTTAAGTCTATCTTACTTTGAGCAAAATATCTCCTTTCTCTCATTACAATTACTAGAATTCTATTTGAGTTCAAAATATTCTTATAATTTGAAAAGTTACTCGTTCAATTGTATCTGATGTAAATTTAGATGGGTGTAGTCGTTGTTGTGTTAACGGTGGGGGGGGGGGAAGTGATAAGTTTTTGTTCACGGAACTTGTACTCACAAATTTCCGGAGTAATCACATTTCTTTCCGGGTAAAGAACTTTAAAATAAAAGCGATAGAATTACTTATGTGCGGTTAGTATTATTAATAATATTAATCTTCATGGGAAGTGCCCTAGAAACAGTAACATACTGGTATAATGACAAAAACCAGATCTTGGTTTATACCAGTAAGATTCTCACAGTACGAATAACGATCTTGATAGAAAAAGGCCCATGTTCCACCACATTAATTTGTTTCTACCAATGGTCTGACTCTACAGTTCTGAATCTAATTCTCTCACGACCAATCAATCATAACATGAGCATGTACTAAGGTGTTCTTCCATCTTCCCACAAAAATGGACGGTTTCTCACTCATGTCAGTTTAAACCACAATACGTAAAGGGAACCAACCACAAGCTTGTGAAAGATTAACAACATTATAGATTGTAGTAGTAGCCACTCTTTACACCAAAACACCTTTTTTTTTATTTTCACCGAATCTTAACGTGCAAGAACCTGCTTCTCCTGGAAGCTAAAAGAACGTAATATAAGAGATAATTAAAGCAGATCCAGGATCCACGAAGGGTAGGCCAACCTATCCCCCATTTCCTTTTCCTAAATTTCCATTTCACAGAAAACATGTTCTTCCAGGAGAGTATTTTGAATTCAGTTTTATTGGGTATATGTATTAAAGGTGCCTTTTTAATTTGATTGGTGGTTATATAAATATGCATGGATTTATGACTTCTTCAGTGGCTTGGTGTTATGATAAGTTATCTTTAATCATTAAAAGTAATATATCCATTAAATTCATTCAATTTTCAGCACCTAGAAACCCATTTACACCAAAAACCGGTTTCTTATCTCTGAAATTCAGAGAAAAGACTTTCATTTAACGATTGCTGAACTCTGCAGTAGAAGAAGAAGAATTTTAACTCATCTCTATGAGGTCGGAAATGAACCCCGTCTGCCTGCTACTCCTATAGAAAGATTTTGAGAGTTATAAACTTATAACTAATGAGGGAAGAAGAATAATGAGTGACCTGCAATTTTTGTTTGGCAGGTCATACGAGAGGAGGTACGAAAGGTCGCACGATCTAATAAACTGTGTTTAGTAAGAAGGTTGTGAAAGTGTGTGAAATAGGGAAGTGTGACTATTGGCCCAAAATGATTACGTCACTTATGTAATTATATGGTTGTTATTATATATTAGAAATTAATTATTCTTAAATAATCTTTCCTTATTTATATAAACAAACTTGGAAGAGAGAGAGTAGTTAACTCAACTGCTGAGGAACTTCGGAGAGGTTAGAGGTCATGCTGTCTCTACGAGGAATCTCGTCGGTCGTTTTCCCTTTTCATTTCGTTAAAATGAAGGAAAGATAACCCATTAGGAAGTGTGCATTCATTGAAATGAACATTGATTACAATTAGGGTCCACACAGTCGCTTTGAATTCAATCAAATAATATAGTAGAATCACTCGTCTATGTCAAACAATAGAATCTCACTCAAAGAGCAAGTATACAGTTTCAAATAATAAAATTCTAATAACTTCCAATGGACTATCGTGATTTTGTTCTGTTCTAGAACTGAAATAAGCCCAAAGTATACCCTATTAGGTAGCACTTTACTTTAAACTACCATGGTTAGCCAATTTCAAGATTCTAGCAGGGCCGTTGATGGTGTCAATATTGTATTCCGAGCCAGTTTTCCTACCCGGAACCTTAGAAACGATGATGAGACCTTTGAAACATATTCAGCGTTCGCAAAGATGTTGGAGCAGAGCCTCAATCTTCCTGACACATAATCCACAAACCACATAGCGTAGTGTCTCCTTAAAAACACAATGTTATCATCATATTTTAACTTAGGTTCTTTTTTTCTCAGCAAAAATAATACAAAGTGCGGAACGATATGAACTTTGAACTCATTTGTGTACAACATTTTATTGGAAATTTCTTAAGCAATCAAATATTATCATATTCAGAGTAACTTATACGGAAAAAAGTAAGAATAGCTTGGAATAATGTAGTGAGGTTTGTTTACAAACAATAATTAAACTTGGGAAGTCATTCTAGGGAAGTTTATATCCCGTAAATAGGATGATCCAAAGAGCACCCAAGAAAAGTGATTGCTTATTGGTCTTTTTACAAAAAGATAACACCCTTACCAAGGGCCGCCTCTAGAAAGAGAGATGCTATCACAAGTATTACGAGGCAACTGCTTAAGAGGCACGCATAAATGGCAGTTTACTGTGGTTAGCTAAGGATTCTGAAAGAAGCCTTTTCTTGGAGAATATGAAGAAAATTATACTTAATTGTTACTCGAGAAATATACCTAATTAACTCCCAACCCTGGTTCAGAATTATTCTAAAATTCTTTTTCTTGAATAATGTTTCAGATGTAAATGTAATGAGGATACACTAGAGAGACTGTTTTCATATTACCAATATTTTGGTCTCTACACTTAGATACGATTCGCAATAATTCTTTTTACCAGTAAAAGTCTAGAAGTAGTCCGATGTAATCATTTAGTTTAGATTTTGTAATCTAAACGTAATTAGTACGACTGATAGTAGAAATAAAAATGAAAAATTAATGAAAGGTTAGAGATACTTTTTTTTTAGATACGTGTTAATCTCATGGTATCCTTCCTGTAAACTCACCATGAAATGAACTTATGTTGCCTCCTTGATAAATAAACTTCCATCACCATTTCGCGCTCTACAAAAGTTCTGGAATAAAAAACAAATTTAGAGCTCTTACTCAATCGTAATTATACTTAAATCTCATTGACATAACAACTACACGATCTAAATTCCCCATATTAATTTGAGCTTCAGAAAGATTAAGGAAAATAGTTGAAATCATTAAAAAAAAATCTCTTTTCAATTAATTGGTGGAGGATTATCGATTGGAATCAACAGATGCAAGAAGCACCTATTGAATGCTAAATGATATCAGAAGAAGGATTTAACAAACTCAAACTCCGTAAATAATTTCTTTACTTATGTTCCATACCTTACACTAATACACAATAAAGGAGTATGTTTCAAAATCTTTCTCTACGCTTTGAACTATGTACCTATTTCCCAATTCTAGATAAAAATAGAAAAACATAGTTTCGAGAGCAGAAAGGAAAACTTTCTTCTCTCAAAGAAGTGAAAGTAAAAAATCTAAATATAAGCACACGAACCTAACAATGTCATGGCACAGATTATCTAGGCTTCTCATAAATAAAATATTATTGTATAAATAATAAAATTCAAAAAAGATAATATGTTACTGAAAAATAAATAACTATTCCGCTAGATAATCGCTACCTACCACTTCTTTTAATACAGATGAATTATTTTAATCAGATGTAATATACATAGCAATTTATTAATTAATTGCCTTTAGGAAATTCTCATTGATTTTAGTAAAAAACAAATGTTTAAGCACTTGAATTTATTAATTCAAGTCTTAAAGAATCTTACTTATCCCATTTAATGATAAATTTATAATCAGCGGTTGGAAACGAAATAGGTGTCAAAATGGTAGAGGAAATGGTACCATTTACTTCTAGAATCACATCGCCCAATTATAAACTTCCTTATTTGAAATCAACTTTGGTTGATAATATGATGGCAATATGGGAAATTATAATGAAGAAGGACGGTACAGGTATTTGCAGCATTCATAATTTTAATTCTTATCGAATTTGCATATTTTAAAATTGTATATCTAAATCTCTTTTCTGGTGTACACTTCGAATAAACGATTAATTACAGATTATACTAACATATGTAAATGGTTAAATTATTTGAGCACCCAAAGTGTTAACCCTCGACGCCGTGAAATTAGAAAGCAATATATGTGGTACTTGAGAATAATGCTGGAGACAGGAGCTCAATGTTTACCGTTTACTGAACCTGTTCCACAAAGACTGCCAGAACTGTTTATATATTTGGTAAAGTTGAGAAATTCAATTAAAAATAAATATATATTTTATTTACTATGCAGCTATAAGTTTTAATTATTATTTCCGAGCTACAAAAATTAATGAAACCATAAATTAACAAGCAAAATAGATTCTCTAATGTCAATTAGTTAAATTAAAGTACGAGGTCTGTAAATTAAGTAATGAGATAGATTTTTTTAAATTTTTTTATTCAAAAAGAATAAAGAATTCTATATTGTCACCTTCAAAACAACTTCCTTCTGAAGCCACAAAGCGCTGGAGACGTTTCTTCCACTCCTCATAGCATAACTTCCAGAACACCGATACTGGAATAGCCTTCAGCTGGTCGGTTACAGCCGTTTGAATGTTTTCGACTGTCCCAAAATGACAACCTCAATTATCACTTTTACCGAGAGGTTCTTGAAAAACTTCGAAAAAGGGTCATTCGTCCCAAGTTGAACATCAAGAACAAGTGGGTGTTGCATCACGATAATGTTCCTTGTCACACAGCAATTTCAATAAACGAGGTTTTGGCCAGTAAAAACATTCCTGTGGCTCCTCAGCCTCCTTATTCGCCTGACTTTTTTCTCTTCCCAAAGTTGAAAAATCACCCCAAGGGAATTCATTTTGGGACAGTCGAAAACATTCAAACGGCTGTAACCGACCAGCTGAAGGCTAATCCAGTATCGGAGTTCGAGCACTGCTATGAGGAGTGGAAGAACCGTCTCCAGCGCTGTGTGGCTTCAGAAGGAAGTTATTTTGAAGGTGACAATATAGAATTGTAATTCTTTTTGAATAAAAAAAATTTAAAAAATCAGTCTCATTACTTAATTTACAGACCTCGTACAGAACAACTATTATTGAATATTTATCAATTAGATGTAAACTAGAAATGTCTCATCGGATTCTGTTATGTGATTCTTCATGACAAAAAATAAATTAATAAATTAAAATAAAATAAATAATAAATAAAAGTTGGCCTAAAAAACTCGATTTTCTCCAATCACGGTGGGAACATTTTATGTTATTACTAAGGATCAACATTAAACACCTAAACCTATATTCTTCAAAATAGAAAAGAATTTAATACCTTAATAATTTTTGCAACATACTAATTTTTATTAGCATTATAAGTACCAAAACTATAGAATTCTCACGAATGCGGAAAAGTAAAAAGACAATTCAGGGGATTCGCATTTCCGAACAATTTCCTTTTAACTCAAAATTTCAGTAAATCATTTATTTTAAAATAAGTGCGTCATTACCTTACAGTTATTAAAATTACAATTTAGAGAAAGGCTTTACTATTCCCCAGCTCAAAATTACCCTATTTTGTACTTTCCTTATAAAAATATTTAATAATAAGTTACTGATTGATAATTAATGCCACACTATTTTGAATTAAAGAAAATTGAAAGAGGATTTTTTTTTAAAAAAATCGTACTAACTGAAAAATCGATTCCGTAAAGGAGTAATTCCATAATTTGATTTTATCTAAAACTTTATTTCGGAGTTCATTGGTATCATCCAAAAGGTATCTAATTTGAATGTACTGCAATTTTCCGGTTTTAAATGTTCGTAGGGAAATTCGCGCAGACAAATAGAAAAGCAACCAATTTTTCAAACCCCAAAAGTCCAATTGACTTATTTCCCTCTCAATGCAAACGCTGTTTGCATTTATTGCATTTAATTGATTGACATCTTTTTGGGTCTTTCGCAGCTTCCGGAGCCTTTTCGATGTACTGCACAGAGAGTGTTCAGTCTTATTAAAGTGTTGTCGAAACGATAACACCAGTTCTTAGGTATTTCTTTAAAGTAGTAAATGCATATAATAGTGTAATTTGAACATTTACATTAATTTATTTAGGTAATTAAACAAATTGAAAATAAAAATAATGAGTTTAGCGATTTGATACGTTTTATTGATTATCATGCAATAGTTCACATAAAAACTAAAAATTTTAATTTCACCCAGTGAGAAATCAGTTTTCCTTTTTAGACTTATTAAAGTATGTCACTGCTTTCAATTATTAACGCGTTTCCTTTGCCTTTTCTTTGCTAGTGAGTTTATCGACTTATGCAAATGGTATTATTCCCTAAAAAAATCATAAAAAAATCTTTCGACGGATTATTTAAAGCAGTAACAGATTTTAAATTTAAACCACAACAAAACAATAACATTTTAAATCACTAAATTCAAATTTAAATTTTTAACAGGAAAATAATAATATAGCCAAAACTCAGTATATAGAACTAATTAAATTCCTTAATGAAGATAAAGATGCATTGAAGCCAAACAAATCTTTTTCTGTACTTAATAAAGGATATCAACTGGATGTAGAAAGTGGGGCGTTTGAATCTTTAAACGATCCTTCCTTTTTGAACGACTTGGTAATTAATGATCGTTTGGAAATGGGACGAAGAGTGAATTATCCTTGTAAACAATCAGAGAGATGTAACGAGGCACAACATAATTTCTTGAACAATCTTAATGAAAAAGAAAAAAATGAAATGATTGCCAACACATTGAATTTAAGAAAAGATTTATTAAAAGAAAAAGATTTGCTATCAGCTACAAAAAATGAAAATATTCAGGACACTTTGAAGGAGACTATATTGTCAGTGGAAGAAAATAAGCATTCTGGTGAAAATTCAAAAATAAAACAACCAAGTACATCTAAAAAATTTAAATTTGCCAAACACACAAAAATTAATATTTTAATGTCTAACGAGGAAACGGTAGATCAAAATAGAAATACTAACGACAAACAATTTAAAAATTACAAGAATTCCATGAGCAAACAATTCAGCAATACTCCAAGAAATACAAAGTCAGACATCAGTGAAACCTTGCAAGTATTCTCCACTAAGGAAAAACAGCTATATAATGATTATATAATCAATGAACCTATTAATTTAAACGATCTCTTAAATAAATATGATATCAGACAAAAAGTTCCTTCAGTAAGCAGAAGTCCCATGAAAGTTAAAATGCCTAAAAAATCAATACAAAGGTTAGGAATTGAAAATAGGTAATTTCGATTTCAACATTAAATAGCAAATTATTTTGCTTACATATGTTATGCTTTTGGGAACTCTTCAAAAAAATTTTTGGAACAGAGCAGAAGCCTCTAGATACTGCTGGCCAATATATACATATATATATATATATATATTGCTTTAAATTGATTAATTGGGTAAACCAACTTTTTCAAGTTGTGGAATTACAAAGGATTGTACCAAAATCTTATTCCTTCCTTCAGAAGAAAAAAATAAAAAAAATATATAATAAAGATGATTGGTTGAAACATGAAACTGTATTTTTAATCGAGTAGCTTGTAGCTGTACAATGAAAACTAACAGTTAGGCAGCACACAATACTCTTTTTTCTCTGCTAAAGCAGAATAACAATCCCCTATCCAAACCTATCTCTTGGAAATTGTGCCGAATACTCTGTTGCTAAGTTATTCTAGAGCAGCTACTCTAGTCTTCTTCCAATCTTAAAGTGAGTCTAAACCAGCGAAAGTGGCTAGTTGCTACGATTTCTGCTGTTGGCATTTCAGCCTTACCTTCTTATTTTTCTCCTCTAATCTCCTCTCGTATTGCATCTCTACGGCTTTGATCATGCTTTGAAGTAAAGTTTCAGCACTCCCTGGCTTATGTGATTATTAACTCCACTTGCTTTCTTTATTTCCTAAGAAAAGAGTCTCAAAGCATGAATAACTAATCCTGCAGTTGCCTCTCTATTTTTTTTATACCTTCTTCCAGGTTAAATTTTGAGATAGATGGGCTTCTAGATACTTAAAGGTATATCTACCTCCTTTATATCCGTTAACATGTATACATTACTGTTCTCTTTCCTTCTGCAACATAATATTCGTCTTCTCTGTATTCAGCTGTAGTTTTACCTTTCCCAGTTCATCCATCAAATTGTCATAATGCTGAAGGAGCAGCACACTTATTTCCTATTAATTAATACTGAAGAATTTGAAGGTTGGAGAAGCATTCCTGGCTAAAATGGGATCTTGCTGAAAGAGAAAGAAGCAGACAGAATAAAGAAGTCGGAATTGTATTGCTAAGAAATAATGGATAAGATTTGTTTTGTAAGTGCTTTCATTCAAAGAAACTTTTCCTCCATGATTAAACAAATTTTAGATGCCACAACTTCTCTTTGTTTACACAAACTAGCATAGAGCATCGTAAAATTATGATGTTAAACCCTCTGCAGACTACTGAAAATACATAATACGACTTAAATAAAGAATCACTCTCTTTCAAGACTTGCGAGTCAAATCTTTAAGTTCTTAACTACTACTTTTCTTATTTTGTAAGTTCCATCTCTGCTTCTAGGCCCTCCTAAGTGTAAAACCTGTAGCATGAAGCTAACTTTTCTATTAATTTATCTTCTGACATAAAGTAACGTATGCGAAGCATGTAAAACTCCCTAGCCTAGAGTAAGTAGTAAATGATTTTTAGTTTTCGCGTCTGTTATTTTGTTTCATTTTTTCGTAAGCTCTTCTTGTTATTTTCATTTCATTTGTTTTTCATGATTAATTTGCCTAGGACACTAGGAGCTGTGGTGCAATGCCTATGGGCTGTTGTGTAAGTTGAGATTTTGCTTATGTACTCTAAGCGAATAGCACATCAATTACTTTCTACCTCTACGTCTAAATTGGATTACATCTAAATATGAGAGTCTAAATACCCAAGATTCTTGAAAAAGTGCAAGGACGTAGTAGATTTCTAGGACAGAAATATGCATAATTATCATAAAGTATGCGCATGTTGGCTGCAGTTTAAATTGAATTGCTGTAGGATTTTGAAGCTAGTATCTCTATAAATTATGTACGGAAGCAATAAACCGGGAGCTAAATCAATTTCCGAAAATATGAAACTTTCAAATAATGGAGTAGATAAAAATGTAGTTGAGGCTCGTTTGAAAAATAAAGTAATTCAATGGAGTTTACTGGCAATGAAAATATGATTTCAGAAATCTTTAATACAGTTTAGCGGAAATTAGATTTGGGCTTACTGAGGACCCAACTGGTTTGGATCTCTGAAATAAGTTGGAGGCAGCAAACTAAATACACCAACTTGTCCACCAATCTGTAATCTTTCATACTTATTATTTACTCTTGCTCCTGATTATAAGAAGAAAGTAGTGGGTGGGATCGTATAGATTTGAATGGAAACATCCGTTTTATATTGTATTTATTTATTTATTATATTTATTAACACTATAACAATTTGGCCCTTTAGATACATCTTTACGTATTACGTCTTTTTCCTATTGGTAACAGAAATAATTTTGATTATTTTAAATAAATTTAATTTAAAGTATTTTGGTTGAAGTTAAATTTTGTCCCACCCTTAATTTTGCCAGAAGAAGTGCAATGAATTATCTTTACTTTGTCTAGTAAAAACATCGACTTTCCAATTGTTTGTGGTAGAATATTTAGCTTGCGAAACCTAAACCCAATTGAATAAAATACTTTCAATTACCATAAGAATAGTTTAATATATTAGAAGATAAGGATAACAGTTATTCATGTTCTTAAAGTGTGAGAGCATTGAATTTTTTATTTCTTTTAGGTTTAGAGACAAAATTCATCTGATCAATGTAAACAAAAGCTAAAAGTCTTTTTCACTCTTTTTAAGGTATTTATTTTGAGTCTTGGGATGTATAAAAATAAGCTTCTTTCTTTTTGTGTAAAACAATTTTGAAAACTGTCTGAAACTTATTAAACCTCCGACATACTCATAGGTGCAGAAGTTGGAGTTGTTTAAATCACAATCTCTTTGAATCTAATTTTGGCTTGGAATTCTTGCTTGCGCCTAAGTTCCATACTTCATATATTCTTAATGGTAGCGTACGAGCTTGATGCAATAGCTTCACCATCTACTTATTTTCCCCTACCGTCTTAGGTGTTCAGTCTCTCGGTACACTTGCAAGGGGAAAGGACTAAAAGGAAATGAATGAAGATATGAATATTCTAATTGAGAATGGCACTTAATAATGTCACTTTATAAATTAGGTAGTCATTAACACAGTAGCTTGTCATTAGGTAGTCTTATTTGAAAGATTTTGTGATACAGGGCTCGGTTCTCCGTCGAAGCCTCGGATGGTATTTAATGGTAATGATGAGAAATTTATAATAAAGCATGTTTGCTAGTCACACCCGTCCACGACACCTAATCGATAGCTGGGCGTAAAATCTACGGACATTTTTTACTTACTCTTATTTGTAAGAGACAGGAAACGCCAAAAAAAACTATAGTAAATCAAACTATTTACTAAAACACTTTCTACTAGTGTGGGAATCTTTTGAAAATTACAAAATGCTTAATATATTGATACTAGCGCTAGTTAAACACAGCATCCTGGGGCCTCATTTGGTTAAAGTACATTTTTACTCCGGCAAAATATTTCAAAATTTTCCCAAACGATTTGACTATAAAAGTAAAATAAATGGACCGTCAATTTTTTTCAGGCTGTCTTTACTCCTATCTATTATTTAGGTGTAGTTGGCAGAGGAAACCAAACCAATCCTTTGCTACGAATTTCTCCTATATCATTAAATAAAATCCAATGTCCAAGCCGGGAATCGATTCCAGCTCCATAATACGAGTACATCACAGTATTGCCATTAACACTAGTATTGCGCACGGCTATCTGTAATACAGAACAATAATTTTTTATTTACAAAAATATATATACATCTACATGTCCCATAAGGATCAACATCAGGTCCATTGACCTAGTTCCGCTAGTCTGGTTGTATTTGAGTCCATTTTTTAAAGTAATATATGGTAGAATTAGTAGATGGGTCTGTTGTACGATTCTTTTTTGTGTAAAGGTAGTGATTTTACCAGCCCCAGCTTTTTTGGATTCTCTTTAAAGAAGTTCTATTAAATAAACTGATGTCTCTGTCAGGCTGTTAAACAAATTAATGTTTTTTTATCAATTTATCCATTCTGATTTGTTTACCAATTC